>NW_027362805.1:5000000-10000000 GCF_046119375.1 Phyllobates terribilis | reverse complement strand
CAGCAGAGTCCTTAAATATTGCAGCAAATTCCTTAAATAATGCACAGAGTCATTAAATAATGCAATAAAGTCCTTAAATAAAATGCAGCAACGCCCTTAATAATGCAGCTGAGTCCTTAAATAATGCAGCAAAGTCCTTAAATAATGCAGCAGAGTCCTTAAATACCGCAGCAGCGTCCTTAAATAATGCAACAAAGCCCTTAAATAATGCAGCAGAGTCCTTAAATAATGCAACAAAGTCCTTAAATAATGCAGCAGAGTCCTTAAATAACGCAACAAACTCATTAAATAATGCAGCAAAGTACTTAAATAATGCAGCAAATCCCTTAAAAATTGCAATAAAGTCCTTAAATAATGCAGCAACGTCCTTAATAATGCAGCAGAGTCCTTAAATAATGCAGAAAAGTCCTTAAATAATGCAGCAGAGGCCTTAAATACTGCAGCAGCGTCCTTAAATAATGCAGCAGAGTCCTTAAATAATGCAACAAGGTCCTTAAATAATGCAGCAGAGTCCTTAAATAATGCACAAAATTCCTTAAATAATGCAGCAGAGTACTTAAATAATGCAGCAAAGTCCTTAAATAATGCGGCAGAGTCCTTAAATAATGCAGCATAGTCCTTAAATAATGCAACAAAGTCCTTAAATAATGCAGCAGAGTCCTTAAATACTGCAGCAGAGTCCTTAAATAATGCAGCAAAGTCCTTAAATAATGCAGCAGAGTCCTTAAATACTGCAGCAGAGTCATTAAATAATGCAACAGAGTCCTTAAATAATGCAGCAGAGTCCTTAAATAATGCAGCAAATTCCTTAAATAATGCAGCAGAATCCTTAAATAATGCAATAGAGTCCTTAAATAATGCAGCAAAGTCCTTAAATAATGCAGCAGAGGCCTTAAATACCGCAGCAGCGTCCTTAAATAATGCAGCAGAGTCCTTAAATAATGCAGCAGAGTCCTTAAATAGTGCAGCAGAGTTCTTAAATAATGCATCAAAGTCCTTAAATAATGCAGGAAATTCCTTAAATAATGCAGCAGAATCCTTAAATAATGCAATAAAGTCCTTAAATAATGCAGCAACGTCCTTAATAATGCAGCAGAGTCCTTAAATAATGCAGCAAAGTCCTTAAATAAAGCAGCAGAGGCCTTAAATACCGCAGCAGCGTCCTTAAATAATGCAGCAGTCCTTAAATAATGCAGAAGAGTCCTTAAATAATGCATCAAAGACATTAAATAATGCAGCAGAGTCCTTAAATACTGCAGCAGAGTTCTTAAATAATGCATCAAAGTCCTTAAATAATGCAGCAGAGTCCTAAAATACCACAGCAGAGTCCTTAAATAATGCAGCAAAGTCCTTAAATAAAGCAGCAGAGTGCTTAAATGATGCAGCAGAGTCCTTAAATACCGCAGCAGAGTCATTAAATAATGCAGCAAATTCCTTAAATAATGCACAGAGTCCTTAAATAATGCAATAAATTCCTTAAATAAAATGCAGCAACGCCCTTAATAATGCAGCCGAGTCCTTAAATAATGCAGCAAAGTCCTTAAATAATGCAGCAGAGTCCTTAAATACTGCAGCAGCGTCCTTAAATAATGCAACAAAGTCCTTAAATAATGCAGCAGAGTCCTTAAATAATGCATTAAACTCCTTAAATAATGCAGCAGAGTACTTAAATAATGCAGCAGAATCCTTAAATAATGCAATAAAGTCCTTAAATAATGCAGCAACGTCCTTAATAATGCAGTAGAGTCCTTAAATAATGCAGCAAAGTCCTTAAATAATGCAGCAGAGGCCTTAAATACTGCAGCAGCGTCCTTAAATAATGAAACAAAGTCCTTAAATAAAGCAGCAAAGTCCTTAAATAATGCAGCAGAGTCCTTAAATACAGCAGCAGAGTCCTTAAATAATGCAGCAGAGTCCTTAAATAATGCAACAAAGTCCTTAAATAATGCAGCAGAGTCCTTAAATACTGCAGAAGAGACCTTAAATAATGCAGCAAAGTCCTTAAATAATGCAGCAGAGTCCTTATATAATGCAGCAGAGTCCTAAAATACCACAGCAGAGTCCTTAAATAATGCAGCAGCGTCCTTAAATAATGCATCAAAGTCCTTAAATAATGCAGCAGAGTCCGAAAATACCGCAGCAAAGTCCTTAAATAATGCAACAAAGTACTTAAATAATGCAGCAGATTCCTTAAATTCTGCAGCAGCATCCTTAAATAATGCAGCAGAGTCCTTAAATACCGCAGCAGAGTCATTAAATAATGCAACTAAGTCCTTAAATAATGCAGCAGAGTCCTTAAATACTGCAGCAGAGTCATTAAATAATGCAACAAAGTACTTAAATAATGCAGCAGAATCCTTAAATAATGCAATAGAGTCCTTAAATAATGCAGCAAAGTCCTTAAATAATGCAGCAGAGGCCTTAAATACCGCAGCAGCGTCCTTAAATAATGCAGCAGAGTCCTTAAATAATGCAGCAGAGTCCTTAAATACTGCAGCAGAGTTCTTAAATAATGCATCAAAGTCCTTAAATAATGCAGGAAATTCCTTAAATAATGCAGCAGAATCCTTAAATAATGCAATAAAGTCCTTAAATAATGCAGCAACGTCCTTAATAATGCAGCAGAGTCCTTAAATAATGCAGCAAAGTCCTTAAATAATGCAGCAGAGGCCTTAAATACTGCAGCAGAGTCATTAAATAATGCAACAAAGTCCTTAAATAATGCAGCAGAGTCCATAAATAATGCAGCAAATTCCTTAAATAATGCAGCAGAATCCTTAAATAATGCAATAGAGTCCTTAAATAATGCAGCAAAGTCCTTAAATAATGCAGCAGAGGCCTTAAATACCGCAGCAGCGTCCTTAAATAATGCAGCAGAGTCCTTAAATAATGCAGCAGAGTCCTTAAATACTGCAGCAGAGTTCTTAAATAATGCATCAAAGTCCTTAAATAATGCAGGAAATTCCTTAAATAATGCAGCAGAATCCCTAAATAATGCAATAAAGTCATTAAATAATGCAGCAACTTCCTTAATAATGCAGCAGAGTCCTTAAATAATGCAGCAAAGTCCTTAAATAATGCATCAGAGGCCTTAAATACCGCAGCAGCGTCCTTAAATAATGCAGCAAAGTCCTTAAATAATGCAGAAGAGTCCTTAAATAATGCATCAAAGACATTAAATAATGCAGCAGAGTCCTTAAATACTGCAGCAGAGTTCTTAAATAATGCATCAAAGTCCTTAAATAATGCAGCAGAGTCCTAAAATACCACAGCAGAGTCCTTAAATAATGCAGCAAAGTCCTTAAATAAAGCAGCAGAGTGCTTAAATGATGCAGCAGAGTCCTTAAATACCGCAGCAGAGTCATTAAATAATGCAGCAAAGTCCTTAAATAATGCAGCAAATTCCTTAAATAATGCACAGAGTCCTTAAATAATGCAATAAATTCCTTAAATAAAATGCAGCAACGCCCTTAATATTGCAGCCGAGTCCTTAAATAATGCAGCAAAGTCCTTAAATAATGCAGCAGAGTCCTTAAATACCGCAGCAGCGTCCTTAAATAATGCAACAAAGTCCTTAAATAATGCAGCAGAGTCCTTAAATAATGCATCAAACTCCTTAAATAATGCAGCAGAGTACTTAAATAATGCAGCAGAATCCTTAAATAATGCAATAAAGTCCTTAAATAATGCAGCAACGTCCTTAATAATGCAGTAGAGTCCTTAAATAATGCAGCAGAGTCCTTAAATAATGCAGCAGAGGCCTTAAATACTGCAGCAGCGTCCTTAAATAATGCAGCAGAGTCCTTAAATAATGCAACAAAGTCCTTAAATAATGCAGCAGAGTCCTTAAATACCACAGCAGAGTCATTAAAAAATGCAGCAGAGTCCTTAAATAATGCAGCAACATCCTTAAATAATGCAGCAGAGTCCTTAAATACTGCAGCAGCGTCCTTAAATAATGAAACAAAGTCCTTAAATTAAAACAGCAAAGTCCTTAAATAATGCAGCAGAGTCCTTAAATACAGCAGCAGAGTCCTTAAATAATGCAGCAGAGTCATTAAATAATGCAACAAAGTCCTTAAATAATGCAGCAGAGTCCTTAAATACTGCAGCAGAGTCCTTAAATAATGCAACAAAGTCCTGAAATAATGCAGCAGAGTCCTTAAATACTGCAGCAGAGACCTTAAATAATGCAGCAAAGTCAATAAATAATGCAGCAGAGTCCTTATGTAACGCAGCAGAGTCCTAAAATACCGCAGCAGAGTCCTTAAATAATGCAGCAGAGTCCTTAAATAATGCAGCAAATTCATTAAATAATGCAGCAGAGTCCTTAAATAATGCAACAAAGTCCTTAAATAATGCAGCAGATTCCTTAAATTTCGCAGCAGCGTCCTTAAATAATGCATCAAAGTCCTTAAATAATGCAGAAGAGTCCAAAAATACCGCAGCAGAGTCCTTAAATAATGCAGCAAAGTCCTTAAATAATGCAGCAGAGTGCTTATATAATGCAGCAGAGTCCTTAAATACCGCAGCAGAGTCATTAAATAATGCAGCAGAGTCCTTAAATATTGCAGCAAATTCCTTAAATAATGCACAGAGTCATTAAATAATGCAATAAAGTCCTTAAATAAAATGCAGCAACGCCCTTAATAATGCAGCTGAGTCCTTAAATAATGCAGCAAAGTCCTTAAATAATGCAGCAGAGTCCTTAAATACCGCAGCAGCGTCCTTAAATAATGCAACAAAGCCCTTAAATAATGCAGCAGAGTCCTTAAATAATGCAACAAAGTCCTTAAATAATGCAGCAGAGTCCTTAAATAACGCAACAAACTCATTAAATAATGCAGCAAAGTACTTAAATAATGCAGCAAATCCCTTAAAAATTGCAATAAAGTCCTTAAATAATGCAGCAACGTCCTTAATAATGCAGCAGAGTCCTTAAATAATGCAGAAAAGTCCTTAAATAATGCAGCAGAGGCCTTAAATACTGCAGCAGCGTCCTTAAATAATGCAGCAGAGTCCTTAAATAATGCAACAAGGTCCTTAAATAATGCAGCAGAGTCCTTAAATAATGCACAAAATTCCTTAAATAATGCAGCAGAGTACTTAAATAATGCAGCAAAGTCCTTAAATAATGCGGCAGAGTCCTTAAATAATGCAGCATAGTCCTTAAATAATGCAACAAAGTCCTTAAATAATACAGCAGAGTCCTTAAATACTGCAGCAGAGTCCTTAAATAATGCAGCAAAGTCCTTAAATAATGCAGCAGAGTCCTTAAATACTGCAGCAGAGTCATTAAATAATGCAACAGAGTCCTTAAATAATGCAGCAGAGTCCTTAAATAATGCAGCAAATTCCTTAAATAATGCAGCAGAATCCTTAAATAATGCAATAGAGTCCTTAAATAATGCAGCAAAGTCCTTAAATAATGCAGCAGAGGCCTTAAATACCGCAGCAGCGTCCTTAAATAATGCAGCAGAGTCCTTAAATAATGCAGCAGAGTCCTTAAATAGTGCAGCAGAGTTCTTAAATAATGCATCAAAGTCCTTAAATAATGCAGGAAATTCCTTAAATAATGCAGCAGAATCCTTAAATAATGCAATAAAGTCCTTAAATAATGCAGCAACGTCCTTAATAATGCAGCAGAGTCCTTAAATAATGCAGCAAAGTCCTTAAATAAAGCAGCAGAGGCCTTAAATACCGCAGCAGCGTCCTTAAATAATGCAGCAGTCCTTAAATAATGCAGAAGAGTCCTTAAATAATGCATCAAAGACATTAAATAATGCAGCAGAGTCCTTAAATACTGCAGCAGAGTTCTTAAATAATGCATCAAAGTCCTTAAATAATGCAGCAGAGTCCTAAAATACCACAGCAGAGTCCTTAAATAATGCAGCAAAGTCCTTAAATAAAGCAGCAGAGTGCTTAAATGATGCAGCAGAGTCCTTAAATACCGCAGCAGAGTCATTAAATAATGCAGCAAATTCCTTAAATAATGCACAGAGTCCTTAAATAATGCAATAAATTCCTTAAATAAAATGCAGCAACGCCCTTAATAATGCAGCCGAGTCCTTAAATAATGCAGCAAAGTCCTTAAATAATGCAGCAGAGTCCTTAAATACTGCAGCAGCGTCCTTAAATAATGCAACAAAGTCCTTAAATAATGCAGCAGAGTCCTTAAATAATGCATTAAACTCCTTAAATAATGCAGCAGAGTACTTAAATAATGCAGCAGAATCCTTAAATAATGCAATAAAGTCCTTAAATAATGCAGCAACGTCCTTAATAATGCAGTAGAGTCCTTAAATAATGCAGCAAAGTCCTTAAATAATGCAGCAGAGGCCTTAAATACTGCAGCAGCGTCCTTAAATAATGAAACAAAGTCCTTAAATAAAGCAGCAAAGTCCTTAAATAATGCAGCAGAGTCCTTAAATACAGCAGCAGAGTCCTTAAATAATGCAGCAGAGTCCTTAAATAATGCAACAAAGTCCTTAAATAATGCAGCAGAGTCCTTAAATACTGCAGAAGAGACCTTAAATAATGCAGCAAAGTCCTTAAATAATGCAGCAGAGTCCTTATATAATGCAGCAGAGTCCTAAAATACCACAGCAGAGTCCTTAAATAATGCAGCAGCGTCCTTAAATAATGCATCAAAGTCCTTAAATAATGCAGCAGAGTCCGAAAATACCGCAGCAAAGTCCTTAAATAATGCAACAAAGTACTTAAATAATGCAGCAGATTCCTTAAATTCTGCAGCAGCATCCTTAAATAATGCAGCAGAGTCCTTAAATACCGCAGCAGAGTCATTAAATAATGCAACTAAGTCCTTAAATAATGCAGCAGAGTCCTTAAATACTGCAGCAGAGTCATTAAATAATGCAACAAAGTACTTAAATAATGCAGCAGAATCCTTAAATAATGCAATAGAGTCCTTAAATAATGCAGCAAAGTCCTTAAATAATGCAGCAGAGGCCTTAAATACCGCAGCAGCGTCCTTAAATAATGCAGCAGAGTCCTTAAATAATGCAGCAGAGTCCTTAAATACTGCAGCAGAGTTCTTAAATAATGCATCAAAGTCCTTAAATAATGCAGGAAATTCCTTAAATAATGCAGCAGAATCCTTAAATAATGCAATAAAGTCCTTAAATAATGCAGCAACGTCCTTAATAATGCAGCAGAGTCCTTAAATAATGCAGCAAAGTCCTTAAATAATGCAGCAGAGGCCTTAAATACCGCAGCAGCGTCCTTAAATAATGCAGCAAAGTCCTTAAATAATGCAGCAGAGTCCTTAAATACAGCAGCAGAGTCCTTAAATAATGCAGCAGAGTCAATAAATAATGCAACAAAGTCCTTAAATAATGCAGCAGAGTCCTTAAATACTGCAGCAGAGTCCTTAAATAATGCAACAAAGTCCTGAAATAATGCAGCAGAGTCCTTAAATACTGCAGCAGAGACCTTAAATAATGCAGCAAAGTCCTTAAATAATGCAGCAGAGTCCTTATGTAATGCAGCAGAGTCCTAAAATACCGCAGCAGAGTCCTTAAATAATGCAGCAGAGTCCTTAAATAATGCAGCAAATTCATTGAATAATGCAGCAGAGTCCTTAAATAATGCAACAAAGTCCTTAAATAATGCAGCAGATTCCTTAAATTTCGCAGCAGCGTCCTTAAATAATGCATCAAAGTCCTTAAATAATGCAGCAGAGTCCAAAAATACCGCAGCAGAGTCCTTAAATAATGCAGCAAAGTCCTTAAATAATGCAGCAGAGTCCTTAAATACTGCAGCAGAGTCCTTAAATAATGCAGCAAATTCCTTAAATAATGCAGAAGAGTCCTTAAATACTGCAGCAGAGGCATTAAATAATGCAGCAAAGTCCTTAAATAATGCAGCAGAGTCCTTAAATACCGCAGCAGAGTCATTAAATAATGCAACAAAGTCCTTAAATAATGCAGCAGAGTCCTTAAACAATGCAGCACATTCCTTAAATAATACAAGAAAGCCCTTAAATAATGCAGCAGATTCCTTAAATTCTGCAGCTGCGTCCTTAAATAATGCATCAAAGTCCTTAAATACTGCAGCAGAGTAATTAAATAATGCAGCAAAGTCCTTAAATAATGCAAAAAAAGTCCTTAAATAATGCATCAGATTCCTTAAATTCTGCAGCAGAGTCCTTAAATAATGCAGCAGAGTCCTTAAATACCGCAGCAGATTCATTAAATAATGCAACAAAGTCCTTAAATAATGCAGCAGAGTCCTTAAATACCGCAGCAGAGTCATTAAATAATGCAACAAAGTCCTTAAATAATGCAGCAGAGTCCTTAAATAATGCATCAAATTCCTTAAATAATGCAGCAGAATCCTTAAATAATGCAATAAAGTCCTTAATTAATGCAGCAACGTCCTTAATAATACAGCAGAGTCCTTAAATAATGCAGCAAAGTCCTTAAACAATGCAGCAGAGTCCTTAAATAATGCAGCAAAGTCCTTAAATAATGCAGCAGAGTCCTTAAATAATGCAGCAAATTCCTTAAATAATGTACAGAGTCATAAAATAATGCAACAAAGCCCTTAAATAAAATGCAGCAACGCCCTTAATAATGCAGCCGAGTCCTTAAATAATGCAGCAAAGTACTTAAATAATGCAGCAGAGTCCTTAAATACCGCAGCAGCGTCCTTAAATAATGCAACAAAGTCCTTAAATAATGCAGCAGAGTTCTTAAATAATGCTACAAAGTTCTTAAATAATGCAGCAGAGTCCTTAAATACCGCAGCAGCGTCCTTAAATAATGCAACAAAGTCCTTAAATAGTGCAGCAGAGTCCTTAAATAATGCAACAAAGTTCTTAAATAATGCAGCAGAGTCCTTAAACAATGCAGCACAGTCCTTAAATAATGCAACAAAGTCCTTAAATAATGCAGCAGACTCCTTAAATTCTGCAGCAGCATCCTTAAATAATGCATCAAAGTCCTTAAATAATGCAGCAGAGTTCTTAAATACTGCAGCAGAGTCCTTAAATTATGCAGGAAAGTCCTTAAATAATGCAGCAGAGTCCTGAAATACCGCAGCAGAGTCATTAAATAATGCACCAAAGTCCTTAAAAAATGCAGCAGAGTCCTTAAATAATGCATCAAATTCCTTAAATAATGCAGCAGAATCCTTAAATAATGCAATAAAGTCCTTAATTAATGCAGCAACGTCCTTAATAATACAGCAGAGTCCTTAAATAATGCAGCAAAGTCCTTAAATAATGCAGCAGAGTCCTTAAATAATGCAACAAAGTCCTTAAATAATGCAGCAGATTCCTTAAATTCTGCAGCAGCGTCCTTAAATAATGCATCAAAGTCCTTAAATAATGCAGCAGAGTCCTTAAATACGGCAGCAGAGTCCTTAAATAATGCAGCAAAGTCCTTAAATAATGCAACAGAGTCCTTAAATACCACAGCAGAGTCATTAAATAATGCAGCAGAGTTCTTAAGTAATGCAGCATATTCCTTAAATAATGCAGCAGAGTCCTTAAATAATGCAATAAAGTCCTTAAATAATGCAGCAGAGTCCTTAAATAATGCAGCAACGTCCTTAATAATGCAGTTGAGTCCTTAAATAATGCAGCAACATCCTTAAATAATGCAACAAAGTACTTAAATAATGCAGCAAAGTCCTTAAATAATGCAGCAGAGTCCTTAAAAACAGCAGCAGAGTCCTTAAATAATTCAGCAAAGTCCTTAAATAATGCAGCAGAGTCCTTAAATAATGGCACAAAGTCCTTAGATAATGCAGCAGAGTCCTTAAATAATGCAAAAAAGTTCTTAAATAATGCAGCAGAGTCCTTAAATACTGCAGCAGAGACCTTAAATAATTCAGCAAAGTCCTTAAATAATGCAGCAAATTCATTAAATAATGCAGCAGAGTCCTTAAATAATGCAACAAAGTCCTTAGATAATGCAGCAGAGTCCTTAAATAATGCAACAAAGTCCTTAAATAATGCAGCAGAGTCCTTAAATACTGCAGCAGAGTCCTTAAATAATGCAGCAAAGTCCTTAAATAATGCAGCAAATTCATTAAATAATGCAGCAGAGTCCTTAAATAATGCAACAAAGTCCTTATATAATGCATCAGAGTCCTAAAATACCGCAGCAGAGTCATTAAATAATGCAGCAGAGTCCTTAAATAATGCAGCAAATTCATTAAATAATGCAGCAGATTCCTTAAATTTCGCAGCAGCGTCCTTAAATAATGCATCAAAGTCCTTAAATAATGCAGCAGAGTGCTTACATAATGCAGCAGAGTCCTTAAATACCACAGCAGAGTCATTAAATAATGCAGCAGAGTCCTTAAATAATGCAGCAAATTCCTTAAATAATACACAGAGTCATTAAATAATGCAATAAAGTCCTTAAATAAAATGCAGCAACGCCCTTAGTAATGCAGCTGAGTACTTAAATAATGCAGCAAAGTCCTTAAATAATGCAGCAGAGTCCTTAAATACTGCAGCAGCATCCTTAAATAATGCAACAAAGTCCTTAAATACTGCAGCAGAGTCCTTAAATAATGCAGCAAAGTCCTTAAATAATGCAGCAGAGTCCTTAAATACATGTGTGAGGGTACCCCAGGAGAGTTCCAAATTTGTGTGGGAAGAATATATATCCCACGGGGGTAAAATTGAAAAAAGTTATAAAAAATTTTTTTTGGGGACTTAGTCATTTTTCCGGCGTTTACCAGCCTTTCAGATAGGGGAAATGTCAGTGAGCGTTCCGATTTCATTGCCAGAGCGATTCGCCCAATGAGTCCTTGATATTTAGTCGTTCTCAGCCAATATTTTGGATTTTTGAAAATTTCACTTTTTTGTGAAAATATCCACTAAATGAGGGAATAATATGTGTGAGGGTACCCCAGGAGAGTTCCAAATGTGTGTGGGTAGAATATATATCCAACTGGGGTAAAATTGAAAAAAGTTGAAAAAAATTTTTTTGGGGACTTAGTCATTTTTCTTACGTTTATCAGACTTTCAGATAGGGGAAATGTCAGTGAGCATTCCGATTTCATTGCCAGAGCGATTCGCCCAATGAGTCCTTGATATTTAGTCGTTCTCAGCCAATATTTTGGATTTTTGAAAATTTCACTTTTTTGTGAATATATCCACTAAATGAGGGAATAATATGTGTGAGGGTACCCCAGGAGAGTTCCAAATGTGTGTGGGTAGAATATATATCCCACGGGGGTAACATTGAAAAAAAGTTGAAAAAATTTTTTTGGGGACCTAGTCATTTTTCCGGCGTTTATCAGACTTTCAGATAGGGGAAATGTCAGTGAGCATTACGATTTCAGTTCCAGAGCATTTCGCCCAATGAGCCCTTGTTATGTAGTCGTTTTCAGCCAATTTTCTGGATTTTTGAAAATTTCACTTTTTTATGAATATATCCACTAAATGAGGGAATAATATGTGTGAGGGTACCCCAGGAGAGTTCCAAATGTGTGTGGGTAGAATATATATCCCACGGGGGTAAAATTGAAAAAAGTTGAAAACATTCTTTTTTTGGACTTAGTCATTTTTCCGGCATTTATCAGACTTTCAGATAGGGCAAATGTCAGTGAGCGTTACGATTTCAGTTCCAGAGCGATTCGCCCAATGAGTCTTTGATATTTAGTCGTTTTCAGCCAATTTTCTGGATTTTTGAAAATTTCACTTTTTTGTGAAAATATCCACTAAATGAGGGAATATTATGTGTGAGGGTACCACAGGAGAGTTCCAAATGTGTGTGGGTAGAATATATATCCCACGGGGGTAAAATTGAAAGAAGTTGAAAAATAATTTTTTTTTATGTACTTAGTCATTTTTCCTGCATTTATCAGACTTTCAGATAGGGGAAATGTCAGTGAGCGTTCCGATTTCAGTTCCAGAGCGATTCGCCCAATGATTCCTTTAATATTTAGGCGTTTTCAGTCAACTTTCTGGATTTTTGAAAATTTCACTTTTTTGTGAAAATATCCACTAAATGAGGGAT
This sequence comes from Phyllobates terribilis, assembly GCF_046119375.1. Lineage (NCBI taxonomy): Eukaryota > Metazoa > Chordata > Amphibia > Anura > Dendrobatidae > Phyllobates > Phyllobates terribilis. The sequence continues at coordinate 9,988,001 of NW_027362805.1, read as the reverse complement.
TAATATGTGTGAGGGTACCCCAGGAGAGTTCCAAATGTGTGTGGGTAAAATATATATCCTACTGGGGTAAAATTGATAGAAGTTGAAAACATTTTTTTTTTCGACTTAGTCATTTTTCCTGCGTTTATCAGACTTTCAGATAGGGGAAATGTCAGTGAGCGTTCCGATTTCTGTTCCACAGCGATTCACCCAATCAGTCCTTGATATTTAGTCGTTTTCAGTCAATTTTCTGGATTTTTGAAAATTTCACTTTTTTCTGAAAATATCCACTAAATGAGGGAATAATATGTGTGAGGGTACCCCAGGAGAGTTCCAAATGTGTGTGGGTAGAATATATATCCTACTGGGGTAAAATTGAAAAAAGTTGAAAAAAAAATTTTTGGGGACTTAGTCATTTTTCTTACGTTTATCAGACTTTCAGATAGGGGAAATGTCAGTGAGCGTTCCGATTTCAGTGCCAGAGCGATTCGCCCAATGAGTCCTTGATATTTAGTCGTTCTCAGCCATTATTTTGGATTTTTGAAAATTTCACTTTTTTGTGAAAATATCCACTAAATGAGGGAATAATATATGTGAGGGTACCCCAGGAGAGTTCCAAATGTGTGTGGGTAGAATATATATCCCACGGGGGTAAAATTGAAAAAAGTTATAAAAAATTTTTTTTTGGACTTAGTCATTTTTCCGACGTTTATCAGACTTTCAGATAGGTCAAATGTCAGTGAGCGTTCCGATTTCAGTTCCAGAGCGATTCGCCCAATGAGTCCTTGATATTTAGTCGTTTTCAGCCAATTTTCTGCATTTTTGAAAATTTCACTTTTTTGTGAAAATATCCACTAAATGAGGGAATAATATGTGTGAGGGTACCCCAGGAGAGTTCCAAATGTGTGTGGGTAGAATATATATCCAACTGGGGTAAAATTGAAAAAAGTTGAAAAAAATTTTTTTGGGGACTTAGTCATTTTTCTTACGTTTATCAGACTTTCAGATAGGGGAAATGTTAGTGAGCGTTCCGATTTCAGTGCCAGAGCGATTCGCCCAATGAGTCCTTGATATTTAGTCGTTCTCAGCCAATATTTTGGATTTTTGAAAATTTCACTTTTTTGTGAATATATCCACTAAATGAGGGAATAATATGTGTGAGGGTACCCCAGGAGAGTTCCAAATGTGTGTGGGTAGAATATATATCCCACGGGGGTAACATTGAAAAAAGTTGAAAAAATTTTTTTGGGGACCTAGTCATTTTTCCGGCGTTTATCAGACTTTCAGATAGGGGAAATGTCAGTGAGCATTACGATTTCAGTTCCAGAGCATTTCGCCCAATGAGCCCTTGTTATGTAGTCGTTTTCAGCCAATTTTCTGGATTTTTGAAAATTTCACTTTTTTATGAATATATCCACTAAATGAGGGAATAATATGTGTGAGGGTACCCCAGGAGAGTTCCAAATGTGTGTGGGTAGAATATATATCCCACGGGGGTAAAATTGAAAAAAGTTGAAAACATTCTTTTTTTGGACTTAGTCATTTTTCCGGCATTTATCAGACTTTCAGATAGGGCAAATGTCAGTGAGCGTTACGATTTCAGTTCCAGAGCGATTCGCCCAATGAGTCTTTGATATTTAGTCGTTTTCAGCCAATTTTCTGGATTTTTGAAAATTTCACTTTTTTGTGAAAATATCCACTAAATGAGGGATTAATATGTGTGAGGGTACCCCAGGAGAGTTCCAAATGTGTGTGGGTAAAATATATATCCTACTGGGGTAAAATTGAAAGAAGTTGAAAACATTTTTTTTTTGGACTTAGTCATTTTTCCTGCGTTTATCAGACTTTCAGATAGGGGAAATGTCAGTGAGCGTTCCGATTTCTGTTCCACAGCGATTCACCCAATCAGTCCTTGATATTTAGTCGTTTTCAGTCAATTTTCTGGATTTTTGAAAATTTCACTTTTTTCTGAAAATATCCACTAAATGAGGGAATAATATGTGTGAGGGTACCCCAGGAGAGTTCCAAATGTGTGTGGGTAGAATATATATCCTACTGGGGTAAAATTGAAAAAAGTTGAAAAAAAATTTTTTGGGGACTTAGTCATTTTTCTTACGTTTATCAGACTTTCAGATAGGGGAAATGTTAGTGAGCGTTCCGATTTCAGTGCCAGAGCGATTCGCCCAGTGAGTCCTTGATATTTAGTCGTTCTCAGCCAATATTTTGGATTTTTGAAAATTTCACTTTTTTGTGAAAATATCCACTAAATGATGGAATAATATGTGTGAGGGTACCCCAGGAGAGTTCCAAATGTGTATGGGAAGAATATATATCCCACGGGGGTAAAATTGAAAAAAGTTATAAAAAATAATTTTTTGGACTTAGTCATTTTTCCTGCGTTTATCAGACTTTCAGATAGGGGAAATGTCAGTGAGCATTCCGATTTCAGTTCCAGAGCGATTCGCCCAATGAGTCTTTGATATTTAGACGTTTTCAGCCAATTTTCTGGATTTTTGAAAATTTCACTTATTTGTGAAAATATCCACTAAATGAGGGAATATTATGTGTGAGGGTACCCCAGGAGAGTTCCAAATGTGTGTGGGTAGAATATATATCCCACGGGGGTAACATTGAAAAAAGTTGAAAAAATTTTTTTGGGGACTTAGTCATTTTTCCGGCGTTTATCAGACTTTCAGATAGGGGAAATGTCAGTGAGCATTACGATTTCAGTTCCAGAGCGATTCGCCCAATGAGCCCTTGTTATGTAGTCGTTTTCAGCCAATTTTCTGGATTTTTGAAAATTTCACTTTTTTGTGAAAATGTCCACTAAATGAGGGAATAATATGTGTGAGGGTACCCCAGGAGAGTTCCAAATGTGTGTGGGTAGAATATATATCCCACGGGGGTAAAATTGAAAAAAGTTGAAAACATTTTTTTTTTGGACTTAGTCATTTTTCCGGCATTTATCAGACTTTCAGATAGGGCAGATGTCAGTGAGCGTTCCGATTTCAGTTCCAGAGCGATTCGCCCAATGAGTCCTTGATATTTAGTCGTTTTCAGCCAATTTTCTGGATTTTTGAAAATTTCACTTTTTTGTGAAAATATCCACTAAATGAGGGAATAATATGTGTGAGGGTACCCCAGGAGAGTTCCAAATGTGTGTGGGAAGAATATATATCCCACGGGGGTAAAATTGAAAAAAGTTACAAAAAATTATTTTTTGGACTTAGTCATTTTTCCGGCGTTTATCAGACTTTCAGATAGGGCAAATGTCAGTGAGCGTTCCGATTTCAGTTCCAGAGCGATTCGCCCAATGATTACTTTAATATTTAGTCGTTTTCAGTCAACTTTCTGGATTTTTGAAAATTTCACTTTTTTTGTGAAAATATCCACTAAATGAGGGAATAATATGTGTGAGGGTACCCCAGGAGAGTTCCAAATGTGTGTGGGTAGAATATATATCCCACGGGGGTAAAATTGAAAAAAGTTATAAAAAATTTTTTTTTGGACTTAGTCATTTTTCCGACGTTTATCAGACTTTCAGATAGGTCAAATGTCAGTGAGCGTTCCGATTTCAGTTCCAGAGCGATTCGCCCAATGAGTCCTTGATATTTAGTCGTTTTCAGCCAATTTTCTGGATTTTTGAAAATTTCACTTTTTTGTGAAAATATCCACTAAATGAGGGAATAATATGTGTGAGGGTACCCCAGGAGAGTTCCAAATGTGTGTGGGTAGAATATATATCCCATGGGGGTAAAATTGAAAAAAGTTGAAAAAAATTTTTTTTGGGACTTAGTCATTTTTCTGGCGTTTATCAGACTTTCAGATAGGGGAAATGTCAGTGAGCGTTCCGATTTCAGTGCCAGAGCGATTCGCCCAATGATTCCTTGATATTTAGTCGTTCTCAGCCAATATTTTGGATTTTTGAAAATTTCACTTTTTTGTGAAAATATCCACTAAATGAGGGAATAATATGTGTGAGGGTACCCCAGGAGAGTTCCAAATGTGTGTGGGTAGAATATATATCCCACAGGGATAAAATTGAAAAAAGTTGAAAACATTTTTTTTTTGGACTTAGTCATTTTTCTTACGTTTATCAGACTTTCAGATAGGGTAAATGTCAGTGAGCATTCCGATTTCATTGCCAGAGTGATTCGCCCAATGAGTCCTTGATAATTAGTCGTTCTCAGCCAATATTTTGGATTTTTGAAAATTTCACTTTTTTGTGAATATATCCACTAAATGAGGGAATAATATGTGTGAGGGTACCCCAGGAGAGTTCCAAATGTGTGTGGGTAGAATATATCTCCCACGGGGGTAACATTAAAAAAAGTTGAAAAAATTTTTTTGGGGACCTAGTCATTTTTCCGGCGTTTATCAGACTTTCAGATAGGGGAAATGTCAGTGAGCATTACGATTTCAGTTCCAGATCGTTTCGCCCAATGAGCCCTTGTTATGTAATCGTTTTCAGCCAATTTTCTGGATTTTTGAAAATGTCACTTTTTTGTGAATATATCCACTAAATGAGGGAATAATATGTGTGAGGGTACCCCAGGAGAGTTCCAAATGTGTGTGGGTAGAATATATATCCCACGGGGGTAAAATTGAAAAAAGTTGAAAACATTTTTTTTTTGGACTTAATCATTTTTCCGGCATTTATCAGACTTTCAGATAGGGCAAATGTCAGTGAGCGTTCCGATTTCAGTTCCAGAGCGATTCGCCCAATGAGTCTTTGATATTTAGTCGTTTTCAGCCAATTTTCTGGATTTTTGAAAATTTCACTTTTTTGTGAAAATATCCACTAAATGAGGGAATATTATGTGTGAGGGTACCACAGGAGAGTTCCAAATGTGTGTGGGTAGAATATATATCCCACGGGGGTAAAATTGAAAGAAGTTGAAAAATAATTTTTTTTTATGTACTTAGTCATTTTTCCTGCATTTATCAGACTTTCAGATAGGGGAAATGTCAGTGAGCGTTCCGATTTCAGTTCCAGAGCGATTCGCCCAATGAGTCCTTTAATATTTAGGTGTTTTCAGTCAACTTTCTGGATTTTTGAAAATTTCACTTTTTTGTGAAAATATCCACTAAATGAGGGATTAATATGTGTGAGGGTACCCCAGGAGAGTTCCAAATGTGTGTGGGTAAAATATATATCCTACTGGGGTAAAATTGAAAGAAGTTGAAAACATTTTTTTTTTGGACTTAGTCATTTTTCCTGCGTTTATCAGACTTTCAGATAGGGGAAATGTCAGTGAGCGTTCCGATTTCTGTTCCACAGCGATTCACCCAATCAGTCCTTGATATTTAGTCGTTTTCAGTCAATTTTCTGGATTTTTGAAAATTTCACTTTTTTGTGAAAATATCCACTAAATGAGGGAATAATATGTGTGAGGGTACCCCAGGAGAGTTCCAAATGTGTGTGGGTAGAATATATATCCTACTGGGGTAAAATTGAAAAAAGTTGAAAAAAATTTTTTTGGGGACTTAGTCATTTTTCTTACGTTTATCAGACTTTCAGATAGGGGAAATGTCAGTGAAGATTCCGATTTCAGTGCCAGAGCGATTCGCCCAATGAGTCCTTGTTATTAAGTCGGTTTCAGCCAATTTTCTGGATTTTTGAAAATGTCACTTTTTTGTGAAAATATCCACTAAATGAGGGAATAATATGTGTGAGGGTACCCCAGGAGAGTTCCAAATGTGTGTGGGAAGAATATATATCCCATGGGCGTAAAATTGAAAAAAGTTATAAAAAAATATTTTTTGGACTTAGTCATTTTTCCGGCGTTTATCAGACTTTCAGATAGGGCAAATGTCAGTGAGCGTTCCGATTTCAATTCCAGAGCGATTCGCCCAATGAGTACTTTAATATTTAGTCGTTTTCAGTCAACTTTCTGGATTTTTGAAAATTTCACTTTTTTGCGAAAATATCCACTAAATGAGGGAATAATATGTGTGAGGGTACCCCAGGAGAGTTCCAAATGTGTGCGGGTAGAATATATATCCTACTGGGGTAAAATTGAAAAAAGTTATAAAAAATTTTTTTTTGGACTTATTCATTTTTCCAGCGTTTATCAGACTTTCAGATAGGGGAAATGTCACTGAGCATTCCGATTTCAGTTCCAGAGTGATTCGCCCAATGAGTCCTTGATATTTAGTCGTTCTCAGCCAATATTTTGGATTTTTGAAAATTTCACTTTTTTGTGAAAATATCCACTAAATGAGGGAATAATATGTGTGAGGGTACCCCAGGAGAGTTCCAAATGTGTGTGGGTAGAATATATATCCCACGGGGGTAAAATTGAAAAAAGTTGAAAAAAATTTTTTTTTGGACTTAGTCATTTTTCCGACGTTTATCAGACTTTCAGATAGGTCAAATGTCAGTGAGCGTTCCGATTTCAGTTCCAGAGCGATTCGCCCAATGAGTCCTTGATATTTAGTCGTTTTCAGCCAATTTTCTGGATTTTTGAAAATTTCACTTTTTTGTGAAAATATCCACTAAATGAGGGAATAATATGTGTGAGGGTACCCCAGGAGAGTTCCAAATGTGTGTGGGTAGAATATATATCCCACGGGGGTAAAATTGAAAAAAGTTGAAACAAAATTTTTTGGGGACTTAGTCATTTTTCTTACGTTTATCAGACTTTAAGATAGGGGAAATGTCAGTGAGCATTCCGATTTCGTTGCCAGAGCGATTCGCCCAATGAGTCCTTGATATTTAGTCGTTCTCAGCCAATATTTTGGATTTTTGAAAATTATACTTTTTTGTGAAAATATCCACTAAATGAGGGAATAATATGTGTGAGGGTACCCCAGGAGAGTTCCAAATGTGTGTGGGTAGAATATATATCCCACGGGGGAAACATTAAAAAAAGTTGAAAAAATTTTTTTGGGGACCTAGTCATTTTTCCGGCGTTTATCAGACTTTCAGATAGGGGAAATGTCAGTGAGCATTACGATTTCAGTTCCAGAGCGTTTCGCCCAATGAGCCCTTGTTATGTAATCGTTTTCAGCCAATTTTCTGGATTTTTGAAAATTTCACTTTTTTGTGAATATATCCACTAAATGAGGGAATAATATGTGTGAGGGTACCCCAGGAGAGTTCCAAATGTGTGTGGGTAGAATATATATCCCACGGGGGTAAAATTGAAAAAAGTTGAAAACATTTTTTTTTTTGGACTTAATCATTTTTCCGGCATTTATCAGACTTTCAGATAGGGCAAATGTCAGTGAGCGTTCCGATTTCAGTTCCAGAGCGATTCGCCCAATGAGTCTTTGATATTTAGTCGTTTTCAGTCAATTTTCTGGATTTTTGAAAATTTCACTTTTTTGTGAAAATATCCACTAAATGAGGGAATATTATGTGTGAGGGTACCCCAGGAGAGTTCCAAATGTGTGTGGGTAGAATATATATCCCACGGGGGTAAAATGGAAAGAAGTTGAAAAATAATTTTTTTTTATGTACTTAGTCATTTTTCCTGCATTTATCAGACTTTCAGATAGGGGAAATGTCATGAGCGTTCCGATTTCAGTTCCAGAGCGATTCGCCCAATGAGTCCTTTAATATTTAGGCTTTTTCAGTCAACTTTCTGGATTTTTGAAAATTTCACTTTTTTGTGAAAATATCCACTAAATGAGGGATTAATATGTGTGAGGGTACCCCAGGAGAGTTCCAAATGTGTGTGGGTAAAATATATATCCTACTGGGGTAAAATTGAAAGAAGTTGAAAACATTTTTTTTTTGGACTTAGTCATTTTTCCTGCGTTTATCAGACTTTCAGATAGGGGAAATGTCAGTGAGCGTTCCGATTTCTGTTCCACAGCGATTCACCCAATCAGTCCTTGATATTTAGTCGTTTTCAGTCAATTTTCTGGATTTTTGAAAATTTCACTTTTTTGTGAAAATATCCACTAAATGAGGGAATAATATGTGTGAGGGTACCCCAGGAGAGTTCCAAATGTGTGTGGGTAGAATATAAATCCTACTGGGGTAAAATTGAAAAAAGTTGAAAAAAATTTTTTTGGGGACTTAGTCATTTTTCTTACGTTTATCAGACTTTCAGATAGGGGAAATGTTAGTGAGCGTTCCGATTTCAGTGCCAGAGCGATTCGCCCAATGAGTCCTTGATATTTATTCGTTCTCAGCCAATATTTTGGATTTTTGAAAATTTCACTTTTTTGTGAAAATATCCACTAAATGAGGGAATAATATGTGTGAGGGTACCCCAGGAGAGTTCCAAATGTGTGTGGGTAGAATATATATCCCACGGGGGTAAAATTGAAAAAAGTTATAAAAAATTTTTTTTTGGACTTATTCATTTTTCCAGCGTTTATCAGACTTTCAGATAGGGGAAATGTCACTGAGCATTCCGATTTCAGTTCCAGAGTGATTCGCCCAATGAGTCCTTGATATTTAGTCGTTCTCAGCCAATATTTTGGATTTTTGAAAATTTCACTTTTTTGTGAAAATATCCACTAAATGAGGGAATAATATGTGTGAGGGTACCCCAGGAGAGTTCCAAATGTGTGTGGGTAGAATATATATCCCACGGGGGTAAAATTGAAAAAAGTTGAAAAAAATTTTTTTTTGGACTTAGTCATTTTTCCGACGTTTATCAGACTTTCAGATAGGTCAAATGTCAGTGAGCGTTCCGATTTCAGTTCCAGAGCGATTCGCCCAATGAGTCCTTGATATTTAGTCGTTTTCAGCCAATTTTCTGGATTTTTGAAAATTTCACTTTTTTGTGAAAATATCCACTAAATGAGGGAATAATATGTGTGAGGGTACCCCAGGAGAGTTCCAAATGTGTGTGGGTAGAATATATATCCCACGGGGGTAAAATTGAAAAAAGTTGAAACAAAATTTTTTGGGGACTTAGTCATTTTTCTTACGTTTATCAGACTTTAAGATAGGGGAAATGTCAGTGAGCATTCCGATTTCGTTGCCAGAGCGATTCGCCCAATGAGTCCTTGATATTTAGTCGTTCTCAGCCAATATTTTGGATTTTTGAAAATTTTACTTTTTTGTGAAAATATCCACTAAATGAGGGAATAATATGTGTGAGGGTACCCCAGGAGAGTTCCAAATGTGTGTGGGTAGAATATATATCCCACGGGGGAAACATTAAAAAAAGTTGAAAAAATTTTTTTGGGGACCTAGTCATTTTTCCGGCGTTTATCAGACTTTCAGATAGGGGAAATGTCAGTGAGCATTACGATTTCAGTTCCAGAGCGTTTCGCCCAATGAGCCCTTGTTATGTAATCGTTTTCAGCCAATTTTCTGGATTTTTGAAAATTTCACTTTTTTGTGAATATATCCACTAAATGAGGGAATAATATGTGTGAGGGTACCCCAGGAGAGTTCCAAATGTGTGTGGGTAGAATATATATCCCACGGGGGTAAAATTGAAAAAAGTTGAAAACATTTTTTTTTTTGGACTTAATCATTTTTCCGGCATTTATCAGACTTTCAGATAGGGCAAATGTCAGTGAGCGTTCCGATTTCAGTTCCAGAGCGATTCGCCCAATGAGTCTTTGATATTTAGTCGTTTTCAGTCAATTTTCTGGATTTTTGAAAATTTCACTTTTTTGTGAAAATATCCACTAAATGAGGGAATATTATGTGTGAGGGTACCCCAGGAGAGTTCCAAATGTGTGTGGGTAGAATATATATCCCACGGGGGTAAAATTGAAAAAAGTTGAAAACATTTTTTTTTTTGGACTTAATCATTTTTCCGGCATTTATCAGACTTTCAGATAGGGGAAATGTCATGAGCGTTCCGATTTCAGTTCCAGAGCGATTCGCCCAATGAGTCCTTTAATATTTAGGCTTTTTCAGTCAACTTTCTGGATTTTTGAAAATTTCACTTTTTTGTGAAAATATCCACTAAATGAGGGATTAATATGTGTGAGGGTACCCCAGGAGAGTTCCAAATGTGTGTGGGTAAAATATATATCCTACTGGGGTAAAATTGAAAGAAGTTGAAAACATTTTTTTTTTGGACTTAGTCATTTTTCCTGCGTTTATCAGACTTTCAGATAGGGGAAATGTCAGTGAGCGTTCCGATTTCTGTTCCACAGCGATTCACCCAATCAGTCCTTGATATTTAGTCGTTTTCAGTCAATTTTCTGGATTTTTGAAAATTTCACTTTTTTGTGAAAATATCCACTAAATGAGGGAATAATATGTGTGAGGGTACCCCAGGAGAGTTCCAAATGTGTGTGGGTAGAATATAAATCCTACTGGGGTAAAATTGAAAAAAGTTGAAAAAAATTTTTTTGGGGACTTAGTCATTTTTCTTACGTTTATCAGACTTTCAGATAGGGGAAATGTTAGTGAGCGTTCCGATTTCAGTGCCAGAGCCATTCGCCCAATGAGTCCTTGATATTTATTCGTTCTCAGCCAATATTTTGGATTTTTGAAAATTTCACTTTTTTGTGAAAATATCCACTAAATGAGGGAATAATATGTGTGAGGGTACCCCAGGAGAGTTCCAAATGTGTATGGGAAGAATATATATCCCACGGGGGTAAAATTGTAAAAAGTTATAAAAAATTATTTTTTGGACTTAGTCATTTTTCCGGCATTTATCAGACTTTCAGATAGGGCAAATGTCAGTGAGCGTTCCGATTTCAGTTCCAGAGCGATTCGCCCAATGAGTCCTTGATATTTAGTCGTTTTCAGCCAATTTTCTGGATTTTTGAAAATTTCACTTTTTTGTGAAAATATCCACTAAATGAGGGAATAATATGTGTGAGGGTACCCCAGGAGAGTTCCAAATGTGTGTGGGAAGAATATATATCCCACGGGGGTAAAATTGAAAAAAGTTATAAAAAAATATTTTTTGGACTTAGTCATTTTTCCGGCGTTTATCAGACTTTCAGATAGGGCAAATGTCAGTGAGCGTTCCGATTTCAGTTCCAGAGCGATTCGCCCAATGAGTACTTTAATATTTAGTCGTTTTCAGTCAACTTTCTGGATTTTTGAAAATTTCACTTTTTTGTGAAAATATCCACTAAATGAGGGAATAATATGTGTGAGGGTACCCCAGGAGAGTTCCAAATGTGTGCGGGTAGAATATATATCCTACTGGGGTAAAATTGAAAAAAGTTGAAACAAAATTTTTTGGGGACTTAGTCATTTTTCTTACGTTTATCAGACTTTCAGATAGGGGAAATGTCAGTGAGCATTCCGATTTCGTTGCCAGAGCGATTCACCCAATGAGTCCTTGATATTTAGTCGTTCTCAGCCAATATTTTGGATTTTTGAAAATTTCACTTTTTTGTGAAAATATCCACTAAATGAGGGAATAATATGTGTGAGGGTACCCCAGGAGAGTTCCAAATGTGTGTGGGTAGAATATATATCCCATGGGGGTAAAATTGAAAAAAGTTGAAAAAAATTTTTTTTGGACTTAGTCATTTTTCCGGCGTTTATCAGACTTTCAGATAGGGCAAATGTCAGTGAGCGTTCCGATTTCAGTTCCAGAGCGATACGCCCAATGAGTACTTTAATATTTAGTCGTTTTCAGTCAACTCTCTGGATTTTTGAAAATTTCACTTTTTTGCGAAAATATCCACTAAATGAGGGAATAATATGTGTGAGGGTACCCCAGGAGAGTTCCAAATGTGTGCGGGTAGAATATATATCCTACTGGGGTAAAATTGAAAAAAGTTGAAAAAAATTTTTTTGGTGACTTACTCATTTTTCTTACGTTTATCAGACTTTCAGATAGGGGAAATATCAGTGAGCGTTCCGATTTCAGTGCCAGAGCGATTCGCCCAATGAGTCCTTGATATTTAGTGGTTCTCAGCCAATATTTTGGATTTTTGAAAATTTCACTTTTTTGTGAAAATATCCACTAAATGAGGGAATAATATGTGTGAGGGTACCCCAGGAGAGTTCCAAATGTGTGTGGGTAGAATATATATCCCATGGGGGTAAAATTGAAAAAAGTTGAAAAAAATTTTTTTTGGACTTAGTCATTTTTCCGGCGTTTATCAGACTTTCAGATAGGGCAAATGTCAGTGAGCGTTCCGATTTCAGTTCCAGAGCGATTCGCCCAATGAGTACTTTAATATTTAGTCGTTTTCAGTCAACTTTCTGGATTTTTAAAAATTTCACTTTTTTGCGAAAATATCCACTAAATGAGGGAATAATATGTGTGAGGGTACCCCAGGAGAGTTCCAAATGTGTATGGGAAGAATATATATCCCACAGGGGTAAAATTGAAAAAAGTTATAAAAAATTATTTTTTGGACTTAGTCATTTTTCCTGCGTTTATCAGACTTTCAGATAGGGGAAATGTCAGTGAGCGTTCCGATTTCAGTTCCAGAGCGATTCGCCCAATGAGTCTTTGATATTTAGACGTTTTCAGCCAATTTTCTGGATTTTTGAAAATTTCACTTATTTGTGAAAATATCCACTAAATGAGGGAATATTATGTGTGAGGGTACCCCAGGAGAGTTCCAAATGTGTGTGGGTAGAATATATATCCCACGGGGGTAACATTGAAAAAAGTTGAAAAAATTTTTTTGGGGACTTAGTCATTTTTCCTGCGTTTATAAGACTTTCAGATAGGGGAAATGTCAGTGAGCATTACGATTTCAGTTCCAGAGCGATTCGCCCAATGAGCCCTTGTTATGTAGTCGTTTTCAGCCAATTTTCTGGATTTTTGAAAATTTCACTTTTTTGTGAAAATGTCCACTAAATGAGGGAATAATATGTATGAGGGTACCCCAGGAGAGTTCCAAATGTGTGTGGGTAGAATATATATCCCACGGGGGTAAAATTGAAAAAAGTTGAAAACATTTTTTTTTTGGACTTAGTCATTTTTCCGGCATTTATCAGACTTTCAGATAGGGCAAATGTCAGTGAGCGTTCCGATATCAGTTCCAGAGCGATTCGCCCAATGAGTCCTTGATATTTAGTCGTTTTCAGCCAATTTTCTGGATTTTTGAAAATTTTACTTTTTTGTGAAAATATCCACTAAATGAGGGAATAATATGTGTGAGGGTACCCCAGGAGAGTTCCAAATGTGTGTGGGAAGAATATATATCCCACGGGGGTAAAATTGAAAAAAGTTATAAAAAATATTTTTTGGACTTAGTCATTTTTCCGGCGTTTATCAGACTTTCAGATAGGGCAAATGTCAGTGAGCGTTCCGATTTCAGTTCCAGAGCGATTCGCCCAATGAGTACTTTAATATTTAGTCGTTTTCAGTCAACTTTCTGGATTTTTGAAAATTTCACTTTTTTGTGAAAATATCCACTAAATGAGGGAATAATATGTGTGAGGGTACCCCAGGAGAGTTCCAAATGTGTGCGGGTAGAATATATATCCTACTGGGGTAAAATTGAAAAAAGTTGAAACAAAATTTTTTGGGGACTTAGTCATTTTTCTTACGTTTATCAGACTTTCAGATAGGAGAAATGTCAGTGAGCATTCCGATTTCGTTGCCAGAGCGATTCACCCAATGAGTCCTTGATATTTAGTCGTTCTCAGCCAATATTTTGGATTTTTGAAAATTTCACTTTTTTGTGAAAATATCCACTAAATGAGGGAATAATATGTGTGAGGGTACCCCAGGAGAGTTCCAAATGTGTGTGGGTAGAATATATATCCCATGGGGGTAAAATTGAAAAAAGTTGAAAAAATTTTTTTTTGGACTTAGTCATTTTTCCGGCGTTTATCAGACTTTCAGATAGGGCAAATGTCAGTGAGCGTTCCGATTTCAGTTCCAGAGCGATACGCCCAATGAGTACTTTAATATTTAGTCGTTTTCAGTCAACTCTCTGGATTTTTGAAAATTTCACTTTTTTGCGAAAATATCCACTAAATGAGGGAATAATATGTGTGAGGGTACCCCAGGAGAGTTCCAAATGTGTGCGGGTAGAATATATATCCTACTGGGGTAAAATTGAAAAAAGTTGAAAAAAATTTTTTTGGTGACTTACTCATTTTTCTTACGTTTATCAGACTTTCAGATAGGGGAAATATCAGTGAGCGTTCCGATTTCAGTGCCAGAGCGATTCGCCCAATGAGTCCTTGATATTTAGTGGTTCTCAGCCAATATTTTGGATTTTTGAAAATTTCACTTTTTTGTGAAAATATCCACTAAATGAGGGAATAATATGTGTGAGGGTACCCCAGGAGAGTTCCAAATGTGTGTGGGTAGAATATATATCCCATGGGGGTAAAATTGAAAAAAGTTGAAAAAAAATTTTTTTGGACTTAGTCATTTTTCCGGCGTTTATCAGACTTTCAGATAGGGCAAATGTCAGTGAGCGTTCCGATTTCAGTTCCAGAGCGATTCGCCCAATGAGTACTTTAATATTTAGTCGTTTTCAGTCAACTTTCTGGATTTTTAAAAATTTCACTTTTTTGCGAAAATATCCACTAAATGAGGGAATAATATGTGTGAGGGTACCCCAGGAGAGTTCCAAATGTGTATGGGAAGAATATATATCCCACAGGGGTAAAATTGAAAAAAGTTATAAAAAATTATTTTTTGGACTTAGTCATTTTTCCTGCGTTTATCAGACTTTCAGATAGGGGAAATGTCAGTGAGCGTTCCGATTTCAGTTCCAGAGCGATTCGCCCAATGAGTCTTTGATATTTAGACGTTTTCAGCCAATTTTCTGGATTTTTGAAAATTTCACTTATTTGTGAAAATATCCACTAAATGAGGGAATATTATGTGTGAGGGTACCCCAGGAGAGTTCCAAATGTGTGTGGGTAGAATATATATCCCACGGGGGTAACATTGAAAAAAGTTGAAAAAATTTTTTTGGGGACTTAGTCATTTTTCCTGCGTTTATAAGACTTTCAGATAGGGGAAATGTCAGTGAGCATTACGATTTCAGTTCCAGAGCGATTCGCCCAATGAGCCCTTGTTATGTAGTCGTTTTCAGCCAATTTTCTGGATTTTTGAAAATTTCACTTTTTTGTGAAAATGTCCACTAAATGAGGGAATAATATGTATGAGGGTACCCCAGGAGAGTTCCAAATGTGTGTGGGTAGAATATATATCCCACGGGGGTAAAATTGAAAAAAGTTGAAAACATTTTTTTTTTGGACTTAGTCATTTTTCCGGCATTTATCAGACTTTCAGATAGGGCAAATGTCAGTGAGCGTTCCGATATCAGTTCCAGAGCGATTCGCCCAATGAGTCCTTGATATTTAGTCGTTTTCAGCCAATTTTCTGGATTTTTGAAAATTTTACTTTTTTGTGAAAATATCCACTAAATGAGGGAATAATATGTGTGAGGGTACCCCAGGAGAGTTCCAAATGTGTGTGGGAAGAATATATATCCCACGGGGGTAAAATTGAAAAAAGTTATAAAAAAATATTTTTTGGACTTAGTCATTTTTCCGGCGTTTATCAGACTTTCAGATAGGGCAAATGTCAGTGAGCGTTCCGATTTCAGTTCCAGAGCGATTCGCCCAATGAGTACTTTAATATTTAGTCGTTTTCAGTCAACTTTCTGGATTTTTGAAAATTTCACTTTTTTGTGAAAATATCCACTAAATGAGGGAATAATATGTGTGAGGGTACCCCAGGAGAGTTCCAAATGTGTGCGGGTAGAATATATATCCTACTGGGGTAAAATTGAAAAAAGTTGAAACAAAATTTTTTGGGGACTTAGTCATTTTTCTTACGTTTATCAGACTTTCAGATAGGGGAAATGTCAGTGAGCATTCCGATTTCGTTGCCAGAGCGATTCATCCAATGAGTCCTTGATATTTAGTCGTTCTCAGCCAATATTTTGGATTTTTGAAAATTTCACTTTTTTGTGAAAATATCCACTAAATGAGGGAATAATATGTGTGAGGGTACCCCAGGAGAGTTCCAAATGTGTGTGGGTAGAATATATATCCCATGGGGGTAAAATTGAAAAAAGTTGAAAAAAATTTTTTTTGGACTTAGTCATTTTTCCGGCGTTTATCAGACTTTCAGATAGGGCAAATTTCAGTGAGCGTTCCGATTTCAGTTCCAGAGCGATTCGCCCAATGAGTACTTTAATATTTAGTCGTTTTCAGTCAACTTTCTGGATTTTTGAAAATTTCACTTTTTTGCGAAAATATCCACTAAATGAGGGAATAATATGTGTGAGGGTACCCCAGGAGAGTTCCAAATGTGTGCGGGTAGAATATATATCCTACTGGGGTAAAATTGAAAAAAGTTGAAAAAAATTTTTTGGGGGACTTAGTCATTTTTCTTACGTTTATCAGACTTTCAGATAGGGGAAATGTCAGTGAGCGTTCCGATTTCAGTGCCAGAGCGATTCGCCCAATGAGTCCTTGATATTTAGTCGTTCTCAGCCAATATTTTGGATTTTTGAAAATTTCACTTTTTTGTGAAAATATCCACTAAATGAGGGAATAATATGTGTGAGGGTACCCCAGGAGAGTTCCAAATGTGTGTGGGTAGAATATATATCCCATGGGGGTAAAATTGAAAAAAGTTGAAAAAAATTTTTTTTGGACTTAGTCATTTTTCCGGCGTTTAGCAGACTTTCAGATAGGGCAAATGTCAGTGAGCGTTCCGATTTCAGTTCCAGAGCGATTCGCCCAATGAGTACTTTAATATTTAGTCGTTTTCAGTCAACTTTCTGGATTTTTGAAAATTTCACTTTTTTGCGAAAATATCCACTAAATGAGGGAATAATATGTGTGAGGGTACCCCAGGAGAGTTCCAAATGTGTGCGGGTAGAATATATATCCTACTGGGGTAAAATTGAAAAAAGTTGAAAAAAATTTTTTTTGGGACTTAGTCATTTTTCTTACGTTTATCAGACTTTCAGATAGGGGAAATGTCAGTGAGCGTTCCGATTTCAGTGCCAGAGCGATTCGCCCAATGAGTCCTTGATATTTAGTCGTTCTCAGCCAATATTTTGGATTTTTGAAAATTTCACTTTTTTGTGAAAATATCCACTAAATGAGGGAATAATATGTGTGAGGGTACCCCAGGAGAGTTCCAAATGTGTATGGGAAGAATATATATCCCACGGGGGTAAAATAGAAAAAAGTTATAAAAAATTATTTTTTGGACTTAGTCATTTTTCCTGCGTTTATCAGACTTTCAGATAGGGGAAATGTCAGTGAGCGTTCCGATTTCAGTTCCAGAGCGATTCGCCCAATGAGTACTTTAATATTTAGTCGTTTTCAGTCAACTTTCTGGATTTTTGAAAATTTCACTTTTTTGTGAAAATATCCACTAAATGAGGGAATAATATGTGTGAGGGTACCCCAGGAGAGTTCCAAATGTGTGCGGGTAGAATATATATCCTACTGGGGTAAAATTGAAAAAAGTTGAAACAAAATTTTTTGGGGACTAAGTCATTTTTCTTACTTTTATCAGACTTTCAGATAGGGGAAATGTCAGTGAGCATTCCGATTTCGTTGCCAGAGCGATTCGCCCAATGAGTCCTTGATATTTAGTCGTTCTCAGCCAATATTTTGGATTTTTGAAAATTTCACTTTTTTGTGAAAATATCCACTAAATGAGGGAATAATATGTGTGAGGGTACCCCAGGAGAGTTCCAAATGTGTGTGGGTAGAATATATATCCCATGGGGGTAAAATTGAAAAAAGTTGAAAAAAATTTTTTTTGGACTTAGTCATTTTTCCGGCGTTTATCAGACTTTCAGATAGGGCAAATGTCAGTGAGCGTTCCGATTTCAGTTCCAGAGCGATTGGCCCAATGAGTCCTTGTTATTAAGTCGGTTTCAGCCAATTTTCTGGATTTTTGAAAATTTCACTTTTTTGTGAAAATGTCCACTAAATGAGGGAATAATATGTGTGAGGGTACCCCAGGAGAGTTCCAAATGTGTGTGGGTAGAATATATATCCCACGGGGGTAAAATTGAAAAAAGTTGAAAACATTTTTTTTTTGGACTTAGTCATTTTTCCAGCATTTATCAGACTTTCAGATAGGGCAAATGTCAGTGAGCGTTCCGATTTCAGTTCCAGAGCGATTCGCCCAATGAGTACTTTGATATTTAGTCGTTTTCAGTCAACTTTCTGGATTTTTGAAAATTTCACTTTTTTGTGAAGATATCCACTAAATGAGGGAATAATATGTGTGAGGGTACCAAAGGAGAGTTCCAAATGTGTGTGGGTAGAATATATATCCAACTGGGGTAAAATTGAAAAAAGTTGAAAAAAATTTTTTTGGGGACTTAGTCATTTTTCTTACGTTTATCAGACTTTCAGATAGGGGAAATGTTAGTGAGCGTTCCGATTTCAGTGCCAGAGCGATTCGCCCAATGAGTCCTTGATATTTAGTCGTTCTCAGCCAATATTTTGGATTTTTGAAAATTTCACTTTTTTGTGAAAATATCCACTAAATGAGGAATAATATGTGTGAGGGTACCCCAGGAGAGTTCCAAATGTGTGTGGGAAGAATATATATCCCACGGGGGTAAAATTGAAAAAAGTTATAAAAAATTATTTTTTGGACTTAGTCATTTTTCCGGCGTTTATCAGACTTTCAGATAGGGCAAATGTCAGTGAGCGTTCCGATTTCAGTGCCAGAGTGATTTGCCCAATGAGTCCTTGATATTTAGTCGTTCTCAGCCAATATTTTGGATTTTTGAAAATTTCACTTTTTTGTGAAAATATCCACTAAATGATGGAATAATATGTGTGAGGGTACCCCAGGAGAGTTCCAAATGTGTGTGGGTAGAATATATATCCCACGGGGGTAAAATTGAAAAAAGCTGAAAACATTTTTTTTTTTACTTAGTCATTTTTCCGGCGTTTACCAGACTTTCAGATAGGGGAAATGTCAGTGTGCGTTCCGATTTCAGTTCCAGAGCGATTCGCCCAATGAGTCTTTGATATTTAGACGTTTTCAGCCAATTTTCTGGATTTTTGAAAATTTCACTTATTTGTGAAAATATCCACTAAATGAGGGAATAATATGTGTGAGGGTACCCCAGGAGAGTTCCAAATGTGTGCGGGTAGAATATATATCCTACTGGGGTAAAATTGAAAAAAGTTGAAACAAAATTTTTTGGGGACTTAGTCATTTTTCTTACGTTTATCAGACTTTCAGATAGGGGAAATGTCAGTGAGCATTCCGATTTCGTTGCCAGAGCGATTCGCCCAATGAGTCCTTGATATTTAGTCGTTCTCAGCCAATATTTTGGATTTTTGAAAATTTCACTTTTTTGTGAAAATATCCACTAAATGAGGGAATAATATGTGTGAGGGTACCCCAGGAGAGTTTCAAATGTGTGTGGGTAGAATATATATCCCATGGGGGTAAAATTGAAAAAAGTTGAAAAAAATTTTTTTGGGGACTTAGTCATTTTTCTGGCGTTTATCAGACTTTCAGATAGGGGAAATGTCAGTGAGCATTCCGATTTCGTTGCCAGAGCGATTGGCCCAATGAGTCCTTGTTATTAAGTCGGTTTCAGCCAATTTTCTGGATTTTTGAAAATGTCACTTTTTTGTGAAAATATCCACTAAATGAGGGAATAATATGTGTGAGGGTACCCCAGGAGAGTTCCAAATGTGTGTGGGAAGAATATATATCCCACGGGGGTAAAATTGAAAAAAGTTATAAAAAATTATTTTTTGGACTTAGTCATTTTTCCGGCGTTTATCAGACTTTCAGATAGGGCAAATGTCAGTGAGCGTTCCGATTTCAGTGCCAGAGTGATTTGCCCAATGAGTCCTTGATATTTAGTCGTTCTCAGCCAATATTTTGGATTTTTGAAAATTTCACTTTTTTGTGAAAATATCCACTAAATGATGGAATAATATGTGTGAGGGTACCCCAGGAGAGTTCCAAATGTGTGTGGGTAGAATATATATCCCACGGGGGTAACATTGAAAAAAGTTGAAAAAATTTTTTTGGGGACTTAGTCATTTTTCCGGCGTTTATCAGACTTTCAGATAGGGGAAATGTCAGTGAGCATTACGATTTCAGTTCCAGAGCGATTCGCCCAATGAGTACTTTAATATTTAGTCGTTTTCAGTCAACTTTCTGGATTTTTGAAAATTCACTTTTTTGTGAAAATATCCACTAAATGAGGGAATAATATGTGTGAGGGTACCCCAGGAGAGTTCCAAATGTGTGCGGGTAGAATATATATCCTACTGGGGTAAAATTGAAAAAAGTTGAAACAAAATTTTTTGGGGACTTAGTCATTTTTCTTACGTTTATCAGACTTTCAGATAGGGGAAATGTCAGTGAGCATTCCGATTTCGTTGCCAGAGCGATTCGCCCAATGAGTCCTTGATATTTAGTCGTTCTCAGCCAATATTTTGGATTTTTGAAAATTTCACTTTTTTGTGAAAATATCCACTAAATGAGGGAATAATATGTGTGAGGGTACCCCAGGAGAGTTCCAAATGTGTGTGGGTAGAATATATATCCCATGGGGGTAAAATTGAAAAAAGTTGAAAAAAATTTTTTTTGGACTTAGTCATTTTTCCAGCGTTTATCAGACTTTCAGATAGGGCAAATGTCAGTGAGCGTTCCGATTTCAGTTCCAGAGCGATTCGCCCAATGAGTACTTTAATATTTAGTCGTTTTCAGTCAACTTTCTGGATTTTTGAAAATTTCACTTTTTTGTGAAAATATCCACTAAATGAGGGAATAATATGTGTGAGGGTACCCCAGGAGAGTTCCAAATGTGTGTGGGAAGAATATATATCCCACGGGGGTAAAATTGAAAAAAGTTATAAAAAATTATTTTTTGGACTTAGTCATTTTTCCGGCGTTTACCAGACTTTCAGATAGGGCAAATGTCAGTGTGCGTTCCGATTTCAGTTCCAGAGCGATTCGCCCAATGAGTCTTTGATATTTAGACGTTTTCAGCCAATTTTCTGGATTTATGAAAATTTCACTTATTTGTGAAAATATCCACTAAATGAGGGAATAATATGTGTGAGGGTACCCCAGGAGAGTTCGAAATGTGCGTGGGTAGAATATATATCCTACTGGGGTAAAATTGTAAAAAGTTGAAAAAAAATTTTTTTGGACTTAGTCATTTTTCTTACCTTTATCAGACTTTCAGATAGGGGAAATGTCACTGAGCATTCCGATTTCATTGCCAGAGCGATTCGCCCAATGAGTCCTTGATATTTAGTCGTTCTCAGCCAATATTTTGGATTTTGAAAATTTCACTTTTTTGTGAAAATATTCACTAAATGAGGGAATAATATGTGTGAGGGTACCCCAGGAGAGTTCCAAATGTGTGTGGGTAGAATATATATCCCACGGGGGTAAAATTGAAAAAAAGCTGAAAACATTTTTTTTTTTTACTTAGTCATTTTTCCGGCATTTACCAGACTTTCAGATAGGGCAAATGTCAGTGTGCGTTCCGATTTCAGTTCCAGAGCGATTCGCCCAATGAGTCTTTGATATTTAGACGTTTTCAGCCAATTTTCTGGATTTTTGAAAATTTCACTTATTTGTGAAAATATCCACTAAATGAGGGAATATTATGTGTGAGGGTACCCCAGGAGAGTTCCAAATGTGTGTGGGTAGAATATATATCCCACGGGGGTAACATTGAATAAAGTTGAAAAAATTTTTTTGGGGACTTAGTCATTTTTCCGGCGTTTATCAGACTTTCAGATAGGGGAAATGTCAGTGAGCATTACGATTTCAGTTCCAGAGCGATTCGACCAATGAGCCCTTGTTATCTAGTCGTTTTCAGCCAATTTTCTGGATTTTTGAAAATTTCACTTTTTTGTGAAAATGTCCACTAAATGAGGGAATAATATGTGTGAGGGTACCCCAGGAGAGTTCCAAATGTGTGTGGGTAGAATATATATCCCACGGGGGTAAAATTGAAAAAAGTTGAAAACATTTTTTTTTTGGACTTAGTCATTTTTCCGGCATTTATCAGACTTTCAGATAGGGCAAATGTCAGTGAGCGTTCCGATTTCAGTTCCAGAGCGATTCGCCCAATGAGTCCTTGATATTTAGTCGTTTTCAGCCAATTTTCTGGATTTTTGAAAATTTCACTTTTTTGTGAAAATATCCACTAAATGAGGGAATAATATGTGTGAGGGTACCCCAGGAGAGTTCCAAATGTGTGTGGGTAGAATATATATCCTACTGGGGTAAAATTGAAAAAAGTTGAAATAAAATTTTTTGGGGACTTAGTCATTTTTCTTACGTTTATCAGACTTTCAGATAGGGGAAATGTCAGTGAGCATTCTGATTTCGTTGCCAGAGCGATTCGCCCAATGAGTCCTTGATATTTAGTCGTTCTCAGACAATATTTTGGATTTTTGAAAATTTCACTTTTTTGTGAAAATATCCACTAAATGAGGGAATAATATGTGTGAGGGTACCCCAGGAGAGTTCCAAATGTGTGTGGGTAGAATATATATCCCACGGGGGTAAAATTGAAAAAAGTTATAAAAAATTATTTTTTGGACTTAGTCATTTTTCCGGCGTTTATCAGACTTTCAGATAGGGCAAATGTCAGTGAGCGTTTCGATTTCAGTACCAGAGCGATTCGCCCAATGAGTACTTTAATATTTAGTCGTTTTCAGTCAACTTTCTGGATTTTTGAAAATTTCACTTTTTTGTGAAAATATCCACTAAATGAGGGAATAATATGTGTGAGGTTACCAAAGGAGAGTTCCAAATGTGTGTGGGTAGAATATATATCCAACTGGGGTAAAATTGAAAAAAGTTGAAAAAAATTTTTTTGGGGACTTAGTCATTTTTCTTACGTTTATCAGACTTTCAGATAGGGGAAATGTTAGTGAGCGTTCCGATTTCAGTGCCAGAGCCATTCGCCCAATGAGTCCTTGATATTTAGTCTTTCTCAGCCAATATTTTGGATTTTTGAAAATTTCACTTTTTTGTGAAAATATCCACTAAATGAGGGAATAATATGTGTGAGGGTACCCCAGGAGAGTTCCAAATGTGTGTGGGTAGAATATATATCCCATGGGGGTAAAATTGAAAAAAGTTGAAAAAATTTTTTTTGGGACTTAGTCATTTTTCTGGCGTTTATCAGACTTTCAGATAGGGCAAATGTCAGTGTGCGTTCCGATTTCAGTTCCAGAGCGATTCGCCCAATGAGTCTTTGATATTTGGACGTTTTCAGCCAATTTTCTGGATTTTTGAAAATTTCACTTATTTGTGAAAATATCCACTAAATGAGGGAATATTATGTGTGAGGGTACCCCAGGAGAGTTCCAAATGTGTGTGGGTAGAATATATATCCCACGGGGGTAAAATTGAAAAAAGTTGAAAAAAATTTTTTTTTGGACTTAGTCATTTTTCCGACGTTTATCAGACTTTCAGATAGGGCAAATGTCAGTGAGCGTTCCGATTTCAGTTCCAGAGCGATTCGCCCAATGAGTCCTTGATATTTAGTCGTTTTCAGCCAATTTTCTGGATTTTTGAAAATTTCACTTTTTTGTGAAAATATCCACTAAATGAGGGAATAATATGTGTGAGGGTACCCCAGGAGAGTTCCAAATGTGTGTGGGTAGAATATATATCCCACGGGGGTAACATTGAAAAAAGTTGAAAAAAAATTTTTGGGGACTTAGTCATTTTTCCGGCGTTTATCAGAATTTCAGATAGGGGAAATGTCAGTGAGCATTACGATTTCAGTTCCAGAGCGATTCGCCCAATGAGTCCTTGTTATGTAGTCGTTTTCAGCCAATTTTCTGGATTTTTGAAAATTTCACTTTTTTGTGAAAATATCCACTAAATGAGGGAATAAAATGTGTGAGGGTACCCCAGGAGAGTTCCAAATGTGTGTGGGTAGAATATATATCCTACTGGGGTAAAATTGAAAAAAGTTGAAACAAAATTTTTTGGGGACTTAGTCATTTTTCCGGCGTTTATCAGACTTTCAGATAGGGGAAATGTCAGTGAGCGTTCCGATTTCAGTTCCAGAGCGATTTGCCCAATAAGTCTTTGATATTTAGACGTTTTCAGTCAATTTTCTGGATTTTTGAAAATTTCACTTTTTTGTGAAAATATCCACTAAATGAGGGAATAATATGTGTGAGGGTACCCCAGGAGAGTTCCAAATGTGTGTGGGTAGAATATATATCCCACGGGGATAAAATTGAAAAAAGTTGAAAACATTTTTTTTTTGGACTTAGTCATTTTTCCGGCGTTTATCAGACTTTCAGATAGGGCAAATGTCAGTGAGCGTTCCGATTTCAGTGCCAGAGTGATTTGCCCAAGGAGTCCTTGATATTTAGTCGTTCTCAGACAATATTTTGGATTTTTGAAAATTTCACTTTTTTTGTGAAAATATCCACTAAATGATGGAATAATATGTGTGAGGGTACCCCAGGAGAGTTCCAAATGTGTGTGGGTAGAATATATATCCCACGGGGGTAAAATTGAAAAAAGCTGAAAACATTTTTTTTTTACTTAGTCATTTTTCCGGCGTTTACCAGACTTTCAGATAGGTCAAATGTCAGTGTGCGTTCCGTTTTCAGTTCCAGAGCGATTCGCCCAATGAGTCTTTGATATTTAGACGTTTTCAGCCAATTTTCTGGATTTTTGAAAATTTCACTTATTTGTGAAAATATCCACTAAATGAGGGAATATTATGTGTGAGGGTACCCCAGGAGAGTTCCAAATGTGTGTGGGTAGAATATATATCCCACGGGGATAAAATTGAAAAAAGTTGAAAACATTTTTTTTTGGACTTAGTCATTTTTCCGGCGTTTATCAGACTTTCAGATAGGGCAAATGTCAGTGAGCGTTCCGATTTCAGTGCCAGAGTGATTTGCCCAATGAGTCCTTGATATTTAGTCTTTCTCAGCCAATATTTTGGATTTTTGAAAATTTCACTTTTTTTGTGAAAATATCCACTAAATGATGGAATAATATGTGTGAGGGTACCCCAGGAGAGTTCCAAATGTGTGTGGGTAGAATATATATCCCACGGGGGTAAAATTGAAAAAAGCTGAAAACATTTTTTTTTTACTTAGTCATTTTTCCGGCGTTTACCAGACTTTCAGATAGGGCAAATGTCAGTGTGCGTTCCGATTTCAGTTCCAGAGCGATTCGCCCAATGAGTCCTTTAATATTTAGTCGTTTTCAGTCAACTTTCTGGATTTTTGAAAATTTCACTCTTTTGTGAAAATATCCACTAAATGAGGGAATAATATGTGTGAGGGTACCCCAGGAGAGTTCCAAATGTGTGTGGGAAGAATATATATCCCACGGGGGTAAAATTGAAAAAAGTTATAAAAAATTATTTTGGGGACTTAGTCATTTTTCTTACCTTTGTCAGACTTTCAGATAGGGGAAATGTTAGTGAGCGTTCCGATTTCAGTGCCAGAGCGATTCGCCCAATGAGTCCTTGATATTTAGACGTTTTCAGCCAATTTTCTGGATTTTTGAAAATTTCACTTATTTGTGAAAATATCCACTAAATGAGGGAATATTATGTGTGAGGGTACCCCAGGAGAGTTCCAAATGTGTGTGGGTAGAATATATATCCCACTGGGATAAAATTGAAAAAAGTTGAAAACATTTTTTTTTGGACTTAGTCATTTTTCCGGCGTTTATCAGACTTTCAGATAGGGCAAATGTCAGTGAGCGTTACGATTTCAGTGCCAGAGTGATTTGCCCAATGAGTCCTTGATATTTAGTCGTTCTCAGCCAATATTTTGGATTTTTGAAAATTTCACTTTTTTTGTGAAAATATCCACTAAATGATGGAATAATATGTGTGAGGGGACCCCAGGAGAGTTCCAAATGTGTGTGGGTAGAATATATATCCCACGGGGGTAAAATTGAAAAAAGCTGAAAACATTTTTTTTTTACTTAGTCATTTTTCCGGCGTTTACCAGACTTTCAGATAGGGCAAATGTCAGTGTGCGTTCCGATTTCAGTTCCAGAGCGATTCGCCCAATGAGTCTTTGATATTTAGACGTTTTCAGCCAATTTTCTGGATTTTTGAAAATTTCACTTATTTGTGAAAATATCCACTAAATGAGGGAATATTATGTGTGAGGGTACCCCAGGAGAGTTCCAAATGTGTGTGGGTAGAATATATATCCCACGGGGGTAAAATTGAAAAAAGTTGAAAAAAATTTTTTTTTTGACTTAGTCATTTTTCCGGCATTTATCAGACTTTCAGATAGGGCAAATGTCAGTGAGCATTCCGATTTCAGTTCCAGAGCGATTCGCCCAATGAGTCCTTTAATATTTAGTCGTTTTCAGTCAACTTTCTGGATTTTTGAAAATTTCACTCTTTTGTGAAAATATCCACTAAATGAGGGAATAATATGTGTGAGGGTACCCCAGGAGAGTTCCAAATGTGTGTGGGAAGAATATATATCCCACGGGGGTAAAATTGAAAAAAGTTATAAAAAATTATTTTTTGGACTTAGTCATTTTTCCAGCGTTTATCAGACTTTCAGATAGGGCAAATGTCAGTGAGCGTTCCGATTTCAATTCCAGAGCGATTCGCCCAATGAGTACTTTGATATTTAGTCGTTTTCAGTCAACTTTCTGGATTTTTGAAAATTTCACTTTTTTGTGAAAATATCCACTAAATGAGGGAATAATATGTGTGAGGGTACCAAAGGAGAGTTCCAAATGTGTGTGGGTAGAATATATATCCAACTGGGGTAAAATTGAAAAAAGTTGAAAAAAATTTTTTTGGGGACTTAGTCATTTTTCTTACGTTTATCAGACTTTCAGATAGGGGAAATGTTAGTGAGCGTTCCGATTTCAGTGCCAGAGCGATTCGCCCAATGAGTCCTTGATATTTAGACGTTTTCAGCCAATTTTCTGGATTTTTGAAAATTTCACTTATTTGTGAAAATATCCACTAAATGATTGAATATTATGTGTGAGGGTACCCCAGGAGAGTTCCAAATGTGTGTGGGTAGAATATATATCCCACGGGGGTAAAATTGAAAAAAGTTATAAAAAATTATTTTTTGGACTTAGTCATTTTTCCAGCGTTTATCAGACTTTCAGATAGGGCAAATGTCAGTGAGCGTTCCGATTTCAGTTCCAGAGCGATTCGCCCAATGAGTCTTTGATATTTAGACGCTTTCAGCCAATTTTCTGGATTTTTGAAAATTTCACTTATTTGTGAAAATATCCACTAAATGAGGGAATATTATGTGTGAGGGTACCCCAGGAGAGTTCCAAATGTGTGTGGGTAGAATATATATCCCACGGGGGTAAAATTGAAAAAAGTTGAAAAAATTTTTTTTTTTGACTTAGTCATTTTTCCGGCATTTATCAGACTTTCAGATAGGGCAAATGTCAGTGAGCATTCCGATTTCAGTTCCAGAGCGATTCGCCCAATGAGTCCTTTAATATTTAGTCGTTTTCAGTCAACTTTCTGGATTTTTGAAAATTTCACTCTTTTGTGAAAATATCCACTAAATGAGGGAATAATATGTGTGAGGGTACCCCAGGAGAGTTCCAAATGTGTGTGGGAAGAATATATATCCCACGGGGGTAAAATTGAAAAAAGTTATAAAAAATTATTTTTTGGACTTAGTCATTTTTCCGGCGTTTATCAGACTTTCAGATAGGGCAAATGTCAGTGAGCGTTCCGATTTCAGTGCCAGAGTGATTTGCCCAATGAGTCCTTGATATTTAGTCGTTCTCAGCCAATATTTTGGATTTTTGAAAATTTCACTTTTTTGTGAAAATATCCACTAAATGATGGAATAATATGTGTGAGGGTACCCCAGGAGAGTTCCAAATGTGTGTGGGTAGAATATATATCCCACAGGGGTAAAATTGAAAAAAGTTGAAAAAAAAATTTTTTTGGACTGTCATTTTTCCGACGTTTATCAGACTTTCAGATAGGGCAAATGTCAGTGAGCGTTCCGATTTCAGTTCCAGAGCGATTCGCCCAATGAGTCCTTGATATTTAGTCGTTTTCAGCCAATTTTCTGGATTTTTGAAAATTTCACTTTTTTGTGAAAATATCCACTAAATGAGGGAATAATATGTGTGAGGGTACCCCAGGAGAGTTCGAAATGTGTGTGGGTAGAATATATATCCCACGGGGGTAACATTGAAAAAAGTTGAAAACATTTTTTTGGGGACTTAGTCATTTTTCCGGCGTTTATCAGACTTTCAGATAGGGGAAATGTCAGGGAGCATTACGATTTCAGTTCCAGAGCGATTCGCCCAATGAGCCCTTGTTATGTAGTCGTTTTCAGCCAATTTTCTGGATTTTTGAAAATTTCACTTTTTTGTGAAAATGTCCACTAAATGAGGGAATAATATGTGTGAGGGTACCCCAGGAGAGTTCCAAATGTGTGTGGGTAGAATATATATCCCACGGGGGTAAAATTGAAAAAAGTTGAAAACATTTTTTTTTTGGACTTAGTCATTTTTCCGGCATTTATCAGACTTTCAGATAGGGGAAATGTCAGTGAGCGTTCCGATTTCAGTTCCAGAGCGATTCGCCCAATGAGTCCTTGATATTTAGTCGTTTTCAGCCAATTTTCTGGATTTTTGAAAATTTCACTTTTTTGTGAAAATATCCACTAAATGAGGGAATAATATGTGTGAGGGTACCCCAGGAGAGTTCCAAATGTGTGTGGGTAGAATATATATCCTACTGGGGTAAAATTGAAAAAAGTTGAAACAAAATTTTTTGGGGACTTAGTCATTTTTCCGGCGTTTATCAGACTTTCAGATAGGGGAAATGTCAGTGAGCGTTCCGATTTCAGTTCCAGAGCGATTTGCCCAATAAGTCCTTGATATTTAGACGTTTTCAGTCAATTTTCTGGATTTTTGAAAATTTCACTTTTTTGTGAAAATATCCACTAAATGAGGGAATAATATGTGTGAGGGTACCCCAGGAGAGTTCCAAATGTGTGTGGGTAGAATATATATCCCACGGGGATAAAATTGAAAAAAGTTGAAAACATTTTTTTTTGGACTTAGTCATTTTTCCGGCGTTTATCAGACTTTCAGATAGGGCAAATGTCAGTGAGCGTTCCGATTTCAGTGCCAGAGTGATTTGCCCAATGAGTCCTTGATATTTAGTCGTTCTCAGCCAATATTTTGGATTTTTGAAAATTTCACTTTTTTTGTGAAAATATCCACTAAATGATGGAATAATATGTGTGAGGGTACCCCAGGAGAGTTCCAAATGTGTGTGGGTAGAATATATATCCCACGGGGGTAAAATTGAAAAAAGCTGAAAACATTTTTTTTTTTACTTAGTCATTTTTCCAGCGTTTACCAGACTTTCAGATAGGGCAAATGTCAGTGTGCGTTCCGATTTCAGTTCCAGAGCGATTCGCCCAATGAGTCTTTGATATTTAGACGTTTTCAGCCAATTTTCTGGATTTTTGAAAATTTCACTTATTTGTGAAAATATCCACTAAATGAGGGAATATTATGTGTGAGGGTACCCCAGGAGAGTTCCAAATGTGTGTGGGTAGAATATATATCCCACGGGGGTAACATTGAAAAAAGTTGAAAACATTTTTTTTCGGGACTTAGTCATTTTTCCGGCGTTTATCAGACTTTCAGATAGGGGAAATGTCAGTGAGCATTACGATTTCAGTTCCAGAGCGATTCGCCCAATAAGCCCTTGTTATGTAGTCGTTTTCAGCCAATTTTCTGGATTTTTGAAAATTTCACTTATTTGTGAAAATATCCACTAAATGAGGGAATATTATGTGTGAGGGTACCCCAGGAGAGTTCCAAATGTGTGTGGGTAGAATATATATCCCACGGGGGTAACATTGAAAAAAGTTGAAAAAATTTTTTTGGGGACTTAGTCATTTTTCCGGCGTTTATCAGACTTTCAGATAGGGGAAATGTCAGTGAGCGTTCCAATTTCAGTTCCAGAGCGATTCGCCCAATGAGTCCTTGATATTTAGTCG
Source organism: Phyllobates terribilis (assembly GCF_046119375.1). Classification (NCBI taxonomy): domain Eukaryota; kingdom Metazoa; phylum Chordata; class Amphibia; order Anura; family Dendrobatidae; genus Phyllobates; species Phyllobates terribilis. The sequence goes on along the minus strand of NW_027362805.1, from coordinate 9,958,180 downwards.
TTTTCAGCCAATTTTCTGGATTTTTGAAAATTTCACTTTTTTGTGAAAATATCCACTAAATGAGGGAATAATATGTGTGAGGGTACCCCAGGAGAGTTCCAAATGTGTGTGGGTAGAATATATATCCTACTGGGGTAAAATTGAAAAAAGTTGAAACAAAATTTTTTGGGGACTTATTCATTTTTCCGGCGTTTATCAGACTTTCAGATAGGGGAAATGTCAGTGAGCATTTCGATTTCAGTTCCAGAGCGATTCGCCCAATGAGTCCTTGATATTTAGTCGTTTTCAGCCAATTTTCTGGATTTTTGAAAATTTCAGTTTTTTGTGAAAATATCCACTAAATGAGGGAATAATATGTGTGAGGGTACCCCAGGAGAGTTCCAAATGTGTGTGGGTAGAATATATATCCCACGGGGTAAAATTGAAAAAAGTTTAACATTTTCTTTTTTTTGGACTTAGTCATTTTTCCGGCGTTTATCAGACTTTCAGATAGGGCAAATATCAGTGAGCGTTCCGATTTCAGTTCCAGAGCGGTTCGCCCAATAAGTCCTTAATATTTATTCGTTCTCAGCCAATTTTATGGATTTTTGAAAATTTCACTTTTTTGTGAAAATATCCACTAAATGAGGGAATAATATGTGTCAGGGTACCCCAGGAGAGTTCCAAATGTGTGTGGGTAGAATATATATCCCACGGGGGTAAAATTGAAAAAAGTTGAAAAACATTCTTTTTTGGACTTAGTCATTTCTCCGGCGTTTATCAGACTTTCAGATACCGGAAATGTCAGTGAGCATTCCGATTTCAGTTCCAGATCGATTCGCCCAATGAATCCTTGATATTTAGTCGTTTTCAGCAAATTTTCTGGATTTTTGAAAATTTCACTTTTTTGTGAAAATATCCACTAAATGAGGGAATAATATCTGTGAGGGTACCCCAGGAGAGTTCCAAATGTGTGTGGGTAGAATATATATCCCACGGGGTAAAATAGAAAAAAGTTTAAAAAAAATTTTTCTTGGACTTAGTCATTTTTCCGGCGTTTATCAGACTTTCATATAGGGGAAATGTCAGTGAGCATTCCGATTTCAGTTCCAGAGCGATTCACCCAATGAGTCCTTGATATTTAGTCGTTTTCAGCCAATATTTTGGATTTTTGAAAATTTCACTTTTTTGTGAAAATATCCACTAAATGTGGGAATAATATGTGTGAGGGTACCCCAGGAGAGTTCCAAATGTGTGTGGGTAGAATATATATCCCTCTGGGTTAAAATTGAAAAAGGTTGAAAAACATTTTTTTTTGGACTTAGTCATTTCTCCGGCGTTTATCAGACTTTCAGATAGGGGAAATGTCAGTGAGCATTTCGATTTCAGTTCCAGAGCGATTCGCCCAATGAGTCCTTGATATTTAGTCGTTTTCAGCCAATTTTCTGGATTTTTGAAAATTTCAGTTTTTTGTGAAAATATCCACTAAATGAGGGAATAATATGTGTGAGGGTACCCCAGGAGAGTTCCAAATGTGTGTGGGTAGAATATATATCCCACGGGGTAAAATTGAAAAAAGTTTAACATTTTCTTTTTTTTGGACTTAGTCATTTTTCCGGCGTTTATCAGACTTTCAGATAGGGCAAATATCAGTGAGCGTTCCGATTTCAGTTCCAGAGCGGTTCGCCCAATAAGTCCTTAATATTTATTCGTTCTCAGCCAATTTTATGGATTTTTGAAAATTTCACTTTTTTGTGAAAATATCCACTAAATGAGGGAATAATATGTGTCAGGGTACCCCAGGAGAGTTCCAAATGTGTGTGGGTAGAATATATATCCCACGGGGGTAAAATTGAAAAAAGTTGAAAAACATTCTTTTTTGGACTTAGTCATTTCTCCGGCGTTTATCAGACTTTCAGATAGGGGAAATGTCAGTGAGCATTCCGATTTCAGTTCCAGAGCGATTCGCCCAATGAATCCTTGATATTTAGTCGTTTTCAGCAAATTTTCTGGATTTTTGAAAATTTCACTTTTTTGTGAAAATATCCACTAAATGAGGGAATAATATGTGTGAGGGTACCCCAGGAGAGTTCCAAATGTGTGTGGGTAGAATATATATCCCACGGGGTAAAATAGAAAAAAGTTTAAAAAAATTTTTTCTTGGACTTAGTCATTTTTCCGGCGTTTATCAGACTTTCATATAGGGGAAATGTCAGTGAGCATTCCGATTTCAGTTCCAGAGCGATTCACCCAATGAGTCCTTGATATTTAGTCGTTTTCAGCCAATATTTTGGATTTTTGAAAATTTCACTTTTTTGTGAAAATATCCACTAAATGTGGGAATAATATGTGTGAGGGTACCCCAGGAGAGTTCCAAATGTGTGTGGGTAGAATATATATCCCTCTGGGTTAAAATTGAAAAAGGTTGAAAAACATTTTTTTTTGGACTTAGTCATTTCTCCGGCGTTTATCAGACTTTCAGATAGGGGAAATGTCAGTGAGCATTCCGATTTCAGTTCCAGAGCGATTCGCCCAATGAATCCTTGATATTTAGTCGTTTTCAGCCAATTTTCGGGATTTTTGAAAATTTCACTTTTTTGTGAAAATATCCACTAAATGAGGGAATAATATGTGTGAGGGTAACCCAGGAGAGTTCCAAATGTGTGTGGGTAGAATATATATCCCACGGGGTAAAATTGAAAAAAGTTTTAAAAAAATTTTTTTTGGACTTAGTAATTTCTCCGGCGTTTATCAGACTTTCAGATAGGGAAAATGTCAGTGAGCATTTCGATTTCAGTTCCAGAGCGATTCGCCCAATGAGTCCTTGATATTTAGTCATTTTCAGCCAATTTTCTGGATTTTTGAAAATTTCAGTTTTTTGTGAAAATATCCACTAAATGAGGGAATAATATGTGTGAGGGTACCACGGGAGATTTCCAAATGTGTGTGGGTAGAATATATATCCCACGGGGGTAAAATTGAAAAAAGTTGAAAACATTTTTTTTTGGACTTAGTCATTTTTCTGGCGTTTATCAGACTTTCAGATAGGGGAAATGTCAGTGAGCGTTCCGATTTCAGTTCCAGAGCGATTCGCCCAATGAATCCTTAATATTTAGTCGTTTTCAGCCAATATTTTGGATTTTTGAAAATTTCACTTTTTTGTGAAAATATCCACTAAATGAGGGAATAATATGTGTGAGGGTACCCCAGGAGAGTTCCAAATGTGTGTGGGTAGAATATATATCCCACGGGGGTAAAATTGAAAAAAGTTGAAAAACATTCTTTTTTGGACTTAGTCATTTCTCCGGCGTTTATCAGACTTTCAGATAGGGGAAATGTCAGTGAGCATTCCGATTTCAGTTCCAGAGCGATTCGCCCAATGAATCCTTGATATTTAGTCGTTTTCAGCAAATTTTCTGGATTTTTGAAAATTTCACTTTTTTGTGAAAATATCCACTAAATGAGGGAATAATATGTGTGAGGGTACCCCAGGAGAGTTCCAAATGTGTGTGGGTAGAATATATATCCCACGGGGGTAAAATTGAAAAAAGCTGAAAACATTTTTTTTTTTACTTAGTCATTTTTCCAGCGTTTACCAGACTTTCAGATAGGGCAAATGTCAGTGTGCGTTCCGATTTCAGTTCCAGAGCGATTCGCCCAATGAGTCCTTGATATTTAGTCGTTTTCAGCCAATATTTTGGATTTTTGAAAATTTCACTTTTTTGTGAAAATATCCACTAAATGTGGGAATAATATGTGTGAGGGTACCCCAGGAGAGTTCCAAATGTGTGTGGGTAGAATATATATCCCACGGGGTAAAATTGAAAAAAGTTTAAAATTTTCTTTTTTTTGGACTTAGTCATTTTTCCGGCGTTTATCAGACTTTCAGATAGGGGAAATGTCAGTGAGCATTGCGATTTCAGTTCCAGAGCGATTCGCCCAATGAATCCTTGATATTTAGTCGTTTTCAGCCAATTTTCTGGATTTTTGAAAATTTCACTTTTTTGTGAAAATATCCACTAAATGAAGGAATAATATGTGTGAGGGTACCCCAGGAGAGTTCCAAATGTGTGTGGGTAGAATATATATCCCACGGGGTAAAACTGAAAAAACTTGAAAAACATTTTTTTTTGGACTTAGTCATTTTTCCGGCGTTTATCAGACTTTCAGATAGGGGAAATGTCAGTGAGCGTTCCGTTTTCAGTTCCAGAGCGATTCGCCCAATGAGTCCTTGATATTTAGTCGTTTTCTGCCAATATTTAGGATTTTTGAAAATTTCACTTTTTTGTGAAAATATCCACTAAATGAGGGAATAATATGTGTGAGGGTACCCCAGGAGAGTTCCAAATGTGTGTGGGTAGAATATATATCCCACGGGGGTAAAATAGAAAAAAGTTTAAACATTTTTTTTCTTGGACTTAGTCATTTTTCCGGCGTTTATCAGACTTTCAGATAGGGGAAATGTCAGTGAGCATTCCGATTTCAGTTCCAGAGCGATTTTCCCAATGAGTCCTTGATAATTAGACATTTTCAGCCAATATTTTGGATTTTTGAAAATTTCACTTTTTTGTGAAAATATCCACTAAATGAGGGAATAATATGTGTGAGGGTACCCCAGGAGAGTTCCAAATGTGTGTGGGTAGAATATATATCCCACGGGGTAAAATAGAAAAAAGTTTAAACATTTTTTTTCTTGGACTTAGTCATTTTTCCGGCGTTTATCAGACTTTCAGATAGGGGAAATGTCAGTGAGCATTCCGATTTCAGTTCCAGAGCGATTTTCCCAATGAGTCCTTGATATTTAGACGTTTTCAGCCAATATTTTGGATTTTTGAAAATTTCACTTTTTTCTGAAAATATCCACTAAATGAGGGAATAATATGTGTGAGGGTACCCCAGGAGACTTCCAAATGTGTGTGGGTAGAATATATATCCCACGGGGTAAAATTTAAAAAAGTTTAAAAAAATTTTTTTTTGGACTTAGTCATTTTTCCGGGGTTTATCAGACTATCAGATAGGGGAAATGTCAGTGAGCGTTCCGATTTCAGTTCCAGAGCGATTCGACCAATGAGTCCTTGATATTTAGTCGTTTTCAGCCAATTTTCTGTATTTTTGAAAATTTCACTTTTTTGTGAAAATATCCACTAAATGAGGGAATAATATGTGTGAGGGTACCCCAGGAGAGTTCCAAATGTGTGTGGGTAGAATATATATCCCACGGGGGTAAAATTGAAAAAAGTTGAAAAACATTTTTTTTGGTCTTAGTAATTTTTCCAGCGTTTATCAGACTTTCAGGTAGGGGAAATGTCAGTGAGCATTCCGATTTCAGTTCCAGAGCGATTCGCCCAATGAATCCTTGATATTTAGTCGTTTTCAGCCAATTTTCTGGATTTTTGAAAATTTCACTTTTTTGTTAAAATATCCACTAAATGAGGGAATAATATGTGTGAGGGTACCCCAGAAGAGTTCCAAATGTGTGTGGGTAGAATATATATCCCACGGGGGTAAAATTGAAAAAAGTTGAAAAACATTTTTTTTTGGACTTAGTAATTTTTCCAGCATTTATCAGACTTTCAGATAGGGGAAATGTCAGTGAGCATTCCGATTTCAGTTCCAGAGCGATTCGCCCAATGAATCCTTGATATTTAGTCGTTTTCAGCCAATTTTCTGGATTTTTGAAAATTTCACTTTTTTGTTAAAATATCCACTAAATGAGGGAATAATATGTGTGAGGGTACCCCAGGAGAGTTCCAAATGTGTGTGGGTAGAATATATATCCCACGGGGTAAAATAGAAAAAAGTTTAAACATTTTTTTTCTTGGACTTAGTCATTTTTCCGGCGTTTATCAGACTTTCAGATAGGGGAAATGTCAGTGAGCATTCCGATTTCAGTTCCAGAGCGATTTTCCCAATGAGTCCTTGATATTTAGACGTTTTCAGCCAATATTTTGGATTTTTGAAAATTTCACTTTTTTGTGAAAATATCCACTAAATGAGGGAATAATATGTGTGAGGGTACCCCAGGAGACTTCCAAATGTGTGTGGGTAGAATATATATCCCACGGGGTAAAATTTAAAAAAGTTTAAAAAAATTTTTTTTTGGACTTAGTCATTTTTCCGGGGTTTATCAGACTATCAGATAGGGGAAATGTCAGTGAGCGTTCCGATTTCAGTTCCAGAGCGATTCGACCAATGAGTCCTTGATATTTAGTCGTTTTCAGCCAATTTTCTGTATTTTTGAAAATTTCACTTTTTTGTGAAAATATCCACTAAATGAGGGAATAATATGTGTGAGGGTACCCCAGGAGAGTTCCAAATGTGTGTGGGTAGAATATATATCCCACGGGGGTAAAATTGAAAAAAGTTGAAAAACATTTTTTTTGGTCTTAGTAATTTTTCCAGCGTTTATCAGACTTTCAGGTAGGGGAAATGTCAGTGAGCATTCCGATTTCAGTTCCAGAGCGATTCGCCCAATGAATCCTTGATATTTAGTCGTTTTCAGCCAATTTTCTGGATTTTTGAAAATTTCACTTTTTTGTTAAAATATCCACTAAATGAGGGAATAATATGTGTGAGGGTACCCCAGAAGAGTTCCAAATGTGTGTGGGTAGAATATATATCCCACGGGGGTAAAATTGAAAAAAGTTGAAAAACATTTTTTTTTGGACTTAGTAATTTTTCCAGCATTTATCAGACTTTCAGATAGGGGAAATGTCAGTGAGCATTCCGATTTCAGTTCCAGAGCGATTCGCCCAATGAATCCTTGATATTTAGTCGTTTTCAGCCAATTTTCTGGATTTTTGAAAATTTCACTTTTTTGTTAAAATATCCACTAAATGAGGGAATAATATGTGTGAGGGTACCCCAGGAGAGTTCCAAATGTGTGTGGGTAGAATATATATCCCACGGGGTAAAATAGAAAAAAGTTTAAACATTTTTTTTCTTGGACTTAGTCATTTTTCCGGCGTTTATCAGACTTTCAGATAGGGGAAATGTCAGTGAGCATTCCGATTTCAGTTCCAGAGCGATTTTCCCAATGAGTCCTTGATATTTAGACGTTTTCAGCCAATATTTTGGATTTTTGAAAATTTCACTTTTTTGTGAAAATATCCACTAAATGAGGGAATAATATGTGTGAGGGTACCCCAGGAGACTTCCAAATGTGTGTGGGTAGAATATATATCCCACGGGGTAAAATTTAAAAAAGTTTAAAAAAATTTTTTTTTGGACTTAGTCATTTTTCCGGGGTTTATCAGACTATCAGATAGGGGAAATGTCAGTGAGCGTTCCGATTTCAGTTCCAGAGCGATTCGACCAATGAGTCCTTGATATTTAGTCGTTTTCAGCCAATTTTCTGTATTTTTGAAAATTTCACTTTTTTGTGAAAATATCCACTAAATGAGGGAATAATATGTGTGAGGGTACCCCAGGAGAGTTCCAAATGTGTGTGGGTAGAATATATATCCCACGGGGTAAAATTGAAAAAAGTTTAACATTTTCTTTTTTTTGGACTTAGTCATTTTTCCGGCGTTTATCAGACTTTCAGATAGGGCAAATATCAGTGAGCGTTCCGATTTCAGTTCCAGAGCGGTTCGCCCAATAAGTCCTTAATATTTATTCGTTCTCAGCCAATTTTATGGATTTTTGAAAATTTCACTTTTTTGTGAAAATATCCACTAAATGAGGGAATAATATGGGTCAGGGTACCCCAGGAGAGTTCCAAATGTGTGTGGGTAGAATATATATCCCACGGGGGTAAAATTGAAAAAAGTTGAAAAACATTCTTTTTTGGACTTAGTCATTTCTCCGGCGTTTATCAGACTTTCAGATAGGGGAAATGTCAGTGAGCATTCCGATTTCAGTTCAAGAGCGATTCGCCCAATGAATCCTTGATATTTAGTCGTTTTCAGCAAATTTTCTGGATTTTTGAAAATTTCACTTTTTTGTGAAAATATCCACTAAATGAGGGAATAATATGTGTGAAGGTACCCCAGGAGAGTTCCAAATGTGTGTGGGTAGAATATATATCCCACGGGGTAAAATAGAAAAAAGTTTAAAAAAATTTTTTCTTGGACTTAGTCATTTTTCCGGCGTTTATCAGACTTTCATATAGGGGAAATGTCAGTGAGCATTCCGATTTCAGTTCCAGAGCGATTCGCCCAATGAATCCTTGATATTTAGTCGTTTTCAGCCAATTTTCTGGATTTTTGAAAATTTCACTTTTTTGTTAAAATATCCACTAAATGAGGGAATAATATGTGTGAGGGTACCCCAGGAGAGTTCCAAATGTGTGTGGGTAGAATATATATCCCACGGGGTAAAATAGAAAAAAGTTTAAACATTTTTTTTCTTGGACTTAGTCATTTTTCCGGCGTTTATCAGACTTTCAGATAGGGGAAATGTCAGTGAGCATTCCGATTTCAGTTCCAGAGCGATTTTCCCAATTAGTCCTTGATATTTAGACGTTTTCAGCCAATATTTTGGATTTTTGAAAATTTCACTTTTTTGTGAAAATATCCACTAAATGAGGGAATAATATGTGTGAGGGTACCCCAGGAGACTTCCAAATGTGTGTGGGTAGAATATATATCCCACGGGGTAAAATTTAAAAAAGTTTAAAAAAATTTTTTTTTGGACTTAGTCATTTTTCCGGGGTTTATCAGACTATCAGATAGGGGAAATGTCAGTGAGCGTTCCGATTTCAGTTCCAGAGCGATTCGACCAATGAGTCCTTGATATTTAGTCGTTTTCAGCCAATTTTCTGTATTTTTGAAAATTTCACTTTTTTGTGAAAATATCCACTAAATGAGGGAATAATATGTGTGAGGGTACCCCAGGAGAGTTCCAAATGTGTGTGGGTAGAATATATATCCCACGGGGTAAAATTGAAAAAAGTTTAACATTTTCTTTTTTTTGGACTTAGTCATTTTTCCGGCGTTTATCAGACTTTCAGATAGGGCAAATATCAGTGAGCGTTCCGATTTCAGTTCCAGAGCGGTTCGCCCAATAAGTCCTTAATATTTATTCGTTCTCAGCCAATTTTATGGATTTTTGAAAATTTCACTTTTTTGTGAAAATATCCACTAAATGAGGGAATAATATGGGTCAGGGTACCCCAGGAGAGTTCCAAATGTGTGTGGGTAGAATATATATCCCACGGGGGTAAAATTGAAAAAAGTTGAAAAACATTCTTTTTTGGACTTAGTCATTTCTCCGGCGTTTATCAGACTTTCAGATAGGGGAAATGTCAGTGAGCATTCCGATTTCAGTTCAAGAGCGATTCGCCCAATGAATCCTTGATATTTAGTCGTTTTCAGCAAATTTTCTGGATTTTTGAAAATTTCACTTTTTTGTGAAAATATCCACTAAATGAGGGAATAATATGTGTGAAGGTACCCCAGGAGAGTTCCAAATGTGTGTGGGTAGAATATATATCCCACGGGGTAAAATAGAAAAAAGTTTAAAAAAATTTTTTCTTGGACTTAGTCATTTTTCCAGCGTTTATCAGACTTTCATATAGGGGAAATGTCAGTGAGCATTCCGATTTCAGTTCCAGAGCGATTCGCCCAATGAATCCTTGATATTTAGTCGTTTTCAGCCAATTTTCGGGATTTTTGAAAATTTCACTTTTTTGTGAAAATATCCACTAAATGAGGGAATAATATGTGTGAGGGTAACCCAGGAGAGTTCCAAATGTGTGTGGGTAGAATATATATCCCACGGGGTAAAATTTAAAAAAGTTTAAAAAATTTTTTTCTTGGACTTAGTCATTTTTCCGGGGTTTATCAGACTTTCAGATAGGGGAAATGTCAGTGAGCGTTCCGATTTCAGTTCCAGAGCGATTCGACCAATGAGTCCTTGATTTTTAGTCGTTTTCAGCCAATTTTATGGATTTTTGAAAATTTCACTTTTTTGTGAATATATCCACTAAATGAGGGAATAATATGTGTGAGGGTACCCCAGGAGAGTTCCAAATGTTTGTGGGTAGAATATATATCCCACCGGGGTAAAATTGAAAAAAGTTGAAAAACATTTTTTTTTGGACTTAGTAATTTTTCCAACGTTTATCAGACTTTCAGATAGGGGAAATGTCAGTGAGCATTCCGATTTCAGTTCCAGAGCGATTCGCCCAATGAATCCTTGATATTTAGTCGTTTTCAGCCAATTTTCTGGATTTTTGAAAATTTCACTTTTTTGTGAAAATATCCACTAAATGAGGGAATAATATGTGTGAGGGTATCCCAAGAGAGTTCCAAATGTGTGTGGGTAGAATATATATCCCACGGGGATAAAATTGAAAAAAGTTGAAAAAAATTTTTTTTTGGACTTACTAATTTTTCCGGCGTTCATCAGACTTTCAGATAGGGGAAATGTCAGTGAGCATTCCGATTTCAGTTCCAGAGTGATTCGCCCAATGAGTCCTTGATATTTAGACGTTTTCAGCCAATTTTCTGGATTTTTGAAAATTTCACTTTTTTGTGAAAATATCCTCTAAATGAATGCATAATATGTGTGAGGGTACCCCAGGAGAGTTCCAAATGTGTGTGGGTAGAATATATATCCCACGGGGATAAAATTGAAAAAAGTTGAAAAAAAATTTTTTTTGGACTAATTAATTTTTCCGGCGTTCATCAGACTTTCAGATAGGGGAAATGTCAGTGAGCGTTCCGATTTCAGTTCCAGAGCGATTCGCCCAATGAGTCCTTGATATTTAGTCGTTTTCAGCCAATTTTCTGGATTTTTAAAAATTTCACTTTTTTGTGAAAATATCCACTAAATGAGGGAATAATATGTGTGAGGGTACCCCAGGAGAGTTCCAAATGTGTGTGGGTAGAATATATATCCCACGGGGGTAAAATTGAAAAAAGTTGAAAAAATTTTTTTTTGGGACTTAGTCATTTTTCCGGCGTTTATCAGACTTTCAGATAAGGGAAATGTGAGCGAGCATTCCAATTTCAGTTCCTGAGCGATTCGCCCAATGAGTCCTTGATATTTAGTCGTTTTCAGCCAATTTTCTGGTTTTTGAAAATTTCACTTTTTTGTGAAAATATCCACTAAATGAGGGAATAATATGTGTGAGGGTACCCCAGGAGAGTTCCAAATGTGTGTGGGTAGAATATATATCCCACGGGGGTAAAATTGAAAAAAGTTGAAAAAAAATTTTTTTTGGACTAAGTCATTTTTCCGGCGTTTATCAGACTTTCAGATAGGGGAAATGTCAGTGAGCGTTCTGATTTCAGTTCCAGAGCAATTCGCCCAATGAGTCCTTGATATTTAGTCATTTTCAGCCAATTTTCAGGATTTTTGAAAATTTCACTTTTTTGTGAAAATATACACTAAATGAGGGAATATTATGTGTGAGGGTACCCCAGGAGAGTTCCAAATGTGTGTGGGTAGAATATATATCCCACGGGGGTAAAATTGAAAAAAGTTGAAAAAAAATTTTTTTTGGACTTAGTCATTTTTCCGGCGTTTATTCAGACTTTCAGATAGGGGAAATGTGAGTGAGCAATCTGATTTCAGTTCCAGAGCGATTCGCCCAATGATTCCTTAATATTTAGTCGTTTTCAGCCAATTTTCTGGATTTTTGAAAATTTCACTTTTTTGTGAAAGTATCCACTAAATGAGGGAATAATATGTGTGAGGGAACCCCAGGAGAGATCCAAATGTGTGTGGGTAGAATATATATCCCACGGGGATAAAATTGAAAAAAGTTGAAAAAAAAATTTTTTTTGGACTTAGTAATTTTTCCGGCGTTTATCAGACTTTCAGATAGGGGAAATGTCAGTGAGCGTTCCGATTTCAGTTCCAGAGCGATTCGCCCAATGAGTCCTTGATATTTAGTCGTTTTCAGCCAATTTTCTGGATTTTTAAAAATTTCACTTTTTTGTGAAAATATCCACTAAATGAGGGAATAATATGTGTGAGGGTACCCCAGGAGAGTTCCAAATGTGTGTGGGTAGAATATATATCCCACGGGGGTAAAATTGAAAAAAGTTGAAAAAAATTTTTTTTGGGACTTAGTCATTTTTCCGGCGTTCATCAGACTTTCAGATAGGGGAAATGTCAGTGAGCATTCCGATTTCAGTTCCACAGTGATTCGCCCAATGAGTCCTTTATATTTAGTCGTTTTCAGCCAATTTTCTGGATTTTTGAAAATTTCACTTTTTTGTGAAAATATACACTAAATGAGGGAATATTATGTGTGAGGGTACCCCAGGAGAGTTCCAAATGTGTGTGGGTAGAATATATATCCCACGGGGGTAAAATTGAAAAAAGTTGCAAAAATTTTTTTTTTGGACTTAGTCATTTTTCCGGCGTTTATCAAACTTTCAGATAGGGGAAATGTCAGTGAGCTTTCAGATTTCAGTTCCAGAGCGGTTCGCCCAATGAGTCCTTGATATTCAGTCGTTTTCAGCCAATTTTCTGGATTTTTGAAAATTTCACTTTTTTGTGAAAATATCCACTAATGAGGGATTAATATGTGTGAGGGTACCCCAGGAGAGTTCCAAATGTGTGTGGGTAGAATATATATCCCACGGGGATAAAATCGAAAAAAGTTGAAAAAAAATTTTTTTTGGACTTAGTAATTTTTCCGGCGTTCATCAAACGTTCAGATAGGGGAAATGTCAGTGAGCATTCCGATTTCAGTTCCAGAGCGATTCGCCCAATGAGTCTTTGATATTTAGATGTTTTCAGCCAATTTTCTGGATTTTTGAAAATTTCACTTTTTTGTGAAAATATCCACTAAATGAGAGAATAATATGTGTGAGGGTACCCAAGGAGAGTTCCAAATGTGTGTGGGTAGAATATATATCCCACGGGGGTAAAATTGAAAAAAGTTGAAAAATTTTTTTTTTTGGACTTAGTCATTTTTCCGGCGTTCATCAGACTTTCAGATAGGGGAAATGTGAGTGAGCGTTCCGATTTCAGTTCCAGAGCGATTCGCCCAATGAGTCCTTGATATTTAGTCATTTTCAGCCAATTTTCTGGATTTTTGAAAATTTCACTTTTTTGTGAAAATATTCACTAAATGAGGGAATAATATGTATGAGGGTACCCCAGGAGAGTTCCAAATGTGTGTGGGTAGAATATATATCCCACGGGGTAAAATTGAAAAAAGTTGAAAAAAAATTTTTTTGGACTAAGTCATTTTTCCGGCGTTTATCAGACTTTCAGATAGGGGAAATGTCAGTGACCTTTCTGATTTCAGTTCCAGAGCGATTCGCCCAATGAGTCCTTGATATTTAGTCGTTTTCAGCCAATTTTCAGGATTTTTGAAAATTTCACTTTTTTGTGAAAATATCCACTAAATGAGGGAATAATATGTGTGAGGGTATCCCAGGAGAGTTCCAAATGTGTGTGGGTAGAATATATATCCCACGGGGATAAAATTGAAAAAAGTTGAAAAAAATTTTTTTTTGGACTTACTAATTTTTCCGGCGTTCATCAGACTTTCAGATAGGGGAAATGTCAGTGAGCATTCCGATATCAGTTCCAGAGCGATTCGCCCAATGAGTCCTTGATATTTAGTCGTTTTCAGCCAATTTTCTGGATTTTTGAAAATGTCACTTTTTTGTGAAAATATCCACTAAATGAGGGAATAATATGTGTGAGGGTACCCCAGGAGAGTTCCAAATGTGTGTGGGTAGAATATATATCCCACGGGGGTAAAATTGAAAAAAGTTGTAAAAAATTTTTTTTGGACTTAGTCATTTTTCCGGCGTTTATCAGACTTTCAGATAGGGGAAATGTCAGTGAGCGTTCTGATTTCAGTTCCAGAGCGATTCGCCCAATGAGTCCTTGATATTTAGTCGTTTTCAGCCAATTTTCAGGATTTTTGAAAATTTCACTTTTTTGTGAAAATATCCACTAAATGAGGGAATAATATGTGTAAGGGTACCCCAGGAGAGTTCCAAATGTGTGTGGGTAGAATATAAATTGCACGGGGATAAAATTGAAAAAAGTTGAATAAAATTTTTTTCTGGACTTAGACATATTTCCGGCGTTTATCAGACTTTCAGATAGGGGAAATGTCAGTGAGCGTTCCGATTTCAGTTCCAGAGCGATTCGCCCAATGATTCCTTAATATTTAGTCATTTTCAGCCAATTTTCTGGATTTTTGAAAATTTCACTTTTTTTGTGAAAATATCCACTAAATGAGGGAATAATATGTGTGAGGGTACCCCAGGAGAGTTCCAAATGTGTGTGGGTAGAATATATATCTCACGGGGATAAAATTGAAAAAAGTTGAAAAAAATTTTTTTTTGGACTTACTAATTTTTCCGGCGTTCATCAGACTTTCAGATAGGGGAAATGTCAGTGAGCATTCCGATTTCAGTTCCAGAGCGATTCGCCCAATGAGTCCTTGAAATTTAGACGTTTTCAGCCAATTTTCTGGATTTTTGAAAATTTCACTTTTTTGTGAAAATATCCTCTAAATGAGGGCATAATATGTGTGAGGGTACCCCAGGAGAGTTCCAAATGTGTGTGGGTAGAATATATATCCCACGGGGGTAAAATTGAAAAAAGTTGAAAAAAAATTTTTTTTGGACTAAGTCATTTTTCCGGCGTTTATCAGACTTTCAGATAGGGGAAATGTCAGTGAGCGTTCTGATTTCAGTTCCAGAGCGATTCGCCCAATGAGTCCTTGATATTTAGTCATTTTCAGCCAATTTTCAGGATTTTTGAAAATTTCACTTTTTTGTGAAAATATCCACTAAATGAGGGAATAATATGTGTGAGGGTATCCCAGGAGAGTTCCAAATGTGTGTGGGTAGAATATATATCCCACGGGGATAAAATTGAAAAAAGTTGAAAAAAATTTTTTTTTGGACTTACTAATTTTTCCGGCGTTCATCAGACTTTCAGATAGGGGAAATGTCAGTGAGCATTCCGATATCAGTTCCAGAGCGATTCGCCCAATGAGTCCTTGATATTTAGTCGTTTTCAGCCAATTTTCTGGATTTTTGAAAATGACTCTTTTTTGTGAAAATATCCACTAAATGAGGGAATAATATGTGTGAGGGTACCCCAGGAGAGTTCCAAATGTGTGTGGGTAGAATATATATCCCACGGGGGTAAAATTGAAAAAAGTTGAAAAAAAATTTTTTTTGGACTAAGTCATTTTTCCGGCGTTTATCAGACTTTCAGATAGGGGAAATGTCAGTGACCGTTCTGATTTCAGTTCCAGAGCGATTCGCCCAATGAGTCCTTGATATTTAGTCGTTTTCAGCCAATTTTCAGGATTTTTGAAAATTTCACTTTTTTGTGAAAATATCCACTAAATGAGGGAATAATATGTGTGAGGGTATCCCAGGAGAGTTCCAAATGTGTGTGGGTAGAATATATATCCCACGGGGATAAAATTGAAAAAAGTTGAAAAAAATTTTTTTTTGGACTTACTAATTTTTCCGGCGTTCATCAGACTTTCAGATAGGGGAAATGTCAGTGAGCATTCCGATATCAGTTCCAGAGCGATTCGCCCAATGAGTCCTTGATATTTAGTCGTTTTCAGCCAATTTTCTGGATTTTTGAAAATGTCACTTTTTTGTGAAAATATCCACTAAATGAGGGAATAATATGTGTGAGGGTACCCCAGGAGAGTTCCAAATGTGTGTGGGTAGAATATATATCCCACGGGGGTAAAATTGAAAAAAGTTGTAAAAAATTTTTTTTGGACTTAGTCATTTTTCCGGCGTTTATCAGACTTTCAGATAGGGGAAATGTCAGTGAGCGTTCTGATTTCAGTTCTAGAGCGATTCGCCCAATGAGTCCTTGATATTTAGTCGTTTTCAGCCAATTTTCTGGATTTTTAAAAATTTCACTTTTTTGTGAAAATATCCACTAAATGAGGGAATAATATGTGTGAGGGTACCCCAGGAGAGTTCCAAATGTGTGTGGGTAGAATATATATCCCATGGGGGTAAAATTGAAAAAAGTTGAAAAAAAATTTTTTTGGACTTAGTCATTTTTCCGGCGTTTATCAGACTTTCAGATAGGGGAAATGTCAGTGAGCATTCCGATTTCAGTTCCAGAGCGATTCGCCCAATGAGTCCTTGATATTTAGTCGTTTTCAGCCAATTTTCAGGATTTTTGAAAATTTCACTTTTTTGTGAAAATATCCACTAAATGAGGGAATAATATGTGTGAGGGTACCCCAGGAGAGTTCCAAATGTGTGTGGGTAGAATATATATCCCACGGGGGAAAAATTCAAAAAAGTTGAAAAAAATTTTTTTGGGGACTTAGTCATTTTTCCGGCGTTCATCAGACTTTCAAATAGGGGAAATGTCAGTGAGCATTCCGATATTAGTTCCAGAGCGATTCGCCCAATGAGTCCTTGATATTTAGTCGTTTTCAGCCAATTTTCTGGATTTTTAAAAATTTCACTTTTTTGTGAAAATATCCACTAAATGAGGGAATAATATGTGTGAGGGTATCCCAGGAGAGTTCCAAATGTGTGTGGGTAGAATATATATCCCACGGGGATAAAATTGAAAAATGTTGAAAAAAATTTTTTTTGGACTTACTAATTTTTCCGCCGTTCATCAGACTTTCAGATAGGGGAAATGTCAGTGAGCATTCCGATATCAGTTCCAGAGCAATTCGCCCAATGAGTCCTTGATATTTAGTCGTTTTCAGTCAATTTTCTGGATTTTTGAAAATGTCACTTTTTTGTGAAAATATCCACTAAATGAGGGAATAATATGTGTGAGGGTACCCCAGGAGAGTTCCAAATGTGTGTGGGTAGAATATATATCCCACGGGGATAAAATTGAAAAAAGTTGAAAAAAATTTTTTTTTGGACTTACTAATTTTTCCGGCGTTCATCAGACTTTCAGATAGGGGAAATGTCAGTGAGCATTCCGATTTCAGTTCCAGAGCGATTCGCCCAATGAGTCCTTGATATTTAGTCGTTTTCAGCCAATTTTCTGGATTTTTAAAAATTTCACTTTTTTGTGAAAATATCCACTAAATGAGGGAATAATATGTGTGAGGGTACCCCAGGAGAGTTCCAAATGTGTGTGGGTAGAATATATATCCCACGGGGGTAAAATTGAAAAAAGTTGAAAAAAAATTTTTTTTGGACTAAGTCATTTTTCCGGCGTTTATCAGACTTTCAGATAGGGGAAATGTCAGTGAGCGTTCTGATTTCAGTTCCAGAGCGATTCGCCCAATGAGTCCTTGATATTTAGTCATTTTCAGCCAATTTTCAGGATTTTTGAAAATTTCACTTTTTTGTGAAAATATCCACTAAATGAGGGAATAATATGTGTGAGGGTATCCCAGGAGAGTTCCAAATGTGTGTGGGTAGAATATATATCCCACGGGGATAAAATTGAAAAAAGTTGAAAAAAATTTTTTTTTGGACTTACTAATTTTTCCGGCGTTCATCAGACTTTCAGATAGGGGAAATGTCAGTGAGCATTCCGATATCAGTTCCAGAGCGATTCGCCCAATGAGTCCTTGATATTTAGTCGTTTTCAGCCAATTTTCTGGATTTTTGAAAATGTCACTTTTTTGTGAAAATATCCACTAAATGAGGGAATAATATGTGTGAGGGTACCCCAGGAGAGTTCCAAATGTGTGTGGGTAGAATATATATCCCACGGGGGTAAAATTGAAAAAAGTTGTAAAAAATTTTTTTTGGACTTAGTCATTTTTCCGGCGTTTATCAGACTTTCAGATAGGGGAAATGTCAGTGAGCGTTCTGATTTCAGTTCCAGAGCGATTCGCCCAATGAGTCCTTGATATTTAGTCGTTTTCAGCCAATTTTCAGGATTTTTGAAAATTTCACTTTTTTGTGAAAATATCCACTAAATGAGGGAATAATATGTGTAAGGGTACCCCAGGAGAGTTCCAAATGTGTGTGGGTAGAATATAAATTGCACGGGGATAAAATTGAAAAAAGTTGAATAAAATTTTTTTCTGGACTTAGACATATTTCCGGCGTTTATCAGACTTTCAGATAGGGGAAATGTCAGTGAGCGTTCCGATTTCAGTTCCAGAGCGATTCGCCCAATGATTCCTTAATATTTAGTCATTTTCAGCCAATTTTCTGGATTTTTGAAAATTTCACTTTTTTTGTGAAAATATCCACTAAATGAGGGAATAATATGTGTGAGGGTACCCCAGGAGAGTTCCAAATGTGTGTGGGTAGAATATATATCTCACGGGGATAAAATTGAAAAAAGTTGAAAAAAATTTTTTTTTGGACTTACTAATTTTTCCGGCGTTCATCAGACTTTCAGATAGGGGAAATGTCAGTGAGCATTCCGATTTCAGTTCCAGAGCGATTCGCCCAATGAGTCCTTGAAATTTAGACGTTTTCAGCCAATTTTCTGGATTTTTGAAAATTTCACTTTTTTGTGAAAATATCCTCTAAATGAGGGCATAATATGTGTGAGGGTACCCCAGGAGAGTTCCAAATGTGTGTGGGTAGAATATATATCCCACGGGGGTAAAATTGAAAAAAGTTGAAAAAAAATTTTTTTTGGACTAAGTCATTTTTCCGGCGTTTATCAGACTTTCAGATAGGGGAAATGTCAGTGAGCGTTCTGATTTCAGTTCCAGAGCGATTCGCCCAATGAGTCCTTGATATTTAGTCATTTTCAGCCAATTTTCAGGATTTTTGAAAATTTCACTTTTTTGTGAAAATATCCACTAAATGAGGGAATAATATGTGTGAGGGTATCGCAGGAGAGTTCCAAATGTGTGTGGGTAGAATATATATCCCACGGGGATAAAATTGAAAAAAGTTGAAAAAAATTTTTTTTTGGACTTACTAATTTTTCCGGCGTTCATCAGACTTTCAGATAGGGGAAATGTCAGTGAGCATTCCGATATCAGTTCCAGAGCGATTCGCCCAATGAGTCCTTGATATTTAGTCGTTTTCAGCCAATTTTCTGGATTTTTGAAAATGACTCTTTTTTGTGAAAATATCCACTAAATGAGGGAATAATATGTGTGAGGGTACCCCAGGAGAGTTCCAAATGTGTGTGGGTAGAATATATATCCCACGGGGGTAAAATTGAAAAAAGTTGAAAAAAAATTTTTTTTGGACTAAGTCATTTTTCCGGCGTTTATCAGACTTTCAGATAGGGGAAATGTCAGTGACCGTTCTGATTTCAGTTCCAGAGCGATTCGCCCAATGAGTCCTTGATATTTAGTCGTTTTCAGCCAATTTTCAGGATTTTTGAAAATTTCACTTTTTTGTGAAAATATCCACTAAATGAGGGAATAATATGTGTGAGGGTATCCCAGGAGAGTTCCAAATGTGTGTGGGTAGAATATATATCCCACGGGGATAAAATTGAAAAAAGTTGAAAAAAATTTTTTTTTGGACTTACTAATTTTTCCGGCGTTCATCAGACTTTCAGATAGGGGAAATGTCAGTGAGCATTCCGATATCAGTTCCAGAGCGATTCGCCCAATGAGTCCTTGATATTTAGTCGTTTTCAGCCAATTTTCTGGATTTTTGAAAATGTCACTTTTTTGTGAAAATATCCACTAAATGAGGGAATAATATGTGTGAGGGTACCCCAGGAGAGTTCCAAATGTGTGTGGGTAGAATATATATCCCACGGGGGTAAAATTGAAAAAAGTTGTAAAAAATTTTTTTTGGACTTAGTCATTTTTCCGGCGTTTATCAGACTTTCAGATAGGGGAAATGTCAGTGAGCGTTCTGATTTCAGTTCTAGAGCGATTCGCCCAATGAGTCCTTGATATTTAGTCGTTTTCAGCCAATTTTCTGGATTTTTAAAAATTTCACTTTTTTGTGAAAATATCCACTAAATGAGGGAATAATATGTGTGAGGGTACCCCAGGAGAGTTCCAAATGTGTGTGGGTAGAATATATATCCCATGGGGGTAAAATTGAAAAAAGTTGAAAAAAAATTTTTTTGGACTTAGTCATTTTTCCGGCGTTTATCAGACTTTCAGATAGGGGAAATGTCAGTGAGCATTCCGATTTCAGTTCCAGAGCGATTCGCCCAATGAGTCCTTGATATTTAGTCGTTTTCAGCCAATTTTCAGGATTTTTGAAAATTTCACTTTTTTGTGAAAATATCCACTAAATGAGGGAATAATATGTGTGAGGGTACCCCAGGAGAGTTCCAAATGTGTGTGGGTAGAATATATATCCCACGGGGGAAAAATTCAAAAAAGTTGAAAAAAATTTTTTTGGGGACTTAGTCATTTTTCCGGCGTTCATCAGACTTTCAAATAGGGGAAATGTCAGTGAGCATTCCGATATTAGTTCCAGAGCGATTCGCCCAATGAGTCCTTGATATTTAGTCGTTTTCAGCCAATTTTCTGGATTTTTAAAAATTTCACTTTTTTGTGAAAATATCCACTAAATGAGGGAATAATATGTGTGAGGGTATCCCAGGAGAGTTCCAAATGTGTGTGGGTAGAATATATATCCCACGGGGATAAAATTGAAAAATGTTGAAAAAAATTTTTTTTGGACTTACTAATTTTTCCGCCGTTCATCAGACTTTCAGATAGGGGAAATGTCAGTGAGCATTCCGATATCAGTTCCAGAGCAATTCGCCCAATGAGTCCTTGATATTTAGTCGTTTTCAGTCAATTTTCTGGATTTTTGAAAATGTCACTTTTTTGTGAAAATATCCACTAAATGAGGGAATAATATGTGTGAGGGTACCCCAGGAGAGTTCCAAATGTGTGTGGGTAGAATATATATCCCACGGGGATAAAATTGAAAAAAGTTGAAAAAAATTTTTTTTTGGACTTACTAATTTTTCCGGCGTTCATCAGACTTTCAGATAGGGGAAATGTCAGTGAGCATTCCGATTTCAGTTCCAGAGCGATTCGCCCAATGAGTCCTTGATATTTAGTCGTTTTCAGCCAATTTTCTGGATTTTTAAAAATTTCACTTTTTTGTGAAAATATCCACTAAATGAGGGAATAATATGTGTGAGGGTACCCCAGGAGAGTTCCAAATGTGTGTGGGTAGAATATATATCCCACGGGGGTAAAATTGAAAAAAGTTGAAAAAAAATTTTTTTTGGACTAAGTCATTTTTCCGGCGTTTATCAGACTTTCAGATAGGGGAAATGTCAGTGAGCGTTCTGATTTCAGTTCCAGAGCGATTCGCCCAATGAGTCCTTGATATTTAGTCATTTTCAGCCAATTTTCAGGATTTTTGAAAATTTCACTTTTTTGTGAAAATATCCACTAAATGAGGGAATAATATGTGTGAGGGTATCCCAGGAGAGTTCCAAATGTGTGTGGGTAGAATATATATCCCACGGGGATAAAATTGAAAAAAGTTGAAAAAAATTTTTTTTTGGACTTACTAATTTTTCCGGCGTTCATCAGACTTTCAGATAGGGGAAATGTCAGTGAGCATTCCGATATCAGTTCCAGAGCGATTCGCCCAATGAGTCCTTGATATTTAGTCGTTTTCAGCCAATTTTCTGGATTTTTGAAAATGTCACTTTTTTGTGAAAATATCCACTAAATGAGGGAATAATATGTGTGAGGGTACCCCAGGAGAGTTCCAAATGTGTGTGGGTAGAATATATATCCCACGGGGGTAAAATTGAAAAAAGTTGTAAAAAATTTTTTTTGGACTTAGTCATTTTTCCGGCGTTTATCAGACTTTCAGATAGGGGAAATGTCAGTGAGCGTTCTGATTTCAGTTCCAGAGCGATTCGCCCAATGAGTCCTTGATATTTAGTCGTTTTCAGCCAATTTTCAGGATTTTTGAAAATTTCACTTTTTTGTGAAAATATCCACTAAATGAGGGAATAATATGTGTAAGGGTACCCCAGGAGAGTTCCAAATGTGTGTGGGTAGAATATAAATTGCACGGGGATAAAATTGAAAAAAGTTGAATAAAATTTTTTTCTGGACTTAGACATATTTCCGGCGTTTATCAGACTTTCAGATAGGGGAAATGTCAGTGAGCGTTCCGATTTCAGTTCCAGAGCGATTCGCCCAATGATTCCTTAATATTTAGTCATTTTCAGCCAATTTTCTGGATTTTTGAAAATTTCACTTTTTTTGTGAAAATATCCACTAAATGAGGGAATAATATGTGTGAGGGTACCCCAGGAGAGTTCCAAATGTGTGTGGGTAGAATATATATCTCACGGGGATAAAATTGAAAAAAGTTGAAAAAAATTTTTTTTTGGACTTACTAATTTTTCCGGCGTTCATCAGACTTTCAGATAGGGGAAATGTCAGTGAGCATTCCGATTTCAGTTCCAGAGCGATTCGCCCAATGAGTCCTTGAAATTTAGACGTTTTCAGCCAATTTTCTGGATTTTTGAAAATTTCACTTTTTTGTGAAAATATCCTCTAAATGAGGGCATAATATGTGTGAGGGTACCCCAGGAGAGTTCCAAATGTGTGTGGGTAGAATATATATCCCACGGGGGTAAAATTGAAAAAAGTTGAAAAAAAATTTTTTTTGGACTAAGTCATTTTTCCGGCGTTTATCAGACTTTCAGATAGGGGAAATGTCAGTGAGCGTTCTGATTTCAGTTCCAGAGCGATTCGCCCAATGAGTCCTTGATATTTAGTCATTTTCAGCCAATTTTCAGGATTTTTGAAAATTTCACTTTTTTGTGAAAATATCCACTAAATGAGGGAATAATATGTGTGAGGGTATCGCAGGAGAGTTCCAAATGTGTGTGGGTAGAATATATATCCCACGGGGATAAAATTGAAAAAAGTTGAAAAAAATTTTTTTTTGGACTTACTAATTTTTCCGGCGTTCATCAGACTTTCAGATAGGGGAAATGTCAGTGAGCATTCCGATATCAGTTCCAGAGCGATTCGCCCAATGAGTCCTTGATATTTAGTCGTTTTCAGCCAATTTTCTGGATTTTTGAAAATGACTCTTTTTTGTGAAAATATCCACTAAATGAGGGAATAATATGTGTGAGGGTACCCCAGGAGAGTTCCAAATGTGTGTGGGTAGAATATATATCCCACGGGGGTAAAATTGAAAAAAGTTGAAAAAAAATTTTTTTTGGACTAAGTCATTTTTCCGGCGTTTATCAGACTTTCAGATAGGGGAAATGTCAGTGACCGTTCTGATTTCAGTTCCAGAGCGATTCGCCCAATGAGTCCTTGATATTTAGTCGTTTTCAGCCAATTTTCAGGATTTTTGAAAATTTCACTTTTTTGTGAAAATATCCACTAAATGAGGGAATAATATGTGTGAGGGTATCCCAGGAGAGTTCCAAATGTGTGTGGGTAGAATATATATCCCACGGGGATAAAATTGAAAAAAGTTGAAAAAAATTTTTTTTTGGACTTACTAATTTTTCCGGCGTTCATCAGACTTTCAGATAGGGGAAATGTCAGTGAGCATTCCGATATCAGTTCCAGAGCGATTCGCCCAATGAGTCCTTGATATTTAGTCGTTTTCAGCCAATTTTCTGGATTTTTGAAAATGTCACTTTTTTGTGAAAATATCCACTAAATGAGGGAATAATATGTGTGAGGGTACCCCAGGAGAGTTCCAAATGTGTGTGGGTAGAATATATATCCCACGGGGGTAAAATTGAAAAAAGTTGTAAAAAATTTTTTTTGGACTTAGTCATTTTTCCGGCGTTTATCAGACTTTCAGATAGGGGAAATGTCAGTGAGCGTTCTGATTTCAGTTCTAGAGCGATTCGCCCAATGAGTCCTTGATATTTAGTCGTTTTCAGCCAATTTTCTGGATTTTTAAAAATTTCACTTTTTTGTGAAAATATCCACTAAATGAGGGAATAATATGTGTGAGGGTACCCCAGGAGAGTTCCAAATGTGTGTGGGTAGAATATATATCCCATGGGGGTAAAATTGAAAAAAGTTGAAAAAAAATTTTTTTGGACTTAGTCATTTTTCCGGCGTTTATCAGACTTTCAGATAGGGGAAATGTCAGTGAGCATTCCGATTTCAGTTCCAGAGCGATTCGCCCAATGAGTCCTTGATATTTAGTCGTTTTCAGCCAATTTTCAGGATTTTTGAAAATTTCACTTTTTTGTGAAAATATCCACTAAATGAGGGAATAATATGTGTGAGGGTACCCCAGGAGAGTTCCAAATGTGTGTGGGTAGAATATATATCCCACGGGGGAAAAATTCAAAAAAGTTTAAAAAAATTTTTTTGGGGACTTAGTCATTTTTCCGGCGTTCATCAGACTTTCAAATAGGGGAAATGTCAGTGAGCATTCCGATATTAGTTCCAGAGCGATTCGCCCAATGAGTCCTTGATATTTAGTCGTTTTCAGCCAATTTTCTGGATTTTTAAAAATTTCACTTTTTTGTGAAAATATCCACTAAATGAGGGAATAATATGTGTGAGGGTATCCCAGGAGAGTTCCAAATGTGTGTGGGTAGAATATATATCCCACGGGGATAAAATTGAAAAATGTTGAAAAAAATTTTTTTTGGACTTACTAATTTTTCCGCCGTTCATCAGACTTTCAGATAGGGGAAATGTCAGTGAGCATTCCGATATCAGTTCCAGAGCAATTCGCCCAATGAGTCCTTGATATTTAGTCGTTTTCAGTCAATTTTCTGGATTTTTGAAAATGTCACTTTTTTGTGAAAATATCCACTAAATGAGGGAATAATATGTGTGAGGGTACCCCAGGAGAGTTAGAAATGTGTGTGGGTAGAATATATATCCCACGGGGATAAAATTGAAAAAAGTTGAAAAAAATTTTTTTTTGGACTTACTAATTTTTCCGGCGTTCATCAGACTTTCAGATAGGGGAAATGTCAGTGAGCATTCCGATATCAGTTCCAGAGCAATTCGCCCAATGAGTCCTTGATATTTAGTCGTTTTCAGCCAATTTTCTGGATTTTTGAAAATTTCACTTTTTTGTGAAAATATCCACTAAATGAGGGAATAATATGTGTGAGAGAACCCCAGGAGAGTTCCAAATGTGTGTGGGTAGAATATATATCCCACGGGGATAAAATTGAAAAAAGTTGAAAAAAATTTTTTTTTGGACTTACTAATTTTTCCGGCGTTCATCAGACTTTCAGATAGGGGAAATGTCAGTGAGCATTCCGATATCAATTCCAGAGCGATTCGCCCAATGAGTCCTTGATATTTAGTCGTTTTCAGCCAATTTTCTGGATTTTTGAAAATGTCACTTTTTTGTGAAAATATCCACTAAATGAGGGAATAATATGTGTGAGGGTACCCCAGGAGAGTTCCAAATGTGTGTGGGTAGAATATATATCCCACGGGGGTAAAATTGAAAAAAGTTGAAAAAAATTTTTTTTGGACTTAGTCATTTTTCCGGCGTTTATCAGACTTTCAGATAGGGGAAATGTCAGTGAGTGTTCCGATTTCAGTTCCAGAGCGATTCGCCAAATGAGTCCTTGATATTTAGTCGTTTTCAGCCAATTTTCTGGATTTTTAAAAATTTCACTTTTTTGTGAAAATATCCACTAAATGAGGGAATAATATGTGTGAGGGTACCCCAGGAGAGTTAGAAATGTGTGTGGGTAGAATATATATCCCACGGGGATAAAATTGAAAAAAGTTGAAAAAAATTTTTTTTTGGACTTACTAATTTTTCCGGCGTTCATCAGACTTTCAGATAGGGGAAATGTCAGTGAGCATTCCGATATCAGTTCCAGAGCAATTCGCCCAATGAGTCCTTGATATTTAGTCGTTTTCAGTCAATTTTCTGGATTTTTGAAAATGTCACTTTTTGTGAAAATATCCACTAAATGAGGGCATAATATGTGTGAGGGTACCCCAGGAGAGTTCCAAATGTGTGTGGGTAGAATATATATCCCACGGGGGTAAAATTGAAAAAAGTTGAAAAAAATTGTTTTTGGACTTAGTCATTTTTCCGGCGTTTATCAGACTTACAGATAGGGGAAATGTCAGTGAGCGTTCCGATTTCAGTTCCAGAGCGATTCGCCCAATGAGTCCTTGATATTTAGTCGTTTTCAGCCAATTTTCAGGATTTTTGAAAATTTCACTTTTTTGTGAAAATATCCACTAAATGAGGGAATAATATGTGTAAGGGTACCCCAGGAGAGTTCCAAATGTGTGTGGGTAGAATATAAATTGCACGGGGATAAAATTGAAAAAAGTTTAAAAAAATTATTTTTTGGACTTAGACATTTTTCCGGCATTCATCAGACTTTCAGATAGGGGAAATGTCAGTGAGCATTCCGATTTCAGTTCCAGAGCGATTCGCCCAATGAGTCCTTGATATTTAGTCGTTTTCAGCCAATTTTCTGGATTTTTGAAAATTTCACTTTTTTGTGAAAATATCCACTAAATGAGGGAATAATATGTGTGAGAGAAGCCCAGGAGAGTTCCAAATGTGTGTGGGTAGAATATATATCCCACGGGGATAAAATTGAAAAAAGTTGAAAAAAATTTTTTTTGGACTTAGACATTTTTCCGGCGTTTGTCAGACTTTCAGATAGGGGAAATGTCAGTGAGCGTTCTGATTTCAGTTCCAGAGCGATTCGCCCAATGAGTCCTTGATATTTAGTCGTTTTCAGCCAATTTTCAGGATTTTTGAAAATTTCACTTTTTTGTGAAAATAACCACTAAATGAGGGAATAATATGTGTAAGGGTATCCCAGGAGAGTTCCAAATGTGTGTGGGTAGAATATAAATTGCACGGGGATAAAATTGAAAAAAGTTTAAAAAAATTTTTTTTTGGACTTAGACATTTTTCCGGCATTTATCAGATTTTCAGATAGGGGAAATGTCAGTGAGCATTCCGATTTCAGTTCCAGAGCGATTCGCCCAATGAATCCTTGATATTTAGTCGTTTTCAGCCAATTTTCAGGATTTTTGAAAATTTCACTTTTTTGTGAAAATATACACTAAATGAGGGAATAATATGTGTGAGGGTACCCCAGGAGAGTTCCAAATGTGTGTGGGTAGAATATATATCCCACGGGGGTAAAATTGAAAAAAGTTGAAAAAAATTTTTTTTGGGACTTAGTCATTTTTCCGGCGTTCATCAGACTTTCAGATAGGGGAAATGTCAGTGAGCATTCCGATTTCAGTTCCAGAGCGTTTCGCCCAATGAGTCCTTGATATTTAGTCGTTTTCAGCCAATTTTCTGGATTTTTAAAAATTTCACTTTTGGGAAAATATCCACTAAATGAGGGAATAATATGTGTGAGGGTACCCCAGGAGAGTTCCAAATGTGTGTGGGTAGAATATATATCCCACGGGGGTAAAATTGAAAAAAGTTGAAAAAAATTTTTTTTGGACTTAGTCATTTTTCCGGCGTTCATCAGACTTTCAGATAGGGGAAATGTCAGTGAGCATTCCGATATCAGTTCCAGAGCGATTCGCCCAATGAGTCCTTGATATTTAGTCGTTTTCAGCCAATTTTCTGGATTTTTGAAAATGTCACTTTTTTGTGAAAATATCCACTAAATGAGGGAATAATATGTGTGAGGGTACCCCAGGAGAGTTCCAAATGTGTGTGGGTAGAATATATATCCCACGGGGGTAAAATTGAAAAAAGTTGAAAAAAATTTTTTTTGGACTTAGTCATTTTTCCGGCGTTTATCAGACTTTCAGATAGGGGAAATGTCAGTGAGCATTCCGATTTCAGTTCCAGAGCGATTCGCCCAATGAGTCCTTGATATTTAGTCGTTTTCAGCCAATTTTCTGGATTTTTAAAAATTTCACTTTTTTGTGAAAATATCCACTAAATGAGGGAATAATATGTGTGAGGGTACCCCAGGAGAGTTCCAAATGTGTGTGGGTAGAATATATATCCCACGGGGGTAAAATTGAAAAAAGTTGAAAAAAATTTTTTTTTGGACTTAGTCATTTTTCCGGCGTTTATCAGACTTTCAGATAGGGGAAATGTCAGTGAGTGTTCCGATTTCAGTTCCAGAGCGATTCGCCCAATGAGTCCTTGATATTTAGTCGTTTTCAGCCAATTTTCTGGATTTTTAAAAATTTCACTTTTTTGTGAAAATATCCACTAAATGAGGGAATAATATGTGTGAGGGTACCCCAGGAGAGTTAGAAATGTGTGTGGGTAGAATATATATCCCACGGGGATAAAATTGAAAAAAGTTGAAAAAAATTTTTTTTTGGACTTACTAATTTTTCCGGCGTTCATCAGACTTTCAGATAGGGGAAATGTCAGTGAGCGTTCCGATTTCAGTTCCAGAGCGATTCGCCCAATGAGTCCTTGATATTTAGTCGTTTTCAGCCAATTTTCAGGATTTTTGAAAATTTCACTTTTTTGTGAAAATATCCACTAAATGAGGGAATAATATGTGTAAGGGTACCCCAGGAGAGTTCCAAATGTGTGTGGGTAGAATATAAATTGCACGGGGATAAAATTGAAAAAAGTTTAAAAAAATTATTTTTTGGACTTAGACATTTTTCCGGCATTCATCAGACTTTCAGATAGGGGAAATGTCAGTGAGCATTCCGATTTCAGTTGCAGAGCGATTCGCCCAATGAGTCCTTGATATTTAGTCGTTTTCAGCCAATTTTCTGGATTTTTGAAAATTTCACTTTTTTGTGAAAATATCCACTAAATGAGGGAATAATATGTGTGAGAGAAGCCCAGGAGAGTTCCAAATGTGTGTGGGTAGAATATATATCCCACGGGGATAAAATTGAAAAAAGTTGAAAAAAATTTTTTTTGGACTTAGACATTTTTCCGGCGTTTGTCAGACTTTCAGATAGGGGAAATGTCAGTGAGCGTTCTGATTTCAGTTCCAGAGCGATTCGCCCAATGAGTCCTTGATATTTAGTCGTTTTCAGCCAATTTTCAGGATTTTTGAAAATTTCACTTTTTTGTGAAAATAACCACTAAATGAGGGAATAATATGTGTAAGGGTATCCCAGGAGAGTTCCAAATGTGTGTGGGTAGAATATAAATTGCACGGGGATAAAATTGAAAAAAGTTTAAAAAAATTTTTTTTTGGACTTAGACATTTTTCCGGCATTTATCAGATTTTCAGATAGGGGAAATGTCAGTGAGCATTCCGATTTCAGTTCCAGAGCGATTCGCCCAATGAATCCTTGATATTTAGTCGTTTTCAGCCAATTTTCCGGATTTTTGAAAATTTCAGTTTTTTGTGCAAATATCCACTAAATGAGGGAATAATATGTGTGAGGGTACCCCAGGAGAGTTCCAAATGTGTGTGGGTAGAATATATATCCCACGGGGGTAAAATTGAAAAAAGTTGAAAAAAATTTTTTTTGGGACTTAGTCATTTTTCCGGCGTTTATCAGACTTTCAGATAGGGAAATGTGAGTGAGCGTTCCGATTTCAGTTCCAGAGCGATTCGCCCAATGAGTCCTTGATATTTAGTCGTTTTCAGCCAATTTTCAGGATTTTTGAAAATTTCACTTTTTTGTGAAAATATACACTAAATGAGGGAATAATATGTGTGAGGGTACCCCAGGAGAGTTCCAAATGTGTGTGGGTAGAATATATATCCCACGGGGGTAAAATTGAAAAAAGTTGAAAAAAATTTTTTTTGGGACTTAGTCATTTTTCCGGCGTTCATCAGACTTTCAGATAGGGGAAATGTCAGTGAGCATTCCGATTTCAGTTCCAGAGCGTTTCGCCCAATGAGTCCTTGATATTTAGTCGTTTTCAGCCAATTTTCTGGATTTTTAAAAATTTCACTTTTGGGAAAATATCCACTAAATGAGGGAATAATATGTGTGAGGGTACCCCAGGAGAGTTCCAAATGTGTGTGGGTAGAATATATATCCCACGGGGGTAAAATTGAAAAAAGTTGAAAAAAATTTTTTTTGGACTTAGTCATTTTTCCGGCGTTCATCAGACTTTCAGATAGGGGAAATGTCAGTGAGCATTCCGATATCAGTTCCAGAGCGATTCGCCCAATGAGTCCTTGATATTTAGTCGTTTTCAGCCAATTTTCTGGATTTTTGAAAATGTCACTTTTTTGTGAAAATATCCACTAAATGAGGGAATAATATGTGTGAGGGTACCCCAGGAGAGTTCCAAATGTGTGTGGGTAGAATATATATCCCACGGGGGTAAAATTGAAAAAAGTTGAAAAAAATTTTTTTTGGACTTAGTCATTTTTCCGGCGTTTATCAGACTTTCAGATAGGGGAAATGTCAGTGAGCATTCCGATTTCAGTTCCAGAGCGATTCGCCCAATGAGTCCTTGATATTTAGTCGTTTTCAGCCAATTTTCTGGATTTTTAAAAATTTCACTTTTTTGTGAAAATATCCACTAAATGAGGGAATAATATGTGTGAGGGTACCCCAGGAGAGTTCCAAATGTGTGTGGGTAGAATATATATCCCACGGGGGTAAAATTGAAAAAAGTTGAAAAAAATTTTTTTTTGGACTTAGTCATTTTTCCGGCGTTTATCAGACTTTCAGATAGGGGAAATGTCAGTGAGTGTTCCGATTTCAGTTCCAGAGCGATTCGCCCAATGAGTCCTTGATATTTAGTCGTTTTCAGCCAATTTTCTGGATTTTTAAAAATTTCACTTTTTTGTGAAAATATCCACTAAATGAGGGAATAATATGTGTGAGGGTACCCCAGGAGAGTTAGAAATGTGTGTGGGTAGAATATATATCCCACGGGGATAAAATTGAAAAAAGTTGAAAAAAATTTTTTTTTGGACTTACTAATTTTTCCGGCGTTCATCAGACTTTCAGATAGGGGAAATGTCAGTGAGCGTTCCGATTTCAGTTCCAGAGCGATTCGCCCAATGAGTCCTTGATATTTAGTCGTTTTCAGCCAATTTTCAGGATTTTTGAAAATTTCACTTTTTTGTGAAAATATCCACTAAATGAGGGAATAATATGTGTAAGGGTACCCCAGGAGAGTTCCAAATGTGTGTGGGTAGAATATAAATTGCACGGGGATAAAATTGAAAAAAGTTTAAAAAAATTATTTTTTGGACTTAGACATTTTTCCGGCATTCATCAGACTTTCAGATAGGGGAAATGTCAGTGAGCATTCCGATTTCAGTTCCAGAGCGATTCGCCCAATGAGTCCTTGATATTTAGTCGTTTTCAGCCAATTTTCTGGATTTTTGAAAATTTCACTTTTTTGTGAAAATATCCACTAAATGAGGGAATAATATGTGTGAGAGAAGCCCAGGAGAGTTCCAAATGTGTGTGGGTAGAATATATATCCCACGGGGATAAAATTGAAAAAAGTTGAAAAAAATTTTTTTTGGACTTAGACATTTTTCCGGCGTTTGTCAGACTTTCAGATAGGGGAAATGTCAGTGAGCGTTCTGATTTCAGTTCCAGAGCGATTCGCCCAATGAGTCCTTGATATTTAGTCGTTTTCAGCCAATTTTCAGGATTTTTGAAAATTTCACTTTTTTGTGAAAATAACCACTAAATGAGGGAATAATATGTGTAAGGGTATCCCAGGAGAGTTCCAAATGTGTGTGGGTAGAATATAAATTGCACGGGGATAAAATTGAAAAAAGTTTAAAAAAATTTTTTTTTGGACTTAGACATTTTTCCGGCATTTATCAGATTTTCAGATAGGGGAAATGTCAGTGAGCATTCCGATTTCAGTTCCAGAGCGATTCGCCCAATGAATCCTTGATATTTAGTCGTTTTCAGCCAATTTTCCGGATTTTTGAAAATTTCAGTTTTTTGTGCAAATATCCACTAAATGAGGGAATAATATGTGTGAGGGTACCCCAGGAGAGTTCCAAATGTGTGTGGGTAGAATATATATCCCACGGGGGTAAAATTGAAAAAAGTTGAAAAAAATTTTTTTTGGGACTTAGTCATTTTTCCGGCGTTTATCAGACTTTCAGATAGGGAAATGTGAGTGAGCGTTCCGATTTCAGTTCCAGAGCGATTCGCCCAATGAGTCCTTGATATTTAGTCGTTTTCAGCCAATTTTCAGGATTTTTGAAAATTTCACTTTTTTGTGAAAATATACACTAAATGAGGGAATAATATGTGTGAGGGTACCCCAGGAGAGTTCCAAATGTGTGTGGGTAGAATATATATCCCACGGGGGTAAAATTGAAAAAAGTTGAAAAAAATTTTTTTTGGGACTTAGTCATTTTTCCGGCGTTCATCAGACTTTCAGATAGGGGAAATGTCAGTGAGCATTCCGATTTCAGTTCCAGAGCGTTTCGCCCAATGAGTCCTTGATATTTAGTCGTTTTCAGCCAATTTTCTGGATTTTTAAAAATTTCACTTTTGGGAAAATATCCACTAAATGAGGGAATAATATGTGTGAGGGTACCCCAGGAGAGTTCCAAATGTGTGTGGGTAGAATATAAATTGCACGGGGATAAAATTGAAAAAAGTTAAAAAAAATTTTTTTTTGGACTTAGACATTTTTCCGGCATTTATCAGATTTTCAGATAGGGGAAATGTCAGTGAGCATTCCGATTTCAGTTCCAGAGCGATTCGCCCAATGAGTCCTTGATATTTAGTCGTTTTCAGCCAATTTTCTGAATTTTTGAAAATTTCACTTTTTTGTGAAAACATCCACTAAATGAGGGAATAATATGTGTGAGGGTACCCCAGGAGAGTTCCAAATGTGTGTGGGTAGAATATATATATCCCACGGGGGTAAAATTGTAAAAAGTTGAAAAAAATTTTTTTTGGGACTTAGACATTTTTCCGGCGTTTGTCAGACTTTCAGATAGGGGAAATGTCAGTGAGCGTTCTGATTTCAGTTCCAGAGCGATTCGCCCAATGAGTCCTTGATATTTTGTCGTTTTCAGCCAATTTTCTGGATTTTTAAAAATTTCACTTTTTTGTGAAAATATCCACTAAATGAGGGAATAATATGTGTGAGGGTACCCCAGGAGAGTTCCAAATGCGTGTGGGTAGAATATATATCCCACGGGGGTAAAATTGAAAAAAGTTGAAAAAAAATTTTTTTGGGACTTAGTCATTTTTCCGGCGTTTATCAGACTTTCAGATAGGCAAATGTGAGTGAGCGTTCCGATTTCAGTTCCAGAGCGATTCGCCCAATGAGTCCTTGATATTTAGTCGTTTTCAGCCAATTTTCAGGATTTTTGAAAATTTCACTTTTTTGTGAAAATATACACTAAATGAGGGAATAATATGTGTGAGGGTACCCCAGGAGAGTTCCAAATGTGTGTGGGTAGAATATATATCCCACGGGGGTAAAATTGAAAAAAGTTGAAAAAAATTTTTTTTGGGACTTACTAATTTTTCCGGCGTTCATCAGACTTTCAGATAGGGGAAATGTCAGTGAGCATTCCGATATCAGTTCCAGAGCAATTCGCCCAATGAGTCCTTGATATTTAGTCGTTTTCAGTCAATTTTCTGGATTTTTGAAAATGTCACTTTTTTGTGAAAATATCCACTAAATGAGGGCATAATATGTGTGAGGGTACCCCAGGAGAGTTCCAAATGTGTGTGGGTAGAATATATATCCCACGGGGGTAAAATTGAAAAAAGTTGAAAAAAATTTTTTTGGACTTAGTCATTTTTCCGGCGTTTATCAGACTTTCAGATAGGGGAAATGTCAGTGAGCGTTCCGATTTCAGTTCCAGAGCGATTCGCCCAATGAGTCCTTGATATTTAGTCGTTTTCAGCCAATTTTCAGGATTTTTGAAAATTTCACTTTTTTGTGAAAATATCCACTAAATGAGGGAATAATATGTGTAAGGGTACCCCAGGAGAGTTCCAAATGTGTGTGGGTAGAATATAAATTGCACGGGGATAAAATTGAAAAAAGTTTAGAAAAATTTTTTTTTGGACTTAGACATTTTTCCGGCGTTTGTCAGACTTTCAGATAGGGGAAATGTCAGTGAGCGTTCTGATTTCAGTTCCAGAGCGATTCGCCCAATGAGTCCTTGATATTTAGTCGTTTTCAGCCAATTTTCAGGATTTTTGAAAATGTCACTTTTTTGTGAAAATATCCACTAAATGAGGGAATAATATGTGTAAGGGTACCCCAGGAGAGTTCCAAATGTGTGTGGGTAGAATATAAATTGCACGGGGATAAAATTGAAAAAAGTTTAAAAAAATTTTTTTTTGGACTTAGACATTTTTCCGGCATTTATCAGACTTTCAGATAGGGGAAATGTCAGTGAGCATTCCGATTTCAGTTCCAGAGCGATTCGCCCAATGAATCCTTGATATTTAGTCGTTTTCAGCCAATTTTCCGGATTTTTGAAAATTTCAGTTTTTTGTGAAAATATCCACTAAATGAGGGAATAATATGTGTGAGGGTACCCCAGGAGAGTTCCAAATGTGTGTGGGTAGAATATATATCCCACGGGGGTAAAATTGAAAAAAGTTGAAAAAAACTTTTTTTGGACTTAGTCATTTTTCCGGCGTTTATCAGACTTTCAGATAGGGGAAATGTCAGTGAGCATTCCGATTTCAGTTCCAGAGCCATTCGCCCAATGAGTCCTTGATATTTAGTCGTTTTCAGCCAATTTTCTGAATTTTTGAAAATTTCACTTTTTTGTGAAAACATCCACTAAATGAGGGAATAATATGTGTGAGGGTACCCCAGGAGAGTTCCAAATGTGTGTGGGTAGAATATATATATCCCACGGGGGTAAAATTGTAAAAAGTTGAAAAAAATTTTTTTTGGGACTTAGACATTTTTCCGGCGTTTGTCAGACTTTCAGATAGGGGAAATGTCAGTGAGCGTTCTGATTTCAGTTCCAGAGCGATTCGCCCAATGAGTCCTTGATATTTAGTCGTTTTCAGCCAATTTTCAGGATTTTTGAAAATTTCACTTTTTTGTGAAAATATCCACTAAATGAAGGAATAATATGTGTAAGGGTACCCCAGGAGAGTTCCAAATGTGTGTGGGTAGAATATATATCCCACGAGGGTAAAATTGAACAAAGTTTAAAAAAAAATTTTTTTGGACTTAGTCATTTTTCCGGCGTTTATCAGACTTTCAGATAGGGAAAATGTCAGTGAGCGTTCAGATTTCAGTTCCAGAGCGATTCGCCCAATGAGTCCTTGATATTTAGTCGTTTTCAGCCAATTTTCTGGATTTTTGAAAATTTCACTTTTTTGTGAAAATATCCACTAAATGAGGGAATAATATGTGTGAGAGAACCCCAGGAGAGTTCCAAATGTGTGTGGGTAGAATATATATCCCACGGGGATAAAATTGAAAAAAGTTGAAAAAAATTTTTTTTGGACTTAGACATTTTTCCGGCGTTTGTCAGACTTTCAGATAGGGGAAATGTCAGTGAGCGTTCTGATTTCAGTTCCAGAGCGATTCGCCCAATGAGTCCTTGATATTTAGTCGTTTTCAGCCAATTTTCAGGATTTTTGAAAATTTCACTTTTTTGTGAAAATATCCACTAAATGAGGGAATAATATGTGTAAGGGTACCCCAGGAGAGTTCCAAATGTGTGTGGGTAGAATATAAATTGCACGGGGATAAAATTGAAAAAAGTTTAAAAAATTTTTTTTTTGGACTTAGACATTTTTCCGGCATTTATCAGACTTTCAGATAGGGGAAATGTCAGTGAGCATTCCGATTTCAGTTCCAGAGCGATTCGCCCAATGAATCCTTGATATTTAGTCGTTTTCAGCCAATTTTCCGGATTTTTGAAAATTTCAGTTTTTTGTGAAAATATCCACTAAATGAGGGAATAATATGTGTGAGGGTACCCCAGGAGAGTTCCAAATGTGTGTGGGTAGAATATATATCCCACGGGGGTAAAATTGAAAAAAGTTGAAAAAAACTTTTTTTGGACTTAGTCATTTTTCCGGCGTTTATCAGACTTTCAGATAGGGGAAATGTCAGTGAGCATTCCGATTTCAGTTCCAGAGCCATTCGCCCAATGAGTCCTTGATATTTAGTCGTTTTCAGCCAATTATCTGAATTTTTGAAAATTTCACTTTTTTGTGAAAACATCCACTAAATGAGGGAATAATATGTGTGAGGGTACCCCAGGAGAGTTCCAAATGTGTGTGGGTAGAATATATATATCCCACGGGGGTAAAATTGTAAAAAGTTGAAAAAAATTTTTTTTGGGACTTAGACATTTTTCCGGCGTTTGTCAGACTTTCAGATAGGGGAAATGTCAGTGAGCGTTCTGATTTCAGTTCCAGAGCGATTCGCCCAATGAGTCCTTGATATTTAGTCGTTTTCAGCCAATTTTCAGGATTTTTGAAAATTTCACTTTTTTGTGAAAATATCCACTAAATGAGGGAATAATATGTGTAAGGGTACCCCAGGAGAGTTCCAAATATGTGTGGGTAGAATATATATCCCACGAGGGTAAAATTGAACAAAGTTTAAAAAAAAATTTTTTTGGACTTAGTCATTTTTCCGGCGTTCATCAGACTTTCAGATAGGGGAAATGTCAGTGAGCATTCCGATATCAGTTCCAGAGCAATTCGCCCAATGAGTCCTTGATATTTAGTCGTTTTCAGTCAATTTTCTGGATTTTTGAAAATGTCACTTTTTTGTGAAAATATCCACTAAATGAGGGAATAATATGTGTGAGGGTACCCCAGGAGAGTTAGAAATGTGTGTGGGTAGAATATATATCCCACGGTGATAAAATTGAAAAAAGTTGAAAAAAATTTTTTTTTGGACTTACTAATTTTTCCGCCGTTCATCAGACTTTCAGATAGGGGAAATGTCAGTGAGCATTCCGATATCAGTTCCAGAGCAATTCGCCCAATGAGTCCTTGATATTTAGTCGTTTTCAGTCAATTTTCTGGATTTTTGAAAATGTCACTTTTTTGTGAAAATATCCACTAAATGAGGGCATAATATGTGTGAGGGTACCCCAGGAGAGTTCCAAATGTGTGTGGGTAGAATATATATCCCACGGGGGTAAAATTGAAAAAAGTTGAAAAAAATTTTTTTGGACTTAGTCATTTTTCCGGCGTTTATCAGACTTTCAGATAGGGGAAATGTCAGTGAGCGTTCCGATTTCAGTTCCAGAGCGATTCGCCCAATGAGTCCTTGATATTTAGTCATTTTCAGCCAATTTTCAGGATTTTTGAAAATTTCACTTTTTTGTGAAAATATCCACTAAATGAGGGAATAATATGTGTAAGGGTACCCCAGGAGAGTTCCAAATGTGTGTGGGTAGAATATAAATTGCACGGGGATAAAATTGAAAAAAGTTGAAAAAAATTTTTTTTGGGACTTAGACAT
Organism: Phyllobates terribilis; assembly: GCF_046119375.1. Classification (NCBI taxonomy): domain Eukaryota; kingdom Metazoa; phylum Chordata; class Amphibia; order Anura; family Dendrobatidae; genus Phyllobates; species Phyllobates terribilis. The sequence goes on along the minus strand of NW_027362805.1, from coordinate 9,921,107 downwards.
TTTTCCGGCGTTTGTCAGACTTTCAGATAGGGGAAATGTCAGTGAGCGTTCTGATTTCAGTTCCAGAGCGATTCGCCCAATGAGTCCTTGATATTTAGTCGTTTTCAGCCAATTTTCAGGATTTTTGAAAATTTCCCTTTTTTGTGAAAATATACACTAAATGAGGGAATAATATGTGTGAGGGTACCCCAGGAGAGTTCCAAATGTGTGTGGGTAGAATATATATATCCCACGGGGGTAAAATTGTAAAAAGTTGAAAAAAAATTTTTTTGGGACTTAGACATTTTTCCGGCGTTTGTCAGACTTTCAGATAGGGGAAATGTCAGTGAGCGTTCTGATTTCAGTTCCAGAGCGATTCGCCCAATGAGTCCTTGATATTTAGTCGTTTTCAGCCAATTTTCAGGATTTTTGAAAATTTCACTTTTTTGTGAAAATATCCACTAAATGAGGGAATAATATGTGTAAGGGTACCCCAGGAGAGTTCCAAATGTGTGTGGGTAGAATATATATCCCACGAGGGTAAAATTGAACAAAGTTTAAAAAAAAATTTTTTTGGACTTAGTCATTTTTCCGGCGTTTATCAGACTTTCAGATAGGGAAAATGTCAGTGAGCGTTCAGATTTCAGTTCCAGAGCGATTCGCCCAATGAGTCCTTGATATTTAGTCGTTTTCAGCCAATTTTCTGGATTTTTGAAAATTTCACTTTTTTGTGAAAATATCCACTAAATGAGGGAATAATATGTGTGAGAGAACCCCAGGAGAGTTCCAAATGTGTGTGGGTAGAATATATATCCCACGGGGATAAAATTGAAAAAAGTTGAAAAAAATTTTTTTTGGACTTAGACATTTTTCCGGCGTTTGTCAGACTTTCAGATAGGGGAAATGTCAGTGAGCGTTCTGATTTCAGTTCCAGAGCGATTCGCCCAATGAGTCCTTGATATTTAGTCGTTTTCAGCCAATTTTCAGGATTTTTGAAAATTTCACTTTTTTGTGAAAATATCCACTAAATGAGGGAATAATATGTGTAAGGGTACCCCAGGAGAGTTCCAAATGTGTGTGGGTAGAATATAAATTGCACGGGGATAAAATTGAAAAAAGTTTAAAAAATTTTTTTTTTGGACTTAGTCATTTTTCCGGCGTTTATCAGACTTTCAGATAGGGAAAATGTCAGTGAGCGTTCAGATTTCAGTTCCAGAGCGATTCGCCCAATGAGTCCTTGATATTTAGTCGTTTTCAGCCAATTTTCCGGATTTTTGAAAATTTCAGTTTTTTGTGAAAATATCCACTAAATGAGGGAATAATATGTGTGAGGGTACCCCAGGAGAGTTCCAAATGTGTGTGGGTAGAATATATATCCCACGGGGGTAAAATTGAAAAAAGTTGAAAAAAACTTTTTTTGGACTTAGTCATTTTTCCGGCGTTTATCAGACTTTCAGATAGGGGAAATGTCAGTGAGCATTCCGATTTCAGTTCCAGAGCCATTCGCCCAATGAGTCCTTGATATTTAGTCGTTTTCAGCCAATTTTCTGAATTTTTGAAAATTTCACTTTTTTGTGAAAACATCCACTAAATGAGGGAATAATATGTGTGAGGGTACCCCAGGAGAGTTCCAAATGTGTGTGGGTAGAATATATATATCCCACGGGGGTAAAATTGTAAAAAGTTGAAAAAAATTTTTTTTGGGACTTAGACATTTTTCCGGCGTTTGTCAGACTTTCAGATAGGGGAAATGTCAGTGAGCGTTCTGATTTCAGTTCCAGAGCGATTCGCCCAATGAGTCCTTGATATTTAGTCGTTTTCAGCCAATTTTCAGGATTTTTGAAAATTTCACTTTTTTGTGAAAATATCCACTAAATGAGGGAATAATATGTGTAAGGGTACCCCAGGAGAGTTCCAAATGTGTGTGGGTAGAATATAAATTGCACGGGGATAAAATTGAAAAAAGTTTAAAAAAATTTTTTTTTGGACTTAGACATTTTTCCGGCATTTATCAGACTTTCAGATAGGGGAAATGTCAGTGAGCATTCCGATTTCAGTTCCAGAGCAATTCGCCCAATGAGTCCTTGATATTTAGTCGTTTTCAGCCAATTTTCTGGATTTTTGAAAATTTCACTTTTTTGTGAAAATATCCACTAAATGAGGGAATAATATGTGTGAGAGAACCCCAGGAGAGTTCCAAATGTGTGTGGGTAGAATATATATCCCACGGGGATAAAATTGAAAAAAGTTGAAAAAAATTTTTTTTGGGACTTAGACATTTTTCCGGCGTTTGTCAGACTTTCAGATAGGGGAAATGTCAGTGAGCGTTCTGATTTCAGTTCCAGAGCGATTCGCCCAATGAGTCCTTGATATTTAGTCGTTTTCAGCCAATTTTCAGGATTTTTGAAAATTTCCCTTTTTTGTGAAAATATCCACTAAATGAGGGAATAATATGTGTAAGGGTACCCCAGGAGAGTTCCAAATGTATGTGGGTAGAATATAAATTCCACGGGGATAAAATTGAAAAAAGTTGAAAAAATTTTTTTTTTGGACTTAGGCATTTTTCCGGCGTTTGTCAGACTTTCAGATAGAGGAAATGTCAGTGAGCGTTCTGATTTCAGTTCCAGAGCGATTCGCCCAATGAGTCCTTGATATTTAGTCGTTTTCAGCCAATTTTCAGGATTTTTGAAAATTTCACTTTTTTGTGAAAATATCCACTAAATGAGGGAATAATATGTGTAAGGGTACGCCAGGAGAGTTCCAAATGTGTGTGGGTAGAATATATATCCCACGAGGGTAAAATTGAACAAAGTTTAAAAAAAAATTTTTTTGGACTTAGTCATTTTTCCGGCGTTTATCAGACTTTCAGATAGGGAAAATGTCAGTGAGCGTTCAGATTTCAGTTCCAGAGCAATTCGCCCAATGAGTCCTTGATATTTAGTCGTTTTCAGCCAATTTTCTGGATTTTTAAAAATTTCACTTTTTTGTGAAAATATCCACTAAATGAGGGAATAATATGTGTGAGGGTACCCCAGGAGAGTTCCAAATGCGTGTGGGTAGAATATATATCCCACGGGGGTAAAATTGAAAAAAGTTGAAAAAAAATTTTTTTGGGACTTAGTCATTTTTCCGGCGTTTATCAGACTTTCAGATAGGCAAATGTGAGTGAGCGTTCCGATTTCAGTTCCAGAGCGATTCGCCCAATGAGTCCTTGATATTTAGTCGTTTTCAGCCAATTTTCAGGATTTTTGAAAATTTCCCTTTTTTGTGAAAATATACACTAAATGAGGGAATAATATGTGTGAGGGTACCCCAGGAGAGTTCCAAATGTGTGTGGGTAGAATATATATATCCCACGGGGGTAAAATTGTAAAAAGTTGAAAAAAAATTTTTTTGGGACTTAGACATTTTTCCGGCGTTTGTCAGACTTTCAGATAGGGGAAATGTCAGTGAGCGTTCTGATTTCAGTTCCAGAGCGATTCGCCCAATGAGTCCTTGATATTTAGTCGTTTTCAGCCAATTTTCAGGATTTTTGAAAATTTCACTTTTTTGTGAAAATATCCACTAAATGAGGGAATAATATGTGTAAGGGTACCCCAGGAGAGTTCCAAATGTGTGTGGGTAGAATATATATCCCACGAGGGTAAAATTGAACAAAGTTTAAAAAAAAATTTTTTTGGACTTAGTCATTTTTCCGGCGTTTATCAGACTTTCAGATAGGGAAAATGTCAGTGAGCGTTCAGATTTCAGTTCCAGAGCGATTCGCCCAATGAGTCCTTGATATTTAGTCGTTTTCAGCCAATTTTCTGGATTTTTGAAAATTTCACTTTTTTGTGAAAATATCCACTAAATGAGGGAATAATATGTGTGAGAGAACCCCAGGAGAGTTCCAAATGTGTGTGGGTAGAATATATATCCCACGGGGATAAAATTGAAAAAAGTTGAAAAAAATTTTTTTTGGACTTAGACATTTTTCCGGCGTTTGTCAGACTTTCAGATAGGGGAAATGTCAGTGAGCGTTCTGATTTCAGTTCCAGAGCGATTCGCCCAATGAGTCCTTGATATTTAGTCGTTTTCAGCCAATTTTCAGGATTTTTGAAAATTTCACTTTTTTGTGAAAATATCCACTAAATGAGGGAATAATATGTGTAAGGGTACCCCAGGAGAGTTCCAAATGTGTGTGGGTAGAATATAAATTGCACGGGGATAAAATTGAAAAAAGTTTAAAAAATTTTTTTTTTGGACTTAGTCATTTTTCCGGCGTTTATCAGACTTTCAGATAGGGAAAATGTCAGTGAGCGTTCAGATTTCAGTTCCAGAGCGATTCGCCCAATGAGTCCTTGATATTTAGTCGTTTTCAGCCAATTTTCCGGATTTTTGAAAATTTCAGTTTTTTGTGAAAATATCCACTAAATGAGGGAATAATATGTGTGAGGGTACCCCAGGAGAGTTCCAAATGTGTGTGGGTAGAATATATATCCCACGGGGGTAAAATTGAAAAAAGTTGAAAAAAACTTTTTTTGGACTTAGTCATTTTTCCGGCGTTTATCAGACTTTCAGATAGGGGAAATGTCAGTGAGCATTCCGATTTCAGTTCCAGAGCCATTCGCCCAATGAGTCCTTGATATTTAGTCGTTTTCAGCCAATTTTCTGAATTTTTGAAAATTTCACTTTTTTGTGAAAACATCCACTAAATGAGGGAATAATATGTGTGAGGGTACCCCAGGAGAGTTCCAAATGTGTGTGGGTAGAATATATATATCCCACGGGGGTAAAATTGTAAAAAGTTGAAAAAAATTTTTTTTGGGACTTAGACATTTTTCCGGCGTTTGTCAGACTTTCAGATAGGGGAAATGTCAGTGAGCGTTCTGATTTCAGTTCCAGAGCGATTCGCCCAATGAGTCCTTGATATTTAGTCGTTTTCAGCCAATTTTCAGGATTTTTGAAAATTTCACTTTTTTGTGAAAATATCCACTAAATGAGGGAATAATATGTGTAAGGGTACCCCAGGAGAGTTCCAAATGTGTGTGGGTAGAATATAAATTGCACGGGGATAAAATTGAAAAAAGTTTAAAAAAATTTTTTTTTGGACTTAGACATTTTTCCGGCATTTATCAGACTTTCAGATAGGGGAAATGTCAGTGAGCATTCCGATTTCAGTTCCAGAGCAATTCGCCCAATGAGTCCTTGATATTTAGTCGTTTTCAGCCAATTTTCTGGATTTTTGAAAATTTCACTTTTTTGTGAAAATATCCACTAAATGAGGGAATAATATGTGTGAGAGAACCCCAGGAGAGTTCCAAATGTGTGTGGGTAGAATATATATCCCACGGGGATAAAATTGAAAAAAGTTGAAAAAAATTTTTTTTGGGACTTAGACATTTTTCCGGCGTTTGTCAGACTTTCAGATAGGGGAAATGTCAGTGAGCGTTCTGATTTCAGTTCCAGAGCGATTCGCCCAATGAGTCCTTGATATTTAGTCGTTTTCAGCCAATTTTCAGGATTTTTGAAAATTTCCCTTTTTTGTGAAAATATCCACTAAATGAGGGAATAATATGTGTAAGGGTACCCCAGGAGAGTTCCAAATGTATGTGGGTAGAATATAAATTCCACGGGGATAAAATTGAAAAAAGTTGAAAAAATTTTTTTTTTGGACTTAGGCATTTTTCCGGCGTTTGTCAGACTTTCAGATAGAGGAAATGTCAGTGAGCGTTCTGATTTCAGTTCCAGAGCGATTCGCCCAATGAGTCCTTGATATTTAGTCGTTTTCAGCCAATTTTCAGGATTTTTGAAAATTTCACTTTTTTGTGAAAATATCCACTAAATGAGGGAATAATATGTGTAAGGGTACGCCAGGAGAGTTCCAAATGTGTGTGGGTAGAATATATATCCCACGAGGGTAAAATTGAACAAAGTTTAAAAAAAAATTTTTTTGGACTTAGTCATTTTTCCGGCGTTTATCAGACTTTCAGATAGGGAAAATGTCAGTGAGCGTTCAGATTTCAGTTCCAGAGCAATTCGCCCAATGAGTCCTTGATATTTAGTCGTTTTCAGCCAATTTTCTGGATTTTTAAAAATTTCACTTTTTTGTGAAAATATCCACTAAATGAGGGAATAATATGTGTGAGGGTACCCCAGGAGAGTTCCAAATGCGTGTGGGTAGAATATATATCCCACGGGGGTAAAATTGAAAAAAGTTGAAAAAAAATTTTTTTGGGACTTAGTCATTTTTCCGGCGTTTATCAGACTTTCAGATAGGCAAATGTGAGTGAGCGTTCCGATTTCAGTTCCAGAGCGATTCGCCCAATGAGTCCTTGATATTTAGTCGTTTTCAGCCAATTTTCAGGATTTTTGAAAATTTCACTTTTTTGTGAAAATATACACTAAATGAGGGAATAATATGTGTGAGGGTACCCCAGGAGAGTTCCAAATGTGTGTGGGTAGAATATATATCCCACGGGGGTAAAATTGAAAAAAGTTGAAAAAAATTTTTTTTGGGACTTAGTCATTTTTCCGGCGTTCATCAGACTTTCAGATAGGGGAAATGTCAGTGAGCATTCCGATATTAGTTCCAGAGCGATTCGCCCAATGAGTCCTTGATATTTAGTCGTTTTCAGCCAATTTTCTGGATTTTTAAAAATTTCACTTTTTTGTGAAAATATCCACTAAATGAGGGAATAATATGTGTGAGGGTATCCCAGGAGAGTTCCAAATGTGTGTGGGTAGAATATATATCCCACGGGGATAAAATTGAAAAATGTTGAAAAAATTTTTTTTTTGGACTTACTAATTTTTCCGGCGTTCATCAGACTTTCAGATAGGGGAAATGTCAGTGAGCATTCCGATATCAGTTCCAGAGCAATTCGCCCAATGAGTCCTTGATATTTAGTCGTTTTCAGTCAATTTTCTGGATTTTTGAAAATGTCACTTTTTTGTGAAAATATCCACTAAATGAGGGAATAATATGTGTGAGGGTACCCCAGGAGAGTTAGAAATGTGTGTGGGTAGAATATATATCCCACGGTGATAAAATTGAAAAAAGTTGAAAAAAATTTTTTTTTGGACTTACTAATTTTTCCGCCGTTCATCAGACTTTCAGATAGGGGAAATGTCAGTGAGCATTCCGATATCAGTTCCAGAGCAATTCGCCCAATGAGTCCTTGATATTTAGTCGTTTTCAGTCAATTTTCTGGATTTTTGAAAATGTCACTTTTTTGTGAAAATATCCACTAAATGAGGGCATAATATGTGTGAGGGTACCCCAGGAGAGTTCCAAATGTGTGTGGGTAGAATATATATCCCACGGGGGTAAAATTGAAAAAAGTTGAAAAAAATTTTTTTGGACTTAGTCATTTTTCCGGCGTTTATCAGACTTTCAGATAGGGGAAATGTCAGTGAGCGTTCCGATTTCAGTTCCAGAGCGATTCGCCCAATGAGTCCTTGATATTTAGTCGTTTTCAGCCAATTTTCAGGATTTTTGAAAATTTCACTTTTTTGTGAAAATATCCACTAAATGAGGGAATAATATGTGTAAGGGTACCCCAGGAGAGTTCCAAATGTGTGTGGGTAGAATATAAATTGCACGGGGATAAAATTGAAAAAAGTTGAAAAAAATTTTTTTTGGGACTTAGACATTTTTCCGGCGTTTGTCAGACTTTCAGATAGGGGAAATGTCAGTGAGCGTTCTGATTTCAGTTCCAGAGCGATTCGCCCAATGAGTCCTTGATATTTAGTCGTTTTCAGCCAATTTTCAGGATTTTTGAAAATTTCCCTTTTTTGTGAAAATATACACTAAATGAGGGAATAATATGTGTGAGGGTACCCCAGGAGAGTTCCAAATGTGTGTGGGTAGAATATATATATCCCACGGGGGTAAAATTGTAAAAAGTTGAAAAAAAATTTTTTTGGGACTTAGACATTTTTCCGGCGTTTGTCAGACTTTCAGATAGGGGAAATGTCAGTGAGCGTTCTGATTTCAGTTCCAGAGCGATTCGCCCAATGAGTCCTTGATATTTAGTCGTTTTCAGCCAATTTTCAGGATTTTTGAAAATTTCACTTTTTTGTGAAAATATCCACTAAATGAGGGAATAATATGTGTAAGGGTACCCCAGGAGAGTTCCAAATGTGTGTGGGTAGAATATATATCCCACGAGGGTAAAATTGAACAAAGTTTAAAAAAAAATTTTTTTGGACTTAGTCATTTTTCTGGCGTTTATCAGACTTTCAGATAGGGAAAATGTCAGTGAGCGTTCAGATTTCAGTTCCAGAGCGATTCGCCCAATGAGTCCTTGATATTTAGTCGTTTTCAGCCAATTTTCTGGATTTTTAAAAATTTCACTTTTTTGTGAAAATATCCACTAAATGAGGGAATAATATGTGTGAGGGTACCCCAGGAGAGTTCCAAATGTGTGTGGGTAGAATATATATCCCACGGGGGTAAAATTGAAAAAAGTTGAAAAAAAATTTTTTTGGGACTTAGTCATTTTTCCGGCGTTTATCAGACTTTCAGATAGGCAAATGTGAGTGAGCGTTCCGATTTCAGTTCCAGAGCGATTCGCCCAATGAGTCCTTGATATTTAGTCGTTTTCAGCCAATTTTCAGGATTTTTGAAAATTTCACTTTTTTGTGAAAATATACACTAAATGAGGGAATAATATGTGTGAGGGTACCCCAGGAGAGTTCCAAATGTGTGTGGGTAGAATATATATCCCACGGGGGTAAAATTGAAAAAAGTTGAAAAAAATTTTTTTTGGGACTTAGTCATTTTTCCGGCGTTCATCAGACTTTCAGATAGGGGAAATGTCAGTGAGCATTCCGATATTAGTTCCAGAGCGATTCGCCCAATGAGTCCTTGATATTTAGTCGTTTTCAGCCAATTTTCTGGATTTTTAAAAATTTCACTTTTTTGTGAAAATATCCACTAAATGAGGGAATAATATGTGTGAGGGTATCCCAGGAGAGTTTCAAATGTGTGTGGGTAGAATATATATCCCACGGGGATAAAATTGAAAAATGTTGAAAAAAATTTTTTTTTGGACTTACTAATTTTTCCGGCGTTCATCAGACTTTCAGATAGGGGAAATGTCAGTGAGCATTCCGATATCAGTTCCAGAGCAATTCGCCCAATGAGTCCTTGATATTTAGTCGTTTTCAGTCAATTTTCTGGATTTTTGAAAATGTCACTTTTTTGTGAAAATATCCACTAAATGAGGGAATAATATGTGTGAGGGTACCCCAGGAGAGTTAGAAATGTGTGTGGGTAGAATATATATCCCACGGTGATAAAATTGAAAAAAGTTGAAAAAAATTTTTTTTTGGACTTACTAATTTTTCCGCCGTTCATCAGACTTTCAGATAGGGGAAATGTCAGTGAGCATTCCGATATCAGTTCCAGAGCAATTCGCCCAATGAGTCCTTGATATTTAGTCGTTTTCAGTCAATTTTCTGGATTTTTGAAAATGTCACTTTTTTGTGAAAATATCCACTAAATGAGGGCATAATATGTGTGAGGGTACCCCAGGAGAGTTCCAAATGTGTGTGGGTAGAATATATATCCCACGGGGGTAAAATTGAAAAAAGTTGAAAAAAATTTTTTTGGACTTAGTCATTTTTCCGGCGTTTATCAGACTTTCAGATAGGGGAAATGTCAGTGAGCGTTCCGATTTCAGTTCCAGAGCGATTCGCCCAATGAGTCCTTGATATTTAGTCGTTTTCAGCCAATTTTCAGGATTTTTGAAAATTTCACTTTTTTGTGAAAATATCCACTAAATGAGGGAATAATATGTGTAAGGGTACCCCAGGAGAGTTCCAAATGTGTGTGGGTAGAATATAAATTGCACGGGGATAAAATTGAAAAAAGTTTAAAAAAATTTTTTTTTGGACTTAGACATTTTTCCGGCATTTATCAGACTTTCAGATAGGGGAAATGTCAGTGAGCATTCCGATTTCAGTTCCAGAGCAATTCGCCCAATGAGTCCTTGATATTTAGTCGTTTTCAGCCAATTTTCAGGATTTTTGAAAATTTCACTTTTTTGTGAAAATATCCACTAAATGAGGGAATAATATGTGTAAGGGTACGCCAGGAGAGTTCCAAATGTGTGTGGGTAGAATATATATCCCACGAGGGTAAAATTGAACAAAGTTTAAAAAAAAATTTTTTTGGACTTAGTCATTTTTCCGGCGTTTATCAGACTTTCAGATAGGGAAAATGTCAGTGAGCGTTCAGATTTCAGTTCCAGAGCAATTCGCCCAATGAGTCCTTGATATTTAGTCGTTTTCAGCCAATTTTCTGGATTTTTAAAAATTTCACTTTTTTGTGAAAATATCCACTAAATGAGGGAATAATATGTGTGAGGGTACCCCAGGAGAGTTCCAAATGTGTGTGGGTAGAATATATATCCCACGGGGGTAAAATTGAAAAAAGTTGAAAAAATTTTTTTTTGGGACTTAGTCATTTTTCCGGCGTTCATCAGACTTTCAGATAGGGGAAATGTCAGTGAGCATTCCGATATTAGTTCCAGAGCGATTCGCCCAATGAGTCCTTGATATTTAGTCGTTTTCAGCCAATTTTCTGGATTTTTAAAAATTTCACTTTTTTGTGAAAATATCCACTAAATGAGGGAATAATATGTGTGAGGGTATCCCAGGAGAGTTCCAAATGTGTGTGGGTAGAATATATATCCCACGGGGATAAAATTGAAAAATGTTGAAAAAAATTTTTTTTTGGACTTACTAATTTTTCCGGCGTTCATCAGACTTTCAGATAGGGGAAATGTCAGTGAGCATTCCGATATCAGTTCCAGAGCAATTCGCCCAATGAGTCCTTGATATTTAGTCGTTTTCAGTCAATTTTCTGGATTTTTGAAAATGTCACTTTTTTGTGAAAATATCCACTAAATGAGGGAATAATATGTGTGAGGGTACCCCAGGAGAGTTAGAAATGTGTGTGGGTAGAATATATATCCCACGGGGATAAAATTGAAAAAAGTTGAAAAAAAATTTTTTTGGGACTTAGTCATTTTTCCGGCGTTTATCAGACTTTCAGATAGGCAAATGTGAGTGAGCGTTCCGATTTCAGTTCCAGAGCGATTCGCCCAATGAGTCCTTGATATTTAGTCGTTTTCAGCCAATTTTCAGGATTTTTGAAAATTTCACTTTTTTGTGAAAATATACACTAAATGAGGGAATAATATGTGTGAGGGTACCCCAGGAGAGTTAGAAATGTGTGTGGGTAGAATATATATCCCACGGTGATAAAATTGAAAAAAGTTGAAAAAAATTTTTTTTTGGACTTACTAATTTTTCCGCCGTTCATCAGACTTTCAGATAGGGGAAATGTCAGTGAGCATTCCGATATCAGTTCCAGAGCAATTCGCCCAATGAGTCCTTGATATTTAGTCGTTTTCAGTCAATTTTCTGGATTTTTGAAAATGTCACTTTTTTGTGAAAATATCCACTAAATGAGGGCATAATATGTGTGAGGGTACCCCAGGAGAGTTCCAAATGTGTGTGGGTAGAATATATATCCCACGGGGGTAAAATTGAAAAAAGTTGAAAAAAATTTTTTTGGACTTAGTCATTTTTCCGGCGTTTATCAGACTTTCAGATAGGGGAAATGTCAGTGAGCGTTCCGATTTCAGTTCCAGAGCGATTCGCCCAATGAGTCCTTGATATTTAGTCGTTTTCAACCAATTTTCAGGATTTTTGAAAATTTCACTTTTTTGTGAAAATATCCACTAAATGAGGGAATAATATGTGTGAGAGAACCCCAGGAGAGTTCCAAATGTGTGTGGGTAGAATATATATCCCACGGGGATAAAATTGAAAAAAGTTGAAAAAAATTTTTTTTGGGACTTAGACATTTTTCCGGCGTTTGTCAGACTTTCAGATAGGGGAAATGTCAGTGAGCGTTCTGATTTCAGTTCCAGAGCGATTCGCCCAATGAGTCCTTGATATTTAGTCGTTTTCAGCCAATTTTCAGGATTTTTGAAAATTTCACTTTTTTGTGAAAATATACACTAAATGAGGGAATAATATGTGTGAGGGTACCCCAGGAGAGTTCCAAATGTGTGTGGGTAGAATATATATCCCACGGGGGTAAAATTGAAAAAAGTTGAAAAAAATTTTTTTTGGGACTTAGTCATTTTTCCGGCGTTCATCAGACTTTCAGATAGGGGAAATGTCAGTGAGCATTCCGATATTAGTTCCAGAGCGATTCGCCCAATGAGTCCTTGATATTTAGTCGTTTTCAGCCAATTTTCTGGATTTTTAAAAATTTCACTTTTTTGTGAAAATATCCACTAAATGAGGGAATAATATGTGTGAGGGTATCCCAGGAGAGTTCCAAATGTGTGTGGGTAGAATATATATCCCACGGGGATAAAATTGAAAAATGTTGAAAAAAATTTTTTTTTGGACTTACTCATTTTTCCGGCGTTCATCAGACTATCAGATAGGGGAAATGTCAGTGAGCATTCCGATATCAGTTCCAGAGCAATTCGCCCAATGAGTCCTTGATATTTAGTCGTTTTCAGTCAATTTTCTGGATTTTTGAAAATGTCACTTTTTTTGTGAAAATATCCACTAAATGAGGGAATAATATGTGTAAGGGTACCCCAGGAGAGTTCCAAATGTGTGTGGGTAGAATATAAATTGCACGGGGATAAAATTGAAAAAAGTTTAAAAAAATTTTTTTTTGGACTTAGACATTTTTCCGGCATTTATCAGACTTTCAGATAGGGGAAATGTCAGTGAGCATTCCGATTTCAGTTCCAGAGCAATTCGCCCAATGAGTCCTTGATATTTAGTCGTTTTCAGCCAATTTTCTGGATTTTTGAAAATTTCACTTTTTTGTGAAAATATCCACTAAATGAGGGAATAATATGTGTGAGAGAACCCCAGGAGAGTTCCAAATGTGTGTGGGTAGAATATATATCCCACGGGGATAAAATTGAAAAAAGTTGAAAAAAATTTTTTTTGGGACTTAGACATTTTTCCGGCGTTTGTCAGACTTTCAGATAGGGGAAATGTCAGTGAGCGTTCTGATTTCAGTTCCAGAGCGATTCGCCCAATGAGTCCTTGATATTTAGTCGTTTTCAGCCAATTTTCAGGATTTTTGAAAATTTCACTTTTTTGTGAAAATATACACTAAATGAGGGAATAATATGTGTGAGGGTACCCCAGGAGAGTTCCAAATGTGTGTGGGTAGAATATATATCCCACGGGGGTAAAATTGAAAAAAGTTGAAAAAAATTTTTTTTGGGACTTAGTCATTTTTCCGGCGTTCATCAGACTTTCAGATAGGGGAAATGTCAGTGAGCATTCCGATATTAGTTCCAGAGCGATTCGCCCAATGAGTCCTTGATATTTAGTCGTTTTCAGCCAATTTTCTGGATTTTTAAAAATTTCACTTTTTTGTGAAAATATCCACTAAATGAGGGAATAATATGTGTGAGGGTATCCCAGGAGAGTTCCAAATGTGTGTGGGTAGAATATATATCCCACGGGGATAAAATTGAAAAATGTTGAAAAAAATTTTTTTTTGGACTTACTAATTTTTCCGGCGTTCATCAGACTTTCAGATAGGGGAAATGTCAGTGAGCATTCCGATATCAGTTCCAGAGCAATTCGCCCAATGAGTCCTTGATATTTAGTCGTTTTCAGTCAATTTTCTGGATTTTTGAAAATGTCACTTTTTTGTGAAAATATCCACTAAATGAGGGAATAATATGTGTGAGGGTACCCCAGGAGAGTTAGAAATGTGTGTGGGTAGAATATATATCCCACGGTGATAAAATTGAAAAAAGTTGAAAAAAATTTTTTTTTGGACTTACTAATTTTTCCGCCGTTCATCAGACTTTCAGATAGGGGAAATGTCAGTGAGCATTCCGATATCAGTTCCAGAGCAATTCGCCCAATGAGTCCTTGATATTTAGTCGTTTTCAGTCAATTTTCTGGATTTTTGAAAATGTCACTTTTTTGTGAAAATATCCACTAAATGAGGGCATAATATGTGTGAGGGTACCCCAGGAGAGTTCCAAATGTGTGTGGGTAGAATATATATCCCACGGGGGTAAAATTGAAAAAAGTTGAAAAAAATTTTTTTGGACTTAGTCATTTTTCCGGCGTTTATCAGACTTTCAGATAGGGGAAATGTCAGTGAGCGTTCCGATTTCAGTTCCAGAGCGATTCGCCCAATGAGTCCTTGATATTTAGTCGTTTTCAGCCAATTTTCAGGATTTTTGAAAATTTCACTTTTTTGTGAAAATATCCACTAAATGAGGGAATAATATGTGTAAGGGTACCCCAGGAGAGTTCCAAATGTGTGTGGGTAGAATATAAATTGCACGGGGATAAAATTGAAAAAAGTTTAAAAAAATTTTTTTTTGGACTTAGACATTTTTCCGGCATTTATCAGACTTTCAGATAAGGGAAATGTCAGTGAGCATTCCGATTTCAGTTCCAGAGCAATTCGCCCAATGAGTCCTTGATATTTAGTCGTTTTCAGCCAATTTTCTGGATTTTTGAAAATTTCACTTTTTTGTGAAAATATCCACTAAATGAGGGAATAATATGTGTGAGAGAACCCCAGGAGAGTTCCAAATGTGTGTGGGTAGAATATATATCCCACGGGGATAAAATTGAAAAAAGTTGAAAAAAATTTTTTTTGGGACTTAGACATTTTTCCGGCGTTTGTCAGACTTTCAGATAGGGGAAATGTCAGTGAGCGTTCTGATTTCAGTTCCAGAGCGATTCGCCCAATGAGTCCTTGATATTTAGTCGTTTTCAGCCAATTTTCAGGATTTTTGAAAATTTCCCTTTTTTGTGAAAATATCCACTAAATGAGGGAATAATATGTGTAAGGGTACCCCAGGAGAGTTCCAAATGTATGTGGGTAGAATATAAATTCCACGGGGATAAAATTGAAAAAAGTTGAAAAAATTTTTTTTTTGGACTTAGGCATTTTTCCGGCGTTTGTCAGACTTTCAGATAGAGGAAATGTCAGTGAGCGTTCTGATTTCAGTTCCAGAGCGATTCGCCCAATGAGTCCTTGATATTTAGTCGTTTTCAGCCAATTTTCAGGATTTTTGAAAATTTCACTTTTTTGTGAAAATATCCACTAAATGAGGGAATAATATGTGTAAGGGTACGCCAGGAGAGTTCCAAATGTGTGTGGGTAGAATATATATCCCACGAGGGTAAAATTGAACAAAGTTTAAAAAAAAATTTTTTTGGACTTAGTCATTTTTCCGGCGTTTATCAGACTTTCAGATAGGGAAAATGTCAGTGAGCGTTCAGATTTCAGTTCCAGAGCAATTCGCCCAATGAGTCCTTGATATTTAGTCGTTTTCAGCCAATTTTCTGGATTTTTAAAAATTTCACTTTTTTGTGAAAATATCCACTAAATGAGGGAATAATATGTGTGAGGGTACCCCAGGAGAGTTCCAAATGTGTGTGGGTAGAATATATATCCCACGGGGGTAAAATTGAAAAAAGTTGAAAAAATTTTTTTTTGGGACTTAGTCATTTTTCCGGCGTTCATCAGACTTTCAGATAGGGGAAATGTCAGTGAGCATTCCGATATTAGTTCCAGAGCGATTCGCCCAATGAGTCCTTGATATTTAGTCGTTTTCAGCCAATTTTCTGGATTTTTAAAAATTTCACTTTTTTGTGAAAATATCCACTAAATGAGGGAATAATATGTGTGAGGGTATCCAAGGAGAGTTCCAAATGTGTGTGGGTAGAATATATATCCCACGGGGATAAAATTGAAAAATGTTGAAAAAAATTTTTTTTTGGACTTACTAATTTTTCCGGCGTTCATCAGACTTTCAGATAGGGGAAATGTCAGTGAGCATTCCGATATCAGTTCCAGAGCAATTCGCCCAATGAGTCCTTGATATTTAGTCGTTTTCAGTCAATTTTCTGGATTTTTGAAAATGTCACTTTTTTGTGAAAATATCCACTAAATGAGGGAATAATATGTGTGAGGGTACCCCAGGAGAGTTAGAAATGTGTGTGGGTAGAATATATATCCCACGGGGATAAAATTGAAAAAAGTTGAAAAAAAATTTTTTTGGGACTTAGTCATTTTTCCGGCGTTTATCAGACTTTCAGATAGGCAAATGTGAGTGAGCGTTCCGATTTCAGTTCCAGAGCGATTCGCCCAATGAGTCCTTGATATTTAGTCGTTTTCAGCCAATTTTCAGGATTTTTGAAAATTTCACTTTTTTGTGAAAATATACACTAAATGAGGGAATAATATGTGTGAGGGTACCCCAGGAGAGTTAGAAATGTGTGTGGGTAGAATATATATCCCACGGTGATAAAATTGAAAAAAGTTGAAAAAAATTTTTTTTTGGACTTACTAATTTTTCCGGCGTTCATCAGACTTTCAGATAGGGGAAATGTCAGTGAGCATTCCGATATCAGTTCCAGAGCAATTCGCCCAATGAGTCCTTGATATTTAGTCGTTTTCAGTCAATTTTCTGGATTTTTGAAAATGTCACTTTTTTGTGAAAATATCCACTAAATGAGGGCATAATATGTGTGAGGGTACCCCAGGAGAGTTCCAAATGTGTGTGGGTAGAATATATATCCCACGGGGGTAAAATTGAAAAAAGTTGAAAAAAATTTTTTTGGACTTAGTCATTTTTCCGGCGTTTATCAGACTTTCAGATAGGGGAAATGTCAGTGAGCGTTCCGATTTCAGTTCCAGAGCGATTCGCCCAATGAGTCCTTGATATTTAGTCGTTTTCAGCCAATTTTCAGGATTTTTGAAAATTTCACTTTTTTGTGAAAATATCCACTAAATGAGGGAATAATATGTGTAAGGGTACCCCAGGAGAGTTCCAAATGTGTGTGGGTAGAATATAAATTGCACGGGGATAAAATTGAAAAAAGTTTAAAAAAATTTTTTTTTGGACTTAGACATTTTTCCGGCATTTATCAGACTTTCAGATAGGGGAAATGTCAGTGAGCATTCCGATTTCAGTTCCAGAGCAATTCGCCCAATGAGTCCTTGATATTTAGTCGTTTTCAGCCAATTTTCTGGATTTTTGAAAATTTCACTTTTTTGTGAAAATATCCACTAAATGAGGGAATAATATGTGTGAGAGAACCCCAGGAGAGTTCCAAATGTGTGTGGGTAGAATATATATCCCACGGGGATAAAATTGAAAAAAGTTGAAAAAAATTTTTTTTGGGACTTAGACATTTTTCCGGCGTTTGTCAGACTTTCAGATAGGGGAAATGTCAGTGAGCGTTCTGATTTCAGTTCCAGAGCGATTCGCCCAATGAGTCCTTGATATTTAGTCGTTTTCAGCCAATTTTCAGGATTTTTGAAAATTTCCCTTTTTTGTGAAAATATCCACTAAATGAGGGAATAATATGTGTAAGGGTACCCCAGGAGAGTTCCAAATGTATGTGGGTAGAATATAAATTCCACGGGGATAAAATTGAAAAAAGTTGAAAAAATTTTTTTTTTGGACTTAGGCATTCTTCCGGCGTTTGTCAGACTTTCAGATAGAGGAAATGTCAGTGAGCGTTCTGATTTCAGTTCCAGAGCGATTCGCCCAATGAGTCCTTGATATTTAGTCGTTTTCAGCCAATTTTCAGGATTTTTGAAAATTTCACTTTTTTGTGAAAATATCCACTAAATGAGGGAATAATATGTGTAAGGGTACGCCAGGAGAGTTCCAAATGTGTGTGGGTAGAATATATATCCCACGAGGGTAAAATTGAACAAAGTTTAAAAAAAAATTTTTTTGGACTTAGTCATTTTTCCGGCGTTTATCAGACTTTCAGATAGGGAAAATGTCAGTGAGCGTTCAGATTTCAGTTCCAGAGCAATTCGCCCAATGAGTCCTTGATATTTAGTCGTTTTCAGCCAATTTTCTGGATTTTTAAAAATTTCACTTTTTTGTGAAGATATCCACTAAATGAGGGAATAATATGTGTGAGGGTACCCCAGGAGAGTTCCAAATGTGTGTGGGTAGAATATATATCCCACGGGGGTAAAATTGAAAAAAGTTGAAAAAATTTTTTTTTGGGACTTAGTCATTTTTCCGGCGTTCATCAGACTTTCAGATAGGGGAAATGTCAGTGAGCATTCCGATATTAGTTCCAGAGCGATTCGCCCAATGAGTCCTTGATATTTAGTCGTTTTCAGCCAATTTTCTGGATTTTTAAAAATTTCACTTTTTTGTGAAAATATCCACTAAATGAGGGAATAATATGTGTGACGGTATCCCAGGAGAGTTCCAAATGTGTGTGGGTAGAATATATATCCCACGGGGATAAAATTGAAAAATGTTGAAAAAAATTTTTTTTTGGACTTACTAATTTTTCCGGCGTTCATCAGACTTTCAGATAGGGGAAATGTCAGTGAGCATTCCGATATCAGTTCCAGAGCAATTCGCCCAATGAGTCCTTGATATTTAGTCGTTTTCAGTCAATTTTCTGGATTTTTGAAAATGTCACTTTTTTGTGAAAATATCCACTAAATGAGGGAATAATATGTGTGAGGGTACCCCAGGAGAGTTAGAAATGTGTGTGGGTAGAATATATATCCCACGGGGATAAAATTGAAAAAAGTTGAAAAAAATTTTTTTTTGGACTTACTAATTTTTCCGGCGTTCATCAGACTTTCAGATAGGGGAAATGTCAGTGAGCATTCCGATATCAGTTCCAGAGCAATTCGCCCAATGAGTCCTTGATATGTAGTCGTTTTCAGTCAATTTTCTGGATTTTTGAAAATGTCACTTTTTTGTGAAAATATCCACTAAATGAGGGCATAATATGTGTGAGGGTACCCCAGGAGAGTTCCAAATGTGTGTGGGTAGAATATATATCCCACGGGGGTAAAATTGAAAAAAGTTGAAAAAAATTTTTTTTGGACTTAGTCATTTTTCCGGCGTTTATCAGACTTTCAGATAGGGGAAATGTCAGTGAGCGTTCCGATTTCAGTTCCAGAGCGATTCGCCCAATGAGTCCTTGATATTTAGTCGTTTTCAGCCAATTTTCAGGATTTTTGAAAATTTCACTTTTTTGTGAAAATATCCACTAAATGAGGGAATAATATGTGTAAGGGTACCCCAGGAGAGTTCCAAATGTGTGTGGGTAGAATATAAATTGCACGGGGATAAAATTGAAAAAAGTTTAAAAAAATTTTTTTTTGGACTTAGACATTTTTCCGGCGTTCATCAGACTTTCAGATAGGGGAAATGTCAGTGAGCATTCCGATTTCAATTCCAGAGCGATTCGCCCAATGAGTCCTTGATATTTAGTCATTTTCAGCCAATTTTCTGGATTTTTTAAAATTTCACTTTTTTGTGAAAATATCCACTAAATGAGGGAATAATATGTGTGAGGGTACCCCAGGAGAGTTCCAAATGTGTGTGGGTAGAATATATATCCCACGGGGGTAAAATTGAAAAAAGTTGAAAAAAATTTTTTTTGGGACTTAGTCATTTTTCCGGCGTTCATCAGACTTTCAGATAGGGGAAATGTCAGTGAGCATTCCGATATCAGTTCCAGAGCGATTCGCCCAATGAGTCCTTGATATTTAGTCGTTTTCAGCCAATTTCCTGGATTTTTGAAAATGTCACTTTTTTGTGAAAATATCCACTAAATGAGGGAATAATATGTGTGAGGGTACCCCAGGAGAGTTCCAAATGTGTGTGGGTAGAATATATATCCCACGGGGGTAAAATTGAAAAAAGTTGAAAAAAATTTTTTTTGGACTTAGTCATTTTTCCGGCGTTTATCAGACTTTCAGATAGGGGAAATGTCAGTGAGCGTTCTGATTTCAGTTCCAGAGCGATTCGCCCAATGAGTCCTTGATATTTAGTCGTTTTCAGCCAATTTTCTGGATTTTTAAAAATTTCACTTTTTTGTGAAAATATCCACTAAATGAGGGAATAATATGTGTGAGGGTACCCCAGGAGAGTTAGAAATGTGTGTGGGTAGAATATATATCCCACGCGGATAAAATTGAAAAAAGTTGAAAAAAATTTTTTTTTGGACTTACTAATTTTTCCGGCGTTCATCAGACTTTCAGATAGGGGAAATGTCAGTGAGCATTCCGATATCAGTTCCAGAGCAATTCGCCCAATGAGTCCTTGATATTTAGTCGTTTTCAGTCAATTTTCTGGATTTTTGAAAATGTCACTTTTTTGTGAAAATATCCACTAAATGAGGGCATAATATGTGTGAGGGTACCCCAGGAGAGTTCCAAATGTGTGTGGGTAGAATATATATCCCACGGGGGTAAAATTGAAAAAAGTTGAAAAAAATTTTTTTGGACTTAGTCATTTTTCCGGCGTTTATCAGACTTTCAGATAGGGGAAATGTCAGTGAGCGTTCCGATTTCAGTTCCAGAGCGATTCGCCCAATGAGTCCTTGATATTTAGTCGTTTTCAGCCAATTTTCAGGATTTTTGAAAATTTCACTTTTTTGTGAAAATATCCACTAAATGAGGGAATAATATGTGTAAGGGTACCCCAGGAGAGTTCCAAATGTGTGTGGGTAGAATATAAATTGCACGGGGATAAAATTGAAAAAAGTTTAAAAAAATTTTTTTTTGGACTTAGACATTTTTCCGGCATTTATCAGACTTTCAGATAGGGGAAATGTCAGTGAGCATTCCGATTTCAGTTCCAGAGCAATTCGCCCAATGAGTCCTTGATATTTAGTCGTTTTCAGCCAATTTTCTGGATTTTTGAAAATTTCACTTTTTTGTGAAAATATCCACTAAATGAGGGAATAATATGTGTGAGAGAACCCCAGGAGAGTTCCAAATGTGTGTGGGTAGAATATATATCCCACGGGGATAAAATTGAAAAAAGTTGAAAAAAATTTTTTTTGGGACTTAGACATTTTTCCGGCGTTTGTCAGACTTTCAGATAGGGGAAATGTCAGTGAGCGTTCTGATTTCAGTTCCAGAGCGATTCGCCCAATGAGTCCTTGATATTTAGTCGTTTTCAGCCAATTTTCAGGATTTTTGAAAATTTCCCTTTTTTGTGAAAATATCCACTAAATGAGGGAATAATATGTGTAAGGGTACCCCAGGAGAGTTCCAAATGTATGTGGGTAGAATATAAATTCCACGGGGATAAAATTGAAAAAAGTTGAAAAAATTTTTTTTTTGGACTTAGGCATTCTTCCGGCGTTTGTCAGACTTTCAGATAGAGGAAATGTCAGTGAGCGTTCTGATTTCAGTTCCAGAGCGATTCGCCCAATGAGTCCTTGATATTTAGTCGTTTTCAGCCAATTTTCAGGATTTTTGAAAATTTCACTTTTTTGTGAAAATATCCACTAAATGAGGGAATAATATGTGTAAGGGTACGCCAGGAGAGTTCCAAATGTGTGTGGGTAGAATATATATCCCACGAGGGTAAAATTGAACAAAGTTTAAAAAAAAATTTTTTTGGACTTAGTCATTTTTCCGGCGTTTATCAGACTTTCAGATAGGGAAAATGTCAGTGAGCGTTCAGATTTCAGTTCCAGAGCAATTCGCCCAATGAGTCCTTGATATTTAGTCGTTTTCAGCCAATTTTCTGGATTTTTAAAAATTTCACTTTTTTGTGAAGATATCCACTAAATGAGGGAATAATATGTGTGAGGGTACCCCAGGAGAGTTCCAAATGTGTGTGGGTAGAATATATATCCCACGGGGGTAAAATTGAAAAAAGTTGAAAAAATTTTTTTTTGGGACTTAG
This sequence comes from Phyllobates terribilis, assembly GCF_046119375.1. Classification (NCBI taxonomy): domain Eukaryota; kingdom Metazoa; phylum Chordata; class Amphibia; order Anura; family Dendrobatidae; genus Phyllobates; species Phyllobates terribilis. Next base: position 9,899,409 of record NW_027362805.1, on the reverse strand, counting down.
TCATTTTTCCGGCGTTCATCAGACTTTCAGATAGGGGAAATGTCAGTGAGCATTCCGATATTAGTTCCAGAGCGATTCGCCCAATGAGTCCTTGATATTTAGTCGTTTTCAGCCAATTTTCTGGATTTTTAAAAATTTCACTTTTTTGTGAAAATATCCACTAAATGAGGGAATAATATGTGTGACGGTATCCCAGGAGAGTTCCAAATGTGTGTGGGTAGAATATATATCCCACGGGGATAAAATTGAAAAATGTTGAAAAAAATTTTTTTTTGGACTTACTAATTTTTCCGGCGTTCATCAGACTTTCAGATAGGGGAAATGTCAGTGAGCATTCCGATATCAGTTCCAGAGCAATTCGCCCAATGAGTCCTTGATATTTAGTCGTTTTCAGTCAATTTTCTGGATTTTTGAAAATGTCACTTTTTTGTGAAAATATCCACTAAATGAGGGAATAATATGTGTGAGGGTACCCCAGGAGAGTTAGAAATGTGTGTGGGTAGAATATATATCCCACGGGGATAAAATTGAAAAAAGTTGAAAAAAATTTTTTTTTGGACTTACTAATTTTTCCGGCGTTCATCAGACTTTCAGATAGGGGAAATGTCAGTGAGCATTCCGATATCAGTTCCAGAGCAATTCGCCCAATGAGTCCTTGATATGTAGTCGTTTTCAGTCAATTTTCTGGATTTTTGAAAATGTCACTTTTTTGTGAAAATATCCACTAAATGAGGGCATAATATGTGTGAGGGTACCCCAGGAGAGTTCCAAATGTGTGTGGGTAGAATATATATCCCACGGGGGTAAAATTGAAAAAAGTTGAAAAAAAATTTTTTTGGACTTAGTCATTTTTCCGGCGTTTATCAGACTTTCAGATAGGGGAAATGTCAGTGAGCGTTCCGATTTCAGTTCCAGAGCGATTCGCCCAATGAGTCCTTGATATTTAGTCGTTTTCAGCCAATTTTCAGGATTTTTGAAAATTTCACTTTTTTGTGAAAATATCCACTAAATGAGGGAATAATATGTGTAAGGGTACCCCAGGAGAGTTCCAAATGTGTGTGGGTAGAATATAAATTGCACGGGGATAAAATTGAAAAAAGTTTAAAAAAATTTTTTTTTGGACTTAGACATTTTTCCGGCGTTCATCAGACTTTCAGATAGGGGAAATGTCAGTGAGCATTCCGATTTCAATTCCAGAGCGATTCGCCCAATGAGTCCTTGATATTTAGTCATTTTCAGCCAATTTTCTGGATTTTTTAAAATTTCACTTTTTTGTGAAAATATCCACTAAATGAGGGAATAATATGTGTGAGGGTACCCCAGGAGAGTTCCAAATGTGTGTGGGTAGAATATATATCCCACGGGGGTAAAATTGAAAAAAGTTGAAAAAAATTTTTTTTGGGACTTAGTCATTTTTCCGGCGTTCATCAGACTTTCAGATAGGGGAAATGTCAGTGAGCATTCCGATATCAGTTCCAGAGCGATTCGCCCAATGAGTCCTTGATATTTAGTCGTTTTCAGCCAATTTCCTGGATTTTTGAAAATGTCACTTTTTTGTGAAAATATCCACTAAATGAGGGAATAATATGTGTGAGGGTACCCCAGGAGAGTTCCAAATGTGTGTGGGTAGAATATATATCCCACGGGGGTAAAATTGAAAAAAGTTGAAAAAAATTTTTTTTGGACTTAGTCATTTTTCCGGCGTTTATCAGACTTTCAGATAGGGGAAATGTCAGTGAGCGTTCTGATTTCAGTTCCAGAGCGATTCGCCCAATGAGTCCTTGATATTTAGTCGTTTTCAGCCAATTTTCTGGATTTTTAAAAATTTCACTTTTTTGTGAAAATATCCACTAAATGAGGGAATAATATGTGTGAGGGTACCCCAGGAGAGTTAGAAATGTGTGTGGGTAGAATATGTATCCCACGCGGATAAAATTGAAAAAAGTTGAAAAAAATTTTTTTTGGGACTTAGTCATTTTTCCGGCGTTCATCAGACTTTCAGATAGGGGAAATGTCAGTGAGCATTCCGATATCAGTTCCAGAGCGATTCGCCCAATGAGTCCTTGATATTTAGTCGTTTTCAGCCAATTTTCTGGATTTTTGAAAATGTCACTTTTTTGTGAAAATATCCACTAAATGAGGGAATAATATGTGTGAGGGTACCCCAGGAGAGTTCCAAATGTGTGTGGGTAGAATATATATCCCACGGGGATAAAATTGAAAAAAGTTTAAAAAAATTATTTTTTGGACTTAGACATTTTTCCGGCATTCATCAGACTTTCAGATAGGGGAAATGTCAGTGAGCATTCCGATTTCAGTTCCAGAGCGATTCGCCAAATGATTCCTTGATATTTAGTCGTTTTCAGCCAATTTTCTGGATTTTTGAAAATTTCACTTTTTTGTGAAAATATCCACTAAATGAGGGAATAATATGTGTGAGGGTACCCCAGGAGAGTTCCAAATGTGTGTGGGTAGAATATATATATCCCACGGGGGTAAAATTGTAAAAAGTTGAAAAAAATTTTTTTTGGGACTTAGACATTTTTCCGGCGTTTGTCAGACTTTCAGATAGGGGAAATGTCAGTGAGCGTTCTGATTTCAGTTCCAGAGCGATTCGCCCAATGAGTCCTTGATATTTAGTCGTTTTCAGCCAATTTTCAGGATTTTTGAAAATTTCACTTTTTTGTGAAAATATCCACTAAATGAGGGAATAATATGTGTAAGGGTACCCCAGGAGAGTTCCAAATGTGTGTGGGTAGAATATATATCCCACGAGGGTAAAATTGAACAAAGTTTAAAAAAAAATTTTTTTGGACTTAGTCATTTTTCCGGCGTTTATCAGACTTTCAGATAGGGAAAATGTCAGTGAGCGTTCAGATTTCAGTTCCAGAGCGATTCGCCCAATGAGTCCTTGATATTTAGTCGTTTTCAGCCAATTTTCTGGATTTTTAAAAATTTCACTTTTTTGTGAAAATATCCACTAAATGAGGGAATAATATGTGTGAGGGTACCCCAGGAGAGTTCCAAATGTGTGTGGGTAGAATATATATCCCACGGGGGTAAAATTGAAAAAAGTTGAAAAAAAATTTTTTTGGGACTTAGTCATTTTTCCGGCGTTTATCAGACTTTCAGATAGGCAAATGTGAGTGAGCGTTCCGATTTCAGTTCCAGAGCGATTCGCCCAATGAGTCCTTGATATTTAGTCGTTTTCAGCCAATTTTCAGGATTTTTGAAAATTTCACTTTTTTGTGAAAATATACACTAAATGAGGGAATAATATGTGTGAGGGTACCCCAGGAGAGTTCCAAATGTGTGTGGGTAGAATATATATCCCACGGGGGTAAAATTGAAAAAAGTTGAAAAAAATTTTTTTTGGGACTTAGACATTTTTCCGGCATTTATCAGACTTTCAGATAGGGGAAATGTCAGTGAGCATTCCGATTTCAGTTCCAGAGCAATTCGCCCAATGAGTCCTTGATATTTAGTCGTTTTCAGCCAATTTTCTGGATTTTTGAAAATTTCACTTTTTTGTGAAAATATCCACTAAATGAGGGAATAATATGTGTGAGAGAACCCCAGGAGAGTTCCAAATGTGTGTGGGTAGAATATATATCCCACGGGGATAAAATTGAAAAAAGTTGAAAAAAATTTTTTTTGGGACTTAGACATTTTTCCGGCGTTTGTCAGACTTTCAGATAGGGGAAATGTCAGTGAGCGTTCTGATTTCAGTTCCAGAGCGATTCGCCCAATGAGTCCTTGATATTTAGTCGTTTTCAGCCAATTTTCAGGATTTTTGAAAATTTCCCTTTTTTGTGAAAATATCCACTAAATGAGGGAATAATATGTGTAAGGGTACCCCAGGAGAGTTCCAAATGTATGTGGGTAGAATATAAATTCCACGGGGATAAAATTGAAAAAAGTTGAAAAAATTTTTTTTTTGGACTTAGGCATTTTTACGGCGTTTGTCAGACTTTCAGATAGAGGAAATGTCAGTGAGCGTTCTGATTTCAGTTCCAGAGCAATTCGCCCAATGAGTCCTTGATATTTAGTCGTTTTCAGCCAATTTTCAGGATTTTTGAAAATTTCACTTTTTTGTGAAAATATCCACTAAATGAGGGAATAATATGTGTAAGGGTACGCCAGGAGAGTTCCAAATGTGTGTGGGTAGAATATATATTCCACGAGGGTAAAATTGAACAAAGTTTAAAAAAAAATTTTTTTGGACTTAGTCATTTTTCCGGCGTTTATCAGACTTTCAGATAGGGAAAATGTCAGTGAGCGTTCAGATTTCAGTTCCAGAGCAATTCGCCCAATGAGTCCTTGATATTTAGTCGTTTTCAGCCAATTTTCTGGATTTTTAAAAATTTCACTTTTTTGTGAAAATATCCACTAAATGAGGGAATAATATGTGTGAGGGTACCCCAGGAGAGTTCCAAATGTGTGTGGGTAGAATATATATCCCACGGGGGTAAAATTGAAAAAAGTTGAAAAAATTTTTTTTTGGGACTTAGTCATTTTTCCGGCGTTCATCAGACTTTCAGATAGGGGAAATGTCAGTGAGCATTCCGATATTAGTTCCAGAGCGATTCGCCCAATGAGTCCTTGATATTTAGTCGTTTTCAGCCAATTTTCTGGATTTTTAAAAATTTCACTTTTTTGTGAAAATATCCACTAAATGAGGGAATAATATGTGTGAGGGTATCCCAGGAGAGTTCCAAATGTGTGTGGGTAGAATATATATCCCACGGGGATAAAATTGAAAAATGTTGAAAAAAATTTTTTTTTGGACTTACTAATTTTTCCGGCGTTCATCAGACTTTCAGATAGGGGAAATGTCAGTGAGCATTCCGATATTAGTTCCAGAGCGATTCGCCCAATGAGTCCTTGATATTTAGTCGTTTTCAGCCAATTTTCTGGATTTTTAAAAATTTCACTTTTTTGTGAAAATATCCACTAAATGAGGGAATAATATGTGTGAGGGTATCCCAGGAGAGTTCCAAATGTGTGTGGGTAGAATATATATCCCACGGGGATAAAATTGAAAAATGTTGAAAAAAATTTTTTTTTGAACTTACTAATTTTTCCGGCGTTCATCAGACTTTCAGATAGGGGAAATGTCAGTGAGCATTCCGATATCAGTTCCAGAGCAATTCGCCCAATGAGTCCTTGATATTTAGTCGTTTTCAGTCAATTTTCTGGATTTTTGAAAATGTCACTTTTTTGTGAAAATATCCACTAAATGAGGGAATAATATGTGTGAGGGTACCCCAGGAGAGTTAGAAATGTGTGTGGGTAGAATATATATCCCACGGGGGTAAAATTGAAAAAAGTTGAAAAAAATTTTTTTGGACTTAGTCATTTTTCCGGCGTTTATCAGACTTTCAGATAGGGGAAATGTCAGTGAGCGTTCCGATTTCAGTTCCAGAGCGATTCGCCCAATGAGTCCTTGATATTTAGTCGTTTTCAGCCAATTTTCAGGATTTTTGAAAATTTCACTTTTTTGTGAAAATATCCACTAAATGAGGGAATAATATGTGTAAGGGTACCCCAGGAGAGTTCCAAATCTGTGTGGGTAGAATATAAATTGCACGGGGATAAAATTGAAAAAAGTTTAAAAAAATTTTTTTTTGGACTTAGACATTTTTCCGGCATTTATCAGACTTTCAGATAGGGGAAATGTCAGTGAGCATTCCGATTTCAGTTCCAGAGCAATTCGCCCAATGAGTCCTTGATATTTAGTCGTTTTCAGCCAATTTTCTGGATTTTTGAAAATTTCACTTTTTTGTGAAAATATCCACTAAATGAGGGAATAATATGTGTGAGAGAACCCCAGGAGAGTTCCAAATGTGTGTGGGTAGAATATATATCCCACGGGGATAAAATTGAAAAAAGTTGAAAAAAATTTTTTTTGGGACTTAGACATTTTTCCGGCGTTTGTCAGACTTTCAGATAGGGGAAATGTCAGTGAGCGTTCTGATTTCAGTTCCAGAGCGATTCGCCCAATGAGTCCTTGATATTTAGTCGTTTTCAGCCAATTTTCAGGATTTTTGAAAATTTCCCTTTTTTGTGAAAATATCCACTAAATGAGGGAATAATATGTGTAAGGGTACCCCAGGAGAGTTCCAAATGTATGTGGGTAGAATATAAATTCCACGGGGATAAAATTGAAAAAAGTTGAAAAAATTTTTTTTTTGGACTTAGGCATTTTTCCGGCGTTTGTCAGACTTTCAGATAGAGGAAATGTCAGTGAGCGTTCTGATTTCAGTTCCAGAGCAATTCGCCCAATGAGTCCTTGATATTTAGTCGTTTTCAGCCAATTTTCAGGATTTTTGAAAATTTCACTTTTTTGTGAAAATATCCACTAAATGAGGGAATAATATGTGTAAGGGTACGCCAGGAGAGTTCCAAATGTGTGTGGGTAGAATATATATTCCACGAGGGTAAAATTGAACAAAGTTTAAAAAAAAATTTTTTTGGACTTAGTCATTTTTCCGGCGTTTATCAGACTTTCAGATAGGGAAAATGTCAGTGAGCGTTCAGATTTCAGTTCCAGAGCAATTCGCCCAATGAGTCCTTGATATTTAGTCGTTTTCAGCCAATTTTCTGGATTTTTAAAAATTTCACTTTTTTGTGAAAATATCCACTAAATGAGGGAATAATATGTGTGAGGGTACCCCAGGAGAGTTCCAAATATGTGTGGGTAGAATATATATCCCACGGGGGTAAAATTGAAAAAAGTTGAAAAAATTTTTTTTTGGGACTTAGTCATTTTTCCGGCGTTCATCAGACTTTCAGATAGGGGAAATGTCAGTGAGCATTCCGATATTAGTTCCAGAGCGATTCGCCCAATGAGTCCTTGATATTTAGTCGTTTTCAGCCAATTTTCTGGATTTTTAAAAATTTCACTTTTTTGTGAAAATATCCACTAAATGAGGGAATAATATGTGTGAGGGTATCCCAGGAGAGTTCCAAATGTGTGTGGGTAGAATATATATCCCACGGGGATAAAATTGAAAAATGTTGAAAAAAATTTTTTTTTGGACTTACTAATTTTTCCGGCGTTCATCAGACTTTCAGATAGGGGAAATGTCAGTGAGCATTCCGATATTAGTTCCAGAGCGATTCGCCCAATGAGTCCTTGATATTTAGTCGTTTTCAGCCAATTTTCTGGATTTTTAAAAATTTCACTTTTTTGTGAAAATATCCACTAAATGAGGGAATAATATGTGTGAGGGTATCCCAGGAGAGTTCCAAATGTGTGTGGGTAGAATATATATCCCACGGGGATAAAATTGAAAAATGTTGAAAAAAATTTTTTTTTGGACTTACTAATTTTTCCGGCGTTCATCAGACTTTCAGATAGGGGAAATGTCAGTGAGCATTCCGATATCAGTTCCAGAGCAATTCGCCCAATGAGTCCTTGATATTTAGTCGTTTTCAGTCAATTTTCTGGATTTTTGAAAATGTCACTTTTTTGTGAAAATATCCACTAAATGAGGGAATAATATGTGTGAGGGTACCCCAGGAGAGTTAGAAATGTGTGTGGGTAGAATATATATCCCACGGGGGTAAAATTGAAAAAAGTTGAAAAAAATTTTTTTGGACTTAGTCATTTTTCCGGCGTTTATCAGACTTTCAGATAGGGGAAATGTCAGTGAGCGTTCCGATTTCAGTTCCAGAGCGATTCGCCCAATGAGTCCTTGATATTTAGTCGTTTTCAGCCAATTTTCAGGATTTTTGAAAATTTCACTTTTTTGTGAAAATATCCACTAAATGAGGGAATAATATGTGTGAGGGTACCCCAGGAGAGTTCCAAATGTGTGTGGGTAGAATATATATCCCACGGGGGTAAAATTGAAAAAAGTTGAAAAAAATTTTTTTTGGACTTAGTCATTTTTCCGGCGTTTATCAGACTTTCAGATAGGGGAAATGTCAGTGAGCGTTCTGATTTCAGTTCCAGAGCGATTCGCCCAATGAGTCCTTGATATTTAGTCGTTTTCAGCCAATTTTCTGGATTTTTAAAAATTTCACTTTTTTGTGAAAATATCCACTAAATGAGGGAATAATATGTGTGAGGGTACCCCAGGAGAGTTAGAAATGTGTGTGGGTAGAATATATATCCCACGCGGATAAAATTGAAAAAAGTTGAAAAAAATTTTTTTTGGGACTTAGTCATTTTTCCGGCGTTCATCAGACTTTCAGATAGGGGAAATGTCAGTGAGCATTCCGATATCAGTTCCAGAGCGATTCGCCCAATGAGTCCTTGATATTTAGTCGTTTTCAGCCAATTTTCTGGATTTTTGAAAATGTCACTTTTTTGTGAAAATATCCACTAAATGAGGGAATAATATGTGTGAGAGAACCCCAGGAGAGTTCCAAATGTGTGTGGGTAGAATATATATCCCACGGGGATAAAATTGAAAAAAGTTGAAAAAAATTTTTTTTGGGACTTAGACATTTTTCCGGCGTTTGTCAGACTTTCAGATAGGGGAAATGTCAGTGAGCGTTCTGATTTCAGTTCCAGAGCGATTCGCCCAATGAGTCCTTGATATTTAGTCGTTTTCAGCCAATTTTCAGGATTTTTGAAAATTTCCCTTTTTTGTGAAAATATCCACTAAATGAGGGAATAATATGTGTAAGGGTACCCCAGGAGAGTTCCAAATGTATGTGGGTAGAATATAAATTCCACGGGGATAAAATTGAAAAAAGTTGAAAAAATTTTTTTTTTGGACTTAGGCATTTTTCCGGCGTTTGTCAGACTTTCAGATAGAGGAAATGTCAGTGAGCGTTCTGATTTCAGTTCCAGAGCAATTCGCCCAATGAGTCCTTGATATTTAGTCGTTTTCAGTCAATTTTCAGGATTTTTGAAAATTTCACTTTTTTGTGAAAATATCCACTAAATGAGGGAATAATATGTGTAAGGGTACGCCAGGAGAGTTCCAAATGTGTGTGGGTAGAATATATATTCCACGAGGGTAAAATTGAACAAAGTTTAAAAAAAAATTTTTTTGGACTTAGTCATTTTTCCGGCGTTTATCAGACTTTCAGATAGGGAAAATGTCAGTGAGCGTTCAGATTTCAGTTCCAGAGCAATTCGCCCAATGAGTCCTTGATATTTAGTCGTTTTCAGCCAATTTTCTGGATTTTTAAAAATTTCACTTTTTTGTGAAAATATCCACTAAATGAGGGAATAATATGTGTGAGGGTACCCCAGGAGAGTTCCAAATGTGTGTGGGTAGAATATATATCCCACGGGGGTAAAATTGAAAAAAGTTGAAAAAATTTTTTTTTGGGACTTAGTCATTTTTCCGGCGTTCATCAGACTTTCAGATAGGGGAAATGTCAGTGAGCATTCCGATATTAGTTCCAGAGCGATTCGCCCAATGAGTCCTTGATATTTAGTCGTTTTCAGCCAATTTTCTGGATTTTTAAAAATTTCACTTTTTTGTGAAAATATCCACTAAATGAGGGAATAATATGTGTGAGGGTATCCCAGGAGAGTTCCAAATGTGTGTGGGTAGAATATATATCCCACGGGGATAAAATTGAAAAATGTTGAAAAAAATTTTTTTTTGGACTTACTAATTTTTCCGGTGTTCATCAGACTTTCAGATAGGGGAAATGTCAGTGAGCATTCCGATATCAGTTCCAGAGCAATTCGCCCAATGAGTCCTTGATATTTAGTCGTTTTCAGTCAATTTTCTGGATTTTTGAAAATGTCACTTTTTTGTGAAAATATCCACTAAATGAGGGAATAATATGTGTGAGGGTACCCCAGGAGAGTTAGAAATGTGTGTGGGTAGAATATATATCCCACGGGGATAAAATTGAAAAAAGTTGAAAAAAATTTTTTTTTGGACTTACTAATTTTTCCGGCGTTCATCAGACTTTCAGATAGGGGAAATGTCAGTGAGCATTCCGATATCAGTTCCAGAGCAATTCGCCCAATGAGTCCTTGATATTTAGTCGTTTTCAGTCAATTTTCTGGATTTTTGAAGATGTCACTTTTTTGTGAAAATATCCACTAAATGAGGGCATAATATGTGTGAGGGTACCCCAGGAGAGTTCCAAATGTGTGTGGGTAGAATATATATCCCACGGGGGTAAAATTGAAAAAAGTTGAAAAAAATTTTTTTTGGACTTAGTCATTTTTCCGGCGTTTATCAGACTTTCAGATAGGGGAAATGTCAGTGAGCGTTCCGATTTCAGTTCCAGAGCGATTCGCCCAATGAGTCCTTGATATTTAGTCGTTTTCAGCCAATTTTCAGGATTTTTGAAAATTTCACTTTTTTGTGAAAATATCCACTAAATGAGGGAATAATATGTGTAAGGGTACCCCAGGAGAGTTCCAAATGTGTGTGGGTAGAATATAAATTGCACGGGGATAAAATTGAAAAAAGTTTAAAAAAATTTTTTTTTGGACTTAGACATTTTTCCGGCGTTCATCAGACTTTCAGATAGGGGAAATGTCAGTGAGCATTCCGATTTCAATTCCAGAGCGATTCGCCCAATGAGTCCTTGATATTTAGTCATTTTCAGCCAATTTTCTGGATTTTTTAAAATTTCACTTTTTTGTGAAAATATCCACTAAATGAGGGAATAATATGTGTGAGGGTACCCCAGGAGAGTTCCAAATGTGTGTGGGTAGAATATATATCCCACGGGGGTAAAATTGAAAAAAGTTGAAAAAAATTTTTTTTGGACTTAGTCATTTTTCCGGCGTTTATCAGACTTTCAGATAGGGGAAATGTCAGTGAGCGTTCTGATTTCAGTTCCAGAGCGATTCGCCCAATGAGTCCTTGATATTTAGTCGTTTTCAGCCAATTTTCTGGATTTTTAAAAATTTCACTTTTTTGTGAAAATATCCACTAAATGAGGGAATAATATGTGTGAGGGTACCCCAGGAGAGTTAGAAATGTGTGTGGGTAGAATATATATCCCACGCGGATAAAATTGAAAAAAGTTGAAAAAAATTTTTTTTGGGACTTAGTCATTTTTCCGGCGTTCATCAGACTTTCAGATAGGGGAAATGTCAGTGAGCATTCCGATATCAGTTCCAGAGCAATTCGCCCAATGAGTCCTTGATATTTAGTCGTTTTCAGTCAATTTTCTGGATTTTTGAAAATGTCACTTTTTTGTGAAAATATCCACTAAATGAGGGCATAATATGTGTGAGGGTACCCCAGGAGAGTTCCAAATGTGTGTGGGTAGAATATATATCCCACGGGGGTAAAATTGAAAAAAGTTGAAAAAAATTTTTTTTGGACTTAGTCATTTTTCCGGCGTTTATCAGACTTTCAGATAGGGGAAATGTCAGTGAGCATTCCGATATCAGTTCCAGAGCAATTCGCCCAATGAGTCCTTGATATTTAGTCGTTTTCAGTCAATTTTCTGGATTTTTGAAGATGTCACTTTTTTGTGAAAATATCCACTAAATGAGGGCATAATATGTGTGAGGGTACCCCAGGAGAGTTCCAAATGTGTGTGGGTAGAATATATATCCCACGGGGGTAAAATTGAAAAAAGTTGAAAAAAATTTTTTTTGGACTTAGTCATTTTTCCGGCGTTTATCAGACTTTCAGATAGGGGAAATGTCAGTGAGCGTTCCGATTTCAGTTCCAGAGCGATTCGCCCAATGAGTCCTTGATATTTAGTCGTTTTCAGCCAATTTTCAGGATTTTTGAAAATTTCACTTTTTTGTGAAAATATCCACTAAATGAGGGAATAATATGTGTAAGGGTACCCCAGGAGAGTTCCAAATGTGTGTGGGTAGAATATAAATTGCACGGGGATAAAATTGAAAAAAGTTTAAAAAAATTTTTTTTTGGACTTAGACATTTTTCCGGCGTTCATCAGACTTTCAGATAGGGGAAATGTCAGTGAGCATTCCGATTTCAATTCCAGAGCGATTCGCCCAATGAGTCCTTGATATTTAGTCATTTTCAGCCAATTTTCTGGATTTTTTAAAATTTCACTTTTTTGTGAAAATATCCACTAAATGAGGGAATAATATGTGTGAGGGTACCCCAGGAGAGTTCCAAATGTGTGTGGGTAGAATATATATCCCACGGGGGTAAAATTGAAAAAAGTTGAAAAAAATTTTTTTTGGACTTAGTCATTTTTCCGGCGTTTATCAGACTTTCAGATAGGGGAAATGTCAGTGAGCGTTCTGATTTCAGTTCCAGAGCGATTCGCCCAATGAGTCCTTGATATTTAGTCGTTTTCAGCCAATTTTCAGGATTTTTGAAAATTTCACTTTTTTGTGAAAATATCCACTAAATGAGGGAATAATATGTGTAAGGGTACCCCAGGAGAGTTCCAAATGTGTGTGGGTAGAATATAAATTGCACGGGGATAAAATTGAAAAAAGTTTAAAAAAATTTTTTTTTGGACTTAGACATTTTTCCGGCATTTATCAGACTTTCAGATAGGGGAAATGTCAGTGAGCATTCCGATTTCAGTTCCAGAGCGATTCGCCCAATGAATCCTTGATATTTAGTCGTTTTCAGCCAATTTTCCGGATTTTTGAAAATTTCATTTTTTTGTGAAAATATCCACTAAATGAGGGAATAATATGTGTGAGGGTACCCCAGGAGAGTTCCAAATGTGTGTGGGTAGAATATATATCCCACGGGGGTAAAATTGAAAAAAGTTGAAAAAAACTTTTTTTGGACTTAGTCATTTTTCCGGCGTTCATCAGACTTTCAGATAGGGGAAATGTCAGTGAGCATTCCGATATTAGTTCCAGAGCGATTCGCCCAATGAGTCCTTGATATTTAGTCGTTTTCAGCCAATTTTCTGGATTTTTAAAAATTTCACTTTTTTGTGAAAATATCCACTAAATGAGGGAATAATATGTGTGAGGGTATCCCAGGAGAGTTCCAAATGTGTGTGGGTAGAATATATATCCCACGGGGATAAAATTGAAAAATGTTGAAAAAAATTTTTTTTTGGACTTACTAATTTTTCCGGCGTTCATCAGACTTTCAGATAGGGGAAATGTCAGTGAGCATTCCGATATCAGTTCCAGAGCAATTCGCCCAATGAGTCCTTGATATTTAGTCGTTTTCAGTCAATTTTCTGGATTTTTGAAAATGTCACTTTTTTGTGAAAATATCCACTAAATGAGGGAATAATATGTGTGAGGGTACCCCAGGAGAGTTAGAAATGTGTGTGGGTAGAATATATATCCCACGGGGATAAAATTGAAAAAAGTTGAAAAAAATTTTTTTTTGGACTTACTAATTTTTCCGGCGTTCATCAGACTTTCAGATAGGGGAAATGTCAGTGAGCATTCCGATATCAGTTCCAGAGCAATTCGCCCAATGAGTCCTTGATATTTAGTCGTTTTCAGTCAATTTTCTGGATTTTTGAAAATGTCACTTTTTTGTGAAAATATCCACTAAATGAGGGCATAATATGTGTGAGGGTACCCCAGGAGAGTTCCAAATGTGTGTGGGTAGAATATATATCCCACGGGGGTAAAATTGAAAAAAGTTGAAAAAAATTTTTTTTGGACTTAGTCATTTTTCCGGCGTTTATCAGACTTTCAGATAGGGGAAATGTCAGTGAGCATTCCGATATCAGTTCCAGAGCAATTCGCCCAATGAGTCCTTGATATTTAGTCGTTTTCAGTCAATTTTCTGGATTTTTGAAGATGTCACTTTTTTGTGAAAATATCCACTAAATGAGGGCATAATATGTGTGAGGGTACCCCAGGAGAGTTCCAAATGTGTGTGGGTTAAATATATATCCCACGGGGGTAAAATTGAAAAAAGTTGAAAAAAATTTTTTTTGGACTTAGTCATTTTTCCGGCGTTTATCAGACTTTCAGATAGGGGAAATGTCAGTGAGCGTTCCGATTTCAGTTCCAGAGCGATTCGCCCAATGAGTCCTTGATATTTAGTCGTTTTCAGCCAATTTTCAGGATTTTTGAAAATTTCACTTTTTTGTGAAAATATCCACTAAATGAGGGAATAATATGTGTAAGGGTACCCCAGGAGAGTTCCAAATGTGTGTGGGTAGAATATAAATTGCACGGGGATAAAATTGAAAAAAGTTTAAAAAAATTTTTTTTTGGACTTAGACATTTTTCCGGCGTTCATCAGACTTTCAGATAGGGGAAATGTCAGTGAGCATTCCGATTTCAATTCCAGAGCGATTCGCCCAATGAGTCCTTGATATTTAGTCATTTTCAGCCAATTTTCTGGATTTTTTAAAATTTCACTTTTTTGTGAAAATATCCACTAAATGAGGGAATAATATGTGTGAGGGTACCCCAGGAGAGTTCCAAATGTGTGTGGGTAGAATATATATCCCACGGGGGTAAAATTGAAAAAAGTTGAAAAAAATTTTTTTTGGACTTAGTCATTTTTCCGGCGTTTATCAGACTTTCAGATAGGGGAAATGTCAGTGAGCGTTCTGATTTCAGTTCCAGAGCGATTCGCCCAATGAGTCCTTGATATTTAGTCGTTTTCAGCCAATTTTCTGGATTTTTAAAAATTTCACTTTTTTGTGAAAATATCCACTAAATGAGGGAATAATATGTGTGAGGGTACCCCAGGAGAGTTAGAAATGTGTGTGGGTAGAATATATATCCCACGCGGATAAAATTGAAAAAAGTTGAAAAAAATTTTTTTTGGGACTTAGTCATTTTTCCGGCGTTCATCAGACTTTCAGATAGGGGAAATGTCAGTGAGCATTCCGATATCAGTTCCAGAGCGATTCGCCCAATGAGTCCTTGATATTTAGTCGTTTTCAGCCAATTTTCTGGATTTTTGAAAATGTCACTTTTTTGTGAAAATATCCACTAAATGAGGGAATAATATGTGTGAGGGTACCCCAGGAGAGTTCCAAATGTGTGTGGGTAGAATATATATCCCACGGGGGTAAAATTGAAAAAAGTTGAAAAAAATTTTTTTTTGACTTAGTCATTTTTCCGGCGTTTATCAGACTTTCAGATAGGGGAAATGTCAGTGAGCGTTCCGATTTCAGTTCCAGAGCGATTCGCCCAATGAGTCCTTGATATTTAGTCGTTTTCAGCCAATTTTCTGGATTTTTAAAAATTTCACTTTTTTGTGAAAATATCCACTAAATGAGGGAATAATATGTGTAAGGGTACCCCAGGAGAGTTCCAAATGTGTGTGGGTAGAATATAAATTGCACGGGGATAAAATTGAAAAAAGTTTAAAAAAATTATTTTTTGGACTTAGACATTTTTCCGGCATTCATCAGACTTTCAGATAGGGGAAATGTCAGTGAGCATTCCGATTTCAGTTCCAGAGCGATTCGCCCAATGAGTCCTTAATATTTAGTCATTTTCAGCGAATTTTCTGGATTTTTTAAAATTTCACTTTTTTGTGAAAATATCCACTAAATGAGGGAATAATATGTGTGAGGGTACACCAGGAGAGTTCCAAATGTGTGTGGGTAGAATATAAATTCCACGGGGATAAAATTGAAAAAAGTAGAAAAAATTTTTTTTTTGGACTTAGACATTTTTCCGGCGTTTGTCAGACTTTCAGATAGGGGAAATGTCAGTGAGCGTTCTGATTTCAGTTCCAGAGCGATTCGCCCAATGAGTCCTTGATATTTAGTCGTTTTCAGCCAATTTTCAGGATTTTTGAAAATTTCACTTTTTTGTGAAAATATCCACTAAATGAGGGAATAATATGTGTAAGGGTACCCCAGGAGAGTTCCAAATGTGTGTGGGTAGAATATAAATTGCACGGGGATAAAATTGAAAAAAGTTTAAAAAAATTTTTTTTTGGACTTAGACATTTTTCCGGCATTTATCAGACTTTCAGATAGGGGAAATGTCAGTGAGCATTCCGATTTCAGTTCCAGAGCGATTCGCCCAATGAATCCTTGATATTTAGTCGTTTTCAGCCAATTTTCCGGATTTTTGAAAATTTCATTTTTTTGTGAAAATATCCACTAAATGAGGGAATAATATGTGTGAGGGTACCCCAGGAGAGTTCCAAATGTGTGTGGGTAGAATATATATCCCACGGGGGTAAAATTGAAAAAAGTTGAAAAAAACTTTTTTTGGACTTAGTCATTTTTCCGGCGTTCATCAGACTTTCAGATAGGGGAAATGTCAGTGAGCATTCCGATATCAGTTCCAGAGCAATTCGCCCAATGAGTCCTTGATATTTAGTCATTTTCAGTCAATTTTCTGGATTTTTGAAAATGTCACTTTTTTGTGAAAATATCCACTAAATGAGGGAATAATATGTGTGAGGGTACCCCAGGAGAGTTAGAAATGTGTGTGGGTAGAATATATATCCCACGGGGATAAAATTGAAAAAAGTTGAAAAAAATTTTTTTTTGGACTTACTAATTTTTCCGGCGTTCATCAGACTTTCAGATAGGGGAAATGTCAGTGAGCATTCCGATATCAGTTCCAGAGCAATTCGCCCAATGAGTCCTTGATATTTAGTCGTTTTCAGTCAATTTTCTGGATTTTTGAAAATGTCACTTTTTTGTGAAAATATCCACTAAATGAGGGCATAATATGTGTGAGGGTACCCCAGGAGAGTTCCAAATGTGTGTGGGTAGAATATATATCCCACGGGGGTAAAATTGAAAAAAGTTGAAAAAAATTTTTTTTGGACTTAGTCATTTTTCCGGCGTTTATCAGACTTTCAGATAGGGGAAATGTCAGTGAGCGTTCCGATTTCAGTTCCAGAGCGATTCGCCCAATGAGTCCTTGATATTTAGTCGTTTTCAGCCAATTTTCAGGATTTTTGAAAATTTCACTTTTTTGTGAAAATATCCACTAAATGAGGGAATAATATGTGTAAGGGTACCCCAGGAGAGTTCCAAATGTGTGTGGGTAGAATATAAATTGCACGGGGATAAAATTGAAAAAAGTTTAAAAAAATTTTTTTTTGGACTTAGACATTTTTCCGGCGTTCATCAGACTTTCAGATAGGGGAAATGTCAGTGAGCATTCCGATTTCAATTCCAGAGCGATTCGCCCAATGAGTCCTTGATATTTAGTCATTTTCAGCCAATTTTCTGGATTTTTTAAAATTTCACTTTTTTGTGAAAATATCCACTAAATGAGGGAATAATATGTGTGAGGGTACCCCAGGAGAGTTCCAAATGTGTGTGGGTAGAATATATATCCCACGGGGGTAAAATTGAAAAAAGTTGAAAAAAATTTTTTTTGGGACTTAGTCATTTTTCCGGCGTTCATCAGACTTTCAGATAGGGGAAATGTCAGTGAGCATTCCGATATCAGTTCCAGAGCGATTCGCCCAATGAGTCCTTGATATTTAGTCGTTTTCAGCCAATTTTCTGGATTTTTGAAAATGTCACTTTTTTGTGAAAATATCCACTAAATGAGGGAATAATATGTGTGAGGGTACCCCAGGAGAGTTCCAAATGTGTGTGGGTAGAATATATATCCCACGGGGGTAAAATTGAAAAAAGTTGAAAAAAATTTTTTTTGGACTTAGTCATTTTTCCGGCGTTTATCAGACTTTCAGATAGGGGAAATGTCAGTGAGCGTTCCGATTTCAGTTCCAGAGCGATTCGCCCAATGAGTCCTTGATATTTAGTCGTTTTCAGCCAATTTTCTGGATTTTTAAAAATTTCACTTTTTTGTGAAAATATCCACTAAATGAGGGAATAATATGTGTAAGGGTACCCCAGGAGAGTTCCAAATGTGTGTGGGTAGAATATAAATTGCACGGGGATAAAATTGAAAAAAGTTTAAAAAAATTATTTTTTGGACTTAGACATTTTTCCGGCATTCATCAGACTTTCAGATAGGGGAAATGTCAGTGAGCATTCCGATTTCAGTTCCAGAGCGATTCGCCCAATGATTCCTTGATATTTATTCGTTTTCAGCCAATTTTCTGGATTTTTGAAAATTTCACTTTTTTGTGAAAATATCCACTAAATGAGGGAATAATATGTGTGAGGGTACCCCAGGAGAGTTCCAAATGTGTGTGGGTAGAATATATATCCCACGGGGGTAAAATTGAAAAAAGTTGAAAAAAACTTTTTTTGGACTTAGTCATTTTTCCGGCGTTTATCAGACTTTCAGATAGGGGAAATGTCAGTGAGCATTCCGATTTCAGTTCCAGAGCCATTCGCCCAATGAGTCCTTGATATTTAGTCGTTTTCAGCCAATTTTCTGAATTTTTGAAAATTTCACTTTTTTGTGAAAACATCCACTAAATGAGGGAATAATATGTGTAAGGGTACCCCAGGAGAGTTCCAAATGTGTGTGGGTAGAATATAAATTCCACGGGGATAAAATTGAAAAAAGTTGAAAAAATTTTTTTTTTCGACTTAGACATTTTTCCGGCGTTTGTCAGACTTTCAGATAGAGGAAATGTCAGTGAGCGTTCTGATTTCAGTTCCAGAGCGATTCGCCCAATGAGTCCTTGATATTTAGTCGTTTTCAGCCAATTTTCAGGATTTTTGAAAATTTCACTTTTTTGTGAAAATATCCACTAAATGAGGGAATAATATGTGTAAGGGTACCCCAGGAGTGTTCCAAATGTGTGTGGGTAGAATATATATCCCACGAGGGTAAAATTGAACAAAGTTTAAAAAAAAATTTTTTTGGACTTAGTCATTTTTCCGGCGTTTATCAGACTTTCAGATAGGGAAAATGTCAGTGAGCGTTCAGATTTCAGTTCCAGAGCGATTCGCCCAATGAGTCCTTGATATTTAGTCGTTTTCAGCCAATTTTCTGGATTTTTAAAAATTTCACTTTTTTGTGAAAATATCCACTAAATGAGGGAATAATATGTGTGAGGGTACCCCAGGAGAGTTCCAAATGTGTGTGGGTAGAATATATATCCCACGAGGGTAAAATTGAAAAAAGTTGAAAAAAAATTTTTTTGGGACTTAGTCATTTTTCCGGCGTTTATCAGACTTTCAGATAGGGAAATGTGAGTGAGCGTTCCGATTTCAGTTCCAGAGCGATTCGCCCAATGAGTCCTTGATATTTAGTCGTTTTCAGCCAATTTTCTGGATTTTTGAAAATTTCACTTTTTTGTGAAAATATCCACTAAATGAGAGAATAATATGTGTGAGGGTACCCCAGGAGAGTTCCTAATGTGTGTGGGTAGAATTGATATCACACGGGGTAAAATAGAAAAAGTTGAAACAAATTTTTTTTGGACTCAGTCATTTTTCCGGCGTTTATCAAACTTTCAGATAGGGGAAATGTCAGTGAGCGTTAAGATTTCAGTTCCAGAGCGATTCGCCCAATGAGTCCTTGATATTTAGTGGTTTTCAGACAATTTTCTGGATTTTTGAAAATTTCACTTTTTTGTGAAAATATCCACTGAATGAGGGAATAATATGTGTGAGGGTACCCCAGGAGAGTTCCAAATGTATGTGGGTAGAATATATATCCCACGGGGATAAAATTGAAAAAAGTTGAAAAGAAATTTTTTTGGGACTTAGTAATTTTTCCGGCGTTCATCAGACTTTCAGATAGGGGAAATGTGAGTGAGCGTTCCAATTTCAGTTCCAGAGCGATTCGCCCAATGAGTCCTTGATATTTAGTCGTTTTCAGCCAATTTTCTGGATTTTTGAAAATTTCACTTTTTTGTGAAAATATCCACTAAATGAGGGAATAATGTGTGTGAGGGTACCCCAGGAGAGTTCCAAATGTGTGTGGGTAGAATATATATCCCACGGGGGTAAAATTGAAAAAAGTTGAAAAAAACTTTTTTTGGACTTAGTCCTTTTTCCGGCGTTTATCAGACTTTCAGATAGGGGAAATGTCAGTGAGCGTTCCGATTTCAGTTCCAGAGCCATTCGCCCAATGAGTCCTTGATATTTAGTCGTTTTCAGCCAATTTTCTGGATTTTTGAAAATTTCAGTTTTTTGTGAAAATATCCACTAAATGAGGGAATAATATGTGTGAGGGTACCCCAGGAGAGTTCCAAATGTGTGTGGGTAGAATATATATCCCACGGGGGTAAAATTGATAAAAGTTGAAAAAAACTTTTTTTGGACTTAGTCATTTTTCCGGCGTTTATCAGACTTTCAGATAGTGGAAATGTCAGTGAGCATTCCAATTTCAGTTCCAGAGCCATTCGCCCAATGAGTCCTTGATATTTAGTCGTTTTCAGCCAATTTTCTGAATTTTTGAAAATTTCACTTTTTTGTGAAAACATCCACTAAATGAGGGAATAATATGTGTGAGGGTACCCCAGGAGAGTTCCAAATGTGTGTGGGTAGAATATAAATTCCACGGGGATAAAATTGAAAAAAGTTGAAAAAATTTTTTTTTTGGACTTAGACATTTTTCCGGCGTTTGTCAGACTTTCAGATAGAGGAAATGTCAGTGAGCGTTCTGATTTCAGTTCCAGAGCGATTCGCCCAATGAGTCCTTGATATTTAGTCATTTTCAGCCAATTTTCAGGATTTTTGAAAATTTCACTTTTTTGTGAAAATATCCACTAAATGAGGGAATAATATGTGTAAGGGTACCCCAGGAGAGTTCCAAATGTGTGTGGGTAGAATATATATCCCACGAGGGTAAAATTGAACAAAGTTTAAAAAAAAATTTTTTTGGACTTAGTCATTTTTCCGGCGTTTATCAGACTTTCAGATAGGGAAAATGTCAGTGAGCGTTCTGATTTCAGTTCCAGAGCGATTCGCCCAATGAGTCCTTGATATTTAGTCGTTTTCAGCCAATTTTCAGGATTTTTGAAAATTTCACTTTTTTGTGAAAATATCCACTAAATGAGGGAATAATATGTGTAAGGGTACCCCAGGAGAGTTCCAAATGTGTGTGGGTAGAATATAAATTCCACGGGGATAAAATTGAAAAAAGTTGAAAAAAATTTTTTTTTTGGACTTAGGCATTTTTCCGGCGTTCATCAGACTTTCAGATAGGGGAAATGTCAGTGAGCATTCCGATATCAGTTCCAGAGCCATTCGCCCAATGAGTCCTTGATATTTAGTCGTTTTCAGCCAATTTTCTGAATTTTTGAAAATTTCACTTTTTTGTGAAAACATCCACTAAATGAGGGAATAATATGTGTGAGGGTACCCCAGGAGAGTTCCAAATGTGTGTGGGTAGAATATATATATCCCACGGGGGTAAAATTGTAAAAAGTTGAAAAAAATTTTTTTTGGGACTTAGACATTTTTCCGGCGTTTGTCAGACTTTCAGATAGGGGAAATGTCAGTGAGCGTTCTGATTTCAGTTCCAGAGCGATTCGCCCAATGAGTCCTTGATATTTAGTCGTTTTCAGCCAATTTTCAGGATTTTTGAAAATTTCACTTTTTTGTGAAAATATCCACTAAATGAGGGAATAATATGTGTAAGGGTACCCCAGGAGAGTTCCAAATGTGTGTGGGTAGAATATATATTCCACGGGGATAAAATTGAAAAAAGTTGAAAAAAATTTTTTTTTGGACTTAGACATTTTTCCGGCGTTTGTCAGACTTTCAGATAGAGGAAATGTCAGTGAGCGTTCTGATTTCAGTTCCAGAGCGATTCGCCCAATGAGTCCTTGATATTTAGTCGTTTTCAGCCAATTTTCAGGATTTTTGAAAATTTCACTTTTTTGTGAAAATATCCACTAAATGAGGGAATAATATGTGTAAGGGTACCCCAGCAGAGTTCCAAATGTGTGTGGGTAGAATATATATCCCACGAGGGTAAAATTGAACAAAGTTTAAAAAAAAATTTTTTTGAACTTAGTCATTTTTCCGGCGTTTATCAGACTTTCAGATAGGGGAAATGTCAGTGAGCATTCCAATTTCAGTTCCAGAGCCATTCGCCCAATGAGTCCTTGATATTTAGTCGTTTTCAGCCAATTTTCTGAATTTTTGAAAATTTCACTTTTTTGTGAAAGCATCCACTAAATGAGGGAATAATATGTGTGAGGGTACCCCAGGAGAGTTCCAAATGTGTGTGGGTAGAATATATATCCCACGGGGGTAAAATTGTAAAAAGTTGAAAAAAATTTTTTTTGGGACTTAGACATTTTTCCGGCGTTTGTCAGACTTTCAGATAGGGGAAATGTCAGTGAGCGTTCTGATTTCAGTTCCAGAGCGATTCGCCCAATGAGTCCTTGATATTTAGTCGTTTTCAGCCAATTTTCAGGATTTTTGAAAATTTCACTTTTTTGTGAAAATATCCACTAAATGAGGGAATAATATGTGTAAGGGTACCCCAGGAGAGTTCCAAATGTGTGTGGGTAGAATATAAATTCCACGGGGATAAAATTGAAAAAAGTTGAAAAAAATTTTTTTTTTGGACTTAGGCATTTTTCCGGCGTTCATCAGACTTTCAGATAGGGGAAATGTCAGTGAGCATTCTGATATCAGTTCCAGAGCGATTCGCCCAATGAGTCCTTGATATTTAGTCATTTTCAGCCAATTTTCTGAATTTTTGAAAATTTCACTTTTTTGTGAAAACATCCACTAAATGATGGAATAATATGTGTGAGGGTACCCCAGGAGAGTTCCAAATGTGTGTGGGTAGAATATATATCCCACGGGGGTAAAATTGTAAAAAGTTGAAAAAAACTTTTTTTGGACTTAGTCATTTTTCCGGCGTTTATCAGACTTTCAGATAGGGGAAATGTCAGTGAGCATTCCGATTTCAGTTCCAGAGCCATTCGCCCAATGAGTCCTTGATATTTAGTCGTTTTCAGCCAATTTTCTGAATTTTTGAAAATTTCACTTTTTTGTGAAAACATCCACTAAATGAGGGAATAATATGTGTGAGGGTACCCCAGGAGAGTTCCAAATGTGTGTGGGTAGAATATATATATCCCACGGGGGTAAAATTGTAAAAAGTTGCAAAAAATTTTTTTTGGGACTTATACATTTTTCCGGCGTTTGTCAGACTTTCAGATAGGGGAAATGTCAGTGAGCGTTCTGATTTCAGTTCCAGAGCGATTCGCCCAATGAGTCCTTGATATTTAGTCGTTTTCAGCCAATTTTCAGGATTTTTGAAAATTTCACTTTTTAGTGAAAATATCCACTAAATGAGGGAATAATATGTGTAAGGGTACCCCAGGAGAGTTCCAAATGTGTGTGGGTAGAATATAAATTCCACGGGGATAAAATTGAAAAAAGTTGAAAAAAATTTTTTTTTGGACTTAGACATTTTTCTGGCGTTTGTCAGACTTTCAGATAGAGGAAATGTCAGTGAGCGTTCTGATTTCAGTTCCAGAGCGATTCGCCCAATGAGTCCTTGATATTTAGTCGTTTTCAGCCAATTTTCAGGATTTTTGAAAATTTCACTTTTTTGTGAAAATATCCACTAAATGAGGGAATAATATGTGTAAGGGTACCCCAGGAGAGTTCCAAATGTGTGTGGGTAGAATATATATCCCACGAGGGTAAAATTGAACAAAGTTTAAAAAAAAATTTTTTTGGACTTAGTCATTTTTCCGGCGTTTATCAGACTTTCAGATAGGGGAAATGTCAGTGAGCATTCCAATTTCAGTTCCAGAGCCATTCGCCCAATGAGTCCTTGATATTTAGTCGTTTTCAGCCAATTTTCTGAATTTTTTAAAATTTCACTTTTTTGTGAAAACATCCACTAAATGAGGGAATAATATGTGTGAGGGTACCCCAGGAGAGTTCCAAATGTGTGTGGGTAGAATATATATCCCACGGGGGTAAAATTGTAAAAAGTTGAAAAAAATTTTTTTTGGGACTTAGACATTTTTCCGGCGTTTGTCAGACTTTCAGATAGGGGAAATGTCAGTGAGCGTTCTGATTTCAGTTCCAGAGCGATTCGCCCAATGAGTCCTTGATATTTAGTCGTTTTCAGCCAATTTTCAGGATTTTTGAAAATTTCACTTTTTTGTGAAAATATCCACTAAATGAGGGAATAATATGTGTAAGGGTACCCCAGGAGAGTTCCAAATGTGTGTGGGTAGAATATAAATTCCACGGGGATAAAATTGAAAAAAGTTGAAAAAATTTTTTTTTTGGACTTAGGCATTTTTCCGGCGTTCATCAGACTTTCAGATAGGGGAAATGTCAGTGAGCATTCTGATATCAGTTCCAGAGCGATTCGCCCAATGAGTCCTTGATATTTAGTCATTTTCAGCCAATTTTCTGAATTTTTGAAAATTTCACTTTTTTGTGAAAACATCCACTAAATGATGGAATAATATGTGTGAGGGTACCCCAGGAGAGTTCCAAATGTGTGTGGGTAGAATATATATCCCACGGGGGTAAAATTGTAAAAAGTTGAAAAAAACTTTTTTTGGACTTAGTCATTTTTCCGGCGTTTATCAGACTTTCAGATAGGGAAATGTGAGTGAGCGTTCCGATTTCAGTTCCAGAGCGATTCGCCCAATGAGTCCTTGATATTTAGTCGTTTTCAGCCAATTTTCTGGATTTTTGAAAATTTCACTTTTTTGTGAAAATATCCACTAAATGAGGGAATAATATGTGTGAGGGTACCCCAGGAGAGTTCCAAATGTGTGTGGGTAGAATATATATCCCACGGGGGTAAAATTGATAAAAGTTGAAAAAAACTTTTTTTGGACTTAGTCATTTTTCCGGCGTTTATCAGACTTTCAGATAGGGGAAATGTCAGTGAGCGTTCTGATTTCAGTTCCAGAGCGATTCGTCCAATGAGTCCTTGATATTTAGTCGTTTTCAGCCAATTTTCAGGATTTTTGAAAATTTCACTTTTTTGTGAAAATATCCACTAAATGAGGGAATAATATGTGTAAGGGTACCCCAGGAGAGTTCCAAATGTGTGTGGGTAGAATATAAATTCCACGGGGATAAAATTGAAAAAAGTTGAAAAAAATTTTTTTTTTGGACTTAGGCATTTTTCCGGCGTTCATCAGACTTTCAGATAGGGGAAATGTCAGTGAGCATTCTGATATCAGTTCCAGAGCGATTCGCCCAATGAGTCCTTGATATTTAGTCATTTTCAGCCAATTTTCTGAATTTTTGAAAATTTCACTTTTTTGTGAAAACATCCACTAAATGATGGAATAATATGTGTGAGGGTACCCCAGGAGAGTTCCAAATGTGTGTGGGTAGAATATATATCCCACGGGGGTAAAATTGTAAAAAGTTGAAAAAAACTTTTTTTGGACTTAGTCATTTTTCCGGCGTTTATCAGACTTTCAGATAGGGGAAATGTCAGTGAGCATTCCGATTTCAGTTCCAGAGCCATTCGCCCAATGAGTCCTTGATATTTAGTCGTTTTCAGCCAATTTTCTGAATTTTTGAAAATTTCACTTTTTTGTGAAAACATCCACTAAATGAGGGAATAATATGTGTGAGGGTACCCCAGGAGAGTTCCAAATGTGTGTGGGTAGAATATATATCCCACGGGGGTAAAATTGTAAAAAGTTGAAAAAAATTTTTTTTGGGACTTAGACATTTTTCCGGCGTTTGTCAGACTTTCAGATAGGGGAAATGTCAGTGAGCGTTCTGATTTCAGTTCCAGAGCGATTCGCCCAATGAGTCCTTGATATTTAGTCGTTTTCAGCCAATTTTCAGGATTTTTGAAAATTTCACTTTTTTGTGAAAATATCCACTAAATGAGGGAATAATATGTGTAAGGGTACCCCAGGAGAGTTCCAAATGTGTGTGGGTAGAATATAAATTCCACGGGGATAAAATTGAAAAAAGTTGAAAAAAATTTTTTTTTTGGACTTAGGCATTTTTCCGGCGTTCATCAGACTTTCAGATAGGGGAAATGTCAGTGAGCATTCTGATATCAGTTCCAGAGCGATTCGCCCAATGAGTCCTTGATATTTAGTCATTTTCAGCCAATTTTCTGAATTTTTGAAAATTTCACTTTTTTGTGAAAACATCCACTAAATGATGGAATAATATGTGTGAGGGTACCCCAGGAGAGTTCCAAATGTGTGTGGGTAGAATATATATCCCACGGGGGTAAAATTGTAAAAAGTTGAAAAAAACTTTTTTTGGACTTAGTCATTTTTCCGGCGTTTATCAGACTTTCAGATAGGGGAAATGTCAGTGAGCATTCCGATTTCAGTTCCAGAGCCATTCGCCCAATGAGTCCTTGATATTTAGTCGTTTTCAGCCAATTTTCTGAATTTTTGAAAATTTCACTTTTTTGTGAAAACATCCACTAAATGAGGGAATAATATGTGTGAGGGTACCCCAGGAGAGTTCCAAATGTGTGTGGGTAGAATATATATATCCCACGGGGGTAAAATTGTAAAAAGTTGCAAAAAATTTTTTTTGGGACTTATACATTTTTCCGGCGTTTGTCAGACTTTCAGATAGGGGAAATGTCAGTGAGCGTTCTGATTTCAGTTCCAGAGCGATTCGCCCAATGAGTCCTTGATATTTAGTCGTTTTCAGCCAATTTTCAGGATTTTTGAAAATTTCACTTTTTAGTGAAAATATCCACTAAATGAGGGAATAATATGTGTAAGGGTACCCCAGGAGAGTTCCAAATGTGTGTGGGTAGAATATAAATTCCACGGGGATAAAATTGAAAAAAGTTGAAAAAAATTTTTTTTTGGACTTAGACATTTTTCTGGCGTTTGTCAGACTTTCAGATAGAGGAAATGTCAGTGAGCGTTCTGATTTCAGTTCCAGAGCGATTCGCCCAATGAGTCCTTGATATTTAGTCGTTTTCAGCCAATTTTCAGGATTTTTGAAAATTTCACTTTTTTGTGAAAATATCCACTAAATGAGGGAATAATATGTGTAAGGGTACCCCAGGAGAGTTCCAAATGTGTGTGGGTAGAATATATATCCCACGAGGGTAAAATTGAACAAAGTTTAAAAAAAAATTTTTTTGGACTTAGTCATTTTTCCGGCGTTTATCAGACTTTCAGATAGGGGAAATGTCAGTGAGCATTCCAATTTCAGTTCCAGAGCCATTCGCCCAATGAGTCCTTGATATTTAGTCGTTTTCAGCCAATTTTCTGAATTTTTTAAAATTTCACTTTTTTGTGAAAACATCCACTAAATGAGGGAATAATATGTGTGAGGGTACCCCAGGAGAGTTCCAAATGTGTGTGGGTAGAATATATATCCCACGGGGGTAAAATTGTAAAAAGTTGAAAAAAATTTTTTTTGGGACTTAGACATTTTTCCGGCGTTTGTCAGACTTTCAGATAGGGGAAATGTCAGTGAGCGTTCTGATTTCAGTTCCAGAGCGATTCGCCCAATGAGTCCTTGATATTTAGTCGTTTTCAGCCAATTTTCAGGATTTTTGAAAATTTCACTTTTTTGTGAAAATATCCACTAAATGAGGGAATAATATGTGTAAGGGTACCCCAGGAGAGTTCCAAATGTGTGTGGGTAGAATATAAATTCCACGGGGATAAAATTGAAAAAAGTTGAAAAAATTTTTTTTTTGGACTTAGGCATTTTTCCGGCGTTCATCAGACTTTCAGATAGGGGAAATGTCAGTGAGCATTCTGATATCAGTTCCAGAGCGATTCGCCCAATGAGTCCTTGATATTTAGTCATTTTCAGCCAATTTTCTGAATTTTTGAAAATTTCACTTTTTTGTGAAAACATCCACTAAATGATGGAATAATATGTGTGAGGGTACCCCAGGAGAGTTCCAAATGTGTGTGGGTAGAATATATATCCCACGGGGGTAAAATTGTAAAAAGTTGAAAAAAACTTTTTTTGGACTTAGTCATTTTTCCGGCGTTTATCAGACTTTCAGATAGGGAAATGTGAGTGAGCGTTCCGATTTCAGTTCCAGAGCGATTCGCCCAATGAGTCCTTGATATTTAGTCGTTTTCAGCCAATTTTCTGGATTTTTGAAAATTTCACTTTTTTGTGAAAATATCCACTAAATGAGGGAATAATATGTGTGAGGGTACCCCAGGAGAGTTCCAAATGTGTGTGGGTAGAATATATATCCCACGGGGGTAAAATTGATAAAAGTTGAAAAAAACTTTTTTTGGACTTAGTCATTTTTCCGGCGTTTATCAGACTTTCAGATAGGGGAAATGTCAGTGAGCGTTCTGATTTCAGTTCCAGAGCGATTCGTCCAATGAGTCCTTGATATTTAGTCGTTTTCAGCCAATTTTCAGGATTTTTGAAAATTTCACTTTTTTGTGAAAATATCCACTAAATGAGGGAATAATATGTGTAAGGGTACCCCAGGAGAGTTCCAAATGTGTGTGGGTAGAATATAAATTCCACGGGGATAAAATTGAAAAAAGTTGAAAAAAATTTTTTTTTTGGACTTAGGCATTTTTCCGGCGTTCATCAGACTTTCAGATAGGGGAAATGTCAGTGAGCATTCTGATATCAGTTCCAGAGCGATTCGCCCAATGAGTCCTTGATATTTAGTCATTTTCAGCCAATTTTCTGAATTTTTGAAAATTTCACTTTTTTGTGAAAACATCCACTAAATGATGGAATAATATGTGTGAGGGTACCCCAGGAGAGTTCCAAATGTGTGTGGGTAGAATATATATCCCACGGGGGTAAAATTGTAAAAAGTTGAAAAAAACTTTTTTTGGACTTAGTCATTTTTCCGGCGTTTATCAGACTTTCAGATAGGGGAAATGTCAGTGAGCATTCCGATTTCAGTTCCAGAGCCATTCGCCCAATGAGTCCTTGATATTTAGTCGTTTTCAGCCAATTTTCTGAATTTTTGAAAATTTCACTTTTTTGTGAAAACATCCACTAAATGAGGGAATAATATGTGTGAGGGTACCCCAGGAGAGTTCCAAATGTGTGTGGGTAGAATATAAATTCCACGGGGATAAAATTGAAAAAAGTTGAAAAAATTTTTTTTTTGGACTTAGACATTTTTCCGGCGTTTGTCAGACTTTCAGATAGAGGAAATGTCAGTGAGCGTTCTGATTTCAGTTCCAGAGCGATTCGCCCAATGAGTCCTTGATATTTAGTCGTTTTCAGCCAATTTTCAGGATTTTTGAAAATTTCACTTTTTTGTGAAAATATCCACTAAATGAGGGAATAATATGTGTAAGGGTACCCCAGGAGAGTTCCAAATGTGTGTGGGTAGAATATAAATTCCACGGGGATAAAATTGAAAAAAGTTGAAAAAATTTTTTTTTTGGACTTAGACATTTTTCCGGCGTTTGTCAGACTTTCAGATAGAGGAAATGTCAGTGAGCGTTCTGATTTCAGTTCCAGAGCGATTCGCCCAATGAGTCCTTGATATTTAGTCGTTTTCAGCCAATTTTCAGGATTTTTGAAAATTTCACTTTTTTGTGAAAATATCCACTAAATGAGGGAATAATATGTGTAAGGGTACCCCAGGAGAGTTCCAAATGTGTGTGGGTAGAATATATATCCCACGAGGGTAAAATTGAACAAAGTTTAAAAAAAAATTTTTTTGGACTTAGTCATTTTTCCGGCGTTTATCAGACTTTCAGATAGGGGAAATGTCAGTGAGCATTCCAATTTCAGTTCCAGAGCCATTCGCCCAATGAGTCCTTGATATTTAGTCGTTTTCAGCCAATTTTCTGAATTTTTGAAAATTTCACTTTTTTGTGAAAACATCCACTAAATGAGGGAATAATATGTGTGAGGGTACCCCAGGAGAGTTCCAAATGTGTGTGGGTAGAATATATATCCCACGGGGGTAAAATTGTAAAAAGTTGAAAAAAATTTTTTTTGGGACTTAGACATTTTTCCGGCGTTTGTCAGACTTTCAGATAGGGGAAATGTCAGTGAGCGTTCTGATTTCAGTTCCAGAGCGATTCGCCCAATGAGTCCTTGATATTTAGTCGTTTTCAGCCAATTTTCAGGATTTTTGAAAATTTCACTTTTTTGTGAAAATATCCACTAAATGAGGGAATAATATGTGTAAGGGTACCCCAGGAGAGTTCCAAATGTGTGTGGGTAGAATATAAATTCCACGGGGATAAACTTGAAAAAAGTTGAAAAAATTTTTTTTTTGGACTTAGGCATTTTTCCGGCGTTCATCAGACTTTCAGATAGGGGAAATGTCAGTGAGCATTCTGATATCAGTTCCAGAGCGATTCGCCCAATGAGTCCTTGATATTTAGTCATTTTCAGCCAATTTTCTGAATTTTTGAAAATTTCACTTTTTTGTGAAAACATCCACTAAATGATGGAATAATATGTGTGAGGGTACCCCAGGAGAGTTCCAAATGTGTGTGGGTAGAATATATATCCCACGGGGGTAAAATTGTAAAAAGTTGAAAAAAACTTTTTTTGGACTTAGTCATTTTTCCGGCGTTTATCAGACTTTCAGATAGGGGAAATGTCAGTGAGCATTCCGATTTCAGTTCCAGAGCCATTCGCCCAATGAGTCCTTGATATTTAGTCGTTTTCAGCCAATTTTCTGAATTTTTGAAAATTTCACTTTTTTGTGAAAATATCCACTAAATGAGGGAATAATATGTGTGAGGGTACCCCAGGAGAGTTCCAAATGTGTGTGGGTAGAATATAAATTCCACGGGGATAAAATTGAAAAAAGTTGAAAAAATTTTTTTTTTGGACTTAGACATTTTTCCGGTGTTTGTCAGACTTTCAGATAGAGGAAATGTCAGTGAGCGTTCTGATTTCAGTTCCAGAGCGATTCGCCCAATGAGTCCTTGATATTTAGTCGTTTTCAGCCAATTTTCAGGATTTTTGAAAATTTCACTTTTTTGTGAAAATATCCACTAAATGAGGGAATAATATGTGTAAGGGTACCCCAGGAGAGTTCCAAATGTGTGTGGGTAGAATATAAATTCCACGGGGATAAAATTGAAAAAAGTTGAAAAAATTTTTTTTTTGGACTTAGACATTTTTCCGGCGTTTGTCAGACTTTCAGATAGAGGAAATGTCAGTGAGCGTTCTGATTTCAGTTCCAGAGCGATTCGCCCAATGAGTCCTTGATATTTAGTCGTTTTCAGCCAATTTTCAGGATTTTTGAAAATTTCACTTTTTTGTGAAAATATCCACTAAATGAGGGAATAATATGTGTAAGGGTACCCCAGGAGAGTTCCAAATGTGTGTGGGTAGAATATATATCCCACGAGGGTAAAATTGAACAAAGTTTAAAAAAAATTTTTTTTGGACTTAGTCATTTTTCCGGCGTTTATCAGACTTTCAGATAGGGAAAATGTCAGTGAGCGTTCTGATTTCAGTTCCAGAGCGATTCGCCCAATGAGTCCTTGATATTTAGTCGTTTTCAGCCAATTTTCAGGATTTTTGAAAATTTCACTTTTTTGTGAAAATATCCACTAAATGAGGGAATAATATGTGTAAGGGTACCCCAGGAGAGTTCCAAATGTGTGTGGGTAGAATATAAATTCCACGGGGATAAAATTGAAAAAAGTTGAAAAAAATTTTTTTTTTGGACTTAGGCATTTTTCCGGCGTTCATCAGACTTTCAGATAGGGGAAATGTCAGTGAGCATTCTGATATCAGTTCCAGAGCGATTCGCCCAATGAGTCCTTGATATTTAGTCATTTTCAGCCAATTTTCTGAATTTTTGAAAATTTCACTTTTTTGTGAAAACATCCACTAAATGATGGAATAATATGTGTGAGGGTACCCCAGGAGAGTTCCAAATGTGTGTGGGTAGAATATATATCCCACGGGGGAAAAATTGTAAAAAGTTGAAAAAAACTTTTTTTGGACTTAGTCATTTTTCCGGCGTTTATCAGACTTTCAGATAGGGGAAATGTCAGTGACCATTCCGATTTCAGTTCCAGAGCCATTCGCCCAATGAGTCCTTGATATTTAGTCGTTTTCAGCCAATTTTCTGAATTTTTGAAAATTTCACTTTTTTGTGAAAACATCCACTAAATGAGGGAATAATATGTGTGAGGGTACCCCAGGAGAGTTCCAAATGTGTGTGGGTAGAATATATATATCCCACGGGGGTAAAATTGTAAAAAGTTGAAAAAATTTTTTTTTGGGACTTAGACATTTTTCCGGCGTTTGTCAGACTTTCAGATAGG
Source organism: Phyllobates terribilis (assembly GCF_046119375.1). Classification (NCBI taxonomy): domain Eukaryota; kingdom Metazoa; phylum Chordata; class Amphibia; order Anura; family Dendrobatidae; genus Phyllobates; species Phyllobates terribilis. The sequence continues at coordinate 9,867,532 of NW_027362805.1, read as the reverse complement.
GGAAATGTCAGTGAGCGTTCTGATTTCAGTTCCAGAGCGATTCGCCCAATGAGTCCTTGATATTTAGTCGTTTTCAGCCAATTTTCAGGATTTTTGAAAATTTCACTTTTTTGTGAAAATATCCACTAAATGAGGGAATAATATGTGTAAGGGTACCCCAGGAGAGTTCCAAATGTGTGTGGGTAGAATATAAATTCCACGGGGATAAAATTGAAAAAAGTTGAAAAAATTTTTTTTTTGGACTTAGACATTTTTCCGGCGTTTGTCAGACTTTCAGATAGAGGAAATGTCAGTGAGCGTTCTGATTTCAGTTCCAGAGCGATTCGCCCAATGAGTCCTTGATATTTAGTCGTTTTCAGCCAATTTTCAGGATTTTTGAAAATTTCACTTTTTTGTGAAAATATCCACTAAATGAGGGAATAATATGTGTAAGGGTACCCCAGGAGAGTTCCAAATGTGTGTGGGTAGAATATATATCCCACGGGGGTAAAATTGAAAAAAGTTGAAAAAAAATTTTTTTGGGACTTAGTCATTTTTCCGGCGTTTATCAGACTTTCAGATAGGGAAATGTGAGTGAGCGTTCCGATTTCAGTTCCAGAGCGATTCGCCCAATGAGTCCTTGATATTTAGTCGTTTTCAGCCAATTTTCTGGATTTTTGAAAATTTCACTTTTTTGTGAAAATATACACTAAATGAGGGAATAATATGTGTGAGGGTACCCCAGGAGAGTTCCAAATGTGTGTGGGTAGAATATATATCCCACGGGGGTAAAATTGAAAAAAGTTGAAAAAATTTTTTTTTTGGACTTAGTCATTTTTCCGGCTTTTATTCAGACTTTCAGATAGGGGAAATGTGAGTGAGCATTCCGATTTCAGTTCCAGAGCGATTCGCCCAATGAGTCCTTGATATTTAGTCGTTTTCAGCCAATTTTCTGGATTTTTGAAAATTTCACTTTTTTGTGAAAATATCCACTAAATGAGAGAATAATATGTGTGAGGGTACCCCAGGAGAGTTCCTAATGTGTGTGGGTAGAATTGATATCACACGGGGTAAAATAGAAAAAGTTGAAACAAATTTTTTTTGGACTCAGTCATTTTTCCGGCGTTTATCAAACTTTCAGATAGGGGAAATGTCAGTGAGCGTTAAGATTTCAGTTCCAGAGCGATTCGCCCAATGAGTCCTTGATATTTAGTGGTTTTCACACGATTTTCTGGATTTTTGAAAATTTCACTTTTTTGTGAAAATATCCACTGAATGAGGGAATAATATGTGTGAGGGTACCCCAGGAGAGTTCCAAATGTATGTGGGTAGAATATATATCCCACGGGGATAAAATTGAAAAAAGTTGAAAAAAAATTTTTTTTGGACTTAGTAATTTTTCCGGCGTTCATCAGACTTTCAGATAGGGGAAATGTGAGTGAGCGTTCCAATTTCAGTTCCAGAGCGATTCGCCCAATGAGTCCTTGATATTTAGTCGTTTTCAGCCAATTTTCTGAATTTTTGAAAATTTCACTTTTTTGTGAAAACATCCACTAAATGAGGGAATAATATGTGTGAGGGTACCCCAGGAGAGTTCCAAATGTGTGTGGGTAGAATATATATCCCACGGGGGTAAAATTGTAAAAAGTTGAAAAAAATTTTTTTTGGGACTTAGACATTTTTCCGGCGTTTGTCAGACTTTCAGATAGGGGAAATGTCAGTGAGCGTTCTGATTTCAGTTCCAGAGCGATTCGCCCAATGAGTCCTTGATATTTAGTCGTTTTCAGCCAATTTTCAGGATTTTTGAAAATTTCACTTTTTTGTGAAAATATCCACTAAATGAGGGAATAATATGTGTAAGGGTACCCCAGGAGAGTTCCAAATGTGTGTGGGTAGAATATATATCCCACGAGGGTAAAATTGAACAAAGTTTAAAAAAAATTTTTTTTGGACTTAGTCATTTTTCCGGCGTTTATCAGACTTTCAGATAGGGAAAATGTCAGTGAGCGTTCTGATTTCAGTTCCAGAGCGATTCGCCCAATGAGTCCTTGATATTTAGTCGTTTTCAGCCAATTTTCAGGATTTTTGAAAATTTCACTTTTTTGTGAAAATATCCACTAAATGAGGGAATAATATGTGTAAGGGTACCCCAGGAGAGTTCCAAATGTGTGTGGGTAGAATATAAATTCCACGGGGATAAAATTGAAAAAAGTTGAAAAAAATTTTTTTTTTGGACTTAGGCATTTTTCCGGCGTTCATCAGACTTTCAGATAGGGGAAATGTCAGTGAGCATTCTGATATCAGTTCCAGAGCGATTCGCCCAATGAGTCCTTGATATTTAGTCATTTTCAGCCAATTTTCTGAATTTTTGAAAATTTCACTTTTTTGTGAAAACATCCACTAAATGATGGAATAATATGTGTGAGGGTACCCCAGGAGAGTTCCAAATGTGTGTGGGTAGAATATATATCCCACGGGGGAAAAATTGTAAAAAGTTGAAAAAAACTTTTTTTGGACTTAGTCATTTTTCCGGCGTTTATCAGACTTTCAGATAGGGGAAATGTCAGTGACCATTCCGATTTCAGTTCCAGAGCCATTCGCCCAATGAGTCCTTGATATTTAGTCGTTTTCAGCCAATTTTCTGAATTTTTGAAAATTTCACTTTTTTGTGAAAACATCCACTAAATGAGGGAATAATATGTGTGAGGGTACCCCAGGAGAGTTCCAAATGTGTGTGGGTAGAATATATATATCCCACGGGGGTAAAATTGTAAAAAGTTGAAAAAATTTTTTTTTGGGACTTAGACATTTTTCCGGCGTTTGTCAGACTTTCAGATAGGGGAAATGTCAGTGAGCGTTCTGATTTCAGTTCCAGAGCGATTCGCCCAATGAGTCCTTGATATTTAGTCGTTTTCAGCCAATTTTCAGGATTTTTGAAAATTTCACTTTTTTGTGAAAATATCCACTAAATGAGGGAATAATATGTGTAAGGGTACCCCAGGAGAGTTCCAAATGTGTGTGGGTAGAATATAAATTCCACGGGGATAAAATTGAAAAAAGTTGAAAAAATTTTTTTTTTGGACTTAGACATTTTTCCGGCGTTTGTCAGACTTTCAGATAGAGGAAATGTCAGTGAGCGTTCTGATTTCAGTTCCAGAGCGATTCGCCCAATGAGTCCTTGATATTTAGTCGTTTTCAGCCAATTTTCAGGATTTTTGAAAATTTCACTTTTTTGTGAAAATATCCACTAAATGAGGGAATAATATGTGTAAGGGTACCCCAGGAGAGTTCCAAATGTGTGTGGGTAGAATATATATCCCACGGGGGTAAAATTGAAAAAAGTTGAAAAAAAATTTTTTTGGGACTTAGTCATTTTTCCGGCGTTTATCAGACTTTCAGATAGGGAAATGTGAGTGAGCGTTCCGATTTCAGTTCCAGAGCGATTCGCCCAATGAGTCCTTGATATTTAGTCGTTTTCAGCCAATTTTCTGGATTTTTGAAAATTTCACTTTTTTGTGAAAATATACACTAAATGAGGGAATAATATGTGTGAGGGTACCCCAGGAGAGTTCCAAATGTGTGTGGGTAGAATATATATCCCACGGGGGTAAAATTGAAAAAAGTTGAAAAAATTTTTTTTTTGGACTTAGTCATTTTTCCGGCTTTTATTCAGACTTTCAGATAGGGGAAATGTGAGTGAGCATTCCGATTTCAGTTCCAGAGCGATTCGCCCAATGAGTCCTTGATATTTAGTCGTTTTCAGCCAATTTTCTGGATTTTTGAAAATTTCACTTTTTTGTGAAAATATCCACTAAATGAGAGAATAATATGTGTGAGGGTACCCCAGGAGAGTTCCTAATGTGTGTGGGTAGAATTGATATCACACGGGGTAAAATAGAAAAAGTTGAAACAAATTTTTTTTGGACTCAGTCATTTTTCCGGCGTTTATCAAACTTTCAGATAGGGGAAATGTCAGTGAGCGTTAAGATTTCAGTTCCAGAGCGATTCGCCCAATGAGTCCTTGATATTTAGTGGTTTTCACACGATTTTCTGGATTTTTGAAAATTTCACTTTTTTGTGAAAATATCCACTGAATGAGGGAATAATATGTGTGAGGGTACCCCAGGAGAGTTCCAAATGTATGTGGGTAGAATATATATCCCACGGGGATAAAATTGAAAAAAGTTGAAAAAAAATTTTTTTTGGACTTAGTAATTTTTCCGGCGTTCATCAGACTTTCAGATAGGGGAAATGTGAGTGAGCGTTCCAATTTCAGTTCCAGAGCGATTCGCCCAATGAGTCCTTGATATTTAGTCGTTTTCAGCCAATTTTCTGAATTTTTGAAAATTTCACTTTTTTGTGAAAACATCCACTAAATGAGGGAATAATATGTGTGAGGGTACCCCAGGAGAGTTCCAAATGTGTGTGGGTAGAATATATATCCCACGGGGGTAAAATTGTAAAAAGTTGAAAAAAATTTTTTTTGGGACTTAGACATTTTTCCGGCGTTTGTCAGACTTTCAGATAGGGGAAATGTCAGTGAGCGTTCTGATTTCAGTTCCAGAGCGATTCGCCCAATGAGTCCTTGATATTTAGTCGTTTTCAGCCAATTTTCAGGATTTTTGAAAATTTCACTTTTTTGTGAAAATATCCACTAAATGAGGGAATAATATGTGTAAGGGTACCCCAGGAGAGTTCCAAATGTGTGTGGGTAGAATATAAATTCCACGGGGATAAAATTGAAAAAAGTTGAAAAAAATTTTTTTGGGACTTAGTCATTTTTCCGGCGTTTATCAGACTTTCAGATAGGGAAATGTGAGTGAGCGTTCCGATTTCAGTTCCAGAGCGATTCGCCCAATGAGTCCTTGATATTTAGTCGTTTTCAGCCAATTTTCTGGATTTTTGAAAATTTCACTTTTTTGTGAAAATATACACTAAATGAGGGAATAATATGTGTGAGGGTACCCCAGGAGAGTTCCAAATGTGTGTGGGTAGAATATATATCCCACGGGGGTAAAATTGAAAAAAGTTGAAAAAAATTTTTTTTGGGACTTAGTCATTTTTCCGGCGTTTATCAGACTTTCAGATAGGGAAATGTGAGTGAGCGTTCCGATTTCAGTTCCAGAGCGATTCGCCCAATGAGTCCTTGATATTTAGTCGTTTTCAGCCAATTTTCTGGATTTTTGAAAATTTCACTTTTTTGTGAAAATATCCACTAAATGAGAGAATAAAATGTGTGAGGGTACCCCAGGAGAGTTCCTAATGTGTGTGGGTAGAATTGATATCCCACGGGGTAAAATTGAAAAAGTTGAAACAAATTTTTTTTGGACTTAGTCATTTTTCCGGCGTTTATCAAACTTTCAGATAGGGGAAATGTCAGTGAGCGTTCAGATTTCAGTTCCAGAGCGATTCGCCCAATGAGTCCTTGATATTTAGTCGTTTTCAGCCAATTTTCTGGATTTTTGAAAATTTCACTTTTTTGTGAAAATATCCACTAAATGAGGGAATAATATGTGTGAGAGTACCCCAGGAGAGTTCCAAATGTGTGTGGGTAGAATATATATCCCACGGGGGTAAAATTGAAAAAAGTTGAAAAAAACTTTTTTTGGACTTAGTCATTTTTCCAGCGTTTATCAGACTTTCAGATAGGGGAAATGTCAGTGTGCATTCAGATTTCAGTTCCAGAGCGATTCGCCCAATGTGTCCTTGATATTTAGTCGTTTTCAGCCAATTTTCAGGATTTTTAAAAATTTCACTTTTTTGTGAAAACATCCACTAAATGAGGGAATAATATGTGTGAGGGTACCCCAGGAGAGTTCCAAATGTGTGTGGTTAGAATATATATCCCACGGGGGTAAAATGGAAAAAAGTTGAAAAAAATTTTTTGGGGGACTTAGTCATTTTTCCGGCGTTCATCAGACTTTCAGATAGGGGAAATGTGAGTGAGCGTTCCGATTTCAGTCCCAGAGCGATTCGCCCAATGAGTCCTTGATATTTAGTCATTTTCAGCCAATTTTCAGGATTTTTGAAAATTTCACTTTTTTGTGAAAATATCCACTAAATGAGGGAATAATATGTGTAAGGGTACCCCAGGAGAGTTCCAAATGTGTGTGGGTAGAATATATATCCCACGGGGATAAAATTGAAAAAAGTTAAAAAAAAAATTTTTTTTTTTGGACTTAGTAATTTTTCCGTCGTTTATCAGACTTTCAGATAGGGGAAATGTCAGTGAGCGTTCCGATTTCAGTTCCAGAGCGATTCGCCCAATGAGTCCTTGATATTTAGTCGTTTTCAGCCAATTTTCTGGATTTTTAAAAATTTCACTTTTTTGTGAAAACATCCACTAAATGAGGGAATAATATGTGTGAGGGTACCCCAGGAGAGTTCCAAATGTGTGTGGGTAGAATATAAATTCCACGGGGATAAAATTGAAAAAAGTTGAAAAAATTTTTTTTTTGGACTTAGACATTTTTCCGGCGTTTGTCAGACTTTCAGATAGAGGAAATGTCAGTGAGCGTTCTGATTTCAGTTCCAGAGCGATTCGCCCAATGAGTCCTTGATATTTAGTCGTTTTCAGCCAATTTTCAGGATTTTTGAAAATTTCACTTTTTTGTGAAAATATCCACTAAATGAGGGAATAATATGTGTAAGGGTACCCCAGGAGAGTTCCAAATGTGTGTGGGTAGAATATATATCCCACGAGGGTAAAATTGAACAAAGTTTAAAAAAAATTTTTTTTGGACTTAGTCATTTTTCCGGCGTTTATCAGACTTTCAGATAGGGAAAATGTCAGTGAGCGTTCTGATTTCAGTTCCAGAGCGATTCGCCCAATGAGTCCTTGATATTTAGTCGTTTTCAGCCAATTTTCAGGATTTTTGAAAATTTCACTTTTTTGTGAAAATATCCACTAAATGAGGGAATAATATGTGTAAGGGTACCCCAGGAGAGTTCCAAATGTGTGTGGGTAGAATATAAATTCCACGGGGATAAAATTGAAAAAAGTTGAAAAAATTTTTTTTTTGGACTTAGGCATTTTTCCGGCGTTCATCAGACTTTCAGATAGGGGAAATGTCAGTGAGCATTCTGATATCAGTTCCAGAGCGATTCGCCCAATGAGTCCTTGATATTTAGTCATTTTCAGCCAATTTTCTGAATTTTTGAAAATTTCACTTTTTTGTGAAAACATCCACTAAATGATGGAATAATATGTGTGAGGGTACCCCAGGAGAGTTCCAAATGTGTGTGGGTAGAATATATATCCCACGGGGGAAAAATTGTAAAAAGTTGAAAAAAACTTTTTTTGGACTTAGTCATTTTTCCGGCGTTTATCAGACTTTCAGATAGGGGAAATGTCAGTGACCATTCCGATTTCAGTTCCAGAGCCATTCGCCCAATGAGTCCTTGATATTTAGTCGTTTTCAGCCAATTTTCTGAATTTTTGAAAATTTCACTTTTTTGTGAAAACATCCACTAAATGAGGGAATAATATGTGTGAGGGTACCCCAGGAGAGTTCCAAATGTGTGTGGGTAGAATATATATATCCCACGGGGGTAAAATTGTAAAAAGTTGAAAAAAATTTTTTTTGGGACTTAGACATTTTTCCGGCGTTTGTCAGACTTTCAGATAGAGGAAATGTCAGTGAGCGTTCTGATTTCAGTTCCAGAGCGATTCGCCCAATGAGTCCTTGATATTTAGTCGTTTTCAGCCAATTTTCAGGATTTTTGAAAATTTCACTTTTTTGTGAAAATATCCACTAAATGAGGGAATAATATGTGTAAGGGTACCCCAGGAGAGTTCCAAATGTGTGTGGGTAGAATATATATCCCACGGGGGTAAAATTGAAAAAAGTTGAAAAAAAATTTTTTTGGGACTTAGTCATTTTTCCGGCGTTTATCAGACTTTCAGATAGGGAAATGTGAGTGAGCGTTCCGATTTCAGTTCCAGAGCGATTCGCCCAATGAGTCCTTGATATTTAGTCGTTTTCAGCCAATTTTCTGGATTTTTGAAAATTTCACTTTTTTGTGAAAATATACACTAAATGAGGGAATAATATGTGTGAGGGTACCCCAGCAGAGTTCCAAATGTGTGTGGGTAGAATATATATCCCACGGGGGTAAAATTGAAAAAAGTTGAAAAAATTTTTTTTTTGGACTTAGTCATTTTTCCGGCTTTTATTCAGACTTTCAGATAGGGGAAATGTGAGTGAGCATTCCGATTTCAGTTCCAGAGCGATTCGCCCAATGAGTCCTTGATATTTAGTCGTTTTCAGCCAATTTTCTGGATTTTTGAAAATTTCACTTTTTTGTGAAAATATCCACTAAATGAGAGAATAATATGTGTGAGGGTACCCCAGGAGAGTTCCTAATGTGTGTGGGTAGAATTGATATCACACGGGGTAAAATAGAAAAAGTTGAAACAAATTTTTTTTGGACTCAGTCATTTTTCCGGCGTTTATCAAACTTTCAGATAGGGGAAATGTCAGTGAGCGTTAAGATTTCAGTTCCAGAGCGATTCGCCCAATGAGTCCTTGATATTTAGTGGTTTTCACACGATTTTCTGGATTTTTGAAAATTTCACTTTTTTGTGAAAATATCCACTGAATGAGGGAATAATATGTGTGAGGGTACACCAGGAGAGTTCCAAATGTATGTGGGTAGAATATATATCCCACGGGGATAAAATTGAAAAGAGTTGAAAAAAAATTTTTTTTGGACTTAGTAATTTTTCCGGCGTTCATCAGACTTTCAGATAGGGGAAATGTGAGTGAGCGTTCCAATTTCAGTTCCAGAGCGATTCGCCCAATGAGTCCTTGATATTTAGTCATTTTCAGCCAATTTTCTGGATTTTTGAAAATTTCACTTTCTTGTGAAAACATCCACTAAATGAGGGAATAATATGTGTGAGGGTACCCCAGGAGAGTTCCAAATGTGTGTGGGTAGAATATATATCCCACGGGGTAAAATTGAAAAAGTTGAAACAAATTTTTTTTGGACTTAGTCATTTTTCCGACCTTTATCAAACTTTCAGATAGGGGAAATGTCAGTGAGCGTTCAGATTTCAGTTCCAGAGCGATTCGCCCAATGAGTCCTTGATATTTAGTCGTTTTCAGCCAATTTTCTGGATTTTTGAAAATTTCACTTTTTTGTGAAAATATCCACTAAATGAGGGAATAATATGTGTGAGAGTACCCCAGGAGAGTTCCAAATGTGTGTGGGTAGAATATATATCCCACGGGGGTAAAATTGAAAAAAGTTGAAAAAAACTTTTTTTGGACTTAGTCATTTTTCCAGCGTTTATCAGACTTTCAGATAGGGGAAATGTCAGTGTGCATTCAGATTTCAGTTCCAGAGCGATTCGCCCAATGTGTCCTTGATATTTAGTCGTTTTCAGCCAATTTTCAGGATTTTTAAAAATTTCACTTTTTTGTGAAAACATCCACTAAATGAGGGAATAATATGTGTGAGGGTACCCCAGGAGAGTTCCAAATGTGTGTGGGTAGAATACATATCCCACGGGGGTAAAATGGAAAAAAGTTGAAAAAAATTTTTTGGGGGACTTAGTCATTTTTCCGGCGTTCATCAGACTTTCAGATAGGGGAAATGTGAGTGAGCGTTCCGATTTCAGTCCCAGAGCGATTCGCCCAATGAGTCCTTGATATTTAGTCATTTTCAGCCAATTTTCAGGATTTTTGAAAATTTCACTTTTTTGTGAAAATATCCACTAAATGAGGGAATAATATGTGTAAGGGTACCCCAGGAGAGTTCCAAATGTGTGTGGGTAGAATATATATCCCACGGGGATAAAATTGAAAAAAGTTAAAAAAAAAATTTTTTTTTTTGGACTTAGTAATTTTTCCGTCGTTTATCAGACTTTCAGATAGGGGAAATGTCAGTGAGCGTTCCGATTTCAGTTCCAGAGCGATTCGCCCAATGAGTCCTTGATATTTAGTCGTTTTCAGCCAATTTTCTGGATTTTTAAAAATTTCACTTTTTTGTGAAAACATCCACTAAATGAGGGAATAATATGTGTGAGGGTACCCCAGGAGAGTTCCAAATGTGTGTGGGTAGAATATATATCCCACGGGGTAAAATTGAAAAAAGTTTAAAAAAAATTTTTTTTGGACTTAGTCATTTTTCTGGCGTTTATCAGACTTTCAGATAGGGAAAATGTCAGTGAGCTTTCAGATTTCAGTTCCAGAGCGATTCGCCCAATGAGTCCTTGATATTCAGTCGTTTTCAGCCAATTTTCTGGATTTTTGAAAATTTCACTTTTTTTGTGAAAATATCCACTAAATGAGGGAATAATATGTGTGAGGGTACCCCAGGAGAGTTCCAAATGTGTGTGGGTAGAATATATATCCCACGGGGGTAAAATTGAAAAAAGTTGAAAAAAATTTTTTTTGGGACTTTGTCATTTTTCCGGCGTTCATCAGACTTTCAGATAGGGGAAATGTGAGTGAGCGTTCCGATTTCAGTCCCAGAGCGATTCGCCCAATGAGTCCTTGATATTTAGTCGTTTTCAGCCAATTTTCAGGATTTTTGAAAATTTCACTTTTTTGTGAAAATATCCACTAAATGAGGGAATAATATGTGTAAGGGTACCCCAGGAGAGTTCCAAATGTGTGTGGGTAGAATATAAATTCCATGGGGATAAAATTGAAAAAAGTTGAAAAAAAATTTTTTTTAGACTTAGACATTTTTCCGGCGTTTATCAGACTTTCAGATAGGGAAATGTGAGTGAGCGTTCCGATTTCAGTCCCAGAGCGATTCGCCCAATGAGTCCTTGATTTTTAGTCATTTTCAGCCAATTTTCAGGATTTTTGAAAATTTCACTTTTTTGTGAAAATATCCACTAAATGAGGGAATAATATGTGTAAGGGTACCCCAGGAGAGTTCCAAATGTGTGTGGGTAGAATATAAATTCCACGGGGATAAAATTGAAAAAAGTTGTAAAAAATTTTTTTTTGGACTTAGACATTTTTCCGGCGTTTATCAGACTTTCAGATAGGGGAAATGTCAGTGAGCGTTCCGATTTCAGTTCCAGAGCGATTCGCCCAATGAGTCCTTGATATTTAGCCGTTTTCAGCCATTTTTCTGGATTTTTGAAAATTTCACTTTTTTGTGAAAATATCCACTAAATGAGGGAATAATATGTGTGAGGGTACCCCAGGAGAGTTCCAAATGTGTGTGGGTAGAATATATTTCCCACGGGGATAAAATTGAAAAAAGTTTAAAAAAATTTTTTTTTGGACTTAGTAATTTTTCCGGCCTTCATCAGACTTTCAGATAGGGAAAATATCAGTGAGCATTCCGATTTCAGTTCCAGAGTGATTTGCCCAATGAGTCCTTGATATTTAGTCGTTTTCAGCCAATTTTCTGGATTTTTAAAAATTTCACTTTTTTGTGAAAATATTCACTAAATGAGGGAATAATATGTGTGAGGGTACCCCAGGAGAGTTCCAAATGTGTGTGGGTAGAATATATATCCCACGGGGATAAAATTGAAAATAGTTTAAAAAATATTTTTTTTGGACTTAGTCATTTTTCCGGCGTTCATCAGACTTTCAGATAGGGGAAATGTGAGTGACCATTCCGATTTCAGTTCCAGAGCGATTCGCCCAATGAGTCCTTGATATTTAGTCGTTTTCAGCCAATTTTCTGGATTTTTGAAAATTTCACTTTTTTGTGAAAATATCCACTAAATGAGGGAATAATATGTGTGAGGGTACCCCAGGAGAGTTCAAATGTGTGTGGGTAGAATATATATCCCACGGGGGTAAAATGGAAAAAAGTTTAAAAAAAATTTTTTTTGGACTTAGTCATTTTTCCACCGTTTATCAGACTTTCAGATAGGGGAAATGTCAGTGAGCATTCCGATTTCAGTTCCAGAGCTATTCGCCCAATGAGTCCTTAATATTTAGTCATTTTCAGCCAATTTTCTGGATTTTTGAAAATTTCACTTTTTTGTGAAAATATCCACTAAATGAGGGAATAATATGTGTGAGGGTACCCCAGGAGAGTTCCAAATGTGTGTGGGTAGAATATATATCCCACGGAGATAAAATTGAAAAAAGTTTAAAAAAAATTTTTTTTGGACTTAGTAATTTTTCCGGCGTTCATCAGACTTTCAGATAGGGGAAATGTCAGTGAGCATTCCGTTTTCAGTTCCAGAGCGATTCGCCCAATGAGTCCTTGATATTTAGACGTTTTCAGCCAATTTTCTGGATTTTTGAAAATTTCACTTTTTTGTGAAAATATCCACTAAATGAGAGAATAATATGTGTGAGGGTACCCCAGGAGAGTCCCAAATGTGTGTGGGTAGAATATATATCCCACGGGGGTAAAATTGAAAAAAGTTGAAAAAAATTTTTTTTGGACTTAGTCATTTTTCCGGCATTTATCAGACTTTCAGATAGGGGAAATGTCAGTGAGCGTTCCGATTTCAGTTCCAGAGGGATTCGCCCAATGAGTCCTTGATATTTAGACGTTTTCAGCCAATTTTCTGGATTTTTGAAAATTTCACTTTTTTGTGAAAATATCCACTAAATGAGGGCATAATATGTGTGAGGGTACCCCAGGAGAGTTCCAAATGTGTGTGGGTAGAATATATATCCCACGGGGGTAAAATTGAAAAAAGTTGAAAAATTTTTTTTGTGGACTTAGTCATTTTTCCGACATTTATCAGACTTTCAGATAGGGGAAATGTCAGTGAGCGTTCCGATTTCAGTTCCAGAGCGATTCGCCAAATGAGTCCTTGATATTTAGTCGTTTTCAGCCAATTTTCTGAATTTTTGAAAATTTCACTTTTTTGTGAAAACATCCACTAAATGAGGGAATAATATGTGTGAGGGTACCCCAGGAGAGTTCCAAATGTGTGTGGGTAGAATATATATCCCACGGGGGTAAAATGGAAAAAAGTTGAAAAAAAATTTTTTTGGGACTTAGTCATTTTTCCGGCGTTCATCAGACTTTCAGATAGGGGAAATGTGAGTGAGCGTTCCGATTTCAGTCCCAGAGCGATTCGCCCAATGAGTCCTTGATATTTAGTCATTTTCAGCCAATTTTCAGGATTTTTGAAAATTTCACTTTTTTGTGAAAATATCCACTAAATGAGGGAATAATATGTGTAAGGGTACCCCAGGAGAATTCCAAATGTGTGTGGGTAGAATATAAATTCCACGGGGATAAAATTGAAAAAAGTTTAAAAAAATTTTTTTTTGGACTTAGACATTTTTCCGGCGTTTATCAGACTTTCAGATAGGTTAAATGTCAGTGAGCGTTCCGATTTCAGTTCCAGAGTGATTCGCCCAATGAGTCCTAGATATTTAGTCGTTTTCAGCCAATTTTCTGGATTATTGAAAATTTCACTTTTTTGTGAAAATATCCACTAAATGAGTGAATAATATGTGTGAGGGTACCCCAGGAGAGTCCCAAATGTGTGTGGGTAGAATATATATCCCACGGGGGTAAAATTGAAAAAAGTTGAAAAAAACTTTTTTTGGACTTAGTCATTTTTCCGGCGTTTATCAGACTTTCAGATAGGGGAAATGTCAGTGAGCGTTCAGATTTCAGTTCCAGAGCGATTCGCCCAATGTGTCCTTGATATTTAGTCGTTTTCAGCCAATTTTCAGGATTTTTAAAAATTTCACTTTTTTGTGAAAATATCCACTAAATGAGGGAATAATATGTGTGAGGGTATCCCAGGAGAGTTCCAAATGTGTGTGGGTTGAATATATATCCCACGGGGATAAAATTGAAAAAAGTTGAAAAAAATTTTTTTTTGCACTTACTAATTTTTCCGGCGTTCATCAGACTTTCAGATAGGGGAAATGTGAGTGAGCGTTCCAATTTCAGTCCCAGAGCGATTCGCCCAATGAGTCCTTGATATTTAGTCGTTTTCAGCCAATTTTCAGGATTTTTGAAAATTTCACTTTTTTGTGAAAATATCCACTAAATGAGGGAATAAAATGTGTAAGGGTACCCCAGGAGAGTTCCAAATGTGTGTGGGTAGAATATATATCCCACGGGGGTAAAATTGAAAAAAGTTAAAAAAAATTTTTTTTGGACTTAGTAATTTTTCCGGCGTTCATCAGACTTTCAGATAGGGGAAATGTGAGTGAGCGTTCCAATTTCAGTTCCAGAGCGATTCGCCCAATGAGTCCTTGATATTTAGTCGTTTTCAGCCAATTTTCTGGATTTTTGAAAATTTCACTTTTTTGTGAAAATATCCACTAAATGAGGGAATAATATGTGTGAGGGTACCCCAGGAGAGTTCCAAATGTGTGTGGGAAGAATATATATCCCACGGGGGTAAAATTGAAAAAAGTTGAAAAAAACTTTTTTTGGACTTAGTCATTTTTCCGGCGTTTATCAGACTTTGAGATAGGGGAAATGTCAGTGAGCGTTCAGATTTCAGTTCCAGAGCGATTCGCCCAATGAGTCCTTGATATTTAGTCGTTTTCAGCCAATTTTCAGGATTTTTGAAAATTTCACTTTTTTGTGAAAATATCCACTAAATGAGGGAATAATATGTGTAAGGGTACCCCAGGAGAGTTCCAAATGTGTGTGGGTAGAATATAAATTGCACGGGGATAAAATTGAAAAAAGTTGAAAAAAATTTTTTTTTGGACTTAGACATTTTTCCGGCGTTTATCAGACTTTCAGATAGGGGAAATGTCAGTGAGCATTCCGATTTCAGTTCCAGAGTGATTCGCCCAATGAGTCCTAGATATTTAGTCGTTTTCAGCCAATTTTCTGGATTTTTGAAAATTTCACTTTTTTGTGAAAATATCCACTAAATGAGGGAATAATATGTATGAGGGTACCCCAGGAGAGTTCCAAATGTGTGTGGGTAGAATATATATCCCACGGGGGTAAAATTGAAAAAAGTTGAAAAAAATATTTTTTGGACTTAGTCATTTTTCCGCTGTTTATCAGACTTTCAGATAGGGGAAATGTCAGTGAGCGTTCCGATTTCAGTTCCAGAGCGATTCGCCCAATGAGTCCTTGATATTTAGTCGTTTTCAGCCAATTTTCTGGATTTTTAAAAATTTCACTTTTTTGTGAAAATATCCACTAAATGAGGGAATAATATGTGTGAGGGTACCCCAGGAGAGATCCAAATGTGTGTGGGTAGAATATGTATCCCACGGGGGTAAAATTGAACAAAGTTTAAAAAAATTTTTTTTTGGACTTAGTCATTTTTCCGGCGTTTATCAGACTTTCAGATATGGAAAATGTCAGTGAGCGTTCAGATTTCAGTTCCAGAGCGATTCGCCCAATGAGTCCTTGATATTTAGTCGTTTTCAGCCAATTTTCTGGATTTTTAAAAATTTCACTTTTTTGTGAAAATATCCACTAAATGAGGGAATAATATGTGTGAGGGTATCCCAAGAGAGTTCCAAATGTGTGTGGGTAGAATATATATCCCACGGGGATAAAATTGAAAAAAGTTGAAAAAAAATTTTTTTTGGACTTACTAGTTTTGCCGGCGTTCATCAGACTTTCAGATAGGGGAAATGTCAGTGAGCATTCCGATTTCAGTTCCAGAGCGATTCGCCCAATGAGTCCTAGATATTTAGTCGTTTTCAGCCAATTTTCTGGATTTTTGAAAATTTCACTTTTTTGTGAAAATATCCACTAAATGAGGGAATAATATGTATGAGGGTACCCCAGGAGAGTTCCAAATGTGTGTGGGTAGAATATATATCCCACGGGGGTAAAATTGAAAAAAGTTTAAAAAAATTTTTTTTGGGACTTAGACATTTTTCCGGCGTTCATCAGACTTTCAGATAGGGGAAATGTGAGTGAGCGTTCCGATTTCAGTCCCAGAGCGATTCGCCCAATGAGTCCTTGATATTTAGTCGTTTTCAGCCAATTTTCTGGATTTTTGAAAATTTCACTTTTTTGTGAAAATATCCACTAAATGAGGGAATAATATGTGTGAGGGTACCCCAGGAGAGTTCCAAATGTGTGTGGGTAGAATATATATCCCACGGGGATAAAATTGAAAAAAGTTGAAAAAATTTTTTTTTTGGACTTACTAATTTTTCCGGCGTTCATCAGACTTTCAGATAGGGGAAATGTCAGTGAGTATTCCGATATCAGTTCCAGAGCGATTCGCCCAATGAGTCCTTGATATTTAGTCGTTTTCAGCCAATTTTCTGGATTTTTGAAAATTTCAGTTTTTTGTGAAAATATCCACTAAATGAGGGAATAATATGTGTGAGGGTACCCCAGGAGAGTTCCAAATGTGTGTGGGTAGAATATATATCCCACGGGGGTAAAATTGAAAAAAGTTGAAAAAAACTTTTTTTGGACTTAGTCATTTTTCCGGCGTTTATCAGACTTTCAGATAGGGGAAATGTCAGTGAGCGTTCCGATTTCAGTTCCAGAGCCATTTGCCCAATGAGTCCTTGATATTTTGTCGTTTTCAGCCAATTTTCTGAATTTTTGAAAATTTCACTTTTTTGTGAAAACATCCACTAAATGAGGGAATAATATGTGTGAGGGTACCCCAGGAGAGTTCCAAATGTGTGTGGGTAGAATATATATCCCACGGGGGTAAAATTGAAAAAAGTTGAAAAAAATATTTTTTGGACTTAGTCATTTTTCCGCTGTTTATCAGACTTTCAGATAGGGGAAATGTCAGTGAGCGTTCCGATTTCAGTTCCAGAGCGATTCGCCCAATGAGTCCTTGATATTTAGTCGTTTTCAGCCAATTTTCTGGATTTTTAAAAATTTCACTTTTTTGTGAAAATATCCACTAAATGAGGGAATAATATGTGTGAGGGTACCCCAGGAGAGATCCAAATGTGTGTGGGTAGAATATGTATCCCACGGGGGTAAAATTGAACAAAGTTTAAAAAAATTTTTTTTTGGACTTAGTCATTTTTCCGGCGTTTATCAGACTTTCAGATATGGAAAATGTCAGTGAGCGTTCAGATTTCAGTTCCAGAGCGATTCGCCCAATGAGTCCTTGATATTTAGTCGTTTTCAGCCAATTTTCTGGATTTTTAAAAATTTCACTTTTTTGTGAAAATATCCACTAAATGAGGGAATAATATGTGTGAGGGTACCCCAGGAGAGATCCAAATGTGTGTGGGTAGAATATGTATCCCACGGGGGTAAAATTGAACAAAGTTTAAAAAAATTTTTTTTTGGACTTAGTCATTTTTCCGGCGTTTATCAGACTTTCAGATATGGAAAATGTCAGTGAGCGTTCAGATTTCAGTTCCAGAGCGATTCGCCCAATGAGTCCTTGATATTTAGTCGTTTTCAGCCAATTTTCTGGATTTTTAAAAATTTCACTTTTTTGTGAAAATATCCACTAAATGAGGGAATAATATGTGTGAGGGTATCCCAAGAGAGTTCCAAATGTGTGTGGGTAGAATATATATCCCACGGGGATAAAATTGAAAAAAGTTGAAAAAAAATTTTTTTTGGACTTACTAGTTTTGCCGGCGTTCATCAGACTTTCAGATAGGGGAAATGTCAGTGAGCATTCCGATTTCAGTTCCAGAGCGATTCGCCCAATGAGTCCTAGATATTTAGTCGTTTTCAGCCAATTTTCTGGATTTTTGAAAATTTCACTTTTTTGTGAAAATATCCACTAAATGAGGGAATAATATGTATGAGGGTACCCCAGGAGAGTTCCAAATGTGTGTGGGTAGAATATATATCCCACGGGGGTAAAATTGAAAAAAGTTTAAAAAAATTTTTTTTGGGACTTAGACATTTTTCCGGCGTTCATCAGACTTTCAGATAGGGGAAATGTGAGTGAGCGTTCCGATTTCAGTCCCAGAGCGATTCGCCCAATGAGTCCTTGATATTTAGTCGTTTTCAGCCAATTTTCTGGATTTTTGAAAATTTCACTTTTTTGTGAAAATATCCACTAAATGAGGGAATAATATGTGTGAGGGTACCCCAGGAGAGTTCCAAATGTGTGTGGGTAGAATATATATCCCACGGGGATAAAATTGAAAAAAGTTGAAAAAATTTTTTTTTTGGACTTACTAATTTTTCCGGCGTTCATCAGACTTTCAGATAGGGGAAATGTCAGTGAGTATTCCGATATCAGTTCCAGAGCGATTCGCCCAATGAGTCCTTGATATTTAGTCGTTTTCAGCCAATTTTCTGGATTTTTGAAAATTTCAGTTTTTTGTGAAAATATCCACTAAATGAGGGAATAATATGTGTGAGGGTACCCCAGGAGAGTTCCAAATGTGTGTGGGTAGAATATATATCCCACGGGGGTAAAATTGAAAAAAGTTGAAAAAAACTTTTTTTGGACTTAGTCATTTTTCCGGCGTTTATCAGACTTTCAGATAGGGGAAATGTCAGTGAGCGTTCCGATTTCAGTTCCAGAGCCATTTGCCCAATGAGTCCTTGATATTTTGTCGTTTTCAGCCAATTTTCTGAATTTTTGAAAATTTCACTTTTTTGTGAAAACATCCACTAAATGAGGGAATAATATGTGTGAGGGTACCCCAGGAGAGTTCCAAATGTGTGTGGGTAGAATATATATCCCACGGGGGTAAAATTGAAAAAAGTTAAAAAAAATTTTTTTTGGACTTAGTAATTTTTCCGGCGTTCATCAGACTTTCAGATAGGGGAAATGTGAGTGAGCGTTCCAATTTCAGTTCCAGAGCGATTCGCCCAATGAGTCCTTGATATTTAGTCGTTTTCAGCCAATTTTCTGGATTTTTGAAAATTTCACTTTTTTGTGAAAATATCCACTAAATGAGGGAATAATATGTGTGAGGGTACCCCAGGAGAGTTCCGAATGTGTGTGGGAAGAATATATATCCCACGGGGGTAAAATTGAAAAAAGTTGAAAAAAACTTTTTTTGGACTTAGTCATTTTTCCGGCGTTTATCAGACTTTCAGATAGGGGAAATGTCAGTGAGCGTTCAGATTTCAGTTCCAGAGCGATTCGCCCAATGTGTCCTTGATATTTAGTCGTTTTCAGCCAATTTTCAGGATTTTTAAAAATTTCACTTTTTTGTGAAAATATCCACTAAATGAGGGAATAATATGTGTGAGGGTACCCCAGGAGAGTTCCAAATGTGTGTGGGTAGAATATATATCCCACGGGGATAAAATTGAAAAAAGTTGAAAAAAATTTTTTTTTGCACTTACTAATTTTTCCGGCGTTCATCAGACTTTCAGATATGGGAAATGTCAGTGAGCGTTCCGATTTCAGTTCCAGAGCCATTTGCCCAATGAGTCCTTGATATTTAGTCGTTTTCAGCCAATTTTCTGAATTTTTGAAAATTTCACTTTTTTGTGAAAACATCCACTAAATGAGGGAATAATATGTGTGAGGGTACCCCAGGAGAGTTCCAAATGTGTGTGGGTAGAATATATATCCCACGGGGGTAAAATTGAAAAAAGTTAAAAAAAATTTTTTTTGGGACTTAGTCATTTTTCCGGCGTTCATCAGACTTTCAGATAGGGGAAATGTGAGTGAGCGTTCCAATTTCAGTCCCAGAGCGATTCGCCCAATGAGTCCTTGATATTTAGTCGTTTTCAGCCAATTTTCAGGATTTTTGAAAATTTCACTTTTTTGTGAAAATATCCACTAAATGAGGGAATAATATGTGTAAGGGTACCCCAGGAGAGTTCCAAATGTGTGTGGGTAGAATATAAATTCCACGGGGATAAAATTGAAAAAAGTTGAAAAAAATTTTTTTTTGGACTTAGACATTTTTCCGGCGTTTGTCAGACTTTCAGATAGGTGAAATGTCAGTGAGCGTTCTGATTTCAGTTCCAGAGCGATTCGCCCAATGAGTCCTTGATATTTAGTCGTTTTCAGCCAATTTTCAGGATTTTTGAAAATTTCACTTTTTTGTGAAAATATCCACTAAATGAGGGAATAATATGTATGAGGGTACCCCAGGAGAGTTCCAAATGTGTGTGGGTAGAATATATATCCCACGGGGGTAAAATTGAAAAAAGTTGAAAAAAATATTTTTTGGACTTAGTCATTTTTCCGCCGTTTATCAGACTTTCAGATAGGGGAAATGTCAGTGAGCGTTCTGATTTCAGTTCCAGAGCGATTCGCCCAATGAGTCCTTAATATTTAGTCATTTTCAGCCAATTTTCTGGATTTTTGAAAATTTCACTTTTTTGTGAAAATATCCACTAAATGAGGGAATAATATGTGTGAGGGTACCCCAGGAGAGTTCCAAATGTGTGTGGGTAGAATATATATCCCACGGGGATAAAATTGAAAAAATTAAAAAAAAAAATTTTTTTTGGACTTAGTAATTTTTCCGGCGTTTATCAGACTTTCAGATAGGGGAAATGTCAGTGAGCGTTCCGATTTCAGTTCCAGAGCGATTCGCCCAATGAGTCCTTGATATTTAGTCGTTTTCAGCCAATTTTCTGGATTTTTACAAATTTCACTTTTTTGTGAAAATATCCACTAAATGAGGGAATAATATGTGTGAGGGTACCCCAGGAGAGATCCAAATGTGTGTGGGTAGAATATGTATCCCACGGGGGTAAAATTGAACAAAGTTTAAAAAAATTTTTTTTTGGACTTAGTCATTTTTCCGGCGTTTATCAGACTTTCAGATATGGAAAATGTCAGTGAGCGTTCAGATTTCAGTTCCAGAGCGATTCGCCCAATGAGTCCTTGATATTTAGTCGTTTTCAGCCAATTTTCTGGATTTTTAAAAATTTCACTTTTTTGTGAAAATATCCACTAAATGAGGGAATAATATGTGTGAGGGTATCCCAAGAGAGTTCCAAATGTGTGTGGGTAGAATATATATCCCACGGGGATAAAATTGAAAAAAGTTGAAAAAAAATTTTTTTTGGACTTACTAGTTTTGCCGGCGTTCATCAGACTTTCAGATAGGGGAAATGTCAGTGAGCATTCCGATTTCAGTTCCAGAGCGATTCGCCCAATGAGTCCTAGATATTTAGTCGTTTTCAGCCAATTTTCTGGATTTTTGAAAATTTCACTTTTTTGTGAAAATATCCACTAAATGAGGGAATAATATGTATGAGGGTACCCCAGGAGAGTTCCAAATGTGTGTGGGTAGAATATATATCCCACGGGGGTAAAATTGAAAAAAGTTTAAAAAAATTTTTTTTGGGACTTAGACATTTTTCCGGCGTTCATCAGACTTTCAGATAGGGGAAATGTGAGTGAGCGTTCCGATTTCAGTCCCAGAGCGATTCGCCCAATGAGTCCTTGATATTTAGTCGTTTTCAGCCAATTTTCTGGATTTTTGAAAATTTCACTTTTTTGTGAAAATATCCACTAAATGAGGGAATAATATGTGTGAGGGTACCCCAGGAGAGTTCCAAATGTGTGTGGGTAGAATATATATCCCACGGGGATAAAATTGAAAAAAGTTGAAAAAATTTTTTTTTTGGACTTACTAATTTTTCCGGCGTTCATCAGACTTTCAGATAGGGGAAATGTCAGTGAGTATTCCGATATCAGTTCCAGAGCGATTCGCCCAATGAGTCCTTGATATTTAGTCGTTTTCAGCCAATTTTCTGGATTTTTGAAAATTTCAGTTTTTTGTGAAAATATCCACTAAATGAGGGAATAATATGTGTGAGGGTACCCCAGGAGAGTTCCAAATGTGTGTGGGTAGAATATATATCCCACGGGGGTAAAATTGAAAAAAGTTGAAAAAAACTTTTTTTGGACTTAGTCATTTTTCCGGCGTTTATCAGACTTTCAGATAGGGGAAATGTCAGTGAGCGTTCCGATTTCAGTTCCAGAGCCATTTGCCCAATGAGTCCTTGATATTTTGTCGTTTTCAGCCAATTTTCTGAATTTTTGAAAATTTCACTTTTTTGTGAAAACATCCACTAAATGAGGGAATAATATGTGTGAGGGTACCCCAGGAGAGTTCCAAATGTGTGTGGGTAGAATATATATCCCACGGGGGTAAAATTGAAAAAAGTTAAAAAAAATTTTTTTTGGACTTAGTAATTTTTCCGGCGTTCATCAGACTTTCAGATAGGGGAAATGTGAGTGAGCGTTCCAATTTCAGTTCCAGAGCGATTCGCCCAATGAGTCCTTGATATTTAGTCGTTTTCAGCCAATTTTCTGGATTTTTGAAAATTTCACTTTTTTGTGAAAATATCCACTAAATGAGGGAATAATATGTGTGAGGGTACCCCAGGAGAGTTCCAAATGTGTGTGGGAAGAATATATATCCCACGGGGGTAAAATTGAAAAAAGTTGAAAAAAACTTTTTTTGGACTTAGTCATTTTTCCGGCGTTTATCAGACTTTCAGATAGGGGAAATGTCAGTGAGCGTTCAGATTTCAGTTCCAGAGCGATTCGCCCAATGTGTCCTTGATATTTAGTCGTTTTCAGCCAATTTTCAGGATTTTTAAAAATTTCACTTTTTTGTGAAAATATCCACTAAATGAGGGAATAATATGTGTGAGGGTACCCCAGGAGAGTTCCAAATGTGTGTGGGTAGAATATATATCCCACGGGGATAAAATTGAAAAAAGTTGAAAAAAATTTTTTTTTGCACTTACTAATTTTTCCGGCGTTCATCAGACTTTCAGATAGGGGAAATGTCAGTGAGCGTTCCGATTTCAGTTCCAGAGCCATTTGCCCAATGAGTCCTTGATATTTAGTCATTTTCAGCCAATTTTCTGGATTTTTGAAAATTTCACTTTTTTGTGAAAATATCCACTAAATGAGGGAATAATATGTATGAGGGTACCCCAGGAGAGTTCCAAATGTGTGTGGGTAGAATATATATCCCACGGGGGTAAAATTGAAAAAAGTTGAAAAAAATATTTTTTGGACTTAGTCATTTTTCCGCCGTTTATCAGACTTTCAGATAGGGGAAATGTCAGTGAGCGTTCTGATTTCAGTTCCAGAGCGATTCGCCCAATGAGTCCTTAATATTTAGTCATTTTCAGCCAATTTTCTGGATTTTTGAAAATTTCACTTTTTTGTGAAAATATCCACTAAATGAGGGAATAATATGTGTGAGGGTACCCCAGGAGAGTTCCAAATGTGTGTGGGTAGAATATATATCCCACGGGGATAAAATTGAAAAAATTAAAAAAAAAAATTTTTTTTGGACTTAGTAATTTTTCCGGCGTTTATCAGACTTTCAGATAGGGGAAATGTCAGTGAGCGTTCCGATTTCAGTTCCAGAGCGATTCGCCCAATGAGTCCTTGATATTTAGTCGTTTTCAGCCAATTTTCTGGATTTTTACAAATTTCACTTTTTTGTGAAAATATCCACTAAATGAGGGAATAATATGTGTGAGGGTACCCCAGGAGAGATCCAAATGTGTGTGGGTAGAATATGTATCCCACGGGGGTAAAATTGAACAAAGTTTAAAAAAATTTTTTTTGGGACTTAGACATTTTTCCGGCGTTCATCAGACTTTCAGATAGGGGAAATGTGAGTGAGCGTTCCGATTTCAGTCCCAGAGCGATTCGCCCAATGAGTCCTTGATATTTAGTCGTTTTCAGCCAATTTTCTGGATTTTTGAAAATTTCACTTTTTTGTGAAAATATCCACTAAATGAGGGAATAATATGTGTGAGGGTACCCCAGGAGAGTTCCAAATGTGTGTGGGTAGAATATATATCCCACGGGGATAAAATTGAAAAAAGTTGAAAAAATTTTTTTTTTGGACTTACTAATTTTTCCGGCGTTCATCAGACTTTCAGATAGGGGAAATGTCAGTGAGTATTCCGATATCAGTTCCAGAGCGATTCGCCCAATGAGTCCTTGATATTTAGTCGTTTTCAGCCAATTTTCTGGATTTTTGAAAATTTCAGTTTTTTGTGAAAATATCCACTAAATGAGGGAATAATATGTGTGAGGGTACCCCAGGAGAGTTCCAAATGTGTGTGGGTAGAATATATATCCCACGGGGGTAAAATTGAAAAAAGTTGAAAAAAACTTTTTTTGGACTTAGTCATTTTTCCGGCGTTTATCAGACTTTCAGATAGGGGAAATGTCAGTGAGCGTTCCGATTTCAGTTCCAGAGCCATTTGCCCAATGAGTCCTTGATATTTTGTCGTTTTCAGCCAATTTTCTGAATTTTTGAAAATTTCACTTTTTTGTGAAAACATCCACTAAATGAGGGAATAATATGTGTGAGGGTACCCCAGGAGAGTTCCAAATGTGTGTGGGTAGAATATATATCCCACGGGGGTAAAATTGAAAAAAGTTAAAAAAAATTTTTTTTGGACTTAGTAATTTTTCCGGCGTTCATCAGACTTTCAGATAGGGGAAATGTGAGTGAGCGTTCCAATTTCAGTTCCAGAGCGATTCGCCCAATGAGTCCTTGATATTTAGTCGTTTTCAGCCAATTTTCTGGATTTTTGAAAATTTCACTTTTTTGTGAAAATATCCACTAAATGAGGGAATAATATGTGTGAGGGTACCCCAGGAGAGTTCCAAATGTGTGTGGGAAGAATATATATCCCACGGGGGTAAAATTGAAAAAAGTTGAAAAAAACTTTTTTTGGACTTAGTCATTTTTCCGGCGTTTATCAGACTTTCAGATAGGGGAAATGTCAGTGAGCGTTCAGATTTCAGTTCCAGAGCGATTCGCCCAATGTGTCCTTGATATTTAGTCGTTTTCAGCCAATTTTCAGGATTTTTAAAAATTTCACTTTTTTGTGAAAATATCCACTAAATGAGGGAATAATATGTGTGAGGGTACCCCAGGAGAGTTCCAAATGTGTGTGGGTAGAATATATATCCCACGGGGATAAAATTGAAAAAAGTTGAAAAAAATTTTTTTTTGCACTTACTAATTTTTCCGGCGTTCATCAGACTTTCAGATAGGGGAAATGTCAGTGAGCGTTCCGATTTCAGTTCCAGAGCCATTTGCCCAATGAGTCCTTGATATTTAGTCATTTTCAGCCAATTTTCTGGATTTTTGAAAATTTCACTTTTTTGTGAAAATATCCACTAAATGAGGGAATAATATGTGTGAGGGTACCCCAGGAGAGTTCCAAATGTGTGTGGGTAGAATATGTATCCCACGGGGGTAAAATTGAACAAAGTTTAAAAAAAATTTTTTTTGGACTTAGTCATTTTTCCGGCGTTTATCAGACTTTCAGATATGGAAAATGTCAGTGAGCGTTCAGATTTCAGTTCCAGAGCGATTCGCCCAATGAGTCCTTGATATTTAGTCGTTTTCAGCCAATTTTCTGGATTTTTAAAAATTTCACTTTTTTGTGAAAATATCCACTAAATGAGGGAATAATATGTGTGAGGGTATCCCAAGAGAGTTCCAAATGTGTGTGGGTAGAATATATATCCCACGGGGATAAAATTGAAAAAAGTTGAAAAAAATTTTTTTTTGGACTTACTAGTTTTGCCGGCGTTCATCAGACTTTCAGATAGGGGAAATGTCAGTGAGCATTCCGATTTCAGTTCCAGAGCGATTCGCCCAATGAGTCCTAGATATTTAGTCGTTTTCAGCCAATTTTCTGGATTTTTGAAAATTTCACTTTTTTGTGAAAATATCCACTAAATGAGGGAATAATATGTATGAGGGTACCCCAGGAGAGTTCCAAATGTGTGTGGGTAGAATATATATCCCACGGGGGTAAAATTGAAAAAAGTTTAAAAAATTTTTTTTTGGGACTTAGACATTTTTCCGGCGTTCATCAGACTTTCAGATAGGGGAAATGTGAGTGAGCATTCCGATTTCAGTCCCAGAGCGATTCGCCCAATGATTCCTTGATATTTAGTCGTTTTCAGCCAATTTTCTGGATTTTTGAAAATTTCACTTTTTTGTGAAAATATCCACTAAATGAGGGAATAATATGTGTGAGGGTACCCCAGGAGAGTTCCAAATGTGTGTGGGTAGAATATATATCCCACGGGGGTAAAATTGAAAAAAGTTGAAAAAAACTTTTTTTGGACTTAGTCATTTTTCCGGCGTTTATCAGACTTTCAGATAGGGGAAATGTCAGTGAGCGTTCCGATTTCAGTTCCAGAGCCATTTGCCCAATGAGTCCTTGATATTTAGTCGTTTTCAGCCAATTTTCTGAATTTTTGAAAATTTCACTTTTTTGTGAAAATATCCACTAAATGAGGGAATAATATGTGTAAGGGTACCCCAGGAGAGTTCCAAATGTGTGTGGGTAGAATATAAATTCCACGGGGATAAAATTGAAAAAAGTTGAAAAAAATTTTTTTTGGGACTTAGACATTTTTCCGGCGTTTGTCAGACTTTCAGATAGGGGAAATGTCAGTGAGCGTTCTGATTTCAGTTCCAGAGCGATTCGCCCAATGAGTCCTTGATATTTAGTCGTTTTCAGCCAATTTTCAGGATTTTTGAAAATTTCACTTTTTTGTGAAAATATCCACTAAATGAGGGAATAATATGTGTAAGGGTACCCCAGGAGAGTTCCAAATGTGTGTGGGTAGAATATATATCCCACGGGGATAAAATTGAAAAAATTTAAAAAAAAAAATTTTTTTGGACTTAGTAATTTTTCCGGCGTTTATCAGACTTTCAGATAGGGGAAATGTCAGTGAGCGTTCCGATTTCAGTTCCAGAGCGATTCGCCCAATGAGTCCTTGATATTTAGTCGTTTTCAGCCAATTTTCTGGATTTTTAAAAATTTCACTTTTTTTGTGAAAATATCCACTAAATGAGGGAATAATATGTGTGAGGGTATCCCAAGAGAGTTCCAAATGTGTGTGGGTAGAATATATATCCCACGGGGATAAAATTGAAAAAAGTTGAAAAAAATTTTTTTTTGCACTTACTAATTTTTCCGGCGTTCATCAGACTTTCAGATCGGGGAAATGTCAGTGAGCGTTCCGATTTCAGTTCCAGAGCCATTTGCCCAATGAGTCCTTGATATTTAGTCGTTTTCAGCCAATTTTCTGAATTTTTGAAAATTTCACTTTTTTGTGAAAACATCCACTAAATGAGGGAATAATATGTGTGAGGGTACCCCAGGAGAGTTCCAAATGTGTGTGGGTAGAATATATATCCCACGGGGGTAAAATTGAAAAAAGTTTAAAAAAATTTTTTTTGGGACTTAGTCATTTTTCCGGCGTTCATCAGACTTTCAGATAGGGGAAATGTGAGTGAGCGTTCCAATTTCAGTCCCAGAGCGATTCGCCCAATGAGTCCTTGATATTTAGTCGTTTTCAGCCAATTTTCAGGATTTTTGAAAATTTCACTTTTTTGTGAAAATATCCACTAAATGAGGGAATAATATGTGTAAGGGTACCCCAGGAGAGTTCCAAATGTGTGTGGGTAGAATATAAATTCCACGGGGATAAAATTGAAAAAAGTTGAAAAAAATTTTTTTTTGGACTTACTAATTTTTCCGGCGTTCATCAGACTTTCAGATAGGGGAAATGTCAGTGAGTATTCCGATATCAGTTCCAGAGCGATTCGCCCAATGAGTCCTTGATATTTAGTCGTTTTCAGCCAATTTTCTGGATTTTTGAAAATTTCAGTTTTTTGTGAAAATATCCACAAAATGAGGGAATAATATGTGTGAGGGTACCCCAGGAGAGTTCCAAATGTGTGTGGGTAGAATATATATCCCACGGGGGTAAAATTGAAAAAAGTTGAAAAAAACTTTTTTTGGACTTAGTCATTTTTCCGGCGTTTATCAGACTTTCAGATAGGGGAAATGTCAGTGAGCGTTCCGATTTCAGTTCCAGAGCCATTTGCCCAATGAGTCCTTGATATTTAGTCGTTTTCAGCCAATTTTCTGAATTTTTGAAAATTTCACTTTTTTGTGAAAACATCCACTAAATGAGGGAATAATATGTGTGAGGGTACCCCAGGAGAGTTCCAAATGTGTGTGGGTAGAATATATATCCCACGGGGGTAAAATTGAAAAAAGTTTAAAAAAATTTTTTTGGGACTTAGTCATTTTTCCGGTGTTCATCAGACTTTCAGATAGGGGAAATGTGAGTGAGCGTTCCGATTTCAGTCCCAGAGCGATTCGCCCAATGAGTCCTTGATATTTAGTCGTTTTCAGCCAATTTTCAGGATTTTTGAAAATTTCACTTTTTTGTGAAAATATCCACTAAATGAGGGAATAATATGTGTAAGGGTACCCCAGGAGAGTTCCAAATGTGTGTGGGTAGAATATAAATTGCACGGGGATAAAATTGAAAAAAGTTGAAAAAAATTTTTTTTTGGACTTAGACATTTTTCCGGCGTTTATCAGACTTTCAGATAGGGGAAATGTCAGTGAGCGTTCCGATTTCAGTTCCAGAGTGATTCGCCCAATGAGTCCTAGATATTTAGTCGTTTTCAGCAAATTTTCTGGATTTTTGAAAATTTCACTTTTTTGTGAAAATATCCACTAAATGAGGGAATAATATGTGTGAGGGTACCCCAGGAGAGTTCCAAATGTGTGTGGGTAGAATATATATCCCACGGGGATAAAATTGAAAAAATTTTAAAAAAAAATTTTTTTTGGACTTAGTAATTTTTCCGGCGTTTATCAGACTTTCAGATAGGGGAAATGTCAGTGAGCGTTCCGATTTCAGTTCCAGAGCGATTCGCCCAATGAGTCCTTGATATTTAGTCGTTTTCAGCCAATTTTCTGGATTTTTAAAAATTTCACTTTTTTTGTGAAAATATCCACTAAATGAGGGAATAATATGTGTGAGGGTATCCCAAGAGAGTTCCAAATGTGTGTGGGTAGAATATATATCCCACGGGGATAAAATTGAAAAAAGTTGAAAAAAAATTTTTTTTCGACTTACTAGTTTTGCCGGCGTTCATCAGACTTTCAGATAGGGGAAATGTCAGTGAGCGTTCCGATTTCAGTTCCAGAGCCATTTGCCCAATGAGTCCTTGATATTTAGTCGTTTTCAGCCAATTTTCTGAATTTTTGAAAATTTCACTTTTTTGTGAAAACATCCACTAAATGAGGGAATAATATGTGTGAGGGTACCCCAGGAGAGTTCCAAATGTGTGTGGGTAGAATATATATCCCACGGGGGTAAAATTGAAAAAAGTTAAAAAAAATTTTTTTTGGACTTAGTAATTTTTCCGGTGTTCATCAGACTTTCAGATAGGGGAAATGTGAGTGAGCGTTCCAATTTCAGTTCCAGAGCGATTCGCCCAATGAGTCCTTGATATTTAGTCGTTTTCAGCCAATTTTCTGGATTTTTGAAAATTTCACTTTTTTGTGAAAATATCCACTAAATGAGGGAATAATATGTGTGAGGGTATCCCAGGAGAGTTCCAAATGTGTGTGGGTAGAATATATATCCCACGGGGATAAAATTGAAAAAAGTTGAAAAAAATTTTTTTTTGCACTTACTAATTTTTCCGGCGTTCATCAGACTTTCAGATAGGGGAAATGTCAGTGAGCGTTCCGATTTCAGTTCCAGAGCCATTTGCCCAATGAGTCCTTGATATTTAGTCGTTTTCAGCCAATTTTCTGAATTTTTGAAAATTTCACTTTTTTGTGAAAACATCCACTAAATGAGGGAATAATATGTGTGAGGGTACCCCAGGAGAGTTCCAAATGTGTGTGGGTAGAATATATATCCCACGGGGGTAAAATTGAAAAAAGTTTAAAAAAATTTTTTTTGGGACTTAGTCATTTTTCCGGCGTTCATCAGACTTTCAGATAGGGGAAATGTGAGTGAGCGTTCCAATTTCAGTCCCAGAGCGATTCGCCCAATGAGTCCTTAATATTTAGTCGTTTTCAGCCAATTTTCAGGATTTTTGAAAATTTCACTTTTTTGTGAAAATATCCACTAAATGAGGGAATAATATGTGTAAGGGTACCCCAGGAGAGTTCCAAATGTGTGTGGGTAGAATATAAATTCCACGGGGATAAAATTGAAAAAAGTTGAAAAAAATTTTTTTTTGGACTTAGACATTTTTCCGGCGTTTGTCAGACTTTCAGATAGGTGAAATGTCAGTGAGCGTTCTGATTTCAGTTCCAGAGCGATTCGCCCAATGAGTCCTTGATATTTAGTCGTTTTCAGCCAATTTTCAGGATTTTTGAAAATTT
Organism: Phyllobates terribilis; assembly: GCF_046119375.1. Classification (NCBI taxonomy): domain Eukaryota; kingdom Metazoa; phylum Chordata; class Amphibia; order Anura; family Dendrobatidae; genus Phyllobates; species Phyllobates terribilis. The sequence continues at coordinate 9,837,565 of NW_027362805.1, read as the reverse complement.
CACTTTTTTGTGAAAATATCCACTAAATGAGGGAATAATATGTGTAAGGGTACCCCAGGAGAGTTCCAAATGTGTGTGGGTAGAATATAAATTGCACGGGGATAAAATTGAAAAAAGTTGAAAAAAATTTTTTTTTGGACTTAGACATTTTTCCGGCGTTTATCAGACTTTCAGATAGGGGAAATGTCAGTGAGCGTTCCGATTTCAGTTCCAGAGTGATTCGCCCAATGAGTCCTAGATATTTAGTCGTTTTCAGCCAATTTTCTGGATTTTTGAAAATTTCACTTTTTTGTGAAAATATCCACTAAATGAGGGAATAATATGTATGAGGGTACCCCAGGAGAGTTCCAAATGTGTGTGGGTAGAATATATATCCCACGGGGGTAAAATTGAAAAAAGTTGAAAAAAATATTTTTTGGACTTAGTCATTTTTCCGCCGTTTATCAGACTTTCAGATAGGGGAAATGTCAGTGAGCGTTCTGATTTCAGTTCCAGAGCGATTTGCCCAATGAGTCCTTAATATTTAGTCATTTTCAGCCAATTTTCTGGATTTTTGAAAATTTCACTTTTTTGTGAAAATATCCACTAAATGAGGGAATAATATGTGTGAGGGTACCCCAGGAGAGTTCCAAATGTGTGTGGGTAGAATATATATCCCACGGGGATAAAATTGAAAAAATTTTAAAAAAAAAATTTTTTTGGACTTAGTAATTTTTCCGGCGTTTATCAGACTTTCAGATAGGGGAAATGTCAGTGAGCGTTCCGATTTCAGTTCCAGAGCGATTCGCCCAATGAGTCCTTGATATTTAGTCGTTTTCAGCCAATTTTCTGGATTTTTAAAAATTTCACTTTTTTGTGAAAATATCCACTAAATGAGGGAATAATATGTGTGAGGGTACCCCAGGAGAGATCCAAATGTGTGTGGGTAGAATATGTATCCCACGGGGGTAAAATTGAACAAAGTTTAAAAAAAATTTTTTTTGGACTTAGTCATTTTTCCGGCGTTTATCAGACTTTCAGATATGGAAAATGTCAGTGAGCGTTCAGATTTCAGTTCCAGAGCGATTCGCCCAATGAGTCCTTGATATTTAGTCGTTTTCAGCCAATTTTCTGGATTTTTAAAAATTTCACTTTTTTGTGAAAATATCCACTAAATGAGGGAATAATATGTGTGAGGGTATCCCAAGAGAGTTCCAAATGTGTGTGGGTAGAATATATATCCCACGGGGATAAAATTGAAAAAAGTTGAAAAAAATTTTTTTTTGGACTTACTAGTTTTGCCGGCGTTCATCAGACTTTCAGATAGGGGAAATGTCAGTGAGCATTCCGATTTCAGTTCCAGAGCGATTCGCCCAATGAGTCCTAGATATTTAGTCGTTTTCAGCCAATTTTCTGGATTTTTGAAAATTTCACTTTTTTGTGAAAATATCCACTAAATGAGGGAATAATATGTATGAGGGTACCCCAGGAGAGTTCCAAATGTGTGTGGGTAGAATATATATCCCACGGGGATAAAATTGAAAAAAGTTGAAAAAATTTTTTTTTTGGACTTACTAATTTTTCCGGCGTTCATCAGACTTTCAGATAGGGGAAATGTCAGTGAGTATTCCGATATCAGTTCCAGAGCGATTCGCCCAATGAGTCCTTGATATTTAGTCGTTTTCAGCCAATTTTCTGGATTTTTGAAAATTTCAGTTTTTTGTGAAAATATCCACTAAATGAGGGAATAATATGTGTGAGGGTACCCCAGGAGAGTTCCAAATGTGTGTGGGTAGAATATATATCCCACGGGAGTAAAATTGAAAAAAGTTGAAAAAAACTTTTTTTGGACTTAGTCATTTTTCCGGCGTTTATCAGACTTTCAGATAGGGGAAATGTCAGTGAGCGTTCCGATTTCAGTTCCAGAGCCATTTGCCCAATGAGTCCTTGATATTTAGTCGTTTTCAGCCAATTTTCTGAATTTTTGAAAATTTCACTTTTTTGTGAAAACATCCACTAAATGAGGGAATAATATGTGTGAGGGTACCCCAGGAGAGTTCCAAATGTGTGTGGGTAGAATATATATCCCACGGGGGTAAAATTGAAAAAAGTTAAAAAAAATTTTTTTGGGACTTAGTCATTTTTCCGGTGTTCATCAGACTTTCAGATAGGGGAAATGTGAGTGAGCGTTCCGATTTCAGTCCCAGAGCGATTCGCTCAATGAGTCCTTGATATTTAGTCGTTTTCAGCCAATTTTCAGGATTTTTGAAAATTTCACTTTTTTGTGAAAATATCCACTAAATGAGGGAATAATATGTGTAAGGGTACCCCAGGAGAGTTCCAAATGTGTGTGGGTAGAATATAAATTCCACGGGGATAAAATTGAAAAAAGTTGAAAAAAATTTTTTTTGGGACTTAGACATTTTTCCGGCGTTTGTCAGACTTTCAGATAGGGGAAATGTCAGTGAGCGTTCTGATTTCAGTTCCAGAGCGATTCGCCCAATGAGTCCTTGATATTTAGTCGTTTTCAGCCAATTTTCAGGATTTTTGAAAATTTCACTTTTTTGTGAAAATATCCACTAAATGAGGGAATAATATGTGTGAGGGTACCCCAGGAGAGTTCCAAATGTGTGTGGGTAGAATATATATCCCACGGGGATAAAATTGAAAAAATTTAAAAAAAAAAATTTTTTTGGACTTAGTAATTTTTCCGGCGTTTATCAGACTTTCAGATAGGGGAAATGTCAGTGAGCGTTCCGATTTCAGTTCCAGAGCGATTCGCCCAATGAGTCCTTGATATTTAGTCGTTTTCAGCCAATTTTCTGGATTTTTAAAAATTTCACTTTTTTTGTGAAAATATCCACTAAATGAGGGAATAATATGTGTGAGGGTATCCCAAGAGAGTTCCAAATGTGTGTGGGTAGAATATATATCCCACGGGGATAAAATTGAAAAAAGTTGAAAAAAAATTTTTTTTGGACTTACTAGTTTTGCCGGCGTTCATCAGACTTTCAGATAGGGGAAATGTCAGTGAGCGTTCCGATTTCAGTTCCAGAGCCATTTGCCCAATGAGTCCTTGATATTTAGTCGTTTTCATCCAATTTTCTGAATTTTTGAAAATTTCACTTTTTTGTGAAAACATCCACTAAATGAGGGAATAATATGTGTGAGGGTACCCCAGGAGAGTTCCAAATGTGTGTGGGTAGAATATATATCCCACGGGGGTAAAATTGAAAAAAGTTAAAAAAAATTTTTTTTGGACTTAGTAATTTTTCCGGCGTTCATCTGACTTTCAGATAGGGGAAATGTGAGTGAGCGTTCCAATTTCAGTTCCAGAGCGATTCGCCCAATGAGTCCTTGATATTTAGTCGTTTTCAGCCAATTTTCTGGATTTTTGAAAATTTCACTTTTTTGTGAAAATATCCACTAAATGAGGGAATAATATGTGTGAGGGTATCCCAGGAGAGTTCCAAATGTGTGTGGGTAGAATTTATATCCCACGGGGATAAAATTGAAAAAAGTTGAAAAAAATTTTTTTTTGCACTTACTAATTTTTCCGGCGTTCATCAGACTTTCAGATAGGGGAAATGTCAGTGAGCGTTCCGATTTCAGTTCCAGAGCCATTTGCCCAATGAGTCCTTGATATTTAGTCGTTTTCAGCCAATTTTCTGAATTTTTGAAAATTTCACTTTTTTGTGAAAACATCCACTAAATGAGGGAATAATATGTGTGAGGGTACCCCAGGAGAGTTCCAAATGTGTGTGGGTAGAATATATATCCCACGGGGGTAAAATTGAAAAAAGTTTAAAAAAATTTTTTTTGGGACTTAGTCATTTTTCCGGCGTTTGTCAGACTTTCAGATAGGTGAAATGTCAGTGAGCGTTCTGATTTCAGTTCCAGAGCGATTCGCCCAATGAGTCCTTGATATTTAGTCGTTTTCAGCCAATTTTCAGGATTTTTGAAAATTTCACTTTTTTGTGAAAATATCCACTAAATGAGGGAATAATATGTGTAAGGGTACCCCAGGAGAGTTCCAAATGTGTGTGGGTAGAATATAAATTGCACGGGGATAAAATTGAAAAAAGTTGAAAAAAATTTTTTTTTGGACTTAGACATTTTTCCGGCGTTTATCAGACTTTCAGATAGGGGAAATGTCAGTGAGCGTTCCGATTTCAGTTCCAGAGTGATTCGCCCAATGAGTCCTAGATATTTAGTCGTTTTCAGCCAATTTTCTGGATTTTTGAAAATTTCACTTTTTTGTGAAAATATCCACTAAATGAGGGAATAATATGTATGAGGGTACCCCAGGAGAGTTCCAAATGTGTGTGGGTAGAATATATATCCCACGGGGGTAAAATTGAAAAAAGTTGAAAAAAATATTTTTTGGACTTAGTCATTTTTCCGCCGTTTATCAGACTTTCAGATAGGGGAAATGTCAGTGAGCGTTCTGATTTCAGTTCCAGAGCGATTTGCCCAATGAGTCCTTAATATTTAGTCATTTTCAGCCAATTTTCTGGATTTTTGAAAATTTCACTTTTTTGTGAAAATATCCACTAAATGAGGGAATAATATGTGTGAGGGTACCCCAGGAGAGTTCCAAATGTGTGTGGGTAGAATATATATCCCACGGGGATAAAATTGAAAAAATTTTAAAAAAAAAATTTTTTTGGACTTAGTAATTTTTCCGGCGTTTATCAGACTTTCAGATAGGGGAAATGTCAGTGAGCGTTCCGATTTCAGTTCCAGAGCGATTCGCCCAATGAGTCCTTGATATTTAGTCGTTTTCAGCCAATTTTCTGGATTTTTAAAAATTTCACTTTTTTGTGAAAATATCCACTAAATGAGGGAATAATATGTGTGAGGGTACCCCAGGAGAGATCCAAATGTGTGTGGGTAGAATATGTATCCCACGGGGGTAAAATTGAACAAAGTTTAAAAAAAATTTTTTTTGGACTTAGTCATTTTTCCGGCGTTTATCAGACTTTCAGATATGGAAAATGTCAGTGAGCGTTCAGATTTCAGTTCCAGAGCGATTCGCCCAATGAGTCCTTGATATTTAGTCGTTTTCAGCCAATTTTCTGGATTTTTAAAAATTTCACTTTTTTGTGAAAATATCCACTAAATGAGGGAATAATATGTGTGAGGGTATCCCAAGAGAGTTCCAAATGTGTGTGGGTAGAATATATATCCCACGGGGATAAAATTGAAAAAAGTTGAAAAAAATTTTTTTTTGGACTTACTAGTTTTGCCGGCGTTCATCAGACTTTCAGATAGGGGAAATGTCAGTGAGCATTCCGATTTCAGTTCCAGAGCGATTCGCCCAATGAGTCCTAGATATTTAGTCGTTTTCAGCCAATTTTCTGGATTTTTGAAAATTTCACTTTTTTGTGAAAATATCCACTAAATGAGGGAATAATATGTATGAGGGTACCCCAGGAGAGTTCCAAATGTGTGTGGGTAGAATATATATCCCACGGGGATAAAATTGAAAAAAGTTGAAAAAATTTTTTTTTTGGACTTACTAATTTTTCCGGCGTTCATCAGACTTTCAGATAGGGGAAATGTCAGTGAGTATTCCGATATCAGTTCCAGAGCGATTCGCCCAATGAGTCCTTGATATTTAGTCGTTTTCAGCCAATTTTCTGGATTTTTGAAAATTTCAGTTTTTTGTGAAAATATCCACTAAATGAGGGAATAATATGTGTGAGGGTACCCCAGGAGAGTTCCAAATGTGTGTGGGTAGAATATATATCCCACGGGAGTAAAATTGAAAAAAGTTGAAAAAAACTTTTTTTGGACTTAGTCATTTTTCCGGCGTTTATCAGACTTTCAGATAGGGGAAATGTCAGTGAGCGTTCCGATTTCAGTTCCAGAGCCATTTGCCCAATGAGTCCTTGATATTTAGTCGTTTTCAGCCAATTTTCTGAATTTTTGAAAATTTCACTTTTTTGTGAAAACATCCACTAAATGAGGGAATAATATGTGTGAGGGTACCCCAGGAGAGTTCCAAATGTGTGTGGGTAGAATATATATCCCACGGGGGTAAAATTGAAAAAAGTTAAAAAAAATTTTTTTGGGACTTAGTCATTTTTCCGGTGTTCATCAGACTTTCAGATAGGGGAAATGTGAGTGAGCGTTCCGATTTCAGTCCCAGAGCGATTCGCTCAATGAGTCCTTGATATTTAGTCGTTTTCAGCCAATTTTCAGGATTTTTGAAAATTTCACTTTTTTGTGAAAATATCCACTAAATGAGGGAATAATATGTGTAAGGGTACCCCAGGAGAGTTCCAAATGTGTGTGGGTAGAATATAAATTCCACGGGGATAAAATTGAAAAAAGTTGAAAAAAATTTTTTTTGGGACTTAGACATTTTTCCGGCGTTTGTCAGACTTTCAGATAGGGGAAATGTCAGTGAGCGTTCTGATTTCAGTTCCAGAGCGATTCGCCCAATGAGTCCTTGATATTTAGTCGTTTTCAGCCAATTTTCAGGATTTTTGAAAATTTCACTTTTTTGTGAAAATATCCACTAAATGAGGGAATAATATGTGTGAGGGTACCCCAGGAGAGTTCCAAATGTGTGTGGGTAGAATATATATCCCACGGGGATAAAATTGAAAAAATTTAAAAAAAAAAATTTTTTTGGACTTAGTAATTTTTCCGGCGTTTATCAGACTTTCAGATAGGGGAAATGTCAGTGAGCGTTCCGATTTCAGTTCCAGAGCGATTCGCCCAATGAGTCCTTGATATTTAGTCGTTTTCAGCCAATTTTCTGGATTTTTAAAAATTTCACTTTTTTTGTGAAAATATCCACTAAATGAGGGAATAATATGTGTGAGGGTATCCCAAGAGAGTTCCAAATGTGTGTGGGTAGAATATATATCCCACGGGGATAAAATTGAAAAAAGTTGAAAAAAAATTTTTTTTGGACTTACTAGTTTTGCCGGCGTTCATCAGACTTTCAGATAGGGGAAATGTCAGTGAGCGTTCCGATTTCAGTTCCAGAGCCATTTGCCCAATGAGTCCTTGATATTTAGTCGTTTTCATCCAATTTTCTGAATTTTTGAAAATTTCACTTTTTTGTGAAAACATCCACTAAATGAGGGAATAATATGTGTGAGGGTACCCCAGGAGAGTTCCAAATGTGTGTGGGTAGAATATATATCCCACGGGGGTAAAATTGAAAAAAGTTAAAAAAAATTTTTTTTGGACTTAGTAATTTTTCCGGCGTTCATCTGACTTTCAGATAGGGGAAATGTGAGTGAGCGTTCCAATTTCAGTTCCAGAGCGATTCGCCCAATGAGTCCTTGATATTTAGTCGTTTTCAGCCAATTTTCTGGATTTTTGAAAATTTCACTTTTTTGTGAAAATATCCACTAAATGAGGGAATAATATGTGTGAGGGTATCCCAGGAGAGTTCCAAATGTGTGTGGGTAGAATTTATATCCCACGGGGATAAAATTGAAAAAAGTTGAAAAAAATTTTTTTTTGCACTTACTAATTTTTCCGGCGTTCATCAGACTTTCAGATAGGGGAAATGTCAGTGAGCGTTCCGATTTCAGTTCCAGAGCCATTTGCCCAATGAGTCCTTGATATTTAGTCGTTTTCAGCCAATTTTCTGAATTTTTGAAAATTTCACTTTTTTGTGAAAACATCCACTAAATGAGGGAATAATATGTGTGAGGGTACCCCAGGAGAGTTCCAAATGTGTGTGGGTAGAATATATATCCCACGGGGGTAAAATTGAAAAAAGTTTAAAAAAATTTTTTTTGGGACTTAGTCATTTTTCCGGCGTTTGTCAGACTTTCAGATAGGTGAAATGTCAGTGAGCGTTCTGATTTCAGTTCCAGAGCGATTCGCCCAATGAGTCCTTGATATTTAGTCGTTTTCAGCCAATTTTCAGGATTTTTGAAAATTTCACTTTTTTGTGAAAATATCCACTAAATGAGGGAATAATATGTGTAAGGGTACCCCAGGAGAGTTCCAAATGTGTGTGGGTAGAATATAAATTGCACGGGGATAAAATTGAAAAAAGTTGAAAAAAATTTTTTTTTGGACTTAGACATTTTTCCGGCGTTTATCAGACTTTCAGATAGGGGAAATGTCAGTGAGCGTTCTGATTTCAGTTCCAGAGCGATTCGCCCAATGAGTCCTAGATATTTAGTCGTTTTCAGCCAATTTTCTGGATTTTTGAAAATTTCACTTTTTTGTGAAAATATCCACTAAATGAGGGAATAATATGTATGAGGGTACCCCAGGAGAGTTCCAAATGTGTGTGGGTAGAATATATATCCCACGGGGGTAAAATTGAAAAAAGTTGAAAAAAATATTTTTTGGACTTAGTCATTTTTCCGCCGTTTATCAGACTTTCAGATAGGGGAAATGTCAGTGAGCGTTCTGATTTCAGTTCCAGAGCGATTCGCCCAATGAGTCCTTAATATTTAGTCATTTTCAGCCAATTTTCTGGATTTTTGAAAATTTCACTTTTTTGTGAAAATATCCACTAAATGAGGGAATAATATGTGTGAGGGTACCCCAGGAGAGTTCCAAATGTGTGTGGGTAGAATATATATCCCACGGGGATAAAATTGAAAAAATTTAAAAAAAAAAATTTTTTTGGACTTAGTAATTTTTCCGGCGTTTATCAGACTTTCAGATAGGGGAAATGTCAGTGAGCGTTCCGATTTCAGTTCCAGAGCGATTCGCCCAATGAGTCCTTGATATTTAGTCGTTTTCAGCCAATTTTCTGGATTTTTAAAAATTTCACTTTTTTGTGAAAATATCCACTAAATGAGGGAATAATATGTGTGAGGGTACCCCAGGAGAGATCCAAATGTGTGTGGGTAGAATATGTATCCCACGGGGGTAAAATTGAACAAAGTTTAAAAAAAAATTTTTTTGGACTTAGTCATTTTTCCGGCGTTTATCAGACTTTCAGATATGGAAAATGTCAGTGAGCGTTCAGATTTCAGTTCCAGAGCGATTCGCCCAATGAGTCCTTGATATTTAGTCGTTTTCAGCCAATTTTCTGGATTTTTAAAAATTTCACTTTTTTGTGAAAATATCCACTAAATGAGGGAATAATATGTGTGAGGGTATCCCAAGAGAGTTCCAAATGTGTGTGGGTAGAATATATATCCCACGGGGATAAAATTGAAAAAAGTTGAAAAAAATTTTTTTTTGGACTTACTAGTTTTGCCGGCGTTCATCAGACTTTCAGATAGGGGAAATGTCAGTGAGCATTCCGATTTCAGTTCCAGAGCGATTCGCCCAATGAGTCCTAGATATTTAGTCGTTTTCAGCCAATTTTCTGGATTTTTGAAAATTTCACTTTTTTGTGAAAATATCCACTAAATGAGGGAATAATATGTATGAGGGTACCCCAGGAGAGTTCCAAATGTGTGTGGGTAGAATATATATCCCACGGGGATAAAATTGAAAAAAGTTGAAAAAATTTTTTTTTTGGACTTACTAATTTTTCCGGCGTTCATCAGACTTTCAGATAGGGGAAATGTCAGTGAGTATTCCGATATCAGTTCCAGAGCGATTCGCCCAATGAGTCCTTGATATTTAGTCGTTTTCAGCCAATTTTCTGGATTTTTGAAAATTTCAGTTTTTTGTGAAAATATCCACTAAATGAGGGAATAATATGTGTGAGGGTACCCCAGGAGAGTTCCAAATGTGTGTGGGTAGAATATATATCCCACGGGGGTAAAATTGAAAAAAGTTGAAAAAAACTTTTTTTGGACTTAGTCATTTTTCCGGCGTTTATCAGACTTTCAGATAGGGGAAATGTCAGTGAGCGTTCCGATTTCAGTTCCAGAGCCATTCGCCCAATGAGTCCTAGATATTTAGTCGTTTTCAGCCAATTTTCTGGATTTTTGAAAATTTCACTTTTTTGTGAAAATATCCACTAAATGAGGGAATAATATGTGTGAGGGTATCCCAAGAGAGTTCCAAATGTGTGTGGGTAGAATATATATCCCACGGGGATAAAATTGAAAAAAGTTGAAAAAAAATTTTTTTTTGGACTTACTAGTTTTGCCGGCGTTCATCAGACTTTCAGATAGGGGAAATGTCAGTGAGCGTTCTGATTTCAGTTCCAGATCGATTAGCCCAATGAGTCCTTAATATTTAGTCGTTTTCAGCCAATTTTCTGGATTTTTGAAAATTTCACTTTCTTGTGAAAATATCCACTAATTGAGGGAATAATATGTGTAAGGGTACCCCAGGAGAGTTCCAAATGTGTGTGGGTAGAATATAAATTGCACGGGGATAAAATTGAAAAAAGTTGAAAAAAATTTTTTTTTGGACTTAGACATTTTTCCGGCGTTTATCAGACTTTCAGATAGGGGAAATGTCAGTGAGCATTCTGATTTCAGTTCCAGAGCGATTCGCCCAATGAGTCCTTAATATTTAGTCATTTTCAGCCAATTTTCTGAATTTTTGAAAATTTCACTTTTTTGTGAAAACATCCACTAAATGAGGGAATAATATGTGTGAGGGTACCCCAGGAGAGTTTCAAATGTGTGTGGGTAGAATATATATCCCACGGGGGTAAAATTGAAAAAAGTTGAAAAAAATTTTTTTTTGGACTTAGACATTTTTCCGGCGTTTCTCAGACTTTCAGATAGGGGAAATGTCAGTGAGCGTTCTGATTTCAGTTCCAGAGTGATTCGCCCAATGAGTCCTAGATATTTAGTCGTTTTCAGCCAATTTTCAGTATTTTTGAAAATTTCACTTTTTTGTGAAAATATCCACTAAATGAGGGAATAATATGTATGAGGGTACCCCAGGAGAGTTCCAAATGTGTGTGGGTAGAATATATATCCCACGGGGGTAAAATTGAAAAAAGTTGAAAAAAATTTTTTTTGGACTTAGTCATTTTTCCGGCGTTCATCAGACTTTCAGATATGGGAAATGTCAGTGAGCATTCTGATTTCAGTTCCAGAGCGATTCGCCCAATGAGTCCTTGATATTTAGACGTTTTCAGCCAATTTTCTGGATTTTTGAAAATTTCACTTTTTTGTGAAAATATCCACTAAATGAGAGAATAATATGTGTGAGGGTACCCCAGGAGAGTTCCAAATGTGTGTTGGTAGAATATATATCCCACGGGGGTAAAATTGAAAAAAGTTGAAAAAAATTTTTTGTGGACTTAGTCATTTTTCCGGCATTTATCAGACTTTCAGATAGGGGAAATGTCAGTGAGCGTTCCGATTTCAGTTCCAGAGCGATTCGCCCAATGAGTCCTTGATATTTAGTCGTTTTCAGCCAATTTTCTGAATTTTTGAAAATTCACTTTTTTGTGAAAACATCCACTAAATGAGGGAATAATATGTGTGAGGGTACCCCAGGAGAGTTTCAAATGTGTGTGGGTAGAATATATATTCAACGGGGGTAAAATTGAAAAAAGTTGAAAAAAATTTTTTTTTGGACTTAGACATTTTTCCGGCGTTTGTCAGACTTTCAGATAGGGGAAATGTCAGTGAGCTTTCTGATTTCAGTTCCAGAGTGATTCGCCCAATGAGTCCTAGATATTTAGTCGTTTTCAGCCAATTTTCTGGATTTTTAAAAAATTTCACTTTTTTGTGAAAATATCCACTAAATGAGGGAATAATATGTGTGAGGGTACCCCAGGAGAGTTTCAAATGTGTGTGGGTAGAATATATATCCCACGGGGGTAAAATTGAAAAAAGTTGAAAAAAACTTTTTTTGGACTTAGTCATTTTTCCGGCGTTTATCAGACTTTCAGATAGGGGAAATGTCAGTGAGCGTTCCGATTTCAGTTCCAGAGCCATTCGCCCAATGAGTCCTTGATATTTAGTCGTTTTCAGCCAATTTTCTGAATTTTTGAAAATTTCACTTTTTTGTGAAAATATCCACTAAATGAGGGAATAATATGTATGAGGGTACCCCAGGAGAGTTCCAAATGTGTGTGGGTAGAATATATATCCCACGGGGGTAAAATTGAAAAGAGTTTAAAAAAAATTTTTTTGGGACTTAGTCATTTTTCCGGCGTTCATCAGACTTTCAGATAGGGAAAATATCAGTGAGCATTCCGATTTCAGTTCCAGAGTGATTTGCCCAATGAGTCCTTGATATTTAGTCGTTTTCAGCCAATTTTCTGAATTTTTGAAAATTTCACTTTTTTTGTGAAAACATCAACTAAATGAGGGAATAATATGTGTGAGGGTACCCCAGGAGAGTTTCAAATGTGTGTGGGTAGAATATATATCCCACGGGGGTAAAATTGAAAAAAGTTGAAAAAAATTTTTTTTTGGACTTAGACATTTTTCCGGCGTTTGTCAGACTTTCAGATAGGGGAAATGTCAGTGAGCATTCTGATTTCAGTTCCAGAGCGATTCGCCCAATGAGTCCTTGATATTTAGACGTTTTCAGCCAATTTTCTGGATTTTTGAAAATTTCACTTTTTTGTGAAAATATCCACTAAATGAGGGAATAATATGTATGAGGGTACCCCAGGAGAGTTCCAAATGTGTGTGGGTAGAATATATATCCCACGGGGGTAAAATTGAAAAGAGTTTAAAAAAAATTTTTTTGGGACTTAGTCATTTTTCCGGCGTTCATCAGACTTTCAGATAGGGAAAATATCAGTGAGCATTCCGATTTCAGTTCCAGAGTGATTTGCCCAATGAGTCCTTGATATTTAGTCGTTTTCAGCCAATTTTCTGAATTTTTGAAAATTTCACTTTTTTTGTGAAAACATCAACTAAATGAGGGAATAATATGTGTGAGGGTACCCCAGGAGAGTTTCAAATGTGTGTGGGTAGAATATATATCCCACGGGGGTAAAATTGAAAAAAGTTGAAAAAAATTTTTTTTTGGACTTAGACATTTTTCCGGCGTTTGTCAGACTTTCAGATAGGGGAAATGTGAGTGAGCGTTCCGATTTCAGTCCCAGAGCGATTCGCCCATTGAGTCCTTGATATTTAGTCGTTTTCAGCCAATTTTCAGGATTTTTGAAAATTTCACTTTTTTGTGAAAATATCCACTAAATGAGGGAATAATATGTGTAAGGGTACCCCAGGAGAGTTCCAAATGTGTGTGGGTAGAATATAAATTGCACGGGGATAAAATTGAAAAAAGTTGAAAAAAATTTTTTTTTGGACTTAGACATTTTTCCGGCGTTTATCAGACTTTCAGATAGGGGAAATGTCAGTGAGTGTTCCGATTTCAGTTCCAGAGTGATTCGCCCAATGAGTCCTTGATATTTAGTCGTTTTCAGCCAATTTTCTGGATTTTTAAAAATTTCACTTTTTTGTGAAAATATCCACTAAATGAGGGAATAATATGTGTGAGGGTACCCCAGGAGAGTTCCAAATGTGTGTGGGTAGAATATATATCCCACGGGGGTAAAATTGAAAAAAGTTGAAAAAAACTTTTTTTGGACTTAGTCATTTTTCCGGCGTTTATCAGACTTTCAGATAGGGGAAATGTCAGTGAGCGTTCCGATTTCAGTTCCAGAGCCATTCGCCCAATGAGTCCTTAATATTTAGTCGTTTTCAGCCAATTTTCTGAATTTTTGAAAATTTCACTTTTTTGTGAAAATATCCACTAAATGAGGGAATAATATGTGTGAGGGTACCCCAGGAGAGTTCCAAATGTGTGTGGGTAGAATATATATCCCACGGGGATAAAATTGAAAAAAGTTTAAAAAAAAATTTTTTTTGGACTTAGTCATTTTTCCGGCGTTCATCAGACTTTCAGATAGGGGAAATGTCAGTGAGCATTCTGATTTCAGTTCCAGAGCGATTCGCCCAATGAGTCCTTGATATTTAGACGTTTTCAGCCAATTTTCTGGATTTTTGAAAATTTCACTTTTTTGTGAAAATATCCACTAAATGAGAGAATAATATGTGTGAGGGTACCCCAGGAGAGATCCAAATGTGTGTGGGTAGAATATATATCCCACGGGGGTAAAATTGAAAAAAGTTGAAAAAAATTTTTTGTGGACTTAGTCATTTTTCCGGCATTTATCAGACTTTCAGATAGGGGAAATGTCAGTGAGCGTTCCGATTTCAGTTCCAGAGCGATTCGCGCAATGAGTCCTTGATATTTAGTCGTTTTCAGCCAATTTTCTGGATTTTTAAAAATTTCACTTTTTTGTGAAAATATCCACTAAATGAGGGAATAATATGTGTGAGGGTACCCCAGGAGAGTTCCAAATGTGTGTGGGTAGAATATATATCCCACGGGGGTAAAATTGAACAAAGTTTAAAAAAAATTTTTTGGGGGACTTAGTCATTTTTCCGGCGTTCATCAGACTTTCAGATAGGGGAAATGTGAGTGAGCGTTCCGATTTCAGTCCCAGAGCGATTCGCCCAATGAGTCCTTGATATTTAGTCGTTTTCAGCCAATTTTCAGGATTTTTGAAAATTTCACTTTTTTGTGAAAATATCCACTAAATGAGGGAATAATATGTGTAAGGGTACCCCAGGAGAGTTCCAAATGTGTGTGGGTAGAATTAAATTGCACGGGGATAAAATTGAAAAAAGTTGAAAAAAATTTTTTTTTGGACTTAGACATTTTTCCGGCGTTTATCAGACTTTCAGATAGGGGAAATGTCAGTGAGTGTTCCGATTTCAGTTCCAGAGTGATTCGCCCAATGAGTCCTAGATATTTAGTCGTTTTCAGCCAATTTTCTGGATTTTTGAAAATTTCACTTTTTTGTGAAAATATCCACTAAATGAGGGAATAATATGTATGAGGGTACCCCAGGAGAGTTCCAAATGTGTGTGGGTAGAATATATATCCCACGGGGGTAAAATTGAAAAAAGTTGAAAAAAATATGTTTTGGACTTAGTCATTTTTCCGGCGTTTATCAGACTTTCAGATAGGGGAAATGTCAGTGAGCGTTCCGATTTCAGTTCCAGAGCGATTCGCGCAATGAGTCCTTGATATTTAGTCGTTTTCAGCCAATTTTCTGGATTTTTAAAAATTTCACTTTTTTGTGAAAATATCCACTAAATGAGGGAATAATATGTGTGAGGGTACCCCAGGAGAGTTCCAAATGTGTGTGGGTAGAATATATATCCCACGGGGGTAAAATTGAAAAAAGTTGAAAAAAACTTTTTTTGGACTTAGTCATTTTTCCGCCGTTTATCAGACTTTCAGATAGGGGAAATGTCAGTGAGCATTCCGATTTCAGTTCCAGAGCCATTCGCCCAATGAGTCCTTGATATTTAGTCGTTTTCAGCCAATTTTCTGAATTTTTGAAAATTTCACTTTTTTGTGAAAATATCCACTAAATGAGGGAATAATATGTATGAGGGTACCCCAGGAGAGTTCCAAATGTGTGTGGGTAGAATATATATCCCACGGGGGTAAAATTGAAAAAAGTTGAAAAAAATTTTTTTTTGGACTTAGACATTTTTCCGGCGTTTGTCAGACTTTCAGATAGGGGAAATGTCAGTGAGCGTTCTGATTTCAGTTCCAGAGTGATTCGCCCAATGAGTCCTAGATATTTAGTCGTTTTCAGACAATTTTCAGTATTTTTGAAAATTTCACTTTTTTGTGAAAATATCCACTAAATGAGGGAATAATATGTATGAGGGTACCCCAGGAGAGTTCCAAATGTGTGTGGGTAGAATATATATCCCACGGGGGTAAAATTGAAAAAAGTTGAAAAAAATTTTTTGTGGACTTAGTCATTTTTCCGGCATTTATCAGACTTTCAGATAGGGGAAATGTCAGTGAGCGTTCCGATTTCAGTTCCGGAGCGATTCGCCCAATGAGTCCTTGATATTTAGTCGTTTTCAGCCAATTTTCTGGATTTTTAAAAATTTCACTTTTTTGTGAAAATATCCACTAAATGAGGGAATAATATGTGTGAGGGTACCCCAGGAGAGTTCCAAATGTGTGTGGGTAGAATATATATCCCACGGGGTAAAATTGAAAAAAGTTGAAAAAAACTTTTTTTGGACTTAGTCATTTTTCCGGCGTTTATCAGACTTTCAGATAGTGGAAATGTCAGTGAGCGTTCCGATTTCAGTTCCAGAGCGATTCGCCCAATGAGTCCTTGATATTTAGTCGTTTTCAGCCAATTTTCTGAATTTTTGAAATTTCACTTTTTTGTGAAAACATCCACTAAATAAGGGAATAATATGTGTGAGGGTACCCCAGGAGAGTTTCAAATGTGTGTGGGTAGAATATATATCCAACGGGGGTAAAATTGAAAAAAGTTGAAAAAAATTTTTTTTTGGACTTAGACATTTTTCCGGCGTTTGTCAGACTTTCAGATAGGGGAAATGTCAGTGAGCGTTCTGATTTCAGTTCCAGAGTGATTCGCCCAATGAGTCCTAGATATTTAGTCGTTTTCAGCCAATTTTCAGTATTTTTGAAAATTTCACTTTTTTGTGAAAATATCCACTAAATGAGGGAATAATATGTATGAGGGTACCCCAGGAGAGTTCCAAATGTGTGTGGGTAGAATATATATCCCACGGGGGTAAAATTGAAAAAAGTTGAAAAAAATTTTTTGTGGACTTAGTCATTTTTCCGGCATTTATCAGACTTTCAGATAGGGGAAATGTCAGTGAGCGTTCCGATTTCAGTTCTAGAGCGATTCGCCCAATGAGTCCTTGATATTTAGTCGTTTTCAGCCAATTTTCTGGATTTTTAAAAATTTCACTTTTTTGTGAAAATATCCACTAAATGAGGGAATAATATGTGTGAGGGTACCCCAGGAGAGTTCCAAATGTGTGTGGGTAGAATATATATCCCACGGGGGTAAAATTGAAAAAAGTTGAAAAAAACTTTTTTTGGACTTAGTCATTTTTCCGGCGTTTATCAGACTTTCAGATAGGGGAAATGTCAGTGAGCGTTCCGATTTCAGTTCCAGAGCCATTCGCCCAATGAGTCCTTAATATTTAGTCGTTTTCAGCCAATTTTCTGAATTTTTGAAAATTTCACTTTTTTGTGAAAATATCCACTAAATGAGGGAATAATATGTGTGAGGGTACCCCAGGAGAGTTCCAAATGTGTGTGGGTAGAATATATATCCCACGGGGATAAAATTGAAAAAAGTTTAAAAAAAAATTTTTTTTGGACTTAGTCATTTTTCCGGCGTTCATCAGACTTTCAGATAGGGGAAATGTCAGTGAGCATTCTGATTTCAGTTCCAGAGCGATTCGCCCAATGAGTCCTTGATATTTAGACGTTTTCAGCCAATTTTCTGGATTTTTGAAAATTTCACTTTTTTGTGAAAATATCCACTAAATGAGAGAATAATATGTGTGAGGGTACCCCAGGAGAGATCCAAATGTGTGTGGGTAGAATGTATATCCCACGGGGGTAAAATTGAAAAAAGTTGAAAAAAATTTTTTGTGGACTTAGTCATTTTTCCGGCATTTATCAGACTTTCAGATAGGGGAAATGTCAGTGAGCGTTCCGATTTCAGTTCCAGAGCGATTCGCGCAATGAGTCCTTGATATTTAGTCGTTTTCAGCCAATTTTCTGGATTTTTAAAAATTTCACTTTTTTGTGAAAATATCCACTAAATGAGGGAATAATATGTGTGAGGGTACCCCAGGAGAGTTCCAAATGTGTGTGGGTAGAATATATATCCCACGGGGGTAAAATTGAACAAAGTTTAAAAAAAATTTTTTTGGGGACTTAGTCATTTTTCCGGCGTTCATCAGACTTTCAGATAGGGGAAATGTGAGTGAGCGTTCCGATTTCAGTCCCAGAGCGATTCGCCCAATGAGTCCTTGATATTTAGTCGTTTTCAGCCAATTTTCAGGATTTTTGAAAATTTCACTTTTTTGTGAAAATATCCACTAAATGAGGGAATAATATGTGTAAGGGTACCCCAGGAGAGTTCCAAATGTGTGTGGGCAGAATATAAATTCCACGGGGATAAAATTGAAAAAAGTTGAAAAAATTTTTTTTTTGGACTTAGACATTTTTCCGGCGTTTGTCAGACTTTCAGATAGGGGAAATGTCAGTGAGCATTCTGATTTCAGTTCCAGAGTGATTCGCCCAATGAGTCCTAGATATTTAGTCGTTTTCAGCCAATTTTCTGGATTTTTAAAAATTTCACTTTTTTGTGAAAATATCCACTAAATGAGGGAATAATATGTGTGAGGGTACCCCAGGAGAGTTCCAAATGTGTGTGGGTAGAATATATATCCCACGGGGGTAAAATTGAAAAAAGTTGAAAAAAACTTTTTTTGGACTTAGTCATTTTTCCGCCGTTTATCAGACTTTCAGATAGGGGAAATGTCAGTGAGCGTTCCGATTTCAGTTCCAGAGCCATTCGCCCAATGAGTCCTTGATATTTAGTCGTTTTCAGCCAATTTTCTGAATTTTTGAAAATTTCACTTTTTTGTGAAAATATCCACTAAATGAGGGAATAATATGTATGAGGGTACCCCAGGAGAGTTCCAAATGTGTGTGGGTAGAATATATATCCCACGGGGGTAAAATTGAAAAAAGTTGAAAAAAATTTTTTTTTGGACTTAGACATTTTTCCGGCATTTATCAGACTTTCAGATAGGGGAAATGTCAGTGAGCGTTCCGATTTCAGTTCCGGAGCGATTCGCCCAATGAGTCCTTGATAGTTAGTCGTTTTCAGCCAATTTTCTGGATTTTTAAAAATTTCACTTTTTTGTGAAAATATCCACTAAATGAGGGAATAATATGTGTGAGGGTACCCCAGGAGAGTTCCAAATGTGTGTGGGTAGAATATATATCCCACGGGGGTAAAATTGAAAAAAGTTGAAAAAAACTTTTTTTGGACTTAGTCATTTTTCCGCCGTTTATCAGACTTTCAGATAGGGGAAATGTCAGTGAGCGTTCCGATTTCAGTTCCAGAGCCATTCGCCCAATGAGTCCTTGATATTTAGTCGTTTTCAGCCAATTTTCTGAATTTTTGAAAATTTCACTTTTTTGTGAAAATATCCACTAAATGAGGGAATAATATGTATGAGGGTACCCCAGGAGAGTTCCAAATGTGTGTGGGTAGAATATATATCCCACGGGGGTAAAATTGAAAAAAGTTGAAAAAAATTTTTTTTTGGACTTAGACATTTTTCCGGCGTTTGTCAGACTTTCAGATAGGGGAAATGTCAGTGAGCGTTCTGATTTCAGTTCCAGAGTGATTCGCCCAATGAGTCCTAGATATTTAGTCGTTTTCAGACAATTTTCAGTATTTTTGAAAATTTCACTTTTTTGTGAAAATATCCACTAAATGAGGGAATAATATGTATGAGGGTACCCCAGGAGAGTTCCAAATGTGTGTGGGTAGAATATATATCCCACGGGGGTAAAATTGAAAAAAGTTGAAAAAAATTTTTTGTGGACTTAGTCATTTTTCCGGCATTTATCAGACTTTCAGATAGGGGAAATGTCAGTGAGCGTTCCGATTTCAGTTCCGGAGCGATTCGCCCAATGAGTCCTTGATATTTAGTCGTTTTCAGCCAATTTTCTGGATTTTTAAAAATTTCACTTTTTTGTGAAAATATCCACTAAATGAGGGAATAATATGTGTGAGGGTACCCCAGGAGAGTTCCAAATGTGTGTGGGTAGAATATATATCCCACGGGGTAAAATTGAAAAAAGTTGAAAAAAACTTTTTTTGGACTTAGTCATTTTTCCGGCGTTTATCAGACTTTCAGATAGTGGAAATGTCAGTGAGCGTTCCGATTTCAGTTCCAGAGCGATTCGCCCAATGAGTCCTTGATATTTAGTCGTTTTCAGCCAATTTTCTGAATTTTTGAAATTTCACTTTTTTGTGAAAACATCCACTAAATAAGGGAATAATATGTGTGAGGGTACCCCAGGAGAGTTTCAAATGTGTGTGGGTAGAATATATATCCAACGGGGGTAAAATTGAAAAAAGTTGAAAAAAATTTTTTTTTGGACTTAGACATTTTTCCGGCGTTTGTCAGACTTTCAGATAGGGGAAATGTCAGTGAGCGTTCTGATTTCAGTTCCAGAGTGATTCGCCCAATGAGTCCTAGATATTTAGTCGTTTTCAGCCAATTTTCAGTATTTTTGAAAATTTCACTTTTTTGTGAAAATATCCACTAAATGAGGGAATAATATGTATGAGGGTACCCCAGGAGAGTTCCAAATGTGTGTGGGTAGAACATATATCCCACGGGGGTAAAATTGAAAAAAGTTTAAAAAAATTTTTTTGGGACTTAGTCATTTTTCCGGCGTTCATCAGACTTTCAGATATGGGAAATGTCAGTGAGCATTCTGATTTCAGTTCCAGAGCGATTCGCCCAATGAGTCCTTGATATTTAGACGTTTTCAGCCAATTTTCTGGATTTTTGAAAATTTCACTTTTTTGTGAAAATATCCACTAAATGAGAGAATAATATGTGTGAGGGTACCCCAGGAGAGTTCCAAATGTGTGTGGGTAGAATATATATCCCACGGGGGTAAAATTGAAAAAAGTTGAAAAAAATTTTTTGTGGACTTAGTCATTTTTCCGGCATTTATCAGACTTTCAGATAGGGGAAATGTCAGTGAGCGTTCCGATTTCAGTTCTAGAGCGATTCGCCCAATGAGTCCTTGATATTTAGTCGTTTTCAGCCAATTTTCTGGATTTTTAAAAATTTCACTTTTTTGTGAAAATATCCACTAAATGAGGGAATAATATGTGTGAGGGTACCCCAGGAGAGTTCCAAATGTGTGTGGGTAGAATATATATCCCACGGGGGTAAAATTGAAAAAAGTTGAAAAAAACTTTTTTTGGACTTAGTCATTTTTCCGGCGTTTATCAGACTTTCAGATAGGGGAAATGTCAGTGAGCGTTCCGATTTCAGTTCCAGAGCCATTCGCCCAATGAGTCCTTAATATTTAGTCGTTTTCAGCCAATTTTCTGAATTTTTGAAAATTTCACTTTTTTGTGAAAATATCCACTAAATGAGGGAATAATATGTGTGAGGGTACCCCAGGAGAGTTCCAAATGTGTGTGGGTAGAATATATATCCCACGGGGATAAAATTGAAAAAAGTTTAAAAAAAAATTTTTTTTGGACTTAGTCATTTTTCCGGCGTTCATCAGACTTTCAGATAGGGGAAATGTCAGTGAGCATTCTGATTTCAGTTCCAGAGCGATTCGCCCAATGAGTCCTTGATATTTAGACGTTTTCAGCCAATTTTCTGGATTTTTGAAAATTTCACTTTTTTGTGAAAATATCCACTAAATGAGAGAATAATATGTGTGAGGGTACCCCAGGAGAGATCCAAATGTGTGTGGGTAGAATGTATATCCCACGGGGGTAAAATTGAAAAAAGTTGAAAAAAATTTTTTGTGGACTTAGTCATTTTTCCGGCATTTATCAGACTTTCAGATAGGGGAAATGTCAGTGAGCGTTCCGATTTCAGTTCCAGAGCGATTCGCGCAATGAGTCCTTGATATTTAGTCGTTTTCAGCCAATTTTCTGGATTTTTAAAAATTTCACTTTTTTGTGAAAATATCCACTAAATGAGGGAATAATATGTGTGAGGGTACCCCAGGAGAGTTCCAAATGTGTGTGGGTAGAATATATATCCCACGGGGGTAAAATTGAACAAAGTTTAAAAAAAATTTTTTTGGGGACTTAGTCATTTTTCCGGCGTTCATCAGACTTTCAGATAGGGGAAATGTGAGTGAGCGTTCCGATTTCAGTCCCAGAGCGATTCGCCCAATGAGTCCTTGATATTTAGTCGTTTTCAGCCAATTTTCAGGATTTTTGAAAATTTCACTTTTTTGTGAAAATATCCACTAAATGAGGGAATAATATGTGTAAGGGTACCCCAGGAGAGTTCCAAATGTGTGTGGGCAGAATATAAATTCCACGGGGATAAAATTGAAAAAAGTTGAAAAAATTTTTTTTTTGGACTTAGACATTTTTCCGGCGTTTGTCAGACTTTCAGATAGGGGAAATGTCAGTGAGCATTCTGATTTCAGTTCCAGAGTGATTCGCCCAATGAGTCCTAGATATTTAGTCGTTTTCAGCCAATTTTCTGGATTTTTAAAAATTTCACTTTTTTGTGAAAATATCCACTAAATGAGGGAATAATATGTGTGAGGGTACCCCAGGAGAGTTCCAAATGTGTGTGGGTAGAATATATATCCCACGGGGGTAAAATTGAAAAAAGTTGAAAAAAACTTTTTTTGGACTTAGTCATTTTTCCGCCGTTTATCAGACTTTCAGATAGGGGAAATGTCAGTGAGCGTTCCGATTTCAGTTCCAGAGCCATTCGCCCAATGAGTCCTTGATATTTAGTCGTTTTCAGCCAATTTTCTGAATTTTTGAAAATTTCACTTTTTTGTGAAAATATCCACTAAATGAGGGAATAATATGTATGAGGGTACCCCAAGAGAGTTCCAAATGTGTGTGGGTAGAATATATATCCCACGGGGGTAAAATTGAAAAAAGTTGAAAAAAATTTTTTTTTGGACTTAGACATTTTTCCGGCATTTATCAGACTTTCAGATAGGGGAAATGTCAGTGAGCGTTCCGATTTCAGTTCCGGAGCGATTCGCCCAATGAGTCCTTGATAGTTAGTCGTTTTCAGCCAATTTTCTGGATTTTTAAAAATTTCACTTTTTTGTGAAAATATCCACTAAATGAGGGAATAATATGTGTGAGGGTACCCCAGGAGAGTTCCAAATGTGTGTGGGTAGAATATATATCCCACGGGGTAAAATTGAAAAAAGTTGAAAAAAACTTTTTTTGGACTTAGTCATTTTTCCGGCGTTTATCAGACTTTCAGATAGTGGAAATGTCAGTGAGCGTTCCGATTTCAGTTCCAGAGCGATTCGCCCAATGAGTCCTTGATATTTAGTCGTTTTCAGCCAATTTTCTGAATTTTTGAAATTTCACTTTTTTGTGAAAACATCCACTAAATGAGGGAATAATATGTGTGAGGGTACCCCAGGAGAGTTTCAAATGTGTGTGGGTAGAATATATATCCAACGGGGGTAAAATTGAAAAAAGTTGAAAAAAATTTTTTTTTGGACTTAGACATTTTTCCGGCGTTTGTCAGACTTTCAGATAGGGGAAATGTCAGTGAGCGTTCTGATTTCAGTTCCAGAGTGATTCGCCCAATGAGTCCTAGATATTTAGTCGTTTTCAGCCAATTTTCAGTATTTTTGAAAATTTCACTTTTTTGTGAAAATATCCACTAAATGAGGGAATAATATGTATGAGGGTACCCCAGGAGAGTTCCAAATGTGTGTGGGTAGAACATATATCCCACGGGGGTAAAATTGAAAAAAGTTGAAAAAAATTTTTTTTGGACTTAGTCATTTTTCCGGCGTTCATCAGACTTTCAGATATGGGAAATGTCAGTGAGCATTCTGATTTCAGTTCCAGAGCGATTCGCCCAATGAGTCCTTGATATTTAGACGTTTTCAGCCAATTTTCTGGATTTTTGAAAATTTCACTTTTTTGTGAAAATATCCACTAAATGAGAGAATAATATGTGTGAGGGTACCCCAGGAGAGTTCCAAATGTGTGTGGGTAGAATATATATCCCACGGGGGTAAAATTGAAAAAAGTTGAAAAAAACTTTTTTTGGACTTAGTCATTTTTCCGGCGTTTATCAGACTTTCAGATAGGGGAAATGTAAGTGAGCATTCTGATTTCAGTTCCAGAGCGATTCGCCCAGTGAGTCCTTGATATTTAGACGTTTTCAGCCAATTTTCTGGATTTTTGAAAATTTCACTTTTTTGTGAAAATATCCACTAAATGAGAGAATAATATGTGTGAGGGTACCGCAGGAGAGTTCCAAATGTGTGTGGGTAGAATATATATCCCACGGGGGTAAAGTTGAAAAAAGTTGAAAAAAATTTTTTGTGGACTTAGTCATTTTTCCGGCATTTATCAGACTTTCAGATAGGGGAAATGTCAGTGAGCGTTCCGATTTCAGTTCCAGAGCGATTCGCCCAATGAGTCCTTGATATTTAGTCGTTTTCAGCCAATTTTCTGGATTTTTGAAAATTTCACTTTTTTGTGAAAATATCCACTAAATGAGGGAATAATATGTGTGAGGGAACCCCAGGAGAGTTCCAAATGTGTGTGGGTAGAATATATATCCCACGGGGATAAAATTGAAAAAAGTTGAAAAAAAAACTTTTTTTGGACTTAGTCATTTTTCCGGCGTTTATCAGACTTTCAGATAGGGGAAATATCAGTGAGAGTTCCGATTTCAGTTCCAGAGCCATTCGCCCAATGAGTCCTTGATATTTAGTCGTTTTCAGCCAATTTTCAGGATTTTTGAAAATTTCACTTTTTTGTGAAAATATCCACTAAATGACGGCATAATATGTGTGAGGGTACCCCAGGAGAGTTCCAAATGTGTGTGGGTAGAATATATATCCCACGGGGATAAAATTGAAAAAAGTTTAAAAAAATTTTTTTTTGGACTTAGTAATTTTTCCGGCCTTCATCAGACTTTCAGATAGGGAAAATATCAGTGAGCATTCCGATTTCAGTTCCAGAGTCACTTGCCCAATGAGTCCTTGATATTTAGTCGTTTTCAGCCAATTTTCTGAATTTTTGAAAATTTCACTTTTTTGTGAAAACATCCACTAAATGAGGGAATAATATGTGTGAGGGTACCCCAGGAGAGTTTCAAATGTGTGTGGGTAGAATATATATCCCACGGGGGTAAAATTGAAAAAAGTTGAAAAAAATTTTTTTTTGGACTTAGACATTTTTCCGGCGTTTGTCAGACTTTCAGATAGGGGAAATGTCAGTGAGCGTTCTGATTTCAGTTCCAGAGTGATTCGCCCAATGAGTCCTAGATATTTAGTCGTTTTCAGCCAATTTTCAGTATTTTTGAAAATTTCACTTTTTTGTGAAAATATCCACTAAATGAGGGAATAATATGTATGAGGGTACCCCAGGAGAGTTCCAAATGTGTGTGGGTAGAATATATATCCCACGGGGGTAAAATTGAAAAAAGTTGAAAAAAATTTTTTGTGGACTTAGTCATTTTTCCGGCATTTATCAGACTTTCAGATAGGGGAAATGTAAGTGAGCATTCTGATTTCAGTTCCAGAGCGATTCGCCCAGTGAGTCCTTGATATTTAGACGTTTTCAGCCAATTTTCTGGATTTTTGAAAATTTCACTTTTTTGTGAAAATATCCACTAAATGAGAGAATAATATGTGTGAGGGTACCGCAGGAGAGTTCCAAATGTGTGTGGGTAGAATATATATCCCACGGGGGTAAAGTTGAAAAAAGTTGAAAAAATTTTTTTGTGGACTTAGTCATTTTTCCGGCATTTATCAGACTTTCAGATAGGGGAAATGTCAGTGAGCGTTCCGATTTCAGTTCCAGAGCGATTCGCCCAATGAGTCCTTGATATTTAGTCGTTTTCAGCCAATTTTCTGGATTTTTGAAAATTTCACTTTTTTGTGAAAATATCCACTAAATGAGGGAATAATATGTGTGAGGGAACCCCAGGAGAGTTCCAAATGTGTGTGGGTAGAATATAAATTGCACCGGGATAAAATTGAAAAAAGTTGAAAAAAATTTTTTTTGGACTTAGTCATTTTTCCGCCGTTTATCAGACTTTCAGATAGGGAAAATGTCAGTGAGCTTTCAGATTTCAGTTCCAGAGCGATTCGCCCATTGAGTCCTTGATATTCAGTCGTTTTCAGCCAATTTTCTGGATTTTTGAAAATTTCACTTTTTTTGTGAAAATATCCACTAAATGAGGGAATAATATGTGTGAGGGTACCCCAGGAGAGTTCCAAATGTGTGTGGGTAGAATATATATCCCACGGGGTAAAATTGAAAAAAGTTGAAAAAAACTTTTTTTGGACTTAGTCATTTTTCCGGCGTTTATCAGACTTTCAGATAGTGGAAATGTCAGTGAGCGTTCCGATTTCAGTTCCAGAGCGATTCGCCCAATGAGTCCTTGATATTTAGTCGTTTTCAGCCAATTTTCTGAATTTTTGAAATTTCACTTTTTTGTGAAAACATCCACTAAATGAGGGAATAATATGTGTGAGGGTACCCCAGGAGAGTTTCAAATGTGTGTGGGTAGAATATATATCCAACGGGGGTAAAATTGAAAAAAGTTGAAAAAAATTTTTTTTTGGACTTAGACATTTTTCCGGCGTTTGTCAGACTTTCAGATAGGGGAAATGTCAGTGAGCGTTCTGATTTCAGTTCCAGAGTGATTCGCCCAATGAGTCCTAGATATTTAGTCGTTTTCAGCCAATTTTCAGTATTTTTGAAAATTTCACTTTTTTGTGAAAATATCCACTAAATGAGGGAATAATATGTATGAGGGTACCCCAGGAGAGTTCCAAATGTGTGTGGGTAGAACATATATCCCACGGGGGTAAAATTGAAAAAAGTTGAAAAAAATTTTTTTTGGACTTAGTCATTTTTCCGGCGTTCATCAGACTTTCAGATATGGGAAATGTCAGTGAGCATTCTGATTTCAGTTCCAGAGCGATTCGCCCAATGAGTCCTTGATATTTAGACGTTTTCAGCCAATTTTCTGGATTTTTGAAAATTTCACTTTTTTGTGAAAATATCCACTAAATGAGAGAATAATATGTGTGAGGGTACCCCAGGAGAGTTCCAAATGTGTGTGGGTAGAATATATATCCCACGGGGGTAAAATTGAAAAAAGTTGAAAAAAACTTTTTTTGGACTTAGTCATTTTTCCGGCGTTTATCAGACTTTCAGATAGGGGAAATGTAAGTGAGCATTCTGATTTCAGTTCCAGAGCGATTCGCCCAGTGAGTCCTTGATATTTAGACGTTTTCAGCCAATTTTCTGGATTTTTGAAAATTTCACTTTTTTGTGAAAATATCCACTAAATGAGAGAATAATATGTGTGAGGGTACCGCAGGAGAGTTCCAAATGTGTGTGGGTAGAATATATATCCCACGGGGGTAAAGTTGAAAAAAGTTGAAAAAAATTTTTTGTGGACTTAGTCATTTTTCCGGCATTTATCAGACTTTCAGATAGGGGAAATGTCAGTGAGCGTTCCGATTTCAGTTCCAGAGCGATTCGCCCAATGAGTCCTTGATATTTAGTCGTTTTCAGCCAATTTTCTGGATTTTTGAAAATTTCACTTTTTTGTGAAAATATCCGCTAAATGAGGGAATAATATGTGTGAGGGAACCCCAGGAGAGTTCCAAATGTGTGTGGGTAGAATATATATCCCACGGGGATAAAATTGAAAAAAGTTGAAAAAAAAACTTTTTTTGGACTTAGTCATTTTTCCGGCGTTTATCAGACTTTCAGATAGGGGAAATGTCAGTGAGAGTTCCGATTTCAGTTCCAGAGCCATTCGCCCAATGAGTCCTTGATATTTAGTCGTTTTCAGCCAATTTTCAGGATTTTTGAAAATTTCACTTTTTTGTGAAAATATCCACTAAATGACGGCATAATATGTGTGAGGGTACCCCAGGAGAGTTCCAAATGTGTGTGGGTAGAATATATATCCCACGGGGATAAAATTGAAAAAAGTTTAAAAAAATTTTTTTTTGGACTTAGTAATTTTTCCGGCCTTCATCAGACTTTCAGATAGGGAAAATATCAGTGAGCATTCCGATTTCAGTTCCAGAGTCACTTGCCCAATGAGTCCTTGATATTTAGTCGTTTTCAGCCAATTTTCTGAATTTTTGAAAATTTCACTTTTTTGTGAAAACATCCACTAAATGAGGGAATAATATGTGTGAGGGTACCCCAGGAGAGTTTCAAATGTGTGTGGGTAGAATATATATCCCACGGGGGTAAAATTGAAAAAAGTTGAAAAAAATTTTTTTTTGGACTTAGACATTTTTCCGGCGTTTGTCAGACTTTCAGATAGGGGAAATGTCAGTGAGCGTTCTGATTTCAGTTCCAGAGTGATTCGCCCAATGAGTCCTAGATATTTAGTCGTTTTCAGCCAATTTTCAGTATTTTTGAAAATTTCACTTTTTTGTGAAAATATCCACTAAATGAGGGAATAATATGTATGAGGGTACCCCAGGAGAGTTCCAAATGTGTGTGGGTAGAATATATATCCCACGGGGGTAAAATTGAAAAAAGTTGAAAAAAATTTTTTGTGGACTTAGTCATTTTTCCGGCATTTATCAGACTTTCAGATAGGGGAAATGTAAGTGAGCATTCTGATTTCAGTTCCAGAGCGATTCGCCCAGTGAGTCCTTGATATTTAGACGTTTTCAGCCAATTTTCTGGATTTTTGAAAATTTCACTTTTTTGTGAAAATATCCACTAAATGAGAGAATAATATGTGTGAGGGTACCGCAGGAGAGTTCCAAATGTGTGTGGGTAGAATATATATCCCACGGGGGTAAAGTTGAAAAAAGTTGAAAAAATTTTTTTGTGGACTTAGTCATTTTTCCGGCATTTATCAGACTTTCAGATAGGGGAAATGTCAGTGAGCGTTCCGATTTCAGTTCCAGAGCGATTCGCCCAATGAGTCCTTGATATTTAGTCGTTTTCAGCCAATTTTCTGGATTTTTGAAAATTTCACTTTTTTGTGAAAATATCCACTAAATGAGGGAATAATATGTGTGAGGGAACCCCAGGAGAGTTCCAAATGTGTGTGGGTAGAATATATATCCCACGGGGATAAAATTGAAAAAAGTTGAAAAAAAAATTTTTTTTGGACTTAGTAATTTTTCCGGCGTTTATCAGACTTTCAGAGAGGGGAAATGTCAGTGAGCGTTCCGATTTCAGTTCCAGAGCGATTCGCCCAATGAGTCCTTGATATTTAGTCGTTTTCAGCCAATTTTCTGGATTTTTAAAAATTTCACTTTTTTGTGAAAATATCCACTAAATGAGGGAATAATATGTGTGAGGGTACCCCAGGAGAGTTCCAAATGTGTGTGGGTAGAATATATATCCCACGGGGGTAAAATTGAAAAAAGTTGAAAAAAACTTTTTTTGGACTTAGTCATTTTTCCGGCGTTTATCAGACTTTCAGATAGGGGAAATGTCAGTGAGCGTTCCGATTTCAGTTCCAGAGCCATTCGCCCAATGAGTCCTTGATATTTAGTTGTTTTCAGCCAATTTTCAGGATTTTTGAAAATTTCACTTTTTTGTGAAAATATCCACTAAATGAGGGAATAATATGTGTAAGGGTACCCCAGGAGAGTTCCAAATGTGTGTGGGTAGAATATAAATTGCACCGGGATAAAATTGAAAAAAGTTGAAAAAAATTTTTTTTGGACTTAGTCATTTTTCCGCCGTTTATCAGACTTTCAGATAGGGAAAATGTCAGTGAGCTTTCAGATTTCAGTTCCAGAGCGATTCGCCCATTGAGTCCTTGATATTCAGTCGTTTTCAGCCAATTTTCTGGATTTTTGAAAATTTCACTTTTTTTGTGAAAATATCCACTAAATGAGGGAATAATATGTGTGAGGGTACCCCAGGAGAGTTCCAAATGTGTGTGGGTAGAATATATATCCCACGGGGATAAAATTGAAAAAAGTTGAAAAAAAATTTTTTTTGGACTTAGTAATTTTTCCGGCGTTCATCAGACTTTCAGATAGGGGAAATGTCAGTGAGCATTCCGATTTCAGTTCCAGAGCGAATCGCCCAATGAGTCCTTGATATTTAGACGTTTTCAGCCAATTTTCTGGATTTTTGAAAATTTCACTTTTTTGTGAAAATATCCACTAAATGAGAGAATAATATGTGTGAGCGTACCCCAGGAGAGTTCCAAATGTGTGTGGGTAGAAAATATATCCCACGGGGGTAAAATTGAAGAAAGTTGAAAAAAATTTTTTGTGGACTTAGTCATTTTTCCGGCATTTATCAGACTTTCAGATAGGGGAAATGTCAGTGAGCGTTCCGATTTCAGTTCCAGAGCGATTCGCCCAATGAGTCCTTGATATTTAGTCGTTTTCAGCCAATTTTCTGGATTTTTGAAAATTTCACTTTTTTGTGAAAATATCCACTAAATGAGGGAATAATATGTGTGAGGGAACCCCAGGAGAGTTCCAAATGTGTGTGGGTAGAATATATATCCCACGGGGATAAAATTGAAAAAAGTTGAAAAAAAAATGTTTTTTGGACTTAGTAATTTTTCCGGCGTTTATCAGACTTTCAGATAGGGGAAATGTCAGTGAGCGTTCCGATTTCAGTTCCAGAGCGATTCGCCCAATGAGTCCTTGATATTTAGTCGTTTTCAGCCAATTTTCTGGATTTTAGAAAATTTCACTTTTTTGTGAAAATATCCACTAAATGAGGGAATAATATGTGTGAGGGTACCCCAGGAGAGTTCCAAATGTGTGTGGGTAGAATATATATCCCACGGGGGTAAAATTGAAAAAAGTTGAAAAAAATTTTTTTTGGACTTAGTCATTTTTCCGCCGTTTATCAGACTTTCAGATAGGGGAAATGTCAGTGAGCGTTCCGGTTTCAGTTCCAGAGCGATTCGCCCAATGAGTCCTTAATATTTAGTCATTTTCAGCCAATTTTCTGAATTTTTGAAAATTTCACTTTTTTGTGAAAACATCCACTAAATGAAGGAATAATATGTGTGAGGGTACCCCAGGAGAGTTCCAAATGTGTGTGGGTAGAATATATATCCCACGGGGTAAAATTGAAAAAAGTTTAAAAAAAATTTTTTTTGGACTTAGTCATTTTTCCGGCGTTTATCAGACTTTCAGATAGGGAAAATGTCAGTGAGCTTTCAGATTTCAGTTCCAGAGTGATTCGCCCAATGAGTCCTTGATATTCAGTCGTTTTCAGCCAATTTTCTGGATTTTTGAAAATTTCACTTTTTTTGTGAAAATATCCACTAAATGAGGGAATAATATGTGTGAGGGTACCCCAGGAGAGTTCCAAATGTGTGTGGGTAGAAAATATATCCCACGGGGGTAAAATTGAAAAAAGTGGAAAAAAATTTTTTGTGGACTTAGTCATTTTTCCGGCGTTTATCAGACTTTCAGATAGGGAAAATGTCAGTGAGCGTTCAGATTTCAGTTCCAGAGTGATTCGCCCAATGAGTCCTTGATATTTAGTCGTTTTCAGCCAATTTTCTGGATTTTTGAAAATTTCACTTTTTTGTGAAAATATCCACTAAATGAGGGAATAATATGTATGAGGGTACCCCAGGAGAGTTCCAAATGTGTGTGGGTAGAATATATATCCCATGGGGGTAAAATTGAAAAAAGTTGAAAAAAATTTTTTTTGGACTTAGTCATTTTTCCGCCGTTTATCAGACTTTCAGATAGGGGAAATGTCAGTGAGCGTTCCGGTTTCAGTTCCAGAGCGATTCGCCCAATGAGTCCTTAATATTTAGTCATTTTCAGCCAATTTTCTGGATTTTTGAAAATTTCACTTTTTTGTGAAAATATCCACTAAATGAGGGAATAATATGTGTGAGGGTACCCCAGGAGAGTTCCAAATGTGTGTGGGTAGAAAATATATCCCACGGGGGTAAAATTGAAAAAAGTGGAAAAAATTTTTTTGTGGACTTAGTCATTTTTCCGGCCTTCATCAGACTTTCAGATAGGGAAAATATCAGTGAGCATTCCGATTTCAGTTCCAGAGTCATTTGCCCAATGAGTCCTTGATATTTAGTCGTTTTCAGCCAATTTTCAGAATTTTTGAAAATTTCACTTTTTTGTGAAAACATCCACTAAATGAAGGAATAATATGTGTGAGGGTACCCCAGGAGAGTTCCAAATGTGTGTGGGTAGAATATATATCCCACGGGGATAAAATTGAAAAAAGTTGAAAAAAAAATTTTTTTTGGACTTAGTAATTTTTCCGGCGTTTATCAGACTTTCAGAGAGGGGAAATGTCAGTGAGCGTTCCGATTTCAGTTCCAGAGCGATTCGCGCAATGAGTCCTTGATATTTAGTCGTTTTCAGCCAATTTTCTGGATTTTTAAAAATTTCACTTTTTTGTGAAAATATCCACTAAATGAGGGAATAATATGTGCGAGGGTACCCCAGGAGAGTTCCAAATGTGTGTGGGTAGAATATATATCCCATGGGGGTAAAATTGAACAAAGTTTAAAAAAAAATTTTTTTGGACTTAGTCATTTTTCCGGCGTTTATCAGACTTTCAGATATGGAAAATGTCAGTGAGCATTCCGATTTCAGTTCCAGAGCGAATCGCCCAATGAGTCCTTGATATTTAGACGTTTTCAGCCAATTTTCTGGATTTTTGAAAATTTCACTTTTTTGTGAAAATATCCACTAAATGAGAGAATAATATGTGTGAGCGTACCCCAGGAGAGTTCCAAATGTGTGTGGGTAGAAAATATATCCCACGGGGGTAAAATTGAAAAAAGTTGAAAAAAATTTTTTGTGGACTTAGTCATTTTTCCGGCATTTATCAGACTTTCAGATAGGGGAAATGTCAGTGAGCGTTCCGATTTCAGTTCCAGAGCGATTCGCCCAATGAGTCCTTGATATTTAGTCGTTTTCAGCCAATTTTCTGGATTTTTGAAAATTTCACTTTTTTGTGAAAATATCCACTAAATGAGGGAATAATATGTGTGAGGGAACCCCAGGAGAGTTCCAAATGTGTGTGGGTAGAATATATATCCCACGGGGATAAAATTGAAAAAAGTTGAAAAAAAAATGTTTTTTGGACTTAGTAATTTTTCCGGCGTTTATCAGACTTTCAGATAGGGGAAATGTCAGTGAGCGTTCCGATTTCAGTTCCAGAGCGATTCGCCCAATGAGTCCTTGATATTTAGTCGTTTTCAGCCAATTTTCTGGATTTTAGAAAATTTCACTTTTTTGTGAAAATATCCACTAAATGAGGGAATAATATGTGTGAGGGTACCCCAGGAGAGTTCCAAATGTGTGTGGGTAGAATATATATCCCACGGGGGTAAAATTGAAAAAAGTTGAAAAAAATTTTTTTTGGACTTAGTCATTTTTCCGGCGTTTATCAGACTTTCAGATAGGGAAAATGTCAGTGAGCTTTCAGATTTCAGTTCCAGAGTGATTCGCCCAATGAGTCCTTGATATTCAGTCGTTTTCAGCCAATTTTCTGGATTTTTGAAAAT
This sequence comes from Phyllobates terribilis, assembly GCF_046119375.1. Classification (NCBI taxonomy): domain Eukaryota; kingdom Metazoa; phylum Chordata; class Amphibia; order Anura; family Dendrobatidae; genus Phyllobates; species Phyllobates terribilis. The sequence continues at coordinate 9,804,611 of NW_027362805.1, read as the reverse complement.
TTCACTTTTTTTGTGAAAATATCCACTAAATGAGGGAATAATATGTGTGAGGGTACCCCAGGAGAGTTCCAAATGTGTGTGGGTAGAAAATATATCCCACGGGGGTAAAATTGAAAAAAGTGGAAAAAAATTTTTTGTGGACTTAGTCATTTTTCCGGCGTTTATCAGACTTTCAGATAGGGAAAATGTCAGTGAGCGTTCAGATTTCAGTTCCAGAGTGATTCGCCCAATGAGTCCTTGATATTTAGTCGTTTTCAGCCAATTTTCTGGATTTTTGAAAATTTCACTTTTTTGTGAAAATATCCACTAAATGAGGGAATAATATGTATGAGGGTACCCCAGGAGAGTTCCAAATGTGTGTGGGTAGAATATATATCCCATGGGGGTAAAATTGAAAAAAGTTGAAAAAAATTTTTTTTGGACTTAGTCATTTTTCCGCCGTTTATCAGACTTTCAGATAGGGGAAATGTCAGTGAGCGTTCCGGTTTCAGTTCCAGAGCGATTCGCCCAATGAGTCCTTAATATTTAGTCATTTTCAGCCAATTTTCTGGATTTTTGAAAATTTCACTTTTTTGTGAAAATATCCACTAAATGAGGGAATAATATGTGTGAGGGTACCCCAGGAGAGTTCCAAATGTGTGTGGGTAGAAAATATATCCCACGGGGGTAAAATTGAAAAAAGTGGAAAAAAATTTTTTGTGGACTTAGTCATTTTTCCGGCCTTCATCAGACTTTCAGATAGGGAAAATATCAGTGAGCATTCCGATTTCAGTTCCAGAGTCATTTGCCCAATGAGTCCTTGATATTTAGTCGTTTTCAGCCAATTTTCTGAATTTTTGAAAATTTCACTTTTTTGTGAAAACATCCACTAAATGAAGGAATAATATGTGTGAGGGTACCCCAGGAGAGTTCCAAATGTGTGTGGGTAGAATATATATCCCACGGGGATAAAATTGAAAAAAGTTGAAAAAAAAATTTTTTTTGGACTTAGTAATTTTTCCGGCGTTTATCAGACTTTCAGATATGGAAAATGTCAGTGAGCGTTCAGATTTCAGTTCCAGAGCGATTCGCCCAATGAGTCCTTGATATTTAGTCGTTTTCAGCCAATTTTCTGGATTTTTGAAAATTTCACTTTTTTGTGAAAATATCCACTAAATGAGGGAATAATATGTGTGAGGGTACCCCAGGAGAGTTCCAAATGTGTGTGGGTAGAATATATATCCCACGGGGGTAAAATTGAAAAAAGTTGAAAAAAACTTTTTTTGGACTTAGTCATTTTTCCGGCGTTTATCAGACTTTCAGATAGGGGAAATGTAAGTGAGCATTCTGATTTCAGTTCCAGAGCGATTCGCCCAGTGAGTCCTTGATATTTAGACGTTTTCAGCCAATTTTCTGGATTTTTGAAAATTTCACTTTTTTGTGAAAATATCCACTAAATGAGAGCATAATATGTGTGAGGGTACCGCAGGAGAGTTCCAAATGTGTGTGGGTAGAATATATATCCCACGGGGGTAAAGTTGAAAAAAGTTGAAAAAAATTTTTTGTGGACTTAGTCATTTTTCCGGCATTTATCAGACTTTCAGATAGGGGAAATGTCAGTGAGCGTTCCGATTTCAGTTCCAGAGCGATTCGCCCAATGAGTCCTTGATATTTAGTCGTTTTCAGCCAATTTTCAGGATTTTTGAAAATTTCACTTTTTTGTGAAAATATCCACTAAATGACGGCATAATATGTGTGAGGGTACCCCAGGAGAGTTCCAAATGTGTGTGGGTAGAATATATATCCCACGGGGATAAAATTGAAAAAAGTTTAAAAAAAATTTTTTTTGGACTTAGTAATTTTTCCGGCCTTCATCAGACTTTCAGATAGGGAAAATATCAGTGAGCATTCCGATTTCAGTTCCAGAGCGATTCGCCCAATGAGTCCTTGATATTCAGTCGTTTTCAGCCAATTTTCTGGATTTTTGAAAATTTCACTTTTTTTGTGAAAATATCCACTAAATGAGGGAATAATATGTGTGAGGGTACCCCAGGAGAGTTCCAAATGTGTGTGGGTAGAAAATATATCCCACGGGGGTAAAATTGAAAAAAGTGGAAAAAATTTTTTTGTGGACTTAGTCATTTTTCCGGCGTTTATCAGACTTTCAGATAGGGAAAATGTCAGTGAGCGTTCAGATTTCAGTTCCAGAGTGATTCGCCCAATGAGTCCTTGATATTTAGTCGTTTTCAGCCAATTTTCTGGATTTTTGAAAATTTCACTTTTTTGTGAAAATATCCACTAAATGAGGGAATAATATGTATGAGGGTACCCCAGGAGAGTTCCAAATGTGTGTGGGTAGAATATATATCCCACGGGGGTAAAATTGAAAAAAGTTGAAAAAGATTTTTTTTGGACTTAGTCATTTTTCCGCCGTTTATCAGACTTTCAGATAGGGGAAATGTCAGTGAGCGTTCCGGTTTCAGTTCCAGAGCGATTCGCCCAATGAGTCCTTAATATTTAGTCATTTTCAGCCAATTTTCTGGATTTTTGAAAATTTCACTTTTTTGTGAAAATATCCCTTAAATGAGGGAATAATATGTATGAGGGTGCCCCAGGAGAGTTCCAAATGTGTGTGGGTAGAATATATATCCCACGGGGATAAAATTGAAAAAAGTTGAAAAAAAATTTTTTTTGGACTTAGTAATTTTTCCGGCGTTCATCAGACTTTCAGATAGGGGAAATGTCAGTGAGCATTCCGATTTCAGTTCCAGAGCGAATCGCCCAATGAGTCCTTGATATTTAGACGTTTTCAGCCAATTTTCTGGATTTTTGAAAATTTCACTTTTTTGTGAAAATATCCACTAAATGAGAGAATAATATGTGTGAGCGTACCCCAGGAGAGTTCCAAATGTGTGTGGGTAGAAAATATATCCCACGGGGGTAAAATTGAAAAAAGTTGAAAAAAATTTTTTGTGGACTTAGTCATTTTTCCGGCATTTATCAGACTTTCAGATAGGGGAAATGTCAGTGAGCGTTCCGATTTCAGTTCCAGAGCGATTCGCCCAATGAGTCCTTGATATTTAGTCGTTTTCAGCCAATTTTCTGGATTTTTGAAAATTTCACTTTTTTGTGAAAATATCCACTAAATGAGGGAATAATATGTGTGAGGGAACCCCAGGAGAGTTCCAAATGTGTGTGGGTAGAATATATATCCCACGGGGATAAAATTGAAAAAAGTTGAAAAAAAAATGTTTTTTGGACTTAGTAATTTTTCCGGCGTTTATCAGACTTTCAGATAGGGGAAATGTCAGTGAGCGTTCCGATTTCAGTTCCAGAGCGATTCGCCCAATGAGTCCTTGATATTTAGTCGTTTTCAGCCAATTTTCTGGATTTTAGAAAATTTCACTTTTTTGTGAAAATATCCACTAAATGAGGGAATAATATGTGTGAGGGTACCCCAGGAGAGTTCCAAATGTGTGTGGGTAGAATATATATCCCACGGGGGTAAAATTGAAAAAAGTTGAAAAAAATTTTTTTTGGACTTAGTCATTTTTCCGGCGTTTATCAGACTTTCAGATAGGGAAAATGTCAGTGAGCTTTCAGATTTCAGTTCCAGAGTGATTCGCCCAATGAGTCCTTGATATTCAGTCGTTTTCAGCCAATTTTCTGGATTTTTGAAAATTTCACTTTTTTTGTGAAAATATCCACTAAATGAGGGAATAATATGTGTGAGGGTACCCCAGGAGAGTTCCAAATGTGTGTGGGTAGAAAATATATCCCACGGGGGTAAAATTGAAAAAAGTGGAAAAAAATTTTTTGTGGACTTAGTCATTTTTCCGGCGTTTATCAGACTTTCAGATAGGGAAAATGTCAGTGAGCGTTCAGATTTCAGTTCCAGAGTGATTCGCCCAATGAGTCCTTGATATTTAGTCGTTTTCAGCCAATTTTCTGGATTTTTGAAAATTTCACTTTTTTGTGAAAATATCCACTAAATGAGGGAATAATATGTATGAGGGTACCCCAGGAGAGTTCCAAATGTGTGTGGGTAGAATATATATCCCATGGGGGTAAAATTGAAAAAAGTTGAAAAAAATTTTTTTTGGACTTAGTCATTTTTCCGCCGTTTATCAGACTTTCAGATAGGGGAAATGTCAGTGAGCGTTCCGGTTTCAGTTCCAGAGCGATTCGCCCAATGAGTCCTTAATATTTAGTCATTTTCAGCCAATTTTCTGGATTTTTGAAAATTTCACTTTTTTGTGAAAATATCCACTAAATGAGGGAATAATATGTGTGAGGGTACCCCAGGAGAGTTCCAAATGTGTGTGGGTAGAAAATATATCCCACGGGGGTAAAATTGAAAAAAGTGGAAAAAAATTTTTTGTGGACTTAGTCATTTTTCCGGCCTTCATCAGACTTTCAGATAGGGAAAATATCAGTGAGCATTCCGATTTCAGTTCCAGAGTCATTTGCCCAATGAGTCCTTGATATTTAGTCGTTTTCAGCCAATTTTCTGAATTTTTGAAAATTTCACTTTTTTGTGAAAACATCCACTAAATGAAGGAATAATATGTGTGAGGGTACCCCAGGAGAGTTCCAAATGTGTGTGGGTAGAATATATATCCCACGGGGATAAAATTGAAAAAAGTTGAAAAAAAAATTTTTTTTGGACTTAGTAATTTTTCCGGCGTTTATCAGACTTTCAGATATGGAAAATGTCAGTGAGCGTTCAGATTTCAGTTCCAGAGCGATTCGCCCAATGAGTCCTTGATATTTAGTCGTTTTCAGCCAATTTTCTGGATTTTTGAAAATTTCACTTTTTTGTGAAAATATCCACTAAATGAGGGAATAATATGTGTGAGGGTACCCCAGGAGAGTTCCAAATGTGTGTGGGTAGAATATATATCCCACGGGGGTAAAATTGAAAAAAGTTGAAAAAAACTTTTTTTGGACTTAGTCATTTTTCCGGCGTTTATCAGACTTTCAGATAGGGGAAATGTAAGTGAGCATTCTGATTTCAGTTCCAGAGCGATTCGCCCAGTGAGTCCTTGATATTTAGACGTTTTCAGCCAATTTTCTGGATTTTTGAAAATTTCACTTTTTTGTGAAAATATCCACTAAATGAGAGCATAATATGTGTGAGGGTACCGCAGGAGAGTTCCAAATGTGTGTGGGTAGAATATATATCCCACGGGGGTAAAGTTGAAAAAAGTTGAAAAAAATTTTTTGTGGACTTAGTCATTTTTCCGGCATTTATCAGACTTTCAGATAGGGGAAATGTCAGTGAGCGTTCCGATTTCAGTTCCAGAGCGATTCGCCCAATGAGTCCTTGATATTTAGTCGTTTTCAGCCAATTTTCAGGATTTTTGAAAATTTCACTTTTTTGTGAAAATATCCACTAAATGACGGCATAATATGTGTGAGGGTACCCCAGGAGAGTTCCAAATGTGTGTGGGTAGAATATATATCCCACGGGGATAAAATTGAAAAAAGTTTAAAAAAAATTTTTTTTGGACTTAGTAATTTTTCCGGCCTTCATCAGACTTTCAGATAGGGAAAATATCAGTGAGCATTCCGATTTCAGTTCCAGAGCGATTCGCCCAATGAGTCCTTGATATTCAGTCGTTTTCAGCCAATTTTCTGGATTTTTGAAAATTTCACTTTTTTTGTGAAAATATCCACTAAATGAGGGAATAATATGTGTGAGGGTACCCCAGGAGAGTTCCAAATGTGTGTGGGTAGAAAATATATCCCACGGGGGTAAAATTGAAAAAAGTGGAAAAAATTTTTTTGTGGACTTAGTCATTTTTCCGGCGTTTATCAGACTTTCAGATAGGGAAAATGTCAGTGAGCGTTCAGATTTCAGTTCCAGAGTGATTCGCCCAATGAGTCCTTGATATTTAGTCGTTTTCAGCCAATTTTCTGGATTTTTGAAAATTTCACTTTTTTGTGAAAATATCCACTAAATGAGGGAATAATATGTATGAGGGTACCCCAGGAGAGTTCCAAATGTGTGTGGGTAGAATATATATCCCACGGGGGTAAAATTGAAAAAAGTTGAAAAAGATTTTTTTTGGACTTAGTCATTTTTCCGCCGTTTATCAGACTTTCAGATAGGGGAAATGTCAGTGAGCGTTCCGGTTTCAGTTCCAGAGCGATTCGCCCAATGAGTCCTTAATATTTAGTCATTTTCAGCCAATTTTCTGGATTTTTGAAAATTTCACTTTTTTGTGAAAATATCCCTTAAATGAGGGAATAATATGTATGAGGGTGCCCCAGGAGAGTTCCAAATGTGTGTGGGTAGAATATATATCCCACGGGGATAAAATTGAAAAAAGTTGAAAAAAAATTTTTTTTGGACTTAGTAATTTTTCCGGCGTTCATCAGACTTTCAGATAGGGGAAATGTCAGTGAGCATTCCGATTTCAGTTCCAGAGCGAATCGCCCAATGAGTCCTTGATATTTAGACGTTTTCAGCCAATTTTCTGGATTTTTGAAAATTTCACTTTTTTGTGAAAATATCCACTAAATGAGAGAATAATATGTGTGAGCGTACCCCAGGAGAGTTCCAAATGTGTGTGGGTAGAAAATATATCCCACGGGGGTAAAATTGAAAAAAGTTGAAAAAAATTTTTTGTGGACTTAGTCATTTTTCCGGCATTTATCAGACTTTCAGATAGGGGAAATGTCAGTGAGCGTTCCGATTTCAGTTCCAGAGCGATTCGCCCAATGAGTCCTTGATATTTAGTCGTTTTCAGCCAATTTTCTGGATTTTTGAAAATTTCACTTTTTTGTGAAAATATCCACTAAATGAGGGAATAATATGTGTGAGGGAACCCCAGGAGAGTTCCAAATGTGTGTGGGTAGAATATATATCCCACGGGGATAAAATTGAAAAAAGTTGAAAAAAAAATGTTTTTTGGACTTAGTAATTTTTCCGGCGTTTATCAGACTTTCAGATAGGGGAAATGTCAGTGAGCGTTCCGATTTCAGTTCCAGAGCGATTCGCCCAATGAGTCCTTGATATTTAGTCGTTTTCAGCCAATTTTCTGGATTTTAGAAAATTTCACTTTTTTGTGAAAATATCCACTAAATGAGGGAATAATATGTGTGAGGGTACCCCAGGAGATTTCCAAATGTGTGTGGGTTGAATATATATCGCACGAGGGTAAAATTGAACAAAGTTTTAAAAAAAATTTTTTTGGACTTAGTCATTTTTCCGGCGTTTATCAGACTTTCAGATAGGGGAAATGTCAGTGAGCGTTCCGGTTTCAGTTCCAGAGCGATTCGCCCAATGAGTCCTTAATATTTAGTCATTTTCAGCCAATTTTCTGGATTTTTGAAAATTTCACTTTTTTGTGAAAATATCCACTAAATGAGGGAATAATATGTGTGAGGGTACCCCAGGAGAGTTCCAAATGTGTGTGGTAGAATATATATCGCACGGGGATAAAATTGAAAAAAGTTTTAAAAAATTTTTTTTTGGACTTAGTAATTTTTCCGGCGTTCATCAGACTTTCAGATAGGGGAAATGTCAGTGAGCATTCCGATTTCAGTTCCAGAGCGATTCGCCCAATGAGTCCTTGATATTTAGACGTTTTCAGCCAATTTTCTGGATTTTTGAAAATTTCACTTTTTTGTGAAAATATCCACTAAATGAGAGAATAATATGTGTGAGGGTACCCCAGGAGAGTTCCAAATGTGTGTGAGTAGAATATATATCCCACGGGGTAAAATTGAAAAAAGTTTAAAAAAAAATTTTTTTGGACTTAGTCATTTTTCCGGCGTTTATCATACTTTCAGATAGGGAAAATGTCAGTGAGCTTTCAGATTTCAGTTCCAGAGCGATTCGCCCAATGAGTCCTTGATATTCAGTCGTTTTCAGCCAATTTTCTGGATTTTTGAAAATTTCACTTTTTTTGTGAAAATATCCACTAAATGAGGGAATAATATGTGTGAGGGTACCCCAGGAGAGTTCCAAATGTGTGTGGGTAGAAAATATATCCCACGGGGGTAAAATTGAAAAAAGTGGAAAAAAAATTTTTGTGGACTTAGTCATTTTTCCGGCATTTATCAGACTTTCAGATAGGGGAAATGTCAGTGAGCGTTCCGATTTCAGTTCCAGAGCGATTCGCCCAATGAGTCCTTGATATTTAGTCGTTTTCAGCCAATTTTCTGGATTTTTGAAAATTTCACTTTTTTGTGAAAATATCCACTAAATGAGGGAATAATATGTGTGAGGGAACCCCAGGAGAGTTCCAAATGTGTGTGGGTAGAATATATATCCCACGGGGATAAAATTGAAAAAAGTTGAAAAAAATTTTTTTTTGGACTTAGACATTTTTCCGGCGTTTGTCAGACTTTCAGATAGGGGAAATGTCAGTGAGCGTTCTGATTTCAGTTCCAGAGTGATTCGCCCAATGAGTCCTAGATATTTAGTCGTTTTCAGCCAATTTTCAGTATTTTTGAAAATTTCACTTTTTTGTGAAAATATCCACTAAATGAGGGAATAATATGTATGAGGGTACCCCAGGAGAGTTCAAATGTGTGTGGGTAGAATATATATCCCACGGGGGTAAAATTGAAAAAAGTTGAAAAAATTTTTTTGTGGACTTAGTCATTTTTCCGGCATTTATCAGACTTTCAGATAGGGGAAATGTAAGTGAGCATTCTGATTTCAGTTCCAGAGCGATTCGCCCAGTGAGTCCTTGATATTTAGACGTTTTCAGCCAATTTTCTGGATTTTTGAAAATTTCACTTTTTTGTGAAAATATCCACTAAATGAGGGAATAATATGTGTGAGGGAACCCCAGGAGAGTTCCAAATGTGTGTGGGTAGAATATATATCCCACGGGGATAAAATTGAAAAAAGTTGAAAAAAAAATTTTTTTTGGACTTAGTAATTTTTCCGGCGTTTATCAGACTTTCAGAGAGGGGAAATGTCAGTGAGCGTTCCGATTTCAGTTCCAGAGTGATTCGCCCAATGAGTCCTAGATATTTAGTCGTTTTCAGCCAATTTTCTGGATTTTTGAAAATTTCACTTTTTTGTGAAAATATCCACTAAATGAGGGAATAATATGTATGAGGGTGCCCCAGGAGAGTTCCAAATGTGTGTGGGTAGAATATATATCCCACGGGGGTAAAATTGAAAAAAATTTTTTTTGGACTTAGTCATTTTTCCGCCGTTTATCAGACTTTCAGATAGGGAAAATGTCAGTGAGCTTTCAGATTTCAGTTCCAGAGCGATTCGCCCAATGAGTCCTTGATATTCAGTCGTTTTCAGCCAATTTTCTGGATTTTTGAAAATTTCACTTTTTTTGTGAAAATATCCACTAAATGAGGGAATAATATATTTGAGGGTACCCCAGGAGAGTTCCAAATGTGTGTGGGTAGAATATATATCCCACGGGGATAAAATTGAAAAAAGTTGAAAAAAAATTTTTTTTGGACTTAGTAATTTTTCCGGCGTTCATCAGACTTTCAGATAGGGGAAATGTCAGTGAGCATTCCGATTTCAGTTCCAGAGCGAATCGCCCAATGAGTCCTTGATATTTAGACGTTTTCAGCCAATTTTCTGGATTTTTGAAAATTTCACTTTTTTGTGAAAATATCCACTAAATGAGAGAATAATATGTGTGAGCGTACCCCAGGAGAGTTCCAAATGTGTGTGGGTAGAAAATATATCCCACGGGGGTAAAATTGAAAAAAGTTGAAAAAAATTTTTTGTGGACTTAGTCATTTTTCCGGCGTTTATCAGACGTTCAGATATGGAAAATGTCAGTGAGCGTTCTGATTTCAGTTCCAGAGTGATTCGCCCAATGAGTCCTAGATATTTAGTCATTTTCAGCCAATTTTCAGTATTTTTGAAAATTTCACTTTTTTGTGAAAATATCCACTAAATGAGGGAATAATATGTATGAGGGTACCCCAGGAGAGTTCCAAATGTGTGTGGGTAGAATATATATCCCACGGGGGTAAAATTGAAAAAAGTTGAAAAAATTTTTTTGTGGACTTAGTCATTTTTCCGGCATTTATCAGACTTTCAGATAGGGGAAATGTAAGTGAGCATTCTGATTTCAGTTCCAGAGCGATTCGCCCAGTGAGTCCTTGATATTTAGACGTTTTCAGCCAATTTTCTGGATTTTTGAAAATTTCACTTTTTTGTGAAAATATCCACTAAATAAGGGAATAATATGTGTGAGGGTACCCCAGGAGAGTTTCAAATGTGTGTGGGTAGAATATATATCCCACGGGGGTAAAATTGAAAAAAGTTGAAAAAAATTTTTTTTTGGACTTAGACATTTTTCCGGCGTTTGTCAGACTTTCAGATAGGGGAAATGTCAGTGAGCTTTCAGATTTCAGTTCCAGAGCGATTCGCCCAATGAGTCCTTGATATTCAGTCGTTTTCAGCCAATTTTCTGGATTTTTGAAAATTTCACTTTTTTTGTGAAAATATCCACTAAATGAGGGAATAATATGTGTGAGGGTACCCCAGGAGAGTTCCAAATGTGTGTGGGTAGAAAATATATCCCACGGGGGTAAAATTGAAAAAAGTGGAAAAAAATTTTTTGTGGACTTAGTCATTTTTCCGGCATTTATCAGACTTTCAGATAGGGGAAATGTCAGTGAGCGTTCCGATTTCAGTTCCAGAGCGATTCGCCCAATGAGTCCTTGATATTTAGTCGTTTTCAGCCAATTTTCTGGATTTTTGAAAATTTCACTTTTTTGTGAAAATATCCACTAAATGAGGGAATAATATGTGTGAGGGAACCCCAGGAGAGTTCCAAATGTGTGTGGGTAGAATATATATCCCACGGGGATAAAATTGAAAAAAGTTGAAAAAAATTTTTTTTTGGACTTAGACATTTTTCCGGCGTTTGTCAGACTTTCAGATAGGGGAAATGTCAGTGAGCGTTCTGATTTCAGTTCCAGAGTGATTCGCCCAATGAGTCCTAGATATTTAGTCGTTTTCAGCCAATTTTCAGTATTTTTGAAAATTTCACTTTTTTGTGAAAATATCCACTAAATGAGGGAATAATATGTATGAGGGTACCCCAGGAGAGTTCCAAATGTGTGTGGGTAGAATATATATCCCACGGGGGTAAAATTGAAAAAAGTTGAAAAAAATTTTTTGTGGACTTAGTCATTTTTCCGGCATTTATCAGACTTTCAGATAGGGGAAATGTAAGTGAGCATTCTGATTTCAGTTCCAGAGCGATTCGCCCAGTGAGTCCTTGATATTTAGACGTTTTCAGCCAATTTTCTGGATTTTTGAAAATTTCACTTTTTTGTGAAAATATCCACTAAATGAGGGAATAATATGTGTGAGGGAACCCCAGGAGAGTTCCAAATGTGTGTGGGTAGAATATATATCCCACGGGGGTAAAATTGAAAAAAATTTTTTTTGGACTTAGTCATTTTTCCGCCGTTTATCAGACTTTCAGATAGGGAAAATGTCAGTGAGCTTTCAGATTTCAGTTCCAGAGCGATTCGCCCAATGAGTCCTTGATATTCAGTCGTTTTCAGCCAATTTTCTGGATTTTTGAAAATTTCACTTTTTTTGTGAAAATATCCACTAAATGAGGGAATAATATATTTGAGGGTACCCCAGGAGAGTTCCAAATGTGTGTGGGTAGAATATATATCCCACGGGGATAAAATTGAAAAAAGTTGAAAAAAAATTTTTTTTGGACTTAGTCATTTTTCCGGCGTTCATCAGACTTTCAGATAGGGGAAATGTCAGTGAGCATTCCGATTTCAGTTCCAGAGCGAATCGCCCAATGAGTCCTTGATATTTAGACGTTTTCAGCCAATTTTCTGGATTTTTGAAAATTTCACTTTTTTGTGAAAATATCCACTAAATGAGAGAATAATATGTGTGAGCGTACCCCAGGAGAGTTCCAAATGTGTGTGGGTAGAAAATATATCCCACGGGGGTAAAATTGAAAAAAGTTGAAAAAAATTTTTTGTGGACTTAGTCATTTTTCCGGCGTTTATCAGACTTTCAGATATGGAAAATGTCAGTGAGCGTTCAGATTTCAGTTCCAGAGCGATTCGCCCAATGAGTCCTTGATATTTAGTCGTTTTCAGCCAATTTTCTGGATTTTTGAAAATTTCACTTTTTTGTGAAAATATCCACTAAATGACGGCATAATATGTGTGAGGGTACCCCAGGAGAGTTCCAAATGTGTGTGGGTAGAATATATATCCCACGGGGGTAAAATTGAAAAAAGTTTAAAAAAATTTTTTTTTGGACTTAGTAATTTTTCCGGCCTTCATCAGACTTTCAGATAGGGGAAATGTCAGTGACCGTTCTGATTTCAGTTCCAGAGTGATTCGCCCAATGAGTCCTAGATATTTAGTCGTTTTCAGCCAATTTTCAGTATTTTTGAAAATTTCACTTTTTTGTGAAAATATCCACTAAATGAGGGAATAATATGTATGAGGGTACCCCAGGAGAGTTCCAAATGTGTGTGGGTAGAATATATATCCCACGGGGGTAAAATTTAAAAAAGTTGAAAAAAATTTTTTGTGGACTTAGTCATTTTTCCGGCATTTATCAGACTTTCAGATAGGGGAAATGTAAGTGAGCATTCTGATTTCAGTTCCAGAGCGATTCGCCCAGTGAGTCCTTGATATTTAGACGTTTTCAGCCAATTTTCTGGATTTTTGAAAATTTCACTTTTTTCTGAAAATATCCACTAAATGAGAGAATAATATGTGTGAGGGTACCGCAGGAGAGTTCCAAATGTGTGTGGGTAGAATATAAATTGCACGGGGATAAAATTGAAAAAAGTTGAAAAAAATTATTTTTTGGACTTAGACATTTTTCCGGCGTTTATCAGACTTTCAGATAGGGGAAATGTCAGTGAGCGTTCCGATTTCAGTTCCAGAGTGATTGGCCCAATGAGTCCTAGATATTTAGTCGTTTTCAGCCAATTTTCTGGATTTTTGAAAATTTCACTTTTTTGTGAAAATATCCACTAAATGAGGGAATAATATGTATGAGGGTGCCCCAGGAGAGTTCCAAATGTGTGTGGGTAGAATATATATCCCACGGGGGTAAAATTGAAAAAAATTTTTTTTGGACTTAGTCATTTTTCCGGCGTTTATCAGACGTTCAGATATGGAAAATGTCAGTGAGCGTTCTGATTTCAGTTCCAGAGTGATTCGCCCAATGAGTCCTAGATATTTAGTCATTTTCAGCCAATTTTCAGTATTTTTGAAAATTTCACTTTTTTGTGAAAATATCCACTAAATGAGGGAATAATATGTATGAGGGTACCCCAGGAGAGTTCCAAATGTGTGTGGGTAGAATATATATCCCACGGGGGTAAAATTGAAAAAAGTTGAAAAAATTTTTTTGTGGACTTAGTCATTTTTCCGGCATTTATCAGACTTTCAGATAGGGGAAATGTAAGTGAGCATTCTGATTTCAGTTCCAGAGCGATTCGCCCAGTGAGTCCTTGATATTTAGACGTTTTCAGCCAATTTTCTGGATTTTTGAAAATTTCACTTTTTTGTGAAAATATCCACTAAATAAGGGAATAATATGTGTGAGGGTACCCCAGGAGAGTTTCAAATGTGTGTGGGTAGAATATATATCCCACGGGGGTAAAATTGAAAAAAGTTGAAAAAAATTTTTTTTTGGACTTAGACATTTTTCCGGCGTTTGTCAGACTTTCAGATAGGGGAAATGTCAGTGAGCTTTCAGATTTCAGTTCCAGAGCGATTCGCCCAATGAGTCCTTGATATTCAGTCGTTTTCAGCCAATTTTCTGGATTTTTGAAAATTTCACTTTTTTTGTGAAAATATCCACTAAATGAGGGAATAATATGTGTGAGGGTACCCCAGGAGAGTTCCAAATGTGTGTGGGTAGAAAATATATCCCACGGGGGTAAAATTGAAAAAAGTGGAAAAAAATTTTTTGTGGACTTAGTCATTTTTCCGGCATTTATCAGACTTTCAGATAGGGGAAATGTCAGTGAGCGTTCCGATTTCAGTTCCAGAGCGATTCGCCCAATGAGTCCTTGATATTTAGTCGTTTTCAGCCAATTTTCTGGATTTTTGAAAATTTCACTTTTTTGTGAAAATATCCACTAAATGAGGGAATAATATGTGTGAGGGAACCCCAGGAGAGTTCCAAATGTGTGTGGGTAGAATATATATCCCACGGGGATAAAATTGAAAAAAGTTGAAAAAAATTTTTTTTTGGACTTAGACATTTTTCCGGCGTTTGTCAGACTTTCAGATAGGGGAAATGTCAGTGAGCGTTCTGATTTCAGTTCCAGAGTGATTCGCCCAATGAGTCCTAGATATTTAGTCGTTTTCAGCCAATTTTCAGTATTTTTGAAAATTTCACTTTTTTGTGAAAATATCCACTAAATGAGGGAATAATATGTATGAGGGTACCCCAGGAGAGTTCCAAATGTGTGTGGGTAGAATATATATCCCACGGGGGTAAAATTGAAAAAAGTTGAAAAAAATTTTTTGTGGACTTAGTCATTTTTCCGGCATTTATCAGACTTTCAGATAGGGGAAATGTAAGTGAGCATTCTGATTTCAGTTCCAGAGCGATTCGCCCAGTGAGTCCTTGATATTTAGACGTTTTCAGCCAATTTTCTGGATTTTTGAAAATTTCACTTTTTTGTGAAAATATCCACTAAATGAGGGAATAATATGTGTGAGGGAACCCCAGGAGAGTTCCAAATGTGTGTGGGTAGAATATATATCCCACGGGGGTAAAATTGAAAAAAATTTTTTTTGGACTTAGTCATTTTTCCGCCGTTTATCAGACTTTCAGATAGGGAAAATGTCAGTGAGCTTTCAGATTTCAGTTCCAGAGCGATTCGCCCAATGAGTCCTTGATATTCAGTCGTTTTCAGCCAATTTTCTGGATTTTTGAAAATTTCACTTTTTTTGTGAAAATATCCACTAAATGAGGGAATAATATATTTGAGGGTACCCCAGGAGAGTTCCAAATGTGTGTGGGTAGAATATATATCCCACGGGGATAAAATTGAAAAAAGTTGAAAAAAAATTTTTTTTGGACTTAGTCATTTTTCCGGCGTTCATCAGACTTTCAGATAGGGGAAATGTCAGTGAGCATTCCGATTTCAGTTCCAGAGCGAATCGACCAATGAGTCCTTGATATTTAGACGTTTTCAGCCAATTTTCTGGATTTTTGAAAATTTCACTTTTTTGTGAAAATATCCACTAAATGAGAGAATAATATGTGTGAGCGTACCCCAGGAGAGTTCCAAATGTGTGTGGGTAGAAAATATATCCCACGGGGGTAAAATTGAAAAAAGTTGAAAAAAATTTTTTGTGGACTTAGTCATTTTTCCGGCGTTTATCAGACTTTCAGATATGGAAAATGTCAGTGAGCGTTCAGATTTCAGTTCCAGAGCGATTCGCCCAATGAGTCCTTGATATTTAGTCGTTTTCAGCCAATTTTCTGGATTTTTGAAAATTTCACTTTTTTGTGAAAATATCCACTAAATGACGGCATAATATGTGTGAGGGTACCCCAGGAGAGTTCCAAATGTGTGTGGGTAGAATATATATCCCACGGGGGTAAAATTGAAAAAAGTTTAAAAAAATTTTTTTTTGGACTTAGTAATTTTTCCGGCCTTCATCAGACTTTCAGATAGGGGAAATGTCAGTGACCGTTCTGATTTCAGTTCCAGAGTGATTCGCCCAATGAGTCCTAGATATTTAGTCGTTTTCAGCCAATTTTCAGTATTTTTGAAAATTTCACTTTTTTGTGAAAATATCCACTAAATGAGGGAATAATATGTATGAGGGTACCCCAGGAGAGTTCCAAATGTGTGTGGGTAGAATATATATCCCACGGGGGTAAAATTGAAAAAAGTTGAAAAAAATTTTTTGTGGACTTAGTCATTTTTCCGGCATTTATCAGACTTTCAGATAGGGGAAATGTAAGTGAGCATTCTGATTTCAGTTCCAGAGCGATTCGCCCAGTGAGTCCTTGATATTTAGACGTTTTCAGCCAATTTTCTGGATTTTTGAAAATTTCACTTTTTTCTGAAAATATCCACTAAATGAGAGAATAATATGTGTGAGGGTACCGCAGGAGAGTTCCAAATGTGTGTGGGTAGAATATAAATTGCACGGGGATAAAATTGAAAAAAGTTGAAAAAAATTATTTTTTGGACTTAGACATTTTTCCGGCGTTTATCAGACTTTCAGATAGGGGAAATGTCAGTGAGCGTTCCGATTTCAGTTCCAGAGTGATTGGCCCAATGAGTCCTAGATATTTAGTCGTTTTCAGCCAATTTTCTGGATTTTTGAAAATTTCACTTTTTTGTGAAAATATCCACTAAATGAGGGAATAATATGTATGAGGGTGCCCCAGGAGAGTTCCAAATGTGTGTGGGTAGAATATATATCCCACGGGGGTAAAATTGAAAAAAATTTTTTTTGGACTTAGTCATTTTTCCGCCGTTTATCAGACTTTCAGATAGGGAAAATGTCAGTGAGCTTTCAGATTTCAGTTCCAGAGCGATTGGCCCAATGAGTCCTTGATATTCAGTCGTTTTCAGCCAATTTTCTGGATTTTTGAAAATTTCACTTTTTTTGTGAAAATATCCACTAAATGAGGGAATAATATGTGTGAGGGTACCCCAGAAGAGTTCCAAATGTGTGTGGGTAGAAAATATATCCCACGGGGGTAAAATTGAAAAAAGTGGAAAAAAATTTTTTGTGGATTTAGTCATTTTTCCGGCATTTATCAGACTTTCAGATAGGGGAAATGTCAGTGAGCGTTCCGATTTCAGTTCCAGAGCGATTCGCCCAATGAGTCCTTGATATTTAGTCGTTTTCAGCCAATTTTCTGGATTTTTGAAAATTTCACTTTTTTGTGAAAATATCCACTAAATGAGGGAATAATATGTGTGAGGGAACCCCAGGAGAGTTCCAAATGTGTGTGGGTAGAATATATATCCCACGGGGATAAAATTGAAAAAAGTTGAAAAAAATTTTTTTTTGGACTTAGACATTTTTCCGGCGTTTGTCAGACTTTCAGATAGGGGAAATGTCAGTGAGCGTTCTGATTTCAGTTCCAGAGTGATTCGCCCAATGAGTCCTAGATATTTAGTCGTTTTCAGCCAATTTTCAGTATTTTTGAAAATTTCACTTTTTTGTGAAAATATCCACTAAATGAGGGAATAATATGTATGAGGGTACCCCAGGAGAGTTCCAAATGTGTGTGGGTAGAATATATATCCCACGGGGGTAAAATTGAAAAAAGTTGAAAAAAAAATTTTTTTTGGACTTAGTAATTTTTCCGGCGTTTATCAGACTTTCAGAGAGGGGAAATGTCAGTGAGCATTCCGATTTCAGTTCCAGAGCGATTCGCCCAATGAGTCCTTGATATTTAGTCGTTTTCAGCCAATTTTCTGGATTTTTAAAAATTTCACTTTTTTGTGAAAATATCCACTAAATGAGGGAATAATATGTATGAGGGTGCCCCAGGAGAGTTCCAAATGTGTGTGGGTAGAATATATATCCCACGGGGGTAAAATTGAAAAAAATTTTTTTTGGACTTAGTCATTTTTCCGCCGTTTATCAGACTTTCAGATAGGGAAAATGTCAGTGAGCTTTCAGATTTCAGTTCCAGAGCGATTCGCCCAATGAGTCCTTGATATTCAGTCGTTTTCAGCCAATTTTCTGGATTTTTGAAAATTTCACTTTTTTTGTGAAAATATCCACTAAATGAGGGAATAATATATTTGAGGGTACCCCAGGAGAGTTCCAAATGTGTGTGGGTAGAATATATATCCCACGGGGATAAAATTGAAAAAAGTTGAAAAAAAATTTTTTTTGGACTTAGTAATTTTTCCGGCGTTCATCAGACTTTCAGATAGGGGAAATGTCAGTGAGCATTCCGATTTCAGTTCCAGAGCGAATCGCCCAATGAGTCCTTGATATTTAGACGTTTTCAGCCAATTTTCTGGATTTTTGAAAATTTCACTTTTTTGTGAAAATATCCACTAAATGAGAGAATAATATGTGTGAGCGTACCCCAGGAGAGTTCCAAATGTGTGTGGGTAGAAAATATATCCCACGGGGGTAAAATTGAAAAAAGTTGAAAAAAATTTTTTGTGGACTTAGTCATTTTTCCGGCATTTATCAGACTTTCAGATAGGGGAAATGTCTGTGAGCGTTCCGATTTCAGTTCCAGAGCGATTCGCGCAATGAGTCCTTGATATTTAGTCGTTTTCAGCCAATTTTCTGGATTTTTAAAAATTTCACTTTTTTGTGAAAATATCCACTAAATGAGGGAATAATATGTGTGAGGGTACCCCAGGAGAGTTCCAAATGTGTGTGGGTAGAATATATATCCCACGGGGGTAAAATTGAACAAAGTTTAAAAAAAATTTTTTTTTGACTTAGTCATTTTTTCGGCGTTTATCAGACTTTCAGATATGGAAAATGTCAGTGAGCGTTCAGATTTCAGTTCCAGAGCGATTCGCCCAATGAGTCCTTGATATTTAGTCGTTTTCAGCCAATTTTCTGGATTTTTGAAAATTTCACTTTTTTGTGAAAATATCCACTAAATGACGGCATAATATGTGTGAGGGTACCCCAGGAGAGTTCCAAATGTGTGTGGGTAGAATATATATCCCACGGGGATAAAATTGAAAAAAGTTTAAAAAAATTTTTTTTTGGACTTAGTAATTTTTCCGGCCTTCATCAGACTTTCAGATAGGGAAAATATCAGTGAGCATTCCGATTTCAGTTCCAGAGTCACTTGCCCAATGAGTCCTTGATATTTAGTCGTTTTCAGCCAATTTTCTGAATTTTTGAAAATTTCACTTTTTTGTGAAAACATCCACTAAATGAGGGAATAATATGTGTGAGGGTACCCCAGGAGAGTTTCAAATGTGTGTGGGTAGAATATATATCCCACGGGGGTAAAATTGAAAAAAGTTGAAAAAAATTTTTTTTTGGACTTAGACATTTTTCCGGCGTTTGTCAGACTTTCAGATAGGGGAAATGTCAGTGAGCGTTCTGATTTCAGTTCCAGAGTGATTCGCCCAATGAGTCCTAGATATTTAGTCGTTTTCAGCCAGTTTTCAGTATTTTTGAAAATTTCACTTTTTTGTGAAAATATCCACTAAATGAGGGAATAATATGTATGAGGGTACCCCAGGAGAGTTCCAAATGTGTGTGGGTAGAATATATATCCCACGGGGGTAAAATTGAAAAAAGTTGAAAAAAATTTTTTGTGGACTTAGTCATTTTTCCGGCATTTATCAGACTTTCAGATAGGGGAAATGTAAGTGAGCATTCTGATTTCAGTTCCAGAGCGATTCGCCCAGTGAGTCCTTGATATTTAGACGTTTTCAGCCAATTTTCTGGATTTTTGAAAATTTCACTTTTTTGTGAAAATATCCACTAAATGAGAGAATAATATGTGTGAGGGTACCGCAGGAGAGTTCCAAATGTGTGTGGGTAGAATATATATCCCACGGGGGTAAAATTGAAAAAAGTTGAAAAAAATTTTTTGTGGACTTAGTCATTTTTCCGGCATTTATCAGACTTTCAGATAGGGGAAATGTCAGTGAGCATTCCGATTTCAGTTCCAGAGCGATTCGCCCAATGAGTCCTTGATATTTAGTCGTTTTCAGCCAATTTTCTGGATTTTTGAAAATTTCACTTTTTTGTCAAAATATCCACCAAATGAGGGAATAATATGTGTGAGGGAACCCCAGGAGAGTTCCAAATGTGTGTGGGTAGAATATATATCCCACGGGGATAAAATTGAAAAAAGTTGAAAAAAAAATTTTTTTTGGACTTAGTAATTTTTCCGGCGTTTATCATACTTTCAAAGAGGGGAAATGTCAGTGAGCGTTCCGATTTCAGTTCCAGAGCGATTCGCCCAATGAGTCCTTGATATTTAGTCGTTTTCAGCCAATTTTCTGGATTTTTAAAAATTTCACTTTTTTGTGAAAATATCCACTAAATGAGGGAATAATATGTGTGAGGGTACCCCAGGAGAGTTCCAAATGTGTGTGGGTAGAATATATATCCCACGGGGGTAAAATTGAAAAAAGTTGAAAAAAACTTTTTTTGGACTTAGTCATTTTTCCGGCGTTTATCAGACTTTCAGATAGGGGAAATGTCAGTGAGCGTTCCGATTTCAGTTCCAGAGCCATTCGCCCAATGAGTCCTTGATATTTAGTCGTTTTCAGCCAATTTTCAGGATTTTTGAAAATTTCACTTTTTTGTGAAAATATCCACTAAATGAGGGAATAATATGTGTAAGGGTACCCCAGGAGAGTTCCAAATGTGTGTGGGTAGAATATAAATTGCACGGGGATAAAATTGAAAAAAGTTGAAAAAAATTATTTTTTGGACTTAGACATTTTTCCGGCGTTTATCAGACTTTCAGATAGGGGAAATGTCAGTGAGCGTTCCGATTTCAGTTCCAGAGTGATTGGCCCAATGAGTCCTAGATATTTAGTCGTTTTCAGCCAATTTTCTGGATTTTTGAAAATTTCACTTTTTTGTGAAAATATCCACTAAATGAGGGAATAATATGTATGAGGGTGCCCCAGGAGAGTTCCAAATGTGTGTGGGTAGAATATATATCCCACGGGGGTAAAATTGAAAAAAATTTTTTTTGGACTTAGTCATTTTTCCGCCGTTTATCAGACTTTCAGATAGGGAAAATGTCAGTGAGCTTTCAGATTTCAGTTCCAGAGCGATTCGCCCAATGAGTCCTTGATATTCAGTCGTTTTCAGCCAATTTTCTGGATTTTTGAAAATTTCACTTTTTTTGTGAAAATATCCACTAAATGAGGGAATAATATATTTGAGGGTACCCCAGGAGAGTTCCAAATGTGTGTGGGTAGAATATATATCCCACGGGGATAAAATTGAAAAAAGTTGAAAAAAAATTTTTTTTGGACTTAGTAATTTTTCCGGCGTTCATCAGACTTTCAGATAGGGGAAATGTGAGTGAGCATTCCGATTTCAGTTCCAGAGCGAATCGCCCAATGAGTCCTTGATATTTAGACGTTTTCAGCCAATTTTCTGGATTTTTGAAAATTTCACTTTTTTGTGAAAATATCCACTAAATGAGAGAATAATATGTGTGAGCGTACCCCAGGAGAGTTCCAAATGTGTGTGGGTAGAAAATATATTCCACGGGGGTAAAATTGAAAAAAGTTGAAAAAAATTTTTTGTGGACTTAGTCATTTTTCCGGCATTTATCAGACTTTCAGATAGGGGAAATGTCAGTGAGCGTTCCAATTTCAGTTCCAGAGCGATTCGCCCAATGAGTCCTTGATATTTAGTCGTTTTCAGCCAATTTTCTGGATTTTTGAAAATTTCACTTTTTTGTGAAAATATCCACTAAATGAGGGAATAATATGTGTGAGGGAACCCCAGGAGAGTTCCAAATGTGTGTGGGTAGAATATATATCCCACGGGGATAAAATTGAAAAAAGTTGAAAAAAAAATGTTTTTTGGACTTAGTAATTTTTCCGGCGTTTATCAGACTTTCAGATAGGGGAAATGTCAGTGAGCGTTCCGATTTCAGTTCCAGAGCGATTCGCCCAATGAGTCCTTGATATTTAGTCGTTTTCAGCCAATTTTCTGGATTTTAGAAAATTTCACTTTTTTGTGAAAATATCCACTAAATGAGGGAATAATATGTGTGAGGGTACCCCAGGAGATTTACAAATGTGTGTGGGTTGAATATATATCGCACGAGGGTAAAATTGAACAAAGTTTAAAAAAAATTTTTTTTGGACTTAGTCATTTTTCCGGCGTTTATCAGACTTTCAGATAGGGAAAATGTCAGTGAGCGTTCAGATTTCAGTTCCAGAGTGATTCGCCCAATGAGTCCTTGATATTTAGTCGTTTTCAGCCAATTTTCTGGATTTTTGAAAATTTCACTTTTTTGTGAAAATATCCACTAAATGAGGGAATAATATGTATGAGGGTACCCCAGGAGAGTTCCAAATGTGTGTGGGTAGAATATATATCCCACGGGGGTAAAATTGAAAAAAGTTGAAAAAAATTTTTTTTGGACTTAGTCATTTTTCCGCCGTTTATCAGACTTTCAGATAGGGGAAATGTCAGTGAGCGTTCCGGTTTCAGTTCCAGAGCGATTCGCCCAATGAGTCCTTAATATTTAGTCATTTTCAGCCAATTTTCTGGATTTTTGAAAATTTCACTTTTTTGTGAAAATATCCACTAAATGAGGGAATAATATGTGTGAGGGTACCCCAGGAGAGTTCCAAATGTGTGTGGTAGAATATATATCCCACGGGGATAAAATTGAAAAAAGTTTTAAAAAATTTTTTTTTGGACTTAGTAATTTTTCCGGCGTTCATCAGACTTTCAGATAGGGGAAATGTCAGTGAGCATTCCGATTTCAGTTCCAGAGCGATTCGCCCAATGAGTCCTTGATATTTAGACGTTTTCAGCCAATTTTCTAGATTTTTGAAAATTTCACTTTTTTGTGAAAATATCCACTAAATGAGAGAATAATATGTGTGAGGGTACCCCAGGAGAGTTCCAAATGTGTGTGGGTAGAATATATATCCCACGGGGTAAAATTGAAAAAAGTTTAAAAAAAAATTTTTTTGGACTTAGTCATTTTTCCGGCGTTTATCAGACTTTCAGATAGGGAAAATGTCAGTGAGCTTTCAGATTTCAGTTCCAGAGCGATTCGCCCAATGAGTCCTTGATATTCAGTCGTTTTCAGCCAATTTTCTGGATTTTTGAAAATTTCACTTTTTTTGTGAAAATATCCACTAAATGAGGGAATAATATGTGTGAGGGTACCCCAGGAGAGTTCCAAATGTGTGTGGGTAGAAAATATATCCCACGGGGGTAAAATTGAAAAAAGTGGAAAAAAATTTTTTGTGGACTTAGTCATTTTTCCGGCATTTATCAGACTTTCAGATAGGGGAAATGTCAGTGAGCGTTCCGATTTCAGTTCCAGAGCCATTCGCCCAATGAGTCCTTGATATTTAGTCGTTTTCAGCCAATTTTCTGGATTTTTGAAAATTTCACTTTTTTGTGAAAATATCCACTAAATGAGGGAATAATATGTGTGAGGGAACCCCAGGAGAGTTCCAAATGTGTGTGGGTAGAATATATATCCCACGGGGATAAAATTGAAAAAAGTTGAAAAAAAAATTTTTTTTGGACTTAGTAATTTTTCCGGCGTTTATCAGACTTTCAGACAGGGGAAATGTCAGTGAGCGTTCCGATTTCAGTTCCAGAGCGATTCGCCCAATGAGTCCTTGATATTTAGTCGTTTTCAGCCAA
Organism: Phyllobates terribilis; assembly: GCF_046119375.1. NCBI lineage: Eukaryota > Metazoa > Chordata > Amphibia > Anura > Dendrobatidae > Phyllobates > Phyllobates terribilis. The sequence goes on along the minus strand of NW_027362805.1, from coordinate 9,781,322 downwards.
TTTTCTGGATTTTTAAAAATTTCACTTTTTTGTGAAAATATCCACTAAATGAGGGAATAATATGTGTGAGGGTACCCCAGGAGAGTTCCAAATGTGTGTGGGTAGAATATAAATTGCACGGGGATAAAATTGAAAAAAGTTGAAAAAAATAATTTTTTGGACTTAGACATTTTTCCGGCGTTTATCAGACTTTCAGATAGGGGAAATGTCAGTGAGCGTTCCGATTTCAGTTCCAGAGTGATTCGCCCAATGAGTCCTAGATATTTAGTCGTTTTCAGCCAATTTTCTGGATTTTTGAAAATTTCACTTTTTTGTGAAAATATCCACTAAATGAGTGAATAATATGTATGAGGGTGCCCCAGGAGAGTTCCAAATGTGTGTGGGTAGAATATATATCCCACGGGGGTAAAATTGAAAAAAATTTTTTTTGGACTTAGTCATTTTTCCGCCGTTTATCAGACTTTCAGATAGGGAAAATGTCAGTGAGCTTTCAGATTTCAGTTCCAGAGCGATTCGCCCAATGAGTCCTTGATATTCAGTCGTTTTCAGCCAATTTTCTGGATTTTTGAAAATTTCACTTTTTTTGTGAAAATATCCACTAAATGAGGGAATAATATATTTGAGGGTACCCCAGGAGAGTTCCAAATGTGTGTGGGTAGAATATATATCCCACGGGGATAAAATTGAAAAAAGTTGAAAAAAAATTTTTTTTGGACTTAGTAATTTTTCCGGCGTTCATCAGACTTTCAGATAGGGGAAATGTCAGTGAGCATTCCGATTTCAGTTCCAGAGCGAATCGCCCAATGAGTCCTTGATATTTAGACGTTTTCAGCCAATTTTCTGGATTTTTGAAAATTTCACTTTTTTGTGAAAATATCCACTAAATGAGAGAATAATATGTGTGAGCGTACCCCAGGAGAGTTCCAAATGTGTGTGGGTAGAAAATATATCCCACGGGGGTAAAATTGAAAAAAGTTGAAAAAATTTTTTTGTGGACTTAGTCATTTTTCCGGCATTTATCAGACTTTCAGATAGGGGAAATGTCAGTGAGCGTTCCGATTTCAGTTCCAGAGCGATTCGCCCAATGAGTCCTTGATATTTAGTCGTTTTCAGCCAATTTTCTGGATTTTTGAAAATTTCACTTTTTTGTGAAAATATCCACTAAATGAGGGAATAATATGTGTGAGGGAACCCCAGGAGAGTTCCAAATGTGTGTGGGTAGAATATATATCCCACGGGAATAAAATTGAAAAAAGTTGAAAAAAAAATGTTTTTTGGACTTAGTAATTTTTCCGGCGTTTATCAGACTTTCAGATAGGGGAAATGTCAGTGAGCGTTCCGATTTCAGTTCCAGAGCGATTCGCCCAATGAGTCCTTGATATTTAGTCATTTTCAGCCAATTTTCTGGATTTTTGAAAATTTCACTTTTTTGTGAAAATATCCACTAAATGAGGGAATAATATGTGTGAGGGTACCCCAGGAGAGTTCCAAATGTGTGTGGGTAGAATATATATCCCACGGGGATAAAATTGAAAAAAGTTTTAAAAAATTTTTTTTTGGACTTAGTAATTTTTCCGGCGTTCATCAGACTTTCAGATAGGGGAAATGTCAGTGTGCATTCCGATTTCAGTTCCAGAGCGATTCGCCCAATGAGTCCTTGATATTTAGACGTTTTCAGCCAATTTTCTGGATTTTTGAAAATTTCACTTTTTTGTGAAAATATCCACTAAATGAGAGAATAATATGTGTGAGGGTACCCCAGGAGAGTTCCAAATGTGTGTGGGTAGAATATATATCCCACGGGGTAAAATTGAAAAAAGTTTAGAAAAAATTTTTTTTGGACTTAGTCATTTTTCCGGCGTTTATCAGACTTTCAGATAGGGAAAATGTCAGTGAGCTTTCAGATTTCAGTTCCAGAGCGATTCGCCCAATGAGTCGTTGATATTCAGTCTTTTTCAGCCAATTTTCTGGATTTTTGAAAATTTCACTTTTTTTGTGAAAATATCCACTAAATGAGGGAATAATATGTGTGAGGGAACCCCAGGAGAGTTCCAAATGTGTGTGTGCGTAGAATATATATCCCACGGGGATAAAATTGAAAAAAGTTGAAAAAAAAATTTTTTTGGGACTTAGTAATTTTTCCGGCGTTTATCAGACTTTCAGATAGGGGAAATGTCAGTGAGCGTTCCGATTTCAGTTCCAGAGCGATTCGCCCAATGAGTCCTTGATATTTAGTCGTTTTCAGCCAATTTTCAGGATTTTTGAAAATTTCACTTTTTGTGAAAATATCCACTAAATGAGGGAATAATATGTGTAAGGGTACCCCAGGAGAGTTCCAAATGTGTGTGGGTAGAATATAAATTGCACGGGGATAAAATTGAAAAAAGTTGAAAAAAATTTTTTTTTAGACTTAGACATTTTTCCGGCGTTTATCAGACTTTCAGATAGGGGAAATGTCAGTGAGCATTCCGATTTCAGTTCCAGAGTGATTCGCCCAATGAGTCCTAGATATTTAGTCGTTTTCAGCCAATTTTCTGGATTTTTGAAAATTTCACTTTTTTTGTGAAAATATCCACTAAATGAGGGAATAATATGTGTGAGGGTACCCCAGGAGAGTTCCAAATGTGTGTGGGTAGAATATATATCCCACGGGGATAAAATTGAAAAAAGTTGAAAAAATTTTTTTTTGGACTTAGTAATTTTTCCGGCGTTCATCAGACTTTCAGATAGGGGAAATGTCAGTGTGCATTCCGATTTCAGTTCCAGAGCGATTCGCCCAATGAGTCCTTGATATTTAGACGTTTTCAGCCAATTTTCTGGATTTTTGAAAATTTCACTTTTTTGTGAAAATATCCACTAAATGAGAGAATAATATGTGTGAGGGTACCCCAGGAGAGTTCCAAATGTGTGTGGGTAGAATATATATCCCACGGGGTAAAATTGAAAAAAGTTTAGAAAAAATTTTTTTTGGACTTAGTCATTTTTCCGGCGTTTATCAGACTTTCAGATAGGGAAAATGTCAGTGAGCTTTCAGATTTCAGTTCCAGAGCGATTCGCCCAATGAGTCCTTGATATTCAGTCGTTTTCAGCCAATTTTCTGGATTTTTGAAAATTTCACTTTTTTTGTGAAAATATCCACTAAATGAGGGAATAATATGTGTGAGGGAACCCCAGGAGAGTTCCAAATGTGTGTGTGCGTAGAATATATATCCCACGGGGATAAAATTGAAAAAAGTTGAAAAAAAAATTTTTTTTGGACTTAGTAATTTTTCCGGCGTTTATCAGACTTTCAGATAGGGGAAATGTCAGTGAGCGTTCCGATTTCAGTTCCAGAGCGATTCGCCCAATGAGTCCTTGATATTTAGTCGTTTTCAGCCAATTTTCAGGATTTTTGAAAATTTCACTTTTTGTGAAAATATCCACTAAATGAGGGAATAATATGTGTAAGGGTACCCCAGGAGAGTTCCAAATGTGTGTGGGTAGAATATAAATTGCACGGGGATAAAATTGAAAAAAGTTGAAAAAAATTTTTTTTTAGACTTAGACATTTTTCCGGCGTTTATCAGACTTTCAGATAGGGGAAATGTCAGTGAGCATTCCGATTTCAGTTCCAGAGTGATTCACCCAATGAGTCCTAGATATTTAGTCGTTTTCAGCCAATTTTCTGGATTTTTGAAAATTTCACTTTTTTTGTGAAAATATCCACTAAATGAGGGAATAATATGTGTGAGGGTACCCCAGGAGAGTTCCAAATGTGTGTGGGTAGAATATATATCCCACGGGGATAAAATTGAAAAAAGTTGAAAAAAAAATTTTTTTGGACTTAGTAATTTTTCCGGCGTTCATCAGACTTTCAGATAGGGGAAATGTCAGTGAGCATTCTGATTTCAGTTCCAGAGCGATTCGCCCAATGAGTCCTTGATATTTAGACGTTTTCAGCCAATTTTCTGGATTTTTGAAAATTTCACTTTTTTGTGAAAATATCCACTAAATGAGAGAATAATATGTGTGAGGGTACCCCAGGAGAGTTCCAAATGTGTGTGGGTAGAATATATATCCCACGGGGTAAACTTGAAAAAAGTTGAAAAAATTTTTTGTGGACTTAGTCATTTTTCCGCCATTTATCAGACTTTCAGATAGGGGAAATGTCAGTGAGCGTTCCGATTTCAGTTCCAGAGCGATTCGCCCAATAAGTCCTTGATATTTAGTCGTTTTCAGCCAATTTTCTGGATTTTTGAAAATTTCACTTTTTTGTGAAAATATCCACTAAATGAGGGAATAATATGTGTGAGGGAACCCCAGGAGAGTTCCAAATGTGTGTGGGTAGAATATATATCCCACGGGGATAAAATTGAAAAAAGTTGAAAAAAAAATTTTTTTTGGACTTAGTAATTTTTCCGGCGTTTATCAGACTTTCAGATTTGGGAAATGTCAGTGAGTGTTCCGATTTCAGTTCCAGAGCGATTCGCCCAATGAGTCCTTGATATTTAGTCGTTTTCAGCCAATTTTCTGGATTTTTAGAAATTTCACTTTTTTGTGAAAATATCCACTAAATGAGGGAATAATATGTGTGAGGGTACCCCAGGACAGTTCCAAATGTGTGTGGGTAGAATATATATCGCACGAGGGTAAAATTGAACAAAGTTTAAAAAAAATTTTTTTTGGACTTACTCATTTTTCCGGCGTTTATCAGACTTTCAGATAGGGAAGTTGTCAGTGAGCGTTCAGATTTCAGTTTCAGAGCGATTCGCCCAATGAGTCCTTGATATTTAGTCGTTTTCAGCCAATTTTCTGGATTTTTAAAAATTTCACTTTTTTGTGAAAATATCCACTAAATGAGGGAATAATATGTGTGAGGGTATCCCAAGAGAGTTCCAAATGTGTGTGGGTAGAATATATATCGCACGGGGATAAAATTGAAAAAAGTTGAAAACAATTTTTTTTTGGACCTACTAATTTTTCCGACGTTCATCAGACTTTCAGATAGGGGAAATGTCAGTGAGCATTCCGATTTCAGTTCCAGAGCGATTCGCCCAATGAGTCCTTGATATTTAGACGTTTTCAGCCAATTTTCTGGATTTTTGAAAATTTCACTTTTTTGTGAAAATATCCACTAAATGAGGGAATAATATGTGTGAGGCTATCCCAAGAGAGTTCCAAATGTGTGTGGGTAGAATATATATCCCACGGGGATAAAATTGAAAAAATTTTTTTTTTGGACTTACTAATTTTTCCGGCGTTCATCAGACTTTCAGATAGGGGAAATATCAGTGAGCATTCTGATTTCAGTTCCAGAGCGATTCGCCCAATGAGTCCTTGATATTTAGACGTTTTAAGCCAATTTTCTGGATTTTTGAAAATTTCACTTTTTTGTGAAAATATCCACTAAATGAGAGAATAATATGTGTGAGGGTACCCCAGGAGAGTTCCAAATGTGTGTGGGTAGAATATATATCCCACGGGGGTAAAATTGAAAAAAGTTGAAAAAAATTTTTTGTGGACTTAGTCATTTTTCCGGCATTTATCAGACTTTCAGATAGGGGAAATGTCAGTGAGCGTTCCGATTTCAGTTCCAGAGCGATTCGCCCAATGAGTGCTTGATATTTAGTCGTTTTCAGCCAATTTTCTGGATTTTTAAAAATTTCACTTTTTTGTGAAAATATCCACTAAATGAGGGAATAATATGTGTGAGGGTATCCCAATAGAGTTCCAAATGTGTGTGGGTAGAATATATATCCCACGGGGATAAAATTGAAAAAAGTTGAAAAAAATTTTTTTTTGGACTTACTAATTTTTCCGGCGTTCATCAGACTTTCAGATAGGGGAAATGTCAGTGAGCATTCCGATTTCAGTTCCAGAGCGATTCGCCCAATGAGTCCTTGATATTTAGACGTTTTCAGCCAATTTTCTGGATTTTTGAAAATTTCACTTTTTTGTGAAAATATCCACTAAATGAGGGCATAATATGTGTGAGGGTACCCCAGGAGAGTTCCAAATGTGTGTGGGTAGAATATATATGCCACGGGGATAAAATTGAAAAAAGTTTAAAAAAATTTTTTTTTGGACTTAGTAATTTTTCCGGCCTTCATCAGACTTTCAGATAGGGGAAATATCAGTGAGCATTCCGATTTCAGTTCCAGAGTGATTTGCCCAATGAGTCCTTGATATTTAGTCGTTTTCAGATAAATTTTCTGAATTTTTGAAAATTTCACTTTTTTGTGAAAACATTTTGGGACTTAGTCATTTTTCCGGCGTTTATCAGACTTTCAGATAGGGGAAATGTGAGTGAGCGTTCCGATTTCAGTTCCAGAGCGATTCGCCCAATGAGTCCTTGATATTTAGTCGTTTTCAGCCAATTTTCTGGATTTTTGAAAATTTCACTTTTTTGTGAAAATATCCACTAAATGAGGGAATAATATGTGTGAGGGTACCCCAGGAGAGTTCCAAATGTGTGTGGGTAGAATATATATCCCACGGGGGTAAAATTGAAAAAAGTTGAAAAAATTTTTTTTTCGACTTAGTCATTTTTCCGGCGTTTATCAGACTTTCAGATAGGGGAAATGTCAGTGAGCGTTCTGATTTCAGTTCCAGAGCGATTCGCCCAATGAGTCCTTGATATTTAGTCGTTTTCAGCCAATTTTCAGGATTTTTGAAAATTTCACTTTTTTGTGAAAATATCCACTAAATGAGGGAATAATGTGTGTGAGGGTACCCCAGGAGAGTTCCAAATGTGTGTGGGTAGAATATATATCCCACGGGGGTAAAATTGAAAAAAGTTTAAAAAAAATTTTTTTTGGACTTAGTCATTTTTCCGGCGTTTATCAGACTTTCAGATAGGGGAAATGTCAGTGAGCATTCCGATATCAGTTCCAGAGCGATTTCCCCAATGAGTCCTTGATATTTAGTCGTTTTCAGCCAATTTTCTGTATTTTTGAAAATTTCAGTTTTTTGTGAAAATATCCACTAAATGAGGGAATAATATGTGTGAGGGTACCCCAGGAGAGTTCCAAATGTGTGTTGGTAGAATATATATCCCACGGGGGTAAAATTGAAAAAAGTTGAAAAACATTTTTTTTGGGACTTAGTCATTTTTCCGGCGTTTATCAGACTTTCAGATAGGGGAAATGTCAGTGAGCGTTCTGATTTCAGTTCCAGAGCGATTCGCCCAATGAGTCCTTGATATTTAGTCATTTTCAGCCAATTTTCAGGATTTTTGAAAATTTCACTTTTTTGTGAAAATATCCACTAAATGAGGGAATAATATGTATGAGGGTACCCGAGGAGAGTTCCAAATGTGTGTGGGTAGAATATATATCCCACGGGGGTAAAATTGAAAAAAGTTTAAAAAATTTTTTTTTGGACTTAGTCATTTTTCCGGCATTTATCAGACTTTCAGATAGGGGAAATGTCAGTGAGCGTTCCGATTTCAGTTCCAGAGCGATTCGCCCAATGAGTCCTTGATATTTAGTCGTTTTCAGCAAATTTTCTGGATTTTTGAAAATTTCACTTTTTTGTGAAAATATCCACTAAATGAGGGAATAATATGTGTGAGGGTACCCCAGGAGAGTTCCAAATGTGTGTGGGTAGAATATATATCCCACGGGGGTAAAATTGAAAAAAGTTGAAAAAAAATTTTTTTTGGACTTAGTCATTTTTCCGGCGTTTATCAGACTTTCAGATAGGGGAAATGTCAGTGAGCGTTCTGATTTCAGTTCCAGAGCGATTCGCCCAATGAGTCCTTGATATTTAGTCATTTTCAGCCAATTTTCAGGATTTTTGAAAATTTCACTTTTTTGTGAAAATATCCACTAAATGAGAGAATAATATGTGTGAGGGTACCCCAGGAGAGTTCCAAATGTGTGTGGGTAGAATATATATCCCACGGGGTAAACTTGAAAAAAGTTGAAAAAATTTTTTGTGGACTTAGTCATTTTTCCGCCATTTATCAGACTTTCAGATAGGGGAAATGTCAGTGAGCGTTCCGATTTCAGTTCCAGAGCGATTCGCCCAATAAGTCCTTGATATTTAGTCGTTTTCAGCCAATTTTCTGGATTTTTGAAAATTTCACTTTTTTGTGAAAATATCCACTAAATGAGGGAATAATATGTGTGAGGGAACCCCAGGAGAGTTCCAAATGTGTGTGGGTAGAATATATATCCCACGGGGATAAAATTGAAAAAAGTTGAAAAAAAAATTTTTTTTGGACTTAGTAATTTTTCCGGCGTTTATCAGACTTTCAGATTTGGGAAATGTCAGTGAGTGTTCCGATTTCAGTTCCAGAGCGATTCGCCCAATGAGTCCTTGATATTTAGTCGTTTTCAGCCAATTTTCTGGATTTTTAGAAATTTCACTTTTTTGTGAAAATATCCACTAAATGAGGGAATAATATGTGTGAGGGTACCCCAGGACAGTTCCAAATGTGTGTGGGTAGAATATATATCGCACGAGGGTAAAATTGAACAAAGTTTAAAAAAAATTTTTTTTGGACTTACTCATTTTTCCGGCGTTTATCAGACTTTCAGATAGGGAAGTTGTCAGTGAGCGTTCAGATTTCAGTTTCAGAGCGATTCGCCCAATGAGTCCTTGATATTTAGTCGTTTTCAGCCAATTTTCTGGATTTTTAAAAATTTCACTTTTTTGTGAAAATATCCACTAAATGAGGGAATAATATGTGTGAGGGTATCCCAAGAGAGTTCCAAATGTGTGTGGGTAGAATATATATCGCACGGGGATAAAATTGAAAAAAGTTGAAAACAATTTTTTTTTGGACCTACTAATTTTTCCGACGTTCATCAGACTTTCAGATAGGGGAAATGTCAGTGAGCATTCCGATTTCAGTTCCAGAGCGATTCGCCCAATGAGTCCTTGATATTTAGACGTTTTCAGCCAATTTTCTGGATTTTTGAAAATTTCACTTTTTTGTGAAAATATCCACTAAATGAGGGAATAATATGTGTGAGGCTATCCCAAGAGAGTTCCAAATGTGTGTGGGTAGAATATATATCCCACGGGGATAAAATTGAAAAAATTTTTTTTTTGGACTTACTAATTTTTCCGGCGTTCATCAGACTTTCAGATAGGGGAAATATCAGTGAGCATTCTGATTTCAGTTCCAGAGCGATTCGCCCAATGAGTCCTTGATATTTAGACGTTTTAAGCCAATTTTCTGGATTTTTGAAAATTTCACTTTTTTGTGAAAATATCCACTAAATGAGAGAATAATATGTGTGAGGGTACCCCAGGAGAGTTCCAAATGTGTGTGGGTAGAATATATATCCCACGGGGGTAAAATTGAAAAAAGTTGAAAAAAATTTTTTGTGGACTTAGTCATTTTTCCGGCATTTATCAGACTTTCAGATAGGGGAAATGTCAGTGAGCGTTCCGATTTCAGTTCCAGAGCGATTCGCCCAATGAGTGCTTGATATTTAGTCGTTTTCAGCCAATTTTCTGGATTTTTAAAAATTTCACTTTTTTGTGAAAATATCCACTAAATGAGGGAATAATATGTGTGAGGGTATCCCAATAGAGTTCCAAATGTGTGTGGGTAGAATATATATCCCACGGGGATAAAATTGAAAAAAGTTGAAAAAAATTTTTTTTTGGACTTACTAATTTTTCCGGCGTTCATCAGACTTTCAGATAGGGGAAATGTCAGTGAGCATTCCGATTTCAGTTCCAGAGCGATTCGCCCAATGAGTCCTTGATATTTAGACGTTTTCAGCCAATTTTCTGGATTTTTGAAAATTTCACTTTTTTGTGAAAATATCCACTAAATGAGGGCATAATATGTGTGAGGGTACCCCAGGAGAGTTCCAAATGTGTGTGGGTAGAATATATATGCCACGGGGATAAAATTGAAAAAAGTTTAAAAAAATTTTTTTTTGGACTTAGTAATTTTTCCGGCCTTCATCAGACTTTCAGATAGGGGAAATATCAGTGAGCATTCCGATTTCAGTTCCAGAGTGATTTGCCCAATGAGTCCTTGATATTTAGTCGTTTTCAGATAAATTTTCTGAATTTTTGAAAATTTCACTTTTTTGTGAAAACATTTTGGGACTTAGTCATTTTTCCGGCGTTTATCAGACTTTCAGATAGGGGAAATGTGAGTGAGCGTTCCGATTTCAGTTCCAGAGCGATTCGCCCAATGAGTCCTTGATATTTAGTCGTTTTCAGCCAATTTTCTGGATTTTTGAAAATTTCACTTTTTTGTGAAAATATCCACTAAATGAGGGAATAATATGTGTGAGGGTACCCCAGGAGAGTTCCAAATGTGTGTGGGTAGAATATATATCCCACGGGGGTAAAATTGAAAAAAGTTGAAAAAATTTTTTTTTCGACTTAGTCATTTTTCCGGCGTTTATCAGACTTTCAGATAGGGGAAATGTCAGTGAGCGTTCTGATTTCAGTTCCAGAGCGATTCGCCCAATGAGTCCTTGATATTTAGTCGTTTTCAGCCAATTTTCAGGATTTTTGAAAATTTCACTTTTTTGTGAAAATATCCACTAAATGAGGGAATAATGTGTGTGAGGGTACCCCAGGAGAGTTCCAAATGTGTGTGGGTAGAATATATATCCCACGGGGGTAAAATTGAAAAAAGTTTAAAAAAAATTTTTTTTGGACTTAGTCATTTTTCCGGCGTTTATCAGACTTTCAGATAGGGGAAATGTCAGTGAGCATTCCGATATCAGTTCCAGAGCGATTTCCCCAATGAGTCCTTGATATTTAGTCGTTTTCAGCCAATTTTCTGTATTTTTGAAAATTTCAGTTTTTTGTGAAAATATCCACTAAATGAGGGAATAATATGTGTGAGGGTACCCCAGGAGAGTTCCAAATGTGTGTTGGTAGAATATATATCCCACGGGGGTAAAATTGAAAAAAGTTGAAAAACATTTTTTTTGGGACTTAGTCATTTTTCCGGCGTTTATCAGACTTTCAGATAGGGGAAATGTCAGTGAGCGTTCTGATTTCAGTTCCAGAGCGATTCGCCCAATGAGTCCTTGATATTTAGTCATTTTCAGCCAATTTTCAGGATTTTTGAAAATTTCACTTTTTTGTGAAAATATCCACTAAATGAGGGAATAATATGTATGAGGGTACCCGAGGAGAGTTCCAAATGTGTGTGGGTAGAATATATATCCCACGGGGGTAAAATTGAAAAAAGTTTAAAAAATTTTTTTTTGGACTTAGTCATTTTTCCGGCATTTATCAGACTTTCAGATAGGGGAAATGTCAGTGAGCGTTCCGATTTCAGTTCCAGAGCGATTCGCCCAATGAGTCCTTGATATTTAGTCGTTTTCAGCAAATTTTCTGGATTTTTGAAAATTTCACTTTTTTGTGAAAATATCCACTAAATGAGGGAATAATATGTGTGAGGGTACCCCAGGAGAGTTCCAAATGTGTGTGGGTAGAATATATATCCCACGGGGGTAAAATTGAAAAAAGTTGAAAAAAAATTTTTTTTGGACTTAGTCATTTTTCCGGCGTTTATCAGACTTTCAGATAGGGGAAATGTCAGTGAGCGTTCTGATTTCAGTTCCAGAGCGATTCGCCCAATGAGTCCTTGATATTTAGTCATTTTCAGCCAATTTTCAGGATTTTTGAAAATTTCACTTTTTTGTGAAAATATCCACTAAATGAGAGAATAATATGTGTGAGGGTACCCCAGGAGAGTTCCAAATGTGTGTGGGTAGAATATATATCCCACGGGGGAAAAATTGAAAAAAGTTGAAAAACATTTTTTTTGGGACTTAGTCATTTTTCCGGCGTTTATCAGACTTTCAGATAGGGGAAATGTGAGTGAGCGTTCCGATTTCAGTTCCAGAGCGATTCGCCCAATGAGTCCTTGATATTTAGTCGTTTTCAGCCAATTTTCTGGATTTTTGAAAATTTCACTTTTTTGTGAAAATATCCACTAAATGAGGGAATAATATGTGTGAGGGTACCCCAGGAGAGTTCCAAATGTGTGTGGGTAGAATATATATCCCACGGGGGTAAAATTGAAAAAAGTTGAAAAAAAATTTTTTTTGGACTTAGTCATTTTTCCGGCGTTTATCAGACTTTCAGATAGGGGAAATGTCAGTGAGCATTCTGATTTCAGTTCCAGAGCGATTCGCCCAATGAGTCCTTGATATTTAGTCGTTTTCAGCCAATTTTCTGGATTTTTTAAAATTTCAGTTTTTTGTGAAAATATCCACTAAATGAGGGAATAATATGTGTGAGGGTACCCCAGGAGAGTTCCAAATGTGTGTGGGTAGAATATATATCCCACGGGGGTAAAATTGAAAAAAGTTTAAAAAAAATTTTTTTTGGACTTAGTCATTTTTCCGGCGTTTTTCAGACTTTCAGATAGGGGAAATGTCAGTGAGCATTCCGATATCAGTTCCAGAGCGATTCGCCCAATGAGTCCTTGATATTCAGTCGTTTTCAGCCAATTTTCTGGATTTTTGAAAATTTCACTTTTTTGTGAAAATATCCACTAAATGAGGGAATAATATGTGTGAGAGAACCCCAGGAGAGTTCCAAATGTGTGTGGTAGAATATATATCCCACGGGGATAAAATTGAAAAAAGTTGAAAAAAAAATTTTTTTTGGACTTAGTAATTTTTCCGGCGTTTATCAGACTTTCAGATAGGGGAAATGTCAGTGAGCGTTCCGATTTCAGTTCCAGAGCTTTTCGCCCAATGAGTCCTTGATATTTAGTCGTTTTCAGCCAATTTTCTGGACTTTTAAAAATTTCACTTTTTTTGTGAAAATATCCACTAAATGAGGGAATAATATGTGTGAGGGAACCCCAGGAGAGTTCCAAATGTGTGTGGGTAGAATATATATCCCACGGGGGAAAAATTGAAAAAAGTTGAAAAACATTTTTTTTGGGACTTAGTCATTTTTCCGGCGTTTATCAGACTTTCAGATAGGGGAAATGTGAGTGAGCGTTCCGATTTCAGTTCCAGAGCGATTCGCCCAATGAGTCCTTGATATTTAGTCGTTTTCAGCCAATTTTCTGGATTTTTGAAAATTTCACTTTTTTGTGAAAATATCCACTAAATGAGGGAATAATATGTGTGAGGGTACCCCAGGAGAGTTCCAAATGTGTGTGGGTAGAATATATATCCCACGGGGGTAAAATTGAAAAAAGTTGAAAAAAATTTTTTTTCGACTTAGTCATTTTTCCGGCGTTTATCAGACTTTCAGATAGGGGAAATGTCAGTGAGCGTTCTGATTTCAGTTCCAGAGCGATTCGCCCAATGAGTCCTTGATATTTAGTCGTTTTCAGCCAATTTTCAGGATTTTTGAAAATTTCACTTTTTTGTGAAAATATCCACTAAATGAGGGAATAATGTGTGTGAGGGTACCCCAGGAGAGTTCCAAATGTGTGTGGGTAGAATATATATCCCACGGGGGTAAAATTGAAAAAAGTTTAAAAAAAATTTTTTTTGGACTTAGTCATTTTTCCGGCGTTTATCAGACTTTCAGATAGGGGAAATGTCAGTGAGCATTCCGATATCAGTTCCAGAGCGATTTGCCCAATGAGTCCTTGATATTTAGTCGTTTTCAGCCAATTTTCTGTATTTTTGAAAATTTCAGTTTTTTGTGAAAATATCCACTAAATGAGGGAATAATATGTGTGAGGGTACCCCAGGAGAGTTCCAAATGTGTGTTGGTAGAATATATATCCCACGGGGGTAAAATTGAAAAAAGTTGAAAAACATTTTTTTTGGGACTTAGTCATTTTTCTGGCGTTTATCAGACTTTCAGATAGGGGAAATGTCAGTGAGCGTTCTGATTTCAGTTCCAGAGCGATTCGCCCAATGAGTCCTTGATATTTAGTCATTTTCAGCCAATTTTCAGGATTTTTGAAAATTTCACTTTTTTGTGAAAATATCCACTAAATGAGGGAATAATATGTATGAGGGTACCCCAGGAGAGTTCCAAATGTGTGTGGGTAGAATATATATCCCACGGGGGTAAAATTGAAAAAAGTTTAAAAAAATTTTTTTTGGACTTAGTCATTTTTCCGGCATTTATCAGACTTTCAGATAGGGGAAATGTCAGTGAGCGTTCCGATTTCAGTTCCAGAGCGATTCGCCCAATGAGTCCTTGATATTTAGTCGTTTTCAGCCAATTTTCAGGATTTTTGAAAATTTCACTTTTTTGTGAAAATATCCACTAAATGAGGGAATAATGTGTGTGAGGGTACCCCAGGAGAGTTCCAAATGTGTGTGGGTAGAATATATATCCCACGGGGGTAAAATTGAAAAAAGTTTAAAAAAAATTTTTTTTGGACTTAGTCATTTTTCCGGCGTTTATCAGACTTTCAGATAGGGGAAATGTGAGTGAGCGTTCCGATTTCAGTTCCAGAGCGATTCGCCCAATGAGTCCTTGATATTTAGTCGTTTTCAGCAAATTTTCAGGATTTTTGAAAATTTCACTTTTTTGTGAAAATATCCACTAAATGAGGGAATAATATGTGTGAGGGTACCCCAGGAGAGTTCCAAATGTGTGTGGGTAGAATATATATCCCACGGGGGTAAAATTGAAAAAAGTTGAAAAAAAATTTTTTTTGGACTTAGTCATTTTTCCGGCGTTTATCAGACTTTCAGATAGGGGAAATGTCAGTGAGCGTTCTGATTTCAGTTCCAGAGCGATTCGCCCAATGAGTCCTTGATATTTAGTCATTTTCAGCCAATTTTCAGGATTTTTGAAAATTTCACTTTTTTGTGAAAATATCCACTAAATGAGAGAATAATATGTGTGAGGGTACCCCAGGAGAGTTCCAAATGTGTGTGGGTAGAATATATATCCCACGGGGGAAAAATTGAAAAAAGTTGAAAAACATTTTTTTTGGGACTTAGTCATTTTTCCGGCGTTTATCAGACTTTCAGATAGGGGAAATGTGAGTGAGCGTTCCGATTTCAGTTCCAGAGCGATTCGCCCAATGAGTCCTTGATATTTAGTCGTTTTCAGCCAATTTTCTGGATTTTTGAAAATTTCACTTTTTTGTGAAAATATCCACTAAATGAGGGAATAATATGTGTGAGGGTACCCCAGGAGAGTTCCAAATGTGTGTGGGTAGAATATATATCCCACGGGGGTAAAATTGAAAAAAGTTGAAAAAAAATTTTTTTTGGACTTAGTCATTTTTCCGGCGTTTATCAGACTTTCAGATAGGGGAAATGTCAGTGAGCGTTCTGATTTCAGTTCCAGAGCGATTCGCCCAATGAGTCCTTGATATTTAGTCGTTTTCAGCCAATTTTCTGGATTTTTTAAAATTTCAGTTTTTTGTGAAAATATCCACTAAATGAGGGAATAATATGTGTGAGGGTACCCCAGGAGAGTTCCAAATGTGTGTGGGTAGAATATATATCCCACGGGGGTAAAATTGAAAAACATTTTTTTTGGGACTTAGTCATTTTTCCGGCGTTTATCAGACTTTCAGATAGGGGAAATGTCAGTGAGCATTCAGATTTCAGTTCCAGAGCGCTTCGCCCAATGAGTCCTTGATATTTAGTCGTTTTCAGTCAATTTTCTGGATTTTTAAAAATTTCACTTTTTTGTGAAAATATCCACTGAATGAGGGAATAATATGTGTGACGGTATCCCAAGAGAGTTCCAAATGTGTGTGCGTAGAATATATATCCCACGGGGATAAAATTGAAAAAAGTTGAAAAAAAATTTTTTTTTGGACTTACTATTTTTTCCGGCGTTCATCAGACTTTCAGATAGGGGAAATGTCAGTGAGCGTTCTGATTTCAGTTCCAGAGCGATTCGCCCAATGAGTCCTTGATATTTAGTCGTTTTCAGCAAATTTTCTGGATTTTTGAAAATTTCACTTTTTTGTGAAAATATCCACTGAATGAGGGAATAATATGTGTGAGGGTATCCCAAGAGAGTTCCAAATGTGTGTGGGTAGAATATATATCCCACGGGGGTAAAATTGAAAAAAGTTGAAAAAAAATTTTTTTTGGACTTAGTCATTTTTCCGGCGTTTATCAGACTTTCAGATAGGGGAAATGTCAGTGAGCGTTCTGATTTCAGTTCCAGAGCGATTCGCCCAATGAGTCCTTGATATTTAGTCATTTTCAGCCAATTTTCAGGATTTTTGAAAATTTCACTTTTTTGTGAAAATATCCACTAAATGAGAGAATAATATGTGTGACGGTACCCCAGGAGAGTTCCAAATGTGTGTGGGTAGAATATATATCCCACGGGGGTAAAATTGAAAAAAGTTTAAAAAAAATTTTTTTTGCACTTAGTCATTTTTCCGGCGTTTATCAGACTTTCAGATAGGGGAAATGTGAGTGAGCGTTCCGATTTCAGTTCCAGAGCGATTCGCCCAATGAGTCCTTGATATTTAGTCGTTTTCAGCAAATTTTCTGGATTTTTGAAAATTTCACTTTTTTGTGAAAATATCCACTGAATGAGGGAATAATATGTGTGAGGGTATCCCAAGAGAGTTCCAAATGTGTGTGGGTAGAATATATATCCCACGGGGGTAAAATTGAAAAAACTTTAAAAAAAATTTTTTTTGGACTTAGTCATTTTTCCGGCGTTTATCAGACTTTCAGATAGGGGAAATGTGAGTGAGCGTTCCGATTTCAGTTCCAGAGCGATTCGCCCAATGAGTCCTTGATATTTAGTCGTTTTCAGCCAATTTTCTGCATTTTTTAAAATTTCATTTTTTTGTGAAAATATCCACTAAATGAGGGAATAATATGTGTGAGGGTACCCCAGGAGAGTTCCAAATGTGTGTGGGTAGAATATATATCCCACGGGGGTAAAATTGAAAAAAGTTTAAAAAAAAATTTTTTTGGACTTAGTCATTTTTCCGGCGTTTATCAGACTTTCAGATAGGGGAAATGTCAGTGAGCATTCCGATATCAGTTCCAGAGCGATTCGCCCAATGAGTCCTTGATATTTAGTCGTTTTCAGCCAATTTTCTGTAGTTTTGAAAATTTCACTTTTTTGTGAAAATATCCACTGAATGAGGGAATAATATGTGTGAGGGTATCCCAAGAGAGTTCCAAATGTGTGTGGGTAGAATATATATCCCACGGGGGTAAAATTGAAAAAACTTTAAAAAACATTTTTTTTGGACTTAGTCATTTTTCCGGCGTTTATCAGACTTTCAGATAGGGGAAATGTCAGTGAGCATTCCGATATCAGTTCCAGAGCGATTCGCCCAATGAGTCCTTGATATTTAGTCGTTTTCAGCCAATTTTCAGGATTTTTGAAAATTTCACTTTTTTGTGAAAATATCCACTAAATGAGGGAATAATATGTGTGAGGGTACCCCAGGAGAGTTCCAAATGTGTGTGGGTAGAATATATATCCCACGGGGGTAAAATTGAAAAAAGTTGAAAAACATTTTTTTTGGGACTTAGTCATTTTTCCGGCGTTTATCAGACTTTCAGATAGGGGAAATGTGAGTGAGCGTTCCGATTTCAGTTCCAGAGCGATTCGCCCAATGAGTCCTTGATATTTAGTCGTTTTCAGCCAATTTTCTGGATTTTTGAAAATTTCACTTTTTTGTGAAAATATCCACTAAATGAGGGAATAATATGTGTGAGGGTACCCCAGGAGAGTTCCAAATGTGTGTGGGTAGAATATATATCCCACGGGGGTAAAATTGAATAAAGTTGAAAAAAAATTTTTTTTGGACTTAGTCATTTTTCCGGCGTTTATCAGACTTTCAGATAGGGGAAATGTCAGTGAGCGTTCTGATTTCAGTTCCAGAGTGATTCGCCCAATGAGTCCTTGATATTTAGTCGTTTTCAGCCAATTTTCTGTATTTTTGAAAATTTCAGTTTTTTGTGAAAATATCCACTAAATGAGGGAATAATATGTGTGAGGGTACCCCAGGAGAGTTCCAAATGTGTGTGGGTAGAATATATATCCCACGGGGGTAAAATTGAAAAAAGTTTAAAAAAATTTTTTTTGGACTTAATCATTTTTCCGGCATTTATCAGACTTTCAGATAGGGGAAATGTCAGTGAGCGTTCCGATTTCAGTTCCAGAGCGATTCGCCCAATGAGTCCTTGATATTTAGTCGTTTTCAGCCAATTTTCTGGATTTTTGAAAATTTCACTTTTTTGTGAAAATATCCACTAAATGAGGGAATAGTATGTGTGAGGGTACCCCAGGAGAGTTCCAAATGTGTGTGGGTAGAATATATATCCCACGGGGGTAAAATTGAAAAAAGTTGAAAAAAAATTTTTTTTGGACTTAGTCATTTTTCCGGCGTTTATCAGACTTTCAGATAGGGGAAATGTCAGTGAGCATTCTGATTTCAGTTCCAGAGCGATTCGCCCAATGAGTCCTTGATATTTAGTCGTTTTCAGCCAATTTTCTGGATTTTTGAAAATTTCACTTTTTTGTGAAAATATCCACTGAATGAGGGAATAATATGTGTGAGGGTATCCCAAGAGAGTTCCAAATGTGTGTGTGTAGAATATATATCCCACGGGGATAAAATTGAAAAAAGTTGAAAAAAAATTTTTTTTTGGACTTACTATTTTTTCCGGCGTTCATCAGACTTTCAGATAGGGGAAATGTCAGTGAGCGTTCTGATTTCAGTTCCAGAGCGATTCGCCCAATGAGTCCTTGATATTTAGTCGTTTTCAGCAAATTTTCTGGATTTTTGAAAATTTCACTTTTTTGTGAAAACATCCACTGAATGAGGGAATAATATGTGTGAGGGTATCCCAAGAGAGTTCCAAATGTGTGTGGGTAGAATATATATCCCACGGGGGTAAAATTGAAAAAAGTTGAAAAAAAATTTTTTTTGGACTTAGTCATTTTTCCGGCGTTTATCAGACTTTCAGATAGGGGAAATGTCAGTGAGCGTTCTGATTTCAGTTCCAGAGCGATTCGCCCAATGAGTCCTTGATATTTAGTCATTTTCAGCCAATTTTCAGGATTTTTGAAAATTTCACTTTTTTGTGAAAATATCCACTAAATGAGAGAATAATATGTGTGACGGTACCCCAGGAGAGTTCCAAATGTGTGTGGGTAGAATATATATCCCACGGGGGTAAAATTGAAAAAAGTTTAAAAAAAATTTTTTTTGCACTTAGTCATTTTTCCGGCGTTTATCAGACTTTCAGATAGGGGAAATGTGAGTGAGCGTTCCGATTTCAGTTCCAGAGCGATTCGCCCAATGAGTCCTTGATATTTAGTCGTTTTCAGCAAATTTTCTGGATTTTTGAAAATTTCACTTTTTTGTGAAAATATCCACTGAATGAGGGAATAATATGTGTGAGGGTATCCCAAGAGAGTTCCAAATGTGTGTGGGTAGAATATATATCCCACGGGGGTAAAATTGAAAAAACTTTAAAAAAAATTTTTTTTGGACTTAGTCATTTTTCCGGCGTTTATCAGACTTTCAGATAGGGGAAATGTGAGTGAGCGTTCCGATTTCAGTTCCAGAGCGATTCGCCCAATGAGTCCTTGATATTTAGTCGTTTTCAGCCAATTTTCTGCATTTTTTAAAATTTCATTTTTTTGTGAAAATATCCACTAAATGAGGGAATAATATGTGTGAGGGTACCCCAGGAGAGTTCCAAATGTGTGTGGGTAGAATATATATCCCACGGGGGTAAAATTGAAAAAAGTTTAAAAAAAAATTTTTTTGGACTTAGTCATTTTTCCGGCGTTTATCAGACTTTCAGATAGGGGAAATGTCAGTGAGCATTCCGATATCAGTTCCAGAGCGATTCGCCCAATGAGTCCTTGATATTTAGTCGTTTTCAGCCAATTTTCTGTATTTTTGAAAATTTCACTTTTTTGTGAAAATATCCACTGAATGAGGGAATAATATGTGTGAGGGTATCCCAAGAGAGTTCCAAATGTGTGTGGGTAGAATATATATCCCACGGGGGTAAAATTGAAAAAACTTTAAAAAACATTTTTTTTGGACTTAGTCATTTTTCCGGCGTTTATCAGACTTTCAGATAGGGGAAATGTCAGTGAGCATTCCGATATCAGTTCCAGAGCGATTCGCCCAATGAGTCCTTGATATTTAGTCGTTTTCAGCCAATTTTCAGGATTTTTGAAAATTTCACTTTTTTGTGAAAATATCCACTAAATGAGGGAATAATATGTGTGAGGGTACCCCAGGAGAGTTCCAAATGTGTGTGGGTAGAATATATATCCCACGGGGGTAAAATTGAAAAAAGTTGAAAAACATTTTTTTTGGGACTTAGTCATTTTTCCGGCGTTTATCAGACTTTCAGATAGGGGAAATGTGAGTGAGCGTTCCGATTTCAGTTCCAGAGCGATTCGCCCAATGAGTCCTTGATATTTAGTCGTTTTCAGCAAATTTTCTGGATTTTTGAAAATTTCACTTTTTTGTGAAAATATCCACTAAATGAGGGAATAATATGTGTGAGGGTACCCCAGGAGAGTTCCAAATGTGTGTGGGTAGAATATATATCCCACGGGGGTAAAATTGAAAAAAGTTGAAAAAAAATTTTTTTTGGACTTAGTCATTTTTCCGGCGTTTATCAGACTTTCAGATAGGGGAAATGTCAGTGAGCGTTCTGATTTCAGTTCCAGAGCGATTCGCCCAATGAGTCCTTGATATTTAGTCATTTTCAGCCAATTTTCAGGATTTTTGAAAATTTCACTTTTTTGTGAAAATATCCACTGAATGAGGGAATAATATGTGTGAGGGTATCCCAAGAGAGTTCCAAATGTGTGTGGGTAGAATATATATCCCACGGGGGTAAAATTGAAAAAGCTTTAAAAAAAATTTTTTTTGGACTTAGTCATTTTTCCGGCGTTTATCAGACTTTCAGATAGGGGAAATGTCAGTGAGCATTCCGATATCAGTTCCAGAGCGATTCGCCCAATGCGTCCTTGATATTTAGTCGTTTTCAGCCAATTTTCTGTATTTTTGAAAATTTCAGTTTTTTGTGAAAATATCCACTAAATGAGGGAATAATATGTGTGAGGGTACCCCAGGAGAGTTCCAAATGTGTGTGGGTAGAATATATATCCCACGGGGGTAAAATTGAAAAAAGTTGAAAAACATTTTTTTTGGGACTTAGTCATTTTTCCGGCGTTTATCAGACTTTCAGATAGGGGAAATGTGAGTGAGCGTTCCGATTTCAGTTCCAGAGCGATTCGCCCAATGAGTCCTTGATATTTAGTCGTTTTCAGCCAATTTTCTGGATTTTTGAAAATTTCACTTTTTTGTGAAAATATCCACTAAATGAGGGAATAATATGTGTGAGGGTACCCCAGGAGAGTTCCAAATGTGTGTGGGTAGAATATATATCCCACGGGGGTAAAATTGAAAAAAGTTGAAAAAAAATTTTTTTTGGACTTAGTCATTTTTCCGGCGTTTATCAGACTTTCAGATAGGGGAAATGTCAGTGAGCGTTCTGATTTCAGTTCCAGAGTGATTCGCCCAATGAGTCCTTGATATTTAGTCGTTTTCAGCCAATTTTCTGTATTTTTGAAAATTTCAGTTTTTTGTGAAAATATCCACTAAATGAGGGAATAATATGTGTGAGGGTACCCCAGGAGAGTTCCAAATGTGTGTGGGTAGAATATATATCCCACGGGGGTAAAATTGAAAAAAGTTTAAAAAAATTTTTTTTGGACTTAGTCATTTTTCCGGCATTTATCAGACTTTCAGATAGGGGAAATGTCAGTGAGCGTTCCGATTTCAGTTCCAGAGCGATTCGCCCAATGAGTCCTTGATATTTAGTCGTTTTCAGCCAATTTTCTGGATTTTTGAAAATTTCACTTTTTTGTGAAAATATCCACTAAATGAGGGAATAGTATGTGTGAGGGTACCCCAGGAGAGTTCCAAATGTGTGTGGGTAGAATATATATCCCACGGGGGTAAAATTGAAAAAAGTTGAAAAAAAATTTTTTTTGGACTTAGTCATTTTTCCGGCGTTTATCAGACTTTCAGATAGGGGAAATGTCAGTGAGCATTCTGATTTCAGTTCCAGAGCGATTCGCCCAATGAGTCCTTGATATTTAGTCGTTTTCAGCCAATTTTCTGGATTTTTGAAAATTTCACTTTTTTGTGAAAATATCCACTGAATGAGGGAATAATATGTGTGAGGGTATCCCAAGAGAGTTCCAAATGTGTGTGGGTAGAATATATATCCCACGGGGGTAAAATTGAAAAAAGTTTAAAAAAAATTTTTTTTGGACTTAGTCATTTTTCCGGCGTTTATCAGACTTTCAGATAGGGGAAATGTCAGTGAGCATTCCGATATCAGTTCCAGAGCGATTCGCCCAATGAGTCCTTGATATTTAGTCGTTTTCAGCCAATTTTCTGGATTTTTGAAAATTTCACTTTTTTGTGAAAATATCCACTAAATGAGGGAATAGTATGTGTGAGGGTACCCCAGGAGAGTTCCAAATGTGTGTGGGTAGAATATATATCCCACGGGGGTAAAATTGAAAAAAGTTGAAAAAAATTTTTTTTGGACTTAGTCATTTTTCCGGCGTTTATCAGACTTTCAGATAGGGGAAATGTCAGTGAGCATTCTGATTTCAGTTCCAGAGCGATTCGCCCAATGAGTCCTTGATATTTAGTTGTTTTCAGCCAATTTTCTGGATTTTTAAAAATTTCACTTTTTTGTGAAAATATCCACTGAATGAGGGAATAATATGTGTGAGGGTATCCCAAGAGAGTTCCAAATGTGTGTGGGTAGAATATATATCCCACGGGGGTAAAATTGAAAAAAGTTTAAAAAAAATTTTTTTTGGACTTAGTCATTTTTCCGGCGTTTATCAGACTTTCAGATAGGGGAAATGTCAGTGAGCATTCCGATATCAGTTCCAGAGTGATTCGCCCAATGAGTCCTTGATATTTAGTCGTTTTCAGCCAATTTTCTGTATTTTTGAAAATTTCAGTTTTTTGTAAAAATATACACTAAATGAGGGAATAATATGTGTGAGGGTACCCCAGGAAAGTTCCAAATGTGTGTGGGTAGAATATATATCCCACGGGGATAAAATTGAAAAAAGTTGAAAAAAAAATTTTTTTTGGACTTAGTCATTTTTCCGGCGTTTATCAGACTTTCAGATAGCGGAAATGTGAGTGAGCGTTCCGATTTCAGTTCCCGAGCGATTCGCCCAATGAGTCCTTGATATTTAGTCGTTTTCAGCCAATTTTCTGGATTTTTGAAAATTTCACTTTTTTGTGAAAATATCCACTAAATGAGGGAATAGTATGTGTGAGGGTACCCCAGGAGAGTTCCAAATGTGTGTGGGTAGAATATATATCCCACGGGGGTAAAATTGAAAAAAGTTGAAAAAAAATTTTTTTTGGACTTAGTCATTTTTCCGGCGTTTATCAGACTTTCAGATAGGGGAAATGTCAGTGAGCATTCTGATTTCAGTTCCAGAGCGATTCGCCCAATGAGTCCTTGATATTTAGTCGTTTTCAGCCAATTTTCTGGATTTTAAAAAATTTCACTTTTTTGTGAAAATATCCACTGAATGAGGGAATAATATGTGTGAGGGTATCCCAAGAGAGTTCCAAATGTGTGTGGGTAGAATATATATCCCACGGGGGTAAAATTGAAAAAAGTTTAAAAAAAATTTTTTTTGGACTTAGTCATTTTTCCGGCGTTTATCAGACTTTCAGATAGGGGAAATGTGAGTGAGCGTTCCGATTTCAGTTCCAGAGCGATTCGCCCAATGAGTCCTTGATATTTAGTCGTTTTCAGCAAATTTTCTGGATTTTTGAAAATTTCACTTTTTTGTGAAAATATCCACTAAATGAGGGAATAATATGTGTGAGGGTACCCCAGGAGAGTTCCAAATGTGTGTGGGTAGAATATATATCCCACGGGGGTAAAATTGAAAAAAGTTGAAAAAAAATTTTTTTTGGACTTAGTCATTTTTCCGGCGTTTATCAGACTTTCAGATAGGGGAAATGTCAGTGAGCATTCTGATTTCAGTTCCAGAGCGATTCGCCCAATGAGTCCTTGATATTTAGTCGTTTTCAGCCAATTTTCTGGATTTTTGAAAATTTCACTTTTTTGTGAAAATATCCACTGAATGAGGGAATAATATGTGTGAGGGTATCCCAAGAGAGTTCCAAATGTGTGTGGGTAGAATATATATCCCACGGGGGTAAAATTGAAAAAAGTTTAAAAAAAATTTTTTTTGGACTTAGTCATTTTTCCGGCGTTTATCAGACTTTCAGATAGGGGAAATGTCAGTGAGCATTCCGATATCAGTTCCAGAGCGATTCGCCCAATGAGTCCTTGATATTTAGTCGTTTTCAGCCAATTTTCTGGATTTTTGAAAATTTCACTTTTTTGTGAAAATATCCACTAAATGAGGGAATAGTATGTGTGAGGGTACCCCAGGAGAGTTCCAAATGTGTGTGGGTAGAATATATATCCCACGGGGGTAAAATTGAAAAAAGTTGAAAAAAATTTTTTTTGGACTTAGTCATTTTTCCGGCGTTTATCAGACTTTCAGATAGGGGAAATGTCAGTGAGCATTCTGATTTCAGTTCCAGAGCGATTCGCCCAATGAGTCCTTGATATTTAGTTGTTTTCAGCCAATTTTCTGGATTTTTAAAAATTTCACTTTTTTGTGAAAATATCCACTGAATGAGGGAATAATATGTGTGAGGGTATCCCAAGAGAGTTCCAAATGTGTGTGGGTAGAATATATATCCCACGGGGGTAAAATTGAAAAAAGTTTAAAAAAAATTTTTTTTGGACTTAGTCATTTTTCCGGCGTTTATCAGACTTTCAGATAGGGGAAATGTCAGTGAGCATTCCGATATCAGTTCCAGAGTGATTCGCCCAATGAGTCCTTGATATTTAGTCGTTTTCAGCCAATTTTCTGTATTTTTGAAAATTTCAGTTTTTTGTAAAAATATACACTAAATGAGGGAATAATATGTGTGAGGGTACCCCAGGAAAGTTCCAAATGTGTGTGGGTAGAATATATATCCCACGGGGATAAAATTGAAAAAAGTTGAAAAAAAAATTTTTTTTGGACTTAGTCATTTTTCCGGCGTTTATCAGACTTTCAGATAGCGGAAATGTGAGTGAGCGTTCCGATTTCAGTTCCCGAGCGATTCGCCCAATGAGTCCTTGATATTTAGTCGTTTTCAGCCAATTTTCTGGATTTTTGAAAATTTCACTTTTTTGTGAAAATATCCACTAAATGAGGGAATAGTATGTGTGAGGGTACCCCAGGAGAGTTCCAAATGTGTGTGGGTAGAATATATATCCCACGGGGGTAAAATTGAAAAAAGTTGAAAAAAAATTTTTTTTGGACTTAGTCATTTTTCCGGCGTTTATCAGACTTTCAGATAGGGGAAATGTCAGTGAGCATTCTGATTTCAGTTCCAGAGCGATTCGCCCAATGAGTCCTTGATATTTAGTCGTTTTCAGCCAATTTTCTGGATTTTAAAAAATTTCACTTTTTTGTGAAAATATCCACTGAATGAGGGAATAATATGTGTGAGGGTATCCCAAGAGAGTTCCAAATGTGTGTGGGTAGAATATATATCCCACGGGGGTAAAATTGAAAAAAGTTTAAAAAAAATTTTTTTTGGACTTAGTCATTTTTCCGGCGTTTATCAGACTTTCAGATAGGGGAAATGTGAGTGAGCGTTCCGATTTCAGTTCCAGAGCGATTCGCCCAATGAGTCCTTGATATTTAGTCGTTTTCAGCAAATTTTCTGGATTTTTGAAAATTTCACTTTTTTGTGAAAATATCCACTAAATGAGGGAATAATATGTGTGAGGGTACCCCAGGAGAGTTCCAAATGTGTGTGGGTAGAATATATATCCCACGGGGGTAAAATTGAAAAAAGTTGAAAAAAAATTTTTTTTGGACTTAGTCATTTTTCCGGCGTTTATCAGACTTTCAGATAGGGGAAATGTCAGTGAGCGTTCTGATTTCAGTTCCAGAGTGATTCGCCCAATGAGTCCTTGATATTTAGTCGTTTTCAGCCAATTTTCTGTATTTTTGAAAATTTCAGTTTTTTGTGAAAATATCCACTAAATGAGGGAATAATATGTGTGAGGGTACCCCAGGAGAGTTCCAAATGTGTGTGGGTAGAATATATATCCCACGGGGGTAAAATTGAAAAAAGTTTAAAAAAATTTTTTTTGGACTTAGTCATTTTTCCGGCATTTATCAGACTTTCACATAGGGGAAATGTCAGTGAGCGTTCCGATTTCAGTTCCAGAGCGATTCGCCCAATGAGTCCTTGATATTTAGTCGTTTTCAGCCAATTTTCTGGATTTTTGAAAATTTCACTTTTTTGTGAAAATATCCACTAAATGAGGGAATAGTATGTGTGAGGGTACCCCAGGAGAGTTCCAAATGTGTGTGGGTAGAATATATATCCCACGGGGGTAAAATTGAAAAAAGTTGAAAAAAAATTTTTTTTGGACTTAGTCATTTTTCCGGCGTTTATCAGACTTTCAGATAGGGGAAATGTCAGTGAGCATTCTGATTTCAGTTCCAGAGCGATTCGCCCAATGAGTCCTTGATATTTAGTCGTTTTCAGCCAATTTTCTGGATTTTTGAAAATTTCACTTTTTTGTGAAAATATCCACTGAATGAGGGAATAATATGTGTGAGGGTATCCCAAGAGAGTTCCAAATGTGTGTGGGTAGAATATATATCCCACGGGGGTAAAATTGAAAAAAGTTTAAAAAAAATTTTTTTTGGACTTAGTCATTTTTCCGGCGTTTATCAGACTTTCAGATAGGGGAAATGTCAGTGAGCATTCCGATATCAGTTCCAGAGCGATTCGCCCAATGAGTCCTTGATATTTAGTCGTTTTCAGCCAATTTTCTGGATTTTTGAAAATTTCACTTTTTTGTGAAAATATCCACTAAATGAGGGAATAATATGTGTGAGGGTACCCCAGGAGAGTTCCAAATGTGTGTGGGTAGAATATATATCCCACGGGGGTAAAATTGAATAAAGTTGAAAAAAAATTTTTTTTGGACTTAGTCATTTTTCCGGCGTTTATCAGACTTTCAGATAGGGGAAATGTCAGTGAGCATTCTGATTTCAGTTCCAGAGTGATTCGCCCAATGAGTCCTTGATATTTAGTCGTTTTCAGCCAATTTTCTGTATTTTTGAAAATTTCAGTTTTTTGTGAAAATATCCACTAAATGAGGGAATAATATGTGTGAGGGTACCCCAGGAAAGTTCCAAATGTGTGTGGGTAGAATATATATCCCACGGGGGTAAAATTGAAAAAAGTTTAAAAAAATTTTTTTTGGACTTAGGCATTTTTCCGGCATTTATCAGACTTTCAGATAGGGGAAATGTCAGTGAGCGTTCCGATTTCAGTTCCAGAGCGATTCGCCCAATGAGTCCTTGATATTTAGTCGTTTTCAGCCAATTTTCTGGATTTTTGAAAATTTCACTTTTTTGTGAAAATATCCACTAAATGAGGGAATAGTATGTGTGAGGGTACCCCAGGAGAGTTCCAAATGTGTGTGGGTAGAATATATATCCCACGGGGGTAAAATTGAAAAAAGTTGAAAAAAATTTTTTTTGGACTTAGTCATTTTTCCGGCGTTTATCAGACTTTCAGATAGGGGAAATGTCAGTGAGCATTCTGATTTCAGTTCCAGAGCGATTCGCCCAATGAGTCCTTGATATTTAGTTGTTTTCAGCCAATTTTCTGGATTTTTAAAAATTTCACTTTTTTGTGAAAATATCCACTGAATGAGGGAATAATATGTGTGAGGGTATCCCAAGAGAGTTCCAAATGTGTGTGGGTAGAATATATATCCCACGGGGGTAAAATTGAAAAAAGTTTAAAAAAAATTTTTTTTGGACTTAGTCATTTTTCCGGCGTTTATCAGACTTTCAGATAGGGGAAATGTCAGTGAGCATTCCGATATCAGTTCCAGAGTGATTCGCCCAATGAGTCCTTGATATTTAGTCGTTTTCAGCCAATTTTCTGTATTTTTGAAAATTTCAGTTTTTTGTAAAAATATACACTAAATGAGGGAATAATATGTGTGAGGGTACCCCAGGAAAGTTCCAAATGTGTGTGGGTAGAATATATATCCCACGGGGATAAAATTGAAAAAAGTTGAAAAAAAAATTTTTTTTGGACTTAGTCATTTTTCCGGCGTTTATCAGACTTTCAGATAGCGGAAATGTGAGTGAGCGTTCCGATTTCAGTTCCCGAGCGATTCGCCCAATGAGTCCTTGATATTTAGTCGTTTTCAGCCAATTTTCTGGATTTTTGAAAATTTCACTTTTTTGTGAAAATATCCACTAAATGAGGGAATAGTATGTGTGAGGGTACCCCAGGAGAGTTCCAAATGTGTGTGGGTAGAATATATATCCCACGGGGGTAAAATTGAAAAAAGTTGAAAAAAAATTTTTTTTGGACTTAGTCATTTTTCCGGCGTTTATCAGACTTTCAGATAGGGGAAATGTCAGTGAGCATTCTGATTTCAGTTCCAGAGCGATTCGCCCAATGAGTCCTTGATATTTAGTCGTTTTCAGCCAATTTTCTGGATTTTAAAAAATTTCACTTTTTTGTGAAAATATCCACTGAATGAGGGAATAATATGTGTGAGGGTATCCCAAGAGAGTTCCAAATGTGTGTGGGTAGAATATATATCCCACGGGGGTAAAATTGAAAAAAGTTTAAAAAAAATTTTTTTTGGACTTAGTCATTTTTCCGGCGTTTATCAGACTTTCAGATAGGGGAAATGTGAGTGAGCGTTCCGATTTCAGTTCCAGAGCGATTCGCCCAATGAGTCCTTGATATTTAGTCGTTTTCAGCAAATTTTCTGGATTTTTGAAAATTTCACTTTTTTGTGAAAATATCCACTAAATGAGGGAATAATATGTGTGAGGGTACCCCAGGAGAGTTCCAAATGTGTGTGGGTAGAATATATATCCCACGGGGGTAAAATTGAAAAAAGTTGAAAAAAAATTTTTTTTGGACTTAGTCATTTTTCCGGCGTTTATCAGACTTTCAGATAGGGGAAATGTCAGTGAGCGTTCTGATTTCAGTTCCAGAGCGATTCGCCCAATGAGTCCTTGATATTTAGTCATTTTCAGCCAATTTTCAGGATTTTTGAAAATTTCACTTTTTTGTGAAAATATCCACTGAATGAGGGAATAATATGTGTGAGGGTATCCCAAGAGAGTTCCAAATGTGTGTGGGTAGAATATATATCCCACGGGGGTAAAATTGAAAAAGCTTTAAAAAAAATTTTTTTTGGACTTAGTCATTTTTCCGGCGTTTATCAGACTTTCAGATAGGAGAAATGTCAGTGAGCATTCCGATATCAGTTCCAGAGCGATTCGCCCAATGCGTCCTTGATATTTAGTCGTTTTCAGCCAATTTTCTGTATTTTTGAAAATTTCAGTTTTTTGTGAAAATATCCACTAAATGAGGGAATAATATGTGTGAGGGTACCCCAGGAGAGTTCCAAATGTGTGTGGGTAGAATATATATCCCACGGGGGTAAAATTGAAAAAAGTTGAAAAACATTTTTTTTGGGACTTAGTCATTTTTCCGGCGTTTATCAGACTTTCAGATAGGGGAAATGTGAGTGAGCGTTCCGATTTCAGTTCCAGAGCGATTCGCCCAATGAGTCCTTGATATTTAGTCGTTTTCAGCCAATTTTCTGGATTTTTGAAAATTTCACTTTTTTGTGAAAATATCCACTAAATGAGGGAATAATATGTGTGAGGGTACCCCAGGAGAGTTCCAAATGTGTGTGGGTAGAATATATATCCCACGGGGGTAAAATTGAATAAAGTTGAAAAAAAATTTTTTTTGGACTTAGTCATTTTTCCGGCGTTTATCAGACTTTCAGATAGGGGAAATGTCAGTGAGCGTTCTGATTTCAGTTCCAGAGTGATTCGCCCAATGAGTCCTTGATATTTAGTCGTTTTCAGCCAATTTTCTGTATTTTTGAAAATTTCAGTTTTTTGTGAAAATATCCACTAAATGAGGGAATAATATGTGTGAGGGTACCCCAGGAGAGTTCCAAATGTGTGTGGGTAGAATATATATCCCACGGGGGTAAAATTGAAAAAAGTTTAAAAAAATTTTTTTTGGACTTAGTCATTTTTCCGGCATTTATCAGACTTTCAGATAGGGGAAATGTCAGTGAGCGTTCCGATTTCAGTTCCAGAGCGATTCGCCCAATGAGTCCTTGATATTTAGTCGTTTTCAGCCAATTTTCTGGATTTTTGAAAATTTCACTTTTTTGTGAAAATATCCACTAAATGAGGGAATAGTATGTGTGAGGGTACCCCAGGAGAGTTCCAAATGTGTGTGGGTAGAATATATATCCCACGGGGGTAAAATTGAAAAAAGTTGAAAAAAAATTTTTTTTGGACTTAGTCATTTTTCCGGCGTTTATCAGACTTTCAGATAGGGGAAATGTCAGTGAGCATTCTGATTTCAGTTCCAGAGCGATTCGCCCAATGAGTCCTTGATATTTAGTCGTTTTCAGCCAATTTTCTGGATTTTTGAAAATTTCACTTTTTTGTGAAAATATCCACTGAATGAGGGAATAATATGTGTGAGGGTATCCCAAGAGAGTTCCAAATGTGTGTGGGTAGAATATATATCCCACGGGGGTAAAATTGAAAAAAGTTTAAAAAAAATTTTTTTTGGACTTAGTCATTTTTCCGGCGTTTATCAGACTTTCAGATAGGGGAAATGTCAGTGAGCATTCCGATATCAGTTCCAGAGCGATTCGCCCAATGAGTCCTTGATATTTAGTCGTTTTCAGCCAATTTTCTGGATTTTTGAAAATTTCACTTTTTTGTGAAAATATCCACTAAATGAGGGAATAATATGTGTGAGGGTACCCCAGGAGAGTTCCAAATGTGTGTGGGTAGAATATATATCCCACGGGGGTAAAATTGAATAAAGTTGAAAAAAAATTTTTTTTGGACTTAGTCATTTTTCCGGCGTTTATCAGACTTTCAGATAGGGGAAATGTCAGTGAGCATTCTGATTTCAGTTCCAGAGTGATTCGCCCAATGAGTCCTTGATATTTAGTCGTTTTCAGCCAATTTTCTGTATTTTTGAAAATTTCAGTTTTTTGTGAAAATATCCACTAAATGAGGGAATAATATGTGTGAGGGTACCCCAGGAAAGTTCCAAATGTGTGTGGGTAGAATATATATCCCACGGGGGTAAAATTGAAAAAAGTTTAAAAAAATTTTTTTTGGACTTAGGCATTTTTCCGGCATTTATCAGACTTTCAGATAGGGGAAATGTCAGTGAGCGTTCCGATTTCAGTTCCAGAGCGATTCGCCCAATGAGTCCTTGATATTTAGTCGTTTTCAGCCAATTTTCTGGATTTTTGAAAATTTCACTTTTTTGTGAAAATATCCACTAAATGAGGGAATAGTATGTGTGAGGGTACCCCAGGAGAGTTCCAAATGTGTGTGGGTAGAATATATATCCCACGGGGGTAAAATTGAAAAAAGTTGAAAAAAATTTTTTTTGGACTTAGTCATTTTTCCGGCGTTTATCAGACTTTCAGATAGGGGAAATGTCAGTGAGCATTCTGATTTCAGTTCCAGAGCGATTCGCCCAATGAGTCCTTGATATTTAGTTGTTTTCAGCCAATTTTCTGGATTTTTAAAAATTTCACTTTTTTGTGAAAATATCCACTGAATGAGGGAATAATATGTGTGAGGGTATCCCAAGAGAGTTCCAAATGTGTGTGGGTAGAATATATATCCCACGGGGGTAAAATTGAAAAAAGTTTAAAAAAAATTTTTTTTGGAGTTAGTCATTTTTCCGGCGTTTATCAGACTTTCAGATAGGGGAAATGTCAGTGAGCATTCCGATATCAGTTCCAGAGCGATTCGCCCAATGAGTCCTTGATATTTAGTCGTTTTCAGCCAATTTTCTGGATTTTTGAAAATTTCACTTTTTTGTGAAAATATCCACTAAATGAGGGAATAATATGTGTGAGGGTACCCCAGGAGAGTTCCAAATGTGTGTGGGTAGAATATATATCCCACGGGGGTAAAATTAAATAAAGTTGAAAAAAAATTTTTTTTGGACTTAGTCATTTTTCCGGCGTTTATCAGACTTTCAGATAGGGGAAATGTCAGTGAGCATTCTGATTTCAGTTCCAGAGTGATTCGCCCAATGAGTCCTTGATATTTAGTCGTTTTCAGCCAATTTTCTGTATTTTTGAAAATTTCAGTTTTTTGTGAAAATATCCACTAAATGAGGGAATAATATGTGTGAGGGTACCCCAGGAAAGTTCCAAATGTGTGTGGGTAGAATATATATCCCACGGGGATAAAATTGAAAAAAGTTGAAAAAAAAATTTTTTTTGGACTTAGTCATTTTTCCGGCGTTTATCAGACTTTCAGATAGCGGAAATGTGAGTGAGCGTTCCGATTTCAGTTCCCGAGCGATTCGCCCAATGAGTCCTTGATATTTAGTCGTTTTCAGCCAATTTTCTGGATTTTTGAAAATTTCACTTTTTTGTGAAAATATCCACTAAATGAGGGAATAGTATGTGTGAGGGTACCCCAGGAGAGTTCCAAATGTGTGTGGGTAGAATATATATCCCACGGGGGTAAAATTGAAAAAAGTTGAAAAAAAATTTTTTTTGGACTTAGTCATTTTTCCGGCGTTTATCAGACTTTCAGATAGGGGAAATGTCAGTGAGCATTCTGATTTCAGTTCCAGAGCGATTCGCCCAATGAGTCCTTGATATTTAGTCGTTTTCAGCCAATTTTCTGGATTTTTAAAAATTTCACTTTTTTGTGAAAATATCCACTGAATGAGGGAATAATATGTGTGAGGGTATCCCAAGAGAGTTCCAAATGTGTGTGGGTAGAATATATATCCCACGGGGGTAAAATTGAAAAAAGTTTAAAAAAAATTTTTTTTGGACTTAGTCATTTTTCCGGCGTTTATCAGACTTTCAGATAGGGGAAATGTCAGTGAGCATTCCGATATCAGTTCCAGAGCGATTCGCCCAATGAATCCTTGATATTTAGTCGTTTTCAGCCAATTTTGTGGATTTTTGAAAATTTCACTTTTTTGTGAAAATATCCACTAAATGAGGGAATAATATGTGTGAGGGTACCCCAGGAGAGTTCCAAATGTGTGTGGGTAGAATATATATCCCACGGGGGTAAAATTGAAAAAAGTTTAAAAAAAATTTTTTTTGGACTTAGTCATTTTTCCGGCGTTTATCAGACTTTCAGATAGGGGAAATGTGAGTGAGCGTTCCGATTTCAGTTCCAGAGCGATTCGCCCAATGAGTCCTTGATATTTAGTCGTTTTCAGCCAATTTTCTGTATTTTTGAAAATTTCAGTTTTTTGTGAAAATATCCACTAAATGAGGGAATAATATGTGTGAGGGTACCCCAGGAGAGTTCCAAATGTGTGTGGGTAGAATATATATCCCACGGGGGTAAAATTGAAAAAAGTTGAAAAACATTTTTTTTGGGACTTAGTCATTTTTCCGGCGTTTATCAGACTTTCAGATAGGGGAAATGTGAGTGAGCGTTCCGATTTCAGTTCCAGAGCGATTCGCCCAATGAGTCCTTGATATTTAGTCGTTTTCAGCCAATTTTCTGGATTTTTGAAAATTTCACTTTTTTGTGAAAATATCCACTAAATGAGGGAATAATATGTATGAGGGTACCCCAGGAGAGTTCCAAATGTGTGTGGGTAGAATATATATCCCACGAGGGTAAAATTGAACAAAGTTTAAAAAAAATTTTTTTTGGACTTAGTCATTTTTCCGGCGTTTATCAGACTTTCAGATAGGGAAAATGTCAGTGAGCATTCAGATTTCAGTTCCAGAGCGCTTCGCCCAATGAGTCCTTGATATTTAGTCGTTTTCAGTCAATTTTCTGGATTTTTAAAAATTTCACTTTTTTGTGAAAATATCCACTGAATGAGGGAATAATATGTGTGAGGGTATCCCAAGAGAGTTCCAAATGTGTGTGCGTAGAATATATATCCCACGGGGATAAAATTGAAAAAAGTTGAAAAAAAATTTTTTTTTGGACTTACTATTTTTTCCGGCGTTCATCAGACTTTCAGATAGGGGAAATGTCAGTGAGCGTTCTGATTTCAGTTCCAGAGCGATTCGCCCAATGAGTCCTTGATATTTAGTCGTTTTCAGCAAATTTTCTGGATTTTTGAAAATTTCACTTTTTTGTGAAAATATCCACTGAATGAGGGAATAATATGTGTGAGGGTATCCCAAGAGAGTTCCAAATGTGTGTGGGTAGAATATATATCCCACGGGGGTAAAATTGAAAAAAGTTGAAAAAAAATTTTTTTTGGACTTAGTCATTTTTCCGGCGTTTATCAGACTTTCAGATAGGGGAAATGTCAGTGAGCGTTCTGATTTCAGTTCCAGAGCGATTCGCCCAATGAGTCCTTGATATTTAGTCATTTTCAGCCAATTTTCAGGATTTTTGAAAATTTCACTTTTTTGTGAAAATATCCACTAAATGAGAGAATAATATGTGTGACGGTACCCCAGGAGAGTTCCAAATGTGTGTGGGTAGAATATATATCCCACGGGGGTAAAATTGAAAAAAGTTTAAAAAAAATTTTTTTTGCACTTAGTCATTTTTCCGGCGTTTATCAGACTTTCAGATAGGGGAAATGTGAGTGAGCGTTCCGATTTCAGTTCCAGAGCGATTCGCCCAATGAGTCCTTGATATTTAGTCGTTTTCAGCAAATTTTCTGGATTTTTGAAAATTTCACTTTTTTGTGAAAATATCCACTGAATGAGGGAATAATATGTGTGAGGGTATCCCAAGAGAGTTCCAAATGTGTGTGGGTAGAATATATATCCCACGGGGGTAAAATTGAAAAAACTTTAAAAAAAATTTTTTTTGGACTTAGTCATTTTTCCGGCGTTTATCAGACTTTCAGATAGGGGAAATGTGAGTGAGCGTTCCGATTTCAGTTCCAGAGCGATTCGCCCAATGAGTCCTTGATATTTAGTCGTTTTCAGCCAATTTTCTGCATTTTTTAAAATTTCATTTTTTTGTGAAAATATCCACTAAATGAGGGAATAATATGTGTGAGGGTACCCCAGGAGAGTTCCAAATGTGTGTGGGTAGAATATATATCCCACGGGGGTAAAATTGAAAAAAGTTTAAAAAAAATTTTTTTTGGACTTAGTCATTTTTCCGGCGTTTATCAGACTTTCAGATAGGGGAAATGTCAGTGAGCATTCCGATATCAGTTCCAGAGCGATTCGCCCAATGAGTCCTTGATATTTAGTCGTTTTCAGCCAATTTTGTGGATTTTTGAAAATTTCACTTTTTTGTGAAAATATCCACTAAATGAGGGAATAATATGTGTGAGGGTACCCCAGGAGAGTTCCAAATGTGTGTGGGTAGAATATATATCCCACGGGGGTAAAATTGAAAAAAGTTTAAAAAAAATTTTTTTTGGACTTAGTCATTTTTCCGGCGTTTATCAGACTTTCAGATAGGGGAAATGTGAGTGAGCGTTCCGATTTCAGTTCCAGAGCGATTCGCCCAATGAGTCCTTGATATTTAGTCGTTTTCAGCCAATTTTCTGTATTTTTGAAAATTTCAGTTTTTTGTGAAAATATCCACTAAATGAGGGAATAATATGTGTGAGGGTACCCCAGGAGAGTTCCAAATGTGTGTGGGTAGAATATATATCCCACGGGGGTAAAATTGAAAAAAGTTGAAAAACATTTTTTTTGGGACTTAGTCATTTTTCCGGCGTTTATCAGACTTTCAGATAGGGGAAATGTGAGTGAGCGTTCCGATTTCAGTTCCAGAGCGATTCGCCCAATGAGTCCTTGATATTTAGTCGTTTTCAGCCAATTTTCTGGATTTTTGAAAATTTCACTTTTTTGTGAAAATATCCACTAAATGAGGGAATAATATGTATGAGGGTACCCCAGGAGAGTTCCAAATGTGTGTGGGTAGAATATATATCCCACGAGGGTAAAATTGAACAAAGTTTAAAAAAAATTTTTTTTGGACTTAGTCATTTTTCCGGCGTTTATCAGACTTTCAGATAGGGAAAATGTCAGTGAGCATTCAGATTTCAGTTCCAGAGCGCTTCGCCCAATGAGTCCTTGATATTTAGTCGTTTTCAGTCAATTTTCTGGATTTTTAAAAATTTCACTTTTTTGTGAAAATATCCACTGAATGAGGGAATAATATGTGTGAGGGTATCCCAAGAGAGTTCCAAATGTGTGTGCGTAGAATATATATCCCACGGGGATAAAATTGAAAAAAGTTGAAAAAAAATTTTTTTTTGGACTTACTATTTTTTCCGGCGTTCATCAGACTTTCAGATAGGGGAAATGTCAGTGAGCGTTCTGATTTCAGTTCCAGAGCGATTCGCCCAATGAGTCCTTGATATTTAGTCGTTTTCAGCAAATTTTCTGGATTTTTGAAAATTTCACTTTTTTGTGAAAATATCCACTGAATGAGGGAATAATATGTGTGAGGGTATCCCAAGAGAGTTCCAAATGTGTGTGGGTAGAATATATATCCCACGGGGGTAAAATTGAAAAAAGTTGAAAAAAAATTTTTTTTGGACTTAGTCATTTTTCCGGCGTTTATCAGACTTTCAGATAGGGGAAATGTCAGTGAGCGTTCTGATTTCAGTTCCAGAGCGATTCGCCCAATGAGTCCTTGATATTTAGTCATTTTCAGCCAATTTTCAGGATTTTTGAAAATTTCACTTTTTTGTGAAAATATCCACTAAATGAGAGAATAATATGTGTGACGGTACCCCAGGAGAGTTCCAAATGTGTGTGGGTAGAATATATATCCCACGGGGGTAAAATTGAAAAAAGTTTAAAAAAAATTTTTTTTGCACTTAGTCATTTTTCCGGCGTTTATCAGACTTTCAGATAGGGGAAATGTGAGTGAGCGTTCCGATTTCAGTTCCAGAGCGATTCGCCCAATGAGTCCTTGATATTTAGTCGTTTTCAGCAAATTTTCTGGATTTTTGAAAATTTCACTTTTTTGTGAAAATATCCACTGAATGAGGGAATAATATGTGTGAGGGTATCCCAAGAGAGTTCCAAATGTGTGTGGGTAGAATATATATCCCACGGGGGTAAAATTGAAAAA
Source organism: Phyllobates terribilis (assembly GCF_046119375.1). Taxonomy (NCBI): domain Eukaryota; kingdom Metazoa; phylum Chordata; class Amphibia; order Anura; family Dendrobatidae; genus Phyllobates; species Phyllobates terribilis. The sequence continues at coordinate 9,744,233 of NW_027362805.1, read as the reverse complement.
ACTTTAAAAAAAATTTTTTTTGGACTTAGTCATTTTTCCGGCGTTTATCAGACTTTCAGATAGGGGAAATGTGAGTGAGCGTTCCGATTTCAGTTCCAGAGCGATTCGCCCAATGAGTCCTTGATATTTAGTCGTTTTCAGCCAATTTTCTGCATTTTTTAAAATTTCATTTTTTTGTGAAAATATCCACTAAATGAGGGAATAATATGTGTGAGGGTACCCCAGGAGAGTTCCAAATGTGTGTGGGTAGAATATATATCCCACGGGGGTAAAATTGAAAAAAGTTTAAAAAAAAATTTTTTTGGACTTAGTCATTTTTCCGGCGTTTATCAGACTTTCAGATAGGGGAAATGTCAGTGAGCATTCCGATATCAGTTCCAGAGCGATTCGCCCAATGAGTCCTTGATATTTAGTCGTTTTCAGCCAATTTTCTGTATTTTTGAAAATTTCACTTTTTTGTGAAAATATCCACTGAATGAGGGAATAATATGTGTGAGGGTATCCCAAGAGAGTTCCAAATGTGTGTGGGTAGAATATATATCCCACGGGGGTAAAATTGAAAAAACTTTAAAAAACATTTTTTTTGGACTTAGTCATTTTTCCGGCGTTTATCAGACTTTCAGATAGGGGAAATGTCAGTGAGCATTCCGATATCAGTTCCAGAGCGATTCACCCAATGAGTCCTTGATATTTAGTCGTTTTCAGCCAATTTTCAGGATTTTTGAAAATTTCACTTTTTTGTGAAAATATCCACTAAATGAGGGAATAATATGTGTGAGGGTACCCCAGGAGAGTTCCAAATGTGTGTGGGTAGAATATATATCCCACGGGGGTAAAATTGAAAAAAGTTGAAAAACATTTTTTTTGGGACTTAGTCATTTTTCCGGCGTTTATCAGACTTTCAGATAGGGGAAATGTGAGTGAGCGTTCCGATTTCAGTTCCAGAGCGATTCGCCCAATGAGTCCTTGATATTTAGTCGTTTTCAGCCAATTTTCTGGATTTTTGAAAATTTCACTTTTTTGTGAAAATATCCACTAAATGAGGGAATAATATGTGTGAGGGTACCCCAGGAGAGTTCCAAATGTGTGTGGGTAGAATATATATCCCACGGGGGTAAAATTGAATAAAGTTGAAAAAAAATTTTTTTTGGACTTAGTCATTTTTCCGGCGTTTATCAGACTTTCAGATAGGGGAAATGTCAGTGAGCGTTCTGATTTCAGTTCCAGAGTGATTCGCCCAATGAGTCCTTGATATTTAGTCGTTTTCAGCCAATTTTCTGTATTTTTGAAAATTTCAGTTTTTTGTGAAAATATCCACTAAATGAGGGAATAATATGTGTGAGGGTACCCCAGGAGAGTTCCAAATGTGTGTGGGTAGAATATATATCCCACGGGGGTAAAATTGAAAAAAGTTTAAAAAAATTTTTTTTGGACTTAGTCATTTTTCCGGCATTTATCAGACTTTCAGATAGGGGAAATGTCAGTGAGCGTTCCGATTTCAGTTCCAGAGTGATTCGCCCAATGAGTCCTTGATATTTAGTCGTTTTCAGCCAATTTTCTGGATTTTTGAAAATTTCACTTTTTTGTGAAAATATCCACTAAATGAGGGAATAGTATGTGTGAGGGTACCCCAGGAGAGTTCCAAATGTGTGTGGGTAGAATATATATCCCACGGGGGTAAAATTGAAAAAAGTTGAAAAAAAATTTTTTTTGGACTTAGTCATTTTTCCGGCGTTTATCAGACTTTCAGATAGGGGAAATGTCAGTGAGCATTCTGATTTCAGTTCCAGAGCGATTCGCCCAATGAGTCCTTGATATTTAGTCGTTTTCAGCCAATTTTCTGGATTTTTGAAAATTTCACTTTTTTGTGAAAATATCCACTGAATGAGGGAATAATATGTGTGAGGGTATCCCAAGAGAGTTCCAAATGTGTGTGGGTAGAATATATATCCCACGGGGGTAAAATTGAAAAAAGTTTAAAAAAAATTTTTTTTGGACTTAGTCATTTTTCCGGCGTTTATCAGACTTTCAGATAGGGGAAATGTCAGTGAGCATTCCGATATCAGTTCCAGAGCGATTCGCCCAATGAGTCCTTGATATTTAGTCGTTTTCAGCCAATTTTCTGGATTTTTGAAAATTTCACTTTTTTGTGAAAATATCCACTAAATGAGGGAATAATATGTGTGAGGGTACCCCAGGAGAGTTCCAAATGTGTGTGGGTAGAATATATATCCCACGGGGGTAAAATTGAATAAAGTTGAAAAAAAATTTTTTTTGGACTTAGTCATTTTTCCGGCGTTTATCAGACTTTCAGATAGGGGAAATGTCAGTGAGCATTCTGATTTCAGTTCCAGAGTGATTCGCCCAATGAGTCCTTGATATTTAGTCGTTTTCAGCCAATTTTCTGTATTTTTGAAAATTTCAGTTTTTTGTGAAAATATCCACTAAATGAGGGAATAATATGTGTGAGGGTACCCCAGGAAAGTTCCAAATGTGTGTGGGTAGAATATATATCCCACGGGGGTAAAATTGAAAAAAGTTTAAAAAAATTTTTTTTGGACTTAGGCATTTTTCCGGCATTTATCAGACTTTCAGATAGGGGAAATGTCAGTGAGCGTTCCGATTTCAGTTCCAGAGCGATTCGCCCAATGAGTCCTTGATATTTAGTCGTTTTCAGCCAATTTTCTGGATTTTTGAAAATTTCACTTTTTTGTGAAAATATCCACTAAATGAGGGAATAGTATGTGTGAGGGTACCCCAGGAGAGTTCCAAATGTGTGTGGGTAGAATATATATCCCACGGGGGTAAAATTGAAAAAAGTTGAAAAAAATTTTTTTTGGACTTAGTCATTTTTCCGGCGTTTATCAGACTTTCAGATAGGGGAAATGTCAGTGAGCATTCTGATTTCAGTTCCAGAGCGATTCGCCCAATGAGTCCTTGATATTTAGTTGTTTTCAGCCAATTTTATGGATTTTTAAAAATTTCACTTTTTTGTGAAAATATCCACTGAATGAGGGAATAATATGTGTGAGGGTATCCCAAGAGAGTTCCAAATGTGTGTGGGTAGAATATATATCCCACGGGGGTAAAATTGAAAAAAGTTTAAAAAAAATTTTTTTGGGACTTAGTCATTTTTCCGGCGTTTATCAGACTTTCAGATAGGGGAAATGTCAGTGAGCATTCCGATATCAGTTCCAGAGCGATTCGCCCAATGAGTCCTTGATATTTAGTCGTTTTCAGCCAATTTTCTGGATTTTTGAAAATTTCACTTTTTTGTGAAAATATCCACTAAATGAGGGAATAATATGTGTGAGGGTACCCCAGGAGAGTTCCAAATGTGTGTGGGTAGAATATATATCCCACGGGGGTAAAATTAAATAAAGTTGAAAAAAAATTTTTTTTGGACTTAGTCATTTTTCCGGCGTTTATCAGACTTTCAGATAGGGGAAATGTCAGTGAGCATTCTGATTTCAGTTCCAGAGTGATTCGCCCAATGAGTCCTTGATATTTAGTCGTTTTCAGCCAATTTTCTGTATTTTTGAAAATTTCAGTTTTTTGTGAAAATATCCACTAAATGAGGGAATAATATGTGTGAGGGTACCCCAGGAAAGTTCCAAATGTGTGTGGGTAGAATATATATCCCACGGGGATAAAATTGAAAAAAGTTGAAAAAAAAATTTTTTTTGGACTTAGTCATTTTTCCGGCGTTTATCAGACTTTCAGATAGCGGAAATGTGAGTGAGCGTTCCGATTTCAGTTCCCGAGTGATTCGCCCAATGAGTCCTTGATATTTAGTCGTTTTCAGCCAATTTTCTGGATTTTTGAAAATTTCACTTTTTTGTGAAAATATCCACTAAATGAGGGAATAGTATGTGTGAGGGTACCCCAGGAGAGTTCCAAATGTGTGTGGGTAGAATATATATCCCACGGGGGTAAAATTGAAAAAAGTTGAAAAAAAATTTTTTTTGGACTTAGTCATTTTTCCGGCGTTTATCAGACTTTCAGATAGGGGAAATGTCAGTGAGCATTCTGATTTCAGTTCCAGAGCGATTCGCCCAATGAGTCCTTGATATTTAGTCGTTTTCAGCCAATTTTCTGGATTTTTAAAAATTTCACTTTTTTGTGAAAATATCCACTGAATGAGGGAATAATATGTGTGAGGGTATCCCAAGAGAGTTCCAAATGTGTGTGGGTAGAATATATATCCCACGGGGGTAAAATTGAAAAAAGTTTAAAAAAAATTTTTTTTGGACTTAGTCATTTTTCCGGCGTTTATCAGACTTTCAGATAGGGGAAATGTCAGTGAGCATTCCGATATCAGTTCCAGAGCGATTCGCCCAATGAGTCCTTGATATTTAGTCGTTTTCAGCCAATTTTGTGGATTTTTGAAAATTTCACTTTTTTGTGAAAATATCCACTAAATGAGGGAATAATATGTGTGAGGGTACCCCAGGAGAGTTCCAAATGTGTGTGGGTAGAATATATATCCCACGGGGGTAAAATTGAAAAAAGTTTAAAAAAAATTTTTTTTGGACTTAGTCATTTTTCCGGCGTTTATCAGACTTTCAGATAGGGGAAATGTGAGTGAGCGTTCCGATTTCAGTTCCAGAGCGATTCGCCCAATGAGTCCTTGATATTTAGTCGTTTTCAGCCAATTTTCTGTATTTTTGAAAATTTCAGTTTTTTGTGAAAATATCCACTAAATGAGGGAATAATATGTGTGAGGGTACCCCAGGAGAGTTCCAAATGTGTGTGGGTAGAATATATATCCCACGGGGGTAAAATTGAAAAAAGTTGAAAAACATTTTTTTTGGGACTTAATCATTTTTCCGGCGTTTATCAGACTTTCAGATAGGGGAAATGTGAGTGAGCGTTCCGATTTCAGTTCCAGAGCGATTCGCCCAATGAGTCCTTGATATTTAGTCGTTTTCAGCCAATTTTCTGGATTTTTGAAAATTTCACTTTTTTGTGAAAATATCCACTAAATGAGGGAATAATATGTGTGAGGGTACCCCAGGAGAGTTCCAAATGTGTGTGGGTAGAATATATATCCCACGGGGGTAAAATTGAAAAAAGTTGAAAAACATTTTTTTTGGGACTTAGTCATTTTTCCGGCGTTTATCAGACTTTCAGATAGGGGAAATGTGAGTGAGCGTTCCGATTTCAGTTCCAGAGCGATTCGCCCAATGAGTCCTTGATATTTAGTCGTTTTCAGCCAATTTTCTGGATTTTTGAAAATTTCACTTTTTTGTGAAAATATCCACTAAATGAGGGAATAATATGTATGAGGGTACCCCAGGAGAGTTCCAAATGTGTGTGGGTAGAATATATATCCCACGAGGGTAAAATTGAACAAAGTTTAAAAAAAATTTTTTTTGGACTTAGTCATTTTTCCGGCGTTTATCAGACTTTCAGATAGGGAAAATGTCAGTGAGCATTCAGATTTCAGTTCCAGAGCGCTTCGCCCAATGAGTCCTTGATATTTAGTCGTTTTCAGTCAATTTTCTGGATTTTTAAAAATTTCACTTTTTTGTGAAAATATCCACTGAATGAGGGAATAATATGTGTGAGGGTATCCCAAGAGAGTTCCAAATGTGTGTGCGTAGAATATATATCCCACGGGGATAAAATTGAAAAAAGTTGAAAAAAAATTTTTTTTTGGACTTACTATTTTTTCCGGCGTTCATCAGACTTTCAGATAGGGGAAATGTCAGTGAGCGTTCTGATTTCAGTTCCAGAGCGATTCGCCCAATGAGTCCTTGATATTTAGTCGTTTTCAGCAAATTTTCTGGATTTTTGAAAATTTCACTTTTTTGTGAAAATATCCACTGAATGAGGGAATAATATGTGTGAGGGTATCCCAAGAGAGTTCCAAATGTGTGTGGGTAGAATATATATCCCACGGGGGTAAAATTGAAAAAAGTTGAAAAAAAATTTTTTTTGGACTTAGTCATTTTTCCGGCGTTTATCAGACTTTCAGATAGGGGAAATGTCAGTGAGCGTTCTGATTTCAGTTCCAGAGCGATTCGCCCAATGAGTCCTTGATATTTAGTCATTTTCAGCCAATTTTCAGGATTTTTGAAAATTTCACTTTTTTGTGAAAATATCCACTAAATGAGAGAATAATATGTGTGACGGTACCCCAGGAGAGTTCCAAATGTGTGTGGGTAGAATATATATCCCACGGGGGTAAAATTGAAAAAAGTTTAAAAAAAATTTTTTTTGCACTTAGTCATTTTTCCGGCGTTTATCAGACTTTCAGATAGGGGAAATGTGAGTGAGCGTTCCGATTTCAGTTCCAGAGCGATTCGCCCAATGAGTCCTTGATATTTAGTCGTTTTCAGCAAATTTTCTGGATTTTTGAAAATTTCACTTTTTTGTGAAAATATCCACTGAATGAGGGAATAATATGTGTGAGGGTATCCCAAGAGAGTTCCAAATGTGTGTGGGTAGAATATATATCCCACGGGGGTAAAATTGAAAAAACTTTAAAAAAAATTTTTTTTGGACTTAGTCATTTTTCCGGCGTTTATCAGACTTTCAGATAGGGGAAATGTGAGTGAGCGTTCCGATTTCAGTTCCAGAGCGATTCGCCCAATGAGTCCTTGATATTTAGTCGTTTTCAGCCAATTTTCTGCATTTTTTAAAATTTCATTTTTTTGTGAAAATATCCACTAAATGAGGGAATAATATGTGTGAGGGTACCCCAGGAGAGTTCCAAATGTGTGTGGGTAGAATATATATCCCACGGGGGTAAAATTGAAAAAAGTTTAAAAAAAAATTTTTTTGGACTTAGTCATTTTTCCGGCGTTTATCAGACTTTCAGATAGGGGAAATGTCAGTGAGCATTCCGATATCAGTTCCAGAGCGATTCGCCCAATGAGTCCTTGATATTTAGTCGTTTTCAGCCAATTTTCTGTATTTTTGAAAATTTCACTTTTTTGTGAAAATATCCACTGAATGAGGGAATAATATGTGTGAGGGTATCCCAAGAGAGTTCCAAATGTGTGTGGGTAGAATATATATCCCACGGGGGTAAAATTGAAAAAACTTTAAAAAACATTTTTTTTGGACTTAGTCATTTTTCCGGCGTTTATCAGACTTTCAGATAGGGGAAATGTCAGTGAGCATTCCGATATCAGTTCCAGAGCGATTCACCCAATGAGTCCTTGATATTTAGTCGTTTTCAGCCAATTTTCAGGATTTTTGAAAATTTCACTTTTTTGTGAAAATATCCACTAAATGAGGGAATAATATGTGTGAGGGTACCCCAGGAGAGTTCCAAATGTGTGTGGGTAGAATATATATCCCACGGGGGTAAAATTGAAAAAAGTTGAAAAACATTTTTTTTGGGACTTAGTCATTTTTCCGGCGTTTATCAGACTTTCAGATAGGGGAAATGTGAGTGAGCGTTCCGATTTCAGTTCCAGAGCGATTCGCCCAATGAGTCCTTGATATTTAGTCGTTTTCAGCCAATTTTCTGGATTTTTGAAAATTTCACTTTTTTGTGAAAATATCCACTAAATGAGGGAATAATATGTGTGAGGGTACCCCAGGAGAGTTCCAAATGTGTGTGGGTAGAATATATATCCCACGGGGGTAAAATTGAATAAAGTTGAAAAAAAATTTTTTTTGGACTTAGTCATTTTTCCGGCGTTTATCAGACTTTCAGATAGGGGAAATGTCAGTGAGCGTTCTGATTTCAGTTCCAGAGTGATTCGCCCAATGAGTCCTTGATATTTAGTCGTTTTCAGCCAATTTTCTGTATTTTTGAAAATTTCAGTTTTTTGTGAAAATATCCACTAAATGAGGGAATAATATGTGTGAGGGTACCCCAGGAGAGTTCCAAATGTGTGTGGGTAGAATATATATCCCACGGGGGTAAAATTGAAAAAAGTTTAAAAAAATTTTTTTTGGACTTAGTCATTTTTCCGGCATTTATCAGACTTTCAGATAGGGGAAATGTCAGTGAGCGTTCCGATTTCAGTTCCAGAGCGATTCGCCCAATGAGTCCTTGATATTTAGTCGTTTTCAGCCAATTTTCTGGATTTTTGAAAATTTCACTTTTTTGTGAAAATATCCACTAAATGAGGGAATAGTATGTGTGAGGGTACCCCAGGAGAGTTCCAAATGTGTGTGGGTAGAATATATATCCCACGGGGGTAAAATTGAAAAAAGTTGAAAAAAAATTTTTTTTGGACTTAGTCATTTTTCCGGCGTTTATCAGACTTTCAGATAGGGGAAATGTCAGTGAGCATTCTGATTTCAGTTCCAGAGCGATTCGCCCAATGAGTCCTTGATATTTAGTCGTTTTCAGCCAATTTTCTGGATTTTTGAAAATTTCACTTTTTTGTGAAAATATCCACTGAATGAGGGAATAATATGTGTGAGGGTATCCCAAGAGAGTTCCAAATGTGTGTGGGTAGAATATATATCCCACGGGGGTAAAATTGAAAAAAGTTTAAAAAAAATTTTTTTTGGACTTAGTCATTTTTCCGGCGTTTATCAGACTTTCAGATAGGGGAAATGTCAGTGAGCATTCCGATATCAGTTCCAGAGCGATTCGCCCAATGAGTCCTTGATATTTAGTCGTTTTCAGCCAATTTTCTGGATTTTTGAAAATTTCACTTTTTTGTGAAAATATCCACTAAATGAGGGAATAATATGTGTGAGGGTACCCCAGGAGAGTTCCAAATGTGTGTGGGTAGAATATATATCCCACGGGGGTAAAATTGAATAAAGTTGAAAAAAAATTTTTTTTGGACTTAGTCATTTTTCCGGCGTTTATCAGACTTTCAGATAGGGGAAATGTCAGTGAGCATTCTGATTTCAGTTCCAGAGTGATTCGCCCAATGAGTCCTTGATATTTAGTCGTTTTCAGCCAATTTTCTGTATTTTTGAAAATTTCAGTTTTTTGTGAAAATATCCACTAAATGAGGGAATAATATGTGTGAGGGTACCCCAGGAAAGTTCCAAATGTGTGTGGGTAGAATATATATCCCACGGGGATAAAATTGAAAAAAGTTGAAAAAAAAATTTTTTTTGGACTTAGTCATTTTTCCGGCGTTTATCAGACTTTCAGATAGCGGAAATGTGAGTGAGCGTTCCGATTTCAGTTCCCGAGTGATTCGCCCAATGAGTCCTTGATATTTAGTCGTTTTCAGCCAATTTTCTGGATTTTTGAAAATTTCACTTTTTTGTGAAAATATCCACTAAATGAGGGAATAGTATGTGTGAGGGTACCCCAGGAGAGTTCCAAATGTGTGTGGGTAGAATATATATCCCACGGGGGTAAAATTGAAAAAAGTTGAAAAAAAATTTTTTTTGGACTTAGTCATTTTTCCGGCGTTTATCAGACTTTCAGATAGGGGAAATGTCAGTGAGCATTCTGATTTCAGTTCCAGAGCGATTCGCCCAATGAGTCCTTGATATTTAGTCGTTTTCAGCCAATTTTCTGGATTTTTAAAAATTTCACTTTTTTGTGAAAATATCCACTGAATGAGGGAATAATATGTGTGAGGGTATCCCAAGAGAGTTCCAAATGTGTGTGGGTAGAATATATATCCCACGGGGGTAAAATTGAAAAAAGTTTAAAAAAAATTTTTTTTTGGACTTAGTCATTTTTCCGGCGTTTATCAGACTTTCAGATAGGGGAAATGTCAGTGAGCATTCCGATATCAGTTCCAGAGCGATTCGCCCAATGAGTCCTTGATATTTAGTCGTTTTCAGCCAATTTTGTGGATTTTTGAAAATTTCACTTTTTTGTGAAAATATCCACTAAATGAGGGAATAATATGTGTGAGGGTACCCCAGGAGAGTTCCAAATGTGTGTGGGTAGAATATATATCCCACGGGGGTAAAATTGAAAAAAGTTTAAAAAAAATTTTTTTTGGACTTAGTCATTTTTCCGGCGTTTATCAGACTTTCAGATAGGGAAAATGTGAGTGAGCGTTCCGATTTCAGTTCCAGAGCGATTCGCCCAATGAGTCCTTGATATTTAGTCGTTTTCAGCCAATTTTCTGTATTTTTGAAAATTTCAGTTTTTTGTGAAAATATCCACTAAATGAGGGAATAATATGTGTGAGGGTACCCCAGGAGAGTTCCAAATGTGTGTGGGTAGAATATATATCCCACGGGGGTAAAGTTGAAAAAAGTTGAAAAACATTTTTTTTGGGACTTAGTCATTTTTCCGGCGTTTATCAGACTTTCAGATAGGGGAAATGTGAGTGAGCGTTCCGATTTCAGTTCCAGAGCGATTCGCCCAATGAGTCCTTGATATTTAGTCGTTTTCAGCCAATTTTCTGGATTTTTGAAAATTTCACTTTTTTGTGAAAATATCCACTAAATGAGGGAATAATATGTGTGAGGGTACCCCAGGAGAGTTCCAAATGTGTGTGGGTAGAATATATATCCCACGGGGGTAAAATTGAAAAAAGTTGAAAAACATTTTTTTTGGGACTTAGTCATTTTTCCGGCGTTTATCAGACTTTCAGATAGGGGAAATGTGAGTGAGCGTTCCGATTTCAGTTCCAGAGCGATTCGCCCAATGAGTCCTTGATATTTAGTCGTTTTCAGCCAATTTTCTGGATTTTTGAAAATTTCACTTTTTTGTGAAAATATCCACTAAATGAGGGAATAATATGTATGAGGGTACCCCAGGAGAGTTCCAAATGTGTGTGGGTAGAATATATATCCCACGAGGGTAAAATTGAACAAAGTTTAAAAAAAATTTTTTTTGGACTTAGTCATTTTTCCGGCGTTTATCAGACTTTCAGATAGGGAAAATGTCAGTGAGCATTCAGATTTCAGTTCCAGAGCGCTTCGCCCAATGAGTCCTTGATATTTAGTCGTTTTCAGTCAATTTTCTGGATTTTTAAAAATTTCACTTTTTTGTGAAAATATCCACTGAATGAGGGAATAATATGTGTGAGGGTATCCCAAGAGAGTTCCAAATGTGTGTGCGTAGAATATATATCCCACGGGGATAAAATTGAAAAAAGTTGAAAAAAAATTTTTTTTTGGACTTACTATTTTTTCCGGCGTTCATCAGACTTTCAGATAGGGGAAATGTCAGTGAGCGTTCTGATTTCAGTTCCAGAGCGATTCGCCCAATGAGTCCTTGATATTTAGTCGTTTTCAGCAAATTTTCTGGATTTTTGAAAATTTCACTTTTTTGTGAAAATATCCACTGAATGAGGGAATAATATGTGTGAGGGTATCCCAAGAGAGTTCCAAATGTGTGTGGGTAGAATATATATCCCACGGGGGTAAAATTGAAAAAAGTTGAAAAAAAATTTTTTTTGGACTTAGTCATTTTTCCGGCGTTTATCAGACTTTCAGATAGGGGAAATGTCAGTGAGCGTTCTGATTTCAGTTCCAGAGCGATTCGCCCAATGAGTCCTTGATATTTAGTCATTTTCAGCCAATTTTCAGGATTTTTGAAAATTTCACTTTTTTGTGAAAATATCCACTAAATGAGAGAATAATATGTGTGACGGTACCCCAGGAGAGTTCCAAATGTGTGTGGGTAGAATATATATCCCACGGGGGTAAAATTGAAAAAAGTTTAAAAAAAATTTTTTTTGCACTTAGTCATTTTTCCGGCGTTTATCAGACTTTCAGATAGGGGAAATGTGAGTGAGCGTTCCGATTTCAGTTCCAGAGCGATTCGCCCAATGAGTCCTTGATATTTAGTCGTTTTCAGCAAATTTTCTGGATTTTTGAAAATTTCACTTTTTTGTGAAAATATCCACTGAATGAGGGAATAATATGTGTGAGGGTATCCCAAGAGAGTTCCAAATGTGTGTGGGTAGAATATATATCCCACGGGGGTAAAATTGAAAAAACTTTAAAAAAAATTTTTTTTGGACTTAGTCATTTTTCCGGCGTTTATCAGACTTTCAGATAGGGGAAATGTGAGTGAGCGTTCCGATTTCAGTTCCAGAGCGATTCGCCCAATGAGTCCTTGATATTTAGTCGTTTTCAGCCAATTTTCTGCATTTTTTAAAATTTCATTTTTTTGTGAAAATATCCACTAAATGAGGGAATAATATGTGTGAGGGTACCCCAGGAGAGTTCCAAATGTGTGTGGGTAGAATATATATCCCACGGGGGTAAAATTGAAAAAAGTTTAAAAAAAAATTTTTTTGGACTTAGTCATTTTTCCGGCGTTTATCAGACTTTCAGATAGGGGAAATGTCAGTGAGCATTCCGATATCAGTTCCAGAGCGATTCGCCCAATGAGTCCTTGATATTTAGTCGTTTTCAGCCAATTTTCTGTATTTTTGAAAATTTCACTTTTTTGTGAAAATATCCACTGAATGAGGGAATAATATGTGTGAGGGTATCCCAAGAGAGTTCCAAATGTGTGTGGGTAGAATATATATCCCACGGGGGTAAAATTGAAAAAACTTTAAAAAACATTTTTTTTGGACTTAGTCATTTTTCCGGCGTTTATCAGACTTTCAGATAGGGGAAATGTCAGTGAGCATTCCGATATCAGTTCCAGAGCGATTCACCCAATGAGTCCTTGATATTTAGTCGTTTTCAGCCAATTTTCAGGATTTTTGAAAATTTCACTTTTTTGTGAAAATATCCACTAAATGAGGGAATAATATGTGTGAGGGTACCCCAGGAGAGTTCCAAATGTGTGTGGGTAGAATATATATCCCACGGGGGTAAAATTGAAAAAAGTTGAAAAACATTTTTTTTGGGACTTAGTCATTTTTCCGGCGTTTATCAGACTTTCAGATAGGGGAAATGTGAGTGAGCGTTCCGATTTCAGTTCCAGAGCGATTCGCCCAATGAGTCCTTGATATTTAGTCGTTTTCAGCCAATTTTCTGGATTTTTGAAAATTTCACTTTTTTGTGAAAATATCCACTAAATGAGGGAATAATATGTGTGAGGGTACCCCAGGAGAGTTCCAAATGTGTGTGGGTAGAATATATATCCCACGGGGGTAAAATTGAATAAAGTTGAAAAAAAATTTTTTTTGGACTTAGTCATTTTTCCGGCGTTTATCAGACTTTCAGATAGGGGAAATGTCAGTGAGCGTTCTGATTTCAGTTCCAGAGTGATTCGCCCAATGAGTCCTTGATATTTAGTCGTTTTCAGCCAATTTTCTGTATTTTTGAAAATTTCAGTTTTTTGTGAAAATATCCACTAAATGAGGGAATAATATGTGTGAGGGTACCCCAGGAGAGTTCCAAATGTGTGTGGGTAGAATATATATCCCACGGGGGTAAAATTGAAAAAAGTTTAAAAAAATTTTTTTTGGACTTAGTCATTTTTCCGGCATTTATCAGACTTTCAGATAGGGGAAATGTCAGTGAGCGTTCCGATTTCAGTTCCAGAGCGATTCGCCCAATGAGTCCTTGATATTTAGTCGTTTTCAGCCAATTTTCTGGATTTTTGAAAATTTCACTTTTTTGTGAAAATATCCACTAAATGAGGGAATAGTATGTGTGAGGGTACCCCAGGAGAGTTCCAAATGTGTGTGGGTAGAATATATATCCCACGGGGGTAAAATTGAAAAAAGTTGAAAAAAAATTTTTTTTGGACTTAGTCATTTTTCCGGCGTTTATCAGACTTTCAGATAGGGGAAATGTCAGTGAGCATTCTGATTTCAGTTCTAGAGCGATTCGCCCAATGAGTCCTTGATATTTAGTCGTTTTCAGCCAATTTTCTGGATTTTTGAAAATTTCACTTTTTTGTGAAAATATCCACTGAATGAGGGAATAATATGTGTGAGGGTATCCCAAGAGAGTTCCAAATGTGTGTGGGTAGAATATATATCCCACGGGGGTAAAATTGAAAAAAGTTTAAAAAAAATTTTTTTTGGACTTAGTCATTTTTCCGGCGTTTATCAGACTTTCAGATAGGGGAAATGTCAGTGAGCATTCCGATATCAGTTCCAGAGCGATTCGCCCAATGAGTCCTTGATATTTAGTCGTTTTCAGCCAATTTTCTGGATTTTTGAAAATTTCACTTTTTTGTGAAAATATCCACTAAATGAGGGAATAATATGTGTGAGGGTACCCCAGGAGAGTTCCAAATGTGTGTGGGTAGAATATATATCCCACGGGGGTAAAATTGAATAAAGTTGAAAAAAAATTTTTTTTGGACTTAGTCATTTTTCCGGCGTTTATCAGACTTTCAGATAGGGGAAATGTCAGTGAGCATTCTGATTTCAGTTCCAGAGTGATTCGCCCAATGAGTCCTTGATATTTAGTCGTTTTCAGCCAATTTTCTGTATTTTTGAAAATTTCAGTTTTTTGTGAAAATATCCACTAAATGAGGGAATAATATGTGTGAGGGTACCCCAGGAAAGTTCCAAATGTGTGTGGGTAGAATATATATCCCACGGGGGTAAAATTGAAAAAAGTTTAAAAAAATTTTTTTTGGACTTAGGCATTTTTCCGGCATTTATCAGACTTTCAGATAGGGGAAATGTCAGTGAGCGTTCCGATTTCAGTTCCAGAGCGATTCGCCCAATGAGTCCTTGATATTTAGTCGTTTTCAGCCAATTTTCTGGATTTTTGAAAATTTCACTTTTTTGTGAAAATATCCACTAAATGAGGGAATAGTATGTGTGAGGGTACCCCAGGAGAGTTCCAAATGTGTGTGGGTAGAATATATATCCCACGGGGGTAAAATTGAAAAAAGTTGAAAAAAATTTTTTTTGGACTTAGTCATTTTTCCGGCGTTTATCAGACTTTCAGATAGGGGAAATGTCAGTGAGCATTCTGATTTCAGTTCCAGAGCGATTCGCCCAATGAGTCCTTGATATTTAGTTGTTTTCAGCCAATTTTATGGATTTTTAAAAATTTCACTTTTTTGTGAAAATATCCACTGAATGAGGGAATAATATGTGTGAGGGTATCCCAAGAGAGTTCCAAATGTGTGTGGGTAGAATATATATCCCACGGGGGTAAAATTGAAAAAAGTTTAAAAAAAATTTTTTTGGGACTTAGTCATTTTTCCGGCGTTTATCAGACTTTCAGATAGGGGAAATGTCAGTGAGCATTCCGATATCAGTTCCAGAGCGATTCTCCCAATGAGTCCTTGATATTTAGTCATTTTCAGCCAATTTTCTGGATTTTTGAAAATTTCACTTTTTTGTGAAAATATCCACTAAATGAGGGAATAATATGTGTGAGGGTACCCCAGGAGAGTTCCAAATGTGTGTGGGTAGAATATATATCCCACGGGGGTAAAATTAAATAAAGTTGAAAAAAAATTTTTTTTGGACTTAGTCATTTTTCCGGCGTTTATCAGACTTTCAGATAGGGGAAATGTCAGTGAGCATTCTGATTTCAGTTCCAGAGTGATTCGCCCAATGAGTCCTTGATATTTAGTCGTTTTCAGCCAATTTTCTGTATTTTTGAAAATTTCAGTTTTTTGTGAAAATATCCACTAAATGAGGGAATAATATGTGTGAGGGTACCCCAGGAAAGTTCCAAATGTGTGTGGGTAGAATATATATCCCACGGGGATAAAATTGAAAAAAGTTGAAAAAAAAATTTTTTTTGGACTTAGTCATTTTTCCGGCGTTTATCAGACTTTCAGATAGCGGAAATGTGAGTGAGCGTTCCGATTTCAGTTCCCGAGTGATTCGCCCAATGAGTCCCTGATATTTAGTCGTTTTCAGCCAATTTTCTGGATTTTTGAAAATTTCACTTTTTTGTGAAAATATCCACTAAATGAGGGAATAGTATGTGTGAGGGTACCCCAGGAGAGTTCCAAATGTGTGTGGGTAGAATATATATCCCACGGGGGTAAAATTGAAAAAAGTTGAAAAAAAATTTTTTTTGGACTTAGTCATTTTTCCGGCGTTTATCAGACTTTCAGATAGGGGAAATGTCAGTGAGCATTCTGATTTCAGTTCCAGAGCGATTCGCCCAATGAGTCCTTGATATTTAGTCGTTTTCAGCCAATTTTCTGGATTTTTAAAAATTTCACTTTTTTGTGAAAATATCCACTGAATGAGGGAATAATATGTGTGAGGGTATCCCAAGAGAGTTCCAAATGTGTGTGGGTAGAATATATATCCCACGGGGGTAAAATTGAAAAAAGTTTAAAAAAAATTTTTTTTGGACTTAGTCATTTTTCCGGCGTTTATCAGACTTTCAGATAGGGGAAATGTCAGTGAGCATTCCGATATCAGTTCCAGAGCGATTCGCCCAATGAGTCCTTGATATTTAGTCGTTTTCAGCCAATTTTGTGGATTTTTGAAAATTTCACTTTTTTGTGAAAATATCCACTAAATGAGGGAATAATATGTGTGAGGGTACCCCAGGAGAGTTCCAAATGTGTGTGGGTAGAATATATATCCCACGGGGGTAAAATCGAAAAAAGTTTAAAAAAAATTTTTTTTGGACTTAGTCATTTTTCCGGCGTTTATCAGACTTTCAGATAGGGGAAATGTGAGTGAGCGTTCCGATTTCAGTTCCAGAGCGATTCGCCCAATGAGTCCTTGATATTTAGTCGTTTTCAGCCAATTTTCTGGATTTTTGAAAATTTCACTTTTTTGTGAAAATATCCACTAAATGAGGGAATAATATGTGTGAGGGTACCCCAGGAGAGTTCCAAATGTGTGTGGGTAGAATATATATCCCACGGGGGTAAAATTGAATAAAGTTGAAAAAAAATTTTTTTTGGACTTAGTCATTTTTCCGGCGTTTATCAGACTTTCAGATAGGGGAAATGTCAGTGAGCGTTCTGATTTCAGTTCCAGAGTGATTCGCCCAATGAGTCCTTGATATTTAGTCGTTTTCAGCCAATTTTCTGTATTTTTGAAAATTTCAGTTTTTTGTGAAAATATCCACTAAATGAGGGAATAATATGTGTGAGGGTACCCCAGGAGAGTTCCAAATGTGTGTGGGTAGAATATATATCCCACGGGGGTAAAATTGAAAAAAGTTTAAAAAAATTTTTTTTGGGACTTAGTCATTTTTCCGGCGTTTATCAGACTTTCAGATAGGGGAAATGTGAGTGAGCGTTCCGATTTCAGTTCCAGAGCGATTCGCCCAATGAGTCCTTGATATTTAGTCGTTTTCAGCCAATTTTCTGGATTTTTGAAAATTTCACTTTTTTGTGAAAATATCCACTAAATGAGGGAATAATATGTGTGAGGGTACCCCAGGAGAGTTCCAAATGTGTGTGGGTAGAATATATATCCCACGGGGGTAAAATTGAATAAAGTTGAAAAAAAATTTTTTTTGGACTTAGTCATTTTTCCGGCGTTTATCAGACTTTCAGATAGGGGAAATGTCAGTGAGCGTTCTGATTTCAGTTCCAGAGTGATTCGCCCAATGAGTCCTTGATATTTAGTCGTTTTCAGCCAATTTTCTGTATTTTTGAAAATTTCAGTTTTTTGTGAAAATATCCACTAAATGAGGGAATAATATGTGTGAGGGTACCCCAGGAGAGTTCCAAATGTGTGTGGGTAGAATATATATCCCACGGGGGTAAAATTGAAAAAAGTTTAAAAAAATTTTTTTTGGACTTAGGCATTTTTCCGGCATTTATCAGACTTTCAGATAGGGGAAATGTCAGTGAGCGTTCCAATTTCAGTTCCAGAGCAATTAGCCCAATGAGTCCTTGATATTTAGTCGTTTTCAGCCAATTTTCTGGATTTTTGAAAATTTCACTTTTTTGTGAAAATATCCACTAAATGAGGGAATAGTATGTGTGAGGGTACCCCAGGAGAGTTCCAAATGTGTGTGGGTATAATATATATCCCACGGGGGTAAAATTGAAAAAAGTTGAAAAAAATTTTTTTTGGACTTAGTCATTTTTCCGGCGTTTATCAGACTTTCAGATAGGGGAAATGTCAGTGAGCATTCTGATTTCAGTTCCAGAGTGATTCGCCCAATGAGTCCTTGATATTTAGTCGTTTTCAGCCAATTTTCTGTATTTTTGAAAATTTCAGTTTTTTGTGAAAATATCCACTAAATGAGGGAATAATATGTGTGAGGGTACCCCAGGAAAGTTCCAAATGTGTGTGGGTAGAATATATATCCCACGGGGATAAAATTGAAAAAAGTTGAAAAAAAAATTTTTTTTGGACTTAGTCATTTTTCCGGCGTTTATCAGACTTTCAGATAGCGGAAATGTGAGTGAGCGTTCCGATTTCAGTTCCCGAGTGATTCGCCCAATGAGTCCTTGATATTTAGTCGTTTTCAGCCAATTTTCTGGATTTTTGAAAATTTCACTTTTTTGTGAAAATATCCACTAAATGAGGGAATAGTATGTGTGAGGGTACCCCAGGAGAGTTCCAAATGTGTGTGGGTAGAATATATATCCCACGGGGGTAAAATTGAAAAAAGTTGAAAAAAAATTTTTTTTGGACTTAGTCATTTTTCCGGCGTTTATCAGACTTTCAGATAGGGGAAATGTCAGTGAGCATTCTGATTTCAGTTCCAGAGCGATTCGCCCAATGAGTCCTTGATATTTAGTCGTTTTCAGCCAATTTTCTGGATTTTTAAAAATTTCACTTTTTTGTGAAAATATCCACTGAATGAGGGAATAATATGTGTGAGGGTATCCCAAGAGAGTTCCAAATGTGTGTGGGTAGAATATATATCCCACGGGGGTAAAATTGAAAAAAGTTTAAAAAAAATTTTTTTTGGACTTAGTCATTTTTCCGGCGTTTATCAGACTTTCAGATAGGGGAAATGTCAGTGAGCATTCCGATATCAGTTCCAGAGCGATTCGCCCAATGAGTCCTTGATATTTAGTCGTTTTCAGCCAATTTTGTGGATTTTTGAAAATTTCACTTTTTTGTGAAAATATCCACTAAATGAGGGAATAATATGTGTGAGGGTACACCAGGAGAGTTCCAAATGTGTGTGGGTAGAATATATATCCCACGGGGGTAAAATTGAAAAAAGTTTAAAAAAAATTTTTTTTGGACTTAGTCATTTTTCCGGCGTTTATCAGACTTTCAGATAGGGGAAATGTGAGTGAGCGTTCCGATTTCAGTTCCAGAGCGATTCGCCCAATGAGTCCTTGATATTTAGTCGTTTTCAGCCAATTTTCTGTATTTTTGAAAATTTCAGTTTTTTGTGAAAATATCCACTAAATGAGGGAATAATATGTGTGAGGGTACCCCAGGAGAGTTCCAAATGTGTGTGGGTAGAATATATATCCCACGGGGGTAAAATTGAAAAAAGTTGAAAAACATTTTTTTTGGGACTTAGTCATTTTTCCGGCGTTTATCAGACTTTCAGATAGGGGAAATGTGAGTGAGCGTTCCGATTTCAGTTCCAGAGCGATTCGCCCAATGAGTCCTTGATATTTAGTCGTTTTCAGCCAATTTTCTGGATTTTTGAAAATTTCACTTTTTTGTGAAAATATCCACTAAATGAGGGAATAATATGTGTGAGGGTACCCCAGGAGAGTTCCAAATGTGTGTGGGTAGAATATATATCCCACGGGGGTAAAATTGAATAAAGTTGAAAAAAAATTTTTTTTGGACTTAGTCATTTTTCCGGCGTTTATCAGACTTTCAGATAGGGGAAATGTCAGTGAGCGTTCTGATTTCAGTTCCAGAGTGATTCGCCCAATGAGTCCTTGATATTTAGTCGTTTTCAGCCAATTTTCTGTATTTTTGAAAATTTCAGTTTTTTGTGAAAATATCCACTAAATGAGGGAATAATATGTGTGAGGGTACCCCAGGAGAGTTCCAAATGTGTGTGGGTAGAATATATATCCCACGGGGGTAAAATTGAAAAAAGTTTAAAAAAATTTTTTTTGGACTTAGGCATTTTTCCGGCATTTATCAGACTTTCAGATAGGGGAAATGTCAGTGAGCGTTCCAATTTCAGTTCCAGAGCAATTCGCCCAATGAGTCCTTGATATTTAGTCGTTTTCAGCCAATTTTCTGTATTTTTGAAAATTTCAGTTTTTTGTGAAAATATCCACTAAATGAGGGAATAATATGTGTGAGGGTACCCCAGGAGAGTTCCAAATGTGTGTGGGTAGAATATATATCCCACGGGGGTAAAATTGAAAAAAGTTGAAAAACATTTTTTTTGGGACTTAGTCATTTTTCCGGCGTTTATCAGACTTTCAGATAGGGGAAATGTGAGTGAGCGTTCCGATTTCAGTTCCAGAGCGATTCGCCCAATGAGTCCTTGATATTTAGTCGTTTTCAGCCAATTTTCTGGATTTTTGAAAATTTCACTTTTTTGTGAAAATATCCACTAAATGAGGGAATAATATGTGTGAGGGTACCCCAGGAGAGTTCCAAATGTGTGTGGGTAGAATATATATCCCACGGGGGTAAAATTGAATAAAGTTGAAAAAAAATTTTTTTTGGACTTAGTCATTTTTCCGGCGTTTATCAGACTTTCAGATAGGGGAAATGTCAGTGAGCGTTCTGATTTCAGTTCCAGAGTGATTCGCCCAATGAGTCCTTGATATTTAGTCGTTTTCAGCCAATTTTCTGTATTTTTGAAAATTTCAGTTTTTTGTGAAAATATCCACTAAATGAGGGAATAATATGTGTGAGGGTACCCCAGGAGAGTTCCAAATGTGTGTGGGTAGAATATATATCCCACGGGGGTAAAATTGAAAAAAGTTTAAAAAAATTTTTTTTGGACTTAGGCATTTTTCCGGCATTTATCAGACTTTCAGATAGGGGAAATGTCAGTGAGCGTTCCAATTTCAGTTCCAGAGCAATTAGCCCAATGAGTCCTTGATATTTAGTCGTTTTCAGCCAATTTTCTGGATTTTTGAAAATTTCACTTTTTTGTGAAAATATCCACTAAATGAGGGAATAGTATGTGTGAGGGTACCCCAGGAGAGTTCCAAATGTGTGTGGGTATAATATATATCCCACGGGGGTAAAATTGAAAAAAGTTGAAAAAAATTTTTTTTGGACTTAGTCATTTTTCCGGCGTTTATCAGACTTTCAGATAGGGGAAATGTCAGTGAGCATTCTGATTTCAGTTCCAGAGCGATTCGCCCAATGAGTCCTTGATATTTAGTCGTTTTCAGCCAATTTTCTGGATTTTTAAAAATTTCACTTTTTTGTGAAAATATCCACTGAATGAGGGAATAATATGTGTGAGGGTATCCCAAGAGAGTTCCAAATGTGTGTGGGTAGAATATATATCCCACGGGGGTAAAATTGAAAAAAGTTGAAAAAAAATTTTTTTTGGACTTAGTCATTTTTCCGGCGTTTATCAGACTTTCAGATAGGGGAAATGTCAGTGAGCATTCTGATTTCAGTTCCAGAGCGATTCGCCCAATGAGTCCTTGATATTTAGTCGTTTTCAGCCAATTTTCTGGATTTTTAAAAATTTCACTTTTTTGTGAAAATATCCACTGAATGAGGGAATAATATGTGTGAGGGTATCCCAAGAGAGTTCCAAATGTGTGTGGGTAGAATATATATCCCACGGGGGTAAAATTGAAAAAAGTTTAAAAAAAATTTTTTTTGGACTTAGTCATTTTTCCGGCGTTTATCAGACTTTCAGATAGGGGAAATGTCAGTGAGCATTCCGATATCAGTTCCAGAGCGATTCGCCCAATGAGTCCTTGATATTTAGTCGTTTTCAGCCAATTTTGTGGATTTTTGAAAATTTCACTTTTTTGTGAAAATATCCACTAAATGAGGGAATAATATGTGTGAGGGTACCCCAGGAGAGTTCCAAATGTGTGTGGGTAGAATATATATCCCACGGGGGTAAAATTGAAAAAAGTTTAAAAAAAATTTTTTTTGGACTTAGTCATTTTTCCGGCGTTTATCAGACTTTCAGATAGGGGAAATGTCAGTGAGCATTCCGATATCAGTTCCAGAGCGATTCGCCCAATGCGTCCTTGATATTTAGTCGTTTTCAGCCAATTTTCTGTATTTTTGAAAATTTCAGTTTTTTGTGAAAATATCCACTAAATGAGGGAATAATATGTGTGAGGGTACCCCAGGAGAGTTCCAAATGTGTGTGGGTAGAATATATATCCCACGGGGGTAAAATTGAAAAAAGTTGAAAAACATTTTTTTTGGGACTTAGTCATTTTTCCGGCGTTTATCAGACTTTCAGATAGGGGAAATGTGAGTGAGCGTTCCGATTTCAGTTCCAGAGCGATTCGCCCAATGAGTCCTTGATATTTAGTCGTTTTCAGCCAATTTTCTGGATTTTTGAAAATTTCACTTTTTTGTGAAAATATCCACTAAATGAGGGAATAATATGTGTGAGGGTACCCCAGGAGAGTTCCAAATGTGTGTGGGTAGAATATATATCCCACGGGGATAAAATTGAAAAAAGTTGAAAAAAAAATTTTTTTTGGACTTAGTAATTTTTCCGGCGTTTATCAGACTTTCAGATAGGGGAAATGTGAGTGAGCGTTCCGATTTCAGTTCCCGAGCGATTGGCCCAATGAGTCCTTGATATTTAGTCGTTTTCAGCCAATTTTCTGGATTTTTGAAAATTTCACTTTTTTGTGAAAATATCCACTAAATGAGGGAATAATATGTGTGAGGGTACCCCAGGAGAGTTCCAAATGTGTGTGGGTAGAATATATATCCCACGGGGGTAAAATTGAAAAAAGTTGAAAAAAAATTTTTTTTGGACTTAGTCATTTTTCCGGCGTTTATCAGACTTTCAGATAGGGGAAATGTCAGTGAGCGTTCTGATTTCAGTTCCAGAGCGATTCGCCCAATGAGTCCTTGATATTTAGTTATTTTCAGCCAATTTTCAGGATTTTTGAAAATTTCACTTTTTTGTGAAAATATCCACTGAATGAGGGAATAATATGTGTGAGGGTATCCCAGGAGAGTTCCAAATGTGTGTGGGTAGAATATATATCCCACGGGGGTAAAATTGAAAAAAGTTTAAAAAAAATTTTTTTTGGACTTAGTCATTTTACCGGCGTTTATCAGACTTTCAGATAGGGGAAATGTCAGTGAGCATTCTGATTTCAGTTCCAGAGTGATTCGCCCAATGAGTCCTTGATATTTAGTCGTTTTCAGCCAATTTTCTGTATTTTTGAAAATTTCAGTTTTTTGTGAAAATATCCACTAAATGAGGGAATAATATGTGTGAGGGTACCCCAGGAGAGTTCCAAATGTGTGTGGGTAGAATATATATCCCACGGGGATAAAATTGAAAAAAGTTGAAAAAAAAATTTTTTTTGGACTTAGTAATTTTTCCGGCGTTTATCAGACTTTCAGATAGGGGAAATGTGAGTGAGCGTTCCGATTTCAGTTCCCGAGCGATTCGCCCAATGAGTCCTTGATAATTAGTCGTTTTCAGCCAATTTTCTGGATTTTTGAAAATTTCACTTTTTTGTGAAAATATCCACTAAATGAGGGAATAATATGTGTGAGGGTACCCCAGGAGAGTTCCAAATGTGTGTGGGTAGAATATATATCCCACGGGGGTAAAATTGAAAAAAGTTGAAAAAAAATTTTTTTTGGACTTAGTCATTTTTCCGGCGTTTAGCAGACTTTCAGATAGGGGAAATGTCAGTGAGCGTTCTGATTTCAGTTCCAGAGCGATTCGCCCAATGAGTCCTTGATATTTAGTCATTTTCAGCCAATTTTCAGGATTTTTGAAAATTTCACTTTTTTGTGAAAATATCCACTGAATGAGGGAATAATATGTGTGAGGGTATCCCAAGAGAGTTCCAAATGTGTGTGGGTAGAATATATATCCCACGGGGGTAAAATTGAAAAGCTTTAAAAAAAATTTTTTTTGGACTTAGTCATTTTTCCGGCGTTTATCAGACTTTCAGATAGGGGAAATGTCAGTGAGCGTTCCGATTTCAGTTCCAGAGCGATTCGCCCAATGAGTCCTTGATATTTAGTCGTTTTCAGCCAATTTTCAGGATTTTTGAAAATTTCACTTTTTTGTGAAAATATCCACTAAATGAGGGAATAATGTGTGTGAGGGTACCCCAGGAGAGTTCCAAATGTGTGTGGGTAGAATATATATCCCACGGGGGTAAAATTGAAAAAAGTTTTAAAAAAATTTTTTTTGGACTTAGTCATTTTTCCGGCGTTTATCAGACTTTCAGATAGGGGAAATGTCAGTGAGCATTCCGATATCAGTTCCAGAGCGATTCGCCCAATGCGTCCTTGATATTTAGTCGTTTTCAGCCAATTTTCTGTATTTTTGAAAATTTCAGTTTTTTGTGAAAATATCCACTAAATGAGGGAATAATATGTGTGAGGGTACCCCAGGAGAGTTCCAAATGTGTGTGGGTAGAATATATATCCCACGGGGGTAAAATTGAAAAAAGTTTAAAAAAATTTTTTTTGGGACTTAGTCATTTTTCCGGCATTTATCAGACTTTCAGATAGGGGAAATGTCAGTGAGCGTTCCGATTTCAGTTCCAGAGCGATTCGCCCAATGAGTCCTTGATATTTAGTCGTTTTCAGCCAATTTTCTGGATTTTTGAAAATTTCACTTTTTTGTGAAAATATCCACTAAATGAGGGAATAATATGTGTGAGGGTACCCCAGTAGAGTTCCAAATGTGTGTGGGTAGAATATATATCCCACGGGGGTAAAATTGAATAAAGTTGAAAAAAAATTTTTTTTGGACTTAGTCATTTTTCCGGCGTTTATCAGACTTTCAGATAGGGGAAATGTCAGTGAGCATTCCGATATCAGTTCCAGAGCGATTCGCCCAATGAGTCCTTGATATTTAGTCGTTTTCAGCCAATTTTCTGTATTTTTGAAAATTTCAGTTTTTTGTGAAAATATCCACTAAATGAGGGAATAATATGTGTGAGGGTACCCCAGGAGAGTTCCAAATGTCTGTGGGTAGAATATATATCCCACGGGGATAAAATTGAAAAAAGTTGAAAAAAAAATTTTTTTTGGACTTAGTAATTTTTCCGGCGTTTATCAGACTTTCAGATAGGGGAAATGTGAGTGAGCGTTCCGATTTCAGTTCCCGAGCGATTCGCCCAATGAGTCCTTGATATTTAGTCGTTTTCAGCCAATTTTCTGGATTTTTGAAAATTTCACTTTTTTGTGAAAATATCCACTAAATGAGGGAATAATATGTGTGAGGGTACCCCAGGAGAGTTCCAAATGTGTGTGGGTAGAATATATATCCCACGGGGGTAAAATTGAAAAAAGTTGAAAAAAAATTTTTTTTGGACTTAGTCATTTTTCCGGCGTTTAGCAGACTTTCAGATAGGGGAAATGTCAGTGAGCGTTCTGACTTCAGTTCCAGAGCGATTCGCCCAATGAGTCCTTGATATTTAGTCATTTTCAGCCAATTTTCAGGATTTTTGAAAATTTCACTTTTTTGTGAAAATATCCACTGAATGAGGGAATAATATGTGTGAGGGTATCCCAAGAGAGTTCCAAATGTGTGTGGGTAGAATATATATCTCACGGGGGTAAAATTGAAAAGCTTTAAAAAAAATTTTTTTTGGACTTAGTCATTTTTCCGGCGTTTATCAGACTTTCAGATAGGGGAAATGTCAGTGAGCGTTCCGATTTCAGTTCCAGAGCGATTCGCCCAATGAGTCCTTGATATTTAGTCGTTTTCAGCCAATTTTCAGGATTTTTGAAAATTTCACTTTTTTGTGAAAATATCCACTAAATGAGGGAATAATGTGTGTGAGGGTACCCCAGGAGAGTTCCAAATGTGTGTGGGTAGAATATATATCCCACGGGGGTAAAATTGAAAAAAGTTTAAAAAAAATTTTTTTTGGACTTAGTCATTTTTCCGGCGTTTATCAGACTTTCAGATAGGGGAAATGTCAGTGAGCATTCCGATATCAGTTCCAGAGCGATTCGCCCAATGCGTCCTTGATATTTAGTCGTTTTCAGCCAATTTTCTGTATTTTTGAAAATTTCAGTTTTTTGTGAAAATATCCACTAAATGAGGGAATAATATGTGTGAGGGTACCCCAGGAGAGTTCCAAATGTGTGTGGGTAGAATATATATCCCACGGGGGTAAAATTGAAAAAAGTTGAAAAACATTTTTTTTGGGACTTAGTCATTTTTCCGGCGTTTATCAGACTTTCAGATAGGGGAAATGTGAGTGAGCGTTCCGATTTCAGTTCCAGAGCGATTCGCCCAATGAGTCCTTGATATTTAGTCGTTTTCAACCAATTTTCTGGATTTTTGAAAATTTCACTTTTTTGTGAAAATATCCACTAAATGAGGGAATAATATGTGTGAGGGTACCCCAGGAGAGTTCCAAATGTGTGTGGGTAGAATATATATCCCACGGGGGTAAAATTGAATAAAGTTGAAAAAAAATTTTTTTTGGACTTAGTCATTTTTCCGGCGTTTATCAGACTTTCAGATAGGGGAAATGTCAGTGAGCATTCTGATTTCAGTTCCAGAGTGATTCGCCCAATGAGTCCTTGATATTTAGTCGTTTTCAGCCAATTTTCTGTATTTTTGAAAATTTCAGTTTTTTGTGAAAATATCCACTAAATGAGGGAATAATATGTGTGAGGGTACCCCAGGAGAGTTCCAAATGTGTGTGGGTAGAATATATATCCCACGGGGGTAAAATTGAAAAAAGTTTAAAAAAATTTTTTTTGGACTTAGTCATTTTTCCGGCGTTTATCAGACTTTCAGATAGGGGAAATGTCAGTGAGCATTCCGATATCAGTTCCAGAGCGATTCGCCCAATGAGTCCTTGATATTTAGTCGTTTTC
This sequence comes from Phyllobates terribilis, assembly GCF_046119375.1. NCBI lineage: Eukaryota > Metazoa > Chordata > Amphibia > Anura > Dendrobatidae > Phyllobates > Phyllobates terribilis. The sequence continues at coordinate 9,717,591 of NW_027362805.1, read as the reverse complement.
AGCCAATTTTCTGGATTTTTGAAAATTTCACTTTTTTGTGAAAATATCCACTAAATGAGGGAATAATATGTGTGAGGGTACCCCAGGAGAGTTCCAAATGTGTGTGGGTAGAATATATATCCCACGGGGGTAAAATTGAATAAAGTTGAAAAAAAATTTTTTTGGGACTTAGTCATTTTTCCGGCGTTTATCAGACTTTCAGATAGGGGAAATGTCAGTGAGCATTCTGATTTCAGTTCCAGAGTGATTCGCCCAATGAGTCCTTGATATTTAGTCGTTTTCAGCCAATTTTCTGTATTTTTGAAAATTTCAGTTTTTTGTGAAAATATCCACTAAATGAGGGAATAATATGTGTGAGGGTACCCCAGGAGAGTTCCAAATGTGTGTGGGTAGAATATATATCCCACGGGGATAAAATTGAAAAAAGTTGAAAAAAAAATTTTTTTTGGACTTAGTAATTTTTCCGGCGTTTATCAGACTTTCAGATAGGGGAAATGTGAGTGAGCGTTCCGATTTCAGTTCCCGAGCGATTCGCCCAATGAGTCCTTGATATTTAGTCGTTTTCAGCCAATTTTCTGGATTTTTGAAAATTTCACTTTTTTGTGAAAATATCCACTAAATGAGGGAATAATATGTGTGAGGGTACCCCAGGAGAGTTCCAAATGTGTGTGGGTAGAATATATATCCCACGGGGGTAAAATTGAAAAAAGTTGAAAAAAAATTTTTTTTGGACTTAGTCATTTTTCCGGCGTTTAGCAGACTTTCAGATAGGGGAAATGTCAGTGAGCGTTCTGACTTCAGTTCCAGAGCGATTCGCCCAATGAGTCCTTGATATTTAGTCATTTTCAGCCAATTTTCAGGATTTTTGAAAATTTCACTTTTTTGTGAAAATATCCACTGAATGAGGGAATAATATGTGTGAGGGTATCCCAAGAGAGTTCCAAATGTGTGTGGGTAGAATATATATCCCACGGGGGTAAAATTGAAAAGCTTTAAAAAAAATTTTTTTTGGACTTAGTCATTTTTCCTGCGTTTATCAGACTTTCAGATAGGGGAAATGTCAGTGAGCGTTCCGATTTCAGTTCCAGAGCGATTCGCCCAATGAGTCCTTGATATTTAGTCGTTTTCAGCCAATTTTCAGGATTTTTGAAAATTTCACTTTTTTGTGAAAATATCCACTAAATGAGGGAATAATGTGTGTGAGGGTACCCCAGGAGAGTTCCAAATGTGTGTGGGTAGAATATATATCCCACGGGGGTAAAATTGAAAAAAGTTTAAAAAAAATTTTTTTTGGACTTAGTCATTTTTCCGGCGTTTATCAGACTTTCAGATAGGGGAAATGTCAGTGAGCATTCCGATATCAGTTCCAGAGCGATTCGCCCAATGCGTCCTTGATATTTAGTCGTTTTCAGCCAATTTTCTGTATTTTTGAAAATTTCAGTTTTTTGTGAAAATATCCACTAAATGAGGGAATAATATGTGTGAGGGTACCCCAGGAGAGTTCCAAATGTGTGTGGGTAGAATATATATCCCACGGGGGTAAAATTGAAAAAAGTTGAAAAACATTTTTTTTGGGACTTAGTCATTTTTCCGGCGTTTATCAGACTTTCAGATAGGGGAAATGTGAGTGAGCGTTCCGATTTCAGTTCCAGAGCGATTCGCCCAATGAGTCCTTGATATTTAGTCGTTTTCAACCAATTTTCTGGATTTTTGAAAATTTCACTTTTTTGTGAAAATATCCACTAAATGAGGGAATAATATGTGTGAGGGTACCCCAGGAGAGTTCCAAATGTGTGTGGGTAGAATATATATCCCACGGGGGTAAAATTGAATAAAGTTGAAAAAAAATTTTTTTTGGACTTAGTCATTTTTCCGGCGTTTATCAGACTTTCAGATAGGGGAAATGTCAGTGAGCATTCTGATTTCAGTTCCAGAGTGATTCGCCCAATGAGTCCTTGATATTTAGTCGTTTTCAGCCAATTTTCTGTATTTTTGAAAATTTCAGTTTTTTGTGAAAATATCCACTAAATGAGGGAATAATATGTGTGAGGGTACCCCAGGAGAGTTCCAAATGTGTGTGGGTAGAATATATATCCCACGGGGGTAAAATTGAAAAAAGTTTAAAAAAATTTTTTTTGGACTTAGTCATTTTTCCGGCATTTATCAGACTTTCAGATAGGGGAAATGTCAGTGAGCGTTCCGATTTCAGTTCCAGAGCGATTCGCCCAATGAGTCCTTGATATTTAGTCGTTTTCAGCCAATTTTCTGGATTTTTGAAAATTTCACTTTTTTGTGAAAATATCCACTAAATGAGGGAATAGTATGTGTGAGGGTACCCCAGGAGAGTTCCAAATGTGTGTGGGTAGAATATATATCCCACGGGGGTAAAATTGAAAAAAGTTGAAAAAAAATTTTTTTTGGACTTAGTCATTTTTCCGGCGTTTATCAGACTTTCAGATAGGGGAAATGTCAGTGAGCATTCTGATTTCAGTTCCAGAGCGATTCGCCCAATGAGTCCTTGATATTTAGTCGTTTTCAGCCAATTTTCTGGATTTTTATAAATTTCACTTTTTTGTGAAAATATCCACTGAATGAGGGAATAATATGTGTGAGGGTATCCCAAGAGAGTTCCAAATGTGTGTGGGTAGAATATATATCCCACGGGGGTAAAATTGAAAAGCTTTAAAAAAAATTTTTTTTGGACTTAGTCATTTTTCCGGCGTTTATCAGACTTTCAGATAGGGGAAATGTCAGTGAGCGTTCCGATTTCAGTTCCAGAGCGATTCGCCCAATGAGTCCTTGATATTTAGTCGTTTTCAGCCAATTTTCAGGATTTTTGAAAATTTCACTTTTTTGTGAAAATATCCACTAAATGAGGGAATAATGTGTGTGAGGGTACCCCAGGAGAGTTCCAAATGTGTGTGGGTAGAATATATATCCCACGGGGGTAAAATTGAAAAAAGTTTTAAAAAAATTTTTTTTGGACTTAGTCATTTTTCCGGCGTTTATCAGACTTTCAGATAGGGGAAATGTGAGTGAGCGTTCCGATTTCAGTTCCAGAGCGATTCGCCCAATGAGTCCTTGATATTTAGTCGTTTTCAGCCAATTTTCTGTATTTTTGAAAATTTCACTTTTTTGTGAAAATATCCACTAAATGAGGGAATAATATGTGTGAGGGTACCCCAGGAGAGTTCCAAATGTGTGTGGGTAGAATATATATCCCACGGGGGTAAAATTGAAAAAAGTTTAAAAAAATTTTTTTTGGACTTAGTCATTTTTCCGGCATTTATCAGACTTTCAGATAGGGGAAATGTCAGTGAGCGTTCCGATTTCAGTTCCAGAGCGATTCGCCCAATGAGTCCTTGATATTTAGTCGTTTTCAGCCAATTTTCTGGATTTTTGAAAATTTCACTTTTTTGTGAAAATATCCACTAAATGAGGGAATAGTACGTGTGAGGGTATCCCAAGAGAGTTCCAAATGTGTGTGGGTAGAATATATATCCCACGGGGGTAAAATTGAAAAAAGTTTAAAAAAAATTTTTTTTGGACTTAGTCATTTTTCCGGCGTTTATCAGACTTTCAGATAGGGGAAATGTCAGTGAGCATTCCGATATCAGTTCCAGAGCGATTCGCCCAATGAGTCCTTGATATTTAGTCGTTTTCAGCCAATTTTCTGGATTTTTGAAAATTTCACTTTTTTGTGAAAATATCCACTAAATGAGGGAATAATATGTGTGAGGGTACCCCAGTAGAGTTCCAAATGTGTGTGGGTAGAATATATATCCCACGGGGGTAAAATTGAATAAAGTTGAAAAAAAATTTTTTTTGGACTTAGTCATTTTTCTGGCGTTTATCAGACTTTCAGATAGGGGAAATGTCAGTGAGCATTCCGATATCAGTTCCAGAGCGATTCGCCCAATGAGTCCTTGATATTTAGTCGTTTTCAGCCAATTTTCTGGATTTTTGAATATTTCACTTTTTTGTGAAAATATCCACTAAATGAGGGAATAATATGTGTGAGGGTACCCCAGGAGAGTTCCAAATGTATGTGGGTAGAATATATATCCCACGGGGGTAAAATTGAATAAAGTTGAAAAAAAATTTTTTTTGGACTTAGTCATTTTTCCGGCGTTTATCAGACTTTCAGATAGGGGAAATGTCAGTGAGCATTCTGATTTCAGTTCCAGAGTGATTCGCCCAATGAGTCCTTGATATTTAGTCGTTTTCAGCCAATTTTCTGTATTTTTGAAAATTTCAGTTTTTTGTGAAAATATCCACTAAATGAGGGAATAATATGTGTGAGGGTACCCCAGGAGAGTTCCAAATGTGTGTGGGTAGAATATATATCCCACGGGGATAAAATTGAAAAAAGTTGAAAAAAAAATTTTTTTTGGACTTAGTAATTTTTCCGGCGTTTATCAGACTTTCAGATAGGGGAAATGTGAGTGAGCGTTCCGATTTCAGTTCCCGAGCGATTCGCCCAATGAGTCCTTGATATTTAGTCGTTTTCAGCCAATTTTCTGTATTTTTGAAAATTTCACTTTTTTGTGAAAATATCCACTAAATGAGGGAATAATATGTGTGAGGGTACCCCAGGAGAGTTCCAAATGTGTGTGGGTAGAATATATATCCCACGGGGGTAAAATTGAAAAAAGTTTAAAAAAATTTTTTTTGGACTTAGTCATTTTTCCGGCATTTATCAGACTTTCAGATAGGGGAAATGTCAGTGAGCGTTCCGATTTCAGTTCCAGAGCGATTCGCCCAATGAGTCCTTGATATTTAGTCGTTTTCAGCCAATTTTCTGGATTTTTGAAAATTTCACTTTTTTGTGAAAATATCCACTAAATGAGGGAATAGTACGTGTGAGGGTATCCCAAGAGAGTTCCAAATGTGTGTGGGTAGAATATATATCCCACGGGGGTAAAATTGAAAAAAGTTTAAAAAAAATTTTTTTTGGACTTAGTCATTTTTCCGGCGTTTATCAGACTTTCAGATAGGGGAAATGTCAGTGAGCATTCCGATATCAGTTCCAGAGCGATTCGCCCAATGAGTCCTTGATATTTAGTCGTTTTCAGCCAATTTTCTGGATTTTTGAAAATTTCACTTTTTTGTGAAAATATCCACTAAATGAGGGAATAATATGTGTGAGGGTACCCCAGTAGAGTTCCAAATGTGTGTGGGTAGAATATATATCCCACGGGGGTAAAATTGAATAAAGTTGAAAAAAAATTTTTTTTGGACTTAGTCATTTTTCTGGCGTTTATCAGACTTTCAGATAGGGGAAATGTCAGTGAGCATTCCGATATCAGTTCCAGAGCGATTCGCCCAATGAGTCCTTGATATTTAGTCGTTTTCAGCCAATTTTCTGGATTTTTGAATATTTCACTTTTTTGTGAAAATATCCACTAAATGAGGGAATAATATGTGTGAGGGTACCCCAGGAGAGTTCCAAATGTATGTGGGTAGAATATATATCCCACGGGGGTAAAATTGAATAAAGTTGAAAAAAAATTTTTTTTGGACTTAGTCATTTTTCCGGCGTTTATCAGACTTTCAGATAGGGGAAATGTCAGTGAGCATTCTGATTTCAGTTCCAGAGTGATTCGCCCAATGAGTCCTTGATATTTAGTCGTTTTCAGCCAATTTTCTGTATTTTTGAAAATTTCAGTTTTTTGTGAAAATATCCACTAAATGAGGGAATAATATGTGTGAGGGTACCCCAGGAGAGTTCCAAATGTGTGTGGGTAGAATATATATCCCACGGGGATAAAATTGAAAAAAGTTGAAAAAAAAATTTTTTTTGGACTTAGTAATTTTTCCGGCGTTTATCAGACTTTCAGATAGGGGAAATGTGAGTGAGCGTTCCGATTTCAGTTCCCGAGCGATTCGCCCAATGAGTCCTTGATATTTAGTCGTTTTCAGCCAATTTTCTGGATTTTTGAAAATTTCACTTTTTTGTGAAAATATCCACTAAATGAGGGAATAATATGTGTGAGGGTACCCCAGGAGAGTTCCAAATGTGTGTGGGTAGAATATATATCCCACGGGGGTAAAATTGAAAAAAGTTGAAAAAAAATTTTTTTTGGACTTAGTCATTTTTCCGGCGTTTAGCAGACTTTCAGATAGGGGAAATGTCAGTGAGCGTTCTGATTTCAGTTCCAGAGCGATTCGCCCAATGAGTCCTTGATATTTAGTCATTTTCAGCCAATTTTCAGGATTTTTGAAAATTTCACTTTTTTGTGAAAATATCCACTGAATGAGGGAATAATATGTGTGAGGGTATCCCAAGAGAGTTCCAAATGTGTGTGGGTAGAATATATATCCCACGGGGGTAAAATTGAAAAGCTTTAAAAAAAATTTTTTTTGGACTTAGTCATTTTTCCGGCGTTTATCAGACTTTCAGATAGGGGAAATGTCAGTGAGCGTTCCGATTTCAGTTCCAGAGCGATTCGCCCAATGAGTCCTTGATATTTAGTCGTTTTCAGCCAATTTTCAGGATTTTTGAAAATTTCACTTTTTTGTGAAAATATCCACTAAATGAGGGAATAATATGTGTGAGGGTACCCCAGGAGAGTTCCAAATGTGTGTGGGTAGAATATATATCCCACGGGGGTAAAATTGAAAAAAGTTTAAAAAAATTTTTTTTGGACTTAGTCATTTTTCCGGCATTTATCAGACTTTCAGATAGGGGAAATGTCAGTGAGCGTTCCGATTTCAGTTCCAGAGCGATTCGCCCAATGAGTCCTTGATATTTAGTCGTTTTCAGCCAATTTTCTGGATTTTTGAAAATTTCACTTTTTTGTGAAAATATCCACTAAATGAGGGAATAGTATGTGTGAGGGTACCCCAGGAGAGTTCCAAATGTGTGTGGGTAGAATATATATCCCACGGGGGTAAAATTGAAAAAAGTTGAAAAAAAATTTTTTTTGGACTTAGTCATTTTTCCGGCGTTTATCAGACTTTCAGATAGGGGAAATGTCAGTGAGCATTCTGATTTCAGTTCCAGAGCGATTCGCCCAATGAGTCCTTGATATTTAGTCGTTTTCAGCCAATTTTCTGGATTTTTATAAATTTCACTTTTTTGTGAAAATATCCACTGAATGAGGGAATAATATGTGTGAGGGTATCCCAAGAGAGTTCCAAATGTGTGTGGGTAGAATATATATCCCACGGGGGTAAAATTGAAAAGCTTTAAAAAAAATTTTTTTTGGACTTAGTCATTTTTCCGGCGTTTATCAGACTTTCAGATAGGGGAAATGTCAGTGAGCGTTCCGATTTCAGTTCCAGAGCGATTCGCCCAATGAGTCCTTGATATTTAGTCGTTTTCAGCCAATTTTCAGGATTTTTGAAAATTTCACTTTTTTGTGAAAATATCCACTAAATGAGGGAATAATGTGTGTGAGGGTACCCCAGGAGAGTTCCAAATGTGTGTGGGTAGAATATATATCCCACGGGGGTAAAATTGAAAAAAGTTTTAAAAAAATTTTTTTTGGACTTAGTCATTTTTCCGGCGTTTATCAGACTTTCAGATAGGGGAAATGTGAGTGAGCGTTCCGATTTCAGTTCCAGAGCGATTCGCCCAATGAGTCCTTGATATTTAGTCGTTTTCAGCCAATTTTCTGTATTTTTGAAAATTTCACTTTTTTGTGAAAATATCCACTAAATGAGGGAATAATATGTGTGAGGGTACCCCAGGAGAGTTCCAAATGTGTGTGGGTAGAATATATATCCCACGGGGGTAAAATTGAAAAAAGTTTAAAAAAATTTTTTTTGGACTTAGTCATTTTTCCGGCATTTATCAGACTTTCAGATAGGGGAAATGTCAGTGAGCGTTCCGATTTCAGTTCCAGAGCGATTCGCCCAATGAGTCCTTGATATTTAGTCGTTTTCAGCCAATTTTCTGGATTTTTGAAAATTTCACTTTTTTGTGAAAATATCCACTAAATGAGGGAATAGTATGTGTGAGGGTATCCCAAGAGAGTTCCAAATGTGTGTGGGTAGAATATATATCCCACGGGGGTAAAATTGAAAAAAGTTTAAAAAAAATTTTTTTTGGACTTAGTCATTTTTCCGGCGTTTATCAGACTTTCAGATAGGGGAAATGTCAGTGAGCATTCCGATATCAGTTCCAGAGCGATTCGCCCAATGAGTCCTTGATATTTAGTCGTTTTCAGCCAATTTTCTGGATTTTTGAAAATTTCACTTTTTTGTGAAAATATCCACTAAATGAGGGAATAATATGTGTGAGGGTACCCCAGTAGAGTTCCAAATGTGTGTAGGTAGAATATATATCCCACGGGGGTAAAATTGAATAAAGTTGAAAAAAAATTTTTTTGGACTTAGTCATTTTTCTGGCGTTTATCAGACTTTCAGATAGGGGAAATGTCAGTGAGCATTCCGATATCAGTTCCAGAGCGATTCGCCCAATGAGTCCTTGATATTTAGTCGTTTTCAGCCAATTTTCTGGATTTTTGAAAATTTCACTTTTTTGTGAAAATATCCACTAAATGAGGGAATAATATGTGTGAGGGTACCCCAGGAGAGTTCCAAATGTATGTGGGTAGAATATATATCCCACGGGGGTAAAATTGAATAAAGTTGAAAAAAAATTTTTTTTGGACTTAGTCATTTTTCCAGCGTTTATCAGACTTTCAGATAGGGGAAATGTCAGTGAGCATTCTGATTTCAGTTCCAGAGTGATTCGCCCAATGAGTCCTTGATATTTAGTCGTTTTCAGCCAATTTTCTGTATTATTGAAAATTTCAGTTTTTTGTGAAAATATCCACTAAATGAGGGAATAATATGTGTGAGGGTACCCCAGGAGAGTTCCAAATGTGTGTGGGTAGAATATATATCCCACGGGGATAAAATTGAAAAAAGTTGAAAAAAAAATTTTTTTTGGACTTAGTAATTTTTCCGGCGTTTATCAGACTTTCAGATAGGGGAAATGTGAGTGAGCGTTCCGATTTCAGTTCCCGAGCGATTCGCCCAATGAGTCCTTGATATTTAGTCGTTTTCAGCCAATTTTCTGGATTTTTGAAAATTTCACTTTTTTGTGAAAATATCCACTAAATGAGGGAATAATATGTGTGAGGGTACCCCAGGAGAGTTCCAAATGTGTGTGGGTAGAATATATATCCCACGGGGGTAAAATTGAAAAAAGTTGAAAAAAAATTTTTTTTGGACTTAGTCATTTTTCCGGCGTTTAGCAGACTTTCAGATAGGGGAAATGTCAGTGAGCGTTCTGATTTCAGTTCCAGAGCGATTCGCCCAATGAGTCCTTGATATTTAGTCATTTTCAGCCAATTTTCAGGATTTTTGAAAATTTCACTTTTTTGTGAAAATATCCACTAAATGAGGGAATAATGTGTGTGAGGGTACCCCAGGAGAGTTCCAAATGTGTGTGGGTAGAATATATATCCCACGGGGGTAAAATTGAAAAAAGTTTAAAAAAAATTTTTTTTGGACTTAGTCATTTTTCCGGCGTTTATCAGACTTTCAGATAGGGGAAATGTCAGTGAGCATTCCGATATCAGTTCCAGAGCGATTCGCCCAATGCGTCCTTGATATTTAGTCGTTTTCAGCCAATTTTCTGTATTTTTGAAAATTTCAGTTTTTTGTGAAAATATCCACTAAATGAGGGAATAATATGTGTGAGGGTACCCCAGGAGAGTTCCAAATGTGTGTGGGTAGAATATATATCCCACGGGGGTAAAATTGAAAAAAGTTGAAAAACATTTTTTTTGGGACTTAGTCATTTTTCCGGCGTTTATCAGACTTTCAGATAGGGGAAATGTGAGTGAGCGTTCCGATTTCAGTTCCAGAGCGATTCGCCCAATGAGTCCTTGATATTTAGTCGTTTTCAACCAATTTTCTGGATTTTTGAAAATTTCACTTTTTTGTGAAAATATCCACTAAATGAGGGAATAATATGTGTGAGGGTACCCCAGGAGAGTTCCAAATGTGTGTGGGTAGAATATATATCCCACGGGGGTAAAATTGAAAAAAGTTTAAAAAAATTTTTTTTGGACTTAGTCATTTTTCCAGCATTTATCAGACTTTCAGATAGGGGAAATGTCAGTGAGCGTTCCGATTTCAGTTCCAGAGCGATTCGCCCAATGAGTCCTTGATATTTAGTCGTTTTCAGCCAATTTTCTGGATTTTTGAAAATTTCACTTTTTTGTGAAAATATCCACTAAATGAGGGAATAATATGTGTGAGGGTACCCCAGGAGAGTTCCAAATGTGTGTGGGTAGAATATATATCCCACGGGGGTAAAATTGAAAAAAGTTGAAAAAAAATTTTTTTTGGACTTAGTCATTTTTCCGGCGTTTAGCAGACTTTCAGATAGGGGAAATGTCAGTGAGCGTTCTGATTTCAGTTCCAGAGCGATTCGCCCAATGAGTCCTTGATATTTAGTCATTTTCAGCCAATTTTCAGGATTTTTGAAAATTTCACTTTTTTGTGAAAATATCCACTAAATGAGGGAATAATGTGTGTGAGGGTACCCCAGGAGAGTTCCAAATGTGTGTGGGTAGAATATATATCCCACGGGGGTAAAATTGAAAAAAGTTTAAAAAAAATTTTTTTTGGACTTAGTCATTTTTCCGGCGTTTATCAGACTTTCAGATAGGGGAAATGTCAGTGAGCATTCCGATATCAGTTCCAGAGCGATTCGCCCAATGCGTCCTTGATATTTAGTCGTTTTCAGCCAATTTTCTGTATTTTTGAAAATTTCAGTTTTTTGTGAAAATATCCACTAAATGAGGGAATAATATGTGTGAGGGTACCCCAGGAGAGTTCCAAATGTGTGTGGGTAGAATATATATCCCACGGGGGTAAAATTGAAAAAAGTTGAAAAACATTTTTTTTGGGACTTAGTCATTTTTCCGGCGTTTATCAGACTTTCAGATAGGGGAAATGTGAGTGAGCGTTCCGATTTCAGTTCCAGAGCGATTCGCCCAATGAGTCCTTGATATTTAGTCGTTTTCAACCAATTTTCTGAATTTTTGAAAATTTCACTTTTTTGTGAAAATATCCACTAAATGAGGGAATAATATGTGTGAGGGTACCCCAGGAGAGTTCCAAATGTGTGTGGGTAGAATATATATCCCACGGGGGTAAAATTGAATAAAGTTGAAAAAAAATTTTTTTTGGACTTAGTCATTTTTCCGGCGTTTATCAGACTTTCAGATAGGGGAAATGTCAGTGAGCATTCTGATTTCAGTTCCAGAGTGATTCGCCCAATGAGTCCTTGATATTTAGTCGTTTTCAGCCAATTTTCTGTATTTTTGAAAATTTCAGTTTTTTGTGAAAATATCCACTAAATGAGGGAATAATATGTGTGAGGGTACCCCAGGAGAGTTCCAAATGTGTGTGGGTAGAATATATATCCCACGGGGGTAAAATTGAAAAAAGTTTAAAAAAATTTTTTTTGGACTTAGTCATTTTTCCAGCATTTATCAGACTTTCAGATAGGGGAAATGTCAGTGAGCGTTCCGATTTCAGTTCCAGAGCGATTCGCCCAATGAGTCCTTGATATTTAGTCGTTTTCAGCCAATTTTCTGGATTTTTGAAAATTTCACTTTTTTGTGAAAATATCCACTAAATGAGGGAATAGTATGTGTGAGGGTACCCCAGGAGAGTTCCAAATGTGTGTGGGTAGAATATATATCCCACGGGGGTAAAATTGAAAAAAGTTGAAAAAAAATTTTTTTTGGACTTAGTCATTTTTCCGGCGTTTATCAGACTTTCAGATAGGGGAAATGTCAGTGAGCATTCTGATTTCAGTTCCAGAGCGATTCGCCCAATGAGTCCTTGATATTTAGTCGTTTTCAGCCAATTTTCTGGATTTTTGAAAATTTCACTTTTTTGTGAAAATATCCACTAAATGAGGGAATAATGTGTGTGAGGGTACCCCAGGAGAGTTCCAAATGTGTGTGGGTAGAATATATATCCCACGGGGGTAAAATTGAAAAAAGTTTAAAAAAAATTTTTTTTGGACTTAGTCATTTTTCCGGCGTTTATCAGACTTTCAGATAGGGGAAATGTCAGTGAGCATTCCGATATCAGTTCCAGAGCGATTCGCCCAATGCGTCCTTGATATTTAGTCGTTTTCAGCCAATTTTCTGTATTTTTGAAAATTTCAGTTTTTTGTGAAAATATCCACTAAATGAGGGAATAATATGTGTGAGGGTACCCCAGGAGAGTTCCAAATGTGTGTGGGTAGAATATATATCCCACGGGGGTAAAATTGAAAAAAGTTGAAAAACATTTTTTTTGGGACTTAGTCATTTTTCCGGCGTTTATCAGACTTTCAGATAGGGGAAATGTGAGTGAGCGTTCCGATTTCAGTTCCAGAGCGATTCGCCCAATGAGTCCTTGATATTTAGTCGTTTTCAACCAATTTTCTGGATTTTTGAAAATTTCACTTTTTTGTGAAAATATCCACTAAATGAGGGAATAATATGTGTGAGGGTACCCCAGGAGAGTTCCAAATGTGTGTGGGTAGAATATATATCCCACGGGGGTAAAATTGAATAAAGTTGAAAAAAAATTTTTTTTGGACTTAGTCATTTTTCCGGCGTTTATCAGACTTTCAGATAGGGGAAATGTCAGTGAGCATTCTGATTTCAGTTCCAGAGTGATTCGCCCAATGAGTCCTTGATATTTAGTCGTTTTCAGCCAATTTTCTGTATTTTTGAAAATTTCAGTTTTTTGTGAAAATATCCACTAAATGAGGGAATAATATGTGTGAGGGTACCCCAGGAGAGTTCCAAATGTGTGTGGGTAGAATATATATCCCACGGGGGTAAAATTGAAAAAAGTTTAAAAAAATTTTTTTTGGACTTAGTCATTTTTCCGGCGTTTATCAGACTTTCAGATAGGGGAAATGTCAGTGAGCATTCCGATATCAGTTCCAGAGCGATTCGCCCAATGAGTCCTTGATATTTAGTCGTTTTCAGCCAATTTTCTGGATTTTTGAAAATTTCACTTTTTTGTGAAAATATCCACTAAATGAGGGAATAATATGTGTGAGGGTACCCCAGTAGAGTTCCAAATGTGTGTGGGTAGAATATATATCCCACGGGGGTAAAATTGAATAAAGTTGAAAAAAAATTTTTTTTGGACTTAGTAATTTTTCCGGCGTTTATCAGACTTTCAGATAGGGGAAATGTCAGTGAGCATTCTGATTTCAGTTCCAGAGTGATTCGCCCAATGAGTCCTTGATATTTAGTCGTTTTCAGCCAATTTTCTGTATTTTTGAAAATTTCAGTTTTTTGTGAAAATATCCACTAAATGAGGGAATAATATGTGTGAGGGTACCCCAGGAGAGTTCCAAATGTGTGTGGGTAGAATATATATCCCACGGGGGTAAAATTGAAAAAAGTTGAAAAAAATTTTTTTTTGGACTTAGTCATTTTTCCGGCGTTTATCAGACTTTCAGATAGGGGAAATGTCAGTGAGCGTTCTGATTTCAGTTCCAGAGCGATTCGCCCAATGAGTCCTTGATATTTAGTCATTTTCAGCCAATTTTCAGGATTTTTGAAAATTTCACTTTTTTGTGAAAATATCCACTGAATGAGGGAATAATATGTGTGAGGGTATCCCAAGAGAGTTCCAAATGTGTGTGGGTAGAATATATATCCCACGGGGGTAAAATTGAAAAAGCTTTAAAAAAAATTTTTTTTGGACTTAGTAATTTTTCCGGCGTTTATCAGACTTTCAGATAGGGGAAATGTGAGTGAGCGTTCCGATTTCAGTTCCCGAGCGATTCGCCCAATGAGTCCTTGATATTTAGTCGTTTTCAGCCAATTTTCTGGATTTTTGAAAATTTCACTTTTTTGTGAAAATATCCACTAAATGAGGGAATAATATGTGTGAGGGTACCCCAGGAGAGTTCCAAATGTGTGTGGGTAGAATATATATCCCACGGGGGTAAAATTGAAAAAAGTTGAAAAAAAATTTTTTTTGGACTTAGTCATTTTTCCGGCGTTTAGCAGACTTTCAGATAGGGGAAATGTCAGTGAGCGTTCTGATTTCAGTTCCAGAGCGATTCGCCCAATGAGTCCTTGATATTTAGTCATTTTCAGCCAATTTTCAGGATTTTTGAAAATTTCACTTTTTTGTGAAAATATCCACTAAATGAGGGAATAATGTGTGTGAGGGTACCCCAGGAGAGTTCCAAATGTGTGTGGGTAGAATATATATCCCACGGGGGTAAAATTGAAAAAAGTTTAAAAAAAATTTTTTTTGGACTTAGTCATTTTTCCGGCGTTTATCAGACTTTCAGATAGGGGAAATGTCAGTGAGCATTCTGATATCAGTTCCAGAGCGATTCGCCCAATGCGTCCTTGATATTTAGTCGTTTTCAGCCAATTTTCTGTATTTTTGAAAATTTCAGTTTTTTGTGAAAATATCCACTAAATGAGGGAATAATATGTGTGAGGGTACCCCAGGAGAGTTCCAAATGTGTGTGGGTAGAATATATATCCCACGGGGGTAAAATTGAAAAAAGTTGAAAAACATTTTTTTTGGGACTTAGTCATTTTTCCGGCGTTTATCAGACTTTCAGATAGGGGAAATGTGAGTGAGCGTTCCGATTTCAGTTCCAGAGCGATTCGCCCAATGAGTCCTTGATATTTAGTCGTTTTCAACCAATTTTCTGGATTTTTGAAAATTTCACTTTTTTGTGAAAATATCCACTAAATGAGGGAATAATATGTGTGAGGGTACCCCAGGAGAGTTCCAAATGTGTGTGGGTAGAATATATATCCCACGGGGGTAAAATTGAATAAAGTTGAAAAAAAATTTTTTTTGGACTTAGTCATTTTTCCGGCGTTTATCAGACTTTCAGATAGGGGAAATGTCAGTGAGCATTCTGATTTCAGTTCCAGAGTGATTCGCCCAATGAGTCCTTGATATTTAGTCGTTTTCAGCCAATTTTCTGTATTTTTGAAAATTTCAGTTTTTTGTGAAAATATCCACTAAATGAGGGAATAATATGTTTGAGGGTACCCCAGGAGAGTTCCAAATGTGTGTGGGTAGAATATATATCCCACGGGGGTAAAATTGAAAAAAGTTTAAAAAAATTTTTTTTGGACTTAGTCATTTTTCCGGCATTTATCAGACTTTCAGATAGGGGAAATGTCAGTGAGCGTTCCGATTTCAGTTCCAGAGCGATTCGCCCAATGAGTCCTTGATATTTAGTCGTTTTCAGCCAATTTTCTGGATTTTTGAAAATTTCACTTTTTTGTGAAAATATCCACTAAATGAGGGAATAGTATGTGTGAGGGTACCCCAGAAGAGTTCCAAATGTGTGTGGGTAGAATATATATCCCACGGGGGTAAAATTGAAAAAAGTTGAAAAAAAATTTTTTTTGGACTTAGTCATTTTTCCGGCGTTTATCAGACTTTCAGATAGGGGAAATGTCAGTGAGCATTCTGATTTCAGTTCCAGAGCGATTCGCCCAATGAGTCCTTGATATTTAGTCGTTTTCAGCCAATTTTCTGGATTTTTGAAAATTTCACTTTTTTGTGAAAATATCCACTAAATGAGGGAATAATGTGTGTGAGGGTACCCCAGGAGAGTTCCAAATGTGTGTGGGTAGAATATATATCCCACGGGGGTAAAATTGAAAAAAGTTTAAAAAAAATTTTTTTTGGACTTAGTCATTTTTCCGGCGTTTATCAGACTTTCAGATAGGGGAAATGTCAGTGAGCATTCCGATATCAGTTCCAGAGCGATTCGCCCAATGCGTCCTTGATATTTAGTCGTTTTCAGCCAATTTTCTGTATTTTTGAAAATTTCAGTTTTTTGTGAAAATATCCACTAAATGAGGGAATAATATGTGTGAGGGTACCCCAGGAGAGTTCCAAATGTGTGTGGGTAGAATATATATCCCACGGGGGTAAAATTGAAAAAAGTTGAAAAACATTTTTTTTGGGACTTAGTCATTTTTCCGGCGTTTATCAGACTTTCAGATAGGGGAAATGTGAGTGAGCGTTCCGATTTCAGTTCCAGAGCGATTCGCCCAATGAGTCCTTGATATTTAGTCGTTTTCAACCAATTTTCTGGATTTTTGAAAATTTCACTTTTTTGTGAAAATATCCACTAAATGAGGGAATAATATGTGTGAGGGTACCCCAGGAGAGTTCCAAATGTGTGTGGGTAGAATATATATCCCACGGGGGTAAAATTGAATAAAGTTGAAAAAAAATTTTTTTTGGACTTAGTCATTTTTCCGGCGTTTATCAGACTTTCAGATAGGGGAAATGTCAGTGAGCATTCCGATATCAGTTCCAGAGCGATTCGCCCAATGCGTCCTTGATATTTAGTCGTTTTCAGCCAATTTTCTGTATTTTTGAAAATTTCAGTTTTTTGTGAAAATATCCACTAAATGAGGGAATAATATGTGTGAGGGTACCCCAGGAGAGTTCCAAATGTGTGTGGGTAGAATATATATCCCACGGGGGTAAAATTGAAAAAAGTTGAAAAACATTTTTTTTGGGACTTAGTCATTTTTCCGGCGTTTATCAGACTTTCAGATAGGGGAAATGTGAGTGAGCGTTCCGATTTCAGTTCCAGAGCGATTCGCCCAATGAGTCCTTGATATTTAGTCGTTTTCAACCAATTTTCTGGATTTTTGAAAATTTCACTTTTTTGTGAAAATATCCACTAAATGAGGGAATAATATGTGTGAGGGTACCCCAGGAGAGTTCCAAATGTGTGTGGGTAGAATATATATCCCACGGGGGTAAAATTGAATAAAGTTGAAAAAAAATTTTTTTTGGACTTAGTCATTTTTCCGGCGTTTATCAGACTTTCAGATAGGGGAAATGTCAGTGAGCATTCTGATTTCAGTTCCAGAGTGATTCGCCCAATGAGTCCTTGATATTTAGTCGTTTTCAGCCAATTTTCTGTATTTTTGAAAATTTCAGTTTTTTGTGAAAATATCCACTAAATGAGGGAATAATATGTGTGAGGGTACCCCAGGAGAGTTCCAAATGTGTGTGGGTAGAATATATATCCCACGGGGGTAAAATTGAAAAAAGTTTAAAAAAATTTTTTTTGGACTTAGTCATTTTTCCGGCATTTATCAGACTTTCAGATAGGGGAAATGTCAGTGAGCGTTCCGATTTCAGTTCCAGAGCGATTCGCCCAATGAGTCCTTGATATTTAGTCGTTTTCAGCCAATTTTCTGGATTTTTGAAAATTTCACTTTTTTGTGAAAATATCCACTAAATGAGGGAATAGTATGTGTGAGGGTACCCCAGGAGAGTTCCAAATGTGTGTGGGTAGAATATATATCCCACGGGGGTAAAATTGAAAAAAGTTGAAAAAAAATTTTTTTTGGACTTAGTCATTTTTCCGGCGTTTATCAGACTTTCAGATAGGGGAAATGTCAGTGAGCATTCTGATTTCAGTTCCAGAGCGATTCGCCCAATGAGTCCTTGATATTTAGTCGTTTTCAGCCAATTTTCTGGATTTTTAAAAATTTCACTTTTTTGTGAAAATATCCACTGAATGAGGGAATAATATGTGTGAGGGTATCCCAAGAGAGCTCCAAATGTGTGTGGGTAGAATATATATCCCACGGGGGTAAAATTGAAAAAAGTTTAAAAAAATTTTTTTTTGGACTTAGTCATTTTTCCGGCGTTTATCAGACTTTCAGATAGGGGAAATGTCAGTGAGCATTCCGATATCAGTTCCAGAGCGATTCGCCCAATGAGTCCTTGATATTTAGTCGTTTTCAGCCAATTTTCTGGATTTTTGAAAATTTCACTTTTTTGTGAAAATATCCACTAAATGAGGGAATAATATGTGTGAGGGTACCCCAGTAGAGTTCCAAATGTGTGTGGGTAGAATATATATCCCACGGGGGTAAAATTGAATAAAGTTGAAAAAAAATTTTTTTTGGACTTAGTCATTTTTCCGGCGTTTATCAGACTTTCAGATAGGGGAAATGTCAGTGAGCATTCTGATTTCAGTTCCAGAGTGATTCGCCCAATGAGTCCTTGATATTTAGTCGTTTTCAGCCAATTTTCTGTATTTTTGAAAATTTCAGTTTTTTGTGAAAATATCCACTAAATGAGGGAATAATATGTGTGAGGGTACCCCAGGAGAGTTCCAAATGTGTGTGGGTAGAATATATATCCCACGGGGGTAAAATTGAAAAAAGTTGAAAAAAAATTTTTTTTGGACTTAGTCATTTTTCCGGCGTTTATCAGACTTTCAGATAGGGGAAATGTCAGTGAGCGTTCTGATTTCAGTTCCAGAGCGATTCGCCCAATGAGTCCTTGAAATTTAGTCATTTTCAGCCAATTTTCAGGATTTTTGAAAATTTCACTTTTTTGTGAAAATATCCACTGAATGAGGGAATAATATGTGTGAGGGTATCCCAAGAGAGTTCCAAATGTGTGTGGGTAGAATATATATCCCACGGGGGTAAAATTGAAAAAGCTTTAAAAAAAAATTTTTTTTGGACTTAGTCATTTTTCCGGCGTTTATCAGACTTTCAGATAGGGGAAATGTCAGTGAGCATTCCGATATCAGTTCCAGAGCGATTCGCCCAATGCGTCCTTGATATTTAGTCGTTTTCAGCCAATTTTCTGTATTTTTGAAAATTTCAGTTTTTTGTGAAAATATCCACTAAATGAGGGAATAATATGTGTGAGGGTACCCCAGGAGAGTTCCAAATTTGTGTGGGTAGAATATATATCCCACGGGGGTAAAATTGAAAAAAGTTGAAAAACATTTTTTTTGGGACTTAGTCATTTTTCCGGCGTTTATCAGACTTTCAGATAGGGGAAATGTGAGTGAGCGTTCCGATTTCAGTTCCAGAGCGATTCGCCCAATGAGTCCTTGATATTTAGTCGTTTTCAGCCAATTTTCTGGATTTTTGAAAATTTCACTTTTTTGTGAAAATATCCACTAAATGAGGGAATAATATGTGTGAGGGTACCCCAGGAGAGTTCCAAATGTGTGTGGGTAGAATATATATCCCACGGGGGTAAAATTGAATAAAGTTGAAAAAAAATTTTTTTTAGACTTAGTCATTTTTCCGGCGTTTATCAGACTTTCAGATAGGGGAAATGTCAGTGAGCGTTCTGATTTCAGTTCCAGAGTGATTCGCCCAATGAGTCCTTGATATTTAGTCGTTTTCAGCCAATTTTCTGTATTTTTGAAAATTTCAGTTTTTTGTGAAAATGTCCACTAAATGAGGGAATAATATGTGTGAGGGTACCCCAGGAGAGTTCCAAATGTGTGTGGGTAGAATATATATCCCACGGGGGTAAAATTGAAAAAAGTTTAAAAAAATTTTTTTTGGACTTAGTCATTTTTCCGGCATTTATCAGACTTTCAGATAGGGGAAATGTGAGTGAGCGTTCCGATTTCAGTTCCAGAGCGATTCGCCCAATGAGTCCTTGATATTTAGTCGTTTTCAGCCAATTTTCTGGATTTTTGAAAATTTCACTTTTTTGTGAAAATATCCACTAAATGAGGGAATAATATGTGTGAGGGTACCCCAGGAGAGTTCCAAATGTGTGTGGGTAGAATATATATCCCACGGGGGTAAAATTGAATAAAGTTGAAAAAAATTTTTTTTTGGACTTAGTCATTTTTCCGGCGTTTATCAGACTTTCAGATAGGGGAAATGTCAGTGAGCGTTCTGATTTCAGTTCCAGAGTGATTCGCCCAATGAGTCCTTGATATTTAGTCGTTTTCAGCCAATTTTCTGGATTTTTGAAAATTTCACTTTTTTGTGAAAATATCCACTAAATGAGGGAATAGTATGTGTGAGGGTACCCCAGGAGAGTTCCAAATGTGTGTGGGTAGAATATATATCCCACGGGGGTAAAATTGAATAAAGTTGAAAAAAAATTTTTTTTGGACTTAGTCATTTTTCCGGCGTTTATCAGACTTTCAGATAGGGGAAATGTCAGTGAGCATTCCGATATCAGTTCCAGAGCGATTCGCCCAATGCGTCCTTGATATTTAGTCGTTTTCAGCCAATTTTCTGTATTTTTGAAAATTTCAGTTTTTTGTGAAAATATCCACTAAATGAGGGAATAATATGTGTGAGGGTACCCCAGGAGAGTTCCAAATGTGTGTGGGTAGAATATATATCCCACGGGGGTAAAATTGAAAAAAGTTGAAAAACATTTTTTTTGGGACTTAGTCATTTTTCCGGCGTTTATCAGACTTTCAGATAGGGGAAATGTGAGTGAGCGTTCCGATTTCAGTTCCAGAGCGATTCGCCCAATGAGTCCTTGATATTTAGTCGTTTTCAACCAATTTTCTGGATTTTTGAAAATTTCACTTTTTTGTGAAAATATCCACTAAATGAGGGAATAATATGTGTGAGGGTACCCCAGGAGAGTTCCAAATGTGTGTGGGTAGAATATATATCCCACGGGGGTAAAATTGAATAAAGTTGAAAAAAAATTTTTTTTGGACTTAGTCATTTTTCCGGCGTTTATCAGACTTTCAGATAGGGGAAATGTCAGTGAGCATTCTGATTTCAGTTCCAGAGTGATTCGCCCAATGAGTCCTTGATATTTAGTCGTTTTCAGCCAATTTTCTGTATTTTTGAAAATTTCAGTTTTTTGTGAAAATATCCACTAAATGAGGGAATAATATGTGTGAGGGTACCCCAGGAGAGTTCCAAATGTGTGTGGGTAGAATATATATCCCACGGGGGTAAAATTGAAAAAAGTTTAAAAAAATTTTTTTTGGACTTAGTCATTTTTCCGGCATTTATCAGACTTTCAGATAGGGGAAATGTCAGTGAGCGTTCCGATTTCAGTTCCAGAGCGATTCGCCCAATGAGTCCTTGATATTTAGTCGTTTTCAGCCAATTTTCTGGATTTTTGAAAATTTCACTTTTTTGTGAAAATATCCACTAAATGAGGGAATAGTATGTGTGAGGGTACCCCAGGAGAGTTCCAAATGTGTGTGGGTAGAATATATATCCCACGGGGGTAAAATTGAAAAAAGTTGAAAAAAAATTTTTTTTGGACTTAGTCATTTTTCCGGCGTTTATCAGACTTTCAGATAGGGGAAATGTCAGTGAGCATTCTGATTTCAGTTCCAGAGCGATTCGCCCAATGAGTCCTTGATATTTAGTCGTTTTCAGCCAATTTTCTGGATTTTTAAAAATTTCACTTTTTTGTGAAAATATCCACTGAATGAGGGAATAATATGTGTGAGGGTATCCCAAGAGAGCTCCAAATGTGTGTGGGTAGAATATATATCCCACGGGGGTAAAATTGAAAAAAGTTTAAAAAAATTTTTTTTTGGACTTAGTCATTTTTCCGGCGTTTATCAGACTTTCAGATAGGGGAAATGTCAGTGAGCATTCCGATATCAGTTCCAGAGCGATTCGCCCAATGAGTCCTTGATATTTAGTCGTTTTCAGCCAATTTTCTGGATTTTTGAAAATTTCACTTTTTTGTGAAAATATCCACTAAATGAGGGAATAATATGTGTGAGGGTACCCCAGTAGAGTTCCAAATGTGTGTGGGTAGAATATATATCCCACGGGGGTAAAATTGAATAAAGTTGAAAAAAAATTTTTTTTGGACTTAGTCATTTTTCCGGCGTTTATCAGACTTTCAGATAGGGGAAATGTCAGTGAGCATTCTGATTTCAGTTCCAGAGTGATTCGCCCAATGAGTCCTTGATATTTAGTCGTTTTCAGCCAATTTTCTGTATTTTTGAAAATTTCAGTTTTTTGTGAAAATATCCACTAAATGAGGGAATAATATGTGTGAGGGTACCCCAGGAGAGTTCCAAATGTGTGTGGGTAGAATATATATCCCACGGGGGTAAAATTGAAAAAAGTTGAAAAAAAATTTTTTTTGGACTTAGTCATTTTTCCGGCGTTTATCAGACTTTCAGATAGGGGAAATGTCAGTGAGCGTTCTGATTTCAGTTCCAGAGCGATTCGCCCAATGAGTCCTTGATATTTAGTCATTTTCAGCCAATTTTCAGGATTTTTGAAAATTTCACTTTTTTGTGAAAATATCCACTGAATGAGGGAATAATATGTGTGAGGGTATCCCAAGAGAGTTCCAAATGTGTGTGGGTAGAATATATATCCCACGGGGGTAAAATTGAAAAAGCTTTAAAAAAAAATTTTTTTTGGACTTAGTCATTTTTCCGGCGTTTATCAGACTTTCAGATAGGGGAAATGTCAGTGAGCATTCCGATATCAGTTCCAGAGCGATTCGCCCAATGCGTCCTTGATATTTAGTCGTTTTCAGCCAATTTTCTGTATTTTTGAAAATTTCAGTTTTTTGTGAAAATATCCACTAAATGAGGGAATAATATGTGTGAGGGTACCCCAGGAGAGTTCCAAATTTGTGTGGGTAGAATATATATCCCACGGGGGTAAAATTGAAAAAAGTTGAAAAACATTTTTTTTGGGACTTAGTCATTTTTCCGGCGTTTATCAGACTTTCAGATAGGGGAAATGTGAGTGAGCATTCCGATTTCAGTTCCAGAGCGATTCGCCCAATGAGTCCTTGATATTTAGTCGTTTTCAGCCAATTTTCTGGATTTTTGAAAATTTCACTTTTTTGTGAAAATATCCACTAAATGAGGGAATAATATGTGTGAGGGTACCCCAGGAGAGTTCCAAATGTGTGTGGGTAGAATATATATCCCACGGGGGTAAAATTGAATAAAGTTGAAAAAAAATTTTTTTTAGACTTAGTCATTTTTCCGGCGTTTATCAGACTTTCAGATAGGGGAAATGTCAGTGAGCGTTCTGATTTCAGTTCCAGAGTGATTCGCCCAATGAGTCCTTGATATTTAGTCGTTTTCAGCCAATTTTCTGTATTTTTGAAAATTTCAGTTTTTTGTGAAAATGTCCACTAAATGAGGGAATAATATGTGTGAGGGTACCCCAGGAGAGTTCCAAATGTGTGTGGGTAGAATATATATCCCACGGGGGTAAAATTGAAAAAAGTTTAAAAAAATTTTTTTTGGACTTAGTCATTTTTCCGGCATTTATCAGACTTTCAGATAGGGGAAATGTGAGTGAGCGTTCCGATTTCAGTTCCAGAGCGATTCGCCCAATGAGTCCTTGATATTTAGTCGTTTTCAGCCAATTTTCTGGATTTTTGAAAATTTCACTTTTTTGTGAAAATATCCACTAAATGAGGGAATAATATGTGTGAGGGTACCCCAGGAGAGTTCCAAATGTGTGTGGGTAGAATATATATCCCACGGGGGTAAAATTGAATAAAGTTGAAAAAAATTTTTTTTTGGACTTAGTCATTTTTCCGGCGTTTATCAGACTTTCAGATAGGGGAAATGTCAGTGAGCGTTCTGATTTCAGTTCCAGAGTGATTCGCCCAATGAGTCCTTGATATTTAGTCGTTTTCAGCCAATTTTCTGGATTTTTGAAAATTTCACTTTTTTGTGAAAATATCCACTAAATGAGGGAATAGTATGTGTGAGGGTACCCCAGGAGAGTTCCAAATGTGTGTGGGTAGAATATATATCCCACGGGGGTAAAAATGAAAAAAGCTGAAAAAAAATTTTTTTTGGACTTAGTCATTTTTCCGGCGTTTATCAGACTTTCAGATAGGGGAAATGTCAGTGAGCATTCTGATTTCAGTTCCAGAGCGATTCGCCCAATGAGTCCTTGATATTTAGTCGTTTTCAGCCAATTTTCTGGATTTTTAAAAATTTCACTTTTTTGTGAAAATATCCACTGAATGAGCGAATAATATGTGTGAGGGTATCCCAAGAGAGTTCCAAATGTGTGTGGGTAGAATATATATCCCACGGGGGTAAAATTGAAAAAAGTTTAAAAAAAATTTTTTTTGGACTTAGTCATTTTTCCGGCGTTTATCAGACTTTCAGATAGGGGAAATGTCAGTGAGCATTCTGATTTCAGTTCCAGAGTGATTCGCCCAATGAGTCCTTGATATTTAGTCGTTTTCAGCCAATTTTCTGGATTTTTGAAAATTTCACTTTTTTGTGAAAATATCCACTAAATGAGGGAATAATATGTGTGAGGGTACCCCAGTAGAGTTCCAAATGTGTGTGGGTAGAATATATATCCCACGGGGGTAAAATTGAAAAAAGTTGAAAAAAATTTTTTTTGGACTTAGTCATTTTTCCGGCATTTATCAGACTTTCAGATAGGGGAAATGTCAGTGAGCGTTCCGATTTCAGTTCCAGAGCGATTCGCCCAATGAGTCCTTGATATTTAGTCGTTTTCAGCCAATTTTCTGGATTTTTGAAAATTTCACTTTTTTGTGAAAATATCCACTAAATGAGGGAATAATATGTGTGAGGGTACCCCAGGAGAGTTCCAAATGTGTGTGGGTAGAATATATAACCCACGGGGGTAAAATTGAAAAAAGTTGAAAAAAATTTTTTTTGGGACTTAGTCATTTTTCCGGCGTTTATCAGACTTTCAGATAGGGGAATTGTCAGTGAGCGTTCCGATTTCAGTTCCAGAGCGATTCGCCCAATGAGTCCTTGATATTTAGTCGTTTTCAGCCAATTTTCTGGATTTTTAAAAATTTCACTTTTTTGTGAAAATATCCACTGAATGAGGGAATAATATGTGTGAGGGTATCCCAAGAGAGTTCCAAATGTGTGTGGGTAGAATATATATCCCACGGGGGTAAAATTGAAAAAAGTTTAAAAAAAATTTTTTTTGGACTTAGTCATTTTTCCGGCGTTTATCAGACTTTCAGATAGGGGAAATGTCAGTGAGCGTTCTGATTTCAGTTCCAGAGTGATTCGCCCAATGAGTCCTTGATATTTAGTCGTTTTCAGCCAATTTTCTGTATTTTTGAAAATTTCAGTTTTTTGTGAAAATATCCACTAAATGAGGGAATAATATGTGTGAGGGTACCCCAGGAGAGTTCCAAATGTGTGTGGGTAGAATATATATCCCACGGGGATAAAATTGAAAAAAGTTGAAAAAAAAATTTTTTTTGGACTTAGTAATTTTTCCGGCGTTTATCAGACTTTCAGATAGGGGAAATGTGAGTGAGCGTTCCGATTTCAGTTCCCGAGCGATTCGCCCAATGAGTCCTTGATATTTAGTCGTTTTCAGCCAATTTTCTGGATTTTTGAAAATTTCACTTTTTTGTGAAAATATCCACTAAATGAGGGAATAATATGTGTGAGGGTACCCCAGGAGAGTTCCAAATGTGTGTGGGTAGAATATATATCCCACGGGGGTAAAATTGAATAAAGTTGAAAAAAAATTTTTTTTGGACTTAGTCATTTTTCCGGCGTTTATCAGACTTTCAGATAGGGGAAATGTCAGTGAGCATTCTGATTTCAGTTCCAGAGTGATTCGCCCAATGAGTCCTTGATATTTAGTCGTTTTCAGCCAATTTTCTGGATTTTTGAAAATTTCACTTTTTTGTGAAAATATCCACTAAATGAGGGAATAATATGTGTGAGGGTACCCCAGGAGAGTTCCAAATGTGTATGGGTAGAATATATATCCCACGGGGGTAAAATTGAAAAAAGTTGAAAAACATTTTTTTTGGGACTTAGTCATTTTTCCGGCGTTTATCAGACTTTCAGATAGGGGAAATGTGAGTGAGCGTTCCGATTTCAGTTCCAGAGCGATTCGCCCAATGAGTCCTTGATATTTAGTCGTTTTCAGCCAATTTTCTGGATTTTTGAAAATTTCACTTTTTTGTGAAAATATCCACTAAATGAGGGAATAATATGTGTGAGGGTACCCCAGGAGAGTTCCAAATGTGTGTGGGCAGAATATATATTCCACGGGGGTAAAATTGAAAAAAGTTGAAAAAAAATTTTTTTGTGACTTAGTCATTTTTCCGGCGTTTATCAGACTTTCAGATAGGGGAAATGTGAGTGAGCGTTCCGATTTCAGTTCCAGAGCGATTCGCCCAATGAGTCCTTGATATTTAGTCGTTTTCAGCCAATTTTCTGGATTTTTGAAAATTTCAGTTTTTTGTGAAAATATCCACTAAATGAGGGAATAATATGTGTGACGGTACCCCAGGAGAGTTCCAAATGTGTGTGGGTAGAATATATATCCCACGGGGGTAAAATTGAAAAAAGTTGAAAAAAATTTTTTTGGGACTTATTCATTTTTCCGGCATTTATCAGACTTTCAGATAGGGGAAATGTCAGTGAGCGTTCCGATTTCAGTTCCAGAGCGATTCGCCCAATGAGTCCTTGATATTTAGTCGTTTTCAGCCAATTTTCTGGATTTTTGAAAATTTCAGTTTTTTGTGAAAATATCCACTAAATGAGGGAATAATATGTGTGAGGGTACCCCAGGAGAGTTCCAAATGTGTGTGGGTAGAATATATATCCCACGGGGATAAAATTGAAAAAAGTTGAAAAAAAAATTTTTTTTGGACTTAGTAATTTTTCCGGCGTTTATCAGACTTTCAGATAGGGGAAATGTGAGTGAGCGTTCCGATTTCAGTTCCCGAGCGATTCGCCCAATGAGTCCTTGATATTTAGTCGTTTTCAGCCAATTTTCTGGATTTTTGAAAATTTCACTTTTTTGTGAAAATATCCACTAAATGAGGGAATAGTATGTGTGAGGGTACCCCAGGAGAGTTCCAAATGTGTGTGGGTAGAATATATATCCCACGGGGGTAAAATTGAAAAAAGTTGAAAAAAAATTTTTTTTGGACTTAGTCATTTTTCCGGCGTTTATCAGACTTTCAGATAGGGGAAATGTCAGTGAGCATTCTGATTTCAGTTCCAGAGCGATTCGCCCAATGAGTCCTTGATATTTAGTCGTTTTCAGCCAATTTTCTGGATTTTTAAAAATTTCACTTTTTTGTGAAAATATCCACTGAATGAGGGAATAATATGTGTGAGGGTATCCCAAGAGAGTTCCAAATGTGTGTGGGTAGAATATATATCCCACGGGGGTAAAATTGAAAAAAGTTTAAAATAATTTTTTTTTGGACTTAGTCATTTTTCCGGCGTTTATCAGACTTTCAGATAGGGGAAATGTCAGTGAGCATTCCGATATCAGTTCCAGAGCGATTCGCCCAATGAGTCCTTGATATTTAGTCGTTTTCAGCCAATTTTCTGGATTTTTGAAAATTTCACTTTTTTGTGAAAATATCCACTAAATGAGGGAATAATATGTGTGAGGGTACCCCAGGAGAGTTCCAAATGTGTGTGGGTAGAATATATATCCCACGGGGGTAAAATTGAATAAAGTTGAAAAAAAATTTTTTTTGGACTTAGTCATTTTTCCGGCGTTTATCAGACTTTCAGATAGGGGAAATGTCAGTGAGCATTCTGATTTCAGTTCCAGAGTGATTCGCCCAATGAGTCCTTGATATTTAGTCGTTTTCAGCCAATTTTCTGGATTTTTGAAAATTTCACTTTTTTGTGAAAATATCCACTAAATGAGGGAATAATATGTGTGAGGGTACCCCAGGAGAGTTCCAAATGTGTATGGGTAGAATATATATCCCACGGGGGTAAAATTGAAAAAAGTTGAAAAACATTTTTTTTGGGACTTAGTCATTTTTCCGGCGTTTATCAGACTTTCAGATAGGGGAAATGTGAGTGAGCGTTCCGATTTCAGTTCCAGAGCGATTCGCCCAATGAGTCCTTGATATTTAGTCGTTTTCAGCCAATTTTCTGGATTTTTGAAAATTTCACTTTTTTGTGAAAATATCCACTAAATGAGGGAATAATATGTGTGACGGTACCCCAGGAGAGTTCCAAATGTGTGTGGGTAGAATATATATCCCACGGGGGTAAAATTGAAAAAAGTTGAAAAAAAATTTTTTGGGACTTATTCATTTTTCCGGCATTTATCAGACTTTCAGATAGGGGAAATGTCAGTGAGCGTTCCGATTTCAGTTCCAGAGCGATTCGCCCAATGAGTCCTTGATATTTAGTCGTTTTCAGCCAATTTTCTGGATTTTTGAAAATTTCACTTTTTTGTGAAAATATCCACTAAATGAGGGAATAATATGTGTGACGGTACCCCAGGAGAGTTCCAAATGTGTGTGGGTAGAATATATATCCCACGGGGGTAAAATTGAAAAAAGTTGAAAAAAATTTTTTTTGGACTTAGTAATTTTTCCCGCGTTTATCAGACTTTCAGATAGGGGAAATGTCAGTGAGCGTTCAGATTTCAGTTCCAGAGCGATTTGCCCAATGAGTCCTTGATATTCAGTCATTTTCAGCCAATTTTCTGGATTTTTAAAAATTTCACTTTTTTGTGAAAATATCCACTAAATGAGGGAATAATATGTGTGAGGGTACCCCAGGAGAGTTCCAAATGTGTGTGGGTAGAATATATATCCCACGGGGGTAAAATTGAAAAAAGTTGAAAAACATTTTTTTTGGGACTTAGTCATTTTTCCGGCGTTTATCAGACTTTCAGATAGGGGAAATGTGAGTGAGCGTTCCGATTTCAGTTCCAGAGCGATTCGCCCAATGAGTCCTTGATATTTAGTCGTTTTCAGCCAATATTCTGGATTTTTGAAAATTTCACTTTTTTGTGAAAATATCCACTAAATGAGGGAATAATATGTGTGAGGGTACCCCAGGAGAGTTCCAAATGTGTGTGGGCAGAATATATATCCCACGGGGGTAAAATTGAAAAAAGTTGAAAAACATTTTTTTTGGGACTTAGTCATTTTTCCGGCGTTTATCAGACTTTCAGATAGGGGAAATGTCAGTGAGCATTCTGATTTCAGTTCCAGAGCGATTCGCCCAATGAGTCCTTGATATTTAGTCGTTTTCAGCCAATTTTCTGGATTTTTAAAAATTTCACTTTTTTGTGAAAATATCCACTGAATGAGGGAATAATATGTGTGAGGGTATCCCAAGAGAGTTCCAAATGTGTGTGGGTAGAATATATATCCCACGGGGGTAAAATTGAAAAAAGTTTAAAATAATTTTTTTTTGGACTTAGTCATTTTTCCGGCGTTTATCAGACTTTCAGATAGGGGAAATGTCAGTGAGCATTCCGATATCAGTTCCAGAGCGATTCGCCCAATGAGTCCTTGATATTTAGTCGTTTTCAGCCAATTTTCTGGATTTTTGAAAATTTCACTTTTTTGTGAAAATATCCACTAAATGAGGGAATAATATGTGTGAGGGTACCCCAGGAGAGTTCCAAATGTGTGTGGGTAGAATATATATCCCACGGGGGTAAAATTGAATAAAGTTGAAAAAAAATTTTTTTTGGACTTAGTCATTTTTCCGGCGTTTATCAGACTTTCAGATAGGGGAAATGTCAGTGAGCATTCTGATTTCAGTTCCAGAGTGATTCGCCCAATGAGTCCTTGATATTTAGTCGTTTTCAGCCAATTTTCTGGATTTTTGAAAATTTCACTTTTTTGTGAAAATATCCACTAAATGAGGGAATAATATGTGTGAGGGTACCCCAGGAGAGTTCCAAATGTGTATGGGTAGAATATATATCCCACGGGGGTAAAATTGAAAAAAGTTGAAAAACATTTTTTTTGGGACTTAGTCATTTTTCCGGCGTTAATCAGACTTTCAGATAGGGGAAATGTGAGTGAGCGTTCCGATTTCAGTTCCAGAGCGATTCGCCCAATGAGTCCTTGATATTTAGTCGTTTTCAGCCAATTTTCTGGATTTTTGAAAATTTCACTTTTTTGTGAAAATATCCACTAAATGAGGGAATAATATGTGTGACGGTACCCCAGGAGAGTTCCAAATGTGTGTGGGTAGAATATATATCCCACGGGGGTAAAATTGAAAAAAGTTGAAAAAAAATTTTTTGGGACTTATTCATTTTTCCGGCATTTATCAGACTTTCAGATAGGGGAAATGTCAGTGAGCGTTCCGATTTCAGTTCCAGAGCGATTCGCCCAATGAGTCCTTGATATTTAGTCGTTTTCAGCCAATTTTCTGGATTTTTGAAAATTTCACTTTTTTGTGAAAATATCCACTAAATGAGGGAATAATATGTGTGACGGTACCCCAGGAGAGTTCCAAATGTGTGTGGGTAGAATATATATCCCACGGGGGTAAAATTGAAAAAAGTTGAAAAAAATTTTTTTTGGACTTAGTAATTTTTCCCGCGTTTATCAGACTTTCAGATAGGGGAAATGTCAGTGAGCGTTCAGATTTCAGTTCCAGAGCGATTTGCCCAATGAGTCCTTGATATTCAGTCATTTTCAGCCAATTTTCTGGATTTTTAAAAATTTCACTTTTTTGTGAAAATATCCACTAAATGAGGGAATAATATGTGTGAGGGTACCCCAGGAGAGTTCCAAATGTGTGTGGGTAGAATATATATCCCACGGGGGTAAAATTGAAAAAAGTTGAAAAACATTTTTTTTGGGACTTAGTCATTTTTCCGGCGTTTATCAGACTTTCAGATAGGGGAAATGTGAGTGAGCGTTCCGATTTCAGTTCCAGAGCGATTCGCTCAATGAGTCCTTGATATTTAGTCGTTTTCAGCCAATATTCTGGATTTTTGAAAATTTCACTTTTTTGTGAAAATATCCACTAAATGAGGGAATAATATGTGTGAGGGTACCCCAGGAGAGTTCCAAATGTGTGTGGGCAGAATATATATCCCACGGGGGTAAAATTGAAAAAAGTTGAAAAACATTTTTTTTGGGACTTAGTCATTTTTCCGGCGTTTATCAGACTTTCAGATAGGGGAAATGTCAGTGAGCATTCTGATTTCAGTTCCAGAGCGATTCGCCCAATGAGTCCTTGATATTTAGTCGTTTTCAGCCAATTTTCTGGATTTTTAAAAATTTCACTTTTTTGTGAAAATATCCACTGAATGAGGGAATAATATGTGTGAGGGTATCCCAAGAGAGTTCCAAATGTGTGTGGGTAGAATATATATCCCACGGGGGTAAAATTGAAAAAAGTTTAAAATAATTTTTTTTTGGACTTAGTCATTTTTCCGGCGTTTATCAGACTTTCAGATAGGGGAAATGTCAGTGAGCATTCCGATATCAGTTCCAGAGCGATTCGCCCAATGAGTCCTTGATATTTAGTCGTTTTCAGCCAATTTTCTGGATTTTTGAAAATTTCACTTTTTTGTGAAAATATCCACTAAATGAGGGAATAATATGTGTGAGGGTACCCCAGGAGAGTTCCAAATGTGTATGGGTAGAATATATATCCCACGGGGGTAAAATTGAAAAAAGTTGAAAAACATTTTTTTTGGGACTTAGTCATTTTTCCGGCGTTAATCAGACTTTCAGATAGGGGAAATGTGAGTGAGCGTTCCGATTTCAGTTCCAGAGCGATTCGCCCAATGAGTCCTTGATATTTAGTCGTTTTCAGCCAATTTTCTGGATTTTTGAAAATTTCACTTTTTTGTGAAAATATCCACTAAATGAGGGAATAATATGTGTGACGGTACCCCAGGAGAGTTCCAAATGTGTGTGGGTAGAATATATATCCCACGGGGGTAAAATTGAAAAAAGTTGAAAAAAAATTTTTTGGGACTTATTCATTTTTCCGGCATTTATCAGACTTTCAGATAGGGGAAATGTCAGTGAGCGTTCCGATTTCAGTTCCAGAGCAATTCGCCCAATGAGTCCTTGATATTTAGTCGTTTTCAGCCAATTTTCTGGATTTTTGAAAATTTCACTTTTTTGTGAAAATATCCACTAAATGAGGGAATAATATGTGTGACGGTACCCCAGGAGAGTTCCAAATGTGTGTGGGTAGAATATATATCCCACGGGGGTAAAATTGAAAAAAGTTGAAAAAAATTTTTTTTGGACTTAGTAATTTTTCCCGCGTTTATCAGACTTTCAGATAGGGGAAATGTCAGTGAGCGTTCAGATTTCAGTTCCAGAGCGATTTGCCCAATGAGTCCTTGATATTCAGTCATTTTCAGCCAATTTTCTGGATTTTTAAAAATTTCACTTTTTTGTGAAAATATCCACTAAATGAGGGAATAATATGTGTGAGGGTACCCCAGGAGAGTTCCAAATGTGTGTGGGTAGAATATATATCCCACGGGGGTAAAATTGAAAAAAGTTGAAAAACATTTTTTTTGGGACTTAGTCATTTTTCCGGCGTTTATCAGACTTTCAGATAGGGGAAATGTGAGTGAGCGTTCCGATTTCAGTTCCAGAGCGATTCGCCCAATGAGTCCTTGATATTTAGTCGTTTTCAGCCAATATTCTGGATTTTTGAAAATTTCACTTTTTTGTGAAAATATCCACTAAATGAGGGAATAATATGTGTGAGGGTACCCCAGGAGAGTTCCAAATGTGTGTGGGCAGAATATATATCCCACGGGGGTAAAATTGAAAAAAGTTGAAAAACATTTTTTTTGGGACTTAGTCATTTTTCCGGCGTTTATCAGACTTTCAGATAGGGGAAATGTGAGTGAGCGTTCCGATTTCAGTTCCAGAGCGATTCGCCCAATGAGTCCTTGATATTTAGTCGTTTTCAGCCAATTTTCTGGATTTTTGAAAATTTCACTTTTTTGTGAAAATATCCACTAAATGAGGGAATAATATGTGTGAGGGTACCCCAGAAGAGTTCCAAATGTGTGTGGGCAGAATATATATTCCACGGGGGTAAAATTGAAAAAAGTTGAAAAAAAATTTTTTTGGGACTTAGTCATTTTTCCGGCGTTTATCAGACTTTCAGATAGGGGAAATGTGAGTGAGCGTTCCGATTTCAGTTCCAGAGCGATTCGCCCAATGAGTCCTTGATATTTAGTCGTTTTCAGCCAATTTTCTGGATTTTTGAAAATTTCACTTTTTTGTGAAAATATCCACTAAATGAGGGAATAATATGTGTGAGGGTACCCCAGGAGAGTTCCAAATGTGTGTGGGTAGAATATATATCCCACGGGGGTAAAATTGAAAAAAGTTGAAAAACATTTTTTTTGGGACTTAGTCATTTTTCCGGTGTTTATCAGACTTTCAGATAGGGGAAATGTGAGTGAGCGTTCCGATTTCAGTTCCAGAGCGATTCGCCCAATGAGTCCTTGATATTTAGTCGTTTTCAGCCAATTTTCTGGATTTTTGAAAATTTCACTTTTTTTTGAAAATATCCACTAAATGAGGGAATAATATGTGTGAGGGTACCCCAGGAGAGTTCCAAATGTGTGTGGGTAGAATATATATCCCACGGGGGTAAAATTGAAAAAAGTTGAAAAACATTTTTTTTGGGACTTAGTCATTTTTCCGGCGTTAATCAGACTTTCAGATAGGGGAAATGTGAGTGAGCGTTCCGATTTCAGTTCCAGAGCGATTCGCCCAATGAGTCCTTGATATTTAGTCGTTTTCAGCCAATTTTCTGGATTTTTGAAAATTTCACTTTTTTGTGAAAATATCCACTAAATGAGGGAATAATATGTGTGACGGTACCCCAGGAGAGTTCCAAATGTGTGTGGGTAGAATATATATCCCACGGGGGTAAAATTGAAAAAAGTTGAAAAAAAATTTTTTGGGACTTATTCATTTTTCCGGCATTTATCAGACTTTCAGATAGGGGAAATGTCAGTGAGCGTTCCGATTTCAGTTCCAGAGCAATTCGCCCAATGAGTCCTTGATATTTAGTCGTTTTCAGCCAATTTTCTGGATTTTTGAAAATTTCACTTTTTTGTGAAAATATCCACTAAATGAGGGAATAATATGTGTGACGGTACCCCAGGAGAGTTCCAAATGTGTGTGGGTAGAATATATATCCCACGGGGGTAAAATTGAAAAAAGTTGAAAAAAATTTTTTTTGGACTTAGTAATTTTTCCCGCGTTTATCAGACTTTCAGATAGGGGAAATGTCAGTGAGCGTTCAGATTTCAGTTCCAGAGCGATTTGCCCAATGAGTCCTTGATATTCAGTCATTTTCAGCCAATTTTCTGGATTTTTAAAAATTTCACTTTTTTGTGAAAATATCCACTAAATGAGGGAATAATATGTGTGAGGGTACCCCAGGAGAGTTCCAAATGTGTGTGGGTAGAATATATATCCCACGGGGGTAAAATTGAAAAAAGTTGAAAAACATTTTTTTTGGGACTTAGTCATTTTTCCGGCGTTTATCAGACTTTCAGATAGGGGAAATGTGAGTGAGCGTTCCGATTTCAGTTCCAGAGCGATTCGCCCAATGAGTCCTTGATATTTAGTCGTTTTCAGCCAATATTCTGGATTTTTGAAAATTTCACTTTTTTGTGAAAATATCCACTAAATGAGGGAATAATATGTGTGAGGGTACCCCAGGAGAGTTCCAAATGTGTGTGGGCAGAATATATATCCCACGGGGGTAAAATTGAAAAAAGTTGAAAAACATTTTTTTTGGGACTTAGTCATTTTTCCGGCGTTTATCAGACTTTCAGATAGGGGAAATGTGAGTGAGCGTTCCGATTTCAGTTCCAGAGCGATTCGCCCAATGAGTCCTTGATATTTAGTCGTTTTCAGCCAATTTTCTGGATTTTTGAAAATTTCACTTTTTTGTGAAAATATCCACTAAATGAGGGAATAATATGTGTGAGGGTACCCCAGAAGAGTTCCAAATGTGTGTGGGCAGAATATATATTCCACGGGGGTAAAATTGAAAAAAGTTGAAAAAAAATTTTTTTGGGACTTAGTCATTTTTCCGGCGTTTATCAGACTTTCAGATAGGGGAAATGTGAGTGAGCGTTCCGATTTCAGTTCCAGAGCGATTCGCCCAATGAGTCCTTGATATTTAGTCGTTTTCAGCCAATTTTCTGGATTTTTGAAAATTTCACTTTTTTGTGAAAATATCCACTAAATGAGGGAATAATATGTGTGAGGGTACCCCAGGAGAGTTCCAAATGTGTGTGGGTAGAATATATATCCCACGGGGGTAAAATTGAAAAAAGTTGAAAAACATTTTTTTTGGGACTTAGTCATTTTTCCGGTGTTTATCAGACTTTCAGATAGGGGAAATGTGAGTGAGCGTTCCGATTTCAGTTCCAGAGCGATTCGCCCAATGAGTCCTTGATATTTAGTCGTTTTCAGCCAATTTTCTGGATTTTTGAAAATTTCACTTTTTTGTGAAAATATCCACTAAATGAGGGAATAATATGTGTGAGGGTACCCCAGGAGAGTTCCAAATGTGTGTGGGTAGAATATATATCCCACGGGGGTAAAATTGAAAAAAGTTGAAAAACATTTTTTTTGGGACTTAGTCATTTTTCCGGCGTTTATCAGACTTTCAGATAGGGGAAATGTGAGTGAGCGTTCCGATTTCAGTTCCAGAGCGATTCGCCCAATGAGTCCTTGATATTTAGTCGTTTTCAGCCAATTTTCTGGATTTTTGAAAATTTCACTTTTTTGTGAAAATATCCACTAAATGAGGGAATAATATGTGTGAGGGTACCCCAGGAGAGTTCCAAATGTGTGTGGGCAGAATATATATTCCACGGGGGTAAAATTGAAAAAAGTTGAAAAAAAATTTTTTTGGGACTTAGTCATTTTTCCGGCGTTTATCAGACTTTCAGATAGGGGAAATGTGAGTGAGCGTTCCGATTTCAGTTCCAGAGCGATTCGCCCAATGAGTCCTTGATATTTAGTCGTTTTCAGCCAATTTTCTGGATTTTTGAAAATTTCAGTTTTTTGTGAAAATATCCACTAAATGAGGGAATAATATGTGTGACGGTACCCCAGGAGAGTTCCAAATGTGTGTGGGTAGAATATATATCCCACGGGGGTAAAATTGAAAAAAGTTGAAAAAAATTTTTTTGGGACTTATTCATTTTTCCGGCATTTATCAGACTTTCAGATAGGGGAAATGTCAGTGAGCATTCCGATTTCAGTTCCAGAGCGATTCGCCCAATGAGTCCTTGATATTTAGTCGTTTTCAGCCAATTTTCTGGATTTTTGAAAATTTCACTTTTTTGTGAAAATATCCACTAAATGAGGGAATAATATGTGTGACGGTACCCCAGGAGAGTTCCAAATGTGTGTGGGTAGAATATATATCCCACGGGGGTAAAATTGAAAAAAGTTGAAAAAAATTTTTTTTGGACTTAGTAATTTTTCCCGCGTTTATCAGACTTTCAGATAGGGGAAATGTCAGTGAGCGTTCAGATTTCAGTTCCAGAGCGATTTGCCCAATGAGTCCTTGATATTCAGTCATTTTCAGCCAATTTTCTGGATTTTTAAAAATTTCACTTTTTTGTGAAAATATCCACTAAATGAGGGAATAATATGTGTGAGGGTACCCCAGGAGAGTTCCAAATGTGTGTGGGTAGAATATATATCCCACGGGGGTAAAATTGAAAAAAGTTGAAAAACATTTTTTTTGGGACTTAGTCATTTTTCCGGCGTTTATCAGACTTTCAGATAGGGGAAATGTGAGTGAGCGTTCCGATTTCAGTTCCAGAGCGATTCGCCCAATGAGTCCTTGATATTTAGTCGTTTTCAGCCAATATTCTGGATTTTTGAAAATTTCACTTTTTTGTGAAAATATCCACTAAATGAGGGAATAATATGTGTGAGGGTACCCCAGGAGAGTTCCAAATGTGTGTGGGCAGAATATATATCCCACGGGGGTAAAATTGAAAAAAGTTGAAAAACATTTTTTTTGGGACTTAGTCATTTTTCCGGCGTTTATCAGACTTTCAGATAGGGGAAATGTGAGTGAGCGTTCCGATTTCAGTTCCAGAGCGATTCGCCCAATGAGTCCTTGATATTTAGTCGTTTTCAGCCAATTTTCTGGATTTTTGAAAATTTCACTTTTTTGTGAAAATATCCACTAAATGAGGGAATAATATGTGTGAGGGTACCCCAGAAGAGTTCCAAATGTGTGTGGGCAGAATATATATTCCACGGGGGTAAAATTGAAAAAAGTTGAAAAAAAATTTTTTTGGGACTTAGTCATTTTTCCGGCGTTTATCAGACTTTCAGATAGGGGAAATGTGAGTGAGCGTTCCGATTTCAGTTCCAGAGCGATTCGCCCAATGAGTCCTTGATATTTAGTCGTTTTCAGCCAATTTTCTGGATTTTTGAAAATTTCACTTTTTTGTGAAAATATCCACTAAATGAGGGAATAATATGTGTGAGGGTACCCCAGGAGAGTTCCAAATGTGTGTGGGCAGAATATATATTCCACGGGGGTAAAATTGAAAAAAGTTGAAAAAAAATTTTTTTGGGACTTAGTCATTTTTCCGGCGTTTATCAGACTTTCAGATAGGGGAAATGTGAGTGAGCGTTCCGATTTCAGTTCCAGAGCGATTCGCCCAATGAGTCCTTGATATTTAGTCGTTTTCAGCCAATTTTCTGGATTTTTGAAAATTTCAGTTTTTTGTGAAAATATCCACTAAATGAGGGAATAATATGTGTGACGGTACCCCAGGAGAGTTCCAAATGTGTGTGGGTAGAATATATATCCCACGGGGGTAAAATTGAAAAAAGTTGAAAAAAATTTTTTTGGGACTTATTCATTTTTCCGGCATTTATCAGACTTTCAGATAGGGGAAATGTCAGTGAGCATTCCGATTTCAGTTCCAGAGCGATTCGCCCAATGAGTCCTTGATATTTAGTCGTTTTCAGCCAATTTTCTGGATTTTTGAAAATTTCACTTTTTTGTGAAAATATCCACTAAATGAGGGAATAATATGTGTGACGGTACCCCAGGAGAGTTCCAAATGTGTGTGGGTAGAATATATATCCCACGGGGGTAAAATTGAAAAAAGTTGAAAAAAATTTTTTTTGGACTTAGTAATTTTTCCCGCGTTTATCAGACTTTCAGATAGGGGAAATGTCAGTGAGCGTTCAGATTTCAGTTCCAGAGCGATTTGCCCAATGAGTCCTTGATATTCAGTCATTTTCAGCCAATTTTCTGGATTTTTAAAAATTTCACTTTTTTGTGAAAATATCCACTAAATGAGGGAATAATATGTGTGAGGGTACCCCAGGAGAGTTCCAAATGTGTGTGGGTAGAATATATATCCCACG
The DNA here is from genome assembly GCF_046119375.1 of Phyllobates terribilis. Lineage (NCBI taxonomy): Eukaryota > Metazoa > Chordata > Amphibia > Anura > Dendrobatidae > Phyllobates > Phyllobates terribilis. Next base: position 9,679,701 of record NW_027362805.1, on the reverse strand, counting down.
GGGTTAAAATTGAAAAAAGTTGAAAAACATTTTTTTTGGGACTTAGTCATTTTTCCGGCGTTTATCAGACTTTCAGATAGGGGAAATGTGAGTGAGCGTTCCGATTTCAGTTCCAGAGCGATTCGCCCAATGAGTCCTTGATATTTAGTCGTTTTCAGCCAATATTCTGGATTTTTGAAAATTTCACTTTTTTGTGAAAATATCCACTAAATGAGGGAATAATATGTGTGAGGGTACCCCAGGAGAGTTCCAAATGTGTGTGGGCAGAATATATATCCCACGGGGGTAAAATTGAAAAAAGTTGAAAAACATTTTTTTTGGGACTTAGTCATTTTTCCGGCGTTTATCAGACTTTCAGATAGGGGAAATGTGAGTGAGCGTTCCGATTTCAGTTCCAGAGCGATTCGCCCAATGAGTCCTTGATATTTAGTCGTTTTCAGCCAATTTTCTGGATTTTTGAAAATTTCACTTTTTTGTGAAAATATCCACTAAATGAGGGAATAATATGTGTGAGGGTACCCCAGAAGAGTTCCAAATGTGTGTGGGCAGAATATATATTCCACGGGGGTAAAATTGAAAAAAGTTGAAAAAAAATTTTTTTGGGACTTAGTCATTTTTCCGGCGTTTATCAGACTTTCAGATAGGGGAAATGTGAGTGAGCGTTCCGATTTCAGTTCCAGAGCGATTCGCCCAATGAGTCCTTGATATTTAGTCGTTTTCAGCCAATTTTCTGGATTTTTGAAAATTTCACTTTTTTGTGAAAATATCCACTAAATGAGGGAATAATATGTGTGAGGGTACCCCAGGAGAGTTCCAAATGTGTGTGGGTAGAATATATATCCCACGGGGGTAAAATTGAAAAAAGTTGAAAAACATTTTTTTTGGGACTTAGTCATTTTTCCGGTGTTTATCAGACTTTCAGATAGGGGAAATGTGAGTGAGCGTTCCGATTTCAGTTCCAGAGCGATTCGCCCAATGAGTCCTTGATATTTAGTCGTTTTCAGCCAATTTTCTGGATTTTTGAAAATTTCACTTTTTTGTGAAAATATCCACTAAATGAGGGAATAATATGTGTGAGGGTACCCCAGGAGAGTTCCAAATGTGTGTGGGCAGAATATATATCCCACGGGGGTAAAATTGAAAAAAGTTGAAAAACATTTTTTTTGGGACTTAGTCATTTTTCCGGCGTTTATCAGACTTTCAGATAGGGGAAATGTCAGTGAGCATTCTGATTTCAGTTCCAGAGCGATTCGCCCAATGAGTCCTTGATATTTAGTCGTTTTCAGCCAATTTTCTGGATTTTTAAAAATTTCACTTTTTTGTGAAAATATCCACTGAATGAGGGAATAATATGTGTGAGGGTATCCCAAGAGAGTTCCAAATGTGTGTGGGTAGAATATATATCCCACGGGGGTAAAATTGAAAAAAGTTTAAAATAATTTTTTTTTGGACTTAGTCATTTTTCCGGCGTTTATCAGACTTTCAGATAGGGGAAATGTCAGTGAGCATTCCGATATCAGTTCCAGAGCGATTCGCCCAATGAGTCCTTGATATTTAGTCGTTTTCAGCCAATTTTCTGGATTTTTGAAAATTTCACTTTTTTGTGAAAATATCCACTAAATGAGGGAATAATATGTGTGAGGGTACCCCAGGAGAGTTCCAAATGTGTGTGGGTAGAATATATATCCCACGGGGGTAAAATTGAATAAAGTTGAAAAAAAATTTTTTTTGGACTTAGTCATTTTTCCGGCGTTTATCAGACTTTCAGATAGGGGAAATGTCAGTGAGCATTCTGATTTCAGTTCCAGAGTGATTCGCCCAATGAGTCCTTGATATTTAGTCGTTTTCAGCCAATTTTCTGGATTTTTGAAAATTTCACTTTTTTGTGAAAATATCCACTAAATGAGGGAATAATATGTGTGAGGGTACCCCAGGAGAGTTCCAAATGTGTATGGGTAGAATATATATCCCACGGGGGTAAAATTGAAAAAAGTTGAAAAACATTTTTTTTGGGACTTAGTCATTTTTCCGGCGTTAATCAGACTTTCAGATAGGGGAAATGTGAGTGAGCGTTCCGATTTCAGTTCCAGAGCGATTCGCCCAATGAGTCCTTGATATTTAGTCGTTTTCAGCCAATTTTCTGGATTTTTGAAAATTTCACTTTTTTGTGAAAATATCCACTAAATGAGGGAATAATATGTGTGACGGTACCCCAGGAGAGTTCCAAATGTGTGTGGGTAGAATATATATCCCACGGGGGTAAAATTGAAAAAAGTTGAAAAAAAATTTTTTGGGACTTATTCATTTTTCCGGCATTTATCAGACTTTCAGATAGGGGAAATGTCAGTGAGCGTTCCGATTTCAGTTCCAGAGCAATTCGCCCAATGAGTCCTTGATATTTAGTCGTTTTCAGCCAATTTTCTGGATTTTTGAAAATTTCACTTTTTTGTGAAAATATCCACTAAATGAGGGAATAATATGTGTGACGGTACCCCAGGAGAGTTCCAAATGTGTGTGGGTAGAATATATATCCCACGGGGGTAAAATTGAAAAAAGTTGAAAAAAATTTTTTTTGGACTTAGTAATTTTTCCCGCGTTTATCAGACTTTCAGATAGGGGAAATGTCAGTGAGCGTTCAGATTTCAGTTCCAGAGCGATTTGCCCAATGAGTCCTTGATATTCAGTCATTTTCAGCCAATTTTCTGGATTTTTAAAAATTTCACTTTTTTGTGAAAATATCCACTAAATGAGGGAATAATATGTGTGAGGGTACCCCAGGAGAGTTCCAAATGTGTGTGGGTAGAATATATATCCCACGGGGGTAAAATTGAAAAAAGTTGAAAAACATTTTTTTTGGGACTTAGTCATTTTTCCGGCGTTTATCAGACTTTCAGATAGGGGAAATGTGAGTGAGCGTTCCGATTTCAGTTCCAGAGCGATTCGCCCAATGAGTCCTTGATATTTAGTCGTTTTCAGCCAATATTCTGGATTTTTGAAAATTTCACTTTTTTGTGAAAATATCCACTAAATGAGGGAATAATATGTGTGAGGGTACCCCAGGAGAGTTCCAAATGTGTGTGGGCAGAATATATATCCCACGGGGGTAAAATTGAAAAAAGTTGAAAAACATTTTTTTTGGGACTTAGTCATTTTTCCGGCGTTTATCAGACTTTCAGATAGGGGAAATGTGAGTGAGCGTTCCGATTTCAGTTCCAGAGCGATTCGCCCAATGAGTCCTTGATATTTAGTCGTTTTCAGCCAATTTTCTGGATTTTTGAAAATTTCACTTTTTTGTGAAAATATCCACTAAATGAGGGAATAATATGTGTGAGGGTACCCCAGAAGAGTTCCAAATGTGTGTGGGCAGAATATATATTCCACGGGGGTAAAATTGAAAAAAGTTGAAAAAAAATTTTTTTGGGACTTAGTCATTTTTCCGGCGTTTATCAGACTTTCAGATAGGGGAAATGTGAGTGAGCGTTCCGATTTCAGTTCCAGAGCGATTCGCCCAATGAGTCCTTGATATTTAGTCGTTTTCAGCCAATTTTCTGGATTTTTGAAAATTTCACTTTTTTGTGAAAATATCCACTAAATGAGGGAATAATATGTGTGAGGGTACCCCAGGAGAGTTCCAAATGTGTGTGGGTAGAATATATATCCCACGGGGGTAAAATTGAAAAAAGTTGAAAAACATTTTTTTTGGGACTTAGTCATTTTTCCGGTGTTTATCAGACTTTCAGATAGGGGAAATGTGAGTGAGCGTTCCGATTTCAGTTCCAGAGCGATTCGCCCAATGAGTCCTTGATATTTAGTCGTTTTCAGCCAATTTTCTGGATTTTTGAAAATTTCACTTTTTTGTGAAAATATCCACTAAATGAGGGAATAATATGTGTGAGGGTACCCCAGGAGAGTTCCAAATGTGTGTGGGTAGAATATATATCCCACGGGGGTAAAATTGAAAAAAGTTGAAAAACATTTTTTTTGGGACTTAGTCATTTTTCCGGCGTTTATCAGACTTTCAGATAGGGGAAATGTGAGTGAGCGTTCCGATTTCAGTTCCAGAGCGATTCGCCCAATGAGTCCTTGATATTTAGTCGTTTTCAGCCAATTTTCTGGATTTTTGAAAATTTCACTTTTTTGTGAAAATATCCACTAAATGAGGGAATAATATGTGTGAGGGTACCCCAGGAGAGTTCCAAATGTGTGTGGGCAGAATATATATTCCACGGGGGTAAAATTGAAAAAAGTTGAAAAAAAATTTTTTTGGGACTTAGTCATTTTTCCGGCGTTTATCAGACTTTCAGATAGGGGAAATATGAGTGAGCGTTCCGATTTCAGTTCCAGAGCGATTCGCCCAATGAGTCCTTGATATTTAGTCGTTTTCAGCCAATTTTCTGGATTTTTGAAAATTTCACTTTTTTGTGAAAATATCCACTAAATGAGGGAATAATATGTGTGAGGGTACCCCAGGAGAGTTCCAAATGTGTGTGGGCAGAATATATATTCCACGGGGGTAAAATTGAAAAAAGTTGAAAAAAAATTTTTTTGGGACTTAGTCATTTTTCCGGCGTTTATCAGACTTTCAGATAGGGGAAATGTGAGTGAGCGTTCCGATTTCAGTTCCAGAGCGATTCGCCCAATGAGTCCTTGATATTTAGTCGTTTTCAGCCAATTTTCTGGATTTTTGAAAATTTCAGTTTTTTGTGAAAATATCCACTAAATGAGGGAATAATATGTGTGACGGTACCCCAGGAGAGTTCCAAATGTGTGTGGGTAGAATATATATCCCACGGGGGTAAAATTGAAAAAAGTTGAAAAAAATTTTTTTGGGACTTATTCATTTTTCCGGCATTTATCAGACTTTCAGATAGGGGAAATGTCAGTGAGCATTCCGATTTCAGTTCCAGAGCGATTCGCCCAATGAGTCCTTGATATTTAGTCGTTTTCAGCCAATTTTCTGGATTTTTGAAAATTTCACTTTTTTGTGAAAATATCCACTAAATGAGGGAATAATATGTGTGACGGTACCCCAGGAGAGTTCCAAATGTGTGTGGGTAGAATATATATCCCACGGGGGTAAAATTGAAAAAAGTTGAAAAACATTTTTTTTGGGACTTAGTCATTTTTCCGGTGTTTATCAGACTTTCAGATAGGGGAAATGTGAGTGAGCGTTCCGATTTCAGTTCCAGAGCGATTCGCCCAATGAGTCCTTGATATTTAGTCGTTTTCAGCCAATTTTCTGGATTTTTGAAAATTTCACTTTTTTGTGAAAATATCCACTAAATGAGGGAATAATATGTGTGAGGGTACCCCAGGAGAGTTCCAAATGTGTGTGGGTAGAATATATATCCCACGGGGGTAAAATTGAAAAAAGTTGAAAAACATTTTTTTTGGGACTTAGTCATTTTTCCGGCGTTTATCAGACTTTCAGATAGGGGAAATGTGAGTGAGCGTTCCGATTTCAGTTCCAGAGCGATTCGCCCAATGAGTCCTTGATATTTAGTCGTTTTCAGCCAATTTTCTGGATTTTTGAAAATTTCACTTTTTTGTGAAAATATCCACTAAATGAGGGAATAACATGTGTGAGGGTACCCCAGGAGAGTTCCAAATGTGTGTGGGCAGAATTTATATCCCACGGGGGTAAAATTGAAAAAAGTTGAAAAACATTTTTTTTGGGACTTAGTCATTTTTCCGGCGTTTATCAGACTTTCAGATAGGGGAAATGTGAGTGAGCGTTCCGATTTCAGTTCCAGAGCGATTCGCCCAATGAGTCCTTGATATTTAGTCGTTTTCAGCCAATTTTCTGGATTTTTGAAAATTTCACTTTTTTGTGAAAATATCCACTAAATGAGGGAATAATATGTGTGACGGTACCCCAGGAGAGTTCCAAATGTGTGTGGGTAGAATATATATCCCACAGGGGTAAAATTGAAAAAAGTTGAAAAAATTTTTTTTGGGACTTAGTCATTTTTCCGGCATTTATCAGACTTTCAGATAGGGGAAATGTCAGTGAGCGTTCCGATTTCAGTTCCAGAGCGATTCGCCCAATGAGTCCTTGATATTTAGTCGTTTTCAGCCAATTTTCTGGATTTTTGAAAATTTCACTTTTTTGTGAAAATATCCACTAAATGAGGGAATAATATGTGTGAGGGTACCCCAGGAGAGTTCCAAATGTGTGTGGGTAGAATATATATCCCACGGGGGTAAAATTGAAAAAAGTTGAAAAACATTTTTTTTGGGACTTAGTCATTTTTCCGGCGTTTATCAGACTTTCAGATAGGGGAAATGTGAGTGAGCGTTCCGATTTCAGTTCCAGAGCGATTCGCCCAATGAGTCCTTGATATTTAGTCGTTTTCAGCCAATATTCTGGATTTTTGAAAATTTCACTTTTTTGTGAAAATATCCACTAAATGAGGGAATAATATGTGTGAGGGTACCCCAGGAGAGTTCCAAATGTGTGTGGGCAGACTATATATCCCACGGGGGTAAAATTGAAAAAAGTTGGAAAACATTTTTTTTGGGACTTAGTCATTTTTCCGGCGTTTATCAGACTTTCAGATAGGGGAAATGTGAGTGAGCGTTCCGATTTCAGTTCCAGAGCGATTCGCCCAATGAGTCCTTGATATTTAGTCGTTTTCAGCCAATTTTCTGGATTTTTGAAAATTTCACTTTTTTGTGAAAATATCCACTAAATGAGGGAATAATATGTGTGAGGGTACCCCAGAAGAGTTCCAAATGTGTGTGGGTAGAATATATATCCCACGGGGGTAAAATTGAAAAAAGTTGAAAAAAAATTTTTTTGGACTTAGTCATTTTTCCGGCGTTTATCAGACTTTCAGATAGGGGAAATGTGAGTGAGCGTTCTGATTTCAGTTCCAGAGCGATTCGCCCAATGAGTCCTTGATATTTAGTCGTTTTCAGCCAATTTTCTGGATTTTTGAAAATTTCAGTTTTTTGTGAAAATATCCACTAAATGAGGGAATAATATGTGTGACGGTACCCCAGGAGAGTTCCAAATGTGTGTGGGTAGAATATATATCCCACGGGGGTAAAATTGAAAAAAGTTGAAAAAAATTTTTTTGGGACTTAGTCATTTTTCCGGCATTTATCAGACTTTCAGATAGGGGAAATGTCAGTGAGCGTTCCGATTTCAGTTCCAGAGCGATTCGCCCAATGAGTCCTTGATATTTAGTCGTTTTCAGCCAATTTTCTGGATTTTTGAAAATTTCACTTTTTTGTGAAAATATCCACTAAATGAGGGAATAATATGTGTGACGGTACCCCAGGAGAGTTCCAAATGTGTGTGGGCAGAATATATATCCCACGGGGGTAAAATTGAAAAAAGTTGAAAAACATTTTTTTTGGGACTTAGTCATTTTTCCGGCGTTTATCAGACTTTCAGATAGGGGAAATGTGAGTGAGCATTCCGATTTCAGTTCCAGAGCGATTCGCCCAATGAGTCCTTGATATTTAGTCGTTTTCAGCCAATTTTCTGGATTTTTGAAAATTTCACTTTTTTGTGAAAATATCCACTAAATGAGGGAATAATATGTGTGAGGGTACCCCAGGAGAGTTCCAAATGTGTGTGGGCAGAATATATATTCCACGGGGGTAAAATTGAAAAAAGTTGAAAAAAAATTTTTTTGGGACTTAGTCATTTTTCCGGCATTTATCAGACTTTCAGATAGGGGAAATGTCAGTGAGCGTTCCGATTTCAGTTCCAGAGCGATTCGCCCAATGAGTCCTTGATATTTAGTCGTTTTCAGCCAATTTTCTGGATTTTTGAAAATTTCATTTTGTTAAAATATCCACTAAATGAGGGAATAATATGTGTGACGGTACCCCAGGAGAGTTCCAAATGTGTGTGGGTAGAATATATATCCCACGGGGGTAAAATTGAAAAAAGTTGAAAAAAATTTTTTTTGGACTTAGTAATTTTTCCGGCGTTTATCAGACTTTCAGATAGGGGAAATGTCAGTGAGCGTTCAGATTTCAGTTCCAGAGCGATTTGCCCAATGAGTCCTTGATATTCAGTCATTTTCAGCCAATTTTCTGGATTTTTAAAAATTTCACTTTTTTGTGAAAATATCCACTAAATGAGGGAATAATATGTGTGAGGGTACCCCAGGAGAGTTCCAAATGTGTGTGGGTAGAATATATATCCCACGGGGGTAAAATAGAAAAAAGTTGAAAAAAAATTTTTTTGGGACTTAGTCATTTTTCCGGCGTTTATCAGACTTTCAGATAGGGGAAATGTGAGTGAGCGTTCCGATTTCAGTTCCAGAGCGATTCGCCCAATGAGTCCTTGATATTTAGTCGTTTTCAGCCAATATTCTGGATTTTTGAAAATTTCACTTTTTTGTGAAAATATCCACTAAATGAGGGAATAATATGTGTGAGGGTACCCCAGGAGAGTTCCAAATGTGTGTGGGTAGAATATATATCCCACGGGGGTAAAATTGAAAAAAGTTGAAAAACATTTTTTTTGGGACTTAGTCATTTTTCCGGCGTTTATCAGACTTTCAGATAGGGGAAATGTGAGTGAGCGTTCCGATTTCAGTTCCAGAGCGATTCGCCCAATGAGTCCTTGATATTTAGTCGTTTTCAGCCAATATTCTGGATTTTTGAAAATTTCACTTTTTTGTGAAAATATCCACTAAATGAGGGAATAATATGTGTGAGGGTACCCCAGGAGAGTTCCAAATGTGTGTGGGCAGAATATATATCCCACGGGGGTAAAATTGAAAAAAGTTGGAAAACATTTTTTTTGGGACTTAGTCATTTTTCCGGCGTTTATCAGACTTTCAGATAGGGGAAATGTGAGTGAGCGTTCCGATTTCAGTTCCAGAGCGATTCGCCCAATGAGTCCTTGATATTTAGTCGTTTTCAGCCAATTTTCTGGATTTTTGAAAATTTCACTTTTTTGTGAAAATATCCACTAAATGAGGGAATAATATGTGTGAGGGTACCCCAGAAGAGTTCCAAATGTGTGTGGGTAGAATATATATCCCACGGGGGTAAAATTGAAAAAAGTTGAAAAAAAATTTTTTTGGACTTAGTCATTTTTCCGGCGTTTATCAGACTTTCAGATAGGGGAAATGTGAGTGAGCGTTCCGATTTCAGTTCCAGAGCGATTCGCCCAATGAGTCCTTGATATTTAGTCGTTTTCAGCCAATTTTCTGGATTTTTGAAAATTTCACTTTTTTGTGAAAATATCCACTAAATGAGGGAATAATATGTGTGAGGGTACCCCAGGAGAGTTCCAAATGTGTGTGGGTAGAATATATATCCCACGGGGGTAAAATAGAAAAAAGTTGAAAAAAAATTTTTTTGGGACTTAGTCATTTTTCCGGCGTTTATCAGACTTTCAGATAGGGGAAATGTGAGTGAGCGTTCCGATTTCAGTTCCAGAGCGATTCGCCCAATGAGTCCTTGATATTTAGTCGTTTTCAGCCAATATTCTGGATTTTTGAAAATTTCACTTTTTTGTGAAAATATCCACTAAATGAGGGAATAATATGTGTGAGGGTACCCCAGGAGAGTTCCAAATGTGTGTGGGTAGAATATATATCCCACGGGGGTAAAATTGAAAAAAGTTGAAAAACATTTTTTTTGGGACTTAGTCATTTTTCCGGCGTTTATCAGACTTTCAGATAGGGGAAATGTGAGTGAGCGTTCCGATTTCAGTTCCAGAGCGATTCGCCCAATGAGTCCTTGATATTTAGTCGTTTTCAGCCAATATTCTGGATTTTTGAAAATTTCACTTTTTTGTGAAAATATCCACTAAATGAGGGAATAATATGTGTGAGGGTACCCCAGGAGAGTTCCAAATGTGTGTGGGCAGAATATATATCCCACGGGGGTAAAATTGAAAAAAGTTGGAAAACATTTTTTTTGGGACTTAGTCATTTTTCCGGCGTTTATCAGACTTTCAGATAGGGGAAATGTGAGTGAGCGTTCCGATTTCAGTTCCAGAGCGATTCGCCCAATGAGTCCTTGATATTTAGTCGTTTTCAGCCAATTTTCTGGATTTTTGAAAATTTCACTTTTTTGTGAAAATATCCACTAAATGAGGGAATAATATGTGTGAGGGTACCCCAGAAGAGTTCCAAATGTGTGTGGGTAGAATATATATCCCACGGGGGTAAAATTGAAAAAAGTTGAAAAAAAATTTTTTTGGACTTAGTCATTTTTCCGGCGTTTATCAGACTTTCAGATAGGGGAAATGTGAGTGAGCGTTCCGATTTCAGTTCCAGAGCGATTCGCCCAATGAGTCCTTGATATTTAGTCGTTTTCAGCCAATTTTCTGGATTTTTGAAAATTTCACTTTTTTGTGAAAATATCCACTAAATGAGGGAATAATATGTGTGACGGTACCCCAGGAGAGTTCCAAATGTGTGTGGGCAGAATATATATCCCACGGGGGTAAAATTGAAAAAAGTTGAAAAACATTTTTTTTGGGACTTAGTCATTTTTCCGGCGTTTATCAGACTTTCAGATAGGGGAAATGTGAGTGAGCATTCCGATTTCAGTTCCAGAGCGATTCGCCCAATGAGTCCTTGATATTTAGTCGTTTTCAGCCAATTTTCTGGATTTTTGAAAATTTCACTTTTTTGTGAAAATATCCACTAAATGAGGGAATAATATGTGTGAGGGTACCCCAGGAGAGTTCCAAATGTGTGTGGGCAGAATATATATTCCACGGGGGTAAAATTGAAAAAAGTTGAAAAAAAATTTTTTTGGGACTTAGTCATTTTTCCGGCATTTATCAGACTTTCAGATAGGGGAAATGTCAGTGAGCGTTCCGATTTCAGTTCCAGAGCGATTCGCCCAATGAGTCCTTGATATTTAGTCGTTTTCAGCCAATTTTCTGGATTTTTGAAAATTTCATTTTGTTAAAATATCCACTAAATGAGGGAATAATATGTGTGACGGTACCCCAGGAGAGTTCCAAATGTGTGTGGGTAGAATATATATCCCACGGGGGTAAAATTGAAAAAAGTTGAAAAAAATTTTTTTTGGACTTAGTAATTTTTCCGGCGTTTATCAGACTTTCAGATAGGGGAAATGTCAGTGAGCGTTTAGATTTCAGTTCCAGAGCGATTTGCCCAATGAGTCCTTGATATTCAGTCATTTTCAGCCAATTTTCTGGATTTTTAAAAATTTCACTTTTTTGTGAAAATATCCACTAAATGAGGGAATAATATGTGTGAGGGTACCCCAGGAGAGTTCCAAATGTGTGTGGGTAGAATATATATCCCACGGGGGTAAAATAGAAAAAAGTTGAAAAAAAATTTTTTTGGGACTTAGTCATTTTTCCGGCGTTTATCAGACTTTCAGATAGGGGAAATGTGAGTGAGCGTTCCGATTTCAGTTCCAGAGCGATTCGCCCAATGAGTCCTTGATATTTAGTCGTTTTCAGCCAATTTTCTGGATTTTTGAAAATTTCACTTTTTTGTGAAAATATCCACTAAATGAGGGAATAATATGTGTGAGGGTACCCCAGGAGAGTTCCAAATGTGTGTGGGCAGAATATATATCCCACGGGGGTAAAATTGAAAAAAGTTGAAAAAAATTTTTTTTGGGACTTAGTCATTTTTCCGGCGTTTATCAGACTTTCAGATAGGGGAAATGTGAGTGAGCGTTCCGATTTCAGTTCCAGAGCGATTCGCCCAATGAGTCCTTGATATTTAGTCGTTTTCAGCCAATTTTCTGGATTTTTGAAAATTTCAGTTTTTTGTGAAAATATCCACTATGTGTGACGGTACCCCAGGAGAGTTCCAAATGTGTGTGGGTAGAATATATATCCCACGGGGGTAAAATTGAAAAAAGTTGAAAAAAATTTTTTTTGGACTTAGTCATTTTTCCGGCATTTATCAGACTTTCAGATAGGGGAAATGTGAGTGAGCGTTCCGATTTCAGTTCCAGAGCGATTCGCCCAATGAGTCCTTGATATTTAGTCGTTTTCAGCCAATTTTCTGGATTTTTGAAAATTTCACTTTTTTGTGAAAATATCCACTAAATGAGGGAATAATATGTGTGACGGTACCCCAGGAGAGTTCCAAATGTGTGTGGGTAGAATATATATCCCACGGGGGTAAAATTGAAAAAAGTTGAAAAAAATTTTTTTTGGGACTTAGTCATTTTTCCGGCGTTTATCAGACTTTCAGATAGGGGAAATGTGAGTGAGCGTTCCGATTTCAGTTCCAGAGCGATTCGCCCAATGAGTCCTTGATATTTAGTCGTTTTCAGCCAATTTTCTGGATTTTTGAAAATTTCAGTTTTTTGTGAAAATATCCACTATGTGTGACGGTACCCCAGGAGAGTTCCAAATGTGTGTGGGTAGAATATATATCCCACGGGGGTAAAATTGAAAAAAGTTGAAAAAAATTTTTTTTGGACTTAGTCATTTTTCCGGCATTTATCAGACTTTCAGATAGGGGAAATGTGAGTGAGCGTTCCGATTTCAGTTCCAGAGCGATTCGCCCAATGAGTCCTTGATATTTAGTCGTTTTCAGCCAATTTTCTGGATTTTTGAAAATTTCACTTTTTTGTGAAAATATCCACTAAATGAGGGAATAATATGTGTGACGGTACCCCAGGAGAGTTCCAAATGTGTGTGGGTAGAATATATATCCCACGGGGGTAAAATTGAAAAAAGTTGAAAAAAATTTTTTTTGGACTTAGTAATTTTTCCGGCGTTTATCAGACTTTCAGATAGGGGAAATGTCAGTGAGCGTTCAGATTTCAGTTCCAGAGCGATTTGCCCAATGAGTCCTTGATATTCAGTCATTTTCAGCCAATTTTCTGGATTTTTAAAAATTTCACTTTTTTGTGAAAATATCCACTAAATGAGGGAATAATATGTGTGAGGGTACCCCAGGAGAGTTCCAAATGTGTGTGGGTAGAATATATATCCCACGGGGGTAAAATAGAAAAAAGTTGAAAAAAAATTTTTTTGGGACTTAGTCATTTTTCCGGCGTTTATCAGACTTTCAGATAGGGGAAATGTGAGTGAGCGTTCCGATTTCAGTTCCAGAGCGATTCGCCCAATGAGTCCTTGATATTTAGTCGTTTTCAGCCAATTTTCTGGATTTTTGAAAATTTCACTTTTTTGTGAAAATATCCACTAAATGAGGGAATAATATGTGTGAGGGTACCCCAGGAGAGTTCCAAATGTGTGTGGGCAGAATATATATCCCACGGGGGTAAAATTGAAAAAAGTTGAAAAAAATTTTTTTTGGGACTTAGTCATTTTTCCGGCGTTTATCAGACTTTCAGATAGGGGAAATGTGAGTGAGCGTTCCGATTTCAGTTCCAGAGCGATTCGCCCAATGAGTCCTTGATATTTAGTCGTTTTCAGCCAATTTTCTGGATTTTTGAAAATTTCAGTTTTTTGTGAAAATATCCACTAAATGAGGGAATAATATGTGTGACGGTACCCCAGGAGAGTTCCAAATGTGTGTGGGTAGAATATATATCCCACGGGGGTAAAATTGAAAAAAGTTGAAAAAAATTTTTTTTGGACTTAGTCATTTTTCCGGCATTTATCAGACTTTCAGATAGGGGAAATGTGAGTGAGCGTTCCGATTTCAGTTCCAGAGCGATTCGCCCAATGAGTCCTTGATATTTAGTCGTTTTCAGCCAATTTTCTGGATTTTTGAAAATTTCACTTTTTTGTGAAAATATCCACTAAATGAGGGAATAATATGTGTGAGGGTACCCCAGGAGAGTTCCAAATGTGTGTGGGTAGAATATATATCCCACGGGGGTAAAATAGAAAAAAGTTGAAAAAAAATTTTTTTGGGACTTAGTCATTTTTCCGGCGTTTATCAGACTTTCAGATAGGGGAAATGTGAGTGAGCGTTCCGATTTCAGTTCCAGAGCGATTCGCCCAATGAGTCCTTGATATTTAGTCGTTTTCAGCCAATTTTCTGGATTTTTGAAAATTTCACTTTTTTGTGAAAATATCCACTAAATGAGGGAATAATATGTGTGAGGGTACCCCAGGAGAGTTCCAAATGTGTGTGGGCAGAATATATATCCCACGGGGGTAAAATTGAAAAAAGTTGAAAAAAATTTTTTTTGGGACTTAGTCATTTTTCCGGCGTTTATCAGACTTTCAGATAGGGGAAATGTGAGTGAGCGTTCCGATTTCAGTTCCAGAGCGATTCGCCCAATGAGTCCTTGATATTTAGTCGTTTTCAGCCAATTTTCTGGATTTTTGAAAATTTCAGTTTTTTGTGAAAATATCCACTATGTGTGACGGTACCCCAGGAGAGTTCCAAATGTGTGTGGGTAGAATATATATCCCACGGGGGTAAAATTGAAAAAAGTTGAAAAAAATTTTTTTTGGACTTAGTCATTTTTCCGGCATTTATCAGACTTTCAGATAGGGGAAATGTGAGTGAGCGTTCCGATTTCAGTTCCAGAGCGATTCGCCCAATGAGTCCTTGATATTTAGTCGTTTTCAGCCAATTTTCTGGATTTTTGAAAATTTCACTTTTTTGTGAAAATATCCACTAAATGAGGGAATAATATGTGTGACGGTACCCCAGGAGAGTTCCAAATGTGTGTGGGTAGAATATATATCCCACGGGGGTAAAATTGAAAAAAGTTGAAAAAAATTTTTTTTGGGACTTAGTCATTTTTCCGGCGTTTATCAGACTTTCAGATAGGGGAAATGTGAGTGAGCGTTCCGATTTCAGTTCCAGAGCGATTCGCCCAATGAGTCCTTGATATTTAGTCGTTTTCAGCCAATTTTCTGGATTTTTGAAAATTTCAGTTTTTTGTGAAAATATCCACTATGTGTGACGGTACCCCAGGAGAGTTCCAAATGTGTGTGGGTAGAATATATATCCCACGGGGGTAAAATTGAAAAAAGTTGAAAAAAATTTTTTTTGGACTTAGTCATTTTTCCGGCATTTATCAGACTTTCAGATAGGGGAAATGTGAGTGAGCGTTCCGATTTCAGTTCCAGAGCGATTCGCCCAATGAGTCCTTGATATTTAGTCGTTTTCAGCCAATTTTCTGGATTTTTGAAAATTTCACTTTTTTGTGAAAATATCCACTAAATGAGGGAATAATATGTGTGACGGTACCCCAGGAGAGTTCCAAATGTGTGTGGGTAGAATATATATCCCACGGGGGTAAAATTGAAAAAAGTTGAAAAAAATTTTTTTTGGACTTAGTAATTTTTCCGGCGTTTATCAGACTTTCAGATAGGGGAAATGTCAGTGAGCGTTCAGATTTCAGTTCCAGAGCGATTTGCCCAATGAGTCCTTGATATTCAGTCATTTTCAGCCAATTTTCTGGATTTTTAAAAATTTCACTTTTTTGTGAAAATATCCACTAAATGAGGGAATAATATGTGTGAGGGTACCCCAGGAGAGTTCCAAATGTGTGTGGGTAGAATATATATCCCACGGGGGTAAAATAGAAAAAAGTTGAAAAA
Organism: Phyllobates terribilis; assembly: GCF_046119375.1. Taxonomy (NCBI): domain Eukaryota; kingdom Metazoa; phylum Chordata; class Amphibia; order Anura; family Dendrobatidae; genus Phyllobates; species Phyllobates terribilis. The sequence goes on along the minus strand of NW_027362805.1, from coordinate 9,664,247 downwards.
AAATTTTTTTGGGACTTAGTCATTTTTCCGGCGTTTATCAGACTTTCAGATAGGGGAAATGTGAGTGAGCGTTCCGATTTCAGTTCCAGAGCGATTCGCCCAATGAGTCCTTGATATTTAGTCGTTTTCAGCCAATTTTCTGGATTTTTGAAAATTTCACTTTTTTGTGAAAATATCCACTAAATGAGGGAATAATATGTGTGAGGGTACCCCAGGAGAGTTCCAAATGTGTGTGGGCAGAATATATATCCCACGGGGGTAAAATTGAAAAAAGTTGAAAAAAATTTTTTTTGGGACTTAGTCATTTTTCCGGCGTTTATCAGACTTTCAGATAGGGGAAATGTGAGTGAGCGTTCCGATTTCAGTTCCAGAGCGATTCGCCCAATGAGTCCTTGATATTTAGTCGTTTTCAGCCAATTTTCTGGATTTTTGAAAATTTCAGTTTTTTGTGAAAATATCCACTAAATGAGGGAATAATATGTGTGACGGTACCCCAGGAGAGTTCCAAATGTGTGTGGGTAGAATATATATCCCACGGGGGTAAAATTGAAAAAAGTTGAAAAAAATTTTTTTTGGACTTAGTCATTTTTCCGGCATTTATCAGACTTTCAGATAGGGGAAATGTGAGTGAGCGTTCCGATTTCAGTTCCAGAGCGATTCGCCCAATGAGTCCTTGATATTTAGTCGTTTTCAGCCAATTTTCTGGATTTTTGAAAATTTCACTTTTTTGTGAAAATATCCACTAAATGAGGGAATAATATGTGTGAGGGTACCCCAGGAGAGTTCCAAATGTGTGTGGGTAGAATATATATCCCACGGGGGTAAAATTGAAAAAAGTTGAAAAACATTTTTTTTGGGACTTAGTCATTTTTCCGGTGTTTATCAGACTTTCAGATAGGGGAAATGTGAGTGAGCGTTCCGATTTCAGTTCCAGAGCGATTCGCCCAATGAGTCCTTGATATTTAGTCGTTTTCAGCCAATTTTCTGGATTTTTGAAAATTTCACTTTTTTGTGAAAATATCCACTAAATGAGGGAATAATATGTGTGAGGGTACCCCAGGAGAGTTCCAAATGTGTGTGGGTAGAATATATATCCCACGGGGGTAAAATAGAAAAAAGTTGAAAAAAAATTTTTTTGGGACTTAGTCATTTTTCCGGCGTTTATCAGACTTTCAGATAGGGGAAATGTGAGTGAGCGTTCCGATTTCAGTTCCAGAGCGATTCGCCCAATGAGTCCTTGATATTTAGTCGTTTTCAGCCAATTTTCTGGATTTTTGAAAATTTCACTTTTTTGTGAAAATATCCACTAAATGAGGGAATAATATGTGTGAGGGTACCCCAGGAGAGTTCCAAATGTGTGTGGGCAGAATATATATCCCACGGGGGTAAAATTGAAAAAAGTTGAAAAAAATTTTTTTTGGGACTTAGTCATTTTTCCGGCGTTTATCAGACTTTCAGATAGGGGAAATGTGAGTGAGCGTTCCGATTTCAGTTCCAGAGCGATTCGCCCAATGAGTCCTTGATATTTAGTCGTTTTCAGCCAATTTTCTGGATTTTTGAAAATTTCAGTTTTTTGTGAAAATATCCACTATGTGTGACGGTACCCCAGGAGAGTTCCAAATGTGTGTGGGTAGAATATATATCCCACGGGGGTAAAATTGAAAAAAGTTGAAAAAAATTTTTTTTGGACTTAGTCATTTTTCCGGCATTTATCAGACTTTCAGATAGGGGAAATGTGAGTGAGCGTTCCGATTTCAGTTCCAGAGCGATTCGCCCAATGAGTCCTTGATATTTAGTCGTTTTCAGCCAATTTTCTGGATTTTTGAAAATTTCACTTTTTTGTGAAAATATCCACTAAATGAGGGAATAATATGTGTGACGGTACCCCAGGAGAGTTCCAAATGTGTGTGGGTAGAATATATATCCCACGGGGGTAAAATTGAAAAAAGTTGAAAAAAATTTTTTTTGGGACTTAGTCATTTTTCCGGCGTTTATCAGACTTTCAGATAGGGGAAATGTGAGTGAGCGTTCCGATTTCAGTTCCAGAGCGATTCGCCCAATGAGTCCTTGATATTTAGTCGTTTTCAGCCAATTTTCTGGATTTTTGAAAATTTCAGTTTTTTGTGAAAATATCCACTATGTGTGACGGTACCCCAGGAGAGTTCCAAATGTGTGTGGGTAGAATATATATCCCACGGGGGTAAAATTGAAAAAAGTTGAAAAAAATTTTTTTTGGACTTAGTCATTTTTCCGGCATTTATCAGACTTTCAGATAGGGGAAATGTGAGTGAGCGTTCCGATTTCAGTTCCAGAGCGATTCGCCCAATGAGTCCTTGATATTTAGTCGTTTTCAGCCAATTTTCTGGATTTTTGAAAATTTCACTTTTTTGTGAAAATATCCACTAAATGAGGGAATAATATGTGTGACGGTACCCCAGGAGAGTTCCAAATGTGTGTGGGTAGAATATATATCCCACGGGGGTAAAATTGAAAAAAGTTGAAAAAAATTTTTTTTGGACTTAGTAATTTTTCCGGCGTTTATCAGACTTTCAGATAGGGGAAATGTCAGTGAGCGTTCAGATTTCAGTTCCAGAGCGATTTGCCCAATGAGTCCTTGATATTCAGTCATTTTCAGCCAATTTTCTGGATTTTTAAAAATTTCACTTTTTTGTGAAAATATCCACTAAATGAGGGAATAATATGTGTGAGGGTACCCCAGGAGAGTTCCAAATGTGTGTGGGTAGAATATATATCCCACGGGGGTAAAATAGAAAAAAGTTGAAAAAAAATTTTTTTGGGACTTAGTCATTTTTCCGGCGTTTATCAGACTTTCAGATAGGGGAAATGTGAGTGAGCGTTCCGATTTCAGTTCCAGAGCGATTCGCCCAATGAGTCCTTGATATTTAGTCGTTTTCAGCCAATTTTCTGGATTTTTGAAAATTTCACTTTTTTGTGAAAATATCCACTAAATGAGGGAATAATATGTGTGAGGGTACCCCAGGAGAGTTCCAAATGTGTGTGGGCAGAATATATATCCCACGGGGGTAAAATTGAAAAAAGTTGAAAAAAATTTTTTTTGGGACTTAGTCATTTTTCCGGCGTTTATCAGACTTTCAGATAGGGGAAATGTGAGTGAGCGTTCCGATTTCAGTTCCAGAGCGATTCGCCCAATGAGTCCTTGATATTTAGTCGTTTTCAGCCAATTTTCTGGATTTTTGAAAATTTCAGTTTTTTGTGAAAATATCCACTAAATGAGGGAATAATATGTGTGACGGTACCCCAGGAGAGTTCCAAATGTGTGTGGGTAGAATATATATCCCACGGGGGTAAAATTGAAAAAAGTTGAAAAAAATTTTTTTTGGACTTAGTCATTTTTCCGGCATTTATCAGACTTTCAGATAGGGGAAATGTGAGTGAGCGTTCCGATTTCAGTTCCAGAGCGATTCGCCCAATGAGTCCTTGATATTTAGTCGTTTTCAGCCAATTTTCTGGATTTTTGAAAATTTCACTTTTTTGTGAAAATATCCACTAAATGAGGGAATAATATGTGTGAGGGTACCCCAGGAGAGTTCCAAATGTGTGTGGGTAGAATATATATCCCACGGGGGTAAAATTGAAAAAAGTTGAAAAACATTTTTTTTGGGACTTAGTCATTTTTCCGGTGTTTATCAGACTTTCAGATAGGGGAAATGTGAGTGAGCGTTCCGATTTCAGTTCCAGAGCGATTCGCCCAATGAGTCCTTGATATTTAGTCGTTTTCAGCCAATTTTCTGGATTTTTGAAAATTTCACTTTTTTGTGAAAATATCCACTAAATGAGGGAATAATATGTGTGAGGGTACCCCAGGAGAGTTCCAAATGTGTGTGGGTAGAATATATATCCCACGGGGGTAAAATTGAAAAAAGTTGAAAAAAATTTTTTTTGGGACTTAGTCATTTTTCCGGCGTTTATCAGACTTTCAGATAGGGGAAATGTGAGTGAGCGTTCCGATTTCAGTTCCAGAGCGATTCGCCCAATGAGTCCTTGATATTTAGTCGTTTTCAGCCAATTTTCTGGATTTTTGAAAATTTCACTTTTTTGTGAAAATATCCACTAAATGAGGGAATAATATGTGTGAGGGTACCCCAGGAGAGTTCCAAATGTGTGTGGGCAGAATATATATCCCACGGGGGTAAAATTGAAAAAAGTTGAAAAAAATTTTTTTTGGGACTTAGTCATTTTTCCGGCGTTTATCAGACTTTCAGATAGGGGAAATGTGAGTGAGCGTTCCGATTTCAGTTCCAGAGCGATTCGCCCAATGAGTCCTTGATATTTAGTCGTTTTCAGCCAATTTTCTGGATTTTTGAAAATTTCAGTTTTTTGTGAAAATATCCACTAAATGAGGGAATAATATGTGTGACGGTACCCCAGGAGAGTTCCAAATGTGTGTGGGTAGAATATATATCCCACGGGGGTAAAATTGAAAAAAGTTGAAAAAAATTTTTTTTGGACTTAGTCATTTTTCCGGCATTTATCAGACTTTCAGATAGGGGAAATGTGAGTGAGCATTCCGATTTCAGTTCCAGAGCGATTCGCCCAATGAGTCCTTGATATTTAGTCGTTTTCAGGCAATTTTCTGGATTTTTGAAAATTTCACTTTTTTGTGAAAATATCCACTAAATGAGGGAATAATATGTGTGAGGGTACCCCAGGAGAGTTCCAAATGTGTGTGGGTAGAATATATATCCCACGGGGGTAAAATTGAAAAAAGTTGAAAAACATTTTTTTTGGGACTTAGTCATTTTTCCGGTGTTTATCAGACTTTCAGATAGGGGAAATGTGAGTGAGCGTTCCGATTTCAGTTCCAGAGCGATTCGCCCAATGAGTCCTTGATATTTAGTCGTTTTCAGCCAATTTTCTGGATTTTTGAAAATTTCACTTTTTTGTGAAAATATCCACTAAATGAGGGAATAATATGTGTGAGGGTACCCCATGAGAGTTCCAAATGTGTGTGGGTAGAATATATATCCCACGGGGGTAAAATTGAAAAAAGTTGAAAAACATTTTTTTTGGGACTTAGTCATTTTTCCGGCGTTTATCAGACTTTCAGATAGGGGAAATGTGAGTGAGCGTTCCGATTTCAGTTCCAGAGCGATTCGCCCAATGAGTCCTTGATATTTAGTCATTTTCAGCCAATTTTCTGGATTTTTGAAAATTTCAGTTTTTTGTGAAAATATCCACTAAATGAGGGAATAATATGTGTGACGGTACCCCAGGAGAGTTCCAAATGTGTGTGGGTAGAATATATATCCCACGGGGGTAAAATTGAAAAAAGTTGAAAAAAATTTTTTTTGGACTTAGTCATTTTTCCGGCATTTATCAGACTTTCAGATAGGGGAAATGTGAGTGAGCGTTCCGATTTCAGTTCCAGAGCGATTCGCCCAATGAGTCCTTGATATTTAGTCGTTTTCAGCCAATTTTCTGGATTTTTGAAAATTTCACTTTTTTGTGAAAATATCCACTAAATGAGGGAATAATATGTGTGAGGGTACCCCAGGAGAGTTCCAAATGTGTGTGGGTAGAATATATATCCCACGGGGGTAAAATTGAAAAAAGTTGAAAAACATTTTTTTTGGGACTTAGTCATTTTTCCGGCGTTTATCAGACTTTCAGATAGGGGAAATGTGAGTGAGCGTTCCGATTTCAGTTCCAGAGCGATTCGCCCAATGAGTCCTTGATATTTAGTCGTTTTCAGCCAATTTTCTGGATTTTTGAAAATTTCACTTTTTTGTGAAAATATCCACTAAATGAGGGAATAATATGTGTGAGGGTACCCCAAGAGAGTTCCAAATGTGTGTGGGTAGAATATATATCCCACGGGGGTAAAATTGAAAAAAGTTGAAAAAAATTTTTTTTGGACTTAGTCATTTTTCCGGCATTTATCAGACTTTCAGATAGGGGAAATGTCAGTGAGCGTTCCGATTTCAGTTCCAGAGCGATTCGCCCAATGAGTCCTTGATATTTAGTCGTTTTCAGCCAATTTTCTGGATTTTTGAAAATTTCACTTTTTTGTGAAAATATCCACTAAATGAGGGAATAATATGTGTGAGGGTACCCCAGGAGAGTTCCAAATGTGTGTGGGCAGAATATATATTCCACGGGGGTAAAATTGAAAAAAGTTGAAAAAAAATTTTTTTGGGACTTAGTCATTTTTCCGGCGTTTATCAGACTTTCAGATAGGGGAAATGTGAGTGAGCGTTCCGATTTCAGTTCCAGAGCGATTCGCCCAATGAGTCCTTGATATTTAGTCGTTTTCAGCCAATTTTCTGGATTTTTGAAAATTTCAGTTTTTTGTGAAAATATCCACTAAATGAGGGAATAATATGTGTGACGGTACCCCAGGAGAGTTCCAAATGTGTGTGGGTAGAATATATATCCCACGGGGGTAAAATTGAAAAAAGTTGAAAAAAATTTTTTTTGGACTTAGTCATTTTTCCGGCATTTATCAGACTTTCAGATAGGGGAAATGTCAGTGAGCGTTCCGATTTCAGTTCCAGAGCGATTCGCCCAATGAGTCCTTGATATTTAGTCGTTTTCAGCCAATTTTCTGGATTTTTGAAAATTTCACTTTTTTGTGAAAATATCCACTAAATGAGGGAATAATATGTGTGACGGTACCCCAGGAGAGTTCCAAATGTGTGTGGGTAGAATATATATCCCACGGGGGTAAAATTGAAAAAAGTTGAAAAAAAATTTTTTTGGACTTAGTAATTTTTCCGGCGTTTATCAGACTTTCAGATAGGGGAAATGTGAGTGAGCGTTCCGATTTCAGTTCCAGAGCGATTCGCCCAATGAGTCCTTGATATTTAGTCGTTTTCAGCCAATTTTCTGGATTTTTGAAAATTTCACTTTTTTGTGAAAATATCCACTAAATGAGGGAATAATATGTGTGAGGGTACCCCAGGAGAGTTCCAAATGTGTGTGGGTAGAATATATATCCCACGGGGGTAAAATTGAAAAAAGTTGAAAAACATTTTTTTTGGGACTTAGTCATTTTTCCGGCGTTTATCAGACTTTCAGATAGGGGAAATGTGAGTGAGCGTTCCGATTTCAGTTCCAGAGCGATTCGCCCAATGAGTCCTTGATATTTAGTCGTTTTCAGCCAATTTTCTGGATTTTTGAAAATTTCACTTTTTTGTGAAAATATCCACTAAATGAGGGAATAATATGTGTGAGGGTACCCCAGGAGAGTTCCAAATGTGTGTGGGTAGAATATATATCCCACGGGGGTAAAATTGAAAAAAGTTGAAAAACATTTTTTTTGGGACTTAGTCATTTTTCCGGCGTTTATCAGACTTTCAGATAGGGGAAATGTGAGTGAGCGTTCCGATTTCAGTTCCAGAGCGATTCGCCCAATGAGTCCTTGATATTTAGTCGTTTTCAGCCAATTTTCTGGATTTTTGAAAATTTCACTTTTTTGTGAAAATATCCACTAAATGAGGGAATAATATGTGTGAGGGTACCCCAGGAGAGTTCCAAATGTGTGTGGGCAGAATATATATCCCACGGGGGTAAAATTGAAAAAAGTTGAAAAACATTTTTTTTGGGACTTAGTCATTTTTCCGGCGTTTATCAGACTTTCAGATAGGGGAAATGTGAGTGAGCGTTCCGATTTCAGTTCCAGAGCGATTCGCCCAATGAGTCCTTGATATTTAGTCGTTTTCAGCCAATTTTCTGGATTTTTGAAAATTTCACTTTTTTGTGAAAATATCCACTAAATGAGGGAATAATATGTGTGAGGGTACCCCAAGAGAGTTCCAAATGTGTGTGGGTAGAATATATATCCCACGGGGGTAAAATTGAAAAAAGTTGAAAAAAATTTTTTTTGGACTTAGTCATTTTTCCGGCATTTATCAGACTTTCAGATAGGGGAAATGTCAGTGAGCGTTCCGATTTCAGTTCCAGAGCGATTCGCCCAATGAGTCCTTGATATTTAGTCGTTTTCAGCCAATTTTCTGGATTTTTGAAAATTTCACTTTTTTGTGAAAATATCCACTAAATGAGGGAATAATATGTGTGAGGGTACCCCAGGAGAGTTCCAAATGTGTGTGGGCAGAATATATATTCCACGGGGGTAAAATTGAAAAAAGTTGAAAAAAAATTTTTTTGGGACTTAGTCATTTTTCCGGCGTTTATCAGACTTTCAGATAGGGGAAATGTGAGTGAGCGTTCCGATTTCAGTTCCAGAGCGATTCGCCCAATGAGTCCTTGATATTTAGTCGTTTTCAGCCAATTTTCTGGATTTTTGAAAATTTCAGTTTTTTGTGAAAATATCCACTAAATGAGGGAATAATATGTGTGACGGTACCCCAGGAGAGTTCCAAATGTGTGTGGGTAGAATATATATCCCACGGGGGTAAAATTGAAAAAAGTTGAAAAAAATTTTTTTTGGACTTAGTCATTTTTCCGGCATTTATCAGACTTTCAGATAGGGGAAATGTCAGTGAGCGTTCCGATTTCAGTTCCAGAGCGATTCGCCCAATGAGTCCTTGATATTTAGTCGTTTTCAGCCAATTTTCTGGATTTTTGAAAATTTCACTTTTTTGTGAAAATATCCACTAAATGAGGGAATAATATGTGTGAGGGTACCCCAGGAGAGTTCCAAATGTGTGTGGGTAGAATATATATCCCACGGGGGTAAAATTGAAAAAAGTTGAAAAACATTTTTTTTGGGACTTAGTCATTTTTCCGGCGTTTATCAGACTTTCAGATAGGGGAAATGTGAGTGAGCGTTCCGATTTCAGTTCCAGAGCGATTCGCCCAATGAGTCCTTGATATTTAGTCGTTTTCAGCCAATTTTCTGGATTTTTGAAAATTTCACTTTTTTGTGAAAATATCCACTAAATGAGGGAATAATATGTGTGAGGGTACCCCAGGAGAGTTCCAAATGTGTGTGGGTAGAATATATATCCCACGGGGGTAAAATTGAAAAAAGTTGAAAAACATTTTTTTTGGGACTTAGTCATTTTTCCGGCGTTTATCAGACTTTCAGATAGGGGAAATGTGAGTGAGCGTTCCGATTTCAGTTCCAGAGCGATTCGCCCAATGAGTCCTTGATATTTAGTCGTTTTCAGCCAATTTTCTGGATTTTTGAAAATTTCACTTTTTTGTGAAAATATCCACTAAATGAGGGAATAATATGTGTGAGGGTACCCCAGGAGAGTTCCAAATGTGTGTGGGCAGAATATATATCCCACGGGGGTAAAATTGAAAAAAGTTGAAAAACATTTTTTTTGGGACTTAGTCATTTTTCCGGCGTTTATCAGACTTTCAGATAGGGGAAATGTGAGTGAGCATTCCGATTTCAGTTCCAGAGCGATTCGCCCAATGAGTCCTTGATATTTAGTCGTTTTCAGCCAATTTTCTGGATTTTTGAAAATTTCACTTTTTTGTGAAAATATCCACTAAATGAGGGAATAATATGTGTGAGGGTACCCCAGGAGAGTTCCAAATGTGTGTGGGCAGAATATATATCCCACGGGGGTAAAATTGAAAAAAGTTGAAAAACATTTTTTTTGGGACTTAGTCATTTTTCCGGCGTTTATCAGACTTTCAGATAGGGGAAATGTGAGTGAGCATTCCGATTTCAGTTCCAGAGCGATTCGCCCAATGAGTCCTTGATATTTAGTCGTTTTCAGCCAATTTTCTGGATTTTTGAAAATTTCACTTTTTTGTGAAAATATCCACTAAATGAGGGAATAATATGTGTGAGGGTACCCCAGAAGAGTTCCAAATGTGTGTGGGTAGAATATATATCCCACGGGGGTAAAATTGAAAAAAGTTGAAAAAAAATTTTTTTTGGACTTAGTCATTTTTCCGGCGTTTATCAGACTTTCAGATAGGGGAAATGTGAGTGAGCGTTCCGATTTCAGTTCCAGAGCGATTCGCCCAATGAGTCCTTGATATTTAGTCGTTTTCAGCCAATTTTCTGGATTTTTGAAAATTTCACTTTTTTGTGAAAATATCCACTAAATGAGGGAACAATATGTGTGAGGGTACCCCAGGAGAGTTCCAAATGTGTGTGGGCAGAATATATATTCCACGGGGGTAAAATTGAAAAAAGTTGAAAAAAATTTTTTTTGGGACTTAGTCATGTTTCCGGCGTTTATCAGACTTTCAGATAGGGGAAATGTGAGTGAGCGTTCCGATTTCAGTTCCAGAGCGATTCGCCCAATGAGTCCTTGATATTTAGTCGTTTTCAGCCAATTTTCTGGATTTTTGAAAATTTCAGTTTTTTGTGAAAATATCCACTAAATGAGGGAATAATATGTGTGACGGTACCCCAGGAGAGTTCCAAATGTGTGTGGGTAGAATATATATCCCACGGGGGTAAAATTGAAAAAAGTTGAAAAAAATTTTTTTTGGACTTAGTCATTTTTCCGGCATTTATCAGACTTTCAGATAGGGGAAATGTCAGTGAGCGTTCCGATTTCAGTTCCAGAGCGATTCGCCCAATGAGTCCTTGATATTTAGTAGTTTTCAGCCAATTTTCTGGATTTTTGAAAATTTCATTTTGTGAAAATATCCACTAAATGAGGGAATAATATGTGTGACGGTACCCCAGGAGAGTTCCAAATGTGTGTGGGTAGAATATATATCCCACGGGGGTAAAATTGAAAAAAGTTGAAAAAAATTTTTTTTGGACTTAGTAATTTTTCCGGCGTTTATCAGACTTTCAGATAGGGGAAATGTCAGTGAGCGTTCAGATTTCAGTTCCAGAGCGATTTGCCCAATGAGTCCTTGATATTCAGTCATTTTCAGCCAATTTTCTGGATTTTTAAAAATTTCACTTTTTTGTGAAAATATCCACTAAATGAGGGAATAATATGTGTGAGGGTACCCCAGGAGAGTTCCAAATGTGTGTGGGTAGAATATATATCCCACGGGGGTAAAATAGAAAAAAGTTGAAAAAAAATTTTTTTGGGACTTAGTCATTTTTCCGGCGTTTATCAGACTTTCAGATAGGGGAAATGTGAGTGAGCGTTCCGATTTCAGTTCCAGAGCGATTCGCCCAATGAGTCCTTGATATTTAGTCGTTTTCAGACAATTTTCTGGATTTTTGAAAATTTCACTTTTTTGTGAAAATATCCACTAAATGAGGGAATAATATGTGTGAGGGTACCCCAGGAGAGTTCCAAATGTGTGTGGGTAGAATATATATCCCACGGGGGTAAAATTGAAAAAAGTTGAAAAACATTTTTTTTGGGACTTAGTCATTTTTCCGGTGTTTATCAGACTTTCAGATAGGGGAAATGTGAGTGAGCGTTCCGATTTCAGTTCCAGAGCGATTCGCCCAATGAGTCCTTGATATTTAGTCGTTTTCAGCCAATTTTCTGGATTTTTGAAAATTTCACTTTTTTGTGAAAATATCCACTAAATGAGGGAATAATATGTGTGAGGGTACCCCAGGAGAGTTCCAAATGTGTGTGGGTAGAATCTATATCCCACGGGGGTAAAATTGAAAAAAGTTGAAAAACATTTTTTTTTGGGACTTAGTCATTTTTCCGGCGTTTATCAGACTTTCAGATAGGGGAAATGTGAGTGAGCGTTCCGATTTCAGTTCCAGAGCGATTCGCCCAATGAGTCCTTGATATTTAGTCGTTTTCAGCCAATTTTCTGGATTTTTGAAAATTTCAGTTTTTTGTGAAAATATCCACTAAATGAGGGAATAATATGTGTGAGGGTACCCCAGGAGAGTTCCAAATGTGTGTGGGCAGAATATATATCCCACGGGGGTAAAATTGAAAAAAGTTGAAAAACATTTTTTTTGGGACTTAGTCATTTTTCCGGCGTTTATCAGACTTTCAGATAGGGGAAATGTGAGTGAGCATTCCGATTTCAGTTCCAGAGCGATTCGCCCAATGAGTCCTTGATATTTAGTCGTTTTCAGCCAATTTTCTGGATTTTTGAAAATTTCACTTTTTTGTGAAAATATCCACTAAATGAGGGAATAATATGTGTGAGGGTACCCCAGGAGAGTTCCAAATGTGTGTGGGCAGAATATATATCCCACGGGGGTAAAATTGAAAAAAGTTGAAAAACATTTTTTTTGGGACTTAGTCATTTTTCCGGCGTTTATCAGACTTTCAGATAGGGGAAATGTGAGTGAGCATTCCGATTTCAGTTCCAGAGCGATTCGCCCAATGAGTCCTTGATATTTAGTCGTTTTCAGCCAATTTTCTGGATTTTTGAAAATTTCACTTTTTTGTGAAAATATCCACTAAATGAGGGAATAATATGTGTGAGGGTACCCCAGAAGAGTTCCAAATGTGTGTGGGTAGAATATATATCCCACGGGGGTAAAATTGAAAAAAGTTGAAAAAAAATTTTTTTTGGACTTAGTCATTTTTCCGGCGTTTATCAGACTTTCAGATAGGGGAAATGTGAGTGAGCGTTCCGATTTCAGTTCCAGAGCGATTCGCCCAATGAGTCCTTGATATTTAGTCGTTTTCAGCCAATTTTCTGGATTTTTGAAAATTTCACTTTTTTGTGAAAATATCCACTAAATGAGGGAACAATATGTGTGAGGGTACCCCAGGAGAGTTCCAAATGTGTGTGGGCAGAATATATATTCCACGGGGGTAAAATTGAAAAAAGTTGAAAAAAATTTTTTTTGGGACTTAGTCATGTTTCCGGCGTTTATCAGACTTTCAGATAGGGGAAATGTGAGTGAGCGTTCCGATTTCAGTTCCAGAGCGATTCGCCCAATGAGTCCTTGATATTTAGTCGTTTTCAGCCAATTTTCTGGATTTTTGAAAATTTCAGTTTTTTGTGAAAATATCCACTAAATGAGGGAATAATATGTGTGACGGTACCCCAGGAGAGTTCCAAATGTGTGTGGGTAGAATATATATCCCACGGGGGTAAAATTGAAAAAAGTTGAAAAAAATTTTTTTTGGACTTAGTCATTTTTCCGGCATTTATCAGACTTTCAGATAGGGGAAATGTCAGTGAGCGTTCCGATTTCAGTTCCAGAGCGATTCGCCCAATGAGTCCTTGATATTTAGTAGTTTTCAGCCAATTTTCTGGATTTTTGAAAATTTCATTTTGTGAAAATATCCACTAAATGAGGGAATAATATGTGTGACGGTACCCCAGGAGAGTTCCAAATGTGTGTGGGTAGAATATATATCCCACGGGGGTAAAATTGAAAAAAGTTGAAAAAAATTTTTTTTGGACTTAGTAATTTTTCCGGCGTTTATCAGACTTTCAGATAGGGGAAATGTCAGTGAGCGTTCAGATTTCAGTTCCAGAGCGATTTGCCCAATGAGTCCTTGATATTCAGTCATTTTCAGCCAATTTTCTGGATTTTTAAAAATTTCACTTTTTTGTGAAAATATCCACTAAATGAGGGAATAATATGTGTGAGGGTACCCCAGGAGAGTTCCAAATGTGTGTGGGTAGAATATATATCCCACGGGGGTAAAATAGAAAAAAGTTGAAAAAAAATTTTTTTGGGACTTAGTCATTTTTCCGGCGTTTATCAGACTTTCAGATAGGGGAAATGTGAGTGAGCGTTCCGATTTCAGTTCCAGAGCGATTCGCCCAATGAGTCCTTGATATTTAGTCGTTTTCAGACAATTTTCTGGATTTTTGAAAATTTCACTTTTTTGTGAAAATATCCACTAAATGAGGGAATAATATGTGTGAGGGTACCCCAGGAGAGTTCCAAATGTGTGTGGGTAGAATATATATCCCACGGGGGTAAAATTGAAAAAAGTTGAAAAACATTTTTTTTGGGACTTAGTCATTTTTCCGGTGTTTATCAGACTTTCAGATAGGGGAAATGTGAGTGAGCGTTCCGATTTCAGTTCCAGAGCGATTCGCCCAATGAGTCCTTGATATTTAGTCGTTTTCAGCCAATTTTCTGGATTTTTGAAAATTTCACTTTTTTGTGAAAATATCCACTAAATGAGGGAATAATATGTGTGAGGGTACCCCAGGAGAGTTCCAAATGTGTGTGGGTAGAATCTATATCCCACGGGGGTAAAATTGAAAAAAGTTGAAAAACATTTTTTTTTGGGACTTAGTCATTTTTCCGGCGTTTATCAGACTTTCAGATAGGGGAAATGTGAGTGAGCGTTCCGATTTCAGTTCCAGAGCGATTCGCCCAATGAGTCCTTGATATTTAGTCGTTTTCAGCCAATTTTCTGGATTTTTGAAAATTTCAGTTTTTTGTGAAAATATCCACTATGTGTGACGGTACCCCAGGAGAGTTCCAAATGTGTGTGGGTAGAATATATATCCCACGGGGGTAAAATTGAAAAAAGTTGAAAAAAATTTTTTTTGGACTTAGTCATTTTTCCGGCATTTATCAGACTTTCAGATAGGGGAAATGTGAGTGAGCGTTCCGATTTCAGTTCCAGAGCGATTCGCCCAATGAGTCCTTGATATTTAGTCGTTTTCAGCCAATTTTCTGGATTTTTGAAAATTTCACTTTTTTGTGAAAATATCCACTAAATGAGGGAATAATATGTGTGACGGTACCCCAGGAGAGTTCCAAATGTGTGTGGGTAGAATATATATCCCACGGGGGTAAAATTGAAAAAAGTTGAAAAAAATTTTTTTTGGACTTAGTAATTTTTCCGGCGTTTATCAGACTTTCAGATAGGGGAAATGTCAGTGAGCGTTCAGATTTCAGTTCCAGAGCGATTTGCCCAATGAGTCCTTGATATTCAGTCATTTTCAGCCAATTTTCTGGATTTTTAAAAATTTCACTTTTTTGTGAAAATATCCACTAAATGAGGGAATAATATGTGTGAGGGTACCCCAGGAGAGTTCCAAATGTGTGTGGGTAGAATATATATCCCACGGGGGTAAAATAGAAAAAAGTTGAAAAAAAATTTTTTTGGGACTTAGTCATTTTTCCGGCGTTTATCAGACTTTCAGATAGGGGAAATGTGAGTGAGCGTTCCGATTTCAGTTCCAGAGCGATTCGCCCAATGAGTCCTTGATATTTAGTCGTTTTCAGCCAATTTTCTGGATTTTTGAAAATTTCACTTTTTTGTGAAAATATCCACTAAATGAGGGAATAATATGTGTGAGGGTACCCCAGGAGAGTTCCAAATGTGTGTGGGCAGAATATATATCCCACGGGGGTAAAATTGAAAAAAGTTGAAAAAAATTTTTTTTGGGACTTAGTCATTTTTCCGGCGTTTATCAGACTTTCAGATAGGGGAAATGTGAGTGAGCGTTCCGATTTCAGTTCCAGAGCGATTCGCCCAATGAGTCCTTGATATTTAGTCGTTTTCAGCCAATTTTCTGGATTTTTGAAAATTTCAGTTTTTTGTGAAAATATCCACTAAATGAGGGAATAATATGTGTGACAGTACCCCAGGAGAGTTCCAAATGTGTGTGGGTAGAATATATATCCCACGGGGGTAAAATTGAAAAAAGTTGAAAAAATTTTTTTTTGGACTTAGTCATTTTTCCGGCATTTATCAGACTTTCAGATAGGGGAAATGTGAGTGAGCGTTCCGATTTCAGTTCCAGAGCGATTCGCCCAATGAGTCCTTGATATTTAGTCGTTTTCAGCCAATTTTCTGGATTTTTGAAAATTTCACTTTTTTGTGAAAATATCCACTAAATGAGGGAATAATATGTGTGAGGGTACCCCAGGAGAGTTCCAAATGTGTGTGGGTAGAATATATATCCCACGGGGGTAAAATTGAAAAAAGTTGAAAAACATTTTTTTTGGGACTTAGTCATTTTTCCGGTGTTTATCAGACTTTCAGATAGGGGAAATGTGAGTGAGCGTTCCGATTTCAGTTCCAGAGCGATTCGCCCAATGAGTCCTTGATATTTAGTCGTTTTCAGCCAATTTTCTGGATTTTTGAAAATTTCACTTTTTTGTGAAAATATCCACTAAATGAGGGAATAATATGTGTGAGGGTACCCCAGGAGAGTTCCAAATGTGTGTGGGTAGAATATATATCCCACGGGGGTAAAATTGAAAAAAGTTGAAAAAAATTTTTTTTGGGACTTAGTCATTTTTCCGGCGTTTATCAGACTTTCAGATAGGGGAAATGTGAGTGAGCGTTCCGATTTCAGTTCCAGAGCGATTCGCCCAATGAGTCCTTGATATTTAGTCGTTTTCAGCCAATTTTCTGGATTTTTGAAAATTTCACTTTTTTGTGAAAATATCCACTAAATGAGGGAATAATATGTGTGAGGGTACCCCAGGAGAGTTCCAAATGTGTGTGGGCAGAATATATATCCCACGGGGGTAAAATTGAAAAAAGTTGAAAAAAATTTTTTTTGGGACTTAGTCATTTTTCCGGCGTTTATCAGACTTTCAGATAGGGGAAATGTGAGTGAGCGTTCCGATTTCAGTTCCAGAGCGATTCGCCCAATGAGTCCTTGATATTTAGTCGTTTTCAGCCAATTTTCTGGATTTTTGAAAATTTCAGTTTTTTGTGAAAATATCCACTAAATGAGGGAATAATATGTGTGACGGTACCCCAGGAGAGTTCCAAATGTGTGTGGGTAGAATATATATCCCACGGGGGTAAAATTGAAAAAAGTTGAAAAAAATTTTTTTTGGACTTAGTCATTTTTCCGGCATTTATCAGACTTTCAGATAGGGGAAATGTGAGTGAGCGTTCCGATTTCAGTTCCAGAGCGATTCGCCCAATGAGTCCTTGATATTTAGTCGTTTTCAGGCAATTTTCTGGATTTTTGAAAATTTCACTTTTTTGTGAAAATATCCACTAAATGAGGGAATAATATGTGTGAGGGTACCCCAGGAGAGTTCCAAATGTGTGTGGGTAGAATATATATCCCACGGGGGTAAAATTGAAAAAAGTTGAAAAACATTTTTTTTGGGACTTAGTCATTTTTCCGGTGTTTATCAGACTTTCAGATAGGGGAAATGTGAGTGAGCGTTCCGATTTCAGTTCCAGAGCGATTCGCCCAATGAGTCCTTGATATTTAGTCGTTTTCAGCCAATTTTCTGGATTTTTGAAAATTTCACTTTTTTGTGAAAATATCCACTAAATGAGGGAATAATATGTGTGAGGGTACCCCAGGAGAGTTCCAAATGTGTGTGGGTAGAATATATATCCCACGGGGGTAAAATTGAAAAAAGTTGAAAAACATTTTTTTGGGGACTTAGTCATTTTTCCGGCGTTTATCAGACTTTCAGATAGGGGAAATGTGAGTGAGCGTTCCGATTTCAGTTCCAGAGCGATTCGCCCAATGAGTCCTTGATATTTAGTCATTTTCAGCCAATTTTCTGGATTTTTGAAAATTTCAGTTTTTTGTGAAAATATCCACTAAATGAGGGAATAATATGTGTGACGGTACCCCAGGAGAGTTCCAAATGTGTGTGGGTAGAATATATATCCCACGGGGGTAAAATTGAAAAAAGTTGAAAAAAATTTTTTTTGGACTTAGTCATTTTTCCGGCATTTATCAGACTTTCAGATAGGGGAAATGTGAGTGAGCGTTCCGATTTCAGTTCCAGAGCGATTCGCCCAATGAGTCCTTGATATTTAGTCGTTTTCAGCCAATTTTCTGGATTTTTGAAAATTTCACTTTTTTGTGAAAATATCCACTAAATGAGGGAATAATATGTGTGAGGGTACCCCAGGAGAGTTCCAAATGTGTGTGGGTAGAATATATATCCCACGGGGGTAAAATTGAAAAAAGTTGAAAAACATTTTTTTTGGGACTTAGTCATTTTTCCGGCGTTTATCAGACTTTCAGATAGGGGAAATGTGAGTGAGCGTTCCGATTTCAGTTCCAGAGCGATTCGCCCAATGAGTCCTTGATATTTAGTCGTTTTCAGCCAATTTTCTGGATTTTTGAAAATTTCACTTTTTTGTGAAAATATCCACTAAATGAGGGAATAATATGTGTGAGGGTACCCCAAGAGAGTTCCAAATGTGTGTGGGTAGAATATATATCCCACGGGGGTAAAATTGAAAAAAGTTGAAAAAAATTTTTTTTGGACTTAGTCATTTTTCCGGCATTTATCAGACTTTCAGATAGGGGAAATGTCAGTGAGCGTTCCGATTTCAGTTCCAGAGCGATTCGCCCAATGAGTCCTTGATATTTAGTCGTTTTCAGCCAATTTTCTGGATTTTTGAAAATTTCACTTTTTTGTGAAAATATCCACTAAATGAGGGAATAATATGTGTGAGGGTACCCCAGGAGAGTTCCAAATGTGTGTGGGCAGAATATATATTCCACGGGGGTAAAATTGAAAAAAGTTGAAAAAAAATTTTTTTGGGACTTAGTCATTTTTCCGGCGTTTATCAGACTTTCAGATAGGGGAAATGTGAGTGAGCGTTCCGATTTCAGTTCCAGAGCGATTCGCCCAATGAGTCCTTGATATTTAGTCGTTTTCAGCCAATTTTCTGGATTTTTGAAAATTTCAGTTTTTTGTGAAAATATTAACTAAATGAGGGAATAATATGTGTGACGGTACCCCAGGAGAGTTCCAAATGTGTGTGGGTAGAATATATATCCCACGGGGGTAAAATTGAAAAAAGTTGAAAAAAATTTTTTTTGGACTTAGTCATTTTTCCGGCATTTATCAGACTTTCAGATAGGGGAAATGTCAGTGAGCGTTCCGATTTCAGTTCCAGAGCGATTCGCCCAATGAGTCCTTGATATTTAGTCGTTTTCAGCCAATTTTCTGGATTTTTGAAAATTTCACTTTTTTGTGAAAATATCCACTAAATGAGGGAATAATATGTGTGACGGTACCCCAGGAGAGTTCCAAATGTGTGTGGGTAGAATATATATCCCACGGGGGTAAAATTGAAAAAAGTTGAAAAAAAATTTTTTTGGACTTAGTAATTTTTCCGGCGTTTATCAGACTTTCAGATAGGGGAAATGTGAGTGAGCGTTCCGATTTCAGTTCCAGAGCGATTCGCCCAATGAGTCCTTGATATTTAGTCGTTTTCAGCCAATTTTCTGGATTTTTGAAAATTTCA
This sequence comes from Phyllobates terribilis, assembly GCF_046119375.1. Taxonomy (NCBI): domain Eukaryota; kingdom Metazoa; phylum Chordata; class Amphibia; order Anura; family Dendrobatidae; genus Phyllobates; species Phyllobates terribilis. Next base: position 9,645,267 of record NW_027362805.1, on the reverse strand, counting down.
CTTTTTTGTGAAAATATCCACTAAATGAGGGAATAATATGTGTGAGGGTACCGCAGGAGAGTTCCAAATGTGTGTGGGTAGAATATATATCCCACGGGGGTAAAATTGAAAAAAGTTGAAAAACATTTTTTTTGGGACTTAGTCATTTTTCCGGCGTTTATCAGACTTTCAGATAGGGGAAATGTGAGTGAGCGTTCCGATTTCAGTTGCAGAGCGATTCGCCCAATGAGTCCTTGATATTTAGTCGTTTTCAGCCAATTTTCTGGATTTTTGAAAATTTCACTTTTTTGTGAAAATATCCACTAAATGAGGGAATAATATGTGTGAGGGTACCGCAGGAGAGTTCCAAATGTGTGTGGGTAGAATATATATCCCACGGGGGTAAAATTGAAAAAAGTTGAAAAACATTTTTTTTGGGACTTAGTCATTTTTCCGGCGTTTATCAGACTTTCAGATAGGGGAAATGTGAGTGAGCGTTCCGATTTCAGTTGCAGAGCGATTCGCCCAATGAGTCCTTGATATTTAGTCGTTTTCAGCCAATTTTCTGGATTTTTGAAAATTTCACTTTTTTGTGAAAATATCCACTAAATGAGGGAATAATATGTGTGAGGGTACCCCAGGAGAGTTCCAAATGTGTGTGGGTAGAATATATATCCCACGGGGGTAAAATTGAAAAAAGTTGAAAAACATTTTTTTTGGGACTTAGTCATTTTTCCGGCGTTTATCAGACTTTCAGATAGGGGAAATGTGAGTGAGCGTTCCGATTTCAGTTCCAGAGCGATTCGCCCAATGAGTCCTTGATATTTAGTCGTTTTCAGCCAATTTTCTGGATTTTTGAAAATTTCACTTTTTTGTGAAAATATCCACTAAATGAGGGAATAATATGTGTGAGGGTACCCCAGGAGAGTTCCAAATGTGTGTGGGCAGAATATATATCCCACGGGGGTAAAATTGAAAAAAGTTGAAAAACATTTTTTTTGGGACTTAGTCATTTTTCCGGCGTTTATCAGACTTTCAGATAGGGGAAATGTGAGTGAGCATTCCGATTTCAGTTCCAGAGCGATTCGCCCAATGAGTCCTTGATATTTAGTCGTTTTCAGCCAATTTTCTGGATTTTTGAAAATTTCACTTTTTTGTGAAAATATCCACTAAATGAGGGAATAATATGTGTGAGGGTACCCCAGGAGAGTTCCAAATGTGTGTGGGCAGAATATATATCCCACGGGGGTAAAATTGAAAAAAGTTGAAAAACATTTTTTTTGGGACTTAGTCATTTTTCCGGCGTTTATCAGACTTTCAGATAGGGGAAATGTGAGTGAGCATTCCGATTTCAGTTCCAGAGCGATTCGCCCAATGAGTCCTTGATATTTAGTCGTTTTCAGCCAATTTTCTGGATTTTTGAAAATTTCACTTTTTTGTGAAAATATCCACTAAATGAGGGAATAATATGTGTGAGGGTACCCCAGAAGAGTTCCAAATGTGTGTGGGTAGAATATATATCCCACGGGGGTAAAATTGAAAAAAGTTGAAAAAAAATTTTTTTTGGACTTAGTCATTTTTCCGGCGTTTATCAGACTTTCAGATAGGGGAAATGTGAGTGAGCGTTCCGATTTCAGTTCCAGAGCGATTCGCCCAATGAGTCCTTGATATTTAGTCGTTTTCAGCCAATTTTCTGGATTTTTGAAAATTTCACTTTTTTGTGAAAATATCCACTAAATGAGGGAACAATATGTGTGAGGGTACCCCAGGAGAGTTCCAAATGTGTGTGGGCAGAATATATATTCCACGGGGGTAAAATTGAAAAAAGTTGAAAAAAATTTTTTTTGGGACTTAGTCATGTTTCCGGCGTTTATCAGACTTTCAGATAGGGGAAATGTGAGTGAGCGTTCCGATTTCAGTTCCAGAGCGATTCGCCCAATGAGTCCTTGATATTTAGTCGTTTTCAGCCAATTTTCTGGATTTTTGAAAATTTCAGTTTTTTGTGAAAATATCCACTAAATGAGGGAATAATATGTGTGACGGTACCCCAGGAGAGTTCCAAATGTGTGTGGGTAGAATATATATCCCACGGGGGTAAAATTGAAAAAAGTTGAAAAAAATTTTTTTTGGACTTAGTCATTTTTCCGGCATTTATCAGACTTTCAGATAGGGGAAATGTCAGTGAGCGTTCCGATTTCAGTTCCAGAGCGATTCGCCCAATGAGTCCTTGATATTTAGTAGTTTTCAGCCAATTTTCTGGATTTTTGAAAATTTCATTTTGTGAAAATATCCACTAAATGAGGGAATAATATGTGTGACGGTACCCCAGGAGAGTTCCAAATGTGTGTGGGTAGAATATATATCCCACGGGGGTAAAATTGAAAAAAGTTGAAAAAAATTTTTTTTGGACTTAGTAATTTTTCCGGCGTTTATCAGACTTTCAGATAGGGGAAATGTCAGTGAGCGTTCAGATTTCAGTTCCAGAGCGATTTGCCCAATGAGTCCTTGATATTCAGTCATTTTCAGCCAATTTTCTGGATTTTTAAAAATTTCACTTTTTTGTGAAAATATCCACTAAATGAGGGAATAATATGTGTGAGGGTACCCCAGGAGAGTTCCAAATGTGTGTGGGTAGAATATATATCCCACGGGGGTAAAATAGAAAAAAGTTTAAAAAAAATTTTTTTGGGACTTAGTCATTTTTCCGGCGTTTATCAGACTTTCAGATAGGGGAAATGTGAGTGAGCGTTCCGATTTCAGTTCCAGAGCGATTCGCCCAATGAGTCCTTGATATTTAGTCGTTTTCAGCCAATTTTCTGGATTTTTGAAAATTTCAGTTTTTTGTGAAAATATCCACTAAATGAGGGAATAATATGTGTGACGGTACCCCAGGAGAGTTCCAAATGTGTGTGGGTAGAATATATATCCCACGGGGGTAAAATTGAAAAAAGTTGAAAAAAATTTTTTTTGGACTTAGTCATTTTTCCGGCATTTATCAGACTTTCAGATAGGGGAAATGTCAGTGAGCGTTCCGATTTCAGTTCCAGAGCGATTCGCCCAATGAGTCCTTGATATTTAGTCGTTTTCAGCCAATTTTCTGGATTTTTGAAAATTTCACTTTTTTGTGAAAATATCCACTAAATGAGGGAATAATATGTGTGACGGTACCCCAGGAGAGTTCCAAATGTGTGTGGGTAGAATATATATCCCACGGGGGTAAAATTGAAAAAAGTTGAAAAAAAATTTTTTTGGACTTAGTAATTTTTCCGGCGTTTATCAGACTTTCAGATAGGGGAAATGTGAGTGAGCGTTCCGATTTCAGTTCCAGAGCGATTCGCCCAATGAGTCCTTGATATTTAGTCGTTTTCAGCCAATTTTCTGGATTTTTGAAAATTTCACTTTTTTGTGAAAATATCCACTAAATGAGGGAATAATATGTGTGAGGGTACCGCAGGAGAGTTCCAAATGTGTGTGGGTAGAATATATATCCCACGGGGGTAAAATTGAAAAAAGTTGAAAAACATTTTTTTTGGGACTTAGTCATTTTTCCGGCGTTTATCAGACTTTCAGATAGGGGAAATGTGAGTGAGCGTTCCGATTTCAGTTCCAGAGCGATTCGCCCAATGAGTCCTTGATATTTAGTCGTTTTCAGCCAATTTTCTGGGTTTTTGAAAATTTCACTTTTTTGTGAAAATATCCACTAAATGAGGGAATAATATGTGTGAGGGTACCCCAGGAGAGTTCCAAATGTGTGTGGGTAGAATATATATCCCACGGGGGTAAAATTGAAAAAAGTTGAAAAACATTTTTTTTGGGACTTAGTCATTTTTCCGGCGTTTATCAGACTTTCAGATAGGGGAAATGTGAGTGAGCGTTCCGATTTCAGTTCCAGAGCGATTCGCCCAATGAGTCCTTGATATTTAGTCGTTTTCAGCCAATTTTCTGGATTTTTGAAAATTTCACTTTTTTGTGAAAATATCCACTAAATGAGGGAATAATATGTGTGAGGGTACCCCAGGAGAGTTCCAAATGTGTGTGGGCAGAATATATATCCCACGGGGGTAAAATTGAAAAAAGTTGAAAAACATTTTTTTTGGGACTTAGTCATTTTTCCGGCGTTTATCAGACTTTCAGATAGGGGAAATGTGAGTGAGCATTCCGATTTCAGTTCCAGAGCGATTCGCCCAATGAGTCCTTGATATTTAGTCGTTTTCAGCCAATTTTCTGGATTTTTGAAAATTTCACTTTTTTGTGAAAATATCCACTAAATGAGGGAATAATATGTGTGAGGGTACCCCAGGAGAGTTCCAAATGTGTGTGGGCAGAATATATATCCCACGGGGGTAAAATTGAAAAAAGTTGAAAAACATTTTTTTTGGGACTTAGTCATTTTTCCGGCGTTTATCAGACTTTCAGATAGGGGAAATGTGAGTGAGCATTCCGATTTCAGTTCCAGAGCGATTCGCCCAATGAGTCCTTGATATTTAGTCGTTTTCAGCCAATTTTCTGGATTTTTGAAAATTTCACTTTTTTGTGAAAATATCCACTAAATGAGGGAATAATATGTGTGAGGGTACCCCAGAAGAGTTCCAAATGTGTGTGGGTAGAATATATATCCCACGGGGGTAAAATTGAAAAAAGTTGAAAAAAAATTTTTTTTGGACTTAGTCATTTTTCCGGCGTTTATCAGACTTTCAGATAGGGGAAATGTGAGTGAGCGTTCCGATTTCAGTTCCAGAGCGATTCGCCCAATGAGTCCTTGATATTTAGTCGTTTTCAGCCAATTTTCTGGATTTTTGAAAATTTCACTTTTTTGTGAAAATATCCACTAAATGAGGGAACAATATGTGTGAGGGTACCCCAGGAGAGTTCCAAATGTGTGTGGGCAGAATATATATTCCACGGGGGTAAAATTGAAAAAAGTTGAAAAAAATTTTTTTTGGGACTTAGTCATGTTTCCGGCGTTTATCAGACTTTCAGATAGGGGAAATGTGAGTGAGCGTTCCGATTTCAGTTCCAGAGCGATTCGCCCAATGAGTCCTTGATATTTAGTCGTTTTCAGCCAATTTTCTGGATTTTTGAAAATTTCAGTTTTTTGTGAAAATATCCACTAAATGAGGGAATAATATGTGTGACGGTACCCCAGGAGAGTTCCAAATGTGTGTGGGTAGAATATATATCCCACGGGGGTAAAATTGAAAAAAGTTGAAAAAAATTTTTTTTGGACTTAGTCATTTTTCCGGCATTTATCAGACTTTCAGATAGGGGAAATGTCAGTGAGCGTTCCGATTTCAGTTCCAGAGCGATTCGCCCAATGAGTCCTTGATATTTAGTAGTTTTCAGCCAATTTTCTGGATTTTTGAAAATTTCATTTTGTGAAAATATCCACTAAATGAGGGAATAATATGTGTGACGGTACCCCAGGAGAGTTCCAAATGTGTGTGGGTAGAATATATATCCCACGGGGGTAAAATTGAAAAAAGTTGAAAAAAATTTTTTTTGGACTTAGTAATTTTTCCGGCGTTTATCAGACTTTCAGATAGGGGAAATGTCAGTGAGCGTTCAGATTTCAGTTCCAGAGCGATTTGCCCAATGAGTCCTTGATATTCAGTCATTTTCAGCCAATTTTCTGGATTTTTAAAAATTTCACTTTTTTGTGAAAATATCCACTAAATGAGGGAATAATATGTGTGAGGGTACCCCAGGAGAGTTCCAAATGTGTGTGGGTAGAATATATATCCCACGGGGGTAAAATAGAAAAAAGTTTAAAAAAAATTTTTTTGGGACTTAGTCATTTTTCCGGCGTTTATCAGACTTTCAGATAGGGGAAATGTGAGTGAGCGTTCCGATTTCAGTTCCAGAGCGATTCGCCCAATGAGTCCTTGATATTTAGTCGTTTTCAGCCAATTTTCTGGATTTTTGAAAATTTCACTTTTTTGTGAAAATATCCACTAAATGAGGGAATAATATGTGTGAGGGTACCCCAGGAGAGTTCCAAATGTGTGTGGGCAGAATATATATCCCACGGGGGTAAAATTGAAAAAAGTTGAAAAACATTTTTTTGGGACTTAGTCATTTTTCCGGCGTTTATCAGACTTTCAGATAGGGGAAATGTGAGTGAGCATTCCGATTTCAGTTCCAGAGCGATTCGCCCAATGAGTCCTTGATATTTAGTCGTTTTCAGCCAATTTTCTGGATTTTTGAAAATTTCACTTTTTTGTGAAAATATCCACTAAATGAGGGAATAATATGTGTGAGGGTACCCCAGAAGAGTTCCAAATGTGTGTGGGTAGAATATATATCCCACGGGGGTAAAATTGAAAAAAGTTGAAAAAAAATTTTTTTTGGACTTAGTCATTTTTCCGGCGTTTATCAGACTTTCAGATAGGGGAAATGTGAGTGAGCGTTCCGATTTCAGTTCCAGAGCGATTCGCCCAATGAGTCCTTGATATTTAGTCGTTTTCAGCCAATTTTCTGGATTTTTGAAAATTTCACTTTTTTGTGAAAATATCCACTAAATGAGGGAATAATATGTGTGAGGGTACCCCAGGAGAGTTCCAAATGTGTGTGGGCAGAATATATATTCCACGGGGGTAAAATTGAAAAAAGTTGAAAAAAAATTTTTTTGGGACTTAGTCATTTTTCCGGCGTTTATCAGACTTTCAGATAGGGGAAATGTGAGTGAGCGTTCCGATTTCAGTTCCAGAGCGATTCGCCCAATGAGTCCTTGATATTTAGTCGTTTTCAGCCAATTTTCTGGATTTTTGAAAATTTCAGTTTTTTGTGAAAATATCCACTAAATGAGGGAATAATATGTGTGACGGTACCCCAGGAGAGTTCCAAATGTGTGTGGGTAGAATATATATCCCACGGGGGTAAAATTGAAAAAAGTTGAAAAAAATTTTTTTTGGACTTAGTAATTTTTCCGGCGTTTATCAGACTTTCAGATAGGGGAAATGTCAGTGAGCGTTCAGATTTCAGTTCCAGAGCGATTTGCCCAATGAGTCCTTGATATTCAGTCATTTTCAGCCAATTTTCTGGATTTTTAAAAATTTCACTTTTTTGTGAAAATATCCACTAAATGAGGGAATAATATGTGTGAGGGTACCCCAGGAGAGTTCCAAATGTGTGTGGGTAGAATATATATCCCACGGGGGTAAAATTGAAAAAAGTTGAAAAACATTTTTTTTGGGACTTAGTCATTTTTCCGGCGTTTATCAGACTTTCAGATAGGGGAAATGTGAGTGAGCGTTCCGATTTCAGTTCCAGAGCGATTCGCCCAATGAGTCCTTGATATTTAGTCGTTTTCAGCCAATTTTCTGGATTTTTGAAAATTTCACTTTTTTGTGAAAATATCCACTAAATGAGGGAATAATATGTGTGAGGGTACCCCAGGAGAGTTCCAAATGTGTGTGGGCAGAATATATATCCCACGGGGGTAAAATTGAAAAAAGTTGAAAAACATTTTTTTTGGGACTTAGTCATTTTTCCGGCGTTTATCAGACTTTCAGATAGGGGAAATGTGAGTGAGCATTCCGATTTCAGTTCCAGAGCGATTCGCCCAATGAGTCCTTGATATTTAGTCGTTTTCAGCCAATTTTCTGGATTTTTGAAAATTTCACTTTTTTGTGAAAATATCCACTAAATGAGGGAATAATATGTGTGAGGGTACCCCAGAAGAGTTCCAAATGTGTGTGGGTAGAATATATATCCCACGGGGGTAAAATTGAAAAAAGTTGAAAAAAAATTTTTTTTGGACTTAGTCATTTTTCCGGCGTTTATCAGACTTTCAGATAGGGGAAATGTGAGTGAGCGTTCCGATTTCAGTTCCAGAGCGATTCGCCCAATGAGTCCTTGATATTTAGTCGTTTTCAGCCAATTTTCTGGATTTTTGAAAATTTCACTTTTTTGTGAAAATATCCACTAAATGAGGGAATAATATGTGTGAGGGTACCCCAGGAGAGTTCCAAATGTGTGTGGGCAGAATATATATTCCACGGGGGTAAAATTGAAAAAAGTTGAAAAAAATTTTTTTTGGGACTTAGTCATTTTTCCGGCGTTTATCAGACTTTCAGATAGGGGAAATGTGAGTGAGCGTTCCGATTTCAGTTCCAGAGCGATTCGCCCAATGAGTCCTTGATATTTAGTCGTTTTCAGCCAATTTTCTGGATTTTTGAAAATTTCAGTTTTTTGTGAAAATATCCACTAAATGAGGGAATAATATGTGTGACGGTACCCCAGGAGAGTTCCAAATGTGTGTGGGTAGAATATATATCCCACGGGGGTAAAATTGCAAAAAGTTGAAAAAAATTTTTTTTGGACTTAGTCATTTTTCCGGCATTTATCAGACTTTCAGATAGGGGAAATGTCAGTGAGCGTTCCGATTTCAGTTCCAGAGCGATTCGCCCAATGAGTCCTTGATATTTAGTCGTTTTCAGCCAATTTTCTGGATTTTTGAAAATTTCATTTTGTGAAAATATCCACTAAATGAGGGAATAATATGTGTGACGGTACCCCAGGAGAGTTCCAAATGTGTGTGGGTAGAATATATATCCCACGGGGGTAAAATTGAAAAAAGTTGAAAAAAATTTTTTTTGGACTTAGTAATTTTTCCGGCGTTTATCAGACTTTCAGATAGGGGAAATGTCAGTGAGCGTTCAGATTTCAGTTCCAGAGCGATTTGCCCAATGAGTCCTTGATATTCAGTCATTTTCAGCCAATTTTCTGGATTTTTAAAAATTTCACTTTTTTGTGAAAATATCCACTAAATGAGGGAATAATATGTGTGAGGGTACCCCAGGAGAGTTCCAAATGTGTGTGGGTAGAATATATATCCCACGGGGGTAAAATAGAAAAAAGTTGAAAAAAAATTTTTTTGGGACTTAGTCATTTTTCCGGCGTTTATCAGACTTTCAGATAGGGGAAATGTGAGTGAGCGTTCCGATTTCAGTTCCAGAGCGATTCGCCCAATGAGTCCTTGATATTTAGTCGTTTTCAGCCAATTTTCTGGATTTTTGAAAATTTCACTTTTTTGTGAAAATATCCACTAAATGAGGGAATAATATGTGTGAGGGTACCCCAGGAGAGTTCCAAATGTGTGTGGGCAGAATATATATCCCACGGGGGTAAAATTGAAAAAAGTTGAAAAAAATTTTTTTTGGGACTTAGTCATTTTTCCGGCGTTTATCAGACTTTCAGATAGGGGAAATGTGAGTGAGCTTTCCGATTTCAGTTCCAGAGCGATTCGCCCAGTGAGTCCTTGATATTTAGTCGTTTTCAGCCAATTTTCTGGATTTTTGAAAATTTCAGTTTTTTGTGAAAATATCCACTAAATGAGGGAATAATATGTGTGACGGTACCCCAGGAGAGTTCCAAATGTGTGTGGGTAGAATATATATCCCACGGGGGTAAAATTGAAAAAAGTTTAAAAAAATTTTTTTTGGACTTAGTCATTTTTCCGGCATTTATCAGACTTTCAGATAGGGGAAATGTGAGTGAGCGTTCCGATTTCAGTTCCAGAGCGATTCGCCCAATGAGTCCTTGATATTTAGTCGTTTTCAGCCAATTTTCTGGATTTTTGAAAATTTCACTTTTTTGTGAAAATATCCACTAAATGAGGGAATAATATGTGTGAGGGTACCCCAGGAGAGTTCCAAATGTGTGTGGGTAGAATATATATCCCACGGGGGTAAAATTGAAAAAAGTTGAAAAACATTTTTTTTGGGACTTAGTCATTTTTCCGGTGTTTATCAGACTTTCAGATAGGGGAAATGTGAGTGAGCGTTCCGATTTCAGTTCCAGAGCGATTCGCCCAATGAGTCCTTGATATTTAGTCGTTTTCAGCCAATTTTCTGGATTTTTGAAAATTTCACTTTTTTGTGAAAATATCCACTAAATGAGGGAATAATATGTGTGAGGGTACCCCAGGAGAGTTCCAAATGTGTGTGGGTAGAATATATATCCCACGGGGGTAAAATTGAAAAAAGTTGAAAAAAAATTTTTTTGGGACTTAGTCATTTTTCCGGCGTTTATCAGACTTTCATATAGGGGAAATGTGAGTGAGCGTTCCGATTTCAGTTCCAGAGCGATTCGCCCAATGAGTCCTTGATATTTAGTCGTTTTCAGCCAATTTTCTGGATTTTTGAAAATTTCACTTTTTTGTGAAAATATCCACTAAATGAGGGAATAATATGTGTGAGGGTACCCCAGGAGAGTTCCAAATGTGTGTGGGCAGAATATATATCCCACGGGGGTAAAATTGAAAAAAGTTGAAAAAAATTTTTTTTTGGACTTAGTCATTTTTCCGGCGTTTATCAGACTTTCAGATAGGGGAAATGTGAGTGAGCGTTCCGATTTCAGTTCCAGAGCGATTCGCCCAATGAGTCCTTGATATTTAGTCGTTTTCAGCCAATTTTCTGGATTTTTGAAAATTTCAGTTTTTTGTGAAAATATCCACTAAATGAGGGAATAATATGTGTGACGGTACCCCAGGAGAGTTCCAAATGTGTGTGGGTAGAATATATATCCCACGGGGGTAAAATTGAAAAAAGTTGAAAAATATTTTTTTGGGGACTTAGTCATTTTTCCGGTGTTTATCAGACTTTCAGATAGGGGAAATGTGAGTGAGCGTTCCGATTTCAGTTCCAGAGCGATTCGCCCAATGAGTCCTTGATATTTAATCGTTTTCAGCCAATTTTCTGGATTTTTGAAAATTTCACTTTTTTGTGAAAATATCCACTAAATGAGGGAATAATATGTGTGAGGGTACCCCAGGAGAGTTCCAAATGTGTGTGGGTAGAATATATATCCCACGGGGGTAAAATTGAAAAAAGTTGAAAAACATTTTTTTTGGGACTTAGTCATTTTTCCGGCGTTTATCAGACTTTCAGATAGGGGAAATGTGAGTGAGCGTTCCGATTTCAGTTCCAGAGCGATTCGCCCAATGAGTCCTTGATATTTAGTCGTTTTCAGCCAATTTTCTGGATTTTTGAAGATTTCACTTTTTTGTGAAAATATCCACTAAATGAGGGAATAATATGTGTGAGGGTACCCCAGGAGAGTTCCAAATGTGTGTGGGCAGAATATATATCCCACGGGGGTAAAATTGAAAAAAGTTGAAAAACATTTTTTTTGGGACTTAGTCATTTTTCCGGCGTTTATCAGACTTTCAGATAGGGGAAATGTGAGTGAGCGTTCCGATTTCAGTTCCAGAGCGATTCGCCCAATGAGTCCTTGATATTTAGTCGTTTTCAGCCAATTTTCTGGATTTTTGAAAATTTCAGTTTTTTGTGAAAATATCCACTAAATGAGGGAATAATATGTGTGACGGTACCCCAGGAGAGTTCCAAATGTGTGTGGGTAGAATATATATCCCACGGGGGTAAAATTGAAAAAAGTTGAAAAAAATTTTTTTTGGACTTAGTAATTTTTCCGGCGTTTATCAGACTTTCAGATAGGGGAAATGTCAGTGAGCGTTCAGATTTCAGTTCCAGAGCGATTTGCCCAATGAGTCCTTGATATTCAGTCATTTTCAGCCAATTTTCTGGATTTTTAAAAATTTCACTTTTTTGTGAAAATATCCACTAAATGAGGGAATAATATGTGTGAGGGTACCCCAGGAGAGTTCCAAATGTGTGTGGGTAGAATATATATCCCACGGGGGTAAAATTGAAAAAAGTTGAAAAAAAATTTTTTTGGGACTTAGTCATTTTTCCGGCGTTTATCAGACTTTCAGATAGGGGAAATGTGAGTGAGCGTTCCGATTTCAGTTCCAGAGCGATTCGCCCAATGAATCCTTGATATTTAGTCGTTTTCAGCCAATTTTCTGGATTTTTGAAAATTTCACTTTTTTGTGAAAATATCCACTAAATGAGGGAATAATATGTGTGAGGGTACCCCAGGAGAGTTCCAAATGTGTGTGGGCAGAATATATATCCCACGGGGGTAAAATTGAAAAAAGTTGAAAAAAATTTTTTTTGGGACTTAGTCATTTTTCCGGCGTTTATCAGACTTTCAGATAGGGGAAATGTGAGTGAGCGTTCCGATTTCAGTTCCAGAGCGATTCGCCCAATGAGTCCTTGATATTTAGTCGTTTTCAGCCAATTTTCTGGATTTTTGAAAATTTCAGTTTTTTGTGAAAATATCCACTAAATGAGGGAATAATATGTGTGACGGTACCCCAGGAGAGTTCCAAATGTGTGTGGGTAGAATATATATCCCACGGGGGTAAAATTGAAAAAAGTTGAAAAAAATTTTTTTTGGACTTAGTCATTTTTCCGGCATTTATCAGACTTTCAGATAGGGGAAATGTCAGTGAGCGTTCAGATTTCAGTTCCAGAGCGATTCGCCCAATGAGTCCTTGATATTCAGTCATTTTCAGCCAATTTTCTGGATTTTTAAAAATTTCACTTTTTTGTGAAAATATCCACTAAATGAGGGAATAATATGTGTGAGGGTACCCCAGGAGAGTTCCAAATGTGTGTGGGTAGAATATATATCCCACAGAGGTAAAATTGAAAAAAGTTGAAAAAAATTTTTTTGGGGACTTAGTCATTTTTCCGGCGTTTATCAGACTTTCAGATAGGGGAAATGTGAGTGAGCGTTCCGATTTCAGTTCCAGAGCGATTCGCCCAATGAGTCCTTGATATTTAGTCGTTTTCAGCCAATTTTCTGGATTTTTGAAAATTTCACTTTTTTGTGAAAATATCCACTAAATGAGGCAATAATATGTGTGAGGGTACCCCAGGAGAGTTCCAAATGTGTGTGGGCAGAATATATATCCCACGGGGGTAAAATTGAAAAAAGTTGAAAAACATTTTTTTTGGGACTTAGTCATTTTTCCGGCGTTTATCAGACTTTCAGATAGGGGAAATGTGAGTGAGCGTTCCGATTTCAGTTCCAGAGCGATTCGCCCAATGAGTCCTTGATATTTAGTCGTTTTCAGCCAATTTTCTGGATTTTTGAAAATTTCACTTTTTTGTGAAAATATCCACTAAATGAGGGAATAATATGTGTGAGGGTACCCCAGAAGAGTTCCAAATGTGTGTGGGTAGAATATATATCCCACGGGGGTAAAATTGAAAAAAGTTGAAAAAAAATTTTTTTGGGACTTAGTCATTTTTCCGGCGTTTATCAGACTTTCAGATAGGGGAAATGTGAGTGAGCGTTCCGATTTCAGTTCCAGAGCGATTCGCCCAATGAATCCTTGATATTTAGTCGTTTTCAGCCAATTTTCTGGATTTTTGAAAATTTCACTTTTTTGTGAAAATATCCACTAAATGAGGGAATAATATGTGTGAGGGTACCCCAGGAGAGTTCCAAATGTGTGTGGGCAGAATATATATCCCACGGGGGTAAAATTGAAAAAAGTTGAAAAAAATTTTTTTTGGGACTTAGTCATTTTTCCGGCGTTTATCAGACTTTCAGATAGGGGAAATGTGAGTGAGCGTTCCGATTTCAGTTCCAGAGCGATTCGCCCAATGAGTCCTTGATATTTAGTCGTTTTCAGCCAATTTTCTGGATTTTTGAAAATTTCAGTTTTTTGTGAAAATATCCACTAAATGAGGGAATAATATGTGTGACGGTACCCCAGGAGAGTTCCAAATGTGTGTGGGTAGAATATATATCCCACGGGGGTAAAATTGAAAAAAGTTGAAAAAAATTTTTTTTGGACTTAGTCATTTTTCCGGCATTTATCAGACTTTCAGATAGGGGAAATGTCAGTGAGCGTTCAGATTTCAGTTCCAGAGCGATTCGCCCAATGAGTCCTTGATATTCAGTCATTTTCAGCCAATTTTCTGGATTTTTAAAAATTTCACTTTTTTGTGAAAATATCCACTAAATGAGGGAATAATATGTGTGAGGGTACCCCAGGAGAGTTCCAAATGTGTGTGGGTAGAATATATATCCCACAGAGGTAAAATTGAAAAAAGTTGAAAAAAATTTTTTTGGGGACTTAGTCATTTTTCCGGCGTTTATCAGACTTTCAGATAGGGGAAATGTGAGTGAGCGTTCCGATTTCAGTTCCAGAGCGATTCGCCCAATGAGTCCTTGATATTTAGTCGTTTTCAGCCAATTTTCTGGATTTTTGAAAATTTCACTTTTTTGTGAAAATATCCACTAAATGAGGCAATAATATGTGTGAGGGTACCCCAGGAGAGTTCCAAATGTGTGTGGGCAGAATATATATCCCACGGGGGTAAAATTGAAAAAAGTTGAAAAACATTTTTTTTGGGACTTAGTCATTTTTCCGGCGTTTATCAGACTTTCAGATAGGGGAAATGTGAGTGAGCGTTCCGATTTCAGTTCCAGAGCGATTCGCCCAATGAGTCCTTGATATTTAGTCGTTTTCAGCCAATTTTCTGGATTTTTGAAAATTTCACTTTTTTGTGAAAATATCCACTAAATGAGGGAATAATATGTGTGAGGGTACCCCAGAAGAGTTCCAAATGTGTGTGGGTAGAATATATATCCCACGGGGGTAAAATTGAAAAAAGTTGAAAAAAATTTTTTTTGGGACTTAGTCATTTTTCCGGCGTTTATCAGACTTTCAGATAGGGGAAATGTGAGTGAGCGTTCCGATTTTAGTTCCAGAGCGATTCGCCCAATGAGTCCTTGATATTTAGTCGTTTTCAGCCAATTTTCTGGATTTTTGAAAATTTCACTTTTTTGTGAAAATATCCACTAAATGAGGCAATAATATGTGTGAGGGTACCCCAGGAGAGTTCCAAATGTGTGTGGGCAGAATATATATCCCACGGGGGTAAAATTGAAAAAAGTTGAAAAACATTTTTTTTGGGACTTAGTCATTTTTCCGGCGTTTATCAGACTTTCAGATAGGGGAAATGTGAGTGAGCGTTCCGATTTCAGTTCCAGAGCGATTCGCCCAATGAGTCCTTGATATTTAGTCGTTTTCAGCCAATTTTCTGGATTTTTGAAAATTTCACTTTTTTGTGAAAATATCCACTAAATGAGGGAATAATATGTGTGAGGGTACCCCAGAAGAGTTCCAAATGTGTGTGGGTAGAATATATATCCCACGGGGGTAAAATTGAAAAAAGTTGAAAAAAATTTTTTTTGGGACTTAGTCATTTTTCCGGCGTTTATCAGACTTTCAGATAGGGGAAATGTGAGTGAGCGTTCCGATTTTAGTTCCAGAGCGATTCGCCCAATGAGTCCTTGATATTTAGTCGTTTTCAGCCAATTTTCTGGATTTTTGAAAATTTCACTTTTTTGTGAAAATATCCACTAAATGAGGGAATAATATGTGTGAGGGTACCCCAGGAGAGTTCCAAATGTGTGTGGGTAGAATATATATCCCACAGGGGTAAAATTGAAAAAAGTTGAAAAAAATTTTTTTTGGGACTTAGTCATTTTTCCGGCGTTTATCAGACTTTCAGATAGGGGAAATGTGAGTGAGCGTTCCGATTTCAGTTCCAGAGCGATTCGCCCAATGAGTCCTTGATATTTAGTCGTTTTCAGCCAATTTTCTGGATTTTTGAAAATTTCACTTTTTTGTGAAAATATCCACTAAATGAGGGAATAATATGTGTGAGGGTACCCCAGGAGAGTTCCAAATGTGTGTGGGTAGAATATATATCCCACGGGGGTAAAATTGAAAAAAGTTGAAAAACATTTTTTTTGGGACTTAGTCATTTTTCCGGTGTTTATCAGACTTTCAGATAGGGGAAATGTGAGTGAGCGTTCCGATTTCAGTTCCAGAGCGATTCGCCCAATGAGTCCTTGATATTTAGTCGTTTTCAGCCAATTTTCTGGATTTTTGAAAATTTCACTTTTTTGTGAAAATATCCACTAAATGAGGGAATAATATGTGTGAGGGTACCCCAGGAGAGTTCCAAATGTGTGTGGGTAGAATATATATCCCACGGGGGTAAAATTGAAAAAAGTTGAAAAACATTTTTTTTGGGACTTAGTCATTTTTCCGGCGTTTATCAGACTTTCAGATAGGGGAAATGTGAGTGAGCGTTCCGATTTCAGTTCCAGAGCGATTCGCCCAATGAGTCCTTGATATTTAGTCGTTTTCAGCCAATTTTCTGGATTTTTGAAAATTTCACTTTTTTGTGAAAATATCCACTAAATGAGGGAATAATATGTGTGAGGGTACCCCAGGAGAGTTCCAAATGTGTGTGGGCAGAATATATATCCCACGGGGATAAAATTGAAAAAAGTTGAAAAAAATTTTTTTTGGGACTTAGTCATTTTTCCGGCGTTTATCAGACTTTCAGATAGGGGAAATGTGAGTGAGCGTTCCGATTTTAGTTCCAGAGCGATTCGCCCAATGAGTCCTTGATATTTAGTCGTTTTCAGCCAATTTTCTGGATTTTTGAAAATTTCACTTTTTTGTGAAAATATCCACTAAATGAGGGAATAATATGTGTGAGGGTACCCCAGGAGAGTTCCAAATGTGTGTGGGTAGAATATATATCCCACAGGGGTAAAATTGAAAAAAGTTGAAAAAAATTTTTTTTGGGACTTAGTCATTTTTCCGGCGTTTATCAGACTTTCAGATAGGGGAAATGTGAGTGAGCGTTCCGATTTCAGTTCCAGAGCGATTCGCCCAATGAGTCCTTGATATTTAGTCGTTTTCAGCCAATTTTCTGTATTTTTGAAAATTTCACTTTTTTGTGAAAATATCCACTAAATGAGGGAATAATATGTGTGAGGGTACCCCAGGAGAGTTCCAAATGTGTGTGGGTAGAATATATATCCCACGGGGGTAAAATTGAAAAAAGTTGAAAAACATTTTTTTTGGGACTTAGTCATTTTTCCGGTGTTTATCAGACTTTCAGATAGGGGAAATGTGAGTGAGCGTTCCGATTTCAGTTCCAGAGCGATTCGCCCAATGAGTCCTTGATATTTAGTCGTTTTCAGCCAATTTTCTGGATTTTTGAAAATTTCACTTTTTTGTGAAAATATCCACTAAATGAGGGAATAATATGTGTGAGGGTACCTCAGGAGAGTTCCAAATGTTTGTGGGTAGAATATATATCCCACGGGGGTAAAATTGAAAAAAGTTGAAAAACATTTTTTTTGGGACTTAGTCATTTTTCCGGCGTTTATCAGACTTTCAGATAGGGGAAATGTGAGTGAGCGTTAAGATTTCAGTTCCAGAGCGATTCGCCCAATGAGTCCTTGATATTTAGTCGTTTTCAGCCAATTTTCTGGATTTTTGAAAATTTCACTTTTTTGTGAAAATATCCACTAAATGAGGGAATAATATGTGTGAGGGTACCCCAGGAGAGTTCCAAATGTGTGTGGGCAGAATATATATCCCACGGGGGTAAAATTGAAAAAAGTTGAAAAACATTTTTTTTGGGACTTAGTCATTTTTCCGGCGTTTATCAGACTTTCAGATAGGGGAAATGTGAGTGAGCGTTCCGATTTTAGTTCCAGAGCGATTCGCCCAATGAGTCCTTGATATTTAGTCGTTTTCAGCCAATTTTCTGGATTTTTGAAAATTTCACTTTTTTGTGAAAATATCCACTAAATGAGGGAATAATATGTGTGAGGGTACCCCAGGAGAGTTCCAAATGTGTGTGGGTAGAATATATATCCCACAGGGGTAAAATTGAAAAAAGTTGAAAAACATTTTTTTTGGGACTTAGTCATTTTTCCGGTGTTTATCAGACTTTCAGATAGGGGAAATGTGAGTGAGCGTTCCGATTTCAGTTCCAGAGCGATTCGCCCAATGAGTCCTTGATATTTAGTCGTTTTCAGCCAATTTTCTGGATTTTTGAAAATTTCACTTTTTTGTGAAAATATCCACTAAATGAGGGAATAATATGTGTGAGGGTACCCCAGGAGAGTTCCAAATGTGTGTGGGTAGAATATATATCCCACGGGGGTAAAATTGAAAAAAGTTGAAAAACATTTTTTTTGGGACTTAGTCATTTTTCCGGCGTTTATCAGACTTTCAGATAGGGGAAATGTGAGTGAGCGTTCCGATTTCAGTTCCAGAGCGATTCGCCCAATGAATCCTTGATATTTAGTCGTTTTCAGCCAATTTTCTGGATTTTTGAAAATTTCACTTTTTTGTGAAAATATCCACTAAATGAGGGAATAATATGTGTGAGGGTACCCCAGGAGAGTTCCAAATGTGTGTGGGCAGAATATATATCCCACGGGGGTAAAATTGAAAAAAGTTGAAAAAAATTTTTTTTGGACTTAGTCATTTTTCCGGCATTTATCAGACTTTCAGATAGGGGAAATGTCAGTGAACGTTCCGATTTCAGTTCCAGAGCGATTCGCCCAATGAGTCCTTGATATTTAGTCGTTTTCAGCCAATTTTCTGGATTTTTGAAAATTTCACTTTTTTGTGAAAATATCCACTAAATGAGGGAATAATATGTGTGACGGTACCCCAGGAGAGTTCCAAATGTGTGTGGGTAGAATATATATCCCACGGGGGTAAAATTGAAAAAAGTTTAAAAAAATTTTTTTTGGACTTAGTAATTTTTCCGGTGTTTATCAGACTTTCAGATAGGGGAAATGTGAGTGAGCGTTCCGATTTCAGTTCCAGAGCGATTCGCCCAATGAGTCCTTGATATTTAGTCGTTTTCAGCCAATTTTCTGGATTTTTGAAAATTTCACTTTTTTGTGAAAATATCCACTAAATGAGGGAATAATATGTGTGAGGGTACCCCAGGAGAGTTCCAAATGTGTGTGGGTAGAATATATATCCCACGGGGGTAAAATTGAAAAAAGTTGAAAAACATTTTTTTTGGGACTTAGTCATTTTTCCGGCGTTTATCAGACTTTCAGATAGGGGAAATGTGAGTGAGCGTTCCGATTTCAGTTCCAGAGCGATTCGCCCAATGAGTCCTTGATATTTAGTCGTTTTCAGCCAATTTTCTGGATTTTTGAAAATTTCACTTTTTTGTGAAAATATCCACTAAATGAGGGAATAATATGTGTGAGGGTACCCCAGAAGAGTTCCAAATGTGTGTGAGTAGAATATATATCCCACGGGGGTAAAATTGAAAAAAGTTGAAAAAAAATTTTTTTTGGACTTAGTCATTTTTCCGGCGTTTATCAGACTTTCAGATAGGGGAAATGTGAGTGAGCGTTCCGATTTCAGTTCCAGAGCGATTCGCCCAATGAGTCCTTGATATTTAGTCGTTTTCAGCCAATTTTCTGGATTTTTGAAAATTTCACTTTTTTGTGAAAATATCCACTAAATGAGGGAATAATATGTGTGAGGGTACCCCAGGAGAGTTCCAAATGTGTGTGGTCAGAATATATATCCCACGGGGGTAAAATTGAAAAAAGTTGAAAAACATTTTTTTGGGGACTTAGTCATTTTTCCGGCGTTTATCAGACTTTCAGATAGGGGAAATGTGAGTGAGCGTTCCGATTTCAGTTCCAGAGCGATTCGCCCAATGAGTCCTTGATATTTAGTCGTTTTCAGCCAATTTTCTGGATTTTTGAAAATTTCACTTTTTTGTGAAAATATCCACTAAATGAGGGAATAATATGTGTGAGGGTACCTCAGGAGAGTTCCAAATGTTTGTGGGTAGAATATATATCCCACGGGGGTAAAATTGAAAAAAGTTGAAAAACATTTTTTTTGGGACTTAGTCATTTTTCCGGCGTTTATCAGACTTTCAGATAGGGGAAATGTGAGTGAGCGTTAAGATTTCAGTTCCAGAGCGATTCGCCCAATGAGTCCTTGATATTTAGTCGTTTTCAGCCAATTTTCTGGATTTTTGAAAATTTCACTTTTTTGTGAAAATATCCACTAAATGAGGGAATAATATGTGTGAGGGTACCCCAGGAGAGTTCCAAATGTGTGTGGGCAGAATATATATCCCACGGGGGTAAAATTGAAAAAAGTTGAAAAACATTTTTTTTGGGACTTAGTCATTTTTCCGGCGTTTATCAGACTTTCAGATAGGGGAAATGTGAGTGAGCGTTCCGATTTTAGTTCCAGAGCGATTCGCCCAATGAGTCCTTGATATTTAGTCGTTTTCAGCCAATTTTCTGGATTTTTGAAAATTTCACTTTTTTGTGAAAATATCCACTAAATGAGGGAATAATATGTGTGAGGGTACCCCAGGAGAGTTCCAAATGTGTGTGGGTAGAATATATATCCCACAGGGGTAAAATTGAAAAAAGTTGAAAAACATTTTTTTTGGGACTTAGTCATTTTTCCGGTGTTTATCAGACTTTCAGATAGGGGAAATGTGAGTGAGCGTTCCGATTTCAGTTCCAGAGCGATTCGCCCAATGAGTCCTTGATATTTAGTCGTTTTCAGCCAATTTTCTGGATTTTTGAAAATTTCACTTTTTTGTGAAAATATCCACTAAATGAGGGAATAATATATGTGAGGGTACCCCAGGAGAGTTCCAAATGTGTGTGGGTAGAATATATATCCCACGGGGGTAAAATTGAAAAAAGTTGAAAAACATTTTTTTTGGGACTTAGTCATTTTTCCGGCGTTTATCAGACTTTCAGATAGGGGAAATGTGAGTGAGCGTTCCGATTTCAGTTCCAGAGCGATTCGCCCAATGAATCCTTGATATTTAGTCGTTTTCAGCCAATTTTCTGGATTTTTGAAAATTTCACTTTTTTGTGAAAATATCCACTAAATGAGGGAATAATATGTGTGAGGGTACCCCAGGAGAGTTCCAAATGTGTGTGGGCAGAATATATATCCCACGGGGGTAAAATTGAAAAAAGTTGAAAAAAATTTTTTTTGGACTTAGTCATTTTTCCGGCATTTATCAGACTTTCAGATAGGGGAAATGTCAGTGAACGTTCCGATTTCAGTTCCAGAGCGATTCGCCCAATGAGTCCTTGATATTTAGTCGTTTTCAGCCAATTTTCTGGATTTTTGAAAATTTCACTTTTTTGTGAAAATATCCACTAAATGAGGGAATAATATGTGTGACGGTACCCCAGGAGAGTTCCAAATGTGTGTGGGTAGAATATATATCCCACGGGGTAAAATTGAAAAAAGTTTAAAAAAATTTTTTTTGGACTTAGTAATTTTTCCGGTGTTTATCAGACTTTCAGATAGGGGAAATGTGAGTGAGCGTTCCGATTTCAGTTCCAGAGCGATTCGCCCAATGAGTCCTTGATATTTAGTCGTTTTCAGCCAATTTTCTGGATTTTTGAAAATTTCACTTTTTTGTGAAAATATCCACTAAATGAGGGAATAATATGTGTGAGGGTACCCCAGGAGAGTTCCAAATGTGTGTGGGTAGAATATATATCCCACGG
Organism: Phyllobates terribilis; assembly: GCF_046119375.1. NCBI lineage: Eukaryota > Metazoa > Chordata > Amphibia > Anura > Dendrobatidae > Phyllobates > Phyllobates terribilis. The sequence continues at coordinate 9,624,048 of NW_027362805.1, read as the reverse complement.
GGGTAAAATTGAAAAAAGTTGAAAAACATTTTTTTTGGGACTTAGTCATTTTTCCGGCGTTTATCAGACTTTCAGATAGGGGAAATGTGAGTGAGCGTTCCGATTTCAGTTCCAGAGCGATTCGCCCAATGAGTCCTTGATATTTAGTCGTTTTCAGCCAATTTTCTGGATTTTTGAAAATTTCACTTTTTTGTGAAAATATCCACTAAATGAGGGAATAATATGTGTGAGGGTACCCCAGGAGAGTTCCAAATGTGTTTGGTCAGAATATATATCCCACGGGGGTAAAATTGAAAAAAGTTGAAAAACATTTTTTTGGGGACTTAGTCATTTTTCCGGCGTTTATCAGACTTTCAGATAGGGGAAATGTGAGTGAGCGTTCCGATTTCAGTTCCAGAGCGATTCGCCCAATGAGTCCTTGATATTTAGTCGTTTTCAGCCAATTTTCTGGATTTTTGAAAATTTCACTTTTTTGTGAAAATATCCACTAAATGAGGGAATAATATGTGTGAGGGTACCCCAGAAGAGTTCCAAATGTGTGTGGGTAGAATATATATCCCACGGGGGTAAAATTGAAAAAAGTTGAAAAAAATTTTTTTTGGACTTAGTCATTTTTCCGGCATTTATCAGACTTTCAGATAGGGGAAATGTCAGTGAGCGTTCCGATTTCAGTTCCAGAGCGATTCGCCCAATGAGTCCTTGATATTTAGTCGTTTTCAGCCAATTTTCTGGATTTTTGAAAATTTCACTTTTTTGTGAAAATATCCACTAAATGAGGGAATAATATGTGTGACGGTACCCCAGGAGAGTTCCAAATGTGTGTGGGTAGAATATATATCCCACGGGGGTAAAATTGAAAAAAGTTGAAAAAAATTTTTTTTGGACTTAGTAATTTTTCCGGTGTTTATCAGACTTTCAGATAGGGGAAATGTGAGTGAGCGTTCCGATTTCAGTTCCAGAGCGATTCGCCCAATGAGTCCTTGATATTTAGTCGTTTTCAGCCAATTTTCTGGATTTTTGAAAATTTCACTTTTTTGTGAAAATATCCACTAAATGAGGGAATAATATGTTTGAGGGTACCCCAGGAGAGTTCCAAATGTGTGTGGGTAGAATATATATCCCACGGGGGTAAAATTGAAAAAAGTTGAAAAAAAATTTTTTGGGGACTTAGTCATTTTTCCGGCGTTTATCAGACTTTCAGATAGGGGAAATGTGAGTGAGCGTTCCGATTTTAGTTCCAGAGCGATTCGCCCAATGAGTCCTTGATATTTAGTCGTTTTCAGCCAATTTTCTGGATTTTTGAAAATTTCACTTTTTTGTGAAAATATCCACTAAATGAGGGAATAATATGTGTGAGGGTACCCCAGGAGAGTTCCAAATGTGTGTGGGTAGAATATATATCCCACGGGGGTAAAATTGAAAAAAGTTGAAAAACATTTTTTTTGGGACTTAGTCATTTTTCCGGCGTTTATCAGACTTTCAGATAGGGGAAATGTGAGTGAGCGTTCCGATTTCAGTTCCAGAGCGATTCGCCCAATGAGTCCTTGATATTTAGTCGTTTTCAGCCAATTTTCTGGATTTTTGAAAATTTCACTTTTTTGTGAAAATATCCACTAAATGAGGGAATAATATGTGTGAAGGTACCCCAGGAGAGTTCCAAATGTGTGTGGGTAGAATATATATCCCACGGGGGTAAAATTGAAAAAAGTTGAAAAACATTTTTTTTGGGACTTAGTCATTTTTCCGGCGTTTATCAGACTTTCAGATAGGGGAAATGTGAGTGAGCGTTCCGATTTCAGTTCCAGAGCGATTCGCCCAATGAGTCCTTGATATTTAGTCGTTTTCAGCCAATTTTCTGGATTTTTGAAAATTTCACTTTTTTGTGAAAATATCCACTAAATGAGGGAATAATATGTGTGAGGGTACCCCAGAAGAGTTCCAAATGTGTGTGGGTAGAATATATATCCCACGGGGGTAAAATTGAAAAAAGTTGAAAAAAAATTTTTTTTGGACTTAGTCATTTTTCCGGCGTTTATCAGACTTTCAGATAGGGGAAATGTGAGTGAGCGTTCCGATTTTAGTTCCAGAGCGATTCGCCCAATGAGTCCTTGATATTTAGTCGTTTTCAGCCAATTTTCTGGATTTTTGAAAATTTCACTTTTTTGTGAAAATATCCACTAAATGAGGGAATAATATGTGTGAGGGTACCCCAGGAGAGTTCCAAATGTGTGTGGGTAGAATATATATCCCACAGGGGTAAAATTGAAAAAAGTTGAAAAAAATTTTTTTTGGGACTTAGTCATTTTTCCGGCGTTTATCAGACTTTCAGATAGGGGAAATGTGAGTGAGCGTTCCGATTTCAGTTCCAGAGCGATTCGCCCAATGAGTCCTTGATATTTAGTCGTTTTCAGCCAATTTTCTGGATTTTTGAAAATTTCACTTTTTTGTGAAAATATCCACTAAATGAGGGAATAATATGTGTGAGGGTACCCCAGGAGAGTTCCAAATGTGTGTGGGTAGAATATATATCCCACGGGGGTAAAATTGAAAAAAGTTGAAAAACATTTTTTTTGGGACTTAGTCATTTTTCCGGTGTTTATCAGACTTTCAGATAGGGGAAATGTGAGTGAGCGTTCCGATTTCAGTTCCAGAGCGATTCGCCCAATGAGTCCTTGATATTTAGTCGTTTTCAGCCAATTTTCTGGATTTATGAAAATTTCACTTTTTTGTGAAAATATCCACTAAATGAGGGAATAATATGTGTGACGGTACCCCAGGAGAGTTCCAAATGTGTGTGGGTAGAATATATATCCCACGGGGGTAAAATTGAAAAAAGTTGAAAAAAATTTTTTTTGGACTTAGTAATTTTTCCGGTGTTTATCAGACTTTCAGATAGGGGAAATGTGAGTGAGCGTTCCGATTTCAGTTCCAGAGCGATTCGCCCAATGAGTCCTTGATATTTAGTCGTTTTCAGCCAATTTTCTGGATTTTTGAAAATTTCACTTTTTTGTGAAAATATCCACTAAATGAGGGAATAATATGTGTGAGGGTACCCCAGGAGAGTTCCAAATGTGTGTGGGTAGAATATATATCCCACGGGGGTAAAATTGAAAAAAGTTGAAAAACATTTTTTTTGGGACTTAGTCATTTTTCCGGCGTTTATCAGACTTTCAGATAGGGGAAATGTGAGTGAGCGTTCCGATTTCAGTTCCAGAGCGATTCGCCCAATGAGTCCTTGATATTTAGTCGTTTTCAGCCAATTTTCTGGATTTTTGAAAATTTCACTTTTTTGTGAAAATATCCACTAAATGAGGGAATAATATGTGTGAGGGTACCCCAGGAGAGTTCCAAATGTGTGTGGGCAGAATATATATTCCACGGGGGTAAAATTGAAAAAAGTTGAAAAACATTTTTTTTGGGACTTAGTCATTTTTCCGGCGTTTATCAGACTTTCAGATAGGGGAAATGTGAGTGAGCGTTCCGATTTCAGTTCCAGAGCGATTCGCCCAATGAGTCATTGATATTTAGTCGTTTTCAGCCAATTTTCTGGATTTTTGAAAATTTCAGTTTTTTGTGAAAATATCCACTAAATGAGGGAATAATATGTGTGACGGTACCCCAGGAGAGTTCCAAATGTGTGTGGGTAGAATATATATCCCACGGGGGTAAAATTAAAAAAAGTTGAAAAAAATTTTTTTTGGACTTAGTCATTTTTCCGGCATTTATCAGACTTTCAGATAGGGGAAATGTCAGTGAGCGTTCCGATTTCAGTTCCAGAGCGATTCGCCCAATGAGTCCTTGATATTTAGTCGTTTTCAGCCAATTTTCTGGATTTTTGAAAATTTCACTTTTTTGTGAAAATATCCACTAAATGAGGGAATAATATGTGTGAGGGTACCCCAGGAGAGTTCCAAATGTGTGTGGGCAGAATATATATTCCACGGGGGTAAAATTGAAAAAAGTTGAAAAAAAATTTTTTTGGGACTTAGTTATTTTTCCGGCGTTTATCAGACTTTCAGATAGGGGAAATGTGAGTGAGCGTTCCGATTTCAGTTCCAGAGCGATTCGCCCAATGAGTCCTTGATATTTAGTCGTTTTCAGCCAATTTTCTGGATTTTTGAAAATTTCAGTTTTTTGTGAAAATATCCACTAAATGAGGGAATAATATGTGTGACGGTACCCCAGGAGAGTTCCAAATGTGTGTGGGTAGAATATATATCCCACGGGGGTAAAATTGAAAAAAGTTGAAAAAAATTTTTTTTGGACTTAGTCATTTTTCCGGCATTTATCAGACTTTCAGATAGGGGAAATGTCAGTGAGCGTTCCGATTTCAGTTCCAGAGCGATTCGCCCAATGAGTCCTTGATACTTAGTCGTTTTCAGCCAATTTTCTGGATTTTTGAAAATTTCACTTTTTTGTGAAAATATCCACTAAATGAGGGAATAATATGTGTGACGGTACCCCAGGAGAGTTCCAAATGTGTGTGGGTAGAATATATATCCCACGGGGGTAAAATTGAAAAAAGTTGAAAAAAATTTTTTTTGGACTTAGTAATTTTTCCGGTGTTTATCAGACTTTCAGATAGGGGAAATGTGAGTGAGCGTTCCGATTTCAGTTCCAGAGCGATTCGCCCAATGAGTCCTTGATATTTAGTCGTTTTCAGCCAATTTTCTGGATTTTTGAAAATTTCACTTTTTTGTGAAAATATCCACTAAATGAGGGAATAATATGTGTGAGGGTACCCCAGGAGAGTTCCAAATGTGTGTGGGTAGAATATATATCCCACGGGGGTAAAATTGAAAAAAGTTGAAAAACATTTTTTTTGGGACTTAGTCATTTTTCCGGCGTTTATCAGACTTTCAGATAGGGGAAATGTGAGTGAGCGTTCCGATTTCAGTTCCAGAGCGATTCGCCCAATGAGTCCTTGATATTTAGTCGTTTTCAGCCAATTTTCTGGATTTTTGAAAATTTCACTTTTTTGTGAAAATATCCACTAAATGAGGGAATAATATGTGTGACGGTACCCCAGGAGAGTTCCAAATGTGTGTGGGTAGAATATATATCCCACGGGGGTAAAATTAAAAAAAGTTGAAAAAAATTTTTTTTGGACTTAGTCATTTTTCCGGCATTTATCAGACTTTCAGATAGGGGAAATGTCAGTGAGCGTTCCGATTTCAGTTCCAGAGCGATTCGCCCAATGAGTCCTTGATATTTAGTCGTTTTCAGCCAATTTTCTGGATTTTTGAAAATTTCACTTTTTTGTGAAAATATCCACTAAATGAGGGAATAATATGTGTGAGGGTACCCCAGGAGAGTTCCAAATGTGTGTGGGCAGAATATATATTCCACGGGGGTAAAATTGAAAAAAGTTGAAAAAAATTTTTTTTGGGACTTAGTCATTTTTCCGGCGTTTATCAGACTTTCAGATAGGGGAAATGTGAGTGAGCGTTCCGATTTCAGTTCCAGAGCGATTCGCCCAATGAGTCCTTGATATTTAGTCGTTTTCAGCCAATTTTCTGGATTTTTGAAAATTTCAGTTTTTTGTGAAAATATCCACTAAATGAGGGAATAATATGTGTGACGGTACCCCAGGAGAGTTCCAAATGTGTGTGGGTAGAATATATATCCCACGGGGGTAAAATTGAAAAAAGTTGAAAAAAATTTTTTTTGGACTTAGTCATTTTTCCGGCATTTATCAGACTTTCAGATAGGGGAAATGTCAGTGAGCGTTCCGATTTCAGTTCCAGAGCGATTCGCCCAATGAGTCCTTGATACTTAGTCGTTTTCAGCCAATTTTCTGGATTTTTGAAAATTTCACTTTTTTGTGAAAATATCCACTAAATGAGGGAATAATATGTGTGACGGTACCCCAGGAGAGTTCCAAATGTGTGTGGGTAGAATATATATCCCACGGGGGTAAAATTGAAAAAAGTTGAAAAAAATTTTTTTTGGACTTAGTAATTTTTCCGGTGTTTATCAGACTTTCAGATAGGGGAAATGTGAGTGAGCGTTCCGATTTCAGTTCCAGAGCGATTCGCCCAATGAGTCCTTGATATTTAGTCGTTTTCAGCCAATTTTCTGGATTTTTGAAAATTTCACTTTTTTGTGAAAATATCCACTAAATGAGGGAATAATATGTGTGAGGGTACCCCAGGAGAGTTCCAAATGTGTGTGGGTAGAATATATATCCCACGGGGGTAAAATTGAAAAAAGTTGAAAAACATTTTTTTTGGGACTTAGTCATTTTTCCGGCGTTTATCAGACTTTCAGATAGGGGAAATGTGAGTGAGCGTTCCGATTTCAGTTCCAGAGCGATTCGCCCAATGAGTCCTTGATATTTAGTCGTTTTCAGCCAATTTTCTGGATTTTTGAAAATTTCACTTTTTTGTGAAAATATCCACTAAATGAGGGAATAATATGTGTGAGGGTACCCCAGGAGAGTTCCAAATGTGTGTGGGCAGAATATATATTCCACGGGGGTAAAATTGAAAAAAGTTGAAAAACATTTTTTTTGGGACTTAGTCATTTTTCCGGCGTTTATCAGACTTTCAGATAGGGGAAATGTGAGTGAGCGTTCCGATTTCAGTTCCAGAGCGATTCGCCCAATGAGTCCTTGATATTTAGTCGTTTTCAGCCAATTTTCTGGATTTTTGAAAATTTCACTTTTTTGTGAAAATATCCACTAAATGAGGGAATAATATGTGTGACGGTACCCCAGGAGAGTTCCAAATGTGTGTGGGTAGAATATATATCCCACGGGGGTAAAATTGAAAAAAGTTGAAAAAAATTTTTTTTGGACTTAGTCATTTTTCCGGCATTTATCAGACTTTCAGATAGGGGAAATGTCAGTGAGCGTTCCTATTTCAGTTCCAGAGCGATTCGCCCAATGAGTCCTTGATATTTAGTCGTTTTCAGCCAATTTTCTGGATTTTTGAAAATTTCACTTTTTTGTGAAAATATCCACTAAATGAGGGAATAATATGTGTGACGGTACCCCAGGAGAGTTCCAAATGTGTGTGGGTAGAATATATATCCCACGGGGGTAAAATTGAAAAAAGTTGAAAAAAATTTTTTTTGGACTTAGTAATTTTTCCGGCGTTTATCAGACTTTCAGATAGGGGAAATGTCAGTGAGCATTCAGATTTCAGTTCCAGAGCGATTTGCCCAATGAGTCCTTGATATTCAGTCATTTTCAGCCAATTTTCTGGATTTTTGAAAATTTCACTTTTTTGTGAAAATATCCACTAAATGAGGGAATAATATGTGTGAGGGTACCCCAGGAGAGTTCCAAATGTGTGTGGGCAGAATATATATCCCACGGGGGTAAAATTGAAAAAAGTTGAAAAACATTTTTTTTGGGACTTAGTCATTTTTCCGGCGTTTATCAGACTTTCAGATAGGGGAAATGTGAGTGAGCGTTCCGATTTCAGTTCCAGAGCGATTCGCCCAATGAGTCCTTGATATTTAGTCGTTTTCAGCCAATTTTCTGGATTTTTGAAAATTTCACTTTTTTGTGAAAATATCCACTAAATGAGGGAATAATATGTGTGAGGGTACCCCAGAAGAGTTCCAAATGTGTGTGGGTAGAATATATATCCCACGGGGGTAAAATTGAAAAAAGTTGAAAAACATTTTTTTTGGGACTTAGTCATTTTTCCGGCGTTTATCAGACTTTCAGATAGGGGAAATGTGAGTGAGCGTTCCGATTTCAGTTCCAGAGCGATTCGCCCAATGAGTCTTTGATATTTAGTCGTTTTCAGCCAATTTTCTGGATTTTTGAAAATTTCACTTTTTTGTGAAAATATCCACTAAATGAGGGAATAATATGTGTGAGGGTACCCCAGGAGAGTTCCAAATGTGTGTGGGCAGAATATATATCCCACGGGGGTAAAATTGAAAAAAGTTGAAAAACATTTTTTTTGGGACTTAGTCATTTTTCCGGCGTTTATCAGACTTTCAGATAGGGGAAATGTGAGTGAGCGTTCCGATTTCAGTTCCAGAGCGATTCGCCCAATGAGTCCTTGATATTTAGTCGTTTTCAGCCAATTTTCTGGATTTTTGAAAATTTCACTTTTTTGTGAAAATATCCACTAAATGAGGGAATAATATGTGTGAGGGTACCCCAGAAGAGTTCCAAATGTGTGTGGGTAGAATATATATCCCACGGGGGTAAAATTGAAAAAAGTTGAAAAAAAATTTTTTTTGGAGTTAGTCATTTTTCCGGCGTTTATCAGACTTTCAGATAGGGGAAATGTGAGTGAGCGTTCCGATTTCAGTTCCAGAGCGATTCGCCCAATGAGTCCTTGATATTTAGTCGTTTTCAGCCAATTTTCTGGATTTTTGAAAATTTCACTTTTTTGTGAAAATATCCACTAAATGAGGGAATAATATGTGTGAGGGTACCCCAGGAGAGTTCCAAATGTGTGTGGGTAGAATATATATCCCACGGGGGTAAAATTGAAAAAAGTTGAAAAACATTTTTTTTGGGACTTAGTCATTTTTCCGGCGTTTATCAGACTTTCAGATAGGGGAAATGTGAGTGAGCGTTCCGATTTCAGTTCCAGAGCGATTCGCCCAATGAGTCCTTGATATTTAGTCGTTTTCAGCCAATTTTCTGGATTTTTGAAAATTTCACTTTTTTGTGAAAATATCCACTAAATGAGGGAATAATATGTGTGAGGGTACCCCAGGAGAGTTCCAAATGTGTGTGGGCAGAATATATATCCCACGGGGGTAAAATTGAAAAAAGTTGAAAAACATTTTTTTTGGGACTTAGTCATTTTTCCGGCGTTTATCAGACTTTCAGATAGGGGAAATGTGAGTGAGCGTTCCGATTTCAGTTCCAGAGCGATTCGCCCAATGAGTCCTTGATATTTAGTCGTTTTCAGCCAATTTTCTGGATTTTTGAAAATTTCACTTTTTTGTGAAAATATCCACTAAATGAGGGAATAATATGTGTGAGGGTACCCCAGAAGAGTTCCAAATGTGTGTGGGTAGAATATATATCCCACGGGGGTAAAATTGAAAAAAGTTGAAAAAAAATTTTTTTTGGAGTTAGTCATTTTTCCGGCGTTTATCAGACTTTCAGATAGGGGAAATGTGAGTGAGCGTTCCGATTTCAGTTCCAGAGCGATTCGCCCAATGAGTCCTTGATATTTAGTCGTTTTCAGCCAATTTTCTGGATTTTTGAAAATTTCACTTTTTTGTGAAAATATCCACTAAATGAGGGAATAATATGTGTGAGGGTACCCCAGGAGAGTTCCAAATGTGTGTGGGCAGAATATATATTCCACGGGGGTAAAATTGAAAAAAATTGAAAAAAAATTTTTTTGGGACTTAGTCATTTTTCCGGCGTTTATCAGACTTTCAGATAGGGGAAATGTGAGTGAGCGTTCCGATTTCAGTTCCAGAGCGATTCGCCCAATGAGTCCTTGATATTTAGTCGTTTTCAGCCAATTTTCTGGATTTTTGAAAATTTCACTTTTTTGTGAAAATATCCACTAAATGAGGGAATAATATGTGTGAGGGTACCCCAGGAGAGTTCCAAATGTGTGTGGGCAGAATATATATTCCACGGGGGTAAAATTGAAAAAAATTGAAAAAAAATTTTTTTGGGACTTAGTCATTTTTCCGGCGTTTATCAGACTTTCAGATAGGGGAAATGTGAGTGAGCGTTCCGATTTCAGTTCCAGAGCAATTCGCCCAATGAGTCCTTGATATTTAGTCGTTTTCAGCCAATTTTCTGGATTTTTGAAAATTTCAGTTTTTTGTGAAAATATCCACTAAATGAGGGAATAATATGTGTGACGGTACCCCAGGAGAGTTCCAAATGTGTGTGGGTAGAATATATATCCCACGGGGGTAAAATTGAAAAAAGTTGAAAAAAATTTTTTTTGGACTTAGTCATTTTTCCGGCATTTATCAGACTTTCAGATAGGGGAAATGTCAGTGAGCGTTCCGATTTCAGTTCCAGAGCGATTCGCCCAATGAGTCCTTGATATTTAGTCGTTTTCAGCCAATTTTCTGGATTTTTGAAAATTTCACTTTTTTGTGAAAATATCCACTAAATGAGGGAATAATATGTGTGACGGTACCCCAGGAGAGTTCCAAATGTGTGTGGGTAGAATATATATCCCACGGGGGTAAAATTGAAAAAAGTTGAAAAAAATTTTTTTTGGACTTAGTAATTTTTCCGGCGTTTATCAGACTTTCAGAGAGGGGAAATGTCAGTGAGCGTTCCGATTTCAGTTCCAGAGCGATTCGCCCAATGAGTCCTTGATATTTAGTCGTTTTCAGCCAATTTTCTGGATTTTTGAAAATTTCACTTTTTTGTGAAAATATCCACTAAATGAGGGAATAATATGTGTGAGGGTACCCCAGGAGAGTTCCAAATGTGTGTGGGTAGAATATATATCCCACGGGGGTAAAATTGAAAAAAGTTGAAAAACATTTTTTTTGGGACTTAGTCATTTTTCCGGTGTTTATCAGACTTTCAGATAGGGGAAATGTGAGTGAGCGTTCCGATTTCAGTTCCAGAGCGATTCGCCCAATGAGTCCTTGATATTTAGTCGTTTTCAGCCAATTTTCTGGATTTTTGAAAATTTCAGTTTTTTGTGAAAATATCCACTAAATGAGGGAATAATATGTGTGACGGTACCCCAGGAGAGTTCCAAATGTGTGTGGGTAGAATATATATCCCACGGGGGTAAAATTTAAAAAAGTTGAAAAAAATTGTTTTTGGACTTAGTAATTTTTCCGGCGTTTATCAGACTTTCAGATAGGGGAAATGTCAGTGAGCGTTCAGATTTCAGTTCCAGAGCGATTTGCCCAATGAGTCCTTGATATTCAGTCATTTTCAGCCAATTTTCTGGATTTTTAAAAATTTCACTTTTTTGTGAAAATATCCACTAAATGAGGGAATAATATGTGTGAGGGTACCCCAGGAGAGTTCCAAATGTGTGTGGGTAGAATATATATCCCACGGGGGTAAAATTGAAAAAATTTAAAAAACATTTTTTTGGGGACTTAGTCATTTTTCCGGTGTTTATCAGACTTTCAGATAGGGGAAATGTGAGTGAGCGTTCCGATTTCAGTTAAAGAGCGATTCGCCCAATGAGTCCTTGATATTTAGTCGTTTTCAGCCAATTTTCTGGATTTTTGAAAATTTCACTTTTTTGTGAAAATATCCACTAAATGAGGGAATAATATGTGTGAGGGTACCCCAGAAGAGTTCCAAATGTGTGTGGGTAGAATATATATCCCACGGGGGTAAAATTGAAAAAAGTTGAAAAAAAATTTTTTTGGGAGTTAGTCATTTTTCCGGCGTTTATCAGACTTTCAGATAGGGGAAATGTGAGTGAGCGTTCCGATTTCAGTTCCAGAGCGATTCGCCCAATGAGTCCTTGATATTTAGTCGTTTTCAGCCAATTTTCTGGATTTTTGAAAATTTCACTTTTTTGTGAAAATATCCACTAAATGAGGGAATAATATGTGTGAGGGTACCCCAGAAGAGTTCCAAATGTGTGTGGGTAGAATATATATCCCACGGGGGTAAAATTGAAAAAAGTTGAAAAAAAATTTTTTTTGGAGTTAGTCATTTTTCCGGCGTTTATCAGACTTTCAGATAGGGGAAATGTGAGTGAGCGTTCCGATTTCAGTTCCAGAGCGATTCGCCCAATGAGTCCTTGATATTTAGTCGTTTTCAGCCAATTTTCTGGATTTTTGAAAATTTCACTTTTTTGTGAAAATATCCACTAAAATGAGGGAATAATATGTGTGAGGGTACCCCAGGAGAGTTCCAAATGTGTGTGGGTAGAATATATATCCCACGGGGGTAAAATTGAAAAAAGTTGAAAAACATTTTTTTTGGGACTTAGTCATTTTTCCGGCGTTTATCAGACTTTCAGATAGGGGAAATGTGAGTGAGCGTTCCGATTTCAGTTCCAGAGCGATTCGCCCAATGAGTCCTTGATATTTAGTCGTTTTCAGCCAATTTTCTGGATTTTTGAAAATTTCACTTTTTTGTGAAAATATCCACTAAATGAGGGAATAATATGTGTGAGGGTACCCCAGGAGAGTTCCAAATGTGTGTGGGCAGAATATATATCCCACGGGGGTAAAATTGAAAAAAGTTGAAAAACATTTTTTTTGGGACTTAGTCATTTTTCCGGCGTTTATCAGACTTTCAGATAGGGGAAATGTGAGTGAGCGTTCCGATTTCAGTTCCAGAGCGATTCGCCCAATGAGTCCTTGATATTTAGTCGTTTTCAGCCAATTTTCTGGATTTTTGAAAATTTCACTTTTTTGTGAAAATATCCACTAAATGAGGGAATAATATGTGTGAGGGTACCCCAGAAGAGTTCCAAATGTGTGTGGGTAGAATATATATCCCACGGGGGTAAAATTGAAAAAAGTTGAAAAAAAATTTTTTTTGGAGTTAGTCATTTTTCCGGCGTTTATCAGACTTTCAGATAGGGGAAATGTGAGTGAGCGTTCCGATTTCAGTTCCAGAGCGATTCGCCCAATGAGTCCTTGATATTTAGTCGTTTTCAGCCAATTTTCTGGATTTTTGAAAATTTCACTTTTTTGTGAAAATATCCACTAAATGAGGGAATAATATGTGTGAGGGTACCCCAGGAGAGTTCCAAATGTGTGTGGGCAGAATATATATTCCACGGGGGTAAAATTGAAAAAAGTTGAAAAAAAATTTTTTTGGGACTTAGTCATTTTTCCGGCGTTTATCAGACTTTCAGATAGGGGAAATGTGAGTGAGCGTTCCGATTTCAGTTCCAGAGCAATTCGCCCAATGAGTCCTTGATATTTAGTCGTTTTCAGCCAATTTTCTGGATTTTTGAAAATTTCATTTTTTTGTGAAAATATCCACTAAATGAGGGAATAATATGTGTGACGGTACCCCAGGAGAGTTCCAAATGTGTGTGGGTAGAATATATATCCCACGGGGGTAAAATTGAAAAAAGTTGAAAAAAATTTTTTTTGGACTTAGTCATTTTTCCGGCATTTATCAGACTTTCAGATAGGGGAAATGTCAGTGAGCATTCCGATTTCAGTTCCAGAGCGATTCGCCCAATGAGTCCTTGATATTTAGTCGTTTTCAGCCAATTTTCTGGATTTTTGAAAATTTCACTTTTTTGTGAAAATATCCACTAAATGAGGGAATAATATGTGTGACGGTACCCCAGGAGAGTTCCAAATGTGTGTGGGTAGAATATATATCCCACGGGGGTAAAATTGAAAAAAGTTGAAAAAAATTTTTTTTGGACTTAGTAATTTTTCCGGCGTTTATCAGACTTTCAGAGAGGGGAATGTCAGTGAGCGTTCAGATTTCAGTTCCAGAGCGATTTGCCCAATGAGTCCTTGATATTCAGTCATTTTCAGCCAATTTTCTGGATTTTTAAAAATTTCACTTTTTTGTGAAAATATCCACTAAATGAGGGAATAATATGTGTGAGGGTACCCCAGGAGAGTTCCAAATGTGTGTGGGTAGAATATATATCCCACGGGGGTAAAATTGAAAAAAGTTGAAAAAAAATTTTTTTGGGACTTAGTCATTTTTCCGGCGTTTATCAGACTTTCAGATAGGGGAAATGTGAGTGAGCGTTCCGATTTCAGTTCCAGAGCGATTCGCCCAATGAGTCCTTGATATTTAGTCGTTTTCAGCCAATTTTCTGGATTTTTGAAAATTTCACTTTTTTGTGAAAATATCCACTAAATGAGGGAATAATATGTGTGACGGTACCCCAGGAGAGTTCCAAATGTGTGTGGGTAGAATATATATCCCACGGGGGTAAAATTGAAAAAAGTTGAAAAAAATTTTTTTTGGACTTAGTCATTTTTCCGGCATTTATCAGACTTTCAGATAGGGGAAATGTCAGTGAGCGTTCCGATTTCAGTTCCAGAGCGATTCGCCCAATGAGTCCTTGATATTTAGTCGTTTTCAGCCAATTTTCTGGATTTTTGAAAATTTCACTTTTTTGTGAAAATATCCACTAAATCAGGGAATAATATGTGTGACGGTACCCCAGGAGAGTTCCAAATGTGTGTGGGTAGAATATATATCCCACGGGGGTAAAATTGAAAAAAGTTGAAAAAAATTGTTTTTGGACTTAGTAATTTTTCCGGCGTTTATCAGACTTTCAGATAGGGGAAATGTCAGTGAGCGTTCCGATTTCAGTTCCAGAGCGATTCGCCCAATGAGTCCTTGATATTTAGTCGTTTTCAGCCAATTTTCTGGATTTTTGAAAATTTCACTTTTTTGTGAAAATATCCACTAAATGAGGGAATAATATGTGTGACGGTACCCCAGGAGAGTTCCAAATGTGTGTGGGTAGAATATATATCCCACGGGGGGTAAAATTGAAAAAAGTTGAAAAAAATTTTTTTGGGACTTAGTCATTTTTCCGGCGTTTATCAGACTTTCAGATAGGGGAAATGTCAGTGAGCGTTCAGATTTCAGTTCCAGAGCGATTTGCCCAATGAGTCCTTGATATTCAGTCATTTTCAGCCAATTTTCTGGATTTTTAAAAATTTCACTTTTTTGTGAAAATATCCACTAAATGAGGGAATAATATGTGTGAGGGTACCCCAGGAGAGTTCCAAATGTGTGTGGGTAGAATATATATCCCACGGGGGTAAAATTGAAAAAAGTTGAAAAAAATTTTTTTTGGGACTTAGTCATTTTTCAGGCGTTTATCAGACTTTCAGATAGGGGAAATGTGAGTGAGCGTTCCGATTTCAGTTCCAGAGCGATTCGCCCAATGAGTCCTTGATATTTAGTCGTTTTCAGCCAATTTTCTGGATTTTTGAAAATTTCACTTTTTTGTGAAAATATCCACTAAATGAGGGAATAATATGTGTGAGGGTACCCCAGGAGAGTTCCAAATGTGTGTGGGTAGAATATATATCCCACGGGGGTAAAATTGAAAAAAGTTGAAAAACATTTTTTTGGGGACTTAGTCATTTTTCCGGTGTTTATCAGACTTTCAGATAGGGGAAATGTGAGTGAGCGTTCCGATTTCAGTTCCAGAGCGATTCGCCCAATGAGTCCTTGATATTTAGTCGTTTTCAGCCAATTTTCTGGATTTTTGAAAATTTCACTTTTTTGTGAAAATATCCACTAAATGAGGGAATAATATGTGTGAGGGTACCCCAGGAGAGTTCCAAATGTGTGTGGGTAGAATATATATCCCACGGGGGTAAAATTGAAAAAAGTTGAAAAACATTTTTTTTGGGACTTAGTCATTTTTCCGGCGTTTATCAGACTTTCAGATAGGGGAAATGTGAGTGAGCGTTCCGATTTCAGTTCCAGAGCGATTCGCCCATTGAGTCCTTGATATTTAGTCGTTTTCAGCCAATTTTCTGGATTTTTGAAAATTTCACTTTTTTGTGAAAATATCCACTAAATGAGGGAATAATATGTGAGAGGGTACCCCAGGAGAGTTCCAAATGTGTGTGGGTAGAATATATATCCCACGGGGGTAAAATTGAAAAAAGTTGAAAAACATTTTTTTTGGGACTTAGTCATTTTTCCGGCGTTTATCAGACTTTCAGATAGGGGAAATGTGAGTGAGCGTTCCGATTTCAGTTCCAGAGCGATTCGCCCAATGAGTCCTTGATATTTAGTCGTTTTCAGCCAATTTTCTGGATTTTTGAAAATTTCACTTTTTTGTGAAAATATCCACTAAATGAGGGAATAATATGTGTGAGGGTACCCCAGGAGAGTTCCAAATGTGTGTGGGCAGAATATATATCCCACGGGGGTAAAATTGAAAAAAGTTGAAAAACATTTTTTTTGGGACTTAGTCATTTTTCCGGCGTTTATCAGACTTTCAGATAGGGGAAATGTGAGTGAGCGTTCCGATTTCAGTTCCAGAGTGATTCGCCCAATGAGTCCTTGATATTTAGTCGTTTTCAGCCAATTTTCTGGATTTTTGAAAATTTCACTTTTTTGTGAAAATATCCACTAAATGAGGGAATAATATGTGTGAGGGTACCCCAGAAGAGTTCCAAATGTGTGTGGGTAGAATATATATCCCACGGGGGTAAAATTGAAAAAAGTTGAAAAAAAAATTTTTTTGGACTTAGTCATTTTTCCGGCGTTTATCAGACTTTCAGATAGGGGAAATGTGAGTGAGCGTTCCGATTTCAGTTCCAGAGCGATTCGCCCAATGAGTCCTTGATATTTAGTCGTTTTCAGCCAATTTTCTGGATTTTTGAAAATTTCACTTTTTTGTGAAAATATCCACTAAATGAGGGAATAATATGTGTGAGGGTACCCCAGGAGAGTTCCAAATGTGTGTGGGCAGAATATATATCCCACGGGGGTAAAATTGAAAAAAGTTGAAAAAAAATTTTTTTGGGACTTAGTCATTTTTCCGGCGTTTATCAGACTTTCAGATAGGGGAAATGTGAGTGAGCGTTCCGATTTCAGTTCCAGAGCGATTCGCCCAATGAGTCCTTGATATTTAGTCGTTTTCAGCCAATTTTCTGGATGTTTGAAAATTTCAGTTTTTTGTGAAAATATCCACTAAATGAGGGAATAATATGTGTGAGGGTACCCCAGAAGAGTTCCAAATGTGTGTGGGTAGAATATATATCCCACGGGGGTAAAATTGAAAAAAGTTTAAAAAAAATTTTTTTTGGACTTAGTCATTTTTCCGGCATTTATCAGACTTTCAGATAGGGGAAATGTGAGTGAGCGTTCCGATTTCAGTTCCAGAGCGATTCGCCCAATGAGTCCTTGATATTTAGTCGTTTTCAGCCAATTTTCTGGATTTTTGAAAATTTCACTTTTTTGTGAAAATATCCACTAAATGAGGGAATAATATGTGTGAGGGTACCCCAGGAGAGTTCCAAATGTGTGTGGGCAGAATATATATCCCACGGGGGTAAAATTGAAAAAAGTTGAAAAAAATTTTTTTTGGAACTGAGTCATTTTTCCGGCGTTTATCAGACTTTCAGATAGGGGAAATGTGAGTGAGCGTTCCGATTTCAGTTCCAGAGCGATTCGCCCAATGAGTCCTTGATATTTAGTCGTTTTCAGCCAATTTTCTGGATTTTTGAAAATTTCAGTTTTTTGTGAAAATATCCACTAAATGAGGGAATAATATGTGTGAGGGTACCCCAGGAGAGTTCCAAATGTGTGTGGGTAGAATATATATCCCACGGGGGTAAAATTGAAAAAAGTTGAAAAACATTTTTTTGGGGACTTAGTCATTTTTCCGGTGTTTATCAGACTTTCAGATAGGGGAAATGTGAGTGAGCGTTCCGATTTCAGTTCCAGAGCGATTCGCCCAATGAGTCCTTGATATTCAGTCATTTTCAGCCAATTTTCTGGATTTTTAAAAATTTCACTTTTTTGTGAAAATATCCACTAAATGAGGGAATAATATGTGTGAGGGTACCCCAGGAGAGTTCCAAATGTGTGTGGGTAGAATATATATCCCACGGGGGTAAAATTGAAAAAAGTTGAAAAAAATTTTTTTTGGGACTTAGTCATTTTTCAGGCGTTTATCAGACTTTCAGATAGGGGAAATGTGAGTGAGCGTTCCGATTTCAGTTCCAGAGCGATTCGCCCAATGAGTCCTTGATATTTAGTCGTTTTCAGCCAATTTTCTGGATTTTTGAAAATTTCACTTTTTTGTGAAAATATCCACTAAATGAGGGAATAATATGTGTGAGGGTACCCCAGGAGAGTTCCAAATGTGTGTGGGTAGAATATATATCCCACGGGGGTAAAATTGAAAAAAGTTGAAAAACATTTTTTTGGGGACTTAGTCATTTTTCCGGTGTTTATCAGACTTTCAGATAGGGGAAATGTGAGTGAGCGTTCCGATTTCAGTTCCAGAGCGATTCGCCCAATGAGTCCTTGATATTTAGTCGTTTTCAGCCAATTTTCTGGATTTTTGAAAATTTCACTTTTTTGTGAAAATATCCACTAAATGAGGGAATAATATGTGTGAGGGTACCCCAGGAGAGTTCCAAATGTGTGTGGGTAGAATATATATCCCACGGGGGTAAAATTGAAAAAAGTTGAAAAACATTTTTTTTGGGACTTAGTCATTTTTCCGGCGTTTATCAGACTTTCAGATAGGGGAAATGTGAGTGAGCGTTCCGATTTCAGTTCCAGAGCGATTCGCCCATTGAGTCCTTGATATTTAGTCGTTTTCAGCCAATTTTCTGGATTTTTGAAAATTTCACTTTTTTGTGAAAATATCCACTAAATGAGGGAATAATATGTGAGAGGGTACCCCAGGAGAGTTCCAAATGTGTGTGGGTAGAATATATATCCCACGGGGGTAAAATTGAAAAAAGTTGAAAAACATTTTTTTTGGGACTTAGTCATTTTTCCGGCGTTTATCAGACTTTCAGATAGGGGAAATGTGAGTGAGCGTTCCGATTTCAGTTCCAGAGCGATTCGCCCAATGAGTCCTTGATATTTAGTCGTTTTCAGCCAATTTTCTGGATTTTTGAAAATTTCACTTTTTTGTGAAAATATCCACTAAATGAGGGAATAATATGTGTGAGGGTACCCCAGGAGAGTTCCAAATGTGTGTGGGCAGAATATATATCCCACGGGGGTAAAATTGAAAAAAGTTGAAAAACATTTTTTTTGGGACTTAGTCATTTTTCCGGCGTTTATCAGACTTTCAGATAGGGGAAATGTGAGTGAGCGTTCCGATTTCAGTTCCAGAGTGATTCGCCCAATGAGTCCTTGATATTTAGTCGTTTTCAGCCAATTTTCTGGATTTTTGAAAATTTCACTTTTTTGTGAAAATATCCACTAAATGAGGGAATAATATGTGTGAGGGTACCCCAGAAGAGTTCCAAATGTGTGTGGGTAGAATATATATCCCACGGGGGTAAAATTGAAAAAAGTTGAAAAAAAAATTTTTTTGGACTTAGTCATTTTTCCGGCGTTTATCAGACTTTCAGATAGGGGAAATGTGAGTGAGCGTTCCGATTTCAGTTCCAGAGCGATTCGCCCAATGAGTCCTTGATATTTAGTCGTTTTCAGCCAATTTTCTGGATTTTTGAAAATTTCACTTTTTTGTGAAAATATCCACTAAATGAGGGAATAATATGTGTGAGGGTACCCCAGGAGAGTTCCAAATGTGTGTGGGCAGAATATATATCCCACGGGGGTAAAATTGAAAAAAGTTGAAAAAAATTTTTTTTGGAACTGAGTCATTTTTCCGGCGTTTATCAGACTTTCAGATAGGGGAAATGTGAGTGAGCGTTCCGATTTCAGTTCCAGAGCGATTCGCCCAATGAGTCCTTGATATTTAGTCGTTTTCAGCCAATTTTCTGGATTTTTGAAAATTTCAGTTTTTTGTGAAAATATCCACTAAATGAGGGAATAATATGTGTGAGGGTACCCCAGGAGAGTTCCAAATGTGTGTGGGCAGAATATATATCCCACGGGGGTAAAATTGAAAAAAGTTGAAAAAAATTTTTTTTGGGACTTAGTCATTTTTCCGGCAATTATCAGACTTTCAGATAGGGGAAATGTGAGTGAGCGTTCCGATTTCAGTTCCAGAGCGATTCGCCCAATGAGTCCTTGATATTTAGTCGTTTTCAGCCAATTTTCTGGATTTTTGAAAATTTCAGTTTTTTGTGAAAATATCCACTAAATGAGGGAATAATATGTGTGACGGTACCCCAGGAGAGTTCCAAATGTGTGTGGGTAGAATATATATCCCACGGGGGTAAAATTGAAAAAAGTTGAAAAAAATTTTTTTTGGACTTAGTCATTTTTCCGGCATTTATCAGACTTTCAGATAGGGGAAATGTCAGTGAACGTTCAGATTTCAGTTCCAGAGCGATTTGCCCAATGGGTCCTTGATATTCAGTCATTTTCAGCCAATTTTCTGGATTTTTAAAAATTTCACTTTTTTGTGAAAATATCCACTAAATGAGGGAATAATATGTGTGAGGGTACCCCAGGAGAGTTCCAAATGTGTGAGGGTAGAATATATATCCCACGGGGGTAAAATTGAAAAAAGTTGAAAAAAAATTTTTTTGGGACTTAGTCATTTTTCCGGCATTTATCAGACTTTCAGATAGGGGAAATGTGAGTGAGCGTTCCGATTTCATTTCCAGAGCGATTCGCCCAATGAGTCCTTGATATTTAGTCGTTTTCAGCCAATTTTCTGGATTTTTGAAAATTTCACTTTTTTGTGAAAATATCCACTAAATGAGGGAATAATATGTGTGAGTTTACCCCAGAAGAGTTCCAAATGTGTGTGGGTAGAATATATATCCCACGGGGGTAAAATTGAAAAAAGTTGAAAAAAAATTTTTTTTGGACTTAGTCATTTTTCCGGCATTTATCAGACTTTCAGATAGGGGAAATGTGAGTGAGCGTTCCGATTTCAGTTCCAGAGCGATTCGCCCAATGAGTCCTTGATATTTAGTCGTTTTCAGCCAATTTTCTGGATTTTTGAAAATTTCACTTTTTTGTGAAAATATCCACTAAATGAGGGAATAATATGTGTGAGGGTACCCCAGGAGAGTTCCAAATGTGTGTGGGTAGAATATATATCCCACGGGGGTAAAATTGAAAAAAGTTGAAAAACATTTTTTTGGGGACTTAGTCATTTTTCCGGCGTTTATCAGACTTTCAGATAGGGGAAATGTGAGTGAGCGTTCCGATTTCAGTTCCAGAGCGATTCGCCCAATGAGTCCTTGATATTTAGTCGTTTTCAGCCAATTTTCTGGATTTTTGAAAATTTCACTTTTTTGTGAAAATATCCACTAAATGAGGGAATAATATGTGTGAGGGTACCCCAGGAGAGTTCCAAATGTGTGTGGGCAGAATATATATCCCACGGGGGTAAAATTGAAAAAAGTTGAAAAAAAATTTTTTTGGGACTTAGTCATTTTTCCGGCGTTTATCAGACTTTCAGATAGGGGAAATGTGAGTGAGCGTTCCGATTTCAGTTCCAGAGCGATTCGCCCAATGAGTCCTTGATATTTAGTCGTTTTCAGCCAATTTTCTGGATTTTTGAAAATTTCAGTTTTTTGTGAAAATATCCACTAAATGAGGGAATAATATGTGTGAGGGTACCCCAGAAGAGTTCCAAATGTGTGTGGGTAGAATATATATCCCACGGGGGTAAAATTGAAAAAAGTTTAAAAAAAATTTTTTTTGGACTTAGTCATTTTTCCGGCATTTATCAGACTTTCAGATAGGGGAAATGTGAGTGAGCGTTCCGATTTCAGTTCCAGAGCGATTCGCCCAATGAGTCCTTGATATTTAGTCGTTTTCAGCCAATTTTCTGGATTTTTGAAAATTTCAGTTTTTTGTGAAAATATCCACTAAATGAGGGAATAATATGTGTGAGGGTACCCCAGAAGAGTTCCAAATGTGTGTGGGTAGAATATATATCCCACGGGGGTAAAATTGAAAAAAGTTGAAAAAAAAATTTTTTTGGACTTAGTCATTTTTCCGGCGTTTATCAGACTTTCAGATAGGGGAAATGTGAGTGAGCGTTCCGATTTCAGTTCCAGAGCGATTCGCCCAATGAGTCCTTGATATTTAGTCGTTTTCAGCCAATTTTCTGGATTTTTGAAAATTTCACTTTTTTGTGAAAATATCCACTAAATGAGGGAATAATATGTGTGAGGGTACCCCAGGAGAGTTCCAAATGTGTGTGGGCAGAATATATATCCCACGGGGGTAAAATTGAAAAAAGTTGAAAAAAAATTTTTTTGGGACTTAGTCATTTTTCCGGCGTTTATCAGACTTTCAGATAGGGGAAATGTGAGTGAGCGTTCCGATTTCAGTTCCAGAGCGATTCGCCCAATGAATCCTTGATATTTAGTCGTTTTCAGCCAATTTTCTGGATTTTTGAAAATTTCAGTTTTTTGTGAAAATATCCACTAAATGAGGGAATAATATGTGTGAGGGTACCCCAGAAGAGTTCCAAATGTGTGTGGGTAGAATATATATCCCACGGGGGTAAAATTGAAAAAAGTTTAAAAAAAATTTTTTTTGGACTTAGTCATTTTTCCGGCATTTATCAGACTTTCAGATAGGGGAAATGTGAGTGAGCGTTCCGATTTCAGTTCCAGAGCGATTCGCCCAATGAGTCCTTGATATTTAGTCGTTTTCAGCCAATTTTCTGGATTTTTGAAAATTTCACTTTTTTGTGAAAATATCCACTAAATGAGGGAATAATATGTGTGAGGGTACCCCAGGAGAGTTCCAAATGTGTGTGGGTAGAATATATATCCCACGGGGGTAAAATTGAAAAAAGTTTAAAAAAAATTTTTTTTGGACTTAGTCATTTTTCCGGCATTTATCAGACTTTCAGATAGGGGAAATGTGAGTGAGCGTTCCGATTTCAGTTCCAGAGCGATTCGCCCAATGAGTCCTTGATATTTAGTCGTTTTCAGCCAATTTTCTGGATTTTTGAAAATTTCACTTTTTTGTGAAAATATCCACTAAATGAGGGAATAATATGTGTGAGGGTACCCCAGGAGAGTTCCAAATGTGTGTGGGCAGAATATATATCCCACGGGGGTAAAATTGAAAAAAGTTGAAAAAAATTTTTTTTGGAACTGAGTCATTTTTCCGGCGTTTATCAGACTTTCAGATAGGGGAAATGTGAGTGAGCGTTCCGATTTCAGTTCCAGAGCGATTCGCCCAATGAGTCCTTGATATTTAGTCGTTTTCAGCCAATTTTCTGGATTTTTGAAAATTTCAGTTTTTTGTGAAAATATCCACTAAATGAGGGAATAATATGTGTGAGGGTAC
Source organism: Phyllobates terribilis (assembly GCF_046119375.1). Classification (NCBI taxonomy): domain Eukaryota; kingdom Metazoa; phylum Chordata; class Amphibia; order Anura; family Dendrobatidae; genus Phyllobates; species Phyllobates terribilis. Next base: position 9,601,271 of record NW_027362805.1, on the reverse strand, counting down.
CCCAGGAGAGTTCCAAATGTGTGTGGGCAGAATATATATCCCACGGGGGTAAAATTGAAAAAAGTTGAAAAAAATTTTTTTTGGGACTTAGTCATTTTTCCGGCAATTATCAGACTTTCAGATAGGGGAAATGTGAGTGAGCGTTCCGATTTCAGTTCCAGAGCGATTCGCCCAATGAGTCCTTGATATTTAGTCGTTTTCAGCCAATTTTCTGGATTTTTGAAAATTTCAGTTTTTTGTGAAAATATCCACTAAATGAGGGAATAATATGTGTGACGGTACCCCAGGAGAGTTCCAAATGTGTGTGGGTAGAATATATATCCCACGGGGGTAAAATTGAAAAAAGTTGAAAAAAATTTTTTTTGGACTTAGTCATTTTTCCGGCATTTATCAGACTTTCAGATAGGGGAAATGTCAGTGAACGTTCAGATTTCAGTTCCAGAGCGATTTGCCCAATGGGTCCTTGATATTCAGTCATTTTCAGCCAATTTTCTGGATTTTTAAAAATTTCACTTTTTTGTGAAAATATCCACTAAATGAGGGAATAATATGTGTGAGGGTACCCCAGGAGAGTTCCAAATGTGTGAGGGTAGAATATATATCCCACGGGGGTAAAATTGAAAAAAGTTGAAAAAAAATTTTTTTGGGACTTAGTCATTTTTCCGGCATTTATCAGACTTTCAGATAGGGGAAATGTGAGTGAGCGTTCCGATTTCATTTCCAGAGCGATTCGCCCAATGAGTCCTTGATATTTAGTCGTTTTCAGCCAATTTTCTGGATTTTTGAAAATTTCACTTTTTTGTGAAAATATCCACTAAATGAGGGAATAATATGTGTGAGTTTACCCCAGAAGAGTTCCAAATGTGTGTGGGTAGAATATATATCCCACGGGGGTAAAATTGAAAAAAGTTGAAAAAAAATTTTTTTTGGACTTAGTCATTTTTCCGGCATTTATCAGACTTTCAGATAGGGGAAATGTGAGTGAGCGTTCCGATTTCAGTTCCAGAGCGATTCGCCCAATGAGTCCTTGATATTTAGTCGTTTTCAGCCAATTTTCTGGATTTTTGAAAATTTCACTTTTTTGTGAAAATATCCACTAAATGAGGGAATAATATGTGTGAGGGTACCCCAGGAGAGTTCCAAATGTGTGTGGGTAGAATATATATCCCACGGGGGTAAAATTGAAAAAAGTTGAAAAAAATTTTTTTTGGGACTTAGTCATTTTTCAGGCGTTTATCAGACTTTCAGATAGGGGAAATGTGAGTGAGCGTTCCGATTTCAGTTCCAGAGCGATTCGCCCAATGAGTCCTTGATATTTAGTCGTTTTCAGCCAATTTTCTGGATTTTTGAAAATTTCACTTTTTTGTGAAAATATCCACTAAATGAGGGAATAATATGTGTGAGGGTACCCCAGGAGAGTTCCAAATGTGTGTGGGTAGAATATATATCCCACGGGGGTAAAATTGAAAAAAGTTGAAAAACATTTTTTTGGGGACTTAGTCATTTTTCCGGCGTTTATCAGACTTTCAGATAGGGGAAATGTGAGTGAGCGTTCCGATTTCAGTTCCAGAGCGATTCGCCCAATGAGTCCTTGATATTTAGTCGTTTTCAGCCAATTTTCTGGATTTTTGAAAATTTCACTTTTTTGTGAAAATATCCACTAAATGAGGGAATAATATGTGTGAGGGTACCCCAGGAGAGTTCCAAATGTGTGTGGGCAGAATATATATCCCACGGGGGTAAAATTGAAAAAAGTTGAAAAAAAATTTTTTTGGGACTTAGTCATTTTTCCGGCGTTTATCAGACTTTCAGATAGGGGAAATGTGAGTGAGCGTTCCGATTTCAGTTCCAGAGCGATTCGCCCAATGAGTCCTTGATATTTAGTCGTTTTCAGCCAATTTTCTGGATTTTTGAAAATTTCAGTTTTTTGTGAAAATATCCACTAAATGAGGGAATAATATGTGTGAGGGTACCCCAGAAGAGTTCCAAATGTGTGTGGGTAGAATATATATCCCACGGGGGTAAAATTGAAAAAAGTTTAAAAAAAATTTTTTTTGGACTTAGTCATTTTTCCGGCATTTATCAGACTTTCAGATAGGGGAAATGTGAGTGAGCGTTCCGATTTCAGTTCCAGAGCGATTCGCCCAATGAGTCCTTGATATTTAGTCGTTTTCAGCCAATTTTCTGGATTTTTGAAAATTTCAGTTTTTTGTGAAAATATCCACTAAATGAGGGAATAATATGTGTGAGGGTACCCCAGAAGAGTTCCAAATGTGTGTGGGTAGAATATATATCCCACGGGGGTAAAATTGAAAAAAGTTGAAAAAAAAATTTTTTTGGACTTAGTCATTTTTCCGGCGTTTATCAGACTTTCAGATAGGGGAAATGTGAGTGAGCGTTCCGATTTCAGTTCCAGAGCGATTCGCCCAATGAGTCCTTGATATTTAGTCGTTTTCAGCCAATTTTCTGGATTTTTGAAAATTTCACTTTTTTGTGAAAATATCCACTAAATGAGGGAATAATATGTGTGAGGGTACCCCAGGAGAGTTCCAAATGTGTGTGGGCAGAATATATATCCCACGGGGGTAAAATTGAAAAAAGTTGAAAAAAAATTTTTTTGGGACTTAGTCATTTTTCCGGCGTTTATCAGACTTTCAGATAGGGGAAATGTGAGTGAGCGTTCCGATTTCAGTTCCAGAGCGATTCGCCCAATGAGTCCTTGATATTTAGTCGTTTTCAGCCAATTTTCTGGATTTTTGAAAATTTCAGTTTTTTGTGAAAATATCCACTAAATGAGGGAATAATATGTGTGAGGGTACCCCAGAAGAGTTCCAAATGTGTGTGGGTAGAATATATATCCCACGGGGGTAAAATTGAAAAAAGTTTAAAAAAAATTTTTTTTGGACTTAGTCATTTTTCCGGCATTTATCAGACTTTCAGATAGGGGAAATGTGAGTGAGCGTTCCGATTTCAGTTCCAGAGCGATTCGCCCAATGAGTCCTTGATATTTAGTCGTTTTCAGCCAATTTTCTGGATTTTTGAAAATTTCACTTTTTTGTGAAAATATCCACTAAATGAGGGAATAATATGTGTGAGGGTACCCCAGGAGAGTTCCAAATGTGTGTGGGCAGAATATATATCCCACGGGGGTAAAATTGAAAAAAGTTGAAAAAAATTTTTTTTGGAACTGAGTCATTTTTCCGGCGTTTATCAGACTTTCAGATAGGGGAAATGTGAGTGAGCGTTCCGATTTCAGTTCCAGAGCGATTCGCCCAATGAGTCCTTGATATTTAGTCGTTTTCAGCCAATTTTCTGGATTTTTGAAAATTTCAGTTTTTTGTGAAAATATCCACTAAATGAGGGAATAATATGTGTGAGGGTACCCCAGGAGAGTTCCAAATGTGTGTGGGCAGAATATATATCCCACGGGGGTAAAATTGAAAAAAGTTGAAAAAAATTTTTTTTGGGACTTAGTCATTTTTCCGGCAATTATCAGACTTTCAGATAGGGGAAATGTGAGTGAGCGTTCCGATTTCAGTTCCAGAGCGATTCGCCCAATGAGTCCTTGATATTTAGTCGTTTTCAGCCAATTTTCTGGATTTTTGAAAATTTCAGTTTTTTGTGAAAATATCCACTAAATGAGGGAATAATATGTGTGACGGTACCCCAGGAGAGTTCCAAATGTGTGTGGGTAGAATATATATCCCACGGGGGTAAAATTGAAAAAAGTTGAAAAAAATTTTTTTTGGACTTAGTCATTTTTCCGGCATTTATCAGACTTTCAGATAGGGGAAATGTCAGTGAACGTTCAGATTTCAGTTCCAGAGCGATTTGCCCAATGGGTCCTTGATATTCAGTCATTTTCAGCCAATTTTCTGGATTTTTAAAAATTTCACTTTTTTGTGAAAATATCCACTAAATGAGGGAATAATATGTGTGAGGGTACCCCAGGAGAGTTCCAAATGTGTGAGGGTAGAATATATATCCCACGGGGGTAAAATTGAAAAAAGTTGAAAAAAAATTTTTTTGGGACTTAGTCATTTTTCCGGCGTTTATCAGACTTTCAGATAGGGGAAATGTGAGTGAGCGTTCCGATTTCATTTCCAGAGCGATTCGCCCAATGAGTCCTTGATATTTAGTCGTTTTCAGCCAATTTTCTGGATTTTTGAAAATTTCACTTTTTTGTGAAAATATCCACTAAATGAGGGAATAATATGTGTGAGGGTACCCCAGAAGAGTTCCAAATGTGTGTGGGTAGAATATATATCCCACGGGGGTAAAATTGAAAAAAGTTGAAAAAAAATTTTTTTTGGACTTAGTCATTTTTCCGGCATTTATCAGACTTTCAGATAGGGGAAATGTGAGTGAGCGTTCCGATTTCAGTTCCAGAGCGATTCGCCCAATGAGTCCTTGATATTTAGTCGTTTTCAGCCAATTTTCTGGATTTTTGAAAATTTCACTTTTTTGTGAAAATATCCACTAAATGAGGGAATAATATGTGTGAGGGTACCCCAGGAGAGTTCCAAATGTGTGTGGGTAGAATATATATCCCACGGGGGTAAAATTGAAAAAAGTTGAAAAAAATTTTTTTTGGGACTTAGTCATTTTTCAGGCGTTTATCAGACTTTCAGATAGGGGAAATGTGAGTGAGCGTTCCGATTTCAGTTCCAGAGCGATTCGCCCAATGAGTCCTTGATATTTAGTCGTTTTCAGCCAATTTTCTGGATTTTTGAAAATTTCACTTTTTTGTGAAAATATCCACTAAATGAGGGAATAATATGTGTGAGGGTACCCCAGGAGAGTTCCAAATGTGTGTGGGTAGAATATATATCCCACGGGGGTAAAATTGAAAAAAGTTGAAAAACATTTTTTTGGGGACTTAGTCATTTTTCCGGTGTTTATCAGACTTTCAGATAGGGGAAATGTGAGTGAGCGTTCCGATTTCAGTTCCAGAGCGATTCGCCCAATGAGTCCTTGATATTTAGTCGTTTTCAGCCAATTTTCTGGATTTTTGAAAATTTCACTTTTTTGTGAAAATATCCACTAAATGAGGGAATAATATGTGTGAGGGTACCCCAGGAGAGTTCCAAATGTGTGTGGGTAGAATATATATCCCACGGGGGTAAAATTGAAAAAAGTTGAAAAACATTTTTTTTGGGACTTAGTCATTTTTCCGGCGTTTATCAGACTTTCAGATAGGGGAAATGTGAGTGAGCGTTCCGATTTCAGTTCCAGAGCGATTCGCCCATTGAGTCCTTGATATTTAGTCGTTTTCAGCCAATTTTCTGGATTTTTGAAAATTTCACTTTTTTGTGAAAATATCCACTAAATGAGGGAATAATATGTGAGAGGGTACCCCAGGAGAGTTCCAAATGTGTGTGGGTAGAATATATATCCCACGGGGGTAAAATTGAAAAAAGTTGAAAAACATTTTTTTTGGGACTTAGTCATTTTTCCGGCGTTTATCAGACTTTCAGATAGGGGAAATGTGAGTGAGCGTTCCGATTTCAGTTCCAGAGCGTTTCGCCCAATGAGTCCTTGATATTTAGTCGTTTTCAGCCAATTTTCTGGATTTTTGAAAATTTCACTTTTTTGTGAAAATATCCACTAAATGAGGGAATAATATGTGTGAGGGTACCCCAGGAGAGTTCCAAATGTGTGTGGGCAGAATATATATCCCACGGGGGTAAAATTGAAAAAAGTTGAAAAACATTTTTTTTGGGACTTAGTCATTTTTCCGGCGTTTATCAGACTTTCAGATAGGGGAAATGTGAGTGAGCGTTCCGATTTCAGTTCCAGAGTGATTCGCCCAATGAGTCCTTGATATTTAGTCGTTTTCAGCCAATTTTCTGGATTTTTGAAAATTTCACTTTTTTGTGAAAATATCCACTAAATGAGGGAATAATATGTGTGAGGGTACCCCAGAAGAGTTCCAAATGTGTGTGGGTAGAATATATATCCCACGGGGGTAAAATTGAAAAAAGTTGAAAAAAAAATTTTTTTGGACTTAGTCATTTTTCCGGCGTTTATCAGACTTTCAGATAGGGGAAATGTGAGTGAGCGTTCCGATTTCAGTTCCAGAGCGATTCGCCCAATGAGTCCTTGATATTTAGTCGTTTTCAGCCAATTTTCTGGATTTTTGAAAATTTCACTTTTTTGTGAAAATATCCACTAAATGAGGGAATAATATGTGTGAGGGTACCCCAGGAGAGTTCCAAATGTGTGTGGGTAGAATATATATCCCACGGGGGTAAAATTGAAAAAAGTTGAAAAACATTTTTTTGGGGACTTAGTCATTTTTCCGGTGTTTATCAGACTTTCAGATAGGGGAAATGTGAGTGAGCGTTCCGATTTCAGTTCCAGAGCGATTCGCCCAATGAGTCCTTGATATTTAGTCGTTTTCAGCCAATTTTCTGGATTTTTGAAAATTTCACTTTTTTGTGAAAATATCCACTAAATGAGGGAATAATATGTGTGAGGGTACCCCAGGAGAGTTCCAAATGTGTGTGGGTAGAATATATATCCCACGGGGGTAAAATTGAAAAAAGTTGAAAAACATTTTTTTTGGGACTTAGTCATTTTTCCGGCGTTTATCAGACTTTCAGATAGGGGAAATGTGAGTGAGCGTTCCGATTTCAGTTCCAGAGCGATTCGCCCATTGAGTCCTTGATATTTAGTCGTTTTCAGCCAATTTTCTGGATTTTTGAAAATTTCACTTTTTTGTGAAAATATCCACTAAATGAGGGAATAATATGTGAGAGGGTACCCCAGGAGAGTTCCAAATGTGTGTGGGTAGAATATATATCCCACGGGGGTAAAATTGAAAAAAGTTGAAAAACATTTTTTTTGGGACTTAGTCATTTTTCCGGCGTTTATCAGACTTTCAGATAGGGGAAATGTGAGTGAGCGTTCCGATTTCAGTTCCAGAGCGTTTCGCCCAATGAGTCCTTGATATTTAGTCGTTTTCAGCCAATTTTCTGGATTTTTGAAAATTTCACTTTTTTGTGAAAATATCCACTAAATGAGGGAATAATATGTGTGAGGGTACCCCAGGAGAGTTCCAAATGTGTGTGGGCAGAATATATATCCCACGGGGGTAAAATTGAAAAAAGTTGAAAAACATTTTTTTTGGGACTTAGTCATTTTTCCGGCGTTTATCAGACTTTCAGATAGGGGAAATGTGAGTGAGCGTTCCGATTTCAGTTCCAGAGTGATTCGCCCAATGAGTCCTTGATATTTAGTCGTTTTCAGCCAATTTTCTGGATTTTTGAAAATTTCACTTTTTTGTGAAAATATCCACTAAATGAGGGAATAATATGTGTGAGGGTACCCCAGAAGAGTTCCAAATGTGTGTGGGTAGAATATATATCCCACGGGGGTAAAATTGAAAAAAGTTGAAAAAAAAATTTTTTTGGACTTAGTCATTTTTCCGGCGTTTATCAGACTTTCAGATAGGGGAAATGTGAGTGAGCGTTCCGATTTCAGTTCCAGAGCGATTCGCCCAATGAGTCCTTGATATTTAGTCGTTTTCAGCCAATTTTCTGGATTTTTGAAAATTTCACTTTTTTGTGAAAATATCCACTAAATGAGGGAATAATATGTGTGAGGGTACCCCAGGAGAGTTCCAAATGTGTGTGGGCAGAATATATATCCCACGGGGGTAAAATTGAAAAAAGTTGAAAAAAAATTTTTTTGGGACTTAGTCATTTTTCCGGCGTTTATCAGACTTTCAGATAGGGGAAATGTGAGTGAGCGTTCCGATTTCAGTTCCAGAGCGATTCGCCCAATGAGTCCTTGATATTTAGTCGTTTTCAGCCAATTTTCTGGATTTTTGAAAATTTCAGTTTTTTGTGAAAATATCCACTAAATGAGGGAATAATATGTGTGAGGGTACCCCAGAAGAGTTCCAAATGTGTGTGGGTAGAATATATATCCCACGGGGGTAAAATTGAAAAAAGTTTAAAAAAAATTTTTTTTGGACTTAGTCATTTTTCCGGCATTTATCAGACTTTCAGATAGGGGAAATGTGAGTGAGCGTTCCGATTTCAGTTCCAGAGCGATTCGCCCAATGAGTCCTTGATATTTAGTCGTTTTCAGCCAATTTTCTGGATTTTTGAAAATTTCAGTTTTTTGTGAAAATATCCACTAAATGAGGGAATAATATGTGTGAGGGTACCCCAGAAGAGTTCCAAATGTGTGTGGGTAGAATATATATCCCACGGGGGTAAAATTGAAAAAAGTTGAAAAAAAAATTTTTTTGGACTTAGTCATTTTTCCGGCGTTTATCAGACTTTCAGATAGGGGAAATGTGAGTGAGCGTTCCGATTTCAGTTCCAGAGCGATTCGCCCAATGAGTCCTTGATATTTAGTCGTTTTCAGCCAATTTTCTGGATTTTTGAAAATTTCACTTTTTTGTGAAAATATCCACTAAATGAGGGAATAATATGTGTGAGGGTACCCCAGGAGAGTTCCAAATGTGTGTGGGCAGAATATATATCCCACGGGGGTAAAATTGAAAAAAGTTGAAAAAAAATTTTTTTGGGACTTAGTCATTTTTCCGGCGTTTATCAGACTTTCAGATAGGGGAAATGTGAGTGAGCGTTCCGATTTCAGTTCCAGAGCGATTCGCCCAATGAGTCCTTGATATTTAGTCGTTTTCAGCCAATTTTCTGGATTTTTGAAAATTTCAGTTTTTTGTGAAAATATCCACTAAATGAGGGAATAATATGTGTGAGGGTACCCCAGAAGAGTTCCAAATGTGTGTGGGTAGAATATATATCCCACGGGGGTAAAATTGAAAAAAGTTTAAAAAAAATTTTTTTTGGACTTAGTCATTTTTCCGGCATTTATCAGACTTTCAGATAGGGGAAATGTGAGTGAGCGTTCCGATTTCAGTTCCAGAGCGATTCGCCCAATGAGTCCTTGATATTTAGTCGTTTTCAGCCAATTTTCTGGATTTTTGAAAATTTCACTTTTTTGTGAAAATATCCACTAAATGAGGGAATAATATGTGTGAGGGTACCCCAGGAGAGTTCCAAATGTGTGTGGGCAGAATATATATCCCACGGGGGTAAAATTGAAAAAAGTTGAAAAAAATTTTTTTTGGAACTGAGTCATTTTTCCGGCGTTTATCAGACTTTCAGATAGGGGAAATGTGAGTGAGCGTTCCGATTTCAGTTCCAGAGCGATTCGCCCAATGAGTCCTTGATATTTAGTCGTTTTCAGCCAATTTTCTGGATTTTTGAAAATTTCAGTTTTTTGTGAAAATATCCACTAAATGAGGGAATAATATGTGTGAGGGTACCCCAGGAGAGTTCCAAATGTGTGTGGGTAGAATATATATCCCACGGGGGTAAAATTGAAAAAAGTTGAAAAAAATTTTTTTTGGACTTAGTCATTTTTCCGGCATTTATCAGACTTTCAGATAGGGGAAATGTCAGTGAACGTTCAGATTTCAGTTCCAGAGCGATTTGCCCAATGGGTCCTTGATATTCAGTCATTTTCAGCCAATTTTCTGGATTTTTAAAAATTTCACTTTTTTGTGAAAATATCCACTAAATGAGGGAATAATATGTGTGAGGGTACCCCAGGAGAGTTCCAAATGTGTGAGGGTAGAATATATATCCCACGGGGGTAAAATTGAAAAAAGTTGAAAAAAAATTTTTTTGGGACTTAGTCATTTTTCCGGCATTTATCAGACTTTCAGATAGGGGAAATGTGAGTGAGCGTTCCGATTTCAGTTCCAGAGCGATTCGCCCAATGAGTCCTTGATATTTAGTCGTTTTCAGCCAATTTTCTGGATTTTTGAAAATTTCACTTTTTTGTGAAAATATCCACTAAATGAGGGAATAATATGTGTGAGGGTACCCCAGAAGAGTTCCAAATGTGTGTGGGTAGAATATATATCCCACGGGGGTAAAATTGAAAAAAGTTGAAAAAAATTTTTTTTTGGACTTAGTCATTTTTCCGGCATTTATCAGACTTTCAGATAGGGGAAATGTGAGTGAGCGTTCCGATTTCAGTTCCAGAGCGATTCGCCCAATGAGTCCTTGATATTTAGTCGTTTTCAGCCAATTTTCTGGATTTTTGAAAATTTCACTTTTTTGTGAAAATATCCACTAAATGAGGGAATAATATGTGTGAGGGTACCCCAGGAGAGTTCCAAATGTGTGTGGGCAGAATATATATCCCACGGGGGTAAAATTGAAAAAAGTTGAAAAAAATTTTTTTTGGAACTGAGTCATTTTTCCGGCGTTTATCAGACTTTCAGATAGGGGAAATGTGAGTGAGCGTTCCGATTTCAGTTCCAGAGCGATTCGCCCAATGAGTCCTTGATATTTAGTCGTTTTCAGCCAATTTTCTGGATTTTTGAAAATTTCAGTTTTTTGTGAAAATATCCACTAAATGAGGGAATAATATGTGTGAGGGTACCCCAGGAGAGTTCCAAATGTGTGTGGGCAGAATATATATCCCACGGGGGTAAAATTGAAAAAAGTTGAAAAAAATTTTTTTTGGGACTTAGTCATTTTTCCGGCAATTATCAGACTTTCAGATAGGGGAAATGTGAGTGAGCGTTCCGATTTCAGTTCCAGAGCGATTCGCCCAATGAGTCCTTGATATTTAGTCGTTTTCAGCCAATTTTCTGGATTTTTGAAAATTTCAGTTTTTTGTGAAAATATCCACTAAATGAGGGAATAATATGTGTGACGGTACCCCAGGAGAGTTCCAAATGTGTGTGGGTAGAATATATATCCCACGGGGGTAAAATTGAAAAAAGTTGAAAAAAATTTTTTTTGGACTTAGTCATTTTTCCGGCATTTATCAGACTTTCAGATAGGGGAAATGTCAGTGAACGTTCAGATTTCAGTTCCAGAGCAATTTGCCCAATGAGTCCTTGATATTCAGTCATTTTCAGCCAATTTTCTGGATTTTTAAAAATTTCACTTTTTTGTGAAAATATCCACTAAATGAGGGAATAATATGTGTGAGGGTACCCCAGGAGAGTTCCAAATGTGTGAGGGTAGAATATATATCCCACGGGGGTAAAATTGAAAAAAGTTGAAAAAAAATTTTTTTGGGACTTAGTCATTTTTCCGGCGTTTATCAGACTTTCAGATAGGGGAAATGTGAGTGAGCGTTCCGATTTCATTTCCAGAGCGATTCGCCCAATGAGTCCTTGATATTTAGTCGTTTTCAGCCAATTTTCTGGATTTTTGAAAATTTCACTTTTTTGTGAAAATATCCACTAAATGAGGGAATAATATGTGTGAGGGTACCCCAGGAGAGTTCCAAATGTGTGTGGGTAGAATATATATCCCACGGGGGTAAAATTGAAAAAAGTTGAAAAAAAATTTTTTTGGGACTTAGTCATTTTTCCGGCGTTTATCAGACTTTCAGATAGGGGAAATGTGAGTGAGCGTTCCGATTTCAGTTCCAGAGCGATTCGCCCAATGAGTCCTTGATATTTAGTCGTTTTCAGCCAATTTTCTGGATTTTTGAAAATTTCACTTTTTTGTGAAAATATCCACTAAATGAGGGAATAATATGTGTGAGGGTACCCCAGAAGAGTTCCAAATGTGTGTGGGTAGAATATATATCCCACGGGGGTAAAATTGAAAAAAGTTGAAAAAAAAATTTTTTTGGACTTAGTCATTTTTCCGGCGTTTATCAGACTTTCAGATAGGGGAAATGTGAGTGAGCGTTCCGATTTCAGTTCCAGAGCGATTCGCCCAATGAGTCCTTGATATTTAGTCGTTTTCAGCCAATTTTCTGGATTTTTGAAAATTTCACTTTTTTGTGAAAATATCCACTAAATGAGGGAATAATATGTGTGAGGGTACCCCAGGAGAGTTCCAAATGTGTGTGGGCAGAATATATATCCCACGGGGGTAAAATTGAAAAAAGTTGAAAAAAAATTTTTTTGGGACTTAGTCATTTTTCCGGCGTTTATCAGACTTTCAGATAGGGGAAATGTGAGTGAGCGTTCCGATTTCAGTTCCAGAGCGATTCGCCCAATGAGTCCTTGATATTTAGTCGTTTTCAGCCAATTTTCTGGATTTTTGAAAATTTCAGTTTTTTGTGAAAATATCCACTAAATGAGGGAATAATATGTGTGAGGGTACCCCAGAAGAGTTCCAAATGTGTGTGGGTAGAATATATATCCCACGGGGGTAAAATTGAAAAAAGTTGAAAAAAAATTTTTTTTGGACTTAGTCATTTTTCCGGCGTTTATCAGACTTTCAGATAGGGGAAATGTGAGTGAGCGTTCCAATTTCATTTCCAGAGCGATTCGCCCAATGAGTCCTTGATATTTAGTCGTTTTCAGCCAATTTTCTGGATTTTTGAAAATTTCACTTTTTTGTGAAAATATCCACTAAATGAGGGAATAATATGTGTGAGGGTACCCCAGAAGAGTTCCAAATGTGTGTGGGTAGAATATATATCCCACGGGGGTAAAATTGAAAAAAGTTGAAAAAAAATTTTTTTTGGACTTAGTCATTTTTCCGGCATTTATCAGACTTTCAGATAGGGGAAATGTGAGTGAGCGTTCCGATTTCAGTTCCAGAGCGATTCGCCCAATGAGTCCTTGATATTTAGTCGTTTTCAGCCAATTTTCTGGATTTTTGAAAATTTCACTTTTTTGTGAAAATATCCACTAAATGAGGGAATAATATGTGTGAGGGTACCCCAGGAGAGTTCCAAATGTGTGTGGGCAGAATATATATCCCACGGGGGTAAAATTGAAAAAAGTTGAAAAAAATTTTTTTTGGAACTGAGTCATTTTTCCGGCGTTTATCAGACTTTCAGATAGGGGAAATGTGAGTGAGCGTTCCGATTTCAGTTCCAGAGCGATTCGCCCAATGAGTCCTTGATATTTAGTCGTTTTCAGCCAATTTTCTGGATTTTTGAAAATTTCAGTTGTTTGTGAAAATATCCACTAAATGAGGGAATAATATGTGTGAGGGTACCCCAGGAGAGTTCCAAATGTGTGTGGGCAGAATATATATCCCACGGGGGTAAAATTGAAAAAAGTTGAAAAAAATTTTTTTTGGGACTTAGTCATTTTTCCGGCAATTATCAGACTTTCAGATAGGGGAAATGTGAGTGAGCGTTCCGATTTCAGTTCCAGAGCGATTCGCCCAATGTGTCCTTGATATTTAGTCGTTTTCAGCCAATTTTCTGGATTTTTGAAAATTTCAGTTTTTTGTGAAAATATCCACTAAATGAGGGAATAATATGTGTGACGGTACCCCAGGAGAGTTCCAAATGTGTGTGGGTAGAATATATATCCCACGGGGGTAAAATTGAAAAAAGTTGAAAAAAATTTTTTTTGGACTTAGTCATTTTTCCGGCATTTATCAGACTTTCAGATAGGGGAAATGTCAGTGAACGTTCAGATTTCAGTTCCAGAGCGATTTGCCCAATGAGTCCTTGATATTCAGTCATTTTCAGCCAATTTTCTGGATTTTTAAAAATTTCACTTTTTTGTGAAAATATCCACTAAATGAGGGAATAATATGTGTGAGGGTACCCCAGGAGAGTTCCAAATGTGTGAGGGTAGAATATATATCCCACGGGGGTAAAATTGAAAAAAGTTGAAAAAAAATTTTTTTGGGACTTAGTCATTTTTCCGGCGTTTATCAGACTTTCAGATAGGGGAAATGTGAGTGAGCGTTCCGATTTCATTTCCAGAGCGATTCGCCCAATGAGTCCTTGATATTTAGTCGTTTTCAGCCAATTTTCTGGATTTTTGAAAATTTCACTTTTTTGTGAAAATATCCACTAAATGAGGGAATAATATGTGTGAGGGTACCCCAGGAGAGTTCCAAATGTGTGTGGGTAGAATATATATCCCACGGGGGTAAAATTGAAAAAAGTTGAAAAAAAATTTTTTTGGGACTTAGTCATTTTTCCGGCGTTTATCAGACTTTCAGATAGGGGAAATGTGAGTGAGCGTTCCGATTTCAGTTCCAGAGCGATTCGCCCAATGAGTCCTTGATATTTAGTCGTTTTCAGCCAATTTTCTGGATTTTTGAAAATTTCACTTTTTTGTGAAAATATCCACTAAGGCTATGTGCCCACGATGCAGAAATGAAGCAGAAAATTTCTGCAGCATTTCTGCATCTCCCTGGCAGAAAAAAACGCATGCAGATTGTGCATGCGTTTTTCCTGCAGAATACATGCGGATCCACATGCGGGTTCACATGCGTTTCCGCATGCAGATTGACAAGCACTTTCCAGGCGATAGCATCACTTGGAAAGTGCTTGACAACTAGGTCACACTGTATAAATCCATGGAAACAGCATGGATTTATACAGTGTGAACCATAAAAATTAAAACAAATAAAGCTATACTCACCCCCGAGGCCCGGCGTGGCTGCAGCGCTGCTTCCTGGCTTGTTCCCGGCTGCCGGCATATTGCGAGACAGAGCGGTGAAGGGCCTGCGGTCACATGACTGTGACGTTACCGAAGGTCCTTCAGCGCTGCTGGCATTCAGAGAGAAGACGCCGGACAGGTGAGTATAAACTTTATTTGTTATTTTATTCTTTTTTTACAGGTACAATGGTACCCAGGTCTGGATGAGAGTCTCCTCTCCTCCAGAACTGGGTACCATCCGCACATAGAGACGCATAGAAGCCGCTTGTACAAATGTACAGTCGCGGTTTCTATGCGTCTCAATGCAAGTCAATGGCGGGAGTTCCGCTGCGCTTCCGCAAAATTAAATGACATGCTGCGGATTTTTGGACGTAGCATAAACGCTGCGGAAAAATCCGCAGCATGTGCATAGAACATGCGGAATCCCATTGGGGACCATGGGGTGCGGATCTACAAGCGTTTTTCAAGCGTTTACGCTGCGGAAATTCCGCAGCATATACGCTTGAAAAATGCTACGTGGGCACACAGCCTAAATGAGGGAATAATATGTGTGAGGGTACCCCAGGAGAGTTCCAAATGTGTGTGGGTAGAATATATATCCCACGGGGGTAAAATTGAAAAAAGTTGAAAAACATTTTTTTTGGGACTTAGTCATTTTTCCGGTGTTTATCAGACTTTCAGATAGGGGAAATGTGAGTGAGCGTTCCGATTTCAGTTCCAGAGCGATTCGCCCAATGAGTCCTTGATATTTAGTCGTTTTCAGCCAATTTTCTGGATTTTTGAAAATTTCACTTTTTTGTGAAAATATCCACTAAATGAGGGAATAATATGTGAGAGGGTACCCCAGGAGAGTTCCAAATGTGTGTGGGTAGAATATATATCCCACGGGGGTAAAATTGAAAAAAGTTGAAAAACATTTTTTTTGGGACTTAGTCATTTTTCCGGCGTTTATCAGACTTTCAGATAGGGGAAATGTGAGTGAGCGTTCCGATTTCAGTTCCAGAGCGATTCGCCCAATGAGTCCTTGATATTTAGTCGTTTTCAGCCAATTTTCTGGATTTTTGAAAATTTCACTTTTTTGTGAAAATATCCACTAAATGAGGGAATAATATGTGTGAGGGTACCCCAGGAGAGTTCCAAATGTGTGTGGGCAGAATATATATCCCACGGGGGTAAAATTGAAAAAAGTTGAAAAACATTTTTTTTGGGACTTAGTCATTTTTCCGGCGTTTATCAGACTTTCAGATAGGGGAAATGTGAGTGAGCGTTCCGATTTCAGTTCCAGAGTGATTCGCCCAATGAGTCCTTGATATTTAGTCGTTTTCAGCCAATTTTCTGGATTTTTGAAAATTTCACTTTTTTGTGAAAATATCCACTAAATGAGGGAATAATATGTGTGAGGGTACCCCAGAAGAGTTCCAAATGTGTGTGGGTAGAATATATATCCCACGGGGGTAAAATTGAAAAAAGTTGAAAAAAAAATTTTTTTGGACTTAGTCATTTTTCCGGTGTTTATCAGACTTTCAGATAGGGGAAATGTGAGTGAGCGTTCCGATTTCAGTTCCAGAGCGATTCGCCCAATGAGTCCTTGATATTTAGTCGTTTTCAGCCAATTTTCTGGATTTTTGAAAATTTCACTTTTTTGTGAAAATATCCACTAAATGAGGGAATAATATGTGTGAGGGTACCCCAGAAGAGTTCCAAATGTGTGTGGGTAGAATATATATCCCACGGGGGTAAAATTGAAAAAAGTTGAAAAAAAAATTTTTTTGGACTTAGTCATTTTTCCGGCGTTTATCAGACTTTCAGATAGGGGAAATGTGAGTGAGCGTTCCGATTTCAGTTCCAGAGCGATTCGCCCAATGAGTCCTTGATATTTAGTCGTTTTCAGCCAATTTTCTGGATTTTTGAAAATTTCACTTTTTTGTGAAAATATCCACTAAATGAGGGAATAATATGTGTGAGGGTACCCCAGGAGAGTTCCAAATGTGTGTGGGCAGAATATATATCCCACGGGGGTAAAATTGAAAAAAGTTGAAAAAAAATTTTTTTGGGACTTAGTCATTTTTCCGGCGTTTATCAGACTTTCAGATAGGGGAAATGTGAGTGAGCGTTCCGATTTCAGTTCCAGAGCGATTCGCCCAATGAGTCCTTGATATTTAGTCGTTTTCAGCCAATTTTCTGGATTTTTGAAAATTTCACTTTTTTGTGAAAATATCCACTAAATGAGGGAATAATATGTGTGAGGGTACCCCAGAAGAGTTCCAAATGTGTGTGGGTAGAATATATATCCCACGGGGGTAAAATTGAAAAAAGTTGAAAAAAAATTTTTTTTGGACTTAGTCATTTTTCCGGCGTTTATCAGACTTTCAGATAGGGGAAATGTGAGTGAGCGTTCCAATTTCATTTCCAGAGCGATTCGCCCAATGAGTCCTTGATATTTAGTCGTTTTCAGCCAATTTTCTGGATTTTTGAAAATTTCACTTTTTTGTGAAAATATCCACTAAATGAGGGAATAATATGTGTGAGGGTACCCCAGAAGAGTTCCAAATGTGTGTGGGTAGAATATATATCCCACGGGGGTAAAATTGAAAAAAGTTGAAAAAAAATTTTTTTTGGACTTAGTCATTTTTCCGGCATTTATCAGACTTTCAGATAGGGGAAATGTGAGTGAGCGTTCCGATTTCAGTTCCAGAGCGATTCGCCCAATGAGTCCTTGATATTTAGTCGTTTTCAGCCAATTTTCTGGATTTTTGAAAATTTCACTTTTTTGTGAAAATATCCACTAAATGAGGGAATAATATGTGTGAGGGTACCCCAGGAGAGTTCCAAATGTGTGTGGGCAGAATATATATCCCACGGGGGTAAAATTGAAAAAAGTTGAAAAAAATTTTTTTTGGAACTGAGTCATTTTTCCGGCGTTTATCAGACTTTCAGATAGGGGAAATGTGAGTGAGCGTTCCGATTTCAGTTCCAGAGCGATTCGCCCAATGAGTCCTTGATATTTAGTCGTTTTCAGCCAATTTTCTGGATTTTTGAAAATTTCAGTTGTTTGTGAAAATATCCACTAAATGAGGGAATAATATGTGTGAGGGTACCCCAGGAGAGTTCCAAATGTGTGTGGGCAGAATATATATCCCACGGGGGTAAAATTGAAAAAAGTTGAAAAAAATTTTTTTTGGGACTTAGTCATTTTTCCGGCAATTATCAGACTTTCAGATAGGGGAAATGTGAGTGAGCGTTCCGATTTCAGTTCCAGAGCGATTCGCCCAATGTGTCCTTGATATTTAGTCGTTTTCAGCCAATTTTCTGGATTTTTGAAAATTTCAGTTTTTTGTGAAAATATCCACTAAATGAGGGAATAATATGTGTGACGGTACCCCAGGAGAGTTCCAAATGTGTGTGGGTAGAATATATATCCCACGGGGGTAAAATTGAAAAAAGTTGAAAAAAATTTTTTTTGGACTTAGTCATTTTTCCGGCATTTATCAGACTTTCAGATAGGGGAAATGTCAGTGAACGTTCAGATTTCAGTTCCAGAGCGATTTGCCCAATGAGTCCTTGATATTCAGTCATTTTCAGCCAATTTTCTGGATTTTTAAAAATTTCACTTTTTTGTGAAAATATCCACTAAATGAGGGAATAATATGTGTGAGGGTACCCCAGGAGAGTTCCAAATGTGTGAGGGTAGAATATATATCCCACGGGGGTAAAATTGAAAAAAGTTGAAAAAAAATTTTTTTGGGACTTAGTCATTTTTCCGGCGTTTATCAGACTTTCAGATAGGGGAAATGTGAGTGAGCGTTCCGATTTCATTTCCAGAGCGATTCGCCCAATGAGTCCTTGATATTTAGTCGTTTTCAGCCAATTTTCTGGATTTTTGAAAATTTCACTTTTTTGTGAAAATATCCACTAAATGAGGGAATAATATGTGTGAGGGTACCCCAGGAGAGTTCCAAATGTGTGTGGGTAGAATATATATCCCACGGGGGTAAAATTGAAAAAAGTTGAAAAAAAATTTTTTTGGGACTTAGTCATTTTTCCGGCGTTTATCAGACTTTCAGATAGGGGAAATGTGAGTGAGCGTTCCGATTTCAGTTCCAGAGCGATTCGCCCAATGAGTCCTTGATATTTAGTCGTTTTCAGCCAATTTTCTGGATTTTTGAAAATTTCACTTTTTTGTGAAAATATCCACTAAGGCTATGTGCCCACGATGCAGAAATGAAGCAGAAAATTTCTGCAGCATTTCTGCATCTCCCTGGCAGAAAAAAACGCATGCAGATTGTGCATGCGTTTTTCCTGCAGAATACATGCGGATCCACATGCGGGTTCACATGCGTTTCCGCATGCAGATTGACAAGCACTTTCCAGGCGATAGCATCACTTGGAAAGTGCTTGACAACTAGGTCACACTGTATAAATCCATGGAAACAGCATGGATTTATACAGTGTGAACCATAAAAATTAAAACAAATAAAGCTATACTCACCCCCGAGGCCCGGCGTGGCTGCAGCGCTGCTTCCTGGCTTGTTCCCGGCTGCCGGCATATTGCGAGACAGAGCGGTGAAGGGCCTGCGGTCACATGACTGTGACGTTACCGAAGGTCCTTCAGCGCTGCTGGCATTCAGAGAGAAGACGCCGGACAGGTGAGTATAAACTTTATTTGTTATTTTATTCTTTTTTTACAGGTACAATGGTACCCAGGTCTGGATGAGAGTCTCCTCTCCTCCAGAACTGGGTACCATCCGCACATAGAGACGCATAGAAGCCGCTTGTACAAATGTACAGTCGCGGTTTCTATGCGTCTCAATGCAAGTCAATGGCGGGAGTTCCGCTGCGCTTCCGCAAAATTAAATGACATGCTGCGGATTTTTGGACGTAGCATAAACGCTGCGGAAAAATCCGCAGCATGTGCATAGAACATGCGGAATCCCATTGGGGACCATGGGGTGCGGATCTACAAGCGTTTTTCAAGCGTTTACGCTGCGGAAATTCCGCAGCATATACGCTTGAAAAATGCTACGTGGGCACACAGCCTAAATGAGGGAATAATATGTGTGAGGGTACCCCAGGAGAGTTCCAAATGTGTGTGGGTAGAATATATATCCCACGGGGGTAAAATTGAAAAAAGTTGAAAAACATTTTTTTTGGGACTTAGTCATTTTTCCGGTGTTTATCAGACTTTCAGATAGGGGAAATGTGAGTGAGCGTTCCGATTTCAGTTCCAGAGCGATTCGCCCAATGAGTCCTTGATATTTAGTCGTTTTCAGCCAATTTTCTGGATTTTTGAAAATTTCACTTTTTTGTGAAAATATCCACTAAATGAGGGAATAATATGTGAGAGGGTACCCCAGGAGAGTTCCAAATGTGTGTGGGTAGAATATATATCCCACGGGGGTAAAATTGAAAAAAGTTGAAAAACATTTTTTTTGGGACTTAGTCATTTTTCCGGCGTTTATCAGACTTTCAGATAGGGGAAATGTGAGTGAGCGTTCCGATTTCAGTTCCAGAGCGATTCGCCCAATGAGTCCTTGATATTTAGTCGTTTTCAGCCAATTTTCTGGATTTTTGAAAATTTCACTTTTTTGTGAAAATATCCACTAAATGAGGGAATAATATGTGTGAGGGTACCCCAGGAGAGTTCCAAATGTGTGTGGGCAGAATATATATCCCACGGGGGTAAAATTGAAAAAAGTTGAAAAACATTTTTTTTGGGACTTAGTCATTTTTCCGGCGTTTATCAGACTTTCAGATAGGGGAAATGTGAGTGAGCGTTCCGATTTCAGTTCCAGAGTGATTCGCCCAATGAGTCCTTGATATTTAGTCGTTTTCAGCCAATTTTCTGGATTTTTGAAAATTTCACTTTTTTGTGAAAATATCCACTAAATGAGGGAATAATATGTGTGAGGGTACCCCAGAAGAGTTCCAAATGTGTGTGGGTAGAATATATATCCCACGGGGGTAAAATTGAAAAAAGTTGAAAAAAAAATTTTTTTGGACTTAGTCATTTTTCCGGCGTTTATCAGACTTTCAGATAGGGGAAATGTGAGTGAGCGTTCCGATTTCAGTTCCAGAGCGATTCGCCCAATGAGTCCTTGATATTTAGTCGTTTTCAGCCAATTTTCTGGATTTTTGAAAATTTCACTTTTTTGTGAAAATATCCACTAAATGAGGGAATAATATGTGTGAGGGTACCCCAGGAGAGTTCCAAATGTGTGTGGGCAGAATATATATCCCACGGGGGTAAAATTGAAAAAAGTTGAAAAAAAATTTTTTTGGGACTTAGTCATTTTTCCGGCGTTTATCAGACTTTCAGATAGGGGAAATGTGAGTGAGCGTTCCGATTTCAGTTCCAGAGCGATTCGCCCAATGAGTCCTTGATATTTAGTCGTTTTCAGCCAATTTTCTGGATTTTTGAAAATTTCAGTTTTTTGTGAAAATATCCACTAAATGAGGGAATAATATGTGTGAGGGTACCCCAGAAGAGTTCCAAATGTGTGTGGGTAGAATATATATCCCACGGGGGTAAAATTGAAAAAAGTTGAAAAAAAATTTTTTTTGGACTTAGTCATTTTTCCGGCATTTATCAGACTTTCAGATAGGGGAAATGTGAGTGAGCGTTCCGATTTCAGTTCCAGAGCGATTCGCCCAATGAGTCCTTGATATTTAGTCGTTTTCAGCCAATTTTCTGGATTTTTGAAAATTTCACTTTTTTGTGAAAATATCCACTAAATGAGGGAATAATATGTGTGAGGGTACCCCAGGAGAGTTCCAAATGTGTGTGGGCAGAATATATATCCCACGGGGGTAAAATTGAAAAAAGTTGAAAAAAATTTTTTTTGGAACTGAGTCATTTTTCCGGCGTTTATCAGACTTTCAGATAGGGGAAATGTGAGTGAGCGTTCCGATTTCAGTTCCAGAGCGATTCGCCCAATGAGTCCTTGATATTTAGTCGTTTTCAGCCAATTTTCTGGATTTTTGAAAATTTCAGTTTTTTGTGAAAATATCCACTAAATGAGGGAATAATATGTGTGAGGGTACCCCAGGAGAGTTCCAAATGTGTGTGGGCAGAATATATATCCCACGGGGGTAAAATTGCAAAAAGTTGAAAAAAAATTTTTTTGGGACTTAGTCATTTTTCCGGCATTTATCAGACTTTCAGATAGGGGAAATGTGAGTGAGCGTTCCGATTTCAGTTCCAGAGCGATTCGCCCAATGAGTCCTTGATATTTAGTCGTTTTCAGCCAATTTTCTGGATTTTTGAAAATTTCACTTTTTTGTGAAAATATCCACTAAATGAGGGAATAATATGTGTGAGGGTACCCCAGGAGAGTTCCAAATGTGTGTGGGCAGAATATATATCCCACGGGGGTAAAATTGAAAAAAGTTGAAAAACATTTTTTTTGGGACTTAGTCATTTTTCCGGCGTTTATCAGACTTTCAGATAGGGGAAATGTGAGTGAGCGTTCCGATTTCAGTTCCAGAGCGATTCGCCCAATGAGTCCTTGATATTTAGTCGTTTTCAGCCAATTTTCTGGATTTTTGAAAATTTCACTTTTTTGTGAAAATATCCACTAAATGAGGGAATAATATGTGAGAGGGTACCCCAGGAGAGTTCCAAATGTGTGTGGGTAGAATATATATCCCACGGGGGTAAAATTGAAAAAAGTTGAAAAACATTTTTTTTGGGACTTAGTCATTTTTCCGGCGTTTATCAGACTTTCAGATAGGGGAAATGTGAGTGAGCGTTCCGATTTCAGTTCCAGAGCGATTCGCCCAATGAGTCCTTGATATTTAGTCGTTTTCAGCCAATTTTCTGGATTTTTGAAAATTTCACTTTTTTGTGAAAATATCCACTAAATGAGGGAATAATATGTGTGAGGGTACCCCAGGAGAGTTCCAAATGTGTGTGGGCAGAATATATATCCCACGGGGGTAAAATTGAAAAAAGTTGAAAAACATTTTTTTTGGGACTTAGTCATTTTTCCGGCGTTTATCAGACTTTCAGATAGGGGAAATGTGAGTGAGCGTTCCGATTTCAGTTCCAGAGTGATTCGCCCAATGAGTCCTTGATATTTAGTCGTTTTCAGCCAATTTTCTGGATTTTTGAAAATTTCACTTTTTTGTGAAAATATCCACTAAATGAGGGAATAATATGTGTGAGGGTACCCCAGAAGAGTTCCAAATGTGTGTGGGTAGAATATATATCCCACGGGGGTAAAATTGAAAAAAGTTGAAAAAAAAATTTTTTTGGACTTAGTCATTTTTCCGGCGTTTATCAGACTTTCAGATAGGGGAAATGTGAGTGAGCGTTCCGATTTCAGTTCCAGAGCGATTCGCCCAATGAGTCCTTGATATTTAGTCGTTTTCAGCCAATTTTCTGGATTTTTGAAAATTTCACTTTTTTGTGAAAATATCCACTAAATGAGGGAATAATATGTGTGAGGGTACCCCAGAAGAGTTCCAAATGTGTGTGGGTAGAATATATATCCCACGGGGGTAAAATTGAAAAAAGTTGAAAAAAAAATTTTTTTGGACTTAGTCATTTTTCCGGCGTTTATCAGACTTTCAGATAGGGGAAATGTGAGTGAGCGTTCCGATTTCAGTTCCAGAGCGATTCGCCCAATGAGTCCTTGATATTTAGTCGTTTTCAGCCAATTTTCTGGATTTTTGAAAATTTCACTTTTTTGTGAAAATATCCACTAAATGAGGGAATAATATGTGTGAGGGTACCCCAGGAGAGTTCCAAATGTGTGTGGGCAGAATATATATCCCACGGGGGTAAAATTGAAAAAAGTTGAAAAAAAATTTTTTTGGGACTTAGTCATTTTTCCGGCGTTTATCAGACTTTCAGATAGGGGAAATGTGAGTGAGCGTTCCGATTTCAGTTCCAGAGCGATTCGCCCAATGAGTCCTTGATATTTAGTCGTTTTCAGCCAATTTTCTGGATTTTTGAAAATTTCAGTTTTTTGTGAAAATATCCACTAAATGAGGGAATAATATGTGTGAGGGTACCCCAGAAGAGTTCCAAATGTGTGTGGGTAGAATATATATCCCACGGGGGTAAAATTGAAAAAAGTTGAAAAAAAATTTTTTTTGGACTTAGTCATTTTTCCGGCGTTTATCAGACTTTCAGATAGGGGAAATGTGAGTGAGCGTTCCAATTTCATTTCCAGAGCGATTCGCCCAATGAGTCCTTGATATTTAGTCGTTTTCAGCCAATTTTCTGGATTTTTGAAAATTTCACTTTTTTGTGAAAATATCCACTAAATGAGGGAATAATATGTGTGAGGGTACCCCAGAAGAGTTCCAAATGTGTGTGGGTAGAATATATATCCCACGGGGGTAAAATTGAAAAAAGTTGAAAAAAAATTTTTTTTGGACTTAGTCATTTTTCCGGCATTTATCAGACTTTCAGATAGGGGAAATGTGAGTGAGCGTTCCGATTTCAGTTCCAGAGCGATTCGCCCAATGAGTCCTTGATATTTAGTCGTTTTCAGCCAATTTTCTGGATTTTTGAAAATTTCACTTTTTTGTGAAAATATCCACTAAATGAGGGAATAATATGTGTGAGGGTACCCCAGGAGAGTTCCAAATGTGTGTGGGCAGAATATATATCCCACGGGGGTAAAATTGAAAAAAGTTGAAAAAAATTTTTTTTGGAACTGAGTCATTTTTCCGGCGTTTATCAGACTTTCAGATAGGGGAAATGTGAGTGAGCGTTCCGATTTCAGTTCCAGAGCGATTCGCCCAATGAGTCCTTGATATTTAGTCGTTTTCAGCCAATTTTCTGGATTTTTGAAAATTTCAGTTGTTTGTGAAAATATCCACTAAATGAGGGAATAATATGTGTGAGGGTACCCCAGGAGAGTTCCAAATGTGTGTGGGCAGAATATATATCCCACGGGGGTAAAATTGAAAAAAGTTGAAAAAAATTTTTTTTGGGACTTAGTCATTTTTCCGGCAATTATCAGACTTTCAGATAGGGGAAATGTGAGTGAGCGTTCCGATTTCAGTTCCAGAGCGATTCGCCCAATGTGTCCTTGATATTTAGTCGTTTTCAGCCAATTTTCTGGATTTTTGAAAATTTCAGTTTTTTGTGAAAATATCCACTAAATGAGGGAATAATATGTGTGACGGTACCCCAGGAGAGTTCCAAATGTGTGTGGGTAGAATATATATCCCACGGGGGTAAAATTGAAAAAAGTTGAAAAAAATTTTTTTTGGACTTAGTCATTTTTCCGGCATTTATCAGACTTTCAGATAGGGGAAATGTCAGTGAACGTTCAGATTTCAGTTCCAGAGCGATTTGCCCAATGAGTCCTTGATATTCAGTCATTTTCAGCCAATTTTCTGGATTTTTAAAAATTTCACTTTTTTGTGAAAATATCCACTAAATGAGGGAATAATATGTGTGAGGGTACCCCAGGAGAGTTCCAAATGTGTGAGGGTAGAATATATATCCCACGGGGGTAAAATTGAAAAAAGTTGAAAAAAAATTTTTTTGGGACTTAGTCATTTTTCCGGCGTTTATCAGACTTTCAGATAGGGGAAATGTGAGTGAGCGTTCCGATTTCATTTCCAGAGCGATTCGCCCAATGAGTCCTTGATATTTAGTCGTTTTCAGCCAATTTTCTGGATTTTTGAAAATTTCACTTTTTTGTGAAAATATCCACTAAATGAGGGAATAATATGTGTGAGGGTACCCCAGGAGAGTTCCAAATGTGTGTGGGTAGAATATATATCCCACGGGGGTAAAATTGAAAAAAGTTGAAAAAAAATTTTTTTGGGACTTAGTCATTTTTCCGGCGTTTATCAGACTTTCAGATAGGGGAAATGTGAGTGAGCGTTCCGATTTCAGTTCCAGAGCGATTCGCCCAATGAGTCCTTGATATTTAGTCGTTTTCAGCCAATTTTCTGGATTTTTGAAAATTTCACTTTTTTGTGAAAATATCCACTAAGGCTATGTGCCCACGATGCAGAAATGAAGCAGAAAATTTCTGCAGCATTTCTGCATCTCCCTGGCAGAAAAAAACGCATGCAGATTGTGCATGCGTTTTTCCTGCAGAATACATGCGGATCCACATGCGGGTTCACATGCGTTTCCGCATGCAGATTGACAAGCACTTTCCAGGCGATAGCATCACTTGGAAAGTGCTTGACAACTAGGTCACACTGTATAAATCCATGGAAACAGCATGGATTTATACAGTGTGAACCATAAAAATTAAAACAAATAAAGCTATACTCACCCCCGAGGCCCGGCGTGGCTGCAGCGCTGCTTCCTGGCTTGTTCCCGGCTGCCGGCATATTGCGAGACAGAGCGGTGAAGGGCCTGCGGTCACATGACTGTGACGTTACCGAAGGTCCTTCAGCGCTGCTGGCATTCAGAGAGAAGACGCCGGACAGGTGAGTATAAACTTTATTTGTTATTTTATTCTTTTTTTACAGGTACAATGGTACCCAGGTCTGGATGAGAGTCTCCTCTCCTCCAGAACTGGGTACCATCCGCACATAGAGACGCATAGAAGCCGCTTGTACAAATGTACAGTCGCGGTTTCTATGCGTCTCAATGCAAGTCAATGGCGGGAGTTCCGCTGCGCTTCCGCAAAATTAAATGACATGCTGCGGATTTTTGGACGTAGCATAAACGCTGCGGAAAAATCCGCAGCATGTGCATAGAACATGCGGAATCCCATTGGGGACCATGGGGTGCGGATCTACAAGCGTTTTTCAAGCGTTTACGCTGCGGAAATTCCGCAGCATATACGCTTGAAAAATGCTACGTGGGCACACAGCCTAAATGAGGGAATAATATGTGTGAGGGTACCCCAGGAGAGTTCCAAATGTGTGTGGGTAGAATATATATCCCACGGGGGTAAAATTGAAAAAAGTTGAAAAACATTTTTTTTGGGACTTAGTCATTTTTCCGGTGTTTATCAGACTTTCAGATAGGGGAAATGTGAGTGAGCGTTCCGATTTCAGTTCCAGAGCGATTCGCCCAATGAGTCCTTGATATTTAGTCGTTTTCAGCCAATTTTCTGGATTTTTGAAAATTTCACTTTTTTGTGAAAATATCCACTAAATGAGGGAATAATATGTGAGAGGGTACCCCAGGAGAGTTCCAAATGTGTGTGGGTAGAATATATATCCCACGGGGGTAAAATTGAAAAAAGTTGAAAAACATTTTTTTTGGGACTTAGTCATTTTTCCGGCGTTTATCAGACTTTCAGATAGGGGAAATGTGAGTGAGCGTTCCGATTTCAGTTCCAGAGCGATTCGCCCAATGAGTCCTTGATATTTAGTCGTTTTCAGCCAATTTTCTGGATTTTTGAAAATTTCACTTTTTTGTGAAAATATCCACTAAATGAGGGAATAATATGTGTGAGGGTACCCCAGGAGAGTTCCAAATGTGTGTGGGCAGAATATATATCCCACGGGGGTAAAATTGAAAAAAGTTGAAAAACATTTTTTTTGGGACTTAGTCATTTTTCCGGCGTTTATCAGACTTTCAGATAGGGGAAATGTGAGTGAGCGTTCCGATTTCAGTTCCAGAGTGATTCGCCCAATGAGTCCTTGATATTTAGTCGTTTTCAGCCAATTTTCTGGATTTTTGAAAATTTCACTTTTTTGTGAAAATATCCACTAAATGAGGGAATAATATGTGTGAGGGTACCCCAGAAGAGTTCCAAATGTGTGTGGGTAGAATATATATCCCACGGGGGTAAAATTGAAAAAAGTTGAAAAAAAAATTTTTTTGGACTTAGTCATTTTTCCGGCGTTTATCAGACTTTCAGATAGGGGAAATGTGAGTGAGCGTTCCGATTTCAGTTCCAGAGCGATTCGCCCAATGAGTCCTTGATATTTAGTCGTTTTCAGCCAATTTTCTGGATTTTTGAAAATTTCACTTTTTTGTGAAAATATCCACTAAATGAGGGAATAATATGTGTGAGGGTACCCCAGGAGAGTTCCAAATGTGTGTGGGCAGAATATATATCCCACGGGGGTAAAATTGAAAAAAGTTGAAAAAAATTTTTTTTGGGACTTAGTCATTTTTCCGGCGTTTATCAGACTTTCAGATAGGGGAAATGTGAGTGAGCGTTCCGATTTCAGTTCCAGAGCGATTCGCCCAATGAGTCCTTGATATTTAGTCGTTTTCAGCCAATTTTCTGGATTTTTGAAAATTTCAGTTTTTTGTGAAAATATCCACTAAATGAGGGAATAATATGTGTGAGGGTACCCCAGAAGAGTTCCAAATGTGTGTGGGTAGAATATATATCCCACGGGGGTAAAATTGAAAAAAGTTGAAAAAAAATTTTTTTTGGACTTAGTCATTTTTCCGGCATTTATCAGACTTTCAGATAGGGGAAATGTGAGTGAGCGTTCCGATTTCAGTTCCAGAGCGATTCGCCCAATGAGTCCTTGATATTTAGTCGTTTTCAGCCAATTTTCTGGATTTTTGAAAATTTCACTTTTTTGTGAAAATATCCACTAAATGAGGGAATAATATGTGTGAGGGTACCCCAGGAGAGTTCCAAATGTGTGTGGGCAGAATATATATCCCACGGGGGTAAAATTGAAAAAAGTTGAAAAAAATTTTTTTTGGAACTGAGTCATTTTTCCGGCGTTTATCAGACTTTCAGATAGGGGAAATGTGAGTGAGCGTTCCGATTTCAGTTCCAGAGCGATTCGCCCAATGAGTCCTTGATATTTAGTCGTTTTCAGCCAATTTTCTGGATTTTTGAAAATTTCAGTTTTTTGTGAAAATATCCACTAAATGAGGGAATAATATGTGTGAGGGTACCCCAGGAGAGTTCCAAATGTGTGTGGGCAGAATATATATCCCACGGGGGTAAAATTGCAAAAAGTTGAAAAAAAATTTTTTTGGGACTTAGTCATTTTTCCGGCATTTATCAGACTTTCAGATAGGGGAAATGTGAGTGAGCGTTCCGATTTCAGTTCCAGAGCGATTCGCCCAATGAGTCCTTGATATTTAGTCGTTTTCAGCCAATTTTCTGGATTTTTGAAAATTTCACTTTTTTGTGAAAATATCCACTAAATGAGGGAATAATATGTGTGAGGGTACCCCAGGAGAGTTCCAAATGTGTGTGGGCAGAATATATATCCCACGGGGGTAAAATTGAAAAAAGTTGAAAAACATTTTTTTTGGGACTTAGTCATTTTTCCGGCGTTTATCAGACTTTCAGATAGGGGAAATGTGAGTGAGCGTTCCGATTTCATTTCCAGAGCGATTCGCCCAATGAGTCCTTGATATTTAGTCGTTTTCAGCCAATTTTCTGGATTTTTGAAAATTTCACTTTTTTGTGAAAATATCCACTAAATGAGGGAATAATATGTGTGAGGGTACCCCAGGAGAGTTCCAAATGTGTGTGGGTAGAATATATATCCCACGGGGGTAAAATTGAAAAAAGTTGAAAAAAAATTTTTTTGGGACTTAGTCATTTTTCCGGCGTTTATCAGACTTTCAGATAGGGGAAATGTGAGTGAGCGTTCCGATTTCAGTTCCAGAGCGATTCGCCCAATGAGTCCTTGATATTTAGTCGTTTTCAGCCAATTTTCTGGATTTTTGAAAATTTCACTTTTTTGTGAAAATATCCACTAAGGCTATGTGCCCACGATGCAGAAATGAAGCAGAAAATTTCTGCAGCATTTCTGCATCTCCCTGGCAGAAAAAAACGCATGCAGATTGTGCATGCGTTTTTCCTGCAGAATACATGCGGATCCACATGCGGGTTCACATGCGTTTCCGCATGCAGATTGACAAGCACTTTCCAGGCGATAGCATCACTTGGAAAGTGCTTGACAACTAGGTCACACTGTATAAATCCATGGAAACAGCATGGATTTATACAGTGTGAACCATAAAAATTAAAACAAATAAAGCTATACTCACCCCCGAGGCCCGGCGTGGCTGCAGCGCTGCTTCCTGGCTTGTTCCCGGCTGCCGGCATATTGCGAGACAGAGCGGTGAAGGGCCTGCGGTCACATGACTGTGACGTTACCGAAGGTCCTTCAGCGCTGCTGGCATTCAGAGAGAAGACGCCGGACAGGTGAGTATAAACTTTATTTGTTATTTTATTCTTTTTTTACAGGTACAATGGTACCCAGGTCTGGATGAGAGTCTCCTCTCCTCCAGAACTGGGTACCATCCGCACATAGAGACGCATAGAAGCCGCTTGTACAAATGTACAGTCGCGGTTTCTATGCGTCTCAATGCAAGTCAATGGCGGGAGTTCCGCTGCGCTTCCGCAAAATTAAATGACATGCTGCGGATTTTTGGACGTAGCATAAACGCTGCGGAAAAATCCGCAGCATGTGCATAGAACATGCGGAATCCCATTGGGGACCATGGGGTGCGGATCTACAAGCGTTTTTCAAGCGTTTACGCTGCGGAAATTCCGCAGCATATACGCTTGAAAAATGCTACGTGGGCACACAGCCTAAATGAGGGAATAATATGTGTGAGGGTACCCCAGGAGAGTTCCAAATGTGTGTGGGTAGAATATATATCCCACGGGGGTAAAATTGAAAAAAGTTGAAAAACATTTTTTTTGGGACTTAGTCATTTTTCCGGTGTTTATCAGACTTTCAGATAGGGGAAATGTGAGTGAGCGTTCCGATTTCAGTTCCAGAGCGATTCGCCCAATGAGTCCTTGATATTTAGTCGTTTTCAGCCAATTTTCTGGATTTTTGAAAATTTCACTTTTTTGTGAAAATATCCACTAAATGAGGGAATAATATGTGAGAGGGTACCCCAGGAGAGTTCCAAATGTGTGTGGGTAGAATATATATCCCACGGGGGTAAAATTGAAAAAAGTTGAAAAACATTTTTTTTGGGACTTAGTCATTTTTCCGGCGTTTATCAGACTTTCAGATAGGGGAAATGTGAGTGAGCGTTCCGATTTCAGTTCCAGAGCGATTCGCCCAATGAGTCCTTGATATTTAGTCGTTTTCAGCCAATTTTCTGGATTTTTGAAAATTTCACTTTTTTGTGAAAATATCCACTAAATGAGGGAATAATATGTGTGAGGGTACCCCAGGAGAGTTCCAAATGTGTGTGGGCAGAATATATATCCCACGGGGGTAAAATTGAAAAAAGTTGAAAAAAAATTTTTTTGGGACTTAGTCATTTTTCCGGCGTTTATCAGACTTTCAGATAGGGGAAATGTGAGTGAGCGTTCCGATTTCAGTTCCAGAGCGATTCGCCCAATGAGTCCTTGATATTTAGTCGTTTTCAGCCAATTTTCTGGATTTTTGAAAATTTCAGTTTTTTGTGAAAATATCCACTAAATGAGGGAATAATATGTGTGAGGGTACCCCAGGAGAGTTCCAAATGTGTGTGGGCAGAATATATATCCCACGGGGGTAAAATTGCAAAAAGTTGAAAAAAATTTTTTTTGGGACTTAGTCATTTTTCCGGCATTTATCAGACTTTCAGATAGGGGAAATGTGAGTGAGCGTTCCGATTTCAGTTCCAGAGCGATTCGCCCAATGAGTCCTTGATATTTAGTCGTTTTCAGCCAATTTTCTGGATTTTTGAAAATTTCACTTTTTTGTGAAAATATCCACTAAATGAGGGAATAATATGTGTGAGGGTACCCCAGGAGAGTTCCAAATGTGTGTGGGCAGAATATATATCCCACGGGGGTAAAATTGAAAAAAGTTGAAAAACATTTTTTTTGGGACTTAGTCATTTTTCCGGTGTTTATCAGACTTTCAGATAGGGGAAATGTGAGTGAGCGTTCCGATTTCAGTTCCAGAGCGATTCGCCCAATGAGTCCTTGATATTTAGTCGTTTTCAGCCAATTTTCTGGATTTTTGAAAATTTCACTTTTTTGTGAAAATATCCACTAAATGAGGGAATAATATGTGTGAGGGTACCCCAGGAGAGTTCCAAATGTGTGTGGGCAGAATATATATCCCACGGGGGTAAAATTGAAAAAAGTTGAAAAACATTTCTTTTGGGACTTAGTCATTTTTCCGGCGTTTATCAGACTTTCAGATAGGGGAAATGTGAGTGAGCGTTCCGATTTCAGTTCCAGAGTGATTCGCCCAATGAGTCCTTGATATTTAGTCGTTTTCAGCCAATTTTCTGGATTTTTGAAAATTTCACTTTTTTGTGAAAATATCCACTAAATGAGGGAATAATATGTGTGAGGGTACCCCAGGAGAGTTCCAAATGTGTGTGGGCAGAATATATATCCCACGGGGGTAAAATTGAAAAAAGTTGAAAAACATTTTTTTTGGGACTTAGTCATTTTTCCGGTGTTTATCAGACTTTCAGATAGGGGAAATGTGAGTGAGCGTTCCGATTTCAGTTCCAGAGCGATTCGCCCAATGAGTCCTTGATATTTAGTCGTTTTCAGCCAATTTTCTGGATTTTTGAAAATTTCACTTTTTTGTGAAAATATCCACTAAATGAGGGAATAATATGTGTGAGGGTACCCCAGGAGAGTTCCAAATGTGTGTGGGCAGAAT
Organism: Phyllobates terribilis; assembly: GCF_046119375.1. Taxonomy (NCBI): domain Eukaryota; kingdom Metazoa; phylum Chordata; class Amphibia; order Anura; family Dendrobatidae; genus Phyllobates; species Phyllobates terribilis. The sequence continues at coordinate 9,569,395 of NW_027362805.1, read as the reverse complement.
ATATATCCCACGGGGGTAAAATTGAAAAAAGTTGAAAAACATTTTTTTTGGGACTTAGTCATTTTTCCGGCGTTTATCAGACTTTCAGATAGGGGAAATGTGAGTGAGCGTTCCGATTTCATTTCCAGAGCGATTCGCCCAATGAGTCCTTGATATTTAGTCGTTTTCAGCCAATTTTCTGGATTTTTGAAAATTTCACTTTTTTGTGAAAATATCCACTAAATGAGGGAATAATATGTGTGAGGGTACCCCAGGAGAGTTCCAAATGTGTGTGGGTAGAATATATATCCCACGGGGGTAAAATTGAAAAAAGTTGAAAAAAAATTTTTTTGGGACTTAGTCATTTTTCCGGCGTTTATCAGACTTTCAGATAGGGGAAATGTGAGTGAGCGTTCCGATTTCAGTTCCAGAGCGATTCGCCCAATGAGTCCTTGATATTTAGTCGTTTTCAGCCAATTTTCTGGATTTTTGAAAATTTCACTTTTTTGTGAAAATATCCACTAAGGCTATGTGCCCACGATGCAGAAATGAAGCAGAAAATTTCTGCAGCATTTCTGCATCTCCCTGGCAGAAAAAAACGCATGCAGATTGTGCATGCGTTTTTCCTGCAGAATACATGCGGATCCACATGCGGGTTCACATGCGTTTCCGCATGCAGATTGACAAGCACTTTCCAGGCGATAGCATCACTTGGAAAGTGCTTGACAACTAGGTCACACTGTATAAATCCATGGAAACAGCATGGATTTATACAGTGTGAACCATAAAAATTAAAACAAATAAAGCTATACTCACCCCCGAGGCCCGGCGTGGCTGCAGCGCTGCTTCCTGGCTTGTTCCCGGCTGCCGGCATATTGCGAGACAGAGCGGTGAAGGGCCTGCGGTCACATGACTGTGACGTTACCGAAGGTCCTTCAGCGCTGCTGGCATTCAGAGAGAAGACGCCGGACAGGTGAGTATAAACTTTATTTGTTATTTTATTCTTTTTTTACAGGTACAATGGTACCCAGGTCTGGATGAGAGTCTCCTCTCCTCCAGAACTGGGTACCATCCGCACATAGAGACGCATAGAAGCCGCTTGTACAAATGTACAGTCGCGGTTTCTATGCGTCTCAATGCAAGTCAATGGCGGGAGTTCCGCTGCGCTTCCGCAAAATTAAATGACATGCTGCGGATTTTTGGACGTAGCATAAACGCTGCGGAAAAATCCGCAGCATGTGCATAGAACATGCGGAATCCCATTGGGGACCATGGGGTGCGGATCTACAAGCGTTTTTCAAGCGTTTACGCTGCGGAAATTCCGCAGCATATACGCTTGAAAAATGCTACGTGGGCACACAGCCTAAATGAGGGAATAATATGTGTGAGGGTACCCCAGGAGAGTTCCAAATGTGTGTGGGTAGAATATATATCCCACGGGGGTAAAATTGAAAAAAGTTGAAAAACATTTTTTTTGGGACTTAGTCATTTTTCCGGTGTTTATCAGACTTTCAGATAGGGGAAATGTGAGTGAGCGTTCCGATTTCAGTTCCAGAGCGATTCGCCCAATGAGTCCTTGATATTTAGTCGTTTTCAGCCAATTTTCTGGATTTTTGAAAATTTCACTTTTTTGTGAAAATATCCACTAAATTAGGGAATAATATGTGAGAGGGTACCCCAGGAGAGTTCCAAATGTGTGTGGGTAGAATATATATCCCACGGGGGTAAAATTGAAAAAAGTTGAAAAACATTTTTTTTGGGACTTAGTCATTTTTCCGGCGTTTATCAGAGTTTCAGATAGGGGAAATGTGAGTGAGCGTTCCGATTTCAGTTCCAGAGCGATTCGCCCAATGAGTCCTTGATATTTAGTCGTTTTCAGCCAATTTTCTGGATTTTTGAAAATTTCACTTTTTTGTGAAAATATCCACTAAATGAGGGAATAATATGTGTGAGGGTACCCCAGGAGAGTTCCAAATGTGTGTGGGCAGAATATATATCCCACGGGGGTAAAATTGAAAAAAGTTGAAAAAAAATTTTTTTGGGACTTAGTCATTTTTCCGGCGTTTATCAGACTTTCAGATAGGGGAAATGTGAGTGAGCGTTCCGATTTCAGTTCCAGAGCGATTCGCCCAATGAGTCCTTGATATTTAGTCGTTTTCAGCCAATTTTCTGGATTTTTGAAAATTTCAGTTTTTTGTGAAAATATCCACTAAATGAGGGAATAATATGTGTGAGGGTACCCCAGGAGAGTTCCAAATGTGTGTGGGCAGAATATATATCCCACGGGGGTAAAATTGCAAAAAGTTGAAAAAAAATTTTTTTGGGACTTAGTCATTTTTCCGGCATTTATCAGACTTTCAGATAGGGGAAATGTGAGTGAGCGTTCCGATTTCAGTTCCAGAGCGATTCGCCCAATGAGTCCTTGATATTTAGTCGTTTTCAGCCAATTTTCTGGATTTTTGAAAATTTCACTTTTTTGTGAAAATATCCACTAAATGAGGGAATAATATGTGTGAGGGTACCCCAGGAGAGTTCCAAATGTGTGTGGGCAGAATATATATCCCACGGGGGTAAAATTGAAAAAAGTTGAAAAACATTTTTTTTGGGACTTAGTCATTTTTCCGGTGTTTATCAGACTTTCAGATAGGGGAAATGTGAGTGAGCGTTCCGATTTCAGTTCCAGAGCGATTCGCCCAATGAGTCCTTGATATTTAGTCGTTTTCAGCCAATTTTCTGGATTTTTGAAAATTTCACTTTTTTGTGAAAATATCCACTAAATGAGGGAATAATATGTGTGAGGGTACCCCAGGAGAGTTCCAAATGTGTGTGGGCAGAATATATATCCCACGGGGGTAAAATTGAAAAAAGTTGAAAAACATTTCTTTTGGGACTTAGTCATTTTTCCGGCGTTTATCAGACTTTCAGATAGGGGAAATGTGAGTGAGCGTTCCGATTTCAGTTCCAGAGTGATTCGCCCAATGAGTCCTTGATATTTAGTCGTTTTCAGCCAATTTTCTGGATTTTTGAAAATTTCACTTTTTTGTGAAAATATCCACTAAATGAGGGAATAATATGTGTGAGGGTACCCCAGAAGAGTTCCAAATGTGTGTGGGTAGAATATATATCCCACGGGGGTAAAATTGAAAAAAGTTGAAAAAAAATTTTTTTTGGACTTAGTCATTTTTCCGGCATTTATCAGACTTTCAGATAGGGGAAATGTGAGTGAGCGTTCCGATTTCAGTTCCAGAGCGATTCGCCCAATGAGTCCTTGATATTTAGTCGTTTTCAGCCAATTTTCTGGATTTTTGAAAATTTCACTTTTTTGTGAAAATATCCACTAAATGAGGGAATAATATGTGTGAGGGTACCCCAGGAGAGTTCCAAATGTGTGTGGGCAGAATATATATCCCACGGGGGTAAAATTGAAAAAAGTTGAAAAAATTTTTTTGGGGACTTTGTCATTTTTCCGGCGTTTATCAGACTTTCAGATAGGGGAAATGTGAGTGAGCGTTCCGATTTCAGTTCCAGAGCAATTCGCCCAATGAGTCCTTGATATTTAGTCGTTTTCAGCCAATTTTCTGGATTTTTGAAAATTTCACTTTTTTGTGAAAATATCCACTAAATGAGGGAATAATATGTGTGAGGGTACCCCAGGAGAGTTCCAAATGTGTGTGGGCAGAATATATATCCCACGGGGGTAAAATTGAAAAAAGTTGAAAAACATTTTTTTTGGGACTTAGTCATTTTTCCGGCGTTTATCAGACTTTCAGATAGGGGAAATGTGAGTGAGCGTTCCAATTTCAGTTCCAGAGCGATTCGCCCAATGAGTCCTTGATATTTAGTCGTTTTCAGCCAATTTTCTGGATTTTTGAAAATTTCACTTTTTTGTGAAAATATCCACTAAATGAGGGAATAATATGTGTGAGGGTACCCCAGAAGAGTTCCAAATGTGTGTGGGTAGAATATATATCCCACGGGGGTAAAATTGAAAAAAGTTGAAAAAAAATTTTTTTTGGACTTAGTCATTTTTCCGGCGTTTATCAGACTTTCAGATAGGGGAAATGTGAGTGAGCGTTCCGATTTCAGTTCCAGAGCGATTCGCCCAATGAGTCCTTGATATTTAGTCGTTTTCAGCCAATTTTCTGGATTTTTGAAAATTTCACTTTTTTGTGAAAATATCCACTAAATGAGGGAATAATATGTGTGAGGGTACCCCAGGAGAGTTCCAAATGTGTGTGGGTAGAATATATATCCCACGGGGGTAAAATTGAAAAAAGTTGAAAAAAAATTTTTTTGGGACTTAGTCATTTTTCCGGCGTTTATCAGACTTTCAGATAGGGGAAATGTGAGTGAGCGTTCCGATTTCAGTTCCAGAGCGATTCGACCAATGAGTCCTTGATATTTAGTCGTTTTCAGCCAATTTTCTGGATTTTTGAAAATTTCACTTTTTTGTGAAAATATCCACTAAATGAGGGAATAATATGTGTGAGGGTACCCCAGGAGAGTTCCAAATGTGTGTGGGTAGAATATATATCCCACGGGGGTAAAATTGAAAAAAGTTGAAAAACATTTTTTTTGGGACTTAGTCATTTTTCCGGTGTTTATCAGACTTTCAGATAGGGGAAATGTGAGTGAGCGTTCCGATTTCAGTTCCAGAGCGATTCGCCCAATGAGTCCTTGATATTTAGTCGTTTTCAGCCAATTTTCTGGATTTTTGAAAATTTCACTTTTTTGTGAAAATATCCACTAAATGAGGGAATAATATGTGTGAGGGTACCCCAGGAGAGTTCCAAATGTGTGTGGGTAGAATATATATCCCACGGGGGTAAAATTGAAAAAAGTTGAAAAACATTTTTTTTGGGACTTAGTCATTTTTCCGGCGTTTATCAGACTTTCAGATAGGGGAAATGTGAGTGAGCGTTCCGATTTCAGTTCCAGAGCGATTCGCCCAATGAGTCCTTGATATTTAGTCGTTTTCAGTCAATTTTCTGGATTTTTGAAAATTTCACTTTTTTGTGAAAATATCCACTAAATGAGGGAATAATATGTGTGAGGGTACCCCAGGAGAGTTCCAAATGTGTGTGGGCAGAATATATATCCCACGGGGGTAAAATTGAAAAAAGTTGAAAAACATTTTTTTTGGGACTTAGTCATTTTTCCGGCGTTTATCAGACTTTCAGATAGGGGAAATGTGAGTGAGCGTTCCGATTTCAGTTCCAGAGCGATTCGCCCAATGAGTCCTTGATATTTAGTCGTTTTCAGCCAATTTTCTGGATTTTTGAAAATTTCACTTTTTTGTGAAAATATCCACTAAATGAGGGAATAATATGTGTGAGGGTACCCCAGGAGAGTTCCAAATGTGTGTGGGTAGAATATATATCCCACGGGGGTAAAATTGAAAAAAGTTGAAAAACATTTTTTTGGGGACTTAGTCATTTTTCCGGTGTTTATCAGACTTTCAGATAGGGGAAATGTGAGTGAGCGTTCCGATTTCAGTTCCAGAGCGATTCGCCCAATGAGTCCTTGATATTTAGTCGTTTTCAGCCAATTTTCTGGATTTTTGAAAATTTCACTTTTTTGTGAAAATATCCACTAAATGAGGGAATAATATGTGAGAGGGTACCCCAGGAGAGTTCCAAATGTGTGTGGGTAGAATATATATCCCACGGGGGTAAAATTGAAAAAAGTTGAAAAACATTTTTTTTGGGACTTAGTCATTTTTCCGGCGTTTATCAGACTTTCAGATAGGGGAAATGTGAGTGAGCGTTCCGATTTCAGTTCCAGAGCGATTCGCCCAATGAGTCCTTGATATTTAGTCGTTTTCAGCCAATTTTCTGGATTTTTGAAAATTTCACTTTTTTGTGAAAATATCCACTAAATGAGGGAATAATATGTGTGAGGGTACCCCAGGAGATTTCCAAATGTGTGTGGGCAGAATATATATCCCACGGGGGTAAAATTGAAAAAAGTTGAAAAACATTTTTTTTGGGACTTAGTCATTTTTCCGGCGTTTATCAGACTTTCAGATAGGGGAAATGTGAGTGAGCGTTCCGATTTCAGTTCCAGAGCGATTCGCCCAATGAGTCCTTGATATTTAGTCGTTTTCAGCCAATTTTCTGGATTTTTGAAAATTTCACTTTTTTGTGAAAATATCCACTAAATGAGGGAATAATATGTGTGAGGGTACCCCAGGAGAGTTCCAAATGTGTGTGGGCAGAATATATATCCCACGGGGGTAAAATTGAAAAAAGTTGAAAAACATTTTTTTTGGGACTTAGTCATTTTTCCGGCGTTTATCAGACTTTCAGATAGGGGAAATGTGAGTGAGCGTTCCAATTTCAGTTCCAGAGCGATTCGCCCAATGAGTCCTTGATATTTAGTCGTTTTCAGCCAATTTTCTGGATTTTTGAAAATTTCACTTTTTTGTGAAAATATCCACTAAATGAGGGAATAATATGTGTGAGGGTACCCCAGAAGAGTTCCAAATGTGTGTGGGTAGAATATATATCCCACGGGGGTAAAATTGAAAAAAGTTGAAAAAAAATTTTTTTTGGACTTAGTCATTTTTCCGGCGTTTATCAGACTTTCAGATAGGGGAAATGTGAGTGAGCGTTCCGATTTCAGTTCCAGAGCGATTCGCCCAATGAGTCCTTGATATTTATTCGTTTTCAGCCAATTTTCTGGATTTTTGAAAATTTCACTTTTTTGTGAAAATATCCACTAAATGAGGGAATAATATGTGTGAGGGTACCCCAGGAGAGTTCCAAATGTGTGTGGGTAGAATATGTATCCCACGGGGGTAAAATTGAAAAAAGTTGAAAAAAAATTTTTTTGGGACTTAGTCATTTTTCCGGCGTTTATCAGACTTTCAGATAGGGGAAATGTGAGTGAGCGTTCCGATTTCAGTTCCAGAGCGATTCGCCCAATGAGTCCTTGATATTTAGTCGTTTTCAGCCAATTTTCTGGATTTTTGAAAATTTCACTTTTTTGTGAAAATATCCACTAAATGAGGGAATAATATGTGTGAGGGTACCCCAGGAGAGTTCCAAATGTGTGTGGGTAGAATATATATCCCACGGGGGTAAAATTGAAAAAAGTTGAAAAACATTTTTTTTGGGACTTAGTCATTTTTCCAGTGTTTATCAGACTTTCAGATAGGGGAAATGTGAGTGAGCGTTCCGATTTTAGTTCCAGAGCGATTCGCCCAATGAGTCCTTGATATTTAGTCGTTTTCAGCCAATTTTCTGGATTTTTGAAAATTTCACTTTTTTGTGAAAATATCCACTAAATGAGGGAATAATATGTGTGAGGGTACCCCAGGAGAGTTCCAAATGTGTGTGGGTAGAATATATATCCCACGGGGGTAAAATTGAAAAAAGTTGAAAAACATTTTTTTTGGGACTTAGTCATTTTTCCGGCGTTTATCAGACTTTCAGATAGGGGAAATGTGAGCGAGCGTTCCAATTTCAGTTCCAGAGCGATTCGCCCAATGAGTCCTTGATATTTAGTCGTTTTCAGCCAATTTTCTGGATTTTTGAAAATTTCACTTTTTTGTGAAAATATCCACTAAATGAGGGAATAATATGTGTGAGGGTACCCCAGAAGAGTTCCAAATGTGTGTGGGAAGAATATATATCCCACGGGGGTAAAATTGAAAAAAGTTGAAAAAAAATTTTTTTTGGACTTAGTCATTTTTCCGGCGTTTATCAGACTTTCAGATAGGGGAAATGTGAGTGAGCGTTCCGATTTCAGTTCCAGAGCGATTCGCCCAATGAGTCCTTGATATTTAGTCGTTTTCAGCCAATTTTCTGGATTTTTGAAAATTTCACTTTTTTGTGAAAATATCCACTAAATGAGGGAATAATATGTGTGAGGGTACCCCAGGAGAGTTCCAAATGTGTGTGGGTAGAATATGTATCCCACGGGGGTAAAATTGAAAAAAGTTGAAAAAATTTTTTTTTGGGACTTAGTCATTTTTCCGGCGTTTATCAGACTTTCAGATAGGGGAAATGTGAGTGAGCGTTCCGATTTCAGTTCCAGAGCGATTCGCCCAATGAGTCCTTGATATTTAGTCGTTTTCAGCCAATTTTCTGGATTTTTGAAAATTTCACTTTTTTGTGAAAATATCCACTAAATGAGGGAATAATATGTGTGAGGGTACCCCAGGAGAGTTCCAAATGTGTGTGGGCAGAATATATATCCCACGGGGGTAAAATTGAAAAAAGTTGAAAAAAAATTTTTTTTGGACTTAGTCATTTTTCCGGCATTTATCAGACTTTCAGATAGGGGAAATGTGAGTGAGCGTTCCGATTTCAGTTCCAGAGCGATTCGCCCAATGAGTCCTTGATATTTAGTCGTTTTCAGCCAATTTTCTGGATTTTTGAAAATTTCACTTTTTTGTGAAAATATCCACTAAATGAGGGAATAATATGTGTGAGGGTACCCCAGGAGATTTCCAAATGTGTGTGGGCAGAATATATATCCCACGGGGGTAAAATTGAAAAAAGTTGAAAAAAATTTTTTTTGGGACTTAGTCATTTTTCCGGCGTTTATCAGACTTTCAGATAGGGGAAATGTGAGCGAGCGTTCCAATTTCAGTTCCAGAGCGATTCGCCCAATGAGTCCTTGATATTTAGTCGTTTTCAGCCAATTTTCTGGATTTTTGAAAATTTCACTTTTTTGTGAAAATATCCACTAAATGAGGGAATAATATGTGTGAGGGTACCCCAGAAGAGTTCCAAATGTGTGTGGGAAGAATATATATCCCACGGGGGTAAAATTGAAAAAAGTTGAAAAAAAATTTTTTTTGGACTTAGTCATTTTTCCGGCGTTTATCAGACTTTCAGATAGGGGAAATGTGAGTGAGCGTTCCGATTTCAGTTCCAGAGCGATTCGCCCAATGAGTCCTTGATATTTAGTCGTTTTCAGCCAATTTTCTGGATTTTTGAAAATTTCACTTTTTTGTGAAAATATCCACTAAATGAGGGAATAATATGTGTGAGGGTACCCCAGGAGAGTTCCAAATGTGTGTGGGTAGAATATGTATCCCACGGGGGTAAAATTGAAAAAAGTTGAAAAAATTTTTTTTTGGGACTTAGTCATTTTTCCGGCGTTTATCAGACTTTCAGATAGGGGAAATGTGAGTGAGCGTTCCGATTTCAGTTCCAGAGCGATTCGCCCAATGAGTCCTTGATATTTAGTCGTTTTCAGCCAATTTTCTGGATTTTTGAAAATTTCACTTTTTTGTGAAAATATCCACTAAATGAGGGAATAATATGTGTGAGGGTACCCCAGGAGAGTTCCAAATGTGTGTGGGCAGAATATATATCCCACGGGGGTAAAATTGAAAAAAGTTGAAAAAAAATTTTTTTTGGACTTAGTCATTTTTCCGGCATTTATCAGACTTTCAGATAGGGGAAATGTGAGTGAGCGTTCCGATTTCAGTTCCAGAGCGATTCGCCCAATGAGTCCTTGATATTTAGTCGTTTTCAGCCAATTTTCTGGATTTTTGAAAATTTCACTTTTTTGTGAAAATATCCACTAAATGAGGGAATAATATGTGTGAGGGTACCCCAGGAGATTTCCAAATGTGTGTGGGCAGAATATATATCCCACGGGGGTAAAATTGAAAAAAGTTGAAAAAAATTTTTTTTGGGACTTAGTCATTTTTCCGGCGTTTATCAGACTTTCAGATAGGGGAAATGTGAGTGAGCGTTCCGATTTCAGTTCCAGAGCGATTCGCCCAATGAGTCCTTGATATTTAGTCGTTTTCAGCCAATTTTCTGGATTTTTGAAAATTTCACTTTTTTGTGAAAATATCCACTAAATGAGGGAATAATATGTGTGAGGGTACCCCAGGAGAGTTCCAAATGTGTGTGGGTAGAATATATATCCCACGGGGGTAAAATTGAAAAAAGTTGAAAAACATTTTTTTTGGGACTTAGTCATTTTTCCAGTGTTTATCAGACTTTCAGATAGGGGAAATGTGAGTGAGCGTTCCGATTTCAGTTCCAGAGCGATTCGCCCAATGAGTCCTTGATATTTAGTCGTTTTCAGCCAATTTTCTGGATTTTTGAAAATTTCACTTTTTTGTGAAAATATCCACTAAATGAGGGAATAATATGTGTGAGGGTACCCCAGGAGAGTTCCAAATGTGTGTGGGTAGAATATATATCCCACGGGGGTAAAATTGAAAAAAGTTGAAAAACATTTTTTTTGGGACTTAGTCATTTTTCCGGCGTTTATCAGACTTTCAGATAGGGGAAATGTGAGCGAGCGTTCCAATTTCAGTTCCAGAGCGATTCGCCCAATGAGTCCTTGATATTTAGTCGTTTTCAGCCAATTTTCTGGATTTTTGAAAATTTCACTTTTTTGTGAAAATATCCACTAAATGAGGGAATAATATGTGTGAGGGTACCCCAGAAGAGTTCCAAATGTGTGTGGGTAGAATATATATCCCACGGGGGTAAAATTGAAAAAAGTTGAAAAAAAATTTTTTTTGGACTTAGTCATTTTTCCGGCGTTTATCAGACTTTCAGATAGGGGAAATGTGAGTGAGCGTTCCGATTTCAGTTCCAGAGCGATTCGCCCAATGAGTCCTTGATATTTAGTCGTTTTCAGCCAATTTTCTGGATTTTTGAAAATTTCACTTTTTTGTGAAAATATCCACTAAATGAGGGAATAATATGTGTGAGGGTACCCCAGGAGAGTTCCAAATGTGTGTGGGTAGAATATGTATCCCACGGGGGTAAAATTGAAAAAAGTTGAAAACATTTTTTTTTGGGACTTAGTCATTTTTCCGGCGTTTATCAGACTTTCAGATAGGGGAAATGTGAGTGAGCGTTCCGATTTCAGTTCCAGAGCGATTCGCCCAATGAGTCCTTGATATTTAGTCGTTTTCAGCCAATTTTCTGGATTTTTGAAAATTTCACTTTTTTGTGAAAATATCCACTAAATGAGGGAATAATATGTGTGAGGGTACCCCAGGAGAGTTCCAAATGTGTGTGGGTAGAATATATATCCCACGGGGGTAAAATTGAAAAAAGTTGAAAAACATTTTTTTTGGGACTTAGTCATTTTTCCAGTGTTTATCAGACTTTCAGATAGGGGAAATGTGAGTGAGCGTTCCGATTTCAGTTCCAGAGCGATTCGCCCAATGAGTCCTTGATATTTAGTCGTTTTCAGCCAATTTTCTGGATTTTTGAAAATTTCACTTTTTTGTGAAAATATCCACTAAATGAGGGAATAATATGTGTGAGGGTACCCCAGGAGAGTTCCAAATGTGTGTGGGCAGAATATATATCCCACGGGGGTAAAATTGAAAAAAGTTGAAAAAAAATTTTTTTTGGACTTAGTCATTTTTCCGGCATTTATCAGACTTTCAGATAGGGGAAATGTGAGTGAGCGTTCCGATTTCAGTTCCAGAGCGATTCGCCCAATGAGTCCTTGATATTTAGTCGTTTTCAGCCAATTTTCTGGATTTTTGAAAATTTCACTTTTTTGTGAAAATATCCACTAAATGAGGGAATAATATGTGTGAGGGTACCCCAGGAGATTTCCAAATGTGTGTGGGCAGAATATATATCCCACGGGGGTAAAATTGAAAAAAGTTGAAAAAAAATTTTTTTTGGACTTAGTCATTTTTCCGGCATTTATCAGACTTTCAGATAGGGGAAATGTGAGTGAGCGTTCCGATTTCAGTTCCAGAGCGATTCGCCCAATGAGTCCTTGATATTTAGTCGTTTTCAGCCAATTTTCTGGATTTTTGAAAATTTCACTTTTTTGTGAAAATATCCACTAAATGAGGGAATAATATGTGTGAGGGTACCCCAGGAGATTTCCAAATGTGTGTGGGCAGAATATATATCCCACGGGGGTAAAATTGAAAAAAGTTGAAAAAAATTTTTTTTGGGACTTAGTCATTTTTCCGGCGTTTATCAGACTTTCAGATAGGGGAAATGTGAGTGAGCGTTCCGATTTCAGTTCCAGAGCGATTCGCCCAATGAGTCCTTGATATTTAGTCGTTTTCAGCCAATTTTCTGGATTTTTGAAAATTTCACTTTTTTGTGAAAATATCCACTAAATGAGGGAATAATATGTGTGAGGGTACCCCAGGAGAGTTCCAAATGTGTGTGGGTAGAATATATATCCCACGGGGGTAAAATTGAAAAAAGTTGAAAAACATTTTTTTTGGGACTTAGTCATTTTTCCAGTGTTTATCAGACTTTCAGATAGGGGAAATGTGAGTGAGCGTTCCGATTTCAGTTCCAGAGCGATTCGCCCAATGAGTCCTTGATATTTAGTCGTTTTCAGCCAATTTTCTGGATTTTTGAAAATTTCACTTTTTTGTGAAAATATCCACTAAATGAGGGAATAATATGTGTGAGGGTACCCCAGGAGAGTTCCAAATGTGTGTGGGTAGAATATATATCCCACGGGGGTAAAATTGAAAAAAGTTGAAAAACATTTTTTTTGGGACTTAGTCATTTTTCCGGCGTTTATCAGACTTTCAGATAGGGGAAATGTGAGCGAGCGTTCCAATTTCAGTTCCAGAGCGATTCGCCCAATGAGTCCTTGATATTTAGTCGTTTTCAGCCAATTTTCTGGATTTTTGAAAATTTCACTTTTTTGTGAAAATATCCACTAAATGAGGGAATAATATGTGTGAGGGTACCCCAGAAGAGTTCCAAATGTGTGTGGGTAGAATATATATCCCACGGGGGTAAAATTGAAAAAAGTTGAAAAAAAATTTTTTTTGGACTTAGTCATTTTTCCGGCGTTTATCAGACTTTCAGATAGGGGAAATGTGAGTGAGCGTTCCGATTTCAGTTCCAGAGCGATTCGCCCAATGAGTCCTTGATATTTAGTCGTTTTCAGCCAATTTTCTGGATTTTTGAAAATTTCACTTTTTTGTGAAAATATCCACTAAATGAGGGAATAATATGTGTGAGGGTACCCCAGGAGAGTTCCAAATGTGTGTGGGTAGAATATGTATCCCACGGGGGTAAAATTGAAAAAAGTTGAAAAAATTTTTTTTAGGGACTTAGTCATTTTTCCGGCGTTTATCAGACTTTCAGATAGGGGAAATGTGAGTGAGCGTTCCGATTTCAGTTCCAGAGCGATTCGCCCAATGAGTCCTTGATATTTAGTCGTTTTCAGCCAATTTTCTGGATTTTTGAAAATTTCACTTTTTTGTGAAAATATCCACTAAATGAGGGAATAATATGTGTGAGGGTACCCCAGGAGAGTTCCAAATGTGTGTGGGTAGAATATATATCCCACGGGGGTAAAATTGAAAAAAGTTGAAAAACATTTTTTTTGGGACTTAGTCATTTTTCCAGTGTTTATCAGACTTTCAGATAGGGGAAATGTGAGTGAGCGTTCCGATTTCAGTTCCAGAGCGATTCGCCCAATGAGTCCTTGATATTTAGTCGTTTTCAGCCAATTTTCTGGATTTTTGAAAATTTCACTTTTTTGTGAAAATATCCACTAAATGAGGGAATAATATGTGTGAGGGTACCCCAGGAGAGTTCCAAATGTGTGTGGGCAGAATATATATCCCACGGGGGTAAAATTGAAAAAAGTTGAAAAAAAATTTTTTTTGGACTTAGTCATTTTTCCGGCATTTATCAGACTTTCAGATAGGGGAAATGTGAGTGAGCGTTCCGATTTCAGTTCCAGAGCGATTCGCCCAATGAGTCCTTGATATTTAGTCGTTTTCAGCCAATTTTCTGGATTTTTGAAAATTTCACTTTTTTGTGAAAATATCCACTAAATGAGGGAATAATATGTGTGAGGGTACCCCAGGAGATTTCCAAATGTGTGTGGGCAGAATATATATCCCACGGGGGTAAAATTGAAAAAAGTTGAAAAAAATTTTTTTTGGGACTTAGTCATTTTTCCGGCGTTTATCAGACTTTCAGATAGGGGAAATGTGAGTGAGCGTTCCGATTTCAGTTCCAGAGCGATTCGCCCAATGAGTCCTTGATATTTAGTCGTTTTCAGCCAATTTTCTGGATTTTTGAAAATTTCACTTTTTTGTGAAAATATCCACTAAATGAGGGAATAATATGTGTGAGGGTACCCCAGGAGAGTTCCAAATGTGTGTGGGCAGAATATATATCCCACGGGGGTAAAATTGAAAAAAGTTGAAAAACATTTTTTTTGGGACTTAGTCATTTTTCCGGCGTTTATCAGACTTTCAGATAGGGGAAATGTGAGTGAGCGTTCCAATTTCAGTTCCAGAGCGATTCGCCCAATGAGTCCTTGATATTTAGTCGTTTTCAGCCAATTTTCTGGATTTTTGAAAATTTCACTTTTTTGTGAAAATATCCACTAAATGAGGGAATAATATGTGTGAGGGTACCCCAGAAGAGTTCCAAATGTGTGTGGGTAGAATATATATCCCACGGGGGTAAAATTGAAAAAAGTTGAAAAAAAATTTTTTTTGGACTTAGTCATTTTTCCGGCGTTTATCAGACTTTCAGATAGGGGAAATGTGAGTGAGCGTTCCGATTTCAGTTCCAGAGCGATTCGCCCAATGAGTCCTTGATATTTATTCGTTTTCAGCCAATTTTCTGGATTTTTGAAAATTTCACTTTTTTGTGAAAATATCCACTAAATGAGGGAATAATATGTGTGAGGGTACCCCAGGAGAGTTCCAAATGTGTGTGGGTAGAATATGTATCCCACGGGGGTAAAATTGAAAAAAGTTGAAAAAAAATTTTTTTGGGACTTAGTCATTTTTCCGGCGTTTATCAGACTTTCAGATAGGGGAAATGTGAGTGAGCGTTCCGATTTCAGTTCCAGAGCGATTCGCCCAATGAGTCCTTGATATTTAGTCGTTTTCAGCCAATTTTCTGGATTTTTGAAAATTTCACTTTTTTGTGAAAATATCCACTAAATGAGGGAATAATATGTGTGAGGGTACCCCAGGAGAGTTCCAAATGTGTGTGGGTAGAATATATATCCCACGGGGGTAAAATTGAAAAAAGTTGAAAAACATTTTTTTTGGGACTTAGTCATTTTTCCAGTGTTTATCAGACTTTCAGATAGGGGAAATGTGAGTGAGCGTTCCGATTTCAGTTCTAGAGCGATTCGCCCAATGAGTCCTTGATATTTAGTCATTTTCAGCCAATTTTCTGGATTTTTGAAAATTTCACTTTTTTGTGAAAATATCCACTAAATGAGGGAATAATATGTGTGAGGGTACCCCAGGAGAGTTCCAAATGTGTGTGGGTAGAATATGTATCCCACGGGGGTAAAATTGAAAAAAGTTGAAAAAATTTTTTTTTGGGACTTAGTCATTTTTCCGGCGTTTATCAGACTTTCAGATAGGGGAAATGTGAGTGAGCGTTCCGATTTCAGTTCCAGAGCGATTCGCCCAATGAGTCCTTGATATTTAGTCGTTTTCAGCCAATTTTCTGGATTTTTGAAAATTTCACTTTTTTGTGAAAATATCCACTAAATGAGGGAATAATATGTGTGAGGGTACCCCAGGAGAGTTCCAAATGTGTGTGGGTAGAATATATATCCCACGGGGGTAAAATTGAAAAAAGTTGAAAAACATTTTTTTTGGGACTTAGTCATTTTTCCAGTGTTTATCAGACTTTCAGATAGGGGAAATGTGAGTGAGCGTTCCGATTTCAGTTCCAGAGCGATTCGCCCAATGAGTCCTTGATATTTAGTCGTTTTCAGCCAATTTTCTGGATTTTTGAAAATTTCACTTTTTTGTGAAAATATCCACTAAATGAGGGAATAATATGTGTGAGGGTACCCCAGGAGAGTTCCAAATGTGTGTGGGCAGAATATATATCCCACGGGGGTAAAATTGAAAAAAGTTGAAAAAAAATTTTTTTTGGACTTAGTCATTTTTCCGGCATTTATCAGACTTTCAGATAGGGGAAATGTGAGTGAGCGTTCCGATTTCAGTTCCAGAGCGATTCGCCCAATGAGTCCTTGATATTTAGTCGTTTTCAGCCAATTTTCTGGATTTTTGAAAATTTCACTTTTTTGTGAAAATATCCACTAAATGAGGGAATAATATGTGTGAGGGTACCCCAGGAGATTTCCAAATGTGTGTGGGCAGAATATATATCCCACGGGGGTAAAATTGAAAAAAGTTGAAAAAAAATTTTTGGGACTTAGTCATTTTTCCGGCGTTTATCAGACTTTCAGATAGGGGAAATGTGAGTGAGCGTTCCGATTTCAGTTCCAGAGCGATTCGCCCAATGAGTCCATGATATTTAGTCGTTTTCAGCCAATTTTCTGGATTTTTGAAAATTTCACTTTTTTGTGAAAATATCCACTAAATGAGGGAATAATATGTGTGAGGGTACCCCAGGAGAGTTCCAAATGTGTGTGGGCAGAATATATATCCCACGGGGGTAAAATTGAAAAAAGTTGAAAAACATTTTTTTTGGGACTTAGTCATTTTTCCGGCGTTTATCAGACTTTCAGATAGGGGAAATGTGAGTGAGCGTTCCAATTTCAGTTCCAGAGCGATTCGCCCAATGAGTCCTTGATATTTAGTCGTTTTCAGCCAATTTTCTGGATTTTTGAAAATTTCACTTTTTTGTGAAAATATCCACTAAATGAGGGAATAATATGTGTGAGGGTACCCCAGGAGAGTTCCAAATGTGTGTGGGTAGAATATATATCCCACGGGGGTAAAATTGAAAAAAGTTGAAAAAAAATTTTTTTTGGACTTAGTCATTTTTCCGGCGTTTATCAGACTTTCAGATAGGGGAAATGTGAGTGAGCGTTCCGATTTCAGTTCCAGAGCGATTCGCCCAATGAGTCCTTGATATTTATTCGTTTTCAGCCAATTTTCTGGATTTTTGAAAATTTCACTTTTTTGTGAAAATATCCACTAAATGAGGGAATAATATGTGTGAGGGTACCCCAGGAGAGTTCCAAATGTGTGTGGGTAGAATATGTATCCCACGGGGGTAAAATTGAAAAAAGTTGAAAAAAAATTTTTTTGGGACTTAGTCATTTTTCCGGCGTTTATCAGACTTTCAGATAGGGGAAATGTGAGTGAGCGTTCCGATTTCAGTTCCAGAGCGATTCGCCCAATGAGTCCTTGATATTTAGTCGTTTTCAGCCAATTTTCTGGATTTTTGAAAATTTCACTTTTTTGTGAAAATATCCACTAAATGAGGGAATAATATGTGTGAGGGTACCCCAGGAGAGTTCCAAATGTGTGTGGGTAGAATATATATCCCACGGGGGTAAAATTGAAAAAAGTTGAAAAACATTTTTTTTGGGACTTAGTCATTTTTCCAGTGTTTATCAGACTTTCAGATAGGGGAAATGTGAGTGAGCGTTCCGATTTCAGTTCCAGAGCGATTCGCCCAATGAGTCCTTGATATTTAGTCATTTTCAGCCAATTTTCTGGATTTTTGAAAATTTCACTTTTTTGTGAAAATATCCACTAAATGAGGGAATAATATGTGTGAGGGTACCCCAGGAGAGTTCCAAATGTGTGTGGGTAGAATATATATCCCACGGGGGTAAAATTGAAAAAAGTTGAAAAACATTTTTTTTGGGACTTAGTCATTTTTCCGGCGTTTATCAGACTTTCAGATAGGGGAAATGTGAGTGAGCGTTCCGATTTCAGTTCCAGAGCGATTCGCCCAATGAGTCCTTGATATTTAGTCGTTTTCAGCCAATTTTCTGGATTTTTGAAAATTTCACTTTTTTGTGAAAATATCCACTAAATGAGGGAATAATATGTGTGAGGGTACCCCAGGAGAGTTCCAAATGTGTGTGGGCAGAATATATATCCCACGGGGGTAAAATTGAAAAAAGTTGAAAAACATTTTTTTTGGGACTTAGTCATTTTTCCGGCGTTTATCAGACTTTCAGATAGGGGAAATGTGAGTGAGCGTTCCAATTTCAGTTCCAGAGCGATTCGCCCAATGAGTCCTTGATATTTAGTCGTTATCAGCCAATTTTCTGGATTTTTGAAAATTTCACTTTTTTGTGAAAATATCCACTAAATGAGGGAATAATATGTGTGAGGGTACCCCAGAAGAGTTCCAAATGTGTGTGGGTAGAATATATATCCCACGGGGGTAAAATTGAAAAAAGTTGAAAAAAAATTTTTTTTGGACTTAGTCATTTTTCCGGCGTTTATCAGACTTTCAGATAGGGGAAATGTGAGTGAGCGTTCCGATTTCAGTTCCAGAGCGATTCGCCCAATGAGTCCTTGATATTTAGTCGTTTTCAGCCAATTTTCTGGATTTTTGAAAATTTCACTTTTTTGTGAAAATATCCACTAAATGAGGGAATAATATGTGTGAGGGTACCCCAGGAGAGTTCCAAATGTGTGTGGGCAGAATATATATCCCACGGGGGTAAAATTGAAAAAAGTTGAAAAACATTTTTTTTGGGACTTAGTCATTTTTCCGGCGTTTATCAGACTTTCAGATAGGGGAAATGTGAGTGAGCGTTCCGATTTCAGTTCCAGAGCGATTCGCCCAATGAGTCCTTGATATTTAGTCGTTTTCAGCCAATTTTCTGGATTTTTGAAAATTTCACTTTTTTGTAAAATTATCCACTAAATGAGGGAATAATATGTGTGAGGGTACCCCAGGAGAGTTCCAAATGTGTGTGGGCAGAATATATATCCCACGGGGGTAAAATTGAAAAAAGTTGAAAAAAATTTTTTTTGGACTTAGTCATTTTTCCGGCATTTATCAGACTTTCAGATAGGGGAAATGTCAGTGAGCGTTCAGATTTCAGTTCCAGAGCGATTTGCCCAATGAGTCCTTGATATTCAGTCATTTTCAGCCAATTTTCTGGATTTTAAAAAATTTCACTTTTTTGTGAAAATATCCACTAAATGAGGGAATAATATGTGTGAGGGTACCCCAGGAGAGTTCCAAATGTGTGTGGGTAGAATATATATCCCACGGGGATAAAATTGAAAAAAGTTGAAAAAAAATTTTTTTTTGGACTTAGTAATTTTTCCGGCGTTTATCAGACTTTCAGATAGGGGAAATGTCAGTGAGCGTTCCGATTTCAGTTCCAGAGCGATTTGCCCAATGAGTCCTTGATATTCAGTCATTTTCAGCCAATTTTCTGGATTTTTGAAAATTTCACTTTTTTGTGAAAATATCCACTAAATGAGGGAATAATATGTGTGAGGGTACCCCAGGAGAGTTCCAAATGTGTGTGGGTAGAATATATATCCCACGGGGGTAAAATTGAAAAAAGTTGAAAAAAAATTTTTTTGGGACTTAGTCATTTTTCCGGCGTTTATCAGACTTTCAGATAGGGGAAATGTGAGTGAGCGTTCCGATTTCAGTTCCAGAGCGATTCGCCCAATGAGTCCTTGATATTTAGTCGTTTTCAGCCAATTTTCTGGATTTTTGAAAATTTCACTTTTTTGTGAAAATATCCACTAAATGAGGGAATAATATGTGTGAGGGTACCCCAGGAGAGTTCCAAATGTGTGTGGGTAGAATATATATCCCACGGGGGTAAAATTGAAAACAGTTGAAAAACATTTTTTTGGGGACTTAGTCATTTTTCCGGCGTTTATCAGACTTTCAGATAGGGGAAATGTGAGTGAGCGTTCCGATTTCAGTTCCAGAGCGATTCGCCCAATGAGTCCTTGATATTTAGTCGTTTTCAGCCAATTTTCTGTATTTTTGAAAATTTCAGTTTTTTGTGAAAATATCCACTAAATGAGGGAATAATATGTGTGACGGTACCCCAGGAGAGTTCCAAATGTGTGTGGGTAGAATATATATCCCACGGGGGTAAAATTGAAAAAAGTTGAAAAAAATTTTTTTGGGACTTAGTCATTTTTCCGGCATTTATCAGACTTTCAGATAGGGGAAATGTCAGTGAGCGTTCTGATTTCAGTTCCAGAGCGATTCGCCCAATGAGTCCTTGATATTTAGTCGTTTTCAGCCAATTTTCTGGATTTTTGAAAATTTCACTTTTTTGTGAAAATATCCACTAAATGAGGGAATAATATGTGTGAGGGAACCCCAGGAGAGTTCCAAATGTGTGTGGGTAGAATATATATCCCACGGGGATAAAATTGAAAAAAGTTGAAAAAAAATTTTTTTTTGGACTTAGTAATTTTTCCGGCGTTTATCAGACTTTCAGATAGGGGAAATGTCAGTGAGCGTTCCGATTTCAGTTCCAGAGTGATTTGCCCAATGAGTCCTTGATATTCAGTCATTTTCAGCCAATTTTCTGGATTTTTGAAAATTTCACTTTTTTGTGAAAATATCCACTAAATGAGGGAATAATATGTGTGAGGGTACCCCAGGAGAGTTCCAAATGTGTGTGGGTAGAATATATATCCCACGGGGGTAAAATTGAAAAAAGTTGAAAAAAAATTTTTTTGGGACTTAGTCATTTTTCCGGCGTTTATCAGACTTTCAGATAGGGGAAATGTGAGTGAGCGTTCCGATTTCAGTTCCAGAGCGATTCGCCCAATGAGTCCTTGATATTTAGTCGTTTTCAGCCAATTTTCTGGATTTTTGAAAATTTCACTTTTTTGTGAAAATATCCACTAAATGAGGGAATAATATGTGTGAGGGTACCCCAGGAGAGTTCCAAATGTGTGTGGGTAGAATATATATCCCATGGGGGTAAAATTGAAAAAAGTTGAAAAACATTTTTTTTGGGACTTAGTCATTTTTCCGGCGTTTATCAGACTTTCAGATAGGGGAAATGTGAGTGAGCGTTCCGATTTCAGTTCCAGAGCGATTCGCCCAATGAGTCCTTGATATTTAGTCGTTTTCAGCCAATTTTCTGGATTTTTGAAAATTTCACTTTTTTGTAAAATTATCCACTAAATGAGGGAATAATATGTGTGAGGGTACCCCAGGAGAGTTCCAAATGTGTGTGGGCAGAATATATATCCCACGGGGGTAAAATTGAAAAAAGTTGAAAAAAATTTTTTTTGGACTTAGTCATTTTTCCGGCATTTATCAGACTTTCAGATAGGGGAAATGTCAGTGAGCGTTCAGATTTCAGTTCCAGAGCGATTTGCCCAATGAGTCCTTGATATTCAGTCATTTTCAGCCAATTTTCTGGATTTTAAAAAATTTCACTTTTTTGTGAAAATATCCACTAAATGAGGGAATAATATGTGTGAGGGTACCCCAGGAGAGTTCCAAATGTGTGTGGGTAGAATATATATCCCACGGGGATAAAATTGAAAAAAGTTGAAAAAAAATTTTTTTTTGGACTTAGTAATTTTTCCGGCGTTTATCAGACTTTCAGATAGGGGAAATGTCAGTGAGCGTTCCGATTTCAGTTCCAGAGCGATTTGCCCAATGAGTCCTTGATATTCAGTCATTTTCAGCCAATTTTCTGGATTTTTGAAAATTTCACTTTTTTGTGAAAATATCCACTAAATGAGGGAATAATATGTGTGAGGGTACCCCAGGAGAGTTCCAAATGTGTGTGGGTAGAATATATATCCCACGGGGGTAAAATTGAAAAAAGTTGAAAAAAAATTTTTTTGGGACTTAGTCATTTTTCCGGCGTTTATCAGACTTTCAGATAGGGGAAATGTGAGTGAGCGTTCCGATTTCAGTTCCAGAGCGATTCGCCCAATGAGTCCTTGATATTTAGTCGTTTTCAGCCAATTTTCTGGATTTTTGAAAATTTCACTTTTTTGTGAAAATATCCACTAAATGAGGGAATAATATGTGTGAGGGTACCCCAGGAGAGTTCCAAATGTGTGTGGGTAGAATATATATCCCACGGGGGTAAAATTGAAAACAGTTGAAAAACATTTTTTTGGGGACTTAGTCATTTTTCCGGCGTTTATCAGACTTTCAGATAGGGGAAATGTGAGTGAGCGTTCCGATTTCAGTTCCAGAGCGATTCGCCCAATGAGTCCTTGATATTTAGTCGTTTTCAGCCAATTTTCTGGATTTTTGAAAATTTCAGTTTTTTGTGAAAATATCCACTAAATGAGGGAATAATATGTGTGACGGTACCCCAGGAGAGTTCCAAATGTGTGTGGGTAGAATATATATCCCACGGGGGTAAAATTGAAAAAAGTTGAAAAAAATTTTTTTGGGACTTAGTCATTTTTCCGGCATTTATCAGACTTTCAGATAGGGGAAATGTCAGTGAGCGTTCTGATTTCAGTTCCAGAGCGATTCGCCCAATGAGTCCTTGATATTTAGTCGTTTTCAGCCAATTTTCTGGATTTTTGAAAATTTCACTTTTTTGTGAAAATATCCACTAAATGAGGGAATAATATGTGTGAGGGAACCCCAGGAGAGTTCCAAATGTGTGTGGGTAGAATATATATCCCACGGGGATAAAATTGAAAAAAGTTGAAAAAAAATTTTTTTTTGGACTTAGTAATTTTTCCGGCGTTTATCAGACTTTCAGATAGGGGAAATGTCAGTGAGCGTTCCGATTTCAGTTCCAGAGCGATTTGCCCAATGAGTCCTTGATATTCAGTCATTTTCAGCCAATTTTCTGGATTTTTGAAAATTTCACTTTTTTGTGAAAATATCCACTAAATGAGGGAATAATATGTGTGAGGGTACCCCAGGAGAGTTCCAAATGTGTGTGGGTAGAATATATATCCCACGGGGGTAAAATTGAAAAAAGTTGAAAAAAAATTTTTTTGGGACTTAGTCATTTTTCCGGCGTTTATCAGACTTTCAGATAGGGGAAATGTGAGTGAGCGTTCCGATTTCAGTTCCAGAGCGATTCGCCCAATGAGTCCTTGATATTTAGTCGTTTTCAGCCAATTTTCTGGATTTTTGAAAATTTCACTTTTTTGTGAAAATATCCACTAAATGAGGGAATAATATGTGTGAGGGTACCCCAGGAGAGTTCCAAATGTGTGTGGGTAGAATATATATCCCATGGGGGTAAAATTGAAAAAAGTTGAAAAACATTTTTTTTGGGACTTAGTCATTTTTCCGGCGTTTATCAGACTTTCAGATAGGGGAAATGTGAGTGAGCGTTCCGATTTCAGTTCCAGAGCGATTCGCCCAATCAGTCCTTGATATTTAGTCGTTTTCAGCCAATTTTCTCGATTTTTGAAAATTTCACTTTTTTGTGAAAATATCCACTAAATGAGGGAATAATATGTGTGAGGGTACCCCAGGAGAGTTCCAAATGTGTGTGGGCAGAATATATATCCCACGGGGGTAAAATTGAAAAAAGTTGAAAAAAAATTTTTTTGGGACTTAGTCATTTTTCCGGCGTTTATCAGACTTTCAGATAGGGGAAATGTGAGTGAGCGTTCCGATTTCAGTTCCAGAGCGATTCGCCCAATGAGTCCTTGATATTTAGTCGTTTTCAGCCAATTTTCTGGATTTTTGAAAATTTCAGTTTTTTGTGAAAATATCCACTAAATGAGGGAATAATATGTGTGACGGTACCCCAGGAGAGTTCCAAATGTGTGTGGGTAGAATATATATCCCACGGGGGTAAAATTGAAAAAAGTTGAAAAAAATTTTTTTTGGACTTAGTCATTTTTCCGGCATTTATCAGACTTTCAGATAGGGGAAATGTCAGTGAGCGTTCAGATTTCAGTTCCAGAGCGATTTACCCAATGAGTCCTTGATATTCAGTCATTTTCAGCCAATTTTCTGGATTTTAAAAAATTTCACTTTTTTGTGAAAATATCCACTAAATGAGGGAATAATATGTGTGAGGGTACCCCAGGAGAGTTCCAAATGTGTGTGGGTAGAATATATATCCCACGGGGGTAAAATTGAAAAAAGTTGAAAAAAAATTTTTTTGGGACTTAGTCATTTTTCCGGCATTTATCAGACTTTCAGATAGGGGAAATGTGAGTGAGCGTTCCGATTTCAGTTCCAGAGCGATTCGCCCAAT
This sequence comes from Phyllobates terribilis, assembly GCF_046119375.1. Classification (NCBI taxonomy): domain Eukaryota; kingdom Metazoa; phylum Chordata; class Amphibia; order Anura; family Dendrobatidae; genus Phyllobates; species Phyllobates terribilis. The sequence goes on along the minus strand of NW_027362805.1, from coordinate 9,545,572 downwards.
GAGTCCTTGATATTTAGTCGTTTTCAGCCAATTTTCTGGATTTTTGAAAATTTCAGTTTTTTGTGAAAATATCCACTAAATGAGGGAATAATATGTGTGACGGTACCCCAGGAGAGTTCCAAATGTGTGTGGGTAGAATATATATCCCACGGGGGTAAAATTGAAAAAAGTTGAAAAAAATTTTTTTTGGACTTAGTCATTTTTCCGGCATTTATCAGACTTTCAGATAGGGGAAATGTCAGTGAGCGTTCAGATTTCAGTTCCAGAGCGATTTACCCAATGAGTCCTTGATATTCAGTCATTTTCAATCAATTTTCTGGATTTTAAAAAATTTCACTTTTTTGTGAAAATATCCACTAAATGAGGGAATAATATGTGTGAGGGTACCCCAGGAGAGTTCCAAATGTGTGTGGGTAGAATATATATCCCACGGGGGTAAAATTGAAAAAAGTTGAAAAAAAATTTTTTTGGGACTTAGTCATTTTTCCGGCATTTATCAGACTTTCAGATAGGGGAAATGTCAGTGAGCGTTCCGATTTCAGTTCCAGAGCGATTCGCCCAATGAGTCCTTGATATTTAGTCGTTTTCAGCCAATTTTCTGGATTTTTGAAAATTTCAGTTTTTTGTGAAAATATCCACTAAATGAGGGAATAATATGTGTGACGGTACCCCAGGAGAGTTCCAAATGTGTGTGGGTAGAATATATATCCCACGGGGGTAAAATTGAAAAAGTTGAAAAAAATTTTTTTGGGACTTAGTCATTTTTCCGGCATTTATCAGACTTTCAGATAGGGGAAATGTCAGTGAGCGTTCTGATTTCAGTTCCAGAGCGATTCGCCCAATGAGTCCTTGATATTTAGTCGTTTTCAGCCAATTTTCTGGATTTTTGAAAATTTCACTTTTTTGTGAAAATATCCACTAAATGAGGGAATAATATGTGTGAGGGAACCCCAGGAGAGTTCCAAATGTGTGTGGGTAGAATATATATCCCACGGGGATAAAATTGAAAAAAGTTGAAAAAAAATTTTTTTTTGGACTTAGTAATTTTTCCGGCGTTTATCAGACTTTCAGATAGGGGAAATGTCAGTGAGCGTTCCGATTTCAGTTCCAGAGCGATTTGCCCAATGAGTCCTTGATATTCAGTCATTTTCAGCCAATTTTCTGGATTTTTGAAAATTTCACTTTTTTGTGAAAATATCCACTAAATGAGGGAATAATATGTGTGAGGGTACCCCAGGAGAGTTCCAAATGTGTGTGGGTAGAATATATATCCCACGGGGGTAAAATTGAAAAAAGTTGAAAAAAAATTTTTTTGGGACTTAGTCATTTTTCCGGCGTTTATCAGACTTTCAGATAGGGGAAATGTGAGTGAGCGTTCCGATTTCAGTTCCAGAGCGATTCGCCCAATGAGTCCTTGATATTTAGTCGTTTTCAGCCAATTTTCTGGATTTTTGAAAATTTCACTTTTTTGTGAAAATATCCACTAAATGAGGGAATAATATGTGTGAGGGTACCCCAGGAGAGTTCCAAATGTGTGTGGGTAGAATATATATCCCACGGGGGTAAAATTGAAAAAAGTTGAAAAACATTTTTTTTGGGACTTAGTCATTTTTCCGGCGTTTATCAGACTTTCAGATAGGGGAAATGTGAGTGAGCGTTCCGATTTCAGTTCCAGAGCGATTCGCCCAATCAGTCCATGATATTTAGTCGTTTTCAGCCAATTTTCTCGATTTTTGAAAATTTCACTTTTTTGTGAAAATATCCACTAAATGAGGGAATAATATGTGTGAGGGTACCCCAGGAGAGTTCCAAATGTGTGTGGGCAGAATATATATCCCACGGGGGTAAAATTGAAAAAAGTTGAAAAAAAATTTTTTTGGGACTTAGTCATTTTTCCGGCGTTTATCAGACTTTCAGATAGGGGAAATGTGAGTGAGCGTTCCGATTTCAGTTCCAGAGCGATTCGCCCAATGAGTCCTTGATATTTAGTCGTTTTCAGCCAATTTTCTGGATTTTTGAAAATTTCAGTTTTTTGTGAAAATATCCACTAAATGAGGGAATAATATGTGTGACGGTACCCCAGGAGAGTTCCAAATGTGTGTGGGTAGAATATATATCCCACGGGGGTAAAATTGAAAAAAGTTGAAAAAAATTTTTTTTGGACTTAGTCATTTTTCCGGCATTTATCAGACTTTCAGATAGGGGAAATGTCAGTGAGCGTTCAGATTTCAGTTCCAGAGCGATTTACCCAATGAGTCCTTGATATTCAGTCATTTTCAGCCAATTTTCTGGATTTTAAAAAATTTCACTTTTTTGTGAAAATATCCACTAAATGAGGGAATAATATGTGTGAGGGTACCCCAGGAGAGTTCCAAATGTGTGTGGGTAGAATATATATCCCACGGGGGTAAAATTGAAAAAAGTTGAAAAAAAATTTTTTTGGGACTTAGTCATTTTTCCGGCATTTATCAGACTTTCAGATAGGGGAAATGTCAGTGAGCGTTCCGATTTCAGTTCCAGAGCGATTCGCCCAATGAGTCCTTGATATTTAGTCGTTTTCAGCCAATTTTCTGGATTTTTGAAAATTTCAGTTTTTTGTGAAAATATCCACTAAATGAGGGAATAATATGTGTGACGGTACCCCAGGAGAGTTCCAAATGTGTGTGGGTAGAATATATATCCCACGGGGGTAAAATTGAAAAAGTTGAAAAAAATTTTTTTGGGACTTAGTCATTTTTCCGGCATTTATCAGACTTTCAGATAGGGGAAATGTCAGTGAGCGTTCTGATTTCAGTTCCAGAGCGATTCGCCCAATGAGTCCTTGATATTTAGTCGTTTTCAGCCAATTTTCTGGATTTTTGAAAATTTCACTTTTTTGTGAAAATATCCACTAAATGAGGGAATAATATGTGTGAGGGAACCCCAGGAGAGTTCCAAATGTGTGTGGGTAGAATATATATCCCACGGGGATAAAATTGAAAAAAGTTGAAAAAAAATTTTTTTTTGGACTTAGTAATTTTTCCGGCGTTTATCAGACTTTCAGATAGGGGAAATGTCAGTGAGCGTTCCGATTTCAGTTCCAGAGCGATTTGCCCAATGAGTCCTTGATATTCAGTCATTTTCAGCCAATTTTCTGGATTTTTGAAAATTTCACTTTTTTGTGAAAATATCCACTAAATGAGGGAATAATATGTGTGAGGGTACCCCAGGAGAGTTCCAAATGTGTGTGGGTAGAATATATATCCCACGGGGGTAAAATTGAAAAAAGTTGAAAAAAAATTTTTTTGGGACTTAGTCATTTTTCCGGCGTTTATCAGACTTTCAGATAGGGGAAATGTGAGTGAGCGTTCCGATTTCAGTTCCAGAGCGATTCGCCCAATGAGTCCTTGATATTTAGTCGTTTTCAGCCAATTTTCTGGATTTTTGAAAATTTCACTTTTTTGTGAAAATATCCACTAAATGAGGGAATAATATGTGTGAGGGTACCCCAGGAGAGTTCCAAATGTGTGTGGGTAGAATATATATCCCACGGGGGTAAAATTGAAAAAAGTTGAAAAACATTTTTTTTGGGACTTAGTCATTTTTCCGGCGTTTATCAGACTTTCAGATAGGGGAAATGTGAGTGAGCGTTCCGATTTCAGTTCCAGAGCGATTCGCCCAATCAGTCCTTGATATTTAGTCGTTTTCAGCCAATTTTCTCGATTTTTGAAAATTTCACTTTTTTGTGAAAATATCCACTAAATGAGGGAATAATATGTGTGAGGGTACCCCAGGAGAGTTCCAAATGTGTGTGGGTAGAATATATATCCCACGGGGGTAAAATTGAAAAAAGTTGAAAAAAAATTTTTTTGGGACTTAGTCATTTTTGCGGCATTTATCAGACTTTCAGATAGGGGAAATGTCAGTGAGCGTTCCGATTTCAGTTCCAGAGCGATTCGCCCAATGAGTCCTTGATATTTAGTCGTTTTCAGCCAATTTTCTGGATTTTTGAAAATTTCAGTTTTTTGTGAAAATATCCACTAAATGAGGGAATAATATGTGTGACGGTACCCCAGGAGAGTTCCAAATGTGTGTGGGTAGAATATATATCCCACGGGGGTAAAATTGAAAAAAGTTGAAAAACATTTTTTTTGGGACTTAGTCATTTTTCCGGCGTTTATCAGACTTTCAGATAGGGGAAATGTGAGTGAGCGTTCCGATTTCAGTTCCAGAGCGATTCGCCCAATCAGTCCTTGATATTTAGTCGTTTTCAGCCAATTTTCTCGATTTTTGAAAATTTCACTTTTTTGTGAAAATATCCACTAAATGAGGGAATAATATGTGTGAGGGTACCCCAGGAGAGTTCCAAATGTGTGTGGGTAGAATATATATCCCACGGGGGTAAAATTGAAAAAAGTTGAAAAAAAATTTTTTTGGGACTTAGTCATTTTTCCGGCTCTTATCAGACTTTCAGATAGGGGAAATGTCAGTGAGCGTTCCGATTTCAGTTCCAGAGCGATTCGCCCAATGAGTCCTTGATATTTAGTCGTTTTCAGCCAATTTTCTGGATTTTTGAAAATTTCAGTTTTTTGTGAAAATATCCACTAAATGAGGGAATAATATGTGTGACGGTACCCCAGGAGAGTTCCAAATGTGTGTGGGTAGAATATATATCCCACGGGGGTAAAATTGAAAAAAGTTGAAAAAAATTTTTTTTGGACTTAGTCATTTTTCCGGCATTTATCAGACTTTCAGATAGGGGAAAAGTCAGTGAGCGTTCAGATTTCAGTTCCAGAGCGATTTGCCCAATGAGTCCTTGATATTCAGTCATTTTCAGCCAATTTTCTGGATTTTAAAAAATTTCACTTTTTTGTGAAAATATCCACTAAATGAGGGAATAATATGTGTGAGGGTACCCCAGGAGAGTTCCAAATGTGTGTGGGTAGAATATATATCCCACGGGGGTAAAATTGAAAAAAGTTGAAAAAAAATTTTTTTGGGACTTAGTCATTTTTCCGGCGTTTATCAGACTTTCAGATAGGGGAAATGTGAGTGAGCGTTCCGATTTCAGTTCCAGAGCGATTCGCCCAATGAGTCCTTGATATTTAGTCGTTTTCAGCCAATTTTCTGGATTTTTGAAAATTTCACTTTTTTGTGAAAATATCCACTAAATGAGGGAATAATATGTGTGAGGGTACCCCAGGAGAGTTCCAAATGTGTGTGGGCAGAATATATATCCCACGGGGGTAAAATTGAAAAAAGTTGAAAAAAAATTTTTTTGGGACTTAGTCATTTTTCCGGCGTTTATCAGACTTTCAGATAGGGGAAATGTGAGTGAGCGTTCCGATTTCAGTTCCAGAGCGATTCGCCCAATGAGTCCTTGATATTTAGTCGTTTTCAGCCAATTTTCTGGATTTTTGAAAATTTCAGTTTTTTGTGAAAATATCCACTAAATGAGGGAATAATATGTGTGACGGTACCCCAGGAGAGTTCCAAATGTGTGTGGGTAGAATATATATCCCACGGGGGTAAAATTGAAAAAAGTTGAAAAAAATTTTTTTTGGACTTAGTCATTTTTCCGGCATTTATCAGACTTTCAGATAGGGGAAATGTCAGTGAGCGTTCAGATTTCAGTTCCAGAGCGATTTACCCTATGAGTCCTTGATATTCAGTCATTTTCAGCCAATTTTCTGGATTTTAAAAAATTTCACTTTTTTGTGAAAATATCCACTAAATGAGGGAATAATATGTGTGAGGGTACCCCAGGAGAGTTCCAAATGTGTTTGGGTAGAATATATATCCCACGGGGGTAAAATTGAAAAAAGTTGAAAAAAAATTTTTTTGGGACTTAGTCATTTTTCCGGCATTTATCAGACTTTCAGATAGGGGAAATGTCAGTGAGCGTTCCGATTTCAGTTCCAGAGCGATTCGCCCAATGAGTCCTTGATATTTAGTCGTTTTCAGCCAATTTTCTGGATTTTTGAAAATTTCATTTTTTTGTGAAAATATCCACTAAATGAGGGAATAATATGTGTGACGGTACCCCAGGAGAGTTCCAAATGTGTGTGGGTAGAATATATATCCCACGGGGGTAAAATTGAAAAAAGTTGAAAAAAAATTTTTTTTTGGACTTAGTAATTTTTCCGGCGTTTATCAGACTTTCAGATAGGGGAAATGTGAGTGAGCGTTCCGATTTCAGTTCCAGAGCGATTTGCCCAATGAGTCCTTGATATTTAGTCGTTTTCAGCCAATTTTCTGGATTTTTGAAAATTTCACTTTTTTGTGAAAATATCCACTAAATGAGGGAATAATATGTGTGAGGGTACCCCAGGAGAGTTCCAAATGTGTGTGGGTAGAATATATATCCCACGGGGGTAAAATTGAAAAAAGTTGAAAAAAAATTTTTTTGGGACTTAGTCATTTTTCCGGCGTTTATCAGACTTTCAGATAGGGGAAATGTGAGTGAGCGTTCCGATTTCAGTTCCAGAGCGATTCGCCCAATGAGTCCTTGATATTTAGTCGTTTTCAGCCAATTTTCTGGATTTTTGAAAATTTCAGTTTTTTGTGAAAATATCCACTAAATGAGGGAATAATATGTGTGACGGTACCCCAGGAGAGTTCCAAATGTGTGTGGGTAGAATATATATCCCACGGGGGTAAAATTGAAAAAAGTTGAAAAAAATTTTTTTTGGACTTAGTCATTTTTCCGGCATTTATCAGACTTTCAGATAGGGGAAATGTCAGTGAGCGTTCAGATTTCAGTTCCAGAGCGATTTACCCAATGAGTCCTTGATATTCAGTCATTTTCAGCCAATTTTCTGGATTTTAAAAAATTTCACTTTTTTGTGAAAATATCCACTAAATGAGGGAATAATATGTGTGAGGGTACCCCAGGAGAGTTCCAAATGTGTGTGGGTAGAATATATATCCCACGGGGGTAAAATTGAAAAAAGTTGAAAAAAAATTTTTTTGGGACTTAGTCATTTTTCCGGCTCTTATCAGACTTTCAGATAGGGGAAATGTCAGTGAGCGTTCCGATTTCAGTTCCAGAGCGATTCGCCCAATGAGTCCTTGATATTTAGTCGTTTTCAGCCAATTTTCTGGATTTTTGAAAATTTCAGTTTTTTGTGAAAATATCCACTAAATGAGGGAATAATATGTGTGACGGTACCCCAGGAGAGTTCCAAATGTGTGTGGGTAGAATATATATCCCACGGGGGTAAAATTGAAAAAAGTTGAAAAAAATTTTTTTTGGACTTAGTCATTTTTCCGGCATTTATCAGACTTTCAGATAGGGGAAAAGTCAGTGAGCGTTCAGATTTCAGTTCCAGAGCGATTTGCCCAATGAGTCCTTGATATTCAGTCATTTTCAGCCAATTTTCTGGATTTTAAAAAATTTCACTTTTTTGTGAAAATATCCACTAAATGAGGGAATAATATGTGTGAGGGTACCCCAGGAGAGTTCCAAATGTGTGTGGGTAGAATATATATCCCACGGGGGTAAAATTGAAAAAAGTTGAAAAAAAATTTTTTTGGGACTTAGTCATTTTTCCGGCGTTTATCAGACTTTCAGATAGGGGAAATGTGAGTGAGCGTTCCGATTTCAGTTCCAGAGCGATTCGCCCAATGAGTCCTTGATATTTAGTCGTTTTCAGCCAATTTTCTGGATTTTTGAAAATTTCACTTTTTTGTGAAAATATCCACTAAATGAGGGAATAATATGTGTGAGGGTACCCCAGGAGAGTTCCAAATGTGTGTGGGCAGAATATATATCCCACGGGGGTAAAATTGAAAAAAGTTGAAAAAAAATTTTTTTGGGACTTAGTCATTTTTCCGGCGTTTATCAGACTTTCAGATAGGGGAAATGTGAGTGAGCGTTCCGATTTCAGTTCCAGAGCGATTCGCCCAATGAGTCCTTGATATTTAGTCGTTTTCAGCCAATTTTCTGGATTTTTGAAAATTTCAGTTTTTTGTGAAAATATCCACTAAATGAGGGAATAATATGTGTGACGGTACCCCAGGAGAGTTCCAAATGTGTGTGGGTAGAATATATATCCCACGGGGGTAAAATTGAAAAAAGTTGAAAAAAATTTTTTTTGGACTTAGTCATTTTTCCGGCATTTATCAGACTTTCAGATAGGGGAAATGTCAGTGAGCGTTCAGATTTCAGTTCCAGAGCGATTTACCCAATGAGTCCTTGATATTCAGTCATTTTCAGCCAATTTTCTGGATTTTAAAAAATTTCACTTTTTTGTGAAAATATCCACTAAATGAGGGAATAATATGTGTGAGGGTACCCCAGGAGAGTTCCAAATGTGTTTGGGTAGAATATATATCCCACGGGGGTAAAATTGAAAAAAGTTGAAAAAAAATTTTTTTGGGACTTAGTCATTTTTCCGGCATTTATCAGACTTTCAGATAGGGGAAATGTCAGTGAGCGTTCCGATTTCAGTTCCAGAGCGATTCGCCCAATGAGTCCTTGATATTTAGTCGTTTTCAGCCAATTTTCTGGATTTTTGAAAATTTCAGTTTTTTGTGAAAATATCCACTAAATGAGGGAATAATATGTGTGACGGTACCCCAGGAGAGTTCCAAATGTGTGTGGGTAGAATATATATCCCACGGGGGTAAAATTGAAAAAAGTTGAAAAAAATTTTTTTTGGACTTAGTCATTTTTCCGGCATTTATCAGACTTTCAGATAGGGGAAATGTCAGTGAGCGTTCAGATTTCAGTTCCAGAGCGATTTGCCCAATGAGTCCTTGATATTCAGTCATTTTCAGCCAATTTTCTGGATTTTAAAAAATTTCACTTTTTTGTGAAAATATCCACTAAATGAGGGAATAATATGTGTGAGGGTACCCCAGGAGAGTTCCAAATGTGTGTGGGTAGAATATATATCCCACGGGGGTAAAATTGAAAAAAGTTGAAAAAAATTTTTTTTGGGACTTAGTCATTTTTCCGGCGTTTATCAGACTTTCAGATAGGGGAAATGTGAGTGAGCGTTCCAATTTCAGTTCCAGAGCGATTCGCCCAATGAGTCCTTGATATTTAGTCGTTTTCAGCCAATTTTCTGGATTTTTGAAAATTTCACTTTTTTGTGAAAATATCCACTAAATGAGGGAATAATATGTGTGAGGGTACCCCAGGAGAGTTCCAAATGTGTGTGGGTAGAATATATATCCCACAGGGGTAAAATTGAAAAAAGTTCAAAAAAAATTTTTTTTTGGACTTAGTAATTTTTCCGGCGTTTATCAGACTTTCAGATAGGGGAAATGTCAGTGAGCGTTCCGATTTCAGTTCCAGAGCGATTTGCCCAATGAGTCCTTGATATTCAGTCGTTTTCAGCCAATTTTCTGGATTTTTGAAAATTTCAGTTTTTTGTGAAAATATCCACTAAATGAGGGAATAATATGTGTGAGGGTACCCCAGGAGAGTTCCAAATGTGTGTGGGTAGAATATATATCCCACGGGGGTAAAATTGAAAAAAGTTGAAAAAAAATTTTTTTGGGACTTAGTCATTTTTCCGGCGTTTATCAGACTTTCAGATAGGGGAAATGTGAGTGAGCGTTCCGATTTCAGTTCCAGAGCGATTCGCCCAATGAGTCCTTGATATTTAGTCGTTTTCAGCCAATTTTCTGGATTTTTGAAAATTTCACTTTTTTGTGAAAATATCCACTAAATGAGGGAATAATATGTGTGAGGGTACCCCAGGAGAGTTCCAAATGTGTGTGGGTAGAATATATATCCCACGGGGGTAAAATTGAAAAAAGTTGAAAAACATTTTTTTGGGGACTTAGTCATTTTTCCGGCGTTTATCAGACTTTCAGATAGGGGAAATGTGAGTGAGCGTTCCGATTTCAGTTCCAGAGCGATTCGCCCAATGAGTCCTTGATATTTAGTCGTTTTCAGCCAATTTTCTGGATTTTTGAAAATTTCACTTTTTTGTGAAAATATCCACTAAATGAGGGAATAATATGTGTGAGGGTACCCCAGGAGAGTTCCAAATGTGTGTGGGCAGAATATATATCCCACGGGGGTAAAATTGAAAAAAGTTGAAAAAAAATTTTTTTGGGACTTAGTCATTTTTCCGGCGTTTATCAGACTTTCAGATAGGGGAAATGTGAGTGAGCGTTCCGATTTCAGTTCCAGAGCGATTCGCCCAATGAGTCCTTGATATTTAGTCGTTTTCAGCCAATTTTCTGGATTTTTGAAAATTTCAGTTTTTTGTGAAAATATCCACTAAATGAGGGAATAATATGTGTGACGGTACCCCAGGAGAGTTCCAAATGTGTGTGGGTAGAATATATATCCCACGGGGGTAAAATTGAAAAAAGTTGAAAACATTTTTTTTTGGACTTAGTCATTTTTCCGGCATTTATCAGACTTTCAGATAGGGGAAATGTCAGTGAGCGTTCAGATTTCAGTTCCAGAGCGATTTGCCCAATGAGTCCTTGATATTCAGTCATTTTCAGCCAATTTTCTGGATTTTAAAAAATTTCACTTTTTTGTGAAAATATCCACTAAATGAGGGAATAATATGTGTGAGGGTACCCCAGGAGAGTTCCAAATGTGTGTGGGTAGAATATATATCCCACGGGGGTAAAATTGAAAAAAGTTGAAAAAAAATTTTTTTTGGACTTAGTCATTTTTCCGGCGTTTATCAGACTTTCAGATAGGGGAAATGTCAGTGAGCATTCCGATATCAGTTCCAGAGCGATTCGCCCAATGAGTCCTTGATATTTAGTCGTTTTCAGCCAATTTTCTGTATTTTTGAAAATTTCAGTTTTTTGTGAAAATATCCACTAAATGAGGGAATAATATGTGTGACGGTACCCCAGGAGAGTTCCAAATGTGTGTGGGTAGAATATATATCCCACGGGGGTAAAATTGAAAAAAGTTGAAAAAAATTTTTTTGGGACTTAGTCATTTTTCCGGCATTTATCAGACTTTCAGATAGGGGAAATGTCAGTGAGCGTTCTGATTTCAGTTCCAGAGCGATTCGCCCAATGAGTCCTTGATATTTAGTCGTTTTCAGCCAATTTTCTGGATTTTTGAAAATTTCACTTTTTTGTGAAAATATCCACTAAATGAGGGAATAATATGTGTGAGGGAACCCCAGGAGAGTTCCAAATGTGTGTGGGTAGAATATATATCCCACGGGGATAAAATTGAAAAAAGTTGAAAAAAAATTTTTTTTTGGACTTAGTAATTTTTCCGGCGTTTATCAGACTTTCAGATAGGGGAAATGTGAGTGAGCGTTCCGATTTCAGTTCCAGAGCGATTTGCCCAATGAGTCCTTGATATTTAGTCGTTTTCAGCCAATTTTCTGGATTTTTGAAAATTTCACTTTTTTGTGAAAATATCCACTAAATGAGGGAATAATATGTGTGAGGGTACCCCAGGAGAGTTCCAAATGTGTGTGGGTAGAATATATATCCCACGGGGGTAAAATTGAAAAAAGTTGAAAAAAAATTTTTTTGGGACTTAGTCATTTTTCCGGCGTTTATCAGACTTTCAGATAGGGGAAATGTGAGTGAGCGTTCCGATTTCAGTTCCAGAGCGATTCGCCCAATGAGTCCTTGATATTTAGTCGTTTTCAGCCAATTTTCTGGATTTTTGAAAATTTCAGTTTTTTGTGAAAATATCCACTAAATGAGGGAATAATATGTGTGACGGTACCCCAGGAGAGTTCCAAATGTGTGTGGGTAGAATATATATCCCACGGGGGTAAAATTGAAAAAAGTTGAAAAAAATTTTTTTTGGACTTAGTCATTTTTCCGGCATTTATCAGACTTTCAGATAGGGGAAATGTCAGTGAGCGTTCAGATTTCAGTTCCAGAGCGATTTACCCAATGAGTCCTTGATATTCAGTCATTTTCAGCCAATTTTCTGGATTTTAAAAAATTTCACTTTTTTGTGAAAATATCCACTAAATGAGGGAATAATATGTGTGAGGGTACCCCAGGAGAGTTCCAAATGTGTGTGGGTAGAATATATATCCCACGGGGGTAAAATTGAAAAAAGTTGAAAAAAAATTTTTTTGGGACTTAGTCATTTTTCCGGCTCTTATCAGACTTTCAGATAGGGGAAATGTCAGTGAGCGTTCCGATTTCAGTTCCAGAGCGATTCGCCCAATGAGTCCTTGATATTTAGTCGTTTTCAGCCAATTTTCTGGATTTTTGAAAATTTCAGTTTTTTGTGAAAATATCCACTAAATGAGGGAATAATATGTGTGACGGTACCCCAGGAGAGTTCCAAATGTGTGTGGGTAGAATATATATCCCACGGGGGTAAAATTGAAAAAAGTTGAAAAAAATTTTTTTTGGACTTAGTCATTTTTCCGGCATTTATCAGACTTTCAGATAGGGGAAAAGTCAGTGAGCGTTCAGATTTCAGTTCCAGAGCGATTTGCCCAATGAGTCCTTGATATTCAGTCATTTTCAGCCAATTTTCTGGATTTTAAAAAATTTCACTTTTTTGTGAAAATATCCACTAAATGAGGGAATAATATGTGTGAGGGTACCCCAGGAGAGTTCCAAATGTGTGTGGGTAGAATATATATCCCACGGGGGTAAAATTGAAAAAAGTTGAGAAAATTTTTTTTTGGGACTTAGTCATTTTTCCGGCGTTTATCAGACTTTCAGATAGGGGAAATGTGAGTGAGCGTTCCAATTTCAGTTCCAGAGCGATTCGCCCAATGAGTCCTTGATATTTAGTCGTTTTCAGCCAATTTTCTGGATTTTTGAAAATTTCACTTTTTTGTGAAAATATCCACTAAATGAGGGAATAATATGTGTGAGGGTACCCCAGGAGAGTTCCAAATGTGTGTGGGTAGAATATATATCCCACGGGGGTAAAATTGAAAAAAGTTGAAAAAAAATTTTTTTTGGACTTAGTCATTTTTCCGGCATTTATCAGACTTTCAGATAGGGGAAATGTCAGTGAGCATTCCGATATCAGTTCCAGAGCGATTCGCCCAATGAGTCCTTGATATTTAGTCGTTTTCAGCCAATTTTCTGTATTTTTGAAAATTTCAGTTTTTTGTGAAAATATCCACTAAATGAGGGAATAATATGTGTGACGGTACCCCAGGAGAGTTCCAAATGTGTGTGGGTAGAATATATATCCCACGGGGGTAAAATTGAAAAAAGTTGAAAAACATTTTTTTTGGGACTTAGTCATTTTTCCGGCGTTTATCAGACTTTCAGATAGGGGAAATGTGAGTGAGCGTTCCGATTTCAGTTCCAGAGCGATTCGCCCAATGAGTCCTTGATATTTAGTCGTTTTCAGCCAATTTTCTGGATTTTTGAAAATTTCACTTTTTTGTGAAAATATCCACTAAATGAGGGAATAATATGTGTGAGGGTACCCCAGGAGAGTTCCAAATGTGTGTGGGTAGAATATATATCCCACGGGGGTAAAATTGAAAAAAGTTGAAAAAAAATTTTTTTTGGACTTAGTCATTTTTCCGGCGTTTATCAGACTTTCAGATAGGGGAAATGTCAGTGAGCATTCCGATATCAGTTCCAGAGCGATTCGCCCAATGAGTCCTTGATATTTAGTCGTTTTCAGCCAATTTTCTGGATTTTTGAAAATTTCACTTTTTTGTGAAAATATCCACTAAATGAGGGAATAATATGTGTGAGGGAACCCCAGGAGAGTTCCAAATGTGTGTGGGTAGAATATATATCCCACGGGGATAAAATTGAAAAAAGTTGAAAAAAAATTTTTTTTTGGACTTAGTAATTTTTCCGGCGTTTATCAGACTTTCAGATAGGGGAAATGTCAGTGAGCGTTCCGATTTCAGTTCCAGAGCGATTTGCCCAATGAGTCCTTGATATTCAGTCATTTTCAGCCAATTTTCTGGATTTTTGAAAATTTCACTTTTTTGTGAAAATATCCACTAAATGAGGGAATAATATGTGTGAGGGTACCCCAGGAGAGTTCCAAATGTGTGTGGGTAGAATATATATCCCACGGGGGTAAAATTGAAAAAAGTTGAAAAAAATTTTTTTTGCGACTTAGTCATTTTTCCGGCGTTTATCAGACTTTCAGATAGGGGAAATGTGAGTGAGCGTTCCGATTTCAGTTCCAGAGCGATTCGCCCAATGAGTCCTTGATATTTAGTCGTTTTCAGCCAATTTTCTGGATTTTTGAAAATTTCACTTTTTTGTGAAAATATCCACTAAATGAGGGAATAATATGTGTGAGGGTACCCCAGGAGAGTTCCAAATGTGTTTGGGTAGAATATATATCCCACGGGGGTAAAATTGAAAAAAGTTGAAAAAAAATTTTTTTGGGACTTAGTCATTTTTCCGGCATTTATCAGACTTTCAGATAGGGGAAATGTCAGTGAGCGTTCCGATTTCAGTTCCAGAGCGATTTGCCCAATGAGTCCTTGATATTCAGTCATTTTCAGCCAATTTTCTGGATTTTAAAAAATTTCACTTTTTTGTGAAAATATCCACTAAATGAGGGAATAATATGTGTGAGGGTACCCCAGGAGAGTTCCAAATGTGTGTGGGTAGAATATATATCCCACGGGGGTAAAATTGAAAAAAGTTGAAAAAAATTTTTTTTGGGACTTAGTCATTTTTCCGGCGTTTATCAGACTTTCAGATAGGGGAAATGTGAGTGAGCGTTCCAATTTCAGTTCCAGAGCGATTCGCCCAATGAGTCCTTGATATTTAGTCGTTTTCAGCCAATTTTCTGGATTTTTGAAAATTTCACTTTTTTGTGAAAATATCCACTAAATGAGGGAATAATATGTGTGAGGGTACCCCAGGAGAGTTCCAAATGTGTGTGGGTAGAATATATATCCCACAGGGGTAAAATTGAAAAAAGTTCAAAAAAAATTTTTTTTTGGACTTAGTAATTTTTCCGGCGTTTATCAGACTTTCAGATAGGGGAAATGTCAGTGAGCGTTCCGATTTCAGTTCCAGAGCGATTTGCCCAATGAGTCCTTGATATTCAGTCGTTTTCAGCCAATTTTCTGGATTTTTGAAAATTTCATTTTTTTGTGAAAATATCCACTAAATGAGGGAATAATATGTGTGAGGGTACCCCAGGAGAGTTCCAAATGTGTGTGGGTAGAATATATATCCCACGGGGGTAAAATTGAAAAAAGTTGAAAAAAAATTTTTTTGGGACTTAGTCATTTTTCCGGCGTTTATCAGACTTTCAGATAGGGGAAATGTGAGTGAGCGTTCCGATTTCAGTTCCAGAGCGATTCGCCCAATGAGTCCTTGATATTTAGTCGTTTTCAGCCAATTTTCTGGATTTTTGAAAATTTCACTTTTTTGTGAAAATATCCACTAAATGAGGGAATAATATGTGTGAGGGTACCCCAGGAGAGTTCCAAATGTGTGTGGGTAGAATATATATCCCACGGGGGTAAAATTGAAAAAAGTTGAAAAACATTTTTTTGGGGACTTAGTCATTTTTCCGGCGTTTATCAGACTTTCAGATAGGGGAAATGTGAGTGAGCGTTCCGATTTCAGTTCCAGAGCGATTCGCCCAATGAGTCCTTGATATTTAGTCGTTTTCAGCCAATTTTCTGGATTTTTGAAAATTTCACTTTTTTGTGAAAATATCCACTAAATGAGGGAATAATATGTGTGAGGGTACCCCAGGAGAGTTCCAAATGTGTGTGGGCAGAATATATATCCCACGGGGGTAAAATTGAAAAAAGTTGAAAAAAAATTTTTTTGGGACTTAGTCATTTTTCCGGCGTTTATCAGACTTTCAGATAGGGGAAATGTGAGTGAGCGTTCCGATTTCAGTTCCAGAGCGATTCGCCCAATGAGTCCTTGATATTTAGTCGTTTTCAGCCAATTTTCTGGATTTTTGAAAATTTCAGTTTTTTGTGAAAATATCCACTAAATGAGGGAATAATATGTGTGACGGTACCCCAGGAGAGTTCCAAATGTGTGTGGGTAGAATATATATCCCACGGGGGTAAAATTGAAAAAAGTTGAAAACATTTTTTTTTGGACTTAGTCATTTTTCCGGCATTTATCAGACTTTCAGATAGGGGAAATGTCAGTGAGCGTTCAGATTTCAGTTCCAGAGCGATTTGCCCAATGAGTCCTTGATATTCAGTCATTTTCAGCCAATTTTCTGGATTTTAAAAAATTTCACTTTTTTGTGAAAATATCCACTAAATGAGGGAATAATATGTGTGAGGGTACCCCAGGAGAGTTCCAAATGTGTGTGGGTAGAATATATATCCCACGGGGGTAAAATTGAAAAAAGTTGAAAAAAAATTTTTTTTGGACTTAGTCATTTTTCCGGCGTTTATCAGACTTTCAGATAGGGGAAATGTCAGTGAGCATTCCGATATCAGTTCCAGAGCGATTCGCCCAATGAGTCCTTGATATTTAGTCGTTTTCAGCCAATTTTCTGTATTTTTGAAAATTTCAGTTTTTTGTGAAAATATCCACTAAATGAGGGAATAATATGTGTGACGGTACCCCAGGAGAGTTCCAAATGTGTGTGGGTAGAATATATATCCCACGGGGGTAAAATTGAAAAAAGTTGAAAAAAATTTTTTTGGGACTTAGTCATTTTTCCGGCATTTATCAGACTTTCAGATAGGGGAAATGTCAGTGAGCGTTCTGATTTCAGTTCCAGAGCGATTCGCCCAATGAGTCCTTGATATTTAGTCGTTTTCAGCCAATTTTCTGGATTTTTGAAAATTTCACTTTTTTGTGAAAATATCCACTAAATGAGGGAATAATATGTGTGAGGGAACCCCAGGAGAGTTCCAAATGTGTGTGGGTAGAATATATATCCCACGGGGATAAAATTGAAAAAAGTTGAAAAAAATTTTTTTTTTGGACTTAGTAATTTTTCCGGCGTTTATCAGACTTTCAGATAGGGGAAATGTCAGTGAGCGTTCCGATTTCAGTTCCAGAGCGATTTGCCCAATGAGTCCTTGATATTCAGTCATTTTCAGCCAATTTTCTGGATTTTTGAAAATTTCACTTTTTTGTGAAAATATCCACTAAATGAGGGAATAATATGTGTGAGGGTACCCCAGGAGAGTTCCAAATGTGTGTGGGTAGAATATATATCCCACGGGGGTAAAATTGAAAAAAGTTGAAAAAAAATTTTTTTGGGACTTAGTCATTTTTCCGGCGTTTATCAGACTTTCAGATAGGGGAAATGTGAGTGAGCGTTCCAATTTCAGTTCCAGAGCGATTCGCCCAATGAGTCCTTGATATTTAGTCGTTTTCAGCCAATTTTCTGGATTTTTGAAAATTTCACTTTTTTGTGAAAATATCCACTAAATGAGGGAATAATATGTGTGAGGGTACCCCAGGAGAGTTCCAAATGTGTGTGGGTAGAATATATATCCCACGGGGGTAAAATTGAAAAAAGTTGAAAAAAAATTTTTTTGGGACTTAGTCATTTTTCCGGCGTTTATCAGACTTTCAGATAGGGGAAATGTGAGTGAGCGTTCCGATTTCAGTTCCAGAGCGATTCGCCCAATGAGTCCTTGATATTTAGTCGTTTTCAGCCAATTTTCTGGATTTTTGAAAATTTCAGTTTTTTGTGAAAATATCCACTAAATGAGGGAATAATATGTGTGACGGTACCCCAGGAGAGTTCCAAATGTGTGTGGGTAGAATATATATCCCACGGGGGTAAAATTGAAAAAAGTTGAAAAAAATTTTTTTTGGACTTAGTCATTTTTCCGGCATTTATCAGACTTTCAGATAGGGGAAATGTCAGTGAGCGTTCAGATTTCAGTTCCAGAGCGATTTACCCAATGAGTCCTTGATATTCAGTCATTTTCAGCCAATTTTCTGGATTTTAAAAAATTTCACTTTTTTGTGAAAATATCCACTAAATGAGGGAATAATATGTGTGAGGGTACCCCAGGAGAGTTCCAAATGTGTGTGGGTAGAATATATATCCCACGGGGGTAAAATTGAAAAAAGTTGAAAAAAAATTTTTTTGGGACTTAGTCATTTTTCCGGCTCTTATCAGACTTTCAGATAGGGGAAATGTCAGTGAGCGTTCCGATTTCAGTTCCAGAGCGATTCGCCCAATGAGTCCTTGATATTTAGTCGTTTTCAGCCAATTTTCTGGATTTTTGAAAATTTCAGTTTTTTGTGAAAATATCCACTAAATGAGGGAATAATATGTGTGACGGTACCCCAGGAGAGTTCCAAATGTGTGTGGGTAGAATATATATCCCACGGGGGTAAAATTGAAAAAAGTTGAAAAAAATTTTTTTTGGACTTAGTCATTTTTCCGGCATTTATCAGACTTTCAGATAGGGGAAAAGTCAGTGAGCGTTCAGATTTCAGTTCCAGAGCGATTTGCCCAATGAGTCCTTGATATTCAGTCATTTTCAGCCAATTTTCTGGATTTTAAAAAATTTCACTTTTTTGTGAAAATATCCACTAAATGAGGGAATAATATGTGTGAGGGTACCCCAGGAGAGTTCCAAATGTGTGTGGGTAGAATATATATCCCACGGGGGTAAAATTGAAAAAAGTTGAGAAAAATTTTTTTTGGGACTTAGTCATTTTTCCGGCGTTTATCAGACTTTCAGATAGGGGAAATGTGAGTGAGCGTTCCAATTTCAGTTCCAGAGCGATTCGCCCAATGAGTCCTTGATATTTAGTCGTTTTCAGCCAATTTTCTGGATTTTTGAAAATTTCACTTTTTTGTGAAAATATCCACTAAATGAGGGAATAATATGTGTGAGGGTACCCCAGGAGAGTTCCAAATGTGTGTGGGTAGAATATATATCCCACGGGGGTAAAATTGAAAAAAGTTGAAAAAAAATTTTTTTTGGACTTAGTCATTTTTCCGGCATTTATCAGACTTTCAGATAGGGGAAATGTCAGTGAGCATTCCGATATCAGTTCCAGAGCGATTCGCCCAATGAGTCCTTGATATTTAGTCGTTTTCAGCCAATTTTCTGTATTTTTGAAAATTTCAGTTTTTTGTGAAAATATCCACTAAATGAGGGAATAATATGTGTGACGGTACCCCAGGAGAGTTCCAAATGTGTGTGGGTAGAATATATATCCCACGGGGGTAAAATTGAAAAAAGTTGAAAAACATTTTTTTTGGGACTTAGTCATTTTTCCGGCGTTTATCAGACTTTCAGATAGGGGAAATGTGAGTGAGCGTTCCGATTTCAGTTCCAGAGCGATTCGCCCAATGAGTCCTTGATATTTAGTCGTTTTCAGCCAATTTTCTGGATTTTTGAAAATTTCACTTTTTTGTGAAAATATCCACTAAATGAGGGAATAATATGTGTGAGGGTACCCCAGGAGAGTTCCAAATGTGTGTGGGCAGAATATATATCCCACGGGGGTAAAATTGAAAAAAGTTGAAAAAAAATTTTTTTGGGACTTAGTCATTTTTCCGGCGTTTATCAGACTTTCAGATAGGGGAAATGTGAGTGAGCGTTCCGATTTCAGTTCCAGAGCGATTCGCCCAATGAGTCCTTGATATTTAGTCGTTTTCAGCCAATTTTCTGGATTTTTGAAAATTTCAGTTTTTTGTGAAAATATCCACTAAATGAGGGAATAATATGTGTGACGGTACCCCAGGAGAGTTCCAAATGTGTGTGGGTAGAATATATATCCCACGGGGGTAAAATTGAAAAAAGTTGAAAACATTTTTTTTTGGACTTAGTCATTTTTCCGGCATTTATCAGACTTTCAGATAGGGGAAATGTCAGTGAGCGTTCAGATTTCAGTTCCAGAGCGATTTGCCCAATGAGTCCTTGATATTCAGTCATTTTCAGCCAATTTTCTGGATTTTAAAAAATTTCACTTTTTTGTGAAAATATCCACTAAATGAGGGAATAATATGTGTGAGGGTACCCCAGGAGAGTTCCAAATGTGTGTGGGTAGAATATATATCCCACGGGGGTAAAATTGAAAAAAGTTGAAAAAAAATTTTTTTTGGACTTAGTCATTTTTCCGGCGTTTATCAGACTTTCAGATAGGGGAAATGTCAGTGAGCATTCCGATATCAGTTCCAGAGCGATTCGCCCAATGAGTCCTTGATATTTAGTCGTTTTCAGCCAATTTTCTGTATTTTTGAAAATTTCAGTTTTTTGTGAAAATATCCACTAAATGAGGGAATAATATGTGTGACGGTACCCCAGGAGAGTTCCAAATGTGTGTGGGTAGAATATATATCCCACGGGGGTAAAATTGAAAAAAGTTGAAAAAAATTTTTTTGGGACTTAGTCATTTTTCCGGCATTTATCAGACTTTCAGATAGGGGAAATGTCAGTGAGCGTTCTGATTTCAGTTCCAGAGCGATTCGCCCAATGAGTCCTTGATATTTAGTCGTTTTCAGCCAATTTTCTGGATTTTTGAAAATTTCACTTTTTTGTGAAAATATCCACTAAATGAGGGAATAATATGTGTGAGGGAACCCCAGGAGAGTTCCAAATGTGTGTGGGTAGAATATATATCCCACGGGGATAAAATTGAAAAAAGTTGAAAAAAATTTTTTTTTTGGACTTAGTAATTTTTCCGGCGTTTATCAGACTTTCAGATAGGGGAAATGTCAGTGAGCGTTCCGATTTCAGTTCCAGAGCGATTTGCCCAATGAGTCCTTGATATTCAGTCATTTTCAGCCAATTTTCTGGATTTTTGAAAATTTCACTTTTTTGTGAAAATATCCACTAAATGAGGGAATAATATGTGTGAGGGTACCCCAGGAGAGTTCCAAATGTGTGTGGGTAGAATATATATCCCACGGGGGTAAAATTGAAAAAAGTTGAAAAAAAATTTTTTTGGGACTTAGTCATTTTTCCGGCGTTTATCAGACTTTCAGATAGGGGAAATGTGAGTGAGCGTTCCAATTTCAGTTCCAGAGCGATTCGCCCAATGAGTCCTTGATATTTAGTCGTTTTCAGCCAATTTTCTGGATTTTTGAAAATTTCACTTTTTTGTGAAAATATCCACTAAATGAGGGAATAATATGTGTGAGGGTACCCCAGGAGAGTTCCAAATGTGTGTGGGTAGAATATATATCCCACGGGGGTAAAATTGAAAAAAGTTGAAAAAAAATTTTTTTGGGACTTAGTCATTTTTCCGGCGTTTATCAGACTTTCAGATAGGGGAAATGTGAGTGAGCGTTCCGATTTCAGTTCCAGAGCGATTCGCCCAATGAGTCCTTGATATTTAGTCGTTTTCAGCCAATTTTCTGGATTTTTGAAAATTTCAGTTTTTTGTGAAAATATCCACTAAATGAGGGAATAATATGTGTGACGGTACCCCAGGAGAGTTCCAAATGTGTGTGGGTAGAATATATATCCCACGGGGGTAAAATTGAAAAAAGTTGAAAAAAATTTTTTTTGGACTTAGTCATTTTTCCGGCATTTATCAGACTTTCAGATAGGGGAAATGTCAGTGAGCGTTCAGATTTCAGTTCCAGAGCGATTTACCCAATGAGTCCTTGATATTCAGTCATTTTCAGCCAATTTTCTGGATTTTAAAAAATTTCACTTTTTTGTGAAAATATCCACTAAATGAGGGAATAATATGTGTGAGGGTACCCCAGGAGAGTTCCAAATGTGTGTGGGTAGAATATATATCCCACGGGGGTAAAATTGAAAAAAGTTGAAAAAAAATTTTTTTGGGACTTAGTCATTTTTCCGGCTCTTATCAGACTTTCAGATAGGGGAAATGTCAGTGAGCGTTCCGATTTCAGTTCCAGAGCGATTCGCCCAATGAGTCCTTGATATTTAGTCGTTTTCAGCCAATTTTCTGGATTTTTGAAAATTTCAGTTTTTTGTGAAAATATCCACTAAATGAGGGAATAATATGTGTGACGGTACCCCAGGAGAGTTCCAAATGTGTGTGGGTAGAATATATATCCCACGGGGGTAAAATTGAAAAAAGTTGAAAAAAATTTTTTTTGGACTTAGTCATTTTTCCGGCATTTATCAGACTTTCAGATAGGGGAAAAGTCAGTGAGCGTTCAGATTTCAGTTCCAGAGCGATTTGCCCAATGAGTCCTTGATATTCAGTCATTTTCAGCCAATTTTCTGGATTTTAAAAAATTTCACTTTTTTGTGAAAATATCCACTAAATGAGGGAATAATATGTGTGAGGGTACCCCAGGAGAGTTCCAAATGTGTGTGGGTAGAATATATATCCCACGGGGGTAAAATTGAAAAAAGTTGAGAAAAATTTTTTTTGGGACTTAGTCATTTTTCCGGCGTTTATCAGACTTTCAGATAGGGGAAATGTGAGTGAGCGTTCCAATTTCAGTTCCAGAGCGATTCGCCCAATGAGTCCTTGATATTTAGTCGTTTTCAGCCAATTTTCTGGATTTTTGAAAATTTCACTTTTTTGTGAAAATATCCACTAAATGAGGGAATAATATGTGTGAGGGTACCCCAGGAGAGTTCCAAATGTGTGTGGGTAGAATATATATCCCACGGGGGTAAAATTGAAAAAAGTTGAAAAAAAATTTTTTTTGGACTTAGTCATTTTTCCGGCATTTATCAGACTTTCAGATAGGGGAAATGTCAGTGAGCATTCCGATATCAGTTCCAGAGCGATTCGCCCAATGAGTCCTTGATATTTAGTCGTTTTCAGCCAATTTTCTGTATTTTTGAAAATTTCAGTTTTTTGTGAAAATATCCACTAAATGAGGGAATAATATGTGTGACGGTACCCCAGGAGAGTTCCAAATGTGTGTGGGTAGAATATATATCCCACGGGGGTAAAATTGAAAAAAGTTGAAAAACATTTTTTTTGGGACTTAGTCATTTTTCCGGCGTTTATCAGACTTTCAGATAGGGGAAATGTGAGTGAGCGTTCCGATTTCAGTTCCAGAGCGATTCGCCCAATGAGTCCTTGATATTTAGTCGTTTTCAGCCAATTTTCTGGATTTTTGAAAATTTCACTTTTTTGTGAAAATATCCACTAAATGAGGGAATAATATGTGTGAGGGTACCCCAGGAGAGTTCCAAATGTGTGTGGGTAGAATATATATCCCACGGGGGTAAAATTGAAAAAAGTTGAAAAAAAATTTTTTTTGGACTTAGTCATTTTTCCGGCGTTTATCAGACTTTCAGATAGGGGAAATGTCAGTGAGCATTCCGATATCAGTTCCAGAGCGATTCGCCCAATGAGTCCTTGATATTTAGTCGTTTTCAGCCAATTTTCTGGATTTTTGAAAATTTCACTTTTTTGTGAAAATATCCACTAAATGAGGGAATAATATGTGTGAGGGAACCCCAGGAGAGTTCCAAATGTGTGTGGGTAGAATATATATCCCACGGGGATAAAATTGAAAAAAGTTGAAAAAAAATTTTTTTTTGGACTTAGTAATTTTTCCGGCGTTTATCAGACTTTCAGATAGGGGAAATGTCAGTGAGCGTTCCGATTTCAGTTCCAGAGCGATTTGCCCAATGAGTCCTTGATATTCAGTCATTTCCAGCCAATTTTCTGGATTTTTGAAAATTTCACTTTTTTGTGAAAATATCCACTAAATGAGGGAATAATATGTGTGAGGGTACCCCAGGAGAGTTCCAAATGTGTGTGGGTAGAATATATATCCCACGGGGGTAAAATTGAAAAAAGTTGAAAAAAATTTTTTTTGCGACTTAGTCATTTTTCCGGCGTTTATCAGACTTTCAGATAGGGGAAATGTGAGTGAGCGTTCCGATTTCAGTTCCAGAGCGATTCGCCCAATGAGTCCTTGATATTTAGTCGTTTTCAGCCAATTTTCTGGATTTTTGAAAATTTCACTTTTTTGTGAAAATATCCACTAAATGAGGGAATAATATGTGTGAGGGTACCCCAGGAGAGTTCCAAATGTGTTTGGGTAGAATATATATCCCACGGGGGTAAAATTGAAAAAAGTTGAAAAAAAATTTTTTTGGGACTTAGTCATTTTTCCGGCATTTATCAGACTTTCAGATAGGGGAAATGTCAGTGAGCGTTCCGATTTCAGTTCCAGAGCGATTCGCCCAATGAGTCCTTGATATTTAGTCGTTTTCAGCCAATTTTCTGGATTTTTGAAAATTTCAGTTTTTTGTGAAAATATCCACTAAATGAGGGAATAATATGTGTGACGGTACCCCAGGAGAGTTCCAAATGTGTGTGGGTAGAATATATATCCCACGGGGGTAAAATTGAAAAAAGTTGAAAAAAATTTTTTTTGGACTTAGTCATTTTTCCGGCATTTATCAGACTTTCAGATAGGGGAAATGTCAGTGAGCGTTCAGATTTCAGTTCCAGAGCGATTTGCCCAATGAGTCCTTGATATTCAGTCATTTTCAGCCAATTTTCTGGATTTTAAAAAATTTCACTTTTTTGTGAAAATATCCACTAAATGAGGGAATAATATGTGTGAGGGTACCCCAGGAGAGTTCCAAATGTGTGTGGGTAGAATATATATCCCACGGGGGTAAAATTGAAAAAAGTTGAAAAAAATTTTTTTTGGGACTTAGTCATTTTTCCGGCGTTTATCAGACTTTCAGATAGGGGAAATGTGAGTGAGCGTTCCAATTTCAGTTCCAGAGCGATTCGCCCAATGAGTCCTTGATATTTAGTCGTTTTCAGCCAATTTTCTGGATTTTTGAAAATTTCACTTTTTTGTGAAAATATCCACTAAATGAGGGAATAATATGTGTGAGGGTACCCCAGGAGAGTTCCAAATGTGTGTGGGTAGAATATATATCCCACGGGGGTAAAATTGAAAAAAGTTGAAAAAAAATTTTTTTTGGACTTAGTCATTTTTCCGGCATTTATCAGACTTTCAGATAGGGGAAATGTCAGTGAGCATTCCGATATCAGTTCCAGAGCGATTCGCCCAATGAGTCCTTGATATTTAGTCGTTTTCAGCCAATTTTCTGTATTTTTGAAAATTTCAGTTTTTTGTGAAAATATCCACTAAATGAGGGAATAATATGTGTGACGGTACTCCAGGAGAGTTCCAAATGTGTGTGGGTAGAATATATATCCCACGGGGGTAAAATTGAAAAAAGTTGAAAAACATTTTTTTTGGGACTTAGTCATTTTTCCGGCGTTTATCAGACTTTCAGATAGGGGAAATGTGAGTGAGCGTTCCGATTTCAGTTCCAGAGCGATTCGCCCAATGAGTCCTTGATATTTAGTCGTTTTCAGCCAATTTTCTGGATTTTTGAAAATTTCAGTTTTTTGTGAAAATATCCACTAAATGAGGGAATAATATGTGTGACGGTACCCCAGGAGAGTTCCAAATGTGTGTGGGTAGAATATATATCCCACGGGGGTAAAATTGAAAAAAGTTGAAAACATTTTTTTTTGGACTTAGTCATTTTTCCGGCATTTATCAGACTTTCAGATAGGGGAAATGTCAGTGAGCGTTCAGATTTCAGTTCCAGAGCGATTTGCCCAATGAGTCCTTGATATTCAGTCATTTTCAGCCAATTTTCTGGATTTTAAAAAATTTCACTTTTTTGTGAAAATATCCACTAAATGAGGGAATAATATGTGTGAGGGTACCCCAGGAGAGTTCCAAATGTGTGTGGGTAGAATATATATCCCACGGGGGTAAAATTGAAAAAAGTTGAAAAAAAATTTTTTTTGGACTTAGTCATTTTTCCGGCGTTTATCAGACTTTCAGATAGGGGAAATGTCAGTGAGCATTCCGATATCAGTTCCAGAGCGATTCGCCCAATGAGTCCTTGATATTTAGTCGTTTTCAGCCAATTTTCTGTATTTTTGAAAATTTCAGTTTTTTGTGAAAATATCCACTAAATGAGGGAATAATATGTGTGACGGTACCCCAGGAGAGTTCCAAATGTGTGTGGGTAGAATATATATCCCACGGGGGTAAAATTGAAAAAAGTTGAAAAAAATTTTTTTGGGACTTAGTCATTTTTCCGGCATTTATCAGACTTTCAGATAGGGGAAATGTCAGTGAGCGTTCTGATTTCAGTTCCAGAGCGATTCGCCCAATGAGTCCTTGATATTTAGTCGTTTTCAGCCAATTTTCTGGATTTTTGAAAATTTCACTTTTTTGTGAAAATATCCACTAAATGAGGGAATAATATGTGTGAGGGAACCCCAGGAGAGTTCCAAATGTGTGTGGGTAGAATATATATCCCACGGGGATAAAATTGAAAAAAGTTGAAAAAAAATTTTTTTTTGGACTTAGTAATTTTTCCGGCGTTTATCAGACTTTCAGATAGGGGAAATGTCAGTGAGCGTTCCGATTTCAGTTCCAGAGCGATTTGCCCAATGAGTCCTTGATATTCAGTCATTTTCAGCCAATTTTCTGGATTTTTGAAAATTTCACTTTTTTGTGAAAATATCCACTAAATGAGGGAATAATATGTGTGAGGGTACCCCAGGAGAGTTCCAAATGTGTGTGGGTAGAATATATATCCCACGGGGGTAAAATTGAAAAAAGTTGAAAAAAAATTTTTTTGGGACTTAGTCATTTTTCCGGCGTTTATCAGACTTTCAGATAGGGGAAATGTGAGTGAGCGTTCCAATTTCAGTTCCAGAGCGATTCGCCCAATGAGTCCTTGATATTTAGTCGTTTTCAGCCAATTTTCTGGATTTTTGAAAATTTCACTTTTTTGTGAAAATATCCACTAAATGAGGGAATAATATGTGTGAGGGTACCCCAGGAGAGTTCCAAATGTGTGTGGGTAGAATATATATCCCACGGGGGTAAAATTGAAAAAAGTTGAAAAAAAATTTTTTTGGGACTTAGTCATTTTTCCGGCGTTTATCAGACTTTCAGATAGGGGAAATGTGAGTGAGCGTTCCGATTTCAGTTCCAGAGCGATTCGCCCAATGAGTCCTTGATATTTAGTCGTTTTCAGCCAATTTTCTGGATTTTTGAAAATTTCAGTTTTTTGTGAAAATATCCACTAAATGAGGGAATAATATGTGTGACGGTACCCCAGGAGAGTTCCAAATGTGTGTGGGTAGAATATATATCCCACGGGGGTAAAATTGAAAAAAGTTGAAAAAAATTTTTTTTGGACTTAGTCATTTTTCCGGCATTTATCAGACTTTCAGATAGGGGAAATGTCAGTGAGCGTTCAGATTTCAGTTCCAGAGCGATTTACCCAATGAGTCCTTGATATTCAGTCATTTTCAGCCAATTTTCTGGATTTTAAAAAATTTCACTTTTTTGTGAAAATATCCACTAAATGAGGGAATAATATGTGTGAGGGTACCCCAGGAGAGTTCCAAATGTGTGTGGGTAGAATATATATCCCACGGGGGTAAAATTGAAAAAAGTTGAAAAAAAATTTTTTTGGGACTTAGTCATTTTTCCGGCTCTTATCAGACTTTCAGATAGGGGAAATGTCAGTGAGCGTTCCGATTTCAGTTCCAGAGCGATTCGCCCAATGAGTCCTTGATATTTAGTCGTTTTCAGCCAATTTTCTGGATTTTTGAAAATTTCAGTTTTTTGTGAAAATATCCACTAAATGAGGGAATAATATGTGTGACGGTACCCCAGGAGAGTTCCAAATGTGTGTGGGTAGAATATATATCCCACGGGGGTAAAATTGAAAAAAGTTGAAAAAAATTTTTTTTGGACTTAGTCATTTTTCCGGCATTTATCAGACTTTCAGATAGGGGAAAAGTCAGTGAGCGTTCAGATTTCAGTTCCAGAGCGATTTGCCCAATGAGTCCTTGATATTCAGTCATTTTCAGCCAATTTTCTGGATTTTAAAAAATTTCACTTTTTTGTGAAAATATCCACTAAATGAGGGAATAATATGTGTGAGGGTACCCCAGGAGAGTTCCAAATGTGTGTGGGTAGAATATATATCCCACGGGGGTAAAATTGAAAAAAGTTGAGAAAAATTTTATTTGGGACTTAGTCATTTTTCCGGCGTTTATCAGACTTTCAGATAGGGGAAATGTGAGTGAGCGTTCCAATTTCAGTTCCAGAGCGATTCGCCCAATGAGTCCTTGATATTTAGTCGTTTTCAGCCAATTTTCTGGATTTTTGAAAATTTCACTTTTTTGTGAAAATATCCACTAAATGAGGGAATAATATGTGTGAGGGTACCCCAGGAGAGTTCCAAATGTGTGTGGGTAGAATATATATCCCACGGGGGTAAAATTGAAAAAAGTTGAAAAAAAATTTTTTTGGGACTTAGTCATTTTTCCGGCTCTTATCAGACTTTCAGATAGGGGAAATGTCAGTGAGCGTTCCGATTTCAGTTCCAGAGCGATTCGCCCAATGAGTCCTTGATATTTAGTCGTTTTCAGCCAATTTTCTGGATTTTTGAAAATTTCAGTTTTTTGTGAAAATATCCACTAAATGAGGGAATAATATGTGTGACGGTACCCCAGGAGAGTTCCAAATGTGTGTGGGTAGAATATATATCCCACGGGGGTAAAATTGAAAAAAGTTGAAAAAAAATTTTTTTGGGACTTAGTCATTTTTCCGGCTCTTATCAGACTTTCAGATAGGGGAAATGTCAGTGAGCGTTCCGATTTCAGTTCCAGAGCGATTCGCCCAATGAGTCCTTGATATTTAGTCGTTTTCAGCCAATTTTCTGGATTTTTGAAAATTTCAGTTTTTTGTGAAAATATCCACTAAATGAGGGAATAATATGTGTGACGGTACCCCAGGAGAGTTCCAAATGTGTGTGGGTAGAATATATATCCCACGGGGGTAAAATTGAAAAAAGTTGAAAAAAATTTTTTTTGGACTTAGTCATTTTTCCGGCATTTATCAGACTTTCAGATAGGGGAAAAGTCAGTGAGCGTTCAGATTTCAGTTCCAGAGCGATTTGCCCAATGAGTCCTTGATATTCAGTCATTTTCAGCCAATTTTCTGGATTTTAAAAAATTTCACTTTTTTGTGAAAATATCCACTAAATGAGGGAATAATATGTGTGAGGGTACCCCAGGAGAGTTCCAAATGTGTGTGGGTAGAATATATATCCCACGGGGGTAAAATTGAAAAAAGTTGAGAAAAATTTTATTTGGGACTTAGTCATTTTTCCGGCGTTTATCAGACTTTCAGATAGGGGAAATGTGAGTGAGCGTTCCAATTTCAGTTCCAGAGCGATTCGCCCAATGAGTCCTTGATATTTAGTCGTTTTCAGCCAATTTTCTGGATTTTTGAAAATTTCACTTTTTTGTGAAAATATCCACTAAATGAGGGAATAATATGTGTGAGGGTACCCCAGGAGAGTTCCAAATGTGTGTGGGTAGAATATATATCCCACGGGGGTAAAATTGAAAAAAGTTGAAAAAAAATTTTTTTTGGACTTAGTCATTTTTCCGGCATTTATCAGACTTTCAGATAGGGGAAATGTCAGTGAGCATTCCGATATCAGTTCCAGAGCGATTCGCCCAATGAGTCCTTGATATTTAGTCGTTTTCA
Organism: Phyllobates terribilis; assembly: GCF_046119375.1. NCBI lineage: Eukaryota > Metazoa > Chordata > Amphibia > Anura > Dendrobatidae > Phyllobates > Phyllobates terribilis. Next base: position 9,516,237 of record NW_027362805.1, on the reverse strand, counting down.
GCCAATTTTCTGTATTTTTGAAAATTTCAGTTTTTTGTGAAAATATCCACTAAATGAGGGAATAATATGTGTGACGGTACCCCAGGAGAGTTCCAAATGTGTGTGGGTAGAATATATATCCCACGGGGGTAAAATTGAAAAAAGTTGAAAAACATTTTTTTTGGGACTTAGTCATTTTTCCGGCGTTTATCAGACTTTCAGATAGGGGAAATGTGAGTGAGCGTTCCGATTTCAGTTCCAGAGCGATTCGCCCAATGAGTCCTTGATATTTAGTCGTTTTCAGCCAATTTTCTGGATTTTTGAAAATTTCACTTTTTTGTGAAAATATCCACTAAATGAGGGAATAATATGTGTGAGGGAACCCCAGGAGAGTTCCAAATGTGTGTGGGTAGAATATATATCCCACGGGGATAAAATTGAAAAAAGTTGAAAAAAAATTTTTTTTTGGACTTAGTAATTTTTCCGGCGTTTATCAGACTTTCAGATAGGGGAAATGTCAGTGAGCGTTCCGATTTCAGTTCCAGAGCGATTTGCCCAATGAGTCCTTGATATTCAGTCATTTTCAGCCAATTTTCTGGATTTTTGAAAATTTCACTTTTTTGTGAAAATATCCACTAAATGAGGGAATAATATGTGTGAGGGTACCCCAGGAGAGTTCCAAATGTGTGTGGGTAGAATATATATCCCACGGGGGTAAAATTGAAAAAAGTTGAAAAAAAATTTTTTTGGGACTTAGTCATTTTTCCGGCTCTTATCAGACTTTCAGATAGGGGAAATGTCAGTGAGCGTTCCGATTTCAGTTCCAGAGCGATTCGCCCAATGAGTCCTTGATATTTAGTCGTTTTCAGCCAATTTTCTGGATTTTTGAAAATTTCAGTTTTTTGTGAAAATATCCACTAAATGAGGGAATAATATGTGTGACGGTACCCCAGGAGAGTTCCAAATGTGTGTGGGTAGAATATATATCCCACGGGGGTAAAATTGAAAAAAGTTGAAAAAAATTTTTTTTGGACTTAGTCATTTTTCCGGCATTTATCAGACTTTCAGATAGGGGAAAAGTCAGTGAGCGTTCAGATTTCAGTTCCAGAGCGATTTGCCCAATGAGTCCTTGATATTCAGTCATTTTCAGCCAATTTTCTGGATTTTAAAAAATTTCACTTTTTTGTGAAAATATCCACTAAATGAGGGAATAATATGTGTGAGGGTACCCCAGGAGAGTTCCAAATGTGTGTGGGTAGAATATATATCCCACGGGGGTAAAATTGAAAAAAGTTGAGAAAAATTTTATTTGGGACTTAGTCATTTTTCCGGCGTTTATCAGACTTTCAGATAGGGGAAATGTGAGTGAGCGTTCCAATTTCAGTTCCAGAGCGATTCGCCCAATGAGTCCTTGATATTTAGTCGTTTTCAGCCAATTTTCTGGATTTTTGAAAATTTCACTTTTTTGTGAAAATATCCACTAAATGAGGGAATAATATGTGTGAGGGTACCCCAGGAGAGTTCCAAATGTGTGTGGGTAGAATATATATCCCACGGGGGTAAAATTGAAAAAAGTTGAAAAAAAATTTTTTTGGGACTTAGTCATTTTTCCGGCTCTTATCAGACTTTCAGATAGGGGAAATGTCAGTGAGCGTTCCGATTTCAGTTCCAGAGCGATTCGCCCAATGAGTCCTTGATATTTAGTCGTTTTCAGCCAATTTTCTGGATTTTTGAAAATTTCAGTTTTTTGTGAAAATATCCACTAAATGAGGGAATAATATGTGTGACGGTACCCCAGGAGAGTTCCAAATGTGTGTGGGTAGAATATATATCCCACGGGGGTAAAATTGAAAAAAGTTGAAAAAAAATTTTTTTGGGACTTAGTCATTTTTCCGGCTCTTATCAGACTTTCAGATAGGGGAAATGTCAGTGAGCGTTCCGATTTCAGTTCCAGAGCGATTCGCCCAATGAGTCCTTGATATTTAGTCGTTTTCAGCCAATTTTCTGGATTTTTGAAAATTTCACTTTTTTGTGAAAATATCCACTAAATGAGGGAATAATATGTGTGACGGTACCCCAGGAGAGTTCCAAATGTGTGTGGGTAGAATATATATCCCACGGGGGTAAAATTGAAAAAAGTTGAAAAAAATTTTTTTTGGACTTAGTCATTTTTCCGGCATTTATCAGACTTTCAGATAGGGGAAAAGTCAGTGAGCGTTCAGATTTCAGTTCCAGAGCGATTTGCCCAATGAGTCCTTGATATTCAGTCATTTTCAGCCAATTTTCTGGATTTTAAAAAATTTCACTTTTTTGTGAAAATATCCACTAAATGAGGGAATAATATGTGTGAGGGTACCCCAGGAGAGTTCCAAATGTGTGTGGGTAGAATATATATCCCACGGGGGTAAAATTGAAAAAAGTTGAGAAAAATTTTATTTGGGACTTAGTCATTTTTCCGGCGTTTATCAGACTTTCAGATAGGGGAAATGTGAGTGAGCGTTCCAATTTCAGTTCCAGAGCGATTCGCCCAATGAGTCCTTGATATTTAGTCGTTTTCAGCCAATTTTCTGGATTTTTGAAAATTTCACTTTTTTGTGAAAATATCCACTAAATGAGGGAATAATATGTGTGAGGGTACCCCAGGAGAGTTCCAAATGTGTGTGGGTAGAATATATATCCCACGGGGGTAAAATTGAAAAAAGTTGAAAAAAAATTTTTTTTGGACTTAGTCATTTTTCCGGCATTTATCAGACTTTCAGATAGGGGAAATGTCAGTGAGCATTCCGATATCAGTTCCAGAGCGATTCGCCCAATGAGTCCTTGATATTTAGTCGTTTTCAGCCAATTTTCTGTATTTTTGAAAATTTCAGTTTTTTGTGAAAATATCCACTAAATGAGGGAATAATATGTGTGACGGTACCCCAGGAGAGTTCCAAATGTGTGTGGGTAGAATATATATCCCACGGGGGTAAAATTGAAAAAAGTTGAAAAACATTTTTTTTGGGACTTAGTCATTTTTCCGGCGTTTATCAGACTTTCAGATAGGGGAAATGTGAGTGAGCGTTCCGATTTCAGTTCCAGAGCGATTCGCCCAATGAGTCCTTGATATTTAGTCGTTTTCAGCCAATTTTCTGGATTTTTGAAAATTTCACTTTTTTGTGAAAATATCCACTAAATGAGGGAATAATATGTGTGAGGGAACCCCAGGAGAGTTCCAAATGTGTGTGGGTAGAATATATATCCCACGGGGATAAAATTGAAAAAAGTTGAAAAAAAATTTTTTTTTGGACTTAGTAATTTTTCCGGCGTTTATCAGACTTTCAGATAGGGGAAATGTCAGTGAGCGTTCCGATTTCAGTTCCAGAGCGATTTGCCCAATGAGTCCTTGATATTCAGTCATTTTCAGCCAATTTTCTGGATTTTTGAAAATTTCACTTTTTTGTGAAAATATCCACTAAATGAGGGAATAATATGTGTGAGGGTACCCCAGGAGAGTTCCAAATGTGTGTGGGTAGAATATATATCCCACGGGGGTAAAATTGAAAAAAGTTGAAAAAAATTTTTTTTGCGACTTAGTCATTTTTCCGGCGTTTATCAGACTTTCAGATAGGGGAAATGTGAGTGAGCGTTCCGATTTCAGTTCCAGAGCGATTCGCCCAATGAGTCCTTGATATTTAGTCGTTTTCAGCCAATTTTCTGGATTTTTGAAAATTTCACTTTTTTGTGAAAATATCCACTAAATGAGGGAATAATATGTGTGAGGGTACCCCAGGAGAGTTCCAAATGTGTTTGGGTAGAATATATATCCCACGGGGGTAAAATTGAAAAAAGTTGAAAAAAAATTTTTTTGGGACTTAGTCATTTTTCCGGCATTTATCAGACTTTCAGATAGGGGAAATGTCAGTGAGCGTTCCGATTTCAGTTCCAGAGCGATTCGCCCAATGAGTCCTTGATATTTAGTCGTTTTCAGCCAATTTTCTGGATTTTTGAAAATTTCAGTTTTTTGTGAAAATATCCACTAAATGAGGGAATAATATGTGTGACGGTACCCCAGGAGAGTTCCAAATGTGTGTGGGTAGAATATATATCCCACGGGGGTAAAATTGAAAAAAGTTGAAAAAAATTTTTTTTGGACTTAGTCATTTTTCCGGCATTTATCAGACTTTCAGATAGGGGAAATGTCAGTGAGCGTTCAGATTTCAGTTCCAGAGCGATTTGCCCAATGAGTCCTTGATATTCAGTCATTTTCAGCCAATTTTCTGGATTTTAAAAAATTTCACTTTTTTGTGAAAATATCCACTAAATGAGGGAATAATATGTGTGAGGGTACCCCAGGAGAGTTCCAAATGTGTGTGGGTAGAATATATATCCCACGGGGGTAAAATTGAAAAAAGTTGAAAAAAATTTTTTTTGGGACTTAGTCATTTTTCCGGCGTTTATCAGACTTTCAGATAGGGGAAATGTGAGTGAGCGTTCCAATTTCAGTTCCAGAGCGATTCGCCCAATGAGTCCTTGATATTTAGTCGTTTTCAGCCAATTTTCTGGATTTTTGAAAATTTCACTTTTTTGTGAAAATATCCACTAAATGAGGGAATAATATGTGTGAGGGTACCCCAGGAGAGTTCCAAATGTGTGTGGGTAGAATATATATCCCACGGGGGTAAAATTGAAAAAAGTTGAAAAAAAATTTTTTTTGGACTTAGTCATTTTTCCGGCGTTTATCAGACTTTCAGATAGGGGAAATGTCAGTGAGCATTCCGATATCAGTTCCAGAGCGATTCGCCCAATGAGTCCTTGATATTTAGTCGTTTTCAGCCAATTTTCTGTATTTTTGAAAATTTCAGTTTTTTGTGAAAATATCCACTAAATGAGGGAATAATATGTGTGACGGTACCCCAGGAGAGTTCCAAATGTGTGTGGGTAGAATATATATCCCACGGGGGTAAAATTGAAAAAAGTTGAAAAAAATTTTTTTGGGACTTAGTCATTTTTCCGGCATTTATCAGACTTTCAGATAGGGGAAATGTCAGTGAGCGTTCTGATTTCAGTTCCAGAGCGATTCGCCCAATGAGTCCTTGATATTTAGTCGTTTTCAGCCAATTTTCTGGATTTTTGAAAATTTCACTTTTTTGTGAAAATATCCACTAAATGAGGGAATAATATGTGTGAGGGAACCCCAGGAGAGTTCCAAATGTGTGTGGGTAGAATATATATCCCACGGGGATAAAATTGAAAAAAGTTGAAAAAAAATTTTTTTTTGGACTTAGTAATTTTTCCGGCGTTTATCAGACTTTCAGATAGGGGAAATGTCAGTGAGCATTCCGATTTCAGTTCCAGAGCGATTTGCCCAATGAGTCCTTGATATTCAGTCATTTTCAGCCAATTTTCTGGATTTTTGAAAATTTCACTTTTTTGTGAAAATATCCACTAAATGAGGGAATAATATGTGTGAGGGTACCCCAGGAGAGTTCCAAATGTGTGTGGGTAGAATATATATCCCACAGGGGTAAAATTGAAAAAAGTTGAAAAAAAATTTTTTTTTGGACTTAGTAATTTTTCCGGCGTTTATCAGACTTTCAGATAGGGGAAATGTCAGTGAGCGTTCCGATTTCAGTTCCAGAGCGATTTGCCCAATGAGTCCTTGATATTTAGTCGTTTTCAGCCAATTTTCTGGATTTTTGAAAATTTCAGTTTTTTGTGAAAATATCCACTAAATGAGGGAATAATATGTGTGAGGGTACCCCAGGAGAGTTCCAAATGTGTGTGGGTAGAATATATATCCCACAGGGGTAAAATTGAAAAAAGTTGAAAAAAAATTTTTTTTTGGACTTAGTAATTTTTCCGGCGTTTATCAGACTTTCAGATAGGGGAAATGTCAGTGAGCGTTCCGATTTCAGTTCCAGAGCGATTTGCCCAATGAGTCCTTGATATTCAGTCGTTTTCAGCCAATTTTCTGGATTTTTGAAAATTTCAGTTTTTTGTGAAAATATCCACTAAATGAGGGAATAATATGTGTGAGGGTACCCCAGGAGAGTTCCAAATGTGTGTGGGTAGAATATATATCCCACGGGGGTAAAATTGAAAAAAGTTGAAAAAAAATTTTTTTGGGACTTAGTCATTTTTCCGGCGTTTATCAGACTTTCAGATAGGGGAAATGTGAGTGAGCGTTCCGATTTCAGTTCCAGAGCGATTCGCCCAATGAGTCCTTGATATTTAGTCGTTTTCAGCCAATTTTCTGGATTTTTGAAAATTTCACTTTTTTGTGAAAATATCCACTAAATGAGGGAATAATATGTGTGAGGGTACCCCAGGAGAGTTCCAAATGTGTGTGGGTAGAATATATATCCCACGGGGGTAAAATTGAAAAAAGTTGAAAAACATTTTTTTGGGGACTTAGTCATTTTTCCGGCGTTTATCAGACTTTCAGATAGGGGAAATGTGAGTGAGCGTTCCGATTTCAGTTCCAGAGCGATTCGCCCAATGAGTCCTTGATATTTAGTCGTTTTCAGCCAATTTTCTGGATTTTTGAAAATTTCACTTTTTTGTGAAAATATCCACTAAATGAGGGAATAATATGTGTGAGGGTACCCCAGGAGAGTTCCAAATGTGTGTGGGCAGAATATATATCCCACGGGGGTAAAATTGAAAAAAGTTGAAAAAAAATTTTTTTGGGACTTAGTCATTTTTCCGGCGTTTATCAGACTTTCAGATAGGGGAAATGTGAGTGAGCGTTCCGATTTCAGTTCCAGAGCGATTCGCCCAATGAGTCCTTGATATTTAGTCGTTTTCAGCCAATTTTCTGGATTTTTGAAAATTTCAGTTTTTTGTGAAAATATCCACTAAATGAGGGAATAATATGTGTGACGGTACCCCAGGAGAGTTCCAAATGTGTGTGGGTAGAATATATATCCCACGGGGGTAAAATTGAAAAAAGTTGAAAACATTTTTTTTTGGACTTAGTCATTTTTCCGGCATTTATCAGACTTTCAGATAGGGGAAATGTCAGTGAGCGTTCAGATTTCAGTTCCAGAGCGATTTGCCCAATGAGTCCTTGATATTCAGTCATTTTCAGCCAATTTTCTGGATTTTAAAAAATTTCACTTTTTTGTGAAAATATCCACTAAATGAGGGAATAATATGTGTGAGGGTACCCCAGGAGAGTTCCAAATGTGTGTGGGTAGAATATATATCCCACGGGGGTAAAATTGAAAAAAGTTGAAAAAAAATTTTTTTTGGACTTAGTCATTTTTCCGGCGTTTATCAGACTTTCAGATAGGGGAAATGTCAGTGAGCATTCCGATATCAGTTCCAGAGCGATTCGCCCAATGAGTCCTTGATATTTAGTCGTTTTCAGCCAATTTTCTGTATTTTTGAAAATTTCAGTTTTTTGTGAAAATATCCACTAAATGAGGGAATAATATGTGTGACGGTACCCCAGGAGAGTTCCAAATGTGTGTGGGTAGAATATATATCCCACGGGGGTAAAATTGAAAAAAGTTGAAAAAAATTTTTTGGGGACTTAGTCATTTTTCCGGCATTTATCAGACTTTCAGATAGGGGAAATGTCAGTGAGCGTTCTGATTTCAGTTCCAGAGCGATTCGCCCAATGAGTCCTTGATATTTAGTCGTTTTCAGCCAATTTTCTGGATTTTTGAAAATTTCACTTTTTTGTGAAAATATCCACTAAATGAGGGAATAATATGTGTGAGGGAACCCCAGGAGAGTTCCAAATGTGTGTGGGTAGAATATATATCCCACGGGGATAAAATTGAAAAAAGTTGAAAAAAAATTTTTTTTTGGACTTAGTAATTTTTCCGGCGTTTATCAGACTTTCAGATAGGGGAAATGTCAGTGAGCGTTCCGATTTCAGTTCCAGAGCGATTTGCCCAATGAGTCCTTGATATTCAGTCATTTTCAGCCAATTTTCTGGATTTTTGAAAATTTCACTTTTTTGTGAAAATATCCACTAAATGAGGGAATAATATGTGTGAGGGTACCCCAGGAGAGTTCCAAATGTGTGTGGGTAGAATATATATCCCACGGGGGTAAAATTGAAAAAAGTTGAAAAAAAATTTTTTTGGGACTTAGTCATTTTTCCGGCGTTTATCAGACTTTCAGATAGGGGAAATGTGAGTGAGCGTTCCAATTTCAGTTCCAGAGCGATTCGCCCAATGAGTCCTTGATATTTAGTCGTTTTCAGCCAATTTTCTGGATTTTTGAAAATTTCACTTTTTTGTGAAAATATCCACTAAATGAGGGAATAATATGTGTGAGGGTACCCCAGGAGAGTTCCAAATGTGTGTGGGTAGAATATATATCCCACGGGGGTAAAATTGAAAAAAGTTGAAAAAAAATTTTTTTGGGACTTAGTCATTTTTCCGGCGTTTATCAGACTTTCAGATAGGGGAAATGTGAGTGAGCGTTCCGATTTCAGTTCCAGAGCGATTCGCCCAATGAGTCCTTGATATTTAGTCGTTTTCAGCCAATTTTCTGGATTTTTGAAAATTTCAGTTTTTTGTGAAAATATCCACTAAATGAGGGAATAATATGTGTGACGGTACCCCAGGAGAGTTCCAAATGTGTGTGGGTAGAATATATATCCCACGGGGGTAAAATTGAAAAAAGTTGAAAAAAAATTTTTTTGGGACTTAGTCATTTTTCCGGCGTTTATCAGACTTTCAGATAGGGGAAATGTGAGTGAGCGTTCCAATTTCAGTTCCAGAGCGATTCGCCCAATGAGTCCTTGATATTTAGTCGTTTTCAGCCAATTTTCTGGATTTTTGAAAATTTCACTTTTTTGTGAAAATATCCACTAAATGAGGGAATAATATGTGTGAGGGTACCCCAGGAGAGTTCCAAATGTGTGTGGGTAGAATATATATCCCACGGGGGTAAAATTGAAAAAAGTTGAAAAAAAATTTTTTTGGGACTTAGTCATTTTTCCGGCGTTTATCAGACTTTCAGATAGGGGAAATGTGAGTGAGCGTTCCGATTTCAGTTCCAGAGCGATTCGCCCAATGAGTCCTTGATATTTAGTCGTTTTCAGCCAATTTTCTGGATTTTTGAAAATTTCAGTTTTTTGTGAAAATATCCACTAAATGAGGGAATAATATGTGTGACGGTACCCCAGGAGAGTTCCAAATGTGTGTGGGTAGAATATATATCCCACGGGGGTAAAATTGAAAAAAGTTGAAAAAAAATTTTTTTGGGACTTAGTCATTTTTCCGGCGTTTATCAGACTTTCAGATAGGGGAAATGTGAGTGAGCGTTCCGATTTCAGTTCCAGAGCGATTCGCCCAATGAGTCCTTGATATTTAGTCGTTTTCAGCCAATTTTCTGGATTTTTGAAAATTTCAGTTTTTTGTGAAAATATCCACTAAATGAGGGAATAATATGTGTGACGGTACCCCAGGAGAGTTCCAAATGTGTGTGGGTAGAATATATATCCCACGGGGGTAAAATTGAAAAAAGTTGAAAAAAATTTTTTTTGGACTTAGTCATTTTTCCGGCATTTATCAGACTTTCAGATAGGGGAAATGTCAGTGAGCGTTCAGATTTCAGTTCCAGAGCGATTTACCCAATGAGTCCTTGATATTCAGTCATTTTCAGCCAATTTTCTGGATTTTAAAAAATTTCACTTTTTTGTGAAAATATCCACTAAATGAGGGAATAATATGTGTGAGGGTACCCCAGGAGAGTTCCAAATGTGTGTGGGTAGAATATATATCCCACGGGGGTAAAATTGAAAAAAGTTGAGAAAAATTTTTTTTGGGACTTAGTCATTTTTCCGGCGTTTATCAGACTTTCAGATAGGGGAAATGTGAGTGAGCGTTCCAATTTCAGTTCCAGAGCGATTCGCCCAATGAGTCCTTGATATTTAGTCGTTTTCAGCCAATTTTCTGGATTTTTGAAAATTTCACTTTTTTGTGAAAATATCCACTAAATGAGGGAATAATATGTGTGAGGGTACCCCAGGAGAGTTCCAAATGTGTGTGGGTAGAATATATATCCCACGGGGGTAAAATTGAAAAAAGTTGAAAAAAAATTTTTTTTGGACTTAGTCATTTTTCCGGCATTTATCAGACTTTCAGATAGGGGAAATGTCAGTGAGCATTCCGATATCAGTTCCAGAGCGATTCGCCCAATGAGTCCTTGATATTTAGTCGTTTTCAGCCAATTTTCTGTATTTTTGAAAATTTCAGTTTTTTGTGAAAATATCCACTAAATGAGGGAATAATATGTGTGACGGTACCCCAGGAGAGTTCCAAATGTGTGTGGGTAGAATATATATCCCACGGGGGTAAAATTGAAAAAAGTTGAAAAACATTTTTTTTGGGACTTAGTCATTTTTCCGGCGTTTATCAGACTTTCAGATAGGGGAAATGTGAGTGAGCGTTCCGATTTCAGTTCCAGAGCGATTCGCCCAATGAGTCCTTGATATTTAGTCGTTTTCAGCCAATTTTCTGGATTTTTGAAAATTTCACTTTTTTGTGAAAATATCCACTAAATGAGGGAATAATATGTGTGAGGGTACCCCAGGAGAGTTCCAAATGTGTGTGGGTAGAATATATATCCCACGGGGGTAAAATTGAAAAAAGTTGAAAAAAAATTTTTTTTGGACTTAGTCATTTTTCCGGCGTTTATCAGACTTTCAGATAGGGGAAATGTCAGTGAGCATTCCGATATCAGTTCCAGAGCGATTCGCCCAATGAGTCCTTGATATTTAGTCGTTTTCAGCCAATTTTCTGGATTTTTGAAAATTTCACTTTTTTGTGAAAATATCCACTAAATGAGGGAATAATATGTGTGAGGGAACCCCAGGAGAGTTCCAAATGTGTGTGGGTAGAATATATATCCCACGGGGATAAAATTGAAAAAAGTTGAAAAAAAATTTTTTTTTGGACTTAGTAATTTTTCCGGCGTTTATCAGACTTTCAGATAGGGGAAATGTCAGTGAGCGTTCCGATTTCAGTTCCAGAGCGATTTGCCCAATGAGTCCTTGATATTCAGTCATTTTCAGCCAATTTTCTGGATTTTTGAAAATTTCACTTTTTTGTGAAAATATCCACTAAATGAGGGAATAATATGTGTGAGGGTACCCCAGGAGAGTTCCAAATGTGTGTGGGTAGAATATATATCCCACGGGGGTAAAATTGAAAAAAGTTGAAAAAAATTTTTTTTGCGACTTAGTCATTTTTCCGGCGTTTATCAGACTTTCAGATAGGGGAAATGTGAGTGAGCGTTCCGATTTCAGTTCCAGAGCGATTCGCCCAATGAGTCCTTGATATTTAGTCGTTTTCAGCCAATTTTCTGGATTTTTGAAAATTTCACTTTTTTGTGAAAATATCCACTAAATGAGGGAATAATATGTGTGAGGGTACCCCAGGAGAGTTCCAAATGTGTGTGGGTAGAATATATATCCCACGGCGGTAAAATTGAAAAAAGTTGAAAAACATTTTTTTTGGGACTTAGTCATTTTTCCGGTGTTTATCAGACTTTCAGATAGGGGAAATGTGAGTGAGCGTTCCGATTTCAGTTCCAGAGCGATTCGCCCAATGAGTCCTTGATATTTAGTCGTTTTCAGCCAATTTTCTGGATTTTTGAAAATTTCACTTTTTTGTGAAAATATCCACTAAATGAGGGAATAATATGTGTGAGGGTACCCCAGGAGAGTTCCAAATGTGTGTGGGTAGAATATATATCCCACGGGGGTAAAATTGAAAAAAGTTGAAAAACATTTTTTTTGGGACTTAGTCATTTTTCCAGCGTTTATCAGACTTTCAGATAGGGGAAATGTGAGTGAGCGTTCCGATTTCAGTTCCAGAGCGATTCGCCCAATGAGTCCTTGATATTTAGTCGTTTTCAGCCAATTTTCTGGATTTTTGAAAATTTCACTTTTTTGTGAAAATATCCACTAAATGAGGGAATAATATGTGTGAGGGTACCCCAGAAGAGTTCCAAATGTGTGTGGGTAGAATATATATCCCACGGGGGTAAAATTGAAAAAAGTTGAAAAACATTTTTTTTGGGACTTAGTCATTTTTCCGGCGTTTATCAGACTTTCAGATAGGGGAAATGTGAGTGAGCGTTCCGATTTCAGTTCCAGAGCGATTCGCCCAATGAGTCCTTGATATTTAGTCGTTTTCAGCCAATTTTCTGGATTTTTGAAAATTTCAGTTTTTTGTGAAAATATCCACTAAATGAGGGAATAATATGTGTGACGGTACCCCAGGAGAGTTCCAAATGTGTGTGGGTAGAATATATATCCCACGGGGGTAAAATTGAAAAAAGTTGAAAAAAATTTTTTTTGGACTTAGTCATTTTTCCGGCATTTATCAGATTTTCAGATAGGGGAAATGTCAGTGAGCGTTCAGATTTCAGTTCCAGAGCGATTTGCCCAATGAGTCCTTGATATTCAGTCATTTTCAGCCAATTTTCTGGATTTTAAAAAATTTCACTTTTTTGTGAAAATATCCACTAAATGAGGGAATAATATGTGTGAGGGTACCCCAGGAGAGTTCCAAATGTGTGTGGGTAGAATATATATCCCACGGGGGTAAAATTGAAAAAAGTTGAAAAAAATTTTTTTGGGACTTAGTCATTTTTCCGGCGTTTATCAGACTTTCAGATAGGGGAAATGTGAGTGAGCGTTCCAATTTCAGTTCCAGAGCGATTCGCCCAATGAGTCCTTGATATTTAGTCGTTTTCAGCCAATTTTCTGGATTTTTGAAAATTTCACTTTTTTGTGAAAATATCCACTAAATGAGGGAATAATATGTGTGAGGGTACCCCAGGAGAGTTCCAAATGTGTGTGGGTAGAATACATATCCCACGGGGGTAAAATTGAAAAAAGTTGAAAAAAAATTTTTTTTGGACTTAGTCATTTTTCCGGCATTTATCAGACTTTCAGATAGGGGAAATGTCAGTGAGCATTCCGATATCAGTTCCAGAGCGATTCGCCCAATGAGTCCTTGATATTTAGTCGTTTTCAGCCAATTTTCTGTATTTTTGAAAATTTCAGTTTTTTGTGAAAATATCCACTAAATGAGGGAATAATATGTGTGACGGTACCCCAGGAGAGTTCCAAATGTGTGTGGGTAGAATATATATCCCACGGGGGTAAAATTGAAAAAAGTTGAAAAAAATTTTTTTGGGACTTAGTCATTTTTCCGGCATTTATCAGACTTTCAGATAGGGGAAATGTCAGTGAGCGTTCTGATTTCAGTTCCACAGCGATTCGCCCAATGAGTCCTTGATATTTAGTCGTTTTCAGCCAATTTTCTGGATTTTTGAAAATTTCACTTTTTTGTGAAAATATCCACTAAATGAGGGAATAATATGTGTGAGGGAACCCCAGGAGAGTTCCAAATGTGTGTGGGTAGAATATATATCCCACGGGGATAAAATTGAAAAAAGTTGAAAAAAAATTTTTTTTTGGACTTAGTAATTTTTCCGGCGTTTATCAGACTTTCAGATAGGGGAAATGTCAGTGAGCGTTCCGATTTCAGTTCCAGAGCGATTTGCCCAATGAGTCCTTGATATTCAGTCATTTTCAGCCAATTTTCTGGATTTTTGAAAATTTCACTTTTTTGTGAAAATATCCACTAAATGAGGGAATAATATGTGTGAGGGTACCCCAGGAGAGTTCCAAATGTGTGTGGGTAGAATATATATCCCACTGGGGTAAAATTGAAAAAAGTTGAAAAAAAATTTTTTTGCGACTTAGTCATTTTTCCGGCGTTTATCAGACTTTCAGATAGGGGAAATGTGAGTGAGCGTTCCGATTTCAGTTCCAGAGCGATTCGCCCAATGAGTCCTTGATATTTAGTCGTTTTCAGCCAATTTTCTGGATTTTTGAAAATTTCACTTTTTTGTGAAAATATCCACTAAATGAGGGAATAATATGTGTGAGGGTACCCCAGGAGAGTTCCAAATGTGTGTGGGTAGAATATATATCCCACGGCGGTAAAATTGAAAAAAGTTGAAAAACATTTTTTTTGGGACTTAGTCATTTTTCCGGTGTTTATCAGACTTTCAGATAGGGGAAATGTGAGTGAGCGTTCCGATTTCAGTTCCAGAGCGATTCGCCCAATGAGTCCTTGATATTTAGTCGTTTTCAGCCAATTTTCTGGATTTTTGAAAATTTCACTTTTTTGTGAAAATATCCACTAAATGAGGGAATAATATGTGTGAGGGTACCCCAGGAGAGTTCCAAATGTGTGTGGGTAGAATATATATCCCACGGGGGTAAAATTGAAAAAAGTTGAAAAACATTTTTTTTGGGACTTAGTCATTTTTCCAGCGTTTATCAGACTTTCAGATAGGGGAAATGTGAGTGAGCGTTCCGATTTCAGTTCCAGAGCGATTCGCCCAATGAGTCCTTGATATTTAGTCGTTTTCAGCCAATTTTCTGGATTTTTGAAAATTTCACTTTTTTGTGAAAATATCCACTAAATGAGGGAATAATATGTGTGAGGGTACCCCAGAAGAGTTCCAAATGTGTGTGGGTAGAATATATATCCCACGGGGGTAAAATTGAAAAAAGTTGAAAAACATTTTTTTTGGGACTTAGTCATTTTTCCGGCGTTTATCAGACTTTCAGATAGGGGAAATGTGAGTGAGCGTTCCGATTTCAGTTCCAGAGCGATTCGCCCAATGAGTCCTTGATATTTAGTCGTTTTCAGCCAATTTTCTGGATTTTTGAAAATTTCACTTTTTTGTGAAAATATCCACTAAATGAGGGAATAATATGTGTGAGGGTACCCCAGGAGAGTTCCAAATGTGTGTGGGCAGAATATATATCCCACGGGGGTAAAATTGAAAAAAGTTGAAAAAAAATTTTTTTGGGACTTAGTCATTTTTCCGGCGTTTATCAGACTTTCAGATAGGGGAAATGTGAGTGAGCGTTCCGATTTCAGGTCCAGAGCGATTCGCCCAATGAGTCCTTGATATTTAGTCGTTTTCAGCCAATTTTCTGGATTTTTGAAAATTTCAGTTTTTTGTGAAAATATCCACTAAATGAGGGAATAATATGTGTGACGGTACCCCAGGAGAGTTCCAAATGTGTGTGGGTAGAATATATATCCCACGGGGGTAAAATTGAAAAAAGTTGAAAAAAATTTTTTTTGGACTTAGTCATTTTTCCGGCATTTATCAGACTTTCAGATAGGGGAAATGTCAGTGAGCGTTCAGATTTCAGTTCCAGAGCGATTTGCCCAATGAGTCCTTGATATTCAGTCATTTTCAGCCAATTTTCTGGATTTTAAAAAATTTCACTTTTTTGTGAAAATATCCACTAAATGAGGGAATAATATGTGTGACGGTACCCCAGGAGAGTTCCAAATGTGTGTGGGTAGAATATATATCCCACGGGGGTAAAATTGAAAAAAGTTGAAAAACTTTTTTTTTGGGACTTAGTCATTTTTCCGGCGTTTATCAGACTTTCAGATAGGGGAAATGTGAGTGAGCGTTCCGATTTCAGTTCCAGAGCGATTCGCCCAATGAGTCCTTGATATTTAGTCGTTTTCAGCCAATTTTCTGGATTTTTGAAAATTTCACTTTTTTGTGAAAATATCCACTAAATGAGGGAATAATATGTGTGAGGGTACCCCAGGAGAGTTCCAAATGTGTGTGGGTAGAATATATATCCCACGGGGGTAAAATTGAAAAAAGTTGAAAAAAAATTTTTTTTGGACTTAGTCATTTTTCTGGCGTTTATCAGACTTTCAGATAGGGGAAATGTCAGTGAGCATTCCGATATCAGTTCCAGAGCGATTCGCCCAATGAGTCCTTGATATTTAGTCGTTTTCAGCCAATTTTCTGTATTTTTGAAAATTTCAGTTTTTTGTGAAAATATCCACTAAATGAGGGAATAATATGTGTGACGGTACCCCAGGAGAGTTCCAAATGTGTGTGGGTAGAATATATATCCCACGGGGGTAAAATTGAAAAAAGTTGAAAAAAATTTTTTTGGGACTTAGTCATTTTTCCGGCATTTATCAGACTTTCAGATAGGGGAAATGTCAGTGAGCGTTCTGATTTCAGTTCCACAGCGATTCGCCCAATGAGTCCTTGATATTCAGTCATTTTCAGCCAATTTTCTGGATTTTTGAAAATTTCACTTTTTTGTGAAAATATCCACTAAATGAGGGAATAATATGTGTGAGGGTACCCCAGGAGAGTTCCAAATGTGTGTGGGTAGAATATATATCCCACGGGGGTAAAATTGAAAAAAGTTGAAAAAAATTTTTTTGCGACTTAGTCATTTTTCCGGCGTTTATCAGACTTTCAGATAGGGGAAATGTGAGTGAGCGTTCCGATTTCAGTTCCAGAGCGATTCGCCCAATGAGTCCTTGATATTTAGTCGTTTTCAGCCAATTTTCTGGATTTTTGAAAATTTCACTTTTTTGTGAAAATATCCACTAAATGAGGGAATAATATGTGTGAGGGTACCCCAGGAGAGTTCCAAATGTGTGTGGGTAGAATATATATCCCACGGCGGTAAAATTGAAAAAAGTTGAAAAACATTTTTTTTGGGACTTAGTCATTTTTCCGGTGTTTATCAGACTTTCAGATAGGGGAAATGTGAGTGAGCGTTCCGATTTCAGTTCCAGAGCGATTCGCCCAATGAGTCCTTGATATTTAGTCGTTTTCAGCCAATTTTCTGGATTTTTGAAAATTTCACTTTTTTGTGAAAATATCCACTAAATGAGGGAATAATATGTGTGAGGGTACCCCAGGAGAGTTCCAAATGTGTGTGGGTAGAATATATATCCCACGGGGGTAAAATTGAAAAAAGTTGAAAAACATTTTTTTTGGGACTTAGTCATTTTTCCAGCGTTTATCAGACTTTCAGATAGGGGAAATGTGAGTGAGCGTTCCGATTTCAGTTCCAGAGCGATTCGCCCAATGAGTCCTTGATATTTAGTCGTTTTCAGCCAATTTTCTGGATTTTTGAAAATTTCACTTTTTTGTGAAAATATCCACTAAATGAGGGAATAATATGTGTGAGGGTACCCCAGAAGAGTTCCAAATGTGTGTGGGTAGAATATATATCCCACGGGGGTAAAATTGAAAAAAGTTGAAAAACATTTTTTTTGGGACTTAGTCATTTTTCCGGCGTTTATCAGACTTTCAGATAGGGGAAATGTGAGTGAGCGTTCCGATTTCAGTTCCAGAGCGATTCGCCCAATGAGTCCTTGATATTTAGTCGTTTTCAGCCAATTTTCTGGATTTTTGAAAATTTCACTTTTTTGTGAAAATATCCACTAAATGAGGGAATAATATGTGTGAGGGTACCCCAGGAGAGTTCCAAATGTGTGTGGGCAGAATATATATCCCACGGGGGTAAAATTGAAAAAAGTTGAAAAAAAATTTTTTTGGGACTTAGTCATTTTTCCGGCGTTTATCAGACTTTCAGATAGGGGAAATGTGAGTGAGCGTTCCGATTTCAGGTCCAGAGCGATTCGCCCAATGAGTCCTTGATATTTAGTCGTTTTCAGCCAATTTTCTGGATTTTTGAAAATTTCAGTTTTTTGTGAAAATATCCACTAAATGAGGGAATAATATGTGTGACGGTACCCCAGGAGAGTTCCAAATGTGTGTGGGTAGAATATATATCCCACGGGGGTAAAATTGAAAAAAGTTGAAAAAAATTTTTTTTGGACTTAGTCATTTTTCCGGCATTTATCAGACTTTCAGATAGGGGAAATGTCAGTGAGCGTTCAGATTTCAGTTCCAGAGCGATTTGCCCAATGAGTCCTTGATATTCAGTCATTTTCAGCCAATTTTCTGGATTTTAAAAAATTTCACTTTTTTGTGAAAATATCCACAAAATGAGGGAATAATATGTGTGAGGGTACCCCAGGAGAGTTCCAAATGTGTGTGGGTAGAATATATATCCCACGGGGGTAAAATTGAAAAAAGTTGAAAAAAAATTTTTTTGGGACTTAGTCATTTTTCCGGCGTTTATCAGACTTTCAGATAGGGGAAATGTGAGTGAGCGTTCCAATTTCAGTTCCAGAGCGATTCGCCCAATGAGTCCTTGATATTTAGTCGTTTTCAGCCAATTTTCTGGATTTTTGAAAATTTCACTTTTTTGTGAAAATATCCACTAAATGAGGGAATAATATGTATGAGGGTACCCCAGGAGAGTTCCAAATGTGTGTGGGTAGAATATATATCCCACGGGGGTAAAATTGAAAAAAGTTGAAAAAAAATTTTTTTTGGACTTAGTCATTTTTCCGGCATTTATCAGACTTTCAGATAGGGGAAATGTCAGTGAGCATTCCGATATCAGTTCCAGAGCGATTCGCCCAATGAGTCCTTGATATTTAGTCGTTTTCAGCCAATTATCTGTATTTTTGAAAATTTCAGTTTTTTGTGAAAATATCCACTAAATGAGGGAATAATATGTGTGACTGTACCCCAGGAGAGTTCCAAATGTGTGTGGGTAGAATATATATCCCACGGGGGTAAAATTGAAAAAAGTTGAAAAACATTTTTTTTGGGACTTAGTCATTTTTCCGGCGTTTATCAGACTTTCAGATAGGGGAAATGTGAGTGAGCGTTCCGATTTCAGTTCCAGAGCGATTCGCCCAATGAGTCCTTGATATTTAGTCGTTTTCAGCCAATTTTCTGGATTTTTGAAAATTTCACTTTTTTGTGAAAATATCCACTAAATGAGGGAATAATATGTGTGAGGGTACCCCAGGAGAGTTCCAAATGTGTGTGGGTAGAATATATATCCCACGGGGGTAAAATTGAAAAAAGTTGAAAAAAAATTTTTTTTGGACTTAGTCATTTTTCCGGCGTTTATCAGACTTTCAGATAGGGGAAATGTCAGTGAGCATTCCGATATCAGTTCCAGAGCGATTCGCCCAATGAGTCCTTGATATTTAGTCGTTTTCAGCCAATTTTCTGTATTTTTGAAAATTTCAGTTTTTTGTGAAAATATCCACTAAATGAGGGAATAATATGTGTGACGGTACCCCAGGAGAGTTCCAAATGTGTGTGGGTAGAATATATATCCCACGGGGGTAAAATTGAAAAAAGTTGAAAAAAATTTTTTTGGGACTTAGTCATTTTTCCGGCATTTATCAGACTTTCAGATAGGGGAAATGTCAGTGAGCGTTCTGATTTCAGTTCCAGAGCGATTCGCCCAATGAGTCCTTGATATTTAGTCGTTTTCAGCCAATTTTCTGGATTTTTGAAAATTTCACTTTTTTGTGAAAATATCCACTAAATGAGGGAATAATATGTGTGAGGGTACCCCAGGAGAGTTCCAAATGTGTGTGGGTAGAATATATATCCCACGGGGGTAAAATTGAAAAAAGTTGAAAAAAAATTTTTTTGCGACTTAGTCATTTTTCCGGTGTTTATCAGACTTTCAGATAGGGGAAATGTGAGTGAGCGTTCCGATTTCAGTTCCAGAGCGATTCGCCCAATGAGTCCTTGATATTTAGTCGTTTTCAGCCAATTTTCTGGATTTTTGAAAATTTCACTTTTTTGTGAAAATATCCACTAAATGAGGGAATAATATGTGTGAGGGTACCCCAGGAGAGTTCCAAATGTGTGTGGGTAGAATATATATCCCACGGGGGTAAAATTGAAAAAAGTTGAAAAACATTTTTTTTGGGACTTAGTCATTTTTCCAGCGTTTATCAGACTTTCAGATAGGGGAAATGTGAGTGAGCGTTCCGATTTCAGTTCCAGAGCGATTCGCCCAATGAGTCCTTGATATTTAGTCGTTTTCAGCCAATTTTCTGGATTTTTGAAAATTTCACTTTTTTGTGAAAATATCCACTAAATGAGGGAATAATATGTGTGAGGGTACCCCAGGAGAGTTCCAAATGTGTGTGGGCAGAATATATATCCCACGGGGGTAAAATTGAAAAAAGTTGAAAAAAAAATTTTTTGGGACTTCGTCATTTTTCCGGCGTTTATCAGACTTTCAGATAGGGGAAATGTGAGTGAGCGTTCCGATTTCAGTTCCAGAGCGATTCGCCCAATGAGTCCTTGATATTTAGTCGTTTTCAGCCAATTTTCTGGATTTTTGAAAATTTCAGTTTTTTGTGAAAATATCCACTAAATGAGGGAATAATATATGTGACGGTACCCCAGGAGAGTTCCAAATGTGTGTGGGTAGAATATATATCCCACGGGGGTAAAATTGAAAAAAGTTGAAAAAAATTTTTTTTGGACTTAGTCATTTTTCCGGCATTTATCAGACTTTCAGATAGGGGAAATGTCAGTGAGCGTTCCGATTTCAGTTCCAGAGCGATTCCCCAATGAGTCCTTGATATTTAGTCGTTTTCAGCCAATTTTCTGGATTTTTGAAAATTTCACTTTTTTGTGAAAATATCCACTAAATGAGGGAATAATATGTGTGAGGGAACCCCAGGAGAGTTCCAAATGTGTGTGGGTAGAATATATATCCCACGGGGATAAAATTGAAAAAAGTTGAAAAAAAAAATTTTTTTGGACTTAGTAATTTTTCCGGCGTTTATCAGACTTTCAGATAGGGGAAATGTCAGTGAGCGTTCAGATTTCAGTTCCAGAGCGATTTGCCCAATGAGTCCTTGATATTCAGTCATTTTCAGCCAATTTTCTGGATTTTTAAAAATTTCACTTTTTTGTGAAAATATCCACTAAATGAGGGAATAATATGTGTGAGGGTACCCCAGGAGAGTTCCAAATGTGTGTGGGTAGAATATATATCCCACGGGGGTAAAATTGAAAAAAGTTAAAAAACATTTTTTTTCGGACTTAGTCATTTTTCCGGCGTTTATCAGACTTTCAGATAGGGGAAATGTGAGTGAGCGTTCCAATTTCAGTTCCAGAGCGATTCGCCCAATGAGTCCTTGATATTTAGTCGTTTTCAGCCAATTTTCTGGATTTTTGAAAATTTCACTTTTTTGTGAAAATATCCACTAAATGAGGGAATAATATGTGTGAGGGTACCCCAGGAGAGTTCCAAATGTGTGTGGGTAGAATATATATCCCACGGGGGTAAAATTGAAAAAAGTTGAAAAAAAATTTTTTTTGGACTTAGTCATTTTTCCGGCGTTTATCAGACTTTCAGATAGGGGAAATGTCAGTGAGCATTCCGATATCAGTTCCAGAGCGATTCGCCCAATGAGTCCTTGATATTTAGTCGTTTTCAGCCAATTTTCTGTATTTTTGAAAATTTCAGTTTTTTGTGAAAATATCCACTAAATGAGGGAATAATATGTGTGAGGGTACCCCAGGAGAGTTCCAAATGTGTGTGGGTAGAATATATATCCCACGGCGGTAAAATTGAAAAAAGTTGAAAAACATTTTTTTTGGGACTTAGTCATTTTTCCGGTGTTTATCAGACTTTCAGATAGGGGAAATGTGAGTGAGCGTTCCGATTTCAGTTCCAGAGCGATTCGCCCAATGAGTCCTTGATATTTAGTCGTTTTCAGCCAATTTTCTGTATTTTTGAAAATTTCAGTTTTTTGTGAAAATATCCACTAAATGAGGGAATAATATGTGTGACGGTACCCCAGGAGAGTTCCAAATGTGTGTGGGTAGAATATATATCCCACGGGGGTAAAATTGAAAAAAGTTGAAAAACATTTTTTTTGGGACTTAGTCATTTTTCCGGCGTTTATCAGACTTTCAGATAGGGGAAATGTGAGTGAGCGTTCCGATTTCAGTTCCAGAGCGATTCGCCCAATGAGTCCTTGATATTTAGTCGTTTTCAGCCAATTATCTGTATTTTTGAAAATTTCAGTTTTTTGTGAAAATATCCACTAAATGAGGGAATAATATGTGTGACTGTACCCCAGGAGAGTTCCAAATGTGTGTGGGTAGAATATATATCCCACGGGGGTAAAATTGAAAAAAGTTGAAAAACATTTTTTTTGGGACTTAGTCATTTTTCCGGCGTTTATCAGACTTTCAGATAGGGGAAATGTGAGTGAGCGTTCCGATTTCAGTTCCAGAGCGATTCGCCCAATGAGTCCTTGATATTTAGTCGTTTTCAGCCAATTTTCTGGATTTTTGAAAATTTCACTTTTTTGTGAAAATATCCACTAAATGAGGGAATAATATGTGTGAGGGTACCCCAGGAGAGTTCCAAATGTGTGTGGGTAGAATATATATCCCACGGGGGTAAAATTGAAAAAAGTTGAAAAAAAATTTTTTTTGGACTTAGTCATTTTTCCGGCGTTTATCAGACTTTCAGATAGGGGAAATGTCAGTGAGCATTCCGATATCAGTTCCAGAGCGATTCGCCCAATGAGTCCTTGATATTTAGTCGTTTTCAGCCAATTTTCTGTATTTTTGAAAATTTCAGTTTTTTGTGAAAATATCCACTAAATGAGGGAATAATATGTGTGACGGTACCCCAGGAGAGTTCCAAATGTGTGTGGGTAGAATATATATCCCACGGGGGTAAAATTGAAAAAAGTTGAAAAAAATTTTTTTGGGACTTAGTCATTTTTCCGGCATTTATCAGACTTTCAGATAGGGGAAATGTCAGTGAGCGTTCTGATTTCAGTTCCAGAGCGATTCGCCCAATGAGTCCTTGATATTTAGTCGTTTTCAGCCAATTTTCTGGATTTTTGAAAATTTCACTTTTTTGTGAAAATATCCACTAAATGAGGGAATAATATGTGTGAGGGTACCCCAGGAGAGTTCCAAATGTGTGTGGGTAGAATATATATCCCACGGGGGTAAAATTGAAAAAAGTTGAAAAACATTTTTTTTCGGACTTAGTCATTTTTCCGGCGTTTATCAGACTTTCAGATAGGGGAAATGTGAGTGAGCGTTCCAATTTCAGTTCCAGAGCGATTCGCCCAATGAGTCCTTGATATTTAGTCGTTTTCAGCCAATTTTCTGGATTTTTGAAAATTTCACTTTTTTGTGAAAATATCCACTAAATGAGGGAATAATATGTGTGAGGGTACCCCAGGAGAGTTCCAAATGTGTGTGGGTAGAATATATATCCCACGGGGGTAAAATTGAAAAAAGTTGAAAAAAAATTTTTTTTGGACTTAGTCATTTTTCCGGCGTTTATCAGACTTTCAGATAGGGGAAATGTCAGTGAGCATTCCGATATCAGTTCCAGAGCGATTCGCCCAATGAGTCCTTGATATTTAGTCGTTTTCAGCCAATTTTCTGTATTTTTGAAAATTTCAGTTTTTTGTGAAAATATCCACTAAATGAGGGAATAATATGTGTGAGGGTACCCCAGGAGAGTTCCAAATGTGTGTGGGTAGAATATATATCCCACGGCGGTAAAATTGAAAAAAGTTGAAAAACATTTTTTTTGGGACTTAGTCATTTTTCCGGTGTTTATCAGACTTTCAGATAGGGGAAATGTGAGTGAGCGTTCCGATTTCAGTTCCAGAGCGATTCGCCCAATGAGTCCTTGATATTTAGTCGTTTTCAGCCAATTTTCTGTATTTTTGAAAATTTCAGTTTTTTGTGAAAATATCCACTAAATGAGGGAATAATATGTGTGACGGTACCCCAGGAGAGTTCCAAATGTGTGTGGGTAGAATATATATCCCACGGGGGTAAAATTGAAAAAAGTTGAAAAACATTTTTTTTGGGACTTAGTCATTTTTCCGGCGTTTATCAGACTTTCAGATAGGGGAAATGTGAGTGAGCGTTCCGATTTCAGTTCCAGAGCGATTCGCCCAATGAGTCCTTGATATTTAGTCGTTTTCAGCCAATTATCTGTATTTTTGAAAATTTCAGTTTTTTGTGAAAATATCCACTAAATGAGGGAATAATATGTGTGACTGTACCCCAGGAGAGTTCCAAATGTGTGTGGGTAGAATATATATCCCACGGGGGTAAAATTGAAAAAAGTTGAAAAACATTTTTTTTGGGACTTAGTCATTTTTCCGGCGTTTATCAGACTTTCAGATAGGGGAAATGTGAGTGAGCGTTCCGATTTCAGTTCCAGAGCGATTCGCCCAATGAGTCCTTGATATTTAGTCGTTTTCAGCCAATTTTCTGGATTTTTGAAAATTTCACTTTTTTGTGAAAATATCCACTAAATGAGGGAATAATATGTGTGAGGGTACCCCAGGAGAGTTCCAAATGTGTGTGGGTAGAATATATATCCCACGGGGGTAAAATTGAAAAAAGTTGAAAAAAAATTTTTTTTGGACTTAGTCATTTTTCCGGCGTTTATCAGACTTTCAGATAGGGGAAATGTCAGTGAGCATTCCGATATCAGTTCCAGAGCGATTCGCCCAATGAGTCCTTGATATTTAGTCGTTTTCAGCCAATTTTCTGTATTTTTGAAAATTTCAGTTTTTTGTGAAAATATCCACTAAATGAGGGAATAATATGTGTGACGGTACCCCAGGAGAGTTCCAAATGTGTGTGGGTAGAATATATATCCCACGGGGGTAAAATTGAAAAAAGTTGAAAAAAATTTTTTTGGGACTTAGTCATTTTTCCGGCATTTATCAGACTTTCAGATAGGGGAAATGTCAGTGAGCGTTCTGATTTCAGTTCCAGAGCGATTCGCCCAATGAGTCCTTGATATTTAGTCGTTTTCAGCCAATTTTCTGGATTTTTGAAAATTTCACTTTTTTGTGAAAATATCCACTAAATGAGGGAATAATATGTGTGAGGGTACCCCAGGAGAGTTCCAAATGTGTGTGGGTAGAATATATATCCCACGGGGGTAAAATTGAAAAAAGTTGAAAAAAAATTTTTTTGCGACTTAGTCATTTTTCCGGTGTTTATCAGACTTTCAGATAGGGGAAATGTGAGTGAGCGTTCCGATTTCAGTTCCAGAGCGATTCGCCCAATGAGTCCTTGATATTTAGTCGTTTTCAGCCAATTTTCTGGATTTTTGAAAATTTCACTTTTTTGTGAAAATATCCACTAAATGAGGGAATAATATGTGTGAGGGTACCCCAGGAGAGTTCCAAATGTGTGTGGGTAGAATATATATCCCACGGGGGTAAAATTGAAAAAAGTTGAAAAACATTTTTTTTGGGACTTAGTCATTTTTCCAGCGTTTATCAGACTTTCAGATAGGGGAAATGTGAGTGAGCGTTCCGATTTCAGTTCCAGAGCGATTCGCCCAATGAGTCCTTGATATTTAGTCGTTTTCAGCCAATTTTCTGGATTTTTGAAAATTTCACTTTTTTGTGAAAATATCCACTAAATGAGGGAATAATATGTGTGAGGGTACCCCAGGAGAGTTCCAAATGTGTGTGGGCAGAATATATATCCCACGGGGGTAAAATTGAAAAAAGTTGAAAAAAAAATTTTTTGGGACTTCGTCATTTTTCCGGCGTTTATCAGACTTTCAGATAGGGGAAATGTGAGTGAGCGTTCCGATTTCAGTTCCAGAGCGATTCGCCCAATGAGTCCTTGATATTTAGTCGTTTTCAGCCAATTTTCTGGATTTTTGAAAATTTCAGTTTTTTGTGAAAATATCCACTAAATGAGGGAATAATATATGTGACGGTACCCCAGGAGAGTTCCAAATGTGTGTGGGTAGAATATATATCCCACGGGGGTAAAATTGAAAAAAGTTGAAAAAAATTTTTTTTGGACTTAGTCATTTTTCCGGCATTTATCAGACTTTCAGATAGGGGAAATGTCAGTGAGCGTTCCGATTTCAGTTCCAGAGCGATTCCCCAATGAGTCCTTGATATTTAGTCGTTTTCAGCCAATTTTCTGGATTTTTGAAAATTTCACTTTTTTGTGAAAATATCCACTAAATGAGGGAATAATATGTGTGAGGGAACCCCAGGAGAGTTCCAAATGTGTGTGGGTAGAATATATATCCCACGGGGATAAAATTGAAAAAAGTTGAAAAAAAAAATTTTTTTGGACTTAGTAATTTTTCCGGCGTTTATCAGACTTTCAGATAGGGGAAATGTCAGTGAGCGTTCAGATTTCAGTTCCAGAGCGATTTGCCCAATGAGTCCTTGATATTCAGTCATTTTCAGCCAATTTTCTGGATTTTTAAAAATTTCACTTTTTTGTGAAAATATCCACTAAATGAGGGAATAATATGTGTGAGGGTACCCCAGGAGAGTTCCAAATGTGTGTGGGTAGAATATATATCCCACGGGGGTAAAATTGAAAAAAGTTAAAAAACATTTTTTTTCGGACTTAGTCATTTTTCCGGCGTTTATCAGACTTTCAGATAGGGGAAATGTGAGTGAGCGTTCCAATTTCAGTTCCAGAGCGATTCGCCCAATGAGTCCTTGATATTTAGTCGTTTTCAGCCAATTTTCTGGATTTTTGAAAATTTCACTTTTTTGTGAAAATATCCACTAAATGAGGGAATAATATGTGTGAGGGTACCCCAGGAGAGTTCCAAATGTGTGTGGGTAGAATATATATCCCACGGGGGTAAAATTGAAAAAAGTTGAAAAAAAATTTTTTTTGGACTTAGTCATTTTTCCGGCGTTTATCAGACTTTCAGATAGGGGAAATGTCAGTGAGCATTCCGATATCAGTTCCAGAGCGATTCGCCCAATGAGTCCTTGATATTTAGTCGTTTTCAGCCAATTTTCTGTATTTTTGAAAATTTCAGTTTTTTGTGAAAATATCCACTAAATGAGGGAATAATATGTGTGAGGGTACCCCAGGAGAGTTCCAAATGTGTGTGGGTAGAATATATATCCCACGGCGGTAAAATTGAAAAAAGTTGAAAAACATTTTTTTTGGGACTTAGTCATTTTTCCGGTGTTTATCAGACTTTCAGATAGGGGAAATGTGAGTGAGCGTTCCGATTTCAGTTCCAGAGCGATTCGCCCAATGAGTCCTTGATATTTAGTCGTTTTCAGCCAATTTTCTGTATTTTTGAAAATTTCAGTTTTTTGTGAAAATATCCACTAAATGAGGGAATAATATGTGTGACGGTACCCCAGAGAGTTCCAAATGTGTGTGGGTAGAATATATATCCCACGGGGGTAAAATTGAAAAAAGTTGAAAAACATTTTTTTTGGGACTTAGTCATTTTTCCGGCGTTTATCAGACTTTCAGATAGGGGAAATGTGAGTGAGCGTTCCGATTTCAGTTCCAGAGCGATTCGCCCAATGAGTCCTTGATATTTAGTCGTTTTCAGCCAATTTTCTGGATTTTTGAAAATTTCACTTTTTTGTGAAAATATCCACTAAATGAGGGAATAATATGTGTGAGGGTACCCCAGAAGAGATCCAAATGTGTGTGGGTAGAATATATATCCCACGGCGGTAAAATTGAAAAAAGTTGAAAAACATTTTTTTTGGGACTTAGTCATTTTTCCGGTGTTTATCAGACTTTCAGATAGGGGAAATGTGAGTGAGCGTTCCGATTTCAGTTCCAGAGCGATTCGCCCAATGAGTCCTTGATATTTAGTCGTTTTCAGCCAATTTTCTGGATTTTTGAAAATTTCAGTTTTTTGTGAAAATATCCACTAAATGAGGGAATAATTTGTGTGACGGTACTCCAGGAGAGTTCCAAATGTGTGTGGGTAGAATATATATCCCACGGGGGTAAAATTTAAAAAAGTTGAAAAACATTTTTTTTGGGACTTAGTCATTTTTCCGGCGTTTATCAGACTTTCAGATAGGGGAAATGTGAGTGAGCGTTCCGATTTCAGTTCCAGAGCGATTCGCCCAATGAGTCCTTGATATTTAGTCGTTTTCAGCCAATTTTCTGGATTTTTGAAAATTTCACTTTTTTGTGAAAATATCCACTAAATGAGGGAATAATATGTGTGAGGGTACCCCAGGAGAGTTCCAAATGTGTGTGGGTAGAATATATATCCCACGGGGATAAAATTGAAAAAAGTTGAAAAAAAAAATTTTTTTGGACTTAGTAATTTTTCCGGCGTTTATCAGACTTTCAGATAGGGGAAATGTCAGTGAGCGTTCAGATTTCAGTTCCAGAGCGATTTGCCCAATGAGTCCTTGATATTCAGTCATTTTCAGCCAATTTTCTGGATTTTTAAAAATTTCACTTTTTTGTGAAAATATCCACTAAATGAGGGAATAATATGTGTGAGGGTACCCCAGGAGAGTTCCAAATGTGTGTGGGTAGAATATATATCTCACGGGGGTAAAATTGAAAAAAGTTGAAAAAAAATTTTTTTGGGACTTAGTCATTTTTCCGGCGTTTATCAGACTTTCAGATAGGGGAAATGTGAGTGAGCGTTCCGATTTCAGTTCCAGAGCGATTCGCCCAATGAGTCCTTGATATTTAGTCGTTTTCAGCCAATTTTCTGTATTTTTGAAAATTTCAGTTTTTTGTGAAAATATCCACTAAATGAGGGAATAATATGTGTGACGGTACCCCAGGAGAGTTCCAAATGTGTGTGGGTAGAATATATATCCCACGGGGGTAAAATTGAAAAAAGTTAAAAAACATTTTTTTTCGGACTTAGTCATTTTTCCGGCGTTTATCAGACTTTCAGATAGGGGAAATGTGAGTGAGCGTTCCGATTTCAGTTCCAGAGCGATTCGCCCAATGAGTCCTTGATATTTAGTCGTTTTCAGCCAATTTTCTGGATTTTTGAAAATTTCACTTTTTTGTGAAAATATCCACTAAATGAGGGAATAATATGTGTGAGGGTACCCCAGAAGAGTTCCAAATGTGTGTGGGTAGAATATATATCCCACGGGGGTCAAATTGAAAAAAGTTGAAAAAAAATTTTTTTTGGACTTAGTCATTTTTCCGGCGTTTATCAGACTTTCAGATAGGGGAAATGTGAGTGAGCGTTCCAATTTCAGTTCCAGAGCGATTCGCCCAATGAGTCCTTGATATTTAGTCGTTTTCAGCCAATTTTCTGGATTTTTGAAAATTTCACTTTTTTGTGAAAATATCCACTAAATGAGGGAATAATATGTGTGAGGGTACCCCAGGAGAGTTCCAAATGTGTGTGGGTAGAATATATATCCCACGGGGGTAAAATTGAAAAAAGTTGAAAAAAAATTTTTTTTGGACTTAGTCATTTTTCCGGCGTTTATCAGACTTTCAG
This sequence comes from Phyllobates terribilis, assembly GCF_046119375.1. NCBI lineage: Eukaryota > Metazoa > Chordata > Amphibia > Anura > Dendrobatidae > Phyllobates > Phyllobates terribilis. Next base: position 9,487,283 of record NW_027362805.1, on the reverse strand, counting down.
ATAGGGGAAATGTCAGTGAGCATTCCGATATCAGTTCCAGAGCGATTCGCCCAATGAGTCCTTGATATTTAGTCGTTTTCAGCCAATTTTCTGTATTTTTGAAAATTTCAGTTTTTTGTGAAAATATCCACTAAATGAGGGAATAATATGTGTGAGGGTACCCCAGGAGAGTTCCAAATGTGTGTGGGTAGAATATATATCCCACGGCGGTAAAATTGAAAAAAGTTGAAAAACATTTTTTTTGGGACTTAGTCATTTTTCCGGTGTTTATCAGACTTTCAGATAGGGGAAATGTGAGTGAGCGTTCCGATTTCAGTTCCAGAGCGATTCGCCCAATGAGTCCTTGATATTTAGTCGTTTTCAGCCAATTTTCTGTATTTTTGAAAATTTCAGTTTTTTGTGAAAATATCCACTAAATGAGGGAATAATATGTGTGACGGTACCCCAGGAGAGTTCCAAATGTGTGTGGGTAGAATATATATCCCACGGGGGTAAAATTGAAAAAAGTTGAAAAACATTTTTTTTGGGACTTAGTCATTTTTCCGGCGTTTATCAGACTTTCAGATAGGGGAAATGTGAGTGAGCGTTCCGATTTCAGTTCCAGAGCGATTCGCCCAATGAGTCCTTGATATTTAGTCGTTTTCAGCCAATTTTCTGGATTTTTGAAAATTTCACTTTTTTGTGAAAATATCCACTAAATGAGGGAATAATATGTGTGAGGGTACCCCAGAAGAGATCCAAATGTGTGTGGGTAGAATATATATCCCACGGGGGTAAAATTGAAAAAAGTTGAAAAAAAATTTTTTTTGGACTTAGTCATTTTTCCGGCGTTTATCAGACTTTCAGATAGGGGAAATGTCAGTGAGCATTCCGATATCAGCTCCAGAGCGATTCGCCCAATGAGTCCTTGATATTTAGTCGTTTTCAGCCAATTTTCTGTATTTTTGAAAATTTCAGTTTTTTGTGAAAATATCCACTAAATGAGGGAATAATATGTGTGAGGGTACCCCAGGAGAGTTCCAAATGTGTGTGGATAGAATATATATCCCACGGCGGTAAAATTGAAAAAAGTTGAAAAACATTTTTTTTGGGACTTAGTCATTTTTCCGGTGTTTATCAGACTTTCAGATAGGGGAAATGTGAGTGAGCGTTCCGATTTCAGTTCCAGAGCGATTCGCCCAATGAGTCCTTGATATTTAGTCGTTTTCAGCCAATTTTCTGGATTTTTGAAAATTTCAGTTTTTTGTGAAAATATCCACTAAATGAGGGAATAATTTGTGTGACGGTACTCCAGGAGAGTTCCAAATGTGTGTGGGTAGAATATATATCCCACGGGGGTAAAATTGAAAAAAGTTGAAAAACATTTTTTTTGGGACTTAGTCATTTTTCCGGCGTTTATCAGACTTTCAGATAGGGGAAATGTGAGTGAGCGTTCCGATTTCAGTTCCAGAGCGATTCGCCCAATGAGTCCTTGATATTTAGTCGTTTTCAGCCAATTTTCTGGATTTTTGAAAATTTCACTTTTTTGTGAAAATATCCACTAAATGAGGGAATAATATGTGTGAGGGTACCCCAGGAGAGTTCCAAATGTGTGTGGGTAGAATATATATCCCACGGCGGTAAAATTGATAAAAAGTTGAAAAACATTTTTTTTGGGACTTAGTCATTTTTCCGGTGTTTATCAGACTTTCAGATAGGGGAAATGTGAGTGAGCGTTCCGATTTCAGTTCCAGAGCGATTCGCCCAATGAGTCCTTGATATTTAGTCGTTTTCAGCCAATTTTCTGTATTTTTGAAAATTTCACTTTTTTGTGAAAATATCCACTAAATGAGGGAATAATATGTGTGAGGGTACCCCAGGAGAGTTCCAAATGTGTGTGGGTAGAATATATATCCCACGGCGGTAAAATTGAAAAAAGTTGAAAAACATTTTTTTTGGGACTTAGTCATTTTTCCGGTGTTTATCAGACTTTCAGATAGGGGAAATGTGAGTGAGCGTTCCGATTTCAGTTCCAGAGCGATTCGCCCAATGAGTCCTTGATATTTAGTCGTTTTCAGCCAATTTCTGGATTTTTGAAAATTTCACTTTTTTGTGAAAATATCCACTAAATGAGGGAATAATATGTGTGAGGGTACCCCAGAAGAGTTCCAAATGTGTGTGGGTAGAATATATATCCCACGGGGGTAAAATTGAAAAAAGTTGAAAAAAAATTTTTTTTGGACTTAGTCATTTTTCCGGCGTTTATCAGACTTTCAGATAGGGGAAATGTGAGTGAGCGTTCCAATTTCAGTTCCAGAGCGATTCGCCCAATGAGTCCTTGATATTTAGTCGTTTTCAGCCAATTTTCTGGATTTTTGAAAATTTCACTTTTTTGTGAAAATATCCACTAAATGAGGGAATAATATGTGTGAGGGTACCCCAGGAGAGTTCCAAATGTGTGTGGGTAGAATATATATCCCACGGGGGTAAAATTGAAAAAAGTTGAAAAAAAATTTTTTTTGGACTTAGTCATTTTTCCGGCGTTTATCAGACTTTCAGATAGGGGAAATGTCAGTGAGCATTCCGATATCAGTTCCAGAGCGATTCGCCCAATGAGTCCTTGATATTTAGTCGTTTTCAGCCAATTTTCTGGATTTTTGAAAATTTCAGTTTTTTGTGAAAATATCCACTAAATGAGGGAATAATATGTGTGACGGTACCCCAGGAGAGTTCCAAATGTGTGTGGGTAGAATATATATCCCACGGGGGTAAAATTGAAAAAAGTTGAAAAAAATTTTTTTTGGGACTTAGTCATTTTTCCGGCGTTTATCAGACTTTCAGATAGGGGAAATGTCAGTGAGCATTCCGATATCAGTTCCAGAGCGATTTGCCCAATGAGTCCTTGATATTCAGTCATTTTCAGCCAATTTTCTGAATTTTTGAAAATTTCACTTTTTTGTGAAAATATCCACTAAATGAGGGAATAATATGTGTGAGGGTACCCCAGGAGAGTTCCAAATGTGTGTGGGCAGAATATATATCCCACGGGGGTAAAATTGAAAAAAGTTGAAAAACATTTTTTTTGGGACTTAGTCATTTTTCCGGCGTTTATCAGACTTTCAGATAGGGGAAATGTGAGTGAGCGTTCCGATTTCAGTTCCAGAGCGATTCGCCCAATGAGTCCTTGATATTTAGTCGTTTTCAGCCAATTTTCTGGATTTTTGAAAATTTCACTTTTTTGTGAAAATATCCACTAAATGAGGGAATAATATGTGTGAGGGTACCCCAGAAGAGATCCAAATGTGTGTGGGTAGAATATATATCCCACGGGGGTAAAATTGAAAAAAGTTGAAAAAAAATTTTTTTTGGACTTAGTCATTTTTCCGGCGTTTATCAGACTTTCAGATAGGGGAAATGTCAGTGAGCATTCCGATATCAGCTCCAGAGCGATTCGCCCAATGAGTCCTTGATATTTAGTCGTTTTCAGCCAATTTTCTGTATTTTTGAAAATTTCAGTTTTTTGTGAAAATATCCACTAAATGAGGGAATAATATGTGTGAGGGTACCCCAGGAGAGTTCCAAATGTGTGTGGATAGAATATATATCCCACGGCGGTAAAATTGAAAAAAGTTGAAAAACATTTTTTTTGGGACTTAGTCATTTTTCCGGTGTTTATCAGACTTTCAGATAGGGGAAATGTGAGTGAGCGTTCCGATTTCAGTTCCAGAGCGATTCGCCCAATGAGTCCTTGATATTTAGTCGTTTTCAGCCAATTTTCTGGATTTTTGAAAATTTCAGTTTTTTGTGAAAATATCCACTAAATGAGGGAATAATTTGTGTGACGGTACTCCAGGAGAGTTCCAAATGTGTGTGGGTAGAATATATATCCCACGGGGGTAAAATTGAAAAAAGTTGAAAAACATTTTTTTTGGGACTTAGTCATTTTTCCGGCGTTTATCAGACTTTCAGATAGGGGAAATGTGAGTGAGCGTTCCGATTTCAGTTCCAGAGCGATTCGCCCAATGAGTCCTTGATATTTAGTCGTTTTCAGCCAATTTTCTGGATTTTTGAAAATTTCACTTTTTTGTGAAAATATCCACTAAATGAGGGAATAATATGTGTGAGGGTACCCCAGGAGAGTTCCAAATGTGTGTGGGTAGAATATATATCCCACGGCGGTAAAATTGATAAAAAGTTGAAAAACATTTTTTTTGGGACTTAGTCATTTTTCCGGTGTTTATCAGACTTTCAGATAGGGGAAATGTGAGTGAGCGTTCCGATTTCAGTTCCAGAGCGATTCGCCCAATGAGTCCTTGATATTTAGTCGTTTTCAGCCAATTTTCTGTATTTTTGAAAATTTCACTTTTTTGTGAAAATATCCACTAAATGAGGGAATAATATGTGTGAGGGTACCCCAGGAGAGTTCCAAATGTGTGTGGGTAGAATATATATCCCACGGCGGTAAAATTGAAAAAAGTTGAAAAACATTTTTTTTGGGACTTAGTCATTTTTCCGGTGTTTATCAGACTTTCAGATAGGGGAAATGTGAGTGAGCGTTCCGATTTCAGTTCCAGAGCGATTCGCCCAATGAGTCCTTGATATTTAGTCGTTTTCAGCCAATTTCTGGATTTTTGAAAATTTCACTTTTTTGTGAAAATATCCACTAAATGAGGGAATAATATGTGTGAGGGTACCCCAGAAGAGTTCCAAATGTGTGTGGGTAGAATATATATCCCACGGGGGTAAAATTGAAAAAAGTTGAAAAAAAATTTTTTTTGGACTTAGTCATTTTTCCGGCGTTTATCAGACTTTCAGATAGGGGAAATGTGAGTGAGCGTTCCAATTTCAGTTCCAGAGCGATTCGCCCAATGAGTCCTTGATATTTAGTCGTTTTCAGCCAATTTTCTGGATTTTTGAAAATTTCACTTTTTTGTGAAAATATCCACTAAATGAGGGAATAATATGTGTGAGGGTACCCCAGGAGAGTTCCAAATGTGTGTGGGTAGAATATATATCCCACGGGGGTAAAATTGAAAAAAGTTGAAAAAAAATTTTTTTTGGACTTAGTCATTTTTCCGGCGTTTATCAGACTTTCAGATAGGGGAAATGTCAGTGAGCATTCCGATATCAGTTCCAGAGCGATTCGCCCAATGAGTCCTTGATATTTAGTCGTTTTCAGCCAATTTTCTGGATTTTTGAAAATTTCAGTTTTTTGTGAAAATATCCACTAAATGAGGGAATAATATGTGTGACGGTACCCCAGGAGAGTTCCAAATGTGTGTGGGTAGAATATATATCCCACGGGGGTAAAATTGAAAAAAGTTGAAAAAAATTTTTTTTGGGACTTAGTCATTTTTCCGGCGTTTATCAGACTTTCAGATAGGGGAAATGTCAGTGAGCATTCCGATATCAGTTCCAGAGCGATTTGCCCAATGAGTCCTTGATATTCAGTCATTTTCAGCCAATTTTCTGAATTTTTGAAAATTTCACTTTTTTGTGAAAATATCCACTAAATGAGGGAATAATATGTGTGAGGGTACCCCAGGAGAGTTCCAAATGTGTGTGGGCAGAATATATATCCCACGGGGGTAAAATTGAAAAAAGTTGAAAAAAATTTTTTTTGGGACTTAGTCATTTTTCCAGCGTTTAGCAGACTTTCAGATAGGGGAAATGTCAGTGAGCGTTCCGATTTCAGTTCCAGAGCGATTTGCCCAATGAGTCCTTGATATTTAGTCGTTTTCAGCCAATTTTCTGGATTTTTGAAAATTTCACTTTTTTGTGAAAATATCCACTAAATGAGGGAATAATATGTGTGAGGGTACCCCAGGAGAGTTCCAAATGTGTGTGGGTAGAATATATATCCCACGGGGGTAAAATTGAAAAAAGTTGAAAAAAAATTTTTTTTGGACTTAGTCATTTTTCCGGCGTTTATCAGACTTTCAGATAGGGGAAATGTCAGTGAGCATTCCGATATCAGTTCCAGAGCGATTCGCCCAATGAGTCCTTGATATTTAGTCGTTTTCAGCCAATTTTCTGGATTTTTGAAAATTTCAGTTTTTTGTGAAAATATCCACTAAATGAGGGAATAATATGTGTGACGGTACCCCAGGAGAGTTCCAAATGTGTGTGGATAGAATATATATCCCACGGGGGTAAAATTGAAAAAAGTTGAAAAAAATTTTTTTTGGGACTTAGTCATTTTTCCGGCGTTTATCAGACTTTCAGATAGGGGAAATGTCAGTGAGCATTCCGATATCAGTTCCAGAGCGATTTGCCCAATGAGTCCTTGATATTCAGTCATTTTCAGCCAATTTTCTGGATTTTTGAAAATTTCACTTTTTTGTGAAAATATCCACTAAATGAGGGAATAATATGTGTGAGGGTACCCCAGGAGAGTTCCAAATGTGTGTGGGTAGAATATATATCCCACGGGGGTAAAATTGAAAAAAGTTGAAAAAAAATTTTTTTGGGACTTAGTCATTTTTCCGGCGTTTATCAGACTTTCAGATAGGGGAAATGTGAGTGAGCATTCCAATTTCAGTTCCAGAGCGATTCGCCCAATGAGTCCTTGATATTTAGTCGTTTTCAGCCAATTTTCTGGATTTTTGAAAATTTCACTTTTTTGTGAAAATATCCACTAAATGAGGGAATAATATGTGTGAGGGTACCCCAGGAGAGTTCCAAATGTGTGTGGGTAGAATATATATCCCACGGCGGTAAAATTGAAAAAAGTTGAAAAACATTTTTTTTGGGACTTAGTCATTTTTCCGGTGTTTATCAGACTTTCAGATAGGGGAAATGTGAGTGAGCGTTCCGATTTCAGTTCCAGAGCGATTCGCCCAATGAGTCCTTGATATTTAGTCGTTTTCAGCCAATTTTCTGGATTTTTGAAAATTTCACTTTTTTGTGAAAATATCCACTAAATGAGGGAATAATATGTGTGAGGGTACCCCAGGAGAGTTCCAAATGTGTGTGGGTAGAATATATATCCCACGGGGGTAAAATTGAAAAAAGTTGAAAAACATTTTTTTTGGTACTTAGTCATTTTTCCAGCGTTTATCAGACTTTCAGATAGGGGAAATGTGAGTGAGCGTTCCGATTTCAGTTCCAGAGCGATTCGCCCAATGAGTCCTTGATATTTAGTCGTTTTCAGCCAATTTTCTGAATTTTTGAAAATTTCACTTTTTTGTGAAAACATCCACTAAATGAGGGAATAATATGTGTGAGGGTACCCCAGGAGAGTTCCAAATGTGTGTGGGTAGAATATATATATCCCACGGGGGTAAAATTGTAAAAAGTTGAAAAAAATTTTTTTTGGGACTTAGACATTTTTCCGGCGTTTGTCAGACTTTCAGATAGGGGAAATGTCAGTGAGCGTTCTGATTTCAGTTCCAGAGCGATTCGCCCAATGAGTCCTTGATATTTAGTCGTTTTCAGCCAATTTTCAGGATTTTTGAAAATTTCACTTTTTTGTGAAAATATCCACTAAATGAGGGAATAATATGTGTAAGGGTACCCCAGGAGAGTTCCAAATGTGTGTGGGTAGAATATAAATTCCACGGGGATAAAATTGAAAAAAGTTGAAAAAATTTTTTTTTTGGACTTAGACATTTTTCCGGCGTTTGTCAGACTTTCAGATAGAGGAAATGTCAGTGAGCGTTCTGATTTCAGTTCCAGAGCGATTCGCCCAATGAGTCCTTGATATTTAGTCGTTTTCAGCCAATTTTCAGGATTTTTGAAAATTTCACTTTTTTGTGAAAATATCCACTAAATGAGGGAATAATATGTGTAAGGGTACCCCAGGAGAGTTCCAAATGTGTGTGGGTAGAATATATATCCCACAAGGGTAAAATTGAACAAAGTTTAAAAAAAATTTTTTTGGACTTAGTCATTTTTCCGGCGTTTATCAGACTTTCAGATAGGGAAAATGTCAGTGAGCGTTCAGATTTCAGTTCCAGAGCGATTCGCCCAATGAGTCCTTGATATTTAGTCGTTTTCAGCCAATTTTCAGGATTTTTGAAAATTTCACTTTTTTGTGAAAATATCCACTAAATGAGGGAATAATATGTGTAAGGGTACCCCAGGAGAGTTCCAAATGTGTGTGGGTAGAATATAAATTCCACGGGGATAAAATTGAAAAAAGTTGAAAAAAATTTTTTTTTTGGACTTAGGCATTTTTCCGGCGTTCATCAGACTTTCAGATAGGGGAAATGTCAGTGAGCATTCTGATATCTGTTCCAGAGCGATTCGCCCAATGAGTCCTTGATATTTAGTCATTTTCAGCCAATTTTCTGAATTTTTGAAAATTTCACTTTTTTGTGAAAACATCCACTAAATGATGGAATAATATGTGTGAGGGTACCCCAGGAGAGTTCCAAATGTGTGTGGGTAGAATATATATCCCACGGGGGTAAAATTGTAAAAAGTTGAAAAAAACTTTTTTTGGACTTAGTCATTTTTCCGGCGTTTATCAGACTTTCAGATAGGGGAAATGTCAGTGAGCATTCCGATTTCAGTTCCAGAGCCATTCGCCCAATGAGTCCTTGATATTTAGTCGTTTTCAGCCAATTTTCTGAATTTTTGAAAATTTCACTTTTTTGTGAAAACATCCACTAAATGAGGGAATAATATGTGTGAGGGTACCCCAGGAGAGTTCCAAATGTGTGTGGGTAGAATATATATATCCCACGGGGGTAAAATTGTAAAAAGTTGAAAAAAATTTTTTTTGGGACTTAGACATTTTTCCGGCGTTTGTCAGACTTTCAGATAGGGGAAATGTCAGTGAGCGTTCTGATTTCAGTTCCAGAGCGATTCGCCCAATGAGTCCTAGATAATTAGTCGTTTTCAGCCAATTTTCTGGATTTTTGAAAATTTCACTTTTTTGTGAAAATATCCACTAAATGAGGGAATAATATGTATGAGGGTACACCAGGAGAGTTCCAAATGTGTGTGGGTAGAATATATATCCCACGGGGGTAAAATTGAAAAAAGTTGAAAAAAATTTTTTTTGGGACTTAGTCATTTTTCCGGCGTTTATCAGACTTTCAGATAGGGAAATGTGAGTGAGCGTTCCGATTTCAGTTCCAGAGCGATTCGCCCAATGAGTCCTTGATATTTAGTCGTTTTCAGCCAATTTTCTGGATTTTTGAAAATTTCACTTTTTTGTGAAAATATACACTAAATGAGGGAATAATATGTGTGAGGGTACCCCAGGAGAGTTCCAAATGTGTGTGGGTAGAATATATATCCCACGGGGGTAAAATTGAAAAAAGATGAAAAAATTTTTTTTGGACTTAGTCATTTTTCCGGCTTTTATTCAGACTTTCAGATAGGGGAAATGTGAGTGAGCATTCCGATTTCAGTTCCAGAGCGATTCGCCCAATGAGTCCTTGATATTTAGTCGTTTTCAGCCAATTTTCTGGATTTTTGAAAATTTCACTTTTTTGTAAAAATATCCACTAAATGAGAGAATAATATGTGTGAGGGTACCCCAGGAGAGTTCCTAATGTGTGTGGGTAGAATTGATATCACACGGGGTAAAATAGAAAAAGTTGAAACAAATTTTTTTTGGACTCAGTCATTTTTCCGGCGTTTATCAAACTTTCAGATAGGGGAAATGTCAGTGAGCGTTAAGATTTCAGTTCCAGAGCGATTCGCCCAATGAGTCCTTGATATTTAGTGGTTTTCAGACAATTTTCTGGATTTTTGAAAATTTCACTTTTTTGTGAAAATATCCACTGAATGAGGGAATAATATGTGTGAGGGTACCCCAGGAGAGTTCCAAATGTGTGTGGGTAGAATATAAATTCCACGGGGATAAAATTGAAAAAAGTTGAAAAAAAATTTTTTTTAGACTTAGACATTTTTCCGGCGTTTATCAGACTTTCAGATAGGGGAAATGTCAGTGAGCGTTCCGATTTCAGTTCCAGAGTGATTCGCCCAATGAGTCCTAGATATTTAGTCGTTTTCAGCCAATTTTCTGGATTTTTGAAAATTTAACTTTTTTGTGAAAATATCCACTAAATGAGGGCATAATATGTGTGAGGGTACCCCAGGAGAGTTCCAAATGTGTGTGGGTAGAATATATATCTCACGGGGGTAAAATTGAAAAAAGTTGAAAAAAATTTTTTGGGGACTTAGTCATTTTTCCGGTGTTTATCAGACTTTCAGATAGGGGAAATGTCAGTGAGCATTCTGATTTCAGTTCCAGAGCGATTCGCCCAATGAGTCCTTGATATTTAGTCGTTTTCAGCCAATTTTCTGGATTTTTAAAAATTTCACTTTTTTGTGAAAATATTCACTAAATGAGGGAATAATATGTGTGAGGGTACCCCAGGAGAGTACCAAATGTGTGTGGGTAGAATATATATCCCACGGGGGTAAAATTGAAAAAAGTTGAAAAAAATTTTTTTTGGGACTTAGTCATTTTTCCGGCGTTTATCAGACTTTCAGATAGGGAAATGTGAGTGAGTGTTCCGATTTCAGTTCCAGAGCGATTCGCCCAATGAGTCCTTGATATTTAGTCGTTTTCAGCCAATTTTCTGGATTTTTGAAAATTTCACTTTTTTGTGAAAATATCCACTAAATGAGAGAATAAAATGTGTGAGGGTACCCCAGGAGAGTTCCTAATGTGTGTGGGTAGAATTGATATCCCACGGGGTAAAATTGAAAAAGTTGAAACAAATTTTTTTTGGACTTAGTCATTTTTCCGGCGTTTATCAAACTTTCAGATAGGGGAAATGTCAGTGAGCGTTCAGATTTCAGTTCCAGAGCGATTCGCCCAATGAGTCCTTGATATTTAGTCGTTTTCAGCCAATTTTCTGAATTTTTGAAAATTTCACTTTTTTGTGAAAATATCCACTAAATGAGGGAATAATATGTGTGAGGGTACCCCAGGAGAGTTCCAAATGTGTGTGGGCAGAATATATATCCCACGGGGGTAAAATTGAAAAAAGTTGAAAAAAAATTTTTTTGGGACTTAGTCATTTTTCCGGCGTTTAGCAGACTTTCAGATAGGGGAAATGTCAGTGAGCGTTCCGATTTCAGTTCCAGAGCGATTCGCCCAATGAGTCCTTGATATTTAGTCGTTTTCAGCCAATTTTCTGGATTTTTGAAAATTTCACTTTTTTGTGAAAATATCCACTAAATGAGGGAATAATATGTGTGAGGGTACCCCAGGAGAGTTCCAAATGTGTGTGGGTAGAATATATATCCCACGGGGGTAAAATTGAAAAAAGTTGAAAAAAATTTTTTTTGGGACTTAGTCATTTTTCCGGCGTTTATCAGACTTTCAGATAGGGGAAATGTGAGTGAGCATTCCGATTTCAGTTCCAGAGCAATTCGCCCAATGAGTCCTTGATATTTAGTCGTTTTCAGCCAATTTTCTGGATTTTTGAAAATTTCACTTTTTTGTGAAAATATCCACTAAATGAGGGAATAATATGTGTGAGGGTACCCCAGGAGAGTTCCAAATGTGAGTGGGTAGAATATATATCCCACGGGGGTAAAATTGAAAAAAGTTGAAAAAAAATTTTTTTTGGACTTAGTCATTTTTCCGGCGTTTATCAGACTTTCAGATAGGGGAAATGTCAGTGAGCATTCCGATTTCAGTTCCAGAGCGATTCGCCCAATGAGTCCTTGATATTTAGTCGTTTTCAGCCAATTTTCTGGATTTTTGAAAATTTCACTTTTTTGTGAAAATATCCACTAAATGAGGGAATAATATGTGTGAGGGTACCCCAGGAGAGTTCCAAATGTGTGTGGGTAGAATATATATCCCACGGGGGTAAAATTGAAAAAAGTTGAAAAACATTTTTTTTGGGACTTAGTCATTTTTCCAGCGTTTATCAGACTTTCAGATAGGGGAAATGTGAGTGAGCGTTCCGATTTCAGTTCCAGAGCGATTCGCCCAATGAGTCCTTGATATTTAGTCGTTTTCAGCCAATTTTCTGAATTTTTGAAAATTTCACTTTTTTGTGAAAACATCCACTAAATGAGGGAATAATATGTGTGAGGGTACCCCAGGAGAGTTCCAAATGTGTGTGGGTAGAATATATATATCCCACGGGGGTAAAATTGTAAAAAGTTGAAAAAAATTTTTTTTGGGACTTAGACATTTTTCCGGCGTTTGTCAGACTTTCAGATAGGGGAAATGTCAGTGAGCGTTCTGATTTCAGTTCCAGAGCGATTCGCCCAATGAGTCCTTGATATTTAGTCGTTTTCAGCCAATTTTCTGGATTTTTGAAAATTTCACTTTTTTGTGAAAATATCCACTAAATGAGGGAATAATATGTGTGAGGGTACCCCAGGAGAGTTCCAAATGTGTGTGGGTAGAATATATATCCCACGGCGGTAAAATTGAAAAAAGTTGAAAAACATTTTTTTTGGGACTTAGTAATTTTTCCGGCGTTTATCAGACTTTCAGATAGGGGAAATGTCAGTGAGCGTTCCGATTTCAGTTCCAGAGCGATTTGCCCAATGAGTCCTTGATATTCAGTCATTTTCAGCCAATTTTCTGAATTTTTGAAAATTTCACTTTTTTGTGAAAATATCCACTAAATGAGGGAATAATATGTGTGAGGGTACCCCAGGAGAGTTCCAAATGTGTGTGGGTAGAATATATATCCCACGGGGGTAAAATTGAAAAAAGTTGAAAAAAAATTTTTTTTGGACTTAGTCATTTTTCCGGCGTTTATCAGACTTTCAGATAGGGGAAATGTCAGTGAGCATTCCGATATCAGTTCCAGAGCGATTCGCCCAATGAGTCCTTGATATTTAGTCGTTTTCAGCCAATTTTCTGTATTTTTGAAAATTTCAGTTTTTTGTGAAAATATCCACTAAATGAGGGAATAATATGTGTGACGGTACCCCAGGAGAGTTCCAAATGTGTGTGGGTAGAATATATATCCCACGGGGGTAAAATTGAAAAAAGTTGAAAAAAAATTTTTTTGGGACTTAGTCATTTTTCCGGCGTTTATCAGACTTTCAGATAGGGGAAATGTCAGTGAGCGTTCCGATTTCAGTTCCAGAGCGATTTGCCCAATGAGTCCTTGATATTCAGTCATTTTCAGCCAATTTTCTGGATTTTTGAAAATTTCACTTTTTTGTGAAAATATCCACTAAATGAGGGAATAATATGTGTGAGGGTACCCCAGGAGAGTTCCAAATGTGTGTGGGTAGAATATATATCCCACGGGGGTAAAATTGAAAAAAGTTGAAAAAAAATTTTTTTGGGACTTAGTCATTTTTCCGGCGTTAATCAGACTTTCAGATAGGGGAAATGTGAGTGAGCGTTCCGATTTCAGTTCCAGAGCGATTCGCCCAATGAGTCCTTGATATTTAGTCGTTTTCAGCCAATTTTCTGGATTTTTGAAAATTTCACTTTTTTGTGAAAATATCCACTAAATGAGGGAATAATATGTGTGAGGGTACCCCAGGAGAGTTCCAAATGTGTGTGGGTAGAATATATATCCCACGGCGGTAAAATTGAAAAAAGTTGAAAAACATTTTTTTTGGGACTTAGTCATTTTTCCGGTGTTTATCAGACTTTCAGATAGGGGAAATGTGAGTGAGCGTTCCGATTTCAGTTCCAGAGCGATTCGCCCAATGAGTCCTTGATATTTAGTCGTTTTCAGCCAATTTTCTGGATTTTTGAAAATTTCACTTTTTTGTGAAAATATCCACTAAATGAGGGAATAATATGTGTGAGGGTACCCCAGGAGAGTTCCAAATGTGTGTGGGTAGAATATATATCCCACGGGGGTAAAATTGAAAAAAGTTGAAAAACATTTTTTTTGGGACTTAGTCATTTTTCCAGCGTTTATCAGACTTTCAGATAGGGGAAATGTGAGTGAGCGTTCCGATTTCAGTTCCAGAGCGATTCGCCCAATGAGTCCTTGATATTTAGTCGTTTTCAGCCAATTTTCTGGATTTTTGAAAATTTCACTTTTTTGTGAAAATATCCACTAAATGAGGGAATAATAGGTGTGAGGGTACCCCAGGAGAGTTCCAAATGTGTGTGGGCAGAATATATATCCCACGGGGGTAAAATTGAAAAAAGTTGAAAAAAAATTTTTTTGGGACTTAGTCATTTTTCCGGCGTTTATCAGACTTTCAGATAGGGGAAATGTGAGTGAGCGTTCCGATTTCAGTTCCAGAGCGATTCGCCCAATGAGTCCTTGATATTTAGTCGTTTTCAGCCAATTCTCTGGATTTTTGAAAATTTCAGTTTTTTGTGAAAATATCCACTAAATGAGGGAATAATATGTGTGACGGTACCCCAGGAGAGTTCCAAATGTGTGTGGGTAGAATATATATCCCACGGGATAAAATTGAAAAAAGTTGAAAAAAAAAATTTTTTTGGACTTAGTAATTTTTCCGGCGTTTATCAGACTTTCAGATAGGGGAAATGTCAGTGAGCGTTCAGATTTCAGTTCCAGAGCGATTTGCCCAATGAGTCCTTGATATTCAGTCATTTTCAGCCAATTTTCTGGATTTTTAAAAATTTCACTTTTTTGTGAAAATATCCACTAAATGAGGGAATAATATGTGTGAGGGTACCCCAGGAGAGTTCCAAATGTGTGTGGGTAGAATATATATCCCACGGGGGTAAAATTGAAAAAAGTTGAAAAAAAATTTTTTTTGGACTTAGTCATTTTTACGGCGTTTATCAGACTTTCAGATAGGGGAAATGTCAGTGAGCATTCCGATATCAGTTCCAGAGCGATTCGCCCAATGAGTCCTTGATATTTAGTCGTTTTCAGCCAATTTTCTGTATTTTTGAAAATTTCAGTTTTTTGTGAAAATATCCACTAAATGAGGGAATAATATGTGTGACGGTACCCCAGGAGAGTTCCAAATGTGTGTGGGTAGAATATATATCCCACGGGGGTAAAATTGAAAAAAGTTGAAAAACATTTTTTTTGGGACTTAGTCATTTTTCCGGCGTTTATCAGACTTTCAGATAGGGGAAATGTGAGTGAGCGTTCCGATTTCAGTTCCAGAGCGATTCGCCCAATGAGTCCTTGATATTTAGTCGTTTTCAGCCAATTTTCTGGATTTTTGAAAATTTCACTTTTTTGTGAAAATATCCACTAAATGAGGGAATAATATGTGTGAGGGTACCCCAGGAGAGTTCCAAATGTGTGTGGGTAGAATATATATCCCACGGCGGTAAAATTGAAAAAAGTTGAAAAACATTTTTTTTGGGACTTAGTCATTTTTCCGGTGTTTATCAGACTTTCAGATAGGGGAAATGTGAGTGAGCGTTCCGATTTCAGTTCCAGAGCGATTCGCCCAATGAGTCCTTGATATTTAGTCGTTTTCAGCCAATTTTCTGGATTTTTGAAAATTTCACTTTTTTGTGAAAATATCCACTAAATGAGGGAATAATATGTGTGAGGGTACCCCAGGAGAGTTCCAAATGTGTGTGGGTAGAATATATATCCCACGGGGGTAAAATTGAAAAAAGTTGAAAAACATTTTTTTTGGGACTTAGTCATTTTTCCAGCGTTTATCAGACTTTCAGATAGGGGAAATGTGAGTGAGCGTTCCGATTTCAGTTCCAGAGCGATTCGCCCAATGAGTCCTTGATATTTAGTCGTTTTCAGCCAATTTTCTGGATTTTTGAAAATTTCACTTTTTTGTGAAAATATCCACTAAATGAGGGAATAATAGGTGTGAGGGTACCCCAGGAGAGTTCCAAATGTGTGTGGGCAGAATATATATCCCACGGGGGTAAAATTGAAAAAAGTTGAAAAAAAATTTTTTTGGGACTTAGTCATTTTTCCGGCGTTTATCAGACTTTCAGATAGGGGAAATGTGAGTGAGCGTTCCGATTTCAGTTCCAGAGCGATTCGCCCAATGAGTCCTTGATATTTAGTCGTTTTCAGCCAATTCTCTGGATTTTTGAAAATTTCAGTTTTTTGTGAAAATATCCACTAAATGAGGGAATAATATGTGTGACGGTACCCCAGGAGAGTTCCAAATGTGTGTGGGTAGAATATATATCCCACGGGATAAAATTGAAAAAAGTTGAAAAAAAAAATTTTTTTGGACTTAGTAATTTTTCCGGCGTTTATCAGACTTTCAGATAGGGGAAATGTCAGTGAGCGTTCAGATTTCAGTTCCAGAGCGATTTGCCCAATGAGTCCTTGATATTCAGTCATTTTCAGCCAATTTTCTGGATTTTTAAAAATTTCACTTTTTTGTGAAAATATCCACTAAATGAGGGAATAATATGTGTGAGGGTACCCCAGGAGAGTTCCAAATGTGTGTGGGTAGAATATATATCCCACGGGGGTAAAATTGAAAAAAGTTGAAAAAAAATTTTTTTTGGACTTAGTCATTTTTACGGCGTTTATCAGACTTTCAGATAGGGGAAATGTCAGTGAGCATTCCGATATCAGTTCCAGAGCGATTCGCCCAATGAGTCCTTGATATTTAGTCGTTTTCAGCCAATTTTCTGTATTTTTGAAAATTTCAGTTTTTTGTGAAAATATCCACTAAATGAGGGAATAATATGTGTGACGGTACCCCAGGAGAGTTCCAAATGTGTGTGGGTAGAATATATATCCCACGGGGGTAAAATTGAAAAAAGTTGAAAAACATTTTTTTTGGGACTTAGTCATTTTTCCGGCGTTTATCAGACTTTCAGATAGGGGAAATGTGAGTGAGCGTTCCGATTTCAGTTCCAGAGCGATTCGCCCAATGAGTCCTTGATATTTAGTCGTTTTCAGCCAATTTTCTGGATTTTTGAAAATTTCACTTTTTTGTGAAAATATCCACTAAATGAGGGAATAATATGTGTGAGGGTACCCCAGGAGAGTTCCAAATGTGTGTGGGTAGAATATATATCCCACGGGGGTAAAATTGAAAAAAGTTGAAAAAAAATTTTTTTGGGACTTAGTCATTTTTCCGGCGTTAATCAGACTTTCAGATAGGGGAAATGTGAGTGAGCGTTCCGATTTCAGTTCCAGAGCGATTCGCCCAATGAGTCCTTGATATTTAGTCGTTTTCAGCCAATTTTCTGGATTTTTGAAAATTTCACTTTTTTGTGAAAATATCCACTAAATGAGGGAATAATATGTGTGAGGGTACCCCAGGAGAGTTCCAAATGTGTGTGGGTAGAATATATATCCCACGGCGGTAAAATTGAAAAAAGTTGAAAAACATTTTTTTTGGGACTTAGTCATTTTTCCGGTGTTTATCAGACTTTCAGATAGGGGAAATGTGAGTGAGCGTTCCGATTTCAGTTCCAGAGCGATTCGCCCAATGAGTCCTTGATATTTAGTCGTTTTCAGCCAATTTTCTGGATTTTTGAAAATTTCACTTTTTTGTGAAAATATCCACTAAATGAGGGAATAATATGTGTGAGGGTACCCCAGGAGAGTTCCAAATGTGTGTGGGTAGAATATATATCCCACGGGGGTAAAATTGAAAAAAGTTGAAAAACATTTTTTTTGGGACTTAGTCATTTTTCCAGCGTTTATCAGACTTTCAGATAGGGGAAATGTGAGTGAGCGTTCCGATTTCAGTTCCAGAGCGATTCGCCCAATGAGTCCTTGATATTTAGTCGTTTTCAGCCAATTTTCTGGATTTTTGAAAATTTCACTTTTTTGTGAAAATATCCACTAAATGAGGGAATAATAGGTGTGAGGGTACCCCAGGAGAGTTCCAAATGTGTGTGGGCAGAATATATATCCCACGGGGGTAAAATTGAAAAAAGTTGAAAAAAAATTTTTTTGGGACTTAGTCATTTTTCCGGCGTTTATCAGACTTTCAGATAGGGGAAATGTGAGTGAGCGTTCCGATTTCAGTTCCAGAGCGATTCGCCCAATGAGTCCTTGATATTTAGTCGTTTTCAGCCAATTCTCTGGATTTTTGAAAATTTCAGTTTTTTGTGAAAATATCCACTAAATGAGGGAATAATATGTGTGACGGTACCCCAGGAGAGTTCCAAATGTGTGTGGGTAGAATATATATCCCACGGGATAAAATTGAAAAAAGTTGAAAAAAAAAATTTTTTTGGACTTAGTAATTTTTCCGGCGTTTATCAGACTTTCAGATAGGGGAAATGTCAGTGAGCGTTCAGATTTCAGTTCCAGAGCGATTTGCCCAATGAGTCCTTGATATTCAGTCATTTTCAGCCAATTTTCTGGATTTTTAAAAATTTCACTTTTTTGTGAAAATATCCACTAAATGAGGGAATAATATGTGTGAGGGTACCCCAGGAGAGTTCCAAATGTGTGTGGGTAGAATATATATCCCACGGGGGTAAAATTGAAAAAAGTTGAAAAAAAATTTTTTTTGGACTTAGTCATTTTTACGGCGTTTATCAGACTTTCAGATAGGGGAAATGTCAGTGAGCATTCCGATATCAGTTCCAGAGCGATTCGCCCAATGAGTCCTTGATATTTAGTCGTTTTCAGCCAATTTTCTGTATTTTTGAAAATTTCAGTTTTTTGTGAAAATATCCACTAAATGAGGGAATAATATGTGTGACGGTACCCCAGGAGAGTTCCAAATGTGTGTGGGTAGAATATATATCCCACGGGGGTAAAATTGAAAAAAGTTGAAAAACATTTTTTTTGGGACTTAGTCATTTTTCCGGCGTTTATCAGACTTTCAGATAGGGGAAATGTGAGTGAGCGTTCCGATTTCAGTTCCAGAGCGATTCGCCCAATGAGTCCTTGATATTTAGTCGTTTTCAGCCAATTTTCTGGATTTTTGAAAATTTCACTTTTTTGTGAAAATATCCACTAAATGAGGGAATAATATGTGTGACGGTACCCCAGGAGAGTTCCAAATGTGTGTGGGTAGAATATATATCCCACGGGGGTAAAATTGAAAAAAGTTGAAAAAAAATTTTTTTGGGACTTAGTCATTTTTCCGGCGTTTATCAGACTTTCAGATAGGGGAAATGTGAGTGAGCGTTCCGATTTCAGTTCCAGAGCGATTCGCCCAATGAGTCCTTGATATTTAGTCGTTTTCAGCCAATTTTCTGGATTTTTGAAAATTTCACTTTTTTGTGAAAATATCCACTAAATGAGGGAATAATATGTGTGAGGGAACCCCAGGAGAGTTCCAAATGTGTGTGGGTAGAATATATATCCCACGGGGATAAAATTGAAAAAAGTTGAAAAAAAAAATTTTTTTGGACTTAGTAATTTTTCCGGCGTTTATCAGACTTTCAGATAGGGGAAATGTCAGTGAGCGTTCCGATTTCAGTTCCAGAGCGATTTGCCCAATGAGTCCTTGATATTCAGTCATTTTCAGCCAATTTTCTGAATTTTTGAAAATTTCACTTTTTTGTGAAAATATCCACTAAATGAGGGAATAATATGTGTGAGGGTACCCCAGGAGAGTTCCAAATGTGTGTGGGTAGAATATATATCCCACGGGGGTAAAATTGAAAAAAGTTGAAAAAAAATTTTTTTTGGACTTAGTCATTTTTCCGGCGTTTATCAGACTTTCAGATAGGGGAAATGTCAGTGAGCATTCCGATATCAGTTCCAGAGCGATTCGCCCAATGAGTCCTTGATATTTAGTCGTTTTCAGCCAATTTTCTGGATTTTTGAAAATTTCACTTTTTTGTGAAAATATCCACTAAATGAGGGAATAATATGTGTGAGGGAACCCCAGGAGAGTTCCAAATGTGTGTGGGTAGAATATATATCCCACGGGGATAAAATTGAAAAAAGTTGAAAAAAAAAATTTTTTTGGACTTAGTAATTTTTCCGGCGTTTATCAGACTTTCAGATAGGGGAAATGTGAGTGAGCGTTCCGATTTCAGTTCCAGAGCGATTCGCCCAATGAGTCCTTGATATTTAGTCGTTTTCAGCCAATTTTCTGGATTTTTGAAAATTTCACTTTTTTGTGAAAATATCCACTAAATGAGGGAATAATATGTGTGAGGGTACCCCAGAAGAGTTCCAAATGTGTGTGGGTAGAATATATATCCCACGGGGGTAAAATTGAAAAAAGTTGAAAAAAAATTTTTTTTGGACTTAGTCATTTTTCCGGCGTTTATCAGACTTTCAGATAGGGGAAATGTGAGTGAGCGTTCCAATTTCAGTTCCAGAGCGATTCGCCCAATGAGTCCTTGATATTTAGTCGTTTTCAGCCAATTTTCTGGATTTTTGAAAATTTCACTTTTTTGTGAAAATATCCACTAAATGAGGGAATAATATGTGTGAGGGTACCCCAGGAGAGTTCCAAATGTGTGTGGGTAGAATATATATCCCACGGGGGTAAAATTGAAAAAAGTTGAAAAAAAATTTTTTTTGGACTTAGTCATTTTTCCGGCGTTTATCAGACTTTCAGATAGGGGAAATGTCAGTGAGCATTCCGATATCAGTTCCAGAGCGATTCGCCCAATGAGTCCTTGATATTAAGTCGTTTTCAGCCAATTTTCTGTATTTTTGAAAATTTCAGTTTTTTGTGAAAATATCCACTAAATGAGGGAATAATATGTGTGACGGTACCCCAGGAGAGTTCCAAATGTGTGTGGGTAGAATATATATCCCACGGGGGTAAAATTGAAAAAAGTTGAAAAAAAATTTTTTTGGGACTTAGTCATTTTTCCGGCGTTTATCAGACTTTCAGATAGGGGAAATGTGAGTGAGCGTTCCGATTTCAGTTCCAGAGCGATTCGCCCAATGAGTCCTTGATATTTAGTCGTTTTCAGCCAATTTTCTGGATTTTTGAAAATTTCACTTTTTTGTGAAAATATCCACTAAATGAGGGAATAATATGTGTGAGGGTACCCCAGGAGAGTTCCAAATGTGTGTGGGTAGAATATATATCCCACGGCGGTAAAATTGAAAAAAGTTGAAAAACATTTTTTTTGGACTTAGTCATTTTTCCGGCATTTATCAGACTTTCAGATAGGGGAAATGTCAGTGAGCGTTCCGATTTCAGTTCCAGAGCGATTCGCCCAATGAGTCCTTGATATTTAGTCGTTTTCAGCCAATTTTCTGGATTTTTGAAAATTTCACTTTTTTGTGAAAATATCCACTAAATGAGGGAATAATATGTGTGAGGGAACCCCAGGAGAGTTCCAAATGTGTGTGGGTAGAATATATATCCCACGGGGATAAAATTGAAAAAAGTTGAAAAAAAAAATTTTTTTGGACTTAGTAATTTTTCCGGCGTTTATCAGACTTTCAGATAGGGGAAATGTCAGTGAGCGTTCAGATTTCAGTTCCAGAGCGATTTGCCCAATGAGTCCTTGATATTTAGTCGTTTTCAGCCAATTTTCTGGATTTTTGAAAATTTCACTTTTTTGTGAAAATATCCACTAAATGAGGGAATAATATGTGTGAGGGTACCCCAGGAGAGTTCCAAATGTGTGTGGGTAGAATATATATCCCACGGGGGTAAAATTGAAAAAAGTTGAAAAAAAATTTTTTTTGGACTTAGTCATTTTTCCGGCGTTTATCAGACTTTCAGATAGGGGAAATGTCAGTGAGCATTCCGATATCAGTTCCAGAGCGATTCGCCCAATGAGTCCTTGATATTAAGTCGTTTTCTGCCAATTTTCTGTATTTTTGAAAATTTCAGTTTTTTGTGAAAATATCCACTAAATGAGGGAATAATATGTGTGACGGTACCCCAGGAGAGTTCCAAATGTGTGTGGGTAGAATATATATCCCACGGGGGTAAAATTGAAAAAAGTTGAAAAAAAATTTTTTTGGGACTTAGTCATTTTTCCGGCGTTTATCAGACTTTCAGATAGGGGAAATGTCAGTGAGCATTCCGATATCAGTTCCAGAGCGATTCGCCCAATGAGTCCTTGATATTTAGTCGTTTTCAGCCAATTTTCTGGATTTTTGAAAATTTCACTTTTTTGTGAAAATATCCACTAAATGAGGGAATAATATGTGTGAGGGAACCCCAGGAGAGTTCCAAATGTGTGTGGGTAGAATATATATCCCACGGGGATAAAATTGAAAAAAGTTGAAAAAAAAAATTTTTTTGGACTTAGTAATTTTTCCGGCGTTTATCAGACTTTCAGATAGGGGAAATGTCAGTGAGCGTTCAGATTTCAGTTCCAGAGCGATTTGCCCAATGAGTCCTTGATATTCAGTCATTTTCAGCCAATTTTCTGGATTTTTAAAAATTTCACTTTTTTGTGAAAATATCCACTAAATGAGGGAATAATATGTGTGAGGGTACCCCAGGAGAGTTCCAAATGTGTGTGGGTAGAATATATATCCCACGGGGGTAAAATTGAAAAAAGTTGAAAAAAAATTTTTTTGGGACTTAGTCATTTTTCCGGCGTTTATCAGACTTTCAGATAGGGGAAATGTGAGTGAGCGTTCCGATTTCAGTTCCAGAGCGATTCGCCCAATGAGTCCTTGATATTTAGTCGTTTTCAGCCAATTTTCTGGATTTTTGAAAATTTCACTTTTTTGTGAAAATATCCACTAAATGAGGGAATAATATGTGTGAGGGTACCCCAGAAGAGTTCCAAATGTGTGTGGGTAGAATATATATCCCACGGGGGTAAAATTGAAAAAAGTTGAAAAAAAATTTTTTTTGGACTTAGTCATTTTTCCGGCGTTTATCAGACTTTCAGATAGGGGAAATGTGAGTGAGCGTTCCAATTTCAGTTCCAGAGCGATTCGCCCAATGAGTCCTTGATATTTAGTCGTTTTCAGCCAATTTTCTGGATTTTTGAAAATTTCACTTTTTTGTGAAAATATCCACTAAATGAGGGAATAATATGTGTGAGGGTACCCCAGGAGAGTTCCAAATGTGTGTGGGTAGAATATATATCCCACGGGGGTAAAATTGAAAAAAGTTGAAAAAAAATTTTTTTTGGACTTAGTCATTTTTCCGGCGTTTATCAGACTTTCAGATAGGGGAAATGTCAGTGAGCATTCCGATATCAGTTCCAGAGCGATTCGCCCAATGAGTCCTTGATATTAAGTCGTTTTCAGCCAATTTTCTGTATTTTTGAAAATTTCAGTTTTTTGTGAAAATATCCACTAAATGAGGGAATAATATGTGTGACGGTACCCCAGGAGAGTTCCAAATGTGTGTGGGTAGAATATATATCCCACGGGGGTAAAATTGAAAAAAGTTGAAAAAAAATTTTTTTGGGACTTAGTCATTTTTCCGGCGTTTATCAGACTTTCAGATAGGGGAAATGTGAGTGAGCGTTCCGATTTCAGTTCCAGAGCGATTCGCCCAATGAGTCCTTGATATTTAGTCGTTTTCAGCCAATTTTCTGGATTTTTGAAAATTTCAGTTTTTTGTGAAAATATCCACTAAATGAGGGAATAATATGTGTGACGGTACCCCAGGAGAGTTCCAAATGTGTGTGGGTAGAATATATATCCCACGGGGGTAAAATTGAAAAAAGTTGAAAAAAAATTTTTTTGGGACTTAGTCATTTTTCCGGCGTTTATCAGACTTTCAGATAGGGGAAATGTGAGTGAGCGTTCCGATTTCAGTTCCAGAGCGATTCGCCCAATGAGTCCTTGATATTTAGTCGTTTTCAGCCAATTTTCTGGATTTTTGAAAATTTCACTTTTTTGTGAAAATATCCACTAAATGAGGGAATAATATGTGTGAGGGTACCCCAGGAGAGTTCCAAATGTGTGTGGGTAGAATATATATCCCACGGCGGTAAAATTGAAAAAAGTTGAAAAACATTTTTTTTGGACTTAGTCATTTTTCCGGCATTTATCAGACTTTCAGATAGGGGAAATGTCAGTGAGCGTTCCGATTTCAGTTCCAGAGCGATTCGCCCAATGAGTCCTTGATATTTAGTCGTTTTCAGCCAATTTTCTGGATTTTTGAAAATTTCACTTTTTTGTGAAAATATCCACTAAATGAGGGAATAATATGTGTGAGGGAACCCCAGGAGAGTTCCAAATGTGTGTGGGTAGAATATATATCCCACGGGGATAAAATTGAAAAAAGTTGAAAAAAAAAATTTTTTTGGACTTAGTAATTTTTCCGGCGTTTATCAGACTTTCAGATAGGGGAAATGTCAGTGAGCGTTCAGATTTCAGTTCCAGAGCGATTTGCCCAATGAGTCCTTGATATTCAGTCATTTTCAGCCAATTTTCTGGATTTTTAAAAATTTCACTTTTTTGTGAAAATATCCACTAAATGAGGGAATAATATGTGTGAGGGTACCCCAGGAGAGTTCCAAATGTGTGTGGGTAGAATATATATCCCACGGCGGTAAAATTGAAAAAAGTTGAAAAACATTTTTTTTGGGACTTAGTAATTTTTCCGGCGTTTATCAGACTTTCAGATAGGGGAAATGTCAGTGAGCGTTCCGATTTCAGTTCCAGAGCGATTTGCCCAATGAGTCCTTGATATTCAGTCATTTTCAGCCAATTTTCTGAATTTTTGAAAATTTCACTTTTTTGTGAAAATATCCACTAAATGAGGGAATAATATGTGTGAGGGTACCCCAGGAGAGTTCCAAATGTGTGTGGGCAGAATATATATCCCACGGGGGTAAAATTGAAAAAAGTTGAAAAAAAATTTTTTTGGGACTTAGTCATTTTTCCGGCGTTTAGCAGACTTTCAGATAGGGGAAATGTCAGTGAGCGTTCCGATTTCAGTTCCAGAGCGATTCGCCCAATGAGTCCTTGATATTTAGTCGTTTTCAGCCAATTTTCTGGATTTTTGAAAATTTCACTTTTTTGTGAAAATATCCACTAAATGAGGGAATAATATGTGTGAGGGTACCCCAGGAGAGTTCCAAATGTGTGTGGGTAGAATATATATCCCACGGGGGTAAAATTGAAAAAAGTTGAAAAAAAAATTTTTTGGGACTTAGTCATTTTTCCGGCGTTTATCAGACTTTCAGATAGGGGAAATGTGAGTGAGCGTTCCGATTTCAGTTCCAGAGCGATTCGCCCAATGAGTCCTTGATATTTAGTCGTTTTCAGCCAATTTTCTGGATTTTTGAAAATTTCACTTTTTTGTGAAAATATCCACTAAATGAGGGAATAATATGTGTGAGGGTACCCCAGGAGAGTTCCAAATGTGTGTGGGTAGAATATATATCCCACGGCGGTAAAATTGAAAAAAGTTGAAAAAAAAATTTTTTGGGACTTAGTCATTTTTCCGGCGTTTATCAGACTTTCAGATAGGGGAAATGTGAGTGAGCGTTCCGATTTCAGTTCCAGAGCGATTCGCCCAATGAGTCCTTGATATTTAGTCGTTTTCAGCCAATTTTCTGGATTTTTGAAAATTTCACTTTTTTGTGAAAATATCCACTAAATGAGGGAATAATATGTGTGAGGGTACCCCAGGAGAGTTCCAAATGTGTGTGGGTAGAATATATATCCCACGGCGGTAAAATTGAAAAAAGTTGAAAAACATTTTTTTTGGGACTTAGTCATTTTTCCGGTGTTTATCAGACTTTCAGATAGGGGAAATGTGAGTGAGCGTTCCGATTTCAGTTCCAGAGCGATTCGCCCAATGAGTCCTTGATATTTAGTCGTTTTCAGCCAATTTTCTGGATTTTTGAAAATTTCATTTTTTTGTGAAAATATCCACTAAATGAGGGAATAATATGTGTGAGGGTACCCCAGGAGAGTTCCAAATGTGTGTGGGTAGAATATATATCCCACGGGGGTAAAATTGAAAAAAGTTGAAAAACATTTTTTTTGGGACTTAGTCATTTTTCCAGCGTTTATCAGACTTTCAGATAGGGGAAATGTGAGTGAGCGTTCCGATTTCAGTTCCAGAGCGATTCGCCCAATGAGTCCTTGATATTTAGTCGTTTTCAGCCAATTTTCTGGATTTTTGAAAATTTCACTTTTTTGTGAAAATATCCACTAAATGAGGGAATAATATGTGTGAGGGTACCCCAGGAGAGTTCCAAATGTGTGTGGGTAGAATATATATCCCACGGGGGTAAAATTGAAAAAAGTTGAAAAACATTTTTTTTGGGACTTAGTCATTTTTCCAGCGTTTATCAGACTTTCAGATAGGGGAAATGTGAGTGAGCGTTCCGATTTCAGTTCCAGAGCGATTCGCCCAATGAGTCCTTGATATTTAGTCGTTTTCAGCCAATTTTCAGGATTTTTGAAAATTTCACTTTTTTGTGAAAATTTCCACTAAATGAGGGAATAATATGTGTGAGGGTACCCCAGAAGAGTTCCAAATGTGTGTGGGTAGAATATATATCCCACGGGGGTAAAATTGAAAAAAGTTGAAAAACATTTTTTTGGGACTTAGTCATTTTTCCGGCGTTTATCAGACTTTCAGATAGGGGAAATGTGAGTGAGCGTTCCGATTTCAGTTCCAGAGCGATTCGCCCAATGAGTCCTTGATATTTAGTCGTTTTCAGCCAATTTTCTGGATTTTTGAAAATTTCAGTTTTTTGTGAAAATATCCACTAAATGAGGGAATAATATGTGTGACGGTACCCCAGGAGAGTTCCAAATGTGTGTGGGTAGAATATATATCCCACGGGGGTAAAATTGAAAAAAGTTGAAAAAAATTTTTTTTGGACTTAGTCATTTTTCCGGCATTTATCAGACTTTCCGATAGGGGAAATGTGAGTGAGCGTTCCGATTTCAGTTCCAGAGCGATTCGCCCAATGAGTCCTTGATATTTAGTCGTTTTCAGCCAATTTTCAGGATTTTTGAAAATTTCACTTTTTTGTGAAAATATCCACTAAATGAGGGAATAATATGTGTGAGGGTACCCCAGAAGAGTTCCAAATGTGTGTGGGTAGAATATATATCCCACGGGGGTAAAATTGAAAAAAGTTGAAAAACATTTTTTTGGGACTTAGTCATTTTTCCGGCGTTTATCAGACTTTCAGATAGGGGAAATGTGAGTGAGCGTTCCGATTTCAGTTCCAGAGCGATTCGCCCAATGAGTCCTTGATATTTAGTCGTTTTCAGCCAATTTTCTGGATTTTTGAAAATTTCAGTTTTTTGTGAAAATATCCACTAAATGAGGGAATAATATGTGTGACGGTACCCCAGGAGAGTTCCAAATGTGTGTGGGTAGAATATATATCCCACGGGGGTAAAATTGAAAAAAGTTGAAAAAAATTTTTTTTGGACTTAGTCATTTTTCCGGCATTTATCAGACTTTCCGATAGGGGAAATGTCAGTGAGCGTTCCGATTTCAGTTCCAGAGCGATTCGCCCAATGAGTCCTTGATATTTAGTCGTTTTCAGCCAATTTTCTGGATTTTTGAAAATTTCACTTTTTTGTGAAAATATCCACTAAATGAGGGAATAATATGTGTGAGGGTACCCCAGAAGAGTTCCATATGTGTGTGGGTAGAATATATATCCCACGGGGGTAAAATTGAAAAAAGTTGAAAAAAAATTTTTTTTGGACTTAGTCATTTTTCCGGCGTTTATCAGACTTTCAGATAGGGGAAATGTCAGTGAGCATTCCAATATCAGTTCCAGAGCGATTCGCCCAATGAGTCCTTGATATTTAGTCGTTTTCAGCCAATTTTCTGTATTTTTGAAAATTTCACTTTTTTGTGAAAATATCCACTAAATGAGGGAATAATATGTGTGAGGGTACCCCAGGAGAGTTCCAAATGTGTGTGGGCAGAATATATATCCCACGGGGGTAAAATTGAAAAAAGTTGAAAAAAATTTTTTTTGGGACTTAGTCATTTTTCCGGCGTTTAGCAGACTTTCAGATAGGGGAAATGTGAGTGAGCGTTCCGATTTCAGTTCCAGAGCGATTCGCCCAATGAGTCCTTGATATTTAGTCGTTTTCAGCTAATTTTCTGGATTTTTGAAAATTTCACTTTTTTGTGAAAATATCCACTAAATGAGGGAATAATATGTGTGAGGGTACCCCAGGAGAGTTCCAAATGTGTGTGGGTAGAATATATATCCCACGGCGGTAACATTGAAAAAAGTTGAAAAACATTTTTTTTGGGACTTAGTCATTTTTCCGGTGTTTATCAGACTTTCAGATAGGGGAAATGTGAGTGAGCGTTCCGATTTCAGTTCCAGAGCGATTCGCCCAATGAGTCCTTGATATTTAGTCGTTTTCAGCCAATTTTCTGGATTTTTGAAAATTTCACTTTTTTGTGAAAATATCCACTAAATGAGGGAATAATATGTGTGAGGGTACCCCAGGAGAGTTCCAAATGTGTGTGGGTAGAATATATATCCCACGGGGGTAAAATTGAAAAAAGTTGAAAAACATTTTTTTTGGGACTTAGTCATTTTTCCAGCGTTTATCAGACTTTCAGATAGGGGAAATGTGAGTGAGCGTTCCGATTTCAGTTCCAGAACGATTCGCCCAATGAGTCCTTGATATTTAGTCGTTTTCAGCCAATTTTCTGGATTTTTGAAAATTTCACTTTTTTGTGAAAATATCCACTAAATGAGGGAATAATATGTGTGAGGGTACCCCAGAAGAGTTCCAAATGTGTGTGGGTAGAATATATATCCCACGGGGGTAAAATTGAAAAAAGTTGAAAAACATTTTTTTTGGGTCTTAGTCATTTTTCCGGCGTTTATCAGACTTTCAGATAGGGGAAATGTCAGATAGCGTTCCGATTTCAGTTCCAGAGCGATTCGCCCAATGAGTCCTTGATATTTAGTCGTTTTCAGCCAATTTTCTGGATTTTTGAAAATTTCACTTTTTTGTGAAAATATCCACTAAATGAGGGAATAATATGTGTGAGGGTACCCCAGAAGAGTTCCATATGTGTGTGGGTAGAATATATATCCCACGGGGTAAAATTGAAAAAAGTTGAAAAAAAATTTTTTTTGGACTTAGTCATTTTTCCGGCGTTTATCAGACTTTCAGATAGGGGAAATGTCAGTGAGCATTCCAATATCAGTTCCAGAGCGATTCGCCCAATGAGTCCTTGATATTTAGTCGTTTTCAGCCAATTTTCTGTATTTTTGAAAATTTCAGTTTTTTGTGAAAATATCCACTAAATGAGGGAATAATATGTGTGACGGTACCCCAGGAGAGTTCCAAATGTGTGTGGGTAGAATATATATCCCACGGGGGTAAAATTGAAAAAAGTTGAAAAAAATTTTTTTGGGACTTAGTCATTTTTCCGGCATTTATCAGACTTTCAGATAGGGGAAATGTCAGTGAGCGTTCTGATTTCAGTTCCAGAGCGATTCGCCCAATGAGTCCTTGATATTTAGTCGTTTTCAGCCAATTTTCTGGATTTTTGAAAATTTCACTTTTTTGTGAAAATATCCACTAAATGAGGGAATAATATGTGTGAGGGTACCCCAGGAGAGTTCCAAATGTGTGTGGGCAGAATATATATCCCACGGGGGTAAAATTGAAAAAAGTTGAAAAAAAATTTTTTTGGGACTTAGTCATTTTTCCGGCGTTTATCAGACTTTCAGATAGGGGAAATGTGAGTGAGCGTTCCGATTTCAGTTCCAGAGCGATTCGCCCAATGAGTCCTTGATATTTAGGCGTTTTCAGCCAATTTTCTGGATTTTTGAAAATTTCACTTTTTTGTGAAAATATCCACTAAATGAGGGAATAATATGTGTGAGGGTACCCCAGGAGAGTTCCAAATGTGTGTGGGTAGAATATATATCCCACGGCGGTAAAATTGAAAAAAGTTGAAAAACATTTTTTTTGGGACTTAGTCATTTTTCCGGTGTTTATCAGACTTTCAGATAGGGGAAATGTGAGTGAGCGTTCCGATTTCAGTTCCAGAGTGATTTGCCCAATGAGTCCTTGATATTCAGTCATTTTCAGCCAATTTTCTGGATTTTTGAAAATTTCACTTTTTTGTGAAAATATCCACTAAATGAGGGAATAATATGTGTGAGGGTACCCCAGGAGAGTTCCAAATGTGTGTGGGCAGAATATATATCCCACGGGGGTAAAATTGAAAAAAGTTGAAAAAAAATTTTTTTGGGACTTAGTCATTTTTCCGGCGTTTATCAGACTTTCAGATAGGGGAAATGTGAGTGAGCGTTCCGATTTCAGTTCCAGAGCGATTCGCCCAATGAGTCCTTGATATTTAGGCGTTTTCAGCCAATTTTCTGGATTTTTGAAAATTTCACTTTTTTGTGAAAATATCCACTAAATGAGGGAATAATATGTGTGAGGGTACCCCAGGAGAGTTCCAAATGTGTGTGGGTAGAATATATATCCCACGGCGGTAAAATTGAAAAAAGTTGAAAAACATTTTTTTTGGGACTTAGTCATTTTTCCGGTGTTTATCAGACTTTCAGATAGGGGAAATGTGAGTGAGCGTTCCGATTTCAGTTCCAGAGTGATTTGCCCAATGAGTCCTTGATATTCAGTCATTTTCAGCCAATTTTCTGGATTTTTGAAAATTTCACTTTTTTGTGAAAATATCCACTAAATGAGGGAATAATATGTGTGAGGGTACCCCAGGAGAGTTCCAAATGTGTGTGGGCAGAATATATATCCCACGGGGGTAAAATTGAAAAAAGTTGAAAAAAAATTTTTTTGGGACTTAGTCATTTTTCCGGCGTTTATCAGACTTTCAGATAGGGGAAATGTGAGTGAGCGTTCCGATTTCAGTTCCAGAGCGATTCGCCCAATGAGTCCTTGATATTTAGTCGTTTTCAGCTAATTTTCTGGATTTTTGAAAATTTCACTTTTTTGTGAAAATATCCACTAAATGAGGGAATAATATGTGTGAGGGTACCCCAGGAGAGTTCCAAATGTGTGTGGGTAGAATATATATCCCACGGGGGTAAAATTGAAAAAAGTTGAAAAAAAATTTTTTTGGGACTTAGTCATTTTTCCGGCGTTTATCAGACTTTCAGATAGGGGAAATGTGAGTGAGCGTTCCGATTTCAGTTCCAGAGCGATTCGCCCAATGAGTCCTTGATATTTAGTCGTTTTCAGCCAATTTTCTAGATTTTTGAAAATTTCACTTTTTTGTGAAAATATCCACTAAATGAGGGAATAATATGTGTGAGGGTACCCCAGGAGAGTTCCAAATGTGTGTGGGTAGAATATATATCCCACGGGGGTAAAATTGAAAAAAGTTGAAAAACATTTTTTTTGGGACTTAGTCATTTTTCCAGCGTTTATCAGACTTTCAGATAGGGGAAATGTGAGTGAGCGTTCCGATTTCAGTTCCAGAACGATTCGCCCAATGAGTCCTTGATATTTAGTCGTTTTCAGCCAATTTTCTGGATTTTTGAAAATTTCACTTTTTTGTGAAAATATCCACTAAATGAGGGAATAATATGTGTGAGGGTACCCCAGAAGAGTTCCAAATGTGTGTGGGTAGAATATATATCCCACGGGGGTAAAATTGAAAAAAGTTGAAAAACATTTTTTTGGGACTTAGTCATTTTTCCAGCGTTTATCAGACTTTCAGATAGGGGAAATGTGAGTGAGCGTTCTGATTTCAGTTCCAGAACGATTCGCCCAATGAGTCCTTGATATTTAGTCGTTTTCAGCCAATTTTCTGGATTTTTGAAAATTTCACTTTTTTGTGAAAATATCCACTAAATGAGGGAATAATATGTGTGAGGGTACCCCAGAAGAGTTCCAAATGTGTGTGGGTAGAATATATATCCCACGGGGGTAAAATTGAAAAAAGTTGAAAAACATTTTTTTTGGGACTTAGTCATTTTTCCAGCGTTTATCAGACTTTCAGATAGGGGAAATGTGAGTGAGCGTTCCGATTTCAGTTCCAGAACGATTCGCCCAATGAGTCCTTGATATTTAGTCGTTTTCAGCCAATTTTCTGGATTTTTGAAAATTTCACTTTTTTGTGAAAATATCCACTAAATGAGGGAATAATATGTGTGAGGGTACCCCAGAAGAGTTCCAAATGTGTGTGGGTAGAATATATATCCCACGGGGGTAAAATTGAAAAAAGTTGAAAAACATTTTTTTTGGGACTTAGTCATTTTTCCGGCGTTTATCAGACTTTCAGATAGGGGAAATGTGAGTGAGCGTTCCGATTTCAGTTCCAGAGCGATTCGCCCAATAAGTCCTTGATATTTAGTCGTTTTCAGCCAATTTTCTGGATTTTTGAAAATTTCACTTTTTTGTGAAAATATCCACTAAATGAGGGAATAATATGTGTGAGGGTACCCCAGGAGAGTTCCAAATGTGTGTGGGCAGAATATATATCCCACGGGGGTAAAATTGAAAAAAGTTGAAAAAAAATTTTTTTGGGACTTAGTCATTTTTCCGGCGTTTATCAGACTTTCAGATAGGGGAAATGTGAGTGAGCATTCCGATTTCAGTTCCAGAGCGATTCGCCCAATGAGTCCTTGATATTTAGTCGTTTTCAGCCAATTTTCTGGATTTTTGAAAATTTCAGTTTTTTGTGAAAATATCCACTAAATGAGGGAATAATATGTGTGAGGGTACCCCAGAAGAGTTCCAAATGTGTGTGGGTAGAATATATATCCCACGGGGGTAAAATTGAAAAAAGTTGAAAAACATTTTTTTGGGACTTAGTCATTTTTCCAGCGTTTATCAGACTTTCAGATAGGGGAAATGTGAGTGAGCGTTCTGATTTCAGTTCCAGAACGATTCGCCCAATGAGTCCTTGATATTTAGTCGTTTTCAGCCAATTTTCTGGATTTTTGAAAATTTCACTTTTTTGTGAAAATATCCACTAAATGAGGGAATAATATGTGTGAGGGTACCCCAGAAGAGTTCCAAATGTGTGTGGGTAGAATATATATCCCACGGGGGTAAAATTGAAAAAAGTTGAAAAACATTTTTTTGGGGACTTAGTCATTTTTCCAGCGTTTATCAGACTTTCAGATAGGGGAAATGTGAGTGAGCGTTCTGATTTCAGTTCCAGAACGATTCGCCCAATGAGTCCTTGATATTTAGTCGTTTTCAGCCAATTTTCTGGATTTTTGAAAATTTCACTTTTTTGTGAAAATATCCACTAAATGAGGGAATAATATGTGTGAGGGTACCCCAGAAGAGTTCCAAATGTGTGTGGGTAGAATATATATCCCACGGGGGTAAAATTGAAAAAAGTTGAAAAACATTTTTTTTGGGACTTAGTCATTTTTCCGGCGTTTATCAGACTTTCAGATAGGGGAAATGTGAGTGAGCGTTCCGATTTCAGTTCCAGAGCGATTCGCCCAATAAGTCCTTGATATTTAGTCGTTTTCAGCCAATTTTCTGGATTTTTGAAAATTTCACTTTTTTGTGAAAATATCCACTAAATGAGGGAATAATATGTGTGAGGGTACCCCAGGAGAGTTCCAAATGTGTGTGGGCAGAATATATATCCCACGGGGGTAAAATTGAAAAAAGTTGAAAAAAAATTTTTTTGGGACTTAGTCATTTTTCCGGCGTTTATCAGACTTTCAGATAGGGGAAATGTGAGTGAGCGTTCCGATTTCAGTTCCAGAGCGATTCGCCCAATGAGTCCTTGATATTTAGTCGTTTTCAGCCAATTTTCTGGATTTTTGAAAATTTCAGTTTTTTGTGAAAATATCCACTAAATGAGGGAATAATATGTGTGACGGTACCCCAGGAGAGTTCCAAATGTGTGTGGGTAGAATATATATCCCACGGGGGTAAAATTGAAAAAAGTTGAAAAAAAAATTTTTTTTGGACTTAGTAATTTTTCCGGCGTTTATCAGACTTTCAGATAGGGGAAATGTGAGTGAGCGTTCCGATTTCAGTTCCAGAGCGATTCGCCCAATGAGTCCTTGATATTTAGTCGTTTTCAGCCAATTTTCTGTATTTTTGAAAATTTCAGTTTTTTGTGAAAATATCCACTAAATGAGGGAATAATATGTGTGACGGTACCCCAGGAGAGTTCCAAATGTGTGTGGGTAGAATATATATCCCACGGGGGTAAAATTGAAAAAAGTTGAAAAACATTTTTTTTGGGTCTTAGTCATTTTTCCGGCGTTTATCAGACTTTCAGATAGGGGAAATGTCAGTGAGCGTTCCGATTTCAGTTCCAGAGTGATTTGCCCAATGAGTCCTTGATATTCAGTCATTTTCAGCCAATTTTCTGGATTTTTGAAAATTTCACTTTTTTGTGAAAATATCCACTAAATGAGGGAATAATATGTGTGAGGGTACCCCAGGAGAGTTCCAAATGTGTGTGGGCAGAATATATATCCCACGGGGGTAAAATTGAAAAAAGTTGAAAAAAAATTTTTTTGGGACTTAGTCATTTTTCCGGCGTTTAGCAGACTTTCAGATAGGGGAAATGTGAGTGAGCGTTCCGATTTCAGTTCCAGAGCGATTCGCCCAATGAGTCCTTGATATTTAGTCGTTTTCAGCCAATTTTCTGGATTTTTGAAAATTTCACTTTTTTGTGAAAATATCCACTAAATGAGGGAATAATATGTGTGAGGGTACCCCAGGAGAGTTCCAAATGTGTGTGGGTAGAATATATATCCCACGGCGGTAAAATTGAAAAAAGTTGAAAAACATTTTTTTTGGGACTTAGTCATTTTTCCGGTGTTTATCAGACTTTCAGAGAGGGGAAATGTGAATGAGAGTTCCGATTTCAGTTCCAGAGCGATTCGCCCAATGAGTCCTTGATATTTAGTCGTTTTCAGCCAATTTTCTGGATTTTTGAAAATTTCACTTTTTTGTGAAAATATCCACTAAATGAGGGAATAATATGTGTGAGGGTACCCCAGAAGAGTTCCAAATGTGTGTGGGTAGAATATATATCCCACGGGGGTAAAATTGAAAAAAGTTGAAAAACATTTTTTTTGGGTCTTAGTCATTTTTCCGGCGTTTATCAGACTTTCAGATAGGGGAAATGTCAGTGAGCGTTCCGATTTCAGTTCCAGAGTGATTTGCCCAATGAGTCCTTGATATTCAGTCATTTTCAGCCAATTTTCTGGATTTTTGAAAATTTCACTTTTTTGTGAAAATATCCACTAAATGAGGGAATAATATGTGTGAGGGTACCCCAGGAGAGTTCCAAATGTGTGTGGGCAGAATATATATCCCACGGGGGTAAAATTGAAAAAAGTTGAAAAAAAATTTTTTTGGGACTTAGTCATTTTTCCGGCGTTTAGCAGACTTTCAGATAGGGGAAATGTGAGTGAGCGTTCCGATTTCAGTTCCAGAGCGATTCGCCCAATGAGTCCTTGATATTTAGTCGTTTTCAGCCAATTTTCTGGATTTTTGAAAATTTCACTTTTTTGTGAAAATATCCACTAAATGAGGGAATAATATGTGTGAGGGTACCCCAGGAGAGTTCCAAATGTGTGTGGGTAGAATATATATCCCACGGCGGTAAAATTGAAAAAAGTTGAAAAACATTTTTTTTGGGACTTAGTCATTTTTCCGGCGTTTATCAGACTTTCAGATACGGGGAAATGTGAGTGAGCGTTCCGATTTCAGTTCCAGAGCGATTCGCCCAATGAGTCCTTGATATTTAGTCGTTTTCAGCCAATTTTCTGGATTTTTGAAAATTTCACTTTTTTGTGAAAATATCCACTAAATGAGGGAATAATATGTGTGAGGGTACCCCAGAAGAGTTCCAAATGTGTGTGGGTAGAATATATATCCCACGGGGGTAAAATTGAAAAAAGTTGAAAAAAAATTTTTTTTGGACTTAGTCATTTTTCCGGCGTTTATCAGACTTTCAGATAGGGGAAATGTGAGTGAGCATTCCGATTTCAGTTCCAGAGCGATTCGCCCAATGAGTCCTTGATATTTAGTCGTTTTCAGCCAATTTTCTGGATTTTTGAAAATTTCACTTTTTTGTGAAAATATCCACTAAATGAGGGAATAATATGTGTGAGGGTACCCCAGGAGAGTTCCAAATGTGTGTGGGCAGAATATATATCCCACGGGGGTAAAATTGAAAAAAGTTGAAAAACATTTTTTTTGGGACTTAGTCATTTTTCCGGCGTTTATCAGACTTTCAGATAGGGGAAATGTGAGTGAGCGTTCCGATTTCAGTTCCAGAGCGATTCGCCCAATGAGTCCTTGATATTTAGTCGTTTTCAGCCAATTTTCTGGATTTTTGAAAATTTCACTTTTTTGTGAAAATATCCACTAAATGAGGGAATAATATGTGTGAGGGTACCCCAGGAGAGTTCCAAATGTGTGTGGGCAGAATATATATCCCACATGGGTAAAATTGAAAAAAGTTGAAAAAAATTTTTTTTGGGACTTAGTCATTTTTCCGGCGTTTATCAGACTTTCAGATAGGGGAAATGTGAGTGAGCGTTCCGATTTCAGTTCCAGAGCGATTCGCCCAATGAGTCCTTGATATTTAGTCGTTTTCAGCCAATCTTCTGGATTTTTGAAAATTTCACTTTTTTGTGAAAATATACACTAAATGAGGGAATAATATGTGTGAGGGAACCCCAGGAGAGTTCCAAATGTGTGTGGGTAGAATATATATGTCCCACGGGGATAAAATTGAAAAAAGTTGAAAAAAATATTTTTTTTGGACTTAGTCATTTTTCCGGCGTTTATCAGACTTTCAGATAGGGGAAATGTGAGTGAGCGTTCCGATTTCAGTTCCAGAGCGATTCGCCCAATGAGTCCTTGATATTTAGTCGTTTTCAGCCAATTTTCTGGATTTTTGAAAATTTCAGTTTTTTGTGAAAATATCCACTAAATGAGGGAATAATATGTGTGACGGTACCCCAGGAGAGTTCCAAATGTGTGTGGGTAGAATATATATCCCACAGGGGTAAAATTGAAAAAAGTTGAAAAAAATTTTTTTTGGACTTAGTCATTTTTCCGGCATTTATCAGACTTTCAGATAGGGGAAATGTCAGTGAGCGTTCCGATTTCAGTTCCAGAGCGATTCGCCCAATGAGTCCTTGATATTTAGTCGTTTTCAGCCAATCTTCTGGATTTTTGAAAATTTCACTTTTTTGTGAAAATATCCACTAAATGAGGGAATAATATGTGTGAGGGAACCCCAGGAGAGTTCCAAATGTGTGTGGGTAGAATATATATGTCCCACGGGGATAAAATTGAAAAAAGTTGAAAAAAATATTTTTTTTGGACTTAGTCATTTTTCCGGCGTTTATCAGACTTTCAGATAGGGGAAATGTGAGTGAGCGTTCCGATTTCAGTTCCAGAGCGATTCGCCCAATGAGTCCTTGATATTTAGTCGTTTTCAGCCAATTTTCTGGATTTTTGAAAATTTCACTTTTTTGTGAAAATATCCACTAAATGAGGGAATAATATGTGTGAGGGTACCCCAGGAGAGTTCCAAATGTGTGTGGGTAGAATATATATCCCACGGGGGTAAAATTGAAAAAAGTTGAAAAAAAATTTTTTTTGGACTTAGTCATTTTTCCGGCATTTATCAGACTTTCAGATAGGGGAAATGTCAGTGAGCATTCCGATATCAGTTCCAGAGCAATTCGCCCAATGAGTCCTTGATATTTAGTCGTTTTCAGCCAATTTTCTGTATTTTTGAAAATTTCAGTTTTTTGTGAAAATATCCACTAAATGAGGGAATAATATGTGTGACGGTACCCCAGGAGAGTTCCAAATGTGTGTGGGTAGAATATATATCCCACGGGGGTAAAATTGAAAAAAGTTGAAAAACATTTTTTTTGGGTCTTAGTCATTTTTCCGGCGTTTATCAGACTTTCAGATAGGGGAAATGTGAGTGAGCGTTCCGATTTCAGTTCCAGAGCGATTCGCCCAATGAGTCCTTGATATTTAGTCGTTTTCAGCCAATTTTCTGGATTTTTGAAAATTTCACTTTTTTGTGAAAATATCCACTAAATGAGGGAATAATATGTGTGAGGGTACCCCAGGAGAGTTCCAAATGTGTGTGGGTAGAATATATATCCCACGGGGGTAAAATTGAAAAAAGTTGAAAAAAAATTTTTTTTGGACTTAGTCATTTTTCCGGCGTTTATCAGACTTTCAGATAGGGGAAATGTCAGTGAGCATTCCGATATCAGTTCCAGAGCGATTCGCCCAATGAGTCCTTGATATTTAGTCGTTTTCAGCCAATTTTCTGTATTTTTGAAAATTTCAGTTTTTTGTGAAAATATCCACTAAATGAGGGAATAATATGTGTGACGGTACCCCAGGAGAGTTCCAAATGTGTGTGGGTAGAATATATATCCCACGGGGGTAAAATTGAAAAAAGTTGAAAAAAATTTTTTTGGGACTTAGTCATTTTTCCGGCATTTATCAGACTTTCAGATACGGGAAATGTCAGTGAGCGTTCTGATTTCAGTTCCAGAGCGATTCGCCCAATGAGTCCTTGATATTTAGTCGTTTTCAGCCAATTTTCTGGATTTTTGAAAATTTCACTTTTTTGTGAAAATATCCACTAAATGAGGGAATAATATGTGTGAGGGAACCCCAGGAGAGTTCCAAATGTGTGTGGGTAGAATATATATCCCACGGGGATAAAATTGAAAAAAGTTGAAAAAAAATTTTTTTTTGGACTTAGTAATTTTTCCGGCGTTTATCAGACTTTCAGATAGGGGAAATGTCAGTGAGCGTTCCGATTTCAGTTCCAGAGTGATTTGCCCAATGAGTCCTTGATATTCAGTCATTTTCAGCCAATTTTCTGGATTTTTGAAAATTTTACTTTTTTGTGAAAATATCCACTAAATGAGGGAATAATATGTGTGAGGGTACCCCAGGAGAGTTCCAAATGTGTGTGGGCAGAATATATATCCCACGGGGGTAAAATTGAAAAAAGTTGAAAAAAAATTTTTTGGGGACTTAGTCATTTTTCCGGCGTTTAGCAGACTTTCAGATAGGGGAAATGTGAGTGAGCGTTCCGATTTCAGTTCCAGAGCGATTCGCCCAATGAGTCCTTGATATTTAGTCGTTTTCAGCCAATTTTCTGGATTTTTGAAAATTTCACTTTTTTGTGAAAATATCCACTAAATGAGGGAATAATATGTGTGAGGGTACCCCAGGAGAGTTCCAAATGTGTGTGGGTAGAATATATATCCCACGGCGGTAAAATTGAAAAAAGTTGAAAAACATTTTTTTTGGGACTTAGTCATTTTTCCGGTGTTTATCAGACTTTCAGAGAGGGGAAATGTGAATGAGAGTTCCGATTTCAGTTCCAGAGCGATTCGCCCAATGAGTCCTTGATATTTAGTCGTTTTCAGCCAATTTTCTGGATTTTTGAAAATTTCACTTTTTTGTGAAAATATCCACTAAATGAGGGAATAATATGTGTGAGGGTACCCCAGAAGAGTTCCAAATGTGTGTGGGTAGAATATATATCCCACGGGGGTAAAATTGAAAAAAGTTGAAAAAAAATTTTTTTTGGACTTAGTCATTTTTCCGGCGTTTATCAGACTTTCAGATAGGGGAAATGTGAGTGAGCATTCCGATTTCAGTTCCAGAGCGATTCGCCCAATGAGTCCTTGATATTTAGTCGTTTTCAGCCAATTTTCTGGATTTTTGAAAATTTCACTTTTTTGTGAAAATATCCACTAAATGAGGGAATAATATGTGTGAGGGTACCCCAGAAGAGTTCCAAATGTGTGTGGGTAGAATATATATCCCACGGGGGTAAAATTGAAAAAAGTTGAAAAAAAATTTTTTTTGGACTTAGTCATTTTTCCGGCGTTTATCAGACTTTCAGATAGGGGAAATGTGAGTGAGCATTCCGATATCAGTTCCAGAGCAATTCGCCCAATGAGTCCTTGATATTTAGTCGTTTTCAGCCAATTTTCTGTATTTTTGAAAATTTCAGTTTTTTGTGAAAATATCCACTAAAT
Organism: Phyllobates terribilis; assembly: GCF_046119375.1. Classification (NCBI taxonomy): domain Eukaryota; kingdom Metazoa; phylum Chordata; class Amphibia; order Anura; family Dendrobatidae; genus Phyllobates; species Phyllobates terribilis. The sequence continues at coordinate 9,447,670 of NW_027362805.1, read as the reverse complement.
GAGGGAATAATATGTGTGACGGTACCCCAGGAGAGTTCCAAATGTGTGTGGGTAGAATATATATCCCACGGGGGTAAAATTGAAAAAAGTTGAAAAACATTTTTTTTGGGTCTTAGTCATTTTTCCGGCGTTTATCAGACTTTCAGATAGGGGAAATGTGAGTGAGCGTTCCGATTTCAGTTCCAGAGCGATTCGCCCAATGAGTCCTTGATATTTAGTCGTTTTCAGCCAATTTTCTGGATTTTTGAAAATTTCACTTTTTTGTGAAAATATCCACTAAATGAGGGAATAATATGTGTGAGGGTACCCCAGGAGAGTTCCAAATGTGTGTGGGTAGAATATATATCCCACGGGGGTAAAATTGAAAAAAGTTGAAAAAAAATTTTTTTTGGACTTAGTCATTTTTCCGGCGTTTATCAGACTTTCAGATAGGGGAAATGTCAGTGAGCATTCCGATATCAGTTCCAGAGCGATTCGCCCAATGAGTCCTTGATATTTAGTCGTTTTCAGCCAATTTTCTGTATTTTTGAAAATTTCAGTTTTTTGTGAAAATATCCACTAAATGAGGGAATAATATGTGTGACGGTACCCCAGGAGAGTTCCAAATGTGTGTGGGTAGAATATATATCCCACGGGGGTAAAATTGAAAAAAGTTGAAAAAAATTTTTTTGGGACTTAGTCATTTTTCCGGCATTTATCAGACTTTCAGATACGGGAAATGTCAGTGAGCGTTCTGATTTCAGTTCCAGAGCGATTCGCCCAATGAGTCCTTGATATTTAGTCGTTTTCAGCCAATTTTCTGGATTTTTGAAAATTTCACTTTTTTGTGAAAATATCCACTAAATGAGGGAATAATATGTGTGAGGGAACCCCAGGAGAGTTCCAAATGTGTGTGGGTAGAATATATATCCCACGGGGATAAAATTGAAAAAAGTTGAAAAAAAATTTTTTTTTGGACTTAGTAATTTTTCCGGCGTTTATCAGACTTTCAGATAGGGGAAATGTCAGTGAGCGTTCCGATTTCAGTTCCAGAGTGATTTGCCCAATGAGTCCTTGATATTCAGTCATTTTCAGCCAATTTTCTGGATTTTTGAAAATTTCACTTTTTTGTGAAAATATCCACTAAATGAGGGAATAATATGTGTGAGGGTACCCCAGGAGAGTTCCAAATGTGTGTGGGCAGAATATATATCCCACGGGGGTAAAATTGAAAAAAGTTGAAAAAAATTTTTTTGGGGACTTAGTCATTTTTCCGGCGTTTAGCAGACTTTCAGATAGGGGAAATGTGAGTGAGCGTTCCGATTTCAGTTCCAGAGCGATTCGCCCAATGAGTCCTTGATATTTAGTCGTTTTCAGCCAATTTTCTGGATTTTTGAAAATTTCACTTTTTTGTGAAAATATCCACTAAATGAGGGAATAATATGTGTGAGGGTACCCCAGGAGAGTTCCAAATGTGTGTGGGTAGAATATATATCCCACGGCGGTAAAATTGAAAAAAGTTGAAAAACATTTTTTTTGGGACTTAGTCATTTTTCCGGTGTTTATCAGACTTTCAGAGAGGGGAAATGTGAATGAGAGTTCCGATTTCAGTTCCAGAGCGATTCGCCCAATGAGTCCTTGATATTTAGTCGTTTTCAGCCAATTTTCTGGATTTTTGAAAATTTCACTTTTTTGTGAAAATATCCACTAAATGAGGGAATAATATGTGTGAGGGTACCCCAGAAGAGTTCCAAATGTGTGTGGGTAGAATATATATCCCACGGGGGTAAAATTGAAAAAAGTTGAAAAAAAATTTTTTTTGGACTTAGTCATTTTTCCGGCGTTTATCAGACTTTCAGATAGGGGAAATGTGAGTGAGCATTCCGATTTCAGTTCCAGAGCGATTCGCCCAATGAGTCCTTGATATTTAGTCGTTTTCAGCCAATTTTCTGGATTTTTGAAAATTTCACTTTTTTGTGAAAATATCCACTAAATGAGGGAATAATATGTGTGAGGGTACCCCAGAAGAGTTCCAAATGTGTGTGGGTAGAATATATATCCCACGGGGGTAAAATTGAAAAAAGTTGAAAAAAAATTTTTTTTGGACTTAGTCATTTTTCCGGCGTTTATCAGACTTTCAGATAGGGGAAATGTGAGTGAGCATTCCGATTTCAGTTCCAGAGCGATTCGCCCAATGAGTCCTTGATATTTAGTCGTTTTCAGCCAATTTTCTGGATTTTTGAAAATTTCACTTTTTTGTGAAAATATCCACTAAATGAGGGAATAATATGTGTGAGGGTACCCCAGAAGAGTTCCAAATGTGTGTGGGTAGAATATATATCCCACGGGGGTAAAATTGAAAAAAGTTGAAAAAAAATTTTTTTTGGACTTAGTCATTTTTCCGGCGTTTATCAGACTTTCAGATAGGGGAAATGTGAGTGAGCATTCCGATTTCAGTTCCAGAGCGATTCGCCCAATGAGTCCTTGATATTTAGTCGTTTTCAGCCAATTTTCTGGATTTTTGAAAATTTCACTTTTTTGTGAAAATATCCACTAAATGAGGGAATAATATGTGTGAGGGTACCCCAGGAGAGTTCCAAATGTGTGTGGGCAGAATATATATCCCACATGGGTAAAATTGAAAAAAGTTGAAAAAAATTTTTTTTGGGCTTAGTCATTTTTCCGGCATTTATCAGACTTTCAGATAGGGGAAATGTCAGTGAGCGTTCCGATTTCAGTTCCAGAGCGATTCGCCCAATGAGTCCTTGATATTTAGTCGTTTTCAGCCAATCTTCTGGATTTTTGAAAATTTCACTTTTTTGTGAAAATATCCACTAAATGAGGGAATAATATGTGTGAGGGAACCCCAGGAGAGTTCCAAATGTGTGTGGGTAGAATATATATGTCCCACGGGGATAAAATTGAAAAAAGTTGAAAAAAATATTTTTTTTGGACTTAGTCATTTTTCCGGCGTTTATCAGACTTTCAGATAGGGGAAATGTGAGTGAGCGTTCCGATTTCAGTTCCAGAGCGATTCGCCCAATGAGTCCTTGATATTTAGTCGTTTTCAGCCAATTTTCTGGATTTTTGAAAATTTCACTTTTTTGAGAAAATATCCACTAAATGAGGGAATAATATGTGTGAGGGTACCCGAGAAGAGTTCCAAATGTGTGTGGGTAGAATATATATCCCACGGGGGTAAAATTGAAAAAAGTTGAAAAAAAATTTTTTTTGGACTTAGTCATTTTTCCGGCGTTTATCAGACTTTCAGATAGGGGAAATGTGAGTGAGCATTCCGATTTCAGTTCCAGAGCGATTCGCCCAATGAGTCCTTGATATTTAGTCGTTTTCAGCCAATTTTCTGGATTTTTGAAAATTTCACTTTTTTGTGAAAATATCCACTAAATGAGGGAATAATATGTGTGAGGGTACCCCAGGAGAGTTCCAAATGTGTGTGGGCAGAATATATATCCCACGGGGGTAAAATTGAAAAAAGTTGAAAAACATTTTTTTTGGGACTTAGTCATTTTTCCGGCGTTTATCAGACTTTCAGATAGGGGAAATGTCAGTGAGCATTCCGATATCAGTTCCAGAGCGATTCGCCCAATGAGTCCTTGATATTTAGTCGTTTTCAGCCAATTTTCTGTATTTTTGAAAATTTCAGTTTTTTGTGAAAATATCCACTAAATGAGGGAATAATATGTGTGACGGTACCCCAGGAGAGTTCCAAATGTGTGTGGGTAGAATATATATCCCACGGGGGTAAAATTGAAAAAAGTTGAAAAAAATTTTTTTTTGGACTTAGTAATTTTTCCGGCGTTTATCAGACTTTCAGATAGGGGAAATGTCAGTGAGCGTTCCGATTTCAGTTCCAGAGTGATTTGCCCAATGAGTCCTTGATATTCAGTCATTTTCAGCCAATTTTCTGGATTTTTGAAAATTTCACTTTTTTGTGAAAATATCCACTAAATGAGGGAATAATATGTGTGAGGGTACCCCAGGAGAGTTCCAAATGTGTGTGGGTAGAATATATATCCCACGGGGGTAAAATTGAAAAAAGTTGAAAAAAAATTTTTTTTGGACTTAGTCATTTTTCCGGCGTTTATCAGACTTTCAGATAGGGGAAATGTCAGTGAGCATTCCGATATCAGTTCCAGAGCGATTCGCCCAATGAGTCCTTGATATTTAGTCGTTTTCAGCCAATTTTCTGTATTTTTGAAAATTTCAGTTTTTTGTGAAAATATCCACTAAATGAGGGAATAATATGTGTGACGGTACCCCAGGAGAGTTCCAAATGTGTGTGGGTAGAATATATATCCCACGGGGGTAAAATTGAAAAAAGTTGAAAAAAATTTTTTTGGGACTTAGTCATTTTTCCGGCATTTATCAGACTTTCAGATACGGGAAATGTCAGTGAGCGTTCTGATTTCAGTTCCAGAGCGATTCGCCCAATGAGTCCTTGATATTTAGTCGTTTTCAGCCAATTTTCTGGATTTTTGAAAATTTCACTTTTTTGTGAAAATATCCACTAAATGAGGGAATAATATGTGTGAGGGAACCCCAGGAGAGTTCCAAATGTGTGTGGGTAGAATATATATCCCACGGGGATAAAATTGAAAAAAGTTGAAAAAAAATTTTTTTTTGGACTTAGTAATTTTTCCGGCGTTTATCAGACTTTCAGATAGGGGAAATGTCAGTGAGCGTTCCGATTTCAGTTCCAGAGTGATTTGCCCAATGAGTCCTTGATATTCAGTCATTTTCAGCCAATTTTCTGGATTTTTGAAAATTTCACTTTTTTGTGAAAATATCCACTAAATGAGGGAATAATATGTGTGAGGGTACCCCAGGAGAGTTCCAAATGTGTGTGGGCAGAATATATATCCCACGGGGGTAAAATTGAAAAAAGTTGAAAAAAATTTTTTTGGGGACTTAGTCATTTTTCCGGCGTTTAGCAGACTTTCAGATAGGGGAAATGTGAGTGAGCGTTCCGATTTCAGTTCCAGAGCGATTCGCCCAATGAGTCCTTGATATTTAGTCGTTTTCAGCCAATTTTCTGGATTTTTGAAAATTTCACTTTTTTGTGAAAATATCCACTAAATGAGGGAATAATATGTGTGAGGGTACCCCAGGAGAGTTCCAAATGTGTGTGGGTAGAATATATATCCCACGGCGGTAAAATTGAAAAAAGTTGAAAAACATTTTTTTTGGGACTTAGTCATTTTTCCGGTGTTTATCAGACTTTCAGAGAGGGGAAATGTGAATGAGAGTTCCGATTTCAGTTCCAGAGCGATTCGCCCAATGAGTCCTTGATATTTAGTCGTTTTCAGCCAATTTTCTGGATTTTTGAAAATTTCACTTTTTTGTGAAAATATCCACTAAATGAGGGAATAATATGTGTGAGGGTACCCCAGAAGAGTTCCAAATGTGTGTGGGTAGAATATATATCCCACGGGGGTAAAATTGAAAAAAGTTGAAAAAAAATTTTTTTTGGACTTAGTCATTTTTCCGGCGTTTATCAGACTTTCAGATAGGGGAAATGTGAGTGAGCATTCCGATTTCAGTTCCAGAGCGATTCGCCCAATGAGTCCTTGATATTTAGTCGTTTTCAGCCAATTTTCTGGATTTTTGAAAATTTCACTTTTTTGTGAAAATATCCACTAAATGAGGGAATAATATGTGTGAGGGTACCCCAGAAGAGTTCCAAATGTGTGTGGGTAGAATATATATCCCACGGGGGTAAAATTGAAAAAAGTTGAAAAAAAATTTTTTTTGGACTTAGTCATTTTTCCGGCGTTTATCAGACTTTCAGATAGGGGAAATGTGAGTGAGCATTCCGATTTCAGTTCCAGAGCGATTCGCCCAATGAGTCCTTGATATTTAGTCGTTTTCAGCCAATTTTCTGGATTTTTGAAAATTTCACTTTTTTGTGAAAATATCCACTAAATGAGGGAATAATATGTGTGAGGGTACCCCAGAAGAGTTCCAAATGTGTGTGGGTAGAATATATATCCCACGGGGGTAAAATTGAAAAAAGTTGAAAAAAAATTTTTTTTGGACTTAGTCATTTTTCCGGCGTTTATCAGACTTTCAGATAGGGGAAATGTGAGTGAGCATTCCGATTTCAGTTCCAGAGCGATTCGCCCAATGAGTCCTTGATATTTAGTCGTTTTCAGCCAATTTTCTGGATTTTTGAAAATTTCACTTTTTTGTGAAAATATCCACTAAATGAGGGAATAATATGTGTGAGGGTACCCCAGGAGAGTTCCAAATGTGTGTGGGCAGAATATATATCCCACATGGGTAAAATTGAAAAAAGTTGAAAAAAATTTTTTTTGGGCTTAGTCATTTTTCCGGCATTTATCAGACTTTCAGATAGGGGAAATGTCAGTGAGCGTTCCGATTTCAGTTCCAGAGCGATTCGCCCAATGAGTCCTTGATATTTAGTCGTTTTCAGCCAATCTTCTGGATTTTTGAAAATTTCACTTTTTTGTGAAAATATCCACTAAATGAGGGAATAATATGTGTGAGGGAACCCCAGGAGAGTTCCAAATGTGTGTGGGTAGAATATATATGTCCCACGGGGATAAAATTGAAAAAAGTTGAAAAAAATATTTTTTTTGGACTTAGTCATTTTTCCGGCGTTTATCAGACTTTCAGATAGGGGAAATGTGAGTGAGCGTTCCGATTTCAGTTCCAGAGCGATTCGCCCAATGAGTCCTTGATATTTAGTCGTTTTCAGCCAATTTTCTGGATTTTTGAAAATTTCACTTTTTTGAGAAAATATCCACTAAATGAGGGAATAATATGTGTGAGGGTACCCGAGAAGAGTTCCAAATGTGTGTGGGTAGAATATATATCCCACGGGGGTAAAATTGAAAAAAGTTGAAAAAAAATTTTTTTTGGACTTAGTCATTTTTCCGGCGTTTATCAGACTTTCAGATAGGGGAAATGTGAGTGAGCATTCCGATTTCAGTTCCAGAGCGATTCGCCCAATGAGTCCTTGATATTTAGTCGTTTTCAGCCAATTTTCTGGATTTTTGAAAATTTCACTTTTTTGTGAAAATATCCACTAAATGAGGGAATAATATGTGTGAGGGTACCCCAGGAGAGTTCCAAATGTGTGTGGGCAGAATATATATCCCACGGGGGTAAAATTGAAAAAAGTTGAAAAACATTTTTTTTGGGACTTAGTCATTTTTCCGGCGTTTATCAGACTTTCAGATAGGGGAAATGTCAGTGAGCATTCCGATATCAGTTCCAGAGCGATTCGCCCAATGAGTCCTTGATATTTAGTCGTTTTCAGCCAATTTTCTGTATTTTTGAAAATTTCAGTTTTTTGTGAAAATATCCACTAAATGAGGGAATAATATGTGTGACGGTACCCCAGGAGAGTTCCAAATGTGTGTGGGTAGAATATATATCCCACGGGGGTAAAATTGAAAAAAGTTGAAAAAAATTTTTTTTTGGACTTAGTAATTTTTCCGGCGTTTATCAGACTTTCAGATAGGGGAAATGTCAGTGAGCGTTCCGATTTCAGTTCCAGAGTGATTTGCCCAATGAGTCCTTGATATTCAGTCATTTTCAGCCAATTTTCTGGATTTTTGAAAATTTCACTTTTTTGTGAAAATATCCACTAAATGAGGGAATAATATGTGTGAGGGTACCCCAGGAGAGTTCCAAATGTGTGTGGGCAGAATATATATCCCACGGGGGTAAAATTGAAAAAAGTTGAAAAAAAATTTTTTTGGGACTTAGTCATTTTTCCGGCGTTTAGCAGACTTTCAGATAGGGGAAATGTGAGTGAGCGTTCCGATTTCAGTTCCAGAGCGATTCGCCCAATGAGTCCTTGATATTTAGTCGTTTTCAGCCAATTTTCTGGATTTTTGAAAATTTCACTTTTTTGTGAAAATATCCACTAAATGAGGGAATAATATGTGTGAGGGTACCCCAGGAGAGTTCCAAATGTGTGTGGGTAGAATATATATCCCACGGCGGTAAAATTGAAAAAAGTTGAAAAACATTTTTTTTGGGACTTAGTCATTTTTCCGGTGTTTATCAGACTTTCAGAGAGGGGAAATGTGAATGAGAGTTCCGATTTCAGTTCCAGAGCGATTCGCCCAATGAGTCCTTGATATTTAGTCGTTTTCAGCCAATTTTCTGGATTTTTGAAAATTTCACTTTTTTGTGAAAATATCCACTAAATGAGGGAATAATATGTGTGAGGGTACCCCAGAAGAGTTCCAAATGTGTGTGGGTAGAATATATATCCCACGGGGGTAAAATTGAAAAAAGTTGAAAAAAAATTTTTTTTGGACTTAGTCATTTTTCCGGCGTTTATCAGACTTTCAGATAGGGGAAATGTGAGTGAGCATTCCGATTTCAGTTCCAGAGCGATTCGCCCAATGAGTCCTTGATATTTAGTCGTTTTCAGCCAATTTTCTGGATTTTTGAAAATTTCACTTTTTTGTGAAAATATCCACTAAATGAGGGAATAATATGTGTGAGGGTACCCCAGAAGAGTTCCAAATGTGTGTGGGTAGAATATATATCCCACGGGGGTAAAATTGAAAAAAGTTGAAAAAAAATTTTTTTTGGACTTAGTCATTTTTCCGGCGTTTATCAGACTTTCAGATAGGGGAAATGTGAGTGAGCATTCCGATTTCAGTTCCAGAGCGATTCGCCCAATGAGTCCTTGATATTTAGTCGTTTTCAGCCAATTTTCTGGATTTTTGAAAATTTCACTTTTTTGTGAAAATATCCACTAAATGAGGGAATAATATGTGTGAGGGTACCCCAGAAGAGTTCCAAATGTGTGTGGGTAGAATATATATCCCACGGGGGTAAAATTGAAAAAAGTTGAAAAAAAATTTTTTTTGGACTTAGTCATTTTTCCAGCGTTTATCAGACTTTCAGATAGGGGAAATGTGAGTGAGCATTCCGATTTCAGTTCCAGAGCGATTCGCCCAATGAGTCCTTGATATTTAGTCGTTTTCAGCCAATTTTCTGGATTTTTGAAAATTTCACTTTTTTGTGAAAATATCCACTAAATGAGGGAATAATATGTGTGAGGGTACCCCAGGAGAGTTCCAAATGTGTGTGGGCAGAATATATATCCCACGGGGGTAAAATTGAAAAAAGTTGAAAAACATTTTTTTTGGGACTTAGTCATTTTTCCGGCGTTTATCAGACTTTCAGATAGGGGAAATGTGAGTGAGCGTTCCGATTTCAGTTCCAGAGCGATTCGCCCAATGAGTCCTTGATATTTAGTCGTTTTCAGCCAATTTTCTGGATTTTTGAAAATTTCACTTTTTTGTGAAAATATCCACTAAATGAGGGAATAATATGTGTGAGGGTACCCCAGGAGAGTTCCAAATGTGTGTGGGCAGAATATATATCCCACATGGGTAAAATTGAAAAAAGTTGAAAAAAATTTTTTTTGGGCTTAGTCATTTTTCCGGCATTTATCAGACTTTCAGATAGGGGAAATGTCAGTGAGCGTTCCGATTTCAGTTCCAGAGCGATTCGCCCAATGAGTCCTTGATATTTAGTCGTTTTCAGCCAATCTTCTGGATTTTTGAAAATTTCACTTTTTTGTGAAAATATCCACTAAATGAGGGAATAATATGTGTGAGGGAACCCCAGGAGAGTTCCAAATGTGTGTGGGTAGAATATATATGTCCCACGGGGATAAAATTGAAAAAAGTTGAAAAAAATATTTTTTTTGGACTTAGTCATTTTTCCGGCGTTTATCAGACTTTCAGATAGGGGAAATGTGAGTGAGCGTTCCGATTTCAGTTCCAGAGCGATTCGCCCAATGAGTCCTTGATATTTAGTCGTTTTCAGCCAATTTTCTGGATTTTTGAAAATTTCACTTTTTTGAGAAAATATCCACTAAATGAGGGAATAATATGTGTGAGGGTACCCGAGAAGAGTTCCAAATGTGTGTGGGTAGAATATATATCCCACGGGGGTAAAATTGAAAAAAGTTGAAAAAAAATTTTTTTTGGACTTAGTCATTTTTCCGGCGTTTATCAGACTTTCAGATAGGGGAAATGTGAGTGAGCATTCCGATTTCAGTTCCAGAGCGATTCGCCCAATGAGTCCTTGATATTTAGTCGTTTTCAGCCAATTTTCTGGATTTTTGAAAATTTCACTTTTTTGTGAAAATATCCACTAAATGAGGGAATAATATGTGTGAGGGTACCCCAGGAGAGTTCCAAATGTGTGTGGGCAGAATATATATCCCACGGGGGTAAAATTGAAAAAAGTTGAAAAACATTTTTTTTGGGACTTAGTCATTTTTCCGGCGTTTATCAGACTTTCAGATAGGGGAAATGTGAGTGAGCGTTCCGATTTCAGTTCCAGAGCGATTCGCCCAATGAGTCCTTGATATTTAGTCGTTTTCAGCCAATTTTCTGGATTTTTGAAAATTTCACTTTTTTGTGAAAATATCCACTAAATGAGGGAATAATATGTGTGAGGGTACCCCAGGAGAGTTCCAAATGTGTGTGGGCAGAATATATATCCCACATGGGTAAAATTGAAAAAAGTTGAAAAAAATTTTTTTTGGGCTTAGTCATTTTTCCGGCATTTATCAGACTTTCAGATAGGGGAAATGTCAGTGAGCGTTCCGATTTCAGTTCCAGAGCGATTCGCCCAATGAGTCCTTGATATTTAGTTGTTTTCAGCCAATCTTCTGGATTTTTGAAAATTTCACTTTTTTGTGAAAATATCCACTAAATGAGGGAATAATATGTGTGAGGGAACCCCAGGAGAGTTCCAAATGTGTGTGGGTAGAATATATATGTCCCACGGGGATAAAATTGAAAAAAGTTGAAAAAAATATTTTTTTTGGACTTAGTCATTTTTCCGGCGTTTATCAGACTTTCAGATAGGGGAAATGTGAGTGAGCGTTCCGATTTTAGTTCCAGAGCGATTCGCCCAATGAGTCCTTGATATTTAGTCGTTTTCAGCCAATTTTCTGGATTTTTGAAAATTTCACTTTTTTGTGAAAATATCCACTAAATGAGGGAATAATATGTGTGAGGGTACCCCAGGAGAGTTCCAAATGTGTGTGGGTAGAATATATATCCCACGGGGGTAAAATTGAAAAAAGTTTAAAAAAAATTTTTTTTGGACTTAGTCATTTTTCCGGCGTTTATCAGACTTTCAGATAGGGGAAATGTGAGTGAGCATTCCGATATCAGTTCCAGAGCGATTCGCCCAATGAGTCCTTGATATTTAGTCGTTTTCAGCCAATTTTCTGGATTTTTGAAAATTTCACTTTTTTGTGAAAATATCCACTAAATGAGGGAATAATATGTGTGAGGGTACCCCAGGAGAGTTCCAAATGTGTGTGGGCAGAATATATATCCCACGGGGGTAAAATTGAAAAAAGTTGAAAAACATTTTTTTTGGGACTTAGTCATTTTTCCGGCGTTTATCAGACTTTCAGATAGGGGAAATGTGAGTGAGCGTTCCGATTTCAGTTCCAGAGCGATTCGCCCAATGAGTCCTTGATATTTAGTCGTTTTCAGCCAATTTTCTGGATTTTTGAAAATTTCACTTTTTTGTGAAAATATCCACTAAATGAGGGAATAATATGTGTGAGGGTACCCCAGGAGAGTTCCAAATGTGTGTGGGCAGAATATATATCCCACATGGGTAAAATTGAAAAAAGTTGAAAAAAATTTTTTTTGGGCTTAGTCATTTTTCCGGCATTTATCAGACTTTCAGATAGGGGAAATGTCAGTGAGCGTTCCGATTTCAGTTCCAGAGCGATTCGCCCAATGAGTCCTTGATATTTAGTCGTTTTCAGCCAATCTTCTGGATTTTTGAAAATTTCACTTTTTTGTGAAAATATCCACTAAATGAGGGAATAATATGTGTGAGGGAACCCCAGGAGAGTTCCAAATGTGTGTGGGTAGAATATATATGTCCCACGGGGATAAAATTGAAAAAAGTTGAAAAAAATATTTTTTTTGGACTTAGTCATTTTTCCGGCGTTTATCAGACTTTCAGATAGGGGAAATGTGAGTGAGCGTTCCGATTTCAGTTCCAGAGCGATTCGCCCAATGAGTCCTTGATATTTAGTCGTTTTCAGCCAATTTTCTGGATTTTTGAAAATTTCACTTTTTTGAGAAAATATCCACTAAATGAGGGAATAATATGTGTGAGGGTACCCGAGAAGAGTTCCAAATGTGTGTGGGTAGAATATATATCCCACGGGGGTAAAATTGAAAAAAGTTGAAAAAAAATTTTTTTTGGACTTAGTCATTTTTCCGGCGTTTATCAGACTTTCAGATAGGGGAAATGTGAGTGAGCATTCCGATTTCAGTTCCAGAGCGATTCGCCCAATGAGTCCTTGATATTTAGTCGTTTTCAGCCAATTTTCTGGATTTTTGAAAATTTCACTTTTTTGTGAAAATATCCACTAAATGAGGGAATAATATGTGTGAGGGTACCCCAGGAGAGTTCCAAATGTGTGTGGGCAGAATATATATCCCACGGGGGTAAAATTGAAAAAAGTTGAAAAACATTTTTTTTGGGACTTAGTCATTTTTCCGGCGTTTATCAGACTTTCAGATAGGGGAAATGTGAGTGAGCGTTCCGATTTCAGTTCCAGAGCGATTCGCCCAATGAGTCCTTGATATTTAGTCGTTTTCAGCCAATTTTCTGGATTTTTGAAAATTTCACTTTTTTGTGAAAATATCCACTAAATGAGGGAATAATATGTGTGAGGGTACCCCAGGAGAGTTCCAAATGTGTGTGGGCAGAATATATATCCCACATGGGTAAAATTGAAAAAAGTTGAAAAAAATTTTTTTTGGGCTTAGTCATTTTTCCGGCATTTATCAGACTTTCAGATAGGGGAAATGTCAGTGAGCGTTCCGATTTCAGTTCCAGAGCGATTCGCCCAATGAGTCCTTGATATTTAGTTGTTTTCAGCCAATCTTCTGGATTTTTGAAAATTTCACTTTTTTGTGAAAATATCCACTAAATGAGGGAATAATATGTGTGAGGGAACCCCAGGAGAGTTCCAAATGTGTGTGGGTAGAATATATATGTCCCACGGGGATAAAATTGAAAAAAGTTGAAAAAAATATTTTTTTTGGACTTAGTCATTTTTCCGGCGTTTATCAGACTTTCAGATAGGGGAAATGTGAGTGAGCGTTCCGATTTTAGTTCCAGAGCGATTCGCCCAATGAGTCCTTGATATTTAGTCGTTTTCAGCCAATTTTCTGGATTTTTGAAAATTTCACTTTTTTGTGAAAATATCCACTAAATGAGGGAATAATATGTGTGAGGGTACCCCAGGAGAGTTCCAAATGTGTGTGGGTAGAATATATATCCCACGGGGGTAAAATTGAAAAAAGTTTAAAAAAAATTTTTTTTGGACTTAGTCATTTTTCCGGCGTTTATCAGACTTTCAGATAGGGGAAATGTGAGTGAGCATTCCGATATCAGTTCCAGAGCGATTCGCCCAATGAGTCCTTGATATTTAGTCGTTTTCAGCCAATTTTCTGGATTTTTGAAAATTTCACTTTTTTGTGAAAATATCCACTAAATGAGGGAATAATATGTGTGAGGGTACCCCAGGAGAGTTCCAAATGTGTGTGGGCAGAATATATATCCCACGGGGGTAAAATTGAAAAAAGTTGAAAAACATTTTTTTTGGGACTTAGTCATTTTTCCGGCGTTTATCAGACTTTCAGATAGGGGAAATGTGAGTGAGCGTTCCGATTTCAGTTCCAGAGCGATTCGCCCAATGAGTCCTTGATATTTAGTCGTTTTCAGCCAATTTTCTGGATTTTTGAAAATTTCACTTTTTTGTGAAAATATCCACTAAATGAGGGAATAATATGTGTGAGGGTACCCCAGGAGAGTTCCAAATGTGTGTGGGCAGAATATATATCCCACATGGGTAAAATTGAAAAAAGTTGAAAAAAATTTTTTTTGGGACTTAGTCATTTTTCCGGCGTTTATCAGACTTTCAGATAGGGGAAATGTGAGTGAGCATTCCGATTTCAGTTCCAGAGCGATTCGCCCAATGAGTCCTTGATATTTAGTCGTTTTCAGCCAATTTTCTGGATTTTTGAAAATTTCAGTTTTTTGTGAAAATATCCACTAAATGAGGGAATAATATGTGTGACGGTACCCCAGGAGAGTTCCAAATGTGTGTGGGTAGAATATATATGTCCCACGGGGATAAAATTGAAAAAAGTTGAAAAAAAAATTTTTTTTGGACTTAGTCATTTTTCCGGCGTTTATCAGACTTTCAGATAGGGGAAATGTGAGTGAGCGTTCCGATTTCAGTTCCAGAGCGATTCGCCCAATGAGTCCTTGATATTTAGTCGTTTTCAGCCAATTTTCTGGATTTTTGAAAATTTCACTTTTTTGTGAAAATATCCACTAAATGAGGGAATAATATGTGTGAGGGTACCCCAGGAGAGTTCCAAATGTGTGTGGGCAGAATATATATCCCACGGGGGTAAAATTGAAAAAAGTTGAAAAAAAATTTTTTTGGGTCTTAGTCATTTTTCCAGCATTTATCAGACTTTCAGATAGGGGAAATGTGAGTGAGCGTTCCGATTTCAGTTCCAGAGCGATTCGCCCAATGAGTCCTTGATATTTAGTCGTTTTCAGCCAATTTTCTGGATTTTTGAAAATTTCACTTTTTTGTGAAAATATCCACTAAATGAGGGAATAATATGTGTGAGGGTACCCCAGGAGAGTTCCAAATGTGTGTGGGCAGAATATATATCCCACGGGGTTAAAATTGAAAAAAGTTGAAAAACATTTTTTTTGGGTCTTAGTCATTTTTCCAGCATTTATCAGACTTTCAGATAGGGGAAATGTGAGTGAGCGTTCCGATTTCAGTTCCAGAGCGATTCGCCCAATGAGTCCTTGATATTTAGTCGTTTTCAGCCAATTTTCTGGATTTTTGAAAATTTCACTTTTTTGTGAAAATATCCACTAAATGAGGGAATAATATGTGTGAGGGTACCCCAGGAGAGTTCCAAATGTGTGTGGGTAGAATATATATCCCACGGGGGTAAAATTGAAAAAAGTTGAAAAAAAATTTTTTTTGGGACTTAGTCATTTTTCCGGCGTTTATCAGACTTTCAGATAGGGGAAATGTGAGTGAGCGTTCCGATTTCAGTTCCAGAGCGATTCGCCCAATGAGTCCTTGATATTTAGTCGTTTTCAGCCAATTTTCTGGATTTTTGAAAATTTCACTTTTTTGTGAAAATATCCACTAAATGAGGGAATAATATGTGTGAGGGTACCCCAGGAGAGTTCCAAATGTGTGTGGGCAGAATATATATCCCACATGGGTAAAATTGAAAAAAGTTGAAAAAAATTTTTTTGGGGACTTAGTCATTTTTCCGGCGTTTATCAGACTTTCAGATAGGGGAAATGTGAGTGAGCGTTCCGATTTCAGTTCCAGAGCGATTCGCCCAATGAGTCCTTGATATTTAGTCGTTTTCAGCCAATTTTCTGGATTTTTGAAAATTTCAGTTTTTTGTGAAAATATCCACTAAATGAGGGAATAATATGTGTGACGGTACCCCAGGAGAGTTCCAAATGTGTGTGGGTAGAATATATATCCCACAGGGGTAAAATTGAAAAAAGTTGAAAAAAATTTTTTTTGGACTTAGTCATTTTTCCGGCATTTATCAGACTTTCAGATAGGGGAAATGTCAGTGAGCGTTCCGATTTCAGTTCCAGAGCGATTCGCCCAATGAGTCCTTGATATTTAGTCGTTTTCAGCCAATTTTCTGGATTTTTGAAAATTTCACTTTTTTGTGAAAATATCCACTAAATGAGGGAATAATATGTGTGAGGGTACCCCAGGAGAGTTCCAAATGTGTGTGGGTAGAATATATATCCCACGGGGGTAAAATTGAAAAAAGTTGAAAAAAAATTTTTTTTGGACTTAGTCATTTTTCCGGCGTTTATCAGACTTTCAGATAGGGGAAATGTGAGTGAGCGTTCCGATTTCAGTTCCAGAGCGATTCGCCCAATGAGTCCTTGATATTTAGTCGTTTTCAGCCAATTTTCTGGATTTTTGAAAATTTCACTTTTTTGTGAAAATATCCACTAAATGAGGGAATAATATGTGTGAGGGTACCCCAGGAGAGTTCCAAATGTGTGTGGGCAGAATATATATCCCACATGGGTAAAATTGAAAAAAGTTGAAAAAAATTTTTTTTGGGACTTAGTCATTTTTCCGGCGTTTATCAGACTTTCAGATAGGGGAAATGTGAGTGAGCGTTCCGATTTCAGTTCCAGAGCGATTCGCCCAATGAGTCCTTGATATTTAGTCGTTTTCAGCCAATTTTCTGGATTTTTGAAAATTTCAGTTTTTTGTGAAAATATCCACTAAATGAGGGAATAATATGTGTGACGGTACCCCAGGAGAGTTCCAAATGTGTGTGGGTAGAATATATATCCCACAGGGGTAAAATTGAAAAAAGTTGAAAAAAATTTTTTTTGGACTTAGTCATTTTTCCGGCATTTATCAGACTTTCAGATAGGGGAAATGTCAGTGAGCGTTCCGATTTCAGTTCCAGAGCGATTCGCCCAATGAGTCCTTGATATTTAGTCGTTTTCAGCCAATTTTCTGGATTTTTGAAAATTTCACTTTTTTGTGAAAATATCCACTAAATGAGGGAATAATATGTGTGAGGGTACCCCAGGAGAGTTCCAAATGTGTGTGGGTAGAATATATATCCCACGGGGGTAAAATTGAAAAAAGTTGAAAAAAAATTTTTTTTGGACTTAGTCATTTTTCCGGCGTTTATCAGACTTTCAGATAGGGGAAATGTGAGTGAGCGTTCCGATTTCAGTTCCAGAGCGATTCGCCCAATGAGTCCTTGATATTTAGTCGTTTTCAGCCAATTTTCTGGATTTTTGAAAATTTCACTTTTTTGTGAAAATATCCACTAAATGAGGGAATAATATGTGTGAGGGTACCCCAGGAGAGTTCCAAATGTGTGTGGGCAGAATATATATCCCACATGGGTAAAATTGAAAAAAGTTGAAAAAAATTTTTTTTGGGACTTAGTCATTTTTCCGGCGTTTATCAGACTTTCAGATAGGGGAAATGTCAGTGAGCGTTCCGATTTCAGTTCCAGAGCGATTCGCCCAATGAGTCCTTGATATTTAGTCGTTTTCAGCCAATTTTCTGGATTTTTGAAAATTTCACTTTTTTGTGAAAATATCCACTAAATGAGGGAATAATATGTGTGAGGGAACCCCAGGAGAGTTCCAAATGTGTGTGGGTAGAATATATATGTCCCACGGGGATAAAATTGAAAAAAGTTGAAAAAAAAATTTTTTTTGGACTTAGTCATTTTTCCGGCGTTTATCAGACTTTCAGATAGGGGAAATGTGAGTGAGCGTTCCGATTTCAGTTCCAGAGCGATTCGCCCAATGAGTCCTTAATATTTAGTCGTTTTCAGCCAATTTTCTGGATTTTTGAAAATTTCACTTTTTTGTGAAAATATCCACTAAATGAGGGAATAATATGTGTGAGGGTACCCCAGGAGAGTTCCAAATGTGTGTGGGCAGAATATATATCCCACATGGGTAAAATTGAAAAAAGTTGAAAAAAATTTTTTTTGGGACTTAGTCATTTTTCCGGCGTTTATCAGACTTTCAGATAGGGGAAATGTGAGTGAGCGTTCCGATTTCAGTTCCAGAGCGATTCGCCCAATGAGTCCTTGATATTTAGTCGTTTTCAGCCAATTTTCTGGATTTTTGAAAATTTCAGTTTTTTGTGAAAATATCCACTAAATGAGGGAATAATATGTGTGACGGTACCCCAGGAGAGTTCCAAATGTGTGTGGGTAGAATATATATCCCACAGGGGTAAAATTGAAAAAAGTTGAAAAAAATTTTTTTTGGACTTAGTCATTTTTCCGGCATTTATCAGACTTTCAGATAGGGGAAATGTCAGTGAGCGTTCCGATTTCAGTTCCAGAGCGATTCGCCCAATGAGTCCTTGATATTTAGTCGTTTTCAGCCAATTTTCTGGATTTTTGAAAATTTCACTTTTTTGTGAAAATATCCACTAAATGAGGGAATAATATGTGTGAGGGAACCCCAGGAGAGTTCCAAATGTGTGTGGGTAGAATATATATGTCCCACGGGGATAAAATTGAAAAAAGTTGAAAAAAAAATTTTTTTTGGACTTAGTCATTTTTCCGGCGTTTATCAGACTTTCAGATAGGGGAAATGTGAGTGAGCGTTCCGATTTCAGTTCCAGAGCGATTCGCCCAATGAGTCCTTGATATTTAGTCGTTTTCAGCCAATTTTCTGGATTTTTGAAAATTTCACTTTTTTGTGAAAATATCCACTAAATGAGGGAATAATATGTGTGAGGGTACCCCAGGAGAGTTCCAAATGTGTGTGGGTAGAATATATATCCCACGGGGGTAAAATTGAAAAAAGTTGAAAAAAAATTTTTTTTGGACTTAGTCATTTTTCCGGCGTTTATCAGACTTTCAGATAGGGGAAATGTGAGTGAGCATTCCGATATCAGTTCCAGAGCGATTCGCCCAATGAGTCCTTGATATTTAGTCGTTTTCAGCCAATTTTCTGTATTTTTGAAAATTTCATTTTTTTGTGAAAATATCCACTAAATGAGGGAATAATATGTGTGACGGTACCCCAGGAGAGTTCCAAATGTGTGTGGGTAGAATATATATCCCACGGGGGTAAAATTGAAAAAAGTTGAAAAAAATTTTTTTTTGGACTTAGTCATTTTTCCGGCATATATCAGACTTTCAGATAGGGGAAATGTCAGTGAGCGTTCCGATTTCAGTTCCAGAGCGATTCGACCAATGAGTCCTTGATATTTAGTCGTTTTCAGCCAATTTTCTGGATTTTTGAAAATTTCACTTTTTTGTGAAAATATCCACTAAATGAGGGAATAATATGTGTGAGGGTACCCCAGGAGAGTTCCAAATGTGTGTGGGTAGAATATATATCCCACGGCGGTAAAATTGAAAAAAGTTGAAAAACATTTTTTTTGGGACTTAGTCATTTTTCCGGTGTTTATCAGACTTTCAGAGAGGGGAAATGTGAATGAGAGTTCCGATTTCAGTTCCAGAGCGATTCGCCCAATGAGTCCTTGATATTTAGTCGTTTTCAGCCAATTTTCTGGATTTTTGAAAATTTCACTTTTTTGTGAAAATATCCACTAAATGAGGGAATAATATGTGTGAGGGTACCCCAGAAGAGTTCCAAATGTGTGTGGGTACAATATATATCCCACGGGGGTAAAATTGAAAAAAGTTAAAAAAAAATTTTTTTTGGACTTAGTCATTTTTCCGGCGTTTATCAGACTTTCAGATAGGGGAAATGTGAGTGAGCATTCCGATTTCAGTTCCAGAGCGATTCGCCCAATGAGTCCTTGATATTTAGTCGTTTTCAGCCAATTTTCTGGATTTTTGAAAATTTCACTTTTTTGTGAAAATATCCACTAAATGAGGGAATAATATGTGTGAGGGTACCCCAGAAGAGTTCCAAATGTGTGTGGGTAGAATATATATCCCACGGGGGTAAAATTGAAAAAAGTTGAAAAAAAATTTTTTTTGGACTTAGTCATTTTTCCGGCGTTTATCAGACTTTCAGATAGGGGAAATGTGAGTGAGCATTCCGATTTCAGTTCCAGAGCGATTCGCCCAATGAGTCCTTGATATTTAGTCGTTTTCAGCCAATTTTCTGGATTTTTGAAAATTTCACTTTTTTGTGAAAATATCCACTAAATGAGGGAATAATATGTGTGAGGGTACCCCAGGAGAGTTCCAAATGTGTGTGGGCAGAATATATATCCCACGGGGGTAAAATTGAAAAAAGTTGAAAAACATTTTTTTTGGGACTTAGTCATTTTTCCGGCGTTTATCAGACTTTCAGATAGGGGAAATGTGAGTGAGCGTTCCGATTTCAGTTCCAGAGCGATTCGCCCAATGAGTCCTTGATATTTAGTCGTTTTCAGCCAATTTTCTGGATTTTTGAAAATTTCACTTTTTTGTGAAAATATCCACTAAATGAGGGAATAATATGTGTGAGGGTACCCCAGGAGAGTTCCAAATGTGTGTGGGCAGAATATATATCCCACATGGGTAAAATTGAAAAAAGTTGAAAAAAATTTTTTTTGGGCTTAGTCATTTTTCCGGCATTTATCAGACTTTCAGATAGGGGAAATGTCAGTGAGCGTTCCGATTTCAGTTCCAGAGCGATTCGCCCAATGAGTCCTTGATATTTAGTCGTTTTCAGCCAATCTTCTGGATTTTTGAAAATTTCACTTTTTTGTGAAAATATCCACTAAATGTGGGAATAATATGTGTGAGGGAACCCCAGGAGAGTTCCAAATGTGTGTGGGTAGAATATATATGTCCCACGGGGATAAAATTGAAAAAAGTTGAAAAAAATATTTTTTTTGGACTTAGTCATTTTTCCGGCGTTTATCAGACTTTCAGATAGGGGAAATGTGAGTGAGCGTTCCGATTTCAGTTCCAGAGCGATTCGCCCAATGAGTCCTTGATATTTAGTCGTTTTCAGCCAATTTTCTGGATTTTTGAAAATTTCACTTTTTTGTGAAAATATCCACTAAATGAGGGAATAATATGTGTGAGGGTACCCCAGAAGAGTTCCAAATGTGTGTGGGTAGAATATATATCCCACGGGGGTAAAATTGAAAAAAGTTGAAAAAAAATTTTTTTTGGACTTAGTCATTTTTCCGGCGTTTATCAGACTTTCAGATAGGGGAAATGTGAGTGAGCATTCCGATTTCAGTTCCAGAGCGATTCGCCCAATGAGTCCTTGATATTTAGTCGTTTTCAGCCAATTTTCTGGATTTTTGAAAATTTCACTTTTTTGTGAAAATATCCACTAAATGAGGGAATAATATGTGTGAGGGTACCCCAGGAGAGTTCCAAATGTGTGTGGGCAGAATATATATCCCACGGGGGTAAAATTGAAAAAAGTTGAAAAACATTTTTTTTGGGACTTAGTCATTTTTCCGGCGTTTATCAGACTTTCAGATAGGGGAAATGTGAGTGAGCGTTCCGATTTCAGTTCCAGAGCGATTCGCCCAATGAGTCCTTGATATTTAGTCGTTTTCAGCCAATTTTCTGGATTTTTGAAAATTTCACTTTTTTGTGAAAATATCCACTAAATGAGGGAATAATATGTGTGAGGGTACCCCAGGAGAGTTCCAAATGTGTGTGGGCAGAATATATATCCCACATGGGTAAAATTGAAAAAAGTTGAAAAAAATTTTTTTTGGGCTTAGTCATTTTTCCGGCATTTATCAGACTTTCAGATAGGGGAAATGTCAGTGAGCGTTCCGATTTCAGTTCCAGAGCGATTCGCCCAATGAGTCCTTGATATTTAGTCGTTTTCAGCCAATCTTCTGGATTTTTGAAAATTTCACTTTTTTGTGAAAATATCCACTAAATGAGGGAATAATATGTGTGAGGGAACCCCAGGAGAGTTCCAAATGTGTGTGGGTAGAATATATATGTCCCACGGGGATAAAATTGAAAAAAGTTGAAAAAAATATTTTTTTTGGACTTAGTCATTTTTCCGGCGTTTATCAGACTTTCAGATAGGGGAAATGTGAGTGAGCGTTCCGATTTTAGTTCCAGAGCGATTCGCCCAATGAGTCCTTGATATTTAGTCGTTTTCAGCCAATTTTCTGGATTTTTGAAAATTTCACTTTTTTGTGAAAATATCCACTAAATGAGGGAATAATATGTGTGAGGGTACCCCAGGAGAGTTCCAAATGTGTGTGGGTAGAATATATATCCCACGGGGGTAAAATTGAAAAAAGTTGAAAAAAAATTTTTTTTGGACTTAGTCATTTTTCCGGCGTTTATCAGACTTTCAGATAGGGGAAATGTGAGTGAGCATTCCGATATCAGTTCCAGAGCGATTCGCCCAATGAGTCCTTGATATTTAGTCGTTTTCAGCCAATTTTCTGGATTTTTGAAAATTTCACTTTTTTGTGAAAATATCCACTAAATGAGGGAATAATATGTGTGAGGGTACCCCAGGAGAGTTCCAAATGTGTGTGGGCAGAATATATATCCCGCGGGGGTAAAATTGAAAAAAGTTGAAAAACATTTTTTTTGGGACTTAGTCATTTTTCCGGCGTTTATCAGACTTTCAGATAGGGGAAATGTGAGTGAGCGTTCCGATTTCAGTTCCAGAGCGATTCGCCCAATGAGTCCTTGATATTTAGTCGTTTTCAGCCAATTTTCTGGATTTTTGAAAATTTCACTTTTTTGTGAAAATATCCACTAAATGAGGGAATAATATGTGTGAGGATACCCCAGGAGAGTTCCAAATGTGTGTGGGCAGAATATATATCCCACATGGGTAAAATTGAAAAAAGTTGAAAAAAATTTTTTTGGGGACTTAGTCATTTTTCCGGCGTTTATCAGACTTTCAGATAGGGGAAATGTGAGTGAGCATTCCGATTTCAGTTCCAGAGCGATTCGCCCAATGAGTCCTTGATATTTAGTCGTTTTCAGCCAATTTTCTGGATTTTTGAAAATTTCACTTTTTTGTGAAAATATCCACTAAATGAGGGAATAATATGTGTGAGGGAACCCCAGGAGAGTTCCAAATGTGTGTGGGTAGAATATATATGTCCCACGGGGATAAAATTGAAAAAAGTTGAAAAAAAAATTTTTTTTGGACTTAGTCATTTTTCCGGCGTTTATCAGACTTTCAGATAGGGGAAATGTGAGTGAGCATTCCGATTTCAGTTCCAGAGCGATTCGCCCAATGAGTCCTTGATATTTAGTCGTTTTCAGCCAATTTTCTGGATTTTTGAAAATTTCACTTTTTTGTGAAAATATCCACTAAATGAGGGAATAATATGTGTGAGGGTACCCCAGGAGAGTTCCAAATGTGTGTGGGCAGAATATATATCCCACGGGGTTAAAATTGAAAAAAGTTGAAAAACATTTTTTTTGGGTCTTAGTCATTTTTCCAGCATTTATCAGACTTTCAGATAGGGGAAATGTGAGTGAGCGTTCCGATTTCAGTTCCAGAGCGATTCGCCCAATGAGTCCTTGATATTTAGTCGTTTTCAGCCAATTTTCTGGATTTTTGAAAATTTCACTTTTTTGTGAAAATATCCACTAAATGAGGGAATAATATGTGTGAGGGTACCCCAGGAGAGTTCCAAATGTGTGTGGGTAGAATATATATCCCACGGGGGTAAAATTGAAAAAAGTTGAAAAAAAATTTTTTTGGGACTTAGTCATTTTTCCGGCGTTTATCAGACTTTCAGATAGGGGAAATGTGAGTGAGCGTTCCGATTTCAGTTCCAGAGCGATTCGCCCAATGAGTCCTTGATATTTAGTCGTTTTCAGCCAATTTTCTGGATTTTTGAAAATTTCACTTTTTTGTGAAAATATCCACTAAATGAGGGAATAATATGTGTGAGGGGACCCCAGGAGAGTTCCAAATGTGTGTGGGTAGAATATATATCCCACAGGGGTAAAATTGAAAAAAGTTGAAAAACTTTTTTTGGGACTTAGTCATTTTTCCGGCGTTTATCAGACTTTCAGATAGGGGAAATGTGAGTGAGCGTTCCGATTTCAGTTCCAGAGCGATTCGCCCAATGAGTCCTTGATATTTAGTCGTTTTCAGCCAATTTTCTGGATTTTTGAAAATTTCACTTTTTTGTGAAAATATCCACTAAATGAGGGAATAATATGTGTGAGGGTACCCCAGAAGAGTTCCAAATGTGTGTGGGTAGAATATATATCCCACGGGGGTAAAATTGAAAAAAGTTGAAAAAAAATTTTTTTTGGACTTAGTCATTTTTCCGGCGTTTATCAGACTTTCAGATAGGGGAAATGTGAGTGAGCATTCCGATTTCAGTTCCAGAGCGATTCGCCCAATGAGTCCTTGATATTTAGTCGTTTTCAGCCAATTTTCTGGATTTTTGAAAATTTCACTTTTTTGTGAAAATATCCACTAAATGAGGGAATAATATGTGTGAGGGTACCCCAGGAGAGTTCCAAATGTGTGTGGGCAGAATATATATCCCACATGGGTAAAATTGAAAAAAGTTGAAAAAAATTTTTTTGGGGACTTAGTCATTTTTCCGGCGTTTATCAGACTTTCAGATAGGGGAAATGTGAGTGAGCGTTCCGATTTCAGTTCCAGAGCGATTCGCCCAATGAGTCCTTGATATTTAGTCGTTTTCAGCCAATTTTCTGGATTTTTGAAAATTTCAGTTTTTTGTGAAAATATCCACTAAATGAGGGAATAATATGTGTGACGGTACCCCAGGAGAGTTCCAAATGTGTGTGGGTAGAATATATATCCCACAGGGGTAAAATTGAAAAAAGTTGAAAAAAATTTTTTTTGGACTTAGTCATTTTTCCGGCATTTATCAGACTTTCAGATAGGGGAAATGTCAGTGAGCGTTCCGATTTCAGTTCCAGAGCGATTCGCCCAATGAGTCCTTGATATTTAGTCGTTTTCAGCCAATTTTCTGGATTTTTGAAAATTTCACTTTTTTGTGAAAATATCCACTAAATGAGGGAATAATATGTGTGAGGGTACCCCAGGAGAGTTCCAAATGTGTGTGGGTAGAATATATATCCCACGGGGGTAAAATTGAAAAAAGTTGAAAAAAAATTTTTTTTGGACTTAGTCATTTTTCCGGCGTTTATCAGACTTTCAGATAGGGGAAATGTGAGTGAGCGTTCCGATTTCAGTTCCAGAGCGATTCGCCCAATGAGTCCTTGATATTTAGTCGTTTTCAGCCAATTTTCTGGATTTTTGAAAATTTCACTTTTTTGTGAAAATATCCACTAAATGAGGGAATAATATGTGTGAGGGTACCCCAGGAGAGTTCCAAATGTGTGTGGGCAGAATATATATCCCACATGGGTAAAATTGAAAAAAGTTGAAAAAAATTTTTTTTGGGACTTAGTCATTTTTCCGGCGTTTATCAGACTTTCAGATAGGGGAAATGTGAGTGAGCGTTCCGATTTCAGTTCCAGAGCGATTCGCCCAATGAGTCCTTGATATTTAGTCGTTTTCAGCCAATTTTCTGGATTTTTGAAAATTTCAGTTTTTTGTGAAAATATCCACTAAATGAGGGAATAATATGTGTGACGGTACCCCAGGAGAGTTCCAAATGTGTGTGGGTAGAATATATATCCCACAGGGGTAAAATTGAAAAAAGTTGAAAAAAATTTTTTTTGGACTTAGTCATTTTTCCGGCATTTATCAGACTTTCAGATAGGGGAAATGTCAGTGAGCGTTCCAATTTCAGTTCCAGAGCGATTCGCCCAATGAGTCCTTGATATTTAGTCGTTTTCAGCCAATTTTCTGGATTTTTGAAAATTTCACTTTTTTGTGAAAATATCCACTAAATGAGGGAATAATATGTGTGAGGGTACCCCAGGAGAGTTCCAAATGTGTGTGGGTAGAATATATATCCCACGGGGGTAAAATTGAAAAAAGTTGAAAAAAAATTTTTTTTGGACTTAGTCATTTTTCCGGCGTTTATCAGACTTTCAGATAGGGGAAATGTGAGTGAGCGTTCCGATTTCAGTTCCAGAGCGATACGCCCAATGAGTCCTTGATATTTAGTCGTTTTCAGCCAATTTTCTGGATTTTTGAAAATTTCACTTTTTTGTGAAAATATCCACTAAATGAGGGAATAATATGTGTGAGGGTACCCCAGGAGAGTTCCAAATGTGTGTGGGCAGAATATATATCCCACATGGGTAAAATTGAAAAAAGTTGAAAAAAATTTTTTTTGGGACTTAGTCATTTTTCCGGCGTTTATCAGACTTTCAGATAGGGGAAATGTGAGTGAGCGTTCCGATTTCAGTTCCAGAGCGATTCGCCCAATGAGTCCTTGATATTTAGTCGTTTTCAGCCAATTTTCTGGATTTTTGAAAATTTCAGTTTTTTGTGAAAATATCCACTAAATGAGGGAATAATATGTGTGACGGTACCCCAGGAGAGTTCCAAATGTGTGTGGGTAGAATATATATCCCACAGGGGTAAAATTGAAAAAAGTTGAAAACAATTTTTTTTGGACTTAGTCATTTTTCCGGCATTTATCAGACTTTCAGATAGGGGAAATGTCAGTGAGCGTTCCGATTTCAGTTCCAGAGCGATTCGCCCAATGAGTCCTTGATATTTAGTCGTTTTCAGCCAATTTTCTGGATTTTTGAAAATTTCACTTTTTTGTGAAAATATCCACTAAATGAGGGAATAATATGTGTGAGGGAACCCCAGGAGAGTTCCAAATGTGTGTGGGTAGAATATATATGTCCCACGGGGATAAAATTGAAAAAAGTTGAAAAAAAAATTTTTTTTGGACTTAGTCATTTTTCCGGCGTTTATCAGACTTTCAGATAGGGGAAATGTGAGTGAGCGTTCCGATTTCAGTTCCAGAGCGATTCGCCCAATGAGTCCTTGATATTTAGTCGTTTTCAGCCAATTTTCTGGATTTTTGAAAATTTCACTTTTTTGTGAAAATATCCACTAAATGAGGGAATAATATGTGTGAGGGTACCCCAGGAGAGTTCCAAATGTGTGTGGGCAGAATATATATCCCACAGGGGTAAAATTGAAAAAAGTTGAAAAAAATTTTTTTTGGACTTAGTCATTTTTCCGGCATTTATCAGACTTTCAGATAGGGGAAATGTCAGTGAGCGTTCCGATTTCAGTTCCAGAGCGATTCGCCCAATGAGTCCTTGATATTTAGTCGTTTTCAGCCAATTTTCTGGATTTTTGAAAATTTCACTTTTTTGTGAAAATATCCACTAAATGAGGGAATAATATGTGTGAGGGAACCCCAGGAGAGTTCCAAATGTGTGTGGGTAGAATATATATGTCCCACGGGGATAAAATTGAAAAAAGTTGAAAAAAAAATTTTTTTTGGACTTAGTCATTTTTCCGGCGTTTATCAGACTTTCAGATAGGGGAAATGTGAGTGAGCGTTCCGATTTCAGTTCCAGAGCGATTCGCCCAATGAGTCCTTGATATTTAGTCGTTTTCAGCCAATTTTCTGGATTTTTGAAAATTTCACTTTTTTGTGAAAATATCCACTAAATGAGGGAATAATATGTGTGAGGGTACCCCAGGAGAGTTCCAAATGTGTGTGGGTAGAATATATATCCCACGGGGGTAAAATTGAAAAAAGTTGAAAAAAAATTTTTTTTGGACTTAGTCATTTTTCCGGCGTTTATCAGACTTTCAGATAGGGGAAATGTGAGTGAGCATTCCGATATCAGTTCCAGAGCGATTCGCCCAATGAGTCCTTGATATTTAGTCGTTTTCAGCCAATTTTCTGTATTTTTGAAAATTTCAGTTTTTTGTGAAAATATCCACTAAATGAGGGAATAATATGTGTGACGGTACCCCAGGAGAGTTCCAAATGTGTGTGGGTAGAATATATATCCCACGGGGGTAAAATTGAAAAAAGTTGAAAAAAAATTTTTTTGGACTTAGTCATTTTTCCGGCATATATCAGACTTTCAGATAGGGGAAATGTCAGTGAGCGTTCCGATTTCAGTTCCAGAGCGATTCGACCAATGAGTCCTTGATATTTAGTCGTTTTCAGCCAATTTTCTGGATTTTTGAAAATTTCACTTTTTTGTGAAAATATCCACTAAATGAGGGAATAATATGTGTGAGGGAACCCCAGGAGAGTTCCAAATGTGTGTGGGTAGAATATATATCCCACGGGGATAAAATTGAAAAAAGTTGAAAAAAAATTTTT
Source organism: Phyllobates terribilis (assembly GCF_046119375.1). Classification (NCBI taxonomy): domain Eukaryota; kingdom Metazoa; phylum Chordata; class Amphibia; order Anura; family Dendrobatidae; genus Phyllobates; species Phyllobates terribilis. The sequence goes on along the minus strand of NW_027362805.1, from coordinate 9,419,904 downwards.
TTTTGGACTTAGTAATTTTTCCGGTGTTTATCAGACTTTCAGATAGGGGAAATGTGAGTGAGCGTTCCGATTTCAGTTCCAGAGCGATTCGCCCAATGAGTCCTTGATATTTAGTCGTTTTCAGCCAATTTTCTGGATTTTTGAAAATTTCACTTTTTTGTGAAAATATCCACTAAATGAGGGAATAATATGTGTGAGGGTACCCCAGGAGAGTTCCAAATGTGTGTGGGCAGAATATATATCCCACGGGGGTAAAATTGAAAAAAGTTGAAAAAAATTTTTTTTGGGTCTTAGTCATTTTTCCAGCATTTATCAGACTTTCAGATAGGGGAAATGTGAGTGAGCGTTCCGATTTCAGTTCCAGAGCGATTCGCCCAATGAGTCCTTGATATTTAGTCGTTTTCAGCCAATTTTCTGGATTTTTGAAAATTTCACTTTTTTGTGAAAATATCCACTAAATGAGGGAATAATATGTGTGAGGGTACCCCAGGAGAGTTCCAAATGTGTGTGGGTAGAATATATATCCCACGGGGGTAAAATTGAAAAAGTTGAAAAACATTTTTTTTGGGACTTAGTCATTTTTCCGGCGTTTATCAGACTTTCAGATAGGGGAAATGTCAGTGAGCGTTCAGTTTTCAGTTCCAGAGCGATTTGCCCAATGAGTCCTTGATATTCAGTCATTTTCAGCCAATTTTCTGGATTTTTGAAAATTTCACTTTTTTGTGAAAATATCCACTAAATGAGGGAATAATATGTGTGAGGGTACCCCAGGAGAGTTCCAAATGTGTGTGGGCAGAATATATATCCCACGGGGGTAAAATTGAAAAAAGTGGAAAAAAATTTTTTTTTGGACTTAGTCATTTTTCCGGCGTTTAGCAGACTTTCAGATAGGGGAAATGTGAGTGAGCGTTCCGATTTCAGTTCCAGAGCGATTCGCCCAATGAGTCCTTGATATTTAGTCGTTTTCAGCCAATTTTCTGGATTTTTGAAAATTTCACTTTTTTGTGAAAATATCCACTAAATGAGGGAATAATATGTGTGAGGGTACCCCAGGAGAGTTCCAAATGTGTGTGGGTAGAATATATATCCCACGGGGGTAAAATTGAAAAAAGTTGAAAAAAAATTTTTTTGGGACTTAGTCATTTTTCCGGCGTTTATCAGACTTTCAGATAGGGGAAATGTGAGTGAGCGTTCCAATTTCAGTTCCAGAGCGATTCGCCCAATGAGTCCTTGATATTTAGTCGTTTTCAGCCAATTTTCTGGATTTTTGAAAATTTCACTTTTTTGTGAAAATATCCACTAAATGAGGGAATAATATGTGTGAGGGTACCCCAGGAGAGTTCCAAATGTGTGTGGGTAGAATATATATCCCACGGGGTAAAATTGAAAAAAGTTGAAAAACATTTTTTTTGGGACTTAGTCATTTTTCCGGTGTTTATCAGACTTTCAGATAGGGGAAATGTGAGTGAGCGTTCCGATTTCAGTTCCAGAGCGATTCGCCCAATGAGTCCTTGATATTTAGTCGTTTTCAGCCAATTTTCTGGATTTTTGAAAATTTCACTTTTTTGTGAAAATATCCACTAAATGAGGGAATAATATGTGTGAGGGTACCCCAGGAGAGTTCCAAATGTGTGTGGGCAGAATATATATCCCACGGGGTTAAAATTGAAAAAAGTTGAAAAAAAATTTTTTGGGGTCTTAGTCATTTTTCCAGCATTTATCAGACTTTCAGATAGGGGAAATGTGAGTGAGCGTTCCGATTTCAGTTCCAGAGCGATTCGCCCAATGAGTCCTTGATATTTAGTCGTTTTCAGCCAATTTTCTGGATTTTTGAAAATTTCACTTTTTTGTGAAAATATCCACTAAATGAGGGAATAATATGTGTGAGGGTACCCCAGGAGAGTTCCAAATGTGTGTGGGTAGAATATATATCCCACGGGGGTAAAATTGAAAAAAGTTGAAAAAAAATTTTTTTGGGACTTAGTCATTTTTCCGGCGTTTATCAGACTTTCAGATAGGGGAAATGTGAGTGAGCGTTCCAATTTCAGTTCCAGAGCGATTCGCCCAATGAGTCCTTGATATTTAGTCGTTTTCAGCCAATTTTCTGGATTTTTGAAAATTTCACTTTTTTGTGAAAATATCCACTAAATGAGGGAATAATATGTGTGAGGGTACCCCAGGAGAGTTCCAAATGTGTGTGGGTAGAATATATATCCCACGGGGTAAAATTGAAAAAAGTTGAAAAACATTTTTTTTGGGACTTAGTCATTTTTCCGGTGTTTATCAGACTTTCAGATAGGGGAAATGTGAGTGAGCGTTCCGATTTCAGTTCCAGAGCGATTCGCCCAATGAGTCCTTGATATTTAGTCGTTTTCAGCCAATTTTCTGGATTTTTGAAAATTTCACTTTTTTGTGAAAATATCCACTAAATGAGGGAATAATATGTGTGAGGGTACCCCAGGAGAGTTCCAAATGTGTGTGGGCAGAATATATATCCCACGGGGTTAAAATTGAAAAAAGTTGAAAAAAAATTTTTTGGGGTCTTAGTCATTTTTCCAGCATTTATCAGACTTTCAGATAGGGGAAATGTGAGTGAGCGTTCCGATTTCAGTTCCAGAGCGATTCGCCCAATGAGTCCTTGATATTTAGTCGTTTTCAGCCAATTTTCTGGATTTTTGAAAATTTCACTTTTTTGTGAAAATATCCACTAAATGAGGGAATAATATGTGTGAGGGTACCCGAGGAGAGTTCCAAATGTGTGTGGGTAGAATATATATCCCACGGGGTAAAATTGAAAAAAGTTGAAAAACATTTTTTTTGGGACTTAGTCATTTTTCCGGTGTTTATCAGACTTTCAGATAGGGGAAATGTGAGTGAGCGTTCCGATTTCAGTTCCAGAGCGATTCGCCCAATGAGTCCTTGATATTTAGTCGTTTTCAGCCAATTTTCTGGATTTTTGAAAATTTCACTTTTTTGTGAAAATATCCACTAAATGAGGGAATAATATGTGTGAGGGTACCCCAGGAGAGTTCCAAATGTGTGTGGGTAGAATATATATCCCACGGGGGTAAAATTGAAAAAAGTTGAAAAACATTTTTTTTTGGGACTTAGTCATTTTTCCGGCGTTTATCAGACTTTCAGATAGGGGAAATGTCAGTGAGCGTTCAGTTTTCAGTTCCAGAGCGATTTGCCCAATGAGTCCTTGATATTCAGTCATTTTCAGCCAATTTTCTGGATTTTTGAAAATTTCACTTTTTTGTGAAAATATCCACTAAATGAGGGAATAATATGTGTGAGGGTACCCCAGGAGAGTTCCAAATGTGTGTGGGCAGAATATATATCCCACGGGGGTAAAATTGAAAAAAGTGGAAAAAAATTTTTTTTGGGACTTAGTCATTTTTCCGGCGTTTAGCAGACTTTCAGATAGGGGAAATGTGAGTGAGCGTTCCGATTTCAGTTCCAGAGCGATTCGCCCAATGAGTCCTTGATATTTAGTCGTTTTCAGCCAATTTTCTGGATTTTTGAAAATTTCACTTTTTTGTGAAAATATCCACTAAATGAGGGAATAATATGTGTGAGGGTACCCCAGGAGAGTTCCAAATGTGTGTGGGTAGAATATATATCCCACGGGGGTAAAATTGAAAAAAGTTGAAAAAAAATTTTTTTGGGACTTAGTCATTTTTCCGGCGTTTATCAGACTTTCAGATAGGGGAAATGTGAGTGAGCATTCCGATTTCAGTTCCAGAGCGATTCGCCCAATGAGTCCTTGATATTTAGTCGTTTTCAGCCAATTTTCTGGATTTTTGAAAATTTCACTTTTTTGTGAAAATATCCACTAAATGAGGGAATAATATGTGTGAGGGTACCCCAGGAGAGTTCCAAATGTGTGTGGGTAGAATATATATCCCACGGGGTAAAATTGAAAAAAGTTGAAAAACATTTTTTTTGGGACTTAGTCATTTTTCCGGTGTTTATCAGACTTTCAGATAGGGGAAATGTGAGTGAGCGTTCCGATTTCAGTTCCAGAGCGATTCGCCCAATGAGTCCTTGATATTTAGTCGTTTTCAGCCAATTTTCTGGATTTTTGAAAATTTCACTTTTTTGTGAAAATATCCACTAAATGAGGGAATAATATGTGTGAGGGTACCCCAGGAGAGTTCCAAATGTGTGTGGGTAGAATATATATCCCACGGGGGTAAAATTGAAAAAAGTTGAAAAACATTTTTTTTGGGACTTAGTCATTTTTCCGGCGTTTATCAGACTTTCAGATAGGGGAAATGTCAGTGAGCGTTCAGTTTTCAGTTCCAGAGCGATTTGCCCAATGAGTCCTTGATATTCAGTCATTTTCAGCCAATTTTCTGGATTTTTGAAAATTTCACTTTTTTGTGAAAATATCCACTAAATGAGGGAATAATATGTGTGAGGGTACCCCAGGAGAGTTCCAAATGTTTGTGGGTAGAATATATATCCCACGGGGGTAAAATTGAAAAAAGTTGAAAAACATTTTTTTTGGGACTTAGTCATTTTTCCGGTGTTTATCAGACTTTCAGATAGGGGAAATGTGAGTGAGCGTTCCGATTTCAGTTCCAGAGCGATTCGCCCAATGAGTCCTTGATATTTAGTCGTTTTCAGCCAATTTTCTGGATTTTTGAAAATTTCACTTTTTTGTGAAAATATCCACTAAATGAGGGAATAATATGTGTGAGGGTACCCCAGGAGAGTTCCAAATGTGTGTGGGCAGAATATATATCCCACGGGGTTAAAATTGAAAAAAGTTGAAAAAAAATTTTTTTTGGGTCTTAGTCATTTTTCCAGCATTTATCAGACTTTCAGATAGGGGAAATGTGAGTGAGCGTTCCGATTTCAGTTCCAGAGCGATTCGCCCAATGAGTCCTTGATATTTAGTCGTTTTCAGCCAATTTTCTGGATTTTTGAAAATTTCACTTTTTTGTGAAAATATCCACTAAATGAGGGAATAATATGTGTGAGGGTACCCGAGGAGAGTTCCAAATGTGTGTGGGTAGAATATATATCCCACGGGGTAAAATTGAAAAAAGTTGAAAAACATTTTTTTTGGGACTTAGTCATTTTTCCGGTGTTTATCAGACTTTCAGATAGGGGAAATGTGAGTGAGCGTTCCGATTTCAGTTCCAGAGCGATTCGCCCAATGAGTCCTTGATATTTAGTCGTTTTCAGCCAATTTTCTGGATTTTTGAAAATTTCACTTTTTTGTGAAAATATCCACTAAATGAGGGAATAATATGTGTGAGGGTACCCCAGGAGAGTTCCAAATGTGTGTGGGTAGAATATATATCCCACGGGGGTAAAATTGAAAAAAGTTGAAAAACATTTTTTTTGGGACTTAGTCATTTTTCCGGCGTTTATCAGACTTTCAGATAGGGGAAATGTCAGTGAGCGTTCAGTTTTCAGTTCCAGAGCGATTTGCCCAATGAGTCCTTGATATTCAGTCATTTTCAGCCAATTTTCTGGATTTTTGAAAATTTCACTTTTTTGTGAAAATATCCACTAAATGAGGGAATAATATGTGTGAGGGTACCCCAGGAGAGTTCCAAATGTTTGTGGGTAGAATATATATCCCACGGGGGTAAAATTGAAAAAAGTTGAAAAACATTTTTTTTGGGACTTAGTCATTTTTCCGGTGTTTATCAGACTTTCAGATAGGGGAAATGTGAGTGAGCGTTCCGATTTCAGTTCCAGAGCGATTCGCCCAATGAGTCCTTGATATTTAGTCGTTTTCAGCCAATTTTCTGGATTTTTGAAAATTTCACTTTTTTGTGAAAATATCCACTAAATGAGGGAATAATATGTGTGAGGGTACCCCAGGAGAGTTCCAAATGTGTGTGGGCAGAATATATATCCCACGGGGTTAAAATTGAAAAAAGTTGAAAAAAAATTTTTTTTGGGTCTTAGTCATTTTTCCAGCATTTATCAGACTTTCAGATAGGGGAAATGTGAGTGAGCGTTCCGATTTCAGTTCCAGAGCGATTCGCCCAATGAGTCCTTGATATTTAGTCGTTTTCAGCCAATTTTCTGGATTTTTGAAAATTTCACTTTTTTGTGAAAATATCCACTAAATGAGGGAATAATATGTGTGAGGGTACCCGAGGAGAGTTCCAAATGTGTGTGGGTAGAATATATATCCCACGGGGTAAAATTGAAAAAAGTTGAAAAACATTTTTTTTGGGACTTAGTCATTTTTCCGGTGTTTATCAGACTTTCAGATAGGGGAAATGTGAGTGAGCGTTCCGATTTCAGTTCCAGAGCGATTCGCCCAATGAGTCCTTGATATTTAGTCGTTTTCAGCCAATTTTCTGGATTTTTGAAAATTTCACTTTTTTGTGAAAATATCCACTAAATGAGGGAATAATATGTGTGAGGGTACCCCAGGAGAGTTCCAAATGTGTGTGGGTAGAATATATATCCCACGGGGGTAAAATTGAAAAAAGTTGAAAAACATTTTTTTTGGGACTTAGTCATTTTTCCGGCGTTTATCAGACTTTCAGATAGGGGAAATGTCAGTGAGCGTTCAGTTTTCAGTTCCAGAGCGATTTGCCCAATGAGTCCTTGATATTCAGTCATTTTCAGCCAATTTTCTGGATTTTTGAAAATTTCACTTTTTTGTGAAAATATCCACTAAATGAGGGAATAATATGTGTGAGGGTACCCCAGGAGAGTTCCAAATGTGTGTGGGCAGAATATATATCCCACGGGGGTAAAATTGAAAAAAGTGGAAAAAAATTTTTTTTGGGACTTAGTCATTTTTCCGGCGTTTAGCAGACTTTCAGATAGGGGAAATGTGAGTGAGCGTTCCGATTTCAGTTCCAGAGCGATTCGCCCAATGAGTCCTTGATATTTAGTCGTTTTCAGCCAATTTTCTGGATTTTTGAAAATTTCACTTTTTTGTGAAAATATCCACTAAATGAGGGAATAATATGTGTGAGGGTACCCCAGGAGAGTTCCAAATGTGTGTGGGTAGAATATATATCCCACGGGGGTAAAATTGAAAAAAGTTGAAAAAAAATTTTTTTGGGACTTAGTCATTTTTCCGGCGTTTATCAGACTTTCAGATAGGGGAAATGTGAGTGAGCGTTCCGATTTCAGTTCCAGAGCGATTCGCCCAATGAGTCCTTGATATTTAGTCGTTTTCAGCCAATTTTCTGGATTTTTGAAAATTTCACTTTTTTGTGAAAATATCCACTAAATGAGGGAATAATATGTGTGAGGGTACCCCAGGAGAGTTCCAAATGTGTGTGGGTAGAATATATATCCCACGGGGTAAAATTGAAAAAAGTTGAAAAACATTTTTTTTGGGACTTAGTCATTTTTCCGGTGTTTATCAGACTTTCAGATAGGGGAAATGTGAGTGAGCGTTCCGATTTCAGTTCCAGAGCGATTCGCCCAATGAGTCCTTGATATTTAGTCGTTTTCAGCCAATTTTCTGGATTTTTGAAAATTTCACTTTTTTGTGAAAATATCCACTAAATGAGGGAATAATATGTGTGAGGGTACCCCAGGAGAGTTCCAAATGTGTGTGGGTAGAATATATATCCCACGGGGGTAAAATTGAAAAAAGTTGAAAAACATTTTTTTTGGGACTTAGTCATTTTTCCGGCGTTTATCAGACTTTCAGATAGGGGAAATGTGAGTGAGCGTTCCGATTTCAGTTCCAGAGCGATTCGCCCAATGAGTCCTTGATATTTAGTCGTTTTCAGCCAATTTTCTGGATTTTTGAAAATTTCACTTTTTTGTGAAAATATCCACTAAATGAGGGAATAATATGTGTGAGGGTACCCCAGGAGAGTTCCAAATGTGTGTGGGTAGAATATATATCCCACGGGGGTAAAATTGAAAAAAGTTGAAAAACATTTTTTTTGGGACTTAGTCATTTTTCCGGCGTTTATCAGACTTTCAGATAGGGGAAATGTCAGTGAGCGTTCAGTTTTCAGTTCCAGAGCGATTTGCCCAATGAGTCCTTGATATTCAGTCATTTTCAGCCAATTTTCTGGATTTTTGAAAATTTCACTTTTTTGTGAAAATATCCACTAAATGAGGGAATAATATGTGTGAGGGTACCCCAGGAGAGTTCCAAATGTTTGTGGGTAGAATATATATCCCACGGGGGTAAAATTGAAAAAAGTTGAAAAACATTTTTTTTGGGACTTAGTCATTTTTCCGGTGTTTATCAGACTTTCAGATAGGGGAAATGTGAGTGAGCGTTCCGATTTCAGTTCCAGAGCGATTCGCCCAATGAGTCCTTGATATTTAGTCGTTTTCAGCCAATTTTCTGGATTTTTGAAAATTTCACTTTTTTGTGAAAATATCCACTAAATGAGGGAATAATATGTGTGAGGGTACCCCAGGAGAGTTCCAAATGTGTGTGGGCAGAATATATATCCCACGGGGTTAAAATTGAAAAAAGTTGAAAAAAATTTTTTTTGGGTCTTAGTCATTTTTCCAGCATTTATCAGACTTTCAGATAGGGGAAATGTGAGTGAGCGTTCCGATTTCAGTTCCAGAGCGATTCGCCCAATGAGTCCTTGATATTTAGTCGTTTTCAGCCAATTTTCTGGATTTTTGAAAATTTCACTTTTTTGTGAAAATATCCACTAAATGAGGGAATAATATGTGTGAGGGTACCCCAGGAGAGTTCCAAATGTGTGTGGGTAGAATATATATCCCACGGGGGTAATATTGAAAAAAGTTGAAAAAAAATTTTTTTGTGACTTAGTCATTTTTCCGGTGTTTATCAGACTTTCAGATAGGGGAAATGTGAGTGAGCGTTCCGATTTCAGTTCCAGAGCGATTCGCCCAATGAGTCCTTGATATTTAGTCGTTTTCAGCCAATTTTCTGGATTTTTGAAAATTTCACTTTTTTGTGAAAATATCCACTAAATGAGGGAATAATATGTGTGAGGGTACCCCAGGAGAGTTCCAAATGTGTGTGGGTAGAATATATATCCCACGGGGGTAAAATTGAAAAAAGTTGAAAAACATTTTTTTTGGGACTTAGTCATTTTTCCGGTGTTTATCAGACTTTCAGATAGGGGAAATGTGAGTGAGCGTTCCGATTTCAGTTCCAGAGCGATTCGCCCAATGAGTCCTTGATATTTAGTCGTTTTCAGCCAATTTTCTGGATTTTTGAAAATTTCACTTTTTTGTGAAAATATCCACTAAATGAGGGAATAATATGTGTGAGGGTACCCCAGGAGAGTTCCAAATGTGTGTGGGCAGAATATATACCCCACGGGGTTAATATTGAAAAAAGTTGAAAAAATTTTTTTTGGGGTCTTAGTCATTTTTCCAGCATTTATCAGACTTTCAGATAGGGGAAATGTGAGTGAGCATTCCGATTTCAGTTCCAGAGCGATTCGCCCAATGAGTCCTTGATATTTAGTCGTTTTCAGCCAATTTTCTGGATTTTTGAAAATTTCACTTTTTTGTGAAAATATCCACTAAATGAGGGAATAATATGTGTGAGGGTACCCCAGGAGAGTTCCAAATGTGTGTGGGTAGAATATATATCCCACGGGGGTAATATTGAAAAAAGTTGAAAAAAATTTTTTTTGGGACTTAGTCATTTTTCCGGCGTTTATCAGACTTTCAGATAGGGGAAATGTGAGTGAGCGTTCCGATTTCAGTTCCAGAGCGATTCGCCCAATGAGTCCTTGATATTTAGTCGTTTTCAGCCAATTTTCTGGATTTTTGAAAATTTCACTTTTTTGTGAAAATATCCACTAAATGAGGGAATAATATGTGTGAGGGTACCCCAGGAGAGTTCCAAATGTGTGTGGGTAGAATATATATCCCACGGGGGTAAAATTGAAAAAAGTTGAAAAACATTTTTTTTGGGACTTAGTCATTTTTCCGGCGTTTATCAGACTTTCAGATAGGGGAAATGTCAGTGAGCGTTCAGTTTTCAGTTCCAGAGCGATTTGCCCAATGAGTCCTTGATATTCAGTCATTTTCAGCCAATTTTCTGGATTTTTGAAAATTTCACTTTTTTGTGAAAATATCCACTAAATGAGGGAATAATATGTGTGAGGGTACCCCAGGAGAGTTCCAAATGTGTGTGGGTAGAATATATATCCCACGGGGGTAAAATTGAAAAAAGTTGAAAAACATTTTTTTTGGGACTTAGTCATTTTTCCGGCGTTTATCAGACTTTCAGATAGGGGAAATGTCAGTGAGCGTTCAGTTTTCAGTTCCAGAGCGATTTGCCCAATGAGTCCTTGATATTCAGTCATTTTCAGCCAATTTTCTGGATTTTTGAAAATTTCACTTTTTTGTGAAAATATCCACTAAATGAGGGAATAATATGTGTGAGGGTACCCCAGGAGAGTTCCAAATGTGTGGGGGTAGAATATATATCCCACGGGGGTAAAATTGAAAAAAGTTGAAAAACATTTTTTTTGGGACTTAGTCATTTTTCCGGTGTTTATCAGACTTTCAGATAGGGGAAATGTGAGTGAGCGTTCCGATTTCAGTTCCAGAGCGATTCGCCCAATGAGTCCTTGATATTTAGTCGTTTTCAGCCAATTTTCTGGATTTTTGAAAATTTCACTTTTTTGTGAAAATATCCACTAAATGAGGGAATAATATGTGTGAGGGTACCCCAGGAGAGTTCCAAATGTGTGTGGGCAGAATATATATCCCACGGGGTTAAAATTGAAAAAAGTTGAAAAAATTTTTTTTGGGGTCTTAGTCATTTTTCCAGCATTTATCAGACTTTCAGATAGGGGAAATGTGAGTGAGCGTTCCGATTTCAGTTCCAGAGCGATTCGCCCAATGAGTCCTTGATATTTAGTCGTTTTCAGCCAATTTTCTGGATTTTTGAAAATTTCACTTTTTTGTGAAAATATCCACTAAATGAGGGAATAATATGTGTGAGGGTACCCCAGGAGAGTTCCAAATGTGTGTGGGTAGAATATATATCCCACGGGGGTAATATTGAAAAAAGTTGAAAAAAAATTTTTTTTGGGACTTAGTCATTTTTCCGGCGTTTATCAGACTTTCAGATAGGGGAAATGTCAGTGAGCATTCCGATTTCAGTTCCAGAGCGATTCGAACAATGAGTACTTGATATTTAGTCGTTTTCAGCCAATTTTCTGGATTTTTGAAAATTTCACTTTTTTGTGAAAATATCCACTAAATGAGGGAATAATATGTGTGAGGGTACCCCAGGAGAGTTCCAAATGTGTGTGGGCAGAATATATATCCCACGGGGTTAAAATTGAAAAAAGTTGAAAAAAAATTTTTTGGGGTCTTAGTCATTTTTCCAGCATTTATCAGACTTTCAGATAGGGGAAATGTGAGTGAGCGTTCCGATTTCAGTTCCAGAGCGATTCGCCCAATGAGTCCTTGATATTTAGTCGTTTTCAGCCAATTTTCTGGATTTTTGAAAATTTCACTTTTTTGTGAAAATATCCACTAAATGAGGGAATAATATGTGTGAGGGTACCCCAGGAGAGTTCCAAATGTGTGTGGGTAGAATATATATCCCACGGGGGTAATATTGAAAAAAGTTGAAAAAAAATTTTTTTGTGACTTAGTCATTTTTCCGGCGTTTATCAGACTTTCAGATAGGGGAAATGTGAGTGAGCGTTCCGATTTCAGTTCCAGAGCGATTCGCCCAATGAGTCCTTGATATTTAGTCGTTTTCAGCCAATTTTCTGGATTTTTGAAAATTTCACTTTTTTGTGAAAATATCCACTAAATGAGGGAATAATATGTGTGAGGGTACCCGAGGAGAGTTCCAAATGTGTGTGGGTAGAATATATATCCCACGGGGTAAAATTGAAAAAAGTTGAAAAACATTTTTTTTGGGACTTAGTCATTTTTCCGGTGTTTATCAGACTTTCAGATAGGGGAAATGTGAGTGAGCGTTCCGATTTCAGTTCCAGAGCGATTCGCCCAATGAGTCCTTGATATTTAGTCGTTTTCAGCCAATTTTCTGGATTTTTGAAAATTTCACTTTTTTGTGAAAATATCCACTAAATGAGGGAATAATATGTGTGAGGGTACCCCAGGAGAGTTCCAAATGTGTGTGGGTAGAATATATATCCCACGGGGGTAAAATTGAAAAAAGTTGAAAAACATTTTTTTTGGGACTTAGTCATTTTTCCGGCGTTTATCAGACTTTCAGATAGGGGAAATGTCAGTGAGCGTTCAGTTTTCAGTTCCAGAGCGATTTGCCCAATGAGTCCTTGATATTCAGTCATTTTCAGCCAATTTTCTGCATTTTTGAAAATTTCACTTTTTTGTGAAAATATCCACTAAATGAGGGAATAATATGTGTGAGGGTACCCCAGGAGAGTTCCAAATGTGTGTGGGTAGAATATATATCCCACGGGGTAAAATTGAAAAAAGTTGAAAAACATTTTTTTTGGGACTTAGTCATTTTTCCGGTGTTTATCAGACTTTCAGATAGGGGAAATGTGAGTGAGCATTCCGATTTCAGTTCCAGAGCGATTCGCCCAATGAGTCCTTGATATTTAGTCGTTTTCAGCCAATTTTCTGGATTTTTGAAAATTTCACTTTTTTGTGAAAATATCCACTAAATGAGGGAATAATATGTGTGAGGGTACCCCAGGAGAGTTCCAAATGTGTGTGGGTAGAATATATATCCCACGGGGGTAAAATTGAAAAAAGTTGAAAAACATTTTTTTTGGGACTTAGTCATTTTTCCGGCGTTTATCAGACTTTCAGATAGGGGAAATGTGAGTGAGCGTTCCGATTTCAGTTCCAGAGCGATTCGCCCAATGAGTCCTTGATATTTAGTCGTTTTCAGCCAATTTTCTGGATTTTTGAAAATTTCACTTTTTTGTGAAAATATCCACTAAATGAGGGAATAATATGTGTGAGGGTACCCCAGGAGAGTTCCAAATGTGTGTGGGTAGAATATATATCCCACGGGGGTAAAATTGAAAAAAGTTGAAAAACATTTTTTTTGGGACTTAGTCATTTTTCCGGCGTTTATCAGACTTTCAGATAGGGGAAATGTCAGTGAGCGTTCAGTTTTCAGTTCCAGAGCGATTTGCCCAATGAGTCCTTGATATTCAGTCATTTTAAGCCAATTTTCTGGATTTTTGAAAATTTCACTTTTTTGTGAAAATATCCACTAAATGAGGGAATAATATGTGTGAGGGTACCCCAGGAGAGTTCCAAATGTGTGTGGGTAGAATATATATCCCACGGGGGTAAAATTGAAAAAAGTTGAAAAACATTTTTTTGGGGTCTTAGTCATTTTTCCAGCATTTATCAGACTTTCAGATAGGGGAAATGTGAGTGAGCGTTCCGATTTCAGTTCCAGAGCGATTCGCCCAATGAGTCCTTGATATTTAGTCGTTTTCAGCCAATTTTCTGGATTTTTGAAAATTTCACTTTTTTGTGAAAATATCCACTAAATGAGGGAATAATATGTGTGAGGGTACCCCAGGAGAGTTCCAAATGTGTGTGGGTAGAATATATATCCCACGGGGGTAAAATTGAAAAAAGTTGAAAAACATTTTTTTTGGGACTTAGTCATTTTTCCGGCGTTTATCAGACTTTCAGATAGGGGAAATGTCAGTGAGCGTTCAGTTTTCAGTTCCAGAGCGATTTGCCCAATGAGTCCTTGATATTCAGTCATTTTCAGCCAATTTTCTGGATTTTTGAAAATTTCACTTTTTTGTGAAAATATCCACTAAATGAGGGAATAATATGTGTGAGGGTACCCCAGGAGAGTTCCAAATGTGTGTGGGCAGAATATATATCCCACGGGGGTAAAATTGAAAAAAGTGGAAAAAAATTTTTTTTGGGACTTAGTCATTTTTCCGGCGTTTAGCAGACTTTCAGATAGGGGAAATGTGAGTGAGCGTTCCGATTTCAGTTCCAGAGCGATTCGCCCAATGAGTCCTTGATATTTAGTCGTTTTCAGCCAATTTTCTGGATTTTTGAAAATTTCACTTTTTTGTGAAAATATCCACTAAATGAGGGAATAATATGTGTGAGGGTACCCCAGGAGAGTTCCAAATGTGTGTGGGTAGAATATATATCCCACGGGGGTAAAATTGAAAAAAGTTGAAAAACATTTTTTTGGGGACTTAGTCATTTTTCCGGCGTTTATCAGACTTTCAGATAGGGGAAATGTCAGTGAGCATTCCGATTTCAGTTCCAGAGCGATTCGAACAATGAGTACTTGATATTTAGTCGTTTTCAGCCAATTTTCTGGATTTTTGAAAATTTCACTTTTTTGTGAAAATATCCACTAAATGAGGGAATAATATGTGTGAGGGTACCCCAGGAGAGTTCCAAATGTGTGTGGGCAGAATATATATCCCACGGGGTTAAAATTGAAAAAAGTTGAAAAAAATTTTTTTTGGGTCTTAGTCATTTTTCCAGCATTTATCAGACTTTCAGATAGGGGAAATGTGAGTGAGCGTTCCGATTTCAGTTCCAGAGCGATTCGCCCAATGAGTCCTTGATATTTAGTCGTTTTCAGCCAATTTTCTGGATTTTTGAAAATTTCACTTTTTTGTGAAAATATCCACTAAATGAGGGAATAATATGTGTGAGGGTACCCCAGGAGAGTTCCAAATGTGTGTGGGTAGAATATATATCCCACGGGGGTAATATTGAAAAAAGTTGAAAAAAAATTTTTTTGTGACTTAGTCATTTTTCCGGTGTTTATCAGACTTTCAGATAGGGGAAATGTGAGTGAGCGTTCCGATTTCAGTTCCAGAGCGATTCGCCCAATGAGTCCTTGATATTTAGTCGTTTTCAGCCAATTTTCTGGATTTTTGAAAATTTCACTTTTTTGTGAAAATATCCACTAAATGAGGGAATAATATGTGTGAGGGTACCCCAGGAGAGTTCCAAATGTGTGTGGGTAGAATATATATCCCACGGGGGTAAAATTGAAAAAAGTTGAAAAACATTTTTTTTGGGACTTAGTCATTTTTCCGGCGTTTATCAGACTTTCAGATAGGGGAAATGTGAGTGAGCGTTCCGATTTCAGTTCCAGAGCGATTCGCCCAATGAGTCCTTGATATTTAGTCGTTTTCAGCCAATTTTCTGGATTTTTGAAAATTTCACTTTTTTGTGAAAATATCCACTAAATGAGGGAATAATATGTGTGAGGGTACCCCAGGAGAGTTCCAAATGTGTGTGGGTAGAATATATATCCCACGGGGGTAAAATTGAAAAAAGTTGAAAAACATTTTTTTTGGGACTTAGTCATTTTTCCGGCGTTTATCAGACTTTCAGATAGGGGAAATGTCAGTGAGCGTTCAGTTTTCAGTTCCAGAGCGATTTGCCCAATGAGTCCTTGATATTCAGTCATTTTCAGCCAATTTTCTGGATTTTTGAAAATTTCACTTTTTTGTGAAAATATCCACTAAATGAGGGAATAATATGTGTGAGGGTACCCCAGGAGAGTTCCAAATGTGTGTGGGTAGAATATATATCCCACGGGGGTAAAATTGAAAAAAGTTGAAAAACATTTTTTTGGGGTCTTAGTCATTTTTCCAGCATTTATCAGACTTTCAGATAGGGGAAATGTGAGTGAGCGTTCCGATTTCAGTTCCAGAGCGATTCGCCCAATGAGTCCTTGATATTTAGTCGTTTTCAGCCAATTTTCTGGATTTTTGAAAATTTCACTTTTTTGTGAAAATATCCACTAAATGAGGGAATAATATGTGTGAGGGTACCCCAGGAGAGTTCCAAATGTGTGTGGGTAGAATATATATCCCACGGGGGTAAAATTGAAAAAAGTTGAAAAACATTTTTTTTGGGACTTAGTCATTTTTCCGGCGTTTATCAGACTTTCAGATAGGGGAAATGTCAGTGAGCGTTCAGTTTTCAGTTCCAGAGCGATTTGCCCAATGAGTCCTTGATATTCAGTCATTTTCAGCCAATTTTCTGGATTTTTGAAAATTTCACTTTTTTGTGAAAATATCCACTAAATGAGGGAATAATATGTGTGAGGGTACCCCAGGAGAGTTCCAAATGTGTGTGGGCAGAATATATATCCCACGGGGGTAAAATTGAAAAAAGTGGAAAAAAATTTTTTTTGGGACTTAGTCATTTTTCCGGCGTTTAGCAGACTTTCAGATAGGGGAAATGTGAGTGAGCGTTCCGATTTCAGTTCCAGAGCGATTCGCCCAATGAGTCCTTGATATTTAGTCGTTTTCAGCCAATTTTCTGGATTTTTGAAAATTTCACTTTTTTGTGAAAATATCCACTAAATGAGGGAATAATATGTGTGAGGGTACCCCAGGAGAGTTCCAAATGTGTGTGGGTAGAATATATATCCCACGGGGGTAAAATTGAAAAAAGTTGAAAAACATTTTTTTGGGGACTTAGTCATTTTTCCGGTGTTTATCAGACTTTCAGATAGGGGAAATGTGAGTGAGCGTTCCGATTTCAGTTCCAGAGCGATTCGCCCAATGAGTCCTTGATATTTAGTCGTTTTCAGCCAATTTTCTGGATTTTTGAAAATTTCACTTTTTTGTGAAAATATCCACTAAATGAGGGAATAATATGTGTGAGGGTACCCCAGGAGAGTTCCAAATGTGTGTGGGCAGAATATATATCCCACGGGGTTAAAATTGAAAAAAGTTGAAAAACATTTTTTTTGGGACTTAGTCATTTTTCCGGCGTTTATCAGACTTTCAGATAGGGGAAATGTCAGTGAGCATTCCGATTTCAGTTCCAGAGCGATTCGAACAATGAGTACTTGATATTTAGTCGTTTTCAGCCAATTTTCTGGATTTTTGAAAATTTCACTTTTTTGTGAAAATATCCACTAAATGAGGGAATAATATGTGTGAGGGTACCCCAGGAGAGTTCCAAATGTGTGTGGGCAGAATATATATCCCACGGGGTTAAAATTGAAAAAAGTTGAAAAAAATTTTTTTTGGGTCTTAGTCATTTTTCCAGCATTTATCAGACTTTCAGATAGGGGAAATGTGAGTGAGCGTTCCGATTTCAGTTCCAGAGCGATTCGCCCAATGAGTCCTTGATATTTAGTCGTTTTCAGCCAATTTTCTGGATTTTTGAAAATTTCACTTTTTTGTGAAAATATCCACTAAATGAGGGAATAATATGTGTGAGGGTACCCCAGGAGAGTTCCAAATGTGTGTGGGTAGAATATATATCCCACGGGGGTAATATTGAAAAAAGTTGAAAAAAAATTTTTTTGTGACTTAGTCATTTTTCCGGTGTTTATCAGACTTTCAGATAGGGGAAATGTGAGTGAGCGTTCCGATTTCAGTTCCAGAGCGATTCGCCCAATGAGTCCTTGATATTTAGTCGTTTTCAGCCAATTTTCTGGATTTTTGAAAATTTCACTTTTTTGTGAAAATATCCACTAAATGAGGGAATAATATGTGTGAGGGTACCCCAGGAGAGTTCCAAATGTGTGTGGGTAGAATATATATCCCACGGGGGTAAAATTGAAAAAAGTTGAAAAACATTTTTTTTGGGACTTAGTCATTTTTCCGGTGTTTATCAGACTTTCAGATAGGGGAAATGTGAGTGAGCGTTCCGATTTCAGTTCCAGAGCGATTCGCCCAATGAGTCCTTGATATTTAGTCGTTTTCAGCCAATTTTCTGGATTTTTGAAAATTTCACTTTTTTGTGAAAATATCCACTAAATGAGGGAATAATATGTGTGAGGGTACCCCAGGAGAGTTCCAAATGTGTGTGGGCAGAATATATACCCCACGGGGTTAAAATTGAAAAAAGTTGAAAAAATTTTTTTTGGGGTCTTAGTCATTTTTCCAGCATTTATCAGACTTTCAGATAGGGGAAATGTGAGTGAGCATTCCGATTTCAGTTCCAGAGCGATTCGCCCAATGAGTCCTTGATATTTAGTCGTTTTCAGCCAATTTTCTGGATTTTTGAAAATTTCACTTTTTTGTGAAAATATCCACTAAATGAGGGAATAATATGTGTGAGGGTACCCCAGGAGAGTTCCAAATGTGTGTGGGTAGAATATATATCCCACGGGGGTAATATTGAAAAAAGTTGAAAAAAATTTTTTTTGGGACTTAGTCATTTTTCCGGCGTTTATCAGACTTTCAGATAGGGGAAATGTGAGTGAGCGTTCCGATTTCAGTTCCAGAGCGATTCGCCCAATGAGTCCTTGATATTTAGTCGTTTTCAGCCAATTTTCTGGATTTTTGAAAATTTCACTTTTTTGTGAAAATATCCACTAAATGAGGGAATAATATGTGTGAGGGTACCCCAGGAGAGTTCCAAATGTGTGTGGGTAGAATATATATCCCACGGGGGTAAAATTGAAAAAAGTTGAAAAACATTTTTTTTGGGACTTAGTCATTTTTCCGGTGTTTATCAGACTTTCAGATAGGGGAAATGTGAGTGAGCGTTCCGATTTCAGTTCCAGAGCGATTCGCCCAATGAGTCCTTGATATTTAGTCGTTTTCAGCCAATTTTCTGGATTTTTGAAAATTTCACTTTTTTGTGAAAATATCCACTAAATGAGGGAATAATATGTGTGAGGGTACCCCAGGAGAGTTCCAAATGTGTGTGGGCAGAATATATACCCCACGGGGTTAAAATTGAAAAAAGTTGAAAAAATTTTTTTTGGGGTCTTAGTCATTTTTCCAGCATTTATCAGACTTTCAGATAGGGGAAATGTGAGTGAGCATTCCGATTTCAGTTCCAGAGCGATTCGCCCAATGAGTCCTTGATATTTAGTCGTTTTCAGCCAATTTTCTGGATTTTTGAAAATTTCACTTTTTTGTGAAAATATCCACTAAATGAGGGAATAATATGTGTGAGGGTACCCCAGGAGAGTTCCAAATGTGTGTGGGTAGAATATATATCCCACGGGGGTAATATTGAAAAAAGTTGAAAAAAAATTTTTTTGGGACTTAGTCATTTTTCCGGCGTTTATCAGACTTTCAGATAGGGGAAATGTGAGTGAGCGTTCCGATTTCAGTTCCAGAGCGATTCGCCCAATGAGTCCTTGATATTTAGTCGTTTTCAGCCAATTTTCTGGATTTTTGAAAATTTCACTTTTTTGTGAAAATATCCACTAAATGAGGGAATAATATGTGTGAGGGTACCCCAGGAGAGTTCCAAATGTGTGTGGGTAGAATATATATCCCACGGGGGTAAAATTGAAAAAAGTTGAAAAACATTTTTTTTGGGACTTAGTCATTTTTCCGGCGTTTATCAGACTTTCAGATAGGGGAAATGTCAGTGAGCGTTCAGTTTTCAGTTCCAGAGCGATTTGCCCAATGAGTCCTTGATATTCAGTCATTTTCAGCCAATTTTCTGGATTTTTGAAAATTTCACTTTTTTGTGAAAATATCCACTAAATGAGGGAATAATATGTGTGAGGGTACCCCAGGAGAGTTCCAAATGTGTGTGGGTAGAATATATATCCCACGGGGGTAAAATTGAAAAAAGTTGAAAAACATTTTTTTTGGGACTTAGTCATTTTTCCGGCGTTTATCAGACTTTCAGATAGGGGAAATGTCAGTGAGCGTTCAGTTTTCAGTTCCAGAGCGATTTGCCCAATGAGTCCTTGATATTCAGTCATTTTCAGCCAATTTTCTGGATTTTTGAAAATTTCACTTTTTTGTGAAAATATCCACTAAATGAGGGAATAATATGTGTGAGGGTACCCCAGGAGAGTTCCAAATGTGTGGGGGTAGAATATATATCCCACGGGGGTAAAATTGAAAAAAGTTGAAAAACATTTTTTTTGGGACTTAGTCATTTTTCCGGTGTTTATCAGACTTTCAGATAGGGGAAATGTGAGTGAGCGTTCCGATTTCAGTTCCAGAGCGATTCGCCCAATGAGTCCTTGATATTTAGTCGTTTTCAGCCAATTTTCTGGATTTTTGAAAATTTCACTTTTTTGTGAAAATATCCACTAAATGAGGGAATAATATGTGTGAGGGTACCCCAGGAGAGTTCCAAATGTGTGTGGGCAGAATATATATCCCACGGGGTTAAAATTGAAAAAAGTTGAAAAAATTTTTTTTTGGGTCTTAGTCATTTTTCCAGCATTTATCAGACTTTCAGATAGGGGAAATGTGAGTGAGCGTTCCGATTTCAGTTCCAGAGCGATTCGCCCAATGAGTCCTTGATATTTAGTCGTTTTCAGCCAATTTTCTGGATTTTTGAAAATTTCACTTTTTTGTGAAAATATCCACTAAATGAGGGAATAATATGTGTGAGGGTACCCCAGGAGAGTTCCAAATGTGTGTGGGTAGAATATATATCCCACGGGGGTAATATTGAAAAAAGTTGAAAAAAAATTTTTTTGTGACTTAGTCATTTTTCCGGCGTTTATCAGACTTTCAGATAGGGGAAATGTGAGTGAGCGTTCCGATTTCAGTTCCAGAGCGATTCGCCCAATGAGTCCTTGATATTTAGTCGTTTTCAGCCAATTTTCTGGATTTTTGAAAATTTCACTTTTTTGTGAAAATATCCACTAAATGAGGGAATAATATGTGTGAGGGTACCCCAGGAGAGTTCCAAATGTGTGTGGGTAGAATATATATCCCACGGGGGTAAAATTGAAAAAAGTTGAAAAACATTTTTTTTGGGACTTAGTCATTTTTCCGGCGTTTATCAGACTTTCAGATAGGGGAAATGTCAGTGAGCATTCCGATTTCAGTTCCAGAGCGATTTGAACAATGAGTACTTGATATTTAGTCGTTTTCAGCCAATTTTCTGGATTTTTGAAAATTTCACTTTTTTGTGAAAATATCCACTAAATGAGGGAATAATATGTGTGAGGGTACCCCAGGAGAGTTCCAAATGTGTGTGGGCAGAATATAAATCCCACGGGGTTAAAATTGAAAAAAGTTGAAAAAAAATTTTTTGGGGTCTTAGTCATTTTTCCAGCATTTATCAGACTTTCAGATAGGGGAAATGTGAGTGAGCGTTCCGATTTCAGTTCCAGAGCGATTCGCCCAATGAGTCCTTGATATTTAGTCGTTTTCAGCCAATTTTCTGGATTTTTGAAAATTTCACTTTTTTGTGAAAATATCCACTAAATGAGGGAATAATATGTGTGAGGGTACCCCAGGAGAGTTCCAAATGTGTGTGGGTAGAATATATATCCCACGGGGGTAATATTGAAAAAAGTTGAAAAAAAATTTTTTTGTGACTTAGTCATTTTTCCGGCGTTTATCAGACTTTCAGATAGGGGAAATGTGAGTGAGCGTTCCGATTTCAGTTCCAGAGCGATTCGCCCAATGAGTCCTTGATATTTAGTCGTTTTCAGCCAATTTTCTGGATTTTTGAAAATTTCACTTTTTTGTGAAAATATCCACTAAATGAGGGAATAATATGTGTGAGGGTACCCGAGGAGAGTTCCAAATGTGTGTGGGTAGAATATATATCCCACGGGGTAAAATTGAAAAAAGTTGAAAAACATTTTTTTTGGGACTTAGTCATTTTTCCGGTGTTTATCAGACTTTCAGATAGGGGAAATGTGAGTGAGCGTTCCGATTTCAGTTCCAGAGCGATTCGCCCAATGAGTCCTTGATATTTAGTCGTTTTCAGCCAATTTTCTGGATTTTTGAAAATTTCACTTTTTTGTGAAAATATCCACTAAATGAGGGAATAATATGTGTGAGGGTACCCCAGGAGAGTTCCAAATGTGTGTGGGTAGAATATATATCCCACGGGGGTAAAATTGAAAAAAGTTGAAAAACATTTTTTTTGGGACTTAGTCATTTTTCCGGCGTTTATCAGACTTTCAGATAGGGGAAATGTCAGTGAGCGTTCAGTTTTCAGTTCCAGAGCGATTTGCCCAATGAGTCCTTGATATTCAGTCATTTTCAGCCAATTTTCTGCATTTTTGAAAATTTCACTTTTTTGTGAAAATATCCACTAAATGAGGGAATAATATGTGTGAGGGTACCCCAGGAGAGTTCCAAATGTGTGTGGGTAGAATATATATCCCACGGGGTAAAATTGAAAAAAGTTGAAAAACATTTTTTTTGGGACTTAGTCATTTTTCCGGTGTTTATCAGACTTTCAGATAGGGGAAATGTGAGTGAGCGTTCCGATTTCAGTTCCAGAGCGATTCGCCCAATGAGTCCTTGATATTTAGTCGTTTTCAGCCAATTTTCTGGATTTTTGAAAATTTCACTTTTTTGTGAAAATATCCACTAAATGAGGGAATAATATGTGTGAGGGTACCCCAGGAGAGTTCCAAATGTGTGTGGGTAGAATATATATCCCACGGGGGTAAAATTGAAAAAAGTTGAAAAACATTTTTTTTGGGACTTAGTCATTTTTCCGGCGTTTATCAGACTTTCAGATAGGGGAAATGTGAGTGAGCGTTCCGATTTCAGTTCCAGAGCGATTCGCCCAATGAGTCCTTGATATTTAGTCGTTTTCAGCCAATTTTCTGGATTTTTGAAAATTTCACTTTTTTGTGAAAATATCCACTAAATGAGGGAATAATATGTGTGAGGGTACCCCAGGAGAGTTCCAAATGTGTGTGGGTAGAATATATATCCCACGGGGGTAAAATTGAAAAAAGTTGAAAAACATTTTTTTTGGGACTTAGTCATTTTTCCGGCGTTTATCAGACTTTCAGATAGGGGAAATGTCAGTGAGCGTTCAGTTTTCAGTTCCAGAGCGATTTGCCCAATGAGTCCTTGATATTCAGTCATTTTCAGCCAATTTTCTGGATTTTTGAAAATTTCACTTTTTTGTGAAAATATCCACTAAATGAGGGAATAATATGTGTGAGGGTACCCCAGGAGAGTTCCAAATGTGTGTGGGTAGAATATATATCCCACGGGGGTAAAATTGAAAAAAGTTGAAAAACATTTTTTTGGGGTCTTAGTCATTTTTCCAGCATTTATCAGACTTTCAGATAGGGGAAATGTGAGTGAGCGTTCCGATTTCAGTTCCAGAGCGATTCGCCCAATGAGTCCTTGATATTTAGTCGTTTTCAGCCAATTTTCTGGATTTTTGAAAATTTCACTTTTTTGTGAAAATATCCACTAAATGAGGGAATAATATGTGTGAGGGTACCCCAGGAGAGTTCCAAATGTGTGTGGGTAGAATATATATCCCACGGGGGTAAAATTGAAAAAAGTTGAAAAACATTTTTTTTGGGACTTAGTCATTTTTCCGGCGTTTATCAGACTTTCAGATAGGGGAAATGTCAGTGAGCGTTCAGTTTTCAGTTCCAGAGCGATTTGCCCAATGAGTCCTTGATATTCAGTCATTTTCAGCCAATTTTCTGGATTTTTGAAAATTTCACTTTTTTGTGAAAATATCCACTAAATGAGGGAATAATATGTGTGAGGGTACCCCAGGAGAGTTCCAAATGTGTGTGGGCAGAATATATATCCCACGGGGGTAAAATTGAAAAAAGTGGAAAAAAATTTTTTTTGGGACTTAGTCATTTTTCCGGCGTTTAGCAGACTTTCAGATAGGGGAAATGTGAGTGAGCGTTCCGATTTCAGTTCCAGAGCGATTCGCCCAATGAGTCCTTGATATTTAGTCGTTTTCAGCCAATTTTCTGGATTTTTGAAAATTTCACTTTTTTGTGAAAATATCCACTAAATGAGGGAATAATATGTGTGAGGGTACCCCAGGAGAGTTCCAAATGTGTGTGGGTAGAATATATATCCCACGGGGGTAAAATTGAAAAAAGTTGAAAAACATTTTTTTGGGGACTTAGTCATTTTTCCGGTGTTTATCAGACTTTCAGATAGGGGAAATGTGAGTGAGCGTTCCGATTTCAGTTCCAGAGCGATTCGCCCAATGAGTCCTTGATATTTAGTCGT
This sequence comes from Phyllobates terribilis, assembly GCF_046119375.1. Classification (NCBI taxonomy): domain Eukaryota; kingdom Metazoa; phylum Chordata; class Amphibia; order Anura; family Dendrobatidae; genus Phyllobates; species Phyllobates terribilis. The sequence goes on along the minus strand of NW_027362805.1, from coordinate 9,396,106 downwards.
TTTCAGCCAATTTTCTGGATTTTTGAAAATTTCACTTTTTTGTGAAAATATCCACTAAATGAGGGAATAATATGTGTGAGGGTACCCCAGGAGAGTTCCAAATGTGTGTGGGCAGAATATATATCCCACGGGGTTAAAATTGAAAAAAGTTGAAAAACATTTTTTTTGGGACTTAGTCATTTTTCCGGCGTTTATCAGACTTTCAGATAGGGGAAATGTCAGTGAGCATTCCGATTTCAGTTCCAGAGCGATTCGAACAATGAGTACTTGATATTTAGTCGTTTTCAGCCAATTTTCTGGATTTTTGAAAATTTCACTTTTTTGTGAAAATATCCACTAAATGAGGGAATAATATGTGTGAGGGTACCCCAGGAGAGTTCCAAATGTGTGTGGGCAGAATATATATCCCACGGGGTTAAAATTGAAAAAAGTTGAAAAAAAATTTTTTGGGGTCTTAGTCATTTTTCCAGCATTTATCAGACTTTCAGATAGGGGAAATGTGAGTGAGCGTTCCGATTTCAGTTCCAGAGCGATTCGCCCAATGAGTCCTTGATATTTAGTCGTTTTCAGCCAATTTTCTGGATTTTTGAAAATTTCACTTTTTTGTGAAAATATCCACTAAATGAGGGAATAATATGTGTGAGGGTACCCCAGGAGAGTTCCAAATGTGTGTGGGTAGAATATATATCCCACGGGGGTAAAATTGAAAAAAGTTGAAAAACATTTTTTTTGGGACTTAGTCATTTTTCCGGCGTTTATCAGACTTTCAGATAGGGGAAATGTCAGTGAGCGTTCAGTTTTCAGTTCCAGAGCGATTTGCCCAATGAGTCCTTGATATTCAGTCATTTTCAGCCAATTTTCTGGATTTTTGAAAATTTCACTTTTTTGTGAAAATATCCACTAAATGAGGGAATAATATGTGTGAGGGTACCCCAGGAGAGTTCCAAATGTGTGTGGGCAGAATATATATCCCACGGGGGTAAAATTGAAAAAAGTGGAAAAAAATTTTTTTTGGGACTTAGTCATTTTTCCGGCGTTTAGCAGACTTTCAGATAGGGGAAATGTGAGTGAGCGTTCCGATTTCAGTTCCAGAGCGATTCGCCCAATGAGTCCTTGATATTTAGTCGTTTTCAGCCAATTTTCTGGATTTTTGAAAATTTCACTTTTTTGTGAAAATATCCACTAAATGAGGGAATAATATGTGTGAGGGTACCCCAGGAGAGTTCCAAATGTGTGTGGGTAGAATATATATCCCACGGGGGTAAAATTGAAAAAAGTTGAAAAAAAATTTTTTTGGGACTTAGTCATTTTTCCGGCGTTTATCAGACTTTCAGATAGGGGAAATGTGAGTGAGCGTTCCGATTTCAGTTCCAGAGCGATTCGCCCAATGAGTCCTTGATATTTAGTCGTTTTCAGCCAATTTTCTGGATTTTTGAAAATTTCACTTTTTTGTGAAAATATCCACTAAATGAGGGAATAATATGTGTGAGGGTACCCCAGGAGAGTTCCAAATGTGTGTGGGTAGAATATATATCCCACGGGGTAAAATTGAAAAAAGTTGAAAAACATTTTTTTTGGGACTTAGTCATTTTTCCGGTGTTTATCAGACTTTCAGATAGGGGAAATGTGAGTGAGCGTTCCGATTTCAGTTCCAGAGCGATTCGCCCAATGAGTCCTTGATATTTAGTCGTTTTCAGCCAATTTTCTGGATTTTTGAAAATTTCACTTTTTTGTGAAAATATCCACTAAATGAGGGAATAATATGTGTGAGGGTACCCCAGGAGAGTTCCAAATGTGTGTGGGTAGAATATATATCCCACGGGGGTAAAATTGAAAAAAGTTGAAAAACATTTTTTTTGGGACTTAGTCATTTTTCCGGCGTTTATCAGACTTTCAGATAGGGGAAATGTGAGTGAGCGTTCCGATTTCAGTTCCAGAGCGATTCGCCCAATGAGTCCTTGATATTTAGTCGTTTTCAGCCAATTTTCTGGATTTTTGAAAATTTCACTTTTTTGTGAAAATATCCACTAAATGAGGGAATAATATGTGTGAGGGTACCCCAGGAGAGTTCCAAATGTGTGTGGGTAGAATATATATCCCACGGGGGTAAAATTGAAAAAAGTTGAAAAACATTTTTTTTGGGACTTAGTCATTTTTCCGGCGTTTATCAGACTTTCAGATAGGGGAAATGTCAGTGAGCGTTCAGTTTTCAGTTCCAGAGCGATTTGCCCAATGAGTCCTTGATATTCAGTCATTTTCAGCCAATTTTCTGGATTTTTGAAAATTTCACTTTTTTGTGAAAATATCCACTAAATGAGGGAATAATATGTGTGAGGGTACCCCAGGAGAGTTCCAAATGTGTGTGGGTAGAATATATATCCCACGGGGGTAAAATTGAAAAAAGTTGAAAAACATTTTTTTTGGGACTTAGTCATTTTTCCGGTGTTTATCAGACTTTCAGATAGGGGAAATGTGAGTGAGCGTTCCGATTTCAGTTCCAGAGCGATTCGCCCAATGAGTCCTTGATATTTAGTCGTTTTCAGCCAATTTTCTGGATTTTTGAAAATTTCACTTTTTTGTGAAAATATCCACTAAATGAGGGAATAATATGTGTGAGGGTACCCCAGGAGAGTTCCAAATGTGTGTGGGCAGAATATATATCCCACGGGGTTAAAATTGAAAAAAGTTGAAAAAATTTTTTTTTGGGTCTTAGTCATTTTTCCAGCATTTATCAGACTTTCAGATAGGGGAAATGTGAGTGAGCGTTCCGATTTCAGTTCCAGAGCGATTCGCCCAATGAGTCCTTGATATTTAGTCGTTTTCAGCCAATTTTCTGGATTTTTGAAAATTTCACTTTTTTGTGAAAATATCCACTAAATGAGGGAATAATATGTGTGAGGGTACCCCAGGAGAGTTCCAAATGTGTGTGGGTAGAATATATATCCCACGGGGGTAATATTGAAAAAAGTTGAAAAAAAATTTTTTTGTGACTTAGTCATTTTTCCGGCGTTTATCAGACTTTCAGATAGGGGAAATGTGAGTGAGCGTTCCGATTTCAGTTCCAGAGCGATTCGCCCAATGAGTCCTTGATATTTAGTCGTTTTCAGCCAATTTTCTGGATTTTTGAAAATTTCACTTTTTTGTGAAAATATCCACTAAATGAGGGAATAATATGTGTGAGGGTACCCCAGGAGAGTTCCAAATGTGTGTGGGTAGAATATATATCCCACGGGGGTAAAATTGAAAAAAGTTGAAAAACATTTTTTTTGGGACTTAGTCATTTTTCCGGCGTTTATCAGACTTTCAGATAGGGGAAATGTGAGTGAGCGTTCCGATTTCAGTTCCAGAGCGATTCGCCCAATGAGTCCTTGATATTTAGTCGTTTTCAGCCAATTTTCTGGATTTTTGAAAATTTCACTTTTTTGTGAAAATATCCACTAAATGAGGGAATAATATGTGTGAGGGTACCCCAGGAGAGTTCCAAATGTGTGTGGGTAGAATATATATCCCACGGGGGTAAAATTGAAAAAAGTTGAAAAACATTTTTTTTGGGACTTAGTCATTTTTCCGGCGTTTATCAGACTTTCAGATAGGGGAAATGTCAGTGAGCGTTCAGTTTTCAGTTCCAGAGCGATTTGCCCAATGAGTCCTTGATATTCAGTCATTTTCAGCCAATTTTCTGGATTTTTGAAAATTTCACTTTTTTGTGAAAATATCCACTAAATGAGGGAATAATATGTGTGAGGGTACCCCAGGAGAGTTCCAAATGTGTGTGGGTAGAATATATATCCCACGGGGGTAAAATTGAAAAAAGTTGAAAAACATTTTTTTTGGGACTTAGTCATTTTTCCGGTGTTTATCAGACTTTCAGATAGGGGAAATGTGAGTGAGCGTTCCGATTTCAGTTCCAGAGCGATTCGCCCAATGAGTCCTTGATATTTAGTCGTTTTCAGCCAATTTTCTGGATTTTTGAAAATTTCACTTTTTTGTGAAAATATCCACTAAATGAGGGAATAATATGTGTGAGGGTACCCCAGGAGAGTTCCAAATGTGTGTGGGCAGAATATATACCCCACGGGGTTAAAATTGAAAAAAGTTGAAAAAATTTTTTTTTGGGTCTTAGTCATTTTTCCAGCATTTATCAGACTTTCAGATAGGGGAAATGTGAGTGAGCGTTCCGATTTCAGTTCCAGAGCGATTCGAACAATGAGTACTTGATATTTAGACGTTTTCAGCCAATTTTCTGGATTTTTGAAAATGTCACTTTTTTGTGAAAATATCCACTAAATGAGAGAATAATATGTGTGAGGGTACCCCAGGAGAGTTCAAAATGTGTGTGGGTAGAATATATATCCCACGGGGATAAAATTGAAAAAAGTTGAAAAAAAAATTTTTTTTGGACTTAGTCATTTTTCCGGCGTTTATCAGACTTTCAGATAGGGGAAATGTCAGTGAGCGTTCAGATTTCAGTTCCAGAGCGATTTGCCCAATGAGTCCTTGATATTCAGTCATTTTCAGCCAATTTTCTGGATTTTTGAAAATTTCACTTTTTTGTTAAAATATCCACTAAATTAGGGAATAATATGTGTGAGGGTATCCCAGGAGAGTTCAAAATGTGTGTGGGTAGAATATATATCCCACGGGGGTAAAATTGAAAAAAGTTTAAAAAAAATTTTTTTTGGACTTAGTCATTTTTCCGGCGTTTATCAGACTTTCAGATAGGGGAAATGTGAGTGAGCGTTCCGATTTCAGTTCCAGAGCGATTCGCCCAATGAGTCCTTGATATTTAGTCGTTTTCAGCCAATTTTCTGGATTTTTGAAAATTTCACTTTTTTGTGAAAATATCCACTAAATGAGGGAATAATATGTGTGAGGGTACCCCAGGAGAGTTCCAAATGTGTGTGGGTAGAATATATATCCCACGGGGGTAAAATTGAAAAAAGTTGAAAAAAAATTTTTTTTGGACTTAGTCATTTTTCCGGCGTTTATCAGACTTTCAGATAGGGGAAATGTCAGTGAGCATTCCGATATCAGTTCCAGAGCGATTCGCCCAATGAGTCCTTGATATTTAGTCGTTTTCAGCCAATTTTCTGTATTTTTGAAAATTTCACTTTTTTGTGAAAATATCCACTAAATGAGGGAATAATATGTATGAGGGTACCCCAGGAGAGTTCCAAATGTGTGTGGGTAGAATATATATCCCACGAGGGTAAAATTGAACAAAGTTTTTAAAAAATTTTTTTTGGACTTAGTAATTTTTCCGGCGTTCATCAGACTTTCAGATAGGGGAAATGTCAGTGAGCATTCCGATTTCAGTTCCAGAGCGATTCGAACAATGAGTACTTGATATTTAGACGTTTTCAGCCAATTTTCTGGATTTTTGAAAATGTCACTTTTTTGTGAAAATATCCACTAAATGAGAGAATAATATGTGTGAGGGTACCCCAGGAGAGTTCAAAATGTGTGTGGGTAGAATATATATCCCACGGGGATAAAATTGAAAAAAGTTGAAAAAAAAATTTTTTTTGGACTTAGTAATTTTTCCGGCGTTTATCAGACTTTCAGATAGGGGAAATGTCAGTGAGCGTTCAGATTTCAGTTCCAGAGCGATTTGCCCAATGAGTCCTTGATATTTAGTCGTTTTCAGCCAATTTTCTGGATTTTTGAAAATTTCACTTTTTTGTGAAAATATCCACTAAATGAGGGAATAATATGTGTGAGGGTACCCCAGGAGAGTTCCAAATGAGTGTGGGCAGAATATATATCCCACGGGGGTAAAATTGAAAAAAGTTGAAAAAAATTTTTTGGGGACTTAGTCATTTTTCCGGCGTTTATCAGACTTTCAGATAGGGGAAATGTCAGTGAGCGTTCTGATTTCAGTTCCAGAGCAATTCCCCCAATGAGTCCTTGATAATTAGTCAATTTCAGCCAATTTTCAGGATTTTTGAAAATTTCACTTTTTTGTGAAAATATCCACTAAATGAGGGAATAATATGTATGAGGGTACCCCAGGAGAGTTCCAAATGTGTGTGGGTAGAATATATATCCCACGAGGGTAAAATTGAACAAAGTTTTTAAAAAATTTTTTTTGGACTTAGTAATTTTTCCGGCGTTCATCAGACTTTCAGATAGGGGAAATGTCAGTGAGCATTCCGATTTCAGTTCCAGAGCGATTCGAACAATGAGTACTTGATATTTAGACGTTTTCAGCCAATTTTCTGGATTTTTGAAAATGTCACTTTTTTGTGAAAATATCCACTAAATGAGAGAATAATATGTGTGAGGGTACCCCAGGAGAGTTCAAAATGTGTGTGGGTAGAATATATATCCCACGGGGATAAAATTGAAAAAAGTTGAAAAAAAAATTTTTTTTGGACTTAGTCATTTTTCCGGCGTTTATCAGACTTTCAGATAGGGGAAATGTGAGTGAGCGTTCAGATTTCAGTTCCAGAGCGATTTGCCCAATGAGTCCTTGATATTCAGTCATTTTCAGCCAATTTTCTGGATTTTTGAAAATTTCACTTTTTTGTTAAAATATCCACTAAATTAGGGAATAATATGTGTGAGGGTACCCCAGGAGAGTTCAAAATGTGTGTGGGTAGAATATATATCCCACGGGGGTAAAATTGAAAAAAGTTTAAAAAAAATTTTTTTTGGACTTAGTCATTTTTCCGGCGTTTATCAGACTTTCAGATAGGGGAAATGTCAGTGAGCATTCCGATATCAGTTCCAGAGCGATTCGCCCAATGAGTCCTTGATATTTAGTCGTTTTCAGCCAATTTTCTGTATTTTTGAAAATTTCACTTTTTTGTGAAAATATCCACTAAATGAGGGAATAATATGTGTGAGGGAACCCCAGGAGAGTTCCAAATGTGTGTGGGTAGAATATATATCCCACGGGGATAAAATTGAAAAAAGTTGAAAAAAAAATTTTTTTTGGACTTAGTAATTTTTCCGGCGTTTATCAGACTTTCAGATAGGGGAAATGTCAGTGAGCGTTCAGATTTCAGTTCCAGAGCGATTTGCCCAATGAGTCCTTGATATTTAGTCGTTTTCAGCCAATTTTCTGGATTTTTGAAAATTTCACTTTTTTGTGAAAATATCCACTAAATGAGGGAATAATATGTGTGAGGGTACCCCAGAAGAGTTCCAAATGTGTGTGGGTAGAATATATATCCCACGGGGGTAAAATTGAAAAAAGTTTTAAAAAATTTTTTTTTGGACTTAGTCATTTTTCCGGCGTTTATCAGACTTTCAGATAGGGGAAATGTGAGTGAGCGTTCCGATTTCAGTTCCAGAGCGATTCGCCCAATGAGTCCTTGATATTTAGTCGTTTTCAGCCAATTTTCTGGATTTTTGAAAATTTCACTTTTTTTGTGAAAATATCCACTAAATGAGGGAATAATATGTGTGAGGGTACCCCAGGAGAGTTCCAAATGTGTGTGGGCAGAATATATATCCCACGGGGGTAAAATTGAAAAAAGTTGAAAAAAATTTTTTTGGGGACTTAGTCATTTTTCCGGCGTTTTTCAGACTTTCAGATAGGGGAAATGTCAGTGAGCGTTCAGATTTCAGTTCCAGAGTGATTTGCCCAATGAGTCCTTGATATTCAGTCATTTTCAGCCAATTTTCTGGATTTTTTAAAATTTCACTTTTTTGTGAAAATATCCACTAAATGAGGGAATAATATGTGTGAGGGTACCCCAGGAGAGTTCCAAATGTGTGTGGGCAGAATATATATCCCACGGGGGTAAAATTGAAAAAAGTTGAAAAACATTTTTTATGGGACTTAGTCATTTTTCCGGCGTTTATCAGACTTTCAGATAGGGGAAATGTGAGTGAGCGTTCCGATTTCAGTTCCAGAGCGATTCGCCCAATGAGTCCTTGATATTTAGTCGTTTTCAGCCAATTTTCTGGATTTTTGAAAATTTCACTTTTTTGTGAAAATATCCACTAAATGAGGGAATAATATGTGTGAGGGTACCCCAGGAGAGTTCCAAATGTGTGTGGGTAGAATATATATCCCACGGGGGTAAAATTGAAAAAAGTTGAAAAACATTTTTTTTGGGACTTAGTCATTTTTCCGGCGTTTATCAGACTTTCAGATAGGGGAAATGTGAGTGAGCGTTCCGATTTCAGTTCCAGAGCGATTCGCCCAATGAGTCCTTGATATTTAGTCGTTTTCAGCCAATTTTCTGGATTTTTGAAAATTTCACTTTTTTGTGAAAATATCCACTAAATGAGGGAATAATATGTGTGAGGGTACCGCAGGAGAGTTCCAAATGTGTGTGGGCAGAATATATATCCCACGGGGGTAAAATTGAAAAAAGTTGAAAAAAATTTTTTTTGGGACTTAGTCATTTTTCCGGCGTTTATCAGACTTTCAGATAGGGGAAATGTCAGTGAGCGTTCTGATTTCAGTTCCAGAGCAATTCCCCCAATGAGTCCTTGATAATTAGTCAATTTCAGCCAACTTTCAGGATTTTTGAAAATTTCACTTTTTTGTGAAAATATCCACTAAATGAGGGAATAATATGTGTGAGGGTACCCCAGGAGAGTTCCAAATGTGTGTGGGTAGAATATATATCCCACGAGGGTAAAATTGAAGAAAGTTTAAAAAAAATTTTTTTTGGACTTAGTCATTTTTCCGGCGTTTATCAGACTTTCAGATAGGGGAAATGTGAGTGAGTGTTCCGATTTCAGTTCCAGAGCGATTCGCCCAATGAGTCCTTGATATTTAGTCGTTTTCAGCCAATTTTCTGGATTTTTGAAAATTTCACTTTTTTGTGAAAATATCCACTAAATGAGGGAATAATATGTGTGAGGGTACCCCAGGAGAGTTCCAAATGTGTGTGGGTAGAATATATATCCCACGGGGGTAAAATTGAAAAAAGTTGAAAAAAAATTTTTTTTGGACTTAGTCATTTTTCCGGCGTTTATCAGACTTTCAGATAGGGGAAATGTCAGTGAGCATTCCGATATCAGTTCCAGAGCGATTCGCCCAATGAGTCCTTGATATTTAGTCGTTTTCAGCCAATTTTCTGTATTTTTGAAAATTTCACTTTTTTGTGAAAATATCCACTAAATGAGGGAATAATATGTGTGAGGGAACCCCAGGAGAGTTCCAAATGTGTGTGGGTAGAATATATATCCCACGGGGATAAAATTGAAAAAAGTTGAAAAAAAAATTTTTTTTGGACTTAGTAATTTTTCCGGCGTTTATCAGACTTTCAGATAGGGGAAATGTCAGTGAGCGTTCAGATTTCAGTTCCAGAGCGATTTGCCCAATGAGTCCTTGATATTTAGTCGTTTTCAGCCAATTTTCTGGATTTTTGAAAATTTCACTTTTTTGTGAAAATATCCACTAAATGAGGGAATAATATGTGTGAGGGTACCCCAGGAGAGTTCCAAATGTGTGTGGGTAGAATATATATCCCACGGGGGTAAAATTGAAAAAGGTTGAAAAACATTTTTTTTGGGACTTAGTCATTTTTCCGGCGTTTATCAGACTTTCAGATAGGGGAAATGTGAGTGAGCGTTCCGATTTCAGTTCCAGAGCGATTCGCCCAATGAGTCCTTGATATTTAGTCGTTTTCAGCCAATTTTCTGGATTTTTGAAAATTTCACTTTTTTGTGAAAATATCCACTAAATGAGGGAATAATATGTGTGAGGGTACCCCAGAAGAGTTACAAATGTGTGTGGGTAGAATATATATCCCACGGGGGTAAAATTGAAAAAAGTTTTAAAAAAATTTTTTTTGGACTTAGTCATTTTTCCGGCGTTTATCAGACTTTCAGATAGGGGAAATGTGAGTGAGCGTTCCGATTTCAGTGCCAGAGCGATTCGCCCAATGAGTCCTTGATATTTAGTCGTTTTCAGCCAATTTTCTGGATTTTTGAAAATTTCACTTTTTTTGTGAAAATATCCACTAAATGAGGGAATAATATGTGTGAGGGTACCCCAGGAGAGTTCCAAATGTGTGTGGGCAGAATATATATCCCACGGGGGTAAAATTGAAAAAAGTTGAAAAAAAATTTTTTGGGGACTTAGTCATTTTTCCGGCGTTTTTCAGACTTTCAGATAGGGGAAATGTCAGTGAGCGTTCAGATTTCAGTTCCAGAGTGATTTGCCCAATGAGTCCTTGATATTCAGTCATTTTCAGCCAATTTTCTGGATTTTTTAAAATTTCACTTTTTTGTGAAAATATCCACTAAATGAGGGAATAATATGTGTGAGGGTACCCCAGGAGAGTTCCAAATGTGTGTGGGCAGAATATATATCCCACGGGGGTAAAATTGAAAAAAGTTGAAAAACATTTTTTATGGGACTTAGTCATTTTTCCGGCGTTTATCAGACTTTCAGATAGGGGAAATGTGAGTGAGCGTTCCGATTTCAGTTCCAGAGCGATTCGCCCAATGAGTCCTTGATATTTAGTCGTTTTCAGCCAATTTTCTGGATTTTTGAAAATTTCACTTTTTTGTGAAAATATCCACTAAATGAGGGAATAATATGTGTGAGGGTACCCCAGGAGAGTTCCAAATGTGTGTGGGTAGAATATATATCCCACGGGGGTAAAATTGAAAAAAGTTGAAAAACATTTTTTTTGGGACTTAGTCATTTTTCCGGCGTTTATCAGACTTTCAGATAGGGGAAATGTGAGTGAGCGTTCCGATTTCAGTTCCAGAGCGATTCGCCCAATGAGTCTTTGATATTTAGTCGTTTTCAGCCAATTTTCTGGATTTTTGAAAATTTCACTTTTTTGTGAAAATATCCACTAAATGAGGGAATAATATGTGTGAGGGTACCCCAGGAGAGTTCCAAATGTGTGTGGGTAGAATATATATCCCACGGGGGTAAAATTGAAAAAAGTTGAAAAAAAATTTTTTTTGGACTTAGTCATTTTTCCGGCGTTTATCAGACTTTCAGATAGGGGAAATGTCAGTGAGCATTCCGATATCAGTTCCAGAGCGATTCGCCCAATGAGTCCTTGATATTTAGTCGTTTTCAGCCAATTTTCTGTATTTTTGAAAATTTCACTTTTTTGTGAAAATATCCACTAAATGAGGGAATAATATGTGTGAGGGAACCCCAGGAGAGTTCCAAATGTGTGTGGGTAGAATATATATCCCACGGGGATAAAATTGAAAAAAGTTGAAAAAAAAATTTTTTTTGGACTTAGTAATTTTTCCGGCGTTTATCAGACTTTCAGATAGGGGAAATGTCAGTGAGCGTTCAGATTTCAGTTCCAGAGCGATTTGCCCAATGAGTCCTTGATATTTAGTCGTTTTCAGCCAATTTTCTGGATTTTTGAAAATTTCACTTTTTTGTGAAAATATCCACTAAATGAGGGAATAATATGTGTGAGGGTACCCCAGGAGAGTTCCAAATGTGTGTGGGTAGAATATATATCCCACGGGGGTAAAATTGAAAAAGGTTGAAAAACATTTTTTTTGGGACTTAGTCATTTTTCCGGCGTTTATCAGACTTTCAGATAGGGGAAATGTGAGTGAGCGTTCCGATTTCAGTTCCAGAGCGATTCGCCCAATGAGTCCTTGATATTTAGTCGTTTTCAGCCAATTTTCTGGATTTTTGAAAATTTCACTTTTTTGTGAAAATATCCACTAAATGAGGGAATAATATGTGTGAGGGTACCCCAGAAGAGTTACAAATGTGTGTGGGTAGAATATATATCCCACGGGGGTAAAATTGAAAAAAGTTTTAAAAAAATTTTTTTTGGACTTAGTCATTTTTCCGGCGTTTATCAGACTTTCAGATAGGGGAAATGTGAGTGAGCGTTCCGATTTCAGTGCCAGAGCGATTCGCCCAATGAGTCCTTGATATTTAGTCGTTTTCAGCCAATTTTCTGGATTTTTGAAAATTTCACTTTTTTTGTGAAAATATCCACTAAATGAGGGAATAATATGTGTGAGGGTACCCCAGGAGAGTTCCAAATGTGTGTGGGTAGAATATATATCCCACGGGGGTAAAATTGAAAAAAGTTGAAAAACATTTTTTTTGGGACTTAGTCATTTTTCCGGCGTTTATCAGACTTTCAGATAGGGGAAATGTGAGTGAGCGTTCCGATTTCAGTTCCAGAGCGATTCGCCCAATGAGTCTTTGATATTTAGTCGTTTTCAGCCAATTTTCTGGATTTTTGAAAATTTCACTTTTTTGTGAAAATATCCACTAAATGAGGGAATAATATGTGTGAGGGTACCCCAGGAGAGTTCCAAATGTGTGTGGGTAGAATATATATCCCACGGGGGTAAAATTGAAAAAAGTTGAAAAAAAATTTTTTTTGGACTTAGTCATTTTTCCGGCGTTTATCAGACTTTCAGATAGGGGAAATGTCAGTGAGCATTCCGATATCAGTTCCAGAGCGATTCGCCCAATGAGTCCTTGATATTTAGTCGTTTTCAGCCAATTTTCTGTATTTTTGAAAATTTCACTTTTTTGTGAAAATATCCACTAAATGAGGGAATAATATGTGTGAGGGAACCCCAGGAGAGTTCCAAATGTGTGTGGGTAGAATATATATCCCACGGGGATAAAATTGAAAAAAGTTGAAAAAAAAATTTTTTTTGGACTTAGTAATTTTTCCGGCGTTTATCAGACTTTCAGATAGGGGAAATGTCAGTGAGCGTTCAGATTTCAGTTCCAGAGCGATTTGCCCAATGAGTCCTTGATATTTAGTCGTTTTCAGCCAATTTTCTGGATTTTTGAAAATTTCACTTTTTTGTGAAAATATCCACTAAATGAGGGAATAATATGTGTGAGGGTACCCCAGGAGAGTTCCAAATGTGTGTGGGTAGAATATATATCCCACGGGGGTAAAATTGAAAAAGGTTGAAAAACATTTTTTTTGGGACTTAGTCATTTTTCCGGCGTTTATCAGACTTTCAGATAGGGGAAATGTGAGTGAGCGTTCCGATTTCAGTTCCAGAGCGATTCGCCCAATGAGTCCTTGATATTTAGTCGTTTTCAGCCAATTTTCTGGATTTTTGAAAATTTCACTTTTTTGTGAAAATATCCACTAAATGAGGGAATAATATGTGTGAGGGTACCCCAGAAGAGTTACAAATGTGTGTGGGTAGAATATATATCCCACGGGGGTAAAATTGAAAAAAGTTTTAAAAAAATTTTTTTTGGACTTAGTCATTTTTCCGGCGTTTATCAGACTTTCAGATAGGGGAAATGTGAGTGAGCGTTCCGATTTCAGTGCCAGAGCGATTCGCCCAATGAGTCCTTGATATTTAGTCGTTTTCAGCCAATTTTCTGGATTTTTGAAAATTTCACTTTTTTTGTGAAAATATCCACTAAATGAGGGAATAATATGTGTGAGGGTACCCCAGGAGAGTTCCAAATGTGTGTGGGCAGAATATATATCCCACGGGGGTAAAATTGAAAAAAGTTGAAAAAAAATTTTTTGGGGACTTAGTCATTTTTCCGGCGTTTTTCAGACTTTCAGATAGGGGAAATGTCAGTGAGCGTTCAGATTTCAGTTCCAGAGTGATTTGCCCAATGAGTCCTTGATATTCAGTCATTTTCAGCCAATTTTCTGGATTTTTTAAAATTTCACTTTTTTGTGAAAATATCCACTAAATGAGGGAATAATATGTGTGAGGGTACCCCAGGAGAGTTCCAAATGTGTGTGGGCAGAATATATATCCCACGGGGGTAAAATTGAAAAAAGTTGAAAAACATTTTTTATGGGACTTAGTCATTTTTCCGGCGTTTATCAGACTTTCAGATAGGGGAAATGTGAGTGAGCGTTCCGATTTCAGTTCCAGAGCGATTCGCCCAATGAGTCCTTGATATTTAGTCGTTTTCAGCCAATTTTCTGGATTTTTGAAAATTTCACTTTTTTGTGAAAATATCCACTAAATGAGGGAATAATATGTGTGAGGGTACCCCAGGAGAGTTCCAAATGTGTGTGGGTAGAATATATATCCCACGGGGGTAAAATTGAAAAAAGTTGAAAAACATTTTTTTTGGGACTTAGTCATTTTTCCGGCGTTTATCAGACTTTCAGATAGGGGAAATGTGAGTGAGCGTTCCGATTTCAGTTCCAGAGCGATTCGCCCAATGAGTCTTTGATATTTAGTCGTTTTCAGCCAATTTTCTGGATTTTTGAAAATTTCACTTTTTTGTGAAAATATCCACTAAATGAGGGAATAATATGTGTGAGGGTACCCCAGGAGAGTTCCAAATGTGTGTGGGTAGAATATATATCCCACGGGGGTAAAATTGAAAAAAGTTGAAAAAAAATTTTTTTTGGACTTAGTCATTTTTCCGGCGTTTATCAGACTTTCAGATAGGGGAAATGTCAGTGAGCATTCCGATATCAGTTCCAGAGCGATTCGCCCAATGAGTCCTTGATATTTAGTCGTTTTCAGCCAATTTTCTGTATTTTTGAAAATTTCACTTTTTTGTGAAAATATCCACTAAATGAGGGAATAATATGTGTGAGGGAACCCCAGGAGAGTTCCAAATGTGTGTGGGTAGAATATATATCCCACGGGGATAAAATTGAAAAAAGTTGAAAAAAAAATTTTTTTTGGACTTAGTAATTTTTCCGGCGTTTATCAGACTTTCAGATAGGGGAAATGTCAGTGAGCGTTCAGATTTCAGTTCCAGAGCGATTTGCCCAATGAGTCCTTGATATTTAGTCGTTTTCAGCCAATTTTCTGGATTTTTGAAAATTTCACTTTTTTGTGAAAATATCCACTAAATGAGGGAATAATATGTGTGAGGGTACCCCAGGAGAGTTCCAAATGTGTGTGGGTAGAATATATATCCCACGGGGGTAAAATTGAAAAAGGTTGAAAAACATTTTTTTTGGGACTTAGTCATTTTTCCGGCGTTTATCAGACTTTCAGATAGGGGAAATGTGAGTGAGCGTTCCGATTTCAGTTCCAGAGCGATTCGCCCAATGAGTCCTTGATATTTAGTCGTTTTCAGCCAATTTTCTGGATTTTTGAAAATTTCACTTTTTTGTGAAAATATCCACTAAATGAGGGAATAATATGTGTGAGGGTACCCCAGAAGAGTTACAAATGTGTGTGGGTAGAATATATATCCCACGGGGGTAAAATTGAAAAAAGTTTTAAAAAAATTTTTTTTGGACTTAGTCATTTTTCCGGCGTTTATCAGACTTTCAGATAGGGGAAATGTGAGTGAGCGTTCCGATTTCAGTGCCAGAGCGATTCGCCCAATGAGTCCTTGATATTTAGTCGTTTTCAGCCAATTTTCTGGATTTTTGAAAATTTCACTTTTTTTGTGAAAATATCCACTAAATGAGGGAATAATATGTGTGAGGGTACCCCAGGAGAGTTCCAAATGTGTGTGGGTAGAATATATATCCCACGGGGGTAAAATTGAAAAAAGTTGAAAAACATTTTTTTTGGGACTTAGTCATTTTTCCGGCGTTTATCAGACTTTCAGATAGGGGAAATGTGAGTGAGCGTTCCGATTTCAGTTCCAGAGCGATTCGCCCAATGAGTCTTTGATATTTAGTCGTTTTCAGCCAATTTTCTGGATTTTTGAAAATTTCACTTTTTTGTGAAAATATCCACTAAATGAGGGAATAATATGTGTGAGGGTACCCCAGGAGAGTTCCAAATGTGTGTGGGTAGAATATATATCCCACGGGGGTAAAATTGAAAAAAGTTGAAAAAAAATTTTTTTTGGACTTAGTCATTTTTCCGGCGTTTATCAGACTTTCAGATAGGGGAAATGTCAGTGAGCATTCCGATATCAGTTCCAGAGCGATTCGCCCAATGAGTCCTTGATATTTAGTCGTTTTCAGCCAATTTTCTGTATTTTTGAAAATTTCACTTTTTTGTGAAAATATCCACTAAATGAGGGAATAATATGTGTGAGGGAACCCCAGGAGAGTTCCAAATGTGTGTGGGTAGAATATATATCCCACGGGGATAAAATTGAAAAAAGTTGAAAAAAAAATTTTTTTTGGACTTAGTAATTTTTCCGGCGTTTATCAGACTTTCAGATAGGGGAAATGTCAGTGAGCGTTCAGATTTCAGTTCCAGAGCGATTTGCCCAATGAGTCCTTGATATTTAGTCGTTTTCAGCCAATTTTCTGGATTTTTGAAAATTTCACTTTTTTGTGAAAATATCCACTAAATGAGGGAATAATATGTGTGAGGGTACCCCAGGAGAGTTCCAAATGTGTGTGGGTAGAATATATATCCCACGGGGGTAAAATTGAAAAAGGTTGAAAAACATTTTTTTTGGGACTTAGTCATTTTTCCGGCGTTTATCAGACTTTCAGATAGGGGAAATGTGAGTGAGCGTTCCGATTTCAGTTCCAGAGCGATTCGCCCAATGAGTCCTTGATATTTAGTCGTTTTCAGCCAATTTTCTGGATTTTTGAAAATTTCACTTTTTTGTGAAAATATCCACTAAATGAGGGAATAATATGTGTGAGGGTACCCCAGAAGAGTTACAAATGTGTGTGGGTAGAATATATATCCCACGGGGGTAAAATTGAAAAAAGTTTTAAAAAAATTTTTTTTGGACTTAGTCATTTTTCCGGCGTTTATCAGACTTTCAGATAGGGGAAATGTGAGTGAGCGTTCCGATTTCAGTGCCAGAGCGATTCGCCCAATGAGTCCTTGATATTTAGTCGTTTTCAGCCAATTTTCTGGATTTTTGAAAATTTCACTTTTTTTGTGAAAATATCCACTAAATGAGGGAATAATATGTGTGAGGGTACCCCAGGAGAGTTCCAAATGTGTGTGGGCAGAATATATATCCCACGGGGGTAAAATTGAAAAAAGTTGAAAAAAAATTTTTTGGGGACTTAGTCATTTTTCCGGCGTTTTTCAGACTTTCAGATAGGGGAAATGTCAGTGAGCGTTCAGATTTCAGTTCCAGAGTGATTTGCCCAATGAGTCCTTGATATTCAGTCATTTTCAGCCAATTTTCTGGATTTTTTAAAATTTCACTTTTTTGTGAAAATATCCACTAAATGAGGGAATAATATGTGTGAGGGTACCCCAGGAGAGTTCCAAATGTGTGTGGGCAGAATATATATCCCACGGGGGTAAAATTGAAAAAAGTTGAAAAACATTTTTTATGGGACTTAGTCATTTTTCCGGCGTTTATCAGACTTTCAGATAGGGGAAATGTGAGTGAGCGTTCCGATTTCAGTTCCAGAGCGATTCGCCCAATGAGTCCTTGATATTTAGTCGTTTTCAGCCAATTTTCTGGATTTTTGAAAATTTCACTTTTTTGTGAAAATATCCACTAAATGAGGGAATAATATGTGTGAGGGTACCCCAGGAGAGTTCCAAATGTGTGTGGGTAGAATATATATCCCACGGGGGTAAAATTGAAAAAAGTTGAAAAACATTTTTTTTGGGACTTAGTCATTTTTCCGGCGTTTATCAGACTTTCAGATAGGGGAAATGTGAGTGAGCGTTCCGATTTCAGTTCCAGAGCGATTCGCCCAATGAGTCTTTGATATTTAGTCGTTTTCAGCCAATTTTCTGGATTTTTGAAAATTTCACTTTTTTGTGAAAATATCCACTAAATGAGGGAATAATATGTGTGAGGGTACCGCAGGAGAGTTCCAAATGTGTGTGGGCAGAATATATATCCCACGGGGGTAAAATTGAAAAAAGTTGAAAAAAATTTTTTTTGGGACTTAGTCATTTTTCCGGCGTTTATCAGACTTTCAGATAGGGGAAATGTCAGTGAGCGTTCTGATTTCAGTTCCAGAGCAATTCCCCCAATGAGTCCTTGATAATTAGTCAATTTCAGCCAACTTTCAGGATTTTTGAAAATTTCACTTTTTTGTGAAAATATCCACTAAATGAGGGAATAATATGTATGAGGGTACCCCAGGAGAGTTCCAAATGTGTGTGGGTAGAATATATATCCCACGAGGGTAAAATTGAACAAAGTTTTTAAAAAATTTTTTTTGGACTTAGTAATTTTTCCGGCGTTCATCAGACTTTCAGATAGGGGAAATGTCAGTGAGCATTCCGATTTCAGTTCCAGAGCGATTCGAACAATGAGTCCTTGATATTTAGACGTTTTCAGCCAATTTTCTGGATTTTTGAAAATGTCACTTTTTTGTGAAAATATCCACTAAATGAGAGAATAATATGTGTGAGGGTACCCCAGGAGAGTTCAAAATGTGTGTGGGTAGAATATATATCCCACGGGGATAAAATTGAAAAAAGTTGAAAAAAAAATTTTTTTTGGACTAAGTAATTTTTCCGGCGTTTATCAGACTTTCAGATAGGGGAAATGTCAGTGAGCGTTCAGATTTCAGTTCCAGAGCGACTTGCCCAATGAGTCCTTGATATTCAGTCATTTTCAGCCAATTTTCTGGATTTTTGAAAATTTCACTTTTTTGTTAAAATATCCACTAAATTAGGGAATAATATGTGTGAGGGTACCCCAGGAGAGTTCCAAATGTGTGTGGGTAGAATATATATCCCACGGGGGTAAAATTGAAAAAAGTTGAAAAAAAATTTTTTTTGGACTTAGTCATTTTTCCGGCGTTTATCAGACTTTCAGATAGGGGAAATGTGAGTGAGCGTTCCGATTTCAGTTCCAGAGCGATTCGCCCAATTAGTCCTTGATATTTAGTCGTTTTCAGCCAATTTTCTGGATTTTTGAAAATTTCACTTTTTTGTGAAAATATCCACTAAATGAGGGAATAATATGTGTGAGGGTACCCCAGGAGAGTTCCAAATGTGTGTGGGTAGAATATATATCCCACGGGGGTAAAATTGAAAAAAGTTGAAAAAAATTTTTTTTGGACTTAGTCATTTTTCCGTCGTTTATCAGACTTTCAGATAGGGGAAATGTCAGTGAGCATTCCGATATCAGTTCCAGAGTGATTCGCCCAATGAGTCCTTGATATTTAGTCGTTTTCAGCCAATTTTCTGTATTTTTGAAAATTTCAGTTTTTTGTGAAAATATCCACTAAATGAGGGAATAATATGTGTGACGGTACCCCAGGAGAGTTCCAAATGCGTGTGGGTAGAATATATATCCCACGGGGGTAAAATTGAAAAAAGTTGAAAAAAATTTTTTTTGGACTTAGTCATTTTTCCGGCATTTATCAGACTTTCAGATAGGGGAAATGTCAGTGATCGTTCCGATTTCAGTTCCAGAGCGATTCGCCCAATGAGTCCTTGATATTTAGTCGTTTTCAGCCAATTTTCTGGATTTTTGAAAATTTCACTTTTTTGTGAAAATATCCACTAAATGAGGGAATAATATGTGTGAGGGAACCCCAGGAGAGTTCCAAATGTGTGTGGGTAGAATATATATCCCACGGGGATAAAATTGAAAAAAGTTGAAAAAAAATTTTTTTTTGGACTTAGTAATTTTTCCGGCGTTTATCAGACTTTCAGATAGGGGAAATGTCAGTGAGCGTTCAGATTTCAGTTCCAGAGCGATTTGCCCAATGAGTCCTTGATATTCAGTCATTTTCAGCCAATTTTCTGGATTTTTGAAAATTTCACTTTTTTGTGAAAATATCCACTAAATGAGGGAATAATATGTGTGAGGGTACCCCAGGAGAGTTCCAAATGTGTGTGGGCAGAATATATATCCCACGGGGGTAAAATTGAAAAAAGTTGAAAAAAAATTTTTTTTGGGACTTAGTCATTTTTCCGGCGTTTATCAGACTTTCAGATAGGGGAAATGTCAGTGAGCGTTCTGATTTCAGTTCCAGAGCAATTCCCCCAATGAGTCCTTGATAATTAGTCAATTTCAGCCAACTTTCAGGATTTTTGAAAATTTCACTTTTTTGTGAAAATATCCACTAAATGAGGGAATAATATGTATGAGGGTACCCCAGGAGAGTTCCAAATGTGTGTGGGTAGAATATATATCCCAAGAGGGTAAAATTGAACAAAGTTTTTAAAAAATTTTTTTTGGACTTAGTAATTTTTCCGGCGTTCATCAGACTTTCAGATAGGGGAAATGTCAGTGAGCATTCCGATTTCAGTTCCAGAGCGATTCGAACAATGAGTCCTTGATATTTAGACGTTTTCAGCCAATTTTCTGGATTTTTGAAAATGTCACTTTTTTGTGAAAATATCCACTAAATGAGAGAATAATATGTGTGAGGGTACCCCAGGAGAGTTCAAAATGTGTGTGGGTAGAATATATATCCCATGGGGATAAAATTGAAAAAAGTTGAAAAAAAAATTTTTTTTGGACTAAGTAATTTTTCCGGCGTTTATCAGACTTTCAGATAGGGGAAATGTCAGTGAGCGTTCAGATTTCAGTTCCAGAGCGACTTGCCCAATGAGTCCTTGATATTCAGTCATTTTCAGCCAATTTTCTGGATTTTTGAAAATTTCACTTTTTTGTTAAAATATCCACTAAATTAGGGAATAATATGTGTGAGGGTACCCCAGGAGAGTTCCAAATGTGTGTGGGTAGAATATATATCCCACGGGGGTAAAATTGAAAAAAGTTGAAAAAAAATTTTTTTTGGACTTAGTCATTTTTCCGGCGTTTATCAGACTTTCAGATAGGGGAAATGTGAGTGAGCGTTCCGATTTCAGTTCCAGAGCGATTCGCCCAATTAGTCCTTGATATTTAGTCGTTTTCAGCCAATTTTCTGGATTTTTGAAAATTTCACTTTTTTGTGAAAATATCCACTAAATGAGGGAATAATATGTGTGAGGGTACCCCAGGAGAGTTCCAAATGTGTGTGGGTAGAATATGTATCCCACGGGGGTAAAATTGAAAAAAGTTGAAAAAAATTTTTTTTGGACTTAGTCATTTTTCCGGCGTTTATCAGACTTTCAGATAGGGGAAATGTCAGTGAGCATTCCGATATCAGTTCCAGAGTGATTCGCCCAATGAGTCCTTGATATTTAGTCGTTTTCAGCCAATTTTCTGTATTTTTGAAAATTTCAGTTTTTTGTGAAAATATCCACTAAATGAGGGAATAATATGTGTGACGGTACCCCAGGAGAGTTCCAAATGCGTGTGGGTAGAATATATATCCCACGGGGGTAAAATTGAAAAAAGTTGAAAAAAATTTTTTTTGGACTTAGTCATTTTTCCGGCATTTATCAGACTTTCAGATAGGGGAAATGTCAGTGATCGTTCCGATTTCAGTTCCAGAGCGATTCGCCCAATGAGTCCTTGATATTTAGTCGTTTTCAGCCAATTTTCTGGATTTTTGAAAATTTCACTTTTTTGTGAAAATATCCACTAAATGAGGGAATAATATGTGTGAGGGAACCCCAGGAGAGTTCCAAATGTGTGTGGGTAGAATATATATCCCACGGGGATAAAATTGAAAAAAGTTGAAAAAAAATTTTTTTTTGGACTTAGTAATTTTTCCGGCGTTTATCAGACTTTCAGATAGGGGAAATGTCAGTGAGCGTTCAGATTTCAGTTCCAGAGCGATTTGCCCAATGAGTCCTTGATATTCAGTCATTTTCAGCCAATTTTCTGGATTTTTGAAAATTTCACTTTTTTGTGAAAATATCCACTAAATGAGGGAATAATATGTGTGAGGGTACCCCAGGAGAGTTCCAAATGTGTGTGGGCAGAATATATATCCCACGGGGGTAAAATTGAAAAAAGTTGAAAAAAAATTTTTTTTGGGACTTAGTCATTTTTCCGGCGTTTATCAGACTTTCAGATAGGGGAAATGTCAGTGAGCGTTCTGATTTCAGTTCCAGAGCAATTCCCCCAATGAGTCCTTGATAATTAGTCAATTTCAGCCAACTTTCAGGATTTTTGAAAATTTCACTTTTTTGTGAAAATATCCACTAAATGAGGGAATAATATGTATGAGGGTACCCCAGGAGAGTTCCAAATGTGTGTGGGTAGAATATATATCCCAAGAGGGTAAAATTGAACAAAGTTTTTAAAAAATTTTTTTTGGACTTAGTAATTTTTCCGGCGTTCATCAGACTTTCAGATAGGGGAAATGTCAGTGAGCATTCCGATTTCAGTTCCAGAGCGATTCGAACAATGAGTCCTTGATATTTAGACGTTTTCAGCCAATTTTCTGGATTTTTGAAAATGTCACTTTTTTGTGAAAATATCCACTAAATGAGAGAATAATATGTGTGAGGGTACCCCAGGAGAGTTCAAAATGTGTGTGGGTAGAATATATATCCCACGGGGATAAAATTGAAAAAAGTTGAAAAAAAAATTTTTTTTGGACTAAGTAATTTTTCCGGCGTTTATCAGACTTTCAGATAGGGGAAATGTCAGTGAGCGTTCAGATTTCAGTTCCAGAGCGACTTGCCCAATGAGTCCTTGATATTCAGTCATTTTCAGCCAATTTTCTGGATTTTTGAAAATTTCACTTTTTTGTTAAAATATCCACTAAATTAGGGAATAATATGTGTGAGGGTACCCCAGGAGAGTTCCAAATGTGTGTGGGTAGAATATATATCCCACGGGGGTAAAATTGAAAAAAGTTGAAAAAAAATTTTTTTTGGACTTAGTCATTTTTCCGGCGTTTATCAGACTTTCAGATAGGGGAAATGTGAGTGAGCGTTCCGATTTCAGTTCCAGAGCGATTCGCCCAATTAGTCCTTGATATTTAGTCGTTTTCAGCCAATTTTCTGGATTTTTGAAAATTTCACTTTTTTGTGAAAATATCCACTAAATGAGGGAATAATATGTGTGAGGGTACCCCAGGAGAGTTCCAAATGTGTGTGGGTAGAATATGTATCCCACGGGGGTAAAATTGAAAAAAGTTGAAAAAAATTTTTTTTGGACTTAGTCATTTTTCCGGCGTTTATCAGACTTTCAGATAGG
Source organism: Phyllobates terribilis (assembly GCF_046119375.1). Classification (NCBI taxonomy): domain Eukaryota; kingdom Metazoa; phylum Chordata; class Amphibia; order Anura; family Dendrobatidae; genus Phyllobates; species Phyllobates terribilis. The sequence goes on along the minus strand of NW_027362805.1, from coordinate 9,373,320 downwards.
GGAAATGTCAGTGAGCATTCCGATATCAGTTCCAGAGTGATTCGCCCAATGAGTCCTTGATATTTAGTCGTTTTCAGCCAATTTTCTGTATTTTTGAAAATTTCAGTTTTTTGTGAAAATATCCACTAAATGAGGGAATAATATGTGTGACGGTACCCCAGGAGAGTTCCAAATGCGTGTGGGTAGAATATATATCCCACGGGGGTAAAATTGAAAAAAGTTGAAAAAAATTTTTTTTGGACTTAGTCATTTTTCCGGCATTTATCAGACTTTCAGATAGGGGAAATGTCAGTGATCGTTCCGATTTCAGTTCCAGAGCGATTCGCCCAATGAGTCCTTGATATTTAGTCGTTTTCAGCCAATTTTCTGGATTTTTGAAAATTTCACTTTTTTGTGAAAATATCCACTAAATGAGGGAATAATATGTGTGAGGGAACCCCAGGAGAGTTCCAAATGTGTGTGGGTAGAATATATATCCCACGGGGATAAAATTGAAAAAAGTTGAAAAAAAATTTTTTTTTGGACTTAGTAATTTTTCCGGCGTTTATCAGACTTTCAGATAGGGGAAATGTCAGTGAGCGTTCAGATTTCAGTTCCAGAGCGATTTGCCCAATGAGTCCTTGATATTCAGTCATTTTCAGCCAATTTTCTGGATTTTTGAAAATTTCACTTTTTTGTGAAAATATCCACTAAATGAGGGAATAATATGTGTGAGGGTACCCCAGGAGAGTTCCAAATGTGTGTGGGCAGAATATATATCCCACGGGGGTAAAATTGAAAAAAGTTGAAAAAAAATTTTTTTTGGACTTAGTCATTTTTCCGGCGTTTATCAGACTTTCAGATAGGGGAAATGTCAGTGAGCGTTCCGATTTCAGTTCCAGAGCGATTCGCCCAATGAGTCCTTGATATTTAGTCGTTTTCAGCCAATTTTCTGGATTTTTGAAAATTTCACTTTTTTGTGAAAATATCCACTAAATGAGGGAATAATATGTGTGAGGGTACCCCAGGAGAGTTCCAAATGTGTGTGGGTAGAATATATATCCCACGGGGGTAAAATTGAAAAAAGTTGAAAAAAATTTTTTTTGGGACTTAGTCATTTTTCCGGCGTTTATCAGACTTTCAGATAGGGGAAATGTGAGTGAGCATTCCAATTTCAGTTCCAGAGCAATTCGCCCAATGAGTCCTTGATATTTAGTCGTTTTCAGCCAATTTTCTGGATTTTTGAAAATTTCACTTTTTTGTGAAAATATCCACTAAATGAGGGAATAATATGTGTGAGGGTACCCCAGGAGAGTTCCAAATGTGTGTGGGCAGAATATTTATCCCACGGGTGTAAAATTGAAAAAAGTTGAAAAAAATTTTTTTGGGGACTTAGTCATTTTTCCGGCGTTTTTCAGACTTTCAGATAGGGGAAATGTCAGGGAGCGTTCAGATTTCAGTTACAGAGTGATTTGCCCAATGAGTCCTTGATATTCAGTCATTTTCAGCCAATTTTCTGGATTTTTGAAAATTTCACTTTTTTGTGAAAATATCCACTAAATGAGGGAATAATATGTGTGAGGGTACCCCAGGAGAGTTCCAAATGTGTGTGGGCAGAATATATATCCCACGGGGGTAAAATTGAAAAAAGTTGAAAAACATTTTTTATGGGACTTAGTCATTTTTCCGGCGTTTATCAGACTTTCAGATAGGGGAAATGTGAGTGAGCGTTCCGATTTCAGTTCCAGAGCGATTCGCCCAATGAGTCCTTGATATTTAGTCGTTTTCAGCCAATTTTCTGGATTTTTGAAAATTTCACTTTTTTGTGAAAATATCCACTAAATGAGGGAATAATATGTGTGAGGGTACCCCAGGAGAGTTCCAAATGTGTGTGGGTAGAATATATATCCCACGGGGGTAAAATTGTAAAAAGTTGAAAAAAAAATTTTTTTGGACTTAGTCATTTTTCCGGCGTTTATCAGACTTTCAGATAGGGGAAATGTGAGTGAGCGTTCCGATTTCAGTTCCAGAGCGATTCGCCCAATGAGTCCTTGATATTTAGTCGTTTTCAGCCAATTTTCTGGATTTTTGAAAATTTCACTTTTTTGTGAAAATATCCACTAAATGAGGGAATAATATGTGTGAGGGTACCCCAGGAGAGTTCCAAATGTGTGTGGGTAGAATATATATCCCACGGGGGTAAAATTGAAAAAAGTTGAAAAAAATTTTTTTTTGGACTTAGTCATTTTTCCGGCATTTATCAGACTTTCAGATAGGGGAAATGTCAGTGATCGTTCCGATTTCAGTTCCAGAGCGATTCGCCTAATGAGTCCTTGATATTTAGCCGTTTTCAGCCAATTTTCTGGATTTTTGAAAATTTCACTTTTTTGTGAAAATATCCACTAAATGAGGGAATAATATGTGTGAGGGAACCCCAGGAGAGTTCCAAATGTGTGTGGGTAGAATATATATCCCACGGGGATAAAATTGAAAAAAGTTAAAAAAAAATTTTTTTTTGGACTTAGTAATTTTTCCGGCGTTTATCAGACTTTCAGATAGGGGAAATGTCAGTGAGCGTTCAGATTTCAGTTCCAGAGCGATTTGCCCAATGAGTCCTTGATATTCAGTCATTTTCAGCCAATTTTCTGGATTTTTGAAAATTTCACTTTTTTGTGAAAATATCCACTAAATGAGGGAATAATATGTGTGAGGGTACCCCAGGAGAGTTCCAAATGTGTGTGGGCAGAATATATATCCCACGGGGGTAAAATTGAAAAAAGTTGAAAAAAAATTTTTTTTGGACTTAGTCATTTTTCCGGCGTTTATCAGACTTTCAGATAGGGGAAATGTGAGTGAGCGTTCCGATTTCAGTTCCAGAGCGATTCGCCCAATGAGTCCTTGATATTTAGTCGTTTTCAGCCAATTTTCTGGATTTTTGAAAATTTCACTTTTTTGTGAAAATATCCACTAAATGAGGGAATAATATGTGTGAGGGTACCCCAGGAGAGTTCCAAATGTGTGTGGGTAGAATATATATCCCACGGGGGTAAAATTGAAAAAAGTTGAAAAAAAATTTTTTGGGGACTTAGTCATTTTTCCGGCGTTTATCAGACTTTCAGATAGGGGAAATGTGAGTGAGCGTTCCGATTTCAGTTCCAGAGCAATTCGCCCAATGAGTCCTTGATATTTAGTCGTTTTCAGCCAATTTTCTGGATTTTTGAAAATTTCACTTTTTTGTGAAAATATCCACTAAATGAGGGAATAATATGTGTGAGGGTACCCCAGGAGAGTTCCAAATGTGTGTGGGTAGAATATATATCCCACGGGGGTAAAATTGAAAAAAGTTGAAAAACATTTTTTTTGGGACTTAGTCATTTTTCCGGCGTTTATCAGACTTTCAGATAGGGTAAATGTGAGTGAGCGTTCCGATTTCAGTTCCAGAGCGATTCGCCCAATGAGTCCTTGATATTTAGTCGTTTTCAGCCAATTTTCTCAATTTTTGAAAATTTCACTTTTTTGTGAAAATATCCACTAAATGAGGGAATAATATGTGTGAGGGTACCGCAGGAGAGTTCCAAATGTGTGTGGGCAGAATATATATCCCACGGGGGTAAAATTGAAAAAAGTTGAAAAAATTTTTTTTTGGGACTTAGTCATTTTTCCGGCGTTTATCAGACTTTCAGATAGGGGAAATGTCAGTGAGCGTTCTGATTTCAGTTCCAGAGCAATTCCCCCAATGAGTCCTTGATAATTAGTCAATTTCAGCCAACTTTCAGGATTTTTGAAAATTTCACTTTTTTGTGAAAATATCCACTAAATGAGGGAATAATATGTATGAGGGTACCCCAGGAGAGTTCCAAATGTGTGTGGGTAGAATATATATCCCACGAGGGTAAAATTGAACAAAGTTTTTAAAAAAATTTTTTTGGACTTAGTAATTTTTCCGGCGTTCATCAGACTTTCAGATAGGGGAAATGTCAGTGAGCATTCCGATTTCAGTTCCAGAGCGATTCGAACAATGAGTCCTTGATATTTAGACGTTTTCAGCCAATTTTCTGGATTTTTGAAAATGTCACTTTTTTGTGAAAATATCCACTAAATGAGAGAATAATATGTGTGAGGGTACCCCAGGAGAGTTCAAAATGTGTGTGGGTAGAATATATATCCCACGGGGATAAAATTGAAAAAAGTTGAAAAAAAAATTTTTTTTGGACTTAGTAATTTTTCCGGCGTTTATCAGACTTTCAGATAGGGGAAATGTCAGTGAGCATTCAGATTTCAGTTCCAGAGCGATTTGCCCAATGAGTCCTTGATATTCAGTCATTTTCAGCCAATTTTCTGGATTTTTGAAAATTTCACTTTTTTGTGAAAATATCCACTAAATGAGGGAATAATATGTGTGAGGGTACCCCAGGAGAGTTCCAAATGTGTGTGGGTAGAATATATATCCCACGGGGGTAAAATTGAAAAAAGTTGAAAAACATTTTTTTTGGGACTTAGTCATTTTTCCGGCGTTTATCAGACTTTCAGATAGGGTAAATGTGAGTGAGCGTTCCGATTTCAGTTCCAGAGCGATTCGCCCAATGAGTCCTTGATATTTAGTCGTTTTCAGCCAATTTTCTCAATTTTTGAAAATTTCACTTTTTTGTGAAAATATCCACTAAATGAGGGAATAATATGTGTGAGGGTACCGCAGGAGAGTTCCAAATGTGTGTGGGCAGAATATATATCCCACGGGGGTAAAATTGAAAAAAGTTGAAAAAATTTTTTTTTGGGACTTAGTCATTTTTCCGGCGTTTATCAGACTTTCAGATAGGGGAAATGTCAGTGAGCGTTCTGATTTCAGTTCCAGAGCAATTCCCCCAATGAGTCCTTGATAATTAGTCAATTTCAGCCAACTTTCAGGATTTTTGAAAATTTCACTTTTTTGTGAAAATATCCACTAAATGAGGGAATAATATGTATGAGGGTACCCCAGGAGAGTTCCAAATGTGTGTGGGTAGAATATATATCCCACGAGGGTAAAATTGAACAAAGTTTTTAAAAAAATTTTTTTGGACTTAGTAATTTTTCCGGCGTTCATCAGACTTTCAGATAGGGGAAATGTCAGTGAGCATTCCGATTTCAGTTCCAGAGCGATTCGAACAATGAGTCCTTGATATTTAGACGTTTTCAGCCAATTTTCTGGATTTTTGAAAATGTCACTTTTTTGTGAAAATATCCACTAAATGAGAGAATAATATGTGTGAGGGTACCCCAGGAGAGTTCAAAATGTGTGTGGGTAGAATATATATCCCACGGGGATAAAATTGAAAAAAGTTGAAAAAAAAATTTTTTTTGGACTTAGTAATTTTTCCGGCGTTTATCAGACTTTCAGATAGGGGAAATGTCAGTGAGCATTCAGATTTCAGTTCCAGAGCGATTTGCCCAATGAGTCCTTGATATTCAGTCATTTTCAGCCAATTTTCTGGATTTTTGAAAATTTCACTTTTTTGTTAAAATATCCACTAAATTAGGGAATAATATGTGTGAGGGTACCCCAGGAGAGTTCCAAATGTGTGTGGGTAGAATATATATCCCACGGGGGTAAAATTGAAAAAAGTTGAAAAAAAATTTTTTTTGGACTTAGTCATTTTTCCGGCGTTTATCAGACTTTCAGATAGGGGAAATGTGAGTGAGCGTTCCGATTTCAGTTCCAGAGCGATTCACCCAATTAGTCCTTGATATTTAGTCGTTTTCAGCCAATTTTCTGGATTTTTGAAAATTTCACTTTTTTGTGAAAATATCCACTAAATGAGGGAATAATATGTGTGAGGGTACCCCAGGAGAGTTCCAAATGTGTGTGGGTAGAATATATATCCCACGGGGGTAAAATTGAAAAAAGTTGAAAAAAATTTTTTTTGGACTTAGTCATTTTTCCGGCGTTTATCAGACTTTCAGCTAGGGGAAATGTCAGTGAGCATTCCGATATCAGTTCCAGAGTGATTCGCCCAATGAGTCCTTGATATTTAGTCGTTTTCAGCCAATTTTCTGGATTTTTGAAAATTTCAGTTTTTTGTGAAAATATCCACTAAATGAGGGAATAATATGTGTGAGGGTACCCCAGGAGAGTTCCAAATGTGTGTGGGCAGAATATTTATCCCACGGGTGTAAAATTGAAAAAAGTTGAAAAAATTTTTTTTGGGGACTTAGTCATTTTTCCGGCGTTTTTCAGACTTTCAGATAGGGGAAATGTCAGGGAGCGTTCAGATTTCAGTTACAGAGTGATTTGCCCAATGAGTCCTTGATATTCAGTCATTTTCAGCCAATTTTCTGGATTTTTGAAAATTTCACTTTTTTGTGAAAATATCCACTAAATGAGGGAATAATATGTGTGAGGGTACCCCAGGAGAGTTCCAAATGTGTGTGGGTAGAATATATATCCCACGGGGGTAAAATTGAAAAAAGTTGAAAAAAATTTTTTTTGGGACTTAGTCATTTTTCCGGCGTTTATCAGACTTTCAGATAGGGGAAATGTGAGTGAGCGTTCCGATTTCAGTTCCAGAGCAATTCGCCCAATGAGTCCTTGATATTTAGTCGTTTTCAGCCAATTTTCTGGATTTTTGAAAATTTCACTTTTTTGTGAAAATATCCACTAAATGAGGGAATAATATGTGTGAGGGTACCCCAGGAGAGTTCCAAATGTGTGTGGGTAGAATATATATCCCACGGGGGTAAAATTGAAAAAAGTTGAAAAACATTTTTTTTGGGACTTAGTCATTTTTCCGGCGTTTATCAGACTTTCAGATAGGGGAAATGTGAGTGAGCGTTCCGATTTCAGTTCCAGAGCGATTCGCCCAATGAGTCCTTGATATTTAGTCGTTTTCAGCCAATTTTCTGGATTTTTGAAAATTTCACTTTTTTGTGAAAATATCCACTAAATGAGGGAATAATATGTGTGAGGGTACCCCAGGAGAGTTCCAAATGTGTGTGGGCAGAATATTTATCCCACGGGTGTAAAATTGAAAAAAGTTGAAAAAAATTTTTTTGGGGACTTAGTCATTTTTCCGGCGTTTTTCAGACTTTCAGATAGGGGAAATGTCAGGGAGCGTTCAGATTTCAGTTACAGAGTGATTTGCCCAATGAGTCCTTGATATTCAGTCATTTTCAGCCAATTTTCTGGATTTTTGAAAATTTCACTTTTTTGTGAAAATATCCACTAAATGAGGGAATAATATGTGTGAGGGTACCCCAGGAGAGTTCCAAATGTGTGTGGGCAGAATATATATCCCACGGGGGTAAAATTGAAAAAAGTTGAAAAACATTTTTTATGGGACTTAGTCATTTTTCCGGCGTTTATCAGACTTTCAGATAGGGGAGATGTGAGTGAGCGTTCCGATTTCAGTTCCAGAGCGATTCGCCCAATGAGTCCTTGATATTTAGTCGTTTTCAGCCAATTTTCTGGATTTTTGAAAATTTCACTTTTTTGTGAAAATATCCACTAAATGAGGGAATAATATGTGTGAGGGTACCCCAGGAGAGTTCCAAATGTGTGTGGGTAGAATATATATCCCACGGGGGTAAAATTGAAAAAAGTTGAAAAAAAATTTTTTTTGGACTTAGTCATTTTTCCGGCGTTTATCAGACTTTCAGATAGGGGAAATGTGAGTGAGCGTTCCGATTTCAGTTCCAGAGCGATTCGCCCAATGAGTCCTTGATATTTAGTCGTTTTCAGCCAATTTTCTGGATTTTTGAAAATTTCACTTTTTTGTGAAAATATCCACTAAATGAGGGAATAATATGTGTGAGGGTACCCCAGGAGAGTTCCAAATGTGTGTGGGTAGAATATATATCCCACGGGGGTAAAATTGAAAAAAGTTGAAAAAAAATTTTTTTTGGACTTAGTCATTTTTCCGGCATTTATCAGACTTTCAGATAGGGGAAATGTCAGTGATCGTTCCGATTTCAGTTCCAGAGCGATTCGCCCAATGAGTCCTTGATATTTAGCCGTTTTCAGCCAATTTTCTGGATTTTTGAAAATTTCACTTTTTTGTGAAAATATCCACTAAATGAGGGAATAATATGTGTGAGGGAACCCCAGGAGAGTTCCAAATGTGTGTGGGTAGAATATATATCCCACGGGGATAAAATTGAAAAAAGTTAAAAAAAAATTTTTTTTTGGACTTAGTAATTTTTCCGGCGTTTATCAGACTTTCAGATAGGGGAAATGTCAGTGAGCGTTCAGATTTCAGTTCCAGAGCGATTTGCCCAATGAGTCCTTGATATTCAGTCATTTTCAGCCAATTTTCTGGATTTTTGAAAATTTCACTTTTTTGTGAAAATATCCACTAAATGAGGGAATAATATGTGTGAGGGTACCCCAGGAGAGTTCCAAATGTGTGTGGGCAGAATATATATCCCACGGGGGTAAAATTGAAAAAAGTTGAAAAAAAATTTTTTTTGGACTTAGTCATTTTTCCGGCGTTTATCAGACTTTCAGATAGGGGAAATGTGAGTGAGCGTTCCGATTTCAGTTCCAGAGCGATTCGCCCAATGAGTCCTTGATATTTAGTCGTTTTCAGCCAATTTTCTGGATTTTTGAAAATTTCACTTTTTTGTGAAAATATCCACTAAATGAGGGAATAATATGTGTGAGGGTACCCCAGGAGAGTTCCAAATGTGTGTGGGTAGAATATATATCCCACGGGGGTAAAATTGAAAAAAGTTGAAAAAAATTTTTTTTGGGACTTAGTCATTTTTCCGGCGTTTATCAGACTTTCAGATAGGGGAAATGTGAGTGAGCGTTCCGATTTCAGTTCCAGAGCAATTCGCCCAATGAGTCCTTGATATTTAGTCGTTTTCAGCCAATTTTCTGGATTTTTGAAAATTTCACTTTTTTGTGAAAATATCCACTAAATGAGGGAATAATATGTGTGAGGGTACCCCAGGAGAGTTCCAAATGTGTGTGGGTAGAATATATATCCCACGGGGGTAAAATTGAAAAAAGTTGAAAAACATTTTTTTTGGGACTTAGTCATTTTTCCGGCGTTTATCAGACTTTCAGATAGGGGAAATGTGAGTGAGCGTTCCGATTTCAGTTCCAGAGCGATTCGCCCAATGAGTCCTTGATATTTAGTCGTTTTCAGCCAATTTTCTGGATTTTTGAAAATTTCACTTTTTTGTGAAAATATCCACTAAATGAGGGAATAATATGTGTGAGGGTACCCCAGGAGAGTTCCAAATGTGTGTGGGCAGAATATTTATCCCACGGGTGTAAAATTGAAAAAAGTTGAAAAAATTTTTTTTGGGGACTTAGTCATTTTTCCGGCGTTTTTCAGACTTTCAGATAGGGGAAATGTCAGGGAGCGTTCAGATTTCAGTTACAGAGTGATTTGCCCAATGAGTCCTTGATATTCAGTCATTTTCAGCCAATTTTCTGGATTTTTGAAAATTTCACTTTTTTGTGAAAATATCCACTAAATGAGGGAATAATATGTGTGAGGGTACCCCAGGAGAGTTCCAAATGTGTGTGGGTAGAATATATATCCCACGGGGGTAAAATTGAAAAAAGTTTAAAAAAATTTTTTTTGGGACTTAGTCATTTTTCCGGCGTTTATCAGACTTTCAGATAGGGGAAATGTGAGTGAGCGTTCCGATTTCAGTTCCAGAGCAATTCGCCCAATGAGTCCTTGATATTTAGTCGTTTTCAGCCAATTTTCTGGATTTTTGAAAATTTCACTTTTTTGTGAAAATATCCACTAAATGAGGGAATAATATGTGTGAGGGTACCCCAGGAGAGTTCCAAATGTGTGTGGGTAGAATATATATCCCACGGGGGTAAAATTGAAAAAAGTTGAAAAACATTTTTTTGGGGACTTAGTCATTTTTCCGGCGTTTATCAGACTTTCAGATAGGGGAAATGTGAGTGAGCGTTCCGATTTCAGTTCCAGAGCGATTCGCCCAATGAGTCCTTGATATTTAGTCGTTTTCAGCCAATTTTCTGGATTTTTGAAAATTTCACTTTTTTGTGAAAATATCCACTAAATGAGGGAATAATATGTGTGAGGGTACCCCAGGAGAGTTCCAAATGTGTGTGGGCAGAATATTTATCCCACGGGTGTAAAATTGAAAAAAGTTGAAAAAAATTTTTTTGGGGACTTAGTCATTTTTCCAGCGTTTTTCAGACTTTCAGATAGGGGAAATGTCAGGGAGCGTTCAGATTTCAGTTACAGAGTGATTTGCCCAATGAGTCCTTGATATTCAGTCATTTTCAGCCAATTTTCTGGATTTTTGAAAATTTCACTTTTTTGTGAAAATATCCACTAAATGAGGGAATAATATGTGTGAGGGTACCCCAGGAGAGTTCCAAATGTGTGTGGGCAGAATATATATCCCACGGGGGTAAAATTGAAAAAAGTTGAAAAACATTTTTTATGGGACTTAGTCATTTTTCCGGCGTTTATCAGACTTTCAGATAGGGGAAATGTGAGTGAGCGTTCCGATTTCAGTTCCAGAGCGATTCGCCCAATGAGTCCTTGATATTTAGTCGTTTTCAGCCAATTTTCTGGATTTTTGAAAATTTCACTTTTTTGTGAAAATATCCACTAAATGAGGGAATAATATGTGTGAGGGTACCCCAGGAGAGTTCCAAATGTGTGTGGGTAGAATATATATCCCACGGGGGTAAAATTGAAAAAAGTTGAAAAAAAATTTTTTTTGGACTTAGTCATTTTTCCGGCGTTTATCAGACTTTCAGATAGGGGAAATGTGAGTGAGCGTTCCGATTTCAGTTCCAGAGCGATTCGCCCAATGAGTCCTTGATATTTAGTCGTTTTCAGCCAATTTTCTGGATTTTTGAAAATTTCACTTTTTTGTGAAAATATCCACTAAATGAGGGAATAATATGTGTGAGGGTACCACAGGAGAGTTCCAAATGTGTGTGGGCAGAATATATATCCCACGGGGGTAAAATTGAAAAAAGTTGAAAAAAATTTTTTTGGGGACTTAGTCATTTTTCCGGCGTTTTTCAGACTTTCAGATAGGGGAAATGTCAGTGAGCGTTCAGATTTCAGTTCCAGAGTGATTTGCCCAATGAGTCCTTGATATTCAGTCATTTTCAGCCAATTTTCTGGATTTTTGAAAATTTCACTTTTTTGTGAAAATATCCACTAAATGAGGGAATAATATGTGTGAGGGTACCCCAGGAGAGTTCCAAATGTGTGTGGGCAGAATATATATCCCACGGGGGTAAAATTGAAAAAAGTTGAAAAACATTTTTTATGGGACTTAGTCATTTTTCCGGCGTTTATCAGACTTTCAGATAGGGGAAATGTGAGTGAGCGTTCCGATTTCAGTTCCAGAGCGATTCGCCCAATGAGTCCTTGATATTTAGTCGTTTTCAGCCAATTTTCTGGATTTTTGAAAATTTCACTTTTTTGTGAAAATATCCACTAAATGAGGGAATAATATGTGTGAGGGTACCCCAGGAGAGTTCCAAATGTGTGTGGGTAGAATATATATCCCACGGGGGTAAAATTTAAAAAAGTTGAAAAAAATTTTTTTTTGGACTTAGTCATTTTTCCGGCGTTTATCAGACTTTCAGATAGTGGAAATGTCAATGAGTGTTCTGATTTCAGTTCCAGAGCGATTCGCCCAATGAGTCCTTGATATTTAGTCGTTTTCAGCCAATTTTCAGGATTTTTGAAAATTTCACTTTTTTGTGAAAATATCCACTAAATGAGGGAATAATATGTGTAAGGGTACCCCAGGAGAGTTCCAAATGTGTGTGGGTAGAATATAAATTGCACGGGGATAAAATTGAAAAAAGATGAAAAAAATTTTTTTTTGGACTTAGACATTTTTCCGGCGTTTATCAGACTTTCAGATAGGGGAAATGTCAGTGAGCGTTCCGATTTCAGTTCCAGAGTGATTCGCCCAATGAGTCCTAGATATTTAGTCGTTTTCAGCCAATTTTCTGGATTTTTGAAAATTTCACTTTTTTGTGAAAATATCCACTAAATGAGGGCATAATATGTGTGAGGGTACCCCAGGAGAGTTCCAAATGTGTGTGGGTAGAATATATATCCCACGGGGGTAAAATTGAAAAAAGTTGAAAAAATTTTTTTTTGGGACTTAGACATTTTTCCGGCGTTCATCAGACTTTCAGATAGGGGAAATGTGAGTGAGCGTTCCGATTTCAGTCCCAGAGCGATTCGCCCAATGAGTCCTTGATATTTAGTCGTTTTCTGCCAATTTTCAGGATTTTTGAAAATTTCAATTTTTCGTGAAAATATCCACTAAATGAGGGAATAATATGTGTAAGGGTACCCCAGGAGAGTTCCAAATGTGTGTGGGTAGAATATAAATTGCACGGGGATAAAATTGAAAAAAGATGAAAAAAATTTTTTTTTGGACTTAGACATTTTTCCGGCGTTTATCAGACTTTCAGATAGGGGAAATGTCAGTGAGCATTCCGATTTCAGTTCCAGAGTGATTCGCCCAATGAGTCCTAGATATTTAGACGTTTTCAGCCAATTTTCTGGATTTTTGAAAATGTCACTTTTTTGTGAAAATATCCACTAAATGAGAGAATAATATGTGTGAGGGTACCCCAGGAGAGTTCAAAATGTGTGTGGGTAGAATATATATCCCACGGGGATAAAATTGAAAAAAGTTGAAAAAAAAATTTTTTTTGGACTTAGTAATTTTTCCGGCGTTTATCAGACTTTCAGATAGGGGAAATGTCAGTGAGCGTTCAGATTTCAGTTCCAGAGCGATTTGCCCAATGAGTCCTTGATATTCAGTCATTTTCAGCCAATTTTCTGGATTTTTGAAAATTTCACTTTTTTGTTAAAATATCCACTAAATTAGGGAATAATATGTGTGAGGGTACCCCAGGAGAGTTCCAAATGTGTGTGGGTAGAATATATATCCCACGGGGGTAAAATTGAAAAAAGTTGAAAAAATTTTTTTTTGGGACTTAGACATTTTTCCGGCGTTCATCAGACTTTCAGATAGGGGAAATGTGAGTGAGCGTTCCGATTTCAGTCCCAGAGCGATTCGCCCAATGAGTCCTTGATATTTAGTCGTTTTCTGCCAATTTTCAGGATTTTTGAAAATTTCAATTTTTCGTGAAAATATCCACTAAATGAGGGAATAATATGTGTAAGGGTACCCCAGGAGAGTTCCAAATGTGTGTGGGTAGAATATAAATTGCACGGGGATAAAATTGAAAAAAGATGAAAAAAATTTTTTTTTGGACTTAGACATTTTTCCGGCGTTTATCAGACTTTCAGATAGGGGAAATGTCAGTGAGCATTCCGATTTCAGTTCCAGAGTGATTCGCCCAATGAGTCCTAGATATTTAGACGTTTTCAGCCAATTTTCTGGATTTTTGAAAATGTCACTTTTTTGTGAAAATATCCACTAAATGAGAGAATAATATGTGTGAGGGTACCCCAGGAGAGTTCAAAATGTGTGTGGGTAGAATATATATCCCACGGGGATAAAATTGAAAAAAGTTGAAAAAAAAATTTTTTTTGGACTTAGTAATTTTTCCGGCGTTTATCAGACTTTCAGATAGGGGAAATGTCAGTGAGCGTTCAGATTTCAGTTCCAGAGCGATTTGCCCAATGAGTCCTTGATATTCAGTCATTTTCAGCCAATTTTCTGGATTTTTGAAAATTTCACTTTTTTGTTAAAATATCCACTAAATTAGGGAATAATATGTGTGAGGGTACCCCAGGAGAGTTCCAAATGTGTGTGGGTAGAATATATATCCCACGGGGGTAAAATTGAAAAAAGTTGAAAAAAAATTTTTTTTGGACTTAGTCATTTTTCCGGCGTTTATCAGACTTTCAGATAGGGGAAATGTGAGTGAGCGTTCCGATTTCAGTTCCAGAGCGATTCGCCCAATTAGTCCTTGATATTTAGTCGTTTTCAGCCAATTTTCTGGATTTTTGAAAATTTCACTTTTTTGTGAAAATATCCACTAAATGAGGGAATAATATGTGTGAGGGTACCCCAGGAGAGTTCCAAATGTGTGTGGGTAGAATATATATCCCACGGGGGTAAAATTGAAAAAAGTTGAAAAAAATTTTTTTTGGACTTAGTCATTTTTCCGGCGTTTATCAGACTTTCAGATAGGGGAAATGTCAGTGAGCATTCCGATATCAGTTCCAGAGTGATTCGCCCAATGAGTCCTTGATATTTAGTCGTTTTCAGCCAATTTTCTGTATTTTTGAAAATTTCAGTTTTTTGTGAAAATATCCACTAAATGAGGGAATAATATGTGTGACGGTACCCCAGGAGAATTCCAAATGCGTGTGGGTAGAATATATATCCCACGGGGGTAAAATTGAAAAAAGTTGAAAAAAATTTTTTTTGGACTTAGTCATTTTTCCGGCATTTATCAGACTTTCAGATAGGGGAAATGTGAGTGAGCGTTCCGATTTCAGTTCCAGAGCGATTCGCCCAATGAGTCCTTGATATTTAGTCGTTTTCAGCCAATTTTCTGGATTTTTGAAAATTTCACTTTTTTGTGAAAATATCCACTAAATGAGGGAATAATATGTGTGAGGGTACCCCAGGAGAGTTCCAAATGTGTGTGGGTAGAATATATATCCTACGGGGGTAAAATTGAAAAAAGTTTAAAAAAATTTTTTTTGGGACTTAGTCATTTTTCCGGCGTTTATCAGACTTTCAGATAGGGGAAATGTGAGTGAGCGTTCCGATTTCAGTTCCAGAGCAATTCGCCCAATGAGTCCTTGATATTTAGTCGTTTTCAGCCAATTTTCTGGATTTTTGAAAATTTCACTTTTTTGTGAAAATATCCACTAAATGAGGGAATAATATGTGTGAGGGTACCCCAGGAGAGTTCCAAATGTGTGTGGGTAGAATATATATCCCACGGGGGTAAAATTGAAAAAAGTTGAAAAACATTTTTTTTGGGACTTAGTCATTTTTCCGGCGTTTATCAGACTTTCAGATAGGGGAAATGTGAGTGAGCGTTCCGATTTCAGTTCCAGAGCGATTCGCCCAATGAGTCCTTGATATTTAGTCGTTTTCAGCCAATTTTCTGGATTTTTGAAAATTTCACTTTTTTGTGAAAATATCCACTAAATGAGGGAATAATATGTGTGAGGGTACCCCAGGAGAGTTCCAAATGTGTGTGGGCAGAATATTTATCCCACGGGTGTAAAATTGAAAAAAGTTGAAAAAAATTTTTTTGGGGACTTAGTCATTTTTCCGGCGTTTTTCAGACTTTCAGATAGGGGAAATGTCAGGGAGCGTTCAGATTTCAGTTGCAGAGTGATTTGCCCAATGAGTCCTTGATATTCAGTCATTTATAGCCAATTTTCTGGATTTTTGAAAATTTCACTTTTTTGTGAAAATATCCACTAAATGAGGGAATAATATGTGTGAGGGTACCCCAGGAGAGTTCCAAATGTGTGTGGGCAGAATATATATCCCACGGGGGTAAAATTGAAAAAAGTTGAAAAACATTTTTTATGGGACTTAGTCATTTTTCCGGCGTTTATCAGACTTTCAGATAGGGGAAATGTGAGTGAGCGTTCCGATTTCAGTTCCAGAGCGATTCGCCCAATGAGTCCTTGATATTTAGTCGTTTTCAGCCAATTTTCTGGATTTTTGAAAATTTCACTTTTTTGTGAAAATATCCACTAAATGAGGGAATAATATGTGTGAGGGTACCCCAGGAGAGTTCCAAATGTGTGTGGGTAGAATATATATCCCACGGGGGTAAAATTGAAAAAAGTTGAAAAAAAATTTTTTTTGGACTTAGTCATTTTTCCGGCGTTTATCAGACTTTCAGATAGGGGAAATGTGAGTGAGCGTTCCGATTTCAGTTCCAGAGCGATTCGCCCAATGAGTCCTTGATATTTAGTCGTTTTCAGCCAATTTTCTGGATTTTTGAAAATTTCACTTTTTTGTGAAAATATCCACTAAATGAGGGAATAATATGTGTGAGGGTACCCCAGGAGAGTTCCAAATGTGTGTGGGTAGAATATATATCCCACGGGGGTAAAATTGAAAAAAGTTGAAAAAAAATTTTTTTTGGACTTAGTCATTTTTCCGGCATTTATCAGACTTTCAGATAGGGGAAATGTCAGTGATCGTTCCGATTTCAGTTCCAGAGCGATTCGCCCAATGAGTCCTTGATATTTAGCCGTTTTCAGCCAATTTTCTGGATTTTTGAAAATTTCACTTTTTTGTGAAAATATCCACTAAATGAGGGAATAATATGTGTGAGGGAACCCCAGGAGAGTTCCAAATGTGTGTGGGTAGAATATATATCCCACGGGGATAAAATTGAAAAAAGTTAAAAAAAAATTTTTTTTTGGACTTAGTAATTTTTCCGGCGTTTATCAGACTTTCAGATAGGGGAAATGTCAGTGAGCGTTCAGATTTCAGTTCCAGAGCGATTTGCCCAATGAGTCCTTGATATTCAGTCATTTTCAGCCAATTTTCTGGATTTTTGAAAATTTCACTTTTTTGTGAAAATATCCACTAAATGAGGGAATAATATGTGTGAGGGTACCCCAGGAGAGTTCCAAATGTGTGTGGGCAGAATATATATCCCACGGGGGTAAAATTGAAAAAAGTTGAAAAAAAATTTTTTTTGGACTTAGTCATTTTTCCGGCGTTTATCAGACTTTCAGATAGGGGAAATGTGAGTGAGCGTTCCGATTTCAGTTCCAGAGCGATTCGCCCAATGAGTCCTTGATATTTAGTCGTTTTCAGCCAATTTTCTGGATTTTTGAAAATTTCACTTTTTTGTGAAAATATCCACTAAATGAGGGAATAATATGTGTGAGGGTACCCCAGGAGAGTTCCAAATGTGTGTGGGTAGAATATATATCCCACGGGGGTAAAATTGAAAAAAGTTGAAAAAAATTTTTTTTGGACTTAGTCATTTTTCCGGCATTTATCAGACTTTCAGATAGGGGAAATGTGAGTGAGCGTTCCGATTTCAGTTCCAGAGCGATTCGCCCAATGAGTCCTTGATATTTAGTCGTTTTCAGCCAATTTTCTGGATTTTTGAAAATTTCACTTTTTTGTGAAAATATCCACTAAATGAGGGAATAATATGTGTGAGGGTACCCCAGGAGAGTTCCAAATGTGTGTGGGTAGAATATATATCCTACGGGGGTAAAATTGAAAAAAGTTTAAAAAAATTTTTTTTGGGACTTAGTCATTTTTCCGGCGTTTATCAGACTTTCAGATAGGGGAAATGTGAGTGAGCGTTCCGATTTCAGTTCCAGAGCAATTCGCCCAATGAGTCCTTGATATTTAGTCGTTTTCAGCCAATTTTCTGGATTTTTGAAAATTTCACTTTTTTGTGAAAATATCCACTAAATGAGGGAATAATATGTGTGAGGGTACCCCAGGAGAGTTCCAAATGTGTGTGGGTAGAATATATATCCCACGGGGGTAAAATTGAAAAAAGTTGAAAAACATTTTTTTTGGGACTTAGTCATTTTTCCGGCGTTTATCAGACTTTCAGATAGGGGAAATGTGAGTGAGCGTTCCGATTTCAGTTCCAGAGCGATTCGCCCAATGAGTCCTTGATATTTAGTCGTTTTCAGCCAATTTTCTGGATTTTTGAAAATTTCACTTTTTTGTGAAAATATCCACTAAATGAGGGAATAATATGTGTGAGGGTACCCCAGGAGAGTTCCAAATGTGTGTGGGCAGAATATTTATCCCACGGGGGTAAAATTGAAAAAAGTTGAAAAAAATTTTTTTGGGGACTTAGTCATTTTTCCGGCGTTTTTCAGACTTTCAGATAGGGGAAATGTCAGGGAGCGTTCAGATTTCAGTTGCAGAGTGATTTGCCCAATGAGTCCTTGATATTCAGTCATTTATAGCCAATTTTCTGGATTTTTGAAAATTTCACTTTTTTGTGAAAATATCCACTAAATGAGGGAATAATATGTGTGAGGGTACCCCAGGAGAGTTCCAAATGTGTGTGGGCAGAATATATATCCCACGGGGGTAAAATTGAAAAAAGTTGAAAAACATTTTTTATGGGACTTAGTCATTTTTCCGGCGTTTATCAGACTTTCAGATAGGGGAAATGTGAGTGAGCGTTCCGATTTCAGTTCCAGAGCGATTCGCCCAATGAGTCCTTGATATTTAGTCGTTTTCAGCCAATTTTCTGGATTTTTGAAAATTTCACTTTTTTGTGAAAATATCCACTAAATGAGGGAATAATATGTGTGAGGGTACCCCAGGAGAGTTCCAAATGTGTGTGGGTAGAATATATATCCCACGGGGGTAAAATTGAAAAAAGTTGAAAAAAAATTTTTTTTGGACTTAGTCATTTTTCCGGCGTTTATCAGACTTTCAGATAGGGGAAATGTGAGTGAGCGTTCCGATTTCAGTTCCAGAGCGATTCGCCCAATGAGTCCTTGATATTTAGTCGTTTTCAGCCAATTTTCTGGATTTTTGAAAATTTCACTTTTTTGTGAAAATATCCACTAAATGAGGGAATAATATGTGTGAGGGTACCCCAGGAGAGTTCCAAATGTGTGTGGGTAGAATATATATCCCACGGGGGTAAAATTGAAAAAAGTTGAAAAAAAATTTTTTTTGGACTTAGTCATTTTTCCGGCATTTATCAGACTTTCAGATAGGGGAAATGTCAGTGATCGTTCCGATTTCAGTTCCAGAGCGATTCGCCCAATGAGTCCTTGATATTTAGCCGTTTTCAGCCAATTTTCTGGATTTTTGAAAATTTCACTTTTTTGTGAAAATATCCACTAAATGAGGGAATAATATGTGTGAGGGAACCCCAGGAGAGTTCCAAATGTGTGTGGGTAGAATATATATCCCACGGGGATAAAATTGAAAAAAGTTAAAAAAAAATTTTTTTTTGGACTTAGTAATTTTTCCGGCGTTTATCAGACTTTCAGATAGGGGAAATGTCAGTGAGCGTTCAGATTTCAGTTCCAGAGCGATTTGCCCAATGAGTCCTTGATATTCAGTCATTTTCAGCCAATTTTCTGGATTTTTGAAAATTTCACTTTTTTGTGAAAATATCCACTAAATGAGGGAATAATATGTGTGAGGGTACCCCAGGAGAGTTCCAAATGTGTGTGGGCAGAATATATATCCCACGGGGGTAAAATTGAAAAAAGTTGAAAAAAAATTTTTTTTGGACTTAGTCATTTTTCCGGCGTTTATCAGACTTTCAGATAGGGGAAATGTGAGTGAGCGTTCCGATTTCAGTTCCAGAGCGATTCGCCCAATGAGTCCTTGATGTTTAGTCGTTTTCAGCCAATTTTCTGGATTTTTGAAAATTTCACTTTTTTGTGAAAATATCCACTAAATGAGGGAATAATATGTGTGAGGGTACCCCAGGAGAGTTCCAAATGTGTGTGGGTAGAATATATATCCCACGGGGGTAAAATTGAAAAAAGTTGAAAAAAAATTTTTTGGGGACTTAGTCATTTTTCCGGCGTTTATCAGACTTTCAGATAGGGGAAATGTGAGTGAGCGTTCCGATTTCAGTTCCAGAGCAATTCGCCCAATGAGTCCTTGATATTTAGTCGTTTTCAGCCAATTTTCTGGATTTTTGAAAATTTCACTTTTTTGTGAAAATATCCACTAAATGAGGGAATAATATGTGTGAGGGTACCCCAGGAGAGTTCCAAATGTGTGTGGGTAGAATATATATCCCACGGGGGTAAAATTGAAAAAAGTTGAAAAACATTTTTTTTGGGACTTAGTCATTTTTCCGGCGTTTATCAGACTTTCAGATAGGGGAAATGTGAGTGAGCGTTCCGATTTCAGTTCCAGAGCGATTCGCCCAATGAGTCCTTGATATTTAGTCGTTTTCAGCCAATTTTCTGGATTTTTGAAAATTTCACTTTTTTGTGAAAATATCCACTAAATGAGGGAATAATATGTGTGAGGGTACCCCAGGAGAGTTCCAAATGTGTGTGGGCAGAATATATATCCCACGGGGGTAAAATTGAAAAAAGTTGAAAAAAATTTTTTTGGGGACTTAGTCATTTTTCCGGCGTTTTTCAGACTTTCAGATAGGGGAAATGTCAGTGAGCGTTCAGATTTCAGTTCCAGAGTGATTTGCCCAATGAGTCCTTGATATTCAGTCATTTTCAGCCAATTTTCTGGATTTTTGAAAATTTCACTTTTTTGTGAAAATATCCACTAAATGAGGGAATAATATGTGTGAGGGTACCCCAGGAGAGTTCCAAATGTGTGTGGGCAGAATATATATCCCACGGGGGTAAAATTGAAAAAAGTTGAAAAACATTTTTTATGGGACTTAGTCATTTTTCCGGCGTTTATCAGACTTTCAGATAGGGGAAATGTGAGTGAGCGTTCCGATTTCAGTTCCAGAGCGATTCGCCCAATGAGTCCTTGATATTTAGTCGTTTTCAGCCAATTTTCTGGATTTTTGAAAATTTCACTTTTTTGTGAAAATATCCACTAAATGAGGGAATAATATGTGTGAGGGTACCCCAGGAGAGTTCCAAATGTGTGTGGGTAGAATATATATCCCACGGGGGTAAAATTTAAAAAAGTTGAAAAAAATTTTTTTTTGGACTTAGTCATTTTTCCGGCGTTTATCAGACTTTCAGATAGTGGAAATGTCAATGAGTGTTCTGATTTCAGTTCCAGAGCGATTCGCCCAATGAGTCCTTGATATTTAGTCGTTTTCAGCCAATTTTCAGGATTTTTGAAAATTTCACTTTTTTGTGAAAATATCCACTAAATGAGGGAATAATATGTGTAAGGGTACCCCAGGAGAGTTCCAAATGTGTGTGGGTAGAATATAAATTGCACGGGGATAAAATTGAAAAAAGATGAAAAAAATTTTTTTTTGGACTTAGACATTTTTCCGGCGTTTATCAGACTTTCAGATAGGGGAAATGTCAGTGAGCGTTCCGATTTCAGTTCCAGAGTGATTCGCCCAATGAGTCCTAGATATTTAGTCGTTTTCAGCCAATTTTCTGGATTTTTGAAAATTTCACTTTTTTGTGAAAATATCCACTAAATGAGGGCATAATATGTGTGAGGGTACCCCAGGAGAGTTCCAAATGTGTGTGGGTAGAATATATATCCCACGGGGGTAAAATTGAAAAAAGTTGAAAAAAAATTTTTTTTGGACTTAGTCATTTTTCCGGCATTTATCAGACTTTCAGATAGGGGAAATGTCAGTGATCGTTCCGATTTCAGTTCCAGAGCGATTCGCCCAATGAGTCCTTGATATTTAGCCGTTTTCAGCCAATTTTCTGGATTTTTGAAAATTTCACTTTTTTGTGAAAATATCCACTAAATGAGGGAATAATATGTGTGAGGGAACCCCAGGAGAGTTCCAAATGTGTGTGGGTAGAATATATATCCCACGGGGATAAAATTGAAAAAAGTTAAAAAAAAATTTTTTTTTGGACTTAGTAATTTTTCCGGCGTTTATCAGACTTTCAGATAGGGGAAATGTCAGTGAGCGTTCAGATTTCAGTTCCAGAGCGATTTGCCCAATGAGTCCTTGATATTCAGTCATTTTCAGCCAATTTTCTGGATTTTTGAAAATTTCACTTTTTTGTGAAAATATCCACTAAATGAGGGAATAATATGTGTGAGGGTACCCCAGGAGAGTTCCAAATGTGTGTGGGCAGAATATATATCCCACGGGGGTAAAATTGAAAAAAGTTGAAAAAAAATTTTTTTTGGACTTAGTCATTTTTCCGGCGTTTATCAGACTTTCAGATAGGGGAAATGTGAGTGAGCGTTCCGATTTCAGTTCCAGAGCGATTCGCCCAATGAGTCCTTGATGTTTAGTCGTTTTCAGCCAATTTTCTGGATTTTTGAAAATTTCACTTTTTTGTGAAAATATCCACTAAATGAGGGAATAATATGTGTGAGGGTACCCCAGGAGAGTTCCAAATGTGTGTGGGTAGAATATATATCCCACGGGGGTAAAATTGAAAAAAGTTGAAAAAAAATTTTTTGGGGACTTAGTCATTTTTCCGGCGTTTATCAGACTTTCAGATAGGGGAAATGTGAGTGAGCGTTCCGATTTCAGTTCCAGAGCAATTCGCCCAATGAGTCCTTGATATTTAGTCGTTTTCAGCCAATTTTCTGGATTTTTGAAAATTTCACTTTTTTGTGAAAATATCCACTAAATGAGGGAATAATATGTGTGAGGGTACCCCAGGAGAGTTCCAAATGTGTGTGGGTAGAATATATATCCCACGGGGGTAAAATTGAAAAAAGTTGAAAAACATTTTTTTTGGGACTTAGTCATTTTTCCGGCGTTTATCAGACTTTCAGATAGGGGAAATGTGAGTGAGCGTTCCGATTTCAGTTCCAGAGCGATTCGCCCAATGAGTCCTTGATATTTAGTCGTTTTCAGCCAATTTTCTGGATTTTTGAAAATTTCACTTTTTTGTGAAAATATCCACTAAATGAGGGAATAATATGTGTGAGGGTACCCCAGGAGAGTTCCAAATGTGTGTGGGCAGAATATATATCCCACGGGGGTAAAATTGAAAAAAGTTGAAAAAAATTTTTTTGGGGACTTAGTCATTTTTCCGGCGTTTTTCAGACTTTCAGATAGGGGAAATGTCAGTGAGCGTTCAGATTTCAGTTCCAGAGTGATTTGCCCAATGAGTCCTTGATATTCAGTCATTTTCAGCCAATTTTCTGGATTTTTGAAAATTTCACTTTTTTGTGAAAATATCCACTAAATGAGGGAATAATATGTGTGAGGGTACCCCAGGAGAGTTCCAAATGTGTGTGGGCAGAATATATATCCCACGGGGGTAAAATTGAAAAAAGTTGAAAAACATTTTTTATGGGACTTAGTCATTTTTCCGGCGTTTATCAGACTTTCAGATAGGGGAAATGTGAGTGAGCGTTCCGATTTCAGTTCCAGAGCGATTCGCCCAATGAGTCCTTGATATTTAGTCGTTTTCAGCCAATTTTCTGGATTTTTGAAAATTTCACTTTTTTGTGAAAATATCCACTAAATGAGGGAATAATATGTGTGAGGGTACCCCAGGAGAGTTCCAAATGTGTGTGGGTAGAATATATATCCCACGGGGGTAAAATTTAAAAAAGTTGAAAAAAATTTTTTTTTGGACTTAGTCATTTTTCCGGCGTTTATCAGACTTTCAGATAGTGGAAATGTCAATGAGTGTTCTGATTTCAGTTCCAGAGCGATTCGCCCAATGAGTCCTTGATATTTAGTCGTTTTCAGCCAATTTTCAGGATTTTTGAAAATTTCACTTTTTTGTGAAAATATCCACTAAATGAGGGAATAATATGTGTAAGGGTACCCCAGGAGAGTTCCAAATGTGTGTGGGTAGAATATAAATTGCACGGGGATAAAATTGAAAAAAGATGAAAAAAATTTTTTTTTGGACTTAGACATTTTTCCGGCGTTTATCAGACTTTCAGATAGGGGAAATGTCAGTGAGCGTTCCGATTTCAGTTCCAGAGTGATTCGCCCAATGAGTCCTAGATATTTAGTCGTTTTCAGCCAATTTTCTGGATTTTTGAAAATTTCACTTTTTTGTGAAAATATCCACTAAATGAGGGCATAATATGTGTGAGGGTACCCCAGGAGAGTTCCAAATGTGTGTGGGTAGAATATATATCCCACGGGGGTAAAATTGAAAAAAGTTTAAAAAAAATATTTTTTGGACTTAGTCATTTTTCCGGCGTTTATCAGACTTTCAGATAGGGAAAATGTCAGTGAGCATTCAGATTTCAGTTCCAGAGTGATTCGCCCAATGAGTCCTTGATATTTAGTCGTTTTCAGCCAATTTTCTGGATTTTTTAAAATGTCACTTTTTTGTGAAAATATCCACTAAATGAGTTAATAATATGTGTGAGGGTACCCCAGGAGAGTTCCAAATGTGTGTGGGTAGAATATATATCCCACGGGGGTAAAATTGAAAAAAGTTGAAAAAATTTTTTTTTGGGACTTAGACATTTTTCCGGCGTTCATCAGACTTTCAGATAGGGGAAATGTGAGTGAGCGTTCCGATTTCAGTCCCAGAGCGATTCGCCCAATGAGTCCTTGATATTTAGTCGTTTTCTGCCAATTTTCAGGATTTTTGAAAATTTCAATTTTTCGTGAAAATATCCACTAAATGAGGGAATAATATGTGTAAGGGTACCCCAGGAGAGTTCCAAATGTGTGTGGGTAGAATATAAATTGCACGGGGATAAAATTGAAAAAAGATGAAAAAAATTTTTTTTTGGACTTAGACATTTTTCCGGCGTTTATCAGACTTTCAGATAGGGGAAATGTCAGTGAGCATTCCGATTTCAGTTCCAGAGTGATTCGCCCAATGAGTCCTAGATATTTAGACGTTTTCAGCCAATTTTCTGGATTTTTGAAAATGTCACTTTTTTGTGAAAATATCCACTAAATGAGAGAATAATATGTGTGAGGGTACCCCAGGAGAGTTCAAAATGTGTGTGGGTAGAATATATATCCCACGGGGATAAAATTGAAAAAAGTTGAAAAAAAAATTTTTTTTGGACTTAGTAATTTTTCCGGCGTTTATCAGACTTTCAGATAGGGGAAATGTCAGTGAGCGTTCAGATTTCAGTTCCAGAGCGATTTGCCCAATGAGTCCTTGATATTCAGTCATTTTCAGCCAATTTTCTGGATTTTTGAAAATTTCACTTTTTTGTTAAAATATCCACTAAATTAGGGAATAATATGTGTGAGGGTACCCCAGGAGAGTTCCAAATGTGTGTGGGTAGAATATATATCCCACAGGGGTAAAATTGAAAAAAGTTGAAAAAAAATTTTTTTTGGACTTAGTCATTTTTCCGGCGTTTATCAGACTTTCAGATAGGGGAAATGTGAGTGAGCGTTCCGATTTCAGTTCCAGAGCGATTCGCCCAATTAGTCCTTGATATTTAGTCGTTTTCAGCCAATTTTCTGGATTATTGAAAATTTCACTTTTTTGTGAAAATATCCACTAAATGAGGGAATAATATGTGTGAGGGTACCCCAGGAGAGTTCCAAATGTGTGTGGGTAGAATATATATCCCACGGGGGTAAAATTGAAAAAAGTTGAAAAAAATTTTTTTTGGACTTAGTCATTTTTCCGGCGTTTATCAGACTTTCAGATAGGGGAAATGTCAGTGAGCATTCCGATATCAGTTCCAGAGTGATTCGCCCAATGAGTCCTTGATATTTAGTCGTTTTCAGCCAATTTTCTGTATTTTTGAAAATTTCAGTTTTTTGTGAAAATATCCACTAAATGAGGGAATAATATGTGTGAGGGTACCCCAGGAGAGTTCCAAATGTGTGTGGGCAGAATATATATCCCACGGGGGTAAAATTGAAAAAAGTTGAAAAAAATTTTTTTGGGGACTTAGTCATTTTTCCGGCGTTTTTCAGACTTTCAGATAGGGGAAATGTCAGTGAGCGTTCAGATTTCAGTTCCAGAGTGATTTGCCCAATGAGTCCTTGATATTCAGTCATTTTCAGCCAATTTTCTGGATTTTTGAAAATTTCACTTTTTTGTGAAAATATCCACTAAATGAGGGAATAATATGTGTGAGGGTACCCCAGGAGAGTTCCAAATGTGTGTGGGCAGAATATATATCCCACGGGGGTAAAATTGAAAAAAGTTGAAAAACATTTTTTATGGGACTTAGTCATTTTTCCGGCGTTTATCAGACTTTCAGATAGGGGAAATGTGAGTGAGCGTTCCGATTTCAGTTCCAGAGCGATTCGCCCAATGAGTCCTTGATATTTAGTCGTTTTCAGCCAATTTTCTGGATTTTTGAAAATTTCACTTTTTTGTGAAAATATCCACTAAATGAGGGAATAATATGTGTGAGGGTACCCCAGGAGAGTTCCAAATGTGTGTGGGTAGAATATATATCCCACGGGGGTAAAATTTAAAAAAGTTGAAAAAAAATTTTTTTTGGACTTAGTCATTTTTCCGGCGTTTATCATACTTTCAGATAGGGGAAATGTGAGTGAGCGTTCCGATTTCAGTTCCAGAGCGATTCGCCCAATGAGTCCTTGATATTTAGTCGTTTTCAGCCAATTTTCTGGATTTTTGAAAATTTCACTTTTTTGTGAAAATATCCACTAAATGAGGGAATAATATGTGTGAGGGTACCCCAGGAGAGTTCCAAATGTGTGTGGGTAGAATATATATCCCACGGGGGTAAAATTGAAAAAAGTTGAAAAAAAATTTTTTTTGGACTTAGTCATTTTTCCGTCGTTTATCAGACTTTCAGATAGTGGAAATGTCAGTGAGTGTTCTGATTTCAGTTCCAGAGCGATTCGCCCAATGAGTCCTTGATATTTAGTCGTTTTCAGCCAATTTTCAGGATTTTTGAAAATTTCACTTTTTTGTGAAAATATCCACTAAATGAGGGAATAATATGTGTAAGGGTACCCCAGGAGAGTTCCAAATGTGTGTGGGTAGAATATAAATTGCACGGGGATAAAATTGAAAAAAGATGAAAAAAATTTTTTTTTTGGACTTAGACATTTTTCCGGCGTTTATCAGACTTTCAGATAGGGGAAATGTCAGTGAGCGTTCCGATTTCAGTTCCAGAGTGATTCGCCCAATGAGTCCTAGATATTTAGTCGTTTTCAGCCAATTTTCTGGATTTTTGAAAATTTCACTTTTTTGTGAAAATATCCACTAAATGAGGGCATAATATGTGTGAGGGTACCCCAGGAGAGTTCCAAATGTGTGTGGGTAGAATATATATCCCACGGGGGTAAAATTGAAAAAAGTTTAAAAAAAATATTTTTTGGACTTAGTCATTTTTCCGGCGTTTATCAGACTTTCAGATAGGGAAAATGTCAGTGAGCATTCAGATTTCAGTTCCAGAGTGATTCGCCCAATGAGTCCTTGATATTTAGTCGTTTTCAGCCAATTTTCTGGATTTTTTAAAATGTCACTTTTTTGTGAAAATATCCACTAAATGAGTTAATAATATGTGTGAGGGTACCCCAGGAGAGTTCCAAATGTGTGTGGGTAGAATATATATCCCACGGGGGTAAAATTGAAAAAAGTTGAAAAAATTTTTTTTTGGGACTTAGACATTTTTCCGGCGTTCATCAGACTTTCAGATAGGGGAAATGTGAGTGAGCGTTCCGATTTCAGTCCCAGAGCGATTCGCCCAATGAGTCCTTAATATTTAGTCGTTTTCTGCCAATTTTCAGGATTTTTGAAAATTTCAATTTTTCGTGAAAATATCCACTAAATGAGGGAATAATATGTGTAAGGGTACCCCAGGAGAGTTCCAAATGTGTGTGGGTAGAATATAAATTGCACGGGGATAAAATTGAAAAAAGATGAAAAAAATTTTTTTTTGGACTTAGACATTTTTCCGGCGTTTATCAGACTTTCAGATAGGGGAAATGTCAGTGAGCGTTCCGATTTCAGTTCCAGAGTGATTCGCCCAATGAGTCCTAGATATTTAGTCGTTTTCAGCCAATTTTCTGGATTTTTGAAAATTTCACTTTTTTGTGAAAATATCCACTAAATGAGGGCATAATATGTGTGAGGGTACCCCAGGAGAGTTCCAAATGTGTGTGGGTAGAATATATATCCCACGGGGGTAAAATTGAAAAAAGTTTAAAAAAAATTTTTTTTGGACTTAGTCATTTTTCCGGCGTTTATCAGACTTTCAGATAGGGGAAATGTCAGTGAGCGTTCCGATTTTAGTTCCAGAGCGATTCGCCCAATGAGTCCTTGATATTTAGTCGTTTTCAGCCAATTTTCTGGATTTTTAAAAATTTCACTTTTTTGTGAAAATATCCACTAAATGAGGGAATAATATGTGTGAGGGTACCCCAGGAGAGTACCAAATGTGTGTGGGTAGAATATATATCCCACGGGGATAAAATTGAAAAAAGTTAAAAAAAATTTTTTTTTGGACTTAGTAATTTTTCCGGCCTTCATCAGACTTTCAGATAGGGGAAATATCAGTGAGCATTCCGATTTCAGTTCCAGAGTGATTTGCCCAATGAGTCCTTGACATTTAGTTATTTTCAGCCAATTTTCTGAATTTTTGAAAATTTCACTTTTTTGTGAAAACATCCACTAAATGAGGGAATAATATGTGTGAGGGTACCCCAGGAGAGTTTCAAATGTGTGTGGGTAGAATATATATCCCACGGGGGTAAAATTGAAAAAAGTTGAAAAAATTTTTTTTGGGGACTTAGTCATTTTTCCGGCGTTCATTAGACTTTCAGATAGGGGAAATGTGAGTGAGCGTTCCGATTTCAGTCCCAGAGCGATTCGCCCAATGAGTCCTTGATATTTAGTCGTTTTCTGCCAATTTTCAGGATTTTTGAAAATTTCACTTTTTCGTGAAAATATCCACTAAATGAGGGAATAATATGTGTAAGGGTACCCCAGGAGAGTTCCAAATGTGTGTGGGTAGAATATAAATTGCACGGGGATAAAATTGAAAAAAGATGAAAAAAATTTTTTTGGGGACTTAGACATTTTTCCGGCGTTTTTCAGACTTTCAGATAGGGGAAATGTCAGTGAGCGTTCAGATTTCAGTTCCAGAGTGATTTGCCCAATGAGTCCTTGATATTCAGTCATTTTCAGCCAATTTTCTGGATTTTTGAAAATTTCACTTTTTTGTGAAAATATCCACTAAATGAGGGAATAATATGTGTAAGGGTACCCCAGGAGAGTTCCAAATGTGTGTGGTTAGAATATAAATTGCACGGGGATAAAATTGAAAAAAGATGAAAAAAAATTTTTTGGGGACTTAGACATTTTTCCGGCGTTTATCAGACTTTCAGATAGGGGAAATGTCAGTGAGCGTTCCGATTTCAGTTCCAGAGTGATTCGCCCAATGAGTCCTAGATATTTAGTCGTTTTCAGCCAATTTTCTGGATTTTTGAAAATTTCACTTTTTTGTGAAAATATCCACTAAATGAGGGAATAATATGTGTGAGGGTACCCCAGGAGAGTTCCAAATGTGTGTGGGTAGAATATATATCCCACGGGGGTAAAATTGAAAAAAGTTTAAAAAAAATTTTTTTTGGACTTAGACATTTTTACGGCGTTTATCAGACTTTCAGATAGGGGAAATGTCAGTGAGCATTCCGATATCAGTTCCAGAGTGATTCGCCCAATGAGTCCTTGATATTTAGTCGTTTTTAGCCAATTTTCTGTATTTTTGAAAATTTCAGTTTTTTGTGAAAATATCCACTAAATGAGGGAATAATATGTGTGACGGTACCCCAGGAGAATTCCAAATGCGTGTGGGTAGAATATATATCCCACGGGGGTAAAATTGAAAAAAGTTGAAAAAAATTTTTTTTGGACTTAGTCATTTTTCCGGCATTTATCAGACTTTCAGATAGGGGAAATGTGAGTGAGCGTTCCGATTTCAGTTCCAGAGCGATTCGCCCAATGAGTCCTTGATATTTAGTCGTTTTCAGCCAATTTTCTGGATTTTTGAAAATTTCACTTTTTTGTGAAAACATCCACTAAATGAGGGAATAATATGTGTGAGGGTACCCCAGGAGAGTTTCAAATGTGTGTGGGTAGAATATATATCCCACGGGGGTAAAATTGAAAAAAGTTGAAAAAATTTTTTTTGGGGACTTAGTCATTTTTCCGGCGTTCATTAGACTTTCAGATAGGGGAAATGTGAGTGAGCGTTCCGATTTCAGTCCCAGAGCGATTCGCCCAATGAGTCCTTGATATTTAGTCGTTTTCTGCCAATTTTCAGGATTTTTGAAAATTTCACTTTTTCGTGAAAATATCCACTAAATGAGGGAATAATATG
Organism: Phyllobates terribilis; assembly: GCF_046119375.1. NCBI lineage: Eukaryota > Metazoa > Chordata > Amphibia > Anura > Dendrobatidae > Phyllobates > Phyllobates terribilis. Next base: position 9,343,560 of record NW_027362805.1, on the reverse strand, counting down.
TGTAAGGGTACCCCAGGAGAGTTCCAAATGTGTGTGGGTAGAATATAAATTGCACGGGGATAAAATTGAAAAAAGATGAAAAAAATTTTTTTGGGGACTTAGACATTTTTCCGGCGTTTTTCAGACTTTCAGATAGGGGAAATGTCAGTGAGCGTTCAGATTTCAGTTCCAGAGTGATTTGCCCAATGAGTCCTTGATATTCAGTCATTTTCAGCCAATTTTCTGGATTTTTGAAAATTTCACTTTTTTGTGAAAATATCCACTAAATGAGGGAATAATATGTGTAAGGGTACCCCAGGAGAGTTCCAAATGTGTGTGGTTAGAATATAAATTGCACGGGGATAAAATTGAAAAAAGATGAAAAAAAATTTTTTGGGGACTTAGACATTTTTCCGGCGTTTATCAGACTTTCAGATAGGGGAAATGTCAGTGAGCGTTCCGATTTCAGTTCCAGAGTGATTCGCCCAATGAGTCCTAGATATTTAGTCGTTTTCAGCCAATTTTCTGGATTTTTGAAAATTTCACTTTTTTGTGAAAATATCCACTAAATGAGGGAATAATATGTGTGAGGGTACCCCAGGAGAGTTCCAAATGTGTGTGGGTAGAATATATATCCCACGGGGGTAAAATTGAAAAAAGTTTAAAAAAAATTTTTTTTGGACTTAGACATTTTTACGGCGTTTATCAGACTTTCAGATAGGGGAAATGTCAGTGAGCATTCCGATATCAGTTCCAGAGTGATTCGCCCAATGAGTCCTTGATATTTAGTCGTTTTTAGCCAATTTTCTGTATTTTTGAAAATTTCAGTTTTTTGTGAAAATATCCACTAAATGAGGGAATAATATGTGTGACGGTACCCCAGGAGAATTCCAAATGCGTGTGGGTAGAATATATATCCCACGGGGGTAAAATTGAAAAAAGTTGAAAAAAATTTTTTTTGGACTTAGTCATTTTTCCGGCATTTATCAGACTTTCAGATAGGGGAAATGTGAGTGAGCGTTCCGATTTCAGTTCCAGAGCGATTCGCCCAATGAGTCCTTGATATTTAGTCGTTTTCAGCCAATTTTCTGGATTTTTGAAAATTTCACTTTTTTGTGAAAATATCCACTAAATGAGGGAATAATATGTGTGAGGGTACCCCAGGAGAGTTCCAAATGTGTGTGGGTAGAATATATATCCTACGGGGGTAAAATTGAAAAAAGTTTAAAAAAATTTTTTTTGGGACTTAGTCATTTTTCCGGCGTTTATCAGACTTTCAGATAGGGGAAATGTGAGTGAGCGTTCCGATTTCAGTTCCAGAGCGATTCGCCCAATGAGTCCTTGATATTTAGTCGTTTTCAGCCAATTTTCTGGATTTTTGAAAATTTCACTTTTTTGTGAAAATATCCACTAAATGAGGGAATAATATGTGTGAGGGTACCCCAGGAGAGTTCCAAATGTGTGTGGGCAGAATATATATCCCACGGGGGTAAAATTGAAAAAAGTTGAAAAAAAATTTTTTGGGGACTTAGTCATTTTTCCGGCGTTTTTCAGACTTTCAGATAGGGGAAATGTCAGTGAGCGTTCAGATTTCAGTTCCAGAGTGATTTGCCCAATGAGTCCTTGATATTCAGTCATTTTCAGCCAATTTTCTGGATTTTTGAAAATTTCACTTTTTTGTGAAAATATCCACTAAATGAGGGAATAATATGTGTGAGGGTACCCCAGGAGAGTTCCAAATGTGTGTGGGCAGAATATATATCCCACGGGGGTAAAATTGAAAAAAGTTGAAAAACATTTTTTATGGGACTTAGTCATTTTTCCGGCGTTTATCAGACTTTCAGATAGGGGAAATGTGAGTGAGCGTTCCGATTTCAGTTCCAGAGCGATTCGCCCAATGAGTCCTTGATATTTAGTCGTTTTCAGCCAATTTTCTGGATTTTTGAAAATTTCACTTTTTTGTGAAAATATCCACTAAATGAGGGAATAATATGTGTGAGGGTACCCCAGGAGAGTTCCAAATGTGTGTGGGTAGAATATATATCCCACGGGGGTAAAATTTAAAAAAGTTGAAAAAAAATTTTTTTTGGACTTAGTCATTTTTCCGGCGTTTATCATACTTTCAGATAGGGGAAATGTGAGTGAGCGTTCCGATTTCAGTTCCAGAGCGATTCGCCCAATGAGTCCTTGATATTTAGTCGTTTTCAGACAATTTTCTGGATTTTTGAAAATTTCACTTTTTTGTGAAAATATCCACTAAATGAGGGAATAATATGTGTGAGGGTACCCCAGGAGAGTTCCAAATGTGTGTGGGTAGAATATATATCCCACGGGGGTAAAATTGAAAAAAGTTGAAAAAAAATTTTTTTTGGACTTAGTCATTTTTCCGTCGTTTATCAGACTTTCAGATAGTGGAAATGTCAGTGAGTGTTCTGATTTCAGTTCCAGAGCGATTCGCCCAATGAGTCCTTGATATTCAGTCGTTTTCAGCCAATTTTCAGGATTTTTGAAAATTTCACTTTTTTGTGAAAATATCCACTAAATGAGGGAATAATATGTGTAAGGGTACCCCAGGAGAGTTCTAAATGTGTGTGGGTAGAATATAAATTGCACGGGGATAAAATTGAAAAAAGATGAAAAAAATTTTTTTTTTGGACTTAGACATTTTTCCGGCGTTTATCAGACTTTCAGATAGGGGAAATGTCAGTGAGCGTTCCGATTTCAGTTCCAGAGTGATTCGCCCAATGAGTCCTAGATATTTAGTCGTTTTCAGCCAATTTTCTGGATTTTTGAAAATTTCACTTTTTTGTGAAAATATCCACTAAATGAGGGCATAATATGTGTGAGGGTACCCCAGGAGAGTTCCAAATGTGTGTGGGTAGAATATATATCCCACGGGGGTAAAATTGAAAAAAGTTTAAAAAAAATATTTTTTGGACTTAGTCATTTTTCCGGCGTTTATCAGACTTTCAGATAGGGAAAATGTCAGTGAGCATTCAGATTTCAGTTCCAGAGTGATTCGCCCAATGAGTCCTTGATATTTAGTCGTTTTCAGCCAATTTTCTGGATTTTTTAAAATGTCACTTTTTTGTGAAAATATCCACTAAATGAGGGAATAATATGTGTGAGGGTACCCCAGGAGAGTTCCAAATGTGTGTGGGTAGAATATATATCCCACGGGGGTAAAATTGAAAAAAGTTTAAAAAAAATTTTTTTTGGACTTAGACATTTTTACGGCGTTTATCAGACTTTCAGATAGGGGAAATGTCAGTGAGCATTCCGATTTCATTTCCAGAGTGATTCGCCCAATGAGTCCTAGATATTTAGTCGTTTTCAGCCAATTTTCTGGATTTTTGAAAATTTCACTTTTTTGTGAAAATATCCACTAAATGAGGGAATAATATGTGTGAGGGTACCCCAGGAGAGTTCCAAATGTGTGTGGGTAGAATATATATCCCACGGGGGTAAAATTGAAAAAAGTTTAAAAAAAATTTTTTTTGGACTTAGACATTTTTACCGTGTTTATCAGACTTTCAGATAGGGGAAATGTCAGTGAGCATTCCGATTTCATTTCCAGAGTGATTCGCCCAATGAGTCCTAGATATTTAGTCGTTTTCAGCCAATTTTCTGGATTTTTGAAAATTTCACTTTTTTGTTCAAATATCCACTAAATGAGGGCACAATATGTGTGAGGGTACCCCAGGAGAGTTTCAAATGTGTGTGGGTAGAATATATATCCCACGGGGGTAAAATTGAAAAAAGTTGAAAAAAATTTTTTTTGGGACTTAGTCATTTTTCCGGCGTTCATTAGACTTTCAGATAGGGGAAATGTGAGTGAGCGTTCCGATTTCAGTCCCAGAGCGATTCGCCCAATGAGTCCTTGATATTTAGTCGTTTTCAGCCAATTTTCTGGATTTTTGAAAATTTCACTTTTTTGTGAAAATATCCACTAAATGAGGGAATAATATGTGTGAGGGTACCCCAGGAGAGTTCCAAATGTGTGTGGGTAGAATATATATCCCACGGGGGTAAAATTGAAAAAAGTTGAAAAACATTTTTTTTGGGACTTAGTCATTTTTCCGGCGTTTATCAGACTTTCAGATAGGGGAAATGTGAGTGAGCGTTCCGATTTCAGTTCCAGAGCGATTCGCCCAATGAGTCCTTGATATTTAGTCGTTTTCAGCCAATTTTCTGGATTTTTGAAAATTTCACTTTTTTGTGAAAATATCCACTAAATGAGGGAATAATATGTGTGAGGGTACCCCAGGAGAGTTCCAAATGTGTGTGGGCAGAATATATATCCCACGGGGGTAAAATTGAAAAAAGTTGAAAAAAATTTTTTTGGGGACTTAGTCATTTTTCCGGCGTTTTTCAGACTTTCAGATAGGGGAAATGTCAGTGAGCGTTCAGATTTCAGTTCCAGAGTGATTTGCCCAATGAGTCCTTGATATTCAGTCATTTTCAGCCAATTTTCTGGATTTTTGAAAATTTCACTTTTTTGTGAAAATATCCACTAAATGAGGGAATAATATGTGTGAGGGTACCCCAGGAGAGTTCCAAATGTGTGTGGGCAGAATATATATCCCACGGGGGTAAAATTGAAAAAAGTTGAAAAACATTTTTTATGGGACTTAGTCATTTTTCCGGCCTTCATCAGACTTTCAGATAGGGGAAATATCAGTGAGCATTCCGATTTCAGTTCCAGAGTGATTTGCCCAATGAGTCCTTGACATTTAGTTATTTTCAGCCAATTTTCTGAATTTTTGAAAATTTCACTTTTTTGTGAAAACATCCACTAAATGAGGGAATAATATGTGTGAGGGTACCCCAGGAGAGTTTCAAATGTGTGTGGGTAGAATATATATCCCACGGGGGTAAAATTGAAAAAAGTTGAAAAAATTTTTTTTGGGGACTTAGTCATTTTTCCGGCGTTCATTAGACTTTCAGATAGGGGAAATGTGAGTGAGCGTTCCGATTTCAGTCCCAGAGCGATTCGCCCAATGAGTCCTTGATATTTAGTCGTTTTCTGCCAATTTTCAGGATTTTTGAAAATTTCACTTTTTCGTGAAAATATCCACTAAATGAGGGAATAATATGTGTAAGGGTACCCCAGGAGAGTTCCAAATGTGTGTGGTTAGAATATAAATTGCACGGGGATAAAATTGAAAAAAGATGAAAAAAAATTTTTTGGGGACTTAGACATTTTTCCGGCGTTTATCAGACTTTCAGATAGGGGAAATGTCAGTGAGCGTTCCGATTTCAGTTCCAGAGTGATTCGCCCAATGAGTCCTAGATATTTAGTCGTTTTCAGCCAATTTTCTGGATTTTTGAAAATTTCACTTTTTTGTGAAAATATCCACTAAATGAGGGAATAATATGTGTGAGGGTACCCCAGGAGAGTTCCAAATGTGTGTGGGTAGAATATATATCCCACGGGGGTAAAATTGAAAAAAGTTTAAAAAAAATTTTTTTTGGACTTAGACATTTTTACGGCGTTTATCAGACTTTCAGATAGGGGAAATGTCAGTGAGCATTCCGATTTCATTTCCAGAGTGATTCGCCCAATGAGTCCTAGATATTTAGTCGTTTTCAGCCAATTTTCTGGATTTTTGAAAATTTCACTTTTTTGTGAAAATATCCACTAAATGAGGGAATAATATGTGTGAGGGTACCCCAGGAGAGTTCCAAATGTGTGTGGGTAGAATATATATCCCACGGGGGTAAAATTGAAAAAAGTTTAAAAAAAATTTTTTTTGGACTTAGACATTTTTACCGTGTTTATCAGACTTTCAGATAGGGGAAATGTCAGTGAGCATTCCGATTTCATTTCCAGAGTGATTCGCCCAATGAGTCCTAGATATTTAGTCGTTTTCAGCCAATTTTCTGGATTTTTGAAAATTTCACTTTTTTGTTCAAATATCCACTAAATGAGGGCACAATATGTGTGAGGGTACCCCAGGAGAGTTTCAAATGTGTGTGGGTAGAATATATATCCCACGGGGGTAAAATTGAAAAAAGTTGAAAAAAATTTTTTTTGGGACTTAGTCATTTTTCCGGCGTTCATTAGACTTTCAGATAGGGGAAATGTGAGTGAGCGTTCCGATTTCAGTCCCAGAGCGATTCGCCCAATGAGTCCTTGATATTTAGTCGTTTTCAGCCAATTTTCTGGATTTTTGAAAATTTCACTTTTTTGTGAAAATATCCACTAAATGAGGGAATAATATGTGTGAGGGTACCCCAGGAGAGTTCCAAATGTGTGTGGGTAGAATATATATCCCACGGGGGTAAAATTGAAAAAAGTTGAAAAAAATTTTTTTGGGGACTTAGTCATTTTTCCGGCGTTTTTCAGACTTTCAGATAGGGGAAATGTCAGTGAGCGTTCAGATTTCAGTTCCAGATTGATTTGCCCAATGAGTCCTTGATATTCAGTCATTTTCAGCCAATTTTCTGGATTTTTGAAAATTTCACTTTTTTGTGAAAATATCCACTAAATGAGGGAATAATATGTGTGAGGGTACCCCAGGAGAGTTCCAAATGTGTGTGGGCAGAATATATATCCCACGGGGGTAAAATTGAAAAAAGTTGAAAAACATTTTTTATGGGACTTAGTCATTTTTCCGGCGTTTATCAGACTTTCAGATAGGGGAAATGTGAGTGAGCGTTCCGATTTCAGTTCCAGAGCGATTCGCCCAATGAGTCCTTGATATTTAGTCGTTTTCAGCCAATTTTCTGGATTTTTGAAAATTTCACTTTTTTGTGAAAATATCCACTAAATGAGGGAATAATATGTGTGAGGGTACCCCAGGAGAGTTCCAAATGTGTGTGGGTAGAATATATATCCCACGGGGGTAAAATTTAAAAAAGTTGAAAAAAATTTTTTTTTGGACTTAGTCATTTTTCCGGCGTTTATCAGACTTTCAGATAGTGGAAATGTCAATGAGTGTTCTGATTTCAGTTCCAGAGCGATTCGCCCAATGAGTCCTTGATATTTAGTCGTTTTCAGCCAATTTTCAGGATTTTTGAAAATTTCACTTTTTTGTGAAAATATCCACTAAATGAGGGAATAATATGTGTAAGGGTACCCCAGGAGAGTTCCAAATGTGTGTGGGTAGAATATAAATTGCACGGGGATAAAATTGAAAAAAGATGAAAAAAATTTTTTTTTGGACTTAGACATTTTTCCGGCGTTTATCAGACTTTCAGATAGGGGAAATGTCAGTGAGCGTTCCGATTTCAGTTCCAGAGTGATTCGCCCAATGAGTCCTAGATATTTAGTCGTTTTCAGCCAATTTTCTGGATTTTTGAAAATTTCACTTTTTTGTGAAAATATCCACTAAATGAGGGCATAATATGTGTGAGGGTACCCCAGGAGAGTTCCAAATGTGTGTGGGTAGAATATATATCCCACGGGGGTAAAATTGAAAAAAGTTTAAAAAAAATATTTTTTGGACTTAGTCATTTTTCCGGCGTTTATCAGACTTTCAGATAGGGAAAATGTCAGTGAGCATTCAGATTTCAGTTCCAGAGTGATTCGCCCAATGAGTCCTTGATATTTAGTCGTTTTCAGCCAATTTTCTGGATTTTTTAAAATGTCACTTTTTTGTGAAAATATCCACTAAATGAGTTAATAATATGTGTGAGGGTACCCCAGGAGAGTTCCAAATGTGTGTGGGTAGAATATATATCCCACGGGGGTAAAATTGAAAAAAGTTGAAAAAATTTTTTTTTGGGACTTAGACATTTTTCCGGCGTTCATCAGACTTTCAGATAGGGGAAATGTGAGTGAGCGTTCCGATTTCAGTCCCAGAGCGATTCGCCCAATGAGTCCTTGATATTTAGTCGTTTTCTGCCAATTTTCAGGATTTTTGAAAATTTCAATTTTTCGTGAAAATATCCACTAAATGAGGGAATAATATGTGTAAGGGTACCCCAGGAGAGTTCCAAATGTGTGTGGGTAGAATATAAATTGCACGGGGATAAAATTGAAAAAAGATGAAAAAAATTTTTTTTTGGACTTAGACATTTTTCCGGCGTTTATCAGACTTTCAGATAGGGGAAATGTCAGTGAGCATTCCGATTTCAGTTCCAGAGTGATTCGCCCAATGAGTCCTAGATATTTAGACGTTTTCAGCCAATTTTCTGGATTTTTGAAAATGTCACTTTTTTGTGAAAATATCCACTAAATGAGAGAATAATATGTGTGAGGGTACCCCAGGAGAGTTCAAAATGTGTGTGGGTAGAATATATATCCCACGGGGATAAAATTGAAAAAAGTTGAAAAAAAAATTTTTTTTGGACTTAGTAATTTTTCCGGCGTTTATCAGACTTTCAGATAGGGGAAATGTGAGTGAGCGTTCCGATTTCAGTTCCAGAGCGATTCGCCCAATTAGTCCTTGATATTTAGTCGTTTTCAGCCAATTTTCTGGATTATTGAAAATTTCACTTTTTTGTGAAAATATCCACTAAATGAGGGAATAATATGTGTGAGGGTACCCCAGGAGAGTTCCAAATGTGTGTGGGTAGAATATATATCCCACGGGGGTAAAATTGAAAAAAGTTGAAAAAAATTTTTTTTGGACTTAGTCATTTTTCCGGCGTTTATCAGACTTTCAGATAGGGGAAATGTCAGTGAGCATTCCGATATCAGTTCCAGAGTGATTCGCCCAATGAGTCCTTGATATTTAGTCGTTTTCAGCCAATTTTCTGTATTTTTGAAAATTTCAGTTTTTTGTGAAAATATCCACTAAATGAGGGAATAATATGTGTGACGGTACCCCAGGAGAATTCCAAATGCGTGTGGGTAGAATATATATCCCACGGGGGTAAAATTGAAAAAAGTTGAAAAAAATTTTTTTGGGACTTAGTCATTTTTCCGGCATTTATCAGACTTTCAGATAGGGGAAATGTGAGTGAGCGTTCCGATTTCAGTTCCAGAGCGATTCGCCCAATGAGTCCTTGATATTTAGTCGTTTTCAGCCAATTTTCTGGATTTTTGAAAATTTCACTTTTTTGTGAAAATATCCACTAAATGAGGGAATAATATGTGTGAGGGTACCCCAGGAGAGTTCCAAATGTGTGTGGGTAGAATATATATCCTACGGGGGTAAAATTGAAAAAAGTTTAAAAAAATTTTTTTTGGGACTTAGTCATTTTTCCGGCGTTTATCAGACTTTCAGATAGGGGAAATGTGAGTGAGCGTTCCGATTTCAGTTCCAGAGCGATTCGCCCAATGAGTCCTTGATATTTAGTCGTTTTCAGCCAATTTTCTGGATTTTTGAAAATTTCACTTTTTTGTGAAAATATCCACTAAATGAGGGAATAATATGTGTGAGGGTACCCCAGGAGAGTTCCAAATGTGTGTGGGCAGAATATATATCCCACGGGGGTAAAATTGAAAAAAGTTGAAAAAAATTTTTTTGGGGACTTAGTCATTTTTCCGGCGTTTTTCAGACTTTCAGATAGGGGAAATGTCAGTGAGCGTTCAGATTTCAGTTCCAGAGTGATTTGCCCAATGAGTCCTTGATATTCAGTCATTTTCAGCCAATTTTCTGGATTTTTGAAAATTTCACTTTTTTGTGAAAATATCCACTAAATGAGGGAATAATATGTGTGAGGGTACCCCAGGAGAGTTCCAAATGTGTGTGGGCAGAATATATATCCCACGGGGGTAAAATTGAAAAAAGTTGAAAAACATTTTTTATGGGACTTAGTCATTTTTCCGGCGTTTATCAGACTTTCAGATAGGGGAAATGTGAGTGAGCGTTCCGATTTCAGTTCCAGAGCGATTCGCCCAATGAGTCCTTGATATTTAGTCGTTTTCAGCCAATTTTCTGGATTTTTGAAAATTTCACTTTTTTGTGAAAATATCCACTAAATGAGGGAATAATATGTGTGAGGGTACCCCAGGAGAGTTCCAAATGTGTGTGGGTAGAATATATATCCCACGGGGGTAAAATTTAAAAAAGTTGAAAAAAAATTTTTTTTGGACTTAGTCATTTTTCCGGCGTTTATCAGACTTTCAGATAGTGGAAATGTCAGTGAGTGTTCTGATTTCAGTTCCAGAGCGATTCGCCCAATGAGTCCTTGATATTTAGTCGTTTTCAGCCAATTTTCAGGATTTTTGAAAATTTCACTTTTTTGTGAAAATATCCACTAAATGAGGGAATAATATGTGTAAGGGTACCCCAGGAGAGTTCCAAATGTGTGTGGGTAGAATATAAATTGCACGGGGATAAAATTGAAAAAAGATGAAAAAAATTTTTTTTTTGGACTTAGACATTTTTCCGGCGTTTATCAGACTTTCAGATAGGGGAAATGTCAGTGAGCGTTCCGATTTCAGTTCCAGAGTGATTCGCCCAATGAGTCCTAGATATTTAGTCGTTTTCAGCCAATTTTCTGGATTTTTGAAAATTTCACTTTTTTGTGAAAATATCCACTAAATGAGGGCATAATATGTGTGAGGGTACCCCAGGAGAGTTCCAAATGTGTGTGGGTAGAATATATATCCCACGGGGGTAAAATTGAAAAAAGTTTAAAAAAAATATTTTTTGGACTTAGTCATTTTTCCGGCGTTTATCAGACTTTCAGATAGGGAAAATGTCAGTGAGCATTCAGATTTCAGTTCCAGAGTGATTCGCCCAATGAGTCCTTGATATTTAGTCGTTTTCAGCCAATTTTCTGGATTTTTTAAAATGTCACTTTTTTGTGAAAATATCCACTAAATGAGTTAATAATATGTGTGAGGGTACCCCAGGAGAGTTCCAAATGTGTGTGGGTAGAATATATATCCCACGGGGGTAAAATTGAAAAAAGTTGAAAAAAATTTTTTTTTGGGACTTAGACATTTTTCCGGCGTTCATCAGACTTTCAGATAGGGGAAATGTGAGTGAGCGTTCCGATTTCAGTCCCAGAGCGATTCGCCCAATGAGTCCTTAATATTTAGTCGTTTTCTGCCAATTTTCAGGATTTTTGAAAATTTCAATTTTTCGTGAAAATATCCACTAAATGAGGGAATAATATGTGTAAGGGTACCCCAGGAGAGTTCCAAATGTGTGTGGGTAGAATATAAATTGCACGGGGATAAAATTGAAAAAAGATGAAAAAAATTTTTTTTTGGACTTAGACATTTTTCCGGCGTTTATCAGACTTTCAGATAGGGGAAATGTCAGTGAGCGTTCCGATTTCAGTTCCAGAGTGATTCGCCCAATGAGTCCTAGATATTTAGTCGTTTTCAGCCAATTTTCTGGATTTTTGAAAATTTCACTTTTTTGTGAAAATATCCACTAAATGAGGGCATAATATGTGTGAGGGTACCCCAGGAGAGTTCCAAATGTGTGTGGGTAGAATATATATCCCACGGGGGTAAAATTGAAAAAAGTTTAAAAAAAATTTTTTTTGGACTTAGTCATTTTTCCGGCGTTTATCAGACTTTCAGATAGGGGAAATGTCAGTGAGCGTTCCGATTTTAGTTCCAGAGCGATTCGCCCAATGAGTCCTTGATATTTAGTCGTTTTCAGCCAATTTTCTGGATTTTTAAAAATTTCACTTTTTTGTGAAAATATCCACTAAATGAGGGAATAATATGTGTGAGGGTACCCCAGGAGAGTACCAAATGTGTGTGGGTAGAATATATATCCCACGGGGATAAAATTGAAAAAAGTTAAAAAAAATTTTTTTTTGGACTTAGTAATTTTTCCGGCCTTCATCAGACTTTCAGATAGGGGAAATATCAGTGAGCATTCCGATTTCAGTTCCAGAGTGATTTGCCCAATGAGTCCTTGACATTTAGTTATTTTCAGCCAATTTTCTGAATTTTTGAAAATTTCACTTTTTTGTGAAAACATCCACTAAATGAGGGAATAATATGTGTGAGGGTACCCCAGGAGAGTTTCAAATGTGTGTGGGTAGAATATATATCCCACGGGGGTAAAATTGAAAAAAGTTGAAAAAATTTTTTTTGGGGACTTAGTCATTTTTCCGGCGTTCATTAGACTTTCAGATAGGGGAAATGTGAGTGAGCGTTCCGATTTCAGTCCCAGAGCGATTCGCCCAATGAGTCCTTGATATTTAGTCGTTTTCTGCCAATTTTCAGGATTTTTGAAAATTTCACTTTTTCGTGAAAATATCCACTAAATGAGGGAATAATATGTGTAAGGGTACCCCAGGAGAGTTCCAAATGTGTGTGGGTAGAATATAAATTGCACGGGGATAAAATTGAAAAAAGATGAAAAAAATTTTTTTGGGGACTTAGACATTTTTCCGGCGTTTTTCAGACTTTCAGATAGGGGAAATGTCAGTGAGCGTTCAGATTTCAGTTCCAGAGTGATTTGCCCAATGAGTCCTTGATATTCAGTCATTTTCAGCCAATTTTCTGGATTTTTGAAAATTTCACTTTTTTGTGAAAATATCCACTAAATGAGGGAATAATATGTGTAAGGGTACCCCAGGAGAGTTCCAAATGTGTGTGGTTAGAATATAAATTGCACGGGGATAAAATTGAAAAAAGATGAAAAAAAATTTTTTGGGGACTTAGACATTTTTCCGGCGTTTATCAGACTTTCAGATAGGGGAAATGTCAGTGAGCGTTCCGATTTCAGTTCCAGAGTGATTCGCCCAATGAGTCCTAGATATTTAGTCGTTTTCAGCCAATTTTCTGGATTTTTGAAAATTTCACTTTTTTGTGAAAATATCCACTAAATGAGGGAATAATATGTGTGAGGGTACCCCAGGAGAGTTCCAAATGTGTGTGGGTAGAATATATATCCCACGGGGGTAAAATTGAAAAAAGTTTAAAAAAAATTTTTTTTGGACTTAGACATTTTTACGGCGTTTATCAGACTTTCAGATAGGGGAAATGTCAGTGAGCATTCCGATTTCATTTCCAGAGTGATTCGCCCAATGAGTCCTAGATATTTAGTCGTTTTCAGCCAATTTTCTGGATTTTTGAAAATTTCACTTTTTTGTGAAAATATCCACTAAATGAGGGAATAATATGTGTGAGGGTACCCCAGGAGAGTTCCAAATGTGTGTGGGTAGAATATATATCCCACGGGGGTAAAATTGAAAAAAGTTTAAAAAAAATTTTTTTTGGACTTAGACATTTTTACCGTGTTTATCAGACTTTCAGATAGGGGAAATGTCAGTGAGCATTCCGATTTCATTTCCAGAGTGATTCGCCCAATGAGTCCTAGATATTTAGTCGTTTTCAGCCAATTTTCTGGATTTTTGAAAATTTCACTTTTTTGTTCAAATATCCACTAAATGAGGGCACAATATGTGTGAGGGTACCCCAGGAGAGTTTCAAATGTGTGTGGGTAGAATATATATCCCACGGGGGTAAAATTGAAAAAAGTTGAAAAAAATTTTTTTTGGGACTTAGTCATTTTTCCGGCGTTCATTAGACTTTCAGATAGGGGAAATGTGAGTGAGCGTTCCGATTTCAGTCCCAGAGCGATTCGCCCAATGAGTCCTTGATATTTAGTCATTTTCTGCCAATTTTCAGGATTTTTGAAAATTTCACTTTTTCGTGAAAATATCCACTAAATGAGGGAATAATATGTGTAAGGGTACCCCAGGAGAGTTCCAAATGTGTGTGGGTAGAATATAAATTCCACGGGGATAAAATTGAAAAAAGTTGAAAAAAATTTTTTTTTGGACTTAGACATTTTTGAGGCATTTGTCAGACTTTCAGATAGGGGAAATGTCAGTGAGCATTCTGATTTCAGTTCCAGAGCGATTCGCCCAATGAGTCCTTGATATTTAGTCGTTTTCAGCCAATTTTCAGGATTTTTGAAAATTTCACTTTTTTGTGAAAATATCCACTAAATGAGGGAATAATATGTGTAAGGGTACCACAGGAGAGTTCCAAATGTGTGTGGGTAGAATATAAATTGCACGGGGATAAAATTGAAAAAAGATGAAAAATTTTTTTTTGGGGACTTAGACATTTTTCCGGCGTTTATCAGACTTTCAGATAGGGGAAATGTCAGTGAGCGTTCCGATTTCAGTTCCAGAGTGATTCGCCCAATGAGTCCTAGATATTTAGTCGTTTTCAGCCAATTTTCTGGATTTTTGAAAATTTCACTTTTTTGTGAAAATATCCACTAAATGAGGGAATAATATGTGTGAGGGTACCCCAGGAGAGTTCCAAATGTGTGTGGGTAGAATATATATCCCACGGGGGTAAAATTGAAAAAAGTTTAAAAAAAATTTTTTTTGGACTTAGACATTTTTACGGCGTTTATCAGACTTTCAGATAGGGGAAATGTCAGTGAGCGTTCCGATTTCATTTCCAGAGTGATTCGCCCAATGAGTCCTAGATATTTAGTCGTTTTCAGCCAATTTTCTGGATTTTTGAAAATTTCACTTTTTTGTTCAAATATCCACTAAATGAGGGCATAATATGTGTGAGGGTACCCCAGGAGAGTTCCAAATGTGTGTGGGTAGAATATATATCCCACGGGGGTAAAATTGAAAAAGTTGAAAAAAATTTTTTTTTGGACTTAGTCATTTTTCCGGCGTTTATCAGACTTTCAGATAGGGGAAATGTCAGTGAGCATTCTGATTTCAGTTCCAGAGCGATTCGCCCAATGAGTCCTTGATATTTAGACGTTTTCAGCCAATTTTCTGGATTTTTGAAAATTTCACTTTTTTGTGAAAATATCCACTAAATGAGGGAATAATATGTGTGAGGGTACCCCAGGAGAGTTCCAAATGTGTGTGGGTAGAATATATATCCCACGGGGGTAAAATTGAAAAAAGTTGAAAAAAAATTTTTTTTGGACGTAGTCATTTTTCCGTCGTTTATCAGACTTTCAGATAGTGGAAATGTCAGTGAGTGTTCTGATTTCAGTTCCAGAGCGATTCGCCCAATGAGTCCTTGATATTTAGTCGTTTTCAGCCAATTTTCAGGATTTTTGAAAATTTCACTTTTTTGTGAAAATATCCACTAAATGAGGGAATAATATGTGTAAGGGTACCCCAGGAGAGTTCCAAATGTGTGTGGGTAGAATATAAATTGCACGGGGATAAAATTGAAAAAAGATGAAAAAAATTTTTTTTTTGGACTTAGACATTTTTCCGGCGTTTATCAGACTTTCAGATAGGGGAAATGTCAGTGAGCGTTCCGATTTCAGTTCCAGAGTGATTCGCCCAATGAGTCCTAGATATTTAGTCGTTTTCAGCCAATTTTCTGGATTTTTGAAAATTTCACTTTTTTGTGAAAATATCCACTAAATGAGGGCATAATATGTGTGAGGGTACCCCAGGAGAGTTCCAAATGTGTGTGGGTAGAATATATATCCCACGGGGGTAAAATTGAAAAAAGTTTAAAAAAAATATTTTTTGGACTTAGTCATTTTTCCGGCGTTTATCAGACTTTCAGATAGGGAAAATGTCAGTGAGCATTCAGATTTCAGTTCCAGAGTGATTCGCCCAATGAGTCCTTGATATTTAGTCGTTTTCAGCCAATTTTCTGGATTTTTTAAAATGTCACTTTTTTGTGAAAATATCCACTAAATGAGTTAATAATATGTGTGAGGGTACCCCAGGAGAGTTCCAAATGTGTGTGGGTAGAATATATATCCCACGGGGGTAAAATTGAAAAAAGTTGAAAAAATTTTTTTTTGGGACTTAGACATTTTTCCGGCGTTCATCAGACTTTCAGATAGGGGAAATGTGAGTGAGCGTTCCGATTTCAGTCCCAGAGCGATTCGCCCAATGAGTCCTTAATATTTAGTCGTTTTCTGCCAATTTTCAGGATTTTTGAAAATTTCAATTTTTCGTGAAAATATCCACTAAATGAGGGAATAATATGTGTAAGGGTACCCCAGGAGAGTTCCAAATGTGTGTGGGTAGAATATAAATTGCACGGGGATAAAATTGAAAAAAGATGAAAAAAATTTTTTTTTGGACTTAGACATTTTTCCGGCGTTTATCAGACTTTCAGATAGGGGAAATGTCAGTGAGCGTTCCGATTTCAGTTCCAGAGTGATTCGCCCAATGAGTCCTAGATATTTAGTCGTTTTCAGCCAATTTTCTGGATTTTTGAAAATTTCACTTTTTTGTGAAAATATCCACTAAATGAGGGCATAATATGTGTGAGGGTACCCCAGGAGAGTTCCAAATGTGTGTGGGTAGAATATATATCCCACGGGGGTAAAATTGAAAAAAGTTTAAAAAAAATTTTTTTTGGACTTAGTCATTTTTCCGGCGTTTATCAGACTTTCAGATAGGGGAAATGTCAGTGAGCGTTCCGATTTTAGTTCCAGAGCGATTCGCCCAATGAGTCCTTGATATTTAGTCGTTTTCAGCCAATTTTCTGGATTTTTAAAAATTTCACTTTTTTGTGAAAATATCCACTAAATGAGGGAATAATATGTGTGAGGGTACCCCAGGAGAGTACCAAATGTGTGTGGGTAGAATATATATCCCACGGGGATAAAATTGAAAAAAGTTAAAAAAAATTTTTTTTTGGACTTAGTAATTTTTCCGGCCTTCATCAGACTTTCAGATAGGGGAAATATCAGTGAGCATTCCGATTTCAGTTCCAGAGTGATTTGCCCAATGAGTCCTTGACATTTAGTTATTTTCAGCCAATTTTCTGAATTTTTGAAAATTTCACTTTTTTGTGAAAACATCCACTAAATGAGGGAATAATATGTGTGAGGGTACCCCAGGAGAGTTTCAAATGTGTGTGGGTAGAATATATATCCCACGGGGGTAAAATTGAAAAAAGTTGAAAAAATTTTTTTTGGGGACTTAGTCATTTTTCCGGCGTTCATTAGACTTTCAGATAGGGGAAATGTGAGTGAGCGTTCCGATTTCAGTCCCAGAGCGATTCGCCCAATGAGTCCTTGATATTTAGTCGTTTTCTGCCAATTTTCAGGATTTTTGAAAATTTCACTTTTTCGTGAAAATATCCACTAAATGAGGGAATAATATGTGTAAGGGTACCCCAGGAGAGTTCCAAATGTGTGTGGGTAGAATATAAATTGCACGGGGATAAAATTGAAAAAAGATGAAAAAAATTTTTTTGGGGACTTAGACATTTTTCCGGCGTTTTTCAGACTTTCAGATAGGGGAAATGTCAGTGAGCGTTCAGATTTCAGTTCCAGAGTGATTTGCCCAATGAGTCCTTGATATTCAGTCATTTTCAGCCAATTTTCTGGATTTTTGAAAATTTCACTTTTTTGTGAAAATATCCACTAAATGAGGGAATAATATGTGTAAGGGTACCCCAGGAGAGTTCCAAATGTGTGTGGTTAGAATATAAATTGCACGGGGATAAAATTGAAAAAAGATGAAAAAAAATTTTTTGGGGACTTAGACATTTTACCGGCGTTTATCAGACTTTCAGATAGGGGAAATGTCAGTGAGCGTTCCGATTTCAGTTCCAGAGTGATTCGCCCAATGAGTCCTAGATATTTAGTCGTTTTCAGCCAATTTTCTGGATTTTTGAAAATTTCACTTTTTTGTGAAAATATCCACTAAATGAGGGAATAATATGTGTGAGGGTACCCCAGGAGAGTTCCAAATGTGTGTGGGTAGAATATATATCCCACGGGGGTAAAATTGAAAAAAGTTTAAAAAAAATTTTTTTTGGACTTAGACATTTTTACGGCGTTTATCAGACTTTCAGATAGGGGAAATGTCAGTGAGCATTCCGATTTCATTTCCAGAGTGATTCGCCCAATGAGTCCTAGATATTTAGTCGTTTTCAGCCAATTTTCTGGATTTTTGAAAATTTCACTTTTTTGTGAAAATATCCACTAAATGAGGGAATAATATGTGTGAGGGTACCCCAGGAGAGTTCCAAATGTGTGTGGGTAGAATATATATCCCACGGGGGTAAAATTGAAAAAAGTTTAAAAAAAATTTTTTTTGGACTTAGACATTTTTACCGTGTTTATCAGACTTTCAGATAGGGGAAATGTCAGTGAGCATTCCGATTTCATTTCCAGAGTGATTCGCCCAATGAGTCCTAGATATTTAGTCGTTTTCAGCCAATTTTCTGGATTTTTGAAAATTTCACTTTTTTGTTCAAATATCCACTAAATGAGGGCACAATATGTGTGAGGGTACCCCAGGAGAGTTTCAAATGTGTGTGGGTAGAATATATATCCCACGGGGGTAAAATTGAAAAAAGTTGAAAAAAATTTTTTTTGGGACTTAGTCATTTTTCCGGCGTTCATTAGACTTTCAGATAGGGGAAATGTGAGTGAGCGTTCCGATTTCAGTCCCAGAGCGATTCGCCCAATGAGTCCTTGATATTTAGTCATTTTCTGCCAATTTTCAGGATTTTTGAAAATTTCACTTTTTCGTGAAAATATCCACTAAATGAGGGAATAATATGTGTAAGGGTACCCCAGGAGAGTTCCAAATGTGTGTGGGTAGAATATAAATTCCACGGGGATAAAATTGAAAAAAGTTGAAAAAAATTTTTTTTTGGACTTAGACATTTTTGAGGCATTTGTCAGACTTTCAGATAGGGGAAATGTCAGTGAGCATTCTGATTTCAGTTCCAGAGCGATTCGCCCAATGAGTCCTTGATATTTAGTCGTTTTCAGCCAATTTTCAGGATTTTTGAAAATTTCACTTTTTTGTGAAAATATCCACTAAATGAGGGAATAATATGTGTAAGGGTACCACAGGAGAGTTCCAAATGTGTGTGGGTAGAATATAAATTGCACGGGGATAAAATTGAAAAAAGATGAAAAATTTTTTTTTGGGGACTTAGACATTTTTCCGGCGTTTATCAGACTTTCAGATAGGGGAAATGTCAGTGAGCGTTCCGATTTCAGTTCCAGAGTGATTCGCCCAATGAGTCCTAGATATTTAGTCGTTTTCAGCCAATTTTCTGGATTTTTGAAAATTTCACTTTTTTGTGAAAATATCCACTAAATGAGGGAATAATATGTGTGAGGGTACCCCAGGAGAGTTCCAAATGTGTGTGGGTAGAATATATATCCCACGGGGGTAAAATTGAAAAAAGTTTAAAAAAAATTTTTTTTGGACTTAGACATTTTTACGGCGTTTATCAGACTTTCAGATAGGGGAAATGTCAGTGAGCGTTCCGATTTCATTTCCAGAGTGATTCGCCCAATGAGTCCTAGATATTTAGTCGTTTTCAGCCAATTTTCTGGATTTTTGAAAATTTCACTTTTTTGTTCAAATATCCACTAAATGAGGGCATAATATGTGTGAGGGTACCCCAGGAGAGTTCCAAATGTGTGTGGGTAGAATATATATCCCACGGGGGTAAAATTGAAAAAGTTGAAAAAAATTTTTTTTTGGACTTAGTCATTTTTCCAGTCATTTTTCCGGCGTTTATCAGACTTTCAGATAGGGGAAATGTGAGTGAGCGTTCCGATTTCAGTCCCAGAGCGATTCGCCCAATGAGTCCTTGATATTTAGTCGTTTTCTGCCAATTTTCAGGATTTTTGAAAATTTCACTTTTTTGTGAAAATATCCACTAAATGAGGGCATAATATGTGTGAGGGTACCCCAGGAGAGTTCCAAATGTGTGTGGGTAGAATATATATCCCACGGGGGTAAAATTGAAAAAAGTTGAAAAAAAATTTTTTTTGGACTTAGTCATTTTTCCGGCGTTTATCAGACTTTCAGATAGGGGAAATGTCAGTGAGCATTCTGATTTCAGTTCCAGAGCGATTCGCCCAATGAGTCCTTGATATTTAGACGTTTTCAGCCAATTTTCTGGATTTTTGAAAATTTCACTTTTTTGTGAAAATATCCACTAAATGAGGGAATAATATGTGTGAGGGTACCCCAGGAGAGTTCCAAATGTGTGTGGGTAGAATATATATCCCACGGGGGTAAAATTGAAAAAAGTTTAAAAAAAATTTTTTTTGGACTTACTCATTTTTCCGGCGTTTATCAGACTTTCAGATAGGGGAAATGTCAGTGAGCATTCCGATTTTAGTTCCAGAGCGATTCGCCCGATGAGTCCTTGATATTTAGTCGTTTTCAGCCAGTTTTCTGGATTTTTAAAAATTTCACTTTTTTGTGAAAATATCCACTAAATGAGGGAATAATATGTGTGAGGGTATCCCAAGAGAGTTCCAAATGTGTGTGGGTTGAATATATATCCCACGGGGGTAAAATTGAAAAAAGTTGAAAAAAAATTTTTTTTGGACTTAGTCATTTTTCCGGCGTTTATCAGACTTTCAGATAGGGGAAATGTCAGTGAGCATTCCGATTTCAGTTCCAGAGCGATTCGCCCAATGAGTCCTTGATATTTAGTCGTTTTCAGCCAATTTTCTGAATTTTTGAAAATTTCACTTTTTTGTGAAAACATCCACTAAATGAGGGAATAATATGTGTGAGGGTACCCCAGGAGAGTTCCAAACGTGTGTGGGTAGAATATATATCCCACGGGGGTAAAATTGAAAAAAGTTGAAAAAAATTTTTTTTGGGACTTAGACATTTTTCCGGCGTTCATCAGACTTTCAGATAGGGGAAATGTGAGTGAGCGTTCCGATTTCAGTCCCAGAGCGATTCGCCCAATGAGTCCTTGATATTTAGTCGTTTTCTGCCAATTTTCAGGATTTTTGAAAATTTCACTTTTTTGTGAAAATATCCACTAAATGAGGGCATAATATGTGTGAGGGTACCCCAGGAGAGTTCCAAATGTGTGTGGGTAGAATATATATCCCACGGGGGTAAAATTGAAAAAAGTTGAAAAAAAATTTTTTTTGGACTTAGTCATTTTTCCGGCGTTTATCAGACTTTCAGATAGGGGAAATGTCAGTGAGCGTTCCGATTTCAGTTCCAGAGTGATTCGCCCAATGAGTCCTAGATATTTAGTCGTTTTCAGCCAATTTTCTGGATTTTTGAAAATTTCACTTTTTTGTGAAAATATCCACTAAATGAGGGCATAATATGTGTGAGGGTACCCCAGGAGAGTCCCAAATGTGTGTGGGTAGAATATATATCCCACGGGGGTAAAATTGAAAAAAGTTGAAAAAAAATTTTTTTTGGACTTAGTCATTTTTCCGGCGTTTATCAGACTTTCAGATAGGGGAAATGTCAGTGAGCATTCCGATTTCAGTTCCAGAGCGATTCGCCCAATGAGTCCTTGATATTTAGTCGTTTTCAGCCAATTTTCTGGATTTTTGAAAATTTCACTTTTTTGTGAAAATATCCACTAAATGAGGGAATAATATGTGTGAGGGAACCCCAGGAGAGTTCCAAATGTGTGTGGGTAGAATATATATCCCACGGGGATAAAATTGAAAAAAGTTTAAAAAAAATTTTTTATGGGACTTAGTAATTTTTCCGGCGTTTATCAGAATTTCAGATAGGGAAAATGTCAGTGAGCTTTCAGATTTCAGTTCCAGAGCGATTCGCCCAATGAGTCCTTGATATTTAGTCGTTTTCTGATAATTTTCAGGATTTTTGAAAATTTCACTTTTTTGTGAAAATATCCACTAAATGAGGGCATAATATGTGTGAGGGTACCCCAGGAGAGTTCCAAATGTGTGTGAGTAGAATATATATCCCACGGGGGTAAAATTGAAAAAAGTTGAAAAAAAAATTTTTTTGGACTTAGTCATTTTTCCGGCGTTTATCAGACTTTCAGATAGGGGAAATGTCAGTGAGCATTCTGATTTCAGTTCCAGAGTGATTCGCCCAATGAGTCCTTGATATTTAGACGTTTTCAGCCAATTTTCTGGATTTTTGAAAATTTCACTTTTTTGTGAAAATATCCACTAAATGAGAGAATAATATGTGTGAGGGTACCCCAGGAGAGTCCCAAATGTGTGTGGGTAGAATATATATCCCACGGGGATAAAATTGAAAAAAGTTTAAAATAAATTTTTTATGGGACTTAGTAATTTTTCCGGCGTTTATCAGACTTTCAGATAGGGGAAATGTCAGTGAGCATTCCGATTTTAGTTCCAGAGCGATTCGCCCAATGAGTCCTTGATATTTAGACGTTTTCAGCCAATTTTCTGGATTTTTAAAAATTTCACTTTTTTGTGAAAATATCCACTAAATGAGGGAATAATATGTGTGAGGGTACCCCAGGAGAGTTCCAAATGTGTGTGGGTAGAATATATATCCCACGGGGGTAAAATTGAAAAAAGTTTAAAAAAAATTTTTTTTGGACTTAGTCATTTTTCCGGCGTTTATCAGACTTTCAGATAGGGGAAATGTCAGTGAGCGTTCCGATTTCAGTTCCAGAGTGATTCGCCCAATGAGTCCTAGATATTTAGTCGTTTTCAGCCAATTTTCTGGATTTTTGAAAATTTCACTTTTTTGTGAAAATATCCACTAAATGAGGGCATAATATGTGTGAGGGTACCCCAGGAGAGTCCCAAATGTGTGTGGGTAGAATATATATCCCACGGGGGTAAAATTGAAAAAAGTTGAAAAAAAATTTTTTTTGGACTTAGTCATTTTTCCGGCGTTTATCAGACTTTCAGATAGGGGAAATGTCAGTGAGCATTCCGATTTCAGTTCCAGAGCGATTCGCCCAATGAGTCCTTGATATTTAGTCGTTTTCAGCCAATTTTCTGAATTTTTGAAAATTTCACTTTTTTGTGAAAACATCCACTAAATGAGGGAATAATATGTGTGAGGGTACCCCAGGAGAGTTCCAAACGTGTGTGGGTAGAATATATATCCCACGGGGGTAAAATTGAAAAAAGTTGAAAAAAATTTTTTTTGGGACTTAGACATTTTTCCGGCGTTCATCAGACTTTCAGATAGGGGAAATGTGAGTGAGCGTTCCGATTTCAGTCCCAGAGCGATTCGCCCAATGAGTCCTTGATATTTAGTCGTTTTCTGCCAATTTTCAGGATTTTTGAAAATTTCACTTTTTTGTGAAAATATCCACTAAATGAGGGCATAATATGTGTGAGGGTACCCCAGGAGAGTTCCAAATGTGTGTGGGTAGAATATATATCCCACGGGGGTAAAATTGAAAAAAGTTGAAAAAAAATTTTTTTTGGACTTAGTCATTTTTCCGGCGTTTATCAGACTTTCAGATAGGGGAAATGTCAGTGAGCATTCTGATTTCAGTTCCAGAGCGATTCGCCCAATGAGTCCTTGATATTTAGACGTTTTCAGCCAATTTTCTGGATTTTTGAAAATTTCACTTTTTTGTGAAAATATCCACTAAATGAGAGAATAATATGTGTGAGGGTACCCCAGGAGAGTCCCAAATGTGTGTGGGTAGAATATATATCCCACAGGGGTAAAATTGAAAAAAGTTGAAAAAAATTTTTTTTGGACTTAGTCATTTTTCCGGCATTTATCAGACTTTCAGATAGGGGAAATGTCAGTGAGCGTTCCGATTTCAGTTCCAGAGCGATTCGCCCAATGAGTCCTTGATATTTAGTCGTTTTCAGCCAATTTTCTGGATTTTTGAAAATTTCACTTTTTTGTGAAAATATCCACTAAATGAGGGAATAATATGTGTGAGGGAACCCCAGGAGAGTTCCAAATGTGTGTGGGTAGAATATATATCCCACGGGGATAAAATTGAAAAAAGTTTAAAAAAAATTTTTTATGGGACTTAGTAATTTTTCCGGCGTTTATCAGAATTTCAGATAGGGAAAATGTCAGTGAGCTTTCAGATTTCAGTTCCAGAGCGATTCGCCCAATGAGTCCTTGATATTTAGTCGTTTTCTGATAATTTTCAGGATTTTTGAAAATTTCACTTTTTTGTGAAAATATCCACTAAATGAGGGCATAATATGTGTGAGGGTACCCCAGGAGAGTTCCAAATGTGTGTGAGTAGAATATATATCCCACGGGGGTAAAATTGAAAAAAGTTGAAAAAAAAATTTTTTTGGACTTAGTCATTTTTCCGGCGTTTATCAGACTTTCAGATAGGGGAAATGTCAGTGAGCATTCTGATTTCAGTTCCAGAGTGATTCGCCCAATGAGTCCTTGATATTTAGACGTTTTCAGCCAATTTTCTGGATTTTTGAAAATTTCACTTTTTTGTGAAAATATCCACTAAATGAGAGAATAATATGTGTGAGGGTACCCCAGGAGAGTCCCAAATGTGTGTGGGTAGAATATATATCCCACGGGGATAAAATTGAAAAAAGTTTAAAATAAATTTTTTATGGGACTTAGTAATTTTTCCGGCGTTTATCAGACTTTCAGATAGGGGAAATGTCAGTGAGCATTCCGATTTTAGTTCCAGAGCGATTCGCCCAATGAGTCCTTGATATTTAGACGTTTTCAGCCAATTTTCTGGATTTTTAAAAATTTCACTTTTTTGTGAAAATATCCACTAAATGAGGGAATAATATGTGTGAGGGTACCCCAGGAGAGTTCCAAATGTGTGTGGGTAGAATATATATCCCACGGGGGTAAAATTGAAAAAAGTTTAAAAAAAATTTTTTTTGGACTTAGTCATTTTTCCGGCGTTTATCAGACTTTCAGATAGGGGAAATGTCAGTGAGCGTTCCGATTTCAGTTCCAGAGTGATTCTCCCAATGAGTCCTAGATATTTAGTCGTTTTCAGCCAATTTTCTGGATTTTTGAAAATTTCACTTTTTTGTGAAAATATCCACTAAATGAGGGCATAATATGTGTGAGGGTACCCCAGGAGAGTCCCAAATGTGTGTGGGTAGAATATATATCCCACGGGAGTAAAATTGAAAAAAGTTGAAAAAATTTTTTTTTCGACATAGTCATTTTTCCGGCATTTATCAGACTTTCAGATAGGGGAAATGTCAGTGAGCGTTCCGATTTCAGTTCCAGAGCGATTCGCCCAATGAGTCCTTGATATTTAGTCGTTTTCAGCCAATTTTCTGGATTTTTGAAAATTTCACTTTTTTGTGAAAATATCCACTAAATGAGGGAATAATATGTGTGAGGGAACCCCAGGAGAGTTCCAAATGTGTGTGGGTAGAATATATATCCCACGGGGATAAAATTGAAAAAAGTTTAAAAAAAATTTTTTATGGGACTTAGTAATTTTTCCGGCGTTTATCAGAATTTCAGATAGGGAAAATGTCAGTGAGCTTTCAGATTTCAGTTCCAGAGCGATTCGCCCAATGAGTCCTTGATATTTAGTCGTTTTCTGATAATTTTCAGGATTTTTGAAAATTTCACTTTTTTGTGAAAATATCCACTAAATGAGGGCATAATATGTGTGAGGGTACCCCAGGAGAGTTCCAAATGTGTGTGAGTAGAATATATATCCCACGGGGGTAAAATTGAAAAAAGTTGAAAAAAAAATTTTTTTGGACTTAGTCATTTTTCCGGCGTTTATCAGACTTTCAGATAGGGGAAATGTCAGTGAGCATTCCGATTTTAGTTCCAGAGCGATTCGCCCAATGAGTCCTTGATATTTAGACGTTTTCAGCCAATTTTCTGGATTTTTAAAAATTTCACTTTTTTGTGAAAATATCCACTAAATGAGGGAATAATATGTGTGAGGGTACCCCAGGAGAGTCCCAAATGTGTGTGGGTAGAATATATATCCCACGGGAGTAAAATTGAAAAAAGTTGAAAAAATTTTTTTTTCGACATAGTCATTTTTCCGGCATTTATCAGACTTTCAGATAGGGGAAATGTCAGTGAGCGTTCCGATTTCAGTTCCAGAGCGATTCGCCCAATGAGTCCTTGATATTTAGTCGTTTTCAGCCAATTTTCTGGATTTTTGAAAATTTCACTTTTTTGTGAAAATATCCACTAAATGAGGGAATAATATGTGTGAGGGTACCCCAGGAGAGTTCCAAATGTGTGTGGGTTGAATATATATCGCACGAGGGTAAAATTGAACAAAGTTTAAAAAAAATTTTTTTTGGACTTAGTCATTTTTCCGGCGTTTATCAGACTTTCAGATAGGGAAAATGTCAGTGAGCGTTCAGATTTCAGTTCCAGAGCGATTCGCCCAATGAGTCCTTGATATTTAGTCGTTTTCAGCCAATTTTCTGGATTTTTAAAAATTTCACTTTTTTGTGAAAATATCCACTAAATGAGGGAATAATATGTGTGAGGGTATCCCAAGAGAGTTCCAAATGTGTGTGGGTAGAATATATATCCCACGGGGATAAAATTGAAAAAAGTTGAAAAAAATTTTTTTTTGGACTTACTAATTGTTCCGGCGTTCATCAGACTTTCAGATAGGGGAAATGTCACTGAGCATTCCGATTTCAGTTCCAGAGCGATTCGCCCAATGAGTCCTTGATATTTAGTCGTTTTCAGCCAATTTTCTGAATTTTTGAAAATTTCACTTTTTTGTGAAAACATCCACTAAATGAGGGAATAATATGTGTGAGGGTACCCCAGGAGAGTTCCAAACGTGTGTGGGTAGAATATATATCCCACGGGGGTAAAATTGAAAAAAGTTGAAAAAAAATTTTTTTGGGACTTAGACATTTTTCCGGCGTTCATCAGACTTTCAGATCGGGGAAATTTGAGTGAGCGTTCCGATTTCAGTCCCAGAGCGATTCGCCCAATGAGTCCTTGATATTTAGTCGTTTTCTGCCAATTTTCAGGATTTTTGAAAATTTCACTTTTTTGTGAAAATATCCACTAAATGAGGGAATAATATGTGTAAGGGTACCCCAGGAGAGTTCCAAATGTATGTGGGTAGAATATAAATTCCACGGGGATAAAATTGAAAAAAGTTGAAAAATTTTTTTTTTGGACTTAGACATTTTTCCGGCGTTTGTCAGACTTTCAGATAGGGGAAATGTCAGTGAGCGTTCTGATTTCAGTTCCAGAGCGATTCGCCCAATGAGTCCTTGATATTTAGTCGTTTTCAGCCAATTTTCAGGATTTTTGAAAATTTCACTTTTTTGTGAAAATATCCACTAAATGAGGGAATAATATGTGTAAGGGTACCCCAGGAGAGTTCCAAATGTGTGTGGGTAGAATATAAATTGCACGGGGATAAAATTGAAAAAAGATGAAAAAAAATTTTTTTTTGGACTTAGATATTTTTCCGGCGTTTATCAGACTTTCAGATAGGGGAAATGTCAGTGAGCGTTCCGATTTCAGTTCCAGAGTGATTCGCCCAATGAGTCCTAGATATTTAGTCGTTTTCAGCCAATTTTCTGGATTTTTGAAAATTTCACTTTTTTGTGAAAATATCCACTAAATGAGGGCATAATATGTGTGAGGGTACCCCAGGAGAGTCCCAAATGTGTGTGGGTAGAATATATATCCCACGGGGGTAAAATTGAAAAAAGTTGAAAAAAATTTTTTTTCGACATAGTCATTTTTCCGGCATTTATCAGACTTTCAGATAGGGGAAATGTCAGTGAGCGTTCCGATTTCAGTTCCAGAGCGATTCGCCCAATGAGTCCTTGATATTTAGTCGTTTTCAGCCAATTTTCTGGATTTTTGAAAATTTCACTTTTTTGTGAAAATATCCACTAAATGAGGGAATAATATGTGTGAGGGAACCCCAGGAGAGTTCCAAATGTGTGTGGGTAGAATATATATCCCACGGGGATAAAATTGAAAAAAGTTTAAAAAAAATTTTTTATGGGACTTAGTAATTTTTCCGGCGTTTATCAGAATTTCAGATAGGGAAAATGTCAGTGAGCTTTCAGATTTCAGTTCCAGAGCGATTCGCCCAATGAGTCCTTGATATTTAGTCGTTTTCTGATAATTTTCAGGATTTTTGAAAATTTCACTTTTTTGTGAAAATATCCACTAAATGAGGGCATAATATGTGTGAGGGTACCCCAGGAGAGTTCCAAATGTGTGTGAGTAGAATATATATCCCACGGGGGTAAAATTGAAAAAAGTTGAAAAAAAAATTTTTTTGGACTTAGTCATTTTTCCGGCGTTTATCAGACTTTCAGATAGGGGAAATGTCAGTGAGCATTCTGATTTCAGTTCCAGAGTGATTCGCCCAATGAGTCCTTGATATTTAGACGTTTTCAGCCAATTTTCTGGATTTTTGAAAATTTCACTTTTTTGTGAAAATATCCACTAAATGAGAGAATAATATGTGTGAGGGTACCCCAGGAGAGTCCCAAATGTGTGTGGGTAGAATATATATCCCACGGGGATAAAATTGAAAAAAGTTTAAAATAAATTTTTTATGGGACTTAGTAATTTTTCCGGCGTTTATCAGACTTTCAGATAGGGGAAATGTCAGTGAGCATTCCGATTTTAGTTCCAGAGCGATTCGCCCAATGAGTCCTTGATATTTAGACGTTTTCAGCCAATTTTCTGGATTTTTAAAAATTTCACTTTTTTGTGAAAATATCCACTAAATGAGGGAATAATATGTGTGAGGGTACCCCAGGAGAGTTCCAAATGTGTGTGGGTAGAATATATATCCCACGGGGGTAAAATTGAAAAAAGTTTAAAAAAAATTTTTTTTGGACTTAGTCATTTTTCCGGCGTTTATCAGACTTTCAGATAGGGGAAATGTCAGTGAGCGTTCCGATTTCAGTTCCAGAGTGATTCGCCCAATGAGTCCTAGATATTTAGTCGTTTTCAGCCAATTTTCTGGATTTTTGAAAATTTCACTTTTTTGTGAAAATATCCACTAAATGAGGGCATAATATGTGTGAGGGTACCCCAGGAGAGTCCCAAATGTGTGTGGGTAGAATATATATCCCACGGGAGTAAAATTGAAAAAAGTTGAAAAAATTTTTTTTTCGACATAGTCATTTTTCCGGCATTTATCAGACTTTCAGATAGGGGAAATGTCAGTGAGCGTTCCGATTTCAGTTCCAGAGCGATTCGCCCAATGAGTCCTTGATATTTAGTCGTTTTCAGCCAATTTTCTGGATTTTTGAAAATTTCACTTTTTTGTGAAAATATCCACTAAATGAGGGAATAATATGTGTGAGGGAACCCCAGGAGAGTTCCAAATGTGTGTGGGTAGAATATATATCCCACGGGGATAAAATTGAAAAAAGTTTAAAAAAAATTTTTTATGGGACTTAGTAATTTTTCCGGCGTTTATCAGAATTTCAGATAGGGAAAATGTCAGTGAGCTTTCAGATTTCAGTTCCAGAGCGATTCGCCCAATGAGTCCTTGATATTTAGTCGTTTTCTGATAATTTTCAGGATTTTTGAAAATTTCACTTTTTTGTGAAAATATCCACTAAATGAGGGCATAATATGTGTGAGGGTACCCCAGGAGAGTTCCAAATGTGTGTGAGTAGAATATATATCCCACGGGGGTAAAATTGAAAAAAGTTGAAAAAAAAATTTTTTTGGACTTAGTCATTTTTCCGGCGTTTATCAGACTTTCAGATAGGGGAAATGTCAGTGAGCATTCCGATTTTAGTTCCAGAGCGATTCGCCCAATGAGTCCTTGATATTTAGACGTTTTCAGCCAATTTTCTGGATTTTTAAAAATTTCACTTTTTTGTGAAAATATCCACTAAATGAGGGAATAATATGTGTGAGGGTACCCCAGGAGAGTTCCAAATGTGTGTGGGTAGAATATATATCCCACGGGGGTAAAATTGAAAAAAGTTTAAAAAAAATTTTTTTTGGACTTAGTCATTTTTCCGGCGTTTATCAGACTTTCAGATAGGGGAAATGTCAGTGAGCGTTCCGATTTCAGTTCCAGAGTGATTCGCCCAATGAGTCCTAGATATTTAGTCGTTTTCAGCCAATTTTCTGGATTTTTGAAAATTTCACTTTTTTGTGAAAATATCCACTAAATGAGGGCATAATATGTGTGAGGGTACCCCAGGAGAGTCCCAAATGTGTGTGGGTAGAATATATATCCCACGGGAGTAAAATTGAAAAAAGTTGAAAAAATTTTTTTTTCGACATAGTCATTTTTCCGGCATTTATCAGACTTTCAGATAGGGGAAATGTCAGTGAGCGTTCCGATTTCAGTTCCAGAGCGATTCGCCCAATGAGTCCTTGATATTTAGTCGTTTTCAGCCAATTTTCTGGATTTTTGAAAATTTCACTTTTTTGTGAAAATATCCACTAAATGAGGGAATAATATGTGTGAGGGTACCCCAGGAGAGTTCCAAATGTGTGTGGGTTGAATATATATCGCACGAGGGTAAAATTGAACAAAGTTTAAAAAAAATTTTTTTTGGACTTAGTCATTTTTCCGGCGTTTATCAGACTTTCAGATAGGGAAAATGTCAGTGAGCGTTCAGATTTCAGTTCCAGAGCGATTCGCCCAATGAGTCCTTGATATTTAGTCGTTTTCAGCCAATTTTCTGGATTTTTAAAAATTTCACTTTTTTGTGAAAATATCCACTAAATGAGGGAATAATATGTGTGAGGGTATCCCAAGAGAGTTCCAAATGTGTGTGGGTAGAATATATATCCCACGGGGATAAAATTGAAAAAAGTTGAAAAAAATTTTTTTTTGGACTTACTAATTGTTCCGGCGTTCATCAGACTTTCAGATAGGGGAAATGTCACTGAGCATTCCGATTTCAGTTCCAGAGCGATTCGCCCAATGAGTCCTTGATATTTAGTCGTTTTCAGCCAATTTTCTGAATTTTTGAAAATTTCACTTTTTTGTGAAAACATCCACTAAATGAGGGAATAATATGTGTGAGGGTACCCCAGGAGAGTTCCAAACGTGTGTGGGTAGAATATATATCCCACGGGGGTAAAATTGAAAAAAGTTGAAAAAAAATTTTTTTGGGACTTAGACATTTTTCCGGCGTTCATCAGACTTTCAGATCGGGGAAATTTGAGTGAGCGTTCCGATTTCAGTCCCAGAGCGATTCGCCCAATGAGTCCTTGATATTTAGTCGTTTTCTGCCAATTTTCAGGATTTTTGAAAATTTCACTTTTTTGTGAAAATATCCACTAAATGAGGGAATAATATGTGTAAGGGTACCCCAGGAGAGTTCCAAATGTATGTGGGTAGAATATAAATTCCACGGGGATAAAATTGAAAAAAGTTGAAAAATTTTTTTTTTGGACTTAGACATTTTTCCGGCGTTTGTCAGACTTTCAGATAGGGGAAATGTCAGTGAGCGTTCTGATTTCAGTTCCAGAGCGATTCGCCCAATGAGTCCTTGATATTTAGTCGTTTTCAGCCAATTTTCAGGATTTTTGAAAATTTCACTTTTTTGTGAAAATATCCACTAAATGAGGGAATAATATGTGTAAGGGTACCCCAGGAGAGTTCCAAATGTGTGTGGGTAGAATATAAATTGCACGGGGATAAAATTGAAAAAAGATGAAAAAAAATTTTTTTTTGGACTTAGATATTTTTCCGGCGTTTATCAGACTTTCAGATAGGGGAAATGTCAGTGAGCGTTCCGATTTCAGTTCCAGAGTGATTCGCCCAATGAGTCCTAGATATTTAGTCGTTTTCAGCCAATTTTCTGGATTTTTGAAAATTTCACTTTTTTGTGAAAATATCCACTAAATGAGGGCATAATATGTGTGAGGGTACCCCAGGAGAGTCCCAAATGTGTGTGGGTAGA
Organism: Phyllobates terribilis; assembly: GCF_046119375.1. Classification (NCBI taxonomy): domain Eukaryota; kingdom Metazoa; phylum Chordata; class Amphibia; order Anura; family Dendrobatidae; genus Phyllobates; species Phyllobates terribilis. The sequence goes on along the minus strand of NW_027362805.1, from coordinate 9,312,202 downwards.
ATATATATCCCACGGGGGTAAAATTGAAAAAAGTTGAAAAAAATTTTTTTTCGACATAGTCATTTTTCCGGCATTTATCAGACTTTCAGATAGGGGAAATGTCAGTGAGCGTTCCGATTTCAGTTCCAGAGCGATTCGCCCAATGAGTCCTTGATATTTAGTCGTTTTCAGCCAATTTTCTGGATTTTTGAAAATTTCACTTTTTTGTGAAAATATCCACTAAATGAGGGAATAATATGTGTGAGGGTACCCCAGGAGAGTTCCAAATGTGTGTGGGTTGAATATATATCGCACGAGGGTAAAATTGAACAAAGTTTAAAAAAAATTTTTTTTGGACTTAGTCATTTTTCCGGCGTTTATCAGACTTTCAGATAGGGAAAATGTCAGTGAGCGTTCAGATTTCAGTTCCAGACCGATTCGCCCAATGAGTCCTTGATATTTAGTCGTTTTCAGCCAATTTTCTGGATTTTTAAAAATTTCACTTTTTTGTGAAAATATCCACTAAATGAGGGCATAATATGTGTGAGGGTACCCCAGGAGAGTTCCAAATGTGTGTGGGTAGAATATATATCCCACGGGGATAAAATTGAAAAAAGTTTAAAAAAATTTTTTTTTAGACTTAGTAATTTTTCCGGCGTTCATCAGACTTTCAGATAGGGGAAATATCAGTGAGCATTCTGATTTCAGTTCCAGAGCGATTCGCCCAATGAGTCCTTGATATTTAGTCGTTTTCAGCCAATTTTCTGGATTTTTGAAAATTTCACTTTTTTGTGAAAATATCCACTAAATGAGGGAATAATATGTGTGAGAGAACCCCAGGAGAGTTCCAAATGTGTGTGGGTAGAATATATATCCCACGGGGATAAAATTGAAAATAGTTGAAAAAAAAATTTTTTTTGGACTTAGTAATTTTTCCGGCGTTTATCAGACTTTCAGATAGGGGAAATGTCAGTGAGCATTCCGATTTCAGTTCCAGAGCGATTCGCCGAATGAGTCCTTGATATTTAGACGTTTTCAGCCAATTTTCTGGATTTTTGAAAATTTCACTTTTTTGTGAAAATATCCACTAAATGAGAGAATAATATGTGTGAGGGTACCCCAGGAGAGTTCCAAATGTGTGTGGGTAGAATATATATCCCACGGGGGTAAAATTGAAAAAATTTTAAAAAAAATTTTTTTTGGACTTAGTCATTTTTCCGGCGTTTATCAGACTTTCAGATAGGGGAAATGTCAGTGAGCATTCCGATATCAGTTCCAGAGCGATTCGCCCAATGAGTCCTTGATATTTAGTCGTTTTCAGCCAATTTTCTGTATTTTTGAAAATTTCAGTTTTTTGTGAAAATATCCACTAAATGAGGGAATAATATGTGTGATGGTACCCCAGGAGAGTTCCAAATGTGTGTGGGTAGAATATATATCCCACGGGGGTAAAATTGAAAAAAGTTGAAAAAAACTTTTTTTGGACTTAGTCATTTTTCCGGCATTTATCAGACTTTCAGATAGGGGAAATGTCAGTGAGCGTTCCGATTTCAGTTCCAGAGCGATTCGCCCAATGAGTCCTTGATATTTAGTCGTTTTCAGCCAATTTTCAGGATTTTTGAAAATTTCACTTTTTTGTGAAAATATCCACTAAATGAGGGAATAATGTGTGTGAGGGTACCCCAGGAGAGTTCCAAATGTGTGTGGGTAGAATATATATCCCACGGGGGTAAAATTGAAAAAAGTTTAAAAAAAATTTTTTTTGGACTTAGTCATTTTTCCGGCGTTTATCAGACTTTCAGATAGGGGAAATGTCAGTGAGCATTCCGATATCAGTTCCAGAGCGATTCGCCCAATGCGTCCTTGATATTTAGTCGTTTTCAGCCAATTTTCTGTATTTTTGAAAATTTCATTTTTTTGTGAAAATATCCACTAAATGAGGGAATAATATGTGTGAGGGTACCCCAGGAGAGTTCCAAATGTGTGTGGGTAGAATATATATCCCACGGGGGTAAAATTGAAAAAAGTTGAAAAACATTTTTTTTGGGACTTAGTCATTTTTCTGGCGTTTATCAGACTTTCAGATAGGGGAAATGTGAGTGAGCGTTCCGATTTCAGTTCCAGAGCGATTCGCCCAATGAGTCCTTGATATTTAGTCGTTTTCAGCCAATTTTCAGGATTTTTGAAAATTTCACTTTTTTGTGAAAATATCCACTAAATGAGGGAATAATATGTATGAGGGTACCCCAGGAGAGTTCCAAATGTGTGTGGGTAGAATATATATCCCACGGGGGTAAAATTGAAAAAAGTTTAAAAAAAATTTTTTTTGGACTTAGTCATTTTTCCGGCGTTTATCAGACTTTCAGATAGGGGAAATGTCAGTGAGCATTCCGATATCAGTTCCAGAGCGATTCGCCCAATGAGTTCTTGATATTTAGTCGTTTTCAGCCAATTTTCTGGATTTTTGAAAATTTCACTTTTTTGTGAAAATATCCACTAAATGAGGGAATAATATGTGTGAGGGTACCCCAGGAGAGTTCCAAATGTGTGTGGGTAGAATATATATCCCACTGGGGTAAAATTGAAAAAAGTTGAAAAAATATTTTTTTTGGACTTAGTAATTTTTCCGGCGTTCATCAGACTTTCAGATAGGGGAAATGTCAGTGAGCATTCCGATTTCAGTTCCAGAGCGATTCGCCGAATGAGTCCTTGATATTTAGACGTTTTCAGCCAATTTTCTGGATTTTTGAAAATTTCACTTTTTTGTGAAAATATCCACTAAATGAGAGAATAATATGTGTGAGGGTACCCCAGGAGAGTTCCAAATGTGTGTGGGTAGAATATACAGTGCCTACAAGTAGTATTCAACCCCCTGCAGATTTAGCTGGTTGACACATGCGGAATTAACTTGGCATTGTGACATTTGTACTGTAGATCAGCCTGGAAGTGGGAAATGCACTGCAGCTAATATTGTTTTTGTTTTTTTTTTGTTTTGTTTTTTAAAACGTTAAAAGTTAATTCAGAGTGTCATTTATTATTCAACCCCTCAAACCACAAGAATTCTGTTTGGTCCCCCTAAAGTATTAAGAAGTAGTTCAGGCACCAAGAATAATGAGCTTCACATGTGTGGATTAAAGATCTCTTTTGCCAACCTTTTCTGACTATTTAAGACCCTCCCCAAACTTGTGAACAGCACTCAGACATGGTCAACATGGGAAAGACAAAGGAGCATTCCAAGGCCATCAGAGACAAGATCGTGGAGGGTCACAAGGCTGGCAAGGGGTACAAAACCCTTTCCAAGGAGTTGGGCCTACCTGTCTCCACTGTTGGGAGCATCATCCGTAAGTGGAAGGCTTATGGAACTACTGTTAGCCTTCCACGGCCTGGACAGCCTTTGAAAGTGTCCTCCCGTGCCGAGGCCAGGCTTGTCCGAAGAGTCAAGGCTAACCCAAGGACAACAAGGAAGGAGCTCCGGGAAGATCTCATGGCAGTGGGGACATTGGTTTCAGTCAATACCATAAGTAACGTACTCCACCGCAATGGTCTCCATTCCAGATGAGCCCGTAGGGTACCTTTACTTTCAAAGCGTCATGTCAAGGCCCGTCTACAGTTTGCTCATGATCACATGGAGGACTCTGAGACAGACTGGTTCAAGGTTCTATGGTCTGATGAGACCAAGATCGAGATCTTTGGTGCCAACCACACACGTGACGTTTGGAGACTGGATGGCACTGCATACGACCCCAAGAATACCATCCCTACAGTCAAGCATGGTGGTGGCAGCATCATGCTGTGGGGCTGTTTCTCAGCCAAGGGGCCTGGCCATCTGGTCCGCATCCATGGGAAGATGGATAGTACGGCCTACCTGGAGATTTTGGCCAAGAACCTCCGCTCCTCCATCAAGGATCTTAAGATGGGTCGTAATTTCATCTTCCAACAAGACAACGACCCAAAGCACACAGCCAAGAAAACCAAGGCCTGGTTCAAGAGGGAAAAAGTCAAGGTGTTGGAGTGGCCTAGTCAGTCTCCTGACCTTAACCCAATTGAAAACTTGTGGAAGGAGCTCAAGAATAAAGTCCACATGAGACACCCAAAGAACCTAGATAACTTGGAGAAGATCTGCATGGAGGAGTGGGCCAAGATAACTCCACAGACCTGTGCCGGCCTGATCAGGTCTTATAAAAGACGATTATTAGCTGTAATTGCAAACAAGGGTTATTCCACAAAATATTAAACATAGGGGTTGAATAATAATTGACCCACACTTTTATGTTTAAAATTTAATAAAATTCAACTGAGCAACATAACTTTTTGGTTTGTAAGATTTATGCTTCTGTTCATAAATCCTACTCTCGTTTGCAGTTTGAAGGCTCTAACTTATTTGCATCTTATCAAACCAGCTAAATCTGCAGGGGGTTGAATACTACTTGTAGGCACTGTATATCCCACGGGGGTAAAATTGAAAAAAGTTGAAAAAAATTTTTTTTGGACTTAGTCATTTTTCCGGCATTTATCAGACTTTCAGATAGGGGAAATGTCAGTGAGCGTTCCGATTTCAGTTCCAGAGCGATTCGCCCAATGAGTCCTTGATATTTAGTCGTTTTCAGCCAATTTTCAGGATTTTTGAAAATTTCACTTTTTTGTGAAAATATCCACTAAATGAGGGAATAATGTGTGTGAGGGTACCCCAGGAGAGTTCCAAATGTGTGTGGGTAGAATATATATCCCACGGGGGTAAAATTGAAAAAAGTTTAAAAAAAATTTTTTTTGGACTTAGTCATTTTTCCGGCGTTTATCAGACTTTCAGATAGGGGAAATGTCAGTGAGCATTCCGATATCAGTTCCAGAGCGATTCGCCCAATGCGTCCTTGATATTTAGTCGTTTTCAGCCAATTTTCTGTATTTTTGAAAATTTCAGTTTTTTGTGAAAATATCCACTAAATGAGGGAATAATATGTGTGAGGGTACCCCAGGAGAGTTCCAAATGTGTGTGGGTAGAATATATATCCCACGGGGGTAAAATTGAAAAAAGTTGAAAAACATTTTTTTTGGGACTTAGTCATTTTTCTGGCGTTTATCAGACTTTCAGATAGGGGAAATGTGAGTGAGCGTTCCGATTTCAGTTCCAGAGCGATTCGCCCAATGAGTCCTTGATATTTAGTCGTTTTCAGCAAATTTTCTGGATTTTTAAAAATTTCACTTTTTTGTGAAAATATCCACTAAATGAGGGAATAATATGTGTGAGGGTACCCCAGGAGAGTTCCAAATGTGTGTGGGTAGAATATATATCCCACGGGGATAAAATTGAAAAAAGTTGAAAAAATATTTTTTTGGGACTTAGTAATTTTTCCGGCGTTCATCAGACTTTCAGATAGGGGAAATGTCAGTGAGCATTCCGATTTCAGTTCCAGAGCGATTCGCCGAATGAGTCCTTGATATTTAGAGGTTTTCAGCCAATTTTATGGATTTTTGAAAATTTCACTTTTTTGTGAAAATATCCACTAAATGAGAGAATAATATGTGTGAGGGTACCCCAGGAGAGTTCCAAATGTGTGTGGGTAGAATATATATCCCACGGGGGTAAAATTGAAAAAAGTTGAAAAAAATTTTTTTTGGACTTAGTCATTTTTCCGGCATTTATCAGACTTTCAGATAGGGGAAATGTCAGTGAGCGTTCCGATTTCAGTTCCAGAGCGATTCGCCCAATGAGTCCTTGATATTTAGTCGTTTTCAGCCAATTTTCTGTATTTTTGAAAATTTCAGTTTTTTGTGAAAATATCCACTAAATGAGGGAATAATATGTGTGAGGGTACCCCAGGAGAGTTCCAAATGTGTGTGGGTAGAATATATATCCCACGGGGGTAAAATTGAAAAAAGTTGAAAAACATTTTTTTTGGGACTTAGTCATTTTTCTGGCGTTTATCAGACTTTCAGATAGGGGAAATGTGAGTGAGCGTTCCGATTTCAGTTCCAGAGCGATTCGCCCAATGAGTCCTTGATATTTAGTCGTTTTCAGCCAATTTTCAGGATTTTTGAAAATTTCACTTTTTTGTGAAAATATCCACTAAATGAGGGAATAATGTGTGTGAGGGTACCCCAGGAGAGTTCCAAATGTGTGTGGGTAGAATATATATCCCACGGGGGTAAAATTGAAAAAAGTTTAAAAAAAATTTTTTTTGGACTTAGTCATTTTTCCGGCGTTTATCAGACTTTCAGATAGGGGAAATGTCAGTGAGCATTCCGATATCAGTTCCAGAGCGATTCGCCCAATGCGTCCTTGATATTTAGTCGTTTTCAGCCAATTTTCTGTATTTTTGAAAATTTCAGTTTTTTGTGAAAATATCCACTAAATGAGGGAATAATATGTGTGAGGGTACCCCAGGAGAGTTCCAAATGTGTGTGGGTAGAATATATATCCCACGGGGGTAAAATTGAAAAAAGTTGAAAAACATTTTTTTTGGGACTTAGTCATTTTTCTGGCGTTTATCAGACTTTCAGATAGGGGAAATGTGAGTGAGCGTTCCGATTTCAGTTCCAGAGCGATTCGCCCAATGAGTCCTTGATATTTAGTCGTTTTCAGCAAATTTTCTGGATTTTTAAAAATTTCACTTTTTTGTGAAAATATCCACTAAATGAGGGAATAATATGTGTGAGGGTACCCCAGGAGAGTTCCAAATGTGTGTGGGTAGAATATATATCCCACGGGGATAAAATTGAAAAAAGTTGAAAAAATATTTTTTTGGGACTTAGTAATTTTTCCGGCGTTCATCAGACTTTCAGATAGGGGAAATGTCAGTGAGCATTCCGATTTCAGTTCCAGAGCGATTCGCCGAATGAGTCCTTGATATTTAGAGGTTTTCAGCCAATTTTATGGATTTTTGAAAATTTCACTTTTTTGTGAAAATATCCACTAAATGAGAGAATAATATGTGTGAGGGTACCCCAGGAGAGTTCCAAATGTGTGTGGGTAGAATATATATCCCACGGGGGTAAAATTGAAAAAATTTTAAAAAAAATTTTTTTTGGACTTAGTCATTTTTCCGGCGTTTATCAGACTTTCAGATAGGGGAAATGTCAGTGAGCATTCCGATATCAGTTCCAGAGCGATTCGCCCAATGAGTCCTTGATATTTAGTCGTTTTCAGCCAATTTTCTGTATTTTTGAAAATTTCAGTTTTTTGTGAAAATATCCACTAAATGAGGGAATAATATGTGTGAGGGTACCCCAGGAGAGTTCCAAATGTGTGTGGGTAGAATATATATCCCACGGGGGTAAAATTGAAAAAAGTTGAAAAAAATTTTTTTTGGACTTAGTCATTTTTCCGGCATTTATCAGACTTTCAGATAGGGGAAATGTCAGTGAGCGTTCCGATTTCAGTTCCAGAGCGATTCGCCCAATGAGTCCTTGATATTTAGTCGTTTTCAGCCAATTTTCTGGATTTTTGAAAATTTCACTTTTTTGTGAAAATATCCACTAAATGAGGGAATAATGTGTGTGAGGGTACCCCAGGAGAGTTCCAAATGTGTGTGGGTAGAATATATATCCCACGGGGATAAAATTGAAAAAAGTTGAAAAAATATTTTTTTTGGACTTAGTAATTTTTCCGGCGTTCATCAGACTTTCAGATAGGGGAAATGTCAGTGAGCATTCCGATTTCAGTTCCAGAGCGATTCGCCGAATGAGTCCTTGATATTTAGAGGTTTTCAGCCAATTTTATGGATTTTTGAAAATTTCACTTTTTTGTGAAAATATCCACTAAATGAGAGAATAATATGTGTGAGGGTACCCAAGGAGAGTTCCAAATGTGTGTGGGTAGAATATATATCCCACGGGGGTAAAATTGAAAAAATTAAAAAAAAAATTTTTTTTGGACTTAGTCATTTTTCCGGCGTTTATCAGACTTTCAGATAGGGGAAATGTCAGTGAGCATTCCGATATCAGTTCCAGAGCGATTCGCCCAATGAGTCCTTGATATTTAGTCGTTTTCAGACAATTTTCTGTATTTTTGAAAATTTCAGTTTTTTGTGAAAATATCCACTAAATGAGAGAATAATATGTGTGAGGGTACCCCAGGAGAGTTCCAAATGTGTGTGGGTAGAATATATATCCCACGGGGGTAAAATTGAAAAAATTTTTAAAAAAATTTTTTTTGGACTTAGTCATTTTTCCGGCGTTTATCAGACTTTTAGATAGGGGAAATGTCAGTGAGCGTTCCGATTGCAGTTCCAGAGCTATTCGCCCAATGAGTCCTTGATATTTAGTCGTTTTCAGCCAATTTTCTGGATTTTTAAAAATTTCACTTTTTTGTGAAAATATCCACTAAATGAGGGAATAATATGTGTGAGGGTACCCCAGGAGAGTTCCAAATGTGTGTGGGTAGAATATATATCCCACTGGGGTAAAATTGAAAAAAGTTGAAAAAAAATTTTTTTTGGACTTAGTCATTTTTCCGACGTTTATCAGACTTTCAGATAGGGAAAATGTCAGTGAGCGTTCAGATTTCAGTTCCAGAGCGATTTGCCCAATGAGTCCTTGATATTTAGTCGTTTTCAGCCAATTTTCTGGATTTTTAAAAATTTCACTTTTTTGTGAAAATATCCACTAAATGAGGGAATAATATGTGTGAGGGTACCCCAGGAGAGTTCCAAATGTGTGTGGGTAGAATATATATCCCACGGGGATAAAATTGAAAAAAGTTGAAAAAATATTTTTTTTGGACTTAGTAATTTTTCCGGCGTTCATCAGACTTTCAGATAGGGGAAATGTCAGTGAGCATTCCGATTTCAGTTCCAGAGCGATTCGCCGAATGAGTCCTTGATATTTAGACGTTTTCAGCCAATTTTCTGGATTTTTGAAAATTTCACTTTTTTGTGAAAATATCCACTAAATGAGAGAATAATATGTGTGAGGGTACCCCAGGAGAGTTCCAAATGTGTGTGGGTAGAATATATATCCCACGGGGGTAAAATTGAAAAAATTAAAAAAAAAATTTTTTTTGGACTTAGTCATTTTTCCGGCGTTTATCAGACTTTCAGATAGGGGAAATGTCAGTGAGCATTCCGATATCAGTTCCAGAGCGATTCGCCCAATGAGTCCTTGATATTTAGTCGTTTTCAGCCAATTTTCTGTATTTTTGAAAATTTCAGTTTTTTGTGAAAATATCCACTAAATGAGGGAATAATATGTGTGAGGGTACCCCAGGAGAGTTCCAAATGTGTGTGGGTAGAATATATATCCCACGGGGGTAAAATTGAAAAAAGTTGAAAAAAATTTTTTTTGGACTTAGTCATTTTTCCGGCATTTATCAGACTTTCAGATAGGGGAAATGTCAGTGAGCGTTCCGATTTCAGTTCCAGAGCGATTCGCCCAATGAGTCCTTGATATTTAGTCGTTTTCAGCCAATTTTCTGGATTTTTGAAAATTTCACTTTTTTGTGAAAATATCCACTAAATGAGGGAATAATGTGTGTGAGGGTACCCCAGGAGAGTTCCAAATGTGTGTGGGTAGAATATATATCCCACGGGGATAAAATTGAAAAAAGTTGAAAAAATATTTTTTTTGGACTTAGTAATTTTTCCGGCGTTCATCAGACTTTCAGATAGGGGAAATGTCAGTGAGCATTCCGATTTCAGTTCCAGAGCGATTCGCCGAATGAGTCCTTGATATTTAGACGTTTTCAGCCAATTTTCTGGATTTTTGAAAATTTCACTTTTTTGTGAAAATATCCACTAAATGAGAGAATAATATGTGTGAGGGTACCCCAGGAGAGTTCCAAATGTGTGTGGGTAGAATATATATCCCACGGGGGTAAAATTGAAAAAATTTTAAAAAAAATTTTTTTTGGACTTAGTCATTTTTCCGGCGTTTATCAGACTTTCAGATAGGGGAAATGTCAGTGAGCATGCCGATATCAGTTCCAGAGCGATTCGCCCAATGAGTCCTTGATATTTAGTCGTTTTCAGCCAATTTTCTGTATTTTTGAAAATTTCAGTTTTTTGTGAAAATATCCACTAAATGAGGGAATAATATGTGTGAGGGTACCCCAGGAGAGTTCCAAATGTGTGTGGGTAGAATATATATCCCACGGGGGTAAAATTGAAAAAAGTTGAAAAAAATTTTTTTTGGACTTAGTCATTTTTCCGGCATTTATCAGACTTTCAGATAGGGGAAATGTCAGTGAGCGTTCCGATATCAGTTCCAGAGCGATTCGCCCAATGCGTCCTTGATATTTAGTCGTTTTCAGCCAATTTTCTGTATTTTTGAAAATTTCAGTTTTTTGTGAAAATATCCACTAAATGAGGGAATAATATGTGTGAGGGTACCCCAGGAGAGTTCCAAATGTGTGTGGGTAGAATATATATCCCACGGGGGTAAAATTGAAAAAAGTTGAAAAAAAATTTTTTTTGGACTTAGTCATTTTTCCGACGTTTATCAGACTTTCAGATAGGGAAAATGTCAGTGAGCGTTCAGATTTCAGTTCCAGAGCGATTTGCCCAATGAGTCCTTGATATTTAGTCGTTTTCAGCCAATTTTCTGGATTTTTAAAAATTTCACTTTTTTGTGAAAATATCCACTAAATGAGGGAATAATATGTGTGAGGGTACCCCAGGAGAGTTCCAAATGTGTGTGGGTAGAATATATATCCCACGGGGATAAAATTGAAAAAAGTTGAAAAAATATTTTATTTGGACTTAGTAATTTTTCCGGCGTTCATCAGACTTTCAGATAGGGGAAATGTCAGTGAGCATTCCGATTTCAGTTCCAGAGCGATTCGCCGAATGAGTCCTTGATATTTAGACGTTTTCAGCCAATTTTCTGGATTTTTGAAAATTTCACTTTTTTGTGAAAATATCCACTAAATGAGAGAATAATATGTGTGAGGGTACCCCAGGAGAGTTCCAAATGTGTGTGGGTAGAATATATATCCCACGGGGGTAAAATTGAAAAAATTTAAAAAAAAATTTTTTTTGGACTTAGTCATTTTTCCGGCGTTTATCAGACTTTCAGATAGGGGAAATGTCAGTGAGCATTCCGATATCAGTTCCAGAGCGATTCGCCCAATGAGTCCTTGATATTTAGTCGTTTTCAGCCAATTTTCTGTATTTTTGAAAATTTCAGTTTTTTGTGAAAATATCCACTAAATGAGGGAATAATATGTGTGAGGGTACCCCAGGAGAGTTCCAAATGTGTGTGGGTAGAATATATATCCCACGGGGGTAAAATTGAAAAAAGTTGAAAAAAATTTTTTTTGGACTTAGTCATTTTTCCGGCATTTATCAGACTTTCAGATAGGGGAAATGTCAGTGAGCGTTCCGATTTCAGTTCCAGAGCGATTCGCCCAATGAGTCCTTGATATTTAGTCGTTTTCAGCCAATTTTCTGGATTTTTGAAAATTTCACTTTTTTGTTAAAATATCCACTAAATGAGGGAATAATGTGTGTGAGGGTACCCCAGGAGAGTTCCAAATGTGTGTGGGTAGAATATATATCCCACGGGGATAAAATTGAAAAAAGTTGAAAAAATATTTTTTTTGGACTTAGTAATTTTTCCGGCGTTCATCAGACTTTCAGATAGGGGAAATGTCAGTGAGCATTCCGATTTCAGTTCCAGAGCGATTCGCCGAATGAGTCCTTGATATTTAGACGTTTTCAGCCAATTTTCTGGATTTTTGAAAATTTCACTTTTTTGTGAAAATATCCACTAAATGAGAGAATAATATGTGTGAGGGTACCCCAGGAGAGTTCCAAATGTGTGTGGGTAGAATATATATCCCACGGGGGTAAAATTGAAAAAATTTTAAAAAAAATTTTTTTTGGACTTAGTCATTTTTCCGGCGTTTATCAGACTTTCAGATAGGGGAAATGTCAGTGAGCATGCCGATATCAGTTCCAGAGCGATTCGCCCAATGAGTCCTTGATATTTAGTCGTTTTCAGCCAATTTTCTGTATTTTTGAAAATTTCAGTTTTTTGTGAAAATATCCACTAAATGAGGGAATAATATGTGTGAGGGTACCCCAGGAGAGTTCCAAATGTGTGTGGGTAGAATATATATCCCACGGGGGTAAAATTGAAAAAAGTTGAAAAAAATTTTTTTTGGACTTAGTCATTTTTCCGGCATTTATCAGACTTTCAGATAGGGGAAATGTCAGTGAGCGTTCCGATATCAGTTCCAGAGCGATTCGCCCAATGCGTCCTTGATATTTAGTCGTTTTCAGCCAATTTTCTGTATTTTTGAAAATTTCAGTTTTTTGTGAAAATATCCACTAAATGAGGGAATAATATGTGTGAGGGTACCCCAGGAGAGTTCCAAATGTGTGTGGGTAGAATATATATCCCACGGGGGTAAAATTGAAAAAAGTTGAAAAACATTTTTTTTGGGACTTAGTCATTTTTCTGGCGTTTATCAGACTTTCAGATAGGGGAAATGTGAGTGAGCGTTCCGATTTCAGTTCCAGAGCGATTCGCCCAATGAGTCCTTGATATTTAGTCGTTTTCAGCAAATTTTCTGGATTTTTAAAAATTTCACTTTTTTGTGAAAATATCCACTAAATGAGGGAATAATATGTGTGAGGGTACCCCAGGAGAGTTCCAAATGTGTGTGGGTAGAATATATATCCCACGGGGATAAAATTGAAAAAAGTTGAAAAAATATTTTTTTTGGACTTAGTAATTTTTCCGGCGTTCATCAGACTTTCAGATAGGGGAAATGTCAGTGAGCATTCCGATTTCAGTTCCAGAGCGATTCGCCGAATGAGTCCTTGATATTTAGAGGTTTTCAGCCAATTTTATGGATTTTTGAAAATTTCACTTTTTTGTGAAAATATCCACTAAATGAGAGAATAATATGTGTGAGGGTACCCCAGGAGAGTTCCAAATGTGTGTGGGTAGAATATATATCCCACGGGGGTAAAATTGAAAAAATTTTAAAAAAAATTTTTTTTGGACTTAGTCATTTTTCCGGCGTTTATCAGACTTTCAGATAGGGGAAATGTCAGTGAGCATTCCGATATCAGTTCCAGAGCGATTCGCCCAATGAGTCCTTGATATTTAGTCGTTTTCAGACAATTTTCTGTATTTTTGAAAATTTCAGTTTTTTGTGAAAATATCCACTAAATGAGAGAATAATATGTGTGAGGGTACCCCAGGAGAGTTCCAAATGTGTGTGGGTAGAATATATATCCCACGGGGGTAAAATTGAAAAAATTTTTAAAAAAATTTTTTTTGGACTTAGTCATTTTTCCGGCGTTTATCAGACTTTCAGATAGGGGAAATGTCAGTGAGCATTCCGATATCAGTTCCAGAGCGATTCGCCCAATGAGTCCTTGATATTTAGTCGTTTTCAGACAATTTTCTGTATTTTTGAAAATTTCAGTTTTTTGTGAAAATATCCACTAAATGAGAGAATAATATGTGTGAGGGTACCCCAGGAGAGTTCCAAATGTGTGTGGGTAGAATATATATCCCACGGGGGTAAAATTGAAAAAATTTTTAAAAAAATTTTTTTTGGACTTAGTCATTTTTCCGGCGTTTATCAGACTTTCAGATAGGGGAAATGTCAGTGAGCGTTCCGATTGCAGTTCCAGAGCTATTCGCCCAATGAGTCCTTGATATTTAGTCGTTTTCAGCCAATTTTCTGGATTTTTAAAAATTTCACTTTTTTGTGAAAATATCCACTAAATGAGGGAATAATATGTGTGAGGGTACCCCAGGAGAGTTCCAAATGTGTGTGGGTAGAATATATATCCCACTGGGGTAAAATTGAAAAAAGTTGAAAAAAAATTTTTTTTGGACTTAGTCATTTTTCCGACGTTTATCAGACTTTCAGATAGGGAAAATGTCAGTGAGCGTTCAGATTTCAGTTCCAGAGCGATTTGCCCAATGAGTCCTTGATATTTAGTCGTTTTCAGCCAATTTTCTGGATTTTTAAAAATTTCACTTTTTTGTGAAAATATCCACTAAATGAGGGAATAATATGTGTGAGGGTACCCCAGGAGAGTTCCAAATGTGTGTGGGTAGAATATATATCCCACGGGGATAAAATTGAAAAAAGTTGAAAAAATATTTTTTTTGGACTTAGTAATTTTTCCGGCGTTCATCAGACTTTCAGATAGGGGAAATGTCAGTGAGCATTCCGATTTCAGTTCCAGAGCGATTCGCCGAATGAGTCCTTGATATTTAGACGTTTTCAGCCAATTTTCTGGATTTTTGAAAATTTCACTTTTTTGTGAAAATATCCACTAAATGAGAGAATAATATGTGTGAGGGTACCCCAGGAGAGTTCCAAATGTGTGTGGGTAGAATATATATCCCACGGGGGTAAAATTGAAAAAATTTAAAAAAAAATTTTTTTTGGACTTAGTCATTTTTCCGGCGTTTATCAGACTTTCAGATAGGGGAAATGTCAGTGAGCATTCCGATATCAGTTCCAGAGCGATTCGCCCAATGCATCCTTGATATTTAGTCGTTTTCAGCCAATTTTCTGTATTTTTGAAAATTTCAGTTTTTTGTGAAAATATCCACTAAATGAGGGAATAATATGTGTGAGGGTACCCCAGGAGAGTTCCAAATGTGTGTGGGTAGAATATATATCCCACGGGGGTAAAATTGAAAAAAGTTGAAAAACATTTTTTTTGGGACTTAGTCATTTTTCTGGCGTTTATCAGACTTTCAGATAGGGGAAATGTGAGTGAGCGTTCCGATTTCAGTTCCAGAGCGATTCGCCCAATGAGTCCTTGATATTTAGTCGTTTTCAGCAAATTTTCTGGATTTTTAAAAATTTCACTTTTTTGTGAAAATATCCACTAAATGAGGGAATAATATGTGTGAGGGTACCCCAGGAGAGTTCCAAATGTGTGTGGGTAGAATATATATCCCACGGGGGTAAAATTGAAAAAATTTAAAAAAAATTTTTTTTTGGACTTAGTCATTTTTCCGGCGTTTATCAGACTTTCAGATAGGGGAAATGTCAGTGAGCATTCCGATATCAGTTCCAGAGCGATTCGCCCAATGAGTCCTTGATATATAGTCATTTTCAGCCAATTTTCTGTATTTTTGAAAATTTCAGTTTTTTGTGAAAATATCCACTAAATGAGAGAATAATATGTGTGAGGGTACCCCAGGAGAGTTCCAAATGTGTGTGGGTAGAATATATATCCCACGGGGGTAAAATTGAAAAAAGTTGAAAAAAAATTTTTTTTGGACTTAGTCATTTTTCCGGCGTTTATCAGACTTTCAGATAGGGAAAATGTCAGTGAGCGTTCAGATTTCAGTTCCAGAGCGATTCGCCCAAAGAGTCCTTGATATTTAGTCGTTTTCAGCAAATTTTCTGGATTTTTAAAAATTTCACTTTTTTGTGAAAATATCCACTAAATGAGGGAATAATATGTGTGAGGGTACCCCAGGAGAGTTCCAAATGTGTGTGGGTAGAATATATATCCCACGGGGATAAAATTGAAAAAAGTTGAAAAAATATTTTTTTTGGACTTAGTAATTTTTCCGGCGTTCATCAGACTTTCAGATAGGGGAAATGTCAGTGAGCATTCCGATTTCAGTTCCAGAGCGATTCGCCGAATGAGTCCTTGATATTTAGAGGTTTTCAGCCAATTTTATGGATTTTTGAAAATTTAACTTTTTTGTGAAAATATCCACTAAATGAGAGAATAATATGTGTGAGGGTACCCCAGGAGAGTTCCAAATGTGTGTGGGTAGAATATATATCCCACGGGGGTAAAATTGAAAAAATTTAAAAAAAAATTATTTTTGGACTTAGTCATTTTTCCGGCGTTTATCAGACTTTCAGATAGGGGAAATGTCAGTGAGCATTCCGATATCAGTTCCAGAGCGATTCGCCCAATGAGTCCTTGATATTTAGTCGTTTTCAGCCAATTTTCTGTATTTTTGAAAATTTCAGTTTTTTGTGAAAATATCCACTAAATGAGGGATGTGTGAGGGTACCCCAGGAGAGTTCCAAATGTGTGTGGGTAGAATATATATCCCACGGGGATAAAATTGAAAAAAGTTGAAAAAATATTTTTTTTGGACTTAGTAATTTTTCCGGCGTTCATCAGACTTTCAGATAGGGGAAATGTCAGTGAGCATTCCGATTTCAGTTCCAGAGCGATTCGCCGAATGAGTCCTTGATATTTAGACGTTTTCAGCCAATTTTCTGTATTTTTGAAAATTTCAGTTTTTTGTGAACATATCCACTAAATGAGGGAATAATATGTGTGAGGGTACCCCAGGAGAGTTCCAAATGTGTGTGGGTAGAATATATATCCCACGGGGGTAAAATTGAAAAAAGTTGAAAAACATTTTTTTTGGACTTAGTCATTTTTCCGGCATTTATCAGACTTTCAGATAGGGGAAATGTCAGTGAGCGTTCCGATTTCAGTTCCAGAGCGATTCGCCCAATGAGTCCTTGATATTTAGTCGTTTTCAGCCAATTTTTAGGATTTTTGAAAATTTCACTTTTTTGTGAAAATATCCACTAAATGAGGGAATAATGTGTGTGAGGGTACCCCAGGAGAGTTCCAAATGTGTGTGGGTAGAATATATATCCCACGGGGGTAAAATTGAAAAAAGTTTAAAAAAAATTTTTTTTGGACTTAGTCATTTTTCCGGCGTTTATCAGACTTTCAGATAGGGGAAATGTCAGTTAGCATTCCGATATCAGTTCCAGAGCGATTCGCCCAATGCGTCCTTGATATTTAGTCGTTTTCAGCCAATTTTCTGTATTTTTGAAAATTTCAGTTTTTTGTGAAAATATCCACTAAATGAGGGAATAATATGTGTGAGGGTACCCCAGAAGAGTTCCAAATGTGTGTGGGTAGAATATATATCCCACGGGGGTAAAATTGAAAAAAGTTGAAAAACATTTTTTTTGGGACTTAGTCATTTTTCTGGCGTTTATCAGACTTTCAGATAGGTGAAATGTGAGTGAGCGTTCCGATTTCAGTTCCAGAGCGATTCGCCCAATGAGTCCTTGATATTTAGACGTTTTCAGCCAATTTTCTGGATTTTTGAAAATTTCACTTTTTTGTGAAAATATCCACTAAATGAGAGAATAATATGTGTGAGGGTACCCCAGGAGAGTTCCAAATGTGTGTGGGTAGAATATATATCCCACGGGGGTAAAATTGAAAAAATTTTAAAAAAATTTTTTTTTGGACTTAGTCATTTTTCCGGCGTTTATCAGACTTTCAGATAGGGGAAATGTCAGTGAGCATTCCGATATCAGTTCCAGAGCGATTCGCCCAATGAGTCCTTGATATTTAGTCGTTTTCAGCCAATTTTCTGTATTTTTGAAAATTTCAGTTTTTTGTGAAAATATCCACTAAATGAGGGAATAATATGTGTGAGGGTACCCCAGGAGAGTTCCAAATGTGTGTGGGTAGAATATATATCCCACGGGGGTAAAATTGAAAAAAGTTGAAAAAAATTTTTTTTGGACTTAGTCATTTTTCCGGCATTTATCAGACTTTCAGATAGGGGAAATGTCAGTGAGCGTTCCGATTTCAGTTCCAGAGCGATTCGCCCAATGAGTCCTTGATATTTAGTCGTTTTCAGCCAATTTTCTGTATTTTTGAAAATTTCACTTTTTTGTGAAAATATCCACTAAATGAGGGAATAATATGTGTGAGGGTACCCCAGGAGAGTTCCAAATGTGTGTGGGTAGAATATATATCCCACGGGGGTAAAATTGAAAAAAGTTGAAAAAAATTTTTTTTGGACTTAGTCATTTTTCCGGCATTTATCAGACTTTCAGATAGGGGAAATGTCAGTGAGCGTTCCGATTTCAGTTCCAGAGCGATTCGCCCAATGAGTCCTTGATATTTAGTCGTTTTCAGCCAATTTTCAGGATTTTTGAAAATTTCATTTTTTGTGAAAATATCCACTAAATGAGGGAATAATGTGTGTGAGGGTACCCCAGGAGAGTTCCAAATGTGTGTGGGTAGAATATATATCCCACGGGGGTAAAATTGAAAAAAGTTTAAAAAAAATTTTTTTTGGACTTAGTCATTTTTCCGGCGTTTATCAGACTTTCAGATAGGGGAAATGTCAGTGAGCATTCCGATATCAGTTCCAGAGCGATTCGCCCAATGCGTCCTTGATATTTAGTCGTTTTCAGCCAATTTTCTGTATTTTTGAAAATTTCAGTTTTTTGTGAAAATATCCACTAAATGAGGGAATAATATGTGTGAGGGTACCCCAGGAGAGTTCCAAATGTGTGTGGGTAGAATACATATCCCACGGGGGTAAAATTGAAAAAAGTTGAAAAACATTTTTTTTGGGACTTAGTCATTTTTCTGGCGTTTATCAGACTTTCAGATAGGGGAAATGTGAGTGAGCGTTCCGATTTCAGTTCCAGAGCGATTCGCCCAATGAGTCCTTGATATTTAGTCGTTTTCAGCAAATTTTCTGGATTTTTAAAAATTTCACTTTTTTGTGAAAATATCCACTAAATGAGGGAATAATATGTGTGAGGGTACCCCAGGAGAGTTCCAAATGTGTGTGGGTAGAATATATATCCCACGGGGATAAAATTGAAAAAAGTTGAAAAAAAATTTTTTTTGGACTTAGTAATTTTTCCGGCGTTCATCAGACTTTCAGATAGGGGAAATGTCAGTGAGCATTCCGATTTCAGTTCCAGAGCGATTCGCCGAATGAGTCCTTGATATTTAGAGGTTTTCAGCCAATTTTATGGATTTTTGAAAATTTCACTTTTTTGTGAAAATATCCACTAAATGAGAGAATAATATGTGTGAGGGTACCCCAGGAGAGTTCCAAATGTGTGTGGGTAGAATATATATCCCACGGGGGTAAAATTGAAAAAATTTAAAAAAAAATTTTTTTTGGACTTAGTCATTTTTCCGGCGTTTATCAGACTTTCAGATAGGGGAAATGTCAGTGAGCATTCCGATATCAGTTCCAGAGCGACTCGCCCAATGAGTCCTTGATATTTAGTCGTTTTCAGCCAATTTTCTGTATTTTTGAAAATTTCAGTTTTTTGTGAAAATATCCAGTAAATGAGAGAATAATATGTGTGAGGGTACCCCAGGAGAGTTCCAAATGTGTGTGGGTAGAATATATATCCCACGGGGGTAAAATTGAAAAAATTTAAAAAAAAATTTTTTTTGGACTTAGTCATTTTTCCGGCGTTTATCAGACTTTCAGATAGGGGAAATGTCAGTGAGCATTCCGATATCAGTTCCAGAGCGATTCGCCCAATGAGTCCTTGATATTTAGTCGTTTTCAGCCAATTTTCTGGATTTTTGAAAATTTCAGTTTTTTGTGAAAATATCCACTAAATGAGGGAATAATATGTGTGAGGGTACCCCAGGAGAGTTCCAAATGTGTGTGGGTAGAATATATATCCCACGGGGATAAAATTGAAAAAAGTTGAAAAAATATTTTTTTTGGACTTAGTCATTTTTCCGGCGTTCATCAGACTTTCAGATAGGGGAAATGTCAGTGAGTATTCCGATTTCAGTTCCAGAGCGATTCGCCGAATGAGTCCTTGATATTTAGACGTTTTCAGCCAATTTTCTGGATTTTTGAAAATTTCACTTTTTTGTGAAAATATCCACTAAATGAGAGAATAATATGTGTGAGGGTACCCCAGGAGAGTTCCAAATGTGTGTGGGTAGAACATATATCCCACGGGGGTAAAATTGAAAAAAGTTGAAAAAAATTTTTTTTGGACTTAGTCATTTTTCCGGCATTTATCAGACTTTCAGATAGGGGAAATGTCAGTGAGCGTTCCGATTTCAGTTCCAGAGCGATTCGCCCAATGAGTCCTTGATATTTAGTCGTTTTCAGCAAATTTTCTGGATTTTTAAAAATTTCACTTTTTTGTGAAAATATCCACTAAATGAGGGAATAATATGTGTGAGGGTACCCCAGGAGAGTTCCAAATGTGTGTGGGTAGAATATATATCCCACGGGGGTAAAATTGAAAAAAGTTGAAAAACATTTTTTTTGGGACTTAGTCATTTTTCTGGCGTTTATCAGACTTTCAGATAGGGGAAATGTGAGTGAGCGTTCCGATTTCAGTTCCAGAGCGATTCGCCCAATGAGTCCTTGATATTTAGAGGTTTTCAGCCAATTTTATGGATTTTTGAAAATTTCACTTTTTTGTGAAAATATCCACTAAATGAGAGAATAATATGTGTGAGGGTACCCCAGGAGAGTTCCAAATGTGTGTGGGTAGAATATATATCCCACGGGGGTAAAATTGAAAAAATTTAAAAAAAAATTTTTTTTGGACTTAGTCATTTTTCCGGCGTTTATCAGACTTTCAGATAGGGGAAATGTCAGTGAGCATTCCGATATCAGTTCCAGAGCGACTCGCCCAATGAGTCCTTGATATTTGGTCGTTTTCAGCCAATTTTCTGTATTTTTGAAAATTTCAGTTTTTTGTGAAAATATCCACTAAATGAGAGAATAATATGTGTGAGGGTACCCCAGGAGAGTTCCAAATGTGTGTGGGTAGAATATATATCCCACGGGGGTAAAATTGAAAAAATTTTAAAAAAAAATTTTTTTGGACTTAGTCATTTTTCCGGCGTTTATCAGACTTTCAGATAGGGGAAATGTCAGTGAGCATTCCGATATCAGTTCCAGAGCGATTCGCCCAATGAGTCCTTGATATTTAGTCGTTTTCAGCCAATTTTCTGTATTTTTGAAAATTTCAGTTTTTTGTGAAAATATCCACTAAATGAGGGAATAATATGTGTGAGGGTACCCCAGGAGAGTTCCAAATGTGTGTGGGTAGAATATATATCCCACGGGGGTAAAATTGAAAAAAGTTGAAAAACATTTTTTTTGGGACTTAGTCATTTTTCTGGCGTTTATCAAACTTTCAGATAGGGGAAATGTGAGTGAGCGTTCCGATTTCAGTTCCAGAGCGATTCGCCCAATGAGTCCTTGATATTTAGTCGTTTTCAGCAAATTTTCTGGATTTTTGAAAATTTCACTTTTTTGTGAAAATATCCACTAAATGAGGGAATAATATGTGTGAGGGTACCCCAGGAGAGTTCCAAATGTGTGTGGGTAGAATATATATCCCACGGGGATAAAATTGAAAAAAGTTGAAAAAATATTTTTTTTGGACTTAGTAATTTTTCCGGCGTTCATCAGACTTTCAGATAGGGGAAATGTCAGTGAGCATTCCGATTTCAGTTCCAGAGCGATTCGAACAATGAGTCCTTGATATTTAGACGTTTTCAGCCAATTTTCTGGATTTTTGAAAATTTCACTTTTTTTTGAAAATATCCACTAAATGAGAGAATAATATGTGTGAGGGTACCCCAGGAGAGTTCCAAATGTGTGTGGGTAGAATATATATCCCACGGGGATAAAATTGAAAAAAGTTGAAAAAAAAATTTTTTTTGGACTTAGTAATTTTTCTGGCGTTTATCAGACTTTCAGATAGGGGAAATGTCAGTGAGCGTTCAGATTTCAGTTCCAGAGCGATTTGCCCAATGAGTCCTTGATATTCAGTCATTTTCAGCCAATTTTCTGGATTTTTGAAAATTTCACTTTTTTGTGAAAATATCCACTAAATGAGGGAATAATATGTGTGAGGGTACCCCAGGAGAGTTCCAAATGTGTGTGGGTAGAATATATATCCCACGGGGGTAAAATTGAAAAAAGTTGAAAAACATTTTTTTTGGACTTAGTAATTTTTCCGGCGTTTATCAGACTTTCAGATAGGGGAAATGTCAGTGAGCGTTCAGATTTCAGTTCCAGAGCGATTTGCCCAATGAGTCCTTGATATTCAGTCATTTTCAGCCAATTTTCTGGATTTTTAAAAATTTCACTTTTTTGTGAAAATATCCACTAAATGAGGGAATAATATGTGTGAGGGTACCCCAGGAGAGTTCCAAATGTGTGTGGGTAGAATATATATCCCACGGGGGTAAAATTGAAAAAAGTTTTAAAAAAATTTTTTTTGGACTTAGTCATTTTTCCGGCGTTTATCAGACTTTCAGATAGGGGAAATGTCAGTTAGCATTCCGATATCAGTTCCAGAGCGATTCGCCCAATGCGTCCTTGATATTTAGTCGTTTTCAGCCAATTTTCTGTATTTTTGAAAATTTCAGTTTTTTGTGAAAATATCCACTAAATGAGGGAATAATATGTGTGAGGGTACCCCAGAAGAGTTCCAAATGTGTGTGGGTAGAATATATATCCCACGGGGGTAAAATTGAAAAAAGTTGAAAAACATTTTTTTTGGGACTTAGTCATTTTTCTGGCGTTTATCAGACTTTCAGATAGGTGAAATGTGAGTGAGCGTTCCGATTTCAGTTCCAGAGCGATTCGCCCAATGAGTCCTTGATATTTAGACGTTTTCAGCCAATTTTCTGGATTTTTGAAAATTTCACTTTTTTTCTGAAAATATCCACTAAATGAGGGAATAATATGTGTGAGGGTCCCCCAGGAGAGTTCCAAATGTGTGTGGGTAGAATATATATCCCACGGGGATAAAATTGAAAAAAGTTGAAAAAAAATTTTTTTTGGACTTAGTAATTTTTCCGGCGTTCATCAGACTTTCAGATAGGGGAAATGTCAGTGAGCATTCCGATTTCAGTTCCAGAGCGATTCGAACAATGAGTCCTTGATATTTAGACGTTTTCAGCCAATTTTCAGGATTTTTGAAAATTTCACTTTTTTGTGAAAATATCCACTAAATGAGGGAATAATGTGTGTGAGGGTACCCCAGGAGAGTTCCAAATGTGTGTGGGTAGAATATATATCCCACGGGGGTAAAATTGAAAAAAGTTTAAAAAAAATTTTTTTTGGACTTAGTCATTTTTCCGGCGTTTATCAGACTTTCAGATAGGGGAAATGTCAGTGAGCATTCCGATATCAGTTCCAGAGCGATTCGCCCAATGCGTCCTTGATATTTAGTCGTTTTCAGCCAATTTTCTGTATTTTTGAAAATTTCAGTTTTTTGTGAAAATATCCACTAAATGAGGGAATAATATGTGTGAGGGTACCCCAGGAGAGTTCCAAATGTGTGTGGGTAGAATACATATCCCACGGGGGTAAAATTGAAAAAAGTTGAAAAACATTTTTTTTGGGACTTAGTCATTTTTCTGGCGTTTATCAGACTTTCAGATAGGGGAAATGTGAGTGAGCGTTCCGATTTCAGTTCCAGAGCGATTCGCCCAATGAGTCCTTGATATTTAGTCGTTTTCAGCAAATTTTCTGGATTTTTAAAAATTTCACTTTTTTGTGAAAATATCCACTAAATGAGGGAATAATAGGTGTGAGGGTACCCCAGGAGAGTTCCAAATGTGTGTGGGTAGAATATATATCCCACGGGGATAAAATTGAAAAAAGTTGAAAAAATATTTTTTTTGGACTTAGTAATTTTTCCGGCGTTCATCAGACTTTCAGATAGGGGAAATGTGAGTGAGCGTTCCGATTTCAGTTCCAGAGCGATTCGCCGAATGAGTCCTTGATATTTAGAGGTTTTCAGCCAATTTTATGGATTTTTGAAAATTTCACTTTTTTGTGAAAATATCCACTAAATGAGAGAATAATATGTGTGAGGGTACCCCAGGAGAGTTCCAAATGTGTGTGGGTAGAATATATATCCCACGGGGGTAAAATTGAAAAAATTTAAAAAAAAATTTTTTTTGGACTTAGTCATTTTTCCGGCGTTTATCAGACTTTCAGATAGGGGAAATGTCAGTGAGCATTCCGATATCAGTTCCAGAGCGACTCGCCCAATGAGTCCTTGATATTTAGTCGTTTTCAGCCAATTTTCTGTATTTTTGAAAATTTCAGTTTTTTGTGAAAATATCCAGTAAATGAGAGAATAATATGTGTGAGGGTACCCCAGGAGAGTTCCAAATGTGTGTGGGTAGAATATATATCCCACGGGGGTAAAATTGAAAAAATTTAAAAAAAAATTTTTTTTGGACTTAGTCATTTTTCCGGCGTTTATCAGACTTTCAGATAGGGGAAATGTCAGTGAGCATTCCGATATCAGTTCCAGAGCGATTCGCCCAATGAGTCCTTGATATTTAGTCGTTTTCAGCCAATTTTCTGGATTTTTGAAAATTTCAGTTTTTTGTGAAAATATCCACTAAATGAGGGAATAATATGTGTGAGGGTACCCCAGGAGAGTTCCAAATGTGTGTGGGTAGAATATATATCCCACGGGGATAAAATTGAAAAAAGTTGAAAAAATATTTTTTTTGGACTTAGTCATTTTTCCGGCGTTCATCAGACTTTCAGATAGGGGAAATGTCAGTGAGTATTCCGATTTCAGTTCCAGAGCGATTCGCCGAATGAGTCCTTGATATTTAGACGTTTTCAGCCAATTTTCTGGATTTTTGAAAATTTCACTTTTTTGTGAAAATATCCACTAAATGAGAGAATAATATGTGTGAGGGTACCCCAGGAGAGTTCCAAATGTGTGTGGGTAGAATATATATCCCACGGGGGTAAAATTGAAAAAAGTTGAAAAAAATTTTTTTTGGACTTAGTCATTTTTCCGGCATTTATCAGACTTTCAGATAGGGGAAATGTCAGTGAGCGTTCCGATTTCAGTTCCAGAGCGATTCGCCCAATGAGTCCTTGATATTTAGTCGTTTTCAGCAAATTTTCTGGATTTTTAAAAATTTCACTTTTTTGTGAAAATATCCACTAAATGAGGGAATAATATGTGTGAGGGTACCCCAGGAGAGTTCCAAATGTGTGTGGGTAGAATATATATCCCACGGGGGTAAAATTGAAAAAAGTTGAAAAACATTTTTTTGGGGACTTAGTCATTTTTCCGGCATTTATCAGACTTTCAGATAGGGGAAATGTCAGTGAGCGTTCCGATTTCAGTTCCAGAGCGATTCGCCCAATGAGTCCTTGATATTTAGTCGTTTTCAGCAAATTTTCTGGATTTTTAAAAATTTCACTTTTTTGTGAAAATATCCACTAAATGAGGGAATAATATGTGTGAGGGTACCCCAGGAGAGTTCCAAATGTGTGTGGGTAGAATATATATCCCACGGGGGTAAAATTGAAAAAAGTTGAAAAACATTTTTTTGGGGACTTAGTCATTTTTCTGGCGTTTATCAGACTTTCAGATAGGGGAAATGTGAGTGAGCGTTCCGATTTCAGTTCCAGAGCGATTCGCCCAATGAGTCCTTGATATTTAGATGTTTTCAGCCAATTTTCTGGATTTTTGAAAATTTCACTTTTTTTCTGAAAATATCCACTAAATGAGGGAATAATATGTGTGAGGGTCCCCCAGGAGAGTTCCAAATGTGTGTGGGTAGAATATATATCCCACGGGGATAAAATTGAAAAAAGTTGAAAAAAAATTTTTTTTGGACTTAGTAATTTTTCCGGCGTTCATCAGACTTTCAGATAGGGGAAATGTCAGTGAGCATTCCGATTTCAGTTCCAGAGCGATTCGAACAATGAGTCCTTGATATTTAGACGTTTTCAGCCAATTTTCTGGATTTTTGAAAATTTCACTTTTTTTTGAAAATATCCACTAAATGAGAGAATAATATGTGTGAGGGTACCCCAGGAGAGTTCCAAATGTGTGTGGGTAGAATATATATCCCACGGGGATAAAATTGAAAAAAGTTGAAAAAAAAATTTTTTTTGGACTTAGTAATTTTTCTGGCGTTTATCAGACTTTCAGATAGGGGAAATGTCAGTGAGCGTTCAGATTTCAGTTCCAGAGCGATTTGCCCAATGAGTCCTTGATATTCAGTCATTTTCAGCCAATTTTCTGGATATTTGAAAATTTCACTTTTTTGTGAAAATATCCACTAAATGAGGGAATAATATGTATGAGGGTACCCCAGGAGAGTTCCAAATGTGTGTGGGTAGAATATATATCCCACGGGGGTAAAATTGAAAAAAGTTGAAAAACATTTTTTTTGGACTTAGTAATTTTTCCGGCGTTTATCAGACTTTCAGATAGGGGAAATGTCAGTGAGCGTTCAGATTTCAGTTCCAGAGCGATTTGCTCAATGAGTCCTTGATATTCAGTCATTTTCAGCCAATTTTCTGGATTTTTAAAAATTTCACTTTTTTGTGAAAATATCCACTAAATGAGGGAATAATATGTGTGAGGGTACCCCAGGAGAGTTCCAAATGTGTGTGGGTAGAATATATATCCCACGGGGGTAAAATTGAAAAAAGTTTAAAAAAAATTTTTTTTGGACTTAGTCATTTTTCCGGCGTTTATCAGACTTTCAGATAGGGGAAATGTCAGTGAGCATTCCGATATCAGTTCCAGAGCGATTCGCCCAATGCGTCCTTGATATTTAGTCGTTTTCAGCCAATTTTCTGTATTTTTGAAAATTTCAGTTTTTTGTGAAAATATCCACTAAATGAGGGAATAATATGTGTGAGGGTACCCCAGGAGAGTTCCAAATGTGTGTGGGTAGAATATATATCCCACGGGGGTAAAATTGAAAAAAGTTGAAAAACATTTTTTTTGGGACTTAGTCATTTTTCTGGCGTTTATCAGACTTTCAGATAGGGGAAATGTGAGTGAGCGTTCCGATTTCAGTTCCAGAGCGATTCGCCCAATGAGTCCTTGATATTTAGAGGTTTTCAGCCAATTTTATGGATTTTTGAAAATTTCACTTTTTTGTGAAAATATCCACTAAATGAGAGAATAATATGTGTGAGGGTACCCCAGGAGAGTTCCAAATGTGTGTGGGTAGAATATATATCCCACGGGGGTAAAATTGAAAAAATTAAAAAAAAAATTTTTTTTGGACTTAGTCATTTTTCCGGCGTTTATCAGACTTTCAGATAGGGGAAATGTCAGTGAGCATTCCGATATCAGTTCCAGAGCGACTCGCCCAATGAGTCCTTGATATTTGGTCGTTTTCAGCCAATTTTCTGTATTTTTGAAAATTTCAGTTTTTTGTGAAAATATCCACTAAATGAGAGAATAATATGTGTGAGGGTACCCCAGGAGAGTTCCAAATGTGTGTGGGTAGAATATATATCCCACGGGGGTAAAATTGAAAAAATTTTAAAAAAAAATTTTTTTGGACTTAGTCATTTTTCCGGCGTTTATCAGACTTTCAGATAGGGGAAATGTCAGTGAGCATTCCGATATCAGTTCCAGAGCGATTCGCCCAATGAGTCCTTGATATTTAGTCGTTTTCAGCCAATTTTCTGTATTTTTGAAAATTTCAGTTTTTTGTGAAAATATCCACTAAATGAGGGAATAATATGTGTGAGGGTACCCCAGGAGAGTTCCAAATGTGTGTGGGTAGAATATATATCCCACGGGGGTAAAATTGAAAAAAGTTGAAAAACATTTTTTTTGGGACTTAGTCATTTTTCTGGCGTTTATCAAACTTTCAGATAGGGGAAATGTGAGTGAGCGTTCCGATTTCAGTTCCAGAGCGATTCGCCCAATGAGTCCTTGATATTTAGTCGTTTTCAGCAAATTTTCTGGATTTTTGAAAATTTCACTTTTTTGTGAAAATATCCACTAAATGAGGGAATAATATGTGTGAGGGTACCCCAGGAGAGTTCCAAATGTGTGTGGGTAGAATATATATCCCACGGGGATAAAATTGAAAAAAGTTGAAAAAATATTTTTTTTGGACTTAGTAATTTTTCCGGCGTTCATCAGACTTTCAGATAGGGGAAATGTCAGTGAGCATTCCGATTTCAGTTCCAGAGCGATTCGAACAATGAGTCCTTGATATTTAGACGTTTTCAGCCAATTTTCTGGATTTTTGAAAATTTCACTTTTTTTTGAAAATATCCACTAAATGAGAGAATAATATGTGTGAGGGTACCCCAGGAGAGTTCCAAATGTGTGTGGGTAGAATATATATCCCACGGGGATAAAATTGAAAAAAGTTGAAAAAAAAATTTTTTTTGGACTTAGTAATTTTTCTGGCGTTTATCAGACTTTCAGATAGGGGAAATGTCAGTGAGCGTTCAGATTTCAGTTCCAGAGCGATTTGCCCAATGAGTCCTTGATATTCAGTCATTTTCAGCCAATTTTCTGGATTTTTGAAAATTTCACTTTTTTGTGAAAATATCCACTAAATGAGGGAATAATATGTGTGAGGGTACCCCAGGAGAGTTCCAAATGTGTGTGGGTAGAATATATATCCCACGGGGGTAAAATTGAAAAAAGTTGAAAAACATTTTTTTTGGACTTAGTAATTTTTCCGGCGTTTATCAGACTTTCAGATAGGGGAAATGTCAGTGAGCGTTCAGATTTCAGTTCCAGAGCGATTTGCCCAATGAGTCCTTGATATTCAGTCATTTTCAGCCAATTTTCTGGATTTTTAAAAATTTCACTTTTTTGTGAAAATATCCACTAAATGAGGGAATAATATGTGTGAGGGTACCCCAGGAGAGTTCCAAATGTGTGTGGGTAGAATATATATCCCACGGGGGTAAAATTGAAAAAAGTTTTAAAAAAATTTTTTTTGGACTTAGTCATTTTTCCGGCGTTTATCAGACTTTCAGATAGGGGAAATGTCAGTGAGC
Source organism: Phyllobates terribilis (assembly GCF_046119375.1). Classification (NCBI taxonomy): domain Eukaryota; kingdom Metazoa; phylum Chordata; class Amphibia; order Anura; family Dendrobatidae; genus Phyllobates; species Phyllobates terribilis. The sequence goes on along the minus strand of NW_027362805.1, from coordinate 9,283,723 downwards.
ATTCCGATATCAGTTCCAGAGCGATTCGCCCAATGCGTCCTTGATATTTAGTCGTTTTCAGCCAATTTTCTGTATTTTTGAAAATTTCAGTTTTTTGTGAAAATATCCACTAAATGAGGGAATAATATGTGTGAGGGTACCCCAGGAGAGTTCCAAATGTGTGTGGGTAGAATATATATCCCACGGGGGTAAAATTGAAAAAAGTTGAAAAACATTTTTTTTGGGACTTAGTCATTTTTCTGGCGTTTATCAGACTTTCAGATAGGGGAAATGTGAGTGAGCGTTCCGATTTCAGTTCCAGAGCGATTCGCCCAATGAGTCCTTGATATTTAGTCGTTTTCAGCAAATTTTCTGGATTTTTAAAAATTTCACTTTTTTGTGAAAATATCCACTAAATGAGGGAATAATATGTGTGAGGGTACCCCAGGAGAGTTCCAAATGTGTGTGGGTAGAATATATATCCCATGGGGATAAAATTGAAAAAAGTTGAAAAAATATTTTTTTTGGACTTAGTAATTTTTCCGGCGTTCATCAGACTTTCAGATAGGGGAAATGTCAGTGAGCATTCCGATTTCAGTTCCAGAGCGATTCGAACAATGAGTCCTTGATATTTAGACGTTTTCAGCCAATTTTATGGATTTTTGAAAATTTCACTTTTTTGCGAAAATATCCACTAAATGAGAGAATAATATGTGTGAGGGTACCCCAGGAGAGTTCCAAATGTGTGTGGGTAGAATATATATCCCACGGGGATAAAATTGAAAAAAGTTGAAAAAAAAATTTTTTTTGGACTTAGTAATTTTTCTGGCGTTTATCAGACTTTCAGATAGGGGAAATGTCAGTGAGCGTTCAGATTTCAGTTCCAGAGCGATTTGCCCAATGAGTCCTTGATATTCAGTCATTTTCAGCCAATTTTCTGGATTTTTGAAAATTTCACTTTTTTGTGAAAATATCCACTAAATGAGGGAATAATATGTGTGAGGGTACCCCAGGAGAGTTCCAAATGTGTGTGGGTAGAATATATATCCCACGGGGGTAAAATTGAAAAAAGTTGAAAAACATTTTTTTTGGACTTAGTAATTTTTCCGGCGTTTATCAGACTTTCAGATAGGGGAAATGTCAGTGAGCGTTCAGATTTCAGTTCCAGAGCGATTTGCCCAATGAGTCCTTGATATTCAGTCATTTTCAGCCAATTTTCTGGATTTTTAAAAATTTCACTTTTTTGTGAAAATATCCACTAAATGAGGGAATAATATGTGTGAGGGTACCCCAGGAGAGTTCCAAATGTGTGTGGGTAGAATATATATCCCACGGGGGTAAAATTGAAAAAAGTTTAAAAAAAATTTTTTTGGGACTTAGTCATTTTTCCGGCGTTTATCAGACTTTCAGATAGAGGAAATGTGAGTGAGCATTCCGATTTCAGTTCCAGAGCGATTCGCCCAATGAGTCCTTGATATTTAGTCCTTTTCAGCCAATTTTCTGGATTTTTGAAAATTTCAGTTTTTTGTGAAAATATCCACTAAATGAGGGAATAATGTGTGTGAGGGTACCCCAGGAGAGTTCCAAATGTGTGTGGGTAGAATATATATCCCACGGGGGTAAAATTGAAAAAAGTTTAAAAAAATTTTTTTTTGGACATAGTCATTTTTCCGGCGTTTATCAGACTTTCAGATAGGGGAAATGTCAGTGAGCATTCCGATATCAGTTCCAGAGCGATTCGCCCAATGCGTCCTTGATATTTAGTCGTTTTCAGCCAATTTTCTGTATTTTTGAAAATTTCAGTTTTTTGTGAAAATATCCACTAAATGAGGGAATAATATGTGTGAGGGTACCCCAGGAGAGTTCCAAATGTGTGTGGGTAGAATATATATCCCACGGGGGTAAAATTGAAAAAAGTTGAAAAACATTTTTTTTGGGACTTAGTCATTTTTCCGGCGTTTATCAGACTTTCAGATAGGGGAAATGTCAGTGAGCGTTCAGATTTTAGTTCCAGAGCGATTTGCCCAATGAGTCCTTGATATTCAGTCATTTTCAGCCAATTTTCTGGATTTTTGAAAATTTCACTTTTTTGTGAAAATATCCACTAAATGAGGGAATAATATGTGTGAGGGTACCCCAGGAGAGTTCCAAATGTGTGTGGGTAGAATATATATCCCACGGGGGTAAAATTGAAAAAAGTTTTAAAAAATTTTTTTTGGGACTTAGTCATTTTTCCGGCGTTTATCAGACTTTCAGATAGGGGAAATGTGAGTGAGCATTCAGATTTCAGTTCCAGGGCGATTCGCCCAATGAGTCCTTGATATTTAGTCCTTTTCAGCCAATTTTCTGGATTTTTGAAAATTTCAGTTTTTTGTGAAAATATCCACTAAATGAGGGAATAATGTGTGTGAGGGTACCCCAGGAGAGTTCCAAATGTGTGTGGGTAGAATATATATCCCACGGGGGTAAAATTGAAAAAAGTTTAAAAAAAATTTTTTTTGGACTTAGTCATTTTTCCGGCGTTTATCAGACTTTCAGATAGGGGAAATGTCAGTGAGCATTCCGATATCAGTTCCAGAGCGATTCGCCCAATGCGTCCTTGATATTTAGTCGTTTTCAGCCAATTTTCTGTATTTTTGAAAATTTCAGTTTTTTGTGAAAATATCCACTAAATGAGGGAATAATATGTGTGAGGGTACCCCAGGAGAGTTCCAAATGTGTGTGGGTAGAATATATATCCCACGGGGGTAAAATTGAAAAAAGTTGAAAAACATTTTTTTTGGGACTTAGTCATTTTTCTGGCGTTTATCAGACTTTCAGATAGGGGAAATGTGAGTGAGCGTTCCGATTTCAGTTCCAGAGCGATTCGCCCAATGAGTCCTTGATATTTAGTCGTTTTCAGCAAATTTTCTGGATTTTTAAAAATTTCACTTTTTTGTGAAAATATCCACTAAATGAGGGAATAATATGTGTGAGGGTACCCCAGGAGAGTTCCAAATGTGTGTGGGTAGAATATATATCCCACGGGGATAAAATTGAAAAAAGTTGAAAAAATATTTTTTTTGGACTTAGTAATTTTTCCGGCGTTCATCAGACTTTCAGATAGGGGAAATGTCAGTGAGCATTCCGATTTCAGTTCCAGAGCGATTCGCCGAATGAGTCCTTGATATTTAGAGGTTTTCAGCCAATTTTATGGATTTTTGAAAATTTCACTTTTTTGTGAAAATATCCACTAAATGAGAGAATAATATGTGTGAGGGTACCCCAGGAGAGTTCCAAATGTGTGTGGGTAGAATATATATCCCACGGGGGTAAAATTGAAAAAATTTTAAAAAAAATTTTTTTTGGACTTAGTCATTTTTCCGGCGTTTATCAGACTTTCAGATAGGGGAAATGTCAGTGAGGGTTCCGATTTCAGTTCCAGAGCTATTCGCCCAATGAGTCCTTGATATTTAGTCGTTTTCAGCCCATTTTCTGGATTTTTAAAAATTTCACTTTTTTTGTGAAAATATCCACTAAATGAGGGAATAATATGTGTGAGGGTACCCCAGGAGAGTTCCAAATGTGTGTGGGTAGAATATATATCCCACGGGGGTAAAATTGAAAAAAGTTGAAAAACATTTTTTTTGGACTTAGTAATTTTTCCGGCGTTTATCAGACTTTCAGATAGGGGAAATGTCAGTGAGCGTTCAGATTTCAGTTCCAGAGCGATTTGCCCAATGAGTCCTTGATATTCAGTCATTTTCAGCCAATTTTCTGGATTTTTGAAAATTTCACTTTTTTGTGAAAATATCCACTAAATGAGGGAATAATGTGTGTGAGGGTACCCCAGGAGAGTTCCAAATGTGTGTGGGTAGAATATATATCCCACGGGGGTAAAATTGAAAAAAGTTGAAAAACATTTTTTTTGGGACTTAGTCATTTTTCTGGCGTTTATCAGACTTTCAGATAGGGGAAATGTGAGTGAGCGTTCCGATTTCAGTTCCAGAGCGATTCGCCCAATGAGTCCATGATATTTAGTCGTTTTCAGCAAATTTTCTGGATTTTTAAAAATTTCACTTTTTTGTGAAAATATCCACTAAATGAGGGAATAATATGTGTGAGGGTACCCCAGGAGAGTTCCAAATGTGTGTGGGTAGAATATATATCCCACGGGGATAAAATTGAAAAAAGTTGAAAAAATATTTTTTTTGGACTTAGTAATTTTTCCGGCGTTCATCAGACTTTCAGATAGGGGAAATGTCAGTGAGCATTCCGATATCAGTTCCAGAGCGACTCGCCCAATGAGTCCTTGATATTTAGTCGTTTTCAGCCAATTTTCTGTATTTTTGAAAATTTCAGTTTTTTGTGAAAATATCCACTAAATGAGAGAATAATATGTGTGAGGGTACCCCAGGAGAGTTCCAAATGTGTGTGGGTAGAATATATATCCCACGGGGGTAAAATTGAAAAAATTTAAAAAAAAATTTTTTTTGGACTTAGTCATTTTTCCGGCGTTTATCAGACTTTCAGATAGGGGAAATGTCAGTGAGCATTCCGATATCAGTTCCAGAGCGATTCGCACAATGAGTCCTTGATATTTAGTCGTTTTCAGCCAATTTTCTGTATTTTTGAAAATTTCAGTTTTTTGTGAAAATATCCACTAAATGAGGGAATAATATTTGTGAGGGTACCCCAGGAGAGTTCCAAATGTATGTGGGTAGAATATATATCCCACGGGGGTAAAATTGAAAAAAGATGAAAAAAATTTTTTTTGGACTTAGTCATTTTTCCGGCGTTTATCAGACTTTCAGATAGGGGAAATGTCAGTGAGCGTTCCGATTTCAGTTCCAGAGCTATTCGCCCAATGAGTCCTTGATATTTAGTCGTTTTCAGCCAATTTTCTGGATTTTTAAAAATTTCACTTTTTTGTGAAAATATCCACTAAATGAGGGAATAATATGTGTGAGGGTACCCCAGGAGAGTTCCAAATGTGTGTGGGTAGAATATATATCCCACGGGGATAAAATTGAAAAAAGTTGAAAAAATATTTTTTTTGGACTTAGTAATTTTTCCGGCGTTCATCAGACTTTCAGATAGGGGAAATGTCAGTGAGCATTCCGATTTCAGTTCCAGAGCGATTCGCCGAATGAGTCCTTGATATTTAGACGTTTTCAGCCAATTTTCTGGATTTTTGAAAATTTCACTTTTTTGTGAAAATATCCACTAAATGAGAGAATAATATGTGTGAGGGTACCCCAGGAGAGTTCCAAATGTGTGTGGGTAGAATATATATCCCACGGGGGTAAAATTGAAAAAATTTAAAAAAAGTTTTTTTTTGGACTTAGTCATTTTTCCGGCGTTTATCAGACTTTCAGATAGGGGAAATGTCAGTGAGCATTCCGATATCAGTTCCAGAGCGATTCGAACAATGAGTCCTTGATATTTAGACGTTTTCAGCCAATTTTCTGGATTTTTGAAAATTTCACTTTTTTTTGAAAATATCCACTAAATGAGAGAATAATATGTGTGAGGGTACCCCAGGAGAGTTCCAAATGTGTGTGGGCAGAATATATATACCACGGGGGTAAAATTGAAAAAAGTTGAAAAAAAATTTTTTTTGGACTTAGTCATTTTTCCGGCGTTTATCAGACTTTCAGATAGGGGAAATGTGAGTGAGCATTCCGATTTCAGTTCCAGAGCGATTCGCCCCATGAGTCCTTGATATTTAGTCGTTTTCAGCCAATTTTCTGGATTTTTGAAAATTTCACTTTTTTGTGAAAATATCCACTAAATGAGGGAATAATATGTGTGAGGGTACCCCAGGAGAGTTCCAAATGTGTGTGGGTAGAATATATATCCCACGGGGGTAAAATTGAAAAAAGTTGAAAAAAAATTTTTTTTGGACTTAGTCATTTTTCCGGCGTTTATCAGACTTTCAGATAGGGGAAATGTCAGTGAGCATTCCGATATCAGTTCCAGAGGGATTCGCCCAATGAGTCCTTGATATTTAGTCGTTTTCAGCCAATTTTCTGTATTTTTGAAAATTTCAGTTTTTTGTGAAAATATCCACTAAATGAGGGAATAATATGTGTGACGGTACCCCAGGAGAGTTCCAAATGTGTGTGGGTAGAATATATATCCCACGGGGGTAAAATTGAAAAAAGTTGAAAAAAATTTTTTTTGGACTTAGTCATTTTTCCGGCATTTATCAGACTTTCAGATAGGGGAAATGTCAGTGAGCGTTCCAATTTCAGTTCCAGAGCGATTCGCCCAATGAGTCCATGATATTTAGTCGTTTTCAGCAAATTTTCTGGATTTTTAAAAATTTCACTTTTTTGTGAAAATATCCACTAAATGAGGGAATAATATGTGTGAGGGTACCCCAGGAGAGTTCCAAATGTGTGTGGGTAGAATATATATCCCACGGGGATAAAATTGAAAAAAGTTGAAAAAATATTTTTTTTGGACTTAGTAATTTTTCCGGCGTTCATCAGACTTTCAGATAGGGGAAATGTCAGTGAGCATTCCGATATCAGTTCCAGAGCGACTCGCCCAATGAGTCCTTGATATTTAGTCGTTTTCAGCCAATTTTCTGTATTTTTGAAAATTTCAGTTTTTTGTGAAAATATCCACTAAATGAGAGAATAATATGTGTGAGGGTACCCCAGGAGAGTTCCAAATGTGTGTGGGTAGAATATATATCCCACGGGGGTAAAATTGAAAAAATTTAAAAAAAAATTTTTTTTGGACTTAGTCATTTTTCCGGCGTTTATCAGACTTTCAGATAGGGGAAATGTCAGTGAGCATTCCGATATCAGTTCCAGAGCGATTCGCACAATGAGTCCTTGATATTTAGTCGTTTTCAGCCAATTTTCTGTATTTTTGAAAATTTCAGTTTTTTGTGAAAATATCCACTAAATGAGGGAATAATATTTGTGAGGGTACCCCAGGAGAGTTCCAAATGTATGTGGGTAGAATATATATCCCACGGGGGTAAAATTGAAAAAAGATGAAAAAAATTTTTTTTGGACTTAGTCATTTTTCCGGCGTTTATCAGACTTTCAGATAGGGGAAATGTCAGTGAGCGTTCCGATTTCAGTTCCAGAGCTATTCGCCCAATGAGTCCTTGATATTTAGTCGTTTTCAGCCAATTTTCTGGATTTTTAAAAATTTCACTTTTTTGTGAAAATATCCACTAAATGAGGGAATAATATGTGTGAGGGTACCCCAGGAGAGTTCCAAATGTGTGTGGGTAGAATATATATCCCACGGGGATAAAATTGAAAAAAGTTGAAAAAATATTTTTTTTGGACTTAGTAATTTTTCCGGCGTTCATCAGACTTTCAGATAGGGGAAATGTCAGTGAGCATTCCGATTTCAGTTCCAGAGCGATTCGCCGAATGAGTCCTTGATATTTAGACGTTTTCAGCCAATTTTCTGGATTTTTGAAAATTTCACTTTTTTGTGAAAATATCCACTAAATGAGAGAATAATATGTGTGAGGGTACCCCAGGAGAGTTCCAAATGTGTGTGGGTAGAATATATATCCCACGGGGGTAAAATTGAAAAAATTTAAAAAAAGTTTTTTTTTGGACTTAGTCATTTTTCCGGCGTTTATCAGACTTTCAGATAGGGGAAATGTCAGTGAGCATTCCGATATCAGTTCCAGAGCGATTCGAACAATGAGTCCTTGATATTTAGACGTTTTCAGCCAATTTTCTGGATTTTTGAAAATTTCACTTTTTTTTGAAAATATCCACTAAATGAGAGAATAATATGTGTGAGGGTACCCCAGGAGAGTTCCAAATGTGTGTGGGCAGAATATATATACCACGGGGGTAAAATTGAAAAAAGTTGAAAAAAAATTTTTTTTGGACTTAGTCATTTTTCCGGCGTTTATCAGACTTTCAGATAGGGGAAATGTGAGTGAGCATTCCGATTTCAGTTCCAGAGCGATTCGCCCCATGAGTCCTTGATATTTAGTCGTTTTCAGCCAATTTTCTGGATTTTTGAAAATTTCACTTTTTTGTGAAAATATCCACTAAATGAGGGAATAATATGTGTGAGGGTACCCCAGGAGAGTTCCAAATGTGTGTGGGTAGAATATATATCCCACGGGGGTAAAATTGAAAAAAGTTGAAAAAAAATTTTTTTTGGACTTAGTCATTTTTCCGGCGTTTATCAGACTTTCAGATAGGGGAAATGTCAGTGAGCATTCCGATATCAGTTCCAGAGGGATTCGCCCAATGAGTCCTTGATATTTAGTCGTTTTCAGCCAATTTTCTGTATTTTTGAAAATTTCAGTTTTTTGTGAAAATATCCACTAAATGAGGGAATAATATGTGTGACGGTACCCCAGGAGAGTTCCAAATGTGTGTGGGTAGAATATATATCCCACGGGGGTAAAATTGAAAAAAGTTGAAAAAAATTTTTTTTGGACTTAGTCATTTTTCCGGCATTTATCAGACTTTCAGATAGGGGAAATGTCAGTGAGCGTTCCAATTTCAGTTCCAGAGCGATTCGCCCAATGAGTCCTTGATATTTAGTCGTTTTCAGCCAATTTTCTGGATTTTTGAAAATTTCACTTTTTTGTGAAAATATCCACTAAATGAGGGAATAATATGTGTGAGGGAACCCCAGGAGAGTTCCAAATGTGTGTGGGTAGAATATATATCCCACGGGGGTAAAATTGAAAAAAGTTGAAAAAAATTTTTTTTTGGACTTAGTCATTTTTCCGGCGTTTATCAGACTTTCAGATAGGGGAAATGTCAGTGAGCATTCCGATTTCAGTTCCAGAGCGATTCGAACAATGAGTCCTTGATATTTAGACGTTTTCAGCCAATTTTCTGGATTTTTGAAAATTTCACTTTTTTTCTGAAAATATCCACTAAATGAGAGAATAATATGTGTGAGGGTACCCCAGGAGAGTTCCAAATGTGTGTGGGTAGAATATATATCCCACGGGGATAAAATTGAAAAAAGTTGAAAAAAAATTTTTTTTGGACTTAGTAATTTTTCCGGCGTTCATCAGACTTTCAGATAGGGGAAATGTCAGTGAGCATTCAGATTTCAGTTCCAGAGCGATTTGCCCAATCAGTCCTTGATATTCAGTCATTTTCAGCCAATTTTCTGGATTTTTAAAAATTTCACTCTTTTGTGAAAATATCCACTAAATGAGGGAATAATATGTGTGAGGGTACCCCAGGAGAGTTCCAAATGTGTGTGGGTAGAATATATATCCCACGGGGGTAAAATTGAAAAAAGTTTAAAAACATTTTTTTTGGGACTTAGTCATTTTTCCGGCGTTCATCAGACTTTCAGATAGGGGAAATGTCAGTGAGCATTCCGATATCAGTTCCAGAGCGATTCGCCCAATGAGTCCTTGATATTTAGTCGTTTTCAGCCAATTTTCTGGATTTTTGAAAATTTCACTTTTTTGTGAAAATATCCACTAAATGAGGGAATAATATGTGTGAGGGTACCCCAGGAGAGTTCCAAATGTGTGTGGGTAGAATATATATCCCACGGGGGTAAAATTGAAAAAAGTTGAAAAACATTTTTTTTGGGACTTAGTCATTTTTCCGGCGTTTATCAGACTTTCAGATAGGGGAAATGTGAGTGAGCGTTCTGATGTCAGTTCCAGAGCGATTCGCCCAATGAGTCCTTGATATTTAGTCATTTTCAGCCAATTTTCAGGATTTTTGAAAATTTCACTTTTTTGTGAAAATATCCACTAAATGAGGGAATAATATGTATGAGGGTACCCCAGGAGAGTTCCAAATGTGTGTGGGTAGAATATATATCCCACGAGGGTAAAATTGAACAAAGTTTTAAAAAAATTTTTTTTGGACTTAGTAATTTTTCCGGCGTTCATCAGACTTTCAGATAGGGGAAATGTCAGTGAGCATTCCGATTTCAGTTCCAGAGCGATTCGCCGAATGAGTCCTTGATATTTAGACGTTTTCAGCCAATTTTCTGGATTTTTGAAAATTTCACTTTTTTGTGAAAATATCCACTAAATGAGGGAATAAAATGTGTGAGGGTCCCCCAGGAGAGTTCCAAATGTGTGTGGGTAGAATATATATCCCACGGGGATAAAATTGAAAAAAGTTGAAAAAAAATTTTTTTGGACTTAGTAATTTTTATGGCGTTCATCAGACTTTCAGATAGGGGAAATGTCAGTGAGCATTCCGATTTCAGTTCCAGAGCGATTCGAACAATGAGTCCTTGATATTTAGACATTTTCAGCCAATTTTCTGGATTTTTGAAAATTTCACTTTTTTGTGAAAATATCCACTAAATGAGGGAATAATATGTATGAGGGTACCCCAGGAGAGTTCCAAATGTGTGTGGGTAGAATATATATCCCACGAGGGTAAAATTGAACAAAGTTTAAAAAAAATTTTTTTTGGACTTAGTAATTTTTCCGGCGTTCATCAGACTTTCAGATAGGGGAAATGTCAGTGAGCATTCCGATTTCAGTTCCAGAGCGATTCGCCGAATGAGTCCTTGATATTTAGACGTTTTCAGCCAATTTTCTGGATTTTTGAAAATTTCACTTTTTTGTGAAAATATCCACTAAATGAGGGAATAATATGTGTGAGGGTCCCCCAGGAGAGTTCCAAATGTGTGTGGGTAGAATATATATCCCACGGGGATAAAATTGAAAAAAGTTGAAAAAAAATTTTTTTTGGACTTAGTAATTTTTATGGCGTTCATCAGACTTTCAGATAGGGGAAATGTCAGTGAGCATTCCGATTTCAGTTCCAGAGCGATTCGAACAATGAGTCCTTGATATTTAGACATTTTCAGCCAATTTTCTGGATTTTTGAAAATTTCACTTTTTTGTGAAAATATCCACTAAATGAGAGAATAATATGTGTGAGGGTACCCCAGGAGAGTTCCAAATGTGTGTGGGTAGAATATATATCCCATGGGGATAAAATTGAAAAAAGTTGAAAAAAAAATTTTTTTTGGACTTAGTAATTTTTCTGGCGTTTATCAGACTTTCAGATAGGGGAAATGTCAGTGAGCGTTCAGATTTCAGTTCCAGAGCGATTTGCCCAATGAGTCCTTGATATTCAGTCATTTTCAGCCAATTTTCTGGATTTTTGAAAATTTCACTTTTTTGTGAAAATATCCACTAAATGAGGGAATAATATGTGTGAGGGTACCCCAGGAGAGTTCCAAATGTGTGTGGGCAGAATATATATCCCACGGGGGTAAAATTGAAAAAAGTTGAAAAAAAATTTTTTTTGGACTTAGTCATTTTTCCGGCGTTTATCAGACTTTCAGATAGGGGAAATGTCAGTGAGCGTTCTGATGTCAGTTCCAGAGCGATTCGCCCAATGAGTCCTTGATATTTAGTCATTTTCAGCCAATTTTCAGGATTTTTGAAATTTTCACTTTTTCGTGAAAATATCCACTAAATGAGGGAATAATATGTATGAGGGTACCCCAGGAGAGTTCCAAATGTGTGTGGGTAGAATATATATCCCACGAGGGTAAAATTGAACAAAGTTTAAAAAAAATTTTTTTTGGACTTAGTCATTTTTCCGGCGTTTATCAGACTTTCAGATAGGGGAAATGTGAGTGAGTGTTCCGATTTCAGTTCCAGAGCGATTCGCCGAATGAGTCCTTGATATTTAGACGTTTTCAGCCAATTTTCTGGATTTTTGAAAATTTCACTTTTTTGTGAAAATATCCACTAAATGAGAGAATAATATGTGTGAGGGTACCCCAGGAGAGTTCCAAATGTGTGTGGGTAGAATATATATCCCACGGGGGTAAAATTGAAAAAATTTAAAAAAAATTTTTTTTTGGACTTAGTCATTTTTCCGGCGTTTATCAGACTTTCAGATAGGGGAAATGTCAGTGAGCATTCCGATATCAGTTCCAGAGCGATTCGCCCAATGAGTCCTTGATATTTAGTCGTTTTCAGCCAATTTTCTGTATTTTTGAAAATTTCAGTTTTTTGTGAAAATATCCACTAAATGAGGGAATAATATGTGTGAGGGTACCCCAGGAGAGTTCCAAATGTGTGTGGGTAGAATATATATCCCACGGGGGTAAAATTGAAAAAAGTTGAAAAACATTTTTTTTGGGACTTAGTCATTTTTCTGGCGTTTATCAGACTTTCAGATAGGGGAAATGTGAGTGAGCGTTCCGATTTCAGTTCCAGAGCGATTCGAACAATGAGTCCTTGATATTTAGACGTTTTCAGCCAATTTTCTGGATTTTTGAAAATTTCACTTTTTTTTGAAAATATCCACTAAATGAGAGAATAATATGTGTGAGGGTACCCCAGGAGAGTTCCAAATGTGTGTGGGTAGAATATATATCCCACGGGGGTAAAATTGAAAAAAGTTGAAAAACATTTTTTTTGGACTTCGTAATTTTTCCGGCGTTTATCAGACTTTCAGATAGGGGAAATGTCAGTGAGCGTTCAGATTTCAGTTCCAGAGCGATTTGCCCAATGAGTCCTTGATATTCAGTCATTTTCAGCCAATTTTCTGGATTTTTAAAAATTTCACTTTTTTGTGAAAATATCCACTAAATCAGGGAATAATATGTGTGAGGGTACCCCAGGACAGTTCCAAATGTGTGTGGGTAGAATATATATCCCACGGGGGTAAAATTGAAAAAAGTTGAAAAACATTTTTTTTGGGACTTAGTCATTTTTCCGGCGTTTATCAGACTTTCAGATAGGGGAAATGTCAGTGAGCGTTCTGATGTCAGTTCCAGAGCGATTCGCCCAATGAGTCCTTGATATTTAGACGTTTTCAGCCAATTTTCTGGATTTTTGAAAATTTCACTTTTTTTCTGAAAATATCCACTAAATGAGGGAATAATATGTGTGAGGGTCCCCCAGGAGAGTTCCAAATGTGTGTGGGTAGAATATATATCCCACGGGGATAAAATTGAAAAAAGTTGAAAAAAAATTTTTTTTGGACTTAGTAATTTTTCCGGCGTTCATCAGACTTTCAGATAGGGGAAATGTCAGTGAGCATTCCGATTTCAGTTCCAGAGTGATTCGAACAATGAGTCCTTGATATTTAGACGTTTTCAGCCAATTTTCTGTATTTTTGAAAATTTCAGTTTTTTGTGAAAATATCCACTAAATGAGGGAATAATATGTGTGACGGTACCCCAGGAGAGTTCCAAATGTGTGTGGGTAGAATATATATCCCACGGGGGTAAAATTTAAAAAAGTTGAAAAAAATTTTTTTTGGACTTAGTCATTTTTCCGGCATTTATCAGACTTTCAGATAGGGGAAATGTCAGTGAGCGTTCCAATTTCAGTTCCAGAGCGATTCGCCCAATGAGTCCTTGATATTTAGACGTTTTCAGCCAATTTTCTGGATTTTTGAAAATTTCACTTTTTTTCTGAAAATATCCACTAAATGAGAGAATAATATGTGTGAGGGTACCCCAGGAGAGTTCCAAATGTGTGTGGGTAGAATATATATCCCACGGGGATAAAATTGAAAAAAGTTGAAAAAAATTTTTTTTTGGACTTAGTAATTTTTCCGGCGTTCATCAGACTTTCAGATAGGGGAAATGTCAGTGAGCATTCAGATTTCAGTTCCAGAGCGATTTGCCCAATCAGTCCTTGATATTCAGTCATTTTCAGCCAATTTTCTGGATTTTTAAAAATTTCACTTTTTTGTGAAAATATCCACTAAATGAGGGAATAATATGTGTGAGGGTACCCCAGGAGAGTTCCAAATGTGTGTGGGTAGAATATATATCCCACGGGGGTAAAATTGAAAAAAGTTTAAAAACATTTTTTTTGGGACTTAGTAATTTTTCTGGCGTTTATCAGACTTTCAGATAGGGGAAATGTCAGTGAGCGTTCAGATTTCAGTTCCAGAGCGATTTGCCCAATGAGTCCTTGATATTCAGTCATTTTCAGCCAATTTTCTGGATTTTTGAAAATTTCACTTTTTTGTGAAAATATCCACTAAATGAGGGAATAATATGTGTGAGGGTACCCCAGGAGAGTTCCAAATGTGTGTGGGCAGAATATATATCCCACGGGGGTAAAATTGAAAAAAGTTGAAAAAAATTTTTTTTCGACTTAGTCATTTTTCCGGCGTTTATCAGACTTTCAGATAGGGGAAATGTGAGTGAGCATTCCGATTTCAGTTCCAGAGCGATTCGCCCAATGAGTCCTTGATATTTAGTCGTTTTCAGCCAATTTTCTGGATTTTTGAAAATTTCACTTTTTTGTGAAAATATCCACTAAATGAGGGAATAATATGTGTGAGGGTACCCCAGGAGAGTTCCAAATGTGTGTGGGTAGAATATATATCCCACGGGGGTAAAATTGAAAAAAGTTGAAAAACATTTTTTTTGGGACTTAGTCATTTTTCCGGCGTTTATCAGACTTTCAGATAGGGGAAATGTGAGTGAGCGTTCTGATGTCAGTTCCAGAGCGATTCGCCCAATGAGTCCTTGATATTTAGTCATTTTCAGCCAATTTTCAGGATTTTTGAAAATTTCACTTTTTTGTGAAAATATCCACTAAATGAGGGAATAATATGTATGAGGGTACCCCAGGAGAGTTCCAAATGTGTGTGGGTAGAATATATATCCCACGAGGGTAAAATTGAACAAAGTTTTAAAAAAATTTTTTTTGGACTTAGTAATTTTTCCGGCGTTCATCAGACTTTCAGATAGGGGAAATGTCAGTGAGCATTCCGATTTCAGTTCCAGAGCGATTCGCCGAATGAGTCCTTGATATTTAGACGTTTTCAGCCAATTTTCTGGATTTTTGAAAATTTCACTTTTTTGTGAAAATATCCACTAAATGAGGGAATAATATGTGTGAGGGTCCCCCAGGAGAGTTCCAAATGTGTGTGGGTAGAATATATATCCCACGGGGATAAAATTGAAAAAAGTTGAAAAAAAATTTTTTTGGACTTAGTAATTTTTATGGCGTTCATCAGACTTTCAGATAGGGGAAATGTCAGTGAGCATTCCGATTTCAGTTCCAGAGCGATTCGAACAATGAGTCCTTGATATTTAGACATTTTCAGCCAATTTTCTGGATTTTTGAAAATTTCACTTTTTTGTGAAAATATCCACTAAATGAGGGAATAATATGTATGAGGGTACCCCAGGAGAGTTCCAAATGTGTGTGGGTAGAATATATATCCCACGAGGGTAAAATTGAACAAAGTTTAAAAAAAATTTTTTTTGGACTTAGTAATTTTTCCGGCGTTCATCAGACTTTCAGATAGGTTAAATGTCAGTGAGCATTCCGATTTCAGTTCCAGAGCGATTCGCCGAATGAGTCCTTGATATTTAGACGTTTTCAGCCAATTTTCTGGATTTTTGAAAATTTCACTTTTTTGTGAAAATATCCACTAAATGAGGGAATAATATGTGTGAGGGTCCCCCAGGAGAGTTCCAAATGTGTGTGGGTAGAATATATATCCCACGGGGATAAAATTGAAAAAAGTTGAAAAAAAATTTTTTTTGGACTTAGTAATTTTTATGGCGTTCATCAGACTTTCAGATAGGGGAAATGTCAGTGAGCATTCCGATTTCAGTTCCAGAGCGATTCGAACAATGAGTCCTTGATATTTAGACATTTTCAGCCAATTTTCTGGATTTTTGAAAATTTCACTTTTTTGTGAAAATATCCACTAAATGAGAGAATAATATGTGTGAGGGTACCCCAGGAGAGTTCCAAATGTGTGTGGGTAGAATATATATCCCATGGGGATAAAATTGAAAAAAGTTGAAAAAAAAATTTTTTTTGGACTTAGTAATTTTTCTGGCGTTTATCAGACTTTCAGATAGGGGAAATGTCAGTGAGCGTTCAGATTTCAGTTCCAGAGCGATTTGCCCAATGAGTCCTTGATATTCAGTCATTTTCAGCCAATTTTCTGGATTTTTGAAAATTTCACTTTTTTGTGAAAATATCCACTAAATGAGGGAATAATATGTGTGAGGGTACCCCAGGAGAGTTCCAAATGTGTGTGGGCAGAATATATATCCCACGGGGGTAAAATTGAAAAAAGTTGAAAAAAAATTTTTTTTGGACTTAGTCATTTTTCCGGCGTTTATCAGACTTTCAGATAGGGGAAATGTCAGTGAGCGTTCTGATGTCAGTTGCAGAGCGATTCGCCCAATGAGTCCTTGATATTTAGTCATTTTCAGCCAATTTTCAGGATTTTTGAAATTTTCACTTTTTCGTGAAAATATCCACTAAATGAGGGAATAATATGTATGAGGGTACCCCAGGAGAGTTCCAAATGTGTGTGGGTAGAATATATATCCCACGAGGGTAAAATTGAACAAAGTTTAAAAAAAATTTTTTTTGGACTTAGTCATTTTTCCGGCGTTTATCAGACTTTCAGATAGGGGAAATGTGAGTGAGCGTTCCGATTTCAGTTCCAGAGCGATTCGCCCAATGAGTCCTTGATATTTAGTCGTTTTCAGCCAATTTTCTGGATTTTTGAAAATTTCACTTTTTTGTGAAAATATCCACTAAATGAGGGAATAATATGTGTGAGGGTACCCCAGGAGAGTTCCAAATGTGTGTGGGCAGAATATATATCCCACGGGGGTAAAATTGAAAAAAGTTAAAAAAAAAATTTTTTTGGGACTTAGTCATTTTTCCGGCGTTTATCAGACTTTCAGATAGGGGAAATGTGAGTGGGCGTTCCGATTTCAGTTCCAGAGCGATTCGCCCAATGAGTCCTTGATATTTAGTCGTTTTCAGCCAATTTTCTGGATTTTTGAAAATTTCACTTTTTTGTGAAAATATCCACTAAATGAGGGAATAATATGTATGAGGGTACCCCAGGAGAGTACCAAATGTGTGTGGGCAGAATATATATCCCACGGGGGTAAAATTGAAAAAAGTTGAAAAACATTTTTTTGGGGACTTAAGTCATTTTTCCGGCGTTTATCAGACTTTCAGATAGGGGAAATGTCAGTGAGCGTTCTGATTTCAGTTCCAGAGCGATTCGTCCAATGAGTCCTTGATATTTAGTCATTTTCAGCCAATTTTTAGGATTTTTGAAAATTTCACTTTTTTGTGAAAATATCCACTAAATGAGGGAATAATATGTGTGAGGGTACCCCAGGAGAGTTCCAAATGTGTGTGGGTAGAATATATATACCACCGGGGTAAAATTGAAAAAAGTTGAAAAACATTTTTTTTGGGACTTAGTCATTTTTCCGGCGTTTATCAGACTTTCAGATAGGGGAAATGTGAGTGAGCGTTCCGATTTCAGTTCCAGAGCGATTCGCCCAATGAGTCCTTGATATTTAGTCGTTTTCAGCCAATTTTCTGGATTTTTGAAAATTTCACTTTTTTGTGAAAATATCCACTAAATGAGGGAAAAATATGTGTGAGGGTACCCCAGGAGAGTTCCAAATGTGTGTGGGCAGAATATATATCCCACGGGGGTAAAATTGAAAAAAGTTGAAAAAAATTTTTTTTGGGACTTAGTCATTTTTCTGGCGTTTATCAGACTTTCAGATAGGGGAAATGTGAGTGAGCGTTCCGATTTCAGTTCCAGAGCGATTCGTCCAATGAGTCCTTGATATTTAGTCATTTTCAGCCCATTTTTAGGATTTTTGAAAATTTCACTTTTTTGTGAAAATATCCACTAAATGAGGGAATAATATGTGTGAGGGTACCCCAGGAAAGTTCCAAATGTGTGTGGGTAGAATATATATCCCACGGGGGTAAAATTGAAAAAAGTTGAAAAACATTTTTTTTGGGACTTAGTCATTTTTCCAGCGTTTATCAGACTTTCAGATAGGGGAAATGTGAGTGAGCGTTCCGATTTCAGTTCCAGAGCGATTCGCCCAATGAGTCCTTGATATTTAGTCGTTTTCAGCCAATTTTCTGGATTTTTGAAAATTTCACTTTTTTGTGAAAATATCCACTAAATGAGGGAATAATATGTATGAGGGTACCCCAGGAGAGTACCAAATGTGTGTGGGCAGAATATATATCCCACGGGGGTAAAATTAAAAAAAGTTGAAAAAAATTTTTTTTGGGACTTAGTCATTTTTCTGGCGTTTATCAGACTTTCAGATAGGGGAAATGTGAGTGAGCGTTCTGATTTCAGTTCCAGAGCGATTCGTCCAATGAGTCCTTGATATTTAGTCGTTTTCAGCCAATTTTCTGTATTTTTGAAAATTTCAGTTTTTTGTGAAAATATCCACTAAATGAGGGAATAATATGTGTGACGGTACCCCAGGAGAGTTCCAAATGTGTGTGGGTAGAATATATATCCCACGGGGGTAAAATTGAAAAAAGTTGAAAAAAATTTTTTTTGGACTTAGTCATTTTTCCGGCATTTATCAGACTTTCAGATAGGGGAAATGTCAGTGAGCGTTCCAATTTCAGTTCCAGAGCGATTCGCCCAATGAGTCCTTGATATTTAGTCGTTTTCAGCCAATTTTCTGGATTTTTGAAAATTTCACTTTTTTGTGAAAATATCCACTAAATGAGGGAATAATATGTGTGAGGGAACCCCAGGAGAGTTCCAAATGTGTGTGGGTAGAATATATATCCCACGGGGGTAAAATTGAAAAAAGTTGAAAAAAATTTTTTTTTGGACTTAGTCATTTTTCCGGCGTTTATCAGACTTTCAGATAGGGGAAATGTCAGTGAGCATTCCGATTTCAGTTCCAGAGCGATTCGAACAATGAGTCCTTGATATTTAGACGTTTTCAGCCAATTTTCTGGATTTTTGAAAATTTCACTTTTTTTCTGAAAATATCCACTAAATGAGAGAATAATATGTGTGAGGGTACCCCAGGAGAGTTCCAAATGTGTGTGGGTAGAATATATATCCCACGGGGATAAAATTGAAAAAAGTTGAAAAAAAATTTTTTTTGGACTTAGTAATTTTTCCGGCGTTCATCAGACTTTCAGATAGGGGAAATGTCAGTGAGCATTCAGATTTCAGTTCCAGAGCGATTTGCCCAATCAGTCCTTGATATTCAGTCATTTTCAGCCAATTTTCTGGATTTTTAAAAATTTCACTCTTTTGTGAAAATATCCACTAAATGAGGGAATAATATGTGTGAGGGTACCCCAGGAGAGTTCCAAATGTGTGTGGGTAGAATATATATCCCACGGGGGTAAAATTGAAAAAAGTTTAAAAACATTTTTTTTGGGACTTAGTCATTTTTCCGGCGTTCATCAGACTTTCAGATAGGGGAAATGTCAGTGAGCATTCCGATATCAGTTCCAGAGCGATTCGCCCAATGAGTCCTTGATATTTAGTCGTTTTCAGCCAATTTTCTGGATTTTTGAAAATTTCACTTTTTTGTGAAAATATCCACTAAATGAGGGAATAATATGTGTGAGGGTACCCCAGGAGAGTTCCAAATGTGTGTGGGTAGAATATATATCCCACGGGGGTAAAATTGAAAAAAGTTGAAAAACATTTTTTTTGGGACTTAGTCATTTTTCCGGCGTTTATCAGACTTTCAGATAGGGGAAATGTGAGTGAGCGTTCTGATGTCAGTTCCAGAGCGATTCGCCCAATGAGTCCTTGATATTTAGTCATTTTCAGCCAATTTTCAGGATTTTTGAAAATTTCACTTTTTTGTGAAAATATCCACTAAATGAGGGAATAATATGTATGAGGGTACCCCAGGAGAGTTCCAAATGTGTGTGGGTAGAATATATATCCCACGAGGGTAAAATTGAACAAAGTTTTAAAAAAATTTTTTTTGGACTTAGTAATTTTTCCGGCGTTCATCAGACTTTCAGATAGGGGAAATGTCAGTGAGCATTCCGATTTCAGTTCCAGAGCGATTCGCCGAATGAGTCCTTGATATTTAGACATTTTCAGCCAATTTTCTGGATTTTTGAAAATTTCACTTTTTTGTGAAAATATCCACTAAATGAGGGAATAATATGTGTGAGGGTCCCCCAGGAGAGTTCCAAATGTGTGTGGGTAGAATATATATCCCACGGGGATAAAATTGAAAAAAGTTGAAAAAAAATTTTTTTGGACTTAGTAATTTTTATGGCGTTCATCAGACTTTCAGATAGGGGAAATGTCAGTGAGCATTCCGATTTCAGTTCCAGAGCGATTCGAACAATGAGTCCTTGATATTTAGACATTTTCAGCCAATTTTCTGGATTTTTGAAAATTTCACTTTTTTGTGAAAATATCCACTAAATGAGGGAATAATATGTATGAGGGTACCCCAGGAGAGTTCCAAATGTGTGTGGGTAGAATATATATCCCACGAGGGTAAAATTGAACAAAGTTTAAAAAAAATTTTTTTTGGACTTAGTAATTTTTCCGGCGTTCATCAGACTTTCAGATAGGGGAAATGTCAGTGAGCATTCCGATTTCAGTTCCAGAGCGATTCGCCGAATGAGTCCTTGATATTTAGACGTTTTCAGCCAATTTTCTGGATTTTTGAAAATTTCACTTTTTTGTGAAAATATCCACTAAATGAGGGAATAATATGTGTGAGGGTCCCCCAGGAGAGTTCCAAATGTGTGTGGGTAGAATATATATCCCACGGGGATAAAATTGAAAAAAGTTGAAAAAAAATTTTTTTTGGACTTAGTAATTTTTATGGCGTTCATCAGACTTTCAGATAGGGGAAATGTCAGTGAGCATTCCGATTTCAGTTCCAGAGCGATTCGAACAATGAGTCCTTGATATTTAGACATTTTCAGCCAATTTTCTGGATTTTTGAAAATTTCACTTTTTTGTGAAAATATCCACTAAATGAGAGAATAATATGTGTGAGGGTACCCCAGGAGAGTTCCAAATGTGTGTGGGTAGAATATATATCCCATGGGGATAAAATTGAAAAAAGTTGAAAAAAAAATTTTTTTTGGACTTAGTAATTTTTCTGGCGTTTATCAGACTTTCAGATAGGGGAAATGTCAGTGAGCGTTCAGATTTCAGTTCCAGAGCGATTTGCCCAATGAGTCCTTGATATTCAGTCATTTTCAGCCAATTTTCTGGATTTTTGAAAATTTCACTTTTTTGTGAAAATATCCACTAAATGAGGGAATAATATGTGTGAGGGTACCCCAGGAGAGTTCCAAATGTGTGTGGGCAGAATATATATCCCACGGGGGTAAAATTGAAAAAAGTTGAAAAAAAATTTTTTTTGGACTTAGTCATTTTTCCGGCGTTTATCAGACTTTCAGATAGGGGAAATGTCAGTGAGCGTTCTGATGTCAGTTCCAGAGCGATTCGCCCAATGAGTCCTTGATATTTAGTCATTTTCAGCCAATTTTCAGGATTTTTGAAATTTTCACTTTTTCGTGAAAATATCCACTAAATGAGGGAATAATATGTATGAGGGTACCCCAGGAGAGTTCCAAATGTGTGTGGGTAGAATATATATCCCACGAGGGTAAAATTGAACAAAGTTTAAAAAAAATTTTTTTTGGACTTAGTCATTTTTCCGGCGTTTATCAGACTTTCAGATAGGGGAAATGTGAGTGAGCGTTCCGATTTCAGTTCCAGAGCGATTCGCCGAATGAGTCCTTGATATTTAGACGTTTTCAGCCAATTTTCTGGATTTTTGAAAATTTCACTTTTTTGTGAAAATATCCACTAAATGAGAGAATAATATGTGTGAGGGTACCCCAGGAGAGTTCCAAATGTGTGTGGGTAGAATATATATCCCACGGGGGTAAAATTGAAAAAATTTAAAAAAAATTTTTTTTTGGACTTAGTCATTTTTCCGGCGTTTATCAGACTTTCAGATAGGGGAAATGTCAGTGAGCATTCCGATATCAGTTCCAGAGCGATTCGCCCAATGAGTCCTTGATATTTAGTCGTTTTCAGCCAATTTTCTGTATTTTTGAAAATTTCAGTTTTTTGTGAAAATATCCACTAAATGAGGGAATAATATGTGTGAGGGTACCCCAGGAGAGTTCCAAATGTGTGTGGGTAGAATATATATCCCACGGGGGTAAAATTGAAAAAAGTTGAAAAACATTTTTTTTGGGACTTAGTCATTTTTCTGGCGTTTATCAGACTTTCAGATAGGGGAAATGTGAGTGAGCGTTCCGATTTCAGTTCCAGAGCGATTCGAACAATGAGTCCTTGATATTTAGACGTTTTCAGCCAATTTTCTGGATTTTTGAAAATTTCACTTTTTTTTGAAAATATCCACTAAATGAGAGAATAATATGTGTGAGGGTACCCCAGGAGAGTTCCAAATGTGTGTGGGTAGAATATATATCCCACGGGGGTAAAATTGAAAAAAGTTGAAAAACATTTTTTTTGGACTTCGTAATTTTTCCGGCGTTTATCAGACTTTCAGATAGGGGAAATGTCAGTGAGCGTTCAGATTTCAGTTCCAGAGCGATTTGCCCAATGAGTCCTTGATATTCAGTCATTTTCAGCCAATTTTCTGGATTTTTAAAAATTTCACTTTTTTGTGAAAATATCCACTAAATCAGGGAATAATATGTGTGAGGGTACCCCAGGACAGTTCCAAATGTGTGTGGGTAGAATATATATCCCACGGGGGTAAAATTGAAAAAAGTTGAAAAACATTTTTTTTGGGACTTAGTCATTTTTCCGGCGTTTATCAGACTTTCAGATAGGGGAAATGTCAGTGAGCGTTCTGATGTCAGTTCCAGAGCGATTCGCCCAATGAGTCCTTGATATTTAGACGTTTTCAGCCAATTTTCTGGATTTTTGAAAATTTCACTTTTTTTCTGAAAATATCCACTAAATGAGGGAATAATATGTGTGAGGGTCCCCCAGGAGAGTTCCAAATGTGTGTGGGTAGAATATATATCCCACGGGGATAAAATTGAAAAAAGTTGAAAAAAAATTTTTTTTGGACTTAGTAATTTTTCCGGCGTTCATCAGACTTTCAGATAGGGGAAATGTCAGTGAGCATTCCGATTTCAGTTCCAGAGTGATTCGAACAATGAGTCCTTGATATTTAGACGTTTTCAGCCAATTTTCTGGATTTTTGAAAATTTCACTTTTTTTTGAAAATATCCACTAAATGAGAGAATAATATGTGTGAGGGTACCCCAGGAGAGTTCCAAATGTGTGTGGGTAGAATATATATCCCACGGGGATAAAATTGAAAAAAGTTGAAAAAAAAATTTTTTTTGGACTTAGTAATTTTTCTGGCGTTTATCAGACTTTCAGATAGGGGAAATGTCAGTGAGCGTTCAGATTTCAGTTCCAGAGCGATTTGCCCAATGAGTCCTTGATATTCAGTCATTTTCAGCCAATTTTTCTGGATTTTTGAAAATTTCACTTTTTTGTGAAAATATCCACTAAATGAGGGAATAATATGTGTGAGGGTACCCCAGGAGAGTTCCAAATGTGTGTGGGTAGAATATATATCCCACGGGGGTAAAATTGAAAAAAGTTGAAAAAAAATTTTTTTTGGACTTAGTCATTTTTCCGGCGTTTATCAGACTTTCAGATAGGGGAAATGTCAGTGAGCATTCCGATATCAGTTCCAGAGGGATTCGCCCAATGAGTCCTTGATATTTAGTCGTTTTCAGCCAATTTTCTGTATTTTTGAAAATTTCAGTTTTTTGTGAAAATATCCACTAAATGAGGGAATAATATGTGTGACGGTACCCCAGGAGAGTTCCAAATGTGTGTGGGTAGAATATATATCCCACGGGGGTAAAATTGAAAAAAGTTGAAAAAAATTTTTTTTGGACTTAGTCATTTTTCCGGCATTTATCAGACTTTCAGATAGGGGAAATGTCAGTGAGCGTTCCAATTTCAGTTCCAGAGCGATTCGCCCAATGAGTCCTTGATATTTAGACGTTTTCAGCCAATTTTCTGGATTTTTGAAAATTTCACTTTTTTTCTGAAAATATCCACTAAATGAGAGAATAATATGTGTGAGGGTACCCCAGGAGAGTTCCAAATGTGTGTGGGTAGAATATATATCCCACGGGGATAAAATTGAAAAAAGTTGAAAAAAATTTTTTTTTGGACTTAGTAATTTTTCCGGCGTTCATCAGACTTTCAGATAGGGGAAATGTCAGTGAGCATTCAGATTTCAGTTCCAGAGCGATTTGCCCAATCAGTCCTTGATATTCAGTCATTTTCAGCCAATTTTCTGGATTTTTAAAAATTTCACTTTTTTGTGAAAATATCCACTAAATGAGGGAATAATATGTGTGAGGGTACCCCAGGAGAGTTCCAAATGTGTGTGGGTAGAATATATATCCCACGGGGGTAAAATTGAAAAAAGTTTAAAAACATTTTTTTTGGGACTTAGTAATTTTTCTGGCGTTTATCAGACTTTCAGATAGGGGAAATGTCAGTGAGCGTTCAGATTTCAGTTCCAGAGCGATTTGCCCAATGAGTCCTTGATATTCAGTCATTTTCAGCCAATTTTCTGGATTTTTGAAAATTTCACTTTTTTGTGAAAATATCCACTAAATGAGGGAATAATATGTGTGAGGGTACCCCAGGAGAGTTCCAAATGTGTGTGGGCAGAATATATATCCCACGGGGGTAAAATTGAAAAAAGTTGAAAAAATTTTTTTTTCGACTTAGTCATTTTTCCGGCGTTTATCAGACTTTCAGATAGGGGAAATGTGAGTGAGCATTCCGATTTCAGTTCCAGAGCGATTCGCCCAATGAGTCCTTGATATTTAGTCGTTTTCAGCCAATTTTCTGGATTTTTGAAAATTTCACTTTTTTGTGAAAATATCCACTAAATGAGGGAATAATATGTGTGAGGGTACCCCAGGAGAGTTCCAAATGTGTGTGGGTAGAATATATATCCCACGGGGGTAAAATTGAAAAAAGTTGAAAAACATTTTTTTTGGGACTTAGTCATTTTTCCGGCGTTTATCAGACTTTCAGATAGGGGAAATGTGAGTGAGCGTTCTGATGTCAGTTCCAGAGCGATTCGCCCAATGAGTCCTTGATATTTAGTCATTTTCAGCCAATTTTCAGGATTTTTGAAAATTTCACTTTTTTGTGAAAATATCCACTAAATGAGGGAATAATATGTATGAGGGTACCCCAGGAGAGTTCCAAATGTGTGTGGGTAGAATATATATCCCACGAGGGTAAAATTGAACAAAGTTTTAAAAAAATTTTTTTTGGACTTAGTAATTTTTCCGGCGTTCATCAGACTTTCAGATAGGGGAAATGTCAGTGAGCATTCCGATTTCAGTTCCAGAGCGATTCGCCGAATGAGTCCTTGATATTTAGACGTTTTCAGCCAATTTTCTGGATTTTTGAAAATTTCACTTTTTTGTGAAAATATCCACTAAATGAGGGAATAATATGTGTGAGGGTCCCCCAGGAGAGTTCCAAATGTGTGTGGGTAGAATATATATCCCACGGGGATAAAATTGAAAAAAGTTGAAAAAAAATTTTTTTGGACTTAGTAATTTTTATGGCGTTCATCAGACTTTCAGATAGGGGAAATGTCAGTGAGCATTCCGATTTCAGTTCCAGAGCGATTCGAACAATGAGTCCTTGATATTTAGACATTTTCAGCCAATTTTCTGGATTTTTGAAAATTTCACTTTTTTGTGAAAATATCCACTAAATGAGGGAATAATATGTATGAGGGTACCCCAGGAGAGTTCCAAATGTGTGTGGGTAGAATATATATCCCACGAGGGTAAAATTGAACAAAGTTTAAAAAAAATTTTTTTTGGACTTAGTAATTTTTCCGGCGTTCATCAGACTTTCAGATAGGTTAAATGTCAGTGAGCATTCCGATTTCAGTTCCAGAGCGATTCGCCGAATGAGTCCTTGATATTTAGACGTTTTCAGCCAATTTTCTGGATTTTTGAAAATTTCACTTTTTTGTGAAAATATCCACTAAATGAGGGAATAATATGTGTGAGGGTCCCCCAGGAGAGTTCCAAATGTGTGTGGGTAGAATATATATCCCACGGGGATAAAATTGAAAAAAGTTGAAAAAAAATTTTTTTTGGACTTAGTAATTTTTATGGCGTTCATCAGACTTTCAGATAGGGGAAATGTCAGTGAGCATTCCGATTTCAGTTCCAGAGCGATTCGAACAATGAGTCCTTGATATTTAGACATTTTCAGCCAATTTTCTGGATTTTTGAAAATTTCACTTTTTTGTGAAAATATCCACTAAATGAGAGAATAATATGTGTGAGGGTACCCCAGGAGAGTTCCAAATGTGTGTGGGTAGAATATATATCCCATGGGGATAAAATTGAAAAAAGTTGAAAAAAAAATTTTTTTTGGACTTAGTAATTTTTCTGGCGTTTATCAGACTTTCAGATAGGGGAAATGTCAGTGAGCGTTCTGATGTCAGTTGCAGAGCGATTCGCCCAATGAGTCCTTGATATTTAGTCATTTTCAGCCAATTTTCAGGATTTTTGAAATTTTCACTTTTTCGTGAAAATATCCACTAAATGAGGGAATAATATGTATGAGGGTACCCCAGGAGAGTTCCAAATGTGTGTGGGTAGAATATATATCCCACGAGGGTAAAATTGAACAAAGTTTAAAAAAAATTTTTTTTGGACTTAGTCATTTTTCCGGCGTTTATCAGACTTTCAGATAGGGGAAATGTGAGTGAGCGTTCCGATTTCAGTTCCAGAGCGATTCGCCCAATGAGTCCTTGATATTTAGTCGTTTTCAGCCAATTTTCTGGATTTTTGAAAATTTCACTTTTTTGTGAAAATATCCACTAAATGAGGGAATAATATGTGTGAGGGTACCCCAGGAGAGTTCCAAATGTGTGTGGGCAGAATATATATCCCACGGGGGTAAAATTGAAAAAAGTTAAAAAAAAAATTTTTTTGGGACTTAGTCATTTTTCCGGCGTTTATCAGACTTTCAGATAGGGGAAATGTGAGTGAGCGTTCCGATTTCAGTTCCAGAGCGATTCGCCCAATGAGTCCTTGATATTTAGTCGTTTTCAGCCAATTTTCTGGATTTTTGAAAATTTCACTTTTTTGTGAAAATATCCACTAAATGAGGGAATAATATGTATGAGGGTACCCCAGGAGAGTACCAAATGTGTGTGGGCAGAATATATATCCCACGGGGGTAAAATTGAAAAAAGTTGAAAAACATTTTTTTGGGGACTTAAGTCATTTTTCCGGCGTTTATCAGACTTTCAGATAGGGGAAATGTCAGTGAGCGTTCTGATTTCAGTTCCAGAGCGATTCGTCCAATGAGTCCTTGATATTTAGTCATTTTCAGCCAATTTTTAGGATTTTTGAAAATTTCACTTTTTTGTGAAAATATCCACTAAATGAGGGAATAATATGTGTGAGGGTACCCCAGGAGAGTTCCAAATGTGTGTGGGTAGAATATATATACCACCGGGGTAAAATTGAAAAAAGTTGAAAAACATTTTTTTTGGGACTTAGTCATTTTTCCGGCGTTTATCAGACTTTCAGATAGGGGAAATGTGAGTGAGCGTTCCGATTTCAGTTCCAGAGCGATTCGCCCAATGAGTCCTTGATATTTAGTCGTTTTCAGCCAATTTTCTGGATTTTTGAAAATTTCACTTTTTTGTGAAAATATCCACTAAATGAGGGAAAAATATGTGTGAGGGTACCCCAGGAGAGTTCCAAATGTGTGTGGGCAGAATATATATCCCACGGGGGTAAAATTGAAAAAAGTTGAAAAAAATTTTTTTTGGGACTTAGTCATTTTTCTGGCGTTTATCAGACTTTCAGATAGGGGAAATGTGAGTGAGCGTTCCGATTTCAGTTCCAGAGCGATTCGTCCAATGAGTCCTTGATATTTAGTCATTTTCAGCCCATTTTTAGGATTTTTGAAAATTTCACTTTTTTGTGAAAATATCCACTAAATGAGGGAATAATATGTGTGAGGGTACCCCAGGAAAGTTCCAAATGTGTGTGGGTAGAATATATATCCCACGGGGGTAAAATTGAAAAAAGTTGAAAAACATTTTTTTTGGGACTTAGTCATTTTTCCAGCGTTTATCAGACTTTCAGATAGGGGAAATGTGAGTGAGCGTTCCGATTTCAGTTCCAGAGCGATTCGCCCAATGAGTCCTTGATATTTAGTCGTTTTCAGCCAATTTTCTGGATTTTTGAAAATTTCACTTTTTTGTGAAAATATCCACTAAATGAGGGAATAATATGTATGAGGGTACCCCAGGAGAGTACCAAATGTGTGTGGGCAGAATATATATCCCACGGGGGTAAAATTAAAAAAAGTTGAAAAAAATTTTTTTTGGGACTTAGTCATTTTTCTGGCGTTTATCAGACTTTCAGATAGGGGAAATGTGAGTGAGCGTTCTGATTTCAGTTCCAGAGCGATTCGTCCAATGAGTCCTTGATATTTAGTCGTTTTCAGCCAATTTTCTGGATTTTTGAAAATTTCACTTTTTTGTGAAAATATCCACTAAATGAGGGAATAATATGTGTGAGGGTACCCCAGGAGAGTTCCAAATGTGTGTGGGTAGAATATATATCCCACGGGGGTAAAATTGAAAAAAGTTGAAAAACATTTTTTTTGGGACTTAGTCATTTTTCCGGCGTTTATCAGACTTTCAGATAGGGGAAATGTGAGTGAGCGTTCTGATGTCAGTTCCAGAGCGATTCGCCCAATGAGTCCTTGATATTTAGTCATTTTCAGCCAATTTTCAGGATTTTTGAAAATTTCACTTTTTTGTGAAAATATCCACTAAATGAGGGAATAATATGTATGAGGGTACCCCAGGAGAGTTCCAAATGTGTGTGGGTAGAATATATATCCCACGACGGTAAAATTGAACAAAGTTTAAAAAAAAATTTTTTTGGACTTAGTAATTTTTCCGGCGTTCATCAGACTTTCAGATAGGGGAAATGTCAGTGAGCATTCCGATTTCAGTTCCAGAGCGATTCGCCGAATGAGTCCTTGATATTTAGACGTTTTCAGCCAATTTTCTGGATTTTTGAAAATTTCACTTTTTTGTGAAAATATCCACTAAATGAGGGAATAATATGTGTGAGGGTCCCCCAGGAGAGTTCCAAATGTGTGTGGGTAGAATATTTATCCCACGGGGATAAAATTGAAAAAAGTTGAAAAAAAATTTTTTTTGGACTTAGTAATTTTTATGGCGTTCATCAGACTTTCAGATAGGGGAAATGTCAGTGAGCATTCCGATTTCAGTTCCAGAGCGATTCGAACAATGAGTCCTTGATATTTAGACATTTTCAGCCAATTTTCTGGATTTTTGAAAATTTCACTTTTTTGTGAAAATATCCACTAAATGAGGGAATAATATGTATGAGGGTACCCCAGGAGAGTTCCAAATGTGTGTGGGTAGAATATATATCCCACGAGGGTAAAATTGAACAAAGTTTAAAAAAAAATTTTTTTGGACTTAGTAATTTTTCCGGCGTTCATCAGACTTTCAGATAGGGGAAATGTCAGTGAGCATTCCGATTTCAGTTCCAGAGTGATTCGCCGAATGAGTCCTTGATATTTAGACGTTTTCAGCCAATTTTCTGGATTTTTGAAAATTTCACTTTTTTGTGAAAATATCCACTAAATGAGGGAATAATATGTGTGAGGGTCCCCCAGGAGAGTTCCAAATGTGTGTGGGTAGAATATATATCCCACGGGGATAAAATTGAAAAAAGTTGAAAAAAAATTTTTTTTGGACTTAGTAATTTTTATGGCGTTCATCAGACTTTCAGATAGGGGAAATGTCAGTGAGCATTCCGATTTCAGTTCCAGAGCGATTCGAACAATGAGTCCTTGATATTTAGACATTTTCAGCCAATTTTCTGGATTTTTGAAAATTTCACTTTTTTGTGAAAATATCCACTAAATGAGAGAATAATATGTGTGAGGGTACCCCAGGAGAGTTCCAAATGTGTGTGGGTAGAATATATATCCCATGGGGATAAAATTGAAAAAAGTTGAAAAAAAAATTTTTTTTGGACTTAGTAATTTTTCTGGCGTTTATCAGACTTTCAGATAGGGGAAATGTCAGTGAGCGTTGAGATTTCAGTTCCAGAGCGATTTGCCCAATGAGTCCTTGATATTCAGTCATTTTCAGCCAATTTTCTGGATTTTTGAAAATTTCACTTTTTTGTGAAAATATCCACTAAATGAGGGAATAATATGTGTGAGGGTACCCCAGGAGAGTTCCAAATGTGTGTGGGCAGAATATATATCCCACGGGGGTAAAATTGAAAAAAGTTGAAAAAAAATTTTTTTTGGACTTAGTCATTTTTCCGGCGTTTATCAGACTTTCAGATAGGGGAAATGTCAGTGAGCGTTCTGATGTCAGTTCCAGAGCGATTCGCCCAATGAGTCCTTGATATTTAGTCATTTTCAGCCAATTTTCAGGATTTTTGAAATTTTCACTTTTTTGTGAAAATATCCACTAAATGAGGGAATAATATGTATGAGGGTACCCCAGGAGAGTTCCAAATGTGTGTGGGTAGAATATATATCCCATGAGGGTAAAATTGAACAAAGTTTAAAAAAAAATTTTTTTTGGACTTAGTCATTTTTCCGGCGTTTATCAGACTTTCAGATAGGGGAAATGTGAGTGAGCGTTCCGATTTCAGTTCCAGAGCGATTCGCCCAATGAGTCCTTGATATTTAGTCGTTTTCAGCCAATTTTCTGGATTTTTGAAAATTTCACTTTTTTGTGAAAATATCCACTAAATGAGGGAATAATATGTGTGAGGGTACCCCAGGAGAGTTCCAAATGTGTGTGGGCAGAATATATATCCCACGGGGGTAAAATTGAAAAAAGTTAAAAAAAAAATTTTTTTGGGACTTAGTCATTTTTCCGGCGTTTATCAGACTTTCAGATAGGGGAAATGTGAGTGAGCGTTCCGATTTCAGTTCCAGAGCGATTCGCCCAATGTGTCCTTGATATTTAGTCGTTTTCAGCCAATTTTCTGGATTTTTGAAAATTTCACTTTTTTGTGAAAATATCCACTAAATGAGGGAATAATATGTATGAGGGTACCCCAGGAGAGTACCAAATGTGTGTGGGCAGAATATATATCCCACGGGGGTAAAATTGAAAAAAGTTGAAAAAAAATTTTTTGGGACTTAGTCATTTTTCCGGCGTTTATCAGACTTTCAGATAGGGGAAATGTGAGTGAGCGTTCCGATTTCAGTTCCAGAGCGATTCGCCCAATGAGTCCTTGATATTTAGTCGTTTTCAGCCAATTTTCTGGATTTTTGAAAATTTCACTTTTTTGTGAAAATATCCACTAAATGAGGGAATAATATGTGTGAGGGTACCCCAGGAGAGTTCCAAATGTGTGTGGGCAGAATATATATCCCACGGGGGTAAAATTGAAAAAAGTTGAAAAAAATTTTTTTTGGGACTTAGTCATTTTTCTGGCGTTTATCAGACTTTCAGATAGGGGAAATGTCAGTGAGCGTTCTGATTTCAGTTCCAGAGCGATTCGCCCAAGGAGTCCTTGATATTTAGTCATTTTCAGCCAGTTTTCAGGATTTTTGAAAATTTCACTTTTTTGTGAAAATATCCACTAAATGAGGGAATAATATGTATGAGGGTACCCCAGGAGAGTTCCAAATGTGTGTGGGTAGAATATATATCCCACGATGGTAAAATTGAACAAAGTTTAAAAAAAATTTTTTTTGGACTTAGTATTTTTTCCGGCGTTCATCAGACTTTCAGATAGGGGAAATGTCAGTGAGCATTCCGATTTCAGTTCCAGAGCGATTCGCCGAATGAGTCCTTGATATTTAGACGTTTTCAGCCAATTTTCTGGATTTTTGAAAATTTCACTTTTTTGTGAAAATATCCACTAAATGAGGGAATAATATGTGTGAGGGTCCCCCTGGAGAGTTCCAAATGTGTGTGGGTAGAATATATATCCCACGGGGATAAAATTGAAAAAAGTTGAAAAAAAATTTTTTTTGGACTTAGTAATTTTTATGGCGTTCATCAGACTTTCAGATAGGGGAAATGTCAGTGAGCATTCCGATTTCAGTTCCAGAGCGATTCGAACAATGAGTCCTTGATATTTAGAAATTTTCAGCCAATTTTCTGGATTTTTGAAAATTTCACTTTTTTGTGAAAATATCCACTAAATGAGGGAATAATATGTATGAGGGTACCCCAGGAGAGTTCCAAATGTGTGTGGGTAGAATATATATCCCACGAGGGTAAAATTGAACAAAGTTTAAAAAAAAATTTTTTTGGACTTAGTAATTTTTCCGGCGTTCATCAGACTTTCAGATAGGGGAAATGTCAGTGAGCATTCCGATTTCAGTTCCAGAGTGATTCGCCGAATGAGTCCTTGATATTTAGACGTTTTCAGCCAATTTTCTGGATTTTTGAAAATTTCACTTTTTTGTGAAAATATCCACTAAATGAGGGAATAATATGTGTGAGGGTCCCCCAGGAGAGTTCCAAATGTGTGTGGGTAGAATATATATCCCACGGGGATAAAATTGAAAAAAGTTGAAAAAAAATTTTTTTTGGACTTAGTAATTTTTATGGCGTTCATCAGACTTTCAGATAGGGGAAATGTCAGTGAGCATTCCGATTTCAGTTCCAGAGCGATTCGAACAATGAGTCCTTGATATTTAGACATTTTCAGCCAATTTTCTGGATTTTTGAAAATTTCACTTTTTTGTGAAAATATCCACTAAATGAGGGAATAATATGTGTGAGGGTACCCCAGGAGAGTTCCAAATGTGTGTGGGCAGAATATATATCCCACGGGGGTAAAATTGAAAAAAGTTGAAAAAAAATTTTTTTTGGACTTAGTCATTTTTCCGGCGTTTATCAGACTTTCAGATAGGGGAAATGTCAGTGAGCGTTCTGATGTCAGTTCCAGAGCGATTCGCCCAATGAGTCCTTGATATTTAGTCATTTTCAGCCAATTTTCAGGATTTTTGAAATTTTCACTTTTTTGTGAAAATATCCACTAAATGAGGGAATAATATGTATGAGGGTACCCCAGGAGAGTTCCAAATGTGTGTGGGTAGAATATATATCCCACGAGGGTAAAATTGAACAAAGTTTAAAAAAAAATTTTTTTTGGACTTAGTCATTTTTCCGGCGTTTATCAGACTTTCAGATAGGGGAAATGTGAGTGAGCGTTCCGATTTCAATTCCAGAGCGATTCGCCCAATGAGTCCTTGATATTTAGTCGTTTTCAGCCAATTTTCTGGATTTTTGAAAATTTCACTTTTTTGTGAAAATATCCACTAAATGAGGGAATAATATGTGTGAGGGTACCCCAGGAGAGTTCCAAATGTGTGTGGGCAGAATATATATCCCACGGGGGTAAAATTGAAAAAAGTTAAAAAAAAAATTTTTTTGGGACTTAGTCATTTTTCCGGCGTTTATCAGACTTTCAGATAGGGGAAATGTGAGTGAGCGTTCCGATTTCAGTTCCAGAGCGATTCGCCCAATGTGTCCTTGATATTTAGTCGTTTTCAGCCAATTTTCTGGATTTTTGAAAATTTCACTTTTTTGTGAAAATATCCACTAAATGAGGGAATAATATGTATGAGGGTACCCCAGGAGAGTACCAAATGTGTGTGGGCAGAATATATATCCCACGGGGGTAAAATTGAAAAAAGTTTAAAAAAAATTTTTTGGGACTTAGTCATTTTTCCGGCGTTTATCAGACTTTCAGATAGGGGAAATGTGAGTGAGCGTTCCGATTTCAGTTCCAGAGCGATTCGCCCAATGAGTCCTTGATATTTAGTCGTTTTCAGCCAATTTTCTGGATTTTTGAAAATTTCACTTTTTTGTGAAAATATCCACTAAATGAGGGAATAATATGTGTGAGGGTACCCCAGGAGAGTTCCAAATGTGTGTGGGCAGAATATATATCCCACGGGGGTAAAATTGAAAAAAGTTGAAAAATTTTTTTTTTGGGACTTAGTCATTTTTCTGGCGTTTATCAGACTTTCAGATAGGGGAAATGTCAGTGAGCGTTCTGATTTCAGTTCCAGAGCGATTCGCCCAATGAGTCCTTGATATTTAGTCATTTTCAGCCAATTTTCAGGATTTTTGAAAATTTCACTTTTTTGTGAAAATATCCACTAAATGAGGGAATAATATGTATGAGGGTACCCCAGGAGAGTTCCAAATGTGTGTGGGTAGAATATATATCCCACGATGGTAAAATTGAACAAAGTTTAAAAAAAATTTTTTTTGGACTTAGTAATTTTTCCGGCGTTCATCAGACTTTCAGATAGGGGAAATGTCAGTGAGCATTCCGATTTCAGTTCCAGAGCGATTCGCCGAATGAGTCCTTGATATTTAGACGTTTTCAGCCAATTTTCTGGATTTTTGAAAATTTCACTTTTTTGTGAAAATATCCACTAAATGAAGGAATAATATGTGTGAGGGTCCCCCTGGAGAGTTCCAAATGTGTGTGGGTAGAATATATATCCCACGGGGATAAAATTGAAAAAAGTTGAAAAAAAATTTTTTTTGGACTTAGTAATTTTTATGGCGTTCATCAGACTTTCAGATAGGGGAAATGTCAGTGAGCATTCCGATTTCAGTTCCAGAGCGATTCGAACAATGAGTCCTTGATATTTAGAAATTTTCAGCCAATTTTCTGGATTTTTGAAAATTTCACTTTTTTGTGAAAATATCCACTAAATGAGGGAATAATATGTATGAGGGTACCCCAGGAGAGTTCCAAATGTGTGTGGGTAGAATATATATCCCACGAGGGTAAAATTGAACAAAGTTTAAAAAAAAATTTTTTTGGACTTAGTAATTTTTCCGGCGTTCATCAGACTTTCAGATAGGGGAAATGTCAGTGAGCATTCCGATTTCAGTTCCAGAGTGATTCGCCGAATGAGTCCTTGATATTTAGACGTTTTCAGCCAATTTTCTGGATTTTTGAAAATTTCACTTTTTTGTGAAAATATCCACTAAATGAGGGAATAATATGTGTGAGGGTCCCCCAGGAGAGTTCCAAATGTGTGTGGGTAGAATATATATCCCACGGGGATAAAATTGAAAAAAGTTGAAAAAAAATTTTTTTTGGACTTAGTAATTTTTATGGCGTTCATCAGACTTTCAGATAGGGGAAATGTCAGTGAGCATTCCGATTTCAGTTCCAGAGCGATTCGAACAATGAGTCCT
This sequence comes from Phyllobates terribilis, assembly GCF_046119375.1. Lineage (NCBI taxonomy): Eukaryota > Metazoa > Chordata > Amphibia > Anura > Dendrobatidae > Phyllobates > Phyllobates terribilis. The sequence goes on along the minus strand of NW_027362805.1, from coordinate 9,248,710 downwards.
TGATATTTAGACATTTTCAGCCAATTTTCTGGATTTTTGAAAATTTCACTTTTTTGTGAAAATATCCACTAAATGAGAGAATAATATGTGTGAGGGTACCCCAGGAGAGTTCCAAATGTGTGTGGGTAGAATATATATCCCATGGGGATAAAATTGAAAAAAGTTGAAAAAAAAATTTTTTTTGGACTTAGTAATTTTTCTGGCGTTTATCAGACTTTCAGATAGGGGAAATGTCAGTGAGCGTTCAGATTTCAGTTCCAGAGCGATTTGCCCAATGAGTCCTTGATATTCAGTCATTTTCAGCCAATTTTCTGGATTTTTGAAAATTTCACTTTTTTGTGAAAATATCCACTAAATGAGGGAATAATATGTGTGAGGGTACCCCAGGAGAGTTCCAAATGTGTGTGGGCAGAATATATATCCCACGGGGGTAAAATTGAAAAAAGTTGAAAAAAAATTTTTTTTGGACTTAGTCATTTTTCCGGCGTTTATCAGACTTTCAGATAGGGGAAATGTCAGTGAGCGTTCTGATGTCAGTTCCAGAGCGATTCGCCCAATGAGTCCTTGATATTTAGTCATTTTCAGCCAATTTTCAGGATTTTTGAAATTTTCACTTTTTTGTGAAAATATCCACTAAATGAGGGAATAATATGTATGAGGGTACCCCAGGAGAGTTCCAAATGTGTGTGGGTAGAATATATATCCCACGAGGGTAAAATTGAACAAAGTTTAAAAAAAAATTTTTTTTGGACTTAGTCATTTTTCCGGCGTTTATCAGACTTTCAGATAGGGGAAATGTGAGTGAGCGTTCCGATTTCAGTTCCAGAGCGATTCGCCCAATGAGTCCTTGATATTTAGTCGTTTTCAGCCAATTTTCTGGATTTTTGAAAATTTCACTTTTTTGTGAAAATATCCACTAAATGAGGGAATAATATGTGTGAGGGTACCCCAGGAGAGTTCCAAATGTGTGTGGGCAGAATATATATCCCACGGGGGTAAAATTGAAAAAAGTTAAAAAAAAATTTTTTTTGGGACTTAGTCATTTTTCCGGCGTTTATCAGACTTTCAGATAGGGGAAATGTGAGTGAGCGTTCCGATTTCAGTTCCAGAGCGATTCGCCCAATGTGTCCTTGATATTTAGTCGTTTTCAGCCAATTTTCTGGATTTTTGAAAATTTCACTTTTTTGTGAAAATATCCACTAAATGAGGGAATAATATGTATGAGGGTACCCCAGGAGAGTACCAAATGTGTGTGGGCAGAATATATATCCCACGGGGGTAAAATTGAAAAAAGTTGAAAAAAAATTTTTTGGGACTTAGTCATTTTTCCGGCGTTTATCAGACTTTCAGATAGGGGAAATGTGAGTGAGCGTTCCGATTTCAGTTCCAGAGCGATTCGCCCAATGAGTCCTTGATATTTAGTCGTTTTCAGCCAATTTTCTGGATTTTTGAAAATTTCACTTTTTTGTGAAAATATCCACTAAATGAGGGAATAATATGTGTGAGGGTACCCCAGGAGAGTTCCAAATGTGTGTGGGCAGAATATATATCCCACGGGGGTAAAATTGAAAAAAGTTGAAAAAAATTTTTTTTGGGACTTAGTCATTTTTCTGGCGTTTATCAGACTTTCAGATAGGGGAAATGTCAGTGAGCGTTCTGATTTCAGTTCCAGAGCGATTCGCCCAAGGAGTCCTTGATATTTAGTCATTTTCAGCCAGTTTTCAGGATTTTTGAAAATTTCACTTTTTTGTGAAAATATCCACTAAATGAGGGAATAATATGTATGAGGGTACCCCAGGAGAGTTCCAAATGTGTGTGGGTAGAATATATATCCCACGATGGTAAAATTGAACAAAGTTTAAAAAAAATTTTTTTTGGACTTAGTATTTTTTCCGGCGTTCATCAGACTTTCAGATAGGGGAAATGTCAGTGAGCATTCCGATTTCAGTTCCAGAGCGATTCGCCGAATGAGTCCTTGATATTTAGACGTTTTCAGCCAATTTTCTGGATTTTTGAAAATTTCACTTTTTTGTGAAAATATCCACTAAATGAGGGAATAATATGTGTGAGGGTCCCCCTGGAGAGTTCCAAATGTGTGTGGGTAGAATATATATCCCACGGGGATAAAATTGAAAAAAGTTGAAAAAAAAATTTTTTTTTGACTTAGTAATTTTTCTGGCGTTTATCAGACTTTCAGATAGGGGAAATGTCAGTGAGCGTTCAGATTTCAGTTCCAGAGCGATTTGCCCAATGAGTCCTTGATATTCAGTCATTTTCAGCCAATTTTCTGGATTTTTGAAAATTTCACTTTTTTGTGAAAATATCCACTAAATGAGGGAATAATATGTGTGAGGGTACCCCAGGAGAGTTCCAAATGTGTGTGGGCAGAATATATATCCCACGGGGGTAAAATTGAAAAAAGTTGAAAAAAAATTTTTTTTGGACTTAGTCATTTTTCCGGCGTTTATCAGACTTTCAGATAGGGGAAATGTCAGTGAGCGTTCTGATGTCAGTTCCAGAGCGATTCGCCCAATGAGTCCTTGATATTTAGTCATTTTCAGCCAATTTTCAGGATTTTTGAAATTTTCACTTTTTTGTGAAAATATCCACTAAATGAGGGAATAATATGTATGAGGGTACCCCAGGAGAGTTCCAAATGTGTGTGGGTAGAATATATATCCCACGAGGGTAAAATTGAACAAAGTTTAAAAAAAAATTTTTTTTGAACTTAGTCATTTTTCCGGCGTTTATCAGACTTTCAGATAGGGGAAATGTGAGTGAGCGTTCCGATTTCAGTTCCAGAGCGATTCGCCCAATGAGTCCTTGATATTTAGTCGTTTTCAGCCAATTTTCTGGATTTTTGAAAATTTCACTTTTTTGTGAAAATATCCACTAAATGAGGGAATAATATGTGTGAGGGTACCCCAGGAGAGTTCCAAATGTGTGTGGGCAGAATATATATCCCACGGGGGTAAAATTGAAAAAAGTTAAAAAAAAAATTTTTTTGGGACTTAGTCATTTTTCCGGCGTTTATCAGACTTTCAGATAGGGGAAATGTGAGTGAGCGTTCCGATTTCAGTTCCAGAGCGATTCGCCCAATGTGTCCTTGATATTTAGTCGTTTTCAGCCAATTTTCTGGATTTTTGAAAATTTCACTTTTTTGTGAAAATATCCACTAAATGAGGGAATAATATGTATGAGGGTACCCCAGGAGAGTACCAAATGTGTGTGGGCAGAATATATATCCCACGGGGGTAAAATTGAAAAAAGTTGAAAAAAAATTTTTTGGGACTTAGTCATTTTTCCGGCGTTTATCAGACTTTCAGATAGGGGAAATGTGAGTGAGCGTTCCGATTTCAGTTCCAGAGCGATTCGCCCAATGAGTCCTTGATATTTAGTCATTTTCAGCCAATTTTCAGGATTTTTGAAATTTTCACTTTTTTGTGAAAATATCCACTAAATGAGGGAATAATATGTATGAGGGTACCCCAGGAGAGTTCCAAATGTGTGTGGGTAGAATATATATCCCACGAGGGTAAAATTGAACAAAGTTTAAAAAAAAATTTTTTTTGGACTTAGTCATTTTTCCGGCGTTTATCAGACTTTCAGATAGGGGAAATGTGAGTGAGCGTTCCGATTTCAATTCCAGAGCGATTCGCCCAATGAGTCCTTGATATTTAGTCGTTTTCAGCCAATTTTCTGGATTTTTGAAAATTTCACTTTTTTGTGAAAATATCCACTAAATGAGGGAATAATATGTGTGAGGGTACCCCAGGAGAGTTCCAAATGTGTGTGGGCAGAATATATATCCCACGGGGGTAAAATTGAAAAAAGTTAAAAAAAAAATTTTTTTGGGACTTAGTCATTTTTCCGGCATTTATCAGACTTTCAGATAGGGGAAATGTGAGTGAGCGTTCCGATTTCAGTTCCAGAGCGATTCGCCCAATGTGTCCTTGATATTTAGTCGTTTTCAGCCAATTTTCTGGATTTTTGAAAATTTCACTTTTTTGTGAAAATATCCACTAAATGAGGGAATAATATGTATGAGGGTACCCCAGGAGAGTACCAAATGTGTGTGGGCAGAATATATATCCCACGGGGGTAAAATTGAAAAAAGTTTAAAAAAAATTTTTTGGGACTTAGTCATTTTTCCGGCGTTTATCAGACTTTCAGATAGGGGAAATGTGAGTGAGCGTTCCGATTTCAGTTCCAGAGCGATTCGCCCAATGAGTCCTTGATATTTAGTCGTTTTCAGCCAATTTTCTGGATTTTTGAAAATTTCACTTTTTTGTGAAAATATCCACTAAATGAGGGAATAATATGTGTGAGGGTACCCCAGGAGAGTTCCAAATGTGTGTGGGCAGAATATATATCCCACGGGGGTAAAATTGAAAAAAGTTGAAAAATTTTTTTTTTGGGACTTAGTCATTTTTCTGGCGTTTATCAGACTTTCAGATAGGGGAAATGTCAGTGAGCGTTCTGATTTCAGTTCCAGAGCGATTCGCCCAATGAGTCCTTGATATTTAGTCATTTTCAGCCAATTTTCAGGATTTTTGAAAATTTCACTTTTTTGTGAAAATATCCACTAAATGAGGGAATAATATGTATGAGGGTACCCCAGGAGAGTTCCAAATGTGTGTGGGTAGAATATATATCCCACGATGGTAAAATTGAACAAAGTTTAAAAAAAATTTTTTTTGGACTTAGTAATTTTTCCGGCGTTCATCAGACTTTCAGATAGGGGAAATGTCAGTGAGCATTCCGATTTCAGTTCCAGAGCGATTCGCCGAATGAGTCCTTGATATTTAGACGTTTTCAGCCAATTTTCTGGATTTTTGAAAATTTCACTTTTTTGTGAAAATATCCACTAAATGAAGGAATAATATGTGTGAGGGTCCCCCTGGAGAGTTTCAAATGTGTGTGGGTAGAATATATATCCCACGGGGATAAAATTGAAAAAAGTTGAAAAAAAATTTTTTTTGGACTTAGTAATTTTTATGGCGTTCATCAGACTTTCAGATAGGGGAAATGTCAGTGAGCATTCCGATTTCAGTTCCAGAGCGATTCGAACAATGAGTCCTTGATATTTAGAAATTTTCAGCCAATTTTCTGGATTTTTGAAAATTTCACTTTTTTGTGAAAATATCCACTAAATGAGGGAATAATATGTATGAGGGTACCCCAGGAGAGTTCCAAATGTGTGTGGGTAGAATATATATCCCACGAGGGTAAAATTGAACAAAGTTTAAAAAAAAATTTTTTTGGACTTAGTAATTTTTCCGGCGTTCATCAGACTTTCAGATAGGGGAAATGTCAGTGAGCATTCCGATTTCAGTTCCAGAGTGATTCGCCGAATGAGTCCTTGATATTTAGACGTTTTCAGCCAATTTTCTGGATTTTTGAAAATTTCACTTTTTTGTGAAAATATCCACTAAATGAGGGAATAATATGTGTGAGGGTCCCCCAGGAGAGTTCCAAATGTGTGTGGGTAGAATATATATCCCACGGGGATAAAATTGAAAAAAGTTGAAAAAAAATTTTTTTTGGACTTAGTAATTTTTATGGCGTTCATCAGACTTTCAGATAGGGGAAATGTCAGTGAGCATTCCGATTTCAGTTCCAGAGCGATTCGAACAATGAGTCCTTGATATTTAGACATTTTCAGCCAATTTTCTGGATTTTTGAAAATTTCACTTTTTTGTGAAAATATCCACTAAATGAGAGAATAATATGTGTGAGGGTACCCCAGGAGAGTTCCAAATGTGTGTGGGTAGAATATATATCCCATGGGGATAAAATTGAAAAAAGTTGAAAAAAAAATTTTTTTTTGACTTAGTAATTTTTCTGGCGTTTATCAGACTTTCAGATAGGGGAAATGTCAGTGAGCGTTCAGATTTCAGTTCCAGAGCGATTTGCCCAATGAGTCCTTGCTATTCAGTCATTTTCAGCCAATTTTCTGGATTTTTGAAAATTTCACTTTTTTGTGAAAATATCCACTAAATGAGGGAATAATATGTGTGAGGGTACCCCAGGAGAGTTCCAAATGTGTGTGGGCAGAATATATATCCCACGGGGGTAAAATTGAAAAAAGTTGAAAAAAAATTTTTTTTGGACTTAGTCATTTTTCCGGCGTTTATCAGACTTTCAGATAGGGGAAATGTCAGTGAGCGTTCTGATGTCAGTTCCAGAGCGATTCGCCCAATGAGTCCTTGATATTTAGTCATTTTCAGCCAATTTTCAGGATTTTTGAAATTTTCACTTTTTTGTGAAAATATCCACTAAATGAGGGAATAATATGTATGAGGGTACCCCAGGAGAGTTCCAAATGTGTGTGGGTAGAATATATATCCCACGAGGGTAAAATTGAACAAAGTTTAAAAAAAAATTTTTTTTGAACTTAGTCATTTTTCCGGCGTTTATCAGACTTTCAGATAGGGGAAATGTGAGTGAGCGTTCCGATTTCAGTTCCAGAGCGATTCGCCCAATGAGTCCTTGATATTTAGTCGTTTTCAGCCAATTTTCTGGATTTTTGAAAATTTCACTTTTTTGTGAAAATATCCACTAAATGAGGGAATAATATGTGTGAGGGTACCCCAGGAGAGTTCCAAATGTGTGTGGGCAGAATATATATCCCACGGGGGTAAAATTGAAAAAAGTTAAAAAAAAAATTTTTTTGGGACTTAGTCATTTTTCCGGCGTTTATCAGACTTTCAGATAGGGGAAATGTGAGTGAGCGTTCCGATTTCAGTTCCAGAGCGATTCGCCCAATGTGTCCTTGATATTTAGTCGTTTTCAGCCAATTTTCTGGATTTTTGAAAATTTCACTTTTTTGTGAAAATATCCACTAAATGAGGGAATAATATGTATGAGGGTACCCCAGGAGAGTACCAAATGTGTGTGGGCAGAATATATATCCCACGGGGGTAAAATTGAAAAAAGTTGAAAAAAAATTTTTTGGGACTTAGTCATTTTTCCGGCGTTTATCAGACTTTCAGATAGGGGAAATGTGAGTGAGCGTTCCGATTTCAGTTCCAGAGCGATTCGCCCAATGAGTCCTTGATATTTAGTCGTTTTCAGCCAATTTTCTGGATTTTTGAAAATTTCACTTTTTTGTGAAAATATCCACTAAATGAGGGAATAATATGTGTGAGGGTACCCCAGGAGAGTTCCAAATGTGTGTGGGCAGAATATATATCCCACGGGGGTAAAATTGAAAAAAGTTGAAAAAATTTTTTTTTGGGACTTAGTCATTTTTCTGGCGTTTATCAGACTTTCAGATAGGGGAAATGTCAGTGAGCGTTCTGATTTCAGTTCCAGAGCGATTCGCCCAATGAGTCCTTGATATTTAGTCATTTTCAGCCAATTTTCATGATTTTTGAAAATTTCACTTTTTTGTGAAAATATCCACTAAATGAGGGAATAATATGTATGAGGGTACCCCAGGAGAGTTCCAAATGTGTGTGGGTAGAATATATATCCCACGATGGTAAAATTGAACAAAGTTTAAAAAAAATTTTTTTTGGACTTAGTATTTTTTCCGGCGTTCATCAGACTTTCAGATAGGGGAAATGTCAGTGAGCATTCCGATTTCAGTTCCAGAGCGATTCGCCGAATGAGTCCTTGATATTTAGACGTTTTCAGCCAATTTTCTGGATTTTTGAAAATTTCACTTTTTTGTGAAAATATCCACTAAATGAGGGAATAATATGTGTGAGGGTCCCCCTGGAGAGTTCCAAATGTGTGTGGGCAGAATATATATCCCACGGGGGTAAAATTGAAAAAAGTTGAAAAAATTTTTTTTTGGGACTTAGTCATTTTTCTGGCGTTTATCAGACTTTCAGATAGGGGAAATGTCAGTGAGCGTTCTGATTTCAGTTCCAGAGCGATTCGCCCAATGAGTCCTTGATATTTAGTCATTTTCAGCCAATTTTCAGGATTTTTGAAAATTTCACTTTTTTGTGAAAATATCCACTAAATGAGGGAATAATATGTATGAGGGTCCCCCTGGAGAGTTCCAAATGTGTGTGGGTAGAATATATATCCCACGGGGATAAAATTGAAAAAAGTTGAAAAAAAATTTTTTTTGGACTTAGTAATTTTTATGGCGTTCATCAGACTTTCAGATAGGGGAAATGTCAGTGAGCATTCCGATTTCAGTTCCAGAGCGATTCGAACAATGAGTCCTTGATATTTAGAAATTTTCAGCCAATTTTCTGGATTTTTGAAAATTTCACTTTTTTGTGAAAATATCCACTAAATGAGGGAATAATATGTATGAGGGTACCCCAGGAGAGTTCCAAATGTGTGTGGGTAGAATATATATCCCACGAGGGTAAAATTGAACAAAGTTTAAAAAAAAATTTTTTTGGACTTAGTAATTTTTCCGGCGTTCATCAGACTTTCAGATAGGGGAAATGTCAGTGAGCATTCCGATTTCAGTTCCAGAGTGATTCGCCGAATGAGTCCTTGATATTAAGACGTTTTCAGCCAATTTTCTGGATTTTTGAAAATTTCACTTTTTTGTGAAAATATCCACTAAATGAGGGAATAATATGTGTGAGGGTCCCCCAGGAGAGTTCCAAATGTGTGTGGGTAGAATATATATCCCACGGGGATAAAATTGAAAAAAGTTTAAAAAAAATTTTTTTTGGACTTAGTAATTTTTATGGCGTTCATCAGACTTTCAGATAGGGGAAATGTCAGTGAGCATTCCGATTTCAGTTCCAGAGCGATTCGAACAATGAGTCCTTGATATTTAGACATTTTCAGCCAATTTTCTGGATTTTTGAAAATTTCACTTTTTTGTGAAAATATCCACTAAATGAGGGAATAATATGTGTGAGGGTACCCCAGGAGAGTTCCAAATGTGTGTGGGCAGAATATATATCCCACGGGGGTAAAATTGAAAAAAGTTAAAAAAAAAATTTTTTTGGGACTTAGTCATTTTTCCGGCGTTTATCAGACTTTCAGATAGGGGAAATGTGAGTGAGCGTTCCGATTTCAGTTCCAGAGCGATTCGCCCAATGAGTCCTTGATATTTAGTCGTTTTCAGCCAATTTTCTGGATTTTTGAAAATTTCACTTTTTTGTGAAAATATCCACTAAATGAGGGAATAATATGTGTGAGGGTACCCCAGGAGAGTTCCAAATGTGTGTGGGCAGAATATATATCCCACGTGGGTAAAATTGAAAAAAGTTGAAAAAAATTTTTTTTGGGACTTAGTCATTTTTCTGGCGTTTATCAGACTTTCAGATAGGGGAAATGTCAGTGAGCGTTCTGATTTCAGTTCCAGAGCGATTCGCCCAATGAGTCCTTGATATTTAGTCATTTTCAGCCAATTTTCAGGATTTTTGAAAATTTCACTTTTTTGTGAAAATATCCACTAAATGAGGGAATAATATGTGTGAGGGTATCCCAAGAGAGTTCCAAATGTGTGTGGGTAGAATATATATCCCACGGGGATAAAATTGAAAAAAGTTGAAAAAAAATTTTTTTTGGACTTAGTAATTTTTCAGGCGTTCATCAGACTTTCAGATAGGGGAAATGTCAGTGAGCATTCCGATTTCAGTTCCAGAGCGATTCGCCCAATGAGTCCTTGATATTTAGACATTTTCAGCCAATTTTCTGGATTTTTGAAAATTTCACTTTTTTTCTGAAAATATCCACTAAATGAGAGAATAATATGTGTGAGGGTACCCCAGGAGAGTTCCAAATGTGTGTGGGTAGAATATATATCCCACGGGGGTAAAATTGAAAAAAGTTGAAAAACATTTTTTTGGGGACTTAGTCATTTTTCCGGCGTTTATCAGACTTTCAGATAGGGGAAATGTCAGTGAGCGTTCTGATTTCAGTTCCAGAGCGATTCGTCCAATGAGTCCTTGATATTTAGTCATTTTCAGCCAATTTTTAGGATTTTTGAAAATTTCACTTTTTTGTGAAAATATCCACTAAATGAGGGAATAATATGTGTGAGGGTACCCCAGGAGAGTTCCAAATGTGTGTGGGTAGAATATATATCCCACGAGGGTAAAATTGAACAAAGTTTAATAAAAAATTTTTTTGGACTTAGTAATTTTTACGGCGTTCATCAGACTTTCAGATAGGGGAAATGTCAGTGAGCATTCCGATTTCAGTTCCAGAGCGATTCGCCGAATGAGTCCTTGATATTTAGACGTTTTCAGCCAATTTTCTGGATTTTTGAAAATTTCACTTTTTTGTGAAAATATCCACTAAATGAGGGAATAATATGTGTGAGGGTCCCCCAGGAGAGTTCCAAATGTGTGTGGGTAGAATATATATCCCACGGGGATAAAATTGAAAAAAGTTGAAAAAAAATTTTTTTTGGACTTAGTAATTTTTATGGCGTTCATCAGACTTTCAGATAGGGGAAATGTCAGTGAGCATTACGATTTCAGTTCCAGAGCGATTCGAACAATGAGTCCTTGATATTTAGACATTTTCAGCCAATTTTCTGGATTTTTGAAAATTTCACTTTTTTGTGAAAATATCCACTAAATGAGAGAATAATATGTGTGAGGGTACCCCAGGAGAGTTCCAAATGTGTGTGGGTAGAATATATATCCCATGGGGATAAAATTGAAAAAAGTTGAAAAAAAAATTTTTTTTGGACTTAGTAATTTTTCTGGCGTTTATCAGACTTTCAGATAGGGGAAATGTGAGTGAGCGTTCAGATTTCAGTTCCAGAGCGATTTGCCCAATGAGTCCTTGATATTCAGTCATTTTCAGCCAATTTTCTGGATTTTTGAAAATTTCACTTTTTTGTGAAAATATCCACTAAATGAGGGAATAATATGTGTGAGGGTACCCCAGGAGAGTTCGAAATGTGTGTGGGTAGAATATATATCCCACGGGGGTAAAATTGAAAAAAGTTGAAAAACATTTTTTTTGGGACTTAGTCATTTTTCCGGCGTTTATCAGACTTTCAGATAGGGGAAATGTGAGTGAGCGTTCCGATTTCAGTTCCAGAGCGATTCGTCCAATGAGTCCTTGATATTTAGTCATTTTCAGCCCATTTTTAGGATTTTTGAAAATTTCACTTTTTTGTGAAAATATCCACTAAATGAGGGAATAATATGTGTGAGGGTACCCCAGGAAAGTTCCAAATGTGTGTGGGTAGAATATATATCCCACGGGGGTAAAATTGAAAAAAGTTGAAAAACATTTTTTTTGGGACTTAGTCATTTTTCCGGCGTTTATCAGACTTTCAGATAGGGGAAATGTGAGTGAGCGTTCCGATTTCAGTTCCAGAGCGATTCGCCCAATGAGTCCTTGATATTTAGTCGTTTTCAGCCAATTTTCTGGATTTTTGAAAATTTCACTTTTTTGTGAAAATATCCACTAAATGAGGGAATAATATGTATGAGGGTACCCCAGGAGAGTACCAAATGTGTGTGGGCAGAATATATATCCCACGGGGGTAAAATTGAAAAAAGTTGAAAAAAAATTTTTGGGGACTTAGTCATTGTTCCGGCGTTTATCAGACTTTCAGATAGGGGAAATGTGAGTGAGCGTTCCGATTTCAGTTCCAGAGCGATTCGCCCAATGAGTCCTTGATATTTAGTCGTTTTCAGCCAATTTTCTGGATTTTTGAAAATTTCACTTTTTTGTGAAAATATCCACTAAATGAGGGAATAATATGTGTGAGGGTACCCCAGGAGAGTTCCAAATGTGTGTGGGCAGAATATATATCCCACGGGGGTAAAATTGAAAAAAGTTGAAAAACATTTTTTTTGGGACTTAGTCATTTTTCCGGCGTTTATCAGACTTTCAGATAGGGGAAATGTGAGTGAGTGTTCCGATTTCAGTTCCAGAGCGATTCGCCCAATGAGTCCTTGATATTTAGTCGTTTTCAGCCAATTTTCTGGATTTTTGAAAATTTCACTTTTTTGTGAAAATATCCACTAAATGAGGGAATAATATGTGTGAGGGTACCCCAGGAGAGTTCCAAATGTGTGTGGGTAGAATATATATCCCACCGGGGTAAAATTGAAAAAAGTTTAAAAACATTTTTTTTGGGACTTAGTCATTTTTCCGGCGTTTATCAGACTTTCAGATAGGGGAAATGTGAGTGAGCGTTCCGATTTCAGTTCCAGAGCGATTCGTCCAATGAGTCCTTGATATTTAGTCATTTTCAGCCCATTTTTAGGATTTTTGAAAATTTCACTTTTTTGTGAAAATATCCACTAAATGAGGGAATAATATGTGTGAGGGTACCCCAGGAGAGTTCCAAATGTGTGTGGGTAGAATATATATCCCACGGGGGTAAAATTGAAAAAAGTTGAAAAACATTTTTTTTGGGACTTAGTCATTTTTCCGGCATTTATCAGACTTTCAGATAGGGGAAATGTGAGTGAGCGTTCCGATTTCAGTTCCAGAGCGATTCGCCCAATGAGTCCTTGATATTTAGTCGTTTTCAGCCAATTTTCTGGATTTTTGAAAATTTCACTTTTTTGTGAAAATATCCACTAAATGAGGGAATAATATGTGTGAGGGTACCCCAGGAGAGTTCCAAATGTGTGTGGGTAGAATATATATACCACCGGGGTAAAATTGAAAAAAGTTGAAAAACATTTTTTTTGGGACTTAGTCATTTTTCCGGCGTTTATCAGACTTTCAGATAGGGGAAATGTGAGTGAGCGTTCCGATTTCAGTTCCAGAGCGATTCGTCCAATGAGTCCTTGATATTTAGTCATTTTCAGCCCATTTTTAGGATTTTTGAAAATTTCACTTTTTTGTGAAAATATCCACTAAATGAGGGAATAATATGTGTGAGGGTACCCCAGGAAAGTTCCAAATGTGTGTGGGTAGAATATATATCCCACGGGGGTAAAATTGAAAAAAGTTGAAAAACATTTTTTTTGGGACTTAGTCATTTTTCCGGCGTTTATCAGACTTTCAGATAGGGGAAATGTGAGTGAGCGTTCCGATTTCAGTTCCAGAGCGATTCGCCCAATGAGTCCTTGATATTTAGTCGTTTTCAGCCAATTTTCTGGATTTTTGAAAATTTCACTTTTTTGTGAAAATATCCACTAAATGAGGGAATAATATGTATGAGGGTACCCCAGGAGAGTACCAAATGTGTGTGGGCAGAATATATATCCCACGGGGGTAAAATTGAAAAAAGTTGAAAAAAAATTTTTTGGGACTTAGTCATTGTTCCGGCGTTTATCAGACTTTCAGATAGGGGAAATGTGAGTGAGCGTTCCGATTTCAGTTCCAGAGCGATTCGCCCAATGAGTCCTTGATATTTAGTCGTTTTCAGCCAATTTTCTGGATTTTTGAAAATTTCACTTTTTTGTGAAAATATCCACTAAATGAGGGAATAATATGTGTGAGGGTACCCCAGGAGAGTTCCAAATGTGTGTGGGCAGAATATATATCCCACGGGGGTAAAATTGAAAAAAGTTGAAAAACATTTTTTTGGGGACTTAGTCATTTTTCCGGCGTTTATCAGACTTTCAGATAGGGGAAATGTGAGTGAGCGTTCCGATTTCAGTTCCAGAGCGATTCGCCCAATGAGTCCTTGATATTTAGTCGTTTTCAGCCAATTTTCTGGATTTTTGAAAATTTCACTTTTTTGTGAAAATATCCACTAAATGAGGGAATAATATGTGTGAGGGTACCCCAGGAGAGTTCCAAATGTGTGTGGGTAGAATATATATCCCACCGGGGTAAAATTGAAAAAAGTTTAAAAACATTTTTTTTGGGACTTAGTCATTTTTCCGGCGTTTATCAGACTTTCAGATAGGGGAAATGTGAGTGAGCGTTCCGATTTCAGTTCCAGAGCGATTCGTCCAATGAGTCCTTGATATTTAGTCATTTTCAGCCCATTTTTAGGATTTTTGAAAATTTCACTTTTTTGTGAAAATATCCACTAAATGAGGGAATAATATGTGTGAGGGTACCCCAGGAGAGTTCCAAATGTGTGTGGGTAGAATATATATCCCACGGTGGTAAAATTGAAAAAAGTTGAAAAACATTTTTTTTGGGACTTAGTCATTTTTCCGGCGTTTATCAGACTTTCAGATAGGGGAAATGTGAGTGAGCGTTCCGATTTCAGTTCCAGAGCGATTCGCCCAATGAGTCCTTGATATTTAGTCGTTTTCAGCCAATTTTCTGGATTTTTGAAAATTTCACTTTTTTGTGAAAATATCCACTAAATGAGGGAATAATATGTGTGAGGGTACCCCAGGAGAGTTCCAAATGTGTGTGGGTAGAATATATATCCCACGGGGGTAAAATTGAAAAAAGTTGAAAAACATTTTTTTTGGGACTTAGTCATTTTTCCGGCGTTTATCAGACTTTCAGATAGGGGAAATGTGAGTGAGCGTTCCGATTTCAGTTCCAGAGCGATTCGCCCAATGAGTCCTTGATATTTAGTCGTTTTCAGCCAATTTTCTGGATTTTTGAAAATTTCACTTTTTTGTGAAAATATCCACTAAATGAGGGAATAATATGTGTGAGGGTACCCCAGGAGAGTTCCAAATGTGTGTGGGCAGAATATATATCCCAAGGGGGTAAAATTGAAAAAAGTTGAAAAAAATTTTTTTTGGGACTTAGTCATTTTTCCGGCGTTTATCAGACTTTCAGATAGGGGAAATGTGAGTGAGCGTTCCGATTTCAGTTCCAGAGCGATTCGCCCAATGAGTCCTTGATATTTAGTCGTTTTCAGCCAATTTTCTGGATTTTTGAAAATTTCACTTTTTTTGTGAAAATATCCACTAAATGAGGGAATAATATGTGTGAGGGTACCCCAGGAGAGTTCCAAATGTGTGTGGGTAGAATATATATCCCACGGGGGTAAAATTGAAAAAAGTTGAAAAACATTTTTTTTGGGACTTAGTCATTTTTCCGGCGTTTATCAGACTTTCAGATAGGGGAAATGTGAGTGAGCGTTCCGATTTCAGTTCCAGAGCGATTCGCCCAATGAGTCCTTGATATTTAGTCGTTTTCAGTCAATTTTCTGGATTTTTGAAAATTTCACTTTTTTTGTGAAAATATCCACTAAATGAGGGAATAATATGTGTGAGGGTACCCCAGGAGAGTTCCAAATGTGTGTGGGTAGAATATATATCCCACGGGGGTAAAATTGAAAAAAGTTGAAAAACATTTTTTTTGGGACTTAGTCATTTTTCCGGCGTTTATCAGACTTTCAGATAGGGGAAATGTGAGTGAGCGTTCCGATTTCAGTTCCAGAGCGATTCGCCCAATGAGTCCTTGATATTTAGTCGTTTTCAGCCAATTTTCTGGATTTTTGAAAATTTCACTTTTTTGTGAAAATATCCACTAAATGAGGGAATAATATGTGTGAGGGTACCCCAGGAGAGTTCCAAATGTGTGTGGGTAGAATATATATCCCACGGGGGTAAAATTGAAAAAAGTTGAAAAACATTTTTTTTGGGACTTAGTCATTTTTCCGGCGTTTATCAGACTTTCAGATAGGGGAAATGTGAGTGAGCGTTCCGATTTCAGTTCCAGAGCGATTCGCCCAATGAGTCCTTGATATTTAGTCGTTTTCAGCCAATTTTCTGGATTTTTGAAAATTTCACTTTTTTGTGAAAATATCCACTAAATGAGGGAATAATATGTGTGAGGGTACCCCAGGAGAGTTCCAAATGTGTGTGGGCAGAATATATATCCCAAGGGGGTAAAATTGAAAAAAGTTGAAAAAAATTTTTTTTGGGACTTAGTCATTTTTCCGGCGTTTATCAGACTTTCAGATAGGGGAAATGTGAGTGAGCGTTCCGATTTCAGTTCCAGAGCGATTCGCCCAATGAGTCCTTGATATTTAGTCGTTTTCAGCCAATTTTCTGGATTTTTGAAAATTTCACTTTTTTTGTGAAAATATCCACTAAATGAGGGAATAATATGTGTGAGGGTACCCCAGGAGAGTTCCAAATGTGTGTGGGTAGAATATATATCCCACGGGGGTAAAATTGAAAAAAGTTGAAAAACATTTTTTTTGGGACTTAGTCATTTTTCCGGCGTTTATCAGACTTTCAGATAGGGGAAATGTGAGTGAGCGTTCCGATTTCAGTTCCAGAGCGATTCGCCCAATGAGTCCTTGATATTTAGTCGTTTTCAGCCAATTTTCTGGATTTTTGAAAATTTCACTTTTTTGTGAAAATATCCACTAAATGAGGGAATAATATGTGTGAGGGTACCCCAGGAGAGTTCCAAATGTGTGTGGGCAGAATATATATCCCACGGGGGTAAAATTGAAAAAAGTTGAAAAAAAATTTTTTTGGGACTTAGTCATTTTTCCGGCGTTTATCAGACTTTCAGATAGGGGAAATGTGAGTGAGCGTTCCGATTTCAGTTCCAGAGCGATTCGCCCAATGAGTCCTTGATATTTAGTCGTTTTCAGCCAATTTTCTGGATTTTTGAAAATTTCACTTTTTTGTGAAAATATCCACTAAATGAGGGAATAATATGTGTGAGGGTACCCCAGGAGAGTTCCAAATGTGTGTGGGTAGAATATATATCCCACGGGGGTAAAATTGAAAAAAGTTTAAAAACAAATTTTTTTTGGACTTAGTCATTTTTCCGGCGTTTATCAGACTTTCAGATAGAGGAAATGTCAGTGAGCATTCCGATATCAGTTCCAGAGCGATTCGCCCAATGAGTCCTTGATATTTAGTCGTTTTCAGTCAATTTTCTGGATTTTTGAAAATTTCACTTTTTTGTGAAAATATCCACTAAATGAGGGAATAATATGTGTGAGGGTATCCCAAGAGAGTTCCAAATGTGTGTGGGTAGAATATATATCTCACGGGGATAAAATTGAAAAAAGTTGAAAAAAAAATTTTTTTGGACTTAGTAATTTTTCAGGCGTTCATCAGACTTTCAGATAGGGGAAATGTGAGTGAGCATTCCGATTTCAGTTCCAGAGCGATTCGCCCAATGAGTCCTTGATATTTAGACGTTTTCAGCCAATTTTCTGGATTTTTGAAAATTTCACTTTTTTTCTGAAAATATCCACTAAATGAGAGAATAATATGTGTGAGGGTACCCCAGGAGAGTTCCAAATGTGTGTGGGCAGAATATATATCCCACGGGGGTAAAATTGAAAAAAGTTGAAAAAAATTTTTTTTGGGACTTAGTCATTTTTCCGGCGTTTATCAGACTTTCAGATAGGGGAAATGTCAGTGAGCGTTCTGATTTCAGTTCCAGAGCGATTCGTCCAATTAGTCCTTGATATTTAGTCATTTTCAGCCAATTTTTAGGATTTTTGAAAATTTCACTTTTTTGTGAAAATATCCACTAAATGAGGGAATAATATGTGTGAGGGTACCCCAGGAGAGTTCCAAATGTGTGTGGGTAGAATATATATCCCACGGGGGTAAAATTGAAAAAAGTTGAAAAACATTTTTTTTGGGACTTAGTCATTTTTCCGGCGTTTATCAGACTTTCAGATAGGGGAAATGTGAATGAGCGTTCCGATTTCAGTTCCAGAGCGATTCGCCCAATGAGTCCTTGATATTTAGTCGTTTTCAGCCAATTTTCTGGATTTTTGAAAATTTCACTTTTTTGTGAAAATATCCACTAAATGAGGGAATAATATGTGTGAGGGTACCCCAGGAGAGTTCCAAATGTGTGTGGGTAGAATATATATCCCACCGGGGTAAAATTGAAAAAAGTTGAAAAACATTTTTTTTGGGACTTAGTCATTTTTCCGGCGTTTATCAGACTTTCAGATAGGGGAAATGTGAGTGAGCGTTCCGATTTCAGTTCCAGAGCGATTCGTCCAATGAGTCCTTGATATTTAGTCATTTTCAGCCCATTTTTAGGATTTTTGAAAATTTCACTTTTTTGTGAAAATATCCAGTAAATGAGGGAATAATATGTGTGAGGGTACCCCAGGAGAGTTCCAAATGTGTGTGGGTAGAATATATATCCCACGGGGATAAAATTGAAAAAAGTTGAAAAAAAATTTTTTTTGGACTTAGTAATTTTTATGGCGTTCATCAGACTTTCAGATAGGGGAAATGTCAGTGAGCATTCCGATTTCAGTTCCAGAGCGATTCGAACAATGAGTCCTTGATATTTAGACATTTTCAGCCAATTTTCTGGATTTTTGAAAATTTCACTTTTTTGTGAAAATATCCACTAAATGAGGGAATAATATGTATGAGGGTACCCCAGGAGAGTTCCAAATGTGTGTGGGTAGAATATATATCCCACGAGGGTAAAATTGAACAAAGTTTAAAAAAAAATTTTTTTGGACTTAGTAATTTTTCCGGCGTTCATCAGACTTTCAGATAGGGGAAATGTCAGTGAGCATTCCGATTTCAGTTCCAGAGCGATTCGCCGAATGAGTCCTTGATATTTAGTCGTTTTCAGCCAATTTTCTGGATTTTTGAAAATTTCACTTTTTTGTGAAAATATCCACTAAATGAGGGAATAATATGTGTGAGGGTACCCCAGGAGAGTTCCAAATGTGTGTGGGCAGAATATATATCCCACGGGGGTAAAATTGAAAAAAGTTAAAAAAAAAATTTTTTTGGGACTTAGTCATTTTTCCGGCGTTTATCAGACTTTCAGATAGGGGAAATGTGAGTGAGCGTTCCGATTTCAGTTCCAGAGCGATTCGCCCAATGAGTCCTTGATATTTAGTCGTTTTCAGCCAATTTTCTGGATTTTTGAAAATTTCACTTTTTTGTGAAAATATCCACTAAATGAGGGAATAATATGTGTGAGGGTACCCCAGGAGAGTTCCAAATGTGTGTGGGCAGAATATATATCCCACGTGGGTAAAATTGAAAAAAGTTGAAAAAATTTTTTTTTGGGACTTAGTCATTTTTCTGGCGTTTATCAGACTTTCAGATAGGGGAAATGTCAGTGAGCGTTCTGATTTCAGTTCCAGAGCGATTCGCCCAATGAGTCCTTGATATTTAGTCATTTTCAGCCAATTTTCAGGATTTTTGAAAATTTCACTTTTTTGTGAAAATATCCACTAAATGAGGGAATAATATGTGTGAGGGTATCCCAAGAGAGTTCCAAATGTGTGTGGGTAGAATATATATCCCACGGGGATAAAATTGAAAAAAGTTGAAAAAAAATTTTTTTTGGACTTAGTAATTTTTCAGGCGTTCATCAGACTTTCAGATAGGGGAAATGTCAGTGAGCATTCCGATTTCAGTTCCAGAGCGATTCGCCCAATGAGTCCTTGATATTTAGACGTTTTCAGCCAATTTTCTGGATTTTTGAAAATTTCACTTTTTTTCTGAAAATATCCACTAAATGAGAGAATAATATGTGTGAGGGTACCCCAGGAGAGTTCCAAATGTGTGTGGGTAGAATATATATCCCACGGGGGTAAAATTGAAAAAAGTTGAAAAACATTTTTTTGGGGACTTAGTCATTTTTCCGGCGTTTATCAGACTTTCAGATAGGGGAAATGTCAGTGAGCGTTCTGATTTCAGTTCCAGAGCGATTCGTCCAATGAGTCCTTGATATTTAGTCATTTTCAGCCAATTTTTAGGATTTTTGAAAATTTCACTTTTTTGTGAAAATATCCACTAAATGAGGGAATAATATGTGTGAGGGTACCCCAGGAGAGTTCCAAATGTGTGTGGGTAGAATATATATCCCACGAGGGTAAAATTGAACAAAGTTTAAAAAAAAATTTTTTTGGACTTAGTAATTTTTACGGCGTTCATCAGACTTTCAGATAGGGGAAATGTCAGTGAGCATTCCGATTTCAGTTCCAGAGCGATTCGCCGAATGAGTCCTTGATATTTAGACGTTTTCAGCCAATTTTCTGGATTTTTGAAAATTTCACTTTTTTGTGAAAATATCCACTAAATGAGGGAATAATATGTGTGAGGGTCCCCCAGGAGAGTTCCAAATGTGTGTGGGTAGAATATATATCCCACGGGGATAAAATTGAAAAAAGTTGAAAAAAAATTTTTTTTGGACTTAGTAATTTTTATGGCGTTCATCAGACTTTCAGATAGGGGAAATGTCAGTGAGCATTACGATTTCAGTTCCAGAGCGATTCGAACAATGAGTCCTTGATATTTAGACATTTTCAGCCAATTTTCTGGATTTTTGAAAATTTCACTTTTTTGTGAAAATATCCACTAAATGAGAGAATAATATGTGTGAGGGTACCCCAGGAGAGTTCCAAATGTGTGTGGGTAGAATATATATCCCATGGGGATAAAATTGAACAAAGTTTAAAAAAAAATTTTTTTGGACTTAGTAATTTTTCCGGCGTTCATCAGACTTTCAGATAGGGGAAATGTCAGTGAGCATTCCGATTTCAGTTCCAGAGCGATTCGCCGAATGAGTCCTTGATATTTAGTCGTTTTCAGCCAATTTTCTGGATTTTTGAAAATTTCACTTTTTTGTGAAAATATCCACTAAATGAGGGAATAATATGTGTGAGGGTACCCCAGGAGAGTTCCAAATGTGTGTGGGCAGAATATATATCCCACGGGGGTAAAATTGAAAAAAGTTAAAAAAAAAATTTTTTTGGGACTTAGTCATTTTTCCGGCGTTTATCAGACTTTCAGATAGGGGAAATGTGAGTGAGCGTTCCGATTTCAGTTCCAGAGCGATTCGCCCAATGAGTCCTTGATATTTAGTCGTTTTCAGCCAATTTTCTGGATTTTTGAAAATTTCACTTTTTTGTGAAAATATCCACTAAATGAGGGAATAATATGTGTGAGGGTACCCCAGGAGAGTTCCAAATGTGTGTGGGCAGAATATATATCCCACGTGGGTAAAATTGAAAAAAGTTGAAAAAATTTTTTTTTGGGACTTAGTCATTTTTCTGGCGTTTATCAGACTTTCAGATAGGGGAAATGTCAGTGAGCGTTCTGATTTCAGTTCCAGAGCGATTCGCCCAATGAGTCCTTGATATTTAGTCATTTTCAGCCAATTTTCAGGATTTTTGAAAATTTCACTTTTTTGTGAAAATATCCACTAAATGAGGGAATAATATGTGTGAGGGTATCCCAAGAGAGTTCCAAATGTGTGTGGGTAGAATATATATCCCACGGGGATAAAATTGAAAAAAGTTGAAAAAAAATTTTTTTTGGACTTAGTAATTTTTCAGGCGTTCATCAGACTTTCAGATAGGGGAAATGTCAGTGAGCATTCCGATTTCAGTTCCAGAGCGATTCGCCCAATGAGTCCTTGATATTTAGACGTTTTCAGCCAATTTTCTGGATTTTTGAAAATTTCACTTTTTTTCTGAAAATATCCACTAAATGAGAGAATAATATGTGTGAGGGTACCCCAGGAGAGTTCCAAATGTGTGTGGGTAGAATATATATCCCACGGGGGTAAAATTGAAAAAAGTTGAAAAACATTTTTTTGGGGACTTAGTCATTTTTCCGGCGTTTATCAGACTTTCAGATAGGGGAAATGTCAGTGAGCGTTCTGATTTCAGTTCCAGAGCGATTCGTCCAATGAGTCCTTGATATTTAGTCATTTTCAGCCAATTTTTAGGATTTTTGAAAATTTCACTTTTTT
This sequence comes from Phyllobates terribilis, assembly GCF_046119375.1. Taxonomy (NCBI): domain Eukaryota; kingdom Metazoa; phylum Chordata; class Amphibia; order Anura; family Dendrobatidae; genus Phyllobates; species Phyllobates terribilis. The sequence goes on along the minus strand of NW_027362805.1, from coordinate 9,227,206 downwards.
GTGAAAATATCCACTAAATGAGGGAATAATATGTGTGAGGGTACCCCAGGAGAGTTCCAAATGTGTGTGGGTAGAATATATATCCCACGAGGGTAAAATTGAACAAAGTTTAAAAAAAAATTTTTTTGGACTTAGTAATTTTTACGGCGTTCATCAGACTTTCAGATAGGGGAAATGTCAGTGAGCATTCCGATTTCAGTTCCAGAGCGATTCGCCGAATGAGTCCTTGATATTTAGACGTTTTCAGCCAATTTTCTGGATTTTTGAAAATTTCACTTTTTTGTGAAAATATCCACTAAATGAGGGAATAATATGTGTGAGGGTCCCCCAGGAGAGTTCCAAATGTGTGTGGGTAGAATATATATCCCACGGGGATAAAATTGAAAAAAGTTGAAAAAAATTTTTTTTTGGACTTAGTAATTTTTATGGCGTTCATCAGACTTTCAGATAGGGGAAATGTCAGTGAGCATTACGATTTCAGTTCCAGAGCGATTCGAACAATGAGTCCTTGATATTTAGACATTTTCAGCCAATTTTCTGGATTTTTGAAAATTTCACTTTTTTGTGAAAATATCCACTAAATGAGAGAATAATATGTGTGAGGGTACCCCAGGAGAGTTCCAAATGTGTGTGGGTAGAATATATATCCCATGGGGATAAAATTGAAAAAAGTTGAAAAAAAAATTTTTTTGGGACTTAGTAATTTTTCTGGCGTTTATCAGACTTTCAGATAGGGGAAATGTGAGTGAGCGTTCAGATTTCAGTTCCAGAGCGATTTGCCCAATGAGTCCTTGATATTCAGTCATTTTCAGCCAATTTTCTGGATTTTTGAAAATTTCACTTTTTTGTGAAAATATCCACTAAATGAGGGAATAATATGTGTGAGGGTACCCCAGGAGAGTTCCAAATGTGTGTGGGCAGAATATATATCCCACGGGGGTAAAATTGAAAAAAGTTGAAAAAAAATTTTTTTTGGACTTAGTCATTTTTCCGGCGTTTATCAGACTTTCAGTTAGGGGAAATGTCAGTGAGCGTTCTGATGTCAGTTCCAGAGCGATTCGCCCAATGAGTCCTTGATATTTAGTCATTTTCAGCCAATTTTCAGGATTTTTGAAATTTTCACTTTTTTGTGAAAATATCCACTAAATGAGGGAATAATATGTATGAGGGTACCCCAGGAGAGTTCCAAATGTGTGTGGGTAGAATATATATCCCACGAGGGTAAAATTGAACAAAGTTTAAAAAAAAATTTTTTTTGGACTTAGTCATTTTTCCGGCGTTTATCAGACTTTCAGATAGGGGAAATGTGAGTGAGCGTTCCGATTTCAGTTCCAGAGCGATTCGCCCAATGAGTCCTTGATATTTAGTCGTTTTCAGCCAATTTTCTGGATTTTTGAAAATTTCACTTTTTTGTGAAAATATCCACTAAATGAGGGAATAATATGTGTGAGGGTACCCCAGGAGAGTTCCAAATGTGTGTGGGCAGAATATATATCCCACGGGGGTAAAATTGAAAAAAGTTAAAAAAAAAATTTTTTTGGGACTTAGTCATTTTTCCGGCGTTTATCAGACTTTCAGATAGGGGAAATGTGAGTGAGCGTTCCGATTTCAGTTCCAGAGCGATTCGCCCAATGAGTCCTTGATATTTAGTCGTTTTCAGCCAATTTTCTGGATTTTTGAAAATTTCACTTTTTTGTGAAAATATCCACTAAATGAGGGAATAATATGTATGAGGGTACCCCAGGAGAGTACCAAATGTGTGTGGGCAGAATATATATCCCACGGGGGTAAAATTGAAAAAAGTTGAAAAAAAATTTTTTGGGACTTAGTCATTTTTCCGGCGTTTATCAGACTTTCAGATAGGGGAAATGTGAGTGAGCGTTCCGATTTCAGTTCCAGAGCGATTCGCCCAATGAGTCCTTGATATTTAGTCGTTTTCAGCCAATTTTCTGGATTTTTGAAAATTTCACTTTTTTGTGAAAATATCCACTAAATGAGGGAATAATATGTGTGAGGGTACCCCAGGAGAGTTCCAAATGTGTGTGGGCAGAATATATATCCCACGGGGGTAAAATTGAAAAAAGTTGAAAAAATTTTTTTTTGGGACTTAGTCATTTTTCTGGCGTTTATCAGACTTTCAGATAGGGGAAATGTCAGTGAGCGTTCTGATTTCAGTTCCAGAGCGATTCGCCCAATGAGTCCTTGATATTTAGTCATTTTCAGCCAATTTTCAGGATTTTTGAAAATTTCACTTTTTTGTGAAAATATCCACTAAATGAGGGAATAATATGTGTGAGGGTATCCCAAGAGAGTTCCAAATGTGTGTGGGTAGAATATATATCCCACGGGGATAAAATTGAAAAAAGTTGAAAAAAAATTTTTTTTGGACTTAGTAATTTTTCAGGCGTTCATCAGACTTTCAGATAGGGGAAATGTCAGTGAGCATTCCGATTTCAGTTCCAGAGCGATTCGCCCAATGAGTCCTTGATATTTAGACGTTTTCAGCCAATTTTCTGGATTTTTGAAAATTTCACTTTTTTTCTGAAAATATCCACTAAATGAGAGAATAATATGTGTGAGGGTACCCCAGGAGAGTTCCAAATGTGTGTGGGTAGAATATATATCCCACGGGGGTAAAATTGAAAAAAGTTGAAAAACATTTTTTTGGGGACTTAGTCATTTTTCCGGCGTTTATCAGACTTTCAGATAGGGGAAATGTCAGTGAGCGTTCTGATTTCAGTTCCAGAGCGATTCGCCCAATGAGTCCTTGATATTTAGTCATTTTCAGCCAATTTTCAGGATTTTTGAAAATTTCACTTTTTTGTGAAAATATCCACTAAATGAGGGAATAATATGTGTGAGGGTACCCCAGGAGAGTTCGAAATGTGTGTGGGTAGAATATATATCCCACGGGGGTAAAATTGAAAAAAGTTGAAAAACATTTTTTTTGGGACTTAGTCATTTTTCCGGCGTTTCTCAGACTTTCAGATAGGGGAAATGTGAGTGAGCGTTCCGATTTCAGTTCCAGAGCGATTCGCCCAATGAGTCCTTGATATTTAGTCGTTTTCAGCCAATTTTCTGGATTTTTGAAAATTTCACTTTTTTGTGAAAATATCCACTAAATGAGGGAATAATATGTGTGAGGGTACCCCAGGAGAGTTCCAAATGTGTGGGTAGAATATATATACCACCGGGGTAAAATTGAAAAAAGTTGAAAAACATTTTTTTTGGGACTTAGTCATTTTTCCGGCGTTTATCAGACTTTCAGATAGGGGAAATGTGAGTGAGCGTTCCGATTTCAGTTCCAGAGCGATTCGTCCAATGAGTCCTTGATATTTAGTCATTTTCAGCCCATTTTTAGGATTTTTGAAAATTTCACTTTTTTGTGAAAATATCCACTAAATGAGGGAATAATATGTGTGAGGGTACCCCAGGAAAGTTCCAAATGTGTGTGGGTAGAATATATATCCCACGGGGGTAAAATTGAAAAAAGTTGAAAAACATTTTTTTTGGGACTTAGTCATTTTTCCGGCGTTTATCAGACTTTCAGATAGGGGAAATGTGAGTGAGCGTTCCGATTTCAGTTCCAGAGCGATTCGCCCAATGAGTCCTTGATATTTAGTCGTTTTCAGCCAATTTTCTGGATTTTTGAAAATTTCACTTTTTTGTGAAAATATCCACTAAATGAGGGAATAATATGTATGAGGGTACCCCAGGAGAGTACCAAATGTGTGTGGGCAGAATATATATCCCACGGGGGTAAAATTGAAAAAAGTTGAAAAAAAATTTTTTGGGACTTAGTCATTGTTCCGGCGTTTATCAGACTTTCAGATAGGGGAAATGTGAGTGAGCGTTCCGATTTCAGATCCAGAGCGATTCGCCCAATGAGTCCTTGATATTTAGTCGTTTTCAGCCAATTTTCTGGATTTTTGAAAATTTCACTTTTTTGTGAAAATATCCACTAAATGAGGGAATAATATGTGTGAGGGTACCCCAGGAGAGTTCCAAATGTGTGTGGGCAGAATATATATCCCACGGGGGTAAAATTGAAAAAAGTTGAAAAACATTTTTTTTGGGACTTAGTCATTTTTCCGGCGTTTATCAGACTTTCAGATAGGGGAAATGTGAGTGAGCGTTCCGATTTCAGTTCCAGAGCGATTCGTCCAATGAGTCCTTGATATTTAGTCATTTTCAGCCCATTTTTAGGATTTTTGAAAATTTCACTTTTTTGTGAAAATATCCACTAAATGAGGGAATAATATGTGTGAGGGTACCCCAGGAGAGTTCCAAATGTGTGTGGGTAGAATATATATCCCACGGTGGTAAAATTGAAAAAAGTTGAAAAACATTTTTTTTGGGACTTAGTCATTTTTCCGGCGTTTATCAGACTTTCAGATAGGGGAAATGTGAGTGAGCGTTCCAATTTCAGTTCCAGAGCGATTCGCCCAATGAGTCCTTGATATTTAGTCGTTTTCAGCCAATTTTCTGGATTTTTGAAAATTTCACTTTTTTGTGAAAATATCCACTAAATGAGGGAATAATATGTGTGAGGGTACCCCAGGAGAGTTCCAAATGTGTGTGGGTAGAATATATATCCCACGGGGGTAAAATTGAAAAAAGTTGAAAAACATTTTTTTTGGGACTTAGTCATTTTTCCGGCGTTTATCAGACTTTCAGATAGGGGAAATGTGAGTGAGCGTTCCGATTTCAGTTCCAGAGCGATTCGCCCAATGAGTCCTTGATATTTAGTCGTTTTCAGCCAATTTTCTGGATTTTTGAAAATTTCACTTTTTTGTGAAAATATCCACTAAATGAGGGAATAATATGTGTGAGGGTACCCCAGGAGAGTTCGAAATGTGTGTGGGTAGAATATATATCCCACGGGGGTAAAATTGAAAAAAGTTGAAAAACATTTTTTTTGGGACTTAGTCATTTTTCCGGCGTTTCTCAGACTTTCAGATAGGGGAAATGTGAGTGAGCGTTCCGATTTCAGTTCCAGAGCGATTCGCCCAATGAGTCCTTGATATTTAGTCGTTTTCAGCCAATTTTCTGGATTTTTGAAAATTTCACTTTTTTGTGAAAATATCCACTAAATGAGGGAATAATATGTGTGAGGGTACCCCAGGAGAGTTCCAAATGTGTGTGGGTAGAATATATATACCACCGGGGTAAAATTGAAAAAAGTTGAAAAACATTTTTTTTGGGACTTAGTCATTTTTCCGGCGTTTATCAGACTTTCAGATAGGGGAAATGTGAGTGAGCGTTCCGATTTCAGTTCCAGAGCGATTCGTCCAATGAGTCCTTGATATTTAGTCATTTTCAGCCCATTTTTAGGATTTTTGAAAATTTCACTTTTTTGTGAAAATATCCACTAAATGAGGGAATAATATGTGTGAGGGTACCCCAGGAAAGTTCCAAATGTGTGTGGGTAGAATATATATCCCACGGGGGTAAAATTGAAAAAAGTTGAAAAACATTTTTTTTGGGACTTAGTCATTTTTCCGGCGTTTATCAGACTTTCAGATAGGGGAAATGTGAGTGAGCGTTCCGATTTCAGTTCCAGAGCGATTCGCCCAATGAGTCCTTGATATTTAGTCGTTTTCAGCCAATTTTCTGGATTTTTGAAAATTTCACTTTTTTGTGAAAATATCCACTAAATGAGGGAATAATATGTATGAGGGTACCCCAGGAGAGTACCAAATGTGTGTGGGCAGAATATATATCCCACGGGGGTAAAATTGAAAAAAGTTGAAAAAAAATTTTTTGGGACTTAGTCATTGTTCCGGCGTTTATCAGACTTTCAGATAGGGGAAATGTGAGTGAGCGTTCCGATTTCAGTTCCAGAGCGATTCGCCCAATGAGTCCTTGATATTTAGTCGTTTTCAGCCAATTTTCTGGATTTTTGAAAATTTCACTTTTTTGTGAAAATATCCACTAAATGAGGGAATAATATGTGTGAGGGTACCCCAGGAGAGTTCCAAATGTGTGTGGGCAGAATATATATCCCACGGGGGTAAAATTGAAAAAAGTTGAAAAACATTTTTTTTGGGACTTAGTCATTTTTCCGGCGTTTATCAGACTTTCAGATAGGGGAAATGTGAGTGAGCGTTCCGATTTCAGTTCCAGAGCGATTCGCCCAATGAGTCCTTGATATTTAGTCGATTTCAGCCAATTTTCTGGATTTTTGAAAATTTCACTTTTTTGTGAAAATATCCACTAAATGAGGGAATAATATGTGTGAGGGTACCCCAGGAGAGTTCCAAATGTGTGTGGGTAGAATATATATCCCACCGGGGTAAAATTGAAAAAAGTTTAAAAACATTTTTTTTGGGACTTAGTCATTTTTCCGGCGTTTATCAGACTTTCAGATAGGGGAAATGTGAGTGAGCGTTCCGATTTCAGTTCCAGAGCGATTCGTCCAATGAGTCCTTGATATTTAGTCATTTTCAGCCCATTTTTAGGATTTTTGAAAATTTCACTTTTTTGTGAAAATATCCACTAAATGAGGGAATAATATGTGTGAGGGTACCCCAGGAGAGTTCCAAATGTGTGTGGGTAGAATATATATCCCACGGTGGTAAAATTGAAAAAAGTTGAAAAACATTTTTTTTGGGACTTAGTCATTTTTCCGGCGTTTATCAGACTTTCAGATAGGGGAAATGTGAGTGAGCGTTCCGATTTCAGTTCCAGAGCGATTCGCCCAATGAGTCCTTGATATTTAGTCGTTTTCAGCCAATTTTCTGGATTTTTGAAAATTTCACTTTTTTGTGAAAATATCCACTAAATGAGGGAATAATATGTGTGAGGGTACCCCAGGAGAGTTCCAAATGTGTGTGGGTAGAATATATATCCCACGGGGGTAAAATTGAAAAAAGTTGAAAAACATTTTTTTTGGGACTTAGTCATTTTTCCGGCGTTTATCAGACTTTCAGATAGGGGAAATGTGAGTGAGCGTTCCGATTTCAGTTCCACAGCGATTCGCCCAATGAGTCCTTGATATTTAGTCGTTTTCAGCCAATTTTCTGGATTTTTGAAAATTTCACTTTTTTGTGAAAATATCCACTAAATGAGGGAATAATATGTGTGAGGGTACCCCAGGAGAGTTCGAAATGTGTGTGGGTAGAATATATATCCCACGGGGGTAAAATTGAAAAAAGTTGAAAAACATTTTTTTTGGGACTTAGTCATTTTTCCGGCGTTTCTCAGACTTTCAGATAGGGGAAATGTGAGTGAGCGTTCCGATTTCAGTTCCAGAGCGATTCGCCCAATGAGTCCTTGATATTTAGTCGTTTTCAGCCAATTTTCTGGATTTTTGAAAATTTCACTTTTTTGTGAAAATATCCACTAAATGAGGGAATAATATGTGTGAGGGTACCCCAGGAGAGTTCCAAATGTGTGTGGGTAGAATATATATACCACCGGGGTAAAATTGAAAAAAGTTGAAAAACATTTTTTTTGGGACTTAGTCATTTTTCCGGCGTTTATCAGACTTTCAGATAGGGGAAATGTGAGTGAGCGTTCCGATTTCAGTTCCAGAGCGATTCGTCCAATGAGTCCTTGATATTTAGTCATTTTCAGCCCATTTTTAGGATTTTTGAAAATTTCACTTTTTTGTGAAAATATCCACTAAATGAGGGAATAATATGTGTGAGGGTACCCCAGGAAAGTTCCAAATGTGTGTGGGTAGAATATATATCCCACGGGGGTAAAATTGAAAAAAGTTGAAAAACATTTTTTTTGGGACTTAGTCATTTTTCCGGCGTTTATCAGACTTTCAGATAGGGGAAATGTGAGTGAGCGTTCCGATTTCAGTTCCAGAGCGATTCGCCCAATGAGTCCTTGATATTTAGTCGTTTTCAGCCAATTTTCTGGATTTTTGAAAATTTCACTTTTTTGTGAAAATATCCACTAAATGAGGGAATAATATGTATGAGGGTACCCCAGGAGAGTACCAAATGTGTGTGGGCAGAATATATATCCCACGGGGGTAAAATTGAAAAAAGTTGAAAAAAATTTTTTTGGGACTTAGTCATTGTTCCGGCGTTTATCAGACTTTCAGATAGGGGAAATGTGAGTGAGCGTTCCGATTTCAGTTCCAGAGCGATTCGCCCAATGAGTCCTTGATATTTAGTCGTTTTCAGCCAATTTTCTGGATTTTTGAAAATTTCACTTTTTTGTGAAAATATCCACTAAATGAGGGAATAATATGTGTGAGGGTACCCCAGGAGAGTTCCAAATGTGTGTGGGCAGAATATATATCCCACGGGGGTAAAATTGAAAAAAGTTGAAAAACATTTTTTTTGGGACTTAGTCATTTTTCCGGCGTTTATCAGACTTTCAGATAGGGGAAATGTGAGTGAGCGTTCCGATTTCAGTTCCAGAGCGATTCGCCCAATGAGTCCTTGATATTTAGTCGTTTTCAGCCAATTTTCTGGATTTTTGAAAATTTCACTTTTTTGTGAAAATATCCACTAAATGAGGGAATAATATGTGTGAGGGTACCCCAGGAGAGTTCCAAATGTGTGTGGGTAGAATATATATCCCACCGGGGTAAAATTGAAAAAAGTTTAAAAACATTTTTTTGGGACTTAGTCATTTTTCCGGCGTTTATCAGACTTTCAGATAGGGGAAATGTGAGTGAGCGTTCCGATTTCAGTTCCAGAGCGATTCGTCCAATGAGTCCTTGATATTTAGTCATTTTCAGCCCATTTTTAGGATTTTTGAAAATTTCACTTTTTTGTGAAAATATCCACTAAATGAGGGAATAATATGTGTGAGGGTACCCCAGGAGAGTTCCAAATGTGTGTGGGTAGAATATATATCCCACGGTGGTAAAATTGAAAAAAGTTGAAAAACATTTTTTTTGGGACTTAGTCATTTTTCCGGCGTTTATCAGACTTTCAGATAGGGGAAATGTGAGTGAGCGTTCCGATTTCAGTTCCAGAGCGATTCGCCCAATGAGTCCTTGATATTTAGTCGTTTTCAGCCAATTTTCTGGATTTTTGAAAATTTCACTTTTTTGTGAAAATATCCACTAAATGAGGGAATAATATGTGTGAGGGTACCCCAGGAGAGTTCCAAATGTGTGTGGGTAGAATATATATACCACCGGGGTAAAATTGAAAAAAGTTGAAAAACATTTTTTTTGGGACTTAGTCATTTTTCCGGCGTTTATCAGACTTTCAGATAGGGGAAATGTGAGTGAGCGTTCCGATTTCAGTTCCAGAGCGATTCGTCCAATGAGTCCTTGATATTTAGTCATTTTCAGCCCATTTTTAGGATTTTTGAAAATTTCACTTTTTTGTGAAAATATCCACTAAATGAGGGAATAATATGTGTGAGGGTACCCCAGGAAAGTTCCAAATGTGTGTGGGTAGAATATATATCCCACGGGGGTAAAATTGAAAAAAGTTGAAAAACATTTTTTTTGGGACTTAGTCATTTTTCCGGCGTTTATCAGACTTTCAGATAGGGGAAATGTGAGTGAGCGTTCCGATTTCAGTTCCAGAGCGATTCGCCCAATGAGTCCTTGATATTTAGTCGTTTTCAGCCAATTTTCTGGATTTTTGAAAATTTCACTTTTTTGTGAAAATATCCACTAAATGAGGGAATAATATGTATGAGGGTACCCCAGGAGAGTACCAAATGTGTGTGGGCAGAATATATATCCCACGGGGGTAAAATTGAAAAAAGTTGAAAAAAATTTTTTTGGGACTTAGTCATTGTTCCGGCGTTTATCAGACTTTCAGATAGGGGAAATGTGAGTGAGCGTTCCGATTTCAGTTCCAGAGCGATTCGCCCAATGAGTCCTTGATATTTAGTCGTTTTCAGCCAATTTTCTGGATTTTTGAAAATTTCACTTTTTTGTGAAAATATCCACTAAATGAGGGAATAATATGTGTGAGGGTACCCCAGGAGAGTTCCAAATGTGTGTGGGCAGAATATATATCCCACGGGGGTAAAATTGAAAAAAGTTGAAAAACATTTTTTTTGGGACTTAGTCATTTTTCCGGCGTTTATCAGACTTTCAGATAGGGGAAATGTGAGTGAGCGTTCCGATTTCAGTTCCAGAGCGATTCGCCCAATGAGTCCTTGATATTTAGTCGTTTTCAGCCAATTTTCTGGATTTTTGAAAATTTCACTTTTTTGTGAAAATATCCACTAAATGAGGGAATAATATGTGTGAGGGTACCCCAGGAGAGTTCCAAATGTGTGTGGGTAGAATATATATCCCACCGGGGTAAAATTGAAAAAAGTTTAAAAACATTTTTTTGGGACTTAGTCATTTTTCCGGCGTTTATCAGACTTTCAGATAGGGGAAATGTGAGTGAGCGTTCCGATTTCAGTTCCAGAGCGATTCGTCCAATGAGTCCTTGATATTTAGTCATTTTCAGCCCATTTTTAGGATTTTTGAAAATTTCACTTTTTTGTGAAAATATCCACTAAATGAGGGAATAATATGTGTGAGGGTACCCCAGGAGAGTTCCAAATGTGTGTGGGTAGAATATATATCCCACGGTGGTAAAATTGAAAAAAGTTGAAAAACATTTTTTTTGGGACTTAGTCATTTTTCCGGCGTTTATCAGACTTTCAGATAGGGGAAATGTGAGTGAGCGTTCCGATTTCAGTTCCAGAGCGATTCGCCCAATGAGTCCTTGATATTTAGTCGTTTTCAGCCAATTTTCTGGATTTTTGAAAATTTCACTTTTTTGTGAAAATATCCACTAAATGAGGGAATAATATGTGTGAGGGTACCCCAGGAGAGTTCCAAATGTGTGTGGGTAGAATATATATCCCACGGGGGTAAAATTGAAAAAAGTTGAAAAACATTTTTTCTGGGACTTAGTCATTTTTCCGGCGTTTATCAGACTTTCAGATAGGGGAAATGTGAGTGAGCGTTCCGATTTCAGTTCCAGAGCGATTCGCCCAATGAGTCCTTGATATTTAGTCGTTTTCAGCCAATTTTCTGGATTTTTGAAAATTTCACTTTTTTGTGAAAATATCCACTAAATGAGGGAATAATATGTGTGAGGGTACCCCAGGAGAGTTCCAAATGTGTGTGGGCAGAATATATATCCCAAGGGGGTAAAATTGAAAAAAGTTGAAAAAATTTTTTTTTGGGACTTAGTCATTTTTCCGGCGTTTATCAGACTTTCAGATAGGGGAAATGTGAGTGAGCGTTCCGATTTCAGTTCCAGAGCGATTCGCCCAATGAGTCCTTGATATTTAGTCGTTTTCAGCCAATTTTCTGGATTTTTGAAAATTTCACTTTTTTTGTGAAAATATCCACTAAATGAGGGAATAATATGTGTGAGGGTACCCCAGGAGAGTTCCAAATGTGTGTGGGTAGAATATATATCCCACGGGGGTAAAATTGAAAAAAGTTGAAAAACATTTTTTTTGGGACTTAGTCATTTTTCCGGCGTTTATCAGACTTTCAGATAGGGGAAATGTGAGTGAGCGTTCCGATTTCAGTTCCAGAGCGATTCGCCCAATGAGTCCTTGATATTTAGTCGTTTTCAGCCAATTTTCTGGATTTTTGAAAATTTCACTTTTTTGTGAAAATATCCACTAAATGAGGGAATAATATGTGTGAGGGTACCCCAGGAGAGTTCCAAATGTGTGTGGGCAGAATATATATCCCACGGGGGTAAAATTGAAAAAAGTTGAAAAAAAATTTTTTTGGGACTTAGTCATTTTTCCGGCGTTTATCAGACTTTCAGATAGGGGAAATGTGAGTGAGCGTTCCGATTTCAGTTCCAGAGCGATTCGCCCAATGAGTCCTTGATATTTAGTCGTTTTCAGCCAATTTTCTGGATTTTTGAAAATTTCACTTTTTTGTGAAAATATCCACTAAATGAGGGAATAATATGTGTGAGGGTACCCCAGGAGAGTTCCAAATGTGTGTGGGTAGAATATATATCCCACGGGGGTAAAATTGAAAAAAGTTTAAAAACAAATTTTTTTTGGACTTAGTCATTTTTCCGGCGTTTATCAGACTTTCAGATAGAGGAAATGTCAGTGAGCATTCCGATATCAGTTCCAGAGCGATTCGCCCAATGAGTCCTTGATATTTAGTCGTTTTCAGCCAATTTTCTGGATTTTTGAAAATTTCACTTTTTTGTGAAAATATCCACTAAATGAGGGAATAATATGTGAGAGGGTACCCCAGGAGAGTTCCAAATGTGTGTGGGTAGAATATATATCCCACCGGGGTAAAATTGAAAAAAGTTGAAAAACATTTTTTTTGGGACTTAGTCATTTTTCCGGCGTTTATCAGACTTTCAGATAGGGGAAATGTGAGTGAGCGTTCCGATTTCAGTTCCAGAGCGATTCGTCCAATGAGTCCTTGATATTTAGTCATTTTCAGCCCATTTTTAGGATTTTTGAAAATTTCACTTTTTTGTGAAAATATCCAGTAAATGAGGGAATAATATGTGTGAGGGTACCCCAGGAGAGTTCCAAATGTGTGTGGGTAGAATATATATCCCACGGGGGTAAAATTGAAAAAAGTTGAAAAACATTTTTTTTGGGACTTAGTCATTTTTCCGGCGTTTATCAGACTTTCAGATAGGGGAAATGTGAGTGAGCGTTCTGATGTCAGTTCCAGAGCGATTCGCCCAATGAGTCCTTGATATTTAGTCATTTTCAGCCAATTTTCAGGATTTTTGAAAATTTCACTTTTTTGTGAAAATATCCACTAAATGAGGGAATAATATGTATGAGGGTACCCCAGGAGAGTTCCAAATGTGTGTGGGTAGAATATATATCCCACGAGGGTAAAATTGAACAAAGTTTAAAAAAAATTTTTTTTGGACTTAGTAATTTTTCCGGCGTTCATCAGACTTTCAGATAGGGGAAATGTCAGTGAGCATTCCGATTTCAGTTCCAGAGCGATTCGCCGATTGAGTCCTTGATATTTAGACGTTTTCAGCCAATTTTCTGGATTTTTGAAAATTTCACTTTTTTGTGAAAATATCCACTAAATGAGGGAATAATATGTGTGAGGGTCCCCCAGGAGAGTTCCAAATGTGTGTGGGTAGAATATATATCCCACGGGGATAAAATTGAAAAAAGTTGAAAAAAAATTTTTTTTGGACTTAGTAATTTTTATGGCGTTCATCAGACTTTCAGATAGGGGAAATGTCAGTGAGCATTCCGATTTCAGTTCCAGAGCGATTCGAACTATGAGTCCTTGATATTTAGACATTTTCAGCCAATTTTCTGGATTTTTGAAAATTTCACTTTTTTGTGAAAATATCCACTAAATGAGAGAATAATATGTGTGAGGGTACCCCAGGAGAGTTCCAAATGTGTGTGGGTAGAATATATATCCCATGGGGATAAAATTGAAAAAAGTTGAAAAAAAAATTTTTTTTGGACTTAGTAATTTTTCTGGCGTTTATCAGACTTTCAGATAGGGGAAATGTCAGTGAGCGTTCAGATTTCAGTTCCAGAGCGATTTGCCCAATGAGTCCTTGATATTCAGTCATTTTCAGCCAATTTTCTGGATTTTTGAAAATTTCACTTTTTTGTGAAAATATCCACTAAATGAGGGAATAATATGTGTGAGGGTACCCCAGGAGAGTTCCAAATGTGTGTGGGTAGAATATATATCCCACGAGGGTAAAATTGAACAAAGTTTAAAAAAAAATTTTTTTTGGACTTAGTCATTTTTCCGGCGTTTATCAGACTTTCAGATAGGGGAAATGTGAGTGAGCGTTCCGATTTCAGTTCCAGAGCGATTCGCCCAATGAGTCCTTGATATTTAGTCGTTTTCAGCCAATTTTCTGGATTTTTGAAAATTTCACTTTTTTGTGAAAATATCCACTAAATGAGGGAATAATATGTATGAGGGTACCCCAGGAGAGTACCAAATGTGTGTGGGCAGAATATATATCCCACGGGGGTAAAATTGAAAAAAGTTGAAAAAAAATTTTTTGGGACTTAGTCATTTTTCTGGCGTTTATCAGACTTTCAGATAGGGGAAATGTCAGTGAGCGTTCTGATTTCAGTTCCAGAGCGATTCGCCCAATGAGTCCTTGATATTTAGTCATTTTCAGCCAATTTTCTGGATTTTTGAAAATTTCACTTTTTTGTGAAAATATCCACTAAATGAGGGAATAATATGTGTGAGGGTACCCCAGGAGAGTTCCAAATGTGTGTGGGTAGAATATATATCCCACCGGGGTAAAATTGAAAAAAGTTTAAAAACATTTTTTTTGGGACTTAGTCATTTTTCCGGCGTTTATCAGACTTTCAGATAGGGGAAATGTGAGTGAGCGTTCCGATTTCAGTTCCAGAGCGATTCGTCCAATGAGTCCTTGATATTTAGTCATTTTCAGCCCATTTTTAGGATTTTTGAAAATTTCACTTTTTTGTGAAAATATCCACTAAATGAGGGAATAATATGTGTGAGGGTACCCCAGGAGAGTTCCAAATGTGTGTGGGTAGAATATATATCCCACGGTGGTAAAATTGAAAAAAGTTGAAAAACATTTTTTTTGGGACTTAGTCATTTTTCCGGCGTTTATCAGACTTTCAGATAGGGGAAATGTGAGTGAGCGTTCCGATTTCAGTTCCAGAGCGATTCGCCCAATGAGTCCTTGATATTTAGTCGTTTTCAGCCAATTTTCTGGATTTTTGAAAATTTCACTTTTTTGTGAAAATATCCACTAAATGAGGGAATAATATGTGTGAGGGTACCCCAGGAGAGTTCCAAATGTGTGTGGGTAGAATATATATCCCACGGGGGTAAAATTGAAAAAAGTTGAAAAACATTTTTTTTGGGACTTAGTCATTTTTCCGGCGTTTATCAGACTTTCAGATAGGGGAAATGTGAGTGAGCGTTCCGATTTCAGTTCCAGAGCGATTCGCCCAATGAGTCCTTGATATTTAGTCGTTTTCAGCCAATTTTCTGGATTTTTGAAAATTTCACTTTTTTGTGAAAATATCCACTAAATGAGGGAATAATATGTGTGAGGGTACCCCAGGAGAGTTCCAAATGTGTGTGGGCAGAATATATATCCCAAGGGGGTAAAATTGAAAAAAGTTGAAAAAAATTTTTTTTGGGACTTAGTCATTTTTCCGGCGTTTATCAGACTTTCAGATAGGGGAAATGTGAGTGAGCGTTCCGATTTCAGTTCCAGAGCGATTCGCCCAATGAGTCCTTGATATTTAGTCGTTTTCAGCCAAATTTCTGGATTTTTGAAAATTTCACTTTTTTTGTGAAAATATCCACTAAATGAGGGAATAATATGTGTGAGGGTACCCCAGGAGAGTTCCAAATGTGTGTGGGTAGAATATATATCCCACGGGGGTAAAATTGAAAAAAGTTGAAAAACATTTTTTTTGGGACTTAGTCATTTTTCCGGCGTTTATCAGACTTTCAGATAGGGGAAATGTGAGTGAGCGTTCCGATTTCAGTTCCAGAGCGATTCGCCCAATGAGTCCTTGATATTTAGTCGTTTTCAGCCAATTTTCTGGATTTTTGAAAATTTCACTTTTTTGTGAAAATATCCACTAAATGAGGGAATAATATGTGTGAGGGTACCCCAGGAGAGTTCCAAATGTGTGTGGGCAGAATATATATCCCACGGGGGTAAAATTGAAAAAAGTTGAAAAAAAATTTTTGGGGACTTAGTCATTTTTCCGGCGTTTATCAGACTTTCAGATAGGGGAAATGTGAGTGAGCGTTCCGATTTCAGTTCCAGAGCGATTCGCCCAATGAGTCCTTGATATTTAGTCGTTTTCAGCCAATTTTCTGGATTTTTGAAAATTTCACTTTTTTGTGAAAATATCCACTAAATGAGGGAATAATATGTGTGAGGGTACCCCAGGAGAGTTCCAAATGTGTGTGGGTAGAATATATATCCCATGGGGGTAAAATTGAAAAAAGTTTAAAAACAAATTTTTTTTGGACTTAGTCATTTTTCCGGCGTTTATCAGACTTTCAGATAGAGGAAATGTCAGTGAGCATTCCGATATCAGTTCAGAGCGATTCGCCCAATGAGTCATTGATATTTAGTCGTTTTCAGTCAATTTTCTGGATTTTTGAAAATTTCACTTTTTTGTGAAAATATCCACTAAATGAGGGAATAATATGTGTGAGGGTATCCCAAGAGAGTTCCAAATGTGTGTGGGTAGAATATATATCTCACGGGGATAAAATTGAAAAAAGTTGAAAAAAACATTTTTTTGGACTTAGTAATTTTTCAGGCGTTCATCAGACTTTCAGATAGGGGAAATGTGAGTGAGCATTCCGATTTCAGTTCCAGAGCGATTCGCCCAATGAGTCCTTGATATTTAGACGTTTTCAGCCAATTTTCTGGATTTTTGAAAATTTCACTTTTTTTCTGAAAATATCCACTAAATGAGAGAATAATATGTGTGAGGGTACCCCAGGAGAGTTCCAAATGTGTGTGGGTAGAATATATATCCCACGGGGGTAAAATTGAAAAAAGTTGAAACACATTTTTTTTGGGACTTAGTCATTTTTCCGGCGTTTATCAGACTTTCAGATAGGGGAAATGTGAGTGAGCGTTCCGATTTCAGTTCCAGAGCGATTCGCCCAATGAGTCCTTGATATTTAGTCGTTTTCAGCCAATTTTCTGGATTTTTGAAAATTTCACTTTTTTGTGAAAATATCCACTAAATGAGGGAATAATATGTGTGAGAGTACCCCAGGAGAGTTCCAAATGTGTGTGGGTAGAATATATATTCCACGGGGGTAAAATTGAAAAAAGTTTAAAAACAAATTTTTTTTGGACTTAGTCATTTTTCCGGCGTTTATCAGACTTTCAGATAGAGGAAATGTCAGTGAGCATTCCGATATCAGTTCCAGAGCGATTCGCCCAATGACTCCTTGATATTTAGTCGTTTTCAGCCAATTTTCTGTATTTTTGAAAATTTCAGTTTTTTGTGAAAATATCAACTAAATGAGGGAATAATATGTGTGAGAGTACCCCAGGAGAGTTCCAAATGTGTGTCGGTAGAAAATATATCCCACGGGGGTAAAATTGAAAAAAGTTGAAAAAAAATTTTTTTGGACTTAGTCATTTTTCCGGCATTTATCAGACTTTCAGATAGGGGAAATGTCAGTGAGCGTTCCGATTTCAGTTCCAGAGCGATTCGCCCAATGAGTCCTTGATATTTAGTCGTTTTCAGCCAATTATCTGGATTTTTGAAAATTTCACTTTTTTGTGAAAATATCCACTAAATGAGGGAATAATATGTGTGAGGGAACCCCAGGAGAGTTCCAAATGTGTGTGGGTAGAATATATATCCCACGGGGATAAAATTGAAAAAGTTGAAAAAAAAAATTTTTTTGGACTTAGTAATTTTTCCGGCGTTTATCAGCCTTTCAGATAGGGGAAATGTCAGTGAGCGTTCAGATTTCAGTTCCAGAGCGATTTGCCCAATGAGTCCTTGATATTTAGTCGTTTTCAGCCAATTTTCTGGATTTTTGAAAATTTCACTTTTTTGTGAAAATATCCACTAAATGAGGGAATAATATGTGTGAGGGTACCCCAGGAGAGTTCCAAATGTGTGTGGGTAGAATATATATCCCACGGGGGTAAAATTTAAAAAAGTTGAAAAAAATTTTTTTTAAGGACTTAGTCATTTTTCCGGCGTTTATCAGACTTTCAGATAGGGGAAATGTCAGTGAGCATTCTGATTTCAGTTCCAGAGCGATTCGCCCAATGAGTCCTTGATATTTAGTCGTTTTCAGCCAATTTTCTGTATTTTTGAAAATTTCAGTTTTTTGTGAAAATATCCACTAAATGAGGGAATAATATGTGTGAGGGTACCCCAGGAGAGTTCCAAATGTGTGTGGGTAGAACATATATCCCACGGGGGTAAAATTGAAAAAAGTTGAAAAAAATTTTTTTTGGACTTAGTCATTTTTCCGGCATTTATCAGACTTTCAGATAGGGGAAATGTCAGTGAGCGTTCAGATTTCAGTTCCAGAGCGATTTGCCCAATGAGTCCTTGATATTTAGTCGTTTTCTGCCAATTTTCTGGATTTTTGAAAATTTCACTTTTTTGTGAAAATATCCACTAAATGAGGGAATAATATGTGTGAGGGAACCCCAGGAGAGTTCCAAATGTGTCTGGGTAGAATATATATCCCACGGGGATAAAATTGAAAAAAGTTGAAAAAAAAATTTTTTTTGGACTTAGTAATTTTTCCGGCGTTTATCAGACTTTCAGATAGGGGAAATGTCAGTGAGCGTTCAGATTTCAGTTCCAGAGCGATTTGCCCAATGAGTCCTTGATATTCAGTCATTTTCAGCCAATTTTCTGGATTTTTAAAAATTTCACTTTTTTGTGAAAATATCCACTAAATGAGGGAATAATATGTGTGAGGGTACCCCAGGAGAGTTCCAAATGTGTGTGGGTAGAATATATATCCCACGGGGGTAAAATTGAAAAAAGTTGAAAAAAATTTTTTTTTGGACTTAGTCATTTTTCCGGCGTTTATCAGACTTTCAGATAGGGGAAATGTCAGTGAGCATTCTGATTTCAGTTCCAGAGCGATTCGCCCAATGAGTCCTTGATATTTACTCGTTTTCAGCCAATTTTCTGAATTTTTGAAAATTTCACTTTTTTTCTGAAAATATCCACTAAATGAGAGAATAATATGTGTGAGGGTACCTCAGGAGAGTTCCAAATGTGTGTGGGTAGAATATATATCCCACGGGGGTAAAATTGAAAAAAGTTAAAAAACATTTTTTTTGGGACTTAGTCATTTTTCCGGCGTTTATCAGACTTTCAGATAGGGGAAATGTGAGTGAGCGTTCCGATTTCAAATCCAGAGCGATTCGCCCAATGAGTCGTTTTCAGCCAATTTTCTGGATTTTTGAAAATTTCACTTTTTTGTGAAAATATCCACTAAATGAGGGAATAATATGTGTGAGGGTACCCCAGGAGAGTTCCAAATGTGTGAGGGCAGAATATATATCCCACGGGGGTAAAATTGAAAAAAGTTGAAAAACATTTTTTTGGGGACTTAGTCATTTTTCCGGCGTTTATCAGACTTTCAGATAGGGGAAATGTGAGTGAGCGTTCCGATTTCAAATCCAGAGCGATTCGCCCAATGAGTCGTTTTCAGCCAATTTTCTGGATTTTTGAAAATTTCACTTTTTTGTGAAAATATCCACTAAATGAGGGAATAATATGTGTGAGGGTACCCCAGGAGAGTTCCAAATGTGTGTGGGTAGAATATATATCCCACGGGGGTAAAATTGAAAAAAGTTGAAAAACATTTTTTTTGGGACTTAGTCATTTTTCCGGCGTTTATCAGACTTTCAGATAGGGGAAATGTGAGTGAGCGTTCCGATTTCAGTTCCAGAGCGATTCGCCCAATGAGTCCTTGATATTTAGTCGTTTTCAGCCAATTTTCTGGATTTTTGAAAATTTCACTTTTTTGTGAAAATATCCACTAAATGAGGGAATAATATGTGTGAGGGTACCCCAGGAGAGTTCCAAATGTGTGTGGGCAGAATATATATCCCACGGGGGTAAAATTGAAAAAAGTTGAAAAAAAATTTTTTTGGGACTTAGTCATTTTTCCGGCATTTATCAGACTTTCAGATAGGGGAAATGTGAGTGAGCGTTCCGATTTCAGTTCCAGAGCGATTCGCCCAATGAGTCCTTGATATTTAGTCGTTTTCAGCCAATTTTCTGGATTTTTGAAAATTTCACTTTTTTGTGAAAATATCCACTAAATGAGGGAATAATATGTGTGAGGGTACCCCAGGAGAGTTCCAAATGTGTGTGGGTAGAATATATATCCCACGGGGGTAAAATTGAAAAAAGTTGAAAAACATTTTTTTTGGGACTTAGTCATTTTTCCGGCGTTTATCAGACTTTCAGATAGGGGAAATGTGAGTGAGCGTTCCGATTTCAGTTCCAGAGCGATTCGCCCAATGAGTCCTTGATATTTAGTCGTTTTCAGCCAATTTTCTGGATTTTTGAAAATTTCACTTTTTTGTGAAAATATCCACTAAATGAGGGAATAATATGTGTGAGGGTACCCCAGGAGAGTTCCAAATGTGTGTGGGTAGAATATATATCCCACGGGGGTAAAATTGAAAAAAGTTGAAAAACATTTTTTTTGGGACTTAGTCATTTTTCCGGCGTTTATCAGACTTTCAGATAGGGGAAATGTGAGTGAGCGTTCAGATTTCAGTTCCAGAGCGATTTGCCCAATGAGTCCTTGATATTTAGTCGTTTTCAGCCAATTTTCTGGATTTTTGAAAATTTCACTTTTTTGTGAAAATATCCACTAAATGAGGGAATAATATGTGTGAGGGTACCCCAGGAGAGTTCCAAATGTGTGTGGGTAGAATATATATCCCACGGGGGTAAAATTTAAAAAAGTTGAAAAAAATTTTTTTTAAGGACTTAGTCATTTTTCCGGCGTTTATCAGACTTTCAGATAGGGGAAATGTCAGTGAGCATTCTGATTTCAGTTCCAGAGCGATTCGCCCAATGAGTCCTTGATATTTAGTCGTTTTCAGCCAATTTTCTGTATTTTTGAAAATTTCAGTTTTTTGTGAAAATATCCACTAAATGAGGGAATAATATGTGTGAGGGTACCCCAGGAGAGTTCCAAATGTGTGTGGGTAGAACATATATCCCACGGGGGTAAAATTGAAAAAAGTTGAAAAAAATTTTTTTTGGACTTAGTCATTTTTCCGGCATTTATCAGACTTTCAGATAGGGGAAATGTCAGTGAGCGTTCAGATTTCAGTTCCAGAGCGATTTGCCCAATGAGTCCTTGATATTTAGTCGTTTTCTGCCAATTTTCTGGATTTTTGAAAATTTCACTTTTTTGTGAAAATATCCACTAAATGAGGGAATAATATGTGTGAGGGAACCCCAGGAGAGTTCCAAATGTGTGTGGGTAGAATATATATCCCACGGGGATAAAATTGAAAAAAGTTGAAAAAAATTTTTTTTTGGACTTAGTCATTTTTCCGGCGTTTATCAGACTTTCAGATAGGGGAAATGTCAGTGAGCATTCTGATTTCAGTTCCAGAGCGATTCGCCCAATGAGTCCTTGATATTTACTCGTTTTCAGCCAATTTTCTGGATTTTTGAAAATTTCACTTTTTTTCTGAAAATATCCACTAAATGAGAGAATAATATGTGTGAGGGTACCTCAGGAGAGTTCCAAATGTGTGTGGGTAGAATATATATCCCACGGGGGTAAAATTGAAAAAAGTTAAAAAACATTTTTTTTGGGACTTAGTCATTTTTCCGGCGTTTATCAGACTTTCAGATAGGGGAAATGTGAGTGAGCGTTCCGATTTCAAATCCAGAGCGATTCGCCCAATGAGTCGTTTTCAGCCAATTTTCTGGATTTTTGAAAATTTCACTTTTTTGTGAAAATATCCACTAAATGAGGGAATAATATGTGTGAGGGTACCCCAGGAGAGTTCCAAATGTGTGAGGGCAGAATATATATCCCACGGGGGTAAAATTGAAAAAAGTTGAAAAACATTTTTTTGGGGACTTAGTCATTTTTCCGGCGTTTATCAGACTTTCAGATAGGGGAAATGTGAGTGAGCGTTCCGATTTCAAATCCAGAGCGATTCGCCCAATGAGTCGTTTTCAGCCAATTTTCTGGATTTTTGAAAATTTCACTTTTTTGTGAAAATATCCACTAAATGAGGGAATAATATGTGTGAGGGTACCCCAGGAGAGTTCCAAATGTGTGTGGGTAGAATATATATCCCACGGGGGTAAAATTGAAAAAAGTTGAAAAACATTTTTTTTGGGACTTAGTCATTTTTCCGGCGTTTATCAGACTTTCAGATAGGGGAAATGTGAGTGAGCGTTCCGATTTCAGTTCCAGAGCGATTCGCCCAATGAGTCCTTGATATTTAGTCGTTTTCAGCCAATTTTCTGGATTTTTGAAAATTTCACTTTTTTGTGAAAATATCCACTAAATGAGGGAATAATATGTGTGAGGGTACCCCAGGAGAGTTCCAAATGTGTGTGGGCAGAATATATATCCCACGGGGGTAAAATTGAAAAAAGTTGAAAAAAAATTTTTTTGGGACTTAGTCATTTTTCCGGCATTTATCAGACTTTCAGATAGGGGAAATGTGAGTGAGCGTTCCGATTTCAGTTCCAGAGCGATTCGCCCAATGAGTCCTTGATATTTAGTCGTTTTCAGCCAATTTTCTGGATTTTTGAAAATTTCACTTTTTTGTGAAAATATCCACTAAATGAGGGAATAATATGTGTGAGGGTACCCCAGGAGAGTTCCAAATGTGTGTGGGTAGAATATATATCCCACGGGGGTAAAATTGAAAAAAGTTGAAAAACATTTTTTTTGGGACTTAGTCATTTTTCCGGCGTTTATCAGACTTTCAGATAGGGGAAATGTGAGTGAGCGTTCCGATTTCAGTTCCAGAGCGATTCGCCCAATGAGTCCTTGATATTTAGTCGTTTTCAGCCAATTTTCTGGATTTTTGAAAATTTCACTTTTTTGTGAAAATATCCACTAAATGAGGGAATAATATGTGTGAGGGTACCCCAGGAGAGTTCCAAATGTGTGTGGGTAGAATATATATCCCACGGGGGTAAAATTGAAAAAAGTTGAAAAACATTTTTTTTGGGACTTAGTCATTTTTCCGGCGTTTATCAGACTTTCAGATAGGGGAAATGTGAGTGAGCGTTCAGATTTCAGTTCCAGAGCGATTTGCCCAATGAGTCCTTGATATTTAGTCGTTTTCAGCCAATTTTCTGGATTTTTGAAAATTTCACTTTTTTGTGAAAATATCCACTAAATGAGGGAATAATATGTGTGAGGGTACCCCAGGAGAGTTCCAAATGTGTGTGGGTAGAATATATATCCCACGGGGGTAAAATTTAAAAAAGTTGAAAAAAATTTTTTTTAAGGACTTAGTCATTTTTCCGGCGTTTATCAGACTTTCAGATAGGGGAAATGTCAGTGAGCATTCTGATTTCAGTTCCAGAGCGATTCGCCCAATGAGTCCTTGATATTTAGTCGTTTTCAGCCAATTTTCTGTATTTTTGAAAATTTCAGTTTTTTGTGAAAATATCCACTAAATGAGGGAATAATATGTGTGAGGGTACCCCAGGAGAGTTCCAAATGTGTGTGGGTAGAACATATATCCCACGGGGGTAAAATTGAAAAAAGTTGAAAAAAATTTTTTTTGGACTTAGTCATTTTTCCGGCATTTATCAGACTTTCAGATAGGGGAAATGTCAGTGAGCGTTCAGATTTCAGTTCCAGAGCGATTTGCCCAATGAGTCCTTGATATTTAGTCGTTTTCTGCCAATTTTCTGGATTTTTGAAAATTTCACTTTTTTGTGAAAATATCCACTAAATGAGGGAATAATATGTGTGAGGGAACCCCAGGAGAGTTCCAAATGTGTGTGGGTAGAATATATATCCCACGGGGATAAAATTGAAAAAAGTTGAAAAAAATTTTTTTTTGGACTTAGTCATTTTTCCGGCGTTTATCAGACTTTCAGATAGGGGAAATGTCAGTGAGCATTCTGATTTCAGTTCCAGAGCGATTCGCCCAATGAGTCCTTGATATTTACTCGTTTTCAGCCAATTTTCTGGATTTTTGAAAATTTCACTTTTTTTCTGAAAATATCCACTAAATGAGAGAATAATATGTGTGAGGGTACCTCAGGAGAGTTCCAAATGTGTGTGGGTAGAATATATATCCCACGGGGGTAAAATTGAAAAAAGTTAAAAAACATTTTTTTTGGGACTTAGTCATTTTTCCGGCGTTTATCAGACTTTCAGATAGGGGAAATGTGAGTGAGCGTTCCGATTTCAAATCCAGAGCGATTCGCCCAATGAGTCGTTTTCAGCCAATTTTCTGGATTTTTGAAAATTTCACTTTTTTGTGAAAATATCCACTAAATGAGGGAATAATATGTGTGAGGGTACCCCAGGAGAGTTCCAAATGTGTGAGGGCAGAATATATATCCCACGGGGGTAAAATTGAAAAAAGTTGAAAAACATTTTTTTGGGGACTTAGTCATTTTTCCGGCGTTTATCAGACTTTCAGATAGGGGAAATGTCAGTGAGCATTCTGATTTCAGTTCCAGAGCGATTCGCCCAATGAGTCCTTGATATTTACTCGTTTTCAGCCAATTTTCTGTATTTTTGAAAATTTCAGTTTTTTGTGAAAATATCCACTAAATGAGGGAATAATATGTGTGAGGGTACCCCAGGAGAGTTCCAAATGTGTGTGGGTAGAACATATATCCCACGGGGGTAAAATTGAAAAAAGTTGAAAAAAATTTTTTTTGGACTTAGTCATTTTTCCGGCATTTATCAGACTTTCAGATAGGGGAAATGTCAGTGAGCGTTCAGATTTCAGTTCCAGAGCGATTTGCCCAATGAGTCCTTGATATTTAGTCGTTTTCTGCCAATTTTCTGGATTTTTGAAAATTTCACTTTTTTGTGAAAATATCCACTAAATGAGGGAATAATATGTGTGAGGGAACCCCAGGAGAGTTCCAAATGTGTGTGGGTAGAATATATATCCCACGGGGATAAAATTGAAAAAAGTTGAAAAAAAAATTTTTTTTGGACTTAGTAATTTTTCCGGCGTTTATCAGACTTTCAGATAGGGGAAATGTCAGTGAGCGTTCAGATTTCAGTTCCAGAGCGATTTGCCCAATGAGTCCTTGATATTCAGTCATTTTCAGCCAATTTTCTGGATTTTTAAAAATTTCACTTTTTTGTGAAAATATCCACTAAATGAGGGAATAATATGTGTGAGGGTACCCCAGGAGAGTTCCAAATGTGTGTGGGTAGAATATATATCCCACGGGGGTAAAATTGAAAAAAGTTGAAAAAAATTTTTTTTTGGACTTAGTCATTTTTCCGGCGTTTATCAGACTTTCAGATAGGGGAAATGTCAGTGAGCATTCTGATTTCAGTTCCAGAGCGATTCGCCCAATGAGTCCTTGATATTTACTCGTTTTCAGCCAATTTTCTGGATTTTTGAAAATTTCACTTTTTTTCTGAAAATATCCACTAAATGAGAGAATAATATGTGTGAGGGTACCTCAGGAGAGTTCCAAATGTGTGTGGGTAGAATATATATCCCACGGGGGTAAAATTGAAAAAAGTTAAAAAACATTTTTTTTGGGACTTAGTCATTTTTCCGGCGTTTATCAGACTTTCAGATAGGGGAAATGTGAGTGAGCGTTCCGATTTCAAATCCAGAGCGATTCGCCCAATGAGTCGTTTTCAGCCAATTTTCTGGATTTTTGAAAATTTCACTTTTTTGTGAAAATATCCACTAAATGAGGGAATAATATGTGTGAGGGTACCCCAGGAGAGTTCCAAATGTGTGAGGGCAGAATATATATCCCACGGGGGTAAAATTGAAAAAAGTTGAAAAACATTTTTTTGGGGACTTAGTCATTTTTCCGGCGTTTATCAGACTTTCAGATAGGGGAAATGTGAGTGAGCGTTCCGATTTCAAATCCAGAGCGATTCGCCCAATGAGTCGTTTTCAGCCAATTTTCTGGATTTTTGAAAATTTCACTTTTTTGTGAAAATATCCACTAAATGAGGGAATAATATGTGTGAGGGTACCCCAGGAGAGTTCCAAATGTGTGTGGGTAGAATATATATCCCACGGGGGTAAAATTGAAAAAAGTTGAAAAACATTTTTTTTGGGACTTAGTCATTTTTCCGGCGTTTATCAGACTTTCAGATAGGGGAAATGTGAGTGAGCGTTCCGATTTCAGTTCCAGAGCGATTCGCCCAATGAGTCCTTGATATTTAGTCGTTTTCAGCCAATTTTCTGGATTTTTGAAAATTTCACTTTTTTGTGAAAATATCCACTAAATGAGGGAATAATATGTGTGAGGGTACCCCAGGAGAGTTCCAAATGTGTGTGGGCAGAATATATATCCCACGGGGGTAAAATTGAAAAAAGTTGAAAAAAAATTTTTTTGGGACTTAGTCATTTTTCCGGCATTTATCAGACTTTCAGATAGGGGAAATGTGAGTGAGCGTTCCGATTTCAGTTCCAGAGCGATTCGCCCAATGAGTCCTTGATATTTAGTCGTTTTCAGCCAATTTTCTGGATTTTTGAAAATTTCACTTTTTTGTGAAAATATCCACTAAATGAGGGAATAATATGTGTGAGGGTACCCCAGGAGAGTTCCAAATGTGTGTGGGTAGAATATATATCCCACGGGGGTAAAATTGAAAAAAGTTGAAAAACATTTTTTTTGGGACTTAGTCATTTTTCCGGCGTTTATCAGACTTTCAGATAGGGGAAATGTGAGTGAGCGTTCCGATTTCAGTTCCAGAGCGATTCGCCCAATGAGTCCTTGATATTTAGTCGTTTTCAGCCAATTTTCTGGATTTTTGAAAATTTCACTTTTTTGTGAAAATATCCACTAAATGAGGGAATAATATGTGTGAGGGTACCCCAGGAGAGTTCCAAATGTGTGTGGGTAGAATATATATCCCACGGGGGTAAAATTTAAAAAAGTTGAAAAACATTTTTTTTGGGACTTAGTCATTTTTCCGGCGTTTATCAGACTTTCAGATAGGGGAAATGTGAGTGAGCGTTCAGATTTCAGTTCCAGAGCGATTTGCCCAATGAGTCCTTGATATTTAGTCGTTTTCAGCCAATTTTCTGGATTTTTGAAAATTTCACTTTTTTGTGAAAATATCCACTAAATGAGGGAATAATATGTGTGAGGGTACCCCAGGAGAGTTCCAAATGTGTGTGGGTAGAATATATATCCCACGGGGGTAAAATTTAAAAAAGTTGAAAAAAATTTTTTTTAAGGACTTAGTCATTTTTCCGGCGTTTATCAGACTTTCAGATAGGGGAAATGTCAGTGAGCATTCTGATTTCAGTTCCAGAGCGATTCGCCCAATGAGTCCTTGATATTTAGTCGTTTTCAGCCAATTTTCTGTATTTTTGAAAATTTCAGTTTTTTGTGAAAATATCCACTAAATGAGGGAATAATATGTGTGAGGGTACCCCAGGAGAGTTCCAAATGTGTGTGGGTAGAACATATATCCCACGGGGGTAAAATTGAAAAAAGTTGAAAAAAATTTTTTTTGGACTTAGTCATTTTTCCGGCATTTATCAGACTTTCAGATAGGGGAAATGTCAGTGAGCGTTCAGATTTCAGTTCCAGAGCGATTTGCCCAATGAGTCCTTGATATTTAGTCGTTTTCTGCCAATTTTCTGGATTTTTGAAAATTTCACTTTTTTGTGAAAATATCCACTAAATGAGGGAATAATATGTGTGAGGGAACCCCAGGAGAGTTCCAAATGTGTGTGGGTAGAATATATATCCCACGGGGATAAAATTGAAAAAAGTTGAAAAAAATTTTTTTTTGGACTTAGTCATTTTTCCGGCGTTTATCAGACTTTCAGATAGGGGAAATGTCAGTGAGCATTCTGATTTCAGTTCCAGAGCGATTCGCCCAATGAGTCCTTGATATTTACTCGTTTTCAGCCAATTTTCTGGATTTTTGAAAATTTCACTTTTTTTCTGAAAATATCCACTAAATGAGAGAATAATATGTGTGAGGGTACCTCAGGAGAGTTCCAAATGTGTGTGGGTAGAATATATATCCCACGGGGGTAAAATTGAAAAAAGTTAAAAAACATTTTTTTTGGGACTTAGTCATTTTTCCGGCGTTTATCAGACTTTCAGATAGGGGAAATGTGAGTGAGCGTTCCGATTTCAAATCCAGAGCGATTCGCCCAATGAGTCGTTTTCAGCCAATTTTCTGGATTTTTGAAAATTTCACTTTTTTGTGAAAATATCCACTAAATGAGGGAATAATATGTGTGAGGGTACCCCAGGAGAGTTCCAAATGTGTGAGGGCAGAATATATATCCCACGGGGGTAAAATTGAAAAAAGTTGAAAAACATTTTTTTGGGGACTTAGTCATTTTTCCGGCGTTTATCAGACTTTCAGATAGGGGAAATGTGAGTGAGCGTTCCGATTTCAAATCCAGAGCGATTCGCCCAATGAGTCGTTTTCAGCCAATTTTCTGGATTTTTGAAAATTTCACTTTTTTGTGAAAATATCCACTAAATGAGGGAATAATATGTGTGAGGGTACCCCAGGAGAGTTCCAAATGTGTGTGGGTAGAATATATATCCCACGGGGGTAAAATTGAAAAAAGTTGAAAAACATTTTTTTTGGGACTTAGTCATTTTTCCGGCGTTTATCAGACTTTCAGATAGGGGAAATGTGAGTGAGCGTTCCGATTTCAGTTCCAGAGCGATTCGCCCAATGAGTCCTTGATATTTAGTCGTTTTCAGCCAATTTTCTGGATTTTTGAAAATTTCACTTTTTTGTGAAAATATCCACTAAATGAGGGAATAATATGTGTGAGGGTACCCCAGGAGAGTTCCAAATGTGTGTGGGCAGAATATATATCCCACGGGGGTAAAATTGAAAAAAGTTGAAAAAAAATTTTTTTGGGACTTAGTCATTTTTCCGGCATTTATCAGACTTTCAGATAGGGGAAATGTGAGTGAGCGTTCCGATTTCAGTTCCAGAGCGATTCGCCCAATGAGTCCTTGATATTTAGTCGTTTTCAGCCAATTTTCTGGATTTTTGAAAATTTCACTTTTTTGTGAAAATATCCACTAAATGAGGGAATAATATGTGTGAGGGTACCCCAGGAGAGTTCCAAATGTGTGTGGGTAGAATATATATCCCACGGGGGTAAAATTGAAAAAAGTTGAAAAACATTTTTTTTGGGACTTAGTCATTTTTCCGGCGTTTATCAGACTTTCAGATAGGGGAAATGTGAGTGAGCGTTCCGATTTCAGTTCCAGAGCGATTCGCCCAATGAGTCCTTGATATTTAGTCGTTTTCAGCCAATTTTCTGGATTTTTGAAAATTTCACTTTTTTGTGAAAATATCCACTAAATGAGGGAATAATATGTGTGAGGGTACCCCAGGAGAGTTCCAAATGTGTGTGGGTAGAATATATATCCCACGGGGGTAAAATTGAAAAAAGTTGAAAAACATTTTTTTTGGGACTTAGTCATTTTTCCGGCGTTTATCAGACTTTCAGATAGGGGAAATGTGAGTGAGCGTTCAGATTTCAGTTCCAGAGCGATTTGCCCAATGAGTCCTTGATATTTAGTCGTTTTCAGCCAATTTTCTGGATTTTTGAAAATTTCACTTTTTTGTGAAAATATCCACTAAATGAGGGAATAATATGTGTGAGGGTACCCCAGGAGAGTTCCAAATGTGTGTGGGTAGAATATATATCCCACGGGGGTAAAATTTAAAAAAGTTGAAAAAAATTTTTTTTAAGGACTTAGTCATTTTTCCGGCGTTTATCAGACTTTCAGATAGGGGAAATGTCAGTGAGCATTCTGATTTCAGTTCCAGAGCGATTCGCCCAATGAGTCCTTGATATTTAGTCGTTTTCAGCCAATTTTCTGTATTTTTGAAAATTTCAGTTTTTTGTGAAAATATCCACTAAATGAGGGAATAATATGTGTGAGGGTACCCCAGGAGAGTTCCAAATGTGTGTGGGTAGAACATATATCCCACGGGGGTAAAATTGAAAAAAGTTGAAAAAAATTTTTTTTGGACTTAGTCATTTTTCCGGCATTTATCAGACTTTCAGATAGGGGAAATGTCAGTGAGCGTTCAGATTTCAGTTCCAGAGCGATTTGCCCAATGAGTCCTTGATATTTAGTCGTTTTCTGCCAATTTTCTGGATTTTTGAAAATTTCACTTTTTTGTGAAAATATCCACTAAATGAGGGAATAATATGTGTGAGGGAACCCCAGGAGAGTTCCAAATGTGTGTGGGTAGAATATATATCCCACGGGGATAAAATTGAAAAAAGTTGAAAAAAATTTTTTTTTGGACTTAGTCATTTTTCCGGCGTTTATCAGACTTTCAGATAGGGGAAATGTCAGTGAGCATTCTGATTTCAGTTCCAGAGCGATTCGCCCAATGAGTCCTTGATATTTACTCGTTTTCAGCCAATTTTCTGGATTTTTGAAAATTTCACTTTTTTTCTGAAAATATCCACTAAATGAGAGAATAATATGTGTGAGGGTACCTCAGGAGAGTTCCAAATGTGTGTGGGTAGAATATGTATCCCACGGGGGTAAAATTGAAAAAAGTTAAAAAACATTTTTTTTGGGACTTAGTCATTTTTCCGGCGTTTATCAGACTTTCAGATAGGGGAAATGTGAGTGAGCGTTCCGATTTCAAATCCAGAGCGATTCGCCCAATGAGTCGTTTTCAGCCAATTTTCTGGATTTTTGAAAATTTCACTTTTTTGTGAAAATATCCACTAAATGAGGGAATAATATGTGTGAGGGTACCCCAGGAGAGTTCCAAATGTGTGAGGGCAGAATATATATCCCACGGGGGTAAAATTGAAAAAAGTTGAAAAACATTTTTTTGGGGACTTAGTCATTTTTCCGGCGTTTATCAGACTTTCAGATAGGGGAAATGTCAGTGAGCATTCTGATTTCAGTTCCAGAGCGATTCGCCCAATGAGTCCTTGATATTTACTCGTTTTCAGCAAATTTTCTGGATTTTTAAAAATTTCACTTTTTTGTGAAAATATCCACTAAATGAGGGAATAATATGTGTGAGGGTACCCCAGGAGAGTTCCAAATGTGTGTGGGTAGAATATATATCCCACGGGGGTAAAATTGAAAAAAGTTGAAAAAATTTTTTTTGGGGACTTAGCAATTTTTCCGGCGTTTATCAGACTTTCAGATAGGGGAGATGTCAGTGAGCGTTCAGATTTCAGTTCCAGAGCGATTCGCCCAATGAGTCCTTGATATTTAGTCGTTTTCAGCCAATTTTCTGGATTTTTTAAAATTTCACTTTTTTGTGAAAATATCCACTGAATGAGGGAATAATATGTGTGAGGGTATCCCAAGAGAGTTCCAAATGTGTGTGGGTAGAATATATATCCCACGGGGATAAAATTGAAAAAAGTTGAAAAAAAATTTTTTTTGGACTTAGTAATTTTTCCGGCGTTCATCAGACTTTCAGATAGGGGAAATGTCAGTGAGCATTCCGATTTCAGTTCCAGAGCGATTCGCCCAATGAGTCCTTGATATTTAGACGTTTTCAGACAATTTTCTGGATTTTTGAAAATTTCACTTTTTTTCTGAAAATATCCACTAAATGAGAGAATAATATGTGTGAGGGTACCCCAGGAGAGTTCCAAATGTGTGTGGGTAGAATATATATCCCACGGGGGTAAAATTGAAAAAAGTTTAAAAACAAATTTTTTTTGGACTTAGTCATTTTTCCGGCGTTTATCAGACTTTCAGATAGAGGAAATGTCAGTGAGCATTCCGATATCAGTTCCAGAGCGATTCGCCCAATGAGTCCTTGATATTTAGTCGTTTTCAGCCAATTTTCTGTATTTTTGAAAATTTCAGTTTTTTGTGAAAATATCCACTAAATGAGGGAATAATATGTGTGAGGGTACCCCAGGAGAGTTCCAAATGTGTGTGGGTAGAACATATATCCCACGGGGGTAAAATTGAAAAAAGTTGAAAAAAAATTTTTTTGGACTTAGTCATTTTTCCGGCATTTATCAGACTTTCAGATAGGGGAAATGTCAGTGAGCGTTCAGATTTCAGTTCCAGAGCGATTTGCCCAATGAGTCCTTGATATTTAGTCGTTTTCTGCCAATTTTCTGGATTTTTGAAAATTTCACTTTTTTGTGAAAATATCCACTAAATGAGGGAATAATATGTGTGAGGGAACCCCAGGAGAGTTCCAAATGTGTGTGGGTAGAATATATATCCCACGGGGATAAAATTGAAAAAAGTTGAAAAAAAAATTTTTTTTGGACTTAGTAATTTTTCCGGCGTTTATCAGACTTTCAGATAGGGGAAATGTCAGTGAGCGTTCAGATTTCAGTTCCAGAGCGATTTGCCCAATGAGTCCTTGATATTCAGTCATTTTCAGCCAATTTTCTGGATTTTTAAAAATTTCACTTTTTTGTGAAAATATCCACTAAATGAGGGAATAATATGTGTGAGGGTACCCAAGGAGAGTTCCAAATGTGTGTGGGTAGAATATATATCCCACGGGGGTAAAATTGAAAAAAGTTGAAAAAAATTTTTTTTTGGACTTAGTCATTTTTCCGGCGTTTATCAGACTTTCAGATAGGGGAAATGTCAGTGAGCATTCTGATTTCAGTTCCAGAGCGATTCGCCCAATGAGTCCTTGATATTTACTCGTTTTCAGCCAATTTTCTGGATTTTTAAAAATTTCACTTTTTTGTGAAAATATCCACTAAATGAGGGAATAATATGTGTGAGGGTACCCCAGGAGAGTTCCAAATGTGTGTGGGTAGAATATATATCCCACGGGGGTAAAATTGAAAAAAGTTGAAAAAATTTTTTTTTTGGGACTTAGCAATTTTTCCGGCGTTTATCAGACTTTCAGATAGGGGAAATGTCAGTGAGCGTTCAGATTTCAGTTCCAGAGCGATTCGCCCAATGAGTCCTTGATATTTAGTCGTTTTCAGCCAATTTTCTGGATTTTTGAAAATTTCACTTTTTTTCTGAAAATATCCACTAAATGAGAGAATAATATGTGTGAGGGTACCTCAGGAGAGTTCCAAATGTGTGTGGGTAGAATATATATCCCACGGGGGTAAAATTGAAAAAAGTTAAAAAACATTTTTTTTGGGACTTAGTCATTTTTCCGGCGTTTATCAGACTTTCAGATAGGGGAAATGTGAGTGAGCGTTCCGATTTCAATTCCAGAGCGATTCGCCCAATGAGTCGTTTTCAGCCAATTTTCTGGATTTTTGAAAATTTCACTTTTTTGTGAAAATATCCACTAAATAAGGGAATAATATGTGTGAGGGTACCCCAGGAGAGTTCCAAATGTGTGAGGGCAGAATATATATCCCACGGGGGTAAAATTGAAAAAAGTTGAAAAAAATTTTTTTGGGGACTTAGTCATTTTTCCGGCGTTTATCAGACTTTCAGATAGGGGAAATGTCAGTGAGCATTCTGATTTCAGTTCCAGAGCGATTCGCCCAATGAGTCCTTGATATTTACTCGTTTTCAGCAAATTTTCTGGATTTTTAAAAATTTCACTTTTTTGTGAAAATATCCACTAAATGAGGGAATAATATGTGTGAGGGTACCCCAGGAGAGTTCCAAATGTGTGTGGGTAGAATATATATCCCACGGGGGTAAAATTGAAAAAAGTTGAAAAAATTTTTTTTGGGGACTTAGCAATTTTTCCGGCGTTTATCAGACTTTCAGATAGGGGAAATGTCAGTGAGCGTTCAGATTTCAGTTCCAGAGCGATTCGCCCAATGAGTCCTTGATATTTAGTCGTTTTCAGCCAATTTTCTGGATTTTTGAAAATTTCACTTTTTTGTGAAAATATCCTCTAAATGAGGGAATAATATGTGTGAGGGTATCCCAAGAGAGTTCCAAATGTGTGTGGGTAGAATATATATCCCACGGGGATAAAATTGAAAAAAGTTGAAAAAAAATTTTTTTTGGACTTAGTAATTTTTCCGGCGTTCATCAGCCTTTCAGATAGGGGAAATGTCAGTGAGCATTCCGATTTCAGTTCCAGAGCGATTCGCCCAATGAGTCCTTGATATTTAGACGTTTTCAGCCAATTTTCTGGATTTTTGAAAATTTCACTTTTTTTCTGAAAATATCCACTAAATGAGAGAATAATATGTGTGAGGGTACCTCAGGAGAGTTCCAAATGTGTGTGGGTAGAATATATATCCCACGGGGGTAAAATTGAAAAAAGTTGAAAAACATTTTTTTTGGGACTTAGTCATTTTTCCGGCGTTTATCAGACTTTCAGATAGGGGAAATGTGAGTGAGCGTTCCGATTTCAGTTCCAGAGCGATTCGCCCAATGAGTCGTTTTCAGCCAATTTTCTGGATTTTTGAAAATTTCACTTTTTTGTGAAAATATCCACTAAATGAGGGAATAATATGTGTGAGGGTATCCCAAGAGAGTTCCAAATGTGTGTGGGTAGAATATATATCCCACGGGGATAAAATTGAAAAAAGTTGAAAAAAAATTTTTTTTGGACTTAGTAATTTTTCCGGCGTTCATCAGACTTTCAGATAGGGGAAATGTCAGTGAGCATTCCGATTTCAGTTCCAGAGCGATTCGCCCAATGAGTCCTTGATATTTAGTCGTTTTCAGCCAATTTTCAGGATTTTTGAAAATTTCACTTTTTTGTGAAAATATCCACTAAATGAGGGAATAATATGTATGAGGGTACCCCAGGAGAGTTCCAAATGTGTGTGGGTAGAATATATATCCCACGGGGGTAAAATTGAAAAAAGTTTTAAAAAAATTTTTTTTGGACTTAGTCATTTTTCCGGCGTTTATCAGACTTTCAGATAGGGGAAATGTCAGTGAGCATTCCGATATCAGTTCCAGAGTGATTCGCCCAATGAGTCCTTGATATTTAGTCGTTTTCAGCCAATTTTCTGTATTTCTGAAAATTTCAGTTTTTTGTGAAAATATCCACTAAATGAGGGAATAATATGTGTGAGGGTACCCCAGGAGAGTTCCAAATGTGTGTGGGTAGAATATATATCCCACGGGGGTAAAATTGAAAAAAGTTTAAAAACAAATTTTTTTTGGACTTAGTCATTTTTCCGGCGTTTATCAGACTTTCAGATAGAGGAAATGTCAGTGAGCATTCCGATATCAGTACCAGAGCGATTCGCCCAATGAGTCCTTGATATTTAGTCGTTTTCAGCCAATTTTCTGTATTTTTGAAAATTTCAGTTTTTTGTGAAAATATCCACTAAATGAGGGAATAATATGTGTGAGGGTACCCCAGGAGAGTTCCAAATGTGTGTGGGTAGAATATATATCCCACGGGGGTAAAATTGAAAAAAGTTGAAAAATTTTTTTTTAAGGACTTAGTCATTTTTCCGGCGTTTATCAGACTTTCAGATAGGGGAAATGTCAGTGAGCATTCTGATTTCAGTTCCAGAGCGATTCGCCCAATGAGTCCTTGATATTTACTCGTTTTCAGCCAATTTTCTGGATTTTTTAAAATTTCACTTTTTTGAGAAAATATCCACTGAATGAGGGAATAATATGTGTGAGGGTATCCCAAGAGAGTTCCAAATGTGTGTGGGTAGAATATATATCCCACGGGGGTAAAATTGAAAAAAGTTTAAAAACAAATTTTTTTTGGACTTAGTCATTTTTCCGGCGTTTATCAGACTTTCAGATAGAGGAAATGTCAGTGAGCATTCCGATATCAGTTCCAGAGCGATTCGCCCAATGAGTCCTTGATATTTAGTCGTTTTCAGCCAATTTTCTGTATTTTTGAAAATTTCAGTTTTTTGTGAAAATATCCACTAAATGAGGGAATAATATGTGTGAGGGAACCCCAGGAGAGTTCCAAATGTGTGTGGCTAGAATATATATCCCACGGGGATAAAATTGAAAAAGTTGAAAAAAAAATTTTTTTTGGACTTAGTAATTTTTCCGGCGTTTATCAGACTTTCAGATAGGGGAAATGTCAGTGAGCATTCAGATTTCAGTTCCAGAGCGATTTGCCCAATGAGTCCTTGATATTTAGTCGTTTTCAGCCAATTTTCTGGATTTTTGAAAATTTCACTTTTTTGTGAAAATATCCACTAAATGAGGGAATAATATGTGTGAGGGAACCCCAGGAGAGTTCCAAATGTGTGTGGGTAGAATATATATCCCACGGGGATAAAATTGAAAAAAGTTGAAAAAAAAATTTTTTTTGGACTTAGTAATTTTTCCGGCGTTTATCAGACTTTCAGATAGGGGAAATGTGAGTGAGCGTTCCGATTTCAATTCCAGAGCGATTCGCCCAATGAGTCGTTTTCAGCCAATTTTCTGGATTTTTGAAAATTTCACTTTTTTGTGAAAATATCCACTAAATGAGGGAATAATATGTGTGAGGGTACCCCAGGAGAGTTCCAAATGTGTGTGGGCAGAATATTTATCCCACGGGGGTAAAATTGAAAAAAGTTGAAAAAAATTTTTTTGGGGACTTAGTCATTTTTCCGGCGTTTATCAGACTTTCAGATAGGGGAAATGTCAGTGAGCGTTCAGATTTCAGTTCCAGAGCGATTCGCCCAATGAGTCCTTGATATTTAGTCGTTTTCAGCCAATTTTCTGGATTTTTGAAAATTTCACTTTTTTGTGAAAATATCCACTAAATGAGGGAATAATATGTGTGAGGGTACCCCAGGAGAGTTCCAAATGTGTGTGGGTAGAATATATATCCCACGGGGGTAAAATTGAAAAAAGTTGAAAAAATTTTTTTTTGGGACTTAGCAATTTTTCCGGCGTTTATCAGACTTTCAGATAGGGGAAATATCAGTGAGCGTTCAGATTTCAGTTCCAGAGCGATTCGCCCAATGAGTCCTTGATATTTAGTCGTTTTCAGGCAATTTTCTGGATTTTTGAAAATTTCACTTTTTTGTGAAAATATCCACTAAATGAGGGAATAATATGTTTAAGGGTATCCCAAGAGAGTTCCAAATGTGTGTGGGTAGAATATATATCCCACGGGGATAAAATTGAAAAAAGTTGAAAAAAAATTTTTTTTGGACTTAGTAATTTTTCCGGCGTTCATCAGACTTTCAGATAGGGGAAATGTCAGTGAGCATTCCGATTTCAGTTCCAGAGCGATTCGCCCAATGAGTCCTTGATATTTAGACGTTTTCAGCCAATTTTCTGGATTTTTGAAAATTTCACTTTTTTTCTGAAAATATCCACTAAATGAGAGAATAATATGTGTGAGGATACCTCAGGAGAGTTCCAAATGTGTGTGGGTAGAATATATATCCCACGGGGGTAAAATTGAAAAAAGTTGAAAAACATTTTTTTTGGGACTTAGTCATTTTTCCGGCGTTTATCAGACTTTCAGATAGGGGAAATGTGAGTGAGCGTTCCGATTTCAGTTCCAGAGCGATTCGCCCAATGAGTCGTTTTCAGCCAATTTTCTGGATTTTTGAAAATTTCACTTTTTTGTGAAAATATCCACTAAATGAGGGAATAATATGTGTGAGGGTATCCCAAGAGAGTTCCAAATGTGTGTGGGTAGAATATATATCCCACGGGGATAAAATTGAAAAAAGTTGAAAAAAAATTTTTTTTGGACTTAGTAATTTTTCCGGCGTTCATCAGACTTTCAGATAGGGGAAATGTCAGTGAGCATTCCGATTTCAGTTCCAGAGCGATTCGCCCAATGAGTCCTTGATATTTAGTCGTTTTCAGCCAATTTTCAGGATTTTTGAAAATTTCACTTTTTTGTGAAAATATCCACTAAATGAGGGAATAATATGTATGAGGGTACCCCAGGAGAGTTCCAAATGTGTGTGGGTAGAATATATATCCCACGGGGGTAAAATTGAAAAAAGTTTAAAAAAAATTTTTTTTGGACTTAGTCATTTTTCCGGCGTTTATCAGACTTTCAGATAGGGGAAATGTCAGTGAGCATTCCGATATCAGTTCCAGAGTGATTCGCCCAATGAGTCCTTGATATTTAGTCGTTTTCAGCCAATTTTCTGTATTTCTGAAAATTTCAGTTTTTTGTGAAAATATCCACTAAATGAGGGAATAATATGTGTGAGGGTACCCCAGGAGAGTTCCAAATGTGTGTGGGTAGAATATATATCCCACGGGGGTAAAATTGAAAAAAGTTTAAAAACAAATTTTTTTTGGACTTAGTCATTTTTCCGGCGTTTATCAGACTTTCAGATAGAGGAAATGTCAGTGAGCATTCCGATATCAGTTCCAGAGCGATTCGCCCAATGAGTCCTTGATATTTAGTCGTTTTCAGCCAATTTTCTGTATTTTTGAAAATTTCAGTTTTTTGTGAAAATATCCACTAAATGAGGGAATAATATGTGTGAGGGTACCCCAGGAGAGTTCCAAATGTGTGTGGGTAGAATATATATCCCACGGGGGTAAAATTGAAAAAAGTTGAAAAATTTTTTTTTAAGGACTTAGTCATTTTTCCGGCGTTTATCAGACTTTCAGATAGGGGAAATGTCAGTGAGCATTCTGATTTCAGTTCCAGAGCGATTCGCCCAATGAGTCCTTGATATTTACTCGTTTTCAGCCAATTTTCTGGATTTTTTAAAATTTCACTTTTTTGAGAAAATATCCACTGAATGAGGGAATAATATGTGTGAGGGTATCCCAAGAGAGTTCCAAATGTGTGTGGGTAGAATATATATCCCACGGGGGTAAAATTGAAAAAAGTTTAAAAACAAATTTTTTTTGGACTTAGTCATTTTTCCGGCGTTTATCAGACTTTCAGATAGAGGAAATGTCAGTGAGCATTCCGATATCAGTTCCAGAGCGATTCGCCCAATGAGTCCTTGATATTTAGTCGTTTTCAGCCAATTTTCTGTATTTTTGAAAATTTCAGTTTTTTGTGAAAATATCCACTAAATGAGGGAATAATATGTGTGAGGGTACCCCAGGAGAGTTCCAAATGTGTGTGGGTAGAACATATATCCCACGGGGGTAAAATTGAAAAAAGTTGAAAAAAAATTTTTTTGGACTTAGTCATTTTTCCGGCATTTATCAGACTTTCAGATAGGGGAAATGTCAGTGAGCGATCCGATTTCAGTTCCAGAGCGATTCGCCCAATGAGTCCTTGATATTTAGTCGTTTTCAGCCAATTTTCTGGATTTTTGAAAATTTCACTTTTTTGTGAAAATATCCACTAAATGAGGGAATAATATGTGTGAGGGAACCCCAGGAGAGTTCCAAATGTGTGTGGCTAGAATATATATCCCACGGGGATAAAATTGAAAAAGTTGAAAAAAAAATTTTTTTTGGACTTAGTAATTTTTCCGGCGTTTATCAGACTTTCAGATAGGGGAAATGTCAGTGAGCGTTCAGATTTCAGTTCCAGAGCGATTTGCCCAATGAGTCCTTGATATTTAGTCGTTTTCAGCCAATTTTCTGGATTTTTGAAAATTTCACTTTTTTGTGAAAATATCCACTAAATGAGGGAATAATATGTGTGAGGGAACCCCAGGAGAGTTCCAAATGTGTGTGGGTAGAATATATATCCCACGGGGATAAAATTGAAAAAAGTTGAAAAAAAAATTTTTTTTGGACTTAGTAATTTTTCCGGCGTTTATCAGACTTTCAGATAGGGGAAATGTGAGTGAGCGTTCCGATTTCAATTCCAGAGCGATTCGCCCAATGAGTCGTTTTCAGCCAATTTTCTGGATTTTTGAAAATTTCACTTTTTTGTGAAAATATCCACTAAATGAGGGAATAATATGTGTGAGGGTACCCCAGGAGAGTTCCAAATGTGTGTGGGCAGAATATTTATCCCACGGGGGTAAAATTGAAAAAAGTTGAAAAAAATTTTTTTGGGGACTTAGTCATTTTTCCGGCGTTTATCAGACTTTCAGATAGGGGAAATGTCAGTGAGCGTTCAGATTTCAGTTCCAGAGCGATTCGCCCAATGAGTCCTTGATATTTAGTCGTTTTCAGGCAATTTTCTGGATTTTTGAAAATTTCACTTTTTTGTGAAAATATCCACTAAATGAGGGAATAATATGTGTGAGGGTATCCCAAGAGAGTTCCAAATGTGTGTGGGTAGAATATATATCCCACGGGGATAAAATTGAAAAAAGTTGAAAAAAAATTTTTTTTGGACTTAGTAATTTTTCCGGCGTTCATCAGACTTTCAGATAGGGGAAATGTCAGTGAGCATTCCGATTTCAGTTCCAGAGCGATTCGCCCAATGAGTCCTTGATATTTAGACGTTTTCAGCCAATTTTCTGGATTTTTGAAAATTTCACTTTTTTGTGAAAATATCCACTAAATGAGGGAATAATATGTATGAGGGTACCCCAGGAGAGTTCCAAATGTGTGTGGGTAGAATATATATCCCACGGGGGTAAAATTGAAAAAAGTTTAAAAAAAATTTTTTTTGGACTTAGTCATTTTTCCGGCGTTTATCAGACTTTCAGATAGGGGAAATGTCAGTGAGCATTCCGATATCAGTTCCAGAGTGATTCGCCCAATGAGTCCTTGATATTTAGTCGTTTTCAGCCAATTTTCTGTATTTCTGAAAATTTCAGTTTTTTGTGAAAATATCCACTAAATGAGGGAATAATATGTGTGAGGGTACCCCAGGAGAGTTCCAAATGTGTGTGGGTAGAATATATATCCCACGGGGGTAAAATTGAAAAAAGTTTAAAAACAAATTTTTTTTGGACTTAGTCATTTTTCCGGCGTTTATCAGACTTTCAGATAGAGGAAATGTCAGTGAGCATTCCGATATCAGTTCCAGAGCGATTCGCCCAATGAGTCCTTGATATTTAGTCGTTTTCAGCCAATTTTCTGTATTTTTGAAAATTTCAGTTTTTTGTGAAAATATCCACTAAATGAGGGAATAATATGTGTGAGGGTACCCCAGGAGAGTTCCAAATGTGTGTGGGTAGAATATATATCCCACGGGGGTAAAATTGAAAAAAGTTGAAAAATTTTTTTTTAAGGACTTAGTCATTTTTCCGGCGTTTATCAGACTTTCAGATAGGGGAAATGTCAGTGAGCATTCTGATTTCAGTTCCAGAGCGATTCGCCCAATGAGTCCTTGATATTTACTCGTTTTCAGCCAATTTTCTGGATTTTTTAAAATTTCACTTTTTTGAGAAAATATCCACTGAATGAGGGAATAATATGTGTGAGGGTATCCCAAGAGAGTTCCAAATGTGTGTGGGTAGAATATATATCCCACGGGGGTAAAATTGAAAAAAGTTTAAAAACAAATTTTTTTTGGACTTAGTCATTTTTCCGGCGTTTATCAGACTTTCAGATAGAGGAAATGTCAGTGAGCATTCCGATATCAGTTCCAGAGCGATTCGCCCAATGAGTCCTTGATATTTAGTCGTTTTCAGCCAATTTTCTGTATTTTTGAAAATTTCAGTTTTTTGTGAAAATATCCACTAAATGAGGGAATAATATGTGTGAGGGTACCCCAGGAGAGTTCCAAATGTGTGTGGGTAGAACATATATCCCACGGGGGTAAAATTGAAAAAAGTTGAAAAAAAATTTTTTTGGACTTAGTCATTTTTCCGGCATTTATCAGACTTTCAGATAGGGGAAATGTCAGTGAGCGATCCGATTTCAGTTCCAGAGCGATTCGCCCAATGAGTCCTTGATATTTAGTCGTTTTCAGCCAATTTTCTGGATTTTTGAAAATTTCACTTTTTTGTGAAAATATCCACTAAATGAGGGAATAATATGTGTGAGGGAACCCCAGGAGAGTTCCAAATGTGTGTGGCTAGAATATATATCCCACGGGGATAAAATTGAAAAAGTTGAAAAAAAAATTTTTTTTGGACTTAGTAATTTTTCCGGCGTTTATCAGACTTTCAGATAGGGGAAATGTCAGTGAGCGTTCAGATTTCAGTTCCAGAGCGATTTGCCCAATGAGTCCTTGATATTTAGTCGTTTTCAGCCAATTTTCTGGATTTTTGAAAATTTCACTTTTTTGTGAAAATATCCACTAAATGAGGGAATAATATGTGTGAGGGAACCCCAGGAGAGTTCCAAATGTGTGTGGGTAGAATATATATCCCACGGGGATAAAATTGAAAAAAGTTGAAAAAAAAATTTTTTTTGGACTTAGTAATTTTTCCGGCGTTTATCAGACTTTCAGATAGGGGAAATGTGAGTGAGCGTTCCGATTTCAATTCCAGAGCGATTCGCCCAATGAGTCGTTTTCAGCCAATTTTCTGGATTTTTGAAAATTTCACTTTTTTGTGAAAATATCCACTAAATGAGGGAATAATATGTGTGAGGGTACCCCAGGAGAGTTCCAAATGTGTGTGGGCAGAATATTTATCCCACGGGGGTAAAATTGAAAAAAGTTGAAAAAAATTTTTTTGGGGACTTAGTCATTTTTCCGGCGTTTATCAGACTTTCAGATAGGGGAAATGTCAGTGAGCGTTCAGATTTCAGTTCCAGAGCGATTCGCCCAATGAGTCCTTGATATTTAGTCGTTTTCAGCCAATTTTCTGGATTTTTGAAAATTTCACTTTTTTGTGAAAATATCCACTAAATGAGGGAATAATATGTGTGAGGGTACCCCAGGAGAGTTCCAAATGTGTGTGGGTAGAATATATATCCCACGGGGGTAAAATTGAAAAAAGTTGAAAAAATTTTTTTTTGGGACTTAGCAATTTTTCCGGCGTTTATCAGACTTTCAGATAGGGGAAATGTCAGTGAGCGTTCAGATTTCAGTTCCAGAGCGATTCGCCCAATGAGTCCTTGATATTTAGTCGTTTTCAGGCAATTTTCTGGATTTTTGAAAATTTCACTTTTTTGTGAAAATATCCACTAAATGAGGGAATAATATGTGTGAGGGTATCCCAAGAGAGTTCCAAATGTGTGTGGGTAGAATATATATCCCACGGGGATAAAATTGAAAAAAGTTGAAAAAAAATTTTTTTTGGACTTAGTAATTTTTCCGGCGTTCATCAGACTTTCAGATAGGGGAAATGTCAGTGAGCATTCCGATTTCAGTTCCAGAGCGATTCGCCCAATGAGTCCTTGATATTTAGACGTTTTCAGCCAATTTTCTGGATTTTTGAAAATTTCACTTTTTTTCTGAAAATATCCACTAAATGAGAGAATAATATGTGTGAGGGTACCTCAGGAGAGTTCCAAATGTGTGTGGGTAGAATATATATCCCACGGGGGTAAAATTGAAAAAAGTTGAAAAACATTTTTTTTGGGACTTAGTCATTTTTCCGGCGTTTATCAGACTTTCAGATAGGGGAAATGTGAGTGAGCGTTCCGATTTCAGTTCCAGAGCGATTCGCCCAATGAGTCGTTTTCAGCCAATTTTCTGGATTTTTGAAAATTTCACTTTTTTGTGAAAATATCCACTAAATGAGGGAATAATATGTGTGAGGGTATCCCAAGAGAGTTCCAAATGTGTGTGGGTAGAATATATATCCCACGGGGATAAAATTGAAAAAAGTTGAAAAAAAATTTTTTTTGGACTTGGTAATTTTTCCGGCGTTCATCAGACTTTCAGATAGGGGAAATGTCAGTGAGCATTCCGATTTCAGTTCCAGAGCGATTCGCCCAATGAGTCCTTGATATTTAGTCATTTTCAGCCAATTTTCAGGATTTTTGAAAATTTCACTTTTTTGTGAAAATATCCACTAAATGAGGGAATAATATGTATGAGGGTACCCCAGGAGAGTTCCAAATGTGTGTGGGTAGAATATATATCCCACGGGGGTAAAATTGAAAAATGTTTAAAAAAATTTTTTTGGGGACTTAGTCATTTTTCCGGCGTTTATCAGACTTTCAGATAGGGGAAATGTCAGTGAGCATTCCGATATCAGTTCCAGAGTGATTCGCCCAATGAGTCCTTGATATTTAGTCGTTTTCAGCCAATTTTCTGTATTTTTGAAAATTTCAGTTTTTTGTGAAAATATCCACTAAATGAGGGAATAATATGTGTGAGGGTACCCCAGGAGAGTTCCAAATGTGTGTGGGTAGAATATATATCCCACGGGGGTAAAATTGAAAAAAGTTGAAAAAAAATTTTTTTGGGACTTAGTCATTTTTCCGGCGTTTATCAGACTTTCAGATAGGGGAAATGTGAGTGAGCGTTCCGATTTCAGTTCCAGAGCGATTCGCCCAATGAGTCCTTGATATTTAGACGTTTTCAGCCAATTTTCTGGATTTTTGAAAATTTCACTTTTTTTGTGAAAATATCCACTAAATGAGAGAATAATATGTGTGAGTGTACCCCAGGAGAGTTCCAAATGTGTGTGGGTAGAATATATATCCCACGGGGGTAAAATTGAAAAAAGTTGAAAAACATTTTTTTTGGGACTTAGTCATTTTTCCGGCGTTTATCAGACTTTCAGATAGGGGAAATGTGAGTGAGCGTTCCGATTTCAGTTCCAGAGCGATTCGCCCAATGAGTCGTTTTCAGCCAATTTTCTGGATTTTTGAAAATTTCACTTTTTTGTGAAAATATCCACTAAATGAGGGAATAATATGTGTGAGGGTATCCCAAGAGAGTTCCAAATGTGTGTGGGTAGAATATATATCCCACGGGGATAAAATTGAAAAAAGTTGAAAAAAAATTTTTTTTGGACTTGGTAATTTTTCCGGCGTTCATCAGACTTTCAGATAGGGGAAATGTCAGTGAGCATTCCGATTTCAGTTCCAGAGCGATTCGCCCAATGAGTCCTTGATATTTAGTCGTTTTCAGCCAATTTTCAGGATTTTTGAAAATTTCACTTTTTTGTGAAAATATCCACTAAATGAGGGAATAATATGTATGAGGGTACCCCAGGAGAGTTCCAAATGTGTGTGGGTAGAATATATATCCCACGGGGGTAAAATTGAAAAAAGTTTAAAAAATTTTTTTTGGGACTTAGTCATTTTTCCGGCGTTTATCAGACTTTCAGATAGGGGAAATGTCAGTGAGCATTCCGATATCAGTTCCAGAGTGATTCGCCCAAT
This sequence comes from Phyllobates terribilis, assembly GCF_046119375.1. Classification (NCBI taxonomy): domain Eukaryota; kingdom Metazoa; phylum Chordata; class Amphibia; order Anura; family Dendrobatidae; genus Phyllobates; species Phyllobates terribilis. Next base: position 9,182,662 of record NW_027362805.1, on the reverse strand, counting down.
GAGTCCTTGATATTTAGTCGTTTTCAGCCAATTTTCTGTATTTTTGAAAATTTCAGTTTTTTGTGAAAATATCCACTAAATGAGGGAATAATATGTGTGAGGGTACCCCAGGAGAGTTCCAAATGTGTGTGGGTAGAATATATATCCCACGGGGGTAAAATTGAAAAAAGTTGAAAAAAAATTTTTTTGGGACTTAGTCATTTTTCCGGCGTTTATCAGACTTTCAGATAGGGGAAATGTGAGTGAGCGTTCCGATTTCAGTTCCAGAGCGATTCGCCCAATGAGTCCTTGATATTTAGACGTTTTCAGCCAATTTTCTGGATTTTTGAAAATTTCACTTTTTTTGTGAAAATATCCACTAAATGAGAGAATAATATGTGTGAGTGTACCCCAGGAGAGTTCCAAATGTGTGTGGGTAGAATATATATCCCACGGGGGTAAAATTGAAAAAAGTTGAAAAACATTTTTTTTGGGACTTAGTCATTTTTCCGGCGTTTATCAGACTTTCAGATAGGGGAAATGTGAGTGAGCGTTCCGATTTCAGTTCCAGAGCGATTCGCCCAATGAGTCGTTTTCAGCCAATTTTCTGGATTTTTGAAAATTTCACTTTTTTGTGAAAATATCCACTAAATGAGGGAATAATATGTGTGAGGGTATCCCAAGAGAGTTCCAAATGTGTGTGGGTAGAATATATATCCCACGGGGATAAAATTGAAAAAAGTTGAAAAAAAATTTTTTTTGGACTTGGTAATTTTTCCGGCGTTCATCAGACTTTCAGATAGGGGAAATGTCAGTGAGCATTCCGATTTCAGTTCCAGAGCGATTCGCCCAATGAGTCCTTGATATTTAGTCGTTTTCAGCCAATTTTCAGGATTTTTGAAAATTTCACTTTTTTGTGAAAATATCCACTAAATGAGAGAATAATATGTGTGAGGGTACCCCAGGAGAGTTCCAAATGTGTGTGGGTAGAATATATATCCCACGGGGGTAAAATTGAAAAAAGTTTAAAAAAATTTTTTTTGGGACTTAGTCATTTTTCCGGCGTTTATCAGACTTTCAGATAGGGGAAATGTCAGTGAGCATTCCGATATCAGTTCCAGAGTGATTCGCCCAATGAGTCCTTGATATTTAGTCGTTTTCAGCCAATTTTCTGTATTTTTGAAAATTTCAGTTTTTTGTGAAAATATCCACTAAATGAGGGAATAATATGTGTGAGGGTACCCCAGGAGAGTTCCAAATGTGTGTGGGTAGAATATATATCCCACGGGGGTAAAATTGAAAAAAGTTGAAAAAAAATTTTTTTGGGACTTAGTCATTTTTCCGGCGTTTATCAGACTTTCAGATAGGGGAAATGTGAGTGAGCGTTCCGATTTCAGTTCCAGAGCGATTCGCCCAATGAGTCCTTGATATTTAGACGTTTTCAGCCAATTTTCTGGATTTTTGAAAATTTCACTTTTTTTGTGAAAATATCCACTAAATGAGAGAATAATATGTGTGAGTGTACCCCAGGAGAGTTCCAAATGTGTGTGGGTAGAATATATATCCCACGGGGGTAAAATTGAAAAAAGTTGAAAAACATTTTTTTTGGGACTTAGTCATTTTTCCGGCGTTTATCAGACTTTCAGATAGGGGAAATGTGAGTGAGCGTTCCGATTTCAGTTCCAGAGCGATTCGCCCAATGAGTCGTTTTCAGCCAATTTTCTGGATTTTTGAAAATTTCACTTTTTTGTGAAAATATCCACTAAATGAGGGAATAATATGTGTGAGGGTATCCCAAGAGAGTTCCAAATGTGTGTGGGTAGAATATATATCCCACGGGGATAAAATTGAAAAAAGTTGAAAAAAAATTTTTTTTGGACTTGGTAATTTTTCCGGCGTTCATCAGACTTTCAGATAGGGGAAATGTCAGTGAGCATTCCGATTTCAGTTCCAGAGCGATTCGCCCAATGAGTCCTTGATATTTAGTCGTTTTCAGCCAATTTTCAGGATTTTTGAAAATTTCACTTTTTTGTGAAAATATCCACTAAATGAGGGAATAATATGTATGAGGGTACCCCAGGAGAGTTCCAAATGTGTGTGGGTAGAATATATATCCCACGGGGGTAAAATTGAAAAAAGTTTAAAAAAATTTTTTTTGGGACTTAGTCATTTTTCCGGCGTTTATCAGACTTTCAGATAGGGGAAATGTCAGTGAGCATTCCGATATCAGTTCCAGAGTGATTCGCCCAATGAGTCCTTGATATTTAGTCGTTTTCAGCCAATTTTCTGTATTTTTGAAAATTTCAGTTTTTTGTGAAAATATCCACTAAATGAGGGAATAATATGTGTGAGGGTACCCCAGGAGAGTTCCAAATGTGTGTGGGTAGAATATATATCCCACGGGGGTAAAATTGAAAAAAGTTGAAAAAAAATTTTTTTGGGACTTAGTCATTTTTCCGGCGTTTATCAGACTTTCAGATAGGGGAAATGTGAGTGAGCGTTCCGATTTCAGTTCCAGAGCGATTCGCCCAATGAGTCCTTGATATTTAGACGTTTTCAGCCAATTTTCTGGATTTTTGAAAATTTCACTTTTTTTGTGAAAATATCCACTAAATGAGAGAATAATATGTGTGAGTGTACCCCAGGAGAGTTCCAAATGTGTGTGGGTAGAATATATATCCCACGGGGGTAAAATTGAAAAAAGTTGAAAAACATTTTTTTTGGGACTTAGTCATTTTTCCGGCGTTTATCAGACTTTCAGATAGGGGAAATGTGAGTGAGCGTTCCGATTTCAGTTCCAGAGCGATTCGCCCAATGAGTCCTTGATATTTAGTCGTTTTCAGCCAATTTTCTGGATTTTTGAAAATTTCACTTTTTTGTGAAAATATCCACTAAATGAGGGAATAATATGTGTGAGGGTACCCCAGGAGAGTTCCAAATGTGTGTGGGTAGAATATATATCCCACAGGGGTAAAATTGAAAAAAGTTGAAAAAAAATTTTTTTGGGACTTAGTCATTTTTCCGGCGTTTATCAGACTTTCAGATAGGGGAAATGTGAGTGAGCGTTCCGATTTCAGTTCCAGAGCGATTCGCCCAATGAGTCCTTGATATTTAGTCGTTTTCAGCCAATTTTCTGGATTTTTGAAAATTTCACTTTTTTGTGAAAATATCCACTAAATGAGGGAATAATATGTGTGAGGGTACCCCAGGAGAGTTCCAAATGTGTGTGGGTAGAATATATATCCCACGGGGATAAAATTGAAAAAAGTTTAAAAAAAATTTTTTTTGGACTTAGTAATTTTTCCGGCGTTCATCACACTTTCAGATAGGGAAAATGTCAGTGAGCATTCCGATTTCAGTTCCAGAGCGATTCGCCCAATGAGTCCTTGATATTTAGACGTTTTCAGCCAATTTTCTGGATTTTTGAAAATTTCACTTTTTTTGTGAAAATATCCACTAAATGAGAGAATAATATGTGTGAGTGTACCCCAGGAGAGTTCCAAATGTGTGTGGGTAGAATATATATCCCACGGGGGTAAAATTGAAAAAAGTTGAAAAAAAATTTTTTTGGGACTTAGTCATTTTTCCGGCGTTTATCAGACTTTCAGATAGGGGAAATGTGAGTGAGCGTTCCGATTTCAGTTCCAGAGCGATTCGCCCAATGAGTCGTTTTCAGCCAATTTTCTGGATTTTTGAAAATTTCACTTTTTTGTGAAAATATCCACTAAATGAGGGAATAATATGTGTGAGGGTATCCCAAGAGAGTTCCAAATGTGTGTGGGTAGAATATATATCCCACGGGGATAAAATTGAAAAAAGTTGAAAAAAAATTTTTTTTGGACTTGGTAATTTTTCCGGCGTTCATCAGACTTTCAGATAGGGGAAATGTCAGTGAGCATTCCGATTTCAGTTCCAGAGCGATTCGCCCAATGAGTCCTTGATATTTAGTCGTTTTCAGCCAATTTTCAGGATTTTTGAAAATTTCACTTTTTTGTGAAAATATCCACTAAATGAGGGAATAATATGTATGAGGGTACCCCAGGAGAGTTCCAAATGTGTGTGGGTAGAATATATATCCCACGGGGGTAAAATTGAAAAAAGTTTAAAAAATTTTTTTTGGGACTTAGTCATTTTTCCGGCGTTTATCAGACTTTCAGATAGGGGAAATGTCAGTGAGCATTCCGAAATCAGTTCCAGAGTGATTCGCCCAATGAGTCCTTGATATTTAGTCGTTTTCAGCCAATTTTCTGTATTTTTGAAAATTTCAGTTTTTTGTGAAAATATCCACTAAATGAGGGAATAATATGTGTGAGGGTACCCCAGGAGAGTTCCAAATGTGTGTGGGTAGAATATATATCCCACGGGGGTAAAATTGAAAAAAGTTGAAAAAAAATTTTTTTGGGACTTAGTCATTTTTCCGGCGTTTATCAGACTTTCAGATAGGGGAAATGTGAGTGAGCGTTCCGATTTCAGTTCCAGAGCGATTCGCCCAATGAGTCCTTGATATTTAGACGTTTTCAGCCAATTTTCTGGATTTTTGAAAATTTCACTTTTTTTGTGAAAATATCCACTAAATGAGAGAATAATATGTGTGAGTGTACCCCAGGAGAGTTCCAAATGTGTGTGGGTAGAATATATATCCCACGGGGGTAAAATTGAAAAAAGTTGAAAAACATTTTTTTTGGGACTTAGTCATTTTTCCGGCGTTTATCAGACTTTCAGATAGGGGAAATGTGAGTGAGCGTTCCGATTTCAGTTCCAGAGCGATTCGCCCAATGAGTCGTTTTCAGCCAATTTTCTGGATTTTTGAAAATTTCACTTTTTTGTGAAAATATCCACTAAATGAGGGAATAATATGTGTGAGGGTATCCCAAGAGAGTTCCAAATGTGTGTGGGTAGAATATATATCCCACGGGGATAAAATTGAAAAAAGTTGAAAAAAAATTTTTTTTGGACTTGGTAATTTTTCCGGCGTTCATCAGACTTTCAGATAGGGGAAATGTCAGTGAGCATTCCGATTTCAGTTCCAGAGCGATTCGCCCAATGAGTCCTTGATATTTAGTCGTTTTCAGCCAATTTTCAGGATTTTTGAAAATTTCACTTTTTTGTGAAAATATCCACTAAATGAGGGAATAATATGTATGAGGGTACCCCAGGAGAGTTCCAAATGTGTGTGGGTAGAATATATATCCCACGGGGGTAAAATTGAAAAAAGTTTGAAAAAATTTTTTTTGGGACTTAGTCATTTTTCCGGCGTTTATCAGACTTTCAGATAGGGGAAATGTCAGTGAGCATTCCGATATCAGTTCCAGAGTGATTCGCCCAATGAGTCCTTGATATTTAGTCGTTTTCAGCCAATTTTCTGTATTTTTGAAAATTTCAGTTTTTTGTGAAAATATCCACTAAATGAGGGAATAATATGTGTGAGGGTACCCCAGGAGAGTTCCAAATGTGTGTGGGTAGAATATATATCCCACGGGGGTAAAATTGAAAAAAGTTGAAAAAAAATTTTTTTGGGACTTAGTCATTTTTCCGGCGTTTATCAGACTTTCAGATAGGGGAAATGTGAGTGAGCGTTCCGATTTCAGTTCCAGAGCGATTCGCCCAATGAGTCCTTGATATTTAGACGTTTTCAGCCAATTTTCTGGATTTTTGAAAATTTCACTTTTTTTGTGAAAATATCCACTAAATGAGAGAATAATATGTGTGAGTGTACCCCAGGAGAGTTCCAAATGTGTGTGGGTAGAATATATATCCCACGGGGGTAAAATTGAAAAAAGTTGAAAAACATTTTTTTTGGGACTTAGTCATTTTTCCGGCGTTTATCAGACTTTCAGATAGGGGAAATGTGAGTGAGCGTTCCGATTTCAGTTCCAGAGCGATTCGCCCAATGAGTCGTTTTCAGCCAATTTTCTGGATTTTTGAAAATTTCACTTTTTTGTGAAAATATCCACTAAATGAGGGAATAATATGTGTGAGGGTATCCCAAGAGAGTTCCAAATGTGTGTGGGTAGAATATATATCCCACGGGGATAAAATTGAAAAAAGTTGAAAAAAAATTTTTTTTGGACTTGGTAATTTTTCCGGCGTTCATCAGACTTTCAGATAGGGGAAATGTCAGTGAGCATTCCGATTTCAGTTCCAGAGCGATTCGCCCAATGAGTCCTTGATATTTAGTCGTTTTCAGCCAATTTTCAGGATTTTTGAAAATTTCACTTTTTTGTGAAAATATCCACTAAATGAGGGAATAATATGTATGAGGGTACCCCAGGAGAGTTCCAAATGTGTGTGGGTAGAATATATATCCCACGGGGGTAAAATTGAAAAAAGTTTAAAAAAATTTTTTTTGGGACTTAGTCATTTTTCCGGCGTTTATCAGACTTTCAGATAGGGGAAATGTCAGTGAGCATTCCGATATCAGTTCCAGAGTGATTCGCCCAATGAGTCCTTGATATTTAGTCGTTTTCAGCCAATTTTCTGTATTTTTGAAAATTTCAGTTTTTTGTGAAAATATCCACTAAATGAGGGAATAATATGTGTGAGGGTACCCCAGGAGAGTTCCAAATGTGTGTGGGTAGAATATATATCCCACGGGGGTAAAATTGAAAAAAGTTGAAAAACATTTTTTTTGGGACTTAGTCATTTTTCCGGCGTTTATCAGACTTTCAGATAGGGGAAATGTGAGTGAGCGTTCCGATTTCAGTTCCAGAGCGATTCGCCCAATGAGTCCTTGATATTTAGTCGTTTTCAGCCAATTTTCTGGATTTTTGAAAATTTCACTTTTTTGTGAAAATATCCACTAAATGAGGGAATAATATGTGTGAGGGTACCCCAGGAGAGTTCCAAATGTGTGTGGGTAGAATATATATCCCACAGGGGTAAAATTGAAAAAAGTTGAAAAAAAATTTTTTTGGGACTTAGTCATTTTTCCGGCGTTTATCAGACTTTCAGATAGGGGAAATGTGAGTGAGCGTTCCGATTTCAGTTCCAGAGCGATTCGCCCAATGAGTCCTTGATATTTAGTCGTTTTCAGCCAATTTTCTGGATTTTTGAAAATTTCACTTTTTTGTGAAAATATCCACTAAATGAGGGAATAATATGTGTGAGGGTACCCCAGGAGAGTTCCAAATGTGTGTGGGTAGAATATATATCCCACGGGGATAAAATTGAAAAAAGTTTAAAAAAAATTTTTTTTGGACTTAGTAATTTTTCCGGCGTTCATCACACTTTCAGATAGGGAAAATGTCAGTGAGCATTCCGATTTCAGTTCCAGAGCGATTCGCCCAATGAGTCCTTGATATTTAGACGTTTTCAGCCAATTTTCTGGATTTTTGAAAATTTCACTTTTTTTGTGAAAATATCCACTAAATGAGAGAATAATATGTGTGAGTGTACCCCAGGAGAGTTCCAAATGTGTGTGGGTAGAATATATATCCCACGGGGGTAAAATTGAAAAAAGTTGAAAAAAAATTTTTTTGGGACTTAGTCATTTTTCCGGCGTTTATCAGACTTTCAGATAGGGGAAATGTGAGTGAGCGTTCCGATTTCAGTTCCAGAGCGATTCGCCCAATGAGTCCTTGATATTTAGTCGTTTTCAGCCAATTTTCTGGATTTTTGAAAATTTCACTTTTTTGTGAAAATATCCACTAAATGAGGGAATAATATGTGTGAGGGTACCCCAGGAGAGTTCCAAATGTGTGTGGGTAGAATATATATCCCACGGGGGTAAAATTGAAAAAAGTTGAAAAAAAATTTTTTTGGGACTTAGTAATTTTTCCGGCGTTCATCAGACTTTCAGATAGGGGAAATGTCAGTGAGCATTCCGATTTCAGTTCCAGAGCGATTCGCCCAATGAGTCCTTGATATTTAGACGTTTTCAGCCAATTTTCTGGATTTTTGAAAATTTCACTTTTTTTCTGAAAATATCCACTAAATGAGAGAATAATATGTGTGAGGGTACCTCAGGAGAGTTCCAAATGTGTGTGGGTAGAATATATATCCCACGGGGGTAAAATTGAAAAAAGTTGAAAAACATTTTTTTTTTGGACTTAGTCATTTTTCCGGCGTTTATCAGACTTTCAGATAGGGGAAATGTGAGTGAGCGTTCCAATTTCAGTTCCAGAGCGATTCGCCCAATGAGTCGTTTTCAGCCAATTTTCTGGATTTTTGAAAATTTCACTTTTTTGTGAAAATATCCACTAAATGAGGGAATAATATGTGTGAGGGTACCCCAGGAGAGTTCCAAATGTGTGTGGGTAGAATATATATCCCACGGGGGTAAAATTGAAAAAAGTTGAAAAACATTTTTTTTTTGGACTTAGTCATTTTTCCGGCGTTTATCAGACTTTCAGATAGGGGAAATGTCAGTGAGCATTCAGATTTCAGTTCCAGAGCGATTTGCCCAATGAGTCCTTGATATTCAGTCATTTTCAGCCAATTTTCTGGATTTTTAAAAATTTCACTTTTTTGTGAAAATATCCACTAAATGACGGAATAATATGTGTGAGGGTACCCCAGGAGAGTTCCAAATGTGTGTGGGTAGAATATATATCCCACGGGGATAAAATTGAAAAAAGTTGAAAAAAAATTTTTTTTGGACTTAGTAATTTTTCCGGCGTTTATCAGACTTTCAGAGAGGGGAAATGTCAGTGAGCATTCAGATTTCAGTTCCAGAGCGATTTGCCCAATGAGTCCTTGATATTCAGTCATTTTCAGCCAATTTTCTGGATTTTTAAAAATTTCACTTTTTTGTGAAAATTTCCACTAAATGACGGAATAATATGTGTGAGGGTACCCCAGGAGAGTTCCAAATGTGTGTGGGTAGAATATATATCCCACGGGGGTAAAATTGAAAAAAGTTGAAAAAAAATTTTTTTGGGACTTAGTCATTTTTCCGGCGTTTATCAGACTTTCAGATAGGGGAAATGTGAGTGAGCGTTTCGATTTCAGTTCCAGAGCGATTCGTCCAATGAGTCCTTGATATTTAGTCGTTTTCAGCCAATTTTCTGGATTTTTGAAAATTTCACTTTTTTGTGAAAATATCCACTAAATGAGGGAATAATATGTGTGAGGGTACCCCAGGAGAGTTCCAAATGTGTGTGGGTAGAATATATATCCCACGGGGGTAAAATTGAAAAAAGTTAAAAAACATTTTTTTTGGGACTTAGTCATTTTTCCGGCGTTTATCAGACTTTCAGATAGGGGAAATGTGAGTGAGCGTTCCGATTTCAGTTCCAGAGCGATTCGCCCAATGAGTCCTTGATATTTAGACGTTTTCAGCCAATTTTCTGGATTTTTGAAAATTTCACTTTTTTTGTGAAAATATCCACTAAATGAGAGAATAATATGTGTGAGTGTACCCCAGGAGAGTTCCAAATGTGTGTGGGTAGAATATATATCCCACGGGGGTAAAATTGAAAAAAGTTGAAAAACATTTTTTTTGGGACTTAGTCATTTTTCCGGCGTTTATCAGACTTTCAGATAGGGGAAATGTGAGTGAGCGTTCCGATTTCAGTTCCAGAGCGATTCGCCCAATGAGTCGTTTTCAGCCAATTTTCTGGATTTTTGAAAATTTCACTTTTTTGTGAAAATATCCACTAAATGAGGGAATAATATGTGTGAGGGTATCCCAAGAGAGTTCCAAATGTGTGTGGGTAGAATATATATCCCACGGGGATAAAATTGAAAAAAGTTGAAAAAAAATTTTTTTTGGACTTGGTAATTTTTCCGGCGTTCATCAGACTTTCAGATAGGGGAAATGTCAGTGAGCATTCCGATTTCAGTTCCAGAGCGATTCGCCCAATGAGTCCTTGATATTTAGTCGTTTTCAGCCAATTTTCAGGATTTTTGAAAATTTCACTTTTTTGTGAAAATATCCACTAAATGAGGGAATAATATGTATGAGGGTACCCCAGGAGAGTTCCAAATGTGTGTGGGTAGAATATATATCCCACGGGGGTAAAATTGAAAAAAGTTTAAAAAAATTTTTTTTGGGACTTAGTCATTTTTCCGGCGTTTATCAGACTTTCAGATAGGGGAAATGTCAGTGAGCATTCCGATATCAGTTCCAGAGTGATTCGCCCAATGAGTCCTTGATATTTAGTCGTTTTCAGCCAATTTTCTGTATTTTTGAAAATTTCAGTTTTTTGTGAAAATATCCACTAAATGAGGGAATAATATGTGTGAGGGTACCCCAGGAGAGTTCCAAATGTGTGTGGGTAGAATATATATCCCACGGGGGTAAAATTGAAAAAAGTTGAAAAAAAAATTTTTTTTGGACTTAGTAATTTTTCCGGCGTTTATCAGACTTTCAGATAGGGGAAATGTCAGTGAGCGTTCAGATTTCAGTTCCAGAGCGATTCGCCCAATGAGTCCTTGATATTTAGTCGTTTTCAGCCAATTTTCTGGATTTTTGAAAATTTCACTTTTTTTCTGAAAATATCCACTAAATGAGAGAATAATATGTGTGAGGGTACCTCAGGAGAGTTCCAAATGTGTGTGGGTAGAATATATATCCCACGGGGGTAAAATTGAAAAAAGTTAAAAAACATTTTTTTTGGGACTTAGTCATTTTTCCGGCGTTTATCAGACTTTCAGATAGGGGAAATGTGAGTGAGCGTTCCGATTTCAATTCCAGAGCGATTCGCCCAATGAGTCGTTTTCAGCCAATTTTCTGGATTTTTGAAAATTTCAGTTTTTTGTGAAAATATCCACTAAATGAGAGAATAATATGTGTGAGGGTACCCCAGGAGAGTTCCAAATGTGTGTGGGTAGAATATATATCCCACGGGGGTAAAAATGAAAAAAGTTGAAAAACATTTTTTTTGGGACTTAGTCATTTTTCCGGCGTTTATCAGACTTTCAGATAGGGGAAATGTCAGTGAGCATTCTGATATCAGTTCCAGAGTGATTCGCGCAATGATTCCTTGATATTTAGTCGTTTTCAGCCAATTTTCTGTATTTTTGAAAATTTCATTTTTTTGTGAAAATATCCACTAAATGAGGGAATAATATGTGTGAGGGTACCCCAGGAGAGTTCCAAATGTGTGTGGGTAGAATATATATCCCACGGGGATAAAATTGAAAAAAGTTGAAAAAAAAATTTTTTTTGGACTTAGTAATTTTTACGGCGTTTATCAAACTTTCAGATAGGGGAAATGTCAGTGAGTGTTCAGATTTCAGTTCCAGAGCGATTTGCCCAATGAGTCCTTGATATTCAGTCATTTTCAGCCAATTTTCTGGATTTTTAAAAATTTCACTTTTTTGTGAAAATATCCACTAAATGAGGGAATAATATGTGTGAGGGTACCCCAGGAGAGTTCCAAATGTGTGTGTGTAGAATATATATCCCACGGGGGTAAAATTGAAAAAAGTTGAAAAAAAATTTTTTTGGGACTTAGTCATTTTTCCGGCGTTTATCAGACTTTTAGATAGGGGAAATGTGAGTGAGCGTTCCGATTTCAGTTCCAGAGCGATTCGCCCAATGAGTCCTTGATATTTAGTCGTTTTCAGCCAATTTTCTGGATTTTTGAAAATTTCACTTTTTTTGTGAAAATATCCACTAAATGAGAGAATAATATGTGTGAGGGTACCCCAGGAGAGTTCCAAATGTGTGTGGGTAGAATATATATCCCACGGGGGTAAAAATGAAAAAAGTTGAAAAACATTTTTTTTGGGACTTAGTCATTTTTCCGGCGTTTATCAGACTTTCAGATAGGGGAAATGTCAGTGAGCATTCTGATATCAGTTCCAGAGTGATTCGCGCAATGATTCCTTGATATTTAGTCGTTTTCAGCCAATTTTCTGTATTTTTGAAAATTTCATTTTTTTGTGAAAATATCCACTAAATGAGGGAATAATATGTGTGAGGGTACCCCAGGAGAGTTCCAAATGTGTGTGGGTAGAATATATATCCCACGGGGGTAAAATTGAAAAAAGTTGAAAAAATTTTTTTTTGGACTTAGTAATTTTTCCGGCGTTTATCAGACTTTCAGATAGGGGAAATGTCAGTGAGCGTTCAGATTTCAGTTCCAGAGCGATTTGCCCAATGAGTCGTTGATATTCAGTCATTTTCAGCCAATTTTCTGGATTTTTAAAAATTTCACTTTTTTGTGAAAATATCCACTAAATGAGGGAATAATATGTGTGAGGGTACCCCAGGAGAGTTCCAAATGTGTGTGGGTAGAATATATATCCCACGGGGGTAAAATTGAAAAAAGTTGAAAAAAAAATTTTTTGGGACTTAGTAATTTTTCCGGCGTTTATCAGACTTTTAGATAGGGGAAATGTGAGTGAGCGTTCCGATTTCAGTTCCAGAGCGATTCGCCCAATGAGTCCTTGATATTTAGTCGTTTTCAGCCAATTTTCTGGATTTTTGAAAATTTCACTTTTTTGTGAAAATATCCACTAAATGAGGGAATAATATGTGTGAGGGTACCCCAGGAGAGTTCCAAATGTGTGTGGGTAGAATATATATCCCACGGGGGTAAAATTGAAAAAAGTTGAAAAAAAATTTTTTTTGGACTTAGTAATTTTTCCGGCGTTCATCAGACTTTCAGATAGGGGAAATGTCAGTGAGCATTCCGATTTCAGTTCCAGAGCGATTCGCCCAATGAGTCCTTGATATTTAGACGTTTTCAGCCAATTTTCTGGATTTTTGAAAATTTCACTTTTTTTGTGAAAATATCCACTAAATGAGAGAATAATATGTGTGAGGGTACCCCAGGAGAGTTCCAAATGTGTGTGGGTAGAATATATATCCCACGGGGGTAAAAATGAAAAAAGTTGAAAAACATTTTTTTTGGGACTTAGTCATTTTTCCGGCGTTTATCAGACTTTCAGATAGGGGAAATGTCAGTGAGCATTCCGATATCAGTTCCAGAGTGATTCGCCCAATGATTCCTTGATATTTAGTCGTTTTCAGCCAATTTTCTGTATTTTTGAAAATTTCAGTTTTTTGTGAAAATATCCACTAAATGAGGGAATAATATGTGTGAGGGTACCCCAGGAGAGTTCCAAATGTGTGTGGGTAGAATATATATCCCACGGGGGTAAAATTGAAAAAAGTTGAAAAAATTTTTTTTTGGACTTAGTAATTTTTCCGGCGTTTATCAGACTTTCAGATAGGGGAAATGTCAGTGAGCGTTCAGATTTCAGTTCCAGAGCGATTTGCCCAATGAGTCCTTGATATTTAGTCGTTTTCAGCCAATTTTCTGGATTTTTGAAAATTTCATTTTTTTGTGAAAATATCCACTAAATGAGGGAATAATATGTGTGAGGGTACCCCAGGAGAGTTCCAAATGTGTGTGGGTAGAATATATATCCCACGGGGATAAAATTGAAAAAAGTTGAAAAAAAAATTTTTTTTGGACTTAGTAATTTTTACGGCGTTTATCAAACTTTCAGATAGGGGAAATGTCAGTGAGCGTTCAGATTTCAGTTCCAGAGCGATTTGCCCAATGAGTCCTTGATATTCAGTCATTTTCAGCCAATTTTCTGGATTTTTAAAAATTTCACTTTTTTGTGAAAATATCCACTAAATGAGGGAATAATATGTGTGAGGGTACCCCAGGAGAGTTCCAAATGTGTGTGGGTAGAATATATATCCCACGGGGGTAAAATTGAAAAAAGTTTAAAAAAAATTTTTTTGGGACTTAGTCATTTTTCCGGCGTTTATCAGACTTTCAGATAGGGGAAATGTCAGTGAGCGTTCCGATTTCAGTTCCAGAGCGATTCGCCCAATGAGTCCTTGATATTTAGTCGTTTTCAGCCAATTTTCTGGATTTTTGAAAATTTCAGTTTTTGGTGAAAATATCCACTAAATGAGGGAATAATATGTGTGAGGGTACCCCAGGAGAGTTCCAAATGTGTGTGGGTAGAATATATATCCCACGGGGGTAAAATTGAAAAAAGTTGAAAAAATTTTTTTTTGGACTTAGTAATTTTTCCGGCGTTTATCAGACTTTCAGATAGGGGAAATGTCAGTGAGCGTTCAGATTTCAGTTCCAGAGCGATTTGCCCAATGAGTCCTTGATATTTAGTCGTTTTCAGCCAATTTTCTGGATTTTTGAAAATTTCACTTTTTTGTGAAAATATCCACTAAATGAGGGAATAATATGTGTGAGGGTACCCCAGGAGAGTTCCAAATGTGTGTGGGTAGAATATATATCCCACGGGGATAAAATTGAAAAAAGTTGAAAAAAAAATTTTTTTTGGACTTAGTAATTTTTCCGGCGTTCATCAGACTTTCAGATAGGGAAAATGTCAGTGAGCATTCCGATTTCAGTTCCAGAGCGATTCGCCCAATGAGTCCTTGATATTTAGACGTTTTCAGCCAATTTTCTGGATTTTTGAAAATTTCACTTTTTTTGTGAAAATATCCACTAAATGAGAGAATAATATGTGTGAGGGTACCCCAGGAGAGTTCCAAATGTGTGTGGGTAGAATATATATCCCACGGGGGTAAAATTGAAAAAAGTTGAAAAACATTTTTTTTGGGACTTAGTCATTTTTCCGGCGTTTATCAGACTTTCAGATAGGGGAAATGTCAGTGAGCATTCCGATATCAGTTCCAGAGTGATTCGCCCAATGAGTCCTTGATATTTAGTCGTTTTCAGCCAATTTTCTGTATTTTTGAAAATTTCAGTTTTTTGTGAAAATATCCACTAAATGAGGGAATAATATGTGTGAGGGTACCCCAGGAGAGTTCCAAATGTGTGTGGGTAGAATATATATCCCACGGGGATAAAATTGAAAAAAGTTGAAAAAATTTTTTTTTGGACTTAGTAATTTTTCCGGCGTTTATCAGACTTTCAGATAGGGGAAATGTCAGTGAGCGTTCAGATTTCAGTTCCAGAGTGATTTGCCCAATGAGTCCTTGATATTTAGTCGTTTTCAGCCAATTTTCTGGATTTTTGAAAATTTCACTTTTTTGTGAAAATATCCACTAAATGAGGGAATAATATGTGTGAGGGAACCCCAGGAGAGTTCCAAATGTGTGTGGGTAGAATATATATCCCACGGGGATAAAATTGAAAAAAGTTGAAAAAAAAATTTTTTTTGGACTTAGTAATTTTTCCGGCGTTTATCAGACTTTCAGATAGGGGAAATGTCAGTGAGCGTTCAGATTTCAGTTCCAGAGTGATTCGCCCAATGAGTCCTTGATATTTAGTCGTTTTCAGCCAATTTTCTGTATTTTTGAAAATTTCAGTTTTTTGTGAAAATATCCACTAAATGAGAGAATAATATGTGTGAGGGTACCCCAGGAGAGTTCCAAATGTGTGTGGGTAGAATATATATCCCACGGGGGTAAAAATGAAAAAAGTTGAAAAACATTTTTTTTGGGACTTAGTCATTTTTCCGGCGTTTATCAGACTTTCAGATAGGGGAAATGTCAGTGAGCATTCTGATATCAGTTCCAGAGTGATTCGCGCAATGATTCCTTGATATTTAGTCGTTTTCAGCCAATTTTCTGTATTTTTGAAAATTTCATTTTTTTGTGAAAATATCCACTAAATGAGGGAATAATATGTGTGAGGGTACCCCAGGAGAGTTCCAAATGTGTGTGGGTAGAATATATATCCCACGGAGATAAAATTGAAAAAAGTTGAAAAAAAAATTTTGTTTGGACTTAGTAATTTTTACGGCGTTTATCAAACTTTCAGATAGGGGAAATGTCAGTGAGTGTTCAGATTTCAGTTCCAGAGCGATTTGCCCAATGAGTCCTTGATATTCAGTCATTTTCAGCCAATTTTCTGGATTTTTAAAAATTTCACTTTTTTGTGAAAATATCCACTAAATGAGGGAATAATATGTGTGAGGGTACCCCAGGAGAGTTCCAAATGTGTGTGGGTAGAATATATATCCCACGGGGGTAAAATTGAAAAAAGTTGAAAAAAAATTTTTTTGGGACTTAGTCATTTTTCCGGCGTTTATCAGACTTTCAGATAGGGGAAATGTGAGTGAGCGTTCCGATTTCAGTTCCAGAGCGATTCGCCCAATGAGTCCTTGATATTTAGTCGTTTTCAGCCAATTTTCTGGATTTTTGAAAATTTCACTTTTTTGTGAAAATATCCACTAAATGAGGGAATAATATGTGTGAGGGTACCCCAGGAGAGTTCCAAATGTGTGTGGGTAGAATATATATCCTACGGGGGTAAAATTGAAAAAAGTTGAAAAAAAATTTTTTTTGGACTTAGTAATTTTTCCGGCGTTCATCAGACTTTCAGATAGGGGAAATGTCAGTGAGCATTCCGATTTCAGTTCCAGAGCGATTCGCCCAATGAGTCCTTGATATTTAGACGTTTTCAGCCAATTTTCTGGATTTTTGAAAATTTCACTTTTTTTGTGAAAATATCCACTAAATGAGAGAATAATATGTGTGAGGGTACCCCAGGAGAGTTCCAAATGTGTGTGGGTAGAATATATATCCCACGGGGGTAAATTTGAAAAAAGTTGAAAAAATTTTTTTTTGGACTTAGTAATTTTTCCGGCGTTTATCAGACTTTCAGATAGGGGAAATGTCAGTGAGCGTTCAGATTTCAGTTCCAGAGCGATTTGCCCAATGAGTCCTTGATATTTAGTCGTTTTCAGCCAATTTTCTGGATTTTTGAAAATTTCACTTTTTTGTGAAAATATCCACTAAATGAGGGAATAATATGTGTGAGGGAACCCCAGGAGAGTTCCAAATGTGTGTGGGTAGAATACATATCCCACGGGGATAAAATTGAAAAAAGTTGAAAAAAAAATTTTTTTTGGACTTAGTCATTTTTCCGGCGTTTATCAGACTTTCAGATAGGGGAAATGTCAGTGAGCATTCTGATATCAGTTCCAGAGTGATTCGCGCAATGATTCCTTGATATTTAGTCATTTTCAGCCAATTTTCTGGATTTTTAAAAATTTCACTTTTTTGTGAAAATATCCACTAAATGAGGGAATAATATGTGTGAGGGTACCCCAGGAGAGTTCCAAATGTGTGTGGGTAGAATATATATCCCACGGGGGTAAAACTGAAAAAAGTTTAAAAAAAATTTTTTTGGGACTTAGTCATTTTTCCGGCGTTTATCAGACTTTCAGATAGGGGAAATGTCAGTGAGCGTTCCGATTTCAGTTCCAGAGCGATTCGCCCAATGAGTCCTTGATATTTAGTCGTTTTCAGCCAATTTTCTGGATTTTTGAAAATTTCAGTTTTTGGTGAAAATATCCACTAAATGAGGGAATAATATGTGTGAGGGTACCCCAGGAGAGTTCCAAATGTGTGTGGGTAGAATATATATCCCACGGGGGTAAAATTGAAAAAAGTTGAAAAAATTTTTTTTTGGACTTAGTAATTTTTCCGGCGTTTATCAGACTTTCAGATAGGGGAAATGTCAGTGAGCGTTCAGATTTCAGTTCCAGAGCGATTTGCCCAATGAGTCCTTGATATTTAGTCGTTTTCAGCCAATTTTCTGTATTTTTGAAAATTTCACTTTTTTGTGAAAATATCCACTAAATGAGGGAATAATATGTGTGAGGGAACCCCAGGAGAGTTCCAAATGTGTGTGGGTAGAATACATATCCCACGGGGATAAAATTGAAAAAAGTTGAAAAAAAAATTTTTTTTTGGACTTAGTAATTTTTCCGGCGTTTATCAGACTTTCAGATAGGGGAAATGTCAGTGAGCGTTCAGATTTCAGTTCCAGAGCGATTTGCCCAATGAGTCCTTGATATTCAGTCATTTTCAGCCAATTTTCTGGATTTTTAAAAATTTCACTTTTTTGTGAAAATATCCACTAAATGAGGGAATAATATGTGTGAGGGTACCCCAGGAGAGTTCCAAATGTGTGTGGGTAGAATATATATCCCACGGGGGTAAAATTGAAAAAAGTTGAAAAACATTTTTTTGTGACTTAGTCATTTTTCCGGCGTTTATCAGACTTTCAGATAGGGGAAATGTGAGTGAGCGTTCCGATTTCAGTTCCAGAGCGATTCGCCCAATGAGTCCTTGATATTTACTCGTTTTCAGCCAATTTTCTGGATTTTTGAAAATTTCACTTTTTTGTGAAAATATCCACTAAATGAGGGAATAATATGTGTGAGGGTACCCCAGGAGAGTTCCAAATGTGTGTGGGTAGAATATATATCCCACGGGGATAAAATTGAAAAAAGTTGAAAAAAAAATTTTTTTTGGACTTAGTAATTTTTCCGGCGTTTATCAGACTTTCAGATAGGGGAAATGTCAGTGAGCGTTCAGATTTCAGTTCCAGAGCGATTTGCCCAATGAGTCCTTCATATTCAGTCATTTTCAGCCAATTTTCTGGATTTTTAAAAATTTTACTTTTTTGTGAAAATATCCACTAAATGAGGGAATAATATGTGTGAGGGTACCCCAGGAGAGTTCCAAATGTGTGTGGGTAGAATATATATCTCACGGGGATAAAATTGAAAAAAGTTGAAAAAAAAATTTTTTTTGGACTTAGTAATTTTTCCGGCGTTCTTCAGACTTTCAGATAGGGGAAATGTCAGTGAGCATTCCGATTTCAGTTCCAGAGCGATTCGCCCAATGAGTCCTTGATATTTAGAAGTTTTCAGCCAATTTTCTGGATTTTTGAAAATTTCACTTTTTTTGTGAAAATATCCACTAAATGAGAGAATAATATGTGTGAGGGTACCCCAGGAGAGTTCCAAATGTGTGTGGGTAGAATACATATCCCACGGGGGTAAAATTGAAAAAAGTTGAAAAAAATTTTTTTTTGGACTTACTAATTTTTCCGGCGTTCATCAGACTTTCAGATAGGGGAAATGTCAGTCAGCAGTCCGATATCAGTTCCAGAGCGATTCGCCCATTGAGTCCTTGATATTTAGTCGTTTTCAGCCAATTTTCTGGATTTTTGAAAATGTCACTTTTTTGTGAAAATATCCACTAAATGAGAGAATAATATGTGTGAGGGTATCCCAGGAGAGTTCCAAATGTGTGTGGGTAGAATATATATCCCACGGGGGTAAAATTGAAAAAAGTTGAAAAACATTTTTTTTGGGACTTAGTCATTTTTCCGGCGTTTATCAGACTTTCAGATAGGGGAAATGTCAGTGAGCGTTCCGATTTCAGTTCCAGAGCGATTCGCCCAATGAGTCCTTGATATTTAGTCGTTTTCAGCCAATTTTCTGGATTTTTGAAAATTTCAGTTTTTGGTGAAAATATCCACTAAATGAGGGAATAATATGTGTGAGGGTACCCCAGGAGAGTTCCAAATGTGTGTGGGTAGAATATATATCCCACGGGGGTAAAATTGAAAAAAGTTGAAAAAATTTTTTTTTGGACTTAGTAATTTTTCCGGCGTTTATCAGACTTTCAGATAGGGGAAATGTCAGTGAGCGTTCAGATTTCAGTTCCAGAGCGATTTGCCCAATGAGTCCTTGATATTTAGTCGTTTTCAGCCAATTTTCTGTATTTTTGAAAATTTCACTTTTTTGTGAAAATATCCACTAAATGAGGGAATAATATGTGTGAGGGAACCCCAGGAGAGTTCCAAATGTGTGTGGGTAGAATACATATCCCACGGGGATAAAATTGAAAAAAGTTGAAAAAAAAATTTTTTTTTGGACTTAGTAATTTTTCCGGCGTTTATCAGACTTTCAGATAGGGGAAATGTCAGTGAGCGTTCAGATTTCAGTTCCAGAGCGATTTGCCCAATGAGTCCTTGATATTCAGTCATTTTCAGCCAATTTTCTGGATTTTTAAAAATTTCACTTTTTTGTGAAAATATCCACTAAATGAGGGAATAATATGTGTGAGGGTACCCCAGGAGAGTTCCAAATGTGTGTGGGTAGAATATATATCCCACGGGGGTAAAATTGAAAAAAGTTGAAAAACATTTTTTTTGTGACTTAGTCATTTTTCCGGCGTTTATCAGACTTTCAGATAGGGGAAATGTGAGTGAGCGTTCCGATTTCAGTTCCAGAGCGATTCGCCCAATGAGTCCTTGATATTTACTCGTTTTCAGCCAATTTTCTGGATTTTTGAAAATTTCACTTTTTTGTGAAAATATCCACTAAATGAGGGAATAATATGTGTGAGGGTACCCCAGGAGAGTTCCAAATGTGTGTGGGTAGAATATATATCCCACGGGGATAAAATTGAAAAAAGTTGAAAAAAAAATTTTTTTTGGACTTAGTAATTTTTCCGGCGTTTATCAGACTTTCAGATAGGGGAAATGTCAGTGAGCGTTCAGATTTCAGTTCCAGAGCGATTTGCCCAATGAGTCCTTCATATTCAGTCATTTTCAGCCAATTTTCTGGATTTTTAAAAATTTCACTTTTTTGTGAAAATATCCACTAAATGAGGGAATAATATGTGTGAGGGTACCCCAGGAGAGTTCCAAATGTGTGTGGGTAGAATATATATCTCACGGGGATAAAATTGAAAAAAGTTGAAAAAAAAATTTTTTTTGGACTTAGTAATTTTTCCGGCGTTCTTCAGACTTTCAGATAGGGGAAATGTCAGTGAGCATTCCGATTTCAGTTCCAGAGCGATTCGCCCAATGAGTCCTTGATATTTAGAAGTTTTCAGCCAATTTTCTGGATTTTTGAAAATTTCACTTTTTTTGTGAAAATATCCACTAAATGAGAGAATAATATGTGTGAGGGTACCCCAGGAGAGTTCCAAATGTGTGTGGGTAGAATACATATCCCACGGGGGTAAAATTGAAAAAAGTTGAAAAAAATTTTTTTTTGGACTTACTAATTTTTCCGGCGTTCATCAGACTTTCAGACAGGGGAAATGTCAGTCAGCAGTCCGATATCAGTTCCAGAGCGATTCGCCCATTGAGTCCTTGATATTTAGTCGTTTTCAGCCAATTTTCTGGATTTTTGAAAATGTCACTTTTTTGTGAAAATATCCACTAAATGAGAGAATAATATGTGTGAGGGTATCCCAGGAGAGTTCCAAATGTGTGTGGGTAGAATATATATCCCACGGGGGTAAAATTGAAAAAAGTTGAAAAACATTTTTTTTGGGACTTAGTCATTTTTCCGGCGTTTATCAGACTTTCAGATAGGGGAAATGTCAGTGAGCGTTCCGATTTCAGTTCCAGAGCGATTCGCCCAATGAGTCCTTGATATTTAGACGTTTTCAGCCAATTTTCTGGATTTTTGAAAATGTCACTTTTTTTGTGAAAATATCCACTAAATGAGAGAATAATATGTGTGAGGGTACCCCAGGAGAGTTCCAAATGTGTGTGGGTAGAATATATATCCCACGGGGGTAAAATTGAAAAAAGTTGAAAAAAAAATTTTTTTGGACTTAGTAATTTTTCCAGCGTTCATCAGACTTTCAGATAGGGGAAATGTCAGTGAGCATTCCGATTTCAGTTCCAGAGCGATTCGCCCAATGAGTCCTTGATATTTAGACGTTTTCAGCCAATTTTCTGGATTTTTGAAAATTTCACTTTTTTTGTGAAAATATCCACTAAATGAGAGAATAATATGTGTGAGGGTACCCCAGGAGAGTTCCAAATGTGTGTGGGTAGAATATATATCCCACGGGGGTAAAAATGAAAAAAGTTGAAAAACATTTTTTTTGGGACTTAGTCATTTTTCCGGCGTTTATCAGACTTTCAGATAGGGGAAATGTCAGTGAGCATTCCGATATCAGTTCCAGAGTGATTCGCCCAATGATTCCTTGATATTTAGTAGTTTTCAGCCAATTTTCTGTATTTTTGAAAATTTCAGTTTTTTGTGAAAATATCCACTAAATGAGGGAATAATATGTGTGAGGGTACCCCAGGAGAGTTCCAAATGTGTGTGGGTAGAATATATATCCCACGGGGGTAAAATTGAAAAAAGTTGAAAAAAAATTGTTTTCGACTTAGTAATTTTTCCGGCGTTTATCAGACTTTCAGATAGGGGAAATGTCAGTGAGCGTTCAGATTTCAGTTCCAGAGCGATTTGCCCAATGAGTCCTTGATATTTAGTCGCTTTCAGCCAATTTTCTGGATTTTTGAAAATTTCACTTTTTTGTGAAAATATCCACTAAATGAGGGAATAATATGTATGAGGGTACCCCAGGAGAGTTCCAAATGTGTGTGGGTAGAATATATATCCCACGAGGGTAAAATTGAACAAAGTTTAAAAAAAAAATTTTTTTGGACTTAGTCATTTTTCCGGCGTTTATCAGACTTTCAGATAGGGAAAATGTCATTGAGCGTTCCGATTTCAGTTCCAGAGTGATTCGCCCAATGAGTCCTTGATATTTAGTCATTTTCAGCCAATTTTCTGGATTTTTAAAAATTTCACTTTTTTGTGAAAATATCCACTAAATGAGGGAATAATATGTGTGAGGGTATCCCAAGAGAGTTCCAAATGTGTGTGGGTAGAATATATATCCCACGGGGATAAAATTGAAAAAAGTTGAAAAAATTTTTTTTTTGGACTTACTAATTTTTCCGGCGTTCATCAGACTTTCAGATAGGGGAAATGTCAGTGAGCATTCCGATATCAGTTCCAGAGCGATTCGCCCATTGAGTCCTTGATATTTAGTCGTTTTCAGCCAATTTTCTGGATTTTTGAAAATGTCACTTTTTTGTGAAAATATCCACTAAATGAGAGAATAATATGTGTGAGGGTATCCCAGGAGAGTTCCAAATGTGTGTGGGTAGAATATATATCCCACGGGGATAAAATTGAAAAAAGTTGAAAAAAAAATTTTTTTTGGACTTAGTAATTTTTCCGGCGTTTATCAGACTTTCAGATAGGGGAAATGTCAGTGAGCGTTCAGATTTCAGTTCCAGAGCGATTTGCCCAATGAGTCCTTCATATTCAGTCATTTTCAGCCAATTTTCTGGATTTTTAAAAATTTCACTTTTTTGTGAAAATATCCACTAAATGAATGAATAATATGTGTGAGGGAACCCCAGGAGAGTTCCAAATGTGTGTGGGTAGAATATATATCCCACGGGGATAAAATTGAAAAAAGTTGAAAAAAAAATGTTTTTTGGACTTAGTAATTTTTCCGGCGTTTATCAGACTTTCAGATAGGGGAAATGTCAGTGAGCGTTCAGATTTCAGTTCCAGAGCGATTTGCCCAATGAGTCCTTCATATTCAGTCATTTTCAGCCAATTTTCTGGATTTTTAAAAATTTCACTTTTTTGTGAAAATATCCACTAAATGAGGGAATAATATGTGTGAGGGTATCCCAAGAGAGTTCTAAATGTGTGTGGGTAGAATATATATCCCACGGGGATAAAATTGAAAAAAGTTGAAAAAAAATTTTTTTTTGACTTACTAATTTTTCCGGTGTTCATCAGACTTTCAGATAGGGGAAATGTCAGTGAGCATTCCGATATCAGTTCCAGAGCGATTCGCCCAATGAGTCCTTGATATTTAGATGTTTTCAGCCAATTTTCTGGATTTTTGAAAATTTCACTTTTTTTGTGAAAATATCCACTAAATGAGAGAATAATATGTGTGAGGGTACCCCAGGAGAGTTCCAAATGTGTGTGGGTAGAATATATATCCCATGGGGGTAAAATTGAAAAAAGTTGAAAAAAATTTTTTTGGGGACTTAGTCATTTTTCCGGCGTTTATCAGACTTTCAGATAGGGGAAATGTCAGTGAGCGTTCTGATTTCAGTTCCAGAGCGATTCGCCCAATGAGTCCTTGATATTTTGTCATTTTCAGCCAATTTTCTTTATTTTTGAAAATTTCACTTTTTTGTGAAAATATCCACTAAATGAGGGAATAATATGTGTGAGGGTATCCCAAGAGAGTTCTAAATGTGTGTGGGTAGAATATATATCCCACGGGGATAAAATTGAAAAAAGTTGAAAAAAAATTTTTTTTTGACTTACTAATTTTTCCGGTGTTCATCAGACTTTCAGATAGGGGAAATGTCAGTGAGCATTCCGATATCAGTTCCAGAGCGATTCGCCCAATGAGTCCTTGATATTTAGTCGTTTTCAGCCAATTTTCTGGATTTTTGAAAATGTCACTTTTTTGTGAAAATATCCACTAAATGAGGGAATAATATGTGTAAGGGTACCCCAGGAGAGTTCCAAATGTGTGTGGGTAGAATATATATCCCACGGGGGTAAAATTGAAAAAAGTTGAAAAAAATTTTTTTTGGACTTAGTCATTTTTCCGGCGTTTATCAGACTTTCAGATAGGGGAAATGTCAGTGAGCGTTCTGATTTCAGTTCCAGAGCGATTCGCCCAATGAGTCCTTGATATTTAGTCGTTTTCAGCCAATTTTCAGGATTTTTGAAAATTTCACTTTTTTGTGAAGATATCCACTAAATGAGGGAATAATATGTGTGAGGGTACCCCAGGAGAGTTCCAAATGTGTGTGGGTAGAATATATATCCCACGGGGGTAAAATTGAAAAAAGTTTAAAAAAAATTTTTTTTGGACTTAGTCATTTTTCCGGCGTTTATCAGACTTTCAGATAGGGGAAATGTCAGTGAGCATTTCGATATCAGTTCCAGAGTGATTCGCCCAATGAGTCCTTGATATTTAGTCGTTTTCAGCCAATTTTCTGGATTTTTGAAAATGTCACTTTTTTGTGAAAATATCCACTAAATGAGAGAATAATATGTGTGAGGGTATCCCAGGAGAGTTCCAAATGTGTGTGGGTAGAATATATATCCCACGGGGATAAAATTGAAAAAAGTTGAAAAAAAATTTTTTTTGGACTTACTAATTTCTCCGGTGTTCATCAGACTTTCAGATAGGGGAAATGTCAGTGAGCATTCCGATATCAGTTCCAGAGTGATTCGCCCAATGAGTCCTTGATATTTAGTCGTTTTCAGCCAATTTTCTGTATTTTTGAAAATTTCAGTTTTTTGTGAAAATATCCACTAAATGAGGGAATAATATGTGTGAGGGTACCCCAGGAGAGTTCCAAATGTGTGTGGGTAGAATATATATCCCACGGGGGTAAAATTGAAAAAAGTTGAAAAAAATTTTTTTTGGACTTAGTAATTTTTCCGGCGTTCTTCAGACTTTCAGATAGGGGAAATGTCAGTGAGCATTCCGATTTCAGTTCCAGAGCGATTCGCCCAATGAGTCCTTGATATTTAGAAGTTTTCAGCCAATTTTCTGGATTTTTGAAAATTTCACTTTTTTTGTGAAAATATCCACTAAATGAGAGAATAATATGTGTGAGGGTATCCCAGGAGAGTTCCAAATGTGTGTGGGTAGAATATATATCCCACGGGGGTAAAATTGAAAAAAGTTGAAAAACATTTTTTTTGGGACTTAGTCATTTTTCCGGCGTTTATCAGACTTTCAGATAGGGGAAATGTCAGTGAGCGTTCCGATTTCAGTTCCAGAGCGATTCGCCCAATGAGTCCTTGATATTTAGACGTTTTCAGCCAATTTTCTGGATTTTTGAAAATGTCACTTTTTTTGTGAAAATATCCACTAAATGAGAGAATAATATGTGTGAGGGTACCCCAGGAGAGTTCCAAATGTGTGTGGGTAGAATATATATCCCACGGGGGTAAAATTGAAAAAAGTTGAAAAAAAAATTTTTTTGGACTTAGTAATTTTTCCAGCGTTCATCAGACTTTCAGATAGGGGAAATGTCAGTGAGCATTCCGATTTCAGTTCCAGAGCGATTCGCCCAATGAGTCCTTGATATTTAGACGTTTTCAGCCAATTTTCTGGATTTTTGAAAATTTCACTTTTTTTGTGAAAATATCCACTAAATGAGAGAATAATATGTGTGAGGGTACCCCAGGAGAGTTCCAAATGTGTGTGGGTAGAATATATATCCCACGGGGGTAAAAATGAAAAAAGTTGAAAAACATTTTTTTTGGGACTTAGTCATTTTTCCGGCGTTTATCAGACTTTCAGATAGGGGAAATGTCAGTGAGCATTCCGATATCAGTTCCAGAGTGATTCGCCCAATGATTCCTTGATATTTAGTAGTTTTCAGCCAATTTTCTGTATTTTTGAAAATTTCAGTTTTTTGTGAAAATATCCACTAAATGAGGGAATAATATGTGTGAGGGTACCCCAGGAGAGTTCCAAATGTGTGTGGGTAGAATATATATCCCACGGGGGTAAAATTGAAAAAAGTTGAAAAAAAATTGTTTTCGACTTAGTAATTTTTCCGGCGTTTATCAGACTTTCAGATAGGGGAAATGTCAGTGAGCGTTCAGATTTCAGTTCCAGAGCGATTTGCCCAATGAGTCCTTGATATTTAGTCGCTTTCAGCCAATTTTCTGGATTTTTGAAAATTTCACTTTTTTGTGAAAATATCCACTAAATGAGGGAATAATATGTATGAGGGTACCCCAGGAGAGTTCCAAATGTGTGTGGGTAGAATATATATCCCACGAGGGTAAAATTGAACAAAGTTTAAAAAAAAATTTTTTTTGGACTTAGTCATTTTTCCGGCGTTTATCAGACTTTCAGATAGGGAAAATGTCATTGAGCGTTCCGATTTCAGTTCCAGAGTGATTCGCCCAATGAGTCCTTGATATTTAGTCATTTTCAGCCAATTTTCTGGATTTTTAAAAATTTCACTTTTTTGTGAAAATATCCACTAAATGAGGGAATAATATGTGTGAGGGTATCCCAAGAGAGTTCCAAATGTGTGTGGGTAGAATATATATCCCACGGGGATAAAATTGAAAAAAGTTGAAAAAATTTTTTTTTTGGACTTACTAATTTTTCCGGCGTTCATCAGACTTTCAGATAGGGGAAATGTCAGTGAGCATTCCGATATCAGTTCCAGAGCGATTCGCCCATTGAGTCCTTGATATTTAGTCGTTTTCAGCCAATTTTCTGGATTTTTGAAAATGTCACTTTTTTGTGAAAATATCCACTAAATGAGAGAATAATATGTGTGAGGGTATCCCAGGAGAGTTCCAAATGTGTGTGGGTAGAATATATATCCCACGGGGATAAAATTGAAAAAAGTTGAAAAAAAAATTTTTTTTGGACTTAGTAATTTTTCCGGCGTTTATCAGACTTTCAGATAGGGGAAATGTCAGTGAGCGTTCAGATTTCAGTTCCAGAGCGATTTGCCCAATGAGTCCTTCATATTCAGTCATTTTCAGCCAATTTTCTGGATTTTTAAAAATTTCACTTTTTTGTGAAAATATCCACTAAATGAGGGAATAATATGTGTGAGGGAACCCCAGGAGAGTTCCAAATGTGTGTGGGTAGAATATATATCCCACGGGGATAAAATTGAAAAAAGTTGAAAAAAAAATTTTTTTTGGACTTAGTAATTTTTCCGGCGTTTATCAGACTTTCAGATAGGGGAAATGTCAGTGAGCGTTCAGATTTCAGTTCCAGAGCGATTTGCCCAATGAGTCCTTCATATTCAGTCATTTTCAGCCAATTTTCTGGATTTTTAAAAATTTCACTTTTTTGTGAAAATATCCACTAAATGAGGGAATAATATGTGTGAGGGTACCCCAGGAGAGTTCCAAATGTGTGTGGGTAGAATATATATCTCACGGGGATAAAATTGAAAAAAGTTGAAAAAAAATTTTTTTTGGGACTTAGTAATTTTTCCGGCGTTCATCACACTTTCAGATAGGGGAAATGTCAGTGAGCATTCCGATTTCAGTTCCAGAGCGATTTGCCCAATGAGTCCTTGATATTTAGATGTTTTCAGCCAATTTTCTGGATTTTTGAAAATTTCACTTTTTTTGTGAAAATATCCACTAAATGAGAGAATAATATGTGTGAGGGTACCCCAGGAGAGTTCCAAATGTGTGTGGGTAGAATATATATCCCATGGGGGTAAAATTGAAAAAAGTTGAAAAAAAATTTTTTGGGGACTTAGTCATTTTTCCGGCGTTTATCAGACTTTCAGATAGGGGAAATGTCAGTGAGCGTTCTGATTTCAGTTCCAGAGCGATTCGCCCAATGAGTCCTTGATATTTTGTCATTTTCAGCCAATTTTCTGGATTTTTGAAAATTTCACTTTTTTGTGAAAATATCCACTAAATGAGGGAATAATATGTGTGAGGGTATCCCAAGAGAGTTCTAAATGTGTGTGGGTAGAATATATATCCCACGGGGATAAAATTGAAAAAAGTTGAAAAAAAATTTTTTTTTGACTTACTAATTTTTCCGGTGTTCATCAGACTTTCAGATAGGGGAAATGTCAGTGAGCATTCCGATATCAGTTCCAGAGCGATTCGCCCAATGAGTCCTTGATATTTAGATGTTTTCAGCCAATTTTCTGGATTTTTGAAAATTTCACTTTTTTTGTGAAAATATCCACTAAATGAGAGAATAATATGTGTGAGGGTACCCCAGGAGAGTTCCAAATGTGTGTGGGTAGAATATATATCCCATGGGGGTAAAATTGAAAAAAGTTGAAAAAAAATTTTTTGGGGACTTAGTCATTTTTCCGGCGTTTATCAGACTTTCAGATAGGGGAAATGTCAGTGAGCGTTCTGATTTCAGTTCCAGAGCGATTCGCCCAATGAGTCCTTGATATTTTGTCATTTTCAGCCAATTTTCTGGATTTTTGAAAATTTCACTTTTTTGTGAAAATATCCACTAAATGAGGGAATAATATGTGTGAGGGTATCCCAAGAGAGTTCTAAATGTGTGTGGGTAGAATATATATCCCACGGGGATAAAATTGAAAAAAGTTGAAAAAAAATTTTTTTTTGACTTACTAATTTTTCCGGTGTTCATCAGACTTTCAGATAGGGGAAATGTCAGTGAGCATTCCGATATCAGTTACAGAGCGATTCGCCCAATGAGTCCTTGATATTTAGTCGTTTTCAGCCAATTTTCTGGATTTTTGAAAATGTCACTTTTTTGTGAAAATATCCACTAAATGAGGGAATAATATGTGTAAGGGTACCCCAGGAGAGTTCCAAATGTGTGTGGGTAGAATATATATCCCACGGGGGTAAAATTGAAAAAAGTTGAAAAAAATTTTTTTTGGACTTAGTCATTTTTCCGGCGTTTATCAGACTTTCAGATAGGGGAAATGTCAGTGAGCGTTCTGATTTCAGTTCCAGAGCGATTCGCCCAATGAGTCCTTGATATTTAGTCGTTTTCAGCCAATTTTCAGGATTTTTGAAAATTTCACTTTTTTGTGAAAATATCCACTAAATGAGGGAATAATATGTGTGAGGGTACCCCAGGAGAGTTCCAAATGTGTGTGGGTAGAATATATATCCCACGGGGGTAAAATTGAAAAAAGTTTAAAAAAAATTTTTTTTGGACTTAGTCATTTTTCCGGCGTTTATCAGACTTTCAGATAGAGGAAATGTCAGTGAGCATTTCGATATCAGTTCCAGAGTGATTCGCCCAATGAGTCCTTGATATTTAGTCGTTTTCAGCCAATTTTCTGTATTTTTGAAAATTTCAGTTTTTTGTGAAAATATCCACTAAATGAGAGAATAATATGTGTGAGGGTACCCCAGGAGAGTTCCAAATGTGTGTGGGTAGAATATATATCCCACGGGGGTAAAATTGAAAAAAGTTGAAAAAAATTTTTTTTGGACTTAGTAATTTTTCCGGCGTTTATCAGACTTTCAGATAGGGGAAATGTCAGTGAGCGTTCAGATTTCAGTTCCAGAGCGATTTGCCCAATGAGTCCTTGATATTTAGTCGTTTTCAGCCAATTTTCTGGATTTTTAAAAATTTCACTTTTTTGTGAAAATATCCACTAAATGAGGGAATAATATGTGTGAGGGTATCCCAAGAGAGTTCCAAATGTGTGTGGGTAGAATATATATCCCACGGGGATAAAATTGAAAAAAGTTGAAAAAAATTTTTTTTTGGACTTACTAATTTTTCCGGCGTTCATCAGACTTTCAGATAGGGGAAATGTCAATGAGCATTCCGATATCAGTTCCAGAGCGATTCGCCCATTGAGTCCTTGATATTTAGTCGTTTTCAGCCAATTTTCTGGATTTTTGAAAATGTCACTTTTTTGTGAAAATATCCACTAAATGAGAGAATAATATGTGTGAGGGTATCCCAGGAGAGTTCCAAATGTGTGTGGGTAGAATATATATCCCACGGGGATAAAATTGAAAAAAGTTGAAAAAAAATTTTTTTTGGACTTACTAATTTTTCCGGTGTTCATCAGACTTTCAGATAGGGGAAATGTCAGTGAGCATTCCGATATCAGTTCCAGAGTGATTCGCCCAATGAGTCCTTGATATTTAGTCGTTTTCAGCCAATTTTCTGTATTTTTGAAAATTTCAGTTTTTTGTGAAAATATCCACTAAATGAGGGAATAATATGTGTGAGGGTACCCCAGGAGAGTTCCAAATGTGTGTGGGTAGAATATATATCCCACGGGGGTAAAATTGAAAAAAGTTGAAAAAAATTTTTTTTGGACTTAGTAATTTTTCCGGCGTTTATCAGACTTTCAGATAGGGGAAATGTCAGTGAGCGTTCAGATTTCAGTTCCAGAGCGATTTGCCCAATGAGTCCTTCATATTCAGTCATTTTCAGCCAATTTTCTGGATTTTTAAAAATTTCACTTTTTTGTGAAAATATCCACTAAATGAGGGAATAATATGTGTGAGGGAACCCCAGGAGAGTTCCAAATGTGTGTGGGTAGAATATATATCCCACGGGGATAAAATTGAAAAAAGTTGAAAAAAAAATTTTTTTTGGACTTAGTAATTTTTCCGGCGTTTATCAGACTTTCAGATAGGGGAAATGTCAGTGAGCGTTCAGATTTCAGTTCCAGAGCGATTTGCCCAATGAGTCCTTCATATTCAGTCATTTTCAGCCAATTTTCTGGATTTTTAAAAATTTCACTTTTTTGTGAAAATATCCACTAAATGAGGGAATAATATGTGTGAGGGTACCCCAGGAGAGTTCCAAATGTGTGTGGGTAGAATATATATCTCACGGGGATAAAATTGAAAAAAGTTGAAAAAAAAATTTTTTTGGGACTTAGTAATTTTTCCGGCGTTCATCACACTTTCAGATAGGGGAAATGTCAGTGAGCATTCCGATTTCAGTTCCAGAGCGATTTGCCCAATGAGTCCTTGATATTTAGATGTTTTCAGCCAATTTTCTGGATTTTTGAAAATTTCACTTTTTTTGTGAAAATATCCACTAAATGAGAGAATAATATGTGTGAGGGTACCCCAGGAGAGTTCCAAATGTGTGTGGGTAGAATATATATCCCATGGGGGTAAAATTGAAAAAAGTTGAAAAAAAATTTTTTGGGGACAGTCATTTTTCCGGCGTTTATCAGACTTTCAGATAGGGGAAATGTCAGTGAGCGTTCTGATTTCAGTTCCAGAGCGATTCGCCCAATGAGTCCTTGATATTTTGTCATTTTCAGCCAATTTTCTGGATTTTTGAAAATTTCACTTTTTTGTGAAAATATCCACTAAATGAGGGAATAATATGTGTGAGGGTATCCCAAGAGAGTTCTAAATGTGTGTGGGTAGAATATATATCCCACGGGGATAAAATTGAAAAAAGTTGAAAAAAAATTTTTTTTTGACTTACTAATTTTTCCGGTGTTCATCAGACTTTCAGATAGGGGAAATGTCAGTGAGCATTCCGATATCAGTTCCAGAGCGATTCGCCCAATGAGTCCTTGATATTTAGATGTTTTCAGCCAATTTTCTGGATTTTTGAAAATTTCACTTTTTTTGTGAAAATATCCACTAAATGAGAGAATAATATGTGTGAGGGTACCCCAGGAGAGTTCCAAATGTGTGTGGGTAGAATATATATCCCATGGGGGTAAAATTGAAAAAAGTTGAAAAAAAATTTTTTGGGGACTTAGTCATTTTTCCGGCGTTTATCAGACTTTCAGATAGGGGAAATGTCAGTGAGCGTTCTGATTTCAGTTCCAGAGCGATTCGCCCAATGAGTCCTTGATATTTTGTCATTTTCAGCCAATTTTCTGGATTTTTGAAAATTTCACTTTTTTGTGAAAATATCCACTAAATGAGGGAATAATATGTGTGAGGGTATCCCAAGAGAGTTCTAAATGTGTGTGGGTAGAATATATATCCCACGGGGATAAAATTGAAAAAAGTTGAAAAAAAATTTTTTTTTGACTTACTAATTTTTCCGGTGTTCATCAGACTTTCAGATAGGGGAAATGTCAGTGAGCATTCCGATATCAGTTCCAGAGCGATTCGCCCAATGAGTCCTTGATATTTAGTCGTTTTCAGCCAATTTTCTGGATTTTTGAAAATGTCACTTTTTTGTGAAAATATCCACTAAATGAGGGAATAATATGTGTAAGGGTACCCCAGGAGAGTTCCAAATGTGTGTGGGTAGAATATATATCCCACGGGGGTAAAATTGAAAAAAGTTGAAAAAAATTTTTTTTGGACTTAGTCATTTTTCCGGCGTTTATCAGACTTTCAGATAGGGGAAATGTCAGTGAGCGTTCTGATTTCAGTTCCAGAGCGATTCGCCCAATGAGTCCTTGATATTTAGTCGTTTTCAGCCAATTTTCAGGATTTTTGAAAATTTCACTTTTTTGTGAAAATATCCACTAAATGAGGGAATAATATGTGTGAGGGTACCCCAGGAGAGTTCCAAATGTGTGTGGGTAGAATATATATCCCACGGGGGTAAAATTGAAAAAAGTTTAAAAAAAATTTTTTTTGGACTTAGTCATTTTTCCGGCGTTTATCAGACTTTCAGATAGGGGAAATGTCAGTGAGCATTTCGATATCAGTTCCAGAGTGATTCGCCCAATGAGTCCTTGATATTTAGTCGTTTTCAGCCAATTTTCTGTATTTTTGAAAATTTCAGTTTTTTGTGAAAATATCCACTAAATGAGAGAATAATATGTGTGAGGGTACCCCAGGAGAGTTCCAAATGTGTGTGGGTAGAATATATATCCCACGGGGGTAAAATTGAAAAAAGTTGAAAAAAATTTTTTTTGGACTTAGTAATTTTTCCGGCGTTTATCAGACTTTCAGATAGGGGAAATGTCAGTGAGCGTTCAGATTTCAGTTCCAGAGCGATTTGCCCAATGAGTCCTTGATATTTAGTCGTTTTCAGCCAATTTTCTGGATTTTTAAAAATTTCACTTTTTTGTGAAAATATCCACTAAATGAGGGAATAATATGTGTGAGGGTATCCCAAGAGAGTTCCAAATGTGTGTGGGTAGAATATATATCCCACGGGGATAAAATTGAAAAAAGTTGAAAAAAATTTTTTTTTGGACTTACTAATTTTTCCGGCGTTCATCAGACTTTCAGATAGGGGAAATGTCAGTGAGCATTCCGATATCAGTTCCAGAGCGATTCGCCCATTGAGTCCTTGATATTTAGTCGTTTTCAGCCAATTTTCTGGATTTTTGAAAATGTCACTTTTTTGTGAAAATATCCACTAAATGAGAGAATAATATGTGTGAGGGTATCCCAGGAGAGTTCCAAATGTGTGTGGGTAGAATATATATCCCATGGGGATAAAATTGAAAAAAGTTGAAAAAAAATTTTTTTTGGACTTACTAATTTTTCCGGTGTTCATCAGACTTTCAGATAGGGGAAATGTCAGTGAGCATTCCGATATCAGTTCCAGAGTGATTCGCCCAATGAGTCCTTGATATTTAGTCGTTTTCAGCCAATTTTCTGTATTTTTGAAAATTTCAGTTTTTTGTGAAAATATCCACTAAATGAGGGAATAATATGTGTGAGGGTACCCCAGGAGAGTTCCAAATGTGTGTGGGTAGAATATATATCCCACGGGGGTAAAATTGAAAAAAGTTGAAAAAAATTTTTTTTGGACTTAGTAATTTTTCCGGCGTTTATCAGACTTTCAGATAGGGGAAATGTCAGTGAGCGTTCAGATTTCAGTTCCAGAGCGATTTGCCCAATGAGTCCTTGATATTTAGTCGTTTTCAGCCAATTTTCTGGATTTTTGAAAATTTCACTTTTTTGGGAAAATATCCACTAAATGAGGGAATAATATGTGTGAGGGAACCCCAGGAGAGTTCCAAATGTGTGTGGGTAGAATATATATCCCACGGGGATAAAATTGAAAAAAGTTGAAAAAAAAATTTTTTTTGGACTTAGTAATTTTTCCGGCGTTTATCAGACTTTCAGATAGGGGAAATGTCAGTGAGCATTCAGATTTCAGTTCCAGAGTGATTTGCCCAATGAGTCCTTGATATTCAGTCATTTTCAGCCAATTTTCTGGATTTTTAAAAATTTCACTTTTTGTGAAAATATCCACTAAATGAGGGAATAATATGTGTGAGGGAACCCCAGGAGAGTTCCAAATGTGTGTGGGTAGAATATATATCCCACGGGGATAAAATTGAAAAAAGTTGAAAAAAAAATTTTTTTTGGACTTAGTAATTTTTCCGGCGTTTATCAGACTTTCAGATAGGGGAAATGTCAGTGAGCATTCAGATTTCAGTTCCAGAGCGATTTGCCCAATGAGTCCTTCATATTCAGTCATTTTCAGCCAATTTTCTGGATTTTTAAAAATTTCACTTTTTTGTGAAAATATCCACTAAATGAGGGAATAATATGTGTGAGGGTACCCCAGGAGAGTTCCAAATGTGTGTGGGTAGAATATATATCTCACGGGGATAAAATTGAAAAAAGTTGAAAAAAAAATTTTTTTTGGACTTAGTAATTTTTCCGGCGTTCTTCAGACTTTCAGATAGGGGAAATGTCAGTGAGCATTCCGATTTCAGTTCCAGAGCGATTCGCCCAATGAGTCCTTGATATTTAGAAGTTTTCAGCCAATTTTCTGGATTTTTGAAAATTTCACTTTTTTTGTGAAAATATCCACTAAATGAGAGAATAATATGTGTGAGGGTACCCCAGGAGAGTTCCAAATGTGTGTGGGTAGAATACATATCCCACGGGGGTAAAATTGAAAAAAGTTGAAAAAAATTTTTTTTTGGACTTACTAATTTTTCCGGCGTTCATCAGACTTTCAGATAGGGGAAATGTCAGTGAGCAGTCCGATATCAGTTCCAGAGCGATTCGCCCATTGAGTCCTTGATATTTAGTCGTTTTCAGCCAATTTTCTGGATTTTTGAAAATGTCACTTTTTTGTGAAAATATCCACTAAATGAGAGAATAATATGTGTGAGGGTATCCCAGGAGAGTTCCAAATGTGTGTGGGTAGAATATATATCCCACGGGGGTAAAATTGAAAAAAGTTGAAAAACATTTTTTTTGGGACTTAGTCATTTTTCCGGCGTTTATCAGACTTTCAGATAGGGGAAATGTCAGTGAGCGTTCCGATTTCAGTTCCAGAGCGATTCGCCCAATGAGTCCTTGATATTTAGACGTTTTCAGCCAATTTTCTGGATTTTTGAAAATTTCACTTTTTTTGTGAAAATATCCACTAAATGAGAGAATAATATGTGTGAGGGTACCCCAGGAGAGTTCCAAATGTGTGTGGGTAGAATATATATCCCACGGGGGTAAAATTGAAAAAAGTTGAAAAAAAAATTTTTTTGGACTTAGTAATTTTTCCGGCGTTCATCAGACTTTCAGATAGGTGAAATGTCAGTGAGCATTCCGATTTCAGTTCCAGAGCGATTCGCCCAATGAGTCCTTGATATTTAGACGTTTTCAGCCAATTTTCTGGATTTTTGAAAATTTCACTTTTTTTGTGAAAATATCCACTAAATGAGAGAATAATATGTGTGAGGGTACCCCAGGAGAGTTCCAAATGTGTGTGGGTAGAATATATATCCCACGGGGGTAAAAATGAAAAAAGTTGAAAAACATTTTTTTTGGGACTTAGTCATTTTTCCGGCGTTTATCAGACTTTCAGATAGGGGAAATGTCAGTGAGCATTCCGATTATCAGTTCCAGAGTGATTCGCCCAATAATTCCTTGATATTTAGTAGTTTTCAGCCAATTTTCTGTATTTTTGAAAATTTCAGTTTTTTGTGAAAATATCCACTAAATGAGGGAATAATATGTGTGAGGGTACCCCAGGAGAGTTCCAAATGTGTGTGGGTAGAATATATATCCCACGGGGGTAAAATTGAAAAAAGTTGAAAAAAAATTGTTTTCGACTTAGTAATTTTTCCGGCGTTTATCAGACTTTCAGATAGGGGAAATGTCAGTGAGCGTTCAGATTTCAGTTCCAGAGCGATTTGCCCAATGAGTCCTTCATATTCAGTCATTTTCAGCCAATTTTCTGGATTTTTAAAAATTTCACTTTTTTGTGAAAATATCCACTAAATGAGGGAATAATATGTGTGAGGGTACCCCAGGAGAGTTCCAAATGTGTGTGGGTAGAATATATATCTCACGGGGATAAAATTGAAAAAAGTTGAAAAAAAAATTTTTTTGGGACTTAGTAATTTTTCCGGCGTTCATCACACTTTCAGATAGGGGAAATGTCAGTGAGCGTTCTGATTTCAGTTCCAGAGCGATTCGCCCAATGAGTCCTTGATATTTTGTCATTTTCAGCCAATTTTCTGGATTTTTGAAAATTTCACTTTTTTGTGAAAATATCCACTAAATGAGGGAATAATATGTGTGAGGGTATCCCAAGAGAGTTCTAAATGTGTGTGGGTAGAATATATATCCCACGGGGATAAAATTGAAAAAAGTTGAAAAAAAATTTTTTTTTGACTTACTAATTTTTCCGGTGTTCATCAGACTTTCAGATAGGGGAAATGTCAGTGAGCATTCCGATATCAGTTCCAGAGCGATTCGCCCAATGAGTCCTTGATATTTAGTCGTTTTCAGCCAATTTTCTGGATTTTTGAAAATGTCACTTTTTTGTGAAAATATCCACTAAATGAGGGAATAATATGTGTAAGGGTACCCCAGGAGAGTTCCAAATGTGTGTGGGTAGAATATATATCCCACGGGGGTAAAATTGAAAAAAGTTGAAAAAAATTTTTTTTGGACTTAGTCATTTTTCCGGCGTTTATCAGACTTTCAGATAGGGGAAATGTCAGTGAGCGTTCTGATTTCAGTTCCAGAGCGATTCGCCCAATGAGTCCTTGATATTTAGTCGTTTTCAGCCAATTTTCAGGATTTTTGAAAATTTCACTTTTTTGTGAAAATATCCACTAAATGAGGGAATAATATGTGTGAGGGTACCCCAGGAGAGTTCCAAATGTGTGTGGGTAGAATATATATCCCACGGGGGTAAAATTGAAAAAAGTTTAAAAAAAATTTTTTTTGGACTTAGTCATTTTTCCGGCGTTTATCAGACTTTCAGATAGGGGAAATGTCAGTGAGCATTTCGATATCAGTTCCAGAGTGATTCGCCCAATGAGTCCTTGATATTTAGTCGTTTTCAGCCAATTTTCTGTATTTTTGAAAATTTCAGTTTTTTGTGAAAATATCCACTAAATGAGAGAATAATATGTGTGAGGGTACCCCAGGAGAGTTCCAAATGTGTGTGGGTAGAATATATATCCCACGGGGGTAAAATTGAAAAAAGTTGAAAAAAATTTTTTTTGGACTTAGTAATTTTTCCGGCGTTTATCAGACTTTCAGATAGGGGAAATGTCAGTGAGCGTTCAGATTTCAGTTCCAGAGCGATTTGCCCAATGAGTCCTTGATATTTAGTCGTTTTCAGCCAATTTTCTGGATTTTTAAAAATTTCACTTTTTTGTGAAAATATCCACTAAATGAGGGAATAATATGTGTGAGGGTATCCCAAGAGAGTTCCAAATGTGTGTGGGTAGAATATATATCCCACGGGGATAAAATTGAAAAAAGTTGAAAAAAATTTTTTTTTGGACTTACTAATTTTTCCGGCGTTCATCAGACTTTCAGATAGGGGAAATGTCAGTGAGCATTCCGATATCAGTTCCAGAGCGATTCGCCCATTGAGTCCTTGATATTTAGTCGTTTTCAGCCAATTTTCTGGATTTTTGAAAATGTCACTTTTTTGTGAAAATATCCACTAAATGAGAGAATAATATGTGTGAGGGTATCCCAGGAGAGTTCCAAATGTGTGTGGGTAGAATATATATCCCACGGGGATAAAATTGAAAAAAGTTGAAAAAAAATTTTTTTTGGACTTACTAATTTTTCCGGTGTTCATCAGACTTTCAGATAGGGGAAATGTCAGTGAGCATTCCGATATCAGTTCCAGAGTGATTCGCCCAATGAGTCCTTGATATTTAGTCGTTTTCAGCCAATTTTCTGTATTTTTGAAAATTTCAGTTTTTTGTGAAAATATCCACTAAATGAGGGAATAATATGTGTGAGGGTACCCCAGGAGAGTTCCAAATGTGTGTGGGTAGAATATATATCCCACGGGGGTAAAATTGAAAAAAGTTGAAAAAAATTTTTTTTGGACTTAGTAATTTTTCCGGCGTTTATCAGACTTTCAGATAGGGGAAATGTCAGTGAGCGTTCAGATTTCAGTTCCAGAGCAATTTGCCCAATGAGTCCTTGATATTTAGTCGTTTTCAGCCAATTTTCTGGATTTTTGAAAATTTCACTTTTTTGTGAAAATATCCACTAAATGAGGGAATAATATGTGTGAGGGAACCCCAGGAGAGTTCCAAATGTGTGTGGGTAGAATATATATCCCACGGGGATAAAATTGAAAAAAGTTGAAAAAAAAATTTTTTTTGGACTTAGTAATTTTTCCGGCGTTTATCAGACTTTCAGATAGGGGAAATGTCAGTGAGCATTCAGATTTCAGTTCCAGAGTGATTTGCCCAATGAGTCCTTGATATTCAGTCATTTTCAGCCAATTTTCTGGATTTTTAAAAATTTCACTTTTTGTGAAAATATCCACTAAATGAGGGAATAATATGTGTGAGGGAACCCCAGGAGAGTTCCAAATGTGTGTGGGTAGAATATATATCCCACGGGGATAAAATTGAAAAAAGTTGAAAAAAAAATTTTTTTTGGACTTAGTAATTTTTCCGGTGTTCATCAGACTTTCAGATAGGGGAAATGTCAGTGAGCATTCCGATATCAGTTCCAGAGCGATTCGCCCAATGAGTCCTTGATATTTAGTCGTTTTCAGCCAATTTTCTGGATTTTTGAAAATTTCACTTTTTTGTGAAAATATCCACTAAATGAGGGAATAATATGTGTGAGGGTACCCCAGGAGAGTTCCAAATGTGTGTGGGTAGAATATATATCTCACGGGGATAAAATTGAAAAAAGTTGAAAAAAAAATTTTTTTTGGACTTAGTAATTTTTCCGGCGTTCTTCAGACTTTCAGATAGGGGAAATGTCAGTGAGCATTCCGATTTCAGTTCCAGAGCGATTCGCCCAATGAGTCCTTGATATTTAGAAGTTTTCAGCCAATTTTCTGGATTTTTGAAAATTTCACTTTTTTTGTGAAAATATCCACTAAATGAGAGAATAATATGTGTGAGGGTACCCCAGGAGAGTTCCAAATGTGTGTGGGTAGAATACATATCCCACGGGGGTAAAATTGAAAAAAGTTGAAAAAAATTTTTTTTTGGACTTACTAATTTTTCCGGCGTTCATCAGACTTTCAGATAGGGGAAATGTCAGTGAGCAGTCCGATATCAGTTCCAGAGCGATTCGCCCATTGAGTCCTTGATATTTAGTCGTTTTCAGCCAATTTTCTGGATTTTTGAAAATGTCACTTTTTTGTGAAAATATCCACTAAATGAGAGAATAATATGTGTGAGGGTATCCCAGGAGAGTTCCAAATGTGTGTGGGTAGAATATATATCCCACGGGGGTAAAATTGAAAAAAGTTGAAAAACATTTTTTTTGGGACTTAGTCATTTTTCCGGCGTTTATCAGACTTTCAGATAGGGGAAATGTCAGTGAGCGTTCCGATTTCAGTTCCAGAGCGATTCGCCCAATGAGTCCTTGATATTTAGACGTTTTCAGCCAATTTTCTGGATTTTTGAAAATTTCACTTTTTTTGTGAAAATATCCACTAAATGAGAGAATAATATGTGTGAGGGTACCCCAGGAGAGTTCCAAATGTGTGTGGGTAGAATATATATCCCACGGGGGTAAAATTGAAAAAAGTTGAAAAAAAAATTTTTTTGGACTTAGTAATTTTTCCGGCGTTCATCAGACTTTCAGATAGGGGAAATGTCAGTGAGCATTCCGATTTCAGTTCCAGAGCGATTCGCCCAATGAGTCCTTGATATTTAGACGTTTTCAGCCAATTTTCTTTATTTTTGAAAATTTCACTTTTTTTGTGAAAATATCCACTAAATGAGAGAATAATATGTGTGAGGGTACCCCAGGAGAGTTCCAAATGTGTGTGGGTAGAATATATATCCCACGGGGGTAAAAATGAAAAAAGTTGAAAAACATTTTTTTTGGGACTTAGTCATTTTTCCGGCGTTTATCAGACTTTCAGATAGGGGAAATGTCAGTGAGCATTCCGATATCAGTTCCAGAGTGATTCGCCCAATGATTCCTTGATATTTAGTAGTTTTCAGCCAATTTTCTGTATTTTTGAAAATTTCAGTTTTTTGTGAAAATATCCACTAAATGAGGGAATAATATGTGTGAGGGTACCCCAGGAGAGTTCCAAATGTGTGTGGGTAGAATATATATCCCACGGGGGTAAAATTGAAAAAAGTTGAAAAAAAATTGTTTTCGACTTAGTAATTTTTCCGGCGTTTATCAGACTTTCAGATAGGGGAAATGTCAGTGAGCGTTCAGATTTCAGTTCCAGAGCGATTTGCCCAAAGAGTCCTTGATATTTAGTCGTTTTCAGCCAATTTTCTGGATTTTTGAAAATTTCACTTTTTTGTGAAAATATCCACTAAATGAGGGAATAATATGTATGAGGGTACCCCAGGAGAGTTCCAAATGTGTGTGGGTAGAATATATATCCCACGAGGGTAAAATTGAACAAAGTTTAGAAAAAAAAATTTTTTGGACTTAGTCATTTTTCCGGCGTTTATCAGACTTTCAGATAGGGGAAATGTCAGTGAGCGTTCTGATTTCAGTTCCAGAGCGATTCGCCCAATGAGTCCTTGATATTTTGTCATTTTCAGCCAATTTTCTGGATTTTTGAAAATTTCACTTTTTTGTGAAAATATCCACTAAATGAGGGAATAATATGTGTGAGGGTATCCCAAGAGAGTTCTAAATGTGTGTGGGTAGAATATATATCCCACAGGGATAAAATTGAAAAAAGTTGAAAAAAAATTTTTTTTTGACTTACTAATTTTTCCGGTGTTCATCAGACTTTCAGATAGGGGACATGTCAGTGAGCATTCCGATATCAGTTCCAGAGCGATTCGCCCAATGAGTCCTTGATATTTAGTCGTTTTCAGCCAATTTTCTGTATTTTTGAAAATTTCAGTTTTTTGTGAAAATATCCACTAAATGAGAGAATAATATGTGTGAGGGTACCCCAGGAGAGTTCCAAATGTGTGTGGGTAGAATATATATCCCACGGGGATAAAATTGAAAAAAGTTGTAAAAAATTTTTTTTGGACTTAGTAATTTTTCCGGCGTTTATCAGACTTTCAGATAGGGGAAATGTCAGTGAGCGTTCAGATTTCAGTTCCAGAGCGATTTGCCCAATGAGTCCTTGATATTTAGTCGTTTTCAGCCAATTTTCTGTATTTTTGAAAATTTCAGTTTTTTGTGAAAATATCCACTAAATGAGGGAATAATATGTGTGAGGGTACCCCAGGAGAGTTCCAAATGTGTGTGGGTAGAATATATATCCCACGGGGGTAAAATTGAAAAAAGTTGAAAAAAATTTTTTTTGGACTTAGTAATTTTTCCGGCGTTTATCAGACTTTCAGATAGGGGAAATGTCAGTGAGCGTTCAGATTTCAGTTCCAGAGCGATTTGCCCAATGAGTCCTTGATATTTAGTCGTTTTCAGCCAATTTTCTGGATTTTTGAAAATTTCACTTTTTTGTGAAAATATCCACTAAATGAGGGAATAATATGTGTGAGGGAACCCCAGGAGAGTTCCAAATGTGTGTGGGTAGAATATATATCCCACGGGGATAAAATTGAAAAAAGTTGAAAAAAAAATTTTTTTTGGACTTAGTAATTTTTCCGGCGTTTATCAGACTTTCAGATAGGGGAAATGTCAGTGAGCATTCAGATTTCAGTTCCAGACTGATTTGCCCAATGAGTCCTTGATATTCAGTCATTTTCAGCCAATTTTCTGGATTTTTAAAAATTTCACTTTTTGTGAAAATATCCACTAAATGAGGGAATAATATGTGTGAGGGAACCCCAGGAGAGTTCCAAATGTGTGTGGGTAGAATATATATCCCACGGGGGTAAAATTGAAAAAAGTTGAAAAAAATTTTTTTTGGACTTAGTAATTTTTCCGGCGTTTATCAGACTTTCAGATAGGGGAAATGTCAGTGAGCGTTCAGATTTCAGTTCCAGAGCGATTTGCCCAATGAGTCCTTGATATTTAGTCGTTTTCAGCCAATTTTCTGGATTTTTAAAAATTTCACTTTTTTGTGAAAATATCCACTAAATGAGGGAATAATATGTGTGAGGGTATCCCAAGAGAGTTCCAAATGTGTGTGGGTAGAATATATATCCCACGGGGATAAAATTGAAAAAAGTTGAAAAAAAATTTTTTTTGGACTTACTAATTTTTCCGGCGTTCATCAGACTTTCAGATAGGGGAAATGTCAGTGAGCATTCCGATATCAGTTCCAGAGCGATTCGCCCATTGAGTCCTTGATATTTAGTCGTTTTCAGCCAATTTTCTGGATTTTTGAAAATGTCACTTTTTTGTGAAAATATCCACTAAATGAGAGAATAATATGTGTGAGGGTATCCCAGGAGAGTTCCAAATGTGTGTGGGTAGAATATATATCCCACGGGGATAAAATTGAAAAAAGTTGAAAAAAAATTTTTTTTGGACTTACTAATTTTTCCGGTGTTCATCAGACTTTCAGATAGGGGAAATGTCAGTGAGCATTCCGATATCAGTTCCAGAGTGATTCGCCCAATGAGTCCTTGATATTTAGTCGTTTTCAGCCAATTTTCTGTATTTTTGAAAATTTCAGTTTTTTGTGAAAATATCCACTAAATGAGGGAATAATATGTGTGAGGGTACCCCAGGAGAGTTCCAAATGTGTGTGGGTAGAATATATATCCCACGGGGGTAAAATTGAAAAAAGTTGAAAAAAAAATTTTTTTTGGACTTAGTAATTTTTCCGGCGTTTATCAGACTTTCAGATAGGGGAAATGTCAGTGAGCATTCAGATTTCAGTTCCAGAGTGATTTGCCCAATGAGTCCTTGATATTCAGTCATTTTCAGCCAAATTTCTGGATTTTTAAAAATTTCACTTTTTGTGAAAATATCCACTAAATGAGGGAATAATATGTGTGAGGGAACCCCAGGAGAGTTCCAAATGTGTGTGGGTAGAATATATATCCCACGGGGATAAAATTGAAAAAAGTTGAAAAAAAAATTTTTTTTGGACTTAGTAATTTTTCCGGCGTTTATCAGACTTTCAGATAGGGGAAATGTCAGTGAGCGTTCAGATTTCAGTTCCAGAGCGATTTGCCCAATGAGTCCTTGATATTTAGTCGTTTTCAGCCAATTTTCTGTATTTTTGAAAATTTCAGTTTTTTGTGAAAATATCCACTAAATGAGGGAATAATATGTGTGAGGGTACCCCAGGAGA
Organism: Phyllobates terribilis; assembly: GCF_046119375.1. Classification (NCBI taxonomy): domain Eukaryota; kingdom Metazoa; phylum Chordata; class Amphibia; order Anura; family Dendrobatidae; genus Phyllobates; species Phyllobates terribilis. The sequence continues at coordinate 9,139,194 of NW_027362805.1, read as the reverse complement.
GTTCCAAATGTGTGTGGGTAGAATATATATCCCACGGGGGTAAAATTGAAAAAAGTTGAAAAAAATTTTTTTTGGACTTAGTAATTTTTCCGGCGTTTATCAGACTTTCAGATAGGGGAAATGTCAGTGAGCGTTCAGATTTCAGTTCCAGAGCGATTTGCCCAATGAGTCCTTGATATTTAGTCGTTTTCAGCCAATTTTCTGGATTTTTGAAAATTTCACTTTTTTGTGAAAATATCCACTAAATGAGGGAATAATATGTGTGAGGGAACCCCAGGAGAGTTCCAAATGTGTGTGGGTAGAATATATATCCCACGGGGATAAAATTGAAAAAAGTTGAAAAAAAAATTTTTTTTGGACTTAGTAATTTTTCCGGCGTTTATCAGACTTTCAGATAGGGGAAATGTCAGTGAGCATTCAGATTTCAGTTCCAGACTGATTTGCCCAATGAGTCCTTGATATTCAGTCATTTTCAGCCAATTTTCTGGATTTTTAAAAATTTCACTTTTTGTGAAAATATCCACTAAATGAGGGAATAATATGTGTGAGGGAACCCCAGGAGAGTTCCAAATGTGTGTGGGTAGAATATATATCCCACGGGGGTAAAATTGAAAAAAGTTGAAAAAAATTTTTTTTGGACTTAGTAATTTTTCCGGCGTTTATCAGACTTTCAGATAGGGGAAATGTCAGTGAGCGTTCAGATTTCAGTTCCAGAGCGATTTGCCCAATGAGTCCTTGATATTTAGTCGTTTTCAGCCAATTTTCTGGATTTTTAAAAATTTCACTTTTTTGTGAAAATATCCACTAAATGAGGGAATAATATGTGTGAGGGTATCCCAAGAGAGTTCCAAATGTGTGTGGGTAGAATATATATCCCACGGGGATAAAATTGAAAAAAGTTGAAAAAAAATTTTTTTTGGACTTACTAATTTTTCCGGCGTTCATCAGACTTTCAGATAGGGGAAATGTCAGTGAGCATTCCGATATCAGTTCCAGAGCGATTCGCCCATTGAGTCCTTGATATTTAGTCGTTTTCAGCCAATTTTCTGGATTTTTGAAAATGTCACTTTTTTGTGAAAATATCCACTAAATGAGAGAATAATATGTGTGAGGGTATCCCAGGAGAGTTCCAAATGTGTGTGGGTAGAATATATATCCCACGGGGATAAAATTGAAAAAAGTTGAAAAAAAATTTTTTTTGGACTTACTAATTTTTCCGGTGTTCATCAGACTTTCAGATAGGGGAAATGTCAGTGAGCATTCCGATATCAGTTCCAGAGTGATTCGCCCAATGAGTCCTTGATATTTAGTCGTTTTCAGCCAATTTTCTGTATTTTTGAAAATTTCAGTTTTTTGTGAAAATATCCACTAAATGAGGGAATAATATGTGTGAGGGTACCCCAGGAGAGTTCCAAATGTGTGTGGGTAGAATATATATCCCACGGGGGTAAAATTGAAAAAAGTTGAAAAAAAAATTTTTTTTGGACTTAGTAATTTTTCCGGCGTTTATCAGACTTTCAGATAGGGGAAATGTCAGTGAGCATTCAGATTTCAGTTCCAGAGTGATTTGCCCAATGAGTCCTTGATATTCAGTCATTTTCAGCCAAATTTCTGGATTTTTAAAAATTTCACTTTTTGTGAAAATATCCACTAAATGAGGGAATAATATGTGTGAGGGAACCCCAGGAGAGTTCCAAATGTGTGTGGGTAGAATATATATCCCACGGGGATAAAATTGAAAAAAGTTGAAAAAAAAATTTTTTTTGGACTTAGTAATTTTTCCGGCGTTTATCAGACTTTCAGATAGGGGAAATGTCAGTGAGCATTCAGATTTCAGTTCCAGAGCGATTTGCCCAATGAGTCCTTCATATTCAGTCATTTTCAGCCAATTTTCTGGATTTTTAAAAATTTCACTTTTTTGTGAAAAAATCCACTAAATGAGGGAATAATATGTGTGAGGGTACCCCAGGAGAGTTCCAAATGTGTGTGGGTAGAATATATATCCCACGAGGGTAAAATTGAACAAAGTTTAAAAAAAATTTTTTTTGGACTTAGTCATTTTTCCGGCGTTTATCAGACTTTCAGATAGGGAAAATGTCAGTGAGCGTTCCGATTTCAGTTCCAGAGTGATTCGCCCAATGAGTCCTTGATATTTAGTCGTTTTCAGCCAATTTTCTGGATTTTTAAAAATTTCACTTTTTTGTGAAAATATCCACTAAATGAGGGAATAATATGTGTGAGGGTATCCCAAGAGAGTTCTAAATGTGTGTGGGTAGAATATATATCCCATGGGGATAAAATTGAAAAAAGTTGAAAAAAATTTTTTTTTGGACTTAGTCATTTTTCCGGCGTTTATCAGACTTTCAGATAGGGGAAATGTCAGTGACCATTCCGATATCAGTTCCAGAGTGATTCACCCAATGAGTCATTGATATTTAGTCGTTTTCAGCCAATTTTCTGTATTTTTGAAAATTTCAGTTTTTTGTGAAAATATCCACTAAATGAGGGAATAATATGTGTGAGGGTACCCCAGGAGAGTTCCAAATGTGTGTGGGTAGAATATATATCCCACGGGGGTAAAATTGAAAAAAGTTGAAAAAAAATTTTTTTGGACTTAGTAATTTTTCCGGCGTTTATCAAACTTTCAGATAGGGGAAATGTCAGTGAGCGTTCAGATTTCAGTTCCAGAGCGATTTTCCCAGTGAGTCCTTGATATTCAGTCATTTTCAGCCAATTTTCTGGATTTTTAAAAATTTCACTTTTTGTGAAAATATCCACTAAATGAGGGAATAATATGTGTGAGGGTACCCCAGGAGAGTTCCAAATGTGTGTGGGTAGAATATATATCCCACGGGGGTAAAATTGAAAAAAGTTGAAAAACATTTTTTTTGGGACTTAGTCATTTTTCCGGCGTTTATCAGACTTTCAGATAGGGGAAATGTCAGTGAGCGTTGTGATTTCAGTTCCAGAGCGATTCGCCCAATGAGTCCTTGATATTTAGTCATTTTCAGCCAATTTTCAGGATTTTTGAAAATTTCACTTTTTTGTGAAAATATCCACTAAATGAGGGAATAATATGTATGAGGGTATCCCAGGAGAGTTCCAAATGTGTGTGGGTAGAATATATATCCCACGGGGGTAAAATTGAAAAAAGTTGAAAAACATTTTTTTTGGGACTTAGTCATTTTTCCGGCGTTTATCAGACTTTCAGATAGGGGAAATGTGAGTGAGCGTTCCGATTTCAGTTCCAGAGCGATTCGCCCAATGAGTCCTTGATGTTTTCTCGTTTTCAATCAATTTTCTGGATTTTTGAAAATTTCACTTTTTTGTGAAAATATCCACTAAATGAGGGAATAATATGTATGAGGGTACCCCAGGACAGTTCCAAATGTGTGTGGGTAGAATATATATCCCACGAGGGTAAAATTGAACAAAGTTTTAAAAAAAATTTTTTTGGACTTAGTCATTTTTCCGGCGTTTATCAGACTTTCAGATAGGGGAAATGTCAGTGAGCATTCAGATTTCAGTTCCAGAGTGATTTGCCCAATGAGTCCTTGATATTCAGTCATTTTCTGCCAATTTTCTGGATTTTTAAAAATTTCACTTTTTGTGAAAATATCCACTAAATGAGGGAATAATATGTGTGAGGGAACCCCAGGAGAGTTCCAAATGTGTGTGGGTAGAATATATATCCCACGGGGATAAAATTGAAAAAAGTTGAAAAAAAAATTTTTTTTGGACTTAGTAATTTTTCCGGCGTTTATCAGACTTTCAGATAGGGGAAATGTCAGTGAGCGTTCAGATTTCAGTTCCAGAGCGATTTGCCCAATGAGTCCTTCATATTCAGTCATTTTCAGCCAATTTTCTGGATTTTTAAAAATTTCACTTTTTTGTGAAAAAATCCACTAAATGAGGGAATAATATGTGTGAGGGTACCCAAGGAGAGTTCCAAATGTGTGTGGGTAGAATATATATCCCACGAGGGTAAAATTGAACAAAGTTTAAAAAAAATTTTTTTTGGACTTAGTCATTTTTCCGGCGTTTATCAGACTTTCAGATAGGGAAAATGTCAGTGAGCGTTCAGATTTCAGTTCCAGAGCGATTCGCCCAATGAGTCCTTGATATTTGGTCGTTTTCAGCCAATTTTCTGGATTTTTAAAAATTTCACTTTTTTGTGAAAATATCCACTAAATGAGGGAATAATATGTGTGAGGGTATCCCAAGAGAGTTCTAAATGTGTGTGGGTAGAATATATATCCCACGGGGATAAAATTGAAAAAAGTTGAAAAAAATTTTTTTTTGGACTTACTAATTTTTCCGGCGTTTATCAGACTTTCAGATAGGGGAAATGTCAGTGAGCATTCCGATATCAGTTCCAGAGTGATTCGCTCAATGAGTCCTTGATATTTAGTCGTTTTCAGCCAATTTTCTGTATTTTTGAAAATTTCAGTTTTTTGTGAAAATATCCACTAAATGAGGGAATAATATGTGTGAGGGTACCCCAGGAGAGTTCCAAATGTGTGTGGGTAGAATATATATCCCACGGGGGTAAAATTGAAAAAAGTTTCAAAAAAATTTTTTTTGGACTTAGTCATTTTTCCGGCGTTTATCAGACTTTCAGATAGGGGAAATGTCAGTGACCATTCCGATATCAGTTCCAGAGTGATTCACCCAATGAGTCATTGATATTTAGTCGTTTTCAGCCAATTTTCAGGATTTTTGAAAATTTCACTTTTTTGTGAAAATATCCACTAAATGAGGGAATAATATGTATGAGGGTACCCCAGGAGAGTTCCAAATGTGTGTGGGTAGAATATATATCCCACGGGGGTAAAATTGAAAAAAGTTTAAAAAAATTTTTTTTTGGACTTAGTCATTTTTCCGGCGTTTATCAGACTTTCAGATAGGGGAAATGTCAGTGAGCATTCCGATATCAGTTCCAGAGTGATTCGCCCAATGAGTCCTTGATATTTAGTCGTTTTCAGCCAATTTTCTGGATTTTTAAAAATTTCACTTTTTTGTGAAAATATCCACTAAATGAGGGAATAATATGTGTGAGGGTATCCCAAGAGAGTTCTAAATGTGTGTGGGTAGAATATATATCCCACGGGGGTAAAATTTAAAAAAGTTGAAAAAAAATTTTTTTTGGACTTAGTCATTTTTCCGGCGTTTATCAGACTTTCAGATAGGGGAAATGTCAGTGAGCGTTCAGATTTCAGTACCAGAGCGATTTGCCCAATGAGTCCTTGATACTCAGTCATTTTCAGCCAATTTTCTGGATTTTTAAAAATTTCACTTTTTGTGAAAATATCCACTAAATGAGGGAATAATATGTGTGAGGGTATCCCAGGAGAGTTCCAAATGTGTGTGGGTAGAATATATATCCCACGGGGGTAAAATTGAAAAAGTTGAAAAACATTTTTTTTGGGACTTAGTAATTTTTCCGGCGTTTATCAGACTTTCAGATAGGTGAAATGTCAGTGAGCGTTCTGATTTCAGTTCCAGAGCGATTCGCCCAATGAGTCCTTGATATTTAGTCGTTTTCAGCCAATTTTCTGGATTTTTAAAAATTTCACTTTTTTGTGAAAATATCCACTAAATGAGGGAATAATATGTGTGAGGGTATCCCAAGAGAGTTCTAAATGTGTGTGGGTAGAATATATATCCCACGGGGATAAAATTGAAAAAAGTTGAAAAAAAATTTTTTTTGGACTTACTAATTATTCCGGTGTTCATCAGACTTTCAGATAGGGGAAATGTCAGTGAGCGTTCTGATTTCAGTTCCAGAGCGATTCGCCCAATGAGTCCTTGATATTTAGTCGTTTTCAGCCAATTTTCAGGATTTTTGAAAATTTCACTTTTTTGTGAAAATATCCACTAAATGAGGGAATAATATGTATGAGGGTACCCCAGGAGAGTTCCAAATGTGTGTGGATAGAATATATATCCCACGGGGGTAAAATAGAAAAAAGTTTAAAAAAAATTTTTTTTGGACTTAGTCATTTTTCCAGCGTTTATCAGACTTTCAGATAGGGGAAATGTCAGTGAGCATTCCGATATCAGTTCCAGAGTAATTCGCCCAATGAGTCCTTGATATTTAGTCGTTTTCAGCCAATTTTCTGTATTTTTGAAAATTTCAGTTTTTTGTGAAAATATCCACTAAATGAGGGAATAATATGTGTGAGGGTACCCCAGGAGAGTTCCAAATGTGTGTGGGTAGAATATATATCCCACGGGGGTAAAATTAAAAAGGTTAAAAAAAATTTTTTTTGGACTTACTAATTTTTCCGGTGTTCATCAAACTTTCAGATAGGGGAAATGTCAGTGAGCATTCCGATATCAGTTCCAGAGCGATTCGCCCAATGAGTCCTTGATATTTAGTCGTTTTCAGCCAATTTTCAGGATTTTTGAAAATTTCACTTTTTTGTGAAAATATCCACTAAATGAGGGAATAATATGTATGAGGGTACCCCAGGAGAGTTCCAAATGTGTGTGGGTAGAATATATATCCCACGAGGGTAAAATTGAACAAAGTTTAAAAAAAATTTTTTTTGGACTTAGTCATTTTTCCGGCGTTTATCAGACTTTCAGATAGGGGAAATGTCAGTGAGCATTCCGATATCAGTTCCAGAGCGATTCGCCCATTGAGTCCTTGATATTTAGTCGTTTTCAGCCAATTTTCTGGATTTTTGAAAATGTCACTTTTTTGTGAAAATATCCACTAAATGAGAGAATAATATGTGTGAGGGTATCCCAGGAGAGTTCCAAATGTGTGTGGGTAGAATATATATCCCACGGGGGTAAAATTGAAAAAAGTTGAAAAACATATTTTTTGGTACTTAGTCATTTTTCCGGCGTTTATCAGACTTTCAGATATTGGAAATGTGAGTGAGCGTTCCGATTTCAGTTCCAGAGCGATTCGCCCAATGAGTCCTTGATATTTACTCGTTTTCAGCCAATTTTCTGGATTTTTGAAAATTTCACTTTTTTGTGAAAATATCCACTAAATGAGGGAATAATATGTGTGAGGGTACCCCAGGAGAGTTCCAAATGTGTGTGGGTAGAATATATATCCCACGGGGGTAAAATTGAAAAAAGTTGAAAAAAAATTTTTTTGACTTAGTCATTTTTCCGGCGTTTATCAGACTTTCAGATAGGGGAAATGTCAGTGAGCGTTCTGATTTCAGTTCCAGAGCGATTCGCCCAATGAGTCCTTGATATTTTGTCATTTTCAGCCAATTTTCAGGATTTTTGAAAATTTCACTTTTTTGTGAAAATATCCACTAAATGAGGGAATAATATGTATGAGGGTACCCCAGGAGAGTTCCAAATGTGTGTGGGTAGAATATATATCCCACGAGGGTAAAATTGAACAAAGTTTAAAAAAAATTTTTTTTGGACTTAGTCATTTTTCCGGCGTTTATCAGACTTTCAGATAGGGGAAATGTCAGTGAGCATTCCGATATCAGTTCCAGAGCGATTCGCCCATTGAGTCCTTGATATTTAGTCGTTTTCAGCCAATTTTCTGGATTTTTGAAAATGTCACTTTTTTGTGAAAATATCCACTAAATGAGAGAATAATATGTGTGAGGGTATCCCAGGAGAGTTCCAAATGTGTGTGGGTAGAATATATATCCCACGGGGGTAAAATTGAAAAAAGTTGAAAAACATTTTTTTTGGGACTTAGTCATTTTTCCGGCGTTTATCAGACTTTCAGATATTGGAAATGTGAGTGAGCGTTCCGATTTCAGTTCCAGAGCGATTCGCCCAATGAGTCCTTGATATTTACTCGCTTTCAGCCAATTTTCTGGATTTTTGAAAATTTCACTTTTTTGTGAAAATATCCACTAAATGAGGGAATAATATGTGTGAGGGTACCCCAGGAGAGTTCCAAATGTGTGTGGGTAGAATATATATCCCACGGGGATAAAATTGAAAAAAGTTGAAAAAAAATTTTTTTTGGACTTAGTCATTTTTCCGGCGTTTATCAGACTTTCAGATAGGGGAAATGTCAGTGAGCGTTCTGATTTCAGTTCCAGAGCGATTCGCCCAATGAGTCCTTGATATTTAGTCATTTTCAGCCAATTTTCAGGATTTTTGAAAATTTCACTTTTTTGTGAAAATATCCACTAAATGAGTGAATAATATGTATGAGGGTACCCCAGGACAGTTCCAAATGTGTGTGGGTAGAATATATATCCCACGAGGGTAAAATTGAACAAAGTTTAAAAAAAAATTTTTTTGGACTTAGTCATTTTTCCGGCGTTTATCAGACTTTCAGATAGGGAAAATGTAAGTGAGCGTTCAGATTTCAGTTCCAGAGCGATTCGCCCAATGCGTCCTTGATATTTAGTCGTTTTCAGCCAATTTTCTGGATTTTTAAAAATTTCACTTTTTTGTGAAAATATCCACTAAATGAGGGAATAATATGTGTGAGGGTATCCCAAGAGAGTTCTAAATGTGTGTGGGTAGAATATATATCCCACGGGGATAAAATTGAAAAAAGTTGAAAAAAAATTTTTTTTGGACTTCCTATTTTTTCCGGTGTTCATCAGACTTTCAGATAGGGGAAATGTCAGTGAGCGTTCTGATTTCAGTTCCAGAGCGATTCGCCCAATGAGTCCTTGATATTTAGTCGTTTTCAGCCAATTTTCAGGATTTTTGAAAATTTCACTTTTTTGTGAAAATATCCACTAAATGAGGGAATAATATGTATGAGGGTACCCCAGGAGAGTTCCAAATGTGTGTGGATAGAATATATATCCCACGGGGGTAAAATTGAAAAAAGTTTAAAAAAAATTTTTTTTGGACTTAGTCATTTTTCCGGCGTTTATCAGACTTTCAGATAGGGGAAATGTCAGTGAGCATTCCGATATCAGTTCCAGAGTGATTCGCCCAATGAGTCCTTGATATTTAGTCGTTTTCAGGGAATTTTCTGTATTTTTGAAAATTTCAGTTTTTTGTGAAAATATCCACTAAATGAGGGAATAATATGTGTGAGGGTACCCCAGGAGAGATCCAAATGTGTGTGGGTAGAATATATATCCCACGGGGGTAAAATTGAAAAAAGTTGAAAAAAAATTTTTTTGGACTTAGTAATTTTTCCGGCGTTTATCAGACTTTCAGATAGGGGAAATGTCAGTGAGCGTTCAGATTTCAGTTCCAGAGCGATTTGCCCAATGAGTCCTTGATATTCAGTCATTTTCAGCCAATTTTCTGGATTTTTAAAAATTTCACTTTTTGTGAAAATATCCACTAAATGAGGGAATAATATGTATGAGGGTACCCCAGGACAGTTCTAAATGTGTGTGGGTAGAATATATATCCCACGAGGGTAAAATTGAACAAAGTTTAAAAAAAAATTTTTTTGGACTTAGTCATATTTCCGGCGTTTATCAGACTTTCAGATAGGGAAAATGTAAGTGAGCGTTCAGATTTCAGTTCCAGAGCGATTCGCCCAATGAGTCCTTGATATTTAGTCGTTTTCAGCCAATTTTCTGGATTTTTAAAAATTTCACTTTTTTGTGAAAATATCCACTAAATGAGGGAATAATATGTGTGAGGGTATCCCAAGAGAGTTCTAAATGTGTGTGGGTAGAATATATATCCCACGGGGATAAAATTGAAAAAAGTTGAAAAAAAATTTTTTTTGGACTTACTTATTTTTCCGGTGTTCATCAGACTTTCAGATAGGGGAAATGTCAGTGAGCGTTCTGATTTCAGTTCCAGAGCGATTCGCCCAATGAGTCCTTGATATTTAGTCGTTTTCAGCCAATTTTCAGGATTTTTGAAAATTTCACTTTTTTGTGAAAATATCCACTAAATGAGGGAATAATATGTATGAGGGTACCCCAGGAGAGTTCCAAATGTGTGTGGATAGAATATATATCCCACGGGGGTAAAATTGAAAAAAGTTTAAAAAAAATTTTTTTTGGACTTAGTCATTTTTCCAGCGTTTATCAGACTTTCAGATAGGGGAAATGTCAGTGAGCATTCCGATATCAGTTCCAGAGTAATTCGCCCAATGAGTCCTTGATATTTAGTCGTTTTCAGCCAATTTTCTGTATTTTTGAAAATTTCAGTTTTTTGTGAAAATATCCACTAAATGAGGGAATAATATGTGTGAGGGTACCCCAGGAGAGTTCCAAATGTGTGTGGGTAGAATATATATCCCACGGGGGTAAAATTAAAAAGGTTAAAAAAAATTTTTTTTGGACTTAGTCATTTTTCTGGCGTTTATCAGACTTTCAGATAGGGGAAATGTCAGTGAGCATTCCGATATCAGTTCCACAGTGATTCGCCCAATGAGTCCTTGATATTTAGTCGTTTTCAGCCAATTTTCTGTATTTTTGAAAATTTCAGTTTTTTGTGAAAATATCCACTAAATGAGGGAATAATATGTGTGAGGGTACCCCAGGAGAGTTCCAAATGTGTGTGGGTAGAATATATATCCCACGAGGGTAAAATTGAACAAAGTTTAAAAAAAATTTTTTTTGGACTTAGTCATTTTTCCGGCGTTTATCAGACTTTCAGATAGGGAAAATGTCAGTGAGCGTTCCGATTTCAGTTCCAGAGTGATTCGCCCAATGAGTCCTTGATATTTAGTCGTTTTCAGCCAATTTTCTGGATTTTTAAAAATTTCACTTTTTGTGAAAATATCCACTAAATGAGGGAATAATATGTGTGAGGGTATCCCAAGAGAGTTCCAAATGTGTGTGGGTAGAATATATATCCCACGGGGATAAAATTGAAAAAAGTTGAAAAAATTTTTTTTTTGGACTTACTAATTTTTCCGGCGTTCATCAGACTTTCAGATAGGGGAAATGTCAGTGAGCATTCCGATATCAGTTCCAGAGCGATTCGCCCATTGAGTCCTTGATATTTAGTCGTTTTCAGCCAATTTTCTGGATTTTTGAAAATGTCACTTTTTTGTGAAAATATCCACTAAATGAGAGAATAATATGTGTGAGGGTATCCCAGGAGAGTTCCAAATGTGTGTGGGTAGAATATATATCCCACGGGGGTAAAATTGAAAAAAGTTGAAAAACATTTTTTTTGGGACTTAGTCATTTTTCCGGCGTTTATCAGACTTTCAGATATTGGAAATGTGAGTGAGCGTTCCGATTTCAGTTCCAGAGCGATTCGCCCAATGAGTCCTTGATATTTACTCGTTTTCAGCCAATTTTCTGGATTTTTGAAAATTTCACTTTTTTGTGAAAATATCCACTAAATGAGAGAATAATATGTGTGAGGGTATCCCAGGAGAGTTCCAAATGTGTGTGGGTAGAATATATATCCCACGAGGGTAAAATTGAACAAAGTTTAAAAAAAAATTTTTTTGGACTTAGTCATTTTTCCGGCGTTTATCAGACTTTCAGATAGGGAAAATGTAAGTGAGCGTTCAGATTTCAGTTCCAGAGCGATTCGCCCAATGAGTCCTTGATATTTAGTCGTTTTCAGCCAATTTTCTGGATTTTTAAAAATTTCACTTTTTTGTGAAAATATCCACTAAATGAGGGAATAATATGTGTGAGGGTATCCCAAGAGAGTTCTAAATGTGTGTGGGTAGAATATATATCCCACGGGGATAAAATTGAAAAAAGTTGAAAAAAAATTTTTTTTGGACTTACTAATTTTTCCGGTGTTCATCAGAATTTCAGATAGGGGAAATGTCAGTGAGCGTTCTGATTTCAGTTCCAGAGCGATTCGCCCAATGAGTCCTTGATATTTAGTCGTTTTCAGCCAATTTTCAGGATTTTTGAAAATTTCACTTTTTTGTGAAAATATCCACTAAATGAGGGAATAATATGTATGAGGGTACCCCAGGAGAGTTCCAAATGTGTGTGGATAGAATATATCTCCCACGGGGGTAAAATTGAAAAAAGTTTAAAAAAAATTTTTTTTGGACTTAGTCATTTTTCCAGCGTTTATCAGACTTTCAGATAGGGGAAATGTCAGTGAGCATTCCGATATCAGTTCCAGAGTAATTCGCCCAATGAGTCCTTGATATTTAGTCGTTTTCAGCCAATTTTCTGTATTTTTGAAAATTTCAGTTTTTTGTGAAAATATCCACTAAATGAGGGAATAATATGTGTGAGGGTACCCCAGGAGAGTTCCAAATGTGTGTGGGTAGAATATATATCCCACGGGGGTAAAATTAAAAAGGTTAAAAAAAAATTTTTTTGGACTTAGTCATTTTTCTGGCGTTTATCAGACTTTCAGATAGGGGAAATGTCAGTGAGCATTCCGATATCAGTTCCAGAGTGATTCGCCCAATGAGTCCTTGATATTTAGTCGTTTTCAGCCAATTTTCTGTATTTTTGAAAATTTCAGTTTTTTGTGAAAATATCCACTAAATGAGGGAATAATATATGTGAGGGTACCCCAGGAGAGTTCCAAATGTGTGTGGGTAGAATATATATCCCACGGGGGTAAAATTGAAAAAAGTTGAAAAAAAATTTTTTTTGGACTTAGTCATTTTTCCGGCGTTTATCAGACTTTCAGATAGGGGAAATGTCAGTGAGCATTCCGATATCAGTTCCAGAGCGATTCGCCCAATGAGTCCTTGATATTTAGTCGTTTTCAACCAATTTTCAGGATTTTTGAAAATTTCACTTTTTTGTGAAAATATCCACTAAATGATGGAATAATATGTATGAGGGTACCCCAGGAGAGTTCCAAATGTGTGTGGGTAGAATATATATCCCACGGGGGTAAAATTGAAAAAAGTTTAAAAAAATTTTTTTTTGGACTTAGTCATTTTTCCGGCGTTTATCAGACTTTCAGATAGGGGAAATGTCAGTGAGCATTCCGAAATCAGTTCCAGAGTGATTCGCCCAATGAGTCCTTGATATTTAGTCGTTTTCAGCCAATTTTCTGTATTTTTGAAAATTTCATTTTTTTGTGAAAATATCCACTAAATGAGGGAATAATATGTGTGAGGGTACCCCAGGAGAGTTCCAAATGTGTGTGGGTAGAATATATATCCCACGGGGGTAAAATTGAAAAAAGTTGAAAAAAAATTTTTTTTGGACTTAGTCATTTTTCCGGCGTTTATCAGACTTTCAGATAGGGGAAATGTCAGTGAGCATTCCGATATCAGTTCCAGAGTGATTCGCCCAATGAGTCCTTGATATTTAGTCGTTTTCAGCCAATTTTCTGTATTTTTGAAAATTTCAGTTTTTTGTGAAAATATCCACTAAATGAGGGAATAATATGTGTGAGGGTACCCCAGGAGAGTTCCAAATGTGTGTGGGTAGAATACATATCCCACGGGGGTAAAATTGAAAAAAGTTGAAAAAAATTTTTTTTGGACTTAGTAATTTTTCCGGCGTTTATCAGACTTTCAGATAGGGGAAATGTCAGTGAGCGTTCAGATTTCAGTTCCAGAGCGATTTGCCCAATGAGTCCTTGATATTCAGTCGTTTTCAGCCAATTTTCTGTATTTTTGAAAATTTCAGTTTTTTGTGAAAATATCCACTAAATGAGGGAATAATATGTATGAGGGTACCCCAGGAGAGTTCCAAATGTGTGTGGGTAGAATATATATCCCACGAGGGTAAAATTGAACAAAGTTTAAAAAAAATTTTTTTTGGACTTAGTCATTTTTCCGGCGTTTATCAGACTTTCAGATAGGGAAAATGTCAGTGAGCGTTCCGATTTCAGTTCCAGAGTGATTCGCCCAATGAGTCCTTGATATTTAGTCGTTTTCAGCCAATTTTCTGGATTTTTAAAAATTTCACTTTTTTTGTGAAAATATCCACTAAATGAGGGAATAATATGTGTGAGGGTATCCCAAGAGAGTTCCAAATGTGTGTGGGTAGAATATATATCCCACGGGGATAAAATTGAAAAAAGTTGAAAAAATTTTTTTTTTGGACTTACTAATTTTTCCGGCGTTCATCAGACTTTCAGATAGGGGAAATGTCAGTGAGCATTCCGATATCAGTTCCAGAGCGATTCGCCCATTGAGTCCTTGATATTTAGTCGTTTTCAGCCAATTTTCTGGATTTTTGAAAATGTCACTTTTTTGTGAAAATATCCACTAAATGAGGGAATAATATGTGTGAGGGTATCCCAAGAGAGTTCCAAATGTGTGTGGGTAGAATATATATCCCACGGGGGTAAAATTGAAAAAAGTTGAAAAACATTTTTTTTGGGACTTAGTCATTTTTCCGGCGTTTATCAGACTTTCAGATATTGGAAATGTGAGTGAGCGTTCCGATTTCAGTTCCAGAGCGATTCGCCCAATGAGTCCTTGATATTTACTCGTTTTCAGCCAATTTTCTGGATTTTTGAAAATTTCACTTTTTTGTGAAAATATCCACTAAATGAGAGAATAATATGTGTGAGGGTATCCCAGGAGAGTTCCAAATGTGTGTGGGTAGAATATATATCCCACGAGGGTAAAATTGAACAAAGTTTAAAAAAAAATTTTTTTGGACTTAGTCATTTTTCCGGCGTTTATCAGACTTTCAGATAGGGAAAATGTAAGTGATCGTTCAGATTTCAGTTCCAGAGCGATTCGCCCAATGAGTCCTTGATATTTAGTCGTTTTCAGCCAATTTTCTGGATTTTTAAAAATTTCACTTTTTTGTGAAAATATCCACTAAATGAGGGAATAATATGTGTGAGGGTATCCCAAGAGAGTTCTAAATGTGTGTGGGTAGAATATATATCCCACGGGGATAAAATTGAAAAAAGTTGAAAAAAAATTTTTTTTGGACTTACTAATTTTTCCGGTGTTCATCAGAATTTCAGATAGGGGAAATGTCAGTGAGCGTTCTGATTTCAGTTCCAGAGCGATTCGCCCAATGAGTCCTTGATATTTAGTCGTTTTCAGCCAATTTTCAGGATTTTTGAAAATTTCACTTTTTTGTGAAAATATCCACTAAATGAGGGAATAATATGTGTGAGGGTACCCCAGGAGAGTTCCAAATGTGTGTGGGTAGAATATATATCCCACGGGGGTAAAATTAAAAAGGTTAAAAAAAAATTTTTTTGGACTTAGTCATTTTTCTGGCGTTTATCAGACTTTCAGATAGGGGAAATGTCAGTGAGCATTCCGATATCAGTTCCAGAGTGATTCGCCCAATGAGTCCTTGATATTTAGTCGTTTTCAGCCAATTTTCTGTATTTTTGAAAATTTCATTTTTTTGTGAAAATATCCACTAAATGAGGGAATAATATGTGTGAGGGTACCCCAGGAGAGTTCCAAATGTGTGTGGGTAGAATATATATCCCACGGGGGTAAAATTGAAAAAAGTTGAAAAAAAATTTTTTTGGACTTAGTAATTTTTCCGGCGTTTATCAGACTTTCAGATAGGGGAAATGTCAGTGAGCATTCAGATTTCAGTTCCAGAGCGATTTGCCCAATGAGTCCTTGATATTCAGTCATTTTCAGCCAATTTTCTGGATTTTTAAAAATTTCACTTTTTGTGAAAATATCCACTAAATGAGGGAATAATATGTGTGAGGGTACCCCAGGAGAGTTCCAAATGTGTGTGGGTAGAATATATATCCCACGGGGGTAAAATTGAAAAAAGTTGAAAAAAAATTTTTTTTGGACTTAGTCATTTTTCCGGCGTTTATCAGACTTTCAGATAGGGGAAATGTCAGTGAGCATTCCGATATCAGTTCCAGAGTGATTCGCCCAATGAGTCCTTGATATTTAGTCGTTTTCAGCCAATTTTCTGTATTTTTGAAAATTTCAGTTTTTTGTGAAAATATCCACTAAATGAGGGAATAATATGTGTGAGGGTACCCCAGGAGAGTTCCAAATGTGTGTGGGTAGAATACATATCCCACGGGGGTAAAATTGAAAAAAGTTGAAAAAAATTTTTTTTGGACTTAGTAATTTTTCCGGCGTTTATCAGACTTTCAGATAGGGGAAATGTCAGTGAGCGTTCAGATTTCAGTTCCAGAGCGATTTGCCCAATGAGTCCTTGATATTCAGTCGTTTTCAGCCAATTTTCTGTATTTTTGAAAATTTCAGTTTTTTGTGAAAATATCCACTAAATGAGGGAATAATATGTATGAGGGTACCCCAGGAGAGTTCCAAATGTGTGTGGGTAGAATATATATCCCACGAGGGTAAAATTGAACAAAGTTTAAAAAAAATTTTTTTTGGACTTAGTCATTTTTCCGGCGTTTATCAGACTTTCAGATAGGGAAAATGTCAGTGAGCGTTCCGATTTCAGTTCCAGAGTGATTCGCCCAATGAGTCCTTGATATTTAGTCGTTTTCAGCCAATTTTCTGGATTTTTAAAAATTTCACTTTTTTTGTGAAAATATCCACTAAATGAGGGAATAATATGTGTGAGGGTATCCCAAGAGAGTTCCAAATGTGTGTGGGTAGAATATATATCCCACGGGGATAAAATTGAAAAAAGTTGAAAAAATTTTTTTTTTGGACTTACTAATTTTTCCGGCGTTCATCAGACTTTCAGATAGGGGAAATGTCAGTGAGCATTCCGATATCAGTTCCAGAGCGATTCGCCCATTGAGTCCTTGATATTTAGTCGTTTTCAGCCAATTTTCTGGATTTTTGAAAATGTCACTTTTTTGTGAAAATATCCACTAAATGAGAGAATAATATGTGTGAGGGTATCCCAAGAGAGTTCCAAATGTGTGTGGGTAGAATATATATCCCACGGGGGTAAAATTGAAAAAAGTTGAAAAACATTTTTTTTGGGACTTAGTCATTTTTCCGGCGTTTATCAGACTTTCAGATATTGGAAATGTGAGTGAGCGTTCCGATTTCAGTTCCAGAGCGATTCGCCCAATGAGTCCTTGATATTTACTCGTTTTCAGCCAATTTTCTGGATTTTTGAAAATTTCACTTTTTTGTGAAAATATCCACTAAATGAGAGAATAATATGTGTGAGGGTATCCCAGGAGAGTTCCAAATGTGTGTGGGTAGAATATATATCCCACGAGGGTAAAATTGAACAAAGTTTAAAAAAAAATTTTTTTGG
Organism: Phyllobates terribilis; assembly: GCF_046119375.1. NCBI lineage: Eukaryota > Metazoa > Chordata > Amphibia > Anura > Dendrobatidae > Phyllobates > Phyllobates terribilis. The sequence goes on along the minus strand of NW_027362805.1, from coordinate 9,122,218 downwards.
ACTTAGTCATTTTTCCGGCGTTTATCAGACTTTCAGATAGGGAAAATGTAAGTGATCGTTCAGATTTCAGTTCCAGAGCGATTCGCCCAATGAGTCCTTGATATTTAGTCGTTTTCAGCCAATTTTCTGGATTTTTAAAAATTTCACTTTTTTGTGAAAATATCCACTAAATGAGGGAATAATATGTGTGAGGGTATCCCAAGAGAGTTCTAAATGTGTGTGGGTAGAATATATATCCCACGGGGATAAAATTGAAAAAAGTTGAAAAAAAATTTTTTTTGGACTTACTAATTTTTCCGGTGTTCATCAGAATTTCAGATAGGGGAAATGTCAGTGAGCGTTCTGATTTCAGTTCCAGAGCGATTCGCCCAATGAGTCCTTGATATTTAGTCGTTTTCAGCCAATTTTCAGGATTTTTGAAAATTTCACTTTTTTGTGAAAATATCCACTAAATGAGGGAATAATATGTGTGAGGGTACCCCAGGAGAGTTCCAAATGTGTGTGGGTAGAATATATATCCCACGGGGGTAAAATTAAAAAGGTTAAAAAAAAATTTTTTTGGACTTAGTCATTTTTCTGGCGTTTATCAGACTTTCAGATAGGGGAAATGTCAGTGAGCATTCCGATATCAGTTCCAGAGTGATTCGCCCAATGAGTCCTTGATATTTAGTCGTTTTCAGCCAATTTTCTGTATTTTTGAAAATTTCATTTTTTTGTGAAAATATCCACTAAATGAGGGAATAATATGTGTGAGGGTACCCCAGGAGAGTTCCAAATGTGTGTGGGTAGAATATATATCCCACGGGGGTAAAATTGAAAAAAGTTGAAAAAAAATTTTTTTGGACTTAGTAATTTTTCCGGCGTTTATCAGACTTTCAGATAGGGGAAATGTCAGTGAGCATTCAGATTTCAGTTCCAGAGCGATTTGCCCAATGAGTCCTTGATATTCAGTCATTTTCAGCCAATTTTCTGGATTTTTAAAAATTTCACTTTTTGTGAAAATATCCACTAAATGAGGGAATAATATGTGTGAGGGTACCCCAGGAGAGTTCCAAATGTGTGTGGGTAGAATATATATCCCACGGGGATAAAATTGAAAAAAGTTGAAAAAAAATTTTTTTTGGACTTACTAATTTTTCCGGTGTTCATCAAACTTTCAGATAGGGGAAATGTCAGTGAGCATTCCGATATCAGTTCCAGAGCGATTCGCCCAATGAGTCCTTGATATTTAGTCGTTTTCAACCAATTTTCAGGATTTTTGAAAATTTCACTTTTTTGTGAAAATATCCACTAAATGATGGAATAATATGTATGAGGGTACCCCAGGAGAGTTCCAAATGTGTGTGGGTAGAATATATATCCCACGGGGGTAAAATTGAAAAAAGTTTAAAAAAATTTTTTTTTGGACTTAGTCATTTTTCCGGCGTTTATCAGACTTTCAGATAGGGGAAATGTCAGTGAGCATTCCGATATCAGTTCCAGAGTGATTCGCCCAATGAGTCCTTGATATTTAGTCGTTTTCAGCCAATTTTCTGTATTTTTGAAAATTTCATTTTTTTGTGAAAATATCCACTAAATGAGGGAATAATATGTGTGAGGGTACCCCAGGAGAGTTCCAAATGTGTGTGGGTAGAATATATATCCCACGGGGGTAAAATTGAAAAAAGTTGAAAAAAAATTTTTTTTGGACTTAGTCATTTTTCCGGCGTTTATCAGACTTTCAGATAGGGGAAATGTCAGTGAGCATTCCGATATCAGTTCCAGAGTGATTCGCCCAATGAGTCCTTGATATTTAGTCGTTTTCAGCCAATTTTCTGTATTTTTGAAAATTTCAGTTTTTTGTGAAAATATCCACTAAATGAGGGAATAATATGTGTGAGGGTACCCCAGGAGAGTTCCAAATGTGTGTGGGTAGAATACATATCCCACGGGGGTAAAATTGAAAAAAGTTGAAAAAAATTTTTTTTGGACTTAGTAATTTTTCCGGCGTTTATCAGACTTTCAGATAGGGGAAATGTCAGTGAGCGTTCAGATTTCAGTTCCAGAGCGATTTGCCCAATGAGTCCTTGATATTCAGTCGTTTTCAGCCAATTTTCTGTATTTTTGAAAATTTCAGTTTTTTGTGAAAATATCCACTAAATGAGGGAATAATATGTGTGAGGGTACCCCAGGAGAGTTCCAAATGTGTGTGGGTAGAATATATATCCCACGGGGGTAAAATTGAAAAAAGTTTAAAAAAATTTTTTTTTGGACTTAGTCATTTTTCCGGCGTTTATCAGACTTTCAGATAGGGGAAATGTCAGTGAGCATTCCGATATCAGTTCCAGAGTGATTCGCCCAATGAGTCCTTGATATTTAGTCGTTTTCAGCCAATTTTCTGTATTTTTGAAAATTTCATTTTTTTGTGAAAATATCCACTAAATGAGGGAATAATATGTGTGAGGGTACCCCAGGAGAGTTCCAAATGTGTGTGGGTAGAATATATATCCCACGGGGGTAAAATTGAAAAAAGTTGAAAAAAAATTTTTTTTGGACTTAGTCATTTTTCCGGCGTTTATCAGACTTTCAGATAGGGGAAATGTCAGTGAGCATTCCGATATCAGTTCCAGAGTGATTCGCCCAATGAGTCCTTGATATTTAGTCGTTTTCAGCCAATTTTCTGTATTTTTGAAAATTTCAGTTTTTTGTGAAAATATCCACTAAATGAGGGAATAATATGTGTGAGGGTACCCCAGGAGAGTTCCAAATGTGTGTGGGTAGAATACATATCCCACGGGGGTAAAATTGAAAAAAGTTGAAAAAAATTTTTTTTGGACTTAGTAATTTTTCCGGCGTTTATCAGACTTTCAGATAGGGGAAATGTCAGTGAGCGTTCAGATTTCAGTTCCAGAGCGATTTGCCCAATGAGTCCTTGATATTCAGTCGTTTTCAGCCAATTTTCTGTATTTTTGAAAATTTCAGTTTTTTGTGAAAATATCCACTAAATGAGGGAATAATATGTGTGAGGGTACCCCAGGAGAGTTCCAAATGTGTGTGGGTAGAATATATATCCCACGGGGGTAAAATTGAAAAAAGTTTAAAAAAAATTTTTTTTAGACTTAGTCATTTTTCCGGCGTTTATCAGACTTTCAGATAGGGGAAATGTCAGTGAGCATTCCGATATCAGTTCCAGAGTGATTCGCCCAATGAGTCCTTGATATTTAGTCGTTTTCAGCCAATTTTCTGTATTTTTGAAAATTTCAGTTTTTTGTGAAAATATCCACTAAATGAGGGAATAATATGTGTGAGGGTACCCCAGCAGAGTTCCAAATGTGTGTGGGTAGAATATATATCCCACGGGGGTAAAATTGAAAAAAGTTGAAAAAAATTTTTTTTGGACTTAGTATTTTTTCCGGCGTTTATCAGACTTTCAGATAGGGGAAATGTCAGTGAGCATTCAGATTTCAGTTCCAGAGCGATTTGCCCAATGAGTCCTTGATATTCAGTCATTTTCAGCCAATTTTCTGGATTTTTAAAAATTTCACTTTTTGTGAAAATATCCACTAAATGAGGGAATAATATGTGTGAGGGTACCCCAGGAGAGTTCCAAATGTGTGTGGGTAGAATATATATCCCACGGGGATAAAATTGAAAAAAGTTGAAAAAAAATTTTTTTTGGACTTACTAATTTTTCCGGTGTTCATCAAACTTTCAGATAGGGGAAATGTCAGTGAGCATTCCGATATCAGTTCCAGAGCGATTCGCCCAATGAGTCCTTGATATTTAGTCGTTTTCAGCCAATTTTCTGGATTTTTAAAAATTTCACTTTTTTGTGAAAATATCCACTAAATGAGGGAATAATATGTGTGAGGGTATCCCAAGAGAGTTCTAAATGTGTGTGGGTAGAATATATATCCCACGGGGATAAAATTGAAAAAAGTTGAAAAAAAATTTTTTTTGGACTTACTAATTTTTCCGGTGTTCATCAGAATTTCAGATAGGGGAAATGTCAGTGAGCGTTCTGATTTCAGTTCCAGAGCGATTCGCCCAATGAGTCCTTGATATTTAGTCGTTTTCAGCCAATTTTCAGGATTTTTGAAAATTTCACTTTTTTGTGAAAATATCCACTAAATGAGGGAATAATATGTGTGAGGGTACCCCAGGAGAGTTCCAAATGTGTGTGGGTAGAATATATATCCCACGGGGGTAAAATTAAAAAGGTTAAAAAAAAATTTTTTTGGACTTAGTCATTTTTCTGGCGTTTATCAGACTTTCAGATAGGGGAAATGTCAGTGAGCATTCCGATATCAGTTCCAGAGTGATTCGCCCAATGAGTCCTTGATATTTAGTCGTTTTCAGCCAATTTTCTGTATTTTTGAAAATTTCATTTTTTTGTGAAAATATCCACTAAATGAGGGAATAATATGTGTGAGGGTACCCCAGGAGAGTTCCAAATGTGTGTGGGTAGAATATATATCCCACGGGGGTAAAATTGAAAAAAGTTGAAAAAAAATTTTTTTGGACTTAGTAATTTTTCCGGCGTTTATCAGACTTTCAGATAGGGGAAATGTCAGTGAGCATTCAGATTTCAGTTCCAGAGCGATTTGCCCAATGAGTCCTTGATATTCAGTCATTTTCAGCCAATTTTCTGGATTTTTAAAAATTTCACTTTTTGTGAAAATATCCACTAAATGAGGGAATAATATGTGTGAGGGTACCCCAGGAGAGTTCCAAATGTGTGTGGGTAGAATATATATCCCACGGGGATAAAATTGAAAAAAGTTGAAAAAAAATTTTTTTTGGACTTACTAATTTTTCCGGTGTTCATCAAACTTTCAGATAGGGGAAATGTCAGTGAGCATTCCGATATCAGTTCCAGAGCGATTCGCCCAATGAGTCCTTGATATTTAGTCGTTTTCAACCAATTTTCAGGATTTTTGAAAATTTCACTTTTTTGTGAAAATATCCACTAAATGATGGAATAATATGTATGAGGGTACCCCAGGAGAGTTCCAAATGTGTGTGGGTAGAATATATATCCCACGGGGGTAAAATTGAAAAAAGTTTAAAAAAATTTTTTTTTGGACTTAGTCATTTTTCCGGCGTTTATCAGACTTTCAGATAGGGGAAATGTCAGTGAGCATTCCGATATCAGTTCCAGAGTGATTCGCCCAATGAGTCCTTGATATTTAGTCGTTTTCAGCCAATTTTCTGTATTTTTGAAAATTTCATTTTTTTGTGAAAATATCCACTAAATGAGGGAATAATATGTGTGAGGGTACCCCAGGAGAGTTCCAAATGTGTGTGGGTAGAATATATATCCCACGGGGGTAAAATTGAAAAAAGTTGAAAAAAAATTTTTTTTGGACTTAGTCATTTTTCCGGCGTTTATCAGACTTTCAGATAGGGGAAATGTCAGTGAGCATTCCGATATCAGTTCCAGAGTGATTCGCCCAATGAGTCCTTGATATTTAGTCGTTTTCAGCCAATTTTCTGTATTTTTGAAAATTTCAGTTTTTTGTGAAAATATCCACTAAATGAGGGAATAATATGTGTGAGGGTACCCCAGGAGAGTTCCAAATGTGTGTGGGTAGAATACATATCCCACGGGGGTAAAATTGAAAAAAGTTGAAAAAAATTTTTTTTGGACTTAGTAATTTTTCCGGCGTTTATCAGACTTTCAGATAGGGGAAATGTCAGTGAGCGTTCAGATTTCAGTTCCAGAGCGATTTGCCCAATGAGTCCTTGATATTCAGTCGTTTTCAGCCAATTTTCTGTATTTTTGAAAATTTCAGTTTTTTGTGAAAATATCCACTAAATGAGGGAATAATATGTGTGAGGGTACCCCAGGAGAGTTCCAAATGTGTGTGGGTAGAATATATATCCCACGGGGGTAAAATTGAAAAAAGTTTAAAAAAAATTTTTTTTGGACTTAGTCATTTTTCCGGCGTTTATCAGACTTTCAGATAGGGGAAATGTCAGTGAGCATTCCGATATCAGTTCCAGAGTGATTCGCCCAATGAGTCCTTGATATTTAGTCGTTTTCAGCCAATTTTCTGTATTTTTGAAAATTTCAGTTTTTTGTGAAAATATCCACTAAATGAGGGAATAATATGTGTGAGGGTACCCCAGCAGAGTTCCAAATGTGTGTGGGTAGAATATATATCCCACGGGGGTAAAATTGAAAAAAGTTGAAAAAAATTTTTTTTGGACTTAGTATTTTTTCCGGCGTTTATCAGACTTTCAGATAGGGGAAATGTCAGTGAGCATTCAGATTTCAGTTCCAGAGCGATTTGCCCAATGAGTCCTTGATATTCAGTCATTTTCAGCCAATTTTCTGGATTTTTAAAAATTTCACTTTTTGTGAAAATATCCACTAAATGAGGGAATAATATGTGTGAGGGTACCCCAGGAGAGTTCCAAATGTGTGTGGGTAGAATATATATCCCACGGGGATAAAATTGAAAAAAGTTGAAAAAAAATTTTTTTTGGACTTACTAATTTTTCCGGTGTTCATCAAACTTTCAGATAGGGGAAATGTCAGTGAGCATTCCGATATCAGTTCCAGAGCGATTCGCCCAATGAGTCCTTGATATTTAGTCGTTTTCAGCCAATTTTCTGTATTTTTGAAAATTTCAGTTTTTTGTGAAAATATCCACTAAATGAGGGAATAATATGTGTGAGGGTACCCCAGGAGAGTTCCAAATGTGTGTGGGTAGAATATATATCCCACGGGGGTAAAATTGAAAAAAGTTTAAAAAAATTTTTTTTTGGACTTAGTCATTTTTCCGGCGTTTATCAGACTTTCAGATAGGGGAAATGTCAGTGAGCATTCCGATATCAGTTCCAGAGTGATTCGCCCAATGAGTCCTTGATATTTAGTCGTTTTCAGCCAATTTTCTGTATTTTTGAAAATTTCATTTTTTTGTGAAAATATCCACTAAATGAGGGAATAATATGTGTGAGGGTACCCCAGGAGAGTTCCAAATGTGTGTGGGTAGAATATATATCCCACGGGGGTAAAATTGAAAAAAGTTGAAAAAAAATTTTTTTTGGACTTAGTCATTTTTCCGGCGTTTATCAGACTTTCAGATAGGGGAAATGTCAGTGAGCATTCCGATATCAGTTCCAGAGTGATTCGCCCAATGAGTCCTTGATATTTAGTCGTTTTCAGCCAATTTTCTGTATTTTTGAAAATTTCAGTTTTTTGTGAAAATATCCACTAAATGAGGGAATAATATGTGTGAGGGTACCCCAGGAGAGTTCCAAATGTGTGTGGGTAGAATACATATCCCACGGGGGTAAAATTGAAAAAAGTTGAAAAAAATTTTTTTTGGACTTAGTAATTTTTCCGGCGTTTATCAGACTTTCAGATAGGGGAAATGTCAGTGAGCGTTCAGATTTCAGTTCCAGAGCGATTTGCCCAATGAGTCCTTGATATTCAGTCGTTTTCAGCCAATTTTCTGTATTTTTGAAAATTTCAGTTTTTTGTGAAAATATCCACTAAATGAGGGAATAATATGTGTGAGGGTACCCCAGGAGAGTTCCAAATGTGTGTGGGTAGAATATATATCCCACGGGGGTAAAATTGAAAAAAGTTTAAAAAAAATTTTTTTTAGACTTAGTCATTTTTCCGGCGTTTATCAGACTTTCAGATAGGGGAAATGTCAGTGAGCATTCCGATATCAGTTCCAGAGTGATTCGCCCAATGAGTCCTTGATATTTAGTCGTTTTCAGCCAATTTTCTGTATTTTTGAAAATTTCAGTTTTTTGTGAAAATATCCACTAAATGAGGGAATAATATGTGTGAGGGTACCCCAGCAGAGTTCCAAATGTGTGTGGGTAGAATATATATCCCACGGGGGTAAAATTGAAAAAAGTTGAAAAAAATTTTTTTTGGACTTAGTATTTTTTCCGGCGTTTATCAGACTTTCAGATAGGGGAAATGTCAGTGAGCATTCAGATTTCAGTTCCAGAGCGATTTGCCCAATGAGTCCTTGATATTCAGTCATTTTCAGCCAATTTTCTGGATTTTTAAAAATTTCACTTTTTGTGAAAATATCCACTAAATGAGGGAATAATATGTGTGAGGGTACCCCAGGAGAGTTCCAAATGTGTGTGGGTAGAATATATATCCCACGGGGATAAAATTGAAAAAAGTTGAAAAAAAATTTTTTTTGGACTTACTAATTTTTCCGGTGTTCATCAAACTTTCAGATAGGGGAAATGTCAGTGAGCATTCCGATATCAGTTCCAGAGCGATTCGCCCAATGAGTCCTTGATATTTAGTCGTTTTCAGCCAATTTTCTGTATTTTTGAAAATTTCAGTTTTTTGTGAAAATATCCACTAAATGAGGGAATAATATGTGTGAGGGTACCCCAGGAGAGTTCCAAATGTGTGTGGGTAGAATATATATCCCACGGGGGTAAAATTGAAAAAAGTTGAAAAAAAATTTTTTTTGGACTTAGTCATTTTTCCGGCGTTTATCAGACTTTCAGATAGGGGAAATGTCAGTGAGCATTCCGATATCAGTTCCAGAGTGATTCGCCCAATGAGTCCTTGATATTTAGTCGTTTTCAGCCAATTTTCTGTATTTTTGAAAATTTCAGTTTTTTGTGAAAATATCCACTAAATGAGGGAATAATATGTGTGAGGGTACCCCAGGAGAGTTCCAAATGTGTGTGGGTAGAATACATATCCCACGGGGGTAAAATTGAAAAAAGTTGAAAAAAATTTTTTTTGGACTTAGTAATTTTTCCGGCGTTTATCAGACTTTCAGATAGGGGAAATGTCAGTGAGCGTTCAGATTTCAGTTCCAGAGCGATTTGCCCAATGAGTCCTTGATATTCAGTCGTTTTCAGCCAATTTTCTGTATTTTTGAAAATTTCAGTTTTTTGTGAAAATATCCACTAAATGAGGGAATAATATGTGTGAGGGTACCCCAGGAGAGTTCCAAATGTGTGTGGGTAGAATATATATCCCACGGGGGTAAAATTGAAAAAAGTTTAAAAAAAATTTTTTTTAGACTTAGTCATTTTTCCGGCGTTTATCAGACTTTCAGATAGGGGAAATGTCAGTGAGCATTCCGATATCAGTTCCAGAGTGATTCGCCCAATGAGTCCTTGATATTTAGTCGTTTTCAGCCAATTTTCTGTATTTTTGAAAATTTCAGTTTTTTGTGAAAATATCCACTAAATGAGGGAATAATATGTGTGAGGGTACCCCAGCAGAGTTCCAAATGTGTGTGGGTAGAATATATATCCCACGGGGGTAAAATTGAAAAAAGTTGAAAAAAATTTTTTTTGGACTTAGTATTTTTTCCGGCGTTTATCAGACTTTCAGATAGGGGAAATGTCAGTGAGCGTTCAGATTTCAGTTCCAGAGCGATTTGCCCAATGAGTCCTTGATATTCAGTCATTTTCAGCCAATTTTCTTGATTTTTTAAAATTTCACTTTTTGTTAAAATATCCACTAAATGAGGGAATAATATGTGTGAGGGTATCCCAGGAGAGTTCCAAATGTGTGTGGGTAGAATATATATCCCACGGGGGTAAAATTGAAAAAAGTTGAAAAACATTTTTTTTGGGACTTAGTCATTTTTCCGGCGTTTATCAGACTTTCAGATAGGGGAAATGTCAGTGAGCATTCCGATATCAGTTCCAGAGCGATTCGCCCAATGAGTCCTTGATATTTAGTCGTTTTCAGCCAATTTTCAGGATTTTTGAAAATTTCACTTTTTTGTGAAAATATCCACTAAATGAGGGAATAATATGTATGAGGGTACCCCAGGAGAGTTCCAAATGTGTGTGGGTAGAATATATATCCCATGGGGGTAAAATTGAAAAAAGTTTAAAAAAATTTTTTTTTGGACTTAGTCATTTTTCCGGCGTTTATCAGACTTTCAGATAGGGGAAATGTCAGTGAGCATTCCGATATCAGTTCCAGAGTGATTCGCCCAATGAGTCCTTGATATTTAGTCGTTTTCAGCCAATTTTCTGTATTTTTGAAAATTTCAGTTTTTTGTGAAAATATCCACTAAATGAGGGAATAATATGTGTGAGGGTACCCCAGGAGAGTTCCAAATGTGTGTGGGTAGAATATATATCCCACGGGGGTAAAATTGAAAAAAGTTTTAAAAAAATTTTTTTTGGACTTAGTCATTTTTCCGGCGTTTATCAGACTTTCAGATAGGGGAAATGTCAGTGAGCATTCCGATATCAGTTCCAGAGTGATTCGCCCAATGAGTCCTTGATATTTAGTCGTTTTCAGCCAATTTTCTGTATTTTTGAAAATTTCATTTTTTTGTGAAAATATCCACTAAATGAGGGAATAATATGTGTGAGGGTACCCCAGGAGAGTTCCAAATGTGTGTGGGTAGAATATATATCCCACGGGGGTAAAATTGAAAAAAGTTTAAAAAAAATTTTTTTTGGACTTAGTCATTTTTCCGGCGTTTATCAGACTTTCAGATAGGGGAAATGTCAGTGAGCATTCCGATATCAGTTCCAGAGTGATTCGCCCAATGAGTCCTTGATATTTAGTCGTTTTCAGCCAATTTTCTGTATTTTTGAAAATTTCAGTTTTTTGTGAAAATATCCACTAAATGAGGGAATAATATGTGTGAGGGTACCCCAGGAGAGTTCCAAATGTGTGTGGGTAGAATATATATCCCACGGGGGTAAAATTGAAAAAAGTTGAAAAAAATTTTTTTTGGACTTAGTAATTTTTCCGGCGTTTATCAGACTTTCAGATAGGGGAAATGTCAGTGAGCGTTCAGATTTCAGTTCCAGAGCGATTTGCCCAATGAGTCCTTGATATTCAGTCATTTTCAGCCAATTTTCTGGATTTTTAAAAATTTCACTTTTTGTGAAAATATCCACTAAATGAGGGAATAATATGTGTGAGGGTATCCCAGGAGAGTTCCAAATGTGTGTGGGTAGAATATATATCCCACGGGGGTAAAATTGAAAAAAGTTGAAAAACATTTTTTTTGGGACTTAGTCATTTTTCCGGCGTTTATCAGACTTTCAGATAGGGGAAATGTCAGTGAGCGTTCTGATTTCAGTTCCAGAGCGATTCGCCCAATGAGTCCTTGATATTTAGTCATTTTCAGCCAATTTTCAGGATTTTTGAAAATTTCACTTTTTTGTGAAAATATCCACTAAATGAGGGAATAATATGTGTGAGGGTACCCCAGGAGAGTTCCAAATGTGTGTGGGTAGAATATATATCCCACGGGGGTAAAATTAAAAAGGTTAAAAAAAATTTTTTTTGGACTTAGTCATTTTTCTGGCGTTTATCAGACTTTCAGATAGGGGAAATGTCAGTGAGCATTCCGATATCAGTTCCAGAGTGATTCGCCCAATGAGTCCTTGATATTTAGTCGTTTTCAGCCAATTTTCTGTATTTTTGAAAATTTCAGTTTTTTGTGAAAATATCCACTAAATGAGGGAATAATATGTGTGAGGGTATCCCAACAGAGTTTTAAATGTGTGTGGGTAGAAGATATATCCCACGGGGGTAAAATTGAAAAAAGTTGAAAAAAATTTTTTTTGGACTTACTAATTTTTCCGGCGTTTATCAGACTTTCAGATAGGGGAAATGTCAGTGAGCGTTCTGATTTCAGTTCCAGAGCGATTCGCCCAATGAGTCCTTGATATTTAGTCGTTTTCAGCCAATTTTCAGGATTTTTGAAAATTTCACTTTTTTGTGAAAATATCCACTAAATGAGGGAATAATATGTGTGAGGGTATCCCAAGAGAGTTCTAAATGTGTGTGGGTAGAATATATATCCCACGGGGGTAAAATTGAAAAAAGTTGAAAAAAATTTTTTTTGGACTTAGTAATTTTTCCGGCGTTTATCAGACTTTCAGATAGGGGAAATGTCAGTGAGCGTTCAGATTTCAGTTCCAGAGCGATTTGCCCAATGAGTCCTTGATATTTAGTCGTTTTCAGCCAATTTTCTGGATTTTTGAAAATTTCACTTTTTTGTGAAAATATCCACTAAATGAGGGAATAATATGTGTGAGGGAACCCCAGGAGAGTTCCAAATGTGTGTGGGTAGAATATATATCCCACGGTGATAAAATTGCAAAAAGTTGAAAAAAAAATTTTTTTTGGACTTAGTAATTTTTCCGGCGTTTATCAGACTTTCAGATAGGGGAAATGTCAGTGAGCATTCCGATATCAGTTCCAGAGTGATTCGCCCAATGAGTCCTTGATATTTAGTCGTTTTCAGCCAATTTTCTGTATTTTTGAAAATTTCAGTTTTTTGTGAAAATATCCACTAAATGAGGGAATAATATGTGTGAGGGTATCCCAACAGAGTTTTAAATGTGTGTGGGTAGAAGATATATCCCACGGGGATAAAATTGAAAAAAGTTGAAAAAAAATTTTTTTTGGACTTACTAATTTTTCCGGCGTTCATCTGACTTTCAGATAGGGGAAATGTCAGTGAGCATTCCGATATCAGTTCCAGAGCGATTCGCCCAATGAGTCCTTGATATTTAGTCGTTTTCAGCCAATTTTCTGGATTTTTGAAAATGTCACTTTTTTGTGAAAATATCCACTAAATGAGGGAATAATATGTGTAAGGGTACCCCAGGAGAGTTCCAAATGTGTGTGGGTAGAATATATATCCCACGGGGGTAAAATTGAAAAAAGTTGAAAAAAATTTTTTTTGGACTTAGTAATTTTTCCGGCGTTTATCAGACTTTCAGATAGGGGAAATGTCAGTGAGCGTTCAGATTTCAGTTCCAGAGCGATTTGCCCAATGAGTCCTTGATATTCAGCCATTTTCAGCCAATTTTCTGCATTTTTAAAAATTTCACTTTTTTGTGAAAATATCCACTAAATGAGGGAATAATATGTGTGAGGGTACCCCAGGAGAGTTCCAAATGTGTGTGGGTAGAATATATATCCCACGGGGGTAAAATTGAAAAAAGTTGAAAAAAAATTTTTTTGGGACTTAGTCATTTTTCCGGCGTTTATCAGACTTTCAGATAGGGGAAATGTGAGTGAGCGTTCCGATTTCAGTTCCAGAGCGATTCGCCCAATGAGTCCTTGATATTTAGTCGTTTTCAGAAAATTTTCTGGATTTTTGAAAATTTCACTTTTTTGTGAAAATATCCACTAAATGAGGGAATAATATGTGTGAGGGTATCCCAAGAGAGTTCTAAATATGTGTGGGTAGAATATATATCCCACGGGGATAAAATTGAAAAAAGTTGAAAAAAAATTTTTTTTGGACTTACTAATTTTTCCGGCGTTTATCAGACTTTCAGATAGGGGAAATGTCAGTGAGCATTCCGATATCAGTTCCAGAGTGATTCGCCCAATGAGTCCTTGATATTTAGTCGTTTTCAGCCAATTTTCTGTATTTTTGAAAATTTCAGTTTTTTGTGAAAATATCCACTAAATGAGGGAATAATATGTGTGAGGGTATCCCAACAGAGTTTTAAATGTGTGTGGGTAGAAGATATATCCCACGGGGATAAAATTGAAAAAAGTTTAAAAAAAATTTTTTTTGGACTTACTAATTTTTCCGGCGTTCATCTGACTTTCAGATAGGGGAAATGTCAGTGAGCATTCCGATATCAGTTCCAGAGCGATTCGCCCAATGAGTCCTTGATATTTAGTCGTTTTCAGCCAATTTTCAGGATTTTTGAAAATTTCACTTTTTTGTGAAAATATCCACTAAATGAGGGAATAATATGTGTGAGGGTATCACAAGAGAGTTCTAAATATGTGTGGGTAGAATATATATCCCACGGGGATAAAATTGAAAAAAGTTGAAAAAAAATTTTTTTTGGACTTACTAATTTTTCCGGCGTTCATCAGACTTTCAGATAGGGGAAATGTCAGTGAGCATTCCGATATCAGTTCCAGAGCGATTCGCCCAATGAGTCCTTGATATTTAGTCGTTTTCAACCAATTTTCTGGATTTTTGAAAATGTTACTTTTTTGTGAAAATATCCACTAAATGAGGGAATAATATGTGTAAGGATATCCCAGGAGAGTTCCAAATGTTTGTGGGTAGAATATATATCTCACGGGGGTAAAATTGAAAAAAGTTGAAAAAAATTTTTTTTGGACTTAGTAATTTTTCCGGCGTTTATCAGACTTTCAGATAGGGGAAATGTCAGTGAGCGTTCAGATTTCACTTCCAGAGCGATTTGCCCAATGAGTCCTTGATATTTAGTCGTTTTCAGCCAATTTTCTGGATTTTTGAAAATTTCACTTTTTTGTGAAAATATCCACTAAATGAGGGAATAATATGTGTGAGGGAACCCCAGGAGAGTTCCAAATGTGTGTGGGTAGAATATATATCCCACGGGGGTAAAATTGAAAAAAGTTGAAAAAAAATTTTTTTGGACTTACTAATTTTTCCGGCGTTTATCAGACTTTCAGATAGGGGAAATGTCAGTGAGCATTCCGATATCAGTTCCAGAGTGATTCGCCCAATAAGTCCTTGATATTTAGTCGTTTTCAGCCAATTTTCTGCATTTTTGAAAATTTCAGTTTTTTGTGAAAATATCCACTAAATGAGGGAATAATATGTGTGAGGGTATCCCAAGAGAGTTCTAAATATGTGTGGGTAGAATATATATCCCACGGGGATAAAATTGAAAAAAGTTGAAAAAAAATTTTTTTTGGACTTACTAATTTTTCCGGCGTTCATCAGACTTTCAGATAGGGGAAATGTCAGTGAGCATTCCGATATCAGTTCCAGAGCGATTCGCCCAATGAGTCCTTGATATTTAGTCGTTTTCAGCCAATTTTCTGGATTTTTGAAAATGTCACTTTTTTGTGAAAATATCCACTAAATGAGGGAATAATATGTGTAAGGGTACCCCAGGAGAGTTCCAAATGTGTGTGGGTAGAATATATATCCCACGGGGGTAAAATTGATAAAAGTTGAAAAAAAATTTTTTTGGACTTAGTCATTTTTCCGGCGTTTATCAGACTTTCAGATAGGGGAAATGTCAGTGAGCGTTCTGATTTCAGTTCCAGAGCGATTCGCCCAATGAGTCCTTGATATTTAGTCGTTTTCAGCCAATTTTCAGGATTTTTGAAAATTTCACTTTTTTGTGAAAATATCCACTAAATGAGGGAATAATATGTATAAGGGTACCCCAGGAGAGTTCCAAATGTGTGTGGGTAGAATATATATCCCATGGGGGTAAAATTGAAAAAAGTTGAAAAAAATTTTTTTTGGACTTAGTAATTTTTCCGGCGTTCATCAGACTTTCAGATAGGGGAAATGTCAGTGAGCATTCCGATTTCAGTTCCCGAGCGATTCGCCCAAAGAGTCCTTGATATTTAGACATTTTCAGCCAATTTTCTGGATTTTTGAAAATTTCACTTTTTTTGTGAAAATATCCACTAAATGAGAGAATAATATGTGTGAGGGTACCCCAGGAGAGTTCCAAATGTGTGTGGGTAGAATATATATCCCACGGGGGTAAAATTGAAAAAAGTTGAAAAACATTTTTTTTGGGACTTAGTCATTTTTCCGGCGTTTATCAGACTTTCAGATAGGGGAAATGTGAGTGAGCGTTCCGATTTCAGTTCCAGAGCGATTCGCCCAATGAGTCCTTGATATTTAGTCGTTTTCAGCCAATTTTCTGGATTTTTGAAAATTTCACTTTTTTGTGAAAATATCCACTAAATGAGGGAATAATATGTGTAAGGGTATCACAAGAGAGTTCTAAATGTGTTTGGGTAGAATATATATCCCACGGGGATAAAATTGAAAAAAGTTGAAAAAAAAATTTTTTTGGACTTACTGATTTTTCCGGCGTTTATCAGACTTTCAGATAGGGGAAATGTCAGTGAGCATTCCGATATCAGTTCCAGAGTGATTCGCCCAATAAGTCCTTGATATTTAGTCGTTTTCAGCCAATTTTCTGCATTTTTGAAAATTTCAGTTTTTTGTGAAAATATCCACTAAATGAGGGAATAATATGTCTGAGGGTACCCCAGGAGAGTTCCAAATGTGTGTGGGTAGAATATATATCCCACGGGGGTAAAATTGAAAAAAGTTGAAAAAAATTTTTTTTGGACTTAGTAATTTTTCCGGCGTTTATCAGACTTTCAGATAGGGGAAATGTCAGTGAGCGTTCAGATTTCAGTTCCAGAGCGATTTGCCCAATGAGTCCTTGATATTTAGTCGTTTTCAGCCAATTTTCTGGATTTTTTAAAATTTCACTTTTTTGTGAAAATATCCACTAAATGAGGGAATAATATGTGTGAGGGAACCCCAGGAGAGTTCCAAATGTGTGTGGGTAGAATATATATCCCACGGTGATAAAATTGAAAAAAGTTGAAAAAAAAATTTTTTTTGGACTTAGTAATTTTTCCGGCGTTTATCAGACTTTCAGATAGGGGAAATGTCAGTGAGCGTTCAGATTTCAGTTCCAGAGCGATTTGCCCAATGAGTCCTTGATATTCAGCCATTTTCAGCCAATTTTCTGGATTTTTAAAAATTTCACTTTTTTGTGAAAATATCCACTAAATGAGGGAATAATATGTCTGAGGGTACCCCAGGAGAGTTCCAAATGTGTGTGGGTAGAATATATATCCCACGGGGGTAAAATTGAAAAAAGTTGAAAAAAAATTTTTTTGGGACTTAGTCATTTTTCCGACGTTTATCAGACTTTCAGATAGGGGAAATGTGAGTGAGCGTTCCGATTTCAGTTCCAGAGCGATTCGCCCAATGAGTCCTTGATATTTAGTCGTTTTCAGAAAATTTTCTGGATTTTTGAAAATTTAACTTTTTTGTGAAAATATCCACAAAATGAGGGAATAATATGTGTGAGGGTACCCCAGGAGAGTTCCAAATGTGTGTGGGTAGAATATATATCCCACGGGGGTAAAATTGAAAAAAGTTTAAAAAAATTTTTTTTGGACTTAGTAATTTTTCCGGCGTTCATCAGACTTTCAGATAGGGGAAATGTCAGTGAGCATTCCGATTTCAGTTCCAGAGCGATTCGCCCAATGAGTCCTTGATATTTAGACATTTTCAGCCAATTTTCTGGATTTTTGAAAATTTCACTTTTTTTGTGAAAATATCCACTAAATGAGAGAATAATATGTGTGAGGGTACCCCAGGAGAGTTCCAAATGTGTGTGGGTAGAATATATATCCCACGGGGATAAAATTGAAAAAAGTTTAAAAAAAATTTTTTTTGGACTTAGTAATTTTTCCGGCGTTCATCAGACTTTCAGATAGGGGAAATGTCAGTGAGCATTCCCATTTCAGTTCCAGAGCGATTCGTCCAATGAGTCCTTGATATTTAGACGTTTTCAGCCAATTTTCTGGATTTTTGAAAATTTCACTTTTTTTGTGAAAATATCCACTAAATGAGAGAATAATATGTGTGAGGGTACCCCAGGAGAGTTGCAAATGTGTGTGGGTAGAATATATATCCCACGGGGATAAAATTGAAAAAAGTTGAAAAAACATTTTTTTTGGACTTACTAATTTTTCCGGCGTTCATCAGACTTTCAGATAGGGGAAATGTCAGTGAGCATTCCGATATCAGTTCCAGAGCGATTCGCCCAATGAGTCCTTGATATTTAGTCGTTTTCAGCTAATTTTCTGGATTTTTGAAAATGTCACTTTTTTGTGAAAATATCCACTAAATGAGGGAATAATATGTGTAAGGGTACCCCATGAGAGTTCCAAATGTGTGTGGGTAGAATATATATCCCACGGGGGTAAAATTGAAAAAAGTTGAAAAAAATTTTTTTTGGGACTTAGTCATTTTTCCGGCGTTTATCAGACTTTCAGATAGGGGAAATGTGAGTGAGCGTTCCGATTTCAGTTCCAGAGCGATTCGCCCAATGAGTCCTTGATATTTACTCGTTTTCAGCCAATCTTCTGGATTTTTGAAAATTTCACTTTTTTGTGAAAATATCCACTAAATGAGGGAATAATATGTGTGAGGGTACCCCAGGAGAGTTCCAAATGTGTGTGGGTAGAATATATATCCCACGGGGGTAAAATTGAAAAAAGTTGAAAAAAAATTTTTTTTGGACTTAGTCATTTTTCCGACGTTTATCAGACTTTCAGATAGGGGAAATGTCAGTGAGCGTTCTGATTTCAGTTCCAGAGCGATTCGCCCAATGAGTCCTTGATATTTAGTCATTTTCAGCCAATTTTCAGGATTTTTGAAAATTTCACTTTTTTGTGAAAATATCCACTAAATGAGGGAATAATATGTATGAGGGTACCCCAGGACAGTTCCAAATGTGTGTGGGTAGAATATATATCCCACGAGGGTAAAATTGAACAAAGTTTAAAAAAAAATTTTTTTGGACTTAGTCATTTTTCCGGCGTTTATCAGACTTTCAGATAGGGAAAATGTAAGTGAGCGTTCAGATTTCAGTTCCAGAGCGATTCGCCCAATGAGTCCTTGATATTTAGTCGTTTTCAGCCAATTTTCTGGATTTTTAAAAATTTCACTTTTTTGTGAAAATATCCACTAAATGAGGGAATAATATGTGTGAGGGTATCCCAAGAGAGTTCTAAATGTGTATGGGTAGAATATATATCCCACGGGGATAAAATTGAAAAAAGTTGAAAAAAAATTTTTTTTGGACTTACTAATTTTTCCGGTGTTCATCAGACTTTCAGATAGGGGAAATGTCAGTGAGCATTCCGATATCAGTTCCAGAGCGATTCGCCCAATTAGTCCTTGATATTTAGTCGTTTTCAGCCAATTTTCTGGATTTTTGAAAATGTCACTTTTTTTGTGAAAATATCCACTAAATGAGGGAATAATATGTGTCAGGGTACCCCAGGAGAGTTCCAAATGTGTGTGGGTAGAATATATATCCCACGGGGGTAAAATTGAAAAAAGTTGAAAAAAAATTTTTTTGGACTTAGTCATTTTTCCGGCGTTTATCAGACTTCCAGATAGGGGAAATGTCAGTGAGCATTCTGATTTCAGTTCCAGAGCGATTCGCCCAATCAGTCCTTGATATTTAGTCATTTTCAGCCAATTTTTTGGATTTTTAAAAATTTCACTTTTTGTGAAAATATCCACTAAATGAGGGAATAATATGTGTGAGGGTACCCCAGGAGAGTTCCAAATGTGTGGGGGTAGAATATATATCCCACGGGGGTAAAATTGAAAAAAGTTGAAAATCATTTTTTTTTTGGACTTACTAATTTTTCCGGCGTTCATCAGACTTTCAGATAGGGGAAATGTCAGTGAGCATTCCGATATCAGATCCAGAGCGATTCGCCCATTGAGTCCTTGATATTTAGTCGTTTTCAGCCAATTTTCTGGATTTTTGAAAATGTCACTTTTTTGTGAAAATATCCACTAAATGAGAGAATAATATGTGTGAGGGTATCCCAGGAGAGTTCCAAATGTGTGGGTAGAATATATATCATACGGGGGTAAAATTGAAAAAAGTTGAAAAACATTTTTTTTGGGACTTAGTCATTTTTCCGGCGTTTATCAGACTTTCAGATAGGGGAAATGTGAGTGAGCGTTCCGATTTCAGTTCCAGAGCGATTCGCCCAATGAGTCCTTGATATTTACTCGTTTTCAGCCAATCTTCTGGATTTTTGAAAATTTCACTTTTTTGTGAAAATATCCACTAAATGAGGGAATAATATGTGTGAGGGTACCCCAGGAGAGTTCCAAATGTGTGTGGGTAGAATATATATCCCACGGGGGTAAAATTGAAAAAAGTTGAAAAACATTTTTTTTGGGACTTAGTCATTTTTCCGGCGTTTATCAGACTTTCAGATAGGGGAAATGTCAGTGAGCGTTCTGATTTCAGTTCCAGAGCAATTCGCCCAATGAGTCCTTGATATTTAGTCGTTTTCAGCCAATTTTCTGGATTTTTGAAAATGTTACTTTTTTGTGAAAATATCCACTAAATGAGGGAATAATATGTGTGAGGGTACCCCAGGAGAGTTCCAAATGTGTGTGGGTAGAATATATATCCCATGGGGGTAAAATTGAAAAAAGTTGAAAAAATTTTTTTTTGGACTTAGTAATTTTTCCGGCGTTTATCAGACTTTCAGATAGGGGAAATGTCAGTGAGCATTCCGATTTCAGTTCCAGAGCGATTCGCCCAATGAGTCCTTGATATTTAGACGTTTTCAGCCAATTTTCTGGATTTTTGAAAATTTCACTTTTTTTGTGAAAATATCCACTAAATGAGGGAATAATATGTGTGAGGGTACCCCAGGAGATTTCCAAATGTGTGTGGGTAGAATATATATCCCACGGGGATAAAATTGAAAAAAGTTTAAAAAAAATTTTTTTTGGACTTAGTAATTTTTCCGGCGTTCATCAGACTTTCAGATAGGGGAAATGTCAGTGAGCGTTCTGATTTCAGTTCCAGAGCGATTCGCCCAATGAGTCCTTGATATTTAGTCATTTTCAGCCAATTTTCAGGATTTTTGAAAATTTCACTTTTTTGTGAAAATATCCACTAAATGAGGGAATAATATGTATGAGGGTACCCCAGGACAGTTCCAAATGTGTGTGGGTAGAATATATATCCCACGAGGGTAAAATTGAACAAAGTTTAAAAAAAAATTTTTTTGGACTTAGTCATTTTTCCGGCGTTTATCAGACTTTCAGATAGGGAAAATGTAAGTGAGCGTTCAGATTTCAGTTCCAGAGCGATTCGCCCAATGAGTCCTTGATATTTAGTCATTTTCAGCCAATTTTCAGGATTTTTGAAAATTTCACCTTTTTGTGAAAATATCCACTAAATGAGGGAATAATATGTGTGAGGGTATCCCAAGAGAGTTCCAAATGTGTGTGGGTAGAATATATATCCCACGGGGATAAAATTGAAAAAAGTTGAAAAAATTTTTTTTTTGGACTTACTAATTTTTCCGGCGTTCATCAGACTTTCAGATAGGGGAAATGTCAGTGAGCATTCCGATATCAGTTCCAGAGCGATTCGCCCATTGAGTCCTTGATATTTAGTCGTTTTCAGCCAATTTTCTGGATTTTTGAAAATGTCACTTTTTTGTGAAAATATCCACTAAATGAGGGAATAATATGTGTGAGGGTACCCCAGGAGAGTTCCAAATGTGTGTGGGTAGAATATATATCCCACGGGGGTAAAATTGAAAAAAGTTGAAAAAAAATTTTTTTTGGACTTAGTCATTTTTCCGGCGTTTATCAGACTTTCAGATAGGGGAAATGTCAGTGAGCGTTCTGATTTCAGTTCCAGAGCGATTCGCCCAATCAGTCCTTGATATTTAGTCATTTTCAGCCAATTTTTTGGATTTTTAAAAATTTCACTTTTTGTGAAAATATCCACTAAATGAGGGTATAATATGTGTGAGGGTACCCCAGGAGAGTTCCAAATGTGTGTGGGTAGAATATATATCCCACGGGGGTAAAATTGAAAAAAGTTGAAAAACATTTTTTTTGGGACTTAGTCATTTTTCCGGCGTTTATCAGACTTTCAGATAGGGGAAATGTCAGTGAGCGTTCTGATTTCAGTTCCAGAGCGATTCGCCCAATGAGTCCTTGATATTTAGTCATTTTCAGCCAATTTTCAGGATTTTTGAAAATTTCACCTTTTTGTGAAAATATCCACTAAATGAGGGAATAATATGTGTGAGGGTATCCCAAGAGAGTTCCAAATGTGTGTGGGTAGAATATATATCCCACGGGGTTAAAATTGAAAAAAGTTGAAAAAATTTTTTTTTTGGACTTACTAATTTTTCCGGCGTTCATCAGACTTTCAGATAGGGGAAATGTCAGTGAGCATTCCGATATCAGTTCCAGAGCGATTCGCCCATTGAGTCCTTGATATTTAGTCGTTTTCAGCCAATTTTCTGGATTTTTGAAAATGTCACTTTTTTGTGAAAATATCCACTAAATGAGGGAATAATATGTGTGAGGGTACCCCAGGAGAGTTCCAAATGTGTGTGGGTAGAATATATATCCCACGGGGGTAAAATTGAAAAAAGTTGAAAAAAAATTTTTTTTGGACTTAGTCATTTTTCCGGCGTTTATCAGACTTTCAGATAGGGGAAATGTCAGTGAGCGTTCTGATTTCAGTTCCAGAGCGATTCGCCCAATCAGTCCTTGATATTTAGTCATTTTCAGCCAATTTTTTGGATTTTTAAAAATTTCACTTTTTGTGAAAATATCCACTAAATGAGGGTATAATATGTGTGAGGGTACCCCAGGAGAGTTCCAAATGTGTGTGGGTAGAATATATATCCCACGGGGGTAAAATTGAAAAAAGTTGAAAAACATTTTTTTTGGGACTTAGTCATTTTTCCGGCGTTTATCAGACTTTCAGATAGGGGAAATGTCAGTGAGCGTTCTGATTTCAGTTCCAGAGCGATTCGCCCAATGAGTCCTTGATATTTAGTCGTTTTCAGCCAATTTTCTGGATTTTTGAAAATGTTACTTTTTTGTGAAAATATCCACTAAATGAGGGAATAATATGTGTGAGGGTACCCCAGGAGAGTTACAAATGTTTGTGGGTAGAATATATATCCCATGGGGGTAAAATTGAAAAAAGTTGAAAAAATTTTTTTTTGGACTTAGTAATTTTTCCAGCGTTTATCAGACTTTCAGATAGGGGAAATGTCAGTGAGCATTCCGATTTCAGTTCCAGAGCGATTCGCCCAATGAGTCCTTGATATTTAGACGTTTTCAGCCAATTTTCTGGATTTTTGAAAATTTCACTTTTTTTGTGAAAATATCCACTAAATGAGGGAATAATATGTGTGAGGGTACCCCAGGAGATTTCCAAATGTGTGTGGGTAGAATATATATCCCACGGGGATAAAATTGAAAAAAGTTTAAAAAAAATTTTTTTTGGACTTAGTAATTTTTCCGGCGTTCATCAGACTTTCAGATAGGGGAAATGTCAGTGAGCATTCCCATTTCAGTTCCAGAGCGATTCGTCCAATGAGTCCTTGATATTTAGACGTTTTCAGCCAATTTTCTGGATTTTTGAAAATTTCACTTTTTTTGTGAAAATATCCACTAAATGAGAGAATAATATGTGTGAGGGTACCCCAGGAGAGTTCCAAATGTGTGTGGGTAGAATATATATCCCACGGGGATAAAATTGAAAAAAGTTGAAAAAACATTTTTTTTGGACTTACTAATTTTTCCGGCGTTCATCAGACTTTCAGATAGGGGAAATGTCAGTGAGCATTCCGATATCAGTTCCAGAGCGATTCGCCCAATGAGTCCTTGATATTTAGTCGTTTTCAGCTAATTTTCTGGATTTTTGAAAATGTCACTTTTTTGTGAAAATATCCACTAAATGAGGGAATAATATGTGTAAGGGTACCCCAGGAGAGTTCCAAATGTGTGTGGGTAGAATATATATCCCACGGGGGTAAAATTGAAAAAAGTTGAAAAAAATTTTTTTTGGGACTTAGTCATTTTTCCGGCGTTTATCAGACTTTCAGATAGGGGAAATGTCAGTGAGCGTTCTGATTTCAGTTCCAGAGCGATTCGCCCAATGAGTCCTTGATATTTAGTCATTTTCAGCCAATTTTCAGGATTTTTGAAAATTTCACCTTTTTGTGAAAATATCCACTAAATGAGGGAATAATATGTGTGAGGGTATCCCAAGAGAGTTCCAAATGTGTGTGGGTAGAATATATATCCCACGGGGATAAAATTGAAAAAAGTTGAAAAAATTTTTTTTTTGGACTTACTAATTTTTCCGGCGTTCATCAGACTTTCAGATAGGGGAAATGTCAGTGAGCATTCCGATATCAGTTCCAGAGCGATTCGCCCATTGAGTCCTTGATATTTAGTCGTTTTCAGCCAATTTTCTGGATTTTTGAAAATGTCACTTTTTTGTGAAAATATCCACTAAATGAGAGAATAATATGTGTGAGGGTATCCCAGGAGAGTTCCAAATGTGTGTGGGTAGAATATATATCATACGGGGGTAAAATTGAAAAAAGTTGAAAAACATTTTTTTTGGGACTTAGTCATTTTTCCGGCGTTTATCAGACTTTCAGATAGGGGAAATGTGAGTGAGCGTTCCGATTTCAGTTCCAGAGCGATTCGCCCAATGAGTCCTTGATATTTACTCGTTTTCAGCCAATCTTCTGGATTTTTGAAAATTTCACTTTTTTGTGAAAATATCCACTAAATGAGGGAATAATATGTGTGAGGGTACCCCAGGAGAGTTCCAAATGTGTGTGGGTAGAATATATATCCCACGGGGGTAAAATTGAAAAAAGTTGAAAAAAAATTTTTTTTGGACTTAGTCATTTTTCCGACGTTTATCAGACTTTCAGATAGGGGAAATGTTAGTGAGCGTTCTGATTTCAGTTCCAGAGCGATTCGCCCAATGAGTCCTTGATATTTAGTCATTTTCAGCCAATTTTCAGGATTTTTGAAAATTTCACTTTTTTGTGAAAATATCCACTAAATGAGGGAATAATATGTATGAGGGTACCCCAGGACAGTTCCAAATGTGTGTGGGTAGAATATATATCCCACGAGGGTAAAATTGAACAAAGTTTAAAAAAAAATTTTTTTGGACTTAGTCATTTTTCCGGCGTTTATCAGACTTTCAGATAGGGAAAATGTAAGTGAGCGTTCAGATTTCAGTTCCAGAGCGATTCGCCCAATGAGTCCTTGATATTTAGTCGTTTTCAGCCAATTTTCTGGATTTTTAAAAATTTCACTTTTTTGTGAAAATATCCACTAAATGAGGGAATAATATGTGTGAGGGTATCCCAAGAGAGTTCTAAATGTGTATGGGTAGAATATATATCCCACGGGGATAAAATTGAAAAAAGTTGAAAAAAAAATTTTTTTGGACTTACTAATTTTTCCGGTGTTCATCAGACTTTCAGATAGGGGAAATGTCAGTGAGCATTCCGATATCAGTTCCAGAGCGATTCGCCCAATTAGTCCTTGATATTTAGTCGTTTTCAGCCAATTTTCTGGATTTTTGAAAATGTCACTTTTTTGTGAAAATATCCACTAAATGAGGGAATAATATGTGTCAGGGTACCCCAGGAGAGTTCCAAATGTGTGTGGGTAGAATATATATCCCACGGGGGTAAAATTGAAAAAAGTTGAAAAAAAATTTTTTTGGACTTAGTCATTTTTCCGGCGTTTATCAGACTTCCAGATAGGGGAAATGTCAGTGAGCATTCTGATTTCAGTTCCAGAGCGATTCGCCCAATGAGTCCTTGATATTTAGTTATTTTCAGCCAATTTTCAGGATTTTTGAAAATTTCACCTTTTTGTGAAAATATCCACTAAATGAGGGAATAATATGTGTGAGGGTATCCCAAGAGAGTTCCAAATGTGTGTGGGTAGAATATATATCCCAAGGGGATAAAATTGAAAAAAGTTGAAAAAATTTTTTTTTTGGACTTACTAATTTTTCCGGCGTTCATCAGACTTTCAGATAGGGGAAATGTCAGTGAGCATTCCGATATCAGATCCAGAGCGATTCGCCCATTGAGTCCTTGATATTTAGTCGTTTTCAGCCAATTTTCTGGATTTTTGAAAATGTCACTTTTTTGTGAAAATATCCACTAAATGAGAGAATAATATGTGTGAGGGTATCCCAGGAGAGTTCCAAATGTGTGGGTAGAATATATATCATACGGGGGTAAAATTGAAAAAAGTTGAAAAACATTTTTTTTGGGACTTAGTCATTTTTCCGGCGTTTATCAGACTTTCAGATAGGGGAAATGTGAGTGAGCGTTCCGATTTCAGTTCCAGAGCGATTCGCCCAATGAGTCCTTGATATTTACTCGTTTTCAGCCAATCTTCTGGATTTTTGAAAATTTCACTTTTTTGTGAAAATATCCACTAAATGAGGGAATAATATGTGTGAGGGTACCCCAGGAGAGTTCCAAATGTGTGTGGGTAGAATATATATCCCACGGGGGTAAAATTGAAAAAAGTTGAAAAAAAATTTTTTTTGGACTTAGTCATTTTTCCGGCGTTTATCAGACTTTCAGATAGGGGAAATGTCAGTGAGCGTTCTGATTTCAGTTCCAGAGCGATTCGCCCAATCAGTCCTTGATATTTAGTCATTTTCAGCCAATTTTTTGGATTTTTAAAAATTTCACTTTTTGTGAAAATATCCACTAAATGAGGGTATAATATGTGTGAGGGTACCCCAGGAGAGTTCCAAATGTGTGTGGGTAGAATATATATCCCACGGGGGTAAAATTGAAAAAAGTTGAAAAACATTTTTTTTGGGACTTAGTCATTTTTCCGGCGTTTATCAGACTTTCAGATAGGGGAAATGTCAGTGAGCGTTCTGATTTCAGTTCCAGAGCGATTCGCCCAATGAGTCCTTGATATTTAGTCGTTTTCAGCCAATTTTCTGGATTTTTGAAAATGTTACTTTTTTGTGAAAATATCCACTAAATGAGGGAATAATATGTGTGAGGGTACCCCAGGAGAGTTCCAAATGTGTGTGGGTAGAATATATATCCCATGGGGGTAAAATTGAAAAAAGTTGAAAAAATTTTTTTTTGGACTTAGTAATTTTTCCAGCGTTTATCAGACTTTCAGATAGGGGAAATGTCAGTGAGCATTCCGATTTCAGTTCCAGAGCGATTCGCCCAATGAGTCCTTGATATTTAGACGTTTTCAGCCAATTTTCTGGATTTTTGAAAATTTCACTTTTTTTGTGAAAATATCCACTAAATGAGGGAATAATATGTGTGAGGGTACCCCAGGAGATTTCCAAATGTGTGTGGGTAGAATATATATCCCACGGGGATAAAATTGAAAAAAGTTTAAAAAAAATTTTTTTTGGACTTAGTAATTTTTCCGGCGTTCATCAGACTTTCAGATAGGGGAAATGTCAGTGAGCATTCCCATTTCAGTTCCAGAGCGATTCGTCCAATGAGTCCTTGATATTTAGACGTTTTCAGCCAATTTTCTGGATTTTTGAAAATTTCACTTTTTTTGTGAAAATATCCACTAAATGAGAGAATAATATGTGTGAGGGTACCCCAGGAGAGTTCCAAATGTGTGTGGGTAGAATATATATCCCACGGGGATAAAATTGAAAAAAGTTGAAAAAACATTTTTTTTGGACTTACTAATTTTTCCGGCGTTCATCAGACTTTCAGATAGGGGAAATGTCAGTGAGCATTCCGATATCAGTTCCAGAGCGATTCGCCCAATGAGTCCTTGATATTTAGTCGTTTTCAGCTAATTTTCTGGATTTTTGAAAATGTCACTTTTTTGTGAAAATATCCACTAAATGAGGGAATAATATGTGTAAGGGTACCCCAGGAGAGTTCCAAATGTGTGTGGGTAGAATATATATCCCACGGGGGTAAAATTGAAAAAAGTTGAAAAAAATTTTTTTTGGGACTTAGTCATTTTTCCGGCGTTTATCAGACTTTCAGATAGGGGAAATGTCAGTGAGCGTTCTGATTTCAGTTCCAGAGCGATTCGCCCAATGAGTCCTTGATATTTAGTCATTTTCAGCCAATTTTCAGGATTTTTGAAAATTTCACCTTTTTGTGAAAATATCCACTAAATGAGGGAATAATATGTGTGAGGGTATCCCAAGAGAGTTCTAAATATGTGTGGGTAGAATATATATCCCACGGGGATAAAATTGAAAAAAGTTGAAAAAAAATTTTTTTTGGACTTACTAATTTTTCCGGTGTTCATCAGACTTTCAGATAGGGGAAATGTCAGTGAGCATTCCGATATCAGTTCCAGAGCGATTCGCCCATTGAGTCCTTGATATTTAGTCGTTTTCAGCCAATTTTCTGGATTTTTGAAAATGTCACTTTTTTGTGAAAATATCCACTAAATGAGAGAATAATATGTGTGAGGGTATCCCAGGAGAGTTCCAAATGTGTGTGGGTAGAATATATATCATACGGGGGTAAAATTGAAAAAAGTTGAAAAACATTTTTTTTGGGACTTAGTCATTTTTCCGGCGTTTATCAGACTTTCAGATAGGGGAAATGTGAGTGAGCGTTCCGATTTCAGTTCCAGAGCGATTCGCCCAATGAGTCCTTGATATTTACTCGTTTTCAGCCAATCTTCTGGATTTTTGAAAATTTCACTTTTTTGTGAAAATATCCACTAAATGAGGGAATAATATGTGTGAGGGTACCCCAGGAGAGTTCCAAATGTGTGTGGGTAGAATATATATCCCACGGGGGTAAAATTGAAAAAAGTTGAAAAAAAATTTTTTTTGGACTTAGTCATTTTTCCGACGTTTATCAGACTTTCAGATAGGGGAAATGTTAGTGAGCGTTCTGATTTCAGTTCCAGAGCGATTCGCCCAATGAGTCCTTGATATTTAGTCATTTTCAGCCAATTTTCAGGATTTTTGAAAATTTCACTTTTTTGTGAAAATATCCACTAAATGAGGGAATAATATGTATGAGGGTACCCCAGGACAGTTCCAAATGTGTGTGGGTAGAATATATATCCCACGAGGGTAAAATTGAACAAAGTTTAAAAAAAAATTTTTTTCGACTTAGTCATTTTTCCGGCGTTTATCAGACTTTCAGATAGGGAAAATGTAAGTGAGCGTTCAGATTTCAGTTCCAGAGCGATTCGCCCAATGAGTCCTTGATATTTAGTCGTTTTCAGCCAATTTTCTGGATTTTTAAAAATTTCACTTTTTTGTGAAAATATCCACTAAATGAGGGAATAATATGTGTGAGGGTATCCCAAGAGAGTTCTAAATGTGTATGGGTAGAATATATATCCCACGGGGATAAAATTGAAAAAAGTTGAAAAAAAAATTTTTTTGGACTTACTAATTTTTCCGGTGTTCATCAGACTTTCAGATAGGGGAAATGTCAGTGAGCATTCCGATATCAGTTCCAGAGCGATTCGCCCAATTAGTCCTTGATATTTAGTCGTTTTCAGCCAATTTTCTGGATTTTTGAAAATGTCACTTTTTTGTGAAAATATCCACTAAATGAGGGAATAATATGTGTCAGGGTACCCCAGGAGAGTTCCAAATGTGTGTGGGTAGAATATATATCCCACGGGGGTAAAATTGAAAAAAGTTGAAAAAAAATTTTTTTGGACTTAGTCATTTTTCCGGCGTTTATCAGACTTCCAGATAGGGGAAATGTCAGTGAGCATTCTGATTTCAGTTCCAGAGCGATTCGCCCAATGAGTCCTTGATATTTAGTTATTTTCAGCCAATTTTCAGGATTTTTGAAAATTTCACCTTTTTGTGAAAATATCCACTAAATGAGGGAATAATATGTGTGAGGGTATCCCAAGAGAGTTCCAAATGTGTGTGGGTAGAATATATATCCCAAGGGGATAAAATTGAAAAAAGTTGAAAAAATTTTTTTTTTGGACTTACTAATTTTTCCGGCGTTCATCAGACTTTCAGATAGGGGAAATGTCAGTGAGCATTCCGATATCAGATCCAGAGCGATTCGCCCATTGAGTCCTTGATATTTAGTCGTTTTCAGCCAATTTTCTGGATTTTTGAAAATGTCACTTTTTTGTGAAAATATCCACTAAATGAGAGAATAATATGTGTGAGGGTATCCCAGGAGAGTTCCAAATGTGTGGGTAGAATATATATCATACGGGGGTAAAATTGAAAAAAGTTGAAAAACATTTTTTTTGGGACTTAGTCATTTTTCCGGCGTTTATCAGACTTTCAGATAGGGGAAATGTGAGTGAGCGTTCCGATTTCAGTTCCAGAGCGATTCGCCCAATGAGTCCTTGATATTTACTCGTTTTCAGCCAATCTTCTGGATTTTTGAAAATTTCACTTTTTTGTGAAAATATCCACTAAATGAGGGAATAATATGTGTGAGGGTACCCCAGGAGAGTTCCAAATGTGTGTGGGTAGAATATATATCCCACGGGGGTAAAATTGAAAAAAGTTGAAAAAAAATTTTTTTTGGACTTAGTCATTTTTCCGGCGTTTATCAGACTTTCAGATAGGGGAAATGTCAGTGAGCGTTCTGATTTCAGTTCCAGAGCGATTCGCCCAATGAGTCCTTGATATTTAGACGTTTTCAGCCAATTTTCTGGATTTTTGAAAATTTCACTTTTTTTGTGAAAATATCCACTAAATGAGAGAATAATATGTGTGAGGGTACCCCAGGAGAGTTCCAAATGTGT
The DNA here is from genome assembly GCF_046119375.1 of Phyllobates terribilis. Lineage (NCBI taxonomy): Eukaryota > Metazoa > Chordata > Amphibia > Anura > Dendrobatidae > Phyllobates > Phyllobates terribilis. Next base: position 9,092,144 of record NW_027362805.1, on the reverse strand, counting down.
GTGGGTAGAATATACATCCCACGGGGATAAAATTGAAAAAAGTTGAAAAAACATTTTTTTTGGACTTACTAATTTTTCCGGCGTTCATCAGACTTTCAGATAGGGGAAATGTCAGTGAGCATTCCGATATCAGTTCCAGAGCGATTCGCCCAATGAGTCCTTGATATTTAGTCGTTTTCAGCTAATTTTCTGGATTTTTGAAAATGTCACTTTTTTGTGAAAATATCCACTAAATGAGGGAATAATATGTGTAAGGGTACCCCAGGAGAGTTCCAAATGTGTGTGGGTAGAATATATATCCCACGGGGGTAAAATTGAAAAAAGTTGAAAAAAATTTTTTTTGGGACTTAGTCATTTTTCCGGCGTTTATCAGAATTTCAGATAGGGGAAATGTCAGTGAGCGTTCTGATTTCAGTTCCAGAGCGATTCGCCCAATGAGTCCTTGATATTTAGTCATTTTCAGCCAATTTTCAGGATTTTTGAAAATTTCACCTTTTTGTGAAAATATCCACTAAATGAGGGAATAATATGTGTGAGGGTATCCCAAGAGAGTTCCAAATGTGTGTGGGTAGAATATATATCCCACGGGGATAAAATTGAAAAAAGTTGAAAAAATTTTTTTTTTGGACTTACTAATTTTTCCGGCGTTCATCAGACTTTCAGATAGGGGAAATGTCAGTGAGCATTCCGATATCAGTTCCAGAGCGATTCGCCCATTGAGTCCTTGATATTTAGTCGTTTTCAGCCAATTTTCTGGATTTTTGAAAATGTCACTTTTTTGTGAAAATATCCACTAAATGAGGGAATAATATGTGTGAGGGTACCCCAGGAGAGTTCCAAATGTGTGTGGGTAGAATATATATCCCACGGGGGTAAAATTGAAAAAAGTTGAAAAAAAATTTTTTTTGGACTTAGTCATTTTTCCGGCGTTTATCAGACTTTCAGATAGGGGAAATGTCAGTGAGCGTTCTGATTTCAGTTCCAGAGCGATTCGCCCAATCAGTCCTTGATATTTAGTCATTTTCAGCCAATTTTTTGGATTTTTAAAAATTTCACTTTTTTGTGAAAATATCCACTAAATGAGGGTATAATATGTGTGAGGGTACCCCAGGAGAGTTCCAAATGTGTGTGGGTAGAATATATATCCCACGGGGGTAAAATTGAAAAATGTTGAAAAACATTTTTTTTGGGACTTAGTCATTTTTCCGGCGTTTATCAGACTTTCAGATAGGGGAAATGTCAGTGAGCGTTCTGATTTCAGTTCCAGAGCGATTCGCCCAATGAGTCCTTGATATTTAGTCATTTTCAGCCAATTTTCAGGATTTTTGAAAATTTCACCTTTTTGTGAAAATATCCACTAAATGAGGGAATAATATGTGTGAGGGTATCCCAAGAGAGTTCCAAATGTGTGTGGGTAGAATATATATCCCACGGGGATAAAATTGAAAAAAGTTGAAAAAATTTTTTTTTGGACTTACTAATCTTTCCGGCGTTCATCAGACTTTCAGATAGGGGAAATGTCAGTGAGCATTCCGATATCAGTTCCAGAGCGATTCGCCCACTGAGTCCTTGATATTTAGTCGTTTTCAGCCAATTTTCTGGATTTTTGAAAATGTCACTTTTTTGTGAAAATATCCACTAAATGAGAGAATAATTTGTGTGAGGGTATCCCAGGAGAGTTCCAAATGTGTGTGGGTAGAATATATATCATACGGGGGTAAAATTGAAAAAAGTTGAAAAACATTTTTTTTGGGACTTAGTCATTTTTCCGGCGTTTATCAGACTTTCAGATAGGGGAAATGTGAGTGAGCGTTCCGATTTCAGTTCCAGAGCGATTCGCCCAATGAGTCCTTGATATTTACTCGTTTTCAGCCAATCTTCTGGATTTTTGAAAATTTCACTTTTTTGTGAAAATATCCACTAAATGAGGGAATAATATGTGTGAGGGTACCCCAGGAGAGTTCCAAATGTGTGTGGGTAGAATATATATCCCACGGGGGTAAAATTGAAAAAAGTTGAAAAAAAATTTTTTTTGGACTTAGTCATTTTTCCGGCGTTTATCAGACTTTCAGATAGGGGAAATGTCAGTGAGCGTTCTGATTTCAGTTCCAGAGCGATTCGCCCAATGAGTCCTTGATATTTAGTCATTTTCAGCCAATTTTCAGGATTTTTGAAAATTTCACTTTTTTGTGAAAATATCCACTAAATGAGGGAATAATATGTGTGAGGGTATCCCAAGAGAGTTCTAAATGTGTATGGGTAGAATATATATCCCACGGGGATAAAATTGAAAAAAGTTGAAAAAAAATTTTTTTTGGACTTACTAATTTTTCCGGTGTTCATCAGACTTTCAGATAGGGGAAATGTCAGTGAGCATTCCGATATCAGTTCCAGAGCGATTCGCCCAATTAGTCCTTGATATTTAGTCGTTTTCAGCCAATTTTCTGGATTTTTGAAAATGTCACTTTTTTGTGAAAATATCCACTAAATGAGGGAATAATATGTGTCAGGGTACCCCAGGAGAGTTCCAAATGTGTGTGGGTAGAATATATATCCCACGGGGGTAAAATTGAAAAAAGTTGAAAAAAAAATTTTTTTGGACTTAGTCATTTTTCCGGCGTTTATCAGACTTCCAGATAGGGGAAATGTCAGTGAGCATTCTGATTTCAGTTCCAGAGCGATTCGCCCAATGAGTCCTTGATATTTAGTTATTTTCAGCCAATTTTCAGGATTTTTGAAAATTTCACCTTTTTGTGAAAATATCCACTAAATGAGGGAATAATATGTGTGAGGGTATCCCAAGAGAGTTCCAAATGTGTGTGGGTAGAATATATATCCCACGGGGATAAAATTGAAAAAAGTTGAAAAAATTTTTTTTTTGGACTTACTAATTTTTCCGGCGTTCATCAGACTTTCAGATAGGGGAAATGTCAGTGAGCATTCCGATATCAGATCCAGAGCGATTCGCCCATTGAGTCCTTGATATTTAGTCGTTTTCAGCCAATTTTCTGGATTTTTGAAAATGTCACTTTTTTGTGAAAATATCCACTAAATGAGAGAATAATATGTGTGAGGGTATCCCAGGAGAGTTCCAAATGTGTGTGGGTAGAATATATATCATACGGGGGTAAAATTGAAAAAAGTTGAAAAACATTTTTTTTGGGACTTAGTCATTTTTCCGGCGTTTATCAGACTTTCAGATAGTGGAAATGTGAGTGAGCGTTCCGATTTCAGTTCCAGAGCGATTCGCCCAATGAGTCCTTGATATTTACTCGTTTTCAGCCAATCTTCTGGATTTTTGAAAATTTCACTTTTTTGTGAAAATATCCACTAAATGAGGGAATAATATGTGTGAGGGTACCCCAGGAGAGTTCCAAATGTGTGTGGGTAGAATATATATCCCACGGGGGTAAAATTGAAAAAAGTTGAAAAAAAATTTTTTTTGGACTTAGTCATTTTTCCGGCGTTTATCAGACTTTCAGATAGGGGAAATGTCAGTGAGCGTTCTGATTTCAGTTCCAGAGCGATTCGCCCAATGAGTCCTTGATATTTAGTCATTTTCAGCCAATTTTCAGGATTTTTGAAAATTTCACTTTTTTGTGAAAATATCCACTAAATGAGGGAATAATATGTATGAGGGTACCCCAGGACAGTTCCAAATGTGTATGGGTAGAATATATATCCCACGGGGGTAAAATTGAAAAAAGTTGAAAAACATTTTTTTTGGGACTTAGTCATTTTTCCGGCGTTTATCAGACTTTCAGATAGGGGAAATGTCAGTGAGCGTTCTGATTTCAGTTCCAGAGCGATTCGCCCAATGAGTCCTTGATATTTAGTCATTTTCAGCCAATTTTCAGGATTTTTGAAAATTTCACTTTTTTGTGAAAATATCCACTAAATGAGGGAATAATATGTATGAGGGTACCCCAGGAGAGTTCCAAATGTGTGTGGGTAGAATATATATCCCACGAGTGTAAAATTGAACAAAGTTTAAAAAAAATTTTTTTTGGACTTACTAATTTTTCTGGTGTTCATCAGACTTTCAGATAGGAGAAATGTCAGTGAGAATTCCGATATCAGTTCCAGAGCGATTCGCCCAATGAGTCCTTGATATTTAGTCGTTTTCAGCCAATTTTCTGGATTTTTGAAAATGTCACTTTTTTGTGAAAATATCCACTAAATGAGGGAATAATATGTGTGAGGGTACCCCAGGAGAGTTCCAAATGTGTGTGGGTAGAATATATATCCCACGGGGATAAAATTGAAAAAAGTTGAAAAAAAAATTTTTTTTGGACTTAGTAATTTTTCCGGCGTTTATCAGACTTTCAGATAGGGGAAATGTCAGTGAGCGTTCAGATTTCAGTTCCAGAGCGATTCGCCCAATGAGTCCTTGATATTTAGACGTTTTCAGCCAATTTTCTGGATTTTTGAAAATGTCACTTTTTTGTGAAAATATCCACTAAATGAGGGAATAATATGTGTGAGGCTACCCCAGGAGAGTTTCAAATGTGTGTGGGTAGAATATATATCCCACGGGGGTAAAATTGAAAAAAGTTGAAAAAAAATTTTTTTTGGACTTACTAATTTTTCCGGCGTTCATCAGACTTTCAGATAGGGGAAATGTCAGTGAGCATTCCGATATCAGTTCCAGAGCGATTCGCCCAATGAGTCCTTGATATTTAGTCGTTTTCAGCCAATTTTCTGGATTTTTGAAAATGTCACTTTTTTGTGAAAATATCCACTAAATGAGTTAATAATATGTGTAAGGGTACCCCAGGAGAGTTCCAAATGTGTGTGGGTAGAATATATATCCCACGGGGGTAAAATTGAAAAAAGTTGAAAACAATTTTTTTTGGACTTAGTAATTTTTCCGGCGTTTATCAGACTTTCAGATAGGGGAAATGTCAGTGAGCGTTCTGATTTCAGTTCCAGAGCGATTCGCCCAATGAGTCCTTGATATTTAGTCATTTTCAGCCAATTTTTTGGATTTTTAAAAATTTCACTTTTTGTGAAAATATCCACTAAATGAGGGAATAATATGTGTGAGGGTACCCCAGGAGAGTTCCAAATGTGTGTGGGTAGAATATATATCCCACGGGGGTAAAATTGAAAAAAGTTGAAAAACATTTTTTTTGGGACTTAGTCATTTTTCCGGCTTTTATCAGACTTTCAGATAGGGGAAATGTCAGTGAGCGTTCTGATTTCAGTTCCAGAGCGATTCGCCCAATGAGTCCTTGATATTTAGTCATTTTCAGCCAATTTTCAGGATTTTTGAAAATTTCACTTTTTTGTGAAAATATCCACTAAATGAGGGAATAATATGTGTGAGGGTACCCCAGGAGAGTTCCAAATGTTTGTGGGTAGAATATATATCCCACGGGGGTAAAATTGAAAAAAGTTGAAAAACATTTTTTTTGGGACTTAGTCATTTTTCCGGCGTTTATCAGACTTTCAGATAGGGGAAATGTGAGTGAGCGTTCCGATTTCAGTTCCAGAGCGATTCGCCCAATGAGTCCTTGATATTTACTCGTTTTCAGCCAATCTTCTGGATTTTTGAAAATTTCACTTTTTTGTGAAAATATCCACTAAATGAGGGAATAATATGTGTGAGGGTACCCCAGGAGAGTTCCAAATGTGTGTGGGTAGAATATATATCCCACGGGGGTAAAATTGAAAAAAGTTGAAAAAAAATTTTTTTTGGACTTAGTCATTTTTCCGGCGTTTATCAGACTTTCAGATAGGGGAAATGTCAGTGAGCGTTCTGATTTCAGTTCCAGAGCGATTCGCCCAATGAGTCCTTGATATTTAGTCATTTTCAGCCAATTTTCAGGATTTTTGAAAATTTCACTTTTTTGTGAAAATATCCACTAAATGAGGGAATAATATGTATGAGGGTACCCCAGGACAGTTCCAAATGTGTATGGGTAGAATATATATCCCACGAGGGTAAAATTGAACAAAGTTTAAAAAAAAATTTTTTTGGACTTACTAATTTTTCCGGTGTTCATCAGACTTTCAGATAGGGGAAATGTCAGTGAGCATTCCGATATCAGTTCCAGAGCGATTCGCCCAATTAGTCCTTGATATTTAGTCGTTTTCAGCCAATTTTCTGGATTTTTGAAAATGTCACTTTTTTGTGAAAATATCCACTAAATGAGGGAATAATATGTGTCAGGGTACTCCAGGAGAGTTCCAAATGTGTGTGGGTAGAATATATATCCCACGGGGGTAAAATTGAAAAAAGTTGAAAAAAATTTTTTTTGGACTTAGTCATTTTTCCGGCGTTTATCAGACTTTCAGATAGGGGAAATGTCAGTGAGCGTTCTGATTTCAGTTCCAGAGCGATTCGCCCAATGAGTCCTTGATATTTAGTCGTTTTCAGCCAATTTTCTGTATTTTTGAAAATTTCAGTTTTTTGTGAAAATATCCACTAAATGAGGGAATAATATGTGTGAGGGTACCCCAGGAGAGTTCCAAATGTGTGTGGGTAGAATATATATCCCACGGGGGTAAAATTGAAAAAAGTTGAAAAAAATTTTTTTTGGACATAGTAATTTTTCCGGCGTTTATCAGACTTTCAGATAGGGGAAATGTCAGTGAGCGTTCTGATTTCAGTTCCAGAGCCATTCGCCCAATGAGTCCTTGATATTTAGTCATTTTCAGCCAATTTTCAGGATTTTTGAAAATTTCACTTTTTTGTGAAAATATCCACTAAATGAGGGAATAATATGTATGAGGGTACCCCAGGAGAGTTCCAAATGTGTGTGGGTAGAATATATATCCCACGAGTGTAAAATTGAACAAAGTTTAAAAAAAATTTTTTTTGGACTTACTAATTTTTCCGGTGTTCATCAGACTTTCAGATAGGAGAAATGTCAGTGAGCATTCCGATATCAGTTCCAGAGCGATTCGCCCAATGAGTCCTTGATATTTAGTCGTTTTCAGCCAATTTTCTGGATTTTTGAAAATGTCACTTTTTTGTGAAAATATCCACTAAATGAGGGAATAATATGTGTGAGGGTACCCCAGGAGAGTTCCAAATGTGTGTGGGTAGAATATATATCCCACGGGGATAAAATTGAAAAAAGTTGAAAAAAAAATTTTTTTTGGACTTAGTAATTTTTCCGGCGTTTATCAGACTTTCAGATAGGGGAAATGTCAGTGAGCGTTCAGATTTCAGTTCCAGAGCGATTCGCCCAATGAGTCCTTGATATTTAGACGTTTTCAGCCAATTTTCTGGATTTTTGAAAATTTCACTTTTTTTGTGAAAATATCCACTAAATGAGAGAATAATATGTGTGAGGGTACCCCAGGAGTTCCAAATGTGTGTGGGTAGAATATATATCCCACGGGGATAAAATTGAAAAAAGTTGAAAAAAAATTTTTTTTGGACTTACTAATTTTTCCGGCGTTCATCAGACTTTCAGATAGGGGAAATGTCAGTGAGCATTCTGATTTCAGTTCCAGAGCGATTCGCCCAATGAGTCCTTGATATTTAGTCATTTTCAGCCAATTTTTTGGATTTTTAAAAATTTCACTTTTTGTGAAAATATCCACTAAATGAGGGAATAATATGTGTGAGGGTACCCCAGGAGAGTTCCAAATGTGTGTGGGTAGAATATATATCCCACGGGGGTAAAATTGAAAAAAGTTGAAAAACATTTTTTTTGGGACTTAGTCATTTTTCCGGCGTTTATCAGACTTTCAGATAGGGGAAATGTCAGTGAGCGTTCTGATTTCAGTTCCAGAGCGATTCGCCCAATGAGTCCTTGATATTTAGTCATTTTCAGCCAATTTTCAGGATTTTTGAAAATTTCACTTTTTTGTGAAAATATCCACTAAATGAGGGAATAATATGTGTGAGGGTACCCCAGGAGAGTTCCAAATGTGTGTGGGTAGAATATATATCCCACGGGGGTAAAATTGAAAAAAGTTGAAAAAAAATTTTTTTTGGACTTAGTCATTTTTCCGGCGTTTATCAGACTTTCAGATAGGGGAAATGTCAGTGAGCGTTCTGATTTCAGTTCCAGAGCGATTCGCCCAATGAGTCCTTGATATTTAGTCATTTTCAGCCAATTTTCAGGATTTTTGAAAATTTCACTTTTTTGTGAAAATATCCACTAAATGAGGGAATAATATGTGTGAGGGTATCCCAAGAGAGTTCCAAATGTGTGTGGGTAGAATATATATCCCACGGGGATAAAATTGAAAAAAGTTGAAAAAATTTTTTTTTTGGACTTACTAATTTTTCCGGCGTTCATCAGACTTTCAGATAGGGGAAATGTCAGTGAGCATTCCGATATCAGTTCCAGAGCGATTCGCCCATTGAGTCCTTGATATTTAGTCGTTTTCAGCCAATTTTCTGGATTTTTGAAAATGTCACTTTTTTGTGAAAATATCCACTAAATGAGGGAATAATATGTGTGAGGGTACCCCAGGAGAGTTCCAAATGTGTGTGGGTAGAATATATATCCCACGGGGGTAAAATTGAAAAAAGTTGAAAAAAAATTTTTTTTGGACTTAGTCATTTTTCCGGCGTTTATCAGACTTTCAGATAGGGGAAATGTCAGTGAGCGTTCTGATTTCAGTTCCAGAGCGATTCGCCCAATCAGTCCTTGATATTTAGTCATTTTCAGCCAATTTTTTGGATTTTTAAAAATTTCACTTTTTTGTGAAAATATCCACTAAATGAGGGTATAATATGTGTGAGGGTACCCCAGGAGAGTTCCAAATGTGTGTGGGTAGAATATATATCCCACGGGGGTAAAATTGAAAAATGTTGAAAAACATTTTTTTTGGGACTTAGTCATTTTTCCGGCGTTTATCAGACTTTCAGATAGGGGAAATGTCAGTGAGCGTTCTGATTTCAGTTCCAGAGCGATTCGCCCAATGAGTCCTTGATATTTAGTCATTTTCAGCCAATTTTCAGGATTTTTGAAAATTTCACCTTTTTGTGAAAATATCCACTAAATGAGGGAATAATATGTGTGAGGGTATCCCAAGAGAGTTCCAAATGTGTGTGGGTAGAATATATATCCCACGGGGATAAAATTGAAAAAAGTTGAAAAAATTTTTTTTTGGACTTACTAATCTTTCCGGCGTTCATCAGACTTTCAGATAGGGGAAATGTCAGTGAGCATTCCGATATCAGTTCCAGAGCGATTCGCCCACTGAGTCCTTGATATTTAGTCGTTTTCAGCCAATTTTCTGGATTTTTGAAAATGTCACTTTTTTGTGAAAATATCCACTAAATGAGAGAATAATATGTGTGAGGGTATCCCAGGAGAGTTCCAAATGTGTGTGGGTAGAATATATATCATACGGGGGTAAAATTGAAAAAAGTTGAAAAACATTTTTTTTGGGACTTAGTCATTTTTCCGGCGTTTATCAGACTTTCAGATAGGGGAAATGTGAGTGAGCGTTCCGATTTCAGTTCCAGAGCGATTCGCCCAATGAGTCCTTGATATTTACTCGTTTTCAGCCAATCTTCTGGATTTTTGAAAATTTCACTTTTTTGTGAAAATATCCACTAAATGAGGGAATAATATGTGTGAGGGTACCCCAGGAGAGTTCCAAATGTGTGTGGGTAGAATATATATCCCACGGGGGTAAAATTGAAAAAAGTTGAAAAAAAATTTTTTTTGGACTTAGTCATTTTTCCGGCGTTTATCAGACTTTCAGATAGGGGAAATGTCAGTGAGCGTTCTGATTTCAGTTCCAGAGCGATTCGCCCAATGAGTCCTTGATATTTAGTCATTTTCAGCCAATTTTCAGGATTTTTGAAAATTTCACTTTTTTGTGAAAATATCCACTAAATGAGGGAATAATATGTGTGAGGGTATCCCAAGAGAGTTCTAAATGTGTATGGGTAGAATATATATCCCACGGTGATAAAATTGAAAAAAGTTGAAAAAAAATTTTTTTTGGACTTACTAATTTTTCCGGTGTTCATCAGACTTTCAGATAGGGGAAATGTCAGTGAGCATTCCGATATCAGTTCCAGAGCGATTCGCCCAATTAGTCCTTGATATTTAGTCGTTTTCAGCCAATTTTCTGGATTTTTGAAAATGTCACTTTTTTGTGAAAATATCCACTAAATGAGGGAATAATATGTGTCAGGGTACCCCAGGAGAGTTCCAAATGTGTGTGGGTAGAATATATATCCCACGGGGGTAAAATTGAAAAAAGTTGAAAAAAAAATTTTTTTGGACTTAGTCATTTTTCCGGCGTTTATCAGACTTCCAGATAGGGGAAATGTCAGTGAGCATTCTGATTTCAGTTCCAGAGCGATTCGCCCAATGAGTCCTTGATATTTAGTTATTTTCAGCCAATTTTCAGGATTTTTGAAAATTTCACCTTTTTGTGAAAATATCCACTAAATGAGGGAATAATATGTGTGAGGGTATCCCAAGAGAGTTCCAAATGTGTGTGGGTAGAATATATATCCCACGGGGATAAAATTGAAAAAAGTTGAAAAAATTTTTTTTTTGGACTTACTAATTTTTCCGGCGTTCATCAGACTTTCAGATAGGGGAAATGTCAGTGAGCATTCCGATATCAGATCCAGAGCGATTCGCCCATTGAGTCCTTGATATTTAGTCGTTTTCAGCCAATTTTCTGGATTTTTGAAAATGTCACTTTTTTGTGAAAATATCCACTAAATGAGAGAATAATATGTGTGAGGGTATCCCAGGAGAGTTCCAAATGTGTGTGGGTAGAATATATATCATACGGGGGTAAAATTGAAAAAAGTTGAAAAACATTTTTTTTGGGACTTAGTCATTTTTCCGGCGTTTATCAGACTTTCAGATAGTGGAAATGTGAGTGAGCGTTCCGATTTCAGTTCCAGAGCGATTCGCCCAATGAGTCCTTGATATTTACTCATTTTCAGCCAATCTTCTGGATTTTTGAAAATTTCACTTTTTTGTGAAAATATCCACTAAATGAGGGAATAATATGTGTGAGGGTACCCCAGGAGAGTTCCAAATGTGTGTGGGTAGAATATATATCCCACGGGGGTAAAATTGAAAAAAGTTGAAAAAAAATTTTTTTTGGACTTAGTCATTTTTCCGGCGTTTATCAGACTTTCAGATAGGGGAAATGTCAGTGAGCGTTCTGATTTCAGTTCCAGAGCGATTCGCCCAATGAGTCCTTGATATTTAGTCATTTTCAGCCAATTTTCAGGATTTTTGAAAATTTCACTTTTTTGTGAAAATATCCACTAAATGAGGGAATAATATGTATGAGGGTACCCCAGGACAGTTCCAAATGTGTATGGGTAGAATATATATCCCACGGGGGTAAAATTGAAAAAAGTTGAAAAACATTTTTTTTGGGACTTAGTCATTTTTCCGGCGTTTATCAGACTTTCAGATAGGGGAAATGTCAGTGAGCGTTCTGATTTCAGTTCCAGAGCGATTCGCCCAATGAGTCCTTGATATTTAGTCATTTTCAGCCAATTTTCAGGATTTTTGAAAATTTCACTTTTTTGTGAAAATATCCACTAAATGAGGGAATAATATGTATGAGGGTACCCCAGGAGAGTTCCAAATGTGTGTGGGTAGAATATATATCCCACGAGTGTAAAATTGAACAAAGTTTAAAAAAAATTTTTTTTGGACTTACTAATTTTTCTGGTGTTCATCAGACTTTCAGATAGGAGAAATGTCAGTGAGAATTCCGATATCAGTTCCAGAGCGATTCGCCCAATGAGTCCTTGATATTTAGTCGTTTTCAGCCAATTTTCTGGATTTTTGAAAATGTCACTTTTTTGTGAAAATATCCACTAAATGAGGGAATAATATGTGTGAGGGTACCCCAGGAGAGTTCCAAATGTGTGTGGGTAGAATATATATCCCACGGGGATAAAATTGAAAAAAGTTGAAAAAAAAATTTTTTTTGGACTTAGTAATTTTTCCGGCGTTTATCAGACTTTCAGATAGGGGAAATGTCAGTGAGCGTTCAGATTTCAGTTCCAGAGCGATTCGCCCAATGAGTCCTTGATATTTAGACGTTTTCAGCCAATTTTCTGGATTTTTGAAAATGTCACTTTTTTGTGAAAATATCCACTAAATGAGGGAATAATATGTGTGAGGCTACCCCAGGAGAGTTTCAAATGTGTGTGGGTAGAATATATATCCCACGGGGGTAAAATTGAAAAAAGTTGAAAAAAAATTTTTTTTGGACTTACTAATTTTTCCGGCGTTCATCAGACTTTCAGATAGGGGAAATGTCAGTGAGCATTCCGATATCAGTTCCAGAGCGATTCGCCCAATGAGTCCTTGATATTTAGTCGTTTTCAGCCAATTTTCTGGATTTTTGAAAATGTCACTTTTTTGTGAAAATATCCACTAAATGAGTTAATAATATGTGTAAGGGTACCCCAGGAGAGTTCCAAATGTGTGTGGGTAGAATATATATCCCACGGGGGTAAAATTGAAAAAAGTTGAAAACAATTTTTTTTGGACTTAGTAATTTTTCCGGCGTTTATCAGACTTTCAGATAGGGGAAATGTCAGTGAGCGTTCTGATTTCAGTTCCAGAGCGATTCGCCCAATGAGTCCTTGATATTTAGTCATTTTCAGCCAATTTTCAGGATTTTTGAAAATTTCACTTTTTTGTGAAAATATCCACTAAATGAGGGAATAATATGTGTGAGGGTACCCCAGGAGAGTTCCAAATGTTTGTGGGTAGAATATATATCCCACGGGGGTAAAATTGAAAAAAGTTGAAAAACATTTTTTTTGGGACTTAGTCATTTTTCCGGCGTTTATCAGACTTTCAGATAGGGGAAATGTGAGTGAGCGTTCCGATTTCAGTTCCAGAGCGATTCGCCCAATGAGTCCTTGATATTTACTCGTTTTCAGCCAATCTTCTGGATTTTTGAAAATTTCACTTTTTTGTGAAAATATCCACTAAATGAGGGAATAATATGTGTGAGGGTACCCCAGGAGAGTTCCAAATGTGTGTGGGTAGAATATATATCCCACGGGGGTAAAATTGAAAAAAGTTGAAAAAAAATTTTTTTTGGACTTAGTCATTTTTCCGGCGTTTATCAGACTTTCAGATAGGGGAAATGTCAGTGAGCGTTCTGATTTCAGTTCCAGAGCGATTCGCCCAATGAGTCCTTGATATTTAGTCATTTTCAGCCAATTTTCAGGATTTTTGAAAATTTCACTTTTTTGTGAAAATATCCACTAAATGAGGGAATAATATGTATGAGGGTACCCCAGGACAGTTCCAAATGTGTATGGGTAGAATATATATCCCACGAGGGTAAAATTGAACAAAGTTTAAAAAAAAATTTTTTTGGACTTACTAATTTTTCCGGTGTTCATCAGACTTTCAGATAGGGGAAATGTCAGTGAGCATTCCGATATCAGTTCCAGAGCGATTCGCCCAATTAGTCCTTGATATTTAGTCGTTTTCAGCCAATTTTCTGGATTTTTGAAAATGTCACTTTTTTGTGAAAATATCCACTAAATGAGGGAATAATATGTGTCAGGGTACTCCAGGAGAGTTCCAAATGTGTGTGGGTAGAATATATATCCCACGGGGGTAAAATTGAAAAAAGTTGAAAAAAATTTTTTTTGGACTTAGTCATTTTTCCGGCGTTTATCAGACTTTCAGATAGGGGAAATGTCAGTGAGCGTTCTGATTTCAGTTCCAGAGCGATTCGCCCAATGAGTCCTTGATATTTAGTCGTTTTCAGCCAATTTTCTGTATTTTTGAAAATTTCAGTTTTTTGTGAAAATATCCACTAAATGAGGGAATAATATGTGTGAGGGTACCCCAGGAGAGTTCCAAATGTGTGTGGGTAGAATATATATCCCACGGGGGTAAAATTGAAAAAAGTTGAAAAAAATTTTTTTTGGACATAGTAATTTTTCCGGCGTTTATCAGACTTTCAGATAGGGGAAATGTCAGTGAGCGTTCTGATTTCAGTTCCAGAGCCATTCGCCCAATGAGTCCTTGATATTTAGTCATTTTCAGCCAATTTTCAGGATTTTTGAAAATTTCACTTTTTTGTGAAAATATCCACTAAATGAGGGAATAATATGTATGAGGGTACCCCAGGAGAGTTCCAAATGTGTGTGGGTAGAATATATATCCCACGAGTGTAAAATTGAACAAAGTTTAAAAAAAATTTTTTTTGGACTTACTAATTTTTCCGGTGTTCATCAGACTTTCAGATAGGAGAAATGTCAGTGAGCATTCCGATATCAGTTCCAGAGCGATTCGCCCAATGAGTCCTTGATATTTAGTCGTTTTCAGCCAATTTTCTGGATTTTTGAAAATGTCACTTTTTTGTGAAAATATCCACTAAATGAGGGAATAATATGTGTGAGGGTACCCCAGGAGAGTTCCAAATGTGTGTGGGTAGAATATATATCCCACGGGGATAAAATTGAAAAAAGTTGAAAAAAAAATTTTTTTTGGACTTAGTAATTTTTCCGGCGTTTATCAGACTTTCAGATAGGGGAAATGTCAGTGAGCGTTCAGATTTCAGTTCCAGAGCGATTCGCCCAATGAGTCCTTGATATTTAGACGTTTTCAGCCAATTTTCTGGATTTTTGAAAATTTCACTTTTTTTGTGAAAATATCCACTAAATGAGAGAATAATATGTGTGAGGGTACCCCAGGAGTTCCAAATGTGTGTGGGTAGAATATATATCCCACGGGGATAAAATTGAAAAAAGTTGAAAAAAAATTTTTTTTGGACTTACTAATTTTTCCGGCGTTCATCAGACTTTCAGATAGGGGAAATGTCAGTGAGCATTCTGATTTCAGTTCCAGAGCGATTCGCCCAATGAGTCCTTGATATTTAGTCATTTTCAGCCAATTTTTTGGATTTTTAAAAATTTCACTTTTTGTGAAAATATCCACTAAATGAGGGAATAATATGTGTGAGGGTACCCCAGGAGAGTTCCAAATGTGTGTGGGTAGAATATATATCCCACGGGGGTAAAATTGAAAAAAGTTGAAAAACATTTTTTTTGGGACTTAGTCATTTTTCCGGCGTTTATCAGACTTTCAGATAGGGGAAATGTCAGTGAGCGTTCTGATTTCAGTTCCAGAGCGATTCGCCCAATGAGTCCTTGATATTTAGTCATTTTCAGCCAATTTTCAGGATTTTTGAAAATTTCACTTTTTTGTGAAAATATCCACTAAATGAGGGAATAATATGTATGAGGGTACCCCAGGACAGTTCCAAATGTGTGTGGGTAGAATATATATCCCACGAGGGTAAAATTGAACAAAGTTTAAAAAAAAATTTCTTTGGACTTAGTCATTTTTCCGGCGTTTATCAGACTTTCAGATAGGGAAAATGTAAGTGAGCGTTCAGATTTCAGTTCCAGAGCGATTCGCCCAATGAGTCCTTGATATTTAGTCGTTTTCAGCCAATTTTCTGGATTTTTAAAAATTTCACTTTTTTGTGAAAATATCCACTAAATGAGGGAATAATATGTGTGAGGGTATCCCAAGAGAGTTCTAAATGTGTATGGGTAGAATATATATCCCACGGGGATAAAATTGAAAAAAGTTGAAAAAAAATTTTTTTTGGACTTACTAATTTTTCCGGTGTTCATCAGACTTTCAGATAGGGGAAATGTCAGTGAGCATTCCGATATCAGTTCCAGAGCGATTCGCCCAATGAGTCCTTGATATTTAGTCGTTTTCAGCCAATTTTCTGTATTTTTGAAAATTTCAGTTTTTTGTGAAAATATCCACTAAATGAGGGAATAATATGTGTGAGGGTACCCCAGGAGAGTTCCAAATGTGTGTGGGTAGAATATATATCCCACGGGGGTAAAATTGAAAAAAGTTGAAAAAAATTTTTTTTGGACATAGTAATTTTTCCGGCGTTTATCAGACTTTCAGATAGGGGAAATGTCAGTGAGCGTTCAGATTTCAGTTCCAGAGCGATTTGCCCAATGAGTCCTTGATATTCAGTCATTTTCAGCCAATTTTCTGGATTTTTAAAAATTTCACTTTTTGTGAAAATATCCACTAAATGAGGGAATAATATGTGTGAGGGTACCCCAGGAGAGTTAGAAATGTGTTTGGGTAAAATATATATCCCACGGGGGTAAAATTGAAAAAAGTTGAAAAACATTTTTTTTGGGACTTAGTCATTTTTCCGGCGTTTATCAGACTTTCAGATAGGGGAAATGTCAGTGAGCATTCTGATTTCAGTTCCAGAGCGATTCGCCCAATGAGTCCTTGATATTTAGTCATTTTCAGCCAATTTTCAGGATTTTTGAAAATTTCACTTTTTTGTGAAAATATCCATTAAATGAGGGAATAATATGTATGAGGGTACCCCAGGAGAGTTCCAAATGTGTGTGGGTAGAATATATATCCCACGAGTGTAAAATTGAACAAAGTTTAAAAAAAATTTTTTTTGGACTTAGTCATTTTTCCGGCGTTTATCAGACTTTCAGATAGGGGAAATGTCAGTGAGCGTTCAGATTTCAGTTCCAGAGCGATTTGCCCAATGAGTCCTTGATATTTAGTCGTTTTCAGCCAATTTTCTGGATTTTTGAAAATTTCACTTTTTTGTGAAAATATCCACTAAATGAGGGAATAATATGTGTGAGGGTATCCCAAGAGAGTTCTAAATATGTGTGGGTAGAATATATATCCCACGGGGATAAAATTGAAAAAAGTTGAAAAAAAATTTTTTTTGGACTTACTAATTTTTCCGGCGTTCATCAGACTTTCAGATAGGGGAAATGTCAGTGAGCATTCCGATATCAGTTCCAGAGCGATTCGCCCAATGAGTCCTTGATATTTAGTCGTTTTCAGCCAATTTTCTGGATTTTTGGAAATGTCACTTTTTTGTGAAAATATCCACTAAATGAGGGAATAATATGTGTAACGGTACCCCAGGAGAGTTCCAAATGTGTGTGGGTAGAATATATATCCCACGGGGGTAAAATTGAAAAAAGTTGAAAAAAAATTTTTTTGGACTTAGTCATTTTTCCGGCGTTTATCAGACTTTCAGATAGGGGAAATGTCAGTGAGCGTTCTGATTTCAGTTCCAGAGCGATTCGCCCAATGAGTCCTTGATATTTAGTCGTTTTCAGCCAATTTTCAGGATTTTTGAAAATTTCACTTTTTTGTGAAAATATCCACTAAATGAGGGAATAATATGTATGAGGGTACCCCAGGAGAGTTCCAAATGTGTGTGGGTAGAATATATATCCCACGGGGGTAAAATTGAAAAAAGTTTAATAAAAATTTTTTTGGGACTTAGTCATTTTTCCGGCGTTTATCAGACTTTCAGATAGGGGAAATGTCAGTGAGCATTCCGATATCAGTTCCAGAGTGATTCGCCCAATGAGTCCTTGATATTTAGTCGTTTTCAGCCAATTTTCTGGATTTTTAAAAATTTCACTTTTTTGTGAAAATATCCACTAAATGAGGGAATAATATGTGTGAGGGTATCCCAAGAGAGTTCTAAATATGTGTGGGTAGAATATATATCCCACGGGGATAAAATTGAAAAAAGTTGAAAAAAAATTTTTTTTGGACTTACTAATTTTTCCGGTGTTCATCAGACTTTCAGATAGGGGAAATGTCAGTGAGCATTCCGATATCAGTTCCAGAGCGTTTCGCCCAATGAGTCCTTGATATTTAGTCGTTTTCAGCCAATTTTCAGGATTTTTGAAAATTTCACTTTTTTGTGAAAATATCCACTAAATGAGGGAATAATATGTATGAGGGTACCCCAGGAGAGTTCCAAATGTGTGTGGGTAGAATATATATCCCACGGGGGTAAAATTGAAAAAAGTTTAAAAAAAAATTTTTTTGGACTTAGTCATTTTTCCGGCGTTTATCAGACTTTCAGATAGGGGAAATGTCAGTGAGCATTCCGATATCAGTTCCAGAGTGATTCGCCCAATGAGTCCTTGATATTTAGTCGTTTTCAGCCAATTTTCTGTATTTTTGAAAATTTCAGTTTTTTGTGAAAATATCCACTAAATGAGGGAATAATATGTGTGAGGGTACCCCAGGAGAGTTCCAAATGTGTGTGGGTAGAATATATATCCCACGAGGGTAAAATTGAAGAAAGTTTAAAAAAAAATTTTTTTGGACTTAATCATTTTTCCGGCGTTTATCAGACTTTCAGATAGGGAAAATGTAAGTGAGCGTTCAGATTTCAGTTCCAGAGCGATTCGCCCAATGAGTCCTTGATATTTAGTCGTTTTCAGCCAATTTTCTGGATTTTTAAAAATTTCACTTTTTTGTGAAAATATCCACTAAATGAGGGAATAATATGTGTGAGGGTATCCCAAGAGAGTTCTAAATATGTGTGGGTAGAATATATATCCCACGGGGGTAAAATTGAAAAAAGTTGAAAAAAATTTTTTTTGGACTTAGTAATTTTTCCGGCGTTTATCAGACTTTCAGATAGGGGAAATGTCAGTGAGCATTCAGATTTCAGTTCCAGAGCGATTTGCCCAATGAGTCCTTGATATTCAGCCATTTTCAGCCAATTTTCTGGATTTTTAAAAATTTCACTTTTTTGTGAAAATATCCACTAAATGAGGGAATAATATGTGTGAGGGTACCCCAGAAGAGTTCCAAATGTGTGTGGGTAGAATATATATCCCACGGGGGTAAAATTGAAAAAAGTTGAAAAAAAATTTTTTTGGGACTTAGTCATTTTTCCGGCGTTTATCAGACTTTCAGATAGGGGAAATGGCAGTGAGCGATCAGATTTCAGTTCCAGAGCGATTTGCCCAATGAGTCCTTGATATTCAGTCATTTTCAGCCAATTTTCTGGATTTTTAAAAATTTCACTTTTTGTGAAAATATCCACTAAATGAGGGAATAATATGTGTGAGGGTACCCCAGGAGAGTTCCAAATGTGTGTGGGTAGAATATATATCCCACGGGGGTAAAATTGAAAAAAGTTGAAAAACATTTTTTTTGGGACTTAGTCATTTTTCCGGCGTTTATCAGACTTTCAGATAGGGGAAATGTGAGTGAGCGTTCCGATTTCAGTTCCAGAGCGATTCGCACAATGAGTCCTTGATATTTAGACGTTTTCAGCCAATTTTCTGGATTTTTGAAAATTTCACTTTTTTTGTGAAAATATCCACTAAATGAGAGAATAATATGTGTGAGGGTACCCCAGGAGAGTTCCAAATGTGTGTGGGTAGAATATATATCCCACGGGGGTAAAATTGAAAAAAGTTGAAAAACATTTTTTTTGGGACTTAGTCATTTTTCCGGCGTTTATCAGACTTTCAGATAGGGGAAATGTGAGTGAGCGTTCCGATTTCAGTTCCAGAGCGATTCGCCCAATGAGTCCTTGATATTTAGTCGTTTTCAGCCAATTTTCTGGATTTTTGAAAATTTCACTTTTTTGTGAAAATATCCACTAAATGAGGGAATAATATGTGTGAGGGTACCCCAGGAGAGTTCCAAATGTGTGTGGGTAGAATATATATCCCACGGGGGTAAAATTGAAAAAAGTTGAAAAAAAATTTTTTTTGGACTTAGTCATTTTTCCGGCGTTTATCAGACTTTCAGATAGGGGAAATGTCAGTGAGCGTTCTGATTTCAATTCCAGAGCAATTCGCCCAATGAGTCCTTGATATTTAGTCGTTTTCAGCCAATTTTCTGGATTTTTAAAAATTTCACTTTTTTGTGAAAATATCCACTAAATGAGGGAATAATATGTGTGAGGGTATCCCAAGAGAGTTCTAAATATGTGTGGGTAGAATATATATCCCACGGGGATAAAATTGAAAAAAGTTGAAAAAAAATTTTTTTTGGACTTACTAATTTTTCCGGTGTTCATCAGACTTTCAGATAGGGGAAATGTCAGTGAGCATTCCGATATCAGTTCCAGAGCGTTTCGCCCAATGAGTCCTTGATATTTAGTCGTTTTCAGCCAATTTTCTGGATTTTTGAAAATGTCACTTTTTTGTGAAAATATCCACTAAATGAGGGAATAATATGTGTAAGGGTACCCCAGGAGAGTTCCAAATGTGTGTGGGTAGAATATATATCCCACGGGGGTAAAATTGAAAAAAGTTGAAAAAAAATTTTTTTGGACTTAGTAATTTTTCCGGCGTTTATCAGACTTTCAGATAGGGGAAATGTCAGTGAGCATTCAGATTTCAGTTCCAGAGCGATTTGCCCAATGAGTCCTTGATATTCAGCCATTTTCAGCCAATTTTCTGGATTTTTAAAAATTTCACTTTTTTGTGAAAATATCCACTAAATGAGGGAATAATATGTGTGAGGGTACCCCAGAAGAGTTCCAAATGTGTGTGGGTAGAATATATATCCCACGGGGGTAAAATTGAAAAAAGTTGAAAAAAAATTTTTTTGGGACTTAGTCATTTTTCCGGCGTTTATCAGACTTTCAGATAGGGGAAATGGCAGTGAGCGATCAGATTTCAGTTCCAGAGCGATTTGCCCAATGAGTCCTTGATATTCAGTCATTTTCAGCCAATTTTCTGGATTTTTAAAAATTTCACTTTTTGTGAAAATATCCACTAAATGAGGGAATAATATGTGTGAGGGTACCCCAGGAGAGTTCCAAATGTGTGTGGGTAGAATATATATCCCACGGGGGTAAAATTGAAAAAAGTTGAAAAACATTTTTTTTGGGACTTAGTCATTTTTCCGGCGTTTATCAGACTTTCAGATAGGGGAAATGTGAGTGAGCGTTCCGATTTCAGTTCCAGAGCGATTCGCACAATGAGTCCTTGATATTTAGACGTTTTCAGCCAATTTTCTGGATTTTTGAAAATTTCACTTTTTTTGTGAAAATATCCACTAAATGAGAGAATAATATGTGTGAGGGTACCCCAGGAGAGTTCCAAATGTGTGTGGGTAGAATATATATCCCACGGGGGTAAAATTGAAAAAAGTTGAAAAACATTTTTTTTGGGACTTAGTCATTTTTCCGGCGTTTATCAGACTTTCAGATAGGGGAAATGTGAGTGAGCGTTCCGATTTCAGTTCCAGAGCGATTCGCCCAATGAGTCCTTGATATTTAGTCGTTTTCAGCCAATTTTCTGGATTTTTGAAAATTTCACTTTTTTGTGAAAATATCCACTAAATGAGGGAATAATATGTGTGAGGGTACCCCAGGAGAGTTCCAAATGTGTGTGGGTAGAATATATATCCCACGGGGGTAAAATTGAAAAAAGTTGAAAAAAAATTTTTTTTGGACTTAGTCATTTTTCCGGCGTTTATCAGACTTTCAGATAGGGGAAATGTCAGTGAGCGTTCTGATTTCAATTCCAGAGCAATTCGCCCAATGAGTCCTTGATATTTAGTCGTTTTCAGCCAATTTTCTGGATTTTTAAAAATTTCACTTTTTTGTGAAAATATCCACTAAATGAGGGAATAATATGTGTGAGGGTATCCCAAGAGAGTTCTAAATATGTGTGGGTAGAATATATATCCCACGGGGATAAAATTGAAAAAAGTTTAAAAAAAATTTTTTTTGGACTTACTAATTTTTCCGGTGTTCATCAGACTTTCAGATAGGGGAAATGTCAGTGAGCATTCCGATATCAGTTCCAGAGCGTTTCGCCCAATGAGTCCTTGATATTTAGTCGTTTTCAGCCAATTTTCTGGATTTTTGAAAATGTCACTTTTTTGTGAAAATATCCACTAAATGAGGGAATAATATGTGTAAGGGTACCCCAGGAGAGTTCCAAATGTGTGTGGGTAGAATATATATCCCACGGGGGTAAAATTGAAAAAAGTTGAAAAAAATTTTTTTTGGACTTAGTCATTTTTCCGGCGTTTATCAGACTTTCAGATAGGGGAAATGTCAGTGAGCGTTCTGATTTCAGTTCCAGAGCGATTCGCCCAATGAGTCCTTGATATTTAGTCGTTTTCAGCCATTTTTCAGGATTTTTGAAAATTTCACTTTTTTGTGAAAATATCCACTAAATGAGGGAATAATATGTATGAGGGTACCCCAGGAGAGTTCCAAATGTGTGTGGGTAGAATATATATCCCACGGGGGTAAAATTGAAAAAAGTTTAAAAAAAAATTTTTTTGGACTTAGTCATTTTTCCGGCGTTTATCAGACTTTCAGATAGGGGAAATGTCAGTGAGCATTCCGATATCAGTTCCAGAGTGATTCGCCCAATGAGTCCTTGATATTTAGTCGTTTTCAGCCAATTTTCTGTATTTTTGAAAATTTCAGTTTTTTGTGAAAATATCCACTAAATGAGGGAATAATATGTGTGAGGGTACCCCAGGAGAGTTCCAAATGTGTGTGGGTAGAATATATATCCCACGGGGGTAAAATTGAAAAAAGTTTAAAAACATTTTTTTTGGGACTTAGTCATTTTTTCGGCGTTTATCAGACTTTCAGATAGGGGAAATGTGAGTGAGCGTTCCGATTTCAGTTCCAGAGCGATTCGCACAATGAGTCCTTGATATTTAGACGTTTTCAGCCAATTTTCTGGATTTTTGAAAATTTCACTTTTTTTGTGAAAATATCCACTAAATGAGAGAATAATATGTGTGAGGGTACCCCAGGAGAGTTCCAAATGTGTGTGGGTAGAATATATATCCCACGGGGGTAAAATTGAAAAAAGTTGAAAAACATTTTTTTTGGGACTTAGTCATTTTTCCGGCGTTTATCAGACTTTCAGATAGGGGAAATGTGAGTGAGCGTTCCGATTTCAGTTCCAGAGTGATTCGCCCAATGAGTCCTTGATATTTAGTCGTTTTCAGCCAATTTTCTGTATTTTTGAAAATTTCAGTTTTTTGTGAAAATATCCACTAAATGAGGGAATAATATGTGTGAGGGTATCCCAAGAGAGTTCTAAATATGTGTGGGTAGAATATATATCCCACGAGGGTAAAATTGAAGAAAGTTTAAAAAAAATTTTTTTTGGACTTACTAATTTTTCCGGCGTTCATCAGACTTTCAGATAGGGGAAATGTCAGTGAGCATTCCGATATCAGTTCCAGAGCGATTCGCCCAATGAGTCCTTGATATTTAGTCGTTTTCAGCCAATTTTCTGGATTTTTGAAAATTTCACTTTTTTGTGAAAATATCCACTAAATGAGGGAATAATATGTGTGAGGGTACCCCAGGAGAGTTCCAAATGTGTGTGGGTAGAATATATATCCCACGGGGGTAAAATTGAAAAAAGTTGAAAAAAATTTTTTTTGGACTTAGTCATTTTTCCGGCGTTTATCAGACTTTCAGATAGGGGAAATGTCAGTGAGCATTCAGATTTCAGTTCCAGAGCGATTTGCCCAATGAGTCCTTGATATTCAGCCATTTTCAGCCAATTTTCTGGATTTTTAAAAATTTCACTTTTTTGTGAAAATATCCACTAAATGAGGGAATAATATGTGTGAGGGTACCCCAGAAGAGTTCCAAATGTGTGTGGGTAGAATATATATCCCACGGGGGTAAAATTGAAAAAAGTTGAAAAAAAATTTTTTTGGGACTTAGTCATTTTTCCGGCGTTTATCAGACTTTCAGATAGGGGAAATGTCAGTGAGCGTTCAGATTTCAGTTCCAGAGCGATTTGCCCAATGAGTCCTTGATATTCAGTCATTTTCAGCCAATTTTCTGGATTTTTAAAAATTTCACTTTTTGTGAAAATATCCACTAAATGAGGGAATAATATGTGTGAGGGTACCCCAGGAGAGTTCCAAATGTGTGTGGGTAGAATATATATCCCACGGGGGTAAAATTGAAAAAAGTTGAAAAACATTTTTTTTGGGACTTAGTCATTTTTCCGGCGTTTATCAGACTTTCAGATAGGGGAAATGTGAGTGAGCGTTCCGATTTCAGTTCCAGAGCGATTCGCACAATGAGTCCTTGATATTTAGACGTTTTCAGCCAATTTTCTGGATTTTTGAAAATTTCACTTTTTTTGTGAAAATATCCACTAAATGAGAGAATAATATGTGTGAGGGTACCCCAGGAGAGTTCCAAATGTGTGTGGGTAGAATATATATCCCACGGGGGTAAAATTGAAAAAAGTTGAAAAACATTTTTTTTGGGACTTAGTCATTTTTCCGGCGTTTATCAGACTTTCAGATAGGGGAAATGTGAGTGAGCGTTCCGATTTCAGTTCCAGAGCGATTCGCACAATGAGTCCTTGATATTTAGACGTTTTCAGCCAATTTTCTGGATTTTTGAAAATTTCACTTTTTTTGTGAAAATATCCACTAAATGAGAGAATAATATGTGTGAGGGTACCCCAGGAGAGTTCCAAATGTGTGTGGGTAGAATATATATCCCACGGGGGTAAAATTGAAAAAAGTTGAAAAACATTTTTTTTGGGACTTAGTCATTTTTCCGGCGTTTATCAGACTTTCAGATAGGGGAAATGTGAGTGAGCGTTCCGATTTCAGTTCCAGAGTGATTCGCCCAATGAGTCCTTGATATTTAGTCGTTTTCAGCCAATTTTCTGTATTTTTGAAAATTTCAGTTTTTTGTGAAAATATCCACTAAATGAGGGAATAATATGTGTGAGGGTACCCCAGGAGAGTTCCAAATGTGTGTGGGTAGAATATATATCCCACGAGGGTAAAATTGAAGAAAGTTTAAAAAAAATTTTTTTTGGACTTAATCATTTTTCCGGCGTTTATCAGACTTTCAGATAGGGAAAATGTAAGTGAGCGTTCAGATTTCAGTTCCAGAGCGATTCGCCCAATGAGTCCTTGATATTTAGTCGTTTTCAGCCAATTTTCTGGATTTTTAAAAATTTCACTTTTTTGTGAAAATATCCACTAAATGAGGGAATAATATGTGTGAGGGTATCCCAAGAGAGTTCTAAATATGTGTGGGTAGAATATATATCCCACGGGGATAAAATTGAAAAAAGTTGAAAAAAAATTTTTTTTGGACTTACTAATTTTTCCGGCGTTCATCAGACTTTCAGATAGGGGAAATGTCAGTGAGCATTCCGATATCAGTTCCAGAGCGATTCGCCCAATGAGTCCTTGATATTTAGTCGTTTTCAGCCAATTTTCTGGATTTTTGAAAATTTCACTTTTTTGTGAAAATATCCACTAAATGAGGGAATAATATGTGTGAGGGTACCCCAGGAGAGTTCCAAATGTGTGTGGGTAGAATATATATCCCACGGGGGTAAAATTGAAAAAAGTTTAAAAAAATTTTTTTTGGACTTAGTCATTTTTCCGGCGTTTATCAGACTTTCAGATAGGGGAAATGTCAGTGAGCATTCAGATTTCAGTTCCAGAGCGATTTGCCCAATGAGTCCTTGATATTCAGCCATTTTCAGCCAATTTTCTGGATTTTTAAAAATTTCACTTTTTTGTGAAAATATCCACTAAATGAGGGAATAATATGTGTGAGGGTACCCCAGAAGAGTTCCAAATGTGTGTGGGTAGAATATATATCCCACGGGGGTAAAATTGAAAAAAGTTGAAAAAAAATTTTTTTGGGACTTAGTCATTTTTCCGGCGTTTATCAGACTTTCAGATAGGGGAAATGTCAGTGAGCGTTCAGATTTCAGTTCCAGAGCGATTTGCCCAATGAGTCCTTGATATTCAGTCATTTTCAGCCAATTTTCTGGATTTTTAAAAATTTCACTTTTTGTGAAAATATCCACTAAATGAGGGAATAATATGTGTGAGGGTACCCCAGGAGAGTTCCAAATGTGTGTGGGTAGAATATATATCCCACGGGGGTAAAATTGAAAAAAGTTGAAAAACATTTTTTTTGGGACTTAGTCATTTTTCCGGCGTTTATCAGACTTTCAGATAGGGGAAATGTGAGTGAGCGTTCCGATTTCAGTTCCAGAGCGATTCGCACAATGAGTCCTTGATATTTAGACGTTTTCAGCCAATTTTCTGGATTTTTGAAAATTTCACTTTTTTTGTGAAAATATCCACTAAATGAGAGAATAATACGTGTGAGGGTACCCCAGGAGAGTTCCAAATGTGTGTGGGTAGAATATATATCCCACGGGGGTAAAATTGAAAAAAGTTGAAAAACATTTTTTTTGGGACTTAGTCATTTTTCCGGCGTTTATCAGACTTTCAGATAGGGGAAATGTCAGTGAGCGTTCTGATTTCAATTCCAGAGCGATTCGCCCAATGAGTCCTTGATATTTAGTCGTTTTCAGCCAATTTTCTGGATTTTTAAAAATTTCACTTTTTTGTGAAATATCCACTAAATGAGGGAATAATATGTGTGAGGGTATCCCAAGAGAGTTCTAAATATGTGTGGGTAGAATATATATCCCACGGGGATAAAATTGAAAAAAGTTGAAAAAAAATTTTTTTTGGACTTACTAATTTTTCCGGTGTTCATCAGACTTTCAGATAGGGGAAATGTCAGTGAGCATTCCGATATCAGTTCCAGAGCGTTTCGCCCAATGAGTCCTTGATATTTAGTCGTTTTCAGCCAATTTTCTAGATTTTTGAAAATGTCACTTTTTTGTGAAAATATCCACTAAATGAGGGAATAATATGTGTAAGGGTACCCCAGGAGAGTTCCAAATGTGTGTGGGTAGAATATATATCCCACGGGGGTAAAATTGAAAAAAGTTGAAAAAAATTTTTTTTGGACTTAGTCATTTTTCCGGCGTTTATCAGACTTTCAGATAGGGGAAATGTCAGTGAGCGTTCTGATTTCAGTTCCAGAGCGATTCGCCCAATGAGTCCTTGATATTTAGTCGTTTTCAGCCAATTTTCAGGATTTTTGAAAATTTCACTTTTTTGTGAAAATATCCACTAAATGAGGGAATAATATGTATGAGGGTACCCCAGGAGAGTTCCAAATGTGTGTGGGTAGAATATATATCCCACGGGGGTAAAATTGAAAAAAGTTGAAAAAAATTTTTTTTTGGACTTAGTCATTTTTCCGGCGTTTATCAGACTTTCAGATAGGGGAAATGTCAGTGAGCGTTCTGATTTCAATTCCAGAGCGATTCGCCCAATGAGTCCTTGATATTTAGTCGTTTTCAGCCAATTTTCTGGATTTTTAAAAATTTCACTTTTTTGTGAAAATATCCACTAAATGAGGGAATAATATGTGTGAGGGTATCCCAAGAGAGTTCTAAATATGTGTGGGTAGAATATATATCCCACGGGGATAAAATTGAAAAAAGTTGAAAAAAAATTTTTTTTGGACTTACTAATTTTTCCGGTGTTCATCAGACTTTCAGATAGGGGAAATGTCAGTGAGCATTCCGATATCAGTTCCAGAGCGTTTCGCCCAATGAGTCCTTGATATTTAGTCGTTTTCAGCCAATTTTCTGGATTTTTGAAAATGTCACTTTTTTGTGAAAATATCCACTAAATGAGGGAATAATATGTGTAAGGGTACCCCAGGAGAGTTCCAAATGTGTGTGGGTAGAATATATATCCCACGGGGGTAAAATTGAAAAAAGTTGAAAAAAATTGTTTTGGGACTTAGTCATTTTTCCGGCGTTTATCAGACTTTCAGATAGGGGAAATGTCAGTGAGCGTTCTGATTTCAGTTCCAGAGCGATTCGCCCAATGAGTCCTTGATATTTAGTCGTTTTCAGCCAATTTTCAGGATTTTTGAAAATTTCACTTTTTTGTGAAAATATCCACTAAATGAGGGAATAATATGTATGAGGGTACCCCAGGAGAGTTCCAAATGTGTGTGGGTAGAATATATATCCCACGGGGGTAAAATTGAAAAAAGTTTAAAAAAAAATTTTTTTGGACTTAGTCATTTTTCCGGCTTTTATCAGACTTTCAGATAGGGGAAATGTCAGTGAGCGTTCTGATTTCAGTTCCAGAGCGATTCGCCCAATGAGTCCTTGATATTTAGTCGTTTTCAGCCAATTTTCTGGATTTTTAAAAATTTCACTTTTTTGTGAAAATATCCACTAAATGAGGGAATAATATGTGTGAGGGTATCCCAAGAGAGTTCTAAATATGTGTGGGTAGAATATATATCCCACGGGGATAAAATTGAAAAAAGTTGAAAAAAAATTTTTTTTGGACTTACTAATTTTTCCGGCGTTCATCAGACTTTCAGATAGGGGAAATGTCAGTGAGCATTCCGATATCAGTTCCAGAGCGATTCGCCCAATGAGTCCTTGATATTTAGTCGTTTTCAGCCAATTTTCTGGATTTTTGAAAATTTCACTTTTTTGTGAAAATATCCACTAAATGAGGGAATAATATGTGTGAGGGTACCCCAGGAGAGTTCCAAATGTGTGTGGGTAGAATATATATCCCACGGGGGTAAAATTGAAAAAAGTTGAAAAAAATTTTTTTTGGACTTAGTAATTTTTCCGGCGTTTATCAGACTTTCAGATAGGGGAAATGTCAGTGAGCATTCAGATTTCAGTTCCAGAGCGATTTGCCCAATGAGTCCTTGATATTCAGTCATTTTCAGCCAATTTTCTGGATTTTTAAAAATTTCACTTTTTGTGAAAATATCCACTAAATGAGGGAATAATATGTGTGAGGGTACCCCAGGAGAGTTCCAAATGTGTGTGGGTAGAATATATATCCCACGGGGGTAAAATTGAAAAAAGTTGAAAAACATTTTTTTTGGGACTTAGTCATTTTTCCGGCGTTTATCAGACTTTCAGATAGGGGAAATGTGAGTGAGCGTTCCGATTTCAGTTCCAGAGCGATTCGCACAATGAGTCCTTGATATTTAGACGTTTTCAGCCAATTTTCTGGATTTTTGAAAATTTCACTTTTTTTGTGAAAATATCCACTAAATGAGAGAATAATACGTGTGAGGGTACCCCAGGAGAGTTCCAAATGTGTGTGGGTAGAATATATATCCCACGGGGGTAAAATTGAAAAAAGTTGAAAAACATTTTTTTTGGGACTTAGTCATTTTTCCGGCGTTTATCAGACTTTCAGATAGGGGAAATGTGAGTGAGCGTTCCGATTTCAGTTCCAGAGCGATTCGCCCAATGAGTCCTTGATATTTAGTAGTTTTCAGCCAATTTTCTGGATTTTTGAAAATTTCACTTTTTTGTGAAAATATCCACTAAATGAGGGAATAATATGTGTGAGGGTACCCCAGGAGAGTTCCAAATGTGTGTGGGTAGAATATATATCCCACGGGGGTAAAATTGAAAAAAGTTGAAAAAAAAATTTTTTTGGACTTAGTCATTTTTCCGGCGTTTATCAGACTTTCAGATAGGGGAAATGTCAGTGAGCGTTCTGATTTCAATTCCAGAGCGATTCGCCCAATGAGTCCTTGATATTTAGTCGTTTTCAGCCAATTTTCTGGATTTTTAAAAATTTCACTTTTTTGTGAAAATATCCACTAAATGAGGGAATAATATGTGTGAGGGTATCCCAAGAGAGTTCTAAATATGTGTGGGTAGAATATATATCCCACGGGGATAAAATTGAAAAAAGTTGAAAAAAAATTTTTTTTGGACTTACTAATTTTTCCGGTGTTCATCAGACTTTCAGATAGGGGAAATGTCAGTGAGCATTCCGATATCAGTTCCAGAGCGTTTCGCCCAATGAGTCCTTGATATTTAGTCGTTTTCAGCCAATTTTCTAGATTTTTGAAAATGTCACTTTTTTGTGAAAATATCCACTAAATGAGGGAATAATATGTGTAAGGGTACCCCAGGAGAGTTCCAAATGTGTGTGGGTAGAATATATATCCCACGGGGGTAAAATTGAAAAAAGTTGAAAAAAATTTTTTTTGGACTTAGTCATTTTTCCGGCGTTTATCAGACTTTCAGATAGGGGAAATGTCAGTGAGCGTTCTGATTTCAGTTCCAGAGCGATTCGCCCAATGAGTCCTTGATATTTAGTCGTTTTCAGCCAATTTTCTGGATTTTTGAAAATTTCACTTTTTTGTGAAAATATCCACTAAATGAGGGAATAATATGTGTGAGGGTACCCCAGAAGAGTTCCAAATGTGTGTGGGTAGAATATATATCCCACGGGGGTAAAATTGAAAAAAGTTGAAAAAAAATTTTTTTGGGACTTAGTCATTTTTCCGGCGTTTATCAGACTTTCAGATAGGGGAAATGTCAGTGAGCGTTCAGATTTCAGTTCCAGAGCGATTTGCCCAATGAGTCCTTGATATTCAGTCATTTTCAGCCAATTTTCTGGATTTTTAAAAATTTCACTTTTTGTGAAAATATCCACTAAATGAGGGAATAATATGTGTGAGGGTACCCCAGGAGAGTTCCAAATGTGTGTGGGTAGAATATATATCCCACGGGGGTAAAATTGAAAAAAGTTGAAAAACATTTTTTTTGGGACTTAGTCATTTTTCCGGCGTTTATCAGACTTTCAGATAGGGGAAATGTGAGTGAGCGTTCCGATTTCAGTTCCAGAGCGATTCGCACAATGAGTCCTTGATATTTAGACGTTTTCAGCCAATTTTCTGGATTTTTGAAAATTTCACTTTTTTTGTGAAAATATCCACTAAATGAGAGAATAATACGTGTGAGGGTACCCCAGGAGAGTTCCAAATGTGTGTGGGTAGAATATATATCCCACGGGGGTAAAATTGAAAAAAGTTGAAAAACATTTTTTTTGGGACTTAGTCATTTTTCCGGCGTTTATCAGACTTTCAGATAGGGGAAATGTCAGTGAGCGTTCTGATTTCAATTCCAGAGCGATTCGCCCAATGAGTCCTTGATATTTAGTCGTTTTCAGCCAATTTTCTGGATTTTTAAAAATTTCACTTTTTTGTGAAATATCCACTAAATGAGGGAATAATATGTGTGAGGGTATCCCAAGAGAGTTCTAAATATGTGTGGGTAGAATATATATCCCACGGGGATAAAATTGAAAAAAGTTGAAAAAAAATTTTTTTTGGACTTACTAATTTTTCCGGTGTTCATCAGACTTTCAGATAGGGGAAATGTCAGTGAGCATTCCGATATCAGTTCCAGAGCGTTTCGCCCAATGAGTCCTTGATATTTAGTCGTTTTCAGCCAATTTTCTAGATTTTTGAAAATGTCACTTTTTTGTGAAAATATCCACTAAATGAGGGAATAATATGTGTAAGGGTACCCCAGGAGAGTTCCAAATGTGTGTGGGTAGAATATATATCCCACGGGGGTAAAATTGAAAAAAGTTGAAAAAAATTTTTTTTGGACTTAGTCATTTTTCCGGCGTTTATCAGACTTTCAGATAGGGGAAATGTCAGTGAGCGTTCTGATTTCAGTTCCAGAGCGATTCGCCCAATGAGTCCTTGATATTTAGTCGTTTTCAGCCAATTTTCAGGATTTTTGAAAATTTCACTTTTTTGTGAAAATATCCACTAAATGAGGGAATAATATGTATGAGGGTACCCCAGGAGAGTTCCAAATGTGTGTGGGTAGAATATATATCCCACGGGGGTAAAATTGAAAAAAGTTGAAAAAAATTTTTTTTTGGACTTAGTCATTTTTCCGGCGTTTATCAGACTTTCAGATAGGGGAAATGTCAGTGAGCGTTCTGATTTCAATTCCAGAGCGATTCGCCCAATGAGTCCTTGATATTTAGTCGTTTTCAGCCAATTTTCTGGATTTTTAAAAATTTCACTTTTTTGTGAAAATATCCACTAAATGAGGGAATAATATGTGTGAGGGTATCCCAAGAGAGTTCTAAATATGTGTGGGTAGAATATATATCCCACGGGGATAAAATTGAAAAAAGTTGAAAAAAAATTTTTTTTGGACTTACTAATTTTTCCGGTGTTCATCAGACTTTCAGATAGGGGAAATGTCAGTGAGCATTCCGATATCAGTTCCAGAGCGTTTCGCCCAATGAGTCCTTGATATTTAGTCGTTTTCAGCCAATTTTCTGGATTTTTGAAAATGTCACTTTTTTGTGAAAATATCCACTAAATGAGGGAATAATATGTGTAAGGGTACCCCAGGAGAGTTCCAAATGTGTGTGGGTAGAATATATATCCCACGGGGGTAAAATTGAAAAAAGTTGAAAAAAATTGTTTTGGGACTTAGTCATTTTTCCGGCGTTTATCAGACTTTCAGATAGGGGAAATGTCAGTGAGCGTTCTGATTTCAGTTCCAGAGCGATTCGCCCAATGAGTCCTTGATATTTAGTCGTTTTCAGCCAATTTTCAGGATTTTTGAAAATTTCACTTTTTTGTGAAAATATCCACTAAATGAGGGAATAATATGTATGAGGGTACCCCAGGAGAGTTCCAAATGTGTGTGGGTAGAATATATATCCCACGGGGGTAAAATTGAAAAAAGTTTAAAAAAAAATTTTTTTGGACTTAGTCATTTTTCCGGCTTTTATCAGACTTTCAGATAGGGGAAATGTCAGTGAGCGTTCTGATTTCAGTTCCAGAGCGATTCGCCCAATGAGTCCTTGATATTTAGTCGTTTTCAGCCAATTTTCTGGATTTTTAAAAATTTCACTTTTTTGTGAAAATATCCACTAAATGAGGGAATAATATGTGTGAGGGTATCCCAAGAGAGTTCTAAATATGTGTGGGTAGAATATATATCCCACGGGGATAAAATTGAAAAAAGTTGAAAAAAAATTTTTTTTGGACTTACTAATTTTTCCGGCGTTCATCAGACTTTCAGATAGGGGAAATGTCAGTGAGCATTCCGATATCAGTTCCAGAGCGATTCGCCCAATGAGTCCTTGATATTTAGTCGTTTTCAGCCAATTTTCTGGATTTTTGAAAATTTCACTTTTTTGTGAAAATATCCACTAAATGAGGGAATAATATGTGTGAGGGTACCCCAGGAGAGTTCCAAATGTGTGTGGGTAGAATATATATCCCACGGGGGTAAAATTGAAAAAAGTTGAAAAAAATTTTTTTTGGACTTAGTAATTTTTCCGGCGTTTATCAGACTTTCAGATAGGGGAAATGTCAGTGAGCATTCAGATTTCAGTTCCAGAGCGATTTGCCCAATGAGTCCTTGATATTCAGTCATTTTCAGCCAATTTTCTGGATTTTTAAAAATTTCACTTTTTGTGAAAATATCCACTAAATGAGGGAATAATATGTGTGAGGGTACCCCAGGAGAGTTCCAAATGTGTGTGGGTAGAATATATATCCCACGGGGGTAAAATTGAAAAAAGTTGAAAAACATTTTTTTTGGGACTTAGTCATTTTTCCGGCGTTTATCAGACTTTCAGATAGGGGAAATGTGAGTGAGCGTTCCGATTTCAGTTCCAGAGCGATTCGCACAATGAGTCCTTGATATTTAGACGTTTTCAGCCAATTTTCTGGATTTTTGAAAATTTCACTTTTTTTGTGAAAATATCCACTAAATGAGAGAATAATACGTGTGAGGGTACCCCAGGAGAGTTCCAAATGTGTGTGGGTAGAATATATATCCCACGGGGGTAAAATTGAAAAAAGTTGAAAAACATTTTTTTTGGGACTTAGTCATTTTTCCGGCGTTTATCAGACTTTCAGATAGGGGAAATGTGAGTGAGCGTTCCGATTTCAGTTCCAGAGCGATTCGCCCAATGAGTCCTTGATATTTAGTAGTTTTCAGCCAATTTTCTGGATTTTTGAAAATTTCACTTTTTTGTGAAAATATCCACTAAATGAGGGAATAATATGTGTGAGGGTACCCCAGGAGAGTTCCAAATGTGTGTGGGTAGAATATATATCCCACGGGGGTAAAATTGAAAAAAGTTGAAAAAAAAATTTTTTTGGACTTAGTCATTTTTCCGGCGTTTATCAGACTTTCAGATAGGGGAAATGTCAGTGAGCGTTCTGATTTCAATTCCAGAGCGATTCGCCCAATGAGTCCTTGATATTTAGTCGTTTTCAGCCAATTTTCTGGATTTTTAAAAATTTCACTTTTTTGTGAAAATATCCACTAAATGAGGGAATAATATGTGTGAGGGTATCCCAAGAGAGTTCTAAATATGTGTGGGTAGAATATATATCCCACGGGGATAAAATTGAAAAAAGTTGAAAAAAAATTTTTTTTGGACTTACTAATTTTTCCGGTGTTCATCAGACTTTCAGATAGGGGAAATGTCAGTGAGCATTCCGATATCAGTTCCAGAGCGTTTCGCCCAATGAGTCCTTGATATTTAGTCGTTTTCAGCCAATTTTCTAGATTTTTGAAAATGTCACTTTTTTGTGAAAATATCCACTAAATGAGGGAATAATATGTGTAAGGGTACCCCAGGAGAGTTCCAAATGTGTGTGGGTAGAATATATATCCCACGGGGGTAAAATTGAAAAAAGTTGAAAAAAATTTTTTTTGGACTTAGTCATTTTTCCGGCGTTTATCAGACTTTCAGATAGGGGAAATGTCAGTGAGCGTTCTGATTTCAGTTCCAGAGCGATTCGCCCAATGAGTCCTTGATATTTAGTCGTTTTCAGCCAATTTTCAGGATTTTTGAAAATTTCACTTTTTTGTGAAAATATCCACTAAATGAGGGAATAATATGTATGAGGGTACCCCAGGAGAGTTCCAAATGTGTGTGGGTAGAATATATATCCCACGGGGGTAAAATTGAAAAAAGTTGAAAAAAATTTTTTTTTGGACTTAGTCATTTTTCCGGCGTTTATCAGACTTTCAGATAGGGGAAATGTCAGTGAGCGTTCTGATTTCAATTCCAGAGCGATTCGCCCAATGAGTCCTTGATATTTAGTCGTTTTCAGCCAATTTTCTGGATTTTTAAAAATTTCACTTTTTTGTGAAAATATCCACTAAATGAGGGAATAATATGTGTGAGGGTATCCCAAGAGAGTTCTAAATATGTGTGGGTAGAATATATATCCCACGGGGATAAAATTGAAAAAAGTTGAAAAAAAATTTTTTTTGGACTTACTAATTTTTCCGGTGTTCATCAGACTTTCAGATAGGGGAAATGTCAGTGAGCATTCCGATATCAGTTCCAGAGCGTTTCGCCCAATGAGTCCTTGATATTTAGTCGTTTTCAGCCAATTTTCTGGATTTTTGAAAATGTCACTTTTTTGTGAAAATATCCACTAAATGAGGGAATAATATGTGTAAGGGTACCCCAGGAGAGTTCCAAATGTGTGTGGGTAGAATATATATCCCACGGGGGTAAAATTGAAAAAAGTTGAAAAAAATTGTTTTGGGACTTAGTCATTTTTCCGGCGTTTATCAGACTTTCAGATAGGGGAAATGTCAGTGAGCGTTCTGATTTCAGTTCCAGAGCGATTCGCCCAATGAGTCCTTGATATTTAGTCGTTTTCAGCCAATTTTCAGGATTTTTGAAAATTTCACTTTTTTGTGAAAATATCCACTAAATGAGGGAATAATATGTATGAGGGTACCCCAGGAGAGTTCCAAATGTGTGTGGGTAGAATATATATCCCACGGGGGTAAAATTGAAAAAAGTTTAAAAAAAAATTTTTTTGGACTTAGTCATTTTTCCGGCTTTTATCAGACTTTCAGATAGGGGAAATGTCAGTGAGCGTTCTGATTTCAGTTCCAGAGCGATTCGCCCAATGAGTCCTTGATATTTAGTCGTTTTCAGCCAATTTTCTGGATTTTTAAAAATTTCACTTTTTTGTGAAAATATCCACTAAATGAGGGAATAATATGTGTGAGGGTATCCCAAGAGAGTTCTAAATATGTGTGGGTAGAATATATATCCCACGGGGATAAAATTGAAAAAAGTTGAAAAAAAATTTTTTTTGGACTTACTAATTTTTCCGGCGTTCATCAGACTTTCAGATAGGGGAAATGTCAGTGAGCATTCCGATATCAGTTCCAGAGCGATTCGCCCAATGAGTCCTTGATATTTAGTCGTTTTCAGCCAATTTTCTGGATTTTTGAAAATTTCACTTTTTTGTGAAAATATCCACTAAATGAGGGAATAATATGTGTGAGGGTACCCCAGGAGAGTTCCAAATGTGTGTGGGTAGAATATATATCCCACGGGGGTAAAATTGAAAAAAGTTGAAAAAAATTTTTTTTGGACTTAGTAATTTTTCCGGCGTTTATCAGACTTTCAGATAGGGGAAATGTCAGTGAGCATTCAGATTTCAGTTCCAGAGCGATTTGCCCAATGAGTCCTTGATATTCAGCCATTTTCAGCCAATTTTCTGGATTTTTAAAAATTTCACTTTTTTGTGAAAATATCCACTAAATGAGGGAATAATATGTGTGAGGGTACCCCAGAAGAGTTCCAAATGTGTGTGGGTAGAATATATATCCCACGGGGGTAAAATTGAAAAAAGTTGAAAAAAAATTTTTTTGGGACTTAGTCATTTTTCCGGCGTTTATCAGACTTTCAGATAGGGGACATGTCAGTGAGCGTTCAGATTTCAGTTCCAGAGCGATTTGCCCAATGAGTCCTTGATATTCAGTCATTTTCAGCCAATTTTCTGGATTTTTAAAAATTTCACTTTTTGTGAAAATATCCACTAAATGAGGGAATAATATGTGTGAGGGTACCCCAGGAGAGTTCCAAATGTGTGTGGGTAGAATATATATCCCACGGGGGTAAAATTGAAAAAAGTTGAAAAACATTTTTTTTGGGACTTAGTCATTTTTCCGGCGTTTATCAGACTTTCAGATAGGGGAAATGTGAGTGAGCGTTCCGATTTCAGTTCCAGAGCGATTCGCACAATGAGTCCTTGATATTTAGACGTTTTCAGCCAATTTTCTGGATTTTTGAAAATTTCACTTTTTTTGTGAAAATATCCACTAAATGAGAGAATAATACGTGTGAGGGTACCCCAGGAGAGTTCCAAATGTGTGTGGGTAGAATATATATCCCACGGGGGTAAAATTGAAAAAAGTTGAAAAACATTTTTTTTGGGACTTAGTCATTTTTCCGGCGTTTATCAGACTTTCAGATAGGGGAAATGTGAGTGAGCGTTCCGATTTCAGTTCCAGAGCGATTCGCCCAATGAGTCCTTGATATTTAGTAGTTTTCAGCCAATTTTCTGGATTTTTAAAAATTTCACTTTTTGTGAAAATATCCACTAAATGAGGGAATAATATGTGTGAGGGTACCCCAGGAGAGTTAGAAATGTGTTTGGGTAAAATATATATCCCACGGGGGTAAAATTGAAAAAAGTTGAAAAACATTTTTTTTGGGACTTAGTCATTTTTCCGGCGTTTATCAGACTTTCAGATAGGGGAAATGTCAGTGAGCATTCTGATTTCAGTTCCAGAGCGATTCGCCCAATGAGTCCTTGATATTTAGTCATTTTCAGCCAATTTTCAGGATTTTTGAAAATTTCACTTTTTTGTGAAAATATCCATTAAATGAGGGAATAATATGTATGAGGGTACCCCAGGAGAGTTCCAAATGTGTGTGGGTAGAATATATATCCCACGAGTGTAAAATTGAACAAAGTTTAAAAAAAATTTTTTTTGGACTTAGTCATTTTTCCGGCGTTTATCAGACTTTCAGATAGGGGAAATGTCAGTGAGCGTTCAGATTTCAGTTCCAGAGCGATTTGCCCAATGAGTCCTTGATATTTAGTCGTTTTCAGCCAATTTTCTGGATTTTTGAAAATTTCACTTTTTTGTGAAAATATCCACTAAATGAGGGAATAATATGTGTGAGGGTATCCCAAGAGAGTTCTAAATATGTGTGGGTAGAATATATATCCCACGGGGATAAAATTGAAAAAAGTTGAAAAAAAATTTTTTTTGGACTTACTAATTTTTCCGGCGTTCATCAGACTTTCAGATAGGGGAAATGTCAGTGAGCATTCCGATATCAGTTCCAGAGCGATTCGCCCAATGAGTCCTTGATATTTAGTCGTTTTCAGCCAATTTTCTGGATTTTTGGAAATGTCACTTTTTTGTGAAAATATCCACTAAATGAGGGAATAATATGTGTAACGGTACCCCAGGAGAGTTCCAAATGTGTGTGGGTAGAATATATATCCCACGGGGGTAAAATTGAAAAAAGTTGAAAAAAAATTTTTTTGGACTTAGTCATTTTTCCGGCGTTTATCAGACTTTCAGATAGGGGAAATGTCAGTGAGCGTTCTGATTTCAGTTCCAGAGCGATTCGCCCAATGAGTCCTTGATATTTAGTCGTTTTCAGCCAATTTTCAGGATTTTTGAAAATTTCACTTTTTTGTGAAAATATCCACTAAATGAGGGAATAATATGTATGAGGGTACCCCAGGAGAGTTCCAAATGTGTGTGGGTAGAATATATATCCCACGGGGGTAAAATTGAAAAAAGTTTAATAAAAATTTTTTTGGGACTTAGTCATTTTTCCGGCGTTTATCAGACTTTCAGATAGGGGAAATGTCAGTGAGCATTCCGATATCAGTTCCAGAGTGATTCGCCCAATGAGTCCTTGATATTTAGTCGTTTTCAGCCAATTTTCTGGATTTTTAAAAATTTCACTTTTTTGTGAAAATATCCACTAAATGAGGGAATAATATGTGTGAGGGTATCCCAAGAGAGTTCTAAATATGTGTGGGTAGAATATATATCCCACGGGGATAAAATTGAAAAAAGTTGAAAAAAAATTTTTTTTGGACTTACTAATTTTTCCGGTGTTCATCAGACTTTCAGATAGGGGAAATGTCAGTGAGCATTCCGATATCAGTTCCAGAGCGTTTCGCCCAATGAGTCCTTGATATTTAGTCGTTTTCAGCCAATTTTCAGGATTTTTGAAAATTTCACTTTTTTGTGAAAATATCCACTAAATGAGGGAATAATATGTATGAGAGTACCCCAGGAGAGTTCCAAATGTGTGTGGGTAGAATATATATCCCACGGGGGTAAAATTGAAAAAAGTTTAAAAAAAAATTTTTTTGGACTTAGTCATTTTTCCGGCGTTTATCAGACTTTCAGATAGGGGAAATGTCAGTGAGCATTCCGATATCAGTTCCAGAGTGATTCGCCCAATGAGTCCTTGATATTTAGTCGTTTTCAGCCAATTTTCTGTATTTTTGAAAATTTCAGTTTTTTGTGAAAATATCCACTAAATGAGGGAATAATATGTGTGAGGGTACCCCAGGAGAGTTCCAAATGTGTGTGGGTAGAATATATATCCCACGAGGGTAAAATTGAAGAAAGTTTAAAAAAAAATTTTTTTGGACTTAATCATTTTTCCGGCGTTTATCAGACTTTCAGATAGGGAAAATGTAAGTGAGCGTTCAGATTTCAGTTCCAGAGCGATTCGCCCAATGAGTCCTTGATATTTAGTCGTTTTCAGCCAATTTTCTGGATTTTTAAAAATTTCACTTTTTTGTGAAAATATCCACTAAATGAGGGAATAATATGTGTGAGGGTATCCCAAGAGAGTTCTAAATATGTGTGGGTAGAATATATATCCCACGGGGGTAAAATTGAAAAAAGTTGAAAAAAATTTTTTTTGGACTTACTAATTTTTCCGGTGTTCATCAGACTTTCAGATAGGGGAAATGTCAGTGAGCATTCCGATATCAGTTCCAGAGCGTTTCGCCCAATGAGTCCTTGATATTTAGTCGTTTTCAGCCAATTTTCAGGATTTTTGAAAATTTCACTTTTTTGTGAAAATATCCACTAAATGAGGGAATAATATGTATGAGAGTACCCCAGGAGAGTTCCAAATGTGTGTGGGTAGAATATATATCCCACGGGGGTAAAATTGAAAAAAGTTTAAAAAAAAATTTTTTTGGACTTAGTCATTTTTCCGGCGTTTATCAGACTTTCAGATAGGGGAAATGTCAGTGAGCATTCCGATATCAGTTCCAGAGTGATTCGCCCAATGAGTCCTTGATATTTAGTCGTTTTCAGCCAATTTTCTGTATTTTTGAAAATTTCAGTTTTTTGTGAAAATATCCACTAAATGAGGGAATAATATGTGTGAGGGTACCCCAGGAGAGTTCCAAATGTGTGTGGGTAGAATATATATCCCACGAGGGTAAAATTGAAGAAAGTTTAAAAAAAAATTTTTTTGGACTTAATCATTTTTCCGGCGTTTATCAGACTTTCAGATAGGGAAAATGTAAGTGAGCGTTCAGATTTCAGTTCCAGAGCGATTCGCCCAATGAGTCCTTGATATTTAGTCGTTTTCAGCCAATTTTCTGGATTTTTAAAAATTTCACTTTTTTGTGAAAATATCCACTAAATGAGGGAATAATATGTGTGAGGGTATCCCAAGAGAGTTCTAAATATGTGTGGGTAGAATATATATCCCACGGGGGTAAAATTGAAAAAAGTTGAAAAAAATTTTTTTTGGACTTAGTAATTTTTCCGGCGTTTATCAGACTTTCAGATAGGGGAAATGTCAGTGAGCATTCAGATTTCAGTTCCAGAGCGATTTGCCCAATGAGTCCTTGATATTCAGCCATTTTCAGCCAATTTTCTGGATTTTTAAAAATTTCACTTTTTTGTGAAAATATCCACTAAATGAGGGAATAATATGTGTGAGGGTACCCCAGAAGAGTTCCAAATGTGTGTGGGTAGAATATATATCCCACGGGGGTAAAATTGAAAAAAGTTGAAAAAAAATTTTTTTGGGACTTAGTCATTTTTCCGGCGTTTATCAGACTTTCAGATAGGGGAAATGGCAGTGAGCGATCAGATTTCAGTTCCAGAGCGATTTGCCCAATGAGTCCTTGATATTCAGTCATTTTCAGCCAATTTTCTGGATTTTTAAAAATTTCACTTTTTGTGAAAATATCCACTAAATGAGGGAATAATATGTGTGAGGGTACCCCAGGAGAGTTCCAAATGTGTGTGGGTAGAATATATATCCCACGGGGGTAAAATTGAAAAAAGTTGAAAAACATTTTTTTTGGGACTTAGTCATTTTTCCGGCGTTTATCAGACTTTCAGATAGGGGAAATGTGAGTGAGCGTTCCGATTTCAGTTCCAGAGCGATTCGCACAATGAGTCCTTGATATTTAGACGTTTTCAGCCAATTTTCTGGATTTTTGAAAATTTCACTTTTTTTGTGAAAATATCCACTAAATGAGAGAATAATATGTGTGAGGGTACCCCAGGAGAGTTCCAAATGTGTGTGGGTAGAATATATATCCCACGGGGGTAAAATTGAAAAAAGTTGAAAAACATTTTTTTTGGGACTTAGTCATTTTTCCGGCGTTTATCAGACTTTCAGATAGGGGAAATGTGAGTGAGCGTTCCGATTTCAGTTCCAGAGCGATTCGCCCAATGAGTCCTTGATATTTAGTCGTTTTCAGCCAATTTTCTGGATTTTTGAAAATTTCACTTTTTTGTGAAAATATCCACTAAATGAGGGAATAATATGTGTGAGGGTACCCCAGGAGAGTTCCAAATGTGTGTGGGTAGAATATATATCCCACGGGGGTAAAATTGAAAAAAGTTGAAAAAAAATTTTTTTTGGACTTAGTCATTTTTCCGGCGTTTATCAGACTTTC
The DNA here is from genome assembly GCF_046119375.1 of Phyllobates terribilis. Lineage (NCBI taxonomy): Eukaryota > Metazoa > Chordata > Amphibia > Anura > Dendrobatidae > Phyllobates > Phyllobates terribilis. Next base: position 9,050,906 of record NW_027362805.1, on the reverse strand, counting down.
AGATAGGGGAAATGTCAGTGAGCGTTCTGATTTCAATTCCAGAGCAATTCGCCCAATGAGTCCTTGATATTTAGTCGTTTTCAGCCAATTTTCTGGATTTTTAAAAATTTCACTTTTTTGTGAAAATATCCACTAAATGAGGGAATAATATGTGTGAGGGTATCCCAAGAGAGTTCTAAATATGTGTGGGTAGAATATATATCCCACGGGGATAAAATTGAAAAAAGTTGAAAAAAAATTTTTTTTGGACTTACTAATTTTTCCGGTGTTCATCAGACTTTCAGATAGGGGAAATGTCAGTGAGCATTCCGATATCAGTTCCAGAGCGTTTCGCCCAATGAGTCCTTGATATTTAGTCGTTTTCAGCCAATTTTCTGGATTTTTGAAAATGTCACTTTTTTGTGAAAATATCCACTAAATGAGGGAATAATATGTGTAAGGGTACCCCAGGAGAGTTCCAAATGTGTGTGGGTAGAATATATATCCCACGGGGGTAAAATTGAAAAAAGTTGAAAAAAATTTTTTTTGGACTTAGTCATTTTTCCGGCGTTTATCAGACTTTCAGATAGGGGAAATGTCAGTGAGCGTTCTGATTTCAGTTCCAGAGCGATTCGCCCAATGAGTCCTTGATATTTAGTCGTTTTCAGCCAATTTTCAGGATTTTTGAAAATTTCACTTTTTTGTGAAAATATCCACTAAATGAGGGAATAATATGTATGAGGGTACCCCAGGAGAGTTCCAAATGTGTGTGGGTAGAATATATATCCCACGGGGGTAAAATTGAAAAAAGTTTAAAAAAAAATTTTTTTGGACTTAGTCATTTTTCCGGCGTTTATCAGACTTTCAGATAGGGGAAATGTCAGTGAGCATTCCGATATCAGTTCCAGAGTGATTCGCCCAATGAGTCCTTGATATTTAGTCGTTTTCAGCCAATTTTCTGTATTTTTGAAAATTTCAGTTTTTTGTGAAAATATCCACTAAATGAGGGAATAATATGTGTGAGGGTACCCCAGGAGAGTTCCAAATGTGTGTGGGTAGAATATATATCCCACGGGGGTAAAATTGAAAAAAGTTTAAAAACATTTTTTTTGGGACTTAGTCATTTTTTCGGCGTTTATCAGACTTTCAGATAGGGGAAATGTGAGTGAGCGTTCCGATTTCAGTTCCAGAGCGATTCGCACAATGAGTCCTTGATATTTAGACGTTTTCAGCCAATTTTCTGGATTTTTGAAAATTTCACTTTTTTTGTGAAAATATCCACTAAATGAGAGAATAATATGTGTGAGGGTACCCCAGGAGAGTTCCAAATGTGTGTGGGTAGAATATATATCCCACGGGGGTAAAATTGAAAAAAGTTGAAAAACATTTTTTTTGGGACTTAGTCATTTTTCCGGCGTTTATCAGACTTTCAGATAGGGGAAATGTGAGTGAGCGTTCCGATTTCAGTTCCAGAGTGATTCGCCCAATGAGTCCTTGATATTTAGTCGTTTTCAGCCAATTTTCTGTATTTTTGAAAATTTCAGTTTTTTGTGAAAATATCCACTAAATGAGGGAATAATATGTGTGAGGGTATCCCAAGAGAGTTCTAAATATGTGTGGGTAGAATATATATCCCACGAGGGTAAAATTGAAGAAAGTTTAAAAAAAATTTTTTTTGGACTTACTAATTTTTCCGGCGTTCATCAGACTTTCAGATAGGGGAAATGTCAGTGAGCATTCCGATATCAGTTCCAGAGCGATTCGCCCAATGAGTCCTTGATATTTAGTCGTTTTCAGCCAATTTTCTGGATTTTTGAAAATTTCACTTTTTTGTGAAAATATCCACTAAATGAGGGAATAATATGTGTGAGGGTACCCCAGGAGAGTTCCAAATGTGTGTGGGTAGAATATATATCCCACGGGGGTAAAATTGAAAAAAGTTGAAAAAAATTTTTTTTGGACTTAGTCATTTTTCCGGCGTTTATCAGACTTTCAGATAGGGGAAATGTCAGTGAGCATTCAGATTTCAGTTCCAGAGCGATTTGCCCAATGAGTCCTTGATATTCAGCCATTTTCAGCCAATTTTCTGGATTTTTAAAAATTTCACTTTTTTGTGAAAATATCCACTAAATGAGGGAATAATATGTGTGAGGGTACCCCAGAAGAGTTCCAAATGTGTGTGGGTAGAATATATATCCCACGGGGGTAAAATTGAAAAAAGTTGAAAAAAAATTTTTTTGGGACTTAGTCATTTTTCCGGCGTTTATCAGACTTTCAGATAGGGGAAATGTCAGTGAGCGTTCAGATTTCAGTTCCAGAGCGATTTGCCCAATGAGTCCTTGATATTCAGTCATTTTCAGCCAATTTTCTGGATTTTTAAAAATTTCACTTTTTGTGAAAATATCCACTAAATGAGGGAATAATATGTGTGAGGGTACCCCAGGAGAGTTCCAAATGTGTGTGGGTAGAATATATATCCCACGGGGGTAAAATTGAAAAAAGTTGAAAAACATTTTTTTTGGGACTTAGTCATTTTTCCGGCGTTTATCAGACTTTCAGATAGGGGAAATGTGAGTGAGCGTTCCGATTTCAGTTCCAGAGCGATTCGCACAATGAGTCCTTGATATTTAGACGTTTTCAGCCAATTTTCTGGATTTTTGAAAATTTCACTTTTTTTGTGAAAATATCCACTAAATGAGAGAATAATATGTGTGAGGGTACCCCAGGAGAGTTCCAAATGTGTGTGGGTAGAATATATATCCCACGGGGGTAAAATTGAAAAAAGTTGAAAAACATTTTTTTTGGGACTTAGTCATTTTTCCGGCGTTTATCAGACTTTCAGATAGGGGAAATGTGAGTGAGCGTTCCGATTTCAGTTCCAGAGCGATTCGCACAATGAGTCCTTGATATTTAGACGTTTTCAGCCAATTTTCTGGATTTTTGAAAATTTCACTTTTTTTGTGAAAATATCCACTAAATGAGAGAATAATATGTGTGAGGGTACCCCAGGAGAGTTCCAAATGTGTGTGGGTAGAATATATATCCCACGGGGGTAAAATTGAAAAAAGTTGAAAAACATTTTTTTTGGGACTTAGTCATTTTTCCGGCGTTTATCAGACTTTCAGATAGGGGAAATGTGAGTGAGCGTTCCGATTTCAGTTCCAGAGTGATTCGCCCAATGAGTCCTTGATATTTAGTCGTTTTCAGCCAATTTTCTGTATTTTTGAAAATTTCAGTTTTTTGTGAAAATATCCACTAAATGAGGGAATAATATGTGTGAGGGTATCCCAAGAGAGTTCTAAATATGTGTGGGTAGAATATATATCCCACGAGGGTAAAATTGAAGAAAGTTTAAAAAAAATTTTTTTTGGACTTACTAATTTTTCCGGCGTTCATCAGACTTTCAGATAGGGGAAATGTCAGTGAGCATTCCGATATCAGTTCCAGAGCGATTCGCCCAATGAGTCCTTGATATTTAGTCGTTTTCAGCCAATTTTCTGGATTTTTGAAAATTTCACTTTTTTGTGAAAATATCCACTAAATGAGGGAATAATATGTGTGAGGGTACCCCAGGAGAGTTCCAAATGTGTGTGGGTAGAATATATATCCCACGGGGGTAAAATTGAAAAAAGTTGAAAAAAATTTTTTTTGGACTTAGTCATTTTTCCGGCGTTTATCAGACTTTCAGATAGGGGAAATGTCAGTGAGCATTCAGATTTCAGTTCCAGAGCGATTTGCCCAATGAGTCCTTGATATTCAGCCATTTTCAGCCAATTTTCTGGATTTTTAAAAACTTCACTTTTTTGTGAAAATATCCACTAAATGAGGGAATAATATGTGTGAGGGTACCCCAGAAGAGTTCCAAATGTGTGTGGGTAGAATATATATCCCACGGGGGTAAAATTGAAAAAAGTTGAAAAAAAATTTTTTTGGGACTTAGTCATTTTTCCGGCGTTTATCAGACTTTCAGATAGGGGAAATGTCAGTGAGCGTTCAGATTTCAGTTCCAGAGCGATTTGCCCAATGAGTCCTTGATATTCAGTCATTTTCAGCCAATTTTCTGGATTTTTAAAAATTTCACTTTTTGTGAAAATATCCACTAAATGAGGGAATAATATGTGTGAGGGTACCCCAGGAGAGTTCCAAATGTGTGTGGGTAGAATATATATCCCACGGGGGTAAAATTGAAAAAAGTTGAAAAACATTTTTTTTGGGACTTAGTCATTTTTCCGGCGTTTATCAGACTTTCAGATAGGGGAAATGTGAGTGAGCGTTCCGATTTCAGTTCCAGAGCGATTCGCACAATGAGTCCTTGATATTTAGACGTTTTCAGCCAATTTTCTGGATTTTTGAAAATTTCACTTTTTTTGTGAAAATATCCACTAAATGAGAGAATAATATGTGTGAGGGTACCCCAGGAGAGTTCCAAATGTGTGTGGGTAGAATATATATCCCACGGGGGTAAAATTGAAAAAAGTTGAAAAACATTTTTTTTGGGACTTAGTCATTTTTCCGGCGTTTATCAGACTTTCAGATAGGGGAAATGTGAGTGAGCGTTCCGATTTCAGTTCCAGAGCGATTCGCACAATGAGTCCTTGATATTTAGACGTTTTCAGCCAATTTTCTGGATTTTTGAAAATTTCACTTTTTTTGTGAAAATATCCACTAAATGAGAGAATAATATGTGTGAGGGTACCCCAGGAGAGTTCCAAATGTGTGTGGGTAGAATATATATCCCACGGGGGTAAAATTGAAAAAAGTTGAAAAACATTTTTTTTGGGACTTAGTCATTTTTCCGGCGTTTATCAGACTTTCAGATAGGGGAAATGTGAGTGAGCGTTCCGATTTCAGTTCCAGAGTGATTCGCCCAATGAGTCCTTGATATTTAGTCGTTTTCAGCCAATTTTCTGTATTTTTGAAAATTTCAGTTTTTTGTGAAAATATCCACTAAATGAGGGAATAATATGTGTGAGGGTACCCCAGGAGAGTTCCAAATGTGTGTGGGTAGAATATATATCCCACGAGGGTAAAATTGAAGAAAGTTTAAAAAAAATTTTTTTTGGACTTAATCATTTTTCCGGCGTTTATCAGACTTTCAGATAGGGAAAATGTAAGTGAGCGTTCAGATTTCAGTTCCAGAGCGATTCGCCCAATGAGTCCTTGATATTTAGTCGTTTTCAGCCAATTTTCTGGATTTTTAAAAATTTCACTTTTTTGTGAAAATATCCACTAAATGAGGGAATAATATGTGTGAGGGTATCCCAAGAGAGTTCTAAATATGTGTGGGTAGAATATATATCCCACGGGGATAAAATTGAAAAAAGTTGAAAAAAAATTTTTTTTGGACTTACTAATTTTTCCGGCGTTCATCAGACTTTCAGATAGGGGAAATGTCAGTGAGCATTCCGATATCAGTTCCAGAGCGATTCGCCCAATGAGTCCTTGATATTTAGTCGTTTTCAGCCAATTTTCTGGATTTTTGAAAATTTCACTTTTTTGTGAAAATATCCACTAAATGAGGGAATAATATGTGTGAGGGTACCCCAGGAGAGTTCCAAATGTGTGTGGGTAGAAGATATATCCCACGGGGGTAAAATTGAAAAAAGTTTAAAAAAATTTTTTTTGGACTTAGTCATTTTTCCGGCGTTTATCAGACTTTCAGATAGGGGAAATGTCAGTGAGCATTCAGATTTCAGTTCCAGAGCGATTTGCCCAATGAGTCCTTGATATTCAGCCATTTTCAGCCAATTTTCTGGATTTTTAAAAATTTCACTTTTTTGTGAAAATATCCACTAAATGAGGGAATAATATGTGTGAGGGTACCCCAGAAGAGTTCCAAATGTGTGTGGGTAGAATATATATCCCACGGGGGTAAAATTGAAAAAAGTTGAAAAAAAATTTTTTTGGGACTTGGTCATTTTTCCGGCGTTTATCAGACTTTCAGATAGGGGAAATGTCAGTGAGCGTTCAGATTTCAGTTCCAGAGCGATTTGCCCAATGAGTCCTTGATATTCAGTCATTTTCAGCCAATTTTCTGGATTTTTAAAAATTTCACTTTTTGTGAAAATATCCACTAAATGAGGGAATAATATGTGTGAGGGTACCCCAGGAGAGTTCCAAATGTGTGTGGGTAGAATATATATCCCACGGGGGTAAAATTGAAAAAAGTTGAAAAACATTTTTTTTGGGACTTAGTCATTTTTCCGGCGTTTATCAGACTTTCAGATAGGGGAAATGTGAGTGAGCGTTCCGATTTCAGTTCCAGAGCGACTCGCACAATGAGTCCTTGATATTTAGACGTTTTCAGCCAATTTTCTGGATTTTTGAAAATTTCACTTTTTTTGTGAAAATATCCACTAAATGAGAGAATAATACGTGTGAGGGTACCCCAGGAGAGTTCCAAATGTGTGTGGGTAGAATATATATCCGACGGGGGTAAAATTGAAAAAAGTTGAAAAACATTTTTTTTGGGACTTAGTCATTTTTCCGGCGTTTATCAGACTTTCAGATAGGGGAAATGTGAGTGAGCGTTCCGATTTCAGTTCCAGAGCGATTCGCCCAATGAGTCCTTGATATTTAGTAGTTTTCAGCCAATTTTCTGGATTTTTGAAAATTTCACTTTTTTGTGAAAATATCCACTAAATGAGGGAATAATATGTGTGAGGGTACCCCAGGAGAGTTCCAAATGTGTGTGGGTAGAATATATATCCCACGGGGGTAAAATTGAAAAAAGTTGAAAAAAAAATTTTTTTGGACTTAGTCATTTTTCCGGCGTTTATCAGACTTTCAGATAGGGGAAATGTCAGTGAGCGTTCTGATTTCAATTCCAGAGCGATTCGCCCAATGAGTCCTTGATATTTAGTCGTTTTCAGCCAATTTTCTGGATTTTTAAAAATTTCACTTTTTTGTGAAAATATCCACTAAAAGAGGGAATAATATGTGTGAGGGTATCCCAAGAGAGTTCTAAATATGTGTGGGTAGAATATATATCCCACGGGGATAAAATTGAAAAAAGTTGAAAAAAAATTTTTTTTGGACTTACTAATTTTTCCGGTGTTCATCAGACTTTCAGATAGGGGAAATGTCAGTGAGCATTCCGATATCAGTTCCAGAGCGTTTCGCCCAATGAGTCCTTGATATTTAGTCGTTTTCAGCCAATTTTCTAGATTTTTGAAAATGTCACTTTTTTGTGAAAATATCCACTAAATGAGGGAATAATATGTGTAAGGGTACCCCAGGAGAGTTCCAAATGTGTGTGGGTAGAATATATATCCCACGGGGGTAAAATTGAAAAAAGTTGAAAAAAATTTTTTTTGGACTTAGTCATTTTTCCGGCGTTTATCAGACTTTCAGATAGGGGAAATGTCAGTGAGCGTTCTGATTTCAGTTCCAGAGCGATTCGCCCAATGAGTCCTTGATATTTAGTCGTTTTCAGCCAATTTTCAGGATTTTTGAAAATTTCACTTTTTTGTGAAAATATCCACTAAATGAGGGAATAATATGTATGAGGGTACCCCAGGAGAGTTCCAAATGTGTGTGGGTAGAATATATATCCCACGGGGGTAAAATTGAAAAAAGTTGAAAAAAATTTTTTTTTGGACTTAGTCATTTTTCCGGCGTTTATCAGACTTTCAGATAGGGGAAATGTCAGTGAGCGTTCTGATTTCAATTCCAGAGCGATTCGCCCAATGAGTCCTTGATATTTAGTCGTTTTCAGCCAATTTTCTGGATTTTTAAAAATTTCACTTTTTTGTGAAAATATCCACTAAATGAGGGAATAATATGTGTGAGGGTATCCCAAGAGAGTTCTAAATATGTGTGGGTAGAATATATATCCCACGGGGATAAAATTGAAAAAAGTTGAAAAAAAATTTTTTTTGGACTTACTAATTTTTCCGGTGTTCATTAGACTTTCAGATAGGGGAAATGTCAGTGAGCATTCCGATATCAGTTCCAGAGCGTTTCGCCCAATGAGTCCTTGATATTTAGTCGTTTTCAGCCAATTTTCTGGATTTTTGAAAATGTCACTTTTTTGTGAAAATATCCACTAAATGAGGGAATAATATGTGTAAGGGTACCCCAGGAGAGTTCCAAATGTGTGTGGGTAGAATATATATCCCACGGGGGTAAAATTGAAAAAAGTTGAAAAAAATTTTTTTGGGACTTAGTCATTTTTCCGGCGTTTATCAGACTTTCAGATAGGGGAAATGTCAGTGAGCGTTCTGATTTCAGTTCCAGAGCGATTCGCCCAATGAGTCCTTGATATTTAGTCGTTTTCAGCCAATTTTCAGGATTTTTGAAAATTTCACTTTTTTGTGAAAATATCCACTAAATGAGGGAATAATATGTATGAGGGTACCCCAGGAGAGTTCCAAATGTGTGTGGGTAGAATATATATCCCACGGGGGTAAAATTGAAAAAAGTTTAAAAAAAAATTTTTTTGGACTTAGTCATTTTTCCGGCTTTTATCAGACTTTCAGATAGGGGAAATGTCAGTGAGCGTTCTGATTTCAGTTCCAGAGCGATTCGCCCAATGAGTCCTTGATATTTAGTCGTTTTCAGCCAATTTTCTGGATTTTTAAAAATTTCACTTTTTTGTGAAAATATCCACTAAATGAGGGAATAATATGTGTGAGGGTATCCCAAGAGAGTTCTAAATATGTGTGGGTAGAATATATATCCCACGGGGATAAAATTGAAAAAAGTTGAAAAAAAATTTTTTTTGGACTTACTAATTTTTCCGGCGTTCATCAGACTTTCAGATAGGGGAAATGTCAGTGAGCATTCCGATATCAGTTCCAGAGCGATTCGCCCAATGAGTCCTTGATATTTAGTCGTTTTCAGCCAATTTTCTGGATTTTTGAAAATTTCACTTTTTTGTGAAAATATCCACTAAATGAGGGAATAATATGTGTGAGGGTACCCCAGGAGAGTTCCAAATGTGTGTGGGTAGAATATATATCCCACGGGGGTAAAATTGAAAAAAGTTGAAAAAAATTTTTTTTGGACTTAGTAATTTTTCCGGCGTTTATCAGACTTTCAGATAGGGGAAATGTCAGTGAGCATTCAGATTTCAGTTCCAGAGCGATTTGCCCAATGAGTCCTTGATATTCAGCCATTTTCAGCCAATTTTCTGGATTTTTAAAAATTTCACTTTTTTGTGAAAATATCCACTAAATGAGGGAATAATATGTGTGAGGGTACCCCAGAAGAGTTCCAAATGTGTGTGGGTAGAATATATATCCCACGGGGGTAAAATTGAAAAAAGTTGAAAAAAAATTTTTTTGGGACTTAGTCATTTTTCCGGCGTTTATCAGACTTTCAGATAGGGGAAATGTCAGTGAGCGTTCAGATTTCAGTTCCAGAGCGATTTGCCCAATGAGTCCTTGATATTCAGTCATTTTCAGCCAATTTTCTGGATTTTTAAAAATTTCACTTTTTGTGAAAATATCCACTAAATGAGGGAATAATATGTGTGAGGGTACCCCAGGAGAGTTCCAAATGTGTGTGGGTAGAATATATATCCCACGGGGGTAAAATTGAAAAAAGTTGAAAAACATTTTTTTTGGGACTTAGTCATTTTTCCGGCGTTTATCAGACTTTCAGATAGGGGAAATGTGAGTGAGCGTTCCGATTTCAGTTCCAGAGCGATTCGCACAATGAGTCCTTGATATTTAGACGTTTTCAGCCAATTTTCTGGATTTTTGAAAATTTCACTTTTTTTGTGAAAATATCCACTAAATGAGAGAATAATACGTGTGAGGGTACCCCAGGAGAGTTCCAAATGTGTGTGGGTAGAATATATATCCCACGGGGGTAAAATTGAAAAAAGTTGAAAAACATTTTTTTTGGGACTTAGTCATTTTTCCGGCGTTTATCAGACTTTCAGATAGGGGAAATGTGAGTGAGCGTTCCGATTTCAGTTCCAGAGCGATTCGCCCAATGAGTCCTTGATATTTAGTAGTTTTCAGCCAATTTTCTGGATTTTTGAAAATTTCACTTTTTTGTGAAAATATCCACTAAATGAGGGAATAATATGTGTGAGGGTACCCCAGGAGAGTTCCAAATGTGTGTGGGTAGAATATATATCCCACGGGGGTAAAATTGAAAAAAGTTGAAAAAAAAATTTTTTTGGACTTAGTCATTTTTCCGGCGTTTATCAGACTTTCAGATAGGGGAAATGTCAGTGAGCGTTCTGATTTCAATTCCAGAGCGATTCGCCCAATGAGTCCTTGATATTTAGTCGTTTTCAGCCAATTTTCTGGATTTTTAAAAATTTCACTTTTTTGTGAAAATATCCACTAAATGAGGGAATAATATGTGTGAGGGTATCCCAAGAGAGTTCTAAATATGTGTGGGTAGAATATATATCCCACGGGGATAAAATTGAAAAAAGTTGAAAAAAAATTTTTTTTGGACTTACTAATTTTTCCGGTGTTCATCAGACTTTCAGATAGGGGAAATGTCAGTGAGCATTCCGATATCAGTTCCAGAGCGTTTCGCCCAATGAGTCCTTGATATTTAGTCGTTTTCAGCCAATTTTCTAGATTTTTGAAAATGTCACTTTTTTGTGAAAATATCCACTAAATGAGGGAATAATATGTGTAAGGGTACCCCAGGAGAGTTCCAAATGTGTGTGGGTAGAATATATATCCCACGGGGGTAAAATTGAAAAAAGTTGAAAAAAATTTTTTTTGGACATAGTCATTTTTCCGGCGTTTATCAGACTTTCAGATAGGGGAAATGTCAGTGAGCGTTCTGATTTCAGTTCCAGAGCGATTCGCCCAATGAGTCCTTGATATTTAGTCGTTTTCAGCCAATTTTCTGTATTTTTGAAAATTTCAGTTTTTTGTGAAAATATCCACTAAATGAGGGAATAATATGTGTACCCCAGGAGAGTTCCAAACGTGTGTGGGTAGAATATATATCCCACGAGGGTAAAATTGAAGAAAGTTTAAAAAAAATTTTTTTTGGACTTAATCATTTTTCCGGCGTTTATCAGACTTTCAGATAGGGAAAATGTAAGTGAGCGTTCAGATTTCAGTTCCAGAGCGATTCGCCCAATGAGTCCTTGATATTTAGTCGTTTTCAGCCAATTTTCTGGATTTTTAAAAATTTCACTTTTTTGTGAAAATATCCACTAAATGAGGGAATAATATGTGTGAGGGTATCCCAAGAGAGTTCTAAATATGTGTGGGTAGAATATATATCCCACGGGGATAAAATTGAAAAAAGTTGAAAAAAAATTTTTTTTGGACTTACTAATTTTTCCGGCGTTCATCAGACTTTCAGATAGGGGAAATGTCAGTGAGCATTCCGATATCAGTTCCAGAGCGATTCGCCCAATGAGTCCTTGATATTTAGTCGTTTTCAGCCAATTTTCTGGATTTTTGAAAATTTCACTTTTTTGTGAAAATATCCACTAAATGAGGGAATAATATGTGTGAGGGTACCCCAGAAGAGTTCCAAATGTGTGTGGGTAGAATATATATCCCACGGGGGTAAAATTGAAAAAAGTTGAAAAAAAATTTTTTTGGGACTTAGTCATTTTTCCGGCGTTTATCAGACTTTCAGATAGGGGAAATGTCAGTGAGCGTTCTGATTTCAATTCCAGAGCGATTCGCCCAATGAGTCCTTGATATTTAGTCGTTTTCAGCCAATTTTCTGGATTTTTAAAAATTTCACTTTTTTGTGAAAATATCCACTAAATGAGGGAATAATATGTGTGAGGGTATCCCAAGAGAGTTCTAAATATGTGTGGGTAGAATATATATCCCACGGGGATAAAATTGAAAAAAGTTGAAAAAAAATTTTTTTTGGACTTACTAATTTTTCCGGTGTTCATCAGACTTTCAGATAGGGGAAATGTCAGTGAGCATTCCGATATCAGTTCCAGAGCGTTTCGCCCAATGAGTCCTTGATATTTAGTCGTTTTCAGCCAATTTTCTGGATTTTTGAAAATGTCACTTTTTTGTGAAAATATCCACTAAATGAGGGAATAATATCTGTAAGGGTACCCCAGGAGAGTTCCAAATGTGTGTGGGTAGAATATTTATCCCACGGGGGTAAAATTGAAAAAAGTTGAAAAAAATTTTTTTTGGACTTAGTCATTTTTCCGGCGTTTATCAGACTTTCAGATAGGGGAAATGTCAGTGAGCGTTCTGATTTCAGTTCCAGAGCGATTCGCCCAATGAGTCCTTGATATTTAGTCGTTTTCAGCCAATTTTCAGGATTTTTGAAAATTTCACTTTTTTGTGAAAATATCCACTAAATGAGGGAATAATATGTATGAGGGTACCCCAGGAGAGTTCCAAATGTGTGTGGGTAGAATATATATCCCACGGGGGTAAAATTGAAAAAAGTTTAAAAAAAATTTTTTTTGGACTTAGTCATTTTTCCGGCGTTTATCAGACTTTCAGATAGGGGAAATGTCAGTGAGCATTCCGATATCAGTGCCAGAGTGATTCGCCCAATGAGTCCTTGATATTTAGTCGTTTTCAGCCAATTTTCTGTATTTTTGAAAATTTCAGTTTTTTGTGAAAATATCCACTAAATGAGGGAATAATATGTGTGAGGGTACCCCAGGAGAGTTCCAAATGTGTGTGGGTAGAATATATATCCCACGAGGGTAAAATTGAAGAAAGTTTAAAAAAAATTTTTTTTGGACTTAATCATTTTTCCGGCGTTTATCAGACTTTCAGATAGGGAAAATGTAAGTGAGCGTTCAGATTTCAGTTCCAGAGCGATTCGCCCAATGAGTCCTTGATATTTAGTCGTTTTCAGCCAATTTTCTGGATTTTTAAAAATTTCACTTTTTTGTGAAAATATCCACTAAATGAGGGAATAATATGTGTGAGGGTATCCCAAGAGAGTTCTAAATATGTGTGGGTAGAATATATATCCCACGGGGATAAAATTGAAAAAAGTTGAAAAAAAATTTTTTTTGGACTTACTAATTTTTCCGGCGTTCATCAGACTTTCAGATAGGGGAAATGTCAGTGAGCATTCGATATCGGTTCCAGAGCGATTCGCCCAATGAGTCCTTGATATTTAGTCGTTTTCAGCCAATTTTCTGGATTTTTGAAAATTTCACTTTTTTGTGAAAATATCCACTAAATGAGGGAATAATATGTATGAGGGTACCCCAGGAGAGTTCCAAATGTGTGTGGGTAGAATATATATCCCACGAGGGTAAAATTGAAGAAAGTTTAAAAAAAATTTTTTTTGGACTTAATCATTTTTCCGGCGTTTATCAGACTTTCAGATAGGGAAAATGTAAGTGAGCGTTCAGATTTCAGTTCCAGAGCGATTCGCCCAATGAGTCCTTGATATTTAGTCGTTTTCAGCCAATTTTCTGGATTTTTAAAAATTTCACTTTTTTGTGAAAATATCCACTAAATGAGGGAATAATATGTGTGAGGGTATCCCAAGAGAGTTCTAAATATGTGTGGGTAGAATATATATCCCACGGGGATAAAATTGAAAAAAGTTGAAAAAAAATTTTTTTTGGACTTACTAATTTTTCCGGCGTTCATCAGACTTTCAGATAGGGGAAATGTCAGTGAGCATTCGATATCGGTTCCAGAGCGATTCGCCCAATGAGTCCTTGATATTTAGTCGTTTTCAGCCAATTTTCTGGATTTTTGAAAATTTCACTTTTTTGTGAAAATATCCACTAAATGAGGGAATAATATGTATGAGGGTACCCCAGGAGAGTTCCAAATGTGTGTGGGTAGAATATATATCCCACGAGGGTAAAATTGAAGAAAGTTTAAAAAAAATTTTTTTTGGACTTAATCATTTTTCCGGCGTTTATCAGACTTTCAGATAGGGAAAATGTAAGTGAGCGTTCAGATTTCAGTTCCAGAGCGATTCGCCCAATGAGTCCTTGATATTTAGTCGTTTTCAGCCAATTTTCTGGATTTTTAAAAATTTCACTTTTTTGTGAAAATATCCACTAAATGAGGGAATAATATGTGTGAGGGTATCCCAAGAGAGTTCTAAATATGTGTGGGTAGAATACATATCCCACGGGGATAAAATTTAAAAAAGTTGAAAAAAAATTTTTTTTGGACTTACTAATTTTTCCGGCGTTCATCAGACTGTCAGGTAGGGGAAATGTCAGTGAGCATTCCGATATCAGTTCCAGAGCGATTCGCCCAATGAGTCCTTGATATTTAGTCGTTTTCAGCCAATTTTCTGGATTTTTGGAAATGTCACTTTTTTGTGAAAATATCCACTAAATGAGGGAATAATATGTGTATCGGTACCCCAGGAGAGTTCCAAATGTGTGTGGGTAGAATATATATCCCACGGGGGTAAAATTGAAAAAAGTTGAAAAAAAATTTTTTTGGACTTAGTCATTTTTCCGGCGTTTATCAGACTTTCAGATAGGGGAAATGTCAGTGAGCGTTCTGATTTCAGTTCCAGAGCGATTCGCCCAATGAGTCCTTGATATTTAGTCGTTTTCAGCCAATTTTCAGGATTTTTGGAAATGTCACTTTTTTGTGAAAATATCCACTAAATGAGGGAATAATATGTGTAACGGTACCCCAGGAGAGTTCCAAATGTGTGTGGGTAGAATATATATCCCACGGGGGTAAAATTGAAAAAAGTTTAAAAAAATTTTTTTTAGGACTTAGTCATTTTTCCGGCGTTTATCAGACTTTCAGAAAAGGGAAATGTCAGTGAGCATTCCGATATCAGTTCCAGAGTGATTCGCCCAATGAGTCCTTGATATTTAGTCGTTTTCAGCCAATTTTCTGTATTTTTGAAAATTTCAGTTTTTTGTGAAAATATCCACTAAATGAGGGAATAATATGTGTGAGGGTACCCCAGGAGAGTTCCAAATGTGTGTGGGTAGAATATATATCCCACGGGGGTAAAATTGAAAAAAGTTGAAAAAAATTTTTTTTGGACTTAGTAATTTTTCCGGCGTTTATCAGACTTTCAGATAGGGGAAATGTCAGTGAGCGTTCAGATTTTCAGTTCCAGAGCGATTTGCCCAATGAGTCCTTGATATTCAGCCATTTTCAGCCAATTTTCTGGATTTTTAAAAATTTCACTTTTTTGTGAAAATATCCACTAAATGAGGGAATAATATGTGTGAGGGTACCCCAGAAGAGTTCCAAATGTGTGTGGGTAGAATATATATCCCACGGGGGTAAAATTGAAAAAAGTTGAAAAAAAATTTTTTTGGGACTTAGTCATTTTTCCGGCATTTATCAGACTTTCAGATAGGGGAAATGTGAGTGAGCGTTCCCATTTCAGTTCCAGAGCGATACGCCCAATGAGTCCTTGATATTTAGTCGTTTTCAGCCAATTTTCTGGATTTTTGAAAATTTCACTTTTTTGTGGATATATCCACTAAATGAGGGAATAATATGTGTGAGGGTACCCCCAGGAGAGTTCCAAATGTGTTTGGGTAGAATATATATCCCACGGGGATAAAATTGAAAAAAGTTGAAAAAAAATTTTTTTTGGACTTAGTAATTTTTCCGGCGTTCATCAGACTTTCAGATAGGGGAAATGTCAGTGAGCATTCCGATTTCAGTTCCAGAGCGATTCGCACAATGAGTCCTTGATATTTAGACGTTTTCAGCCAATTTTCTGGATTTTTGAAAATTTCATTTTTTTTGTGAAAATATCCACTAAATGAGAGAATAATATGTGTGAGGGTACCCCAGGAGAGTTCCAAATGTGTGTGGGTAGAATATATATCCCACGGGGGTAAAATTGAAAAAAGTTGAAAAACATTTTTTTTGGGACTTAGTCATTTTTCTGGCGTTTATCAGACTTTCAGATAGGGAAAATGTGAGTGAGCGTTCCGATTTCAGTTCCAGAGCGATTCGCCCAATGAGTCCTTGATATTTAGTCGTTTTCAGCCAATTTTCTGGATTTTTGAAAATTTCACTTTTTTGTGAAAATATCCACTAAATGAGGGAATAATATGTGTGAGGGTACCCCAGGAGAGTTCCAAATGTGTGTGGGTAGAATATATATCCCACGGGGGTAAAATTGAAAAAAGTTGAAAAAAAATTTTTTTTGGACTTAGTCATTTTTCCGGCGTTTATCAGACTTTCAGATAGGGGAAATGTCAGTGAGCGTTCTGATTTCAATTCCAGAGCGATTCGCCCAATGAGTCCTTGATATTTAGTCATTTTCAGTCAATTTTCAGGATTTTTGAAAATTTCACTTTTTTGTGAAAATATCCACTAAATGAGGGAATAATATGTATGAGGGTACCCCAGGATAGTTCCAAATGTGTGTGGGTAGAATATATATCCCACGAGGGTAAAATTGAAGAATGTTTAAAAAAAATTTTTTTTGGACTTAGTCATTTTTCCGGCGTTTATCAGACTTTCAGATAGGGAAAATGTAAGTGAGCGTTCAGATTTCAGTTCCAGAGCGATTCGCCCAATGAGTCCTTGATATTTAGTCGTTTTCAGCCAATTTTCTGGATTTTTAAAAATTTCACTTTTTTGTGAAAATATCCACTAAATGAGGGAATAATATGTGTGAGGGTATCCCAAGAGAGTTCCAAATGTGTGTGGGTAGAATATATATCCCACGGGGGTAAAATTGAAAAAAGTTTAAAAAAAATTTTTTTGGAACTTAGTAATTTTTCCGGCGTTCATCAGACTTTCAGATAGGGGAAATATCAGTGTGCATTCCGATATCAGTTCCAGAGCGATTCGCCCAATGAGTCCTTGATATTTAGTCGTTTTCAGCCAATTTTCTGTATTTTTGAAAATTTCAGTTTTTTGTGAAAATATCCACTAAATGAGGGAATAATATGTGTGAGGGTACCCCAGGAGAGTTCCAAATGTGTGTGGGTAGAATATATATCCCACGGGGGTAAAATTGAAAAAAGTTAAAAAAAATTTTTTTTGGACTTAGTAATTTTTCCGGCGTTTATCAGACTTTCAGATAGGGGAAATGTCAGTGAGCGTTCAGATTTTCAGTTCCAGAGCGATTTGCCCAATGAGTCCTTGATATTCAGCCATTTTCAGCCAATTTTCTGGATTTTTAAAAATTTCACTTTTTTGTGAAAATATCCACTAAATGAGGGAATAATATGTGTGAGGGTACCCCAGAAGAGTTCCAAATGTGTGTGGGTAGAATATATATCCCACGGGGGTAAAATTGAAAAAAGTTGAAAAAAAAATTTTTTGGGACTTAGTCATTTTTCCGGCATTTATCAGACTTTCAGATAGGGGAAATGTGAGTGAGCGTTCCCATTTCAGTTCCAGAGCGATACGCCCAATGAGTCCTTGATATTTAGTCGTTTTCAGCCAATTTTCTGGATTTTTGAAAATTTCACTTTTTTGTGGATATATCCACTAAATGAGGGAATAATATGTGTGAGGGTACCCCCAGGAGAGTTCCAAATGTGTTTGGGTAGAATATATATCCCACGGGGATAAAATTGAAAAAAGTTGAAAAAAAATTTTTTTTGGACTTAGTAATTTTTCCGGCGTTCATCAGACTTTCAGATAGGGGAAATGTCAGTGAGCATTCCGATTTCAGTTCCAGAGCGATTCGCACAATGAGTCCTTGATATTTAGACGTTTTCAGCCAATTTTCTGGATTTTTGAAAATTTCATTTTTTTTGTGAAAATATCCAATAAATGAGAGAATAATATGTGTGAGGGTACCCCAGGAGAGTTCCAAATGTGTGTGGGTAGAATATATATCCCACGGGGGTAAAATTGAAAAAAGTTGAAAAACATTTTTTTTGGGACTTAGTCATTTTTCTGGCGTTTATCAGACTTTCAGATAGGGGAAATGTGAGTGAGCGTTCCGATTTCAGTTCCAGAGCGATTCGCCCAATGAGTCCTTGATATTTAGTCGTTTTCAGCCAATTTTCTGGATTTTTGAAAATTTCACTTTTTTGTGAAAATATCCACTAAATGAGGGAATAATATGTGTGAGGGTACCCCAGGAGAGTTCCAAATGTGTGTGGGTAGAATATACATCCCACGGGGGTAAAATTGAAAAAAGTTGAAAAAAAATTTTTTTTGGACTTAGTCATTTTTCCGGCGTTTATCAGACTTTCAGATAGGGGAAATGTCAGTGAGCGTTCTGATTTCAATTCCAGAGCGATTCGCCCAATGAGTCCTTGATATTTAGTCATTTTCAGTCAATTTTCAGGATTTTTGAAAATTTCACTTTTTTGTGAAAATATCCACTAAATGAGGGAATAATATGTATGAGGGTACCCCAGGATAGTTCCAAATGTGTGTGGGTAGAATATATATCCCACGAGGGTAAAATTGAAGAATGTTTAAAAAAAATTTTTTTTGGACTTAGTCATTTTTCCGGCGTTTATCAGACTTTCAGATAGGGAAAATGTAAGTGAGCGTTCAGATTTCAGTTCCAGAGCGATTCGCCCAATGAGTCCTTGATATTTAGTCGTTTTCAGCCAATTTTCTGGATTTTTAAAAATTTCACTTTTTTGTGAAAATATCCACTAAATGAGGGAATAATATGTGTGAGGGTATCCCAAGAGAGTTCCAAATGTGTGTGGGTAGAATATATATCCCACGGGGGTAAAATTGAAAAAAGTTTTAAAAAAATTTTTTTGGAACTTAGTAATTTTTCCGGCGTTCATCAGACTTTCAGATAGGGGAAATATCAGTGAGCATTCCGATATCAGTTCCAGAGCGATTCGCCCAATGAGTCCTTGATATTTAGTCGTTTTCAGCCAATTTTCTGGATTTTTGGAAATGTCACTTTTTTGTGAAAATATCCACTAAATGAGGGAATAATATGTGTAACGGTACCCCAGGAGAGTTCCAAATGTGTGTGGGTAGAATATATATCCCACGGGGGTAAAATTGAAAAAAGTTGAAAAAAAATTTTTTTGGACATAGTCATTTTTCCGGCGTTTATCAGACTTTCAGATAGGGGAAATGTCAGTGAGCATTCTGATTTCAGTTCCAGAGCGATTCGCCCAATGAGTCCTTGATATTTAGTCGTTTTCAGCCAATTTTCAGGATTTTTGAAAATTTCACTTTTTTGTGAAAATATCCACTAAATGAGGGAATAATATGTATGAGGGTACCCCAGGAGAGTTCCAAATGTGTGTGGGTAGAATATATATCCCACGGGGGTAAAATTGAAAAAAGTTGAAAAAAATTTTTTTTGGACTTAGTCATTTTTCCGGCGTTTATCAGACTTTCAGATATGGGAAATGTCAGTGAGCGTTCTGATTTCAGTTCCAGAGCGATTCGCCCAATGAGTCCTTGATATTTAGTCGTTTTCAGCCAATTTTCTGTATTTTTGAAAATTTCAGTTTTTTGTGAAAATATCCACTAAATGAGGGAATAATATGTGTGAGGGTACCCCAGGAGAGTTCCAAATGTGTGTGGGTAGAATATATATCCCACGGGGGTAAAATTGAAAAAAGTTTAAAAAAAATTTTTTTTGGACTTAGTCATTTTTCCGGCGTTTATCAGACTTTCAGATAGGGGAAATGTAAGTGAGAGTTCAGATTTCAGTTCCAGAGCGATTTGCCCATTGAATCCTTGATATTTAGTCGTTTTCAGCCAATTTTCTGGATTTTTGAAAATTTCACTTTTTTGTGAAAATATCCACTAAATGAGGGAATAATATGTATGAGGGTACCCCAGGAGAGTTCCAAATGTGTGTGGGTAGAATATATATCCCACGGGGGTAAAATTGAAAAAAGTTGAAAAAAATTTTTTTTGGACTTAGTCATTTTTCCGGCGTTTATCAGACTTTCAGATATGGGAAATGTCAGTGAGCGTTCTGATTTCAGTTCCAGAGCGATTCGCCCAATGAGTCCTTGATATTTAGTCGTTTTCAGCCAATTTTCTGTATTTTTGAAAATTTCATTTTTTTGTGAAAATATCCACTAAATGAGGGAATAATATGTGTGAGGGTACCCCAGGAGAGTTCCAAATGTGTGTGGGTAGAATATATATCCCACGGGGGTAAAATTGAAAAAAGTTTAAAAAAAATTTTTTTTGGACTTAGTCATTTTTCCGGCGTTTATCAGACTTTCAGATAGGGGAAATGTAAGTGAGCGTTCAGATTTCAGTTCCAGAGCGATTTGCCCATTGAATCCTTGATATTTAGTCGTTTTCAGCCAATTTTCTGGATTTTTGAAAATTTCACTTTTTTGTGAAAATATCCACTAAATGAGGGAATAATATGTGTGAGGGTACCCCAGGAGAGTTCCAAATGTGTGTGGGTAGAATATATATCCCACGAGGGTAAAATTGAAGAAAGTTTAGAAAAAATTTTTTTTGGACTTAATCATTTTTCCGGCGTTTATCAGACTTTCAGATAGGGAAAATGTAAGTGAGCGTTCAGATTTCAGTTCCAGAGCGATTCACCCAATGAGTCCTTGATATTTAGTCGTTTTCAGCCAATTTTCTGGATTTTTAAAAATTTCACTTTTTTGTGAAAATATCCACTAAATGAGGGAATAATATGTGTGAGGGTATCCCAAGAGAGTTCTAAATATGTGTGGGTAGAATATATATCCCACGGGGATAAAATTGAAAAAAGTTGAAAAAAAATTTTTTTTGGACTTACTAATTTTTCCGGCGTTCATCAGACTTTCAGATAGGGGAAATGTCAGTGAGCATTCCGATATCAGTTCCAGAGCGATTCGCCCAATGAGTCCTTGATATTTAGTCGTTTTCAGCCAATTTTCTGGATTTTTGAAAATTTCACTTTTTTGTGAAAATATCCACTAAATGAGGGAATAATATGTGTGAGGGTACCCCAGGAGAGTTCCAAATGTGTGTGGGTAGAATATATATCCCACGGGGGTAAAATTGAAAAAAGTTGAAAAAAAATTTTTTTTGGACTTAATCATTTTTCCGGCGTTTATCAGACTTTCAGATAGGGAAAATGTAAGTGAGCGTTCAGATTTCAGTTCCAGAGCGATTCGCCCAATGGGTCCTTGATATTTAGTCGTTTTCAGCCAATTTTCTGGATTTTTAAAAATTTCACTTTTTTGTGAAAATATCCACTAAATGAGGGAATAATATGTGTGAGGGTATCCCAAGAGAGTTCTAAATATGTGTGGGTAGAATATATATCCCACGGGGATAAAATTGAAAAAAGTTGAAAAAAAAATTTTTTGGGACTTACTAATTTTTCCGGCGTTCATCAGACTTTCAGATAGGGGAAATGTCAGTGAGCATTCCGATATCAGTTCCAGAGCGATTCGCCCAATGAGTCCTTGATATTTAGTCGTTTTCAGCCAATTTTCTGGATTTTTGGAAATGTCACTTTTTTGTGAAAATATCCACTAAATGAGGGAATAATATGTGTAAAGGTACCCCAGGAGAGTTCCAAATGTGTGTGGGTAGAATATATATCCCACGGGGGTAAAATTGAAAAAAGTTGAAAAAAAATTTTTTTGGACTTAGTCATTTTTCCGGCGTTTATCAGACTTTCAGATAGGGGAAATGTCAGTGAGCGTTCTGATTTCAGTTCCAGAGCGATTCGCCCAATGAGTCCTTGATATTTAGTCGTTTTCAGCCAATTTTCAGGATTTTTGAAAATTTCACTTTTTTGTGAAAATATCCACTAAATGAGGGAATAATATGTATGAGGGTACCCCAGGAGAGTTCCAAATGTGTGTGGGTAGAATATATATCCCACGGGGGTAAAATTGAAAAAAGTTTAAAAAAAATTTTTTGGGGACTTAGTCATTTTTCTGGCGTTTATCAGACTTTCAGATAGGGGAAATGTCAGTGAGCATTCCGATATCAGTTCCAGAGTGATTCGCCCAATGAGTCCTTGATATTTAGTCGTTTTCAGCCAATTTTCTGTATTTTTGAAAATTTCAGTTTTTTGTGAAAATATCCACTAAATGAGGGAATAATATGTGTGAGGGTACCCCAGGAGAGTTCCAAATGTGTGTGGGTAGAATATATATCCCACGGGGGTAAAATTGAAAAAAGTTGAAAAAAATTTTTTTTGGACTTAGTAATTTTTCCGGCGTTTATCAGACTTTCAGATAGGGGAAATGTCAGTGAGCGTTCAGATTTCAGTTCCAGAGCGATTTGCCCAATGAGTCCTTGATATTCAGCCATTTTCAGCCAATTTTCTGGATTTTTAAAAATTTCACTTTTTTGTGAAAATATCCACTAAATGAGGGAATAATATGTGTGAGGGTACCCCAGAAGAGTTCCAAATGTGTGTGGGTAGAATATATATCCCACGGGGGTAAAATTGAAAAAAGTTGAAAAAAAATTTTTTTGGGACTTAGTCATTTTTCCGGCGTTTATCAGACTTTCAGATAGGGGAAATGTCAGTGAGCGTTCAGATTTCAGTTCTAGAGCGATTTGCCCAATGAGTCCTTGATATTCAGTCATTTTCAGCCAATTTTCTGGATTTTTAAAAATTTCACTTTTTGTGAAAATATCCACTAAATGAGGGAATAATATGTGTGAGGGTACCCCAGGAGAGTTCCAAATGTGTGTGGGTAGAATATATATCCCACGGGGGTAAAATTGAAAAAAGTTGAAAAAAATTTTTTTTTGGACTTAGTCATTTTTCCGGCATTTATCAGACTTTCAGATAGGGGAAATTTGAGTGAGCGTTCCCATTTCAGTTCCAGAGCGATACGCCCAATGAGTCCTTGATATTTAGTCGTTTTCAGCCAATTTTCTGGATTTTTGAAAATTTCACTTTTTTGTGGATATATCCACTAAATGAGGGAATAATATGTGTGAGGGTACCCCAGGAGAGTTCCAAATGTGTTTGGGTAGAATATATATCCCACGGGGATAAAATTGAAAAAAGTTGAAAAAAAATTTTTTTTGGACTTAGTAATTTTTCCGGCGTTCATCAGACTTTCAGATAGGGGAAATGTCAGTGAGCATTCCGATTTCAGTTCCAGAGCGATTCGCACAATGAGTCCTTGATGTTTAGACGTTTTCAGCCAATTTTCTGGATTTTTGAAAATTTCATTTTTTTTGTGAAAATATCCACTAAATGAGAGAATAATATGTGTGAGGGTACCCCAGGAGAGTTCCAAATGTGTGTGGGTAGAATATATATCCCACGGGGGTAAAATTGAAAAAAGTTGAAAAACATTTTTTTTGGGACTTAGTCATTTTTCCGGCGTTTATCAGACTTTCAGATAGGGGAAATGTGAGTGAGCGTTCCGATTTCAGTTCCAGAGCGATTCGCCCAATGAGTCCTTGATATTTAGTCGTTTTCAGCCAATTTTCTGGATTTTTGAAAATTTCACTTTTTTGTGAAAATATCCACTAAATGAGGGAATAATATGTATGAGGGTACCCCAGGACATTTCCAAATGTGTGTGGGTAGAATATATATCCCACGAGGGTAAAATTGAAGAATGTTTAAAAAAAATTTTTTTTGGACTTAATCATTTTTCCGGCGTTTATCAGACTTTCAGATAGGGAAAATGTAAGTGAGCGTTCAGATTTCAGTTCCAGAGCGATTCGCCCAATGAGTCCTTGATATTTAGTCGTTTTCAGAAAAATTTTCTGGATTTTTAAAAATTTCACTTTTTTGTGAAAATATCCACTAAATGAGGGAATAATATGTGTGAGGGTATCCCAAGAGAGTTCCAAATGTGTGTGGGTAGAATATATATCCCACGGGGGTAAAATTGAAAAAAGTTTAAAAAAAATTTTTTTTGGACTTACTAATTTTTCCGGCGTTCATCAGACTTTCAGATAGGGGAAATGTCAGTGAGCATTCCGATATCAGTTCCAGAGCGATTCGCCCAATGAGTCCTTGATATTTAGTCGTTTTCAGTCAATTTTCTGGATTTTTGAAAATTTCACTTTTTTGTGAAAATATCCACTAAATGAGGGAATAATATGTGTGAGGGTACCCCAGGAGAGTTCCAAATGTGTGTGGGTAGAATATATATCCCACGGGGGTAAAATTGAAAAAAGTTGAAAAAAAATTTTTTTTGGACTTAGTCATTTTTCCGGCGTTTATCAGACTTTCAGATAGGGGAAATGTCAGTGAGCATTCCGATATCAGTTCCAGAGCGATTCGCCCAATGAGTCCTTGATATTTAGTCGTTTTCAGCCAATTTTCTGGATTTTTGGAAATGTCACTTTTTTGTGAAAATATCCACTAAATGAGGGAATAATATGTGTAACGGTACCCCAGGAGAGTTCCAAATGTGTGTGGGTAGAATATATATCCCACGGGGGTAAAATTGAAAAAAGTTGAAAAAAAATTTTTTTGGACTTAGTCATTTTTCCGGCGTTTATCAGACTTTCAGATAGGGGAAATGTCAGTGAGCGTTCTGATTTCAGTTCCAGAGCGATTCGCCCAATGAGTCCTTGATATTTAGTCGTTTTCAGCCAATTTTCAGGATTTTTGAAAATTTCACTTTTTTGTGAAAATATCCACTAAATGAGGGAATAATATGTATGAGGGTACCCCAGGAGAGTTCCAAATGTGTGTGGGTAGAATATATATCCCACGGGGGTAAAATTGAAAAAAGTTTAAAAAAAATTTTTTGGGGACTTAGTCATTTTTCCGGCGTTTATCAGACTTTCAGATAGGGGAAATGTCAGTGAGCATTCCGATATCAGTTCCAGAGTGATTCGCCCAATGAGTCCTTGATATTTAGTCGTTTTCAGCCAATTTTCTGTATTTTTGAAAATTTCAGTTTTTTGTGAAAATATCCACTAAATGAGGGAATAATATGTGTGAGGGTACCCCAGGAGAGTTCCAAATGTGTGTGGGTAGAATATATATCCCACGGGGGTAAAATTGAAAAAAGTTGAAAAAAATTTTTTTTGGACTTAGTAATTTTTCCGGCGTTTATCAGACTTTCAGATAGGGGAAATGTCAGTGAGCGTTCAGATTTCAGTTCCAGAGCGATTTGCCCAATGAGTCCTTGATATTCAGCCATTTTCAGCCAATTTTCTGGATTTTTAAAAATTTCACTTTTTTGTGAAAATATCCACTAAATGAGGGAATAATATGTGTGAGGGTACCCCAGAAGAGTTCCAAATGTGTGTGGGTAGAATATATATCCCACGGGGGTAAAATTGAAAAAAGTTGAAAAAAAATTTTTTTGGGACTTAGTCATTTTTCCGGCGTTTATCAGACTTTCAGATAGGGGAAATGTCAGTGAGCGTTCAGATTTCAGTTCTAGAGCGATTTGCCCAATGAGTCCTTGATATTCAGTCATTTTCAGCCAATTTTCTGGATTTTTTAAAATTTCACTTTTTGTGAAAATATCCACTAAATGAGGGAATAATATGTGTGAGGGTACCCCAGGAGAGTTCCAAATGTGTGTGGGTAGAATATATATCCCACGGGGGTAAAGTTGAAAAAAGTTGAAAAAAATTTTTTTTTGGACTTAGTCATTTTTCCGGCATTTATCAGACTTTCAGATAGGGGAAATTTGAGTGAGCGTTCCCATTTCAGTTCCAGAGCGATACGCCCAATGAGTCCTTGATATTTAGTCGTTTTCAGCCAATTTTCTGGATTTTTGAAAATTTCACTTTTTTGTGGATATATCCACTAAATGAGGGAATAATATGTGTGAGGGTACCCCAGGAGAGTTCCAAATGTGTTTGGGTAGAATATATATCCCACGGGGATAAAATTGAAAAAAGTTGAAAAAAAATTTTTTTTGGACTTAGTAATTTTTCCGGCGTTCATCAGACTTTCAGATAGGGGAAATGTCAGTGAGCATTCCGATTTCAGTTCCAGAGCGATTCGCACAATGAGTCCTTGATGTTTAGACGTTTTCAGCCAATTTTCTGGATTTTTGAAAATTTCATTTTTTTGTGAAAATATCCACTAAATGAGGGAATAATATGTATGAGGGTACCCCAGGACATTTCCAAATGTGTGTGGGTAGAATATATATCCCACGAGGGTAAAATTGAAGAATGTTTAAAAAAAATTTTTTTTGGACTTAATCATTTTTCCGGCGTTTATAAGACTTTCAGATAGGGAAAATGTAAGTGAGCGTTCAGATTTCAGTTCCAGAGCGATTCGCCCAATGAGTCCTTGATATTTAGTCGTTTTCAGAAAAATTTTCTGGATTTTTAAAAATTTCACTTTTTTGTGAAAATATCCACTAAATGAGGGAATAATATGTGTGAGGGTATCCCAAGAGAGTTCCAAATGTGTGTGGGTAGAATATATATCCCACGGGGGTAAAATTGAAAAAAGTTTTAAAAAAATTTTTTTTGGACTTACTAATTTTTCCGGCGTTCATCAGACTTTCAGATAGGGGAAATGTCAGTGAGCATTCCGATATCAGTTCCAGAGCGATTCGCCCAATGAGTCCTTGATATTTAGTCGTTTTCAGCCAATTTTCTGGATTTTTGAAAATTTCACTTTTTTGTGAAAATATCCACTAAATGAGGGAATAATATGTGTGAGGGTACCCCAGGAGAGTTCCAAATGTGTGTGGGTAGAATATATATCCCACGGGGGTAAAATTGAAAAAAGTTGAAAAAAAATTCTTTTTTGGACTTAGTCATTTTTCCGGCGTTTATCAGACTTTCAGATAGGGGAAATGTCAGTGAGCATTCTGATTTCAATTCCAGAGCGATTCGCCCAATGAGTCCTTGATATTTAGTCATTTTCAGCCAATTTTCAGGATTTTTGAAAATTTCACTTTTTTGTGAAAATATCCACTAAATGAGGGAATAATATGTATGAGGGTACCCCAGGACAGTTCCAAATGTGTGTGGGTAGAATATATATCCCACGAGGGTAAAATTGAAGAAAGTTTAAAAAAAATTTTTTTTGGACTTAATCATTTTTCCGGCGTTTATCAGACTTTCAGATAGGGAAAATGTAAGTGAGCGTTCAGATTTCAGTTCCAGAGCGATTCGCCCAATGAGTCCTTGATATTTAGTCGTTTTCAGCCAATTTTCTGGATTTTTAAAAATTTCACTTTTTTGTGAAAATATCCACTAAATGAGGGAATAATATGTGTGAGGGTATCCCAAGAGAGTTCTAAATATGTGTGGGTAGAATATATATCCCACGGGGATAAAATTGAAAAAAGTTGAAAAAAAATTTTTTTGGGACTTACTAATTTTTCCGGCGTTCATCAGACTTTCAGATAGGGGAAATGTCAGTGAGCATTCCGATATCAGTTCCAGAGCGATTCGCCCAATGAGTCCTTGATATTTAGTCGTTTTCAGCCAATTTTCTGGATTTTTGGAAATGTCACTTTTTTGTGAAAATATCCACTAAATGAGGGAATAATATGTGTAACGGTACCCCAGGAGAGTTCCAAATGTGTGTGGGTAGAATATATATCCCACGGGGGTAAAATTGAAAAAAGTTGAAAAAAAATTTTTTTTGACTTAGTCATTTTTCCTGCGTTTATCAGACTTTCAGATAGGGGAAATGTCAGTGAGCGTTCAGATTTCAGTTCCAGAGCGATTTGCCCAATGAGTCCTTGATATTCAGCCATTTTCAGCCAATTTTCTGGATTTTTAAAAATTTCACTTTTTTGTGAAAATATCCACTAAATGAGGGAATAATATGTGTGAGGGTACCCCAGAAGAGTTCCAAATGTGTGTGGGTAGAATATATATCCCAAGGGGATAAAATTGAAAAAAGTTGAAAAAAAATTTTTTTTGGACTTAGTAATTTTTCCGGCGTTCATCAGACTTTCAGATAGGGGAAATGTCAGTGAGCATTCCGATTTCAGTTCCAGAGCGATTCGCACAATGAGTCCTTGATATTTAGATGTTTTCAGCCAATTTTCTGGATTTTTGAAAATTTCATTTTTTTTGTGAAAATATCCACTAAATGAGAGAATAATATGTGTGAGGGTACCCCAGGAGAGTTCCAAATGTGTGTGGGTAGAATATATATCCCACGGGGGTAAAATTGAAAAAAGTTGAAAAACATTTTTTTTGGGACTTAGTCATTTTTCCGGCGTTTATCAGACTTTCAGATAGGGGAAATGTGAGTGAGCGTTCCGATTTCAGTTCCAGAGCGATTCGCCCAATGAGTCCTTGATATTTAGTCATTTTCAGCCAATTTTCTGGATTTTTGAAAATTTCACTTTTTTGTGAAAATATCCACTAAATGAGGGAATAATATGTATGAGGGTACCCCAGGACATTTCCAAATGTGTGTGGGTAGAATATATATCCCACGAGGGTAAAATTGAAGAATGTTTAAAAAAAATTTTTTTTGGACTTAATCATTTTTCCGGCGTTTATCAGACTTTCAGATAGGGAAAATGTAACTGAGCGTTCAGATTTCAGTTCCAGAGCGATTCGCCCAATGAGTCCTTGATATTTAGTCGTTTTCAGCCAATTTTCTGGATTTTTAAAAATTTCACTTTTTTGTGAAAATATCCACTAAATGAGGGAATAATATGTGTGAGGGTATCCCAAGAGAGTTCCAAATGTGTGTGGGTAGAATATATATCCCATGGGGGTAAAATTGAAAAAAGTTTTAAAAAAATTTTTTTGGGACTTAGTCATTTTTCCGGCATTTATCAGACTTTCAGATAGGGGAAATGTGAGTGAGCGTTCCCATTTCAGTTCCAGAGCGATACGCCCAATGAGTCCTTGATATTTAGTCGTTTTCAGCCAATTTTCTGGATTTTTGAAAATTTCACTTTTTTGTGGATATATCCACTAAATGAGGGAATAATATGTGTGAGGGTACCCCAGGAGAGTTCCAAATGTGTTTGGGTAGAATATATATCCCACGGGGATAAAATTGAAAAAAGTTGAAAAAAATTTTTTTTTGGACTTAGTAATTTTTCCGGCGTTCATCAGACTTTCAGATAGGGGAAATGTCAGTGAGCATTTCGATTTCAGTTCCAGAGTGATTCGCACAATGAGTCCTTGATATTTAGACGTTTTCAGCCAATTTTCTGGATTTTTGAAAATTTCATTTTTTTTGTGAAAATATCCACTAAATGAGAGAATAATATGTGTGAGGGTACCCCAGGAGAGTTCCAAATGTGTGTGGGTAGAATATATATCCCACGGGGGTAAAATTGAAAAAAGTTGAAAAAAAAATTTTTTTGGACTTAGTCATTTTTCCGGCGTTTATCAGACTTTCAGATAGGGGAAATGTCAGTGAGCGTTCTGATTTCAATTCCAGAGCGATTCGCCCAATGAGTCCTTGATATTTAGTCATTTTCAGTCAATTTTCAGGATTTTTGAAAATTTTACTTTTTTGTGAAAATATCCACTAAATGAGGGAATAATATGTATGAGGGTACCCCAGGACAGTTCCAAATGTGTGTGGGTAGAATATATATCCCACGAGGGTAAAATTGAAGAATGTTTAAAAAAAATTTTTTTTGGACTTAATCATTTTTCCGGCGTTTATCAGACTTTCAGATAGGGAAAATGTAAGTGAGCGTTCAGATTTCAGTTCCAGAGCGATTCGCCCAATGAGTCCTTGATATTTAGTCGTTTTCAGCCAATTTTCTGGATTTTTAAAAATTTCACTTTTTTGTGAAAATATCCACTAAATGAGGGAATAATATGTGTGAGGGTACCCCAGAAGAGTTCCAAATGTGTGTGGGTAGAATATATATCCCACGGGGGTAAAATTGAAAAAAGTTGAAAAAAAATTTTTTTGGGACTTAGTCATTTTTCCGGCGTTTATCAGACTTTCAGATAGGGGAAATGTCAGTGAGCGTTCAGATTTCAGTTCCAGAGCGATTTGCCCAATGAGTCCTTGATATTCAGTCATTTTCAGCCAATTTTCTGGATTTTTAAAAATTTCACTTTTTGTGAAAATATCCACTAAATGAGGGAATAATATGTGTGAGGGTATCCCAGGAGAGTTCCAAATGTGTGTGGGTAGAATATATATCCCACGGGGGTAAAATTGAAAAAAGTTGAAAAAAAATTTTTTTGGGACTTAGTCATTTTTCCGGCGTTTATCAGACTTTCAGATAGGGGAAATGTGAGTGAGCGTTCCGATTTCAGTTCCAGAGCGATTCGCCCAATGAGTCCTTGATATTTAGACGTTTTCAGCCAATTTTCTGGATTTTTGAAAATTTCACTTTTTTTGTGAAAATATCCACTAAATGAGAGAATAATATGTGTGAGGGTACCCCAGGAGAGTTCCAAATGTGTGTGGGTAGAATATATATCCCACGGGGGTAAAATTGAAAAAAGTTGAAAAACATTTTTTTTGGGACTTAGTCATTTTTCCGGCGTTTATCAGACTTTCAGATAGGGGAAATGTGAGTGAGCGTTCCGATTTCAGTTCCAGAGCGATTCGCCCAATGAGTCCTTGATATTTAGTCGTTTTCAGCCAATTTTCTGGATTTTTGAAAATTTCACTTTTTTGTGAAAATATCCACTAAATGAGGGAATAATATGTGTGAGGGTACCCCAGGAGAGTTCCAAATGTGTGTGGGTAGAATATATATCCCACGGGGGTAAAATTGAAAAAAGTTGAAAAAATTTTTTTTTGGACTTAGTAATTTTTCCGGCGTTTATCAGACTTTCAGATAGGGGAAATGTCAGTGAGCGTTCAGATTTCAGTTCCAGAGCGATTTGCCCAATGAGTCCTTGATATTCAGCCATTTTCAGCCAATTTTCTGGATTTTTGAAAATTTCACTTTTTTGTGAAAATATCCACTAAATGAGGGAATAATATGTGTGAGGGTACCCCAGG
The DNA here is from genome assembly GCF_046119375.1 of Phyllobates terribilis. Taxonomy (NCBI): domain Eukaryota; kingdom Metazoa; phylum Chordata; class Amphibia; order Anura; family Dendrobatidae; genus Phyllobates; species Phyllobates terribilis. Next base: position 9,020,297 of record NW_027362805.1, on the reverse strand, counting down.
AGAGTTCCAAATGTGTGTGGGTAGAATATATATCCCACGGGGGTAAAATTGAAAAAAGTTGAAAAAAAATTTTTTTTGGACTTAGTCATTTTTCTGGCGTTTATCAGACTTTCAGATAGGGGAAATGTCAGTGAGCGTTCTGATTTCAATTCCAGAGCGATTCGCCCAATGAGTCCTTGATATTTAGTCATTTTCAGCCAATTTTCAGGATTTTTGAAAATTTCACTTTTTTGTGAAAATATCCACTAAATGAGGGAATAATATGTATGAGGGTACCCCAGGACAGTTCCAAATGTGTGTGGGTAGAATATATATCCCACAAGGGTAAAATTGAAGAAAGTTTAAAAAAAAATTTTTTTGGACTTAATCATTTTTCCGGCGTTTATCAGACTTTCAGATAGGGAAAATGTAAGTGAGCGTTCAGATTTCAGTTCCAGAGCGATTCGCCCAATGAGTCCTTGATATTTAGTCGTTTTCAGCCAATTTTCTGGATTTTTAAAAATTTCACTTTTTTGTGAAAATATCCACTAAATGAGGGAATAATATGTGTGAGGGTATCCCAAGAGAGTTCTAAATATGTGTGGGTAGAATATATATCCCACGGGGATAAAATTGAAAAAAGTTGAAAAAAAATTTTTTTGGGACTTACTAATTTTTCCGGCGTTCATCAGACTTTCAGATAGGGGAAATGTCAGTGAGCATTCCGATTTCAGTTCCAGAGCGATTCGCACAATGAGTCCTTGATATTTAGACGTTTTCAGCCAATTTTCTGGATTTTTGAAAATTTCACTTTTTTGTGAAAATATCCACTAAATGAGGGAATAATATGTATGAGGGTACCCCAGGACATTTCCAAATGTGTGTGGGTAGAATATATATCCCACGAGGGTAAAATTGAAGAATGTTTAAAAAAAATTTTTTTTGGACTTAATCATTTTTCCGGCGTTTATCAGACTTTCAGATAGGGAAAATGTAAGTGAGCGTTCAGATTTCAGTTCCAGAGCGATTCGCCCAATGAGTCCTTGATATTTAGTCGTTTTCAGCCAATTTTCTGGATTTTTAAAAATTTCACTTTTTTGTGAAAATATCCACTAAATGAGGGAATAATATGTGTGAGGGTATCCCAAGAGAGTTCCAAATGTGTGTGGGTAGAATATATATCCCACGGGGGTAAAATTGAAAAAAGTTAAAAAAAAATTTTTTTGGGACTTAGTCATTTTTCCGGCGTTTATCAGACTTTCAGATAGGGGAAATGTCAGTGAGCATTCCGATATCAGTTCCAGAGTGATTCGCCCAATGAGTCCTTGATATTTAGTCGTTTTCAGCCAATTTTCTGTATTTTTGAAAATTTCATTTTTTTGTGAAAATATCCACTAAATGAGGGAATAATATGTGTGAGGGTACCCCAGGAGAGTTCCAAATGTGTGTGGGTAGAATATATATCCCACGGGGGTAAAATTGAAAAAAGTTGAAAAAATTTTTTTTTGGACTTAGTAATTTTTCCGGCGTTTATCAGACTTTCAGATAGGGGAAATGTCAGTGAGCGTTCAGATTTCAGTTCCAGAGCGATTTGCCCAATGAGTCCTTGATATTCAGCCATTTTCAGCCAATTTTCTGGATTTTTAAAAATTTCACTTTTTTGTGAAAATATCCACTAAATGAGGGAATAATATGTGTGAGGGTACCCCAGAAGAGTTCCAAATGTGTGTGGGTAGAATATATATCCCACGGGGGCAAAATTGAAAAAAGTTGAAAAAAAATTTTTTTGGGACTTAGTCATTTTTCCGGCGTTTATCAGACTTTCAGATAGGGGAAATGTCAGTGAGCGTTCCGATTTCAGTTCCAGAGCGATTCGCCCAATGAGTCCTTGATATTTAGACGTTTTCAGCCAATTTTCTGGATTTTTGAAAATTTCACTTTTTTTGTGAAAATATCCACTAAATGAGAGAATAATATGTGTGAGGGTACCCCAGGAGAGTTCCAAATGTGTGTGGGTAGAATATATATCCCACGGGGTAAAATTGAAAAAAGTTGAAAAACATTTTTTTTGGGACTTAGTCATTTTTCCGGCGTTTATCAGACTTTCAGATAGGGGAAATGTGAGTGAGCGTTCCGATTTCAGTTCCAGAGCGATTCGCCCAATGAGTCCTTGATATTTAGTCGTTTTCAGCCAATTTTCTGGATTTTTGAAAATTTCACTTTTTTGTGAAAATATCCACTAAATGAGGGAATAATATGTGTGAGGGTACCCCAGGAGAGTTCCAAATGTGTGTGGGTAGAATATATATCCCACGGGGGTAAAATTGAAAAAAGTTGAAAAAAATTTTTTTTTGGACTTAGTCATTTTTCCGGCGTTTATCAGACTTTCAGATAGGGGAAATGTCAGTGAGCGTTCTGATTTCAATTCCAGAGCGATTCGCCCAATGAGTCCTTGATATTTAGTCATTTTCAGCCAATTTTCAGGATTTTTGAAAATTTCACTTTTTTGTGAAAATATCCACTAAATGAGGGAATAATATGTATGAGGGTACCCCAGGACAGTTCGAAATGTGTGTGGGTAGAATATATATCCCACGGGGGTAAAATTGAAAAAAGTTGAAAAAAATTTTTTTTTGGACTTAGTCATTTTTCCGGCATTTATCAGACTTTCAGATAGGGGAAATGTGAGTGAGCGTTCCCATTTCAGTTCCAGAGCGATACGCCCAATGAGTCCTTGATATTTAGTCGTTTTCAGCCAATTTTCTGGATTTTTGAAAATTTCACTTTTTTGTGGATATATCCACTAAATGAGGGAATAATATGTGTGAGGGTACCCCAGGAGAGTTCCAAATGTGTTTGGGTAGAATATATATCCCACGGGGATAAAATTGAAAAAAGTTGAAAAAAAATTTTTTTTGGACTTAGTAATTTTTCCGGCGTTCATCAGACTTTCAGATAGGGGAAATGTCAGTGAGCATTTCGATTTCAGTTCCAGAGTGATTCGCACAATGAGTCCTTGATATTTAGACGTTTTCAGCCAATTTTCTGGATTTTTGAAAATTTCATTTTTTTTGTGAAAATATCCACTAAATGAGAGAATAATATGTGTGAGGGTACCCCAGGAGAGTTCCAAATGTGTGTGGGTAGAATATATATCCCACGGGGGTAAAATTGAAAAAAGTTGAAAAAAAAATTTTTTTGGACTTAGTCATTTTTCCGGCGTTTATCAGACTTTCAGATAGGGGAAATGTCAGTGAGCGTTCTGATTTCAATTCCAGAGCGATTCGCCCAATGAGTCCTTGATATTTAGTCATTTTCAGTCAATTTTCAGGATTTTTGAAAATTTTACTTTTTTGTGAAAATATCCACTAAATGAGGGAATAATATGTATGAGGGTACCCCAGGACAGTTCCAAATGTGTGTGGGTAGAATATATATCCCACGAGGGTAAAATTGAAGAATGTTTAAAAAAAATTTTTTTTGGACTTAATCATTTTTCCGGCGTTTATCAGACTTTCAGATAGGGAAAATGTAAGTGAGCGTTCAGATTTCAGTTCCAGAGCGATTCGCCCAATGAGTCCTTGATATTTAGTCGTTTTCAGCCAATTTTCTGGATTTTTAAAAATTTCACTTTTTTGTGAAAATATCCACTAAATGAGGGAATAATATGTGTGAGGGTACCCCAGAAGAGTTCCAAATGTGTGTGGGTAGAATATATATCCCACGGGGGTAAAATTGAAAAAAGTTGAAAAAAAATTTTTTTGGGACTTAGTCATTTTTCCGGCGTTTATCAGACTTTCAGATAGGGGAAATGTCAGTGAGCGTTCAGATTTCAGTTCCAGAGCGATTTGCCCAATGAGTCCTTGATATTCAGTCATTTTCAGCCAATTTTCTGGATTTTTAAAAATTTCACTTTTTGTGAAAATATCCACTAAATGAGGGAATAATATGTGTGAGGGTATCCCAGGAGAGTTCCAAATGTGTGTGGGTAGAATATATATCCCACGGGGGTAAAATTGAAAAAAGTTGAAAAAAAATTTTTTTGGGACTTAGTCATTTTTCCGGCGTTTATCAGACTTTCAGATAGGGAAAATGTAAGTGAGCGTTCAGATTTCAGTTCCAGAGCGATTCGCCCAATGAGTCCTTGATATTTAGTCGTTTTCAGCCAATTTTCTGGATTTTTAAAAATTTCACTTTTTTGTGAAAATATCCACTAAATGAGGGAATAATATGTGTGAGGGTACCCCAGAAGAGTTCCAAATGTGTGTGGGTAGAATATATATCCCACGGGGGTAAAATTGAAAAAAGTTGAAAAAAAATTTTTTTGGGACTTAGTCATTTTTCCGGCGTTTATCAGACTTTCAGATAGGGGAAATGTCAGTGAGCGTTCAGATTTCAGTTCCAGAGCGATTTGCCCAATGAGTCCTTGATATTCAGTCATTTTCAGCCAATTTTCTGGATTTTTAAAAATTTCACTTTTTGTGAGAATATCCACTAAATGAGGGAATAATATGTGTGAGGGTATCCCAGGAGAGTTCCAAATGTGTGTGGGTAGAATATATATCCCACGGGGGTAAAATTGAAAAAAGTTGAAAAAAAATTTTTTTGGGACTTAGTCATTTTTCCGGCGTTTATCAGACTTTCAGATAGGGGAAATGTGAGTGAGCGTTCCGATTTCAGTTCCAGAGCGATTCGCCCAATGAGTCCTTGATATTTAGACGTTTTCAGCCAATTTTCTGGATTTTTGAAAATTTCACTTTTTTTGTGAAAATATCCACTAAATGAGAGAATAATATGTGTGAGGGTACCCCAGGAGAGTTCCAAATGTGTGTGGGTAGAATATATATCCCACGGGGGTAAAATTGAAAAAAGTTGAAAAACATTTTTTTTGGGACTTAGTCATTTTTCCGGCGTTTATCAGACTTTCAGATAGGGGAAATGTGAGTGAGCGTTCCGATTTCAGTTCCAGAGCGATTCGCCCAATGAGTCCTTGATATTTAGTCGTTTTCAGCCAATTTTCTGGATTTTTGAAAATTTCACTTTTTTGTGAAAATATCCAATAAATGAGGGAATAATATGTGTGAGGGTACCCCAGGAGAGTTCCAAATGTGTGTGGGTAGAATATATATCCCACGGGGGTAAAATTGAAAAAAGTTGAAAAAAAATTTTTTTTGGACTTAGTCATTTTTCCGGCGTTTATCAGACTTTCAGGTAGGGGAAATGTCAGTGAGCATTCCGATATCAGTTCCAGAGTGATTCGCCCAATGAGTCCTTGATATTTAGTCGTTTTCAGCCAATTTTCTGTATTTTTGAAAATTTCAGTTTTTTGTGAAAATATCCACTAAATGAGGGAATAATATGTGTGAGGGTACCCCAGGAGAGTTCCAAATGTGTGTGGGTAGAATATATATCCCACGGGGGTAAAATTGAAAAAAGTTGAAAAAATTTTTTTTTGGACTTAGTAATTTTTCCGGCGTTTATCAGACTTTCAGATAGGGGAAATGTCAGTGAGCGTTCAGATTTCAGTTCCAGAGCGATTTGCCCAATGAGTCCTTGATATTCAGCCATTTTCAGCCAATTTTCTGGATTTTTAAAAATTTCACTTTTTTGTGAAAATATCCACTAAATGAGGGAATAATATGTGTGAGGGTACCCCAGAAGAGTTCCAAATGTGTGTGGGTAGAATATATATCCCACGGGGGCAAAATTGAAAAAAGTTGAAAAAAAATTTTTTTGGGACTTAGTCATTTTTCCGGCGTTTATCAGACTTTCAGATAGGGGAAATGTGAGTGAGCGTTCCGATTTCAGTTCCAGAGCGATTCGCCCAATGAGTCCTTGATATTTAGACGTTTTCAGCCAATTTTCTGGATTTTTGAAAATTTCACTTTTTTTGTGAAAATATCCACTAAATGAGAGAATAATATGTGTGAGGGTACCCCAGGAGAGTTCCAAATGTGTGTGGGTAGAATATATATCCCACGGGGGTAAAATTGAAAAAAGTTGAAAAAAATTTTTTTTTGGACTTAGTCATTTTTCCGGCGTTTATCAGACTTTCAGATAGGGGAAATGTCAGTGAGCGTTCTGATTTCAATTCCAGAGCGATTCGCCCAATGAGTCCTTGATATTTAGTCATTTTCAGCCAATTTTCAGGATTTTTGAAAATTTCACTTTTTTGTGAAAATATCCACTAAATGAGGGAATAATATGTATGAGGGTACCCCAGGACAGTTCGAAATGTGTGTGGGTAGAATATATATCCCACGGGGGTAAAATTGAAAAAAGTTGAAAAAAATTTTTTTTTGGACTTAGTCATTTTTCCGGCATTTATCAGACTTTCAGATAGGGGAAATGTGAGTGAGCGTTCCCATTTCAGTTCCAGAGCGATACGCCCAATGAGTCCTTGATATTTAGTCGTTTTCAGCCAATTTTCTGGATTTTTGAAAATTTCACTTTTTTGTGGATATATCCACTAAATGAGGGAATAATATGTGTGAGGGTACCCCAGGAGAGTTCCAAATGTGTTTGGGTAGAATATATATCCCACGGGGATAAAATTGAAAAAAGTTGAAAAAAAATTTTTTTTGGACTTAGTAATTTTTCCGGCGTTCATCAGACTTTCAGATAGGGGAAATGTCAGTGAGCATTCCGATTTCAGTTCCAGAGTGATTCGCACAATGAGTCCTTGATATTTAGACGTTTTCAGCCAATTTTCTGGATTTTTGAAAATTTCATTTTTTTTGTGAAAATATCCACTAAATGAGAGAATAATATGTGTGAGGGTACCCCAGGAGAGTTCCAAATGTGTGTGGGTAGAATATATATCCCACGGGGGTAAAATTGAAAAAAGTTGAAAAAAAAATTTTTTTGGACTTAGTCATTTTTCCGGCGTTTATCAGACTTTCAGATAGGGGAAATGTCAGTGAGCGTTCTGATTTCAATTCCAGAGCGATTCGCCCAATGAGTCCTTGATATTTAGTCATTTTCAGTCAATTTTCAGGATTTTTGAAAATTTCACTTTTTTGTGAAAATATCCACTAAATGAGGGAATAATATGTATGAGGGTACCCCAGGACAGTTCCAAATGTGTGTGGGTAGAATATATATCCCACGAGGGTAAAATTGAAGAATGTTTAAAAAAAATTTTTTTTGGACTTAATCATTTTTCCGGCGTTTATCAGACTTTCAGATAGGGAAAATGTAAGTGAGCGTTCAGATTTCAGTTCCAGAGCGATTCGCCCAATGAGTCCTTGATATTTAGTCGTTTTCAGCCAATTTTCTGGATTTTTAAAAATTTCACTTTTTTGTGAAAATATCCACTAAATGAGGGAATAATATGTGTGAGGGTACCCCAGAAGAGTTCCAAATGTGTGTGGGTAGAATATATATCCCACGGGGGTAAAATTGAAAAAAGTTGAAAAAAAATTTTTTTGGGACTTAGTCATTTTTCCGGCGTTTATCAGACTTTCAGATAGGGGAAATGTCAGTGAGCATTCAGATTTCAGTTCCAGAGCGATTTGCCCAATGAGTCCTTGATATTCAGTCATTTTCAGCCAATTTTCTGGATTTTTAAAAATTTCACTTTTTGTGAAAATATCCACTAAATGAGGGAATAATATGTGTGAGGGTATCCCAGGAGAGTTCCAAATGTGTGTGGGTAGAATATATATCCCACGGGGGTAAAATTGAAAAAAGTTGAAAAAAAATTTTTTTGGGACTTAGTCATTTTTCCGGCGTTTATCAGACTTTCAGATAGGGGAAATGTGAGTGAGCGTTCCGATTTCAGTTCCAGAGCGATTCGCCCAATGAGTCCTTGATATTTAGACGTTTTCAGCCAATTTTCTGGATTTTTGAAAATTTCACTTTTTTTGTGAAAATATCCACTAAATGAGAGAATAATATGTGTGAGGGTACCCCAGGAGAGTTCCAAATGTGTGTGGGTAGAATATATATCCCACGGGGGTAAAATTGAAAAAAGTTGAAAAACATTTTTTTTGGGACTTAGTCATTTTTCCGGCGTTTATCAGACTTTCAGATAGGGGAAATGTGAGTGAGCGTTCCGATTTCAGTTCCAGAGCGATTCGCCCAATGAGTCCTTGATATTTAGTCGTTTTCAGCCAATTTTCTGGATTTTTGAAAATTTCACTTTTTTGTGAAAATATCCAATAAATGAGGGAATAATATGTGTGAGGGTACCCCAGGAGAGTTCCAAATGTGTGTGGGTAGAATATATATCCCACGGGGGTAAAATTGAAAAAAGTTGAAAAAAAATTTTTTTTGGACTTAGTCATTTTTCCGGCGTTTATCAGACTTTCAGATAGGGGAAATGTCAGTGAGCGTTCTGATTTCAATTCCAGAGCGATTCGCCCAATGAGTCCTTGATATTTAGTCATTTTCAGCCAATTTTCAGGATTTTTGAAAATTTCACTTTTTTGTGAAAATATCCACTAAATGAGGGAATAATATGTATGAGGGTACCCCAGGACAGTTCCAAATGTGTGTGGGTAGAATATATATCCCACGAGGGTAAAATTGAAGAAAGTTTAAAAAATATTTTTTTTGGACTTAATCATTTTTCCGGCGTTTATCAGACTTTCACATAGGGAAAATGTAAGTGAGCGTTCAGATTTCAGTTCCAGAGCGATTCGCCCAATGAGTCCTTGATATTTAGTCGTTTTCAGCCAATTTTCTGGATTTTTAAAAATTTCACTTTTTTGTGAAAATATCCACTAAATGAGGGAATAATATGTGTGAGGGTATCCCAAGAGAGTTCTAAATATGTGTGGGTAGAATATATATCCCACGGGGATAAAATTGAAAAAAGTTGAAAAAAAATTTTTTTTGGACTTACTAATTTTTCCGGCGTTCATCAGACTTTCAGATAGGGGAAATGTCAGTGAGCATTCCGATATCAGTTCCAGAGCGATTCGCCCAATGAGTCCTTGATATTTAGTCGTTTTCAGCCAATTTTCTGGATTTTTGGAAATGTCACTTTTTTGTGAAAATATCCACTAAATGAGGGAATAATATGTGTAACGGTACCCCAGGAGAGTTCCAAATGTGTGTGGGTAGAATATATATCCCACGGGGGTAAAATTGAAAAAAGTTGAAAAAAAATTTTTTGGGACTTAGTCATTTTTCCGGCGTTTATCAGACTTTCAGATAGGGGAAATGTCAGTGAGCGTTCTGATTTCAGTTCCAGAGCGATTCGCCCAATGAGTCCTTGATATTTAGTCGTTTTCAGCCAATTTTCAGGATTTTTGAAAATTTCACTTTTTTGTGAAAATATCCACTAAATGAGGGAATAATATGTATGAGGGTACCCCAGGAGAGTTCCAAATGTGTGTGGGTAGAATATATATCCCACGGGGGTAAAATTGAAAAAAGTTTAAAAAAAAATTTTTTGGGACTTAGTCATTTTTCCGGCGTTTATCAGACTTTCAGATAGGGGAAATGTCAGTGAGCATTCCGATATCAGTTCCAGAGTGATTCGCCCAATGAGTCCTTGATATTTAGTCGTTTTCAGCCAATTTTCTGTATTTTTGAAAATTTCAGTTTTTTGTGAAAATATCCACTAAATGAGGGAATAATATGTGTGAGGGTACCCCAGGAGAGTTCCAAATGTGTGTGGGTAGAATATATATCCCACGGGGGTAAAATTGAAAAAAGTTGAAAAAATTTTTTTTTGGACTTAGTAATTTTTCCGGCAATTATCAGACTTTCAGATAGGGGAAATGTCAGTGAGCGTTCAGATTTCAGTTCCAGAGCGATTTGCCCAATGAGTCCTTGATATTCAGCCATTTTCAGCCAATTTTCTGGATTTTTAAAAATTTCACTTTTTTGTGAAAATATCCACTAAATGAGGGAATAATATGTGTGAGGGTACCCCAGGAGAGTTGCAAATGTGTGTGGGTAGAATATATATCCCACGGGGGTAAAATTGAAAAAAGTTGAAAAAAATTTTTTTTTGGACTTAGTCATTTTTCCGGCATTTATCAGACTTTTAGATAGGGGAAATGTGAGTGAGCGTTCCCATTTCAGTTCCAGAGCGATACGCCCAATGAGTCCTTGATATTTAGTCGTTTTCAGCCAATTTTCTGGATTTTTGAAAATTTCACTTTTTTGTGGATATATCCACTAAATGAGGGAATAATATGTGTGAGGGTACCCCAGGAGAGTTCCAAATGTGTTTGGGTAGAATATATATCCCACGGGGATAAAATTGAAAAAAGTTGAAAAAAAATTTTTTTTGGACTTAGTAATTTTTCCGGCGTTCATCAGACTTTCAGATAGGGGAAATGTCAGTGAGCATTCCGATTTCAGTTCCAGAGTGATTCGCACAATGAGTCCTTGATATTTAGACGTTTTCAGCCAATTTTCTGGATTTTTGAAAATTTCATTTTTTTTGTGAAAATATCCACTAAATGAGAGAATAATATGTGTGAGGGTACCCCAGGAGAGTTCCAAATGTGTGTGGGTAGAATATATATCCCACGAGGGTAAAATTGAAGAATGTTTAAAAAAAATTTTTTTTGGACTTAATCATTTTTCCGGCGTTTATCAGACTTTCAGATAGGGAAAATGTAAGTGAGCGTTCAGATTTCAGTTCCAGAGCGATTCGCCCAATGAGTCCTTGATATTTAGTCGTTTTCAGCCAATTTTCTGGATTTTTGGAAATGTCACTTTTTTGTGAAAATATCCACTAAATGAGGGAATAATATGTGTAACGGTACCCCAGGAGAGTTCCAAATGTGTGTGGGTAGAATATATATCCCACGGGGGTAAAATTGAAAAAAGTTGAAAAAATTTTTTTTGGGACTTAGTCATTTTTCCGGCGTTTATCAGACTTTCAGATAGGGGAAATGTCAGTGAGCGTTCTGATTTCAGTTCCAGAGCGATTCGCCCAATGAGTCCTTGATATTTAGTCGTTTTCAGCCAATTTTCAGGATTTTTGAAAATTTCACTTTTTTGTGAAAATATCCACTAAATGAGGGAATAATATGTATGAGGGTACCCCAGGAGAGTTCCAAATGTGTGTGGGTAGAATATATATCCCACGGGGGTAAAATTGAAAAAAGTTTAAAAAAAATTTTTTTGGGACTTAAGTCATTTTTCCGTCGTTTATCAGACTTTCAGATAGGGGAAATGTGAGTGAGCGTTCCGATTTCAGTTCCAGAGCGATTCGCCCAATGAGTCCTTGATATTTAGACGTTTTCAGCCAATTTTCTGGATTTTTGAAAATTTCACTTTTTTTGTGAAAATATCCACTAAATGAGAGAATAATATGTGTGAGGGTACCCCAGGAGAGTTCCAAATGTGTGTGGGTAGAATATATATCCCACGGGGGTAAAATTGAAAAAAGTTGAAAAACATTTTTTTTGGGACTTAGTCATTTTTCCGGCGTTTATCAGACTTTCAGATAGGGGAAATGTGAGTGAGCGTTCCGATTTCAGTTCCAGAGCGATTCGCCCAATGAGTCCTTGATATTTAGTCGTTTTCAGCCAATTTTCTGGATTTTTGAAAATTTCACTTTTTTGTGAAAATATCCACTAAATGAGGGAATAATATGTGTGAGGGTACCCCAGGAGAGTTCCAAATGTGTGTGGGTAGAATATATATCCCACGGGGGTAAAATTGAAAAAAGTTGAAAAAAATTTTTTTTGGACTTAGTAATTTTTCCGGCAATTATCAGACTTTCAGATAGGGGAAATGTCAGTGAGCGTTCAGATTTCAGTTCCAGAGCGATTTGCCCAATGAGTCCTTGATATTCAGTCATTTTCAGCCAATTTTCTGGATTTTGAAAAATTTCACTTTTTGTGAAAATATCCACTAAATGAGGGAATAATATGTGTGAGGGTACCCCAGGAGAGTTCCAAATGTGTGTGGGTAGAATATATATCCCACGGGGGTAAAATTGAAAAAAGTTGAAAAAAATTTTTTTTTGGACTTAGTCATTTTTCCGGCATTTATCAGACTTTCAGATAGGGGAAATGTGAGTGAGCGTTCCCATTTCAGTTCCAGAGCGATACGCCCAATGAGTCCTTGATATTTAGTCGTTTTCAGCCAATTTTCTGGATTTTTGAAAATTTCACTTTTTTGTGGATATATCCACTAAATGAGGGAATAATATGTGTGAGGGTACCCCAGGAGAGTTCCAAATGTGTTTGGGTAGAATATATATCCCACGGGGATAAAATTGAAAAAAGTTGAAAAAAAATTTTTTTTGGACTTAGTAATTTTTCCGGCGTTCATCAGACTTTCAGATAGGGGAAATGTCAGTGAGCATTCCGATTTCAGTTCCAGAGCGATTCGCACAATGAGTCCTTGATATTTAGACGTTTTCAGCCAATTTTCTGGATTTTTGAAAATTTCATTTTTTTTGTGAAAATATCCACTAAATGAGAGAATAATATGTGTGAGGGTACCCCAGGAGAGTTCCAAATGTGTGTGGGTAGAATATATATCCCACGGGGGTAAAATTGAAAAAAGTTGAAAAACATTTTTTTTGGGACTTAGTCATTTTTCCGGCGTTTATCAGACTTTCAGATAGGGGAAATGTGAGTGAGCGTTCCGATTTCAGTTCCAGAGCGACTCGCCCAATGAGTCCTTGATATTTAGTCGTTTTCAGCCAATTTTCTGGATTTTTGAAAATTTCACTTTTTTGTGAAAATATCCACTAAATGAGGGAATAATATGTCTGAGGGTACCCCAGGAGAGTTCCAAATGTGTGTGGGTAGAATATATATCCCACGGGGGTAAAATTGAAAAAAGTTGAAAAAAAATTTTTTTTGGACTTAGTAATTTTTCCGGCGTTCATCAGACTTTCAGATAGGGGAAATGTCAGTGAGCATTCCGATTTCAGTTCCAGAGTGATTCGCACAATGAGTCCTTGATATTTAGACGTTTTCAGCCAATTTTCTGGATTTTTGAAAATTTCATTTTTTTTGTGAAAATATCCACTAAATGAGAGAATAATATGTGTGAGGGTACCCCAGGAGAGTTCCAAATGTGTGTGGGTAGAATATATATCCCACGGGGGTAAAATTGAAAAAAGTTGAAAAAAAAATTTTTTTGGACTTAGTCATTTTTCCGGCGTTTATCAGACTTTCAGATAGGGGAAATGTCAGTGAGCGTTCTGATTTCAATTCCAGAGCGATTCGCCCAATGAGTCCTTGATATTTAGTCATTTTCAGTCAATTTTCAGGATTTTTGAAAATTTCACTTTTTTGTGAAAATATCCACTAAATGAGGGAATAATATATATGAGGGTACCCCAGGACAGTTCCAAATGTGTGTGGGTAGAATATATATCCCACGAGGGTAAAATTGAAGAATGTTTAAAAAAAATTTTTTTTGGACTTAATCATTTTTCCGGCGTTTATCAGACTTTCAGATAGGGAAAATGTAAGTGAGCGTTCAGATTTCAGTTCCAGAGCGATTCGCCCAATGAGTCCTTGATATTTAGTCGTTTTCAGCCAATTTTCTGGATTTTTAAAAATTTCACTTTTTTGTGAAAATATCCACTAAATGAATGAATAATATGTGTGAGGGTACCCCAGAAGAGTTCCAAATGTGTGTGGGTAGAATATATATCCCACGGGGGTAAAATTGAAAAAAGTTGAAAAAAAATTTTTTTGGGACTTAGTCATTTTTCCGGCGTTTATCAGACTTTCAGATAGGGGAAATGTCAGTGAGCATTCAGATTTCAGTTCCAGAGCGATTTGCCCAATGAGTCCTTGATATTCAGTCATTTTCAGCCAATTTTCTGGATTTTTAAAAATTTCACTTTTTGTGAAAATATCCACTAAATGAGGGAATAATATGTGTGAGGGTATCCCAGGAGAGTTCCAAATGTGTGTGGGTAGAATATATATCCCACGGGGGTAAAATTGAAAAAAGTTGAAAAAAAATTTTTTTGGGACTTAGTCATTTTTCCGGCGTTTATCAGACTTTCAGATAGGGGAAATGTGAGTGAGCGTTCCGATTTCAGTTCCAGAGCGATTCGCCCAATGAGTCCTTGATATTTAGACGTTTTCAGCCAATTTTCTGGATTTTTGAAAATTTCACTTTTTTTGTGAAAATATCCACTAAATGAGAGAATAATATGTGTGAGGGTACCCCAGGAGAGTTCCAAATGTGTGTGGGTAGAATATATATCCCACGGGGGTAAAATTGAAAAAAGTTGAAAAACATTTTTTTTGGGACTTAGTCATTTTTCCGGCGTTTATCAGACTTTCAGATAGGGGAAATGTGAGTGAGCGTTCCGATTTCAGTTCCAGAGCGATTCGCCCAATGAGTCCTTGATATTTAGTCGTTTTCAGCCAATTTTCTGGATTTTTGAAAATTTCACTTTTTTGTGAAAATATCCAATAAATGAGGGAATAATATGTGTGAGGGTACCCCAGGAGAGTTCCAAATGTGTGTGGGTAGAATATATATCCCACGGGGGTAAAATTGAAAAAAGTTGAAAAAAAATTTTTTTTGGACTTAGTCATTTTTCCGGCGTTTATCAGACTTTCAGATAGGGGAAATGTCAGTGAGCGTTCTGATTTCAATTCCAGAGCGATTCGCCCAATGAGTCCTTGATATTTAGTCATTTTCAGCCAATTTTCAGGATTTTTGAAAATTTCACTTTTTTGTGAAAATATCCACTAAATGAGGGAATAATATGTATGAGGGTACCCCAGGACAGTTCCAAATGTGTGTGGGTAGAATATATATCCCACGAGGGTAAAATTGAAGAAAGTTTAAAAAATATTTTTTTTGGACTTAATCATTTTTCCGGCGTTTATCAGACTTTCACATAGGGAAAATGTAAGTGAGCGTTCAGATTTCAGTTCCAGAGCGATTCGCCCAATGAGTCCTTGATATTTAGTCGTTTTCAGCCAATTTTCTGGATTTTTAAAAATTTCACTTTTTTGTGAAAATATCCACTAAATGAGGGAATAATATGTGTGAGGGTATCCCAAGAGAGTTCTAAATATGTGTGGGTAGAATATATATCCCACGGGGATAAAATTGAAAAAAGTTGAAAAAAAATTTTTTTTGGACTTACTAATTTTTCCGGCGTTCATCAGACTTTCAGATAGGGGAAATGTCAGTGAGCATTCCGATATCAGTTCCAGAGCGATTCGCCCAATGAGTCCTTGATATTTAGTCGTTTTCAGCCAATTTTCTGGATTTTTGGAAATGTCACTTTTTTGTGAAAATATCCACTAAATGAGGGAATAATATGTGTAACGGTACCCCAGGAGAGTTCCAAATGTGTGTGGGTAGAATATATATCCCACGGGGGTAAAATTGAAAAAAGTTGAAAAAAAATTTTTTGGGACTTAGTCATTTTTCCGGCGTTTATCAGACTTTCAGATAGGGGAAATGTCAGTGAGCGTTCTGATTTCAGTTCCAGAGCGATTCGCCCAATGAGTCCTTGATATTTAGTCGTTTTCAGCCAATTTTCAGGATTTTTGAAAATTTCACTTTTTTGTGAAAATATCCACTAAATGAGGGAATAATATGTATGAGGGTACCCCAGGAGAGTTCCAAATGTGTGTGGGTAGAATATATATCCCACGGGGGTAAAATTGAAAAAAGTTTAAAAAAAAATTTTTTGGGACTTAGTCATTTTTCCGGCGTTTATCAGACTTTCAGATAGGGGAAATGTCAGTGAGCATTCCGATATCAGTTCCAGAGTGATTCGCCCAATGAGTCCTTGATATTTAGTCGTTTTCAGCCAATTTTCTGTATTTTTGAAAATTTCAGTTTTTTGTGAAAATATCCACTAAATGAGGGAATAATATGTGTGAGGGTACCCCAGGAGAGTTCCAAATGTGTGTGGGTAGAATATATATCCCACGGGGGTAAAATTGAAAAAAGTTGAAAAAATTTTTTTTTGGACTTAGTAATTTTTCCGGCAATTATCAGACTTTCAGATAGGGGAAATGTCAGTGAGCGTTCAGATTTCAGTTCCAGAGCGATTTGCCCAATGAGTCCTTGATATTCAGCCATTTTCAGCCAATTTTCTGGATTTTTAAAAATTTCACTTTTTTGTGAAAATATCCACTAAATGAGGGAATAATATGTGTGAGGGTACCCCAGGAGAGTTGCAAATGTGTGTGGGTAGAATATATATCCCACGGGGGTAAAATTGAAAAAAGTTGAAAAAAATTTTTTTTTGGACTTAGTCATTTTTCCGGCATTTATCAGACTTTTAGATAGGGGAAATGTGAGTGAGCGTTCCCATTTCAGTTCCAGAGCGATACGCCCAATGAGTCCTTGATATTTAGACGTTTTCAGCCAATTTTCTGGATTTTTGAAAATTTCATTTTTTTTGTGAAAATATCCACTAAATGAGAGAATAATATGTGTGAGGGTACCCCAGGAGAGTTCCAAATGTGTGTGGGTAGAATATATATCCCACGAGGGTAAAATTGAAGAATGTTTAAAAAAAATTTTTTTTGGACTTAATCATTTTTCCGGCGTTTATCAGACTTTCAGATAGGGAAAATGTAAGTGAGCGTTCAGATTTCAGTTCCAGAGCGATTCGCCCAATGAGTCCTTGATATTTAGTCGTTTTCAGCCAATTTTCTGGATTTTTGGAAATGTCACTTTTTTGTGAAAATATCCACTAAATGAGGGAATAATATGTGTAACGGTACCCCAGGAGAGTTCCAAATGTGTGTGGGTAGAATATATATCCCACGGGGGTAAAATTGAAAAAAGTTGAAAAAATTTTTTTTGGGACTTAGTCATTTTTCCGGCGTTTATCAGACTTTCAGATAGGGGAAATGTCAGTGAGCGTTCTGATTTCAGTTCCAGAGCGATTCGCCCAATGAGTCCTTGATATTTAGTCGTTTTCAGCCAATTTTCAGGATTTTTGAAAATTTCACTTTTTTGTGAAAATATCCACTAAATGAGGGAATAATATGTATGAGGGTACCCCAGGAGAGTTCCAAATGTGTGTGGGTAGAATATATATCCCACGGGGGTAAAATTGAAAAAAGTTTAAAAAAAATTTTTTTGGGACTTAAGTCATTTTTCCGTCGTTTATCAGACTTTCAGATAGGGGAAATGTGAGTGAGCGTTCCGATTTCAGTTCCAGAGCGATTCGCCCAATGAGTCCTTGATATTTAGACGTTTTCAGCCAATTTTCTGGATTTTTGAAAATTTCACTTTTTTTGTGAAAATATCCACTAAATGAGAGAATAATATGTGTGAGGGTACCCCAGGAGAGTTCCAAATGTGTGTGGGTAGAATATATATCCCACGGGGGTAAAATTGAAAAAAGTTGAAAAACATTTTTTTTGGGACTTAGTCATTTTTCCGGCGTTTATCAGACTTTCAGATAGGGGAAATGTGAGTGAGCGTTCCGATTTCAGTTCCAGAGCGATTCGCCCAATGAGTCCTTGATATTTAGTCGTTTTCAGCCAATTTTCTGGATTTTTGAAAATTTCACTTTTTTGTGAAAATATCCACTAAATGAGGGAATAATATGTGTGAGGGTACCCCAGGAGAGTTCCAAATGTGTGTGGGTAGAATATATATCCCACGGGGGTAAAATTGAAAAAAGTTGAAAAAAATTTTTTTTGGACTTAGTAATTTTTCCGGCAATTATCAGACTTTCAGATAGGGGAAATGTCAGTGAGCGTTCAGATTTCAGTTCCAGAGCGATTTGCCCAATGAGTCCTTGATATTCAGTCATTTTCAGCCAATTTTCTGGATTTTGAAAAATTTCACTTTTTGTGAAAATATCCACTAAATGAGGGAATAATATGTGTGAGGGTACCCCAGGAGAGTTCCAAATGTGTGTGGGTAGAATATATATCCCACGGGGGTAAAATTGAAAAAAGTTGAAAAAAATTTTTTTTTGGACTTAGTCATTTTTCCGGCATTTATCAGACTTTCAGATAGGGGAAATGTGAGTGAGCGTTCCCATTTCAGTTCCAGAGCGATACGCCCAATGAGTCCTTGATATTTAGTCGTTTTCAGCCAATTTTCTGGATTTTTGAAAATTTCACTTTTTTGTGGATATATCCACTAAATGAGGGAATAATATGTGTGAGGGTACCCCAGGAGAGTTCCAAATGTGTTTGGGTAGAATATATATCCCACGGGGATAAAATTGAAAAAAGTTGAAAAAAAATTTTTTTTGGACTTAGTAATTTTTCCGGCGTTCATCAGACTTTCAGATAGGGGAAATGTCAGTGAGCATTCCGATTTCAGTTCCAGAGCGATTCGCACAATGAGTCCTTGATATTTAGACGTTTTCAGCCAATTTTCTGGATTTTTGAAAATTTCATTTTTTTTGTGAAAATATCCACTAAATGAGAGAATAATATGTGTGAGGGTACCCCAGGAGAGTTCCAAATGTGTGTGGGTAGAATATATATCCCACGGGGGTAAAATTGAAAAAAGTTGAAAAACATTTTTTTTGGGACTTAGTCATTTTTCCGGCGTTTATCAGACTTTCAGATAGGGGAAATGTGAGTGAGCGTTCCGATTTCAGTTCCAGAGCGACTCGCCCAATGAGTCCTTGATATTTAGTCGTTTTCAGCCAATTTTCTGGATTTTTGAAAATTTCACTTTTTTGTGAAAATATCCACTAAATGAGGGAATAATATGTCTGAGGGTACCCCAGGAGAGTTCCAAATGTGTGTGGGTAGAATATATATCCCACGGGGGTAAAATTGAAAAAAGTTGAAAAAAAATTTTTTTTGGACTTAGTCATTTTTCCGGCGTTTATCAGACTTTCAGATAGGGGAAATGTCAGTGAGCGTTCTGATTTCAATTCCAGAGCGATTCGCCCAATGAGTCCTTGATATTTAGTCATTTTCAGTCAATTTTCAGGATTTTTGAAAATTTCACTTTTTTGTGAAAATATCCACTAAATGAGGGAATAATATGTATGAGGGTACCCCAGGACAGTTCCAAATGTGTGTGGGTAGAATATATATCCCACGAGGGTAAAATTGAAGAATGTTTAAAAAAAATTTTTTTTGGACTTAATCATTTTTCCGGCTTTTATCAGACTTTCAGATAGGGAAAATGTAAGTGAGCGTTCAGATTTCAGTTCCAGAGCGATTCGCCCAATGAGTCCTTGATATTTAGTCGTTTTCAGCCAATTTTCAGGATTTTTAAAAATTTCACTTTTTTGTGAAAATATCCACTAAATGAGGGAATAATATGTGTGAGGGTATCCCAAGAGAGTTCCAAATGTGTGTGGGTAGAATATATATCCCACGGGGGTAAAATTGAAAAAAGTTTAAAAAAAATTTTTTTGGGACTTAGTCATTTTTCCGGCGTTTATCAGACTTTCAGATAGGGGAAATGCCAGTGAGCATTCCGATATCAGTTCCAGAGTGATTCGCCCAATGAGTCCTTGATATTTAGTCGTTTTCAGCCAATTTTCTGTATTTTTGAAAATTTCAGTTTTTTGTGAAAATATCCACTAAATGAGGGAATAATATGTCTGAGGGTACCCCAGGAGAGTTCCAAATGTGTGTGGGTAGAATATATATCCCACGGGGGTAAAATTGAAAAAAGTTGAAAAAATTTTTTTTTGGACTTAGTAATTTTTCCGGCGTTTATCAGACTTTCAGATAGGGGAAATGTCAGTGAGCGTTCAGATTTCAGTTCCAGAGCGATTTGCCCAATGAGTCCTTGATATTCAGTCATTTTCAGCCAATTTTCTGGATTTTTAAAAATTTCACTTTTTGTGAAAATATCCACTAAATGAGGGAATAATATGTGTGAGGGTACCCCAGGAGAGTTCCAAATGTGTGTGGGTAGAATATATATCCCACGGGGGTAAAATTGAAAAAAGTTGAAAAAAAATTTTTTGGGGACTTAGTCATTTTTCCGGCGTTTATCAGACTTTCAGATACGGGAAATGTGAGTGAGCGTTCCGATTTCAGTTCCAGAGCGATTCGCCCAATGAGTCCTTGATATTTAGACGTTTTCAGCCAATTTTCTGGATTTTTGAAAATTTCACTTTTTTTGTGAAAATATCCACTAAATGAGAGAATAATATGTGTGAGGGTACCCCAGGAGAGTTCCAAATGTGTGTGGGTAGAATATATATCCCACGGGGGTAAAATTGAAAAAAGTTGAAAAACATTTTTTTTGGGACTTAGTCATTTTTCCGGCGTTTATCAGACTTTCAGATAGGGGAAATGTGAGTGAGCGTTCCGATTTCAGTTCCAGAGCGATTCGCCCAATGAGTCCTTGATATTTAGTCGTTTTCAGCCAATTTTCTGGATTTTTGAAAATTTCACTTTTTTGTGAAAATATCCACTAAATGAGGGAATAATATGTGTGAGGGTACCCCAGGAGAGTTCCAAATGTGTGTGGGTAGAATATATATCCCACGGGGGTAAAATTGAAAAAAGTTGAAAAAAAATTTTTTTTGGACTTAGTCATTTTTCCGGCGTTTATCAGACTTTCAGATAGGGGAAATGTCAGTGAGCGTTCTGATTTCAATTCCAGAGCGATTCGCCCAATGAGTCCTTGATATTTAGTCATTTTCAGCCAATTTTCAGGATTTTTGAAAATTTCACTTTTTTGTGAAAATATCCACTAAATGAGGGAATAATATGTATGAGGGTACCCCAGGACAGTTCCAAATGTGTGTGGGTAGAATATATATCCCACGAGGGTAAAATTGAAGAAAGTTTAAAAAATATTTTTTTTGGACTTAATCATTTTTCCGGCGTTTATCAGACTTTCACATAGGGAAAATGTAAGTGAGCGTTCAGATTTCAGTTCCAGAGCGATTCGCCCAATGAGTCCTTGATATTTAGTCGTTTTCAGCCAATTTTCTGGATTTTTAAAAATTTCACTTTTTTGTGAAAATATCCACTAAATGAGGGAATAATATGTGTGAGGGTATCCCAAGAGAGTTCTAAATATGTGTGGGTAGAATATATATCCCACGGGGATAAAATTGAAAAAAGTTGAAAAAAAATTTTTTTTGGACTTACTAATTTTTCCGGCGTTCATCAGACTTTCAGATAGGGGAAATGTCAGTGAGCATTCCGATATCAGTTCCAGAGCGATTCGCCCAATGAGTCCTTGATATTTAGTCGTTTTCAGCCAATTTTCTGGATTTTTGGAAATGTCACTTTTTTGTGAAAATATCCACTAAATGAGGGAATAATATGTGTAACGGTACCCCAGGAGAGTTCCAAATGTGTGTGGGTAGAATATATATCCCACGGGGGTAAAATTGAAAAAAGTTGAAAAAAATTTTTTTGGGACTTAGTCATTTTTCCGGCGTTTATCAGACTTTCAGATAGGGGAAATGTCAGTGAGCGTTCTGATTTCAGTTCCAGAGCGATTCGCCCAATGAGTCCTTGATATTTAGTCGTTTTCAGCCAATTTTCAGGATTTTTGAAAATTTCACTTTTTTGTGAAAATATCCACTAAATGAGGGAATAATATGTATGAGGGTACCCCAGGAGAGTTCCAAATGTGTGTGGGTAGAATATATATCCCACGGGGGTAAAATTGAAAAAAGTTGAAAAAAATTTTTTTGGGACTTAGTCATTTTTCCGGCGTTTATCAGACTTTCAGATAGGGGAAATGTCAGTGAGCGTTCTGATTTCAGTTCCAGAGCGATTCGCCCAATGAGTCCTTGATATTTAGTCGTTTTCAGCCAATTTTCAGGATTTTTGAAAATTTCACTTTTTTGTGAAAATATCCACTAAATGAGGGAATAATATGTATGAGGGTACCCCAGGAGAGTTCCAAATGTGTGTGGGTAGAATATATATCCCACGGGGGTAAAATTGAAAAAAGTTTAAAAAAATTTTTTTTGGGACTTAGTCATTTTTCCGGCGTTTATCAGACTTTCAGATAGGGGAAATGTCAGTGAGCATTCCGATATCAGTTCCAGAGTGATTCGCCCAATGAGTCCTTGATATTTAGTCGTTTTCAGCCAATTTTCTGTATTTTTGAAAATTTCAGTTTTTTGTGAAAATATCCACTAAATGAGGGAATAATATGTGTGAGGGTACCCCAGGAGAGTTCCAAATGTGTGTGGGTAGAATATATATCCCACGGGGGTAAAATTGAAAAAAGTTGAAAAAATTTTTTCTTGGACTTAGTAATTTTTCCGGCAATTATCAGACTTTCAGATAGGGGAAATGTCAGTGAGCGTTCAGATTTCAGTTCCAGAGCGATTTGCCCAATGAGTCCTTGATATTCAGCCATTTTCAGCCAATTTTCTGGATTTTTAAAAATTTCACTTTTTTGTGAAAATATCCACTAAATGAGGGAATAATATGTGTGAGGGTACCCCAGGAGAGTTGCAAATGTGTGTGGGTAGAATATATATCCCACGGGGGTAAAATTGAAAAAAGTTGAAAAACATTTTTTTTGGGACTTAGTCATTTTTCCGGCGTTTATCAGACTTTCAGATAGGGGAAATGTCAGTGAGCGTTCTGATTTCAGTTCCAGAGCGATTCGCCCAATGAGTCCTTGATATTTAGTCGTTTTCAGCCAATTTTCAGGATTTTTGAAAATTTCACTTTTTTGTGGAAATATCCACTAAATGAGGGAATAATATGTATGAGGGTACCCCAGGAGAGTTCCAAATGTGTGTGGGTAGAATATATATCCCACGGGGGTAAAATTGAAAAAAGTTTAAAAAAATTTTTTTTGGGACTTAGTCATTTTTCCGGCGTTTATCAGACTTTCAGATAGGGGAAATGTCAGTGAGCATTCCGATATCAGTTCCAGAGTGATTCGCCCAATGAGTCCTTGATATTTAGTCGTTTTCAGCCAATTTTCTGTATTTTTGAAAATTTCAGTTTTTTGTGAAAATATCCACTAAATGAGGGAATAATATGTGTGAGGGTACCCCAGGAGAGTTCCAAATGTGTGTGGGTAGAATATATATCCCACGGGGGTAAAATTGAAAAAAGTTGAAAAAAATTTTTTTTGGACTTAGTAATTTTTCCGGCGTTTATCAGACTTTCAGATAGGGGAAATGTCAGTGAGCGTTCAGATTTCAGTTCCAGAGCGATTTGCCCAATGAGTCCTTGATATTCAGCCATTTTCAGCCAATTTTCTGGATTTTTAAAATTTCACTTTTTTGTGAAAATATCCACTAAATGAGGGAATAATATGTGTGAGGGTACCCCAGAAGAGTTCCAAATGTGTGTGGGTAGAATATATATCCCACGGGGGTAAAATTGAAAAAAGTTGAAAAAAAATTTTTTTGGTACTTAGTCATTTTTCCGGCGTTTATCAGACTTTCAGATAGGGGAAATGTCAGTGAGCGTTCTGATTTCAGTTCCAGAGCGATTCGCCCAATGAGTCCTTGATATTTAGTCGTTTTCAGCCAATTTTCAGGATTTTTGAAAATTTCACTTTTTTGTGGAAATATCCACTAAATGAGGGAATAATATGTATGAGGGTACCCCAGGAGAGTTCCAAATGTGTGTGGGTAGAATATATATCCCACGGGGGTAAAATTGAAAAAAGTTTAAAAAAATTTTTTTTGGGACTTAGTCATTTTTCCGGCGTTTATCAGACTTTCAGATAGGGGAAATGTCAGTGAGCATTCCGATATCAGTTCCAGAGTGATTCGCCCAATGAGTCCTTGATATTTAGTCGTTTTCAGCCAATTTTCTGTATTTTTGAAAATTTCAGTTTTTTGTGAAAATATCCACTAAATGAGGGAATAATATGTGTGAGGGTACCCCAGGAGAGTTCCAAATGTGTGTGGGTAGAATATATATCCCACGGGGGTAAAATTGAAAAAAGTTGAAAAAAATTTTTTTTGGACTTAGTAATTTTTCCGGCGTTTATCAGACTTTCAGATAGGGGAAATGTCAGTGAGCGTTCAGATTTCAGTTCCAGAGCGATTTGCCCAATGAGTCCTTGATATTCAGCCATTTTCAGCCAATTTTCTGGATTTTTAAAATTTCACTTTTTTGTGAAAATATCCACTAAATGAGGGAATAATATGTGTGAGGGTACCCCAGAAGAGTTCCAAATGTGTGTGGGTAGAATATATATCCCACGGGGGTAAAATTGAAAAAAGTTGAAAAAAAATTTTTTTGGGACTTAGTCATTTTTCCGGCGTTTATCAGACTTTCAGATAGGGGAAATGTCAGTGAGCGTTCAGATTTCAGATCCAGAGCGATTTGCCCAATGAGTCCTTGATATTTAGACGTTTTCAGCCAATTTTCTGGATTTTTGAAAATTTCACTTTTTTTGTGAAAATATCCACTAAATGAGAGAATAATATGTGTGAGGGTACCCCAGGAGAGTTCCAAATGTGTGTGGGTAGAATATATATCCCACGGGGGTAAAATTGAAAAAAGTTGAAAAACATTTTTTTTGGGACTTAGTCATTTTTCCGGCGTTTATCAGACTTTCAGATAGGGGAAATGTGAGTGAGCGTTCCGATTTCAGTTCCAGAGTGATTCGCCCAATGAGTCCTTGATATTTAGTCGTTTTCAGCCAATTTTCTGGATTTTTGAAAATTTCACTTTTTTGTGAAAATATCCACTAAATGAGGGAATAATATGTGTGAGGGTACCCCAGGAGAGTTCCAAATGTGTGTGGGTAGAATATATATCCCACGGGGGTAAAATTGAAAAAAGTTGAAAAAAAATTTTTTTTGGACTTAGTCATTTTTCCGGCGTTTATCAGACTTTCAGATAGGGGAAATGTCAGTGAGCGTTCTGATTTCAATTCCAGAGCGATTCGCCCAATGAGTCCTTGATATTTAGTCATTTTCAGCCAATTTTCAGGATTTTTGAAAATTTCACTTTTTTGTGAAAATATCCACTAAATGAGGGAATAATATGTATGAGGGTACCCCAGGACAGTTCCAAATGTGTGTGGGTAGAATATATATCCCACGAGGGTAAAATTGAAGAAAGTTTAAAAAATATTTTTTTTGGACTTAATCATTTTTCCGGCGTTTATCAGACTTTCACATAGGGAAAATGTAAGTGAGCGTTCAGATTTCAGTTCCAGAGCGATTCGCCCAATGAGTCCTTGATATTTAGTCGTTTTCAGCCAATTTTCTGGATTTTTAAAAATTTCACTTTTTTGTGAAAATATCCACTAAATGAGGGAATAATATGTGTGAGGGTATCCCAAGAGAGTTCTAAATATGTGTGGGTAGAATATATATCCCACGGGGATAAAATTGAAAAAAGTTGAAAAAAAATTTTTTTTGGACTTACTAATTTTTCCGGCGTTCATCAGACTTTCAGATAGGGGAAATGTCAGTGAGCATTCCGATATCAGTTCCAGAGCGATTCGCCCAATGAGTCCTTGATATTTAGTCGTTTTCAGCCAATTTTCTGGATTTTTGGAAATGTCACTTTTTTGTGAAAATATCCACTAAATGAGGGAATAATATGTGTAACGGTACCCCAGGAGAGTTCCAAATGTGTGTGGGTAGAATATATATCCCACGGGGGTAAAATTGAAAAAAGTTGAAAAAAATTTTTTTGGGACTTAGTCATTTTTCCGGCGTTTATCAGACTTTCAGATAGGGGAAATGTCAGTGAGCGTTCTGATTTCAGTTCCAGAGCGATTCGCCCAATGAGTCCTTGATATTTAGTCGTTTTCAGCCAATTTTCAGGATTTTTGAAAATTTCACTTTTTTGTGAAAATATCCACTAAATGAGGGAATAATATGTATGAGGGTACCCCAGGAGAGTTCCAAATGTGTGTGGGTAGAATATATATCCCACGGGGGTAAAATTGAAAAAAGTTTAAAAAAAATTTTTTTGGGACTTAGTCATTTTTCCGGCGTTTATCAGACTTTCAGATAGGGGAAATGTCAGTGAGCATTCCGATATCAGTTCCAGAGTGATTCGCCCAATGAGTCCTTGATATTTAGTCGTTTTCAGCCAATTTTCTGTATTTTTGAAAATTTCAGTTTTTTGTGAAAATATCCACTAAATGAGGGAATAATATGTGTGAGGGTACCCCAGGAGAGTTCCAAATGTGTGTGGGTAGAATATATATCCCACGGGGGTAAAATTGAAAAAAGTTGAAAAAATTTTTTTTTGGACTTAGTAATTTTTCCGGCAATTATCAGACTTTCAGATAGGGGAAATGTCAGTGAGCGTTCAGATTTCAGTTCCAGAGCGATTTGCCCAATGAGTCCTTGATATTCAGCCATTTTCAGCCAATTTTCTGGATTTTTAAAAATTTCACTTTTTTGTGAAAATATCCACTAAATGAGGGAATAATATGTGTGAGGGTACCCCAGGAGAGTTCCAAATGTGTGTGGGTAGAATATATATCCCACGGGGGTAAAATTGAAAAAAGTTGAAAAACATTTTTTTTGGGACTTAGTCATTTTTCCGGCGTTTATCAGACTTTCAGATAGGGGAAATGTCAGTGAGCATTCTGATTTCAGTTCCAGAGCGATTCGCCCAATGAGTCCTTGATATTTAGTCGTTTTCAGCCAATTTTCAGGATTTTTGAAAATTTCACTTTTTTGTGAAAATATCCACTAAATGAGGGAATAATATGTATGAGGGTACCCCAGGAGAGTTCCAAATGTGTGTGGGTAGAATATATATCCCACGGGGGTAAAATTGAAAAAAGTTTAAAAAAAATTTTTTTGGGACTTAGTCATTTTTCCGGCGTTTATCAGACTTTCAGATAGGGGAAATGTCAGTGAGCATTCCGATATCAGTTCCAGAGTGATTCGCCCAATGAGTCCTTGATATTTAGTCGTTTTCAGCCAATTTTCTGTATTTTTGAAAATTTCAGTTTTTTGTGAAAATATCCACTAAATGAGGGAATAATATGTGTGAGGGTACCCCAGGAGAGTTCCAAATGTGTGTGGGTAGAATATATATCCCACGGGGGTAAAATTGAAAAAAGTTGTAAAAAATTTTTTTTGGACTTAGTAATTTTTCCGGCGTTTATCAGACTTTCAGATAGGGGAAATGTCAGTGAGCGTTCAGATTTCAGTTCCAGAGCGATTTGCCCAATGAGTCCTTGATATTCAGCCATTTTCAGCCAATTTTCTGGATTTTTAAAAATTTCACTTTTTTGTGAAAATATCCACTAAATGAGGGAATAATATGTGTGAGGGTACCCCAGAAGAGTTCCAAATGTGTGTGGGTAGAATATATATCCCACGGGGGTAAAATTGAAAAAAGTTGAAAAAAAATTTTTTTGGGACTTAGTCATTTTTCCGGCGTTTATCAGACTTTCAGATAGTGGAAATGTCAGTGAGCATTCCGATATCAGTTCCAGAGTGATTCGCCCAATGAGTCCTTGATATTTAGTCGTTTTCAGCCAATTTTCTGTATTTTTGAAAATTTCAGTTTTTTGTGAAAATATCCACTAAATGAGGGAATAATATGTGTGAGGGTACCCCAGGAGAGTTCCAAATGTGTGTGGGTAGAATATATATCCCACGGGGGTAAAATTGAAAAAAGTTGAAAAAAAATTTTTTTTGGACTTAGTCATTTTTCCGGCGTTTATCAGACTTTCAGATAGGGGAAATGTCAGTGAGCGTTCTGATTTCAATTCCAGAGCGATTCGCCCAATGAGTCCTTGATATTTAGTCATTTTCAGCCAATTTTCAGGATTTTTGAAAATTTCACTTTTTTGTGAAAATATCCACTAAATGAGGGAATAATATGTATGAGGGTACCCCAGGACAGTTCCAAATGTGTGTGGGTAGAATATATATCCCACGAGGGTAAAATTGAAGAAAGTTTAAAAAATATTTTTTTTGGACTTAATCATTTTTCCGGCGTTTATCAGACTTTCACATAGGGAAAATGTAAGTGAGCGTTCAGATTTCAGTTCCAGAGCGATTCGCCCAATGAGTCCTTGATATTTAGTCGTTTTCAGCCAATTTTCTGGATTTTTAAAAATTTCACTTTTTTGTGAAAATATCCACTAAATGAGGGAATAATATGTGTGAGGGTATCCCAAGAGAGTTCTAAATATGTGTGGGTAGAATATATATCCCACGGGGATAAAATTGAAAAAAGTTGAAAAAAAATTTTTTTTGGACTTACTAATTTTTCCGGCGTTCATCAGACTTTCAGATAGGGGAAATGTCAGTGAGCATTCCGATATCAGTTCCAGAGCGATTCGCCCAATGAGTCCTTGATATTTAGTCGTTTTCAGCCAATTTTCTGGATTTTTGGAAATGTCACTTTTTTGTGAAAATATCCACTAAATGAGGGAATAATATGTGTAACGGTACCCCAGGAGAGTTCCAAATGTGTGTGGGTAGAATATATATCCCACGGGGGTAAAATTGAAAAAAGTTGAAAAAAATTTTTTTGGGACTTAGTCATTTTTCCGGCGTTTATCAGACTTTCAGATAGGGGAAATGTCAGTGAGCGTTCTGATTTCAGTTCCAGAGCGATTCGCCCAATGAGTCCTTGATATTTAGTCGTTTTCAGCCAATTTTCAGGATTTTTGAAAATTTCACTTTTTTGTGAAAATATCCACTAAATGAGGGAATAATATGTATGAGGGTACCCCAGGAGAGTTCCAAATGTGTGTGGGTAGAATATATATCCCACGGGGGTAAAACTGAAAAAAGTTTAAAAAAAATTTTTTTGGGACTTAGTCATTTTTCCGGCGTTTATCAGACTTTCAGATAGGGGAAATGTCAGTGAGCATTCCGATATCAGTTCCAGAGTGATTCGCCCAATGAGTCCTTGATATTTAGTCGTTTTCAGCCAATTTTCTGTATTTTTGAAAATTTCAGTTTTTTGTGAAAATATCCACTAAATGAGGGAATAATATGTGTGAGGGTACCCCAGGAGAGTTCCAAATGTGTGTGGGTAGAATATATATCCCACGGGGGTAAAATTGAAAAAAGTTGAAAAAATTTTTTTTTGGACTTAGTAATTTTTCCGGCAATTATCAGACTTTCAGATAGGGGAAATGTCAGTGAGCGTTCAGATTTCAGTTCCAGAGCGATTTGCCCAATGAGTCCTTGATATTCAGCCATTTTCAGCCAATTTTCTGGATTTTTAAAAATTTCACTTTTTTGTGAAAATATCCACTAAATGAGGGAATAATATGTGTGAGGGTACCCCAGGAGAGTTCCAAATGTGTGTGGGTAGAATATATATCCCACGGGGGTAAAATTGAAAAAAGTTGAAAAACATTTTTTTTGGGACTTAGTCATTTTTCCGGCGTTTATCAGACTTTCAGATAGGGGAAATGTCAGTGAGCATTCTGATTTCAGTTCCAGAGCGATTCGCCCAATGAGTCCTTGATATTTAGTCGTTTTCAGCCAATTTTCTGTATTTTTGAAAATTTCACTTTTTTGTGAAAATATCCACTAAATGAGGGAATAATATGTGTGAGGGTACCCCAGGAGAGTTCCAAATGTGTGTGGGTAGA
Source organism: Phyllobates terribilis (assembly GCF_046119375.1). Taxonomy (NCBI): domain Eukaryota; kingdom Metazoa; phylum Chordata; class Amphibia; order Anura; family Dendrobatidae; genus Phyllobates; species Phyllobates terribilis. The sequence goes on along the minus strand of NW_027362805.1, from coordinate 8,990,957 downwards.
ATATATATCCCACGGGGGTAAAATTGAAAAAAGTTGAAAAAAATTTTTTTTGGACTTAGTAATTTTTCCGGCGTTTATCAGACTTTCAGATAGGGGAAATGTCAGTGAGCGTTCAGATTTCAGTTCCAGAGCGATTTGCCCAATGAGTCCTTGATATTCAGCCATTTTCAGCCAATTTTCTGGATTTTTAAAAATTTCACTTTTTTGTGAAAATATCCACTAAATGAGGGAATAATATGTGTGAGGGTACCCCAGAAGAGTTCCAAATGTGTGTGGGTAGAATATATATCCCACGGGGGTAAAATTGAAAAAAGTTGAAAAAAAATTTTTTTGGGACTTAGTCATTTTTCCGGCGTTTATCAGACTTTCAGATAGTGGAAATGTCAGTGAGCATTCCGATATCAGTTCCAGAGTGATTCGCCCAATGAGTCCTTGATATTTAGTCGTTTTCAGCCAATTTTCTGTATTTTTGAAAATTTCAGTTTTTTGTGAAAATATCCACTAAATGAGGGAATAATATGTGTGAGGGTACCCCAGGAGAGTTCCAAATGTGTGTGGGTAGAATATATATCCCACGGGGGTAAAATTGAAAAAAGTTGAAAAACATTTTTTTTGGGACTTAGTCATTTTTCCGGCGTTTATCAGACTTTCAGATAGGGGAAATGTCAGTGAGCGTTCTGATTTCAGTTCCAGAGCGATTCGCCCAATGAGTCCTTGATATTTAGTCGTTTTCAGCCAATTTTCAGGATTTTTGAAAATTTCACTTTTTTGTGAAAATATCCACTAAATGAGGGAATAATATGTATGAGGGTACCCCAGGAGAGTTCCAAATGTGTGTGGGTAGAATATATATCCCACGGGGGTAAAATTGAAAAAAGTTGAAAAAAAATTTTTTTGGACTTAGTCATTTTTCCGGCGTTTATCAGACTTTCAGATAGGGGAAATGTGAGTGAGCGTTCCGATTTCAGTTCCAGAGCGATTCGCCCAATGAGTCCTTGATATTTAGTCGTTTTCAGCCAATTTTCTGGATTTTTGAAAATTTCACTTTTTTGTGAAAATATCCACTAAATGAGGGAATAATATGTGTGAGGGTACCCCAGGAGAGTTCCAAATGTGTGTGGGTAGAATATATATCCCACGGGGGTAAAATTGAAAAAAGTTGAAAAAAAATTTTTTTGGACTTAGTCATTTTTCCAGCGTTTATCAGACTTTCAGATAGGGGAAATGTCAGTGAGCGTTCTGATTTCAATTCCAGAGCGATTCGCCCAATGAGTCCTTGATATTTAGTCATTTTCAGCCAATTTTCAGGATTTTTGAAAATTTCACTTTTTTGTGAAAATATCCACTAAATGAGGGAATAATATGTATGAGGGTACCCCAGGACAGTTCCAAATGTGTGTGGATAGAATATATATCCCACGAGGGTAAAATTGAAGGAAGTTTAAAAAATATTTTTTTTGGACTTAATCATTTTTCCGGCGTTTATCAGACTTTCAGATAGGGAAAATGTAAGTGAGCGTTCAGATTTCAGTTCCAGAGCGATTCGCCCAATGAGTCCTTGATATTTAGTCGTTTTCAGCCAATTTTCTGGATTTTTAAAAATTTCACTTTTTTGTGAAAATATCCACTAAATGAGGGAATAATATGTGTGAGGGTATCCCAAGAGAGTTCTAAATATGTGTGGGTAGAATATATATCCCACGGGGATAAAATTGAAAAAAGTTGAAAAAAAATTTTTTTTGGACTTACTAATTTTTCCGGCGTTCATCAGACTTTCAGATAGGGGAAATGTCAGTGAGCATTCCGATATCAGTTCCAGATCGATTCGCCCAATGAGTCCTTGATATTTAGTCGTTTTCAGCCAATTTTCTGGATTTTTGGAAAAGTCACTTTTTTGTGAAAATATCCACTAAATGAGGGAATAATATGTGTAACGGTACCCCAGGAGAGTTCCAAATGTGTGTGGGTAGAATATATATCCCACGGGGGTAAAATTGAAAAAAGTTGAAAAAATTTTTTTTTGGACTTAGTAATTTTTCCGTCAATTATCAGACTTTCAGATAGGGGAAATGTCAGTGAGCGTTCAGATTTCAGTTCCAGAGCGATTTGCCCAATGAGTCCTTGATATTCAGCCATTTTCAGCCAATTTTCTGGATTTTTAAAAATTTCACTTTTTTGTGAAAATATCCACTAAATGAGGGAATAATATGTGTGAGGGTACCCCAGGAGAGTTGCAAATGTGTGTGGGTAGAATATATATCCCACGGGGGTAAAATTGAAAAAAGTTGAAAAACATTTTTTTTGGGACTTAGTCATTTTTCCGGCGTTTATCAGACTTTCAGATAGGGGAAATGTCAGTGAGCATTCTGATTTCAGTTCCAGAGCGATTCGCCCAATGAGTCCTTGATATTTAGTCGTTTTCAGCCAATTTTCAGGATTTTTGAAAATTTCACTTTTTTGTGAAAATATCCACTAAATGAGGGAATAATATGTATGAGGGTACCCCAGGAGAGTTCCAAATGTGTGTGGGTAGAATATATATCCCACGGGGGTAAAATTGAAAAAAGTTGAAAAAAAATTTTTTTGGACTTAGTCATTTTTCCGGCGTTTATCAGACTTTCAGATAGGGGAAATGTGAGTGAGCGTTCCGATTTCAGTTCCAGAGCGATTCGCCCAATGAGTCCTTGATATTTAGTCGTTTTCAGCCAATTTTCAGGATTTTTGAAAATTTCACTTTTTTGTGAAAATATCCACTAAATGAGGGAATAATATGTATGAGGGTACCCCAGGAGAGTTCCAAATGTGTGTGGGTAGAATATATATCCCACGGGGGTAAAATTGAAAAAAGTTTAAAAAAAATTTTTTTGGGACTTAGTCATTTTTCCGGCGTTTATCAGACTTTCAGATAGGGGAAATGTCAGTGAGCATTCCGATATCAGTTCCAGAGTGATTCGCCCAATGAGTCCTTGATATTTAGTCGTTTTCAGCCAATTTTCTGTATTTTTGAAAATTTCAGTTTTTTGTGAAAATATCCACTAAATGAGGGAATAATATGTGTGAGGGTACCCCAGGAGAGTTCCAAATGTGTGTGGGTAGAATATATATCCCACGGGGGTAAAATTGAAAAAAGTTGAAAAAAATTTTTTTTGGACTTAGTAATTTTTCCGGCGTTTATCAGACTTTCAGATAGGGGAAATGTCAGTGAGCGTTCAGATTTCAGTTCCAGAGCGATTTGCCCAATGAGTCCTTGATATTCAGCCATTTTCAGCCAATTTTCTGGATTTTTAAAAATTTCACTTTTTTGTGAAAATATCCACTAAATGAGGGAATAATATGTGTGAGGGTACCCCAGAAGAGTTCCAAATGTGTGTGGGTAGAATATATATCCCACGGGGGTAAAATTGAAAAAAGTTGAAAAAAAATTTTTTTGGGACTTAGTCATTTTTCCGGCGTTTATCAGACTTTCAGATAGTGGAAATGTCAGTGAGCATTCCGATATCAGTTCCAGAGTGATTCGCCCAATGAGTCCTTGATATTTAGTCGTTTTCAGCCAATTTTCTGTATTTTTGAAAATTTCAGTTTTTTGTGAAAATATCCACTAAATGAGGGAATAATATGTGTGAGGGTACCCCAGGAGAGTTCCAAATGTGTGTGGGTAGAATATTTATCCCACGGGGGTAAAATTGAAAAAAGTTGAAAAACATTTTTTTTGGGACTTAGTCATTTTTCCGGCGTTTATCAGACTTTCAGATAGGGGAAATGTCAGTGAGCGTTCTGATTTCAGTTCCAGAGCGATTCGCCCAATGAGTCCTTGATATTTAGTCGTTTTCAGCCAATTTTCAGGATTTTTGAAAATTTCACTTTTTTGTGAAAATATCCACTAAATGAGGGAATAATATGTATGAGGGTACCCCAGGAGAGTTCCAAATGTGTGTGGGTAGAATATATATCCCACGGGGGTAAAATTGAAAAAAGTTGAAAAAAAATTTTTTTGGACTTAGTCATTTTTCCGGCGTTTATCAGACTTTCAGATAGGGGAAATGTGAGTGAGCGTTCCGATTTCAGTTCCAGAGCGATTCGCCCAATGAGTCCTTGATATTTAGTCGTTTTCAGCCAATTTTCTGGATTTTTGAAAATTTCACTTTTTTGTGAAAATATCCACTAAATGAGGGAATAATATGTGTGAGGGTACCCCAGGAGAGTTCCAAATGTGTGTGGGTAGAATATATATCCCACGGGGGTAAAATTGAAAAAAGTTGAAAAAAAATTTTTTTGGACTTAGTCATTTTTCCAGCGTTTATCAGACTTTCAGATAGGGGAAATGTCAGTGAGCGTTCTGATTTCAATTCCAGAGCGATTCGCCCAATGAGTCCTTGATATTTAGTCATTTTCAGCCAATTTTCAGGATTTTTGAAAATTTCACTTTTTTGTGAAAATATCCACTAAATGAGGGAATAATATGTATGAGGGTACCCCAGGACAGTTCCAAATGTGTGTGGATAGAATATATATCCCACGAGGGTAAAATTGAAGGAAGTTTAAAAAATATTTTTTTTGGACTTAATCATTTTTCCGGCGTTTATCAGACTTTCAGATAGGGAAAATGTAAGTGAGCGTTCAGATTTCAGTTCCAGAGCGATTCGCCCAATGAGTCCTTGATATTTAGTCGTTTTCAGCCAATTTTCTGGATTTTTAAAAATTTCACTTTTTTGTGAAAATATCCACTAAATGAGGGAATAATATGTGTGAGGGTATCCCAAGAGAGTTCTAAATATGTGTGGGTAGAATATATATCCCACGGGGATAAAATTGAAAAAAGTTGAAAAAAAATTTTTTTTGGACTTACTAATTTTTCCGGCGTTCATCAGACTTTCAGATAGGGGAAATGTCAGTGAGCATTCCGATATCAGTTCCAGAGCGATTCGCCCAATGAGTCCTTGATATTTAGTCGTTTTCAGCCAATTTTCTGGATTTTTGGAAATGTCACTTTTTTGTGAAAATATCCACTAAATGAGGGAATAATATGTGTAACGGTACCCCAGGAGAGTTCCAAATGTGTGTGGGTAGAATATATATCCCACGGGGGTAAAATTGAAAAAAGTTGAAAAAATTTTTTTTTGGACTTAGTAATTTTTCCGGCAATTATCAGACTTTCAGATAGGGGAAATGTCAGTGAGCGTTCAGATTTCAGTTCCAGAGCGATTTGCCCAATGAGTCCTTGATATTCAGCCATTTTCAGCCAATTTTCTGGATTTTTAAAAATTTCACTTTTTTGTGAAAATATCCACTAAATGAGGGAATAATATGTGTGAGGGTACCCCAGGAGAGTTGCAAATGTGTGTGGGTAGAATATATATCCCACGGGGGTAAAATTGAAAAAAGTTGAAAAACATTTTTTTTGGGACTTAGTCATTTTTCCGGCGTTTATCAGACTTTCAGATAGGGGAAATGTCAGTGAGCATTCTGATTTCAGTTCCAGAGCGATTCGCCCAATGAGTCCTTGATATTTAGTCGTTTTCAGCCAATTTTCAGGATTTTTGAAAATTTCACTTTTTTGTGAAAATATCCACTAAATGAGGGAATAATATGTATGAGGGTACCCCAGGAGAGTTCCAAATGTGTGTGGGTAGAATATATATCCCACGGGGGTAAAATTGAAAAAAGTTGAAAAAAAATTTTTTTGGACTTAGTCATTTTTCCAGCGTTTATCAGACTTTCAGATAGGGGAAATGTCAGTGAGCGTTCTGATTTCAATTCCAGAGCGATTCGCCCAATGAGTCCTTGATATTTAGTCATTTTCAGCCAATTTTCAGGATTTTTGAAAATTTCACTTTTTTGTGAAAATATCCACTAAATGAGGGAATAATATGTATGAGGGTACCCCAGGACAGTTCCAAATGTGTGTGGATAGAATATATATCCCACGAGGGTAAAATTGAAGGAAGTTTAAAAAATATTTTTTTTGGACTTAATCATTTTTCCGGCGTTTATCAGACTTTCAGATAGGGAAAATGTAAGTGAGCGTTCAGATTTCAGTTCCAGAGCGATTCGCCCAATGAGTCCTTGATATTTAGTCGTTTTCAGCCAATTTTCTGGATTTTTAAAAATTTCACTTTTTTGTGAAAATATCCACTAAATGAGGGAATAATATGTGTGAGGGTATCCCAAGAGAGTTCTAAATATGTGTGGGTAGAATATATATCCCACGGGGATAAAATTGAAAAAAGTTGAAAAAAAATTTTTTTTGGACTTACTAATTTTTCCGGCGTTCATCAGACTTTCAGATAGGGGAAATGTCAGTGAGCATTCCGATATCAGTTCCAGAGCGATTCGCCCAATGAGCCCTTGATATTTAGTCGTTTTCAGCCAATTTTCTGGATTTTTGGAAATGTCACTTTTTTGTGAAAATATCCACTAAATGAGGGAATAATATGTGTAACGGTACCCCAGGAGAGTTCCAAATGTGTGTGGGTAGAATATATATCCCACGGGGGTAAAATTGAAAAAAGTTGAAAAAATTTTTTTTTGGACTTAGTAATTTTTCCGGCAATTATCAGACTTTCAGATAGGGGAAATGTCAGTGAGCGTTCAGATTTCAGTTCCAGAGCGATTTGCCCAATGAGTCCTTGATATTCAGCCATTTTCAGCCAATTTTCTGGATTTTTAAAAATTTCACTTTTTTGTGAAAATATCCACTAAATGAGGGAATAATATGTGTGAGGGTACCCCAGGAGAGTTGCAAATGTGTGTGGGTAGAATATATATCCCACGGGGGTAAAATTGAAAAAAGTTGAAAAACATTTTTTTTGGGACTTAGTCATTTTTCCGGCGTTTATCAGACTTTCAGATAGGGGAAATGTCAGTGAGCATTCTGATTTCAGTTCCAGAGCGATTCGCCCAATGAGTCCTTGATATTTAGTCGTTTTCAGCCAATTTTCAGGATTTTTGAAAATTTCACTTTTTTGTGAAAATATCCACTAAATGAGGGAATAATATGTATGAGGGTACCCCAGGAGAGTTCCAAATGTGTGTGGGTAGAATATATATCCCACGGGGGTAAAATTGAAAAAAGTTTAAAAAAAATTTTTTTGGGACTTAGTCATTTTTCCGGCGTTTATCAGACTTTCAGATAGGGGAAATGTCAGTGAGCATTCCGATATCAGTTCCAGAGTGATTCGCCCAATGAGTCCTTGATATTTAGTCGTTTTCAGCCAATTTTCTGTATTTTTGAAAATTTCAGTTTTTTGTGAAAATATCCACTAAATGAGGGAATAATATGTGTGAGGGTACCCCAGGAGAGTTCCAAATGTGTGTGGGTAGAATATATATCCCACGGGGGTAAAATTGAAAAAAGTTGAAAAAAATTTTTTTTGGACTTAGTAATTTTTCCGGCGTTTATCAGACTTTCAGATAGGGGAAATGTCAGTGAGCGTTCAGATTTCAGTTCCAGAGCGATTTGCCCAATGAGTCCTTGATATTCAGCCATTTTCAGCCAATTTTCTGGATTTTTAAAAATTTCACTTTTTTGTGAAAATATCCACTAAATGAGGGAATAATATGTGTGAGGGTACCCCAGGAGAGTTCCAAATGTGTGTGGGTAGAATATATATCCCACGAGGGTAAAATTGAAAAAAGTTGAAAAAAAATTTTTTTGGACTTAGTCATTTTTCCAGCGTTTATCAGACTTTCAGATAGGGGAAATGTCAGTGAGCGTTCTGATTTCAATTCCAGAGCGATTCGCCCAATGAGTCCTTGATATTTAGTCATTTTCAGCCAATTTTCAGGATTTTTGAAAATTTCACTTTTTTGTGAAAATATCCACTAAATGAGGGAATAATATGTATGAGGGTACCCCAGGACAGTTCCAAATGTGTGTGGATAGAATATATATCCCACGAGGGTAAAATTGAAGGAAGTTTAAAAAATATTTTTTTTGGACTTAATCATTTTTCCGGCGTTTATCAGACTTTCAGATAGGGAAAATGTAAGTGAGCGTTCAGATTTCAGTTCCAGAGCGATTCGCCCAATGAGTCCTTGATATTTAGTCGTTTTCAGCCAATTTTCTGGATTTTTAAAAATTTCACTTTTTTGTGAAAATATCCACTAAATGAGGGAATAATATGTGTGAGAGTATCCCAAGAGAGTTCTAAATATGTGTGGGTAGAATATATATCCCACGGGGATAAAATTGAAAAAAGTTGAAAAAAAATTTTTTTTGGACTTACTAATTTTTCCGGCGTTCATCAGACTTTCAGATAGGGGAAATGTCAGTGAGCATTCCGATATCAGTTCCAGAGCGATTCGCCCAATGAGTCCTTGATATTTAGTCGTTTTCAGCCAATTTTCTGGATTTTTGGAAATGTCACTTTTTTGTGAAAATATCCACTAAATGAGGGAATAATATGTGTAACGGTACCCCAGGAGAGTTCCAAATGTGTGTGGGTAGAATATATATCCCACGGGGGTAAAATTGAAAAAAGTTGAAAAAAATTTTTTTTGGACTTAGTAATTTTTCCGGCGTTTATCAGACTTTCAGATAGGGGAAATGTCAGTGAGCGTTCAGATTTCAGTTCCAGAGCGATTTGCCCAATGAGTCCTTGATATTCAGCCATTTTCAGCCAATTTTCTGGATTTTTAAAAATTTCACTTTTTTGTGAAAACATCCACTAAATGAGGGAATAATATGTGTGAGGGTACCCCAGGAGAGTTCCAAATGTGTGTGGGTAGAATATATATCCCACGGGGGTAAAATTGAAAAAAGTTGAAAAACATTTTTTTTGGGACTTAGTCATTTTTCCGGCGTTTATCAGACTTTCAGATAGGGGAAATGTGAGTGAGCGTTCCGATTTCAGTTCCAGAGCGATTCGCCCAATGAGTCCTTGATATTAAGTCGTTTTCAGCCAATTTTCTGGATTTTTGAAAATTTCACTTTTTTGTGAAAATATCCACTAAATGAGGGAATAATATGTGTGAGGGTATCCCAAGAGAGTTCTAAATGTGTGTGGGTAGAATATATATCCCACGGGGATAAAATTGAAAAAAATTGAAAAAAAATTTTTTTTGGACTTACTAATTTTTCCGGCGTTCATCAGACTTTCAGATAGGGGAAATGTCAGTGAGCATTCCGATATCAGTTCCAGAGCGATTCGCCCAATGAGTCCTTGATATTTAGTCGTTTTCAGCCAATTTTCTGGATTTTTGAAAATGTCACTTTTTTGTGAAAATATCCACTAAATGAGGGAATAATATGTGTGAGGGTACCCCAGGAGAGTTCCAAATGTGTGTGGGTAGAATATATATCCCACGGGGGTAAAATTGAAAAAAGTTGAAAAAAAATTTTTTTTGGACTTATTCATTTTTCCGGCGTTTATCAGACTTTCAGATAGGGGAAATGTAAGTGAGCGTTCTGATTTCAGTTCCAGAGCGATTCGCCCAATGAGTCCTTGATATTTAGTCATTTTCAGCCAATTTTCAGGATTTTTGAAAATTTCACTTTTTTGTGAAAATATCCACTAAATGAGGGAATAATATGTGTGAGGGTATCCCAAGAGAGTTCTAAATATGTGTGGGTAGAATATATATCCCACGGGGATAAAATTGAAAAAAGTTGAAAAAAAATTTTTTTTGGACTTACTAATTTTTCCGGCGTTCATCAGACTTTCAGATAGGGGAAATGTCAGTGAGCATTCCGATATCAGTTCCAGAGCGATTTGCCCAATGAGTCCTTGATATTCAGCCATTTTCAGCCAATTTTCTGGATTTTTAAAAATTTCACTTTTTTGTGAAAATATCCACTAAATGAGGGAATAATATGTGTGAGGGTACCCCAGGAGAGTTCCAAATGTGTGTGGGTAGAATATATATCCCACGGGGATAAAATTGAAAAAAGTTGAAAAAAAATTTTTTTTGGACTTAGTAATTTTTCCGGCGTTCATCAGACTTTCAGATAGGGGAAATGTCAGTGAGCATTCCGATTTCAGTTCCAGAGCGATTCGCCCAATGAGTCCTTGATATTTAGTCATTTTCAGCCAATTTTCTGGATTTTTGAAAATTTCACTTTTTTGTGAAAATATCCACTAAATGAGGGAATAATATGTGTGAGGGTATCCCAAGAGAGTTCTAAATGTGTGTGGGTAGAATATATATCCCACGGGGAGAAAATTGAAAAAAGTTGAAAAAAAATTTTTTTTGGACTTACTAATTTTTCCGGCGTTCATCAGACTTTCAGATAGGGGAAATGTCAGTGAGCATTCCGATATCAGTTCCAGAGCGATTCGCCCAATGAGTCCTTGATATTTAGTCGTTTTCAGCCAATTTTCTGGATTTTTGAAAATGTCACTTTTTTGTGAAAATATCCACTAAATGAGGGAATAATATGTGTGAGGGTACCCCAGGAGAGTTCCAAATGTGTGTGGGTAGAATATATATCCCACGGGGGTAAAATTGAAAAAAGTTGAAAAAATTTTTTTTTTGGACTTAGTCATTTTTCCGGCGTTTATCAGACTTTCAGATAGGGGAAATGTCAGTGAACGTTCTGATTTCACTTCCAGAGCGATTCGCCCAATGAGTCCTTGATATTTAGTCATTTTCAGCCAATTTTCAGGATTTTTGAAAATTTCACTTTTTTGTGAAAATATCCACTAAATGAGGGAATAATATGTGTGAGGGTATCCCAAGAGAGTTCTAAATATGTGTGGGTAGAATATATATCCCACGGGGATAAAATTGAAAAAAGTTGAAAAAAAATGTTTTTTGGACTTACTAATTTTTCCGGCGTTCATCAGACTTTCAGATAGGGGAAATGTCAGTGAGCATTCCGATATCAGTTCCAGAGCGATTTGCCCAATGAGTCCTTGATATTCAGCCATTTTCAGCCAATTTTCTGGATTTTTAAAAATTTCACTTTTTTGTGAAAATATCCACTAAATGAGGGAATAATATGTGTGAGGGTACCCCAGGAGAGTTCCAAATGTGTGTGGGTAGAATATATATCCCACGGGGGTAAAATTGAAAAAAGTTGAAAAAAAATTTTTTTGGGACTTAGTCATTTTTCCGGCGTTCATCAGACTTTCAGATAGGGGAAATGTCGGTGAGCATTCCGATATCAGTTCCAGAGCGATTCGCCCAATGAGTCCTTGATATTTAGTCGTTTTCAGCCAATTTTCTGGATTTTTGAAAATGTCACTTTTTTGTGAAAATATCCACTAAATGAGGGAATAATATGTGTGAGGGTACCCCAGGAGAGTTCCAAATGTGTGTGGGTAGAATATATATCCCACGGGGGTAAAATTGAAAAAAGTTGAAAAAAAATTTTTTTTGGACTTAGTCATTTTTCCGGCGTTTATCAGACTTTCAGATAGGGGAAATATCAGTGAACGTTCTGATTTCAGTTCCAGAGCGATTCGCCCAATGAGTCCTTGATATTTACTCGTTTTCAGCCAATTTTCTGGATTTTTGAAAATTTCACTTTTTTGTGAAAATATCCACTAAATGAGGGAATAATATGTGTGAGGGTATCCCAAGAGAGTTCTAAATGTGTGTGGGTAGAATATATATCCCACGGGGATAAAATTGAAAAAAGTTGAAAAAACATTTTTTTTGGACTTACTAATTTTTCCGGCGTTCATCAGACTTTCAGATAGGGGAAATGTCAGTGAGCATTCCGATATCAGTTCCAGAGCGATTTGCCCAATGAGTCCTTGATATTCAGCCATTTTCAGCCAATTTTCTGGATTTTTAAAAATTTCACTTTTTGTGAAAATATCCACTAAATGAGGGAATAATATGTGTGAGGGTACCCCAGGAGAGTTCCAAATGTGTGTGGGTAGAATATATATCCCACGGGGGTAAAATTGAAAAAAGTTGAAAAAAATTTTTTTTTGGACTTACTAATTTTTCCGGCGTTCATCAGACTTTCAGATAGGGGAAATGTCAGTGAGCATTCCGATTTCAGTTCCAGAGCGATTCGCCCAATGAGTCCTTGATATTTAGACGTTTTCAGCCAATTTTCTGGATTTTTGAAAATTTCACTTTTTTTGTGAAAATATCCACTAAATGAGAGAATAATATGTGTGAGGGTACCCCAGGAGAGTTCCAAATGTGTGTGGGTAGAATATATATCCCACGGGGGTAAAATTGAAAAAAGTTGAAAAACATTTTTTTTGGGACTTAGTCATTTTTCCGGCGTTTATCAGACTTTCAGATAGGGGAAATGTGAGTGAGCGTTCCGATTTCAGTTCCAGAGCGATTCGCCCAATGAGTCCTTGATATTTAGTCGTTTTCAGCCAATTTTCTGGATTTTTGAAAATTTCACTTTTTTGTGAAAATATCCACTAAATGAGGGAATAATATGTGTGAGGGTATCCCAAGAGAGTTCTAAATGTGTGTGGGTAGAATATATATCCCACGGGGATAAAATTGAAAAAAGTTGAAAAAAAATTTTTTTTGGACTTCCTAATTTTTCCGGTGTTCATCAGACTTTCAGATAGGGGAAATGTCAGTGAGCATTCCGATATCAGTTCCAGAGCGATTCGCCCAATGAGTCCTTGATATTTAGTCGTTTTCAGCCAATTTTCTGGATTTTTGAAAATTTCACTTTTTTGTGAAAATATCCACTAAATGAGGGAATAATATGTATGAGGGTACCCCAGGAGAGTTATAAATGTGTGTGGGTAGAATATATATCCCACGGGGGTAAAATTGAAAAAAGTTTAAAAAAAAATTTTTTTGGACTTAGTCATTTTTCCGCCGTTTATCAGACTTTCAGATAGGGGAAATGTCAGTGAGCATTCCGATATCAGTTCCAGAGTGATTCGCCCAATGAGTCCTTGATATTTAGTCGTTTTCAGCCAATTTTCTGTATTTTTGAAAATTTCAGTTTTTTGTGAAAATATCCACTAAATGAGGGAATAATATGTGTGAGGGTACCCCAGGAGAGTTCCAAATGTGTGTGGGTAGAATATATATCCCACGGGGGTAAAATTGAAAAAAGTTGAAAAAAAATTTTTTTTGGACTTATTCATTTTTCCGGCGTTTATCAGACTTTCAGATAGGGGAAATGTCAGTGAGCGTTCTGATTTCAGTTCCAGAGCGATTCGCCCAATGAGTCCTTGATATTTAGTCATTTTCAGCCAATTTTCAGGATTTTTGAAAATTTCACTTTTTTGTGAAAATATCCACTAAATGAGGGAATAATATGTGTGAGGGTATCCCAAGAGAGTTCTAAATATGTGTGGGTAGAATATATATCCCACGGGGATAAAATTGAAAAAAGTTGAAAAAAAATTTTTTTTGGACTTACTAATTTTTCCGGCGTTCATCAGACTTTCAGATAGGGGAAATGTCAGTGAGCATTCCGATATCAGTTCCAGAGCGATTTGCCCAATGAGTCCTTGATATTCAGCCATTTTCAGCCAATTTTCTGGATTTTTAAAAATTTCACTTTTTTGTGAAAATATCCACTAAATGAGGGAATAATATGTGTGAGGGTACCCCAGGAGAGTTCCAAATGTGTGTGGGTAGAATATATATCCCACGGGGATAAAATTGAAAAAAGTTGAAAAAAAATTTTTTTTGGACTTAGTAATTTTTCCGGCGTTCATCAGACTTTCAGATAGGGGAAATGTCAGTGAGCATTCCGATTTCAGTTCCAGAGCGATTCGCCCAATGAGTCCTTGATATTTAGACGTTTTCAGCCAATTTTCTGGATTTTTGAAAATTTCACTTTTTTTGTGAAAATATCCACTAAATGAGAGAATAATATGTGTGAGGGTACCCCAGGAGAGTTCCAAATGTGTGTGGGTAGAATATATATCCCACGGGGGTAAAATTGAAAAAAGTTGAAAAAAAATTTTTTTGGGACTTAGTCATTTTTCCGGCGTTCATCAGACTTTCAGATAGGGGAAATGTCGGTGAGCATTCCGATATCAGTTCCAGAGCGATTCGCCCAATGAGTCCTTGATATTTAGTCGTTTTCAGCCAATTTTCTGGATTTTTGAAAATGTCACTTTTTTGTGAAAATATCCACTAAATGAGGGAATAATATGTGTGAGGGTACCCCAGGAGAGTTCCAAATGTGTGTGGGTAGAATATATATCCCACGGGGGTAAAATTGAAAAAAGTTGAAAAAAAATTTTTTTTGGACTTAGTCATTTTTCCGGCGTTTATCAGACTTTCAGATAGGGGAAATATCAGTGAACGTTCTGATTTCAGTTCCAGAGCGATTCGCCCAATGAGTCCTTGATATTTACTCGTTTTCAGCCAATTTTCTGGATTTTTGAAAATTTCACTTTTTTGTGAAAATATCCACTAAATGAGGGAATAATATGTGTGAGGGTATCCCAAGAGAGTTCTAAATGTGTGTGGGTAGAATATATATCCCACGGGGATAAAATTGAAAAAAGTTGAAAAAACATTTTTTTTGGACTTACTAATTTTTCCGGCGTTCATCAGACTTTCAGATAGGGGAAATGTCAGTGAGCATTCCGATATCAGTTCCAGAGCGATTTGCCCAATGAGTCCTTGATATTCAGCCATTTTCAGCCAATTTTCTGGATTTTTAAAAATTTCACTTTTTGTGAAAATATCCACTAAATGAGGGAATAATATGTGTGAGGGTACCCCAGGAGAGTTCCAAATGTGTGTGGGTAGAATATATATCCCACGGGGGTAAAATTGAAAAAAGTTGAAAAAAATTTTTTTTTGGACTTACTAATTTTTCCGGCGTTCATCAGACTTTCAGATAGGGGAAATGTCAGTGAGCATTCCGATTTCAGTTCCAGAGCGATTCGCCCAATGAGTCCTTGATATTTAGACGTTTTCAGCCAATTTTCTGGATTTTTGAAAATTTCACTTTTTTTGTGAAAATATCCACTAAATGAGAGAATAATATGTGTGAGGGTACCCCAGGAGAGTTCCAAATGTGTGTGGGTAGAATATATATCCCACGGGGGTAAAATTGAAAAAAGTTGAAAAACATTTTTTTTGGGACTTAGTCATTTTTCCGGCGTTTATCAGACTTTCAGATAGGGGAAATGTGAGTGAGCGTTCCGATTTCAGTTCCAGAGCGATTCGCCCAATGAGTCCTTGATATTTAGTCGTTTTCAGCCAATTTTCTGGATTTTTGAAAATTTCACTTTTTTGTGAAAATATCCACTAAATGAGGGAATAATATGTGTGAGGGTATCCCAAGAGAGTTCTAAATGTGTGTGGGTAGAATATATATCCCACGGGGATAAAATTGAAAAAAGTTGAAAAAAAATTTTTTTTGGACTTCCTAATTTTTCCGGTGTTCATCAGACTTTCAGATAGGGGAAATGTCAGTGAGCATTCCGATATCAGTTCCAGAGCGATTCGCCCAATGAGTCCTTGATATTTAGTCGTTTTCAGCCAATTTTCTGGATTTTTGAAAATGTCACTTTTTTGTGAAAATATCCACTAAATGAGGGAATAATATGTATGAGGGTACCCCAGGAGAGTTATAAATGTGTGTGGGTAGAATATATATCCCACGGGGGTAAAATTGAAAAAAGTTTAAAAAAAAATTTTTTTGGACTTAGTCATTTTTCCGCCGTTTATCAGACTTTCAGATAGGGGAAATGTCAGTGAGCATTCCGATATCAGTTCCAGAGTGATTCGCCCAATGAGTCCTTGATATTTAGTCGTTTTCAGCCAATTTTCTGTATTTTTGAAAATTTCAGTTTTTTGTGAAAATATCCACTAAATGAGGGAATAATATGTGTGAGGGTACCCCAGGAGAGTTCCAAATGTGTGTGGGTAGAATATATATCCCACGGGGGTAAAATTGAAAAAAGTTGAAAAAAAATTTTTTTTGGACTTATTCATTTTTCCGGCGTTTATCAGACTTTCAGATAGGGGAAATGTCAGTGAGCGTTCTGATTTCAGTTCCAGAGCGATTCGCCCAATGAGTCCTTGATATTTAGTCATTTTCAGCCAATTTTCAGGATTTTTGAAAATTTCACTTTTTTGTGAAAATATCCACTAAATGAGGGAATAATATGTGTGAGGGTATCCCAAGAGAGTTCTAAATATGTGTGGGTAGAATATATATCCCACGGGGATAAAATTGAAAAAAGTTGAAAAAAAATTTTTTTTGGACTTACTAATTTTTCCGGCGTTCATCAGACTTTCAGATAGGGGAAATGTCAGTGAGCATTCCGATATCAGTTCCAGAGCGATTTGCCCAATGAGTCCTTGATATTCAGCCATTTTCAGCCAATTTTCTGGATTTTTAAAAATTTCACTTTTTTGTGAAAATATCCACTAAATGAGGGAATAATATGTGTGAGGGTACCCCAGGAGAGTTCCAAATGTGTGTGGGTAGAATATATATCCCACGGGGATAAAATTGAAAAAAGTTGAAAAAAAATTTTTTTTGGACTTAGTAATTTTTCCGGCGTTCATCAGACTTTCAGATAGGGGAAATGTCAGTGAGCATTCCGATTTCAGTTCCAGAGCGATTCGCCCAATGAGTCCTTGATATTTAGTCATTTTCAGCCAATTTTCTGGATTTTTGAAAATTTCACTTTTTTGTGAAAATATCCACTAAATGAGGGAATAATATGTGTGAGGGTATCCCAAGAGAGTTCTAAATGTGTGTGGGTAGAATATATATCCCACGGGGAGAAAATTGAAAAAAGTTGAAAAAAAATTTTTTTTGGACTTACTAATTTTTCCGGCGTTCATCAGACTTTCAGATAGGGGAAATGTCAGTGAGCATTCCGATATCAGTTCCAGAGCGATTCGCCCAATGAGTCCTTGATATTTAGTCGTTTTCAGCCAATTTTCTGGATTTTTGAAAATGTCACTTTTTTGTGAAAATATCCACTAAATGAGGGAATAATATGTGTGAGGGTACCCCAGGAGAGTTCCAAATGTGTGTGGGTAGAATATATATCCCACGGGGGTAAAATTGAAAAAAGTTGAAAAAATTTTTTTTTTGGACTTAGTCATTTTTCCGGCGTTTATCAGACTTTCAGATAGGGGAAATGTCAGTGAACGTTCTGATTTCACTTCCAGAGCGATTCGCCCAATGAGTCCTTGATATTTAGTCATTTTCAGCCAATTTTCAGGATTTTTGAAAATTTCACTTTTTTGTGAAAATATCCACTAAATGAGGGAATAATATGTGTGAGGGTATCCCAAGAGAGTTCTAAACATGTGTGGGTAGAATATATATCCCACGGGGATAAAATTGAAAAAAGTTGAAAAAAAATGTTTTTTGGACTTACTAATTTTTCCGGCGTTCATCAGACTTTCAGATAGGGGAAATGTCAGTGAGCATTCCGATATCAGTTCCAGAGCGATTTGCCCAATGAGTCCTTGATATTCAGCCATTTTCAGCCAATTTTCTGGATTTTTAAAAATTTCACTTTTTTGTGAAAATATCCACTAAATGAGGGAATAATATGTGTGAGGGTACCCCAGGAGAGTTCCAAATGTGTGTGGGTAGAATATATATCCCACGGGGGTAAAATTGAAAAAAGTTGAAAAAAAATTTTTTTGGGACTTAGTCATTTTTCCGGCGTTCATCAGACTTTCAGATAGGGGAAATGTCGGTGAGCATTCCGATATCAGTTCCAGAGCGATTCGCCCAATGAGTCCTTGATATTTAGTCGTTTTCAGCCAATTTTCTGGATTTTTGAAAATGTCACTTTTTTGTGAAAATATCCACTAAATGAGGGAATAATATGTGTGAGGGTACCCCAGGAGAGTTCCAAATGTGTGTGGGTAGAATATATATCCCACGGGGGTAAAATTGAAAAAAGTTAAAAAAAAATTTTTTTTGGACTTAGTCATTTTTCCGGCGTTTATCAGACTTTCAGATAGGGGAAATATCAGTGAACGTTCTGATTTCAGTTCCAGAGCGATTCGCCCAATGAGTCCTTGATATTTACTCGTTTTCAGCCAATTTTCTGGATTTTTGAAAATTTCACTTTTTTGTGAAAATATCCACTAAATGAGGGAATAATATGTGTGAGGGTATCCCAAGAGAGTTCTAAATGTGTGTGGGTAGAATATATATCCCACGGGGATAAAATTGAAAAAAGTTGAAAAAACATTTTTTTTGGACTTACTAATTTTTCCGGCGTTCATCAGACTTTCAGATAGGGGAAATGTCAGTGAGCATTCCGATATCAGTTCCAGAGCGATTTGCCCAATGAGTCCTTGATATTCAGCCATTTTCAGCCAATTTTCTGGATTTTTAAAAATTTCACTTTTTGTGAAAATATCCACTAAATGAGGGAATAATATGTGTGAGGGTACCCCAGGAGAGTTCCAAATGTGTGTGGGTAGAATATATATCCCACGGGGGTAAAATTGAAAAAAGTTGAAAAAAATTTTTTTTTGGACTTACTAATTTTTCCGGCGTTCATCAGACTTTCAGATAGGGGAAATGTCAGTGAGCATTCCGATTTCAGTTCCAGAGCGATTCGCCCAATGAGTCCTTGATATTTAGACGTTTTCAGCCAATTTTCTGGATTTTTGAAAATTTCACTTTTTTTGTGAAAATATCCACTAAATGAGAGAATAATATGTGTGAGGGTACCCCAGGAGAGTTCCAAATGTGTGTGGGTAGAATATATATCCCACGGGGGTAAAATTGAAAAAAGTTGAAAAACATTTTTTTTGGGACTTAGTCATTTTTCCGGCGTTTATCAGACTTTCAGATAGGGGAAATGTGAGTGAGCGTTCCGATTTCAGTTCCAGAGCGATTCGCCCAATGAGTCCTTGATATTTAGTCGTTTTCAGCCAATTTTCTGGATTTTTGAAAATTTCACTTTTTTGTGAAAATATCCACTAAATGAGGGAATAATATGTGTGAGGGTATCCCAAGAGAGTTCTAAATGTGTGTGGGTAGAATATATATCCCACGGGGATAAAATTGAAAAAAGTTGAAAAAAAATTTTTTTTGGACTTCCTAATTTTTCCGGTGTTCATCAGACTTTCAGATAGGGGAAATGTCAGTGAGCATTCCGATATCAGTTCCAGAGCGATTCGCCCAATGAGTCCTTGATATTTAGTCGTTTTCAGCCAATTTTCTGGATTTTTGAAAATGTCACTTTTTTGTGAAAATATCCACTAAATGAGGGAATAATATGTATGAGGGTACCCCAGGAGAGTTATAAATGTGTGTGGGTAGAATATATATCCCACGGGGGTAAAATTGAAAAAAGTTTAAAAAAAATTTTTTTTGGACTTAGTCATTTTTCCGCCGTTTATCAGACTTTCAGATAGGGGAAATGTCAGTGAGCATTCCGATATCAGTTCCAGAGTGATTCGCCCAATGAGTCCTTGATATTTAGTCGTTTTCAGCCAATTTTCTGTATTTTTGAAAATTTCAGTTTTTTGTGAAAATATCCACTAAATGAGGGAATAATATGTGTGAGGGTACCCCAGGAGAGTTCCAAATGTGTGTGGGTAGAATATATATCCCACGGGGGTAAAATTGAAAAAAGTTTAAAAAAAATTTTTTTTGGACTTAGTCATTTTTCCGGCGTTTATCAGACTTTCAGATAGGGGAAATGTCAGTGAGCGTTCAGATTTCAGTTCCAGAGCGATTTGCCCATTGAGTCCTTGATATTCAGTCATTTTCAGCCAATTTTCTGGATTTTTAAAAATTTCACTTTTTGTGAAAATATCCACTAAATGAGGGAATAATATGTGTGAGGGTACCCCAGGAGAGTTCCAAATGTGTGTGGGTAGAATATATATCCCACGGGGGTAAAATTGAAAAAAGTTGAAAAAAAATTTTTTTTGGACTTACTAATTTTTCCGGTGTTCATCAGACTTTCAGATAGGGGAAATGTCAGTGAGCATTCCGATATCAGTTCCAGAGCGATTCGCCCAATGAGTCCTTGATATTTAGTCGTTTTCAGCCAATTTTCTGGATTTTTGAAAATGTCACTTTTTTGTGAAAATATCCACTAAATGAGGGAATAATATGTGTAAGGGTACCCCAGGAGAGTTCCAAATGTGTGTGGGTAGAATATATATCCCACGGGGGTAAAATTGAAAAAAGTTGAAAACATTTTTTTTTTGGACTTACTAATTTTTCCGGCGTTCATCAGACTTTCAGATAGGGGAAATGTCAGTGAGCATTCCGATTTCAGTTCCAGAGTGATTCGCCCAATGAGTCCTTGATATTTAGACGTTTTCAGCCAATTTTCTGGATTTTTGAAAATTTCACTTTTTTTGTGAAAATATCCACTAAATGAGAGAATAATATGTGTGAGGGTACCCCAGGAGAGTTCCAAATGTGTGTGGGTAGAATATATATCCCACGGGGGTAAAATTGAAAAAAGTTGAAAAACATTTTTTTTGGGACTTAGTCATTTTTCCGGCGTTTATCAGACTTTCAGATAGGGGAAATGTGAGTGAGCGTTCCGATTTCAGTTCCAGAGCGATTCGCCCAATGAGTCCTTGATATTTAGTCGTTTTCAGCCAATTTTCAGGATTTTTGAAATTTTCACTTTTTTGTGAAAATATCCACTAAATGAGGGAATAATATGCATGAGGGTACCCCAGGAGAGTTATAAATGTGTGTGGGTAGAATATATATCCCACGGGGGTAAAATTGAAAAAAGTTTAAAAAAAAATTTTTTTGGACTTAGTCATTTTTCCGGCGTTTATCAGACTTTCAGATAGGGGAAATGTGAGTGAGCGTTCCGATTTCAGTTCCAGAGCGATTCGCCCAATGAGTCCTTGATATTTAGTCGTTTTCAGCCAATTTTCAGGATTTTTGAAATTTTCACTTTTTTGTGAAAATATCCACTAAATGAGGGAATAATATGCATGAGGGTACCCCAGGAGAGTTATAAATGTGTGTGGGTAGAATATATATCCCACGGGGGTAAAATTGAAAAAAGTTTAAAAAAAAATTTTTTTGGACTTAGTCATTTTTCCGGCGTTTATCAGACTTTCAGATAGGGGAAATGTCAGTGAGCATTCCGATATCAGTTCCAGAGTGATTCGCCCAATGAGTCCTTGATATTTAGTCGTTTTCAGCCAATTTTCTGGATTTTTGAAAATTTCAGTTTTTTGTGAAAATATCCACTAAATGAGGGAATAATATGTGTGAGGGTACCCCAGGAGAGTTCCAAATGTGTGTGGGTAGAATATATATCCCACGGGGGTAAAATTGAAAAAGTTTAAAAAAAATTTTTTTTGGACTTAGTCATTTTTCCGGCGTTTATCAGACTTTCAGATAGGGGAAATGTCAGTGAGCGTTCAGATTTCAGTTCCAGAGCGATTCGCCCAATGAATCCTTGATATTTAGTCGTTTTCAGCCAATTTTCTGGATTTTTGAAAATTTTACTTTTTTGTGAAAATATCCACTAAATGAGGGAATAATATGTGTGAGGGAACCCCAGGAGAGTTCCAAATGTGTGTGGGTAGAATATATATCCCACGGGGATAAAATTGAAAAAAAAATTTTTTTTTGGACTTAGTAATTTTTCCGGCGTTCATCAGACTTTCAGATAGGGGAAATGTCAGTGAGCATTCCGATTTCAGTTCCAGAGCGATTCGCACAATGAGTCCTTGATATTTAGACGTTTTCAGCCAATTTTCTGGATTTTTGAAAATTTCACTTTTTTTGTGAAAATATCCACTAAATGAGAGAATAATATGTGTGAGGGTACCCCAGGAGAGTTCCAAATGTGTGTGGGTAGAATATATATCCCACGGGGGTAAAATTGAAAAAAGTTGAAAAACATTTTTTTTGGACTTAGTCATTTTTCCGGCGTTTATCAGACTTTCAGATAGGGGAAATGTCAGTGAGCATTCCGATATCAGTTCCAGAGTGATTCGCCCAATGAGTCCTTGATATTTAGTCGTTTTCAGCCAATTTTCTGTATTTTTGAAAATTTCAGTTTTTTGTGAAAATATCCACTAAATGAGGGAATAATATGTGTGAGGGTATCCCAAGAGAGTTCTAAATGTGTGTGGGTAGAATATATATCCCACGGGGGTAAAATTGAAAAAAGTTTAAAAAAAATTTTTTTTGGACTTCCTAATTTTTCCGGTGTTCATCAGACTTTCAGATAGGGGAAATGTCAGTGAGCATTCCGATATCAGTTCCAGAGCGATTCGCCCAATGAGTCCTTGATATTTAGTCGTTTTCAGCCAATTTTCTGGATTTTTGAAAATGTCACTTTTTTGTGAAAATATCCACTAAATGAGGGAATAATGTGTGTAAGGGTACCCCAGGAGAGTTCCAAATGTGTGTGGGTAGAATATATATCCCACGGGGGTAAAATTGAAAAAAGTTGAAAAAAATTTTTTTTGGACTTAGTCATTTTTCCGGCGTTTATCAGACTTTCAGATAGGGGAAATGTCAGTGAGCGTTCTGATTTCAGTTCCAGAGCGATTCGCCCAATGAGTCCTTGATATTTAGTCGTTTTCAGCCAATTTTCAGGATTTTTGAAATTTTCACTTTTTTGTGAAAATATCCACTAAATGACGGAATAATATGTATGAGGGTACCCCAGGAGAGTTATAAATGTGTGTGGGTAGAATATATATCCCACGGGGGTAAAATTGAAAAAAGTTTAAAAAAAAATTTTTTTGGACTTAGTCATTTTTCCGGCGTTTATCAGACTTTCAGATAGGGGAAATGTCAGTGAGCATTCCGATATCAGTTCCAGAGTGATTCGCCCAATGAGTCCTTGATATTTAGTCGTTTTCAGCCAATTTTCTGTATTTTTGAAAATTTCAGTTTTTTGTGAAAATATCCACTAAATGAGGGAATAATATGTGTGAGGGTACCCCAGGAGAGTTCCAAATGTGTGTGGGTAGAATATATATCCCACGGGGGTAAAATTGAAAAAAGTTTAAAAAAAATTTTTTTTGGACTTAGTCATTTTTCCGGCGTTTATCAGACTTTCAGATAGGGGAAATGTCAGTGAGCGTTCAGATTTCAGTTCCAGAGCGATTTGCCCAATGAGTCCTTGATATTCAGTCATTTTCAGCCAATTTTCTGGATTTTTAAAAATTTCACTTTTTGTGAAAATATCCACTAAATGAGGGAATAATATGTGTGAGGGTACCCCAGGAGAGTTCCAAATGTGTGTGGGTAGAATATATATCCCACGGGGGTAAAATTGAAAAAAGTTGAAAAAAATTTTTTTTTGGACTTATTAATTTTTCCGGCGTTCATCAGACTTTCAGATAGGGGAAATGTCAGTGAGCATTCCGATTTCAGTTCCAGAGCGATTCGCCCAATGAGTCCTTGATATTTAGACGTTTTCAGCCAATTTTCTGGATTTTTGAAAATTTCACTTTTTTTGTGAAAATATCCACTAAATGAGAGAATAATATGTGTGAGGGTACCCCAGGAGAGTTCCAAATGTGTGTGGGTAGAATATATATCCCACGGGGGTAAAATTGAAAAAAGTTGAAAAACATTTTTTTTGGGACTTAGTCATTTTTCCGGCGTTTATCAGACTTTCAGATAGGGGAAATGTGAGTGAGCGTTCCGATTTCAGTTCCAGAGCGATTCATTCGCCCAATGAGTCCTTGATATTTAGTCGTTTTCAGCCAATTTTCAGGATTTTTGAAAATTTCACTTTTTTGTGAAAATATCCACTAAATGAGGGAATAATATGTGTGAGGGTATCCCAAGAGAGTTCTAAATGTGTGTGGGTAGAATATATATCCCACGGGGATAAAATTGAAAAAAGTTGAAAAAAAATTTTTTTTGGACTTCCTAATTTTTCCGGTGTTCATCAGACTTTCAGATAGGGGAAATGTCAGTGAGCATTCCGATATCAGTTCCAGAGCGATTCGCCCAATGAGTCCTTGATATTTAGTCGTTTTCAGCCAATTTTCTGGATTTTTGAAAATGTCACTTTTTTGTGAAAATATCCACTAAATGAGGGAATAATATGTGTAAGGGTACCCCAGGAGAGTTCCAAATGTGTGTGGGTAGAATATATATCCCACGGGGGTAAAATTGAAAAAAGTTGAAAAAAATTTTTTTTGGACTTAGTCATTTTTCCGGCGTTTATCAGACTTTCAGATAGGGGAAATGTCAGTGAGCGTTCTGATTTCAGTTCCAGAGCGATTCGCCCAATGAGTCCTTGATATTTAGTCGTTTTCAGCCAATTTTCAGGATTTTTGAAATTTTCACTTTTTTGTGAAAATATCCACTAAATGAGGGAATAATATGTATGAGGGTACCCCAGGAGAGTTATAAATGTGTGTGGGTAGAATACATATCCCACGGGGGTAAAATTGAAAAAAGTTTAAAAAAAAATTTTTTTGGACTTAGTCATTTTTCCGGCGTTTATCAGACTTTCAGATAGGGGAAATGTCAGTGAGCATTCCGATATCAGTTCCAGAGTGATTCGCCCAATGAGTCCTTGATATTTAGTCGTTTTCAGCCAATTTTCTGTATTTTTGAAAATTTCAGTTTTTTGTGAAAATATCCACTAAATGAGTGAATAATATGTGTGAGGGTATCCCAGGAGAGTTCCAAATGTGTGTGGGTAGAATATATATCCCACGGGGGTAAAATTGAAAAAAGTTTAAAAAAAATTTTTTTTGGACTTAGTCATTTTTCCGGCGTTTATCAGACTTTCAGATAGGGGAAATGTCAGTGAGCGTTCAGATTTCAGTTCCAGAGCGATTTGCCCAATGAATCCTTGATATTTAGTCGTTTTCAGCCAATTTTCTGGATTTTTGAAAATTTCACTTTTTTGTGAAAATATCCACTAAATGAGGGAATAATATGTGTGAGGGAACCCCAGGAGAGTTCCAAATGTGTGTGGGTAGAATATATATCCCACGGGGATAAAATTGAAAAAAGTTGAAAAAAAAATTTTTTTTGGACTTAGTCATTTTTCCGGCGTTTATCAGACTTTCAGATAGGGGAAATGTCAGTGAGCATTCCGATATCAGTTCCAGAGCGATTTGCCCAATGAGTCCTTGATATTCAGCCATTTTCAGCCAATTTTCTGGATTTTTAAAAATTTCACTTTTTTGTGAAAATATCAACTAAATGAGGGAATAATATGTGTGAGGGTACCCCAGGAGAGTTCCAAATGTGTGTGGGTAGAATATATATCCCACGGGGGTAAAATTGAAAAAAGTTGAAAAACATTTTTTTTGGGACTTAGTCATTTTTCCGGCGTTTATCAGACTTTCAGATAGGGGAAATGTGAGTGAGCGTTCCGATTTCAGTTCCAGAGCGATTCGCCCAATGAGTCCTTGATATTTAGTCGTTTTCAGCCAATTTTCTGGATTTTTGAAAATTTCACTTTTTTGTGAAAATATCCACTAAATGAGGGAATAATATGTGTGAGGGTATCCCAAGAGAGTTCTAAATGTGTGTGGGTAGAATATATATCCCACGGGGATAAAATTGAAAAAAGTTGAAAAAAAATTTTTTGTGGACTTCCTAATTTTTCCGGTGTTCATCAGACTTTCAGATAGGGGAAATGTCAGTGAGCATTCCGATATCAGTTCCAGAGCGATTCGCCCAATGAGTCCTTGATATTTAGTCGTTTTCAGCCAATTTTCTGGATTTTTGAAAATGTCACTTTTTTGTGAAAATATCCACTAAATGAGGGAATAATATGTATGAGGGTACCCCAGGAGAGTTATAAATGTGTGTGGGTAGAATATATATCCCACGGGGGTAAAATTGAAAAAAGTTTAAAAAAAATTTTTTTTGGACTTAGTCATTTTTCCGCCGTTTATCAGACTTTCAGATAGGGGAAATGTCAGTGAGCATTCCGATATCAGTTCCAGAGTGATTCGCCCAATGAGTCCTTGATATTTAGTCGTTTTCAGCCAATTTTCTGTATTTTTGAAAATTTCAGTTTTTTGTGAAAATATCCACTAAATGAGGGAATAATATGTGTGAGGGTACCCCAGGAGAGTTCCAAATGTGTGTGGGTAGAATATATATCCCACGGGGGTAAAATTGAAAAAAGTTTAAAAAAAATTTTTTTTGGACTTAGTCATTTTTCCGGCGTTTATCAGACTTTCAGATAGGGGAAATGTCAGTGAGCGTTCAGATTTCAGTTCCAGAGCGATTTGCCCATTGAGTCCTTGATATTCAGTCATTTTCAGCCAATTTTCTGGATTTTTAAAAATTTCACTTTTTGTGAAAATATCCACTAAATGAGGGAATAATATGTGTGAGGGTACCCCAGGAGAGTTCCAAATGTGTGTGGGTAGAATATATATCCCACGGGGGTAAAATTGAAAAAAGTTGAAAAAAAATTTTTTTTGGACTTACTAATTTTTCCGGTGTTCATCAGACTTTCAGATAGGGGAAATGTCAGTGAGCATTCCGATATCAGTTCCAGAGCGATTCGCCCAATGAGTCCTTGATATTTAGTCGTTTTCAGCCAATTTTCTGGATTTTTGAAAATGTCACTTTTTTGTGAAAATATCCACTAAATGAGGGAATAATATGTGTAAGGGTACCCCAGGAGAGTTCCAAATGTGTGTGGGTAGAATATATATCCCACGGGGGTAAAATTGAAAAAAGTTGAAAAAATTTTTTTTTTGGACTTACTAATTTTTCCGGCGTTCATCAGACTTTCAGATAGGGGAAATGTCAGTGAGCATTCCGATTTCAGTTCCAGAGTGATTCGCCCAATGAGTCCTTGATATTTAGACGTTTTCAGCCAATTTTCTGGATTTTTGAAAATTTCACTTTTTTTGTGAAAATATCCACTAAATGAGAGAATAATATGTGTGAGGGTACCCCAGGAGAGTTCCAAATGTGTGTGGGTAGAATATATATCCCACGGGGGTAAAATTGAAAAAAGTTGAAAAACATTTTTTTTGGGACTTAGTCATTTTTCCGGCGTTTATCAGACTTTCAGATAGGGGAAATGTGAGTGAGCGTTCCGATTTCAGTTCCAGAGCGATTCGCCCAATGAGTCCTTGATATTTAGTCGTTTTCAGCCAATTTTCAGGATTTTTGAAATTTTCACTTTTTTGTGAAAATATCCACTAAATGAGGGAATAATATGCATGAGGGTACCCCAGGAGAGTTATAAATGTGTGTGGGTAGAATATATATCCCACGGGGGTAAAATTGAAAAAAGTTTAAAAAAAAATTTTTTTGGACTTAGTCATTTTTCCGGCGTTTATCAGACTTTCAGATAGGGGAAATGTCAGTGAGCATTCCGATATCAGTTCCAGAGTGATTCGCCCAATGAGTCCTTGATATTTAGTCGTTTTCAGCCAATTTTCTGGATTTTTGAAAATTTCAGTTTTTTGTGAAAATATCCACTAAATGAGGGAATAATATGTGTGAGGGTACCCCAGGAGAGTTCCAAATGTGTGTGGGTAGAATATATATCCCACGGGGGTAAAATTGAAAAAGTTTAAAAAAAATTTTTTTTGGACTTAGTCATTTTTCCGGCGTTTATCAGACTTTCAGATAGGGGAAATGTCAGTGAGCGTTCAGATTTCAGTTCCAGAGCGATTCGCCCAATGAATCCTTGATATTTAGTCGTTTTCAGCCAATTTTCTGGATTTTTGAAAATTTCACTTTTTTGTGAAAATATCCACTAAATGAGGGAATAATATGTGTGAGGGAACCCCAGGAGAGTTCCAAATGTGTGTGGGTAGAATATATATCCCACGGGGATAAAATTGAAAAAAAAATTTTTTTTTGGACTTAGTAATTTTTCCGGCGTTCATCAGACTTTCAGATAGGGGAAATGTCAGTGAGCATTCCGATTTCAGTTCCAGAGCGATTCGCACAATGAGTCCTTGATATTTAGACGTTTTCAGCCAATTTTCTGGATTTTTGAAAATTTCACTTTTTTTGTGAAAATATCCACTAAATGAGAGAATAATATGTGTGAGGGTACCCCAGGAGAGTTCCAAATGTGTGTGGGTAGAATATATATCCCACGGGGGTAAAATTGAAAAAAGTTGAAAAACATTTTTTTTGGACTTAGTCATTTTTCCGGCGTTTATCAGACTTTCAGATAGGGGAAATGTCAGTGAGCATTCCGATATCAGTTCCAGAGTGATTCGCCCAATGAGTCCTTGATATTTAGTCGTTTTCAGCCAATTTTCTGTATTTTTGAAAATTTCAGTTTTTTGTGAAAATATCCACTAAATGAGGGAATAATATGTGTGAGGGTACCCCAGGAGAGTTCCAAATGTGTGTGGGTAGAATATATATCCCACGGGGGTAAAATTGAAAAAAGTTTAAAAAAAATTTTTTTTGGACTTCCTAATTTTTCCGGTGTTCATCAGACTTTCAGATAGGGGAAATGTCAGTGAGCATTCCGATATCAGTTCCAGAGCGATTCGCCCAATGAGTCCTTGATATTTAGTCGTTTTCAGCCAATTTTCTGGATTTTTGAAAATGTCACTTTTTTGTGAAAATATCCACTAAATGAGGGAATAATGTGTGTAAGGGTACCCCAGGAGAGTTCCAAATGTGTGTGGGTAGAATATATATCCCACGGGGGTAAAATTGAAAAAAGTTGAAAAAAATTTTTTTTGGACTTAGTCATTTTTCCGGCGTTTATCAGACTTTCAGATAGGGGAAATGTCAGTGAGCGTTCTGATTTCAGTTCCAGAGCGATTCGCCCAATGAGTCCTTGATATTTAGTCGTTTTCAGCCAATTTTCAGGATTTTTGAAATTTTCACTTTTTTGTGAAAATATCCACTAAATGACGGAATAATATGTATGAGGGTACCCCAGGAGAGTTATAAATGTGTGTGGGTAGAATATATATCCCACGGGGGTAAAATTGAAAAAAGTTTAAAAAAAAATTTTTTTGGACTTAGTCATTTTTCCGGCGTTTATCAGACTTTCAGATAGGGGAAATGTCAGTGAGCATTCCGATATCAGTTCCAGAGTGATTCGCCCAATGAGTCCTTGATATTTAGTCGTTTTCAGCCAATTTTCTGTATTTTTGAAAATTTCAGTTTTTTGTGAAAATATCCACTAAATGAGGGAATAATATGTGTGAGGGTACCCCAGGAGAGTTCCAAATGTGTGTGGGTAGAATATATATCCCACGGGGGTAAAATTGAAAAAAGTTTAAAAAAAATTTTTTTTGGACTTAGTCATTTTTCCGGCGTTTATCAGACTTTCAGATAGGGGAAATGTCAGTGAGCGTTCAGATTTCAGTTCCAGAGCGATTTGCCCAATGAGTCCTTGATATTCAGTCATTTTCAGCCAATTTTCTGGATTTTTAAAAATTTCACTTTTTGTGAAAATATCCACTAAATGAGGGAATAATATGTGTGAGGGTACCCCAGGAGAGTTCCAAATGTGTGTGGGTAGAATATATATCCCACGGGGGTAAAATTGAAAAAAGTTGAAAAACATTTTTTTTGGGACTTAGTCATTTTTCCGGCGTTTATCAGACTTTCAGATAGGGGAAATGTGAGTGAGCGTTCCGATTTCAGTTCCAGAGCGATTCATTCGCCCAATGAGTCCTTGATATTTAGTCGTTTTCAGCCAATTTTCAGGATTTTTGAAAATTTCACTTTTTTGTGAAAATATCCACTAAATGAGGGAATAATATGTGTGAGGGTATCCCAAGAGAGTTCTAAATGTGTGTGGGTAGAATATATATCCCACGGGGATAAAATTGAAAAAAGTTGAAAAAAAATTTTTTTTGGACTTCCTAATTTTTCCGGTGTTCATCAGACTTTCAGATAGGGGAAATGTCAGTGAGCATTCCGATATCAGTTCCAGAGCGATTCGCCCAATGAGTCCTTGATATTTAGTCGTTTTCAGCCAATTTTCTGGATTTTTGAAAATGTCACTTTTTTGTGAAAATATCCACTAAATGAGGGAATAATATGTGTAAGGGTACCCCAGGAGAGTTCCAAATGTGTGTGGGTAGAATATATATCCCACGGGGGTAAAATTGAAAAAAGTTGAAAAAAATTTTTTTTGGACTTAGTCATTTTTCCGGCGTTTATCAGACTTTCAGATAGGGGAAATGTCAGTGAGCGTTCTGATTTCAGTTCCAGAGCGATTCGCCCAATGAGTCCTTGATATTTAGTCGTTTTCAGCCAATTTTCAGGATTTTTGAAATTTTCACTTTTTTGTGAAAATATCCACTAAATGAGGGAATAATATGTATGAGGGTACCCCAGGAGAGTTATAAATGTGTGTGGGTAGAATACATATCCCACGGGGGTAAAATTGAAAAAAGTTTAAAAAAAAATTTTTTTGGACTTAGTCATTTTTCCGGCGTTTATCAGACTTTCAGATAGGGGAAATGTCAGTGAGCATTCCGATATCAGTTCCAGAGTGATTCGCCCAATGAGTCCTTGATATTTAGTCGTTTTCAGCCAATTTTCTGTATTTTTGAAAATTTCAGTTTTTTGTGAAAATATCCACTAAATGAGTGAATAATATGTGTGAGGGTATCCCAGGAGAGTTCCAAATGTGTGTGGGTAGAATATATATCCCACGGGGGTAAAATTGAAAAAAGTTTAAAAAAAATTTTTTTTGGACTTAGTCATTTTTCCGGCGTTTATCAGACTTTCAGATAGGGGAAATGTCAGTGAGCGTTCAGATTTCAGTTCCAGAGCGATTTGCCCAATGAATCCTTGATATTTAGTCGTTTTCAGCCAATTTTCTGGATTTTTGAAAATTTCACTTTTTTGTGAAAATATCCACTAAATGAGGGAATAATATGTGTGAGGGAACCCCAGGAGAGTTCCAAATGTGTGTGGGTAGAATATATATCCCACGGGGATAAAATTGAAAAAAGTTGAAAAAAAAATTTTTTTTGGACTTAGTCATTTTTCCGGCGTTTATCAGACTTTCAGATAGGGGAAATGTCAGTGAGCATTCCGATATCAGTTCCAGAGCGATTTGCCCAATGAGTCCTTGATATTCAGCCATTTTCAGCCAATTTTCTGGATTTTTAAAAATTTCACTTTTTTGTGAAAATATCAACTAAATGAGGGAATAATATGTGTGAGGGTACCCCAGGAGAGTTCCAAATGTGTGTGGGTAGAATATATATCCCACGGGGGTAAAATTGAAAAAAGTTGAAAAACATTTTTTTTGGGACTTAGTCATTTTTCCGGCGTTTATCAGACTTTCAGATAGGGGAAATGTGAGTGAGCGTTCCGATTTCAGTTCCAGAGCGATTCGCCCAATGAGTCCTTGATATTTAGTCGTTTTCAGCCAATTTTCTGGATTTTTGAAAATTTCACTTTTTTGTGAAAATATCCACTAAATGAGGGAATAATATGTGTGAGGGTATCCCAAGAGAGTTCTAAATGTGTGTGGGTAGAATATATATCCCACGGGGATAAAATTGAAAAAAGTTGAAAAAAAATTTTTTGTGGACTTCCTAATTTTTCCGGTGTTCATCAGACTTTCAGATAGGGGAAATGTCAGTGAGCATTCCGATATCAGTTCCAGAGCGATTCGCCCAATGAGTCCTTGATATTTAGTCGTTTTCAGCCAATTTTCTGGATTTTTGAAAATGTCACATTTTTGTGAAAATATCCACTAAATGAGGGAATAATATGTGTAAGGGTACCCCAGGAGAGTTCCAAATGTGTGTGGGTAGAATATATATCCCACTGGGGTAAAATTGAAAAAAGTTGAAAAAAATTTTTTTTGGACTTAGTCATTTTTCCGGCGTTTATCAGACTTTCAGATAGGGGAAATGTCAGTGAGCGTTCTGATTTCAGTTCCAGAGCGATTCGCCCAATGAGTCCTTGATATTTAGTCGTTTTCAGCCAATTTTCAGGATTTTTGAAATTTTCACTTTTTTGTGAAAATATCCACTAAATGAGGGAATAATATGTATGAGGGTACCCCAGGAGAGTTATAAATGTGTGTGGGTAGAATATATATCCCACGGGGGTAAAATTGAAAAAAGTTTAAAAAAAAATTTTTTTGGACTTAGTCATTTTTCCGGCGTTTATCAGACTTTCAGATAGGGGAAATGTCAGTGAGCATTCCGATATCAGTTCCAGAGTGATTCGCCCAATGAGTCCTTGATATTTAGTCGTTTTCAGCCAATTTTCTGTATTTTTGAAAATTTCAGTTTTTTGTGAAAATATCCACTAAATGAGGGAATAATATGTGTGAGGGTACCCCAGGAGAGTTCCAAATGTGTGTGGGTAGAATATATATCCCACGGGGGTAAAATTGAAAAAAGTTTAAAAAAAATTTTTTTTGGACTTAGTCATTTTTCCGGCGTTTATCAGACTTTCAGATAGGGGAAATGTCAGTGAGCGTTCAGATTTCAGTTCCAGAGCGATTTGCCCAATGAATCCTTGATATTTAGTCGTTTTCAGCCAATTTTCTGGATTTTTGAAAATTTCACTTTTTTGTGAAAATATCCACTAAATGAGGGAATAATATGTGTGAGGGAACCCCAGGAGAGTTCCAAATGTGTGTGGGTAGAATATATATCCCACGGGGATAAAATTGAAAAAAGTTGAAAAAAAAATTTTTTTGGGACTTAGTAATTTTTCCGGCGTTTATCAGACTTTCAGATAGGGGAAATGTCAGTGAGCGTTCAGATTTCAGTTCCAGAGCGATTTGCCCAATGAGTCCTTGATATTCAGTCATTTTCAGCCAATTTTCTGGATTTTTAAAAATTTCACTTTTTGTGAAAATATCCACTAAATGAGGGAATAATATGTGTGAGGGTACCCCAGGAGAGTTCCAAATGTGTGTGGGTAGAATATATATCCCACGGGGGTAAAATTGAAAAAAGTTGAAAAAAAATTTTTTTTGGACTTACTAATTTTTCCGGTGTTCATCAGACTTTCAGATAGGGGAAATGTCAGTGAGCATTCCGATATCAGTTCCAGAGCGATTCGCCCAATGAGTCCTTGATATTTAGTCGTTTTCAGCCAATTTTCTGGATTTTTGAAAATGTCACTTTTTTGTGAAAATATCCACTAAATGAGGGAATAATATGTGTAAGGGTACCCCAGGAGAGTTCCAAATGTGTGTGGGTAGAATATATATCCCACGGGGGTAAAATTGAAAAAAGTTGAAAAAAATTTTTTTTGGACTTAGTCATTTTTCCGGCGTTTATCAGACTTTCAGATAGGGGAAATGTCAGTGAGCGTTCTGATTTCAGTTCCAGAGCGATTCGCCCAATGAGTCCTTGATATTTAGTCGTTTTCAGCCAATTTTCAGGATTTTTGAAATTTTCACTTTTTTGTGAAAATATCCACTAAATGAGGGAATAATATGTATGAGGGTACCCCAGGAGAGTTATAAATGTGTGTGGGTAGAATATATATCCCACGGGGGTAAAATTGAAAAAAGTTTAAAAAAAAATTTTTTTGGACTTAGTCATTTTTCCGGCGTTTATCAGACTTTCAGATAGGGGAAATGTCAGTGAGCATTCCGATATCAGTTCCAGAGTGATTCGCCCAATGAGTCCTTGATATTTAGTCGTTTTCAGCCAATTTTCTGTATTTTTGAAAATTTCAGTTTTTTGTGAAAATATCCACTAAATGAGGGAATAATATGTGTGAGGGTACCCCAGGAGAGTTCCAAATGTGTGTGGGTAGAATATATATCCCACGGGGGTAAAATTGAAAAAAGTTTAAAAAAATTTTTTTTTGGACTTAGTCATTTTTCCGGCGTTTATCAGACTTTCAGATAGGGGAAATGTCAGTGAACGTTCAGATTTCAGTTCCAGAGCGATTTGCCCAATGAATCCTTGATATTTAGTCGTTTTCAGCCAATTTTCTGGATTTTTGAAAATTTCACTTTTTTGTGAAAATATCCACTAAATGAGGGAATAATATGTGTGAGGGAACCCCAGGAGAGTTCCAAATGTGTGTGGGTAGAATATATATCCCACGGGGATAAAATTGAAAAAAGTTGAAAAAAAAATTTTTTTTGGACTTAGTAATTTTTCCGGCGTTTATCAGACTTTCAGATAGGGGAAATGTCAGTGAGCGTTCAGATTTCAGTTCCAGAGCGATTTGCCCAATGAGTCCTTGATATTCAGTCATTTTCAGCCAATTTTCTGGATTTTTAAAAATTTCACTTTTTGTGAAAATATCCACTAAATGAGGGAATAATATGTGTGAGGGTACCCCAGGAGAGTTCCAAATGTGTGTGGGTAGAATATATATCCCACGGGGGTAAAATTGAAAAAAGTTGAAAAAAAATTTTTTTTGGACTTACTAATTTTTCCGGTGTTCATCAGACTTTCAGATAGGGGAAATGTCAGTGAGCATTCCGATATCAGTTCCAGAGCGATTCGCCCAATGAGTCCTTGATATTTAGTCGTTTTCAGCCAATTTTCTGGATTTTTGAAAATGTCACTTTTTTGTGAAAATATCCACTAAATGAGGGAATAATATGTGTAAGGGTACCCCAGGAGAGTTCCAAATGTGTGTGGGTAGAATTTATATCCCACGGGGGTAAAATTGAAAAAAGTTGAAAAAAATTTTTTTTGGACTTAGTCATTTTTCCGGCGTTTATCAGACTTTCAGATAGGGGAAATGTCAGTGAGCGTTCTGATTTCAGTTCCAGAGCGATTCGCCCAATGAGTCCTTGATATTTAGTCGTTTTCAGCCAATTTTCAGGATTTTTGAAAATTTCACTTTTTTGTGAAAATATCCACTAAATGAGGGAATAATATGTATGAGGGTGCCCCAGGAGAGTTCCAAATGTGTGTGGGTAGAATATATATCCCACGGGGGTAAAATTGAAAAAAGTTTAAAAAAAAATTTTTTTGGACTTATTCATTTTTCCGGCGTTTATCAGACTTTCAGATAGGGGAAATGTCAGTGAGCATTCCGATATCAGTTCCAGAGTGATTCGCCCAATGAGTCCTTGATATTTAGTCGTTTTCAGCCAATTTTCTGGATTTTTGAAAATTTCACTTTTTTTGTGAAAATATCCACTAAATGAGAGAATAATATGTGTGAGGGTACCCCAGGAGAGTTCCAAATGTGTGTGGGTAGAATATATATCCCACGGGGATAAAATTGAAAAAAGTTGAAAAAAAAATTTTTTTTGGACTTAGTAATTTTTCCGGCGTTTATCAGACTTTCAGATAGGGGAAATGTCAGTGAGCGTTCAGATTTCAGTTCCAGAGCGATTTGCCCAATGAATCCTTGATATTTAGTCGTTTTCAGCCAATTTTCTGGATTTTTGAAAATTTCACTTTTTTGTGAAAATATCCACTAAATGAGGGAATAATATGTGTGAGGGAACCCCAGGAGAGTTCCAAATGTGTGTGGGTAGAATATATATCCCACGGGGATAAAATTGAAAAAAGTTGAAAAAAAAATTTTTTTTGGACTTAGTCATTTTTCCGGCGTTTATCAGACTTTCAGATAGGGGAAATGTCAGTGAGCATTCCGATATCAGTTCCAGAGCGATTTGCCCAATGAGTCCTTGATATTCAGCCATTTTCAGCCAATTTTCTGGATTTTTAAAAATTTCACTTTTTTGTGAAAATATCAACTAAATGAGGGAATAATATGTGTGAGGGTACCCCAGGAGAGTTCCAAATGTGTGTGGGTAGAATATATATCCCACGGGGGTAAAATTGAAAAAAGTTGAAAAACATTTTTTTTGGGACTTAGTCATTTTTCCGGCGTTTATCAGACTTTCAGATAGGGGAAATGTGAGTGAGCGTTCCGATTTCAGTTCCAGAGCGATTCGCCCAATGAGTCCTTGATATTTAGTCGTTTTCAGCCAATTTTCTGGATTTTTGAAAATTTCACTTTTTTGTGAAAATATCCACTAAATGAGGGAATAATATGTGTGAGGGTATCCCAAGAGAGTTCTAAATGTGTGTGGGTAGAATATATATCCCACGGGGATAAAATTGAAAAAAGTTGAAAAAAAATTTTTTGTGGACTTCCTAATTTTTCCGGTGTTCATCAGACTTTCAGATAGGGGAAATGTCAGTGAGCATTCCGATATCAGTTCCAGAGCGATTCGCCCAATGAGTCCTTGATATTTAGTCGTTTTCAGCCAATTTTCTGGATTTTTGAAAATGTCACATTTTTGTGAAAATATCCACTAAATGAGGGAATAATATGTGTAAGGGTACCCCAGGAGAGTTCCAAATGTGTGTGGGTAGAATATATATCCCACTGGGGTAAAATTGAAAAAAGTTGAAAAAAATTTTTTTTGGACTTAGTCATTTTTCCGGCGTTTATCAGACTTTCAGATAGGGGAAATGTCAGTGAGCGTTCTGATTTCAGTTCCAGAGCGATTCGCCCAATGAGTCCTTGATATTTAGTCGTTTTCAGCCAATTTTCAGGATTTTTGAAATTTTCACTTTTTTGTGAAAATATCCACTAAATGAGGGAATAATATGTATGAGGGTACCCCAGGAGAGTTATAAATGTGTGTGGGTAGAATATATATCCCACGGGGGTAAAATTGAAAAAAGTTTAAAAAAAAATTTTTTTGGACTTAGTCATTTTTCCGGCGTTTATCAGACTTTCAGATAGGGGAAATGTCAGTGAGCATTCCGATATCAGTTCCAGAGTGATTCGCCCAATGAGTCCTTGATATTTAGTCGTTTTCAGCCAATTTTCTGTATTTTTGAAAATTTCAGTTTTTTGTGAAAATATCCACTAAATGAGGGAATAATATGTGTGAGGGTACCCCAGGAGAGTTCCAAATGTGTGTGGGTAGAATATATATCCCACGGGGGTAAAATTGAAAAAAGTTTAAAAAAAATTTTTTTTGGACTTAGTCATTTTTCCGGCGTTTATCAGACTTTCAGATAGGGGAAATGTCAGTGAGCGTTCAGATTTCAGTTCCAGAGCGATTTGCCCAATGAATCCTTGATATTTAGTCGTTTTCAGCCAATTTTCTGGATTTTTGAAAATTTCACTTTTTTGTGAAAATATCCACTAAATGAGGGAATAATATGTGTGAGGGAACCCCAGGAGAGTTCCAAATGTGTGTGGGTAGAATATATATCCCACGGGGATAAAATTGAAAAAAGTTGAAAAAAAAATTTTTTTGGGACTTAGTAATTTTTCCGGCGTTTATCAGACTTTCAGATAGGGGAAATGTCAGTGAGCGTTCAGATTTCAGTTCCAGAGCGATTTGCCCAATGAGTCCTTGATATTCAGTCATTTTCAGCCAATTTTCTGGATTTTTAAAAATTTCACTTTTTGTGAAAATATCCACTAAATGAGGGAATAATATGTGTGAGGGTACCCCAGGAGAGTTCCAAATGTGTGTGGGTAGAATATATATCCCACGGGGGTAAAATTGAAAAAAGTTGAAAAAAAATTTTTTTTGGACTTACTAATTTTTCCGGTGTTCATCAGACTTTCAGATAGGGGAAATGTCAGTGAGCATTCCGATATCAGTTCCAGAGCGATTCGCCCAATGAGTCCTTGATATTTAGTCGTTTTCAGCCAATTTTCTGGATTTTTGAAAATGTCACTTTTTTGTGAAAATATCCACTAAATGAGGGAATAATATGTGTAAGGGTACCCCAGGAGAGTTCCAAATGTGTGTGGGTAGAATATATATCCCACGGGGGTAAAATTGAAAAAAGTTGAAAAAAATTTTTTTTGGACTTTGTCATTTTTCCGGCGTTTATCAGACTTTCAGATAGGGGAAATGTCAGTGAGCGTTCTGATTTCAGTTCCAGAGCGATTCGCCCAATGAGTCCTTGATATTTAGTCGTTTTCAGCCAATTTTCAGGATTTTTGAAATTTTCACTTTTTTGTGAAAATATCCACTAAATGAGGGAATAATATGTATGAGGGTACCCCAGGAGAGTTATAAATGTGTGTGGGTAGAATATATATCCCACGGGGGTAAAATTGAAAAAAGTTTAAAAAAAAATTTTTTTGGACTTAGTCATTTTTCCGGCGTTTATCAGACTTTCAGATAGGGGAAATGTCAGTGAGCATTCCGATATCAGTTCCAGAGTGATTCGCCCAATGAGTCCTTGATATTTAGTCGTTTTCAGCCAATTTTCTGTATTTTTGAAAATTTCAGTTTTTTGTGAAAATATCCACTAAATGAGGGAATAATATGTGTGAGGGTACCCCAGGAGAGTTCCAAATGTGTGTGGGTAGAATATATATCCCACGGGGGTAAAATTGAAAAAAGTTTAAAAAAATTTTTTTTTGGACTTAGTCATTTTTCCGGCGTTTATCAGACTTTCAGATAGGGGAAATGTCAGTGAGCGTTCAGATTTCAGTTCCAGAGCGATTTGCCCAATGAATCCTTGATATTTAGTCGTTTTCAGCCAATTTTCTGGATTTTTGAAAATTTCACTTTTTTGTGAAAATATCCACTAAATGAGGGAATAATATGTGTGAGGGAACCCCAGGAGAGTTCCAAATGTGTGTGGGTAGAATATATATCCCACGGGGATAAAATTGAAAAAAGTTGAAAAAAAAATTTTTTTTGGACTTAGTAATTTTTCCGGCGTTTATCAGACTTTCAGATAGGGGAAATGTCAGTGAGCGTTCAGATTTCAGTTCCAGAGCGATTTGCCCAATGAGTCCTTGATATTCAGTCATTTTCAGCCAATTTTCTGGATTTTTAAAAATTTCACTTTTTGTGAAAATATCCACTAAATGAGGTAATAATATGTGTGAGGGTACCCCAGGAGAGTTCCAAATGTGTGTGGGTAGAATATATATCCCACGGGGGTAAAATTGAAAAAAGTTGAAAAAAAATTTTTTTTGGACTTACTAATTTTTCCGGTGTTCATCAGACTTTCAGATAGGGGAAATGTCAGTGAGCATTCCGATATCAGTTCCAGAGCGATTCGCCCAATGAGTCCTTGATATTTAGTCGTTTTCAGCCAATTTTCTGGATTTTTGAAAATGTCACTTTTTTGTGAAAATATCCACTAAATGAGGGAATAATATGTGTAAGGGTACCCCAGGAGAGTTCCAAATGTGTGTGGGTAGAATTTATATCCCACGGGGGTAAAATTGAAAAAAGTTGAAAAAAATTTTTTTTGGACTTAGTCATTTTTCCGGCGTTTATCAGACTTTCAGATAGGGGAAATGTCAGTGAGCGTTCTGATTTCAGTTCCAGAGCGATTCGCCCAATGAGTCCTTGATATTTAGTCGTTTTCAGCCAATTTTCAGGATTTTTGAAAATTTCACTTTTTTGTGAAAATATCCACTAAATGAGGGAATAATATGTATGAGGGTGCCCCAGGAGAGTTCCAAATGTGTGTGGGTAGAATATATATCCCACGGGGGTAAAATTGAAAAAAGTTTAAAAAAAATTTTTTTTGGACTTATTCATTTTTCCGGCGTTTATCAGACTTTCAGATAGGGGAAATGTCAGTGAGCATTCCGATATCAGTTCCAGAGTGATTCGCCCAATGAGTCCTTGATATTTAGTCGTTTTCAGCCAATTTTCTGGATTTTTGAAAATTTCACTTTTTTTGTGAAAATATCCACTAAATGAGAGAATAATATGTGTGAGGGTACCCCAGGAGAGTTCCAAATGTGTGTGGGTAGAATATATATCCCACGGGGGTAAAATTGAAAAAAGTTGAAAAACATTTTTTTTGGACTTAGTCATTTTTCCGGCGTTTATCAGACTTTCAGATAGGGGAAATGTCAGTGAGCGTTCAGATTTCAGTTCCAGAGCGATTTGCCCAATGAGTCCTTGATATTCAGTCATTTTCAGCCAATTTTCTGGATTTTTAAAAATTTCACTTTTTGTGAAAATATCCACTAAATGAGGGAATAATATGTGTGAGGGTACCCCAGGAGAGTTCCAAATGTGTGTGGGTAGAATATATATCCCACGGGGGTAAAATTGAAAAAAGTTGAAAAAAATTTTTTTTTGGACTTACTAATTTTTCCGGCGTTCATCAGACTTTCAGATAGGGGAAATGTCAGTGAGCATTCCGATTTCAGTTCCAGAGCGATTCGCCCAATGAGTCCTTGATATTTAGACGTTTTCAGCCAATTTTCTGGATTTTTGAAAATTTCACTTTTTTTGTGAAAATATCCACTAAATGAGAGAATAATATGTGTGAGGGTACCCCAGGAGAGTTCCAAATGTGTGTGGGTAGAATATATATCCCACGGGGGTAAAATTGAAAAAAGTTGAAAAACATTTTTTTTGGGACTTAGTCATTTTTCCGGCGTTTATCAGACTTTCAGATAGGGGAAATGTCAGTGAGCGTTCTGATTTCAGTTCCAGAGCGATTCGCCCAATGAGTCCTTGATATTTAGTCGTTTTCAGCCAATTTTCAGGATTTTTGAAATTTTCACTTTTTTGTGAAAATATCCACTAAATGAGGGAATAATATGTATGAGGGTACCCCAGGAGAGTTATAAATGTGTGTGGGTAGAATATATATCCCACGGGGGTAAAATTGAAAAAAGTTTAAAAAAAAATTTTTTTGGACTTAGTCATTTTTCCGGCGTTTATCAGACTTTCAGATAGGGGAAATGTCAGTGAGCGTTCAGATTTCAGTTCCAGAGCGATTTGCCCAATGAATCCTTGATATTTAGTCGTTTTCAGCCAATTTTCTGGATTTTTGAAAATTTCACTTTTTTGTGAAAATATCCACTAAATGAGGGAATAATATGTGTGAGGGAACCCCAGGAGAGTTCCAAATGTGTGTGGGTAGAATATATATCCCACGGGGATAAAATTGAAAAAAGTTGAAAAAAAAATTTTTTTTGGACTTAGTAATTTTTCCGGCGTTTATCAGACTTTCAGATAGGGGAAATGTCAGTGAGCGTTCAGATTTCAGTTCCAGAGCGATTTGCCCAATGAGTCCTTGATATTCAGTCATTTTCAGCCAATTTTCTGGATTTTTAAAAATTTCACTTTTTGTGAAAATATCCACTAAATGAGGGAATAATATGTGTAAGGGTACCCCAGGAGAGTTCCAAATGTGTGTGGGTAGAATTTATATCCCACGGGGGTAAAATTGAAAAAAGTTGAAAAAAATTTTTTTTGGACTTAGTCATTTTTCCGGCGTTTATCAGACTTTCAGATAGGGGAAATGTCATTGAGCGTTCAGATTTCAGTTCCAGAGCGATTCGCCCAATGAGTCCTTGATATTTAGTCATTTTCAGCCAATTTTCAGGATTTTTGAAAATTTCACTTTTTTGTGAAAATATCCACTAAATGAGGGAATAATATGTATGAGGGTACCCCAGGACAGTTCCAAATGTGTGTGGGTAGAATATATATCCCACGAGGGTAAAATTGAAGAAAGTTTAAAAAAAATTTTTTTTGGACTTAATCATTTTTCCGGCGTTTATCAGACTTTCAGATAGGGAAAATGTAAGTGAGCGTTCAGATTTCAGTTCCAGAGTGATTCGCCCAATGAGTCCTTGATATTTAGTCGTTTTCAGCCAATTTTCTGGATTTTTAAAAATTTCACTTTTTTGTGAAAATATCCACTAAATGAGGGAATAATATGTGTGAGGGTACCCCAGGAGAGTTCCAAATGTGTGTGGGTAGAATATATATCCCACGGGGGTAAAATTGAAAAAAGTTGAAAAACATTTTTTTTGGGACTTAGTCATTTTTCCGGCGTTTATCAGACTTTCAGATAGGGGAAATGTGAATGAGCGTTCCGATTTCAGTTCCAGAGCGATTCGCCCAATGAGTCCTTGATATTTAGTCGTTTTCAGCCAATTTTCTGGATTTTTGAAAATTTCACTTTTTTTGTGAAAATATCCACTAAATAAGGGAATAATATGTGTGAGGGTACCCCAGGAGAGTTCCAAATGTGTGTGGGTAGAATATATATACCACGGGGGTAAAATTGAAAAAAGTTGAAAAAAATTTTTTTTTGGACTTAGTCATTTTTCCGGCGTTTATCAGACTTTCAGATAGGGGAAATGTCATTGAGCGTTCAGATTTCAGTTCCAGAGCGATTCGCCCAATGAGTCCTTGATATTTAGTCGTTTTCAGCCAATTTTCTGTATTTTTGAAAATTTCAGTTTTTTGTGAAAATATCCACTAAATGAGGGAATAATATGTGTGAGGGTACCCCAGGAGAGTTCCAAATGTGTGTGGGTAGAATATATATCCCACGGGGGTAAAATTGAAAAAAGTTGAAAAAAATTTTTTTTTGGACTTAGTCATTTTTCCGGCGTTTATCAGACTTTCAGATAGGGGAAATGTCAGTGAGCGTTCTGATTTCAATTCCAGAGCGATTCGCCCAATGAGTCCTTGATATTTAGTCATTTTCAGCCAATTTTCAGGATTTTTGAAAATTTCACTTTATTGTGAAAATATCCACTAAATGAGGGAATAATATGTATGAGAGTACCCCAGGACAGTTCCAAATGTGTGTGGGTAGAATATATATCCCACGAGGGTAAAATTGAAGAAAGTTTAAAAAAAATTTTTTTTGGACTTAATCATTTTTCCGGCGTTTATCAGACTTTCAGATAGGGAAAATGTAAGTGAGCGTTCAGATTTCAGTTCCAGAGCGATTCGCCCAATGAGTCCTTGATATTTAGTCGTTTTCAGCCAATTTTCTGGATTTTTAAAAATTTCACTTTTTTGTGAAAATATCCACTAAATGAGGGAATAATATATGTGAGGGTATCCCAAGAGAGTTTTAAATGTGTGTGGGTAGAATATATATCCCACGGGGATAAAATTGAAAAAAGTTGAAAAAAAATTTTTTTTGGACTTACTAATTTTTCCGGCGTTCATCAGACTTTCAGATAGGGGAAATGTCAGTGAGCATTCCGATATCAGGTCCAGAGCGATTCGCCCAATGAGTCCTTGATATTTAGTCGTTTTCAGCCAATTTTCTGGATTTTTGAAAATGTCACTTTTTTGTGAAAATATCCACTAAATGAGGGAATAATATGTGTAAGGGTACCCCAGGAGAGTTCCAAATGTGTGTGGGTAGAATATATATCCCACGGGGGTAAAATTGAAAAAAGTTGAAAAAAAATTTTTTTGGACTTAGTAATTTTTCCGGCGTTTATCAAACTTTCAGATAGGGGAAATGTCAGTGAGCGTTCAGATTTCAGTTCCAGAGCGATTTGCCCAATGAGTCCTTGATATTTAGTCGTTTTCAGCCAATTTTCTGGATTTTTGAAAATTTCACTTTTTTGTGAAAATATCCACTAAATGAGGGAATAATATGTGTGAGGGTACCCCAGGAGAGTTCCAAATGTGTGTGGGTAGAATATATTTCCCACGGGGGTAAAATTGAAAAAAGTTGAAAAACATTTTTTTTGGGACTTAGTCATTTTTCCGGCGTTTATCAGACTTTCAGATAGGGGAAATGTGAATGAGCGTTCCGATTTCAGTTCCAGAGCGATTCGCCCAATGAGTCCTTGATATTTAGTCGTTTTCAGCCAATTTTCTGGATTTTTGAAAATTTCACTTTTTTTGTGAAAATATCCACTAAATAAGGGAATAATATGTGTGAGGGTACCCCAGGAGAGTTCCAAATGTGTGTGGGTAGAATATATATCCCACGGGGGTAAAATTGAAAAAAGTTGAAAAAAATTTTTTTTTGGACTTAGTCATTTTTCCGACGTTTATCAGAGTTTCAGATAGGGGAAATGTCAGTGAGCGTTCTGATTTCAGTTCCAGAGCGATTCGCCCAATGAGTCCTTGATATTTAGTCATTTTCAGCCAATTTTCAGGATTTTTGAAAATTTTACTTTTTTGTGAAAATATCCACTAAATGAGGGAATAATATGTGTGAAGGTATCCCAAGAGAGTTCTAAATATGTGTGGGTAGAATATATATCCCACGGGGATAAAACTGAAAAAAGTTGAAAAAAAATTTTTTTTGGACTTACTAATTTTTCCGGCGTTCATCAGACTTTCAGATAGGGGAAATGTCAGTGAGCATTCCGATATCAGTTCCAGAGTGATTCGCCCAATGAGTCCTTGATATTTAGTCGTTTTCAGCCAATTTTCTGGATTTTTGAAAATGTCACTTTTTTGTGAAAATATCCACTAAATGAGGGAATAATATGTGTAACGGTACCCCAGGAGAGTTCCAAATGTGTGTGGGTAGAATATATATCCCACGGGGGTAAAATTGAAAAAAGTTGAAAAAAAATTTTTTTGGACTTAGTCATTTTTCCGGCGTTTATCAGACTTTCAGATAGGGGAAATGTCAGTGAGCGTTCTGATTTCAGTTCCAGAGCGATTCGCCCAATGAGTCCTTGATATTTAGTCGTTTTCAGCCAATTTTCAGGATTTTTGAAAATTTCACTTTTTTGTGAAAATATCCACTAAATGAGGGAATAATATGTGTGAGGGTACCCCAGAAGAGTTCCAAATGTGTGTGGGTAGAATATATATCCCACGGGGGTAAAATTGAAAAAAGTTGAAAAACATTTTTTTTGGGACTTAGACATTTTTCCGGCGTTTATCAGACTTTCAGATAGGGGAAATGTGAGTGAGCGTTCCGATTTCAGTTCCAGAGCGATTCGCCCACTGAGTCCTTGATATTTAGTCATTTTCAGCCAATTTTCAGGATTTTTGAAAATTTCACTTTTTTGTGAAAATATCCACTAAATGAGGGAATA
The DNA here is from genome assembly GCF_046119375.1 of Phyllobates terribilis. NCBI lineage: Eukaryota > Metazoa > Chordata > Amphibia > Anura > Dendrobatidae > Phyllobates > Phyllobates terribilis. Next base: position 8,946,478 of record NW_027362805.1, on the reverse strand, counting down.
ATATGTGTGAGGGTATCTCAAGAGAGTTCTAAATATGTGTGGGTAGAATATATATCCCACGGGGATAAAATTGAAAAAAGTTGAAAAAAAATTTTTTTTGGACTTACTAATTTTTCCGGCGTTCATCAGACTTTCAGATAGGGGAAATGTCAGTGAGCATTCCGATATCAGTTCCAGAGCGATTCGCCCAATGAGTCCTTGATATTTAGTCGTTTTCAGCCAATTTTCTGGATTTTTGAAAATGTCACTTTTTTGTGAAAATATCCACTAAATGAGGGAATAATATGTGTGAGGGTACCCCAGGAGAGTTCCAAATGTGTGTGGGTAGAATATATATCCCACGGGGGTAAAATTGAAAAAAGTTGAAAAAAATTTTTTTTGGACTTAGTAATTTTTCCGGCGTTTATCAGACTTTCAGATAGGGGAAATGTCAGTGAGCGTTCAGATTTCAGTTCCAGAGCGATTTGCCCAATGAGTCCTTGATATTTAGTCGTTTTCAGCCAATTTTCTGGATTTTTGAAAATTTCACTTTTTTGTGAAAATATCCACTAAATGAGGGAATAATATGTGTGAGGGAACCCCAGGAGAGTTCCAAATGTGTGTGGGTAGAATATATATCCCACGGTGATAAAATTGAAAAAAGTTGAAAAAAAAATTTTTTTTGGACTTAGTAATTTTTCCGGCGTTTATCAGACTTTCAGATAGGGGAAATGTCAGTGAGCGTTCAGATTTCAGTTCCAGAGCGATTTGCCCAATGAGTCCTTGATATTCAGCCATTTTCAGCCAATTTTCTGGATTTTTAAAAATTTCACTTTTTTGTGAAAATATCCACTAAATGAGGGAATAATATGTGTGAGGGTACCCCAGAAGAGTTCCAAATGTGTGTGGGTAGAATATATATCCCACGGGGGTAAAATTGAAAAAAGTTGAAAAACATTTTTTTTGGGACTTAGACATTTTTCCGGCGTTTATCAGACTTTCAGATAGGGGAAATGTGAGTGAGCGTTCCGATTTCAGTTCCAGAGCGATTCGCCCACTGAGTCCTTGATATTTAGTCATTTTCAGCCAATTTTCAGGATTTTTGAAAATTTCACTTTTTTGTGAAAATATCCACTAAATGAGGGAATAATATGTGTGAGGGTATCTCAAGAGAGTTCTAAATATGTGTGGGTAGAATATATATCCCACGGGGATAAAATTGAAAAAAGTTGAAAAAAAATTTTTTTTGGACTTACTAATTTTTCCGGCGTTCATCAGACTTTCAGATAGGGGAAATGTCAGTGAGCATTCCGATATCAGTTCCAGAGCGATTCGCCCAATGAGTCCTTGATATTTAGTCGTTTTCAGCCAATTTTCTGGATTTTTGAAAATGTCACTTTTTTGTGAAAATATCCACTAAATGAGGGAATAATATGTGTAAGGGTACCCCAGGAGAGTTCCAAATGTGTGTGGGTAGAATATATATCCCACGGGGGTAAAATTGAAAAAAGTTGAAAAAAAATTTTTTTGGACTTAGTCATTTTTCCGGCGTTTATCAGACTTTCAGATAGGGGAAATGTCAGTGAGCGTTCTAATTTCAGTTCCAGAGCGATTCGCCCAATGAGTCCTTGATATTTAGTCGTTTTCAGCCAATTTTCAGGATTTTTGAAAATTTCACTTTTCTGTGAAAATATCCACTAAATGAGGGAATAATATGTATGAGGGTACCCCAGGAGAGTTCCAAATGTGTGTGGGTAGAATATATATCCCACGGGGGTAAAATTGAAAAAAGTTGAAAAAATTTTTTTTTGGACTTAGTAATTTTTCCGGCGTTTATCAGACTTTCAGATAGGGGAAATGTCAGTGAGCGTTCAGATTTCAGTTCCAGAGTGATTTGCCCAATGAGTCCTTGATATTTAGTCGTTTTCAGCCAATTTTCTGGATTTTTGAAAATTTCACTTTTTTGTGAAAATATCCACTAAATGAGGGAATAATATGTGTGAGGGTACCCCAGGAGAGTTCCAAATGTGTGTGGGTAGAATATATATCCCACGGGGATAAAATTGAAAAAATTTGAAAAAAAATTTTTTTTGGACTTAGTAATTTTTCCGGCGTTCATCAGACTTTCAGATAGGGGAAATGTCAGTGAGCATTCCGATTTCAGTTCCAAAGCGATTCGCCCAATGAGTCCTTGATATTTAGACGTTTTCAGCCAATTTTCTGGATTTTTGAAAATTTCACTTTTTTTGTGAAAATATCCACTAAATGAGAGAATAATATGTGTGAGGGTACCCCAGGAGAGTTCCAAATGTGTGTGGGTAGAATATATATCCCACGGGGGTAAAATTGAAAAAAGTTGAAAAACATTTTTTTTGGGACTTAGTAATTTTTCCGGCGTTTATCAGACTTTCAGATAGGGGAAATGTCAGTGAGCGTTCAGATTTCAGTTCCAGAGCGATTTGCCCAATGAGTCCTTGATATTTAGTCGTTTTCAGCCAATTTTCTGGATTTTTGAAAATTTCACTTTTTTGTGAAAATATCCACTAAATGAGGGAATAATATGTGTGAGGGAACCCCAGGAGAGTTCCAAATGTGTGTGGGTAGAATATATATCCCACGGTGATAAAATTGAAAAAAGTTGAAAAAAAAATTTTTTTTGGACTTAGTAATTTTTCCGGCGTTTATCAGACTTTCAGATAGGGGAAATGTCAGTGAGCGTTCAGATTTCAGTTCCAGAGCGATTTGCCCAATGAGTCCTTGATATTCAGCCATTTTCAGCCAATTTTCTGGATTTTTAAAAATTTCACTTTTTTGTGAAAATATCCACTAAATGAGGGAATAATATGTGTGAGGGTACCCCAGAAGAGTTCCAAATGTGTGTGGGTAGAATATATATCCCACGGGGGTAAAATTGAAAAAAGTTGAAAAACATTTTTTTTGGGACTTAGACATTTTTCCGGCGTTTATCAGACTTTCAGATAGGGGAAATGTGAGTGAGCGTTCCGATTTCAGTTCCAGAGCGATTCGCCCACTGAGTCCTTGATATTTAGTCATTTTCAGCCAATTTTCAGGATTTTTGAAAATTTCACTTTTTTGTGAAAATATCCACTAAATGAGGGAATAATATGTGTGAGGGTATCTCAAGAGAGTTCTAAATATGTGTGGGTAGAATATATATCCCACGGGGATAAAATTGAAAAAAGTTGAAAAAAAATTTTTTTTGGACTTACTAATTTTTCCGGCGTTCATCAGACTTTCAGATAGGGGAAATGTCAGTGAGCATTCCGATATCAGTTCCAGAGCGATTCGCCCAATGAGTCCTTGATATTTAGTCGTTTTCAGCCAATTTTCTGGATTTTTGAAAATGTCACTTTTTTGTGAAAATATCCACTAAATGAGGGAATAATATGTGTAAGGGTACCCCAGGAGAGTTCCAAATGTGTGTGGGTAGAATATATATCCCACGGGGGTAAAATTGAAAAAAGTTGAAAAAAAATTTTTTTGGACTTATTCATTTTTCCGGCGTTTATCAGACTTTCAGATAGGGGAAATGTGAGTGAGCGTTCCGATTTCAGTTCCAGAGCGATTCGCCCAATGAGTCCTTGATATTTAGTCGTTTTCAGAAAATTTTCTGGATTTTTGAAAATTTCACTTTTTTGTGAAAATATCCACTAAATGAGGGAATAATATGTGTGAGGGTACCCCAGGAGAGTTGCAAATGTGTGTGGGTAGAATATATATCCCACGGGGGTAAAATTTAAAAAAGTTGAAAAACATTTTTTTTGGGACTTAGTCATTTTTCCGGCGTTTATCAGACTTTCAGATAGGGGAAATGTGAGTGAGCGTTCCGATTTCAGTTCCAGAGCGATTCGCCCAATGAGTCCTTGATATTTAGTCATTTTCAGCCAATTTTCAGGATTTTTGAAAATTTCACTTTTTTGTGAAAATATCCACTAAATGAGGGAATAATATGTGTGAGGGTATCCCAAGAGAGTTCTAAATATGTGTGGGTAGAATATATATCCCACGGGGATAAAATTGAAAAAAGTTGAAAAAAAATTTTTTTTGGACTTAGTAATTTTTCCGCCATTCATCAGACTTTCAGATAGGGGAAATGTCAGTGAGCATTCCGATTTCAGTTCCAGAGCGATTCGCCCAATGAGTCCTTGATATTTAGACGTTTTCAGCCAATTTTCTGGATTTTTGAAAATTTCACTTTTTTTGTGAAAATATCCACTAAATGAGAGAATAATATGTGTGAGGGTACCCCAGGAGAGTTCCAAATGTGTGTGGGTAGAATATATATTCCACGGGGGTAAAATTGAAAAAAGTTGAAAAACATTTTTTTTGGGACTTAGTCATTTTTCCGGCGTTTATCAGACTTTCAGATAGGGGAAATGTGAGTGAGCGTTCCGATTTCAGTACCAGAGCGATTCGCCCAATGAGTCCTTGATATTTAGTCGTTTTCAGCCAATTTTCTGGATTTTTGAAAATTTCACTTTTTTGTGAAAATATCCACTAATTGAGGGAATAATATGTGTGAGGGTATCCCAAGAGAGTTCTAAATGTGTGTGGGTAGAATATATATCCCACGGGGGTAAAATTGAAAAAAGTTGAAAAAAAATTTTTTTTGGACTTAGTAATTTTTCCGGCGTTCATCAGACTTTCAGATACAGGAAATGTCAGTGAGCATTCCGATTTCAGTTCCAGAGCGATTCGCCCAATGAGTCCTTGATATTTAGACGTTTTCAGCCAATTTTCTGGATTTTTGAAAATTTCACTTTTTTTGTGAAAATATCCACTAAATGAGAGAATAATATGTGTAAGGGTACCCCAGGAGAGTTCCAAATGTGTGTGGGTAGAATATATATCCCACGGGGGTAAAATTGAAAAAAGTTGAAAAACATTTTTTTTGGGACTTAGTCATTTTAACGGCGTTTATCAGACTTTCAGATAGGGGAAATGTGAGTGAGCGTTCCGATTTCAGTTCCAGAGCGATTCGCCCAATGAGTCCTTGATATTTAGTCGTTTTCAGCCAATTTTCTGGATTTTTGAAAATGTCAGTTTTTTGTGAAAATATCCACTAAATGAGGGAATAATATGTGTGAGGGTACCGCAGGAGAGTTCCAAATGTGTGTGGGTAGAATATATATCCCACGGGGGTAAAATTGAAAAAAGTTGAAAAAAATTTTTTTTTGGACTTATTCATTTTTCCGGCGTTTATCAGACTTTCAGATAGGGGAAATGTGAGTGAGCGTTCCGATTTCAGTTCCAGAGCGATTCGCCCAATGAGTCCTTGATATTTAGTCGTTTTCAGAAAATTTTCTGGATTTTTGAAAATTTCACTTTTTTTGTGAAAATATCCACTAAATGAGAGAATAATATGTGTGAGGGTACCCCAGGAGAGTTCCAAATGTGTGTGGGTAGAATATATATTCCACGGGGGTAAAATTGAAAAAAGTTGAAAAACATTTTTTTTGGGACTTAGTCATTTTTCCGGCGTTTATCAGACTTTCAGATAGGGGAAATGTGAGTGAGCGTTCCGATTTCAGTACCAGAGCGATTCGCCCAATGAGTCCTTGATATTTAGTCGTTTTCAGCCAATTTTCTGGATTTTTGAAAATTTCACTTTTTTGTGAAAATATCCACTAAATGAGGGAATAATATGTGTGAGGGTATCCCAAGAGAGTTCTAAATGTGTGTGGGTAGAATATATATCCCACGGGGAAAAAATTGAAAAAAGTTGAAAAAAAATTTTTTTTGGACTTACTAATTTTTCCGGCGTTCATCAGACTTTCAGATAGGGGAAATGTCAGTGAGCATTCCGATTTCAGTTCCAGAGCGATTCGACCAATGAGTCCTTGATATTTAGACGTTTTCAGCTAATTTTCTGGATTTTTGAAAATTTCACTTTTTTTGTGAAAATATCCACTAAATGAGAGAATAATATGTGTGAGGGTACCCCAGGAGAGCTCCAAATGTGTGTGGGTAGAATATATATCCCACGGGGGTAAAATTGAAAAAAGTTGAAAAACATTTTTTTTGGGACTTAGTCATTTTTCCGGCGTTTATCAGACTTTCAGATAGGGGAAATGTGAGTGAGCGTTCCGATTTCAGTTCCAGAGCAATTCGCCCAATGAGTCCTTGATAATTAGTCATTTTCAGCCTATTTTCTGGATTTTTGAAAATGTCACTTTTTTGTGAAAATATCCACTAAATGAGGGAATAATATGTGTGAGGGTACCCCAGGAGAGTTCCAAATGTGTGTGGGTAGAATATATATCCCACGGGGGTAAAATTGAAAAAAGTTTAAAAAAAATTTTTTTGGACTTAGTCATTTTTCCGGCGTTTATCAGACTTTCAGATAGGGGAAATGTCAGTGAGCGTTCTGATTTCAGTTCCAGAGCGATTCGCCCAATGAGTCCTTGATATTTAGTCGTTTTCAGCCAATTTTCAGGATTTTTGAAAATTTCACTTTTTTGTGAAAATATCCACTAAATGAGGGAATAATATGTATGAGGGTACCCCAGGAGAGTTCCAAATGTGTGTGGGTAGAATATATATCCCATGGGGGTAAAATTGAAAAAAGTTGAAAAAAATTTTTTTTGGACTTAGTAATTTTTCCGGCGTTTATCAGACTTTCAGATAGGGGAAATGTCAGTGAGCGTTCAGATTTCAGTTCCAGAGCGATTTGCCCAATGAGTCCTTGATATTTGGTCGTTTTCAGCCAATTTTCTGGATTTTTGAAAATGTCACCTTTTTGTGAAAATATCCACTAAATGAGGGAATAATATGTGTGAGGGTACCCCAGGAGAGTTCCAAATGTGTGTGGGTAGAATATATATCCCACGGGGATAAAATTGAAAAAAGTTGAAAAAAAATTTTTTTTGGACTTAGTAATTTTTCCGGCGTTCATCAGACTTTCAGATACAGGAAATGTCAGTGAGCATTCCGATTTCAGTTCCAGAGCGATTCGCCCAATGAGTCCTTGATATTTAGACGTTTTCAGCCAATTTTCTGGATTTTTGAAAATTTCACTTTTTTTGTGAAAATATCCACTAAATGAGAGAATAATATGTGTGAGGGTACCCCAGGAGAGTTCCAAATGTGTGTGGGTAGAATATATATCCCACGGGGGTAAAATTGAAAAAAGTTGAAAAACATTTTTTTTGGGACTTAGTCATTTTAACGGCGTTTATCAGACTTTCAGATAGGGGAATTGTGAGTGAGCGTTCCGATTTCAGTTCCAGAGCGATTCGCCCAATGAGTCCTTGATATTTAGTCGTTTTCAGCCAATTTTCTGGATTTTTGAAAATGTCACTTTTTTGTGAAAATATCCACTAAATGAGGGAATAATATGTGTGAGGGTACCCCAGGAGAGTTCCAAATGTGTGTGGGTAGAATATATATCCCACGGGGGTAAAATTGAAAAAAGTTGAAAAAAATTTTTTTTTGGACTTATTCATTTTTCCGGCGTTTATCAGACTTTCAGATAGGGGAAATGTGAGTGAGCGTTCCGATTTCAGTTCCAGAGCGATTCGCCCAATGAGTCCTTGATATTTAGTCGTTTTCAGAAAATTTTCTGGATTTTTGAAAATTTCACTTTTTTGTGAAAATATCCACTAAATGAGGGAATAATATGTGTGAGGGTACCCCAGGAGAGTTGCAAATGTGTGTGGGTAGAATATATATCCCACGGGGGTAAAATTGAAAAAAGTTGAAAAACATTTTTTTTGGGACTTAGTCATTTTTCCGGCGTTTATCAGACTTTCAGATAGGGGAAATGTGAGTGAGCGTTCCGATTTCAGTTCCAGAGCGATTCGCCCAATGAGTCCTTGATATTTAGTCATTTTCAGCCAATTTTCAGGATTTTTGAAAATTTCACTTTTTTGTGAAAATATCCACTAAATGAGGGAATAATATGTGTGAGGGTATCCCAAGAGAGTTCTAAATATGTGCGGGTAGAATATATATCCCACGGGGATAAAATTGAAAAAAGTTGAAAAAAAATTTTTTTTGGACTTACTAATTTTTCCAGCGTTCATCAGACTTTCAGATAGCGGAAATGTCAGTGAGCATTCCGATATCAGTTCCAGAGCGATTCGCCCAATGAGTCTTTGATATTTAGTCGTTTTCAGCCAATTTTCTGGATTTTTGAAAATGTCACTTTTTTGTGAAAATATCCACTAAATGAGGGAATAATATGTGTAAGGGTACCCCAGGAGAGTTCCAAATGTGTGTGGGTAGAATATATATCCCACGGGGGTAAAATTGAAAAAAGTTGAAAAAAATTTTTTTTTGGACTTATTCATTTTTCCGGCGTTTATCAGACTTTCAGATAGGGGAAATGTGAGTGAGCGTTCCGATTTCAGTTCCAGAGCGATTCGCCCAATGAGTCCTTGATATTTAGTCGTTTTCAGAAAATTTTCTGGATTTTTGAAAATTTCACTTTTTTGTGAAAATATCCACTAAATGAGGGAATAATATGTGTGAGGGTACCCCAGGAGAGTTGCAAATGTGTGTGGGTAGAATATATATCCCACGGGGGTAAAATTTAAAAAAGTTGAAAAACATTTTTTTTGGGACTTAGTCATTTTTCCGGCGTTTATCAGACTTTCAGATAGGGGAAATGTGAGTGAGCGTTCCGATTTCAGTTCCAGAGCGATTCGCCCAATGAGTCCTTGATATTTAGTCATTTTCAGCCAATTTTCAGGATTTTTGAAAATTTCACTTTTTTGTGAAAATATCCACTAAATGAGGGAATAATATGTGTGAGGGTATCCCAAGAGAGTTCTAAATATGTGTGGGTAGAATATATATCCCACGGGGATAAAATTGAAAAAAGTTGAAAAAAAATTTTTTTTGGACTTACTAATTTTTCCGGCGTTCATCAGACTTTCAGATAGCGGAAATGTCAGTGAGCATTCCGATATCAGTTCCAGAGCGATTCGCCCAATGAGTCCTTGATATTTAGTCGTTTTCAGCCAATTTTCTGGATTTTTGAAAATGTCACTTTTTTGTGAAAATATCCACTAAATGAGGGAATAATATGTGTAAGGGTACCCCAGGAGAGTTCCAAATGTGTGTGGGTAGAATATATATCCCACGGGGGTAAAATTGAAAAAAGTTGAAAAAAATTTTTTTTGGACTTAGTCATTTTTCCGGCGTTTATCAGACTTTCAGATAGGGGAAATGTCAGTGAGCGTTCTGATTTCAGTTCCAGAGCGATTCGCCCAATGAGTCCTTGATATTTAGTCGTTTTCAGCCAATTTTCAGGATTTTTGAAAATTTCACTTTTTTGTGAAAATATCCACTAAATGAGGGAATAATATGTGTGAGGGTACCCCATGAGAGTTCCAAATGTGTGTGGGTAGAATATATATCCCACGGGGATAAAATTGAAAAAAGTTGAAAAAAATTTTTTTTTGGACTTAGTAATTTTTCCGCCGTTCATCAGACTTTCAGATAGGGGAAATGTCAGTGAGCATTCCGATTTCAGTTCCAGAGCGATTCGCCCAATGAGTCCTTGATATTTAGACGTTTTCAGCCAATTTTCTGGATTTTTGAAAATTTCACTTTTTTTGTGAAAATATCCACTAAATGAGAGAATAATATGTGTGAGGGTACCCCAGGAGAGTTCCAAATGTGTGTGGGTAGAATATATATTCCACGGGGGTAAAATTGAAAAAAGTTGAAAAACATTTTTTTTGGGACTTAGTCATTTTTCCGGCGTTTATCAGACTTTCAGATAGGGGAAATGTCAGTGAGCGTTCAGATTTCAGTTCCAGAGCGATTTGCCCAATGAGTCCTTGATATTTAGTCGTTTTCAGCCAATTTTCTGGATTTTTGAAAATGTCACTTTTTTGTGAAAATATCCACTAAATGAGGGAATAATATGTGTGAGGGTACCCCAGGAGAGTTCCAAATGTGTGTGGGTAGAATATATATCCCACGGGGATAAAATTGAAAAAAGTTGAAAAAAAATTTTTTTTGGACTTAGTAATTTTTCCGGCGTTCATCAGACTTTCAGATACAGGAAATGTCAGTGAGCATTCCGATTTCAGTTCCAGAGCGATTCGCCCAATGAGTCCTTGATATTTAGACGTTTTCAGCCAATTTTCTGGATTTTTGAAAATTTCACTTTTTTTGTGAAAATATCCACTAAATGAGAGAATAATATGTGTGAGGGTACCCCAGGAGAGTTCCAAATGTGTGTGGGTAGAATATATATCCCACGGGGGTAAAATTGAAAAAAGTTGAAAAACATTTTTTTTGGGACTTAGTCATTTTAACGGCGTTTATCAGACTTTCAGATAGGGGAATTGTGAGTGAGCGTTCCGATTTCAGTTCCAGAGCGATTCGCCCAATGAGTCCTTGATATTTAGTCGTTTTCAGCCAATTTTCTGGATTTTTGAAAATGTCACTTTTTTGTGAAAATATCCACTAAATGAGGGAATAATATGTGTGAGGGTACCCCAGGAGAGTTCCAAATGTGTGTGGGTAGAATATATATCCCACGGGGGTAAAATTGAAAAAAGTTGAAAAAAATTTTTTTTTGGACTTATTCATTTTTCCGGCGTTTATCAGACTTTCAGATAGGGGAAATGTGAGTGAGCGTTCCGATTTCAGTTCCAGAGCGATTCGCCCAATGAGTCCTTGATATTTAGTCGTTTTCAGAAAATTTTCTGGATTTTTGAAAATTTCACTTTTTTGTGAAAATATCCACTAAATGAGGGAATAATATGTGTGAGGGTACCCCAGGAGAGTTGCAAATGTGTGTGGGTAGAATATATATCCCACGGGGGTAAAATTGAAAAAAGTTGAAAAACATTTTTTTTGGGACTTAGTCATTTTTCCGGCGTTTATCAGACTTTCAGATAGGGGAAATGTGAGTGAGCGTTCCGATTTCAGTTCCAGAGCGATTCGCCCAATGAGTCCTTGATATTTAGTCATTTTCAGCCAATTTTCAGGATTTTTGAAAATTTCACTTTTTTGTGAAAATATCCACTAAATGAGGGAATAATATGTGTGAGGGTATCCCAAGAGAGTTCTAAATATGTGCGGGTAGAATATATATCCCACGGGGATAAAATTGAAAAAAGTTGAAAAAAAATTTTTTTTGGACTTACTAATTTTTCCGGCGTTCATCAGACTTTCAGATAGCGGAAATGTCAGTGAGCATTCCGATATCAGTTCCAGAGCGATTCGCCCAATGAGTCCTTGATATTTAGTCGTTTTCAGCCAATTTTCTGGATTTTTGAAAATGTCACTTTTTTGTGAAAATATCCACTAAATGAGGGAATAATATGTGTAAGGGTACCCCAGGAGAGTTCCAAATGTGTGTGGGTAGAATATATATCCCACGGGGGTAAAATTGAAAAAAGTTGAAAAAAATTTTTTTTTGGACTTATTCATTTTTCCGGCGTTTATCAGACTTTCAGATAGGGGAAATGTGAGTGAGCGTTCCGATTTCAGTTCCAGAGCGATTCGCCCAATGAGTCCTTGATATTTAGTCGTTTTCAGAAAATTTTCTGGATTTTTGAAAATTTCACTTTTTTGTGAAAATATCCACTAAATGAGGGAATAATATGTGTGAGGGTACCCCAGGAGAGTTGCAAATGTGTGTGGGTAGAATATATATCCCACGGGGGTAAAATTTAAAAAAGTTGAAAAACATTTTTTTTGGGACTTAGTCATTTTTCCGGCGTTTATCAGACTTTCAGATAGGGGAAATGTGAGTGAGCGTTCCGATTTCAGTTCCAGAGCGATTCGCCCAATGAGTCCTTGATATTTAGTCATTTTCAGCCAATTTTCAGGATTTTTGAAAATTTCACTTTTTTGTGAAAATATCCACTAAATGAGGGAATAATATGTGTGAGGGTATCCCAAGAGAGTTCTAAATATGTGTGGGTAGAATATATATCCCACGGGGATAAAATTGAAAAAAGTTGAAAAAAAATTTTTTTTGGACTTACTAATTTTTCCGGCGTTCATCAGACTTTCAGATAGCGGAAATGTCAGTGAGCATTCCGATATCAGTTCCAGAGCGATTCGCCCAATGAGTCCTTGATATTTAGTCGTTTTCAGCCAATTTTCTGGATTTTTGAAAATGTCACTTTTTTGTGAAAATATCCACTAAATGAGGGAATAATATGTGTAAGGGTACCCCAGGAGAGTTCCAAATGTGTGTGGGTAGAATATATATCCCACGGGGGTAAAATTGAAAAAAGTTGAAAAAAAATTTTTTTGGACTTAGTCATTTTTCCGGCGTTTATCAGACTTTCAGATAGGGGAAATGTCAGTGAGCGTTCTGATTTCAGTTCCAGAGCGATTCGCCCAATGAGTCCTTGATATTTAGTCGTTTTCAGCCAATTTTCAGGATTTTTGAAAATTTCACTTTTTTGTGAAAATATCCACTAAATGAGGGAATAATATGTGTGAGGGTACCCCATGAGAGTTCCAAATGTGTGTGGGTAGAATATATATCCCACGGGGATAAAATTGAAAAAAGTTGAAAAAATTTTTTTTTTGGACTTAGTAATTTTTCCGCCGTTCATCAGACTTTCAGATAGGGGAAATGTCAGTGAGCATTCCGATTTCAGTTCCAGAGCGATTCGCCCAATGAGTCCTTGATATTTAGACGTTTTCAGCCAATTTTCTGGATTTTTGAAAATTTCACTTTTTTTGTGAAAATATCCACTAAATGAGAGAATAATATGTGTGAGGGTACCCCAGGAGAGTTCCAAATGTGTGTGGGTAGAATATATATTCCACGGGGGTAAAATTGAAAAAAGTTGAAAAACATTTTTTTTGGGACTTAGTCATTTTTCCGGCGTTTATCAGACTTTCAGATAGGGGAAATGTCAGTGAGCGTTCTGATTTCAGTTCCAGAGCGATTCGCCCAATGAGTCCTTGATATTTAGTCGTTTTCAGCCAATTTTCAGGATTTTTGAAAATTTCACTTTTTTGTGAAAATATCCACTAAATGAGGGAATAATATGTATGAGGGTACCCCAGGAGAGTTCCAAATGTGTGTGGGTAGAATATATATCCCATGGGGGTAAAATTGAAAAAAGTTGAAAAAAATTTTTTTTGGACTTAGTAATTTTTCCGGCGTTTATCAGACTTTCAGATAGGGGAAATGTCAGTGAGCGTTCAGATTTCAGTTCCAGAGCGATTTGCCCAATGAGTCCTTGATATTTAGTCGTTTTCAGCCAATTTTCTGGATTTTTGAAAATGTCACTTTTTTGTGAAAATATCCACTAAATGAGGGAATAATATGTGTGAGGGTACCCCAGGAGAGTTCCAAATGTGTGTGGGTAGAATATATATCCCACGGGGATAAAATTGAAAAAAGTTGAAAAAAAATTTTTTTTGGACTTAGTAATTTTTCCGGCGTTCATCAGACTTTCAGATACAGGAAATGTCAGTGAGCATTCCGATTTCAGTTCCAGAGCGATTCGCCCAATGAGTCCTTGATATTTAGACGTTTTCAGCCAATTTTCTGGATTTTTGAAAATTTCACTTTTTTTGTGAAAATATCCACTAAATGAGAGAATAATATGTGTGAGGGTACCCCAGGAGAGTTCCAAATGTGTGTGGGTAGAATATATATCCCACGGGGGTAAAATTGAAAAAAGTTGAAAAACATTTTTTTTGGGACTTAGTCATTTTAACGGCGTTTATCAGACTTTCAGATAGGGGAATTGTGAGTGAGCGTTCCGATTTCAGTTCCAGAGCGATTCGCCCAATGAGTCCTTGATATTTAGTCGTTTTCAGCCAATTTTCTGGATTTTTGAAAATGTCACTTTTTTGTGAAAATATCCACTAAATGAGGGAATAATATGTGTGAGGGTACCCCAGGAGAGTTCCAAATGTGTGTGGGTAGAATATATATCCCACGGGGGTAAAATTGAAAAAAGTTGAAAAAAATTTTTTTTTGGACTTATTCATTTTTCCGGCGTTTATCAGACTTTCAGATAGGGGAAATGTGAGTGAGCGTTCCGATTTCAGTTCCAGAGCGATTCGCCCAATGAGTCCTTGATATTTAGTCGTTTTCAGAAAATTTTCTGGATTTTTGAAAATTTCACTTTTTTGTGAAAATATCCACTAAATGAGGGAATAATATGTGTGAGGGTACCCCAGGAGAGTTGCAAATGTGTGTGGGTAGAATATATATCCCACGGGGGTAAAATTGAAAAAAGTTGAAAAACATTTTTTTTGGGACTTAGTCATTTTTCCGGCGTTTATCAGACTTTCAGATAGGGGAAATGTGAGTGAGCGTTCCGATTTCAGTTCCAGAGCGATTCGCCCAATGAGTCCTTGATATTTAGTCATTTTCAGCCAATTTTCAGGATTTTTGAAAATTTCACTTTTTTGTGAAAATATCCACTAAATGAGGGAATAATATGTGTGAGGGTATCCCAAGAGAGTTCTAAATATGTGCGGGTAGAATATATATCCCACGGGGATAAAATTGAAAAAAGTTGAAAAAAAATTTTTTTTGGACTTACTAATTTTTCCGGCGTTCATCAGACTTTCAGATAGCGGAAATGTCAGTGAGCATTCCGATATCAGTTCCAGAGCGATTCGCCCAATGAGTCCTTGATATTTAGTCGTTTTCAGCCAATTTTCTGGATTTTTGAAAATGTCACTTTTTTGTGAAAATATCCACTAAATGAGGAAATAATATGTGTAAGGGTACCCCAGGAGAGTTCCAAATGTGTGTGGGTAGAATATATATCCCACGGGGGTAAAATTGAAAAAAGTTGAAAAAAATTTTTTTTTGGACTTATTCATTTTTCCGGCGTTTATCAGACTTTCAGATAGGGGAAATGTGAGTGAGCGTTCCGATTTCAGTTCCAGAGCGATTCGCCCAATGAGTCCTTGATATTTAGTCGTTTTCAGAAAATTTTCTGGATTTTTGAAAATTTCACTTTTTTGTGAAAATATCCACTAAATGAGGGAATAATATGTGTGAGGGTACCCCAGGAGAGTTGCAAATGTGTGTGGGTAGAATATATATCCCACGGGGGTAAAATTTAAAAAAGTTGAAAAACATTTTTTTTGGGACTTAGTCATTTTTCCGGCGTTTATCAGACTTTCAGATAGGGGAAATGTGAGTGAGCGTTCCGATTTCAGTTCCAGAGCGATTCGCCCAATGAGTCCTTGATATTTAGTCATTTTCAGCCAATTTTCAGGATTTTTGAAAATTTCACTTTTTTGTGAAAATATCCACTAAATGAGGGAATAATATGTGTGAGGGTATCCCAAGAGAGTTCTAAATATGTGTGGGTAGAATATATATCCCACGGGGATAAAATTGAAAAAAGTTGAAAAAAAATTTTTTTTGGACTTACTAATTTTTCCGGCGTTCATCAGACTTTCAGATAGCGGAAATGTCAGTGAGCATTCCGATATCAGTTCCAGAGCGATTCGCCCAATGAGTCCTTGATATTTAGTCGTTTTCAGCCAATTTTCTGGATTTTTGAAAATGTCACTTTTTTGTGAAAATATCCACTAAATGAGGGAATAATATGTGTAAGGGTACCCCAGGAGAGTTCCAAATGTGTGTGGGTAGAATATATATCCCACGGGGGTAAAATTGAAAAAAGTTGAAAAAAAATTTTTTTGGACTTAGTCATTTTTCCGCCGTTCATCAGACTTTCAGATAGGGGAAATGTCAGTGAGCATTCCGATTTCAGTTCCAGAGCGATTCGCCCAATGAGTCCTTGATATTTAGACGTTTTCAGCCAATTTTCTGGATTTTTGAAAATTTCACTTTTTTTGTGAAAATATCCACTAAATGAGAGAATAATATGTGTGAGGGTACCCCAGGAGAGTTCCAAATGTGTGTGGGTAGAATATATATCCCATGGGGGTAAAATTGAAAAAAGTTGAAAAAAATTTTTTTTGGACTTAGTAATTTTTCCGGCGTTTATCAGACTTTCAGATAGGGGAAATGTCAGTGAGCGTTCAGATTTCAGTTCCAGAGCGATTTGCCCAATGAGTCCTTGATATTTAGTCGTTTTCAGCCAATTTTCTGGATTTTTGAAAATGTCACTTTTTTGTGAAAATATCCACTAAATGAGGGAATAATATGTGTGAGGGTACCCCAGGAGAGTTCCAAATGTGTGTGGGTAGAATATATATCCCACGGGGATAAAATTGAAAAAAGTTGAAAAAAAATTTTTTTTGGACTTAGTAATTTTTCCGGCGTTCATCAGACTTTCAGATACAGGAAATGTCAGTGAGCATTCCGATTTCAGTTCCAGAGCGATTCGCCCAATGAGTCCTTGATATTTAGACGTTTTCAGCCAATTTTCTGGATTTTTGAAAATTTCACTTTTTTTGTGAAAATATCCACTAAATGAGAGAATAATATGTGTGAGGGTACCCCAGGAGAGTTCCAAATGTGTGTGGGTAGAATATATATCCCACGGGGGTAAAATTGAAAAAAGTTGAAAAACATTTTTTTTGGGACTTAGTCATTTTAACGGCGTTTATCAGACTTTCAGATAGGGGAATTGTGAGTGAGCGTTCCGATTTCAGTTCCAGAGCGATTCGCCCAATTTGTCCTTGATATTTAGTCGTTTTCAGCCAATTTTCTGGATTTTTGAAAATGTCACTTTTTTGTGAAAATATCCACTAAATGAGGGAATAATATGTGTGAGGGTACCCCAGGAGAGTTCCAAATGTGTGTGGGTAGAATATATATCCCACGGGGATAAAATTGAAAAAAGTTGAAAAAAAATTTTTTTTGGACTTAGTAATTTTTCCGGCGTTCATCAGACTTTCAGATACAGGAAATGTCAGTGAGCATTCCGATTTCAGTTCCAGAGCGATTCGCCCAATGAGTCCTTGATATTTTGACGTTTTCAGCCAATTTTCTGGATTTTTGAAAATTTCACTTTTTTTGTGAAAATATCCACTAAATGAGAGAATAATATGTGTGAGGGTACCCCAGGAGAGTTCCAAATGTGTGTGGGTAGAATATATATCCCACGGGGGTAAAATTGAAAAAAGTTGAAAAACATTTTTTTTGGGACTTAGTCATTTTAACGGCGTTTATCAGACTTTCAGATAGGGGAATTGTGAGTGAGCGTTCCGATTTCAGTTCCAGAGCGATTCGCCCAATGAGTCCTTGATATTTAGTCGTTTTCAGCCAATTTTCTGGATTTTTGAAAATGTCACTTTTTTGTGAAAATATCCACTAAATGAGGGAATAATATGTGTGAGGGTACCCCAGGAGAGTTCCAAATGTGTGTGGGTAGAATATATATCCCACGGGGGTAAAATTGAAAAAAGTTGAAAAAAATTTTTTTTTGGACTTATTCATTTTTCCGGCGTTTATCAGACTTTCAGATAGGGGAAATGTGAGTGAGCGTTCCGATTTCAGTTCCAGAGCGATTCGCCCAATGAGTCCTTGATATTTAGTCGTTTTCAGAAAATTTTCTGGATTTTTGAAAATTTCACTTTTTTGTGAAAATATCCACTAAATGAGGGAATAATATGTGTGAGGGTACCCCAGGAGAGTTGCAAATGTGTGTGGGTAGAATATATATCCCACGGGGGTAAAATTGAAAAAAGTTGAAAAACATTTTTTTTGGGACTTAGTCATTTTTCCGGCGTTTATCAGACTTTCAGATAGGGGAAATGTGAGTGAGCGTTCCGATTTCAGTTCCAGAGCGATTCGCCCAATGAGTCCTTGATATTTAGTCATTTTCAGCCAATTTTCAGGATTTTTGAAAATTTCACTTTTTTGTGAAAATATCCACTAAATGAGGGAATAATATGTGTGAGGGTATCCCAAGAGAGTTCTAAATATGTGCGGGTAGAATATATATCCCACGGGGATAAAATTGAAAAAAGTTGAAAAAAAATTTTTTTTGGACTTACTAATTTTTCCGGCGTTCATCAGACTTTCAGATAGCGGAAATGTCAGTGAGCATTCCGATATCAGTTCCAGAGCGATTCGCCCAATGAGTCCTTGATATTTAGTCGTTTTCAGCCAATTTTCTGGATTTTTGAAAATGTCACTTTTTTGTGAAAATATCCACTAAATGAGGAAATAATATGTGTAAGGGTACCCCAGGAGAGTTCCAAATGTGTGTGGGTAGAATATATATCCCACGGGGGTAAAATTGAAAAAAGTTGAAAAAAATTTTTTTTTGGACTTATTCATTTTTCCGGCGTTTATCAGACTTTCAGATAGGGGAAATGTGAGTGAGCGTTCCGATTTCAGTTCCAGAGCGATTCGCCCAATGAGTCCTTGATATTTAGTCGTTTTCAGAAAATTTTCTGGATTTTTGAAAATTTCACTTTTTTGTGAAAATATCCACTAAATGAGGGAATAATATGTGTGAGGGTACCCCAGGAGAGTTGCAAATGTGTGTGGGTAGAATATATATCCCACGGGGGTAAAATTTAAAAAAGTTGAAAAACATTTTTTTTGGGACTTAGTCATTTTTCCGGCGTTTATCAGACTTTCAGATAGGGGAAATGTGAGTGAGCGTTCCGATTTCAGTTCCAGAGCGATTCGCCCAATGAGTCCTTGATATTTAGTCATTTTCAGCCAATTTTCTGGATTTTTGAAAATGTCACTTTTTTGTGAAAATATCCACTAAATGAGGGAATAATATGTGTAAGGGTACCCCAGGAGAGTTCCAAATGTGTGTGGGTAGAATATATATCCCACGGGGGTAAAATTGAAAAAAGTTGAAAAAAAATTTTTTTGGACTTAGTCATTTTTCCGCCGTTCATCAGACTTTCAGATAGGGGAAATGTCAGTGAGCATTCCGATTTCAGTTCCAGAGCGATTCGCCCAATGAGTCCTTGATATTTAGACGTTTTCAGCCAATTTTCTGGATTTTTGAAAATTTCACTTTTTTTGTGAAAATATCCACTAAATGAGAGAATAATATGTGTGAGGGTACCCCAGGAGAGTTCCAAATGTGTGTGGGTAGAATATATATTCCACGGGGGTAAAATTGAAAAAAGTTGAAAAACATTTTTTTTGGGACTTAGTCATTTTTCCGGCGTTTATCAGACTTTCAGATAGGGGAAATGTCAGTGAGCGTTCTGATTTCAGTTCCAGAGCGATTCGCCCAATGAGTCCTTGATATTTAGTCGTTTTCAGCCAATTTTCAGGATTTTTGAAAATTTCACTTTTTTGTGAAAATATCCACTAAATGAGGGAATAATATGTATGAGGGTACCCCAGGAGAGTTCCAAATGTGTGTGGGTAGAATATATATCCCATGGGGGTAAAATTGAAAAAAGTTGAAAAAAATTTTTTTTGGACTTAGTAATTTTTCCGGCGTTTATCAGACTTTCAGATAGGGGAAATGTCAGTGAGCGTTCAGATTTCAGTTCCAGAGCGATTTGCCCAATGAGTCCTTGATATTTAGTCGTTTTCAGCCAATTTTCTGGATTTTTGAAAATGTCACTTTTTTGTGAAAATATCCACTAAATGAGGGAATAATATGTGTGAGGGTACCCCAGGAGAGTTCCAAATGTGTGTGGGTAGAATATATATCCCACGGGGATAAAATTGAAAAAAGTTGAAAAAAAATTTTTTTTGGACTTAGTAATTTTTCCGGCGTTCATCAGACTTTCAGATACAGGAAATGTCAGTGAGCATTCCGATTTCAGTTCCAGAGCGATTCGCCCAATGAGTCCTTGATATTTAGACGTTTTCAGCCAATTTTCTGGATTTTTGAAAATTTCACTTTTTTTGTGAAAATATCCACTAAATGAGAGAATAATATGTGTGAGGGTACCCCAGGAGAGTTCCAAATGTGTGTGGGTAGAATATATATCCCACGGAGGTAAAATTGAAAAAAGTTGAAAAACATTTTTTTTGGGACTTAGTCATTTTAACGGCGTTTATCAGACTTTCAGATAGGGGAATTGTGAGTGAGCGTTCCGATTTCAGTTCCAGAGCGATTCGCCCAATTTGTCCTTGATATTTAGTCGTTTTCAGCCAATTTTCTGGATTTTTGAAAATGTCACTTTTTTGTGAAAATATCCACTAAATGAGGGAATAATATGTGTGAGGGTACCCCAGGAGAGTTCCAAATGTGTGTGGGTAGAATATATATCCCACGGGGGTAAAATTGAAAAAAGTTGAAAAAAATTTTTTTTTGGACTTATTCATTTTTCCGGCGTTTATCAGACTTTCAGATAGGGGAAATGTGAGTGAGCGTTCCGATTTCAGTTCCAGAGCGATTCGCCCAATGAGTCCTTGATATTTAGTCGTTTTCAGAAAATTTTCTGGATTTTTGAAAATTTCACTTTTTTGTGAAAATATCCACTAAATGAGGGAATAATATGTGTGAGGGTACCCCAGGAGAGTTGCAAATGTGTGTGGGTAGAATATATATCCCACGGGGGTAAAATTGAAAAAAGTTGAAAAACATTTTTTTTGGGACTTAGTCATTTTTCCGGCGTTTATCAGACTTTCAGATAGGGGAAATGTGAGTGAGCGTTCCGATTTCAGTTCCAGAGCGATTCGCCCAATGAGTCCTTGATATTTAGTCATTTTCAGCCAATTTTCAGGATTTTTGAAAATTTCACTTTTTTGTGAAAATATCCACTAAATGAGGGAATAATATGTGTGAGGGTATCCCAAGAGAGTTCTAAATATGTGCGGGTAGAATATATATCCCACGGGGATAAAATTGAAAAAAGTTGAAAAAAAATTTTTTTTGGACTTACTAATTTTTCCGGCGTTCATCAGACTTTCAGATAGCGGAAATGTCAGTGAGCATTCCGATATCAGTTCCAGAGCGATTCGCCCAATGAGTCCTTGATATTTAGTCGTTTTCAGCCAATTTTCTGGATTTTTGAAAATGTCACTTTTTTGTGAAAATATCCACTAAATGAGGGAATAATATGTGTAAGGGTACCCCAGGAGAGTTCCAAATGTGTGTGGGTAGAATATATATCCCACGGGGGTAAAATTGAAAAAAGTTGAAAAACATTTTTTTAGGGACTTAGTCATTTTTCCGGCGTTTATCAGACTTTCAGATAGGGGAAATGTGAGTGAGCGTTCCGATTTCAGTTCCAGAGCGATTCGCCCAATGAGTCCTTGATATTTAGTCGTTTTCAGAAAATTTTCTGGATTTTTGAAAATTTCACTTTTTTGTGAAAATATCCACTAAATGAGGGAATAATATGTGTGAGGGTACCCCAGGAGAGTTGCAAATGTGTGTGGGTAGAATATATATCCCACGGGGGTAAAATTTAAAAAAGTTGAAAAACATTTTTTTTGGGACTTAGTCATTTTTCCGGCGTTTATCAGACTTTCAGATAGGGGAAATGTGAGTGAGCGTTCCGATTTCAGTTCCAGAGCGATTCGCCCAATGAGTCCTTGATATTTAGTCATTTTCAGCCAATTTTCAGGATTTTTGAAAATTTCACTTTTTTGTGAAAATATCCACTAAATGAGGGAATAATATGTGTGAGGGTATCCCAAGAGAGTTCTAAATATGTGTGGGTAGAATATATATCCCACGGGGATAAAATTGAAAAAAGTTGAAAAAAAATTTTTTTTGGACTTACTAATTTTTCCGGCGTTCATCAGACTTTCAGATAGCGGAAATGTCAGTGAGCATTCCGATATCAGTTCCAGAGCGATTCGCCCAATGAGTCCTTGATATTTAGTCGTTTTCAGCCAATTTTCTGGATTTTTGAAAATGTCACTTTTTTGTGAAAATATCCACTAAATGAGGGAATAATATGTGTAAGGGTACCCCAGGAGAGTTCCAAATGTGTGTGGGTAGAATATATATCCCACGGGGGTAAAATTGAAAAAAGTTGAAAAAAAATTTTTTTGGACTTAGTCATTTTTCCGGCGTTTATCAGACTTTCAGATAGGGGAAATGTCAGTGAGCGTTCTGATTTCAGTTCCAGAGCGATTCGCCCAATGAGTCCTTGATATTTAGTCGTTTTCAGCCAATTTTCAGGATTTTTGAAAATTTCACTTTTTTGTGAAAATATCCACTAAATGAGGGAATAATATGTGTGAGGGTACCCCATGAGAGTTCCAAATGTGTGTGGGTAGAATATATATCCCACGGGGATAAAATTGAAAAAAGTTGAAAAAAATTTTTTTTTGGACTTAGTAATTTTTCCGCCGTTCATCAGACTTTCAGATAGGGGAAATGTCAGTGAGCATTCCGATTTCAGTTCCAGAGCGATTCGCCCAATGAGTCCTTGATATTTAGACGTTTTCAGCCAATTTTCTGGATTTTTGAAAATTTCACTTTTTTTGTGAAAATATCCACTAAATGAGAGAATAATATGTGTGAGGGTACCCCAGGAGAGTTCCAAATGTGTGTGGGTAGAATATATATTCCACGGGGGTAAAATTGAAAAAAGTTGAAAAACATTTTTTTTGGGACTTAGTCATTTTTCCGGCGTTTATCAGACTTTCAGATAGGGGAAATGTGAGTGAGCGTTCCGATTTCAGTACCAGAGCGATTCGCCTAATGAGTCCTTGATATTTAGTCGTTTTCAGCCAATTTTCTGGATTTTTGAAAATTTCACTTTTTTGTGAAAATATCCACTAAATGAGGGAATAATATGTGTGAGGGTATCCCAAGAGAGTTCTAAATGTGTGTGGGTAGAATATATATCCCACGGGGAAAAAATTGAAAAAAGTTGAAAAAAAATTTTTTTTGGACTTACTAATTTTTCCGGCGTTCATCAGACTTTCAGATAGGGGAAATGTCAGTGAGCATTCCGATTTCAGTTCCAGAGCGATTCGACCAATGAGTCCTTGATATTTAGACGTTTTCAGCTAATTTTCTGGATTTTTGAAAATTTCACTTTTTTTGTGAAAATATCCACTAAATGAGAGAATAATATGTGTGAGGGTACCCCAGGAGAGTTCCAAATGTGTGTGGGTAGAATATATATCCCACGGGGGTAAAATTGAAAAAAGTTGAAAAACATTTTTTTTGGGACTTAGTCATTTTAACGGCGTTTATCAGACTTTCAGATAGGGGAATTGTGAGTGAGCGTTCCGATTTCAGTTCCAGAGCGATTCGCCCAATGAGTCCTTGATATTTAGTCGTTTTCAGCCAATTTTCTGGATTTTTGAAAATGTCACTTTTTTGTGAAAATATCCACTAAATGAGGGAATAATATGTGTGAGGGTACCCCAGGAGAGTTCCAAATGTGTGTGGGTAGAATATATATCCCACGGGGGTAAAATTGAAAAAAGTTGAAAAAAATTTTTTTTTGGACTTATTCATTTTTCCGGCGTTTATCAGACTTTCAGATAGGGGAAATGTGAGTGAGCGTTCCGATTTCAGTTCCAGAGCGATTCGCCCAATGAGTCCTTGATATTTAGTCGTTTTCAGAAAATTTTCTGGATTTTTGAAAATTTCACTTTTTTGTGAAAATATCCACTAAATGAGGGAATAATATGTGTGAGGGTACCCCAGGAGAGTTGCAAATGTGTGTGGGTAGAATATATATCCCACGGGGGTAAAATTGAAAAAAGTTGAAAAACATTTTTTTTTGGACTTAGTAATTTTTCCGCCGTTCATCAGACTTTCAGATAGGGGAAATGTCAGTGAGCATTCCGATTTCAGTTCCAGAGCGATTCGCCCAATGAGTCCTTGATATTTAGACGTTTTCAGCCAATTTTCTGGATTTTTGAAAATTTCACTTTTTTTGTGAAAATATCCACTAAATGAGAGAATAATATGTGTGAGGGTACCCCAGGAGAGTTCCAAATGTGTGTGGGTAGAATATATATTCCACGGGGGTAAAATTGAAAAAAGTTGAAAAACATTTTTTTTGGGACTTAGTCATTTTTCCGGCGTTTATCAGACTTTCAGATAGGGGAAATGTGAGTGAGCGTTCCGATTTCAGTACCAGAGCGATTCGCCCAATGAGTCTTTGATATTTAGTCGTTTTCAGCCAATTTTCTGGATTTTTGAAAATTTCACTTTTTTGTGAAAATATCCACTAAATGAGGGAATAATATGTGTGAGGGTATCCCAAGAGAGTTCTAAATGTGTGTGGGTAGAATATATATCCCACGGGGAAAAAATTGAAAAAAGTTGAAAAAAAATTTTTTTTGGACTTACTAATTTTTCCGGCGTTCATCAGACTTTCAGATAGGGGAAATGTCAGTGAGCATTCCGATTTCAGTTCCAGAGCGATTCGACCAATGAGTCCTTGATAATTAGTCATTTTCAGCCTATTTTCTGGATTTTTGAAAATGTCACTTTTTTGTGAAAATATCCACTAAATGAGGGAATAATATGTGTGAGGGTACCCCAGGAGAGTTCCAAATGTGTGTGGGTAGAATATATATCCCACGGGGGTAAAATTGAAAAAAGTTGCAATAAATTTTTTTTTGGACTTATTCATTTTTCCGGCGTTTATCAGACTTTCAGATAGGGGAAATGTCAGTGAGCGTTCTGATTTCAGTTCCAGAGCGATTCGCCCAATGAGTCCTTGATATTTAGTCATTTTCAGCCAATTTTCAGGATTTTTGAAAATTTCACTTTTTTGTGAAAATATCCACTAAATGAGGGAATAATATGTGTGAGGGTATCCCAAGAGAGTTCTAAATATGTGTGGGTAGAATATATATCCCACGGGGATAAAATTGAAAAAAGTTGAAAAAAAATTTTTTTTGGACTTACTAATTTTTCCGGCGTTCATCAGGCTTTCAGATAGGGGAAATGTCAGTGAGCATTCCGATATCAGTTCCAGAGCGATTCGCCCAATGAGTCCTTGATATTTAGTCGTTTTCAGCCAATTTTCTGGATTTTTGAAAATGTCACTTTTTTGTGAAAATATCCACTAAATGAGGGAATAATATGTGTAAGGGTACCCCAGGAGAGTTCCAAATGTGTGTGGGTAGAATATATATCCCACGGGGGTAAAATTGAAAAAAGTTGAAAAACATTTTTTTTGGGACTTAGTCATTTTTCCGGCGTTTATCAGACTTTCAGATAGGGGAAATGTGAGTGAGCGTTCCGATTTCAGTTCCAGAGCGATTCGCCCAATGAGTCCTTGATAATTAGTCATTTTCAGCCTATTTTCTGGATTTTTGAAAATGTCACTTTTTTGTGAAAATATCCACTAAATGAGGGAATAATATGTGTAAGGGTACCCCAGGAGAGTTCCAAATGTGTGTGGGTAGAATATATATCCCACGGGGGTAAAATTGAAAAAAGTTGAAAAAAAATTTTTTTGGACTTAGTCATTTTTCCGGCGTTTATCAGACTTTCAGATAGGGGAAATATCAGTGAGCGTTCTGATTTCAGTTCCAGAGCGATTCGCCCAATGAGTCCTTGATATTTAGTCGTTTTCAGCCAATTTTCTGGATTTTTGAAAATTTCACTTTTTTGTGAAAATATCCACTAAATGAGGGAATAATATGTGTGAGGGAACCCCAGGAGAGTTCCAAATGTGTGTGGGTAGAATATATATCCCACGGTGATAAAATTGAAAAAAGTTGAAAAAAAAATTTTTTTTGGACTTAGTAATTTTTCCGACGTTTATCAGACTTTCAGATAGGGGAAATGTCAGTGAGCATTCAGATTTCAGTTCCAGAGCGATTTGCCCAATGAGTCCTTGATATTCAGCCATTTTCAGCCAATTTTCTGGATTTTTAAAAATTTCACTTTTTTGTGAAAATATCCACTAAATGAGGGAATAATATGTGTGAGGGTACCCCAGGAGAGTTCCAAATGTGTGTGGGTAGAATATATATCCCATGGGGGTAAAATTGAAAAAAGTTGAAAAAAATTTTTTTTGGACTTAGTAATTTTTCCGGCGTTTATCAGACTTTCAGATAGGGGAAATGTCAGTGAGCGTTCAGATTTCAGTTCCAGAGCGATTCGCCCAATGAGTCCTTGATATTTAGACGTTTTCAGCCAATTTTCTGGATTTTTGAAAATTTCACTTTTTTTGTGAAAATATCCACTAAATGAGAGAATAATATGTGTGAGGGTACCCCAGGAGAGTTCCAAATGTGTGTGGGTAGAATATATATCCCACGGGGGTAAAATTGAAAAAAGTTGCAATAAATTTTTTTTTGGACTTATTCATTTTTCCGGCGTTTATCAGACTTTCAGATAGGGGAAATGTCAGTGAGCGTTCTGATTTCAGTTCCAGAGCGATTCGCCCAATGAGTCCTTGATATTTAGTCATTTTCAGCCAATTTTCAGGATTTTTGAAAATTTCACTTTTTTGTGAAAATATCCACTAAATGAGGGAATAATATGTGTGAGGGTATCCCAAGAGAGTTCTAAATATGTGTGGGTAGAATATATATCCCACGGGGATAAAATTGAAAAAAGTTGAAAAAAAATTTTTTTTGGACTTACTAATTTTTCCGGCGTTCATCAGGCTTTCAGATAGGGGAAATGTCAGTGAGCATTCCGATATCAGTTCCAGAGCGATTCGCCCAATGAGTCCTTGATATTTAGTCGTTTTCAGCCAATTTTCTGGATTTTTGAAAATGTCACTTTTTTGTGAAAATATCCACTAAATGAGGGAATAATATGTGTAAGGGTACCCCAGGAGAGTTCCAAATGTGTGTGGGTAGAATATATATCCCACGGGGGTAAAATTGAAAAAAGTTGAAAAAAAATTTTTTTGGACTTAGTCATTTTTCCGGCGTTTATCAGACTTTCAGATAGGGGAAATATCAGTGAGCGTTCTGATTTCAGTTCCAGAGCGATTCGCCCAATGAGTCCTTGATATTTAGTCGTTTTCAGCCAATTTTCTGGATTTTTGAAAATTTCACTTTTTTGTGAAAATATCCACTAAATGAGGGAATAATATGTGTGAGGGAACCCCAGGAGAGTTCCAAATGTGTGTGGGTAGAATATATATCCCACGGTGATAAAATTGAAAAAAGTTGAAAAAAAATTTTTTTTGGACTTAGTAATTTTTCCGACGTTTATCAGACTTTCAGATAGGGGAAATGTCAGTGAGCATTCAGATTTCAGTTCCAGAGCGATTTGCCCAATGAGTCCTTGATATTCAGCCATTTTCAGCCAATTTTCTGGATTTTTAAAAATTTCACTTTTTTGTGAAAATATCCACTAAATGAGGGAATAATATGTGTGAGGGTACCCCAGGAGAGTTCCAAATGTGTGTGGGTAGAATATATATCCCACGGGGGTAAAATTGAAAAAAGTTGAAAAAAAATTTTTTTGGGACTTAGTCATTTTTCCGGCGTTTATCAGACTTTCAGATAGGGGAAATGTGAGTGAGCGTTCCGATTTCAGTTCCAGAGCGATTCGCCCAATGAGTCCTTGATATTTAGTCATTTTCAGAAAATTTTCTGGATTTTTGAAAATTTCACTTTTTTGTGAAAATATCCACTAAATGAGGGAATAATATGTGTGAGGGTACCCCAGGAGAGTTCCAAATGTGTGTGGGTAGAATATATATCCCACGGGGATAAAATTGAAAAAAGTTGAAAAAAATTTTTTTTTGGACTTAGTAATTTTTCCGCCGTTCATCAGACTTTCAGATAGGGGAAATGTCAGTGAGCATTCCGATTTCAGTTCCAGAGCGATTCGCCCAATGAGTCCTTGATATTTAGACGTTTTCAGCCAATTTTCTGGATTTTTGAAAATTTCCCTTTTTTGTGAAAATATCCACTAAATGAGAGAATAATATGTGTGAGGGTACCCCAGGAGAGTTCCAAATGTGTGTGGGTAGAATATATATTCCACGGGGGTAAAATTGAAAAAAGTTGAAAAACATTTTTTTTGGGACTTAGTCATTTTTCCGGCGTTTATCAGACTTTCAGATAGGGGAAATGTGAGTGAGCGTTCCGATTTCAGTTCCAGAGCGATTCGCCCAATAAGTCCTTGATATTTAGTCGTTTTCAGCCAATTTTCTGGATTTTTGAAAATTTCACTTTTTTGTGAAAATATCCACTAAATGAGGGAATAATATGTGTGAGGGTACCCCAGGAGAGTTCTAAATGTGTGTGGGTAGAATATATATCCCACGGGGATAAAATTGAAAAAAGTTGAAAAAAAATTTTTTTTGGACTTACTAATTTTTCCGGCGTTCATCAGACTTTCAGATAGGGGAAATGTCAGTGAGCATTCCGATTTCAGTTCCAGAGCGATTCGCCCAATGAGTCCTTGATATTTAGACGTTTTCAGCCAATTTTCTGGATTTTTGAAAATTTCACTTTTTTTGTGAAAATATCCACTAATTGAGAGAATAATATGTGTGAGGGTACCCCAGGAGAGTTCCACATGTGTGTGGGTAGAATATATATTCCACGGGGGTAAAATTGAAAAAAGTTGAAAAACATTTTTTTTGGGACTTAGTCATTTTTCCGGCATTTATCAGACTTTCAGATAGGGGAAATGTGAGTGAGCGTTCCGATTTCAGTACCAGAGCGATTCGCCCAATGAGTCCTTGATATTTAGTCGTTTTCAGCCAATTTTCTGGATTTTTGAAAATTTCACTTTTTTGTGAAAATATCCACTAAATGAGGGAATAATATGTGTGAGGGTATCCCAAGAGAGTTCTAAATGTGTGTGGGTAGAATATATATCCCACGGGGATAAAATTGAAAAAAGTTGAAAAAAAATTTTTTTTGGACTTACTAATTTTTCCGGCGTTCATCAGACTTTCAGATAGGGGAAATGTCAGTGAGCATTCCGATTTCAGTTCCAGAGCGATTCGCCCAATGAGTCCTTGATATTTAGACGTTTTCAGCCAATTTTCTGGATTTTTGAAAATTTCACTTTTTTTGTGAAAATATCCACTAATTGAGAGAATAATATGTGTGAGGGTACCCCAGGAGAGTTCCACATGTGTGTGGGTAGAATATATATTCCACGGGGGTAAAATTGAAAAAAGTTGAAAAACATTTTTTTTGGGACTTAGTCATTTTTCCGGCGTTTATCAGACTTTCAGATAGGGGAAATGTGAGTGAGCGTTCCGATTTCAGTACCAGAGCGATTCGCCCAATGAGTCCTTGATAATTAGTCATTTTCAGCCTATTTTCTGGATTTTTGAAAATGTCACTTTTTTGTGAAAATATCCACTAAATGAGGGAATAATTTGTGTGAGGGTACCCCAGGAGAGTTCCAAATGTGTGTGGGTAGAATATATATCCCACGGGGGTAAAATTGAAAAAAGTTGCAAAAAATTTTTTTTTGGACTTATTCATTTTTCCGGCGTTTATCAGACTTTCAGATAGGGGAAATGTCAGTGAGCGTTCTGATTTCAGTTCCAGAGCGATTCGCCCAATGAGTCCTTGATATTTAGTCATTTTCAGCCAATTTTCAGGATTTTTGAAAATTTCACTTTTTTGTGAAAATATCCACTAAATGAGGGAATAATATGTGTGAGGGTATCCCAAGAGAGTTCTAAATATGTGTGGGTAGAATATATATCCCACGGGGATAAAATTGAAAAAAGTTGAAAAAAAATTTTTTTTGGACTTACTAATTTTTCCGGCGTTCATCAGGCTTTCAGATAGGGGAAATGTCAGTGAGCATTCCGATATCAGTTCCAGAGCGATTCGCCCAATGAGTCCTTGATATTTAGTCGTTTTCAGCCAATTTTCTGGATTTTTGAAAATGTCACTTTTTTGTGAAAATATCCACTAAATGAGGGAATAATATGTGTAAGGGTACCCCAGGAGAGTTCCAAATGTGTGTGGGTAGAATATATATCCCACGGGGGTAAAATTGAAAAAAGTTGAAAAAAAATTTTTTTGGACTTAGTCATTTTTCCGGCGTTTATCAGACTTTCAGATAGGGGAAATATCAGTGAGCGTTCTGATTTCAGTTCCAGAGCGATTCGCCCAATGAGTCCTTGATATTTAGTCGTTTTCAGCCAATTTTCTGGATTTTTGAAAATTTCACTTTTTTGTGAAAATATCCACTAAATGAGGGAATAATATGTGTGAGGGTACCCCAGGAGAGTTCCAAATGTGTGTGGGTAGAATATATATCCCACGGGGATAAAATTGAAAAAAGTTGAAAAAAAATTTTTTTTGGACTTAGTAATTTTTCCGCCGTTCATCAGACTTTCAGATAGGGGAAATGTCAGTGAGCATTCCGATTTCAGTTCCAGAGCGATTCGCCCAATGAGTCCTTGATATTTAGACGTTTTCAGCCAATTTTCTGGATTTTTGAAAATTTCACTTTTTTTGTGAAAATATCCACTAAATGAGAGAATAATATGTGTGAGGGTACCCCAGGAGAGTTCCAAATGTGTGTGGGTAGAATATATATCCCACGGGGGTAAAATTGAAAAAAGTTGCAAAAAATTTTTTTTTGGACTTATTCATTTTTCCGGCGTTTATCAGACTTTCAGATAGGGGAAATGTCAGTGAGCGTTCTGATTTCAGTTCCAGAGCGATTCGCCCAATGAGTCCTTGATATTTAGTCATTTTCAGCCAATTTTCAGGATTTTTGAAAATTTCACTTTTTTGTGAAAATATCCACTAAATGAGGGAATAATATGTGTGAGCGTATCCCAAGAGAGTTCCAAATGTGTGTGGGTAGAATATATATCCCACGGTGATAAAATTGAAAAAAGTTGAAAAAAAAATTTTTTTTGGACTTAGTAATTTTTCCGACGTTTATCAGACTTTCAGATAGGGGAAATGTCAGTGAGCATTCAGATTTCAGTTCCAGAGCGATTTGCCCAATGAGTCCTTGATATTCAGCCATTTTCAGCCAATTTTCTGGATTTTTAAAAATTTCACTTTTTTGTGAAAATATCCACTAAATGAGGGAATAATATGTGTGAGGGTACCCCAGGAGAGTTCCAAATGTGTGTGGGTAGAATATATATCCCACGGGGGTAAAATTGAAAAAAGTTGAAAAAAAATTTTTTTGGGACTTAGTCATTTTTCCAGCGTTTATCAGACTTTCAGATAGGGGAAATGTGAGTGAGCGTTCCGATTTCAGTTCCAGAGCGATTCGCCCAATGAGTCCTTGATATTTAGTCATTTTCAGAAAATTTTCTGGATTTTTGAAAATTTCACTTTTTTGTGAAAATATCCACTAAATGAGGGAATAATATGTGTGAGGGTACCCCAGGAGAGTTCCAAATGTGTGTGGGTAGAATATATATCCCACGGGGATAAAATTGAAAAAAGTTGAAAAAAAATTTTTTTTGGACTTAGTAATTTTTCCGCCGTTCATCAGACTTTCAGATAGGGGAAATGTCAGTGAGCATTCCGATTTCAGTTCCAGAGCGATTCGCCCAATGAGTCCTTGATATTTAGACGTTTTCAGCCAATTTTCTGGATTTTTGAAAATTTCACTTTTTTTGTGAAAATATCCACTAAATGAGAGAATAATATGTGTGAGGGTACCCCAGGAGAGTTCCAAATGTGTGTGGGTAGAATATATATCCCACGGGGGTAAAATTGAAAAAAGTTGCAAAAAATTTTTTTTTGGACTTATTCATTTTTCCGGCGTTTATCAGACTTTCAGATAGGGGAAATGTCAGTGAGCGTTCTGATTTCAGTTCCAGAGCGATTCGCCCAATGAGTCCTTGATATTTAGTCATTTTCAGCCAATTTTCAGGATTTTTGAAAATTTCACTTTTTTGTGAAAATATCCACTAAATGAGGGAATAATATGTGTGAGGGTACCCCAGGAGAGTTCCAAATGTGTGTGGGTAGAATATATATTCCACGGGGGTAAAATTGAAAAAAGTTGAAAAACATTTTTTTTGGGACTTAGTCATTTTTCCGGCGTTTATCAGACTTTCAGATAGGGGAAATGTGAGTGAGCGTTCCGATTTCAGTTCCAGAGCGATTCGCCCAATGAGTCCTTGATATTTAGTCGTTTTCAGCCAATTTTCTGGATTTTTGAAAATTTCACTTTTTTGTGAAAATATCCACTAAATGAGGGAATAATATGTGTGAGGGTATCCCAAGAGAGTTCTAAATGTGTGTGGGTAGAATATATATCCCACGGGGATAAAATTGAAAAAAGTTGAAAAAAAATTTTTTTTGGACTTAGTAATTTTTCCGGCGTTCATCAGACTTTCAGATAGGGGAAATGTCAGTGAGCATTCCGATTTCAGTTCCAGAGCGATTCGCCCAATGAGTCCTTGATATTTAGACGTTTTCAGCCAATTTTCTGGATTTTTGAAAATTTCACTTTTTTTGTGAAAATATCCACTAAATGAGAGAATAATATGTGTGAGGGTACCCCAGGAGAGTTCCAAATGTGTGTGGGTAGAATATATATCCCACGGGGGTAAAATTGAAAAAAGTTGAAAAACATTTTTTTTGGGACTTAGTCATTTTTCCGGCGTTTATCAGACTTTCAGATAGGGGAAATGTGAGTGAGCGTTCCGATTTCAGTTCCAGAGCGATTCGCCCAATGAGTCCTTGATATTTAGTAATTTTCAGCCTATTTTCTGGATTTTTGAAAATGTCCCTTTTTTGTGAAAATATCCACTAAATGAGGGAATAATATGTGTGAGGGTACCCCAGGAGAGTCCCAAATGTGTGTGGGTAGAATATATATCCCACGGGGGTAAAATTGAAAAAAGTTGCAAAAAATTTTTTTTTGGACTTATTCATTTTTCCGGCATTTATCAGACTTTCAGATAGGGGAAATGTCAGTGAGCGTTCTGATTTCAGTTCCAGAGCGATTCGCCCAATGAGTCCTTGATATTTAGTCGTTTTCAGCCAATTTTCTGGATTTTTGAAAATGTCACTTTTTTGTGAAAATATCCACTAAATGAGGGAATAATATGTGTGAGGGTACCCCAGGAGAGTTCCAAATGTGTGTGGGTAGAATATATATCCCACGGGGATAAAATTGAAAAAAGTTGAAAAAAAATTTTTTTTGGACTTAGTAATTTTTCCGGTGTTCATCAGACTTTCAGATAGGGGAAATGTCAGTGAGCATTCCGATTTCAGTTCCAGAGCGATTCGCCCAATGAGTCCTTGATATTTAGACGTTTTCAGCCAATTTTCTGGATTTTTGAAAATTTCACTTTTTTTGTGAAAATATCCACTAAATGAGAGAATAATATGTGTGAGGGTACCCCAGGAGAGTTCCAAATGTGTGTGGGTAGAATATATATCCCACGGGGGTAAAATTGAAAAAAGTTGAAAAACATTTTTTTGGGGACTTAGTCATTTTTCCGGCGTTTATCAGACTTTCAGATAGGGGAAATGTGAGTGAGTGTTCCGATTTCAGTTCCAGAGCGATTCGCCCAATGAGTCCTTGATATTTAGTAATTTTCAGCCTATTTTCTGGATTTTTGAAAATGTCCCTTTTTTGTGAAAATATCCACTAAATGAGGGAATAATATGTGTGAGGGTACCCCAGGAGAGTTCCAAATGTGTGTGGGTAGAATATATATCCCACGGGGGTAAAATTGAAAAAAGTTGCAAAAAATTTTTTTTTGGACTTATTCATTTTTCCGGCGTTTATCAGACTTTCAGATAGGGGAAATGTCAGTGAGCGTTCTGATTTCAGTTCCAGAGCGATTCGCCCAATGAGTCCTTGATATTTAGTCATTTTCAGCCAATTTTCAGGATTTTTGAAAATTTCACTTTTTTGTGAAAATATCCACTAAATGAGGGAATAATATGTGTGAGGGTATCCCAAGAGAGTTCCAAATGTGTGTGGGTAGAATATATATCCCACGGTGATAAAATTGAAAAAAGTTGAAAAAAAAATTTTTTTTGGACTTAGTAATTTTTCCGACGTTTATCAGACTTTCAGATAGGGGAAATGTCAGTGAGCATTCAGATTTCAGTTCCAGAGTGATTTGCCCAATGAGTCCTTGATATTCAGCCATTTTCAGCCAATTTTCTGGATTTTTAAAAATTTCACTTTTTTGTGAAAATATCCACTAAATGAGGGAATAATATGTGTGAGGGTACCCCAGGAGAGTTCCAAATGTGTGTGGGTAGAATATATATCCCACGGGGGTAAAATTGAAAAAAGTTGAAAAAAAATTTTTTTGGGACTTAGTCATTTTTCCGGCGTTTATCAGACTTTCAGATAGGGGAAATGTGAGTGAGCGTTCCGATTTCAGTTCCAGAGCGATTCGCCCAATGAGTCCTTGATATTTAGTCATTTTCAGAAAATTTTCTGGATTTTTGAAAATTTCACTTTTTTGTGAAAATATCCACTAAATGAGGGAATAATATGTGTGAGGGTACCCCAGGAGAGTTCCAAATGTGTGTGGGTAGAATATATATCCCACCGGGATAAAATTGAAAAAAGTTGAAAAAAAATTTTTTTGGGACTTAGTAATTTTTCCGGCGTTCATCAGACTTTCAGATAGGGGAAATGTCAGTGAGCATTCCGATTTCAGTTCCAGAGCGATTCGCCCAATGAGTCCTTGATATTTAGACGTTTTCAGCCAATTTTCTGGATTTTTGAAAATTTCACTTTTTTTGTGAAAATATCCACTAAATGAGAGAATAATATGTGTGAGGGTACCCCAGGAGAGTTCCAAATGTGTGTGGGTAGAATATATATCCCACGGGGGTAAAATTGAAAAAAGTTGAAAAACATTTTTTTTGGGACTTAGTCATTTTTCCGGCGTTTATCAGACTTTCAGATAGGGGAAATGTGAGTGAGCGTTCCGATTTCAGTTCCAGAGCGATTCGCCCAATGAGTCCTTGATATTTAGTAATTTTCAGCCTATTTTCTGGATTTTTGAAAATGTCCCTTTTTTGTGAAAATATCCACTAAATGAGGGAATAATATGTGTGAGGGTACCCCAGGAGAGTCCCAAATGTGTGTGGGTAGAATATATATCCCACGGGGGTAAAATTGAAAAAAGTTGCAAAAAATTTTTTTTTGGACTTATTCATTTTTCCGGCATTTATCAGACTTTCAGATAGGGGAAATGTCAGTGAGCGTTCTGATTTCAGTTCCAGAGCGATTCGCCCAATGAGTCCTTGATATTTAGTCGTTTTCAGCCAATTTTCTGGATTTTTGAAAATGTCACTTTTTTGTGAAAATATCCACTAAATGAGGGAATAATATGTGTGAGGGTACCCCAGGAGAGTTCCAAATGTGTGTGGGTAGAATATATATCCCACGGGGATAAAATTGAAAAAAGTTGAAAAAAAATTTTTTTTGGACTTAGTAATTTTTCCGGTGTTCATCAGACTTTCAGATAGGGGAAATGTCAGTGAGCATTCCGATTTCAGTTCCAGAGCGATTCGCCCAATGAGTCCTTGATATTTAGACGTTTTCAGCCAATTTTCTGGATTTTTGAAAATTTCACTTTTTTTGTGAAAATATCCACTAA
Organism: Phyllobates terribilis; assembly: GCF_046119375.1. Lineage (NCBI taxonomy): Eukaryota > Metazoa > Chordata > Amphibia > Anura > Dendrobatidae > Phyllobates > Phyllobates terribilis. The sequence continues at coordinate 8,911,225 of NW_027362805.1, read as the reverse complement.
ATGAGAGAATAATATGTGTGAGGGTACCCCAGGAGAGTTCCAAATGTGTGTGGGTAGAATATATATCCCACGGGGGTAAAATTGAAAAAAGTTGAAAAACATTTTTTTGGGGACTTAGTCATTTTTCCGGCGTTTATCAGACTTTCAGATAGGGGAAATGTGAGTGAGTGTTCCGATTTCAGTTCCAGAGCGATTCGCCCAATGAGTCCTTGATATTTAGTAATTTTCAGCCTATTTTCTGGATTTTTGAAAATGTCCCTTTTTTGTGAAAATATCCACTAAATGAGGGAATAATATGTGTGAGGGTACCCCAGGAGAGTTCCAAATGTGTGTGGGTAGAATATATATCCCACGGGGGTAAAATTGAAAAAAGTTGCAAAAAATTTTTTTTTGGACTTATTCATTTTTCCGGCGTTTATCAGACTTTCAGATAGGGGAAATGTCAGTGAGCGTTCTGATTTCAGTTCCAGAGCGATTCGCCCAATGAGTCCTTGATATTTAGTCATTTTCAGCCAATTTTCAGGATTTTTGAAAATTTCACTTTTTTGTGAAAATATCCACTAAATGAGGGAATAATATGTGTGAGGGTATCCCAAGAGAGTTCCAAATGTGTGTGGGTAGAATATATATCCCACGGTGATAAAATTGAAAAAAGTTGAAAAAAAAATTTTTTTTGGACTTAGTAATTTTTCCGACGTTTATCAGACTTTCAGATAGGGGAAATGTCAGTGAGCATTCAGATTTCAGTTCCAGAGTGATTTGCCCAATGAGTCCTTGATATTCAGCCATTTTCAGCCAATTTTCTGGATTTTTAAAAATTTCACTTTTTTGTGAAAATATCCACTAAATGAGGGAATAATATGTGTGAGGGTACCCCAGGAGAGTTCCAAATGTGTGTGGGTAGAATATATATCCCACGGGGGTAAAATTGAAAAAAGTTGAAAAAAAATTTTTTTGGGACTTAGTCATTTTTCCGGCGTTTATCAGACTTTCAGATAGGGGAAATGTGAGTGAGCGTTCCGATTTCAGTTCCAGAGCGATTCGCCCAATGAGTCCTTGATATTTAGTCATTTTCAGAAAATTTTCTGGATTTTTGAAAATTTCACTTTTTTGTGAAAATATCCACTAAATGAGGGAATAATATGTGTGAGGGTACCCCAGGAGAGTTCCAAATGTGTGTGGGTAGAATATATATCCCACCGGGATAAAATTGAAAAAAGTTGAAAAAAAATTTTTTTGGGACTTAGTAATTTTTCCGGCGTTCATCAGACTTTCAGATAGGGGAAATGTCAGTGAGCATTCCGATTTCAGTTCCAGAGCGATTCGCCCAATGAGTCCTTGATATTTAGACGTTTTCAGCCAATTTTCTGGATTTTTGAAAATTTCACTTTTTTTGTGAAAATATCCACTAAATGAGAGAATAATATGTGTGAGGGTACCCCAGGAGAGTTCCAAATGTGTGTGGGTAGAATATATATCCCACGGGGGTAAAATTGAAAAAAGTTGAAAAACATTTTTTTTGGGACTTAGTCATTTTTCCGGCGTTTATCAGACTTTCAGATAGGGGAAATGTGAGTGAGCGTTCCGATTTCAGTTCCAGAGCGATTCGCCCAATGAGTCCTTGATATTTAGTAATTTTCAGCCTATTTTCTGGATTTTTGAAAATGTCCCTTTTTTGTGAAAATATCCACTAAATGAGGGAATAATATGTGTGAGGGTACCCCAGGAGAGTCCCAAATGTGTGTGGGTAGAATATATATCCCACGGGGGTAAAATTGAAAAAAGTTGCAAAAAATTTTTTTTTGGACTTATTCATTTTTCCGGCATTTATCAGACTTTCAGATAGGGGAAATGTCAGTGAGCGTTCTGATTTCAGTTCCAGAGCGATTCGCCCAATGAGTCCTTGATATTTAGTCGTTTTCAGCCAATTTTCTGGATTTTTGAAAATGTCACTTTTTTGTGAAAATATCCACTAAATGAGGGAATAATATGTGTGAGGGTACCCCAGGAGAGTTCCAAATGTGTGTGGGTAGAATATATATCCCACGGGGATAAAATTGAAAAAAGTTGAAAAAAAATTTTTTTTGGACTTAGTAATTTTTCCGGTGTTCATCAGACTTTCAGATAGGGGAAATGTCAGTGAGCATTCCGATTTCAGTTCCAGAGCGATTCGCCCAATGAGTCCTTGATATTTAGACGTTTTCAGCCAATTTTCTGGATTTTTGAAAATTTCACTTTTTTTGTGAAAATATCCACTAAATGAGAGAATAATATGTGTGAGGGTACCCCAGGAGAGTTCCAAATGTGTGTGGGTAGAATATATATCCCACGGGGGTAAAATTGAAAAAAGTTGAAAAACATTTTTTTGGGGACTTAGTCATTTTTCCGGCGTTTATCAGACTTTCAGATAGGGGAAATGTGAGTGAGTGTTCCGATTTCAGTTCCAGAGCGATTCGCCCAATGAGTCCTTGATATTTAGTAATTTTCAGCCTATTTTCTGGATTTTTGAAAATGTCCCTTTTTTGTGAAAATATCCACTAAATGAGGGAATAATATGTGTGAGGGTACCCCAGGAGAGTTCCAAATGTGTGTGGGTAGAATATATATCCCACGGGGGTAAAATTGAAAAAAGTTGCAAAAAATTTTTTTTTGGACTTATTCATTTTTCCGGCGTTTATCAGACTTTCAGATAGGGGAAATGTCAGTGAGCGTTCTGATTTCAGTTCCAGAGCGATTCGCCCAATGAGTCCTTGATATTTAGTCATTTTCAGCCAATTTTCAGGATTTTTGAAAATTTCACTTTTTTGTGAAAATATCCACTAAATGAGGGAATAATATGTGTGAGGGTATCCCAAGAGAGTTCCAAATGTGTGTGGGTAGAATATATATCCCACGGTGATAAAATTGAAAAAAGTTGAAAAAAAAATTTTTTTTGGACTTAGTAATTTTTCCGACGTTTATCAGACTTTCAGATAGGGGAAATGTCAGTGAGCATTCAGATTTCAGTTCCAGAGTGATTTGCCCAATGAGTCCTTGATATTCAGCCATTTTCAGCCAATTTTCTGGATTTTTAAAAATTTCACTTTTTTGTGAAAATATCCACTAAATGAGGGAATAATATGTGTGAGGGTACCCCAGGAGAGTTCCAAATGTGTGTGGGTAGAATATATATCCCACGGGGGTAAAATTGAAAAAAGTTGAAAAAAAATTTTTTTGGGACTTAGTCATTTTTCCGGCGTTTATCAGACTTTCAGATAGGGGAAATGTGAGTGAGCGTTCCGATTTCAGTTCCAGAGCGATTCGCCCAATGAGTCCTTGATATTTAGTCATTTTCAGAAAATTTTCTGGATTTTTGAAAATTTCACTTTTTTGTGAAAATATCCACTAAATGAGGGAATAATATGTGTGAGGGTACCCCAGGAGAGTTCCAAATGTGTGTGGGTAGAATATATATCCCACCGGGATAAAATTGAAAAAAGTTGAAAAAAAATTTTTTTGGGACTTAGTAATTTTTCCGCCGTTCATCAGACTTTCAGATAGGGGAAATGTCAGTGAGCATTCCGATTTCAGTTCCAGAGCGATTCGCCCAATGAGTCCTTGATATTTAGACGTTTTCAGCCAATTTTCTGGATTTTTGAAAATTTCACTTTTTTTGTGAAAATATCCACTAAATGAGAGAATAATATGTGTGAGGGTACCCCAGGAGAGTTCCAAATGTGTGTGGGTAGAATATATATTCCACGGGGGTAAAATTGAAAAAAGTTGAAAAACATTTTTTTTGGGACTTAGTCATTTTTCCGGCGTTTATCAGACTTTCAGATAGGGGAAATGTGCGTGAGCGTTCCGATTTCAGTTCCAGAGCGATTCGCCCAATGAGTCCTTGATATTTAGTCGTTTTCAGCCAATTTTCTGGATTTTTGAAAATTTCACTTTTTTGTGAAAATATCCACTAAATGAGGGAATAATATGTGTGAGGGTACCCCAGGAGAGTTCCAAATGTGTGTGGGTAGAATATATATCCCACGGGGGTAAAATTGAAAAAAGTTGCAAAAAATTTTTTTTTGGACTTATTCATTTTTCCGGCGTTTATCAGACTTTCAGATAGGGGAAATGTCAGTGAGCGTTCTGATTTCAGTTCCAGAGCGATTCGCCCAATGAGTCCTTGATATTTAGTCATTTTCAGCCAATTTTCAGGATTTTTGAAAATTTCACTTTTTTGTGAAAATATCCACTAAATGAGGGAATAATATGTGTGAGGGTATCCCAAGAGAGTTCTAAATGTGTGTGGGTAGAATATATATCCCACGGGGATAAAATTGAAAAAAGTTGAAAAAAAATTTTTTTTGGACTTACTAATTTTTCCGGCGTTCATCAGACTTTCAGATAGGGGAAATGTCAGTGAGCATTCCGATATCAGTTCCAGAGCGATTCGCCCAATGAGTCCTTGATATTTAGTCGTTTTCAGCCAATTTTCTGGATTTTTGAAAATGTCACTTTTTTGTGAAAATATCCACTAAATGAGGGAATAATATGTGTGAGGGTACCCCAGGAGAGTTCCAAATGTGTGTGGGTAGAATATATATCCCACGGGGATAAAATTGAAAAAAGTTGAAAAAAAATTTTTTTTGGACTTAGTAATTTTTCCGGCGTTCATTAGACTTTCATATAGGGGAAATGTCAATGAGCATTCCGATTTCAGTTCCAGAGCGATTCGCCCAATGAGTCCTTGATATTTAGACGTTTTAAGCCAATTTTCTGGATTTTTGAAAATTTCACTTTTTTTGTGAAAATATCCACTAAATGAGAGAATAATATGTGTGAGGGTACCCCAGGAGAGTTCCAAATGTGTGTGGGTAGAATATATATCCCACGGGGGTAAAATTGAAAAAAGTTGAAAAAAAATTTTTTTGGACTTAGTCATTTTTCCGGCGTTTATCAGACTTTCAGATAAGGGAAATATCAGTGAGCGTTCTGATTTCAGTTCCAGAGCGATTCGCCCAATGAGTCCTTGATATTTAGTCGTTTTCAGCCAATTTTCTGGATTTTTGAAAATTTCACTTTTTTGTGAAAATATCCACTAAATGAGGGAATAATATGTGTGAGGGTACCCCAGGAGAGTTCGAAATGTGTGTGGGTAGAATATATATCCCACGGGGATAAAATTGAAAAAAGTTGAAAAAAAAATTTTTTTTTTACTTAGTAATTTTTCCGGCGTTCATCAGACTTTCAGATAGGGGAAATGTCAGTGAGCATTCCGATTTCAGTTCCAGAGCGATTCGCCCAATGAGTCCTTGATATTTAGACGTTTTCAGCCAATTTTCTGGATTTTGGAAAATTTCACTTTTTTTGTGAAAATATCCACTAAATGAGAGAATAATATGTGTGAGGGTACCCCAGGAGAGTTCCAAATGTGTGTGGGGAGAATATATATCCCACGGGGGTAAAATTGAAAAAAGTTGAAAAACATTTTTTTTGGGACTTAGTCATTTTTCCGGCGTTTATCAGACTTTCAGATAGGGGAAATGTGAGTGAGCGTTCCGATTTCAGTTCCAGAGCGATTCGCCCAATGAGTCCTTGATATTTAGTCGTTTTCAGCCAATTTTCTGGATTTTTGAAAATTTCATTTTTTGTGAAAATATCCACTAAATGAGGGAATAATATGTGTGAGGTTATCCCAAGAGAGTTCTAAATGTGTGTGGGTAGAATATATATCCCACGGGGATAAAATTGAAAAAAGTTGAAAAAAAATTTTTTTTGGACTTACTAATTTTTCCGGCGTTCATCAGACTTTCAGATAGGGGAAATGTCAGTGAGCATTCCGATATCAGTTCCAGAGCGATTCGCCCAATGAGTCCTTGATATTTAGTCGTTTTCAGCCAATTTTCTGGATTTTTGAAAATGTAACTTTTTTGTGAAAATATCCACTAAATGAGGGAATAATATGTGTGAGGGTACCCCAGGAGAGTTCCAAATGTGTGTGGGTAGAATATATATCCCACGGGGGTAAAATTGAAAAAAGTTGAAAAAAATTTTTTTTTGGACTTAGTCATTTTTCCGGCGTTTATCAGACTTTCAGATAGGGGAAATGTCAGTGAGCGTTCTGATTTCAGTTCCAGAGCGATTCGCCCAATGAGTCCTTGATATTTAGTCGTTTTCAGCCAATTTTCAGGATTTTTGAAAATTTCACTTTTTTGTGAAAATATCCACTGAATGAGGGAATAATATGTATGAGGGTACCCCAGGAGAGTTCCAAATGTGTGTGGGTAGAATATATATCCCACGGGGGTAAAATTGAAAAAAGTTGAAAAAAATTTTTTTTGGACTTAGTAATTTTTCCGGCGTTTATCAGACTTTCAGATAGGGGAAATGTCAGTGAGCGTTCAGATTTCAGTTCCAGAGCGATTTGCCCAATGAGTCCTTGATATTTAGTCGTTTTCAGCCAATTTTCTGGATTTTTGAAAATTTCACTTTTTTGTGAAAATATCCACTAAATAAGGGAATAATATGTGTGAGGGTATCCCAAGAGAGTTCTAAATGTGTGTGGGTAGAATATATATCCCACGGGGATAAAATTGAAAAAAGTTGAAAAAAAATTTTTTTTGGACTTACTAATTTTTCCGGCGTTCATCAGACTTTCAGATAGGGGAAATGTCAGTGAGCATTCCGATATCAGTTCCAGAGCGATTCGCCCAATGAGTCCTTGATATTTAGTCGTTTTCAGCCAATTTTCTGGATTTTTGAAAATGTCACTTTTTTGTGAAAATATCCACTAAATGAGGGAATAATATGTGTGAGGGTACCCCAGGAGAGTTCCAAATGTGTGTGGGTAGAATATATATCCCACGGGGATAAAATTGAAAAAATTTGAAAAAAATTTTTTTTGGACTTAGTAATTTTTCCGGCGTTCATCAGACTTTCAGATAGGGGAAATGTCAGTGAGCATTCCGATTTCAGTTCCAGGGCGATTCGCCCAATGAGTCCTTGATATTTAGACGTTTTCAGCCAATTTTCTGGATTTTTGAAAATTTCACTTTTTTTGTGAAAATATCCACTAAATGAGAGAATAATATGTGTGAGGGTACCCCAGGAGAGTTCCAAATGTGTGTGGGTAGAATATATATCCCACGGGGGTAAAATTGAAAAAAGTTGAAAAACATTTTTTTTGGGACTTAGTCATTTTTCCAGCGTTTATCAGACTTTCAGATAGGGGAAATGTGAGTGAGCGTTCCGATTTCAGTTCCAGAGCGATTCGCCCAATGAGTCCTTGATATTTAGTCGTTTTCAGCCAATTTTCTGGATTTTTGAAAATGTCACTTTTTTGTGAAAATATCCACTAAATTAGGAAATAAAATGTGTGAGGGTACCCCAGGAGAGTTCCAAATGTGTGTGGGTAGAATATATATCCCACGGGGGTAAAATTGAAAAAAGTTGAAAAAAAATTTTTTTTGGACTTACTAATTTTTCCGGCGTTCATCAGTCTTTCAGAGAGGGGAAATGTCAGTGAGCATTCCGATATCAGTTCCAGAGCGATTCGCCCAATGAGTCCTTGATATTTAGTCGTTTTCAGCCAATTTTCTGGATCTTTGAAAATGTCACTTTTTTGTGAAAATATCCACTAAATGAGGGAATAATATGTGTAAGGGTACCCCAGGAGAGTTCCAAATGTGTGTGGATAGAATATATATCCCACGGGGGTAAAATTGAAAAAAGTTGAAAAAATTTTTTTTTGGACTTAGTAATTTTTCCGGCGTTTATCAGACTTTCAGATAGGGGAAATGTCAGTGAGCATTCAGATTTCAGTTCCAGAGCGATTTGCCCAATGAGTCCTTGATATTTAGTCGTTTTCAGCCAATTTTCTGGATTTTTGAAAATGTCACTTTTTTGTGAAAATATCCACTAAATGAGGGAATAATATGTGTGAGGGTACCCCAGGAGAGTTCCAAATGTGTGTGGGTAGAATATATATCCCACGGGGATAAAATTGAAAAAAGTTGAAAAAAATTTTTTTTGGACTTAGTAATTTTTCCGGCGTTCATCAGACTTTCAAATAGGGGAAATGTCAGTGAGCATTCCGATTTCAGTTCCAGGGCGATTCGCCCAATGAGTCCTTGATATTTAGACGTTTTCAGCCAATTTTCTGGATTTTTGAAAATTTCACTTTTTTTGTGAAAATATCCACTAAATGAGAGAATAATATGTGTGAGGGTACCCCAGGAGAGTTCCAAATGTGTGGGTAGAATATATATCCCACGGGGGTAAAATTGAAAAAAGTTGAAAAAAATTTTTTTTGGGACTTAGTCATTTTTCCAGCGTTTATCAGACTTTCAGATAGGGGAAATGTGAGTGAGCGTTCCGATTTCAGTTCCAGAGCGATTCGCCCAATGAGTCCTTGATATTTAGTCGTTTTCAGCCAATTTTCTGGATTTTTGAAAATTTCACTTTTTTGTGAAAATATCCACTAAATGAGGGAATAATATGTGTGAGGGTATCCCAAGAGAGTTCTAAATGTGTGTGGGTAGAATATATATCCCACGGGGATAAAATTGAAAAAAGTTGAAAAAAAATTTTTTTTGGACTTACTAATTTTTCCGGCGTTCATCAGACTTTCAGATAGGGGAAATGTCAGTGAGCATTCCGATATCAGTTCCAGAGCGATTCGCCCAATGAGTCCTTGATATTTAGTCATTTTCAGCCAATTTTCTGGATTTTTGAAAATGTCACTTTTTTGTGAAAATATCCACTAAATGAGGGAATAATATGTGTGAGGGTACCCCAGGAGAGTTCCAAATGTGTGTGGGTAGAATATATATCCCACGGGGGTAAAATTGAAAAAAGTTGAAAAAAAATTTTTTTTGGACTTACTAATTTTTCCGGCGTTCATCAGACTTTCAGAGAGGGGAAATGTCAGTGAGCATTCAGATTTCAGTTCCAGAGCGATTTGCCCAATGAGTCCTTGATATTTAGACGTTTTCAGCCAATTTTCTGGATTTTTGCAATTGTCACTTTTTTGTGAAAATATCCACTAAATGAGGGAATAATATGTGTGAGGGTACAACAGGAGAGTTCCAAATGTGTGTGGGTAGAATATATATCCCACGGGGGTAAAATTGAAAAAAGTTGAAAAAATTTTTTTTGGGACTTAGTAATTTTTCCGGCGTTTATCAGACTTTCAGATAGGGGAAATGTCAGTGAGCGTTCAGATTTCAGTTCCAGAGCGATTTGCCCAATGAGTCCTTGATATTCAGTCATTTTCAGCCAATTTTCTGGATTTTTAAAAATTTCACTTTTTTGTGAAAATATCCTCTAAATGAGGGAATAATATGTGTGAGGGTACCCCAGGAGAGTTCCAAATGTGTGTGGGTAGAATATATATCCGACGGGGGTAAAATTGAAAAAAGTTGCAAAAAATTTTTTTTTGGACTTACTAATTTTTCCGGCGTTCATCAGACTTTCAGATAGGGGAAATGTCAGTGAGCATTCCGATATCAGTTCCAGAGCGATTCGCCCAATGAGTCCTTGATATTTAGTCGTTTTCAGCCAATTTTCTGGATTTTTGAAAATGTCACTTTTTTGTGAAAATATCCACTAAATGAGGGAATAATATGTGTGAGGGTACCCCAGGAGAGTTCCAAATGTGTGTGGGTAGAATATATATCCCACGGGGCTAAAATTGAAAAAAGTTGAAAAAAAATTTTTTTTGGACTTAGTAATTTTTCCGGCGTTCATCAGACTTTCATATAGGGGAAATGTCAATGAGCATTCCGATTTCAGTTCCAGAGCGATTCGCCCAATGAGTCCTTGATATTTAGACGTTTTAAGCCAATTTTCTGGATTTTTGAAAATTTCACTTTTTTTGTGAAAATATCCACTAAATGAGAGAATAATATGTGTGAGGGTACCCCAGGAGAGTTCCAAATGTGTGTGGGTAGAATATATATCCCACGGGGGTAAAATTGAAAAAAGTTGAAAAAAAATTTTTTTGGACTTAGTCATTTTTCCGGCGTTTATCAGACTTTCAGATAAGGGAAATATCAGTGAGCGTTCTGATTTCAGTTCCAGAGCGATTCGCCCAATGAGTCCTTGATATTTAGTCGTTTTCAGCCAATTTTCTGGATTTTTGAAAATTTCACTTTTTTGTGAAAATATCCACTAAATGAGGGAATAATATGTGTGAGGGTACCCCAGGAGAGTTCGAAATGTGTGTGGGTAGAATATATATCCCACGGGGATAAAATTGAAAAAAGTTGAAAAAAAATTTTTTTTGGACTTAGTAATTTTTCCGGCGTTCATCAGACTTTCAGATAGGGGAAATGTCAGTGAGCATTCCGATTTCAGTTCCAGAGCGATTCGCCCAATGAGTCCTTGATATTTAGACGTTTTCAGCCAATTTTCTGGATTTTGGAAAATTTCACTTTTTTTGTGAAAATATCCACTAAATGAGAGAATAATATGTGTGAGGGTACCCCAGGAGAGTTCCAAATGTGTGTGGGGAGAATATATATCCCACGGGGGTAAAATTGAAAAAAGTTGAAAAACATTTTTTTTGGGACTTAGTCATTTTTCCGGCGTTTATCAGACTTTCAGATAGGGGAAATGTGAGTGAGCGTTCCGATTTCAGTTCCAGAGCGATTCGCCCAATGAGTCCTTGATATTTAGTCGTTTTCAGCCAATTTTCTGGATTTTTGAAAATTTCATTTTTTGTGAAAATATCCACTAAATGAGGGAATAATATGTGTGAGGTTATCCCAAGAGAGTTCTAAATGTGTGTGGGTAGAATATATATCCCACGGGGATAAAATTGAAAAAAGTTGAAAAAAAATTTTTTTTGGACTTACTAATTTTTCCGGCGTTCATCAGACTTTCAGATAGGGGAAATGTCAGTGAGCATTCCGATATCAGTTCCAGAGCGATTCGCCCAATGAGTCCTTGATATTTAGTCGTTTTCAGCCAATTTTCTGGATTTTTGAAAATGTCACTTTTTTGTGAAAATATCCACTAAATGAGGGAATAATATGTGTGAGGGTACCCCAGGAGAGTTCCAAATGTGTGTGGGTAGAATATATATCCCACGGGGGTAAAATTGAAAAAAGTTGAAAAAAATTTTTTTTTGGACTTAGTCATTTTTCCGGCGTTTATCAGACTTTCAGATAGGGGAAATGTCAGTGAGCGTTCTGATTTCAGTTCCAGAGCGATTCGCCCAATGAGTCCTTGATATTTAGTCGTTTTCAGCCAATTTTCTGGATTTTTGAAAATGTCACTTTTTTGTGAAAATATCCACTAAATGAGGGAATAATATGTGTGAGGGTACCCCAGGAGAGTTCCAAATGTGTGTGGGTAGAATATATATCCCACGGGGATAAAATTGAAAAAATTTGAAAAAAATTTTTTTTGGACTTAGTAATTTTTCCGGCGTTCATCAGACTTTCAGATAGGGGAAATGTCAGTGAGCATTCCGATTTCAGTTCCAGGGCGATTCGCCCAATGAGTCCTTGATATTTAGACGTTTTCAGCCAATTTTCTGGATTTTTGAAAATTTCACTTTTTTTGTGAAAATATCCACTAAATGAGAGAATAATATGTGTGAGGGTACCCCAGGAGAGTTCCAAATGTGTGTGGGTAGAATATATATCCCACGGGGGTAAAATTGAAAAAAGTTGAAAAAAAATTTTTTTTGGACTTACTAATTTTTCCGGCGTTCATCAGTCTTTCAGAGAGGGGAAATGTCAGTGAGCATTCCGATATCAGTTCCAGAGCGATTCGCCCAATGAGTCCTTGATATTTAGTCGTTTTCAGCCAATTTTCTGGATCTTTGAAAATGTCACTTTTTTGTGAAAATATCCACTAAATGAGGGAATAATATGTGTAAGGGTACCCCAGGAGAGTTCCAAATGTGTTTGGATAGAATATATATCCAACGGGGGTAAAATTGAAAAAAGTTGAAAAAAATTTTTTTTGGACTTAGTAATTTTTCCGGCGTTTATCAGACTTTCAGATAGGGGAAATGTCAGTGAGCATTCAGATTTCAGTTCCAGAGCGATTTGCCCAATGAGTCCTTGATATTTAGTCGTTTTCAGCCAATTTTCTGGATTTTTGAAAATGTCACTTTTTTGTGAAAATATCCACTAAATGAGGGAATAATATGTGTGAGGGTACCCCAGGAGAGTTCCAAATGTGTGAGGGTAGAATATATATCCCACGGGGATAAAATTGAAAAAAGTTGAAAAAAATTTTTTTTGGACTTAGTAATTTTTCCGGCGTTCATCAGACTTTCAAATAGGGGAAATGTCAGTGAGCATTCCGATTTCAGTTCCAGGGCGATTCGCCCAATGAGTCCTTGATATTTAGACGTTTTCAGCCAATTTTCTGGATTTTTGAAAATTTCACTTTTTTTGTGAAAATATCCACTAAATGAGAGAATAATATGTGTGAGGGTACCCCAGGAGAGTTCCAAATGTGTGTGGGTAGAATATATATCCCACGGGGGTAAAATTGAAAAAAGTTGAAAAAAATTTTTTTTGGGACTTAGTCATTTTTCCAGCGTTTATCAGACTTTCAGATAGGGGAAATGTGAGTGAGCGTTCCGATTTCAGTTCCAGAGCGATTCGCCCAATGAGTCCTTGATATTTAGTCGTTTTCAGCCAATTTTCTGGATTTTTGAAAATTTCACTTTTTTGTGAAAATATCCACTAAATGAGGGAATAATATGTGTGAGGGTATCCCAAGAGAGTTCTAAATGTGTGTGGGTAGAATATATATCCCACGGGGATAAAATTGAAAAAAGTTGAAAAAAAATTTTTTTTGGACTTACTAATTTTTCCGGCGTTCATCAGACTTTCAGATAGGGGAAATGTCAGTGAGCATTCCGATATCAGTTCCAGAGCGATTCGCCCAATGAGTCCTTGATATTTAGTCATTTTCAGCCAATTTTCTGGATTTTTGAAAATGTCACTTTTTTGTGAAAATATCCACTAAATGAGGGAATAATATGTGTGAGGGTACCCCAGGAGAGTTCCAAATGTGTGTGGGTAGAATATATATCCCACGGGGGTAAAATTGAAAAAAGTTGAAAAAAAATTTTTTTTGGACTTACTAATTTTTCCGGCGTTCATCAGACTTTCAGAGAGGGGAAATGTCAGTGAGCATTCAGATTTCAGTTCCAGAGCGATTTGCCCAATGAGTCCTTGATATTTAGACGTTTTCAGCCAATTTTCTGGATTTTTGCAATTGTCACTTTTTTGTGAAAATATCCACTAAATGAGGGAATAATATGTGTGAGGGTACCCCAGGAGAGTTCCAAATGTGTGTGGGTAGAATATATATCCCACGGGGGTAAAATTGAAAAAAGTTGAAAAAATTTTTTTTGGGACTTAGTAATTTTTCCGGCGTTTATCAGACTTTCAGATAGGGGAAATGTCAGTGAGCGTTCAGATTTCAGTTCCAGAGCGATTTGCCCAATGAGTCCTTGATATTCAGTCATTTTCAGCCAATTTTCTGGATTTTTAAAAATTTCACTTTTTTGTGAAAATATCCTCTAAATGAGGGAATAATATGTGTGAGGGTACCCCAGGAGAGTTCCAAATGTGTGTGGGTAGAATATATATCCCACGGGGATAAAATTGAAAAAAGTTGAAAAAAATTTTTTTTTGGACTTAGTAATTTTTCCGGCGTTCATCAGACTTTCAGATAGGGGAAATGTCAGTGAGCATTCCGATTTCAGTTCCAGAGCGATTCGCCCAATGAGTCCTTGATATTTAGACGTTTTCAGCCAATTTTCTGGATTTTTGCAAATGTCACTTTTTTGTGAAAATATCCACTAAATGAGGGAATAATATGTGTGAGGGTACCCCAGGAGAGTTCCAAATGTGTGTGGGTAGAATATATATCCCACGGGGGTAAAATTGAAAAAAGTTGAAAAAATTTTTTTTGGGACTTAGTAATTTTTCCGGCGTTTATCAGACTTTCAGATAGGGGAAATGTCAGTGAGCGTTCAGATTTCAGTTCCAGAGCGATTTGCCCAATGAGTCCTTGATATTCAGTCATTTTCAGCCAATTTTCTGGATTTTTAAAAATTTCACTTTTTTGTGAAAATATCCTCTAAATGAGGGAATAATATGTGTGAGGGTACCCCAGGAGAGTTCCAAATGTGTGTGGGTAGAATATATATCCCACGGGGATAAAATTGAAAAAAGTTGAAAAAAATTTTTTTTTGGACTTAGTAATTTTTCCGGCGTTCATCAGACTTTCAGATAGGGGAAATGTCAGTGAGCATTCCGATTTCAGTTCCAGAGCGATTCGCCCAATGAGTCCTTGATATTTAGACGTTTTCAGCCAATTTTCGGGATTTTTGAAAATTTCACTTTTTTTGTGAAAATATCCACTAAATGAGGGAATAATATGTGTGAGGGAACCCCAGGAGAGTTCCAAATGTGTGTGGGTAGAATATATATCCCACGGGGATAAAATTGAAAAAAGTTGAAAAAAAAATTTTTTTTGGACTTAGTCATTTTTCCGGCGTTTATCAGACTTTCAGATAGGGGAAATGTAAGTGAGCGTTCTGATTTCAGTTCCAGAGCGATTCGCCCAATGAGTCCTTGATATTTAGTCGTTTTCAGCCAATTTTCTGGATTTTTGAAAATGTCACTTTTTTGTGAAAATATCCACTAAATGAGGGAATAATATGTGTAAGGGTACCCCAGGAGAGTTCCAAATGTGTGTGAGTAGAATATATATCCCACGGGGGTAAAATTGAAAAAAGTTGAAAAAAAAATTTTTTGGACTTAGTCATTTTTCCGGCGTTTATCAGACTTTCAGATAGGGGAAATGTCAGTGAGCGTTCTGATTTCAGTTCCAGAGCGATTCGCCCAATGAGTCCTTGATATTTAGTCGTTTTCAGCCAATTTTCAGGATTTTTGAAAATTTCACTTTTTTGTGAAAATATCCACTAAATGAGGGAATAATATGTATGAGGGTACCCCAGGAGAGTTCCAAATGTGTGTGGGTAGAATATATATCCCACGGGGATAAAATTGAAAAAAGTTGAAAAAAATTTTTTTTGGACTTAGTAATTTTTCCGGCGTTCATCAGACTTTCAGATAGGGGAAATGTCAGTGAGCATTCCGATATCAGTTCCAGAGCGATTCGCCCAATGAGTCCTTGATATTTAGTCGTTTTCAGCCAGTTTTCTGGATTTTTGAAAATGTCACTTTTTTGTGAAAATATCCACTAAATGAGGAAATAAAATGTGTGAGGGTACCCCAGGAGAGTTCCAAATGTGTGTGGGTAGAATATATATCCCACGGGGGTAAAATTGAAAAAAGTTCAAAAAAAATTTTTTTTGGACTTACTAATTTTTCCGGCGTTCATCAGACTTTCAGAGAGGGGAAATGTCAGTGAGCATTCCGATATCAGTTCCAGAGCGATTCGCCCAATGAGTCCTTGATATTTAGTCGTTTTCAGCCAATTTTCTGGATTTTTGAAAATGTCACTTTTTTGTGAAAATATCCACTAAATGAGGGAATAATATGTGTGAGGGTACCCCAGGAGAGTTCCAAATGTGTGTGGGTAGAATATATATCCCACGGGGATAAAATTGAAAAAAGTTGAAAAAAATTTTTTTGGGACTTAGTAATTTTTCCGGCGTTCATCAGACTTTCAAATAGGGGAAATGTCAGTGAGCATTCCGATTTCAGTTCCAGGGCGATTCGCCCAATGAATCCTTGATATTCAGTCATTTTCAGCCAATTTTCTGGATTTTTAAAAATTTCACTTTTTTGTGAAAATATCCACTAAATGAGGGAATAATATGTATGAGGGTACCCCAGGAGAGTTCCAAATGTGTGTGGGTAGAATATATATCCCACGGGGGTAAAATTGAAAAAAGTTGAAAAACATTTTTTTTGGGACTTAGTCATTTTTCCAGCGTTTATCAGACTTTCAGATAGGGGAAATGTGAGTGAGCGTTCCGATTTCAGTTCCAGAGCGATTCGCCCAATGAGTCCTTGATATTTAGTCGTTTTCAGCCAATTTTCTGGATTTTTGAAAATTTCACTTTTTTGTGAAAATATCCACTAAATGAGGGAATAATATGTGTGAGGGTATCCCAAGAGAGTTCTAAATGTGTGTGGGTAGAATATATATCCCACGGGGATAAAATTGAAAAAAGTTGAAAAAAAATTTTTTTTGGACTTACTAATTTTTCCGGCGTTCATCAGACTTTCAGATAGGGGAAATGTCAGTGAGCATTCCGATATCAGTTCCAGAGCGATTCGCCCAATGAGTCCTTGATATTTAGTCGTTTTCAGCCAATTTTCTGGATTTTTGAAAATGTCACTTTTTTGTGAAAATATCCACTAAATGAGGGAATAATATGTGTGAGGGTACCCCAGGAGAGTTCCAAATGTGTGTGGGTAGAATATATATCCCACGGGGGTAAAATTGAAAAAAGTTGAAAAAAAATTTTTTTTGGACTTACTAATTTTTCCGGCGTTCATCAGACTTTCAGAGAGGGGAAATGTCAGTGAGCATTCCGATATCAGTTCCAGAGCGATTCGCCCAATGAGTCCTTGATATTTAGTCGTTTTCAGCCAATTTTCTGGATCTTTGAAAATGTCACTTTTTTGTGAAAATATCCACTAAATGAGGGAATAATATGTGTAAGGGTACCCCAGGAGAGTTCCAAATGTGTGTGGATAGAATATATATCCCACGGGGGTAAAATTGAAAAAAGTTGAAAAAAATTTTTTTTGGACTTAGTAATTTTTCCGGCGTTTATCAGACTTTCAGATAGGGGAAATGTCAGTGAGCATTCAGATTTCAGTTCCAGAGCGATTTGCCCAATGAGTCCTTGATATTTAGACGTTTTCAGCCAATTTTCTGGATTTTTGAAAATTTCACTTTTTTGTGAAAATATCCACTAAATGAGGGAATAATATGTGTGAGGGTACCCCAGGAGAGTTCCAAATGTGTGTGGGTAGAATATATATCCCACGGGGGTAAAATTGAAAAAAGTTGAAAAAAATTTTTTTGGGACTTAGTAATTTTTCCGGCGTTTATCAGACTTTCAGATAGGGGAAATGTCAGTGAGCGTTCAGATTTCAGTTCCAGAGCGATTTGCCCAATGAATCCTTGATATTCAGTCATTTTCAGCCAATTTTCTGGATTTTTAAAAATTTCACTTTTTTGTGAAAATATCCACTAAATGAGGGAATAATATGTATGAGGGTACCCCAGGAGAGTTCCAAATGTGTGTGGGTAGAATATATATCCCACGGGGGTAAAATTGAAAAAAGTTGTAAAAAATTTTTTTTGGACTTAGTAATTTTTCCGGCGTTTATCAGACTTTCAGATAGGGGAAATGTCAGTGAGTGTTCAGATTTCAGTTCCAGAGCGATTTGCCCAATGAGTCCTTGATATTTAGTCGTTTTCAGCCAATTTTCTGGATTTTTGAAAATTTCACTTTTTTGTGAAAATATCCACTAAATGAGGGAATAATATGTGTGAGGGTATCCCAAGAGAGTTCTAAATGTGTGTGGGTAGAATATATATCCCACGGGGATAAAATTGAAAAAAGTTGAAAAAAAATTTTTTTTGGACTTACTAATTTTTCCGGCGTTCATCAGACTTTCAGATAGGGGAAATGTCAGTGAGCATTCCGATATCAGTTCCAGAGCGATTCGCCCAATGAGTCCTTGATATTTAGTCGTTTTCAGCCAATTTTCTGGATTTTTGAAAATGTCACTTTTTTGTGAAAATATCCACTAAATGAGGGAATAATATGTGTGAGGGTACCCCAGGAGAGTTCCAAATGTGTGTGGGTAGAATATATATCCCACGGGGGTAAAATTGAAAAAAGTTGAAAAAAAATTTTTTTTGGACTTACTAATTTTTCCGGCGTTCATCAGACTTTCAGAGAGGGGAAATGTCAGTGAGCATTCCGATATCAGTTCCAGAGCGATTCGCCCAATGAGTCCTTGATATTTAGTCGTTTTCAGCCAATTTTCTGGATCTTTGAAAATGTCACTTTTTTGTGAAAATATCCACTAAATGAGGGAATAATATGTGTAAGGGTACCCCAGGAGAGTTCCAAATGTGTGTGGATAGAATATATATCCCACGGGGGTAAAATTGAAAAAAGTTGAAAAAAATTTTTTTTGGACTTAGTAATTTTTCCGGCGTTTATCAGACTTTCAGATAGGGGAAATGTCAGTGAGCATTCAGATTTCAGTTCCAGAGCGATTTCCCCAATGAGTCCTTGATATTTAGACGTTTTCAGCCAATTTTCTGGATTTTTGAAAATTTCACTTTTTTGTGAAAATATCCACTAAATGAGGGAATAATATGTGTGAGGGTACCCCAGGAGAGTTCCAAATGTGTGTGGGTAGAATATATATCCCACGGGGGTAAAATTGAAAAAAGTTGAAAAAATTTTTTTTGGGACTTAGTAATTTTTCCGGCGTTTATCAGACTTTCAGATAGGGGAAATGTCAGTGAGCGTTCAGATTTCAGTTCCAGAGCGATTTGCCCAATGAGTCCTTGATATTCAGTCATTTTCAGCCAATTTTCTGGATTTTTAAAAATTTCACTTTTTTGTGAAAATATCCACTAAATGAGGGAATAATATGTATGAGGGTACCCCAGGAGAGTTCCAAATGTGTGTGGGTAGAATATATATCCCACGGGGGTAAAATTGAAAAAAGTTGTAAAAAATTTTTTTTGGACTTAGTAATTTTTCCGGCGTTTATCAGACTTTCAGATAGGGGAAATGTCAGTGAGTGTTCAGATTTCAGTTCCAGAGCGATTTGCCCAATGAGTCCTTGATATTTAGTCGTTTTCAGCCAATTTTCTGGATTTTTGAAAATTTCACTTTTTTGTGAAAATATCCACTAAATGAGGGAATAATATGTGTGAGGGTATCCCAAGAGAGTTCTAAATGTGTGTGGGTAGAATATATATCCCACGGGGATAAAATTGAAAAAAGTTTAAAAAAAATTTTTTTTGGACTTACTAATTTTTCCGGCGTTCATCAGACTTTCAGATAGGGGAAATGTCAGTGAGCATTCCGATATCAGTTCCAGAGCGATTCGCCCAATGAGTCCTTGATATTTAGTCGTTTTCAGCCAATTTTCTGGATTTTTGAAAATGTCACTTTTTTGTGAAAATATCCACTAAATGAGGGAATAATATGTGTAAGGGTACCCCAGGAGAGTTCCAAATGTGTGTGGGTAGAATATATATCCCACGGGGGTAAAATTGAAAAAAGTTGAAAAAAAATTTTTTTGGACTTAGTCATTTTTCCGGCGTTTATCAGACTTTCAGATAGGGGAAATGTCAGTGAGCGTTCTGATTTCAGTTCCAGAGCGATTCGCCCAATGAGTCCTTGATATTTAGTCGTTTTCAGCCAATTTACAGGATTTTTGAAAATTTCACTTTTTTGTGAAAATATCCACCAAATGAGGGAATAATATGTATGAGGGTACCCCAGGAGAGTTCCAAATGTGTGTGGGTAGAATATATATCCCACGGGGGTAAAATTGAAAAAAGTTGAAAAACATTTTTTTTGGGACTTAGTCATTTTTCCAGCGTTTATCAGACTTTCAGATAGGGGAAATGTGAGTGAGCGTTCCGATTTCAGTTCCAGAGCGATTCGCCCAATGAGTCCTTGATATTTAGTCGTTTTCAGCCAATTTTCTGGATTTTTGAAAATTTCACTTTTTTGTGAAAATATCCACTAAATGAGGGAATAATATGTGTGAGGGTATCCCAAGAGAGTTCTAAATGTGTGTGGGTAGAATATATATCCCACGGGGATAAAATTGAAAAAAGTTGAAAAAAAATTTTTTTTGGACTTACTAATTTTTCCGGCGTTCATCAGACTTTCAGATAGGGGAAATGTCAGTGAGCATTCCGATATCAGTTCCAGAGCGATTCGCCCAATGAGTCCTTGATATTTAGTCGTTTTCAGCCAATTTTCTGGATTTTTGAAAATGTCACTTTTTTGTGAAAATATCCACTAAATGAGGAAATAAAATGTGTGAGGGTACCCCAGGAGAGTTCCAAATGTGTGTGGGTAGAATATATATCCCACGGGGGTAAAATTGAAAAAAGTTGAAAAAAAATTTTTTTTGGACTTACTAATTTTTCCGGCGTTCATCAGACTTTCAGAGAGGGGAAATGTCAGTGAGCATTCCGATATCAGTTCCAGAGCGATTCGCCCAATGAGTCCTTGATATTTAGTCGTTTTCAGCCAATTTTCTGGATCTTTGAAAATGTCACTTTTTTGTGAAAATATCCACTAAATGAGGGAATAATATGTGTAAGGGTACCCCAGGAGAGTTCCAAATGTGTGTGGATAGAATATATATCCCACGGGGGTAAAATTGAAAAAAGTTGAAAAAAATTTTTTTTGGACTTAGTAATTTTTCCGGCGTTTATCAGACTTTCAGATAGGGGAAATGTCAGTGAGCATTCAGATTTCAGTTCCAGAGCGATTTCCCCAATGAGTCCTTGATATTTAGTCGTTTTCAGCCAATTTTCTGGATTTTTGAAAATGTCACTTTTTTGTGAAAATTTCCACTAAATGAGGGAATAATATGTGTGAGGGTACCCCAGGAGAGTTCCAAATGTGTGTGGGTAGAATATATATCCCACGGGGGTAAAATTGAAAAAAGTTGAAAAAAAATTTTTTTTGGACTTACTAATTTTTCCGGCGTTCATCAGACTTTCAGAGAGGGGAAATGTCAGTGAGCATTCCGATATCAGTTCCAGAGCGATTCGCCCAATGAGTCCTTGATATTTAGTCGTTTTCAGCCAATTTTCTGGATCTTTGAAAATGTCACTTTTTTGTGAAAATATCCACTAAATGAGGGAATAATATGTGTAAGGGTACCCCAGGAGAGTTCCAAATGTGTGTGGGTAGAATATATATCCCACGGGGATAAAATTGAAAAAAGTTGAAAAAAAAATTTTTTTTGGACTTAGTAATTTTTCCGGCGTTTATCAGACTTTCAGATAGGGGAAATGTCAGTGAGCGTTCAGATTTCAGTTCCAGAGCGATTTGCCCAATGAGTCCTTGATATTCAGTCATTTTCAGCCAATTTTCTGGATTTTTAAAAATTTCACTTTTTTGTGAAAATATCCACTAAATGAGGGAATAATATGTGTGAGGGTACCCCAGGAGAGTTCCAAATGTGTGTGGGTAGAATATATATCCCACGGGGATAAAATTGAAAAAAGTTGAAAAAAAATTTTTTTTGGACTTAGTAATTTTTCCGGCGTTCATCAGACTTTCAGATAGGGGAAATGTCAGTGAGCATTCCGATTTCAGTTCCAGAGCGATTCGCCCAATGAGTCCTTGATATTTAGACGTTTTCAGCCAATTTTCTGGATTTTTGCAAATGTCACTTTTTTGTGAAAATATCCACTAAATGAGGGAATAATATGTGTGAGGGTACCCCAGGAGAGTTCCAAATGTGTGTGGGTAGAATATATATCCCACGGGGGTAAAATTGAAAAAAGTTGAAAAAATTTTTTTTGGGACTTAGTAATTTTTCCGGCGTTTATCAGACTTTCAGATAGGGGAAATGTCAGTGAGCATTCAGATTTCAGTTCCAGAGCGATTTGCCCAATGAGTCCTTGATATTCAGTCATTTTCAGCCAATTTTCTGGATTTTTAAAAATTTCACTTTTTTGTGAAAATATCCACTAAATGAGGGAATAATATGTGTGAGGGTACCCCAGGAGAGTTCCAAATGTGTGTGGGTAGAATATATATCCCACGGGGATAAAATTGAAAAAAGTTGAAAAAAATTTTTTTTGGACTTAGTAATTTTTCCGGCGTTCATCAGACTTTCAGATAGGGGAAATGTCAGTGAGCATTCCGATTTCAGTTCCAGAGTGATTCGCCCAATGAGTCCTTGATATTTAGACGTTTTCAGCCAATTTTCGGGATTTTTGAAAATTTCACTTTTTTTGTGAAAATATCCACTAAATGAGGGAATAATATGTGTGAGGGAACCCCAGGAGAGTTCCAAATGTGTGTGGGTAGAATATATATCCCACGGGGATAAAATTGAAAAAAGTTGATAAAAAATTTTTTTTGGACTTAGTCATTTTTCCGGCGTTTATCAGACTTTCAGATAGGGGAAATGTAAGTGAGCGTTCTGATTTCAGTTCCAGAGCGATTCGCCCAATGAGTCCTTGATATTTAGTCGTTTTCAGCCAATTTTCTGGATTTTTGAAAATGTCACTTTTTTGTGAAAATATCCACTAAATGAGGGAATAATATGTGTGAGGGTACCCCAGGAGAGTTCCAAATGTGTGTGGGTAGAATATATATCCCACGGGGGTAAAATTGAAAAAAGTTGAAAAAAAATTTTTTTTGGACTTACTAATTTTTCCGGCGTTCATCAGACTTTCAGAGAGGGGAAATGTCAGTGAGCATTCCGATATCAGTTCCAGAGCGATTCGCCAAATGAGTCCTTGATATTTAGTTGTTTTCAGCCAATTTTCTGGATCTTTGAAAATGTCACTTTTTTGTGAAAATATCCACTAAATGAGGGAATAATATGTGTAAGGGTACCCCAGGAGAGTTCCAAATGTGTGTGGATAGAATATATATCCCACGGGGGTAAAATTGAAAAAAGTTGAAAAAAATTTTTTTTGGACTTAGTAATTTTTCCGGCGTTTATCAGACTTTCAGATAGGGGAAATGTCAGTGAGCATACAGATTTCAGTTCCAGAGCGATTTGCCCAATGAGTCCTTGATATTTAGTCGTTTTCAGCCAATTTTCTGGATTTTTGAAAATTTCACTTTTTTGTGAAAATATCCACTAAATGAGGGAATAATATGTGTGAGGGAACCCCAGGAGAGTTCCAAATGTGTGTGGGTAGAATATATATCCCACGGGGATAAAATTGAAAAAAGTTGAAAAAAAAATTTTTTTTGGACTTAGTAATTTTTCCGGCGTTTATCAGACTTTCAGATAGGGGAAATGTCAGTGAGCGTTCAGATTTCAGTTCCAGAGCGATTTGCCCAATGAGTCCTTGATATTCAGTCATTTTCAGCCAATTTTCTGGATTTTTAAAAATTTCACTTTTTTGTGAAAATATCCACTAAATGAGGGAATAATATGTGTGAGGGTACCCCAGGAGAGTTCCAAATGTGTGTGGGTAGAATATATATCCCACGGGGATAAAATTGAAAAAAGTTGAAAAAAAATTTTTTTTGGACTTAGTAATTTTTCCGGCGTTCATCAGACTTTCAGATAGGGGAAATGTCAGTGAGCATTCCGATTTCAGTTCTAGAGCGATTCGCCCAATGAGTCCTTGATATTTAGACATTTTCAGCCAATTTTCTGGATTTTTGAAAATTTCACTTTTTTTGTGAAAATATCAACTAAATGAGGGAATAATATGTGTGAGGGAACCCCAGGAGAGTTCCAAATGTGTGTGGGTAGAATATATATCCCACGGGGATAAAATTGAAAAAAGTTGAAAAAAAAATTTTTTTTGGACTTAGTCATTTTTCCGCCGTTTATCAGACTTTCAGATAGGGGAAATGTAAGTGAGCGTTCTGATTTCAGTTACAGAGCGATTCGCCCAATGAGTCCTTGATATTTAGTTGTTTTCAGCCAATTTTCTGGATCTTTGAAAATGTCACTTTTTTGTGAAAATATCCACTAAATGAGGGAATAATATGTGTAAGGGTACCCCAGGAGAGTTCCAAATGTGTGTGGATAGAATATATATCCCACGGGGGTAAAATTGAAAAAAGTTGAAAAAAATTTTTTTTGGACTTAGTAATTTTTCCGGCGTTTATCAGACTTTCAGATAGGGGAAATGTCAGTGAGCATACAGATTTCAGTTCCAGAGCGATTTGC
This sequence comes from Phyllobates terribilis, assembly GCF_046119375.1. Taxonomy (NCBI): domain Eukaryota; kingdom Metazoa; phylum Chordata; class Amphibia; order Anura; family Dendrobatidae; genus Phyllobates; species Phyllobates terribilis. Next base: position 8,887,349 of record NW_027362805.1, on the reverse strand, counting down.
CCAATGAGTCCTTGATATTTAGTCGTTTTCAGCCAATTTTCTGGATTTTTGAAAATTTCACTTTTTTGTGAAAATATCCACTAAATGAGGGAATAATATGTGTGAGGGAACCCCAGGAGAGTTCCAAATGTGTGTGGGTAGAATATATATCCCACGGGGATAAAATTGAAAAAAGTTGAAAAAAAAATTTTTTTTGGACTTAGTAATTTTTCCGGCGTTTATCAGACTTTCAGATAGGGGAAATGTCAGTGAGCGTTCAGATTTCAGTTCCAGAGCGATTTGCCCAATGAGTCCTTGATATTCAGTCATTTTCAGCCAATTTTCTGGATTTTTAAAAATTTCACTTTTTTGTAAAAATATCCACTAAATGAGGGAATAATATGTGTGAGGGTACCCCAGGAGAGTTCCAAATGTGTGTGGGTAGAATATATATCCCACGGGGATAAAATTGAAAACAGTTGAAAAAAAAATTTTTTTGGACTTAGTAATTTTTCCGGCGTTCATCAGACTTTCAGATAGGGGAAATGTCAGTGAGCATTCCGATTTCAGTTCCAGAGCGATTCGCCCAATGAGTCCTTGATATTTAGACGTTTTCAGCCAATTTTCTGGATTTTTGAAAATTTCACTTTTTTTGTGAAAATATCAACTAAATGAGAGAATAATATGTGTGAGGGTACCCCAGGAGAGTTCCAAATGTGTGTGGGTAGAATATATATCCCACGGGGATAAAATTGAAAAAAGTTGAAAAAAAATTTTTTTTGGACTTACTAATTTTTCCGGCGTTCATCAGACTTTCAGATAGGGGAAATGTCAGTGAGCATTCCGATATCAGTTCCAGAGCGATTCGCCCAATGAGTCCTTGATATTTAGTCGTTTTCAGCCAATTTTCTGGATTTTTGAAAATGTCACTTTTTTGTGAAAATATCCACTAAATGAGGGAATAATATGTGTGAGGGAACCCCAGGAGAGTTCCAAATGTGTGTGGGTAGAATATATATCCCACGGGGATAAAATTGAAAAAAGTTGAAAAAAAAATTTTTTTTGGACTTAGTCATTTTTCCGCCGTTTATCAGACTTTCAGATAGGGGAAATGTAAGTGAGCGTTCTGATTTCAGTTCCAGAGCGATTCGCCCAATGAGTCCTTGATATTCAGTCATTTTCAGCCAATTTTCTGGATTTTTGAAAATTTCACTTTTTTGTGAAAATATCCACTAAATGAGGGAATAATATGTATGAGGGTACCCCAGGAGAGTTCCAAATGTGTGTGGGTAGAATATATATCCCACGAGGGTAAAATTGAACAAAGTTTAAAAAAAATTTTTTTTGGACTTAGTCATTTTTCCGGCGTTTATCAGACTTTCAGATAGGGGAAAAGTCAGTGAGCGTTCTGATTTCAGTTCCAGAGCGATTCGCCCAATGAGTCCTTGATATTTAGTCGTTTTCAGCCAATTTTCTGGATTTTTAAAAATTTCACTTTTTTGTGAAAATATCCACTAAATGAAGGAATAATATGTGTGAGGGTATCCCAAGAGAGTTCTAAATGTGTGTGGGTAGAATATATATCCCACGGGGAAAAAATTGAAAAGAGTTGAAAAAAAATTTTTTTTGGACTTACTAATGTTTCCGGCGTTCATCAGACTTTCAGATAGGGGAAATGTCAGTGAGCATTCCGATATCAGTTCCAGAGTGATTCGCCCAATGAGTCCTTGATATTTAGTCATTTTCAGCCAATTTTCTGTATTTTTGAAAATTTCAGTTTTTTGTGAAAATATCCACTAAATGAGGGAATAATATGTGTGAGGGTACCCCAGGAGAGTTCCAAATGTGTGTGGGTAGAATATATATCCCACGGGGGTAAAATTGAAAAAAGTTTAAAAAAAATTTTTTTTGGACTTAGTCATTTTTCCGGCGTTTATCAGACTTTCAGATAGGGGAAATGTCAGTGAGGATTCCGATATCAGTTCCAGAGTGATTCGCCCAATGAGTCCTTGATATTTAGTCGTTTTCAGCCAATTTTCTGTATTTTTGAAAATTTCAGTTTTTTGTGAAAATATCCACTAAATGAGGGAATAATATGTGTGAGGGTACCCCAGGAGAGTTCCAAATGTGTGTGGGTAGAATATATATCCCACGGGGGTAAAATTGAAAAAAGTTGAAAAAAATTTTTTTTGGACTTAGTCATTTTTCCGGCGTTTATCAGACTTTCAGATAGGGGAAATGTCAGTGAGCGTTCTGATTTCAGTTCCAGAGCGATTCGCCCAATGAGTCCGTGATATTTATTCATTTTCAGCCAATTTTCTGGATTTTTGAAAATTTCACTTTTTTGTGAAAATATCCACTAAATGAGGGAATAATATGTGTGAGGGTACCCCAGGAGAGTTCCAAATGTGTGTGGGTAGAATATATATCCCACGGGGGTAAAATTGAAAAAAGTTGAAAAACATTTTTTTTGGGACTTAGTCATTTTTCCGGCATTTATCAGACTTTCAGATAGGGGAAATGTGAGTGAGCGTTCCGATTTCAGTTCCAGAGCGATTCGCCCAATGAGTCCTTGATATTTAGTCGTTTTCAGCCAATTTTCTGGATTTTTGAAAATTTCACTTTTTTGTGAAAATATCCACTAAATGAGGGAATAATATGTGTGAGGGTATCCCAAGAGAGTTCTAAATGTGTGTGGGTAGAATATATATCCCACGGGGGTAATATTGAAAAAAGTTGAAAAAAATTTTTTTTGGACTTAGTAATTTTTCCGGCGTTTATCAGACTTTCAGATAGGGGAAATGTCAGTGAGCGTTCTGATTTCAGTTCCAGAGCGATTCGCCCAATGAGTCCTTGATATTTAGTCGTTTTCAGCCAATTTTCTGGATTTTTAAAAATTTCACTTTTTTGTGAAAATATCCACTAAATGAGGGAATAATATGTGTAAGGGTACCCCAGGAGAGTTCCAAATGTGTGTGGGTAGAATATATATCCCACGGGGGTAAAATTGAAAAAAGTTTAAAAAAATTTTTTTTTGGACTTACTAATTTTTCCGGCGTTTATAAGACTTTCAGATAGGGGAAATGTCAGTGAGCATTCCGATATCAGTTCCAGAGTGATTCGCCCAATGAGTCCTTGATATTTAGTCGTTTTCAGCCAATTTTCTGTATTTTTGAAAATTTCAGTTTTTTGTGAAAATATCCACTAAATGAGGGAATAATATGTGTGAGGGTACCCCAGGAGAGTTCCAAATGTGTGTGGGTAGAATATATATCCCACGGGGGTAAAACTGAAAAAAGTTGAAAAAAATTTTTTTTGGACTTAGTCATTTTTCCGGCGTTTATCAGACTTTCAGATAGGGCAAATGTCAGTGAGCGTTCTGATTTCAGTTCCAGAGCGATTCGCCCAATGAGTCCTTGATATTTAGTCATTTTCAGCCAATTTTCTGGATTTTTGAAAATTTCACTTTTTTGTGAAAATATCCACTAAATGAGGGAATAATATGTGTAAGGGTACCCCAGGAGAGTTCCAAATGTGTGTGGGTAGAATATATATCCCCCGGGGGTAAAATTGAAAAAAGTTAAAAAAAAATTTTTTTTGGACTTACTAATTCTTCCGGCGTTCATCAGACTTTCAGATAGGGGAAATGTCAGTGAGCATTCCGATATCAGTTCCAGAGCGATTCGCCCAATGAGTCCTTGATATTTAGTCGTTTTCAGCCAATTTTCTGGATTTTTGAAAATGTCACTTTTTTGTGAAAATATCCACTAAATGAGGGAATAATATGTGTGAGGGTACCCCAGGAGAGTTCCAAATGTGTGTGGGTAGAATATATATCCCACGGGGGTAAAATTGAAAAAAGTTGAAAAAAATTTTTTTGGGACTTAGTAATTTTTCCGGCGTTTATCAGACTTTCAGATAGGGGAAATGTCAGTGAGCGTTCTGATTTCAGTTCCAGAGCGATTTGCCCAATGAGTCCTTGATATTTAGTCGTTTTCAGCCAATTTTCTGGATTTTTAAAAATTTCACTTTTTTGTGAAAATATCCACTAAATGAAGGAATAATATGTGTGAGGGTATCCCAAGAGAGTTCTAAATGTGTGTGGGTAGAATATATATCCCACGGGGATAAAATTGAAAAAAGTTGGAAAAAAATTTTTCTTTGACTTACTAATGTTTCCGGCGTTCATCAGACTTTCAGATAGGGGAAATGTCAGTGAGCATTCCGATATCAGTTCCAGAGCGATTCGCCCAATGAGTCCTTGATATTTAGTCGTTTTCAGCCAATTTTCTGGATTTTTGAAAATGTCACTTTTTTGTGAAAATATCCACTAAATGAGGGAATAATATGTGTAAGGGTACCCCAGGAGAGTTCCAAATGTGTGTGGGTAGAATATATATCCCACGGGGGTAAAATTGAAAAAAGTTTAAAAAAAATTTTTTTTGGACTTAGTCATTTTTCCGGCGTTTATCAGACTTTCAGATAGGGGAAATGTCAGTGAGCATTCCGATATCAGTTCCAGAGTGATTCGCCCAATGAGTCCTTGATATTTAGTCGTTTTCAGCCAATTTTCTGTATTTTTGAAAATTTCAGTTTTTTGTGAAAATATCCACTAAATGAGGGAATAATATGTGTGAGGGTACCCCAGGAGAGTTCCAAATGTGTGTGGGTAGAATATATATCCCACGGGGGTAAAATTGAAAAAAGTTGAAAAAAATTTTTTTTGGACTTAGTCATTTTTCCGGCGTTTATCAGACTTTCAGATAGGGGAAATGTCAGTGAGCGTTCTGATTTCAGTTCCAGAGCGATTCGCCCAATGAGTCCTTGATATTTAGTCGTTTTCAGCCCATTTTCTGGATTTTTGAAAATTTCACTTTTTTGTGAAAATATCCACTAAATGAAGGAATAATATGTGTGAGGGTATCCCAAGAGAGTTCTAAATGTGTGTGGGTAGAATATATATCCCACGGGGATAAAATTGAAAAAAGTTGAAAAACATTTTTTTTGGGACTTACTAATTTTTCCGGCGTTCATCAGACTTTCAGATAGGGGAAATGTCAGTGAGCATTCCGATATCAGTTCCAGAGCGATTCGAGCAATGAGTCCTTGATATTTAGTCGTTTTCAGCCAATTTTCTGGATTTTTGAAAATGTCACTTTTTTGTGAAAATATCCACTAAATGAGGGAATAATATGTGTGAGGGTACCCCAGGAGAGTTCCAAATGTGTGTGGGTAGAATATATATCCCACGGGGGTAAAATTGAAAAAAGTTGAAAAAAATTTTTTTTGGACTTAGTAATTTTTCCGGCGTTTATCAGACTTTCAGATAGGGGAAATGTCAGTGAGCGTTCTGATTTCAGTTCCAGAGCGATTCGCCCAATGAGTCCTTGATATTTAGTCGTTTTCAGCCAATTTTCTGGATTTTTAAAAATTTCACTTTTTTGTGAAAATATCCACTAAATGAAGGAATAATATGTGTGAGGGTATCCCAAGAGAGTTCTAAATGTGTGTGGGTAGAATATATATATCCCACGGGGATAAAATTGAAAAAAGTTGAAAAAAAATTTTTTTTGGACTTACTAATGTTTCCGGCGTTCATCAGACTTTCAGATAGGGGAAATGTCAGTGAGCATTCCGATATCAGTTCCAGAGCGATTCGCCCAATGAGTCCTTGATATTTAGTCGTTTTCAGCCAATTTTCTGGATTTTTGAAAATTTCAGTTTTTTGTGAAAATATCCACTAAATGAGGGAATAATATGTGTGAGGGTACCCCAGGAGAGTTCCAAATGTGTGTGGGTAGAATATATATCCCACGGGGGTAAAATTGAAAAAAGTTTAAAAAAATTTTTTTTTGGACTTAGTCATTTTTCCGGCGTTTATAAGACTTTCAGATAGGGGAAATGTCAGTGAGCATTCCGATATCAGTTCCAGAGTGATTCGCCCAATGAGTCCTTGATATTTAGTCGTTTTCAGCCAATTTTCTGTATTTTTGAAAATTTCAGTTTTTTGTGAAAATATCCACTAAATGAGGGAATAATATGTGTGAGGGTACCCCAGGAGAGTTCCAAATGTGTGTGGGTAGAATATATATCCCACGGGGGTAAAACTGAAAAAAGTTGAAAAAAATTTTTTTTGGACTTAGTCATTTTTCCGGCGTTTATCAGACTTTCAGATAGGGCAAATGTCAGTGAGCGTTCTGATTTCAGTTCCAGAGCGATTCGCCCAATGAGTCCTTGATATTTAGTCATTTTCAGCCAATTTTCTGGATTTTTGAAAATTTCACTTTTTTGTGAAAATATCCACTAAATGAGGGAATAATATGTGTAAGGGTACCCCAGGAGAGTTCCAAATGTGTGTGGGTAGAATATATATCCCCCGGGGGTAAAATTGAAAAAAGTTAAAAAAAAATTTTTTTTGGACTTACTAATTTTTCCGGCGTTCATCAGACTTTCAGATAGGGGAAATGTCAGTGAGCATTCCGATATCAGTTCCAGAGCGATTCGCCCAATGAGTCCTTGATATTTAGTCGTTTTCAGCCAATTTTCTGGATTTTTGAAAATGTCACTTTTTTGTGAAAATATCCACTAAATGAGGGAATAATATGTGTGAGGGTACCCCAGGAGAGTTCCAAATGTGTGTGGGTAGAATATATATCCCACGGGGGTAAAATTGAAAAAAGTTGAAAAAAATTTTTTTGGGACTTAGTAATTTTTCCGGCGTTTATCAGACTTTCAGATAGGGGAAATGTCAGTGAGCGTTCTGATTTCAGTTCCAGAGCGATTTGCCCAATGAGTCCTTGATATTTAGTCGTTTTCAGCCAATTTTCTGGATTTTTAAAAATTTCACTTTTTTGTGAAAATATCCACTAAATGAAGGAATAATATGTGTGAGGGTATCCCAAGAGAGTTCTAAATGTGTGTGGGTAGAATATATATCCCACGGGGATAAAATTGAAAAAAGTTGGAAAAAAATTTTTCTTTGACTTACTAATGTTTCCGGCGTTCATCAGACTTTCAGATAGGGGAAATGTCAGTGAGCATTCCGATATCAGTTCCAGAGCGATTCGCCCAATGAGTCCTTGATATTTAGTCGTTTTCAGCCAATTTTCTGGATTTTTGAAAATGTCACTTTTTTGTGAAAATATCCACTAAATGAGGGAATAATATGTGTAAGGGTACCCCAGGAGAGTTCCAAATGTGTGTGGGTAGAATATATATCCCACGGGGGTAAAATTGAAAAAAGTTTAAAAAAAATTTTTTTTGGACTTAGTCATTTTTCCGGCGTTTATCAGACTTTCAGATAGGGGAAATGTCAGTGAGCATTCCGATATCAGTTCCAGAGTGATTCGCCCAATGAGTCCTTGATATTTAGTCGTTTTCAGCCAATTTTCTGTATTTTTGAAAATTTCAGTTTTTTGTGAAAATATCCACTAAATGAGGGAATAATATGTGTGAGGGTACCCCAGGAGAGTTCCAAATGTGTGTGGGTAGAATATATATCCCACGGGGGTAAAATTGAAAAAAGTTGAAAAAAATTTTTTTTGGACTTAGTCATTTTTCCGGCGTTTATCAGACTTTCAGATAGGGGAAATGTCAGTGAGCGTTCTGATTTCAGTTCCAGAGCGATTCGCCCAATGAGTCCTTGATATTTAGTCGTTTTCAGCCAATTTTCTGGATTTTTGAAAATTTCACTTTTTTGTGAAAATATCCACTAAATGAGGGAATAATATGTGTGAGGGTATCCCAAGAGAGTTCTAAATGTGTGTGGGTAGAATATATATCCCACGGGGATAAAATTGAAAAAAGTTGAAAAAAATTTTTTTTTGGACTTACTAATTTTTCCGGCGTTCATCAGACTTTCAGATAGGGGAAATGTCAGTGAGCATTCCGATATCAGTTCCAGAGCGATTCGAGTAATGAGTCCTTGATATTTAGTCGTTTTCAGCCAATTTTCTGGATTTTTGAAAATGTCACTTTTTTGTGAAAATATCCACTAAATGAGGGAATAATATGTGTGAGGGTACCCCAGGAGAGTTCCAAATGTGTGTGGGTAGAATATATATCCCACGGGGGTAAAATTGAAAAAAGTTTAAAAAAATTTTTTTTGGACTTAGTCATTTTTCCGGCGTTTATCAGACTTTCAGATAGGGGAAATGTCAGTGAGCATTCAGATTTCAGTTCCAGAGCGTTTTGCCCAATGAGTCCTTGATATTTAGTCGTTTTCAGCCAATTTTCTGGATTTTTGAAAATTTCACTTTTTTGTGAAAATATCCACTAAATGAGGGAATAATATGTGTGAGGGAACCCCAGGAGAGTTCCAAATGTGTGTGGGTAGAATATATATCCCACGGGGATAAAATTGAAAAAAGTTGAAAAAAAAATTTTTTTTGGACTTAGTAATTTTTCCGGCGTTTATCAGACTTTCAGATAGGGGAAATGTCAGTGAGCGTTCAGATTTCAGTTCCAGAGCGATTTGCCCAATGAGTCCTTGATATTCAGTCATTTTCAGCCAATTTTCTGGATTTTTAAAAATTTCACTTTTTTGTGAAAATATCCACTAAATGAGAGAATAATATGTGTGAGGGTACCCCAGGAGAGTTCCAAATGTGTGTGGGTAGAATATATATCCCACGGGGATAAAATTGAAAAAAGTTGCAAAAAAATTTTTTTTGGACTTACTAATTTTTCCGGCGTTCATCAGACTTTCAGATAGGGGAAATGTCAGTGAGCATTCCGATATCAGTTCCAGAGCGATTCGCCCAATGAGTCCTTGATATTTAGTCGTTTTCAGCCAATTTTCTGGATTTTTGAAAATGTCACTTTTTTGTGAAAATATCCACTAAATGAGGGAATAATATGTGTGAGGGTACCCCAGGAGAGTTCCAAATGTGTGTGGGTAGAATATATATCCCACGGGGGTAAAATTGAAAAAAGTTGAAAAAAAATTTTTTGGGACTTAGTAATTTTTCCGGCGTTTATCAGACTTTCAGATAGGGGAAATGTCAGTGAGCGTTCAGATTTCAGTTCCAGAGCGATTTGCTCAATGAGTCCTTGATATTCAGTCATTTTCAGCCAATTTTCTGGATTTTTAAAAATTTCACTTTTTTGTGAAAATATCCACTAAATGAGGGAATAATATGTGTGAGGGTACCCCAGGAGAGTTCCAAATGTGTGTGGGTAGAATATATATCCCACGGGGATAAAATTGAAAAAAGTTGAAAAAAATTTTTTTTTGGACTTAGTAATTTTTCCGGCGTTCATCAGACTTTCAGATAGGGGAAATGTCAGTGAGCATTCCGATATCAGTTCCAGAGCGATTCGCCCAATGAGTCCTTGATATTTAGTCGTTTTCAGCCAATTTTCTGGATTTTTGAAAATGTCACTTTTTTGTGAAAATATCCACTAAATGAGGGAATAATATGTGTAAGGGTACCCCAGGAGAGTTCCAAATGTGTGTGGGTAGAATATATATCCCACGGGGGTAAAATTGAAAAAAGTTTAAAAAAAATTTTTTTTGGACTTAGTCATTTTTCCGGCGTTTATCAGACTTTCAGATAGGGGAAATGTCAGTGAGCATTCCGATATCAGTTCCAGAGTGATTCGCCCAATGAGTCCTTGATATTTAGTCGTTTTCAGCCAATTTTCTGTATTTTTGAAAATTTCAGTTTTTTGTGAAAATATCCACTAAATGAGGGAATAATATGTGTGAGGGTACCCCAGGAGAGTTCCAAATGTGTGTGGGTAGAATATATATCCCACGGGGGTAAAATTGAAAAAAGTTGAAAAAAATTTTTTTTGGACTTAGTCATTTTTCCGGCGTTTATCAGACTTTCAGATAGGGGAAATGTCAGTGAGCGTTCTGATTTCAGTTCCAGAGCGATTCGCCCAATGAGTCCTTGATATTTAGTCGTTTTCAGCCAATTTTCTGGATTTTTGAAAATTTCACTTTTTTGTGAAAATATCCACTAAATGAGGGAATAATATGTGTGAGGGTATCCCAAGAGAGTTCTAAATGTGTGTGGGTAGAATATATATCCCACGGGGATAAAATTGAAAAAAGTTGAAAAAAATTTTTTTTTGGACTTACTAATTTTTCCGGCGTTCATCAGACTTTCAGATAGGGGAAATGTCAGTGAGCATTCCGATATCAGTTCCAGAGCGATTCGAGTAATGAGTCCTTGATATTTAGTCGTTTTCAGCCAATTTTCTGGATTTTTGAAAATGTCACTTTTTTGTGAAAATATCCACTAAATGAGGGAATAATATGTGTGAGGGTACCCCAGGAGAGTTCCAAATGTGTGTGGGTAGAATATATATCCCACGGGGGTAAAATTGAAAAAAGTTGAAAAAAATTTTTTTTGGACTTAGTCATTTTTCCGGCGTTTATCAGACTTTCAGATAGGGGAAATGTCAGTGAGCATTCAGATTTCAGTTCCAGAGCGTTTTGCCCAATGAGTCCTTGATATTTAGTCGTTTTCAGCCAATTTTCTGGATTTTTGAAAATTTCACTTTTTTGTGAAAATATCCACTAAATGAGGGAATAATATGTGTGAGGGAACCCCAGGAGAGTTCCAAATGTGTGTGGGTAGAATATATATCCCACGGGGATAAAATTGAAAAAAGTTGAAAAAAAAATTTTTTTTGGACTTAGTAATTTTTCCGGCGTTTATCAGACTTTCAGATAGGGGAAATGTCAGTGAGCGTTCAGATTTCAGTTCCAGAGCGATTTGCCCAATGAGTCCTTGATATTCAGTCATTTTCAGCCAATTTTCTGGATTTTTAAAAATTTCACTTTTTTGTGAAAATATCCACTAAATGAGGGAATAATATGTGTGAGGGTACCCCAGGAGAGTTCCAAATGTGTGTGGGTAGAATATATATCCCACGGGGATAAAATTGAAAAAAGTTGAAAAAAATTTTTTTTTGGACTTAGTAATTTTTCCGGCGTTCATCAGACTTTCAGATAGGGGAAATGTCAGTGAGCATTCCGATTTCAGTTCCAGAGCGATTCGCCCAATGAGTCCTTGATATTTAGACGTTTTCAGCCAATTTTCTGGATTTTTGAAAATTTCACTTTTTTTGTGAAAATATCCACTAAATGAGGGAATAATATGTGTGAGGGAACCCCAGGAGAGTTCCAAATGTGTGTGGGTAGAATATATATCCCACGAGGGTAAAATTGAACAAAGTTTAAAAAAAATTTTTTTTGGACTTAGTCATTTTTCCGGCGTTTATCAGACTTTCAGAAAGGGGAAATGTCAGTGAGCGTTCTGATTTCAGTTCCAGAGCGATTCGCCCAATGAGTCCTTGATATTTAGTCATTTTCAGCCAATTTTCTGGATTTTTGAAAATTTCACTTTTTTGTGAAAATATCCACTAAATGAGGGAATAATATGTGTGAGGGTACCCCAGGAGAGTTCCAAATGTGTGTGGGTAGAATATATATCCCACGGGGGTAAAATTGAAAAAAGTTGAAAAAAAATTTTTTTGGGACTTAGTCATTTTTCCGGCGTTTATCAGACTTTCAGATAGGGGAAATGTCAGTGAGCGTTCTGATTTCAGTTCCAGAGCGATTTGCCCAATGAGTCCTTGATATTTAGTCGTTTTCAGCCAATTTTCTGGATTTTTAAAAATTTCACTTTTTTGTGAAAATATCCACTAAATGAAGGAATAATATGTGTGAGGGTATCCCAAGAGAGTTCTAAATGTGTGTGGGTAGAATATATATCCCACGGGGATAAAATTGAAAAAAGTTGAAAAAAAATTTTTTTTGGACTTACTAATGTTTCCGGCGTTCATCAGACTTTCAGATAGGGGAAATGTCAGTGAGCATTCCGATATCAGTTCCAGAGCGATTCGCCCAATGAGTCCTTGATATTTAGTCGTTTTCAGCCAATTTTCTGGATTTTTGAAAATGTCACTTTTTTGTGAAAATATCCACTAAATGAGGGAATAATATGTGTAAGGGTACCCCAGGAGAGTTCCAAATGTGTGTGGGTAGAATATATATCCCACGGGGGTAAAATTGAAAAAAGTTTAAAAAAAATTTTTTTTGGACTTAGTCATTTTTCCGGCGTTTATCAGACTTTCAGATAGGGGAAATGTCAGTGAGCATTCCGATATCAGTTCCAGAGTGATTCGCCCAATGAGTCCTTGATATTTAGTCGTTTTCAGCCAATTTTCTGTATTTTTGAAAATTTCAGTTTTTTGTGAAAATATCCACTAAATGAGGGAATAATATGTGTGAGGGTACCCCAGGAGAGTTCCAAATGTGTGTGGGTAGAATATATATCCCACGGGGGTAAAATTGAAAAAAGTTGAAAAAAATTTTTTTTGGGACTTAGTAATTTTTCCGGCGTTTATCAGACTTTCAGATAGGGGAAATGTCAGTGAGCGTTCTGATTTCAGTTCCAGAGCGATTCGCCCAATGAGTCCTTGATATTTAGTCGTTTTCAGCCAATTTTCTGGATTTTTGAAAATTTCACTTTTTTGTGAAAATATCCACTAAATGAGGGAATAATATGTGTGAGGGTATCCCAAGAGAGTTCTAAATGTGTGTGGGTAGAATATATATCCCACGGGGATAAAATTGAAAAAAGTTGAAAAAAATTTTTTTTTGGACTTACTAATTTTTCCGGCGTTCATCAGACTTTCAGATAGGGGAAATGTCAGTGAGCATTCCGATATCAGTTCCAGAGCGATTCGAGCAATGAGTCCTTGATATTTAGTCGTTTTCAGCCAATTTTCTGGATTTTTGAAAATGTCACTTTTTTGTGAAAATATCCACTAAATGAGGGAATAATATGTGTGAGGGTACCCCAGGAGAGTTCCAAATGTGTGTGGGTAGAATATATATCCCACGGGGGTAAAATTGAAAAAAGTTGAAAAAAATTTTTTTTGGACTTAGTCATTTTTCCGGCGTTTATCAGACTTTCAGATAGGGGAAATGTCAGTGAGCATTCAGATTTCAGTTCCAGAGCGTTTTGCCCAATGAGTCCTTGATATTTAGTCGTTTTCAGCCAATTTTCTGGATTTTTGAAAATTTCACTTTTTTGTGAAAATATCCACTAAATGAGGGAATAATATGTGTGAGGGAACCCCAGGAGAGTTCCAAATGTGTGTGGGTAGAATATATATCCCACGGGGATAAAATTGAAAAAAGTTGAAAAAAAAATTTTTTTTGGACTTAGTAATTTTTCCGGCGTTTATCAGACTTTCAGATAGGGGAAATGTCAGTGAGCGTTCAGATTTCAGTTCCAGAGCGATTTGCCCAATGAGTCCTTGATATTCAGTCATTTTCAGCCAATTTTCTGGATTTTTAAAAATTTCACTTTTTTGTGAAAATATCCACTAAATGAGAGAATAATATGTGTGAGGGTACCCCAGGAGAGTTCCAAATGTGTGTGGGTAGAATATATATCCCACGGGGATAAAATTGAAAAAAGTTGCAAAAAAATTTTTTTTGGACTTACTAATTTTTACGGCGTTCATCAGACTTTCAGATAGGGGAAATGTCAGTGAGCATTCCGATATCAGTTCCAGAGCGATTCGCCCAATGAGTCCTTGATATTTAGTCGTTTTCAGCCAATTTTCTGGATTTTTGAAAATGTCACTTTTTTGTGAAAATATCCACTAAATGAGGGAATAATATGTGTGAGGGTACCCCAGGAGAGTTCCAAATGTGTGTGGGTAGAATATATATCCCACGGGGGTAAAATTGAAAAAAGTTGAAAAAAAATTTTTTGGGACTTAGTAATTTTTCCGGCGTTTATCAGACTTTCAGATAGGGGAAATGTCAGTGAGCGTTCAGATTTCAGTTCCAGAGCGATTTGCTCAATGAGTCCTTGATATTCAGTCATTTTCAGCCAATTTTCTGGATTTTTAAAAATTTCACTTTTTTGTGAAAATATCCACTAAATGAGGGAATAATATGTGTGAGGGTACCCCAGGAGAGTTCCAAATGTGTGTGGGTAGAATATATATCCCACGGGGATAAAATTGAAAAAAGTTGAAAAAAATTTTTTTTTGGACTTAGTAATTTTTCCGGCGTTCATCAGACTTTCAGATAGGGGAAATGTCAGTGAGCATTCCGATTTCAGTTCCAGAGCGATTCGCCCAATGAGTCCTTGATATTTAGACGTTTTCAGCCAATTTTCTGGATTTTTGAAAATTTCACTTTTTTTGTGAAAATATCCACTAAATGAGGGAATAATATGTGTGAGGGAACCCCAGGAGAGTTCCAAATGTGTGTGGGTAGAATATATATCCCACGAGGGTAAAATTGAACAAAGTTTAAAAAAAATTTTTTTTGGACTTAGTCATTTTTCCGGCGTTTATCAGACTTTCAGAAAGGGGAAATGTCAGTGAGCGTTCTGATTTCAGTTCCAGAGCGATTCGCCCAATGAGTCCTTGATATTTAGTCATTTTCAGCCAATTTTCTGGATTTTTGAAAATTTCACTTTTTTGTGAAAATATCCACTAAATGAGGGAATAATATGTGTGAGGGTACCCCAGGAGAGTTCCAAATGTGTGTGGGTAGAATATATATCCCACGGGGGTAAAATTGAAAAAAGTTGAAAAAAAATTTTTTTGGGACTTAGTCATTTTTCCGGCGTTTATCAGACTTTCAGATAGGGGAAATGTCAGTGAGCGTTCTGATTTCAGTTCCAGAGCGATTTGCCCAATGAGTCCTTGATATTTAGTCGTTTTCAGCCAATTTTCTGGATTTTTAAAAATTTCACTTTTTTGTGAAAATATCCACTAAATGAAGGAATAATATGTGTGAGGGTATCCCAAGAGAGTTCTAAATGTGTGTGGGTAGAATATATATCCCACGGGGATAAAATTGAAAAAAGTTGAAAAAAAATTTTTTTTGGACTTACTAATGTTTCCGGCGTTCATCAGACTTTCAGATAGGGGAAATGTCAGTGAGCATTCCGATATCAGTTCCAGAGCGATTCGCCCAATGAGTCCTTGATATTTAGTCGTTTTCAGCCAATTTTCTGGATTTTTGAAAATGTCACTTTTTTGTGAAAATATCCACTAAATGAGGGAATAATATGTGTAAGGGTACCCCAGGAGAGTTCCAAATGTGTGTGGGTAGAATATATATCCCACGGGGGTAAAATTGAAAAAAGTTTAAAAAAAATTTTTTTTGGACTTAGTCATTTTTCCGGCGTTTATCAGACTTTCAGATAGGGGAAATGTCAGTGAGCATTCCGATATCAGTTCCAGAGTGATTCGCCCAATGAGTCCTTGATATTTAGTCGTTTTCAGCCAATTTTCTGTATTTTTGAAAATTTCAGTTTTTTGTGAAAATATCCACTAAATGAGGGAATAATATGTGTGAGGGTACCCCAGGAGAGTTCCAAATGTGTGTGGGTAGAATATATATCCCACGGGGGTAAAATTGAAAAAAGTTGAAAAAAATTTTTTTTGGACTTAGTCATTTTTCCGGCGTTTATCAGACTTTCAGATAGGGGAAATGTCAGTGAGCGTTCTGATTTCAGTTCCAGAGCGATTCGCCCAATGAGTCCTTGATATTTAGTCGTTTTCAGCCAATTTTCTGGATTTTTGAAAATTTCACTTTTTTGTGAAAATATCCACTAAATGAGGGAATAATATGTGTGAGGGTATCCCAAGAGAGTTCTAAATGTGTGTGGGTAGAATATATATCCCACGGGGATAAAATTGAAAAAAGTTGAAAAAAATTTTTTTTTGGACTTACTAATTTTTCCGGCGTTCATCAGACTTTCAGATAGGGGAAATGTCAGTGAGCATTCCGATATCAGTTCCAGAGCGATTCGAGCAATGAGTCCTTGATATTTAGTCGTTTTCAGCCAATTTTCTGGAT
This sequence comes from Phyllobates terribilis, assembly GCF_046119375.1. Taxonomy (NCBI): domain Eukaryota; kingdom Metazoa; phylum Chordata; class Amphibia; order Anura; family Dendrobatidae; genus Phyllobates; species Phyllobates terribilis. The sequence continues at coordinate 8,871,517 of NW_027362805.1, read as the reverse complement.
TTTTGAAAATGTCACTTTTTTGTGAAAATATCCACTAAATGAGGGAATAATATGTGTGAGGGTACCCCAGGAGAGTTCCAAATGTGTGTGGGTAGAATATATATCCCACGGGGGTAAAATTGAAAAAAGTTGAAAAAAATTTTTTTTGGACTTAGTCATTTTTCCGGCGTTTATCAGACTTTCAGATAGGGGACATGTCAGTGAGCATTCAGATTTCAGTTCCAGAGCGTTTTGCCCAATGAGTCCTTGATATTTAGTCGTTTTCAGCCAATTTTCTGGATTTTTGAAAATTTCACTTTTTTGTGAAAATATCCACTAAATGAGGGAATAATATGTGTGAGGGAACCCCAGGAGAGTTCCAAATGTGTGTGGGTAGAATATATATCCCACGGGGATAAAATTGAAAAAAGTTGAAAAAAAAATTTTTTTTGGACTTAGTAATTTTTCCGGCGTTTATCAGACTTTCAGATAGGGGAAATGTCAGTGAGCGTTCAGATTTCAGTTCCAGAGCGATTTGCCCAATGAGTCCTTGATATTCAGTCATTTTCAGCCAATTTTCTGGATTTTTAAAAATTTCACTTTTTTGTGAAAATATCCACTAAATGAGAGAATAATATGTGTGAGGGTACCCCAGGAGAGTTCCAAATGTGTGTGGGTAGAATATATATCCCACGGGGATAAAATTGAAAAAAGTTGCAAAAAAATTTTTTTTGGACTTACTAATTTTTCCGGCGTTCATCAGACTTTCAGATAGGGGAAATGTCAGTGAGCATTCCGATATCAGTTCCAGAGCGATTCGCCCAATGAGTCCTTGATATTTAGTCGTTTTCAGCCAATTTTCTGGATTTTTGAAAATGTCACTTTTTTGTGAAAATATCCACTAAATGAGGGAATAATATGTGTGAGGGTACCCCAGGAGAGTTCCAAATGTGTGTGGGTAGAATATATATCCCACGGGGGTAAAATTGAAAAAAGTTGAAAAAAAATTTTTTGGGACTTAGTAATTTTTCCGGCGTTTATCAGACTTTCAGATAGGGGAAATGTCAGTGAGCGTTCAGATTTCAGTTCCAGAGCGATTTGCTCAATGAGTCCTTGATATTCAGTCATTTTCAGCCAATTTTCTGGATTTTTAAAAATTTCACTTTTTTGTGAAAATATCCACTAAATGAGGGAATAATATGTGTGAGGGTACCCCAGGAGAGTTCCAAATGTGTGTGGGTAGAATATATATCCCACGGGGATAAAATTGAAAAAAGTTGAAAAAAATTTTTTTTTGGACTTAGTAATTTTTCCGGCGTTCATCAGACTTTCAGATAGGGGAAATGTCAGTGAGCATTCCGATTTCAGTTCCAGAGCGATTCGCCCAATGAGTCCTTGATATTTAGACGTTTTCAGCCAATTTTCTGGATTTTTGAAAATTTCACTTTTTTTGTGAAAATATCCACTAAATGAGGGAATAATATGTGTGAGGGAACCCCAGGAGAGTTCCAAATGTGTGTGGGTAGAATATATATCCCACGAGGGTAAAATTGAACAAAGTTTAAAAAAAATTTTTTTTGGACTTAGTCATTTTTCCGGCGTTTATCAGACTTTCAGAAAGGGGAAATGTCAGTGAGCGTTCTGATTTCAGTTCCAGAGCGATTCGCCCAATGAGTCCTTGATATTTAGTCATTTTCAGCCAATTTTCTGGATTTTTGAAAATTTCACTTTTTTGTGAAAATATCCACTAAATGAGGGAATAATATGTGTGAGGGTACCCCAGGAGAGTTCCAAATGTGTGTGGGTAGAATATATATCCCACGGGGGTAAAATTGAAAAAAGTTGAAAAAAAATTTTTTTGGGACTTAGTCATTTTTCCGGCGTTTATCAGACTTTCAGATAGGGGAAATGTCAGTGAGCGTTCTGATTTCAGTTCCAGAGCGATTTGCCCAATGAGTCCTTGATATTTAGTCGTTTTCAGCCAATTTTCTGGATTTTTAAAAATTTCACTTTTTTGTGAAAATATCCACTAAATGAAGGAATAATATGTGTGAGGGTATCCCAAGAGAGTTCTAAATGTGTGTGGGTAGAATATATATCCCACGGGGATAAAATTGAAAAAAGTTGAAAAAAAATTTTTTTTGGACTTACTAATGTTTCCGGCGTTCATCAGACTTTCAGATAGGGGAAATGTCAGTGAGCATTCCGATATCAGTTCCAGAGCGATTCGCCCAATGAGTCCTTGATATTTAGTCGTTTTCAGCCAATTTTCTGGATTTTTGAAAATGTCACTTTTTTGTGAAAATATCCACTAAATGAGGGAATAATATGTGTAAGGGTACCCCAGGAGAGTTCCAAATGTGTGTGGGTAGAATATATATCCCACGGGGGTAAAATTGAAAAAAGTTTAAAAAAAATTTTTTTTGGACTTAGTCATTTTTCCGGCGTTTATCAGACTTTCAGATAGGGGAAATGTCAGTGAGCATTCCGATATCAGTTCCAGAGTGATTCGCCCAATGAGTCCTTGATATTTAGTCGTTTTCAGCCAATTTTCTGTATTTTTGAAAATTTCAGTTTTTTGTGAAAATATCCACTAAATGAGGGAATAATATGTGTGAGGGTACCCCAGGAGAGTTCCAAATGTGTGTGGGTAGAATATATATCCCACGGGGGTAAAATTGAAAAAAGTTGAAAAAAATTTTTTTTGGACTTAGTCATTTTTCCGGCGTTTATCAGACTTTCAGATAGGGGAAATGTCAGTGAGCGTTCTGATTTCAGTTCCAGAGCGATTCGCCCAATGAGTCCTTGATATTTAGTCATTTTCAGCCAATTTTCTGGATTTTTGAAAATTTCACTTTTTTGTGAAAATATCCACTAAATGAGGGAATAATATGTGTGAGGGTACCCCAGGAGAGTTCCAAATGTGTGTGGGTAGAATATATATCCCACGGGGGTAAAATTGAAAAAAGTTGAAAAAAAAATTTTTTTGGACTTAGTCATTTTTCCGGCGTTTATCAGACTTTCAGATAGGGGAAATGTCAGTGAGCGTTCTGATTTCAGTTCCAGAGCGATTTGCCCAATGAGTCCTTGATATTTAGTCATTTTCAGCCAATTTTCTGGATTTTTAAAAATTTCACTTTTTTGTGAAAATATCCACTAAATGAAGGAATAATATGTGTGAGGGTATCCCAAGAGAGTTCTAAATGTGTGTGGGTAGAATATATATCCCACGGGGATAAAATTGAAAAAAGTTGAAAAAAAATTTTTTTTGGACTTACTAATGTTTCCGGCGTTCATCAGACTTTCAGAGAGGGGAAATGTCAGTGAGCATTCCGATATCAGTTCCAGAGCGATTCGCCCAATGAGTCCTTGATATTTAGTCGTTTTCAGCCAATTTTCTGGATTTTTAAAAATTTCACTTTTTTGTGAAAATATCCACTAAATGAGGGAATAATATGTGTGAGGGTACCCCAGGAGAGTTCCAAATGTGTGTGGGTAGAATATATATCCCACGGGGATAAAATTGAAAAAAGTTGAAAAAAAATTTTTTTTGGACTTAGTAATTTTTCCGGCGTTCATCAGACTTTCAGATAGGGGAAATGTCAGTGAGCATTCCGATTTCAGTTCCAGAGCGATTCGCCCAATGAGTCCTTGATATTTAGACGTTTTCAGCCAATTTTCTGGATTTTTGAAAATTTCACTTTTTTTGTGAAAATATCCACTAAATGAGGGAATAATATCTGTGAGGGAACCCCAGGAGAGTTCCAAATGTGTGTGGGTAGGATATATATCCCACGGGGATAAAATTGAAAAAAGTTGAAAAAAAAATTTTTTTTGGACTTAGTCATTTTTCCGGCGTTTATCAGACTTTCAGATAGGGGAAATGTCAGTGAGCGTTCTGATTTCAGTTCCAGAGCGATTCGCCCAATGAGTCCTTGATATTCAGTCATTTTCAGCCAATTTTCTGGATTTTTGAAAATTTCACTTTTTTGTGAAAATATCCACTAAATGAGGGAATAATATGTATGAGGGTACCCCAGGAGAGTTCCAAATGTGTGTGGGTAGAATATATATCCCACGAGGGTAAAATTGAACAAAGTTTAAAAAAAATTTTTTTTGGACTTAGTCATTTTTCCGGCGTTTATCAGACTTTCAGAAAGGGGAAATGTCAGTGAGCGTTCTGATTTCAGTTCCAGAGCGATTCGCCCAATGAGTCCTTGATATTTAGTCATTTTCAGCCAATTTTCTGGATTTTTGAAAATTTCACTTTTTTGTGAAAATATCCACTAAATGAGGGAATAATATGTGTGAGGGTACCCCAGGAGAGTTCCAAATGTGTGTGGGTAGAATATATATCCCACGGGGGTAAAATTGAAAAAAGTTGAAAAAAAATTTTTTTGGGACTTAGTCATTTTTCCGGCGTTTATCAGACTTTCAGATAGGGGAAATGTCAGTGAGCGTTCTGATTTCAGTTCCAGAGCGATTTGCCCAATGAGTCCTTGATATTTAGTCGTTTTCAGCCAATTTTCTGGATTTTTAAAAATTTCACTTTTTTGTGAAAATATCCACTAAATGAAGGAATAATATGTGTGAGGGTATCCCAAGAGAGTTCTAAATGTGTGTGGGTAGAATATATATCCCACGGGGATAAAATTGAAAAAAGTTGAAAAAAAATTTTTTTTGGACTTACTAATGTTTCCGGCGTTCATCAGACTTTCAGATAGGGGAAATGTCAGTGAGCATTCCGATATCAGTTCCAGAGCGATTCGCCCAATGAGTCCTTGATATTTAGTCGTTTTCAGCCAATTTTCTGGATTTTTGAAAATGTCACTTTTTTGTGAAAATATCCACTAAATGAGGGAATAATATGTGTAAGGGTACCCCAGGAGAGTTCCAAATGTGTGTGGGTAGAATATATATCCCACGGGGGTAAAATTGAAAAAAGTTTAAAAAAAATTTTTTTTGGACTTAGTCATTTTTCCGGCGTTTATCAGACTTTCAGATAGGGGAAATGTCAGTGAGCATTCCGATATCAGTTCCAGAGTGATTCGCCCAATGAGTCCTTGATATTTAGTCGTTTTCAGCCAATTTTCTGTATTTTTGAAAATTTCAGTTTTTTGTGAAAATATCCACTAAATGAGGGAATAATATGTGTGAGGGTACCCCAGGAGAGTTCCAAATGTGTGTGGGTAGAATATATATCCCACGGGGGTAAAATTGAAAAAAGTTGAAAAAAATTTTTTTTGGACTTAGTCATTTTTCCGGCGTTTATCAGACTTTCAGATAGGGGAAATGTCAGTGAGCGTTCTGATTTCAGTTCCAGAGCGATTCGCCCAATGAGTCCTTGATATTTAGTCATTTTCAGCCAATTTTCTGGATTTTTGAAAATTTCACTTTTTTGTGAAAATATCCACTAAATGAGGGAATAATATGTGTGAGGGTACCCCAGGAGAGTTCCAAATGTGTGTGGGTAGAATATATATCCCACGGGGGTAAAATTGAAAAAAGTTGAAAAAAAATTTTTTTTCGACTTAGTCATTTTTCCGGCGTTTATCAGACTTTCAGATAGGGGAAATGTCAGTGAGCGTTCTGATTTCAGTTCCAGAGCGATTTGCCCAATGAGTCCTTGATATTTAGTCGTTTTCAGCCAATTTTCTGGATTTTTAAAAATTTCACTTTTTTGTGAAAATATCCACTAAATGAAGGAATAATATGTGTGAGGGTATCCCAAGAGAGTTCTAAATGTGTGTGGGTAGAATATATATCCCACGGGGATAAAATTGAAAAAAGTTGAAAAAAAATTTTTTTTGGACTTACTAATGTTTCCGGCGTTCATCAGACTTTCAGAGAGGGGAAATGTCAGTGAGCATTCCGATATCAGTTCCAGAGCGATTCGCCCAATGAGTCCTTGATATTTAGTCGTTTTCAGCCAATTTTCTGGATTTTTGAAAATGTCACTTTTTTGTGAAAATATCCACTAAATGAGGGAATAATATGTGTAAGGGTACCCCAGGAGAGGTCCAAATGTGTGTGGGTAGAATATATATCCCACGGGGGTAAAATTGAAAAAAGTTTTAAAAAAATTTTTTTTGGACTTACTAATTTTTCCGGCGTTCATCAGACTTTCAGATAGGGGAAATGTCAGTGAGCATTCCGATATCAGTTCCAGAGCGATTCGCCCAATGAGTCCTTGATATTTAGTCGTTTTCAGCCAATTTTCTGGATTTTTGAAAATGTCACTTTTTTGTGAAAATATCCACTAAATGAGGGAATAATATGTGTGAGGGTACCCCAGGAGAGTTCCAAATGTGTGTGGGTAGAATATATATCCCACGGGGATAAAATTGAAAAAAGTTGAAAAAAAAATTTTTTTTGGACTTAGTCATTTTTCCGGCGTTTATCAGACTTTCAGATAGGGGAAATGTCAGTGAGCATTCCGATATCAGTTCCAGAGCGATTCGCCCAATGAGTCCTTGATATTTAGTCGTTTTCAGCCAATTTTCTGGATTTTTAAAAATTTCACTTTTTTGTGAAAATATCCACTAAATGAGGGAATAATATGTGTGAGGGTACCCCAGGAGAGTTCCAAATGTGTGTGGGTAGAATATATATCCCACGGGGATAAAATTGAAAAAAGTTGAAAAAAAATTTTTTTGGGACTTAGTAATTTTTCCGGCGTTCATCAGACTTTCAGATAGGGGAAATGTCAGTGAGCATTCCGATTTCAGTTCCAGAGCGATTCGCCCAATGAGTCCTTGATATTTAGACGTTTTCAGCCAATTTTCTGGATTTTTGAAAATTTCACTTTTTTTGTGAAAATATCCACTAAATGAGGGAATAATATGTGTGAGGGAACCCCAGGAGAGTTCCAAATGTGTGTGGGTAGGATATATATCCCACGGGGATAAAATTGAAAAAAGTTGAAAAAAAAATTTTTTTTGGACTTAGTCATTTTTCCGGCGTTTATCAGACTTTCAGATAGGGGAAATGTCAGTGAGCGTTCTGATTTCAGTTCCAGAGCGATTCGCCCAATGAGTCCTTGATATTCAGTCATTTTCAGCCAATTTTCTGGATTTTTGAAAATTTCACTTTTTTGTGAAAATATCCACTAAATGAGGGAATAATATGTATGAGGGTACCCCAGGAGAGTTCCAAATGTGTGTGGGTAGAATATATATCCCACGAGGGTAAAATTGAACAAAGTTTAAAAAAAATTTTTTTTGGACTTAGTCATTTTTCCGGCGTTTATCAGACTTTCAGAAAGGGGAAATGTCAGTGAGCGTTCTGATTTCAGTTCCAGAGCGATTCGCCCAATGAGTCCTTGATATTTAGTCATTTTCAGCCAATTTTCTGGATTTTTGAAAATTTCACTTTTTTGTGAAAATATCCACTAAATGAGGGAATAATATGTGTGAGGGTACCCCAGGAGAGTTCCAAATGTGTGTGGGTAGAATATATATCCCACGGGGGTAAAATTGAAAAAAGTTGAAAAAAAATTTTTTTGGGACTTAGTCATTTTTCCGGCGTTTATCAGACTTTCAGATAGGGGAAATGTCAGTGAGCGTTCTGATTTCAGTTCCAGAGCGATTTGCCCAATGAGTCCTTGATATTTAGTCGTTTTCAGCCAATTTTCTGGATTTTTAAAAATTTCACTTTTTTGTGAAAATATCCACTAAATGAAGGAATAATATGTGTGAGGGTATCCCAAGAGAGTTCTAAATGTGTGTGGGTAGAATATATATCCCACGGGGATAAAATTGAAAAAAGTTGAAAAAAAATTTTTTTTGGACTTACTAATGTTTCCGGCGTTCATCAGACTTTCAGATAGGGGAAATGTCAGTGAGCATTCCGATATCAGTTCCAGAGCGATTCGCCCAATGAGTCCTTGATATTTAGTCGTTTTCAGCCAATTTTCTGGATTTTTGAAAATGTCACTTTTTTGTGAAAATATCCACTAAATGAGGGAATAATATGTGTAAGGGTACCCCAGGAGAGTTCCAAATGTGTGTGGGTAGAATATATATCCCACGGGGGTAAAATTGAAAAAAGTTTAAAAAAAATTTTTTTTGGACTTAGTCATTTTTCCGGCGTTTATCAGACTTTCAGATAGGGGAAATGTCAGTGAGCATTCCGATATCAGTTCCAGAGTGATTCGCCCAATGAGTCCTTGATATTTAGTCGTTTTCAGCCAATTTTCTGTATTTTTGAAAATTTCAGTTTTTTGTGAAAATATCCACTAAATGAGGGAATAATATGTGTGAGGGTACCCCAGGAGAGTTCCAAATGTGTGTGGGTAGAATATATATCCCACGGGGGTAAAATTGAAAAAAGTTTAAAAAAAATTTTTTTTGGACTTACTAATTTTTCCGGCGTTCATCAGACTTTCAGATAGGGGAAATGTCAGTGAGCATTCCGATATCAGTTCCAGAGCGATTCGCCCAATGAGTCCTTGATATTTAGTCGTTTTCAGCCAATTTTCTGGATTTTTGAAAATGTCACTTTTTTGTGAAAATATCCACTAAATGAGGGAATAATATGTGTGAGGGTACCCCAGGAGAGTTCCAAATGTGTGTGGGTAGAATATATATCCCACGGGGGTAAAATTGAAAAAAGTTGAAAAAAAATTTTTTTTCGACTTAGTCATTTTTCCGGCGTTTATCAGACTTTCAGATAGGGGAAATGTCAGTGAGCGTTCTGATTTCAGTTCCAGAGCGATTTGCCCAATGAGTCCTTGATATTTAGTCGTTTTCAGCCAATTTTCTGGATTTTTAAAAATTTCACTTTTTTGTGAAAATATCCACTAAATGAAGGAATAATATGTGTGAGGGTATCCCAAGAGAGTTCTAAATGTGTGTGGGTAGAATATATATCCCACGGGGATAAAATTGAAAAAAGTTGAAAAAAAATTTTTTTTGGACTTACTAATGTTTCCGGCGTTCATCAGACTTTCAGAGAGGGGAAATGTCAGTGAGCATTCCGATATCAGTTCCAGAGCGATTCGCCCAATGAGTCCTTGATATTTAGTCGTTTTCAGCCAATTTTCTGGATTTTTGAAAATGTCACTTTTTTGTGAAAATATCCACTAAATGAGGGAATAATATGTGTAAGGGTACCCCAGGAGAGGTCCAAATGTGTGTGGGTAGAATATATATCCCACGGGGGTAAAATTGAAAAAAGTTTAAAAAAAATTTTTTTTGGACTTACTAATTTTTCCGGCGTTCATCAGACTTTCAGATAGGGGAAATGTCAGTGAGCATTCCGATATCAGTTCCAGAGCGATTCGCCCAATGAGTCCTTGATATTTAGTCGTTTTCAGCCAATTTTCTGGATTTTTGAAAATGTCACTTTTTTGTGAAAATATCCACTAAATGAGGGAATAATATGTGTGAGGGTACCCCAGGAGAGTTCCAAATGTGTGTGGGTAGAATATATATCCCACGGGGATAAAATTGAAAAAAGTTGAAAAAAAAATTTTTTTTGGACTTAGTCATTTTTCCGGCGTTTATCAGACTTTCAGATAGGGGAAATGTCAGTGAGCATTCCGATATCAGTTCCAGAGCGATTCGCCCAATGAGTCCTTGATATTTAGTCGTTTTCAGCCAATTTTCTGGATTTTTGAAAATTTCACTTTTTTGTGAAAATATCCACTAAATGAGGGAATAATATGTATGAGGGTACCCCAGGAGAGTTCCAAATGTGTGTGGGTAGAATATATATCCCACGAGGGTAAAATTGAACAAAGTTTAAAAAAAAATTTTTTTGGACTTAGTCATTTTTCCGGCGTTTATCAGACTTTCAGAAAGGGGAAATGTCAGTGAGCGTTCTGATTTCAGTTCCAGACCGATTCGCCCAATGAGTCCTTGATATTTAGTCATTTTCAGCCAATTTTCTGGATTTTTGAAAATTTCACTTTTTTGTGAAAATATCCACTAAATGAGGGAATAATATGTGTGAAGGTACCCCAGGAGAGTTCCAAATGTGTGTGGGTAGAATATATATCCCACGGGGGTAAAATTGAAAAAAGTTGAAAAAAAATTTTTTTTGGACTTAGTCATTTTTCCGGCGTTTATCAGACTTTCAGATAGGGGAAATGTCAGTGAGCGTTCTGATTTCAGTTCCAGAGCGATTTGCCCAATGAGTCCTTGATATTTAGTCGTTTTCAGCCAATTTTCTGGATTTTTAAAAATTTCACTTTTTTGTGAAAATATCCACTAAATGAAGGAATAATATGTGTGAGGGTATCCCAAGAGAGTTCTAAATGTGTGTGGGTAGAATATATATCCCACGGGGATAAAATTGAAAAAAGTTGAAAAAAAATTTTTTTTGGACTTACTAATGTTTCCGGCGTTCATCAGACTTTCAGATAGGGGAAATGTCAGTGAGCGTTCTGATTTCAGTTCCAGAGCGATTCGCCCAATGAGTCCTTGATATTTAGTCATTTTCAGCCAATTTTCTGGATTTTTGAAAATTTCACTTTTTTGTGAAAATATCCACTAAATGAGGGAATAATATGTGTGAGGGTACCCCAGGAGAGTTCCAAATGTGTGTGGGTAGAATATATATCCCACGGGGGTAAAATTGAAAAAAGTTGAAAAAAAATTTTTTTTGGACTTAGTCATTTTTCCGGCGTTTATCAGACTTTCAGATAGGGGAAATGTCAGTGAGCGTTCTGATTTCAGTTCCAGAGCGATTTGCCCAATGAGTCCTTGATATTTAGTCGTTTTCAGCCAATTTTCTGGATTTTTAAAAATTTCACTTTTTTGTGAAAATATCCACTAAATGAAGGAATAATATGTGTGAGGGTATCCCAAGAGAGTTCTAAATGTGTGTGGGTAGAATATATATCCCACGGGGATAAAATTGAAAAAAGTTTAAAAAAAATTTTTTTTGGACTTACTAATGTTTCCGGCGTTCATCAGACTTTCAGATAGGGGAAATGTCAGTGAGCATTTCGATATCAGTTCCAGAGCGATTCGCCCAATGAGTCCTTGATATTTAGTCGTTTTCAGCCAATTTTCTGGATTTTTGAAAATGTCACTTTTTTGTGAAAATATCCACTAAATGAGGGAATAATATGTGTAAGGGTACCCCAGGAGAGTTCCAAATGTGTGTGGGTAGAATATATATCCCACGGGGGTAAAATTGAAAAAGTTTAAAAAAAATTTTTTTTGGACTTAGTCATTTTTCCGGCGTTTATCAGACTTTCAGATAGGGGAAATGTCAGTGAGCATTCCGATATCAGTTCCAGAGTGATTCGCCCAATGAGTCCTTGATATTTAGTCGTTTTCAGCCAATTTTCTGTATTTTTGAAAATTTCAGTTTTTTGTGAAAATATCCACTAAATGAGGGAATAATATGTGTGAGGGTACCCCAGGAGAGTTCCAAATGTGTGTGGGTAGAATATATATCCCACGGGGGTAAAATTGAAAAAAGTTGAAAAAAATTTTTTTTGGACTTAGTCATTTTTCCGGCGTTTATCAGACTTTCAGATAGGGGAAATGTCAGTGAGCGTTCTGATTTCAGTTCCAGAGCGATTCGCCCAATGAGTCCTTGATATTTAGTCATTTTCAGCCAATTTTCTGGATTTTTGAAAATTTCACTTTTTTGTGAAAATATCCACTAAATGAGGGAATAATATGTGTGAGGGTACCCCAGGAGAGTTCCAAATGTGTGTGGGTAGAATATATATCCCACGGGGGTAAAATTGAAAAAAGTTTAAAAAAAATTTTTTTTGGACTTAGTCATTTTTCCGGCGTTTATCAGACTTTCAGATAGGGGAAATGTCAGTGAGCGTTCTGATTTCAGTTCCAGAGCGATTTGCCCAATGAGTCCTTGATATTTAGTCGTTTTCAGCCAATTTTCTGGATTTTTAAAAATTTCACTTTTTTGTGAAAATATCCACTAAATGAAGGAATAATATGTGTGAGGGTATCCCAAGAGAGTTCTAAATGTGTGTGGGTAGAATATATATCCCACGGGGATAAAATTGAAAAAAGTTGAAAAAAAATTTTTTTTGGACTTACTAATGTTTCCGGCGTTCATCAGACTTTCAGAGAGGGGAAATGTCAGTGAGCATTCCGATATCAGTTCCAGAGCGATTCGCCCAATGAGTCCTTGATATTTAGTCATTTTCAGCCAATTTTCTGGATTTTTGAAAATGTCACTTTTTTGTGAAAATATCCACTAAATGAGGGAATAATATGTGTGAGGGTACCCCAGGAGAGTTCCAAATGTGTGTGGGTAGAATATATATCCCACGGGGGTAAAATTGAAAAAAGTTGAAAAAAATTTTTTTGGGACTTAGTAATTTTTCCGGCGTTTATCAGACTTTCAGATAGGGGAAATGTCAGTGAGCGTTCAGATTTCAGTTCCAGAGCGATTTGCCCAATGAGTCCTTGATATTCAGTCATTTTCAGCCAATTTTCTGGATTTTTAAAAATTTCACTTTTTTGTGAAAATATCCACTAAATGAGGGAATAATATGTGTGAGGGTACCCCAGGAGAGTTCCAAATGTGTGTGGGTAGAATATATATCCCACGGGGATAAAATTGAAAAAAGTTGAAAAAAATTTTTTTTTGGACTTACTAATTTTTCCGGCGTTCATCAGACTTTCAGATAGGGGAAATGTCAGTGAGCATTCCGATTTCAGTTCCAGAGCGATTCGCCCAATGAGTCCTTGATATTTAGACGTTTTCAGCCAATTTTCTGGATTTTTGAAAATTTCACTTTTTTTGTGAAAATATCCACTAAATGAGGGAATAATATGTGTGAGGGAACCCCAGGAGAGTTCCAAATGTGTGTGGGTAGAATATATATCCCACGGGGATAAAATTGAAAAAAGTTGAAAAAAAAATTTTTTTTGGACTTAGTCATTTTTCCGGCGTTTATCAGACTTTCAGATAGGGGAAATGTCAGTGAGCGTTCTGATTTCAGTTCCAGAGCGATTCGCCCAATGAGTCCTTGATATTCAGTCATTTTCAGCCAATTTTCTGGATTTTTGAAAATTTCACTTTTTTGTGAAAATATCCACTAAATGAAGGAATAATATGTGTGAGGGTATCCCAAGAGAGTTCTAAATGTGTGTGGGTAGAATATATATCCCACGGAGATAAAATTGAAAAAAGTTGAAAAAAAATTTTTTTTGGACTTACTAATGTTTCCGGCGTTCATCAGACTTTCAGATAGGGGAAATGTCAGTGAGCATTCCGATATCAGTTCCAGAGCGATTCGCCCAATGAGTCCTTGATATTTAGTCGTTTTCAGCCAATTTTCTGGATTTTTGAAAATGTCACTTTTTTGTGAAAATATCCACTAAATGAGGGAATAATATGTGTAAGGGTACCCCAGGAGAGTTCCAAATGTGTGTGGGTAGAATATATATCCCACGGGGGTAAAATTGAAAAAAGTTTAAAAAAATTTTTTTTTGGACTTAGTCATTTTTCCGGCGTTTATCAGACTTTCAGATAGGGGAAATGTCAGTGAGCATTCCGATATCAGTTCCAGAGTGATTCGCCCAATGAGTCCTTGATATTTAGTCGTTTTCAGCCAATTTTCTGTATTTTTGAAAATTTCAGTTTTTTGTGAAAATATCCACTAAATGAGGGAATAATATGTGTGAGGGTATCCCAAGAGAGTTCTAAATGTGTGTGGGTAGAATATATATCCCACGGGGATAAAATTGAAAAAAGTTGAAAAAAAATTTTTTTTGGACTTACTAATGTTTCCGGCGTTCATCAGACTTTCAGATAGGGGAAATGTCAGTGAGCGTTCTGATTTCAGTTCCAGAGCGATTCGCCCAATGAGTCCTTGATATTTAGTCATTTTCAGCCAATTTTCTGGATTTTTGAAAATTTCACTTTTTTGTGAAAATATCCACTAAATGAGGGAATAATATGTGTGAGGGTACCCCAGGAGAGTTCCAAATGTGTGTGGGTAGAATATATATCCCACGGGGGTAAAATTGAAAAAAGTTGAAAAAAAATTTTTTTTGGACTTAGTCATTTTTCCGGCGTTTATCAGACTTTCAGATAGGGGAAATGTCAGTGAGCGTTCTGATTTCAGTTCCAGAGCGATTTGCCCAATGAGTCCTTGATATTTAGTCGTTTTCAGCCAATTTTCTGGATTTTTAAAAATTTCACTTTTTTGTGAAAATATCCACTAAATGAAGGAATAATATGTGTGAGGGTATCCCAAGAGAGTTCTAAATGTGTGTGGGTAGAATATATATCCCACGGGGATAAAATTGAAAAAAGTTGAAAAAAAATTTTTTTTGGACTTACTAATGTTTCCGGCGTTCATCAGACTTTCAGAGAGGGGAAATGTCAGTGAGCATTCCGATATCAGTTCCAGAGCGATTCGCCCAATGAGTCCTTGATATTTAGTCGTTTTCAGCCAATTTTCTGGATTTTTGAAAATGTCACTTTTTTGTGAAAATATCCACTAAATGAGGGAATAATATGTGTAAGGGTACCCCAGGAGAGGTCCAAATGTGTGTGGGTAGAATATATATCCCACGGGGGTAAAATTGAAAAAAGTTTAAAAAAAATTTTTTTTGGACTTACTAATTTTTCCGGCGTTCATCAGACTTTCAGATAGGGGAAATGTCAGTGAGCATTCCGATTTCAGTTCCAGAGCGATTCGCCCAATGAGTTCTTGATATTTAGACGTTTTCAGCCAATTTTCTGGATTTTTGAAAATTTCACTTTTTTTGTGAAAATATCCACTAAATGAGGGAATAATATGTGTGAGGGAACCCCAGGAGAGTTCCAAATGTGTGTGGGTAGAATATATATCCCACGGGGATAAAATTGAAAAAAGTTGAAAAAAAAATTTTTTTTGGACTTAGTCATTTTTCCGGCGTTTATCAGACTTTCAGATAGGGGAAATGTCAGTGAGCGTTCTGATTTCAGTTCCAGAGCGATTCGCCCAATGAGTCCTTGATATTCAGTCATTTTCAGCCAATTTTCTGGATTTTTGAAAATTTCACTTTTTTGTGAAAATATCCACTAAATGAGGGAATAATATGTGTGAGGGTACCCCAGGAGAGTTCCAAATGTGTGTGGGTAGAATATATATCCCACGGGGGTAAAATTGAAAAAAGTTGAAAAAAAATTTTTTTTGGACTTAGTCATTTTTCCGGCGTTTATCAGACTTTCAGATAGGGGAAATGTCAGTGAGCGTTCTGATTTCAGTTCCAGAGCGATTTGCCCAATGAGTCCTTGATATTTAGTCGTTTTCAGCCAATTTTCTGGATTTTTAAAAATTTCACTTTTTTGTGAAAATATCCACTAAATGAAGGAATAATATGTGTGAGGGTATCCCAAGAGAGTTCTAAATGTGTGTGGGTAGAATATATATCCCACGGGGATAAAATTGAAAAAAGTTTAAAAAAAATTTTTTTTGGACTTACTAATGTTTCCGGCGTTCATCAGACTTTCAGATAGGGGAAATGTCAGTGAGCATTCCGATATCAGTTCCAGAGCGATTCGCCCAATGAGTCCTTGATATTTAGTCGTTTTCAGCCAATTTTCTGGATTTTTGAAAATGTCACTTTTTTGTGAAAATATCCACTAAATGAGGGAATAATATGTGTAAGGGTACCCCAGGAGAGTTCCAAATGTGTGTGGGTAGAATATATATCCCACGGGGGTAAAATTGAAAAAGTTTAAAAAAAATTTTTTTTGGACTTAGTCATTTTTCCGGCGTTTATCAGACTTTCAGATAGGGGAAATGTCAGTGAGCATTCCGATATCAGTTCCAGAGTGATTCGCCCAATGAGTCCTTGATATTTAGTCGTTTTCAGCCAATTTTCTGTATTTTTGAAAATTTCAGTTTTTTGTGAAAATATCCACTAAATGAGGGAATAATATGTGTGAGGGTACCCCAGGAGAGTTCCAAATGTGTGTGGGTAGAATATATATCCCACGGGGGTAAAATTGAAAAAAGTTGAAAAAAATTTTTTTTGGACTTAGTCATTTTTCCGGCGTTTATCAGACTTTCAGATAGGGGAAATGTCAGTGAGCGTTCTGATTTCAGTTCCAGAGCGATTCGCCCAATGAGTCCTTGATATTTAGTCATTTTCAGCCAATTTTCTGGATTTTTGAAAATTTCACTTTTTTGTGAAAATATCCACTAAATGAGGGAATAATATGTGTGAGGGTACCCCAGGAGAGTTCCAAATGTGTGTGGGTAGAATATATATCCCACGGGGGTAAAATTGAAAAAAGTTGAAAAAAAATTTTTTTTCGACTTAGTCATTTTTCCGGCGTTTATCAGACTTTCAGATAGGGGAAATGTCAGTGAGCGTTCTGATTTCAGTTCCAGAGCGATTTGCCCAATGAGTCCTTGATATTTAGTCGTTTTCAGCCAATTTTCTGGATTTTTAAAAATTTCACTTTTTTGTGAAAATATCCACTAAATGAAGGAATAATATGTGTGAGGGTATCCCAAGAGAGTTCTAAATGTGTGTGGGTAGAATATATATCCCACGGGGATAAAATTGAAAAAAGTTGAAAAAAAATTTTTTTTGGACTTACTAATGTTTCCGGCGTTCATCAGACTTTCAGAGAGGGGAAATGTCAGTGAGCATTCCGATATCAGTTCCAGAGCGATTCGCCCAATGAGTCCTTGATATTTAGTCGTTTTCAGCCAATTTTCTGGATTTTTGAAAATGTCACTTTTTTGTGAAAATATCCACTAAATGAGGGAATAATATGTGTAAGGGTACCCCAGGAGAGGTCCAAATGTGTGTGGGTAGAATATATATCCCACGGGGGTAAAATTGAAAAAAGTTTAAAAAAAATTTTTTTTGGACTTACTAATTTTTCCGGCGTTCATCAGACTTTCAGATAGGGGAAATGTCAGTGAGCATTCCGATATCAGTTCCAGAGCGATTCGCCCAATGAGTCCTTGATATTTAGTCGTTTTCAGCCAATTTTCTGGATTTTTGAAAATGTCACTTTTTTGTGAAAATATCCACTAAATGAGGGAATAATATGTGTGAGGGTACCCCAGGAGAGTTCCAAATGTGTGTGGGTAGAATATATATCCCACGGGGATAAAATTGAAAAAAGTTGAAAAAAAAATTTTTTTTGGACTTAGTCATTTTTCCGGCGTTTATCAGACTTTCAGATAGGGGAAATGTCAGTGAGCATTCCGATATCAGTTCCAGAGCGATTCGCCCAATGAGTCCTTGATATTTAGTCGTTTTCAGCCAATTTTCTGGATTTTTAAAAATTTCACTTTTTTGTGAAAATATCCACTAAATGAGGGAATAATATGTGTGAGGGTACCCCAGGAGAGTTCCAAATGTGTGTGGGTAGAATATATATCCCACGGGGATAAAATTGAAAAAAGTTGAAAAAAAATTTTTTTGGGACTTAGTAATTTTTCCGGCGTTCATCAGACTTTCAGATAGGGGAAATGTCAGTGAGCATTCCGATTTCAGTTCCAGAGCGATTCGCCCAATGAGTCCTTGATATTTAGACGTTTTCAGCCAATTTTCTGGATTTTTGAAAATTTCACTTTTTTTGTGAAAATATCCACTAAATGAGGGAATAATATGTGTGAGGGAACCCCAGGAGAGTTCCAAATGTGTGTGGGTAGGATATATATCCCACGGGGATAAAATTGAAAAAAGTTGAAAAAAAAATTTTTTTTGGACTTAGTCATTTTTCCGGCGTTTATCAGACTTTCAGATAGGGGAAATGTCAGTGAGCGTTCTGATTTCAGTTCCAGAGCGATTCGCCCAATGAGTCCTTGATATTCAGTCATTTTCAGCCAATTTTCTGGATTTTTGAAAATTTCACTTTTTTGTGAAAATATCCACTAAATGAGGGAATAATATGTATGAGGGTACCCCAGGAGAGTTCCAAATGTGTGTGGGTAGAATATATATCCCACGAGGGTAAAATTGAACAAAGTTTAAAAAAAATTTTTTTTGGACTTAGTCATTTTTCCGGCGTTTATCAGACTTTCAGAAAGGGGAAATGTCAGTGAGCGTTCTGATTTCAGTTCCAGAGCGATTCGCCCAATGAGTCCTTGATATTTAGTCATTTTCAGCCAATTTTCTGGATTTTTGAAAATTTCACTTTTTTGTGAAAATATCCACTAAATGAGGGAATAATATGTGTGAGGGAACCCCAGGAGAGTTCCAAATGTGTGTGGGTAGGATATATATCCCACGGGGATAAAATTGAAAAAAGTTGAAAAAAAAATTTTTTTTGGACTTAGTCATTTTTCCGGCGTTTATCAGACTTTCAGAAAGGGGAAATGTCAGTGAGCGTTCTGATTTCAGTTCCAGAGCGATTCGCCCAATGAGTCCTTGATATTTAGTCATTTTCAGCCAATTTTCTGGATTTTTGAAAATTTCACTTTTTTGTGAAAATATCCACTAAATGAGGGAATAATATGTGTGAGGGAACCCCAGGAGAGTTCCAAATGTGTGTGGGTAGGATATATATCCCACGGGGATAAAATTGAAAAAAGTTGAAAAAAAAATTTTTTTTGGACTTAGTCATTTTTCCGGCGTTTATCAGACTTTCAGATAGGGGAAATGTCAGTGAGCGTTCTGATTTCAGTTCCAGAGCGATTCGCCCAATGAGTCCTTGATATTCAGTCATTTTCAGCCAATTTTCTGGATTTTTGAAAATTTCACTTTTTTGTGAAAATATCCACTAAATGAGGGAATAATATGTATGAGGGTACCCCAGGAGAGTTCCAAATGTGTGTGGGTAGAATATATATCCCACGAGGGTAAAATTGAACAAAGTTTAAAAAAAATTTTTTTTGGACTTAGTCATTTTTCCGGCGTTTATCAGACTTTCAGAAAGGGGAAATGTCAGTGAGCGTTCTGATTTCAGTTCCAGACCGATTCGCCCAATGAGTCCTTGATATTTAGTCATTTTCAGCCAATTTTCTGGATTTTTGAAAATTTCACTTTTTTGTGAAAATATCCACTAAATGAGGGAATAATATGTGTGAAGGTACCCCAGGAGAGTTCCAAATGTGTGTGGGTAGAATATATATCCCACGGGGGTAAAATTGAAAAAAGTTGAAAAAAAATTTTTTTTGGACTTAGTCATTTTTCCGGCGTTTATCAGACTTTCAGATAGGGGAAATGTCAGTGAGCGTTCTGATTTCAGTTCCAGAGCGATTTGCCCAATGAGTCCTTGATATTTAGTCGTTTTCAGCCAATTTTCTGGATTTTTAAAAATTTCACTTTTTTGTGAAAATATCCACTAAATGAAGGAATAATATGTGTGAGGGTATCCCAAGAGAGTTCTAAATGTGTGTGGGTAGAATATATATCCCACGGGGATAAAATTGAAAAAAGTTTAAAAAAAATTTTTTTTGGACTTACTAATGTTTCCGGCGTTCATCAGACTTTCAGATAGGGGAAATGTCAGTGAGCATTCCGATATCAGTTCCAGAGCGATTCGCCCAATGAGTCCTTGATATTTAGTCGTTTTCAGCCAATTTTCTGGATTTTTGAAAATGTCACTTTTTTGTGAAAATATCCACTAAATGAGGGAATAATATGTGTAAGGGTACCCCAGGAGAGTTCCAAATGTGTGTGGGTAGAATATATATCCCACGGGGATAAAATTGAAAAAAGTTGAAAAAAAATTTTTTTTGGACTTACTAATGTTTCCGGCGTTCATCAGACTTTCAGAGAGGGGAAATGTCAGTGAGCATTCCGATATCAGTTCCAGAGCGATTCGCCCAATGAGTCCTTGATATTTAGTCATTTTCAGCCAATTTTCTGGATTTTTGAAAATGTCACTTTTTTGTGAAAATATCCACTAAATGAGGGAATAATATGTGTGAGGGTACCCCAGGAGAGTTCCAAATGTGTGTGGGTAGAATATATATCCCACGGGGGTAAAATTGAAAAAAGTTGAAAAAAATTTTTTTGGGACTTAGTAATTTTTCCGGCGTTTATCAGACTTTCAGATAGGGGAAATGTCAGTGAGCGTTCAGATTTCAGTTCCAGAGCGATTTGCCCAATGAGTCCTTGATATTCAGTCATTTTCAGCCAATTTTCTGGATTTTTAAAAATTTCACTTTTTTGTGAAAATATCCACTAAATGAGGGAATAATATGTGTGAGGGTACCCCAGGAGAGTTCCAAATGTGTGTGGGTAGAATATATATCCCACGGGGATAAAATTGAAAAAAGTTGAAAAAAATTTTTTTTTGGACTTACTAATTTTTCCGGCGTTCATCAGACTTTCAGATAGGGGAAATGTCAGTGAGCATTCCGATTTCAGTTCCAGAGCGATTCGCCCAATGAGTCCTTGATATTTAGACGTTTTCAGCCAATTTTCTGGATTTTTGAAAATTTCACTTTTTTTGTGAAAATATCCACTAAATGAGGGAATAATATGTGTGAGGGAACCCCAGGAGAGTTCCAAATGTGTGTGGGTAGAATATATATCCCACGGGGATAAAATTGAAAAAAGTTGAAAAAAAAATTTTTTTTGGACTTAGTCATTTTTCCGGCGTTTATCAGACTTTCAGATAGGGGAAATGTCAGTGAGCGTTCTGATTTCAGTTCCAGAGCGATTCGCCCAATGAGTCCTTGATATTCAGTCATTTTCAGCCAATTTTCTGGATTTTTGAAAATTTCACTTTTTTGTGAAAATATCCACTAAATGAAGGAATAATATGTGTGAGGGTATCCCAAGAGAGTTCTAAATGTGTGTGGGTAGAATATATATCCCACGGAGATAAAATTGAAAAAAGTTGAAAAAAAATTTTTTTTGGACTTACTAATGTTTCCGGCGTTCATCAGACTTTCAGATAGGGGAAATGTCAGTGAGCATTCCGATATCAGTTCCAGAGCGATTCGCCCAATGAGTCCTTGATATTTAGTCGTTTTCAGCCAATTTTCTGGATTTTTGAAAATGTCACTTTTTTGTGAAAATATCCACTAAATGAGGGAATAATATGTGTGAGGGTATCCCAAGAGAGTTCTAAATGTGTGTGGGTAGAATATATATCCCACGGGGATAAAATTGAAAAAAGTTGAAAAAAAATTTTTTTTGGACTTACTAATGTTTCCGGCGTTCATCAGACTTTCAGATAGGGGAAATGTCAGTGAGCGTTCTGATTTCAGTTCCAGAGCGATTCGCCCAATGAGTCCTTGATATTTAGTCATTTTCAGCCAATTTTCTGGATTTTTGAAAATTTCACTTTTTTGTGAAAATATCCACTAAATGAGGGAATAATATGTGTGAGGGTACCCCAGGAGAGTTCCAAATGTGTGTGGGTAGAATATATATCCCACGGGGGTAAAATTGAAAAAAGTTGAAAAAAAATTTTTTTTGGACTTAGTCATTTTTCCGGCGTTTATCAGACTTTCAGATAGGGGAAATGTCAGTGAGCGTTCTGATTTCAGTTCCAGAGCGATTTGCCCAATGAGTCCTTGATATTTAGTCGTTTTCAGCCAATTTTCTGGATTTTTAAAAATTTCACTTTTTTGTGAAAATATCCACTAAATGAAGGAATAATATGTGTGAGGGTATCCCAAGAGAGTTCTAAATGTGTGTGGGTAGAATATATATCCCACGGGGATAAAATTGAAAAAAGTTGAAAAAAAATTTTTTTTGGACTTACTAATGTTTCCGGCGTTCATCAGACTTTCAGAGAGGGGAAATGTCAGTGAGCATTCCGATATCAGTTCCAGAGCGATTCGCCCAATGAGTCCTTGATATTTAGTCGTTTTCAGCCAATTTTCTGGATTTTTGAAAATGTCACTTTTTTGTGAAAATATCCACTAAATGAGGGAATAATATGTGTAAGGGTACCCCAGGAGAGGTCCAAATGTGTGTGGGTAGAATATATATCCCACGGGGGTAAAATTGAAAAAAGTTTAAAAAAAATTTTTTTTGGACTTACTAATTTTTCCGGCGTTCATCAGACTTTCAGATAGGGGAAATGTCAGTGAGCATTCCGATTTCAGTTCCAGAGCGATTCGCCCAATGAGTTCTTGATATTTAGACGTTTTCAGCCAATTTTCTGGATTTTTGAAAATTTCACTTTTTTTGTGAAAATATCCACTAAATGAGGGAATAATATGTGTGAGGGAACCCCAGGAGAGTTCCAAATGTGTGTGGGTAGAATATATATCCCACGGGGATAAAATTGAAAAAAGTTGAAAAAAAAATTTTTTTTGGACTTAGTCATTTTTCCGGCGTTTATCAGACTTTCAGATAGGGGAAATGTCAGTGAGCGTTCTGATTTCAGTTCCAGAGCGATTCGCCCAATGAGTCCTTGATATTCAGTCATTTTCAGCCAATTTTCTGGATTTTTGAAAATTTCACTTTTTTGTGAAAATATCCACTAAATGAGGGAATAATATGTGTGAGGGTACCCCAGGAGAGTTCCAAATGTGTGTGGGTAGAATATATATCCCACGGGGGTAAAATTGAAAAAAGTTGAAAAAAAATTTTTTTTGGACTTAGTCATTTTTCCGGCGTTTATCAGACTTTCAGATAGGGGAAATGTCAGTGAGCGTTCTGATTTCAGTTCCAGAGCGATTTGCCCAATGAGTCCTTGATATTTAGTCGTTTTCAGCCAATTTTCTGGATTTTTAAAAATTTCACTTTTTTGTGAAAATATCCACTAAATGAAGGAATAATATGTGTGAGGGTATCCCAAGAGAGTTCTAAATGTGTGTGGGTAGAATATATATCCCACGGGGATAAAATTGAAAAAAGTTTAAAAAAAATTTTTTTTGGACTTACTAATGTTTCCGGCGTTCATCAGACTTTCAGATAGGGGAAATGTCAGTGAGCATTCCGATATCAGTTCCAGAGCGATTCGCCCAATGAGTCCTTGATATTTAGTCGTTTTCAGCCAATTTTCTGGATTTTTGAAAATGTCACTTTTTTGTGAAAATATCCACTAAATGAGGGAATAATATGTGTAAGGGTACCCCAGGAGAGTTCCAAATGTGTGTGGGTAGAATATATATCCCACGGGGGTAAAATTGAAAAAGTTTAAAAAAAATTTTTTTTGGACTTAGTCATTTTTCCGGCGTTTATCAGACTTTCAGATAGGGGAAATGTCAGTGAGCATTCCGATATCAGTTCCAGAGTGATTCGCTCAATGAGTCCTTGATATTTAGTCGTTTTCAGCCAATTTTCTGTATTTTTGAAAATTTCAGTTTTTTGTGAAAATATCCACTAAATGAGGGAATAATATGTGTGAGGGTACCCCAGGAGAGTTCCAAATGTGTGTGGGTAGAATATATATCCCACGGGGGTAAAATTGAAAAAAGTTGAAAAAAATTTTTTTTGGACTTAGTCATTTTTCCGGCGTTTATCAGACTTTCAGATAGGGGAAATGTCAGTGAGCGTTCTGATTTCAGTTCCAGAGTGATTCGCCCAATGAGTCCTTGATATTTAGTCATTTTCAGCCAATTTTCTGGATTTTTGAAAATTTCACTTTTTTGTGAAAATATCCACTAAATGAGGGAATAATATGTGTGAGGGTACCCCAGGAGAGTTCCAAATGTGTGTGGGTAGAATATATATCCCACGGGGGTAAAATTGAAAAAAGTTTAAAAAAAATTTTTTTTGGACTTAGTCATTTTTCCGGCGTTTATCAGACTTTCAGATAGGGGAAATGTCAGTGAGCGTTCTGATTTCAGTTCCAGAGCGATTTGCCCAATGAGTCCTTGATATTTAGTCGTTTTCAGCCAATTTTCTGGATTTTTAAAAATTTCACTTTTTTGTGAAAATATCCACTAAATGAAGGAATAATATGTGTGAGGGTATCCCAAGAGAGTTCTAAATGTGTGTGGGTAGAATATATATCCCACGGGGATAAAATTGAAAAAAGTTGAAAAAAAATTTTTTTTGGACTTACTAATGTTTCCGGCGTTCATCAGACTTTCAGAGAGGGGAAATGTCAGTGAGCATTCCGATATCAGTTCCAGAGCGATTCGCCCAATGAGTCCTTGATATTTAGTCGTTTTCAGCCAATTTTCTGGATTTTTGAAAATGTCACTTTTTTGTGAAAATATCCACTAAATGAGGGAATAATATGTGTGAGGGTACCCCAGGAGAGTTCCAAATGTGTGTGGGTAGAATATATATCCCACGGGGGTAAAATTGAAAAAAGTTGAAAAAAATTTTTTTGGGACTTAGTAATTTTTCCGGCGTTTATCAGACTTTCAGATAGGGGAAATGTCAGTGAGCGTTCAGATTTCAGTTCCAGAGCGATTTGCCCAATGAGTCCTTGATATTCAGTCATTTTCAGCCAATTTTCTGGATTTTTAAAAATTTCACTTTTTTGTGAAAATATCCACTAAATGAGGGAATAATATGTGTGAGGGAACCCCAGGAGAGTTCCAAATGTGTGTGGGTAGAATATATATCCCACGGGGATAAAATTGAAAAAAGTTGAAAAAAAAATTTTTTTTGGACTTAGTCATTTTTCCGGCGTTTATCAGACTTTCAGATAGGGGAAATGTCAGTGAGCGTTCTGATTTCAGTTCCAGAGCGATTCGCCCAATGAGTCCTTGATATTCAGTCATTTTCAGCCAATTTTCTGGATTTTTGAAAATTTCACTTTTTTGTGAAAATATCCACTAAATGAAGGAATAATATGTGTGAGGGTATCCCAAGAGAGTTCTAAATGTGTGTGGGTAGAATATATATCCCACGGAGATAAAATTGAAAAAAGTTGAAAAAAAATTTTTTTTGGACTTACTAATGTTTCCGGCGTTCATCAGACTTTCAGATAGGGGAAATGTCAGTGAGCATTCCGATATCAGTTCCAGAGCGATTCGCCCAATGAGTCCTTGATATTTAGTCGTTTTCAGCCAATTTTCTGGATTTTTGAAAATGTCACTTTTTTGTGAAAATATCCACTAAATGAGGGAATAATATGTGTAAGGGTACCCCAGGAGAGTTCCAAATGTGTGTGGGTAGAATATATATCCCACGGGGGTAAAATTGAAAAAAGTTTAAAAAAATTTTTTTTTGGACTTAGTCATTTTTCCGGCGTTTATCAGACTTTCAGATAGGGGAAATGTCAGTGAGCATTCCGATATCAGTTCCAGAGTGATTCGCCCAATGAGTCCTTGATATTTAGACGTTTTCAGCCAATTTTCTGGATTTTTGAAAATTTCACTTTTTTTGTGAAAATATCCACTAAATGAGGGAATAATATGTGTGAGGGAACCCCAGGAGAGTTCCAAATGTGTGTGGGTAGAATATATATCCCACGGGGATAAAATTGAAAAAAGTTGAAAAAAAAATTTTTTTTGGACTTAGTCATTTTTCCGGCGTTTATCAGACTTTCAGATAGGGGAAATGTCAGTGAGCGTTCTGATTTCAGTTCCAGAGCGATTCGCCCAATGAGTCCTTGATATTCAGTCATTTTCAGCCAATTTTCTGGATTTTTGAAAATTTCACTTTTTTGTGAAAATATCCACTAAATGAAGGAATAATATGTGTGAGGGTATCCCAAGAGAGTTCTAAATGTGTGTGGGTAGAATATATATCCCACGGGGATAAAATTGAAAAAAGTTGAAAAAAAATTTTTTTTGGACTTACTAATGTTTCCGGCGTTCATCAGACTTTCAGAGAGGGGAAATGTCAGTGAGCATTCCGATATCAGTTCCAGAGCGATTCGCCCAATGTGTCCTTGATATTTAGTCGTTTTCAGCCAATTTTCTGGATTTTTGAAAATGTCACTTTTTTGTGAAAATATCCACTAAATGAGGGAATAATATGTGTGAGGGTACCCCAGGAGAGTTCCAAATGTGTGTGGGTAGAATATATATCCCACGGGGGTAAAATTGAAAAAAGTTGAAAAAAATTTTTTTGGGACTTAGTAATTTTTCCGGCGTTTATCAGACTTTCAGATAGGGGAAATGTCAGTGAGCGTTCAGATTTCAGTTCCAGAGCGATTTGCCCAATGAGTCCTTGATATTCAGTCATTTTCAGCCAATTTTCTGGATTTTTAAAAATTTCACTTTTTTGTGAAAATATCCACTAAATGAGGGAATAATATGTGTGAGGGTACCCCAGGAGAGTTCCAAATGTGTGTGGGTAGAATATATATCCCACGGGGATAAAATTGAAAAAAGTTGAAAAAAATTTTTTTTTGGACTTACTAATTTTTCCGGCGTTCATCAGACTTTCAGATAGGGGAAATGTCAGTGAGCATTCCGATTTCAGTTCCAGAGCGATTCGCCCAATGAGTCCTTGATATTTAGACGTTTTCAGCCAATTTTCTGGATTTTTGAAAATTTCACTTTTTTTGTGAAAATATCCACTAAATGAGGGAATAATATGTGTGAGGGAACCCCAGGAGAGTTCCAAATGTGTGTGGGTAGAATATATATCCCACGGGGATAAAATTGAAAAAAGTTGAAAAAAAAATTTTTTTTGGACTTAGTCATTTTTCCGGCGTTTATCAGACTTTCAGATAGGGGAAATGTCAGTGAGCGTTCTGATTTCAGTTCCAGAGCGATTCGCCCAATGAGTCCTTGATATTCAGTCATTTTCAGCCAATTTTCTGGATTTTTGAAAATTTCACTTTTTTGTGAAAATATCCACTAAATGAAGGAATAATATGTGTGAGGGTATCCCAAGAGAGTTCTAAATGTGTGTGGGTAGAATATATATCCCACGGAGATAAAATTGAAAAAAGTTGAAAAAAAATTTTTTTTGGACTTACTAATGTTTCCGGCGTTCATCAGACTTTCAGATAGGGGAAATGTCAGTGAGCATTCCGATATCAGTTCCAGAGCGATTCGCCCAATGAGTCCTTGATATTTAGTCGTTTTCAGCCAATTTTCTGGATTTTTGAAAATGTCACTTTTTTGTGAAAATATCCACTAAATGAGGGAATAATATGTGTAAGGGTACCCCAGGAGAGTTCCAAATGTGTGTGGGTAGAATATATATCCCACGGGGGTAAAATTGAAAAAAGTTTAAAAAAATTTTTTTTTGGACTTAGTCATTTTTCCGGCGTTTATCAGACTTTCAGATAGGGGAAATGTCAGTGAGCATTCCGATATCAGTTCCAGAGTGATTCGCCCAATGAGTCCTTGATATTTAGACGTTTTCAGCCAATTTTCTGGATTTTTGAAAATTTCACTTTTTTTGTGAAAATATCCACTAAATGAGGGAATAATATGTGTGAGGGAACCCCAGGAGAGTTCCAAATGTGTGTGGGTAGAATATATATCCCACGGGGATAAAATTGAAAAAAGTTGAAAAAAAAATTTTTTTTGGACTTAGTCATTTTTCCGGCGTTTATCAGACTTTCAGATAGGGGAAATGTCAGTGAGCGTTCTGATTTCAGTTCCAGAGCGATTCGCCCAATGAGTCCTTGATATTCAGTCATTTTCAGCCAATTTTCTGGATTTTTGAAAATTTCACTTTTTTGTGAAAATATCCACTAAATGAAGGAATAATATGTGTGAGGGTATCCCAAGAGAGTTCTAAATGTGTGTGGGTAGAATATATATCCCACGGAGATAAAATTGAAAAAAGTTGAAAAAAAATTTTTTTTGGACTTACTAATGTTTCCGGCGTTCATCAGACTTTCAGATAGGGGAAATGTCAGTGAGCATTCCGATATCAGTTCCAGAGCGATTCGCCCAATGAGTCCTTGATATTTAGTCGTTTTCAGCCAATTTTCTGGATTTTTGAAAATGTCACTTTTTTGTGAAAATATCCACTAAATGAGGGAATAATATGTGTAAGGGTACCCCAGGAGAGTTCCAAATGTGTGTGGGTAGAATATATATCCCACGGGGGTAAAATTGAAAAAAGTTTAAAAAAATTTTTTTTTGGACTTAGTCATTTTTCCGGCGTTTATCAGACTTTCAGATAGGGGAAATGTCAGTGAGCATTCCGATATCAGTTCCAGAGTGATTCGCCCAATGAGTCCTTGATATTTAGTCGTTTTCAGCCAATTTTCTGTATTTTTGAAAATTTCAGTTTTTTGTGAAAATATCCACTAAATGAGGGAATAATATGTGTGAGGGTACCCCAGGAGAGTTCCAAATGTGTGTGGGTAGAATATATATCCCAAGGGGGTAAAATTGAAAAAAGTTGAAAAAAAATTTTTTTTGGACTTAGTCATTTTTCCGGCGTTTATCAGACTTTCAGATAGGGGAAATGTCAGTGAGCGTTCTGATTTCAGTTCCAGAGCGATTTGCCCAATGAGTCCTTGATATTTAGTCGTTTTCAGCCAATTTTCTGGATTTTTAAAAATTTCACTTTTTTGTGAAAATATCCACTAAATGAAGGAATAATATGTGTGAGGGTATCCCAAGAGAGTTCTAAATGTGTGTGGGTAGAATATATATCCCACGGGGATAAAATTGAAAAAAGTTGAAAAAAAATTTTTTTTGGACTTACTAATGTTTCCGGCGTTCATCAGACTTTCAGATAGGGGAAATGTCAGTGAGCATTCCGATATCAGTTCCAGAGCGATTCGCCCAATGAGTCCTTGATATTTAGTCGTTTTCAGCCAATTTTCTGGATTTTTGAAAATGTCACTTTTTTGTGAAAATATCCACTAAATGAGGGAATAATATGTGTAAGGGTACCCCAGGAGAGTTCCAAATGTGTGTGGCTAGAATATATATCCCACGGGGGTAAAATTGAAAAAAGTTTAAAAAAAATTTTTTTTGGACTTAGTCATTTTTCCGGCGTTTATCAGACTTTCAGATAGGGGAAATGTCAGTGAGCATTCCGATATCAGTTCCAGAGTGATTCGCCCAATGAGTCCTTGATATTTAGTCGTTTTCAGCCAATTTTCTGTATTTTTGAAAATTTCAGTTTTTTGTGAAAATATCCACTAAATGAGGGAATAATATGTGTGAGGGTACCCCAGGAGAGTTCCAAATGTGTGTGGGTAGAATATATATCCCACGGGGGTAAAATTGAAAAAAGTTGAAAAAAATTTTTTTTGGACTTAGTCATTTTTCCGGCGTTTATCAGACTTTCAGATAGGGGAAATGTCAGTGAGCGTTCTGATTTCAGTTCCAGAGCGATTCGCCCAATGAGTCCTTGATATTTAGTCATTTTCAGCCAATTTTCTGGATTTTTGAAAATTTCACTTTTTTGTGAAAATATCCACTAAATGAGGGAATAATATGTGTGAGGGTACCCCAGGAGAGTTCCAAATGTGTGTGGGTAGAATATATATCCCACGGGGGTAAAATTGAAAAAAGTTGAAAAAAATTTTTTTTTGGACTTAGTCATTTTTCCGGCGTTTATCAGACTTTCAGATAGGGGAAATGTCAGTGAGCGTTCTGATTTCAGTTCCAGAGTGATTTGCCCAATGAGTCCTTGATATTTAGTCGTTTTCAGCCAATTTTCTGGATTTTTAAAAATTTCACTTTTTTGTGAAAATATCCACTAAATGAAGGAATAATATGTGTGAGGGTATCCCAAGAGAGTTCTAAATGTGTGTGGGTAGAATATATATCCCACGGGGATAAAATTGAAAAAAGTTGAAAAAAAATTTTTTTTGGACTTACTAATGTTTCCGGCGTTCATCAGACTTTCAGAGAGGGGAAATGTCAGTGAGCATTCCGATATCAGTTCCAGAGCGATTCGCCCGATGAGTCCTTGATATTTAGTCGTTTTCAGCCAATTTTCTGGATTTTTGAAAATGTCACTTTTTTGTGAAAATATCCACTAAATGAGGGAATAATATGTGTAAGGGTACCCCAGGAGAGGTCCAAATGTGTGTGGGTAGAATATATATCCCACGGGGGTAAAATTGAAAAAAGTTTAAAAAAAATTTTTTTTGGACTTACTAATTTTTCCGGCGTTCATCAGACTTTCAGATAGGGGAAATGTCAGTGATCATTCCGATATCAGTTCCAGAGCGATTCGCCCAATGAGTCCTTGATATTTAGTCGTTTTCAGCCAATTTTCTGGATTTTTGAAAATGTCACTTTTTTGTGAAAATATCCACTAAATGAGGGAATAATATGTGTGAGGGTACCCCAGGAGAGTTCCAAATGTGTGTGGGTAGAATATATATCCCACGGGGGTAAAATTGAAAAAAGTTGAAAAAAATTTTTTTGGGACTTAGTAATTTTTCCGGCGTTTATCAGACTTTCAGATAGGGGAAATGTCAGTGAGCGTTCAGATTTCAGTTCCAGAGCGATTCGCCCAATGAGTCCTTGATATTCAGTCATTTTCAGCCAATTTTCTGGATTTTTAAAAATTTCACTTTTTTGTGAAAATATCCACTAAATGAGGGAATAATATGTGTGAGGGTACCCCAGGAGAGTTCCAAATGTGTGTGGGTAGAATATATATCCCACGGGGATAAAATTGAAAAAAAAATTTTTTTTGGACTTAGTAATTTTTCCGGCGTTTATCAGACTTTCAGATAGGGGAAATGTCAGTGAGCGGTCAGATTTCAGTTCCAGAGCGATTTGCCCAATGAGTCCTTGATATTCAGTCATTTTCAGACAATTTTCTGGATTTTTAAAAATTTCACTTTTTTGTGAAAATATCCACTAAATGAGGGAATAATATGTGTGAGGGTACCCCAGGAGAGTTCCAAATGTGTGTGGGTAGAATATATATCCCACGGGGATAAAATTGAAAAAAGTTTAAAAAAAATTTTTTTGGGGACTTAGTAATTTTTCCGGCGTTCATCAGACTTTCAGATAGGGAAAATGTAAGTGAGCGTTCAGATTTCAGTTCCAGAGCGATTTGCCCAATGAGTCCTTGATATTCAGTCATTTTCAGACAATTTTCTGGATTTTTAAAAATTTCACTTTTTTGTGAAAATATCCACTAAATGAGGGAATAATATGTGTGAGGGTATCCCAAGAGAGTTCTAAATGTGTGTGGGTAGAATATATATCCCACGGGGATAAAATTGAAAAAAGTTGAAAAAAAAATTTTTTTGGACTTACTAATTTTTCCGGCGTTCATCAGACTTTCAGATAGGGGAAATGTCAGTGAGTATTCCGATTTCAGTTCCAGAGCGATTCGCCCAATGAGTCCTTGATATTTAGACGTTTTCAGCCAATTTTCTGGATTTTTGAAATTTTCACTTTTTTTGTGAAAATATCCACTAAATGAGAGAATAATATGTGTGAGGGTACCCCAGGAGAGTTCCAAATGTGTGTGGGTAGAATATATATCCCACGGGGGTAAAATTGAAAAAAGTTGAAAAACATTTTTTTTGGGACTTAGTCATTTTTCCAGCGTTTATCAGACTTTCAGATAGGGGATATGTGAGTGAGCGTTCCGATTTCAGTTCCAGAGCGATTCGCCCAATGAGTCCTTGATATTTAGTCGTTTTCAGCCAATTTTCTGGATTTTTGAAAATTTCACTTTTTTGTGAAAATATCCACTAAATGAGGGAATAATATGTATGAGGGTACCCCAGGACAGTTCCAAATGTGTGTGGGTAGAATATATATCCCACGAGGGTAAAATTGAACAAAGTTTAAAAAAATTTTTTTTGGGACTTAGTCATTTTTCCGGCGTTTATCAGACTTTCAGATAGGGAAAATGTAAGTGAGCGTTCAGATTTCAGTTCCAGAGCGATTCGCCCAATGAGTCCTTGATATTTAGTCGTTTTCAGCCAATTTTCTGGATTTTTAAAAATTTCACTTTTTTGTGTAAATATCCACTAAATGAGGGAATAATATGTGTGAGGGTATCCCAAGAGAGTTCTAAATGTGTGTGGGTAGAATATATATCCCACGGGGATAAAATTGAAAAAAGTTGAAAAAAAAATTTTTTTGGACTTACTAATTTTTCCGGCGTTCATCAGACTTTCAGATAGGGGAAATGTCAGTGAGTATTCCGATATCAGTTCCAGAGCGATTCGCCCAATGAGTCCTTGATATTTAGTCGTTTTCAGCCAATTTTCTGAATTTTTGAAAATGTCACTTTTTTGTGAAAATATCCACTAAATGAGAGAATAATATGTGTGAGGGTACCCCAGGAGAGTTCCAAATGTGTGTGGGTAGAATATATATCCCACGGGGGTAAAATTGAAAAAAGTTGAAAAACATTTTTTTTGGGACTTAGTCATTTTTCCGGCGTTTATCAGACTTTCAGATAGGGGAAATGTGAGTGAGCGTTCCGATTTCAGTTCCAGAGCGATTCGCCCAATGAGTCCTTGATATTTACTCGTTTTCAGCCAATTTTCAGGATTTTTGAAAATTTCACTTTTTTGTGAAAATATCCACTAAATGAGGGAATAATATGTATGAGGGTACCCCAGGACAGTTCCAAATGTGTGTGGGTAGAATATATATCCCACGAGGGTAAAATTGAACAAAGTTTAAAAAAAAATTTTTTTGGACTTAGTCATTTTTCCGGCATTTATCAGACTTTCAGATAGGGAAAATGTAAGTGAGCGTTCAGATTTCAGTTCCAGAGCGATTCGCCCAATGAGTCCTTGATATTTAGTCGTTTTCAGCCAATTTTCTGGATTTTTAAAAATTTCACTTTTTTGTGTAAATATCCACTAAATGAGGGAATAATATGTGTGAGGGTATCCCAAGAGAGTTCTAAATGTGTGTGGGTAGAATATATATCCCACGGGGATAAAATTGAAAAAAGTTGAAAAAAATTTTTTTTTGGACTTACTAATTTTTCCGGCGTTCATCAGACTTTCAGATAGGGGAAATGTCAGTGAGCATTCCGATATCAGTTCCAGAGCGATTCGCCCAATGAGTCCTTGATATTTAGTCGTTTTCAGCCAATTTTCTGGATTTTTGAAAATGTCACTTTTTTGTGAAAATATCCACTAAATGAGGGAATAATATGTGTAAGGGTACCCCAGGAGAGTTCCAAATGTGTGTGGGTAGAATATATATCCCACGGGGGTAAAATTGAAAAAAGTTGAAAAAAATTTTTTTTGGACTTAGTCATTTTTCCGGCGTTTATCAGACTTTCAGATAGGGGAAATGTCTGTGAGCGTTCTGATTTCAGTTCCAGAGCGATTCGCCCAATGAGTTCTTGATATTTAGTTGTTTTCAGCCAATTTTCTGTATTTTTGAAAATTTCAGTTTTTTGTGAAAATATCCACTAAATGAGGGAATAATATGTGTGAGGGTACCCCAGGAGAGTTCCAAATGTGTGTGGGTAGAATATATATCCCACAAGGGTAAAATTGAAAAAAGTTGAAAAAAATTTTTTTTGGACTTAGTAATTTTTCCGGCGTTTATCAGACTTTCAGATAGGGGAAATGTCAGTGAGCGTTCAGATTTCAGTTCCAGAGCGATTTGCCCAATGAGTCCTTGATATTTAGTCGTTTTCAGCCAATTTTCTGGATTTTTGAAAATTTCACTTTTTTGTGAAAATATCCACTAAATGAGGGAATAATATGTGTGAGGGAACCCCAGGAGAGTTCCAAATGTGTGTGGGTAGAATATATATCCCACGGGGATACAATTGAAAAAAAAATTTTTTTTTGGACTTAGTAATTTTTCCGGCGTTTATCAGACTTTCAGATAGGGGAAATGTCAGTGAGCGGTCAGATTTCAGTTCCAGAGCGATTTGCCCAATGAGTCCTTGATATTCAGTCATTTTCAGCCAATTTTCTGGATTTTTAAAAATTTCACTTTTTTGTGAAAATATCCACTAAATGAGGGAATAATATGTGTGAGGGTACCCCAGGAGAGTTCCAAATGTGTGTGGGTAGAATATATATCCCACGGGGATAAAATTGAAAAAAGTTTAAAAAAAATTTTTTTGGGGACTTAGTAATTTTTCCGGCGTTCATCAGACTTTCAGATAGGGGAAATGTCAGTGAGCATTCCGATTTCAGTTCCAGAGCGATTCGCCCAATGAGTCCTTAATATTTAGACGTTTTCAGCCAATTTTCTGGATTTTTGAAATTTCACTTTTTTTGTGAAAATATCCACTAAATGAGAGAAAAATATGTGTGAGGGTACCCCAGGAGAGTTCCAAATGTGTGTGGGTAGAATATATATCCCACGGGGGTAAAATTGAAAAAAGTTGAAAAACATTCGTTTTGGGACTTAGTCATTTTTCCAGCGTTTATCAGACTTTCAGATAGGGGATATGTGAGTGAGCGTTCCGATTTCAGTTCCAGAGCGATTCGCCCAATGAGTATTTGATATTTAGTCGTTTTCAGCCAATTTTCTGGATTTTTGAAAATTTCACTTTTTTGTGAAAATATCCACTAAATGAGGGAATAATATGTATGAGGGTACCCCAGGACAGTTCCAAATGTGTGTGGGTAGAATATATATCCCACGAGGGTAAAATTGAACAAAGTTTAAAAAAATTTTTTTTGGGACTTAGTCATTTTTCCGGCGTTTATCAGACTTTCAGATAGGGAAAATGTAAGTGAGCGTTGAGATTTCAGTTCCAGAGCGATTCGCCCAATGAGTCCTTGATATTTAGTCGTTTTCAGCCAATTTTCTGGATTTTTAAAAATTTCAATTTTTGTGTAAATATCCACTAAATGAGGGAATAATATGTGTGAGGGTATCCCAAGAGAGTTCTAAATGTGTGTGGGTAGAATATATATCCCACGGGGATAAAATTGAAAAAAGTTGAAAAAAAAATTTTTTTGGACTTACTAATTTTTCCGGCGTTCATCAGACTTTCAGATTGGGGAAATGTCAGTGAGCATTCCGATATCAGTTCCAGAGCGATTCGCCCAATGAGTCCTTGATATTTAGTCGTTTTCAGCCAATTTTCTGGATTTTTGAAAATGTCACTTTTTTGTGAAAATATCCTCTAAATGAGGGAATAATATGTGTAAGGGTACCCCAGGAGAGTTCCAAATGTGTGTGGGTAGAATATATATCCCACGGGGGTAAAATTGAAAAAAGTTGAAAAAATTTTTTTTTGGACTTAGTCATTTTTCCGGCGTTTATCAGACTTTCAGATAGGGGAAATGTCAGTGAGCGTTCAGATTTCAGTTCCAGAGCGATTTGCCCAATGAGTCCTTGATATTCAGTCATTTTCAGCCAATTTTCTGGATTTTTAAAAATTTCACTTTTTTGTGAAAATATCCACTAAATGAGGGAATAATATGTGTGAGGGTACCCCAGGAGAGTTCCAAATGTGTGTGGGTAGAATATATATCCCACGGGGGTAAAATTGAAAAAAGTTGAAAAACATTCGTTTTGGGACTTAGTCATTTTTCCAGCGTTTATCAGACTTTCAGATAGGGGATATGTGAGTGAGCGTTCCGATTTCAGTTCCAGAGCGATTCGCCCAATGAGTATTTGATATTTAGTCGTTTTCAGCCAATTTTCTGGATTTTTGAAAATTTCACTTTTTTGTGAAAATATCCACTAAATGAGGGAATAATATGTATGAGGGTACCCCAGGACAGTTCCAAATGTGTGTGGGTAGAATATATATCCCACGAGGGTAAAATTGAACAAAGTTTAAAAAAATTTTTTTTGGGACTTAGTCATTTTTCCGGCGTTTATCAGACTTTCAGATAGGGAAAATGTAAGTGAGCGTTCAGATTTCAGTTCCAGAGCGATTCGCCCAATGAGTCCTTGATATTTAGTCGTTTTCAGCCAATTTTCTGGATTTTTAAAAATTTCAATTTTTGTGTAAATATCCACTAAATGAGGGAATAATATGTGTGAGGGTATCCCAAGAGAGTTCTAAATGTGTGTGGGTAGAATATATATCCCACGGGGATAAAATTGAAAAAAGTTGAAAAAAAAATTTTTTTGGACTTACTAATTTTTCCGGCGTTCATCAGACTTTCAGATTGGGGAAATGTCAGTGAGCATTCCGATATCAGTTCCAGAGCGATTCGCCCAATGAGTCCTTGATATTTAGTCGTTTTCAGCCAATTTTCTGGATTTTTGAAAATGTCACTTTTTTGTGAAAATATCCACTAAATGAGGGAATAATATGTGTAAGGGTACCCCAGGAGAGTTCCAAATGTGTGTGGGTAGAATATATATCCCACGGGGGTAAAATTGAAAAAAGTTGAAAAAATTTTTTTTTGGACTTAGTCATTTTTCCGGCGTTTATCAGACTTTCAGATAGGGGAAATGTCAGTGAGCGTTCAGATTTCAGTTCCAGAGCGATTTGCCCAATGAGTCCTTGATATTCAGTCATTTTCAGCCAATTTTCTGGATTTTTAAAAATTTCACTTTTTTGTGAAAATATCCACTAAATGAGGGAATAATATGTGTGAGGGTACCCCAGGAGAGTTCCAAATGTGTGTGGGTAGAATATATATCCCACGGGGGTAAAATTGAAAAAAGTTGAAAAAAAATTTTTTTGGGACTTAGTCATTTTTCCGGCGTTTATCAGACTTTCAGATAGGGGAATTGTCAGTGAGCATTCCGATTTCAGTTCCAGAGCGATTCGCCCAATGAGTCCTTGATATTTAGTCGTTTTCAGCCAATTTTCTGGATTTTTGAAAATTTCACTTTTTTGTGAAAATATCCACTAAATGAGGGAATAACATGTGTGAGGGTATCCCAAGAGAGTTCCAAATGTGTGTGGGTAGAATATATATCCCACGGGGATAAAATTGAAAAAAGTTGAAAAAAATTTTTTTTGGACTTACTAATTTTTCCGGCGTTCATCAGACTTTCAGATAGGGGAAATGTCAGTGAGCATTCCGATTTCAGTTCCAGAGCGATTCGCCCAATGAGTCCTTGATATTTAGACGTTTTCAGCCAATTTTCTGGATTTTTGAAAATTTCACTTTTTTGTGAAAATATCCACTAAATGAGAGAATAATATGTGTGAGGGTACCCCAGGAGAGTTCCAAATGTGTGTGGGTAGAATATATATCCCACGGGGGTAAAATTGAAAAAAGTTGAAAAAAAATTTTTTTGGGACTTATTCATTTTTCCGGCGTTTATCAGACTTTCAGATAGGGGAAATGTGAGTGAGCATTCCGATTTCAGTTCCAGAGCGATTCGCCCAATGAGTCCTTGATATTTAGTCGTTTTCAGCCAATTTTCTGGATTTTTGAAAATGTCACTTTTTTGTGAAAATATCCACTAAATGAGGGAATAATATGTGTGAGGGTACCCCAGGAGAGTTCCAAATGTGTGTGGGTAGAATATATATCCCACGAAGATAAAATTGAACAAAGTTTAAAAAAATTTTTTTTGGACTTAGTCATTTTTCCGGCGTTTATCAGACTTTCAGATAGGGAAAATGGCAGTGAGCGTTCAGATTTCAGTTCCAGAGCGATTCACCCAATGAGTCCTTGATATTTAGTCGTTTTCAGCCAATTTTCTGGATTTTTAAAAATTTCACTTTTTTGTGAAAATATCCACTAAATGAGGGAATAATATGTGTGAGGGTACCCCAGGAGAGTTCCAAATGTGTGTGGGTAGAATATATATCCCACGGGGGTAAAATTGAAAAAAGTTGAAAAAAAATTTTTTTGGGACTTAGTCATTTTTCCGGCGTTTATCAGACTTTCAGATAGGGGAATTGTCAGTGAGCATTCCGATTTCAGTTCCAGAGCGATTCGCCCAATGAGTCCTTGATATTTAGTCGTTTTCAGCCAATTTTCTGGATTTTTGAAAATTTCACTTTTTTGTGAAAATATCCACTAAATGAGGAAATAACATGTGTGAGGGTATCCCAAGAGAGTTCCAAATGTGTGTGGGTAGAATATAAATCCCACGGGGATAAAATTGAAAAAAGTTGAAAAAAATTTTTTTTTGGACTTACTAATTTTTCCGGCGTTCATCAGACTTTCAGATAGGGGAAATGTCAGTGAGCATTCCGATTTCAGTTCCAGAGCGATTCGCCCAATGAGTCCTTGATATTTAGACGTTTTCAGCCAATTTTCTGGATTTTTGAAAATTTCACTTTTTTGTGAAAATATCCACTAAATGAGAGAATAATATGTGTGAGGGTACCCCAGGAGAGTTCCAAATGTGTGTGGGTAGAATATATATCCCACGGGGGTAAAATTGAAAAAAGTTGAAAAAAAATTTTTTTGGGACTTAGTAATTTTTCCAGCGTTCATCAGACTTTCAGATAGGGGAAATGTCAGTGAGCATTCCGATTTCAGTTCCAGAGCGATTCGCCCAATGAGTCCATGATATTTAGACGTTTTCAGCCAATTTTCTGGATTTTTGAAAATTTCACTTTTTTTGTGAAAATATCCACTAAATGAGAGAATAATATGTGTGAGGGTACCCCAGCAGAGTTCCAAATGTGTGTGGGTAGAATATATATCCCACGGGGGTAAAATTGAAAAAAGTTTAAAAAAATTTTTTTTGGGACTTAGTCATTTTTCCGGCGTTTATCAGACTTTCAGATAGGGGAAATGTGAGTGAGCATTCCGATTTCAGTTCCAGAGCGATTCGCCCAATGAGTCCTTGATATTTAGTCGTTTTCAGCCAATTTTCTGGATTTTTGAAAATGTCACTTTTTTGTGAAAATATCCACTAAATGAGGGAATAATATGTGTGAGGATACCCCAGGAGAGTTCCAAATGTGTGTGGGTAGAATATATATCCCACGAAGGTAAAATTGAACAAAGTTTAAAAAAAATTTTTTTGGACTTAGTCATTTTTCCGGCGTTTATCAGACTTTCAGATAGGGAAAATGGCAGTGAGCGTTCAGATTTCAGTTCCAGAGCGATTCACCCAATGAGTCCTTGATATTTAGTCGTTTTCAGCCAATTTTCTGGATTTTTAAAAATTTCACTATTTTGTGTAAATATCCACTAAATGAGGGAATAATATGTGTGAGGGTATCCCAAGAGAGTTCTAAATGTGTGTGGGTAGAATATATATCCCACGGGGATAAAATTGAAAAAAGTTGAAAAAAAATTTTTTTTGGACTTACTAATTTTTCCGGCGTTCATCAGACTTTCAGATAGGGGAAATGTCAGTGAGCATTCCGATATCAGTTCCAGAGCGATTCGCCCAATGAGTCCTTGATATTTAGTCGTTTTCAGCCAATTTTCTGGATTTTTGAAAATTTCACTTTTTTGTGAAAATATCCACTAAATGAGGGAATAATATGTATGAGGGTACCCCA
The DNA here is from genome assembly GCF_046119375.1 of Phyllobates terribilis. Taxonomy (NCBI): domain Eukaryota; kingdom Metazoa; phylum Chordata; class Amphibia; order Anura; family Dendrobatidae; genus Phyllobates; species Phyllobates terribilis. The sequence goes on along the minus strand of NW_027362805.1, from coordinate 8,832,542 downwards.
GGACAGTTCCAAATGTGTGTGGGTAGAATATATATCCCACGAGGGTAAAATTGAACAAAGTTTAAAAAAATTTTTTTTGGGACTTAGTCATTTTTCCGGCGTTTATCAGACTTTCAGATAGGGAAAATGTAAGTGAGCGTTCAGATTTCAGTTCCAGAGCGATTCGCCCAATGAGTCCTTGATATTTAGTCGTTTTCAGCCAATTTTCTGGATTTTTAAAAATTTCACTTTTTTGTGTAAATATCCACTAAATGAGGGAATAATATGTGTGAGGGTATCCCAAGAGAGTTCTAAATGTGTGTGGGTAGAATATATATCCCACGGGGATAAAATTGAAAAAAGTTGAAAAAAAAATTTTTTTGGACTTACTAATTTTTCCGGCGTTCATCAGACTTTCAGATAGGGGAAATGTCAGTGAGTATTCCGATATCAGTTCCAGAGCGATTCGCCCAATGAGTCCTTGATATTTAGTCGTTTTCAGCCAATTTTCTGAATTTTTGAAAATGTCACTTTTTTGTGAAAATATCCACTAAATGAGAGAATAATATGTGTGAGGGTACCCCAGGAGAGTTCCAAATGTGTGTGGGTAGAATATATATCCCACGGGGGTAAAATTGAAAAAAGTTGAAAAACATTTTTTTTGGGACTTAGTCATTTTTCCGGCGTTTATCAGACTTTCAGATAGGGGAAATGTGAGTGAGCGTTCCGATTTCAGTTCCAGAGCGATTCGCCCAATGAGTCCTTGATATTTACTCGTTTTCAGCCAATTTTCAGGATTTTTGAAAATTTCACTTTTTTGTGAAAATATCCACTAAATGAGGGAATAATATGTATGAGGGTACCCCAGGACAGTTCCAAATGTGTGTGGGTAGAATATATATCCCACGAGGGTAAAATTGAACAAAGTTTAAAAAAAAATTTTTTTGGACTTAGTCATTTTTCCGGCATTTATCAGACTTTCAGATAGGGAAAATGTAAGTGAGCGTTCAGATTTCAGTTCCAGAGCGATTCGCCCAATGAGTCCTTGATATTTAGTCGTTTTCAGCCAATTTTCTGGATTTTTAAAAATTTCACTTTTTTGTGTAAATATCCACTAAATGAGGGAATAATATGTGTGAGGGTATCCCAAGAGAGTTCTAAATGTGTGTGGGTAGAATATATATCCCACGGGGATAAAATTGAAAAAAGTTGAAAAAAATTTTTTTTTGGACTTACTAATTTTTCCGGCGTTCATCAGACTTTCAGATAGGGGAAATGTCAGTGAGCATTCCGATATCAGTTCCAGAGCGATTCGCCCAATGAGTCCTTGATATTTAGTCGTTTTCAGCCAATTTTCTGGATTTTTGAAAATGTCACTTTTTTGTGAAAATATCCACTAAATGAGGGAATAATATGTGTAAGGGTACCCCAGGAGAGTTCCAAATGTGTGTGGGTAGAATATATATCCCACGGGGGTAAAATTGAAAAAAGTTGAAAAAAATTTTTTTTGGACTTAGTCATTTTTCCGGCGTTTATCAGACTTTCAGATAGGGGAAATGTCTGTGAGCGTTCTGATTTCAGTTCCAGAGCGATTCGCCCAATGAGTTCTTGATATTTAGTTGTTTTCAGCCAATTTTCTGTATTTTTGAAAATTTCAGTTTTTTGTGAAAATATCCACTAAATGAGGGAATAATATGTGTGAGGGTACCCCAGGAGAGTTCCAAATGTGTGTGGGTAGAATATATATCCCACAAGGGTAAAATTGAAAAAAGTTGAAAAAAATTTTTTTTGGACTTAGTAATTTTTCCGGCGTTTATCAGACTTTCAGATAGGGGAAATGTCAGTGAGCGTTCAGATTTCAGTTCCAGAGCGATTTGCCCAATGAGTCCTTGATATTTAGTCGTTTTCAGCCAATTTTCTGGATTTTTGAAAATTTCACTTTTTTGTGAAAATATCCACTAAATGAGGGAATAATATGTGTGAGGGAACCCCAGGAGAGTTCCAAATGTGTGTGGGTAGAATATATATCCCACGGGGATACAATTGAAAAAAAAATTTTTTTTTGGACTTAGTAATTTTTCCGGCGTTTATCAGACTTTCAGATAGGGGAAATGTCAGTGAGCGGTCAGATTTCAGTTCCAGAGCGATTTGCCCAATGAGTCCTTGATATTTAGACGTTTTCAGCCAATTTTCTGGATTTTTGAAATTTCACTTTTTTTGTGAAAATATCCACTAAATGAGAGAATAATATGTGTGAGGGTACCCCAGGAGAGTTCCAAATGTGTGTGGGTAGAATATATATCCCACGGGGGTAAAATTGAAAAAAGTTGAAAAACATTCGTTTTGGGACTTAGTCATTTTTCCAGCGTTTATCAGACTTTCAGATAGGGGATATGTGAGTGAGCGTTCCGATTTCAGTTCCAGAGCGATTCGCCCAATGAGTATTTGATATTTAGTCGTTTTCAGCCAATTTTCTGGATTTTTGAAAATTTCACTTTTTTGTGAAAATATCCACTAAATGAGGGAATAATATGTATGAGGGTACCCCAGGACAGTTCCAAATGTGTGTGGGTAGAATATATATCCCACGAGGGTAAAATTGAACAAAGTTTAAAAAAATTTTTTTTGGGACTTAGTCATTTTTCCGGCGTTTATCAGACTTTCAGATAGGGAAAATGTAAGTGAGCGTTCAGATTTCAGTTCCAGAGCGATTCGCCCAATGAGTCCTTGATATTTAGTCGTTTTCAGCCAATTTTCTGGATTTTTAAAAATTTCAATTTTTGTGTAAATATCCACTAAATGAGGGAATAATATGTGTGAGGGTATCCCAAGAGAGTTCTAAATGTGTGTGGGTAGAATATATATCCCACGGGGATAAAATTGAAAAAAGTTGAAAAAAAAATTTTTTTGGACTTACTAATTTTTCCGGCGTTCATCAGACTTTCAGATTGGGGAAATGTCAGTGAGCATTCCGATATCAGTTCCAGAGCGATTCGCCCAATGAGTCCTTGATATTTAGTCGTTTTCAGCCAATTTTCTGGATTTTTGAAAATGTCACTTTTTTGTGAAAATATCCACTAAATGAGGGAATAATATGTGTAAGGGTACCCCAGGAGAGTTCCAAATGTGTGTGGGTAGAATATATATCCCACGGGGGTAAAATTGAAAAAAGTTGAAAAAATTTTTTTTTGGACTTAGTCATTTTTCCGGCGTTTATCAGACTTTCAGATAGGGGAAATGTCAGTGAGCGTTCAGATTTCAGTTCCAGAGCGATTTGCCCAATGAGTCCTTGATATTCAGTCATTTTCAGCCAATTTTCTGGATTTTTAAAAATTTCACTTTTTTGTGAAAATATCCACTAAATGAGGGAATAATATGTGTGAGGGTACCCCAGGAGAGTTCCAAATGTGTGTGGGTAGAATATATATCCCACGGGGATAAAATTGAAAAAAGTTGAAAAAAATTTTTTTTTGGACTTACTAATTTTTCCGGCGTTCATCAGACTTTCAGATAGGGGAAATGTCAGTGAGCATTCCGATTTCAGTTCCAGAGCGATTCGCCCAATGAGTCCTTGATATTTAGACGTTTTCAGCCAATTTTCTGGATTTTTGAAAATTTCACTTTTTTTGTGAAAATATCCACTAAATGAGGGAATAATATGTGTGAGGGAACCCCAGGAGAGTTCCAAATGTGTGTGGGTAGAATATATATCCCACGGGGATAAAATTGAAAAAAGTTGAAAAAAAAATTTTTTTTGGACTTAGTCATTTTTCCGGCGTTTATCAGACTTTCAGATAGGGGAAATGTCAGTGAGCGTTCTGATTTCAGTTCCAGAGCGATTCGCCCAATGAGTCCTTGATATTCAGTCATTTTCAGCCAATTTTCTGGATTTTTGAAAATTTCACTTTTTTGTGAAAATATCCACTAAATGAAGGAATAATATGTGTGAGGGTATCCCAAGAGAGTTCTAAATGTGTGTGGGTAGAATATATATCCCACGGAGATAAAATTGAAAAAAGTTGAAAAAAAATTTTTTTTGGACTTACTAATGTTTCCGGCGTTCATCAGACTTTCAGATAGGGGAAATGTCAGTGAGCATTCCGATATCAGTTCCAGAGCGATTCGCCCAATGAGTCCTTGATATTTAGTCGTTTTCAGCCAATTTTCTGGATTTTTGAAAATGTCACTTTTTTGTGAAAATATCCACTAAATGAGGGAATAATATGTGTAAGGGTACCCCAGGAGAGTTCCAAATGTGTGTGGGTAGAATATATATCCCACGGGGGTAAAATTGAAAAAAGTTTAAAAAAATTTTTTTTTGGACTTAGTCATTTTTCCGGCGTTTATCAGACTTTCAGATAGGGGAAATGTCAGTGAGCATTCCGATATCAGTTCCAGAGTGATTCGCCCAATGAGTCCTTGATATTTAGACGTTTTCAGCCAATTTTCTGGATTTTTGAAAATTTCACTTTTTTTGTGAAAATATCCACTAAATGAGGGAATAATATGTGTGAGGGAACCCCAGGAGAGTTCCAAATGTGTGTGGGTAGAATATATATCCCACGGGGATAAAATTGAAAAAAGTTGAAAAAAAAATTTTTTTTGGACTTAGTCATTTTTCCGGCGTTTATCAGACTTTCAGATAGGGGAAATGTCAGTGAGCGTTCTGATTTCAGTTCCAGAGCGATTCGCCCAATGAGTCCTTGATATTCAGTCATTTTCAGCCAATTTTCTGGATTTTTGAAAATTTCACTTTTTTGTGAAAATATCCACTAAATGAAGGAATAATATGTGTGAGGGTATCCCAAGAGAGTTCTAAATGTGTGTGGGTAGAATATATATCCCACGGAGATAAAATTGAAAAAAGTTGAAAAAAAATTTTTTTTGGACTTACTAATGTTTCCGGCGTTCATCAGACTTTCAGATAGGGGAAATGTCAGTGAGCATTCCGATATCAGTTCCAGAGCGATTCGCCCAATGAGTCCTTGATATTTAGTCGTTTTCAGCCAATTTTCTGGATTTTTGAAAATGTCACTTTTTTGTGAAAATATCCACTAAATGAGGGAATAATATGTGTAAGGGTACCCCAGGAGAGTTCCAAATGTGTGTGGGTAGAATATATATCCCACGGGGGTAAAATTGAAAAAAGTTTAAAAAAATTTTTTTTTGGACTTAGTCATTTTTCCGGCGTTTATCAGACTTTCAGATAGGGGAAATGTCAGTGAGCATTCCGATATCAGTTCCAGAGTGATTCGCCCAATGAGTCCTTGATATTTAGTCGTTTTCAGCCAATTTTCTGTATTTTTGAAAATTTCAGTTTTTTGTGAAAATATCCACTAAATGAGGGAATAATATGTGTGAGGGTACCCCAGGAGAGTTCCAAATGTGTGTGGGTAGAATATATATCCCAAGGGGGTAAAATTGAAAAAAGTTGAAAAAAAATTTTTTTTGGACTTAGTCATTTTTCCGGCGTTTATCAGACTTTCAGATAGGGGAAATGTCAGTGAGCGTTCTGATTTCAGTTCCAGAGCGATTTGCCCAATGAGTCCTTGATATTTAGTCGTTTTCAGCCAATTTTCTGGATTTTTAAAAATTTCACTTTTTTGTGAAAATATCCACTAAATGAAGGAATAATATGTGTGAGGGTATCCCAAGAGAGTTCTAAATGTGTGTGGGTAGAATATATATCCCACGGGGATAAAATTGAAAAAAGTTGAAAAAAAATTTTTTTTGGACTTACTAATGTTTCCGGCGTTCATCAGACTTTCAGATAGGGGAAATGTCAGTGAGCATTCCGATATCAGTTCCAGAGCGATTCGCCCAATGAGTCCTTGATATTTAGTCGTTTTCAGCCAATTTTCTGGATTTTTGAAAATGTCACTTTTTTGTGAAAATATCCACTAAATGAGGGAATAATATGTGTAAGGGTACCCCAGGAGAGTTCCAAATGTGTGTGGCTAGAATATATATCCCACGGGGGTAAAATTGAAAAAAGTTTAAAAAAAATTTTTTTTGGACTTAGTCATTTTTCCGGCGTTTATCAGACTTTCAGATAGGGGAAATGTCAGTGAGCATTCCGATATCAGTTCCAGAGTGATTCGCCCAATGAGTCCTTGATATTTAGTCGTTTTCAGCCAATTTTCTGTATTTTTGAAAATTTCAGTTTTTTGTGAAAATATCCACTAAATGAGGGAATAATATGTGTGAGGGTACCCCAGGAGAGTTCCAAATGTGTGTGGGTAGAATATATATCCCACGGGGGTAAAATTGAAAAAAGTTGAAAAAAATTTTTTTTGGACTTAGTCATTTTTCCGGCGTTTATCAGACTTTCAGATAGGGGAAATGTCAGTGAGCGTTCTGATTTCAGTTCCAGAGCGATTCGCCCAATGAGTCCTTGATATTTAGTCATTTTCAGCCAATTTTCTGGATTTTTGAAAATTTCACTTTTTTGTGAAAATATCCACTAAATGAGGGAATAATATGTGTGAGGGTACCCCAGGAGAGTTCCAAATGTGTGTGGGTAGAATATATATCCCACGGGGGTAAAATTGAAAAAAGTTGAAAAAAATTTTTTTTTGGACTTAGTCATTTTTCCGGCGTTTATCAGACTTTCAGATAGGGGAAATGTCAGTGAGCGTTCTGATTTCAGTTCCAGAGTGATTTGCCCAATGAGTCCTTGATATTTAGTCGTTTTCAGCCAATTTTCTGGATTTTTAAAAATTTCACTTTTTTGTGAAAATATCCACTAAATGAAGGAATAATATGTGTGAGGGTATCCCAAGAGAGTTCTAAATGTGTGTGGGTAGAATATATATCCCACGGGGATAAAATTGAAAAAAGTTGAAAAAAAATTTTTTTTGGACTTACTAATGTTTCCGGCGTTCATCAGACTTTCAGAGAGGGGAAATGTCAGTGAGCATTCCGATATCAGTTCCAGAGCGATTCGCCCGATGAGTCCTTGATATTTAGTCGTTTTCAGCCAATTTTCTGGATTTTTGAAAATGTCACTTTTTTGTGAAAATATCCACTAAATGAGGGAATAATATGTGTAAGGGTACCCCAGGAGAGGTCCAAATGTGTGTGGGTAGAATATATATCCCACGGGGGTAAAATTGAAAAAAGTTTAAAAAAAATTTTTTTTGGACTTACTAATTTTTCCGGCGTTCATCAGACTTTCAGATAGGGGAAATGTCAGTGATCATTCCGATATCAGTTCCAGAGCGATTCGCCCAATGAGTCCTTGATATTTAGTCGTTTTCAGCCAATTTTCTGGATTTTTGAAAATGTCACTTTTTTGTGAAAATATCCACTAAATGAGGGAATAATATGTGTGAGGGTACCCCAGGAGAGTTCCAAATGTGTGTGGGTAGAATATATATCCCACGGGGGTAAAATTGAAAAAAGTTGAAAAAAATTTTTTTGGGACTTAGTAATTTTTCCGGCGTTTATCAGACTTTCAGATAGGGGAAATGTCAGTGAGCGTTCAGATTTCAGTTCCAGAGCGATTCGCCCAATGAGTCCTTGATATTCAGTCATTTTCAGCCAATTTTCTGGATTTTTAAAAATTTCACTTTTTTGTGAAAATATCCACTAAATGAGGGAATAATATGTGTGAGGGTACCCCAGGAGAGTTCCAAATGTGTGTGGGTAGAATATATATCCCACGGGGATAAAATTGAAAAAAAAATTTTTTTTGGACTTAGTAATTTTTCCGGCGTTTATCAGACTTTCAGATAGGGGAAATGTCAGTGAGCGGTCAGATTTCAGTTCCAGAGCGATTTGCCCAATGAGTCCTTGATATTCAGTCATTTTCAGACAATTTTCTGGATTTTTAAAAATTTCACTTTTTTGTGAAAATATCCACTAAATGAGGGAATAATATGTGTGAGGGTACCCCAGGAGAGTTCCAAATGTGTGTGGGTAGAATATATATCCCACGGGGATAAAATTGAAAAAAGTTTAAAAAAAATTTTTTTGGGGACTTAGTAATTTTTCCGGCGTTCATCAGACTTTCAGATAGGGAAAATGTAAGTGAGCGTTCAGATTTCAGTTCCAGAGCGATTTGCCCAATGAGTCCTTGATATTCAGTCATTTTCAGACAATTTTCTGGATTTTTAAAAATTTCACTTTTTTGTGAAAATATCCACTAAATGAGGGAATAATATGTGTGAGGGTATCCCAAGAGAGTTCTAAATGTGTGTGGGTAGAATATATATCCCACGGGGATAAAATTGAAAAAAGTTGAAAAAAAAATTTTTTTGGACTTACTAATTTTTCCGGCGTTCATCAGACTTTCAGATAGGGGAAATGTCAGTGAGTATTCCGATTTCAGTTCCAGAGCGATTCGCCCAATGAGTCCTTGATATTTAGACGTTTTCAGCCAATTTTCTGGATTTTTGAAATTTTCACTTTTTTTGTGAAAATATCCACTAAATGAGAGAATAATATGTGTGAGGGTACCCCAGGAGAGTTCCAAATGTGTGTGGGTAGAATATATATCCCACGGGGGTAAAATTGAAAAAAGTTGAAAAACATTTTTTTTGGGACTTAGTCATTTTTCCAGCGTTTATCAGACTTTCAGATAGGGGATATGTGAGTGAGCGTTCCGATTTCAGTTCCAGAGCGATTCGCCCAATGAGTCCTTGATATTTAGTCGTTTTCAGCCAATTTTCTGGATTTTTGAAAATTTCACTTTTTTGTGAAAATATCCACTAAATGAGGGAATAATATGTATGAGGGTACCCCAGGACAGTTCCAAATGTGTGTGGGTAGAATATATATCCCACGAGGGTAAAATTGAACAAAGTTTAAAAAAATTTTTTTTGGGACTTAGTCATTTTTCCGGCGTTTATCAGACTTTCAGATAGGGAAAATGTAAGTGAGCGTTCAGATTTCAGTTCCAGAGCGATTCGCCCAATGAGTCCTTGATATTTAGTCGTTTTCAGCCAATTTTCTGGATTTTTAAAAATTTCACTTTTTTGTGTAAATATCCACTAAATGAGGGAATAATATGTGTGAGGGTATCCCAAGAGAGTTCTAAATGTGTGTGGGTAGAATATATATCCCACGGGGATAAAATTGAAAAAAGTTGAAAAAAAAATTTTTTTGGACTTACTAATTTTTCCGGCGTTCATCAGACTTTCAGATAGGGGAAATGTCAGTGAGTATTCCGATATCAGTTCCAGAGCGATTCGCCCAATGAGTCCTTGATATTTAGTCGTTTTCAGCCAATTTTCTGAATTTTTGAAAATGTCACTTTTTTGTGAAAATATCCACTAAATGAGAGAATAATATGTGTGAGGGTACCCCAGGAGAGTTCCAAATGTGTGTGGGTAGAATATATATCCCACGGGGGTAAAATTGAAAAAAGTTGAAAAACATTTTTTTTGGGACTTAGTCATTTTTCCGGCGTTTATCAGACTTTCAGATAGGGGAAATGTGAGTGAGCGTTCCGATTTCAGTTCCAGAGCGATTCGCCCAATGAGTCCTTGATATTTACTCGTTTTCAGCCAATTTTCAGGATTTTTGAAAATTTCACTTTTTTGTGAAAATATCCACTAAATGAGGGAATAATATGTATGAGGGTACCCCAGGACAGTTCCAAATGTGTGTGGGTAGAATATATATCCCACGAGGGTAAAATTGAACAAAGTTTAAAAAAAAATTTTTTTGGACTTAGTCATTTTTCCGGCATTTATCAGACTTTCAGATAGGGAAAATGTAAGTGAGCGTTCAGATTTCAGTTCCAGAGCGATTCGCCCAATGAGTCCTTGATATTTAGTCGTTTTCAGCCAATTTTCTGGATTTTTAAAAATTTCACTTTTTTGTGTAAATATCCACTAAATGAGGGAATAATATGTGTGAGGGTATCCCAAGAGAGTTCTAAATGTGTGTGGGTAGAATATATATCCCACGGGGATAAAATTGAAAAAAGTTGAAAAAAATTTTTTTTTGGACTTACTAATTTTTCCGGCGTTCATCAGACTTTCAGATAGGGGAAATGTCAGTGAGCATTCCGATATCAGTTCCAGAGCGATTCGCCCAATGAGTCCTTGATATTTAGTCGTTTTCAGCCAATTTTCTGGATTTTTGAAAATGTCACTTTTTTGTGAAAATATCCACTAAATGAGGGAATAATATGTGTAAGGGTACCCCAGGAGAGTTCCAAATGTGTGTGGGTAGAATATATATCCCACGGGGGTAAAATTGAAAAAAGTTGAAAAAAATTTTTTTTGGACTTAGTCATTTTTCCGGCGTTTATCAGACTTTCAGATAGGGGAAATGTCTGTGAGCGTTCTGATTTCAGTTCCAGAGCGATTCGCCCAATGAGTTCTTGATATTTAGTTGTTTTCAGCCAATTTTCTGTATTTTTGAAAATTTCAGTTTTTTGTGAAAATATCCACTAAATGAGGGAATAATATGTGTGAGGGTACCCCAGGAGAGTTCCAAATGTGTGTGGGTAGAATATATATCCCACAAGGGTAAAATTGAAAAAAGTTGAAAAAAATTTTTTTTGGACTTAGTAATTTTTCCGGCGTTTATCAGACTTTCAGATAGGGGAAATGTCAGTGAGCGTTCAGATTTCAGTTCCAGAGCGATTTGCCCAATGAGTCCTTGATATTTAGTCGTTTTCAGCCAATTTTCTGGATTTTTGAAAATTTCACTTTTTTGTGAAAATATCCACTAAATGAGGGAATAATATGTGTGAGGGAACCCCAGGAGAGTTCCAAATGTGTGTGGGTAGAATATATATCCCACGGGGATACAATTGAAAAAAAAATTTTTTTTTGGACTTAGTAATTTTTCCGGCGTTTATCAGACTTTCAGATAGGGGAAATGTCAGTGAGCGGTCAGATTTCAGTTCCAGAGCGATTTGCCCAATGAGTCCTTGATATTCAGTCATTTTCAGCCAATTTTCTGGATTTTTAAAAATTTCACTTTTTTGTGAAAATATCCACTAAATGAGGGAATAATATGTGTGAGGGTACCCCAGGAGAGTTCCAAATGTGTGTGGGTAGAATATATATCCCACGGGGATAAAATTGAAAAAAGTTTAAAAAAAATTTTTTTGGGGACTTAGTAATTTTTCCGGCGTTCATCAGACTTTCAGATAGGGGAAATGTCAGTGAGCATTCCGATTTCAGTTCCAGAGCGATTCGCCCAATGAGTCCTTAATATTTAGACGTTTTCAGCCAATTTTCTGGATTTTTGAAATTTCACTTTTTTTGTGAAAATATCCACTAAATGAGAGAAAAATATGTGTGAGGGTACCCCAGGAGAGTTCCAAATGTGTGTGGGTAGAATATATATCCCACGGGGGTAAAATTGAAAAAAGTTGAAAAACATTCGTTTTGGGACTTAGTCATTTTTCCAGCGTTTATCAGACTTTCAGATAGGGGATATGTGAGTGAGCGTTCCGATTTCAGTTCCAGAGCGATTCGCCCAATGAGTATTTGATATTTAGTCGTTTTCAGCCAATTTTCTGGATTTTTGAAAATTTCACTTTTTTGTGAAAATATCCACTAAATGAGGGAATAATATGTATGAGGGTACCCCAGGACAGTTCCAAATGTGTGTGGGTAGAATATATATCCCACGAGGGTAAAATTGAACAAAGTTTAAAAAAATTTTTTTTGGGACTTAGTCATTTTTCCGGCGTTTATCAGACTTTCAGATAGGGAAAATGTAAGTGAGCGTTGAGATTTCAGTTCCAGAGCGATTCGCCCAATGAGTCCTTGATATTTAGTCGTTTTCAGCCAATTTTCTGGATTTTTAAAAATTTCAATTTTTGTGTAAATATCCACTAAATGAGGGAATAATATGTGTGAGGGTATCCCAAGAGAGTTCTAAATGTGTGTGGGTAGAATATATATCCCACGGGGATAAAATTGAAAAAAGTTGAAAAAAAAATTTTTTTGGACTTACTAATTTTTCCGGCGTTCATCAGACTTTCAGATTGGGGAAATGTCAGTGAGCATTCCGATATCAGTTCCAGAGCGATTCGCCCAATGAGTCCTTGATATTTAGTCGTTTTCAGCCAATTTTCTGGATTTTTGAAAATGTCACTTTTTTGTGAAAATATCCTCTAAATGAGGGAATAATATGTGTAAGGGTACCCCAGGAGAGTTCCAAATGTGTGTGGGTAGAATATATATCCCACGGGGGTAAAATTGAAAAAAGTTGAAAAAATTTTTTTTTGGACTTAGTCATTTTTCCGGCGTTTATCAGACTTTCAGATAGGGGAAATGTCAGTGAGCGTTCAGATTTCAGTTCCAGAGCGATTTGCCCAATGAGTCCTTGATATTCAGTCATTTTCAGCCAATTTTCTGGATTTTTAAAAATTTCACTTTTTTGTGAAAATATCCACTAAATGAGGGAATAATATGTGTGAGGGTACCCCAGGAGAGTTCCAAATGTGTGTGGGTAGAATATATATCCCACGGGGGTAAAATTGAAAAAAGTTGAAAAACATTCGTTTTGGGACTTAGTCATTTTTCCAGCGTTTATCAGACTTTCAGATAGGGGATATGTGAGTGAGCGTTCCGATTTCAGTTCCAGAGCGATTCGCCCAATGAGTATTTGATATTTAGTCGTTTTCAGCCAATTTTCTGGATTTTTGAAAATTTCACTTTTTTGTGAAAATATCCACTAAATGAGGGAATAATATGTATGAGGGTACCCCAGGACAGTTCCAAATGTGTGTGGGTAGAATATATATCCCACGAGGGTAAAATTGAACAAAGTTTAAAAAAATTTTTTTTGGGACTTAGTCATTTTTCCGGCGTTTATCAGACTTTCAGATAGGGAAAATGTAAGTGAGCGTTCAGATTTCAGTTCCAGAGCGATTCGCCCAATGAGTCCTTGATATTTAGTCGTTTTCAGCCAATTTTCTGGATTTTTAAAAATTTCAATTTTTGTGTAAATATCCACTAAATGAGGGAATAATATGTGTGAGGGTATCCCAAGAGAGTTCTAAATGTGTGTGGGTAGAATATATATCCCACGGGGATAAAATTGAAAAAAGTTGAAAAAAAAATTTTTTTGGACTTACTAATTTTTCCGGCGTTCATCAGACTTTCAGATTGGGGAAATGTCAGTGAGCATTCCGATATCAGTTCCAGAGCGATTCGCCCAATGAGTCCTTGATATTTAGTCGTTTTCAGCCAATTTTCTGGATTTTTGAAAATGTCACTTTTTTGTGAAAATATCCACTAAATGAGGGAATAATATGTGTAAGGGTACCCCAGGAGAGTTCCAAATGTGTGTGGGTAGAATATATATCCCACGGGGGTAAAATTGAAAAAAGTTGAAAAAATTTTTTTTTGGACTTAGTCATTTTTCCGGCGTTTATCAGACTTTCAGATAGGGGAAATGTCAGTGAGCGTTCAGATTTCAGTTCCAGAGCGATTTGCCCAATGAGTCCTTGATATTCAGTCATTTTCAGCCAATTTTCTGGATTTTTAAAAATTTCACTTTTTTGTGAAAATATCCACTAAATGAGGGAATAATATGTGTGAGGGTACCCCAGGAGAGTTCCAAATGTGTGTGGGTAGAATATATATCCCACGGGGGTAAAATTGAAAAAAGTTGAAAAAAAATTTTTTTGGGACTTAGTCATTTTTCCGGCGTTTATCAGACTTTCAGATAGGGGAATTGTCAGTGAGCATTCCGATTTCAGTTCCAGAGCGATTCGCCCAATGAGTCCTTGATATTTAGTCGTTTTCAGCCAATTTTCTGGATTTTTGAAAATTTCACTTTTTTGTGAAAATATCCACTAAATGAGGGAATAACATGTGTGAGGGTATCCCAAGAGAGTTCCAAATGTGTGTGGGTAGAATATATATCCCACGGGGATAAAATTGAAAAAAGTTGAAAAAAATTTTTTTTGGACTTACTAATTTTTCCGGCGTTCATCAGACTTTCAGATAGGGGAAATGTCAGTGAGCATTCCGATTTCAGTTCCAGAGCGATTCGCCCAATGAGTCCTTGATATTTAGACGTTTTCAGCCAATTTTCTGGATTTTTGAAAATTTCACTTTTTTGTGAAAATATCCACTAAATGAGAGAATAATATGTGTGAGGGTACCCCAGGAGAGTTCCAAATGTGTGTGGGTAGAATATATATCCCACGGGGGTAAAATTGAAAAAAGTTGAAAAAAAATTTTTTTGGGACTTATTCATTTTTCCGGCGTTTATCAGACTTTCAGATAGGGGAAATGTGAGTGAGCATTCCGATTTCAGTTCCAGAGCGATTCGCCCAATGAGTCCTTGATATTTAGTCGTTTTCAGCCAATTTTCTGGATTTTTGAAAATGTCACTTTTTTGTGAAAATATCCACTAAATGAGGGAATAATATGTGTGAGGGTACCCCAGGAGAGTTCCAAATGTGTGTGGGTAGAATATATATCCCACGAAGATAAAATTGAACAAAGTTTAAAAAAATTTTTTTTGGACTTAGTCATTTTTCCGGCGTTTATCAGACTTTCAGATAGGGAAAATGGCAGTGAGCGTTCAGATTTCAGTTCCAGAGCGATTCACCCAATGAGTCCTTGATATTTAGTCGTTTTCAGCCAATTTTCTGGATTTTTAAAAATTTCACTTTTTTGTGAAAATATCCACTAAATGAGGGAATAATATGTGTGAGGGTACCCCAGGAGAGTTCCAAATGTGTGTGGGTAGAATATATATCCCACGGGGGTAAAATTGAAAAAAGTTGAAAAAAAATTTTTTTGGGACTTAGTCATTTTTCCGGCGTTTATCAGACTTTCAGATAGGGGAATTGTCAGTGAGCATTCCGATTTCAGTTCCAGAGCGATTCGCCCAATGAGTCCTTGATATTTAGTCGTTTTCAGCCAATTTTCTGGATTTTTGAAAATTTCACTTTTTTGTGAAAATATCCACTAAATGAGGAAATAACATGTGTGAGGGTATCCCAAGAGAGTTCCAAATGTGTGTGGGTAGAATATAAATCCCACGGGGATAAAATTGAAAAAAGTTGAAAAAAATTTTTTTTTGGACTTACTAATTTTTCCGGCGTTCATCAGACTTTCAGATAGGGGAAATGTCAGTGAGCATTCCGATTTCAGTTCCAGAGCGATTCGCCCAATGAGTCCTTGATATTTAGACGTTTTCAGCCAATTTTCTGGATTTTTGAAAATTTCACTTTTTTGTGAAAATATCCACTAAATGAGAGAATAATATGTGTGAGGGTACCCCAGGAGAGTTCCAAATGTGTGTGGGTAGAATATATATCCCACGGGGGTAAAATTGAAAAAAGTTGAAAAAAAATTTTTTTGGGACTTAGTAATTTTTCCAGCGTTCATCAGACTTTCAGATAGGGGAAATGTCAGTGAGCATTCCGATTTCAGTTCCAGAGCGATTCGCCCAATGAGTCCATGATATTTAGACGTTTTCAGCCAATTTTCTGGATTTTTGAAAATTTCACTTTTTTTGTGAAAATATCCACTAAATGAGAGAATAATATGTGTGAGGGTACCCCAGCAGAGTTCCAAATGTGTGTGGGTAGAATATATATCCCACGGGGGTAAAATTGAAAAAAGTTTAAAAAAATTTTTTTTGGGACTTAGTCATTTTTCCGGCGTTTATCAGACTTTCAGATAGGGGAAATGTGAGTGAGCATTCCGATTTCAGTTCCAGAGCGATTCGCCCAATGAGTCCTTGATATTTAGTCGTTTTCAGCCAATTTTCTGGATTTTTGAAAATGTCACTTTTTTGTGAAAATATCCACTAAATGAGGGAATAATATGTGTGAGGATACCCCAGGAGAGTTCCAAATGTGTGTGGGTAGAATATATATCCCACGAAGGTAAAATTGAACAAAGTTTAAAAAAAATTTTTTTGGACTTAGTCATTTTTCCGGCGTTTATCAGACTTTCAGATAGGGAAAATGGCAGTGAGCGTTCAGATTTCAGTTCCAGAGCGATTCACCCAATGAGTCCTTGATATTTAGTCGTTTTCAGCCAATTTTCTGGATTTTTAAAAATTTCACTATTTTGTGTAAATATCCACTAAATGAGGGAATAATATGTGTGAGGGTATCCCAAGAGAGTTCTAAATGTGTGTGGGTAGAATATATATCCCACGGGGATAAAATTGAAAAAAGTTGAAAAAAAATTTTTTTTGGACTTACTAATTTTTCCGGCGTTCATCAGACTTTCAGATAGGGGAAATGTCAGTGAGCATTCCGATATCAGTTCCAGAGCGATTCGCCCAATGAGTCCTTGATATTTAGTCGTTTTCAGCCAATTTTCTGGATTTTTGAAAATTTCACTTTTTTGTGAAAATATCCACTAAATGAGGGAATAATATGTATGAGGGTACCCCAGGACAGTTCCAAATGTGTGTGGGTAGAATATATATCCCACGAGGGTAAAATTGAACAAAGTTTAAAAAAATTTTTTTTGGGACTTAGTCATTTTTCCGGCGTTTATCAGACTTTCAGATAGGGAAAATGTAAGTGAGCGTTCAGATTTCAGTTCCAGAGCGATTCGCCCAATGAGTCCTTGATATTTAGTCGTTTTCAGCCAATTTTCTGGTTTTTTAAAATTTCACTTTTTTGTGTAAATATCCACTAAATGAGGGAATAATATGTGTGAGGGTATCCCAAGAGAGTTCTAAATGTGTGTGGGTAGAATATTATATCCCACGGGGATAAAATTGAAAAAAGTTGAAAAAAAAATTTTTTTGGACTTACTAATTTTTCCGGCGTTCATCAGACTTTCAGATAGGGGAAATGTCAGTGAGTATTCCGATATCAGTTCCAGAGCGATTCGCCCAATGAGTCCTTGATATTTAGTCGTTTTCAGCCAATTTTCTGAATTTTTGAAAATGTCACTTTTTTGTGAAAATATCCACTAAATGAGAGAATAATATGTGTGAGGGTACCCCAGGAGAGTTCCAAATGTGTGTGGGTAGAATATATATCCCACGGGGGTAAAATTGAAAAAAGTTGAAAAACATTTTTTTTGGGACTTAGTCATTTTTCCGGCGTTTATCAGACTTTCAGATAGGGGAAATGTGAGTGAGCGTTCCGATTTCAGTTCCAGAGCGATTCGCCCAATGAGTCCTTGATATTTACTCGTTTTCAGCCAATTTTCAGGATTTTTGAAAATTTCACTTTTTTGTGAAAATATCCACTAAATGAGGGAATAATATGTATGAGGGTACCCCAGGACAGTTCCAAATGTGTGTGGGTAGAATATATATCCCACGAGGGTAAAATTGAACAAAGTTTAAAAAAAAATTTTTTTGGACTTAGTCATTTTTCCGGCATTTATCAGACTTTCAGATAGGGAAAATGTAAGTGAGCGTTCAGATTTCAGTTCCAGAGCGATTCGCCCAATGAGTCCTTGATATTTAGTCGTTTTCAGCCAATTTTCTGGATTTTTAAAAATTTCACTTTTTTGTGTAAATATCCACTAAATGAGGGAATAATATGTGTGAGGGTATCCCAAGAGAGTTCTAAATGTGTGTGGGTAGAATATATATCCCACGGGGATAAAATTGAAAAAAGTTGAAAAAAATTTTTTTTTGGACTTACAAATTTTTCCGGCGTTCATCAGACTTTCAGATAGGGGAAATGTCAGTGAGCATTCCGATATCAGTTCCAGAGCGATTCGCCCAATGAGTCCTTGATATTTAGTCGTTTTCAGCCAATTTTCTGGATTTTTGAAAATGTCACTTTTTTGTGAAAATATCCACTAAATGAGGGAATAATATGTGTAAGGGTACCCCAGGAGAGTTCCAAATGTGTGTGGGTAGAATATATATCCCACGGGGGTAAAATTGAAAAAAGTTGAAAAAAATTTTTTTTGGACTTAGTCATTTTTCCGGCGTTTATCAGACTTTCAGATAGGGGAAATGTCTGTGAGCGTTCTGATTTCAGTTCCAGAGCGATTCGCCCAATGAGTTCTTGATATTTAGTTGTTTTCAGCCAATTTTCTGTATTTTTGAAAATTTCAGTTTTTTGTGAAAATATCCACTAAATGAGGGAATAATATGTGTGAGGGTACCCCAGGAGAGTTCCAAATGTGTGTGGGTAGAATATATATCCCACAAGGGTAAAATTGAAAAAAGTTGAAAAAAATTTTTTTTGGACTTAGTAATTTTTCCGGCGTTTATCAGACTTTCAGATAGGGGAAATGTCAGTGAGCGTTCAGATTTCAGTTCCAGAGCGATTTGCCCAATGAGTCCTTGATATTTAGTCGTTTTCAGCCAATTTTCTGGATTTTTGAAAATTTCACTTTTTTGTGAAAATATCCACTAAATGAGGGAATAATATGTGTGAGGGAACCCCAGGAGAGTTCCAAATGTGTGTGGGTAGAATATATATCCCACGGGGATACAATTGAAAAAAAAATTTTTTTTTGGACTTAGTAATTTTTCCGGCGTTTATCAGACTTTCAGATAGGGGAAATGTCAGTGAGCGGTCAGATTTCAGTTCCAGAGCGATTTGCCCAATGAGTCCTTGATATTTAGACGTTTTCAGCCAATTTTCTGGATTTTTGAAATTTCACTTTTTTTGTGAAAATATCCACTAAATGAGAGAATAATATGTGTGAGGGTACCCCAGGAGAGTTCCAAATGTGTGTGGGTAGAATATATATCCCACGGGGGTAAAATTGAAAAAAGTTGAAAAACATTCGTTTTGGGACTTAGTCATTTTTCCAGCGTTTATCAGACTTTCAGATAGGGGATATGTGAGTGAGCGTTCCGATTTCAGTTCCAGAGCGATTCGCCCAATGAGTATTTGATATTTAGTCGTTTTCAGCCAATTTTCTGGATTTTTGAAAATTTCACTTTTTTGTGAAAATATCCACTAAATGAGGGAATAATATGTATGAGGGTACCCCAGGACAGTTCCAAATGTGTGTGGGTAGAATATATATCCCACGAGGGTAAAATTGAACAAAGTTTAAAAAAATTTTTTTTGGGACTTAGTCATTTTTCCGGCGTTTATCAGACTTTCAGATAGGGAAAATGTAAGTGAGCGTTCAGATTTCAGTTCCAGAGCGATTCGCCCAATGAGTCCTTGATATTTAGTCGTTTTCAGCCAATTTTCTGGATTTTTAAAAATTTCAATTTTTGTGTAAATATCCACTAAATGAGGGAATAATATGTGTGAGGGTATCCCAAGAGAGTTCTAAATGTGTGTGGGTAGAATATATATCCCACGGGGATAAAATTGAAAAAAGTTGAAAAAAAAATTTTTTTGGACTTACTAATTTTTCCGGCGTTCATCAGACTTTCAGATTGGGGAAATGTCAGTGAGCATTCCGATATCAGTTCCAGAGCGATTCGCCCAATGAGTCCTTGATATTTAGTCGTTTTCAGCCAATTTTCTGGATTTTTGAAAATGTCACTTTTTTGTGAAAATATCCACTAAATGAGGGAATAATATGTGTAAGGGTACCCCAGGAGAGTTCCAAATGTGTGTGGGTAGAATATATATCCCACGGGGGTAAAATTGAAAAAAGTTGAAAAAATTTTTTTTTGGACTTAGTCATTTTTCCGGCGTTTATCAGACTTTCAGATAGGGGAAATGTCAGTGAGCGTTCAGATTTCAGTTCCAGAGCGATTTGCCCAATGAGTCCTTGATATTCAGTCATTTTCAGCCAATTTTCTGGATTTTTAAAAATTTCACTTTTTTGTGAAAATATCCACTAAATGAGGGAATAATATGTGTGAGGGTACCCCAGGAGAGTTCCAAATGTGTGTGGGTAGAATATATATCCCACGGGGGTAAAATTGAAAAAAGTTGAAAAACATTCGTTTTGGGACTTAGTCATTTTTCCAGCGTTTATCAGACTTTCAGATAGGGGATATGTGAGTGAGCGTTCCGATTTCAGTTCCAGAGCGATTCGCCCAATGAGTATTTGATATTTAGTCGTTTTCAGCCAATTTTCTGGATTTTTGAAAATTTCACTTTTTTGTGAAAATATCCACTAAATGAGGGAATAATATGTATGAGGGTACCCCAGGACAGTTCCAAATGTGTGTGGGTAGAATATATATCCCACGAGGGTAAAATTGAACAAAGTTTAAAAAAATTTTTTTTGGGACTTAGTCATTTTTCCGGCGTTTATCAGACTTTCAGATAGGGAAAATGTAAGTGAGCGTTCAGATTTCAGTTCCAGAGCGATTCGCCCAATGAGTCCTTGATATTTAGTCGTTTTCAGCCAATTTTCTGGATTTTTAAAAATTTCAATTTTTGTGTAAATATCCACTAAATGAGGGAATAATATGTGTGAGGGTATCCCAAGAGAGTTCTAAATGTGTGTGGGTAGAATATATATCCCACGGGGATAAAATTGAAAAAAGTTGAAAAAAAAATTTTTTTGGACTTACTAATTTTTCCGGCGTTCATCAGACTTTCAGATTGGGGAAATGTCAGTGAGCATTCCGATATCAGTTCCAGAGCGATTCGCCCAATGAGTCCTTGATATTTAGTCGTTTTCAGCCAATTTTCTGGATTTTTGAAAATGTCACTTTTTTGTGAAAATATCCACTAAATGAGGGAATAATATGTGTAAGGGTACCCCAGGAGAGTTCCAAATGTGTGTGGGTAGAATATATATCCCACGGGGGTAAAATTGAAAAAAGTTGAAAAAATTTTTTTTTGGACTTAGTCATTTTTCCGGCGTTTATCAGACTTTCAGATAGGGGAAATGTCAGTGAGCGTTCAGATTTCAGTTCCAGAGCGATTTGCCCAATGAGTCCTTGATATTCAGTCATTTTCAGCCAATTTTCTGGATTTTTAAAAATTTCACTTTTTTGTGAAAATATCCACTAAATGAGGGAATAATATGTGTGAGGGTACCCCAGGAGAGTTCCAAATGTGTGTGGGTAGAATATATATCCCACGGGGGTAAAATTGAAAAAAGTTGAAAAAAAATTTTTTTGGGACTTAGTCATTTTTCCGGCGTTTATCAGACTTTCAGATAGGGGAATTGTCAGTGAGCATTCCGATTTCAGTTCCAGAGCGATTCGCCCAATGAGTCCTTGATATTTAGTCGTTTTCAGCCAATTTTCTGGATTTTTGAAAATTTCACTTTTTTGTGAAAATATCCACTAAATGAGGGAATAACATGTGTGAGGGTATCCCAAGAGAGTTCCAAATGTGTGTGGGTAGAATATATATCCCACGGGGATAAAATTGAAAAAAGTTGAAAAAAATTTTTTTTGGACTTACTAATTTTTCCGGCGTTCATCAGACTTTCAGATAGGGGAAATGTCAGTGAGCATTCCGATTTCAGTTCCAGAGCGATTCGCCCAATGAGTCCTTGATATTTAGACGTTTTCAGCCAATTTTCTGGATTTTTGAAAATTTCACTTTTTTGTGAAAATATCCACTAAATGAGAGAATAATATGTGTGAGGGTACCCCAGGAGAGTTCCAAATGTGTGTGGGTAGAATATATATCCCACGGGGGTAAAATTGAAAAAAGTTGAAAAAAAATTTTTTTGGGACTTAGTCATTTTTCCGGCGTTTATCAGACTTTCAGATAGGGGAAATGTGAGTGAGCATTCCGATTTCAGTTCCAGAGCGATTCGCCCAATGAGTCCTTGATATTTAGTCGTTTTCAGCCAATTTTCTGGATTTTTGAAAATGTCACTTTTTTGTGAAAATATCCACTAAATGAGGGAATAATATGTGTGAGGGTACCCCAGGAGAGTTCCAAATGTGTGTGGGTAGAATATATATCCCACGAAGATAAAATTGAACAAAGTTTAAAAAAATTTTTTTTGGACTTAGTCATTTTTCCGGCGTTTATCAGACTTTCAGATAGGGAAAATGGCAGTGAGCGTTCAGATTTCAGTTCCAGAGCGATTCACCCAATGAGTCCTTGATATTTAGTCGTTTTCAGCCAATTTTCTGGATTTTTAAAAATTTCACTTTTTTGTGAAAATATCCACTAAATGAGGGAATAATATGTGTGAGGGTACCCCAGGAGAGTTCCAAATGTGTGTGGGTAGGATATATATCCCACGGGGGTAAAATTGAAAAAAGTTGAAAAAAAATTTTTTTGGGACTTAGTCATTTTTCCGGCGTTTATCAGACTTTCAGATTGGGGAATTGTCAGTGAGCATTCCGATTTCAGTTCCAGAGCGATTCGCCCAATGAGTCCTTGATATTTAGTCGTTTTCAGCCAATTTTCTGGATTTTTGAAAATTTCACTTTTTTGTGAAAATATCCACTAAATGAGGAAATAACATGTGTGAGGGTATCCCAAGAGAGTTCCAAATGTGTGTGGGTAGAATATAAATCCCACGGGGATAAAATTGAAAAAAGTTGAAAAAAATTTTTTTTTGGACTTACTAATTTTTCCGGCGTTCATCAGACTTTCAGATAGGGGAAATGTCAGTGAGCATTCCGATTTCAGTTCCAGAGCGATTCGCCCAATGAGTCCTTGATATTTAGACGTTTTCAGCCAATTTTCTGGATTTTTGAAAATTTCACTTTTTTGTGAAAATATCCACTAAATGAGAGAATAATATGTGTGAGGGTACCCCAGGAGAGTTCCAAATGTGTGTGGGTAGAATATATATCCCACGGGGGTAAAATTGAAAAAAGTTGAAAAAAAATTTTTTTGGGACTTAGTAATTTTTCCGGCGTTCATCAGACTTTCAGATAGGGGAAATGTCAGTGAGCATTCCGATTTCAGTTCCAGAGCGATTCGCCCAATGAGTCCATGATATTTAGACGTTTTCAGCCAATTTTCTGGATTTTTGAAAATTTCACTTTTTTTGTGAAAATATCCACTAAATGAGAGAATAATATGTGTGAGGGTACCCCAGCAGAGTTCCAAATGTGTGTGGGTAGAATATATATCCCACGGGGGTAAAATTGAAAAAAGTTTAAAAAAATTTTTTTTGGGACTTAGTCATTTTTCCGGCGTTTATCAGACTTTCAGATAGGGGAAATGTGAGTGAGCATTCCGATTTCAGTTCCAGAGCGATTCGCCCAATGAGTCCTTGATATTTAGTCGTTTTCAGCCAATTTTCTGGATTTTTGAAAATGTCACTTTTTTGTGAAAATATCCACTAAATGAGGGAATAATATGTGTGAGGGTACCCCAGGAGAGTTCCAAATGTGTGTGGGTAGAATATATATCCCACGAAGGTAAAATTGAACAAAGTTTAAAAAAATTTTTTTTGGACTTAGTCATTTTTCCGGCGTTTATCAGACTTTCAGATAGGGAAAATGGCAGTGAGCGTTCAGATTTCAGTTCCAGAGCGATTCACCCAATGAGTCCTTGATATTTAGTCGTTTTCAGCCAATTTTCTGGATTTTTAAAAATTTCACTATTTTGTGTAAATATCCACTAAATGAGGGAATAATATGTGTGAGGGTATCCCAAGAGAGTTCTAAATGTGTGTGGGTAGAATATATATCCCACGGGGATAAAATTGAAAAAAGTTGAAAAAAAATTTTTTTTGGACTTACTAATTTTTCCGGCGTTCATCAGACTTTCAGATAGGGGAAATGTCAGTGAGCATTCCGATATCAGTTCCAGAGCGATTCGCCCAATGAGTCCTTGATATTTAGTCGTTTTCAGCCAATTTTCTGGATTTTTAAAAATTTCACTTTTTTGTGAAAATATCCACTAAATGAGGGAATAATATGTGTGAGGGTACCCCAGGAGAGTTCCAAATGTGTGTGGGTAGAATATATATCCCACGGGGGTAAAATTGAAAAAAGTTGAAAAAAAATTTTTTTGGGACTTAGTCATTTTTCCGGCGTTTATCAGACTTTCAGATAGGGGAATTGTCAGTGAGCATTCCGATTTCAGTTCCAGAGCGATTCGCCCAATGAGTCCTTGATATTTAGTCGTTTTCAGCCAATTTTCTGGATTTTTGAAAATTTCACTTTTTTGTGAAAATATCCACTAAATGAGGGAATAACATGTGTGAGGGTATCCCAAGAGAGTTCCAAATGTGTGTGGGTAGAATATATATCCCACGGGGATAAAATTGAAAAAAGTTGAAAAAAATTTTTTTTTGGACTTACTAATTTTTCCGGCGTTCATCAGACTTTCAGATAGGGGAAATGTCAGTGAGCATTCCGATTTCAGTTCCAGAGCGATTCGCCCAATGAGTCCTTGATATTTAGACGTTTTCAGCCAATTTTCTGGATTTTTGAAAATTTCACTTTTTTGTGAAAATATCCACTAAATGAGAGAATAATATGTGTGAGGGTACCCCAGGAGAGTTCCAAATGTGTGTGGGTAGAATATATATCCCACGGGGGTAAAATTGAAAAAAGTTGAAAAAAAATTTTTTTGGGACTTAGTCATTTTTCCGGCGTTTATCAGACTTTCAGATAGGGGAAATGTGAGTGAGCGTTCCGATTTCAGTTCCAGAGCGATTCGCCCAATGAGTCCTTGATATTTAGTCGTTTTCAGCCAATTTTCTGGATTTTTGAAAATTTCACTTTTTTGTGAAAATATCCACTAAATGAGGGAATAATATGTGTGAGGGTACCCCAGGAGAGTTCCAAATGTGTGTGGGTAGAATATATATCCCACGGGGATAAAATTGAAAAAAGTTGAAAAAAAATTTTTTTGGGGACTTAGTAATTTTTCCGGCGTTCATCAGACTTTCAGATAGGGGAAATGTCAGTGAGCATTCCGATTTCAGTTCCAGAGCGATTCGCCCAATGAGTCCATGATATTTAGACGTTTTCAGCCAATTTTCTGGATTTTTGAAAATTTCACTTTTTTTGTGAAAATATCCACTAAATGAGAGAATAATATGTGTGAGGGTACCCCAGCAGAGTTCCAAATGTGTGTGGGTAGAATATATATCCCACGGGGGTAAAATTGAAAAAAGTTTAAAAAATTTTTTTTGGACTTAGTCATTTTTCCGGCGTTTATCAGACTTTCAGATAGGGAAAATGGCAGTGAGCGTTCAGATTTCAGTTCCAGAGCGATTCACCCAATGAGTCCTTGATATTTAGTCGTTTTCAGCCAATTTTCTGGATTTTTAAAAATTTCACTTTTTTGGGAAAATATCCACTAAATGAGGGAATAATATGTGTGAGGGTATCCCAGGAGAGTTCCAAATGTGTGTGGGTAGAATATATGTCCCACGGGGATAAAATTGAAAAAAGTTTAAAAAAATTTTTTTTTGGACTTACTAATTTTTCCGGCGTTCATCAGACTTTCAGATAGGGGAAATGTCAGTGAGCATTCCGATATCAGTTCCAGAGCGATTCGCCCAATGAGTCCTTGATATTTAGTCGTTTTCAGCCAATTTTCTTGATTTTTGAAAATTTCACTTTTTTGTGAAAATATCCACTAAATGAGGGAATAATATGTGTGAGGGTACCCAAGGAGAGTTCCAAATGTGTGTGGGTAGAATATATATCCCACGGGGGTAAAATTGAAAAAAGTTGAAAAACATTTTTTTTGGGACTTAGTCATTTTTCCGGCGTTTATCAGACTTTCAGATAGGGGAAATGTGAGTGAGCGTTCCGATTTCAGTTCCAGAGCGATTCGCCCAATGAGTCGTTGATATTTACTCGTTTTCAGCCAATTTTCTGGATTTTTGAAAATTTCACTTTTTTGTGAAAATATCCACTAAATGAGGGAATAATATGTGTGAGGGTACCCCAGGAGAGTTCCAAATGTGTGTGGGTAGAATATATATCCCACGGGGATAAAATTGAAAAAAGTTGAAAAACATTCGTTTTGGGACTTAGTCATTTTTCCAGCGTTTATCAGACTTTCAGATAGGGGATATGTGAGTGAGCGTTCCGATTTCAGTTCCAGAGCGATTCGCCCAATGAGTCCTTGATATTTAGTCGTTTTCAGCCAATTTTCTGGATTTTTGAAAATTTCACTTTTTTGTGAAAATATCCACTAAATGAGGGAATAATATGTATGAGGGTACCCCAGGACAGTTCCAAATGTGTGTGGGTAGAATATATATCCCACGAGGGTAAAATTGAACAAAGTTTAAAAAAATTTTTTTTGGGACTTAGTCATTTTTCCGGCGTTTAGCAGACTTTCAGATAGGGAAAATGTAAGTGAGCGTTCAGATTTCAGTTCCAGAGCGATTCGCCCAATGAGTCCTTGATATTTAGTCGTTTTCAGCCAATTTTCTGGATTTTTAAAAATTTCAATTTTTGTGTAAATATCCACTAAATGAGGGAATAATATGTGTGAGGGTATCCCAAGAGAGTTCTAAATGTGTGTGGGTAGAATATATATCCCACGGGGATAAAATTGAAAAAAGTTGAAAAAAAATTTTTTTTGGACTTACTAATTTTTCCGGCGTTCATCAGACTTTCAGATTGGTGAAATGTCAGTGAGCATTCCGATATCAGTTCCAGAGCGATTCGCCCAATGAGTCCTTGATATTTAGTCGTTTTCAGCCAATTTTCTGGATTTTTGAAAATGTCACTTTTTTGTGAAAATATCCACTAAATGAGGGAATAATATGTGTGAGGGTACCCCAGGAGAGTTCCAAATGTGTGTGGGTAGAATATATATCCCACGGGGGTAAAATTGAAAAAAGTTGAAAAAAAATTTTTTTGGGACTTAGTCATTTTTCCGGCGTTTATCAGACTTTCAGATAGGGGAATTGTCAGTGAGCATTCCGATTTCAGTTCCAGAGCGATTCGCCCAATGAGTCCTTGATATTTAGTCGTTTTCAGCCAATTTTCTGGATTTTTGAAAATTTCACTTTTTTGTGAAAATATCCACTAAATGAGGGAATAACATGTGTGAGGGTATCCCAAGAGAGTTCCAAATGTGTGTGGGTAGAATATATATCCCACGGGGATAAAATTGAAAAAAGTTGAAAAAAATTTTTTTTTGGACTTACTAATTTTTCCGGCGTTCATCAGACTTTCAGATAGGGGAAATGTGAGTGAGCATTCCGATTTCAGTTCCAGAGCGATTCGCCCAATGAGTCCTTGATATTTAGACGTTTTCAGCCAATTTTCTGGATTTTTGAAAATTTCACTTTTTTGTGAAAATATCCACTAAATGAGGGAATAATATGTGTGAGGGTACCCCAGGAGAGTTCCAAATGTGTGTGGGTAGAATATATATCCCACGGGGATAAAATTGAAAAAAGTTAAAAAAAATTTTTTTGGGGACTTAGTAATTTTTCCGGCGTTCATCAGACTTTCAGATAGGGGAAATGTCAGTGAGCATTCCGATTTCAGTTCCAGAGCGATTCGCCCAATGAGTCCATGATATTTAGACGTTTTCAGCCAATTTTCTGGATTTTTGAAAATTTCACTTTTTTTGTGAAAATATCCACTAAATGAGAGAATAATATGTGTGAGGGTACCCCAGCAGAGTTCCAAATGTGTGTGGGTAGAATATATATCCCACGGGGGTAAAATTGAAAAAAGTTTAAAAAAATTTTTTTTGGACTTAGTCATTTTTCCGGCGTTTATCAGACTTTCAGATAGGGGAAATGTCAGTGAGCGTTCAGATTTCAGTTCCAGAGCGATTTGCCCAATGAGTCCTTGATATTTAGTCGTTTTCAGCCAATTTTCTGGATTTTTAAAAATTTCACTTTTTTGTGTAAATATCCACTAAATGAGGGAATAATATGTGTGAGGGTATCCCAAGAGAGTTCTAAATGTGTGTGGGTAGAATATATATCCCACGGGGATAAAATTGAAAAAAGTTGAAAAAAAAATTTTTTTGGACTTACTAATTTTTCCGGCGTTCATCAGACTTTCAGATAGGGGAAATGTCAGTGAGTATTCCGATATCAGTTCCAGAGCGATTCGCCCAATGAGTCCTTGATATTTAGTCGTTTTCAGCCAATTTTCTGAATTTTTGAAAATGTCACTTTTTTGTGAAAATATCCACTAAATGAGAGAATAATATGTGTGAGGGTACCCCAGGAGAGTTCCAAATGTGTGTGGGTAGAATATATATCCCACGGGGGTAAAATTGAAAAAAGTTGAAAAACATTTTTTTTGGGACTTAGTCATTTTTCCGGCGTTTATCAGACTTTCAGATAGGGGAAATGTGAGTGAGCGTTCCGATTTCAGTTCCAGAGCGATTCGCCCAATGAGTCCTTGATATTTACTCGTTTTCAGCCAATTTTCAGAATTTTTGAAAATTTCACTTTTTTGTGAAAATATCCACTAAATGAGGGAATAATATGTATGAGGGTACCCCAGGACAGTTCCAAATGTGTGTGGGTAGAATATATATCCCACGAGGGTAAAATTGAACAAAGTTTAAAAAAAAATTTTTTTGGACTTAGTCATTTTTCCGGCATTTATCAGACTTTCAGATAGGGAAAATGTAAGTGAGCGTTCAGATTTCAGTTCCAGAGCGATTCGCCCAATGAGTCCTTGATATTTAGTCGTTTTCAGCCAATTTTCTGGATTTTTAAAAATTTCACTTTTTTGTGTAAATATCCACTAAATGAGGGAATAATATGTGTGAGGGTATCCCAAGAGAGTTCTAAATGTGTGTGGGTAGAATATATATCCCACGGGGATAAAATTGAAAAAAAAATTTTTTTGTACTTACTAATTTTTCCGGCGTTCATCAGACTTTCAGATAGGGGAAATGTCAGTGAGCATTCCGATATCAGTTCCAGAGCGATTCGCCCAATGAGTCCTTGATATTTAGTCGTTTTCAGCCAATTTTCTGGATTTTTGAAAATGTCACTTTTTTGTGAAAATATCCACTAAATGAGGGAATAATATGTGTAAGGGTACCCCAGGAGAGTTCCAAATGTGTGTGGGTAGAATATATATCCCACGGGGGTAAAATTGAAAAAAGTTGAAAAAAATTTTTTTTGGACTTAGTCATTATTCCGGCGTTTATCAGACTTTCAGATAGGGGAAATGTCTGTGAGCGTTCTGATTTCAGTTCCAGAGCGATTCGCCCAATGAGTTCTTGATATTTAGTTGTTTTCAGCCAATTTTCTGTATTTTTGAAAATTTCAGTTTTTTGTGAAAATATCCACTAAATGAGGGAATAATATGTGTGAGGGTACCCCAGGAGAGTTCCAAATGTGTGTGGGTAGAATATATATCCCACAAGGGTAAAATTGAAAAAAGTTGAAAAAAATTTTTTTTGGACTTAGTAATTTTTCCGGCGTTTATCAGACTTTCAGATAGGGGAAATGTCAGTGAGCGTTCAGATTTCAGTTCCAGAGCGATTTGCCCAATGAGTCCTTGATATTTAGTCGTTTTCAGCCAATTTTCTGGATTTTTGAAAATTTCACTTTTTTGTGAAAATATCCACTAAATGAGGGAATAATATGTGTGAGGGAACCCCAGGAGAGTTCCAAATGTGTGTGGGTAGAATATATATCCCACGGGGATAAAATTGAAAAAAAAATTTTTTTTGGACTTAGTAATTTTTCCGGCGTTTATCAGACTTTCAGATAGGGGAAATGTCAGTGAGCGGTCAGATTTCAGTTCCAGAGCGATTTGCCCAATGAGTCCTTGATATTCAGTCATTTTCAGCCAATTTTCTGGATTTTTAAAAATTTCACTTTTTTGTGAAAATATCCACTAAATGAGGGAATAATATGTGTGAGGGTACCCCAGGAGAGTTCCAAATGTGTGTGGGTAGAATATATATCCCACGGGGATAAAATTGAAAAAAGTTTAAAAAAAATTTTTTTGGGGACTTAGTAATTTTTCCGGCGTTCATCAGACTTTCAGATAGGGGAAATGTCAGTGAGCATTCCGATTTCAGTTCCAGAGCGATTCGCCCAATGAGTCCTTGATATTTAGACGTTTTCAGCCAATTTTCTGGATTTTTGAAAATTTCACTTTTTTTGTGAAAATATCCACTAAATGAGAGAATAATATGTGTGAGGGTACCCCAGGACAGTTCCAAATGTGTGTGGGTAGAATATATATCCCACGAGGGTAAAATTGAACAAAGTTTAAAAAAATTTTTTTTGGGACTTAGTCATTTTTCCGGCGTTTAGCAGACTTTCAGATAGGGAAAATGTAAGTGAGCGTTCAGATTTCAGTTCCAGAGCGATTCGCCCAATGAGTCCTTGATATTTAGTCGTTTTCAGCCAATTTTCTGGATTTTTAAAAATTTCAATTTTTGTGTAAATATCCACTAAATGAGG
Source organism: Phyllobates terribilis (assembly GCF_046119375.1). Taxonomy (NCBI): domain Eukaryota; kingdom Metazoa; phylum Chordata; class Amphibia; order Anura; family Dendrobatidae; genus Phyllobates; species Phyllobates terribilis. The sequence goes on along the minus strand of NW_027362805.1, from coordinate 8,802,462 downwards.
GAATAATATGTGTGAGGGTATCCCAAGAGAGTTCTAAATGTGTGTGGGTAGAATATATATCCCACGGGGATAAAATTGAAAAAAGTTGAAAAAAATTTTTTTTTGGACTTACTAATTTTTCCGGCGTTCATCAGACTTTCAGATTGGGGAAATGTCAGTGAGCATTCCGATATCAGTTCCAGAGCGATTCGCCCAATGAGTCCTTGATATTTAGTCGTTTTCAGCCAATTTTCTGGATTTTTGAAAATGTCACTTTTTTGTGAAAATATCCACTAAATGAGGGAATAATATGTGTGAGGGTACCCCAGGAGAGTTCCAAATGTGTGTGGGTAGAATATATATCCCACGGGGGTAAAATTGAAAAAAGTTGAAAAAAAATTTTTTTGGGACTTAGTCATTTTTCCGGCGTTTATCAGACTTTCAGATAGGGGAATTGTCAGTGAGCATTCCGATTTCAGTTCCAGAGCGATTCGCCCAATGAGTCCTTGATATTTAGTCGTTTTCAGCCAATTTTCTGGATTTTTGAAAATTTCACTTTTTTGTGAAAATATCCACTAAATGAGGGAATAACATGTGTGAGGGTATCCCAAGAGAGTTCCAAATGTGTGTGGGTAGAATATATATCCCACGGGGATAAAATTGAAAAAAGTTGAAAAAAATTTTTTTTTGGACTTACTAATTTTTCCGGCGTTCATCAGACTTTCAGATAGGGGAAATGTCAGTGAGCATTCCGATTTCAGTTCCAGAGCGATTCGCCCAATGAGTCCTTGATATTTAGACGTTTTCAGCCAATTTTCTGGATTTTTGAAAATTTCACTTTTTTGTGAAAATATCCACTAAATGAGGGAATAATATGTGTGAGGGTACCCCAGGAGAGTTCCAAATGTGTGTGGGTAGAATATATATCCCACGGGGATAAAATTGAAAAAAGTTAAAAAAAATTTTTTTGGGGACTTAGTAATTTTTCCGGCGTTCATCAGACTTTCAGATAGGGGAAATGTCAGTGAGCATTCCGATTTCAGTTCCAGAGCGATTCGCCCAATGAGTCCATGATATTTAGACGTTTTCAGCCAATTTTCTGGATTTTTGAAAATTTCACTTTTTTTGTGAAAATATCCACTAAATGAGAGAATAATATGTGTGAGGGTACCCCAGCAGAGTTCCAAATGTGTGTGGGTAGAATATATATCCCACGGGGGTAAAATTGAAAAAAGTTTAAAAAAATTTTTTTTGGGACTTAGTCATTTTTCCGGCGTTTATCAGACTTTCAGATAGGGGAAATGTGAGTGAGCATTCCGATTTCAGTTCCAGAGCGATTCGCCCAATGAGTCCTTGATATTTAGTCGTTTTCAGCCAATTTTCTGGATTTTTGAAAATGTCACTTTTTTGTGAAAATATCCACTAAATGAGGGAATAATATGTGTGAGGGTACCCCAGGAGAGTTCCAAATGTGTGTGGGTAGAATATATATCCCACGAAGGTAAAATTGAACAAAGTTTAAAAAAATTTTTTTTGGACTTAGTCATTTTTCCGGCGTTTATCAGACTTTCAGATAGGGAAAATGGCAGTGAGCGTTCAGATTTCAGTTCCAGAGCGATTCACCCAATGAGTCCTTGATATTTAGTCGTTTTCAGCCAATTTTTTGGATTTTTAAAAATTTCACTTTTTTGGGAAAATATCCACTAAATGAGGGAATAATATGTGTGAGGGTATCCCAGGAGAGTTCCAAATGTGTGTGGGTAGAATATATGTCCCACGGGGATAAAATTGAAAAAACTTTAAAAAAATTTTTTTTTGGACTTACTAATTTTTCCGGCGTTCATCAGACTTTCAGATAGGGGAAATGTCAGTGAGCATTCCGATATCAGTTTCAGAGCGATTCGCCCAATGAGTCCTTGATATTTAGTCGTTTTCAGCCAATTTTCTTGATTTTTGAAAATTTCACTTTTTTGTGAAAATATCCACTAAATGAGGGAATAATATGTGTGAGGGTACCCAAGGAGAGTTCCAAATGTGTGTGGGTAGAATATATATCCCACGGGGGTAAAATTGAAAAAAGTTGAAAAACATTTTTTTTGGGACTTAGTCATTTTTCCGGCGTTTATCAGACTTTCAGATAGGGGAAATGTGAGTGAGCGTTCCGATTTCAGTTCCAGAGCGATTCGCCCAATGAGTCGTTGATATTTACTCGTTTTCAGCCAATTTTCTGGATTTTTGAAAATTTCACTTTTTTGTGAAAATATCCACTAAATGAGGGAATAATATGTGTGAGGGTACCCCAGGAGAGTTCCAAATGTGTGTGGGTAGAATATATATCCCACGGGGATAAAATTGAAAAAAGTTGAAAAAAATTTTTTTTTGGACTTACTAATTTTTCCGGCGTTCATCAGACTTTCAGATAGGGGAAATGTCAGTGAGCATTCCGATATCAGTTCCAGAGCGATTCGCCCAATGAGTCCTTGATATTTAGTCGTTTTCAGCCAATTTTCTGGATTTTTGAAAATGTCACTTTTTTGTGAAAATATCCACTAAATGAGGGAATAATATGTGTAAGGGTACACCAGGAGATTTCCAAATGTGTGTGGGTAGAATATATATCCCACGGGGGTAAAATTGAAAAAAGTTGAAAAAAATTTTCTTTGGACTTAGTCATTTTTCCGGCGTTTATCAGACTTTCAGATAGGGGAAATGTCAGTGAGCGTTCAGATTTCAGTTCCAGAGCGATTTGCCCAATGAGTCCTTGATATTCAGTCATTTTCAGCCAATTTTCTGGATTTTTAAAAATTTCACTTTTTTGTGAAAATATCCACTAAATGAGGGAATAACATGTGTGAGGGTATCCCAAGAGAGTTCCAAATGTGTGTGGGTAGAATATATATCCCACGGGGATAAAATTGAAAAAAGTTGAAAAAAATTTTTTTTTGGACTTACTAATTTTTCCGGCGTTCATCAGACTTTCAGATAGGGGAAATGTCAGTGAGCATTCCGATTTCAGTTCCAGAGCGATTCGCCCAATGAGTCCTTGATATTTAGACGTTTTCAGCCAATTTTCTGGATTTTTGAAAATTTCACTTTTTTGTGAAAATATCCACTAAATGAGGGAATAATATGTGTGAGGGTACCCCAGGAGAGTTCCAAATGTGTGTGGGTAGAATATATATCCCACGGGGGTAAAATTGAAAAAAGTTTAAAAAAATTTTTTTTGGGACTTAGTCATTTTTCCGGCGTTTATCAGACTTTCAGATAGGGGAATTGTCAGTGAGCATTCCGATTTCAGTTCCAGAGCGATTCGCCCAATGAGTCCTTGATATTTAGTCGTTTTCAGCCAATTTTCTGGATTTTTGAAAATTTCACTTTTTTGTGAAAATATCCACTAAATGAGGGAATAACATGTGTGAGGGTATCCCAAGAGAGTTCCAAATGTGTGTGGGTAGAATATATATCCCACGGGGATAAAATTGAAAAAAGTTGAAAAAAATTTTTTTTTGGACTTACTAATTTTTCCGGCGTTCATCAGACTTTCAGATAGGGGAAATGTGAGTGAGCATTCCGATTTCAGTTCCAGAGCGATTCGCCCAATGAGTCCTTGATATTTAGACGTTTTCAGCCAATTTTCTGGATTTTTGAAAATTTCACTTTTTTGTGAAAATATCCACTAAATGAGGGAATAATATGTGTGAGGGTACCCCAGGAGAGTTCCAAATGTGTGTGGGTAGAATATATATCCCACGGGGATAAAATTGAAAAAAGTTAAAAAAAATTTTTTTGGGGACTTAGTAATTTTTCCGGCGTTCATCAGACTTTCAGATAGGGGAAATGTCAGTGAGCATTCCGATTTCAGTTCCAGAGCGATTCGCCCAATGAGTCCATGATATTTAGACGTTTTCAGCCAATTTTCTGGATTTTTGAAAATTTCACTTTTTTTGTGAAAATATCCACTAAATGAGAGAATAATATGTGTGAGGGTACCCCAGCAGAGTTCCAAATGTGTGTGGGTAGAATATATATCCCACGGGGGTAAAATTGAAAAAAGTTTAAAAAAATTTTTTTTGGGACTTAGTCATTTTTCCGGCGTTTATCAGACTTTCAGATAGGGGAAATGTGAGTGAGCATTCCGATTTCAGTTCCAGAGCGATTCGCCCAATGAGTCCTTGATATTTAGTCGTTTTCAGCCAATTTTCTGGATTTTTGAAAATGTCACTTTTTTGTGAAAATATCCACTAAATGAGGGAATAATATGTGTGAGGGTACCCCAGGAGAGTTCCAAATGTGTGTGGGTAGAATATATATCCCACGAAGGTAAAATTGAACAAAGTTTAAAAAAATTTTTTTTGGACTTAGTCATTTTTCCGGCGTTTATCAGACTTTCAGATAGGGAAAATGGCAGTGAGCGTTCAGATTTCAGTTCCAGAGCGATTCACCCAATGAGTCCTTGATATTTAGTCGTTTTCAGCCAATTTTTTGGATTTTTAAAAATTTCACTTTTTTGGGAAAATATCCACTAAATGAGGGAATAATATGTGTGAGGGTATCCCAGGAGAGTTCCAAATGTGTGTGGGTAGAATATATGTCCCACGGGGATAAAATTGAAAAAAGTTTAAAAAAATTTTTTTTTGGACTTACTAATTTTTCCGGCGTTCATCAGACTTTCAGATAGGGGAAATGTCAGTGAGCATTCCGATATCAGTTCCAGAGCGATTCGCCCAATGAGTCCTTGATATTTAGTCGTTTTCAGCCAATTTTCTTGATTTTTGAAAATTTCACTTTTTTGTGAAAATATCCACTAAATGAGGGAATAATATGTGTGAGGGTACCCAAGGAGAGTTCCAAATGTGTGTGGGTAGAATATATATCCCACGGGGGTAAAATTGAAAAAAGTTGAAAAAAATTTTTTTTGGACTTAGTCATTTTTCCGGCGTTTATCAGACTTTCAGATAGGGGAAATGTCAGTGAGCGTTCAGATTTCAGTTCCAGAGCGATTTGCCCAATGAGTCCTTGATATTCAGTCATTTTCAGCCAATTTTCTGGATTTTTAAAAATTTCACTTTTTTGTGAAAATATCCACTAAATGAGGGAATAACATGTGTGAGGGTATCCCAAGAGAGTTCCAAATGTGTGTGGGTAGAATATATATCCCACGGGGATAAAATTGAAAAAAGTTGAAAAAAATTTTTTTTTGGACTTACTAATTTTTCCGGCGTTCATCAGACTTTCAGATAGGGGAAATGTCAGTGAGCATTCCGATTTCAGTTCCAGAGCGATTCGCCCAATGAGTCCTTGATATTTAGACGTTTTCAGCCAATTTTCTGGATTTTTGAAAATTTCAATTTTTTGTGAAAATATCCACTAAATGAGGGAATAATATGTGTGAGGGTACCCCAGGAGAGTTCCAAATGTGTGTGGGTAGAATATATATCCCACGGGGGTAAAATTGAAAAAAGTTTAAAAAAATTTTTTTTGGGACTTAGTCATTTTTCAGGCGTTTATCAGACTTTCAGATAGGGGAAATGTGAGTGAGCGTTCCGATTTCAGTTCCAGAGCGATTCGCCCAATGAGTCCTTGATATTTAGTCCTTTTCATCCAATTTTCTGGATTTTTGAAAGTTTCAGTTTTTTGTGAAAATATCACTAAATGAGGGAATAATATGTGTGAGGGTACCCCAGGAGAGTTCCAAATGTGTGTGGGTAGAATATATTTCCCACGGGGATAAAATTGAAAAAAGTTGAAAAAAAATTTTTTTTGGACTTAGTAATTTTTCCGGCGTTCATCAGACTTTCAGATAGGGGAAATGTCAGTGAGCATTCCGATTTCAGTTCCAGAGCGATTCGCCCAATGAGTCCTTGATATTTACTCGTTTTCAGCCAATTTTCTGGATTTTTGAAAATTTCACTTTTTTTGTGAAAATATCCACTAAATGAGAGAATAATATGTTTGAGGGTACCCAAGGAGAGTTCCAAATGTGTGGGTAGAATATATATCCCACGGGGGTAAAATTGAAAAAACTTGAAAAAAAATTTTTTTGGGACTTAGTCATTTTTCCGGCGTTCATCAGACTTTCAGATAGGGGAAATGTCAGTGAGCATTCCGATTTCAGTTCCAGAGCGATTCGCCCAATGAGTCCTTGATATTTAGTCATTTTCAGCCAATTTTCAGGATTTTTGAAAATTTCACTTTTTTGTGAAAATATCCACTAAATGAGGGAATAATATGTATGAGGGTACCCCAGGAGAGTTCCAAATGTGTGTGGGTAGAATATATATCCCACGGGGGTAAAATTGAAAAAAGTTTTAAAAAAAATTTTTTGGGACTTAGTCATTTTTCCGGCGTTTATCAGACTTTCAGATAGGGGAAATGTCAGTGAGCATTCCGATATCAGTTCCAGAGCGATTCGCCCAATGAGTCCTTGATATTTAGTCGTTTTCAGCCAATTTTCTGTATTTTTGAAAATTTCAGTTTTTTGTGAAAATATCCACTAAATGAGGGAATAATATGTGTGAGGGTACCCCAGGAGAGTTCCAAATGTGTGTGGGTAGAATATATATCCCACGAAGGTAAAATTGTACAAAGTTTAAAAAAATTTTTTTTGGACTTAGTCATTTTTCCGGCGTTTATCAGACTTTCAGATAGGGAAAATGTCAGTGAGCGTTCAGATTTCAGTTCCAGAGCGATTCGCCCAATGAGTCCTTGATATTTAGTCGTTTTCAGCCAATTTTCTGGATTTTTAAAAATTTCACTTTTTTGGGAAAATATCCACTAAATGAGGGAATAATATGTGTGAGGGTATCCCAGGAGAGTTCCAAATGTGTGTGGGTAGAATATATATCCCACGGGGATAAAATTGAAAAAAGTTGAAAAAAATTTTTTTTTGGACTTACTAATTTTTCCGGCGTTCATCAGACTTTCAGATAGGGGAAATGTCAGTGAGCATTCCGATATCAGTTCCAGAGCGATTCGCCCAATGAGTCCTTGATATTTAGTCGTTTTCAGCCAATTTTCTGGATTTTTGAAAATGTCACTTTTTTGTGAAAATATCCACTAAATGAGGGAATAATATGTGTGAGGGTACCCCAGGAGAGTTCCAAATGTGTGTGGGTAGAATATATATCCCACGGGGGTAAAATTGAAAAAAGTTGAAAAAAAATTTTTTTTGACTTAGTCATTTTTCCGGCGTTTATCAGACTTTCAGATAGGGGAAATGTCAGTGAGCGTTCCCATTTCAGTTCCAGAGCGATTCGCCCAATGAGTCCTTGATATTTAGTCGTTTTCAGCCAATTTTCTTGATTTTTGAAAATTTCACTTTTTTGTGAAAATATCCACTAAATGAGAGAATAATATGTTTGAGGGTACCCAAGGAGAGTTCCAAATGTGTGTGGGTAGAAAATATATCCCACGGGGGTAAAATTGAAAAAAGTTGAAAAAAAATTTTTTTGGGACTTAGTCATTTTTCCGGCGTTCATCAGACTTTCAGATAGGGGAAATGGCAGTGAGCGTTCAGATTTCAGTTCCAGAGCGATTCACCCAATGAGTCCTTGATATCTAGTCGTTTTCAGCCAATTTTCTGGATTTTTAAAAATTTCACTTTTTTGGGAAAATATCCACTAAATGAGGGAATAATATGTGTGAGGGTATCCCAGGAGAGTTCCAAATGTGTGTGGGTAGAATATATATCCCACGGGGATAAAATTGAAAAAAGTTGAAAAATATTTTTTTTTGGACTTACTAATTTTTCCGGCGTTCATCAGACTTTCAGATAGGGGAAATGTGAGTGAGCGTTCCGATTTCAGTTCCAGAGCGATTCGCCCAATGAGTCCTTGATATTTACTCGTTTTCAGCCAATTTTCTGGATTTTTGAAAATTTCACTTTTTTGTGAAAATATCCACTAAATGAGGGAATAATATGTGTGAGGGTACCCAAGGAGAGTTCCAAATGTGTGTGGGTACAATATATATCCCACGAGGGTAAAATTGAACAAAGTTTAAAAAAAATTTTTTTTGGACTTAGTCATTTTTCCGGCGTTTATCAGACTTTCAGATAGGGGAAATGTGAGTGAGCATTCCGATTTCAGTTCCAGAGCGATTCGCCCAATGATTCCTTGATATTTAGTCGTTTTCAGCCAATTTTCTGGATTTTTGAAAATGTCACTTTTTTGTGAAAATATCCACTAAATGAGAGAATAATATGTGTGAGGGTACCCCAGGAGAGTTCCAAATGTGTGTGGGTAGAATATATATCCCACGGGGGTAAAATTGAAAAAAGTTGAAAAACATTTTTTTTGGGACTTAGTCATTTTTCCGGCGTTTATCAGACTTTCAGATAGGGGAAATGTGAGTGAGCGTTCCGATTTCAGTTCCAGAGCGATTCGCCCAATGAGTCCTTGATATTTAGTCCTTTTCAGCCAATTTTCTGGATTTTTGAAAGTTTCAGTTTTTTGTGAAAATATCACTAAATGAGGGAATAATATGTGTGAGGGTACCCCAGGAGAGTTCCAAATGTGTGTGGGTAGAATATATTTCCCACGGGGATAAAATTGAAAAAAGTTGAAAAAAAATTTTTTTGGGACTTAGTAATTTTTCCGGCGTTCATCAGACTTTCAGATAGGGGAAATGTCAGTGAGCATTCCGATTTCAGTTCCAGAGCGATTCGCCCAATGAGTCCTTGATATTTAGTCGTTTTCAGCCAATTTTCTGGATTTTTGAAAATGTCACTTTTTTGTGAAAATATCCACTAAATGAGGGAATAATATGTGTGAGGGTACCCCAGGAGAGTTCCAAATGTGTGTGGGTAGAATATATATCCCACGGGTGTAAAATTGAAAAAAGTTGAAAAAAAATTTTGTTTGACTTAGTCATTTTTCCGGCGTTTATCAGACTTTCAGATAGGGGAAATGTCAGTGAGCATTCCGATTTCAGTTCCAGAGCGATTCGCCCAATGAGTCCTTGATATTTACTCGTTTTCAGCCAATTCTCTGGATTTTTGAAAATTTCACTTGTTTGTGAAAATATCCACTAAATGAGAGAATAATATGTTTGAGGGTACCCAAGGAGAGTTCCAAATGTGTGGGTAGAATATATATCCCACGGGGGTAAAATTGAAAAAAGTTTTTAAAAAATTTTTTTTGGACTTAGTCATTTTTCCGGCGTTTATCAGACTTTCAGATAGGGGAAATGTCAGTGAGCATTCCGATATCAGTTCCAGAGCGATTCGCCCAATGTGTCCTTGATATTTAGTCGTTTTCAGCCAATTTTCTGGATTTTTGAAAATTTCAGTTTTTTGTGAAAATATCCACTAAATGAGAGAATAATATGTGTACCCCAGGAGAGTTCCAAATGTGTGTGGGTAGAATATATATCCCACGGGGGTAAAATTGAAAAAGTTGAAAAACATTTTTTTTGGACTTAGTCATTTTTCCGGCGTTTATCAGACTTTCAGATAGGGGAAATGTCAGTGAGCATTCCGATATCAGTTCCAGAGCGATTCGCCGAATGAGTCCTTGATATTTAGTCCTTTTCAGCCAATTTTCTGGATTTTTGAAAGTTTCAGTTTTTTGTGAAAATATCCACTAAATGAGGGAATAATATGTGTGAGGGTACCCCAGGAGAGTTCCAAATGTGTGTGGGTAGAATATATATCCCACGGGGATAAAATTGAAAAAAGTTGAAAAAAAATTTTTTTTGGACTTAGTAATTTTTCCGGCGTTCATCAGACTTTCAGATAGGGGAAATGTCAGTGAGCGTTCTGATTTCAGTTCCAGAGCAATTCGCCCAATGAGTCCTTGATATTTAGTCGTTTTCAGCCAATTTTCAGGATTTTTGAAAATTTCACTTTTTTGTGAAAATATCCACTAAATGAGGGAATAATATGTATGAGGGTACCCCAGGAGAGTTCCAAATGTGTGTGGCTAGAATATATATCCCACGGGGGAAAAATTGAAAAAGTTGAAAAACATTTTTTTTTGGACTTACTAATTTTTCCGGCGTTCATCAGACTTTCAGATAGGGGAAATGTCAGTGAGCATTCCGATATCAGTTCCAGAGCGATTCGCCCAATGATTCCTTGATATTTAGTCGTTTTCAGCCAATTTTCTGGATTTTTGAAAATGTCACTTTTTTGTGTAAATATCCACTAAATGAGAGAATAATATGTGTGAGGGTACCCCAGGAGAGTTCCAAATGTGTGTGGGTAGAATATATATCCCACGGGGGTAAAATTGAAAAAAGTTGAAAAACATTTTTTTTGGGACTTAGTCATTTTTCTGGCGTTTATCAGACTTTCAGATAGGGGAAATGTGAGTGAGCGTTCCGATTTCAGTTCCAGAGCGATTCGCCCAATGAGTCCTTGATATTTACTCGTTTTCAGCCAATTTTCTGGATTTTTGAAAATTTCACTTTTTTGTGAAAATATCCACTAAATGAGGGAATAATATGTGTGAGGGTACCCCAGGAGAGTTCCAAATGTGTGTGGGTAGAATATATATCCCACGGCGGTAAAATTGAAAAAAGTTGAAAAAAAATTTTTTTGGGACTTAGTCATTTTTCCGGCGTTTATCAGACTTTCAGATAGGGGAAATGTGAGTGAGCGTTCCGATTTCAGTTCCAGAGCGATTCGCCCAATGAGTCCTTGATATTTATTCCTTTTCAGCCAATTTTCTGGATTTTTGAAAGTTTCACTTTTTTGTGAAAATATCCACTAAATGAGGGAATAATATGTGTGAGGGTACCCCAGGAGAGTTCCAAATGTGTGTGGGTAGAATATATATCCCACGGGGATAAAATTGAAAAAAGTTGAAAAAAAATTTTTTTTGGACTTAGTAATTTTTCCGGCGTTCATCAGACTTTCAGATAGGAGAAATGTCAGTGAGCATTCCGATTTCAGTTCCAGAGCGATTCGCCTAATGAGTCCTTGATATTTAGTCGTTTTCAGCCAATTTTCTGGATTTTTGAAAATTTCACTTTTTTGTGAAAATATCCACTAAATGAGGGAATAATATGTGTGAGGGTACCCCACGAGAGTTCCAAATGTGTGTGGGTAGAATATATATCCCACGGGGGTAAAATTGAAAAAAGTTGAAAAAATTTTTTTTTGGACTTAGTCATTTTTCCGGCGTTTATCAGACTTTCAGATAGGGGAAATGTCAGTGAGCGTTCTGATTTCAGTTCCAGAGCGATTCGCCCAATGAGTCCTTGATATTTAGTCGTTTTCAGCCAATTTTCTGGATTTTTGAAAGTTTCACTTTTTTGTGAAAATATCCACTAAATGAGGGAATAATATGTGTGAGGGTACCCCAGGAGAGTTCCAAATGTGTGTGGGTAGAATATATATCCCACGGGGATAAAATTGAAAAAAGTTGAAAAAAAATTTTTTTTGGACTTAGTAATTTTTCCGGCGTTCATCAGACTTTCAGATAGGGGAAATGTCAGTGAGCATTCCGATTTCAGTTCCAGAGCGATTCGCCTAATGAGTCCTTGATATTTAGTCGTTTTCAGCCAATTTTCTGGATTTTTGAAAATTTCACTTTTTTGTGAAAATATCCACTAAATGAGGGAATAATATGTGTGAGGGTACCCCACGAGAGTTCCAAATGTGTGTGGGTAGAATATATATCCCACGGGGGTAAAATTGAAAAAAGTTGAAAAAATTTTTTTTTGGACTTAGTCATTTTTCCGGCGTTTATCAGACTTTCAGATAGGGGAAATGTCAGTGAGCGTTCTGATTTCAGTTCCAGAGCGATTCGCCCAATGAGTCCTTGATATTTAGTCGTTTTCAGCCAATTTTCTGGATTTTTAAAAATTTCACTTTTTTGTGAAAATATCCACTAAATGAGGGAATAATATGTGTGAGGGTACCCCAGGAGAGTTCCAAATGTGTGTGGGTAGAATATATATCCCACGGGGGTAAAATTGAAAAAAGTTGAAAAAAATTTTTTTTGGACTTAGTCATTTTTCCGGCGTTTATCAGACTTTCAGATAGGGGAAATGTCAGTGAGCGTTCTGATTTCAGTTCCAGAGCGATTCGCCCAATGAGTCCTTGATATTTAGTCGTTTTCAGCCAATTTTCTGGATTTTTAAAAATTTCACTTTTTTGTGAAAATATCCACTAAATGAGGGAATAATATGTGTGAGGGTACCCCAGGAGAGTTCCAAATGTGTGTGGGTAGAATATATATCCCACGGGGGTAAAATTGAAAAAAGTTGAAAAAAATTTTTTTTGGACTTAGTCATTTTTCCGGCGTTTATCAGACTTTCAGATAGGGGAAATGTCAGTGAGCGTTCTGATTTCAGTTCCAGAGCAATTCGCCCAATGAGTCCTTGATATTTAGTCGTTTTCAGCCAATTTTCTGGATTTTTGAAAATTTCACTTTTTTGTGAAAATATCCACAAAATGAGGGAATAATATGTGTGAGGGTACCCCACGAGAGTTCCAAATGTGTGTGGGTAGAATATATATCCCACGGGGGTAAAATTGAAAAAAGTTGAAAAAATTTTTTTTTGGACTTAGTCATTTTTCCGGCGTTTATCAGACTTTCAGATAGGGGAAATGTCAGTGAGCGTTCTGATTTCAGTTCCAGAGCGATTCGCCCAATGAGTCCTTGATATTTAGTCGTTTTCAGCCAATTTTCTGGATTTTTAAAAATTTCACTTTTTTGTGAAAATATCCACTAAATGAGGGAATAATATGTGTGAGGGTACCCCAGGAGAGTTCCAAATGTGTGTGGGTAGAATATATATCCCACGGGGGTAAAATTGAAAAAAGTTGAAAAAAATTTTTTTTGGACTTAGTCATTTTTCCGGCGTTTATCAGACTTTCAGATAGGGGAAATGTCAGTGAGCGTTCTGATTTCAGTTCCAGAGCAATTTGCCCAATGAGTCCTTGATATTTAGTCGTTTTCAGCCAATTTTCAGGATTTTTGAAAATTTCACTTTTTTGTGAAAATATCCACTAAATGAGGGAATAATATGTTTGAGGGTACCCAAGGAGAGTTCCAAATGTGTGTGGGTAGAATATATATCCCACGAGGGTAAAATTGAACAAAGTTTAAAAAAAAATTTTTTTGGACTTAGTCATTTTTCCGGCGTTTATCAGACTTTCAGATAGGGAAAATGTCAGTGAGCGTTCAGATTTCAGTTCCAGAGCGATTCGCCCAATGAGTCCTTGATATTTAGTCGTTTTCAGCCAATTTTCTGGATTTTTGAAAATGTCACTTTTTTGTGAAAATATCCACTAAATGAGAGAATAATATGTGTGAGGGTACCCCAGGAGAGTTCCAAATGTGTGTGGGTAGAATATATATCCCACGGGGGTAAAATTGAAAAAAGTTGAAAAACATTTTTTTGGGGACTTAGTCATTTTTCCGGCGTTTATCAGACTTTCAGATAGGGGAAATGTGAGTGAGCGTTCTGATTTCAGTTCCAGAGCAATTCGCCCAATGAGTCCTTGATATTTAGTCGTTTTCAGCCAATTTTCTGGATTTTTGAAAATTTCACTTTTTTGTGAAAATATCCACTAAATGAGGGAATAATATGTGTGAGGCTATCCCAAGAGAGTTCCAAATGTGTGTGGGTAGAATATATATCCCACGGGGATAAAATTGAAAAAAGTTGAAAAAAAATTTTTTTTGGACTTACTAATTTTTCCGGCGTTCATCAGACTTTCAGATAGGGGAAATGTCAGTGAGCATTCCGATTTCAGTTCCAGAGTGATTCGCCCAATGAGTCCTTGATATTTAGTCATTTTCAGCCAATTTTCAGGATTTTTGAAAATTTCACTTTTTTGTGAAAATATCCACTAAATGAGGGAATAATATGTGTGAGGGTATCCCAAGAGAGTTCCAAATGTGTGTGGGTAGAATATATATCCCACGGGGATAAAATTGAAAAAAGTTGAAAAAAATTTTTTTTTGGACTTACTAATTTTTCCGGCGTTCATCAGACTTTCAGATAGGGGAAATGTCAGTGAGCATTCCGATATCAGTTCCAGAGCGATTCGCCCAATGATTCCTTGATATTTAGTCGTTTTCAGCCAATTTTCTGGATTTTTGAAAATGTCACTTTTTTGTGAAAATATCCACTAAATGAGAGAATAATATGTGTGAGGGTACCCCAGGAGAGTTCCAAATGTGTGTGGGTAGAATATATATCCCACGGGGGTAAAATTGAAAAAAGTTGAAAAACATTTTTTTTGGGACTTAGTCATTTTTCCGTCGTTTATCAGACTTTCAGATAGGGGAAATGTGAGTGAGCGTTCCGATTTCAGTTCCAGAGCGATTCGCCCAATGAGTCCTTGATATTTACTCGTTTTCAGCCAATTTTCTGGATTTTTGAAAATTTCACTTTTTTGTGAAAATATCCACTAAATGAGGGAATAATATGTGTGAGGGTACCTCAGGAGAGTTCCAAATGTGTGTGGGTAGAATATATATCCCACGGGGGTAAAATTGAAAAAAGTTGAAAAAAAATTTTTTTTGGACTTAGTCATTTTTCCGGCGTTTATCAGACTTTCAGATAGGGGAAATGTCAGTGAGCGTTCTGATTTCAGTTCCAGAGCGATTCGCCCAATGAGTCCTTGATATTTAGTCGTTTTCAGCCAATTTTCTGGATTTTTAAAAATTTCACTTTTTTGTGAAAATATCCACTAAATGAGGGAATAATATGTGTGAGGGTACCCCAGGAGAGTTCCAAATGTGTGTGGGTAGAATATATATCCCACGGGGGTAAAATTGAAAAAAGTTTAAAAAAAAATTTTTTTGGACTTAGTCATTTTTCTGGCGTTTATCAGACTTTCAGATAGGGGAAATGTCAGTGAGCATTCCCATTTCAGTTCCAGAGCGATTCGCCCAATGAGTCCTTGATATTTAGTCGTTTTCAGCCAATTTTCTGGATTTTTGAAAATTTCACTTTTTTGTGAAAATATCCACTAAATGAGGGAATAATATGTGTGAGGCTATCCCAAGAGAGTTCCAAATGTGTGTGGGTAGAATATATATCCCACGGGGATAAAATTGAAAAAAGTTGAAAAAAATTTTTTTTTGGACTTACTAATTTTTCCGGCGTTCATCAGACTTTCAGATAGGGGAAATGTCAGTGAGCATTCCGATTTCAGTTCCAGAGCGATTCGCCCAATGAGTCCTTGATATTTAGTCATTTTCAGCCAATTTTCAGGATTTTTGAAAATTTCACTTTTTTGTGAAAATATCCACTAAATGAGGGAATAATATGTATGAGGGTACCCCAGGAGAGTTCCAAATGTGTGTGGGTAGAATATATATCCCACGAGGGTAAAATTGAACAAAGTTTAAAAAAAATTTTTTTTGGACTTAGTCATTTTTCCGGCGTTTATCAGACTTTCAGATAGGGAAAATGTCAGTGAGCGTTCAGATTTCAGTTCCAGAGTGATTCGCCCATTGAGTCCTTGATATTTAGTTGTTTTCAGCCAATTTTCTGGATTTTTAAAAATTTCACTTTTTTGTGAAAATATCCACTAAATGAGGGAATAATATGTGTGAGGCTATCCCAAGAGAGTTCCAAATGTGTGTGGGTAGAATATATATCCCACGGGGGTAAAATTGAAAAAAGTTGAAAAAAAATTTTTTTGGGACTTAGTCATTTTTCCGCCGTTCATCAGACTTTCAGATAGGGGAAATGTCAGTGAGCATTCCGATTTCAGTTCCAGAGCGATTCGCCCAATGAGTCCTTGATATTTAGTCATTTTCAGCCAATTTTCAGGATTTTTGAAAATTTCACTTTTTTGTGAAAATATCCACTAAATGAGGGAATAATATGTATGAGGGTACCCCAGGAGAGTTCCAAATGTGTGTGGGTAGAATATATATCCCACGAGGGTAAAATTGAACAAAGTTTAAAAAAAAATTTTTTTGGACTTAGTCATTTTTCCGGCGTTTATCAGACTTTCAGATAGGGAAAATGTCAGTGAGCGTTCAGATTTCAGTTCCAGAGCGATTCGCCCAATGAGTCCTTGAAATTTAGTCGTTTTCAGCCAATTTTCTGGATTTTTAAAAATTTCACTTTTTTGTGAAAATATCCACTAAATGAGGGAATAATATGTGTGAGGCTATCCCACGAGAGTTCCAAATGTGTGTGGGTAGAATATATATCCCACGGGGGTAAAATTGAAAAAAGTTGAAAAAATTTTTTTTTGGACTTAGTCATTTTTCCGGCGTTTATCAGACTTTCAGATAGGGGAAATGTCAGTGAGCGTTCTGATTTCAGTTCCAGAGCGATTCGCCCAATGAGTCCTTGATATTTAGTCGTTTTCAGCCAATTTTCTGGATTTTTAAAAATTTCACTTTTTTGTGAAAATATCCACTAAATGAGGGAATAATATGTGTGAGGGTACCCCAGGAGAGTTCCAAATGTGTGTGGGTAGAATATATATCCCACGGGGGTAAAATTGAAAAAAGTTGAAAAAAATTTTTTTTGGACATAGTCATTTTTCCGGCGTTTATCAGACTTTCAGATAGGGGAAATGTCAGTGAGCGTTCTGATTTCAGTTCCAGAGCAATTTGCCCAATGAGTCCTTGATATTTAGTCGTTTTCAGCCAATTTTCAGGATTTTTGAAAATTTCACTTTTTTGTGAAAATATCCACTAAATGAGGGAATAATATGTTTGAGGGTACCCAAGGAGAGTTCCAAATGTGTGTGGGTAGAATATATATCCCACGAGGGTAAAATTGAACAAAGTTTAAAAAAAAATTTTTTTGGACTTAGTCATTTTTCCGGCGTTTATCAGACTTTCAGATAGGGAAAATGTCAGTGAGCGTTCAGATTTCAGTTCCAGAGCGATTCGCCCAATGAGTCCTTGATATTTAGTCGTTTTCAGCCAATTTTCTGGATTTTTAAAAATTTCACTTTTTTGTGAAAATATCCACTAAATGAGGGAATAATATGTGTTAGGCTATCCCAAGAGAGTTCCAAATGTGTGTGGGTAGAATATATATCCCACGGGGATAAAATTGAAAAAAGTTGAAAAAAATTTTTTTTTGGACTTACTAATTTTTCCGGCGTTCATCAGACTTTCAGATAGGGGAAATGTCAGTGAGCATACCAATATCAGTTCCAGAGCGATTTGCCCAATGAGTCCTTGATATTTAGTCGTTTTCAGCCAATTTTCTGGATTTTTGAAAATGTCACTTTTTTGTGAAAATATCCACTAAATGAGAGAATAATATGTGTGAGGGTACCCCAGGAGAGTTCCAAATGTGTGTGGGTAGAATATATATCCCACGGGGGTAAAATTGAAAAAAGTTGAAAAACATTTTTTTGGGGACTTAGTCATTTTTCCGGCGTTTATCAGACTTTCAGATAGGGGAAATGTGAGTGAGCGTTCTGATTTCAGTTCCAGAGCAATTCGCCCAATGAGTCCTTGATATTTAGTCGTTTTCAGCCAATTTTCTGGATTTTTGAAAATTTCACTTTTTTGTGAAAATATCCACTAAATGAGGGAATAATATGTGTGAGGCTATCCCAAGAGAGTTCCAAATGTGTGTGGGTAGAATATATATCCCACGGGGATAAAATTGAAAAAAGTTGAAAAAAAATTTTTTTTGGACTTACTAATTTTTCCGGCGTTCATCAGACTTTCAGATAGGGGAAATGTCAGTGAGCATTCCGATTTCAGTTCCAGAGTGATTCGCCCAATGAGTCCTTGATATTTAGTCATTTTCAGCCAATTTTCAGGATTTTTCAAAATTTCACTTTTTTGTGAAAATATCCACTAAATGAGGGAATAATATGTGTGAGGGTATCCCAAGAGAGTTCCAAATGTGTGTGGGTAGAATATATATCCCACGGGGATAAAATTGAAAAAAGTTGAAAAAAATTTTTTTTTGGACTTACTAATTTTTCCGGCGTTCATCAGACTTTCAGATAGGGGAAATGTCAGTGAGCATTCCGATATCAGTTCCAGAGCGATTCGCCCAATGAGTCCTTGATATTTAGTCGTTTTCAGCCAATTTTCTGGATTTTTGAAAATGTCACTTTTTTGTGAAAATATCCACTAAATGAGAGAATAATATGTGTGAGGGTACCCCAGGAGAGTTCCAAATGTGTGTGGGTAGAATATATATCCCACGGGGGTAAAATTGAAAAAAGTTGAAAAACATTTTTTTTGGGACTTAGTCATTTTTCCGGCGTTTATCAGACTTTCAGATAGGGGAAATGTGAGTGAGCGTTCCGATTTCAGTTCCAGAGCGATTCGCCCAATGAGTCCTTGATATTTAGTCCTTTTCAGCCAATTTTCTGGATTTTTGAAAGTTTCAGTTTTTTGTGAAAATATCACTAAATGAGGGAATAATATGTGTGAGGGTACCCCAGGAGAGTTCCAAATGTGTGTGGGTAGAATATATTTCCCACGGGGATAAAATTGAAAAAAGTTGAAAAAAAATTTTTTTGGGACTTAGTAATTTTTCCGGCGTTCATCAGACTTTCAGATAGGGGAAATGTCAGTGAGCATTCCGATTTCAGTTCCAGAGCGATTCGCCCAATGAGTCCTTGATATTTAGTCGTTTTCAGCCAATTTTCTGGATTTTTGAAAATTTCACTTGTTTGTGAAAATATCCACTAAATGAGAGAATAATATGTTTGAGGGTACCCAAGGAGAGTTCCAAATGTGTGGGTAGAATATATATCCCACGGGGGTAAAATTGAAAAAAGTTTTTAAAAAAATTTTTTTGGACTTAGTCATTTTTCCGGCATTTATCAGACTTTCAGATAGGGGAAATGTCAGTGAGCATTCCGATATCAGTTCCAGAGCGATTCGCCCAATGTGTCCTTGATATTTAGTCGTTTTCAGCCAATTTTCTGGATTTTTGAAAATTTCAGTTTTTTGTGAAAATATCCACTAAATGAGAGAATAATATGTGTACCCCAGGAGAGTTCCAAATGTGTGTGGGTAGAATATATATCCCACGGGGGTAAAATTGAAAAAGTTGAAAAACATTTTTTTTGGACTTAGTCATTTTTCCGGCGTTTATCAGACTTTCAGATAGGGGAAATGTCAGTGAGCATTCCGATATCAGTTCCAGAGCGATTCGCCCAATGAGTCCTTGATATTTAGTCCTTTTCAGCCAATTTTCTGGATTTTTGAAAGTTTCAGTTTTTTGTGAAAATATCCACTAAATGAGGGAATAATATGTGTGAGGGTACCCCAGGAGAGTTCCAAATGTGTGTGGGTAGAATATATATCCCACGGGGATAAAATTGAAAAAAGTTGAAAAAAAATTTTTTTTGGACTTAGTAATTTTTCCGGCGTTCATCAGACTTTCAGATAGGGGAAATGTCAGTGAGCGTTCTGATTTCAGTTCCAGAGCAATTCGCCCAATGAGTCCTTGATATTTAGTCGTTTTCAGCCAATTTTCAGGATTTTTGAAAATTTCACTTTTTTGTGAAAATATCCACTAAATGAGGGAATAATATGTATGAGGGTACCCCAGGAGAGTTCCAAATGTGTGTGGCTAGAATATATATCCCACGGGGGAAAAATTGAAAAAGTTGAAAAACATTTTTTTTTGGACTTACTAATTTTTCCGGCGTTCATCAGACTTTCAGATAGGGGAAATGTCAGTGAGCATTCCGATATCAGTTCCAGAGCGATTCGCCCAATGATTCCTTGATATTTAGTCGTTTTCAGCCAATTTTCTGGATTTTTGAAAATGTCACTTTTTTGTGTAAATATCCACTAAATGAGAGAATAATATGTGTGAGGGTACCCCAGGAGAGTTCCAAATGTGTGTGGGTAGAATATATATCCCACGGGGGTAAAATTGAAAAAAGTTGAAAAACATTTTTTTTGGGACTTAGTCATTTTTCTGGCGTTTATCAGACTTTCAGATAGGGGAAATGTGAGTGAGCGTTCCGATTTCAGTTCCAGAGCGATTCGCCCAATGAGTCCTTGATATTTACTCGTTTTCAGCCAATTTTCTGGATTTTTGAAAATTTCACTTTTTTGTGAAAATATCCACTAAATGAGGGAATAATATGTGTGAGGGTACCCCAGGAGAGTTCCAAATGTGTGTGGGTAGAATATATATCCCACGGCGGTAAAATTGAAAAAAGTTGAAAAAAAATTTTTTTGGGACTTAGTCATTTTTCCGGCGTTTATCAGACTTTCAGATAGGGGAAATGTGAGTGAGCGTTCCGATTTCAGTTCCAGAGCGATTCGCCCAATGAGTCCTTGATATTTATTCCTTTTCAGCCAATTTTCTGGATTTTTGAAAGTTTCACTTTTTTGTGAAAATATCCACTAAATGAGGGAATAATATGTGTGAGGGTACCCCAGGAGAGTTCCAAATGTGTGTGGGTAGAATATATATCCCACGGGGATAAAATTGAAAAAAGTTGAAAAAAAATTTTTTTTGGACTTAGTAATTTTTCCGGCGTTCATCAGACTTTCAGATAGGAGAAATGTCAGTGAGCATTCCGATTTCAGTTCCAGAGCGATTCGCCTAATGAGTCCTTGATATTTAGTCGTTTTCAGCCAATTTTCTGGATTTTTGAAAATTTCACTTTTTTGTGAAAATATCCACTAAATGAGGGAATAATATGTGTGAGGGTACCCCACGAGAGTTCCAAATGTGTGTGGGTAGAATATATATCCCACGGGGGTAAAATTGAAAAAAGTTGAAAAAATTTTTTTTTGGACTTAGTCATTTTTCCGGCGTTTATCAGACTTTCAGATAGGGGAAATGTCAGTGAGCGTTCTGATTTCAGTTCCAGAGCGATTCGCCCAATGAGTCCTTGATATTTAGTCGTTTTCAGCCAATTTTCTGGATTTTTGAAAGTTTCACTTTTTTGTGAAAATATCCACTAAATGAGGGAATAATATGTGTGAGGGTACCCCAGGAGAGTTCCAAATGTGTGTGGGTAGAATATATATCCCACGGGGATAAAATTGAAAAAAGTTGAAAAAAAATTTTTTTTGGACTTAGTAATTTTTCCGGCGTTCATCAGACTTTCAGATAGGGGAAATGTCAGTGAGCATTCCGATTTCAGTTCCAGAGCGATTCGCCTAATGAGTCCTTGATATTTAGTCGTTTTCAGCCAATTTTCTGGATTTTTGAAAATTTCACTTTTTTGTGAAAATATCCACTAAATGAGGGAATAATATGTGTGAGGGTACCCCACGAGAGTTCCAAATGTGTGTGGGTAGAATATATATCCCACGGGGGTAAAATTGAAAAAAGTTGAAAAAATTTTTTTTTGGACTTAGTCATTTTTCCGGCGTTTATCAGACTTTCAGATAGGGGAAATGTCAGTGAGCGTTCTGATTTCAGTTCCAGAGCGATTCGCCCAATGAGTCCTTGATATTTAGTCGTTTTCAGCCAATTTTCTGGATTTTTAAAAATTTCACTTTTTTGTGAAAATATCCACTAAATGAGGGAATAATATGTGTGAGGGTACCCCAGGAGAGTTCCAAATGTGTGTGGGTAGAATATATATCCCACGGGGGTAAAATTGAAAAAAGTTGAAAAAAATTTTTTTTGGACTTAGTCATTTTTCCGGCGTTTATCAGACTTTCAGATAGGGGAAATGTCAGTGAGCGTTCTGATTTCAGTTCCAGAGCGATTCGCCCAATGAGTCCTTGATATTTAGTCGTTTTCAGCCAATTTTCTGGATTTTTAAAAATTTCACTTTTTTGTGAAAATATCCACTAAATGAGGGAATAATATGTGTGAGGGTACCCCAGGAGAGTTCCAAATGTGTGTGGGTAGAATATATATCCCACGGGGGTAAAATTGAAAAAAGTTGAAAAAAATTTTTTTTGGACTTAGTCATTTTTCCGGCGTTTATCAGACTTTCAGATAGGGGAAATGTCAGTGAGCGTTCTGATTTCAGTTCCAGAGCAATTCGCCCAATGAGTCCTTGATATTTAGTCGTTTTCAGCCAATTTTCTGGATTTTTGAAAATTTCACTTTTTTGTGAAAATATCCACAAAATGAGGGAATAATATGTGTGAGGGTACCCCACGAGAGTTCCAAATGTGTGTGGGTAGAATATATATCCCACGGGGGTAAAATTGAAAAAAGTTGAAAAAATTTTTTTTTGGACTTAGTCATTTTTCCGGCGTTTATCAGACTTTCAGATAGGGGAAATGTCAGTGAGCGTTCTGATTTCAGTTCCAGAGCGATTCGCCCAATGAGTCCTTGATATTTAGTCGTTTTCAGCCAATTTTCTGGATTTTTAAAAATTTCACTTTTTTGTGAAAATATCCACTAAATGAGGGAATAATATGTGTGAGGGTACCCCAGGAGAGTTCCAAATGTGTGTGGGTAGAATATATATCCCACGGGGGTAAAATTGAAAAAAGTTGAAAAAAATTTTTTTTGGACTTAGTCATTTTTCCGGCGTTTATCAGACTTTCAGATAGGGGAAATGTCAGTGAGCGTTCTGATTTCAGTTCCAGAGCAATTTGCCCAATGAGTCCTTGATATTTAGTCGTTTTCAGCCAATTTTCAGGATTTTTGAAAATTTCACTTTTTTGTGAAAATATCCACTAAATGAGGGAATAATATGTTTGAGGGTACCCAAGGAGAGTTCCAAATGTGTGTGGGTAGAATATATATCCCACGAGGGTAAAATTGAACAAAGTTTAAAAAAAAATTTTTTTGGACTTAGTCATTTTTCCGGCGTTTATCAGACTTTCAGATAGGGAAAATGTCAGTGAGCGTTCAGATTTCAGTTCCAGAGCGATTCGCCCAATGAGTCCTTGATATTTAGTCGTTTTCAGCCAATTTTCTGGATTTTTGAAAATGTCACTTTTTTGTGAAAATATCCACTAAATGAGAGAATAATATGTGTGAGGGTACCCCAGGAGAGTTCCAAATGTGTGTGGGTAGAATATATATCCCACGGGGGTAAAATTGAAAAAAGTTGAAAAACATTTTTTTGGGGACTTAGTCATTTTTCCGGCGTTTATCAGACTTTCAGATAGGGGAAATGTGAGTGAGCGTTCTGATTTCAGTTCCAGAGCAATTCGCCCAATGAGTCCTTGATATTTAGTCGTTTTCAGCCAATTTTCTGGATTTTTGAAAATTTCACTTTTTTGTGAAAATATCCACTAAATGAGGGAATAATATGTGTGAGGCTATCCCAAGAGAGTTCCAAATGTGTGTGGGTAGAATATATATCCCACGGGGATAAAATTGAAAAAAGTTGAAAAAAAATTTTTTTTGGACTTACTAATTTTTCCGGCGTTCATCAGACTTTCAGATAGGGGAAATGTCAGTGAGCATTCCGATTTCAGTTCCAGAGTGATTCGCCCAATGAGTCCTTGATATTTAGTCATTTTCAGCCAATTTTCAGGATTTTTGAAAATTTCACTTTTTTGTGAAAATATCCACTAAATGAGGGAATAATATGTGTGAGGGTATCCCAAGAGAGTTCCAAATGTGTGTGGGTAGAATATATATCCCACGGGGATAAAATTGAAAAAAGTTGAAAAAAATTTTTTTTTGGACTTACTAATTTTTCCGGCGTTCATCAGACTTTCAGATAGGGGAAATGTCAGTGAGCATTCCGATATCAGTTCCAGAGCGATTCGCCCAATGATTCCTTGATATTTAGTCGTTTTCAGCCAATTTTCTGGATTTTTGAAAATGTCACTTTTTTGTGAAAATATCCACTAAATGAGAGAATAATATGTGTGAGGGTACCCCAGGAGAGTTCCAAATGTGTGTGGGTAGAATATATATCCCACGGGGGTAAAATTGAAAAAAGTTGAAAAACATTTTTTTTGGGACTTAGTCATTTTTCCGTCGTTTATCAGACTTTCAGATAGGGGAAATGTGAGTGAGCGTTCCGATTTCAGTTCCAGAGCGATTCGCCCAATGAGTCCTTGATATTTACTCGTTTTCAGCCAATTTTCTGGATTTTTGAAAATTTCACTTTTTTGTGAAAATATCCACTAAATGAGGGAATAATATGTGTGAGGGTACCTCAGGAGAGTTCCAAATGTGTGTGGGTAGAATATATATCCCACGGGGGTAAAATTGAAAAAAGTTGAAAAAAAATTTTTTTTGGACTTAGTCATTTTTCCGGCGTTTATCAGACTTTCAGATAGGGGAAATGTCAGTGAGCGTTCTGATTTCAGTTCCAGAGCGATTCGCCCAATGAGTCCTTGATATTTAGTCGTTTTCAGCCAATTTTCTGGATTTTTAAAAATTTCACTTTTTTGTGAAAATATCCACTAAATGAGGGAATAATATGTGTGAGGGTACCCCAGGAGAGTTCCAAATGTGTGTGGGTAGAATATATATCCCACGGGGGTAAAATTGAAAAAAGTTTAAAAAAAAATTTTTTTGGACTTAGTCATTTTTCTGGCGTTTATCAGACTTTCAGATAGGGGAAATGTCAGTGAGCATTCCCATTTCAGTTCCAGAGCGATTCGCCCAATGAGTCCTTGATATTTAGTCGTTTTCAGCCAATTTTCTGGATTTTTGAAAATTTCACTTTTTTGTGAAAATATCCACTAAATGAGGGAATAATATGTGTGAGGCTATCCCAAGAGAGTTCCAAATGTGTGTGGGTAGAATATATATCCCACGGGGATAAAATTGAAAAAAGTTGAAAAAAATTTTTTTTTGGACTTACTAATTTTTCCGGCGTTCATCAGACTTTCAGATAGGGGAAATGTCAGTGAGCATTCCGATTTCAGTTCCAGAGCGATTCGCCCAATGAGTCCTTGATATTTAGTCATTTTCAGCCAATTTTCAGGATTTTTGAAAATTTCACTTTTTTGTGAAAATATCCACTAAATGAGGGAATAATATGTATGAGGGTACCCCAGGAGAGTTCCAAATGTGTGTGGGTAGAATATATATCCCACGAGGGTAAAATTGAACAAAGTTTAAAAAAAATTTTTTTTGGACTTAGTCATTTTTCCGGCGTTTATCAGACTTTCAGATAGGGAAAATGTCAGTGAGCGTTCAGATTTCAGTTCCAGAGTGATTCGCCCATTGAGTCCTTGATATTTAGTTGTTTTCAGCCAATTTTCTGGATTTTTAAAAATTTCACTTTTTTGTGAAAATATCCACTAAATGAGGGAATAATATGTGTGAGGCTATCCCAAGAGAGTTCCAAATGTGTGTGGGTAGAATATATATCCCACGGGGGTAAAATTGAAAAAAGTTGAAAAAAAATTTTTTTGGGACTTAGTCATTTTTCCGCCGTTCATCAGACTTTCAGATAGGGGAAATGTCAGTGAGCATTCCGATTTCAGTTCCAGAGCGATTCGCCCAATGAGTCCTTGATATTTAGTCATTTTCAGCCAATTTTCAGGATTTTTGAAAATTTCACTTTTTTGTGAAAATATCCACTAAATGAGGGAATAATATGTATGAGGGTACCCCAGGAGAGTTCCAAATGTGTGTGGGTAGAATATATATCCCACGAGGGTAAAATTGAACAAAGTTTAAAAAAAAATTTTTTTGGACTTAGTCATTTTTCCGGCGTTTATCAGACTTTCAGATAGGGAAAATGTCAGTGAGCGTTCAGATTTCAGTTCCAGAGCGATTCGCCCAATGAGTCCTTGATATTTAGTCGTTTTCAGCCAATTTTCTGGATTTTTAAAAATTTCACTTTTTTGTGAAAATATCCACTAAATGAGGGAATAATATGTGTGAGGCTATCCCACGAGAGTTCCAAATGTGTGTGGGTAGAATATATATCCCACGGGGGTAAAATTGAAAAAAGTTGAAAAAATTTTTTTTTGGACTTAGTCATTTTTCCGGCGTTTATCAGACTTTCAGATAGGGGAAATGTCAGTGAGCGTTCTGATTTCAGTTCCAGAGCGATTCGCCCAATGAGTCCTTGATATTTAGTCGTTTTCAGCCAATTTTCTGGATTTTTAAAAATTTCACTTTTTTGTGAAAATATCCACTAAATGAGGGAATAATATGTGTGAGGGTACCCCAGGAGAGTTCCAAATGTGTGTGGGTAGAATATATATCCCACGGGGGTAAAATTGAAAAAAGTTGAAAAAAATTTTTTTTGGACATAGTCATTTTTCCGGCGTTTATCAGACTTTCAGATAGGGGAAATGTCAGTGAGCGTTCTGATTTCAGTTCCAGAGCAATTTGCCCAATGAGTCCTTGATATTTAGTCGTTTTCAGCCAATTTTCAGGATTTTTGAAAATTTCACTTTTTTGTGAAAATATCCACTAAATGAGGGAATAATATGTTTGAGGGTACCCAAGGAGAGTTCCAAATGTGTGTGGGTAGAATATATATCCCACGAGGGTAAAATTGAACAAAGTTTAAAAAAAAATTTTTTTGGACTTAGTCATTTTTCCGGCGTTTATCAGACTTTCAGATAGGGAAAATGTCAGTGAGCGTTCAGATTTCAGTTCCAGAGCGATTCGCCCAATGAGTCCTTGATATTTAGTCGTTTTCAGCCAATTTTCTGGATTTTTAAAAATTTCACTTTTTTGTGAAAATATCCACTAAATGAGGGAATAATATGTGTTAGGCTATCCCAAGAGAGTTCCAAATGTGTGTGGGTAGAATATATATCCCACGGGGATAAAATTGAAAAAAGTTGAAAAAAATTTTTTTTTGGACTTACTAATTTTTCCGGCGTTCATCAGACTTTCAGATAGGGGAAATGTCAGTGAGCATACCAATATCAGTTCCAGAGCGATTTGCCCAATGAGTCCTTGATATTTAGTCGTTTTCAGCCAATTTTCTGGATTTTTGAAAATGTCACTTTTTTGTGAAAATATCCACTAAATGAGAGAATAATATGTGTGAGGGTACCCCAGGAGAGTTCCAAATGTGTGTGGGTAGAATATATATCCCACGGGGGTAAAATTGAAAAAAGTTGAAAAACATTTTTTTGGGGACTTAGTCATTTTTCCGGCGTTTATCAGACTTTCAGATAGGGGAAATGTGAGTGAGCGTTCTGATTTCAGTTCCAGAGCAATTCGCCCAATGAGTCCTTGATATTTAGTCGTTTTCAGCCAATTTTCTGGATTTTTGAAAATTTCACTTTTTTGTGAAAATATCCACTAAATGAGGGAATAATATGTGTGAGGCTATCCCAAGAGAGTTCCAAATGTGTGTGGGTAGAATATATATCCCACGGGGATAAAATTGAAAAAAGTTGAAAAAAAATTTTTTTTGGACTTACTAATTTTTCCGGCGTTCATCAGACTTTCAGATAGGGGAAATGTCAGTGAGCATTCCGATTTCAGTTCCAGAGTGATTCGCCCAATGAGTCCTTGATATTTAGTCATTTTCAGCCAATTTTCAGGATTTTTCAAAATTTCACTTTTTTGTGAAAATATCCACTAAATGAGGGAATAATATGTGTGAGGGTATCCCAAGAGAGTTCCAAATGTGTGTGGGTAGAATATATATCCCACGGGGATAAAATTGAAAAAAGTTGAAAAAAATTTTTTTTTGGACTTACTAATTTTTCCGGCGTTCATCAGACTTTCAGATAGGGGAAATGTCAGTGAGCATTCCGATATCAGTTCCAGAGCGATTCGCCCAATGAGTCCTTGATATTTAGTCGTTTTCAGCCAATTTTCTGGATTTTTGAAAATGTCACTTTTTTGTGAAAATATCCACTAAATGAGAGAATAATATGTGTGAGGGTACCCCAGGAGAGTTCCAAATGTGTGTGGGTAGAATATATATCCCACGGGGGTAAAATTGAAAAAAGTTGAAAAACATTTTTTTTGGGACTTAGTCATTTTTCCGTCGTTTATCAGACTTTCAGATAGGGGAAATGTGAGTGAGCGTTCCGATTTCAGTTCCAGAGCGATTCGCCCAATGAGTCCTTGATATTTACTCGTTTTCAGCCAATTTTCTGGATTTTTGAAAATTTCACTTTTTTGTGAAAATATCCACTAAATGAGGGAATAATATGTGTGAGGGTACCTCAGGAGAGTTCCAAATGTGTGTGGGTAGAATATATATCCCACGGGGGTAAAATTGAAAAAAGTTGAAAAAAAATTTTTTTTGGACTTAGTCATTTTTCCGGCGTTTATCAGACTTTCAGATAGGGGAAATGTCAGTGAGCGTTCTGATTTCAGTTCCAGAGCGATTCGCCCAATGAGTCCTTGATATTTAGTCGTTTTCAGCCAATTTTCTGGATTTTTAAAAATTTCACTTTTTTGTGAAAATATCCACTAAATGAGGGAATAATATGTGTGAGGCTATCCCAAGAGAGTTCCAAATGTGTGTGGGTAGAATATATATCCCACGGGGATAAAATTGAAAAAAGTTGAAAAAAATTTTTTTTTGGACTTACTAATTTTTCCGGCGTTCATCAGACTTTCAGATAGGGGAAATGTCAGTGAGCATTCCGATTTCAGTTCCAGAGCGATTCGCCCAATGAGTCCTTGATATTTAGTCATTTTCAGCCAATTTTCAGGATTTTTGAAAATTTCACTTTTTTGTGAAAATATCCACTAAATGAGGGAATAATATGTATGAGGGTACCCCAGGAGAGTTCCAAATGTGTGTGGGTAGAATATATATCCCACGAGGGTAAAATTGAACAAAGTTTAAAAAAAATTTTTTTTGGACTTAGTCATTTTTCCGGCGTTTATCAGACTTTCAGATAGGGAAAATGTCAGTGAGCGTTCAGATTTCAGTTCCAGAGTGATTCGCCCATTGAGTCCTTGATATTTAGTTGTTTTCAGCCAATTTTCTGGATTTTTAAAAATTTCACTTTTTTGTGAAAATATCCACTAAATGAGGGAATAATATGTGTGAGGCTATCCCAAGAGAGTTCCAAATGTGTGTGGGTAGAATATATATCCCACGGGGGTAAAATTGAAAAAAGTTGAAAAAAAATTTTTTTGGGACTTACTAATTTTTCCGGCGTTCATCAGACTTTCAGATAGGGGAAATGTCAGTGAGCGTTCTGATTTCAGTTCCAGAGCAATTCGCCCAATGAGTCCTTGATATTTAGTCGTTTTCAGCCAATTTTCAGAATTTTTGAAAATTTCACTTTTTTGTGAAAATATCCACTAAATGAGGGAATAATATGTATGAGGGTACCCCAGGAGAGTTCCAAATATGTGTGGGTAGAATATATATCCCACGGGGGTAAAATTGAAAAAAGTTTAAAAAAAAATTTTTTTGGACTTAGTCATTTTTCCGGCGTTTATCAGACTTTCAGATAGGGGAAATGTCAGTGAGCGTTCCCATTTCAGTTCCAGAGCGATTCGCCCAATGAGTCCTTGATATTTAGTCGTTTTCAGCCAATTTTCTGGATTTTTGAAAATTTCACTTTTTTGTGAAAATATCCACTAAATGAGGGAATAATATGTGTGAGGCTATCCCAAGAGAGTTCCAAATGTGTGTGGGTAGAATATATATCCCACGGGGATAAAATTGAAAAAAGTTGAAAAAAATTTTTTTTTGGACTTACTAATTTTTCCGGCGTTCATCAGACTTTCAGATAGGGGAAATGTCAGTGAGCATACCAATATCAGTTCCAGAGCGATTTGCCCAATGAGTCCTTGATATTTAGTCGTTTTCAGCCAATTTTCTGGATTTTTGAAAATGTCACTTTTTTGTGAAAATATCCACTAAATGAGAGAATAATATGTGTGAGGGTACCCCAGGAGAGTTCCAAATGTGTGTGGGTAGAATATATATCCCACGGGGGTAAAATTGAAAAAAGTTGAAAAACATTTTTTTGGGGACTTAGTCATTTTTCCGGCGTTTATCAGACTTTCAGATAGGGGAAATGTGAGTGAGCGTTCTGATTTCAGTTCCAGAGCAATTCGCCCAATGAGTCCTTGATATTTAGTCGTTTTCAGCCAATTTTCTGGATTTTTGAAAATTTCACTTTTTTGTGAAAATATCCACTAAATGAGGGAATAATATGTGTGAGGCTATCCCAAGAGAGTTCCAAATGTGTGTGGGTAGAATATATATCCCACGGGGATAAAATTGAAAAAAGTTGAAAAAAAATTTTTTTTGGACTTACTAATTTTTCCGGCGTTCATCAGACTTTCAGATAGGGGAAATGTCAGTGAGCATTCCGATTTCAGTTCCAGAGTGATTCGCCCAATGAGTCCTTGATATTTAGTCATTTTCAGCCAATTTTCAGGATTTTTGAAAATTTCACTTTTTTGTGAAAATATCCACTAAATGAGGGAATAATATGTGTGAGGGTATCCCAAGAGAGTTCCAAATGTGTGTGGGTAGAATATATATCCCACGGGGATAAAATTGAAAAAAGTTGAAAAAAATTTTTTTTTGGACTTACTAATTTTTCCGGCGTTCATCAGACTTTCAGATAGGGGAAATGTCAGTGAGCATTCCGATATCAGTTCCAGAGCGATTCGCCCAATGAGTCCTTGATATTTAGTCGTTTTCAGCCAATTTTCTGGATTTTTGAAAATGTCACTTTTTTGTGAAAATATCCACTAAATGAGAGAATAATATGTGTGAGGGTACCCCAGGAGAGTTCCAAATGTGTGTGGGTAGAATATATATCCCACGGGGGTAAAATTGAAAAAAGTTGAAAAACATTTTTTTTGGGACTTAGTCATTTTTCCGTCGTTTATCAGACTTTCAGATAGGGGAAATGTGAGTGAGCGTTCCGATTTCAGTTCCAGAGCGATTCGCCCAATGAGTCCTTGATATTTACTCGTTTTCAGCCAATTTTCTGGATTTTTGAAAATTTCACTTTTTTGTGAAAATATCCACTAAATGAGGGAATAATATGTGTGAGGGTACCTCAGGAGAGTTCCAAATGTGTGTGGGTAGAATATATATCCCACGGGGGTAAAATTGAAAAAAGTTGAAAAAAAATTTTTTTTGGACTTAGTCATTTTTCCGGCGTTTATCAGACTTTCAGATAGGGGAAATGTCAGTGAGCGTTCTGATTTCAGTTCCAGAGCGATTCGCCCAATGAGTCCTTGATATTTAGTCGTTTTCAGCCAATTTTCTGGATTTTGAAAAATTTCACTTTTTTGTGAAAATATCCACTAAATGAGGGAATAATATGTGTGAGGCTATCCCAAGAGAGTTCCAAATGTGTGTGGGTAGAATATATATCCCACGGGGATAAAATTGAAAAAAGTTGAAAAAAATTTTTTTTTGGACTTACTAATTTTTCCGGCGTTCATCAGACTTTCAGATAGGGGAAATGTCAGTGAGCATTCCGATTTCAGTTCCAGAGCGATTCGCCCAATGAGTCCTTGATATTTAGTCATTTTCAGCCAATTTTCAGGATTTTTGAAAATTTCACTTTTTTGTGAAAATATCCACTAAATGAGGGAATAATATGTATGAGGGTACCCCAGGAGAGTTCCAAATGTGTGTGGGTAGAATATATATCCCACGAGGGTAAAATTGAACAAAGTTTAAAAAAAATTTTTTTTGGACTTAGTCATTTTTCCGGCGTTTATCAGACTTTCAGATAGGGAAAATGTCAGTGAGCGTTCAGATTTCAGTTCCAGAGTGATTCGCCCATTGAGTCCTTGATATTTAGTTGTTTTCAGCCAATTTTCTGGATTTTTAAAAATTTCACTTTTTTGTGAAAATATCCACTAAATGAGGGAATAATATGTGTGAGGCTATCCCAAGAGAGTTCCAAATGTGTGTGGGTAGAATATATATCCCACGGGGGTAAAATTGAAAAAAGTTGAAAAAAAATTTTTTTGGGACTTACTAATTTTTCCGGCGTTCATCAGACTTTCAGATAGGGGAAATGTCAGTGAGCGTTCTGATTTCAGTTCCAGAGCAATTCGCCCAATGAGTCCTTGATATTTAGTCGTTTTCAGCCAATTTTCAGAATTGTTGAAAATTTCACTTTTTTGTGAAAATATCCACTAAATGAGGGAATAATATGTATGAGGGTACCCCAGGAGAGTTCCAAATATGTGTGGGTAGAATATATATCCCACGGGGGTAAAATTGAAAAAAGTTTAAAAAAAAATTTTTTTGGACTTAGTCATTTTTCCGGCGTTTATCAGACTTTCAGATAGGGGAAATGTCAGTGAGCGTTCCCATTTCAGTTCCAGAGCGATTCGCCCAATGAGTCCTTGATATTTAGTCGTTTTCAGCCAATTTTCTGGATTTTTGAAAATTTCACTTTTTTGTGAAAATATCCACTAAATGAGGGAATAATATGTGTGAGGCTATCCCAAGAGAGTTCCAAATGTGTGTGGGTAGAATATATATCCCACGGGGATAAAATTGAAAAAAGTTGAAAAAAATTTTTTTTTGGACTTACTAATTTTTCCGGCGTTCATCAGACTTTCAGATAGGGGAAATGTCAGTGAGCATTCCGATTTCAGTTCCAGAGCGATTCGCCCAATGAGTCCTTGATATTTAGTCATTTTCAGCCAATTTTCAGGATTTTTGAAAATTTCACTTTTTTGTGAAAATATCCACTAAATGAGGGAATAATATGTATGAGGGTACCCCAGGAGAGTTCCAAATGTGTGTGGGTAGAATATATATCCCACGAGGGTAAAATTGAACAAAGTTTAAAAAAAAATTTTTTTGGACTTAGTCATTTTTCCGGCGTTTATCAGACTTTCAGATAGGGAAAATGTCAGTGAGCGTTCAGATTTCAGTTCCAGAGCGATTCGCCCATTGAGTCCTTGATATTTAGTTGTTTTCAGCCAATTTTCTGGATTTTTGAAAATTTCACTTTTTTGTGAAAATATCCACTAAATGAGGGAATAATATGTGTGAGGCTATCCCAAGAGAGTTCCAAATGTGTGTGGGTAGAATATATATCCCACGGGGGTAAAATTGAAAAAAGTTGAAAAAAAATTTTTTTGGGACTTAGTCATTTTTCCGGCGTTCATCAGACTTTCAGATAGGGGAAATGTCAGTGAGCATTCCGATTTCAGTTCCAGAGCGATTCGCCCAATGAGTCCTTGATATTTAGTCATTTTCAGCCAATTTTCAGGATTTTTGAAAATTTCACTTTTTTGTGAAAATATCCACTAAATGAGGGAATAATATGTATGAGGGTACCCCAGGAGAGTTCCAAATGTGTGTGGGTAGAATATATATCCCACGAGGGTAAAATTGAACAAAGTTTAAAAAAAAATTTTTTTGGACTTAGTCATTTTTCCGGCGTTTATCAGACTTTCAGATAGGGAAAATGTCAGTGAGCGTTCAGATTTCAGTTCCAGAGCGATTCGCCCAATGAGTCCTTGATATTTAGTCGTTTTCAGCCAATTTTCTGGATTTTTAAAAATTTCACTTTTTTGTGAAAAGATCCACTAAATGAGGGAATAATATGTGTGAGGCTATCCCAAGAGAGTTCCAAATGTGTGTGGGTAGAATATATATCCCACGGGGATAAAATTGAAAAAAGTTGAAAAAAATTTTTCTTTGGACTTACTAATTTTTCCGGCGTTCATCAGACTTTCAGATAGGGGAAATGTCAGTGAGCGTTCTGATTTCAGTTCCAGAGTGATTCGCCCATTGAGTCCTTGATATTTAGTTGTTTTCAGCCAATTTTCAGGATTTTTAAAAATTTCACTTTTTTGTGAAAATATCCACTAAATGAGGGAATAATATGTGTGAGGCTATCCCAAGAGAGTTCCAAATGTGTGTGGGTAGAATATATATCCCACGGGGGTAAAATTGAAAAAAGTTGAAAAAAAATTTTTTTGGGACTTAGTCATTTTTCCGGCGTTCATCAGACTTTCAGATAGGGGAAATGTCAGTGAGCATTCCGATTTCAGTTCCAGAGCGATTCGCCCAATGAGTCCTTGATATTTAGTCATTTTCAGCCAATTTTCAGGATTTTTGAAAATTTCACTTTTTTGTGAAAATATCCACTAAATGAGGGAATAATATGTATGAGGGTACCCCAGGAGAGTTCCAAATGTGTGTGGGTAGAATATATATCCCACGAGGGTAAAATTGAACAAAGTTTAAAAAAAAATTTTTTTGGACTTAGTCATTTTTCCGGCGTTTATCAGACTTTCAGATAGGGAAAATGTCAGTGAGCGTTCAGATTTCAGTTCCAGAGCGATTCGCCCAATGAGTCCTTGATATTTAGTCGTTTTCAGCCAATTTTCTGGATTTTTAAAAATTTCACTTTTTTGTGAAAATATCCACTAAATGAGGGAATAATATGTGTGAGGCTATCCCAAGAGAGTTCCAAATGTGTGTGGGTAGAATATATATCCCACGGGGATAAAATTGAAAAAAGTTGAAAAAATTTTTTTTTTGGACTTACTAATTTTTCCGGCGTTCATCAGACTTTCAGATAGGGGAAATGTCAGTGAGCGTTCTGATTTCAGTTCCAGAGCAATTCGCCCAATGAGTCCTTGATATTTAGTCGTTTTCAGCCAATTTTCAGGATTTTTGAAAATTTCACTTTTTTGTGAAAATATCCACTAAATGAGGGAATAATATGTATGAGGGTACCCCAGGAGAGTTCCAAATATGTGTGGGTAGAATATATATCCCACGGGGGTAAAATTGAAAAAAGTTTAAAAAAAAATTTTTTTGGACTTAGTCATTTTTCCGGCGTTTATCAGACTTTCAGATAGGGGAAATGTCAGTGAGCGTTCCCATTTCAGTTCCAGAGCGATTCACCCAATGAGTCCTTGATATTTAGTCGTTTTCAGCCAATTTTCTGGATTTTTGAAAATTTCACTTTTTTGTGAAAATATCCACTAAATGAGGGAATAATATGTGTGAGGCTATCCCAAGAGAGTTCCAAATGTGTGTGGGTAGAATATATATCCCACGGGGATAAAATTGAAAAAAGTTGAAAAAAATTTTTTTTTGGACTTACTAATTTTTCCGGCGTTCATCAGACTTTCAGATAGGGGAAATGTCAGTGAGCATTCCGATTTCAGTTCCAGAGCGATTCGCCCAATGAGTCCTTGATATTTAGTCATTTTCAGCCAATTTTCAGGATTTTTGAAAATTTCACTTTTTTGTGAAAATATCCACTAAATGAGGGAATAATATGTATGAGGGTACCCCAGGAGAGTTCCAAATGTGTGTGGGTAGAATATATATCCCACGAGGGTAAAATTGAACAAAGTTTAAAAAAAATTTTTTTTGGACTTAGTCATTTTTCCGGCGTTTATCAGACTTTCAGATAGGGAAAATGTCAGTGAGCGTTCAGATTTCAGTTCCAGAGCGATTCGCCCATTGAGTCCTTGATATTTAGTTGTTTTCAGCCAATTTTCTGGATTTTTAAAAATTTCACTTTTTTGTGAAAATATCCACTAAATGAGGGAATAAGATGTGTGAGGCTATCCCAAGAGAGTTCCAAATGTGTGTGGGTAGAATATATATCCCACGGGGGTAAAATTGAAAAAAGTTGAAAAAAATTTTTTTTGGGACTTACTAATTTTTCCGGCGTTCACCAGACTTTCAGATAGGGGAAATGTCAGTGAGCATTCCAATATCAGTTCCAGAACGATTCGCCCAATGAGTCCTTGATATTTAGTCGTTTTCAGCCAATTTTCTGGATTTTTGAAAATGTCACTTTTTTGTGAAAATATCCACTAAATGAGAGAATAATATGTGTGAGGCTATCCCAGGAGAGTTCCAAATGTGTGTGGGTAGAATATATATCCCACGGGGATAAAATTGAAAAAAGTTGAAAAAAATTTTTTTTTGGACTTACTAATTTTTCCGGCGTTCATCAGACTTTCATATAGGGGAAATGTCAGTGAGCATTCCGATTTCAGTTCCAGAGCGATTCGCCCAATGAGTCCTTGATATTTAGTCATTTTCAGCCAATTCTCAGGATTTTTGAAAATTTCACTTTTTTGTGAAAATATCCACTAAATGAGAGAATAATATGTGTGAGGGTACCCCAGGAGAGTTCCAAATGTGTGTGGGTAGAATATATATCCCACGGGGGTAAAATTGAAAAAAGTTGAAAAACATTTTTTTGGGGACTTAGTCATTTTTCCGGCGTTTATCAGACTTTCAGATAGGGGAAATGTGAGTGAGCGTTCTGATTTCAGTTCCAGAGCGATTCGCCCAATGAGTCCTTGATATTTAGTCGTTTTCAGCCAATTTTCTGGATTTTTGAAAATTTCACTTTTTTGTGAAAATATCCACTAAATGAGGGAATAATATGTGTGAGGCTATCCCAAGAGAGTTCCAAATGTGTGTGGGTAGAATATATATCCCACGGGGATAAAATTGAAAAAAGTTGAAAAAAATTTTTTTTTGGACTTACTAATTTTTCCGGCGTTCATCAGACTTTCAGATAGGGGAAATGTCAGTGAGCATTCCGATTTCAGTTCCAGAGCGATTCGCCCAATGAGTCCTTGATATTTAGTCATTTTCAGCCAATTTTCAGGATTTTTGAAAATTTCACTTTTTTGTGAAAATATCCACTAAATGAGGGAATAATATGTATGAGGGTACCCCAGGAGAGTTCCAAATGTGTGTGGGTAGAATATATATCCCACGAGGGTAAAATTGAACAAAGTTTAAAAAAAATTTTTTTTGGACTTAGTCATTTTTCCGGCGTTTATCAGACTTTCAGATAGGGGAAATGTCAGTGAGCGTTCTGATTTCAGTTCCAGAGCAATTCGCCCAATGAGTCCTTGATATTTAGTCGTTTTCAGCCAATTTTCAGGATTTTTGAAAATTTCACTTTTTTGTGAAAATATCCACTAAATGAGGGAATAATATATATGAGGGTACCCCAGGAGAGTTCCAAATATGTGTGGGTAGAATATATATCCCACGGGGGTAAAATTGAAAAAAGTTTAAAAAAAAATTTTTTTGGACTTAGTCATTTTTCCGGCGTTTATCAGACTTTCAGATAGGGGAAATGTCAGTGAGCGTTCCCATTTCAGTTCCAGAGCGATTCGCCCAATGAGTCCTTGATATTTAGTCGTTTTCAGCCAATTTTCTGGATTTTTGAAAATTTCACTTTTTTGTGAAAATATCCACTAAATGAGGGAATAATATGTGTGAGGCTATCCCAAGAGAGTTCCAAATGTGTGTGGGTAGAATATATATCCCACGGGGATAAAATTGAAAAAAGTTGAAAAAAATTTTTTTTGGACTTACTAATTTTTCCGGCGTTCATCAGACTTTCAGATAGGGGAAATGTCAGTGAGCATTCCGATTTCAGTTCCAGAGCGATTCGCCCAATGAGTCCTTGATATTTAGTCATTTTCAGCCAATTTTCAGGATTTTTGAAAATTTCACTTTTTTGTGAAAATATCCACTAAATGAGGGAATAATATGTATGAGGGTACCCCAGGAGAGTTCCAAATGTGTGTGGGTAGAATATATATCCCACGAGGGTAAAATTGAACAAAGTTTAAAAAAAATTTTTTTTGGACTTAGTCATTTTTCCGGCGTTTATCAGACTTTCAGATAGGGAAAATGTCAGTGAGCGTTCAGATTTCAGTTCCAGAGCGATTCTCCCATTGAGTCCTTGATATTTAGTCGTTTTCAGCCAATTTTCTGGATTTTTAAAAATTTCACTTTTTTGTGAAAATATCCACTAAATGAGGGAATAATATGTGTGAGGCTATCCCAAGAGAGTTCCAAATGTGTGTGGGTAGAATATATATCCCACGGGGGTAAAATTGAAAAAAGTTGAAAAAAAATTTTTTTGGGACTTAGTCATTTTTCCGGCGTTCATCAGACTTTCAGATAGGGGAAATGTCAGTGAGCATTCCGATTTCAGTTCCAGAGCGATTCGCCCAATGAGTCCTTGATATTTAGTCATTTTCAGCCAATTTTCAGGATTTTTGAAAATTTCACTTTTTTGTGAAAATATCCACTAAATGAGGGAATAATATGTATGAGGGTACCCCAGGAGAGTTCCAAATGTGTGTGGGTAGAATATATATCCCACGAGGGTAAAATTGAACAAAGTTTAAAAAAAAAATTTTTTTGGACTTAGTCATTTTTCCGGCGTTTATCAGACTTTCAGATAGGGAAAATGTCAGTGAGCGTTCAGATTTCAGTTCCAGAGCGATTCGCCCAATGAGTCCTTGATATTTAGTCGTTTTCAGCCAATTTTCTGGATTTTTAAAAATTTCACTTTTTTGTGAAAATATCCACTAAATGAGGGAATAATATGTGTGAGGCTATCCCAAGAGAGTTCCAAATGTGTGTGGGTAGAATATATATCCCACGGGGATAAAATTGAAAAAAGTTGAAAAAAATTTTTTTTTGGACTTACTAATTTTTCCGGCGTTCATCAGACTTTCAGATAGGGGAAATGTCAGTGAGCATTCCAATATCAGTTCCAGAGCGATTCGCCCAATGAGTCCTTGATATTTAGTCGTTTTCAGCCAATTTTCTGGATTTTTGAAAATGTCACTTTTTTGTGAAAATATCCACTAAATGAGAGAATAATATGTGTGAGGGTACCCCAGGAGAGTTCCAAATGTGTGTGGGTAGAATATATATCCCACGGGGGTAAAATTGAAAAACGTTGAAAAACATTTTTTTGGGGACTTAGTCATTTTTCCGGCGTTTATCAGACTTTCAGATAGGGGAAATGTGAGTGAGCGTTCTGATTTCAGTTCCAGAGCGATTCGCCCAATGAGTCCTTGATATTTAGTCGTTTTCAGCCAATTTTCTGGATTTTTGAAAATTTCACTTTTTTGTGAAAATATCCACTAAATGAGAGAATAATATGTGTGAGGGTACCCCAGGAGAGTTCCAAATGTGTGTGGGTAGAATATATATCCCACGAGGGTAAAATTGAACAAAGTTGAAAAAAAATTTTTTTTGGACTTAGTCATTTTTCCGGCGTTTATCAGACTTTCAGATAGGGAAAATGTCAGTGAGCGTTCAGATTTCAGTTCCAGAGCGATTCGCCCATTGAGTCCTTGATATTTAGACGTTTTCAGCCAATTTTCTGGATTTTTAAAAATTTCACTTTTTTGTGAAAATATCCACTAAATGAGGGAATAATATGTGTGAGGGTATCCCAAGAGAGTTCCAAATGTGTGTGGGTAGAATATATATCCCACGGGGATAAAATTGAAAAAAGTTGAAAAAAAATTTTTTTTGGACTTACTAATTTTTCCGGCGTTCATCAGACTTTCAGATAGGGGAAATGTCAGTGAGCATTCCAATATCAGTTCCAGAGCGATTCGCCCAATGAGTCCTTGATATTTAGGCGTTTTCAGCCAATTTTCTGGATTTTTGAAAATGTCACTTTTTTGTGAAAATATCCACTAAATGAGAGAATAATATGTGTGAGGGTACCCCTGGAGAGTTCCAAATGTGTGTGGGTAGAATATATATCCCACGGGGGTAAAATTGAAAAAAGTTGAAAAACATTTTTTTGGGGACTTAGTCATTTTTCCGGCGTTTATCAGACTTTCAGATAGGGGAAATGTGAGTGAGCGTTCTGATTTCAGTTCCAGAGCGATTCGCCCAATGAGTCCTTGATATTTAGTCGTTTTCAGCCAATTTTCTGGATTTTTGAAAATTTCACTTTTTTGTGAAAATATCCACTAAATGAGGGAATAATATGTGTGAGGCTATCCCAAGAGAGTTCCAAATGTGTGTGGGTAGAATATATATCCCACGGGGATAAAATTGAAAAAAGTTGAAAAAAATTTTTTTTTGGACTTACTAATTTTTCCGGCGTTCATCAGACTTTCAGATAGGGGAAATGTCAGTGAGCATTCCGATTTCAGTTCCAGAGCGATTCGCCCAATGAGTCCTTGATATTTAGTCATTTTCAGCCAATTTTCAGGATTTTTGAAAATTTCACTTTTTTGTGAAAATATCCACTAAATGAGGGAATAATATGTATGAGGGTACCCCAGGAGAGTTCCAAATGTGTGTGGGTAGAATATATATCCCACGAGGGTAAAATTGAACAAAGTTTAAAAAAAATTTTTTTTGGACTTAGTCATTTTTCCGGCGTTTATCAGACTTTCAGATAGGGAAAATGTCAGTGAGCGTTCAGATTTCAGTTCCAGAGCGATTCGCCCATTGAGTCCTTGATATTTAGTCGTTTTCAGCCAATTTTCTGGATTTTTAAAAATTTCACTTTTTTGTGAAAATATCCACTAAATGAGGGAATAATATGTGTGAGGCTATCCCAAGAGAGTTCCAAATGTGTGTGGGTAGAATATATATCCCACGGGGGTAAAATTGAAAAAAGTTGAAAAAAAATTTTTTTGGGACTTAGTCATTTTTCCGGCGTTCATCAGACTTTCAGATAGGGGAAATGTCAGTGAGCATTCCGATTTCAGTTCCAGAGCGATTCGCCCAATGAGTCCTTGATATTTAGTCATTTTCAGCCAATTTTCAGGATTTTTGAAAATTTCACTTTTTTGTGAAAATATCCACTAAATGAGGGAATAATATGTATGAGGGTACCCCAGGAGAGTTCCAAATGTGTGTGGGTAGAATATATATCCCACGAGGGTAAAATTGAACAAAGTTTTAAAAAAAAATTTTTTTGGACTTAGTCATTTTTCCGGCGTTTATCAGACTTTCAGATAGGGGAAATGTGAGTGAGCGTTCTGATTTCAGTTCCAGAGCGATTCGCCCAATGAGTCCTTGATATTTAGTCGTTTTCAGCCAATTTTCTGGATTTTTGAAAATTTGACTTTTTTGTGAAAATATCCACTAAATGCGGGAATAATATGTGTGAGGCTATCCCAAGAGAGTTCCAAATGTGTGTGGGTAGAATATATATCCCACGGGGATAAAATTGAAAAAAGTTGAAAAAAATTTTTTTTTTGACTTACTAATTTTTCCGGCGTTCATCAGACTTTCAGATAGGGGAAATGTCAGTGAGCATTCCGATTTCAGTTCCAGAGCGATTCGCCCATTGAGTCCTTGATATTTAGTCGTTTTCAGCCAATTTTCTGGATTTTTGAAAATTTCACTTTTTTGTGAAAATATCCACTAAATGAGGGAATAATATGTGTGAGGGTACCCCAGGAGAGTTCCAAATGTGTGTGGGTAGAATATATATCCCACGGGGGTAAAATTGAAAAAAGTTGAAAAACATTTTTTTGGGGACTTAGTCATTTTTCCGGCGTTTATCAGACTTTCAGATAGGGGAAATGTCAGTGAGCGTTCCCATTTCAGTTCCAGAGCGATTCGCCCAATGAGTCCTTGATATTTAGTCGTTTTCAGCCAATTTTCTGGATTTTTGAAAATTTCACTTTTTTGTGAAAATATCCACTAAATGAGGGAATAATATGTGTGAGGCTATCCCAAGAGAGTTCCAAATGTGTGTGGGTAGAATATATATCCCACGGGGATAAAATTGAAAAAAGTTGAAAAAAATTTTTTTTGGACTTACTAATTTTTCCGGCGTTCATCAGACTTTCAGATAGGGGAAATGTCAGTGAGCATTCCGATTTCAGTTCCAGAGCGATTCGCCCAATGAGTCCTTGATATTTAGTCATTTTCAGCCAATTTTCAGGATTTTTGAAAATTTCACTTTTTTGTGAAAATATCCACTAAATGAGGGAATAATATGTATGAGGGTACCCCAGGAGAGTTCCAAATGTGTGTGGGTAGAATATATATCCCACGAGGGTAAAATTGAACAAAGTTTAAAAAAAATTTTTTTTGGACTTAGTCATTTTTCCGGCGTTTATCAGACTTTCAGATAGGGAAAATGTCAGTGAGCGTTCAGATTTCAGTTCCAGAGCGATTCGCCCATTGAGTCCTTGATATTTAGTCGTTTTCAGCCAATTTTCTGGATTTTTAAAAATTTCACTTTTTTGTGAAAATATCCACTAAATGAGGGAATAATATGTGTGAGGCTATCCCAAG
Organism: Phyllobates terribilis; assembly: GCF_046119375.1. Taxonomy (NCBI): domain Eukaryota; kingdom Metazoa; phylum Chordata; class Amphibia; order Anura; family Dendrobatidae; genus Phyllobates; species Phyllobates terribilis. The sequence goes on along the minus strand of NW_027362805.1, from coordinate 8,760,746 downwards.
AGAGTTCCAAATGTGTGTGGGTAGAATATATATCCCACGGGGGTAAAATTGAAAAAAGTTGAAAAAAAATTTTTTTTGGACTTAGTCATTTTTCCGGCGTTCATCAGACTTTCAGATAGGGGAAATGTCAGTGAGCATTCCGATTTCAGTTCCAGAGCGATTCGCCCAATGAGTCCTTGATATTTAGTCATTTTCAGCCAATTTTCAGGATTTTTGAAAATTTCACTTTTTTGTGAAAATATCCACTAAATGAGGGAATAATATGTATGAGGGTACCCCAGGAGAGTTCCAAATGTGTGTGGGTAGAATATATATCCCACGAGGGTAAAATTGAACAAAGTTTAAAAAAAAAATTTTTTTGGACTTAGTCATTTTTCCGGCGTTTATCAGACTTTCAGATAGGGAAAATGTCAGTGAGCGTTCAGATTTCAGTTCCAGAGCGATTCGCCCAATGAGTCCTTGATATTTAGTCGTTTTCAGCCAATTTTCTGGATTTTTAAAAATTTCACTTTTTTGTGAAAATATCCACTAAATGAGGGAATAATATGTGTGAGGCTATCCCAAGAGAGTTCCAAATGTGTGTGGGTAGAATATATATCCCACGGGGATAAAATTGAAAAAAGTTGAAAAAAATTTTTTTTTGGACTTACTAATTTTTCCAGCGTTCATCAGACTTTCAGATAGGGGAAATGTCAGTGAGCATTCCAATATCAGTTCCAGAGCGATTCGCCCAATGAGTCCTTGATATTTAGTCGTTTTCAGCCAATTTTCTGGATTTTTGAAAATGTCACTTTTTTGTGAAAATATCCACTAAATGAGAGAATAATATGTGTGAGGGTACCCCAGGAGAGTTCCAAATGTGTGTGGGTAGAATATATATCCCACGGGGGTAAAATTGAAAAACGTTGAAAAACATTTTTTTGGGGACTTAGTCATTTTTCCGGCGTTTATCAGACTTTCAGATAGGGGAAATGTGAGTGAGCGTTCTGATTTCAGTTCCAGAGCGATTCGCCCAATGAGTCCTTGATATTTAGTCGTTTTCAGCCAATTTTCTGGATTTTTGAAAATTTCACTTTTTTGTGAAAATATCCACTAAATGAGAGAATAATATGTGTGAGGGTACCCCAGGAGAGTTCCAAATGTGTGTGGGTAGAATATATATCCCACGAGGGTAAAATTGAACAAAGTTGAAAAAAAATTTTTTTTGGACTTAGTCATTTTTCCGGCGTTTATCAGACTTTCAGATAGGGGAAATGTCAGTGAGCATTCCGATATCAGTTCCAGAGCGATTCGCCCAATGAGTCCTTGATATTTAGTCGTTTTCAGCCAATTTTCAGGATTTTTGAAAATTTCACTTTTTTGTGAAAATATCCACTAAATGAGGGAATAATATGTATGAGGGTACCCCAGGAGAGTTCCAAATGTGTGTGGGTAGAATATATATCCCACGGGGGTAAAATTGAAAAAAGTTGAAAAACATTTTTTTGGGGACTTAGTCATTTTTCCGGCGTTTATCAGACTTTCAGATAGGGGAAATGTGAGTGAGCGTTCTGATTTCAGTTCCAGAGCGATTCGCCCAATGCGTCCTTGATATTTAGTCATTTTCAGCCAATTTTCAGGATTTTTGAAAATTTCACTTTTTTGTGAAAATATCCACTAAATGAGGGAATAATATGTATGAGGGTACCCCAGGAGAGTTCCAAATGTGTGTGGGTAGAATATATATCCCACGAGGGTAAAATTGAACAAAGTTTAAAAAAAATTTTTTTTGGACTTAGTCATTTTTCCGGCGTTTATCAGACTTTCAGATAGGGAAAATGTCAGTGAGCGTTCAGATTTCAGTTCCAGAGCGATTCGCCCATTGAGTCCTTGATATTTAGTCGTTTTCAGCCAATTTTCTGGATTTTTAAAAATTTCACTTTTTTGTGAAAATATCCACTAAATGAGGGAATAATATGTGTGAGGGTATCCCAAGAGAGTTCCAAATGTGTGTGGGTAGAATATATATCCCACGGGGATAAAATTGAAAAAAGTTGAAAAAAATTTTTTTTGGGACTTACTAATTTTTCCGGCGTTCATCAGACTTTCAGATAGGGGAAATGTCAGTGAGCATTCCAATATCAGTTCCAGAGCGATTCGCCCAATGAGTCCTTGATATTTAGTCGTTTTCAGCCAATTTTCTTGATTTTTGAAAATTTCACTTTTTTGTGAAAATATCCACTAAATGAGAGAATAATATGTTTGAGGGTACCCAATTAGAGTTCCAAATGTGTGTGGGTAGAATATATATCCCACGGGGGTAAAATTGAAAAAAGTTGAAAAACATTTTTTTTGGACTTAGTCATTTTTCCGGCGTTTATCAGACTTTCAGATAGGGGAAATGTGAGTGAGTGTTCTGATTTCAGTTCCAGAGCGATTCGCCCAATGAGTCCTTGATATTTAGTCGTTTTCAGCCAATTTTCTGGATTTTTGAAAATTTCACTTTTTTGTGAAAATATCCACTAAATGAGGGAATAATATGTGTGAGGCTATCCCAAGAGAGTTCCAAATGTGTGTGGGTAGAATATATATCCCACGGGGATAAAATTGAAAAAAGTTGAAAAAAATTTTTTTTTGGACTTACTAATTTTTCCGGCGTTCATCAGACTTTCAGATAGGGGAAATGTCAGTGAGCATTCCGATATCAGTTCCAGAGCGATTCGCCCAATGAGTCCTTGATATTTAGTCGTTTTCAGCCAATTTTCTGGATTTTTGAAAATGTCACTTTTTTGTGAAAATATCCACTAAATGAGAGAATAATATGTGTGAGGGTACCCCAGGAGAGTTCCAAATGTGTGTGGGTAGAATATATATCCCACGGGGGTAAAATTGAAAAAAGTTGAAAAACATTTTTTTGGGGACTTAGTCATTTTTCCGGCGTTTATCAGACTTTCAGATAGGGGAAATGTGAGTGAGCGTTCTGATTTCAGTTACAGAGCGATTCGCCCAATGAGTCCTTGATATTTAGTCGTTTTCAGCCAATTTTCTGGATTTTTGAAAATGTCACTTTTTTGTGAAAATATCCACTAAATGAGGGAATAATATGTGTGAGGGTACCCCAGGAGAGTTCCAAATGTGTGTGGGTAGAATATATATCCCACGGGGGTAAAATTGAAAAAAGTTGAAAAACATTTTTTTGGGGACTTAGTCATTTTTCCGGCGTTTATCAGACTTTCAGATAGGGGAAATGTGAGTGAGCGTTCTGATTTCAGTACCAGAGCGATTCGCCCAATGAGTCCTTGATATTTAGTCGTTTTCAGCCAATTTTCTGGATTTTTGAAAATTTCACTTTTTTGTGAAAATATCCACTTAATGAGGAAATAATATGTGTGAGGGTACCCCAGGAGAGTTCCAAATGTGTGTGGGTAGAATATATATCCCACGGGGGTAAAATTGAAAAAAGTTTAAAAAAAAATTTTTTTGGACTTAGTCATTTTTCCGGCGTTTATCAGACTTTCAGATAGGGGAAATGTCAGTGAGCATTCCGATATCAGTTCCAGAGCGATTCGCCCAATGAGTCCTTGATATTTAGTCATTTTCAGATAATTTTCAGGATTTTTGAAAATTTCACTTTTTTGTGAAAATATCCACTAAATGAGGGAATAATATGTATGAGGGTACCCCAGGAGAGTTCCAAATGTGTGTGGGTAGAATATATATCCCACGAGGGTAAAATTGAACAAAGTTTAAAAAAAATTTTTTTTGGACTTAGTCATTTTTCCGGCGTTTATCAGACTTTCAGATAGGGAAAATGTCAGTGAGCGTTCAGATTTCAGTTCCAGAGCGATTTGCCCATTGAGTCCTTGATATTTAGTCGTTTTCAGCCAATTTTCTGGATTTTTAAAAATTTCACTTTTTTGTGAAAATATCCACTAAATGAGGGAATAATATGTGTGAGGCTATCCCAAGAGAGTTCCAAATGTGTGTGGGTAGAATATATATCCCACGGGGGTAAAATTGAAAAAAGTTGAAAAAAAATTTTTTTGGGACTTAGTCATTTTTCCGGCGTTCATCAGACTTTCAGATAGGGGAAATGTCAGTGAGCATTCCGATTTCAGTTCCAGAGCGATTCGCCCAATGAGTCCTTGATATTTAGTCATTTTCAGCCAATTTTCAGGATTTTTGAAAATTTCACTTTTGTGTGAAAATATCCACTAAATGAGGGAATAATATGTATGAGGGTACCCCAGGAGAGTTCCAAATGTGTGTGGGTAGAATATATATCCCACGAGGGTAAAATTGAACAAAGTTTAAAAAAAAATTTTTTTGGACTTAGTCATTTTTCCGGCGTTTATCAGACTTTCAGATAGGGGAAATGTGAGTGAGCGTTCTGATTTCAGTTCCAGAGCGATTCGCCCAATGAGTCCTTGATATTTAGTCGTTTTCAGCCAATTTTCTGGATTTTTGAAAATTTGACTTTTTTGTGAAAATATCCACTAAATGCGGGAATAATATGTGTGAGGCTATCCCAAGAGAGTTCCAAATGTGTGTATGTAGAATATATATCCCACGGGGATAAAATTGAAAAAAGTTGAAAAAAATTTTTTTTTTGACTTACTAATTTTTCCGGCGTTCATCAGACTTTCACATAGGGGAAATGTCAGTGAGCATTCCGATTTCAGTTCCAGAGCGATTCGCCCAATGAGTCCTTGATATTTAGTCATTTTCAGCCAATTTTCAGGATTTTTGAAAATTTCACTTTTTTGTGAAAATATCCACTAAATGAGGGAATAATATGTATGAGGGTACCCAATTAGAGTTCCAAATGTGTGTGGGTAGAATATATATCCCACGGGGGTAAAATTGAAAAAAGTTGAAAAACATTTTTTTGGGGACTTAGTCATTTTTCCGGCGTTCATCAGACTTTCAGATAGGGGAAATGTCAGTGAGCATTCCGATATCAGTTCCAGAGCGATTCGCCCAATGAGTCCTTGATATTTAGTCGTTTTCAGCCAATTTTCTGGATTTTTGAAAATTTCAGTTTTTTGTGAAAATATCCACTAAATGAGAGAATAATATGTGTGAGGGTACCCCAGGAGAGTTCCAAATGTGTGTGGGTAGAATATATATCCCACGGGGGTAAAATTGAAAAAAGTTGAAAAACATTTTTTTTGGGACTTAGTCATTTTTCCGGCGTTTATCAGACTTTCAGATAGGGGAAATGTCAGTGAGCGTTCTGATTTCAGTTCCAGAGCGATTCGCCCAATGAGTCCTTGATATTTAGTCGTTTTCAGCCAATTTTCTGGATTTTTAAAAATTTCACTTTTTTGTGAAAATATCCTCTAAATGAGGGAATAATATGTGTGAGGGTATCCCAAGAGAGTTCCAAATGTGTGTGGGTAGCATATATATCCCACGGGGATAAAATTGAAAAAAGTTGAAAAAAATTTTTTTTTGGACTTACTAATTTTTCCGGCGTTCATCAGACTTTCAGATAGGGGAAATGTCAGTGAGCATTCCGATATCAGTTCCAGAGCGATTCGCCCAATGAGTCCTTGATATTTAGTCGTTTTCAGCCAATTTTCAGGATTTTTGAAAATTTCACTTTTTTGTGAAAATATCCACTAAATGAGGGAATAATATGTGTGAGGGTACCCCAGGAGAGTTCCAAATGTGTGTGGGTAGAATATATATCCCACGGGGGTAAAATTGAAAAAAGTTGAAAAACATTTTTTTGGGGACTTAGTCATTTTTCCGGCGTTTATCAGACTTTCAGATAGGGGAAATGTGAGTGAGCGTTCTGATTTCAGTTCCAGAGCGATTCGCCCAATGAGTCCTTGATATTTAGTCGTTTTCAGCCAATTTTCTGGATTTTTGAAAATTTCACTTTTTTGTGAAAATATCCACTAAATGCGGGAATAATATGTGTGAGGCTATCCCAAGAGAGTTCCAAATGTGTGTGGGTAGAATATATATCCCACGGGGATAAAATTGAAAAAAGTTGAAAAACATTTTTTTTGGGACTTAGTCATTTTTCCGGCGTTTATCAGACTTTCAGATAGGGGAAATGTCAGTGAGCGTTCTGATTTCAGTTCCAGAGCGATTCGCCCAATGAGTCCTTGATATTTAGTCGTTTTCAGCCAATTTTCTGGATTTTTAAAAATTTCACTTTTTTGTGAAAATATCCTCTAAATGAGGGAATAATATGTGTGAGGGTATCCCAAGAGAGTTCCAAATGTGTGTGGGTAGCATATATATCCCACGGGGATAAAATTGAAAAAAGTTGAAAAAAATTTTTTTTTGGACTTACTAATTTTTCCGGCGTTCATCAGACTTTCAGATAGGGGAAATGTCAGTGAGCATTCCGATATCAGTTCCAGAGCGATTCGCCCAATGAGTCCTTGATATTTAGTCGTTTTCAGCCAATTTTCAGGATTTTTGAAAATTTCACTTTTTTGTGAAAATATCCACTAAATGAGGGAATAATATGTGTGAGGGTACCCCAGGAGAGTTCCAAATGTGTGTGGGTAGAATATATATCCCACGGGGGTAAAATTGAAAAAAGTTGAAAAACATTTTTTTGGGGACTTAGTCATTTTTCCGGCGTTTATCAGACTTTCAGATAGGGGAAATGTGAGTGAGCGTTCTGATTTCAGTTCCAGAGCGATTCGCCCAATGAGTCCTTGATATTTAGTCGTTTTCAGCCAATTTTCTGGATTTTTGAAAATTTCACTTTTTTGTGAAAATATCCACTAAATGCGGGAATAATATGTGTGAGGCTATCCCAAGAGAGTTCCAAATGTGTGTGGGTAGAATATATATCCCACGGGGATAAAATTGAAAAAAGTTGAAAAAAATTTTTTTTGGGACTTACTAATTTTTCCGGCGTTCATCAGACTTTCAGATAGGGGAAATGTCAGTGAGCATTCCGATTTCAGTTCCAGAGCGATTCGCCCAATGAGTCCTTGATATTTAGTCATTTTCAGCCAATTTTCAGGATTTTTGAAAATTTCACTTTTTTGTGAAAATATCCACTAAATGAGGGAATAATATGTATGAGGGTACCCCAGGAGAGTTCCAAATGTGTGTGGGTAGAATATATATCCCACGAGGGTAAAATTGAACAAAGTTTAAAAAAAATTTTTTTTGGACTTAGTCATTTTTCCGGCGTTTATCAGACTTTCAGATAGGGAAAATGTCAGTGAGCGTTCAGATTTCAGTTCCAGAGCGATTCGCCCATTGAGTCCTTGATATTTAGTCGTTTTCAGCCAATTTTCTGGATTTTTAAAAATTTCACTTTTTTGTGAAAATATCCACTAAATGAGGGAATAATATGTGTGAGGGTATCCCAAGAGAGTTCCAAATGTGTGTGGGTAGAATATATATCCCACGGGGATAAAATTGAAAAAAGTTGAAAAAAATTTTTTTTGGGACTTACTAATTTTTCCGCCGTTCATCAGACTTTCAGATAGGGGAAATGTCAGTGAGCATTCCAATATCAGTTCCAGAGCGATTCGCCCAATGAGTCCTTGATATTTAGTCATTTTCAGCCAATTTTCTTGATTTTTGAAAATTTCACTTTTTTGTGAAAATATCCACTAAATAAGAGAATAATATGTTTGAGGGTACCCAATTAGAGTTCCAAATGTGTGTGGGTAGAATATATATCCCACGGGGGTAAAATTGAAAAAAGTTGAAAAACATTTTTTTTGGACTTAGTCATTTTTCCGGCGTTTATCAGACTTTCAGATAGGGGAAATGTGAGTGAGTGTTCTGATTTCAGTTCCAGAGCGATTCGCCCAATGAGTCCTTGATATTTAGTCGTTTTCAGCCAATTTTCTGGATTTTTGAAAATTTCACTTTTTTGTGAAAATATCCACTAAATGAGGGAATAATATGTGTGAGGCTATCCCAAGAGAGTTCCAAATGTGTGTGGGTAGAATATATATCCCACGGGGATAAAATTGAAAAAAGTTGAAAAAAATTTTTTTTTGGACTTACTAATTTTTCCGGCGTTCATCAGACTTTCAGATAGGGGAAATGTCAGTGAGCATTCCGATATCAGTTCCAGAGCGATTCGCCCAATGAGTCCTTGATATTTAGTCGTTTTCAGCCAATTTTCAGGATTTTTGAAAATTTCACTTTTTTGTGAAAATATCCACTAAATGAGGGAATAATATGTATGAGGGTACCCCAGGAGAGTTCCAAATGTGTGTGGGTAGAATATATATCCCACGGGGGTAAAATTGAAAAAAGTTTAAAAAAAATTTTTTTTGGACTTAGTCATTTTTCCGGCGTTTATCAGACTTTCAGATAGGGAAAATGTCAGTGAGCGTTCAGATTTCAGTTCCAGAGCGATTCGCCCAATGAGTCCTTGATATTTAGTCGTTTTCAGCCAATTTTCTGGATTTTTAAAAATTTCACTTTTTTGGGAAAATATCCACTAAATGAGGGAATAATATGTGTGAGGGTATCCCAGGAGAGTTCCAAATGTGTGTGGGTAGAATATATATCCCACCGGGATAAAATTGAAAAAAGTTGAAAAAAATTTTTTTTTGGACTTACTAATTTTTCCGGCGTTCATCAGACTTTCAGATAGGGGAAATGTCAGTGAGCATTCCGATTTCAGTTCCAGAGCGATTCGCCCAATGAGTCCTTGATATTTAGTCATTTTCAGCCAATTTTCAGGATTTTTGAAAATTTCACTTTTTTGTGAAAATATCCACTAAATGAGGGAATAATATGTATGAGGGTACCCCAGGAGAGTTCCAAATGTGTGTGGGTAGAATATATATCCCACGAGGGTAAAATTGAACAAAGTTTAAAAAAAATTTTTTTTGGACTTAGTCATTTTTCCGGTGTTTATCAGACTTTCAGATAGGGAAAATGTCAGTGAGCGTTCAGATTTCAGTTCCAGAGCGATTCGCCCATTGAGTCCTTGATATTTAGTCGTTTTCAGCCAATTTTCTGGATTTTTAAAAATTTCACTTTTTTGTGAAAATATCCACTAAATGAGGGAATAATATGTGTGAGGGTATCCCAAGAGAGTTCCAAATGTGTGTGGGTAGAATATATATCCCACGGGGATAAAATTGAAAAAAGTTGAAAAAAATTTTTTTTTGGACTTACTAATTTTTCCGGCGTTCATCAGACTTTCAGATAGGGGAAATGTCAGTGAGCATTCCAATATCAGTTCCAGAGCGATTCGCCCAATGAGTCCTTGATATTTAGTCGTTTTCAGCCAATTTTCTGGATTTTTGAAAATGTCACTTTTTTGTGAAAATATCCACTAAATGAGAGAATAATATGTGTGAGGGTACCCCAGGAGAGTTCCAAATGTGTGTGGGTAGAATATATATCCCACGGGGGTAAAATTGAAAAAAGTTGAAAAACATTTTTTTGGGGACTTAGTCATTTTTCCGGCGTTTATCAGACTTTCAGATAGGGGAAATGTGAGTGAGCGTTCTGATTTCAGTTCCAGAGCGATTCGCCCAATGAGTCCTTGATATTTAGTCGTTTTCAGCCAATTTTCTGGATTTTTGAAAATGTCACTTTTTTGTGAAAATATCCACTAAATGAGGGAATAATATGTGTGAGGGTACCCCAGGAGAGTTCCAAATGTGTGTGGGTAGAATATATATCCCACGGGGGTAAAATTGAAAAAAGTTGAAAAACATTTTTTTGGGGACTTAGTCATTTTTCCGGCGTTTATCAGACTTTCAGATAGGGGAAATGTGAGTGAGCGTTCTGATTTCAGTTCCAGAGCGATTCGCCCAATGAGTCCTTGATATTTAGTCGTTTTCAGCCAATTTTCTGGATTTTTGAAAATTTCACTTTTTTGTGAAAATATCCACTTAATGAGGAAATAATATGTGTGAGGGTACCCCAGGAGAGTTCCAAATGTGTGTGGGTAGAATATATATCCCACGGGGGTAAAATTGAAAAAAGTTTAAAAAAAAATTTTTTTGGACTTAGTCATTTTTCCGGCGTTTATCAGACTTTCAGATAGGGGAAATGTCAGTGAGCATTCCGATATCAGTTCCAGAGCGATTCGCCCAATGAGTCCTTGATATTTAGTCATTTTCAGATAATTTTCAGGATTTTTGAAAATTTCACTTTTTTGTGAAAATATCCACTAAATGAGGGAATAATATGTATGAGGGTACCCCAGGAGAGTTCCAAATGTGTGTGGGTAGAATATATATCCCACGAGGGTAAAATTGAACAAAGTTTAAAAAAAATTTTTTTTGGACTTAGTCATTTTTCCGGCGTTTATCAGACTTTCAGATAGGGAAAATGTCAGTGAGCGTTCAGATTTCAGTTCCAGAGCGATTTGCCCAATGAGTCCTTGATATTTAGTCGTTTTCAGCCAATTTTCTGGATTTTTAAAAATTTCACTTTTTTGTGAAAATATCCACTAAATGAGGGAATAATATGTATGAGGGTACCCCAGGAGAGTTCCAAATGTGTGTGGGTAGAATATATATCCCACGAGGGTAAAATTGAACAAAGTTTAAAAAAAATTTTTTTTGGACTTAGTCATTTTTCCGGCGTTTATCAGACTTTCAGATAGGGAAAATGTCAGTGAGCGTTCAGATTTCAGTTCCAGAGCGATTCGCCCAATGAGTCCTTGATATTTAGTCGTTTTCAGCCAATTTTCTGGATTTTTAAAAATTTCACTTTTTTGTGAAAATATCCACTAAATGAGGGAATAATATGTGTGAGGGTATCCCAGGAGAGTTCCAAATGTGTGTGGGTAGAATATATATCCCACGGGGATAAAATTGAAAAAAGTTGAAAAAAATTTTTTTTTGGACTTACTAATTTTTCCGGCGTTCATCAGACTTTCAGATAGGGGAAATGTCAGTGAGCATTCCAATATCAGTTCCAGAGCGATTCGCCCAATGAGTCCTTGATATTTAGTCGTTTTCAGCCAATTTTCTGGATTTTTGAAAATGTCACTTTTTTGTGAAAATATCCACTAAATGAGAGAATAATATGTGTGAGGGTACCCCAGGAGAGTTCCAAATGTGTGTGGGTAGAATATATATCCCACGGGGGTAAAATTGAAAAAAGTTTAAAAAAAATTTTTTTTGGACTTAGTCATTTTTCCGGCGTTTATCAGACTTTCAGATAGGGGAAATGTCAGTGAGCATTCCGATATCAGTTCCAGAGCGATTCGCCCAATGAGTCCTTGATATTTAGTCGTTTTCAGCCAATTTTCTGGATTTTTGAAAATGTCACTTTTTTGTGAAAATATCCACTAAATGAGGGAATAATATGTGTGAGGGTACCCCAGGAGAGTTCCAAATGTGTGTGGGTAGAATATATATCCCACGGGGGTAAAATTGAAAAAAGTTGAAAAACATTTTTTTGGGGACTTAGTCATTTTTCCGGCGTTTATCAGACTTTCAGAGAGGGGAAATGTGAGTGAGCGTTCTGATTTCAGTTCCAGAGCGATTTGCCCAATGAGTCCTTGATATTTAGTCGTTTTCAGCCAATTTTCTGGATTTTTGAAAATTTAACTTTTTTGTGAAAATATCCACTAAATAAGGGAATAATATGTGTGAGGGTACCCCAGGAGAGTTCCAAATGTGTGTGGGTAGAATATATATCCCACGGGGGTAAAATTGAAAAAAGTTTAAAAAAAAATTTTTTTGGACTTAGTCATTTTTCCGGCGTTTATCAGACTTTCAGATAGGGGAAATGTCAGTGAGCATTCCGATATCAGTTCCAGAGCGATTCGCCCAATGAGTCCTTGATATTTAGTCGTTTTCAGCCAATTTTCTGGATTTTTGAAAATTTCAGTTTTTTGTGAAAATATCCACTAAATGAGAGAATAATATGTGTGAGGGTACCCCAGGAGAGTTCCAAATGTGTGTGGGTAGAATATATATCCCACGGGGGTAAAATTGAAAAAAGTTGAAAAACATTTTTTTTGGGACTTAGTCATTTTTCCGGCGTTTATCAGACTTTCAGATAGGGGAAATGTCAGTGAGCGTTCTGATTTCAGTTCCAGAGCGATTCGCCCAATGAGTCCTTGATATTTAGTCGTTTTCAGCCAATTTTCTGGATTTTTAAAAATTTCACTTTTTTGTGAAAATATCCTCTAAATGAGGGAATAATATGTGTGAGGGTATCCCAAGAGAGTTCCAAATGTGTGTGGGTAGAATATATATCCCACGGGGATAAAATTGAAAAAAGTTGAAAAAAATTTTTTTTTGGACTTACTAATTTTTCCGGCGTTCATCAGACTTTCAGATAGGGGAAATGTCAGTGAGCATTCCGATATCAGTTCCAGAGCGATTCGCCCAATGAGTCCTTGATATTTAGTCGTTTTCAGCCAATTTTCAGGATTTTTGAATATTTCACTTTTTTGTGAAAATATCCACTAAATGAGGGAATAATATGTATGAGGGTACCCCAGGAGAGTTCCAAATGTGTGTGGGTAGAATATATATCCCACGGGGGTAAAATTGAAAAAAGTTTAAAAAAAATTTTTTTTGGACTTAGTCATTTTTCCGGCGTTTATCAGACTTTCAGATAGGGAAAATGTCAGTGAGCGTTCAGATTTCAGTTCCAGAGCGATTCGCCCAATGTGTCCTTGATATTTAGTCGTTTTCAGCCAATTTCCTGGATTTTTAAAAATTTCACTTTTTTGGGAAAATATCCACTAAATGAGGGAATAATATGTGTGAGGGTATCCCAGGAGAGTTCCAAATGTGTGTGGGTAGAATATATATCCCACGGGGATAAAATTGAAAAAAGTTGAAAAAAATTTTTTTTTGGACTTAGTCATTTTTCCGGCGTTTATCAGACTTTCAGATAGGGGAAATGTCAGTGAGCATTCTGATTTCAGTTCCAGAGCGATTCGCCCAATGAGTCCTTGATATTTAGTCATTTTCAGCCAATTTTCAGGATTTTTGAAAATTTCACTTTTTTGTGAAAATATCCACTAAATGAGGGAATAATACGTATGAGGGTACCCCAGGAGAGTTCCAAATGTGTGTGGGTAGAATATATATCCCACGAGGGTAAAATTGAACAAAGTTTAAAAAAAATTTTTTTGGGACTTAGTCATTTTTCCGGCGTTTATCAGACTTTCAGATAGGGAAAATGTCAGTGAGCGTTCAGATTTCAGTTCCAGAGCGATTCGCCCAATGAGTCCTTGATATTTAGTCGTTTTCAGCCAATTTTCTGGATTTTTAAAAATTTCACTTTTTTGTGAAAATATCCACTAAATGAGGGAATAATATGTGTGAGGGTACCCCAGGAGAGTTCCAAATGTGTGTGGGTAGAATATATATCCCACGGGGGTAAAATTGAAAAAAGTTTAAAAAAAATTTTTTTTGGACTTAGTCATTTTTCCGGCGTTTATCAGACTTTCAGATAGGGGAAATGTCAGTGAGAATTCCGATATCAGTTCCAGAGCGATTCGCCCAATGAGTCCTTGATATTTAGTCGTTTTCAGCCAATTTTCTGGATTTTTGAAAATTTCAGTTTTTTGTGAAAATATCCACTAAATGAGAGAATAATATGTGTGAGGGTACCCCAGGAGAGTTCCAAATGTGTGTGGGTAGAATATATATCCCACGGGGGTAAAATTGAAAAAAGTTGAAAAACATTTTTTTTGGGACTTAGTCATTTTTCCGGCGTTTATCAGACTTTCAGATAGGGGAAATGTCAGTGAGCGTTCTGATTTCAGTTCCAGAGCGATTCGCCCAATGAGTCCTTGATATTTAGTCGTTTTCAGCCAATTTTCAGGATTTTTGAAAATTTCACTTTTTTGTGAAAATATCCACTAAATGAGGGAATAATATGTATGAGGGTACCCCAGGAGAGTTCCAAATGTGTGTGGGTAGAATATATATCCCACGGGGGTAAAATTGAAAAAAGTTTAAAAAAAATTTTTTGTGGACTTAGTCATTTTTCCAGCTTTTATCAGACTTTCAGATAGGGGAAATGTCAGTGCGCGTTCCGATTTCAGTTCCAGAGCAATTCGCCCAATGAGTCCTTGATATTTAGTCGTTTTCAGCCAATTTTCTGGATTTTTGAAAATTTCACTTTTTTGTGAAAATATCCACTAAATGAGAGAATAATATGTGTGAGGGTACCCAAGGAGAGTTCCAAATGTGTGTGGGTAGAATATATATCCTACGGGGGTAAAATTGAAAAAAGTTGAAAAAAATTTTTTTTGGGACTTAGTCATTTTTCCGGCGTTCATCAGACTTTCAGATAGGGGAAATGTCAGTGAGCATTCCGATTTCAGTTCCAGAGTGATTCGCCCAATGAGTCCTTGATATTTAGTCGTTTTCAGCCAATTTTCTGAATTTTTGAAAATTTCACTTTTTTGTGAAAACATCCACTAAATGAGGGAATAATATGTGTGAGGGTACCCCAGGAGAGTTCCAAATGTGTGTGGTAGAATATATATCCCACGGGGGTAAAATTGAAAAAAGTTGAAAAATTTTTTTTTTTGGACTTAGTCATTTTTCCTGCGTTTATCAGACTTTCACATAGGGGAAATGTCAGTGAGCGTTCCGATTTCAGTTCCAGAGCGATTCGCCCAATGAGTCCTTGATATTTAGTCGTTTTCAGCCAATTTTCTTGATTTTTGAAAATTTCACTTTTTTGTGAAAATATCCACTAAATGAGAGAATAATATGTGTGAGGGTACCCAAGGAGAGTTCCAAATGTGTGTGGGTAGAATATATATCCCACGGGGATAAAATTGAAAAAAGTTCAAAAAAATTTTTTTTTGCACTTACTAATTTTTCCAGCGTTCATCAGACTTTCAGATAGGGGAAATGTCAGTGAGCATTCCGATATCAGTTCCAGAGCGACTCGCCCAATGAGTCCTTGATATTTAGTCGTTTTCAGCCAATTTTCTGGATTTTTGAAAATGTCACTTTTTTGTGAAAACATCCACTAAATGAGGGAATAATATGTGTGAGGGTACCCCAGGAGAGTTCCAAATGTGTGTGGTAGAATATATATCCCACGGGGGTAAAATTGAAAAAAGTTGAAAAATTTTTTTTTTTGGACTTAGTCATTTTTCCGGCGTTTATCAGACTTTCAGATAGGGGAAATGTCAGTGAGCGTTCTGATTTCAGTTCCAGAGCGATTCGCCCAATGAGTCCTTGATATTTAGTCGTTTTCAGCCAATTTTCAGGATTTTTGAAAATTTCACTTTTTTGTGAAAACATCCACTAAATGAGGGAATAATATGTGTGAGGGTATCCCAAGAGAGTTCCAAATGTGTGTGGGTAGAATATATATCCCACGGGGGTAAAATTGAAAAAAGTTGAAAAATTTTTTTTTTTGGACTTAGTCATTTTTCCGGCGTTCATCAGACTTTCAGATAGGGGAAATGTCAGTGAGCATTCCGATTTCAGTTCCAGAGCAATTCGCCCAATGAGTCCTTGATATTTAGACGTTTTCAGCCAATTTTCTGGATTTTTGAAAATTTCACTTTTTTGTGAAAATATCCACTAAATGAGAGAATAATATGTGTGAGGGTACCCAATGAGAGTTCCAAATGTGTGTGGGTAGAATATATATCCCACGGGGGTAAAATTGAAAAAAGTTGAAAAATAATTTTTTTGGGACTTAGTCATTTTTCCGGTGTTCATCAGACTTTCAGATAGGGGAAATGTCAGTGAGCATTCCGATTTCAGTTCCAGAGCGATTCGACCAATGAGTCCTTGATATTTAGACGTTTTCAGCTAATTTTCTGGATTTTTGAAAATTTCACTTTTTTGTGAAAATATCCACTAAATGAGGGAATAATATGTGTGAGGGTACCCCAGGAGAGTTCCAAATGTGTGTGGGTAGAATATATATCCCACGGGGGTAAAATTGAAAAAAGTTGAAAAAAAAATTTTTTTGGACTTAGTCATTTTTCCGGCGTTTATCAGACTTTCAGATAGGGGAAATGTCAGTGAGCGTTCTGATTTCAGTTCCAGAGCAATTCGCCCAATGAGTCCTTGATATTTAGTCATTTTCAGCCAATTTTCAGGATTTTTGAAAATTTCACTTTTTTGTGAAAATATCCACTAAATGAGGGAATAATATGTATGAGGGTACCCCAGGAGAGTTCCAAATGTGTGTGGGTAGAATATATATCCCACGAGGGTAAAATTGAACAAAGTTTAAAAAAAAATTTTTTTGGACTTAGTCATTTTTCCGGCGTTTATCAGACTTTCAGATAGGGAAAATGTCAGTGAGCGTTCAGATTTCAGTTCCAGAGCGATTCGCCCAATGAGTCCTTGATATTTAGTCGTTTTCAGCCAATTTTCTTGATTTTTGAAAATTTCACTTTTTTGTGAAAATATCCACTAAATGAGAGAATAATATGTGTGAGGGTACCCAAGGAGAGTTCCAAATGTGTGTGGGTAGAATATATATCTCACGGGGGTAAAATTGAAAAAAGTTGAAAAATAATTTTTTGGGACTCAGTCATTTTTCCGGTGTTCATCAGACTTTCAGATAGGGGAAATGTCAGTGAGCATTCCGATTTCAGTTCCAGAGCGATTCGCCCAATGAGTCCTTGATATTTAGACGTTTTCAGCCAATTTTCTGGATTTTTGAAAATTTCACTTTTTTGTGAAAATATCCACTAAATGAGAGAATAATATGTGTGAGGGTACGCCAGGAGAGTTCCAAATGTGTGTGGGTAGAATATATATCCCACGGGGGTAAAATTGAAAAAAGTTGAAAAAAATTTTTTTGGGGACTTAGTCATTTTTCCGGTGTTCATCAGACTTTCAGATAGGGGAAATGTCAGTGAGCATTCCGATTTCAGTTCCAGAGCGATTCGACCAATGAGTCCTTGATATTTAGACGTTTTCAGCTAATTTTCTGGATTTTTGAAAATTTCACTTTTTTGTGAAAATATCCACTAAATGAGGGAATAATATGTGTGAGGGTACCCCAGGAGAGTTCCAAATGTGTGTGGGTAGAATATATATCCCACGGGGGTAAAATTGAAAAAAGTTGAAAAAAAATTTTTTTTGGACTTAGTCATTTTTCCGGCGTTTATCAGACTTTCAGATAGGGGAAATGTCAGTGAGCGTTCTGATTTCAGTTCCAGAGCGATTCGCCCAATGAGTCCTTGATATTTAGTCATTTTCAGCCAATTTTCAGGATTTTTGAAAATTTCACTTTTTTGTGAAAATATCCACTAAATGAGGGAATAATATGTGTGAGGGTACCCCAGGAGAGTTCCAAATGTGTGTGGGTAGAATATATATCCCACGATGGTAAAATTGAAAAAAGTTGAAAAAATTTTTTTTTTGCACTTAGTCATTTTTCCGGCGTTTATCAGACTTTCAGATAGGGAAAATGTCAGTGAGCGTTCAGATTTCAGTTCCAGAGCGATTCGCCCAATGAGTCCTTGATATTTAGACGTTTTCAGCCAATTTTCTGGATTTTTGAAAATTTCACTTTTTTGTGAAAATATCCACTAAATGAGAGAATAATATGTGTGAGGGTACCCCAGGAGAGTTCCAAATGTGTGTGGGTAGAATATATATCCCACGAGGGTAAAATTGAACAAAGTTTAAAAAAAATTTTTTTTGGACTTAGTCATTTTTCCGGCGTTTATCAGACTTTCAGATAGGGAAAATGTCAGTGAGCATTCAGATTTCAGTTCCAGAGCGATTCGCCCAATGAGTCCTTGATATTTAGACGTTTTCAGCCAATTTTCTGGATTTTTGAAAATTTCACTTTTTTGTGAAAATATCCACTAAATGAGAGAATAATATGTGTGAGGGTACCCAATGAGAGTTCCAAATGTGTGTGGGTAGAATATATATCCCACGGGGGTAAAATTGAAAAAAGTTGAAAAATAATTTTTTTGGGACTTAGTCATTTTTCCGGTGTTCATCAGACTTTCAGATAGGGGAAATGTCAGTGAGCATTCCGATTTCAGTTCCAGAGCGATTCGACCAATGAGTCCTTGATATTTAGACGTTTTCAGCCAATTTTCTGGATTTTTGAAAATTTCACTTTTTTGTGAAAATATCCACTAAATGAGGGAATAATATGTGTGAGGGTACCCAAGGAGAGTTCCAAATGTGTGTGGGTAGAATATATATCCTACGGGGGTAAAATTGAAAAAAGTTGAAAAAAATTTTTTTTGGGACTTAGTCATTTTTCCGGCGTTCATCAGACTTTCAGATAGGGGAAATGTCAGTGAGCATTCCGATTTCAGTTCCAGAGTGATTCGCCCAATGAGTCCTTGATATTTAGTCGTTTTCAGCCAATTTTCTGAATTTTTGAAAATTTCACTTTTTTGTGAAAACATCCACTAAATGAGGGAATAATATGTGTGAGGGTACCCCAGGAGAGTTCCAAATGTGTGTGGTAGAATATATATCCCACGGGGGTAAAATTGAAAAAAGTTGAAAAATTTTTTTTTTTGGACTTAGTCATTTTTCCTGCGTTTATCAGACTTTCACATAGGGGAAATGTCAGTGAGCGTTCCGATATCAGTTCCAGAGCGATTCGCCCAATGAGTCCTTGATATTTAGTCGTTTTCAGCCAATTTTCTTGATTTTTGAAAATTTCACTTTTTTGTGAAAATATCCACTAAATGAGAGAATAATATGTGTGAGGGTACCCAAGGAGAGTTCCAAATGTGTGTGGGTAGAATATATATCCCACGGGGATAAAATTGAAAAAAGTTCAAAAAAATTTTTTTTTGCACTTACTAATTTTTCCGGCGTTCATCAGACTTTCAGATAGGGGAAATGTCAGTGAGCATTCCGATATCAGTTCCAGAGCGACTCGCCCAATGAGTCCTTGATATTTAGTCGTTTTCAGCCAATTTTCTGGATTTTTGAAAATGTCACTTTTTTGTGAAAACATCCACTAAATGAGGGAATAATATGTGTGAGGGTACCCCAGGAGAGTTCCAAATGTGTGTGGTAGAATATATATCCCACGGGGGTAAAATTGAAAAAAGTTGAAAAATTTTTTTTTTTGGACTTAGTCATTTTTCCGGCGTTTATCAGACTTTCAGATAGGGGAAATGTCAGTGAGCGTTCTGATTTCAGTTCCAGAGCGATTCGCCCAATGAGTCCTTGATATTTAGTCGTTTTCAGCCAATTTTCAGGATTTTTGAAAATTTCACTTTTTTGTGAAAACATCCACTAAATGAGGGAATAATATGTGTGAGGGTATCCCAAGAGAGTTCCAAATGTGTGTGGGTAGAATATATATCCCACGGGGGTAAAATTGAAAAAAGTTGAAAAATTTTTTTTTTTGGACTTAGTCATTTTTCCGGCGTTCATCAGACTTTCAGATAGGGGAAATGTCAGTGAGCATTCCGATTTCAGTTCCAGAGCGATTCGACCAATGAGTCCTTGATATTTAGACGTTTTCAGCCAATTTTCTGGATTTTTGAAAATTTCACTTTTTTGTGAAAATATCCACTAAATGAGGGAATAATATGTGTGAGGGTACCCCAGGAGAGTTCCAAATGTGTGTGGGTAGAATATATATCCCACGGGGGTAAAATTGAAAAAAGTTGAAAAAAAATTTTTTTTGGACTTAGTCATTTTTCCGGCGTTTATCAGACTTTCAGATAGGGGAAATGTCAGTGAGCGTTCTGATTTCAGTTCCAGAGCAATTCGCCCAATGAGTCCTTGATATTTAGTCATTTTCAGCCAATTTTCAGGATTTTTGAAAATTTCACTTTTTTGTGAAAATATCCACTAAATGAGAGAATAATAAGTGTGAGGGTACCCAATGAGAGTTCCAAATGTGTGTGGGTAGAATATATATCCCACGGGGGTAAAATTGAAAAAAGTTGAAAAATAATTTTTTTGGGACTTAGTCATTTTTCCGGTGTTCATCAGACTTTCAGATAGGGAAAATGTCAGTGAGCGTTCAGATTTCAGTTCCAGAGCGATTCGCCCAATGAGTCCTTGATATTTAGTCGTTTTCAGCCAATTTTCTTGATTTTTGAAAATTTCACTTTTTTGTGAAAATATCCACTAAATGAGAGAATAATATGTGTGAGGGTACCCAAGGAGAGTTCCAAATGTGTGTGGGTAGAATATATATCTCACGGGGGTAAAATTGAAAAAAGTTGAAAAATAATTTTTTGGGACTCAGTCATTTTTCCGGTGTTCATCAGACTTTCAGATAGGGGAAATGTCAGTGAGCATTCCGATTTCAGTTCCAGAGCAATTCGCCCAATGAGTCCTTGATATTTAGACGTTTTCAGCCAATTTTCTGGATTTTTGAAAATTTCACTTTTTTGTGAAAATATCCACTAAATGAGAGAATAATATGTGTGAGGGTACGCCAGGAGAGTTCCAAATGTGTGTGGGTAGAATATATATCCCACGGGGGTAAAATTGAAAAAAGTTGAAAAAAATTTTTTTGGGGACTTAGTCATTTTTCCGGCGTTCATCAGACTTTCAGATAGGGGAAATTTGAGTGAGCGCTCCGATTTCAGTTCCAGAGCGATTCGCCCAATGAGTCCTTGATATTTAGTTGTTTTCAGCCAATTTTCTGGATTTTTGAAAATTTCACTTTTTTGTGAAAATATCCACTAAATGAGGGAATAATATGTGTGAGGGTACCCCAGGAGAGTTCCAAATGTGTGTGGGTAGAATATATATCCCACGGGGGTAAAATTGAAAAAAGTTGAAAAAAAATTTTTTTTGGACTTAGTCATTTTTCCGGCGTTTATCAGACTTTCAGATAGGGAAAATGTCAGTGAGCGTTCAGATTTCAGTTCCAGAGCGATTCGCCCAATGAGTCCTTGATATTTAGTCGTTTTCAGCCAATTTTCTGGATTTTTGAAAATGTCACTTTTTTGTGAAAATATCCACTAAATGAGGGAATAATATGTGTGAGGGTACCCCTGGAGAGTTCCAAATGTGTGTGGGTAGAATATATATCCCACGGGGTGAAATTGAAAAAAGTTGAAAAAAATTTTTTTTGGACTTAGTCATTTTTCCGGCGTTTATCAGACTTTCAGATAGGGGAAATGTCAGTGAGCGTTCTGATTTCAGTTCCAGAGCGATTCGCCCAATGAGTCCTTGATATTTAGTCGTTTTCAGCCAATTTTCAGGATTTTTGAAAATTTCACTTTTTTGTGAAAACATCCACTAAATGAGGGAATAATATGTGTGAGGGTATCCCAAGAGAGTTCCAAATGTGTGTGGGTAGAATATATATCCCACGGGGATAAAGTTGAAAAAAGTTGAAAAAAATTTTTTTTTGGACTTACTAATTTTTCCGGCGTTCATCAGACTTTCAGATAGGGGAAATGTCAGTGAGCATTCCGATATCAGTTCCAGAGCGATTCGCCCAATGAGTCCTTGATATTTAGTCGTTTTCAGCCAATTTTCTGGATTTTTGAAAATTTCACTTTTTTGTGACAATATCCACTAAATGAGAGAATAATATGTGTGAGGGTACCCCAGGAGAGTTCCAAATGTGTGTGGGTAGAATATATATCCCACGGGGATAAAATTGAAAAAAGTTGAAAAAAATTTTTTTTTGGACTTACTAATTATTCCGGCGTTCATCAGACTTTCAGATAGGGGAAATGTCAGTGAGCGTTCCGATTTCAGTTCCAGAGCGATTCGCCCAATGAGTCCTTGATATTTAGTCATTTTCAGCCAATTTTCAGGATTTTTGAAAATTTCACTTTTTTGTGAAAATATCCACTAAATGAGGGAATAATATGTGTGAGGGTACCCCAGGAGAGTTCCAAATGTGTGTGGGTAGAATATATATCCCACGGGGGTAAAATTGAAAAAAGTTGAAAAAAAATTTTTTTTGCACTTAGTCATTTTTCCGGCGTTTATCAGACTTTCAGATAGGGGAAATGTCAGTGAGCGTTCTGATTTCAGTTCCAGAGCGATTCGCCCAATGAGTCCTTGATATTTAGTCATTTTCAGCCAATTTTCAGGATTTTTGAAAATTTCACTTTTTTGTGAAAATATCCACTAAATGAGGGAATAATATGTGTGAGGGTACCCCAGGAGAGTTCCAAATGTGTGTGGGTAGAATATATATCCCACGATGGTAAAATTGAAAAAAGTTGAAAAAAATTTTTTTTTTGCACTTAGTCATTTTTCCGGCGTTTATCAGACTTTCAGATAGGGAAAATGTCAGTGAGCGTTCAGATTTCAGTTCCAGAGCGATTCGCCCAATGAGTCCTTGATATTTAGTCGTTTTCAGCCAATTTTCTGGATTTTTGAAAATGTCACTTTTTTGTGAAAATATCCACTAAATGAGGGAATAATATGTGTGAGGGTACCCCTGGAGAGTTCCAAATGTGTGTGGGTAGAATATATATCCCACGGGGGTAAAATTGAAAAAAGTTGAAAAAAATTTTTTTTGGACTTAGTCATTTTTCCGGCGTTTATCAGACTTTCAGATAGGGGAAATGTCAGTGAGCGTTCTGATTTCAGTTCCAGAGCGATTCGCCCAATGAGTCCTTGATATTTAGTCGTTTTCAGCCAATTTTCAGGATTTTTGAAAATTTCACTTTTTTGTGAAAACATCCACTAAATGAGGGAATAATATGTGTGAGGGTATCCCAAGAGAGTTCCAAATGTGTGTGGGTAGAATATATATCCCACGGGGATAAAGTTGAAAAAAGTTCAAAAAAATTTTTTTTTGGACTTACTAATTTTTCCGGCGTTCATCAGACTTTCAGATAGGGGAAATGTCAGTGAGCATTCCGATATCAGTTCCAGAGCGATTCGCCCAATGAGTCCTTGATATTTAGTCGTTTTCAGCCAATTTTCAGGATTTTTGAAAATTTCACTTTTTTGTGAAAACAACCACTAAATGAGGGAATAATATGTGTGAGGGTACCCAAGGAGAGTTCCAAATGTGTGTGGTAGAATATATATCCCACGGGGGTAAAATTGAAAAAAGTTGAAAAATTTTTTTTTTTGGACTTAGTCATTTTTCCGGCGTTCATCAGACTTTCAGATAGGGGAAATGTCAGTGAGCATTCCGATTTCAGTTCCAGAGCGATTCGCCCAATGAGTCCTTGATATTTAGACGTTTTCAGCCAATTTTCTGGATTTTTGAAAATTTCACTATTTGTGAAAATATCCACTAAATGAGAGAATAATATGTGTGAGGGTATCCCAGGAGAGTTCCAAATGTGTGTGGGTAGAATATATATCCCACGGGGATAAAATTGAAAAAAGTTGAAAAAAATTTTTTTTTGGACTTAGTCATTTTTCCGGCGTTCATCAGACTTTCAGATAGGGGAAATGTCAGTGAGCATTCCGATATCAGTTCCAGAGTGATTCGCCCAATGAGTCCTTGATATTTAGTCGTTTTCAGCCAATTTTCTTGATTTTTGAAAATTTCACTTTTTTGTGAAAATATCCACTAAATGAGAGAATAATATGTGTGAGGGTAACCAAGGAGAGTTCCAAATGTGTGTGGGTAGAATATATATCCCACGGGGGTAAAATTGAAAAAAGTTGAAAAATAATTTTTTGGGACTTAGTCATTTTTCCGGTGTTCATCAGACTTTCAGATAGGGGAAATGTCAGTGAGCATTCCGATTTCAGTTCCAGAGCGATTCGACCAATGAGTCCTTGATATTTAGACGTTTTCAGCCAATTTTCTGGATTTTTGAAAATTTCACTTTTTTGTGAAAATATCCACTAAATGAGGGAATAATATGTGTGAGGGTACCCCAGGAGAGTTCCAAATGTGTGTGGGTAGAATATATATCCCACGAGGGTAAAATTGAACAAAGTTTAAAAAAAAATTTTTTTGGACTTAGTCATTTTTCCGGCGTTTATCAGACTTTCAGATAGGGAAAATGTCAGTGAGCGTTCAGATTTCAGTTCCAGAGCGATTCGCCCAATGAGTCCTTGATATTTAGTCGTTTTCAGCCAATTTTCTGGATTTTTAAAAATTTCACTTTTTTGTGAAAATATCCACTAAATGAGAGTATAATATGTGTGAGGGTACCCAAGGAGAGTTCCAAATGTGTGTGGGTAGAATATATATCCCACGGGGGTAAAATTGAAAAAAGTTGAAAAAAATTTTTTTTTGCACTTAGTCATTTTTCCGGCGTTTATCAGACTTTCAGATAGGGAAAATGTCAGTGAGCGTTCAGATTTCAGTTCCAGAGCGATTCGCCCAATGAGTCCTTGATATTTAGTCGTTTTCAGCCAATTTTCTGAATTTTTGAAAATGTCACTTTTTTGTGAAAATATCCACTAAATGAGGGAATAATATGTGTGAGGGTACCCCTGGAGAGTTCCAAATGTGTGTGGGTAGAATATATATCCCACGGGGGTAAAATTGAAAAAAGTTGAAAAAAATTTTTTTTGGACTTAGTCATTTTTCCGGCGTTTATCAGACTTTCAGATAGGGGAAATGTCAGTGAGCGTTCTGATTTCAGTTCCAGAGCGATTCGCCCAATGAGTCCTTGATATTTAGTCGTTTTCAGCCAATTTTCAGGATTTTTGAAAATTTCACTTTTTTGTGAAAACATCCACTAAATGAGGGAATAATATGTGTGAGGGTATCCAAAGAGAGTTCCAAATGTGTGTGGGTAGAATATATATCCCACGGGGATAAAGTTGAAAAAAGTTCAAAAAAATTTTTTTTTGGACTTACTAATTTTTCCGGCGTTCATCAGACTTTCAGATAGGGGAAATGTCAGTGAGCATTCCGATATCAGTTCCAGAGCGATTCGCCCAATGAGTCCTTGATATTTAGTCGTTTTCAGCCAATTTTCAGGATTTTTGAAAATTTCACTTTTTTGTGAAAACAACCACTAAATGAGGGAATAATATGTGTGAGGGTACCCAAGGAGAGTTCCAAATGTGTGTGGTAGAATATATATCCCACGGGGGTAAAATTGAAAAAAGTTGAAAAATTTTTTTTTTTGGACTTAGTCATTTTTCCGGCGTTCATCAGACTTTCAGATAGGGGAAATGTCAGTGAGCATTCCGATTTCAGTTCCAGAGCGATTCGCCCAATGAGTCCTTGATATTTAGACGTTTTCAGCCAATTTTCTGGATTTTTGAAAATTTCACTATTTGTGAAAATATCCACTAAATGAGAGAATAATATGTGTGAGGGTACCCCAGGAGAGTTCCAAATGTGTGTGGGTAGAATATATATCCCACGAGGGTAAAATTGAACAAAGTTTAAAAAAAATTTTTTTTGGACTTAGTCATTTTTCCGGCGTTTATCAGACTTTCAGATAGGGAAAATGTCAGTGAGCATTCAGATTTCAGTTCCAGAGCGATTCGCCCAATGAGTCCTTGATATTTAGTCGTTTTCAGCCAATTTTCTGGATTTTTAAAAATTTTACTTTTTTGTGAAAATATCCACTAAATGAGGGAATAATATGTGTGAGGGTATCCCAGGAGAGTTCCAAATGTGTGTGGGTAGAATATATATCCCACGGGGATAAAATTGAAAAAAGTTGAAAAAAATTTTTTTTTGGACTTACTAATTTTTCCGGCGTTCATCAGACTTTCAGATAGGGGAAATGTCAGTGAGCATTCCGATATCAGTTCCAGAGTGATTCGCCCAATGAGTCCTTGATATTTAGTCGTTTTCAGCCAATTTTCTTGATTTTTGAAAATTTCACTTTTTTGTGAAAATATCCACTAAATGAGAGAATAATATGTGTGAGGGTAACCAAGGAGAGTTCCAAATGTGTGTGGGTAGAATATATATCCCACGGGGGTAAAATTGAAAAAAGTTGAAAAATAATTTTTTGGGACTTAGTCATTTTTCCGGTGTTCATCAGACTTTCAGATAGGGGAAATGTCAGTGAGCATTCCGATTTCAGTTCCAGAGCGATTCGACCAATGAGTCCTTGATATTTAGACGTTTTCAGCCAATTTTCTGGATTTTTGAAAATTTCACTTTTTTGTGAAAATATCCACTAAATGAGGGAATAATATGTGTGAGGGTACCCCAGGAGAGTTCCAAATGTGTGTGGGTAGAATATATATCCCACGAGGGTAAAATTGAACAAAGTTTAAAAAAAAATTTTTTTGGACTTAGTCATTTTTCCGGCGTTTATCAGACTTTCAGATAGGGAAAATGTCAGTGAGCGTTCAGATTTCAGTTCCAGAGCGATTCGCCCAATGAGTCCTTGATATTTAGTCGTTTTCAGCCAATTTTCTGGATTTTTAAAAATTTCACTTTTTTGTGAAAATATCCACTAAATGAGAGTATAATATGTGTGAGGGTACCCAAGGAGAGTTCCAAATGTGTGTGGGTAGAATATATATCTCACGGGGGTAAAATTGAAAAAAGTTGAAAAATAATTTTTTTGGGACTTAGTCATTTTTCCGGTGTTCATCAGACTTTCAGATAGGGGAAATGTCAGTGAGCATTCCGATTTCAGTTCCAGAGCGATTCGACCAATGAGTCCATGATATTTAGATGTTTTCAGCCAATTTTCTGGATTTTTGAAAATTTCACTTTTTTGTGAAAATATCCACTAAATGAGGGAATAATATGTGTGAGGGTACCCCAGGAGAGTTCCAAATGTGTGTGGGTAGAATATATATCCCACGGGGGTAAAATTGAAAAAAGTTGAAAAAAAATTTTTTTTGGACTTAGTCATTTTTCCGGCGTTTATCAGACTTTCAGATAGGGAAAATGTCAGTGAGCGTTCAGATTTCAGTTCCAGAGCGATTCGCCCAATGAGTCTTTGATATTTAGTCGTTTTCAGCCAATTTTCTAGATTTTTGAAAATGTCACTTTTTTGTGAAAATATCCACTAAATGAGGGAATAATATGTGTGAGGGTACCCCTGGAGAGTTCCAAATGTGTGTGGGTAGAATATATATCCCACGGGGTAAAATTGAAAAAAGTTGAAAAAAATTTTTTTTGGACTTAGTCATTTTTCCGGCGTTTATCAGACTTTCAGATAGGGGAAATGTCAGTGAGCGTTCTGATTTCAGTTCCAGAGCGATTCGCCCAATGAGTCCTTGATATTTAGTCGTTTTCAGCCAATTTTCTGGATTTTTAAAAATTTCACTTTTTTGTGAAAATATCCACTAAATGAGGGAATAATATGTGTGAGGGTATCCCAAGAGAGTTCCAAATGTGTATGGGTAGAATATATATCCCACGGGGGTAAAATTGAAAAAAGTTGAAAAATAATTTTTTTGGGACTTAGTCATTTTTCCGGTGTTCATCAGACTTTCAGATAGGGGAAATGTCAGTGAGCATTCCGATTTCAGTTCCAGAGCGATTCGACCAATGAGTCCTTGATATTTAGACGTTTTCAGCCAATTTTCTGGATTTTTGAAAATTTCACTTTTTTGTGAAAATATCCACTAAATGAGGGAATAATATGTGTGAGGGTACCCCAGGAGAGTTCCAAATGTGTGTGGGTAGAATATATATCCCACGGGGGTAAAATTGAAAAAAGTTGAAAAAAATTTTTTTTTGGACTTAGTCATTTTTCCGGCGTTTATCAGACTTTCAGATAGGGGAAATGTCAGTGAGCGTTCTGATTTCAGTTCCAGAGCAATTCGCCCAATGAGTCCTTGATATTTAGTCATTTTCAGCCAATTTTCAGGATTTTTGAAAATTTCACTTTTTTGTGAAAATATCCACTAAATGAGAGAATAATATGTGTGAGGGTACCCAATGAGAGTTCCAAATGTGTGTGGGTAGAATATATATCCCACGGGGGTAAAATTGAAAAAAGTTGAAAAATAATTTTTTTGGGACTTAGTCATTTTTCCGGTGTTCATCAGACTTTCAGATAGGGGAAATGTCAGTGAGCATTCCGATTTCAGTTCCAGAGCGATTCGACCAATGAGTCCTTGATATTTAGACGTTTTCAGACAATTTTCTGGATTTTTGAAAATTTCACTTTTTTGTGAAAATATCCACTAAATGAGGGAATAATATGTGTGAGGGTACCCCAGGAGAGTTCCAAATGTGTGTGGGTAGAATATATATCCCACGGGGGTAAAATTGAAAAAAGTTGAAAAAAAATTTTTTTTGGACTTAGTCATTTTTCCGGCGTTTATCAGACTTTCAGATAGGGGAAATGTCAGTGAGCGTTCTGATTTCAGTTCCAGAGCAATTCGCCCAATGAGTCCTTGATATTTAGTCATTTTCAGCCAATTTTCAGGATTTTTGAAAATTTCACTTTTTTGTGAAAATATCCACTAAATGAGGGAATAATATGTATGAGGGTACCCCAGGAGAGTTCCAAATGTGTGTGGGTAGAATATATATCCCACGAGGGTAAAATTGAACAAAGTTTAAAAAAAAATTTTTTTGGACTTAGTCATTTTTCCGGCGTTTATCAGACTTTCAGATAGGGAAAATGTCAGTGAGCGTTCAGATTTCAGTTCCAGAGCGATTCGCCCAATGAGTCCTTGATATTTAGTCGTTTTCAGCCAATTTTCTTGATTTTTGAAAATTTCACTTTTTTGTGAAAATATCCACTAAATGAGAGAATAATATGTGTGAGGGTACCCAAGGAGAGTTCCAAATGTGTGTGGGTAGAATATATATCTCACGGGGGTAAAATTGAAAAAAGTTGAAAAATAATTTTTTGGGACTCAGTCATTTTTCCGGTGTTCATCAGACTTTCAGATAGGGGAAATGTCAGTGAGCATTCCGATTTCAGTTCCAGAGCGATTCGCCCAATGAGTCCTTGATATTTAGACGTTTTCAGCCAATTTTCTGGATTTTTGAAAATTTCACTTTTTTGTGAAAATATCCACTAAATGAGAGAATAATATGTGTGAGGGTACGCCAGGAGAGTTCCAAATGTGTGTGGGTAGAATATATATCCCACGGGGGTAAAATTGAAAAAAGTTGAAAAAAATTTTTTTGGGGACTTAGTCATTTTTCCGGCGTTCATCAGACTTTCAGATAGGGGAAATTTGAGTGAGCGTTCCGATTTCAGTTCCAGAGCGATTCGCCCAATGAGTCCTTGATATTTAGTCGTTTTCAGCCAATTTTCTGGATTTTTGAAAATGTCACTTTTTTGTGAAAATATCCACTAAATGAGGGAATAATATGTGTGAGGGTACCCCTGGAGAGTTCCAAATGTGTGTGGGTAGAATATATATCCCACGGGGTGAAATTGAAAAAAGTTGAAAAAAATTTTTTTTGGACTTAGTCATTTTTCCGGCGTTTATCAGACTTTCAGATAGGGGAAATGTCAGTGAGCGTTCTGATTTCAGTTCCAGAGCGATTCGCCCAATGAGTCCTTGATATTTAGTCGTTTTCAGCCAATTTTCAGGATTTTTGAAAATTTCACTTTTTTGTGAAAACAACCACTAAATGAGGGAATAATATGTGTGAGGGTACCCAAGGAGAGTTCCAAATGTGTGTGGTAGAATATATATCCCACGGGGGTAAAATTGAAAAAAGTTGAAAAATTTTTTTTTTTGGACTTAGTCATTTTTCCGGCGTTCATCAGACTTTCAGATAGGGGAAATGTCAGTGAGCATTCCGATTTCAGTTCCAGAGCGATTCGCCCAATGAGTCCTTGATATTTAGACGTTTTCAGCCAATTTTCTGGATTTTTGAAAATTTCACTTTTTTGTGACAATATCCACTAAATGAGAGAATAATATGTGTGAGGGTACCCCAGGAGAGTTCCAAATGTGTGTGGGTAGAATATATATCCCACGGGGATAAAATTGAAAAAAGTTGAAAAAAATTTTTTTTTGGACTTACTAATTATTCCGGCGTTCATCAGACTTTCAGATAGGGGAAATGTCAGTGAGCGTTCCGATTTCAGTTCCAGAGCGATTCGCCCAATGAGTCCTTGATATTTAGTCATTTTCAGCCAATTTTCAGGATTTTTGAAAATTTCACTTTTTTGTGAAAATATCCACTAAATGAGGGAATAATATGTGTGAGGGTACCCCAGGAGAGTTCCAAATGTGTGTGGGTAGAATATATATCCCACGGGGGTAAAATTGAAAAAAGTTGAAAAAAAATTTTTTTTGCACTTAGTCATTTTTCCGGCGTTTATCAGACTTTCAGATAGGGAAAATGTCAGTGAGCGTTCAGATTTCAGTTCCAGAGCGATTCGCCCAATGAGTCCTTGATATTTAGTCGTTTTCAGCCAATTTTCTGGATTTTTGAAAATTTCACTATTTGTGAAAATATCCACTAAATGAGAGAATAATATGTGTGAGGGTACCCCAGGAGAGTTCCAAATGTGTGTGGGTAGAATATATATCCCACGAGGGTAAAATTGAACAAAGTTTAAAAAAAATTTTTTTTGGACTTAGTCATTTTTCCGGCGTTTATCAGACTTTCAGATAGGGAAAATGTCAGTGAGCATTCAGATTTCAGTTCCAGAGCGATTCGCCCAATGAGTCCTTGATATTTAGTCGTTTTCAGCCAATTTTCTGGATTTTTAAAAATTTTACTTTTTTGTGAAAATATCCACTAAATGAGGGAATAATATGTGTGAGGGTATCCCAGGAGAGTTCCAAATGTGTGTGGGTAGAATATATATCCCACGGGGATAAAATTGAAAAAAGTTGAAAAAAATTTTTTTTTGGACTTACTAATTTTTCCGGCGTTCATCAGACTTTCAGATAGGGGAAATGTCAGTGAGCATTCCGATATCAGTTCCAGAGTGATTCGCCCAATGAGTCCTTGATATTTAGTCGTTTTCAGCCAATTTTCTTGATTTTTGAAAATTTCACTTTTTTCTGAAAATATCCACTAAATGAGGGAATAATATGTATGAGGGTACCCCAGGAGAGTTCCAAATGTGTGTGGGTAGAATATATATCCCACGAGGGTAAAATTGAACAAAGTTTAAAAAAAAATTTTTTTGGACTTAGTCATTTTTCCGGCGTTTATCAGACTTTCAGATAGGGAAAATGTCAGTGAGCATTCAGATTTCAGTTCCAGAGCGATTCGCCCAATGAGTCCTTGATATTTAGTCGTTTTCAGCCAATTTTCTTGATTTTTGAAAATTTCACTTTTTTGTGAAAATATCCACTAAATGAGAGTATAATATGTGTGAGGGTACCCAAGGAGAGTTCCAAATGTGTGTGGGTAGAATATATATCTCACGGGGGTAAAATTGAAAAAAGTTGAAAAATAATTTTTTTGGGACTCAGTCATTTTTCCGGTGTTCATCAGACTTTCAGATAGGGGAAATGTCAGTGAGCATTCCGATTTCAGTTCCAGAGCGATTCGCCCAATGAGTCCTTGATATTTAGACGTTTTCAGCCAATTTTCTGGATTTTTGAAAATTTCACTTTTTTGTGAAAATATCCACTAAATGAGAGAATAATATGTGTGAGGGTACGCCAGGAGAGTTCCAAATGTGTGTGGGTAGAATATATATCCCACGGGGGTAAAATTGAAAAAAGTTGAAAAAAATTTTTTTGGGGACTTAGTCATTTTTCCGGCGTTCATCAGACTTTCAGATAGGGGAAATTTGAGTGAGCGTTCCGATTTCAGTTCCAGAGCGATTCGCCCAATGAGTCCTTGATATTTAGTCGTTTTCAGCCAATTTTCTGGATTTTTGAAAATTTCACTTTTTTGTGAAAATATCCACTAAATGAGGGAATAATATGTGTGAGGGTACCCCAGGAGAGTTCCAAATGTGTGTGGGTAGAATATATATCCCACGGGGGTAAAATTGAAAAAAGTTGAAAAAAAATTTTTTTTGGACTTAGTCATTTTTCCGGCGTTTATCAGACTTTCAGATAGGGAAAATGTCAGTGAGCGTTCAGATTTCAGTTCCAGAGCGATTCGCCCAATGAGTCTTTGATATTTAGTCGTTTTCAGCCAATTTTCTAGATTTTTGAAAATGTCACTTTTTTGTGAAAATATCCACTAAATGAGGGAATAATATGTGTGAGGGTACCCCTGGAGAGTTCCAAATGTGTGTGGGTAGAATATATATCCCACGGGGTAAAATTGAAAAAAGTTGAAAAAAATTTTTTTTGGACTTAGTCATTTTTCCGGCGTTTATCAGACTTTCAGATAGGGGAAATGTCAGTGAGCGTTCTGATTTCAGTTCCAGAGCGATTCGCCCAATGAGTCCTTGATATTTAGTCGTTTTCAGCCAATTTTCTGGATTTTTAAAAATTTCACTTTTTTGTGAAAATATCCACTAAATGAGGGAATAATATGTGTGAGGGTATCCCAAGAGAGTTCCAAATGTGTATGGGTAGAATATATATCCCACGGGGGTAAAATTGAAAAAAGTTGAAAAATAATTTTTTTGGGACTTAGTCATTTTTCCGGTGTTCATCAGACTTTCAGATAGGGGAAATGTCAGTGAGCATTCCGATTTCAGTTCCAGAGCGATTCGACCAATGAGTCCTTGATATTTAGATGTTTTCAGCCAATTTTCTGGATTTTTGAAAATTTCACTTTTTTGTGAAAATATCCACTAAATGAGGGAATAATATGTGTGAGGGTACCCCAGGAGAGTTCCAAATGTGTGTGGGTAGAATATATATCCCACGGGGGTAAAATTGAAAAAAGTTGAAAAAAATTTTTTTGGGGACTTAGTCATTTTTCCGGCGTTCATCAGACTTTCAGATAGGGGAAATTTGAGTGAGCGTTCCGATTTCAGTTCCAGAGCGATTCGACCAATGAGTCCTTGATATTTAGTCGTTTTCAGCCAATTTTCTGGATTTTTGAAAATTTCACTTTTTTGTGAAAATATCCACTAAATGAGGGAATAATATGTGTGAGGGTACCCCAGGAGAGTTCCAAATGTGTGTGGGTAGAATATATATCCCACGAGGGTAAAATTGAACAAAGTTTAAAAAAAATTTTTTTTGGACTTAGTCATTTTTCCGGCGTTTATCAGACTTTCAGATAGGGAAAATGTCAGTGAGCGTTCAGATTTCAGTTCCAGAGCGATTCGCCCAATGAGTCCTTGATATTTAGTCGTTTTCAGCCAATTTTCTGGATTTTTAAAAATTTCACTTTTTTGTGAAAATATCCACTAAATGAGGGAATAATATGTGTGAGGGTATCCCAAGAGAGTTCCAAATGTGTATGGGTAGAATATATATCCCACGGGGGTAAAATTGAAAAAAGTTGAAAAATAATTTTTTTGGGACTTAGTCATTTTTCCGGTGTTCATCAGACTTTCAGATAGGGGAAATGTCAGTGAGCATTCCGATTTCAGTTCCAGAGCGATTCGACCAATGAGTCCTTGATATTTAGATGTTTTCAGCCAATTTTCTGGATTTTTGAAAATTTCACTTTTTTGTGAAAATATCCACTAAATGAGGGAATAATATGTGTGAGTGTACCCCAGGATAGTTCCAAATGTGTGTGGGTAGAATATATATCCCACGGGGGTAAAATTGAAAAAAGTTGAAAAAAAATTTTTTTTGGACTTAGTCATTTTTCCGGCGTTTATCAGACTTTCAGATAGGGGAAATGTCAGTGAGCGTTCTGATTTCAGTTCCAGAGCGATTCGCCCAATGAGTCTTTGATATTTAGTCGTTTTCAGCCAATTTTCTAGATTTTTGAAAATGTCACTTTTTTGTGAAAATATCCACTAAATGAGGGAATAATATGTGTGAGGGTACCCCTGGAGAGTTCCAAATGTGTGTGGGTAGAATATATATCCCACGGGGATAAAGTTGAAAAAAGTTCAAAAAAATTTTTTTTTGGACTTACTAATTTTTCCAGCGTTCATCAGACTTTCAGATAGGGGAAATGTCAGTGAGCATTCCGATATCAGTTCCAGAGCGATTCGCCCAATGAGTCCTTGATATTTAGACGTTTTCAGCCAATTTTCTGGATTTTTGAAAATTTCACTTTTTTGTGAAAATATCCACTAAATGAGAGAATAATATGTGTGAGGGTACCCCAGGAGAGTTCCAAATGTGTGTGGGTAGAATATATATCCCACGGGGATAAAATTGAAAAAAGTTTAAAAAAATTTTTTTTTGGACTTACTAATTATTCCGGCGTTCATCAGACTTTCAGATAGGGGAAATGTCAGTGAGCGTTCCGATTTCAGTTCCAGAGCGATACGCCCAATGAGTCCTTGATATTTAGTCATTTTCAGCCAATTTTCAGGATTTTTGAAAATTTCACTTTTTTGTGAAAATATCCACTAAATGAGGGAATAATATGTGTGAGGGTACCCCAGGAGAGTTCCAAATGTGTGTGGGTAGAATATATATCCCACGGGGGTAAAATTGAAAAAAGTTGAAAAAAAATTTTTTTTGCACTTAGTCATTTTTCCGGCGTTTATCAGACTTTCAGATAGGGGAAATGTCAGTGAGCGTTCTGATTTCAGTTCCAGAGCGATTCGCCCAATGAGTCCTTGATATTTAGTCATTTTCAGCCAATTTTCAGGATTTTTGAAAATGTCACTTTTTTGTGAAAATATCCACTAAATGAGGGAATAATATGTGTGAGGGTACCCCTGGAGAGTTCCAAATGTGTGTGGGTAGAATATATATCCCACGGGGTAAAATTGAAAAAAGTTGAAAAAAATTTTTTTTGGACTTAGTCATTTTTCCGGCGTTTATCAGACTTTCAGATAGGGGAAATGTCAGTGAGCGTTCTGATTTCAGTTCCAGAGCGATTCGCCCAATGAGTCCTTGATATTTAGTCATTTTCAGCCAATTTTCAGGATTTTTGAAAATTTCACTTTTTTGTGAAAACATCCACTAAATGAGGGAATAATATGTGTGAGGGTATCCCAAGAGAGTTCCAAATGTGTGTGGGTAGAATATATATCCCACGGGGATAAAGTTGAAAAAAGTTCAAAAAAATTTTTTTTTGGACTTACTAATTTTTCCGGCGTTCATCAGACTTTCAGATAGGGAAAATGTCAGTGAGCGTTCAGATTTCAGTTCCAGAGCGATTCGCCCAATGAGTCTTTGATATTTAGTCGTTTTCAGCCAATTTTCTAGATTTTTGAAAATGTCACTTTTTTGTGAAAATATCCACTAAATGAGGGAATAATATGTGTGAGGGTACCCCTGGAGAGTTCCAAATGTGTGTGGGTAGAATATATATCCCACGGGGATAAAGTTGAAAAAAGTTCAAAAAAATTTTTTTTTGGACTTACTAATTTTTCCAGCGTTCATCAGACTTTCAGATAGGGGAAATGTCAGTGAGCATTCCGATATCAGTTCCAGAGCGATTCGCCCAATGAGTCCTTGATATTTAGACGTTTTCAGCCAATTTTCTGGATTTTTGAAAATTTCACTTTTTTGTGAAAATATCCACTAAATGAGAGAATAATATGTGTGAGGGTACCCCAGGAGAGTTCCAAATGTGTGTGGGTAGAATATATATCCCACGGGGATAAAATTGAAAAAAGTTTAAAAAAATTTTTTTTTGGACTTACTAATTATTCCGGCGTTCATCAGACTTTCAGATAGGGGAAATGTCAGTGAGCGTTCCGATTTCAGTTCCAGAGCGATACGCCCAATGAGTCCTTGATATTTAGTCATTTTCAGCCAATTTTCAGGATTTTTGAAAATTTCACTTTTTTGTGAAAATATCCACTAAATGAGGGAATAATATGTGTGAGGGTACCCCAGGAGAGTTCCAAATGTGTGTGGGTAGAATATATATCCCACGGGGGTAAAATTGAAAAAAGTTGAAAAAAAATTTTTTTTGCACTTAGTCATTTTTCCGGCGTTTATCAGACTTTCAGATAGGGGAAATGTCAGTGAGCGTTCTGATTTCAGTTCCAGAGCGATTCGCCCAATGAGTCCTTGATATTTAGTCATTTTCAGCCAATTTTCAGGATTTTTGAAAATGTCACTTTTTTGTGAAAATATCCACTAAATGAGGGAATAATATGTGTGAGGGTACCCCTGGAGAGTTCCAAATGTGTGTGGGTAGAATATATATCCCACGGGGTAAAATTGAAAAAAGTTGAAAAAAATTTTTTTTGGACTTAGTCATTTTTCCGGCGTTTATCAGACTTTCAGATAGGGGAAATGTCAGTGAGCGTTCTGATTTCAGTTCCAGAGCGATTCGCCCAATGAGTCCTTGATATTTAGTCATTTTCAGCCAATTTTCAGGATTTTTGAAAATTTCACTTTTTTGTGAAAACATCCACTAAATGAGGGAATAATATGTGTGAGGGTATCCCAAGAGAGTTCCAAATGTGTGTGGGTAGAATATATATCCCACGGGGATAAAGTTGAAAAAAGTTCAAAAAAATTTTTTTTTGGACTTACTAATTTTTCCGGCGTTCATCAGACTTTCAGATAGGGGAAATGTCAGTGAGCATTCCGATATCAGTTCCAGAGCGATTCGCCCAATGAGTCCTTGATATTTAGTCGTTTTCAGCCAATTTTCAGGATTTTTGAAAATTTCACTTTTTTGTGAAAACAACCACTAAATGAGGGAATAATATGTGTGAGGGTACCCAAGGAGAGTTCCAAATGTGTGTGGTAGAATATATATCCCACGGGGGTAAAATTGAAAAAAGTTGAAAAATTTTTTTTTTTGGACTTAGTCATTTTTCCGGCGTTCATCAGACTTTCAGATAGGGGAAATGTCAGTGAGCATTCCGATTTCAGTTCCAGAGCGATTCGCCCAATGAGTCCTTGATATTTAGACGTTTTCAGCCAATTTTCTGGATTTTTGAAAATTTCACTTTTTTGTGAAAATATCCACTAAATGAGAGAATAATATGTGTGAGGGTACCCCAGGAGAGTTCCAAATGTGTGTGGGTAGAATATATATCCCACGGGGATAAAATTGAAAAAAGTTGAAAAAAATTTTTTTTTGGACTTACTAATTATTCCGGCGTTCATCAGACTTTCAGATAGGGGAAATGTCAGTGAGCGTTCCGATTTCAGTCCCAGAGCGATTCGCCCAATGAGTCCTTGATATTTAGTCGTTTTCAGCCAATTTTCAGGATTTTTGAAAATTTCACTTTTTTGTGAAAACAACCACTAAATGAGGGAATAATATGTGTGAGGGTACCCAAGGAGAGTTCCAAATGTGTGTGGTAGAATATATATCCCACGGGGGTAAAATTGAAAAAAGTTGAAAAATTTTTTTTTTTGGACTTAGTCATTTTTCCGGCGTTCATCAGACTTTCAGATAGGGGAAATGTCAGTGAGCATTCCGATTTCAGTTCCAGAGCGATTCGCCCAATGAGTCCTTGATATTTAGTCGTTTTCAGCCAATTTTCTGGATTTTTAAAAATTTCACTTTTTTGTGAAAATATCCACTAAATGAGGGAATAATATGTGTGAGGGTATCCCAAGAGAGTTCCAAATGTGTATGGGTAGAATATATATCCCACGGGGGTAAAATTGAAAAAAGTTGAAAAATAATTTTTTTGGGACTTAGTCATTTTTCCGGTGTTCATCAGACTTTCAGATAGGGGAAATGTCAGTGAGCATTCCGATTTCAGTTCCAGAGCGATTCGACCAATGAGTCCTTGATATTTAGATGTTTTCAGCCAATTTTCTGGATTTTTGAAAATTTCACTTTTTTGTGAAAATATCCACTAAATGAGGGAATAATATGTGTGAGGGTACCCCAGGAGAGTTCCAAATGTGTGTGGGTAGAATATATATCCCACGGGGGTAAAATTGAAAAAAGTTGAAAAAAAATTTTTTTTGGACTTAGTCATTTTTCCGGCGTTTATCAGACTTTCAGATAGGGAAAATGTCAGTGAGCGTTCAGATTTCAGTTCCAGAGCGATTCGCCCAATGAGTCTTTGATATTTAGTCGTTTTCAGCCAATTTTCTAGATTTTTGAAAATGTCACTTTTTTGTGAAAATATCCACTAAATGAGGGAATAATATGTGTGAGGGTACCCCTGGAGAGTTCCAAATGTGTGTGGGTAGAATATATATCCCACGGGGTAAAATTGAAAAAAGTTGAAAAAAATTTTTTTTGGACTTAGTCATTTTTCCGGCGTTTATCAGACTTTCAGATAGGGGAAATGTCAGTGAGCGTTCTGATTTCAGTTCCAGAGCGATTCGCCCAATGATTCCTTGATATTTAGTCGTTTTCAGACAATTTTCAGGATTTTTGAAAATTTCACTTTTTTGTGAAAACATCCACTAAATGAGGGAATAATATGTGTGAGGGTATCCCAAGAGAGTTCCAAATGTGTGTGGGTAGAATATATATCCCACGGGGATAAAGTTGAAAAAAGTTCAAAAAAATTTTTTTTTGGACTTACTAATTTTTCCGGCGTTCATCAGACTTTCAGATAGGGGAAATGTCAGTGTGCATTCCGATATCAGTTCCAGAGCGATTCGCCCAATAAGTCCTTGATATTTAGTCGTTTTCAGCCAATTTTCAGGATTTTTGAAAATTTCACTTTTTTGTGAAAACAACCACTAAATGAGGGAATAATATGTGTGAGGGTACCCCAGGAGAGTTGCAAATGTGTGTGGGTAGAATATATATCCCACAGGGATAAAATTGAAAAAAGTTTAAAAAAATTTTTTTTTGGACTTTGTAATTTTTCCGGCGTTCATCAGACTTTCAGATAGGGGAAATATCAGTGAGCATTCCGATTTCAGTTCCAGAGCGATTCGCCCAATGAGTCCTTGATATTTAGTCGTTTTCAGCCAATTTTCTGAATTTTTGAAAATTTCACTTTTTTGTGAAAACATCCACTAAATGAGGGAATAATATGTGTGAGGGTACCCCAGGAGAGTTCCAAATGTGTGTGGTAGAATATATATCCCACGGGGGTAAAATTGAAAAAAGTTGAAAATTTTTTTTTTTTGAACTTAGTCATTTTTCCGGCGTTCATCAGACTTTCAGATAGGGGAAATGTCAGTGAGCATTCCGATTTCAGTTCCAGAGCGATTCGCCCAATGAGTCCTTGATATTTAGACGTTTTCAGCCAATTTTCTGGATTTTTGAAAATTTCACTTTTTTGTGAAATTATCCACTAAATGAGAGAATAATATGTGTGAGGGTACCCCAGGAGAGTTCCAAATGTGTGTGGGTAGAAAATAAATTCCATGAGGATAAAATTGAAAAAAGTTGAAAAAAATTTTTTTTTGGACTTAGTCATTTTTCCCGCGTTTATCAGACTTTCAGATCGGGGAAATGTCATTAAGCGTTCAGATTTCAGTTCCAGAGCGATTCGCCCAATGAGTCCTTGATATTTAGTCGTTTTCAGCCAATTTTCTGGATTTTTGAAAATTTCACTTTTTTGTGAAATCATCCACTAAATAAGGGAATAATATGTGTGGGGGTACCCCAGTAGAGTTCCAAATGTGTGTGGGTAGAATATATATCCCACGGGGGTAAAATTGAAAAAAGTTGAAAAAAAATTTTTTTGGGACTTAGTCATTTTTCTGGCGTTCATCAGACTTTCAGATAGGGGAAATGTCAGTGAGCATTCCGATTTCAGTTCCAGAGCGATTCGCCCAATGAGTCCTTGATATTTAGACGTTTTCAGCCAATTTTCTGGATTTTTGAAAATTTCACTTTTTTGTGAAAATATCCACTAAATGAGAGAATAATATGTGTGAGGGTACCCCAGGAGAGTTCCAAATGTGTGTGGGTAGAATATAAATTCCACGAGGATAAAATTGAAAAAAGTTGAAAAAAAATTTTTTTTGGACTTAGTCATTTTTCCCGCGTTTATCAGACTTTCAGAAAGGGGAAATGTCAGTGAGCATTCCGATTTCAGTTCCAGAGCAATTCGCCCAATGAGTCCTTGATATTTAGTCGTTTTCAGCCAATTTTCTGGATTTTTGAAAATTTCACTTTTTTGTGAAATCATCCACTAAATGAGGGAATAATATGTGTGGGGGTACCCCAGGAGAGTTCCAAATGTGAGTGGGTAGAATATATATCCCACGGGGGTAAAATTGAAAAAAGTTGAAAAAAATATTTTTTGGGACTTAGTCATTTTTCCGGCGTTTATCAGACTTTCAGATAGGGGAAATGTCAGTGAGCGTTCAGATTTCAGTTCCAGAGCGATTCGCCCAATGAGTCCTTGATATTTAGTCGTTTTCAGCCAATTTTCTGGATTTTTGAAAATTTCACTTTTTTGTGAAATCATCCACTAAATAAGGGAATAATATGTGTGGGGGTACCCCAGTAGAGTTCCAAATGTGTGTGGGTGGAATATATATCCCACGGGGGTAAAATTAAAAAAAGTTGAAAAAATTTTTTTTTTTGGACTTAGTAATTTTTCCGGCATTTATCAGACTTTCAGATAGGGGAAATGTCAGTGAGCGTTCTGATTTCAGTTCCAGAGCGATTCGCCCAATGAGTCCTTGATATTTAGTCGTTTTCAGCCAATTTTCAGGATTTTTGAAAATTTCACTTTTTTGTGAAAATATCCACTAAATGAGGGCATAATATGTGTGAGGGTACCCCAGGAGAGTTGCAAATGTGTGTGGGTAGAATATATATCCCACGGGGATAAAATTGAAAAAAGTTTAAAAAAATTTTTTTTTTGACTTTGTAATTTTTCCGGCGTTCATCAGACTTTCAGATAGGGGAAATATCACTGAGCATTCCGATTTCAGTTCCAGAGCGATTCGCCCAATGAGTCCTTGATATTTAGTCGTTTTCAGCCAATTTTCTGAATTTTTGAAAATTTCACTTTTTTGTGAAAACATCCACTAAATGAGGGAATAATATGTGTGAGGGTACCCCAGGAGAGTTCCAAATGTGTGTGGTAGAATATATATCCCACGGGGGTAAAATTAAAAAAAGTTAAAAAATTTTTTTTTTTGAACTTAGTCATTTTTCCGGCGTTCATCAGACTTTCAGATAGGGGAAATGTCAGTGAGCGTTCCGATTTCAGTTCCAGAGCAATTCGCCCAATGAGTCCTTGATAGTTAGTCGTTTTCAGCCAATTTTCTGGATTTTTGAAAATTTCACTTTTTTGTGAAATCATCCACTAAATGAGGGAATAATATGTGTGGGGGTAACCCAGGAGAGTTCCAAATGTGAGTGGGTAGAATATATATCCCACGGGGGTAAAATTGAAAAAAGTTGAAAAAAAATTTTTTTGGGACTTAGTCATTTTTCCGGCGTTTATCAGACTTTCAGATAGGGGAAATGTCAGTGAGCGTTCCGATTTCAGTTCCAGAGCAATTCGCCCAATGAGTCCTTGATATTTAGTCGTTTTCAGCCAATTTTCTGGATTTTTGAAAATTTCACTTTTTTGTGAAATCATCCACTAAATGAGGGAATAATATGTGTGGGGGTACCCCAGGAGAGTTCCAAATGTGAGTGGGTAGAATATATATCCCACGGGGGTAAAATTGAAAAAAGTTGAAAAAAATTTTTTTTGGGACTTAGTAATTTTTCCGGCGTTTATCAGACTTTCAGATAGGGGAAATGTCAGTGAGCGTTCAGATTTCAGTTCCAGAGCGATTCGCCCAATGAGTCCTTGATATTTAGTAGTTTTCAGCCAATTTTCTAGATTTTTGAAAATTTCACTTTTTTGTGAAAACATCCACTAAATGAGGAAATAATATGTGTGAGGGTACCCCAGGAGAGTTCCAAATGTGTGTGGTAGAATATATATCCCACGGGGGTAAAATTGAAAAAAGTTGAAAAATTTTTTTTGGGACTTAGTCATTTTTCCGGCGTTCATCAGACTTTCAGATAGGGGAAATGTCAGTGAGCATTCCGATTTCAGTTCCAGAGCAATTCGCCCAATGAGTCCTTG
This sequence comes from Phyllobates terribilis, assembly GCF_046119375.1. Lineage (NCBI taxonomy): Eukaryota > Metazoa > Chordata > Amphibia > Anura > Dendrobatidae > Phyllobates > Phyllobates terribilis. The sequence continues at coordinate 8,719,150 of NW_027362805.1, read as the reverse complement.
ATATTTAGACGTTTTCAGCCAATTTTCTGGATTTTTGAAAATTTCACTTTTTTGTGAAAATATCCACTAAATGAGGGCATAATATGTGTGAGGGTACCCCAGGAGAGTTGCAAATGTGTGTGGGTAGAATATATATCCCACAGGGATAAAATTGAAAAAAGTTTAAAAAAATTTTTTTTTGGACTTTGTAATTTTTCCGGCGTTCATCAGACTTTCAGATAGGGGAAATATCAGTGAGCATTCCGATTTCAGTTCCAGAGCGGTTCGCCCAATGAGTCCTTGATATTTAGTCGTTTTCAGCCAATTTTCTGAATTTTTGAAAATTTCACTTTTTTGTGAAAACATCCACTAAATGAGGGAATAATATGTGTGAGGGTACCCCAGGAGAGTTCCAAATGTGTGTGGTAGAATATATATCCCACGGGGGTCAAATTGAAAAAAGTTGAAAAAAAATTTTTTTTGGACTAAGTAATTTTTCCAGCGTTTATCAGACTTTCAGATAGGGGAAATGTCAGTGAGCGTTCCGATTTCAGTTTCAGAGCGATTCGCCCAATGAGTCCTTGATATTTAGTCGTTTTCAGTCAATTTTCTGGATTTTTGAAAATTTCACTTTTTTGTGAAAATATCCACTAAATGAGGGAATAATATGTGTGAGGGTACCCCAGGAGAGTTCCAAATGTGTGTGGGTAGAATATAAATTCCACGAGGATAAAATTGAAAAAAGTTGAAAAAAAAATTTTTTGGACTTAGTCATTTTTCCCGCGTTTATCAGACTTTCAGATAGGGGAAATGTCAGTGAGCGTTCCGATTTCAGTTCCAGAGCAATTCGCCCAATGAGTCCTTGATATTTAGTCGTTTTCAGCCAATTTTCTGGATTTTTGAAAATTTCACTTTTTTGTGAAATCATCCACTAAATAAGGGAATAATATGTGTGGGGGTACCCCAGTAGAGTTCCAAATGTGTGTGGGTAGAATATATATCCCACGGGGGTAAAATTGAAAAAAGTTGAAAAAAAATTTTTTTGGGACTTAGTCATTTTTCTGGCGTTCATCAGACTTTCAGATAGGGGAAATGTCAGTGAGCATTCCGATTTCAGTTCCAGAGCGATTCGCCCAATGAGTCCTTGATATTTAGACGTTTTCAGCCAATTTTCTGGATTTTGGAAAATTTCACTTTTTTGTGAAAATATCCACTAAATGAGAGAATAATATGTGTGAGGGTACCCCAGGAGAGTTCCAAATGTGTGTGGGTAGAATATAAATTCCACGAGGATAAAATTGAAAAAAGTTGAAAAAAAATTTTTTTTGGACTTAGTCATTTTTCCCGCGTTTATCAGACTTTCAGAAAGGGGAAATGTCAGTGAGCATTCCGATTTCAGTTCCAGAGCAATTCGCCCAATGAGTCCTTGATATTTAGTCGTTTTCAGCCAATTTTCTGGATTTTTGAAAATTTCACTTTTTTGTGAAATCATCCACTAAATGAGGGAATAATATGTGTGGGGGTACCCCAGGAGAGTTCCAAATGTGAGTGGGTAGAATATATATCCCACGGGGGTAAAATTGAAAAAAGTTGAAAAAAATTTTTTTTGGGACTTAGTCATTTTTCCGGCGTTTATCAGACTTTCAGATAGGGGAAATGTCAGTGAGCGTTCAGATTTCAGTTCCAGAGCGATTCGCCCAATGAGTCCTTGATATTTAGTCGTTTTCAGCCAATTTTCTGGATTTTTGAAAATTTCACTTTTTTGTGAAATCATCCACTAAATAAGGGAATAATATGTGTGGGGGTACCCCAGTAGAGTTCCAAATGTGTGTGGGTAGAATATATATCCCACGGGGGTAAAATTAAAAAAAGTTGAAAAAATTTTTTTTTTTGGACTTAGTAATTTTTCCGGCATTTATCAGACTTTCAGATAGGGGAAATGTCAGTGAGCGTTCTGATTTCAGTTCCAGAGCGATTCGCCCAATGAGTCCTTGATATTTAGTCGTTTTCAGCCAATTTTCAGGATTTTTGAAAATTTCACTTTTTTGTGAAAATATCCACTAAATGAGGGCATAATATGTGTGAGGGTACCCCAGGAGAGTTGCAAATGTGTGTGGGTAGAATATATATCCCACGGGGATAAAATTGAAAAAAGTTTAAAAAAAATTTTTTTTTGACTTTGTAATTTTTCCGGCGTTCATCAGACTTTCAGATAGGGGAAATATCAGTGAGCATTCCGATTTCAGTTCCAGAGCGATTCGCCCAATGAGTCCTTGATATTTAGTCATTTTCAGCCAATTTTCTGAATTTTTGAAAATTTCACTTTTTTGTGAAAACATCCACTAAATGAGGGAATAATATGTGTGAGGGTACCCCAGGAGAGTTCCAAATGTGTGTGGTAGAATATATATCCCACGGGGGTAAAATTGAAAAAAGTTAAAAAATTTTTTTTTTTGAACTTAGTCATTTTTCCGGCGTTCATCAGACTTTCAGATAGGGGAAATGTCAGTGAGCGTTCCGATTTCAGTTCCAGAGCAATTCGCCCAATGAGTCCTTGATATTTAGTCGTTTTCAGCCAATTTTCTGGATTTTTGAAAATTTCACTTTTTTGTGAAATCATCCACTAAATGAGGGAATAATATGTGTGGGGGTACCCCAGTAGAGTTCCAAATGTGTGTGGGTAGAATATATATCCCACGGGGGTAAAATTGAAAAAAGTTGAAAAAAAATTTTTTTGGGACTTAGTCATTTTTCTGGCGTTCATCAGACTTTCAGATAGGGGAAATGTCAGTGAGCATTCCGATTTCAGTTCCAGAGCGATTCGCCCAATGAGTCCTTGATATTTAGACGTTTTCAGCCAATTTTCTGGATTTTTGAAAATTTCACTTTTTTGTGAAAATATCCACTAAATGAGAGAATAATATGTGTGAGGGTACCCCAGGAGAGTTCCAAATGTGTGTGGGTAGAATATAAATTCCACGAGGATAAAATTGAAAAAAGTTGAAAAAAAATTTTTTTTGGACTTAGTCATTTTTCCCGCGTTTATCAGACTTTCAGAAAGGGGAAATGTCAGTGAGCGTTCCGATTTCAGTTCCAGAGCAATTCGCCCAATGAGTCCTTGATATTTAGTCGTTTTCAGCCAATTTTCTGGATTTTTGAAAATTTCACTTTTTTGTGAAATCATCCACTAAATGAGGGAATAATATGTGTGGGGGTACCCCAGGAGAGTTCCAAATGTGAGTGGGTAGAATATATATCCCACGGGGGTAAAATTGAAAAAAGTTGAAAAAAATTTTTTTTGGGACTTAGTCATTTTTCCGGCGTTTATCAGACTTTCAGATAGGGGAAATGTCAGTGAGCGTTCAGATTTCAGTTCCAGAGCGATTCGCCCAATGAGTCCTTGATATTTAGTAGTTTTCAGCCAATTTTCTGGATTTTTGAAATTTTCACTTTTTTGTGAAATCATCCACTAAATAAGGGAATAATATGTGTGAGGGTACCCCAGGAGAGTTCCAAATGTGTGTGGGTAGAATATATATCCCACGGGGATAAAATTGAAAAAAAATTTTTTTTGGACTTAGTAATTTTTCCGGCGTTCATCAGACTTTCAGATAGGGGAAATATCAGTGAGCATTCCGATTTCAGTCCCAGAGCGATTCGCCCAATGAGTCCTTGATATTTAGTCGTTTTCAGCCAATTTTCTGGATTTTTGAAAATTTCACTTTTTTGTGAAAATATCCACTAAATGAGGGAATAATATGTGTGAGGGTACCCCAGGAGAGTTGCAAATGTGTGTGGGTAGAATATATATCCCACGGGGATAAAATTGAAAAAAGTTTAAAAAAATTTTTTTTTGGACTTTGTAATTTTTCCGGCGTTCATGAGACTTTCAGATAGGGGAAATATCAGTGAGCATTCCGATTTCAGTTCCAGAGCGATTCGCCCAATGAGTCCTTGATATTTAGTCGTTTTCAGCCAATTTTCTGAATTTTTGAAAATTTCACTTTTTTGTGAAAACATCCACTAAATGAGGGAATAATATGTGTGAGGGTACCCCAGGAGAGTTCCAAATGTGTGTGGTAAAATATATATCCCACGGGGTAAAATTGAAAAAAGTTGAAAAATTTTTTTTTTTGAACTTAGTCATTTTTCCGGCGTTCATCAGACTTTCAGATAGGGGAAATGTCAGTGAGCATTCCGATTTCAGTTCCAGAGCGATTCGCCCAATGAGTCCTTGATATTTAGACGTTTTCAGCCAATTTTCTGGATTTTTGAAAATTTCACTTTTTTGTGAAATTATCCACTAAATGAGAGAATAATATGTGTGGGGGTACCCCAGTAGAGTTCCAAATGTGTGTGGGTAGAATATATATCCCACGGGGGTAAAATTAAAAAAAGTTGAAAAAAAATTTTTTTTGGACTTAGTAATTTTTCCGGCATTTATCAGACTTTCAGATAGGGGAAATGTCAGTGAGCGTTCTGATTTCAGTTCCAGAGCGATTCGCCCAATGAGTCCTTGATATTTAGTCGTTTTCAGCCAATTTTCTGAATTTTTGAAAATTTCACTTTTTTGTGAAAACATCCACTAAATGAGGGAATAATATGTGTAAGGGTACCCCAGGAGAGTTCCAAATGTGTGTGGGTAGAATATATATCCCACGGGGGTAAAATTGAAAAAAGTTGAAAAAAAATTTTTTTGGGACTTAGTCATTTTTCCGGCGTTCATCAGACTTTCAGATAGGGGAAATGTCAGTGAGCATTCCGATTTCAGTTCCAGAGCGATTCGCCCAATGAGTCCTTGATATTTAGACGTTTTCAGCCAATTTTCTGGATTTTTGAAAATTTCACTTTTTTGTGAAAATATCCACTAAATGAGGGCATAATATGTGTGAGGGTACCCCAGGAGAGTTGCAAATGTGTGTGGGTAGAATATATATCCCACAGGGATAAAATTGAAAAAAGTTTAAAAAAATTTTTTTTTGGACTTTGTAATTTTTCCGGCGTTCATCAGACTTTCAGATAGGGGAAATATCAGTGAGCATTCCGATTTCAGTTCCAGAGCGATTCGCCCAATGAGTCCTTGATATTTAGTCGTTTTCAGCCAATTTTCTGAATTTTTGAAAATTTCACTTTTTTGTGAAAACATCCACTAAATGAGGGAATAATATGTGTGAGGGTACCCCAGGAGAGTTCCAAATGTGTGTGGTAGAATATATATCCCACGGGGGTAAAATTGAAAAAAGTTGAAAAATTTTTTTTTTTGAACTTAGTCATTTTTCCGGCGTTCATCAGACTTTCAGATAGGGGAAATGTCAGTGAGCATTCCGATTTCAGTTCCAGAGCGATTCGACCAATGAGTCCTTGATATTTAGTCGTTTTCAGCCAATTTTCTGGATTTTTGAAAATTTCACTTTTTGTGAAAATATCCACTAAATGAGGGAATAATATGTGTGAGGGTACCCCAGGAGAGTTCCAAAAGTGTGTGGGTAGAATATATATCCCACGGGGGTCAAATTGAAAAAAGTTGAAAAAAAATTTTTTTTGGACTAAGTAATTTTTCCAGCGTTTATCAGACTTTCAGATAGGGGAAATGTCAGTGAGCGTTCCGATTTCAGTTTCAGAGCGATTCGCCCAATGAGTCCTTGATATTTAGTCGTTTTCAGTCAATTTTCTGGATTTTTGAAAATTTCACTTTTTTGTGAAAATATCCACTAAATGAGGGAATAATATGTGTGAGGGTACCCCAGGAGAGTTCCAAATGTGTGTGGGTAGAATATAAATTCCACGAGGATAAAATTGAAAAAAGTTGAAAAAAAAATTTTTTGGACTTAGTCATTTTTCCCGCGTTTATCAGACTTTCAGATAGGGGAAATGTCAGTGAGCATTCCGATTTCAGTTCCAGAGCGATTCGCCCAATGAGTCCTTGATATTTAGACGTTTTCAGCCAATTTTCTGGATTTTTGAAAATTTCACTTTTTTGTGAAAATATCCACTAAATGAGAGAATAATATGTGTGAGGGTACCCCAGGAGAGTTCCAAATGTGTGTGGGTAGAATATAAATTCCACGAGGATAAAATTGAAAAAAGTTGAAAAAAAATTTTTTTTGGACTTAGTCATTTTTCCCGCGTTTATCAGACTTTCAGAAAGGGGAAATGTCAGTGAGCATTCCGATTTCAGTTCCAGAGCAATTCGCCCAATGAGTCCTTGATATTTAGTCGTTTTCAGCCAATTTTCTGAATTTTTGAAAATTTCACTTTTTTGTGAAAACATCCACTAAATGAGGGAATAATATGTGTGAGGGTACCCCAGGAGAGTTCCAAATGTGTGTGGTAGAATATATATCCCACGGGGGTAAAATTGAAAAAAGTTGAAAAATTTTTTTTTTTGAACTTAGTCATTTTTCCGGCGTTCATCAGACTTTCAGATAGGGGAAATGTCAGTGAGCATTCCGATTTCAGTTCCAGAGCGATTCGACCAATGAGTCCTTGATATTTAGTCGTTTTCAGCCAATTTTCTGGATTTTTGAAAATTTCACTTTTTGTGAAAATATCCACTAAATGAGGGAATAATATGTGTGAGGGTACCCCAGGAGAGTTCCAAAAGTGTGTGGGTAGAATATATATCCCACGGGGGTCAAATTGAAAAAAGTTGAAAAAAAATTTTTTTTGGACTAAGTAATTTTTCCAGCGTTTATCAGACTTTCAGATAGGGGAAATGTCAGTGAGCGTTCCGATTTCAGTTTCAGAGCGATTCGCCCAATGAGTCCTTGATATTTAGTCGTTTTCAGTCAATTTTCTGGATTTTTGAAAATTTCACTTTTTTGTGAAAATATCCACTAAATGAGGGAATAATATGTGTGAGGGTACCCCAGGAGAGTTCCAAATGTGTGTGGGTAGAATATAAATTCCACGAGGATAAAATTGAAAAAAGTTGAAAAAAAAATTTTTTGGACTTAGTCATTTTTCCCGCGTTTATCAGACTTTCAGATAGGGGAAATGTCAGTGAGCATTCCGATTTCAGTTCCAGAGCGATTCGCCCAATGAGTCCTTGATATTTAGACGTTTTCAGCCAATTTTCTGGATTTTTGAAAATTTCACTTTTTTGTGAAAATATCCACTAAATGAGAGAATAATATGTGTGAGGGTACCCCAGGAGAGTTCCAAATGTGTGTGGGTAGAATATAAATTCCACGAGGATAAAATTGAAAAAAGTTGAAAAAAAATTTTTTTTGGACTTAGTCATTTTTCCCGCGTTTATCAGACTTTCAGAAAGGGGAAATGTCAGTGAGCATTCCGATTTCAGTTCCAGAGCAATTCGCCCAATGAGTCCTTGATATTTAGTCGTTTTCAGCCAATTTTCTGGATTTTTGAAAATTTCACTTTTTTGTGAAATCATCCACTAAATGAGGGAATAATATGTGTGGGGGTACCCCAGGAGAGTTCCAAATGTGAGTGGGTAGAATATATATCCCACGGGGATAAAATTGAAAAAAGTTGAAAAAAATTTTTTTTGGGACTTAGTCATTTTTCCGGCGTTTATCAGACTTTCAGATAGGGGAAATGTCAGTGAGCGTTCAGATTTCAGTTCCAGAGCGATTCGCCCAATGAGTCCTTGATATTTAGTCGTTTTCAGCCAATTTTCTGGATTTTTGAAAATTTCACTTTTTTGTGAAATCATCCACTAAATAAGGGAATAATATGTGTGGGGGTACCCCAGTAGAGTTCCAAATGTGTGTGGGTAGAATATATATCCCACGGGGGTAAAATTAAAAAAAGTTGAAAAAAATTTTTTTTTTGACTTTGTAATTTTTCCGGCGTTCATCAGACTTTCAGATAGGGGAAATATCAGTGAGCATTCCGATTTCAGTTCCAGAGCGATTCGCCCAATGAGTCCTTGATATTTAGTCGTTTTCAGCCAATTTTCTGAATTTTTGAAAATTTCACTTTTTTGTGAAATCATCCACTAAATGAGGGAATAATATGTGTGGGGGTAACCCAGGAGAGTTCCAAATGTGAGTGGGTAGAATATATATCCCACGGGGGTAAAATTGAAAAAAGTTGAAAAAAAATTTTTTTGGGACTTAGTCATTTTTCCGGCGTTTATCAGACTTTCAGATAGGGGAAATGTCAGTGAGCGTTCAGATTTCAGTTCCAGAGCGATTCGCCCAATGAGTCCTTGATATTTAGTCGTTTTCAGCCAATTTTCTGAATTTTTGAAAATTTCACTTTTTTGTGAAAACATCCACTAAATGAGGGAATAATATGTGTGAGGGTACCCCAGGAGAGTTCCAAATGTGTGTGGTAGAATATATATCCCACGGGGGTAAAATTGAAAAAAGTTGAAAAAAAATTTTTTTGGGACTTAGTCATTTTTCCGGCGTTTATCAGACTTTCAGATAGGGGAAATGTCAGTGAGCGTTCAGATTTCAGTTCCAGAGCGATTCGCCCAATGAGTCCTTGATATTTAGTCGTTTTCAGCCAATTTTCTGGATTTTTGAAAATTTCACTTTTTTGTGAAATCATCCACTAAATGAGGGAATAATATGTGTGGGGGTACCCCAGTAGAGTTCCAAATGTGTGTGGGTAGAATATATATCCCACGGGGGTAAAATTGAAAAAAGTTGAAAAAAAATTTTTTTGGGACTTAGTCATTTTTCTGGCGTTCATCAGACTTTCAGATAGGGGAAATGTCAGTGAGCATTCCGATTTCAGTTCCAGAGCGATTCGCCCAATGAGTCCCTGATATTTAGACGTTTTCAGCCAATTTTCTGGATTTTTGAAAATTTCACTTTTTTGTGAAAATATCCACTAAATGAGAGAATAATATGTGTGAGGGTACCCCAGGAGAGTTCCAAATGTGTGTGGGTAGAATATAAATTCCACGAGGATAAAATTGAAAAAAGTTGAAAAAAAAATTTTTTTGGACTTAGTCATTTTTCCCGCGTTTATCAGACTTTCAGAAAGGGGAAATGTCAGTGAGCGTTCCGATTTCAGTTCCAGAGCGATTCGCCCAATGAGTCCTTGATATTTAGTCGTTTTCAGCCAATTTTCAGGATTTTTGAAAATTTCACTTTTTTGTGAAAATATCCACTAAATGAGGGCATAATATGTGTGAGGGTACCCCAGGAGAGTTGCAAATGTGTGTGGGTAGAATATATATCCCACGGGGATAAAATTGAAAAAAGTTTAAAAAAAATTTTTTTTTGACTTTGTAATTTTTCCGGCGTTCATCAGACTTTCAGATAGGGGAAATATCAGTGAGCATTCCGATTTCAGTTCCAGAGCGATTCGCCCAATGAGTCCTTGATATTTAGTCGTTTTCAGCCAATTTTCTGACTTTTTGAAAATTTCACTTTTTTGTGAAAACATCCACTAAATGAGGGAATAATATGTGTGAGGGTACCCCAGGAGAGTTCCAAATGTGTGTGGTAGAATATATATCCCACGGGGGTAAAATTGAAAAAAGTTAAAAATTTTTTTTTTTTGAACTTAGTCATTTTTCCGGCGTTCATCAGACTTTCAGATAGGGGAAATGTCAGTGAGCGTTCCGATTTCAGTTCCAGAGCAATTCGCCCAATGAGTCCTTGATATTTAGTCGTTTTCAGCCAATTTTCTGGATTTTTGAAAATTTCACTTTTTTGTGAAATCATCCACTAAATGAGGGAATAATATGTGTGGGGGTAACCCAGGAGAGTTCCAAATGTGAGTGGGTAGAATATATATCCCACGGGGGTAAAATTGAAAAAAGTTGAAAAAAAATTTTTTTGGGACTTAGTCATTTTTCCGGCGTTTATCAGACTTTCAGATAGGGGAAATGTCAGTGAGCGTTCAGATTTCAGTTCCAGAGCGATTCGCCCAATGAGTCCTTGATATTTAGTCGTTTTCAGCCAATTTTCTGGATTTTTGAAAATTTCACTTTTTTGTGAAATCATCCACTAAATAAGGGAATAATATGTGTGGGGGTACCCCAGTAGAGTTCCAAATGTGTGTGGGTAGAATATATATCCCACGGGGGTAAAATTAAAAAAAGTTGAAAAAATTTTTTTTTTTCGACTTAGTAATTTTTCCGGCATTTATCAGACTTTCAGATAGGGGAAATGTCAGTGAGCGTTCTGATTTCAGTTCCAGAGCGATTCGCCCAATGAGTCCTTGATATTTAGTCGTTTTCAGCCAATTTTCAGGATTTTTGAAAATTTCACTTTTTTGTGAAAATATCCACTAAATGAGGGCATAATATGTGTGAGGGTACCCCAGGAGAGTTGCAAATGTGTGTGGGTAGAATATATATCCCACGGGGATAAAATTGAAAAAAGTTTAAAAAAATTTTTTTTTTGACTTTGTAATTTTTCCGGCGTTCATCAGACTTTCAGATAGGGGAAATATCAGTGAGCATTCCGATTTCAGTTCCAGAGCGATTCGCCCAATGAGTCCTTGATATTTAGTCTTTTTCAGCCAATTTTCTGAATTTTTGAAAATTTCACTTTTTTGTGAAAACATCCACTAAATGAGGGAATAATATGTGTGAGGGTACCCCAGGAGAGTTCCAAATGTGTGTGGTAGAATATATATCCCACGGGGGTAAAATTGAAAAAAGTTAAAAAATTTTTTTTTTTGAACTTAGTCATTTTTCCGGCGTTCATCAGATTTTCAGATAGGGGAAATGTCAGTGAGCGTTCCGATTTCAGTTCCAGAGCAATTCGCCCAATGAGTCCTTGATATTTAGTCGTTTTCAGCCAATTTTCTGGATTTTTGAAAATTTCACTTTTTTGTGAAATCATCCACTAAATGAGGGAATAATATGTGTGGGGGTAACCCAGGAGAGTTCCAAATGTGAGTGGGTAGAATATATATCCCACGGGGGTAAAATTGAAAAAAGTTGAAAAAAAATTTTTTTGGGACTTAGTCATTTTTCCGGCGTTTATCAGACTTTCAGATAGGGGAAATGTCAGTGAGCGTTCAGATTTCAGTTCCAGAGCGATTCGCCCAATGAGTCCTTGATATTTAGTCGTTTTCAGCCAATTTTCTGGATTTTTGAAAATTTCACTTTTTTGTGAAATCATCCACTAAATGAGGGAATAATATGTGTGGGGGTACCCCAGTAGAGTTCCAAATGTGTGTGGGTAGAATATATATCCCACGGGGGTAAAATTGAAAAAAGTTGAAAAAATTTTTTTTTTGAACTTAGTCATTTTTCCCGCGTTTATCAGACTTTCAGATAGGGGAAATGTCAGTGAGCGTTCCGATTTCAGTTCCAGAGCAATTCGCCCAATGAGTCCTTGATATTTAGTCGTTTTCAGCCAATTTTCTGGATTTTTGAAAATTTCACTTTTTTGTGAAATCATCCACTAAATGAGGGAATAATATGTGTGGGGGTACCCCAGGAGAGTTCCAAATGTGTGTGGGTAGAATATATATCCCACGGGGGTAAAATTGAAAAAAGTTGAAAAAAATTTTTTTTTGGAATTAGTCATTTTTCCGGCGTTTATCAGACTTTCAGATAGGGGAAATGTGAGTGAGCGTTCCGATTTCAGTCCCAGAGCGATTCGCCCAATGAGTCCTTGATATTTAGTCGTTTTCAGCCAATTTTCTGGATTTTTGAAAATTTCACTTTTTTGTGAAAATATCCACTAAATGAGGGAATAATATATTTGAGGGTACCCCAGGAGAGTTCCAACGGGAATATGTGTGGGTAGAATATATATCCCACGGGGGTAAAATTGAAAAAAAATTTTTTTTGAACTTAGTCATTTTTTCAGTCGTTGATCAGACTTTCAGATAGGGGAAATGTCAGTGAGGGTTCAGATTTCAGTTCTAGAGCGATTCGCCCAATGAGTAATTGATATTTAGTCGTTTTCAGCCAATTTTCAGGATTTTTGAAAATTTCACTTTTTTGTGAAAATATCCACTAAATAAGGGAATAATATGTGTGGGGGTACCCCAGTAGAGTTCCAAATGTGTGTGGGTAGAATATATATCCCACGGGGGTAAAATTAAAAAAAGTTGAAAAAAATTTTTTTTTGGACTTAGTAATTTTTACGGCATTTATCAGACTTTCAGATAGGGGAAATGTCAGTGAGCGTTCTGATTTCAGTTCCAGAGCGATTCGCCCAATGAGTCCTTGATATTTAGTCGTTTTCAGCCAATTTTCAGGATTTTTGAAAATTTCACGTTTTTGTGAAAATATCCACTAAATGAGGGCATAATATGTGTGAGGGTACCCCAGGAGAGTTGCAAATGTGTGTGGGTAGAATATATATCCCACGGGGATAAAATTGAAAAAAGTTTAAAAAAATTTTTTTTTGGACTTTGTAATTTTTCCGGCCTTCATCAGACTTTCAGATAGGGGAAATATCAGTGAGCATTCCGATTTCAGTTCCAGAGCGATTCGCCCAATGAGTCCTTGATATTTAGTCGTTTTCAGCCAATTTTCTGAATTTTTGAAAATTTCACTTTTTTGTGAAAACATCCACTAAATGAGGGAATAATATGTGTGAGGGTACCCCAGGAGAGTTCCAAATGTGTGTGGTAGAATATATATCCCACGGGGGTAAAATTGAAAAAAGTTGAAAAATTTTTTTTTTTGAACTTAGTCATTTTTCCGGCGTTCATCAGACTTTCAGATAGGGGAAATGTCAGTGAGCATTCCGATTTCAGTTCCAGAGCGATTCGCCCAATGAGTCCTTGATATTTAGACGTTTTCAGCCAATTTTCTGGATTTTTGAAAATTTCACTTTTTTGTGAAAATATCCACTAAATGAGAGAATAATATGTGTGAGGGTACCCCAGGAGAGTTCCAAATGTGTGTGGGTAGAATATAAATTCCACGAGGATAAAATTGAAAAAAGTTGAAAAAAATTTTTTTTTGGAATTAGTCATTTTTCCGGCGTTTATCAGACTTTCAGATAGGGGAAATGTGAGTGAGCGTTCCGATTTCAGTCCCAGAGCGATTCGCCCAATGAGTCCTTGATATTTAGTCGTTTTCAGACAATTTTCTGGATTTTTGAAAATTTCACTTTTTTGTGAAAATATCCACTAAATGAGGGAATAATATGTGTGAGGGTACCCCAGGAGAGTTCCAAATGTGTGTGGGTAGAATATATATCCCACGGGGGTAAAATTGAAAAAAGTTGAAAAAAAATTTTTTTTGGACTTAGTCATTTTTCCGGCGTTTATCAGACTTTCAGAAAGGGGAAATGTCAGTGAGCGTGCAGATTTCAGTTCCAGAGCGAATCGCCCAATGAGTCCATGATATTTAGTCGTTTTCAGACAATTTTCTGGATTTTTGAAAATTTCACTTTTTTGTGAAAATATCCACTAAATGAGGGAATAATATGTGTAAGGGTACCCCAGGAGAGTTCCAAATGTGTGTGGGTAGAATATAAATTCCACGGGGATAAAATTGAAAAAAGTTGAAAAATAATTTTTTTTGAACTTAGTAAGTTTTCCGGCGTTTATCAGACTTTCACATAGGGGAAATGTCAGTGAGCGTTCCGATTTCAGTTCCAGAGCGATTCGCCCAATGAGTCCTTGATATTTAGTCGTTTTCAGCCAATTTTCTGGATTTTTGAAAATTTCACTTTTTTGTGAAAATATCCACTAAATGAGGGAATAATATATTTGAGGGTACCCCAGGAGAGTTCCAACGGGAATATGTGTGGGTAGAATATATATCCCACGGGGGTAAAATTGAAAAAAAATTTTTTTTGAACTTAGTCATTTTTTCAGTCGTTGATCAGACTTTCGGATAGGGGAAATGTCAGTGAGGGTTCAGATTTCAGTTCCAGAGCGATTCGCCCAATGAGTCCTTGATATTTAGTCGTTTTCAGCCAATTTTCTGGATTTTTGAAAATTTCACTTTTTTGTGAAATCATCCACTAAATAAGGGAATAATATGTGTGGGGGTACCCCAGTAGAGTTCCAAATGTGTGTGGGTAGAATATATATCCCACGGGGGTAAAATTAAAAAAAGTTGAAAAAAATTTTTTTTTGGACTTAGTAATTTTTACGGCATTTATCAGACTTTCAGATAGGGGAAATGTCAGTGAGCATTCTGATTTCAGTTCCAGAGCGATTCGCCCAATGAGTCCTTGATATTTACTCGTTTTCAGCCAAATTTCAGGATTTTTGAAAATTTCACTTTTTTGTGAAAATATCCACTAAATGAGGGAATAATATGTGTAAGGGTACCCCAGGAGAGTTCCAAATGTGTGTGGGTAGAATATATATCCCACGGGGGTAAAATTGAAAAAAGTTGAAAAAAAATTTTTTTGGGACTTAGTCATTTTTCCGGCATTCATCAGACTTTCAGATAGGGGAAATGTCAGTGAGCATTCCGATTTCAGTTCCAGAGCGATTCGCCCAATGAGTCCTTGATATTTAGACGTTTTCAGCCAATTTTCTGGATTTTTGAAAATTTCACTTTTTTGTGAAAATATCCACTAAATGAGGGCATAATATGTGTGAGGGTACCCCAGGAGAGTTGCAAATGTGTGTGGGTAGAATATATATCCCACGGGGATAAAATTGAAAAAAGTTTAAAAAAATTTTTTTTTGGACTTTGTAATTTTTCCGGCGTTCATCAGACTTTCAGATAGGGGAAATATCAGTGAGCATTCCGATTTCAGTTCCAGAGCGATTTGCCCAATGAGTCCTTGATATTTAGTCGTTTTCAGCCAATTTTCTGGATTTTTGAAAATTTCACTTTTTTGTGAAATCATCCACTAAATGAGGGAATAATATGTGTGGGGGTACCCCAGGAGAGTTCCAAATGTGTGTGGGTAGAATATATATCCCACGGGGGTAAAATTAAAAAAAGTTTAAAAAAAATTTTTTTTGGACTTAGTCATTTTTCCGGCGTTCATCAGACTTTCAGATAGGGGAAATATCAGTGAGCATTCCGATTTCAGTTCCAGAGCGATTCGCCCAATGAGTCCTTGATATTTAGTCGTTTTCAGCCAATTTTCTGAATTTTTGAAAATTTCACTTTTTTGTGAAAACATCCACTAAATGAGGGAATAATATGTGTGAGGGTACCCCAGGAGAGTTCCAAATGTGTGTGGTAGAATATATATCCCACGGGGGTAAAATTGAAAAAAGTTGAAAAATTTTTTTTTTTTGAACTTAGTCATTTTTCCCGCGTTTATCAGACTTTCAGATAGGGGAAATGTCAGTGAGCGTTCCGATTTCAGTTCCAGAGCAATTCGCCCAATGAGTCCTTGATATTTAGTCGTTTTCAGCCAATTTTCTGGATTTTTGAAAATTTCACTTTTTTGTGAAATCATCCACTAAATGAGGGAATAATATGTGTGGGGGGTACCCCAGGAGAGTTCCAAATGTGTGTGGGTAGAATATATATCCCACGGGGGTAAAATTGAAAAAAGTTGAAAAAAATTTTTTTTTGGAATTAGTCATTTTTCCGGCGTTTATCAGACTTTCAGATAGGGGAAATGTGAGTGAGCGTTCCGATTTCAGTCCCACAGCGATTCGCCCAATGAGTCCTTGATATTTAGTCGTTTTCAGCCAATTTTCTGGATTTTTGAAAATTTCACTTTTTTGTGAAAATATCCACTAAATGAGGGAATAATATGTGTAAGGGTACCCCAGGAGAGTTCCAAATGTGTGTGGGTGGAATATAAATTCCACGGGGATAAAATTGAAAAATGTTGAAAAAAATTTTTATTTTGGGACTTAGTCATTTTTCCGGCGTTTGTCAGACTTTCAGATAGGGGAAATGTCAGTGAGCGTTCTGATTTCAGTTCCAGAGCGATTCGCCCAATGAGTCCTTGATATTTAGTCGTTTTCAGCCAATTTTCAGGATTTTTGAAAATTTCACTTTTTTGTGAAAATATCCACTAAATGAGGGAATAATATGTGTAAGGGTACCCCAGGAGACTTCCAAATGTGTGTGGGTAGAATATAAATTCCACGGGGATAAAATTGAAAAAAGTTGAAAAATAATTTTTTTTGAACTTAGTAATTTTTCCGGCGTTTATCAGACTTTCACATAGGGGAAATGTCAGTGAGCGTTCCGATTTCAGTTCCAGAGCGATTCGCCCAATGAGTCCTTGATATTTAGTCGTTTTCAGCCAATTTTCTGGATTTTTGAAAATTTCACTTTTTTGTGAAAATATCCACTAAATGAGGGAATAATATATTTGAGGGTACCCCAGGAGAGTTCCAACGGGAATATGTGTGGGTAGAATATATATCCCACGGGGGTAAAATTGAAAAAAGTTAAAAAAAATTTTTTTTAGACTTAGTAATTTTTCCGGCATTTATCAGACTTTCAGATAGGGGAAATGTCAGTGAGCGTTCAGATTTCAGTTCCAGAGCGATTAGCCCAATGAGTCCTTGATATTTATTCGTTTTCAGCCAATTTTCTGGATTTTTGAAAATTTCACTTTTTTGTGAAAATATCCACTAAATGAGGGAATATTATGTGTGAGGGTACCCCAGGAGATTTCCAAATGTGTGTGGGTAGAATATATATCCCACAGGGGTAAAATTGAAAAAAGTTGAAAACAATTTTTTTTTTAACTTAGTCATTTTTCCGGCGTTTATCAGACTTTCAGATAGGGGAAATGTCAGTGAGCATTCCGATTTCAGTTCCAGAGCGATTCGCCCAATGAGTCCTTGATATTTAGACGTTTTCAGCCAATTTTCTGGATTTTTGAAAATTTCACTTTTTTGTGAAAATATCCACTAAATGAGGGCATAATATGTGTGAGGGTACCCCAGGAGAGTTGCAAATGTGTGTGGGTAGAATATATATCCCACGGGGATAAAATTGAAAAAAGTTTAAAAAAAATTTTTTTTGGACTTAGTCATTTTTCCGGCGTTCATCAGACTTTCAGATAGGGGAAATGTCAGTGAGCATTCCGATTTCAGTTCCAGAGCGATTCGCCCAATGAGTCCTTGATATTTAGACGTTTTCAGCCAATTTTCTGGATTTTTGAAAATTTCACTTTTTTGTGAAATCATCCACTAAATGAGGGAATAATATGTGTGGGGGTACCCCAGGAGAGTTCCAAATGTGAGTGGGTAGAATATATATCCCACGGGGGTAAAATTGAAAAAAGTTGAAAAAAAAATTTTTTGGGACTTAGTCATTTTTCCGGCGTTTATCAGACTTTCAGATAGGGGAAATGTCAGTTGAGCGTTCAGATTTCAGTTCCAGAGCGATTCGCCCAATGAGTCCTTGATATTTAGTCGTTTTCAGCCAATTTTCTGGATTTTTGAAAATTTCACTTTTTTGTGAAATCATCCACTAAATGAGGGAATAATATGTGTGGGGGTACCCCAGGAGAGTTCCAAATGTGTGTGGGTAGAATATATATCCCACGGGGGTAAAATTAAAAAAAGTTGAAAAAAATTTTTTTTTGGACTTAGTAATTTTTACGGCATTTATCAGACTTTCAGATAGGGGAAATGTCAGTGAGCATTCTGATTTCAGTTCCAGAGCGATTCGCCCAATGAGTCCTTGATATTTACTCGTTTTCAGCCAAATTTCAGGATTTTTGAAAATTTCACTTTTTTGTGAAAATATCCACTAAATGAGGGAATAATATATTTGAGGGTACCCCAGGAGAGTTCCAACGGGAATATGTGTGGGTAGAATATATATCCCACGGGGGTAAAATTGAAAAAAAATTTTTTTTGAACTTAGTCATTTTTTCAGTCGTTGATCAGACTTTCGGATAGGGGAAATGTCAGTGAGGGTTCAGATTTCAGTTCCAGAGCGATTCGCCCAATGAGTCCTTGATATTTAGTCGTTTTCAGCCAATTTTCTGGATTTTTGAAAATTTCACTTTTTTGTGAAATCATCCACTAAATAAGGGAATAATATGTGTGGGGGTACCCCAGTAGAGTTCCAAATGTGTGTGGGTAGAATATATATCCCACGGGGGTAAAATTAAAAAAAGTTGAAAAAAATTTTTTTTTGGACTTAGTAATTTTTACGGCATTTATCAGACTTTCAGATAGGGGAAATGTCAGTGAGCATTCTGATTTCAGTTCCAGAGCGATTCGCCCAATGAGTCCTTGATATTTACTCGTTTTCAGCCAAATTTCAGGATTTTTGAAAATTTCACTTTTTTGTGAAAATATCCACTAAATGAGGGCATAATATGTGTGAGGGTACCCCAGGAGAGTTGCAAATGTGTGTGGGTAGAATATATATCCCACGGGGATAAAATTGAAAAAAGTTTAAAAAAATTTTTTTTTGGACTTTGTAATTTTTCCGGCGTTCATCAGACTTTCAGATAGGGGAAATATCAGTGAGCATTCCGATTTCAGTTCCAGAGCTATTTGCCCAATGAGTCCTTGATATTTAGTCGTTTTCAGCCAATTTTCTGGATTTTTGAAAATTTCACTTTTTTGTGAAATCATCCACTAAATGAGGGAATAATATGTGTGGGGGTACCCCAGGAGAGTTCCAAATGTGAGTGGGTAGAATATATATCCCACGGGGGTAAAATTGAAAAAAGTTGAAAAAAAATTTTTTTGGGACTTAGTCATTTTTCCGGCGTTTATCAGACTTTCAGATAGGGGAAATGTCAGTTGAGCGTTCAGATTTCAGTTCCAGAGCGATTCGCCCAATGAGTCCTTGATATTTAGTCGTTTTCAGCCAATTTTCTGGATTTTTGAAAATTTCACTTTTTTGTGAAATCATCCACTAAATGAGGGAATAATGTGTGTGGGGGTACCCCAGTAGAGTTCCAAATGTGTGTGGGTAGAATATATATCCCACGGGGGTAAAATTAAAAAAAGTTAAAAAAAAATTTTTTTTGGACTTAGTCATTTTTCCGGCGTTCATCAGACTTTCAGATAGGGGAAATATCAGTGAGCATTCCGATTTCAGTTCCAGAGCGATTCGCCCAATGAGTCCTTGATATTTAGTCGTTTTCAGCCAATTTTCTGAATTTTTGAAAATTTCACTTTTTTGTGAAAACATCCACTAAATGAGGGAATAATATGTGTGAGGGTACCCCAGGAGAGTTCCAAATGTGTGTGGTAGAATATATATCCCACGGGGGTAAAATTGAAAAAAGTTGAAAAATTTTTTTTTTTTGAACTTAGTCATTTTTCCCGCGTTTATCAGACTTTCAGATAGGGGAAATGTCAGTGAGCGTTCCGATTTCAGTTCCAGAGCAATTCGCCCAATGAGTCCTTGATATTTAGTCGTTTTCAGCCAATTTTCTGGATTTTTGAAAATTTCACTTTTTTGTGAAATCATCCACTAAATGAGGGAATAATATGTGTGGGGGGTACCCCAGGAGAGTTCCAAATGTGTGTGGGTAGAATATATATCCCACGGGGGTAAAATTGAAAAAAGTTGAAAAAAATTTTTTTTTGGAATTAGTCATTTTTCCGGCGTTTATCAGACTTTCAGATAGGGGAAATGTGAGTGAGCGTTCCGATTTCAGTCCCACAGCGATTCGCCCAATGAGTCCTTGATATTTAGTCGTTTTCAGCCAATTTTCTGGATTTTTGAAAATTTCACTTTTTTGTGAAAATATCCACTAAATGAGGGAATAATATGTGTAAGGGTACCCCAGGAGAGTTCCAAATGTGTGTGGGTGGAATATAAATTCCACGGGGATAAAATTGAAAAATGTTGAAAAAAATTTTTATTTTGGGACTTAGTCATTTTTCCGGCGTTTGTCAGACTTTCAGATAGGGGAAATGTCAGTGAGCGTTCTGATTTCAGTTCCAGAGCGATTCGCCCAATGAGTCCTTGATATTTAGTCGTTTTCAGCCAATTTTCAGGATTTTTGAAAATTTCACTTTTTTGTGAAAATATCCACTAAATGAGGGAATAATATGTGTAAGGGTACCCCAGGAGACTTCCAAATGTGTGTGGGTAGAATATAAATTCCACGGGGATAAAATTGAAAAAAGTTGAAAAATAATTTTTTTTGAACTTAGTAATTTTTCCGGCGTTTATCAGACTTTCACATAGGGGAAATGTCAGTGAGCGTTCCGATTTCAGTTCCAGAGCGATTCGCCCAATGAGTCCTTGATATTTAGTCGTTTTCAGCCAATTTTCTGGATTTTTGAAAATTTCACTTTTTTGTGAAAATATCCACTAAATGAGGGAATAATATATTTGAGGGTACCCCAGGAGAGTTCCAACGGGAATATGTGTGGGTAGAATATATATCCCACGGGGGTAAAATTGAAAAAAGTTTAAAAAAAATTTTTTTAGACTTAGTAATTTTTCCGGCATTTATCAGACTTTCAGATAGGGGAAATGTCAGTGAGCGTTCAGATTTCAGTTCCAGAGCGATTAGCCCAATGAGTCCTTGATATTTATTCGTTTTCAGCCAATTTTCTGGATTTTTGAAAATTTCACTTTTTTGTGAAAATATCCACTAAATGAGGGAATATTATGTGTGAGGGTACCCCAGGAGATTTCCAAATGTGTGTGGGTAGAATATATATCCCACAGGGGTAAAATTGAAAAAAGTTGAAAACAATTTTTTTTTTAACTTAGTCATTTTTCCGGCGTTTATCAGACTTTCAGATAGGGGAAATGTCAGTGAGCATTCCGATTTCAGTTCCAGAGCTATTCGCCCAATGAGTCCTTGATATTTAGACGTTTTCAGCCAATTTTCTGGATTTTTGAAAATTTCACTTTTTTGTGAAAATATCCACTAAATGAGGGCATAATATGTGTGAGGGTACCCCAGGAGAGTTGCAAATGTGTGTGGGTAGAATATATATCCCACGGGGATAAAATTGAAAAAAGTTTAAAAAAAATTTTTTTTGGACTTAGTCATTTTTCCGGCGTTCATCAGACTTTCAGATAGGGGAAATGTCAGTGAGCATTCCGATTTCAGTTCCAGAGCGATTCGCCCAATGAGTCCTTGATATTTAGACGTTTTCAGCCAATTTTCTGGATTTTTGAAAATTTCACTTTTTTGTGAAATCATCCACTAAATGAGGGAATAATATGTGTGGGGGTACCCCAGGAGAGTTCCAAATGTGAGTGGGTAGAATATATATCCCACGGGGGTAAAATTGAAAAAAGTTGAAAAAAAATTTTTTTGGGACTTAGTCATTTTTCCGGCGTTTATCAGACTTTCAGATAGGGGAAATGTCAGTTGAGCGTTCAGATTTCAGTTCCAGAGCGATTCGCCCAATGAGTCCTTGATATTTAGTCGTTTTCAGCCAATTTTCTGGATTTTTGAAAATTTCACTTTTTTGTGAAAACATCCACTAAATGAGGGAATAATATGTGTGAGGGTACCCCAGGAGAGTTCCAAATGTGTGTGGTAGAATATATATCCCACGGGGGTAAAATTGAAAAAAGTTGAAAAAATTTTTTTTTTTGAACTTAGTCATTTTTCCCGCGTTTATCAGACTTTCAGATAGGGGAAATGTCAGTGAGCGTTCCGATTTCAGTTCCAGAGCAATTCGCCCAATGAGTCCTTGATATTTAGTCGTTTTCAGCCAATTTTCTGGATTTTTGAAAATTTCACTTTTTTGTGAAATCATCCACTAAATGAGGGAATAATATGTGTGGGGGTACCCCAGGAGAGTTCCAAATGTGTGTGGGTAGAATATATATCCCACGAGGGTAAAATTGAAAAAAGTTGAAAAAAATTTTTTTTTGGAATTAGTCATTTTTCCGGCGTTTATCAGACTTTCAGATAGGGGAAATGTGAGTGAGCGTTCCGATTTCAGTCCCACAGCGATTCGCCCAATGAGTCCTTGATATTTAGTCGTTTTCAGCCAATTTTCTGGATTTTTGAAAATTTCACTTTTTTGTGAAAATATCCACTAAATGAGGGAATAATATGTGTGAGGGTACCCCAGGAGAGTTCCAAATGTGTGTGGGTAGAATATATATCCCACGGGGGTAAAATTGAAAAAAGTTGAAAAAAATTTTTTTTTGGACTTAGTCATTTTTCCGGCGTTTATCAAACTTTCAGATAGGGGAAATGTCAGTGAGCGTTCAGATTTCAGTTCCAGAGCGAATCGCCCAATGAGTCCATGATATTTAGTCGTTTTCAGACAATTTTCTGGATTTTTGAAAATTTCACTTTTTTGTGAAAATATCCACTAAATGAGGGAATAATATGTGTAAGGGTACCCCAGGAGAGTTCCAAATGTGTGTGGGTGGAATATAAATTCCACGGGGATAAAATTGAAAAATGTTGAAAAAAATTTTTATTTTGGGACTTAGTCATTTTTCCGGCGTTTGTCAGACTTTCAGATAGGGGAAATGTCAGTGAGCGTTCTGATTTCAGTTCCAGAGCGATTCGCCCAATGAGTCCTTGATATTTAGTCGTTTTCAGCCAATTTTCAGGATTTTTGAAAATTTCACTTTTTTGTGAAAATATCCACTAAATGAGGGAGTAATATGTGTAAGGGTACCCCAGGAGACTTCCAAATGTGTGTGGGTAGAATATAAATTCCACGGGGATAAAATTGAAAAAAGTTGAAAAATAATTTTTTTTGAACTTAGTAATTTTTCCGGCGTTTATCAGACTTTCACATAGGGGAAATGTCAGTGAGCGTTCCGATTTCAGTTCCAGAGCGATTCGCCCAATGAGTCCTTGATATTTAGTCGTTTTCAGCCAATTTTCTGGATTTTTGAAAATTTCACTTTTTTGTGAAAATATCCACTAAATGAGGGAATAATATATTTGAGGGTACCCCAGGAGAGTTCCAACGGGAATATGTGTGGGTAGAATATATATCCCACGGGGGTAAAATTGAAAAAAGTTTAAAAAAAATTTTTTTAGACTTAGTAATTTTTCCGGCATTTATCAGACTTTCAGATAGGGGAAATGTCAGTGAGCGTTCAGATTTCAGTTCCAGAGCGATTAGCCCAATGAGTCTTTGATATTTATTCGTTTTCAGCCAATTTTCTGGATTTTTGAAAATTTCACTTTTTTGTGAAAATATCCACTAAATGAGGGAATATTATGTGTGAGGGTACCCCAGGAGATTTCCAAATGTGTGTGGGTAGAATATATATCCCACAGGGGTAAAATTGAAAAAAGTTGAAAACAATTTTTTTTTTAACTTAGTCATTTTTCCGGCGTTTATCAGACTTTCAGATAGGGGAAATGTCAGTGAGCATTCCGATTTCAGTTCCAGAGCGATTCGCCCAATGAGTCCTTGATATTTAGACGTTTTCAGCCAATTTTCTGGATTTTTGAAAATTTCACTTTTTTGTGAAAATATCCACTAAATGAGGGCATAATATGTGTGAGGGTACCCCAGGAGAGTTGCAAATGTGTGTGGGTAGAATATATATCCCACGGGGATAAAATTGAAAAAAGTTTAAAAAAAATTTTTTTTGGACTTAGTAATTTTTCCGGCGTTCATCAGACTTTCAGATAGGGGAAATATCAGTGAGCATTCCGATTTCAGTTCCAGAGCGATTCGCCCAATGAGTCCTTGATATTTAGTCGTTTTCAGCCAATTTTCTGGATTTTTGAAAATTTCACTTTTTTGTGAAAATATCCACTAAATGAGAGAATAATATGTGTGAGGGTACCCCAGGAGAGTTCCAAATGTGTGTGGGTAGAATATATATCCCATGGGGGTAAAATTGAAAAAAGGTGAAAAAAAATTTTTTTTGGGACTTAGTAATTTTTCCGGCATTTATCAGACTTTCAGATAGGGGAAATGTCAGTGAGTGTTCAGTTTTCAGTTCCAGAGCGATTCGCCCAATGAGTCCTTGATATTTAGTCGTTTTCAGCCAATTTATTGGATTTTTGAAAATTTCACTTTTTTGTAAAAATATCCACTAAATGAGGGCATAATATGTGTGAGGGTACCCCAGGAGAGTTCCAAATGTGTGTGGGTAGAATATATATCCCACGGTGATAAAATTGAAAAAAGTTGAAAAAAATTTTTTTTTTGGACTTAGTCATTTTTCCTGCGTTTATCAGACTTTCACATAGGGGAAATGTCAGTGAGCGTTCCGATTTCAGTTCCAGAGCGATTCGCCCAATGAGTCCTTGATATTTAGTCGTTTTCAGCCAATTTTCTGGATTTTTGAAAATTTCACTTTTTTGAGAAAATATCCACTAAATGAGGGAATAATATGTGTGAGGGTACCCCAAATGTCTGTGGGTAGAATATATATCCCACGGGGGTAAAATTGAAGAAAGTTGAAAAAATTTTTTTTTTGGACTTAGTAATTTTTCCGGCATTCATCAGACTTTCACATAGGGGAAATGTCAGTGAGCATTCCGATTTCAGTTCCAGAGCGATTCGCCCAATGAGTCCTTGATATTTAGTCATTTTCAGCCAATTTTCTGGATTTTTGAAAATTTCACTTTTTTGTAAAAATATCCACTAAATGAGGGCATAATATGTGTGAGGGTACCCCAGGAGAGTTCCAAATGTGTGTGGGTAGAATATATATCCCACGGGGGTAAAATTGAAAAAAGTTGAAAAATTTTTTTTTTTGGACTTAGTCATTTTTCCTGCGTTTATCAGACTTTCACATAGGGGAAATGTCAGTGAGCGTTCCGATTTCAGTTCCAGAGCGATTCGCCCAATGAGTCCTTGATATTTAGTCGTTTTCAGCCAATTTTCTGGATTTTTGAAAATTTCACTTTTTTGTGAAAATATCCACTAAATGAGAGAATAATATGTGTGAGGGTACCCCAGGAGAGTTCCAAATGTGTGTGGCTAGAATATATATCCCACGGGGGTAAAATTGAAAAAAGGTTAAAAAAATTTTTTTTTGGACTTAGTAATTTTTCCGGCATTTATCAGACTTTCAGATAGGGGAAATGTCAGTGAGCGTTCAAATTTCAGTTCCAGAGCGATTCGCCCAATGAGTCCTTGATATTTAGTCGTTTTCAGCCAATTTATTGGATTTTTGAAAATTTCACTTTTTTGTAAAAATATCCACTAAATGAGGGCATAATATGTGTGAGGGTACCCCAGGAGAGTTCCAAATGTGTGTGGGTAGAATATATATCCCACGGTGATAAAATTGAAAAAAGTTGAAAAAACTTTTTTTTTTGGACTTAGTCATTTTTCCTGCGTTTATCAGACTTTCACATAGGGGAAATGTCAGTGAGCGTTCCGATTTCAGTTCCAGAGCGATTCGCCCAATGAGTCCTTGATATTTAGTCGTTTTCAGCCAATTTTCTGGATTTTTGAAAATTTCACTTTTTTGTGAAAATATCCACTAAATGAGGGAATAATATGTGTGAGGGTACCCCAAATGTCTGTGGGTAGAATATATATCCCACGGGGGTAAAATTGAAAAAAGTTGAAAAAATTTTTTTTTTTTACTTAGTAATTTTTCCGGCGTTCATCAGACTTTCATATAGGGGAAATGTCAGTGAGCATTCCGATATCAGTTCCAGAGCGATTTGCCCAATGAGTCCTTGATATTTAGTCGTTTTCAGCCAATTTTCTGGATTTTTGAAAATTTCACTTTTTTGTAAAAATATCCACTAAATGAGGGCATAATATGTGTGAGGGTACCCCAGGAGAGTTCCAAATGTGTGTGGGTAGAATATATATCCCACGGGGGTAAAATTGAAAAAAGTTGAAAAATTTTTTTTTTTGGACTTAGTCATTTTTCCTGCGTTTATCAGACTTTCACATAGGGGAAATGTCAGTGAGCGTTCCGATTTCAGTTCCAGAGCGATTCACCCAATGAGTCCTTGATATTTAGTCGTTTTCAGCCAATTTTCTGGATTTTTGAAAATTTCACTTTTTTGTGAAAATATCCACTAAATGAGAGAATAATATGTGTGAGGGTACCCCAGGAGAGTTCCAAATGTGTGTGGGTAGAATATATATCCCACGGGGGTAAAATTGAAAAAAGGTTAAAAAAAATTTTTTTTGGACTTAGTAATTTTTCCGGCATTTATCAGACTTTCAGATAGGGGAAATGTCAGTGAGCGTTCAAATTTCAGTTCCAGAGCGATTCGCCCAATGAGTCCTTGATATTTAGTCGTTTTCAGCCAATTTTCTGGATTTTTGAAAATGTCACTTTTTTGTGAAAATATCCACTAAATGAGGGAATAATATGTGTGAGGGTACCCCAGGAGAGTTCCAAATGTGTGTGGGTAGAATATATATCCCACGGGGGTAAAATTGAAAAAAGTTTAATAAATAATTTTTTTGAACTTAGTCATTTTTCCGGCGTTTATCAGACTTTCACATAGGGGAAATGTCAATGAGCGTTCCGATTTCAGTTCCAGAGCGATTCGCCCAATGAGTCCTTGATATTTAGTCATTTTCAGCCAATTTTCTGGATTTTTGAAAATTTCACTTTTTTGTGAAAATATCCACTAAATGAGAGAATAATATGTGTTAGGGTACCCCAGGAGAGTTCCAAATGTGTGTGGGTAGAATATATATCCCACGGGGGTAAAATTGAAAAAAGGTGAAAAAAAAATTTTTTTGGGACTTAGTAATCTTTCCGGCATTTATCAGACTTTCAGATAGGGGAAATGTCAGTGAGTGTTCAGTTTTCAGTTCCAGAGCGATTCGCCCAATGAGTCCTTGATATTTAGTCGTTTTCAGCCAATTTATTGGATTTTTGAAAATTTCACTTTTTTGTAAAAATATCCACTAAATGAGGGCATAATATGTGTGAGGGTACCCCAGGAGAGTTCCAAATGTGTGTGGGTAGAATATATATCCCACGGTGATAAAATTGAAAAAAGTTGAAAAAATTTTTTTTTTGGACTTAGTAATTTTTCCGGCGTTCATCAGACTTTCAGATAGGGGAAATGTCAGTGAGCATTCCGATTTCAGTTCCAGAGCGATTCGCCCAATGAGTCCTTGATATTTAGTCGTTTTCAGCCAATTTTCTGGATTTTTGAAAATTTCACTTTTTTGTGAAAATATCCACTAAATGAGGGCATAATATGTGTGAGGGTACCCCAGGAGAGTTCCAAATGTGTGTGGGTAGAATATATATCCCACGGGGATAAAATTAAAAAAAAGTTGAAAATTTTTTTTTTTTTGGACTTAGTCATTTTTCCTGCGTTTATCAGACTTTCACATAGGGGAAATGTCAGTGAGCTTTCCGATTTCAGTTCCAGAGCGATTCGCCCAATGAGTCCTTGATATTTAGTCATTTTCAGCCAATTTTCTGGTTTTTGAAAATTTCACTTTTTTGTGAAAATATCCACTAAATAAGAGAGTAATATGTGTGAGGGTACCCCAGGAGAGTTCCAAATGTGTGTGGGTAGAATATATATCCAACGGGGGTAAAATTGAAAAAAGTTGAAAAAATTTTTTTTTGAACTTAGTCATTTTTCCTGCGTTTATCAGACTTTCACATAGGGGAAATGTCAGTGAGCGTTCAGATTTCAGTTCCAGATCGATTTGCCCAATGAGTCCTTGATATTTAGTCGTTTTCAGCCAATTTTCTGGATTTTTGAAAATTTCACTTTTTTGTGATAATATCCACTAAATGAGAGAATAATATGTGTGAGGGTACCCCAGGAGAGTTCCAAATGTGTGTGGGTAGAATATATATCCCACGGGGGTAAAATTGAAAAAAGTAAAAAAAAAAATTTTCTTTGACTTAGTAATTTTTCCGGCATTTATCAGACTTTCAGATAGGGGAAATGTCAGTGAGCGTTCAGATTTCAGTTCCAGATCGATTTGCCCAATGAGTCCTTGATATTTAGTCGTTTTCAGCCAATTTTCTGGATTTTTGAAAATTTCACTTTTTTGTGAAAATATCCACTAAATGAGGGCATAATATGTGTGAGGGTACCCCAGGAGAGTTCCAAATGTGTGTGGGTAGAATATATATCCCACGGGGATAAAATTAAAAAAAAGTTGAAAATTTTTTTTTTTTTGGACTTAGTCATTTTTCCTGCGTTTATCAGACTTTCACATAGGGGAAATGTCAGTGAGCTTTCCGATTTCAGTTCCAGAGCGATTCGCCCAATGAGTCCTTGATATTTAGTCATTTTCAGCCAATTTTCTGGTTTTTGAAAATTTCACTTTTTTGTGAAAATATCCACTAAATAAGAGAGTAATATGTGTGAGGGTACCCCAGGAGAGTTCCAAATGTGTGTGGGTAGAATATATATCCAACGGGGGTAAAATTGAAAAAAGTTGAAAAAATTTTTTTTTGAACTTAGTCATTTTTCCTGCGTTTATCAGACTTTCACATAGGGGAAATGTCAGTGAGCGTTCAGATTTCAGTTCCAGATCGATTTGCCCAATGAGTCCTTGATATTTAGTCGTTTTCAGCCAATTTTCTGGATTTTTGAAAATTTCACTTTTTTGTGATAATATCCACTAAATGAGAGAATAATATGTGTGAGGGTACCCCAGGAGAGTTCCAAATGTGTGTGGGTAGAATATATATCCCACGGGGGTAAAATTGAAAAAAGTAAAAAAAAAAATTTTCTTTGACTTAGTAATTTTTCCGGCATTTATCAGACTTTCAGATAGGGGAAATGTCAGTGAGCGTTCAGATTTCAGTTCCAGATCGATTTGCCCAATGAGTCCTTGATATTTAGTCGTTTTCAGCCAATTTTCTGGTTTTTGAAAATTTCACTTTTTTGTGAAAATATCCACTAAATGAGGGCATAATATGGGTGAAGGTACCCCAGGAGAGTTCCAAATGTGTGTGGGTAGAATATATATCCCACAGGGATAAAATTAAAAAGAAGTTGAAAAATTTTTTTTTTTTGGACTTAGTCATTTTTCTGGCGTTTATCAGACTTTCACATAGGGGAAATGTCAGTGAGCATTCCGATTTCAATTCCAGAGCGATTCGCCCAATGAGTCCTTGATATTTAGTCATTTTCCGCCAATTTTCTGGTTTTTGAAAATTTCACTTTTTTGTGAAAATATCCACTAAATGAGAGAGTAATATGTGTGAGGGTACCCCAGGAGAGTTCCAAATGTGTGTGGGTAGAATATATATCCCACGGGGGTAAAATTGAAAAAAGTTGAAAAAAAATTTTTTTTGGACTTAGTAATTTTTTCTGTGTTTATCAGACTTTCACACAGGGGAAATGTCAGTGAGCGTTCCGATTTCAGTTCCAGAGCGAGTTGCCCAATGAGTCCTTGATATTTAGTTGTTTTCAGCCAATTTTCTGGATTTTTGAAAATTTCACTTTTTTTGTGAAAATATCCACTAAATGGGGGAATAATATGTGTGAGGGTACCCCAGGAGAGCTCCAAATGTGTGTGGGTAGAATATATATCCCACGAGGGTAAAATTGAAAAAAGTTGAAAAAAATTTTTTTGGACTTAGTAATTTTTCCGGCATTTATCAGACTTTCAGATAGGGAAAAAGTCAGTGAGCGTTCAGATTTCAGTTCCAGAGCGATTCACCCAATGAGTCCTTGATATTAAGTCGTTTTCAGCCAATTTTCTGGATTTTTGAAAATTTCACTTTTTTGTGAAAATATCCACTAAATGAGGGCATAATATGTGTGAGGGTGCCCCAGGAGAGTTCCAAATGTGTGTGGGTAGAATATATATCCCACGGGGCTAAAATTGAAAAAAGTTGAAAAATTATTTTTTTTTGGACTTAGTCATTTGTCCTGCGTTTATCAGACTTTCACATAGGGGAAATGTCAGTGAGCGTTCCGATTTCAGTTCCAGAGCGATTCGCCCAATGAGTCCTTGATATTTAGTCGTTTTCAGCCAATTTTCTGGATTTTTCAAAATTTCACCTTTTTGTGAAAATTTCTACTAAATGAGGGCATAATATGTGTGAGGGTTCCCCAGGAGAGTTCCAAATGTGTGTGGGTAGAATATATATCCCACGGGGATAAAATTGAAAAAAGTTGAAAAAAATTTTTTTGGACTTAGTAATTTTTCCGGCATTTATCAGACTTTCAGATAGGGGAAAAGTCAGTGAGCGTTCAGATTTCAGTTCCAGAGCGATTCGCCCAATGAGTCCTTGATATTAAGTCGTTTTCAGCCAATTTTCTGGATTTTTGAAAATTTCACTTTTTTGTGAAAATATC
Source organism: Phyllobates terribilis (assembly GCF_046119375.1). Classification (NCBI taxonomy): domain Eukaryota; kingdom Metazoa; phylum Chordata; class Amphibia; order Anura; family Dendrobatidae; genus Phyllobates; species Phyllobates terribilis. The sequence continues at coordinate 8,689,226 of NW_027362805.1, read as the reverse complement.
CACTAAATGAGGGCATAATATGTGTGAGGGTACCCCAGGAGAGTTCCAAATGTGTGTGGGTAGAATATATATCCCACGGGGGTAAAATTGAAAAAAGTTAAAAAAAACTTTTTTTTGGACTTAGTAATTTTTCCGCTATTTATCAGACTTTCAGATAGGGGAAATATCAGTGAGCGTTCAGATTTCAGTTCCAGAGCGATTCGCCCAATGAGTCCTTGATATTTAGTCATTTTCAGCCAATTTTCTGGTTTTTGAAAATTTCACTTTTTTGTGAAAATATCCACTAAATGAGGGCATAATATGGGTGAAGGTACCCCAGGAGAGTTCCAAATGTGTGTGGGTAGAATATATATCCCACGGGGGTAAAATTGAAAAAAGTTGAAAAAATAATTTGTTTGAACTTAGTCATTTTTCCGGCGTTTATCAGACTTTCACATAGGGGAAATGTCAATGAGCGTTCCGATTTCAGTTCCAGAGCGATTCGCCCAATGAGTCCTTGATATTTAGTCATTTTCAGCCAATTTTCTGGATTTTTGAAAATTTCACTTTTTTGTGAAAATATCCACTAAATGAGAGAATAATATGTGTGAGGGTACCCCAGGAGAGTTCCAAATGTGTGTGGGTAGAATATATATCCCACGGGGGTAAAATTGAAAAAAGGTGAAAAAAAATTTTTTTTGGGACTTAGTAATTTTTCCGGCATTTATAAGACTTTCAGATAGGGGAAATGTCAGTGAGTGTTCAGTTTTCAGTTCCAGAGCGATTCGCCCAATGAGTCCTTGATATTTAGTCGTTTTCAGCCAATTTATTGGATTTTTGAAAATTTCACTTTTTTGTAAAAATATCCACTAAATGAGGGCATAATATGTGTGAGGGTACCCCAGGAGAGTTCCAAATGTCTGTGGGTAGAATATATATCCCACGGTGATAAAATTGAAAAAAGTTGAAAAAATTTTTTTTTTGGACTTAGTAATTTTTCCGGCGTTCATCAGACTTTCAGATAGGGGAAATGTCAGTGAGCATTCCGATTTCAGTTCCAGAGCGATTCGCCCAATGAGTCCTTGATATTTAGTCGTTTTCAGCCAATTTTCTGGATTTTTGAAAATTTCACTTTTTTGTGAAAATATCCACTAAATGAGGCAATAATATGTGTGAGGGTACCCCAAATGTGTGTGGGTAGAATATATATCCCACGGGGGTAAAATTGAATAAAGTTGAAAAACATTTTTTTTTGAACTTTGTAATTTTTCCGGCGAATATCAGACTTTCACATAGGGGAAATGTAAGTGAGCGTTCCGATTTCAGTTCCAGAGCGATTCGCCCAATGAGTCCTTGATATTTAGTCGTTTTCAGCCAATCTTCTGGATTTTTGAAAATTTCACTTTTTTGTGAAAATATCCACTAAATGAGAGAATAATATGTGTGAGGGTACCCCAGGAGAGTTCCAAATGTGTGTGGGTAGAATATATATCCCACGGGGGTAAAATTGAAAAAAGATGAAAATTTTTTTTTTTCGACTTAGTAATTTTTCCGGCATTTATCATACTTTCAGATAGGGGAAATGTCAGTGAGCATTCCGATTTCAGTTCCAGAGCGATTCGCCCAATGAGTCCTTGATATTTAGTCGTTTTCAGCCAATTTTCTGAATTTTTGAAAATTTCACCTTTTTGTGAAAATTTCTACTAAATGAGGGCATAATATGTGTGAGGGTTCCCCAGGAGAGTTCCAAATGTGTGTGGGTAGAATATATATCCCACAGGGATAAAATTGAAAAAAGTTGAAAAAAATTTTTTTTTGGACTTAGTAATTTTTCCGGCGTTCATCAGACTTTCACATATAGGGGAAATGTCAGTGAGCATTCCGATTTCAGTTCCAGAGCGATTCGCCCAATGAGTCCTTGATGTTTAGTCGTTTTCAGCTAATTTTCTGGATTTTTGAAAATTTCACTTTTTTGTGAAAACATCCACTAAATGAGGGAATAATATGTGTGAGGGTACCCCAGGAGAGTTCCAAATGTGTGTGGGTAGAATATATATCCCACAGGGGTAAAATTGAAAAAAGTTGAAAAAATTTTTTTTTTGGACTTAGTAATTTTTCATGCGTTCATCAGACTTTCAGATAGGGGAAATGTCAGTGAGCATTCCGATTTCAGTTCCAGAGCGATTCGCCCAATGAGTCCTTGATATGTAGTCGTTTTCAGCTAATTTTCTGGATTTTTGAAAATTTCACTTTTTTGTGAAAACATCCACTAAATGAGGGAATAATATGTGTGAGGGTACCCCAGGAGAGTTCCAAATGTGTGTGGGTAGAATATATATCCCACAGGGGTAAAATTGAAAAAAGTTGAAAAAATTTTTTTTTGGACTTAGTCATTTTTCCTGCGTTTATCAGACTTTCACATAGGGGAAATGTCAGTAAGTGTTCTGATTTCAGTTCCAGAGCGATTGGCCCAATGAGTCATTGATATTTAGTCGTTTTCAGCCAATTTTCTGGATTTTTGAAAATTTCACTTTTTTGTGAAAATATCAACTAAATGAGGGCATAATATGTGTGAGGGTACCCCAGGAGAGTTCCAAATGTGTGTGGGTAGAATATATATCCCACGGGGGTAAAATTGAAAAAAGTTGAAAAATTTTTTTTTTTGGACTTAGTCATTTGTCCTGCGTTTATCAGACTTTCACATAGGGGAAATGTCAGTGAGCATTCCGATTTCAGTTCCAGAGCGATTCGCCCAATGAGTCCTTGATATTTAGTCGTTTTCAGCCAATTTTCTGGATTTTTGAAAATTTCACCTTTTTGTGAAAATTTCTACTAAATGAGGGCATAATATGTGTGAGGGTTCCCGAGGAGAGTTCCAAATGTGTGTGGGTAGAATATATATCCCACGGGGATAAAATTTAAAAAAAATTTTTTTTGGACTTAGTAATTTTTCCGGCGTTCATCAGACTTTCAGATAGGGGAATTGTCAGTGAGCATTCCGATTTCAGTTCCAGAGCGATTCGCCCAATGAGTCCTTGATATTTAGTCGTTTTCAGCCAATTTTCTGCATTTTTGAAAATTTCACTTTTTTGTGAAAATATCCACTAAATGAGGGAATAATATGTGTGAGGGTACCCCAGGAGAGTTCCAAATGTGTGTGGGTAGAATATATATCCCACGGGGATAAAATTGAAAAAAGTTGAAAAAAATTTTTTTTTGGACTTAGTAATTTTTCCGGCGTTCATCAGACTTTCAGATAGGGGAAATGTCAGTGAGCATTCCGATTTCAGTTCCAGAGCGATTCGCCCAATGAGTCCTTGATGTTTAGTCGTTTTCAGCTAATTTTCTGGATTTTTGAAAATGTCACTTTTTTGTGAAAACATCCACTAAATGAGGGAATAATATGTGTGAGGGTACCCCAGGAGAGTTCCAAATGTGTGTGGGTAGAATATATATCCCACAGGGGTAAAATTGAAAAAAGTTGAAAAAAATTTTTTTGGGACTTAGTCATTTTTCCTGCGTTTATCAGACTTTCACATAGGGGAAATGTCAGTGAGCGTTCAGATTTCAGTTCCAGAGCGATTTGACCAATGAGTCCTTGATATTTAGTCGTTTTCAGCCAATTTTCTGGATTTTTGAAAATTTCACTTTTTTGTGAAAATATCCACTAAATGAGGGCATAATATGTGTGAGGGTACCCCAGGAGAGTTCCAAATGTGTGTGGGTAGAATATATATCCCACCGGGATAAAATTGAAAAAAGTTGAAAAAAAATTTTTTTTGGACTTAGTCATTTTTCCTGCGTTTATCAGACTTTCACACAGGGGAAATGTCAGTGAGCGTTCCGATTTCAGTTCCAGAGCGATTCGCCCAATGAGTCCTTGATATTTAGTCGTTTTCAGCCAATTTTCTGGATTTTTGAAAATTTCACTTTTTTTGTGAAAATATCCACTAAATGAGGGAATAATATGTGTGAGGGTACCCCAGGAGAGCTCCAAATGTGTGTGGGTAGAATATATATCCCACGGGGTAAAATTGAAAAAAGTTTAAAAAAAATTTTTCTTTGACTTAGTAATTTTTCCGGCATTTATCAGACTTTCAGATAGGGGAAATGTCAGTGAGCGTTCAGATTTCAGTTCCAGATCGATTCGCCCAATGAGTCCTTGATATTTAGTCGTTTTCAGCCAATTTTCTGGATTTTTGAAAATTTCACTTTTTTGTGAAAATATCCACTAAATGAGGGAATAATATGTGTGAGGGTACCCCAGGAGAGTTCCAAATGTGTGTGGGTAGAATATATATCCCACGGGGATAAAATTAAAAAAAAGTTGAAAATTTTTTTTTTTTTGGACTTAGTCATTTTTCCTGCGTTTATCAGACTTTCACATAGGGGAAATGTCAGTGAGCATTCCGATTTCAGTTCCAGAGCGATTCGCCCAATGAGTCCTTGAAATTTAGTCATTTTCAGCCAATTTTCTGGTTTTTGAAAATTTCACTTTTTTGTGAAAATATCCACTAAATAAGAGAGTAATATGTGTGAGGGTACCCCAGGAGAGTTCCAAATGTGTGTGGGTAGAATATATATCCCACGGGGGTAAAATTGAAAAAAGTTTAAAAAAAATTTTTTTTGAACTTAGTCATTTTTCCTGCGTTTATCAGACTTTCACATAGGGGAAATGTCAGTGAGCGTTCGGATTTCAGTTCCAGAGCGATTCGCCCAATGAGTCCTTGATATTTAGTTGTTTTCAGCCAATTTTCTGGATTTTTGAAAATTTCACTTTTTTTGTGAAAATATCCACTAAATGAGGGAATAATATGTGTGAGGGTACCCCAGGAGAGCTCCAAATGTGTGTGGGTAGAATATATATCCCACGGGGGTAAAATTGAAAAAAGTTGAAAAAAATTTTTTTGGACTTAGTAATTTTTCCGGCATTTATCAGACTTTCAGATAGGGGAAAAGTCAGTGAGCGTTCAGATTTCATTTCCAGAGCGATTCGCCCAATGAGTCCTTGATATTAAGTCGTTTTCAGCCAATTTTCTGGATTTTTGAAAATTTCACTTTTTTGTGAAAATATCCACTAAATGAGGGCATAATATGTGTGAGTGTACCCCAGGAGAGTTCCAAATGTGTGTGGGTAGAATATATATCCCACGGGGGTAAAATTGAAAAAAGCTAAAAAAAACTTTTTTTTTTACTTAGTAATTTTTCCGCCATTTATCAGACTTTCAGATAGGGGAAATGTCAGTGAGCGTTCAGATTTCAGTTCCAGATCGATTCGCCCAATGATTCCTTGATATTTAGTTGTTTTCAGCCAATTTTCTGGATTTTTGAAAATTTCACTTTTTTTGTGAAAATATCCACTAAATGAGGGAATAATATGTGTGAGGGTACCCCAGGAGAGCTCCAAATGTGTGTGGGTAGAATATATATCCCACGATGGTAATATTGAAAAAAGTTGAAAAAATTTTTTTTGGACTTAGTAATTTTTCCGGCATTTATCAGACTTTCAGATGGGGGAAAAGTCAGTGAGCGTTCAGATTTCAGTTCCAGAGCGATTCGCCCAATGAGTCCTTGATATTAAGTAGTTTTCAGCCAATTTTCTGGATTTTTGAAAATTTCACTTTTTTGTGAAAATATCCACTAAATGAGGGCATAATATGTGTGAGGGTACCCCAGGACAGTTCCAAATGTGTGTGGGTAGAATATATATCCCACGGGGGTAAAATTGAAAAAAGTTAAAAAAAACTTTTTTTTTTACTTAGTAATTTTTCCGCCATTTATCAGACTTTTAGATAGGGGAAATGTCAGTGAGCGTTCAGATTTCAGTTCCAGAGCGATTCGCCCAATGAGTCCTTGATATTTAGTCGTTTTCAGCCAATTTTCTGGATTTTTGAAAATTTCACTTTTTTTGTGAAAATATCCACTAAATGAGGGAATAATATGTGTGAGGGTACCCCAGGAGAGCTCCAAATGTGTGTGGGTAGAATATATATCCCACGGGGGTAAAATTGAAAAAAGTTTAAAAAAAAATTTTCTTTGACTTAGTAATTTTTCCGGCATTTATCAGACTTTCAGATAGGGGAAATGTCAGTGAGCGTTCAGATTTCAGTTCCAGATCGATTCGCCCAATGAGTCCTTGATATTAAGTCGTTTTCAGCCAATTTTCTGGATTTTTGAAAATTTCACTTTTTTGTGAAAATATCCACTAAATGAGAGAATAATATGTGTGAGGGTAACCTAGGAGAGTTCCAAATGTGTGTGGGTAGAATATATATCCCACAGGGATAAAATTGAAAAAAGTTGAAAAAAATTTTTTTTTTGGACTTAGTCATTTTTCCTGCGTTTATCAGACTTTCACATAGGGGACATGTCAGTGAGCATTCCGATTTCAGTTCCAGAGCGATTTGCCCAATGAGTCCTTGATATTTACTTGTTTTCAGCCAATTTTCTGGATTTTTGAAAATTTCACTTTTTTGTGAAAATATCCACTAAATGAGAGAATAATATGTGTGAGGGTACCCCAGGAGAGTTCCAAATGTGTGTTGGTAGAATATATATCCCACGGGGGTAAAATTGAAAAAAGTTTAAAAAAAAAAATTTCTTGGACTTAGTAATTTTTCCGGCATTTATCAGACTTTCACATAGGCGAAATGTCAGTGAGCGTTCCGATTTCAGTTCCAGAGCGATTCGCCCAATGAGTCCTTGATATTTAGTCGTTTTCAGCCAATTTTCTGGATTTTTGAAAATTTCACTTTTTTGTGAAAATATCCACTAAATGAGGGCATAATATGTGTGAGGGTACCCCAGGAGAGTTCCAAATGTGTGTGGGTAGAATATATATCCCACGGGGATAAAATTAAAAAAAGTTGAAAAATTTTTTTTTTTTGGACTTAGTCATTTTTCTGGCGTTTATCAGACTTTCACATAGGGGAAATGTCAGTGAGCATTCCGATTTCAATTCCAGAGTGATTCGCCCAATGAGTCCTTGATATTTAGTCATTTTCAGCCAATTTTCTGGTTTTTGAAAATTTCACTTTTTTGTGAAAATATCCACTAAATGAGAGAATAATATGTGTGAGGGTACCCCAGGAGAGTTCCAAATGTGTGTGGGTAGAATATATATCCCACGGGGGTAAAATTGAAAAAAGTTTAAAAAAAAAAATTTCTTGGACTTAGTAATTTTTCCGGCATTTATCAGGCTTTCTCATAGGGGAAATGTCAGTGAGCGTTCCGATTTCAGTTCCAGAGCGATTTGCCCAATGAGTCCTTGATATTTAGTTGTTTTCAGCCAATTTTCTGGATTTTTGAAAATTTCACTTTTTTGTGAAAATATCCACTAAATGAGGGATTAATATGTGTGAGGGTACCCCAGGAGAGCTCAAAATGTGTGTGGGTAGAATATATATCCCAAGGGGGTAAAATTGAAAAAAGTTGAAAAAAATTTTTTTGGACTTAGTCATTTTTCCGGCGTTTATCAGACTTTCAGATAGGGGAAAAGTCAGTGAGCGTTCAGATTTCAGTTCCAGAGCGATTCGCCCAATGAGTCCTTGATATTAAGTCATTTTCAGCCAATTTTCTGGATTTTTGAAAATTTCACTTTTTTGTGAAAATATCCACTAAATGAGGGCATAATATGTGTGAGGGTACGCCAGGAGAGTTCCAAGCCAGGAGAGTTCCAAATGTGTGTGGGTAGAATATATATCCCACGGGGGTAAAATTGAAAAAAGTTAAAAAAAACTTTTTTTTGGACTTAGTCATTTTTCCGCCATTTATCAGACTTTCAGATAGGGGAAATATCAGTGAGCGTTCAGATTTCAGTTCCAGAGCGATTCGCCCAATGAGTCCTTGATATTTATTCGTTTTCAGCCAATTTTCTGGATTTTTGAAAATTTCACTTTTTTGTGAAAATATCCACTAAATGAGAGAATAATATGTGTGAGGGTACCCCAGGAGAGTTCCGAATGTGTGTGGGTAGAATATATATCCCACGGGGGTAAAATTGAAAAAAGTTGAAAAAAAATTTTTTTTGGACTTAGTCATTTTTCCTGCGTTTATCAGACTTTCACATAGGGGAAATGTCAGTGAGCGTTCCGATTTCAGTTCCAGAGCGATTCGCCCAATGAGTCCTTGATATTTAGTCGTTTTCAGCCAATTTTCTGGATTTTTGAAAATTTCACTTTTTTGTGATAATATCCATTAAATGAGAGAATAATATGTGTGAGGGTACCCCAGGAGAGTTTCAAATGTGTGTGGGTAGAATATATATCCCACGGGGGTAAAATTGAAAAAAGTTTAAAAAAAAATTTTTTTGGACTTAGTAATTTTTCCGGCATTTATCAGACTTTCAGATAGGGGAAATGTCAGTGAGCGTTCAGATTTCAGTTCCAGAGCGATTCGCCCAATGAGTCCTTGATATTTAGTCGCTTTCAGCCAATTTTCTGGATTTTTGAAAATTTCACTTTTTTGTGAAAATATCCACTAAATGAGGGAATAATATGTGTGAGGGTACCCCAGGAGAGTTCCAAATGTGTGTGGGTAGAATATATATCCCACGGGGGTAAAATTGAAAAAAGTTAAAAAAAATTTTTTTTGAACTTAGTCATTTTTCCGGCGTTTATCAGACTTTCACATAGGGGAAATGTCAGTGAGTGTTCCGATTTCAGCTCCAGAGCGATTCGCCCAATGAGTCCTTGATATTTAGTCATTTTCAGCCAATTTTCTGGATTTTTTAAAATTTCACTTTTTTGTGATAATATCCACTAAATGAGAGAATAATATGTGTGAGGGTACCCCAGGAGAGTTCCAAATGTGTGTGGGTAGAATATATATCCCACGGGGGTAAAATTGAAAAAAGTTTAAAAAAAAATTTTTTTGGACTTAGTAATTTTTCCGGCATTTATCAGACTTTCAGATAGGGGAAATGTCAGTGAGCGTTCAGATTTCAGTTCCAGAGCGATTCGCCCAATGAGTCCTTGATAATTAGTCGTTTTCAGCCAATTTTCTGGATTTTTGAAAATTTCACTTTTTTGTGAAAATATCCACTAAATGAGGGAATAATATGTGTGAGGGTACCCCAGGAGAGTTCCAAATGTGTGTGGGTAGAATATATATCCCACGGGGGTAAAATTGAAAAAAGTTGAAAAAAATTTTTTTTTGAACTTAGTCATTTTTCCGGCGTTTATCAGACTTTCACATAGGGGAAATGTCAGTGAGCGTTCCGATTTCAGTTCCAGAGCGATTCGCCCAATGAGTCCTTGATATTTAGTCGTTTTCAGCCAATTTTCTGGATTTTTTAAAATTTCACTTTTTTGTGATAATATCCACTAAATGAGAGAATAATATGTGTGAGGGTACCCCAGGAGAGTTCCAAATGTGTGTGGGTAGAATATATATCCCACGGGGGTAAAATTGAAAAAAGTTTAAAAAAAAATTTTCTTTGACTTAGTAATTTTTCCGGCATTTATCAGACTTTCAGATAGGGGAAATGTCAGTGAGCGTTCAGATTTCAGTTCCAGAGCGATTCGCCCAATGAGTCCTTGATATTTAGTCGTTTTCAGCCAATTTTCTGGATTTTTGAAAATTTCACTTTTTTGTGAAAATATCCACTAAATGAGGGCATAATATGTGTGAGGGTACCCCAGGAGAGTTCCAAATGTGTGTGGGTAGAATATATAACCCACGGGGATAAAATTGAAAAAAGTTGAAAAAATTTTTTTTGGACTTAGTCATTTTTCCTGCGTTTATCAGACTTTCACATAGGGGACATGTCAGTGAGCGTTCCGATTTCAGTTCCAGAGCGATTCGCCCAATGAGTCCTTGATATTTAGTCGTTTTCAGCCAATTTTCTGGATTTTTAAAAATTTCACTTTTTGTTGAAAATATCCACTAAATGAGGGAATAATATGTGTGAGGGTACCCCAGGAGAGTTCCAAATGTGTGTGGGTAGAATATATATCCCACGGGGGTAAAATTGAAAAAAGTTGAAAAACATTTTTTTTTGGACTTAGTAATTTTTCCGGTATTTATCAGACTTTCAGATAGGGGAAAAGTCAGTGAGCGTTCAGATTTCAGTTCCAGAGCGATTCGCCCAATGAGTCCTTGATATTTAGTCGTTTTCAGCCAATTTTCTGGATTTTTGAAAATTTCACTTTTTTGTGAAAATATCCACTAAATGAGGGAATAATATGTGTGAGGGTACCCCAGGAGAGTTAAAAATGTGTGTGGGTAGAATATATATCCCACGGGGATAAAATTGAAAAAAGTTTAAAAATTTTTTTTTTTGGACTTAGTCATTTTTCCTGCGTTTATCAGACTTTAACATAGGGGACATGTCAGTGAGCGTTCCGATTTCAGTTCCAGAGCGATTTGCCCAATGAGTCCTTGATATTTAGTTGTTTTCAGCCAATTTTCTGGAATTTTGAAAATTTCACTTTTTTGTGAAAATATCCACTAAATGAGGGAATAATATGTGTGAGGGTACCCCAGGAGAGTTCCAAATGTGTGGGGGTAGAAAATATATCCCACGGGGGTAAAATTTAAAAAAGATAAAAAAAAATTTTTTTTGGACTTAGTAATTTTTCTGGCATTTATCAGACTTTCAGATAGGGGAAATGTCAGTGAGTGTTCAGATTTCAGTTCCAGAGCGATTCCCCAATGAGTCCTTGATATTTAGTCGTTTTCAGCCAATTTTCTGGATTTTTGAAAATTTCACTTTTTTGTGAAAATATCCACTAAGTGAGAGAATAATATGTGTGAGGGTACCCCAGGAGAGTTTCAAATGTGTGTGGGTAGAATATATATCCCACGGGGGTAAAATTGAAAAAAGTTTAAAAAAAAATTTTTTTGGACTTAGTAATTTTTCCGGCATTTATCAGACTTTCAGATAGGGGAAATGTCAGTGAGCATTCAGATTTCAGTTCCAGAGCGATTCGCCCAATGAGTCCTTGATAATTAGTCGTTTTCAGCCAATTTTCTGGATTTTTGAAAATTTCACTTTTTTGTGAAAATATCCACTAAATGAGGGAATAATATGTGTGAGGGTACCCCAGGAGAGTTCCAAATGTGTGTGGGTAGAATATATATCCCACGGGGATAAAATTGAAAAAAGTTGAAAAAAATTTTTTTTTGAACTTAGTCATTTTTCCGGCGTTTATCAGACTTTCAGATAGGGGAAATGTCAGTGAGCATTCAGATTTCAGTTCCAGAGCGATTCGCCCAATGAGTCCTTGATATTTAGTCGTTTTCAGCCAATTTTCTGGATTTTTTAAAATTTCACTTTTTTGTGATAATATCCACTAAATGAGAGAATAATATGTGTGAGGGTACCCCAGGAGAGTTCCAAATGTGTGTGGGTAGAATATATATCCCACGGGGGTAAAATTGAAAAAAGTTTAAAAACATTTTTTTTTGGACTTAGTAATTTTTCCGGTATTTATCAGACTTTCAGATAGGGGAAAAGTCAGTGAGCGTTCAGATTTCAGTTCCTGAGCGATTCCCCCAATGAGTCCTTGATATTTAGTCGTTTTCAGCCAATTTTCTGGATTTTTGAAAATTTCACTTTTTTGTGAAAATATCCACTAAATGAGGGCATAATATGTGTGAGGGTACCCCAGGAGAGTTCCAAATGTGTGTGGGTAGAATATATAACCCACGGGGATAAAATTGAAAAAAGTTGAAAAATTTTTTTTTTGGACTTTGTCATTTTTCCTGCGTTTATCAGACTTTCACATAGGGGAAATGTCAGTGAGCGTTCCGATTTCAGTTCCAGAGCGATTCGCCCAATGAGTCCTTGATATTTAGTCGTTTTCAGCCAATTTTCTGGATTTTTGAAAATTTCACTTTTTTGTGAAAATATCCACTAAATGAGAGAATAATATGTGTGAGGGTACCCCAGGAGAGTTTCAAATGTGTGTGGGTAGAATATATATCCCACGGGGGTAAAATTGAAAAAAGTTAAAAAAAAAATTTTTTTGGACTTAGTAATTTTTCCGGCATTTATCAGACTTTCAGATAGGGGAAATGTCAGTGAGCGTTCAGATTTCAGTTCCAGAGCGATTCCCATAATGAGTCCTTGATATTTAGTCGTTTTGAGCCAATTTTCTGGATTTTTGAAAATTTCACTTTTTTGTGAAAATATCCACTAAATGAGGGCATAATATGTGTGAGGGTACCCCAGGAGAGTTCCAAATGTGTGTGGGTAGAATATATAACCCACGGGGATAAAATTGAAAAAAGTTGAAAAATTTTTTTTTTGGACTTAGTCATTTTTCCTGCGTTTATCAGACTTTCACATAGGGGAAATGTCAGTGAGCGTTCCGATTTCAGTTCCAGAGCGATTCGCCCAATGAGTCCTTGATATTTAGTCGTTTTCAGCCAATTTTCTGGATTTTTGAAAATTTCACTTTTTGGTGAAAATATCCACTAAATGAGGGAATAATATGTGTGAGGGTACCCCAGGAGAGTTCCAAATGTGTGTGGGTAGAATATATATCCCACGGGGGTAAAATTGAAAAAAGTTGAAAAAAAATTTTTTTTGAACTTAGTCATTTTTCCGGCGTTCATCAGACTTTCACATAGGGGAAATGTCAGTGAGCGTTCCGATTTCAGTTCCAGAGCGATTCGCCCAATGAGTCCTTGATATTTAGTCGTTTTCAGCCAATTTTCTGGATTTTTGAAAATTTCAGTTTTTTGTGAAAATATCCACTAAATGAGAGAATAATATGTGTGAGGGTACCCCAGGGGAGTTCCAAATGTGTGTGGGTAGAATATATATCCCACGGGGGTAAAATTGAAAAAATGTTGAAAAAATTTTTTATTTTGGGACTTAGTAATTTTTCCTGCATTTATCAGACTTTCAGATAGGGGAAATGTCAGTGAGCGTTCCGATTTCAGTTCCAGAGCGATTCGCCCAATGAGTCCTTGATATTTAGTCGTTTTCAGCCAATTTTCTGGATTTTTGAAAATTTCACTTTTTGGTGAAAATATCCACTAAATGAGGGAATAATATGTGTGAGGGTACCCCAGGAGAGTTCCAAATGTGTGTGGGTAGAATATATATCCCACGGGGGTAAAATTGAAAAAAGTTGAAAAAAAATTTTTTTTTGAACTTAGTCATTTTTCCGGCGTTCATCAGACTTTCACATAGGGGAAATGTCAGTGAGCGTTCCGATTTCAGTTCCAGAGCGATTCGCCCAATGAGTCCTTGATATTTAGTCGTTTTCAGCCAATTTTCTGGATTTTTGAAAATTTCACTTTTTTGTGAAAATATCCACTAAATGAGAGAATAATATGTGTGAGGGTACCCCAGGGGAGTTCCAAATGTGTGTTGGTAGAATATATATCCCACGGGGGTAAAATTGAAAAAAGTAAAAAAAAAATTTTTTTTGGACTTAGTAATTTTTCCGGCATTTATCAGACTTTCAGATATGGGAAATGTCAGTGAGCGTTCAGATTTCAGCTCCAGAGCGATTCGCCCAATGAGTCCTTGATATTTAGTCGTTTTCAGCCAATTTTCTGGATTTTTGAAAATTTCACTTTTTTGTGAAAATATCCACTAAATGAGGGCATAATATGTGTGAGGGTACCCCAGGAGAGTTCCAAATGTGTGTGGGTAGAATATATATCCCACGGAGATAAAATTGAAAAAAGTTGAAAAAATTTTTTTTTTGGACTTAGTAATTTTTCCGGCATTTATCAGACTTTCAGATAGGTGAAAAGTCAGTGAGCGTTCAGATTTCAGTTCCAGAGCGATTCACCCAATGAGTCCTTGATATTTAGTCGTTTTCAGCCAATTTTTCTGGATTTTTGAAAATTTCACTTTTTTGTGAAAATATCCACTAAATGAGGGAATAATATGTGTGAGGGTACCCCAGGAGTGTTCCAAATGTGTGTGGGTAGAATATATATCCCAAGGGGGTAAAATTGAAAAAAGTTTCAAAAAAATTTTTTTTCAACTTATTCATTTTTCCGTCGTTTATCAGACTTTCACATAGGGGAAATGTCAGTGAGCATTCCGATTTCAGTTCCAGAGCGATTCGCCCAATGAGTCCTTGATATTTAGTCGTTTTCAGCCAATTTTCTGGATTTTTGAAAATTTCACTTTTTTGTGAAAATATCCACTAAATGAGGGCATAATATGTGTGAGGGTACCCCAGGAGAGTTCCAAATGTGTGTGGGTAGAATATATATCCCACGGAGATAAAATTGAAAAAAGTTGAAAAATTTTTTTTTTTGGACTTAGTAATTTTTCCGGCATTTATCAGACTTTCAGATAGGTGAAAAGTCAGTGAGCGTTCAGATTTCAGTTCCAGAGCGATTCACCCAATGAGTCCTTGATATTTAGTCGTTTTCAGCCAATTTTTCTGGATTTTTGAAAATTTCACTTTTTTGTGAAAATATCCACTAAATGAGGGAATAATATGTGTGAGGGTACCCCAGGAGTGTTCCAAATGTGTGTGGGTAGAATATATATCCCAAGGGGGTAAAATTGAAAAAAGTTTCAAAAAAATTTTTTTTCAACTTATTCATTTTTCCATCGTTTATCAGACTTTCACATAGGGGAAATGTCAGTGAGCGTTCCGATTTCAGTTCCAGAGCGATTCGTCCAATGAGTCCTTGATATTTAGTCGTTTTCAGCCAATTTTCTGGATTTTTGAAAATGTCACTTTTTTGTGAAAATATCCACTAAATGAGGGCATAATATGTGTGAGGGTACCCCAGGAGAGTTCCAAATGTGTGTGGGTAGAATATATAACCCACGGGGATAAAATTGAAAAAAGTTGAAAAATTTTTTTTTTGGACTTAGTCATTTTTCCTGCGTTTATCAGACTTTCACATAGGGGAAATGTCAGTGAGCGTTCCGATTTCAGTTCCAGAGCGATTCGCCCAATGAGTCCTTGATATTTAGTCGTTTTCAGCCAATTTTCTGGATTTTTGAAAATTTCACTTTTTGGTGAAAATATCCACTAAATGAGGGAATAATATGTGTGAGGGTACCCCAGGAGAGTTCCAAATGTGTGTGGGTAGAATATATATCCCACGGGGGTAAAATTGAAAAAAGTTGAAAAAAAATTTTTTTTGAACTTAGTCATTTTTCCGGCGTTCATCAGACTTTCACATAGGGGAAATGTCAGTGAGCGTTCCGATTTCAGTTCCAGAGCGATTCGCCCAATGAGTCCTTGATATTTAGTCGTTTTCAGCCAATTTTCTGGATTTTTGAAAATTTCACTTTTTTGTGAAAATATCCACTAAATGAGAGAATAATATGTGTGAGGGTACCCCAGGGGAGTTCCAAATGTGTGTGGGTAGAATATATATCCCACGGGGGTAAAATTGAAAAAAGTAAAAAAAAAATTTTTTTTGGACTTAGTAATTTTTCCGGCATTTATCAGACTTTCAGATATGGGAAATGTCAGTGAGCGTTCAGATTTCAGCTCCACAGCGATTCGCCCAATGAGTCCTTGATATTTAGTCGTTTTCAGCCAATTTTCTGGATTTTTGAAAATTTCACTTTTTTGTGAAAATATCCACTAAATGAGGGCATAATATGTGTGAGGGTACCCCAGGAGAGTTCCAAATGTGTGTGGGTAGAATATATAACCCACGGGGATAAAATTGAAAAAAGTTGAAAAAGTTTTTTTTTGGACTTAGTCATTTTTCCTGCGTTTATCAGACTTTCACATAGGGGAAATGTCAGTGAGCGTTCCGATTTCAGTTCCAGAGCGATTCGCCCAATGAGTCCTTGATATTTAGTCGTTTTCAGCCAATTTTCTGGATTTTTGAAAATTTCACTTTTTGGTGAAAATATCCACTAAATGAGGGAATAATATGTGTGAGGGTACCCCAGGAGAGTTCCAAATGTGTGTGGGTAGAATATATATCCCACGGGGGTAAAATTGAAAAAAGTTGAAAAAAAATTTTTTTTGAACTTAGTCATTTTTCCGGCGTTCATCAGACTTTCACATAGGGGAAATGTCAGTGAGCGTTCCGATTTCAGTTCCAGAGCGATTCGCCCAATGAGTCCTTGATATTTAGTCGTTTTCAGCCAATTTTCTGGATTTTTGAAAATTTCACTTTTTTGTGAAAATATCCACTAAATGAGAGAATAATATGTGTGAGGGTACCCCAGGGGAGTTCCAAATGTGTGTGGGTAGAATATATATCCCACGGGGGTAAAATTGAAAAAAGTAAAAAAAAAATTTTTTTTGGACTTAGTAATTTTTCCGGCATTTATCATACTTTCAGATATGGGAAATGTCAGTGAGCGTTCAGATTTCAGCTCCACAGCGATTCGCCCAATGAGTCCTTGATATTTAGTCGTTTTCAGCCAATTTTCTGGATTTTTGAAAATTTCACTTTTTTGTGAAAATATCCACTAAATGAGGGCATAATATGTGTGAGGGTACCCCAGGAGAGTTCCAAATGTGTGTGGGTAGAATATATATCCCACGGAGATAAAATTGAAAAAAGTTGAAAAATTTTTTTTTTTGGACTTAGTAATTTTTCCGGCATTTATCAGACTTTCAGATAGGTGAAAAGTCAGTGAGCGTTCAGATTTCAGTTCCAGAGCGATTCACCCAATGAGTCCTTGATATTTAGTCGTTTTCAGCCAATTTTTCTGGATTTTTGAAAATTTCACTTTTTTGTGAAAATATCCACTAAATGAGGGAATAATATGTGTGAGGGTACCCCAGGAGTGTTCCAAATGTGTGTGGGTAGAATATATATCCCAAGGGGGTAAAATTGAAAAAAGTTTCAAAAAAATTTTTTTTCAACTTATTCATTTTTCCGTCGTTTATCAGACTTTCACATAGGGGAAATGTCAGTGAGCGTTCCGATTTCAGTTCCAGAGCGATTCGCCCGATGAGTCCTTGATATTTAGTCGTTTTCAGCCAATTTTCTGGATTTTTGAAAATTTCACTTTTTTGTGAAAATATCCACTAAATGAGAGAATAATATGTGTGAGGGTACCCCAGGAGAGTTTCAAATGTGTGTGGGTAGAATATATATCCCACGGGGGTAAAATTGAAAAAAGTTTCAAAAAAATTTTTTTTCAACTTAGTCATTTTTCCGGCGTTTATCAGACTTTCACATAGGGGAAATGTCAGTGAGCGTTCCGATTTCAGTTCCAGAGCGATTCGCCCAATGTGTCCTTGATATTTAGTCGTTTTCAGCCAATTTTCTGGATTTTTGAAAATTTCACTTTTTTGTGAAAATATCCACTAAATGAGGGCATAATATGTGTGAGGGTACCCCAGGAGAGTTCCAAATGTGTGTGGGTAGAATATATATCCCACGGGGGTAAAATTGAAAAAAGTTTAAAAAAATTTTTTCTTTGACTTAGTAATTTTTCCGGCATTTATCAGACTTTCAGATATGGGAAATGTCAGTGAGCGTTCAGATTTCAGCTCCACAGCGATTCGCCCAATGAGTCCTTGATATTTAGTCGTTTTCAGCCAATTTTCTGGATTTTTGAAAATTTCACTTTTTTGTGAAAATATCCACTAAATGAGGGCATAATATGTGTGAGGGTACCCCAGGAGAGTTCCAAATGTGTGTGGGTAGAATATATAACCCACGGGGATAAAATTGAAAAAAGTTGAAAAAGTTTTTTTTTGGACTTAGTCATTTTTCCTGCGTTTATCAGACTTTCACATAGGGGAAATGTCAGTGAGCGTTCCGATTTCAGTTCCAGAGCGATTCGCCCAATGAGTCCTTGATATTTAGTCGTTTTCAGCCAATTTTCTGGATTTTTGAAA
Organism: Phyllobates terribilis; assembly: GCF_046119375.1. Lineage (NCBI taxonomy): Eukaryota > Metazoa > Chordata > Amphibia > Anura > Dendrobatidae > Phyllobates > Phyllobates terribilis. The sequence continues at coordinate 8,671,491 of NW_027362805.1, read as the reverse complement.
ATTTCACTTTTTGGTGAAAATATCCACTAAATGAGGGAATAATATGTGTGAGGGTACCCCAGGAGAGTTCCAAATGTGTGTGGGTAGAATATATATCCCACGGGGGTAAAATTGAAAAAAGTTGAAAAAAAATTTTTTTTGAACTTAGTCATTTTTCCGGCGTTCATCAGACTTTCACATAGGGGAAATGTCAGTGAGCGTTCCGATTTCAGTTCCAGAGCGATTCGCCCAATGAGTCCTTGATATTTAGTCGTTTTCAGCCAATTTTCTGGATTTTTGAAAATTTCACTTTTTTGTGAAAATATCCACTAAATGAGAGAATAATATGTGTGAGGGTACCCCAGGGGAGTTCCAAATGTGTGTGGGTAGAATATATATCCCACGGGGGTAAAATTGAAAAAAGTAAAAAAAAAATTTTTTTTGGACTTAGTAATTTTTCCGGCATTTATCATACTTTCAGATATGGGAAATGTCAGTGAGCGTTCAGATTTCAGCTCCACAGCGATTCGCCCAATGAGTCCTTGATATTTAGTCGTTTTCAGCCAATTTTCTGGATTTTTGAAAATTTCACTTTTTTGTGAAAATATCCACTAAATGAGGGCATAATATGTGTGAGGGTACCCCAGGAGAGTTCCAAATGTGTGTGGGTAGAATATATATCCCACGGAGATAAAATTGAAAAAAGTTGAAAAATTTTTTTTTTTGGACTTAGTAATTTTTCCGGCATTTATCAGACTTTCAGATAGGTGAAAAGTCAGTGAGCGTTCAGATTTCAGTTCCAGAGCGATTCACCCAATGAGTCCTTGATATTTAGTCGTTTTCAGCCAATTTTTCTGGATTTTTGAAAATTTCACTTTTTTGTGAAAATATCCACTAAATGAGGGAATAATATGTGTGAGGGTACCCCAGGAGTGTTCCAAATGTGTGTGGGTAGAATATATATCCCAAGGGGGTAAAATTGAAAAAAGTTTCAAAAAAATTTTTTTTCAACTTATTCATTTTTCCGTCGTTTATCAGACTTTCACATAGGGGAAATGTCAGTGAGCGTTCCGATTTCAGTTCCAGAGCGATTCGCCCGATGAGTCCTTGATATTTAGTCGTTTTCAGCCAATTTTCTGGATTTTTGAAAATTTCACTTTTTTGTGAAAATATCCACTAAATGAGAGAATAATATGTGTGAGGGTACCCCAGGAGAGTTTCAAATGTGTGTGGGTAGAATATATATCCCACGGGGGTAAAATTGAAAAAAGTTTCAAAAAAATTTTTTTTCAACTTAGTCATTTTTCCGGCGTTTATCAGACTTTCACATAGGGGAAATGTCAGTGAGCGTTCCGATTTCAGTTCCAGAGCGATTCGCCCAATGTGTCCTTGATATTTAGTCGTTTTCAGCCAATTTTCTGGATTTTTGAAAATTTCACTTTTTTGTGAAAATATCCACTAAATGAGGGCATAATATGTGTGAGGGTACCCCAGGAGAGTTCCAAATGTGTGTGGGTAGAATATATATCCCACGGGGGTAAAATTGAAAAAAGTTTAAAAAAATTTTTTCTTTGACTTAGTAATTTTTCCGGCATTTATCAGACTTTCAGATAGGGGAAATGTCAGTGAGCGTTCAGATTTCAGTTCCAGAGCGATTCGCCCAATGAGTCCTTGATATTTAGTCGTTTTCAGCCAATTTTCTGGATTTTTGAAAATTTCACTTTTTTGTGAAAATATCCACTAAATGAGGGCATAATATGTGTGAGGGTACCCCAGGAGAGTTCCAAATGTGTGTGGGTAGAATATATATCCCACGGAGATAAAATTGAAAAAAGTTGAAAAATTTTTTTTTTTGGACTTAGTAATTTTTCCGGCATTTATCAGACTTTCAGATAGGTGAAAAGTCAGTGAGCGTTCAGATTTCAGTTCCAGAGCGATTCACCCAATGAGTCCTTGATATTTAGTCGTTTTCAGCCAATTTTTCTGGATTTTTGAAAATTTCACTTTTTTGTGAAAATATCCACTAAATGAGGGAATAATATGTGTGAGGGTACCCCAGGAGTGTTCCAAATGTGTGTGGGTAGAATATATATCCCAAGGGGGTAAAATTGAAAAAAGTTTCAAAAAAATTTTTTTTCAACTTATTCATTTTTCCGTCGTTTATCAGACTTTCACATAGGGGAAATGTCAGTGAGCGTTCCGATTTCAGTTCCAGAGCGATTCGCCCAATGAGTCCTTGATATTTAGTCGTTTTCAGCCAATTTTCTGGATTTTTGAAAATTTCACTTTTTTGTGAAAATATCCACTAAATGAGAGAATAATATGTGTGAGGGTACCCCAGGAGAGTTTCAAATGTGTGTGGGTAGAATATATATCCCACGGGGGTAAAATTGAAAAAAGTTTCAAAAAAATTTTTTTTCAACTTAGTCATTTTTCCGGCGTTTATCAGACTTTCACATAGGGGAAATGTCAGTGAGCGTTCCGATTTTAGTTCCAGAGTGATTCGCCCAATGTGTCCTTGATATTTAGTCGTTTTCAGCCAATTTTCTGGATTTTTGAAAATTTCACTTTTTTGTGAAAATATCCACTAAATGAGAGAATAATATGTGTGAGGGTACCCCAGGAGAGTTCCAAATGTGTGTGGGTAGAATATATATCCCACGGGGGTAAAATTGAAAAAAGTTTAAAAAAAATTTTTCTTTGACTTAGTAATTTTTCCGGCATTTATCAGACTTTCAGATAGGGGAAATGTCAGTGAGCGTTCAGATTTCAGTTCCAGAGCGATTCGCCCAATGAGTCCTTGATATTTAGTCGTTTTCAGCCAATTTTCTGGATTTTTGAAAATTTCACTTTTTTGTGAAAATATCCACTAAATGAGGGCATAATATGTGTGAGGGTACCCCAGGAGAGTTCCAAATGTGTGTGGGTAGAATATATATCCCACGGGGGTAAAATTGAAAAAAGTTGAAAAAAAATTTTTTTTGAACTTAGTCATTTTTCCGGCGTTTATCAGACTTTCACATAGGGGAAATGTCAGTGAGCGTTCCGATTTCAGTTCCAGAGCGATTCGCCCAATGAGTCCTTGATATTTAGTCGTTTTCAGCCAATTTTCTGGATTTTTGAAAATTTCACTTTTTTGTGATAATATCCACTAAATGAGAGAATAATATGTGTGAGGGTACCCCAGGAGAGTTCCAAATGTGTGTGGGTAGAATATATATCCCACGGGGGTAAAATTGAAAAAAGTTGAAAAAAATTTTTTTTTGAACTTAGTCATTTTTCCGGCGTTTATCAGACTTTCACATAGGGGAAATGTCAGTGAGCGTTCCGATTTCAGTTCCAGAGCGATTCGCCCAATGAGTCCTTGATATTTAGTGGTTTTCAGCCAATTTTCTGGATTTTTGAAAATTTCACTTTTTTGTGATAATATCCACTAAATGAGGGCATAATATGTGTGAGGGTACCCCAGGAGAGTTCCAAATGTGTGTGGGTAGAATATATATCCCACGGATATAAAATTGAAAAAAGTTGAAAAATTTTTTTTTTTGGACTTAGTAATTTTTCCGGCATTTATCAGACTTTCAGATAGGTGAAAAGTCAGTGAGCGTTCAGATTTCAGTTCCAGAGCGATTCGCCCAATGTGTCCTTGATATTTATTCGTTTTCAGCCAATTTTCTGGATTTTTGAAAATTTCACTTTTTTGTGAAAATATCCACTAAATGAGAGAATAATATGTGTGAGGGTACCACAGGAGAGTTCCAAATGTGTGTGGGTAGAATATATATCCCACGGGGGTAAAATTGAAAAAAGTTTAAAAAAAATTTTTCTTTGACTTAGTAATTTTTCCGGCATTTATCAGACTTTCAGATAGGGGAAATGTCAGTGAGCGTTCAGATTTCAGTTCCAGAGCGATTCGCCCAATGAGTCCTTGATATTTAGTCGTTTTCAGCCAATTTTCTGGATTTTTGAAAATTTCACTTTTTTGTGAAAATATCCACTAAATGAGGGCATAATATGTGTGAGGGTACCCCAGGAGAGTTCAAATGTGTGCGGGTAGAATATATATCCCACGGGGGTAAAATTGAAAAAAGTTGAAAAAAAATTTTTTTTGAACTTAGTCATTTTTCCGGCGTTTATCAGACTTTCACATAGGGGAAATGTCAGTGAGCGTTCCGATTTCAGTTCCAGAGCGATTCGCCCAATGAGTCCTTGATATTTAGTCGTTTTCAGCCAATTTTCTGGATTTTTGAAAATTTCACTTTTTTGTGATAATATCCACTAAATGAGAGAATAATATGTGTGAGGGTACCCCAGGAGAGTTCCAAATGTGTGTGGGTAGAATATATATCCCACGGGGGTAAAATTGAAAAAAGTTGAAAAAAAATTTTTTTTGAACTTAGTCATTTTTCCGGCGTTTATCAGACTTTCACATAGGGGAAATGTCAGTGAGCGTTCCGATTTCAGTTCCAGAGCGATTCACCCAATGAGTCCTTGATATTTAGTCGTTTTCAGCCAATTTTCTGGATTTTTGAAAATTTCACTTTTTTGTGATAATATCCACTAAATGAGAGAATAATATGTGTGAGGGTACCCCAGGAGAGTTCCAAATGTGTGTGGGTAGAATATATATCCCACGGGGGTAAAATTGAAAAAAGTTTAAAAACATTTTTTTTTGGACTTCGTAATTTTTCCGTTATTTATCAGACTTTCAGATAGGGGAAAAGTCAGTGAGCGTTCAGATTTCAGTTCCAGAGCGATTCCCCCAATGAGTCCTTGATATTTAGTCGTTTTCAGCCAATTTTCTGGATTTTTGAAAATTTCACTTTTTTGTGAAAATATCCACTAAATGAGGGCATAATATGTGTGAGGGTACCCCAGGAGAGTTCCAAATTTGTGTGGGTAGAATATATATCCCACGGGGGTAAAATTGAAAAAAGTTGAAAAAAAATTTTTTTTGAACTTAGTCATTTTTCCGGCGTTTATCAGACTTTCACATAGGGGAAATGTCAGTGAGCGTTCCGATTTCAGTTCCAGAGCGATTCGCCCAATGAGTCTTTGATATTTAGTCGTTTTCAGCCAATTTTCTGGATTTTTGAAAATTTCACTTTTTTGTGAAAATATCCACTAAATGAGAGAATAATATGTGTGAGGGTACCCCAGGAGAGTTCCAAATGTGTGTGGGTAGAATATATATCCCACGGGGGTAAAATTGAAAAAAGTTGAAAAAATTTTTTTTTTGAACTTAGTCATTTTTCCGTCGTTTATCAGACTTTCACATAGGGGAAATGTCAGTGAGCGTTCCGATTTCAGTTCCAGAGCGATTTGCCCAGTGAGTCCTTGATATTTAGTCGTTTTCAGCCAATTTTCTGGATTTTTGAAAATTTCACTTTTTTGTGAAAATATCCACTAAATGAGAGAATAATATGTGTGAGGGTACCCCAGGAGAGTTTCAAATGTGTGTGGGTAAAATATATATCCCACGGGGGTAAAATTGAAAAAAGTTTAAAAAAAAAATTTTTTGGACTTAGTAATTTTTCCGGCATTTATCAGACTTTCAGATAGGGGAAATGTCAGTGAGCGTTCAGATTTCAGTTCCAGAGCGATTCGCCCAATGAGTCCTTGATATTTAGTCGTTTTCAGCCAATTTTCTGGATTTTTGAAAATTTCACTTTTTTGTGAAAATATCCACTAAATGAGAGAATAATATGTGTGAGGGTACCCCAGGAGAGTTCCAAATGTGTGTGGGTAGAATATATATCCCACGGGGGTAAAATTGAAAAAAGTTGAAAAAAAATTTTTTTTGGACTTAGTCATTTTTCCTGCGTATATCAGACTTTCACATAGGGGAAATATCAGTGAGCGTTCCGATTTCAGTTCCAGAGCGATTCGCCCAATGAGTCCTTGATATTTAGTCGTTTTCAGCCAATTTTCTGGATTTTTGAAAATTTCACTTTTTTGTGATAATATCCACTAAATGAGAGAATAATATGTGTGAGGGTACCCCAGGAGAGTTCCAAATGTGTGTGGGTAGAATATATATCCCACGGGGGTAAAATTGGAAAAAGTTTAAAAAAAAATTTTTTTGGACTTAGTAATTTTTCCGGCATTTATCAGACTTTGAGATAGGGGAAATGTCAGTGAGCGTTCAGATTTCAGTTCCAGAGCAATTCGCCCAATGAGTCCTTGATATTTAGTCGTTTTCAGCCAATTTTCTGGATTTTTGAAAATTTCACTTTTTTGTGAAAATATCCACTAAATGAGGGAATAATATGTGTGAGGGTACCCCAGGAGAGTTCCAAATGTGTGTGGGTAGAATATATATCCCACGGGGGTAAAATTGAAAAAAGTTGAAAAAAAATTTTTTTTAAACTTAGTAATTTTTCCGGCATTTATCAGACTTTCAGATAGGGGAAATGACAGTGAGCGTTCAGATTTCAGTTCCAGAGCGATTCGCCCAATGAGTCCTTGATATTTAGTAGTTTTCAGCCAATTTTCTGGATTTTTGAAAATTTCACTTTTTTGTGAAAATATCCACTAAATGAGAGAATAATATGTGTGAGGGTACCCCAGGAGAGTTCCAAATGTGTGTGGGTAGAATATATATCCCACGGGGGTAAAATTGAAAAAAGTTTAAAAAAAAATTTTTTTGGACTTAGTAATTTTTCCGGCATTTATCAGACTTTCAGATAGGGGAAATGTCAGTGAGCGTTCAGATTTCAGTTCCAGAGCGATTCGCCCAATGAGTCCTTGATATTTAGTCGTTTTCAGCCAATTTTCTGGATTTTTGAAAATTTCACTTTTTTGTGAAAATATCCACTAAATGAGAGAATAATATGTGTGAGGGTACCCCAGGAGAGTTCCAAATGTGTGTGGGTAGAATATATATCCCACGGGGGTAAAATTGAAAAAAGTTGAAAAAAATTTTTTTTTGAACTTAGTCATTTTTCCGTCGTTTATCAGACTTTCACATAGGGGAAATGTCAGTGAGCGTTCCGATTTCAGTTCCAGAGCGATTCGCCCAATGAGTCCTTGATATTTAGTCGTTTTCAGCCAATTTTCTGGATTTTTGAAAATTTCACTTTTTTGTGATAATATCCACTAAATGAGAGAATAATATGTGTGAGGGTACCCCAGGAGAGTTCCAAATGTGTGTGGGTAGAATATATATCCCACGGGGGTAAAATTGAAAAAAGTTTAAAAACATTTTTTTTTGGACTTAGTAATTTTTCCGGTATTTATCAGACTTTCAGATAGGGGAAAAGTCAGTGAGCGTTCAGATTTCAGTTCCAGAGCGATTCCCCCAATGAGTCCTTGATATTTAGTCGTTTTCAGCCAATTTTCGGGATTTTTGAAAATTTCACTTTTTTGTGATAATATCCACTAAATGAGAGAATAATATGTGTGAGGGTACCCCAGGAGAGTTCCAAATGTGTGTGGGTAGAATATATATCCCACGGGGGTAAAATTGAAAAAAGTTTAAAAACATTTTTTTTTGGACTTAGTAATTTTTCCGGTATTTATCAGACTTTCAGATAGGGGAAAAGTCAGTGAGCGTTCAGATTTCAGTTCCAGAGCGATTCCCCCAATGAGTCCTTGATATTTAGTCGTTTTCAGCCAATTTTCTGGATTTTTGAAAATTTCACTTTTTTGTGAAAATATCCACTAAATGAGGGCATAATATGTGTGAGGGTACCCCAGGAGAGTTCCAAATGTCTGTGGGTAGAATATATATCCCACGGGGGTAAAATTGAAAAAAGTTGAAAAAATTTTTTTTTTGAACTTAGTCATTTTTCCGGCGTTTATCAGACTTTCACATATAGGGGAAATGTCAGTGAGCGTTCCGATTTCAGTTCCAGAGCGATTCGCCCAATGAGTCCTTGATATTTAGTCGTTTTCAGCCAATTTTCTGGATTTTTGAAAATTTCACTTTTTTGTGAAAATATCCACTAAATGAGGGAATAATATGTGTGAGGGTACCCCAGGAGAGTTCCAAATGTGTGTGGGTAGAATATATATCCCACGGGGGTAAAATTGAAAAAAGTTGAAAAAAAATTTTTTTTGAACTTAGTCATTTTTCCGTCGTTTATCAGACTTTCACATAGGGGAAATGTCAGTGAGCGTTCCGATTTCAGTTCCAGAGCGATTTGCCCAGTGAGTCCTTGATATTTAGTACTTTTCAGCCAATTTTCTGGATTTTTGAAAATTTCACTTTTTTGTGAAAATATCCACTAAATGAGAGAATAATATGTGTGAGGGTACCCCAGGAGAGTTCCAAATGTGTGTGGGTAGAATATATATCCCACGGGGGTAAAATTGAAAAAAGTTTAAAAAAAAATTTTTTTGGACTTAGTAATTTTTCCGGCATTTATCAGACTTTCAGATAGGGGAAATGTCAGTGAGCGTTCAGATTTCAGTTCCAGAGCGATTCGCCCAATGAGTCCTTGATATTTAGTCGTTTTCAGCCAATTTTCTGGATTTTTGAAAATTTCACTTTTTTGTGAAAATATCCACTAAATGAGAGAATAATATGTGTGAGGGTACCCCAGGAGAGTTCCAAATGTGTGTGGGTAGAATATATATCCCACGGGGGTAAAATTGAAAAAAGTTGAAAAAAAATTTTTTTTGAACTTAGTCATTTTTCCGTCGTTTATCAGACTTTCACATAGGGGAAATGTCAGTGAGCGTTCCGATTTCAGTTCCAGAGCGATTCGCCCAATGAGTCCTTGATATTTAGTCGTTTTCAGCCAATTTTCTGGATTTTTGAAAATTTCACTTTTTTGTGATAATATCCACTAAATGAGAGAATAATATGTGTGAGGGTACCCCAGGAGAGTTCCAAATGTGTGTGGGTAGAATATATATCCCACGGGGGTAAAATTGAAAAAAGTTTAAAAACATTTTTTTTTGGACTTAGTAATTTTTCCGGTATTTATCAGACTTTCAGATAGGGGAAAAGTCAGTGAGCGTTCAGATTTCAGTTCCAGAGCGATTCCCCCAATGAGTCCTTGATATTTAGTCGTTTTCAGCCAATTTTCGGGATTTTTGAAAATTTCACTTTTTTGTGATAATATCCACTAAATGAGAGAATAATATGTGTGAGGGTACCCCAGGAGAGTTCCAAATGTGTGTGGGTAGAATATATATCCCACGGGGGTAAAATTGAAAAAAGTTTAAAAACATTTTTTTTTGGACTTAGTAATTTTTCCGGTATTTATCAGACTTTCAGATAGGGGAAAAGTCAGTGAGCGTTCAGATTTCAGTTCCAGAGCGATTCCCCCAATGAGTCCTTGATATTTAGTCGTTTTCAGCCAATTTTCTGGATTTTTGAAAATTTCACTTTTTTGTGAAAATATCCACTAAATGAGGGCATAATATGTGTGAGGGTACCCCAGGAGAGTTCCAAATGTCTGTGGGTAGAATATATATCCCACGGGGGTAAAATTGAAAAAAGTTGAAAAAAATTTTTTTTTGAACTTAGTCATTTTTCCGGCGTTTATCAGACTTTCACATATAGGGGAAATGTCAGTGAGCGTTCCGATTTCAGTTCCAGAGCGATTCGCCCAATGAGTCCTTGATATTTAGTCGTTTTCAGCCAATTTTCTGGATTTTTGAAAATTTCACTTTTTTGTGAAAATATCCACTAAATGAGGGAATAATATGTGTGAGGGTACCCCAGGAGAGTTCCAAATGTGTGTGGGTAGAATATATATCCCACGGGGGTAAAATTGAAAAAAGTTGAAAAAAATTTTTTTTTGAACTTAGTCATTTTTCCGTCGTTTATCAGACTTTCACATAGGGGAAATGTCAGTGAGCGTTCCGATTTCAGTTCCAGAGCGATTTGCCCAGTGAGTCCTTGATATTTAGTCGTTTTCAGCCAATTTTCTGGATTTTTGAAAATTTCACTTTTTTGTGAAAATATCCACTAAATGAGAGAATAATATGTGTGAGGGTACCCCAGGAGAGTTTCAAATGTGTGTGGGTAGAATATATATCCCACGGGGGTAAAATTGAAAAAAGTTTAAAAAAAAAATTTTTTGGACTAAGTAATTTTTCCGGCATTTATCAGACTTTCAGATAGGGGAAATGTCACTGAGCGTTCAGATTTCAGTTCCAGAGCGATTCGCCCAATGAGTCCTTGATATTTAGTCGTTTTCAGCCAATTTTCTGGATTTTTGAAAATTTCACTTTTTTGTGAAAATATCCACTAAATGAGAGAATAATATGTGTGAGGGTACCCCATGAGAGTTCCAAATGTGTGTGGGTAGAATATATATCCCACGGGGGTAAAATTGAAAAAAGTTGAAAAAAAATTTTTTTTAAACTTAGTAATTTTTCCGGCATTTATCAGACTTTCAGATAGGGGAAATGACAGTGAGCGTTCAGATTTCAGTTCCAGAGCGATTCGCCCAATGAGTCCTTGATATTTAGTAGTTTTCAGCCAATTTTCTGGATTTTTGAAAATTTCACTTTTTTGTGAAAATATCCACTAAATGAGAGAATAATATGTGTGAGGGTACCCCAGGAGAGTTTCAAATGTGTGTGGGTAAAATATATATCCCACGGGGGTAAAATTGAAAAAAGTTTAAAAAAAAAATTTTTTGGACTTAGTAATTTTTCCGGCATTTATCAGACTTTCAGATAGGGGAAATGTCAGTGAGCGTTCAGATTTCAGTTCCAGAGCGATTCGCCCAATGAGTCCTTGATATTTAGTCGTTTTCAGCCAATTTTCTGGATTTTTGAAAATTTCACTTTTTTGTGAAAATATCCACTAAATGAGAGAATAATATGTGTGAGGGTACCCCAGGAGAGTTCCAAATGTGTGTGGGTAGAATATATATCCCACGGGGGTAAAATTGAAAAAAGTTGAAAAAAAATTTTTTTTGGACTTAGTCATTTTTCCTGCGTATATCAGACTTTCACATAGGGGAAATATCAGTGAGCGTTCCGATTTCAGTTCCAGAGCGATTCGCCCAATGAGTCCTTGATATTTAGTCGTTTTCAGCCAATTTTCTGGATTTTTGAAAATTTCACTTTTTTGTGATAATATCCACTAAATGAGAGAATAATATGTGTGAGGGTACCCCAGGAGAGTTCCAAATGTGTGTGGGTAGAATATATATCCCACGGGGGTAAAATTGAAAAAAGTTTAAAAAAAAATTTTTTTGGACTTAGTAATTTTTCCGGCATTTATCAGACTTTCAGATAGGGGAAATGTCAGTGAGCGTTCAGATTTCAGTTCCAGAGCAATTCGCCCAATGAGTCCTTGATATTTAGTCGTTTTCAGCCAATTTTCTGGATTTTTGAAAATTTCACTTTTTTGTGAAAATATCCACTAAATGAGGGAATAATATGTGTGAGGGTACCCCAGGAGAGTTCCAAATGTGTGTGGGTAGAATATATATCCCACGGGGGTAAAATTGAAAAAAGTTGAAAAAAAATTTTTTTTGGACTTAGTCATTTTTCCTGCGTATATCAGACTTTCACATAGGGGAAATATCAGTGAGCGTTCCGATTTCAGTTCCAGAGCGATTCGCCCAATGAGTCCTTGATATTTAGTCGTTTTCAGCCAATTTTCTGGATTTTTGAAAATTTCACTTTTTTGTGATAATATCCACTAAATGAGAGAATAATATGTGTGAGGGTACCCCAGGAGAGTTCCAAATGTGTGTGGGTAGAATATATATCCCACGGGGGTAAAATTGAAAAAAGTTTAAAAACATTTTTTTTTGGACTTAGTAATTTTTCCGGTATTTATCAGACTTTCAGATAGGGGAAAAGTCAGTGAGCGTTCAGATTTCAGTTCCAGAGCGATTCCCCCAATGAGTCCTTGATATTTAGTCGTTTTCAGCCAATTTTCGGGATTTTTGAAAATTTCACTTTTTTGTGATAATATCCACTAAATGAGAGAATAATATGTGTGAGGGTACCCCAGGAGAGTTCCAAATGTGTGTGGGTAGAATATATATCCCACGGGGGTAAAATTGAAAAAAGTTTAAAAACATTTTTTTTTGGACTTAGTAATTTTTCCGGTATTTATCAGACTTTCAGATAGGGGAAAAGTCAGTGAGCGTTCAGATTTCAGTTCCAGAGCGATTCCCCCAATGAGTCCTTGATATTTAGTCGTTTTCAGCCAATTTTCTGGATTTTTGAAAATTTCACTTTTTTGTGAAAATATCCACTAAATGAGGGCATAATATGTGTGAGGGTACCCCAGGAGAGTTCCAAATGTCTGTGGGTAGAATATATATCCCACGGGGGTAAAATTGAAAAAAGTTGAAAAAAATTTTTTTTTGAACTTAGTCATTTTTCCGGCGTTTATCAGACTTTCACATATAGGGGAAATGTCAGTGAGCGTTCCGATTTCAGTTCCAGAGCGGTTCGCCCAATGAGTCCTTGATATTTAGTCGTTTTCAGCCAATTTTCTGGATTTTTGAAAATTTCACTTTTTTGTGAAAATATCCACTAAATGAGGGAATAATATGTGTGAGGGTACCCCAGGAGAGTTCCAAATGTGTGTGGGTAGAATATATATCCCACGGGGGTAAAATTGAAAAAAGTTGAAAAAAAATTTTTTTTGAACTTAGTCATTTTTCCGTCGTTTATCAGACTTTCACATAGGGGAAATGTCAGTGAGCGTTCCGATTTCAGTTCCAGAGCGATTTGCCCAGTGAGTCCTTGATATTTAGTCGTTTTCAGCCAATTTTCTGGATTTTTGAAAATTTCACTTTTTTGTGAAAATATCCACTAAATGAGAGAATAATATGTGTGAGGGTACCCCAGGAGAGTTTCAAATGTGTGTGGGTAGAATATATATCCCACGGGGGTAAAATTGAAAAAAGTTTAAAAAAAAAATTTTTTGGACTAAGTAATTTTTCCGGCATTTATCAGACTTTCAGATAGGGGAAATGTCACTGAGCGTTCAGATTTCAGTTCCAGAGCGATTCGCCCAATGAGTCCTTGATATTTAGTCGTTTTCAGCCAATTTTCTGGATTTTTGAAAATTTCACTTTTTTGTGAAAATATCCACTAAATGAGAGAATAATATGTGTGAGGGTACCCCATGAGAGTTCCAAATGTGTGTGGGTAGAATATATATCCCACGGGGGTAAAATTGAAAAAAGTTGAAAAAAAATTTTTTTTAAACTTAGTAATTTTTCCGGCATTTATCAGACTTTCAGATAGGGGAAATGACAGTGAGCGTTCAGATTTCAGTTCCAGAGCGATTCGCCCAATGAGTCCTTGATATTTAGTAGTTTTCAGCCAATTTTCTGGATTTTTGAAAATTTCACTTTTTTGTGAAAATATCCACTAAATGAGAGAATAATATGTGTGAGGGTACCCCAGGAGAGTTCCAAATGTGTGTGGGTAGAATATATATCCCACGGGGGTAAAATTGAAAAAAGTTTAAAAAAAAATTTTTTTGGACTTAGTAATTTTTCCGGCATTTATCAGACTTTCAGATAGGGGAAATGTCAGTGAGCGTTCAGATTTCAGTTCCAGAGCGATTCGCCCAATGAGTCCTTGATATTTAGTCGTTTTCAGCCAATTTTCTGGATTTTTGAAAATTTCACTTTTTTGTGAAAATATCCACTAAATGAGAGAATAATATGTGTGAGGGTACCCCAGGAGAGTTCCAAATGTGTGTGGGTAGAATATATATCCCACGGGGGTAAAATTGAAAAAAGTTGAAAAAAAATTTTTTTTGAACTTAGTCATTTTTCCGTCGTTTATCAGACTTTCACATAGGGGAAATGTCAGTGAGCGTTCCGATTTCAGTTCCAGAGCGATTCGCCCAATGAGTCCTTGATATTTAGTCGTTTTCAGCCAATTTTCTGGATTTTTGAAAATTTCACTTTTTTGTGATAATATCCACTAAATGAGAGAATAATATGTGTGAGGGTACCCCAGGAGAGTTCCAAATGTGTGTGGGTAGAATATATATCCCACGGGGGTAAAATTGAAAAAAGTTTAAAAACATTTTTTTTTGGACTTAGTAATTTTTCCGGTATTTATCAGACTTTCAGATAGGGGAAAAGTCAGTGAGCGTTCAGATTTCAGTTCCAGAGCGATTCCCCCAATGAGTCCTTGATATTTAGTCGTTTTCAGCCAATTTTCGGGATTTTTGAAAATTTCACTTTTTTGTGATAATATCCACTAAATGAGAGAATAATATGTGTGAGGGTACCCCAGGAGAGTTCCAAATGTGTGTGGGTAGAATATATATCCCACGGGGGTAAAATTGAAAAAAGTTTAAAAACATTTTTTTTTGGACTTAGTAATTTTTCCGGTATTTATCAGACTTTCAGATAGGGGAAAAGTCAGTGAGCGTTCAGATTTCAGTTCCAGAGCGATTCCCCCAATGAGTCCTTGATATTTAGTCGTTTTCAGCCAATTTTCTGGATTTTTGAAAATTTCACTTTTTTGTGAAAATATCCACTAAATGAGGGCATAATATGTGTGAGGGTACCCCAGGAGAGTTCCAAATGTCTGTGGGTAGAATATATATCCCACGGGGGTAAAATTGAAAAAAGTTGAAAAAAATTTTTTTTTGAACTTAGTCATTTTTCCGGCGTTTATCAGACTTTCACATATAGGGGAAATGTCAGTGAGCGTTCCGATTTCAGTTCCAGAGCGGTTCGCCCAATGAGTCCTTGATATTTAGTAGTTTTCAGCCAATTTTCTGGATTTTTGAAAATTTCACTTTTTTGTGAAAATATCCACTAAATGAGAGAATAATATGTGTGAGGGTACCCCAGGAGAGTTCCAAATGTGTGTGGGTAGAATATATATCCCACGGGGGTAAAATTGAAAAAAGTTGTAAAAAAATTTTTTTTGGACTTAGTCATTTTTCCTGCGTTTATCAGACTTTCACATAGGGGAAATGTCAGTGAGCGTTCCGATTTCAGTTCCAGAGCGATTCGCCCAATGAGTCCTTGATATTTAGTCGTTTTCAGCCAATTTTCTGGATTTTTGAAAATTTCACTTTTTTGTGATAATATCCACTAAATGAGAGAATAATATGTGTGAGGGTACCCCAGGAGAGTTCCAAATGTGTGTGGGTAGAATATATATCCCACGGGGGTAAAATTGAAAAAAGTTGAAAAAAATTTTTTTTTTAACTTACTCATTTTTCCGGCGTTTATCAGACTTTCAGATAGGGGAAATGTCAGTGAGCGTTCACATTTCAGTTCCAGAGCGATTCGCCCAATGAGTCCTTGATATTTAGTCGTTTTCAGCCAATTTTCTGGATTTTTGAAAATTTCACTTTTTTTGTGAAAATATCCACTAAATGAGAGAATAATATGTGTGAGGGTACCCCAGGAGAGTTCCAAATGTGTGTGGGTAGAATATATATCCCACGGGGGTAAAATTGAAAAAAGTTTAAAAACATTTTTTTTTGGACTTAGTAATTTTTCCGGTATTTATCAGACTTTCACATAGGGGAAAAGTCAGTGAGCGTTCAGATTTCAGTTCCAGAGCGATTCCCCCAATGAGTCCTTGATATTTAGTCGTTTTCAGCCAATTTTCTGGATTTTTGAAAATTTCACTTTTTTGTGAAAATATCCACTAAATGAGGGCATAATATGTGTGAGGGTACCCCAGGAGAGTTCCAAATGTGTGTGGGTAGAATATATATCCCACGGGGATAAAATTGAAAAAAGTTGAAAAATTTTTTTTTTTGGACTTAGTCATTTTTCCTGCGTTTATCAGACTTTAACATAGGGGAAATGTCAGTGAGCGTTCCGATTTCAGTTCCAGAGGGATTCGCCCAATGAGTCCTTGATATTTAGTCGTTTTCAGCCAATTTTCTGGATTTTTGAAAATTTCACTTTTTTCTGAAAATATCCACTAAATGAGAGAATAATATGTGTGAGGGTACCCCAGGAGAGTTCCAAATGTGTGTGGGTAGAATATATATCCCACGGGGGTAAAATTGAAAAAAGTTGAAAAAAAAATTTTTTTGAACTTAGTCATTTTTCCGGCGTTCATCAGACTTTCACATAGGGGAAATGTCAGTGAGCGTTCCGATTTCAGTTCCAGAGCGATTCGCCCAATGAGTCCTTGATATTTAGTCGTTTTCAGCCAATTTTCTGGATTTTTGAAAATTTCACTTTTTTGTGAAAATATCCACTAAATGAGAGAATAATATGTGTGAGGGTACCCCAGGAGAGTTCCAAATGTGTGTGGGTAGAATATATATCCCACGGGGGTAAAATTGAAAAAAGTTTAAAAAAAAAATTTTCTTTGACTTAGTAATTTTTCCGGCATTTATCAGACTTTCAGATAGGGGAAATGACAGTGAGCGTTCAGATTTCAGTTCCAGAGCGATTCGCCCAATGAGTCCTTGATATTTAGTAGTTTTCAGCCAATTTTCTGGATTTTTGAAAATTTCACTTTTTTGTGAAAATATCCACTAAATGAGAGAATAATATGTGTGAGGGTACCCCAGGAGAGTTCCAAATGTGTGTGGGTAGAATATATATCCCACGGGGGTAAAATTGAAAAAAGTTGTAAAAAAATTTTTTTTGGACTTAGTCATTTTTCCTGCGTTTATCAGACTTTCACATAGGGGAAATGTCAGTGAGCGTTCCGATTTCAGTTCCAGAGCGATTCGCCCAATGAGTCCTTGATATTTAGTCGTTTTCAGCCAATTTTCTGGATTTTTGAAAATTTCACTTTTTTGTGATAATATCCACTAAATGAGAGAATAATATGTGTGAGGGTACCCCAGGAGAGTTCCAAATGTGTGTGGGTAGAATATATATCCCACGGGGGTAAAATTGAAAAAAGTTGAAAAAAATTTTTTTTTTAACTTACTCATTTTTCCGGCGTTTATCAGACTTTCAGATAGGGGAAATGTCAGTGAGCGTTCACATTTCAGTTCCAGAGCGATTCGCCCAATGAGTCCTTGATATTTAGTCGTTTTCAGCCAATTTTCTGGATTTTTGAAAATTTCACTTTTTTTGTGAAAATATCCACTAAATGAGAGAATAATATGTGTGAGGGTACCCCAGGAGAGTTCCAAATGTGTGTGGGTAGAATATATATCCCACGGGGGTAAAATTGAAAAAAGTTTAAAAACATTTTTTTTTGGACTTAGTAATTTTTCCGGTATTTATCAGACTTTCAGATAGGGGAAAAGTCAGTGAGCGTTCAGATTTCAGTTCCAGAGCGATTCCCCCAATGAGTCCTTGATATTTAGTCGTTTTCAGCCAATTTTCTGGATTTTTGAAAATTTCACTTTTTTGTGAAAATATCCACTAAATGAGGGCATAATATGTGTGAGGGTACCCCAGGAGAGTTCCAAATGTGTGTGGGTAGAATATATATCCCACGGGGATAAAATTGAAAAAAGTTGAAAAATTTTTTTTTTTGGACTTAGTCATTTTTCCTGCGTTTATCAGACTTTAACATAGGGGAAATGTCAGTGAGCGTTCCGATTTCAGTTCCAGAGGGATTCGCCCAATGAGTCCTTGATATTTAGTCGTTTTCAGCCAATTTTCTGGATTTTTGAAAATTTCACTTTTTTCTGAAAATATCCACTAAATGAGAGAATAATATGTGTGAGGGTACCCCAGGAGAGTTCCAAATGTGTGTGGGTAGAATATATATCCCACGGGGGTAAAATTGAAAAAAGTTGAAAAAAATTTTTTTTTGAACTTAGTCATTTTTCCGGCGTTCATCAGACTTTCACATAGGGGAAATGTCAGTGAGCGTTCCGATTTCAGTTCCAGAGCGATTCGCCCAATGAGTCCTTGATATTTAGTCGTTTTCAGCCAATTTTCTGGATTTTTGAAAATTTCACTTTTTTGTGAAAATATCCACTAAATGAGAGAATAATATGTGTGAGGGTACCCCAGGAGAGTTCCAAATGTGTGTGGGTAGAATATATATCCCACGGGGGTAAAATTGAAAAAAGTTTAAAAAAAAAATTTTCTTTGACTTAGTAATTTTTCCGGCATTTATCAGACTTTCAGATAGGGGAAATGACAGTGAGCGTTCAGATTTCAGTTCCAGAGCGATTCGCCCAATGAGTCCTTGATATTTAGTCGTTTTCAGCCAATTTTCTGGATTTTTGAAAATTTCACTTTTTTGTGAAAATATCCACTAAATGAGAGAATAATATGTGTGAGGGTACCCCAGGAGAGTTCCAAATGTGTGTGGGTAGAATATATATCCCACGGGGGTAAAATTGAAAAAAGTTGAAAAAAAATTTTTTTTGGACTTAGTCATTTTTCCTGCGTTTATCAGACTTTCACATAGGGGAAATGTCAGTGAGCGTTCCGATTTCAGTTCCAGAGCGATTCGCCCAATGAGTCCTTGATATTTAGTCGTTTTCAGTCAATTTTCTGGATTTTTGAAAATTTCACTTTTTTGTGATAATATCCACTAAATGAGAGAATAATATGTGTGAGGGTACCCCAGGAGAGTTCCAAATGTGTGTGGGTAGAATATATATCCCACGGGGGTAAAATTGAAAAAAGTTGAAAAATTTTTTTTTTTTAACTTACTCATTTTTCCGGCGTTTATCAGACTTTCACATAGGGGAAATGTCAGTGAGCGTTCCGATTTCAGTTCCAGAGGGATTCGCCCAATGAGTCCTTGATATTTAGTCGTTTTCAGCCAATTTTCTGGATTTTTGAAAATTTCACTTTTTTCTGAAAATATCCACTAAATGAGAGAATAATATGTGTGAGGGTACCCCAGGAGAGTTCCAAATGTGTGTGGGTAGAATGTATATCCCACGGGGGTAAAATTGAAAAAAGTTTAAAAAAAATTTTTCTTTGACTTAGTAATTTTTCCGGCATTTATCAGACTTTCAGATAGGGGAAATGTCAGTGAGCGTTCACATTTCAGTTCCAGAGCGATTCGCCCAATGAGTCCTTGATATTTAGTCGTTTTCAGCCAATTTTCTGGATTTTTGAAAATTTCACTTTTTTTGTGAAAATATCCACTAAATGAGAGAATAATATGTGTGAGGGTACCCCAGGAGAGTTCCAAATGTGTGTGGGTAGAATATATATCCCACGGGGGTAAAATTGAAAAAAGTTTAAAAACATTTTTTTTTGGACTTAGTAATTTTTCCGGTATTTATCAGACTTTCAGATAGGGGAAAAGTCAGTGAGCGTTCAGATTTCAGTTCCAGAGCGATTCCCCCAATGAGTCCTTGATATTTAGTCGTTTTCAGCCAATTTTCTGGATTTTTGAAAATTTCACTTTTTTCTGAAAATATCCACTAAATGAGAGAATAATATGTGTGAGGGTACCCCAGGAGAGTTCCAAATGTGTGTGGGTAGAATATATATCCCACGGGGGTAAAATTGAAAAAAGTTGAAAAAAAATTTTTTTTGAACTTAGTCATTTTTCCGGCGTTCATCAGACTTTCACATAGGGGAAATGTCAGTGAGCGTTCCGATTTCAGTTCCAGAGCGATTCGCCCAATGAGTCCTTGATATTTAGTCGTTTTCAGCCAATTTTCTGGATTTTTGAAAATTTCACTTTTTTCTGAAAATATCCACTAAATGAGAGAATAATATGTGTGAGGGTACCCCAGGAGAGTTCCAAATGTGTGTGGGTAGAATATATATCCCACGGGGGTAAAATTGAAAAAAGTTGAAAAAAATTTTTTTTTTGAACTTAGTCATTTTTCCGGCGTTTATCAGTCTTTCACATAGGGGAAATGTCAGTGAGTGTTCCGATTTCAGTTCCAGAGCGATTCGCCCAATGAGTCCTTGATATTTAGTCGTTTTCAGCCAATTTTCTGGATTTTTTAAAATTTCACTTTTTTGTGATAATATCCACTAAATGAGAGAATAATATGTGTGAGGGTACCCCAGGAGAGTTCCAAATGTGTGTGGGTAGAATATATATCCCACGGGGGTAAAATTGAAAAAAGTTGAAAAATTTTTTTTTTTGGACTTAGTCATTTTTCCTGCGTTTATCAGACTTTCACATAGGGGAAATGTCAGTGAGCATTCCGATTTCAGTTCCAGAGCGATTCGCCCAATGAGTCCTTGATATTTAGTCGTTTTCAGCCAATTTTCTGGATTTTTGAAAATTTCACTTTTTGGTGAAAATATCCACTAAATGAGGGAATAATATGTGTGAGGGTACCCCAGGAGAGTTCCAAATGTGTGTGGGTAGAATATATATCCCACGGGGGTAAAATTGAAAAAAGTTGAAAAAAAATTTTTTTTGAACTTAGTCATTTTTCCGGCGTTTATCAGACTTTCACATAGGGGAAATGTCAGTGAGCGTTCCGATTTCAGTTCCAGAGGGATTCGCCCAATGAGTCCTTGATATTTAGTCGTTTTCAGCCAATTTTCTGGATTTTTGAAAATTTCACTTTTTTCTGAAAATATCCACTAAATGAGAGAATAATATGTGTGAGGGTACCCCAGGAGAGTTCCAAATGTGTGTGGGTAGAATATATATCCCACGGGGGTAAAATTGAAAAAAGTTTAAAAACATTTTTTTTTGGACTTAGTAATTTTTCCGGTATTTATCAGACTTTCAGATAGGGGAAAAGTCAGTGAGCGTTCAGATTTCAGTTCCAGAGCGATTCCCCCAATGAGTCCTTGATATTTAGTCGTTTTCAGCCAATTTTCTGGATTTTTGAAAATTTCACTTTTTTGTGAAAATATCCACTAAATGAGGGCATAATATGTGTGAGGGTACCCCAGGAGAGTTCCAAATGTCTGTGGGTAGAATATATATCCCACGGGGGTAAAATTGAAAAAAGTTGAAAAAAATTTTTTTTTGAACTTAGTCATTTTTCCGGCGTTTATCAGACTTTCACATATAGGGGAAATGTCAGTGAGCGTTCCGATTTCAGTTCCAGAGCGGTTCGCCCAATGAGTCCTTGATATTTAGTCGTTTTCAGCCAATTTTCTGGATTTTTGAAAATTTCACTTTTTTGTGAAAATATCCACTAAATGAGGGAATAATATGTGTGAGGGTACCCCAGGAGAGTTCCAAATGTGTGTGGGTAGAATATATATCCCACGGGGGTAAAATTGAAAAAAGTTGAAAAAAAATTTTTTTTGAACTTAGTCATTTTTCCGTCGTTTATCAGACTTTCACATAGGGGAAATGTCAGTGAGCGTTCCGATTTCAGTTCCAGAGCGATTTGCCCAGTGAGTCCTTGATATTTAGTCGTTTTCAGCCAATTTTCTGGATTTTTGAAAATTTCACTTTTTTGTGAAAATATCCACTAAATGAGAGAATAATATGTGTGAGGGTACCCCAGGAGAGTTTCAAATGTGTGTGGGTAGAATATATATCCCACGGGGGTAAAATTGAAAAAAGTTTAAAAAAAAAATTTTTTGGACTAAGTAATTTTTCCGGCATTTATCAGACTTTCAGATAGGGGAAATGTCACTGAGCGTTCAGATTTCAGTTCCAGAGCGATTCGCCCAATGAGTCCTTGATATTTAGTCGTTTTCAGCCAATTTTCTGGATTTTTGAAAATTTCACTTTTTTGTGAAAATATCCACTAAATGAGAGAATAATATGTGTGAGGGTACCCCATGAGAGTTCCAAATGTGTGTGGGTAGAATATATATCCCACGGGGGTAAAATTGAAAAAAGTTGAAAAAAAATTTTTTTTAAACTTAGTAATTTTTCCGGCATTTATCAGACTTTCAGATAGGGGAAATGACAGTGAGCGTTCAGATTTCAGTTCCAGAGCGATTCGCCCAATGAGTCCTTGATATTTAGTAGTTTTCAGCCAATTTTCTGGATTTTTGAAAATTTCACTTTTTTGTGAAAATATCCACTAAATGAGAGAATAATATGTGTGAGGGTACCCCAGGAGAGTTCCAAATGTGTGTGGGTAGAATATATATCCCACGGGGGTAAAATTGAAAAAAGTTTAAAAAAAAATTTTTTTGGACTTAGTAATTTTTCCGGCATTTATCAGACTTTCAGATAGGGGAAATGTCAGTGAGCGTTCAGATTTCAGTTCCAGAGCGATTCGCCCAATGAGTCCTTGATATTTAGTCGTTTTCAGCCAATTTTCTGGATTTTTGAAAATTTCACTTTTTTGTGAAAATATCCACTAAATGAGAGAATAATATGTGTGAGGGTACCCCAGGAGAGTTCCAAATGTGTGTGGGTAGAATATATATCCCACGGGGGTAAAATTGAAAAAAGTTGAAAAAAAATTTTTTTTGAACTTAGTCATTTTTCCGTCGTTTATCAGACTTTCACATAGGGGAAATGTCAGTGAGCGTTCCGATTTCAGTTCCAGAGCGATTCGCCCAATGAGTCCTTGATATTTAGTCGTTTTCAGCCAATTTTCTGGATTTTTGAAAATTTCACTTTTTTGTGATAATATCCACTAAATGAGAGAATAATATGTGTGAGGGTACCCCAGGAGAGTTCCAAATGTGTGTGGGTAGAATATATATCCCACGGGGGTAAAATTGAAAAAAGTTTAAAAACATTTTTTTTTGGACTTAGTAATTTTTCCGGTATTTATCAGACTTTCAGATAGGGGAAAAGTCAGTGAGCGTTCAGATTTCAGTTC
The DNA here is from genome assembly GCF_046119375.1 of Phyllobates terribilis. Taxonomy (NCBI): domain Eukaryota; kingdom Metazoa; phylum Chordata; class Amphibia; order Anura; family Dendrobatidae; genus Phyllobates; species Phyllobates terribilis. The sequence goes on along the minus strand of NW_027362805.1, from coordinate 8,648,981 downwards.
CAGAGCGATTCCCCCAATGAGTCCTTGATATTTAGTCGTTTTCAGCCAATTTTCGGGATTTTTGAAAATTTCACTTTTTTGTGATAATATCCACTAAATGAGAGAATAATATGTGTGAGGGTACCCCAGGAGAGTTCCAAATGTGTGTGGGTAGAATATATATCCCACGGGGGTAAAATTGAAAAAAGTTTAAAAACATTTTTTTTTGGACTTAGTAATTTTTCCGGTATTTATCAGACTTTCAGATAGGGGAAAAGTCAGTGAGCGTTCAGATTTCAGTTCCAGAGCGATTCCCCCAATGAGTCCTTGATATTTAGTCGTTTTCAGCCAATTTTCTGGATTTTTGAAAATTTCACTTTTTTGTGAAAATATCCACTAAATGAGGGCATAATATGTGTGAGGGTACCCCAGGAGAGTTCCAAATGTCTGTGGGTAGAATATATATCCCACGGGGGTAAAATTGAAAAAAGTTGAAAAAAATTTTTTTTTGAACTTAGTCATTTTTCCGGCGTTTATCAGACTTTCACATATAGGGGAAATGTCAGTGAGCGTTCCGATTTCAGTTCCAGAGCGGTTCGCCCAATGAGTCCTTGATATTTAGTAGTTTTCAGCCAATTTTCTGGATTTTTGAAAATTTCACTTTTTTGTGAAAATATCCACTAAATGAGAGAATAATATGTGTGAGGGTACCCCAGGAGAGTTCCAAATGTGTGTGGGTAGAATATATATCCCACGGGGGTAAAATTGAAAAAAGTTGTAAAAAAATTTTTTTTGGACTTAGTCATTTTTCCTGCGTTTATCAGACTTTCACATAGGGGAAATGTCAGTGAGCGTTCCGATTTCAGTTCCAGAGCGATTCGCCCAATGAGTCCTTGATATTTAGTCGTTTTCAGCCAATTTTCTGGATTTTTGAAAATTTCACTTTTTTGTGATAATATCCACTAAATGAGAGAATAATATGTGTGAGGGTACCCCAGGAGAGTTCCAAATGTGTGTGGGTAGAATATATATCCCACGGGGGTAAAATTGAAAAAAGTTGAAAAAAATTTTTTTTTTAACTTACTCATTTTTCCGGCGTTTATCAGACTTTCAGATAGGGGAAATGTCAGTGAGCGTTCACATTTCAGTTCCAGAGCGATTCGCCCAATGAGTCCTTGATATTTAGTCGTTTTCAGCCAATTTTCTGGATTTTTGAAAATTTCACTTTTTTTGTGAAAATATCCACTAAATGAGAGAATAATATGTGTGAGGGTACCCCAGGAGAGTTCCAAATGTGTGTGGGTAGAATATATATCCCACGGGGGTAAAATTGAAAAAAGTTTAAAAACATTTTTTTTTGGACTTAGTAATTTTTCCGGTATTTATCAGACTTTCACATAGGGGAAAAGTCAGTGAGCGTTCAGATTTCAGTTCCAGAGCGATTCCCCCAATGAGTCCTTGATATTTAGTCGTTTTCAGCCAATTTTCTGGATTTTTGAAAATTTCACTTTTTTGTGAAAATATCCACTAAATGAGGGCATAATATGTGTGAGGGTACCCCAGGAGAGTTCCAAATGTGTGTGGGTAGAATATATATCCCACGGGGATAAAATTGAAAAAAGTTGAAAAATTTTTTTTTTTGGACTTAGTCATTTTTCCTGCGTTTATCAGACTTTAACATAGGGGAAATGTCAGTGAGCGTTCCGATTTCAGTTCCAGAGGGATTCGCCCAATGAGTCCTTGATATTTAGTCGTTTTCAGCCAATTTTCTGGATTTTTGAAAATTTCACTTTTTTCTGAAAATATCCACTAAATGAGAGAATAATATGTGTGAGGGTACCCCAGGAGAGTTCCAAATGTGTGTGGGTAGAATATATATCCCACGGGGGTAAAATTGAAAAAAGTTGAAAAAAAAATTTTTTTGAACTTAGTCATTTTTCCGGCGTTCATCAGACTTTCACATAGGGGAAATGTCAGTGAGCGTTCCGATTTCAGTTCCAGAGCGATTCGCCCAATGAGTCCTTGATATTTAGTCGTTTTCAGCCAATTTTCTGGATTTTTGAAAATTTCACTTTTTTGTGAAAATATCCACTAAATGAGAGAATAATATGTGTGAGGGTACCCCAGGAGAGTTCCAAATGTGTGTGGGTAGAATATATATCCCACGGGGGTAAAATTGAAAAAAGTTTAAAAAAAAAATTTTCTTTGACTTAGTAATTTTTCCGGCATTTATCAGACTTTCAGATAGGGGAAATGACAGTGAGCGTTCAGATTTCAGTTCCAGAGCGATTCGCCCAATGAGTCCTTGATATTTAGTAGTTTTCAGCCAATTTTCTGGATTTTTGAAAATTTCACTTTTTTGTGAAAATATCCACTAAATGAGAGAATAATATGTGTGAGGGTACCCCAGGAGAGTTCCAAATGTGTGTGGGTAGAATATATATCCCACGGGGGTAAAATTGAAAAAAGTTGTAAAAAAATTTTTTTTGGACTTAGTCATTTTTCCTGCGTTTATCAGACTTTCACATAGGGGAAATGTCAGTGAGCGTTCCGATTTCAGTTCCAGAGCGATTCGCCCAATGAGTCCTTGATATTTAGTCGTTTTCAGCCAATTTTCTGGATTTTTGAAAATTTCACTTTTTTGTGATAATATCCACTAAATGAGAGAATAATATGTGTGAGGGTACCCCAGGAGAGTTCCAAATGTGTGTGGGTAGAATATATATCCCACGGGGGTAAAATTGAAAAAAGTTGAAAAAAATTTTTTTTTTAACTTACTCATTTTTCCGGCGTTTATCAGACTTTCAGATAGGGGAAATGTCAGTGAGCGTTCACATTTCAGTTCCAGAGCGATTCGCCCAATGAGTCCTTGATATTTAGTCGTTTTCAGCCAATTTTCTGGATTTTTGAAAATTTCACTTTTTTTGTGAAAATATCCACTAAATGAGAGAATAATATGTGTGAGGGTACCCCAGGAGAGTTCCAAATGTGTGTGGGTAGAATATATATCCCACGGGGGTAAAATTGAAAAAAGTTTAAAAACATTTTTTTTTGGACTTAGTAATTTTTCCGGTATTTATCAGACTTTCAGATAGGGGAAAAGTCAGTGAGCGTTCAGATTTCAGTTCCAGAGCGATTCCCCCAATGAGTCCTTGATATTTAGTCGTTTTCAGCCAATTTTCTGGATTTTTGAAAATTTCACTTTTTTGTGAAAATATCCACTAAATGAGGGCATAATATGTGTGAGGGTACCCCAGGAGAGTTCCAAATGTGTGTGGGTAGAATATATATCCCACGGGGATAAAATTGAAAAAAGTTGAAAAATTTTTTTTTTTGGACTTAGTCATTTTTCCTGCGTTTATCAGACTTTAACATAGGGGAAATGTCAGTGAGCGTTCCGATTTCAGTTCCAGAGGGATTCGCCCAATGAGTCCTTGATATTTAGTCGTTTTCAGCCAATTTTCTGGATTTTTGAAAATTTCACTTTTTTCTGAAAATATCCACTAAATGAGAGAATAATATGTGTGAGGGTACCCCAGGAGAGTTCCAAATGTGTGTGGGTAGAATATATATCCCACGGGGGTAAAATTGAAAAAAGTTGAAAAAAATTTTTTTTTGAACTTAGTCATTTTTCCGGCGTTCATCAGACTTTCACATAGGGGAAATGTCAGTGAGCGTTCCGATTTCAGTTCCAGAGCGATTCGCCCAATGAGTCCTTGATATTTAGTCGTTTTCAGCCAATTTTCTGGATTTTTGAAAATTTCACTTTTTTGTGAAAATATCCACTAAATGAGAGAATAATATGTGTGAGGGTACCCCAGGAGAGTTCCAAATGTGTGTGGGTAGAATATATATCCCACGGGGGTAAAATTGAAAAAAGTTTAAAAAAAAAATTTTCTTTGACTTAGTAATTTTTCCGGCATTTATCAGACTTTCAGATAGGGGAAATGACAGTGAGCGTTCAGATTTCAGTTCCAGAGCGATTCGCCCAATGAGTCCTTGATATTTAGTCGTTTTCAGCCAATTTTCTGGATTTTTGAAAATTTCACTTTTTTGTGAAAATATCCACTAAATGAGAGAATAATATGTGTGAGGGTACCCCAGGAGAGTTCCAAATGTGTGTGGGTAGAATATATATCCCACGGGGGTAAAATTGAAAAAAGTTGAAAAAAAATTTTTTTTGGACTTAGTCATTTTTCCTGCGTTTATCAGACTTTCACATAGGGGAAATGTCAGTGAGCGTTCCGATTTCAGTTCCAGAGCGATTCGCCCAATGAGTCCTTGATATTTAGTCGTTTTCAGTCAATTTTCTGGATTTTTGAAAATTTCACTTTTTTGTGATAATATCCACTAAATGAGAGAATAATATGTGTGAGGGTACCCCAGGAGAGTTCCAAATGTGTGTGGGTAGAATATATATCCCACGGGGGTAAAATTGAAAAAAGTTGAAAAATTTTTTTTTTTTAACTTACTCATTTTTCCGGCGTTTATCAGACTTTCACATAGGGGAAATGTCAGTGAGCGTTCCGATTTCAGTTCCAGAGGGATTCGCCCAATGAGTCCTTGATATTTAGTCGTTTTCAGCCAATTTTCTGGATTTTTGAAAATTTCACTTTTTTCTGAAAATATCCACTAAATGAGAGAATAATATGTGTGAGGGTACCCCAGGAGAGTTCCAAATGTGTGTGGGTAGAATGTATATCCCACGGGGGTAAAATTGAAAAAAGTTTAAAAAAAATTTTTCTTTGACTTAGTAATTTTTCCGGCATTTATCAGACTTTCAGATAGGGGAAATGTCAGTGAGCGTTCACATTTCAGTTCCAGAGCGATTCGCCCAATGAGTCCTTGATATTTAGTCGTTTTCAGCCAATTTTCTGGATTTTTGAAAATTTCACTTTTTTTGTGAAAATATCCACTAAATGAGAGAATAATATGTGTGAGGGTACCCCAGGAGAGTTCCAAATGTGTGTGGGTAGAATATATATCCCACGGGGGTAAAATTGAAAAAAGTTTAAAAACATTTTTTTTTGGACTTAGTAATTTTTCCGGTATTTATCAGACTTTCAGATAGGGGAAAAGTCAGTGAGCGTTCAGATTTCAGTTCCAGAGCGATTCCCCCAATGAGTCCTTGATATTTAGTCGTTTTCAGCCAATTTTCTGGATTTTTGAAAATTTCACTTTTTTCTGAAAATATCCACTAAATGAGAGAATAATATGTGTGAGGGTACCCCAGGAGAGTTCCAAATGTGTGTGGGTAGAATATATATCCCACGGGGGTAAAATTGAAAAAAGTTGAAAAAAAATTTTTTTTGAACTTAGTCATTTTTCCGGCGTTCATCAGACTTTCACATAGGGGAAATGTCAGTGAGCGTTCCGATTTCAGTTCCAGAGCGATTCGCCCAATGAGTCCTTGATATTTAGTCGTTTTCAGCCAATTTTCTGGATTTTTGAAAATTTCACTTTTTTCTGAAAATATCCACTAAATGAGAGAATAATATGTGTGAGGGTACCCCAGGAGAGTTCCAAATGTGTGTGGGTAGAATATATATCCCACGGGGGTAAAATTGAAAAAAGTTGAAAAAAATTTTTTTTTTGAACTTAGTCATTTTTCCGGCGTTTATCAGTCTTTCACATAGGGGAAATGTCAGTGAGTGTTCCGATTTCAGTTCCAGAGCGATTCGCCCAATGAGTCCTTGATATTTAGTCGTTTTCAGCCAATTTTCTGGATTTTTTAAAATTTCACTTTTTTGTGATAATATCCACTAAATGAGAGAATAATATGTGTGAGGGTACCCCAGGAGAGTTCCAAATGTGTGTGGGTAGAATATATATCCCACGGGGGTAAAATTGAAAAAAGTTGAAAAATTTTTTTTTTTGGACTTAGTCATTTTTCCTGCGTTTATCAGACTTTCACATAGGGGAAATGTCAGTGAGCATTCCGATTTCAGTTCCAGAGCGATTCGCCCAATGAGTCCTTGATATTTAGTCGTTTTCAGCCAATTTTCTGGATTTTTGAAAATTTCACTTTTTGGTGAAAATATCCACTAAATGAGGGAATAATATGTGTGAGGGTACCCCAGGAGAGTTCCAAATGTGTGTGGGTAGAATATATATCCCACGGGGGTAAAATTGAAAAAAGTTGAAAAAAAATTTTTTTTGAACTTAGTCATTTTTCCGGCGTTTATCAGACTTTCACATAGGGGAAATGTCAGTGAGCGTTCCGATTTCAGTTCCAGAGGGATTCGCCCAATGAGTCCTTGATATTTAGTCGTTTTCAGCCAATTTTCTGGATTTTTGAAAATTTCACTTTTTTCTGAAAATATCCACTAAATGAGAGAATAATATGTGTGAGGGTACCCCAGGAGAGTTCCAAATGTGTGTGGGTAGAATATATATCCCACGGGGGTAAAATTGAAAAAAGTTTAAAAAAAATTTTTCTTTGACTTAGTAATTTTTCCGGCATTTATCAGACTTTCAGATAGGGGAAATGTAAGTGAGCGTTCAGATTTCAGTTCCAGAGCGATTCGCCCAATGAGTCCTTGATATTTAGTCGTTTTCAGCCAATTTTCTGGATTTTTGAAAATTTCACTTTTTTCTGAAAATATCCACTAAATGAGAGAATAATATGTGTGAGGGTACCCCAGGAGAGTTCCAAATGTGTGTGGGTAGAATATATATCCCACGGGGGTAAAATTTAAAAAAGTTGAAAAAAAATTTTTTTTGAACTTAGTCATTTTTCCGGCGTTCATCAGACTTTCACATAGGGGAAATGTCAGTGAGCGTTCCGATTTCAGTTTCAGAGCGATTTGCCCAATGAGTCCTTGATATTTAGTCGTTTTCAGCCAATTTTCTGGATTTTTGAAAATTTCACTTTTTTGTGAAAATATCCACTAAATGAGAGAATAATATGTGTGAGGGTACCCCAGGGGAGTTTCAAATGTGTGTGGGTAGAATATATATCCCACGGGGGTAAAATTGAAAAAAGTAAAAAAAAAATTTTTTTTGGACTTAGTAATTTTTCCGGCATTTATCAGACTTTCAGATATGGGAAATGTCAGTGAGCATTCAGATTTCAGCTCCAGAGCGATTCGCCCAATGAGTCCTTGATATTTAGTCGTTTTCAGCCAATTTTCTGGATTTTTGAAAATTTCACTTTTTTGTGAAAATATCCACTAAATGAGGGCATAATATGTGTGAGGGTACCCCAGGAGAGTTCCAAATGTGTGTGGGTAGAATATATATCCCACGGGGGTAAAATTGAAAAAACTTAAAAAAAAAATTTTTTTGGACTTAGTAATTTTTCCGGCATTTATCAGACTTTCAGATAGGGGAAATGTCAGTGAGCGTTCAGATTTCAGTTCCAGAGCGATTCGCCCAATGAGTCCTTGATATTTAGTCGTTTTCAGCCAATTTTCTGGATTTTTTAAAATTTCACTTTTTTGTGATAATATCCACTAAATGAGAGAATAATATGTGTGAGGGTACCCCAGGAGAGTTCCAAATGTGTGTGGGTAGAATATATATCCCACGGGGGTAAAATTGAAAAAAGTTTAAAAAAAAATTTTCTTTGACTTAGTAATTTTTCCGGCATTTATCAGACTTTCAGATAGGGGAAATGTCAGTGAGCGTTCAGATTTCAGCTCCAGAGCGATTCGCCCAATGAGTCCTTGATATTTAGTCGTTTTCAGCCAATTTTCTGGATTTTTGAAAATTTCACTTTTTTGTGAAAATATCCACTAAATGAGGGCATAATATGTGTGAGGGTACCCCAGGAGAGTTCCAAATGTGTGTGGGTAGAATATATATCCCACGGAGATAAAATTGAAAAAAGTTGAAAAATTTTTTTTTTTGGACTTACTAATTTTTCCGGCATTTATCAGACTTTCAGATAGGGGAAAAGTCAGTGAGCGTTCAGATTTCAGTTCCAGAGCGATTCGCCCAATGAGTCCTTGATATTTAGTCGTTTTCAGCCAATTTTCTGGATTTTTGAAAATTTCACTTTTTTGTGAAAATATCCACTAAATGAGAGAATAATATGTGTGAGGGTACCCCAGGAGAGTTTCAAATGTGTGTGGGTAGAATATATATCCCACGGGGGTAAAATTGAAAAAACTTTAAAAAAAAATTTTTTTGGACTTAGTAATTTTTCCGGCATTTATCAGACTTTCAGATAGGGGAAATGTCAGTGAGCGTTCAGATTTCAGTTCCAGAGCGATTCGCCCAATGAGTCCTTGATATTTAGTCGTTTTCAGCCAATTTTCTGGATTTTTTAAAATTTCACTTTTTTGTGATAATATCCACTAAATGAGAGAATAATATGTGTGAGGGTACCCCAGGAGAGTTCCAAATGTGTGTGGGTAGAATATATATCCCACGGGGGTAAAATTGAAAAAAGTTTAAAAAAAAATTTTCTTTGACTTAGTAATTTTTCCGGCATTTATCAGACTTTCAGATAGGGGAAATGTCAGTGAGCGTTCAGATTTCAGCTCCAGAGCGATTCGCCCAATGAGTCCTTGATATTTAGTCGTTTTCAGCCAATTTTCTGGATTTTTGAAAATTTCACTTTTTTGTGAAAATATCCACTAAATGAGGGCATAATATGTGTGAGGGTACCCCAGGAGAGTTCCAAATGTGTGTGGGTAGAATATATATCCCACGGAGATAAAATTGAAAAAAGTTGAAAAATTTTTTTTTTTGGACTTACTAATTTTTCCGGCATTTATCAGACTTTCAGATAGGGGAAAAGTCAGTGAGCGTTCAGATTTCAGTTCCAGAGCGATTCGCCCAATGAGTCCTTGATATTTAGTCGTTTTCAGCCAATTTTCTGGATTTTTGAAAATTTCACTTTTTTGTGAAAATATCCACTAAATGAGAGAATAATATGTGTGAGGGTACCCCAGGAGAGTTTCAAATGTGTGTGGGTAGAATATATATCCCACGGGGGTAAAATTGAAAAAACTTTAAAAAAAAATTTTTTTGGACTTAGTAATTTTTCCGGCATTTATCAGACTTTCAGATAGGGGAAATGTCAGTGAGCGTTCAGATTTCAGTTCCAGAGCGATTCGCCCAATGAGTCCTTGATATTTAGTCGTTTTCAGCCAATTTTCTGGATTTTTTAAAATTTCACTTTTTTGTGATAATATCCACTAAATGAGAGAATAATATGTGTGAGGGTACCCCAGGAGAGTTCCAAATGTGTGTGGGTAGAATATATATCCCACGGGGGTAAAATTGAAAAAAGTTTAAAAAAAAATTTTCTTTGACTTAGTAATTTTTCCGGCATTTATCAGACTTTCAGATAGGGGAAATGTCAGTGAGCGTTCCGATTTCAGTTCCAGAGCGATTCGCCCAATGAGTCCTTGATATTTAGTCGTTTTCAGCCAATTTTCTGGATTTTTGAAAATTTCACTTTTTTCTGAAAATATCCACTAAATGAGAGAATAATATGTGTGAGGGTACCCCAGGAGAGTTCCAAATGTGTGTGGGTAGAATATATATCCCACGGGGGTAAAATTGAAAAAAGTTGAAAAAAAATTTTTTTTGGACTTAGTCATTTTTCCTGCGTTTATCAGACTTTCACATAGGGGAAATGTCAGTGAGCGTTCCGATTTCAGTTCCAGAGCGATTCGCCCAATGAGTCCTTGATATTTAGTCGTTTTCAGTCAATTTTCTGGATTTTTGAAAATTTCACTTTTTTGTGATAATATCCACTAAATGAGAGAATAATATGTGTGAGGGTACCCCAGGAGAGTTCCAAATGTGTGTGGGTAGAATATATATCCCACGGGGGTAAAATTGAAAAAAGTTGAAAAATTTTTTTTTTTTAACTTACTCATTTTTCCGGCGTTTATCAGACTTTCACATAGGGGAAATGTCAGTGAGCGTTCCGATTTCAGTTCCAGAGGGATTCGCCCAATGAGTCCTTGATATTTAGTCGTTTTCAGCCAATTTTCTGGATTTTTGAAAATTTCACTTTTTTCTGAAAATATCCACTAAATGAGAGAATAATATGTGTGAGGGTACCCCAGGAGAGTTCCAAATGTGTGTGGGTAGAATATATATCCCACGGGGGTAAAATTGAAAAAAGTTTAAAAAAAAATTTTCTTTGACTTAGTAATTTTTCCGGCATTTATCAGACTTTCAGATAGGGGAAATGTCAGTGAGCGTTCAGATTTCAGCTCCAGAGCGATTCGCCCAATGAGTCCTTGATATTTAGTCGTTTTCAGCCAATTTTCTGGATTTTTGAAAATTTCACTTTTTTGTGAAAATATCCACTAAATGAGGGCATAATATGTGTGAGGGTACCCCAGGAGAGTTCCAAATGTGTGTGGGTAGAATATATATCCCACGGAGATAAAATTGAAAAAAGTTGAAAAATTTTTTTTTTTGGACTTACTAATTTTTCCGGCATTTATCAGACTTTCAGATAGGGGAAAAGTCAGTGAGCGTTCAGATTTCAGTTCCAGAGCGATTCGCCCAATGAGTCCTTGATATTTAGTCGTTTTCAGCCAATTTTCTGGATTTTTGAAAATTTCACTTTTTTGTGAAAATATCCACTAAATGAGAGAATAATATGTGTGAGGGTACCCCAGGAGAGTTTCAAATGTGTGTGGGTAGAATATATATCCCACGGGGGTAAAATTGAAAAAACTTTAAAAAAAAATTTTTTTGGACTTAGTCATTTTTCCGGCATTTATCAGACTTTCAGATAGGGGAAATGTCAGTGAGCGTTCAGATTTCAGTTCCAGAGCGATTCGCCCAATGAGTCCTTGATATTTAGTCGTTTTCAGCCAATTTTCTGGATTTTTTAAAATTTCACTTTTTTGTGATAATATCCACTAAATGAGAGAATAATATGTGTGAGGGTACCCCAGGAGAGTTCCAAATGTGTGTGGGTAGAATATATATCCCACGGGGGTAAAATTGAAAAAAGTTTAAAAAAAAATTTTCTTTGACTTAGTAATTTTTCCGGCATTTATCAGACTTTCAGATAGGGGAAATGTCAGTGAGCGTTCAGATTTCAGCTCCAGAGCGATTCGCCCAATGAGTCCTTGATATTTAGTCGTTTTCAGCCAATTTTCTGGATTTTTGAAAATTTCACTTTTTTGTGAAAATATCCACTAAATGAGGGCATAATATGTGTGAGGGTACCCCAGGAGAGTTCCAAATGTGTGTGGGTAGAATATATATCCCACGGAGATAAAATTGAAAAAAGTTGAAAAATTTTTTTTTTTGGACTTACTAATTTTTCCGGCATTTATCAGACTTTCAGATAGGGGAAAAGTCAGTGAGCGTTCAGATTTCAGTTCCAGAGCGATTCGCCCAATGAGTCCTTGATATTTAGTCGTTTTCAGCCAATTTTCTGGATTTTTGAAAATTTCACTTTTTTGTGAAAATATCCACTAAATGAGAGAATAATATGTGTGAGGGTACCCCAGGAGAGTTTCAAATGTGTGTGGGTAGAATATATATCCCACGGGGGTAAAATTGAAAAAACTTTAAAAAAAAATTTTTTTGGACTTAGTAATTTTTCCGGCATTTATCAGACTTTCAGATAGGGGAAATGTCAGTGAGCGTTCAGATTTCAGTTCCAGAGCGATTCGCCCAATGAGTCCTTGATATTTAGTCGTTTTCAGCCAATTTTCTGGATTTTTTAAAATTTCACTTTTTTGTGATAATATCCACTAAATGAGAGAATAATATGTGTGAGGGTACCCCAGGAGAGTTCCAAATGTGTGTGGGTAGAATATATATCCCACGGGGGTAAAATTGAAAAAAGTTTAAAAAAAAATTTTCTTTGACTTAGTAATTTTTCCGGCATTTATCAGACTTTCAGATAGGGGAAATGTCAGTGAGCGTTCCGATTTCAGTTCCAGAGCGATTCGCCCAATGAGTCCTTGATATTTAGTCGTTTTCAGCCAATTTTCTGGATTTTTGAAAATTTCACTTTTTTCTGAAAATATCCACTAAATGAGAGAATAATATGTGTGAGGGTACCCCAGGAGAGTTCCAAATGTGTGTGGGTAGAATATATATCCCACGGGGGTAAAATTGAAAAAAGTTGAAAAAAAATTTTTTTTGGACTTAGTCATTTTTCCTGCGTTTATCAGACTTTCACATAGGGGAAATGTCAGTGAGCGTTCCGATTTCAGTTCCAGAGCGATTCGCCCAATGAGTCCTTGATATTTAGTCGTTTTCAGTCAATTTTCTGGATTTTTGAAAATTTCACTTTTTTGTGATAATATCCACTAAATGAGAGAATAATATGTGTGAGGGTACCCCAGGAGAGTTCCAAATGTGTGTGGGTAGAATATATATCCCACGGGGGTAAAATTGAAAAAAGTTGAAAAATTTTTTTTTTTTAACTTACTCATTTTTCCGGCGTTTATCAGACTTTCACATAGGGGAAATGTCAGTGAGCGTTCCGATTTCAGTTCCAGAGGGATTCGCCCAATGAGTCCTTGATATTTAGTCGTTTTCAGCCAATTTTCTGGATTTTTGAAAATTTCACTTTTTTCTGAAAATATCCACTAAATGAGAGAATAATATGTGTGAGGGTACCCCAGGAGAGTTCCAAATGTGTGTGGGTAGAATATATATCCCACGGGGGTAAAATTGAAAAAAGTTTAAAAAAAATTTTTCTTTGACTGAGTAATTTTTCCGGCATTTATCAGACTTTCAGATAGGGGAAATGTCAGTGAGCGTTCACATTTCAGTTCCAGAGCGATTCGCCCAATGAGTCCTTGATATTTAGTCGTTTTCAGCCAATTTTCTGGATTTTTGAAAATTTCACTTTTTTTGTGAAAATATCCACTAAATGAGAGAATAATATGTGTGAGGGTACCCCAGGAGAGTTCCAAATGTGTGTGGGTAGAATATATATCCCACGGGGGTAAAATTGAAAAAAGTTTAAAAACATTTTTTTTTGGACTTAGTAATTTTTCCGGTATTTATCAGACTTTCAGATAGGGGAAAAGTCAGTGAGCGTTCAGATTTCAGTTCCAGAGCGATTCCCCCAATGAGTCCTTGATATTTAGTCGTTTTCAGCCAATTTTCTGGATTTTTGAAAATTTCACTTTTTTGTGAAAATATCCACTAAATGAGGGCATAATATGTGTGAGGGTACCCCAGGAGAGTTCCAAATGTGTGTGGGTAGAATATATATCCCACGGGGATAAAATTGAAAAAAGTTGAAAAATTTTTTTTTTTGGACTTAGTCATTTTTCCTGCGTTTATCAGACTTTAACATAGGGGAAATGTCAGTGAGCGTTCCGATTTCAGTTCCAGAGGGATTCGCCCAATGAGTCCTTGATATTTAGTCGTTTTCAGCCAATTTTCTGGATTTTTGAAAATTTCACTTTTTTCTGAAAATATCCACTAAATGAGAGAATAATATGTGTGAGGGTACCCCAGGAGAGTTCCAAATGTGTGTGGGTAGAATATATATCCCACGGGGGTAAAATTGAAAAAAGTTGAAAAAAAATTTTTTTTGAACTTAGTCATTTTTCCGGCGTTCATCAGACTTTCACATAGGGGAAATGTCAGTGAGCGTTCCGATTTCAGTTCCAGAGCGATTCGCCCAATGAGTCCTTGATATTTAGTCGTTTTCAGCCAATTTTCTGGATTTTTGAAAATTTCACTTTTTTCTGAAAATATCCACTAAATGAGAGAATAATATGTGTGAGGGTACCCCAGGAGAGTTCCAAATGTGTGTGGGTAGAATATATATCCCACGGGGGTAAAATTGAAAAAAGTTGAAAAAAATTTTTTTTTGAACTTAGTCATTTTTCCGGCGTTTATCAGTCTTTCACATAGGGGAAATGTCAGTGAGTGTTCCGATTTCAGTTCCAGAGCGATTCGCCCAATGAGTCCTTGATATTTAGTCGTTTTCAGCCAATTTTCTGGATTTTTTAAAATTTCACTTTTTTGTGATAATATCCACTAAATGAGAGAATAATATGTGTGAGGGTACCCCAGGAGAGTTCCAAATGTGTGTGGGTAGAATATATATCCCACGGGGGTAAAATTGAAAAAAGTTGAAAAATTTTTTTTTTTGGACTTAGTCATTTTTCCTGCGTTTATCAGACTTTCACATAGGGGAAATGTCAGTGAGCATTCCGATTTCAGTTCCAGAGCGATTCGCCCAATGAGTCCTTGATATTTAGTCGTTTTCAGCCAATTTTCTGGATTTTTGAAAATTTCACTTTTTGGTGAAAATATCCACTAAATGAGGGAATAATATGTGTGAGGGTACCCCAGGAGAGTTCCAAATGTGTGTGGGTAGAATATATATCCCACGGGGGTAAAATTGAAAAAAGTTGAAAAAAAATTTTTTTTGAACTTAGTCATTTTTCCGGCGTTTATCAGACTTTCACATAGGGGAAATGTCAGTGAGCGTTCCGATTTCAGTTCCAGAGGGATTCGCCCAATGAGTCCTTGATATTTAGTCGTTTTCAGCCAATTTTCTGGATTTTTGAAAATTTCACTTTTTTCTGAAAATATCCACTAAATGAGAGAATAATATGTGTGAGGGTACCCCAGGAGAGTTCCAAATGTGTGTGGGTAGAATATATATCCCACGGGGGTAAAATTGAAAAAAGTTTAAAAAAAATTTTTCTTTGACTTAGTAATTTTTCCGGCATTTATCAGACTTTCAGATAGGGGAAATGTAAGTGAGCGTTCAGATTTCAGTTCCAGAGCGATTCGCCCAATGAGTCCTTGATATTTAGTCGTTTTCAGCCAATTTTCTGGATTTTTGAAAATTTCACTTTTTTCTGAAAATATCCACTAAATGAGAGAATAATATGTGTGAGGGTACCCCAGGAGAGTTCCAAATGTGTGTGGGTAGAATATATATCCCACGGGGGTAAAATTTAAAAAAGTTGAAAAAAAATTTTTTTTGAACTTAGTCATTTTTCCGGCGTTCATCAGACTTTCACATAGGGGAAATGTCAGTGAGCGTTCCGATTTCAGTTTCATAGCGATTTGCCCAATGAGTCCTTGATATTTAGTCGTTTTCAGCCAATTTTCTGGATTTTTTAAAATTTCACTTTTTTGTGATAATATCCACTAAATGAGAGAATAATATGTGTGAGGGTACCCCAGGAGAGTTCCAAATGTGTGTGGGTAGAATATATATCCCACGGGGGTAAAATTGAAAAAAGTTTAAAAAAAAATTTTCTTTGACTTAGTAATTTTTCCGGCATTTATCAGACTTTCAGATAGGGGAAATGTCAGTGAGCGTTCAGATTTCAGCTCCAGAGCGATTCGCCCAATGAGTCCTTGATATTTAGTCGTTTTCAGCCAATTTTCTGGATTTTTGAAAATTTCACTTTTTTGTGAAAATATCCACTAAATGAGGGCATAATATGTGTGAGGGTACCCCAGGAGAGTTCCAAATGTGTGTGGGTAGAATATATATCCCACGGAGATAAAATTGAAAAAAGTTGAAAAATTTTTTTTTTTGGACTTACTAATTTTTCCGGCATTTATCAGACTTTCAGATAGGGGAAAAGTCAGTGAGCGTTCAGATTTCAGTTCCAGAGCGATTCGCCCAATGAGTCCTTGATATTTAGTCGTTTTCAGCCAATTTTCTGGATTTTTGAAAATTTCACTTTTTTGTGAAAATATCCACTAAATGAGAGAATAATATGTGTGAGGGTACCCCAGGAGAGTTTCAAATGTGTGTGGGTAGAATATATATCCCACGGGGGTAAAATTGAAAAAACTTTAAAAAAAAATTTTTTTGGACTTAGTAATTTTTCCGGCATTTATCAGACTTTCAGATAGGGGAAATGTCAGTGAGCGTTCAGATTTCAGTTCCAGAGCGATTCGCCCAATGAGTCCTTGATATTTAGTCGTTTTCAGCCAATTTTCTGGATTTTTTAAAATTTCACTTTTTTGTGATAATATCCACTAAATGAGAGAATAATATGTGTGAGGGTACCCCAGGAGAGTTCCAAATGTGTGTGGGTAGAATATATATCCCACGGGGGTAAAATTGAAAAAAGTTTAAAAAAAAATTTTCTTTGACTTAGTAATTTTTCCGGCATTTATCAGACTTTCAGATAGGGGAAATGTCAGTGAGCGTTCAGATTTCAGCTCCAGAGCGATTCGCCCAATGAGTCCTTGATATTTAGTCGTTTTCAGCCAATTTTCTGGATTTTTGAAAATTTCACTTTTTTGTGAAAATATCCACTAAATGAGGGCATAATATGTGTGAGGGTACCCCAGGAGAGTTCCAAATGTGTGTGGGTAGAATATATATCCCACGGAGATAAAATTGAAAAAAGTTGAAAAATTTTTTTTTTTGGACTTACTAATTTTTCCGGCATTTATCAGACTTTCAGATAGGGGAAAAGTCAGTGAGCGTTCAGATTTCAGTTCCAGAGCGATTCACCCAATGAGTCCTTGATATTTAGTCGTTTTCAGCCAATTTTCTGGATTTTTGAAAATTTCACTTTTTTGTGAAAATATCCACTAAATGAGAGAATAATATGTGTGAGGGTACCCCAGGAGAGTTTCAAATGTGTGTGGGTAGAATATATATCCCACGGGGGTAAAATTGAAAAAACTTTAAAAAAAAATTTTTTTGGACTTAGTAATTTTTCCGGCATTTATCAGACTTTCAGATAGGGGAAATGTCAGTGAGCGTTCAGATTTCAGTTCCAGAGCGATTCGCCCAATGAGTCCTTGATATTTAGTCGTTTTCAGCCAATTTTCTGGATTTTTTAAAATTTCACTTTTTTGTGATAATATCCACTAAATGAGAGAATAATATGTGTGAGGGTACCCCAGGAGAGTTCCAAATGTGTGTGGGTAGAATATATATCCCACGGGGGTAAAATTGAAAAAAGTTTAAAAAAAAATTTTCTTTGACTTAGTAATTTTTCCGGCATTTATCAGACTTTCAGATAGGGGAAATGTCAGTGAGCGTTCCGATTTCAGTTCCAGAGCGATTCGCCCAATGAGTCCTTGATATTTAGTCGTTTTCAGCCAATTTTCTGGATTTTTGAAAATTTCACTTTTTTCTGAAAATATCCACTAAATGAGAGAATAATATGTGTGAGGGTACCCCAGGAGAGTTCCAAATGTGTGTGGGTAGAATATATATCCCACGGGGGTAAAATTGAAAAAAGTTGAAAAAAAATTTTTTTTGGACTTAGTCATTTTTCCTGCGTTTATCAGACTTTCACATAGGGGAAATGTCAGTGAGCGTTCCGATTTCAGTTCCAGAGCGATTCGCCCAATGAGTCCTTGATATTTAGTCGTTTTCAGCCAATTTTCTGGATTTTTGAAAATTTCACTTTTTTGTGAAAATATCCACTAAATGAGGGCATAATATGTGTGAGGGTACCCCAGGAGAGTTCCAAATGTGTGTGGGTAGAATATATATCCCACGGGGATAAAGATGAAAAAAGTTTAAAAATTTTTTTTTTTGGACTTAGTCATTTTTCCTGCGTTTATCAGACTTTCACATAGGGGAAATGTCAGTGAGCGTTCCGATTTCAGTTCCAGAGTGATTCGCCCAATGAGTCCTTGATATTTAGTCGTTTTCAGCCAATTTTCTGGATTTTTGAAAATTTCACTTTTTGGTGAAAATATCCACTAAATGAGGGAATAATATGTGTGAGGGTACCCCAGGAGAGTTCCAAATGTGTGTGGGTAGAATATATATCCCACGGGGGTAAAATTGAAAAAAGTTGAAAAAATTTTTTTTTTGAACTTAGTCATTTTTCCGGCGTTTATCAGACTTTCACATAGGGGAAATGTCAGTGAGCGTTCCGATTTCAGTTCCAGAGGGATTCGCCCAATTAGTCCTTGATATTTAGTCATTTTCAGCCAATTTTCTGGATTTTTGAAAATTTCACTTTTTTCTGAAAATATCCACTAAATGAGAGAATAATATGTGTGAGGGTACCCCAGGAGAGTTCCAAATGTGTGTGGGTAGAATATATATCCCACGGGGGTAAAATTGAAAAAAGTTGAAAAAAAATTTTTTTTGAACTTAGTCATTTTTCCGGCGTTTATCAGACTTTCACATAGGGGAAATGTCAGTGAGTGTTCCGATTTCAGTTCCAGAGCGATTCGCCCAATGAGTCCTTGATATTTAGTCGTTTTCAGCCAATTTTCTGGATTTTTGAAAATTTCACTTTTTGGTGAAAATATCCACTAAATGAGGGAATAATATGTGTGAGGGTACCCCAGGAGAGTTCCAAATGTGTGTGGGTAGAATATATATCCCACGGGGGTAAAATTGAAAAAAGTTGAAAAAAAATTTTTTTTGAACTTAGTCATTTTTCCGGCGTTTATCAGACTTTCACATAGGGGAAATGTCAGTGAGCGTTCCGATTTCAGTTCCAGAGGGATTCGCCCAATGAGTCCTTGATATTTAGTCGTTTTCAGCCAATTTTCTGGATTTTTGAAAATTTCACTTTTTTCTGAAAATATCCACTAAATGAGAGAATAATATGTGTGAGGGTACCCCAGGAGAGTTCCAAATGTGTGTGGGTAGAATATATATCCCACGGGGGTAAAATTGAAAAAAGTTTAAAAAAAATTTTTCTTTGACTTAGTAATTTTTCCGGCATTTATCAGACTTTCAGATAGGGGAAATGTAAGTGAGCGTTCAGATTTCAGTTCCAGAGCGATTCGCCCAATGAGTCCTTGATATTTAGTCGTTTTCAGCCAATTTTCTGGATTTTTGAAAATTTCACTTTTTGGTGAAAATATCCACTAAATGAGGGAATAATATGTGTGAGGGTACCCCAGGAGAGTTCCAAATGTGTGTGGGTAGAATATATATCCCACGGGGGTAAAATTGAAAAAAGTTGAAAAAAAATTTTTTTTGAACTTAGTCATTTTTCCGGCGTTTATCAGACTTTCACATAGGGGAAATGTCAGTGAGCGTTCCGATTTCAGTTCCAGAGCGATTCGCCCAATGAGTCCTTGATATTTAGTCGTTTTCAGCCAATTTTCTGGATTTTTGAAAATTTCACTTTTTGGTGAAAATATCCACTAAATGAGGGAATAATATGTGTGAGGGTACCCCAGGAGAGTTCCAAATGTGTGTGGGTAGAATATATATCCCACGGGGGTAAAATTGAAAAAAGTTGAAAAAAAATTTTTTTTGAACTTAGTCATTTTTCCGGCGTTCATCAGACTTTCACATAGGGGAAATGTCAGTGAGCGTTCCGATTTCTGTTCCAGAGCGATTCGCCCAATGAGTCCTTGATATTTAGTCGTTTTCAGCCAATTTTCTGGATTTTTGAAAATTTCACTTTTTTGTGAAAATATCCACTAAATGAGAGAATAATATGTGTGAGGGTACCCCAGGGGAGTTCCAAATGTGTGTGGGTAGAATATATATCCCACGGGGGTAAAATTGAAAAAAGTAAAAAAAAAATTTTTTTTGGACTTAGTAATTTTTCCGGCATTTATCAGACTTTCAGATATGGGAAATGTCACTGAGCGTTCAGATTTCAGCTCCAGAGCGATTCGCCCAATGAGTCCTTGATATTTAGTCGTTTTCAGCCAATTTTCTGGATTTTTGAAAATTTCACTTTTTTTGTGAAAATATCCACTAAATGAGGGCATAATATGTGTGAGGGTACCCCAGGAGAGTTCCAAATGTGTGTGGGTAGAATATATATCCCACGGAGATAAAATTGAAAAAAGTTGAAAAATTTTTTTTTTTTGGACTTAGTAATTTTTCCGGCATTTATCAGACTTTCAGATAGGTGAAAAGTCAGTGAGCGTTCAGATTTCAGTTCCAGAGCGATTCACCCAATGAGTCCTTGATATTTAGTCGTTTTCAGCCAATTTTTCTGGATTTTTGAAAATTTCACTTTTTTGTGAAAATATCCACTAAATGAGGGAATAATATGTGTGAGGGTACCCCAGGAGTGTTCCAAATGTGTGTGGGTAGAATATATATCCCAAGGGGGTAAAATTGAAAAAAGTTTCAAAAAAATTTTTTTTCAACTTATTCATTTTTCCGTCGTTTATCAGACTTTCACATAGGGGAAATGTCAGTGAGCGTTCCGATTTCAGTTCCAGAGCGATTCGCCCAATGAGTCCTTGATATTTAGTCGTTTTCAGCCAATTTTCTGGATTTTTGAAAATTTCACTTTTTTGTGAAAATATCCACTAAATGAGAGAATAATATGTGTGAGGGTACCCCAGGAGAGTTTCAAATGTGTGTGGGTAGAATATATATCCCACGGGGGTAAAATTGAAAAAAGTTTCAAAAAAATTTTTTTTCAACTTAGTCATTTTTCCGGCGTTTATCAGACTTTCACATAGGGGAAATGTCAGTGAGCGTTCCGATTTCAGTTCCAGAGCGATTCGCCCAATGTGTCCTTGATATTTAGTCGTTTTCAGCCAATTTTCTGGATTTTTGAAAATTTCACTTTTTTGTGAAAATATCCACTAAATGAGAGAATAATATGTGTGAGGGTACCCCAGGAGAGTTCCAAATGTGTGTGGGTAGAATATATATCCCACGGGGGTAAAATTGAAAAAAGTTTAAAAAAACATTTTTCTTTGACTTAGTAATTTTTCCGGCATTTATCAGACTTTCAGATAGGGGAAATGTCAGTGAGCGTTCCGATTTCAGTTCCAGAGCGATTCGCCCAATGAGTCCTTGATATTTAGTCGTTTTCAGCCAATTTTCTGGATTTTTGAAAATTTCACTTTTTTGTGAAAATATCCACTAAATGAGAGAATAATATGTGTGAGGGTACCCCAGGAGAGTTTCAAATGTGTGTGGGTAGAATATATATCCCACGGAGATAAAATTGAAAAAAGTTGAAAAATTTTTTTTTTTGGACTTAGTAATTTTTCCGGCATTTATCAGACTTTCAGATAGGTGAAAAGTCAGTGAGCGTTCAGATTTCAGTTCCAGAGCGATTCACCCAATGAGTCCTTGATATTTAGTCGTTTTCAGCCAATTTTTCTGGATTTTTGAAAATTTCACTTTTTTGTGAAAATATCCACTAAATGAGGGAATAATATGTGTGAGGGTACCCCAGGAGTGTTCCAAATGTGTGTGGGTAGAATATATATCCCAAGGGGGTAAAATTGAAAAAAGTTTCAAAAAAATTTTTTTTCAACTTATTCATTTTTCCGTCGTTTATCAGACTTTCACATAGGGGAAATGTCAGTGAGCGTTCCGATTTCAGTTCCAGAGCGATTCGCCCAATGAGTCCTTGATATTTAGTCGTTTTCAGCCAATTTTCTGGATTTTTGAAAATTTCACTTTTTTGTGAAAATATCCACTAAATGAGAGAATAATATGTGTGAGGGTACCCCAGGAGAGTTTCAAATGTGTGTGGGTAGAATATATATCCCACGGGGGTAAAATTGAAAAAAGTTTCAAAAAAATTTTTTTTCAACTTAGTCATTTTTCCGGCGTTTATCAGACTTTCACATAGGGGAAATGTCAGTGAGCGTTCCGATTTCAGTTCCAGAGCGATTCGCCCAATGAGTCCTTGATATTTAGTCGTTTTCAGCCAATTTTCTGGATTTTTGAAAATTTCACTTTTTTGTGATAATATCCACTAAATGAGAGAATAATATGTGTGAGGGTACCCCAGGAGAGTTCCAAATGTGTGTGGGTAGAATATATATCCCACGGGGGTAAAATTGAAAAAAGTTGAAAAAAATTTTTTTTTGAACTTAGTCATTTTTCCGGCGTTTATCAGACTTTCACATAGGGGAAATGTCAGTGAGCGTTCCGATTTCAGTTCCAGAGCGATTCGCCCAATGAGTCCTTGATATTTAGTCGTTTTCAGCCAATTTTCTGGATTTTTGAAAATTTCACTTTTTTGTGATAATATCCACTAAATGAGAGAATAATATGTGTGAGGGTACCCCAGGAGAGTTCCAAATGTGTGTGGGTAGAATATATATCCCACGGGGGTAAAATTGAAAAAAGTTTAAAAACATTTTTTTTTGGACTTAGTAATTTTTCCGTTATTTATCAGACTTTCAGATAGGGGAAAAGTCAGTGAGCGTTCAGATTTCAGTTCCAGAGCGATTCCCCCAATGAGTCCTTGATATTTAGTCGTTTTCAGCCAATTTTCTGGATTTTTGAAAATTTCACTTTTTTGTGAAAATATCCACTAAATGAGGGCATAATATGTGTGAGGGTACCCCAGGAGAGTTCCAAATTTGTGTGGGTAGAATATATATCCCACGGGGGTAAAATTGAAAAAAGTTGAAAAAAAATTTTTTTGGAACTTAGTCATTTTTCCGGCGTTTATCAGACTTTCACATAGGGGAAATGTCAGTGAGCGTTCCGATTTCAGTTCCAGAGCGATTCGCCCAATGAGTCTTTGATATTTAGTCGTTTTCAGCCAATTTTCTGGATTTTTGAAAATTTCACTTTTTTGTGAAAATATCCACTAAATGAGAGAATAATATGTGTGAGGGTACCCCAGGAGAGTTCCAAATGTGTGTGGGTAGAATATATATCCCACGGGGGTAAAATTGAAAAAAGTTGAAAAAAATTTTTTTTTGAACTTAGTCATTTTTCCGTCGTTTATCAGACTTTCACATAGGGGAAATGTCAGTGAGCGTTCCGATTTCAGTTCCAGAGCGATTTGCCCAGTGAGTCCTTGATATTTAGTCGTTTTCCACCAATTTTCTGGATTTTTGAAAATTTCACTTTTTTGTGAAAATATCCACTAAATGAGAGAATAATATGTGTGAGGGTACCCCAGGAGAGTTTCAAATGTGTGTGGGTAAAATATATATCCCACGGGGGTAAAATTGAAAAAAGTTTAAAAAAAAAATTTTTTGGACTTAGTAATTTTTCCGGCATTTATCAGACTTTCAGATAGGGGAAATGTCAGTGAGCGTTCAGATTTCAGTTCCAGAGCGATTCGCCCAATGAGTCCTTGATATTTAGTCGTTTTCAGCCAATCTTCTGGATTTTTGAAAATTTCACTTTTTTGTGAAAATATCCACTAAATGAGAGAATAATATGTGTGAGGGTACCCCAGGAGAGTTCCAAATGTGTGTGGGTAGAATATATATCCCACGGGGGTAAAATTGAAAAAAGTTGAAAAAAATTTTTTTTTGAACTTAGTCATTTTTCCGTCGTTTATCAGACTTTCACATAGGGGAAATGTCAGTGAGCGTTCCGATTTCAGTTCCAGAGCGATTCGCCCAATGAGTCCTTGATATTTAGTCGTTTTCAGCCAATTTTCTGGATTTTTGAAAATTTCACTTTTTTGTGATAATATCCACTAAATGAGAGAATAATATGTGTGCGGGTACCCCAGGAGAGTTCCAAATGTGTGTGGGTAGAATATATATCCCACGGGGGTAAAATTGAAAAAAGTTGAAAAAAATTTTTTTTTGAACTTAGTCATTTTTCCGGCGTTTATCAGACTTTCACATAGGGGAAATGTCAGTGAGCGTTCCGATTTCAGTTCCAGAGCGATTCGCCCAATGAGTCCTTGATATTTAGTCGTTTTCAGCCAATTTTCTGGATTTTTGAAAATTTCACTTTTTTGTGATAATATCCACTAAATGAGAGAATAATATGTGTGAGGGTACCCCAGGAGAGTTCCAAATGTGTGTGGGTAGAATATATATCCCACGGGGGTAAAATTGAAAAAAGTTTAAAAACATTTTTTTTTGGACTTAGTAATTTTTCCGTTATTTATCAGACTTTCAGATAGGGGAAAAGTCAGTGAGCGTTCAGATTTCAGTTCCAGAGCGATTCCCCCAATGAGTCCTTGATATTTAGTCGTTTTCAGCCAATTTTCTGGATTTTTGAAAATTTCACTTTTTTGTGAAAATATCCACTAAATGAGAGAATAATATGTGTGAGGGTACCCCAGGAGAGTTCCAAATGTGTGTGGGTAGAATATATATCCCACGGGGGTAAAATTGAAAAAAGTTGAAAAAAATTTTTTTTTGAACTTAGTCATTTTTCCGTCGTTTATCAGACTTTCACATAGGGGAAATGTCAGTGAGCGTTCCGATTTCAGTTCCAGAGCGATTTGCCCAGTGAGTCCTTGATATTTAGTCGTTTTCCACCAATTTTCTGGATTTTTGAAAATTTCACTTTTTTGTGAAAATATCCACTAAATGAGAGAATAATATGTGTGAGGGTACCCCAGGAGAGTTTCAAATGTGTGTGGGTAAAATATATATCCCACGGGGGTAAAATTGAAAAAAGTTTAAAAAAAAAATTTTTTGGACTTAGTAATTTTTCCGGCATTTATCAGACTTTCAGATAGGGGAAATGTCAGTGAGCGTTCAGATTTCAGTTCCAGAGCGATTCGCCCAATGAGTCCTTGATATTTAGTCGTTTTCAGCCAATTTTCTGGATTTTTGAAAATTTCACTTTTTTGTGAAAATATCCACTAAATGAGAGAATAATATGTGTGAGGGTACCCCAGGAGAGTTCCAAATGTGTGTGGGTAGAATATATATCCCACGGGGGTAAAATTGAAAAAAGTTGAAAAAAAATTTTTTTTGAACTTAGTCATTTTTCCGTCGTTTATCAGACTTTCACATAGGGGAAATGTCAGTGAGCGTTCCGATTTCAGTTCCAGAGCGATTCGCCCAATGAGTCCTTGATATTTAGTCGTTTTCAGCCAATTTTCTGGATTTTTGAAAATTTCACTTTTTTGTGATAATATCCACTAAATGAGAGAATAATATGTGTGCGGGTACCCCAGGAGAGTTCCAAATGTGTGTGGGTAGAATATATATCCCACGGGGGTAAAATTGAAAAAAGTTTAAAAACATTTTTTTTTGGACTTAGTAATTTTTCCGGTATTTATCAGACTTTCAGATAGGGGAAAAGTCAGTGAGCGTTCAGATTTCAGTTCCAGAGCGATTCCCCCAATGAGTCCTTGATATTTAGTCGTTTTCAGCCAATTTTCTGGATTTTTGAAAATTTCACTTTTTTGTGAAAATATCCACTAAATGAGGGCATAATATGTGTGAGGGTACCCCAGGAGAGTTCCAAATGTGTGTGGGTAGAATATATATCCCACGGGGGTAAAATTGAAAAAAGTTGAAAAAAAATTTTTTTTGAACTTAGTCATTTTTCCGGCGTTTATCAGACTTTCACATAGGGGAAATGTCAGTGAGCGTTCCGATTTCAGTTCCAGAGCGATTCGCCCAATGAGTCCTTGATATTTAGTCGTTTTCAGCCAATTTTCTGGATTTTTGAAAATTTCACTTTTTTGTGAAAATATCCACTAAATGAGGGAATAATATGTGTGAGGGTACCCCAGGAGAGTTCCAAATGTGTGTGGGTAGAATATATATCCCACGGGGGTAAAATTGAAAAAAGTTGAAAAAAAATTTTTTTTGAACTTAGTCATTTTTCCGTCGTTTATCAGACTTTCTCATAGGGGAAATGTCAGTGAGCGTTCCGATTTCAGTTCCAGAGCGATTTGCCCAGTGAGTCCTTGATATTTAGTCGTTTTCAGCCAATTTTCTGGATTTTTGAAAATTTCACTTTTTTGTGAAAATATCCACTAAATGAGAGAATAATATGTGTGAGGGTACCCCAGGAGAGTTTCAAATGTGTGTGGGTAGAATATATATCCCACGGGGGTAAAATTGAAAAAAGTTTAAAAAAAAAATTTTTTGGACTAAGTAATTTTTCCGGCATTTATCAGACTTTCAGATAGGGGAAATGTCACTGAGCGTTCAGATTTCAGTTCCAGAGCGATTCGCCCAATGAGTCCTTGATATTTAGTCGTTTTCAGCCAATTTTCTGGATTTTTGGAAATTTCACTTTTTTGTGAAAATATCCACTAAATGAGAGAATAATATGTGTGAGGGTACCCCATGAGAGTTCCAAATGTGTGTGGGTAGAATATATATCCCACGGGGGTAAAATTGAAAAAAGTTTAAAAAAAAATTTTCTTTGACTTAGTAATTTTTCCTGCGTATATCAGACTTTCACATAGGGGAAATGTCAGTGAGCGTTCCGATTTCAGTTCCAGAGCGATTCGCCCAATGAGTCCTTGATATTTAGTCGTTTTCAGCCAATTTTCTGGATTTTTGAAAATTTCACTTTTTTGTGATAATATCCACTAAATGAGAGAATAATATGTGTGAGGGTACCCCAGGAGAGTTCCAAATGTGTGTGGGTAGAATATATATCCCACGGGGGTAAAATTGAAAAAAGTTTAAAAAAAAATTTTTTTGGACTTAGTAATTTTTCCGGCATTTATCAGACTTTCAGATAGGGGAAATGTCAGTGAGCGTTCAGATTTCAGTTCCAGAGCAATTCGCCCAATGAGTCCTTGATATTTAGTCGTTTTCAGCCAATTTTCTGGATTTTTGAAAATTTCACTTTTTTGTGAAAATATCCACTAAATGAGGGAATAATATGTGTGAGGGTACCCCAGGAGAGTTCCAAATGTGTGTGGGTAGAATATATATCCCACGGGGGTAAAATTGAAAAAAGTTGAAAAAAAATTTTTTTTGAACTTAGTAATTTTTCCGGCATTTATCAGACTTTCAGATAGGGGAAATGACAGTGAGCGTTCAGATTTCAGTTCCAGAGCGATTCGCCCAATGAGTCCTTGATATTTAGTAGTTTTCAGCCAATTTTCTGGATTTTTGAAAATTTCACTTTTTTGTGATAATATCCACTAAATGAGAGAATAATATGTGTGAGGGTACCCCAGGAGAGTTCCAAATGTGTGTGGGTAGAATATATATCCCACGGGGGTAAAATTGAAAAAAGTTTAAAAAAAAATTTTTTTGGACTTAGTAATTTTTCCGGCATTTATCAGACTTTCAGATAGGGGAAATGTCAGTGAGCGTTCAGATTTCAGTTCCAGAGCAATTCGCCCAATGAGTCCTTGATATTTAGTCGTTTTCAGCCAATTTTCTGGATTTTTGAAAATTTCACTTTTTTGTGAAAATATCCACTAAATGAGGGAATAATATGTGTGAGGGTACCCCAGGAGAGTTCCAAATGTGTGTGGGTAGAATATATATCCCACGGGGGTAAAATTGAAAAAAGTTGAAAAAAAATTTTTTTTGAACTTAGTAATTTTTCCGGCATTTATCAGACTTTCAGATAGGGGAAATGACAGTGAGCGTTCAGATTTCAGTTCCAGAGCGATTCGCCCAATGAGTCCTTGATATTTAGTAGTTTTCAGCCAATTTTCTGGATTTTTGAAAATTTCACTTTTTTGTGAAAATATACACTAAATGAGAGAATAATATGTGTGAGGGTACCCCAGGAGAGTTCCAAATGTGTGTGGGTAGAATATATATCCCACGGGGGTAAAATTGAAAAAAGTTGAAAAAAAATTTTTTTTGGACTTAGTCATTTTTCCTGCGTTTATCAGACTTTCACATAGGGGAAATGTCAGTGAGCGTTCCGATTTCAGTTCCAGAGCGATTCGCCCAATGAGTCCTTGATATTTAGTCGTTTTCAGTCAATTTTCTGGATTTTTGAAAATTTCACTTTTTTGTGATAATATCCACTAAATGAGAGAATAATATGTGTGAGGGTACCCCAGGAGAGTTCCAAATGTGTGTGGGTAGAATATATATCCCACGGGGGTAAAATTGAAAAAATTTGAAAAAATTTTTTTTTTTAACTTACTCATTTTTCCGGCGTTTATCAGACTTTCACATAGGGGAAATGTCAGTGAGCGTTCCGATTTCAGTTCCAGAGGGATTCGCCCAATGAGTCCTTGATATTTAGTCGTTTTCAGCCAATTTTCTGGATTTTTGAAAATTTCACTTTTTTCTGAAAATATCCACTAAATGAGAGAATAATATGTGTGAGGGTACCCCAGTAGAGTTCCAAATGTGTGTGGGTAGAATATATATCCCACGGGGGTAAAATTGAAAAAAGTTTAAAAAAAATTTTTCTTTGACTTAGTAATTTTTCCGGCATTTATCAGACTTTCAAATAGGGGAAATGTCAGTGAGCGTTCAGATTTCAGTTCCAGAGCGATTCGCCCAATGAGTCCTTGATATTTAGTCGTTTTCAGCCAATTTTCTGGATTTTTGAAAATTTCACTTTTTTGTGAAAATATCCACTAAATGAGAGAATAATATGTGTGAGGGTACCCCAGGAGAGTTCCAAATGTGTGTGGGTAGAATATATATCCCACGGGGGTAAAATTGAAAAAAGTTTAAAAACATTTTTTTTTGGACTTAGTAATTTTTCCGGTATTTATCAGACTTTCAGATAGGGGAAAAGTCAGTGAGCGTTCAGATTTCAGTTCCAGAGCGATTCCCCCAATGAGTCCTTGATATTTAGTCGTTTTCAGCCAATTTTCTGGATTTTTGAAAATTTCACTTTTTTCTGAAAATATCCACTAAATGAGAGAATAATATGTGTGAGGGTACCCCAGGAGAGTTCCAAATGTGTGTGGGTAGAATATATATCCCACGGGGGTAAAATTGAAAAAAGTTGAAAAAAAATTTTTTTTGAACTTAGTCATTTTTCCGGCGTTTATCAGACTTTCACATAGGGGAAATGTCAGTGAGTGTTCCGATTTCAGTTCCAGAGCGATTCGCCCAATGAGTCCTTGATATTTAGTCGTTTTCAGCCAATTTTCTGGATTTTTTAAAATTTCACTTTTTTGTGATAATATCCACTAAATGAGAGAATAATATGTGTGAGGGTACCCCAGGAGAGTTCCAAATGTGTGTGGGTAGAATATATATCCCACGGGGGTAAAATTGAAAAAAGTTGAAAAATTTTTTTTTTTGGACTTAGTCATTTTTCCTGCGTTTATCAGACTTTCACATAGGGGAAATGTCAGTGAGCGTTCCGATTTCAGTTCCAGAGCGATTCGCCCAATGAGTCCTTGATATTTAGTCGTTTTCAGCCAATTTTCTGGATTTTTGAAAATTTCACTTTTTGGTGAAAATATCCACTAAATGAGGGAATAATATGTGTGAGGGTACCCCAGGAGAGTTCCAAATGTGTGTGGGTAGAATATATATCCCACGGGGGTAAAATTGAAAAAAGTTGAAAAAAAATTTTTTTTGAACTTAGTCATTTTTCCGGCGTTTATCAGACTTTCACATAGGGGAAATGTCAGTGAGCGTTCCGATTTCAGTTCCAGAGGGATTCGCCCAATGAGTCCTTGATATTTAGTCGTTTTCAGCCAATTTTCTGGATTTTTGAAAATTTCACTTTTTTCTGAAAATATCCACTAAATGAGAGAATAATATGTGTGAGGGTACCCCAGGAGAGTTCCAAATGTGTGTGGGTAGAATATATATCCCACGGGGGTAAAATTGAAAAAAGTTTAAAAAAAATTTTTCTTTGACTTAGTAATTTTTCCGGCATTTATCAGACTTTCAGATAGGGGAAATGTAAGTGAGCGTTCAGATTTCAGTTCCAGAGCGATTCGCCCAATGAGTCCTTGATATTTAGTCGTTTTCAGCCAATTTTCTGGATTTTTGAAAATTTCACTTTTTTCTGAAAATATCCACTAAATGAGAGAATAATATGTGTGAGGGTACCCCAGGAGAGTTCCAAATGTGTGTGGGTAGAATATATATCCCACGGGGGTAAAATTGAAAAAAGTTGAAAAAAAATTTTTTTTGAACTTAGTCATTTTTCCGGCGTTCATCAGACTTTCACATAGGGGAAATGTCAGTGAGCGTTCCGATTTCAGTTTCAGAGCGATTTGCCCAATGAGTCCTTGATATTTAGTCGTTTTCAGCCAATTTTCTGGATTTTTGAAAATTTCACTTTTTTGTGAAAATATCCACTAAATGAGAGAATAATATGTGTGAGGGTACCCCAGGAGAGTTTCAAATGTGTGTGGGTAGAATATATATCCCACGGGGGTAAAATTGAAAAAAGTTTAAAAAAAAAATTTTTTGGACTAAGTAATTTTTCCGGCATTTATCAGACTTTCAGATAGGGGAAATGTCACTGAGCGTTCAGATTTCAGTTCCAGAGCGATTCGCCCAATGAGTCCTTGATATTTAGTCGTTTTCAGCCAATTTTCTGGATTTTTGGAAATTTCACTTTTTTGTGAAAATATCCACTAAATGAGAGAATAATATGTGTGAGGGTACCCCATGAGAGTTCCAAATGTGTGTGGGTAGAATATATATCCCACGGGGGTAAAATTGAAAAAAGTTTAAAAAAAAATTTTCTTTGACTTAGTAATTTTTCCGGCATTTATCAGACTTTCAGATAGGGGAAATGACAGTGAGCGTTCAGATTTCAGTTCCAGAGCGATTCGCCCAATGAGTCCTTGATATTTAGTCGTTTTCAGCCAATTTTCTGGATTTTTGAAAATTTCACTTTTTTGTGAAAATATCCACTAAATGAGAGAATAATATGTGTGAGGGTACCCCAGGAGAGTTCCAAATGTGTGTGGGTAGAATATATATCCCACGGGGGTAAAATTGAAAAAAGTTGAAAAAAATTTTTTTTTGGACTTAGTCATTTTTCCTGCGTATATCAGACTTTCACATAGGGGAAATGTCAGTGAGCGTTCCGATTTCAGTTCCAGAGCGATTCGCCCAATGAGTCCTTGATATTTAGTCGTTTTCAGCCAATTTTCTGGATTTTTGAAAATTTCACTTTTTTGTGATAATATCCACTAAATGAGAGAATAATATGTGTGAGGGTACCCCAGGAGAGTTCCAAATGTGTGTGGGTAGAATATATATCCCACGGGGGTAAAATTGAAAAAAGTTTAAAAAAAAATTTTTTTGGACTTAGTAATTTTTCCGGCATTTATCAGACTTTCAGATAGGGGAAATGTCAGTGAGCGTTCAGATTTCAGTTCCAGAGCAATTCGCCCAATGAGTCCTTGATATTTAGTCGTTTTCAGCCAATTTTCTGGATTTTTGAAAATTTCACTTTTTTGTGAAAATATCCACTAAATGAGGGAATAATATGTGTGAGGGTACCCCAGGAGAGTTCCAAATGTGTGTGGGTAGAATATATATCCCACGGGGGTAAAATTGAAAAAAGTTGAAAAAAAATTTTTTTTGAACTTAGTAATTTTTCCGGCATTTATCAGACTTTCAGATAGGGGAAATGACAGTGAGCGTTCAGATTTCAGTTCCAGAGCGATTCGCCCAATGAGTCCTTGATATTTAGTAGTTTTCAGCCAATTTTCTGGATTTTTGAAAATTTCACTTTTTTGTGAAAATATACACTAAATGAGAGAATAATATGTGTGAGGGTACCCCAGGAGAGTTCCAAATGTGTGTGGGTAGAATATATATCCCACGGGGGTAAAATTGAAAAAAGTTGAAAAAAAATTTTTTTTGGACTTAGTCATTTTTCCTGCGTTTATCAGACTTTCACATAGGGGAAATGTCAGTGAGCGTTCCGATTTCAGTTCCAGAGCGATTCGCCCAATGAGTCCTTGATATTTAGTCGTTTTCAGCCAATTTTCTGGATTTTTGAAAATTTCACTTTTTTGTGATAATATCCACTAAATGAGAGAATAATATGTGTGAGGGTACCCCAGGAGAGTTCCAAATGTGTGTGGGTAGAATATATATCCCACGGGGGTAAAATTTAAAAAAGTTTAAAAAAAAAATTTTCTTTGACTTAGTAATTTTTCCGGCATTTATCAGACTTTCAGATAGGGGAAATGACAGTGAGCGTTCAGATTTCAGTTCCAGAGCGATTCGCCCAATGAGTCCTTGATATTTAGTCGTTTTCAGCCAATTTTCTGGATTTTTGAAAATTTCACTTTTTTGTGAAAATATCCACTAAATGAGAGAATAATATGTGTGAGGGTACCCCAGGAGAGTTCCAAATGTGTGTGGGTAGAATATATATCCCACGGGGGTAAAATTGAAAAAAGTTGAAAAAAAATTTTTTTTGGACTTAGTCATTTTTCCTGCGTTTATCAGACTTTCACATAGGGGAAATGTCAGTGAGCGTTCCGATTTCAGTTCCAGAGCGATTCGCCCAATGAGTCCTTGATATTTAGTCGTTTTCAGTCAATTTTCTGGATTTTTGAAAATTTCACTTTTTTGTGATAATATCCACTAAATGAGAGAATAATATGTGTGAGGGTACCCCAGGAGAGTTCCAAATGTGTGTGGGTAGAATATATATCCCACGGGGGTAAAATTTAAAAAAGTTTAAAAAAAAAATTTTCTTTGACTTAGTAATTTTTCCGGCATTTATCAGACTTTCAGATAGGGGAAATGACAGTGAGCGTTCAGATTTCAGTTCCAGAGCGATTCGCCCAATGAGTCCTTGATATTTAGTCGTTTTCAGCCAATTTTCTGGATTTTTGAAAATTTCACTTTTTTGTGAAAATATCCACTAAATGAGAGAATAATATGTGTGAGGGTACCCCAGGAGAGTTCCAAATGTGTGTGGGTAGAATATATATCCCACGGGGGTAAAATTGAAAAAAGTTGAAAAAAAATTTTTTTTGGACTTAGTCATTTTTCCTGCGTTTATCAGACTTTCACATAGGGGAAATGTCAGTGAGCGTTCCGATTTCAGTTCCAGAGCGATTCGCCCAATGAGTCCTTGATATTTAGTCGTTTTCAGTCAATTTTCTGGATTTTTGAAAATTTCACTTTTTTGTGATAATATCCACTAAATGAGAGAATAATATGTGTGAGGGTACCCCAGGAGAGTTCCAAATGTGTGTGGGTAGAATATATATCCCACGGGGGTAAAATTGAAAAAATTTGAAAAAATTTTTTTTTTTAACTTACTCATTTTTCCGGCGTTTATCAGACTTTCACATAGGGGAAATGTCAGTGAGCGTTCCGATTTCAGTTCCAGAGGGATTCGCCCAATGAGTCCTTGATATTTAGTCGTTTTCAGCCAATTTTCTGGATTTTTGAAAATTTCACTTTTTTCTGAAAATATCCACTAAATGAGAGAATAATATGTGTGAGGGTACCCCAGTAGAGTTCCAAATGTGTGTGGGTAGAATATATATCCCACGGGGGTAAAATTGAAAAAAGTTTAAAAAAAATTTTTCTTTGACTTAGTAATTTTTCCGGCATTTATCAGACTTTCAGATAGGGGAAATGTCAGTGAGCGTTCACATTTCAGTTCCAGAGCGATTCGCCCAATGAGTCCTTGATATTTAGTCGTTTTCAGCCAATTTTCTGGATTTTTGAAAATTTCACTTTTTTTGTGAAAATATCCACTAAATGAGAGAATAATATGTGTGAGGGTACCCCAGGAGAGTTCCAAATGTGTGTGGGTAGAATATATATCCCACGGGGGTAAAATTGAAAAAAGTTTAAAAACATTTTTTTTTGGACTTAGTAATTTTTCCGGTATTTATCAGACTTTCAGATAGGGGAAAAGTCAGTGAGCGTTCAGATTTCAGTTCCAGAGCGATTCCCCCAATGAGTCCTTGATATTTAGTCGTTTTCAGCCAATTTTCTGGATTTTTGAAAATTTCACTTTTTTCTGAAAATATCCACTAAATGAGAGAATAATATGTGTGAGGGTACCCCAGGAGAGTTCCAAATGTGTGTGGGTAGAATATATATCCCACGGGGGTAAAATTGAAAAAAGTTGAAAAAAATTTTTTTTTGAACTTAGTCATTTTTCCGGCGTTTATCAGACTTTCACATAGGGGAAATGTCAGTGAGTGTTCCGATTTCAGTTCCAGAGCGATTCGCCCAATGAGTCCTTGATATTTAGTCGTTTTCAGCCAATTTTCTGGATTTTTTAAAATTTCACTTTTTTGTGATAATATCCACTAAATGAGAGAATAATATGTGTGAGGGTACCCCAGGAGAGTTCCAAATGTGTGTGGGTAGAATATATATCCCACGGGGGTAAAATTGAAAAAAGTTGAAAAATTTTTTTTTTTGGACTTAGTCATTTTTCCTGCGTTTATCAGACTTTCACATAGGGGAAATGTCAGTGAGCGTTCAGATTTCAGTTCCAGAGCGATTCGCCCAATGAGTCCTTGATATTTAGTCGTTTTCAGCCAATTTTCTGGATTTTTGAAAATTTCACTTTTTTGTGAAAATATCCACTAAATGAGAGAATAATATGTGTGAGGGTACCCCAGGAGAGTTTCAAATGTGTGTGGGTAGAATATATATCCCACGGGGGTAAAATTGAAAAAACTTTAAAAAAAAATTTTTTTGGACTTAGTAACTTTTCCGGCATTTATCAGACTTTCAGATAGGGGAAATGTCAGTGAGCGTTCAGATTTCAGTTCCAGAGCGATTCGCCCAATGAGTCCTTGATATTTAGTCGTTTTCAGCCAATTTTCTGGATTTTTGAAAATTTCACTTTTTTGTCAAAATATCCACTAAATGAGGGCATAATATGTGTGAGGGTACCCCAGGAGAGTTCCAAATGTGTGTGGGTAGAATATATATCCCACGGGGATAAAGATGAAAAAAGTTGAAAAATTTTTTTTTTTGGACTTAGTCATTTTTCCTGCGTTTATCAGACTTTCACATAGGGGAAATGTCAGTGAGCATTCCGATTTCAGTTCCAGAGCGATTCGCCCAATGAGTCCTTGATATTTAGTCGTTTTCAGCCAATTTTCTGGATTTTTGAAAATTTCACTTTTTGGTGAAAATATCCACTAAATGAGGGAATAATATGTGTGAGGGTACCCCAGGAGAGTTCCAAATGTGTGTGGGTAGAATATATATCCCACGGGGGTAAAATTGAAAAAAGTTGAAAAATTTTTTTTTTTGGACTTAGTCATTTTTCCTGCGTTTATCAGACTTTCACATAGGGGAAATGTCAGTGAGCGTTCCGATTTCAGTTCCAGAGCGATTCGCCCAATGAGTCCTTGATATTTAGTCGTTTTCAGCCAATTTTCTGGATTTTTGAAAATTTCACTTTTTGGTGAAAATATCCACTAAATGAGGGAATAATATGTGTGAGGGTACCCCAGGAGAGTTCCAAATGTGTGTGGGTAGAATATATATCCCACGGGGGTAAAATTGAAAAAAGTTGAAAAAAAATTTTTTTTGAACTTAGTCATTTTTCCGGCGTTTATCAGACTTTCACATAGGGGAAATGTCAGTGAGCGTTCCGATTTCAGTTCCAGAGCGATTCGCCCAATGAGTCCTTGATATTTAGTCGTTTTCAGCCAATTTTCTGGATTTTTGAAAATTTCACTTTTTTCTGAAAATATCCACTAAATGAGAGAATAATATGTGTGAGGGTACCCCAGGAGAGTTCCAAATGTGTGTGGGTAGAATATATATCCCACGGGGGTAAAATTGAAAAAAGTTTAAAAAAAATTTTTCTTTGACTTAGTAATTTTTCCGGCATTTATCAGACTTTCAGATAGGGGAAATGTAAGTGAGCATTCAGATTTCAGTTCCAGAGCGATTCGCCCAATGAGTCCTTGATATTTAGTCGTTTTCAGCCAATTTTCTGGATTTTTGAAAATTTCACTTTTTTCTGAAAATATCCACTAAATGAGAGAATAATATGTGTGAGGGTACCCCAGGAGAGTTCCAAATGTGTGTGGGTAGAATATATATCCCACGGAGATAAAATTGAAAAAAGTTGAAAAATTTTTTTTTTTGGACTTACTAATTTTTCCGGCATTTATCAGACTTTCAGATAGGGGAAAAGTCAGTGAGCATTCAGATTTCAGTTCCAGAGCGATTCGCCCAATGAGTCCTTGATATTTAGTCGTTTTCAGCCAATTTTCTGGATTTTTGAAAATTTCACTTTTTTGTGAAAATATCCACTAAATGAGAGAATAATATGTGTGAGGGTACCCCAGGAGAGTTTCAAATGTGTGTGGGTAGAATATATATCCCACGGGGGTAAAATTGAAAAAACTTTAAAAAAAAATTTTCTTTGACTTAGTAATTTTTCCGGCATTTATCAGACTTTCAGATAGGGGAAATGTCAGTGAGCGTTCAGATTTCAGTTCCAGAGCGATTCGCCCCATGAGTCCTTGATATTTAGTCGTTTTCAGCCAATTTTCTGAATTTTTGAAAATTTCACTTTTTTGTGAAAATATCCACTAAATGAGAGAATAATATGTGTGAGGGTACCCCAGGAGAGTTCCAAATGTGTGTGGGTAGAATATATATCCCACGGGGGTAAAATTGAAAAAAGTTGAAAAAAAATTTTTTTTGGACTTAGTCATTTTTCCTGCGTTTATCAGACTTTCACATAGGGGAAATGTCAGTGAGCGTTCCGATTTCAGTTCCAGAGCGATTCGCCCAATGAGTCCTTGATATTTAGTCGTTTTCAGCCAATTTTCTGGATTTTTGAAAATTTCACTTTTTTGTGATAATATCCACTAAATGAGAGAATAATATGTGTGAGGGTACCCCAGGAGAGTTCCAAATGTGTGTGGGTAGAATATATATCCCACGGGGGTAAAATTGAAAAAAGTTTAAAAACATTTTTTTTTGGACTTAGTAATTTTTCCGGTATTTATCAGACTTTCAGATAGGGGAAAAGTCAGTGAGCGTTCAGATTTCAGTTCCAGAGCGATTCCCCCAATGAGTCCTTGATATTTAGTCGTTTTCAGCCAATTTTCTGGATTTTTGAAAATTTCACTTTTTTGTGAAAATATCCACTAAATGAGGGCATAATATGTGTGAGGGTACCCCAGGAGAGTTCCAAATGTGTGTGGGTAGAATATATATCCCACGGGGATAAAATTGAAAAAAGTTGAAAAATTTTTTTTTTTGGACTTAGTCATTTTTCCTGCGTTTATCAGACTTTCACATAGGGGAAATGTCAGTGAGCGTTCCGATTTCAGTTCCAGAGCGATTCGCCCAATGAGTCCTTGATATTTAGTCGTTTTCAGCCAATTTTCTGGATTTTTGAAAATTTCACTTTTTGGTGAAAATATCCACTAAATGAGGGAATAATATGTGTGAGGGTACCCCAGGAGAGTTCCAAATGTGTGTGGGTAGAATATATATCCCACGGGGGTAAAATTGAAAAAAGTTGAAAAAATTTTTTTTTTGAACTTAGTCATTTTTCCGGCGTTTATCAGACTTTCACATAGGGGAAATGTCAGTGAGCGTTCCGATTTCAGTTCCAGAGGGATTCGCTCAATGAGTCCTTGATATTTAGTCGTTTTCATCCAATTTTCTGGATTTTTGAAAATTTCACTTTTTTCTGAAAATATCCACTAAATGAGAGAATAATATGTGTGAGGGTACCCCAGGAGAGTTCCAAATGTGTGTGGGTAGAATATATATCCCACGGGGGTAAAATTGAAAAAAGTTGAAAAAAATTTTTTTTTGAACTTAGTCATTTTTCCGGCGTTCATCAGACTTTCACATAGGGGAAATGTCAGTGAGCGTTCCGATTTCAGTTCCAGAGCGATTCGCCCAATGAGTCCTTGATATTTAGTCGTTTTCAGCCAATTTTCTGGATTTTTGAAAATTTCACTTTTTTGTGAAAATATCCACTAAATGAGAGAATAATATGTGTGAGGGTACCCCAGGGGAGTTCCAAATGTGTGTGGGTAGAATATATATCCCACGGGGGTAAAATTGAAAAAAGTAAAAAAAAAATTTTTTTTGGACTTAGTAATTTTTCCGGCATTCATCAGACTTTCAGATATGGGAAATGTCAGTGAGCGTTCAGATTTCAGCTCCAGAGCGATTCGCCCAATGAGTCCTTGATATTTAGTCGTTTTCAGCCAATTTTCTGGATTTTTGAAAATTTCACTTTTTTGTGAAAATATCCACTAAATGAGGGCATAATATGTGTGAGGGTACCCCAGGAGAGTACCAAATGTGTGTGGGTAGAATATATATCCCACGGGGATAAAATTGAAAAAAGTTGAAAAATTTTTTTTTTTGGACTTAGTCATTTTTCCTGCGTTTATCAGACTTTCACATAGGGGAAATGTCAGTGAGCGTTCCGATTTCAGTTCCAGAGCGATTCGCCCAATGAGTCCTTGATATTTAGTCGTTTTCAGCCAATTTTCTGGATTTTTGAAAATTTCACTTTTTGGTGAAAATATCCACTAAATGAGGGCATAATATGTGTGAGGGTACCCCAGGAGAGTTCCAAATGTGTGTGGGTAGAATATATATCCCACGGAGATAAAATTGAAAAAAGTTGAAAAATTTTTTTTTTTGGACTTACTAATTTTTCCGGCATTTATCAGACTTTCAGATAGGGGAAAAGTCAGTGAGCGTTCAGATTTCAGTTCCAGAGCGATTCGCCCAATGAGTCCTTGATATTTAGTCGTTTTCAGCCAATTTTCTGGATTTTTGAAAATTTCACTTTTTTGTGAAAATATCCACTAAATGAGAGAATAATATGTGTGAGGGTACCCCAGGGGAGTTCCAAATGTGTGTGGGTAGAATATATATCCCACGGGGGTAAAATTGAAAAAAGTAAAAAAAAAATTTTTTTTGGACTTAGTAATTTTTCCGGCATTTATCAGACTTTCAGATATGGGAAATGTCAGTGAGCGTTCAGATTTCAGCTCCAGAGCGATTCGCCCAATGAGTCCTTGATATTTAGTCGTTTTCAGCCAATTTTCTGGATTTTTGAAAATTTCACTTTTTTGTGAAAATATCCACTAAATGAGGGCATAATATGTGTGAGGGTACCCCAGGAGAGTTCCAAATGTGTGTGGGTAGAATATATATCCCACGGGGATAAAATTGAAAAAAGTTGAAAAATTTTTTTTTTTGGACTTAGTAATTTTTCCGGCATTTATCAGACTTTCAGATAGGGGAAAAGTCAGTGAGCGTTCAGATTTCAGTTCCAGAGCGATTCGCCCAATGAGTCCTTGATATTTAGTCGTTTTCAGCCAATTTTCTGGATTTTTTAAAATTTCACTTTTTTGTGATAATATCCACTAAATGAGAGAATAATATGTGTGAGGGTACCCCAGGAGAGTTCCAAATGTGTGTGGGTAGAATATATATCCCACGGGGGTAAAATTGAAAAAAGTTTAAAAAAAAATTTTCTTTGACTTAGTAATTTTTCCGGCATTTATCAGACTTTCAGATAGGGGAAATGTCAGTGAGCGTTCAGATTTCAGTTCCAGAGCGATTCGCCCAATGAGTCCTTGATATTTAGTCGTTTTCAGCCAATTTTCTGGATTTTTGAAAATTTCACTTTTTTGTGAAAATATCCACTAAATGAGAGAATAATATGTGTGAGGGTACCCCAGGAGAGTTCCAAATGTGTGTGGGTAGAATATATATCCCACGGGGGTAAAATTGAAAAAAGTTGAAAAAAAATTTTTTTTGGACTTAGTCATTTTTCCTGCGTTTATCAGACTTTCACATAGGGGAAATGTCAGTGAGCGTTCCGATTTCAGTTCCAGAGCGATTCGCCCAATGAGTCCTTGATATTTAGTCGTTTTCAGCCAATTTTCTGGATTTTTGAAAATTTCACTTTTTTGTGCTAATATCCACTAAATGAGAGAATAATATGTGTTAGGGTACCCCAGGAGAGTTCCAAATGTGTGTGGGTAGAATATATATCCCACGGGGGTAAAATTGAAAAAAGTTTAAAAACATTTTTTTTTGGACTTAGTAATTCTTCCGGTATTTATCATACTTTCAGATAGGGGAAAAGTCAGTGAGCATTCAGATTTCAGTTCCAGAGCGATTCCCCCAATGAGTCCTTGATATTTAGTCATTTTCAGCCAATTTTCTGGATTTTTGAAAATTTCACTTTTTTGTGAAAATATCCACTAAATGAGGGCATAATATGTGTGAGGGTACCCCAGGAGAGTTCCAAATGTGTGTGGGTAGAATATATATCCCACGGGGATAAAATTGAAAAAAGTTTAAAAAAATTTTTTTTTGAACTTAGTCATTTTTCCGGCGTTTATCAGACTTTCAGATAGGGGAAATGTCAGTGAGCGTTCAGATTTCAGTTCCAGAGCGATTCGCCCAATGAGTCCTTGATATTTCGTCGTTTTCAGCCAATTTTCTGGATTTTTGAAAATTTCACTTTTTTGTGAAAATATCCACTAAATGAGGGAATAATATGTGTGAGGGTACCCCAGGAGAGTTCCAAATGTGTGTGGGTAGAATATATATCCCACGGGGATAAAATTGAAAAAAGTTTAAAAAAATTTTTTTTTGAACTTAGTCATTTTTCCGGCGTTTATCAGACTTACACATAGGGGAAATGTCAGTGAGCGTTCCGATTTCAGTTCCAGAGCGATTCGCCCAATGAGTCCTTGATATTTAGTCGTTTTCAGCCAATTTTCTGGATTTTTTAAAATTTCACTTTTTTGTGATAATATCCACTAAATGAGAGAATAATATGTGTGAGGGTACCCCAGGAGAGTTCCAAATGTGTGTGGGTAGAATATATATCCCACGGGGGTAAAACTGAAAAAAGTTTAAAAAAAAATTTTCTTTGACTTAGTAATTTTTCCGGCATTTATGAGACTTTCAGATAGGGGAAATGTCAGTGAGCGTTCAGATTTCAGTTCCAGAGCGATTCGCCCAATGAGTCCTTGATATTTAGTCGTTTTCAGCCAATTTTCTGGATTTTTGAAAATTTCACTTTTTTGTGAAAATATCCACTAAATGAGAGAATAATATGTGTGAGGGTACCCCAGGAGAGTTCCAAATGTGTGTGGGTAGAATATA
This sequence comes from Phyllobates terribilis, assembly GCF_046119375.1. Lineage (NCBI taxonomy): Eukaryota > Metazoa > Chordata > Amphibia > Anura > Dendrobatidae > Phyllobates > Phyllobates terribilis. The sequence goes on along the minus strand of NW_027362805.1, from coordinate 8,608,478 downwards.
TATCCCACGGGGGTAAAATTGAAAAAAGTTGAAAAAAAATTTTTTTTGGACTTAGTCATTTTTCCTGCGTTTATCAGACTTTCACATAGGGGAAATGTCAGTGAGCGTTCCGATTTCAGTTCCAGAGCGATTCGCCCAATGAGTCCTTGATATTTAGTCGTTTTCAGCCAATTTTCTGGATTTTTGAAAATTTCACTTTTTTGTACTAATATCCACTAAATGAGAGAATAATATGTGTGAGGGTACCCCAGGAGAGTTCCAAATATGTGTGGGTAGAATATATATCCCACGGGGGTAAAATTGAAAAAAGTAAAAAAAAAATTTTTTTTGGACTTAGTAATTTTTCCGGCATTTATCAGACTTTCAGATATGGGAAATGTCAGTGAGCGTTCAGATTTCAGCTCCAGAGCGATTCGCCCAATGAATCCTTGATATTTAGTCGTTTTCAGCCAATTTTCTGGATTTTTGAAAATTTCACTTTTTTGTGAAAATATGCACTAAATGAGGTCATAATATGTGTGAGGGTACCCCAGGAGAGTTCCAAATGTGTGTGGGTAGAATATATATCCCACGGGGATAAAATTGAAAAAAGTTGAAAAATTTTTTTTTTTGGACTTAGTAATTTTTCCGGCATTTATCAGACTTTCAGATAGGGGAAAAGTCAGTGAGCGTTCAGATTTCAGTTCCAGAGCGATTCGCCCAATGAGTCCTTGATATTTCATCGTTTTCAGCCAATTTTCTGGATTTTTGAAAATTTCACTTTTTTGTGAAAATATCCACTAAATGAGGGAATAATATGTGTGAGGGTACCCCAGGAGAGTTCCAAATGTGTGTGGTAGAATATATATCCCACGGGGGTAAAATTGAAAAAAGTTGAAAAAAATTTTTTTTTGAACTTAGTCATTTTTCCGGCATTTATCAGACTTTCACATAGGGGAAATGTCAGTGAGCGTTCCGATTTCAGTTCCAGAGCGATTCGCCCAATGAGTCCTTGATATTTAGTCGTTTTCAGCCAATTTTCTGGATTTTTTAAAATTTCACTTTTTTGTGATAATATCCACTAAATGAGAGAATAATATGTGTGAGGGTACCCCAGGAGAGTTCCAAATGTGTGTGGGTAGAATATATATCCCACGGGGGTAAAATTGAAAAAAGTTTAAAAAAAAATTTTCTTTGACTTAGTAATTTTTCCAGCATTTATCAGACTTTCAGATAGGTGAAATGTCAGTGAGCGTTCAGATTTCAGTTCCAGAGCGATTCGCCCAATGAGTCCTTGATATTTAGTCGTTTTCAGCCAATTTTCTGGATTTTTGAAAATTTCACTTTTTTGTGAAAATATCCACTAAATGAGGGCATAATATGTGTGAGGGTACCCCAGGAGAGTACCAAATGTGTGTGGGTAGAATATATATCCCACGGGGATAAAATTGAAAAAAGTTGAAAAATTTTTTTTTTTGGACTTAGTCATTTTTCCTGCGTTTATCAGACTTTCACATAGGGGAAATGTCAGTGAGCGTTCCGATTTCAGTTCCAGAGCGATTCGCCCAATGAGTCCTTGATATTTAGTCGTTTTCAGCCAATTTTCTGGATTTTTGAAAATTTCACTTTTTGGTGAAAATATCCACTAAATGAGGGCATAATATGTGTGAGGGTACCCCAGGAGAGTTCCAAATGTGTGTGGGTAGAATATATATCCCACGGAGATAAAATTGAAAAAAGTTGAAAAATTTTTTTTTTTGGACTTACTAATTTTTCCGGCATTTATCAGACTTTCAGATAGGGGAAATGTCAGTGAGCGTTCAGATTTCAGTTCCAGAGCGATTCGCCCAATGAGTCCTTGATATTTCGTCGTTTTCAGCCAATTTTCTGGATTTTTGAAAATTTCACTTTTTTGTGAAAATATCCACTAAATGAGGGAATAATATGTGTGAGGGTACCCCAGGAGAGTTCCAAATGTGTGTGGGTAGAATATATATCCCACGGGGATAAAATTGAAAAAAGTTTAAAAAAATTTTTTTTTGAACTTAGTCATTTTTCCGGCGTTTATCAGACTTACACATAGGGGAAATGTCAGTGAGCGTTCCGATTTCAGTTCCAGAGCGATTCGCCCAATGAGTCCTTGATATTTAGTCGTTTTCAGCCAATTTTCTGGATTTTTTAAAATTTCACTTTTTTGTGATAATATCCACTAAATGAGAGAATAATATGTGTGAGGGTACCCCAGGAGAGTTCCAAATGTGTGTGGGTAGAATATATATCCCACGGGGGTAAAACTGAAAAAAGTTTAAAAAAAAATTTTCTTTGACTTAGTAATTTTTCCGGCATTTATGAGACTTTCAGATAGGGGAAATGTCAGTGAGCGTTCAGATTTCAGTTCCAGAGCGATTCGCCCAATGAGTCCTTGATATTTAGTCGTTTTCAGCCAATTTTCTGGATTTTTGAAAATTTCACTTTTTTGTGAAAATATCCACTAAATGAGAGAATAATATGTGTGAGGGTACCCCAGGAGAGTTCCAAATGTGTGTGGGTAGAATATATATCCCACGGGGGTAAAATTGAAAAAAGTTGAAAAAAAATTTTTTTTGGACTTAGTCATTTTTCCTGCGTTTATCAGACTTTCACATAGGGGAAATGTCAGTGAGCGTTCCGATTTCAGTTCCAGAGCGATTCGCCCAATGAGTCCTTGATATTTAGTCGTTTTCAGCCAATTTTCTGGATTTTTGAAAATTTCACTTTTTTGTACTAATATCCACTAAATGAGAGAATAATATGTGTGAGGGTACCCCAGGAGAGTTCCAAATATGTGTGGGTAGAATATATATCCCACGGGGGTAAAATTGAAAAAAGTAAAAAAAAAATTTTTTTTGGACTTAGTAATTTTTCCGGCATTTATCAGACTTTCAGATATGGGAAATGTCAGTGAGCGTTCAGATTTCAGCTCCAGAGCGATTCGCCCAATGAATCCTTGATATTTAGTCGTTTTCAGCCAATTTTCTGGATTTTTGAAAATTTCACTTTTTTGTGAAAATATGCACTAAATGAGGTCATAATATGTGTGAGGGTACCCCAGGAGAGTTCCAAATGTGTGTGGGTAGAATATATATCCCACGGGGATAAAATTGAAAAAAGTTGAAAAATTTTTTTTTTTGGACTTAGTAATTTTTCCGGCATTTATCAGACTTTCAGATAGGGGAAAAGTCAGTGAGCGTTCAGATTTCAGTTCCAGAGCGATTCGCCCAATGAGTCCTTGATATTTCATCGTTTTCAGCCAATTTTCTGGATTTTTGAAAATTTCACTTTTTTGTGAAAATATCCACTAAATGAGGGAATAATATGTGTGAGGGTACCCCAGGAGAGTTCCAAATGTGTGTGGTAGAATATATATCCCACGGGGGTAAAATTGAAAAAAGTTGAAAAAAAATTTTTTTTGAACTTAGTCATTTTTCCGGCATTTATCAGACTTTCACATAGGGGAAATGTCAGTGAGCGTTCCGATTTCAGTTCCAGAGCGATTCGCCCAATGAGTCCTTGATATTTAGTCGTTTTCAGCCAATTTTCTGGATTTTTTAAAATTTCACTTTTTTGTGATAATATCCACTAAATGAGAGAATAATATGTGTGAGGGTACCCCAGGAGAGTTCCAAATGTGTGTGGGTAGAATATATATCCCACGGGGGTAAAATTGAAAAAAGTTTAAAAAAAAATTTTCTTTGACTTAGTAATTTTTCCGGCATTTATCAGACTTTCAGATAGGTGAAATGTCAGTGAGCGTTCAGATTTCAGTTCCAGAGCGATTCGCCCAATGAGTCCTTGATATTTAGTCGTTTTCAGCCAATTTTCTGGATTTTTGAAAATTTCACTTTTTTGTGAAAATATCCACTAAATGAGAGAATAATATGTGTGAGGGTACCCCAGGAGAGTTCCAAATGTGTGTGGGTAGAATATATATCCCACGGGGATAAAATTGAAAAAAGTTGAAAAATTTTTTTTTTTGGACTTAGTCATTTTTCCTGCGTTTATCAGACTTTCACATAGGGGAAATGTCAGTGAGCGTTCCGATTTCAGTTCCAGAGGGATTCGCTCAATGAGTCCTTGATATTTAGTCGTTTTCATCCAATTTTCTGGATTTTTGAAAATTTCACTTTTTTCTGAAAATATCCACTAAATGAGAGAATAATATGTGTGAGGGTACCCCAGGAGAGTTCCAAATGTGTGTGGGTAGAATATATATCCCACGGGGGTAAAATTGAAAAAAGTTGAAAAAATTTTTTTTTTGAACTTAGTCATTTTTCCGGCGTTCATCAGACTTTCACATAGGGGAAATGTCAGTGAGCGTTCCGATTTCAGTTCCAGAGCGATTCGCCCAATGAGTCCTTGATATTTAGTCGTTTTCAGCCAATTTTCTGGATTTTTGAAAATTTCACTTTTTTGTGAAAATATCCACTAAATGAGGGCATAATATGTGTGAGGGTACCCCAGGAGAGTACCAAATGTGTGTGGGTAGAATATATATCCCACGGGGATAAAATTGAAAAAAGTTGAAAAATTTTTTTTTTTGGACTTAGTCATTTTTCCTGCGTTTATCAGACTTTCACATAGGGGAAATGTCAGTGAGCGTTCCGATTTCAGTTCCAGAGCGATTCGCCCAATGAGTCCTTGATATTTAGTCGTTTTCAGCCAATTTTCTGGATTTTTGAAAATTTCACTTTTTGGTGAAAATATCCACTAAATGAGGGCATAATATGTGTGAGGGTACCCCAGGAGAGTTCCAAATGTGTGTGGGTAGAATATATATCCCACGGAGATAAAATTGAAAAAAGTTGAAAAATTTTTTTTTTTGGACTTACTAATTTTTCCGGCATTTATCAGACTTTCAGATAGGGGAAAAGTCAGTGAGCGTTCAGATTTCAGTTCCAGAGCGATTCGCTCAATGAGTCCTTGATATTTAGTCGTTTTCAGCCAATTTTCTGGATTTTTGAAAATTTCACTTTTTTGTGAAAATATCCACTAAATGAGAGAATAATATGTGTGAGGGTACCCCAGGGGAGTTCCAAATGTGTGTGGGTAGAATATATATCCCACGGGGGTAAAATTGAAAAAAGTAAAAAAAAAATTTTTTTTGGACTTAGTAATTTTTCCGGCATTTATCAGACTTTCAGATATGGGAAATGTCAGTGAGCGTTCAGATTTCAGCTCCAGAGCGATTCGCCCAATGAGTCCTTGATATTTAGTCGTTTTCAGCCAATTTTCTGGATTTTTGAAAATTTCACTTTTTTGTGAAAATATCCACTAAATGAGGGAATAATATGTGTGAGGGTACCCCAGGAGAGTTCCAAATGTGTGTGGGTAGAATATATATCCCACGGGGATAAAATTGAAAAAAGTTGAAAAATTTTTTTTTTTGGACTTAGTAATTTTTCTGGCATTTATCAGACTTTCAGATAGGGGAAAAGTCAGTGAGCGTTCAGATTTCAGTTCCAGAGCGATTCGCCCAATGAGTCCTTGATATTTAGTCGTTTTCAGCCAATTTTCTGGATTTTTTAAAATTTCACTTTTTTGTGATAATATCCACTAAATGAGAGAATAATATGTGTGAGGGTACCCCAGGAGAGTTCCAAATGTGTGTGGGTAGAATATATATCCCACGGGGGTAAAATTGAAAAAAGTTTAAAAAAAAATTTTCTTTGACTTAGTAATTTTTCCGGCATTTATCAGACTTTCAGATAGGGGAAATGTCAGTGAGCGTTCAGATTTCAGTTCCAGAGCGATTCGCCCAATGAGTCCTTGATATTTAGTCGTTTTCAGCCAATTCTCTGGATTTTTGAAAATTTCACTTTTTTGTGAAAATATCCACTAAATGAGAGAATAATATGTGTGAGGGTACCCCAGGAGAGTTCCAAATGTGTGTGGGTAGAATATATATCCCACGGGGGTAAAATTGAAAAAAGTTGAAAAAAAATTTTTTTTGGACTTAGTCATTTTTCCTGCGTTTATCAGACTTTCACATAGGGGAAATGTCAGTGAGCGTTCCGATTTCAGTTCCAGAGCGATTCGCCCAATGAGTCCTTGATATTTAGTCGTTTTCAGCCAATTTTCTGGATTTTTGAAAATTTCACTTTTTTGTGCTAATATCCACTAAATGAGAGAATAATATGTGTTAGGGTACCCCAGGAGAGTTCCAAATGTGTGTGGGTAGAATATATATCCCACGGGGGTAAAATTGAAAAAAGTTTAAAAACATTTTTTTTTGGACTTAGTAATTCTTCCGGTATTTATCATACTTTCAGATAGGGGAAAAGTCAGTGAGCATTCAGATTTCAGTTCCAGAGCGATTCCCCCAATGAGTCCTTGATATTTAGTAATTTTCAGCCAATTTTCTGGATTTTTGAAAATTTCACTTTTTTGTGAAAATATCCACTAAATGAGGGCATAATATGTGTGAGGGTACCCCAGGAGAGTTCCAAATGTGTGTGGGTAGAATATATATCCCACGGGGATAAAATTGAAAAAAGTTTAAAAAAATTTTTTTTTGAACTTAGTCATTTTTCCGGCGTTTATCAGACTTTCACATAGGGGGAATGTCAGTGAGCGTTCCGATTTCAGTTCCAGAGCGATTCGCCCAATGAGTCCTTGATATTTAGTCGTTTTCAGCCAATTTTCTGGATTTTTGAAAATTTCACTTTTTTGTGAAAATATCCACTAAATGAGAGAATAATATGTGTGAGGGTACCCCAGGAGAGTTTCAAATGTGTGTGGGTACAATATATATCCCACGGGGGTAAAATTGAAAAAAGTTTAAAAAAAAATTTTTTTGGACTTAGTCATTTTTCCGGCATTTATCAGACTTTCAGATAGGGGAAATGTCAGTGAGCGTTCAGATTTCAGTTCCAGAGCGATTCGCCCAATGAGTCCTTGATATTTCGTCGTTTTCAGCCAATTTTCTGGATTTTTGAAAATTTCACTTTTTTGTGAAAATATCCACTAAATGAGGGAATAATATGTGTGAGGGTACCCCAGGAGAGTTCCAAATGTGTGTGGGTAGAATATATATCCCACGGGGATAAAATTGAAAAAAGTTTAAAAAAATTTTTTTTTGAACTTAGTCATTTTTCCGGCGTTTATCAGACTTACACATAGGGGAAATGTCAGTGAGCGTTCCGATTTCAGTTCCAGAGCGATTCGCCCAATGAGTCCTTGATATTTAGTCGTTTTCAGCCAATTTTCTGGATTTTTTAAAATTTCACTTTTTTGTGATAATATCCACTAAATGAGAGAATAATATGTGTGAGGGTACCCCAGGAGAGTTCCAAATGTGTGTGGGTAGAATATATATCCCACGGGGGTAAAACTGAAAAAAGTTTAAAAAAAAATTTTCTTTGACTTAGTAATTTTTCCGGCATTTATGAGACTTTCAGATAGGGGAAATGTCAGTGAGCGTTCAGATTTCAGTTCCAGAGCGATTCGCCCAATGAGTCCTTGATATTTAGTCGTTTTCAGCCAATTTTCTGGATTTTTGAAAATTTCACTTTTTTGTGAAAATATCCACTAAATGAGAGAATAATATGTGTGAGGGTACCCCAGGAGAGTTCCAAATGTGTGTGGGTAGAATATATATCCCACGGGGGTAAAATTGAAAAAAGTTGAAAAAAAATTTTTTTTGGACTTAGTCATTTTTCCTGCGTTTATCAGACTTTCACATAGGGGAAATGTCAGTGAGCGTTCCGATTTCAGTTCCAGAGCGATTCGCCCAATGAGTCCTTGATATTTAGTCGTTTTCAGCCAATTTTCTGGATTTTTGAAAATTTCACTTTTTTGTACTAATATCCACTAAATGAGAGAATAATATGTGTGAGGGTACCCCAGGAGAGTTCCAAATATGTGTGGGTAGAATATATATCCCACGGGGGTAAAATTGAAAAAAGTAAAAAAAAAATTTTTTTTGGACTTAGTAATTTTTCCGGCATTTATCAGACTTTCAGATATGGGAAATGTCAGTGAGCGTTCAGATTTCAGCTCCAGAGCGATTCGCCCAATGAATCCTTGATATTTAGTCGTTTTCAGCCAATTTTCTGGATTTTTGAAAATTTCACTTTTTTGTGAAAATATGCACTAAATGAGGTCATAATATGTGTGAGGGTACCCCAGGAGAGTTCCAAATGTGTGTGGGTAGAATATATATCCCACGGGGATAAAATTGAAAAAAGTTGAAAAATTTTTTTTTTTGGACTTAGTAATTTTTCCGGCATTTATCAGACTTTCAGATAGGGGAAAAGTCAGTGAGCGTTCAGATTTCAGTTCCAGAGCGATTCGCCCAATGAGTCCTTGATATTTCATCGTTTTCAGCCAATTTTCTGGATTTTTGAAAATTTCACTTTTTTGTGAAAATATCCACTAAATGAGGGAATAATATGTGTGAGGGTACCCCAGGAGAGTTCCAAATGTGTGTGGTAGAATATATATCCCACGGGGGTAAAATTGAAAAAAGTTGAAAAAAAATTTTTTTTGAACTTAGTCATTTTTCCGGCATTTATCAGACTTTCACATAGGGGAAATGTCAGTGAGCGTTCCGATTTCAGTTCCAGAGCGATTCGCCCAATGAGTCCTTGATATTTAGTCGTTTTCAGCCAATTTTCTGGATTTTTTAAAATTTCACTTTTTTGTGATAATATCCACTAAATGAGAGAATAATATGTGTGAGGGTACCCCAGGAGAGTTCCAAATGTGTGTGGGTAGAATATATATCCCACGGGGGTAAAATTGAAAAAAGTTTAAAAAAAAATTTTCTTTGACTTAGTAATTTTTCCGGCATTTATCAGACTTTCAGATAGGTGAAATGTCAGTGAGCGTTCAGATTTCAGTTCCAGAGCGATTCGCCCAATGAGTCCTTGATATTTAGTCGTTTTCAGCCAATTTTCTGGATTTTTGAAAATTTCACTTTTTTGTGAAAATATCCACTAAATGAGAGAATAATATGTGTGAGGGTACCCCAGGAGAGTTCCAAATGTGTGTGGGTAGAATATATATCCCACGGGGATAAAATTGAAAAAAGTTGAAAAATTTTTTTTTTTGGACTTAGTCATTTTTCCTGCGTTTATCAGACTTTCACATAGGGGAAATGTCAGTGAGCGTTCCGATTTCAGTTCCAGAGCGATTCGCCCAATGAGTCCTTGATATTTAGTCGTTTTCAGCCAATTTTCTGGATTTTTGAAAATTTCACTTTTTTGTGAAAATATCCACTAAATGAGAGAATAATATGTGTGAGGGTACCCCAGGAGAGTTTCAAATGTGTGTGGGTAGAATATATATCCCACGGGGTAAAATTGAAAAAAGTTTTAAAAAATTTTTTTTTGGACTTAGTAATTTCTCCGGCGTTTATCAGACTTTCAGATAGGGGAAATGTCAGTGAGCATTCCGATTTCAGTTCCAGAGCGATTCGCCCAATGAGTCCTTGATATTTAGTCGTTTTCAGCCAATTTTCTGGATTTTTGAAAATTTCAGTTTTTTGTGAAAATATCCACTAAATGAGGGAATAATATGTGTGAGGGTACCCCAGGAGAGTTCCAAATGTGTGTGGGTAGAATATATATCCCACGGGGGTAAAATTGAAAAAAGTTGAAAAACATTTTTTTTTGGACTTAGTCATTTTTCTGGCGTTTATCAGCCTTTCAGATAGGGGAAATGTCAATGATCGTTCCGATTTCAGTTCCAGAGCGATTCGCCCAATGAATCCTTAATATTTAGTCGTTTTCAGCCAATATTTTGGATTTTTGAAAATTTCACTTTTTTGTGAAAATATCCACTAAATGAGGGAATAATATGTGTGAGGGTACCCCAGGAGAGTTCCAAATGTGTGTGGGTAGAATATATATCCCACAGGGGTAAAATTGAAAAAAGTTGAAAAACATTTTTTTTGGACTTAGTCATTTTTCCGGCGTTTATCAGACTTTCAGATAGAGGAAATGTCAGTGAGCGTTCCGATTTCAGTTCCAGAGCGATTGGCCCAATGAGTCCTTATATTTAGTCGTTTTCAGCCAATATTTTGGATTTTTGAAAATTTCACTTTTTTGTGAAAATATCCGCTAAATGAGGGAATAATATGTGTGAGGGTACCCCAGGAGAGTTCCAAATGTGTGTGGGTAGAATATATATCCCACGTGGTAAAATTTAAAAAAGTTTAAAAAAATTTTTTCTTGGACTTAGTCATTTTTCCGGGGTTTATCAGACTTTCAGATAGGGGAAATGTCAGTGAGCGTTCCGATTTCAGTTCCAGAGCGATTCGACCAATGAGTCCTTGATATTTAGTCGTTTTCAGCCAATTTTCTGGATTTTTGAAAATTTCACTTTTTTGTTAAAATATCCACTAAATGAGGGAATAATATGTGTGAGGGTACCCCAGGAGAGTTCCAAATGTGTGTGGGTAGAATATATATCCCACGGGGTTAAAATTGAAAAAGGTTGAAAAACATTTTTTTTTGGACTTAGTCATTTCTCCGGCGTTTATCAGAATTTCAGATAGGGGAAATGTCAGTGAGCATTCCGATTTCAGTTCCAGAGTGATTCGCCCAATGAATCCTTGATATTTAGTCGTTTTCAGACAATTTTCTGGATTTTTGAAAATTTCACTTTTTTGTTAAAATATCCACTAAATGAGGGAATAATATGTGTGAGGGTACCCCAGGAGAGTTCCAAATGTGTGTGGGTAGAATATATATTCCACAGGGGTAAAATTGAAAAAAGTTGAAAAACATTTTTTTTTGGACTTAGTCATTTTTCCGGCGTTTATCAGACTTTCAGATAGAGGAAATGTCAGTGAGCGTTCCGATTTCAGTTCCAGAGCGATTCGCCCAATGAGTCCTTGATATTTAGTCGTTTTCAGCCAATTTTCTGGATTTTTGAAAATTTCACTTTTTTGTGAAAATATCCACTAAATGAGGGAATAATATGTGTGAGGGTACCCCAGGAGAGTTCCAAATGTGTGTGGGTAGAATATATATCCCACGGGGTAAAATTGAAAAAAGTTTTAAAAAATTTTTTTTTGGACTTAGTAATTTCTCCGGCGTTTATCAGACTTTCAGATAGGGGAAATGTCAGTGAGCATTCCGATTTCAGTTCCAGAGCGATTCGCCCAATGAGTCCTTGATATTTAGTCGTTTTCAGCCAATTTTCTGGATTTTTGAAAATTTCAGTTTTTTGTGAAAATATCCACTAAATGAGGGAATAATATGTGTGAGGGTACCCCAGGAGAGTTCCAAATGTGTGTGGGTAGAATATATATCCCACGGGGGTAAAATTGAAAAAAGTTGAAAAACATTTTTTTTTGGACTTAGTCATTTTTCTGGCGTTTATCAGCCTTTCAGATAGGGGAAATGTCAATGAGCGTTCCGATTTCAGTTCCAGAGCGATTCGCCCAATGAATCCTTAATATTTAGTCGTTTTCAGCCAATATTTTGGATTTTTGAAAATTTCACTTTTTTGTGAAAATATCCACTAAATGAGGGAATAATATGTGTGAGGGTACCCCAGGAGAGTTTCAAATGTGTGTGGGTAGAATATATATCCCACAGGGGTAAAATTGAAAAAAGTTGAAAAACATTTTTTTTGGACTTAGTCATTTTTCCGGCGTTTATCAGACTTTCAGATAGGGGAAATGTGAATGAGCGTTCCGATTTCAGTTCCAGAGCGATTCGCCCAATGAATTCTTAATATTTAGTCGTTTTCAGCCAATATTTTGGATTTTTGAAAATTTCACTTTTTTGTGAAAATATCCACTAAATGAGGGAATAATATGTGTGAGGGTACCCCAGGAGAGTTCCAAATGTGTGTGGGTAGAATATATATCCCACGGGGGTAAAATTGAAAAAAGTTGAAAAACATTTTTTTTTGGACTTAGTCATTTTTCCGGCGTTTATCAGACTTTCAGATAGGGGAAATGTCAATGAGCGTTCTGATTTCAGTTCCAGAGCGATTCGACCAATGAGTCCTTGATATTTAGTCGTTTTCAGCCAATTTTCTGGATTTTTTAAAATTTCACTTTTTTGTGATAATATCCACTAAATGAGAGAATAATATGTGTGAGGGTACCCCAGGAGAGTTCCAAATGTGTGTGGGTAGAATATATATCCCACGGGGGTAAAATTGAAAAAAGTTTAAAAAAAAATTTTCTTTGACTTAGTAATTTTTCCGGCATTTATCAGACTTTCAGATAGGGGAAATGTCAGTGAGCGTTCAGATTTCAGTTCCAGAGCGATTCGCCCAATGAGTCCTTGATATTTAGTCGTTTTCAGCCAATTTTCTGGATTTTTGAAAATTTCACTTTTTTGTGAAAATATCCACTAAATAAGAGAATAATATGTGTGAGGGTACCCCAGGAGAGTTCCAAATGTGTGTGGGTAGAATATATATCCCACGGGGGTAAAATTGAAAAAAGTTGAAAAAAAATTTTTTTTGGACTTAGTCATTTTTCCTGCGTTTATCAGACTTTCACATAGGGGAAATGTCAGTGAGCGTTCCGATTTCAGTTCCAGAGCGATTCGCCCAATGAGTCCTTGATATTTAGTCGTTTTCAGCCAATTTTCTGGATTTTTGAAAATTTCACTTTTTTGTGCTAATATCCACTAAATGAGAGAATAATATGTGTTAGGGTACCCCAGGAGAGTTCCAAATGTGTGTGGGTAGAATATATATCCCACGGGGGTAAAATTGAAAAAAGTTTAAAAACATTTTTTTTTGGACTTAGTAATTCTTCCGGTATTTATCATACTTTCAGATAGGGGAAAAGTCAGTGAGCGTTCAGATTTCAGTTCCAGAGCGATTCCCCCAATGAGTCCTTGATATTTAGTCATTTTCAGCCAATTTTCTGGATTTTTGAAAATTTCACTTTTTTGTGAAAATATCCACTAAATGAGGGAATCATATGTGTGAGGGTACCCCAGGAGAGTACCAAATGTGTGTGGGTAGAATATATATCCCACGGGGGTAAAATTGAAAAAAGTTGAAAAATTTTTTTTTTTGGACTTAGTCATTTTTCCTGCGTTTATCAGACTTTCACATAGGGGAAATGTCAGTGAGCGTTCCGATTTCAGTTCCAGAGCGATTCGCCCAATGAGTCCTTGATATTTAGTCGTTTTCAGCCAATTTTCTGGATTTTTGAAAATTTCACTTTTTGGTGAAAATATCCACTAAATGAGGGAATAATATGTGTGAGCGTACCCCAGGAGAGTTCCAAATGTGTGTGGGTAGAATATATATCCCACGGGGGTAAAATTGAATAAAGTAGAAAAAAATTTTTTTTTGAACTTAGTCATTTTTCCGGCGTTCATCAGACTTTCACATAGGGGAAATGTCAGTGAGCGTTCCGATTTCAGTTCCAGAGCGATTCGCCCAATGAGTCCTTGATATTTAGTCGTTTTCAGCCAATTTTCTGGAATTTTGAAAATTTCACTTTTTTGTGAAAATATCCACTAAATGAGAGAATAATATGTGTGAGGGTACCCCAGGGGAGTTCTAAATGTGTGTGGGTAGAATATATATCCCACGGGGGTAAAATTGAAAAAAGTAAAAAAAAAATTTTTTTTGGACTTAGTAATTTTTCCGGCATTTATCAGACTTTCAGATATGGGAAATGTCAGTGAGCGTTCAGATTTCAGCTCCAGAGCGATTCGCCCAATGAGTCCTTGATATTTAGTCGTTTTCAGCCAATTTTCTGGATTTTTGAAAATTTCACTTTTTTGTGAAAATATGCACTAAATGAGGTCATAATATGTGTGAGGGTACCCCAGGAGAGTTCCAAATGTGTGTGGGTAGAATATATATCCCACGGGGATAAAATTGAAAAAAGTTGAAAAATTTTTTTTTTTTGACTTAGTAATTTTTCCGGCATTTATCAGACTTTCAGATAGGGGAAAAGTCAGTGAGCGTTCAGATTTCAGTTCCAGAGCGATTCGCCCAATGAGTCCTTGATATTTAGTCGTTTTCAGCCAATTTTCTGGATTTTTGAAAATTTCACTTTTTTGTGAAAATATCCACTAAATGAGAGAATAATATGTGTGAGGGTACCCCAGGAGAGTTTCAAATGTGTGTGGGTAGAATATATATCCCACGGGGGTAAAATTGAAAAATGTTTAAAAAAAAATTTTTTTGGACTTAGTAATTTTTCCGGCATTTATCAGACTTTCAGATAGGGGAAATGTCAGTGAGCGTTCAGATTTCAGTTCCAGAGCGATTCGCCCAATGAGTCCTTGATATTTCATCATTTTCAGCCAATTTTCTGGATTTTTGAAAATTTCACTTTTTTGTGAAAATATCCACTAAATGAGGGAATAATATGTGTGAGGGTACCCCAGGAGAGTTCCAAATGTGTGTGGGTAGAATATATATCCCACGGGGGTAAAATTGAAAAAAGTTGAAAAAAAATTTTTTTTGAACTTAGTCATTTTTCCGGCATTTATCAGACTTTCACATAGGGGAAATGTCAGTGAGCGTTCCGATTTCAGTTCCAGAGCGATTCGCCCAATGAGTCCTTGATATTTAGTCGTTTTCAGCCAATTTTCTGGATTTTTTAAAATTTCACTTTTTTGTGATAATATCCACTAAATGAGAGAATAATATGTGTGAGGGTACCCCAGGATAGTTCCAAATGTGTGTGGGTAGAATATATATCCCACGGGGGTAAAATTGAAAAAAGTTTAAAAAAAAATTTTCTTTGACTTAGTAATTTTTCCGGCATTTATGAGACTTTCAGATAGGGGAAATGTCAGTGAGCGTTCAGATTTCAGTTCCAGAGCGATTCGCCCAATGAGTCCTTGATATTTAGTCGTTTTCAGCCAATTTTCTGGATTTTTGAAAATTTCACTTTTTTGTGAAAATATCCACTAAATGAGAGAATAATATGTGTGAGGGTACCCCAGGAGAGTTCCAAATGTGTGTGGGTAGAATATATATCCCACGGGGGTAAAATTGAAAAAAGTTGAAAAAAAATTTTTTTTGGACTTAGTCATTTTTCCTGCGTTTATCAGACTTTCACATAGGGGAAATGTCAGTGAGCGTTCCGATTTCAGTTCCAGAGCGATTCGCCCAATGAGTCCTTGATATTTAGTCGTTTTCAGCCAATTTTCTGGATTTTTGAAAATTTCACTTTTTTGTACTAATATCCACTAAATGAGAGAATAATATGTGTGAGGGTACCCCAGGAGAGTTCCAAATGTGTGTGGGTAGAATATATATCCCACGGGGGTAAAATTGAAAAAAGTTTAAAAACATTTTTTTTTGGACTTAGTAATTTTTCCGGTATTTATCAGACTTTCAGATAGGGGAAAAGTCAGTGAGCGTTCAGATTTCAGTTCCAGAGCGATTCCCCCAATGAGTCCTTGATATTTAGTCATTTTCAGCCAATTTTCTGGATTTTTGAAAATTTCACTTTTTTGTGAAAATATCCACTAAATGAGGGCATAATATGTGTGAGGGTACTCCAGGAGAGTTCCAAATGTGTGTGGGTAGAATATATATAACACGGGGATAAAATTGAAAAAAGTTGAAAAATTTTTTTTTTTGGACTTAGTCATTTTTCCTGCGTTTATCAGACTTTCACATAGGGGAAATGTCAGTGAGCGTTCCGATTTCAGTTCCAGAGCGATTCGCCCAATGAGTCCTTGATATTTAGTCGTTTTCAGCCAATTTTCTGGATTTTTGAAAATTTCACTTTTTGGTGAAAATATCCACTAAATGAGGGAATAATATGTGTGAGCGTACCCCAGGAGAGTTCCAAATGTGTGTGGGTAGAATATATATCCCACGGGGGTAAAATTGAAAAAAGTAGAAAAATTTTTTTTTTTTAACTTAGTCATTTTTCCGGCGTTCATCAGACTTTCACATAGGGGAAATGTCAGTGAGCGTTCCGATTTCAGTTCCAGAGCGATTCGCCCAATGAGTCCTTGATATTTAGTCGTTTTCAGCCAATTTTCTGGATTTTTGAAAATTTCACTTTTTTGTGAAAATATCCACTAAATGAGAGAATAATATGTGTGAGGGTACCCCAGGGGAGTTCTAAATGTGTGTGGGTAGAATATATATCCCACGGGGGTAAAATTGAAAAAAGTAAAAAAAAAATTTTTTTTGGACTTAGTAATTTTTCCGGCATTTATCAGACTTTCAGATATGGGAAATGTCAGTGAGCGTTCAGATTTCAGCTCCAGAGCGAGTCGCCCAATGAGTCCTTGATATTTAGTCGTTTTCAGCCAATTTTCTGGATTTTTGAAAATTTCACTTTTTTGTGAAAATATGCACTAAATGAGGTCATAATATGTGTGAGGGTACCCCAGGAGAGTTCCAAATGTGTGTGGGTAGAATATATATCCCACGGGGATAAAATTGAAAAAAGTTGAAAAATTTTTTTTTTTGGACTTAGTAATTTTTCCGGCATTTATCAGACTTTCAGATAGGGGAAATGTTAGTGAGCGTTCAGATTTCAGTTCCAGAGCGATTCGCCCAATGAGTCCTTGATATTTAGTCGTTTTCAGCCAATTTTCTGGATTTTTGAAAATTTCACTTTTTTTGTGAAAATATCCACTAAATGAGGGAATCATATGTGTGAGGGTACCCCAGGAGAGTTCCAAATGTGTGTGGGTAGAATATATATCCCACGGGGGTAAAATTGAAAAAAGTTGAAAAAAAATTTTTTTTGAACTTAGTCATTTTTCCGGCGTTTATCAGACTTTCACATAGGGGAAATGTCAGTGAGCGTTCCGATTTCAGTTCCAGAGCGATTCGCCCAATGAGTCCTTGATATTTCGTCGTTTTCAGCCAATTTTCTGGATTTTTGAAAATTTCACTTTTTTGTGAAAATATCCACTAAATGAGGGAATAATATGTGTGAGGGTACCCCAGGAGAGTTCCAAATGTGTGTGGGTAGAATATATATCCCACGGGGATAAAATTGAAAAAAGTTTAAAAAAAAATTTTTTTGAACTTAGTCATTTTTCCGGCGTTTATCAGACTTTCACATAGGGGAAATGTCAGTGAGCGTTCCGATTTCAGTTCCAGAGCGATTCGCCCAATGAGTCCTTGATATTTAGTCGTTTTCAGCCAATTTTCTGGATATTTTAAAATTTCACTTTTTTGTGATAATATCCACTAAATGAGAGAATAATATGTGTGAGGGTACCCCAGGAGAGTTCCAAATGTGTGTGGGTAGAATATATATCCCACGGGGGTAAAATTGAAAAAAGTTTAAAAAAAAATTTTCTTTGACTTAGTAATTTTTCCGGCATTTATGAGACTTTCAGATAGGGGAAATGTCAGTGAGCGTTCAGATTTCAGTTCCAGAGCGATTCGCCCAATGAGTCCTTGATATTTAGTCGTTTTCAGCCAATTTTCTGGATTTTTGAAAATTTCACTTTTTTGTACTAATATCCACTAAATGAGAGAATAATATGTGTGAGGGTACCCCAGGAGAGTTCCAAATGTGTGTGGGTAGAATATATATCCCACGGGGGTAAAATTGAAAAAAGTTTAAAAACATTTTTTTTTGGACTTAGTAATTTTTCCGGTATTTATCAGACTTTCAGATAGGGGAAAAGTCAGTGAGCGTTCAGATTTCAGTTCCAGAGCGATTCCCCCAATGAGTCCTTGATATTTAGTCATTTTCAGCCAATTTTCTGGATTTTTGAAAATTTCACTTTTTTGTGAAAATATCCACTAAATGAGGGCATAATATGTGTGAGGGTACTCCAGGAGAGTTCCAAATGTGTGTGGGTAGAATATATATCCCACGGGGATAAAATTGAAAAAAGTTGAAAAATTTTTTTTTTTGGACTTAGTCATTTTTCCTGCGTTTATCACACTTTCACATAGGGGAAATGTCAGTGAGCGTTCCGATTTCAGTTCCAGAGCGATTCGCCCAATGAGTCCTTGATATTTAGTCGTTTTCAGCCAATTTTCTGGATTTTTGAAAATTTCACTTTTTGGTGAAAATATCCACTAAATGAGGGAATAATATGTGTGAGCGTACCCCAGGAGAGTTCCAAATGTGTGTGGGTAGAATATATATCCCACGGGGATAAAATTGAAAAAAGTTGAAAAATTTTTTTTTTTGGACTTAGTAATTTTTCCGGCATTTATCAGACTTTCAGATAGGGGAAAAGTCAGTGAGCGTTCAGATTTCAGTTCCAGAGCGATTCGCCCAATGAGTCCTTGATATTTCATCGTTTTCAGCCAATTTTCTGGATTTTTGAAAATTTCACTTTTTTGTGAAAATATCCACTAAATGAGGGAATAATATGTGTGAGGGTACCCCAGGAGAGTTCCAAATGTGTGTGGGTAGAATATATATCCCACGGGGGTAAAATTGAAAAAAGTTGAAAAAAAATTTTTTTTGAACTTAGTCATTTTTCCGGCATTTATCAGACTTTCACATAGGGGAAATGTCAGTGAGCGTTCCGATTTCAGTTCCAGAGCGATTCGCCCAATGAGTCCTTGATATTTAGTCGTTTTCAGCCAATTTTCTGGATTTTTTAAAATTTCACTTTTTTGTGATAATATCCACTAAATGAGAGAATAATATGTGTGAGGGTACCCCAGGAGAGTTCCAAATGTGTGTGGGTAGAATATATATCCCACGGGGGTAAAATTGAAAAAAGTTTAAAAAAAAATTTTCTTTGACTTAGTAATTTTTCCGGCATTTATGAGACTTTCAGATAGGGGAAATGTCAGTGAGCGTTCAGATTTCAGTTCCAGAGCGATTCGCCCAATGAGTCCTTGATATTTAGTCGTTTTCAGCCAATTTTCTGGATTTTTGAAAATTTCACTTTTTTGTGAAAATATCCACTAAATGAGAGAATAATATGTGTGAGGGTACCCCAGGAGAGTTCCAAATGTGTGTGGGTAGAATATATATCCCACGGGGGTAAAATTGAAAAAAGTTGAAAAAAAATTTTTTTTGGACTTAGTCATTTTTCCTGCGTTTATCAGACTTTCACATAGGGGAAATGTCAGTGAGCGTTCCGATTTCAGTTCCAGAGCGATTCGCCCAATGAGTCCTTGATATTTAGTCGTTTTCAGCCAATTTTCTGGTTTTTTGAAAATTTCACTTTTTTGTACTAATATCCACTAAATGAGAGAATAATATGTGTGAGGGTACCCCAGGAGAGTTCCAAATGTGTGTGGGTAGAATATATATCCCACGGGGGTAAAATTGAAAAAAGTTTAAAAACATTTTTTTTTGGACTTAGTAATTTTTCCTGTATTTATCAGACTTTCAGATAGGGGAAAAGTCAGTGAGCGTTCAGATTTCAGTTCCAGAGCGATTCCCCCAATGAGTCCTTGATATTTAGTCATTTTCAGCCAATTTTCTGGATTTTTGAAAATTTCACTTTTTTGTGAAAATATCCACTAAATGAGGGCATAATATGTGTGAGGGTACTCCAGGAGAGTTCCAAATGTGTGTGGGTAGAATATATATCCCACGGGGATAAAATTGAAAAAAGTTGAAAAATTTTTTTTTTTGGACTTAGTCATTTTTCCTGCGTTTATCAGACTTTCACATAGGGGAAATGTCAGTGAGCGTTCCGATTTCAGTTCCAGAGCGATTCGCCCAATGAGTCCTTGATATTTAGTCGTTTTCAGCCAATTTTCTGGATTTTTGAAAATTTCACTTTTTGGTGAAAATATCCACTAAATGAGGGAATAATATGTGTGAGCGTACCCCAGGAGAGTTCCAAATGTGTGTGGGTAGAATATATATCCCACGGGGGTAAAATTGAAAAAAGTAGAAAAAATTTTTTTTTTGAACTTAGTCATTTTTCCGGCGTTCATCAGACTTTCACATAGGGGAAATGTCAGTGAGCGTTCCGATTTCAGTTCCAGAGCGATTCGCCCAATGAGTCCTTGATATTTAGTCGTTTTCAGCCAATTTTCTGGATTTTTGAAAATTTCACTTTTTTGTGAAAATATCCACTAAATGAGAGAATAATATGTGTGAGGGTACCCCAGGGGAGTTCTAAATGTGTGTGGGTAGAATATATATCCCACGGGGGTAAAATTGAAAAAAGTAAAAAAAAAAATTTTTTTGGACTTAGTAATTTTTCCGGCATTTATCAGACTTTCAGATATGGGAAATGTCAGTGAGCGTTCAGATTTCAGCTCCAGAGCGATTCGCCCAATGAGTCCTTGATATTTAGTCGTTTTCAGCCAATTTTCTGGATTTTTGAAAATTTCACTTTTTTGTGAAAATATGCACTAAATGAGGTCATAATATGTGTGAGGGTACCCCAGGAGAGTTCCAAATGTGTGTGGGTAGAATATATATCCCACGGGGATAAAATTGAAAAAAGTTGAAAAATTTTTTTTTTTGGACTTAGTAATTTTTCCGGCATTTATCAGACTTTCAGATAGGGGAAAAGTCAGTGAGCATTCAGATTTCAGTTCCAGAGCGATTCGCCCAATGACTCCTTGATATTTAGTCGTTTTCAGCCAATTTTCTGGATTTTTGAAAATTTCACTTTTTTGTGAAAATATCCACTAAATGAGGGAATAATATGTGTGAGGGTACCCCAGGAGAGTTCCAAATGTGTGTGGGTAGAATATATATCCCACGGGGGTAAAATTGAAAAAAGTTGAAAAAAAATTTTTTTTGAACTTAGTCATTTTTCCGGCATTTATCAGACTTTCACATAGGGGAAATGTCAGTGAGCGTTCCGATTTCAGTTCCAGAGCGATTCGCCCAATGAGTCCTTGATATTTAGTCGTTTTCAGCCAATTTTCTGGATTTTTTAAAATTTCACTTTTTTGTGATAATATCCACTAAATGAGAGAATAATATGTGTGAGGGTACCCCAGGAGAGTTCCAAATGTGTGTGGGTAGAATATATATCCCACGGGGGTAAAATTGAAAAAAGTTTAAAAAAAAATTTTCTTTGACTTAGTAATTTTTCCGGCATTTATCAGACTTTCAGATAGGGGAAATGTCAGTGAGCGTTCAGATTTCAGTTCCAGAGCGATTCGCCCAATGAGTCCTTGATATTTAGTCGTTTTCAGCCAATTTTCTGGATTTTTGAAAATTTCACTTTTTTGTGAAAATATCCACTAAATCAGAGAATAATATGTGTGAGGGTACCCCAGGAGAGTTCCAAATGTGTGTGGGTAGAATATATATCCCACGGGGATAAAATTGAAAAAAGTTGAAAAATTTTTTTTTTTGGACTTAGTCATTTTTCCTGCGTTTATCAGACTTTCACATAGGGGAAATGTCAGTGAGCGTTCCGATTTCAGTTCCAGAGCGATTCGCCCAATGAGTCCTTGATATTTAGTCGTTTTCAGCCAATTTTCTGGATTTTTGAAAATTTCACTTTTTTGTGAAAATATCCACTAAATGAGAGAATAATATGTGTGAGGGTACCCCAGGAGAGTTTCAAATGTGTGTGGGTAGAATATATATCCCACGGGGTAAAATTGAAAAAAGTTTTAAAAAATTTTTTTTTGGACTTAGTAATTTCTCCGGCGTTTATCAGACTTTCAGATAGGGGAAATGTCAGTGAGCATTCCGATTTCAGTTCCAGAGCGATTCGCCCAATGAGTCCTTTATATTTAGTCGTTTTCAGCCAATTTTCTGGATTTTTGAAAATTTCACTTTTTTGTGAAAATATCCACTAAATGAGGGAATAATATGTGTGAGGGTACCCCAGGAGAGTTCCAAATGTGTGTGGGTAGAATATATATCCCACAGGGGTAAAATTGAAAAAAGTTGAAAAACATTTTTTTTGGACTTAGTCATTTTTCCGGCGTTTATCAGACTTTCAGATAGAGGAAATGTCAGTGAGCGTTCCGATTTCAGTTCCAGAGCGATTGGCCCAATGAGTCCTTATATTTAGTCGTTTTCAGCCAATATTTTGGATTTTTGAAAATTTCACTTTTTTGTGAAAATATCCACTAAATGAGGGAATAATATGTGTGAGGGTACCCCAGGAGAGTTCCAAATGTGTGTGGGTAGAATATATATCCCACGGGGTAAAATAGAAAAAAGTTTAAAATTTTTTTTTCTTGGACTTAGTCATTTTTCCGGCGTTTATCAGACTTTCAGCTAGGGGAAATGTCAGTGAGCATTCCGATTTCAGTTCCAGAGCGATTCGCCCAATGAGTCCTTGATATTTAGTCGTTTTCAGCCAATATTTTGGATTTTTGAAAATTTCACTTTTTTGTGAAAATATCCGCTAAATGAGGGAATAATATGTGTGAGGGTACCCCAGGAGAGTTCCAAATGTGTGTGGGTAGAATATATATCCCACGTGGTAAAATTTAAAACAGTTTAAAAAAATTTTTTCTTGCACTTAGTCATTTTTCCGGCATTTATCAGACTTTCACATAGGGGAAATGTCAGTGAGCGTTCCGATTTCAGTACCAGAGCGATTCGCCCAATGAGTCCTTGATATTTAGTCGTTTTCAGCCAATTTTCTGGATTTTTTAAAATTTCACTTTTTTGTGATAATATCCACTAAATGAGAGAATAATATGTGTGAGGGTACCCCAGGAGAGTTCCAAATGTGTGTGGGTAGAATATATATCCCACGTGGTAAAATTTAAAACAGTTTAAAAAAATTTTTTCTTGGACTTAGTCATTTTTCCGGGGTTTATCAGACTTTCAGATAGGGGAAATGTCAGTGAGCGTTCCGATTTCAGTTCCAGAGCGATTCGACCAATGAGTCCTTGATATTTAGTCGTTTTCAGCCAATTTTCTGGATGTTTGAAAATTTCACTTTTTTGTGAAAATATCCACTAAATCAGAGAATAATATGTGTGAGGGTACCCCAGGAGAGTTCCAAATGTGTGTGGGTAGAATATATATCCCACGGGGATAAAATTGAAAAAAGTTGAAAAATATTTTTTTTTGGACTTAGTCATTTTTCCTGCGTTTATCAGACTTTCACATAGGGGAAATGTCAGTGAGCGTTCCGATTTCAGTTCCAGAGCGATTCGCCCAATGAGTCCTTGATATTTAGTCGTTTTCAGCCAATTTTCTGGATTTTTGAAAATTTCACTTTTTTGTGAAAATATCCACTAAATGAGAGAATAATATGTGTGAGGGTACCCCAGGAGAGTTTCAAATGTGTGTGGGTAGAATATATATCCCACGGGGTAAAATTGAAAAAAGTTTTAAAAAATTTTTTTTTGGACTTAGTAATTTCTCCGGCGTTTATCAGACTTTCAGATAGGGGAAATGTCAGTGAGCATTCCGATTTCAGTTCCAGAGCGATTCGCCCAATGAGTCCTTTATATTTAGTCGTTTTCAGCCAATTTTCTGGATTTTTGAAAATTTCACTTTTTTGTGAAAATATCCACTAAATGAGGGAATAATATGTGTGAGGGTACCCCAGGAGAGTTCCAAATGTGTGTGGGTAGAATATATATCCCACAGGGGTAAAATTGAAAAAAGTTGAAAAACATTTTTTTTGGACTTAGTCATTTTTCCGGCGTTTATCAGACTTTCAGATAGAGGAAATGTCAGTGAGCGTTCCGATTTCAGTTCCAGAGCGATTGGCCCAATGAGTCCTTATATTTAGTCGTTTTCAGCCAATATTTTGGATTTTTGAAAATTTCACTTTTTTGTGAAAATATCCACTAAATGAGGGAATAATATGTGTGAGGGTACCCCAGGAGAGTTCCAAATGTGTGTGGGTAGAATATATATCCCACGGGGTAAAATAGAAAAAAGTTTAAAAAAATTTTTTCTTGGACTTAGTCATTTTTCCGGCGTTTATCAGACTTTCAGCTAGGGGAAATGTCAGTGAGCATTCCGATTTCAGTTCCAGAGCGATTCGCCCAATGAGTCCTTGATATTTAGTCGTTTTCAGCCAATATTTTGGATTTTTGAACATTTCACTTTTTTGTGAAAATATCCGCTAAATGAGGGAATAATATGTGTGAGGGTACCCCAGGAGAGTTCCAAATGTGTGTGGGTAGAATATATATCCCACAGGGGTAAAATTGAAAAAAGTTGAAAAACATTTTTTCTTGGACTTAGTCATTTTTCCGGGGTTTATCAGACTTTCAGATAGGGGAAATGTCAGTGAGCGTTCCGATTTCAGTTCCAGAGCGATTCGACCAATGAGTCCTTGATATTTAGTCGTTTTCAGCCAATTTTCTGGATTTTTGAAAATTTCACTTTTTTGTTAAAATATCCACTAAATGAGGGAATAATATGTGTGAGGGTACCCCAGGAGAGTTCCAAATGTGTGTGGGTAGAATATATATCCCACGGGGTTAAAATTGAAAAAGGTTGAAAAACATTTTTTTTTGGACTTAGTCATTTCTCCGGCGTTTATCAGAATTTCAGATAGGGGAAATGTCAGTGAGCATTCCGATTTCAGTTCCAGAGTGATTCGCCCAATGAATCCTTGATATTTAATCGTTTTCAGACAATTTTCTGGATTTTTGAAAATTTCACTTTTTTGTTAAAATATCCACTAAATGAGGGAATAATATGTGTGAGGGTACCCCAGGAGAGTTCCAAATGTGTGTGGGTAGAATATATATTCCACAGGGGTAAAATTGAAAAAAGTTGAAAAACATTTTTTTTTGGACTTAGTCATTTTTCCGGCGTTTATCAGACTTTCAGATAGAGGAAATGTCAGTGAGCGTTCCGATTTCAGTTCCAGAGCGATTCGCCCAATGAGTCCTTGATATTTAGTCGTTTTCAGCCAATTTTCTGGATTTTTGAAAATTTCACTTTTTTGTGAAAATATCCACTAAATGAGGGAATAATATGTGTGAGGGTACCCCAGGAGAGTTCCAAATGTGTGTGGGTAGAATATATATCCCACGGGGGTAAAATTGAAAAAAGTTGAAAAACATTTTTTTTTGGACTTAGTCATTTTTCCGGCGTTTATCAGACTTTCAGATAGGGGAAATGTCAATGAGCGTTCCGATTTCAGTTCCAGAGCGATTCGCCCAATGAATTCTTAATATTTAGTCGTTTTCAGCCAATATTTTGGATTTTTGAAAATTTCACTTTTTTGTGAAAATTACCACTAAATGAGGGAATAATATGTGTGCGGGTACCCCAGGAGAGTTCCAAATGTGTATGGGTAGAATATATATCCCACGGGGTAAAATTGAAAAAAGTTTTAAAAAATTTTTTTTTGGACTTAGTAATTTCTCCGGCGTTTATCAGACTTTCAGATAGGGGAAATGTCAGTGAGCATTCCGATTTCAGTTCCAGAGCGATTCGCCCAATGAGTCCTTGATATTTAGTCGTTTTCAGCCAATTTTCTGGATTTTTGAAAATTTCAGTTTTTTGTGAAAATATCCACTAAATGAGGGAATAATATGTGTGAGGGTACCCCAGGAGAGTTCCAAATGTGTGTGGGTAGAATATATATCCCACGTGGTAAAATTTAAAACAGTTTAAAAAAATTTTTTCTTGGACTTAGTCATTTTTCCGGGGTTTATCAGACTTTCAGATAGGGGAAATGTCAGTGAGCGTTCCGATTTCAGTTCCAGAGCGATTCGACCAATGAGTCCTTGATATTTAGTCGTTTTCAGCCAATTTTCTGGATTTTTGAAAATTTCACTTTTTTGTTAAAATATCCACTAAATGAGGGAATAATATGTGTGAGGGTACCCCAGGAGAGTTCCAAATGTGTGTGGGTAGAATATATATCCCACGGGGTTAAAATTGAAAAAGGTTGAAAAACATTTTTTTTTGGACTTAGTCATTTCTCCGGCGTTTATCAGAATTTCAGATAGGGGAAATGTCAGTGAGCATTCCGATTTCAGTTCCAGAGTGATTCGCCCAATGAATCCTTGATATTTAGTCGTTTTCAGACAATTTTCTGGATTTTTGAAAATTTCACTTTTTTGTTAAAATATCCACTAAATGAGGGAATAATATGTGTGAGGGTACCCCAGGAGAGTTCCAAATGTGTGTGGGTAGAATATATATTCCACAGGGGTAAAATTGAAAAAAGTTGAAAAACATTTTTTTTTGGACTTAGTCATTTTTCCGGCGTTTATCAGACTTTCAGATAGAGGAAATGTCAGTGAGCGTTCCGATTTCAGTTCCAGAGCGATTCGCCCAATGAGTCCTTGATATTTAGTCGTTTTCAGCCAATTTTCTGGATTTTTGAAAATTTCACTTTTTTGTGAAAATATCCACTAAATGAGGGAATAATATGTGTGAGGGTACCCCAGGAGAGTTCCAAATGTGTGTGGGTAGAATATATATCCCACGGGGGTAAAATTGAAAAAAGTTGAAAAACATTTTTTTTTGGACTTAGTCATTTTTCCGGTGTTTATCAGACTTTCCGATAGGGGAAATGTCAATGAGCGTTCCGATTTCAGTTCCAGAGCGATTCGCCCAATGAATTCTTAATATTTAGTCGTTTTCAGCCAATATTTTGGATTTTTGAAAATTTCACTTTTTTGTGAAAATATCCACTAAATGAGGGAATAATATGTGTGCGGGTACCCCAGGAGAGTTCCAAATGTGTGTGGGTAGAATATATATCCCACGGGGTAAAATTGAAAAAAGTTTTAAAAAATTTTTTTTTGGACTTAGTAATTTCTCCGGCGTTTATCAGACTTTCAGATAGGGGAAATGTCAGTGAGCATTCCGATTTTAGTTCCAGAGCGATTCGCCCAATGAGTCCTTGATATTTAGTCGTTTTCAGCCAATTTTCTGGATTTTTGAAAATTTCAGTTTTTTGTGAAAATATCCACTAAATGAGGGAATAATATGTGTGAGGGTACCCCAGGAGAGTTCCAAATGTGTGTGGGTAGAATATATATTCCACAGGGGTAAAATTGAAAAAAGTTGAAAAACATTTTTTTTTGGACTTAATCATTTTTCCGGCGTTTATCAGACTTTCAGATAGAGGAAATGTCAGTGAGCGTTCCGATTTCAGTTCCAGAGCGATTCGCCCAATGAGTCCTTGATATTTAGTCGTTTTCAGCCAATTTTCTGGATTTTTGAAAATTTCACTTTTTTGTGAAAATATCCACTAAATGAGGGAATAATATGTGTGAGGGTACCCCAGGAGAGTTCCAAATGTGTGTGGGTAGAATATATATCCCACGGGGGTAAAATTGAAAAAAGTTGAAAAGCATTTTTTTTTGGACTTAGTCATTTTTCCGGTGTTTATCAGACTTTCAGATAGGGGAAATGTCAATGAGCGTTCCGATTTCAGTTCCAGAGCGATTCGCCCAATGAATTCTTAATATTTAGTCGTTTTCAGCCAATATTTTGGATTTTTGAAAATTTCACTTTTTTGTGAAAATATCCACTAAATGAGGGAATAATATGTGTGCGGGTACCCCAGGAGAGTTCCAAATGTGTGTGGGTAGAATATATATCCCACGGGGTAAAATTGAAAAAAGTTTTAAAAAATTTTTTTTTGGACTTAGTAATTTCTCCGGCGTTTATCAGACTTTCAGATAGGGGAAATGTCAGTGAGCATTCCGATTTTAGTTCCAGAGCGATTCGCCCAATGAGTCCTTGATATTTAGTCGTTTTCAGCCAATTTTCTGGATTTTTGAAAATTTCAGTTTTTTGTGAAAATATCCACTAAATGAGGGAATAATATGTGTGAGGGTACCCCAGGAGAGTTCCAAATGTGTGTGGGTAGAATATATATCCCACGGGGGTAAAATTGAAAAAAGTTGAAAAACATTTTTTTTTGGACTTAGTCATTTTTCTGGCGTTTATCAGCCTTTCAGATAGGGGAAATGTCAATGAGCGTTCCGATTTCAGTTCCAGAGTGATTCGCCCAATGAATCCTTAATATTTAGTCGTTTTCAGCCAATATTTTGGATTTTTGAAAATTTCACTTTTTTGTGAAAATATCCACTAAATGAGGGAATAATATGTGTGAGGGAACCCCAGGAGAGTTCCAAATGTGTGTGGGTAGAATATATATCCCACAGGGGTAAAATTGAAAAAAGTTGAAAAACATTTTTTTTGGACTTAGTCATTTTTCCGGCGTTTATCAGACTTTCAGATAGAGGAAATGTCAGTGAGCGTTCCGATTTCAGTTCCAGAGCGATTGGCCCAATGAGTCCTTCTATTTAGTCGTTTTCAGCCAATATTTTGGATTTTTGAAAATTTCACTTTTTTGTGAAAATATCCACTAAATGAGGGAATAATATGTGTGAGGGTACCCCAGGAGAGTTCCAAATGTGTGTGGGTAGAATATATATCCCACGGGGTAAAATAGAAAAAAGTTTAAAAAATTTTTTTCTTGGACTTAGTCATTTTTCCGGCGTTTATCAGACTTTCAGCTAGGGGAAATGTCAGTGAGCATTCCGATTTCAGTTCCAGAGCGATTCGCCCAATGAGTCCTTGATATTTAGTCGTTTTCAGCCAATATTTTGGATTTTTGAAAATTTCACTTTTTTGTGAAAATATCCGCTAAATGAGGGAATAATATGTGTGAGGGTACCCCAGGAGAGTTCCAAATGTGTGTGGGTAGAATATATATCCCACGTGGTAAAATTTAAAAAAGTTTAAAAAAAATTTTTCTTGGACTTAGTCATTTTTCCGGGGTTTATCAGACTTTCAGATAGGGGAAATGTCAGTGAGCGTTCCGATTTCAGTTCCAGAGCGATTCGACCAATGAGTCCTTGATATTTAGTCGTTTTCAGCCAATTTTCTGGATTTTTGAAAATTTCACTTTTTTGTTAAAATATCCACTAAATGAGGGAATAATATGTGTGAGGGTACCCCAGGAGAGGTCCAAATGTGTGTGGGTAGAATATATATCCCACGGGGTTAAAATTGAAAAAGGTTGAAAAACATTTTTTTTTGGACTTAGTCATTTCTCCGGCGTTTATCAGAATTTCAGATAGGGGAAATGTCAGTGAGCATTCCGATTTCAGTTCCAGAGTGATTCGCCCAATGAATCCTTGATATTTAGTCGTTTTCAGACAATTTTCTGGATTTTTGAAAATTTCACTTTTTTGTTAAAATATCCACTAAATGAGGGAATAATATGTGTGAGGGTACCCCAGGAGAGTTCCAAATGTGTGTGGGTAGAATATATATTCCACAGGGGTAAAATTGAAAAAAGTTGAAAAACATTTTTTTTTGGACTTAGTCATTTTTCCGGCGTTTATCAGACTTTCAGATAGAGGAAATGTCAGTGAGCGTTCCGATTTCAGTTCCAGAGCGATTCGCCCAATGAGTCCTTGATATTTAGTCGTTTTCAGCCAATTTTCTGGATTTTTGAAAATTTCAGTTTTTTGTGAAAATATCCACTAAATGAGGGAATAATATGTGTGAGGGTACCCCAGGAGAGTTCCAAATGTGTGTGGGTAGAATATATATCCCACGGGGGTAAAATTGAAAAAAGTTGAAAAACATTTTTTTTTGGACTTAGTCATTTTTCCGGCGTTTATCAGACTTTCAGATAGGGGAAATGTCAATGAGCGTTCCGATTTCAGTTCCAGAGCGATTCGCCCAATGAATTCTTAATATTTAGTCGTTTTCAGCCAATATTTTGGATTTTTGAAAATTTCACTTTTTTGTGAAAATATCCACTAAATGAGGGAATAATATGTGTGAGGGTACCCCAGGAGAGTTCCAAATGTGTGTGGGTAGAATATATATCCCACGGGGTAAAATTGAAAAAAGTTTTAAAAAATTTTTTTTTGGACTTAGTAATTTCTCCGGCGTTTATCAGACTTTCAGATAGGGGAAATGTCAGTGAGCATTCCGATTTCAGTTCCAGAGCGATTCGCCCAATGAGTCCTTGATATTTAGTCGTTTTCAGCCAATTTTCTGCATTTTTGAAAATTTCAGTTTTTTGTGAAAATATCCACTAAATGAGGGAATAATATGTGTGAGGGTACCCCAGGAGAGTTCCAAATGTGTGTGGGTAGAATATATATCCCACGGGGGTAAAATTGAAAAAAGTTGAAAAACATTTTTTTTTGGACTTAGTCATTTTTCTGGCGTTTATCAGCCTTTCAGATAGGGGAAATGTCAATGAGCGTTCCGATTTCAGTTCCAGAGCGATTCGCCCAATGAATCCTTAATATTTAGTCGTTTTCAGCCAATATTTTGGATTTTTGAAAATTTCACTTTTTTGTGAAAATATCCACTAAATGAGGGAATAATATGTGTGAGGGTACCCCAGGAGAGTTCCAAATGTGTGTGGGTAGAATATATATCCCACAGGTGTAAAATTGAAAAAAGTTGAAAAACATTTTTTTTGGACTTAGTCATTTTTCCGGCGTTTATCAGACTTTCAGATAGAGGAAATGTCAGTGAGCGTTCCGATTTCAGTTCCAGAGCGATTGGCCCAATGAGTCCTTATATTTAGTCGTTTTCAGCCAATATTTTGGATTTTTTAAAATTTCACTTTTTTGTGAAAATATCCACTAAATGAGGGAATAATATGTGTGAGGGTACCCCAGGAGAGTTCCAAATGTGTGTGGGTAGAATATATATCCCACGGGGTAAAATAGAAAAAAGTTTAAAAAAATTTTTTCTTGGACTTAGTCATTTTTCCGGCGTTTATCAGACTTTCAGCTAGGGGAAATGTCAGTGAGCATTCCGATTTCAGTTCCAGAGCGATTCGCCCAATGAGTCCTTGATATTTATTCGTTTTCAGCCAATATTTTGGATTTTTGAAAATTTCACTTTTTTGTGAAAATATCCGCTAAATGAGGGAATAATATGTGTGAGGGTACCCCAGGAGAGTTCCAAATGTGTGTGGGTAGAATATATATCCCACGTGGTAAAATTTAAAAAAGTTTAAAAAAATTTTTTCTTGGACTTAGTCATTTTTCCGGGGTTTATCAGACTTTCAGATAGGGGAAATGTCAGTGAGCGTTCCGATTTCAGTTCCAGAGCGATTTGACCAATGAGTCCTTGATATTTAGTCGTTTTCAGCCAATTTTCTGGATTTTTGAAAATTTCACTTTTTTGTGAAAATATCCACTAAATGAGGGAATAATATGTGTGAGGGTACCCCAGGAGAGTTCCAAATGTGTGTGGGTAGAATATATATCCCACGGGGGTAAAATTGAAAAAAGTTGAAAAACATTTTTTTTTGGACTTAGTCATTTTTCCGGTGTTTATCAGACTTTCAGATAGGGGAAATGTCAATGAGCGTTCCGATTTCAGTTCCAGAGCGATTCGCCCAATGAATTCTTAATATTTAGTCGTTTTCAGCCAATATTTTGGATTTTTGAAAATTTCACTTTTTTGTGAAAATATCCACTAAATGAGGGAATAATATGTGTGCGGGTACCCCAGGAGAGTTCCAAATGTGTGTGGGTAGAATATATATCCCACGGGGTAAAATTGAAAAAAGTTTTAAAAAATTTTTTTTTGGACTTAGTAATTTCTCCGGCGTTTATCAGACTTTCAGATAGGGGAAATGTCAGTGAGCATTCCGATTTTAGTTCCAGAGCGATTCGCCCAATGAGTCCTTGATATTTAGTCGTTTTCAGCCAATTTTCTGGATTTTTGAAAATTTCACTTTTTTGTGAAAATATCCACTAAATGAGGGAATAATATGTGTGAGGGTACCCCAGGAGAGTTCCAAATGTGTGTGGGTAGAATATATATCCCACGGGGGTAAAATTGAAAAAAGTTGAAAAACATTTTTTTTTGGACTTAGTCATTTTTCCGGTGTTTATCAGACTTTCAGATAGGGGAAATGTCAATGAGCGTTCCGATTTCAGTTCCAGAGCGATTCGCCCAATGAATTCTTAATATTTAGTCGTTTTCAGCCAATATTTTGGATTTTTGAAAATTTCATTTTTTTGTGAAAATATCCACTAAATGAGGGAATAATATGTGTGCGGGTACCCCAGGAGAGTTCCAAATGTGTGTGGGTAGAATATATATCCCACGGGGTAAAATTGAAAAAAGTTTTAAAAAATTTTTTTTTGGACTTAGTAATTTCTCCGGCGTTTATCAGACTTTCAGATAGGGGAAATGTCAGTGAGCATTCCGATTTTAGTTCCAGAGCGATTCGCCCAATGAGTCCTTGATATTTAGTCGTTTTCAGCCAATTTTCTGGATTTTTGAAAATTTCAGTTTTTTGTGAAAATATCCACTAAATGAGGGAATAATATGTGTGAGGGTACCCCAGGAGAGTTCCAAATGTGTGTGGGTAGAATATATATCCCACGGGGGTAAAATTGAAAAAAGTTGAAAAACATTTTTTTTTGGACTTAGTCATTTTTCTGGCGTTTATCAGCCTTTCAGATAGGGGAAATGTCAATGAGCGTTCCGATTTCAGTTCCAGAGTGATTCGCCCAATGAATCCTTAATATTTAGTCGTTTTCAGCCAATATTTTGGATTTTTGAAAATTTCACTTTTTTGTGAAAATATCCACTAAATGAGGGAATAATATGTGTGAGGGTACCCCAGGAGAGTTCCAAATGTGTGTGGGTAGAATATATATCCCACAGGGGTAAAATTGAAAAAAGTTGAAAAACATTTTTTTTGGACTTAGTCATTTTTCCGGCGTTTATCAGACTTTCAGATAGAGGAAATGTCAGTGAGCGTTCCGATTTCAGTTCCAGAGCGATTGGCCCAATGAGTCCTTCTATTTAGTCGTTTTCAGCCAATATTTTGGATTTTTGAAAATTTCACTTTTTTGTGAAAATATCCACTAAATGAGGGAATAATATGTGTGAGGGTACCCCAGGAGAGTTCCAAATGTGTGTGGGTAGAATATATATCCCACGGGGTAAAATTGAAAAAAGTTTTAAAAAATTTTTTTTTGGACTTAGTAATTTCTCCGGCGTTTATCAGACTTTCAGATATTTTACCCACGGGGTAAAATAGAAAAAAGTTTAAAAATTTTTTTTCTTGGACTTAGTCATTTTTCCGGCGTTTATCAGACTTTCAGCTAGGGGAAATGTCAGTGAGCATTCCGATTTCAGTTCCAGAGCGATTCGCCCAATGAGTCCTTGATATTTAGTCGTTTTCAGCCAATATTTTGGATTTTTGAAAATTTCACTTTTTTGTGAAAATATCCGCTAAATGAGGGAATAATATGTGTGAGGGTACCCCAGGAGAGTTCCAAATGTGTGTGGGTAGAATATATATCCCACGTGGTAAAATTTAAAAAAGTTTAAAAAAAATTTTTCTTGGACTTAGTCATTTTTCCGGGGTTTATCAGACTTTCAGATAGGGGAAATGTCAGTGAGCGTTCCGATTTCAGTTCCAGAGCGATTCGACCAATGAGTCCTTGATATTTAGTCGTTTTCAGCCAATTTTCTGGATTTTTGAAAATTTCACTTTTTTGTTAAAATATCCACTAAATGAGGGAATAATATGTGTGAGGGTACTCCAGGAGAGTTCCAAATGTGTGTGGGTAGAATATATATCCCACGGGGTTAAAATTGAAAAAGGTTGAAAAACATTTTTTTTTGGACTTAGTCATTTCTCCGGCGTTTATCAGAATTTCAGATAGGGGAAATGTCAGTGAGCATTCCGATTTCAGTTCCAGAGTGATTCGCCCAATGAATCCTTGATATTTAGTCGTTTTCAGACAATTTTCTGGATTTTTGAAAACTTCACTTTTTTGTTAAAATATCCACTAAATGAGGGAATAATATGTGTGAGGGTACCCCAGGAGAGTTCCAAATGTGTGTGGGTAGAATATATATTCCACAGGGGTAAAATTGAAAAAAGTTGAAAAACATTTTTTTTTGGACTTAGTCATTTTTCCGGCGTTTATCAGACTTTCAGATAGAGGAAATGTCAGTGAGCGTTCCAATTTCAGTTCCAGAGCGATTCGCCCAATGAGTCCTTGATATTTAGTCGTTTTCAGCCAATTTTCTGGATTTTTGAAAATTTCAGTTTTTTGTGAAAATATCCACTAAATGAGGGAATAATATGTGTGAGGGTACCCCAGGAGAGTTCCAAATGTGTGTGGGTAGAATATATATCCCACGGGGGTAAAATTGAAAAAAGTTGAAAAACATTTTTTTTTGGACTTAGTCATTTTTCCGGCGTTTATCAGACTTTCAGATAGGGGAAATGTCAATGAGCGTTCCGATTTCAGTTCCAGAGCGATTCGCCCAATGAATTCTTAATATTTAGTCGTTTTCAGCCAATATTTTGGATTTTTGAAAATTTCATTTTTTTGTGAAAATATCCACTAAATGAGGGAATAATATGTGTGCGGGTACCCCAGGAGAGTTCCAAATGTGTGTGGGTAGAATATATATCCCACGGGGTAAAATTGAAAAAAGTTTTAAAAAATTTTTTTTTGGACTTAGTAATTTCTCCGGCGTTTATCAGACTTTCAGATAGGGGAAATGTCAGTGAGCATTCCGATTTTAGTTCCAGAGCGATTCGCCCAATGAGTCCTTGATATTTAGTCGTTTTCAGCCAATTTTCTGGATTTTTGAAAATTTCAGTTTTTTGTGAAAATATCCACTAAATGAGGGAATAATATGTGTGAGGGTACCCCAGGAGAGTTCCAAATGTGTGTGGGTAGAATATATATCCCACGGGGGTAAAATTGAAAAAAGTTGAAAAACATTTTTTTTTGGACTTAGTCATTTTTCTGGCGTTTATCAGCCTTTCAGATAGGGGAAATGTCAATGAGCGTTCCGATTTCAGTTCCAGAGTGATTCGCCCAATGAATCCTTAATATTTAGTCGTTTTCAGCCAATATTTTGGATTTTTGAAAATTTCACTTTTTTGTGAAAATATCCACTAAATGAGGGAATAATATGTGTGAGGGTACCCCAGGAGAGTTCCAAATGTGTGTGGGTAGAATATATATCCCACAGGGGTAAAATTGAAAAAAGTTGAAAAACATTTTTTTTGGACTTAGTCATTTTTCCGGCGTTTATCAGACTTTCAGATAGAGGAAATGTCAGTGAGCGTTCCGATTTCAGTTCCAGAGCGATTGGCCCAATGAGTCCTTCTATTTAGTCGTTTTCAGCCAATATTTTGGATTTTTGAAAATTTCACTTTTTTGTGAAAATATCCACTAAATGAGGGAATAATATGTGTGAGGGTACCCCAGGAGAGTTCCAAATGTGTGTGGGTAGAATATATATCCCACGGGGTAAAATTGAAAAAAGTTTTAAAAAATTTTTTTTTGGACTTAGTAATTTCTCCGGCGTTTATCAGACTTTCAGATATTTTACCCACGGGGTAAAATAGAAAAAAGTTTAAAAATTTTTTTTCTTGGACTTAGTCATTTTTCCGGCGTTTATCAGACTTTCAGCTAGGGGAAATGTCAGTGAGCATTCCGATTTCAGTTCCAGAGCGATTCGCCCAATGAGTCCTTGATATTTAGTCGTTTTCAGCCAATATTTTGGATTTTTGAAAATTTCACTTTTTTGTGAAAATATCCGCTAAATGAGGGAATAATATGTGTGAGGGTACCCCAGGAGAGTTCCAAATGTGTGTGGGTAGAATATATATCCCACGTGGTAAAATTTAAAAAAGTTTAAAAAAAATTTTTCTTGGACTTAGTCATTTTTCCGGGGTTTATCAGACTTTCAGATAGGGGAAATGTCAGTGAGCGTTCCGATTTCAGTTCCAGAGCGATTCGACCAATGAGTCCTTGATATTTAGTCGTTTTCAGCCAATTTTCTGGATTTTTGAAAATTTCACTTTTTTGTTAAAATATCCACTAAATGAGGGAATAATATGTGTGAGGGTACTCCAGGAGAGTTCCAAATGTGTGTGGGTAGAATATATATCCCACGGGGTTAAAATTGAAAAAGGTTGAAAAACATTTTTTTTTGGACTTAGTCATTTCTCCGGCGTTTATCAGAATTTCAGATAGGGGAAATGTCAGTGAGCATTCCGATTTCAGTTCCAGAGTGATTCGCCCAATGAATCCTTGATATTTAGTCGTTTTCAGACAATTTTCTGGATTTTTGAAAACTTCACTTTTTTGTTAAAATATCCACTAAATGAGGGAATAATATGTGTGAGGGTACCCCAGGAGAGTTCCAAATGTGTGTGGGTAGAATATATATTCCACAGGGGTAAAATTGAAAAAAGTTGAAAAACATTTTTTTTTGGACTTAGTCATTTTTCCGGCGTTTATCAGACTTTCAGATAGAGGAAATGTCAGTGAGCGTTCCAATTTCAGTTCCAGAGCGATTCGCCCAATGAGTCCTTGATATTTAGTCGTTTTCAGCCAATTTTCTGGATTTTTGAAAATTTCAGTTTTTTGTGAAAATATCCACTAAATGAGGGAATAATATGTGTGAGGGTACCCCAGGAGAGTTCCAAATGTGTGTGGGTAGAATATATATCCCACGGGGGTAAAATTGAAAAAAGTTGAAAAACATTTTTTTTTGGACTTAGTCATTTTTCCGGCGTTTATCAGACTTTCAGATAGGGGAAATGTCAATGAGCGTTCCGATTTCAGTTCCAGAGCGATTCGCCCAATGAATTCTTAATATTTAGTCGTTTTCAGCCAATATTTTGGATTTTTGAAAATTTCATTTTTTTGTGAAAATATCCACTAAATGAGGGAATAATATGTGTGCGGGTACCCCAGGAGAGTTCCAAATGTGTGTGGGTAGAATATATATCCCACGGGGTAAAATTGAAAAAAGTTTTAAAAAATTTTTTTTTGGACTTAGTAATTTCTCCGGCGTTTATCAGACTTTCAGATAGGGGAAATGTCAGTGAGCATTCCGATTTTAGTTCCAGAGCGATTCGCCCAATGAGTCCTTGATATTTAGTCGTTTTCAGCCAATTTTCTGGATTTTTGAAAATTTCAGTTTTTTGTGAAAATATCCACTAAATGAGGGAATAATATGTGTGAGGGTACCCCAGGAGAGTTCCAAATGTGTGTGGGTAGAATATATATCCCACGGGGGTAAAATTGAAAAAAGTTGAAAAACATTTTTTTTTGGACTTAGTCATTTTTCTGGCGTTTATCAGCCTTTCAGATAGGGGAAATGTCAATGAGCGTTCCGATTTCAGTTCCAGAGTGATTCGCCCAATGAATCCTTAATATTTAGTCGTTTTCAGCCAATATTTTGGATTTTTGAAAATTTCACTTTTTTGTGAAAATATCCACTAAATGAGGGAATAATATGTGTGAGGGTACCCCAGGAGAGTTCCAAATGTGTGTGGGTAGAATATATATCCCACAGGGGTAAAATTGAAAAAAGTTGAAAAACATTTTTTTTGGACTTAGTCATTTTTCCGGCGTTTATCAGACTTTCAGATAGAGGAAATGTCAGTGAGCGTTCCGATTTCAGTTCCAGAGC
The DNA here is from genome assembly GCF_046119375.1 of Phyllobates terribilis. Classification (NCBI taxonomy): domain Eukaryota; kingdom Metazoa; phylum Chordata; class Amphibia; order Anura; family Dendrobatidae; genus Phyllobates; species Phyllobates terribilis. The sequence continues at coordinate 8,571,274 of NW_027362805.1, read as the reverse complement.
GATTGGCCCAATGAGTCCTTCTATTTAGTCGTTTTCAGCCAATATTTTGGATTTTTGAAAATTTCACTTTTTTGTGAAAATATCCACTAAATGAGGGAATAATATGTGTGAGGGTACCCCAGGAGAGTTCCAAATGTGTGTGGGTAGAATATATATCCCACGGGGTAAAATTGAAAAAAGTTTTAAAAAATTTTTTTTTGGACTTAGTAATTTCTCCGGCGTTTATCAGACTTTCAGATATTTTACCCACGGGGTAAAATAGAAAAAAGTTTAAAAATTTTTTTTCTTGGACTTAGTCATTTTTCCGGCGTTTATCAGACTTTCAGCTAGGGGAAATGTCAGTGAGCATTCCGATTTCAGTTCCAGAGCGATTCGCCCAATGAGTCCTTGATATTTAGTCGTTTTCAGCCAATATTTTGGATTTTTGAAAATTTCACTTTTTTGTGAAAATATCCGCTAAATGAGGGAATAATATGTGTGAGGGTACCCCAGGAGAGTTCCAAATGTGTGTGGGTAGAATATATATCCCACGTGGTAAAATTTAAAAAAGTTTAAAAAAAATTTTTCTTGGACTTAGTCATTTTTCCGGGGTTTATCAGACTTTCAGATAGGGGAAATGTCAGTGAGCGTTCCGATTTCAGTTCCAGAGCGATTCGACCAATGAGTCCTTGATATTTAGTCGTTTTCAGCCAATTTTCTGGATTTTTGAAAATTTCACTTTTTTGTTAAAATATCCACTAAATGAGGGAATAATATGTGTGAGGGTACCCCAGGAGAGTTCCAAATGTGTGTGGGTAGAATATATATCCCACGGGGTTAAAATTGAAAAAGGTTGAAAAACATTTTTTTTTGGACTTAGTCATTTCTCCGGCGTTTATCAGAATTTCAGATAGGGGAAATGTCAGTGAGCATTCCGATTTCAGTTCCAGAGTGATTCGCCCAATGAATCCTTGATATTTAGTCGTTTTCAGACAATTTTCTGGATTTTTGAAAACTTCACTTTTTTGTTAAAATATCCACTAAATGAGGGAATAATATGTGTGAGGGTACCCCAGGAGAGTTCCAAATGTGTGTGGGTAGAATATATATTCCACAGGGGTAAAATTGAAAAAAGTTGAAAAACATTTTTTTTTGGACTTAGTCATTTTTCCGGCGTTTATCAGACTTTCAGATAGAGGAAATGTCAGTGAGCGTTCCAATTTCAGTTCCAGAGCGATTCGCCCAATGAGTCCTTGATATTTAGTCGTTTTCAGCCAATTTTCTGGATTTTTGAAAATTTCAGTTTTTTGTGAAAATATCCACTAAATGAGGGAATAATATGTGTGAGGGTACCCCAGGAGAGTTCCAAATGTGTGTGGGTAGAATATATATCCCACGGGGGTAAAATTGAAAAAAGTTGAAAAACATTTTTTTTTGGACTTAGTCATTTTTCCGGCGTTTATCAGACTTTCAGATAGGGGAAATGTCAATGAGCGTTCCGATTTCAGTTCCAGAGCGATTCGCCCAATGAATTCTTAATATTTAGTCGTTTTCAGCCAATATTTTGGATTTTTGAAAATTTCACTTTTTTGTGAAAATATCCACTAAATGAGGGAATAATATGTGTGAGGGTACCCCAGGAGAGTTCCAAATGTGTGTGGGTAGAATATATATCCCACGGGGTAAAATTGAAAAAAGTTTTAAAAAATTTTTTTTTGGACTTAGTAATTTCTCCGGCGTTTATCAGACTTTCAGATAGGGGAAATGTCAGTGAGCATTCCGATTTCAGTTCCAGAGCGATTCGCCCAATGAATCCTTAATATTTAGTCGTTTTCAGCCAATATTTTGGATTTTTGAAAATTTCACTTTTTTGTGAAAATATCCACTAAATGAGGGAATAATATGTGTGAGGGTACCCCAGGAGAGTTCCAAATGTGTGTGGGTAGAATATATATCCCACAGGTGTAAAATTGAAAAAAGTTGAAAAACATTTTTTTTGGACTTAGTCATTTTTCCGGCGTTTATCAGACTTTCAGATAGAGGAAATGTCAGTGAGCGTTCCGATTTCAGTTCCAGAGCGATTGGCCCAATGAGTCCTTATATTTAGTCGTTTTCAGCCAATATTTTGGATTTTTTAAAATTTCACTTTTTTGTGAAAATATCCACTAAATGAGGGAATAATATGTGTGAGGGTACCCCAGGAGAGTTCCAAATGTGTGTGGGTAGAATATATATCCCACGGGGTAAAATAGAAAAAAGTTTAAAAAAATTTTTTCTTGGACTTAGTCATTTTTCCGGCGTTTATCAGACTTTCAGCTAGGGGAAATGTCAGTGAGCATTCCGATTTCAGTTCCAGAGCGATTCGCCCAATGAGTCCTTATATTTAGTCGTTTTCAGCCAATATTTTGGATTTTTTAAAATTTCACTTTTTTGTGAAAATATCCACTAAATGAGGGAATAATATGTGTGAGGGTACCCCAGGAGAGTTCCAAATGTGTGTGGGTAGAATGTATATCCCACGGGGTAAAATAGAAAAAAGTTTAAAAAAAATTTTTCTTGGACTTAGTCATTTTTCCGGCGTTTATCAGACTTTCAGCTAGGGGAAATGTCAGTGAGCATTCCGATTTCAGTTCCAGAGCGATTCGCCCAATGAGTCCTTGATATTTATTCGTTTTCAGCCAATATTTTGGATTTTTGAAAATTTCACTTTTTTGTGAAAATATCCGCTAAATGAGGGAATAATATGTGTGAGGGTATCCCAGGAGAGTTCCAAATGTGTGTGGGTAGAATATATATCCCACGGGGTTAAAATTGAAAAAGGTTGAAAAACATTTTTTTTTGGACTTAGTCATTTCTCCGGCGTTTATCAGACTTTCAGATAGAGGAAATGTCAGTGAGCGTTCCGATTTCAGTTCCAGAGCGATTTGCCCAATGTGTCCTTGATATTTAGTCGTTTTCAGCCAATTTTCTGGATTTTTGAAAATTTCAGTTTTTTGTGAAAATATCCACTAAATGAGGGAATAATATGTGTGAGGGTACCCCAGGAGAGTTCCAAATGTGTGTGGGTAGAATATATATCCCACGGGGGTAAAATTGAAAAAAGTTGAAAAACATTTTTTTTTGGACTTAGTCATTTTTCCGGCGTTTATCAGACTTTCAGATAGGGGAAATGTCAATGAGCGTTCCGATTTCAGTTCCAGAGCGATTCGCCCAATGAATTCTTAATATTTAGTCGTTTTCAGCCAATATTTTGGATTTTTGAAAATTTCACTTTTTTGTGAATATATCCACTAAATGAGGGAATAATATGTGTGAGGGTACCCCAGGAGAGTTCCAAATGTGTGTGGGTAGAATATATATCCCACGGGGTAAAATTGAAAAAAGTTTAAAAAAATTTTTTTTTGGACTTAGTAATTTCTCCGGCGTTTATCAGACTTTCAGATAGGGGAAATGTCAGTGAGCATTCCGATTTCAGTTCCAGAGCGATTCGCCCAATGAGTCCTTGATATTTAGTCGTTTTCAGCCAATTTTCTGGATTTTTGAAAATTTCAGTTTTTTGTGAAAATATCCACTAAATGAGGGAATAATATGTGTGAGGGTACCCCAGGAGAGTTCCAAATGTGTGTGGGTAGAATATATATCCCACGGGGGTAAAATTGAAAAAAGTTGAAAAACATTTTTTTTTGGACTTAGTCATTTTTCTGGCGTTTATCAGCCTTTCAGATAGGGGAAATGTCAATGAGCGTTCCGATTTCAGTTCCAGAGCGATTCGCCCAATGAAACCTTAATATTTAGTCGTTTTCAGCCAATATTTTGGATTTTTGAAAATTTCACTTTTTTGTGAAAATATCCACTAAATGAGGGAATAATATGTGTGAGGGTACCCCAGGAGAGTTCCAAATGTGTGTGGGTAGAATATATATCCCACAGGGGTAAAATTGAAAAAAGTTGAAAAACATTTTTTTTGGACTTAGTCATTTTTCCGGCGTTTATCAGACTTTCAGATAGAGGAAATGTCAGTGAGCGTTCCGATTTCAGTTCCAGAGCGATTGGCCCAATGAGTCCTTATATTTAGTCGTTTTCAGCCAATATTTTGGATTTTTGAAAATTTCACTTTTTTGTGAAAATATCCACTAAATGAGGGAATAATATGTGTGAGGGTACCCCAGGAGAGTTCCAAATGTGTGTGGGTAGAATATATATCCCACGGGGTAAAATAGAAAAAAGTTTAAAAAATTTTTTTCTTGGACTTAGTCATTTTTCCGGCGTTTATCAGACTTTCAGCTAGGGGAAAAGTCAGTGAGCATTCCGATTTCAGTTCCAGAGCGATTCGCCCAATGAGTCCTTGATATTTAGTCGTTTTCAGCCAATATTTTGGATTTTTGAAAATTTCACTTTTTTGTGAAAATATCCGCTAAATGAGGGAATAATATGTGTGAGGGTACCCCAGGAGAGTTCCAAATGTGTGTGGGTAGAATATATATCCCACGTGGTAAAATTTAAAAAAGTTTAAAAAAAATTTTTCTTGGACTTAGTCATTTTTCCGGGGTTTATCAGACTTTCAGATAGGGGAAATGTCAGTGAGCGTTCCGATTTCAGTTCCAGAGCGATTCGACCAATGAGTCCTTGATATTTAGTCGTTTTCAGCCAATTTTCTGGATTTTTGAAAATTTCACTTTTTTGTGAAAATATCCACTAAATGAGGGAATAATATGTGTGAGGGTACCCCAGGAGAGTTCCAAATGTGTGTGGGTAGAATATATATCCCACTGGGGTAAAATTGAAAAAAGTTGAAAAACATTTTTTTTGGACTTAGTAATTTTTCCTGCTTTTATCAGACTTTCAGATAGGGGAAATGTCAGTGAGCATTCCGATTTCAGTTCCAGAGCGATTCGCCCAATGAATCCTTGATATTTAGTCGTTTTCAGCCAATTTTCTGGATTTTTCAAAATTTCAGTTTTTTGTGAAAATATCCACTAAATGAGGGAATAATATGTGTGAGGGTACCCCAGGAGAGTTCCAAATGTGTGTGGGTAGAATATATATCCCACGGGGGTAAAATTGAAAAAAGTTGAAAAACATTTTTTTTGGACTTAGTCATTTTTCCGGCGTTTATCAGACTTTCAGATAGAGGAAATGTCAGTGAGCGTTCCGATGTCAGTTCCAGAGCGATTGGCCCAATGAGTCCTTATATTTAGTCGTTTTCAGCCAATATTTTGGATTTTTGAAAATTTCACTTTTTTGTGAAAATATCCACTAAATGAGGGAATAATATGTGTGAGGGTACCCCAGGAGAGTTCCAAATGTGTGTGGGTAGAATATATATCCCACGGGGTAAAATAGAAAAAAGTTTAAAAAATTTTTTTCTTGGACTTAGTCATTTTTCCGGCGTTTATCAGACTTTCAGCTAGGGGAAATGTCAGTGAGCATTCCGATTTCAGTTCCAGAGCGATTCGCCCAATGAGTCCTTGATATTTAGTCGTTTTCAGCCAATATTTTGGATTTTTGAAAATTTCACTTTTTTGTGAAAATATCCGCTAAATGAGGGAATAATATGTGTGAGGGTACCCCAGGAGAGTTCCAAATGTGTGTGGGTAGAATATATATCCCACGTGGTAAAATTTAAAAAAGTTTAAAAAAAAATTTTCTTGGACTTAGTCATTTTTCCGGGGTTTATCAGAATTTCAGATAGGGGAAATGTCAGTGAGCATTCCGATTTCAGTTCCAGAGTGATTCGCCCAATGAATCCTTGATATTTAGTCGTTTTCAGACAATTTTCTGGATTTTTGAAAATTTCACTTTTTTGTTAAAATATCCACTAAATGAGGGAATAATATGTGTGAGGGTACCCCAGGAGAGTTCCAAATGTGTGTGGGTAGAATATATATTCCACAGGGGTAAAATTGAAAAAAGTTGAAAAACATTTTTTTTTGGACTTAGTCATTTTTCCGGCGTTTATCAGACTTTCAGATAGAGGAAATGTCAGTGAGCTTTCCGATTTCAGTTCCAGAGCGATTCGCCCAATGAGTCCTTGATATTTAGTCGTTTTCAGCCAATTTTCTGGATTTTTGAAAATTTCAGTTTTTTGTGAAAATATCCACTAAATGAGGGAATAATATGTGTGAGGGTACCCCAGGAGAGTTCCAAATGTGTGTGGGTAGAATATATATCCCACGGGGGTAAAATTGAAAAAAGTTGAAAAACATTTTTTTTGGACTTAGTAATTTTTCCTGCTTTTATCAGACTTTCAGATAGGGGAAATGTCAGTGAGCATTCCGATTTCAGTTCCAGAGCGATTCGCCCAATGAATCCTTGATATTTTGTCGTTTTCAGCCAATTTTCTGGATTTTTCAAAATTTCACTTTTTTGTTAAAATATCCACTAAATGAGGGAATAATATGTGTGAGGGTACCCCAGGAGAGTTCCAAATGTGTGTGGGTAGAATATATATCCCACGGGGTTAAAATTGAAAAAGATTGAAAAACATTTTTTTTTGGACTTAGTCATTTCTCCGGCGTTTATCAGACTTTCAGATAGGGGAAATGTCAGTGAGCATTCCGATTTCAGTTCCAGAGTGATTCGCCCAATGAATCCTTGATATTTAGTCGTTTTCAGACAATTTTCTGGATTTTTGAAAATTTCACTTTTTTGTGAAAATATCCACTAAATGAGGGAATAATATGTGTGAGGGTACCCCAGGAGAGTTCCAAATGTGTGTGGGTAGAATATATATCCCACGGGGTAAAATTGAAAAAAGTTTTAAAAAATTTTTTTTTGGACTTAGTAATTTCTCCGGCGTTTATCAGACTTTCAGATAGGGGAAATGTCAGTGAGCATTCCGATTTCAGTTCCAGAGCGATTCGCCCAATGAGTCCTTGATATTTAGTCGTTTTCAGCCAATATTTTGGATTTTTGAAAATTTCACTTTTTTGTGAAAATATCCACTAAATGAGGGAATAATATGTGTGAGGGTACCCCAGGAGAGTTTCAAATGTGTGTGGGTAGAATACATATCCCACGGGGGTAAAATTGAACAAAAAGTTGAAAAAATTTTTTTTTGGACTTAGTCATTTTTCCGGCGTTTATCAGACTTTCAGATAGGGGAAATGTGAGTGAGCATTCCGATTTCAGTTCCAGAGCGATTCGTCCAATGAGTCCTTGATATTTAGTCATTTTCAGCCAATTTTCTGGATTTTTGAAAATTTCACTTTTTTGCGAAAATATCAAGTAAATGAGGGAATAATATGTGTGAGGGTACCCCAGGAGAGTTCCAAATGTGTGTGGGTAGAATATATATCCTACGGGGGTAAAATTGAAAAAGTTGAAAGATTTTTTTTTTTGGACTTATTCATTTTTCCGGCGTTTATCAGACTTTCAGATAGGGCAAATACCAGTGAGCGTTCCGATTTCAGTTCCAGAGCGATTCGCCCAATGAGTCTTTGATATTTAGTCGTTTTCAGCCAATTTTCTGGATTTTTGAAAATTTCACTTTTTTTGTGAAAATATCCACTAAATGAGGGAATAATATGTGTGAGGGTACCCCAGGAGAGTTCCAATTGTGTGTGGGCAGAATATATATCCCACGGGGTAAAATTTAAAAAAGTTAAAAAAAAAATTTTTTTGGACTTAGTAATTTTTCCGGCGTTTATCAGACTTTCAGATAGGGCAAATATCAGTGAGCGTTCCGATTTCAGTTCCAGAGCGATTCGCCCAATGAGTCCTTGATATTTAGTCGTTTTCAGCCAATTTTCTGGATTTTTGAAAATGTTACTTTTTTTGTGAAAATATCCACTAAATGAGGGAACAATATGTGTGAGGGTACCCCAGGAGACTTCCAAATGTGTGTGGGTAGAATATATATCCCACGGGGGTAAAATTGAAAAAAGTTGAAAAAAATTTTTTTTTTGGCTTAGTCATTTTTCCGGCGTTTATCAGACTTTCAGATATGGGAAATGTGAGTGAGCATTCCGATTTCAGTTCCAGAGCGATTCGCCCAATGAGTCCTTGATATTTAGTCGTTTTCAGCCAATTTTCTGGATTTTTGAAAATTTCACTTTTTTGTGAAAATATCAAGTAAATGAGGGAATAATATGTGTGAGGGTACCCCAGGAGAGTTCCAAATGTGTGTGGGTAGAATATATATACTACGGGGGTAAAATTGAAAAAAGTTTAAAAATTTTTTTTCTTGGACTTAGTCATTTTTCCAGCGTTTATCAGACTTTCAGATAGGGCAAATATCAGTGAGCGTTCCGATTTCAGTTCCAGAGTGATTCAACCAATGAGTCCTTGATATTTAGTCGTTTTCATCCAATTTTCAGGATTTTTGAAAATTTCCCTTTTTTGTGAAAATATCCACTAAATGAGGGAATAATATGTGTGAGGGTACCCCAGGAGACTTCCAAATGTGTGTGGGTAGAATATATATCCCACGGGGGTAAAATTTAAAAGAGTTGAAAACATTTTTTTTTTTGGCTTAGTCATTTTTCCTGCGTTTATCAGACTTTCAGATAGGGGAAATGTGAGTGAGCATTCCGATTTCAGTTCCAGAGCGATTCGCCCAATGAGTCCTTGATATTTAGTCATTTTCAGCCAATTTTCTGGATTTTTGAAAATTTCACTTTTTTGCGAAAATATCAAGTAAATGAGGGAATAATATGTGTGAGGGTACCCCAGGAGAGTTCCAAATGTGTGTGGGTAGAATATATATCCTACGGGGGTAAAATTGGAAAAAGTTGAAAGATTTTTTTTTTTGGACTTATTCATTTTTCCGGCGTTTATCAGACTTTCAGATAGGGCAAATACCAGTGAGCATTCCGATTTCAGTTCCAGAGCGATTCGCCCAATGAGTCTTTGATATTTAGTCGTTTTCAGCCAATTTTCTGGATTTTTGAAAATTTCACTTTTTTTGTGAAAATATCCACTAAATGAGGGAATAATATGTGTGAGGGTACCCCAGGAGAGTTCCAATTGTGTGTTGGCAGAATATATATCCCACGGGGTAAAATTTAAAAAAGTTAAAAAAATTTTTTTCTTGGACTTAGTAATTTTTCGGGCGTTTATCAGACTTTCAGATAGGGCAAATATCAGTGAGCGTTCCGATTTCAGTTCCAGAGCGATTCGCCCAATGAGTCCTTGATATTTAGTCGTTTTCAGCCAATTTTCTGGATTTTTGAAAATGTTACTTTTTTTGTGAAAATATCCACTAAATGAGGGAATAATATGTGTGAGGGTACAACAGGAGACTTCCAAATGTGTGTGGGTAGAATATATATCCCACGGGGGTAAAATTGAAAAAAGTTGAAAAAATTTTTTTTTTTGGCTTAGTCATTTTTCCGGCGTTTATCAGACTTTCAGATATGGGAAATGTGAGTGAGCATTCCGATTTCAGTTCCAGAGCGATTCGCCCAATGAGTCCTTGATATTTAGTCGTTTTCAGCCAATTTTCTGGATTTTTGAAAATTTCACTTTTTTGTGAAAATATCAAGTAAATGAGGGAATAATATGTGTGAGGGTACCCCAGGAGAGTTCCAAATGTGTGTGGGTAGAATATATATACTACGGGGGTAAAATTGAAAAAAGTTTAAAAATTTTTTTTCTTGGACTTAGTCATTTTTCCAGCGTTTATCAGACTTTCAGATAGGGCAAATATCAGTGAGCGTTCCGATTTCAGTTCCAGAGTGATTCAACCAATGAGTCATTGATATTTAGTCGTTTTCATCCAATTTTCAGGATTTTTGAAAATTTCCCTTTTTTGTGAAAATATCCACTAAATGAGGGAATAATATGTGTGAGGGTACCCCAGGAGACTTCCAAATGTGTGTGGGTAGAATATATATCCCACGGGGGTAAAATTTAAAAGAGTTGAAAACATTTTTTTTTTTGGCTTAGTCATTTTTCCTGCGTTTATCAGACTTTCAGATAGGGGAAATGTGAGTGAGCATTCCGATTTCAGTTCCAGAGCGATTCGCCCAATGAGTCCTTGATATTTAGTCATTTTCAGCCAATTTTCTGGATTTTTGAAAATTTCACTTTTTTGCGAAAATATCAAGTAAATGAGGGAATAATATGTGTGAGGGTACCCCAGGAGAGTTCCAAATGTGTGTGGGTAGAATATATATCCTACGGGGGTAAAATTGGAAAAAGTTGAAAGATTTTTTTTTTTGGACTTATTCATTTTTCCGGCGTTTATCAGACTTTCAGATAGGGCAAATACCAGTGAGCGTTCCGATTTCAGTTCCAGAGCGATTCGCCCAATGAGTCTTTGATATTTAGTCGTTTTCAGCCAATTTTCTGGATTTTTGAAAATTTCACTTTTTTTGTGAAAATATCCACTAAATGAGGGAATAATATGTGTGAGGGTACCCCAGGAGAGTTCCAATTGTGTGTGGGCAGAATATATATCCCACGGGGTAAAATTTAAAAAAGTTAAAAAAAATTTTTTCTTGGACTTAGTAATTTTTCGGGCGTTTATCAGACTTTCAGATAGGGCAAATATCAGTGAGCGTTCCGATTTCAGTTCCAGAGCGATTCGCCCAATGAGTCCTTGATATTTAGTCGTTTTCAGCCAATTTTCTGGATTTTTGAAAATGTTACTTTTTTTGTGAAAATATCCACTAAATGAGGGAATAATATGTGTGAGGGTACCCCAGGAGACTTCCAAATGTGTGTGGGTAGAATATATATCTCACGGGGGTAAAATTGAAAAAAGTTGAAAAAAATTTTTTTTTTGGCTTAGTCATTTTTCCGGCGTTTATCAGACTTTCAGATATGGGAAATGTGAGTGAGCATTCCGATTTCAGTTCCAGAGCGATTCGCCCATTGAGTCCTTGATATTTAGTCGTTTTCAGCCAATTTTCTGGATTTTTGAAAATTTCACTTTTTTGTGAAAATATCAAGTAAATGAGGGAATAATATGTGTGAGGGTACCCCAGGAGAGTTCCAAATGTGTGTGGGTAGAATATATATACTACGGGGGTAAAATTGAAAAAAGTTTAAAAATTTTTTTTCTTGGACTTAGTCATTTTTCCAGCGTTTATCAGACTTTCAGATAGGGCAAATATCAGTGAGCGTTCCGATTTCAGTTCCAGAGTGATTCAACCAATGAGTCCTTGATATTTAGTCGTTTTCATCCAATTTTCAGGATTTTTGAAAATTTCCCTTTTTTGTGAAAATATCCACTAAATGAGGGAATAATATGTGTGAGGGTACCCCAGGAGACTTCCAAATGTGTGTGGGTAGAATATATATCCCACGGGGGTAAAATTTAAAAGAGTTGAAAACATTTTTTTTTTTGGCTTATTCATTTTTCCTGCGTTTATCAGACTTTCAGATAGGGCAAATATCAGTGAGCGTTCCGATTTCAGTTCCAGAGCGATTCGCCCAATGAGTCCTTGATATTTAGTCGTTTTCAGCCAATTTTCTGGATTTTTGAAAATTTCACTTTTTTGTGAAAATATCAAGTAAATGAGGGAATAATATGTGTGAGGGTACCCCAGGAGAGTTCCAATTGTGTGTGGGTAGAATATATATACTACGGGGGTAAAATTGAAAAAAGTTTAAAAAATTTTTTTCTTGGACTTAGTCATTTTTCCAGCGTTTATCAGACTTTCAGATAGGGCAAATATCAGTGAGCGTTCCGATTTCAGTTCCAGAGTGATTCAACCAATGAGTCCTTGATATTTAGTCGTTTTCATCCAATTTTCAGGATTTTTGAAAATTTCCCTTTTTTGTGAAAATATCCACTAAATGAGGGAATAATATGTGTGAGGGTACCCCAGGAGACTTCCAAATGTGTGTGGGTAGAATATATATCCCACGGGGGTAAAATTTAAAAGAGTTGAAAACATTTTTTTTTTTGGCTTAGTCATTTTTCCTGCGTTTATCAGACTTTCAGATAGGGGAAATGTGAGTGAGCATTCCGATTTCAGTTCCAGAGCGATTCGCCCAATGAGTCCTTGATATTTAGTCGTTTTCAGCCAATTTTCTGGATTTTTGAAAATTTCACTTTTTTGTGAAAATATCCACTAAATGAGGGAATAATATGTGTGAGGGTACTCCAGGAGAGTTCCATTTGTGTGTGGGTAGAATATATATCCTACGCGGGTAAAATTGGAAAAAGTTGAAAGATTTTTTTTTTTTGGACTTAGCCATTTTTCCGGCGTTTATCAGACTTTCAGATAGGGCAAATATCAGTGACCGTTCCTATTTCAGTTCCAGAGCGATTCGCTCAATGAGTCCTTGATATTTAGTCGTTTTCAGTCAATTTTCTGTTTTTTTGAAAATTTCACTTTTTTGTGAAAATATCCACTAAATGAGGGAATAATATGTGTGAGGGTACCCCAGGAGAGTTCCAATTGTGTGTGGGCAGAATATAAATCCCACGGGGTAAAATTTAAAAAAGTTTTAAAAAATTTTTCTTGGACTTAGTAATTTTTCCGGCGTTTATCAGACTTTCAGATAGGGGAAATGTCAGTGAGCGTTCCGATTTCAGTTCCAGAGCGATTCGACCAATGAGTCCTTGATATTTGGTCGTTTTCATCCAATTTTCAGTATTTTTGAAAATTTCACTTTTTTGTGAAAATATCCACTAAATGAGGGAATAATATGTGTGAGGGTACCCCAGGAGACTTCCAAATGTGTGTGGGTAGAATATATATCCCACGGGGGTAAAATTGAAAAAAGTTGAAAATATTTTTTTTTTGCTTAGTCATTTTTCCGGCGTTTATCAGACTTTCAGATAGGGCAAATATCAGTGAGCGTTCCGATTTCAGTTCCAGAGCGATTCGCCCAATGAGTCCTTGATATTTAGTCGTTTTCAGCCAATTTTCTGGATTTTTGAAAATTTCACTTTTTTTGTGAAAATATCCACTAAATGAGGGAATAATATGTGTGAGGGTACCCCAGGAGAGTTCCAATTGTGTGTGGGCAGAATATATATCCCACGGGGTAAAATTTAAAAAAGTTTAAAACAAATTTTTCTTGGACTTAGTCATTTTTCCGGCGTTTATCAGACTTTCAGATAGGGGAAATGTAAGTGAGCATTCCGATTTCAGTTCCAGAGCGATTCGACCAATGAGTCCTTGATATTTAGTCGTTTACATCCAATTTTCAGGATTTATGAAAATGTCACTTTTTTGTGAAAATATCCCCTAAATGAGGGAATAATATGTGTGAGGGTACCCCAGGAGACTTCCAAATGTGTGTGGGTAGAATATATATCCCACGGGGGTAAAATTGAAAAAAGTTGAAAAAATTTTTTTTTTGGCTTAGTCATTTTTCCGGCGTTTATCAGACTTTCAGATAGGGCAAATATCAGTGAGCTTTCCGATTTCAGTTCCAGAGCGATTCGCCCAATGAGTCCTTGATATTTAGTTGTTTTCAGCCAATTTTCAGAATTTTTGAAAATTTCACTTTTTTGTGAAAATATCAAGTAAATGAGGGAATAATATGTGTCAGAGTACCCCAGGAGAGTTCCAAATGTGTGTGGGTAGAATATATATCCTACGGGGGTAAAATTGAAAAAAGTTGAATAATTTTTTTGGACTTAGTCATTTTTCCTGCGTTTATCAGACTTTCAGAGAGGGGAAATGTCAGTGAGCGTTCCGATTTCAGTTCCAGAGCGATTCGCCCAATGAGTCCTTGATATTTAGTCGTTTTCAGCCAATTTTCTGGATTTTTGAAAATTTCACTTTTTTTTTTAAATATCCACTAAATGAGGGAACAATATGTGTGAGGGTACCCCAGGAGACTTCCAAATGTGTGTGGGTAGAATATATATCCCACGGGGGCAAAATTGAAAAAAGTTGAATAATTTTTTTTTTTGGACTTAGTCATTTTTCCGGCGTTTATCAGACTTTCAGATAGGGTAAATGTCACTGAGCGTTCTGATTTCAGTTCCAGAGCGATTCGACCAATGAGTCCTTGATATTTAGTTGTTTTCAGCCAATTTTCAGAATTTTTAAAAATTTCACTTTTTTGTGAAAATATCAAGTAAATGAGGGAATAATATTTGTGAGGGAACCCCAGGAGAGTTCCAAATGTGTGTGGGTAGAATATATATCCTACGGGGGTAAAATTGAAAAAAGTTGAATAATTTTTTTGGACTTAGTCATTTTTCCTGCGTTTATCAGACTTTCAGAGAGGGGAAATGTCAGTGAGCGTTCCGATTTCAGTTCCAGAGCGATTCGCCCAATGAGTCCTTGATATTTAGTCGTTTTCAGCCAATTTTCTGGATTTTTGAAAATTTCACTTTTTTTGTGAAAATATCCACTAAATGAGGGAATAATATGTGTGAGGGTACCCCAGGAGAGTTCCAAATGTGTGTGGGTAGAATATATATCCCACGGGGGTAAAATTGAAAAAAGTTGAATAATTTTTTTTTTTGGACTTTGTCATTTTTCTAGCGTTTATCAGACTTTCAGAGAGGGCACATATCAGTGAGCGTTCCGATTTTAGTTCCAGAGCGATTCGCCCAATGAGTCCTTGATATTTAGTCGTTTTCAGCCAATTTTCTGGATTTTTGAAAATTTCACTTTTTTGTGAAAATATCCACTAAATGAGGGAATAATATGTGTGAGGGTACCCCAGGAGAGTTCCAATTGTGTGTGGTCAGAATATATATCCCACGGGGTAAAATTTAAAAATGTTTAAAACATTTTTTTTTGGACTTAGTCATTTTTCCGGCGTTTATCAGACTTTCAGAGAGGGGAAATGTCAGTGAGCATTCCGATTTCAGTTCCAGAGCGATTCGCCCAATGAGTCCTTGATATTTAGTCGTTTTCAGCCAATTTTCTGGATTTTTGAAAATTTCACTTTTTTGTGAAAATATCCACTAAATGAGGGAACAATATGTGTGATGGTACCCCAGGAGACTTCCAAATGTGTGTGGGTAGAATATATATCCCACGGGGGAAAATTGAAAAAAGTTGAATAATTTTTTTTTTTGGACTTAGTCATTTTTCCGGCGTTTATCAGACTTTCAGATAGGGGAAATGTCAGTGAGCGTTCTGATTTCAGTTCCAGAGCGATTCGACCAATGAGTCCTTGATATTTAGTTGTTTTCAGCCAATTTTCTGAATTTTTGAAAATTTAACTTTTTTGTGAAAATATCAAGTAAATGAGGGAATAATATGTGTGAGGGAACCCCAGGAGAGTTCCAAATGTGTGTGGGTAGAATATATATCGTACGGGGGTAAAATTGAAAAAAGTTGAAAAAAATTTTTTTTTGGACTTAGTCATTTTTCCAGCATTTATCAGACTTTCAGATAGGGCAAATATCAGTGAGCATTCCGATTTCAGTTCCAGAGCGATTCGCCCAATGAGTCCTTGATATTTAGTCGTTTTCAGCCAATTTTCTGGATTTTTGAAAATTTCACTTTTTTGTGAAAATATCCACTAAATGAGGGAATATGTGTGAGGGTACCCCAGGAGAGTTCCAATTGTGTGTGGTCAGAATATATATCCCACGGGGTAAAATTTAAAAATGTTTAAAAAATTTTTTTTTGGACTTAGTCATTTTTCCGGCGTTTATCAGACTTTCACAGAGGGGAAATGTCAGTGAGCGTTCCGATTTCAGTTCCAGAGCGATTCGCCCAATGAGTCCTTGATATTCAGTCGTTTTTAGCCAATTTTCTGGATTTTTGAAAATTTCACTTTTTTGTGAAAATATCCACTAAATGAGGGAATAATATGTGTGAGGGTACCCCAGGAGAGTTCCAAATGTGTGTGGGTAGAATATATATCCCACGGGGTAAAATTTAAAAAAGTTTAAAAAAAATTTTTCTTGGACTTAGTCATTTTTCCGGCATTTATCAAACTTTCAGATAGGGGAAATGTGAGTGAGCGTTCCGATTTCAGTTCCAGTGCGATTCGCCCAATGAGTCCTTGATATTTAGTCGTTTTCAGCCAATTTTCTGGATTTTTGAAAATTTCACTTTTTTGTGAAAATATCCACTAAATGAGGGAATAATATGTGTGAGGGTACCGCAGGAGAGTTCCAAATGTGTGTGGGTAGAATATGTATCCCACTGGGGTAAAATTGAAATAAGTTGAATAATTTTTTTTTTTGGACTTAGTCATTTTTCCTGCGTTTATCAGACTTTCAGAGAGGGGAAATGTCAGTGAGCGTTCCGATTTCAGTTCCAGAGCGATTCGCCCAATGAGTCCGTGATATTTAGTCGTTTTCAGCCAATTTTCTGGATTTTTGAAAATTTCACTTTTTTTGTGAAAATATCCACTAAATGAGGGAATAATATGTGTGAGGGTACCCCAGGAGAGTTCCAAATGTGTGTGGGTAGAATATATATCCCACGGGGGTAAAATTGAAAAAAGTTGAATAATTTTTTTTTTTGGACTTTTTGTCATTTGTCTGGCGTTTATCAGACTTTCAGAGAGGGCACATATCAGTGAGCGTTCCGATTTCAGTTCCAGAGCGATTCGCCCAATGAGTCCTTGATATTTAGTCGTTTTCAGCCAATTTTCTGGATTTTTGAAAATTTCACTTTTTTGTGAAAATATCCACTAAATGAGGGAATAATATGTGTGAGGGTACCCCAGGAGAGTTCCAATTGTGTGTGGTCAGAATATATATCCCACGGGGTAAAATTTAAAAATGTTTAAAACATTTTTTTTTGGACTTAGTCATTTTTCCGGCGTTTATCAGACTTTCAGAGAGGGGAAATGTCAGTGAGCGTTCCGATTTCAGTTCCAGAGCGATTCGCCCAATGAGTCCTTGATATTTAGTCGTTTTCAGCCAATTTTCTGGATTTTTGAAAATTTCACTTTTTTGTGAAAATATCCACTAAATGAGGGAACAATATGTGTGATGGTACCCCAGGAGACTTCCAAATGTGTGTGGGTAGAATATATATCCCACGGGGGAAAATTGAAAAAAGTTGAATAATTTTTTTTTTTGGACTTAGTCATTTTTCCGGCGTTTATCAGACTTTCAGATAGGGGAAATGTCAGTGAGCGTTCTGATTTCAGTTCCAGAGCGATTCGACCAATGAGTCCTTGATATTTAGTTGTTTTCAGCCAATTTTCTGAATTTTTGAAAATTTAACTTTTTTGTGAAAATATCAAGTAAATGAGGGAATAATATGTGTGAGGGAACCCCAGGAGAGTTCCAAATGTGTGTGGGTAGAATATATATCGTACGGGGGTAAAATTGAAAAAAGTTGAAAAAAATTTTTTTTTGGACTTAGTCATTTTTCCAGCATTTATCAGACTTTCAGATAGGGCAAATATCAGTGAGCATTCCGATTTCAGTTCCAGAGCGATTCGCCCAATGAGTCCTTGATATTTAGTCGTTTTCAGCCAATTTTCTGGATTTTTGAAAATTTCACTTTTTTGTGAAAATATCCACTAAATGAGGGAATATGTGTGAGGGTACCCCAGGAGAGTTCCAATTGTGTGTGGTCAGAATATATATCCCACGGGGTAAAATTTAAAAATGTTTAAAAAATTTTTTTTTGGACTTAGTCATTTTTCCGGCGTTTATCAGACTTTCACAGAGGGGAAATGTCAGTGAGCGTTCCGATTTCAGTTCCAGAGCGATTCGCCCAATGAGTCCTTGATATTCAGTCGTTTTTAGCCAATTTTCTGGATTTTTGAAAATTTCACTTTTTTGTGAAAATATCCACTAAATGAGGGAATAATATGTGTGAGGGTACCCCAGGAGAGTTCCAAATGTGTGTGGGTAGAATATATATCCCACGGGGGTAAAATTGAAAAAAGTTGAATAATTTTTTTTTTTGGACTTAGTCATTTTTCCGGCGTTTATCAGACTTTCAGAGAGGGCACATATCAGTGAGCGTTCCGTTTTCAGTTCCAGAGCGATTCGCCCAATGAGTCCTTGATATTTAGTCGTTTTCAGCCAATTTTCTGGATTTTTGAAAATTTCACTTTTTTGTGAAAATATCCACTAAATGAGGGAATAATATGTGTGAGGGTACCCCAGGAGAGTTCCAAATGTGTGTGGGTAGAATATGTATCCCACTGGGGTAAAATTGAAATAAGTTGAATAATTTTTTTTTTTGGACTTAGTCATTTTTCCTGCGTTTATCAGACTTTCAGAGAGGGGAAATGTCAGTGAGCGTTCCGATTTCAGTTCCAGAGCGATTCGCCCAATGAGTCCGTGATATTTAGTCGTTTTCAGCCAATTTTCTGGATTTTTGAAAATTTCACTTTTTTTGTGAAAATATCCACTAAATGAGGGAATAATATGTGTGAGGGTACCCCAGGAGAGTTCCAAATGTGTGTGGGTAGAATATATATCCCACGGGGGTAAAATTGAAAAAAGTTGAATAATTTTTTTTTTTGGACTTTTTGTCATTTGTCTGGCGTTTATCAGACTTTCAGAGAGGGCACATATCAGTGAGCGTTCCGATTTCAGTTCCAGAGCGATTCGCCCAATGAGTCCTTGATATTTAGTCGTTTTCAGCCAATTTTCTGGATTTTTGAAAATTTCACTTTTTTGTGAAAATATCCACTAAATGAGGGAATAATATGTGTGAGGGTACCCCAGGAGAGTTCCAATTGTGTGTGGTCAGAATATATATCCCACGGGGTAAAATTTAAAAATGTTTAAAACATTTTTTTTTGGACTTAGTCATTTTTCCGGCGTTTATCAGACTTTCAGAGAGGGGAAATGTCAGTGAGCGTTCCGATTTCAGTTCCAGAGCGATTCGCCCAATGAGTCCTTGATATTTAGTCGTTTTCAGCCAATTTTCTGGATTTTTGAAAATTTCACTTTTTTGTGAAAATATCAAGTAATTGAGGGAATAATATGTGTGAGGGAACCCCAGGAGAGTTCCAAATGTGTGTGGGTAGAATATATATCCTACGGGGGTAAAATTGAAAAAAGTTGAAAAAATTTTTTTTTTGGACTTAGTCATTTTTCCGTCGTTTATCAGACTTTCAGATAGGGGAAATGTCCGCGAGCGTTCCGATTTCAGTTCCAGAGCGATTCGCCCAATGAGTCCTTGATATTTAGTCGTTTTCAGCCAATTTTCTGGATTTTTGAAAATTTCACTTTTTTTGTGAAAATATCCACTAAATGAGGGAATAATATGTGTGAGGGTACCCCAGGAGAGTTCCAAATGTGTGTGGGTAGAATATATATCCCACGGGGTAAAATTTAAAAAAGTTTAAAAAAAAATTTTCTTGGACTTAGTCATTTTTCCGGCATTTATCAGACTTTCAGATAGGGGAAATGTGAGTGAGCGTTCCGATTTCAGTTCCAGTGCCATTCGCCCAATGAGTCCTTGATATTTAGTCGTTTTCAGCCAATTTTCTGGATTTTTGAAAATTTCACTTTTTTGTGAAAATATCCACTAAATGAGGGAATAATATGTGTGAGGGTACCCCAGGAGAGTTCCAAATGTGTGTGGGTAGAATATATATCCCATGAGGGTAAAATTGAAAAAAAGTTGAAAAAATTTTTTTTTTGGACTTAGTCATTTTTCCGGAGTTTATCAGACTTTCAGATAGGGGAAATGTCCGTGAGCGTTCCGATTTCAGTTCCAGAGCGATTCGCCCAATGAGTCCTTGATATTTAGTCGTTTTCAGCCAATTTTCTGGATTTTTGAAAACTTCACTTTTTTGTGAAAATATCCGCTAAATGAGGGAATAATATGTGTGAGGGTACCCCAGGAGAGTTCCAAATGTGTGTGGGCAGAATATATATCATACTGGGTAAAATTTAAAAAAGTTTAAAAAATTTTTTTTTGGACTTAGTCATTTTTCCGGCATTTATCAGACTTTCAGAGAGGGGAAATGTCAGTGAGCGTTCCGATTTCAGTTCCAGAGCGATTCGCCCAATGAGTCCTTGATATTTAGTCGTTTTCAGCCAATTTTCTGGATTTTTGAAAATTTCACTTTTTTGTGAAAATATCCACTAAATGAGGGAATATGTGTGAGGGTACCCCAGGAGAGTTCCAATTGTGTGTGGTCAGAATATATATCCCACGGGGTAAAATTTAAAAATGTTTAAAAAATTTTTTTTTGGACTTAGTCATTTTTCCGGCGTTTATCAGACTTTCACAGAGGGGAAATGTCAGTGAGCATTCTGATTTCAGTTCCAGAGCGATTCGCCCAATGAGTCCTTGATATTCAGTCGTTTTCAGCCAATTTTCTGGATTTTTGAAAATTTCACTTTTTTGTGAAAATATCCACTAAATGAGGGAATAATATGTGTGAGGGTACCCCAGAAGACTTCCAAATGTGTGTGGGTAGAATATATATCCCACGGGGGTAAAATTGAAAAAAGTTGAAAAAAATTTTTTTTTGGACTTAGTCATTTTTCCGGAGTTTATCAGACTTTCAGATAGGGGAAATGTCCGTGAGCGTTCCGATTTCAGTTCCAGAGCGATTCGCCCAATGAGTCCTTGATATTTAGTCGTTTTCAGCCAATTTTCTGGATTTTTGAAAACTTCACTTTTTTGTGAAAATATCCGCTAAATGAGGGAATAATATGTGTGAGGGTACCCCAGGAGAGTTCCAAATGTGTGTGGGCAGAATATATATCATACTGGGTAAAATTTAAAAAAGTTTAAAAAATTTTTTTTTGGACTTAGTCATTTTTCCGGCGTTTATCAGACTTTCAGAGAGGGGAAATGTCAGTGAGCGTTCCGATTTCAGTTCCAGAGCGATTCGCCCAATGAGTCCTTGATATTTAGTCGTTTTCAGCCAATTTTCTGGATTTTTGAAAATTTCACTTTTTTGTGAAAATATCCACTAAATGAGGGAATATGTGTGAGGGTACCCCAGGAGAGTTCCAATTGTGTGTGGTCAGAATATATATCCCACGGGGTAAAATTTAAAAATGTTTAAAAAATTTTTTTTGGACTTAGTCATTTTTCCGGCGTTTATCAGACTTTCACAGAGGGGAAATGTCAGTGAGCGTTCCGATTTCAGTTCCAGAGCGATTCGCCCAATGAGTCCTTGATATTTAGTCGTTTTCAGCCAATTTTCTGGATTTTTGAAAACTTCACTTTTTTGTGAAAATATCCACTAAATGAGGGAATAATATGTGTGAGGGTACCCCAGGAGAGTTCCAATTGTGTGTGGTCAGAATATATATCCCACGGGGTAAAATTTAAAAATGTTTAAAAAATTTTTTTTTGGACTTACTCATTTTTCCGGCGTTTATCAGACTTTCAGAGAGGGGAAATGTCAGTGAGCGTTCCGATTTCAGTTCCAGAGCGAATCGCCCAATGAGTCCTTGATATTTAGTCGTTTTCAGCCAATTTTCTGGATTTTTGAAAATTTCACTTTTTTGTGAAAATATCCACTAAATGAGGGAATGATATGTGTGAGGGTACCCCAGGAGAGTTCCAAATGTGTGTGGGTAGAATATATATCCCACTGGGGTAAAATTGAAAAAAGTTGAATAATTTTTTTTTTGGACTTAGTCATTTTTCCTGCGTTTATCAGACTTTCAGAGAGGGGAAATGTCAGTGAGCGTTCCGATTTCAGTTCCAGAGCGAATCGCCCAATGAGTCCTTGATATTTAGTCGTTTTCAGCCAATTTTCTGGATTTTTGAAAATTTCACTTTTTTGTGAAAATATCCACTAAATGAGGGAACAATATGTGTGAGGGTACCCCAGGAGACTTCCAAATGTGTGTGGGTAGAATATATATCCCACGGGGGCAAAATTGAAAAAAGGTGAATAATTTTTTTTTTTGGACTTAGTCATTTTTCCGGCGTTTATCAGACTTTCAGATAGGGGAAATGTCAGTGAGCGTTCTGATTTCAGTTCCAGAGCGATTCGACCAATGAGTCCTTGATATTTAGTTGTTTTCAGCCAATTTTCTGAATTTTTGAAAATTTCACTTTTTTGTGAAAATATCAAGTAAATGAGGGAATAATATGTGTGAGGGTACCCCAGAAGACTTCCAAATGTGTGTGGGTAGAATATATATCCCACGGGGGTAAAATTGAAAAAAGTTGAAAAAATTTTTTTTTTGGACTTAGTCATTTTTCCGGAGTTTATCAGACTTTCAGATAGGGGAAATGTCCGTGAGCGTTCCGATTTCAGTTCCAGAGCGATTCGCCCAATGAGTCCTTGATATTTAGTCGTTTTCAGCCAATTTTCTGGATTTTTGAAAACTTCACTTTTTTGTGAAAATATCCGCTAAATGAGGGAATAATATGTGTGAGGGTACCCCAGGAGAGTTCCAAATGTGTGTGGGCAGAATATATATCATACTGGGTAAAATTTAAAAAAGTTTAAAAAATTTTTTTTTGGACTTAGTCATTTTTCCGGCGTTTATCAGACTTTCAGAGAGGGGAAATGTCAGTGAGCGTTCCGATTTCAGTTCCAGAGCGATTCGCCCAATGAGTCCTTGATATTTAGTCGTTTTCAGCCAATTTTCTGGATTTTTGAAAATTTCACTTTTTTGTGAAAATATCCACTAAATGAGGGAATAATATGTGTGAGGGTACCCCAGAAGACTTCCAAATGTGTGTGGGTAGAATATATATCCCACGGGGGTAAAATTGAAAAAAGTTGAAAAAAATTTTTTTTTGGACTTAGTCATTTTTCCGGAGTTTATCAGACTTTCAGATAGGGGAAATGTCCGTGAGCGTTCCGATTTCAGTTCCAGAGCGATTCGCCCAATGAGTCCTTGATATTTAGTCGTTTTCAGCCAATTTTCTGGATTTTTGAAAACTTCACTTTTTTGTGAAAATATCCGCTAAATGAGGGAATAATATGTGTGAGGGTACCCCAGGAGAGTTCCAAATGTGTGTGGGCAGAATATATATCATACTGGGTAAAATTTAAAAAAGTTTAAAAAAATTTTTTTTGGACTTAGTCATTTTTCCGGCATTTATCAGACTTTCAGAGAGGGGAAATGTCAGTGAGCGTTCCGATTTCAGTTCCAGAGCGATTTGCCCAATGAGTCCTTGATATTTAGTCGTTTTCAGCCAATTTTCTGGATTTTTGAAAATTTCACTTTTTTGTGAAAATATCCACTAAATGAGGGAATATGTGTGAGGGTACCCCAGGAGAGTTCCAATTGTGTGTGGTTAGAATATATATCCCACGGGGTAAAATTTAAAAATGTTTAAAAAATTTTTTTTTTGGACTTAGTCATTTTTCCGGAGTTTATCAGACTTTCAGATAGGGGAAATGTCCGTGAGCGTTCCGATTTCAGTTCCAGAGCGATTCGCCCAATGAGTCCTTGATATTTAGTCGTTTTCAGCCAATTTTCTGGATTTTTGAAAATTTCACTTTTTTGTGAAAATATCCACTAAATGAGGGAATGATATGTGTGAGGGTACCCCAGGAGAGTTCCAAATGTGTGTGGGTAGAATATATATCCCACTGGGGTAAAATTGAAAAAAGTTGAATAATTTTTTTTTTTGGACTTAGTCATTTTTCCTGCGTTTATCAGACTTTCAGAGAGGGGAAATGTCAGTGAGCGTTCCGATTTCAGTTCCAGAGCGATTCGCCCAATGAGTCCTTGATATTTAGTCGTTTTCAGCCAATTTTCTGGATTTTTGAAAATTTCACTTTTTTGTGAAAATATCCACTAAATGAGGGAACAATATGTGTGAGGGTACCCCAGGAGACTTCCAAATGTGTGTGGGTAGAATATATATCCCACGGGGGCAAAATTGAAAAAAGTTGAATAATTTTTTTTTTTGGACTTAGTCATTTTTCCGGCGTTTATCAGACTTTCAGATAGGGGAAATGTCAGTGAGCGTTCTGATTTCAGTTCCAGAGCGATTCGACCAATGAGTCCTTGATATTTAGTTGTTTTCAGCCAATTTTCTGAATTTTTGAAAATTTAACTTTTTTGTGAAAATATCAAGTAAATGAGGGAATAATATGTGTGAGGGAACCCCAGGAGAGTTCCAAATGTGTGTGGGTAGAATATATATCGTACGGGGGTAAAATTGAAAAAAGTTGAAAAAATTTTTTTTTTGGACTTAGTCATTTTTCCAGCATTTATCAGACTTTCAGATAGGGCAAATATCAGTGAGCGTTCCGATTTCAGTTCCAGAGCGATTCGCCCAATGAGTCCTTGATATTTAGTCGTTTTCAGCCAATTTTCTGGATTTTTGAAAATTTCACTTTTTTGTGAAAATATCCACTAAATGAGGGAATATGTGTGAGGGTACCCCAGGAGAGTTCCAATTGTGTGTGGTCAGAATATATATCCCACGGGGTAAAATTTAAAAATGTTTAAAAAAATTTTTTTTGGACTTAGTCATTTTTCCGGCGTTTATCAGACTTTCACAGAGGGGAAATGTCAGTGAGCGTTCCGATTTCAGTTCCAGAGCGATTCGCCCAATGAGTCCTTGATATTCAGTCGTTTTCAGCCAATTTTCTGGATTTTTGAAAATTTCACTTTTTTGTGAAAATATCCACTAAATGAGGGAATAATATGTGTGAGGGTACCCCAGAAGACTTCCAAATGTGTGTGGGTAGAATATATATCCCACGGGGGTAAAATTGAAAAAAGTTGAAAAAATTTTTTTTTTGGACTTAGTCATTTTTCCGGAGTTTATCAGACTTTCAGATAGGGGAAATGTCCGTGAGCGTTCCGATTTCAGTTCCAGAGCGATTCGCCCAATGAGTCCTTGATATTTAGTCGTTTTCAGCCAATTTTCTGGATTTTTGAAAACTTCACTTTTTTGTGAAAATATCCGCTAAATGAGGGAATAATATGTGTGAGGGTACCCCAGGAGAGTTCCAAATGTGTGTGGGCAGAATATATATCATACTGGGTAAAATTTAAAAAAGTTGTAAAAATTTTTTTTAGGACTTAGTCATTTTTCCGGCGTTTATCAGACTTTCAGAGAGGGGAAATGTCAGTGAGCGTTCCGATTTCAGTTCCAGAGCGATTCGCCCAATGAGTCCTTGATATTTAGTCGTTTTCAGCCAATTTTCTGGATTTTTGAAAATTTCACTTTTTTGTGAAAATATCCACTAAATGAGGGAATATGTGTGAGGGTACCCCTGGAGAGTTCCAATTGTGTGTGGTCAGAATATATATCCCACGGGGTAAAATTTAAAAATGTTTAAAAAATTTTTTTTTTGGACTTAGTCATTTTTCCGGAGTTTATCAGACTTTCAGATAGGGGAAATGTCCGTGACCGTTCCGATTTCAGTTCCAGAGCGATTCGCCCAATGAGTCCTTGATATTTAGTCGTTTTCAGCCAATTTTCTGGATTTTTGAAAATTTCACTTTTTTGTGAAAATATCCACTAAATGAGGGAATGATATGTGTGAGGGTACCCCAGGAGAGTTCCAAATGTGTGTGGGTAGAATATATATCCCACTGGGGTAAAATTGAAAAAAGTTGAATAATTTTTTTTTTTGGACTTAGTCATTTTTCCTGCGTTTATCAGACTTTCAGAGAGGGGAAATGTCAGTGAGCGTTCCGATTTCAGTTCCAGAGCGATTCGCCCAATGAGTCCTTGATATTTAGTCGTTTTCAGCCAATTTTCTGGATTTTTGAAAATTTCACTTTTTTGTGAAAATATCCACTAAATGAGGGAATATGTGTGAGGGTACCCCAGGAGAGTTCCAATTGTGTGTGGTCAGAATATATATCCCACGGGGTAAAATTTAAAAATGTTTAAAAAATTTTTTTTTGGACTTAGTCATTTTTCCGGCGTTTATCAGACTTTCACAGAGGGGAAATGTCAGTGAGCGTTCCAATTTCAGTTCCAGAGCGATTCGCCCAATGAGTCCGTGATATTCAGTCGTTTTCAGCCAATTTTCTGGATTTTTGAAAATTTCACTTTTTTGTGAAAATATCCACTAAATGAGGGAATAATATGTGTGAGGGTACCCCAGAAGACTTCCAAATGTGTGTGGGTAGAATATATATCCCACGGGGGTAAAATTGAAAAAAGTTGAAAATATTTTTTTTTGGACTTAGTCATTTTTACGGAGTTTATCAGACTTTCAGATAGGGGAAATGTCCTTGAGCGTTCCGATTTCAGTTCCAGAGCGATTCGCCCAATGAGTCCTTGATATTTAGTCGTTTTCAGCCAATTTTCTGGATTTTTGAAAACTTCACTTTTTTGTGAAAATATCCGCTAAATGAGGGAATAATATGTGTGAGGGTACCCCAGGAGAGTTCCAATTGTGTGTGGTCAGAATATATATCCCACGGGGTAAAATTTAAAAATGTTTAAAAATTTTTTTTTTGGACTTACTCATTTTTCCGGCGTTTATCAGACTTTCAGAGAGGGGAAATGTCAGTGAGCGTTCCGATTTCAGTTCCAGAGCGATTTGCCCAATGAGTCCTTGATATTTAGTCGTTTTCAGCCAATTTTCTGGATTTTTGAAAACTTCACTTTTTTGTGAAAATATCCGCTAAATGAGGGAATAATATGTGTGAGGGTACCCCAGGAGAGTTCCAAATGTGTGTGGGTAGAATATATATCCTACGGGGGTAAAATTGAAAAAAGTTGAAAAATTTTTTTTTTTGGACTTAGTCATTTTCTGGCGTTTATCAGACTTTCAGATAGGGCAAATATCAGTGAGCGTTCCAATTTCAGTTCCAGAGCAATTCGCCCAATGAGTCCTTGATATTTAATCGTTTTCAGCGAATTTTCTGGATTTTTGAAAATTTCACTTTTTTGTGAAAATATCCACTAAATGAGGGAATAATATGTGTGAGGGTACCCCAGGAGAGTTCCAATTGTGTGTGGGCAGAATATATATCATACTGGGTAAAATTTAAAAAAGTTTAAAAAAATTTTTTTTGGACTTAGTCATTTTTCCGGCGTTTATCAGACTTTCAGAGAGGGGAAATGTCAGTGAGCGTTCCGATTTCAGTTCCAGAGCGATTCGCCCAATGAGTCCTTGATATTTAGTCGTTTTCAGCCAATTTTCTGGATTTTTGAAAATTTCACTTTTTTGTGAAAATATCCACTAAATGAGGGAATATGTGTGAGGGTACCCCAGGAGAGTTCCAATTGTGTGTGGTCAGAATATATATCCCACGGGGTAAAATTTAAAAATGTTTAAAAAATTTTTTTTTGGACTTAGTCATTTTTCCGGCGTTTATCAGACTTTCACAGAGGGGAAATGTCAGTGAGCGTTCCGATTTCAGTTCCAGAGCGATTCGCCCAATGAGTCCTTGATATTCAGTCGTTTTCAGCCAATTTTCTGGATTTTTGAAAATTTCACTTTTTTGTGAAAATATCCACTAAATGAGGGAATAATATGTGTGAGGGTACCCCAGAAGACTTCCAAATGTGTGTGGGTAGAATATATATCCCACGGGGGTAAAATTGAAAAAAGTTGAAAAAATTTTTTTTTTGGACTTAGTCATTTTTCCGGAGTTTATCAGACTTTCAGATAGGGGAAATGTCCGTGAGCGTTCCGATTTCAGTTCCAGAGCGATTCGCCCAATGAGTCCTTGATATTTAGTCGTTTTCAGCCAATTTTCTGGATTTTTGAAAACTTCACTTTTTTGTGAAAATATCCACTAAATGAGGGAATGATATGTGTGAGGGTACCCCAGGAGAGTTCCAAATGTGTGTGGGTAGAATATATATCCCACTGGGGTAAAATTGAAAAAAGTTGAATAATTTTTTTTTTTGGACTTAGTCATTTTTCCTGCGTTTATCAGTCTTTCAGAGAGGGGAAATGTCAGTGAGTGTTCCGATTTCAGTTCCAGAGCGAATCGCCCAATGAGTCCTTGATATTTAGTCGTTTTCAGCCAATTTTCTGGATTTTTGAAAATTTCACTTTTTTGTGAAAATATCCACTAAATGAGGGAACAATATGTGTGAGGGTACCCCAGGAGACTTCCAAATGTGTGTGAGTAGAATATATATCCCACGGGGGCAAAATTGAAAAAAGTTGAATAATTTTTTTTTTTGGACTTAGTCATTTTTCCTGCGTTTATCAGTCTTTCAGAGAGGGGAAATGTCAGTGAGTGTTCCGATTTCAGTTCCAGAGCGAATCGCCCAATGAGTCCTTGATATTTAGTCGTTTTCAGCCAATTTTCTGGATTTTTGAAAACTTCACTTTTTTGTGAAAATATCCGCTAAATGAGGGAATAATATGTGTGAGGGTACCCCAGGAGAGTTCCAAATGTGTGTGGGCAGAATATATATCATACTGGGTAAAATTTAAAAAAGTTTAAAAAATTTTTTTTTGGACTTAGTCATTTTTCCGGCGTTTATCAGACTTTCAGAGAGGGGAAATGTCAGTGAGCGTTCCGATTTCAGTTCCAGAGCGATTCGCCCAATGAGTCCTTGATATTTAGTCGTTTTCAGCCAATTTTCTGGATTTTTGAAAATTTCACTTTTTTGTGAAAATATCCACTAAATGAGGGAATATGTGTGAGGGTACCCCAGGAGAGTTCCAATTGTGTGTGGTCAGAATATATATCCCACGGGGTAAAATTTAAAAATGTTTAAAAAATTTTTTTTTGGACTTAGTCATTTTTCCGGCGTTTATCAGACTTTCACAGAGGGGAAATGTCAGTGAGCGTTCCGATTTCAGTTCCAGAGCGATTCGCCCAATGAGTCCGTGATATTCAGTCGTTTTCAGCCAATTTTCTGGATTTTTGAAAATTTCACTTTTTTGTGAAAATATCCACTAAATGAGGGAATAATATGTGTGAGGGTACCCCAGAAGACTTCCAAATGTGTGTGGGTAGAATATATATCCCACGGGGGTAAAATTGAAAAAAGTTGAAAATATTTTTTTTTGGACTTAGTCATTTTTACGGAGTTTATCAGACTTTCAGATAGGGGAAATGTCCGTGAGCGTTCCGATTTCAGTTCCAGAGCGATTCGCCCAATGAGTCCTTGATATTTAGTCGTTTTCAGCCAATTTTCTGGATTTTTGAAAACTTCACTTTTTTGTGAAAATATCCGCTAAATGAGGGAATAATATGTGTGAGGGTACCCCAGGAGAGTTCCAATTGTGTGTGGTCAGAATATATATCCCACGGGGTAAAATTTAAAAATGTTTAAAAATTTTTTTTTTGGACTTACTCATTTTTCCGGCGTTTATCAGACTTTCAGAGAGGGGAAATGTCAGTGAGCGTTCCGATTTCAGTTCCAGAGCGATTCGCCCAATGAGTCCTTGATAGTTAGTCGTTTTCAGCCAATTTTCTGGATTTTTGAAAACTTCACTTTTTTGTGAAAATATCCGCTAAATGAGGGAATAATATGTGTGAGGGTACCCCAGGAGAGTTCCAAATGTGTGTGGGTAGAATATATATCCTACGGGGGTAAAATTGAAAAAAGTTGAAAAATTTTTTTTTTTGGACTTAGTCATTTTCTGGCGTTTATCAGACTTTCAGATAGGGCAAATATCAGTGAGCGTTCCAATTTCAGTTCCAGAGCAATTCGCCCAATGAGTCCTTGATATTTAATCGTTTTCAGCGAATTTTCTGGATTTTTGAAAATTTCACTTTTTTGTGAAAATATCCACTAAATGAGGGAATAATATGTGTGAGGGTACCCCAGGAGAGTTCCAATTGTGTGTGGGCAGAATATATATCATACTGGGTAAAATTTAAAAAAGTTTAAAAAATTTTTTTTTGGACTTAGTCATTTTTCCGGCGTTTATCAGACTTTCAGAGAGGGGAAATGTCAGTGAGCGTTCCGATTTCAGTTCCAGAGCGATTCGCCCAATGAGTCCTTGATATTTAGTCGTTTTCAGCCAATTTTCTGGATTTTTGAAAATTTCACTTTTTTGTGAAAATATCCACTAAATGAGGGAATATGTGTGAGGGTACCCCAGGAGAGTTCCAATTGTGTGTGGTCAGAATATATATCCCACGGGGTAAAATTTAAAAATGTTTAAAAAATTTTTTTTTGGACTTAGTCATTTTTCCGGCGTTTATCAGACTTTCACAGAGGGGAAATGTCAGTGAGCGTTCCGATTTCAGTTCCAGAGCGATTCGCCCAATGAGTCCTTGATATTCAGTCGTTTTCAGCCAATTTTCTGGATTTTTGAAAATTTCACTTTTTTGTGAAAATATCCACTAAATGAGGGAATGATATGTGTGAGGGTACCCCAGGAGAGTTCCAAATGTGTGTGGGTAGAATATGTATCCCACTGGGGTAAAATTGAAAAAAGTTGAAAAAATTTTTTTTTTGGACTTAGTCATTTTTCCGGAGTTTATCAGACTTTCAGATAGGGGAAATGTCCGTGAGCGTTCCGATTTCAGTTCCAGAGCGATTCGCCCAATGAGTCCTTGATATTTAGTCGTTTTCAGCCAATTTTCTGGATTTTTGAAAACTTCACTTTTTTGTGAAAATATCCGCTAAATGAGGGAATAATATGTGTGAGGGTACCCCAGGAGAGTTCCAAATGTGTGTGGGCAGAATATATATCATACTGGGTAAAATTTAAAAAAGTTTAAAAAATTTTTTTTTGGACTTAGTCATTTTTCCGGCGTTTATCAGACTTTCAGAGAGGGGAAATGTCAGTGAGCGTTCCGATTTCAGTTCCAGAGCGATTCGCCCAATGAGTCCTTGATATTTAGTCGTTTTCAGCCAATTTTCTGGATTTTTGAAAATTTCACTTTTTTGTGAAAATATCCACTAAATGAGGGAATATGTGTGAGGGTACCCCAGGAGAGTTCCAATTGTGTGTGGTCAGAATATATATCCCACGGGGTAAAATTTAAAAATGTTTAAAAAATTTTTTTTTGGACTTAGTCATTTTTCCGGCGTTTATCAGACTTTCACAGAGGGGAAATGTCAGTGAGCGTTCCGATTTCAGTTCCAGAGCGATTCGCCCAATGAGTCCGTGATATTCAGTCGTTTTCAGCCAATTTTCTGGATTTTTGAAAATTTCACTTTTTTGTGAAAATATCCACTAAATGAGGGAATAATATGTGTGAGGGTACCCCAGAAGACTTCCAAATGTGTGTGGGTAGAATATATATCCCACGGGGGTAAAATTGAAAAAAGTTGAAAATATTTTTTTTTGGACTTAGTCATTTTTACGGAGTTTATCAGACTTTCAGATAGGGGAAATGTCCGTGAGCGTTCCGATTTCAGTTCCAGAGCGATTCGCCCAATGAGTCCTTGATATTTAGTCGTTTTCAGCCAATTTTCTGGATTTTTGAAAACTTCACTTTTTTGTGAAAATATCCGCTAAATGAGGGAATAATATGTGTGAGGGTACCCCAGGAGAGTTCCAATTGTGTGTGGTCAGAATATATATCCCACGGGGTAAAATTTAAAAATGTTTAAAAATTTTTTTTTTGGACTTACTCATTTTTCCGGCGTTTATCAGACTTTCAGAGAGGGGAAATGTCAGTGAGCGTTCCGATTTCAGTTCCAGAGTGATTCGCCCAATGAGTCCTTGATAGTTAGTCGTTTTCAGCCAATTTTCTGGATTTTTGAAAACTTCACTTTTTTGTGAAAATATCCGCTAAATGAGGGAATAATATGTGTGAGGGTACCCCAGGAGAGTTCCAAATGTGTGTGGGTAGAATATATATCCTACGGGGGTAAAATTGAAAAAAGTTGAAAAATTTTTTTTTTTGGACTTAGTCATTTTCTGGCGTTTATCAGACTTTCAGATAGGGCAAATATCAGTGAGCGTTCCAATTTCAGTTCCAGAGCAATTCGCCCAATGAGTCCTTGATATTTAATCGTTTTCAGCGAATTTTCTGGATTTTTGAAAATTTCACTTTTTTGTGAAAATATCCACTAAATGAGGGAATAATATGTGTGAGGGTACCCCAGGAGAGTTCCAATTGTGTGTGGGCAGAATATATATCATACTGGGTAAAATTTAAAAAAGTTTAAAAAATTTTTTTTTGGACTTAGTCATTTTTCCGGCGTTTATCAGACTTTCAGAGAGGGGAAATGTCAGTGAGCGTTCCGATTTCAGTTCCAGAGCGATTCGCCCAATGAGTCCTTGATATTTAGTCGTTTTCAGCCAATTTTCTGGATTTTTGAAAATTTCACTTTTTTGTGAAAATATCCACTAAATGAGGGAATATGTGTGAGGGTACCCCAGGAGAGTTCCAATTGTGTGTGGTCAGAATATATATCCCACGGGGTAAAATTTAAAAATGTTTAAAAAATTTTTTTTTGGACTTAGTCATTTTTCCGGCGTTTATCAGACTTTCACAGAGGGGAAATGTCAGTGAGCGTTCCGATTTCAGTTCCAGAGCGATTCGCCCAATGAGTCCTTGATATTCAGTCGTTTTCAGCCAATTTTCTGGATTTTTGAAAATTTCACTTTTTTGTGAAAATATCCACTAAATGAGGGAATGATATGTGTGAGGGTACCCCAGGAGAGTTCCAAATGTGTGTGGGTAGAATATATATCCCACTGGGGTAAAATTGAAAAAAGTTGAATAATTTTTTTTTTTGGACTTAGTCATTTTTCCTGCGTTTATCAGTCTTTCAGAGAGGGGAAATGTCAGTGAGCGTTCCGATTTCAGTTCCAGAGCGATTCGCCCAATGAGTCCTTGATATTCAGTCATTTTCAGCCAATTTTCTGGATTTTTGAAAATTTCACTTTTTTGTGAAAATATCCACTAAATGAGGGAATAATATGTGTGAGGGTACCCCAGAAGACTTCCAAATGTGTGTGGGTAGAATATATATCCCACGGGGGTAAAATTGAAAAAAGTTGAAAAAATTTTTTTTTTGGACGTAGTCATTTTTCCGGAGTTTATCAGACTTTCAGATAGGGGAAATGTCCGTGAGCGTTCCGATTTCAGTTCCAGAGCGATTCGCCCAATGAGTCCTTGATAGTTAGTCGTTTTCAGCCAATTTTCTGGATTTTTGAAAACTTCACTTTTTTGTGAAAATATCCGCTAAATGAGGGAATAATATGTGTGAGGGTACCCCAGGAGAGTTCCAAATGTGTGTGGGTAGAATATATATCCTACGGGGGTAAAATTGAAAAAAGTTGAAAAATTTTTTTTTTTGGACTTAGTCATTTTCTGGCGTTTATCAGACTTTCAGATAGGGCAAATATCAGTGAGCGTTCCAATTTCAGTTCCAGAGCAATTCGCCCAATGAGTCCTTGATATTTAATCGTTTTCAGCCAATTTTCTGGATTTTTGAAAATTTCACTTTTTTGTGAAAATATCCACTAAATGAGGGAATAATATGTGTGAGGGTACCCCAGGAGAGTTCCAATTGTGTGTGGGCAGAATATATATCATACTGGGTAAAATTTAAAAAAGTTTAAAAAATTTTTTTTTGGACTTAGTCATTTTTCCGGCGTTTATCAGACTTTCAGAGAGGGGAAATGTCAGTGAGCGTTCCGATTTCAGTTCCAGAGCGATTCGCCCAATGAGTCCTTGATATTTAGTCGTTTTCAGCCAATTTTCTGGATTTTTGAAAATTTCACTTTTTTGTGAAAATATCCACTAAATGAGGGAATATGTGTGAGGGTACCCCAGGAGAGTTCCAATTGTGTGTGGTCAGAATATATATCCCACGGGGTAAAATTTAAAAATGTTTAAAAAATTTTTTTTTGGACTTAGTCATTTTTCCGGCGTTTATCAGACTTTCACAGAGGGGAAATGTCAGTGAGCGTTCCGATTTCAGTTCCAGAGCGATTCGCCCAATGAGTCCTTGATATTCAGTCGTTTTCAGCCAATTTTCTGGATTTTTGAAAATTTCACTTTTTTGTGAAAATATCCACTAAATGAGGGAATAATATGTGTGAGGGTACCCCAGAAGACTTCCAAATGTGTGTGGGTAGAATATATATCCCACGGGGGTAAAATTGAAAAAAGTTGAAAATATTTTTTTTTGGACTTAGTCATTTTTACGGAGTTTATCAGACTTTCAGATAGGGGAAATGTCCGTGAGTGTTCCGATTTCAGTTCCAGAGCGATTCGCCCAATGAGTCCTTGATATTTAGTCGTTTTCAGCCAATTTTCTGGATTTTTGAAAACTTCACTTTTTTGTGAAAATATCCGCTAAATGAGGGAATAATATGTGTGAGGGTACCCCAGGAGAGTTCCAATTGTGTGTGGTCAGAATATATATCCCACGGGGTAAAATTTAAAAATGTTTAAAAATTTTTTTTTTGGACTTACTCATTTTTCCGGCGTTTATCAGACTTTCAGAGAGGGGAAATGTCAGTGAGCGTTTCGATTTCAGTTCCAGAGCCAATCGCCCAATGAGTCCTTGATATTTAGTCGTTTTCAGCCAATTTTCTGGATTTTTGAAAATTTCACTTTTTTGTGAAAATATCCACTAAATGAGGGAACAATATGTGTGAGGGTACCCCAGGAGACTTCCAAATGTGTGTGGGTAGAATATATATCCCACGGGGGCAAAATTGAAAAAAGTTGAATAATTTTTTTTTTTGGACTTAGTCATTTTTCCGGCGTTTATCAGACTTTCAGATAGGGGAAATGTCAGTGAGCGTTCTGATTTCAGTTCCAGAGCGATTCGACCAATGAGTCCTTGATATTTAGTTGTTTTCAGCCAATATTCTGAATTTTTGAAAATTTAACTTTTTTGTGAAAATATCAAGTAAATGAGGGAATAATATGTGTGAGGGAACCCCAGGAGAGTTCCAAATGTGTGTGGGTAGAATATATATCGTACGGGGGTAAAATTGAAAAAAGTTGAAAAAATTTTTTTTTTGTACTTAGTCATTTTTCCAGCATTTATCAGACTTTCAGATAGGGCAAATATCAGTGAGCGTTCCGATTTCAGTTCCAGAGCGATTCGCCCAATGAGTCCTTGATATTTAGTCGTTTTCAGCCAATTTTCTGGATTTTTGAAAATTTCACTTTTTTGTGAAAATATCCACTAAATGAGGGAATATGTGTGAGGGTACCCCAGGAGAGTTCCAATTGTGTGTGGTCAGAATATATATCCCACGGGGTAAAATTTAAAAATGTTTAAAAAATTTTTTTTTGGACTTAGTCATTTTTCCGGCGTTTATCAGACTTTCACAGAGGGGAAATGTCAGTGAGCGTTCCGATTTCAGTTCCAGAGCGATTCGCCCAATGAGTCCTTGATATTCAGTCGTTTTCAGCCAATTTTCTGGATTTTTGAAAATTTCACTTTTTTGTGAAAATATCCACTAAATGAGGGAATAATATGTGTGAGGGTACCCCAGAAGACTTCCAAATGTGTGTGGGTAGAATATATATCCCACGGGGGTAAAATTGAAAAAAGTTGAAAAAATTTTTTTTTTGGACGTAGTCATTTTTTCCGGAGTTTATCAGACTTTCAGATAGGGGAAATGTCCGTGAGCGTTCCGATTTCAGTTCCAGAGCGATTCGCCCAATGAGTCCTTGATAGTTAGTCGTTTTCAGCCAATTTTCTGGATTTTTGAAAACTTCACTTTTTTGTGAAAATATCCGCTAAATGAGGGAATAATATGTGTGAGGGTACCCCAGGAGAGTTCCAAATGTGTGTGGGTAGAATATATATCCTACGGGGGTAAAATTGAAAAAAGTTGAAAAATTTTTTTTTTTGGACTTAGTCATTTTCTGGCGTTTATCAGACTTTCAGATAGGGCAAATATCAGTGAGCGTTCCAATTTCAGTTCCAGAGCAATTCGCCCAATGAGTCCTTGATATTTAATCGTTTTCAGCCAATTTTCTGGATTTTTGAAAATTTCACTTTTTTGTGAAAATATCCACTAAATGTGGGAATAATATGTGTGAGGGTACCCCAGGAGAGTTCCAATTGTGTGTGGGCAGAATATATATCATACTGGGTAAAATTTAAAAAAGTTTAAAAAATTTTTTTTTGGACTTAGTCATTTTTCCGGCGTTTATCAGACTTTCAGAGAGGGGAAATGTCAGTGAGCGTTCCGATTTCAGTTCCAGAGCGATTCGCCCAATGAGTCCTTGATATTTAGTCGTTTTCAGCCAATATTTTGGATTTTGAAAATTTCACTTTTTTGTGAAAATATCCACTAAATGAGGGAATAATATGTGTGAGGGTACCTCAGGAGAGTTCCAAATGTGTGTGGGTAGAATATATATCCCACGGGGGTAAAATTGAAAAAAGTTGAAAAAATTTTTTTGGGGGACTTTGTAATTTTTCTGGCGTTTATCAGACTTTCAGATGGGAGAAATGTCAGTGAGCGTTCAGATTTCAGTTCCAGAGCGATTCGACCAATGAGTCCTTGATATTTAGTTGTTTTCAGCCAATTTTCTGAATTTTTGAAAATTTCACTTTTTTGTGAAAATATCAAGTAAATGAGGGAATAATATGTGTGAGGGTACCCCAGGAGAGTTCCAAATGTGTGTGGGTAGAATATATATCCTACGGGGGTAAAATTGAAAAAAGTTGAAAAATTTTTTTTTTTGGACTTAGTCATTTTTCCGGCGTTTATCAGACTTTCAGATAGGGCAAATATCAGTGAGCGTTCCGATTTCAGTTCCAGAGCAATTCGCCCAATGAGTCCTTGATATTTAATCGTTTTCAGCCAATTTTCTGGATTTTTGAAAATTTCACTTTTTTGTGAAAATATCCACTAAATGAGGGAATAATATGTGTGAGGGTACCCCAGGAGAGTTCCAAATGTGTGTGGGTAGAATATATATCCCACGGGGTAAAATTGAAAAAAGTTTAAAAACATTTTTTCTTGGACTTAGTCATTTTTCCGGCGTTTATCAGACTTTCAGATAGGGGAAATGTCAGTGCGCGTTCCGATTTCATTTCCAGAGCGATTCGCCCAATGAGTCCTTGATATTTCGTCGTTTTCAGCCAATTTTCTGGATTTTTGAAAATTTCACTTTTTTGTGAAAATATCCACTAAATGAGGGAATAATATGTGTGAGGGTACTCCAGGAGAGTTCCAAATGTGTGTGGGTAGAATATATATCCCACGGGGTTAAATTGAAAAAAGTTGAAAAAAATTTTTTTTTGGACTTAGTCATTTTTCCATCGTTTATCAGACTTTCAGATAGGGGAAATGTCAGTGAGAGTTCCGATTTCAGTTTCAGAGCGATTCGCCCAATGAGTCCTTGATATTTAGTCATTTTCAGCCAATTTTTTGGATTTTTAAAAATTTCACCTTTTTGTGAAAATATCCACTAAATAAGGGAATAATATGTGTGAGGGTAACCCCAGAAGAGTTCCAAATGTGTTTGGGTAGAATATATATCCCACGGGGTTAAATTGAAAAAAGTTGAAAAAATTTTTTTTTTGGACTTAGTAATTTTTACGGCGTTTATCAGACTTTCAGATAGGGGAAATGTCAGGTAGCGTTCCGATTTCTGTTCCAGAGCGATTCGCCCAATGAATCCTTGATATTTAGTCGTTTTCAGACAATTTTCTGGATTTTTGAAAATTTCACCTTTTTGTGAAAATATCCACTAAATGAGGGAATAATATGTGTGAGGGTACCTACCCATGAAGAGTTCCAAATGTGTGTGGGTAGAATATATATCCCACGGGGTAAAATTGAAAAAAGTTTAAAAACATTTTTTCTTGGACTTAGTCATTTTTCCAGCGTTTATCAGACTTTCAGATAGAGGAAATGTCAGTGAGCGTTCAGATTTCAGTTCCAGAGCGATTCGCCCAATGAGTCCTTGATATTTAGTCGTTTTCAGCCAATTTTCTGGATTTTTGAAAATTTCACTTTTTTGTGAAAATATCCACTAAATGAGGGAATAATATGTGTGAGGGTACCCAGGAGAGTTCCAAATGTGTGTGGGTAGAATATATATCCCACGGGGTAAAATTGAAAAAAGTTTTAAAAATTTTTTTCTTGTACTTAGTCATTTTTCCGTCGTTTATCAGACTTTCAGATAGGGGAAATGTCAGTGCGCGTTCCGATTTCAGTTCCAGAGGGATTCGCCCAATGAGTCTTTGATATTTAGTCATTTTCAGCCAATTTTCTGGATTTTTGAAAATTTTACTTTTTTGTGAAAATATCCACTAAATGAGGGAATAATATGTGTGAGGGTACCCCAGGAGAGTTCCAAATGTGTGTGGGTAGAATATATATCCCACGGGGGCAAAATTGAAAAAAGTTTAAAAAATTTTTTTCTTGGATTTAGTCATTTTTCCGTCGTTTATCAGACTTTCAGATAGGGGAAATGTCAGTGAGCATTCCGATTTCAGTTCCAGAGCGATTCACCCAATGAGTTCTTGATATTTAGTCGTTTTCAGCCAATTTTCTGGATTTTTGAAAATTTCACTTTTTTTGTGAAAATATCCACTAAATGAGGGAATAATATGTGTGAGGGTACCCAAGGAGAGTTCCAAATGTGTGTGGGTAGAATATATATCCCACGGGGTAAAATTGAAAAAAGTTTAAAAAATTTTTTTCTTGGACTTAGTGATTTTTCCGGCGTTTATCAGACTTTCAGATAGGGGAAATGTGAGTGAGCGTTCCGATTTCAGTTTCAGTGCGATTCGCCCAGTGAGTCCTTGATATTTAGTCGTTTTCAGCCAATTTTCTGGATTTTTGAAAATGTCACTTTTTTGTGAAAATATCCACTAAATGAGGGAATAATATGTGTGAGGGTATCCCAGGAGAGTACCAAATGTGTGTGGGTAGAATATATATCCCACGGGGGTAAAATGGAAAAAAGTTTAAAAAAATTTCTTTTTGGACTTAGTAATTTTTACGGCGTTTATCAGACTTTCAGATAGGGGAAATGTCAGTGAGCGTTCAGATTTCAGTTCCAGAGCGATTCGCCCAATGAGTCCTTGATATTTAGTCGTTTTCAGCCAATTTTCTGGATTTTTGAAAATTTCACTTTTTTGTGAAAATATGCACTAAATGAGGGAATAATATGTGTGAGGGTACCCCAGGAGAGTTCCAAATGTGTGTGGGTAGAATATATATCCCACAGGGATAAAATTGAAAAAAGTTGAAAAAAAAATTTTTTTGCACTTAGTCATTTTTCCAGCGTTTATCAGACTTTCAGAAAGGGGAAATGTCAGTGAGCGTTCCGTTTTCAGTTCCAGAGGGATTCGCCCAATGAGTCTTTGATATTTAGTCATTTTCAGCCAATTTTCTGGATTTTTGAAAATTTTACTTTTTTGTGAAAATATCCACTAATTGAGGGAATAATATGTGTGAGGGTACCCAGAAGAGTTCCAAATGTGTGTGGATAGAATATATATCCCACGGGGTAAAATTGAAAAAAGTTTAAAAAATTTTTTTCTTGGACTTAGTCATTTTTACGGCATTTATAAGACTTTCAGAGAGGGGAAATGTCAGTGAGCGTTCCGATTTCAGTTCCAGAGCGATTCGCCCATTGAGTCCTTGATATTTAGTCGTTTTCAGCCAATTTTCTGGATTTTTGAATTTTTCACTTTTTTGTGAAAAGATCCACTAAATGAGGGAATAATATGTGTGAGGGTACCCCAGGATAGTTCCAAATGTGTGTGGGTAGAATATATATCCCACGGGGGTAAAATTGAAAAAAGTTGAAAACATTTTTTTTTGGACTTAGTAATTTTTCCGGCGTTTATCAGACTTTCAGATAGGGGAAATGTCAGTGAGCGTTCCGATTTCAGTTCCAGAGCGATTCGCCCATTGAGTCCTTGATATTTAGTCGTTTTCAGCCAATTTTCTGGATTTTTGAATTTTTCACTTTTTTGTGAAAATATCCACTAAATGAGGGAATAATATGTGTGATGGTACCCCAGGATAGTTCCAAATGTGTGTGGGTAGAATATATATCCCACGGGGTAAAATTGTAAAAGTTCAAAAAAAATTTTTCTTGGACTTAGTCATTTTTCCGGCGTTTATCAAACTTTCAGAGAGGGGAAATGTCAGTGAGCATTCCGATTTCAGTTCCAGAGCGATTCGCCCAATGAGTCCTTGATATTTAGTCGTTTTCAGCCAATTTTCTGGATTTTTGAAAATTTCACTTTTTTGTGAAAATATCCACTAAATGAGGGAATAATATGTGTGAGAGTACCCCAGGAGAGTTCCAAATGTGTGTGGGTAGAATATATATCCCACGGGTTAAAATTGTAAAAAGTTCAAAAAAAATTTTCTTGGACTTAGTCATTTTTCCGGCGTTTATCAGACTTTCAGAGAGGGGAAATGTCAGTGAGCATTCCGATTTCAGTTCCAGAGCGATTCGCCCAATGAGTCCTTGATATTTAGTCGTTTTCAGCCAATTTCCTGGATTTTTGAAAATTTCACTTTTTTGTGAAAATATCCACTAAATGAGGGAATAATATGTGTGAGGGTACCCCAAGAGAGTTCCAAATGTGTGTGGGTAGAATATATATCCCACGGGGGTAAAATTGAAAAAAGTTGAAAAAATTTTTTTTTTGGAATTAATTATTTTTCCAGCGTTTATCAGACTTTTAGATAGTGGAAATGTCAGTGAGCATTCCGATTTCAGTTCCAGAGCAATTCGCCCAATGAGTGCTTGATATTTACTAATTTTTAGCCAATTTTCTGGATTTTTGAAAATTTCACTTTTTTGTGAAAATATCCACTAAATGAGGGAATAATATGTGTGAGGGTACCCCAGGATAGTTCCAAATGTGTGTGGGTAGAATATATATCCCACAGGGGTAAAATTGAAAAAGGTTGAAAAAATTTTTTTTCTTGGACTTAATCATTTTTCCGGCGTTTATCAGACTTTTAGATAAGGGAAATGTCAGTGAGCATTACGATTTCAGTTCCAGAGTGATTCGCCCAATGAGTGCTTGATATTTACTCATTTTTAGCCAATTTTCTGGATTTTTGAAAATTTCTCTTTTTTATGAAAATATCCACTAAATGAGTGAATAATATGTGTGAGGGTATCCCACAAGAGTTCTGACGCGCCCCCTGGGACATATTCCTTTTTGAGGGGAATACCCGGCACCGGATCAGATGGGGGGGGTTGTAGTCTCCGAGCGGCTGTGACCCGGCCCGTGCCCAGGGCGTCAAACTCAGTGTTATGTGGCAGTCCTACAGATGTTATTAAGAGTTCTTTTGTGTCGACTACGCCACCCGTTGTGATGCGGTCACTGTGGCCGCCGCTGCAGCAGGGTCCGCTGAGGCTGATGGTGGGTGCGCAGCTTGGTGGGATAACCCCCAACGGGAGGGGTATAGCCTCAGAGGGGACAGGTGCAGAGGATGGGGGTTGTGGTGGTGTAGTGCAGACGGCAGTGAAGACAGAGTCGGGTTGTGCAGTTAAGGGTGTTTACTTACTGCAGATGTTGTACTGGTCACTCCAGCTTCGAGTGACCACCCGAGCCGTGCTGCGTCCACGAGGTCCTGGATCCAGCCAACCCCCAAACAAGTCCGGAGCGTGGCCCTGAGCTCTCTTTCTGTCCCGTTCTCTGGCCGTCCCCACCAGTAATCCACCTAGGTCCAGCTCCCTCGGGCCTTCTGTTGGGACACCCTTGGCCCTGGGTTCCCTGACCCTTCATGTGGTGTGCCTTCGGGGTGGATGTGGTGGGTGACCGTGGCAAACGCTGCCCACGGTCTCCGGTCTCTGGCTGGGGAATGTTTTTACCCCCACCAGCTTGGGTTCCGGTACCCTGATGCCGACTCTTCACCCGGGGATTTTAGTTGGGATCTTGGAGTCCTTTTTCTTCTGTGCCTCTGGGTCTCTCTCTTTTCTCCTCTCTCACTCTGGGTCTTTCTTCTCCTCTGCTCCTGACTTGTTCTCTGCAACTGACTGACCCTGTTCTTAGTTGGTGCCCACCTTATATACACCCTCTATGTGTGAGCTCAGGTGACCAGCACCCAATGAGCTCCTAACTTTACCCAGGCTGCTCCCCCTATCTGCCCCTACACTACTTGGGATGTACCACCCCCCTCCCACTCCAGCCAGGAACAGACTCGGTCGTACCTGCACATTTCTAAGTGGGAGTACCGTCGGTCTGCTCCTCGGAAATGGGATGTGTGTAGTGCATGCAGCCTACCGAGCTCAGTTCCACACTCCATCCTTGCCCGGGAGTGGAATATCACACCTCTGGGTTGAGGTGCAATACCCCTGTAGCAGCCGAATCCTCAGGGTGCTACATTCCCCCCTGGTAAATCACAGCACGTCCTCGGGCTGTAAAGACATAAAACAACACCAAAACATACAATTTTTTTTTTCATATAAACATAATAAAACATATAAAACATTATATATATAAAACTTTTCATATAAACATTCTCGTCGTCTCTTGTTTCAGGTTCCTCCTCCGGACACTGTGCAACGTGTGTCCGGGAAAAGTGCGACAGTCTCTTAGAAAAACTGGTTTTTCCTATAAAACCGGTAGGGGGCGCTTTAGGAAGCGCAACTATATACAGGGGAAGTTGGCCGCTCTCAGTCCTCGGCCAGGTAAAGGGAAGGGAAAGGCTGCTCACAGTCCTCAGCCTGTGGGATTAAGGGGTTAACGGGTAAACAGTTCACTCAGCTGGTCCCAACGGGGACTATATATACGTAGCAACAGTTTCTTTGGTACCCGGTCGGGTAACTATTTACATCACTGCTCTGCCGCACTCAACGGCGTCTTCCTCCTGCTCTTTGCTTATAGCTGGTTGTAACTTCAGACCCGTCCGGGTCCTCTTGCTCCTCCTCCTCGCACTGCAACTCCTCCTCCGTCAGGCGGTGTACGTGGAGGGCGTAAGGTCCTTTGGCACACTTGTGCCGGGTGAAGGTGACCTCGTCTCCGATGTAGAGGTCACGACCTCTGTGCCCCTCCGGCAGATGGGACTCCACGTCTCTGCGCGTGACAAAGACGTCGCCGGGGGTGTTGTTGTCTCTAATGAAGCCCCACCCATGCTGCTGGTTGAACTTGATCACTGTCCCGATGGTGCGGGGACAATGCGCTGCACGGGGGTCCCTCCTGGTCCGGCTCTTCTGCTCCACGCTCCTCACTTGAGCTTGCTGTTCCCGGACCCGCCTCTCTCTCCGCTCCCTCGCAAACTCCTCGAGCTGTTGGCGGCAGCACTCAGCACGCTCCGCTGCAGCTGCCCTGGTTTCCTGAGTGAACCCCATTAGATCTTCTCCGGTGGGGTCCCACTCAAACTGCGCTTCCGCTAGCGGGGGCGAGATCCTTATTACGGGCTTCGGAGCCGGAATCAGGGGTGCACACATGGCCCCAACCCTCCTCTGGTGCTCCAGTTCGTAGTACTTCTGGGGCCAGATGAAAGGCTGCCCGTCCGGCCACGTGTGCTGGGCAAACAAGTCCTCTCCCAGACGCGGCACCCTTGATTTTACGGGTGCGGGCGCGGTGGTGGTGGCGCCCGGGTTGCCCAGGCCTTGCGGCCAGGCCTGGGGCACCTGGAAGGTGAAGGGCACCGTTAATACGGCGGCGCCCTGGGCTACCTGGCCTTGCGACCAGGCCGGAGGCTCCGCGGAGGTAGGGGGCGCTGTTGGTGATGCGACGCCCGGGAATTCTAGGCCCTGCGACCAGGCTGGTGGTACTTCCTGCTTGGTCACGCTCGGGGTCGAGGCGTGTGACGTCACAGGGGTCGCGGCGGCGGCTTCCGGTTGGGGCCTAGTCTGCGTCGGTGACATGGCGTTTTCGGGCACAGCAGGGGGACTTTCGGGCTCTGCGACGGGGAGCTGGGGCAGGTAAGCGGTGTCACGGCTTGGGGTATAGACGTCCCCTTTACCTGCCTCCATGCGTTCGGCTCCCTCCTCGGCGCCGTCTCCGGCCTTGGGTCCTCCCGCGCCATCCTCAGAGGCGGTCTCCTTCCTCATCTCGGCTGGCGTGCTCCGGGTCTTGGTTTGCTGGGCCATCTCACGGCTCCACTCCGCCAACGTCTCTCGCTGCACCCGGGCCATCCTCCTTGCGAGGCCCTCCAGAGCGGTCTGTGCACACTCCCGGTCTCGGGGGAGCTGTGCAAGGACCTCCACTAGGCCTAGTGGGGTCGTGGTGTCCAGCAGGCTCCTGACCAACGGGTCGGTGCTGCTCTGCTCTTCTTCCAGCAGGCTCCTGGCCAGCGGGCCGGTGCTGCTCTGCTCTCTGGACATCTCCGGGTGAGCTTCTCTGCTACTCCTCTCCAGACTTCTTGCCTCCGGGTGCGCTCGCTCCAGACTGCTCCAGGCGGCACCCATCTTCGTTCTTTTCTTTCGTCTCCTCCCACTTCGAGGGCGGTCCCGGGGCATCTCGGTGACTGTCAGCTCCAGGGGTAGTTCTTTCACGCTGACAGACACCTCTAGCATCACAGTCTCTGTTGGTGGGGGCGGTTTCCACTTTTGGCGCCATTTTCTGTCCTGGCCCACGATGGGAGGCGGCCTCCTGCCCTCCTTTGGCACGCCCATAATGGCGTCC
The DNA here is from genome assembly GCF_046119375.1 of Phyllobates terribilis. Classification (NCBI taxonomy): domain Eukaryota; kingdom Metazoa; phylum Chordata; class Amphibia; order Anura; family Dendrobatidae; genus Phyllobates; species Phyllobates terribilis. Next base: position 8,527,157 of record NW_027362805.1, on the reverse strand, counting down.
GCTGCTCTTCCAAGGCGGGAAATCTTCGGATTTGGTGGGAAGCGTCGCCCAGTGGCGGGAAACTCTGCAGATGGCGGGAACAAGCTGGAAATGGCGGACAATCGGCGGGAAACGACCTGTGATGGAGTCCGATGGCGTGGACCCTCCGGAACCGGCAGGAGACTTCTTTCTGAGGTAAACTTGCACTTTTCTTCAGGCACGCAGTACCCGGGTGTTGCGGGCACGTAATCCTGCCGACTACGCCAAAGTTGACGCGCCCCCTGGGACATATTCCTTTTTGAGGGGAATACCCGGCACCGGATCAGATGGGGGGGGTTGTAGTCTCCGAGCGGCTGTGACCCGGCCCGTGCCCAGGGCGTCAAACTCAGCGTTATGTGGCAGTCCTACAGATGTTATTAAGAGTTCTTTTGTGTCGACTATGCCACCCGTTGTGATGCGGTCACTGTGGCCGCCGCTGCAGCAGGGTCCGCTGAGGCTGATGGTGGGTGCGCAGCTTGGTGGGATAACCCCCAACGGGAGGGGTATAGCCTCAGAGGGGACAGGTGCAGAGGATGGGGGTTGTGGTGGTGTAGTGCAGACGGCAGTGAAGACAGAGTCGGGTTGTGCAGTTAAGGGTGTTTACTTACTGCAGATGTTGTACTGGTCACTCCAGCTTCGAGTGACCACCCGAGCCGTGCTGCGTCCACCAGGTCCTGGATCCAGCCAACCCCCAAACAAGTCCGGAGCGTGGCCCTGAGCTCTCTTTCTGTCCCGTTCTCTGGCCGTCCCCACCAGTAATCCACCTAGGTCCAGCTCCCTCGGGCCTTCGGTTGGGACACCCTTGGCCCTGGGTTCCCTGACCCTTCATGTGGTGTGCCTTCGGGGTGGATGTGGTGGGTGACCGTGGCAAACGCTGCCCGCGGTCTCCGGTCTCTGGCTGGGGAATGTTTTTACCCCCACCAGCTTGGGTTCCGGTACCCTGATGCCGACTCTTCACCCGGGGATTTTAGTTGGGATCTTGGAGTCCTTTTTCTTCTGTGCCTCTGGGTCTCTCTCTTTTCTCCTCTCTCACTCTGGGTCTTTCTTCTCCTCTGCTCCTGACTTGTTCTCTGCAACTGACTGACCCTGTTCTTAGTTGGTGCCCACCTTATATACACCCTCTATGTGTGAGCTCAGGTGACCAGCACCCAATGAGCTCCTAACTTTACCCAGGCTGCTCCCCCTATCTGCCCCTACACTACTTGGGATGTACCACCCCCCTCCCACTCCAGCCAGGAACAGACTCGGTCGTACCTGCACATTTCTAAGTGGGAGTACCGTCGGTCTGCTCCTCGGAAATGGGATGTGTGTAGTGCATGCAGCCTACCGAGCTCAGTTCCACACTCCATCCTTGCCCGGGAGTGGAATATCACACCTCTGGGTTGAGGTGCAATACCCCTGTAGCAGCCGAATCCTCAGGGTGCTACAGTTCCAAATGTGTGTGGGTAGAATATATATCCCCTAGGGTAAAATTGAAAAAAGTTTAAAAAAAATTTTTCTTGGACTTAGTCATTTTTCCGGCGTTTATCAGACTTTCAGATAGGGGAAATGTCAGTGAGTGTTCCGATTTCAGTTCCAGAGCGATTCGCCCAATGAGTCCTGGATATTTAGTCGTTTTCAGCCAATCTTCTGGATTTTTGAAAATTTCACTTTTTTGTGAAAATATCCACTAAATGAGGGAATAATATGTGTGAGGGTACACCAGGAGAGTTCCAAATGTGTTTGGGCAGAATATATATCCCACGGGGTAAAATTGAAAAAGTTTAAAAACATTTTTTCTTGGACTTAGTCATTTTTCCGGCGTTTATCAGACTTTCAGAAAGGGGAAATGTCAGTGAGCGTTCCGATTTCAGTTCCAGAGCGATTTGCCCAATGAGTCCTTGAAATTTAGTCGTTTTCAGCCAATTCTCTGGATTTTTGAAAATTTCACTTTTTTGTGAAAATATCCAGTAAATGAGGGAATAATATGTGTGAGGGTACCCCAGGAGAGTTCCAAATGTGTGTGGGTAGAATATATATCCCACGGGGGTAAAATTGAAAAAAGTTGAAAAAATTTTTTTTTTGGACTTAGTAATTTTTCCGGCGTTTATCAGACTTTCAGATAGGGGAAATGTCAGTCAGCATTCCGATTTCAGTTCCAGAGGGATTCGCCCAATGAGTCCTTGATATTTAGTCGTTTTCAGCCAATATTTTGGATTTTTGAATATTTCACTTTTTTGTGAAAATATCCACTAAATGAGGGAATAATATGTGTGAGGGTACCCCAGGAGAGTTCCAAATGTGTGTTGGTAGAACATATATCCCACAGGGATAAAATTGAAAAAAGTTGAAAAAAAAAATTTTTTTGCACTTAGTCATTTTTCCAGCGTTTATCAGACTTTCAGAAAGGGGAAATGTCAGTGAGCGTTCCGTTTTCAGTTCCAGAGGGATTCGCCCAATGAGTCTTTGATATTTAGTCGTTTTCAGCCAATTTTCTGGATTTTTGAAAATTTCACTTTTTTGTGAAAATATCCACTAAATGAGGTAATAATATGTGTGAGGGTACCCCAGGATAGTTCCAAATGTGTGTGGGTAGAATATATATCCCACGGGGGTAAAATTGAAAAAAGTTGAAAAAAATTTTTTTTTGGACTTAGTCATTTTTCCAGCGTTTATCAGACTTTCAGAAAGGGGAAATGTCAGTGAGCGTTCCGTTTTCAGTTCCAGAGGGATTCGCCCAATGAGTCTTTGATATTTAGTCATTTTCAGCCAATTTTCTGGATTTTTGAAAATTTTACTTTTTTGTGAAAATATCCACTAATTGAGGGAATAATATGTGTGAGGGTACCCAGAAGAGTTCCAAATGTGTGTGGATAGAATATATATCCCACGGGGTAAAATTGAAAAAAGTTTAAAAAAAATTTTTCTTGGACTTAGTCATTTTTACGGCATTTATAAGACTTTCAGAGAGGGGAAATGTCAGTGAGCGTTCCGATTTCAGTTCCAGAGCGATTCGCCCATTGAGTCCTTGATATTTAGTCGTTTTCAGCCAATTTTCTGGATTTTTGAATTTTTCACTTTTTTGGGAAAATATCCACTAAATGAGGGAATAATATGTGTGAGGGTACCCCAGGATAGTTCCAAATGTGTGTGGGTAGAATATATATCCAACGGGGGTAAAATTGAAAAAAGTTGAAAAAAATTTTTTTTTGGAATTATTTTTCCAGCGTTTATCAGACTTTTAGATAGTGGAAATCTCAGTGAGCATTCCGATTTTAGTTCCAGAGCAATTCGCCCAATGAGTGCTTGATATTTACTCATTTTTAGCCAATTTTCTGGATTTTTGAAAATTTCACTTTTTTGTGAAACTATCCACTAAATGAGGGAATAATATGTGTGAGGGTACCCCAGGATAGTTCCAAATGTGTGTGGGTAGAATATATATCCCACGGGGGTAAAATTGAAAAAAGTTGAAAAAAATTTTTTTTTGGACTTAGTCATTTTTCCGGCGTTTATCACACTTTCAGATAGGGGAAATGTCAGTGAGCATTCCGATTTCAGTTCCAGAGCGATTCGCCGAATGAGTCCTGGATATTTAGTCGTTTTCAGCCAATCTTCTGGATTTTTGAAAATTTCACTTTTTTGTGAAAATATCCACTAAATGAGGGAATAATATGTGTGAGGGTACACCAGGAGAGTTCCAAATGTGTTTGGGTAGAATATATATCCCACGGGGTAAAATTGAAAAAGTTCAAAAAAATTTTTTCTTGGACTTAGTCGTTTTTCCGGCGTTTATCAGACTTTCAGAGAGGGGAAATGTCAGTGAGCATTCCGATTTCAGTTCCACAGCGATACGCCCAATGAGTCCTTGATATTTAGTCGTTTTCAGCCAATTTTCTGGATTTTTGAAAATTTCACTTTTTTGTGAAAATATCCACTAAATGAGGGAATAATATGTGTGAGGGTACCCCAGGATAGTTCCAAATGTGTGTGGGTAGAATATATATCCCACGGGGGTAAAATTGAAAAAAGTTGAAAAAAATTTTTTTTTGGACTTAGTAATTTTTCCAGCGTTTATCAGACTTTCAGATAGAGGAAATGTCAGTGAGCGTTCCGATTTCAGTTCCAGAGCGATTCGCCCAATGAGTCCTTGATATTTATTCGCTTTCAGCCAATTTTCTAGATTTTTGAAAATTTCACCTTTTTGTGAAAATATCCACTAAATGAGGGAATAATATGTGTGAGGGTACCCCAGGAGAGTTCCAAATGTGTGTGGGTAGAATATATATCCCACGGGGTAAAATTGAAAAAGGTTTAAAAAAAAATTTTCTTGGGCTTAGTCATTTTTCCGGCGTTTATCAGACTTTCGGATAGGGGAAATGTCAGTGAGCGTTCCGATTTCAGTTCCAGAGCGATTCGCCCAATGAGTCCTTGATATTTAGTCGTTTTCAGCCAATTTTCTGGATTTTTGAAAATTTCACTTTTTTGTGAAACTATCCACTAAATGAGGGAATAATATGTGTGAGGGTACCCCAGGAGAGTTCCATATGTGTGTGGGTAGAATATATATCCCACAGGGGTAAAATTGAAAAAGGTTGAAAAAATTTTTTTTCTTGGACTTAATCATTTTTCCGGCGTTTATCAGACTTTTAGATAGGGGAAATGTCAGTGAGCATTCCGATTTCAGTTCCAGAGTGATTCGCCCAATAAGTGCTTGATATTTTCTCATTTTTAGCCAATTTTCCTTATTTTTGAAAATTTCACTTTTTTGTGAAAATATCCACTAAATGAGGGAATAATATGTGTGAGGGTACCCCACAAGAGTTCCAAATGTGTATGGGTAGAATATATATCCCATGGGGTAAAATTGAAAAAAGTTTAAAAAAAAAATTTTCTTGGACTTAGTCATTTTTCCGGCGTTCATCAGACTTTCAGATAGGGGAAATGTCAGTGAGCATTCCGATTTCAGTTCCAGAGCGATTCGCCCAATGAGTCCTTGATATTTAGTCGTTTTCAGCCAATTTTCTGGATTTTAGAAAATTTCACTTTTTTGTGAAAATATCCACTAAATGAGGGAATAATATGTGTGAGGGTACCCCAGAAGAGTTCCAAATGTGTGTGGGTAGAATATATATCCCACGGGGGTAAAATTGAAAAAAGTTTAAAAAAAATTTTTTTTGGACTTAGTAATTTTTCCGGCGTTCATCAGACTTTCAGATAGGGGAAATGTCAGTGAAGTATTCCGATTTCAGTTCCAGAGCGATTTGCCCAATGAGTCCTTGATATTTTGTCGTTTTCAGCCAATTTTCTGGATTTTTGAAAATTTCACTTTTTTGTGAAAATATCTCCTAAATGAGGGAATAATATGTGTGAGGGTACCCCAGGAGAGTTCCAAATGTGTGTGGGTAGAATATATATCCCACGGGGTAAAATTGAAAAAAGTTTAAAAAAATTTTTTCTTGGATTTAGCCATTTTTCCGGCGTTTATCAGACTTTCAGATAGGGGAAATGTCAGTGAGCGTTCCGATTTCAGTTCCAGAGCGATTCGCCCAATGAGTCCTTGATATTTAGTCGTTTTCAGCCAATTTTCTGGATTTTTGAAAATTTAACTTTTTTGTGAAAATATCCACTAAATGAGGGAATAATATGTGTGAGGGTATCCCAGGAGAGTTCCAAATGTGTGTGGGTAGAATATATATCCCACGGGGGTAAAATTGAAAAAAGTTGAAAAAAATTTTTTTTTGGACTTAGTCATTTTTCCGGTGTTTATCAGACTTTTAGATAGAGGAAATGTCAGTGAGCGTTCCGATTTCAGTTCCAGAGCGATTCGCCCAATGAGTCCTTGATCTTTTGTCGTTTTCAGCCAATTTTCTGGATTTTTGAAAATTTCACTTTTTTGTGAAAATATCCCCTAAATGAGGGAATAATATGTGTGAGGGTACCCCAGGAGAGTTCCAAATGTGTGTGGGTAGTATATATATCCCACGGGGGTAAAATTGAAAAAAGTTGAAAAAATTTTTTATTGGGACTTAGTAATTTTTCCGGCGTTTATCAAACTTTCAGATAGGGGAAATGTCAGTGAGCATTCCGATTTCAGTTCCAGAGCGATTCGCCCAATGAGTCCTTGATATTTAGTCGTTTTCAGCCAATTCTCTGGATTTTTGAAAATTTCACTTTTTTTGTTAAAAAATATCCACTAAATGATGGAATAATATGTGTGAGGGTACCCCAGGAGAGTTCCAAATGTGTGTGGGTAGAATATATATCCCACGGTAGTAAAATTGAAAAAAGTTGAAAAAAAATTTTTTTGGGACTTATTCACTTTTCCGGCGTTTATCAGACTTTCAGATAGGGGAAATGTGAGTGAGCGTTCCGATTTCAGTTCCAGAGCGATTCGCCCAATGAGTCCTTGATATTTAGTCGTTATCAGCCAATTTTCTGGTTTTTTGAAAATTTCACTTTTTTGTGAAAATATCCACTAAATGAGGGCATAATATGTGTGAGGGTACCCCAGGAGAGTTCCAAATGTGTGTGGGTAGAATATATATCCCACGGGGTAAAATTGAAAAAAGTTTAAAAAAAAGTTTTCTTGGACTTAGTCATTTTTCCGGCGTTTATCAGACTTTCAGATAGGGGAAATGTCAGTGAGCGTTCCGATTTCAGTTCCAGAGCGATTCGCCAAAATGAGTCCTTGATATTGAGTCGTTTTCAGCCAATTTTCTGAATTTTTGAAAATTTCACTTTTTTGTGAAAATATCCACTAAATGAGGGAATAATATGTGTGAGGGTACACCAGAAGAGTTCCAAATGTGTGTGGGTAGAATATATATCCCACGGGGGTAAAATTGAACAAAGTTTAAAAAAAATTTTTTTTGGACTTAGTAATTTTTCCGGCGTTTATCAGACTTTCAGATAGGGGAAATGTCAGTGAGCATTCCGATTTCAGTTCCAGAGCGATTCGCAAAATGAGTCCTTGATATTTAGTCGTTTTCAGCCAATTTTCTGGATTTTTGAAAATTTCACTTTTTTGTGAAAATATCCACTAAATGATGGAATAATATGTGTGAGGGTACCCCAGGAGAGTTCCAAATGTGTGTGGGTAGAATATATATGCCACGGAGGTAAAATTGAAAAAAGTTGAAAAAAATTTTTTCTTGGACTTAGTCATTTTTCCGGCATTTATCAGACCTTCAGATAGGGGAAATGTGAGTGAGCATTCCGATTTCAGTTCCAGAGCGATTCGCCCAATGAGTCCTTGATATTTAGTAGTTTTCAGCCAATTTTCTGGATTTTTGAAAATTTCAATTTTTTGTGAAAATATCCACTAAATGAGGGAATAATATGTGTGAGGGTACCCCAGGAGAGTTCCAAATGTGTGTGGGAAGAATATATATCCCAAGGGGATAAAATTGAAAAAAGTTTTAAAAAAATTTTTTTTGGACTTAGTAATTTTTCCGGCGTTCATCAGACCTTCAGATAGGGGAAATGTCAGTGAGCATTCCGATTTCAGTTCCAGAGCGATTCGCCCAATGAGTCCTTGATATTTAGTCGTTTTCAGCCAATTTTCTGGATTTTAGAAAATTTCACTTTTTTGTGAAAATATCCACTAAATGAGGGAATAATATGTGTGAGGGTACCCCACAAGAGTTCCAAATGTTTATGGGTAGAATATATATCCCATGGGGTAAAATTGAAAAAAGTTTAAAAAAAAAATTTTCTTGGACTTAGTCATTTTTCCGGCGTTCATCAGACTTTCAGATAGGGGAAATGTCAGTGAGCATTCCGATTTCAGTTCCAGAGCGATTCGCCCAATGAGTCCTTGATATTTAGTCGTTTTCAGCCAATTTTCTGGATTTTAGAAAATTTCACTTTTTTGTGAAAATATCCACTAAATGAGGGAATAATATGTGTGAGGGTACCCCAGAAGAGTTCCAAATGTGTGTGGGTAGAATATATATCCCACGGGGGTAAAATTGAAAAAAGTTTAAAAAAAATTTTTTTTGGACTTAGTAATTTTTCCGGCGTTCATCAGACTTTCAGATAGGGGAAATGTCAGTGAAGTATTCCGATTTCAGTTCCAGAGCGATTTGCCCAATGAGTCCTTGATATTTTGTCGTTTTCAGCCAATTTTCTGGATTTTTGAAAATTTCACTTTTTTGTGAAAATATCTCCTAAATGAGGGAATAATATGTGTGAGGGTACCCCAGGAGAGTTCCAAATGTGTGTGGGTAGAATATATATCCCACGGGGTAAAATTGAAAAAAGTTTAAAAAAAATTTTTCTTGGATTTAGCCATTTTTCCGGCGTTTATCAGACTTTCAGATAGGGGAAATGTCAGTGAGCGTTCCGATTTCAGTTCCAGAGCGATTCGCCCAATGAGTCCTTGATATTTAGTCGTTTTCAGCCAATTTTCTGGATTTTTGAAAATTTCACTTTTTTGTGAAAATATCCACTAAATGAGGGAATAATATGTGTGAGGGTATCCCAGGAGAGTTCCAAATGTGTGTGGGTAGAATATATATCCCACGGGGGTAAAATTGAAAAAAGTTGAAAAAATTTTTTATTGGGACTTAGTAATTTTTCCGGCGTTTATCAAACTTTCAGATAGGGGAAATGTCAGTGAGCATTCCGATTTCAGTTCCAGAGCGATTCGCCCAATGAGTCCTTGATATTTAGTCGTTTTCAGCCAATTCTCTGGATTTTTGAAAATTTCACTTTTTTTGTTAAAAAATATCCACTAAATGATGGAATAATATGTGTGAGGGTACCCCAGGAGAGTTCCAAATGTGTGTGGGTAGAATATATATCCCACGGTAGTAAAATTGAAAAAAGTTGAAAAAAAATTTTTTTGGGACTTATTCACTTTTCCGGCGTTTATCAGACTTTCAGATAGGGGAAATGTGAGTGAGCGTTCCGATTTCAGTTCCAGAGCGATTCGCCCAATGAGTCCTTGATATTTAGTCGTTATCAGCCAATTTTCTGGATTTTTGAAAATTTCACTTTTTTGTGAAAATATCCACTAAATGAGGGCATAATATGTGTGAGGGTACCCCAGGAGAGTTCCAAATGTGTGTGGGTAGAATATATATCCCACGGGGTAAAATTGAAAAAAGTTTAAAAAAAAGTTTTCTTGGACTTAGTCATTTTTCCGGCGTTTATCAGACTTTCAGATAGGGGAAATGTCAGTGAGCGTTCCGATTTCAGTTCCAGAGCGATTCGCCAAAATGAGTCCTTGATATTGAGTCGTTTTCAGCCAATTTTCTGAATTTTTGAAAATTTCACTTTTTTGTGAAAATATCCACTAAATGAGGGAATAATATGTGTGAGGGTACACCAGAAGAGTTCCAAATGTGTGTGGGTAGAATATATATCCCACGGGGGTAAAATTGAACAAAGTTTAAAAAAAATTTTTTTTGGACTTAGTAATTTTTCCGGCGTTTATCAGACTTTCAGATAGGGGAAATGTCAGTGAGCATTCCGATTTCAGTTCCAGAGCGATTCGCAAAATGAGTCCTTGATATTTAGTCGTTTTCAGCCAATTTTCTGGATTTTTGAAAATTTCACTTTTTTGTGAAAATATCCACTAAATGATGGAATAATATGTGTGAGGGTACCCCAGGAGAGTTCCAAATGTGTGTGGGTAGAATATATATGCCACGGAGGTAAAATTGAAAAAAGTTGAAAAAAATTTTTTCTTGGACTTAGTCATTTTTCCGGCATTTATCAGACCTTCAGATAGGGGAAATGTGAGTGAGCATTCCGATTTCAGTTCCAGAGCGATTCGCCCAATGAGTCCTTGATATTTAGTAGTTTTCAGCCAATTTTCTGTATTTTTGAAAATTTCAATTTTTTGTGAAAATATCCACTAAATGAGGGAATAATATGTGTGAGGGTACCCCAGGAGAGTTCCAAATGTGTGTGGGAAGAATATATATCCCAAGGGGATAAAATTGAAAAAAGTTTTAAAAAAATTTTTTTTGGACTTAGTAATTTTTCCGGCGTTCATCAGACCTTCAGATAGGGGAAATGTCAGTGAGCATTCCGATTTCAGTTCCAGAGCGATTCGCCCAATGAGTCCTTGATATTTAGTCGTTTTCAGCCAATTTTCTGGATTTTAGAAAATTTCACTTTTTTGTGAAAATATCCACTAAATGAGGGAATAATATGTGTGAGGGTACCCCACAAGAGTTCCAAATGTGTATGGGTAGAATATATATCCCATGGGGTAAAATTGAAAAAAGTTTAAAAAAAAAATTTTCTTGGACTTAGTCATTTTTCCGGCGTTCATCAGACTTTCAGATAGGGGAAATGTCAGTGAGCATTCCGATTTCAGTTCCAGAGCGATTCGCCCAATGAGTCCTTGATATTTAGTCGTTTTCAGCCAATTTTCTGGATTTTAGAAAATTTCACTTTTTTGTGAAAATATCCACTAAATGAGGGAATAATATGTGTGAGGGTACCCCAGAAGAGTTCCAAATGTGTGTGGGTAGAATATATATCCCACGGGGGTAAAATTGAAAAAAGTTTAATAAAAATTTTTTTTGGACTTAGTAATTTTTCCGGCGTTCATCAGACTTTCAGATAGGGGAAATGTCAGTGAAGTATTCCGATTTCAGTTCCAGAGCGATTTGCCCAATGAGTCCTTGATATTTTGTCGTTTTCAGCCAATTTTCTGGATTTTTGAAAATTTCACTTTTTTGTGAAAATATCTCCTAAATGAGGGAATAATATGTGTGAGGGTACCCCAGGAGAGTTCCAAATGTGTGTGGGTAGAATATATATCCCACGGGGTAAAATTGAAAAAAGTTTAAAAAAAAATTTTCTTGGATTTAGCCATTTTTCCGGCGTTTATCAGACTTTCAGATAGGGGAAATGTCAGTGAGCGTTCCGATTTCAGTTCCAGAGCGATTCGCCCAATGAGTCCTTGATATTTAGTCGTTTTCAGCCAATTTTCTGGATTTTTGAAAATTTCACTTTTTTGTGAAAATATCCACTAAATGAGGGAATAATATGTGTGAGGGTATCCCAGGAGAGTTCCAAATGTGTGTGGGTAGAATATAAATCCCACGGGGGTAAAATTGAAAAAAGTTGAAAAAAATTTTTTTTTGGACTTAGTCATTTTTCCGGTGTTTATCAGACTTTTAGATAGAGGAAATGTCAGTGAGCGTTCCGATTTCAGTTCCAGAGCGATTCGCCCAATGAGTCCTTGATCTTTTGTCGTTTTCAGTCAATTTTCTGGATTTTTGAAAATTTCACTTTTTTGTGAAAATATCCCCTAAATGAGGGAATAATATGTGTGAGGGTACCCCAGGAGAGTTCCAAATGTGTGTGGGTAGTATATATATCCCACGGGGGTAAAATTGAAAAAAGTTGAAAAAATTTTTTATTGGGACTTAGTAATTTTTCCGGCGTTTATCAAACTTTCAGATAGGGGAAATGTCAGTGAGCATTCCGATTTCAGTTCCAGAGCGATTCGCCCAATGAGTCCTTGATATTTAGTCGTTTTCAGCCAATTCTCTGGATTTTTGAAAATTTCACTTTTTTTGTTAAAAAATATCCACTAAATGATGGAATAATATGTGTGAGGGTACCCCAGGAGAGTTCCAAATGTGTGTGGGTAGAATATATATCCCACGGTAGTAAAATTGAAAAAAGTTGAAAAAAAATTTTTTTGGGACTTATTCACTTTTCCGGCGTTTATCAGACTTTCAGATAGGGGAAATGTGAGTGAGCGTTCCGATTTCAGTTCCAGAGCGATTCGCCCAATGAGTCCTTGATATTTAGTCGTTATCAGCCAATTTTCTGGATTTTTGAAAATTTCACTTTTTTGTGAAAATATCCACTAAATGAGGGCATAATATGTGTGAGGGTACCCCAGGAGAGTTCCAAATGTGTGTGGGTAGAATATATATCCCACGGGGTAAAATTGAAAAAAGTTTAAAAAAAAGTTTTCTTGGACTTAGTCATTTTTCCGGCGTTTATCAGACTTTCAGATAGGGGAAATGTCAGTGAGCGTTCCGATTTCAGTTCCAGAGCGATTCGCCAAAATGAGTCCTTGATATTGAGTCGTTTTCAGCCAATTTTCTGAATTTTTGAAAATTTCACTTTTTTGTGAAAATATCCACTAAATGAGGGAATAATATGTGTGAGGGTACACCAGAAGAGTTCCAAATGTGTGTGGGTAGAATATATATCCCACGGGGGTAAAATTGAACAAAGTTTAAAAAAAATTTTTTTTGGACTTAGTAATTTTTCCGGCGTTTATCAGACTTTCAGATAGGGGAAATGTCAGTGAGCATTCCGATTTCAGTTCCAGAGCGATTCGCAAAATGAGTCCTTGATATTTAGTCGTTTTCAGCCAATTTTCTGGATTTTTGAAAATTTCACTTTTTTGTGAAAATATCCACTAAATGATGGAATAATATGTGTGAGGGTACCCCAGGAGAGTTCCAAATGTGTGTGGGTAGAATATATATGCCACGGAGGTAAAATTGAAAAAAGTTGAAAAAAATTTTTTCTTGGACTTAGTCATTTTTCCGGCATTTATCAGACCTTCAGATAGGGGAAATGTGAGTGAGCATTCCGATTTCAGTTCCAGAGCGATTCGCCCAATGAGTCCTTGATATTTAGTAGTTTTCAGCCAATTTTCTGGATTTTTGAAAATTTCAATTTTTTGTGAAAATATCCACTAAATGAGGGAATAATATGTGTGAGGGTACCCCAGGAGAGTTCCAAATGTGTGTGGGAAGAATATATATCCCAAGGGGATAAAATTGAAAAAAGTTTTAAAAAAATTTTTTTTGGACTTAGTAATTTTTCCGGCGTTCATCAGACCTTCAGATAGGGGAAATGTCAGTGAGCATTCCGATTTCAGTTCCAGAGCGATTCGCCCAATGAGTCCTTGATATTTAGTCGTTTTCAGCCAATTTTCAGGATTTTTGAAAATTTCACTTTTTTGTGAAAATATCCACTAAATGAGGGAATAATATGTGTGAGGGTACCCCAGGAGAGTTCAAAATGTGTGAGGGTAGAATATATATCCCACGGGGTAAAATTGAAAAAAGTTTAAAAAAATTTTTTCTTGGATTTAGTCATTTTTCCGGCGTTTATCAGACTTTCAGATAGGGGAAATGTCAGTGAGCGTTCCGATTTCAGTTCCAGAGCGATTCGCCCAATGAGTCCTTGATATTTAGTCGTTTTCAGCCAATTTTCTGGATTTTTGAAAATTTCACTTTTTTGTGAAAATATCCACTAAATGAGGGAATAATATGTGTGAGGGTATCCCAGGAGAGTTCCAAATGTGTGTGGGTAGAATATATATCCCACGGGGGTAAAATTGAAAAAAGTTGAAAAAAATTTTTTTTTGGACTTAGTCATTTTTCCGGTGTTTATCAGACTTTTAGATAGAGGAAATGTCAGTGAGCGTTCCGATTTCAGTTCCAGAGCGATTCGCCCAATGAGTCCTTGATATTTTGTCGTTTTCAGCCAATTTTCTGGATTTTTGAAAATTTCACTTTTTTGTGAAAATATCCCCTAAATGAGGGAATAATATGTGTGAGGGTACCCCAGGAGAGTTCCAAATGTGTGTGGGAAGAATATATATCCCAAGGGGATAAAATTGAAAAAAGTTTTAAAAAAATTTTTTTTGGACTTAGTAATTTTTCCGGCGTTCATCAGACTTTCAGATAGGGGAAATGTCAGTGAGCATTCCGATTTCAGTTCCAGAGCGATTCGCCCAATGAGTCCTTGATATTTAGTCGTTTTCAGTCAATTTTCTGGATTTTTGAAAATTTCACTTTTTTGTGAAAATATCCACTAAATAAGGGAATAATATGTGTGAGGGTACACCAGAAGAGGTCCAAATGTGTGTGGGTAGAATATATATCCCACGGGGGTAAAATTGAAAAAAGTTTAAAAAAAATTTTTTTTGGACTTAGTATTTTTTCCGGCGTTCATCAGACTTTCAGATAGGGGAAATGTCAGTGAGCATTCCGATTTCAGTTCCAGAGCGATTCGCCCAATGAGTCCGTGATATTTAGTCGTTTTCAGCCAATTTTCTGGATTTTTGAAAATTTCACTTTTTTGTGAAAATATCCCCTAAATGAGGGAATAATATGTGTGAGGGTACCCCAGGAGAGTTCCAAATGTGTGTGGGTAGAATATATATCCCACGGGGGTAAAATTGAAAAAAGTTGAAAAAATTTTTTTTTGGGACTTAGTAATTTTTCCGGCGTTTATCAGACTTTCAGATAGGGGAAATGTCAGTGAGCATTCCGATTTCAGTTCCCGAGCGATTCGCCCAATGAGTCCTTGATATTTAGTCGTTTTCAGCCAATGTTCTGGATTTTTGAAAATTTCAGTTTTTTCTGAAAATATCCACTAAATGAGGGCATAATATGTGTGAGGGTACCCCAGGAGAGTTCCAAATGTGTGTGGGTAGAATATATATCCCACGGGGATAAAATTGAACAAAGTTTAAAAAAAAATTTTTTTGGACTTAGCAATTTTTTCGGCGTTCATCAGACTTTCAGATAGGGGAAATGTCAGTGAGCATTCCGATTTCAGTTCCAGAGCGATTCGCCCAATGAGTCCTTGATATTTAGTCGTTTTCAGCCAATTCTCTGGATTTTTCAAAATTTCACTTTTTTTGTGAAAATATCCACTAAATGATGGAATAATATGTGTGAGGGTACCCCAGGAGAGTTCCAAATGTGTGTGGGTAGAATATATATCCCACGGGGTAAAATTGAAAAAAGTTTAAAAAAAATTTTTCTTGGACTTAGTCATTTTTCCGGCGTTTATCAGACTTTCAGATAGGGGAAATGTCAGTGAGCGTTCCGATTTCAGTTCCAGAGCGATTCGCCCAATGATTCCTTGATATTTAGTCGTTTTCAGCCAATTTTCTGAATTTTTGAAAATTTCACTTTTTTGTGAAAATATCCACTAAATGAGGGAATAATATGTGTGAGGGTACACCAGAAGAGTTCCAAATGTGTGTGGGTAGAATGTATATCCCACGGGGGTAAAATTGAAAAAAGTTTAAAAAAAATTTTTTTTGGACTTAGTAATTTTTCCGGCGTTCATCAAACTTTCAGATAGGGGAAATGTGAGTGAGCGTTCCGATTTCAGTTCCAGAGCGATTCGCCCAATGAGTCCTTGATATTTAGTCGTTTTCAGCCAATGTTCTAGATTTTTGAAAATTTCAGTTTTTTCTGAAAATATCCACTAAATGAGGGCATAATATGTGTGAGGGTACCCCAGGAGAGTTCCAAATGTGTGTGGGTAGAATTTATATCCCACGGGGATAAAATTGAACAAAGTTTTAAAAAAATTTTTTTTGGACTTAGTAATTTTTCCGGCGTTTATCAGACTTTCAGATAGGGGAAATGTCAGTGAGCATTCCGATTTCAGTTCCAGAGCGATTCGCAAAATGAGTCCTTGATATTTAGTCGTTTTCAGCCAATTTTCTGGATTTTTGAAAATTTCACTTTTTTGTGAAAATATCCACTAAATGAGGGAATAATATGTGTGAGGGTACACCAGAAGAGTTCCAAATGTGTGTGGGTAGAATGTATATCCCACGGTGGTAAAATTGAAAAAAGTTTAAAAAAAATTTTTTTTGGACTTAGTAATTTTTCCGGCGTTCATCAAACTTTCAGATAGGGGAAATGTGAGTGAGCGTTCCGATTTCAGTTCCAGAGCGATTCGCCCAATGAGTCCTTGATATTTAGTCGTTTTCAGCCAATGTTCTAGATTTTTGAAAATTTCAGTTTTTTCTGAAAATATCCACTAAATGAGGGCATAATATGTGTGAGGGTACCCCAGGAGAGTTCCAAATGTGTGTGGGTAGAATATATATCCCACGGGGATAAAATTGAACAAAGTTTAAAAAAAAATTTTTTTGGACTTAGCAATTTTTTCGGCGTTCATCAGACTTTCAGATAGGGGAAATGTCAGTGAGCATTCCGATTTCAGTTCCAGAGCGATTCGCCCAATGAGTCCTTGATATTTAGTCGTTTTCAGCCAATTCTCTGGATTTTTCAAAATTTCACTTTTTTTGTGAAAATATCCACTAAATGATGGAATAATATGTGTGAGGGTACCCCAGGAGAGTTCCAAATGTGTGTGGGTAGAATATATATCCCACGGGGTAAAATTGAAAAAAGTTTAAAAAAAATTTTTCTTGGACTTAGTCATTTTTCCGGCGTTTATCAGACTTTCAGATAGGGGAAATGTCAGTGAGCGTTCCGATTTCAGTTCCAGAGCGATTCGCCCAATGATTCCTTGATATTTAGTCGTTTTCAGCCAATTTTCTGAATTTTTGAAAATTTCACTTTTTTGTGAAAATATCCACTAAATGAGGGAATAATATGTGTGAGGGTACACCAGAAGAGTTCCAAATGTGTGTGGGTAGAATGTATATCCCACGGGGGTAAAATTGAAAAAAGTTTAAAAAAAATTTTTTTTGGACTTAGTAATTTTTCCGGCGTTCATCAAACTTTCAGATAGGGGAAATGTGAGTGAGCGTTCCGATTTCAGTTCCAGAGCGATTCGCCCAATGAGTCCTTGATATTTAGTCGTTTTCAGCCAATGTTCTAGATTTTTGAAAATTTCAGTTTTTTCTGAAAATATCCACTAAATGAGGGCATAATATGTGTGAGGGTACCCCAGGAGAGTTCCAAATGTGTGTGGGTAGAATTTATATCCCACGGGGATAAAATTGAACAAAGTTTTAAAAAAATTTTTTTTGGACTTAGTAATTTTTCCGGCGTTTATCAGACTTTCAGATAGGGGAAATGTCAGTGAGCATTCCGATTTCAGTTCCAGAGCGATTCGCAAAATGAGTCCTTGATATTTAGTCGTTTTCAGCCAATTTTCTGGATTTTTGAAAATTTCACTTTTTTGTGAAAATATCCACTAAATGAGGGAATAATATGTGTGAGGGTACACCAGAAGAGTTCCAAATGTGTGTGGGTAGAATGTATATCCCACGGTGGTAAAATTGAAAAAAGTTTAAAAAAAATTTTTTTTGGACTTAGTAATTTTTCCGGCGTTCATCAAACTTTCAGATAGGGGAAATGTGAGTGAGCGTTCCGATTTCAGTTCCAGAGCGATTCGCCCAATGAGTCCTTGATATTTAGTCGTTTTCAGCCAATGTTCTAGATTTTTGAAAATTTCAGTTTTTTCTGAAAATATCCACTAAATGAGGGCATAATATGTGTGAGGGTACCCCAGGAGAGTTCCAAATGTGTGTGGGTAGAATTTATATCCCACGGGGATAAAATTGAACAAAGTTTTAAAAAAATTTTTTTTGGACTTAGTAATTTTTCCGGCGTTTATCAGACTTTCAGATAGGGGAAATGTCAGTGAGCATTCCGATTTCAGTTCCAGAGCGATTCGCAAAATGAGTCCTTGATATTTAGTCGTTTTCAGCCAATTTTCTGGATTTTTGAAAATTTCACTTTTTTGTGAAAATATCCACCAAATGAGGGAATAATATTTGTGAGGGTACCCCAGGAGAGTTCCAAATGTGTGTGGGTAGAATATATATCCCACGGGGATAAAATTGAACAAAGTTTAAAAAAAATTTTTTTTGGACTTAGCAATTTTTCCGGCGTTCATCAGACTTTCAGATAGGGGAAATGTCAGTGAGCATTCCGATTTCAGTTCCAGAGCGATTCGCCCAATGAGTCCTTGATATTTAGTCGTTTTCAGCCAATTCTCTGGATTTTTCAAAATTTCACTTTTTTTGTGAAAATATCCACTAAATGATGGAATAATATGTGTGAGGGTACCCCAGGAGAGTTCCAAATGTGTGTGGGTAGAATATATATCCCACGGGGTAAAATTGAAAAAAGTTTAAAAAAAATTTTTCTTGGACTTAGTCATTTTTCCGGCGTTTATCAGACTTTCAGATAGGGGAAATGTCAGTGAGCGTTCCGATTTCAGTTCCAGAGCGATTCGCCCAATGATTCCTTGATATTTAGTCGTTTTCAGCCAATTTTCTGAATTTTTGAAAATTTCACTTTTTTGTGAAAATATCCACTAAATGAGGGAATAATATGTGTGAGGGTACACCAGAAGAGTTCCAAATGTGTGTGGGTAGAATGTATATCCCACGGGGGTAAAATTGAAAAAAGTTTAAAAAAAATTTTTTTTGGACTTAGTAATTTTTCCGGCGTTCATCAAACTTTCAGATAGGGGAAATGTGAGTGAGCGTTCCGATTTCAGTTCCAGAGCGATTCGCCCAATGAGTCCTTGATATTTAGTCGTTTTCAGCCAATGTTCTAGATTTTTGAAAATTTCAGTTTTTTCTGAAAATATCCACTAAATGAGGGCATAATATGTGTGAGGGTACCCCAGGAGAGTTCCAAATGTGTGTGGGTAGAATTTATATCCCACGGGGATAAAATTGAACAAAGTTTTAAAAAAATTTTTTTTGGACTTAGTAATTTTTCCGGCGTTTATCAGACTTTCAGATAGGGGAAATGTCAGTGAGCATTCCGATTTCAGTTCCAGAGCGATTCGCAAAATGAGTCCTTGATATTTAGTCGTTTTCAGCCAATTTTCTGGATTTTTGAAAATTTCACTTTTTTGTGAAAATATCCACCAAATGAGGGAATAATATGTGTGAGGGTACCCCAGGAGAGTTCCAAATGTGTGTGGGAAGAATATATATCCCAAGGGGATAAAATTTAAAAAAGTTTAAAAAAAATTTTTTTTGGACTTAGTAATTTTTCCGGCGTTCATCAGACTTTCAGATAGGGGAAATGTAAGTGAGCATTCCGATTTCAGTTCCAGAGCGATTCGCCCAATGAGTCCTTGATATTTAGTCGTTTTCAGCCAATTTTCTGGATTTTTGAAAATTTCACTTTTTTGTGAAAATATCCACTTAATGAGGGAATAATATGTGTGAGGGTACACCAGAAGAGTTCCAAATGTGTGTGGGTAGAATATATATCCAACGGGGGTAAAATTGAAAAAAGTTTAAAAAAAATTTTTTTTGCACTTAGTAATTTTTCCGGCGTTCATGAGACTTTCAGATAGGGGAAATGTCAGTGAGCATTCCGATTTCAGTTCCAGAGCGATTCGCCCAATGAGTCCTTGATATTTAGTCGTTTTCAGCCAATTTTCTGGATTTTAGAAAATTTCACTTTTTTGTGAAAATATCCACTAAATGAGGGAATAATATGTGTGAGGGTACCCCAGAAGAGTTCCAAATGTGTGTGGGTAGCATATATATCCCACGGGGGTAAAATTGAAAAAAGTTTAAAAAAAATTTTTTTGGGACTCAGTAATTTTTCCGGCGTTCATCAGACTTTCAGATAGGGGAAATGTCAGTGAAGTATTCCGATTTCAGTTCCAGAGCGATTTGCCCAATGAGTCCTTGATATTTTGTCGTTTTCAGCCAATTTTCTGGATTTTTGAAAATTTCACTTTTTTGTGAAAATATCCACTAAATGAGGGAATAATATGTGAGAGGGTACCCCAGTAGAGTTCCAAATGTGTGTGGTTAGAATATATATCCCACGGGGGTAAAATTGAAAAAAGTTGAAAAAAAATTTTTTTTGGACTTAGTAATTTTTCCGGCGTTCATCAGACTTTCAGATAGGGGAAATGTCAGTGAGCATTCCGATTTCAGTTCCAGAGCGATTCGCCCAATGAGTCCTTGATATTTAGTCATTTTCAGCCAATATTCTGGATTTTTGAAAATTTCACTTTTTTGTGAAAATATCCCCTAAATGAGGGAATAATATGTGTGCGGGTACCCCAGGAGATTTCCAAATGTGTGTGGGTAGTATATATATCCCACGGGGTAAAATTGAAAAAAGTTTAAAAAAAATTTTTCTTGGACTTAGTCATTTTTCCGGCGTTTATCAGACTTTCAGATAGGGGAAATGTCAGTGAGCGTTCCGATTTCAGTTCCAGAGTGATTCGCCCAATGAGTCCTTGATATTTAGTCGTTTTCAGCCAATTTTCTGAAGTTTTGAAAATTTCACTTTTTTGTGAAAATATCCACTAAATGAGGGCATAATATGTGTGAGGGTACCCCAGGAGAGTTCCAAATGTGTGTGGGTAGAATTTATATCCCACGGAGGTAAAATTGAACAAAGTTTAAAAAAAATTTTTTTTGGACTTAGTAATTTTTCCGGCGTTTATCAGACTTTCAGATAGGGGAAATGTCAGTGAGCATTCCGATTTCAGTTCCAGAGCGATTCGCAAAATGAGTCCTTGATATTTAGTCGTTTTCAGCCAATTTTCTGGATTTTTGAAAATTTCACTTTTTTGTGAAAATATCCACTAAATGATGGAATAATATGTGTGAGGGTACCCCAGGAGAGTTCCAAATGTGTGTGGGTAGAATATATATCCCACGGGGGTAAAATTGAAAAAAGTTGAAAAAAATTTTTTCTTGGACTTAGTCATTTTTCCGGCATTTATCAGACTTTCAGATAGGGGAAATGTGAGTGAGCATTCCGATTTCAGTTCCAGAGCGATTCGCCCAATGAGTCCTTGATATTTAGTAGTTTTCAGCCAATTTTCTGGATTTTTGAAAATTTCAATTTTTTGTGAAAATATCCACTAAATGAGGGAATAATATGTGTGAGGGTACCCCAGGAGTGTTCCAAATGTGTGTGGGAAGAATATATATCCCAAGGGGATAAAATTTAAAAAAGTTTAAAAAAAATTTTTTTTGGACTTAGTTATTTTTCTGGCGTTCATCAGACTTTCAGATAGGGGAAATGTCAGTGAGCATTCCGATATCAGTTCCAGAGCGATTCGCCCAATGAGTCCTTGATATTTAGTCGTTTTCAGTCAATTTTCTGGATTTTTGAAAATTTCACTTTTTTGTGAAAATATCCACTAAATGAGGGCATAATATGTGTGAGGGTACCCCAGGAGAGTTCCAAATGTGTGTGGGTAGAATATATATCCCACGGGGTAAAATTGAAAAAAGTTTAAAAAAAAATTTTCTTGGACTTAGTCATTTTTCCGGCGTTTATCAGACTTTCAGATAGGGGAAATGTCAGTGAGCATTCCGATTTCAGTTCCAGAGCGATTCGCCCAATGAGTCCTTGATATTTAGTCGTTTTCAGCCAATTTTCTGAATTTTTGAAAATTTCACTTTTTTGTGAAAATATCCACTAAATGAGGGAATAATATGTGTGAGGGTACACCAGAAGAGTTCCAAATGTGTGTGGGTAGAATGTATATCCCACGGGGGTAAAATTGAAAAAAGTTTAAAAAAAATTTTTTTTGGACTTAGTAATTTTTCCGGCGTTCATCAAACTTTCAGATAGGGGAAATGTGAGTGAGCGTTCCGATTTCACTTCCAGAGCGATTCGCCCAATGAGTCCTTGATATTTAGTCGTTTTCAGCCAATGTTCTAGATTTTTGAAAATTTCAGTTTTTTCTGAAAATATCCACTAAATGAGGGCATAATATGTGTGAGGGTACCCCAGGAGAGTTCCAAATGTGTGTGGGTAGAATTTATATCCCACGGGGATAAAATTGAACAAAGTTTAAAAAAAATTTTTTTTGGACATAGTAATTTTTCCGGCATTTATCAGACTTTCAGATAGGGGAAATGTGAGTGAGCATTCCGATTTCAGTTCCAGAGCGATTCGCCCAATGAGTCCTTGATATTTAGTAGTTTTCAGCCAATTTTCTGGATTTTTGAAAATTTCAATTTTTTGTGAAAATATCCACTAAATGAGGGAATAATATGTGTGAGGGTACCCCAGGAGAGTTCCAAATGTGTGTGGGTAGAATAAATATCCCATGGGGATAAAATTGAACAAAGTTTAAAAAAATTTTTTTTTGGACTTAGCAATTTTTCCGGCGTTCATCAGACTTTCAGATAGGGGAAATGTCAGTGAGCATTCCGATTTCAGTTCCAGAGCGATTCGCCCAATGAGTCCTTGATATTTAGTAGTTCGTTTTCAGCCAATTCTATGGATTTTTGAAAATTTCACTTTTTTTGTGAAAATATCCACTAAATGATGGAATAATATGTGTGAGGGTACCCCAGGAGAGTTCCAAATGTGTGTGGGTAGAATATATATCCCACGGTAGTAAAATTGAAAAAAGTTGAAAAAAATTTTTTTTTGGACTTATTCACTTTTCCGGCGTTTATCAGACTTTCAGATAGGGGAAATGTGAGTGAGCATTCCGATTTCAGTTCCAGAGCGATTCGCCCAATGAGTCCTTGATATTTAGTCGTTATCAGCCAATTTTCTGGATTTTTGAAAATTTCACTTTTTTGTGAAAATATCCACTAAATGAGGGCATAATATGTGTGAGGGTACCCCAGGAGAGTTCCAAATGTGTGTCGGTAGAATATATATCCCACAGGGTAAAATTGAAAAAAGTTTAAAAAAAATTTTTCTTGGACTTAGTCATTTTTCCGGCGTTTATCAGACTTTCAGATAGGGGAAATGTCAGTGAGCGTTCCGATTTCAATTCCAGAGCGATTCGCCCAATGAGTCCTTGATATTTAGTCGTTTTCAGCCAATTTTCTGAATTTTTGAAAATTTCACTTTTTTGTGAAAATATCCACTAAATGAGGGAATAATATGTGTGAGGGTACACCAGAAGAGTTCCAAATGTGTGTGGGTAGAATATATATCCACGGGGGTAAAATTGAAAAAAGTTAAAAAAAAATTTTTTTTGGACTTAGTAATTTTTCCGGCGTTCATCAAACTTTCAGATAGGGGAAATGTGAGTGAGCGTTCCGATTTCAGTTCCAGAGCGATTCGCCCAATGAGTCCTTGATATTTAGTCGTTTTCAGCCAATGTTCTAGATTTTTGAAAATTTCAGTTTTTTCTGAAAATATCCACTAAATGAGGGAATAATACGTGTGAGGGTACCCCAGGAGAGTTCCAAATGTGTGTGGGAAGAATATATATCCCACGGGGGTAAAATTGAAAAAAGTTTAAAAAAATTTTTTTTTGGACTTAGTAATTTTTCCGGCGTTCATCAGACTTTCAGATAGGGGAAATGTCAGTGAGCATTCCGATTTCAGTTCCAGAGTGATTCGCCCAATGAGTCCGTGATATTTAGTCGTTTTCAGCCAATTTTCTGGATTTTTGAAAATTTCACTTTTTTGTGAAAATATCCCCTAAATGAGGGAATAATATGTGTGAGGGTACCCCAGGAGAGTTCCAAATGTGTGTGGGTAGAATATACATCCAACGGGGATAAAATTGAAAAAAGTTAAAAAAAAATTTTTTTTGGACTTAGTAATTTTTCCGGCGTTTATCAGACTTTCAGATAGGGGAAATGTCAGTGAGCATTCCGATTTCAGTTCCAGAGCGATTCGCCCAATGAGTCCTTGATATTTAGTCGTTATCAGCCAATTTTCTGGATTTTTGAAAATTTCACTTTTTTGTGAAAATATCCACTAAATGAGGGAATAATATGTGTGAGGGTACCCCAGGAGAGTTCCAAATGTGTGTGGGTAGAATATATATCCCACGGGGGTAAAATTGAAAAAAGTTTAAAAGAAATTTTTTTTGGACTTAGTAATTTTTCCGGCATTCATCAGACTTTCAGATAGGGGAAATGTCAGTGAGCATTCCGATTTCAGTTCCAGAGCGATTTTCCCATTGAGTTTTTGATATTTAGTAGTTTTCAGCCAATTTTCTGGATTTTAGAAAATTTCACTTTTTTGTGAAAATATCCACTAAATGAGGGAGTAATATGTGTGAGGGTACCCCAGGAGAGTTCCAAATGTGTGTGGGAAGAATATATATCCCAAGGGGATAAAATTGAAAAAAGTTTAAAAAAATTTTTTTTTGGACTTAGTAATTTTTACGGTGTTCATCAGACTTTCAGATAGGGGAAATGTCAGTGAGCATTCCGATTTCAGTTCCAGAGCGATTCGCCCAATGAGTCCTTGATATTTAGTCGTTTTCAGCCAATTTTTCTGGATTTTTGAAAATTTCACTTTTTTGTGAAAATATCCACTAAATGAGGGAATAATATGTGTGAGGGTACACCAGAAGAGTTCCAAATGTGTGTGGGTAGAATATATATCCCACGGGGTAAAATTGAAAAAAGTTTAAAAAAAATTTTTTTTGGACTTAGTAATTTTTCCGGCGTTCATGAGACTTTCAGAAAGGGGAAATGTCAGTGAGCATTCCGATTTCAGTTCCAGAGCGATTCGCCCAATGAGTCCTTGATATTTAGTCGTTTTCAGTCAATTTTCTGGATTTTTGAAAATTTCACTTTTTTGTGAAAATATCCACTAAATGAGGGCATAATATGTGTGAGGGTACCCCAGGAGAGTTCCAAATGTGTGTGGGTAGAATATATATCCCACGGGGTAAAATTGAAAAAAGTTTAAAAAAAAATTTTCTTGGACTTAGTCATTTTTCCGGCGTTTATCAGACTTTCAGATAGGGGAAATGTCAGTGAGCATTCCGATTTCAGTTCCAGAGCGATTCGCCCAATGAGTCCTTGATATTTAGTAGTTTTCAGCCAATTTTCTGGATTTTTGAAAATTTCAATTTTTTGTGAAAATATCCACTAAATGAGGGAATAATATGTGTGAGGGTACCCCAGGAGTGTTCCAAATGTGTGTGGGAAGAATATATATCCCAAGGGGATAAAATTTAAAAAAGTTTAAAAAAAATTTTTTTTGGACTTAGTTATTTTTCTGGCGTTCATCAGACTTTCAGATAGGGGAAATGTCAGTGAGCATTCCGATATCAGTTCCAGAGCGATTCGCCCAATGAGTCCTTGATATTTAGTCGTTTTCAGTCAATTTTCTGGATTTTTGAAAATTTCACTTTTTTGTGAAAATATCCACTAAATGAGGGCATAATATGTGTGAGGGTACCCCAGGAGAGTTCCAAATGTGTGTGGGTAGAATATATATCCCACGGGGTAAAATTGAAAAAAGTTTAAAAAAAAATTTTCTTGGACTTAGTCATTTTTCCGGCGTTTATCAGACTTTCAGATAGGGGAAATGTCAGTGAGCATTCCGATTTCAGTTCCAGAGCGATTCGCCCAATGAGTCCTTGATATTTAGTCGTTTTCAGCCAATTTTCTGAATTTTTGAAAATTTCACTTTTTTGTGAAAATATCCACTAAATGAGGGAATAATATGTGTGAGGGTACACCAGAAGAGTTCCAAATGTGTGTGGGTAGAATGTATATCCCACGGGGGTAAAATTGAAAAAAGTTTAAAAAAAATTTTTTTTGGACTTAGTAATTTTTCCGGCGTTCATCAAACTTTCAGATAGGGGAAATGTGAGTGAGCGTTCCGATTTCACTTCCAGAGCGATTCGCCCAATGAGTCCTTGATATTTAGTCGTTTTCAGCCAATGTTCTAGATTTTTGAAAATTTCAGTTTTTTCTGAAAATATCCACTAAATGAGGGCATAATATGTGTGAGGGTACCCCAGGAGAGTTCCAAATGTGTGTGGGTAGAATTTATATCCCACGGGGATAAAATTGAACAAAGTTTAAAAAAAATTTTTTTTGGACATAGTAATTTTTCCGGCATTTATCAGACTTTCAGATAGGGGAAATGTGAGTGAGCATTCCGATTTCAGTTCCAGAGCGATTCGCCCAATGAGTCCTTGATATTTAGTAGTTTTCAGCCAATTTTCTGGATTTTTGAAAATTTCAATTTTTTGTGAAAATATCCACTAAATGAGGGAATAATATGTGTGAGGGTACCCCAGGAGAGTTCCAAATGTGTGTGGGTAGAATAAATATCCCATGGGGATAAAATTGAACAAAGTTTAAAAAAATTTTTTTTTGGACTTAGCAATTTTTCCGGCGTTCATCAGACTTTCAGATAGGGGAAATGTCAGTGAGCATTCCGATTTCAGTTCCAGAGCGATTCGCCCAATGAGTCCTTGATATTTAGTAGTTCGTTTTCAGCCAATTCTATGGATTTTTGAAAATTTCACTTTTTTTGTGAAAATATCCACTAAATGATGGAATAATATGTGTGAGGGTACCCCAGGAGAGTTCCAAATGTGTGTGGGTAGAATATATATCCCACGGTAGTAAAATTGAAAAAAGTTGAAAAAAATTTTTTTTTGGACTTATTCACTTTTCCGGCGTTTATCAGACTTTCAGATAGGGGAAATGTGAGTGAGCATTCCGATTTCAGTTCCAGAGCGATTCGCCCAATGAGTCCTTGATATTTAGTCGTTATCAGCCAATTTTCTGGATTTTTGAAAATTTCACTTTTTTGTGAAAATATCCACTAAATGAGGGCATAATATGTGTGAGGGTACCCCAGGAGAGTTCCAAATGTGTGTCGGTAGAATATATATCCCACAGGGTAAAATTGAAAAAAGTTTAAAAAAAATTTTTCTTGGACTTAGTCATTTTTCCGGCGTTTATCAGACTTTCAGATAGGGGAAATGTCAGTGAGCGTTCCGATTTCAATTCCAGAGCGATTCGCCCAATGAGTCCTTGATATTTAGTCGTTTTCAGCCAATTTTCTGAATTTTTGAAAATTTCACTTTTTTGTGAAAATATCCACTAAATGAGGGAATAATATGTGTGAGGGTACACCAGAAGAGTTCCAAATGTGTGTGGGTAGAATATATATCCACGGGGGTAAAATTGAAAAAAGTTAAAAAAAAATTTTTTTTGGACTTAGTAATTTTTCCGGCGTTCATCAAACTTTCAGATAGGGGAAATGTGAGTGAGCGTTCCGATTTCAGTTCCAGAGCGATTCGCCCAATGAGTCCTTGATATTTAGTCGTTTTCAGCCAATGTTCTAGATTTTTGAAAATTTCAGTTTTTTCTGAAAATATCCACTAAATGAGGGAATAATACGTGTGAGGGTACCCCAGGAGAGTTCCAAATGTGTGTGGGAAGAATATATATCCCACGGGGGTAAAATTGAAAAAAGTTTAAAAAAATTTTTTTTTGGACTTAGTAATTTTTCCGGCGTTCATCAGACTTTCAGATAGGGGAAATGTCAGTGAGCATTCCGATTTCAGTTCCAGAGTGATTCGCCCAATGAGTCCGTGATATTTAGTCGTTTTCAGCCAATTTTCTGGATTTTTGAAAATTTCACTTTTTTGTGAAAATATCCCCTAAATGAGGGAATAATATGTGTGAGGGTACCCCAGGAGAGTTCCAAATGTGTGTGGGTAGAATATACATCCAACGGGGATAAAATTGAAAAAAGTTAAAAAAAAATTTTTTTTGGACTTAGTAATTTTTCCGGCGTTTATCAGACTTTCAGATAGGGGAAATGTCAGTGAGCATTCCGATTTCAGTTCCAGAGCGATTCGCCCAATGAGTCCTTGATATTTAGTCGTTATCAGCCAATTTTCTGGATTTTTGAAAATTTCACTTTTTTGTGAAAATATCCACTAAATGAGGGAATAATATGTGTGAGGGTACCCCAGGAGAGTTCCAAATGTGTGTGGGTAGAATATATATCCCACGGGGGTAAAATTGAAAAAAGTTTAAAAGAAATTTTTTTTGGACTTAGTAATTTTTCCGGCATTCATCAGACTTTCAGATAGGGGAAATGTCAGTGAGCATTCCGATTTCAGTTCCAGAGCGATTTTCCCATTGAGTTTTTGATATTTAGTAGTTTTCAGCCAATTTTCTGGATTTTAGAAAATTTCACTTTTTTGTGAAAATATCCACTAAATGAGGGAGTAATATGTGTGAGGGTACCCCAGGAGAGTTCCAAATGTGTGTGGGAAGAATATATATCCCAAGGGGATAAAATTGAAAAAAGTTTAAAAAAATTTTTTTTTGGACTTAGTAATTTTTACGGTGTTCATCAGACTTTCAGATAGGGGAAATGTCAGTGAGCATTCCGATTTCAGTTCCAGAGCGATTCGCCCAATGAGTCCTTGATATTTAGTCGTTTTCAGCCAATTTTTCTGGATTTTTGAAAATTTCACTTTTTTGTGAAAATATCCACTAAATGAGGGAATAATATGTGTGAGGGTACACCAGAAGAGTTCCAAATGTGTGTGGGTAGAATATATATCCCACGGGGTAAAATTGAAAAAAGTTTAAAAAAAATTTTTTTTGGACTTAGTAATTTTTCCGGCGTTCATGAGACTTTCAGAAAGGGGAAATGTCAGTGAGCATTCCGATTTCAGTTCCAGAGCGATTCGCCCAATGAGTCCTTGATATTTAGTCGTTTTCAGTCAATTTTCTGGATTTTTGAAAATTTCACTTTTTTGTGAAAATATCCACTAAATGAGGGCATAATATGTGTGAGGGTACCCCAGGAGAGTTCCAAATGTGTGTGGGTAGAATATATATCCCACGGGGTAAAATTGAAAAAAGTTTAAAAAAAAATTTTCTTGGACTTAGTCATTTTTCCGGCGTTTATCAGACTTTCAGATAGGGGAAATGTCAGTGAGCATTCCGATTTCAGTTCCAGAGCGATTCGCCCAATGAGTCCTTGATATTTAGTCGTTTTCAGCCAATTTTCTGAATTTTTGAAAATTTCACTTTTTTGTGAAAATATCCACTAAATGAGGGAATAATATGTGTGAGGGTACACCAGAAGAGTTCCAAATGTGTGTGGGTAGAATGTATATCCCACGGGGGTAAAATTGAAAAAAGTTTAAAAAAAATTTTTTTTGGACTTAGTAATTTTTCCGGCGTTCATCAAACTTTCAGATAGGGGAAATGTGAGTGAGCGTTCCGATTTCACTTCCAGAGCGATTCGCCCAATGAGTCCTTGATATTTAGTCGTTTTCAGCCAATGTTCTAGATTTTTGAAAATTTCAGTTTTTTCTGAAAATATCCACTAAATGAGGGCATAATATGTGTGAGGGTACCCCAGGAGAGTTCCAAATGTGTGTGGGTAGAATTTATATCCCACGGGGATAAAATTGAACAAAGTTTAAAAAAAATTTTTTTTGGACATAGTAATTTTTCCGGCATTTATCAGACTTTCAGATAGGGGAAATGTGAGTGAGCATTCCGATTTCAGTTCCAGAGCGATTCGCCCAATGAGTCCTTGATATTTAGTAGTTTTCAGCCAATTTTCTGGATTTTTGAAAATTTCAATTTTTTGTGAAAATATCCACTAAATGAGGGAATAATATGTGTGAGGGTACCCCAGGAGAGTTCCAAATGTGTGTGGGTAGAATAAATATCCCACGGGGATAAAATTGAACAAAGTTTAAAAAAATTTTTTTTTGGACTTAGCAATTTTTCCGGCGTTCATCAGACTTTCAGATAGGGGAAATGTCAGTGAGCATTCCGATTTCAGTTCCAGAGCGATTCGCCCAATGAGTCCTTGATATTTAGTAGTTCGTTTTCAGCCAATTCTATGGATTTTTGAAAATTTCACTTTTTTTGTGAAAATATCCACTAAATGATGGAATAATATGTGTGAGGGTACCCCAGGAGAGTTCCAAATGTGTGTGGGTAGAATATATATCCCACGGTAGTAAAATTGAAAAAAGTTGAAAAAAATTTTTTTTTGGACTTATTCACTTTTCCGGCGTTTATCAGACTTTCAGATAGGGGAAATGTGAGTGAGCATTCCGATTTCAGTTCCAGAGCGATTCTCCCAATGAGTCCTTGATATTTAGTCGTTATCAGCCAATTTTCTGGATTTTTGAAAATTTCACTTTTTTGTGAAAATATCCACTAAATGAGGGCATAATATGTGTGAGGGTACCCCAGGAGAGTTCCAAATGTGTGTCGGTAGAATATATATCCCACAGGGTAAAATTGAAAAAAGTTTAAAAAAAATTTTTCTTGGACTTAGTCATTTTTCCGGCGTTTATCAGACTTTCAGATAGGGGAAATGTCAGTGAGCGTTCCGATTTCAATTCCAGAGCGATTCGCCCAATGAGTCCTTGATATTTAGTCGTTTTCAGCCAATTTTCTGAATTTTTGAAAATTTCACTTTTTTGTGAAAATATCCACTAAATGAGGGAATAATATGTGTGAGGGTACACCAGAAGAGTTCCAAATGTGTGTGGGTAGAATATATATCCACGGGGGTAAAATTGAAAAAAGTTAAAAAAAAATTTTTTTTGGACTTAGTAATTTTTCCGGCGTTCATCAAACTTTCAGATAGGGGAAATGTGAGTGAGCGTTCCGATTTCAGTTCCAGAGCGATTCGCCCAATGAGTCCTTGATATTTAGTCGTTTTCAGCCAATGTTCTAGATTTTTGAAAATTTCAGTTTTTTCTGAAAATATCCACTAAATGAGGGAATAATACGTGTGAGGGTACCCCAGGAGAGTTCCAAATGTGTGTGGGAAGAATATATATCCCACGGGGGTAAAATTGAAAAAAGTTTAAAAAAATTTTTTTTTGGACTTAGTAATTTTTCCGGCGTTCATCAGACTTTCAGATAGGGGAAATGTCAGTGAGCATTCCGATTTCAGTTCCAGAGTGATTCGCCCAATGAGTCCGTGATATTTAGTCGTTTTCAGCCAATTTTCTGGATTTTTGAAAATTTCACTTTTTTGTGAAAATATCCCCTAAATGAGGGAATAATATGTGTGAGGGTACCCCAGGAGAGTTCCAAATGTGTGTGGGTAGAATATACATCCAACGGGGATAAAATTGAAAAAAGTTAAAAAAAAATTTTTTTTGGACTTAGTAATTTTTCCGGCGTTTATCAGACTTTCAGATAGGGGAAATGTCAGTGAGCATTCCGATTTCAGTTCCAGAGCGATTCGCCCAATGAGTCCTTGATATTTAGTCGTTATCAGCCAATTTTCTGGATTTTTGAAAATTTCACTTTTTTGTGAAAATATCCACTAAATGAGGGAATAATATGTGTGAGGGTACCCCAGGAGAGTTCCAAATGTGTGTGGGTAGAATATATATCCCACGGGGGTAAAATTGAAAAAAGTTTAAAAGAAATTTTTTTTGGACTTAGTAATTTTTCCGGCATTCATCAGACTTTCAGATAGGGGAAATGTCAGTGAGCATTCCGATTTCAGTTCCAGAGCGATTTTCCCATTGAGTTTTTGATATTTAGTAGTTTTCAGCCAATTTTCTGGATTTTAGAAAATTTCACTTTTTTGTGAAAATATCCACTAAATGAGGGAGTAATATGTGTGAGGGTACCCCAGGAGAGTTCCAAATGTGTGTGGGAAGAATATATATCCCAAGGGGATAAAATTGAAAAAAGTTTAAAAAAATTTTTTTTTGGACTTAGTAATTTTTACGGTGTTCATCAGACTTTCAGATAGGGGAAATGTCAGTGAGCATTCCGATTTCAGTTCCAGAGCGATTCGCCCAATGAGTCCTTGATATTTAGTCGTTTTCAGCCAATTTTTCTGGATTTTTGAAAATTTCACTTTTTTGTGAAAATATCCACTAAATGAGGGAATAATATGTGTGAGGGTACACCAGAAGAGTTCCAAATGTGTGTGGGTAGAATATATATCCCACGGGGTAAAATTGAAAAAAGTTTAAAAAAAATTTTTTTTGGACTTAGTAATTTTTCCGGCGTTCATGAGACTTTCAGAAAGGGGAAATGTCAGTGAGCATTCCGATTTCAGTTCCAGAGCGATTCGCCCAATGAGTCCTTGATATTTAGTCGTTTTCAGCCAATTTTCTGGATTTTAGAAAATTTCACTTTTTTGTGAAAATATCCACTAAATGAGGGAATAATATGTGTGAGGGTACCCCAGAAGAGTTCCAAATGTGTGTGGGTAGAATATATATCCCACGGGGGTAAAATTGAAAAAAGTTTAAAAAAAATTTTTTTTGGACTTAGTAATTTTTCCGGCGTTCATCAGACTTTCAGATAGGGGAAATGTCAGTGAGCGTTCCGATTTCAGTTCCAGAGCGATTTGCCCAATGAGTCCTTGATATTTTGTCGTTTTCAGCCAACTTTCTGGATTTTGGAAAATTTCACTTTTTTGTGAAAATATCTCCTAAATGAGGGAATAATATGTGTGAGGGTACCCCAGGAGAGTTCCAAATGTGTGTGGGTAGAATATATATCCAACGGGGATAAAATTGAAAAAAGTTGAAAAAAAATTTTTTTGGGACTTAGTAATTTTTCAGGCGTTTATTAGACTTTCAGCTGGGGAAATGTCAGTGAGCATTCCGATTTCAGTTCCAGAGCGATTCGCCCAATGAGTCCTTGATATTTAGTCGTTTTCAGCCAATTTTCTGGATTTTTGAAAATTTCACTTTTTTGTGAAAATATCTCCTAAATGAGGGAATAATATGTGTGAGGGTACCCCAGGAGAGTTCCAAATGTGTGTGGGTAGAATATATATCCCAAGGGGATAAAATTGAAAAAAGTTTAAAAAAAATTTTTTTTGGACTTAGTAATTTTTCAGGCGTTTATTAGACTTTCAGCTGGGGAAATGTCAGTGAGCATTCCGATTTCAGTTCCAGAGCGATTCGCCCAATGAGTCCTTGATATTTAGTCGTTTTCAGCCAATTTTCTGGATTTTTGAAAATTTCACTTTTTTGTGAAAATATCCACTAAATGATGGAATAATATGTGTGAGGGTACCCCAGGAGAGTTCCAAATGTGTGTGGGTAGAATATATATCCCACAGGGGTAAAATTGAAAAAAGTTAAAAAAAAAATTTTTTTGGACTTAGTAATTTTTCCGGCGTTCATCAGACTTTCAGATAGGGGAAATGTCAGTGAGCGTTCCGATTTCAGTTCCAGAGCGATTCGCCCAATGAGTCCTTGATATTTAGTCGTTTTCAGCCAATGTTCTAGATTTTTGAAAATTTCAGTTTTTTCTGAAAATATCCACTAAATGAGGGAATAATACGTGTGAGGGTACCCCAGGAGAGTTCCAAATGTGTGTGGGAAGAATATATATCCCATGGGGGTAAAATTGAAAAAAGTTTAAAAAAATTTTTTTTTGGACTTAGTAATTTTTCCGGCGTTCATCAGACTTTCAGATAGGGGAAATGTCAGTGAGCATTCCGATTTCAGTTCCAGAGTGATTCGCCCAATGAGTCCGTGATATTTAGTCGTTTTCAGCCAATTTTCTGGATTTTTGAAAATTTCACTTTTTTGTGAAAATATCCCCTAAATGAGGGAATAATATGTGTGAGGGTACCCCAGGAGAGTTCCAAATGTGTGTGGGTAGAATATACATCCAACGGGGATAAAATTGAAAAAAGTTAAAAAAAATTTTTTTTTGGACTTAGTAATTTTTCCGGCGTTTATCAGACTTTCAGATAGGGGAAATGTCAGTGAGCATTCCGATTTCAGTTCCAGAGCGATTCGCCCAATGAGTCCTTGATATTTAGTCGTTATCAGCCAATTTTCTGGATTTTTGAAAATTTCACTTTTTTGTGAAAATATCCACTAAATGAGGGAATAATATGTGTGAGGGTACCCCAGGAGAGTTCCAAATGTGTGTGGGTAGAATATATATCCCACGGGGGTAAAATTGAAAAAAGTTTAAAAGAAATTTTTTTTGGACTTAGTAATTTTTCCGGCATTCATCAGACTTTCAGATAGGGGAAATGTCAGTGAGCATTCCGATTTCAGTTCCAGAGCGATTTTCCCATTGAGTTTTTGATATTTAGTAGTTTTCAGCCAATTTTCTGGATTTTAGAAAATTTCACTTTTTTGTGAAAATATCCACTAAATGAGGGAGTAATATGTGTGAGGGTACCCCAGGAGAGTTCCAAATGTGTGTGGGAAGAATATATATCCCAAGGGGATAAAATTGAAAAAAGTTTAAAAAAATTTTTTTTTGGACTTAGTAATTTTTACGGTGTTCATCAGACTTTCAGATAGGGGAAATGTCAGTGAGCATTCCGATTTCAGTTCCAGAGCGATTCGCCCAATGAGTCCTTGATATTTAGTCGTTTTCAGCCAATTTTTCTGGATTTTTGAAAATTTCACTTTTTTGTGAAAATATCCACTAAATGAGGGAATAATATGTGTGAGGGTACACCAGAAGAGTTCCAAATGTGTGTGGGTAGAATATATATCCCACGGGGTAAAATTGAAAAAAGTTTAAAAAAAATTTTTTTTGGACTTAGTAATTTTTCCGGCGTTCATGAGACTTTCAGAAAGGGGAAATGTCAGTGAGCATTCCGATTTCAGTTCCAGAGCGATTCGCCCAATGAGTCCTTGATATTTAGTCGTTTTCAGCCAATTTTCTGGATTTTAGAAAATTTCACTTTTTTGTGAAAATATCCACTAAATGAGGGAATAATATGTGTGAGGGTACCCCAGAAGAGTTCCAAATGTGTGTGGGTAGAATATATATCCCACGGGGGTAAAATTGAAAAAAGTTTAAAAAAAATTTTTTTTGGACTTAGTAATTTTTCCGGCGTTCATCAGACTTTCAGATAGGGGAACTGTCAGTGAGCGTTCCGATTTCAGTTCCAGAGCGATTTGCCCAATGAGTCCTTGATATTTTGTCGTTTTCAGCCAACTTTCTGGATTTTGGAAAATTTCACTTTTTTGTGAAAATATCTCCTAAATGAGGGAATAATATGTGTGAGGGTACCCCAGGAGAGTTCCAAATGTGTGTGGGTAGAATATATATCCAACGGGGATAAAATTGAAAAAAGTTGAAAAAAAATTTTTTTGGGACTTAGTAATTTTTCAGGCGTTTATTAGACTTTCAGCTGGGGAAATGTCAGTGAGCATTCCGATTTCAGTTCCAGAGCGATTCGCCCAATGAGTCCTTGATATTTAGTCGTTTTCAGCCAATTTTCTGGATTTTTGAAAATTTCACTTTTTTGTGAAAATATCTCCTAAATGAGGGAATAATATGTGTGAGGGTACCCCAGGAGAGTTCCAAATGTGTGTGGGTAGAATATATATCCCAAGGGGATAAAATTGAAAAAAGTTTAAAAAAAATTTTTTTTGGACTTAGTAATTTTTCAGGCGTTTATTAGACTTTCAGCTGGGGAAATGTCAGTGAGCATTCCGATTTCAGTTCCAGAGCGATTCGCCCAATGAGTCCTTGATATTTAGTCGTTTTCAGCCAATTTTCTGGATTTTTGAAAATTTCACTTTTTTGTGAAAATATCCACTAAATGATGGAATAATATGTGTGAGGGTACCCCAGGAGAGTTCCAAATGTGTGTGGGTAGAATATATATCCCACAGGGGTAAAATTGAAAAAAGTTAAAAAAAAAATTTTTTTGGACTTAGTAATTTTTCCGGCGTTCATCAGACTTTCAGATAGGGGAAATGTCAGTGAGCGTTCCGATTTCAGTTCCCGAGCGATGCGCCCAATGAGTCCTTGATATTTAGTCGTTTTCAGCCAATTTTCTGGATTTTTGAAAATTTCACTTTTTTGTGAAAATATCCACTAAATGATGGAATAATATGTGTGAGGGTACCCCAGGAGAGTTCCAAATGTGTGTGGGTAGAATATATATCCCACAGGGGTAAAAGTGAAAAAAGTTGAAAAAATTTTTTTTTTGGACTTAGTCACTTTTCCGGCGTTTATCAGACTTTCAGATAGGGGAAATGTGAGTGAGCGTTCCGATTTCAGTTCCAGAGCGATTCGCCCAATGAGTCCTTGATATTTAGTCATTTTCAGCCAATGTTCTGGATTTTTGAAAATTTCAGTTTTTTCTGAAAATATCCACTAAATGAGGGCATAATATGTGTGAGGGTACCCCAAGAGAGTTCCAAATGTGTGTGGGTAGAATATATATCCCACGGGGATAAAATTGAACAAAGTTTATAAAAAATTTTTTTGGACTTAGTAATTTTTCCGGCGTTCATCAGACTTTCAGATAGGGGAAATGTCAGTGAGCGTTCCGATTTCAGTTCCCGAGCGATTCGCCCAATGAGTCCTTGATATTTAGTCGTTTTCAGCCAATTTTCTGGATTTTTGAAAATTTCACTTTTTGTGAAAATATCCACTAAATGATGGAATAATATGTGTGAGGGTACCCCAGGAGAGTTCCAAATGTGTGTGGGTAGAATATATATCCCACAGGGGTAAAAGAGAAAAAAGTTGAAAAAATTTTTTTTTTGGACTTAGTCACTTTTCCGGCGTTTATCAGACTTTCAGATAGGGGAAATGTGAGTGAGCGTTCCGATTTCAGTTCCAGAGCGATTCGCCCAATGAGTCCTTGATATTTAGTCATTTTCAGCCAATGTTCTGGATTTTTGAAAATTTCAGTTTTTTCTGAAAATATCCACTAAATGAGGGCATAATATGTGTGAGGGTACCCCAAGAGAGTTCCAAATGTGTGTGAGTAGAATATATATCCCACGGGGATAAAATTGAACAAAGTTTATAAAAAAATTTTTTGGACTTAGTAATTTTTCCGGCGTTCATCAGACTTTCAGATAGGGGAAATGTCAGTGAGCGTTCCGATTTCAGTTCCCGAGCGATTCGCCCAATGAGTCCTTGATATTTAGTCGTTTTCAGCCAATTTTCTGGATTTTTGAAAATTTCACTTTTTTGTGAAAATATCCACTAAATGATGGAATAATATGTGTGAGGGTACCCCAGGAGAGTTCCAAATGTGTGTGGGTAGAATATATATCCCACAGGGGTAAAAGTGAAAAAAGTTGAAAAAATTTTTTTTTTGGACTTAGTCACTTTTCCGGCGTTTATCAGACTTTCAGATAGGGGAAATGTGAGTGAGCGTTCCGATTTCAGTTCCAGAGCGATTCGCCCAATGAGTCCTTGATATTTAGTCATTTTCAGCCAATGTTCTGGATTTTTGAAAATTTCATTTTTTTCTGAAAATATACACTAAATGAGGGCATAATATGTGTGAGGGTACCCCAAGAGAGTTCCAAATGTGTGTGGGTAGAATATATATCCCACGGGGATAAAATTGAACAAAGTTTATAAAAAATTTTTTTTGGACTTAGTAATTTTTCCGGCGTTCATCAGACGTTCAGATAGGGGAAATGTCAGTGAGCATTCCGATTTCAGTTCCAGAGCGATTCGCCCAATGAGTCCTTGATATTTAGTCGTTTTCAGCCAATTTTCTGGATTTTTGAAAATTTCACATTTTTGTGAAAATATCCACTAAATGATGGAATAATATGTGTGAGGGTACCCCAGGAGAGTTCCAAATGTGTGTGGGTAGAATATATATCCCACGGGTGTAAAATTGAAAAAAGTTGAAAAAATTTTTTTCTTGGACTTAGTCATTTTTCCGGCGTTTATCAGACTTTCAGATAGGGGAAATGTCAGTGAGCATTCCGATTTCAGTTCCAGAGCGATTCGCCCAATGAGTCCTTGATATTTAGTCGTTTTCAGCCAATTTTCTGAATTTTTGAAAATTTCACTTTTTTGTGAAAATATCCACTAAATGAGGGAATAATATGTGTGAGGGTACACCAGAAGAGTTCCAAATGTGTGTGGGTAGAATATATATCCCACGGGGGTAAAATTGAAAAAAGTTTAAAAAAAATTTTTTTTGGACTTAGTAATTTTTCCGGCGTTCATCAGACTTTCAGATAGGGGAAATGTCAGTGAGCATTCCGATTTCAGTTCCAGAGCGATTCGCCCAATGAGTCCTTGATATTTAGTCGTTTTCAGTCAATTTTCTGGATTTTTGAAAATTTCACTTTTTTGTGAAAATATCCACTAAATAAGGGAATAATATGTGTGAGGGTACACCAGAAGAGTTCCAAATGTGTGTGGGTAGAATATATATCCCACGGGGGTAAAATTGAAAAAAGTTTAAAAAAATTTTTTTTTGGACTTAGTAATTTTTCCGGCGTTCATCAGACTTTCAGATAGGGGAAATGTCAGTGAGCATTCCGATTTCAGTTCCAGAGTGATTCGCCCAATGAGTCCGTGATATTTAGTCGTTTTCAGCCAATTTTCTGGATTTTTGAAAATTTCACTTTTTTGTGAAAATATCCCCTAAATGAGGTAATAATATGTGTGAGGGTACCCCAGGAGAGTTCCAAATGTGTGTGGGTAGAATATATATCCAACGGGGATAAAATTGAAAAAAGTTGAAAAAAAATTTTTTTTGGACTTAGTAATTTTTCCGGCGTTTGTCAGACTTTCAGATAGGGGAAATGTCAGTGAGCATTCCGATTTCAGTTCCAGAGCGATTCGCCCAATGAGTCCTTGATATTTAGTCGTTATCAGCCAATTTTCTGGATTTTTGAAAATTTCACTTTTTTGTGAAAATATCCACTAAATGAGGGAATAATATGTGTGAGGGTACCCCAGGAGAGTTCCAAATGTGTGTGGGTAGAATATATATCCCACGGGGGTAAAATTGAAAAAAGTTTAAAAGAAATTTTTTTTGGACTTAGTAATTTTTCCGGCATTCATCAGACTTTCAGATAGGGGAAATGTCAGTGAGCATTCCGATTTCAGTTCCAGAGCGATTTTCCCATTGAGTTTTTGATATTTAGTAGTTTTCAGCCAATTTTCTGGATTTTAGAAAATTTCACTTTTTTGTGAAAATATCCACTAAATGAGGGAGTAATATGTGTGAGGGTACCCCAGGAGAGTTCCAAATGTGTGTGGGAAGAATATATATCCCAAGGGGATAAAATTGAAAAAAGTTTAAAAAAATTTTTTTTTGGACTTAGTAATTTTTACGGTGTTCATCAGACTTTCAGATAGGGGAAATGTCAGTGAGCATTCCGATTTCAGTTCCAGAGCGATTCGCCCAATGAGTCCTTGATATTTAGTCGTTTTCAGCCAATTTTTCTGGATTTTTGAAAATTTCACTTTTTTGTGAAAATATCCACTAAATGAGGGAATAATATGTGTGAGGGTACACCAGAAGAGTTCCAAATGTGTGTGGGTAGAATATATATCCCACGGGGTAAAATTGAAAAAAGTTTAAAAAAAATTTTTTTTGGACTTAGTAATTTTTCCGGCGTTCATGAGACTTTCAGAAAGGGGAAATGTCAGTGAGCATTCCGATTTCAGTTCCAGAGCGATTCGCCCAATGAGTCCTTGATATTTAGTCGTTTTCAGCCAATTTTCTGGATTTTAGAAAATTTCACTTTTTTGTGAAAATATCCACTAAATGAGGGAATAATATGTGTGAGGGTACCCCAGAAGAGTTCCAAATGTGTGTGGGTAGAATATATATCCCACGGGGGTAAAATTGAAAAAAGTTTAAAAAAAATTTTTTTTGGACTTAGTAATTTTTCCGGCGTTCATCAGACTTTCAGATAGGGGAAATGTCAGTGAGCGTTCCGATTTCAGTTCCAGAGCGATTTGCCCAATGAGTCCTTGATATTTTGTCGTTTTCAGCCAACTTTCTGGATTTTGGAAAATTTCACTTTTTTGTGAAAATATCTCCTAAATGAGGGAATAATATGTGTGAGGGTACCCCAGGAGAGTTCCAAATGTGTGTGGGTAGAATATATATCCAACGGGGATAAAATTGAAAAAAGTTGAAAAAAAATTTTTTTGGGACTTAGTAATTTTTCAGGCGTTTATTAGACTTTCAGCTGGGGAAATGTCAGTGAGCATTCCGATTTCAGTTCCAGAGCGATTCGCCCAATGAGTCCTTGATATTTAGTCGTTTTCAGCCAATTTTCTGGATTTTTGAAAATTTCACTTTTTTGTGAAAATATCTCCTAAATGAGGGAATAATATGTGTGAGGGTACCCCAGGAGAGTTCCAAATGTGTGTGGGTAGAATATATATCCCAAGGGGATAAAATTGAAAAAAGTTTAAAAAAAATTTTTTTTGGACTTAGTAATTTTTCAGGCGTTTATTAGACTTTCAGCTGGGGAAATGTCAGTGAGCATTCCGATTTCAGTTCCAGAGCGATTCGCCCAATGAGTCCTTGATATTTAGTCGTTTTCAGCCAATTTTCTGGATTTTTGAAAATTTCACTTTTTTGTGAAAATATCCACTAAATGATGGAATAATATGTGTGAGGGTACCCCAGGAGAGTTCCAAATGTGTGTGGGTAGAATATATATCCCACAGGGGTAAAATTGAAAAAAGTTAAAAAAAAAATTTTTTTGGACTTAGTAATTTTTCCGGCGTTCATCAGACTTTCAGATAGGGGAAATGTCAGTGAGCGTTCCGATTTCAGTTCCAGAGCGATTCGCCCAATGAGTCCTTGATATTTAGTCGTTTTCAGCCAATGTTCTAGATTTTTGAAAATTTCAGTTTTTTCTGAAAATATCCACTAAATGAGGGAATAATACGTGTGAGGGTACCCCAGGAGAGTTCCAAATGTGTGTGGGAAGAATATATATCCCACGGGGGTAAAATTGAAAAAAGTTTAAAAAAATTTTTTTTTGGACTTAGTAATTTTTCCGGCGTTCATCAGACTTTCAGATAGGGGAAATGTCAGTGAGCATTCCGATTTCAGTTCCAGAGTGATTCGCCCAATGAGTCCGTGATATTTAGTCGTTTTCAGCCAATTTTCTGGATTTTTGAAAATTTCACTTTTTTGTGAAAATATCCCCTAAATGAGGGAATAATATGTGTGAGGGTACCCCAGGAGAGTTCCAAATGTGTGTGGGTAGAATATACATCCAACGGGGATAAAATTGAAAAAAGTTAAAAAAAAATTTTTTTTGGACTTAGTAATTTTTCCGGCGTTTATCAGACTTTCAGATAGGGGAAATGTCAGTGAGCATTCCGATTTCAGTTCCAGAGCGATTCGCCCAATGAGTCCTTGATATTTAGTCGTTATCAGCCAATTTTCTGGATTTTTGAAAATTTCACTTTTTTGTGAAAATATCCACTAAATGAGGGAATAATATGTGTGAGGGTACCCCAGGAGAGTTCCAAATGTGTGTGGGTAGAATATATATCCCACGGGGGTAAAATTGAAAAAAGTTTAAAAGAAATTTTTTTTGGACTTAGTAATTTTTCCGGCATTCATCAGACTTTCAGATAGGGGAAATGTCAGTGAGCATTCCGATTTCAGTTCCAGAGCGATTTTCCCATTGAGTTTTTGATATTTAGTAGTTTTCAGCCAATTTTCTGGATTTTAGAAAATTTCACTTTTTTGTGAAAATATCCACTAAATGAGGGAGTAATATGTGTGAGGGTACCCCAGGAGAGTTCCAAATGTGTGTGGGAAGAATATATATCCCAAGGGGATAAAATTGAAAAAAGTTTAAAAAAATTTTTTTTTGGACTTAGTAATTTTTACGGTGTTCATCAGACTTTCAGATAGGGGAAATGTCAGTGAGCATTCCGATTTCAGTTCCAGAGCGATTCGCCCAATGAGTCCTTGATATTTAGTCGTTTTCAGCCAATTTTTCTGGATTTTTGAAAATTTCACTTTTTTGTGAAAATATCCACTAAATGAGGGAATAATATGTGTGAGGGTACACCAGAAGAGTTCCAAATGTGTGTGGGTAGAATATATATCCCACGGGGTAAAATTGAAAAAAGTTTAAAAAAAATTTTTTTTGGACTTAGTAATTTTTCCGGCGTTCATGAGACTTTCAGAAAGGGGAAATGTCAGTGAGCATTCCGATTTCAGTTCCAGAGCGATTCGCCCAATGAGTCCTTGATATTTAGTCGTTTTCAGCCAATTTTCTGGATTTTAGAAAATTTCACTTTTTTGTGAAAATATCCACTAAATGAGGGAATAATATGTGTGAGGGTACCCCAGAAGAGTTCCAAATGTGTGTGGGTAGAATATATATCCCACGGGGGTAAAATTGAAAAAAGTTTAAAAAAAATTTTTTTTGGACTTAGTAATTTTTCCGGCGTTCATCAGACTTTCAGATAGGGGAACTGTCAGTGAGCGTTCCGATTTCAGTTCCAGAGCGATTTGCCCAATGAGTCCTTGATATTTTGTCGTTTTCAGCCAACTTTCTGGATTTTGGAAAATTTCACTTTTTTGTGAAAATATCTCCTAAATGAGGGAATAATATGTGTGAGGGTACCCCAGGAGAGTTCCAAATGTGTGTGGGTAGAATATATATCCAACGGGGATAAAATTGAAAAAAGTTGAAAAAAAATTTTTTTGGGACTTAGTAATTTTTCAGGCGTTTATTAGACTTTCAGCTGGGGAAATGTCAGTGAGCATTCCGATTTCAGTTCCAGAGCGATTCGCCCAATGAGTCCTTGATATTTAGTCGTTTTCAGCCAATTTTCTGGATTTTTGAAAATTTCACTTTTTTGTGAAAATATCTCCTAAATGAGGGAATAATATGTGTGAGGGTACCCCAGGAGAGTTCCAAATGTGTGTGGGTAGAATATATATCCCAAGGGGATAAAATTGAAAAAAGTTAAAAAAAAATTTTTTTTGGACTTAGTAATTTTTCAGGCGTTTATTAGACTTTCAGCTGGGGAAATGTCAGTGAGCATTCCGATTTCAGTTCCAGAGCGATTCGCCCAATGAGTCCTTGATATTTAGTCGTTTTCAGCCAATTTTCTGGATTTTTGAAAATTTCACTTTTTTGTGAAAATATCCACTAAATGATGGAATAATATGTGTGAGGGTACCCCAGGAGAGTTCCAAATGTGTGTGGGTAGAATATATATCCCACAGGGGTAAAATTGAAAAAAGTTAAAAAAAAAATTTTTTTGGACTTAGTAATTTTTCCGGCGTTCATCAGACTTTCAGATAGGGGAAATGTCAGTGAGCGTTCCGATTTCAGTTCCCGAGCGATGCGCCCAATGAGTCCTTGATATTTAGTCGTTTTCAGCCAATTTTCTGGATTTTTGAAAATTTCACTTTTTTGTGAAAATATCCACTAAATGATGGAATAATATGTGTGAGGGTACCCCAGGAGAGTTCCAAATGTGTGTGGGTAGAATATATATCCCACAGGGGTAAAAGTGAAAAAAGTTGAAAAAATTTTTTTTTTGGACTTAGTCACTTTTCCGGCGTTTATCAGACTTTCAGATAGGGGAAATGTGAGTGAGCGTTCCGATTTCAGTTCCAGAGCGATTCGCCCAATGAGTCCT
The DNA here is from genome assembly GCF_046119375.1 of Phyllobates terribilis. NCBI lineage: Eukaryota > Metazoa > Chordata > Amphibia > Anura > Dendrobatidae > Phyllobates > Phyllobates terribilis. The sequence goes on along the minus strand of NW_027362805.1, from coordinate 8,484,373 downwards.
TGATATTTAGTCATTTTCAGCCAATGTTCTGGATTTTTGAAAATTTCAGTTTTTTCTGAAAATATCCACTAAATGAGGGCATAATATGTGTGAGGGTACCCCAAGAGAGTTCCAAATGTGTGTGGGTAGAATATATATCCCACGGGGATAAAATTGAACAAAGTTTATAAAAAATTTTTTTGGACTTAGTAATTTTTCCGGCGTTCATCAGACTTTCAGATAGGGGAAATGTCAGTGAGCGTTCCGATTTCAGTTCCCGAGCGATTCGCCCAATGAGTCCTTGATATTTAGTCGTTTTCAGCCAATTTTCTGGATTTTTGAAAATTTCACTTTTTGTGAAAATATCCACTAAATGATGGAATAATATGTGTGAGGGTACCCCAGGAGAGTTCCAAATGTGTGTGGGTAGAATATATATCCCACAGGGGTAAAAGAGAAAAAAGTTGAAAAAATTTTTTTTTTGGACTTAGTCACTTTTCCGGCGTTTATCAGACTTTCAGATAGGGGAAATGTGAGTGAGCGTTCCGATTTCAGTTCCAGAGCGATTCGCCCAATGAGTCCTTGATATTTAGTCATTTTCAGCCAATGTTCTGGATTTTTGAAAATTTCAGTTTTTTCTGAAAATATCCACTAAATGAGGGCATAATATGTGTGAGGGTACCCCAAGAGAGTTCCAAATGTGTGTGAGTAGAATATATATCCCACGGGGATAAAATTGAACAAAGTTTATAAAAAAATTTTTTGGACTTAGTAATTTTTCCGGCGTTCATCAGACTTTCAGATAGGGGAAATGTCAGTGAGCGTTCCGATTTCAGTTCCCGAGCGATTCGCCCAATGAGTCCTTGATATTTAGTCGTTTTCAGCCAATTTTCTGGATTTTTGAAAATTTCACTTTTTTGTGAAAATATCCACTAAATGATGGAATAATATGTGTGAGGGTACCCCAGGAGAGTTCCAAATGTGTGTGGGTAGAATATATATCCCACAGGGGTAAAAGTGAAAAAAGTTGAAAAAATTTTTTTTTTGGACTTAGTCACTTTTCCGGCGTTTATCAGACTTTCAGATAGGGGAAATGTGAGTGAGCGTTCCGATTTCAGTTCCAGAGCGATTCGCCCAATGAGTCCTTGATATTTAGTCATTTTCAGCCAATGTTCTGGATTTTTGAAAATTTCATTTTTTTCTGAAAATATACACTAAATGAGGGCATAATATGTGTGAGGGTACCCCAAGAGAGTTCCAAATGTGTGTGGGTAGAATATATATCCCACGGGGATAAAATTGAACAAAGTTTATAAAAAATTTTTTTTGGACTTAGTAATTTTTCCGGCGTTCATCAGACGTTCAGATAGGGGAAATGTCAGTGAGCATTCCGATTTCAGTTCCAGAGCGATTCGCCCAATGAGTCCTTGATATTTAGTCGTTTTCAGCCAATTTTCTGGATTTTTGAAAATTTCACATTTTTGTGAAAATATCCACTAAATGATGGAATAATATGTGTGAGGGTACCCCAGGAGAGTTCCAAATGTGTGTGGGTAGAATATATATCCCACGGGTGTAAAATTGAAAAAAGTTGAAAAAATTTTTTTCTTGGACTTAGTCATTTTTCCGGCGTTTATCAGACTTTCAGATAGGGGAAATGTCAGTGAGCATTCCGATTTCAGTTCCAGAGCGATTCGCCCAATGAGTCCTTGATATTTAGTCGTTTTCAGCCAATTTTCTGAATTTTTGAAAATTTCACTTTTTTGTGAAAATATCCACTAAATGAGGGAATAATATGTGTGAGGGTACACCAGAAGAGTTCCAAATGTGTGTGGGTAGAATATATATCCCACGGGGGTAAAATTGAAAAAAGTTTAAAAAAAATTTTTTTTGGACTTAGTAATTTTTCCGGCGTTCATCAGACTTTCAGATAGGGGAAATGTCAGTGAGCATTCCGATTTCAGTTCCAGAGCGATTCGCCCAATGAGTCCTTGATATTTAGTCGTTTTCAGTCAATTTTCTGGATTTTTGAAAATTTCACTTTTTTGTGAAAATATCCACTAAATAAGGGAATAATATGTGTGAGGGTACACCAGAAGAGTTCCAAATGTGTGTGGGTAGAATATATATCCCACGGGGGTAAAATTGAAAAAAGTTTAAAAAAATTTTTTTTTGGACTTAGTAATTTTTCCGGCGTTCATCAGACTTTCAGATAGGGGAAATGTCAGTGAGCATTCCGATTTCAGTTCCAGAGTGATTCGCCCAATGAGTCCGTGATATTTAGTCGTTTTCAGCCAATTTTCTGGATTTTTGAAAATTTCACTTTTTTGTGAAAATATCCCCTAAATGAGGGAATAATATGTGTGAGGGTACCCCAGGAGAGTTCCAAATGTGTGTGGGTAGAATATATATCCAACGGGGATAAAATTGAAAAAAGTTGAAAAAAAATTTTTTTTGGACTTAGTAATTTTTCCGGCGTTTGTCAGACTTTCAGATAGGGGAAATGTCAGTGAGCATTCCGATTTCAGTTCCAGAGCGATTCGCCCAATGAGTCCTTGATATTTAGTCGTTATCAGCCAATTTTCTGGATTTTTGAAAATTTCACTTTTTTGTGAAAATATCCACTAAATGAGGGAATAATATGTGTGAGGGTACCCCAGGAGAGTTCCAAATGTGTGTGGGTAGAATATATATCCCACGGGGGTAAAATTGAAAAAAGTTTAAAAGAAATTTTTTTTGGACTTAGTAATTTTTCCGGCATTCATCAGACTTTCAGATAGGGGAAATGTCAGTGAGCATTCCGATTTCAGTTCCAGAGCGATTTGCCCATTGAGTTTTTGATATTTAGTAGTTTTCAGCCAATTTTCTGGATTTTAGAAAATTTCACTTTTTTGTGAAAATATCCACTAAATGAGGGAGTAATATGTGTGAGGGTACCCCAGGAGAGTTCCAAATGTGTGTGGGAAGAATATATATCCCAAGGGGATAAAATTGAAAAAAGTTTAAAAAAATTTTTTTTTGGACTTAGTAATTTTTCCGGCGTTCATCAGACTTTCAGATAGGGGAAATGTCAGTGAAGTATTCCGATTTCAGTTCCAGAGCGATTTGCCCAATGAGTCCTTGATATTTTGTCGTTTTCAGCCAACTTTCTGGATTTTTGAAAATTTCACTTTTTTGTGAAAATATCTCCTAAATGAGGGAATAATATGTGTGAGGGTAACCCAGGAGAGTTCCAAATGTGCGTGGCTAGAATATATATCCAACGGGGATAAAATTGAAAAAAGTTGAAAAAAAATTTTTTTGGGACTTAGTAATTTTTCCGGCGTTTATCAGACTTTCAGATAGGGGAAATGTCAGTGAGCATTCCGCTTTCAGTTCCAGAGCGATTCGCCCAATGAGTCCTTGATATTTAGTCGTTTTCAGCCAATTTTCTGGATTTTTGAAAATTTCACTTTTTTCTGAAAATATCCACTAAATGAGGGCATAATATGTGTGAGGGTACCCCAGGAGAGTTCCAAATGTGTGTGGGTAGATTATATATCCCACGGGGATAAAATTGAACAAAGTTTAAAAAAATTTTTTTTTGGACTTAGTCATTTTTCCGGCGTTCATCAGACTTTCAGATAGGGGAAATGTCAGTGAGCGTTCCGATTTCAGTTCCAGAGCGATTTGCCCAATGAGTCCTTGATATTTTGTCGTTTTCAGCCAACTTTCTGGATTTTGGAAAATTTCACTTTTTTGTGAAAATATCTCCTAAATGAGGGAATAATATGTGTGAGGGTACCCCAGGAGAGTTCCAAATGTGTGTGGGTAGAATATATATCCAACGGGGATAAAATTGAAAAAAGTTGAAAAAAAATTTTTTTGGGACTTAGTAATTTTTCAGGCGTTTATTAGACTTTCAGCTGGGGAAATGTCAGTGAGCATTCCGATTTCAGTTCCAGAGCGATTCGCCCAATGAGTCCTTGATATTTAGTCGTTTTCAGCCAATTTTCTGGATTTTTGAAAATTTCACTTTTTTGTGAAAATATCTCCTAAATGAGGGAATAATATGTGTGAGGGTACCCCAGGAGAGTTCCAAATGTGTGTGGGTAGAATATATATCCCAAGGGGATAAAATTGAAAAAAGTTTAAAAAAAATTTTTTTTGGACTTAGTAATTTTTCAGGCGTTTATTAGACTTTCAGCTGGGGAAATGTCAGTGAGCATTCCGATTTCAGTTCCAGAGCGATTCGCCCAATGAGTCCTTGATATTTAGTCGTTTTCAGCCAATTTTCTGGATTTTTGAAAATTTCACTTTTTTGTGAAAATATCCACTAAATGATGGAATAATATGTGTGAGGGTACCCCAGGAGAGTTCCAAATGTGTGTGGGTAGAATATATATCCCACAGGGGTAAAATTGAAAAAAGTTAAAAAAAAAATTTTTTTGGACTTAGTAATTTTTCCGGCGTTCATCAGACTTTCAGATAGGGGAAATGTCAGTGAGCGTTCCGATTTCAGTTCCCGAGCGATGCGCCCAATGAGTCCTTGATATTTAGTCGTTTTCAGCCAATTTTCTGGATTTTTGAAAATTTCACTTTTTTGTGAAAATATCCACTAAATGATGGAATAATATGTGTGAGGGTACCCCAGGAGAGTTCCAAATGTGTGTGGGTAGAATATATATCCCACAGGGGTAAAAGTGAAAAAAGTTGAAAAAATTTTTTTTTTGGACTTAGTCACTTTTCCGGCGTTTATCAGACTTTCAGATAGGGGAAATGTGAGTGAGCGTTCCGATTTCAGTTCCAGAGCGATTCGCCCAATGAGTCCTTGATATTTAGTCATTTTCAGCCAATGTTCTGGATTTTTGAAAATTTCAGTTTTTTCTGAAAATATCCACTAAATGAGGGCATAATATGTGTGAGGGTACCCCAAGAGAGTTCCAAATGTGTGTGGGTAGAATATATATCCCACGGGGATAAAATTGAACAAAGTTTATAAAAAATTTTTTTGGACTTAGTAATTTTTCCGGCGTTCATCAGACTTTCAGATAGGGGAAATGTCAGTGAGCGTTCCGATTTCAGTTCCCGAGCGATTCGCCCAATGAGTCCTTGATATTTAGTCGTTTTCAGCCAATTTTCTGGATTTTTGAAAATTTCACTTTTTGTGAAAATATCCACTAAATGATGGAATAATATGTGTGAGGGTACCCCAGGAGAGTTCCAAATGTGTGTGGGTAGAATATATATCCCACAGGGGTAAAAGAGAAAAAAGTTGAAAAAATTTTTTTTTTGGACTTAGTCACTTTTCCGGCGTTTATCAGACTTTCAGATAGGGGAAATGTGAGTGAGCGTTCCGATTTCAGTTCCAGAGCGATTCGCCCAATGAGTCCTTGATATTTAGTCATTTTCAGCCAATGTTCTGGATTTTTGAAAATTTCAGTTTTTTCTGAAAATATCCACTAAATGAGGGCATAATATGTGTGAGGGTACCCCAAGAGAGTTCCAAATGTGTGTGAGTAGAATATATATCCCACGGGGATAAAATTGAACAAAGTTTATAAAAAAATTTTTTGGACTTAGTAATTTTTCCGGCGTTCATCAGACTTTCAGATAGGGGAAATGTCAGTGAGCGTTCCGATTTCAGTTCCCGAGCGATTCGCCCAATGAGTCCTTGATATTTAGTCGTTTTCAGCCAATTTTCTGGATTTTTGAAAATTTCACTTTTTTGTGAAAATATCCACTAAATGATGGAATAATATGTGTGAGGGTACCCCAGGAGAGTTCCAAATGTGTGTGGGTAGAATATATATCCCACAGGGGTAAAAGTGAAAAAAGTTGAAAAAATTTTTTTTTTGGACTTAGTCACTTTTCCGGCGTTTATCAGACTTTCAGATAGGGGAAATGTGAGTGAGCGTTCCGATTTCAGTTCCAGAGCGATTCGCCCAATGAGTCCTTGATATTTAGTCATTTTCAGCCAATGTTCTGGATTTTTGAAAATTTCATTTTTTTCTGAAAATATACACTAAATGAGGGCATAATATGTGTGAGGGTACCCCAAGAGAGTTCCAAATGTGTGTGGGTAGAATATATATCCCACGGGGATAAAATTGAACAAAGTTTATAAAAAATTTTTTTTGGACTTAGTAATTTTTCCGGCGTTCATCAGACGTTCAGATAGGGGAAATGTCAGTGAGCATTCCGATTTCAGTTCCAGAGCGATTCGCCCAATGAGTCCTTGATATTTAGTCGTTTTCAGCCAATTTTCTGGATTTTTGAAAATTTCACATTTTTGTGAAAATATCCACTAAATGATGGAATAATATGTGTGAGGGTACCCCAGGAGAGTTCCAAATGTGTGTGGGTAGAATATATATCCCACGGGTGTAAAATTGAAAAAAGTTGAAAAAATTTTTTTCTTGGACTTAGTCATTTTTCCGGCGTTTATCAGACTTTCAGATAGGGGAAATGTCAGTGAGCATTCCGATTTCAGTTCCAGAGCGATTCGCCCAATGAGTCCTTGATATTTAGTCGTTTTCAGCCAATTTTCTGAATTTTTGAAAATTTCACTTTTTTGTGAAAATATCCACTAAATGAGGGAATAATATGTGTGAGGGTACACCAGAAGAGTTCCAAATGTGTGTGGGTAGAATATATATCCCACGGGGGTAAAATTGAAAAAAGTTTAAAAAAAATTTTTTTTGGACTTAGTAATTTTTCCGGCGTTCATCAGACTTTCAGATAGGGGAAATGTCAGTGAGCATTCCGATTTCAGTTCCAGAGCGATTCGCCCAATGAGTCCTTGATATTTAGTCGTTTTCAGTCAATTTTCTGGATTTTTGAAAATTTCACTTTTTTGTGAAAATATCCACTAAATAAGGGAATAATATGTGTGAGGGTACACCAGAAGAGTTCCAAATGTGTGTGGGTAGAATATATATCCCACGGGGGTAAAATTGAAAAAAGTTTAAAAAAATTTTTTTTTGGACTTAGTAATTTTTCCGGCGTTCATCAGACTTTCAGATAGGGGAAATGTCAGTGAGCATTCCGATTTCAGTTCCAGAGTGATTCGCCCAATGAGTCCGTGATATTTAGTCGTTTTCAGCCAATTTTCTGGATTTTTGAAAATTTCACTTTTTTGTGAAAATATCCCCTAAATGAGGGAATAATATGTGTGAGGGTACCCCAGGAGAGTTCCAAATGTGTGTGGGTAGAATATATATCCAACGGGGATAAAATTGAAAAAAGTTGAAAAAAAATTTTTTTTGGACTTAGTAATTTTTCCGGCGTTTGTCAGACTTTCAGATAGGGGAAATGTCAGTGAGCATTCCGATTTCAGTTCCAGAGCGATTCGCCCAATGAGTCCTTGATATTTAGTCGTTATCAGCCAATTTTCTGGATTTTTGAAAATTTCACTTTTTTGTGAAAATATCCACTAAATGAGGGAATAATATGTGTGAGGGTACCCCAGGAGAGTTCCAAATGTGTGTGGGTAGAATATATATCCCACGGGGGTAAAATTGAAAAAAGTTTAAAAGAAATTTTTTTTGGACTTAGTAATTTTTCCGGCATTCATCAGACTTTCAGATAGGGGAAATGTCAGTGAGCATTCCGATTTCAGTTCCAGAGCGATTTGCCCATTGAGTTTTTGATATTTAGTAGTTTTCAGCCAATTTTCTGGATTTTAGAAAATTTCACTTTTTTGTGAAAATATCCACTAAATGAGGGAGTAATATGTGTGAGGGTACCCCAGGAGAGTTCCAAATGTGTGTGGGAAGAATATATATCCCAAGGGGATAAAATTGAAAAAAGTTTAAAAAAATTTTTTTTTGGACTTAGTAATTTTTCCGGCGTTCATCAGACTTTCAGATAGGGGAAATGTCAGTGAAGTATTCCGATTTCAGTTCCAGAGCGATTTGCCCAATGAGTCCTTGATATTTTGTCGTTTTCAGCCAACTTTCTGGATTTTTGAAAATTTCACTTTTTTGTGAAAATATCTCCTAAATGAGGGAATAATATGTGTGAGGGTACCCCAGGAGAGTTCCAAATGTGCGTGGCTAGAATATATATCCAACGGGGATAAAATTGAAAAAAGTTGAAAAAAAATTTTTTTGGGACTTAGTAATTTTTCCGGCGTTTATCAGACTTTCAGATAGGGGAAATGTCAGTGAGCATTCCGCTTTCAGTTCCAGAGCGATTCGCCCAATGAGTCCTTGATATTTAGTCGTTTTCAGCCAATTTTCTGGATTTTTGAAAATTTCACTTTTTTCTGAAAATATCCACTAAATGAGGGCATAATATGTGTGAGGGTACCCCAGGAGAGTTCCAAATGTGTGTGGGTAGATTATATATCCCACGGGGATAAAATTGAACAAAGTTTAAAAAAATTTTTTTTTGGACTTAGTAATTTTTCCGGCGTTCATCAGACTTTCAGATAGGGGAAATATCAGTGAGCATTCTGATTTCAGTTCCAGAGCGATTCGCCCAATGAGTCCTTGATATTTAGTCGTTTTCTGCCAATTTTCTGGATTTTTGAAAATTTCACTTTTTTGTGAAAATATCCACTATATGATGGAATAATATGTGTGAGGGTACCCCAGGAGAGTTCCAAATGTGTGTGGGTAGAATATATATCCCACAGGGGTGAAAGTGAAAAAAGTTGAAAAAATTTTTTTTTTGGACTTAGTCACTTTTCCGGCGTTTATCAGACTTTCAGATAGGGGAAATGTGAGTGAGCGTTCCGATTTCAGTTCCAGAGCGATTCGCCCAATGAGTCCTTGATATTTAGTCATTTTCAGCCAATGTTCTGGATTTTTGAAAATTTCAGTTTTTTCTGAAAATATCCACTAAATGAGGGCATAATATGTGTGAGGGTACCCCAAGAGAGTTCCAAATGTGTGTGGGTAGAATATATATCCCACGGGGATAAAATTGAACAAAGTTTATAAAAAATTTTTTTTGGACTTAGTAATTTTTCCGGCGTTCATCAGACTTTCAGATAGGGGAAATGTCAGTGAGCATTCCGATTTCAGTTCCAGAGCGATTCGCCCAATGAGTCCTTGATATTTAGTCGTTTTCAGCCAATTTTCTGGATTTTTGAAAATTTCACATTTTTGTGAAAATATCCACTAAATGATGGAATAATATGTGTGAGGGTACCCCAGGAGAGTTCCAAATGTGTGTGGGTAGAATATATATCCCACGGGTGTAAAATTGAAAAAAGTTGAAAAAAATTTTTTCTTGGACTTAGTCATTTTTCCGGCGTTTATCAGACTTTCAGATAGGGGAAATGTCAGTGAGCATTCCGATTTCAGTTCCAGAGCGATTCGCCCAATGAGTCCTTGATATTTAGTCGTTATCAGCCAATTTTCTGGATTTTTGAAAATTTCACTTTTTTGTGAAAATATCCACTAAATGAGGGAATAATATGTGTGAGGGTACCCCAGGAGAGTTCCAAATGTGTGTGGGTAGAATATATATCCCACGGGGGTAAAATTGAAAAAAGTTTAAAAGAAATTTTTTTTTGGACTTAGTCATTTTTCCGGCATTTATCAGACTTTCAGATAGGGGAAATGTGAGTGAGCATTCCGATTTCAGTTCCAGAGCGATTCGCCAATTGAGTCCTTGATATTTAGTAGTTTTCAGCCAATTTTCTGGATTTTTGAAAATTTCAATTTTTTGTGAAAATATCCACTAAATGAGGGAATAATATGTGTGAGGGTACCCCAGGAGAGTTCCAAATGTGTGTGGGTAGAATATATATCCCACGGGGATAAAATTGAACAAAGTTTAAAAAAATTTTTTTTTGGACTTAGCAATTTTTCCGGCGTTCATCAGACTTTCAGATAGGGGAAATGTCAGTGAGCATTCCGATTTCAGTTCCAGAGCGATTCGCCCAATGAGTCCTTGATATTTAGTCGTTTTCAGCCAATTCTATGGATTTTTGAAAATTTCACTTTTTTTGTGAAAATATCCACTAAATGATGGAATAATATGTGTGAGGGTACCCCAGGAGAGTTCCAAATGTGTTTGGGTAGAATATATATCCCACGGTAGTAAAATTGAAAAAAGTTGAAAAAAAATTTTTTTTGGACTTATTCACTTTTCCGGCGTTTATCAGACTTTCAGATAGGGGAAATGTGAGTGAGCATTCCGATTTCAGTTCCAGAGCGATTCGCCCAATGAGTCCTAGATATTTAGTCGTTATCAGCCAATTTTCTGGATTTTTGAAAATTTCACTTTTTTGTGAAAATATCCACTAAATGAGGGCATAATATGTGTGAGGGTACCCCAGGAGAGTTCCAAATGTGTGTGGGTAGAATATATATCCCACAGGGAAAAATTGAAAAAAGTTTAAAAAAAAATTTTCTTGGACTTAGTCATTTTTCCGGCGTTTATCAGACTTTCAGATAGGGGAAATGTCAGTGAGCATTCCGATTTCAGTTCCAGAGCGATTCGCCCAATGAGTCCTTGATATTTAGTCGTTTTCAGCCAATTTTCTGAATTTTTGAAAATTTCACTTTTTTGTGAAAATATCCACTAAATGAGGGAATAATATGTGTGAGGGTACACCAGAAGAGTTCCAAATGTGCGTGGGTAGAATATATATCCCACGGGGGTAAAATTGAAAAAAGGTTAAAAAAAATTTTTTTTGGACTTAGTAATTTTTCCGGCGTTCATCAAACTTTCAGATACGGGAAATGTGAGTGAGCGTTCCGATTTCAGTTCCAGAGCGATTCGCCCAATGAGTCCTTGATATTTAGTCGTTATCAGCCAATTTTCTGGATTTTTGAAAATTTCACTTTTTTGTGAAAATATCCACTAAATGAGGGAATAATATGTGTGAGGGTACCCCAGGAGAGTTCCAAATGTGTGTGGGTAGAATATATATCCCACGGGGGTAAAATTGAAAAAAGTTTAAAAGAAATTTTTTTTGGACTTAGTAATTTTTCCGGCGTTCATCAGACTTTCAGATAGGGGAAATGTCAGTGAGCATTCCGATTTCAGTTCCAGAGCGATTTGCCCATTGAGTTTTTGATATTTAGTAGTTTTCAGCCAATTTTCTGGATTTTAGAAAATTTCACTTTTTTGTGAAAATATCCACTAAATGAGGGAGTAATATGTGTGAGGGTACCCCAGGAGAGTTCCAAATGTGTGTGGGAAGAATATATATCCCAAGGGGATAAAATTGAAAAAAGTTTAAAAAAAATTTTTTTTGGACTTAGTAATTTTTCCGGCGTTCATCAGACTTTCAGATAGGGGAAATGTCAGTGAAGTATTCCGATTTCAGTTCCAGAGCGATTTGCCCAATGAGTCCTTGATATTTTGTCGTTTTCAGCCAACTTTCTGGATTTTTGAAAATTTCACTTTTTTGTGAAAATATCTCCTAAATGAGGGAATAATATGTGTGAGGGTACCCCAGGAGAGTTCCAAATGTGCGTGGCTAGAATATATATCCAACGGGGATAAAATTGAAAAAAGTTGAAAAAAAATTTTTTTGGGACTTAGTAATTTTTCCGGCGTTTATCAGACTTTCAGATAGGGGAAATGTCAGTGAGCATTCCGCTTTCAGTTCCAGAGCGATTCGCCCAATGAGTCCTTGATATTTAGTCGTTTTCAGCCAATTTTCTGGATTTTTGAAAATTTCACTTTTTTGTGAAAATATCCCCTAAATGAGGGAATAATATGTGTGAGGGTACCCCAGGAGAGTTCCAAATGTGTGTGGGTAGAATATATATCCCAAGGGGATAAAATTGAAAAAAGTTTAAAAAAAATTTTTTTTGGACTTAGTAATTTTTCAGGCGTTTATTAGACTTTCAGCTGGGGAAATGTCAGTGAGCATTCCGATTTCAGTTCCAGAGCGATTCGCCTAATGAGTCCTTGATATTTAGTCGTTTTCAGCCAATTTTCTGGATTTTTGAAAATTTCACTTTTTTGTGAAAATATCCACTAAATGATGGAATAATATGTGTGAGGGTACCCCAGGAGAGTTCCAAATGTGTTTGGGTAGAATATATATCCCACAGGGGTAAAATTGAAAAAAGTTAAAAAAAAAAATTTTTTGGACTTAGTAATTTTTCCGGCGTTCATCAGACTTTCAGATAGGGGAAATGTCAGTGAGCGTTCCGATTTCAGTTCCCGAGCGATTCGCCCAATGAGTCCTTGATATTTAGTCGTTTTCAGCCAATTTTCTGGATTTTTGAAAATTTCACTTTTTTGTGAAAATATCCACTAAATGATGGAATAATATGTGTGAGGGTACCCCAGGAGAGTTCCAAATGTGTGTGGGTAGAATATATATCCCACAGGGGTAAAAGTGAAAAAAGTTGAAAAAAATTTTTTTTTGGACTTAGTCACTTTTCCGGCGTTTATCAGAATTTCAGATAGGGGAAATGTGAGTGAGCGTTCCGATTTCAGTTCCAGAGCGATTCGCCCAATGAGTCCTTGATATTTAGTCGTTTTCAGCCAATTTTCTGGATTTTTGAAAACTTCACTTTTTTCTGAAAATATCCACTAAATGAGGGCATAATATGTGTGAGGGTACCCCAGGAGAGTTCCAAATGTGTGTGGGTAGATTATATATCCCACGGGGATAAAATTGAACAAAGTTTAAAAAAATTTTTTTTTGGACTTAGTAATTTTTCCGGCGTTCATCAGACTTTCAGATAGGGGAAATATCAGTGAGCATTCTGATTTCAGTTCCAGAGCGATTCGCCCAATGAGTCCTTGATATTTAGTCGTTTTCAGCCAATTTTCTGGATTTTTGAAAATTTCACTTTTTTGTGAAAATATCCACTATATGATGGAATAATATGTGTGAGGGTACCCCAGGAGAGTTCCAAATGTGTGTGGGTAGAATATATATCCCACAGGGGTAAAAGTGAAAAAAGTTGAAAAAATTTTTTTTTTGGACTTAGTCACTTTTCCGGCGTTTATCAGACTTTCAGACAGGGGAAATGTGAGTGAGCGTTCCGATTTCAGTTCCAGAGCGATTCGCCCAATGAGTCCTTGATATTTAGTCGTTATCAGCCAATTTTCTGGATTTTTGAAAATTTCACTTTTTTGTGAAAATATCCACTAAATGAGGGCATAATATGTGTGAGGGTACCCCAAGAGAGTTCCAAATGTGTGTGGGTAGAATATATATCCCACGGGGATAAAATTGAACAAAGTTTATAAAAAATTTTTTTTGGACTTAGTAATTTTTCCGGCGTTCATCAGACTTTCAGATAGGGGAAATGTCAGTGAGCATTCCGATTTCAGTTCCAGAGCGATTCGCCCAATGAGTCCTTGATATTTAGTCGTTTTCAGCCAATTTTCTGGATTTTTGAAAATTTCACATTTTTGTGAAAATATCCACTAAATGATGGAATAATATGTGTGAGGGTACCCCAGGAGAGTTCCAAATGTGTGTGGGTAGAATATATATCCCACGGGTGTAAAATTGAAAAAAGTTGAAAAAAATTTTTTCTTGGACTTAGTCATTTTTCCAGCGTTTATCAGACTTTCAGATAGGGGAAATGTCAGTGAGCATTCCGATTTCAGTTCCAGAGCGATTCGCCCAATGAGTCCTTGATATTTAGTCGTTATCAGCCAATTTTCTGGATTTTTGAAAATTTCACTTTTTTGTGAAAATATCCACTAAATGAGGGAATAATATGTGTGAGGGTACCCCAGGAGAGTTCCAAATGTGTGTGGGTAGAATATATATCCCACGGGGGTAAAATTGAAAAAAGTTTAAAAGAAATTTTTTTTTGGACTTAGTAATTTTTCCGGCATTTATCAGACTTTCAGATAGGGGAAATGTGAGTGAGCATTCCGATTTCAGTTCCAGAGCGATTCGCCCAATGAGTCCTTGATATTTAGTAGTTTTCAGCCAATTTTCTGGATTTTTGAAAATTTCAATTTTTTGTGAAAATATCCACTAAATGAGGGAATAATATGTGTGAGGGTACCCCAGGAGAGTTCCAAATGTGTGTGGGTAGAATATATATCCCACGGGGATAAAATTGAACAAAGTTTAAAAAAATTTTTTTTTGGACTTAGCAATTTTTCCGGCGTTCATCAGACTTTCAGATAGGGGAAATGTCAGTGAGCATTCCGATTTCAGTTCCAGAGCGATTCGCCCAATGAGTCCTTGATATTTAGTCGTTTTCAGCCAATTTTCTGGATTTTTGAAAATTTCACTTTTTTGTGAAAATATCCACTAAATGAGGGAATAATATGTGTGAGGGTACCCCAGGAGAGTTCCAAATGTGTTTGGGTAGAATATATATCCCACGGTAGTAAAATTGAAAAAAGTTGAAAAAAATTTTTTTTTGGACTTATTCACTTTTCCGGCGTTTATCAGACTTTCAGATAGGGGAAATGTGAGTGAGCATTCCGATTTCAGTTCCAGAGCGATTCGCCCAATGAGTCCTTGATATTTAGTCGTTATCAGCCAATTTTCTGGATTTTTGAAAATTTCACTTTTTTGTGAAAATATCCACTAAATGAGGGCATAATATGTGTGAGGGTACCCCAGGAGAGTTCCAAATGTGTGTGGGTAGAATATATATCCCACAGGGTAAAATTGAAAAAAGTTTAAAAAAAATTTTTCTTGGACTTAGTCATTTTTCCGGCGTTTATCAGACTTTCAGATAGGGGAAATGTCAGTGAGCATTCCAATTTCAGTTCCAGAGCGATTCGCCCAATGAGTCCTTGATATTTAGTCGTTTTCAGCCAATTTTCTGAATTTTTGAAAATTTCACTTTTTTGTGAAAATATCCACTAAATGAGGGAATAATATGTGTGAGGGTACACCAGAAGAGTTCCAAATGTGTGTGGGTAGAATATATATCCCACGGGGGTAAAATTGAAAAAAGGTTAAAAAAAATTTTTTTTGGACTTAGTAATTTTTCCGGCGTTCATCAAACTTTCAGATACGGGAAATGTGAGTGAGCGTTCCGATTTCAGTTCCAGAGCGATTCGCCCAATGAGTCCTTGATATTTAGTCGTTTTCAGCCAATGTTCTAGATTTTTGAAAATTTCAGTTTTTTCTGAAAATATCCACTAAATGAGGGCATAATATGTGTGAGGGTACCCCAGGAGAGTTCCAAATGTGTGTGGGTAGAATTTATATCCCACGGGGATAAAATTGAACAAAGTTTAAAAAAAATTTTTTTTGGACTTAGTAATTTTTCCGGCGTTTATCAGACTTTCAGATAGGGGAAATGTCAGTGAGCATTCCGATTTCAGTTCCAGAGCGATTCGCCCAATGAGTCCTTGATATTTAGTAGTTTTCAGCCAATTTTCTGGATTTTTGAAAATTTCAATTTTTTGTGAAAATATCCACTAAATGAGGGAATAATATGTGTGAGGGTACACCAGAAGAGTTCCAAATGTGTGTGGGTAGAATATATATCCCACGGGGGTAAAATTGAAAAAAGTTTAAAAAAATTTTTTTTTGGACTTAGTAATTTTTCCGGCATTTATCAGACTTTCAGATAGGGGAAATGTGAGTGAGCATTCCGATTTCAGTTCCAGAGCGATTCGCCCAATGAGTCCTTGATATTTAGTAGTTTTCAGCCAATTTTCTGGATTTTTGAAAATTTCAATTTTTTGTGAAAATATCCACTAAATGAGGGAATAATATGTGTGAGGGTACCCCAGGAGAGTTCCAAATGTGTGTGGGTAGAATATATATCCCACGGGGATAAAATTGAACAAAGTTTAAAAAAATTTTTTTTTGGACTTAGCAATTTTTCCGGCGTTCATCAGACTTTCAGATAGGGGAAATGTCAGTGAGCATTCCGATTTCAGTTCCAGAGCGATTCGCCCAATGAGTCCTTGATATTTAGTCGTTTTCAGCCAATTTTCTGGATTTTTGAAAATTTCACTTTTTTGTGAAAATATCCACTAAATGAGGGAATAATATGTGTGAGGGTACCCCAGGAGAGTTCCAAATGTGTTTGGGTAGAATATATATCCCACGGTAGTAAAATTGAAAAAAGTTGAAAAAAATTTTTTTTTGGACTTATTCACTTTTCCGGCGTTTATCAGACTTTCAGATAGGGGAAATGTGAGTGAGCATTCCGATTTCAGTTCCAGAGCGATTCGCCCAATGAGTCCTTGATATTTAGTCGTTATCAGCCAATTTTCTGGATTTTTGAAAATTTCACTTTTTTGTGAAAATATCCACTAAATGAGGGCATAATATGTGTGAGGGTACCCCAGGAGAGTTCCAAATGTGTGTGGGTAGAATATATATCCCACAGGGTAAAATTGAAAAAAGTTTAAAAAAAATTTTTCTTGGACTTAGTCATTTTTCCGGCGTTTATCAGACTTTCAGATAGGGGAAATGTCAGTGAGCATTCCGATTTCAGTTCCAGAGCGATTCGCCCAATGAGTCCTTGATATTTAGTCGTTTTCAGCCAATTTTCTGAATTTTTGAAAATTTCACTTTTTTGTGAAAATATCCACTAAATGAGGGAATAATATGTGTGAGGGTACACCAGAAGAGTTCCAAATGTGTGTGGGTAGAATATATATCCCACGGGGGTAAAATTGAAAAAAGGTTAAAAAAAATTTTTTTTGGACTTAGTAATTTTTCCGGCGTTCATCAAACTTTCAGATACGGGAAATGTGAGTGAGCGTTCCGATTTCAGTTCCAGAGCGATTCGCCCAATGAGTCCTTGATATTTAGTCGTTTTCAGCCAATGTTCTAGATTTTTGAAAATTTCAGTTTTTTCTGAAAATATCCACTAAATGAGGGCATAATATGTGTGAGGGTACCCCAGGAGAGTTCCAAATGTGTGTGGGTAGAATTTATATCCCACGGGGATAAAATTGAACAAAGTTTAAAAAAAATTTTTTTTGGACTTAGTAATTTTTCCGGCGTTTATCAGACTTTCAGATAGGGGAAATGTCAGTGAGCATTCCGATTTCAGTTCCAGAGCGATTCGCCCAATGAGTCCTTGATATTTAGTCGTTTTCAGCCAATTCTATGGATTTTTGAAAATTTCACTTTTTTTGTGAAAATATCCACTAAATGATGGAATAATATGTGTGAGGGTACCCCAGGAGAGTTCCAAATGTGTTTGGGTAGAATATATATCCCACGGTAGTAAAATTGAAAAAAGTTGAAAAAAATTTTTTTTTGGACTTATTCACTTTTCCGGCGTTTATCAGACTTTCAGATAGGGGAAATGTGAGTGAGCATTCCGATTTCAGTTCCAGAGCGATTCGCCCAATGAGTCCTTGATATTTAGTCGTTATCAGCCAATTTTCTGGATTTTTGAAAATTTCACTTTTTTGTGAAAATATCCACTAAATGAGGGCATAATATGTGTGAGGGTACCCCAGGAGAGTTCCAAATGTGTGTGGGTAGAATATATATCCCACAGGGTAAAATTGAAAAAAGTTTAAAAAAAATTTTTCTTGGACTTAGTCATTTTTCCGGCGTTTATCAGACTTTCAGATAGGGGAAATGTCAGTGAGCATTCCGATTTCAGTTCCAGAGCGATTCGCCCAATGAGTCCTTGATATTTAGTCGTTTTCAGCCAATTTTCTGAATTTTTGAAAATTTCACTTTTTTGTGAAAATATCCACTAAATGAGGGAATAATATGTGTGAGGGTACACCAGAAGAGTTCCAAATGTGTGTGGGTAGAATATATATCCCACGGGGGTAAAATTGAAAAAAGGTTAAAAAAAATTTTTTTTGGACTTAGTAATTTTTCCGGCGTTCATCAAACTTTCAGATACGGGAAATGTGAGTGAGCGTTCCGATTTCAGTTCCAGAGCGATTCGCCCAATGAGTCCTTGATATTTAGTCGTTTTCAGCCAATGTTCTAGATTTTTGAAAATTTCAGTTTTTTCTGAAAATATCCACTAAATGAGGGCATAATATGTGTGAGGGTACCCCAGGAGAGTTCCAAATGTGTGTGGGTAGAATTTATATCCCACGGGGATAAAATTAAACAAAGTTTAAAAAAAATTTTTTTTGGACTTAGTAATTTTTCCGGCGTTTATCAGACTTTCAGATAGGGGAAATGTCAGTGAGCATTCCGATTTCAGTTCCAGAGCGATTCGCCCAATGAGTCCTTGATATTTAGTAGTTTTCAGCCAATTTTCTGGATTTTTGAAAATTTCAATTTTTTGTGAAAATATCCACTAAATGAGGGAATAATATGTGTGAGGGTACACCAGAAGAGTTCCAAATGTGTGTGGGTAGAATATATATCCCACGGGGGTAAAATTGAAAAAAGTTTAAAAAAATTTTTTTTTGGACTTAGTAATTTTTCCGGCGTTCATCAGACTTTCAGATAGGGGAAATGTGAGTGAGCATTCCGATTTCAGTTCCAGAGTGATTCGCCCAATGAGTCCGTGATATTTAGTCGTTTTCAGCCAATTTTCTGGATTTTTGAAAATTTCACTTTTTTGTGAAAATATCCACTAAATGAGGGAATAATATGTGTGAGGGTACCCCAGGAGAGTTCCAAATGTGTGTGGGTAGAATATATATCCCACTGGGGTAAAATTGAAAAAAGTTTAAAAGAAATTTTTTTTGGACTTAGTAATTTTTCCGGCGTTCATCAGACTTTCAGATAGGGGAAATGTCAGTGAGCATTCCGATTTCAGTTCCAGAGCGATTTGCCCATTGAGTTTTTGATATTTAGTAGTTTTCAGCCAATTTTCTGGATTTTAGAAAATTTCACTTTTTTTTTAAAATATCCACTAAATGAGGGAGTAATATGTGTGAGGGTACCCCAGGAGAGTTCCAAATGTGTGTGGGAAGAATATATATCCCAAGGGGATAAAATTGAAAAAAGTTTAAAAAAAATTTTTTTTGGACTTAGTAATTTTTCCGGCGTTCATCAGACTTTCAGATAGGGGAAATGTCAGTGAAGTATTCCGATTTCAGTTCCAGAGCGATTTGCCCAATGAGTCCTTGATATTTTGTCGTTTTCAGCCAACTTTCTGGATTTTTGAAAATTTCACTTTTTTGTGAAAATATCTCCTAAATGAGGGAATAATATGTGTGAGGGTACCCCAGGAGAGTTCCAAATGTGTGTGGGTAGAATATATATCCAACGGGGATAAAATTGAAAAAAGTTGAAAAAAAATTTTTTTGGGACTTAGTAATTTTTCCGGCGTTTATCAGACTTTCAGATATGGGAAATGTCAGTGAGCATTCCGCTTTCAGTTCCAGAGCGATTCGCCCAATGAGTCCTTGATATTTAGTCGTTTTCAGCCAATTTTCTGGATTTTTGAAAATTTCACTTTTTTGTGAAAATATCCCCTAAATGAGGGAATAATATGTGTGAGGGTACCCCAGGAGAGTTCCAAATGTGTGTGGGTAGAATATATATCCCACAGGGGTAAAATTGAAAAAAGTTAAAAAAAAAATTTTTTTGGACTTAGTAATTTTTCCGGCGTTCATCAGACTTTCAGATAGGGGAAATGTCAGTGAGCGTTCCGATTTCAGTTCCCGAGCGATTCGCCCAATGAGTCCTTGATATTTAGTCGTTTTCAGCCAATTTTCTGGATTTTTGAAAATTTCACTTTTTTGTGAAAATATCCACTAAATGATGGAATAATATGTGTGAGGGTACCCCAGGAGAGTTCCAAATGTGTGTGGGTAGAATATATATCCCACAGGGGTAAAAGTGAAAAAAGTTGAAAAAATTTTTTTTTTGGACTTAGTCACTTTTCCGGCGTTTATCAGACTTTCAGATAGGGGAAATGTGAGTGAGCGTTCCGATTTCAGTTCCAGAGCGATTCGCCCAATGAGTCCTTGATATTTAGTCATTTTCAGCCAATGTTCTGGATTTTTGAAAATTTCATTTTTTTCTGAAAATATCCACTAAATGAGGGCATAATATGTGTGAGGGTACCCCAGGAGAGTTCCAAATGTGTGTGGGTAGAATATATATCCCACGGGGGTAAAATTGAAAAAAGTTTAAAAGAAATTTTTTTTTGGACTTAGTCATTTTTCCGGCATTTATCAGACTTTCAGATAGGGGAAATGTGAGTGAGCATTCCGATTTCAGTTCCAGAGCGATTCGCCCAATGAGTCCTTGATATTTAGTAGTTTTCAGCCAATTTTCTGGATTTTTGAAAATTTCAATTTTTTGTGAAAATATCCACTAAATGAGGGAATAATATGTGTGAGGGTACCCCAGGAGAGTTCCAAATGTGTGTGGGTAGAATATATATCCCACGGGGATAAAATTGAACAAAGTTTAAAAAAATTTTTTTTTGGACTTAGCAATTTTTCCGGCGTTCATCAGACTTTCAGATAGGGGAAATGTCAGTGAGCATTCCGATTTCAGTTCCAGAGCGATTCGCCCAATGAGTCCTTGATATTTAGTCATTTTCAGCCAATTCTATGGATTTTTGAAAATTTCACTTTTTTTGTGAAAATATCCACTAAATGATGGAATAATATGTGTGAGGGTACCCCAGGAGAGTTCCAAATGTGTTTGGGTAGAATATATATCCCACGGTAGTAAAATTGAAAAAAGTTGAAAAAAAATTTTTTTTGGACTTATTCACTTTTCCGGCGTTTATCAGACTTTCAGATAGGGGAAATGTGAGTCAGCATTCCGATTTCAGTTCCAGAGCGATTCGCCCAATGAGTCCTTGATATTTAGTCGTTATCAGCCAATTTTCTGGATTTTTGAAAATTTCACTTTTTTGTGAAAATATCCACTAAATGAGGGCATAATATGTGTGAGGGTACCCCAGGAGAGTTCCAAATGTGTGTGGGTAGAATATATATCCCACAGGGTAAAATTGAAAAAAGTTTAAAAAAAATTTTTCTTGGACTTAGTCATTTTTCCGGCGTTTATCAGACTTTCAGATAGGGGAAATGTCAGTGAGCGTTCCGATTTCAGTTCCAGAGCGATTCGCCCAATGAGTCCTTGATATTTAGTCGTTTTCAGCCAATTTTCTGAATTTTTGAAAATTTCACTTTTTTGTGAAAATATCTCCTAAATGAGGGAATAATATGTGTGAGGGTACCCCAGGAGAGTTCCAAATGTGTGTGGGTGGAATATATATCCAACGGGGATAAAATTGAAAAAAGTTGAAAAAAAATTTTTTTGGGACTTAGTAATTTTTCCGGCGTTTATTAGACTTTCAGATAGGGAAAATGTCAGTGAGCATTCCGCTTTCAGTTCCAGAGCGATTCGCCCAATGAGTCCTTGATATTTAGTCGTTTTCAGCCAATTTTCTGGATTTTTGAAAATTTCACTTTTTTGTGAAAATATCCCCTAAATGAGGGAATAATATGTGTGAGGGTACCCCAGGAGAGTTCCAAATGTGTGTGGGTAGAATATATATCCCAAGGGGATAAAATTGAAAAAAGTTTAAAAAAAATTTTTTTGGGACTTAGTAATTTTTCCGGCGTTTATTAGACTTTCAGCTGGGGAAATGTCAGTGAGCATTCCGATTTCAGTTCCAGAGCGATTCGCCCAATGAGTCCTTGATATTTAGTCGTTTTCAGCCAATTTTCTGGATTTTTTAAAATTTCACTTTTTTGTGAAAATATCCACTAAATGATGGAATAATATGTGTGAGGGTACCCCAGGAGAGTTCCAAATGTGTGTGGGTAGAATATATATCCCACAGGGGTAAAATTGAAAAAAGTTAAAAAAAAAATTTTTTTGGACTTAGTAATTTTTCCGGCGTTCATCAGACTTTCAGATAGGGGAAATGTCAGTGAGCGTTCCGATTTCAGTTCCCGAGCGATTCGCCCAATGAGTCCTTGATATTTAGTCGTTTTCAGCCAATTTTCTGGATTTTTGAAAATTTCACTTTTTTGTGAAAATATCCACTAAATGATGGAATAATATGTGTGAGGGTACCCCAGGAGAGTTCCAAATGTGTGTGGGTAGAATATATATCCCACAGGGGTAAAAGTGAAAAAAGTTGAAAAAATTTTTTTTTTGGACTTAGTCACTTTTCCGGCGTTTATCAGACTTTCAGATAGGGGAAATGTGAGTGAGCATTCCGATTTCACTTCCAGAGCGATTCGCCCAATGAGTCCTTGATATTTAGTCGTTTTCAGCCAATTTTCTGGATTTTTGAAAATTTCACTTTTTTGTGAAAATATCTCCTAAATGAGGGAATAATATGTGTGAGGGTACCCCAAGAGAGTTCCAAATGTGTGTGGGTAGAATATATATCCCACGGGGATAAAATTGAACAAAGTTTAAAAAATATTTTTTTTGGACTTAGTAATTTTTCCGGCGTTCATAAGACTTTCAGATAGGGGAAATGTCAGTGAGCATTCCGATTTCAGTTCCAGAGCGATTCGCCCAATGAGTCCTTGATATTTAGTCGTTTTCAGCCAATTTTCTGGATTTTTGAAAATTTCACTTTTTTGTGAAAATATCCACTAAATGATGGAATAATATGTGTGAGGGTACCCCAGGAGAGTTCCAAATGTGTGTCGGTAGAATATATATCCCACAGGGGTAAAAGTGAAAAAAGTTGAAAAAATTTTTTTTTTGGACTTAGTCACTTTTCCGGCGTTTATCAGACTTTCAGATAGGGGAAATGTGAGTGAGCGTTCCGATTTCAGTTCCAGAGCGATTCGCCCAATGAGTCCTTGATATTTAGTCATTTTCAGCCAATGTTCTGGATTTTTGAAAATTTCAGTTTTTTCTGAAAATATCCACTAAATGAGGGCATAATATGTGTGAGGGTACCCCAAGAGAGTTCCAAATGTGTGTGGGTAGAATATATATCCCACGGGGATAAAATTGAACAAAGTTTAAAAAATATTTTTTTTGGACTTAGTAATTTTTCCGGCGTTCATCAGACTTTCAGATAGGGGAAATGTCAGTGAGCATTCCGATTTCAGTTCCAGAGCGATTCGCCCAATGAGTCCTTGATATTTAGTCGTTTTCAGCCAATGTTCTGGATTTTTGAAAATTTCATTTTTTTGTGAAAATATCCACTAAATGAGGGAATAATATGTGTGAGGGTACCCCAGGAGAGTTCCAAATGTGTGTGGGTAGAATATATATCCCACGGGGGTAAAATTGAAAAAAGTTGAAAAAATTTTTTTTTGGGACTTAGTAATTTTTCCGGCGTTTATTAGACTTTCAGCTGGGGAAATGTCAGTGAGCATTCCGATTTCAGTTCCAGAGCGATTCGCCCAATGAGTCCTTGATATTTAGTCGTTTTCAGCCAATTTTCTGGATTTTTTAAAATTTCACTTTTTTGTGAAAATATCCACTAAATGATGGAATAATATGTGTGAGGGTACCCCAGGAGATTTCCAAATGTGTGTGGGTAGAATATATATCCCACAGGGGTAAAATTGAAAAAAGTTAAAAAAAAAATTTTTTTGGACTTAGTAATTTTTCCGGCGTTCATCAGACTTTCAGATAGGGGAAATGTCAGTGAGCGTTCCGATTTCAGTTCCCGAGCGATTCGCCCAATGAGTCCTTGATATTTAGTCGTTTTCAGCCAATTTTCTGGATTTTTGAAAATTTCACTTTTTTGTGAAAATATCCACTAAATGATGGAATAATATGTGTGAGGGTACCCCAGGAGAGTTCCAAATGTGTGTGGGTAGAATATATATCCCACAGGGGTAAAAGTGAAAAAAGTTGAAAAAATTTTTTTTTTGGACTTAGTCACTTTTCCGGCGTTTATCAGACTTTCAGATAGGGGAAATGTGAGTGAGCGTTCCGATTTCACTTCCAGAGCGATTCGCCCAATGAGTCCTTGATATTTAGTCGTTTTCAGCCAATTTTCTGGATTTTTGAAAATTTCACTTTTTTGTGAAAATATCTCCTAAATGAGGGAATAATATGTGTGACGGTACCCCAAGAGAGTTCCAAATGTGTGTGGGTAGAATATATATCCCACGGGGATAAAATTGAACAAAGTTTAAAAAATATTTTTTTTGGACTTAGTAATTTTTCCGGCGTTCATAAGACTTTCAGATAGGGGAAATGTCAGTGAGCATTCCGATTTCAGTTCCAGAGCGATTCGCCCAATGAGTCCTTGATATTTAGTCGTTTTCAGCCAATTTTCTGGATTTTTGAAAATTTCACTTTTTTGTGAAAATATCCACTAAATGATGGAATAATATGTGTGAGGGTACCCCAGGAGAGTTCCAAATGTGTGTCGGTAGAATATATATCCCACAGGGGTAAAAGTGAAAAAAGTTGAAAAAATTTTTTTTTTGGACTTAGTCACTTTTCCGGCGTTTATCAGACTTTCAGATAGGGGAAATGTGAGTGAGCGTTCCGATTTCAGTTCCAGAGCGATTCGCCCAATGAGTCCTTGATATTTAGTCGTTATCAGCCAATTTTCTGGATTTTTGAAAACTTCACTTTTTTCTGAAAATATCCACTAAATGAGGGCATAATATGTGTGAGGGTACCCCAGGAGAGTTCCAAATGTGTGTGGGTAGATTATATATCCCACGGGGATAAAATTGAACAAAGTTTAAAAAAATTTTTTTTTGGACTTAGTAATTTTTCCGGCGTTCATCAGACTTTCAGATAGGGGAAATATCAGTGAGCATTCTGATTTCAGTTCCAGAGCGATTCGCCCAATGAGTCCTTGATATTTAGTCGTTTTCTGCCAATTTTCTGGATTTTTGACAATTTCACTTTTTTGTGAAAATATCCACTAAATGATGGAATAATATGTGTGAGGGTACCCCAGGAGAGTTCCAAATGTGTGTGGGTAGAATATATATCCCACGGGGGTAAAATTGAAAAAAGTTTAAAAGAAATTTTTTTTGGACTTAGTAATTTTTCCGGCGTTCATCAGACTTTCAGATAGGGGAAATGTCAGTGAGCATTCCGATTTCAGTTCCAAAGCGATTTGCCCATTGAGTTTTTGATATTTAGTAGTTTTCAGCCAATTTTCTGGATTTTAGAAAATTTCACTTTTTTGTGAAAATATCCACTAAATGAGGGAGTAATATGTGTGAGGGTACCCCAGGAGAGTTCCAAATGTGTGTGGGAAGAATATATATCCCAAGGGGATACAATTGAAAAAAGTTTAAAAAAAATTTTTTTTGGACTTAGTAATTTTTCCGGCGTTCATCAGACTTTCAGATAGGGGAAATGTCAGTGAGCATTCCGATTTCAGTTCCAGAGCGATTCGCCCAATGAGTCCTTGATATTTAGTCGTTTTCAGCCAATTTTCTGGATTTTTGAAAATTTCACTTTTTTGTGAAAATATCCACTAAATGAGGGAATAATATGTGTGAGGGTACACCAGAAGAGTTCCAAATGTGTGTGGGTAGAATATATATCCCACGGGGGTAAAATTGAAAAAAGTTTAAAAGAAATTTTTTTTTGGACTTAGTCATTTTTCCGGCATTTATCAGACTTTCAGATAGGGGAAATGTGAGTGAGCATTCCGATTTCAGTTCCAGAGCGATTCGCCCAATGAGTCCTTGACATTTAGTAGTTTTCAGCCAATTTTCAGGATTTTTGAAAATTTAAATTTTTTGTGAAAATATCCACTAAATGAGGGAATAATATGTGTGAGGCTACCCCAGGAGAGTTCCAAATGTGTGTGGGTAGAATATATATCCCACGGGGATAAAATTGAACAAAGTTTAAAAAAATTTTTTTTTGGACTTAGCAATTTTTCCGGCGTTCATCAGACTTTCAGATAGGGGAAATGTCAGTGAGCATTACGATTTCAGTTCCAGAGCGATTCGCCCAATGAGTCCTTGATATTTAGTCGTTTTCAGCCAATTCTATGGATTTTTGAAAATTTCACTTTTTTTGTGAAAATATCCACTAAATGATGGAATAATATGTGTGAGGGTACACCAGAAGAGTTCCAAATGTGTGTGGGTAGAATATATATCCCACGGGGGTAAAATTGAAAAAAGTTTAAAAAAAATTTTTTTTGGACTTAGTAATTTTTCAGGCGTTTATTAGACTTTCAGCTGGGGAAATGTCAGTGAGCATTCCGATTTCAGTTCCAGAGCGATTCGCCCAATGAGTCCTTGATATTTAGTCGTTTTCAGCCAATTTTCTGGATTTTTGAAAATTTCACTTTTTTGTGAAAATATCCCCTAAATGAGGGAATAATATGTGTGAGGGTACCCCAGGAGAGTTCCAAATGTGTGTGGGTAGAATATATATCCAACGGGGATAAAATTGAAAAAAGTTGAAAAAAAATTTTTTTTGGACTTAGTAATTTTTCCGGCGTTTATCAGACTTTCAGATAGGGGAAATGTCAGTGAGCATTCCGATTTCAGTTCCAGAGCGATTCGCCCAATGAGTCCTTGATATTTAGTCGTTATCAGCCAATTTTCTGGATTTTTGAAAATTTCACTTTTTTGTGAAAATATCCACTAAATGAGGGAATAATATGTGTGAGGGTACCCCAGGAGAGTTCCAAATGTGTGTGGGTAGAATATATATCCCACGGGGGTAAAATTGAAAAAAGTTTAAAAGAAATTTTTTTTGGACTTAGTAATTTTTCCGGCGTTCATCAGACTTTCAGATAGGGGAAATGTCAGTGAGCATTCCGATTTCAGTTCCAGAGCGATTTGCCCATTGAGTTTTTGATATTTAGTAGTTTTCAGCCAATTTTCTGGATTTTAGAAAATTTCACTTTTTTGTGAAAATATCCACTAAATGAGGGAGTAATATGTGTGAGGGTACCCCAGGAGAGTTCCAAATGTGTGTGGGAAGAATATATATCCCAAGGGGATAAAATTGAAAAAAGTTTAAAAAAAATTTTTTTTGGACTTAGTAATTTTTCCGGCGTTCATCAGACTTTCAGATAGGGGAAATGTCAGTGAAGTATTCCGATTTCAGTTCCAGAGTGATTTGCCCAATGAGTCCTTGATATTTTGTCGTTTTCAGCCAATTTTCTGGATTTTTGAAAATTTCACTTTTTTGTGAAAATATCTCCTAAATGAGGGAATAATATGTGTGAGGGTACCCCAGGAGAGTTCCAAATGTGTGTGGGTAGAATATATATCCCACGGGGGTAAAATTGAAAAAAGTTGAAAAAATTTTTTTTGGGGACTTAGTAATTTTTCCGGCGTTTATCAAACTTTCAGATAGGGGAAATGTGAGTGAGCGTTCCGATTTCAGTTCCAGAGCGATTCGCCCAATGAGTCCTTGATATTTAGTCGTTTTCAGCCAATTTTCTGGATTTTTGAAAACTTCACTTTTTTCTGAAAATATCCACTAAATGAGGGCATAATATGTGTGAGGGTACCCCAGGAGAGTTCCAAATGTGTGTGGGTAGATTATATATCCCACGGGGATAAAATTGAACAAAGTTTAAAAAAATTTTTTTTTGGACTTAGTAATTTTTCCGGCGTTCATCAGACTTTCAGATAGGGGAAATATCAGTGAGCATTCTGATTTCAGTTCCAGAGCGATTCGCCCAATGAGTCCTTGATATTTAGTCGTTTTCTGCCAATTTTCTGGATTTTTGACAATTTCACTTTTTTGTGAAAATATCCACTAAATGATGGAATAATATGTGTGAGGGTACCCCAGGAGAGTTCCAAATGTGTGTGGGTAGAATATATATCCCACGGGGGTAAAATTGAAAAAAGTTGAAAAATTTTTTGTTTGGACTTATTCACTTTTCCGGCGTTTATCAGACTTTCAGATAGGGGAAATGTCAGTGAGCGTTCCGATTTCAGTTCCAGAGCGATTCGCCCAATGAGTCCTTGATATTTAGTCGTTTTCAGCCAATTTTCTGGATTTTTGAAAATTTCACTTTTTTGTGAAAATATCCACTAAATGAGGGAATAATATGTGTGAGGGTACACCAGAAGAGTTCCAAATGTGTGTGGGTAGAATATATATCCCACGGGGGTAAAATTGAAAAAAGTTTAAAAAAAATTTTTTTTGGACTTAGTAATTTTTCAGGCGTTTATTAGACTTTCAGCTGGGGAAATGTCAGTGAGCATTCCGATTTCAGTTCCAGAGCGATTCGCCCAATGAGTCCTTGATATTTAGTCGTTTTCAGCCAATTTTCTGGATTTTTGAAAATTTCACTTTTTTGTGAAAATATCCACCAAATGATGGAATAATATGTGTGAGGGTACCCCAGGAGAGTTCCAAATGTGTGTGGGTAGAATATATATCCCACGGGTGTAAAATTGAAAAAAGTTGAAAAATTTTTTTTCTTGGACTTAGTCATTTTTCCGGCGTTTATCAGACTTTCAGATAGGGGAAATGTCAGTGAGCATTCCGATTTCAGTTCCAGAGCGATTCGCCCAATGAGTCCTTGATATTTAGTCGTTATCAGCCAATTTTCTGGATTTTTGAAAATTTCACTTTTTTGTGAAAATATCCACTAAATGAGTGAATAATATGTGTGAGGGTACCCCAGGAGAGTTCCAAATGTGTGTGGGTAGAATATATATCCCACGGGGGTAAAATTGAAAAAAGTTTAAAAGAAATTTTTTTTTGGACTTAGTCATTTTTCCGGCATTTATCAGACTTTCAGATAGGGGAAATGTGAGTGAGCATTCCGATTTCAGTTCCAGAGCGATTCGCCCAATGAGTCCTTGACATTTAGTAGTTTTCAGCCAATTTTCAGGATTTTTGAAAATTTAAATTTTTTGTGAAAATATCCACTAAATGAGGGAATAATATGTGTGAGGCTACCCCAGGAGAGTTCCAAATGTGTGTGGGTAGAATATATATCCCACGGGGATAAAATTGAACAAAGTTTAAAAAAATTTTTTTTTGGACTTAGCAATTTTTCCGGCGTTCATCAGACTTTCAGATAGGGGAAATGTCAGTGAGCATTACGATTTCAGTTCCAGAGCGATTCGCCCAATGAGTCCTTGATATTTAGTCGTTTTCAGCCAATTCTATGGATTTTTGAAAATTTCACTTTTTTTGTGAAAATATCCACTAAATGATGGAATAATATGTGTGAGGGTACACCAGAAGAGTTCCAAATGTGTGTGGGTAGAATATATATCCCACGGGGGTAAAATTGAAAAAAGTTTAAAAAAAATTTTTTTTGGACTTAGTAATTTTTCAGGCGTTTATTAGACTTTCAGCTGGGGAAATGTCAGTGAGCATTCCGATTTCAGTTCCAGAGCGATTCGCCCAATGAGTCCTTGATATTTAGTCGTTTTCAGCCAATTTTCTGGATTTTTGAAAATTTCACTTTTTTGTGAAAATATCCCCTAAATGAGGGAATAATATGTGTGAGGGTACCCCAGGAGAGTTCCAAATGTGTGTGGGTAGAATATATATCCAACGGGGATAAAATTGAAAAAAGTTGAAAAAAAATTTTTTTTGGACTTAGTAATTTTTCCGGCGTTTATCAGACTTTCAGATAGGGGAAATGTC
Source organism: Phyllobates terribilis (assembly GCF_046119375.1). Classification (NCBI taxonomy): domain Eukaryota; kingdom Metazoa; phylum Chordata; class Amphibia; order Anura; family Dendrobatidae; genus Phyllobates; species Phyllobates terribilis. The sequence goes on along the minus strand of NW_027362805.1, from coordinate 8,455,098 downwards.
AGTGAGCATTCCGATTTCAGTTCCAGAGCGATTCGCCCAATGAGTCCTTGATATTTAGTCGTTATCAGCCAATTTTCTGGATTTTTGAAAATTTCACTTTTTTGTGAAAATATCCACTAAATGAGGGAATAATATGTGTGAGGGTACCCCAGGAGAGTTCCAAATGTGTGTGGGTAGAATATATATCCCACGGGGGTAAAATTGAAAAAAGTTTAAAAGAAATTTTTTTTGGACTTAGTAATTTTTCCGGCGTTCATCAGACTTTCAGATAGGGGAAATGTCAGTGAGCATTCCGATTTCAGTTCCAGAGCGATTTGCCCATTGAGTTTTTGATATTTAGTAGTTTTCAGCCAATTTTCTGGATTTTAGAAAATTTCACTTTTTTGTGAAAATATCCACTAAATGAGGGAGTAATATGTGTGAGGGTACCCCAGGAGAGTTCCAAATGTGTGTGGGAAGAATATATATCCCAAGGGGATAAAATTGAAAAAAGTTTAAAAAAAATTTTTTTTGGACTTAGTAATTTTTCCGGCGTTCATCAGACTTTCAGATAGGGGAAATGTCAGTGAAGTATTCCGATTTCAGTTCCAGAGCGATTTGCCCAATGAGTCCTTGATATTTTGTCGTTTTCAGCCAACTTTCTGGATTTTTGAAAATTTCACTTTTTTGTGAAAATATCTCCTAAATGAGGGAATAATATGTGTGAGGGTACCCCAGGAGAGTTCCAAATGTGTGTGGGTAGAATATATATCCAACGGGGATAAAATTGAAAAAAGTTGAAAAAAAATTTTTTTGGGACTTAGTAATTTTTCCGGCGTTTATCAGACTTTCAGATAGGGGAAATGTCAGTGAGCATTCCGCTTTCAGTTCCAGAGCGATTCGCCCAATGAGTCCTTGATATTTAGTCGTTTTCAGCCAATTTTCTGGATTTTTGAAAATTTCACTTTTTTGTGAAAATATCCACTAAATGAGGGAATAATATGTGTGAGGGTACCCCAGGAGAGTTCCAAATGTGTGTGGGTAGAATATATATCCCACGGGGGTAAAATTGAAAAAAGTTTAAAAGAAATTTTTTTTTGGACTTAGTCATTTTTCCGGCATTTATCAGACTTTCAGATAGGGGAAATGTCAGTGAGCGTTCCGATTTCAGTTCCAGAGCGATTCGCCCAATGAGTCCTTGATATTTAGTCGTTTTCAGCCAATTTTCTGAATTTTTGAAAATTTCACTTTTTTGTGAAAATATCCACTAAATGAGGGAATAATATGTGTGAGGGTACACCAGAAGAGTTCCAAATGTGTGTGGGTAGAATATATATCCCACGGGGGTAAAATTGAAAAAAGTTTAAAAAAAATTTTTTTTGGACTTAGTAATTTTTCCGGCGTTCATCAAACTTTCAGATACGGGAAATGTGAGTGAGCATTCCGATTTCAGTTCCAGAGCGATTCGCCCAATGAGTCCTTGATATTTAGTCGTTTTCAGCCAATGTTCTAGATTTTTGAAAATTTCATTTTTTTCTGAAAATATCCACTAAATGAGGGCATAATATGTGTGAGGGTACCCCAGGAGAGTTCCAAATGTGTGTGGGTAGAATTTATATCCCACGGGGATAAAATTGAACAAAGTTTAAAAAAAATTTTTTTTGGACTTAGTAATTTTTCCGGCGTTTATCAGACTTTCAGATAGGGGAAATGTCAGTGAGCATTCCGATTTCAGTTCCAGAGCGATTCGCCCAATGAGTCCTTGATATTTAGTCGTTTTCAGTCAATTTTCTGGATTTTTGAAAATTTCACTTTTGTGAAAATATCCACTAAATAAGGGAATAATATGTGTGAGGGTACACCAGAAGAGTTCCAAATGTGTGTGGGTAGAATATATATCCCACGGGGGTAAAATTGAAAAAAGTTTAAAAAAATTTTTTTTTGGACTTAGTAATTTTTCCGGCGTTCATCAGACTTTCAGATAGGGGAAATGTCAGTGAGCATTCCGATTTCAGTTCCAGAGTGATTCGCCCAATGAGTCCGTGATATTTAGTCGTTTTCAGCCAATTTTCTGGATTTTTGAAAATTTCACTTTTTTGTGAAAATATCCCCTAAATGAGGGAATAATATGTGTGAGGGTACCCCAGGAGAGTTCCAAATGTGTGTGGGTAGAATATATATCCAACGGGGATAAAATTGAACAAAGTTTAAAAAAAATTTTTTTTGGACTTAGTAATTTTTCCGGCGTTTATCAGACTTTCAGATAGGGGAAATGTCAGTGAGCATTCCGATTTCAGTTCCAGAGCGATTCGCCCAATGAGTCCTTGATATTTAGTCGTTTTCAGTCAATTTTCGGGATTTTTGAAAAATTTCACTTTTGTGAAAATATCCACTAAATAAGGGAATAATATGTGTGAGGGTACACCAGAAGAGTTCCAAATGTGTGTGGGTAGAATATATATCCCACGGGGGTAAAATTGAAAAAAGTTTAAAAAAATTTTTTTTTGGACTTAGTAATTTTTCCGGCGTTCATCAGACTTTCAGATAGGGGAAATGTCAGTGAGCATTCCGATTTCAGTTCCAGAGTGATTCGCCCAATGAGTCCGTGATATTTAGTCGTTTTCAGCCAATTTTCTGGATTTTTGAAAATTTCACTTTTTTGTGAAAATATCCCCTAAATGAGGGAATAATATGTGTGAGGGTACCCCAGGAGAGTTCCAAATGTGTGTGGGTAGAATATATATCCAACGGGGATAAAATTGAAAAAAGTTGAAAAAAAATTTTTTTTGGACTTAGTAATTTTTCCGGCGTTTATCAGACTTTCAGATAGGGGAAATGTCAGTGAGCATTCCGATTTCAGTTCCAGAGCGATTCGCCCAATGAGTCCTTGATATTTAGTCGTTATCAGCCAATTTTCTGGATTTTTGAAAATTTCACTTTTTTGTGAAAATATCCACTAAATGAGGGAATAATATGTGTGAGGGTACCCCAGGAGAGTTCCAAATGTGTGTGGGTAGAATATATATCCAACGGGGTTAAAATTGAAAAAAGTTGAAAAAAAATTTTTTTGGGACTTAGTAATTTTTCCGGCGTTTATCAGACTTTCAGATAGGGAAAATGTCAGTGAGCATTCCGCTTTCAGTTCCAGAGCGATTCGCCCAATGAGTCCTTGATATTTAGTCGTTTTCAGCCAATTTTCTGGATTTTTGAAAATTTCACTTTTTTGTGAAAATATCCCCTAAATGAGGGAATAATATGTGTGAGGGTACCCCAGGAGAGTTCCAAATGTGTGTGGGTAGAATATATATCCCAAAAGGATAAAATTGAAAAAAGTTTAAAAAAAATTTTTTTGGGACTTAGTAATTTTTCAGGCGTTTATTAGACTTTCAGCTGGGGAAATGTCAGTGAGCATTCCGATTTCAGTTCCAGAGCGATTCGCCCAATGAGTCCTTGATATTTAGTCGTTTTCAGCCAATTTTCTGGATTTTTTAAAATTTCACTTTTTTGTGAAAATATCCACTAAATGATGGAATAATATGTGTGAGGGTACCCCAGGAGAGTTCCAAATGTGTGTGGGTAGAATATATATCCCACAGGGGTAAAATTGAAAAAAGTTAAAAAAAAAATTTTTTTGGACTTAGTAATTTTTCCGGCGTTCATCAGACTTTCAGATAGGGCAAATGTCAGTGAGCGTTCCGATTTCAGTTCCCGAGCGATTCGCCCAATGAGTCCTTGATATTTAGTCGTTTTCAGCCAATTTTCTGGATTTTTGAAAATTTCACTTTTTTGTGAAAATATCCACTAAATGATGGAATAATATGTGTGAGGGTACCCCAGGAGAGTTCCAAATGTGTGTGGGTAGAATATATATCCCACAGGGGTAAAAGTGAAAAAAGTTGAAAAAATTTTTTTTTTGGATTTAGTCACTTTTCCGGCGTTTATCAGACTTTCAGATAGGGGAAATGTGAGTGAGCGTTACGATTTCAGTTCCAGAGCGATTCGCCCAATGAGTCCTTGATATTTAGTCATTTTCAGCCAATGTTCTGGATTTTTGAAAATTTCATTTTTTTCTGAAAATATCCACTAAATGAGGCATAATATGTGTGAGGGTACCCCAAGAGAGTTCCAAATGTGTGTGGGTAGAATATATATCCCACGGGGATAAAATTGAACAAAGTTTAAAAAAAATTTTTTTTGGACTTAGTAATTTTTCCGGCGTTCATCAGACTTTCAGATAGGGAAAATGTCAGTGAGCATTCCGATTTCAGTTCCAGAGTGATTCGCCCAATGAGTCCTTGATATTTAGTCGTTTTCAGCCAATTTTCTGGATTTTTGAAAATTTCAAATTTTTGTGAAAATATCCACTAAATGATGGAATAATATGTGTGAGGGTACCCCAGGAGAGTTCCAAATGTGTGTGGGTAGAATATATATCCCACGGGTGTAAAATTGAAAAAAGTTGAAAAAATTTTTTTCTTATACTTAGTCATTTTTCCGGCGTTTATCAGACTTTCAGATAGGGGAAATGTCAGTGAGCATTCCGATTTCAGTTCCAGAGCGATTCGCCCAATGAGTCCTTGATATTTAGTCGTTTTCAGCCAATTTTCCGGATTTTTGAAAATTTCACTTTTTTGTGAAAATATACACTAAATGAGGGAATAATATGTGTGAGGGTACACCAGAAGAGTTCCAAATGTGTGTGGGAAGAATATATATCCCAAGGGGATAAAATTGAAAAAAGTTTAAAAAAATTTTTTTTTGGACTTAGTAATTTTTCCGGCGTTTATCAGACTTTCAGATAGGGGAAATGTCAGTGAAGTATTCCGATTTCAGTTCCAGAGCGATTCGCTCAATAAGTCCTTGATATTTAGTCGTTTTCAGCCAATTTTCTGGATTTTTGAAAATTTCACTTTTTTGTGAAAATATCCCCTAAATGAGGGAATAATATGTGTGAGGGTACCCCAGGAGAGTTCCAAATGTGTGTGGGTAGAATATATATCCAACGGGGATAAAATTGAAAAAAGTTGAAAAAAAATTTTTTTTGGACTTAGTAATTTTTCCGGCGTTCATCAGACTTTCAGATAGGGGAAATGTCAGTGAGCATTCCGATTTCAGTTCCAAAGCGATTTGCCCATTGAGTTTTTGATATTTAGTAGTTTTCAGCCAATTTTCTGGATTTTAGAAAATTTCACTTTTTTGTGAAAATATCCACTAAATGAGGGAGTAATATGTGTGAGGGTACCCCAGGAGAGTTCCAAATGTGTGTGGGAAGAATATATATCCCAAGGGGATAAAATTGAAAAAAGTTTAAAAAAAATTTTTTTTGGACTTAGTAATTTTTCCGGCGTTCATCAGACTTTCAGATAGGGGAAATGTCAGTGAGCATTCCGATTTCAGTTCCAGAGCGATTCGCCCAATGAGTCCTTGATATTTAGTCGTTTTCAGCCAATTTTCTGGATTTTTGAAAATTTCACTTTTTTGTGAAAATATCCACTAAATGAGGGAATAATATGTGTGAGGGTACACCAGAAGAGTTCCAAATGTGTGTGGGTAGAATATATATCCCACGGGGGTAATATTGAAAAAAGTTTAAAAAAAATTTTTTTTGGACTTAGTAATTTTTCCGGCGTTCATGAGACTTTCAGATAGGGGAAATGTCAGTGAGCATTCCGATTTCACTTCCAGAGCGATTCGCCCAATGAGTCCTTGATATTTAGTCGTTTTCAGCCAATTTTCTGGATTTTTGAAAATTTCACTTTTTTGTGAAAATATCTCCTAAATGAGGGAATAATATGTGTGAGGGTACCCCAGGAGAGTTCCGAATGTGTGTGGGTAGAATATATATCCCAAGGGGATAAAATTGAAAAAAGTTTAAAAAAAATTTTTTTTGGACTTAGTAATTTTTCAGGCGTTCATAAGACTTTCAGATAGGGGAAATGTCAGTGAGCATTCCGATTTCAGTTCCAGAGCGATTCGCCCAATGAGTCCTTGATATTTAGTCATTTTCAGCCAATTTTCTGGATTTTTGAAAATTTCACTTTTTTGTGAAAATATCCCCTAAATGAGGGAATAATATGTGTGAGGGTACCCCAGGAGAGTTCCAAATGTGTGTGGGTAGAATATATATCCCACGGGGGTAAAATTGAAAAAAGTTGAAAAAAATTTTTTTTGGGACTTAGTAATTTTTCCGGCGTTTATCAAACTTTCAGATAGGGGAAATGTGAGTGAGCGTTCCGATTTCAGTTCCAGAGCGATTCGCCCAATGAGTCCTTGATATTTAGTCGTTTTCAGCCAATTTTCTGGATTTTTGAAAACTTCACTTTTTTCTGAAAATATCCACTAAATGAGGGCATAATATGTGTGAGGGTACCCCAGGAGAGTTCCAAATGTGTGTGGGTAGATTATATATCCCACGGGGATAAAATTGAACAAAGTTTAAAAAAAAATTTTTTTGGACTTAGTAATTTTTCCGGCGTTCATCAGACTTTCAGATAGGGGAAATATCAGTGAGCATTCTGATTTCAGTTCCAGAGCGATTCGCCCAATGAGTCCTTGATATTTAGTCGTTTTCTGCCAATTTTCAGGATTTTTGACAATTTCACTTTTTTGTGAAAATATCCACTAAATGATGGAATAATATGTGTGAGGATACCCCAGGAGAGTTCCAAATGTGTGTGGGTAGAATATATATCCCACGGGGGTAAAATTGAAAAAAGTTGAAAAATTTTTTGTTTGGACTTATTCACTTTTCCGGCGTTTATCAGACTTTCAGATAGGGGAAATGTCAGTGAGCGTTCCGATTTCAGTTCCAGAGCGATTCGCCCAATGAGTCCTTGATATTTAGTCGTTTTCAGCCAATTTTCTGGATTTTTGAAAATTTCACTTTTTTCTGAAAATATCCACTAAATGAGGGAATAATATGTGTGAGGGTACACCAGAAGAGTTCCAAATGTGTGTGGGTAGAATATATATCCCACGGGGGTAAAATTGAAAAAAGTTTAAAAAAAATTTTTTTTGGACTTAGTAATTTTTCAGGCGTTTATTAGACTTTCAGCTGGGGAAATGTCAGTGAGCATTCCGATTTCAGTTCCAGAGCGATTCGCCCAATGAGTCCTTGATATTTAGTCGTTTTCAGCCAATTTTCTGGATTTTTGAAAATTTCACTTTTTTGTGAAAATATCCACTAAATGATGGAATAATATGTGTGAGGGTACCCCAGGAGAGTTCCAAATGTGTGTGGGTAGAATATATATCCCACGGGGGTAAAATTGAAAAAAGTTTAAAAGAAATTTTTTTTGGACTTAGTAATTTTTCCGGCGTTCATCAGACTTTCAGATAGGGGAAATGTCAGTGAGCATTCCGATTTCAGTTCCAAAGCGATTTGCCCATTGAGTTTTTGATATTTAGTAGTTTTCAGCCAATTTTCTGGATTTTAGAAAATTTCACTTTTTTGTGAAAATATCCACTAAATGAGGGAGTAATATGTGTGAGGGTACCCCAGGAGAGTTCCAAATGTGTGTGGGAAGAATATATATCCCAAGGGGATAAAATTGAAAAAAGTTTAAAAAAATTTTTTTTTGGACTTAGTAATTTTTCCGGCGTTCATCAGACTTTCAGATAGGGGAAATGTCAGTGAGCATTCCGATTTCAGTTCCAGAGCGATTCGCCCAATGAGTCCTTGATATTTAGTCATTTTCAGCCAATTTTCTGGATTTTTGAAATTTTCACTTTTTTGGTAAAATATCCACTAAATGAGGAAATAATATGTGTGAGGGTACCCCAGGAGAGTTCCAAATGTGTGTGGGTAGAATATATATCCCACGGGGGTAAAATTGAAAAAAGTTGAAAAATTTTTTGTTTGGACTTATTCACTTTTCCGGCGTTTATCAGACTTTCAGATAGGGGAAATGTCAGTGAGCGTTCCGATTTCAGTTCCAGAGCGATTCGCCCAATGAGTCCTTGATATGTAGTCGTTTTCAGCCAATTTTCTGGATTTTTGAAAATTTCACTTTTTTGTGAAAATATCCACTAAATGAGGGAATAATATGTGTGAGGGTACACCAGAAGAGTTCCAAATGTGTGTGGGTAGAATATATATCCCACGGGGGTAAAATTGAAAAAAGTTTAAAAAAAATTTTTTTTGGACTTAGTAATTTTTCAGGCGTTTATTAGACTTTCAGCTGGGGAAATGTCAGTGAGCATTCCGATTTCAGTTCCAGAGCGATTCGCCCAATGAGTCCTTGATATTTAGTCGTTTTCAGCCAATTTTCTGGATTTTTGAAAATTTCACTTTTTTGTGAAAATATCCACTAAATGATGGAATAATATGTGTGAGGGTACCCCAGGAGAGTTCCAAATGTGTGTGGGTAGAATATATATCCCACGGGGGTAAAATTGAAAAAAGTTTAAAAGAAATTTTTTTTGGACTTAGTAATTTTTCCGGCGTTCATCAGACTTTCAGATAGGGGAAATGTCAGTGAGCATTCCGATTTCAGTTCCAAAGCGATTTGCCCATTTAGTTTTTGATATTTAGTAGTTTTCAGCCAATTTTCTGGATTTTAGAAAATTTCACTTTTTTGTGAAAATATCCACTAAATGAGGGAGTAATATGTGTGAGGGTACCCCAGGAGAGTTCCAAATGTGTGTGGGAAGAATATATATCCCAAGGGGATAAAATTGAAAAAAGTTTAAAAAAAATTTTTTTTGGACTTAGTAATTTTTCCGGCGTTCATCAGACTTTCAGATAGGGGAAATGTCAGTGAGCATTCCGATTTCAGTTCCAGAGCGATTCGCCCAATGAGTCCTTGATATTTAGTCGTTTTCAGCCAATTTTCTGGATTTTTGAAAATTTCACTTTTTTGTGAAAATATCCACTAAATGAGGGAATAATATGTGTGAGGGTACACCAGAAGAGTTCCAAATGTGTGTGGGTAGAATATATATCCCACGGGGGTATAATTGAAAAAAGTTGAAAAAATTTTTTTTTTGGATTTAGTCACTTTTCCGGCGTTTATCAGACTTTCAGATAGGGGAAATGTGAGTGAGCGTTACGATTTCAGTTCCAGAGCGATTCGCCCAATGAGTCCTTGATATTTAGTCATTTTCAGCCAATGTTCTGGATTTTTGAAAATTTCATTTTTTTCTGAAAATATCCACTAAATGAGGCATAATATGTGTGAGGGTACCCCAAGAGAGTTCCAAATGTGTGTGGGTAGAATATATATCCCACGGGGATAAAATTGAACAAAGTTTAAAAAAAATTTTTTTTGGACTTAGTAATTTTTCCGGCGTTCATCAGACTTTCAGATAGGGAAAATGTCAGTGAGCATTCCGATTTCAGTTCCAGAGTGATTCGCCCAATGAGTCCTTGATATTTAGTCGTTTTCAGCCAATTTTCTGGATTTTTGAAAATTTCAAATTTTTGTGAAAATATCCACTAAATGATGGAATAATATGTGTGAGGGTACCCCAGGAGAGTTCCAAATGTGTGTGGGTAGAATATATATCCCACGGGTGTAAAATTGAAAAAAGTTGAAAAAATTTTTTTCTTATACTTAGTCATTTTTCCGGCGTTTATCAGACTTTCAGATAGGGGAAATGTCAGTGAGCATTCCGATTTCAGTTCCAGAGCGATTCGCCCAATGAGTCCTTGATATTTAGTCGTTTTCAGCCAATTTTCCGGATTTTTGAAAATTTCACTTTTTTGTGAAAATATCCACTAAATGAGGGAATAATATGTGTGAGGGTACACCAGAAGAGTTCCAAATGTGTGTGGGAAGAATATATATCCCAAGGGGATAAAATTGAAAAAAGTTTAAAAAAATTTTTTTTTGGACTTAGTAATTTTTCCGGCGTTTATCAGACTTTCAGATAGGGGAAATGTCAGTGAAGTATTCCGATTTCAGTTCCAGAGCGATTCGCTCAATAAGTCCTTGATATTTAGTCGTTTTCAGCCAATTTTCTGGATTTTTGAAAATTTCACTTTTTTGTGAAAATATCCCCTAAATGAGGGAATAATATGTGTGAGGGTACCCCAGGAGAGTTCCAAATGTGTGTGGGTAGAATATATATCCAACGGGGATAAAATTGAAAAAAGTTGAAAAAAAATTTTTTTTGGACTTAGTAATTTTTCCGGCGTTCATCAGACTTTCAGATAGGGGAAATGTCAGTGAGCATTCCGATTTCAGTTCCAAAGCGATTTGCCCATTGAGTTTTTGATATTTAGTAGTTTTCAGCCAATTTTCTGGATTTTAGAAAATTTCACTTTTTTGTGAAAATATCCACTAAATGAGGGAGTAATATGTGTGAGGGTACCCCAGGAGAGTTCCAAATGTGTGTGGGAAGAATATATATCCCAAGGGGATAAAATTGAAAAAAGTTTAAAAAAAATTTTTTTTGGACTTAGTAATTTTTCCGGCGTTCATCAGACTTTCAGATAGGGGAAATGTCAGTGAGCATTCCGATTTCAGTTCCAGAGCGATTCGCCCAATGAGTCCTTGATATTTAGTCGTTTTCAGCCAATTTTCTGGATTTTTGAAAATTTCACTTTTTTGTGAAAATATCCACTAAATGAGGGAATAATATGTGTGAGGGTACACCAGAAGAGTTCCAAATGTGTGTGGGTAGAATATATATCCCACGGGGGTAATATTGAAAAAAGTTTAAAAAAAATTTTTTTTGGACTTAGTAATTTTTCCGGCGTTCATGAGACTTTCAGATAGGGGAAATGTCAGTGAGCATTCCGATTTCACTTCCAGAGCGATTCGCCCAATGAGTCCTTGATATTTAGTCGTTTTCAGCCAATTTTCTGGATTTTTGAAAATTTCACTTTTTTGTGAAAATATCTCCTAAATGAGGGAATAATATGTGTGAGGGTACCCCAGGAGAGTTCCAAATGTGTGTGGGTAGAATATATATCCCAAGGGGATAAAATTGAAAAAAGTTTAAAAAAAATTTTTTTTGGACTTAGTAATTTTTCAGGCGTTCATAAGACTTTCAGATAGGGGAAATGTCAGTGAGCATTCCGATTTCAGTTCCAGAGCGATTCGCCCAATGAGTCCTTGATATTTAGTCATTTTCAGCCAATTTTCTGGATTTTTGAAAATTTCACTTTTTTGTGAAAATATCCCCTAAATGAGGGAATAATATGTGTGAGGGTACCCCAGGAGAGTTCCAAATGTGTGTGGGTAGAATATATATCCCACGGGGGTAAAATTGAAAAAAGTTGAAAAAAATTTTTTTTGGGACTTAGTAATTTTTCCGGCGTTTATCAAACTTTCAGATAGGGGAAATGTGAGTGAGCGTTCCGATTTCAGTTCCAGAGCGATTCGCCCAATGAGTCCTTGATATTTAGTCGTTTTCAGCCAATTTTCTGGATTTTTGAAAATTTCACTTTTTTCTGAAAATATCCACTAAATGAGGGAATAATATGTGTGAGGGTACACCAGAAGAGTTCCAAATGTGTGTGGGTAGAATATATATCCCACGGGGGTAAAATTGAAAAAAGTTTAAAAAAAATTTTTTTTGGACTTAGTAATTTTTCAGGCGTTTATTAGACTTTCAGATAGGGGAAATGTCAGTGAGCATTCCGATTTCAGTTCCAAAGCGATTTGCCCATTGAGTTTTTGATATTTAGTAGTTTTCAGCCAATTTTCTGGATTTTAGAAAATTTCACTTTTTTGTGAAAATATCCACTAAATGAGGGAGTAATATGTGTGAGGGTACCCCAGGAGAGTTCCAAATGTGTGTGGGAAGAATATATATCCCAAGGGGATAAAATTGAAAAAAGTTTAAAAAAATTTTTTTTTGGACTTAGTAATTTTTCCGGCGTTCATCAGACTTTCAGATAGGGGAAATGTCAGTGAGCATTCCGATTTCAGTTCCAGAGCGATTCGCCCAATGAGTCCTTGATATTTAGTCATTTTCAGCCAATTTTCTGGATTTTTGAAAATTTCACTTTTTTGGTAAAATATCCACTAAATGAGGAAATAATATGTGTGAGGGTACCCCAGGAGAGTTCCAAATGTGTGTGGGTAGAATATATATCCCACGGGGGTAAAATTGAAAAAAGTTGAAAAATTTTTTGTTTGGACTTATTCACTTTTCCGGCGTTTATCAGACTTTCAGATAGGGGAAATGTCAGTGAGCGTTCCGATTTCAGTTCCAGAGCGATTCGCCCAATGAGTCCTTGATATGTAGTCGTTTTCAGCCAATTTTCTGGATTTTTGAAAATTTCACTTTTTTGTGAAAATATCCACTAAATGAGGGAATAATATGTGTGAGGGTACACCAGAAGAGTTCCAAATGTGTGTGGGTAGAATATATATCCCACGGGGGTAAAATTGAAAAAAGTTTAAAAAAAATTTTTTTTGGACTTAGTAATTTTTCAGGCGTTTATTAGACTTTCAGCTGGGGAAATGTCAGTGAGCATTCCGATTTCAGTTCCAGAGCGATTCGCCCAATGAGTCCTTGATATTTAGTCGTTTTCAGCCAATTTTCTGGATTTTTGAAAATTTCACTTTTTTGTGAAAATATCCACTAAATGATGGAATAATATGTGTGAGGGTACCCCAGGAGAGTTCCAAATGTGTGTGGGTAGAATATATATCCCACAGGGGTAAAATTGAAAAAAGTTAAAAAAAAATTTTTTTTGGACTTAGTAATTTTTCCGGCGTTCATCAGACTTTCAGATAGGGGAAATGTCAGTGAGCATTCCGATTTCAGTTCCAGAGCGATTCGCCCAATGAGTCCTTGATATTTAGTCGTTATCAGCCAATTTTCTGGATTTTTGAAAATTTCACTTTTTTGTGAAAATATCCACTAAATGAGGGAATAATATGTGTGAGGGTACCCCAGGAGAGTTCCAAATGTGTGTGGGTAGAATATATATCCCACGGGGGTAAAATTGAAAAAAGTTTAAAAGAAATTTTTTTTGGACTTAGTAATTTTTCCGGCGTTCATCAGACTTTCAGATAGGGGAAATGTCAGTGAGCATTCCGATTTCAGTTCCAAAGCGATTTGCCCATTTAGTTTTTGATATTTAGTAGTTTTCAGCCAATTTTCTGGATTTTAGAAAATTTCACTTTTTTGTGAAAATATCCACTAAATGAGGGAGTAATATGTGTGAGGGTACCCCAGGAGAGTTCCAAATGTGTGTGGGAAGAATATATATCCCAAGGGGATAAAATTGAAAAAAGTTTAAAAAAAATTTTTTTTGGACTTAGTAATTTTTCCGGCGTTCATCAGACTTTCAGATAGGGGAAATGTCAGTGAGCATTCCGATTTCAGTTCCAGAGCGATTCGCCCAATGAGTCCTTGATATTTAGTCGTTTTCAGCCAATTTTCTGGATTTTTGAAAATTTCACTTTTTTGTGAAAATATCCACTAAATGAGGGAATAATATGTGTGAGGGTACACCAGAAGAGTTCCAAATGTGTGTGGGTAGAATATATATCCCACGGGGGTATAATTGAAAAAAGTTTAAAAAAAAATTTTTTTGGACTTAGTAATTTTTCAGGCGTTTATTAGACTTTCAGCTGGGGAAATGTCAGTGAGCATTCCGATTTCAGTTCCAGAGCGATTCGCCCAATGAGTCCTTGATATTTAGTCGTTTTCAGCCAATTTTCTGGATTTTTGAAAATTTCACTTTTTTGTGAAAATATCCACTAAATGATGGAATAATATGTGTGAGGGTACCCCAGGAGAGTTCCAAATGTGTGTGGGTAGAATATATATCCCACAGGGGTAAAATTGAAAAAAGTTAAAAAAAAAATATTTTGGACTTAGTAATTTTTCCGGCGTTCATCAGACTTTCAGATAGGGGAAATGTCAGTGAGCATTCCGATTTCAGTTCCAGAGCGATTCGCCCAATGAGTCCTTGATATTTAGTCGTTATCAGCCAATTTTCTGGATTTTTGAAAATTTCACTTTTTTGTGAAAATATCCACTAAATGAGGGAATAATATGTGTGAGGGTACCCCAGGAGAGTTCCAAATGTGTGTGGGTAGAATATATATCCCACGGGGGTAAAATTGAAAAAAGTTTAAAAGAAATTTTTTTTGGACTTAGTAATTTTTCCGGCGTTCATCAGACTTTCAGATAGGGGAAATGTCAGTGAGCATTCCGATTTCAGTTCCAAAGCGATTTGCCCATTGAGTTTTTGATATTTAGTAGTTTTCAGCCAATTTTCTGGATTTTAGAAAATTTCACTTTTTTGTGAAAATATCCACTAAATGAGGGAGTAATATGTGTGAGGGTACCCCAGGAGAGTTCCAAATGTGTGTGGGAAGAATATATATCCCAAGGGGATAAAATTGAAAAAAGTTTAAAAAAAAATTTTTTTGGACTTAGTAATTTTTCCGGTGTTCATCAGACTTTCAGATAGGGGAAATGTCAGTGAGCATTCCGATTTCAGTTCCAGAGCGATTCGCCCAATGAGTCCTTGATATTTAGTCGTTTTCAGCCAATTTTCTGGATTTTTGAAAATTTCACTATTTTGTGAAAATATCCACTAAATGAGGGAATAATATGTGTGAGGGTACACCAGAAGAGTTCCAAATGTGTGTGGGTAGAATATATATCCCACGGGGGTAAAATTGAAAAAAGTTTAAAAAAATTTTTTTTTGGACTTAGTAATTTTTCCGGCGTTCATGAGACTTTCAGATAGGGGAAATGTCAGTGAGCATTCCGATTTCAGTTCCAGAGCGATTCGCCCAATGAGTCCTTGATATTTAGTCGTTTTCAGCCAATTTTCTGGATTTTTGAAAATTTCACTTTTTTGTGAAAATATCCACTAAATGAGGGAATAATATGTGTGAGGGTACCCCAGAAGAGTTCCAAATGTGTGTGGGTAGAATATATATCCCACGGGGGTAAAATTGAAAAAAGTTTAAAAAAAATTTTTTTTGGACTTAGTAATTTTTCCGGCGTTCATCAGACTTTCAGATAGGGGAAATGTCAGTGAAGTATTCCGATTTCAGTTCCAGAGCGATTTGCCCAATGAGTCCTTGATATTTTGTTGTTTTCAGCCAATTTTCTGGATTTTTGAAAATTTCACTTTTTTGTGAAAATATCTCCTAAATGAGGGAATAATATGTATGAGGGTACCCCAGGAGAGTTCCAAATGTGTGTGGGTAGAATATATATCCAACGGGGATAAAATTGAAAAAAGTTGAAAAAAAATTTTTTTGGAACTTAGTAATTTTTCCGGCGTTTATCAGACTTTCAGATAGGGGAAATGTCAGTGAGCATTCCGCTTTCAGTTCCAGAGCGATTCGCCCAATGAGTCCTTGATATTTAGTCGTTTTCAGCCAATTTTCTGGATTTTTGAAAATTTCACTTTTTTGTGAAAATATCCCCTAAATGAGGGAATAATATGTGTGAGGGTACCCCAGGAGAGTTCCAAATGTGTGTGGGTAGAATATATATCCCAAGGGGATAAAATTGAAAAAAGTTTAAAAAAAATTTTTTTTGGACTTAGTAATTTTTCAGGCGTTTATTAGACTTTCAGCTGGGGAAATGTCAGTGAGCATTCCGATTTCAGTTCCAGAGCGATTCGCCTAATGAGTCCTTGATATTTAGTCGTTTTCAGCCAATTTTCTGGATTTTTGAAAATTTCAATTTTTTGTGAAAATATCCACTAAATGATGGAATAATATGTGTGAGGGTACCCCAGGAGAGTTCCAAATGTGTGTGGGTAGAATATATATCCCACAGGGGTAAAATTGAAAAAAGTTAAAAAAAAATTTTTTTTGGACTTAGTAATTTTTCCGGCGTTCATCAGACTTTCAGATAGGGGAAATGTCAGTGAGCGTTCCGATTTCAGTTCCCGAGCGATTCGCCCAATGAGTCCTTGATATTTAGTCGTTTTCAGCCAATTTTCTGGATTTTTGAAAATTTCACTTTTTTGTGAAAATATCCACTAAATGATGGAATAATATGTGTGAGGGTACCCCAGGAGAGTTCCAAATGTGTGTGGGTAGAATATATATCCCACAGGGGTAAAAGTGAAAAAAGTTGAAAAAAATTTTTTTTTGGACTTAGTCACTTTTCCGGCGTTTATCAGAATTTCAGATAGGGGAAATGTGAGTGAGCGTTCCGATTTCAGTTCCAGAGCGATTCGCCCAATGAGTCCTTGATATTTAGTCATTTTCAGCCAATGTTCTGGATTTTTGAAAATTTCATTTTTTTCTGAAAATATCCACTAAATGAGGGCATAATATGTGTGAGGGTACCCCAAGAGAGTTCCAAATGTGTGTGGGTAGAATATATATCCCACGGGGATAAAATTGAACAAAGTTTAAAAAAAAATTTTTTTGGACTTAGTAATTTTTCCGGCGTTCATAAGACTTTCAGATAGGGGAAATGTCAGTGAGCATTCCGATTTCAGTTCCAGAGCGATTCGCCCAATGAGTCCTTGATATTTAGTCATTTTCAGCCAATTTTCTGGATTTTTGAAAATTTCACTTTTTTGTGAAAATATCCCCTAAATGAGGGAATAATATGTGTGAGGGTACCCCAGGAGAGTTCCAAATGTGTGTTGGTAGAATATATATCCCACGGGGGTAAAATTGAAAAAAGTTAAAATTTTTTTTTTTTTATACTTAGTCACTTTTACGGCGTTTATCAGACTTTCAGATAGGGGAAATGTGAGTGAGCGTTCCGATTTCAGTTCCAGAGCGATTCGCCCAATGAGTCCTTGATATTTAGTCGTTTTCAGCCAATTTTCTGGATTTTTGAAAACTTCACTTTTTTCTGAAAATATCCACTAAATGAGGGCATAATATGTGTGAGGGTACCCCAGGAGAGTTCCTTATGTGTGTGGGTAGATTATATATCCCACGGGGATAAAATTGAACAAAGTTTAAAAAAATTTTTTTTTGGACTTAGTAATTTTTCCGGCGTTCATCAGACTTTCAGATAGGGGAAATATCAGTGAGCATTCTGATTTCAGTTCCAGAGCGATTCGCCCAATGAGTACTTGATATTTAGTCGTTTTCTGCCAATTTTCTGGATTTTTGACAATTTCACTTTTTTGTGAAAATATCCACTAAATGATGGAATAATATGTGTGAGGGTACCCCAGGAGAGTTCCAAATGTGTGTGGGTAGAATATATATCCCACGGGGGTAAAATTGAAAAAAGTTGAAAAATTTTTTTTTTGGACTTATTCACTTTTCCGGCATTTATCAGACTTTCAGATAGGGGAAATGTCAGTGAGCGTTCCGATTTCAGTTCCAGAGCGATTCGCCCAATGAGTCCTTGATATTTAGTCGTTTTCAGCCAATTTTCTGGATTTTTGAAAATTTCACTTTTTTGTGAAAATATCCACTAAATGAGGGAATAATATGTGTGAGGGTACACCAGAAGAGTTCCAAATGTGTGTGGGTAGAATATATATCCCACGGGGGTAAAATTGAAAAAAGTTTAAAAAAAATTTTTTTTGGACTTAGTTATTTTTCCGGCGTTTATCAGACTTTCAGATAGGGGAAATGTCAGTGAGCATTCCGATTTCAGTTCCAGAGCGATTCGCCCAATGAGTCCTTGATATTTAGTCGTTTTCAGCCAATTTTCTGGATTTTTGAAAATTTCACTTTTTTGTGAAAATATCCACTAAATGATGGAATAATATGTGTGAGGGTACCCCAGGAGAGTTCCAAATGTGTGTGGGTAGAATATATATCCCACGGGGGTAAAATTGAAAAAAGTTGAAAACATTTTTTTTTGGACTTATTCACTTTTCCGGCGTTTATCAGACTTTCAGATAGGGGAAATGTGAGTGAGCGTTCCGATTTCAGTTCCAGAGCGATTCGCCCAATGAGTCCTTGATATTTAGTCGTTATCAGCCAATTTTCTGGATTTTTGAAAATTTCACTTTTTTGTGAAAATATCCACTAAATGAGGGCATAATATGTGTGAGGGTACCCCAGGAGAGTTCCAAATGTGTGTGGGTAGCATATATATCCCACGGGGGTAAAATTGAAAAAAGTTGAAAAAAATTTTTTTTTTGGACTTATTCACTTTTCCGGCGTTTATCAGACTTTCAGATAGGGGAAATGTCAGTGAGCGTTCCGATTTCAGTTCCAGAGCGATTAGCCCAATGAGTCCTTGATATTTAGTCGTTTTCAGCCAATTTTCTGGATTTTTGAAAATTTCACTTTTTTTGTGAAAATATCCACTAAATGAGGGCATAATATGTGTGAGGGTACCCCAGGAGAGTTCCAAATGTGTGTGGGTAGAATATATATCCCACGGGGGTAAAATTGAAAAAAGTTGAAAAAAATTTTTTTTTTGGACTTATTCACTTTTCCGGCGTTTATCAGACTTTCAGATAGGGGAAATGTCAGTGAGCGTTCCGATTTCAGTTCCAGAGCGATTCGCCCAATGAGTCCTTGATATTTAGTAGTTTTCAGCCAATTTTCTGGATTTTTGAAAATTTCACTTTTTTTGTGAAAATATCCACTAAATGAGGGCATAATATGTGTGAGGGTACCCCAGGAGAGTTCCAAATGTGTGTGGGTAGAATATATATCCCACGGGGGTAAAATTGAAAAAAGTTTAAAAAATTTTTTTTTTGGACTTAGTCACTTTTCCGGCGTTTATCAGACTTTCAGATAGGGGAAATGTGAGTGAGCGTTCCGATTTCAGTTCCAGAGCGATTCGCCCAATGAGTCCTTGATATTTAGTCGTTTTCAGCCAATTATCTGGATTTTTGAAAATTTCACTTTTTTGTGAAAATATCCACTAAATGAGGGCATAATATGTGTGAGGGTACCCCAGGAGAGTTCCAAATGTGTGTGGGTAGACTATATATCCCACGGGGGTAAAATTGAAAAAAGTTTAAAAAAAATTTTTTTTCGGACTTAGTAATTTTTCCGGCGTTCATCAGACTTTCAAATAGGGGAAATGTCAGTGAGTAGTGTTGAGCATTCCGATACTGTAATATCGGGTATCGGCCGATATTCGCGGTATCGGAATTCCGATACTTAATTCCGATACTTTTACAATATCGAATACCGGAATCGGAAGTTCCCATAATGCCTGCGCTCTGCAGTGTCTGTGAAGGATGACAAGTTGGATGGCAGCGCGATCCAGCCTGTCATCAGAATGCCATCCCAGCGGGGGAGAATTCTCCTGATTGTTTAAAAGCCGGCGCGCGGTAAAAAGCCGCCGGCTTTTAAACAATCACACAGCCCCATACTGCTTCCCCGCAGCCTCCCACCCCGATCCTCGGCTCCCCTCGCCACCTCCCATCCCGATCGTAAATTAGGACCGGGCGGGGAGCGCAGCTCCAAGGAGCGAAGGACCCGGGCGGGGAAGCCGGCAGTGAAAAGACTTCACCGCCGGCTTTCCCGTTCTGTGCTGCGCTTTCCCGCCGGTTATTTCAAATGAACAGCTGAGGTATCAGGTGATGCCGATCAGCTGTTCATTTGAAGTAGCCGCGGTGCCCTCAGAGGGTTCATGTGAGTTCATGCTTGACTGCATGAACTCACATGAACTTTCCCACGGCCGCACAGGTCAGCCTCACCTCCCAGACCGGTCATGATTAGTGTGTGTGCGGGTGTGTGCGTGCGGGTGTGTGTGTGCGGGGTGTGTGTGCGGGGTGTGTGTGCGGTGTCTGTGCGCGGTGTCTGTGCGGGGTGTCTGTGCGATGTTTGTGCGGGTATCTGTGCGTGCAGGCAGACATAGGCCGATGTGACACTACTACTCCCATCGGCCTATGTCTGTCCCCCGTCCACTCGTGCCAGCAGGATCAGCTCGATGGGAGCAGTAGTTCCCATCAGTCTGATCCTGCTATTTAAATTGCCCCATGGTCCCCAATAAATGTTAAATACATGTCATTGGTGGCCAGTGGTTGCCTACAATAAATTAGTTTATACATTACCTGTCCCCTCCGATCGCCACCTAAAATAAAGTAAAAAATAAAAAACTACACCTATACTCACCTAGACACCTAATTCCCCGAAGCCATCGATCTCCTGTAATAAAATATAAAATAATAAACCACAACCTTATCCTTACCCCTCCGTAGTAGTCCACGAGTGTCCCACGAAGATCTCCAGTTCAGAGCAGCCACATAGAATGTGACCGCTCTGAACCGCTGCCGCCGCTGGAATGACGGGGCCGTAAGGGTTCACCGGAGTTCAGGCAGCGCTGCTCCGGTTAGCTGCTTTACGGCCCTGCTGTATCGTGAGAAATTCCCACGGTACAGCAGTGCCGTAAAGGAGGTCTCCGGAGCTGCGCTGCCTGAATGCACTCCGGTGACCTCAGTCAGTGGCTCCCGCTGCCGGGAGCGGACGTGTTCCCGGCAGTGTGAGCTTACAGTAGCCATGCACAGCTGTCACCATCTCCAGATGTGATAGCTGTGCATGGGAGATCAGCGCAGGAACGTGGACAGGTAACTATTATTTTTAGTAAACTAAGAATTAAATAAAATGGTGTGTTTTATTTCAAATAAATTATTTTTTTCTGGGTGTACTGTGTTTTTTCTTTTTAACACTTTGTAGGTTAGTAATGGGGGTGTCTTATAGACGCCCATCATTACTAACCTGGGCTTCATGGCAGCTGGCGCTGACATGAACCCCACCACTATTACCCCCTGCCACCGCACCAGGGCAGCGTGGAAGAGCGAGGCTAAGTGCCAGAATTGGCGCATCCTATGGATGCGCCATTTCTGGGGCGGCTGACGGCTGGTGTTTCTAGCCTGGGAGGGGGCCATTATTCATGGCACCCTTCCTGGGCTATTAATATCAGCCCCCAGCTGTCTGCCTAGCCTTTGCTAGCTATTAAAATAGGGGGGACCGAACGTCATTTTTTTTGGGGGGGTCCCCCAATTTAATAGCTAGTAAAGGCTAGGTATTCAGCTGGGGGCTGATATTAGTAGCCTGGGAAGCTCCGTGGGTACTACCCCCTTCCCAGGCTTCAAACATCTGCCCCAGCCATCTGCTTAACCTCCGCTAGAGACTAAAATTATGGGGGATCCCACGCCATTTTTTTTTTAAATAAATCCTTTATTTTAACACTAAATGACATTTGAGGAGTTCATAAAGATGCAGTCCCTAAATTATTATTTATTTTTTAATTAATTTTTCCCAAAACTTTTGACGTGGGCTTCGCCATATTTTTGTATGCCAGCCAGGTACAGCATCCAGCTTCTATGAACGCACCATTTTCCGGGGCGGCTGCGGACTGCAATTTTCAGCGGGGGGGGGGGGCAGAAAGCTTGGGCCTCCCTGCGCTGCAGATTCCATCCCCCAGCTGCCTAGTTGTACCTGGCTGGACACAAAAATAGGGAGAAGCTCCACGTTTTTTTTTTTTTTAATTATTTCATGAAATTCATGGAATAATTAAGAAAAAAAGGGCTTCCCTATATTGTTGTGTCCGGCCAGGTACAAATAGGCAGCTGGTGGTTGGGGGCAGCCCGTTCCTGCCTGCTGTACCTGGCTGGACACAAATATAGTGCAAAGCCCCACGTCAATTTTTTTTAATTATTTCAGGAAATTCATGAAATAATTAAAAAAAAATTGACGTGGGGCTTCGCTCTATATTTGTGTCCAGCCAGGTACAGCAGGCAGGAACGGGCTGCCCCCAACCACCAGCTGCCTATTTTTACCTAGCCGGACACAACAATATAGGGAAGCCCTTTTTTTCTTAATTATTCCATGAATTTCATGAAATAATTAAAAAAAAAAATACGTGGGGCTTCGCCCTATTTTTGTGTCCAGCCAGGTACAACAAGGCAGCTGGGGGCTGGAATCTGCAGCGCAGGGAGGCCCAAGCTTTCTGGGCCCCACCCGCTGCAAATTGCAGTCCGCAGCCGCCCCGGAAAATGGCGCGTTCATAGAAGCGCCATCTTCTGGCGCTGTACCCAACTCATCCAGGGCCCTGGTGCGGTGGCTCACTGGGTAATAAAGGGGTTAAGGCCAGCTTGGCATTATCAGCTGGCCCGAAGCCCGAAATTCATGGGGTCACGCCAATATTAGACATGACCGCCATGAATTTCTAGTAAAGTATTTAAAAAAAACACAAACACCCAGAAAAAAGTCCTTTAATTGAAATAAAGACACAATTCTTTATTGTTCTAAATTAAACCATACTTACAGTCACGCCCATTCCAGCTGAAGCCAACGATCTCCTGCAATAAAAGTAAAATAATAAAGCAACATCATCCTTACCTTTCCATGGCTCCCACGACAGCTTCAGCTCTGCTTCATCGAGATGACAGCCTGGATCGCAGCAGAAAGCTGCCATCCAGCCTGTCATCCCGCAGACACTGAGAAGCGCAGGCATGCTTGCGCTCCTCAGTGTCAGGCTGTGACGGCATCCCGATAAGCCGAGTCTCTCACGCTCACCGCATGCGCAGGAGAATTTTCCCACGCTGTCGGTGACGTGCGTGAGGTGAGCTGAGTTCATTGGACATGAACTCGTCTCATCTTTATGCCGTCACAGCCAGACACTGAGGAGCGCAAGCATGCCTGCGCTTCTCAGTGTCTGCGGGATGATAGGCTGGATGGCAGCGTTCTGCTGCGGTCCAGCCTGTCATCTCGATGTAGCAGAGCTGAAGCTGCCGTGGGAGCCATGGAAAGGTAAGGATGAGGTTGCTTTATTATTTTACTTTTATTGCAGGAGATCGTTGGCTTCAGCTGGAATGGGCGTGACTGTAAGTATGGTTTAATTTAGAACAATAAAGAATTGTGTGTTTCTTTCAATTAAAGGACTTTTTTCTGGGTGTTTGTGTTTTTTTTAAATACTTTACTAGAAATTCATGGTGGTCATGTCTAATATTGGCGTGACCCCATGAATTTCGGGCTTAGGGCCAGCTGATAATGCCAAGCTGGCCTTAACCCCTTTATTACCCAGTGAGCCACCGCACCAGAGCCCTGGATGAGTTGGGTACAGCGCCAGAAGATGGCGCTTCTATGAACGCGCCATTTTCCGGGGCGGCTGCGGACTGCAATTTGCAGCGGGTGGGGCCCAGAAAGCTTGGCCTCCCTGCGCTGCAGATTCCAGCCCCCAGCTGCCTAGTTGTACCTGGCTGGACACAAAAATAGGGCGAAGCTCCACGTATTTTTTTTTTTAATTCATGAAATTCATGGAATAATTAAGAAAAAAAGGGCTTCCCTATATTGTTGTGTCCGGCTAGGTACAAATAGGCAGCTGGTGGTTGGGGACAGCCCGTTCCTGCCTGCTGTACCTGACTGGACACAAATATAGGGCGAAGCCCCACATCAATTTTTTTTAATTATTTCATGAATTTCCTGAAATGATTTTAAAAAAATTGACGTGGGGCTTCGCACTATATTTGTGTCCAGCCAGGTACAGCAGGCAGGAACGGGCTGCCCCCAACCACCAGCTGCCTATTTGTACCTGGTTGGACACAACAATATAGGGAAGCCCTTTTTTTCTTAATTATTTCATGAATTTCATGAAATAATTAAAAAAAAAAAATACGTGAAGCTTCTCCCTATTTTTGTGTCCAGCCAGGTACAACTAGGCAGCTGGGGGATGGAATCTGCAGCGCAGGGAGGCCCAAGCTTTCTGCCCCCCCCCCCCGCTGAAAATTGCAGTCCGCAGCCGCCCCGGAAAATGGCGCGTTCATAGAAGCTGGATGCTGTACCTGGCTGGCATACAAAAATATGGCGAAGCCCACGTCAAAAGTTTTGGGAAAAATTAATTAAAAAATAAATAATAATTTAGGGACTGCATCTTTATGAACTCCTCAAATGTCATTTAGTGTTAAAATAAAGGATTTATTTAAAAAAAAATTGATGTGGGGCTTCGCCCTATATTTGTGTCCAGCCAGGTACAGCAGGCAGGAACAGGCTGCCCCCAACCACCAGCTGCCTATTTGTACCTGGCCGGACACAACAATATAGGGAAGCCCTTTTTTAAAAAAATTATTTCATGAAATAATTAAAAAAAAATTGACGTGGGGCTTCGCACTATTTTTGTGTCCAGCCAGGTACAGCAGGCAGGAATGGGCTGCCCCCAACCACCAGCTGCCTATTTGTACCTGGTTGGACACAGCAATATAGGGAAGCCCTTTTTTTCTTAATTATTCCATGAATTTCATGAAATAATTTTAAAAAAAAATGCGTGGGGCTTCGCCCTATTTTTGTGCCCAGCCAGGTACAACTAGGCAGCTGGGGGCTGGAATCCGCAGCGCAGGGAGACCCAAGCTTTCTGGGCCACCCCCGCTGCAAATTGCAGTCCGCAGCCGCCCCAGAAAATGGTGCGTTCATAGAAGCGCCATCTTCTGGCGCTGTACCCAACTCATCCAGGGCCCTGGTGCGGTGGCTCACTGGGTAATAAAGGGGTTAAGGCCAGCTTGGCATTATCAGCTGGCCCTAAGCCCGAAATTCATGGGGTCACACCAATATTAGACATGACCACCATGAATTTCTAGTAAAGTATTTAAAAAAACACAACACCCAGAATAAAGTCCTTTAATTGAAATAAACACACAATTCTTTATTGTTCTAAATTAAACCATACTTACCGTCACG
Source organism: Phyllobates terribilis (assembly GCF_046119375.1). Classification (NCBI taxonomy): domain Eukaryota; kingdom Metazoa; phylum Chordata; class Amphibia; order Anura; family Dendrobatidae; genus Phyllobates; species Phyllobates terribilis. Next base: position 8,430,616 of record NW_027362805.1, on the reverse strand, counting down.
CCCATTCCAGCTGAAGCCAATGTCTTCTGCAATAAAAGTAAAATAATAAAGCAACCTCATCCTTACCTTTCCATGGTTCCCACGATGGCTCCAGCTCTGCTACATCGAGATGACAGGCTGGACCGCAGCAGAACGCTGCCATTCAGCCTGTCATCCCGCAGACACTGAGAAGCGCAGGCATGCTTCCACTCCTCAGTGTCTGGCTGTGACGGCATAAAGATGAGCCGAGGTCATGTCCAATGAACTCAGCTCACCTCATGCACGTCACTGACAGCGTGGGAAAATTCTCCTGCACTCAGCACTTCAGCGTGAGAATTTTCCCACGCTGTCAGTGACGTGCATGAGGTGCGCCGAGTTCATTGGACATGAGCTCACCTCATGTACGTCACTGACAGCGTGGGAAAATTCTCCTGCACTCAGCACTTCAGCGTGAGAATTTTCCCACGCTGTCAGTGACGTGCATGAGGTGAGCTGAGTTCATTGGACATGAGCTCACCTCATGCACGTCACTGACAGCGTGGGAAAATTCTCCTGCACTCAGCGCTTCAGCGTGAGAATTTTCCCACGCTGTCAGTGACGTGCATGAGGTGAGCTGAGTTCATTGGACATGAACTCGGCTCATCTGGATGACGTCACAGAGAGACACTGAGGAGCGCAAGCATGCCTGCGCTTCTCAGTGTCTGCGGGATGACAGGCTGGATGGCAGCGTTCTGCTGCGGTCCAGCCTGTCATCTCGATGTAGCAGAGCTGAAGCTGTCGTGGGAACCATGGAAAGGTAAGGATGAGGTTGCTTTATTATTTTTCTTTTATTGCAGGAGATCGTTGGCTTCAGCTGGAATGGGCGTGATGGTAAGTATGGTTTAATTTAGAACAATAAAGAATTGTGTGTTTATTTCAATTAAAGGACTTTATTCTGGGTGTTTGTGTTTTTCTTTAACTTTGACTATGGGGTTAGTAATGGGGGTGTCTTATAGACGCCTCTCCATTACTAACCTGGGCTTGATGTCAGCTGGCATTATAAGCTGACATCAACCCCAGCCCTATTACCCCACTGCCACCGCTACAGGGCAGTGGGAAGAGCGAGGCTAAGTGCCAGAATTGGCGCATCCTATGGATGCGCCATTTCTGGGGCGGCTGATGGCTGGTGTTTCTAGCCTGGGAGGGGGCCAATATTCATGGCACCCTTCCTGGGCTATTAAAATCAGCCCCCAGCTGTCTGCCTAGCCTTTGCTAGCTGTTAAATTAGGGGGGACCCCACGTTATTTTTTTGCGGGGTCCCCCATTTTAATAGCTAGTAAAGGCTAGGTATTCAGCTGGGGGCTGATATTAGTAGCCTGGGAAGCTCCGTGGGTATTACCCCCTTCCCAGGCTTCAAACATCTGCCCCAGCTGTCTGCTTAACCTCCGCTAGAGCCTAAAATTAAGGGGAACCCCACGCCAATTTTTTTTAAAATAAATCCTTTATTTTAACAGTAAATGACAAGTACAGTAATCAACACTATCACTGTACTTCATATATATGTGACTGACATGTTTCTATCTATCTAATCTATGTGTGATTCTCTATTCTTTCTATTCTAAATTGTCGGGTACAGATGCTGAATTGCCGGCCGGCTTTTTTAAAGAGACGGTGCATGAAAACACTATTATTTTTTTAAATAAATCCTTTACACTAAATGACAAGTACAGTAAGCAACACTGTCACTGAACTTCATATATATGTGACTGACATGTTTCTATCTATCTAATCTATGTGTGAAGCTCTATTCTTTCTGTTATAAATTGTCGGGTACAGATGCTGAATTGCCGGCCGGCTTTTTTAAAGAGACGGTGCATTAAAACACTATTATTTTTTTTGATAAATCCTTTACACTAAATGACAAGTACAGTAACCAACACCATCACTGTACTTCATATATATGTGACTGACTTGTTTCTATCTATCTAATCTATGTGTGAAGCTCTATTCTGTCTGTTATAAATTGTCGGGTACCGCTGCTGAATTGCCGGCCGGCTTTTTTAAAGAGACGGTGCACGAAAACACTAATATTTTTTAAAATAAATCCTTTACACTAAATGACAAGTACAGTAAGCAACACTGTCACTGTACTTCATATATATGTGACTGACATGGTTCTATCTACCTAATCTATGTGTGAAGCTCTATTCTTTCTGTTGTAAATTGTCGGGTACCGGTGAATGCCGCTGATGAATTGACGGCTTTTTATGTCATTCTACATTATTCTTAGTTGTTTTACTTCATGTAGAATTAACCTACAAGGAAAGAAAGGGTTTATTTTCATTCCGATATTTGTGTCCCATTGACTTGCATTGGTTTCCGGTATCGGAATCGGCGATATCCGATACTTTTTGGGTATCGGCCCGATCCAATCCGATACGATATTTCCTGATATCGGAAGGTATCGCTCAACACTATCAGTGAGCATTCCGATTTCAGTTCCAGAGCGATTCGCCCAATGAGTCCTTGATATTTAGTCGTTTTCAGCCAATTTTCTGGATTTTAGAAAATTTCACTTTTTTGTGAAAATATCCACTAAATGAGGGAATAATATGTGTGAGGGTACCCCAGGAGAGTTCCAAATGTGTGTGGGTAGAATATATATCCAACGGGGATAAAATTGAAAAAAGTTGAAAAAAATTTTTTTTGGACTTAGTAATTTTTCCGGCGTTTATCAGACTTTCAGATAGGGGAAATGTCAGTGAGCATTCCGATTTCAGTTCCAGAGCGATTCGCCCAATGAGTCCTTGATATTTAGTCATTTTCAGCCAATTTTCTGGATTTTTGAAAATTTCACTTTTTTGTGAAAATATCCACTAAATGATGGAATAATATGTGTGAGGGTACCCCAGGAGAGTTCCAAATGTGTGTGGGTAGAATATATATCCCAAGGGGATAAAATTGAAAAAAGTTTAAAAAAATTTTTTTTTGGACTTAGTAATTTTTCCGGCGTTCATCAGAGTTTCAGATAGGGGAAATGTCAGTGAGCATTCCGATTTCAGTTCCAGAGCGATTTGCCCATTGAGTCCTTGATATTTAGTCGTTTTCAGCCAATTTTCTGGATTTTAGAAAATTTCACTTTTTTGTGAAAATATCCACTAAATGAGGGAATAATATGTGTGAGGGTACCCCAGAAGAGTTCCAAATGTGTGTGGGTAGAATATATATCCCACAGGGGTAAAATTGAAAAAATTTAAAAAAAATTTTTTTTTGGACTTAGTAATTTTTTAGGCGTTCATCATCAGACTTTCAGATAGGGGAAATTTCAGTGAGCATTCCGATTTCAGTTCCAGAGCGATTTGCCCAATGAATCCTTGATATTTAGTCGTTTTCAGCCAATTTTCTGGATTTTAGAAAATTTCACTTTTTTGTGAAAATATCCACTAAATGAGGGAATAATATGTGTGAGGGTACCCCAGAAGAGTTCCAAATGTGTGTGGGTAGAATATATATCCCACAGGGGTAAAATTGAAAAAAGTTTAAAAAAAATTTTTTTGGGACTTAGTCATTTTTCCGGCGTTTATCAGACTTTCAGATAGGGGAAATGTCAGTGAGCATTCCGATTTCAGTTCCAGAGCGATTTGCCCAATGAGTCCTTGATATTTAGTCATTTTCAGCCAATTTTCTGGATTTTTGAAAATTTCACTTTTTTGTGAAAATATCCACTAAATGAGGGCATAATATGTGTGAGGGTACCCCAGAAGAGTTCCAAATGTGTGTGGGTAGAATATATATCCCACAGGGGTAAAATTGAAAAAAGTTAAAAAAAAATTTTTTTTGGACTTAGTAATTTTTTAGGCGTTCATCAGACTTTCAGATAGGGGAAATTTCAGTGAGCATTCCGATTTCAGTTCCAGAGCGATTTGCCCAATGAGTCCTTGATATTTAGTCGTTTTCAGCTAATTTTCAGGATTTTTGAAAATTTCACTTTTTTTGTGAAAATATCCCCTAAATGAGGGAATAATATGTGTGAGGGTACCCCAGGAGAGTTCCAAATGTGTGTGGGTAGAATATATATCCCACGGGGTAAAATTGAAAAAAGTTTAAAAAAAAATTTTCTTGGACTTAGTCATTTTTCCGGCGTTTATCAGACTTTCAGATAGGGGAAATGTCAGTGAGCGTTCCGATTTCAGTTCCAGAGCGATTCGCCCAATGAGTCCTTGATATTTAGTCGTTTTCAGCCAATTTTCTGGATTTTTGAAAATTTCACTTTTTTGTGAAAATATCCACTAAATGATGGAATAATATGTGTGAGGGTACCCCAGGAGAGTTCCAAATGTGTGTGGGTAGAATATATATCCAACGAGGATAAAATTGAAAAAAGTTGAAAAAAATTTTTTTTTGGACTTAGTAATTTTTCCGGCGTTTATCAGACTTTCAGATAGGGGAAATGTCAGTGAGCATTCCGATTTTAGTTCCAGAGTGATTCGCCCAATGAGTCCTTGATATTTAGTCGTTATCAGCCAATTTTCTGGATTTTTGAAAATTTCACTTTTTTGTGAAAATATCCACTAAATGAGGGCATAATATGTGTGAGGGTACCCCAGGAGAGTTCCAAATGTGTGTGGGTAGAATATATATCCCACAGGGGTAAAATTGAAAAAAGTTAAAAAAAAATTTTTTTTGGACTTAGTAATTTTTTAGGCGTTCATCAGACTTTCAGATAGGGGAAATTTCAGTGAGCATTCCGATTTCAGTTCCAGAGCGATTTGCCCAATGAGTCCTTGATATTTAGTCGTTTTCAGCTAATTTTCAGGATTTTTGAAAATTTCACTTTTTTGTGAAAATATCCCCTAAATGAGGGAATAATATGTGTGAGGGTACCCCAGGAGAGTTCCAAATGTGTGTGGGTAGAATATATATCCCACGGGGTAAAATTGAAAAAAGTTTAAAAAAAATTTTTCTTGGACTTAGTCATTTTTCCGGCGTTTATCAGACTTTCAGATAGGGGAAATGTCAGTGAGCGTTCCGATTTCAGTTCCAGAGCGATTCGCCCAATGAGTCCTTGATATTTAGTCGTTTTCAGCCAATTTTCTGGATTTTTGAAAATTTCACTTTTTTGTGAAAATATCCACTAAATGATGGAATAATATGTGTGAGGGTACCCCAGGAGAGTTCCAAATGTGTGTGGGTAGAATATATATCCAACGGGGATAAAATTGAAAAAAGTTGAAAAAAATTTTTTTTTGGACTTAGTAATTTTTCCGGCGTTTATCAGACTTTCAGATAGGGGAAATGTCAGTGAGCATTCCGATTTTAGTTCCAGAGTGATTCGCCCAATGAGTCCTTGATATTTAGTCGTTATCAGCCAATTTTCTGGATTTTTGAAAATTTCACTTTTTTGTGAAAATATCCACTAAATGAGGGCATAATATGTGTGAGGGTACCCCAGGAGAGTTCCAAATGTGTGTGGGTAGAATATATATCCCACGGGGGTAAAATTGAAAAAAGTTTAAAAGAAATTTTTTTTGGACTTAGTAATTTTTCCGGCGTTCATCAGACTTTCAGATAGGGGAAATGTCAGTGAGCATTCCGATTTCAGTTCCAGAGCGATTCGCCCAATGAGTCCTTGATATTTAGTCGTTTTCAGCCAATTTTCTGGATTTTAGAAAATTTCACTTTTTTGTGAAAATATCCACTAAATGAGGGAATAATATGTGTGAGGGTACCCCAGGAGAGTTCCAAATGTGTGTGGGTAGAATATATATCCAACGGGGATAAAATTGAAAAAAGTTGAAAAAAAATTTTTTTGGACTTAGTAATTTTTCCGGCGTTTATCAGACTTTCAGATAGGGGAAATGTCAGTGAGCATTCCGATTTCAGTTCCAGAGCGATTCGCCCAATGAGTCCTTGATATTTAGTCATTTTCAGCCAATTTTCTGGATTTTTGAAAATTTCACTTTTTTGTGAAAATATCCACTAAATGATGGAATAATATGTGTGAGGGTACCCCAGGAGAGTTCCAAATGTGTGTGGGTAGAATATATATCCAACGGGGAAAAAAATTGAAAAAAGTTGAAAAAAATTTTTTTTTGGACTTAGTAATTTTTCCGGCGTTTATCAGACTTTCAGATAGGGGAAATGTCAGTGAGCATTCCGATTTTAATTCCAGAGTGATTCGCCCAATGAGTCCTTGATATTTAGTCGTTATCAGCCAATTTTCTGGATTTTTGAAAATTTCACTTTTTTGTGAAAATATCCACTAAATGAGGGCATAATATGTGTGAGGGTACCCCAGGAGAGTTCCAAATGTGTGTGGGTAGAATATATATCCCACGGGGTAAAATTGAAAAAAGTTTAAAAAAATTTTTTCTTGGACTTAGTCATTTTTCCGGCGTTTATCAGACTTTCAGATAGGAGAAATGTCAGTGAGCGTTCCGATTTCAGTTCCAGAGCGATTCGCCCAATGAGTCCTTGATATTTAGTCGTTTTCAGCCAATTTTCTGGACTTTTGAAAATTTCAATTTTTTGTGAAAATATCCACTAAATGAGGGAATAATATGTGTGAGTGTACCCCAGGAGAGTTCCAAATGTGTGTGGGAAGAATATATATCCCAAGGGGATAAAATTGAAAAAAGTTTAAAAAAATTTTTTTTTGGACTTAGTAATTTTTCCGGCGTTCATCAGAGTTTCAGATAGGGGAAATGTCAGTGAGCATTCCGATTTCAGTTCCAGAGCGATTTGCCCATTGAGTCCTTGATATTTAGTCGTTTTCAGCCAATTTTCTGGATTTTTGAAAATTTCACTTTTTTGTGAAAATATCCACTAAATGAGGGCATAATATGTGTGAGGGTACCCCAGGAGAGTTCCAAATGTGTGTGGGTAGAATATATATCCCACGGGGGTAAAATTGAAAAAAGTTTAAAAGAAATTTTTTTTGGACTTAGTAATTTTTCCGGCGTTCATCAGACTTTCAGATAGGGGAAATGTCAGTGAGCATTCCGATTTCAGTTCCAGAGCGATTCGCCCAATGAGTCCTTGATATTTAGTCGTTTTCAGCCAATTTTCTGGATTTTAGAAAATTTCACTTTTTTGTGAAAATATCCACTAAATGAGGGAATAATATGTGTGAGGGTACCCCAGGAGAGTTCCAAATGTGTGTGGGTAGAATATATATCCAACGGGGATAAAATTGAAAAAAGTTGAAAAAAAATTTTTTTTGGACTTAGTAATTTTTCCGGCGTTTATCAGACTTTCACATAGGGGAAATGTCAGTGAGCATTCCGATTTCAGTTCCAGAGCGATTCGCCCAATGAGTCCTTGATATTTAGTCGTTTTCAGCCAATTTTCTGGATTTTAGAAAATTTCACTTTTTTGTGAAAATATCCACTAAATGAGGGAATAATATGTGTGAGGGTACCCCAGGAGAGTTCCAAATGTGTGTGGGTAGAATATATATCCAACGGGGATAAAATTGAAAAAAGTTGAAAAAAAATTTTTTTTGGACTTAGTAATTTTTCCGGCGTTTATCAGACTTTCAGATAGGGGAAATGTCAGTGAGCATTCCGATTTCAGTTCCAGAGCGATTCGCCCAATGTGTCCTTGATATTTAGTCGTTTTCAGCCAATTTTCTGGATTTTTAAAAATTTCACTTTTTTGTGAAAATATCCACTAAATGAGGGCATAATATGTGTGAGGGTACCCCAGGAGAGTTCCAAATGTGTGTGGGTAGAATATATATCCAACGGGGATAAAATTGAAAAAAGTTGAAAAAAAATTTTTTTTGGACTTAGTAATTTTTCCGGCGTTTATCAGACTTTCAGATAGGGGAAATGTCAGTGAGCATTCCGATTTCAGTTCCAGAGCGATTCGCCCAATGTGTCCTTGATATTTAGTCGTTTTCAGCCAATTTTCTGGATTTTAGAAAATTTCACTTTTTTGTGAAAATATCCACTAAATGAGGGAATAATATGTGTGAGGGTACCCCAGGAGAGTTCCAAATGTGTGTGGGTAGAATATATATCCAACGGGGATAAAATTGAAAAAAGTTGAAAAAAAATTTTTTTTCGACTTAGTAATTTTTCCGGCGTTTATCAGACTTTCAGATAGGGGAAATGTCAGTGAGCATTCCGATTTCAGTTCCAGAGCGATTCGCCCAATGAGTCCTTGATATTTAGTCGTTTTCAGCCAATTTTCTGGATTTTAGAAAATTTCACTTTTTTGTGAAAATATCCACTAAATGAGGGAATAATATGTGTGAGGGTACCCCAGGAGAGTTCCAAATGTGTGTGGGTAGAATATATATCCAACGGGGATAAAATTGAAAAAAGTTGAAAAATTTTTTTTTTTCGGACTTAGTAATTTTTCCGGCGTTTATCAGACTTTCAGATAGGGGAAATGTCAGTGAGCATTCCGATTTTAGTTCCAGAGCGATTCGCCCAATGAGTCCTTGATATTTAGTCGTTATCAGCCAATTTTCTGGATTTTTGAAAATTTCACTTTTTTGTGAAAATATCCACTAAATGAGGGCATAATATGTGTGAGGGTACCCCAGGAGAGTTCCAAATGTGTGTGGGTAGAATATATATCCCACGGGGGTAAAATTGAAAAAAGTTTAAAAGAAATTTTTTTTGGACTTAGTAATTTTTCCGGTGTTCATCAGACTTTCAGATAGGGGAAATGTCAGTGAGCATTCCGATTTCAGTTCCAGAGCGATTCGCCCAATGAGTCCTTGATATTTAGTCGTTTTCAGCCAATTTTCTGGATTTTAGAAAATTTCACTTTTTTGTGAAAATATCCACTAAATGAGGGAATAATATGTGTGAGGGTACCCCAGGAGAGTTCCAAATGTGTGTGGGTAGAATATATATCCAACGGGGATAAAATTGAAAAAAGTTGAAAAAAAATTTTTTTTGGACTTAGTAATTTTTCCGGCGTTTATCAGACTTTCAGATAGGGGAAATGTCAGTGAGCATTCCGATTTCAGTTCCAGAGCGATTCGCCCAATGTGTCCTTGATATTTAGTCGTTTTCAGCCAATTTTCTGGATTTTTGAAAATTTCACTTTTTTGTGAAAATATCCACTAAATGAGGGCATAATATGTGTGAGGGTACCCCAGGAGAGTTCCAAATGTGTGTGGGTAGAATATATATCCCACGGGGGTAAAATTGAAAAAAGTTTAAAAGAAATTTTTTTTGGACTTAGTAATTTTTCCGGCGTTCATCAGACTTTCAGATAGGGGAAATGTCAGTGAGCATTCCGATTTCAGTTCCAGAGCGATTCGCCCAATGAGTCCTTGATATTTAGTCGTTTTCAGCCAATTTTCTGGATTTTAGAAAATTTCACTTTTTTGTGAAAATATCCACTAAATGAGGGAATAATATGTGTGAGGGTACCCCAGGAGAGTTCCAAATGTGTGTGGGTAGAATATATATCCAACGGGGATAAAATTGACAAAAGTTGAAAAAAAATTTTTTTTGGACTTAGTAATTTTTCCGGCGTTTATCAGACTTTCAGATAGGGGAAATGTCAGTGAGCATTCCGATTTCAGTTCCAGAGCGATTCGCCCAATGAGTCCTTGATATTTAGTCGTTTTCAGCCAATTTTCTGGATTTTAGAAAATTTCACTTTTTTGTGAAAATATCCACTAAATGAGGGAATAATATGTGTGAGGGTACCCCAGGAGAGTTCCAAATGTGTGTGGGTAGAATATATATCCCACGGGGGTAAAATTGAAAAAAGTTTAAAAGAAATTTTTTTTGGACTTAGTAATTTTTCCGGCGTTCATCAGACTTTCAGATAGGGGAAATGTCAGTGAGCATTCCGATTTCAGCTCCAGAGCGATTCGCCCAATGAGTCCTTGATATTTAGTCGTTTTCAGCCAATTTTCTGGATTTTAGAAAATTTCACTTTTTTGTGAAAATATCCACTAAATGAGGGAATAATATGTGTGAGGGTACCCCAGGAGAGTTCCAAATGTGTGTGGGTAGAATATATATCCAACGGGGATAAAATTGAAAAAAGCTGAAAAAAAAATTTTTTTGGACTTAGTAATTTTTCCGGCGTTTATCAGACTTTCAGATAGGGGAAATGTCAGTGAGCATTCCGATTTCAGTTCCAGAGCGATTCGCCCAATGAGTCCTTGATATTTAGTCGTTTTCAGCCAATTTTCTGGATTTTAGAAAATTTCACTTTTTTGTGAAAATATCCACTAAATGAGGGAATAATATGTGTGAGGGTACCCCAGGAGAGTTCCAAATGTGTGTGGGTAGAATATATATCCAACGGGGATAAAATTGACAAAAGTTGAAAAAAAATTTTTTTTGGACTTAGTAATTTTTCCGGCGTTTATCAGACTTTCACATAGGGGAAATGTCAGTGAGCATTCCGATTTCAGTTCCAGAGCGATTCGCCCAATGAGTCCTTGATATTTAGTCGTTTTCAGCCAATTTTCTGGATTTTAGAAAATTTCACTTTTTTGTGAAAATATCCACTAAATGAGGGAATAATATGTGTGAGAGTACCCCAGGAGAGTTCCAAATGTGTGTGGGTAGAATATATATCCAACGGGGATAAAATTGAAAAAAGTTGAAAAAAAATTTTTTTTGGACTTAGTAATTTTTCTGGCGTTTATCAGACTTTCAGATAGGGGAAATGTCAGTGAGCATTCCGATTTCAGTTCCAGAGCGATTCGCCCAATGTGTCCTTGATATTTAGTCGTTTTCAGCCAATTTTCTGGATTTTAGAAAATTTCACTTTTTTGTGAAAATATCCACTAAATGAGGGAATAATATGTGTGAGGGTACCCCAGGAGAGTTCCAAATGTGTGTGGGTAGAATATATATCCAACGGGGATAAAATTGAAAAAAGTTGAAAAAAAATTTTTTTTGGACTTAGTAATTTTTCCGGCGTTTATCAGACTTTCAGATAGGGGAAATGTCAGTGAGCATTCCGATTTCAGTTCCAGAGCGATTCGCCCAATGAGTCCTTGATATTTAGTCGTTTTCAGCCAATTTTCTGGATTTTAGAAAATTTCACTTTTTTGTGAAAATATCCACTAAATGAGGGAATAATATGTGTGAGGGTACCCCAGGAGAGTTCCAAATGTGTGTGGGTAGAATATATATCCAACGGGGATAAAATTGAAAAAAGTTGAAAAATTTTTTTTTTTCGGACTTAGTAATTTTTCCGGCGTTTATCAGACTTTCAGATAGGGGAAATGTCAGTGAGCATTCCGATTTTAGTTCCAGAGCGATTCGCCCAATGAGTCCTTGATATTTAGTCGTTATCAGCCAATTTTCTGGATTTTTGAAAATTTCACTTTTTTGTGAAAATATCCACTAAATGAGGGCATAATATGTGTGAGGGTACCCCAGGAGAGTTCCAAATGTGTGTGGGTAGAATATATATCCCACGGGGGTAAAATTGAAAAAAGTTTAAAAGAAATTTTTTTTGGACTTAGTAATTTTTCCGGTGTTCATCAGACTTTCAGATAGGGGAAATGTCAGTGAGCATTCCGATTTCAGTTCCAGAGCGATTCGCCCAATGAGTCCTTGATATTTAGTCGTTTTCAGCCAATTTTCTGGATTTTAGAAAATTTCACTTTTTTGTGAAAATATCCACTAAATGAGGGAATAATATGTGTGAGGGTACCCCAGGAGAGTTCCAAATGTGTGTGGGTAGAATATATATCCAACGGGGATAAAATTGAAAAAAGTTGAAAAAAAATTTTTTTTGGACTTAGTAATTTTTCCGGCGTTTATCAGACTTTCAGATAGGGGAAATGTCAGTGAGCATTCCCATTTCAGTTCCAGAGCGATTCGCCCAATGAGTCCTTGATATTTAGTCGTTTTCAGCCAATTTTCTGGATTTTAGAAAATTTCACTTTTTTGTGAAAATATCCACTAAATGAGGGAATAATATGTGTGAGGGTACCCCAGGAGAGTTCCAAATGTGTGTGGGTAGAATATATATCCAACGGGGATAAAATTGACAAAAGTTGAAAAAAAATTTTTTTTGGACTTAGTAATTTTTCCGGCGTTTATCAGACTTTCAGATAGGGGAAATGTCAGTGAGCATTCCGATTTCAGTTCCAGAGCGATTCGCCCAATGAGTCCTTGATATTTAGTCGTTTTCAGCCAATTTTCTGGATTTTAGAAAATTTCACTTTTTTGTGAAAATATCCACTAAATGAGGGAATAATATGTGTGAGGGTACCCCAGGAGAGTTCCAAATGTGTGTGGGTAGAATATATATCCCACGGGGGTAAAATTGAAAAAAGTTTAAAAGAAATTTTTTTTGGACTTAGTAATTTTTCCGGCGTTCATCAGACTTTCAGATAGGGGAAATGTCAGTGAGCATTCCGATTTCAGTTCCAGAGCGATTCGCCCAATGAGTCCTTGATATTTAGTCGTTTTCAGCCAATTTTCTGGATTTTAGAAAATTTCACTTTTTTGTGAAAATATCCACTAAATGAGGGAATAATATGTGTGAGGGTACCCCAGGAGAGTTCCAAATGTGTGTGGGTAGAATATATATCCAACGGGGATAAAATTGAAAAAAGCTGAAAAAAAAATTTTTTTGGACTTAGTAATTTTTCCGGCGTTTATCAGACTTTCAGATAGGGGAAATGTCAGTGAGCATTCCGATTTCAGTTCCAGAGCGATTCGCCCAATGAGTCCTTGATATTTAGTCGTTTTCAGCCAATTTTCTGGATTTTAGAAAATTTCACTTTTTTGTGAAAATATCCACTAAATGAGGGAATAATATGTGTGAGGGTACCCCAGGAGAGTTCCAAATGTGTGTGGGTAGAATATATATCCAACGGGGATAAAATTGACAAAAGTTGAAAAAAAATTTTTTTTGGACTTAGTAATTTTTCCGGCGTTTATCAGACTTTCACATAGGGGAAATGTCAGTGAGCATTCCGATTTCAGTTCCAGAGCGATTCGCCCAATGAGTCCTTGATATTTAGTCGTTTTCAGCCAATTTTCTGGATTTTAGAAAATTTCACTTTTTTGTGAAAATATCCACTAAATGAGGGAATAATATGTGTGAGGGTACCCCAGGAGAGTTCCAAATGTGTGTGGGTAGAATATATATCCAACGGGGATAAAATTGAAAAAAGTTGAAAAAAAATTTTTTTTGGACTTAGTAATTTTTCTGGCGTTTATCAGACTTTCAGATAGGGGAAATGTCAGTGAGCATTCCGATTTCAGTTCCAGAGCGATTCGCCCAATGTGTCCTTGATATTTAGTCGTTTTCAGCCAATTTTCTGGATTTTAGAAAATTTCACTTTTTTGTGAAAATATCCACTAAATGAGGGAATAATATGTGTGAGGGTACCCCAGGAGAGTTCCAAATGTGTGTGGGTAGAATATATATCCAACGGGGATAAAATTGAAAAAAGTTGAAAAATTTTTTTTTTTCGGACTTAGTAATTTTTCCGGCGTTTATCAGACTTTCAGATAGGGGAAATGTCAGTGAGCATTCCGATTTTAGTTCCAGAGCGATTCGCCCAATGAGTCCTTGATATTTAGTCGTTATCAGCCAATTTTCTGGATTTTTGAAAATTTCACTTTTTTGTGAAAATATCCACTAAATGAGGGCATAATATGTGTGAGGGTACCCCAGGAGAGTTCCAAATGTGTGTGGGTAGAATATATATCCAACGGGGATAAAATTGAAAAAAGTTGAAAAAAAATTTTTTTTGGACTTAGTAATTTTTCCGGCGTTTATCAGACTTTCAGATAGGGGAAATGTCAGTGAGCATTCCGATTTCAGTTCCAGAGCGATTCGCCCAATGTGTCCTTGATATTTAGTCGTTTTCAGCCAATTTTCTGGATTTTTGAAAATTTCACTTTTTTGTGAAAATATCCACTAAATGAGGGCATAATATGTGTGAGGGTACCCCAGGAGAGTTCCAAATGTGTGTGGGTAGAATATATATCCCACGGGGGTAAAATAGAAAAAAGTTTAAAAGAAATTTTTTTTGGACTTAGTAATTTTTCCGGCGTTCATCAGACTTTCAGATAGGGGAAATGTCAGTGAGCATTCCGATTTCAGTTCCAGAGCGATTCGCCCAATGAGTCCTTGATATTTAGTCGTTTTCAGCCAATTTTCTGGATTTTAGAAAATTTCACTTTTTTGTGAAAATATCCACTAAATGAGGGAATAATATGTGTGAGGGTACCCCAGGAGAGTTCCAAATGTGTGTGGGTAGAATATATATCCAACGGGGATAAAATTGAAAAAAGTTGAAAAAAAATTTTTTTTGGACTTAGTAATTTTTCCGGCGTTTATCAGACTTTCAGATAGGGGAAATGTCAGTGAGCATTCCGATTTCAGTTCCAGAGCGATTCGCCCAATGAGTCCTTGATATTTAGTCGTTTTCAGCCAATTTTCTGGATTTTAGAAAATTTCACTTTTTTGTGAAAATATCCACTAAATGAGGGAATAATATGTGTGAGGGTACCCCAGGAGAGTTCCAAATGTGTGTGGGTAGAATATATATCCAACGGGGATAAAATTGACAAAAGTTGAAAAAAAATTTTTTTTGGACTTAGTAATTTTTCCGGCGTTTATCAGACTTTCACATAGGGGAAATGTCAGTGAGCATTCCGATTTCAGTTCCAGAGCAATTCGCCCAATGAGTCCTTGATATTTAGTCGTTTTCAGCCAATTTTCTGGATTTTAGAAAATTTCACTTTTTTGTGAAAATATCCACTAAATGAGGGAATAATATGTGTGAGGGTACCCCAGGAGAGTTCCAAATGTGTGTGGGTAGAATATATATCCAACGGGGATAAAATTGAAAAAAGTTGAAAAAAAATTTTTTTTGGACTTAGTAATTTTTCCGGCGTTTATCAGACTTTCAGATAGGGGAAATGTCAGTGAGCATTCCGATTTCAGTTCCAGAGCGATTCGCCCAATGTGTCCTTGATATTTAGTCGTTTTCAGCCAATTTTCTGGATTTTTGAAAATTTCACTTTTTTGTGAAAATATCCACTAAATGAGGGAATAATATGTGTGAGGGTACCCCAGGAGAGTTCCAAATGTGTGTGGGTAGAATATATATCCAACGGGGATAAAATTGAAAAAAGTTGAAAAAAAATTTTTTTTGGACTTAGTAATTTTTCCGGCGTTTATCAGACTTTCAGATAGGGGAAATGTCAGTGAGCATTCCGATTTCAGTTCCAGAGCGATTCGCCCAATGTGTCCTTGATATTTAGTCGTTTTCAGCCAATTTTCTGGATTTTTGAAAATTTCACTTTTTTGTGAAAATATCCACTAAATGAGGGCATAATATGTGTGAGGGTACCCCAGGAGAGTTCCAAATGTGTGTGGGTAGAATATATATCCCACGGGGGTAAAATTGAAAAAAGTTTAAAAGAAATTTTTTTTGGACTTAGTAATTTTTCCGGCGTTCATCAGACTTTCAGATAGGGGAAATGTCAGTGAGCATTCCGATTTCAGTTCCAGAGCGATTCGCCCAATAAGTCCTTGATATTTAGTCGTTTTCAGCCAATTTTCTGGATTTTAGAAAATTTCACTTTTTGTGAAAATATCCACTAAATGAGGGAATAATATGTGTGAGGGTACCCCAGGAGAGTTCCAAATGTGTGTGGGTAGAATATATATCCAACGGGGATAAAATTGAAAAAAGTTGAAAAAAAATTTTTTTTGGACTTAGTAATTTTTCCGGCGTTTATCAGACTTTCAGATAGGGGAAATGTCAGTGAGCATTCCGATTTCAGTTCCAGAGCGATTCGCCCAATGAGTCCTTGATATTTAGTCGTTTTCAGCCAATTTTCTGGATTTTAGAAAATTTCACTTTTTTGTGAAAATATCCACTAAATGAGGGAATAATATGTGTGAGGGTACCCCAGGAGAGTTCCAAATGTGTGTGGGTAGAATATATATCCCACGGGGGTAAAATTGAAAAAAGTTTAAAAGAAATTTTTTTTGGACTTAGTAATTTTTCCGGCGTTCATCAGACTTTCAGATAGGGGAAATGTCAGTGAGCATTCCGATTTCAGTTCCAGAGCGATTCGCCCAATGAGTCCTTGATATTTAGTCGTTTTCAGCCAATTTTCTGGATTTTAGAAAATTTCACTTTTTTGTGAAAATATCCACTAAATGAGGGAATAATATGTGTGAGGGTACCCCAGGAGAGTTCCAAATGTGTGTGGGTAGAATATATATCCAACGGGGATAAAATTGAAAAAAGCTGAAAAAAAAATTTTTTTGGACTTAGTAATTTTTCCGGCGTTTATCAGACTTTCAGATAGGGGAAATGTCAGTGAGCATTCCGATTTCAGTTCCAGAGCGATTCGCCCAATGAGTCCTTGATATTTAGTCGTTTTCAGCCAATTTTCTGGATTTTAGAAAATTTCACTTTTTTGTGAAAATATCCACTAAATGAGGGAATAATATGTGTGAGGGTACCCCAGGAGAGTTCCAAATGTGTGTGGGTAGAATATATATCCAACGGGGATAAAATTGACAAAAGTTGAAAAAAAATTTTTTTTGGACTTAGTAATTTTTCCGGCGTTTATCAGACTTTCACATAGGGGAAATGTCAGTGAGCATTCCGATTTCAGTTCCAGAGCGATTCGCCCAATGAGTCCTTGATATTTAGTCGTTTTCAGCCAATTTTCTGGATTTTAGAAAATTTCACTTTTTTGTGAAAATATCCACTAAATGAGGGAATAATATGTGTGAGAGTACCCCAGGAGAGTTCCAAATGTGTGTGGGTAGAATATATATCCAACGGGGATAAAATTGAAAAAAGTTGAAAAAAAATTTTTTTTGGACTTAGTAATTTTTCTGGCGTTTATCAGACTTTCAGATAGGGGAAATGTCAGTGAGCATTCCGATTTCAGTTCCAGAGCGATTCGCCCAATGTGTCCTTGATATTTAGTCGTTTTCAGCCAATTTTCTGGATTTTAGAAAATTTCACTTTTTTGTGAAAATATCCACTAAATGAGGGAATAATATGTGTGAGGGTACCCCAGGAGAGTTCCAAATGTGTGTGGGTAGAATATATATCCAACGGGGATAAAATTGAAAAAAGTTGAAAAAAAATTTTTTTTGGACTTAGTAATTTTTCCGGCGTTTATCAGACTTTCAGATAGGGGAAATGTCAGTGAGCATTCCGATTTCAGTTCCAGAGCGATTCGCCCAATGAGTCCTTGATATTTAGTCGTTTTCAGCCAATTTTCTGGATTTTAGAAAATTTCACTTTTTTGTGAAAATATCCACTAAATGAGGGAATAATATGTGTGAGGGTACCCCAGGAGAGTTCCAAATGTGTGTGGGTAGAATATATATCCAACGGGGATAAAATTGAAAAAAGTTGAAAAATTTTTTTTTTTCGGACTTAGTAATTTTTCCGGCGTTTATCAGACTTTCAGATAGGGGAAATGTCAGTGAGCATTCCGATTTTAGTTCCAGAGCGATTCGCCCAATGAGTCCTTGATATTTAGTCGTTATCAGCCAATTTTCTGGATGTTTGAAAATTTCACTTTTTTGTGAAAATATCCACTAAATGAGGGCATAATATGTGTGAGGGTACCCCAGGAGAGTTCCAAATGTGTGTGGGTAGAATATATATCCCACGGGGGTAAAATTGAAAAAAGTTTAAAAGAAATTTTTTTTGGACTTAGTAATTTTTCCGGTGTTCATCAGACTTTCAGATAGGGGAAATGTCAGTGAGCATTCCGATTTCAGTTCCAGAGCGATTCGCCCAATGAGTCCTTGATATTTAGTCGTTTTCAGCCAATTTTCTGGATTTTAGAAAATTTCACTTTTTTGTGAAAATATCCACTAAATGAGGGAATAATATGTGTGAGGGTACCCCAGGAGAGTTCCAAATGTGTGTGGGTAGAATATATATCCAACGGGGATAAAATTGAAAAAAGTTGAAAAAAAATTTTTTTTGGACTTAGTAATTTTTCCGGCGTTTATCAGACTTTCAGATAGGGGAAATGTCAGTGAGCATTCCGATTTCAGTTCCAGAGCGATTCGCCCAATGAGTCCTTGATATTTAGTCGTTTTCAGCCAATTTTCTGGATTTTAGAAAATTTCACTTTTTTGTGAAAATATCCACTAAATGAGGGAATAATATGTGTGAGGGTACCCCAGGAGAGTTCCAAATGTGTGTGGGTAGAATATATATCCAACGGGGATAAAATTGACAAAAGTTGAAAAAAAATTTTTTTTGGACTTAGTAATTTTTCCGGCGTTTATCAGACTTTCAGATAGGGGAAATGTCAGTGAGCATTCCGATTTCAGTTCCAGAGCGATTCGCCCAATGAGTCCTTGATATTTAGTCGTTTTCAGCCAATTTTCTGGATTTTAGAAAATTTCACTTTTTTGTGAAAATATCCACTAAATGAGGGAATAATATGTGTGAGGGTACCCCAGGAGAGTTCCAAATGTGTGTGGGTAGAATATATATCCCACGGGGGTAAAATTGAAAAAAGTTTAAAAGAAATTTTTTTTGGACTTAGTAATTTTTCCGGCGTTCATCAGACTTTCAGATAGGGGAAATGTCAGTGAGCATTCCGATTTCAGTTCCAGAGCGATTCGCCCAATGAGTCCTTGATATTTAGTCGTTTTCAGCCAATTTTCTGGATTTTAGAAAATTTCACTTTTTTGTGAAAATATCCACTAAATGAGGGAATAATATGTGTGAGGGTACCCCAGGAGAGTTCCAAATGTGTGTGGGTAGAATATATATCCAACGGGGATAAAATTGAAAAAAGCTGAAAAAAAAATTTTTTTGGACTTAGTAATTTTTCCGGCGTTTATCAGACTTTCAGATAGGGGAAATGTCAGTGAGCATTCCGATTTCAGTTCCAGAGCGATTCGCCCAATGAGTCCTTGATATTTAGTCGTTTTCAGCCAATTTTCTGGATTTTAGAAAATTTCACTTTTTTGTGAAAATATCCACTAAATGAGGGAATAATATGTGTGAGGGTACCCCAGGAGAGTTCCAAATGTGTGTGGGTAGAATATATATCCAACGGGGATAAAATTGACAAAAGTTGAAAAAAAATTTTTTTTGGACTTAGTAATTTTTCCGGCGTTTATCAGACTTTCACATAGGGGAAATGTCAGTGAGCATTCCGATTTCAGTTCCAGAGCGATTCGCCCAATGAGTCCTTGATATTTAGTCGTTTTCAGCCAATTTTCTGGATTTTAGAAAATTTCACTTTTTTGTGAAAATATCCACTAAATGAGGGAATAATATGTGTGAGGGTACCCCAGGAGAGTTCCAAATGTGTGTGGGTAGAATATATATCCAACGGGGATAAAATTGAAAAAAGTTGAAAAAAAATTTTTTTTGGACTTAGTAATTTTTCTGGCGTTTATCAGACTTTCAGATAGGGGAAATGTCAGTGAGCATTCCGATTTCAGTTCCAGAGCGATTCGCCCAATGTGTCCTTGATATTTAGTCGTTTTCAGCCAATTTTCTGGATTTTAGAAAATTTCACTTTTTTGTGAAAATATCCACTAAATGAGGGAATAATATGTGTGAGGGTACCCCAGGAGAGTTCCAAATGTGTGTGGGTAGAATATATATCCAACGGGGATAAAATTGAAAAAAGTTGAAAAAAAATTTTTTTTGGACTTAGTAATTTTTCCGGCGTTTATCAGACTTTCAGATAGGGGAAATGTCAGTGAGCATTCCGATTTCAGTTCCAGAGCGATTCGCCCAATGAGTCCTTGATATTTAGTCGTTTTCAGCCAATTTTCTGGATTTTAGAAAATTTCACTTTTTTGTGAAAATATCCACTAAATGAGGGAATAATATGTGTGAGGGTACCCCAGGAGAGTTCCAAATGTGTGTGGGTAGAATATATATCCAACGGGGATAAAATTGAAAAAAGTTGAAAAATTTTTTTTTTTCGGACTTAGTAATTTTTCCGGCGTTTATCAGACTTTCAGATAGGGGAAATGTCAGTGAGCATTCCGATTTTAGTTCCAGAGCGATTCGCCCAATGAGTCCTTGATATTTAGTCGTTATCAGCCAATTTTCTGGATTTTTGAAAATTTCACTTTTTTGTGAAAATATCCACTAAATGAGGGCATAATATGTGTGAGGGTACCCCAGGAGAGTTCCAAATGTGTGTGGGTAGAATATATATCCAACGGGGATAAAATTGAAAAAAGTTGAAAAAAAATTTTTTTTGGACTTAGTAATTTTTCCGGCGTTTATCAGACTTTCAGATAGGGGAAATGTCAGTGAGCATTCCGATTTCAGTTCCAGAGCGATTCGCCCAATGTGTCCTTGATATTTAGTCGTTTTCAGCCAATTTTCTGGATTTTTGAAAATTTCACTTTTTTGTGAAAATATCCACTAAATGAGGGCATAATATGTGTGAGGGTACCCCAGGAGAGTTCCAAATGTGTGTGGGTAGAATATATATCCCACGGGGGTAAAATAGAAAAAAGTTTAAAAGAAATTTTTTTTGGACTTAGTAATTTTTCCGGCGTTCATCAGACTTTCAGATAGGGGAAATGTCAGTGAGCATTCCGATTTCAGTTCCAGAGCGATTCGCCCAATGAGTCCTTGATATTTAGTCGTTTTCAGCCAATTTTCTGGATTTTAGAAAATTTCACTTTTTTGTGAAAATATCCACTAAATGAGGGAATAATATGTGTGAGGGTACCCCAGGAGAGTTCCAAATGTGTGTGGGTAGAATATATATCCAACGGGGATAAAATTGAAAAAAGTTGAAAAAAAATTTTTTTTGGACTTAGTAATTTTTCCGGCGTTTATCAGACTTTCAGATAGGGGAAATGTCAGTGAGCATTCCGATTTCAGTTCCAGAGCGATTCGCCCAATGAGTCCTTGATATTTAGTCGTTTTCAGCCAATTTTCTGGATTTTAGAAAATTTCACTTTTTTGTGAAAATATCCACTAAATGAGGGAATAATATGTGTGAGGGTACCCCAGGAGAGTTCCAAATGTGTGTGGGTAGAATATATATCCAACGGGGATAAAATTGACAAAAGTTGAAAAAAAATTTTTTTTGGACTTAGTAATTTTTCCGGCGTTTATCAGACTTTCAGATAGGGGAAATGTCAGTGAGCATTCCGATTTCAGTTCCAGAGCGATTCGCCCAATGAGTCCTTGATATTTAGTCGTTTTCAGCCAATTTTCTGGATTTTAGAAAATTTCACTTTTTTGTGAAAATATCCACTAAATGAGGGAATAATATGTGTGAGGGTACCCCAGGAGAGTTCCAAATGTGTGTGGGTAGAATATATATCCAACGGGGATAAAATTGAAAAAAGTTGAAAAAAAATTTTTTTTGGACTTAGTAATTTTTCCGGCGTTTATCAGACTTTCAGATAGGGGAAATGTCAGTGAGCATTCCGATTTCAGTTCCAGAGCGATTCGCCCAATGTGTCCTTGATATTTAGTCGTTTTCAGCCAATTTTCTGGATTTTTGAAAATTTCACTTTTTTGTGAAAATATCCACTAAATGAGGGCATAATATGTGTGAGGGTACCCCAGGAGAGTTCCAAATGTGTGTGGGTAGAATATATATCCCACGGGGGTAAAATTGAAAAAAGTTTAAAAGAAATTTTTTTTGGACTTAGTAATTTTTCCGGCGTTCATCAGACTTTCAGATAGGGGAAATGTCAGTGAGCATTCCGATTTCAGTTCCAGAGCGATTCGCCCAATAAGTCCTTGATATTTAGTCGTTTTCAGCCAATTTTCTGGATTTTAGAAAATTTCACTTTTTTGTGAAAATATCCACTAAATGAGGGAATAATATGTGTGAGGGTACCCCAGGAGAGTTCCAAATGTGTGTGGGTAGAATATATATCCAACGGGGATAAAATTGAAAAAAGTTGAAAAAAAATTTTTTTTGGACTTAGTAATTTTTCCGGCGTTTATCAGACTTTCAGATAGGGGAAATGTCAGTGAGCATTCCGATTTCAGTTCCAGAGCGATTCGCCCAATGAGTCCTTGATATTTAGTCGTTTTCAGCCAATTTTCTGGATTTTAGAAAATTTCACTTTTTTGTGAAAATATCCACTAAATGAGGGAATAATATGTGTGAGGGTACCCCAGGAGAGTTCCAAATGTGTGTGGGTAGAATATATATCCAACGGGGATAAAATTGAAAAAAGTTGAAAAAAAATTTTTTTTGGACTTAGTAATTTTTCCGGCGTTTATCAGACTTTCAGATAGGGGAAATGTCAGTGAGCATTCCGATTTCAGTTCCAGAGCGATTCGCCCAATGAGTCCTTGATATTTAGTCGTTTTCAGCCAATTTTCTGGATTTTAGAAAATTTCACTTTTTTGTGAAAATATCCACTAAATGAGGGAATAATATGTGTGAGGGTACCCCAGGAGAGTTCCAAATGTGTGTGGGTAGAATATATATCCAACGGGGATAAAATTGAAAAAAGTTGAAAAATTTTTTTTTTTCGGACTTAGTAATTTTTCCGGCGTTTATCAGACTTTCAGATAGGGGAAATGTCAGTGAGCATTCCGATTTTAGTTCCAGAGCGATTCGCCCAATGAGTCCTTGATATTTAGTCGTTATCAGCCAATTTTCTGGATTTTTGAAAATTTCACTTTTTTGTGAAAATATCCACTAAATGAGGGCATAATATGTGTGAGGGTACCCCAGGAGAGTTCCAAATGTGTGTGGGTAGAATATATATCCCACGGGGGTAAAATTGAAAAAAGTTTAAAAAAAATTTTTTTTGGACTTAGTAATTTTTCCGGTGTTCATCAGACTTTCAGATAGGGGAAATGTCAGTGAGCATTCCGATTTCAGTTCCAGAGCGATTCGCCCAATGAGTCCTTGATATTTAGTCGTTTTCAGCCAATTTTCTGGATTTTTGAAAATTTCACTTTTTTGTGAAAATATCCACTAAATGATGGAATAATATGTGTGAGGGTACCCCAGGAGAGTTCCAAATGTGTGTGGGTAGAATATATATCCAACGGGGATAAAATTGAAAAAAGTTGAAAAAATTTTTTTTTCTTGGACTTTGTCATTTTTCCGGCGTTTATCAGACTTTCAGATAGGGGAAATGTCAGTGAGCATTCCGATTTTAGTTCCAGAGCGATTCGCCCAATGAGTCCTTGATATTTAGTCGTTATCAGCCAATTTTCTGGATTTTTGAAAATTTCACTTTTTTGTGAAAATATCCACTAAATGAGGGCATAATATGTGTGAGGGTACCCCAGGAGAGTTCCAAATGTGTGTGGGTAGAATATATATCCAACGGGGATAAAATTGAAAAAAGTTGAAAAAAAATTTTTTTTGGACTTAGTAATTTTTCCGGCGTTTATCAGACTTTCAGATAGGGGAAATGTCAGTGAGCATTCCGATTTCAGTTCCAGAGCGATTCGCCCAATGAGTCCTTGATATTTAGTCGTTTTCAGCCAATTTTCTGGATTTTAGAAAATTTCACTTTTTTGTGAAAATATCCACTAAATGAGGGAATAATATGTGTGAGGGTACCCCAGGAGAGTTCCAAATGTGTGTGGGTAGAATATATATCCAACGGGGATAAAATTGAAAAAAGTTGAAAAAAAATTTTTTTTGGACTTAGTAATTTTTCCGGCGTTTATCAGACTTTCAGATAGGGGAAATGTCAGTGAGCATTCCGATTTCAGTTCCAGAGCGATTCGCCCAATGAGTCCTTGATATTTAGTCGTTTTCAGCCAATTTTCTGGATTTTAGAAAATTTCACTTTTTTGTGAAAATATCCACTAAATGAGGGAATAATATGTGTGAGGGTACCCCAGGAGAGTTCCAAATGTGTGTGGGTAGAATATATATCCAACGGGGATAAAATTGAAAAAAGTTGAAAAATTTTTTTTTTTCGGACTTAGTAATTTTTCCGGCGTTTATCAGACTTTCAGATAGGGGAAATGTCAGTGAGCATTCCGATTTTAGTTCCAGAGCGATTCGCCCAATGAGTCCTTGATATTTAGTCGTTATCAGCCAATTTTCTGGATTTTTGAAAATTTCACTTTTTTGTGAAAATATCCACTAAATGAGGGCATAATATGTGTGAGGGTACCCCAGGAGAGTTCCAAATGTGTGTGGGTAGAATATATATCCCACGGGGGTAAAATTGAAAAAAGTTTAAAAAAAATTTTTTTTGGACTTAGTAATTTTTCCGGTGTTCATCAGACTTTCAGATAGGGGAAATGTCAGTGAGCATTCCGATTTCAGTTCCAGAGCGATTCGCCCAATGAGTCCTTGATATTTAGTCGTTTTCAGCCAATTTTCTGGATTTTTGAAAATTTCACTTTTTTGTGAAAATATCCACTAAATGATGGAATAATATGTGTGAGGGTACCCCAGGAGAGTTCCAAATGTGTGTGGGTAGAATATATATCCAACGGGGATAAAATTGAAAAAAGTTGAAAAAATTTTTTTTTCTTGGACTTTGTCATTTTTCCGGCGTTTATCAGACTTTCAGATAGGGGAAATGTCAGTGAGCATTCCGATTTTAGTTCCAGAGCGATTCGCCCAATGAGTCCTTGATATTTAGTCGTTATCAGCCAATTTTCTGGATTTTTGAAAATTTCACTTTTTTGTGAAAATATCCACTAAATGAGGGCATAATATGTGTGAGGGTACCCCAGGAGAGTATCAAATGTGTGTGGGTAGAATATATATCCCACGGGGGTAAAATTGAAAAAAGTTTAAAAGAAATTTTTTTTGGACTTAGTAATTTTTCCGGCGTTCATCAGACTTTCAGATAGGGGAAATGTCAGTGAGCATTCCGATTTCAGTTCCAGAGCGATTTGCCCAATGAGTCCTTGATATTTAGTCGTTTTCAGCCAATTTTCAGGATTTTAGAAAATTTCACTTTTTTGTGAAAATATCCACTAAATGAGGGAATAATATGTGTGAGGGTACCCCAGGAGAGTTCCAAATGTGTGTGGGTAGAATATATATCCAACGGGGATAAAATTGAAAAAAGTTGAAAAAAAATTTTTTTTGGACTTAGTAATTTTTCCGGCGTTTATCAGACTTTCAGATAGGGGAAATGTCAGTGAGCATTCCGATTTCAGTTCCAGAGCGATTCGCCCAATGAGTCCTTGATATTTAGTCGTTTTCAGCCAATTTTCTGGATTTTTGAAAATTTCACTTTTTTGTGAAAATATCCACTAAATGATGGAATAATATGTGTGAGGGTACCCCAGGAGAGTTCCAAATGTGTGTGGGTAGAATATATATCCAACGGGGATAAAATTGAAAAAAGTTGAAAAAATTTTTTTTTCTTGGACTTTGTCATTTTTCCGGCGTTTATCAGACTTTCAGATAGGGGAAATGTCAGTGAGCATTCCGATTTTAGTTCCAGAGCGATTCGCCCAATGAGTCCTTGATATTTAGTCGTTATCAGCCAATTTTCTGGATTTTTGAAAATTTCACTTTTTTGTGAAAATATCCACTAAATGAGGGCATAATATGTGTGAGGGTACCCCAGGAGAGTATCAAATGTGTGTGGGTAGAATATATATCCCACGGGGGTAAAATTGAAAAAAGTTTAAAAGAAATTTTTTTTGGACTTAGTAATTTTTCCGGCGTTCATCAGACTTTCAGATAGGGGAAATGTCAGTGAGCATTCCGATTTCAGTTCCAGAGCGATTCGCCCAATGAGTCCTTGATATTTAGTCGTTTTCAGCCAATTTTCAGGATTTTAGAAAATTTCACTTTTTTGTGAAAATATCCACTAAATGAGGGAATAATATGTGTGAGGGTACCCCAGGAGAGTTCCAAATGTGTGTGGGTAGAATATATATCCAACGGGGATAAAATTGAAAAAAGTTGAAAAAAAATTTTTTTTGGACTTAGTAATTTTTCCGGCGTTTATCAGACTTTCAGATAGGGGAAATGTCAGTGAGCATTCCGATTTCAGTTCCAGAGCGATTCGCCCAATGAGTCCTTGATATTTAGTCGTTTTCAGCCAATTTTCTGGATTTTAGAAAATTTCACTTTTTTGTGAAAATATCCACTAAATGAGGGAATAATATGTGTGAGGGTACCCCAGGAGAGTTCCAAATGTGTGTGGGTAGAATATATATCCAACGGGGATAAAATTGACAAAAGTTGAAAAAAAATTTTTTTTGGACTTAGTAATTTTTCCGGCGTTTATCAGACTTTCACATAGGGGAAATGTCAGTGAGCATTCCGATTTCAGTTCCAGAGCGATTCGCCCAATGAGTCCTTGATATTTAGTCGTTTTCAGCCAATTTTCTGGATTTTAGAAAATTTCACTTTTTTGTGAAAATATCCACTAAATGAGGGAATAATATGTGTGAGGGTACCCCAGGAGAGTTCCAAATGTGTGTGGGTAGAATATATATCCAACGGGGATAAAATTGAAAATAGTTGAAAAAAAATTTTTTTTGGACTTAGTAATTTTTCCGGCGTTTATCAGACTTTCAGATAGGGGAAATGTCAGTGAGCATTCCGATTTCAGTTCCAGAGTGATTCACCCAATGTGTCCTTGATATTTAGTCGTTTTCAGCCAATTTTCTGGATTTTTGAAAATTTCACTTTTTTGTGAAAATATCCACTAAATGAGGGCATAATATGTGTGAGGGTACCCCAGGAGAGTTCCAAATGTGTGTGGGTAGAATATATATCCCACGGGGGTAAAATTGAAAAAAGTTTAAAAGAAATTTTTTTTGGACTTAGTAATTTTTCCGGCGTTCATCAGACTTTCAGATAGGGGAAATGTCAGTGAGCATTCCGATGTCAGTTCCAGAGCGATTCGCCCAATGAGTCCTTGATATTTAGTCGTTTTCAGCCAATTTTCTGGATTTTAGAAAATTTCACTTTTTTGTGAAAATATCCACTAAATGAGGGAATAATATGTGTGAGGGTACCCCAGGAGAGTTCCAAATGTGTGTGGGTAGAATATATATCCAACGGGGATAAAATTGAAAAAAGTTGAAAAATTTTTTTTTTTCGGACTTAGTAATTTTTCCGGCGTTTATCAGACTTTCAGATAGGGGAAATGTCAGTGAGCATTCCGATTTTAGTTCCAGAGCGATCCGCCCAATGAGTCCTTGATATTTAGTCGTTATCAGCCAATTTTCTGGATTTTTGAAAATTTCACTTTTTTGTGAAAATATCCACTAAATGAGGGCATAATATGTGTGAGGGTACCCCAGGAGAGTTCCAAATGTGTGTGGGTAGAATATATATCCCACGGGGGTAAAATTGAAAAAAGTTGAAAAGAAATTTTTTTTGGACTTAGTAATTTTTCCGGCGTTCATCAGACTTTCAGATAGGGGAAATGTCAGTGAGCATTCCGATTTCAGTTCCAGAGCGATTCGCCCAATGAGTCCTTGATATTTAGTCATTTTCAGCCAATTTTCTGGATTTTTGAAAATTTCACTTTTTTGTGAAAATATCCACTAAATGATGGAATAATATGTGTGAGGGTACCCCAGGAGAGTTCCAAATGTGTGTGGGTAGAATATATATCCAACGGGGATAAAATTGAAAAAAGTTGAAAAAATTTTTTTTTCTTGGACTTTGTCATTTTTCCGGCGTTTATCAGACTTTCAGATAGGGGAAATGTCAGTGAGCATTCCGATTTTAGCTCCAGAGCGATTCGCCCAATGAGTCCTTGATATTTAGTCGTTATCAGCCAATTTTCTGGATTTTTGAAAATTTCACTTTTTTGTGAAAATATCCACTAAATGAGGGCATAATATGTGTGAGGGTACCCCAGGAGAGTTCCAAATGTGTGTGGGTAGAATATATATCCAACGGGGATAAAATTGAAAATAGTTGAAAAAAAATTTTTTTTGGACTTAGTAATTTTTCCGGCGTTTATCAGACTTTCAGATAGGGGAAATGTCAGTGAGCATTCCGATTTCAGTTCCAGAGTGATTCACCCAATGTGTCCTTGATATTTAGTCGTTTTCAGCCAATTTTCTGGATTTTTGAAAATTTCACTTTTTTGTGAAAATATCCACTAAATGAGGGCATAATATGTGTGAGGGTACCCCAGGAGAGTTCCAAATGTGTGTGGGTAGAATATATATCCCACGGGGGTAAAATTGAAAAAAGTTTAAAAGAAATTTTTTTTGGACTTAGTAATTTTTCCGGCGTTCATCAGACTTTCAGATAGGGGAAATGTCAGTGAGCATTCCGATGTCAGTTCCAGAGCGATTCGCCCAATGAGTCCTTGATATTTAGTCGTTTTCAGCCAATTTTCTGGATTTTAGAAAATTTCACTTTTTTGTGAAAATATCCACTAAATGAGGGAATAATATGTGTGAGGGTACCCCAGGAGAGTTCCAAATGTGTGTGGGTAGAATATATATCCAACGGGGATAAAATTGAAAAAAGTTGAAAAATTTTTTTTTTTCGGACTTAGTAATTTTTCCGGCGTTTATCAGACTTTCAGATAGGGGAAATGTCAGTGAGCATTCCGATTTTAGTTCCAGAGCGATCCGCCCAATGAGTCCTTGATATTTAGTCGTTATCAGCCAATTTTCTGGATTTTTGAAAATTTCACTTTTTTGTGAAAATATCCACTAAATGAGGGCATAATATGTGTGAGGGTACCCCAGGAGAGTTCCAAATGTGTGTGGGTAGAATATATATCCCACGGGGGTAAAATTGAAAAAAGTTGAAAAGAAATTTTTTTTGGACTTAGTAATTTTTCCGGCGTTCATCAGACTTTCAGATAGGGGAAATGTCAGTGAGCATTCCGATTTCAGTTCCAGAGCGATTCGCCCAATGAGTCCTTGATATTTAGTCATTTTCAGCCAATTTTCTGGATTTTTGAAAATTTCACTTTTTTGTGAAAATATCCACTAAATGATGGAATAATATGTGTGAGGGTACCCCAGGAGAGTTCCAAATGTGTGTGGGTAGAATATATATCCAACGGGGATAAAATTGAAAAAAGTTGAAAAAATTTTTTTTTCTTGGACTTTGTCATTTTTCCGGCGTTTATCAGACTTTCAGATAGGGGAAATGTCAGTGAGCATTCCGATTTTAGCTCCAGAGCGATTCGCCCAATGAGTCCTTGATATTTAGTCGTTATCAGCCAATTTTCTGGATTTTTGAAAATTTCACTTTTTTGTGAAAATATCCACTAAATGAGGGCATAATATGTGTGAGGGTACCCCAGGAGAGTATCAAATGTGTGTGGGTAGAATATATATATCCCACGGGGGTAAAATTGAAAAAAGTTTAAAAGAAATTTTTTTTGGACTTAGTAATTTTTCCGGCGTTCATCAGACTTTCAGATAGGGGAAATGTCAGTGAGCATTCCGATTTCAGTTCCAGAGCGATTTGCCCAATGAGTCCTTGATATTTAGTCGTTTTCAGCCAATTTTCAGGATTTTAGAAAATTTCACTTTTTTGTGAAAATATCCACTAAATGAGGGAATAATATGTGTGAGGGTACCCCAGGAGAGTTCCAAATGTGTGTGGGTAGAATATATATCCAACGGGGATAAAATTGAAAAAAGTTGAAAAAAAATTTTTTTTGGACTTAGTAATTTTTCAGGCGTTTATCAGACTTTCAGATAGGGGAAATGTCAGTGAGCATTCCGATTTCAGTTCCAGAGCGATTCGCCCAATGAGTCCTTGATATTTAGTCGTTTTCAGCCAATTTTCTGGATTTTTGAAAATTTCACTTTTTTGTGAAAATATCCACTAAATGATGGAATAATATGTGTGAGGGTACCCCAGGAGAGTTCCAAATGTGTGTGGGTAGAATATATATCCAACGGGGATAAAATTGAAAAAAGTTGAAAAAATTTTTTTTTCTTGGACTTTGTCATTTTTCCGGCGTTTATCAGACTTTCAGATAGGGGAAATGTGAGTGAGCATTCCGATTTTAGTTCCAGAGCGATTCGCCCAATGAGTCCTTGATATTTAGTCGTTATCAGCCAATTTTCTGGATTTTTGAAAATTTCACTTTTTTGTGAAAATATCCACTAAATGAGGGCATAATATGTGTGAGGGTACCCCAGGAGAGTATCAAATGTGTGTGGGTAGAATATATATCCCACGGGGGTAAAATTGAAAAAAGTTTAAAAGAAATTTTTTTTGGACTTAGTAATTTTTCCGGCGTTCATCAGACTTTCAGATAGGGGAAATGTCAGTGAGCATTCCGATTTCAGTTCCAGAGCGATTTGCCCAATGAGTCCTTGATATTTAGTCGTTTTCAGCCAATTTTCAGGATTTTAGAAAATTTCACTTTTTTGTGAAAATATCCACTAAATGAGGGAATAATATGTGTGAGGGTACCCCAGGAGAGTTCCAAATGTGTGTGGGTAGAATATATATCCAACGGGGATAAAATTGAAAAAAGTTGAAAAAAAATTTTTTTTGGACTTAGTAATTTTTCCGGCGTTTATCAGACTTTCAGATAGGGGAAATGTCAGTGAGCATTCCGATTTCAGTTCCAGAGCGATTCGCCCAATGAGTCCTTGATATTTAGTCGTTTTCAGCCAATTTTCTGGATTTTAGAAAATTTCACTTTTTTGTGAAAATATCCACTAAATGAGGGAATAATATGTGTGAGGGTACCCCAGGAGAGTTCCAAATGTGTGTGGGTAGAATATATATCCAACGGGGATAAAATTGACAAAAGTTGAAAAAAAATTTTTTTTGGACTTAGTAATTTTTCCGGCGTTTATCAGACTTTCACATAGGGGAAATGTCAGTGAGCATTCCGATTTCAGTTCCAGAGCGATTCGCCCAATGAGTCCTTGATATTTAGTCGTTTTCAGCCAATTTTCTGGATTTTAGAAAATTTCACTTTTTTGTGAAAATATCCACTAAATGAGGGAATAATATGTGTGAGGGTACCCCAGGAGAGTTCCAAATGTGTGTGGGTAGAATATATATCCAACGGGGATAAAATTGAAAATAGTTGAAAAAAAATTTTTTTTGGACTTAGTAATTTTTCCGGCGTTTATCAGACTTTCAGATAGGGGAAATGTCAGTGAGCATTCCGATTTTAGTTCCAGAGCGATTCGCCCAATGAGTCCTTGATATTTAGTCGTTATCAGCCAATTTTCTGGATTTTTGAAAATTTCACTTTTTTGTGAAAATATCCACTAAATGAGGGCATAATATGTGTGAGGGTACCCCAGGAGAGTTCCAAATGTGTGTGGGTAGAATATATATCCCACGGGGGTAAAATTGAAAAAAGTTGAAAAGAAATTTTTTTTGGACTTAGTAATTTTTCCGGCGTTCATCAGACTTTCAGATAGGGGAAATGTCAGTGAGCATTCCGATTTCAGTTCCAGAGCGATTCGCCCAATGAGTCCTTGATATTTAGTCATTTTCAGCCAATTTTCTGGATTTTTGAAAATTTCACTTTTTTGTGAAAATATCCACTAAATGATGGAATAATATGTGTGAGGGTACCCCAGGAGAGTTCCAAATGTGTGTGGGTAGAATATATATCCCACGGGGGTAAAATTGAAAAAAGTTGAAAAATTTTTTTTCTTGGACTTAGTCATTTTTCCGGCGTTTATCAGACTTTCAGATAGGGGAAATGTCAGTGAGCGTTCCGATTTCAGTTCGAGAGCGATTCGCCCAATGAGTCCTTGATATTTAGTCATTTTCAGCCAATTTTCTGGATTTTTGAAAATTTCACTTTTTTGTGAAAATATCCACTAAATGATGAAATAATATGTGTGAGGGTACCCCAGGAGAGTTCCAAATGTGTGTGGGTAGAATATATATCCCACGGGGGTAAAATTGAAAAAAGTTGAAAAAATTTTTTTCTTGGACTTAGTCATTTTTCCGGCGTTTATCACACTTTCAGATAGAGGAAATGTCAGTGAGCATTCTGATTTCAGTTCCAGAGCGATTCGCCCAATGAGTCCTTGATATTTAGTCGTTATCAGCCAATTTTCTGGATTTTTGAAAATTTCACTTTTTTGTGAAAATATCCACTAAATGAGGGCATAATATGTGTGAGGGTACCCCAGGAGAGTTCCAAATGTGTGTGGGTAGAATATATATCCCACGGGGGTAAAATTGAAAAAAGTTGAAAAATTTTTTTTCTTGGACTTACTAATTTTTCCGGCGTTCATCAGACTTTCAGATAGGGGAAATGTCAGTGAGCATTCCGATTTCAGTTCCAGAGCGTTTCGCCCAATGAGTCCTTGATAGTTAGTCGTTTTCAGCCAATTTTCTGGATTTTTGAAAATTTCACTTTTTTGTGAAATTATCCACTAAATCAGGGAATAATATGTGTGAGGGTACCCCAGGAGAGTTCCAAATGTATGTGGGTAGAATATATATCCCACGGGGGTAAAATTGAAAAAAGTTTAAAAGAAATTTTTTTTTGGACTTAGTAATTTTTCCGGCGTTCATCAGACTTTCAGATAGGGGAAATGTCAGTGAGCATTCCGATTTCAGTTCCAGAGCGATTCGCCCAATGAGTCCTTGATATTTAGTCGTTTTCAGCCAATTTTCTGGATTTTTGAAAATTTCACTTTTTTGTGAAAATATCCACTAAATGATGGAATAATATGTGTGAGGGTACCCCAGGAGAGTTCCAAATGTGTGTGGGTAGAATATATATCCAACGGGGATAAAATTGAAAAAAGTTGAAAAAATTTTTTTTTCTTGGACTTAGTCATTTTTCCGGCGTTTATCAGACTTTCAGATAGGGGAAATGTCAGTGAGCGTTTCGATTTCAGTTCCAGAGTGATTCGCCCAATGAGTCCTTGATATTTAGTCATTTTCAGCCAA
Organism: Phyllobates terribilis; assembly: GCF_046119375.1. NCBI lineage: Eukaryota > Metazoa > Chordata > Amphibia > Anura > Dendrobatidae > Phyllobates > Phyllobates terribilis. Next base: position 8,397,908 of record NW_027362805.1, on the reverse strand, counting down.
TTTTCTGGATTTTTGAAAATTTCACTTTTTTGTGAAAATATCCACTAAATGATGGAATAATATGTGTGAGGGTACCCCAGGAGAGTTCCAAATGTGTGTGGGTAGAATATATATCCCACGGGGGTAAAATTGAAAAAAGTTGAAAAAAATTTTTTCTTCGACTTAGTCATTTTTCTGGCGTTTATCACACTTTCAGATAGAGGAAATGTCAGTGAGCATTCTGATTTCAGTTCCAGAGCGATTCGCCCAATGAGTCCTTGATATTTAGTCGTTATCAGCCAATTTTCTGGATTTTTGAAAATTTCACTTTTTTGTGAAAATATCCACTAAATGAGGGCATAATATGTGTGAGGGTACCCCAGGAGAGTTCCAAATGTGTGTGGGTAGAATATATATCCCACGGCTGTAAAATTGAAAAAAGTTGAAAAAATTTTTTTCTTGGACTTAGTAATTTTTCCGGCGTTCATCAGACTTTCAGATAGGGGAAATGTCAGTGAGCATTCCGATTTCAGTTCCAGAGCGTTTCGCCCAATGAGTCCTTGATAGTTAGTCGTTTTCAGGCAATCTTCTGGATTTTTGAAAATTTCACTTTTTTGTGAAAATATCCACTAAATGAGGGCATAATATGTGTGAGGGTACCCCAGGAGAGTTCCAAATGTGTGTGGGTAGAATATATATCCCACGGGGGTAAAATTGAAAAAAGTTGAAAAAAATTTTTTTCTTGGACTTAGTAATTTTTCCGGCGTTCATCAGACTTTCAGATAGGGGAAATGTCAGTGAGCATTCCGATTTCAGTTCCAGAGCGATTTGCCCATTGAGTCCTTGATATTTAGTCGTTTTCAGCCAATTTTCTGGATTTTAGAAAATTTCACTTTTTTGTGAAAATATCCACTAAATGAGGGAATAATATGTGTGAGGGTACCCCAGAAGAGTTCCAAATGTGTGTGGGTAGAATATATATCCCACGGGGGTAAAATTGAAAAAAGTTGAAAAAAAATTTTTTTTGGACTTAGTAATTTTTCCGGCGTTTATCAGACTTTCAGATAGGGGAAATGTCAGTGAGCATTCCGATTTCAGTTCCAGAGCGATTCGCCCAATGAGTCCTTGATATTTAGTCGTTATCAGCCAATTTTCTGGATTTTTGAAAATTTCACTTTTTTGTGAAAATATCCACTAAATGAGGGCATAATATGTGTGAGGGTACCCCAGGAGAGTTCCAAATGTGTGTGGGTAGAATATATATCCCACAGGGGTAAAATTGAAAAAAGTTTAAAAAAATTTTTTTTGGGACTTAGTCATTTTTCCGGCGTTTATCAGACTTTCAGATAGGGGAAATGTCAGTGAGCATTCCGATTTCAGTTCCAGAGCGATTCGCCCAATGAGTCCTTGATATTTAGTCGTTTTCAGCCAATTTTCTGGATTTTTGAAAATTTCACTTTTTTGTGAAAATATCCCCTAAATGAGGGAATAATATGTGTGAGGGTACCCCAGGAGAGTTCCAAATGTGTGTGGGTAGAATATATATCCCATGGGGTAAAATTGAAAAAAGTTTAAAAAAAATTTTTCTTGGACTTAGTCATTTTTCCGGCGTTTATCAGACTTTCAGATAGGGGAAATGTCAGTGATTGTTCCGATTTCAGTTCCAGAGCGATTCGCCCAATGAGTCCTTGATATTTAGTCGTTTTCAGCCAATTTTCTGGATTTTTGAAAATTTCAATTTTTTGTGAAAATATCCCCTAAATGAGGGAATAATATGTGTGAGGGTACCCCAGGAGAGTTCCAAATGTGTGTGGGTAGAATATATATCCAACGGGGATAAAATTGAAAAAAGTTGAAAAAATTTTTTTTTCTTGGACTTTGTCATTTTTCCGGCGTTTATCAGATTTTCAGATAGGGGAAATGTCAGTGAGCATTCCGATTTCAGTTCCAGAGCGATTTGCCCATTGAGTCCTTGATATTTAGTCGTTTTCAGCCAATTTTCTGGATTTTAGAAAATTTCACTTTTTTGTGAAAATATCCCCTAAATGAGGGAATAATATGTGTGAGGGTACCCCAGGAGAGTTCCAAATGTTGTGGGTAGAATATATATACCACGGGGTAAAATTGAAAAAAGTTTAAAAAAAATTTTTCTTGGACTTAGTAATTTTTCCGGCGTTCATCAGACTTTCAGATAGGGGAAATGTCAGTGAACGTTTCGATTTCAGTTCCAGAGCGATTCGCCCAATGAGTCCTTGATATTTAGTCATTTTCAGCCAATTTTCTGGATTTTTGAAAATTTCACTTTTTTGCGAAAATATCCACTAAATGAGGGCATAATATGTGTGAGGGTACCCCAGGAGAGTTCCAAATGTGTGTGGGTAGAATATATATCCCACGGGGGTAAAATTGAAAAAAGTTGAAAAAAATTTTTTTCTTGGACTTAGTAATTTTTCCGGCGTTCATCAGACTTTCAGATAGGGGAAATGTCAGTGAAGCATTCCGATTTCAGTTCCAGAGCGATTCGCCCAATGAGTCCTTGATATTTAGTCGTTTTCAGCCAATATTCTGGATTTTTGAAAATTTCACTTTTTTGTGAAATTATCCACTAAATCAGGGAATAATATGTGTGAGGGTACCCCAGGAGAGTTCCAAATGTGTGTGGCTAGAATATATATCCAACGGGGATAAAATTGAAAAAAGTTGAAAAAAATTTTTTTTCTTGGACTTTGTCATTTTTCCGGCGTTTATCAGACTTTCAGATAGGGGAAATGTCAGTGAGCATTCCGATTTCAGTTCCAGAGCGATTTGCCCATTGAGTCCTTGATATTTAGTCGTTTTCAGCCAATTTTCTGGATTTTAGAAAATTTCACTTTTTTGTGAAAATATCCCCTAAATGAGGGAATAATATGTGTGAGGGTACCCCAGGAGAGTTCCAAATGTGTGTGGGTAGAATATATATCCCAAGGGGATAAAATTGAAAAAAGTTTAAAAAAAATTTTTCTTGGACTTAGTCATTTTTCCGGCGTTTATCAGACTTTCAGATAGGGGAAATGTCAGTGAGCGTTTCGATTTCAGTTCCAGAGTGATTCGCCCAATGAGTCCTTGATATTTAGTCATTTTCAGCCAATTTTCTGGATTTTTGAAAATTTCACTTTTTTGTGAAAATATCCACTAAATGATGGAATAATATGTGTGAGGGTACCCCAGGAGAGTTCCAAATGTGTGTGGGTAGAATATATATCCCACGGGGGTAAAATTGAAAAAAGTTGAAAAAATTTTTTTCTTGGACTTAGTCATTTTTCCGGCGTTTATCACACTTTCAGATAGAGGAAATGTCAGTGAGCATTCTGATTTCAGTTCCAGAGCGATTCGCCCAATGAGTCCTTGATATTTAGTCGTTATCAGCCAATTTTCTGGATTTTTGAAAATTTCACTTTTTTGTGAAAATATCCACTAAATGAGGGCATAATATGTGTGAGGGTACCCCAGGAGAGTTCCAAATGTGTGTGGGTAGAATATATATCCCACGGCTGTAAAATTGAAAAAAGTTGAAAAATTTTTTTTCTTGGACTTAGTAATTTTTCCGGCGTTCATCAGACTTTCAGATAGGGGAAATGTCAGTGAGCATTCCGATTTCAGTTCCAGAGCGTTTCGCCCAATGAGTCCTTGATAGTTAGTCGTTTTCAGGCAATCTTCTGGATTTTTGAAAATTTCACTTTTTTGTGAAAATATCCACTAAATGAGGGCATAATATGTGTGAGGGTACCCCAGGAGAGTTCCAAATGTGTGTGGGTAGAATATATATCCCACGGGGGTAAAATTGAAAAAAGTTGAAAAAAAATTTTTTCTTGGACTTAGTAATTTTTCCGGCGTTCATCAGACTTTCAGATAGGGGAAATGTCAGTGAGCATTCCGATTTCAGTTCCAGAGCGATTTGCCCATTGAGTCCTTGATATTTAGTCGTTTTCAGCCAATTTTCTGGATTTTTGAAAATTTCACTTTCTTGTGAAAATATCCACTAAATGATGAAATAATATGTGTGAGGGTACCCCAGGAGAGTTCCAAATGTGTGTGGGCAGAATATATATCCAACGGGGATAAAATTGAAAAAAGTTGAAAAAAAATTTTTTTTGGTCTTAGTAATTTTTCCGGCGTTTATCAGACTTTCAGATAGGGGAAATGTCAGTGAGCATTCCGATTTCAGTTCCAGAGCGATTCGCCCAATGAGTCCTTGATATTTAGTCGTTTTCAGCCAATTTTCTGGATTTTTGAAAATTTCACTTTCTTGTGAAAATATCCACTAAATGATGAAATAATATGTGTGAGGGTACCCCAGGAGAGTTCCAAATGTGTGTGGGTAGAATATATATCCAACGGGGATAAAATTGAAAAAAGTTGAAAAAAAATTTTTTTTGGACTTAGTAATTTTTCCGGCGTTTATCAGACTTTCAGATAGGGGAAATGTCAGTGAGCATTCCGATTTCAGTTCCAGAGCGATTCGCCCAATGAGTCCTTGATATTTAGTCGTTATCAGCCAATTTTCTGGATTTTTGAAAATTTCACTTTTTTGTGAAAATATCCACTAAATGATGGAATAATATGTGTGAGGGTACCCCAGGAGAGTTCCAAATGTGTGTGGGTAGAATATATATCCAACGGGGATAAAATTGAAAAAAGTTGAAAAAAAATTTTTTTTGGACTTAGTAATTTTTCCGGCGTTTATCAGACTTTCAGATAGGGGAAATGTCAGTGAGCGTTCCGATTTCAGTTCCAGAGCGATTCGCCCAATGAGTCCTTGATATTTAGTCATTTTCAGCCAATTTTCTGGATTTTTGAAAATTTCACTTTTTTGTGAAAATATCCACTAAATGAGGGAATAATATGTGTGAGGGTACCCCAGGAGAGTTCCAAATGTGTGTGGGTAAAATATATATCCCAAGGGGATAAAATTGAAAAAAGTTTAGAAAAAATTTTTTTGGACTTAGTAATTTTTCCGGCGTTCTTCAGACTTTCAGATAGGGGAAATGTCAGTGAGCATTCCGATTTCAGTTCCAGAGCGATTCGCCCAATGAGTCCTTGATATTTAGTCGTTTTCAGCCAATTTTCTGGATTTTTGAAAATGTCACTTTTTTCTGAAAATATCCACTAAATGAGGGCATAATATGTGTGAGAGTACACCAGAAGAGTTCCAAATGTGTGTGGGTAGAATATATATCCCACAGGGGTAAAATTGAAAAAAGTAAAAAAAAAATTTTTTGGGGACTTAGTAATTTTTCCGGCGTTCATCAGACTTTCAGATAGGGGAAATTTCAGTGAGCATTCCGATTTCAGTTCCAGAGCGATTTGCCCAATGAGTCCTTGATATTTAGTCGTTTTCAGCTAATTTTCTGGATTTTTGAAAATTTCACTTTTTTGTGAAAATATCCCCTAAATGAGGGAATAATATGTGTGAGGGTACCCCAGGAGAGTTCCAAATGTGTGTGGGAAGAATATATATCCCAAGGGGATAAAATTGAAAAAAGTTTAAAAAATTTTTTTTTTGGACTTAGTAATTTTTCCGGCGATCATCAGACTTTCAGATAGGGGAAATGTCAGTGAGCATTCCGATTTCAGTTCCAGAGCGATTCGCCCAATGAGTCCTTGATATTTAGTCGTTTTCAGCCAATTTTCTGGATTTTTGAAAATTTCACTTTCTTGTGAAAATATCCACTAAATGATGAAATAATATGTGTGAGGGTACCCCAGGAGAGTTCCAAATGTGTGTGGGCAGAATATATATCCAACGGGGATAAAATTGAAAAAAGTTGAAAAAAAATTTTTTTTGGTCTTAGTAATTTTTCCGGCGTTTATCAGACTTTCAGATAGGGGAAATGTCAGTGAGCATTCCGATTTCAGTTCCAGAGCGATTCGCCCAATGAGTCCTTGATATTTAGTCGTTTTCAGCCAATTTTCTGGATTTTTGAAAATTTCACTTTCTTGTGAAAATATCCACTAAATGATGAAATAATATGTGTGAGGGTACCCCAGGAGAGTTCCAAATGTGTGTGGGTAGAATATATATCCAACGGGGATAAAATTGAAAAAAGTTGAAAAAAAATTTTTTTTGGACTTAGTAATTTTTCCGGCGTTTATCAGACTTTCAGATAGGGGAAATGTCAGTGAGCATTCCGATTTCAGTTCCAGAGCGATTCGCCCAATGAGTCCTTGATATTTAGTCGTTATCAGCCAATTTTCTGGATTTTTGAAAATTTCACTTTTTTGTGAAAATATCCACTAAATGATGGAATAATATGTGTGAGGGTACCCCAGGAGAGTTCCAAATGTGTGTGGGTAGAATATATATCCAACGGGGATAAAATTGAAAAAAGTTGAAAAAAAATTTTTTTTGGACTTAGTAATTTTTCCGGCGTTTATCAGACTTTCAGATAGGGGAAATGTCAGTGAGCGTTCCGATTTCAGTTCCAGAGCGATTCGCCCAATGAGTCCTTGATATTTAGTCATTTTCAGCCAATTTTCTGGATTTTTGAAAATTTCACTTTTTGTGAAAATATCCACTAAATGAGGGAATAATATGTGTGAGGGTACCCCAGGAGAGTTCCAAATGTGTGTGGGTAAAATATATATCCCAAGGGGATAAAATTGAAAAAAGTTTAGAAAAAATTTTTTTGGACTTAGTAATTTTTCCGGCGTTCTTCAGACTTTCAGATAGGGGAAATGTCAGTGAGCATTCCAATTTCAGTTCCAGAGCGATTCGCCCAATGAGTCCTTGATATTTAGTCGTTTTCAGCCAATTTTCTGGATTTTTGAAAATGTCACTTTTTTCTGAAAATATCCACTAAATGAGGGCATAATATGTGTGAGGGTACACCAGAAGAGTTCCAAATGTGTGTGGGTAGAATATATATCCCACAGGGGTAAAATTGAAAAAAGTAAAAAAAAAATTTTTTTGGGACTTAGTAATTTTTCCGGCATTCATCAGACTTTCAGATAGGGGAAATTTCAGTGAGCATTCCGATTTCAGTTCCAGAGCGATTTGCCCAATGAGTCCTTGATATTTAGTCGTTTTCAGCCAATTTTCTGGATTTTAGAAAATTTCACTTTTTTGTGAAAATATCCACTAAATGAGGGAATAATATGTGTGAGGGTACCCCAGAAGAGTTCCAAATGTGTGTGGGTAGAATATATATCCCACGGGGGTAAAATTGAAAAAAGTTGAAAAAATTTTTTTCTTGGACTTAGTCATTTTTCCGGCGTTTATCAGACTTTCAGATAGGGGAAATGTCAGTGAGCGTTCCGATTTCAGTTCCAGAGCGATTCGCCCAATGAGTCCTTGATATTTAGTCGTTTTCAGCCAATTTTCTGGATTTTTGAAAATTTCAATTTTTTGTGAAAATATCCACTGAATGAGGGAATAATATGTGTGAGGGTACCCCAGGAGAGTTCCAAATGTGTGTGGGTAGAATATATATCCCAAGGGGATAAAATTGAAAAAAGTTTAAAAAAAATTTTTTTTGGACTTAGTAATTTTTCCGGCGTTCATCAGACTTTCAGATAGGGGAAATGTCAGTGAGCGTTCCGATTTTAGTTCCAGAGCGATTCGCCCAATGAGTTCTTGATATTTAGTCATTTTCAGCCAATTTTCTGGATTTTTGAAAATTTCACTTTTTTGTGAAAATATCCACTAAATGAGGGAATAATATATGTGAGGGTACCCCAGGAGAGTTCCAAATGTGTGTGGGTAAAATATATATCCCAAGGGGATAAAATTGAAAAAAGTTTAGAAAAAATTTTTTTGGACTTAGTAATTTTTCCGGCGTTCTTCAGACTTTCAGATAGGGGAAATGTCAGTGAGCATTCCGATTTCAGTTCCAGAGCGATTCGCCCAATGAGTCCTTGATATTTAGTCGTTTTCAGCCAATTTTCTGGATTTTTGAAAATTTCACTTTTTTGTGAAAATATCCCCTAAATGAGGGAATAATATGTGTGAGGGTGCCCCAGGAGAGTTCCAAATGTGTGTGGGTAGAATATATATCCCATGGGGTAAAATTGAAAAAAGTTAAAAAAAAATTTTTCTTGGACTTAGTCATTTTTCCGGCGTTTATCAGACTTTCAGATAGGGGAAATGTCAGTGATTGTTCCGATTTCAGTTCCAGAGCGATTCGCCCAATGAGTCCTTGATATTTAGTCGTTTTCAGCCAATTTTCTGGATTTTTGAAAATTTCAATTTTTTGTGAAAATATCCCCTAAATGAGGGAATAATATGTGTGAGGGTACCCCAGGAGAGTTCCAAATGTGTGTGGGAAGAATATATATCCCAAGGGGATAAAATTGAAAAAAGTTTAAAAAAATTTTTTTTTGGACTTAGTAATTTTTCCGGCGATCATCAGACTTTCAGATAGGGGAAATGTCAGTGAGCATTCCGATTTCAGTTCCAGAGCGATTCGCCCAATGAGTCCTTGATATTTAGTCGTTTTCAGCCAATTTTCTGGATTTTAGAAAATTTCACTTTTTTGTGAAAATATGCACTAAATGAGGGAATAATATGTGTGAGGGTACCCCAGGAGAGTTCCAAATGTGTGTGGGCAGAATATATATCCAACGGGGATAAAATTGAAAAAAGTTGAAAATTAATTTTTTTTGGTCTTAGTAATTTTTCCGGCGTTTATCAGACTTTCAGAGAGGGGAAATGTCAGTGAGCATTCCGATTTCAGTTCCAGAGCGATTCGCCCAATGAGTCCTTGATATTTAGTCGTTTTCAGCCAATTTTCTGGATTTTTGAAAATTTCACTTTTTTGTGAAAATATCCACTAAATGATGGAATAATATGTGTGAGGGTACCCCAGGAGAGTTACAAATGTGTGTGGGTAGAATATATATCCAACGGGGATAAAATTGAAAAAAGTTGAAAAAAAATTTTTTTTGGACTTAGTAATTTTTCCGGCGTTTATCAGACTTTCAGATAGGGGAAATGTCAGTGAGCATTCCGATTTCAGTTCCAGAGCGATTCGCCCAATGAGTCCTTGATATTTAGTCGTTATCAGCCAATTTTCTGGATTTTTGAAAATTTCACTTTTTTGTGAAAATATCCACTAAATGAGGGAATAATATGTGTGAGGGTACCCCAGAAGAGTTCCAAATGTGTGTGGGTAGAATATATATCCCACAGGGGTAAAATTGAAAAAAGTTAAAAAAAATTTTTTTTTGGACTTAGTAAGTTTTCCGGCGTTCATCAGACTTTCAGATAGGGGAAATGTCAGTGAGCATTCCGATTTCAGTTCCAGAGCGATTCGCCCAATGAGTCCTTGATATTTAGTCGTTTTCAGCCAATTTTCTGGATTTTTGAAAATTTCACTTTCTTGTGAAAATATCCACTAAATGATGAAATAATATGTGTGAGGGTACCCCAGGAGAGTTCCAAATGTGTGTGGGTAGAATATATATCCAACGGGGATAAAATTGAAAAAAGTTGAAAAAAAATTTTTTTTGGACTTAGTAATTTTTCCGGCGTTTATCAGACTTTCAGATAGGGGAAATGTCAGTGAGCATTCCGATTTCAGTTCCAGAGCGATTCGCCCAATGAGTCCTTGATATTTAGTCGTTATCAGCCAATTTTCTGGATTTTTGAAAATTTCACTTTTTTGTGAAAATATCCACTAAATGATGGAATAATATGTGTGAGGGTACCCCAGGAGAGTTCCAAATGTGTGTGGGTAGAATATATATCCAACGGGGATAAAATTGAAAAAAGTTGAAAAAAAATTTTTTTTGGACTTAGTAATTTTTCCGGCGTTTATCAGACTTTCAGATAGGGGAAATGTCAGTGAGAATTCCGATTTCAGTTCCAGAGCGATTCGCCCAATGAGTCCTTGATATTTAGTCATTTTCAGCCAATTTTCTGGATTTTTGAAAATTTCATTTTTTTGTGAAAATATCCACTAAATGAGGGAATAATATGTGTGAGGGTACCAAAGGAGAGTTCCAAATGTGTGTGGGTAAAATATATATCCCAAGGGGATAAAATTGAAAAAAGTTTAGAAAAAATTTTTTTGGACTTAGTAATTTTTCCGGCGTTTATCAGACTTTCAGATAGGGGAAATGTCAGTGAGCGTTCCGATTTCAGTTCCAGAGCGATTCGCCCAATGAGTCCTTGATATTTAGTCATTTTCAGCCAATTTTCTGGATTTTTGAAAATTTCACTTTTTTGTGAAAATATCCACTAAATGAGGGAATAATATGTGTGAGGGTACCCCAGGAGAGTTCCAAATGTGTGTGGGTAAAATATATATCCCAAGGGGATAAAATTGAAAAAAGTTTAGAAAAAATTTTTTTGGACTTAGTAATTTTTCCGGCGTTCTTCAGACTTTCAGATAGGGGAAATGTCAGTGAGCATTCCGATTTCAGTTCCAGGGCGATTCGCCCAATGAGTCCTTGATATTTAGTCGTTTTCAGCCAATTTTCTGGATTTTTGAAAATTTCACTTTTTTGTGAAAATATCCACTAAATGATGGAATAATATGTGTGAGGGTACCCCAGGAGAGTTCCAAATGTGTGTGGGTAGAATATATATCCAACGGGGATAAAATTGAAAAAAGTTGAAAAAAAATTTTTTTTGGACTTAGTAATTTTTCCGGCGTTTATCAGACTTTCAGATAGGGGAAATGTCAGTGAGCATTCCGATTTCAGTTCCAGAGCGATTCGCCCAATGAGTCCTTGATATTTAGTCGTTATCAGCCAATTTTCTGGATTTTTGAAAATTTCACTTTTTTGTGAAAATATCCACTAAATGAGGGCATAATATGTGTGAGGGTACCCCAGGAGAGTTCCAAATGTGTGTGGGTAGAATATATATCCCACGGGGGTAAAATTGAAAAAAGTTTAAAAGAAATTTTTTTTGGACTTAGTAATTTTTCATGGCGTTCATCAGACTTTCAGATAGGGGAAATGTCAGTGAGCATTACGATTTCAGTTCCAGAGCGATTTGCCCATTGAGTCCTTGATACTTAGTCGTTTTCAGCCAATTTTCTGGATTTTAGAAAATTTCACTTTTTTGTGTAAATATCCACTAAATGAGGGAATAATATGTGTGAGGGTACCCCAGAAGAGTTCCAAATGTGTGTGGGTAGAATATATATCCCACAGGGGTAAAATTGACAAAAGTTAAAAAAAAATTTTTTTTGGACTTAGTAATTTTTCCGGCGTTCATCAGACTTTCAGATAGGGGAAATGTCAGTGAGCATTCCGATTTCAGTTCCAGAGCGATTCGCCCAATGAGTCCTTGATATTTAGTCATTTTCAGCAAATTTTCTGGATTTTTGAAAATTTCACTTTTTTGTGAAAATATCCACTAAATGAGGGAATAATATGTGTGAGGGTACCCCAGGAGAGTTCCAAATGTGTGTGGGTAAAATATATATCCCAAGGGGATAAAATTGAAAAAAGTTTAGAAAATTTTTTTTTGGACTTAGTAATTTTTCCGGCGTTCTTCAGACTTTCAGAGAGGGGAAATGTCAGTGAGCATTCCGATTTCAGTTCCAGAGCGATTCGCCCAATGAGTCCTTGATATTTAGTCGTTTTCAGCCAATTTTCTGGATTTTTGAAAATTTCACTTTTTTCTGAAAATATCCACGAAATGAGGGCATAATATGTGTGAGGGTACCCCAGGAGAGTTCCAAATGTGTGTGGGTAGAACATAAATCCCACGGGGATATAATTGAACAAAGTTTAAAAAAAATTTTTTTGGACTTAGTAATTTTTCCGGCGTTCATCAGACTTTCAGATAGGGGAAATGTCAGTGAGCATTCCGATTTCAGTTCCAGAGTGATTCGCCCAATGAGTCCTTGATATTTAGTCGTTTTCTGCCAATTTTCTGGATTTTTGAAAATTTCACTTTTTTGTGAAAATATCCACTAAATGAGGGAATAATATGTGTGAGGGTACCCCAGAAGAGTTCCAAATGTGTGTGGGTAGAATATATATCCCACAGGGGTAAAATTGAAAAAAGTTAAAAAAAAATTTTTTTTGGACTTAGTAATTTTTCCGGCGTTCATCAGACTTTCAGATAGGGGAAATGTCAGTGAGCATTCCGATTTCAGTTCCAGAGCGATTCGCCCAATGAGTCCTTGATATTTATTCGTTTTCAGCTAATTTTCTGGATTTTTGAAAATTTCACTTTTTTGTGAAAATATCCCCTAAATGAGGGAATAATATGTGTGAGGGTACCCCAGGAGAGTTCCAAATGTGTGTGGGCAGAATATGTATCCAACGGGGATAAAATTGAAAAAAGTTGAAAAATAATTTTTTTTGGACTTAGTAATTTTTCCGGCGTTCATCAGACTTTCAGATAGGGGAAATGTCAGTGAGCATTCCGATTTCAGTTCCAGAGCGATTCGCCCAATGAGTCCTTGATATTTAGTCGTTATCAGCCAATTTTCTGGATTTTTGAAAATTTCACTTTTTTGTGAAAATATCCACTAAATGAGGGCATAATATGTGTGAGGGTACCCCAGGAGAGTTCCAAATGTGTGTGGGTAGAATATATATCCCACGGGGGTAAAATTGAAAAAAGTTTAAAAGAAATTTTTTTTGGACTTAGTAATTTTTCATGGCGTTCATCAGACTTTCAGATAGGGGAAATGTCAGTGAGCATTACGATTTCAGTTCCAGAGCGATTTGCCCATTGAGTCCTTGATACTTAGTCGTTTTCAGCCAATTTTCTGGATTTTAGAAAATTTCACTTTTTTGTGTAAATATCCACTAAATGAGGGAATAATATGTGTGAGGGTACCCCAGGAGAGTTCCAAATGTGTGTGGGTAAAATATATATCCCAAGGGGATAAAATTGAAAAAAGTTTAGAACATTTTTTTTTGGACTTAGTAATTTTTCCGGCGTTCTTCAGACTTTCAGATAGGGGAAATGTCAGTGAGCATTCCGATTTCAGTTCCAGAGCGATTCGCCCAATGAGTCCTTGATATTTAGTCGTTTTCAGCCAATTTTCTGGATTTTTGAAAATTTCACTTTTTTCTGAAAATATCCACGAAATGAGGGCATAATATGTGTGAGGGTACCCCAGGAGAGTTCCAAATGTGTGTGGGTAGAATATATATCCCACGGGGGTAAAATTGAAAAAAGTTTAAAAGAAATTTTTTTTGGACTTAGTAATTTTTCCGGCGTTCATCAGACTTTCAGATGGGGGAAATGTCAGTGTGCATTCCGATTTCAGTTCCAGAGCGATTCGCCCAATGAGTCCTTGATATTTAGTCGTTTTCAGCCAATTTTCTGGATTTTAGAAAATTTCACTTTTTTGTGTAAATATCCACTAAATGAGGGAATAATATGTGTGAGGGTACCCCAGAAGAGTTCCAAATGTGTGTGGGTAGAATATATATCCCACAGGGGTAAAATTGACAAAAGTTAAAAAAAAATTTTTTTTGGACTTAGTAATTTTTCCGGCGTTCATCAGACTTTCAGATAGGGGAAATGTCAGTGAGCATTCCGATTTCAGTTCCAGAGCGATTCGCCCAATGAGTCCTTGATATTTAGTCGTTTTCAGCTAATTTTCTGGATTTTTGAAAATTTCACTTTTTTGTGAAAATATCCCCTAAATGAGGGAATAATATGTGTGAGGGTACCCCAGGAGAGTTCCAAATGTGTGTGGGTAGAATATATATCCCACGGGGTAAAATTGAAAAAAGTTTAAAAAAAATTTTTCTTGGACTTAGTCATTTTTCCGGCGTTTATCAGACTTTCAGATAGGGGAAATGTCAGTGAGCATTTCGATTTCAGTTCCAGAGCGATTCGCCCAATGAGTCCTTGATATTTAGTCATTTTCAGCCAATTTTCTGTATTTTTGAAAATTTCACTTTTTTGTGAAAATATCCACTAAATGAGGGAATAATATGTGTGAGGGTACACCAGAAGAGTTCCAAATGTGTGTGGGTAGAATATTTATCCCACGGGGGTAAAATTGAAAAAAGTTTAAAAAAATTTTTTCTTGGACTTAGTCATTTTTCCGGCGTTCATCAGACTTTCAGATAGGGGAAATGTCAGTGAGCATTCCGATTTCAGTTCCAGAGCGATTTGCCCAATGAATCCTTGATATTTAGTCGTTTTCAGCCAATTTTCTGGATTTTAGAAAATTTCACTTTTTTGTGAAAATATTCACTAAATGAGGGAATAATATGTGTGAGGGTACCCCAGAAGAGTTCCAAATGTGTGTGGGTAGAATATATATCCCACGGGGGTAAAATTGAAAAAAGTTTAAAAAAAATTTTTCTTGGACTTAGTCATTTTTCCGGCGTTTATCAGACTTTCAGATAGGGGAAATGTCAGTGAGCGTTCCGATTTCAGTTCCAGAGCGATTCGCCCAATGAGTCCTTGATATTTAGTCATTTTCAGCCAATTTTCTGGATTTTTGAAAATTTCACTTTTTTGTGAAAATATCCACTAAATGAGGGAATAATATGTGTGAGGGTACCCCAGGAGAGTTCCAAATGTGTGTGGGTAAAATATATATCCCAAGGGGATAAAATTGTAAAAAGTTTAGAAAATTTTTTTTTGGACTTAGTAATTTTTCCGTCGTTCTTCAGACTTTCAGATAGGGGAAATGTCAGTGAGCATTCCGATTTCAGTTCCAGAGCGATTCGCCCAATGAGTCCTTGATATTTAGTCGTTTTCAGCCAATTTTCTGGATTTTTGAAAATTTCACTTTTTTCTGAAAATATCCACGAAATGAGGGCATAATATGTGTGAGGGTACCCCAGGAGAGTTCCAAATGTGTGTGGGTAGAATATATATCCCACGGGGGTAAAATTGAAAAAAGTTTAAAAGAAATTTTTTTTGGACTTAGTAATTTTTCCGGCGTTCATCAGACTTTCAGATGGGGGAAATGTCAGTGTGCATTCCGATTTCAGTTCCAGAGCGATTCGCCCAATGAGTCCTTGATATTTAGTCGTTTTCAGCCAATTTTCTGGATTTTAGAAAATTTCACTTTTTTGTGTAAATATCCACTAAATGAGGGAATAATATGTGTGAGGGTACCCCAGAAGAGTTCCAAATGTGTGTGGGTAGAATATATATCCCACAGGGGTAAAATTGACAAAAGTTAAAAAAAAATTTTTTTTGGACTTAGTAATTTTTCCGGCGTTCATCAGACTTTCAGATAGGGGAAATGTCAGTGAGCATTCCGATTTCAGTTCCAGAGCGATTCGCCCAATGAGTCCTTGATGTTTAGTCGTTTTCAGCTAATTTTCTGGATTTTTGAAAATTTCACTTTTTTGTGAAAATATCCCCTAAATGAGGGAATAATATGTGTGAGGGTACCCCAGGAGAGTTCCAAATGTGTGTGGGTAGAATATATATCCCACGGGGTAAAATTGAAAAAAGTTTAAAAAAAATTTTTCTTGGACTTAGTCATTTTTCCGGCGTTTATCAGACTTTCAGATAGGGGAAATGTCAGTGAGCGTTTCGATTTCAGTTCCAGAGCGATTCGCCCAATGAGTCCTTGATATTTAGTCATTTTCAGCCAATTTTCTGTATTTTTGAAAATTTCACTTTTTTGTGAAAATATCCACTAAATGAGGGAATAATATGTGTGAGGGTACACCAGAAGAGTTCCAAATGTGTGTGGGTAGAATATATATCCCACGGGGGTAAAATTGAAAAAAGTTTAAAAAAATTTTTTCTTGGACTTAGTCATTTTTCCGGCGTTCATCAGACTTTCAGATAGGGGAAATGTCAGTGAGCATTCCGATTTCAGTTCCAGAGCGATTTGCCCAATGAATCCTTGATATTTAGTCGTTTTCAGCCAATTTTCTGGATTTTAGAAAATTTCACTTTTTTGTGAAAATATTCACTAAATGAGGGAATAATATGTGTGAGGGTACCCCAGAAGAGTTCCAAATGTGTGTGGGTAGAATATATATCCCACGGGGGTAAAATTGAAAAAAGTTTAAAAAAAATTTTTCTTGGACTTAGTCATTTTTCCGGCGTTTATCAGACTTTCAGATAGGGGAAATGTCAGTGAGCGTTCCGATTTCAGTTCCAGAGCGATTCGCCCAATGAGTCCTTGATATTTAGTCATTTTCAGCCAATTTTCTGGATTTTTGAAAATTTCACTTTTTTGTGAAAATATCCACTAAATGAGGGAATAATATGTGTGAGGGTACCCCAGGAGAGTTCCAAATGTGTGTGGGTAAAATATGTATCCCAAGGGGATAAAATTGAAAAAAGTTTAGAAAATTTTTTTTTGGACTTAGTAATTTTTCCGGCGTTCTTCAGACTTTCAGATAGGGGAAATGTCAGTGAGCATTCCGACTTCAGTTCCAGAGCGATTCGCCCAATGAGTCCTTGATATTTAGTCGTTTTCAGCCAATTTTCTGGATTTTTGAAAATTTCACTTTTTTCTGAAAATATCCACGAAATGAGGGCATAATATGTGTGAGGGTACCCCAGGAGAGTTCCAAATGTGTGTGGGTAGAACATAAATCCCACGGGGATATAATTGAACAAAGTTTAAAAAAATTTTTTTTGGACTTAGTAATTTTTCCGGCGTTCATCAGACTTTCAGATAGGGGAAATGTCAGTGAGCATTCCGATTTCAGTTCCAGAGTGATTCGCCCAATGAGTCCTTGATATTTAGTCGTTTTCTGCCAATTTTCTGGATTTTTGAAAATTTCACTTTTTTGTGAAAATATCCACTAAATGAGGGAATAATATGTGTGAGGGTACCCCAGAAGAGTTCCAAATGTGTGTGGGTAGAATATATATCCCACAGGGGTAAAATTGAAAAAAGTTAAAAAAAATTTTTTTTTGGACTTAGTAATTTTTCCGGCGTTCATCAGACTTTCAGATAGGGGAAATGTCAGTGAGCATTCCGATTTCAGTTCCAGAGCGATTCGCCCAATGAGTCCTTGATATTTATTCGTTTTCAGCTAATTTTCTGGATTTTTGAAAATTTCACTTTTTTGTGAAAATATCCCCTAAATGAGGGAATAATATGTGTGAGGGTACCCCAGGAGAGTTCCAAATGTGTGTGGGCAGAATATGTATCCAACGGGGATAAAATTGAAAAAAGTTGAAAAATAATTTTTTTTGGACTTAGTAATTTTTCCGGCGTTCATCAGACTTTCAGATAGGGGAAATGTCAGTGAGCATTCCGATTTCAGTTCCAGAGCGATTCGCCCAATGAGTCCTTGATATTTAGTCGTTATCAGCCAATTTTCTGGATTTTTGAAAATTTCACTTTTTTGTGAAAATATCCACTAAATGAGGGCATAATATGTGTGAGGGTACCCCAGGAGAGTTCCAAATGTGTGTGGGTAGAATATATATCCCACGGGGGTAAAATTGAAAAAAGTTTAAAAGAAATTTTTTTTGGACTTAGTAATTTTTCATGGCGTTCATCAGACTTTCAGATA
The DNA here is from genome assembly GCF_046119375.1 of Phyllobates terribilis. Classification (NCBI taxonomy): domain Eukaryota; kingdom Metazoa; phylum Chordata; class Amphibia; order Anura; family Dendrobatidae; genus Phyllobates; species Phyllobates terribilis. The sequence continues at coordinate 8,380,514 of NW_027362805.1, read as the reverse complement.
GGGGAAATGTCAGTGAGCATTACGATTTCAGTTCCAGAGCGATTTGCCCATTGAGTCCTTGATACTTAGTCGTTTTCAGCCAATTTTCTGGATTTTAGAAAATTTCACTTTTTTGTGAAAATATCCACTAAATGAGGGAATAATATGTGTGAGGGTACCCCAGAAGAGTTCCAAATGTGTGTGGGTAGAATATATATCCCACAGGGGTAAAATTGACAAAAGTTAAAAAAAAAATTTTTTTGGACTTAGTAATTTTTCCGGCGTTCATCAGACTTTCAGATAGGGGAAATGTCAGTGAGCATTCCGATTTCAGTTCCAGAGCGATTCGCCCAATGAGTCCTTGATATTTAGTCATTTTCAGCCAATTTTCTGGATTTTTGAAAATTTCACTTTTTTGTGAAAATATCCACTAAATGAGGGAATAAAATGTGTGAGGGTACACCAGAAGAGTTCCAAATGTGTGTGGGTAGAATATATATCCCACGGGGTAAAATTGAAAAAAGTTTAAAAAAATTTTTTCTTGGACTTAGTCATTTTTCCGGCGTTCATCAGACTTTCAGATAGGGGAAATGTCAGTGAGCATGCCGATTTCAGTTCCAGAGCGATTTGCCCAATGAATCCTTGATATTTAGTCGTTTTCAGCCAATTTTCTGGATTTTAGAAAATTTCACTTTTTTGTGAAAATATTCACTAAATGAGGGAATAATATGTGTGAGGGTACCCCAGAAGAGTTCCAAATGTGTGTGGGTAGAATATATATCCCACGGGGGTAAAATTGAAAAAAGTTTAAAAAAAAATTTTCTTGGACTTAGTCATTTTTCCGGCGTTTATCAGACTTTCAGATAGGGGAAATGTCAGTGAGCGTTCCGATTTCAGTTCCAGAGCGATTCGCCCAATGAGTCCTTGATATTTAGTCATTTTCAGCCAATTTTCTGGATTTTTGAAAATTTCACTTTTTTGTGAAAATATCCACTAAATGAGGGAATAATATGTGTGAGGGTACCCCAGGAGAGTTCCAAATGTGTGTGGGTAAAATAGATATCCCAAGGGGATAAAATTTAAAAAAGTTTAGAAAATTTTTTTTTGGACTTAGTAATTTTTCCGGCGTTCTTCAGACTTTCAGATAGGGGAAATGTCAGTGAGCATTCCGATTTCAGTTCCAGAGCGATTCGCCCAATGAGTCCTTGATATTTAGTCGTTTTCAGCCAATTTTCTGGATTTTTGAAAATTTCACTTTTTTCTGAAAATATCCATGAAATGAGGGCATAATATGTGTGAGGGTACCCCAGGAGAGTTCCAAATGTGTGTGGGTAGAACATAAATCCCACGGGGATATAATTGAACAAAGTTTAAAAAAATTTTTTTTGGACTTAGTAATTTTTCCGGCGTTCATCAGACTTTCAGATAGGAGAAATGTCAGTGAGCATTCCGATTTCAGTTCCAGAGTGATTCGCCCAATGAGTCCTTGATATTTAGTCGTTTTCTGCCAATTTTCTGGATTTTTGAAAATTTCACTTTTTTGTGAAAATATCCACTAAATGAGGGAATAATATGTGTGAGGGTACCCCAGAAGAGTTCCAAATGTGTGTGGGTAGAATATATATCCCACAGGTGTAAAATTGAAAAAAGTTAAAAAAAAATTTTTTTTGGACTTAGTAATTTTTCCGGCGTTTATCAGACTTTCAGATAGGGGAAATGTCAGTGAGCATTCCGATTTCAGTTCCAGAGCGATTCGCCCAATGAGTCCTTGATATTTAGTCGTTTTCAGCCAATTTTCTGGATTTTTGAAAATTTCACTTTTATGTGAAAATACCCACTAAATGATGGAATAATAGGTGTGATGGTACCCCAGGAGAGTTCCAAATGTGTGTGGGTAGAATATATATCCAACGGGGATAAAATTGAAAAAAGTTGAAAAAAAATTTTTTTTAGACTTAGTAATTTTTCCGGCGTTTATCAGACTTTCAGATAGGGGAAATGTCAGTGAGCATTCCGATTTCAGTTCCAGAGCGATTCGCCCAATGAGTCCTTGATATTTAGTTGTTATCAGCCAATTTTCTGGATTTTTGAAAATTTCACTTTTTCGTGAAAATATCCACTAAATGAGGGCATAATATGTGTGAGGGTACCCCAGGAGAGTTCCAAATGTGTGTGGGTAGAATATATATCCCACGGGGGTAAAATTGAAAAAAGTTTAAAAGAAATTTTTTTTGGACTTAGTAATTTTTCATGGCGTTCATCAGACTTTCAGATAGGGGAAATGTCAGTGAGCATTCCGATTTCAGTTCCAGAGCGATTTGCCCATTGAGTCCTTGATATTTAGTCGTTTTCAGCCAATTTTCTGGATTTTAGAAAATTTCACTTTTTAGTGTAAATATCCACTAAATGAGGGAATAATATGTGTGAGGGTACCCCAGAAGAGTTCCAAATGTGTGTGGGTAGAATATATATCCCACAGGGGTAAAATTGACAAAAGTTAAAAAAAAATTTTTTTTGGACTTAGTAATTTTTCCGGCGTTCATCAGACTTTCAGATAGGGGAAATGTCAGTGAGCATTCCGATTTCAGTTCCAGAGCGATTCGCCCAATGAGTCCTTGATATTTAGTCATTTTCAGCCAATTTTCTGGATTTTTGAAAATTTCACTTTTTTGTGAAAATATCCACTAAATGAGGGAATAATATGTGTGAGGGTACACCAGAAGAGTTCCAAATGTGTGTGGGTAGAATATATATCCCACGGGGGTAAAATTGAAAAAAGTTTAAAAAATTTTTTTCTTGGACTTAGTCATTTTTCCGGCGTTCATCAGACTTTCAGATAGGGGAAATGTCAGTGAGCATTCCGATTTCAGTTCCAGAGCGATTTGCCCAATGAATCCTTGATATTTAGTCGTTTTCAGCCAATTTTCTGGATTTTAGAAAATTTCACTTTTTTGTGAAAATATTCACTAAATGAGGGAATAATATGTGTGAGGGTACCCCAGAAGAGTTCCAAATGTGTGTGGGTAGAATATATATCCCACGGGGGTAAAATTGAAAAAAGTTTAAAAAAAAATTTTCTTGGACTTAGTCATTTTTCCGGCGTTTATCAGACTTTCAGATAGGGGAAATGTCAGTGAGCGTTCCGATTTCAGTTCCAGAGCAATTCGCCCAATGAGTCCTTGATATTTAGTCATTTTCAGCCAATTTTCTGGATTTTTGAAAATTTCACTTTTTTGTGAAAATATCCACTAAATGAGGGAATAATATGTGTGAGGGTACCCCAGGAGAGTTCCAAATGTGTGTGGGTAAAATATATATCCCAAGGGGATAAAATTGAAAAAAGTTTAGAACATTTTTTTTTGGACTTAGTAATTTTTCCGGCGTTCTTCAGACTTTCAGATAGGGGAAATGTCAGTGAGCATTCCGATTTCAGTTCCAGAGCGATTCGCCCAATGAGTCCTTGATATTTAGTCGTTTTCAGCCAATTTTGTGGATTTTTGAAAATTTCACTTTTTTCTGAAAATATCCACGAAATGAGGGCATAATATGTGTGAGGGTACCCCAGGAGAGTTCCAAATGTGTGTGGGTAGAACATAAATCCCACGGGGATATAATTGAACAAAGTTTAAAAAAATTTTTTTTGGACTTAGTAATTTTTCCGGCGTTCATCAGACTTTCAGATAGGGGAAATGTCAGTGAGCATTCCGATTTCAGTTCCAGAGTGATTCGCCCAATGAGTCCTTGATATTTAGTAGTTTTCAGACAATTTTCTGGATTTTAGAAAATTTCACTTTTTTTGTGAAAATATCCACTAAATGAGGGAATAATATGTGTGAGGGTACCCCAGAAGAGTTCCAAATGTGTGTGGGTAGAATATATATCCCACGGGGGTAAAATTGAAAAAAGTTTAAAAAAAATTTTTTTTGGACTTAGTAATTTTTCCGGCGTTCATCAGACTTTCAGATAGGGGAAATGTCAGTGAGCATTCCGATTTTAGTTCCAGAGCGATTCGCCCAATGAGTCCTTGATATTTAGTCGTTTTCAGCTAATTTTCTGGATTTTTGAAAATTTCACTTTTTTGTGAAAATATCCCCTAAATGAGGGAATAATATGTGTGAGGGTACCCCAGGAGAGTTCCAAATGTGTGTGGGTAGAATATATATCCCACGGGGGTAAAATTGAAAAAAGTTTTTAAAAATTTTTTTTTGGACTTAGTAATTTTTCCGGCGTTCATCAGACTTTCAGATAGGGGAAATGTCAGTGAGTATTCCGATTTCAGTTCCAGAGCGATTTGCGCAATGAATCCTTGATATTAAGTCGTTTTCAGCCAATTTTCTGGATTTTAGAAAATTTCACTTTTTTGTGAAAATGTCCACTAAATGAGGGAATAATATGTGTGAGGGTACCCCAGAAGAGTTCCAAATGTGTGTGGGTAAAATATATATCCCAAGGGGATAAAATTGAAAAAAGTTTTGAAAAATTTTTTTTGGACTTAGCAATTTTTCCGCGTTCTTCAGACTTTCAGATAGGGGAAATGTCAGTGAGCATTCCGATTTCAGTTCCAGAGCGATTCGCCCAATGAGTCCTTGATATTTAGTCGTTTTCAGCCAATTTTCTGGATTTTTGAAAATTTCACTTTTTTCTGAAAATATCCACTAAATGAGGGCATAATATGTGTGAGCGTACCCCAGAAGAGTTCCAAATGTGTGTGGGTAGAATATATATCCCACGGGGGTAAAATTGAAAAAAGTTTAAAAAAATTTTTTCTTGGACTTAGTCATTTTTCCGGCGTTTATCAGACTTTCAGATAGGGGAAATGTCAGTGAGCGTTCCAATTTCAGTTCCAGAGCGATTCGCCCAATGAGTCCTTGATATTTAGTCATTTTCAGCCAATTTTCTGGATTTTTGAAAATTTCACTTTTTTGTGAAAATATCCACTAAACGAGGGAATAATATGTGTGAGGGTACCCCAGGAGAGTTCCAAATGTGTGTGGGTAAAATATATATCCCAAGGGGATAAAATTGAAAAAAGTTTAGAAAATTTTTTTTTGGACTTAGTAATTTTTCCGGCGTTCTTCAGACTTTCAGATAGGGTAAATGTCAGTGAGCGTTCCGATTTCAGTTCCAGAGCGATTCGCCCAATGAGTCCTTGATATTTAGTCATTTTCAGCCAATTTTCTGGATTTTTGAAAATTTCACTTTTTTGTGAAAATATCCACTAAATGAGGGAATAATATGTGTGAGGGTACCCCAGATGAGTTCCAAATGTGTGTGGGTAGAACATAAATCCCACGGGGATATAATTGAACAAAGTTTAAAAAAATTTTCTTTGGACTTAATAATTTTTCCGGCGTTCATCAGACTTTCAGATAGGGGAAATGTCAGTGAGCATTCCGATTTCAGTTCCAGAGTGATTCGCCCAATGAGTCCTTGATATTTAGTCGTTTTCTGCCAATTTTCTGGATTTTTGAAAATTTCACTTTTTTGTGAAAATATCCACTAAATGAGGGCATAATATGTGTGAGGGTACCCCAGGAGAGTTCCAAATGTGTGTGGGTAGAATATATATCCCACGGGGGTAAAATTGAAAAAAGTTTAAAAAAAATTTTTTTTGGACTTAGTAATTTTTCCGGCGTTCATCAGACTTTCAGATAGGGGAATTGTCAGTGAGCATTCTGATTTCAGTTCCAGAGCGATTTGCCCAATGAATCCTTGATATTTAGTCGTTTTCAGCCAATTTTCTGGATTTTAGAAAATTTCACTTTTTTGTGAAAATATCCACTAAATGAGGGAATAATATGTGTGAGGGTACCCCAGAAGAGTTCCAAATGTGTGTGGGTAGAATATATATCCCACGGGGGTAAAATTGAAAAAAGTTTAAAAAAATTTTTTCTTGGACTTAGTCATTTTTCCGGCGTTTATCAGACTTTCAGATAGGGGAAATGTCAGTGAGCGTTCCGATTTCAGTTCCAGAGCGATTCGCCCAATGAGTCCTTGATATTTAGTCATTTTCAGCCAATTTTCTGGATTTTTGAAAATTTCACTTTTTTGTGAAAATATCCACTAAATGAGGGAATAATATGTGTGAGGGTACCCCAGGAGAGTTCCAAATGTGTTTGGGTAAAATATACATCCCAAGGGGATAAAATTGAAAAAAGTTTAGAAAAATTTTTTTTGGACTTAGCAATTTTTCCGGCGTTCTTCAGACTTTCAGATAGGGGAAATGTCAGTGAGCATTCCGATTTCAGTTCCAGAGCGATTCGCCCAATGAGTCCTTGATATTTAGTCGTTTTCAGCCAATTTTCTGGATTTTTGAAAATTTCACTTTTTTCTGAAAATATCCACTAAATGAGGGCATAATATGTGTGAGGGTACCCCAGAAGAGTTCCAAATGTGTGTGGGTAGAATATATATCCCACGGGGGTAAAATTGAAAAAAGTTTTAAAAAAAATTTTTTTGGACTTAGTAATTTTTCCGGCGTTCATCAGACTTTCAGATAGGGGAAATGTCAGTGAGCATTCCGATTTCAGTTCCAGAGCGATTCGCCCAATGAGTCCTTGATATTTAGTCGTTTTCAGCCAATTTTCTGGATTTTTGAAAATGTCACTTTTTTCTGAAAATATCCACTAAATGAGGGAATAATATGTGTGAGGGTACCCCAGGAGAGTTCCAAATGTGTGTTGGTAGAATATATATCCCACGGGGGTAAAATTGAAAAAAGTTGAAAAAATTTTTTTCTTGGACTTAATCATTTTTCCGGCGTTTATAAGGCTTTCAGATAGGGGAAATGTCAGTGAGCATTCCGATTTCAGTTCCAGAGCGATTCGCCCAATGAGTCCTTGATATTTAGTCGTTTTCTGCCAATTTTCTGGATTTTTGAAAATTTCACTTTTTTGTGAAAATATCCACTAAATGAGAGAATAATGTGTGTGAGGGTACCCCAGGAGAGTTCCAAATGTGTGTGGGTAGAATATATATCCCACTGGGGTAAAATTGAAAAAAGTTGAAAAAAATATTTTTGGGGACTTAGTCATTTTTCCGGCGTTATCAGACTTTCAGATAGGGGAAATGTGAGTGAGCGTTCCAATTTCAGTTCCAGAGCGATTCGCCCAATGAGTCCTTGATATTTAGTCGTTTTCAGCCAATTTTGAGGATTTTTGAAAATTTCACTTTTTTGTGAAAATATCCACTAAATGAGAGAATAATAAGTGTGAGTGTACCCCAGGAGAGTTCCAAATGTGTGTGGGTAGAATATATATCCCACGGGGGTAAAATTCAAAAAAGGTGAAAAAATTTTTTTTTGGGACTTAGTCATTTTTCCGGCGTTATCAGACTTTCAGATAGGGGAAATGTGAGTGAGCATTCCAATTTCAGATCCAGAGCGATTCGTCCAATGAGTTCTTGATATTTAGTCGTTTTCAGCCAATTTTCTGGATTTTTGAAAATTTCACTTTTTTGTGAAAATATCCACTAAATGAGGGAATAATATGTGTGAGGGTACCCCAGGAGAGTTCCAAATGTGTGTGGGTAGAATATATATCCCAAAGGGGTAAAATTGAAAAAAGTTGAAAAATTTTTTTTTTTGGACTTAGTCATTTTTCCTGCGTTATCAGACTTTCAGATAGGGGAAATGTCAGTGAGTATTCCAATTTCAGTTCCAGAGCGATTCGCCCAATGAGTCCTTGATATTTAGTTGTTTTCAGCCAATTTTCTGGATTTTTGAAAATTTCACTTTTTTGTGAAAATATCCACTAAATGAGGGAATAATATGTGTGAGGGAATCCCAGGAGAGTTCCAAATGTGTGTGGGTAGAATATATATCCCACGGGGATAAAATTGAAAAAAGTTGAAAAAAAAATGTTTTTTGGACTTAGTAATTTTTCCGGCGTTTATCAGACTTTCAGATAGGGGAAATGTCAGTGAGCGTTCCGATTTCAGTTCCAGAGCGATTCGTCCAATGAGTCCTTGATATTTAGTCGTTTTCAGCCAATTTTCTGGATTTTTAAAAATTTCAATTTTTTATGAAAATATCCACTAAATGAGGGAATAATATGTGTGAGGGTTCCCCAGGAGAGTTCCAAATGTGTGTGGGTAGAATATATATCCCACGGGGGTAAAATTGAAAAAAGTTGAAAAAAAATTTTTTTTGGACTTAGTCATTTTTCCGCCGTTTATCAGACTTTCAGATAGGGGAAATGTCAGTGAGCATTCTGATTTCAGTTCCAGAGCGATTCGCCCAATGAGTCCTTGATATTTAGTCGTTTTCAGCCAATTTTCTGGATTTTTGAAAATGTCACTTTTTTGTGAAAATATCCACTAAATGAGAGAATAATATGTGTGAGGGTACCCCAGGAGAGTTCCAAATGTGTGTGGGTAGAATATATATCCCACGGGGGTAAAATTGAAAAAAGTTGAAAAAAATATTTTTGGGGACTTAGTCATTTTTCCGGTGTTATCAGACTTTCAGATAGGGGAAATGTTAGTGAGCGTTCCGATTTCAGTTCCAGAGCGATTCGCCCAATGAGTCCTTGATATTTAGTCGTTTTCAGCCAATTTTGAGGATTTTTGAAAATTTCACTTTTTTGTGAAAATATCCACTAAATGAGAGAATAATAAGTGTGAGTGTACCCCAGGAGAGTTCCAAATGTGTGTGGGTAGAAAATATATCCCACGGGGGTAAAATTGAAAAAAGTTGAAAAAAATTTTTTTGGGGACTTAGTCATTTTTCCGGCGTTATCAGACTTTCAGATAGGGGAAATGTGAGTGAGCGTTCCGATTTCAGATCCAGAGCGATTCGTCCAATGAGTCCTTGATATTTAGTCGTTTTCAGCCAATTTTCTGGATTTTTGAAAATTTCACTTTTTTGTGAAAATATCCACTAAATGAGGGAATAATATGTGTGAGGGTACCCAAGGAGAGTTCCAAATGTGTGCGGGTAGAATATATATCCCAAGGGGGTAAAATTGAAAAAAGTTGAAAAATTTTTTTTTTTGGACTTAGTCATTTTTCCTGCGTTTATCATACTTTGAGATAGGGGGATATGTCAGTGAGCGTTCCGATTTCAGTTCCAGAGCGATTCGCCCATTGAGTCCTTGATATTTAGTCGTTTTCAGCCAATTTTCTGGATTTTTGAAAATTTCACTTTTTTGTGAAAATATCCACTAAATGAGGGAATAATATGTGTGAGGGTACCCCAGGAGAATTCCAAATGTGTGTGGGTAGAATTGATATCCCACCGGGGTAAAATTGAAAAAAGTTGAAAAAAATTTTTTTTTGGACTTAGTCATTTTTCCGGCGTTTATCAGACTTTCAGATACCAGAAATGTCAGTGAGCGTTCCGATTTCAGTTCCAGAGCGATTCGCCCAATGAGTCCTTGATGTTTAGTCGTTTTCAGCCAATTTTGTGGATTTTTGAAAATTTCACTTTTTTGTGAAAATATCCACTAAATGAGAGAATAATATGTGTGAGTGTACCCCAGGAGAGTTCCAAATGTGTGTGGGTAGAATATATATCCCACGGGGTAAAATTGAAAAAAGTTTTAAAAAAAAATTTCTTTGACTTAGTCATTTTTCCGGCATTTATCAGACTTTCAGATAGGGTAAATGTGAGTGAGCGTTCTGATTTCAGTTCCAGAGTGATTCGCACAATGAGTCCTTGATATTTAGTCGTTTTCAGCCAATTTTCTGGATTTTTGAAAATTTCACTTTTTTGTGAAAATATCCACTAACTGAGAGAATAATATGTGTGAGGGTACCCCAGGAGAATTCCAAATGTTTGTGGGTAGAATATATATCCCACCGGGGTAAAATTGAAAAAAGTTGAAAAAAATTTTTTTTTGGACTTAGTCATTTTTCCTGCGTTATCAGACTTTCAGATAGGGGAAATGTGAGTGAGCGTTCCGATTTCAGATCCAGAGCGATTCGTCCAATGAGTCCTTGATATTTAGTCGTTTTCAGCCAATTTTGAGGATTTTTGAAAATTTCACTTTTTTGTGAAAATATCCACTAAATGAGAGAATAATAAGTGTGAGTGTACCCCAGGAGAGTTTCAAATGTGTGTGGGTAGAATATATATCCCACGGGGGTAAAATTGAAAAAAGTTGAAAAAAAATTTTTTTTGGACTTAGTCAGTTTTCCGGCGTTTATCAGACTTTCAGATAGGGGAAATGTCAGTGAGCGTTCCGATTTCAGTTCCAGAGCGATTCGCCCAATGAGTCCTTGATATTTAGTCGTTTTCAGCCAATTTTCTGGATTTTTGAAAATTTCACTTTTTTGTGAAAATATCCACTAAATGAGGGAATAATATGTGTGAGGGTACCCCAGGAGAGTTCCAAATGTGTGTGGGTAGAATATATATCCCACAGGGGTAAAATGGAAAAAAGTTGAAAAAAATTTTTTTTTGGACTTAGTCATTTTTCCGTCGTTTATCAGACTTCCAGATAGGGGAATTGTCAGTGAGCGTTCCGATTTCAGTTCCAGAGCGATTCGCCCAATGAGTCCTTGATATTTAGTCGTTTTCAGCCAATTTTCTGGATTTTTGAAAATTTCACTTTTTTGTGAAAATAACCACTAAATGAGGTAATAATATGTGTGACTATACCCCAGGAGAGTTACAATTTTGTATGGGTAGAATATATATCCCACGGGGGTAAAATTGAAAACAGTTGAAAAAAAATTTTTTTTGGACTTAGTCAGTTTTCCGGCGTTTATCAGACTTTCAGATAGGGGAAATGTCAGTGAGCGTTCCGATTTCAGTTCCAGAGCGATTCGCCCAATGAGTCCTTGATATTTAGTCGTTTTCAGCCAATTTTCTGGATTTTTAAAAATTTCACTTTTTTGTGAAAATATCCACTAAATGAGGGAATAATATGTGTGAGGGTACCCCAGGAGAGTTCCAAATGTGTGTGGGTAGAAAATATATCCCACGGGGGTAAAATTGAAAAAAGTTGAAAAAATTTTTTTTTGGGACTTAGTCATTTTTCCGGCGTTATCAGACTTTCAGATAGGGGAAATGTGAGTGAGCGTTCCGATTTCAGATCCAGAGCGATTCGTCCAATGAGTCCTTGATATTTAGTCGTTTTCAGGAAATTTTCTGGATTTTTGAAAATTTCACTTTTTTGTGAAAATATCCACTAAATGAGGGAATAATATGTGTGAGGGTACCCCAGGAGAATTCCAAATGTGTGTGGGTAGAATTGATATCCCACCGGGGTAAAATTGAAAAAAGTTGAAAAAAATTTTTTTTTGGACTTAGTCATTTTTCCGGCGTTTATCAGACTTTCAGATAACAGAAATGTCAGTGAGCGTTCCGATTTCAGTTCCAGAGCGATTCGCCCAATGAGTCCTTGATGTTTAGTCGTTTTCAGCCAATTTTGTGGATTTTTGAAAATTTCACTTTTTTGTGAAAATATCCACTAAATGAGAGAATAATATGTGTGAGTGTACCCCAGGAGAGTTCCAAATGTGTGTGGGTAGAATATATATCCCACGGGGTAAAATTGAAAAAAGTTTTAAAAAAAAATTTCTTTGACTTAGTCATTTTTCCGGCGTTTATCAGACTTTCAGATAGGGGAAATGTGAGTGAGCGTTCTGATTTCAGTTCCAGAGCGATTCGCACAATGAGTCCTTGATATTTAGTCGTTTTCAGCCAATTTTCTGGATTTTTGAAAATTTCACTTTTTTGTGAAAATATCCACTAACTGAGAGAATAATATGTGTGAGGGTACCCCAGGAGAATTCCAAATGTTTGTGGGTAGAATATATATCCCACCGGGGTAAAATTGAAAAAAGTTGAAAAAAATTTTTTTTTGGACTTAGTCATTTTTCCTGCGTTTATCAGACTTTCAGATAGGGGAAATGTCAGTGAGCATTCAGTTTTCAGTTCCAGAGCGATTCGCCCAATGAGTCCTTGATATTTAGTCGTTTTCAGCCAATTTTCTGGATTTTTGAAAATTTCACTTTTTTGTGAAAATATCAACTAAATGACGGAATAATATGTGTGAGGGTACCCAAGGAGAGTTCCAAATGTGTGTGGGTAGAATATGTATCCCACGGGGGTAAAATTGAAAAAAGTTGAAAAAAAAATTTTTTGGGACTTAGTCATTTTTCCGTCGTTTATCAGACTTTCAGATAGGGGAATTGTCAGTGAGCGTTCCAATTTCAATTCCAGAGCGATTCGCCCAATGAGTCCTTGATATTTAGTCGTTTTCAGCCAATTTTCTGGATTTTTGAAAATTTCACTTTTTTGTGAAAATATCCACTAAATGAGGGAATAATATGTGTGAGGGTACCCCAGGAGAGTTCCAAATGTGTGTGGGTAGAATATATATCCCACGCGAATAAAATTGAAAAAAGTTGAAAAAAATTTTTTTTTGGACTTAGTCATTTTTCCGGCGTTTATCAGACTTTCAGATAGCGGATATGTCAGTGAGCATTCCTTTTTCAGTTCCAGAGCAATTCGCCCAATGAGTCCTTGATATGTAGTCATTTTCAGCCAATTCTCTGGATTTTTAAAAATTTCACTTTTTTGTGAAAATATCCACTAAATGAGGGAATAATATGTGTGAGGGTACCCCAGGAGAGTTCCAAATGTGTGTGGGTAGAATATATATCCCACAGGGGTAAAATTGAAAAAAGTTGCAAAAAAATTTTTTGGGCACTTAGTCATTTTTCCGGCGTTTATCAGACTTTCAGATAGGGGAAATGTGAGTGAGCATTCCGATTTCAGTTCCAGAGCGATTCGCCCAATGAGTCCTTGATATTTAGTCGTTTTCAGCCAATTTTCTGGATTTTTGAAAATTTCACTTTTTTGTGAAAATATCCACTAAATGAGGGAATAATATGTGTGAGGGTACCCCAGGAGAGTTCCAAATGTGTGTGGGTAGAATATATATCCATGGGGTTAAAATTGAAAAAAGTTGAAAAATTTTTTTTTTTGAACTTAGTCATTTGTCCGGCGTTTATCAGACATTCAGATAGGGGAAATGTGAGTGAGCATTCCGACTTCAGTTCCAGAGCGATTCGCCCAATGAGTCCTTGATATTTAGTCGTTTTCAGCCAATTTTCTGGATTTTTGAAAATTTCACTTTTTTGTGAAAATATCCACTAAATGAGGGAATAATATGTGTGAGGGTACCCCAGGAGAGTTCCAAATGTGTGTGGGTAGAATATATATCCCATGGGGGTAAAATTGAAAAAAGTTGAAAAAATTTTTTTTTTGAACTTAGTCATTTTTCCGGCGTTTATCAGACTTTCAGATAGGGGAAATGTGAGTGAGCATTCCGATTTCAGTTCCAGAGTGATTCGCCCAATGAGTCCTTGATATTTAGTCGTTTTCAGCCAATTTTCTGGATTTTTGAAAATTTCACTTTTTTGTGAAAATATCCACTAAATGACGAAATAATATGTGTGAGGGTACCCAAGGAGAGTTCCAAATGTGTGTGGGTAGAATTGATATCCCACCGGGGTAAAATTGAAAAAAGTTGAAAAAAATTTTTTTTTGGACTTAGTCATTTTTCCGGCGTTTATCAGACTTTCAGATACCAGAAATGTCAGTGAGCATTCCGATTTCAGTTCCAGAGCGATTCGCCCAATGAGTCCTTGATGTTTAGTCGTTTTCAGCCAATTTTGTGGATTTTTGAAAATTTCACTTTTTTGTGAAAATATCCACTAAATGAGAGAATAATATGTGTGAGTGTACCCCAGGAGAGTTCCAAATGTGTGTGGGTAGAATATATATCCCACGGGGTAAAATTGAAAAAAGTTTTAAAAAAAAATTTCTTTGACTTAGTCATTTTTCCGGCGTTTATCAGACTTTCAGATAGGGGAAATGTGAGTGAGCGTTCTGATTTCAGTTCCAGAGCGATTCGCACAATGAGTCCTTGATATTTAGTCGTTTTCAGCCAATTTTCTGGATTTTTGAAAATTTCACTTTTTTGTGAAAATATCCACTAACTGAGAGAATAATATGTGTGAGGGTACCCCAGGAGAATTCCAAATGTTTGTGGGTAGAATATATATCCCACCGGGGTAAAATTGAAAAAAGTTGAAAAAAAATTTTTTTTGGACTTAGTCATTTTTCCTGCGTTTATCAGACTTTCAGATAGGGGAAATGTCAGTGAGCGTTCAGTTTTCAGTTCCAGAGCGATTCGCCCAATGAGTCCTTGATATTTAGTCGTTTTCAGCCAATTTTCTGGATTTTTGAAAATTTCACTTTTTTGTGAAAATATCAACTAAATGACGGAATAATATGTGTGAGGGTACCCCAGGAGAGTTCCAAATGTGTGTGGGTAGAATATATATCCCACGGGGGTAAAATTGAAAACAGTTGAAAAAAAATTTTTTTTGGACTTAGTCAGTTTTCCGGCGTTTATCAGACTTTCAGATAGGGGAAATGTCAGTGAGCGTTCCGATTTCAGTTCCAGAGCGATTCGCCCAATGAGTCCTTGATATTTAGTCGTTTTCAGCCAATTTTCTGGATTTTTAAAAATTTCACTTTTTTGTGAAAATATCCACTAAATGAGGGAATAATATGTGTGAGGGTACCCCAGGAGAGTTCCAAATGTGTGTGGGTAGAAAATATATCCCACGGGGGTAAAATTGAAAAAAGTTGAAAAAATTTTTTTTTGGGACTTAGTCATTTTTCCGGCGTTATCAGACTTTCAGATAGGGGAAATGTGAGTGAGCGTTCCGATTTCAGATCCAGAGCGATTCGTCCAATGAGTCCTTGATATTTCGTCGTTTTCAGCCAATTTTCTGGATTTTTGAAAATTTCACTTTTTTGTGAAAATATCCACTAAATGAGGGAATAATATGTGTGAGGGTACCCCAGGAGAATTCCAAATGTGTGTGGGTAGAATTGATATCCCACCGGGGTAAAATTGAAAAAAGTTGAAAAAAATTTTTTTTTGGACTTAGTCATTTTTCCGGCGTTTATCAGACTTTCAGATACCAGAAATGTCAGTGAGCGTTCCGATTTCAGTTCCAGAGCGATTCGCCCAATGAGTCCTTGATGTTTAGTCGTTTTCAGCCAATTTTGTGGATTTTTGAAAATTTCACTTTTTTGTGAAAATATCCACTAAATGAGAGAATAATATGTGTGAGTGTACCCCAGGAGAGTTCCAAATGTGTGTGGGTAGAATATATATCCCACGGGGTAAAATTGAAAAAAGTTTTAAAAAAAAATTTCTTTGACTTAGTCATTTTTCCGGCGTTTATCAGACTTTCAGATAGGGGAAATGTCAGTGAGCGTTCAGTTTTCAGTTCCAGAGCGATTCGCCCAATGAGTCCTTGATATTTAGTCGTTTTCAGCCAATTTTCTGGATTTTTAAAAATTTCACTTTTTTGTGAAAATATCCACTAAATGAGGGAATAATATGTGTGAGGGTACCCCAGGAGAGTTCCAAATGTGTGTGGGTAGAAAATATATCCCACGGGGGTAAAATTGAAAAAAGTTGAAAAAATTTTTTTTTGGGACTTAGTCATTTTTCCGGCGTTATCAGACTTTCAGATAGGGGAAATGTGAGTGAGCGTTCCGATTTCAGATCCAGAGCGATTCGTCCAATGAGTCCTTGATATTTCGTCGTTTTCAGCCAATTTTCTGGATTTTTGAAAATTTCACTTTTTTGTGAAAATATCCACTAAATGAGGGAATAATATGTGTGAGGGTACCCCAGGAGAATTCCAAATGTGTGTGGGTAGAATTGATATCCCACCGGGGTAAAATTGAAAAAAGTTGAAAAAAATTTTTTTTTGGACTTAGTCATTTTTCCTGCGTTTATCATACTTTGAGATAGGGGGATATGTCAGTGAGCGTTCCGATTTCAGTTCCAGAGCGATTCGCCCATTGAGTCCTTGATATTTAGTCGTTTTCAGCCAATTTTCTGGATTTTTGAAAATTTCACTTTTTTGTCAAAATATCCACTAAATGAGGGAATAATATGTGTGAGTGTACCCCAGGAGAGTTCCAAATGTGTGTGGGTAGAATATATATCCCACGGGGTAAAATTGAAAAAAGTTTTAAAAAAAAATTTCTTTGACTTAGTCATTTTTCCGGCGTTTATCAGACTTTCAGATAGGGGAAATGTGAGTGAGCGTTCTGATTTCAGTTCCAGAGCGATTCGCACAATGAGTCCTTGATATTTAGTCGTTTTCAGCCAATTTTCTGGATTTTTGAAAATTTCACTTTTTTGTGAAAATATCCACTAACTGAGAGAATAATATGTGTGAGGGTACCCCAGGAGAATTCCAAATGTTTGTGGGTAGAATATATATCCCACCGGGGTAAAATTGAAAAAAGTTGAAAAAAATTTTTTTTTGGACTTAGTCATTTTTCCTGCGTTTATCAGACTTTCAGATAGGGGAAATGTCAGTGAGCGTTCAGTTTTCAGTTCCAGAGCGATTCGCCCAATGAGTCCTTGATATTTAGTCGTTTTCAGCCAATTTTCTGGATTTTTGAAAATTTCACTTTTCTTGTGAAAATATCCACTAAATGAGAGAATAATATGTGTGAGTGTACCCAAGGAGAGTGACAAATGTGTGTGGGTAGAATATATATCCCACGGGGGTAAAATTGAAAAAAGTTGAAAAAAAATTTTTTTGGGACTCAGACATTTTTCCGGCGTTTATCAGACTTTCAGATAGCGGATATGTCAGTGAGCATTCCGATTTCAGTTCCAGAGCGATTCGCCCAATGAGTCCTTGATATTTAGTCATTTTCAGCCAATTTTCTGGATTTTTAAAAATTTCACTTTTTTGTGAAAATATCCACTAAATGAGGGAATAATATGTGTGAGGGTACCCCAGGAGAGTTCCAAATGTGTGTGGGTAGAATATATATCCCACGCGAATAAAATTGAAAAAAGTTGAAAAAATTTTTTTTTTGGACTTAGTCATTTTTCCGGCGTTTATCAGACTTTCAGATAGCGGATATGTCAGTGAGCATTCCTTTTTCAGTTCCAGAGCAATTCGCCCAATGAGTCCTTGATATGTAGTCATTTTCAGCCAATTCTCTGGATTTTTAAAAATTTCACTTTTTTGTGAAAATATCCACTAAATGAGGGAATAATATGTGTGAGGGTGCCCCAGGAGAGTTCCAAATTTGTGTGGGTAGAATATATATCCCACAGGGGTAAAATTGAAAAAAGTTGCAAAAAAATTTTTTTGGCACTTAGTCATTTTTCCGGCGTTTATCAGACTTTCAGATAGGGGAAATGTGAGTGAGCATTCCGATTTCAGTTCCAGAGCGATTCGCCCAATGAGTCCTTGATATTTAGTCGTTTTCAGCCAATTCTCTGGATTTTTGAAAATTTCACTTTTTTGTGAAAATATCCACTAAATGAGGGAATAATATGTGTGAGGGTACCCCAGGAGAGTTCCAAATGTGTGTGGGTAGAATATATATCCATGGGGGTAAAATTGAAAAAAGTTGAAAAATTTTTTTTTTTGAACTTAGTCATTTTTCCGGCGTTTATCAGACATTCAGATAGGGGAAATGTGAGTGAGCATTCCGACTTCAGTTCCAGAGCGATTCGCCCAATGAGTCCTTGATGTTTAGTCGTTTTCAGCCAATTTTCTGGATTTTTGAAAATTTCACTTTTTTGTGAAAATATCCACTAAATGAGGGAATAATATGTGTGAGGGTACCCCAGGAGAGTTCCAAATGTGTGTGGGTAGAATATATATCCCACGGGGGTAAAATTTAAAAAAGTTGAAAAAAATTTTTTTGGGACTTAGTCATTTTTCCGGCGTTTATCAGACTTTCAGATAGGGGAAATGTGAGTGAGCGTTCCGATTTCAGTTCCAGAGCGATTCGCCCAATGAGTCCTTGATATTTAGTCGTTTTCTGCCAATTTTCTGGATTTTTAAAAATTTCACTTTTTTGTGAAAATATCCACTAAATGAGGGAATAATATGTGTGAGGGTACCCCAGGAGAGTTCCAAATGTGTGTGGGTAGAAAATATATCCCACGGGGGTAAAATTGAAAAAAGTTGAAAAAATTTTTTTTTGGGACTTAGTCATTTTTCCGGCGTTATCAGACTTTCAGATAGGGGAAATGTGAGTGAGCGTTCCGATTTCAGATCCAGAGCGATTCGTCCAATGAGTCCTTGATATTTAGTCGTTTTCAGCCAATTTTCTGGATTTTTGAAAATTTCACTTTTTTGTGAAAATATCCACTAAATGAGGGAATAATATGTGTGAGTGTACCCCAGGAGAGTTCCAAATGTGTGTGGGTAGAATATATATCCCACGGGGTAAAATTGAAAAAAGTTTTAAAAAAAAATTTCTTTGACTTAGTCATTTTTCCGGCGTTTATCAGACTTTCAGATAGGGGAAATGTGAGTGAGCGTTCTGAATTCAGTTCCAGAGCGATTCGCACAATGAGTCCTTGATATTTAGTCGTTTTCAGCCAATTTTCTGGATTTTTGAAAATTTCACTTTTTTGTGAAAATATCCACTAACTGAGAGAATAATATGTGTGAGGGTACCCCAGGAGAATTCCAAATGTTTGTGGGTAGAATATATATCCCACCGGGGTAAAATTGAAAAAAGTTGAAAAAAAATTTTTTTTGGACTTAGTCATTTTTCCTGCGTTTATCAGACTTTCAGATAGGGGAAATGTCAGTGAGCGTTCAGTTTTCAGTTCCAGAGCGATTCGCCCAATGAGTCCTTGATATTTAGTCGTTTTCAGCCAATTTTCTGGATTTTTGAAAATTTCACTTTTCTTGTGAAAATATCCACTAAATGAGAGAATAATATGTGTGAGTGTACCCAAGGAGAGTGACAAATGTGTGTGGGTAGAATATATATCCCACGGGGGTAAAATTGAAAAAAGTTGAAAAAAATTTTTTTTGGGACTTAGACATTTTTCCGGCGTTTATCAGACTTTCAGATAGCAGATATGTCAGTGAGCATTCCGATTTCAGTTCCAGAGCGATTCGCCCAATGAGTCCTTGATATTTAGTCATTTTCAGCCAATTTTCTGGATTTTTAAAAATTTCACTTTTTTGTGAAAATATCCACTAAATGAGGGAATAATATGTGTGAGGGTACCCCAGGAGAGTTCCAAATGTGTGTGGGTAGAATATATATCCCACGCGAATAAAATTGAAAAAAGTTGAAAAAATTTTTTTTTTGGACTTAGTCATTTTTCCGGCGTTTATCAGACTTTCAGATAGCGGTTATGTCAGTGAGCATTCCTTTTTCAGTTCCAGAGCAATTCGCCCAATGAGTCCTTGATATGTAGTCATTTTCAGCCAATTCTCTGGATTTTTAAAAATTTCACTTTTTTGTGAAAATATCCACTAAATGAGGGAATAATATGTGTGAGGGTACCCCAGGAGAGTTCCAAATGTGTGTGGGTAGAATATATATCCCACAGGGGTAAAATTGAAAAAAGTTGCAAAAAAATTTTTTTGGCACTTAGTCATTTTTCCGGCGTTTATCAGACTTTCAGATAGGGGAAATGTGAGTGAGCATTCCGATTTCAGTTCCAGAGCGATTCGCCCAATGAGTCCTTGATATTTAGTCGTTTTCAGCCAATTTTCTGGATTTTTGAAAATTTCACTTTTTTGTGAAAATATCCACTAAATGAGGGAATAATATGTGTGAGGGTACCCCAGGAGAGTTCCAAATGTGTGTGGGTAGAATATATATCCCATGGGGGTAAAATTGAAAAAAGTTGAAAAAAATTTTTTTTTGAACTTAGTCATTTTTCCGGCGTTTATCAGACTTTCAGATAGGGGAAATGTGAGTGAGCATTCCGATTTCAGTTCCAGAGCGATTCGCCCAATGAGTCCTTGATATTAAGTCGTTTTCAGCCAATTTTCTGGATTTTTAAAAATTTCACTTTTTTGTGAAAATATCCACTAAATGAGGGAATAATATGTGTGAGGGTACCCCAGGAGAGTTCCAAATGTGTGTGGGTAGAATATATATCCCACGGGGGTAAAATTTAAAAAAGTTGAAAAAAATTTTTTTGGGACTTAGTCATTTTTCCGGCGTTTATCAGACTTTCAGATAGGAGAAATGTCAGTGAGCGTTCCGATTTCAGTGCCAGAGCGATTTGGCCAATGAGTCCTTGATATTTAGTCGTTTTCAGCCAATTTTCTGGATTTTTGAAAATTTCACTTTTTTGTGAAAATATCCACTAAATGACGGAATAATATGTGTGAGGGTACCCCAGGAGAGTTCCAAATGTGTGTGGGTAGAATATATATCCCTCGGGGATAAAATTGAAAAAAGTTGAAAAAAATTTTTTTTTGGACTTAGTCATTTTTCCGGCGTTTATCAGACTTTAAGATAGCGGATATGTCAGTGAGCGTTCCGATTTCAGTTCTAGAGCGATTCGCCCAATGAGTCCTTGATATTTAGTCGTTTTCAGCCAATTTTCTGGATTTTTAAAAATTTCACTTTTTTGTGAAAATATCCACTAAATGAGGGAATAATATGTGTGAGGGTACCCCAGGAGAGTTCCAAATGTGTGTGGGTAGAATATATATCCCACGGGGGTAAAATTTAAAAAAGATGAAAAAAATTTTTTTTGGACTTAGTCATTTTTCCGGCGTTTATCAGACTTTCAGATAGGGGAAATGTGAGTGAGCATTCCGATTTCAGTTCCAGAGCGATTCGCCCAATGAGTCCTTGATATTTAGTCGTTTTCAGCCAATTTTCTGGATTTTTGAAAATTTCACTTTTTTGTGAAAATATCCACTAATTGAGGGATTAATATGTGTGAGGGTACCCCAGGAGAGTTCCAAATGTGTGTGGGTAGAATATATATCCCACGGGGGTAAAATTCAAAAAAGGAGAAAATTTTTTTTTTTGGACTTAGTCATTTTTCCGGCGTTTATCAGACTTTCAGATAGGGGAAATGTCAGTGAGTGTTCCGATTTCAGTTCCAGAGTGATTTGCCCAATGAGTCCTTGATATTTAGTCATTTTCAGCCAATTTTCTGGATTTTTAAAAATTTCACTTTTTTGTGAAAATATCCACTAAATGAGAGAATAATATGTGTGAGGGTACCCCAGGAGAGTTCCAAATGTGTGTGGGTAGAATATATATCCCACAGGGGTAAAATTGAAAAAAGTTGCAAAAAAATTTTTTTGGCACTTAGTCATTTTTCCGGCGTTTATCAGACTTTCAGATAGGGGAAATGTGAGTGAGCATTCCGATTTCAGTTCCAGAGCGATTCGCCCAATGAGTCCTTGATATTTAGTCGTTTTCAGCCAATTTTCTGGATTTTTGAAAATTTCACTTTTTTGTGAAAATATCCACTAAATGAGGGAATAATATGTGTGAGGGTACCCCAGGAGAGTTCCAAATGTGTGTGGGTAGAATATATATCCCATGGGGGTAAAATTGAAAAAAGTTGAAAAAATTTTTTTTTTGAACTTAGTAATTTTTCCGGCGTTTATCAGACTTTCAGATAGGGGAAATGTGAGTGAGCATTCCGATTTCAGTTCCAGAGCGATTCGCCCAATGAGTCCTTGATATTAAGTCGTTTTCAGCCAATTTTCTGGATTTTTAAAAATTTCACTTTTTTGTGAAAATATCCACTAAATGAGGGAATAATATGTGTGAGGGTACCCCAGGAGAGTTCCAAATGTGTGTGGGTAGAATATATATCCCACGGGGGTAAAATTTAAAAAAGTTGAAAAAAATTTTTTTGGGACTTAGTCATTTTTCCGGCGTTTATCAGACTTTCAGATAGGAGAAATGTCAGTGAGCGTTCCGATTTCAGTGCCAGAGCGATTTGGCCAATGAGTCCTTGATATTTAGTCGTTTTCAGCCAATTTTCTGGATTTTTGAAAATTTCACTTTTTTGTGAAAATATCCACTAAATGACGGAATAATATGTGTGAGGGTACCCCAGGAAAGTTCCAAATGTGTGTGGGTAGAATATATATCCCTCGGGGGTAAAATTGAAAAAAGTTTAAAAAAATTTTTTTTTGGACTTAGTCATTTTTCCGGCGTTTATCAGACTTTAAGATAGCGGATATGTCAGTGAGCGTTCCGATTTCAGTTCTAGAGCGATTCGCCCAATGAGTCCTTGATATTTAGTCGTTTTCAGCCAATTTTCTGGATTTTTGAAAATGTCACTTTTTTGTGAAAATATCCACTAAATGAGAGAATAATATGTGTGAGGGTACCCAAGGAGAGTTCCAAATGTGTGTGGGTAGAATATATATCCCACGGGGGTAAAATTGAAAAAAGTTGAAACATTTTTTTTTTTGGACTTAGTCATTTTTGCGAATTATCAGACTTTCAGATAGGGTAAAAGGCAGTGAGCGTTCCGATTTCAGTTCCAGAGCGATTCGCCCAATGAGTCCTTGATATTTAGTCGTTTTCAGCCAATTTTCTGGATTTTTAAAAATTTCACTTTTTTGTGAAAATATCCACTAAATGAGGGAATAATATGTGTGAGGGTACCCCAGGAGAGTTCCAAATGTGTGTGGGTAGAATATATATCCCACGGGGGTAAAATTTAAAAAAGATGAAAAAAATTTTTTTTGGACTTAGTCATTTTTGCGAATTATCAGACTTTCAGATAGGGGAAATGTGAGTGAGCATTCCGATTACAGTTCCAGAGCGATTCGCCCAATGAGTCCTTGATATTTAGTCGTTTTCAGCCAATTTTCTGGATTTTTGAAAATTTCACTTTTTTGTGAAAATATCCACTAATTGAGGGATTAATATGTGTGAGGGTACCCCAGGAGAGTTCCAAATGTGTGTGGGTAGAATATATATCCCACGGGGGTAAAATTGAAAAAAGTTGAAACATTTTTTTTTTTGGACTTAGTCATTTTTGCGAATTATCAGACTTTCAGATAGGGGAAATGTGAGTGAGCGTTCCGATTTCAGTGCCAGAGCGATTTGGCCAATGAGTCCTTGATATTTAGTCGTTTTCAGCCAATTTTCTGGATTTTTGAAAATTTCACTTTTTTGTGAAAATATCCACTAAATGACGGAATAATATGTGTGAGGGTACCCCAGGAGAGTTCCAAATGTGTGTGGGTAGAATATATATCCCTCGGGGGTAAAATTGAAAAAAGTTGAAAAAAAATTTTTTTTGGACTTAGTCATTTTTCCGGCGTTTATCAGACTTTCAGATAGCGGATATGTCAGTGAGCATTCCGATTTCAGTTCCAGAGCGATTCGCCCAATGAGTCCCTGATATTTAGTCGTTTTCAGTCAATTTTCTGGATTTTTGAAAATTTCACTTTTTTTGTGAAAATATCCACTAAATGAGGGAATAATATGTGTGAGGGTACCCCAGGAGAGTTCCAAATGTGTGTGGGTAGAATATATATCCCACAGGGGTAAAATTGAAAAAAGTTGAAAAAAATTTTTTTTGGGACTTAGTCATTTTTCCGTCGTTTATCAGACTTTCAGATAGGGGAATTGTCAGTAAGCGTTCCGATTTCAGTTCCAGAGTGATTCGCCCAATGAGTCCTTGATATTAAGTCGTTTTCAGCCAATTTTCTGGATTTTTGAAAATTTCACTTTTTTGTGAAAATATCCACTAAATGATTGAATAATATGTGTGAGGGTACCCCAGGAGAGTTCCAAATGTGTGTGGGTAGAATATATATCCCACGGGGGTAAAATTGAAAAAAGTTGCAAAAAAACTTTTTTGGACTTAGTCTTTTTTCCGGCGTTTATCAGACTTTCAGATAGCGGATATGTCAGTGAGCGTTCCGATTTCAGTTCCAGAGCGATTTGGCCAATGAGTTCCTGATATTTAGTCGTTTTCAACCAATTTTCTGGATTTTTGAAAATTTCACTTTTTTGTGAAAATATCCACTAAATGAGAGAATAATATGTGTGAGGGTACCCAAGGAGAGTTCCAAATGTGTGTGGGTAGAATATATATCCCACGGAGGTAAAATTGAAAAAAGTTGAAAAAAATTTTTTTTGGGACTTAGTCATTTTTCCGTCGTTTATCAGACTTTCAGATAGGGGAATTGTCAGTAAGCATTCTGATTTCAGTTCCAGAGTGATTCGCCCAATGAGTCCTTGATATTAAGTCGTTTTCAGCCAATTTTCTGGATTTTTGAAAATTTCACTTTTTTGTGAAAATATCCACTAAATGATTGAACAATATGTGTGAGGGTACCCCAGGAGAGTTCCAAATGTGTGTGGGTAGAATATATATCCCACGGGGGTAAAATTGAAAAAAGTTGAAAAAATTTTTTTTTGGGACTTAGTCATTTTTCCGGCGTTTATCAGACTTTCAGATAGCGGATATGTCAGTGAGCGCTCCGATTTCAGTTCCAGAGCGATTCGCCCAATGAATCCTTGATATTTAGTCGTTTTTAGCCAATTTTCTGGATTTTTGAAAATTTCACTTTTTTGTGAAAATATCCACTAAATGAGAGAATAATATGTGTGAGGGTACCCAAGGAGAGTTCCAAATGTGTGTGGGTAGAATATATATCCCACGGGGGTAAAATTGAAAAAAGTTGAAAAAATTTTTTTTTGGGACTTAGTCATTTTTCCGGCGTTTATCAGACTTTCAGATAGCGGATATGTCAGTGAGCGCTCCGATTTCAGTTCCAGAGCGATTCGCCCAATGAATCCTTGATATTTAGTCGTTTTTAGCCAATTTTCTGGATTTTTGAAAATTTCACTTTTTTGTGAAAATATCCACTAAATGAGAGAATAATATGTGTGAGGGTACCCAAGGAGAGTTCCAAATGTGTGTGGGTAGAATATATATCCCACGGGGGTAAAATTGAAAAAAGTTGAAACATTTTTTTTTTTGGACTTAGTCATTTTTGCGAATTATCAGACTTTCAGATAGGGGAAATGTCAGTGAGCGTTCCGATTTCAGTTCCAGAGCGATTCGCCCAATGATTCCTTGATATTTAGTCGTTTTCAGCCAATTTTCTGGATTTTTAAAAATTTCACTTTTTTGTGAAAATATCCACTAAATGAGGGAATAATATGTGTGAGGGTACCCCAGGAGAGTTCCAAATGTGTGTGGGTAGAATATATATCCCACGGGGGTAAAATTTAAAAAAGATGAAAAAAATTTTTTTTGGACTTAGTCATTTTTCCGGCGTTTATCAGACTTTCAGATAGGGGAAATGTGAGTGAGCATTCCGATTTCAGTTCCAGAGCGATTCGCCCAATGAGTCCTTGATATTTAGTCGTTTTCAGCCAATTTTCTGGATTTTTGAAAATTTCACTTTTTTGTGAAAATATCCACTAAATGAGGGAATAATATGTGTAATATGTGTGAGGGTACCCCAGGAGAGTTCCAAATGTGTGTGGGTAGAATACATATCCCACGGGGGTAAAATTGAAAAAAGTTGAAAAATTTTTTTTTTTGGACTTAGTCATTTTTCCGGCGTTTATCAGACTTTCAGATAGGAGAAATGTCAGTGAGCGTTCCGATTTCAGTGCCAGAGCGATTTGGCCAATGAGTCCTTGATATTTAGTCGTTTTCAGCCAATTTTCTGGATTTTGGAAAATTTCACTTTTTTGTGAAAATATCCACTAAATGACGGAATAATATGTGTGAGGGTACCCCAGGAGAGTTCCAAATGTGTGTGGGTAGAATATATATCCCTCGGGGGTAAAATTGAAAAAAGTTGAAAAAAATTTTTTGGGGGACTTAGTCATTTTTCCGGCGTTTATCCGACTTTCAGATAGGGGAAATGTGAGTGAGCATTCCAATTTCAGTTCCAGAGCGATTCGCCCAATGAGTCCTTGATATTTAGTCGTTTTCAGCCAATTTTCAGGATTTTTGAAAATTTCACTTTTTTGCGAAAATATGCACTAAATGAGAGAATAATATGTGTGAGGGTACCCAAGGAGAGTTCCAAATGTGTGTGGGTAGAATATATATCCCACGGGGGTAAAATTGAAAAAAGTTGAAACATTTTTTTTTTTGGACTTAGTCATTTTTGCGAATTATCAGACTTTCAGATAGGGGAAATGTGAGTGAGCGTTCCGATTTCAGTTCCAGAGTGATTCGCCCAATGAGTCCTTGATATTAAGTCGTTTTCAGCCAATTTTCTGGATTTTTGAAAATTTCACTTTTTTGTGAAAATATCCACTAAATGATTGAATAATATGTGTGAGGGTACCCCAGGAGAGTTCCAAATGTGTGTGGGTAGAATATATATCCCATGGAGGTAAAATTGAAAAAAGTTGCAAAAAAATTTTTTGGGACTTAGTCTTTTTTCCGGCGTTTATCAGACTTTCAGATAGGGGAAATGTCAGTGAGTGTTCCGATTTCAGTTCCAGAGTGATTTGCCCAATGAGTCCGTGATATTTAGTCATTTTCAGCCAATTTTCTGGATTTTTAAAAATTTCACTTTTTTGTGAAAATATCCACTAAATGAGAGAATAATATGTGTGAGGGTACCCAAGGAGAGTTCCAAATGTGTGTGGGTAGAATATATATCCCACGGAGGTAAAATTGAAAAAAGATGAAAAAAAATTTTTTTGGGACTTAGTCATTTTTCCGTCGTTTATCAGACTTTCAGATAGGGGAATTGTCAGTAAGCGTTCCGATTTCAGTTCCAGAGTGATTCGCCCAATGAGTCCTTGATATTAAGTCGTTTTCAGCCAATTTTCTGGATTTTTGAAAATTTCACTTTTTTGTGAAAATATCCACTAAATGATTGAATAATATGTGTGAGGGTACCCCAGGAGAATTCCAAATGTGTGTGGGTAGAATATATATCCCACGGGGGTAAAATTGAAAAAAGTTGAAAACATTTTTTTTTTGGACTTAGTCATTTTTCCGGCGTTTATCAGACTTTGAGATAGCGGATATGTCAGTGAGCGTTCTGATTTCAGTTCCAGAGCGATTCGACCAATGAATCCTTGATATTTAGTCGTTTTTAGCCAATTTTCTGGATTTTTGAAAATTTCACTTTTTTGTGAAAATATCCACTAAATGAGAGAATAATATGTGTGAGGGTACCCAAGGAGAGTTCCAAATGTGTGTGGGTAGAATATATATCCCACGGGGGTAAAATTGAAAAAAGTTGAAACATTTTTTTTTTTGGACTTAGTCATTTTTGCGAATTATCAGACTTTCAGATTGGGGAAATGTCAGTGAGCGTTCCTATTTCAGTTCCAGAGCGATTCGCCCAATGAGTCCTTGATATTTAGTCGTTTTCAGCCAATTTTCTGGATTTTTGAAAATTTCACTTTTTTGTGAAAATATCCACTAATTGAGGGATTAATATGTGTGAGGGTACCCCAGGAGAGTTCCAAATGTGTGTGGGTAGAATATATATCCCACGGGGGTAAAATTCAAAAAAAGAGAAAATTTTTTTTTTTTGGGACTTAGTCATTTTTCCGGCGTTTATCAGACTTTCAGATAGGGGAAATGTCAGTGAGTGTTCCGATTTCAGTTCCAGAGTGATTTGCCCAATGAGTCCGTGATATTTAGTCATTTTCAGCCAATTTTCTGGATTTTTAAAAATTTCACTTTTTTGTGAAAATATCCACTAAATGAGGGAATAATATGTGTGAGGGTACCCCAGGAGAGTTCCAAATGTGTGTGGGTAGAATGTATATCCCACAGGGGTAAAATTGAAAAAAGTTAAAAAAAATTTTTTTGGGGACTTAGTCATTTTTCCGGCGTTTATCCGACTTTCAGATAGGGGAAATGTGAGTGAGCGTTCTGATTTCAGTTCCAGAGTGATTCGCCCAATGAGTCCTTGATATTAAGTCGTTTTCAGCCAATTTTCTGGATTTTTGAAAATTTCACTTTTTTGTGAAAATATCCACTAAATGATTGAATAATATGTGTGAGGGTACCCCAGGAGAGTTCCAAATGTGTGTGGGTAGAATATATATCCCATGGAGGTAAAATTGAAAAAAGTTGCAAAAAAATTTTTTGGGACTTAGTCTTTTTTCCGGCGTTTATCAGACTTTCAGATAGGGGAAATGTCAGTGAGTGTTCCGATTTCAGTTCCAGAGTGATTTGCCCAATGAGTCCGTGATATTTAGTCATTTTCAGCCAATTTTCTGGATTTTTAAAAATTTCACTTTTTTGTGAAAATATCCACTAAATGAGAGAATAATATGTGTGAGGGTACCCAAGGAGAGTTCCAAATGTGTGTGGGTAGAATATATATCCCACGGAGGTAAAATTGAAAAAAGATGAAAAAAAATTTTTTTGGGACTTAGTCATTTTTCCGTCGTTTATCAGACTTTCAGATAGGGGAATTGTCAGTAAGCGTTCCGATTTCAGTTCCAGAGTGATTCGCCCAATGAGTCCTTGATATTAAGTCGTTTTCAGCCAATTTTCTGGATTTTTGAAAATTTCACTTTTTTGTGAAAATATCCACTAAATGATTGAATAATATGTGTGAGGGTACCCCAGGAGAATTCCAAATGTGTGTGGGTAGAATATATATCCCACGGGGGTAAAATTGAAAAAAGTTGAAAACATTTTTTTTTTGGACTTAGTCATTTTTCCGGCGTTTATCAGACTTTGAGATAGCGGATATGTCAGTGAGCATTCTGATTTCAGTTCCAGAGCGATTCGACCAATGAATCCTTGATATTTAGTCGTTTTTAGCCAATTTTCTGGATTTTTGAAAATTTCACTTTTTTGTGAAAATATCCACTAAATGAGAGAATAATATGTGTGAGGGTACCCAAGGAGAGTTCCAAATGTGTGTGGGTAGAATATATATCCCACGGGGGTAAAATTGAAAAAAGTTGAAACATTTTTTTTTTTGGACTTAGTCATTTTTGCGAATTATCAGACTTTCAGATTGGGGAAATGTCAGTGAGCGTTCCTATTTCAGTTCCAGAGCGATTCGCCCAATGAGTCCTTGATATTTAGTCGTTTTCAGCCAATTTTCTGGATTTTTGAAAATTTCACTTTTTTGTGAAAATATCCACTAATTGAGGGATTAATATGTGTGAGGGTACCCCAGGAGAGTTCCAAATGTGTGTGGGTAGAATATATATCCCACGGGGGTAAAATTCAAAAAAAGAGAAAATTTTTTTTTTTGGACTTAGTCATTTTTCCGGCGTTTATCAGACTTTCAGATAGGGGAAATGTCAGTGAGTGTTCCGATTTCAGTTCCAGAGTGATTTGCCCAATGAGTCCGTGATATTTAGTCATTTTCAGCCAATTTTCTGGATTTTTAAAAATTTCACTTTTTTGTGAAAATATCCACTAAATGAGGGAATAATATGTGTGAGGGTACCCCAGGAGAGTTCCAAATGTGTGTGGGTAGAATGTATATCCCACAGGGGTAAAATTGAAAAAAGTTGAAAAAAATTTTTGGGGGGACTTAGTCATTTTTCCGGCGTTTATCCGACTTTCAGATAGGGGAAATGTGAGTGAGCATTCCGATTTCAGTTCCAGAGTGATTCGCCCAATGAGTCCTTGATATTTAGTCGTTTTCAACCAATTTTCTGGATTTTTGAAAATTTCACTTTTTTGTGAAAATATCCACTAAATGATTGAATAATATGTGTGAGGGTACCCCAGGAGAGTTCCAAATGTGTGTGGGTAGAATATATATCCCACGGGGGTAAAATTGAAAAAAGTTGAAAAAATTTTTTTTTTGGACTTAGTCATTTTTCCGGCGTTTATCAGACTTTCAGATAGCGGATATGTCAGTGAGCGTTCCGATTTCAGTTCCAGAGCGATTCGCCCAATGAATCCTTGATATTTAGTCGTTTTTAGCCAATTTTCTGGATTTTTGAAAATTTCACTTTTTTGTGAAAATATCCACTAAATGAGAGAATAATATGTGTGAGGGTACCCAAGGAGAGTTCCAAATGTGTGTGGGTAGAATATATATCCCACGGGGGTAAAATTGAAAAAAGTTGAAACATTTTTTTTTTTGGACTTAGTCATTTTTGCGAATTATCAGACTTTCAGATAGGGGAAATGTCAGTGAGCGTTCCGATTTCAGTGCCAGAGCGATTTGTCCAATGAGTCCTTGATATTTAGTCGTTTTCAGTCAATTTTCTGGATTTTTGAAAATTTCACTTTTTTGTGAAAATATCCACTAAATAATTGAATAATATGTGTGAGGGTACCCCAGGAGAGTTCCAAATGTGTGTGGGTAGAATATATATCCCACGGGGGTAAAATTGAAAAAAGTTGAAAAAATTTTTTTTTTGCACTTAGTCATTTTTCCGGCGTTTATCAGACTTTCAGATAGCGGATATGTCAGTGAGCGTTCCGATTTCAGTTCCAGAGCGATTCGCCCAATGAATCCTTGATATTTAGTCGTTTTTAGCCAATTTTCTGGATTTTTGAAAATTTCACTTTTTTGTGAAAATATCCACTAAATGAGGGAATAATATGTGTGAGGGTACCCAAGGAGAGTTCCAAATGTGTGTGGGTAGAATATATATCCCACGGAGGTAAAATTGAAAAAAGTTGAAAACAATTTTTTTTGGGACTTAGTCATTTTTCCGTCGTTTATCAGACTTTCAGATAGGGGAATTGTCAGTAAGCGTTCCGATTTCAGTTCCAGAGTGATTCGCCCAATGAGTTCTTGATATTAAGTCGTTTTCAGCCAATTTTCTGGATTTTTGAAAATGTCACTTTTTTGTGAAAATATCCACTAAATGAGAGAATAATATGTGTGAGGGTACCCCAGGAGAGTTCCAAATGTGTGTGGGTAGAATATATATCCCTCGGGGGTAAAATTGAAAAAAGTTGAAAAAAATTTTTTTTTGGACTTAGTCATTTTTCCGTCGTTTATCAGACTTTCAGATAGCGGATATGTCAGTGAGCGTTCCGATTTCAGTTCCAGAGCGATTCGCCCAATGAGTCCCTGATATTTAGTCGTTTTCAGTCAATTTTCTGGATTTTTGAAAATTTCACTTTTTTGTGAAAATATCCACTAAATGAGGGAATAATATGTGTGAGGGTACCCCAGGAGAGTTCCAAATGTGTGTGGGTAGAATATATATCCCACGGGGGTAAAATTGAAAAAAGTTGAAACATTTTTTTTTTTGGACTTAGTCATTTTTGCGAATTATCAGACTTTCAGATAGGGGAAATGTCAGTGAGCGTTCCGATTTCAGTGCCAGAGCGATTTGGCCAATGAGTCATTGATATTTAGTCGTTTTCAGCCAATTTTCTGGATTTTTGAAAATTTCACTTTTTTGTGAAAATATCCACTAAATGAGGGAATAATATGTGTGAGGGTACCCAAGGAGAGTTCCAAATGTGTGTGGGTAGAATATATATCCCACGGAGGTAAAATTAAAAAAAGTTGAAAACAATTTTTTTTGGGACTTAGTCATTTTTCCGTCGTTTATCAGACTTTCAGATAGGGGAATTGTCAGTAAGCGTTCCGATTTCAGTTCCAGAGTGATTCGCCCAATGAGTTCTTGATATTAAGTCGTTTTCAGCCAATTTTCTGGATTTTTGAAAATTTCACTTTTTTGTGAAAATATCCACTAAATGAGAGAATAATATGTGTGAGGGTACCCAAGGAGAGTTCCAAATGTGTGTGGGTAGAATATATATCCCATGGAGGTAAAATTGAAAAAAGTTGCAAAAAAATTTTTTTGGACTTAGTCTTTTTTCCGGCGTTTATCAGACTTTCAGATAGCGGATATGTCAGTGAGCGTTCCGATTTCAGTTCCAGAGCGATTTGGCCAATGAGTCCTTGATATTTAGTCGTTTTCAGCCAATTTTCTGGATTTTTGAAAATTTCACTTTTTTGTGAAAATATCCACTAAATGAGGGAATAATATGTGTGAGGGTACCCCAGGAGAGTTCCAAATGTGTGTGGGTAGAATATATATCCCACAGGGGTAAAATTGAAAAAAGTTGAAAAAAATTTTTTTGGGGACTTAGTCATTTTTCCGGCGTTTATCCCACTTTCAGATCGGGGAAATGTGAGTGAGCATTCCGATTTCAGTGCCAGAGCGATTTGGCCAATGAGTCCTTGATATTTAGTCGTTTTCAGCCAATTTTCTGGATTTTTGAAAATTTCACTTTTTTGTGAAAATATCCACTAAATGAGGGAATAATATGTGTGAGGGTACCCCAGGATAGTTCCAAATGTGTGTGGGTAGAATACGTATCCCACGGGGGTAAAATTGAAAAAAGTTGAAAAAATTTTTTTTTGGACTTAGTCATTTTTCCGGCGTTTATCAGACTTTCAGATAGGGGAAATGTCAGTGAGTGTTCTGATTTCAGTGCCAGAGCGATTTGGCCAATGAGTCCTTGATATTTAGTCGTTTTCAGCCAATTTTCTGGATTTTTGAAAATTTCACTTTTTTGTGAAAATATCCACTAAATGAGGGAATAATATGTGTGAGGGTACCCAAGGAGAGTTCCAAATGTGTGTGGGTAGAATATATATCCCACGGAGGTAAAATTGAAAAAAGTTGAAAAAAAATTTTTTTGGGACTTAGTCATTTTTCCGTCGTTTATCAGACTTTCAGATAGGGGAATTGTCAGTAAGCGTTCCGATTTCAGTTCCAGAGTGATTCGCCCAATGAGTTCTTGATATTAAGTCGTTTTCAGCCAATTTTCTGGATTTTTGAAAATTTCACTTTTTTGTGAAAATATCCACTAAATGAGGGAATAATATGTGTGAGGGTACCCCAGGAGAGTTCCAAATGTGTGTGGGTAGAATATATATCCCTCGGGGGTAAAATTGAAAAAAGTTGAAAAAAAATTTTTTTTGGACTTAGTCATTTTTCCGTCGTTTATCAGACTTTCAGATAGCGGATATGTCAGTGAGCGTTCCGATTTCAGTTCCAGAGCGATTCGCCCAATGAGTCCCTGATATTTAGTCGTTTTCAGTCAATTTTCTGGATTTTTGAAAATTTCACTTTTTTGTGAAAATATCCACTAAATGAGGGAATAATATGTGTGAGGGTACCCCAGGAGAGTTCCAAATGTGTGTGGGTAGAATATATATCCCACGGGGGTAAAATTGAAAAAAGTTGAAACATTTTTTTTTTTGGACTTAGTCATTTTTGCGAATTATCAGACTTTCAGATAGGGGAAATGTCAGTGAGCGTTCCGATTTCAGTGCCAGAGCGATTTGGCCAATGAGTCATTGATATTTAGTCGTTTTCAGCCAATTTTCTGGATTTTTGAAAATTTCACTTTTTTGTGAAAATATCCACTAAATGAGAGAATAATATGTGTGAGGGTACCCAAGGAGAGTTCCAAATGTGTGTGGGTAGAATATATATCCCATGGAGGTAAAATTGAAAAAAGTTGAAAAAAAATTTTTTTTGGACTTAGTCATTTTTCCGGCGTTTATCAGACTTTCAGATATGGGAAATGTCAGTGAGCGTTCCGATTTCAGTTCCAGAGCGATTTGCCCAATGAGTCCTTGATATTTAGTCGTTTTCAGCCAATTTTCTGGATTTTTGAAAATTTCACTTTTTTGTGAAAATATCCACTAAATGAGGGAATAATATGTGTGAGGGTACCCCAGGAGAGTTCCAAATGTGTGTGGGTAGAATATATATCCCACGGGGGTAAAATTGAAAAAAGTTGAAAAAATTTTTTTTTTGGACTTAGTCATTTTTCCGGCGTTTATCAGACTTTCAGATAGGGGAAATGTCAGTGAGCATTCTGATTTCAGTGCCAGAGCGATTTGGCCAATGAGTCCTTGATATTTAGTCGTTTTCAGCCAATTTTCTGGATTTTTGAAAATTTCACTTTTTTGTGAAAATATCCACTAAATGAGGGAATAATATGTGTGAGGGTACCCAAGGAGAGTTCCAAATGTGTGTGGGTAGAATATATATCCCACGGAGGTAAAATTGAAAAAAGTTGAAAAAAATTTTTTTTGGGACTTAGTCATTTTTCCGTCGTTTATCAGACTTTCAGATAGGGGAATTGTCAGTAAGCGTTCCGATTTCCGTTCCAGAGTGATTCGCCCAATGAGTTCTTGATATTAAGTCGTTTTCAGCCAATTTTCTGGATTTTTGAAAATTTCACTTTTTTGTGAAAATATCCACTAAATGAGGGAATAATATGTGTGAGGGTACCCCAGGAGAGTTCCAAATGTGTGTGGGTAGAATATATATCCCTCGGGGGTAAAATTGAAAAAAGTTGAAAAAAATTTTTTTTTGGACTTAGTCATTTTTCCGTCGTTTATCAGACTTTCAGATAGCGGATATGTCAGTGAGCGTTCCGATTTCAGTTCCAGAGCGATTCGCCCAATGAGTCCCTGATATTTAGTCGTTTTCAGTCAATTTTCTGGATTTTTGAAAATTTCACTTTTTTGTGAAAATATCCACTAAATGAGGGAATAATATGTGTGAGGGTACCCCAGGAGAGTTCCAAATGTGTGTGGGTAGAATATATATCCCACAGGGGTAAAATTGAAAAAAGTTGAAAAAAATTTTTTTGGGGACTTAGTCATTTTTCCGTCGTTTATCAGACTTTCAGATAGCGGATATGTCAGTGAGCGTTCCGATTTCAGTTCCAGAGCGATTCGCCCAATGAGTCCCTGATATTTAGTCGTTTTCAGTCAATTTTCTGGATTTTTGAAAATTTCACTTTTTTGTGAAAATATCCACTAAATGAGGGAATAATATGTGTGAGGGTACCCCAGGAGAGTTCCAAATGTGTGTGGGTAGAATATATATCCCACGGGGGTAAAATTGAAAAAAGTTGCAAAAAAATTTTTTTGGACTTAATCTTTTTTCCGGCGTTTATCA
The DNA here is from genome assembly GCF_046119375.1 of Phyllobates terribilis. Classification (NCBI taxonomy): domain Eukaryota; kingdom Metazoa; phylum Chordata; class Amphibia; order Anura; family Dendrobatidae; genus Phyllobates; species Phyllobates terribilis. The sequence continues at coordinate 8,345,884 of NW_027362805.1, read as the reverse complement.
GACTTTCAGATAGCGGATATGTCAGTGAGCGTTCCGATTTCAGTTCCAGAGCGATTTGACCAATGAGTCCTTGATATTTAGTCGTTTTCAGCCAATTTTCTGGATTTTTGAAAATTTCACTTTTTTGTGAAAATATCCACTAAATGAGGGAATAATATGTGTGAGGGTACCCCAGGAGAGTTCCAAATGTGTGTGGGTAGAATATATATCCCACGGGGGTAAAATTGAAAAAAGTTGAAAAAATTTTTTTTTTGGACTTAGTCATTTTTCCGGCGTTTATCAGACTTTCAGATAGGGGAAATGTCAGTGAGCATTCTGATTTCAGTGCCAGAGCGATTTGGCCAATGAGTCCTTGATATTTAGTCGTTTTCAGCCAATTTTCTGGATTTTTGAAAATTTCACTTTTTTGTGAAAATATCCACTAAATGAGGGAATAATATGTGTGAGGGTACCCAAGGAGAGTTCCAAATGTGTGTGGGTAGAATATATATCCCACGGAGGTAAAATTGAAAAAAGTTGAAAAAAATTTTTTTTGGGACTTAGTCATTTTTCCGTCGTTTATCAGACTTTCAGATAGGGGAATTGTCAGTAAGCGTTCCGATTTCCGTTCCAGAGTGATTCGCCCAATGAGTTCTTGATATTAAGTCGTTTTCAGCCAATTTTCTGGATTTTTGAAAATTTCACTTTTTTGTGAAAATATCCACTAAATGAGGGAATAATATGTGTGAGGGTACCCCAGGAGAGTTCCAAATGTGTGTGGGTAGAATATATATCCCTCGGGGGTAAAATTGAAAAAAGTTGAAAAAAATTTTTTTTTGGACTTAGTCATTTTTCCGTCGTTTATCAGACTTTCAGATAGCGGATATGTCAGTGAGCGTTCCGATTTCAGTTCCAGAGCGATTCGCCCAATGAGTCCCTGATATTTAGTCGTTTTCAGTCAATTTTCTGGATTTTTGAAAATTTCACTTTTTTGTGAAAATATCCACTAAATGAGGGAATAATATGTGTGAGGGTACCCCAGGAGAGTTCCAAATGTGTGTGGGTAGAATATATATCCCACAGGGGTAAAATTGAAAAAAGTTGAAAAAAATTTTTTTGGGGACTTAGTCATTTTTCCGTCGTTTATCAGACTTTCAGATAGCGGATATGTCAGTGAGCGTTCCGATTTCAGTTCCAGAGCGATTCGCCCAATGAGTCCCTGATATTTAGTCGTTTTCAGTCAATTTTCTGGATTTTTGAAAATTTCACTTTTTTGTGAAAATATCCACTAAATGAGGGAATAATATGTGTGAGGGTACCCCAGGAGAGTTCCAAATGTGTGTGGGTAGAATATATATCCCACGGGGGTAAAATTGAAAAAAGTTGCAAAAAAATTTTTTTGGACTTAATCTTTTTTCCGGCGTTTATCAGACTTTCAGATAGCGGATATGTCAGTGAGCGTTCCGATTTCAGTTCCAGAGCGATTTGACCAATGAGTCCTTGATATTTAGTCGTTTTCAGCCAATTTTCTGGATTTTTGAAAATTTCACTTTTTTGTGAAAATATCCACTAAATGAGGGAATAATATGTGTGAGGGTACCCCAGGAGAGTTCCAAATGTGTGTGGGTAGAATATATATCCCACGGGGGTAAAATTGAAAAAAGTTGAAAAAAATTTTTTTTTGGACTTAGTCTTTTTTCCGGCGTTTATCAGACTTTCAGATAGGGGAATTGTCTGTAAGCGTTCCGATTTCAGTTCCAGAGTGATTCGCCCAATGAGTCCTTGATATTAAGTCGTTTTCAGCCAATTTTCTGGATTTTTGAAAATTTCACTTTTTTGTGAAAATATCCACTAAATGAGGGAATAATATGTGTGAGGGTACCCCAGGAGAGTTCCAAATGTGTGTGGGTAGAATATATATCCCACGGGGGTAAAATTGAAAAAAGTTGAAAAAATTTTTTTTTGGGACTTAGTCATTTTTCCGGCGTTTATCAGACTTTCAGATAGCGGATATGTCAGTGAGCGTTCCGATTTCAGTTCCAGAGCGATTCACCCAATGAATCCTTGATATTTAGTCGTTTTTAGCCAATTTTCTGGATTTTTAAAAATTTCACTTTTTTGTGAAAATATCCACTAAATGAGGGAATAATATGTGTGAGGGTACCCCAGGAGAGTTCCAAATGTGTGTTGGTAGAATATATATCCCACGGGGGTAAAATTTAAAAAAGATGAAAAAAATTTTTTTTGGACTTAGTCATTTTTCCGGCGTTTATCAGACTTTCAGATAGGGGAAATGTGAGTGAGCATTCCGATTTCAGTTCCAGAGCGATTCGCCCAATGAGTCCTTGATATTTAGTCGTTTTCAGCCAATTTTCTGGATTTTTGAAAATTTCACTTTTTTGTGAAAATATCCACTAATTGAGGGATTAATATGTGTGAGGGTACCCCAGGAGAGTTCCAAATGTGTGTGGGTAGAATATATATCCCACGGGGGTAAAATTCAAAAAAGGAGAAAATTTTTTTTTTTGGACTTAGTCATCTTTCCGGCGTTTATCAGACTTTCAGATAGGGGAAATGTCAGTGAGTGTTCCGATTTCAGTTCCAGAGTGATTTGCCCAATGAGTCCGTGATATTTAGTCATTTTCAGCCAATTTTCTGGATTTTTAAAAATTTCACTTTTTTGTGAAAATATCCACTAAATGAGGGAATAATATGTGTGAGGGTACCCCAGGAGAGTTCCAAATGTGTGTGGGTAGAATGTATATCCCACAGGGGTAAAATTGAAAAAAGTTGAAAAAAATTTTTTGGGGGACTTAGTCATTTTTCCGGCGTTTATCCGACTTTCAGATAGGGGAAATGTGAGTGAGCATTCCGATTACAGTTCCAGAGTGATTCGCCCAATGAGTCCTTGATATTTAGTCGTTTTCAACCAATTTTCTGGATTTTTGAAAATTTCACTTTTTTGTGAAAATATCCACTAAATGATTGAATAATATGTGTGAGGGTACCCCAGGAGAGTTCCAAATGTGTGTGGGTAGAATATATATCCCACGGGGGTAAAATTGAAAAAAGTTGAAAAAATTTTTTTTTTGGACTTAGTCATTTTTCCGGCGTTTATCAGACTTTCAGATAGCGGATATGTCAGTGAGCGTTCCGATTTCAGTTCCAGAGCGATTCGCCCAATGAATCCTTGATATTTAGTCGTTTTTAGCCAATTTTCTGGATTTTTGAAAATTTCACTTTTTTGTGAAAATATCCACTAAATGAGAGAATAATATGTGTGAGGGTACCCAAGGAGAGTTCCAAATGTGTGTGGGTAGAATATACATCCCACGGGGGTAAAATTGAAAAAAGTTGAAACATTTTTTTTTTGGACTTAGTCATTTTTGCGAATTATCAGACTTTCAGATAGCGGATATGTCAGTGAGCGTTCCGATTTCAGTTCCAGAGCGATTCGCCCAATGAGTCCCTGATATTTAGTCGTTTTCAGTCAATTTTCTGGATTTTTGAAAATTTCACTTTTTTGTGAAAATATCCACTAAATGAGGGAATAATATGTGTGAGGGTACCCAAGGAGAGTTCCAAATGTGTGTGGGTAGAATATATATCCCACGGAGGTAAAATTGAAAAAAGTTGAAAAAAAATTTTTTTTGGACTTAGTCTTTTTTCCGGCGTTTATCAGACTTTCAGATAGGGGAATTGTCAGTAAGCGTTCCGATTTCAGTTCCAGAGTGATTCGCCCAATGAGTCCTTGATATTAAGTCGTTTTCAGCCAATTTTCTGGATTTTTGAAAATTTCACTTTTTTGTGAAAATATCCACTAAATGAGGGAATAATATGTGTGAGGGTACCCCAGGAGAGTTCCAAATGTGTGTGGGTAGAATATATATCCCACGGGGGTAAAATTGAAAAAAGTTGAAAAAATTTTTTTTTTGGACTTAGTCATTTTTCCGGCGTTTATCAGACTTTCAGATAGCGGATATGTCAGTGAGCGTTCCGATTTCAGTTCCAGAGCGATTCGCCCAATGAATCCTTGATATTTAGTCGTTTTTAGCCAATTTTCTGGATTTTTGAAAATTTCACTTTTTTGTGAAAATATCCACTAAATGAGAGAATAATATGTGTGAGGGTACCCAAGGAGAGTTCCAAATGTGTGTGAGTAGAATATATATCCCACGGAGGTAAAATTGAAAAAAGTTGAAAAAAATTTTTTTTTGGACTTAGTCATTTTTCCGGCGTTTATCAGACTTTCAGATATGGGAAATGTCAGTGAGCGTTCCGATTTCAGTTCCAGAGCGATTTGCCCAATGAGTCCTTGATATTTAGTCATTTTCAGCCAATTTTCTGGATTTTTGAAAATTTCACTTTTTTGTGAAAATATCCACTAAATGAGGGAATAATATGTGTGAGGGTACCCCAGGAGAGTTCCAAATGTGTGTGGGTAGAATATATATCCCACGGGGGTAAAATTGAAAAAAGTTTAAAACAATTTTTTTTTGGACTTAGTCTTTTTTCCGGCGTTTATCAGACTTTCAGATAGGGGAATTGTCAGTAAGCGTTCCGATTTCAGTTCCAGAGTGATTCGCCCAATGAGTCCTTGATATTAAGTCGTTTTCAGCCAATTTTCTGGATTTTTGAAAATTTCACTTTTTTGTGAAAATATCCACTAAATGATTGAATAATATGTGTGAGGGTACCCCAGGAGAGTTCCAAATGTGTGTGGGTAGAATATATATCCCACGGGGGTAAAATTGAAAAAAGTTGAAAAATTATTTTTTTTGGACTTAGTCTTTTTTCCGGCGTTTATCAGACTTTCAGATAGCGGAATTGTCAGTAAGCGTTCCGATTTCAGTTCCAGAGTGATTCGCCCAATGAGTCCTTGATATTAAGTCGTTTTCAGCCAATTTTCTGGATTTTTGAAAATTTCACTTTTTTGTGAAAATATCCACTAAATGAGAGAATAATATGTGTGAGGGTACCCAAGGAGAGTTCCAAATGTGTGTGGGCAGAATATATATCCCATGGGGGTAAAATTGAAAAACGTTGAAAAAAATTTTTTTTGGGACTTAGTCATTTTTCCGTCGTTTATCAGACTTTCAGATAGGGGAATTGTCAGGAAGCCTTCCGATTTCAGTTCCAGAGTGATTCGCCCAATGAGTCCTTGATATTTAGTCGTTTTCAACCAATTTTCTGGATTTTTGAAAATTTCACTTTTTTGTGAAAATATCCACTAAATGATTGAATAATATGTGTGAGGGTACCCCAGGAGAGTTCCAAATGTGTGTGGGTAGAATATATATCCCACGGGGGTAAAATTGAAAAAAGTTGAAAAAATTTTTTTTTTGGACTTAGTCATTTTTCCGGCGTTTATCAGACTTTCAGATAGCGGATATGTCAGTGAGCGTTCCGATTTCAGTTCCAGAGCGATTCGCCCAATGAATCCTTGATATTTAGTCGTTTTTAGCCAATTTTCTGGATTTTTGAAAATTTCACTTTTTTGTGAAAATATCCACTAAATGAGAGAATAATATGTGTGAGGGTACCCAAGGAGAGTTCCAAATGTGTGTGGGTAGAATATACATCCCACGGGGGTAAAATTGAAAAAAGTTGAAACATTTTTTTTTTGGACTTAGTCATTTTTGCGAATTATCAGACTTTCAGATAGCGGATATGTCAGTGAGCGTTCCGATTTCAGTTCCAGAGCGATTCGCCCAATGAGTCCCTGATATTTAGTCGTTTTCAGTCAATTTTCTGGATTTTTGAAAATTTCACTTTTTTGTGAAAATATCCACTAAATGAGGGAATAATATGTGTGAGGGTACCCAAGGAGAGTTCCAAATGTGTGTGGGTAGAATATATATCCCACGGAGGTAAAATTGAAAAAAGTTGAAAAAAATTTTTTTTTGGACTTAGTCTTTTTTCCGGCGTTTATCAGACTTTCAGATAGGGGAATTGTCAGTAAGCGTTCCGATTTCAGTTCCAGAGTGATTCGCCCAATGAGTCCTTGATATTAAGTCGTTTTCAGCCAATTTTCTGGATTTTTGAAAATTTCACTTTTTTGTGAAAATATCCACTAAATGAGGGAATAATATGTGTGAGGGTACCCCAGGAGAGTTCCAAATGTGTGTGGGTAGAATATATATCCCACGGGGGTAAAATTGAAAAAAGTTGAAAAAATTTTTTTTTTGGACTTAGTCATTTTTCCGGCGTTTATCAGACTTTCAGATAGCGGATATGTCAGTGAGCGTTCCGATTTCAGTTCCAGAGCGATTCGCCCAATGAATCCTTGATATTTAGTCGTTTTTAGCCAATTTTCTGGATTTTTGAAAATTTCACTTTTTTGTGAAAATATCCACTAAATGAGAGAATAATATGTGTGAGGGTACCCAAGGAGAGTTCCAAATGTGTGTGAGTAGAATATATATCCCACGGAGGTAAAATTGAAAAAAGTTGAAAAAAATTTTTTTTTGGACTTAGTCATTTTTCCGGCGTTTATCAGACTTTCAGATATGGGAAATGTCAGTGAGCGTTCCGATTTCAGTTCCAGAGCGATTTGCCCAATGAGTCCTTGATATTTAGTCATTTTCAGCCAATTTTCTGGATTTTTGAAAATTTCACTTTTTTGTGAAAATATCCACTAAATGAGGGAATAATATGTGTGAGGGTACCCCAGGAGAGTTCCAAATGTGTGTGGGTAGAATATATATCCCACGGGGGTAAAATTGAAAAAAGTTTAAAACAATTTTTTTTTGGACTTAGTCTTTTTTCCGGCGTTTATCAGACTTTCAGATAGGGGAATTGTCAGTAAGCGTTCCGATTTCAGTTCCAGAGTGATTCGCCCAATGAGTCCTTGATATTAAGTCGTTTTCAGCCAATTTTCTGGATTTTTGAAAATTTCACTTTTTTGTGAAAATATCCACTAAATGATTGAATAATATGTGTGAGGGTACCCCAGGAGAGTTCCAAATGTGTGTGGGTAGAATATATATCCCACGGGGGTAAAATTGAAAAAAGTTGAAAAATTATTTTTTTTGGACTTAGTCTTTTTTCCGGCGTTTATCAGACTTTCAGATAGCGGAATTGTCAGTAAGCGTTCCGATTTCAGTTCCAGAGTGATTCGCCCAATGAGTCCTTGATATTAAGTCGTTTTCAGCCAATTTTCTGGATTTTTGAAAATTTCACTTTTTTGTGAAAATATCCACTAAATGAGAGAATAATATGTGTGAGGGTACCACAGGAGAGTTCCAAATGTGTGTGGGTAGAATATATATCCCATGGGGGTAAAATTGAAAAACGTTGAAAAAAATTTTTTTTTGGACTTAGTCTTTTTTCCGGCGTTTATCAGACTTTCAGATAGCGGAATTGTCAGTAAGCGTTCCGATTTCAGTTCCAGAGTGATTCGCCCAATGAGTCCTTGATATTAAGTCGTTTTCAGCCAATTTTCTGGATTTTTGAAAATTTCACTTTTTTGTGAAAATATCCACTCAATGAGAGAATAATATGTGTGAGGGTACCCCAGGAGAGTTCCAAATGTGTGTGGGTAGAATATATGTCCCACGGGGGTAAAATTGAAAAAAGTTGAAAAAAAATTTTTTTGGGACTTAGTCATTTTTCCATTGTTTATCAGACTTTCAGATAGGGGAATTGTCAGTGAGCGTTCCGATTTCAGTTCCAGAGCGATTCGCCCAATGAGACCTTGATATTTAGTCATTTTCAGATAATTTTCTGGATTTTTAAAAATTTCACTTTTTTGTGAAAATATCCACTAAATGATGGAATAATATGTGTGAGGGTACCCCAGGAGAGTTCCAAATGTGTGTGCGTAGAATATATATCCCACGGGCGTAAAATTGAAAAAAGTTGAAAAAAATTTTTTTGGGGACTTAGTCATTTTTCCGGCGTTTATCAGACTTTCAGATAGGGGAAATCTCAGTGAGCGTTCAGATTTCAGTTCCAGAGTGATTCGACAATGAGTTCTTGATATTTAGTCGTTTTCAGCCAATTTTCTGGATTTTTGAAAATTTCACTTTTTTGTGAAAATATCCACTAAATGAGGGAATAATATGTGTGAGGGTACCCCAGGAGAGTTCCAAATGTGTGTGGGTAGAATTTATATCCCACGGGGGTAAAATTGAAAAAAGTTGAAAACAAATTTATTTGGGACTTAGTCATTTTTCCGGCGTTTATCAGACTTTCAGATAGGGGAAATGTCAGTGAGCGTTCCGATTTCAGTTCCAGAGCGATTTGCCCAAAGAGTCCTTGATATTTAGTGATTTTCAGCCAATTTTCTGGATTTTTAAAAATTTCACTTTTTTGTGAAAATATCCACTAAATGAGGGAATAATATGTGTGAGGGTACCCCAGGAGAGTTCCAAATGTGTGTGGGTAGAATATATATCCCACGGGGGTAAAATTGAAAAAAGTTGAAAAAAAATTTTTTGGGGACTTAGTCATTTTTCCGGCGTTTATCAGACTTTCAGATAGGGGAAATGTCAGTGAGCGTTCAGATTTCAGTTCCAGAGCGATTCGCCCAATGAGTCCTTGATATTTAGTCGTTTTCAGCCAATTTTCTGGATTTTTGAAAATTTCACTTTTTTGTGAAAATATCCACTAAATGAGGGAATAATATGTGTGAGGGTACCCCAGGAGAGTTCCAAATGTGTGTGGGTAGAATATATATCCCACGGGGATAAAATTGAAAAAAGTTGAAAAAAAATGTTTTTTTGGAATTAGTAATTTTTCCGGCGTTTATCAGACTTTCAGATAGGGGAAATGTCAGTGAGCGTTCCGATTTCAGTTCCAGAGCGATTTGCCCAATGAGTCCTTGATATTTAGTGATTTTCAGCCAATTTTCTGGATTTTTAAAAATTGCACTTTTTTGTGAAAATATCCACTAAATGAGGGAATAATATGTGTGAGGGTACCCCAGGAGAGTTCCAAATGTGTGTGGGTAGAATATATATCCCACGGGGGTAAAATTGAAAAAAGTTGAAAAAAAATTTTTGGGGGACTTAGTCATTTTTCCGGCGTTTATCAGACTTTCAGATAGGGGAAATGTCAGTGAGCGTTCAGATTTCAGTTCCAGAGCGATTCGCCCAATGAGTCCTTGATATTTAGTCGTTTTCAGCCAATTTTCTGGATTTTTGAAAATTTCACTTTTTTGTGAAAATATCCACTAAATGAGGGAATAATATGTGTGAGGGTACCCCAGGAGAGTTCCAAATGTGTGTGGGTAGAATATATATCCCACGGGGATAAAATTGAAAAAAGTTGAAAAAAAATGTTTTTTTGGAATTAGTAATTTTTCCGGCGTTTATCAGACATTCAGATAGGGGAAATGTCAGTGAGCGTTCCGATTTCAGTTCCAGAGCGATTTGCCCAATGAGTCCTTGATATTTAGTGATTTTCAGCCAATTTTCTGGATTTTTAAAAATTTCACTTTTTTGTGAAAATATCCACTAAATGAGGGAATAATATGTGTGAGGGTACCCCAGGAGAGTTCCAAATGTGTGTGGGTAGAATATATATCCCACGGGGGTAAAATTGAAAAAAGTTGAAAAAAAATTTTTTGGGGACTTAGTCATTTTTACGGCGTTTATCAGACTTTCAGATAGGGGAAATGTCAGTGAGCGTTCAGATTTCAGTTCCAGAGTGATTCGCCCAATGAGTCCTTGATATTTAATCGTTTTCAGCCAATTTTCTGGATTTTGAAAATTTCACTTTTTTGTGAAAATATCCACTAAATGACGGAATAATATGTGTGAGGGTACCCCAGGACAGTTCCAAATGTGTGTGGGTAGAATATATTTCCCATGGGGGTAAAATTGAAAAAAGTTGAAAATAAATTTTTTTTTGGACTTAGTCATTTTTCCGGCGTTGATCAGACTTTCAGATAGAGGAAATGTCAGTGAGCATTCAGATTTAAGTTCCAGAGCGATTCGCCCAATGAGTCCTTGATATTTAGTCGTTTTCAGCCAATTTTCTTGATTTTTTAAAATTTCACTTTTTTGTGAAAATATCCACTAAATGAGGGAATAATATGTGTGAGGGTACCCCAGGAGAGTTCCAAATGTGTGTGGGTAGAATATATATCCCTCGGGGGTAAAATTGAAAAAAGTTAAAAAAATTTTTTTTTTGGACAGTCATTTTTCCGGCGTTTATCAGACTTTCAGATAGGAAAAATGTCAGTGAGCGTTCCGATTTCAGTTCCAGGGCGATTCGCCCAATGAGTCCTTGATATTTAGTCGTTTTCAGCCAATTTTCTGGATTTTTGAAAATTTCACTTTTTTGTGAAAATATCCACTAAATGAGGGAATAATATGTGTGAGGGAACCCCAGGAGAGTTCCAAATGTGTGTGCGTAGAATATATATCCCACGGGGATAAAATTGAAAAAAGTTGAAAAAAAAATTTTTTTTGTACTTAGTAATTTTTCCGGCGTTTATCAGACTTTCAGATAGGGGAAATGTCAGTGAGCGTTCCGATTTCAGTTCCAGAGCGATTCGCCCAATGAGTCCTTGATATTTTGTCGTTTTCAGCCAACTTTCTGGATTTTTGAAAATTTCACTTTTTTGTGAAAATATCCACTAAATGAGAGAATAATATGTGTGAGGGTACCCAAGGAGAGTTACAAATGTGTGTGGGTAGAATATATATCCCACGGGGGTAAAATTGAAAAAAGTTGAAAATTTTTTTTGGGGACTTAGTCATTTTTCCGGCGTTTATCAGACTTTCAGATAGGGGAAATGTCAGTGAGCGTTCAGATTTAAGTTCCAGAGCGATTCGCCCAATGAGTCCTTGATATTTAGTCGTTTTCAGCCAATTTTCTTGATTTTTTAAAATTTCACTTTTTTGTGAAAATATCCACTAAATGAGGGAATAATATGTGTGAGGGTACCCCAGGAGAGTTCCAAATGTGTGTGGGTAGAATATATATCCCTCGGGGGTAAAATTGAAAAAAGTTAAAAAAATTTTTTTTTTGGACAGTCATTTTTCCGGCGTTTATCAGACTTTCAGATAGGAAAAATGTCAGTGAGCGTTCCGATTTCAGTTCCAGGGCGATTCGCCCAATGAGTCCTTGATATTTAGTCGTTTTCAGCCAATTTTCTGGATTTTTGAAAATTTCACTTTTTTGTGAAAATATCCACTAAATGAGGGAATAATATGTGTGAGGGAACCCCAGGAGAGTTCCAAATGTGTGTGCGTAGAATATATATCCCACGGGGATAAAATTGAAAAAAGTTGAAAAAAAAATTTTTTTTGTACTTAGTAATTTTTCCGGCGTTTATCAGACTTTCAGATAGGGGAAATGTCAGTGAGCGTTCCGATTTCAGTTCCAGAGCGATTCGCCCAATGAGTCCTTGATATTTAGTCGTTTTCAGCCAACTTTCTGGATTTTTGAAAATTTCACTTTTTTGTGAAAATATCCACTAAATGAGAGAATAATATGTGTGAGGGTACCCAAGGAGAGTTCCAAATGTGTGTGGGTAGAATATATATCCCACGGGGGTAAAATTGAAAAAAGTTGAAAATTTTTTTTGGGGACTTAGTCATTTTTCCGGCGTTTATCAGACTTTCAGATAGGGGAAATGTCAGTGAGCGTTCAGATTTAAGTTCCAGAGCGATTCGCCCAATGAGTCCTTGATATTTAGTCGTTTTCAGCCAATTTTCTTGATTTTTAAAAATTTCACTTTTTTGTGAAAATATCCACTAAATGAGGGAATAATTTGTGTGAGGGTACCCCAGGAGAGTTCCAAATGTGTGTGGGTAAAATATATATCTCACGGGGGTAAAATTGAAAAAAATTGAAAAATTTTTTTGGGAACTTAATCATTTTTTCGGCGTTTATCAGACTTTCAGATAGGGGAAATGTCAGTGAGCGTTCAGATTTCAGTTCCAGAGCGATTTGCCCAATGAGTCCTTGATATTTAGTGATTTTCAGCCAATTTTCTGGATTTTTAAAAATTTCACTTTTTTGTGAAAATATCCACTAAATGAGGGAATAATATGTGTGAGGGTACCCCAGGAGAGTTCCAAATGTGTGTGGGTAGAATATATATCCCACGGGGGTAAAATTGAAAAAAGTTGAAAAAAAATTTTTTTGGGGACTTAGTCATTTTTCCGGCGTTTATCAGACTTTCAGATAGGGGAAATCTCAGTGAGCGTTCAGATTTCAGTTCCAGAGCGATTCGACAATGAGTTCTTGATATTTAGTCGTTTTCAGCCAATTTTCTGGATTTTTGAAAATTTCACTTTTTTGTGAAAATATCCACTAAATGAGGGAATAATATGTGTGAGGGTACCCCAGGAGAGTTCCAAATGTGTGTGGGTAGAATTTATATCCCACGGGGGTAAAATTGAAAAAAGTTGAAAACAAATTTATTTGGGACTTAGTCATTTTTCCGGCGTTTATCAGACTTTCAGATAGGGGAAATGTCAGTGAGCGTTCCGATTTCAGTTCCAGAGCGATTTGCCCAATGAGTCCTTGATATTTAGTGATTTTCAGCCAATTTTCTGGATTTTTGAAAATTTCACTTTTTTGTGAAAATATCCACTAAATGAGGGAATAATATGTGTGAGGGTACCCCAGGAGAGTTCCAAATGTGTGTGGGTAGAATATATATCCCACGGGGATAAAATTGAAAAAAGTTGAAAAAAAATGTTTTTTTGGAATTAGTAATTTTTCCGGCGTTTATCAGACTTTCAGATAGGGGAAATGTCAGTGAGCGTTCCGATTTCAGTTCCAGAGCGATTTGCCCAATGAGTCCTTGATATTTAGTGATTTTCAGCCAATTTTCTGGATTTTTAAAAATTTCACTTTTTTGTGAAAATATCCACTAAATGAGGGAATAATATGTGTGAGGGTACCCCAGGAGAGTTCCAAATGTGTGTGGGTAGAATATATATCCCACGGGGGTAAAATTGAAAAAAGTTGAAAAAAAATTTTTTGGGGACTTAGTCATTTTTCCGGCGTTTATCAGACTTTCAGATAGGGGAAATGTCAGTGAGCGTTCAGATTTCAGTTCCAGAGCGATTCGCCCAATGAGTCCTTGATATTTAGTCGTTTTCAGCCAATTTTCTGGATTTTTGAAAATTTCACTTTTTTGTGAAAATATCCACTAAATGAGGGAATAATATGTGTGAGGGTACCCCAGGAGAGTTCCAAATGTGTGTGGGTAGAATATATATCCCACGGGGATAAAATTGAAAAAAGTTGAAAAAAAATGTTTTTTTGGAATTAGTAATTTTTCCGGCGTTTATCAGACTTTCAGATAGGGGAAATGTCAGTGAGCGTTCCGATTTCAGTTCCAGAGCGATTTGCCCAATGAGTCCTTGATATTTAGTCATTTTCAGCCAATTTTCTGGATTTTTAAAAATTTCACTTTTTTGTGAAAATATCCACTAAATGAGGGAATAATATGTGTGAGGGTACCCCAGGAGAGTTCCAAATGTGTGTGGGTAGAATATATATCCCTCGGGGGTAAAATTGAAAAAAGTTGAAAAAATTTTTTTTTTGGACTTAGTCATTTTTCCGGCGTTTATCAGACTTTCAGATAGGGGAAATGTCAGTGAGCGTTCAGATTTCAGTTCCAGAGTGATTCGCCCAATGAGTCCTTGATATTTAGTCGTTTTCAGCCAATTTTCTGGATTTTGAAAATTTCACTTTTTTGTGAAAATATCCACTAAATGAGGGAATAATATGTGTGAGGGAACCCCAGGAGAGTTCCAAATGTGTGTGGGTAGAATATATATCCCACGGGGATAAAATTGAAAAAAGTTTAAAAAAAAAATGTTTTTTGGACTTAGTCATTTTTCCGGCGTTTATCAAACTTTCAGGTAGGGGAAATGTCAGTGAGCGTTCCGATTTCAGTTCCAGAGCGATTCGCCCAATGAGTCCTTGATATTTAGTCGTTTTCAGCCAATTTTCTGGATTTTTAAAAATTTCACTTTTTTGTGAAAATATCCACTAAATGACGGAATAATATGTGTGAGGGTACCCCAGGACAGTTCCAAATGTGTGTGGGTAGAATATATTTCCCACGGGGGTAAAATTGAAAAAAGTTGAAAATAAATTTTTTTTTGGAATTAGTAATTTTTCCGCCGTTTATCAGACTTTCAGATAGGGGAAATGTCAGTGACCGTTCCGATTTCAGTTCCAGAGCGATTCGCCCAATGAGTCCTTGATATTTAGTCGTTTTCAGCCAATTTTCTGGATTTTTGAAAATTTCACTTTTTTGTGAAAATATCCACTAAATGAGGGAATAATATGTGTGAGGGAACCCCAGGAGAGTTCCAAATGTGTGTGGGTAGAATATATATCCCACGGGGATAAAATTGAAAAAAGTTGAAAAAAAAAATTTTTTTGGACTTAGTAATTTTTCCGGCGTTTATCAGACTTTCAGATAGGGGAAATGTCAGTGAGCGTTCCGATTTCAGTTCCAGAGCGATTCGCCCAATGTGTCCTTGATATTTAGTCGTTTTCAGCCAATTTTCTGGATTTTTGAAAATTTCACTTTTTTGTGAAAATATCCACTAAATGAGGGAATAATATGTGTGAGGGAACCCCAGGAGAGTTCCAAATGTGTGTGGGTAGAATATATATCCCACGGGGATAAAATTGAAAAAAGTTGAAAAAAATTTTTTTTTTGACTTAGTCATTTTTCCGGCGTTTATCAGACTTTCAGATAGGGGTATTGTCAGTGAGCATTCCAATCTCAGTTCCAGAGCATTTCACCCAATGAATCCTTGATATTTAGTAGTTTTCAGCCAATTTTCTGGATTTTTGAAAATTTCACTTTTTTGTGAAAATATCCACTAAATGAGGGAATAATATGTGTGAGGGAACCCCAGGAGAGTTCCAAATGTGTGTGGGTAGAATATATATCCCACGGGGATAAAATTGAAAAAAGTTGAAAAAAAAATTTTTTTTGGACTTAGTAATTTTTCCGGCGTTTATCAAACTTTCAGATAGGGGAAATGTCAGTGAGCGTTCCGATTTCAGTTCCAGAGCGATTCGCCCAATGAGTCCTTGATATTTAGTCGTTTTCAGCCAGTTTTCTGGATTTTTAAAAATTTCACTTTTTTGTGAAAATATCCACTAAATGACGGAATAATATGTGTGAGGGTACCCCAGGACAGTTCCAAATGTGTGTGGGTAGAATATATTTCCCACGGGGGTAAAATTGAAAAAAGTTAAAAATAAATTTTTTTGGGACTTAGTCATTTTTCCGGAGTTTATCAGACTTTCAGATAGGGGAAATGTGAGTGAGCGTTCTGATTTCAGTTTCAGAGCGATTCGCCCAATGAGTCCTTGATATTTCATCGTTTTCAGCCAATTTTCTGGATTTTTGAAAATTTCACTTTTTTGTGAAAATATCCACTAAATGAGGGAATAATATGTGTGAGGGTACCCCAGGAGAGTTCCAAATGTGTGTGGGTGGAATATATATCCCACGGGGATAAAATTGAAAAAAGTTGAAAAAAATTTTTTTTTTGGAATTAGTAATTTTTCCGGCGTTTATCAGACTTTCAGATAGGGGAAATGTCAGTGAGCGTTCCGATTTCAGTTCCAGAGCGATTCGCCCAATGAGTCCTTGATATTTAGTCGTTTTCAGCCAATTTTCTGGATTTTTGAAAATTTCACTTTTTTGTGAAAATATCCACTAAATGAGGGAATAATATGTGTGAGGGTACCCCAGGAGAGTTCCAAATGTGTGTGGGTGGAATATATATCCCACGGGGATAAAATTGAAAAAAGTTGAAAAAATTTTTTTTTTTGGAATTAGTAATTTTTCCGGCGTTTATCAGACTTTCAGATAGGGGAAATGTCAGTGAGCGTTCCGATTTCAGTTCCAGAGCGATTCGCCCAATGAGTCCTTGATATTTAGTCGTTTTCAGCCAATTTTCTGGATTTTTGAAAATTTCACTTTTTTGTGAAAATATCCACTAAATGAGGGAATAATATGTGTGAGGGAACCCCAGGAGAGTTCCAAATGTGTGTGGGTAGAATATATATCCCACGGGGATAAAATTGAAAAAAGTTGAAAAAAAAAATTTTTTGGGACTTAGTAATTTTTCCGGCGTTTATCAGACTTTCAGATAGGGGAAATGTCAGTGAGCGTTCCAATTTCAGTTCCAGAGCGATTCGCCCAATGAGTCCTTGATATTTAGTCGTTTTCAGCCAATTTTCTGGATTTTTAAAAATTTAAATTTTTTATGAAAATATCCTCTAAATGAGGGAATAATATGTGTGAGGGTACCCCAGGAGAGTTCCAAATGTGTGTGGGTAGAATATATATCCCACGGGGGTAAAATTGAAAAAAGTTGAAAAAAAATTTTTTTTGGACTTAGTCATTTTTCCGGCGTTTATCAGACTTTCAGATAGGGGAAATGTCAGTGAGCGTTCCGATTTCAGTTCCAGAGCGATTCGCCCAATGAGTCCTTGATATTTAGTCGTTTTCAGCAAATTTTCTGGATTTTTAAAAATTTCACTTTTTTGTGAAAATATCCACTAAATGAGGGAATAATATGTGTGATGGTACCCCAGGAGAGTTCCAAATGTGTGTGGGTAGAATATATATCCCACGGGGGTAAAATTGAAAATAGTTGAAAAAAATTTTTTTTTGGACTTAGTCATTTTTCCGGCGTTTATCAAACTTTCAGATAGGGGAAATGTCAGTGAGCGTTCCGATTTCAGTTCCAGAGCGATTCGCCCAATGAGTCCTTGATATTTAGTCGTTTTCAGCCAATTTTCTGAATTTTAAAAAATTTCACTTTTTTGTGAAAATATCCACTAAATGACGGAATAATATGTGTGAGGGTACCCCAGGAGAGTTCCAAATGTGTGTGGGTAGAATATATATCCCACGGGGGTAAAATTGAAAAAAGTTGAAAAAAAATTTTTTTGGACTTAGTCATTTTTCCGGCGTTTATCAGACTTTCAGATAGGGGAATTGTCAGTGAGCATTCCAATCTCAGTTCCAGAGCATTTCACCCAATGAATCCTTGATATTTAGTAGTTTTCAGCCAATTTTCTGGATTTTTGAAAATTTCACTTTTTTGTGAAAATATCCACTAAATGAGGGAATAATATGTGTGAGGGAACCCCAGGAGAGTTCCAAATGTGTGTGGGTAGAATATATATCCCACGGGGATAAAATTGAAAAAAGTTGAAAAAAAAATTTTTTTTGGACTTAGTAATTTTTCCGGCGTTTATCAAACTTTCAGATAGGGGAAATGTCAGTGAGCGTTCCGATTTCAGTTCCAGAGCGATTCGCCCAATGAGTCCTTGATATTTAGTCGTTTTCAGCCAATTTTCTGGATTTTTAAAAATTTCACTTTTTTGTGAAAATATCCACTAAATGACGGAATAATATGTGTGAGGGTACCCCAGGACAGTTCCAAATGTGTGTGGGTAGAATATATTTCCCACGGGGGTAAAATTGAAAAAAGTTGAAAATAAATTTTTTGGGGACTTAGTCATTTTTCCGGAGTTTATCAGACTTTCAGATAGGGGAAATGTGAGTGAGCGTTCTGATTTCAGTTTCAGAGCGATTCGCCCAATGAGTCCTTGATATTTCATCGTTTTCAGCCAATTTTCTGGATTTTTGAAAATTTCACTTTTTTGTGAAAATATCCACTAAATGAGGGAATAATATGTGTGAGGGTACCCCAGGAGAGTTCCAAATGTGTGTGGGTGGAATATATATCCCACGGGGATAAAATTGAAAAAAGTTGAAAAAAATTTTTTTTTTGGAATTAGTAATTTTTCCGGCGTTTATCAGACTTTCAGATAGGGGAAATGTCAGTGAGCGTTCCGATTTCAGTTCCAGAGCGATTCGCCCAATGAGTCCTTGATATTTAGTCGTTTTCAGCCAATTTTCTGGATTTTTGAAAATTTCACTTTTTTGTGAAAATATCCACTAAATGAGGGAATAATATGTGTGAGGGTACCCCAGGAGAGTTCCAAATGTGTGTGGGTGGAATATATATCCCACGGGGATAAAATTGAAAAAAGTTGAAAAAATTTTTTTTTTTTGAATTAGTAATTTTTCCGGCGTTTATCAGACTTTCAGATAGGGGAAATGTCAGTGAGCGTTCCGATTTCAGTTCCAGAGCGATTCGCCCAATGAGTCCTTGATATTTAGTCGTTTTCAGCCAATTTTCTGGATTTTTGAAAATTTCACTTTTTTGTGAAAATATCCACTAAATGAGGGAATAATATGTGTGAGGGAACCCCAGGAGAGTTCCAAATGTGTGTGGGTAGAATATATATCCCACGGGGATAAAATTGAAAAAAGTTTAAAAAAAAAATGTTTTTTGGACTTAGTCATTTTTCCGGCGTTTATCAAACTTTCAGGTAGGGGAAATGTCAGTGAGCGTTCCGATTTCAGTTCCAGAGCGATTCGCCCAATGAGTCCTTGATATTTAGTCGTTTTCAGCCAATTTTCTGGATTTTTAAAAATTTCACTTTTTTGTGAAAATATCCACTAAATGACGGAATAATATGTGTGAGGGTACCCCAGGACAGTTCCAAATGTGTGTGGGTAGAATATATTTCCCACGGGGGTAAAATTGAAAAAAGTTGAAAATAAATTTTTTTTTGGAATTAGTAATTTTTCCGCCGTTTATCAGACTTTCAGATAGGGGAAATGTCAGTGAGCGTTCCAATTTCAGTTCCAGAGCGATTCGCCCAATGAGTCCTTGATATTTAGTCGTTTTCAGCCAATTTTCTGGATTTTTAAAAATTTAAATTTTTTATGAAAATATCCTCTAAATGAGGGAATAATATGTGTGAGGGTACCCCAGGAGAGTTCCAAATGTGTGTGGGTAGAATATATATCCCACGGGGGTAAAATTGAAAAAAGTTGAAAAAAAATTTTTTTTGGACTTAGTCATTTTTCCGGCGTTTATCAGACTTTCAGATAGGGGAAATGTCAGTGAGCGTTCCGATTTCAGTTCCAGAGCGATTCGCCCAATGAGTCCTTGATATTTAGTCGTTTTCAGCAAATTTTCTGGATTTTTAAAAATTTCACTTTTTTGTGAAAATATCCACTAAATGAGGGAATAATATGTGTGATGGTACCCCAGGAGAGTTCCAAATGTGTGTGGGTAGAATATATATCCCACGGGGGTAAAATTGAAAATAGTTGAAAAAAATTTTTTTTTGGACTTAGTCATTTTTCCGGCGTTTATCAAACTTTCAGATAGGGGAAATGTCAGTGAGCGTTCCGATTTCAGTTCCAGAGCGATTCGCCCAATGAGTCCTTGATATTTAGTCGTTTTCAGCCAATTTTCTGAATTTTAAAAAATTTCACTTTTTTGTGAAAATATCCACTAAATGACGGAATAATATGTGTGAGGGTACCCCAGGAGAGTTCCAAATGTGTGTGGGTAGAATATATATCCCACGGGGGTAAAATTGAAAAAAGTTGAAAAAAAATTTTTTTGGACTTAGTCATTTTTCCGGCGTTTATCAGACTTTCAGATAGGGGAATTGTCAGTGAGCATTCCAATCTCAGTTCCAGAGCATTTCACCCAATGAATCCTTGATATTTAGTAGTTTTCAGCCAATTTTCTGGATTTTTGAAAATTTCACTTTTTTGTGAAAATATCCACTAAATGAGGGAATAATATGTGTGAGGGAACCCCAGGAGAGTTCCAAATGTGTGTGGGTAGAATATATATCCCACGGGGATAAAATTGAAAAAAGTTGAAAAAAAAATTTTTTTTGGACTTAGTAATTTTTCCGGCGTTTATCAAACTTTCAGATAGGGGAAATGTCAGTGAGCGTTCCGATTTCAGTTCCAGAGCGATTCGCCCAATGAGTCCTTGATATTTAGTCGTTTTCAGCCAATTTTCTGGATTTTTAAAAATTTCACTTTTTTGTGAAAATATCCACTAAATGACGGAATAATATGTGTGAGGGTACCCCAGGACAGTTCCAAATGTGTGTGGGTAGAATATATTTCCCACGGGGGTAAAATTGAAAAAAGTTGAAAATAAATTTTTTTGGGACTTAGTCATTTTTCCGGAGTTTATCAGACTTTCAGATAGGGGAAATGTGAGTGAGCGTTCTGATTTCAGTTTCAGAGCGATTCGCCCAATGAGTCCTTGATATTTCATCGTTTTCAGCCAATTTTCTGGATTTTTGAAAATTTCACTTTTTTGTGAAAATATCCACTAAATGAGGGAATAATATGTGTGAGGGTACCCCAGGAGAGTTCCAAATGTGTGTGGGTGGAATATATATCCCACGGGGATAAAATTGAAAAAAGTTGAAAAAAATTTTTTTTTTGGAATTAGTAATTTTTCCGGCGTTTATCAGACTTTCAGATAGGGGAAATGTCAGTGAGCGTTCCGATTTCAGTTCCAGAGCGATTCGCCCAATGAGTCCTTGATATTTAGTCGTTTTCAGCCAATTTTCTGGATTTTTGAAAATTTCACTTTTTTGTGAAAATATCCACTAAATGAGGGAATAATATGTGTGAGGGTACCCCAGGAGAGTTCCAAATGTGTGTGGGTGGAATATATATCCCACGGGGATAAAATTGAAAAAAGTTGAAAAAATTTTTTTTTTTGGAATTAGTAATTTTTCCGGCGTTTATCAGACTTTCAGATAGGGGAAATGTCAGTGAGCGTTCCGATTTCAGTTCCAGAGCGATTCGCCCAATGAGTCCTTGATATTTAGTCGTTTTCAGCCAATTTTCTGGATTTTTGAAAATTTCACTTTTTTGTGAAAATATCCACTAAATGAGGGAATAATATGTGTGAGGGAACCCCAGGAGAGTTCCAAATGTGTGTGGGTAGAATATATATCCCACGGGGATAAAATTGAAAAAAGTTGAAAAAAAAAATTTTTTGGGACTTAGTAATTTTTCCGGCGTTTATCAGACTTTCAGATAGGGGAAATGTCAGTGAGCGTTCCAATTTCAGTTCCAGAGCGATTCGCCCAATGAGTCCTTGATATTTAGTCGTTTTCAGCCAATTTTCTGGATTTTTAAAAATTTAAATTTTTTATGAAAATATCCTCTAAATGAGGGAATAATATGTGTGAGGGTACCCCAGGAGAGTTCCAAATGTGTGTGGGTAGAATATATATCCCACGGGGGTAAAATTGAAAAAAGTTGAAAAAAAATTTTTTTTGGACTTAGTCATTTTTCCGGCGTTTATCAGACTTTCAGATAGGGGAAATGTCAGTGAGCGTTCCGATTTCAGTTCCAGAGCGATTCGCCCAATGAGTCCTTGATATTTAGTCGTTTTTAGCAAATTTTCTGGATTTTTAAAAATTTCACTTTTTTGTGAAAATATCCACTAAATGAGGGAATAATATGTGTGATGGTACCCCAGGAGAGTTCCAAATGTGTGTGGGTAGAATATATATCCCACGGGGGTAAAATTGAAAAAAGTTGAAAAAAAATTTTTTTTGGACTTAGTCATTTTTCCGGCGTTTATCAGACTTTCAGATAGGGGAATTGTCAGTGAGCATTCCAATCTCAGTTCCAGAGCATTTCACCCAATGAATCCTTGATATTTAGTAGTTTTCAGCCAATTTTCTGGATTTTTGAAAATTTCACTTTTTTGTGAAAATATCCACTAAATGAGGGAATAATATGTGTGAGGGAACCCCAGGAGAGTTCCAAATGTGTGTGGGTAGAATATATATCCCACGGGGATAAAATTGAAAAAAGTTGAAAAAAAAATTTTTTTTGGACTTAGTAATTTTTCCGGCGTTTATCAAACTTTCAGATAGGGGAAATGTCAGTGAGCGTTCCGATTTCAGTTCCAGAGCGATTCGCCCAATGAGTCCTTGATAATTAGTCGTTTTCAGCCAATTTTCTGGATTTTTAAAAATTTCACTTTTTTGTGAAAATATCCACTAAATGACGGAATAATATGTGTGAGGGTACCCCAGGACAGTTCCAAATGTGTGTGGGTAGAATATATTTCCCACGGGGGTAAAATTGAAAAAAGTTGAAAATAAATTTTTTTGGGACTTAGTCATTTTTCCGGCGTTTATCAAACTTTCAGATAGGGGAAATGTCAGTGAGCGTTCCGATTTCAGTTCCAGAGCGATTCGCCCAATGAGTCCTTGATATTTAGTCGTTTTCAGCCAATTTTCTGGATTTTTAAAAATTTCACTTTTTTGTGAAAATATCCACTAAATGATGGAATAATATGTGTGAGGGTACCCCAGGAGAGTTCCAAATGTGTGTGGGTAGAATATATATCCCACGGGGGTAAAATTGAAAAAAGTTGAAAAAAAATTTTTTTTGGACTTAGTCATTTTTCCGGCGTTTATCAGACTTTCAGATAGGGGAATTGTCAGTGAGCATTCCAATCTCAGTTCCAGAGCATTTCACCCAATGAATCCTTGATATTTAGTAGTTTTCAGCCAATTTTCTGGATTTTTGAAAATTTCACTTTTTTGTGAAAATATCCACTAAATGAGGGAATAATATGTGTGAGGGAACCCCAGGAGAGTTCCAAATGTGTGTGGGTAGAATATATATATATATATATAGAATATATAGAATATATATATATATATATATAGAATATATATAGAATATATAGAATATATATCCCACGGGGATAAAATTGAAAAAAGTTGAAAATAAATTTTTTTGGGACTTAGTCATTTTTCCGGCGTTTATCAGACTTTCAGATAGGGGAAATGTGAGTGAGCGTTCTGATTTCAGTTCCAGAGCGATTCGCCCAATGAGTCCTTCATATTTAGTCGTTTTCAGCCAATTTTCTGGATTTTTGAAAATTTCACTTTTTTGTGAAAATATCCACTAAATGAGGGAATAATATGTGTGAGGGTACCCCAGGAGAGTTCCAAATGTGTGTGGGTAGAATATATATCCCACGGGGGTAAAATTGAAAAAAGTTGAAAAAAATTTTTTTGGGGACTTAGTAATTTTTCCGGCGTTTATCAAACTTTCAGATAGGGGAAATGTCAGTGAGCGTTCCGATTTCAGTTCCAGAGCGATTCGCCCAATGAGTCCTTGATATTTAGTCGTTTTCAGCCAATTTTCTGGATTTTTAAAAATTTCACTTTTTTGTGAAAATATCCACTAAATGACGGAATAATATGTGTGAGGGTACCCCAGGACAGTTCCAAATGTGTGTGGGTAGAATATATTTCCCACGGGGGTAAAATTGAAAAAAGTTGAAAATAAATTTTTTTGGGACTTAGTCATTTTTCCGGCGTTTATCAGACTTTCAGATAGGGGAAATGTGAGTGAGCGTTCTGATTTCAGTTTCAGAGCGATTCGCCCAATGAGTCCTTGATATTTCATCGTTTTCAGCCAATTTTCTGGATTTTTGAAAATTTCACTTTTTTGTGAAAATATCCACTAAATGAGGGAATAATATGTGTGAGGGTACCCCAGGAGAGTTCCAAATGTGTGTGGGTGGAATATATATCCCACGGGGATAAAATTGAAAAAAGTTGAAAAAAAATTTTTTTTTGGAATTAGTAATTTTTCCGGCGTTTATCAGACTTTCAGATAGGGGAAATGTCAGTGAGCGTTCAGATTTCAGTTCCAGAGCGATTCGCCCAATGAGTCCTTGATATTTAGTCGTTTTCAGCCAATTTTCTGGATTTTTGAAAATTTCACTTTTTTGTGAAAATATCCACTAAATGAGGGAATAATATGTGTGAGGGAACCCCAGGAGAGTTCCAAATGTGTGTGGGTAGAATATATATCCCACGGGGATAAAATTGAAAAAAGTTGAAAAAAAATTTTTTTTTGGAATTAGTAATTTTTCCGGCGTTTATCAGACTTTCAGATAGGGGAAATGTCAGTGAGCGTTCCGATTTCAGTTCCAGAGCGATTCGCCCAATGAGTCCTTGATATTTAGTCATTTTCAGCCAATTTTCTGGATTTTTAAAAATTTCACTTTTTTGTGAAAATATCCACTAAATGATGGAATAATATGTGTGAGGGTACCCCAGGACAGTTCCAAATGTGTGTGGGTAGAATATATATCCCTCGGGGGTAAAATTGAAAAAAGTTGAAAAAATTTTTTTTTTGGACTTAGTCATTTTTCCGGCGTTTATCAGACTTTCAGATAGGGGAAATGTCAGTGAGCGTTCAGATTTCAGTTTCAGAGCAATTCGCCCAATGAGTCCTTGATATTTCGTCGTTTTCAGACAATTTTCTGGATTTTTGAAAATTTCACTTTTTTGTGAAAATATCCACTAAATGAGGGAATAATATGTGTGAGGGTACCCCAGGAGAGTTCCAAATGTGTGTGGGTAGAATATATATCCCACGGGGGTAAAATTTAAAAAAGTTGAAAAAATTTTTTTTGGGGACTTAGTCATTTGTCCGGCGTTTATCAGACTTTCAGATAGGGGAAATGTCAGTGAGCGTTCAGATTTCAGTTCCAGAGCGATTCGCCCAATGAGTCCTTGATATTTAGTCGTTTTCAGCCAATTTTCTGGATTTTTGAAAATTTCACTTTTTTGTGAAAATATCCACTAAATGAGGGAATAATATGTGTGAGGGAACCCCAGGAGAGTTCCAAATGTGTGTGGGTAGAATATATATATATATATAGAATATATAGAATATATATATATATATATAGAATATATATAGAATATATAGAATATATATCCCACGGGGATAAAATTGAAAAAAGTTGAAAATAAATTTTTTTGGGACTTAGTCATTTTTCCGGCGTTTATCAGACTTTCAGATAGGGGAAATGTGAGTGAGCGTTCTGATTTCAGTTCCAGAGCGATTCGCCCAATGAGTCCTTGATATTTAGTCGTTTTCAGCCAATTTTCTGGATTTTTGAAAATTTCACTTTTTTGTGAAAATATCCACTAAATGAGGGAATAATATGTGTGAGGGTACCCCAGGAGAGTTCCAAATGTGTGTGGGTAGAATATATATCCCACGGGGGTAAAATTGAAAAAAGTTGAAAAAAATTTTTTTGGGGACTTAGTAATTTTTCCGGCGTTTATCAAACTTTCAGATAGGGGAAATGTCAGTGAGCGTTCCGATTTCAGTTCCAGAGCGATTCGCCCAATGAGTCCTTGATATTTAGTCGTTTTCAGCCAATTTTCTGGATTTTTAAAAATTTCACTTTTTTGTGAAAATATCCACTAAATGACGGAATAATATGTGTGAGGGTACCCCAGGACAGTTCCAAATGTGTGTGGGTAGAATATATTTCCCACGGGGGTAAAATTGAAAAAAGTTGAAAATAAATTTTTTTGGGACTTAGTCATTTTTCCGGCGTTTATCAGACTTTCAGATAGGGGAAATGTGAGTGAGCGTTCTGATTTCAGTTTCAGAGCGATTCGCCCAATGAGTCCTTGATATTTCATCGTTTTCAGCCAATTTTCTGGATTTTTGAAAATTTCACTTTTTTGTGAAAATATCCACTAAATGAGGGAATAATATGTGTGAGGGTACCCCAGGAGAGTTCCAAATGTGTGTGGGTGGAATATATATCCCACGGGGATAAAATTGAAAAAAGTTGAAAAAATTTTTTTTTTTGGAATTAGTAATTTTTCCGGCGTTTATCAGACTTTCAGATAGGGGAAATGTCAGTGAGCGTTCCGATTTCAGTTCCAGAGCGATTCGCCCAATGAGTCCTTGATATTTAGTCGTTTTCAGCCAATTTTCTGGATTTTTGAAAATTTCACTTTTTTGTGAAAATATCCACTAAATGAGGGAATAATATGTGTGAGGGAACCCCAGGAGAGTTCCAAATGTGTGTGGGTAGAATATATATCCCACGGGGATAAAATTGAAAAAAGTTGAAAAAAAAAATTTTTTGGGACTTAGTAATTTTTCCGGCGTTTATCAGACTTTCAGATAGGGGAAATGTCAGTGAGCGTTCCAATTTCAGTTCCAGAGCGATTCGCCCAATGAGTCCTTGATATTTAGTCGTTTTCAGCCAATTTTCTGGATTTTTAAAAATTTAAATTTTTTATGAAAATATCCTCTAAATGAGGGAATAATATGTGTGAGGGTACCCCAGGAGAGTTCCAAATGTGTGTGGGTAGAATATATATCCCACGGGGGTAAAATTGAAAAAAGTTGAAAAAAAATTTTTTTTGGACTTAGTCATTTTTCCGGCGTTTATCAGACTTTCAGATAGGGGAAATGTCAGTGAGCGTTCCGATTTCAGTTCCAGAGCGATTCGCCCAATGAGTCCTTGATATTTAGTCGTTTTCAGCAAATTTTCTGGATTTTTAAAAATTTCACTTTTTTGTGAAAATATCCACTAAATGAGGGAATAATATGTGTGATGGTACCCCAGGAGAGTTCCAAATGTGTGTGGGTAGAATATATATCCCACGGGGGTAAAATTGAAAAAAGTTGAAAAAAAATTTTTTTTGGACTTAGTCATTTTTCCGGCGTTTATCAGACTTTCAGATAGGGGAATTGTCAGTGAGCATTCCAATCTCAGTTCCAGAGCATTTCACCCAATGAATCCTTGATATTTAGTAGTTTTCAGCCAATTTTCTGGATTTTTGAAAATTTCACTTTTTTGTGAAAATATCCACTAAATGAGGGAATAATATGTGTGAGGGAACCCCAGGAGAGTTCCAAATGTGTGTGGGTAGAATATATATCCCACGGGGATAAAATTGAAAAAAGTTGAAAAAAAAATTTTTTTTGGACTTAGTAATTTTTCCGGCGTTTATCAAACTTTCAGATAGGGGAAATGTCAGTGAGCGTTCCGATTTCAGTTCCAGAGCGATTCGCCCAATGAGTCCTTGATAATTAGTCGTTTTCAGCCAATTTTCTGGATTTTTAAAAATTTCACTTTTTTGTGAAAATATCCACTAAATGACGGAATAATATGTGTGAGGGTACCCCAGGACAGTTCCAAATGTGTGTGGGTAGAATATATTTCCCACGGGGGTAAAATTGAAAAAAGTTGAAAATAAATTTTTTTGGGACTTAGTCATTTTTCCGGCGTTTATCAAACTTTCAGATAGGGGAAATGTCAGTGAGCGTTCCGATTTCAGTTCCAGAGCGATTCGCCCAATGAGTCCTTGATATTTAGTCGTTTTCAGCCAATTTTCTGGATTTTTAAAAATTTCACTTTTTTGTGAAAATATCCACTAAATGATGGAATAATATGTGTGAGGGTACCCCAGGAGAGTTCCAAATGTGTGTGGGTAGAATATATATCCCACGGGGGTAAAATTGAAAAAAGTTGAAAAAAAATTTTTTTTGGACTTAGTCATTTTTCCGGCGTTTATCAGACTTTCAGATAGGGGAATTGTCAGTGAGCATTCCAATCTCAGTTCCAGAGCATTTCACCCAATGAATCCTTGATATTTAGTAGTTTTCAGCCAATTTTCTGGATTTTTGAAAATTTCACTTTTTTGTGAAAATATCCACTAAATGAGGGAATAATATGTGTGAGGGAACCCCAGGAGAGTTCCAAATGTGTGTGGGTAGAATATATATATATATATATAGAATATATAGAATATATATATATATATATATAGAATATATATAGAATATATAGAATATATATCCCACGGGGATAAAATTGAAAAAAGTTGAAAATAAATTTTTTTGGGACTTAGTCATTTTTCCGGCGTTTATCAGACTTTCAGATAGGGGAAATGTGAGTGAGCGTTCTGATTTCAGTTCCAGAGCGATTCGCCCAATGAGTCCTTCATATTTAGTCGTTTTCAGCCAATTTTCTGGATTTTTGAAAATTTCACTTTTTTGTGAAAATATCCACTAAATGAGGGAATAATATGTGTGAGGGTACCCCAGGAGAGTTCCAAATGTGTGTGGGTAGAATATATATCCCACGGGGGTAAAATTGAAAAAAGTTGAAAAAAATTTTTTTGGGGACTTAGTAATTTTTCCGGCGTTTATCAAACTTTCAGATAGGGGAAATGTCAGTGAGCGTTCCGATTTCAGTTCCAGAGCGATTCGCCCAATGAGTCCTTGATATTTAGTCGTTTTCAGCCAATTTTCTGGATTTTTAAAAATTTCACTTTTTTGTGAAAATATCCACTAAATGACGGAATAATATGTGTGAGGGTACCCCAGGACAGTTCCAAATGTGTGTGGGTAGAATATATTTCCCACGGGGGTAAAATTGAAAAAAGTTGAAAATAAATTTTTTTGGGACTTAGTCATTTTTCCGGCGTTTATCAGACTTTCAGATAGGGGAAATGTGAGTGAGCGTTCTGATTTCAGTTTCAGAGCGATTCGCCCAATGAGTCCTTGATATTTCATCGTTTTCAGCCAATTTTCTGGATTTTTGAAAATTTCACTTTTTTGTGAAAATATCCACTAAATGAGGGAATAATATGTGTGAGGGTACCCCAGGAGAGTTCCAAATGTGTGTGGGTGGAATATATATCCCACGGGGATAAAATTGAAAAAAGTTGAAAAAAAATTTTTTTTTGGAATTAGTAATTTTTCCGGCGTTTATCAGACTTTCAGATAGGGGAAATGTCAGTGAGCGTTCAGATTTCAGTTCCAGAGCGATTCGCCCAATGAGTCCTTGATATTTAGTCGTTTTCAGCCAATTTTCTGGATTTTTGAAAATTTCACTTTTTTGTGAAAATATCCACTAAATGAGGGAATAATATGTGTGAGGGAACCCCAGGAGAGTTCCAAATGTGTGTGGGTAGAATATATATCCCACGGGGATAAAATTGAAAAAAGTTGAAAAAAAATTTTTTTTTGGAATTAGTAATTTTTCCGGCGTTTATCAGACTTTCAGATAGGGGAAATGTCAGTGAGCGTTCCGATTTCAGTTCCAGAGCGATTCGCCCAATGAGTCCTTGATATTTAGTCATTTTCAGCCAATTTTCTGGATTTTTAAAAATTTCACTTTTTTGTGAAAATATCCACTAAATGATGGAATAATATGTGTGAGGGTACCCCAGGACAGTTCCAAATGTGTGTGGGTAGAATATATATCCCTCGGGGGTAAAATTGAAAAAAGTTGAAAAAATTTTTTTTTTGGACTTAGTCATTTTTCCGGCGTTTATCAGACTTTCAGATAGGGGAAATGTCAGTGAGCGTTCAGATTTCAGTTTCAGAGCAATTCGCCCAATGAGTCCTTGATATTTCGTCGTTTTCAGACAATTTTCTGGATTTTTGAAAATTTCACTTTTTTGTGAAAATATCCACTAAATGAGGGAATAATATGTGTGAGGGTACCCCAGGAGAGTTCCAAATGTGTGTGGGTAGAATATATATCCCACGGGGGTAAAATTTAAAAAAGTTGAAAAAATTTTTTTTGGGGACTTAGTCATTTGTCCGGCGTTTATCAGACTTTCAGATAGGGGAAATGTCAGTGAGCGTTCAGATTTCAGTTCCAGAGCGATTCGCCCAATGAGTCCTTGATATTTAGTCGTTTTCAGCCAATTTTCTGGATTTTTGAAAATTTCACTTTTTTGTGAAAATATCCACTAAATGAGGGAATAATATGTGTGAGGGAACCCCAGGAGAGTTCCAAATGTGTGTGGGTAGAATATATATATATATATAGAATATATAGAATATATATATATATATATAGAATATATATAGAATATATAGAATATATATCCCACGGGGATAAAATTGAAAAAAGTTGAAAATAAATTTTTTTGGGACTTAGTCATTTTTCCGGCGTTTATCAGACTTTCAGATAGGGGAAATGTGAGTGAGCGTTCTGATTTCAGTTCCAGAGCGATTCGCCCAATGAGTCCTTGATATTTAGTCGTTTTCAGCCAATTTTCTGGATTTTTGAAAATTTCACTTTTTTGTGAAAATATCCACTAAATGAGGGAATAATATGTGTGAGGGTACCCCAGGAGAGTTCCAAATGTGTGTGGGTAGAATATATATCCCACGGGGGTAAAATTGAAAAAAGTTGAAAAAAATTTTTTTGGGGACTTAGTAATTTTTCCGGCGTTTATCAAACTTTCAGATAGGGGAAATGTCAGTGAGCGTTCCGATTTCAGTTCCAGAGCGATTCGCCCAATGAGTCCTTGATATTTAGTCGTTTTCAGCCAATTTTCTGGATTTTTAAAAATTTCACTTTTTTGTGAAAATATCCACTAAATGACGGAATAATATGTGTGAGGGTACCCCAGGACAGTTCCAAATGTGTGTGGGTAGAATATATTTCCCACGGGGGTAAAATTGAAAAAAGTTGAAAATAAATTTTTTTGGGACTTAGTCATTTTTCCGGCGTTTATCAGACTTTCAGATAGGGGAAATGTGAGTGAGCGTTCTGATTTCAGTTTCAGAGCGATTCGCCCAATGAGTCCTTGATATTTCATCGTTTTCAGCCAATTTTCTGGATTTTTGAAAATTTCACTTTTTTGTGAAAATATCCACTAAATGAGGGAATAATATGTGTGAGGGTACCCCAGGAGAGTTCCAAATGTGTGTGGGTGGAATATATATCCCACGGGGATAAAATTGAAAAAAGTTGAAAAAAAATTTTTTTTTGGAATTAGTAATTTTTCCGGCGTTTATCAGACTTTCAGATAGGGGAAATGTCAGTGAGCGTTCCGATTTCAGTTCCAGAGCGATTCGCCCAATGAGTCCTTGATATTTAGTCGTTTTCAGCCAATTTTCTGGATTTTTGAAAATTTCACTTTTTTGTGAAAATATCCACTAAATGAGGGAATAATATGTGTGAGGGAACCCCAGGAGAGTTCCAAATGTGTGTGGGTAGAATATATATCCCACGGGGATAAAATTGAAAAAAGTTGAAAAAAAAAATTTTTTTGGACTTAGTAATTTTTCCGGCGTTTATCAGACTTTCAGATAGGGGAAATGTCAGTGAGCGTTCCAATTTCAGTTCCAGAGCGATTCGCCCAATGAGTCCTTGATATTTAGTCGTTTTCAGCCAATTTTCTGGATTTTTAAAAATTTAAATTTTTTGTGAAAATATCCTCTAAATGAGGGAATAATATGTGTGAGGGTACCCCAGGACAGTTCCAAATGTGTGTGGGTAGAATATATATACCTCGGGGGTAAAATTGAAAAAAGTTGAAAAAATTTTTTTTTTGGACTTAGTCATTTTTCCGGCGTTTATCAGACTTTCAGATAGGGGAAATGTCAGTGAGCGTTCAGATTTCAGTTTCAGAGCAATTCGCCCAATGAGTCCTTGATATTTCGTCGTTTTCAGACAATTTTCTGGATTTTTGAAAATTTCACTTTTTTGTGAAAATATCCACTAAATGAGGGAATAATATGTGTGAGGGTACCCCAGGAGAGTTCCAAATGTGTGTGGGTAGAATATATATCCCACGGGGGTAAAATTTAAAAAAGTTGAAAAAAATTTTTTTGGGGACTTAGTCATTTGTCCGGCGTTTATCAGACTTTCAGATAGGGGAAATGTCAGTGAGCGTTCAGATTTCAGTTCCAGAGCGATTCGCCCAATGAGTCCTTGATATTTAGTCGTTTTCAGCCAATTTTCTGGATTTTTGAAAATTTCACTTTTTTGTGAAAATATCCACTAAATGAGGGAATAATATGTGTGAGGGAACCCCAGGAGAGTTCCAAATGTGTGTGGGTAGAATATATATATATATATAGAATATATAGAATATATATATATATATATAGAATATATATAGAATATATAGAATATATATCCCACGGGGATAAAATTGAAAAAAGTTGAAAATAAATTTTTTTGGGACTTAGTCATTTTTCCGGCGTTTATCAGACTTTCAGATAGGGGAAATGTGAGTGAGCGTTCTGATTTCAGTTCCAGAGCGATTCGCCCAATGAGTCCTTGATATTTAGTCGTTTTCAGCCAATTTTCTGGATTTTTGAAAATTTCACTTTTTTGTGAAAATATCCACTAAATGAGGGAATAATATGTGTGAGGGTACCCCAGGAGAGTTCCAAATGTGTGTGGGTAGAA
The DNA here is from genome assembly GCF_046119375.1 of Phyllobates terribilis. NCBI lineage: Eukaryota > Metazoa > Chordata > Amphibia > Anura > Dendrobatidae > Phyllobates > Phyllobates terribilis. Next base: position 8,314,016 of record NW_027362805.1, on the reverse strand, counting down.
TATATATCCCACGGGGGTAAAATTGAAAAAAGTTGAAAAAAATTTTTTTGGGGACTTAGTAATTTTTCCGGCGTTTATCAAACTTTCAGATAGGGGAAATGTCAGTGAGCGTTCCGATTTCAGTTCCAGAGCGATTCGCCCAATGAGTCCTTGATATTTAGTCGTTTTCAGCCAATTTTCTGGATTTTTAAAAATTTCACTTTTTTGTGAAAATATCCACTAAATGACGGAATAATATGTGTGAGGGTACCCCAGGACAGTTCCAAATGTGTGTGGGTAGAATATATTTCCCACGGGGGTAAAATTGAAAAAAGTTGAAAATAAATTTTTTTGGGACTTAGTCATTTTTCCGGCGTTTATCAGACTTTCAGATAGGGGAAATGTGAGTGAGCGTTCTGATTTCAGTTTCAGAGCGATTCGCCCAATGAGTCCTTGATATTTCATCGTTTTCAGCCAATTTTCTGGATTTTTGAAAATTTCACTTTTTTGTGAAAATATCCACTAAATGAGGGAATAATATGTGTGAGGGTACCCCAGGAGAGTTCCAAATGTGTGTGGGTGGAATATATATCCCACGGGGATAAAATTGAAAAAAGTTGAAAAAAAATTTTTTTTTGGAATTAGTAATTTTTCCGGCGTTTATCAGACTTTCAGATAGGGGAAATGTCAGTGAGCGTTCCGATTTCAGTTCCAGAGCGATTCGCCCAATGAGTCCTTGATATTTAGTCGTTTTCAGCCAATTTTCTGGATTTTTGAAAATTTCACTTTTTTGTGAAAATATCCACTAAATGAGGGAATAATATGTGTGAGGGAACCCCAGGAGAGTTCCAAATGTGTGTGGGTAGAATATATATCCCACGGGGATAAAATTGAAAAAAGTTGAAAAAAAAAATTTTTTTGGACTTAGTAATTTTTCCGGCGTTTATCAGACTTTCAGATAGGGGAAATGTCAGTGAGCGTTCCAATTTCAGTTCCAGAGCGATTCGCCCAATGAGTCCTTGATATTTAGTCGTTTTCAGCCAATTTTCTGGATTTTTAAAAATTTAAATTTTTTGTGAAAATATCCTCTAAATGAGGGAATAATATGTGTGAGGGTACCCCAGGAGAGTTCCAAATGTGTGTGGGTAGAATATATATCCCACGGGGGTAAAATTGAAAAAAGTTGAAAAAAAATTTTTTTTGGACTTAGTCATTTTTCCGGCGTTTATCAGACTTTCAGATAGGGGAAATGTCAGTGAGCGTTCCGATTTCAGTTCCAGAGCGATTCGCCCAATGAGTCCTTGATATTTAGTCGTTTTCAGCAAATTTTCTGGATTTTTAAAAATTTCACTTTTTTGTGAAAATATCCACTAAATGAGGGAATAATATGTGTGATGGTACCCCAGGAGAGTTCCAAATGTGTGTGGGTAGAATATATATCCCACGGGGGTAAAATTGAAAAAAGTTTAAAAAAAATTTTTTTTGGACTTAGTCATTTTTCCGGCGTTTATCAAACTTTCAGATAGGGTAAATGTCAGTGAGCGTTCCGATTTCAGTTCCAGAGCGATTCGCCCAATGAGTCCTTGATATTTAGTCGTTTTCAGCCAATTTTCTGGATTTTTAAAAATTTCACTTTTTTGTGAAAATATCCACTAAATGACGGAATAATATGTGTGAGGGTACCCCAGGACAGTTCCAAATGTGTGTGGGTAGAATATATTTCCCACGGGGGTAAAATTGAAAAAAGTTGAAAAAAATTTTTTTTTTGGAATTAGTAATTTTTCTGGCGTTTATCAGACTTTCAGATAGGGGAAATGTCAGTGAGCGTTCAGATTTCAGTTCCAGAGCGATTCGCCCAATGAGTCCTTGATATTTAGTCGTTTTCAGCCAATTTTCTGGATTTTTGAAAATTTCACTTTTTTGTGAAAATATCCACTAAATGAGGGAATAATATGTGTGAGGGTACCCCAGGAGAGTTCCAAATGTGTGTGGGTAGAATATATATCCCACGGGGATAAAATTGAAAAAATTTGAAAAAAATTTTTCTTTTGGAATTAGTAATTTTTCCGGCGTTTATCAGACTTTCAGATTCGGGAAATGTCAGTGAGCGTTCCGATTTCAGTTCCAGAGCGATTCGCCCAATGAGTTCTTGATATTTAGTCTTTTTCAGCCAATTTTCTGGATTTTTGAAAATTTCACTTTTTTGTGAAAATATCCACTAAATGAGGGAATAATATGTGTGAGGGAACCTCAGGAGAGTTTCAAATGTGTGTGGGTAGAATATATATCCCACGGGGGTAAAATTTAAAAAAGTTGAAAAAATTTTTTTTGGGGACTTAGACATTTTTCCGGCGTTTATCAGACTTTCAGATAGGGGAAATGTCAGTGAGCGTTCAGATTTCAGTTCCAGAGCGATTCGCCCAATGAGTCCTTGATATTTAGTCGTTTTCAGCCAATTTTCTGGATTTTTGAAAATTTCACTTTTTTGTGAAAATATCCACTAAATGAGGGAATAATATGTGTGAGGGAACCCCAGGAGAGTTCCAAATGTGTGTGGGTAGAATATATATCCCACGGGGATAAAATTGAAAAAAGTTGAAAAAAAAAATTTTTTTGGACTTAGTAATTTTTCCGGCGTTTATCAGACTTTCAGATAGGGGAAATGTCAGTGAGCGTTCCGATTTCAGTTCCAGAGCGATTCGCCCAATGAGTCCTTGATATTTAGTCGTTTTCAGCCAATTTTCTGGATTTTTGAAAATTTCACTTTTTTGTGAAAATATCCACTAAATGAGGGAATAATATGTGTGAGGGTACCCCAGGAGAGTTCCAAATGTGTGTGGGTAGAATACATATCCCACGGGGGTAAAATTGAAAAAAGTTGAAAAAATTTTTTTTTTGGACCTAGTCATTTTTCCGGCGTTTATCAGACTTTCAGATAGGGGAAATGTGAGTGAGCGTTCTGATTTCAGTTTCAGAGCGATTCGCCCAATGAGTCCTTGATATTTCATCGTTTTCAGCCAATTTTCTGGATTTTTGAAAATTTCACTTTTTTGTGAAAATATCCACTAAATGAGGGAATAATATGTGTGAGGGTACCCCAGGAGAGTTCCAAATGTGTGTGGGTGGAATATATATCCCACGGGGATAAAATTGAAAAAAGTTGAAAAAAAATTTTTTTTTGGAATTAGTAATTTTTCCGGCGTTTATCAGACTTTCAGATAGGGGAAATGTCAGTGAGCGTTCCGATTTCAGTTCCAGAGCGATTCGCCCAATGAGTCCTTGATATTTAGTCGTTTTCAGCCAATTTTCTGGATTTTTGAAAATTTCACTTTTTTGTGAAAATATCCACTAAATGAGGGAATAATATGTGTGAGGGAACCCCAGGAGAGTTCCAAATGTGTGTGGGTAGAATATATATCCCACGGGGATAAAATTGAAAAAAGTTGAAAAAAAAAATTTTTTTGGACTTAGTAATTTTTCCGGCGTTTATCAGACTTTCAGATAGGGGAAATGTCAGTGAGCGTTCCAATTTCAGTTCCAGAGCGATTCGCCCAATGAGTCCTTGATATTTAGTCGTTTTCAGCCAATTTTCTGGATTTTTAAAAATTTAAATTTTTTGTGAAAATATCCTCTAAATGAGGGAATAATATGTGTGAGGGTACCCCAGGAGAGTTCCAAATGTGTGTGGGTAGAATATATATCCCACGGGGGTAAAATTGAAAAAAGTTGAAAAAAAATTTTTTTTGGACTTAGTCATTTTTCCGGCGTTTATCAGACTTTCAGATAGGGGAAATGTCAGTGAGCGTTCCGATTTCAGTTCCAGAGCGATTCGCCCAATGAGTCCTTGATATTTAGTCGTTTTCAGCAAATTTTCTGGATTTTTAAAAATTTCACTTTTTTGTGAAAATATCCACTAAATGAGGGAATAATATGTGTGATGGTACCCCAGGAGAGTTCCAAATGTGTGTGGGTAGAATATATATCCCACGGGGGTAAAATTGAAAAAAGTTTAAAAAAAATTTTTTTTGGACTTAGTCATTTTTCCGGCGTTTATCAAACTTTCAGATAGGGTAAATGTCAGTGAGCGTTCCGATTTCAGTTCCAGAGCGATTCGCCCAATGAGTCCTTGATATTTAGTCGTTTTCAGCCAATTTTCTGGATTTTTAAAAATTTCACTTTTTTGTGAAAATATCCACTAAATGACGGAATAATATGTGTGAGGGTACCCCAGGACAGTTCCAAATGTGTGTGGGTAGAATATATTTCCCACGGGGGTAAAATTGAAAAAAGTTGAAAAAAATTTTTTTTTTGGAATTAGTAATTTTTCTGGCGTTTATCAGACTTTCAGATAGGGGAAATGTCAGTGAGCGTTCAGATTTCAGTTCCAGAGCGATTCGCCCAATGAGTCCTTGATATTTAGTCGTTTTCAGCCAATTTTCTGGATTTTTGAAAATTTCACTTTTTTGTGAAAATATCCACTAAATGAGGGAATAATATGTGTGAGGGTACCCCAGGAGAGTTCCAAATGTGTGTGGGTAGAATATATATCCCACGGGGATAAAATTGAAAAAAGTTGAAAAAAATTTTTTTTTTGGAATTAGTAATTTTTCCGGCGTTTATCAGACTTTCAGATAGGGGAAATGTCAGTGAGCGTTCCGATTTCAGTTCCAGAGCGATTCGCCCAATGAGTTCTTGATATTTAGTCGTTTTCAGCCAATTTTCTGGATTTTTGAAAATTTCACTTTTTTGTGAAAATATCCACTAAATGAGGGAATAATATGTGTGAGGGAACCTCAGGAGAGTTTCAAATGTGTGTGGGTAGAATATATATCCCACGGGGGTAAAATTTAAAAAAGTTGAAAAAATTTTTTTTGGGGACTTAGACATTTTTCCGGCGTTTATCAGACTTTCAGATAGGGGAAATGTCAGTGAGCGTTCAGATTTCAGTTCCAGAGCGATTCGCCCAATGAGTCCTTGATATTTAGTCGTTTTCAGCCAATTTTCTGGATTTTTGAAAATTTCACTTTTTTGTGAAAATATCCACTAAATGAGGGAATAATATGTGTGAGGGTACCCCAGGAGAGTTCCAAATGTGTGTGGGTAGAATACATATCCCACGGGGGTAAAATTGAAAAAAGTTGAAAAAATTTTTTTTTTGGACCTAGTCATTTTTCCGGCGTTTATCAGACTTTCAGATAGGAGAAATGTCAGTGAGCGTTCCGATTTCAGTTCCAGAGCGATTCGCCCAATGAGTCCTTCATATTTAGTCGTTTTCAGCCAATTTTCTGGATTTTTGAAAATTTCACTTTTTTGTGAAAATATCCACTAAATGAGGGAATAATATGTGTGAGGGTACCCCAGGAGAGTTCCAAATGTGTGTGGGTAGAATATATATCCCACGGGGGTAAAATTGAAAAAAGTTGAAAAAAAAAATTTTTTTGGACTTAGTAATTTTTCCGGCGTTTATCAGACTTTCAGATAGGGGAAATGTCAGTGAGCGTTCCGATTTCAGTTCCAGAGCGATTCGCCCAATGAGTCCTTGATATTTAGTCGTTTTCAGCCAATTTTCTGGATTTTTGAAAATTTCACTTTTTTGTGAAAATATCCACTAAATGAGGGAATAATATGTGTGAGGGTACCCCAGGAGAGTTCCAAATGTGTGTGGGTAGAATATATATCCCACGGGGGTAAAATTGAAAAAAGTTGAAAAAAATTTTTTTTGGACTTAGTCATTTTTCCGGCGTTTATCAGACTTTCAGATAGGGGAAATGTCAGTGAGCGTTCCGATTTCAGTTCCAGAGCGATTCGCCCAATGAGTCCTTGATATTTAGTCGTTTTCAGCAAATTTTCTGGATTTTTAAAAATTTCACTTTTTTGTGAAAATATCCACTAAATGAGGGAATAATATGTGTGATGGTACCCCAGGAGAGTTCCAAATGTGTGTGGGTAGAATATATATCCCACGGGGGTAAAATTGAAAAAAGTTTAAAAAAAATTTTTTGGGGACTTAGTCATTTTTCCGGCGTTTATCAGACTTTCAGATAGGGGAAATGTCAGTGAGCGTTCAGATTTCAGTTCCAGAGCGATTCGCCCAATGAGTCCTTGATATTTAGTCGTTTTCTGCCAATTTTTTGGATTTTTGAAAATTTCACTTTTTTGTGAAAATATCCACTAAATGAGGGAATAATATGTGTGAGGGTACCCCAGGAGAGTTCCAAATGTGTGTGGGTAGAATATATATCCCACGGGGATAAAATTGAAAAAAGTTGAAAAAAAAATTTTTTTTGGAATTAGTAATTTTTCCGGCGTTTATCAGACTTTCAGATAGGGGAAATGTCAGTGAGCGTTCCGATTTCAGTTCCAGAGCGATTCGCCCAATGAGTCCTTGATATTTAGTCATTTTCAGCCAATTTTCTGGATTTTTAAAAATTTCACTTTTTTGTGAAAATATCCACTAAATGATGGAATAATATGTGTGAGGGTACCCCAGGACAGTTCCAAATGTGTGTGGGTAGAATATATTTCCCACGGGGGTAAAATTGAAAAAAGTTGAAAATAAATTTTTTGGGGACTTAGTCATTTTTCCGGCGTTTATCAGCCTTTCAGATAGGGGAAATGTGAGTGAGCGTTCTGATTTCAGTTTCAGAGCGATTCGCCCAATGAGTCCTTGATATTTCGTCGTTTTCAGCCAATTTTCTGGATTTTTGAAAATTTCACTTTTTTGTGAAAATATCCACTAAATGAGGGAATAATATGTGTGAGGGTACCCCAGGAGAGTTCCAAATGTGTGTGGGTAGAATATATATCCCACGGGGATAAAATTGAAAAAAGTTGAAAAAAATTTTTTTTTTGGAATTAGTAATTTTTCTGGCGTTTATCAGACTTTCAGATAGGGGAAATGTCAGTGAGCGTTCAGATTTCAGTTCCAGAGCGATTCGCCCAATGAGTCCTTGATATTTAGTCGTTTTCAGCCAATTTTCTGGATTTTTGAAAATTTCACTTTTTTGTGAAAATATCCACTAAATGAGGGAATAATATGTGTGAGGGTACTCCAGGAGAGTTCCAAATGTGTGTGGGTAGAATATATATCCCACGGGGATAAAATTGAAAAAAGTTGAAAAAAATTTTTTTTTTGGAATTAGTAATTTTTCCGGCGTTTATCAGACTTTCAGATAGGGGAAATGTCAGTGAGCGTTCCGATTTCAGTTCCAGAGCGATTCGCCCAATGAGTTCTTGATATTTAGTCGTTTTCAGCCAATTTTCTGGATTTTTGAAAATTTCACTTTTTTGTGAAAATATCCACTAAATGAGGGAATAATATGTGTGAGGGAACCTCAGGAGAGTTCCAAATGTGTGTGGGTAGAATATATATCCCTCGGGGGTAAAATTGAAAAAAGTTGAAAAAATTTTTTTTTTGGACTTAGTCATTTTTCCGGCGTTTATCAGACTTTCAGATAGGGGAAATGTCAGTGAGCGTTCAGATTTCAGTTTCAGAGCAATTCGCCCAATGAGTCCTTGATATTTCGTCGTTTTCAGCCAATTTTCTGGATTTTTGAAAATTTCACTTTTTTGTGAAAATATCCACTAAATGAGGGAATAATATGTGTGAGGGTACCCCAGGAGAGTTCCAAATGTGTGTGGGTAGAATATATATCCCACGGGGGTAAAATATAAAAAAGTTGAAAAAATTTTTTTTGGGGACTTAGTCATTTTTCCGGCGTTTATCAGACTTTCAGATAGGGGAAATGTCAGTGAGCGTTCAGATTTCAGTTCCAGAGCGATTCGCCCAATGAGTCCTTGATATTTAGTCGTTTTCAGCCAATTTTCTGGATTTTTGAAAATTTCACTTTTTTGTGAAAATATCCACTAAATGAGGGAATAATATGTGTGAGGGAACCCCAGGAGAGTTCCAAATGTGTGTGGGTAGAATATATCTATATATATAGAATATATAGAATATATATATATATATAGAATATATATAGAATATATAGAATATATATCCCACGGGGATAAAATTGAAAAAAGTTGAAAATAATTTTTTTTGGGACTTAGTCATTTTTCCGGCGTTTATCAGACTTTCAGATAGGGGAAATGTGAGTGAGCGTTCTGATTTCAGTTCCAGAGCGATTCGCCCAATGAGTCCTTGATATTTAGTCGTTTTCAGCCAATTTTCTGGATTTTTGAAAATTTCACTTTTTTGTGAAAATATCCACTAAATGAGGGAATAATATGTGTGAGGGTACCCCAGGAGAGTCCCAAATGTGTGTGGGTAGAATATATATCCCACGGGTGTAAAATTGAAAAAAGTTGAAAAAAATTTTTTTGGGGACTTAGTAATTTTTCCGGCGTTTATCAAACTTTCAGATAGGGGAAATGTCAGTGAGCGTTCCGATTTCAGTTCCAGAGCGATTCGCCCAATGAGTCCTTGATATTTAGTCTTTTTCAGCCAATTTTCTGGATTTTTGAAAATTTCACTTTTTTGTGAAAATATCCACTAAATGAGGGAATAATATGTGTGAGGGTACCCCAGGAGAGTTCCAAATGTGTGTGGGTAGAATATATATCCCACGGGGATAAAATTGAAAAAAGTTGAAAAAAATTTTTTTTTTGGAATTAGTAATTTTTCCGGCGTTTATCAGACTTTCAGATAGGGGAAATGTCAGTGAGCGTTCCGATTTCAGTTCCAGAGCGATTCGCCCAATGAGTCCTTGATATTTAGTCGTTTTCAGCCAATTTTCTGGATTTTTGAAAATTTCACTTTTTTGTGAAAATATCCACTAAATGAGGGAATAATATGTGTGAGGGAACCCCAGGAGAGTTCCAAATGTGTGTGGGTAGAATATATATCCCACGGGGATAAAATTGAAAAAAGTTGAAAAAAAAAATTTTTTTGGACTTAGTAATTTTTCCGGCGTTTATCAGACTTTCAGATAGGGGAAATGTCAGTGAGCGTTCCGATTTCAGTTCCAGAGCGATTCGCCCAATGAGTCCTTGATATTTAGTCGTTTTCAGCCAATTTTCTGGATTTTTGAAAATTTCACTTTTTTGTGAAAATATCCACTAAATGAGGGAATAATATGTGTGAGGGTACCCCAGGAGAGTTCCAAATGTGTGTGGGTAGAATACATATCCCACGGGGGTAAAATTGAAAAAAGTTGAAAAAATTTTTTTTTTGGACCTAGTCATTTTTCCGGCGTTTATCAGACTTTCAGATAGGAGAAATGTCAGTGAGCGTTCCGATTTCAGTTCCAGAGCGATTCGCCCAATGAGTCCTTCATATTTAGTCGTTTTCAGCCAATTTTCTGGATTTTTGAAAATTTTACTTTTTTGTGAAAATATCCACTAAATGAGGGAATAATATGTGTGAGGGTACCCCAGGAGAGTTGCAAATGTGTGTGGGTAGAATATATATCCCACGGGGATAAAATTGAAAAAAGTTGAAAAAAAATTTTTTTTTGGAATTAGTAATTTTTCCGGCGTTTATCAGACTTTCAGATAGGGGAAATGTCAGTGAGCGTTCCGATTTCAGTTCCAGAGCGATTCGCCCAATGAGTCCTTGATATTTAGTCATTTTCAGCCAATTTTCTGGATTTTAAAAATTTCACTTTTTTGTGAAAATATCCACTAAATGATGGAATAATATGTGTGAGGGTACCCCAGGACAGTTCCAAATGTGTGTGGGTAGAATATATTTCCCACGGGGGTAAAATTGAAAAAAGTTGAAAATAAATTTTTTTGGGACTTAGTCATTTTTCCGGCGTTTATCAGCCTTTCAGATAGGGGAAATGTGAGTGAGCGTTCTGATTTCAGTTTCAGAGCGATTCGCCCAATGAGTCCTTGATATTTCGTCGTTTTCAGCCAATTTTCTGGATTTTTGAAAATTTCACTTTTTTGTGAAAATATCCACTAAATGAGGGAATAATATGTGTGAGGGTACCCCAGGAGAGTTCCAAATGTGTGTGGGTAGAATATATATCCCACGGGGATAAAATTGAAAAAAGTTGAAAAAAATTTTTTTTTTGGAATTAGTAATTTTTCTGGCGTTTATCAGACTTTCAGATAGGGGAAATGTCAGTGAGCGTTCAGATTTCAGTTCCAGAGCGATTCGCCCAATGAGTCCTTGATATTTAGTCGTTTTCAGCCAATTTTCTGGATTTTTGAAAATTTCACTTTTTTGTGAAAATATCCACTAAATGAGGGAATAATATGTGTGAGGGTACTCCAGGAGAGTTCCAAATGTGTGTGGGTAGAATATATATCCCACGGGGATAAAATTGAAAAAAGTTGAAAAAAATTTTTTTTTTGGAATTAGTAATTTTTCCGGCGTTTATCAGACTTTCAGATAGGGGAAATGTCAGTGAGCGTTCCGATTTCAGTTCCAGAGCGATTCGCCCAATGAGTTCTTGATATTTAGTCGTTTTCAGCCAATTTTCTGGATTTTTGAAAATTTCACTTTTTTGTGAAAATATCCACTAAATGAGGGAATAATATGTGTGAGGGAACCTCAGGAGAGTTCCAAATGTGTGTGGGTAGAATATATATCCCTCGGGGGTAAAATTGAAAAAAGTTGAAAAAATTTTTTTTTTGGACTTAGTCATTTTTCCGGCGTTTATCAGACTTTCAGATAGGGGAAATGTCAGTGAGCGTTCAGATTTCAGTTTCAGAGCAATTCGCCCAATGAGTCCTTGATATTTCGTCGTTTTCAGCCAATTTTCTGGATTTTTGAAAATTTCACTTTTTTGTGAAAATATCCACTAAATGAGGGAATAATATGTGTGAGGGTACCCCAGGAGAGTTCCAAATGTGTGTGGGTAGAATATATATCCCACGGGGGTAAAATATAAAAAAGTTGAAAAAATTTTTTTTGGGGACTTAGTCATTTTTCCGGCGTTTATCAGACTTTCAGATAGGGGAAATGTCAGTGAGCGTTCAGATTTCAGTTCCAGAGCGATTCGCCCAATGAGTCCTTGATATTTAGTCGTTTTCAGCCAATTTTCTGGATTTTTGAAAATTTCACTTTTTTGTGAAAATATCCACTAAATGAGGGAATAATATGTGTGAGGGAACCCCAGGAGAGTTCCAAATGTGTGTGGGTAGAATATATCTATATATATAGAATATATAGAATATATATATATATATAGAATATATATAGAATATATAGAATATATATCCCACGGGGATAAAATTGAAAAAAGTTGAAAATAATTTTTTTTGGGACTTAGTCATTTTTCCGGCGTTTATCAGACTTTCAGATAGGGGAAATGTGAGTGAGCGTTCTGATTTCAGTTCCAGAGCGATTCGCCCAATGAGTCCTTGATATTTAGTCGTTTTCAGCCAATTTTCTGGATTTTTGAAAATTTCACTTTTTTGTGAAAATATCCACTAAATGAGGGAATAATATGTGTGAGGGTACCCCAGGAGAGTCCCAAATGTGTGTGGGTAGAATATATATCCCACGGGTGTAAAATTGAAAAAAGTTGAAAAAAATTTTTTTGGGGACTTAGTAATTTTTCCGGCGTTTATCAAACTTTCAGATAGGGGAAATGTCAGTGAGCGTTCCGATTTCAGTTCCAGAGCGATTCGCCCAATGAGTCCTTGATATTTAGTCTTTTTCAGCCAATTTTCTGGATTTTTGAAAATTTCACTTTTTTGTGAAAATATCCACTAAATGAGGGAATAATATGTGTGAGGGTACCCCAGGAGAGTTCCAAATGTGTGTGGGTAGAATATATATCCCACGGGGATAAAATTGAAAAAAGTTGAAAAAAATTTTTTTTTTGGAATTAGTAATTTTTCCGGCGTTTATCAGACTTTCAGATAGGGGAAATGTCAGTGAGCGTTCCGATTTCAGTTCCAGAGCGATTCGCCCAATGAGTCCTTGATATTTAGTCGTTTTCAGCCAATTTTCTGGATTTTTGAAAATTTCACTTTTTTGTGAAAATATCCACTAAATGAGGGAATAATATGTGTGAGGGAACCCCAGGAGAGTTCCAAATGTGTGTGGGTAGAATATATATCCCACGGGGATAAAATTGAAAAAAGTTGAAAAAAAAAATTTTTTTGGACTTAGTAATTTTTCCGGCGTTTATCAGACTTTCAGATAGGGGAAATGTGAGTGAGCGTTCTGATTTCAGTTCCAGAGCGATTCGCCCAATGAGTCCTTGATATTTAGTCGTTTTCAGCCAATTTTCTGGATTTTTGAAAATTTCACTTTTTTGTGAAAATATCCACTAAATGAGGGAATAATATGTGTGAGGGTACCCCAGGAGAGTCCCAAATGTGTGTGGGTAGAATATATATCCCACGGGTGTAAAATTGAAAAAAGTTGAAAAAAATTTTTTTGGGGACTTAGTAATTTTTCCGGCGTTTATCAAACTTTCAGATAGGGGAAATGTCAGTGAGCGTTCCGATTTCAGTTCCAGAGCGATTCGCCCAATGAGTCCTTGATATTTAGTCTTTTTCAGCCAATTTTCTGGATTTTTGAAAATTTCACTTTTTTGTGAAAATATCCACTAAATGAGGGAATAATATGTGTGAGGGTACCCCAGGAGAGTTCCAAATGTGTGTGGGTAGAATATATATCCCACGGGGATAAAATTGAAAAAAGTTGAAAAAAATTTTTTTTTTGGAATTAGTAATTTTTCCGGCGTTTATCAGACTTTCAGATAGGGGAAATGTCAGTGAGCGTTCCGATTTCAGTTCCAGAGCGATTCGCCCAATGAGTCCTTGATATTTAGTCGTTTTCAGCCAATTTTCTGGATTTTTGAAAATTTCACTTTTTTGTGAAAATATCCACTAAATGAGGGAATAATATGTGTGAGGGAACCCCAGGAGAGTTCCAAATGTGTGTGGGTAGAATATATATCCCACGGGGATAAAATTGAAAAAAGTTGAAAAAAAAAATTTTTTTGGACTTAGTAATTTTTCCGGCGTTTATCAGACTTTCAGATAGGGGAAATGTCAGTGAGCGTTCCGATTTCAGTTCCAGAGCGATTCGCCCAATGAGTCCTTGATATTTAGTCGTTTTCAGCCAATTTTCTGGATTTTTGAAAATTTCACTTTTTTGTGAAAATATCCACTAAATGAGGGAATAATATGTGTGAGGGTACCCCAGGAGAGTTCCAAATGTGTGTGGGTAGAATACATATCCCACGGGGGTAAAATTGAAAAAAGTTGAAAAAATTTTTTTTTTGGACCTAGTCATTTTTCCGGCGTTTATCAGACTTTCAGATAGGAGAAATGTCAGTGAGCGTTCCGATTTCAGTTCCAGAGCGATTCGCCCAATGAGTCCTTCATATTTAGTCGTTTTCAGCCAATTTTCTGGATTTTTGAAAATTTTACTTTTTTGTGAAAATATCCACTAAATGAGGGAATAATATGTGTGAGGGTACCCCAGGAGAGTTGCAAATGTGTGTGGGTAGAATATATATCCCACGGGGATAAAATTGAAAAAAGTTGAAAAAAAATTTTTTTTTGGAATTAGTAATTTTTCCGGCGTTTATCAGACTTTCAGATAGGGGAAATGTCAGTGAGCGTTCCGATTTCAGTTCCAGAGCGATTCGCCCAATGAGTCCTTGATATTTAGTCATTTTCAGCCAATTTTCTGGATTTTAAAAATTTCACTTTTTTGTGAAAATATCCACTAAATGATGGAATAATATGTGTGAGGGTACCCCAGGACAGTTCCAAATGTGTGTGGGTAGAATATATTTCCCACGGGGGTAAAATTGAAAAAAGTTGAAAATAAATTTTTTTGGGACTTAGTCATTTTTCCGGCGTTTATCAGCCTTTCAGATAGGGGAAATGTGAGTGAGCGTTCTGATTTCAGTTTCAGAGCGATTCGCCCAATGAGTCCTTGATATTTCGTCGTTTTCAGCCAATTTTCTGGATTTTTGAAAATTTCACTTTTTTGTGAAAATATCCACTAAATGAGGGAATAATATGTGTGAGGGTACCCCAGGAGAGTTCCAAATGTGTGTGGGTAGAATATATATCCCACGGGGATAAAATTGAAAAAAGTTGAAAAAAATTTTTTTTTTGGAATTAGTAATTTTTCTGGCGTTTATCAGACTTTCAGATAGGGGAAATGTCAGTGAGCGTTCAGATTTCAGTTCCAGAGCGATTCGCCCAATGAGTCCTTGATATTTAGTCGTTTTCAGCCAATTTTCTGGATTTTTGAAAATTTCACTTTTTTGTGAAAATATCCACTAAATGAGGGAATAATATGTGTGAGGGTACCCCAGGAGAGTTCCAGATGTGTGTGGGTAGAATATATATCCCACGGGGGTAAAATTTAAAAAAGTTGAAAAAATTTTTTTGGGGGACTTAGTCATTTTTCCGGCGTTTATCAGACTTTCAGATAGGGGAAATGTCAGTGAGCGTTCAGATTTCAGTTCCAGAGCGATTCGCCCAATGAGACCTTGATATTTAGTCGTTTTCAGCCAATTTTCTGGATTTTTGAAAATTTCACTTTTTTGTGAAAATATCCACTAAATGAGGGAATAATATGTGTGAGGGAACCCCAGGAGAGTTCCAAATGTGTGTGGGTAGAATATATATATATATATAGAATATATAGAATATATATATATATATAGAATATATATAGAATATATAGAATATATATCCCACGGGGATAAAATTGAAAAAAGTTGAAAATAAATTTTTTTGGGACTTAGTCATTTTTCCGGCGTTTATCAGACTTTCAGATAGGGGAAATGTGAGTGAGCGTTCTGATTTCAGTTCCAGAGCGATTCGCCCAATGAGTCCTTGATATTTAGTCGTTTTCAGCCAATTTTCTGGATTTTTGAAAATTTCACTTTTTTGTGAAAATATCCACTAAATGAGGGAATAATATGTGTGAGGGTACCCCAGGAGAGTTCCAAATGTGTGTGGGTAGAATATGTATCCCACGGGGGTAAAATTGAAAAAAGTTGAAAAAAAATTTTTTGGGGACTTAGTAATTTTTCCGGCGTTTATCAAACTTTCAGATAGGGGAAATGTCAGTGAGCGTTCCGATTTCAGTTCCAGAGCGATTTGCCCAATGAGTCCTTGATATTTAGTCATTTTCAGCCAATTTTCTGGATTTTTAAAAATTTCACTTTTTTGTGAAAATATCCACTAAATGAGGGAATAATATGTGTGAGGGTACCCCAGGAGAGTTCCAAATGTGTGTGGGTAGAATATATATCCCTCGGGGGTAAAATTGAAAAAAGTTGAAAAAATTTTTTTTTTGGACTTAGTCATGTTTCCGGCGTTTATCAGACTTTCAGATAGGGGAAATGTGAGTGAGCGTTCTGATTTCAGTTTCAGAGCGATTCGCCCAATGAGTCCTTGATATTTAGTCGTTTTCAGCCAATTTTCTGGATTTTTGAAAATTTCACTTTTTTGTGAAAATATCCACTAAATGAGGGAATAATATGTGTGAGGGTACCCCAGGAGAGTTCCAAATGTGTGTGGGTAGAATATATATCCCACGGGGGTAAAATTGAAAAAAGTTGAAAAAAATTTTTTTTTTGGAATTAGTAATTTTTCCGGCGTTTCTCAGACTTTCAGATAGGGGAAATGTCAGTGAGCGTTCCGATTTCAGTTCCAGAGCGATTCGCCCAATGAGTCCTTGATATTTAGTCGTTTTCAGCCAATTTTCTGGATTTTTGAAAATTTCACTTTTTTGTGAAAATATCCACTAAATGAGGGAATAATATGTGTGAGGGTACCCCAGGAGAGTTCCAAATGTGTGTGGGTAGAATACATATCCCACGGGGGTAAAATTGAAAAAAGTTGAAAAAAATTTTTTTTTGGACTTTAGTCATTTTTCCGGCGTTTATCAGACTTTCAGATAGGAGAAATGTCAGTGAGCATTCCGATTTCAGTTCCAGAGCGATTCGCCCAATGAGTCCTTGATATTTAGTCGTTTTCAGCCAATTTTCTGGATTTTTGAAAATTTCACTTTTTTGTGAAAATATCCACTAAATGAGGGAATAATATGTGTGAGGGTACCCCAGGAGAGTTCCAAATGTGTGTGGGTAGAATATATATCCCACGGGGGTAAAATTGAAAAAAGTTGAAAATTTTTTTTTTTTGACAGTCATTTTTCCGGCGTTTATCAGACTTTCAGATAGCGGAAATGTCAGTGAGCGTTCCGATTTCAGTTCCAGAGCGATTCGCCCAATGAGTCCTTGATATTTAGTCGTTTTCAGCCAATTTTCTGGATTTTTGAAAATTTCACTTTTTTGTGAAAATATCCACTAAATGAGGGAATAATATGTGTGAGGGATCCCCAGGAGAGTTCCAAATGTGTGTGGGTAGAATATATATCCCACGGGGGTAAAATTGAAAAAAGTTTAAAAAAATTTTTTTTTGGACTTAGTCATTTTTCCTGCGTTCATCAGACTTTCAGATAGGGGAAATGTCAGTGAGCGTTCTGATTTCAGTTCCAGAGTGATTCGCCCAATGAGTCCTTGATATTTAGTCGTTTTCAGCCAATTTTCAGGATTTTTGAAAATTTCACTTTTTTGTGAAAATATCCACTAAATGACGGAATAATATGTGTGAGGGTACCCCAGGAGAGTTCAAAATGTGTGAGGGTAGAATATATATCCCACGGGGGTAAAATTGAAAGAAGTTGAAAAAAAAATTTTTTTGGACTTAGTCATTTTTCCGGCGTTTATCAGATTTTCAGATAGGGAAAATGGCAGTGAGCGTTCAGATTTCAGTTCCAGAGCGATTCGCCCAATGAGTCCTTGATATTTTGTCGTTTTCAGCCAATTTTCTGGATTTTTGAAAATTTCACTTTTTTGTGAAAATATCCACTAAATGAGGGAATAATATGTGTGACGGTACCCAAGGAGAGTTCCAAATGTGTGTGGGTAGAATATATATCCCACGTAGGTAAAATTGTAAAAAAGTTGAAAAATTATTTTTTTTGGACTTAATAATTTTTCCGGCGTTTATTCAGACTTTCAGATAGGGGAAATGTGAGTGAGCATTCCGATTTAAGTTCCAGAGCGATTCGCCCAATGAGTCCTTAATATTTAGTCGTTTTCAGCCAATTTTCTGGATTTTTGAAAATTTCACTTTTTTGTGAAAATATCCACTAAATGAGGGAATAATATGTGTGACGGTACCCCAGGAGAGTTCCAAATGTGTGTGGGTAGAATATATATCCCTCGGGGGTAAAATTGAAAAAAGTTTAAAAAAATTTTTTTTTGGACTTAGTCATTTTTTCCGGCGTTTATCAGACTTTCAGATAGCGGAAATGTCAGTGAGCGTTCCGATTTCAGTTCCAGAGCGATTCGCCCAATGAGTCCTTGATATTTAGTCGTTTTCAGCCAATTTTCTGGATTTTTGAAAATTTCACTTTTTTGTGAAAATATCCACTAAATGAGGGAATAATATGTGTGAGGGATCCCCAGGAGAGTTCCAAATGTGTGTGGGTAGAATATATATCCCACGGGGGTAAAATTGAAAAAAGTTTAAAAAAATTTTTTTTTGGACTTAGTCATTTTTCCTGCGTTCATCAGACTTTCAGATAGGGGAAATGTCAGTGAGTGTTCTGATTTCAGTTCCAGAGTGATTCGCCCAATGAGTCCTTGATATTTAGTCGTTTTCAGCCAATTTTCAGGATTTTTGAAAATTTCACTTTTTTGTGAAAATATCCACTAAATGACGGAATAATATGTGTGAGGGTACCCCAGGAGAGTTGCAAATGTGTGTGGGTAGAATATATATCCCACGGGGATAAAATTGAAAAAAGTTGAAAAAAATTTCTTTTGGACTTATTAATTTTTCCGGCGTTCATCAGACTTTCAGATAGGGGAAATGTCAGTGAGTATTCCAATTTCAGTTCCAGAGCGATTCGCCCAATGAGTCCTTGATATTTAGTCGTTTTCAGCCAATTTTCTGGATTTTTGAAAATTTTACTTTTTTGTGAAAATATCCACTAAATGAGGGAATAATATGTGTGACGGTACCCCAGGAGAGTTCCAAATGTGTGTGGGTAGAATATATATCCCTCGGGGGTAAAATTGAAAAAAGTTTAAAAAAATTTCTTTTGGACTTAGTAATTTTTCCGGCGTTCATCAGACTTTCAGATAGTGGAAATGTCAATGAGCGTTCTGATTTCAGATCCAGAGCGATTCGCCCAATGAGTCCTTGATATTTAGTCGTTTTCAGCCAATTTTCTGGATTTTTGAAAATTTCACTTTTTTGTGAAAATATCCACTAAATGAGAGAATAATATGTGTGAGGGTACCCAAGGAGAGTTCCAAATGTGAATGGGTAGAATATATATCCCACGGGGTTAAAATTGAAAAAAGTTGAAAAAAAATTTTTTTGGGACTTAGTCATTTTTCCGTCGTTTATCAGACTTTCACATAGGGGAATTGTCAGTGAGCGTTCCGATTTCAGTTCCAGAGCGATTCGCCCAATGAGTCCTTGATATTTAGTCGTTTTCAGCCAATTTTCTGGATTTTTGAAAATTTCACTTTTTTGTGAAAATATCCACTAAATGAGGGAATAATATGTGTGAGGGTACCCCAGGAGAGTTCCAAATGTGTGTGGGTAGAATATATATCCCACGGGGGTAAAATTGAAAGAAGTTGAAAATTTTTTTTTTTGGACTTAGTCATTTTTCCGGCGTTTATCAGACTTTCAGATAGGGGAAATGTCAGTGAGCGTTCCAATTTCAGTTCCAGAGCGATTCGCACAATGAGTCCTTGATGTTTAGTCGTTTTCAGCCAATTTTCTAGATTTTTGAAAATTTCACTTTTTTGTGAAAATATCCACTAAATGACGGAATAATATGTGTGAGGGTACCCCAGGAGAGTTCAAAATGTGTGAGGGTAGAATATATATCCCACGGGGGTAAAATTGAAAGAAGTTGAAAAAAAAATTTTTTTGGACTTAGTCATTTTTCCGGCGTTTATCAGATTTTCAGATAGGGAAAATGGCAGTGAGCGTTCAGATTTCAGTTCCAGAGCGATTCGCCCAATGAGTCCTTGATATTTAGTCGTTTTCAGCCAATTTTCTGGATTTTTGAAAATTTCACTTTTTTGTGAAAATATCCACTAAATGACGGAATAATATTTGTGACTGTACCCCAGGAGAGTTCCAAATGTGTGTGGGCAGAATATATATCCCTCGGGGGTAAAATTGAAAAAAGTTGGAAAAAAATTTTTTTTGGAATTAGTCATTTTTCCGGCGTTTATCAGACTTTCAGATAGCGGAAATGTCAGTGAGCGTTCCGATTTCAGTTCCAGAGCGATTCGCCCAATGAGTCCTTGATATTTAGTCGTTTTCAGCCAATTTTCTGGATTTTTGAAAATTTCACTTTTTTGTGAAAATATCCACTAAATGAGGGAATAATATGTATGAGGGTACCCCAGGAGAGTTCCAAATGTGTGTGGGTAGAATATATATCCCACGGGGGTAAAATTGAAAAAAGTTGAAAATTTTTTTTTTTGGACTTAGTCATTTTTCCACCGTTCATCAGACTTTCAGATAGGGGAAATGTCAGTGAGCGTTCCGATTTCAGTTCCAGAGCGATTCGCCCAATGAGTCCTTGATATTTAGTCGTTTTCAGCCAATTTTCAGGATTTTTAAAAATTTCAATTTTTTGTGAAAATATCCACTAAATGAGGGAATAATATGTGTGAGGGTATCCCAGGAGAGTTCCAAATGTGTGTGGGTAGAATATATATCCCACGGGGGTAAAATTGAAAAAAGTTGAAAAAAAATTTTTTTTGGACTTAGTAATTTTTCCGGCGTTCATCAGACTTTCAGATAGGGGAAATGTGAGTGAGCATTACGATTTCAGTTCCAGAGCGATTCGCCCAATGAGTCCTTAATATTTAGTCGTTTTCAGCCAATTTTCTGGATTTTTGAAAATTTCACTTTTTTGTGAAAATATCCACTAAATGAGGGAATAATATGTGTGACGGTACCCCAGGAGAGTTCCAAATGTGTGTGGGTAGAATATATATCCCACGGGGATAAAATTGAAAAAAGTTGAAAAAAATTTATTTTGGACTTAGTAATTTTTCCGGCGTTCATCAGACTTTCAGATAGGGGAAATGTCAGTGAGTATTCCAATTTCAGTTCCAGAGTGATTCGCCCAATGAGTCCTTGATATTTAGTCGTTTTCAGCCAATTTTCTGGATTTTTGAAAATTTCACTTTTTTGTGAAAATATCCACTAAATGAGGGAATAATATGTGTGAGGGTACCCCAGGAGAGTTGCAAATGTGTGTGGGTAGACTATATATCCCACGGGGATAAAATTGAAAAAAGTTGAAAAAAATTTCTTTTGGACTTAGTAATTTTTCCTGCGTTCATCAAACTTTCAGATAGGGGAAATGTCAGTGAGTATTCCGATATCAGTTCCAGAGCGATTCGCCCAATGAGTCCTTGATATTTAGTCGTTTTCAGCCAATTTTCTGGATTTTTGAAAATTTCACTTTTTTGTGAAAATATCCACTAAATGAGGGAATAATATGTGTGAGGGTACCCCAGGAGAGTTGCAAATGTGTGTGGGTAGAATATATATCCCACGGGGATAAAATTGAAAAAAGTTGAAAAAAATTTCTTTTGGACTTAGTAATTTTTCCTGCGTTCATCAAACTTTCAGATAGGGGAAATGTCAGTGAGTATTCCAATTTCAGTTCCAGAGCGATTCGCCCAATGAGTCCTTGATATTTAGTCGTTTTCAGCCAATTTTCTGGATTTATGAAAATTTTACTTTTTTGTGAAAATATCCACTAAATGAGGGAATAATATGTGTGACGGTACCCCAGGAGAGTTCCAAATGTGTGTGGGTAGAATATATATCCCTCGGGGGTAAAATTGAAAAAAGTTTAAAAAAATTTCTTTTGGACTTAGTAATTTTTCCGGCGTTCATCAGACTTTCAGATAGCGGAAATGTCAATGAGCGTTCTGATTTCAGTTCCAGAGCGATTCGCCCAATGAGTCCTTGATATTTAGTCGTTTTCAGCCAATTTTTTGGATTTTTGAAAATTTCACTTTTTTGTGAAAATATCCACTAAATGAGAGAATAATATGTGTGAGGGTACCCAAGGAGAGTTCCAAATGTGTATGGGTAGAATATATATCCCACGGGGTTAAAATTGAAAAAAGTTGAAAAAAATTTTTTTGGGACTTAGTCATTTTTCCGTCGTTTATCAGACTTTCACATAGGGGAATTGTCAGTGAGCGTTCCGATTTCAGTTCCAGAGCGATTCGCCCAATGAGTCCTTGATATTTAGTCGTTTTCAGCCAGTTTTCAGGATTTTTGAAAATTTCACTTTTTTGTGAAAATATCCACTAAATGAGGGAATAATATGTATGAGGGTACTCCAGGAGAGTTCCAAATGTGTGTGGGTAGAATATATATCCCTCGGGGGTAAAATTGAAAAAAGTTGAAAAAAATTTTTTTTTGGACTTAGTCATTTTTCCGGCGTTTATTCAGACTTTCAGATAGGGGAAATGTTAGTGAGCATTCCGATTTCAGTTCCAGAGCGATTCGCCCAATGAGTCCTTAATATTTAGTCGTTTTCAGCCAATTTTCTGGATTTTTGAAAATTTCACTTTTTTGTGAAAATATCCACTAAATGAGGGAATAATATGTGTGAGGGTACCCCCGGAGAGTTCCAAATGTGTGTGGGTAGAATATATATCCCACGGGGATAAAATTGAAAAAAGTTGAAAAAAAATTTCTTTTAGACTTAGTAATTTTTCCGGCGTTCATCAGACTTTCAGATAGGGGAAATGTCAGTGAGTATTCCAATTTCAGTTCCAGAGCAATTCGCCCAATGAGTCCTTGATATTTAGTCGTTTTCAGTCAATTTTCTGGATTTTTAAAAATTTCAATTTTTTGTGAAAATATCCACTAAATGAGGGAATAATATGAGTGAGGCTATCCCAGGAGAGTTCCAAATGTGTGTGGGTAGAATATATATCCCACGGGGTTAAAATTGAAAAAAGTTGAAAAAAAAATTTTTTTGGACTTAGTCATTTTTCCGGCGTTTATCAGACTTTCAGATAGGGGAAATGTCAGTGAGCGTTCTGATTTCAGTTCCAGAGCGATTCGCCCAATGAGTCCTTGATATTTAGTCGTTTTCAGCCAGTTTTCAGGATTTTTGAAAATTTCACTTTTTTGTGAAAATATCCACTAAATGAGGGAATAATATGTGTGAGGGTACCCCATTAGAGTTCCAAATGTGTGTGGGTAGAATATATATCCCACGGAGGTAAAATTGAAAAAAGTTGAAAAATTTTTTTTTTTGGACTTAGTAATTTTTCCGGCGTTTATCAGACTTTCAGATAGGGGAAATGTCAGTGAGCGTTCCGATTTCAGTTCCAGAGTGATTCGCCCAATGAGTCCTTGATATTTAGTCGCTTTCAGCCAATTTTCTGGATTTTTAAAAATTTCACTTTTTTGTGAAAATATCCACTAAATGAGGGAATAATATGTGTGAGGGTACCCCAGGAGAGTTCCAAATGTGTGTGGGTAGAATATATATCCCACGGAGGTAAAATTAAAAAAAAGTTGAAAAAATTTTTTTTTTGGACTTAGTAATTTTTCTGGCGTTTATCAGACTTTCAGATAGGGGAAATGTGAGTGAGCATTCCGATTTCAGTTCCAGAGCGATTCGCCCAATGAGTCCTTAATATTTAATTGTTTTCAGCCAATTTTCTGGATTTTTGAAAATTTCACTTTTTTGTGAAAATATCCACTAAATGAGAGAATATTATGTGTGAGGGTACCCCAGGAGAGTTCCAAATGTGTGTGGGTAGAATATATATCCCACGGGGGTAAAATTGAAAAAAGTTGAAAAAAATTTTTTTTGGGACTAAATAATTTTTCCGGCGTTTATCAGACTTTCAGATAGGGTAAATGTGAGTGAGCGTTCCGATTTCAGTTCCAGAGTGATTCGCCCAATGAATTCTTGATATTTAGTCGTTTTCAGCCAATTTTCTGGATTTTTGAAAATTTCACTTTTTTGTGAAAATATCCACTAAATGAGGGAATAATATGTGTGACGGTACCCCAGTAGAGTTCCAAATGTGTGTGGGTAGAATATATATCCCACGGGGGTAAAATTGAAAAAAGTTGAAAATTTTTTTTTGGACCTAATAATTTTTCCGGCGTTCATCAGGCTTTCAGATAGGGGAAATGTCAGTGAGCGTTCCGATTTCAGTTCCAGAGCGATTCGCCCAATGAGTCCTTGATATTTAGTCGTTTTCAGCCAATTTTCTGGATTTTTGAAAATTTCACTTTTTTGTGAAAATATCCACTAAATGAGGGAATAATATGTGTGAGGGTTCCCCAGGAGAGTTCCAAATGTGTGTGGGTAGAATATATATCCCACGGGGGTAAAATTGAAAAAAGTTGAAAAAAAATTTCTTTTGGACTTAGTAATTTTTCCGGCGTTCATCAGACTTTCAGATAGGGGAAAAGTCAGTGAGTATTCCAATTTCAGTTCCAGAGCGATTCGCCCAATGAGTCCTTGATATTTAGTCGTTTTCAGCCAATTTTCTGGATTTTTGAAAATTTCACTTTTTTGTGAAAATATCCACTAAATGAGGGAATAATATGTGTGAGGGAATCCCAGGAGAGTTCCAAATGTGTGTGGGTAGAATATATATCCCACGGGGATAAAATTGAAAAAAGTTGAAAAAAAAATGTTTTTTGGACTTAGTAATTTTTCCGGCGTTTATCAGACTTTCAGATAGGGGAAATGTCACTGAGCGTTCCGATTTCAGTTCCAGAGCGATTCGCCCAATGAGTCCTTGATATTTAGTCGCTTTCAGCCAATTTTCTGGATTTTTAAAAATTTCACTTTTTTGTGAAAATATCCACTAAATGAGGGAATAATATGTGTGAGGGTACCCCAGGAGAGTTCCAAATGTGTGTGGGTAGAATATATATCCCACGGAGGTAAAATTAAAAAAAAGTTGAAAAATTTTTTTTTTTGGACTTAGTAATTTTTCCGCCGTTAATCAGACTTTCAGATAGGGGAAATGTGAGTGAGCATTCCGATTTCAGTTCCAGAGCGATTCGCCCAATGAGTCCTTAATATTTAATCGTTTTCAGCCAATTTTCTGGATTTTTGAAAATTTCACTTTTTTGTGAAAATATTCACTAAATGAGAGAATAATATGTGTGAGGGTACCCCAGGAGAGTTCCAAATGTGTGTGGGTAGAATATATATCCCACGGGGGTAAAATTGAAAAAAGTTGAAAAAAAATTTTTTTTGGGACTTAGTCATTTTTCCGGCGTTTATCAGACTTTCAGATAGGGGAAATGTGAGTGAGCGTTCCGATTTCAGTTCCAGAGCGATTCGCCCAATGAGTTCTTGGTATTTAGTCGTTTTCAGCCAATTTTCTGGATTTTTGAAAATTTCACTTTTTTGTGAAAATATCCACTAAATGAGGGAATAATATGTGTGACGGTACCCCAGGAGAGTTCCAAATGTGTGTGGGTAGAATATATATCCCACGGGGGTAAAATTGAAAAAAGTTGAAAATTTTTTTTTGGACTTAATCATTTTTCCGGCGTTCATCAGACTTTCAGATAGGGGAAATGTCAGTGAGCGTTCCGATTTCAGTTCCAGAGCGATTCGCCCAATGAGTCCTTGATATTTATTCGCTTTCAGCCAATTTACTGGATTTTTAAAAATTTCACTTTTTTGTGAAAATATCCACTAAATGAGGGAATAATATGTGTGAGGGTACCCCAGGAGAGTTCCAAATGTGTGTGGGTAGAATATATATCCCACGGAGGTAAAATTAAAAAAAAGTTGAAAAATTTTTTTTTTTGGACTTAGTAATTTTTCCGGCGTTTATCAGACTTTCAGATAGGGGAAATGTGAGTGAGCATTCCGATTTCAGTTCCAGAGCGATTCGCCCAATGAGTCGTTTTCAGCCAATTTTCTGGATTTTTGAAAATTTCACTTTTTTGTGAAAATATCCACTAAATGAGGGAATAATATGTGTGAGGGTTCCCCAGGAGAGTTCCAAATGTGTGTGGGTAGAATATATATCCCACGGGGGTAAAATTGAAAAAAGTTGAAAAATTTTTTTTTTTGGACTTAGTCATTTTTCCGGCGTTTATCAGACTTTCAGATAGGGGAAATGTGAGTGAGCATTCCGATTTCAGTTCCAGAGCGATTCGCCCAATGAGTCGTTTTCAGCCAATTTTCTGGATTTTTGAAAATTTCACTTTTTTGTGAAAATATCCACTAAATGAGGGAATAATATGTGTGAGGGTTCCCCAGGAGAGTTCCAAATGTGTGTGGGTAGAATATATATCCCACGGGGGTAAAATTGAAAAAAGTTGAAAAATTTTTTTTTTTGGACTTAGTCATTTTTCCGGCGTTTATCAGACTTTCAGATAGGGGAAATGTCAGTGAGCGTTCCGATTTCAGTTCCAGAGCGATTCGCCCAATGAGTCCTTGATATTTAGTCGCTTTCAGCCAATTTACTGGATTTTTGAAAATTTCACTTTTTTGTGAAAATATCCACTAAATAAGGGAATAATATGTGTGACGGTACCCCAGTAGAGTTCCAAATGTGTGTGGGTAGAATATATATCCCACGGGGATAAAATTGAAAAAAGTTGAAAAAAAAATGTTATTTGGACTTAGTAATTTTTCCGGCGTTTATCAGACTTTCAGATAGGGGAAATGTCAGTGAGCGTTCCGATTTCAGTTCCAGAGCGATTCGCCCAATGAGTCCTTGATATTTAGTCGCTTTCAGCCAATTTTCTGGATTTTTAAAAATTTCACTTTTTTGTGAAAATATCCACTAATTGAGGGAATAATATGTGTGAGGGTACCCCAGGAGAGTTCCAAATGTGTGTGGGTAGAATATATATCCCACGGAGGTAAAATTAAAAAAAAGTTGAAAAATTTTTTTTTTGGACTTAGTAATTTTTCCGCCGTTAATCAGACTTTCAGATAGGGGAAATGTGAGTGAGCATTCCGATTTCAGTTCCAGAGCGATTCGCCCAATGAGTCCTTAATATTTAATCGTTTTCAGCCAATTTTCTGGATTTTTGAAAATTTCACTTTTTTGTGAAAATATTCACTAAATGAGAGAATAATATGTGTGAGGGTACCCCAGGAGAGTTCCAAATGTGTGTGGGTAGAATTTATATCCCACGGGGGTAAAATTGAAAAAAGTTGAAAAAAATTTTTTTTTGGGACTTAGTCATTTTTCCGGCGTTTATCAGACTTTCAGATAGGGGAAATGTGAGTGAGCGTTCCGATTTCAGTTCCAGAGCGATTCGCCCAATGAGTTCTTGATATTTAGTCGTTTTCAGCCAATTTTCTGGATTTTTGAAAATTTCACTTTTTTGTGAAAATATCCACTAAATGATGGAATAATATGTGTGACGGTACCCCAGGAGAGTTCCAAATGTGTGTGGGTAGAATATATATCCCACGGGGGTAAAATTGAAAAAAGTTGAAAATTTTTTTTTGGACTTAATCATTTTTCCGGCGTTCATCAGACTTTCAGATAGGGGAAATGTCAGTGAGCGTTCCGATTTCAGTTCCAGAGCGATTCGCCCAATGAGTCCTTGATATTTAGTCGTTTTCAGCCAATTTTCTGGATTTTTGAAAATTTCACTTTTTTGTGAAAATATCCACTAAATGACCGAATAATATGTGTGAGGGAATCCCAGGAGAGTTCCAAATGTGTGTGGGTAGAATATATATCCCACGGGGATAAAATTGAAAAAAGTTGAAAAAAAAATGTTTTTTGGACTTAGTAATTTTTCCGGCGTTTATCAGACTTTCAGATAGGGGAAATGTCAGTGAGCGTTCCGATTTCAGTTCCAGAGCGATTCGCCCAATGAGTCCTTGATATTTAGTCGTTTTCAGCCAGTTTTCAGGATTTTTGAAAATTTCACTTTTTTGTGAAAATATCCACTAAATGAGGGAATAATATGTGTGAGGGTACCCCAGGAGAGTTCCAAATGTGTGTGGGTAGAATATATATCCCACGGAGGTAAAATTAAAAAAAAGTTGAAAAATTTTTTTTTTTGGACTTAGTAATTTTTCCGCCGTTTATCAGACTTTCAGATAGGGGAAATGTGAGTGAGCATTCCGATTTCAGTTCCAGAGCGATTCGCCCAATGAGTCCTTAATATTTAATCGTTTTCAGCCAATTTTCTGGATTTTTGAAAATTTCACTTTTTTGTGAAAATATTCACTAAATGAGAGAATAATATGTGTGACGGTACCCCAGGAGAGTTAGAAATGTTTGTGGGTAGAATATATATCCCACGGGGGTAAAATTGAAAAAAGTTGAAAAATTTTTTTTGGACTTAATCATTTTTCCGGCGTTCATCAGACTTTCAGATAGGGGAAATGTCAGTGAGCGTTCTGATTTCAGTTCCAGAGCGATTCGCCCAATGAGTCCTTGATATTTAGTCGTTTTCAGCCAGTTTTCAGGATTTTTGAAAATTTCACTTTTTTGTGAAAATATCCACTAAATGAGGGAATAATATGTATGAGGGTACCCCAGGAGAGTTACAAATGTGTGTGGGTAGAATATATATCCCACGGGGGTAAAATTGAAAAAAGTTGAAAATTTTTTTTTTTGGACTTAGTCATTTTTCCGCCGTTCATCAGACTTTCAGATAGGGGAAATGTCAGTGAGCGTTCCGATTTCAGTTCCAGAGCGATTCGCCCAATGAGTCCTTGATATTTAGTCGTTTTCAGCCAGTTTTCAGGATTTTTGAAAATTTCACTTTTTTGTGAAAATATCCACTAAATGAGGGAATAATATGTGTGAGGGTACCCCAGGAGAGTTCCAAATGTGTGTGGGTAGAATATATATCCCACGGGGATAAAATTGAAAAAAGTTGAAAAAAAATTTCTTTTGGACTTAGTAATTTTTCCGGCGTTCATCAGACTTTCAGATAGGCGAAATGTCAGTGAGTATTCCAATTTCAGTTCCAGAGCGTTTCGCATAATGAGTCCTTGATACTTAGACGTTTTCAGCCAATTTTCTGGATTTTTGAAAATTTCACTTTTTTGTGAAAATATCCACTAAATGAGAGAATATTATGTGTGAGGGTACCCCAGGAGAGTTCCAAATGTGTGTGGGTAGAATATATATCCCACGGGGGTAAAATTGAAAAAAGTTGAAAAAAATTTTTTTTTGGGACTAAATAATTTTTCGGCGTTTATCAGACTTTCAGATAGGGTAAATGTGAGTGAGCGTTCCGATTTCAGTTCCAGAGCGATTCGCCCAATGAATTCTTGATATTTAGTCGTTTTCAGCCAATTTTCTGGATTTTTGAAAATTTCACTTTTTTGTGAAAATATCCACTAAATGAGGGAATAATATGTGTGACGGTACCCCAGTAGAGTTCCAAATGTGTGTGGGTAGAATATATATCCCACGGGGGTAAAATTGAAAAAAGTTGAAAATTTTTTTTTGGACTTAATAATTTTTCCGGCGTTCATCAGGCTTTCAGATAGGGGAAATGTCAGTGAGCGTTCCGATTTCAGTTCCAGAGCGATTCGCCCAATGAGTCCTTGATATTTAGTCGTTTTCAGCCAATTTTCTGGATTTTTGAAAATTTCACTTTTTTGTGAAAATATCCACTAAGTGAGGGAATAATATGTGTGAGGGTTCCCCAGGAGAGTTCCAAATGTGTGTGGGTAGAATATATATCCCACGGGGGTAAAATTGAAAAAAGTTGAAAAAAAATTTCTTTTGGACTTAGTAATTTTTCCGGCGTTCATCAGACTTTCAGATAGGGGAAAAGTCAGTGAGTATTCCAATTTCAGTTCCAGAGCGATTCGCCCAATGAGTCCTTGATATTTAGTCGTTTTCAGCCAATTTTCTGGATTTTTGAAAATTTCACTTTTTTGTGAAAATATCCACTAAATGAGGGAATAATATGTGTGAGGGTACCCCAGGAGAGTTCCAAATGTGTGTGGGTAGAATATATATCCCACGGAGGTAAAATTAAAAAAAAGTTGAAAAATTTTTTTTTTTGGACTTAGTAATTTTTCCGCCGTTAATCAGACTTTCAGATAGGGGAAATGTGAGTGAGCATTCCGATTTCAGTTCCAGAGCGATTCGCCCAATGAGTCCTTAATATTTAATCGTTTTCAGCCAATTTTCTGGATTTTTGAAAATTTCACTTTTTTGTGAAAATATTCACTAAATGAGAGAATAATATGTGTGAGGGTACCCCAGGAGAGTTCCAAATGTGTGTGGGTAGAATATATATCCCACGGGGGTAAAATTGAAAAAAGTTGAAAAAAATTTTTTTTTGGGACTTAGTCATTTTTCCGGCGTTTATCAGACTTTCAGATAGGGGAAATGTGAGTGAGCGTTCCGATTTCAGTTCCAGAGCGATTCGCCCAATGAGTTCTTGGTATTTAGTCGTTTTCAGCCAATTTTCTGGATTTTTGAAAATTTCACTTTTTTGTGAAAATATCCACTAAATGAGGGAATAATATGTGTGAGGGTTCCCCAGGAGAGTTCCAAATGTGTGTGGGTAGAATATATATCCCACGGGGGTAAAATTGAAAAAAGTTGAAAAATTTTTTTTTTTGGACTTAGTCATTTTTCCGGCGTTTATCAGACTTTCAGATAGGGGAAATGTCAGTGAGCGTTCCGATTTCAGTTCCAGAGCGATTCGCCCAATGAGTCCTTGATATTTAGTCGCTTTCAGCCAATTTACTGGATTTTTGAAAATTTCACTTTTTTGTGAAAATATCCACTAAATAAGGGAATAATATGTGTGACGGTACCCCAGTAGAGTTCCAAATGTGTGTGGGTAGAATATATATCCCACGGAGGTAAAATTAAAAAAAAGTTGAAAAATTTTTTTTTTGGACTTAGTAATTTTTCCGCCGTTAATCAGACTTTCAGATAGGGGAAATGTGAGTGAGCATTCCGATTTCAGTTCCAGAGCGATTCGCCCAATGAGTCCTTAATATTTAATCGTTTTCAGCCAATTTTCTGGATTTTTGAAAATTTCACTTTTTTGTGAAAATATTCACTAAATGAGAGAATAATATGTGTGAGGGTACCCCAGGAGAGTTCCAAATGTGTGTGGGTAGAATTTATATCCCACGGGGGTAAAATTGAAAAAAGTTGAAAAATTTTTTTTTGGGACTTAGTCATTTTTCCGGCGTTTATCAGACTTTCAGATAGGGGAAATGTGAGTGAGCGTTCCGATTTCAGTTCCAGAGCGATTCGCCCAAATGAGTTCTTGATATTTAGTCGTTTTCAGCCAATTTTCTGGATTTTTGAAAATTTCACTTTTTTGTGAAAATATCCACTAAATGATGGAATAATATGTGTGACGGTACCCCAGGAGAGTTCCAAATGTGTGTGGGCAGAATATATACCCCACGGGGGTAAAATTGAAAAAAGTTGAAAATTTTTTTTTGGACTTAATCATTTTTCCGGCGTTCATCAGACTTTCAGATAGGGGAAATGTCAGTGAGCGTTCCGATTTCAGTTCCAGAGCGATTCGCCCAATGAGTCCTTGATATTTAGTCGTTTTCAGCCAATTTTCTGGATTTTTGAAAATTTCACTTTTTTGTGAAAATATCCACTAAATGAGGGAATAATATGTGTGAGGGAATCCCAGGAGAGTTCCAAATGTGTGTGGGTAGAATATATATCCCACGGGGATAAAATTGAAAAAAGTTGAAAAAAAAATGTTTTTTGGACTTAGTAATTTTTCCGGCGTTTATCAGACTTTCAGATAGGGGAAATGTCAGTGAGCGTTCCGATTTCAGTTCCAGAGCGATTCGCCCAATGAGTCCTTGATATTTAGTCGTTTTCAGCCAGTTTTCAGGATTTTTGAAAATTTCACTTTTTTGTGAAAATATCCACTAAATGAGGGAATAATATGTGTGAGGGTACCCCATTAGAGTTCCAAATGTGTGTGGGTAGAATATATATCCCACGGAGGTAAAATTGAAAAAAGTTGAAAAATTTTTTTTTTTCTGACTTAGTAATTTTTCCGGCGTTTATCAGACTTTCAGATAGGGGAAATGTCAGTGAGCATTCCGATTTCAGTTCCAGAGCGATTCGCCCAATGAGTCCTTGATATTTAGTCGCTTTCAGCCAATTTTCTGGATTTTTAAAAATTTCACTTTTTTGTGAAAATATCCACTAAATGAGGGAATAATATGTGTGAGGGTACCCCAGGAGAGTTCCAAATGTGAGTGGGTAGAATATATATCCCACGGAGGTAAAATTAAAAAAAAGTTGAAAAATTTTTTTTTTTGGACTTAGTAATTTTTCCGGCGTTTATCAGACATTCAGATAGGGGAAATGTGAGTGAGCATTCCGATTTCAGTTCCAGAGCGATTCGCCCAATGAGTCCTTAATATTTAATCGTTTTCAGCCAATTTTCTGGATTTTTGAAAATTTCACTTTTTTGTGAAAATATCCACTAAATGAGGGAATAATATGTGTGAGGGTACCCCAGGAGAGTTCCAAATGTGTGTGGGTAGAATATATATCCCACGGGGGTAAAATTGAAAAAAGTTGAAAAAAAATTTTTTTTGGACTTAGTCATTTTTCCGGCGTTTATCAGACTTTCAGATAGGGGAAATGTCAGTGAGCGTTCCGATTTCAGTTCCAGAGCGATTCGCCCAATGAGTCCTTGATATTTAGTCGTTTTCAGCCAGTTTTCAGGATTTTTGAAAATTTCACTTTTTTGTGAAAATATCCATTAAATGAGGGAATAATATGTGTGAGGGTACCCCATTAGAGTTCAAAATGTGTGTGGGTAGAATATATATCCCACGGAGGTAAAATTAAAAAAAGTTGAAAAATTTTTTTTTTTGGACTTAGTAATTTTTCCGCCGTTTATCAGACTTTCAGATAGGGGAAATGTGAGTGAGCATTCCGATTTCAGTTCCAGAGCGATTCGCCCAATGAGTCCTTAATATTTAATCGTTTTCAGCCAATTTTCTGGATTTTTGAAAATTTCACTTTTTTGTGAAAATATTCACTAAATGAGAGAATAATATGTGTGACGGTACCCCAGGAGAGTTAGAAATGTGTGTGGGTAGAATATATATCCCACGGGGGTAAAATTGAAAAAAGTTGAAAATTTTTTTTTGGACTTAATCATTTTTCCAGCGTTCATCAGACTTTCAGATAGGGGAAATGTCAGTGAGCGTTCCGATTTCAGTTCCAGAGCGATTCGCCCAATGAGTCCTTGATATTTAGTCGTTTTCAGCCAATTTTCTGGATTTTTGAAAATTTCACTTTTTTGTGAAAATATCCACTAAATGAGGGAATAATATGTGTGAGGGTACCCCAGGAGAGTTCCAAATGTGTGTGGGTAGAATATATATCCCACGGGGATAAAATTGAAAAAAGTTGAAAAAAAATTTCTTTTGGACTTAGTAATTTTTCCGGCGTTCATCAGACTTTCAGATAGGGGAAATGTCAGTGAGTATTCCAATTTCAGTTCCAGAGCGATTCGCCCAATGAGTCCTTAATATTTAATCGTTTTCAGCCAATTTTCTGGATTTTTGAAAATTTCACTTTTTTGTGAAAATATTCACTAAATGAGAGAATAATATGTGTGAGGGTACCCCAGGAGAGTTCCAAATGTGTGTGGGTAGAATATATATCCCACGGGGGTAAAATTGAAAAAAGTTGAAAAAAATTTTTTTTTGGGACTTAGTCATTTTTCCGGCGTTTATCAGACTTTCAGATAGGGGAAATGTGAGTGAGCGTTCCGATTTCAGTTCCAGAGCGATTCGCCCAATGAGTTCTTGATATTTAGTCGTTTTCAGCCAATTTTCTGGATTTTTGAAAATTTCACTTTTTTGTGAAAATATCCACTAAATGAGGGAATAATATGTGTGACGGTACCCCAGGAGAGTTCCAAATGTGTGTGGGTAGAATATATATCCCACGGGGGTAAAATTGAAAAAAGTTGAAAAAAAATTTTTTTTGGACTTAGTCATTTTTCCGGCGTTTATTCAGACTTTCAGATAGGGAAATGTGAGTGAGCATTCCGATTTCAGTTCCAGAGCGATTCGCCCAATGAGTCCTTAATATTTAGTCGTTTTCAGCCAATTTTCTGGATTTTTGAAAATTTCACTTTTTTGTGAAAATATCCACTAAATGAGGGAATAATATGTGTGAGGGTACCCCAGGAGAGTTCCAAATGTGTGTGGGTAGAATATATATCCCACGGGGATAAAATTGAAAAAAGTTGAAAAAAAATTTCTTTTGGACTTAGTAATTTTTCCGGCGTTCATCAGACTTTCAGATAGGGGAAATCTCAGTGAGCGTTCTGATTTCAGTTCCAGAGCGATTCGCCCAATGAGTCCTTGATATTTAGTCGTTTTCAGCCAGTTTTCAGGATTTTTGAAAATTTCACTTTTTTGTGAAAATATCCACTAAATGAGGGAATAATATGTGTGAGGGTACCCCATTAGAGTTCCAAATGTGTGTGGGTAGAATATATATCCCACGGAGGTAAAATTGAAAAAAGTTGAACAATTTTTTTTTTTCTGACTTAGTAATTTTTCCGGCGTTTATCAGACTTTCAGATAGGGGAAATGTCAGTGAGCATTCCGATTTCAGTTCCAGAGCGATTCGCCCAATGAGTCCTTGATATTTAGTCGCTTTCAGCCAATTTTCTGGATTTTTAAAAATTTCACTTTTTTGTGAAAATATCCACTAAATGAGGGAATAATATGTGTGAGGGTACCCCAGGAGAGTTCCAAATGTGTGTGGGTAGATTTTATATCCCACGGGGGTAAAATTGAAAAAAGTTGAAAAATTTTTTTTTGGGACTTAGTCATTTTTCCGGCGTTTATCAGACTTTCAGATAGGGGAAATGTGAGTGAGCGTTCCGATTTCAGTTCCAGAGCGATTCGCCCAATGAGTTCTTGATATTTAGTCGTTTTCAGCCAATTTTCTGGATTTTTGAATATTTCACTTTTTTGTGAAAATATCCACTAAATGATGGAATAATATGTGTGACGGTACCCCAGGAGAGTTCCAAATGTGTGTGGGCAGAATATATACCCCACGGGGGTAAAATTGAAAAAAGTTGAAAATTTTTTTTTGGACTTAATCATTTTTCCGGCGTTCATCAGACTTTCAGATAGGGGAAATGTCAGTGAGCGTTCCGATTTCAGTTCCAGAGCGATTCGCCCAATGAGTCCTTGATATTTAGTCGTTTTCAGCCAATTTTCTGGATTTTTGAAAATTTCACTTTTTTGTGAAAATATCCACTAAATGAGGGAATAATATGTGTGAGGGAATCCCAGGAGAGTTCCAAATGTGTGTGGGTAGAATATATATCCCACGGGGATAAAATTGAAAAAAGTTGAAAAAAAAAATGTTTTTTGGACTTAGTAATTTTTCCGGCGTTTATCAGACTTTCAGATAGGGGAAATGTCAGTGAGCGTTCCGATTTCAGTTCCAGAGCGATTCGCCCAATGAGTCCTTGATATTTAGTCGTTTTCAGCCAGTTTTCAGGATTTTTGAAAATTTCACTTTTTTGTGAAAATATCCACTAAATGAGGGAATAATATGTGTGAGGGTACCCCATTAGAGTTCCAAATGTGTGTGGGTAGAATATATATCCCACGGAGGTAAAATTGAAAAAAGTTGAAAAATTTTTTTTTTTCTGACTTAGTAATTTTTCCGGCGTTTATCAGACTTTCAGATAGGGGAAATGTCAGTGAGCATTCCGATTTCAGTTCCAGAGCGATTCGCCCAATGAGTCCTTGATATTTAGTCGCTTTCAGCCAATTTTCTGGATTTTTAAAAATTTCACTTTTTTGTGAAAATATCCACTAAATGAGGGAATAATATGTGTGAGGGTACCCCAGGAGAGTTCCAAATGTGAGTGGGTAGAATATATATCCCACGGAGGTAAAATTAAAAAAAAGTTGAAAAATTTTTTTTTTTGGACTTAGTAATTTTTCCGGCGTTTATCAGACATTCAGATAGGGGAAATGTGAGTGAGCATTCCGATTTCAGTTCCAGAGCGATTCGCCCAATGAGTCCTTAATATTTAATCGTTTTCAGCCAATTTTCTGGATTTTTGAAAATTTCACTTTTTTGTGAAAATATCCACTAAATGAGGGAATAATATGTGTGAGGGTACCCCAGGAGAGTTCCAAATGTGTGTGGGTAGAATATATATCCCACGGGGGTAAAATTGAAAAAAGTTGAAAAAAAATTTTTTTTGGACTTAGTCATTTTTCCGGCGTTTATCAGACTTTCAGATAGGGGAAATGTCAGTGAGCGTTCCGATTTCAGTTCCAGAGCGATTCGCCCAATGAGTCCTTGATATTTAGTCGTTTTCAGCCAGTTTTCAGGATTTTTGAAAATTTCACTTTTTTGTGAAAATATCCATTAAATGAGGGAATAATATGTGTGAGGGTACCCCATTAGAGTTCAAAATGTGTGTGGGTAGAATATATATCCCACGGAGGTAAAATTAAAAAAAAGTTGAAAAATTTTTTTTTTTGGACTTAGTAATTTTTCCGCCGTTTATCAGACGTTCAGATAGGGGAAATGTGAGTGAGCATTCCGATTTCAGTTCCAGAGCGATTCGCCCAATGAGTCCTTAATATTTAATCGTTTTCAGCCAATTTTCTGGATTTTTGAAAATTTCACTTTTTTGTGAAAATATTCACTAAATGAGAGAATAATATGTGTGACGGTACCCCAGGAGAGTTAGAAATGTGTGTGGGTAGAATATATATCCCACGGGGGTAAAATTGAAAAAAGTTGAAAATTTTTTTTTGGACTTAATCATTTTTCCAGCGTTCATCAGACTTTCAGATAGGGGAAATGTCAGTGAGCGTTCCGATTTCAGTTCCAGAGCGATTCGCCCAATGAGTCCTTGATATTTAGTCGTTTTCAGCCAATTTTCTGGATTTTTGAAAATTTCACTTTTTTGTGAAAATATCCACTAAATGAGGGAATAATATGTGTGAGGGTACCCCAGGAGAGTTCCAAATGTGTGTGGGTAGAATATATATCCCACGGGGATAAAATTGAAAAAAGTTGAAAAAAAATTTCTTTTGGACTTAGTAATTTTTCCGGCGTTCATCAGACTTTCAGATAGGGGAAATGTCAGTGAGTATTCCAATTTCAGTTCCAGAGCGATTCGCCCAATGAGTCCTTAATATTTAATCGTTTTCAGCCAATTTTCTGGATTTTTGAAAATTTCACTTTTTTGTGAAAATATTCACTAAATGAGAGAATAATATGTGTGAGGGTACCCCAGGAGAGTTCCAAATGTGTGTGGGTAGAATATATATCCCACGGGGGTAAAATTGAAAAAAGTTGAAAAAAATTTTTTTTTGGGACTTAGTCATTTTTCCGGCGTTTATCAGACTTTCAGATAGGGGAAATGTGAGTGAGCGTTCCGATTTCAGTTCCAGAGCGATTCGCCCAATGAGTTCTTGATATTTAGTCGTTTTCAGCCAATTTTCTGGATTTTTGAAAATTTCACTTTTTTGTGAAAATATCCACTAAATGAGGGAATAATATGTGTGACGGTACCCCAGGAGAGTTCCAAATGTGTGTGGGTAGAATATATATCCCACGGGGGTAAAATTGAAAAAAGTTGAAAAAAAATTTTTTTTGGACTTAGTCATTTTTCCGGCGTTTATTCAGACTTTCAGATAGGGAAATGTGAGTGAGCATTCCGATTTCAGTTCCAGAGCGATTCGCCCAATGAGTCCTTAATATTTAGTCGTTTTCAGCCAATTTTCTGGATTTTTGAAAATTTCACTTTTTTGTGAAAATATCCACTAAATGAGGGAATAATATGTGTGAGGGTACCCCAGGAGAGTTCCAAATGTGTGTGGGTAGAATATATATCCCACGGGGATAAAATTGAAAAAAGTTGAAAAAAAATTTCTTTTGGACTTAGTAATTTTTCCGGCGTTCATCAGACTTTCAGATAGGGGAAATCTCAGTGAGCGTTCTGATTTCAGTTCCAGAGCGATTCGCCCAATGAGTCCTTGATATTTAGTCGTTTTCAGCCAGTTTTCAGGATTTTTGAAAATTTCACTTTTTTGTGAAAATATCCACTAAATGAGGGAATAATATGTGTGAGGGTACCCCATTAGAGTTCCAAATGTGTGTGGGTAGAATATATATCCCACGGAGGTAAAATTGAAAAAAGTTGAACAATTTTTTTTTTTCTGACTTAGTAATTTTTCCGGCGTTTATCAGACTTTCAGATAGGGGAAATGTCAGTGAGCATTCCGATTTCAGTTCCAGAGCGATTCGCCCAATGAGTCCTTGATATTTAGTCGCTTTCAGCCAATTTTCTGGATTTTTAAAAATTTCACTTTTTTGTGAAAATATCCACTAAATGAGGGAATAATATGTGTGAGGGTACCCCAGGAGAGTTCCAAATGTGTGTGGGTAGAATATATATCCCACGGAGGTAAAATTAAAAAAAAGTTGAAAAAATTTTTTTTTTGGACTTAGTAATTTTTCCGGCGTTTATCAGACATTCAGATAGGGGAAATGTGAGTGAGCATTCCGATTTCAGTTCCAGAGCGATTCGCCCAATGAGTCCTTAATATTTAATCGTTTTCAGCCAATTTTCTGGATTTTTGAAAATTTCACTTTTTTGTGAAAATATCCACTAAATGAGGGAATAATATGTGTGAGGGTACCCCAGGAGAGTTCCAAATGTGTGTGGGTAGAATATATATCCCACGGGGGTAAAATTGAAAAAAGTTGAAAAAAAATTTTTTTTGGACTTAGTCATTTTTCCGGCGTTTATCAGACTTTCAGATAGGGGAAATGTCAGTGAGCGTTCTGATTTCAGTTCCAGAGCGATTCGCCCAATGAGTCCTTGATATTTAGTCGTTTTCAGCCAGTTTTCAGGATTTTTGAAAATTTCACTTTTTTGTGAAAATATCCACTAAATGAGGGTATAATATGTGTGAGGGTACCCCATTAGAGTTCCAAATGTGTGTGGGTAGAATATATATCCCAAGGAGGTAAAATTAAAAAAAAGTTGAAAAATTTTTTTTTTTGGACTTAGTAATTTTTCCGCCGTTTATCAGACTTTCAGATAGGGGAAATGTGAGTGAGCATTCCGATTTCAGTTCCAGAGCGATTCGCCCAATGAGTCCTTAATATTTAATCGTTTTCAGCCAATTTTCTGGATTTTTGAAAATTTCACTTTTTTGTGAAAATATTCACTAAATGAGAGAATAATATGTGTGACGGTACCCCAGGAGAGTTAGAAATGTGTGTGGGTAGAATATATATCCCACGGGGGTAAAATTGAAAAAAGTTGAAAATTTTTTTTTGGACTTAATCATTTTTCCGGCGTTCATCAGACTTTCAGATAGGGGAAATGTCAGTGAGCGTTCCGATTTCAGTTCCAGAGCGATTCGCCCAATGAGTCCTTGATATTTAGTCGTTTTCAGCCAATTTTCTGGATTTTTGAAAATTTCACTTTTTTGTGAAAATATCCACTAAATGAGGGAATAATATGTGTGACGGTACCCCAGGAGAGTTCCAAATGTGTGTGGGTAGAATATATATCCCACGGGGGTAAAATTGAAAAAAGTTGAAAAAAAATTTTTTTTGGACTTAGTCATTTTTCCGGCGTTTATTCAGACTTTCAGATAGGGAAATGTGAGTGAGCATTCCGATTTCAGTTCCAGAGCGATTCGCCCAATGAGTCCTTAATATTTAGTCGTTTTCAGCCAATTTTCTGGATTTTTGAAAATTTCACTTTTTTGTGAAAATATCCACTAAATGAGGGAATAATATGTGTGAGGGTACCCCAGGAGAGTTCCAAATGTGTGTGGGTAGAATATATATCCCACGGGGATAAAATTGAAAAAAGTTGAAAAAAAATTTCTTTTGGACTTAGTAATTTTTCCGGCGTTCATCAGACTTTCAGATAGGGGAAATGTCAGTGAGTATTCCAATTTCAGTTCCAGAGCGATTCGCCCAATGAGTCCTTAATATTTAATCGTTTTCAGCCAATTTTCTGGATTTTTGAAAATTTCACTTTTTTGTGAAAATATTCACTAAATGAGAGAATAATATGTGTGAGGGTACCCCATTAGAGTTCCAAATGTGTGTGGGTAGAATATATATCCCACGGAGGTAAAATTGAAAAAAGTTGAAAAATTTTTTTTTTTGGACTTAGTAATTTTTCCGCCGTTTATCAGACTTTCAGATAGGGGAAATGTGAGTGAGCATTCCGATTTCAGTTCCAGAGCGATTCGCCCAATGAGTCCTTAATATTTAATCGTTTTCAGCCAATTTTCTGGATTTTTGAAAATTTCACTTTTTTGTGAAAATATCCACTAAATGAGGGAATAATATGTATGAGGGTACCCCAGGAGAGTTCCAAATGTGTGTGGGTAGAATATATAACCCACGGGGGTAAAATTGAAAAAAGTTGAAAAAAAATTTTTTGGGACTTAGTCATTTTTCCGTCGTTTATCAGACTTTCAGATAGGGGAAATGTCAGTGAGCGTTCTGATTTCAGTTCCAGAGTGATTCGCCCAATGAGTCCTTGATATTTAGTCGTTTTCAGCCAATTTTCAGGATTTTTGAAAATTTCACTTTTTTGTGAAAATATCCTCTAAATGAGGGAATAATATGTATGAGGGTACCCCAGGAGAGTTCCAACTGTGTGGGGGTAGAATATATATCCCACGAGGGTAAAATTGAAAAAAGTTTAAAAAAATTTTTTTTTGGACTCACTAATTTTTTCGGCATTCATCAGACTTTCAGATAGGGGAAATGTCAGTGAGCATTCCGATATCAGTTCCAGAGCGATTCGCCCAATGAGTCCTTGATATTTAGTCGTTTTCAGCCAATTTTCTGGATTTTTGAAAATTTCACTTTTTGTGAAAATATCCACTAAATGAGGGAATAATATGTGTGAGGGTACCCCAGGAGAGTTCCAAATGTGTGTGGGTAGAATATATATCCCACGGGGGTAAAATTGAAAAAAGTTGAAAAAAAATTTTTTTTGGACTTAGTCATTTTTCCGGCATTTATCAGACTTTCAGATAGGGGAAACGTCAGTGAGCGTTCTGATTTCAGTTCCAGAGCGATTCGCCCAATGAGTCCTTGATATTTAGTCGTTTTCAGCCAATTTTCTGGATTTTTAAAAATTTCCCTTTTTTGTGAAAATATCCACTAAATGAGGGAATAATATGTGTGAGGGAACCCCAGGAGAGTTCAAAATGTGTGTGGGTAGAATATATATCCCACGGGGGTAAAATTGAAAAAAGTTTAAAAAAATTTTTTTTGGACTTAGTCATTTTTCCGGCGTTTATCAGACTTTCAGATAGGGAAAATGTCAGTGAGCTTTCAGATTTCAGTTCCAGAGCGATTCGCCCAATGAGTCCTTGATATTTAGTCGTTTTCAGCCAATTTTCTGGATTTTTGAAAATTTCACTTTTTTGTGAAAATATCCACTAAATGAGGGAATAATATGTGTGAGGGTACCCCAGGAGAGTTCCAAATGTGTGTGGGTAGAATATATATCCCACAGGGATAAAATTGAAAAAAGTTGAAAAAAATTTTTTTTTGGACTCACTAATTTTTCCGGCATTCATCAGACTTTCAGATAGGGGAAATGTCAGTGAGCGTTCTGATTTCAGTTCCAGAGCGATTCACCCAATGAGTCCTTGATATTTAGTCGTTTTCAGCCAATTTTCAGGATTTTTGAAAATTTCACTTTTTTGTGAAAATATCCATTAAATGAGGGAATAATATGTATGAGGGTACCCCAGGAGAGTTCCAAATGTGTGTGGTTAGAATATATATCCCACGAGGGTAAAATTGAAAAAAGTTTAAAAAAATTTTTTTTTGGACTTAGTCATTTTTCCGGGGTTTATCAGACTTTCAGATAGGGAAAATGTCAGTGAGCGTTCAGATTTCAGTTCCAGAGCGATTCATCCAATGAGTCCTTGATATTTAGTCGTTTTCAGCCAATTTTCTGGATTTTTAAAAATTTCACTTTTTGGTGAAAATATCCACTAAATGAGGGAATAATATGTGTGAGGGTATCCCAGGAGAGTTCCAAATGTGTGTGGGTAGAATATATATCCCACAGGGATAAAATTGAAAAAAGTTGAAAAAAATTTTTTTTTGGACTCACTAATTTTTCCGGCATTCATCAGACTTTCAGATAGGGGAAATGTCAGTGAGCATCCCGATATCAGTTCCAGAGCGATTCGCCCAATGAGTCCTTGATGTTTAGTCGTTTTCAGCCAATTTTCTGGATTTTTGAAAATTTCACTATTTTTTGAAAATATCCACTAAATGAGGGAATAATATGTGTGAGGTTACCCCAGGAGAGTTCCAAATGTGTGTGGGTAGAATATATATCCCACGGGGGTAAAATTGAAAAAAGTTGAAAAAAATTTTTTTTTGGGACTTAGTCATTTTTCCGGCAATTATCAGACTTTCAGATGGGGAAATGTGAGTGAGCGTTCCGATTTCAGTACCAGAGCGATTCGCCCAATGAGTCCTTGATATTTAGTTGTTTTCAGCCAATTTTCTGGATTTTTGAAAATTTCACTTTTTGTGAAAATATCCACTAAATGAGGGAATAATATGTGTGAGGGTACCCCAGGAGAGTTCCAAATGTGTGTGGGTAGAATATATATCCCACGGGGATAAAATTGAAAAAAGTTGAAAAAAATTTTTTGGG
This sequence comes from Phyllobates terribilis, assembly GCF_046119375.1. NCBI lineage: Eukaryota > Metazoa > Chordata > Amphibia > Anura > Dendrobatidae > Phyllobates > Phyllobates terribilis. The sequence continues at coordinate 8,272,334 of NW_027362805.1, read as the reverse complement.
GGACTTAGTCATTTTTCCGGCGTTTATCAGACTTTCAGATAGGGGAAATGTCAGTGATCGTTCCGATTTCAGTTCCAGAGCGATTCGCCCAATGAGTCCTTGATATTTAGTCGTTTTCAGCCAATTTTCTGGATTTTTAAAAATTTCCCTTTTTTGTGAAAATATCCACTAAATGAGGGAATAATATGTGTGAGGGAACCCCAGGAGAGTTCAAAATGTGTGTGGGTAGAATATATATCCCACGGGGGTAAAATTGAAAAAAGTTTAAAAAAAATTTTTTTTGGACTTAGTCATTTTTCCGGCGTTTATCAGACTTTCAGATAGGGAAAATGTCAGTGAGCTTTCAGATTTCAGTTCCAGAGCGATTCGCCCAATGAGTCCTTGATATTTAGTCGTTTTCAGTCAATTTTCTGGATTTTTGAAAATTTCACTTTTTTGTGAAAATATCCACTAAATGAGGGAATAATATGTGTGAGGGTACCCCAGGAGAGTTCCAAATGTGTGTGGGTAGAATATATATCCCACAGGGGTAAAATTGAAAAAAGTTTAAAAAAATTTTTTTTGGGACTTTTCCGGCGTTTATCAGACTTTCAGATATGGAAAATGTCAGTGAGCGTTCTGATTTCAGTTCCAGAGCGATTCACCCAATGAGTCCTTGATATTTAGTCGTTTTCAGCCAATTTTCAGGATTTTTGAAAATTTCACTTTTTTGTGAAAATATCCACTAAATGAGGGAATAATATGTATGAGGGTACCCTAGGAGAGTTCCAAATGTGTGTGGGTAGAATATATATCCCACGAGGGTAAAATTGAAAAAAGTTTAAAAAAATTTTTTTTTGGACTTTTCCGGCGTTTATCAGACTTTCAGATATGGAAAATGTCAGTGAGCGTTCAGATTTCAGTTCCAGAGCGATTCGCCCAATGAGTCCTTAATATTTAGTCGTTTTCAGCCAATTTTCTGGATTTTTAAAAATTTCACTATTTTGTGAAAATATCCACTAAATGAGGGAATAATATGTGTGAGGGTACCCCAGGAGAGTTCCAAATGTGTGTGGGTAGAATATATATCCCACGGGGATAAAATTGAAAAAAGTTGAAAAAAAATTTTTTTTTGGACTTAGTAATTTTTCCGGCGTTTATCAGACTTTCAGATAGGGGAAATGTCAGTGAGCGTTCCGATTTCAGTTCCAGAGCGATTCGCCCAATGAGTCCTTGATATTTTGTCGTTTTCAGCCAATTTTCTGGATTTTTAAAAATTTCCCTTTTTTGTGAAAATATCCACTAAATGAGGGAATAATATGTGTGAGGGAACCCCAGGAGAGTTCAAAATGTGTGTGGGTAGAATATATATCCCACGGGGGTAAAATTGAAAAAAGTTTAAAAAAAATTTTTTTTGGACTTAGTCATTTTTCCGGCGTTTATCAGACTTTCAGATAGGGAAAATGTCAGTGAGCTTTCAGATTTCAGTTCCAGAGCGATTCGACCAATGAGTCCTTGATATTTAGTCGTTTTCAGCCAATTTTCTGGATTTTTGAAAATTTCACTATTTTGTGAAAATATCCACTAAATGAGGGAATAATATGTGTGAGGTTACCCCAGGAGAGTTCCAAATGTGTGTGGGTAGAATATATATCCCACGGGGGAAAAATTGAAAAAAGTTGAAAAAAATTTTTTTTTGGGACTTAGTCATTTTTCCGGCAATTATCAGACTTTCAGATGGGGAAATGTGAGTGAGCGTTCCGATTTCAGTACCAGAGCGATTCGCCCAATGAGTCCTTGATATTTAGTTGTTTTCAGCCAATTTTCTGGATTTTTGAAAATTTCACTTTTTGTGAAAATATCCACTAAATGAGGGAATAATATGTGTGAGGGTACCCCAGGAGAGTTCCAAATGTGTGTGGGTAGAATATATATCCCACGGGGGTAAAATTGAAAAAAGTTGAAAAAAAATTTTTTTGGGACTTAGTCATTTTTCCGGCATTTATCAGACTTTCAGATAGGGGAAATGTCAGTGAGCATTCTGATTTCAGTTCCAGAGCGATTCGCCCAATGAGTCCTTGATATTTAGTCGTTTTCAGCCAATTTTCAGGATTTTTGAAAATTTCACTTTTTTGTGAAAATATCCACTAAATGAGGGAATAATATGTATCAGGGTACCCCAGAAGAGTTCCAAATGTGTGTGGGTAGAATATATATCCCACGGGGGTAAAATTGAAAAAAGTTGAAAAAAAATTTTTTTGGACTTAGTAATTTTTCCGGCGTTTATCAGACTTTCAGATAGGGGAAATGTCAGTGAGCGTTCCGATTTCAGTTCCAGAGCGATTCGCCCAATGAGTCCTTGATATTTAGTCGTTTTCAGCAAATTTTCTGGATTTTTAAAAATTTCACTTTTTTATGAAAATATCCACTAAATGAGGGAATAATATGTGTGAGGGTACCCCAGGAGAGTTCAAAATGTGTGTGGGTAGAATATATATCCCACGGGGTTAAAATTGAAAAAAGTTTTAAAAAAATTTTTTTGGGACGTAGTCATTTTTCCGGCGTTTATCAGACTTTCAGATAGAGAAAATGTCAGTGAGCTTTCAGATTTCAGTTCCAGAGCGATTTGCCCAATGAGTCCTTGATATTCAGTGGTTTTCAGCCAATTTTCTGGATTTTTGAAAATTTCACTTTTTTGTGAAAATATCCACTAAATGAGGGAATAATATGTGTGAGTGTACCCCAGGAGAGTTCCAAATGTGTGTGGGTAGAATATATATCCCACGAGGGTAAAATTGAAAAAAGTTTAAAAAAATTTTTTTTTGGACTTAGTCATTTTTCCGGCGTTTATCAGACTTTCAGATATGGAAAATGTCAGTGAGCGTTCAGATTTCAGTTCCAGAGCGATTCGCCCAATGAGTCCTTAATATTTAGTCGTTTTCAGCCAATTTTCTGGATTTTTAAAAATTTCACTTTTTTGTGAAAATATCCACTAAATGAGGGAATAATATGTGTGAGGGTACCCCAGGAGAGTTCAAAATGTGTGTGGGTAGAATATATATCCCACGGGGTTAAAATTGAAAAAAGTTTTAAAAAATTTTTTTTGGGAATTAGTCATTTTTCCGGCGTTTATCAGACTTTCAGATAGGGAAAATGTCAGTGAGCTTTCAGATTTCAGTTCCAGAGCGATTCGCCCAATGAGTCCTTAATATTTAGTCGTTTTCAGCCAATTTTCTGGATTTTTAAAAATTTCACTATTTTGTGAAAATATCCACTAAATGAGGGAATAATATGTGTGAGGGTACCCCAGGAGAGTTCCAAATGTGTGTTTGTAGAATATATATCCCACGGGGATAAAATTGAAAAAAGTTGAAAAAAAATTTCTTTTGTACTTAGTAATTTTTCCGGCGTTAATCAGACTTTCAGATAGGGGAAATGTCAGTGAGCGTTCCGATTTCAGTTCCAGAGCGATTCGCCCAATGAATCCTTGATATTTAGTCATTTTCAGCCAATTTTCAGGATTTTTGAAAATTTCACTTTTTTGTGAAAATATCCTCTAAATGAGGGAATAATATGTATGAGGGTACCCCAGGAGAGTTCCAAATGTGTGTGGGTAGAATATATATCCCATGGGGGTAAAATTGAAAAAGTTGAAAAAAATTTTTTTTGGACTTAGTCATTTTTCCGGCGTTTATCAGACTTTCACAGAGGGGAAATGTTAGTGAGCTTTCCGATTTCAGTTCCAGATCGATTCGCCCAATGAGTCCTTGATATTTAGTCGTTTTCAGCCAATTTTCTGGATTTTGGAAAATTTCACTATTTTGTGAAAATATCCACTAAATGAGGGAATAATATGTGTGAGGGTACCCCAGGAGAGTTCCAAATGTGTGTGGGTAGAATATATATCCCACGGGGATAAAATTGAAAAAAGTTGAAAAAAAATTTCTTTTGTACTTAGTAATTTTTCCGGCGTTCATCAGACTTTCAGATAGGGGAAATGTCAGTGAGCGTTCCGATTTCAGTTCCAGAGCGATTCGCCCAATGAATCCTTGATATTTAGTCGTTTTCAGCCAATTTTCTGGATTTTGGAAAATTTCACTTTTTTGTGAAAATATCCACTAAATGAGGGAATAATATGTATGAGGGTACCCCAGGAGAGTTCCAAATGTGTGTGGGTAGAATATATATCCCACGGGGGTAAAATTGAAAAAAGTTAAAAAAAAATTTTTTTTGGACTTAGTCATTTTTCCGGCGTTTATCAGACTTTCAGATAGGGAAAATGTCAGTGAGCTTTCAGATTTCAGTTCCAGAGCGATTCGCCCAATGAGTCCTTGATATTTAGTCGTTTTCAGCCAATTTTCTGGATTTTTGAAAATTTCACTATTTTGTGAAAATATCCACTAAATGAGGGAATAATATGTGTGAGGTTACCCCAGGAGAGTTCCAAATGTGTGTGGGTAGAATATATATCCCACGGGGGAAAAATTGAAAAAAGTTGAAAAAAATTTTTTTTTGGGACTTAGTCATTTTTCCGGCAATTATCAGACTTTCAGATGGGGAAATGTGAGTGAGCGTTCCGATTTCAGTACCAGAGCGATTCGCCCAATGAGTCCTTGATATTTAGTTGTTTTCAGCCAATTTTCTGGATTTTTGAAAATTTCACTTTTTGTGAAAATATCCACTAAATGAGGGAATAATATGTGTGAGGGTACCCCAGGAGAGTTCCAAATGTGTGTGGGTAGAATATATATCCCACGGGGGTAAAATTGAAAAAACTTGAAAAAAAATTTTTTTGGGACTTAGTCATTTTTCCGGCATTTATCAGACTTTCAGATAGGGGAAATGTCAGTGAGCATTCTGATTTCAGTTCCAGAGCGATTCGCCCAATGAGTCCTTGATATTTAGTCGTTTTCAGCCAATTTTCAGGATTTTTGAAAATTTCACTTTTTTGTGAAAATATCCACTAAATGAGGGAATAATATGTATGAGGGTACCCCAGAAGAGTTCCAAATGTGTGTGGGTAGAATATATATCCCACGGGGGTAAAATTGAAAAAAGTTGAAAAAAAATTTTTTTGGACTTAGTAATTTTTCCGGCGTTTATCAGACTTTCAGATAGGGGAAATGTCAGTGAGCGTTCCGATTTCAGTTCCAGAGCGATTCGCCCAATGAGTCCTTGATATTTAGTCGTTTTCAGCAAATTTTCTGGATTTTTAAAAATTTCACTTTTTTATGAAAATATCCACTAAATGAGGGAATAATATGTGCGAGGGTACCCCAGGAGAGTTCAAAATGTGTGTGGGTAGAATATATATCCCACGGGGTTAAAATTGAAAAAAGTTTTAAAAAAATTTTTTTTGGACGTAGTCATTTTTCCGGCGTTTATCAGACTTTCAGATAGAGAAAATGTCAGTGAGCTTTCAGATTTCAGTTCCAGAGCGATTTGCCCAATGAGTCCTTGATATTCAGTCGTTTTCAGCCAATTTTCTGGATTTTTGAAAATTTCACTTTTTTGTGAAAATATCCACTAAATGAGGGAATAATATGTGTGAGTGTACCCCAGGAGAGTTCCAAATGTGTGTGGGTAGAATATATATCCCACGAGGGTAAAATTGAAAAAAGTTTAAAAAAATTTTTTTTTGGACTTAGTCATTTTTCCGGCGTTTATCAGACTTTCAGATATGGAAAATGTCAGTGAGCGTTCAGATTTCAGTTGCAGAGCGATTCGCCCAATGAGTCCTTAATATTTAGTCGTTTTCAGCCAATTTTCTGGATTTTTAAAAATTTCACTTTTTTGTGAAAATATCCACTAAATGAGGGAATAATATGTGTGAGGGTACCCCAGGAGAGTTCAAAATGTGTGTGGGTAGAATATATATCCCACGGGGTTAAAATTGAAAAAAGTTTTAAAAAATTTTTTTTGGGAATTAGTCATTTTTCCGGCGTTTATCAGACTTTCAGATAGGGAAAATGTCAGTGAGCTTTCAGATTTCAGTTCCAGAGCGATTCGCCCAATGAGTCCTTAATATTTAGTCGTTTTCAGCCAATTTTCTGGATTTTTAAAAATTTCACTATTTTGTGAAAATATCCACTAAATGAGGGAATAATATGTGTGAGGGTACCCCAGGAGAGTTCCAAATGTGTGTGGGTAGAATATATATCCCACGGGGATAAAATTGAAAAAAGTTGAAAAAAAATTTCTTTTGTACTTAGTAATTTTTCCGGCGTTAATCAGACTTTCAGATAGGGGAAATGTCAGTGAGCGTTCCGATTTCAGTTCCAGAGCGATTCGCCCAATGAATCCTTGATATTTAGTCATTTTCAGCCAATTTTCAGGATTTTTGAAAATTTCACTTTTTTGTGAAAATATCCTCTAAATGAGGGAATAATATGTATGAGGGTACCCCAGGAGAGTTCCAAATGTGTGTGGGTAGAATATATATCCCATGGGGGTAAAATTGAAAAAGTTGAAAAAAATTTTTTTTGGACTTAGTCATTTTTCTGGCGTTTATCAGACTTTCACAGAGGGGAAATGTTAGTGAGCTTTCCGATTTCAGTTCCAGATCGATTCGCCCAATGAGTCCTTGATATTTAGTCGTTTTCAGCCAATTTTCTGGATTTTGGAAAATTTCACTATTTTGTGAAAATATCCACTAAATGAGGGAATAATATGTGTGAGGGTACCCCAGGAGAGTTCCAAATGTGTGTGGGTAGAATATATATCCCACGGGGATAAAATTGAAAGAAGTTGAAAAAAAATTTCTTTTGTACTTAGTAATTTTTCCGGCGTTCATCAGACTTTCAGATAGGGGAAATGTCAGTGAGCGTTCCGATTTCAGTTCCAGAGCGATTCGCCCAATGAATCCTTGATATTTAGTCGTTTTCAGCCAATTTTCTGGATTTTGGAAAATTTCACTTTTTTGTGAAAATATCCACTAAATGAGGGAATAATATGTATGAGGGTACCCCAGGAGAGTTCCAAATGTGTGTGGGTAGAATATATATCCCACGGGGGTAAAATTGAAAAAAGTTTAAAAAAAATTTTTTTTGGACTTAGTCATTTTTCCGGCAATTATCAGACTTTCAGATGGGGAAATGTGAGTGAGCGTTCCGATTTCAGTACCAGAGCGATTCGCCCAATGAGTCCTTGATATTTAGTCGTTTTCAGCCAATTTTCTGGATTTTTGAAAATTTCACTATTTTGTGAAAATATCCACTAAATGAGGGAATAATATGTGTGAGGTTACCCCAGGAGAGTTCCAAATGTGTGTGGGTAGAATATATATCCCCGGGGGAAAAATTGAAAAAAGTTGAAAAAAATTTTTTTTTGGGACTTAGTCATTTTTCCGGCAATTATCAGACTTTCAGATGGGGAAATGTGAGTGAGCGTTCCGATTTCAGTACCAGAGCGATTCGCCCAATGAGTCCTTGATATTTAGTTGTTTTCAGCCAATTTTCTGGATTTTTGAAAATTTCACTTTTTGTGAAAATATCCACTAAATGAGGGAATAATATGTGTGAGGGTACCCCAGGAGAGTTCCAAATGTGTGTGGGTAGAATATATATCCCACGGGGGTAAAATTGAAAAAACTTGAAAAAAAATTTTTTTGGGACTTAGTCATTTTTCCGGCATTTATCAGACTTTCAGATAGGGGAAATGTCAGTGAGCATTCTGATTTCAGTTCCAGAGCAATTCGCCCAATGAGTCCTTGATATTTAGTCGTTTTCAGCCAATTTTCAGGATTTTTGAAAATTTCACTTTTTTGTGAAAATATCAACTAAATGAGGGAATAATATGTATGAGGGTACCCCAGAAGAGTTCCAAATGTGTGTGGGTAGAATATATATCCCACGGGGGTAAAATTGAAAAAAGTTTTAAAAAAAATTTTTTTGGACGTAGTCATTTTTCCGGCGTTTATCAGACTTTCAGATAGGGAAAATGTCAGTGAGCTTTCAGATTTCAGTTCCAGAGCGATTTGCCCAATGAGTCCTTGATATTCAGTCGTTTTCAGCCAATTTTCTGGATTTTTGAAAATTTCACTTTTTGTGAAAATATCCACTAAATGAGGGAATAATATGTGTGAGGGTACCCCAGGAGAGTTCCAAATGTGTGTGGGTAGAATATATATCCCACGGGGGTAAAATTGAAAAAAGTTGAAAAAAATTTTTTTGGGACTTAGTCATTTTTCCGGCATTTATCAGACTTTCAGATAGGGGAAATGTCAGTGAGCATTCTGATTTCAGTTCCAGAGCGATTCGCCCAATGAGTCCTTGATATTTAGTCGTTTTCAGCCAATTTTCAGGATTTTTGAAAATTTCACTTTTTTGTGAAAATATCCACTAAATGAGGGAATAATATGTATGAGGGTACCCCAGAAGAGTTCCAAATGTGTGTGGGTAGAATATATATCCCACGGGGGTAAAATTGAAAAAAGTTGAAAAAAAATTTTTTTGGACTTAGTAATTTTTCCGGCGTTTATCAGACTTTCAGATAGGGGAAATGTCAGTGAGCGTTCCGATTTCAGTTCCAGAGCGATTCGCCCAATGAGTCCTTGATATTTAGTCGTTTTCAGCCAATTTTCTGGATTTTTAAAAATTTCACTTTTTTGTGAAAATATCCACTAAATGAGGGAATAATATGTGTGAGGGTACCCCAGGAGAGTTCCAAATGTGTGTGGGTAGAATATATATCCCACGGGGGTAAAATTGAAAAAAGTTGAAAAAAATTTTTTTGGGACTTAGTCATTTTTCCGGCATTTATCAGACTTTCAGATAGGGGAAATGTCAGTGAGCATTCTGATTTCAGTTCCAGAGCGATTCGCCCAATGAGTCCTTGATATTTAGTCGTTTTCAGCCAATTTTCAGGATTTTTGAAAATTTCACTTTTTTGTGAAAATATCCACTAAATGAGGGAATAATATGTATGAGGGTACCCCAGAAGAGTTCCAAATGTGTGTGGGTAGAATATATATCCCACGGGGGTAAAATTGAAAAAAGTTGAAAAAAAATTTTTTTGGACTTAGTAATTTTTCCGGCGTTTATCAGACTTTCAGATAGGGGAAATGTCAGTGAGCGTTCCGATTTCAGTTCCAGAGCGATTCGCCCAATGAGTCCTTGATATTTAGTCGTTTTCAGCCAATTTTCTGGATTTTTAAAAATTTCACTTTTTTGTGAAAATATCCACTAAATGAGGGAATAATATGTGTGAGGGTACCCCAGGAGAGTTCAAAATGTGTGTGGGTAGAATATATATCCCACGGGGTTAAAATTGAAAAAAGTTTTAAAAAAATTTTTTTTGGACGTAGTCATTTTTCCGGCGTTTATCAGACTTTCAGATAGGGAAAATGTCAGTGAGCTTTCAGATTTCAGTTCCAGAGCGATTTGCCCAATGAGTCCTTGATATTCAGTCGTTTTCAGCCAATTTTCTGGATTTTTGAAAATGTCACTTTTTTGTGAAAATATCCACTAAATGAGGGAATAATATGTGTGAGGGTACCCCAGGAGAGTTCCAAATGTGTGTGGGTAGAATATATATCCCACGAGGGTAAAATTGAAAAAAGTTTAAAAAAATTTTTTTTTGAACTTAGTCATTTTTCCGGCGTTTATCAGACTTTCAGATATGGAAAATGTCAGTGAGCATTCAGATTTCAGTTCCAGAGCGATTCGCCCAATGAGTCCTTAATATTTAGTCGTTTTCAGCCAATTTTCTGGATTTTTAAAAATTTCACTATTTTGTGAAAATATCCACTAAATGAGGGAATAATATGTGTGAGGGTACCCCAGGAGAGTTCCAAATGTGTGTGGGTAGAATATATATCCCACGGGGATAAAATTAAAAAAAGTTGAAAAAAAATTTCTTTTGTACTTAGTAATTTTTCCGGCGTTCATCAGACTTTCAGATAGGGGAAATGTCAGTGAGCGTTCCGATTTCAGTTCCAGAGCGATTCGCCCAATGAATCCTTGATATTTAGTCGTTTTCAGCCAATCTTCAGGATTTTTGAAAATTTCACTTTTTTGTGAAAATATCCTCTAAATGAGTGAATAATATGTATGAGGGTACCCCAGGAGAGTTCCAAATGTGTGTGGGTAGAATATATATCCCATGGGGGTAAAATTGAAAAAGTTGAAAAAAATTTTTTTTGGACTTAGTCATTTTTCCGGCGTTTATCAGACTTTCACAGAGGGGAAATGTTAGTGAGCTTTCCGATTTCAGTTCCAGATCGATTCGCCCAATGAGTCCTTGATATTTAGTCGTTTTCAGCCAATTTTCTGGATTTTGGAAAATTTCACTTTTTTGTGAAAATATCCACTAAATGAGGGAATAATTTGTGTGACGGAACCCCAGGAGAGTTCCAAATGTGTCTGGGTAGAATATATATCCCACGGGGATAAAATTGAAAAAAGTTGAAAAAAAATTTTTTTTTGGACTTAGTAATTTTTCCGGCGTTTATCAGACTTTCAGATAGGGGAAATGTCAGTGAGCGTTCCGATTTCAGTTCCAGAGCGATTCGCCCAATGAGTCCTTGATATTTAGTCGTTTTCAGCCAATTTTCTGGATTTTTAAAAATTTCCCTTTTTTGTGAAAATATCCACTAAATGAGGGAATAATATGTGTGAGGGAACCCCAGGAGAGTTCAAAATGTGTGTGGGTAGAATATATATCCCACGGGGGTAAAATTGAAAAAAGTTTTAAAAAAATTTTTTTGGGACTTAGTCATTTTTCCGGCGTTTATCAGACTTTCAGATAGGGAAAATGTCAGTGAGCTTTCAGATTTCAGTTCCAGAGCGATTTGCCCAATGAGTCCTTGATATTTAGTCGTTTTCAGCCAATTTTCTGGATTTTTGAAAATGTCACTTTTTTGTGAAAATATCCACTAAATGAGGGAATAATATGTGTGAGGGTACCCCAGGAGAGTTCCAAATGTGTGTGGGTAGAATATATATCCCACGGGGGTAAAATTGAAAAAAGTTGAAAAAAAATTTTTTTTGGACTTAGTCATTTTTCCGGCGTTTATCAGACTTTCAGATAGGGAAAATGTGAGTGAGCGTTCCGATTTCAGTTCCAGAGCGATTCGCCCAATGAATCCTTGATATTTAGTCGTTTTCAGCCAATTTTCAGGATTTTTGAAAATTTCACTTTTTTGTGAAAATATCCTCTAAATGAGGGAATAATATGTATGAGGGTACCCCAGGAGAGTTCCAAATGTGTGTGGGTAGAATATATATCCCATGGGGGTAAAATTGAAAAAAGTTGAAAAAAAATGTTTTTGGACTTAGTAATTTTTCCGGCGTTTATCAGACTTTCAGATAGGGGAAATGTCAGTGAGCGTTCCGATTTCAGTTCCAGAGCGATTCGCCCAATGAGTCCTTGATATTTAGTCGTTTTCAGCCAATTTTCTGGATTTTTAAAAATTTCACTTTTTTGTGAAAATATCCACTAAATGAGGGAATAATATGTGTGAGGGTACCCCAGGAGAGTTCAAAATGTGTGTGGGTAGAATATATATCCCACGGGGTTAAAATTGAAAAAAGTTTTAAAAAAATTTTTTTTGGACGTAGTCATTTTTCCGGCGTTTATCAGACTTTCAGATAGGGAAAATGTCAGTGAGCTTTCAGATTTCAGTTCCAGAGCGATTTGCCCAATGAGTCCTTGATATTCAGTCGTTTTCAGCCAATTTTCTGGATTTTTGAAAATTTCACTTTTTTGTGAAAACATCCACTAAATGAGGGAATAATATGTGTGAGGGTACCCCAGGAGAGTTCCAAATGTGTGTGGGTAGAATATATATCCCACGAGGGTAAAATTGAAAAAAGTTTAAAAAAATTTTTTTTTGAACTTAGTCATTTTTCCGGCGTTTATCAGACTTTCAGATATGGAAAATGTCAGTGAGCGTTCAGATTTCAGTTCCAGATCGATTCGCCCAATGAGTCCTTAATATTTAGTCGTTTTCAGCCAATTTTCTGGATTTTTAAAAATTTCACTATTTTGTGAAAATATCCACTAAATGAGGGAATAATATGTGTGAGGGTACCCCAGGAGAGTTCAAAATGTGTGTGGGTAGAATATATATCCCACGGGGTTAAAATTGAAAAAAGTTTTAAAAAAATTTTTTTTGGACGTAGTCATTTTTCCGGCGTTTATCAGACTTTCAGATAGGGAAAATGTCAGTGAGCTTTCAGATTTCAGTTCCAGAGCGATTTGCCCAATGAGTCCTTGATATTCAGTCGTTTTCAGCCAATTTTCTGGATTTTTGAAAATTTCACTTTTTTGTGAAAATATCCACTAAATGAGGGAATAATATGTGTGAGGGTACCCCAGGAGAGTTCCAAATGTGTGTGGGTAGAATATATATCCCACGAGGGTAAAATTGAAAAAAGTTTAAAAAAATTTTTTTTTGAACTTAGTCATTTTTCCGGCGTTTATCAGACTTTCAGATATGGAAAATGTCAGTGAGCGTTCCGATTTCAGTTCCAGAGCGATTCGCCCAATGAATCCTTGATATTTAGTCGTTTTCAGCCAATCTTCAGGATTTTTGAAAATTTCACTTTTTTGTGAAAATATCCTCTAAATGAGTGAATAATATGTATGAGGGTACCTCAGGAGAGTTCCAAATGTGTGTGGGTAGAATATATATCCCATGGGGGTAAAATTGAAAAAGTTGAAAAAAATTTTTTTTGGACTTAGTCATTTTTCCGGCGTTTATCAGACTTTCACAGAGGGGAAATGTTAGTGAGCTTTCCGATTTCAGTTCCAGATCGATTCGCCCAATGAGTCCTTGATATTTAGTCGTTTTCAGCCAATTTTCTGGATTTTGGAAAATTTCACTTTTTTGTGAAAATATCCACTAAATGAGGGAATTATTTGTGTGACGGAACCCCAGGAGAGTTCCAAATGTGTCTGGGTAGAATATATATCCCACGGGGATAAAATTGAAAAAAGTTGAAAAAAAATTTTTTTTTGGACTTAGTAATTTTTCCGGCGTTTATCAGACTTTCAGATAGGGGAAATGTCAGTGAGCGTTCCGATTTCAGTTCCAGAGCGATTCGCCCAATGAGTCCTTGATATTTAGTCGTTTTCAGCCAATTTTCTGGATTTTTAAAAATTTCCCTTTTTTGTGAAAATATCCACTAAATGAGGGAATAATATGTGTGAGGGAACCCCAGGAGAGTTCAAAATGTGTGTGGGTAGAATATATATCCCACGGGGGTAAAATTGAAAAAAGTTTTAAAAAAATTTTTTTTGGACTTAGTCATTTTTCCGGCGTTTATCAGACTTTCAGATAGGGAAAATGTCAGTGAGCTTTCAGATTTCAGTTCCAGAGCGATTTGCCCAATGAGTCCTTGATATTTAGTCGTTTTCAGCCAATTTTCTGGATTTTTGAAAATTTCACTTTTTTGTGAAAATATCCACTAAATGAGGGAATAATATGTGTGAGGGTACCCCAGGAGAGTTCCAAATGTGTGTGGGTAGAATATATATCCCACGGGGGTAAAATTGAAAAAAGTTGAAAAAAAATTTTTTTTGGACTTAGTCATTTTTCCGGCGTTTATCAGACTTTCAGATAGGGAAAATGTGAGTGAGCGTTCCGATTTCAGTTCCAGAGCGATTCGCCCAATGAATCCTTGATATTTAGTCGTTTTCAGCCAATTTTCAGGATGTTTGAAAATTTCACTTTTTTGCGAAAATATCCTCTAAATGAGGGAATAATATGTATGAGGGTACCCCAGGAGAGTTCCAAATGTGTGTGGGTAGAATATATATCCCATGGGGGTAAAATTGAAAAAAGTTGAAAAAAAATTTTTTTGGACTTAGTAATTTTTCCGGCGTTTATCAGACTTTCAGATAGGGGAAATGTCAGTGAGCGTTCCGATTTCAGTTCCAGAGCGATTCGCCCAATGAGTCCTTGATATTTAGTCGTTTTCAGCCAATTTTCTGGATTTTTAAAAATTTCACTTTTTTGTGAAAATATCCACTAAATGAGGGAATAATATGTGTGAGGGTACCCCAGGAGAGTTCAAAATGTGTGTGGGTAGAATATATATCCCACGGGGTTAAAATTGAAAAAAGTTTTAAAAAATTTTTTTTTGGACGTAGTCATTTTTCCGGCGTTTATCAGACTTTCAGATAGGGAAAATGTCAGTGAGCTTTCAGATTTCAGTTCCAGAGCGATTTGCCCAATGAGTCCTTGATATTCAGTCGTTTTCAGCCAATTTTCTGGATTTTTGAAAATTTCACTTTTTTGTGAAAACATCCACTAAATGAGGGAATAATATGTGTGAGGGTACCCCAGGAGAGTTCCAAATGTGTGTGGTTAGAATATATATCCCACGAGGGTAAAATTGAAAAAAGTTTAAAAAAATTTTTTTTTGGACTCACTAATTTTTCCGGCGTTTATCAGACTTTCAGATAGGGAAAATGTCAGTGAGCTTTCAGATTTCAGTTCCAGAGCGATTTGCCCAATGAGTCCTTGATATTCAGTCGTTTTCAGCCAATTTTCTGGATTTTTGAAAATTTCACTTTTTTGTGAAAATATCCACTAAATGAGGGAATAATATGTGTGAGGGTACCCCAGGAGAGTTCCAAATGTGTGTGGGTAGAATATATATCCCACGAGGGTAAAATTGAAAAAAGTTTTAAAAAAATTTTTTTTGGACTTTTCCGGCGTTTATCAGACTTTCAGATATGGAAAATGTCAGTGAGCGTTCAGATTTCAGTTCCAGAGCGATTCGCCCAATGAGTCCTTAATATTTAGTCGTTTTCAGCCAATTTTCTGGATTTTTAAAAATTTCACTATTTTGTGAAAATATCCACTAAATGAGGGAATAATATGTGTGAGGGTACCCCAGGAGAGTTCCAAATGTGTGTGGGTAGAATATATATCCCACGGGGATAAAATTGAAAAAAGTTGAAAAAAAATTTCTTTTGTACTTAGTAATTTTTCCGGCGTTCATCAGACTTTCAGATAGGGGAAATGTCAGTGAGCGTTCCGATTTCAGTTCCAGAGCGATTCGCCCAATGAGTCCTTGATATTTAGTCGTTTTCAGCCAATTTTCTGGATTTTTGAAAATTTCACTATTTTGTGAAAATATCCACTAAATGAGGGAATAATATGTGTGAGGTTACCCCAGGAGAGTTCCAAATGTGTGTGGGTAGAATATATATCCCACGGGGGAAAAATTGAAAAAAGTTGAAAAAAATTTTTTTTTGGGACTTAGTCATTTTTCTGGCAATTATCAGACTTTCAGATGGGGAAATGTGAGTGAGCGTTCCGATTTCAGTACCAGAGCGATTCGCCCAATGAGTCCTTGATATTTAGTTGTTTTCAGCCAATTTTCTGGATTTTTGAAAATTTCACTTTTTGTGAAAATATCCACTAAATGAGGGAATAATATGTGTGAGGGTACCCCAGGAGAGTTCCAAATGTGTGTGGGTAGAATATATATCCCACGGGGGTAAAATTGAAAAAAGTTGAAAAAAAATTTTTTTGGGACTTAGTCATTTTTCCGGCATTTATCAGACTTTCAGATAGGGGAAATGTCAGTGAGCATTCTGATTTTAGTTCCAGAGCGATTCGCCCAATGAGTCCTTGATATTTAGTCGTTTTCAGCCAATTTTCAGGATTTTTGAAAATTTCACTTTTTTGTGAAAATATCCACTAAATGAGGGAATAATATGTATGAGGGTACCCCAGAAGAGTTCCAAATGTGTGTGGGTAGAATATATATCCCATGGGGGTAAAATTGAAAAAAGTTGAAAAAAAATTTTTTTGGACTTAGTAATTTTTCCGGCGTTTATCAGACTTTCAGATAGGGGAAATGTCAGTGAGCGTTCCGATTTCAGTTCCAGAGCGATTCGCCCAATGAGTCCTTGATATTTAGTCGTTTTCAGCCAATTTTCTGGATTTTTAAAAATTTCACTTTTTTGTGAAAATATCCACTAAATGAGGGAATAATATGTGTGAGGGTACCCCAGGAGAGTTCAAAATGTGTGTGGGTAGAATATATATCCCACGGGGTTAAAATTGAAAAAAGTTTTAAAAAAAATTTTTTTGGACGTAGTCATTTTTCCGGCGTTTATCAGACTTTCAGATAGGGAAAATGTCAGTGAGCTTTCAGATTTCAGTTCCAGAGCGATTTGCCCAATGAGTCCTTGATATTCAGTCGTTTTCAGCCAATTTTCTGGATTTTTGAAAATTTCACTTTTTTGTGAAAATATCCACTAAATGAGGGAATAATATGTGTGAGGGTACCCCAGGAGAGTTCCAAATGTGTGTGGGTAGAATATATATGCCACGAGGGTAAAATTGAAAAAAGTTTAAAAAAAATTTTTTTTGAACTTAGTCATTTTTCCGGCGTTTATCAGACTTTCAGATATGGAAAATGTCAGTGAGCGTTCAGATTTCAGTTCCAGATCGATTCGCCCAATGAGTCCTTAATATTTAGTCGTTTTCAGCCAATTTTCTGGATTTTTAAAAATTTCACTATTTTGTGAAAATATCCAATAAATGAGGGAATAATATGTGTGAGGGTACCCCAGGAGAGTTCAAAATGTGTGTGGGTAGAATATATATCCCACGGGGTTAAAATTGAAAAAAGTTGAAAAAAAATTTTTTTGGACTTAGTCATTTTTCCGCCGTTTATCAGACTTTCAGATAGGGGAAATGTCAGTGAGCGTTCTGATTTCAGTTCCAGAGCGATTCACCCAATGAGTCCTTGATATTTAGTCGTTTTCAGCCAATTTTCAGGATTTTTGAAAATTTCACTTTTTTGTGAAAATATCCACTAAATGAGGGAATAATATGTATGAGGGTACCCTAGGAGAGTTCCAAATGTGTGTGGTTAGAATATATATCCCACGAGGGTAAAATTGAAAAAAGTTTAAAAAAATTTTTTTTTGGACTCACTAATTTTTCCGGCGTTTATCAGACTTTCAGATAGGGAAAATGTCAGTGAGCGTTCAGATTTCAGTTCCAGATCGATTCGCCCAATGAGTCCTTAATATTTAGTCGTTTTCAGCCAATTTTCTGGATTTTTAAAAATTTCACTATTTTGTGAAAATATCCAATAAATGAGGGAATAATATGTGTGAGGGTACCCCAGGAGAGTTCAAAATGTGTGTGGGTAGAATATATATCCCACGGGGTTAAAATTGAAAAAAGTTGAAAAAAAATTTTTTTGGGACTTAGTCATTTTTCCGCCGTTTATCAGACTTTCAGATAGGGGAAATGTCAGTGAGCGTTCTGATTTCAGTTCCAGAGCGATTCACCCAATGAGTCCTTGATATTTAGTCGTTTTCAGCCAATTTTCAGGATTTTTGAAAATTTCACTTTTTTATGAAAATATCCACTAAATGAGGGAATAATATGTATGAGGGTACCCTAGGAGAGTTCCAAATGTGTGTGGTTAGAATATATATCCCACGAGGGTAAAATTGAAAAAAGTTTAAAAAAATTTTTTTTTGGACTCACTAATTTTTCCGGCGTTTATCAGACTTTCAGATAGGGAAAATGTCAGTGAGCTTTCAGATTTCAGTTCCAGAGCGATTTGCCCAATGAGTCCTTGATATTCAGTCGTTTTCAGCCAATTTTCTGGATTTTTGAAAATTTCACTTTTTTGTGAAAATATCCACTAAATGAGGGAATAATATGTGTGAGGGTACCCCAGGAGAGTTCCAAATGTGTGTGGGTAGAATATATATCCCACGAGGGTAAAATTGAAAAAAGTTTAAAAAAATTTTTTTTTGGACTTTTCCGGCGTTTATCAGACTTTCAGATATGGAACATGTCAGTGAGCGTTCAGATTTCAGTTCCAGAGCGATTCGCCCAATGAGTCCTTAATATTTAGTCGTTTTCAGCCAATTTTCTGGATTTTTAAAAATTTCACTATTTTGTGAAAATATCCACTAAATGAGGGAATAATATGTGTGAGGGTACCCCAGGAGAGTTCCAAATGTGTGTGGGTAGAATATATATCCCACGGGGATAAAATTGAAAAAAGTTGAAAAAAAATTTCTTTTGTACTTAGTAATTTTTCCGGCGTTCATCAGACTTTCAGATAGGGGAAATGTCAGTGAGCGTTCCGATTTCAGTTCCAGAGCGATTCGCCCAATGAGTCCTTGATATTTAGTCGTTTTCAGCCAATTTTCTGGATTTTTGAAAATTTCACTATTTTGTGAAAATATCCACTAAATGAGGGAATAATATGTGTGAGGTTACCCCAGGAGAGTTCCAAATGTGTGTGGGTAGAATATATATCCCACGGGGGAAAAATTGAAAAAAGTTGAAAAAAATTTTTTTTTGGGACTTAGTCATTTTTCCGGCAATTATCAGACTTTCAGATGGGGAAATGTGAGTGAGCGTTCCGATTTCAGTACCAGAGCGATTCACCCAATGAGTCCTTGATATTTAGTTGTTTTCAGCCAATTTTCTGGATTTTTGAAAATTTCACTTTTTTGTGAAAATATCCACTAAATGAGGGAATAATATGTGTGAGGGTACCCCAGGAGAGTTCCAAATGTGTGTGGGTAGAATATATATCCCACGAGGGTAAAATTGAAAAAAGTTTAAAAAAATTTTTTTTTGGACTTAGTCATTTTTCCGGCGTTTATCAGACTTTCAGATATGGAAAATGTCAGTGAGCGTTCAGATTTCAGTTCCAGAGCGATTTGCCCAATGAGTCCTTAATATTTAGTCGTTTTCAGCCAATTTTCTGGATTTTTAAAAATTTCACTATTTTGTGAAAATATCCACTAAATGAGGGAATAATATGTGTGAGGGTACCCCAGGAGAGTTCCAAATGTGTGTGGGTAGAATATATATCCCACGGGGATAAAATTGAAAAAAGTTGAAAAAAAATTTTTTTGGACTTAGTAATTTTTCCGGCGTTTATCAGACTTTCAGATAGGGGAAATGTCAGTGAGCGTTCCGATTTCAGTTCCAGAGCGATTCGCCCAATGAGTCCTTGATATTCAGTCGTTTTCAGGAAATTTTCTGGATTTTTGAAAATTTCACTTTTTTGTGAAAATATCCACTAAATGAGGGAATAATATGTGTGAGGGTACCCCAGGAGAGTTCCAAATGTGTGTGGGTAGAATATATATCCCACGAGGGTAAAATTGAAAAAAGTTTAAAAAAATTTTTTTTTGAACTTAGTCATTTTTCCGGCGTTTATCAGACTTTCAGATATGGAAAATGTCAGTGAGCGCTCAGATTTCAGTTCCAAATCGATTCGCCCAATGAGTCCTTAATATTTAGTCGTTTTCAGCCAATTTTCTGGATTTTTAAAAATTTCACTATTTTGTGAAAATATCCAATAAATGAGGGAATAATATGTGTGAGGGTACCCCAGGAGAGTTCAAAATGTGTGTGGGTAGAATATATATCCCACGGGGTTAAAATTGAAAAAAGTTTAAAAAAATTTTTTTTGGGACTTAGTCATTTTTCCGCCGTTTATCAGACTTTCAGATAGGGGAAATGTCAGTGAGCGTTCTGATTTCAGTTCCAGAGCGATTCACCCAATGAGTCCTTGATATTTAGTCGTTTTCAGCCAATTTTCAGGATTTTTGAAAATTTCACTTTTTTGTGAAAATATCCACTAAATGAGGGAATAATATGTATGAGGGTACCCTAGGAGAGTTCCAAATGTGTGTGGTTAGAATATATATCCCACGAGGGTAAAATTGAAAAAAGTTTAAAAAAATTTTTTTTTGGACTCACTAATTTTTCCGGCGTTTATCAGACTTTCAGATAGGGAAAATGTCAGTGAGCTTTCAGATTTCAGTTCCAGAGCGATTTGCCCAATGAGTCCTTGATATTCAGTCGTTTTCAGCCAATTTTCTGGATTTTTGGAAATTTCACTTTTTTGTGAAAATATCCACTAAATGAGGGAATAATATGTGTGAGGGTACCCCAGGAGAGTTCCAAATGTGTGTGGGTAGAATATATATCCCACGAGGGTAAAATTGAAAAAAGTTTAAAAAAATTTTTTTTTGGACTTTTCCGGCGTTTATCAGACTTTCAGATATGGAAAATGTCAGTGAGCGTTCAGATTTCAGTTCCAGAGCGATTCGCCCAATGAGTCCTTAATATTTAGTCGTTTTCAGCCAATTTTCTGGATTTTTAAAAATTTCACTATTTTGTGAAAATATCCACTAAATGAGGGAATAATATGTGTGAGGGTACCCCAGGAGAGTTCCAAATGTGTGTGGGTAGAATATATATCCCACGGGGATAAAATTGAAAAAAGTTGAAAAAAAATTTCTTTTGTACTTAGTAATTTTTCCGGCGTTCATCAGACTTTCAGATAGGGGAAATGTCAGTGAGCGTTCCGATTTCAGTTCCAGAGCGATTCGCCCAATGAGTCCTTGATATTTAGTCGTTTTCAGCCAATTTTCTGGATTTTTGAAAATTTCACTATTTTGTGAAAATATCCACTAAATGAGGGAATAATATGTGTGAGGGTACCCCAGGAGAGTTCCAAATGTGTGTGGGTAGAATATATATCCCACGGGGATAAAATTGAAAAAAGTTGAAAAAAAATTTCTTTTGTACTTAGTAATTTTTCCGGCGTTCATCAGACTTTCAGATAGGGGAAATGTCAGTGAGCGTTCCGATTTCAGTTCCAGAGCGATTCGCCCAATGAGTCCTTGATATTTAGTCGTTTTCAGCCAATTTTCTGGATTTTTGAAAATTTCACTATTTTGTGAAAATATCCACTAAATGAGGGAATAATATGTGTGAGGGTACCCCAGGAGAGTTCAAAATGTGTGTGGGTAGAATATATATCCCACGGGGTTAAAATTGAAAAAAGTTTTAAAAAAATTTTTTTGGGACGTAGTCGTTTTTCCGGCGTTTATCAGACTTTCAGATAGGGAAAATGTCAGTGAGCTTTCAGATTTCAGTTCCAGAGCGATTTGCCCAATGAGTCCTTGATATTCAGTCGTTTTCAGCCAATTTTCTGGATTTTTGAAAATTTCACTTTTTTGTGAAAATATCCACTAAATGAGGGAATAATATGTGTGAGGGTACCCCAGGAGAGTTCCAAATGTGTGTGGGTAGAATATATATCCCACGAGGGTAAAATTGAAAAAAGTTTAAAAAAATTTTTTTTGGGACTTAGTCATTTTTCCGGCGTTTATCAGACTTTCAGATAGGGAAAATGTCAGTGAGCGTTCAGATTTCAGTTCCAGAGCGATTCATCCAATGAGTCCTTGATATTTAGTCGTTTTCAGCCAATTTTCTGGATTTTTAAAAATTTCACTTTTTTGTGAAAATATCCACTAAATGAGGGAATAATATGTGTGAGGGTATCCCAGGAGAGTTCCAAATGTGTGTGGGAAGAATATATATCCCACAGGGATAAAATTGAAAAAAGTTGAAAAGAATTTTTTTTTGGACTCACTAATTTTTCCGCCGTTTATCAGACTTTCAGATAGGGAAAATGTCAGTGAGCTTTCAGATTTCAGTTCCAGAACGATTTGCCCAATGAGTCCTTGATATTCAGTCGTTTTCAGCCAATTTTCTGGATTTTTGAAAATTTCACTTTTTTGTGAAAATATCCACTAAATGAGGGAATAATATGTGTGAGGGTACCCCAGGAGAGTTCCAAATGTGTGTGGGTAGAATATATATCCCACGAGGGTAAAATTGAAAAAAGTTTAAAAAAATTTTTTTTTGGACTTTTCCGGCGTTTATCAGACTTTCAGATATGGAAAATGTCAGTGAGCGTTCAGATTTCAGTTCCAGAGCGATTCGCCCAATGAGTCCTTGATATTTAGTCGTTTTCAGCCAATTTTCTGGATTTTTAAAAATTTCACTTTTTTGTGAAAATATCCACTAAATGAGGGAATAATATGTGTGAGGGTACCCCAGGAGAGTTCAAAATGTGTGTGGGTAGAATATATATCCCACGGGGTTAAAATTGAAAAAAGTTTAAAAAAAATTTTTTTTGGACGTAGTCATTTTTCCGGCGTTTATCAGACTTTCAGATAGGGAAAATGTCAGTGAGCTTTCAGATTTCAGTTCCAGAGCGATTTGCCCAATGAGTCCTTGATATTCAGTCGTTTTCAGCCAATTTTCTGGATTTTTGAAAATTTCACTTTTTTGTGAAAATATCCACTAAATGAGGGAATAATATGTGTGAGGGTACCCCAGGAGAGTTCCAAATGTGTGTGGGTAGAATATATATCCCACGAGGGTAAAATTGAAAAAAGTTTAAAAAAATTTTTTTTTGGACTTAGTCATTTTTCCGGCGTTTATCAGACTTTCAGATATGGAAAATGTCAGTGAGCGTTCAGATTTCAGTCCCAGAGCGATTTGCCCAATGAGTCCTTAATATTTAGTCGTTTTCAGCCAATTTTCTGGATTTTTAAAAATTTCACTTTTTTGTGAAAATATCCACTAAATGAGGGAATAATATGTGTGAGGGTATCCCAGGAGAGTTCCAAATGTGTGTGGGAAGAATATATATCCCACAGGGATAAAATTGAAAAAAGTTGAAAAAAATTTTTTTTTTGACTCACTAATTTTTCCGGCGTTTATCAGACTTTCAGATAGGGAAAATGTCAGTGAGCTTTCAGATTTCAGTTCCAGAGCGATTTGCCCAATGAGTCCTTGATATTCAGTCGTTTTCAGCCAATTTTCTGGAGTTTTGAAAATTTCACTTTTTTGTGAAAATATCCACTAAATGAGGGAATAATATGTGTGAGGGTACCCCAGGAGAGTTCCAAATGTGTGTGGGTAGAATATATATCCCACGAGGGTAAAATTGAAAAAAGTTTAAAAAAATTTTTTTTTGGACTTTTCCGGCGTTTATCAGACTTTCAGATATGGAAAATGTCAGTGAGCGTTCAGATTTCAGTTCCAGAGCGATTCGCCCAATGAGTCCTTAATATTTAGTCGTTTTCAGCCAATTTTCTGGATTTTTAAAAATTTCACTATTTTGTGAAAAAATCCACTAAATGAGGGAATAATATGTGTGAGGGTACCCCAGGAGAGTTCCAAATGTGTGTGGGTAGAATATATATCCCACGGGGATAAAATTGAAAAAAGTTGAAAAAAAATTTCTTTTGTACTTAGTAATTTTTCCGGCGTTCATCAGACTTTCAGATAGGGGAAATGTCAGTGAGCGTTCCGATTTCAGTTCCAGAGCGATTCGCCCAATGAGTCCTTGATATTTAGTCGTTTTCAGCCAATTTTCTGGATTTTTAAAAATTTCACTTTTTTGTGAAAATATCCACTAAATGAGGGAATAATATGTGTGAGGGTACCCCAGGAGAGTTCAAAATGTGTGTGGGTAGAATATATATCCCACGGGGTTAAAATTGAAAAAAGTTTTAAAAAAATTTTTTTTGGACGTAGTCGTTTTTCCGGCGTTTATCAGACTTTCAGATAGGGAAAATGTCAGTGAGCTTTCAGATTTCAGTTCCAGAGCGATTTGCCCAATGAGTCCTTGATATTCAGTCGTTTTCAGCCAATTTTCTGGATTTTTGAAAATTTCACTTTTTTGTGAAAATATCCACTAAATGAGGGAATAATATGTGTGAGGGTACCCCAGGAGAGTTCCAAATGTGTGTGGGTAGAATATATATCCCACGAGGGTAAAATTGAAAAAAGTTTAAAAAAATTTTTTTTTGGACTTAGTCATTTTTCCGGCGTTTATCAGACTTTCAGATAGGGAAAATGTCAGTGAGCGTTCAGATTTCAGTTCCAGAGCGATTCATCCAATGAGTCCTTGATATTTAGTCGTTTTCAGCCAATTTTCTGGATTTTTAAAAATTTCACTTTTTTGTGAAAATATCCACTAAATGAGGGAATAATATGTGTGAGGGTATCCCAGGAGAGTTCCAAATGTGTGTGGGAAGAATATATATCCCACAGGGATAAAATTGAAAAAAGTTGAAAAAAATTTTTTTTTGGACTCACTAATTTTTCCGCCGTTTATCAGACTTTCAGATAGGGAAAATGTCAGTGAGCTTTCAGATTTCAGTTCCAGAGCGATTTGCCCAATGAGTCCTTGATATTCAGTCGTTTTCAGCCAATTTTCTGGATTTTTGAAAATTTCACTTTTTTGTGAAAATATCCACTAAATGAGGGAATAATATGTGTGAGGGTACCCCAGGAGAGTTCCAAATGTGTGTGGGTAGAATATATATCCCACGAGGGTAAAATTGAAAAAAGTTTAAAAAAATTTTTTTTTGGACTTTTCCGGCGTTTATCAGACTTTCAGATATGGAAAATGTCAGTGAGCGTTCAGATTTCAGTTCCAGAGCGATTCGCCCAATGAGTCCTTAATATTTAGTCGTTTTCAGCCAATTTTCTGGATTTTTAAAAATTTCACTATTTTGTGAAAAAATCCACTAAATGAGGGAATAATATGTGTGAGGGTACCCCAGGAGAGTTCCAAATGTGTGTGGGTAGAATATATATCCCACGGGGATAAAATTGAAAAAAGTTGAAAAAAAATTTCTTTTGTACTTAGTAATTTTTCCGGCGTTCATCAGACTTTCAGATAGGGGAAATGTCAGTGAGCGTTCCGATTTCAGTTCCAGAGCGATTCGCCCAATGAGTCCTTGATATTTAGTCGTTTTCAGCCAATTTTCTGGATTTTTAAAAATTTCACTTTTTTGTGAAAATATCCACTAAATGAGGGAATAATATGTGTGAGGGTACCCCAGGAGAGTTCAAAATGTGTGTGGGTAGAATATATATCCCACGGGGTTAAAATTGAAAAAAGTTTTAAAAAAATTTTTTTTGGACGTAGTCGTTTTTCCGGCGTTTATCAGACTTTCAGATAGGGAAAATGTCAGTGAGCTTTCAGATTTCAGTTCCAGAGCGATTCGCCCAATGAGTCCTTGATATTCAGTCGTTTTCAGCCAATTTTCTGGATTTTTGAAAATTTCACTTTTTTGTGAAAATATCCACTAAATGAGGGAATAATATGTGTGAGGGTACCCCAGGAGAGTTCCAAATGTGTGTGGGTAGAATATATATCCCACGAGGGTAAAATTGAAAAAAGTTTAAAAAAATTTTTTTTTGGACTTAGTCATTTTTCCGGCGTTTATCAGACTTTCAGATAGGGAAAATGTCAGTGAGCGTTCAGATTTCAGTTCCAGAGCGATTCATCCAATGAGTCCTTGATATTTAGTCGTTTTCAGCCAATTTTCTGGATTTTTAAAAATTTCACTTTTTTGTGAAAATATCCACTAAATGAGGGAATAATATGTGTGAGGGTATCCCAGGAGAGTTCCAAATGTGTGTGGGAAGAATATATATCCCACAGGGATAAAATTGAAAAAAGTTGAAAAAAATTTTTTTTTGGACTCACTAATTTTTCCGCCGTTTATCAGACTTTCAGATAGGGAAAATGTCAGTGAGCTTTCAGATTTCAGTTCCAGAGCGATTTGCCCAATGAGTCCTTGATATTCAGTCGTTTTCAGCCAATTTTCTGGATTTTTGAAAATTTCACTTTTTTGTGAAAATATCCACTAAATGAGGGAATAATATGTGTGAGGGTACCCCAGGAGAGTTCCAAATGTGTGTGGGTAGAATATATATCCCACGAGGGTAAAATTGAAAAAAGTTTAAAAAAATTTTTTTTTGGACTTTTCCGGCGTTTATCAGACTTTCAGATATGGAAAATGTCAGTGAGCGTTCAGATTTCAGTTCCAGAGTGATTCGCCCAATGAGTCCTTGATATTTAGTCGTTTTCAGCCAATTTTCTGGATTTTGGAAAATTTCACTTTTTTGTGAAAATATCCACTAAATGAGGGAATAATATGTATGAGGGTACCCCAGGAGAGTTCCAAATGTGTCTGGGTAGAATATATATCCCACGGGGGAAAAATTGAAAAAAGTTGAAAAAAATTTTTTTTTGGGACTTAGTCATTTTTCCGGCAATTATCAGACTTTCAGATGGGGAAATGTGAGTGAGCGTTCCGATTTCAGTACCAGAGCGATTCGCCCAATGAGTCCTTGATATTTAGTTGTTTTCAGCCAATTTTCTGGATTTTTGAAAATTTCACTTTTTGTGAAAATATCCACTAAATGAGGGAATAATATGTGTGAGGGTACCCCAGGAGAGTTCCAAATGTGTGTGGGTAGAATATATATCCCACGGGGGTAAAATTGAAAAAAGTTGAAAAAAAATTTTTTTGGGACTTTTTCATTTTTCCGGCATTTATCAGACTTTCAGATAGGGGAAATGTCAGTGAGCATTCTGATTTCAGTTCCAGAGCGATTCGCCCAATGAGTCCTTGATATTTAGTCGTTTTCAGCCAATTTTCAGGATTTTTGAAAATTTCACTTTTTTGTGAAAATATCCACTAAATGAGGGAATAATATGTATGAGGGTACCCCAGAAGAGTTCCAAATGTGTGTGGGTAGAATATATATCCCACGGGGGTAAAATTGAAAAAAGTTGAAAAAAAATTTTTTTGGACTTAGTAATTTTTCCGGCGTTTATCAGACTTTCAGATAGGGGAAATGTCAGTGAGCGTTCCGATTTCAGTTCCAGAGCGATTCTCCCAATGAGTCCTTGATATTTAGTCGTTTTCAGCCAATTTTCTGGATTTTTAAAAATTTCACTTTTTTGTGAAAATATCCACTAAATGAGGGAATAATATGTGTGAGGGTACCCCAGGAGAGTTCAAAATGTGTGTGGGTAGAATATATATCCCACAGGGTTAAAATTGAAAAAAGTTTTAAAAAAATTTTTTTTGGACGTAGTCATTTTTCCGGCGTTTATCAGACTTTCAGATAGGGAAAATGTCAGTGAGCTTTCAGATTTCAGTTCCAGAGTGATTTGCCCAATGAGTCCTTGATATTCAGTCGTTTTCAGCCAATTTTCTGGATTTTTGAAAATTTCACTTTTTTGTGAAAATATCCACTAAATGAGGGAATAATATGTGTGAGGGTACCCCAGGAGAGTTCCAAATGTGTGTGGGTAGAATATATATCCCACGAGGGTAAAATTGAAAAAAGTTTAAAAAAATTTTTTTTTGGACTTAGTCATTTTTCCGGCGTTTATCAGACTTTCAGATGTGGAAAATGTCAGTGAGCGTTCAGATTTCAGTTCCAGAGCGATTTGCCCAATGAGACCTTAATATTTAGTCGTTTTCAGCAAATTTTCTGGATTTTTAAAAATTTCACTATTTTGTGAAAATATCCACTAAATGAGGGAATAATATGTGTGAGGGTACCCCAGGAGAGTTCCAAATGTGTGTGGGTAGAATATATATCCCACGGGGATAAAATTGAAAAAAGTTGAAAAAAAATTTCTTTTGTACTTAGTAATTTTTCCGGCGTTCATCAGACTTTCAGATAGGGGAAATGTCAGTGAGCATTGCGATTTCAGTTCCAGAGCGATTCGCCCAATGAATCCTTGATATTTAGTCGTTTTCAGCCAATTTTCAGGATTTTTGAAAATTTCACTTTTTTGTGAAAATATCCTCTAAATGAGGGAATAATATGTATGAGGGTACCCCAGGAGAGTTCCAAATGTGTTTGGGTAGAATATATATCCCATGGGGGTAAAATTGAAAAAGTTGAAAAAAAATTTTTTTGGACTTAGTAATTTTTCCGGCGTTTATCAGACTTTCAGATAGGGGAAATGTCAGTGAGCGTTCCGATTTCAGTTCCAGAGCGATTTGCCCAATGAGTCCTTGATATTCAGTCGTTTTCAGCCAATTTTCTGGATTTTTGAAAATTTCACTTTTTTGTGAAAATATCCACTAAATGAGGGAATAATATGTGTGAGGGTACCCCAGGAGAGTTCCAAATGTGTGTGGGTAGAATATATATCCCACGAGGGTAAAATTGAAAAAAGTTTAAAAAAATTTTTTTTTGGACTTTTCCGGCGTTTATCAGACTTTCAGATATGGAAAATGTCAGTGAGCGTTCAGATTTCAGTTCCAGAGCGATTCGCCCAATGAGTCCTTAATATTTAGTCGTTTTCAGCCAATTTTCTGGATTTTTAAAAATTTCACTATTTTGTGAAAAAATCCACTAAATGAGGGAATAATATGTGTGAGGGTACCCCAGGAGAGTTCCAAATGTGTGTGGGTAGAATATATATCCCACGGGGATAAAATTGAAAAAAGTTGAAAAAAAATTTCTTTTGTACTTAGTAATTTTTCCGGCGTTCATCAGACTTTCAGATAGGGGAAATGTCAGTGAGCGTTCCGATTTCAGTTCCAGAGCGATTCGCCCAATGAGTCCTTGATATTTAGTCGTTTTCAGCCAATTTTCTGGATTTTTAAAAATTTCACTTTTTTGTGAAAATATCCACTAAATGAGGGAATAATATGTGTGAGGGTACCCCAGGAGAGTTCAAAATGTGTGTGGGTAGAATATATATCCCACGGGGTTAAAATTGAAAAAAGTTTTAAAAAAATTTTTTTTGGACGTAGTCATTTTTCCGGCGTTTATCAGACTTTCAGATAGGGAAAATGTCAGTGAGCTTTCAGATTTCAGTTCCAGAGCGATTTGCCCAATGAGTCCTTGATATTCAGTCGTTTTCAGCCAATTTTCTGGATTTTTGAAAATTTCACTTTTTTGTGAAAATATCCACTAAATGAGGGAATAATATGTGTGAGGGTACCCCAGGAGAGTTCCAAATGTGTTTGGGTAGAATATATATCCCACGAGGGTAAAATTGAAAAAAGTTTAAAAAAATTTTTTTTTGGACTTAGTCATTTTTCCGGCGTTTATCAGACTTTCAGATATGGAAAATGTCAGTGAGCGTTCAGATTTCAGTTCCAGAGCGATTTGCCCAATGAGTCCTTAATATTTAGTCGTTTTCAGCCAATTTTCTGGATTTTTAAAAATTTCACTATTTTGTGAAAATATCCACTAAATGAGGGAATAATATGTGTGAGGGTACCCCAGGAGAGTTCCAAATGTGTGTGGGTAGAATATATATCCCACGAGGGTAAAATTGAAAAAAGTTTAAAAAAATTTTTTTTTGGACTTTTCCGGCGTTTATCAGACTTTCAGATATGGAAAATGTCAGTGAGCGTTCAGATTTCAGTTCCAGAGCGATTCGCCCAATGAGTCCTTAATATTTAGTCGTTTTCAGCCAATTTTCTGGATTTTTAAAAATTTCACTATTTTGTGAAAAAATCCACTAAATGAGGGAATAATATGTGTGAGGGTACCCCAGGAGAGTTCCAAATGTGTGTGGGTAGAATATATATCCCACGGGGATAAAATTGAAAAAAGTTGAAAAAAAATTTCTTTTGTACTTAGTAATTTTTCCGGCGTTCATCAGACTTTCAGATAGGGGAAATGTCAGTGAGCGTTCCGATTTCAGTTCCAGAGCGATTCGCCCAATGAGTCCTTGATATTTAGTCGTTTTCAGCCAATTTTCTGGATTTTTAAAAATTTCACTTTTTTGTGAAAATATCCACTAAATGAGGGAATAATATGTGTGAGGGTACCCCAGGAGAGTTCAAAATGTGTGTGGGTAGAATATATATCCCACGGGGTTAAAATTGAAAAAAGTTTTAAAAAAATTTTTTTTGGACGTAGTCATTTTTCCGGCGTTTATCAGACTTTCAGATAGGGAAAATGTCAGTGAGCTTTCAGATTTCAGTTCCAGAGCGATTTGCCCAATGAGTCCTTGATATTCAGTCGTTTTCAGCCAATTTTCTGGATTTTTGAAAATTTCACTTTTTTGTGAAAATATCCACTAAATGAGGGAATAATATGTGTGAGGGTACCCCAGGAGAGTTCCAAATGTGTGTGGGTAGAATATATATCCCACGAGGGTAAAATTGAAAAAAGTTTAAAAAAATTTTTTTTTGGACTTAGTCATTTTTCCGGCGTTTATCAGACTTTCAGATATGGAAAATGTCAGTGAGCGTTCAGATTTCAGTTCCAGAGCGATTTGCCCAATGAGTCCTTAATATTTAGTCGTTTTCAGCCAATTTTCTGGATTTTTAAAAATTTCACTATTTTGTGAAAATATCCACTAAATGAGGGAATAATATGTGTGAGGGTACCCCAGGAGAGTTCCAAATGTGTGTGGGTAGAATATATATCCCACGGGGATAAAATTGAAAAAAGTTGAAAAAAAATTTCTTTTGTACTTAGTAATTTTTCCGGCGTTCATCAGACTTTCAGATAGGGGAAATGTCAGTGAGCATTCCGATTTCAGTTCCAGAGCGATTCGCCCAATGAATCCTTGATATTTAGTCGTTTTCAGCCAATTTTCAGGATTTTTGAAAATTTCACTTTTTTGTGAAAATATCCTCTAAATGAGGGAATAATATGTATGAGGGTACCCCAGGAGAGTTCCAAATGTGTTTGGGTAGAATATATATCCCATGGGGGTAAAATTGAAAAAGTTGAAAAAAAATTTTTTTGGACTTAGTAATTTTTCCGGCGTTTATCAGACTTTCAGATAGGGGAAATGTCAGTGAGCGTTCCGATTTCAGTTCCAGAGCGATTTGCCCAATGAGTCCTTGATATTCAGTCGTTTTCAGCCAATTTTCTGGATTTTTGAAAATTTCACTTTTTTGTGAAAATATCCACTAAATGAGGGAATAATATGTGTGAGGGTACCCCAGGAGAGTTCCAAATGTGTGTGGGTAGAATATATATCCCACGAGGGTAAAATTGAAAAAAGTTTAAAAAAATTTTTTTTTGGACTTTTCCGGCGTTTATCAGACTTTCAGATATGGAAAATGTCAGTGAGCGTTCAGATTTCAGTTCCAGAGCGATTCGCCCAATGAGTCCTTAATATTTAGTCGTTTTCAGCCAATTTTCTGGATTTTTAAAAATTTCACTATTTTGTGAAAAAATCCACTAAATGAGGGAATAATATGTGTGAGGGTACCCCAGGAGAGTTCCAAATGTGTGTGGGTAGAATATATATCCCACGGGGATAAAATTGAAAAAAGTTGAAAAAAAATTTCTTTTGTACTTAGTAATTTTTCCGGCGTTCATCAGACTTTCAGATAGGGGAAATGTCAGTGAGCGTTCCGATTTCAGTTCCAGAGCGATTCGCCCAATGAGTCCTTGATATTTAGTCGTTTTCAGCCAATTTTCTGGATTTTTAAAAATTTCACTTTTTTGTGAAAATATCCACTAAATGAGGGAATAATATGTGTGAGGGTACCCCAGGAGAGTTCAAAATGTGTGTGGGTAGAATATATATCCCACGGGGTTAAAATTGAAAAAAGTTTTAAAAAAATTTTTTTTGGACGTAGTCATTTTTCCGGCGTTTATCAGACTTTCAGATAGGGAAAATGTCAGTGAGCTTTCAGATTTCAGTTCCAGAGCGATTTGCCCAATGAGTCCTTGATATTCAGTCGTTTTCAGCCAATTTTCTGGATTTTTGAAAATTTCACTTTTTTGTGAAAATATCCACTAAATGAGGGAATAATATGTGTGAGGGTACCCCAGGAGAGTTCCAAATGTGTTTGGGTAGAATATATATCCCACGAGGGTAAAATTGAAAAAAGTTTAAAAAAATTTTTTTTTGGACTTAGTCATTTTTCCGGCGTTTATCAGACTTTCAGATATGGAAAATGTCAGTGAGCGTTCAGATTTCAGTTCCAGAGCGATTTGCCCAATGAGTCCTTAATATTTAGTCGTTTTCAGCCAATTTTCTGGATTTTTAAAAATTTCACTATTTTGTGAAAATATCCACTAAATGAGGGAATAATATGTGTGAGGGTACCCCAGGAGAGTTCCAAATGTGTGTGGGTAGAATATATATCCCACGAGGGTAAAATTGAAAAAAGTTTAAAAAAATTTTTTTTTGGACTTTTCCGGCGTTTATCAGACTTTCAGATATGGAAAATGTCAGTGAGCGTTCAGATTTCAGTTCCAGAGCGATTCGCCCAATGAGTCCTTAATATTTAGTCGTTTTCAGCCAATTTTCTGGATTTTTAAAAATTTCACTATTTTGTGAAAAAATCCACTAAATGAGGGAATAATATGTGTGAGGGTACCCCAGGAGAGTTCCAAATGTGTGTGGGTAGAATATATATCCCACGGGGATAAAATTGAAAAAAGTTGAAAAAAAATTTCTTTTGTACTTAGTAATTTTTCCGGCGTTCATCAGACTTTCAGATAGGGGAAATGTCAGTGAGCGTTCCGATTTCAGTTCCAGAGCGATTCGCCCAATGAGTCCTTGATATTTAGTCGTTTTCAGCCAATTTTCTGGATTTTTAAAAATTTCACTTTTTTGTGAAAATATCCACTAAATGAGGGAATAATATGTGTGAGGGTACCCCAGGAGAGTTCAAAATGTGTGTGGGTAGAATATATATCCCACGGGGTTAAAATTGAAAAAAGTTTTAAAAAAATTTTTTTTGGACGTAGTCATTTTTCCGGCGTTTATCAGACTTTCAGATAGGGAAAATGTCAGTGAGCTTTCAGATTTCAGTTCCAGAGCGATTTGCCCAATGAGTCCTTGATATTCAGTCGTTTTCAGCCAATTTTCTGGATTTTTGAAAATTTCACTTTTTTGTGAAAATATCCACTAAATGAGGGAATAATATGTGTGAGGGTACCCCAGGAGAGTTCCAAATGTGTGTGGGTAGAATATATATCCCACGAGGGTAAAATTGAAAAAAGTTTAAAAAAATTTTTTTTTGGACTTAGTCATTTTTCCGGCGTTTATCAGACTTTCAGATATGGAAAATGTCAGTGAGCGTTCAGATTTCAGTTCCAGAGCGATTTGCCCAATGAGTCCTTAATATTTAGTCGTTTTCAGCCAATTTTCTGGATTTTTAAAAATTTCACTATTTTGTGAAAATATCCACTAAATGAGGGAATAATATGTGTGAGGGTACCCCAGGAGAGTTCCAAATGTGTGTGGGTAGAATATATATCCCACGGGGATAAAATTGAAAAAAGTTGAAAAAAAATTTCTTTTGTACTTAGTAATTTTTCCGGCGTTCATCAGACTTTCAGATAGGGGAAATGTCAGTGAGCATTCCGATTTCAGTTCCAGAGCGATTCGCCCAATGAATCCTTGATATTTAGTCGTTTTCAGCCAATTTTCAGGATTTTTGAAAATTTCACTTTTTTGTGAAAATATCCTCTAAATGAGGGAATAATATGTATGAGGGTACCCCAGGAGAGTTCCAAATGTGTGTGGGTAGAATATATATCCCATGGGGGTAAAATTGAAAAAAGTTGAAAAAAAAATTTTTTGGACTTAGTAATTTTTCCGGCGTTTATCAGACTTTCAGATAGGGAAAATGTCAGTGAGCTTTCAGATTTCAGTTCCAGAGCGATTTGCCCAATGAGTCCTTGATATTCAGTCGTTTTCAGCCAATTTTCTGGATTTTTGAAAATTTCACTTTTTTGTGAAAATATCCACTAAATGAGGGAATAATATGTGTGAGGGTACCCCAGGAGAGTTCCAAATGTGTGTGGGTAGAATATATATCCCACGAGGGTAAAATTGAAAAAAGTTTAAAAAAAATTTTTTTTGGACTTTTCCGGCGTTTATCAGACTTTCAGATAGGGGAAATGTCAGTGAGCGTTCCGATTTCAGTTCCAGAGCGATTCGCCCAATGAATCCTTGATATTTAGTCGTTTTCAGCCAATTTTCTGGATTTTGGAAAATTTCACTTTTTTGTGAAAATATCCACTAAATGAGGGAATAATTTGTGTGACGGAACCCCAGGAGAGTTCCAAATGTGTCTGGGTAGAATATATATCCCACGGGGATAAAATTGAAAAAAGTTGAAAAAAAATTTCTTTTGTACTTAGTAATTTTTCCGGCGTTCATCAGACTTTCAGATAGGGGAAATGTCAGTGAGCATTGCGATTTCAGTTCCAGAGCGATTCGCCCAATGAATCCTTGATATTTAGTCGTTTTCAGCCAATTTTCAGGATTTTTGAAAATTTCACTTTTTTGTGAAAATATCCTCTAAATGAGGGAATAATATGTATGAGGGTACCCCAGGAGAGTTCCAAATGTGTTTGGGTAGAATATATATCCCATGGGGGTAAAATTGAAAAAGTTGAAAAAAAATTTTTTTGGACTTAGTAATTTTTCCGGCGTTTATCAGACTTTCAGATAGGGGAAATGTCAGTGAGCGTTCCGATTTCAGTTCCAGAGCGATTTGCCCAATGAGTCCTTGATATTCAGTCGTTTTCAGCCAATTTTCTGGATTTTTGAAAATTTCACTTTTTTGTGAAAATATCCACTAAATGAGGGAATAATATGTGTGAGGGTACCCCAGGAGAGTTCCAAATGTGTGTGGGTAGAATATATATCCCACGAGGGTAAAATTGAAAAAAGTTTAAAAAAATTTTTTTTTGGACTTTTCCGGCGTTTATCAGACTTTCAGATATGGAAAATGTCAGTGAGCGTTCAGATTTCAGTTCCAGAGCGATTCGCCCAATGAGTCCTTAATATTTAGTCGTTTTCAGCCAATTTTCTGGATTTTTAAAAATTTCACTATTTTGTGAAAAAATCCACTAAATGAGGGAATAATATGTGTGAGGGTACCCCAGGAGAGTTCCAAATGTGTGTGGGTAGAATATATATCCCACGGGGATAAAATTGAAAAAAGTTGAAAAAAAATTTCTTTTGTACTTAGTAATTTTTCCGGCGTTCATCAGACTTTCAGATAGGGGAAATGTCAGTGAGCGTTCCGATTTCAGTTCCAGAGCGATTCGCCCAATGAGTCCTTGATATTTAGTCGTTTTCAGCCAATTTTCTGGATTTTTAAAAATTTCACTTTTTTGTGAAAATATCCACTAAATGAGGGAATAATATGTGTGAGGGTACCCCAGGAGAGTTCAAAATGTGTGTGGGTAGAATATATATCCCACGGGGTTAAAATTGAAAAAAGTTTTAAAAAAATTTTTTTTGGACGTAGTCATTTTTCCGGCGTTTATCAGACTTTCAGATAGGGAAAATGTCAGTGAGCTTTCAGATTTCAGTTCCAGAGCGATTTGCCCAATGAGTCCTTGATATTCAGTCGTTTTCAGCCAATTTTCTGGATTTTTGAAAATTTCACTTTTTTGTGAAAATATCCACTAAATGAGGGAATAATATGTGTGAGGGTACCCCAGGAGAGTTCCAAATGTGTTTGGGTAGAATATATATCCCACGAGGGTAAAATTGAAAAAAGTTTAAAAAAATTTTTTTTTGGACTTAGTCATTTTTCCGGCGTTTATCAGACTTTCAGATATGGAAAATGTCAGTGAGCGTTCAGATTTCAGTTCCAGAGCGATTTGCCCAATGAGTCCTTAATATTTAGTCGTTTTCAGCCAATTTTCTGGATTTTTAAAAATTTCACTATTTTGTGAAAATATCCACTAAATGAGGGAATAATATGTGTGAGGGTACCCCAGGAGAGTTCCAAATGTGTGTGGGTAGAATATATATCCCACGAGGGTAAAATTGAAAAAAGTTTAAAAAAATTTTTTTTTGGACTTTTCCGGCGTTTATCAGACTTTCAGATATGGAAAATGTCAGTGAGCGTTCAGATTTCAGTTCCAGAGCGATTCGCCCAATGAGTCCTTAATATTTAGTCGTTTTCAGCCAATTTTCTGGATTTTTAAAAATTTCACTATTTTGTGAAAAAATCCACTAAATGAGGGAATAATATGTGTGAGGGTACCCCAGGAGAGTTCCAAATGTGTGTGGGTAGAATATATATCCCACGGGGATAAAATTGAAAAAAGTTGAAAAAAAATTTCTTTTGTACTTAGTAATTTTTCCGGCGTTCATCAGACTTTCAGATAGGGGAAATGTCAGTGAGCGTTCCGATTTCAGTTCCAGAGCGATTCGCCCAATGAGTCCTTGATATTTAGTCGTTTTCAGCCAATTTTCTGGATTTTTAAAAATTTCACTTTTTTGTGAAAATATCCACTAAATGAGGGAATAATATGTGTGAGGGTACCCCAGGAGAGTTCAAAATGTGTGTGGGTAGAATATATATCCCACGGGGTTAAAATTGAAAAAAGTTTTAAAAAAATTTTTTTTGGACGTAGTCATTTTTCCGGCGTTTATCAGACTTTCAGATAGGGAAAATGTCAGTGAGCTTTCAGATTTCAGTTCCAGAGCGATTTGCCCAATGAGTCCTTGATATTCAGTCGTTTTCAGCCAATTTTCTGGATTTTTGAAAATTTCACTTTTTTGTGAAAATATCCACTAAATGAGGGAATAATATGTGTGAGGGTACCCCAGGAGAGTTCCAAATGTGTGTGGGTAGAATATATATCCCACGAGGGTAAAATTGAAAAAAGTTTAAAAAAATTTTTTTTTGGACTTAGTCATTTTTCCGGCGTTTATCAGACTTTCAGATATGGAAAATGTCAGTGAGCGTTCAGATTTCAGTTCCAGAGCGATTTGCCCAATGAGTCCTTAATATTTAGTCGTTTTCAGCCAATTTTCTGGATTTTTAAAAATTTCACTATTTTGTGAAAATATCCACTAAATGAGGGAATAATATGTGTGAGGGTACCCCAGGAGAGTTCCAAATGTGTGTGGGTAGAATATATATCCCACGGGGATAAAATTGAAAAAAGTTGAAAAAAAATTTCTTTTGTACTTAGTAATTTTTCCGGCGTTCATCAGACTTTCAGATAGGGGAAATGTCAGTGAGCATTCCGATTTCAGTTCCAGAGCGATTCGCCCAATGAATCCTTGATATTTAGTCGTTTTCAGCCAATTTTCAGGATTTTTGAAAATTTCACTTTTTTGTGAAAATATCCTCTAAATGAGGGAATAATATGTATGAGGGTACCCCAGGAGAGTTCCAAATGTGTGTGGGTAGAATATATATCCCATGGGGGTAAAATTGAAAAAAGTTGAAAAAAAAATTTTTTGGACTTAGTAATTTTTCCGGCGTTTATCAGACTTTCAGATAGGGAAAATGTCAGTGAGCTTTCAGATTTCAGTTCCAGAGCGATTTGCCCAATGAGTCCTTGATATTCAGTCGTTTTCAGCCAATTTTCTGGATTTTTGAAAATTTCACTTTTTTGTGAAAATATCCACTAAATGAGGGAATAATATGTGTGAGGGTACCCCAGGAGAGTTCCAAATGTGTGTGGGTAGAATATATATCCCACGAGGGTAAAATTGAAAAAAGTTTAAAAAAAATTTTTTTTGGACTTTTCCGGCGTTTATCAGACTTTCAGATAGGGGAAATGTCAGTGAGCGTTCCGATTTCAGTTCCAGAGCGATTCGCCCAATGAATCCTTGATATTTAGTCGTTTTCAGCCAATTTTCTGGATTTTGGAAAATTTCACTTTTTTGTGAAAATATCCACTAAATGAGGGAATAATTTGTGTGACGGAACCCCAGGAGAGTTCCAAATGTGTCTGGGTAGAATATATATCCCACGGGGATAAAATTGAAAAAAGTTGAAAAAAAATTTTTTTTTGGACTTAGTAATTTTTCCGGCGTTTATCAGACTTTCAGATAGGGGAAATGTCAGTGAGCGTTCCGATTTCAGTTCCAGAGCGATTCGCCCAATGAGTCCTTGATATTTAGTCGTTTTCAGCCAATTTTCTGGATTTTTAAAAATTTCCCTTTTTTGTGAAAATATCCACTAAATGAGGGAATAATATGTGTGAGGGAACCCCAGGAGAGTTCAAAATGTGTGTGGGTAGAATATATATCCCACGGGGGTAAAATTGAAAAAAGTTGAAAAAAAATTTCTTTTGTACTTAGTAATTTTTCCGGCGTTCATCAGACTTTCAGATAGGGGAAATGTCAGTGAGCGTTCCGATTTCAGTTCCAGAGCGATTCGCCCAATGAATCCTTGATATTTAGTCGTTTTCAGCCAATTTTCAGGATTTTTGAAAATTTCACTTTTTTGTGAAAATATCCTGTAAATGAGGGAATAATATGTATGAGGGTACCCCAGGAGAGTTCCAAATGTGTGTGGGTAGAATATATATCCCACGGGGGTAAAATTGAAAAAAGTTGAAAAAAAATTTTTTTGGACTTAGTAATTTTTCCGGCGTTTATCAGACTTTCAGATAGGGGAAATGTCAGTGAGCGTTCCGATTTCAGTTCCAGAGCGATTCGCCCAATGAGTCCTTGATATTTAGTCGTTTTCAGCCAATTTTCTGGATTTTTAAAAATTTCACTTTTTTGTGAAAATATCCACTAAATGAGGGAATAATATGTGTGAGGGTACCCCAGGAGAGTTCCAAATGTGTGTGGGTAGAATATATATCCCACGAGGGTAAAATTGAAAAAAGTTTAAAAAAAATTTTTTTTGGACTTTTCCGGCGTTTATCAGACTTTCAGATATGGAAAATGTCAGTGAGCGTTCAGATTTCAGTTCCAGAGCGATTCGCCCAATGAGTCCTTAATATTTAGTCGTTTTCAGCCAATTTTCTGGATTTTTAAAAATTTCACTATTTTGTGAAAATATCCACTAAATGAGGGAATAATATGTGTGAGGGTACCCCAGGAGAGTTCCAAATGTGTGTGGGTAGAATATATATCCCACGGGCATAAAATTGAAAAAAGTTGAAAAAAAATTTCTTTTGTACTTAGTAATTTTTCCGGCGTTCATCAGACTTTCAGATAGGGGAAATGTCAGTGAGCATTGCGATTTCAGTTCCAGAGCGATTCGCCCAATGAATCCTTGATATTTAGTCGTTTTCAGCCAATTTTCAGGATTTTTGAAAATTTCACTTTTTTGTGAAAATATCCTCTAAATGAGGGAATAATATGTATGAGGGTACCCCAGGAGAGTTCCAAATGTGTGTGGGTAGAATATATATCCCATGGGGGTAAAATTGAAAAAAGTTGAAAAAAAAATTTTTTGGACTTAGTAATTTTTCCGGCGTTTATCAGACTTTCAGATAGGGGAAATGTCAGTGAGCGTTCCGATTTCAGTTCCAGAGCGATTCGCCCAATGAGTCCTTGATATTTAGTCGTTTTCAGCCAATTTTCTGGATTTTTAAAAATTTCACTTTTTTGTGAAAATATCCACTAAATGAGGGAATAATATGTGTGAGGGTACCCCAGGAGAGTTCAAAATGTGTGTGGGTAGAATATATATCCCACGGGGTTAAAATTGAAAAAAGTTTTAAAAAAATTTTTTTTGGACTTAGTCATTTTTCCGGCGTTTATCAGACTTTCAGATAGGGAAAATGTCAGTGAGCTTTCAGATTTCAGTTCCAGAGCGATTTGCCCAATGAGTCCTTGATATTCAGTCGTTTTCAGCCAATTTTCTGGATTTTTGAAAATTTCACTTTTTTGTGAAAATATCCACTAAATGAGGGAATAATATGTGTGAGGGTACCCCAGGAGAGTTCCAAATGTGTGTGGGTAGAATATATATCCCACGAGGGTAAAATTGAAAAAAGTTTAAAAAAAATTTTTTTTGGACTTTTCCGGCGTTTATCAGACTTTCAGATAGGGGAAATGTCAGTGAGCGTTCCGATTTCAGTTCCAGAGCGATTCGCCCAATGAATCCTTGATATTTAGTCGTTTTCAGCCAATTTTCAGGATTTTTGAAAATTTCACTTTTTTGTGAAAATATCCTCTAAATGAGGGAATAATATGTATGAGGGTACCCCAGGAGAGTTCCAAATGTGTGTGGGTAGAATATATATCCCATGGGGGTAAAATTGAAAAAGTTGAAAAAAATTTTTTTTGGACTTAGTCATTTTTCCGGCATTTATCAGACTTTCACAGAGGGGAAATGTTAGTGAGCTTTCAGATTTCAGTTCCAGATCGATTCGCCCAATGAGTCCTTGATATTTAGTCGTTTTCAGCCAATTTTCTGGATTTTGGAAAATTTCACTTTTTTGTGAAAATATCCACTAAATGAGGGAATAATTTGTGTGACGGAACCCCAGGAGAGTTCCAAATGTGTCTGGGTAGAATATATATCCCACGGGGATAAAATTGAAAAAAGTTGAAAAAAAATTTTTTTTTGGACTTAGTAATTTTTCCGGCGTTTATCAGACTTTCAGATAGGGGAAATGTCAGTGAGCGTTCCGATTTCAGTTCCAGAGCGATTCGCCCAATGAGTCCTTGATATTTAGTCGTTTTCAGCCAATTTTCTGGATTTTTAAAAATTTCCCTTTTTTGTGAAAATATCCACTAAATGAGGGAATAATATGTGTGAGGGAACCCCAGGAGAGTTCAAAATGTGTGTGGGTAGAATATATATCCCACGGGGGTAAAATTGAAAAAAGTTTAAAAAAAATTTTTTTTGGACTTAGTCATTTTTCCGGCGTTTATCAGACTTTCAGATAGGGAAAATGTCAGTGAGCGTTCCGATTTCAGTTCCAGAGCGATTCGCCCAATGAGTCCTTGATATTTAGTCGTTTTCAGCCAATTTTCTGGATTTTTGAAAATTTCACTTTTTTGTGAAAATATCCACTAAATGAGGGAATAATATGTGTGAGGGTACCCCAGGAGAGTTCCAAATGTGTGTGGGTAGAATATATATCCCACGGGGGTAAAATTGAAAAAAGTTGAAAAAATTTTTTTTTTTCAACTTAGTCATTTTTCCGGCGTTTATCAGACTTTCAGATAGGGGAAATGTCAGTGAGCGTTCTGATTTCAGTTCCAGAGCGATTCACCCAATGAGTCCTTGATATTTAGTCGTTTTCAGCTAATTTTCAGGATTTTTGAAAATTTCACTTTTTTGTGAAAATATCCACTAAATGAGGGAATAATATGTATGAGGGTACCCCAGGAGAGTTCCAAATGTGTGTGGTTAGAATATATATCCCACGAGGGTAAAATTGAAAAAAGTTTAAAAAAATTTTTTTTTGGACTTAGTCATTTTTCCGGCGTTTATCAGACTTTCAGATAGGGAAAATGTCAGTGAGCGTTCAGATTTCAGTTCCAGAGCGATTCATCCAATGAGTCCTTGATATTTAGTCGTTTTCAGCCAATGTTCTGGATTTTTAAAAATTTCACTTTTTTGTGAAAATATCCACTAAATGAGGGAATAATATGTGTGAGGGTACCCCAGGAGAGTTCCAAATGTGTGTGGGTAGAATATATATCCCACGGGGATAAAATTGAAAAAAGTTGAAAAAAAATTTCTTTTGTACTTAGTAATTTTTCCGGCGTTCATCAGACTTTCAGATAGGGGAAATGTCAGTGAGCGTTCCGATTTCAGTTCCAGAGCGATTCGCCCAATGAATCCTTGATATTTAGTCGTTTTCAGCCAATTTTCAGGATTTTTGAAAATTTCACTTTTTTGTGAAAATATCCTGTAAATGAGGGAATAATATGTATGAGGGTACCCCAGGAGAGTTCCAAATGTGTGTGGGTAGAATATATATCCCACGGGGGTAAAATTGAAAAAAGTTGAAAAAAAATTTTTTTGGACTTAGTAATTTTTCCGGCGTTTATCAGACTTTCAGATAGGGGAAATGTCAGTGAGCGTTCCGATTTCAGTTCCAGAGCGATTCGCCCAATGAGTCCTTGATATTTAGTCGTTTTCAGCCAATTTTCTGGATTTTTAAAAATTTCCCTTTTTTGTGAAAATATCCACTAAATGAGGGAATAATATGTGTGAGGGTACCCCAGGAGAGTTCCAAATGTGTGTGGGTAGAATATGTATCCCACGAGGGTAAAATTGAAAAAAGTTTAAAAAAAATTTTTTTTGGACTTTTCCGGCGTTTATCAGACTTTCAGATATGGAAAATGTCAGTGAGCGTTCAGATTTCAGTTCCTGAGCGATTCGCCCAATGAGTCCTTAATATTTAGTCGTTTTCAGCCAATTTTCTGGATTTTTAAAAATTTCACTTTTTTGTGAAAATATCCACTAAATGAGGGAATAATATGTGTGAGGGTACCCCAGGAGAGTTCCAAATGTGTGTGGGTAGAATATATATCCCACGGGGATAAAATTGAAAAAAGTTGAAAAAAAATTTCTTTTGTACTTAGTAATTTTTCCGGCGTTCATCAGACTTTCAGATAGGGGAAATGTCAGTGAGCGTTCCGATTTCAGTTCCAGAGCGATTCGCCCAATGAATCCTTGATATTTAGTCGTTTTCAGCCAATTTTCAGGATTTTTGAAAATTTCACTTTTTTGTGAAAATATCCTGTAAATGAGGGAATAATATGTATGAGGGTACCCCAGGAGAGTTCCAAATGTGTGTGGGTAGAATATATATCCCACGGGGGTAAAATTGAAAAAAGTTGAAAAAAAATTTTTTTGGACTTAGTAATTTTTCCGGCGTTTATCAGACTTTCAGATAGGGGAAATGTCAGTGAGCGTTCCGATTTCAGTTCCAGAGCGATTCGCCCAATGAGTCCTTGATATTTAGTCGTTTTCAGCCAATTTTCTGGATTTTTAAAAATTTCACTTTTTTGTGAAAATATCCACTAAATGAGGGAATAATATGTGTGAGGGTACCCCAGGAGAGTTCAAAATGTGTGTGGGTAGAATATATATCCCACGGTGTTAAAATTGAAAAAAGTTTTAAAAAAATTTTTTTTGGACTTAGTCATTTTTCCGGCGTTTATCAGACTTTCAGATAGGGAAAATGTCAGTGAGCTTTCAGATTTCAGTTCCAGAGCGATTTGCCCAATGAGTCCTTGATATTCAGTCGTTTTCAGCCAATTTTCTGGATTTTTGAAAATTTCACTTTTTTGTGAAAATATCCACTAAATGAGGGAATAATATGTGTGAGGGTACCCCAGGAGAGTTCCAAATGTGTGTGGGTAGAATATATATCCCACGAGGGTAAAATTGAAAAAAGTTTAAAAAAATTTTTTTTTGGACTTTTCCGGCGTTTATCAGACTTTCAGATATGGAAAATGTCAGTGAGCGTTCAGATTTCAGTTCCAGAGCGATTCGCCCAATGAGTCTTTAATATTTAGTCGTTTTCAGCCAATTTTCTGGATTTTTAAAAATTTCACTATTTTGTGAAAATATCCACTAAATGAGGGAATAATATGTGTGAGGGTACCCCAGGAGAGTTCCAAATGTGTGTGGGTAGAATATATATCCCATGGGGGTAAAATTGAAAAAGTTGAAAAAAATTTTTTTTGGACTTAGTCATTTTTCCGGCGTTTATCAGACTTTCACAGCGGGGAAATGTTAGTGAGCTTTCCGATTTCAGTTCCAGATCGATTCGCCCAATGAGTCCTTGATATTTAGTCGTTTTCAGCCAATTTTCTGGATTTTGGAAAATTTCACTTTTTTGTGAAAATATCCACTAAATGAGGGAATAATTTGTGTGACGGAACCCCAGGAGAGTTCCAAATGTGTCTGGGTAGAATATATATCCCACGGGGATAAAATTGAAAAAAGTTGAAAAAAAATTTTTTTTTGGACTTAGTAATTTTTCCGGCGTTTATCAGACTTTCAGATAGGGGAAATGTGAGTGAGCGTTCCGATTTCAGTTCCAGAGCGATTCGCCCAATGAGTCCTTGATATTTAGTCGTTTTCAGCCAATTTTCTGGATTTTTTAAAATTTCACTTTTTTGTGAAAATATCCACTAAATGAGGGAATAATATGTGTGAGGGTACCCCAGGAGAGTTCCAAATGTGTGTGGGTAGAATATATATCCCACGGGGGTAAAATTGAAAAAAGTTGAAAAAAAATTTTTTTGGGACTTAGTCATTTTTCCGGCATTTATCAGACTTTCAGATAGGGGAAATGTCAGTGAGCGTTCTGATTTCAGTTCCAGAGCGATTCGCCCAATGAGTCCTTGATATTTAGTCGTTTTCAGCCAATTTTCAGGATTTTTGAAAATTTCACTTTTTTGTGAAAATATCCACTAAATGAGGGAATAATATGTATGAGGGTACCCCAGAAGAGTTCCAAATGTGTGTGGGTAGAATATATATCCCACGGGGGTAAAATTGAAAAAAGTTGAAAAAAATTTTTTTTGGACTTAGTAATTTTTCCGGCGTTTATCAGACTTTCAGATAGGAGAAATGTCAGTGAGTGTTCCGATTTCAGTTCCAGAGCGATTCGCCCAATGAGTCCTTGATATTTAGTCGTTTTCAGCCAATTTTCTGGATTTTGGAAAATTTCACTTTTTTGTGAAAATATCCACTAAATGAGGGAATAATTTGTGTGAGGGTACCCCAGGAGAGTTCCAAATGTGTGTGGGTAGAATATATATCCCACGGGGGTAAAATTGAAAAAAGTTGAAAAAAAATTTTTTTTGGACTTAGTCATTTTTCCGGCGTTTATCAGACTTTCAGATAGGGGAAATGTCAGTGAGCGTTCTGATTTCAGTTCCAGAGCGATTCACCCAATGAGTCCTTGATATTTAGTCGTTTTCAGCTAATTTTCAGGATTTTTGAAAATTTCACTTTTTTGTGAAAATATCCACTAAATGAGGGAATAATATGTATGAGGGTACCCCAGGAGAGTTCCAAATGTGTGTGGTTAGAATATATATCCCACGAGGGTAAAATTGAAAAAAGTTTAAAAAAATTTTTTTTTGGACTTAGTCATTTTTCCGGCGTTTATCAGACTTTCAGATAGGGAAAATGTCAGTGAGCGTTCAGATTTCAGTTCCAGAGCGATTCATCCAATGAGTCCTTGATATTTAGTCGTTTTCAGCCAATTTTCTGGATTTTTAAAAATTTCACTTTTTTGTGAAAATATCCACTAAATGAGGGAATAATATGTGTGAGGGTATCCCAGGAGAGTTCCAAATGTGTGTGGGTAGAATATATATCCCACGGGGATAAAATTGAA
This sequence comes from Phyllobates terribilis, assembly GCF_046119375.1. Classification (NCBI taxonomy): domain Eukaryota; kingdom Metazoa; phylum Chordata; class Amphibia; order Anura; family Dendrobatidae; genus Phyllobates; species Phyllobates terribilis. The sequence goes on along the minus strand of NW_027362805.1, from coordinate 8,227,726 downwards.
AAAAGTTGAAAAAAATTTTTTTTTGGACTCACTAATTTTTCCGGCATTCATCAGACTTTCAGATAGGGGAAATGTCAGTGAGCATTCCGATATCAGTTCCAGAGCGATTCGCCCAATGAGTCCTTGATATTTAGTCATTTTCAGCCAATTTTCTGGATTTTTGAAAATGTCACTATTTTGTGAAAATATCCACTAAATGAGGGAATAATATGTGTGAGGTTACCCCAGGAGAGTTCCAAATGTGTGTGGGTAGAATATATATCCCACGGGGGTAAAATTGAAAAAAGTTGAAAAAAATTATTTTTTGGGACTTAGTCATTTTTCCGGCAATTATAAGACTTTCAGATGGGGACATGTGAGTGAGCGTTCCGATTTCAGTACCAGAGCGATTCGCCCAATGAGTCCTTGATATTTAGTTGTTTTCAGCCAATTTTCTGGATTTTTGAAAATTTCACTTTTTGTGAAAATATCCACTAAATGAGGGAATAATATGTGTGAGGGTACCCCAGGAGAGTTCCAAATGTGTGTGGGTAGAATATATATCCCACGGGGGTAAAATTGAAAAAAGTTGAAAAAAAATTTTTTTTGGACTTAGTCATTTTTCCGGCATTTATCAGACTTTCAGATAGGGGAAATGTCAGTGAGCGTTCTGATTTCAGTTCCAGAGCGATTCGCCCAATGAGTCCTTGATATTTAGTCGTTTTCAGCCAATTTTCAGGATTTTTGAAAATTTCACTTTTTTGTGAAAATATCCACTAAATGAGGGAATAATATGTATGAAGGTACCCCAGAAGAGTTCCAAATGTGTGTGGGTAGAATATATATCCCACGGGGTAAAATTGAAAAAAGTTGAAAAAAATTTTTTTTTGGACTTAGTAATTTTTCCGGCGTTTATCAGACTTTCAGATAGGGGAAATGTCAGTGAGCGTTCCGATTTCAGTTCCAGAGCGATTCGCCCAATGAGTCGTTGATATTTAGTCGTTTTCAGCCAATTTTCTGGATTTTTGAAAATTTCACTTTTTTGTGAAAATATCCACTAAATGAGGGAATAATATGTGTGAGGGTACCCCAGGAGAGTTCCAAATGTGTGTGGGTAGAATATATATCCCACGGGGGTAAAATTGAAAAAAGTTGAAAAAAAATTTTTTTTGGACTTAGTCATTTTTCCGGCGTTTATCAGACTTTCAGATAGGGGAAATGTCAGTGAGCGTTCTGATTTCAGTTCCAGAGCGATTCACCCAATGAGTCCTTGATATTTAGTCGTTTTCAGCTAATTTTCAGGATTTTTGAAAATTTCACTTTTTTGTGAAAATATCCACTAAATGAGGGAATAATATGTATGAGGGTACCCCAGGAGAGTTCCAAATGTGTGTGGTTAGAATATATATCCCACGAGGGTAAAATTGAAAAAAGTTTAAAAAAAATTTTTTTTGGACTTAGTCATTTTTCCGGCGTTTATCAGACTTTCAGATAGGGAAAATGTCAGTGAGCGTTCAGATTTCAGTTCCAGAGCGATTCATCCAATGAGTCCTTGATATTTAGTCGTTTTCAGCCAATTTTCTGGATTTTTAAAAATTTCACTTTTTTGTGAAAATATCCACGAAATGAGGGAATAATATGTGTGAGGGTATCCCAGGAGAGTTCCAAATGTGTGTGGGTAGAATATATATCCCACGGGGATAAAATTGAAAAAAGTTGAAAAAAAATTTTTTTTGGACTCACTAATTTTTCCGGCATTCATCAGACTTTCAGATAGGGGAAATGTCAGTGAGCATTCCGATATCAGTTCCAGAGCGATTCGCCCAATGAGTCCTTGATATTTAGTCATTTTCAGCCAATTTTCTGGATTTTTGAAAATTTCACTATTTTGTGAAAATATCCACTAAATGAGGGAATAATATGTGTGAGGTTACCCCAGGAGAGTTCCAAATGTGTGTGGGTAGAATATATATCCCACGGGGGTAAAATTGAAAAAAGTTGAAAAAAATTATTTTTTGTGACTTAGTCATTTTTCCGGCAATTATCAGACTTTCAGATGGGGACATGTGAGTGAGCGTTCTGATTTCAGTACCAGAGCGATTCGCCCAATGAGTCCTTGATATTTAGTTGTTTTCAGCCAATTTTCTGGATTTTTGAAAATTTCACTTTTTGTGAAAATATCCACTAAATGAGGGAATAATATGTGTGAGGGTACCCCAGGAGAGTTCCAAATGTGTGTGGGTAGAATATATATCCCACGGGGGTAAAATTGAAAAAAGTTGAAAAAAAATTTTTTTTGGACTTAGTCATTTTTCCGGCATTTATCAGACTTTCAGATAGGGGAAATGTCAGTGAGCGTTCTGATTTCAGTTCCAGAGCGATTCGCCCAATGAGTCCTTGATATTTAGTCGTTTTCAGCCAATTTTCAGGATTTTTGAAAATTTCACTTTTTTGTGAAAATATCCACTAAATGAGGGAATAATATGTATGAGGGTACCCCAGAAGAGTTCCAAATGTGTGTGGGTAGAATATATATCCCACGGGGGTAAAATTGAAAAAAGTTGAAAAAAATTTTTTTTTGGACTTAGTAATTTTTCCGGCGTTTATCAGACTTTCAGATAGGGGAAATGTCAGTGAGCGTTCCGATTTCAGTTCCAGAGCGATTCGCCCAATGAGTCGTTGATATTTAGTCGTTTTCAGCCAATTTTCTGGAATTTTGAAAATTTCACTTTTTTGTGAAAATATCCACTAAATGAGGGAATAATATGTGTGAGGGTACCCCAGGAGAGTTCCAAATGTGTGTGGGTAGAATATATATCCCACGGGGGTAAAATTGAAAAAAGTTGAAAAAAAATTTTTTTTGGACTTAGTCATTTTTCCGGCGTTTATCAGACTTTCAGATAGGGGAAATGTCAGTGAGCGTTCTGATTTCAGTTCCAGAGCGATTCACCCAATGAGTCCTTGATATTTAGTCGTTTTCAGCTAATTTTCAGGATTTTTGAAAATTTCACTTTTTTGTGAAAATATCCACTAAATGAGGGAATAATATGTATGAGGGTACCCCAGGAGAGTTCCAAATGTGTGTGGTTAGAATATATATCCCACGAGGGTAAAATTGAAAAAAGTTTAAAAAAATTTTTTTTTGGACTTAGTCATTTTTCCGGCGTTTATCAGACTTTCAGATAGGGAAAATGTCAGTGAGCGTTCAGATTTCAGTTCCAGAGCGATTCATCCAATGAGTCCTTGATATTTAGTCGTTTTCAGCCAATTTTCTGGATTTTTAAAAATTTCACTTTTTTGTGAAAATATCCACTAAATGAGGGAATAATATGTGTGAGGGTATCCCAGGAGAGTTCCAAATGTGTGTGGGTAGAATATATATCCCACGGGGATAAAATTGAAAAAAGTTGAAAAAAATTATTTTTTGGGACTTAGTCATTTTTCCGGCAATTATCAGACTTTCACATGGGGACATGTGAGTGAGCGTTCCAATTTCAGTACCAGAGCGATTCGCCCAATGAGTCCTTGATATTTAGTTGTTTTCAGCCAATTTTCTGGATTTTTGAAAATTTCACTTTTTTGTGAAAATATCCACTAAATGAGGGAATAATATGTATGAGGGTACCCCAGAAGAGTTCCAAATGTGTGTGGGTAGAATATATATCCCACGGGGGTAAAATTGAAAAAAGTTGAAAAAAAATTTTTTTGGACTTAGTCATTTTTCCGGCGTTTATCAGACTTTCAGATAGGGGAAATGTCAGTGAGTGTTCCGATTTCAGTTCCAGAGTGATTCACCCAATGAGTCCTTGATATTTAGTCGTTTTCAGCCAATTTTCTGGATTTTTGAAAATTTCACTTTTTTGTGAAAATATCCACTAAATGAGGGAATAATATGTGTGAGGGTACCCCAGGAGAGTTCCAAATGTGTGTGGGTAGAATATATATCCCACGGGGGTAAAATTGAAAAAAGTTGAAAAAAAATTTTTTTTGGACTTAGTCATTTTTCCGGCGTTTCTCAAACTTTCAGATAGGGGAAATGTCAGTGAGCATTCTGATTTCAGTTCCAGAGCGATTCACCCAATGAGTCCTTGATATTTAGTCGTTTTCAGCCAATTTTCAGGATTTTTGAAAATTTCACTTTTTTGTGAAAATATCCACTAAATGAGGGAATAATATGTATGAGGGTACCCCAGGAGAGTTCCAAATGTGTGTGGTTAGAATATATATCCCACGAGGGTAAAATTGAAAAAAGTTTAAAAAAATTTTTTTTTGGACTTAGTCATTTTTCCGGCATTTATCAGACTTTCAGATAGGGGAAATGTCAGTGAGCGTTCTGATTTCAGTTCCAGAGCGATTCGCCCAATGAGTCCTTGATATTTAGTCGTTTTCAGCCAATTTTCAGGATTTTTGAAAATTTCACTTTTTTGTGAAAATATCCACTAAATGAGGGAATAATATGTATGAGGGTACCCCAGAAGAGTTCCAAATGTGTGTGGGTAGAATATATATCCCACGGGGGTAAAATTGAAAAAAGTTGAAAAAAAATTTTTTTGGACTTAGTCATTTTTCCGGCGTTTATCAGACTTTCAGATAGGGGAAATGTCAGTGAGTGTTCCGATTTCAGTTCCAGAGTGATTCACCCAATGAGTCCTTGATATTTAGTCGTTTTCAGCCAATTTTCTGGATTTTTGAAAATTTCACTTTTTTGTGAAAATATCCACTAAATGAGGGAATAATATGTGTGAGGGTACCCCAGGAGAGTTCCAAATGTGTGTGGGTAGAATATATATCCCACGGGGGTAAAATTGAAAAAAGTTGAAAAAAAATTTTTTTTGGACTTAGTCATTTTTCCGGCGTTTCTCAAACTTTCAGATAGGGGAAATGTCAGTGAGCATTCTGATTTCAGTTCCAGAGCGATTCACCCAATGAGTCCTTGATATTTAGTCGTTTTCAGCCAATTTTCAGGATTTTTGAAAATTTCACTTTTTTGTGAAAATATCCACTAAATGAGGGAATAATATGTATGAGGGTACCCCAGGAGAGTTCCAAATGTGTGTGGTTAGAATATATATCCCACGAGGGTAAAATTGAAAAAAGTTTAAAAAAATTTTTTTTTGGACTTAGTCATTTTTCCGGCGTTTATCAGACTTTCAGATAGGGAAAATGTCAGTGAGCGTTCAGATTTCAGTTCCAGAGCGATTCATCCAATGAGTCCTTGATATTTAGTCGTTTTCAGCCAATTTTCTGGATTTTTAAAAATTTCACTTTTTTGTGAAAATATCCACTAAATGAGGGAATAATATTTGTGAGGGTATCCCAGGAGAGTTCCAAATGTGTGTGGGTAGAATATATATCCCACGGGGATAAAATTGAAAAAAGTTGAAAAAAATTTTTTTTTGGACTCACTAATTTTTCCGGCGTTCATCAGACTTTCAGATAGGGGAAATGTCAGTGAGCGTTCCGATTTCAGTTCCAGAGCGATTCGCCCAATGAGTCCTTGATATTTAGTCGTTTTCAGCCAATTTTCTGGATTTTTAAAAATTTCACTTTTTTGTGAAAATATCCACTAAATGAGGGAATAATATGTGTGAGGGTACCCCAGGAGAATTCAAAATGTGTGTGGGTAGAATATATATCCCACGGGGGTAAAATTGAAAAAAGTTTTAAAAAAATTTTTTTTGGACTTAGTCATTTTTCCGGCGTTTATCAGACTTTCAGATAGGGAAAATGTCAGTGAGCTTTCAGATTTCAGTTCCAGAGCAATTCGCCCAATGAGTCCTTGATATTTAGTCGTTTTCAGCCAATTTTCTGGATTTTTGAAAATTTCACTTTTTTGTGAAAATATCCACTAAATGAGGGAATAATATGTGTGAGGGAACCCCAGGAGAGTTCCAAATGTGTGTGGGTAGAATATATATCACACGGGGATAAAATTGAAAAAAGTTGAAAAAAAATTTTTTTTTGGAATTAGTAATTTTTCCGGCGTATATCAGACTTTCAGATAGGGGAAATGTCAGTGAGCGTTCTGATTTCAGTTCCAGAGCGATTCGCCCAATGAGTCCTTGATATTTAGTCATTTTCAGCCAATTTTCTGGATTTTTGAAAATTTCACTTTTTTGTGAAAATATCCACTAAATGAGGGAATAATATGTGTGAGGGTATCCCAGGAGAGTTCCAAATGTGTGTGGGTAGAATATATATCCCACGGGGATAAAATTGAAAAAAGTTGAAAAAAATTTTTTTTTGGACTCACTAATTTTTCCGGCATTCATCAGACTTTCAGATAGGGGAAATGTCAGTGAGCATTCCGATATCAGTTCCAGAGCGATTCGCCCAATGAGTCCTTGATATTTAGTCATTTTCAGCCAATTTTCTGGATTTTTGAAAATTTCACTATTTTGTGAAAATATCCACTAAATGAGGGAATAATATGTGTGAGGTTACCCCAGGAGAGTTCCAAATGTGTGTGGGTAGAATATATATCCCACGGGGTAAAATTGAAAAAAGTTGAAAAAAATTTTTTTTTGGACTTAGTAATTTTTCCGGCGTTTATCAGACTTTCAGATAGGGGAAATGTCAGTGAGCGTTCCGATTTCAGTTCCAGAGCGATTCGCCCAATGAGTCGTTGATATTTAGTCGTTTTCAGCCAATTTTCTGGATTTTTGAAAATTTCACTTTTTTGTGAAAATATCCACTAAATGAGGGAATAATATGTGTGAGGGTACCCCAGGAGAGTTCCAAATGTGTGTGGGTAGAATATATATCCCACGGGGGTAAAATTGAAAAAAGTTGAAAAAAAATTTTTTTTGGACTTAGTCATTTTTCCGGCGTTTATCAGACTTTCAGATAGGGGAAATGTCAGTGAGCGTTCTGATTTCAGTTCCAGAGCGATTCACCCAATGAGTCCTTGATATTTAGTCGTTTTCAGCTAATTTTCAGGATTTTTGAAAATTTCACTTTTTTGTGAAAATATCCACTAAATGAGGGAATAATATGTATGAGGGTACCCCAGGAGAGTTCCAAATGTGTGTGGTTAGAATATATATCCCACGAGGGTAAAATTGAAAAAAGTTTAAAAAAAATTTTTTTTGGACTTAGTCATTTTTCCGGCGTTTATCAGACTTTCAGATAGGGAAAATGTCAGTGAGCGTTCAGATTTCAGTTCCAGAGCGATTCATCCAATGAGTCCTTGATATTTAGTCGTTTTCAGCCAATTTTCTGGATTTTTAAAAATTTCACTTTTTTGTGAAAATATCCACGAAATGAGGGAATAATATGTGTGAGGGTATCCCAGGAGAGTTCCAAATGTGTGTGGGTAGAATATATATCCCACGGGGATAAAATTGAAAAAAGTTGAAAAAAAATTTTTTTTGGACTCACTAATTTTTCCGGCATTCATCAGACTTTCAGATAGGGGAAATGTCAGTGAGCATTCCGATATCAGTTCCAGAGCGATTCGCCCAATGAGTCCTTGATATTTAGTCATTTTCAGCCAATTTTCGGGATTTTTGAAAATTTCACTATTTTGTGAAAATATCCACTAAATGAGGGAATAATATGTGTGAGGTTACCCCAGGAGAGTTCCAAATGTGTGTGGGTAGAATATATATCCCACGGGGGTAAAATTGAAAAAAGTTGAAAAAAATTATTTTTTGTGACTTAGTCATTTTTCCGGCAATTATCAGACTTTCAGATGGGGACATGTGAGTGAGCGTTCCGATTTCAGTACCAGAGCGATTCGCCCAATGAGTCCTTGATATTTAGTTGTTTTCAGCCAATTTTCTGGATTTTTGAAAATTTCACTTTTTGTGAAAATATCCACTAAATGAGGGAATAATATGTGTGAGGGTACCCCAGGAGAGTTCCAAATGTGTGTGGGTAGAATATATATCCCACGGGGGTAAAATTGAAAAAAGTTGAAAAAAAATTTTTTTTGGACTTAGTCATTTTTCCGGCATTTATCAGACTTTCAGATAGGGGAAATGTCAGTGAGCGTTCTGATTTCAGTTCCAGAGCGATTCGCCCAATGAGTCCTTGATATTTAGTCGTTTTCAGCCAATTTTCAGGATTTTTAAAAATTTCACTTTTTTGTGAAAATATCCACTAAATGAGGGAATAATATGTGTGAGGGTACCCCAGGAGAATTCAAAATGTGTGTGGGTAGAATATATATCCCACGGGGGTAAAATTGAAAAAAGTTTTAAAAAAATTTTTTTTGGACTTAGTCATTTTTCCGGCGTTTATCAGACTTTCAGATAGGGAAAATGTCAGTGAGCTTTCAGATTTCAGTTCCAGAGCAATTCGCCCAATGAGTCCTTGATATTTAGTCGTTTTCAGCCAATTTTCTGGATTTTTGAAAATTTCACTTTTTTGTGAAAATATCCACTAAATGAGGGAATAATATGTGTGAGGGAACCCCAGGAGAGTTCCAAATGTGTGTGGGTAGAATATATATCACACGGGGATAAAATTGAAAAAAGTTGAAAAAAAATTTTTTTTTGGAATTAGTAATTTTTCCGGCGTATATCAGACTTTCAGATAGGGGAAATGTCAGTGAGCGTTCTGATTTCAGTTCCAGAGCGATTCGCCCAATGAGTCCTTGATATTTAGTCATTTTCAGCCAATTTTCTGGATTTTTGAAAATTTCACTTTTTTGTGAAAATATCCACTAAATGAGGGAATAATATGTGTGAGGGTATCCCAGGAGAGTTCCAAATGTGTGTGGGTAGAATATATATCCCACGGGGATAAAATTGAAAAAAGTTGAAAAAAATTTTTTTTTGGACTCACTAATTTTTCCGGCATTCATCAGACTTTCAGATAGGGGAAATGTCAGTGAGCATTCCGATATCAGTTCCAGAGCGATTCGCCCAATGAGTCCTTGATATTTAGTCATTTTCAGCCAATTTTCTGGATTTTTGAAAATTTCACTATTTTGTGAAAATATCCACTAAATGAGGGAATAATATGTGTGAGGTTACCCCAGGAGAGTTCCAAATGTGTGTGGGTAGAATATATATCCCACGGGGTAAAATTGAAAAAAGTTGAAAAAAATTTTTTTTTGGACTTAGTAATTTTTCCGGCGTTTATCAGACTTTCAGATAGGGGAAATGTCAGTGAGCGTTCCGATTTCAGTTCCAGAGCGATTCGCCCAATGAGTCGTTGATATTTAGTCGTTTTCAGCCAATTTTCTGGATTTTTGAAAATTTCACTTTTTTGTGAAAATATCCACTAAATGAGGGAATAATATGTGTGAGGGTACCCCAGGAGAGTTCCAAATGTGTGTGGGTAGAATATATATCCCACGGGGGTAAAATTGAAAAAAGTTGAAAAAAAATTTTTTTTGGACTTAGTCATTTTTCCGGCGTTTATCAGACTTTCAGATAGGGGAAATGTCAGTGAGCGTTCTGATTTCAGTTCCAGAGCGATTCACCCAATGAGTCCTTGATATTTAGTCGTTTTCAGCTAATTTTCAGGATTTTTGAAAATTTCACTTTTTTGTGAAAATATCCACTAAATGAGGGAATAATATGTATGAGGGTACCCCAGGAGAGTTCCAAATGTGTGTGGTTAGAATATATATCCCACGAGGGTAAAATTGAAAAAAGTTTAAAAAAAATTTTTTTTGGACTTAGTCATTTTTCCGGCGTTTATCAGACTTTCAGATAGGGAAAATGTCAGTGAGCGTTCAGATTTCAGTTCCAGAGCGATTCATCCAATGAGTCCTTGATATTTAGTCGTTTTCAGCCAATTTTCTGGATTTTTAAAAATTTCACTTTTTTGTGAAAATATCCACGAAATGAGGGAATAATATGTGTGAGGGTATCCCAGGAGAGTTCCAAATGTGTGTGGGTAGAATATATATCCCACGGGGATAAAATTGAAAAAAGTTGAAAAAAAATTTTTTTTGGACTCACTAATTTTTCCGGCATTCATCAGACTTTCAGATAGGGGAAATGTCAGTGAGCATTCCGATATCAGTTCCAGAGCGATTCGCCCAATGAGTCCTTGATATTTAGTCATTTTCAGCCAATTTTCTGGATTTTTGAAAATTTCACTATTTTGTGAAAATATCCACTAAATGAGGGAATAATATGTGTGAGGTTACCCCAGGAGAGTTCCAAATGTGTGCGGGTAGAATATATATCCCACGGGGGTAAAATTGAAAAAAGTTGAAAAAAATTATTTTTTGTGACTTAGTCATTTTTCCGGCAATTATCAGACTTTCAGATGGGGACATGTGAGTGAGCGTTCCGATTTCAGTACCAGAGCGATTCGCCCAATGAGTCCTTGATATTTAGTTGTTTTCAGCCAATTTTCTGGATTTTTGAAAATTTCACTTTTTGTGAAAATATCCACTAAATGAGGGAATAATATGTGTGAGGTTACCCCAGGAGAGTTCCAAATGTGTGCGGGTAGAATATATATCCCACGGGGGTAAAATTGAAAAAAGTTGAAAAAAATTATTTTTTGTGACTTAGTCATTTTTCCGGCAATTATCAGACTTTCAGATGGGGACATGTGAGTGAGCGTTCCGATTTCAGTACCAGAGCGATTCGCCCAATGAGTCCTTGATATTTAGTTGTTTTCAGCCAATTTTCTGGATTTTTGAAAATTTCACTTTTTGTGAAAATATCCACTAAATGAGGGAATAATATGTGTGAGGGTACCCCAGGAGAGTTCCAAATGTGTGTGGTTAGAATATATATCCCACGAGGGTAAAATTGAAAAAAGTTTAAAAAAATTTTTTTTTGGACTTAGTCATTTTTCCGGCGTTTATCAGACTTTCAGATAGGGAAAATGTCAGTGAGCGTTCAGATTTCAGTTCCAGAGCGATTCATCCAATGAGTCCTTGATATTTAGTCGTTTTCAGCCAATTTTCTGGATTTTTAAAAATTTCACTTTTTTGTGAAAATATCCACTAAATGAGGGAATAATATGTGTGAGGGTACCCCAGGAGAGTTCCAAATGTGTGTGGGTAGAATATATATCCCACGGGGGTAAAATTGAAAAAAGTTGAAAAAAAATTTTTTTTGGACTTAGTCATTTTTCCGGCATTTATCAGACTTTCAGATAGGGGAAATGTCAGTGAGCGTTCTGATTTCAGTTCCAGAGCGATTCGCCCAATGAGTCCTTGATATTTAGTCGTTTTCAGCCAATTTTCAGGATTTTTGAAAATTTCACTTTTTTGTGAAAATATCCACTAAATGAGGGAATAATATGTATGAGGGTACCCCAGAAGAGTTCCAAATGTGTGTGGGTAGAATATATATCCCACGGGGGTAAAATTGAAAAAAGTTGAAAAAAAATTTTTTTGGACTTAGTCATTTTTCCGGCGTTTATCAGACTTTCAGATAGGGGAAATGTCAGTGAGTGTTCCGATTTCAGTTCCAGAGTGATTCACCCAATGAGTCCTTGATATTTAGTCGTTTTCAGCCAATTTTCTGGATTTTTGAAAATTTCACTTTTTTGTGAAAATATCCACTAAATGAGGGAATAATATGTGTGAGGGTACCCCAGGAGAGTTCCAAATGTGTGTGGGTAGAATATATATCCCACGGGGGTAAAATTGAAAAAAGTTGAAAAAAAATTTTTTTTGGACTTAGTCATTTTTCCGGCGTTTCTCAAACTTTCAGATAGGGGAAATGTCAGTGAGCATTCTGATTTCAGTTCCAGAGCGATTCACCCAATGAGTCCTTGATATTTAGTCGTTTTCAGCCAATTTTCAGGATTTTTGAAAATTTCACTTTTTTGTGAAAATATCCACTAAATGAGGGAATAATATGTATGAGGGTACCCCAGGAGAGTTCCAAATGTGTGTGGTTAGAATATATATCCCACGAGGGTAAAATTGAAAAAAGTTTAAAAAAATTTTTTTTTGGACTTAGTCATTTTTCCGGCATTTATCAGACTTTCAGATAGGGGAAATGTCAGTGAGCGTTCTGATTTCAGTTCCAGAGCGATTCGCCCAATGAGTCCTTGATATTTAGTCGTTTTCAGCCAATTTTCAGGATTTTTGAAAATTTCACTTTTTTGTGAAAATATCCACTAAATGAGGGAATAATATGTATGAGGGTACCCCAGAAGAGTTCCAAATGTGTGTGGGTAGAATATATATCCCACGGGGGTAAAATTGAAAAAAGTTGAAAAAAAATTTTTTTGGACTTAGTCATTTTTCCGGCGTTTATCAGACTTTCAGATAGGGGAAATGTCAGTGAGTGTTCCGATTTCAGTTCCAGAGTGATTCACCCAATGAGTCCTTGATATTTAGTCGTTTTCAGCCAATTTTCTGGATTTTTGAAAATTTCACTTTTTTGTGAAAATATCCACTAAATGAGGGAATAATATGTGTGAGGGTACCCCAGGAGAGTTCCAAATGTGTGTGGGTAGAATATATATCCCACGGGGGTAAAATTGAAAAAAGTTGAAAAAAAATTTTTTTTGGACTTAGTCATTTTTCCGGCGTTTCTCAAACTTTCAGATAGGGGAAATGTCAGTGAGCATTCTGATTTCAGTTCCAGAGCGATTCACCCAATGAGTCCTTGATATTTAGTCGTTTTCAGCCAATTTTCAGGATTTTTGAAAATTTCACTTTTTTGTGAAAATATCCACTAAATGAGGGAATAATATGTATGAGGGTACCCCAGGAGAGTTCCAAATGTGTGTGGTTAGAATATATATCCCACGAGGGTAAAATTGAAAAAAGTTTAAAAAAATTTTTTTTTGGACTTAGTCATTTTTCCGGCGTTTATCAGACTTTCAGATAGGGAAAATGTCAGTGAGCGTTCAGATTTCAGTTCCAGAGCGATTCATCCAATGAGTCCTTGATATTTAGTCGTTTTCAGCCAATTTTCTGGATTTTTAAAAATTTCACTTTTTTGTGAAAATATCCACTAAATGAGGGAATAATATTTGTGAGGGTATCCCAGGAGAGTTCCAAATGTGTGTGGGTAGAATATATATCCCACGGGGATAAAATTGAAAAAAGTTGAAAAAAATTTTTTTTTGGACTCACTAATTTTTCCGGCGTTCATCAGACTTTCAGATAGGGGAAATGTCAGTGAGCGTTCCGATTTCAGTTCCAGAGCGATTCGCCCAATGAGTCCTTGATATTTAGTCGTTTTCAGCCAATTTTCTGGATTTTTAAAAATTTCACTTTTTTGTGAAAATATCCACTAAATGAGGGAATAATATGTGTGAGGGTACCCCAGGAGAATTCAAAATGTGTGTGGGTAGAATATATATCCCACGGGGGTAAAATTGAAAAAAGTTTTAAAAAAATTTTTTTTGGACTTAGTCATTTTTCCGGCGTTTATCAGACTTTCAGATAGGGAAAATGTCAGTGAGCTTTCAGATTTCAGTTCCAGAGCAATTCGCCCAATGAGTCCTTGATATTTAGTCGTTTTCAGCCAATTTTCTGGATTTTTGAAAATTTCACTTTTTTGTGAAAATATCCACTAAATGAGGGAATAATATGTGTGAGGGAACCCCAGGAGAGTTCCAAATGTGTGTGGGTAGAATATATATCACACGGGGATAAAATTGAAAAAAGTTGAAAAAAAATTTTTTTTTGGAATTAGTAATTTTTCCGGCGTATATCAGACTTTCAGATAGGGGAAATGTCAGTGAGCATTCTGATTTCAGTTCCAGAGCGATTCGCCCAATGAGTCCTTGATATTTAGTCATTTTCAGCCAATTTTCTGGATTTTTGAAAATTTCACTTTTTGTGAAAATATCCACTAAATGAGGGAATAATATGTGTGAGGGTACCCCAGGAGAGTTCCAAATGTGTGTGGGTAGAATATATATCCCACGGGGGTAAAATTGAAAAAAGTTGAAAAAAATTTTTTTTTGGACTTAGTCATTTTTCCGGCGTTTATCAGACTTTCAGATAGGGAAAATGTCAGTGAGCGTTCAGATTTCAGTTCCAGAGCGATTCATCCAATGAGTCCTTGATATTTAGTCGTTTTCAGCCAATTTTCTGGATTTTTAAAAATTTCACTTTTTTGTGAAAATATCCACTAAATGAGGGAATAATATGTGTGAGGGTATCCCAGGAGAGTTCCAAATGTGTGTGGGTAGAATATATATCCCACGGGGATAAAATTTAAAAAAGTTGAAAAAAATTTTTTTTTGGACTCACTAATTTTTCCGGCATTCATCAGACTTTCAGATAGGGGAAATGTCAGTGAGCATTCCGATATCAGTTCCAGAGCGATTCGCCCAATGAGTCCTTGATATTTAGTCATTTTCAGCCAATTTTCTGGATTTTTGAAAATTTCACTATTTTGTGAAAATATCCACTAAATGAGGGAATAATATGTGTGAGGTTACCCCAGGAGAGTTCCAAATGTGTGTGGGTAGAATATATATCCCACGGGGGTAAAATTGAAAAAAGTTGAAAAAAATTATTTTTTGGGACTTAGTCATTTTACCGGCAATTATCAGACTTTCAGATGGGGACATGTGAGTGAGCGTTCCGATTTCAGTACCAGAGCGATTCGCCCAATGAGTCCTTGATATTTAGTTGTTTTCAGCCAATTTTCTGGATTTTTGAAAATTTCACTTTTTGTGAAAATATCCACTAAATGAGGGAATAATATGTGTGAGGGTACCCCAGGAGAGTTCCAAATGTGTGTGGGTAGAATATATATCCCACGGGGGTAAAATTGAAAAAAGTTGAAAAAAAATTTTTTTGGACTTAGTCATTTTTCCGGCGTTTATCAGACTTTCAGATAGGGGAAATGTCAGTGAGTGTTCCGATTTCAGTTCCAGAGTGATTCACCCAATGAGTCCTTGATATTTAGTCGTTTTCAGCCAATTTTCTGGATTTTTGAAAATTTCACTTTTTTGTGAAAATATCCACTAAATGAGGGAATAATATGTGTGAGGGTACCCCAGGAGAGTTCCAAATGTGTGTGGGTAGAATATATATCCCACGGGGGTAAAATTGAAAAAAGTTGAAAAAAAATTTTTTTTGGACTTAGTCATTTTTCCGGCGTTTCTCAAACTTTCAGATAGGGGAAATGTCAGTGAGCATTCTGATTTCAGTTCCAGAGCGATTCACCCAATGAGTCCTTGATATTTAGTCGTTTTCAGCCAATTTTCAGGATTTTTGAAAATTTCACTTTTTTGTGAAAATATCCACTAAATGAGGGAATAATATGTATGAGGGTACCCCAGGAGAGTTCCAAATGTGTGTGGTTAGAATATATATCCCACGAGGGTAAAATTGAAAAAAGTTTAAAAAAATTTTTTTTTGGACTTAGTCATTTTTCCGGCGTTTATCAGACTTTCAGATAGGGAAAATGTCAGTGAGCGTTCAGATTTCAGTTCCAGAGCGATTCATCCAATGAGTCCTTGATATTTAGTCGTTTTCAGCCAATTTTCTGGATTTTTAAAAATTTCACTTTTTTGTGAAAATATCCACTAAATGAGGGAATAATATTTGTGAGGGTATCCCAGGAGAGTTCCAAATGTGTGTGGGTAGAATATATATCCCACGGGGATAAAATTGAAAAAAGTTGAAAAAAATTTTTTTTTGGACTCACTAATTTTTCCGGCGTTCATCAGACTTTCAGATAGGGGAAATGTCAGTGAGCGTTCCGATTTCAGTTCCAGAGCGATTCGCCCAATGAGTCCTTGATATTTAGTCGTTTTCAGCCAATTTTCTGGATTTTTAAAAATTTCACTTTTTTGTGAAAATATCCACTAAATGAGGGAATAATATGTGTGAGGGTACCCCAGGAGAATTCAAAATGTGTGTGGGTAGAATATATATCCCACGGGGGTAAAATTGAAAAAAGTTTTAAAAAAATTTTTTTTGGACTTAGTCATTTTTCCGGCGTTTATCAGACTTTCAGATAGGGAAAATGTCAGTGAGCTTTCAGATTTCAGTTCCAGAGCAATTCGCCCAATGAGTCCTTGATATTTAGTCGTTTTCAGCCAATTTTCTGGATTTTTGAAAATTTCACTTTTTTGTGAAAATATCCACTAAATGAGGGAATAATATGTGTGAGGGAACCCCAGGAGAGTTCCAAATGTGTGTGGGTAGAATATATATCACACGGGGATAAAATTGAAAAAAGTTGAAAAAAAATTTTTTTTTGGAATTAGTAATTTTTCCGGCGTATATCAGACTTTCAGATAGGGGAAATGTCAGTGAGCGTTCTGATTTCAGTTCCAGAGCGATTCGCCCAATGAGTCCTTGATATTTAGTCATTTTCAGCCAATTTTCTGGATTTTTGAAAATTTCACTTTTTGTGAAAATATCCACTAAATGAGGGAATAATATGTGTGAGGGTACCCCAGGAGAGTTCCAAATGTGTGTGGGTAGAATATATATCCCACGGGGGTAAAATTGAAAAAAGTTGAAAAAAATTTTTTTTTGGACTTAGTCATTTTTCCGGCGTTTATCAGACTTTCAGATAGGGAAAATGTCAGTGAGCGTTCAGATTTCAGTTCCAGAGCGATTCATCCAATGAGTCCTTGATATTTAGTCGTTTTCAGCCAATTTTCTGGATTTTTAAAAATTTCACTTTTTTGTGAAAATATCCACTAAATGAGGGAATAATATGTGTGAGGGTATCCCAGGAGAGTTCCAAATGTGTGTGGGTAGAATATATATCCCACGGGGATAAAATTTAAAAAAGTTGAAAAAAATTTTTTTTTGGACTCACTAATTTTTCCGGCATTCATCAGACTTTCAGATAGGGGAAATGTCAGTGAGCATTCCGATATCAGTTCCAGAGCGATTCGCCCAATGAGTCCTTGATATTTAGTCATTTTCAGCCAATTTTCTGGATTTTTGAAAATTTCACTATTTTGTGAAAATATCCACTAAATGAGGGAATAATATGTGTGAGGTTACCCCAGGAGAGTTCCAAATGTGTGTGGGTAGAATATATATCCCACGGGGGTAAAATTGAAAAAAGTTGAAAAAAATTATTTTTTGGGACTTAGTCATTTTACCGGCAATTATCAGACTTTCAGATGGGGACATGTGAGTGAGCGTTCCGATTTCAGTACCAGAGCGATTCGCCCAATGAGTCCTTGATATTTAGTTGTTTTCAGCCAATTTTCTGGATTTTTGAAAATTTCACTTTTTGTGAAAATATCCACTAAATGAGGGAATAATATGTGTGAGGGTACCCCAGGAGAGTTCCAAATGTGTGTGGGTAGAATATATATCCCACGGGGGTAAAATTGAAAAAAGTTGAAAAAAAATTTTTTTTGGACTTAGTCATTTTTCCGGCATTTATCAGACTTTCAGATAGGGGAAATGTCAGTGAGCGTTCTGATTTCAGTTCCAGAGCGATTCGCCCAATGAGTCCTTGATATTTAGTCGTTTTCAGCCAATTTTCAGGATTTTTGAAAATTTCACTTTTTTGTGAAAATATCCACTAAATGAGGGAATAATATGTATGAGGGTACCCCAGGAGAGTTCCAAATGTGTGTGGTTAGAATATATATCCCACGAGGGTAAAATTGAAAAAAGTTTAAAAAAATTTTTTTTTGGACTTAGTCATTTTTCCGGCGTTTATCAGACTTTCAGATAGGGAAAATGTCAGTGAGCGTTCAGATTTCAGTTCCAGAGCGATTCATCCAATGAGTCCTTGATATTTAGTCGTTTTCAGCCAATTTTCTGGATTTTTAAAAATTTCACTTTTTTGTGAAAATATCCACTAAATGAGGGAATAATATTTGTGAGGGTATCCCAGGAGAGTTCCAAATGTGTGTGGGTAGAATATATATCCCACGGGGATAAAATTGAAAAAAGTTGAAAAAAATTTTTTTTTGGACTCACTAATTTTTCCGGCGTTCATCAGACTTTCAGATAGGGGAAATGTCAGTGAGCGTTCCGATTTCAGTTCCAGAGCGATTCGCCCAATGAGTCCTTGATATTTAGTCGTTTTCAGCCAATTTTCTGGATTTTTAAAAATTTCACTTTTTTGTGAAAATATCCACTAAATGAGGGAATAATATGTGTGAGGGTACCCCAGGAGAATTCAAAATGTGTGTGGGTAGAATATATATCCCACGGGGGTAAAATTGAAAAAAGTTTTAAAAAAATTTTTTTTGGACTTAGTCATTTTTCCGGCGTTTATCAGACTTTCAGATAGGGAAAATGTCAGTGAGCTTTCAGATTTCAGTTCCAGAGCAATTCGCCCAATGAGTCCTTGATATTTAGTCGTTTTCAGCCAATTTTCTGGATTTTTGAAAATTTCACTTTTTTGTGAAAATATCCACTAAATGAGGGAATAATATGTGTGAGGGAACCCCAGGAGAGTTCCAAATGTGTGTGGGTAGAATATATATCACACGGGGATAAAATTGAAAAAAGTTGAAAAAAAATTTTTTTTTGGAATTAGTAATTTTTCCGGCGTATATCAGACTTTCAGATAGGGGAAATGTCAGTGAGCGTTCTGATTTCAGTTCCAGAGCGATTCGCCCAATGAGTCCTTGATATTTAGTCATTTTCAGCCAATTTTCTGGATTTTTGAAAATTTCACTTTTTGTGAAAATATCCACTAAATGAGGGAATAATATGTGTGAGGGTACCCCAGGAGAGTTCCAAATGTGTGTGGGTAGAATATATATCCCACGGGGGTAAAATTGAAAAAAGTTGAAAAAAATTTTTTTTTGGACTTAGTCATTTTTCCGGCGTTTATCAGACTTTCAGATAGGGAAAATGTCAGTGAGCGTTCAGATTTCAGTTCCAGAGCGATTCATCCAATGAGTCCTTGATATTTAGTCGTTTTCAGCCAATTTTCTGGATTTTTAAAAATTTCACTTTTTTGTGAAAATATCCACTAAATGAGGGAATAATATGTGTGAGGGTATCCCAGGAGAGTTCCAAATGTGTGTGGGTAGAATATATATCCCACGGGGATAAAATTGAAAAAAGTTGAAAAAAATTTTTTTTTGGACTCACTAATTTTTCCGGCATTCATCAGACTTTCAGATAGGGGAAATGTCAGTGAGCATTCCGATATCAGTTCCAGAGCGATTCGCCCAATGAGTCCTTGATATTTAGTCATTTTCAGCCAATTTTCTGGATTTTTGAAAATTTCACTATTTTGTGAAAATATCCACTAAATGAGGGAATAATATGTGTGAGGTTACCCCAGGAGAGTTCCAAATGTGTGTGGGTAGAATATATATCCCACGGGGGTAAAATTGAAAAAAGTTGAAAAAAATTATTTTTTGGGACTTAGTCATTTTACCGGCAATTATCAGACTTTCAGATGGGGACATGTGAGTGAGCGTTCCGATTTCAGTACCAGAGCGATTCGCCCAATGAGTCCTTGATATTTAGTTGTTTTCAGCCAATTTTCTGGATTTTTGAAAATTTCACTTTTTGTGAAAATATCCACTAAATGAGGGAATAATATGTGTGAGGGTACCCCAGGAGAGTTCCAAATGTGTGTGGGTAGAATATATATCCCACGGGGGTAAAATTGAAAAAAGTTGAAAAAAAATTTTTTTTGGACTTAGTCATTTTTCCGGCATTTATCAGACTTTCAGATAGGGGAAATGTCAGTGAGCGTTCTGATTTCAGTTCCAGAGCGATTCGCCCAATGAGTCCTTGATATTTAGTCGTTTTCAGCCAATTTTCAGGATTTTTGAAAATTTCACTTTTTTGTGAAAATATCCACTAAATGAGGGAATAATATGTATGAGGGTACCCCAGAAGAGTTCCAAATGTGTGTGGGTAGAATATATATCCCACGGGGGTAAAATTGAAAAAAGTTGAAAAAAATTTTTTTTTGGACTTAGTCATTTTTCCGGCGTTTATCAGACTTTCAGATAGGGAAAATGTCAGTGAGCGTTCAGATTTCAGTTCCAGAGCGATTCATCCAATGAGTCCTTGATATTTAGTCGTTTTCAGCCAATTTTCTGGATTTTTAAAAATTTCACTTTTTTGTGAAAATATCCACTAAATGAGGGAATAATATGTGTGAGGGTATCCCAGGAGAGTTCCAAATGTGTGTGGGTAGAATATATATCCCACGGGGATAAAATTGAAAAAAGTTGAAAAAAATTTTTTTTTGGACTCACTAATTTTTCCGGCATTCATCAGACTTTCAGATAGGGGAAATGTCAGTGAGCATTCCGATATCAGTTCCAGAGCGATTCGCCCAATGAGTCCTTGATATTTAGTCATTTTCAGCCAATTTTCTGGATTTTTGAAAATTTCACTATTTTGTGAAAATATCCACTAAATGAGGGAATAATATGTGTGAGGTTACCCCAGGAGAGTTCCAAATGTGTGTGGGTAGAATATATATCCCACGGGGGTAAAATTGAAAAAAGTTGAAAAAAATTTTTTTTTGGACTTAGTAATTTTTTCGGCGTTTATCAGACTTTCAGATAGGGGAAATGTCAGTGAGCGTTCCCATTTCAGTTCCAGAGCGATTCGCCCAATGAGTCCTTGATATTTAGTCGTTTTCAGCCAATTTTCTGGATTTTTGAAAATTTCACTTTTTTGTGAAAATATCCACTAAATGAGGGAATAATATGTGTGAGGGTACCCCAGGAGAGTTCCAAATGTGTGTGGGTAGAATATATATCCCACGGGGGTAAAATTGAAAAAAGTTGAAAAAAAATTTTTTTTGGACTTAGTCATTTTTCCGGCGTTTATCAGACTTTCAGATAGGGAAAATGTGAGTGAGCGTTCCGATTTCAGTTCCAGAGCGATTCGCCCAATGAGTCCTTGATATTTAGTCGTTTTCAGCCAATTTTCTGGATTTTTGAAAATTTCACTTTTTTGTGAAAATATCCACTAAATGAGGGAATAATATGTGTGAGGGTACCCCAGGAGAGTTCCAAATGTGTGTGGGTAGAATATATATCCCACGGGGATAAAATTGAAAAAAGTTGAAAAAAATTTTTTTTTGGACTCACTAATTTTTCCGGCGTTCATCAGACTTTCAGATAGGGGAAATGTCAATGAGCGTTCCGATTTCAGTTCCAGAGCGATTCGCCCAATGAGTCCTTGATATTTAGTCGTTTTCAGCCAATTTTCTGGATTTTTAAAAATTTCACTTTTTTGTGAAAATATCCACTAAATGAGGGAATAATATGTGTGAGGGTACCCCAGGAGAATTCAAAATGTGTGTGGGTAGAATATATATCCCACGGGGGTAAAATTGAAAAAAGTTTTAAAAAAATTATTTTGACTTAGTCATTTTTCCGGCGTTTATCAGACTTTCAGATAGGGAAAATGTCAGTGAGCTTTCAGATTTCAGTTCCAGAGCAATTCGCCCAATGAGTCCTTGATATTTAGTCGTTTTCAGCCAATTTTCTGGATTTTTGAAAATTTCACTTTTTTGTGAAAATATCCACTAAATGAGGGAATAATATGTGTGAGGGAACCCCAGGAGAGTTCCAAATGTGTGTGGGTAGAATATATATCACACGGGGATAAAATTGAAAAAAGTTGAAAAAAAATTTTTTTTTGGAATTAGTAATTTTTCCGGCGTATATCAGACTTTCAGATAGGGGAAATGTCAGTGAGCGTTCTGATTTCAGTTCCAGAGCGATTCGCCCAATGAGTCCTTGATATTTAGTCATTTTCAGCCAATTTTCTGGATTTTTGAAAATTTCACTTTTTGTGAAAATATCCACTAAATGAGGGAATAATATGTGTGAGGGTACCCCAGGAGAGTTCCAAATGTGTGTGGTAGAATATATATCCCACGGGGGTAAAATTGAAAAAAGTTGAAAAAAATTTTTTTTTGGACTTAGTCATTTTTCCGGCGTTTATCAGACTTTCAGATAGGGAAAATGTCAGTGAGCGTTCAGATTTCAGTTCCAGAGCGATTCATCCAATGAGTCCTTGATATTTAGTCGTTTTCAGCCAATTTTCTGGATTTTTAAAAATTTCACTTTTTTGTGAAAATATCCACTAAATGAGGGAATAATATGTGTGAGGGTATCCCAGGAGAGTTCCAAATGTGTGTGGGTAGAATATATATCCCACGGGGATAAAATTGAAAAAAGTTGAAAAAAATTTTTTTTTGGACTCACTAATTTTTCCGGCATTCATCAGACTTTCAGATAGGGGAAATGTCAGTGAGCATTCCGATATCAGTTCCAGAGCGATTCGCCCAATGAGTCCTTGATATTTAGTCATTTTCAGCCAATTTTTGGATTTTTGAAAATTTCACTATTTTGTGAAAATATCCACTAAATGAGGGAATAATATGTGTGAGGTTACCCCAGGAGAGTTCCAAATGTGTGTGGGTAGAATATATATCCCACGGGGGTAAAATTGAAAAAAGTTGAAAAAAATTATTTTTTGGGACTTAGTCATTTTACCGGCAATTATCAGACTTTCAGATGGGGACATGTGAGTGAGCGTTCCGATTTCAGTACCAGAGCGATTCGCCCAATGAGTCCTTGATATTTAGTTGTTTTCAGCCAATTTTCTGGATTTTTGAAAATTTCACTTTTTGTGAAAATATCCACTAAATGAGGGAATAATATGTGTGAGGGTACCCCAGGAGAGTTCCAAATGTGTGTGGGTAGAATATATATCCCACGGGGGTAAAATTGAAAAAAGTTGAAAAAAAATTTTTTTTGGACTTAGTCATTTTTCCGGCATTTATCAGACTTTCAGATAGGGGAAATGTCAGTGAGCGTTCTGATTTCAGTTCCAGAGCGATTCGCCCAATGAGTCCTTGATATTTAGTCGTTTTCAGCCAATTTTCAGGATTTTTGAAAATTTCACTTTTTTGTGAAAATATCCACTAAATGAGGGAATAATATGTATGAGGGTACCCCAGAAGAGTTCCAAATGTGTGTGGGTAGAATATATATCCCACGGGGGTAAAATTGAAAAAAGTTGAAAAAAATTTTTTTTTGGACTTAGTAATTTTTTCGGCGTTTATCAGACTTTCAGATAGGGGAAATGTCAGTGAGCGTTCCCATTTCAGTTCCAGAGCGAATCGCCCAATGAGTCCTTGATATTTAGTCGTTTTCAGCCAATTTTCTGGATTTTTGAAAATTTCACTTTTTTGTGAAAATATCCACTAAATGAGGGAATAATATGTGTGAGGGTACCCCAGGAGAGTTCCAAATGTGTGTGGGTAGAATATATATCCCACGGGGGTAAAATTGAAAAAAGTTGAAAAAAAATTTTTTTTGGACTTAGTCATTTTTCCGGCGTTTATCATACTTTCAGATAGGGGAAATGTCAGTGAGCGTTCTGATTTCAGTTCCAGAGCGATTCACCCAATGAGTCCTTGATATTTAGTCGTTTTCAGCTAATTTTCAGGATTTTTGAAAATTTCACTTTTTTGTGAAAATATCCACTAAATGAGGGAATAATATGTATGAGGGTACCCCAGGAGAGTTCCAAATGTGTGTGGTTAGAATATATATCCCACGAGGGTAAAATTGAAAAAAGTTTAAAAAAATTTTTTTTTGGACTTAGTCATTTTTCCGGCGTTTATCAGACTTTCAGATAGGGAAAATGTCAGTGAGCGTTCAGATTTCAGTTCCAGAGCGATTCATCCAATGAGTCCTTGATATTTAGTCGTTTTCAGCCAATTTTCTGGATTTTTAAAAATTTCACTTTTTTGTGAAAATATCCACTAAATGAGGGAATAATATGTGTGAGGGTATCCCAGGAGAGTTCCAAATGTGTGTGGGTAGAATATATATCCCACGGGGATAAAATTGAAAAAAGTTGAAAAAAATTTTTTTTTGGACTCACTAATTTTTCCGGCATTCATCAGACTTTCAGATAGGGGAATTGTCAGTGAGCATTCCGATATCAGTTCCAGAGCGATTCGCCCAATGAGTCCTTGATATTTAGTCATTTTCAGCCAATTTTCTGGATTTTTGAAAATTTCACTATTTTGTGAAAATATCCACTAAATGAGGGAATAATATGTGTGAGGTTACCCCAGGAGAGTTCCAAATGTGTGTGGGTAGAATATATATCCCACGGGGGTAAAATTGAAAAAAGTTGAAAAAAATTATTTTTTGGGACTTAGTCATTTTTCCGGCAATTATCAGACTTTCACATGGGGACATGTGAGTGAGCGTTCCGATTTCAGTACCAGAGCGATTCGCCCAATGAGTCCTTGATATTTAGTTGTTTTCAGCCAATTTTCTGGATTTTTGAAAATTTCACTTTTTGTGAAAATATCCACTAAATGAGGGAATAATATGTGTGAGGGTACCCCAGGAGAGTTCCAAATGTGTGTGGGTAGAATATATATCCCACGGGGGTAAAATTGAAAAAAGTTGAAAAAAATTTTTTTTTGGACTTAGTCATTTTTCCGGCGTTTATCAGACTTTCAGATAGGGAAAATGTCAGTGAGCGTTCAGATTTCAGTTCCAGAGCGATTCATCCAATGAGTCCTTGATATTTAGTCGTTTTCAGCCAATTTTCTGGATTTTTAAAAATTTCACTTTTTTGTGAAAATATCCACTAAATGAGGGAATAATATGTGTGAGGGTATCCCAGGAGAGTTCCAAATGTGTGTGGGTAGAATATATATCCCACGGGGATAAAATTGAAAAAAGTTGAAAAAAATTTTTTTTTGGACTCACTAATTTTTCCGGCATTCATCAGACTTTCAGATAGGGGAAATGTCAGTGAGCATTCCGATATCAGTTCCAGAGCGATTCGCCCAATGAGTCCTTGATATTTAGTCATTTTCAGCCAATTTTTGGATTTTTGAAAATTTCACTATTTTGTGAAAATATCCACTAAATGAGGGAATAATATGTGTGAGGTTACCCCAGGAGAGTTCCAAATGTGTGTGGGTAGAATATATATCCCACGGGGGTAAAATTGAAAAAAGTTGAAAAAAATTATTTTTTGGGACTTAGTCATTTTACCGGCAATTATCAGACTTTCAGATGGGGACATGTGAGTGAGCGTTCCGATTTCAGTACCAGAGCGATTCGCCCAATGAGTCCTTGATATTTAGTTGTTTTCAGCCAATTTTCTGGATTTTTGAAAATTTCACTTTTTGTGAAAATATCCACTAAATGAGGGAATAATATGTGTGAGGGTACCCCAGGAGAGTTCCAAATGTGTGTGGGTAGAATATATATCCCACGGGGGTAAAATTGAAAAAAGTTGAAAAAAAATTTTTTTTGGACTTAGTCATTTTTCCGGCATTTATCAGACTTTCAGATAGGGGAAATGTCAGTGAGCGTTCTGATTTCAGTTCCAGAGCGATTCGCCCAATGAGTTCTTGATATTTAGTCGTTTTCAGCCAATTTTCAGGATTTTTGAAAATTTCACTTTTTTGTGAAAATATCCACTAAATGAGGGAATAATATGTATGAGGGTACCCCAGAAGAGTTCCAAATGTGTGTGGGTAGAATATATATCCCACGGGGGTAAAATTGAAAAAAGTTGAAAAAAATTTTTTTTTGGACTTAGTAATTTTTTCGGCGTTTATCAGACTTTCAGATAGGGGAAATGTCAGTGAGCGTTCCCATTTCAGTTCCAGAGCGATTCGCCCAATGAGTCCTTGATATTTAGTCGTTTTCAGCCAATTTTCTGGATTTTTGAAAATTTCACTTTTTTGTGAAAATATCCACTAAATGAGGGAATAATATGTGTGAGGGTACCCCAGGAGAGTTCCAAATGTGTGTGGGTAGAATATATATCCCACGGGGGTAAAATTGAAAAAAGTTGAAAAAAAATTTTTTTTGGACTTAGTCATTTTTCCGGCGTTTATCAGACTTTCAGATAGGGGAAATGTCAGTGAGCGTTCTGATTTCAGTTCCAGAGCGATTCACCCAATGAGTCCTTGATATTTAGTCGTTTTCAGCTAATTTTCAGGATTTTTGAAAATTTCACTTTTTTGTGAAAATATCCACTAAATGAGGGAATAATATGTATGAGGGTACCCCAGGAGAGTTCCAAATGTGTGTGGTTAGAATATATATCCCACGAGGGTAAAATTGAAAAAAGTTTAAAAAAATTTTTTTTTGGACTTAGTCATTTTTCCGGCGTTTATCAGACTTTCAGATAGGGAAAATGTCAGTGAGCGTTCAGATTTCAGTTCCAGAGCGATTCATCCAATGAGTCCTTGATATTTAGTCGTTTTCAGCCAATTTTCTGGATTTTTAAAAATTTCACTTTTTTGTGAAAATATCCACTAAATGAGGGAATAATATGTGTGAGGGTATCCCAGGAGAGTTCCAAATGTGTGTGGGTAGAATATATATCCCACGGGGATAAAATTGAAAAAAGTTGAAAAAAATTTTTTTTTGGACTCACTAATTTTTCCGGCATTCATCAGACTTTCAGATAGGGGAATTGTCAGTGAGCATTCCGATATCAGTTCCAGAGCGATTCGCCCAATGAGTCCTTGATATTTAGTCATTTTCAGCCAATTTTCTGGATTTTTGAAAATTTCACTATTTTGTGAAAATATCCACTAAATGAGGGAATAATATGTGTGAGGTTACCCCAGGAGAGTTCCAAATGTGTGTGGGTAGAATATATATCCCACGGGGGTAAAATTGAAAAAAGTTGAAAAAAATTATTTTTTGGGACTTAGTCATTTTTCCGGCAATTATCAGACTTTCACATGGGGACATGTGAGTGAGCGTTCCGATTTCAGTACCAGAGCGATTCGCCCAATGAGTCCTTGATATTTAGTTGTTTTCAGCCAATTTTCTGGATTTTTGAAAATTTCACTTTTTGTGAAAATATCCACTAAATGAGGGAATAATATGTGTGAGGGTACCCCAGGAGAGTTCCAAATGTGTGTGGGTAGAATATATATCCCACGGGGGTAAAATTGAAAAAAGTTGAAAAAAAATTTTTTTTGGACTTAGTCATTTTTCCGGCATTTATCAGACTTTCAGATAGGGGAAATGTCAGTGAGCGTTCTGGTTTCAGTTCCAGAGCGATTCGCCCAATGAGTCCTTGATATTTAGTCGTTTTCAGCCAATTTTCAGGATTTTTGAAAATTTCACTTTTTTGTGAAAATATCCACTAAATGAGGGAATAATATGTATGAGGGTACCCCAGAAGAGTTCCAAATGTGTGTGGGTAGAATATATATCCCACGGGGGTAAAATTGAAAAAAGTTGAAATAAATTTTTTTTGGGACTTAGTAATTTTTTCGGCGTTTATCAGACTTTCAGATAGGGGAAATGTCAGTGAGTGTTCCGATTTCAGTTCCAGAGCGATTCGCCCAATGAGTCCTTGATATTTAGTCGTTTTCAGCCAATTTTCTGGATTTTTGAAAATTTCACTTTTTTGTGAAAATATCCACTAAATGAGGGAATAATATGTGTGAGGGTACCCCAGGAGAGTTCCAAATGTGTGTGGGTAGAATATATATCCCACGGGGATAAAATTGAAAAAAGTTGAAAAAAATTTTTTTTTGGACTCACTAATTTTTCCGGCGTTCATCAGACTTTCAGATAGGGGAAATGACAGTGAGCGTTCCGATTTCAGTTCCAGAGCGATTCGCCCAATGAGTCCTTGATATTTAGTCGTTTTCAGCCAATTTTCTGGATTTTTAAAAATTTCACTTTTTTGTGAAAATATCCACTAAATGAGGGAATAATATGTGTGAGGGTACCCCAGGAGAATTCAAAATGTGTGTGGGTAGAATATATATCCCACGGGGGTAAAATTGAAAAAAGTTTTAAAAAAATTTTTTTTGGACTTAGTCATTTTTCCGGCGTTTATCAGACTTTCAGATAGGGAAAATGTCAGTGAGCTTTCAGATTTCAGTTCCAGAGCAATTCGCCCAATGAGTCCTTGATATTTAGTCGTTTTCAGCCAATTTTCTGGATTTTTGAAAATTTCACTTTTTTGTGAAAATATCCACTAAATGAGGGAATAATATGTGTGAGGGAACCCCAGGAGAGTTCCAAATGTGTGTGGGTAGAATATATATCACACGGGGATAAAATTGAAAAAAGTTGAAAAAAAATTTTTTTTTGGACTTAGTAATTTTTCCGGCGTATATCAGACTTTCAGATAGGGGAAATGTCAGTGAGCGTTCTGATTTCAGTTCCAGAGCGATTCGCCCAATGAGTCCTTGATATTTAGTCATTTTCAACCAATTTTCTGGATTTTTGAAAATTTCACTTTTTGTGAAAATATCCACTAAATGAGGGAATAATATGTGTGAGGGTACCCCAGGAGAGTTCCAAATGTGTGTGGGTAGAATATATATCCCACGGGGGTAAAATTGAAAAAAGTTGAAAAAAATTTTTTTTTGGACTTAGTCATTTTTCCGGCGTTTATCAGACTTTCAGATAGGGGAAATGTCAGTGAGCGTTCTGATTTCAGTTCCAGAGCGATTCGCCCAATGAGTCCTTGATATTTAGTCGTTTTCAGCCAATTTTCAGGATTTTTGAAAATTTCACTTTTTTGTGAAAATATCCACTAAATGAGGGAATAATATGTGTGAGGGTATCCCAGGAGAGTTCCAAATGTGTGTGGGTAGAATATATATCCCACGGGGATAAAATTGAAAAAAGTTGAAAAAAATTTTTTTTTGGACTCACTAATTTTTCCGGCATTCATCAGACTTTCAGATAGGGGAAATGTCAGTGAGCATTCCGATATCAGTTCCAGAGCGATTCGCCCAATGAGTCCTTGATATTTAGTCATTTTCAGCCAATTTTCTGGATTTTTGAAAATTTCACTATTTTGTGAAAATATCCACTAAATGAGGGAATAATATGTGTGAGGTTACCCCAGGAGAGTTCCAAATGTGTGTGGGTAGAATATATATCCCACGGGGGTAAAATTGAAAAAAGTTGAAAAAAATTATTTTTTGGGACTTAGTCATTTTTCCGGCAATTATCAGACTTTCAGATGGGGACATGTGAGTGAGCGTTCCGATTTCAGTACCAGAGCGATTCGCCCAATGAGTCCTTGATATTTAGTTGTTTTCAGCCAATTTTCTGGATTTTTGAAAATTTCACTTTTTGTGAAAATATCCACTAAATGAGGGAATAATATGTGTGAGGGTACCCCAGGAGAGTTCCAAATGTGTGTGGGTAGAATATATATCCCACGGGGGTAAAATTGAAAAAAGTTGAAAAAAAATTTTTTTTGGACTTAGTCATTTTTCCGGCATTTATCAGACTTTCAGATAGGGGAAATGTCAGTGAGCGTTCTGATTTCAGTTCCAGAGCGATTCGCCCAATGAGTCCTTGATATTTAGTCGTTTTCAGCCAATTTTCAGGATTTTTGAAAATTTCACTTTTTTGTGAAAATATCCACTAAATGAGGGAATAATATGTATGAGGGTACCCCAGGAGAGTTCCAAATGTGTGTGGTTAGAATATATATCCCACGAGGGTAAAATTGAAAAAAGTTTAAAAAAATTTTTTTTTGGACTTAGTCATTTTTCCGGCGTTTATCAGACTTTCAGATAGGGAAAATGTCAGTGAGCGTTCAGATTTCAGTTCCAGAGCGATTCATCCAATGAGTCCTTGATATTTAGTCGTTTTCAGCCAATTATCTGGATTTTTAAAAATTTCACTTTTTTGTGAAAATATCCACTAAATGAGGGAATAATATGTGTGAGGGTATCCCAGGAGAGTTCCAAATGTGTGTGGGTAGAATATATATCCCACGGGGATAAAATTGAAAAAAGTTGAAAAAAATTTTTTTTTGGACTCACTAATTTTTCCGGCATTCATCAGACTTTCAGATAGGGGAAATGTCAGTGAGCATTCCGATATCAGTTCCAGAGCGATTCGCCCAATGAGTCCTTGATATTTAGTCATTTTCAGCCAATTTTCTGGATTTTTGAAAATTTCACTATTTTGTGAAAATATCCACTAAATGAGGGAATAATATGTGTGAGGTTACCCCAGGAGAGTTCTAAATGTGTGTGGGTAGAATATATATCCCACGGGGGTAAAATTGAAAAAAGTTGAAAAAAATTATTTTTTGGGACTTAGTCATTTTTCCGGCAATTATCAGACTTTCACATGGGGACATGTGAGTGAGCGTTCCGATTTCAGTACCAGAGCGATTCGCCCAATGAGTCCTTGATATTTAGTTGTTTTCAGCCAATTTTCTGGATTTTTGAAAATTTCACTTTTTGTGAAAATATCCACTAAATGAGGGAATAATATGTGTGAGGGTACCCCAGGAGAGTTCCAAATGTGTGTGGGTAGAATATATATCCCACGGGGGTAAAATTGAAAAAAGTTGAAAAAAAATTTTTTTTGGACTTAGTCATTTTTCCGGCGTTTCTCAAACTTTCAGATAGGGGAAATGTCAGTGAGCATTCAGATTTCAGTTCCAGAGCGATTCATCCAATGAGTCCTTGATATTTAGTCGTTTTCAGCCAATTTTCTGGATTTTTAAAAATTTCACTTTTTTGTGAAAATATCCACTAAATGAGGGAATAATATGTGTGAGGGTATCCCAGGAGAGTTCCAAATGTGTGTGGGTAGAATATATATCCCACGGGGATAAAATTGAAAAAAGTTGAAAAAAATTTTTTTTTGGACTCACTAATTTTTCCGACGTTCATCAGACTTTCAGATAGGGGAAATGTCAGTGAGCGTTCCGATTTCAGTTCCAGAGCGATTCGCCCAATGAGTCCTTGATATTTAGTCGTTTTCAGCCAATTTTCTGGATTTTTAAAAATTTCACTTTTTTGTGAAAATATCCACTAAATGAGGGAATAATATGTGTGAGGGTATCCCAGGAGAGTTCCAAATGTGTGTGGGTAGAATATATATCCCACGGGGATAAAATTGAAAAAAGTTGAAAAAAATTTTTTTTTGGACTCACTAATTTTTCCGGCATTCATCAGACTTTCAGATAGGGGAATTGTCAGTGAGCATTCCGATATCAGTTCCAGAGCGATTCGCCCAATGAGTCCTTGATATTTAGTCATTTTCAGCCAATTTTCTGGATTTTTGAAAATTTCACTATTTTGTGAAAATATCCACTAAATGAGGGAATAATATGTGTGAGGTTACCCCAGGAGAGTTCCAAATGTGTGTGGGTAGAATATATATCCCACGGGGGTAAAATTGAAAAAAGTTGAAAAAAATTATTTTTTGGGACTTAGTCATTTTTCCGGCAATTATCAGACTTTCACATGGGGACATGTGAGTGAGCGTTCCGATTTCAGTACCAGAGCGATTCGCCCAATGAGTCCTTGATATTTAGTTGTTTTCAGCCAATTTTCTGGATTTTTGAAAATTTCACTTTTTGTGAAAATATCCACTAAATGAGGGAATAATATGTGTGAGGGTACCCCAGGAGAGTTCCAAATGTGTGTGGGTAGAATATATATCCCACGGGGGTAAAATTGAAAAAAGTTGAAAAAAAATTTTTTTTGGACTTAGTCATTTTTCCGGCATTTATCAGACTTTCAGATAGGGGAAATGTCAGTGAGCGTTCTGGTTTCAGTTCCAGAGCGATTCGCCCAATGAGTCCTTGATATTTAGTCGTTTTCAGCCAATTTTCAGGATTTTTGAAAATTTCACTTTTTTGTGAAAATATCCACTAAATGAGGGAATAATATGTATGAGGGTACCCCAGAAGAGTTCCAAATGTGTGTGGGTAGAATATATATCCCACGGGGGTAAAATTGAAAAAAGTTGAAATAAATTTTTTTTGGGACTTAGTAATTTTTTCGGCGTTTATCAGACTTTCAGATAGGGGAAATGTCAGTGAGTGTTCCGATTTCAGTTCCAGAGCGATTCGCCCAATGAGTCCTTGATATTTAGTCGTTTTCAGCCAATTTTCTGGATTTTTGAAAATTTCACTTTTTTGTGAAAATATCCACTAAATGAGGGAATAATATGTGTGAGGGTACCCCAGGAGAGTTCCAAATGTGTGTGGGTAGAATATATATCCCACGGGGATAAAATTGAAAAAAGTTGAAAAAAATTTTTTTTTGGACTCACTAATTTTTCCGGCGTTCATCAGACTTTCAGATAGGGGAAATGACAGTGAGCGTTCCGATTTCAGTTCCAGAGCGATTCGCCCAATGAGTCCTTGATATTTAGTCGTTTTCAGCCAATTTTCTGGATTTTTAAAAATTTCACTTTTTTGTGAAAATATCCACTAAATGAGGGAATAATATGTGTGAGGGTACCCCAGGAGAATTCAAAATGTGTGTGGGTAGAATATATATCCCACGGGGGTAAAATTGAAAAAAGTTTTAAAAAAATTTTTTTTGGACTTAGTCATTTTTCCGGCGTTTATCAGACTTTCAGATAGGGAAAATGTCAGTGAGCTTTCAGATTTCAGTTCCAGAGCAATTCGCCCAATGAGTCCTTGATATTTAGTCGTTTTCAGCCAATTTTCTGGATTTTTGAAAATTTCACTTTTTTGTGAAAATATCCACTAAATGAGGGAATAATATGTGTGAGGGAACCCCAGGAGAGTTCCAAATGTGTGTGGGTAGAATATATATCACACGGGGATAAAATTGAAAAAAGTTGAAAAAAAATTTTTTTTTGGACTTAGTAATTTTTCCGGCGTATATCAGACTTTCAGATAGGGGAAATGTCAGTGAGCGTTCTGATTTCAGTTCCAGAGCGATTCGCCCAATGAGTCCTTGATATTTAGTCATTTTCAACCAATTTTCTGGATTTTTGAAAATTTCACTTTTTGTGAAAATATCCACTAAATGAGGGAATAATATGTGTGAGGGTACCCCAGGAGAGTTCCAAATGTGTGTGGGTAGAATATATATCCCACGGGGGTAAAATTGAAAAAAGTTGAAAAAAATTTTTTTTTGGACTTAGTCATTTTTCCGGCGTTTATCAGACTTTCAGATAGGGGAAATGTCAGTGAGCGTTCTGATTTCAGTTCCAGAGCGATTCGCCCAATGAGTCCTTGATATTTAGTCGTTTTCAGCCAATTTTCAGGATTTTTGAAAATTTCACTTTTTTGTGAAAATATCCACTAAATGAGGGAATAATATGTGTGAGGGTATCCCAGGAGAGTTCCAAATGTGTGTGGGTAGAATATATATCCCACGGGGATAAAATTGAAAAAAGTTGAAAAAAATTTTTTTTTGGACTCACTAATTTTTCCGGCATTCATCAGACTTTCAGATAGGGGAAATGTCAGTGAGCATTCCGATATCAGTTCCAGAGCGATTCGCCCAATGAGTCCTTGATATTTAGTCATTTTCAGCCAATTTTCTGGATTTTTGAAAATTTCACTATTTTGTGAAAATATCCACTAAATGAGGGAATAATATGTGTGAGGTTACCCCAGGAGAGTTCCAAATGTGTGTGGGTAGAATATATATCCCACGGGGGTAAAATTGAAAAAAGTTGAAAAAAATTATTTTTTGGGACTTAGTCATTTTTCCGGCAATTATCAGACTTTCAGATGGGGACATGTGAGTGAGCGTTCCGATTTCAGTACCAGAGCGATTCGCCCAATGAGTCCTTGATATTTAGTTGTTTTCAGCCAATTTTCTGGATTTTTGAAAATTTCACTTTTTGTGAAAATATCCACTAAATGAGGGAATAATATGTGTGAGGGTACCCCAGGAGAGTTCCAAATGTGTGTGGGTAGAATATATATCCCACGGGGGTAAAATTGAAAAAAGTTGAAAAAAAATTTTTTTTGGACTTAGTCATTTTTCCGGCATTTATCAGACTTTCAGATAGGGGAAATGTCAGTGAGCGTTCTGATTTCAGTTCCAGAGCGATTCGCCCAATGAGTCCTTGATATTTAGTCGTTTTCAGCCAATTTTCAGGATTTTTGAAAATTTCACTTTTTTGTGAAAATATCCACTAAATGAGGGAATAATATGTATGAGGGTACCCCAGGAGAGTTCCAAATGTGTGTGGTTAGAATATATATCCCACGAGGGTAAAATTGAAAAAAGTTTAAAAAAATTTTTTTTTGGACTTAGTCATTTTTCCGGCGTTTATCAGACTTTCAGATAGGGAAAATGTCAGTGAGCGTTCAGATTTCAGTTCCAGAGCGATTCATCCAATGAGTCCTTGATATTTAGTCGTTTTCAGCCAATTATCTGGATTTTTAAAAATTTCACTTTTTTGTGAAAATATCCACTAAATGAGGGAATAATATGTGTGAGGGTATCCCAGGAGAGTTCCAAATGTGTGTGGGTAGAATATATATCCCACGGGGATAAAATTGAAAAAAGTTGAAAAAAATTTTTTTTTGGACTCACTAATTTTTCCGGCATTCATCAGACTTTCAGATAGGGGAAATGTCAGTGAGCATTCCGATATCAGTTCCAGAGCGATTCGCCCAATGAGTCCTTGATATTTAGTCATTTTCAGCCAATTTTCTGGATTTTTGAAAATTTCACTATTTTGTGAAAATATCCACTAAATGAGGGAATAATATGTGTGAGGTTACCCCAGGAGAGTTCTAAATGTGTGTGGGTAGAATATATATCCCACGGGGGTAAAATTGAAAAAAGTTGAAAAAAATTATTTTTTGGGACTTAGTCATTTTTCCGGCAATTATCAGACTTTCACATGGGGACATGTGAGTGAGCGTTCCGATTTCAGTACCAGAGCGATTCGCCCAATGAGTCCTTGATATTTAGTTGTTTTCAGCCAATTTTCTGGATTTTTGAAAATTTCACTTTTTGTGAAAATATCCACTAAATGAGGGAATAATATGTGTGAGGGTACCCCAGGAGAGTTCCAAATGTGTGTGGGTAGAATATATATCCCACGGGGGTAAAATTGAAAAAAGTTGAAAAAAAATTTTTTTTGGACTTAGTCATTTTTCCGGCGTTTCTCAAACTTTCAGATAGGGGAAATGTCAGTGAGCATTCAGATTTCAGTTCCAGAGCGATTCATCCAATGAGTCCTTGATATTTAGTCGTTTTCAGCCAATTTTCTGGATTTTTAAAAATTTCACTTTTTTGTGAAAATATCCACTAAATGAGGGAATAATATGTGTGAGGGTATCCCAGGAGAGTTCCAAATGTGTGTGGGTAGAATATATATCCCACGGGGATAAAATTGAAAAAAGTTGAAAAAAATTTTTTTTTGGACTCACTAATTTTTCCGACGTTCATCAGACTTTCAGATAGGGGAAATGTCAGTGAGCGTTCCGATTTCAGTTCCAGAGCGATTCGCCCAATGAGTCCTTGATATTTAGTCGTTTTCAGCCAATTTTCTGGATTTTTAAAAATTTCACTTTTTTGTGAAAATATCCACTAAATGAGGGAATAATATGTGTGAGGGTACCCAGGAGAATTCAAAATGTGTGTGGGTAGAATATATATCCCACGGGGGTAAAATTGAAAAAAGTTTTAAAAAAATTTTTTTTGGACTTAGTCATTTTTCCGGCGTTTATCAGACTTTCAGATAGGGAAAATGTCAGTGAGCTTTCAGATTTCAGTTCCAGAGCAATTCGCCCAATGAGTCCTTGATATTTAGTCGTTTTCAGCCAATTTTCTGGATTTTTGAAAATTTCACTTTTTTGTGAAAATATCCACTAAATGAGGGAATAATATGTGTGAGGGAACCCCAGGAGAGTTCCAAATGTGTGTGGGTAGAATATATATCACACGGGGATAAAATTGAAAAAAGTTGAAAAAAAATTTTTTTTTGGACTTAGTAATTTTTCCGGCGTATATCAGACTTTCAGATAGGGGAAATGTCAGTGAGCGTTCTGATTTCAGTTGCAGAGCGATTCGCCCAATGAGTCCTTGATATTTAGTCATTTTCAGCCAATTTTCTGGATTTTTGAAAATTTCACTTTTTTGTGAAAATATCCACTAAATGAGGGAATAATATGTGTGAGGGTATCCCAGGAGAGTTCCAAATGTGTTTGGGTAGAACATATATCCCACGGGGGTAAAATTGAAAAACGTTGAAAAAAAATTTTTTTTGGACTTAGTCATTTTTCCGGCGTTTATCAGACTTTCAGATAGGGGAAATGTCAGTGAGCGTTCTGATTTCAGTTCCAGAGCGATTCGCCCAATGAATCCTTGATATTTATTCGTTTTCAGCCAATTTTCAGGATTTTTGAAAATTTCACTTTTTTGTGAAAATATCCACTAAATGAGGGAATAATATGTGTGAGGGTATCCCAGGAGAGTTCCAAATGTGTGTGGGTAGAATATATATCCCACGGGGATAAAATTGAAAAAAGTTGAAAAAAATTTTTTTTTGGACTTACTAATTTTTCCGGCGTTCATCAGACTTTCAAATAGGGGAAATGTCAGTGAGCATTCCGATATCAGTTCCAGAGCGATTCGCCCAATGAGTCCTTGATATTTAGTCGTTTTCAGCCAATTTTCTGGATTTTTGAAAATTTCACTTTTTTGTGAAAATATCCACTAAATGAGGGAATAATATGTGTGAGGGTACCCCAGGAGAGTTCCAAATGTGTTTGGGTAGAACATATATCCCACGGGGGTAAAATTAAAAAACGTTGAAAAAAAATTTTTTTTGGACTTAGTCATTTTTCTGGCGTTTATCAGACTTTCAGATAGGGGAAATGTCAGTGAGCGTTCTGATTTCAGTTCCAGAGCGATTCGCCCAATGAGTCCTTGATATTTAGTCGTTTTCAGTCAATTTTCAGGATTTTTGAAAATTTCACTTTTTTGTGAAAATATCCACTAAATGAGGGAATAATATGTGTGAGGGTACCCCAGGAGAGTACCAAATGTGTGTGGTTAGAATATATATCCCACGGGGGTAAAATTGAAAAAAGTTGAAAAAAATTTTTTTTTGGACTTAGTCATTTTTCCGGCGTTTATCAGACTTTCAGATAGGGGAAATGTCAGTGAGCGTTCTGATTTCAGTTCCAGAGCGATTCGCCCAATGAGTCCTTGATATTTAGTCGTTTTCAGCCAATTTTCTGGATTTTTAAAAATTTCACTTTTTTGTGAAAATATCCACTAAATGAGGGAATAATATGTGTGAGGGTACCCCAGGAGAGTTCCAAATGTGTTTGGGTAGAACATATATCCCACGGGGGTAAAATTGAAAAACGTTGAAAAAAAATTTTTTTTGGACTTAGTCATTTTTCCGGCGTTTATCAGACTTTCAGATAGGGGAAATGTCAGTGAGCGTTCTGATTTCAGTTCCAGAGCGATTCGCCCAATGAATCCTTGATATTTAGTCGTTTTCAGCCAATTTTCTGGATTTTTGAAAATTTCACTTTTTTGTGAAAATATCCACTAAATGAGGGAATAATATGTGTGAGGGTACCCCAGGAGAGTACCAAATGTGTGTGGTTAGAATATATATCCCACGGGGGTAAAATTGAAAAAAGTTTAAAAAAAATTTTTTTTGGACTTAGTCATTTTTCCGGCGTTTATCAGACTTTCAGATAGGGGAAATGTCAGTGAGCGTTCTGATTTCAGTTCCAGAGCGATTCGCCCAATGAGTCCTTGATATTTAGTCGTTTTCAGCCAATTTTCTGGATTTTTAAAAATTTCACTTTTTTGTGAAAATATCCACTAAATGAGGGAATAATATGTGTGAGGGTACCCCAGGAGAGTTCCAAATGTGTTTGGGTAGAACATATATCCCACGGGGGTAAAATTGAAAAACGTTGAAAAAAAATTTTTTTTGGACTTAGTCATTTTTCCGGCGTTTATCAGACTTTCAGATAGGGGAAATGTCAGTGAGCGTTCTGATTTCAGTTCCAGAGCGATTCGCCCAATGAATCCTTGATATTTAGTCGTTTTCAGCCAATTTTCTGGATTTTTGAAAATTTCACTTTTTTGTGAAAATATCCACTAAATGAGGGAATAATATGTGTGAGGGTACCCCAGGAGAGTACCAAATGTGTGTGGTTAGAATATATATCCCACGGGGGTAAAATTGAAAAAAGTTTAAAAAAAATTTTTTTTGGACTTAGTCATTTTTCCGGCGTTTATCAGACTTTCAGATAGGGGAAATGTCAGTGAGCGTTCTGATTTCAGTTCCAGAGCGATTCGCCCAATGAGTCCTTGATATTTAGTCGTTTTCAGCCAATTTTCTGGATTTTTAAAAATTTCACTTTTTTGTGAAAATATCCACTAAATGAGGGAATAATATGTGTGAGGGTACCCCAGGAGAGTTCCAAATGTGTTTGGGTAGAACATATATCCCACGGGGGTAAAATTGAAAAACGTTGAAAAAAAATTTTTTTTGGACTTAGTCATTTTTTCGGCGTTTATCAGACTTTCAGATAGGGGAAATGTCAGTGAGCGTTCTGATTTCAGTTCCAGAGCGATTCGCCCAATGAATCCTTGATATTTAGTCGTTTTCAGCCAATTTTCAGGATTTTTGAAAATTTCACTTTTTTGTGAAAATATCCACTAAATGAGGGAATAATATGTGTGAGGGTATCCCAGGAGAGTTCCAAATGTGTGTGGGTAGAATATATATCCCACGGGGATAAAATTGAAAAAAGTTGAAAAAAATTTTTTTTTGGACTTACTAATTTTTCCGGCGTTCATCAGACTTTCAAATAGGGGAAATGTCAGTGAGCATTCCGATATCAGTTCCAGAGCGATTCGCCCAATGAGTCCTTGATATTTAGTCGTTTTCAGCCAATTTTCTGGATTTTTGAAAATGTCACTTTTTTGTGAAAATGTCCACTAAATGAGGAAATAATATGTGTGAGGGTACCCCAGGAGAGTTCCAAATGTGTGTGGTTAGAATATATATCCCACGGGGGTAAAATTGAAAAAAGTTGAAAAAAAATTTTTTTTGGACTTAGTCATTTTTCCGGCGTTTATCAGACTTTCAGATAGGGGAAATGTCAGTGAGCATTCTGATTTCAGTTCCAGAGCGATTCGCCCAATGAGTCCTTGATATTTAGTCGTTTTCAGCCAATTTTCTGGATTTTTAAAAATTTCACTTTTTTGTGAAAATATCCACTAAATGAGGGAATAATATGTGTGAGGGTACCCCAGGAGAGTTCCAAATGTGTTTGGGTAGAACATATATCCCACGGGGGTAAAATTGAAAAACGTTGAAAAAAAATTTTTTTTGGACTTAGTCATTTTTCCGGCGTTTATCAGACTTTCAGATAGGGGAAATGTCAGTGAGCGTTCTGATTTCAGTTCCAGAGCGATTCGCCCAATGAATCCTTGATATTTATTCGTTTTCAGCCAATTTTCAGGATTTTTGAAAATTTCACTTTTTTGTGAAAATATCCACTAAATGAGGGAATAATATGTGTGAGGGTATCCCAGGAGAGTTCCAAATGTGTGTGGGTAGAATATATATCCCACGGGGATAAAATTGAAAAAAGTTGAAAAAAATTTTTTTTTGGACTTACTAATTTTTCCGGCGTTCATCAGACTTTCAAATAGGGGAAATGTCAGTGAGCATTCCGATATCAGTTCCAGAGCGATTCGCCCAATGAGTCCTTGATATTTAGTCGTTTTCAGCCAATTTTCTGGATTTTTGAAAATTTCACTTTTTTGTGAAAATATCCACTAAATGAGGGAATAATATGTGTGAGGGTACCCCAGGAGAGTACCAAATGTGTGTGGTTAGAATATATATCCCACGGGGGTAAAATTGAAAAAAGTTTAAAAAAAATTTTTTTTGGACTTAGTCATTTTTCCGGCGTTTATCAGACTTTCAGATAGGGGAAATGTCAGTGAGCATTCTGATTTCAGTTCCAGAGCGATTCGCCCAATGAGTCCTTGATATTTAGTCGTTTTCAGCCAATTTTCTGGATTTTTAAAAATTTCACTTTTTTGTGAAAATATCCACTAAATGAGGGAATAATATGTGTGAGGGTACCCCAGGAGAGTTCCAAATGTGTTTGGGTAGAACATATATCCCACGGGGGTAAAATTGAAAAACGTTGAAAAAAAATTTTTTTTTGACTTAGTCATTTTTCCGGCGTTTATCAGACTTTCAGATAGGGGAAATGTCAGTGAGCGTTCTGATTTCAGTTCCAGAGCGATTCGCCCAATGAATCCTTGATATTTAGTAGTTTTCAGCCAATTTTCAGGATTTTTGAAAATTTCACTTTTTTGTGAAAATATCCACTAAATGAGGGAATAATATGTGTGAGGGTATCCCAGGAGAGTTCCAAATGTGTGTGGGAAGAATATATATCCCACGGGGATAAAATTGAAAAAAGTTGAAAAAAATTTTTTTTTGGACTTACTAATTTTTCCGGCGTTCATCAGACTTTCAAATAGGGGAAATGTCAGTGAGCATTCCGATATCAGTTCCAGAGCGATTCGCCCAATGAGTCCTTGATATTTAGTCGTTTTCAGCCAATTTTCTGGATTTTTGAAAATTTCACTTTTTTGTGAAAATGTCCACTAAATGAGGAAATAATATGTGTGAGGGTACCCCAGGAGAGTTCCAAATGTGTGTGGTTAGAATATATATCCCACGGGGGTAAAATTGAAAAAAGTTGAAAAAAAATTTTTTTTGGACTTAGTCATTTTTCCGGCGTTTATCAGACTTTCAGATAGGGGAAATGTCAGTGAGCATTCTGATTTCAGTTCCAGAGCGATTCGCCCAATGAGTCCTTGATATTTAGTCGTTTTCAGCCAATTTTCTGGATTTTTAAAAATTTCACTTTTTTGTGAAAATATCCACTAAATGAGGGAATAATATGTGTGAGGGTACCCCAGGAGAGTTCAGAATGTGTGTGGGTAGAATATATATCCCACGGGGGAAAAATTGAAAAAAGTTTAAAAAAAATTTTTTTTGGACTTAGTCATTTTTCCGGCGTTTATCAGACTTTCAGAGAGGGAAAATGTCAGTGAGCTTTCAGATTTCAGTTCCAGAGCGATTCGCCCAATGAGTCCTTGATATTCAGTCGTTTTCAGGTAATTTTCAGGATTTTTGAAAATTTCACTTTTTTGTGAAAATATCCACTAAATGAGGGAATAATATGTGTGAGGGTACCCCAGGAGAGTTCCAAATGTGTTTGGGTAGAACATATATCCCACGGGGGTAAAATTGAAAAACGTTGAAAAAAAATTTTCTTTGGACTTAGTCATTTTTCCGGCGTTTATCAGACTTTCAGATAGGGGAAATGTCAGTGAGCGTTCTGATTTCAGTTCCAGAGCGATTCGCCCAATGAGTCCTTG
Organism: Phyllobates terribilis; assembly: GCF_046119375.1. Classification (NCBI taxonomy): domain Eukaryota; kingdom Metazoa; phylum Chordata; class Amphibia; order Anura; family Dendrobatidae; genus Phyllobates; species Phyllobates terribilis. Next base: position 8,186,738 of record NW_027362805.1, on the reverse strand, counting down.
ATATTTAGTCATTTTCAGCCAATTTTCTGGATTTTTGAAAATTTCATTTTTTTGTGAAAATATCCACTAAATGAGGGAATAATATGTGTGAGGGTACCCCAGGAGAGTTCCAAATGTGTGTGGGTAGAATATATATCCCACGTGGGTAAAATTGAAAAAATTTTAAAAAAAATTTTTTTTGGGACTTAGTCATTTTTCCGGCGTTTATCAGACTTTCAGATAGGGGAAATGTGAGTGAGCGTTCCGATTTCAGTTGCAGAGCGATTCGCCCAATGAGTCCTTGATATTTAGTCGTTTTCAGCCAATTTTCTGGATTTTTGAAAATTTCACTTTTTTGTGAAAATATCCACTAAATGAGGGAATAATATGTGTGAGGGTACCCCAGGAGAGTTCCAAATGTGTTTGGGTAGAACATATATCCCACGGGGGTAAAATTCAAAAACGTTGAAAAAAAATTTTTTTTGGACTTAGTCATTTTTCCGGCGTTTATCAGACTTTCAGATAGGGGAAATGTCAGTGAGCGTTCTGATTTCAGTTCCAGAGCGATTCGCCCAATGAATCCTTGATATTTAGTCGTTTTCAGCCAATTTTCTGGATTTTTAAAAATTTCACTATTTTGTGAAAAAATCCACTAAATGAGGGAATAATATGTGTGAGGGTACCCCAGGAGAGTTCCAAATGTGTGTGGGTAGAATATATATCCCACGGGGATAAAATTGAAAAAAGTTGAAAAAAAATTTCTTTTGTACTTAGTAATTTTTCCGGCGTTCATCAGACTTTCAGATAGGGGAAATGTCAGTGAGCGTTCCGATTTCAGTTCCAGAGCGATTCGCCCAATGAGTCCTTGATATTTAGTCGTTTTCAGCCAATTTTCTGGATTTTTGAAAATTTAACTTTTTTGTGAAAATATCCACTAAATGAGGGAATAATATGTGTGAGGGTACCCCAGGAGAGTTCCAAATGTGTGTGGGTAGAATATATATCCCACGAGGGTAAAATTGAAAAAAGTTTAAAAAAATTTTTTTTTGGACTTTTCCGGCGTTTATCAGACTTTCAGATATGGAAAATGTCAGTGAGCGTTCAGATTTCAGTTCCAGAGCGATTCGCCCAATGAGTCCTTAATATTTAGTCGTTTTCAGCCAATTTTCTGGATTTTTAAAAATTTCACTATTTTGTGAAAATATCCACTAAATGAGGGAATAATATGTGTGAGGGTACCCCAGGAGAGTTCCAAATGTGTGTGGGTAGAATATATATCCCACGGGGATAAAATTGAAAAAAGTTGAAAAAAAATTTCTTTTGTACTTAGTAATTTTTCCGGCGTTCATCAGACTTTCAGATAGGGGAAATGTCAGTGAGCGTTCCGATTTCAGTTCCAGAGCGATTCGCCCAATGAATCCTTGATATTTAGTCATTTTCAGCCAATTTTCTGGATTTTTAAAAATTTCACTATTTTGTGAAAAAATCCACTAAATGAGGGAATAATATGTGTGAGGGTACCCCAGGAGAGTTCCAAATGTGTGTGGGTAGAATATATATCCCACGGGGATAAAATTGAAAAAAGTTGAAAAAAAATTTCTTTTGTACTTAGTAATTTTTCCGGCGTTCATCAGACTTTCAGATAGGGGAAATGTCAGTGAGCGTTCCGATTTCAGTTCCAGAGCGATTCGCCCAATGAGTCCTTGATATTTAGTCGTTTTCAGCCAATTTTCTGGATTTTTGAAAATTTCACTTTTTTGTGAAAATATCCACTAAATGAGGGAATAATATGTGTGAGGGTACCCCAGGAGAGTTCCAAATGTGTGTGGGTAGAATATATATCCCACGAGGGTAAAATTGAAAAAAGTTTAAAAAAATTTTTTTTGGACTTAGTCATTTTTACGGCGTTTATCAGACTTTCAGAGAGGGAAAATGTCAGTGAGCTTTCAGATTTCAGTTCCAGAGCGATTCGCCCAATGAGTCCTTGATATTCAGTCGTTTTCAGCCAATTTTCTGGATTTTTGAAAATTTCACTTTTTTGTGAAAATATCCTCTAAATGAGGGAATAATATGTATGAGGGTAACCCAGGAGAGTTCCAAATGTGTTTGGGTAGAATATATATCCCATGGGGGTAAAATTGAAAAAGTTGAAAAAAATTTTTTTTGGACTTAGTCATTTTTCCTGCGTTTATCAGACTTTCACAGAGGGGAAATGTTAGTGAGCTTTCCGATTTCAGTTCCAGATCGATTCGCCCAATGAGTCCTTGATATTTAGTCGTTTTCAGCCAATTTTCTGGATTTTGGAAAATTTCACTTTTTTGTGAAAATATCCACTAAATGAGGGAATAATTTGTGTGACGGAACCCCAGGAGAGTTCCAAATGTGTCTGGGTAGAATATATATCCCACGGGGATAAAATTGAAAAAAGTTGAAAAAAATTTTTTTTTTGGACTTAGTAATTTTTCCGGCGTTTATCAGACTTTCAGATAGGGGAAATGTCAGTGAGCGTTCCGATTTCAGTTCCAGAGCGATTCGCACAATGAGTCCTTGATATTTAGTCGTTTTCAGCCAATTTTCTGGATTTTTGAAAATTTCACTTTTTTGTGAAAATATCCACTAAATGAGGGAATAATATGTGTGAGGGTACCCCAGGAGAGTTCCAAATGTGTGTGGGTAGAATATATATCCCACGGGGGTAAAATTGAAAAAAGTTGAAAAAAAATTTTTTTTGGACTTAGTCATTTTTCCGGCGTTTATCAGACTTTCAGATAGAGGAAATGTCAGTGAGCGTTCTGATTTCAGTTCCAGAGCGATTCACCCAATGAGTCCTTGATATTTAGTCGTTTTAGGCTAATTTTCAGGATTTTTGAAAATTTCACTTTTTTGTGAAAATATCCACTAAATGAGGGAATAATATGTATGAGGGTACCCCAGGAGAGTTCCAAATGTGTGTGGTTAGAATATATATCCCACGAGGGTAAAATTGAAAAAAGTTTAAAAAAATTTTTTTTTGGACTTAGTCATTTTTCCGGCGTTTATCAGACTTTCAGATAGGGAAAATGTCAGTGAGCGTTCAGATTTCAGTTCCAGAGCGATTCGCCCAATGAATCCTTGATATTTAGTCGTTTTCAGCCAATTTTCAGGATTTTTGAAAATTTCACTTTTTTGTGAAAATATCCTCTAAATGAGGGAATAATATGTATGAGGGTACCCCAGGAGAGTTCCAAATGTGTGTGGGTAGAATATATATCCCATGGGGGTAAAATTGAAAAAGTTGAAAAAAATTTTTTTTGGACTTAGTCATTTTTCCGGCGTTTATCAGACTTTCACAGAGGGGAAATGTTAGTGAGCTTTCCGATTTCAGTTCCAGATCGATTCGCCCAATGAGTCCTTGATATTTAGTCATTTTCAGCCAATTTTCTGGATTTTGGAAAATTTCACTTTTTTGTGAAAATATCCACTAAATGAGGGAATAATTTGTGTGACGGAACCCCAGGAGAGTTCCAAATGTGTCTGGGTAGAATATATATCCCACGGGGATAAAATTGAAAAAAGTTGAAAAAAAATTTTTTTTTGGACTTAGTAATTTTTCCGGCGTTTATCAGACTTTCAGATAGGGGAAATGTCAGTGAGCAATCCGATATCAGTTCCAGAACGATTCGCCCAATGAGTCCTTGATATTTAGTCATTTTCAGCCAATTTTCTGGATTTTTGAAAATTTCACTATTTTGTGAAAATATCCACTAAATGAGGGAATAATATGTGTGAGGTTACCCCAGGAGAGTTCCAAATGTGTGTGGGTAGAATATATATCCCACGGGGGTAAAATTGAAAAAAGTTGAAAAAAATTATTTTTTGGGACTTAGTCATTTTTCCGGCAATTATCAGACTTTCAGATGGGGACATGTGAGTGAGCGTTCCGATTTCAGTACCAGAGCGATTCGCCCAATGAGTCCTTGATATTTAGTCGTTTTCAGCCAATTTTCAGGATTTTTGAAAATTTCACTTTTTTGTGAAAATATCCACTAAATGAGGGAATAATATGTGTGAGGGTACCCCAGGAGAGTTCCAAATGTGTGTGGGTAGAATATATATCCCACGGGGGTAAAATTGAAAAAAGTTGAAAAAAATTTTTTTTGGACTTAGTAATTTTTCCGGCGTTTATCAGACTTTCAGATAGGGGAAATGTGAGTGAGCGTTCCGATTTCAGTTCCAGAGCGATTCGCCCAATTAGTCCTTGATATTTAGTCGTTTTCAGCCAATTTTCTGGATTTTTGAAAATTTCACTTTTTTGTGAAAATATCCACTAAATGAGGGAATAATATGTGTGAGGGTACCCCAGGAGAGTTCCAAATGTGTGTGGGTAGAATATATATCCCACGGGGGTAAAATTGAAAAAAGTTGAAAAAAAATTTTTTTTGGACTTAGTCATTTTTCCGGCGTTTATCAGACTTTCAGATAGAGGAAATGTCAGTGAGCGTTCTGATTTCAGTTCCAGAGCGATTCACCCAATGAGTCCTTGATATTTAGTCGTTTTAGGCTAATTTTCAGGATTTTTGAAAATTTCACTTTTTTGTGAAAATATCCACTAAATGAGGGAATAATATGTATGAGGGTACCCCAGGAGAGTTCCAAATGTGTGTGGTTAGAATATATATCCCACGAGGGTAAAATTGAAAAAAGTTTAAAAAAATTTTTTTTTGGACTGTCATTTTTCCGGCGTTTATCAGACTTTCAGATAGGGAAAATGTCAGTGAGCGTTCAGATTTCAGTTCCAGAGCGATTCATCCAATGAGTCCTTGATATTTAGTCGTTTTCAGCCAATGTTCTGGATTTTTAAAAATTTCACTTTTTTGTGAAAATATCCACTAAATGAGGGAATAATATGTGTGAGGGTACCCCAGAAGAGTTCCAAATGTGTGTGGGTAGAATATATATCCCACGGGGATAAAATTGAAAAAAGTTGAAAAAAAATTTCTTTTGTACTTAGTAATTTTTCCGGCGTTCATCAGACTTTCAGATAGGGGAAATGTCAGTGAGCGTTCCGATTTCAGTTCCAGAGCGATTCGCCCAATGAATCCTTGATATTTAGTCGTTTTCAGCCAATTTTCAGGATTTTTGAAAATTTCACTTTTTTGTGAAAATATCCTCTAAATGAGGGAATAATATGTATGAGGGTACCCCAGGAGAGTTCAAAATGTGTGTGGGTAGAATATATATCCCACGGGGTTAAAATTGAAAAAAGTTTTAAAAAAATTTTTTTTGGACTTAGTCATTTTTCCGGCGTTTATCAGACTTTCAGATAGGGAAAATGTCAGTGAGCTTTCAGATTTCAGTTCCAGATCGATTCGCCCAATGAGTCCTTGATATTTAGTCGTTTTCAGCCAATTTTCTGGATTTTGGAAAATTTCACTTTTTTGTGAAAATATCCACTAAATGAGGGAATAATTTGTGTGACGGAACCCCAGGAGAGTTCCAAATGTGTCTGGGTAGAATATATATCCCACGGGGATAAAATTGAAAAAAGTTGAAAAAAAATTTTTTTTTGGACTTAGTAATTTTTCCGGCGTTTATCAGACTTTCAGATAGGGGAAATGTCAGTGAGCATTCCGATATCAGTTCCAGAGCGATTCGCCCAATGAGTCCTTGATATTTAGTCATTTTCAGCCAATTTTCTGGATTTTTGAAAATTTCACTATTTTGTGAAAATATCCACTAAATGAGGGAATAATATGTGTGAGGTTACCCCAGGAGAGTTCCAAATGTGTGTGGGTAGAATATATATCCCACGGGGGTAAAATTGAAAAAAGTTGAAAAAAATTATTTTTTGGGACTTAGTCATTTTTCCGGCAATTATCAGACTTTCAGATGGGGACATGTGAGTGAGCATTCCGATTTCAGTACCAGAGCGATTCGCCCAATGAGTCCTTGATATTTAGTCGTTTTCAGCCAATTTTCTGGATTTTTAAAATTTTCACTTTTTTGTGAAAATATCCACTAAATGAGGGAATAATATGTGTGAGGGTATCCCAGGAGAGTTCCAAATGTGTGTGGGCAGAATATATATCCCACGGGGATAAAATTGAAAAAAGTTGAAAAAAATTTTTTTTTGGACTCACTAATTTTTCCGGCGTTCATCAGACTTTCAGATAGGGGAAATGTCAGTGAGCGTTCCGATTTCAGTTCCAGAGCGATTAGCCCAATGAGTCCTTGATATTTAGTCGTTTTCAGCCAATTTTCTGGATTTTTAAAAATTTCACTTTTTTGTGAAAATATCCACTAAATGAGGGAATAATATGTATGAGGGTACCCCAGGAGAGTTCCAAATGTGTGTGGGTAGAATATATATCCCACGGGGGTAAAATTGAAAAAAGTTGAAAAAATATTTTTTTGGACTTAGTAATTTTTCCGGCGTTTATCAGACTTTCAGATAGGGAAAATGTCAGTCAGCTTTCAGATTTCAGTTCCAGAGCGATTCGCCCAATGAGTCCTTGATATTCAGTCGTTTTCAGCCAATTTTCTGGATTTTTGAAAATTTCACTTTTTTGTGAAAATATCCATTAAATGAGGGAATAATATGTGTGAGGGTACCCCAGGAGAGTTCCAAATGTGTTTGGGTAGAATATATATCCCACGGGGGTAAAATTGAAAAAAGTTGAAAAAAAATTTTTTTTGGACTTAGTCATTTTTCCGGCGTTTATCAGACTTTCAGATAGGGGAAATGTCAGCGAGCGTTCTGATTTCAGTTCCAGAGCGATTCGCCCAATGAGTCCTTGATATTTAGTCGTTTTCAGCCAATTTTCAGGATTTTTGAAAATTTCACTTTTTTGTGAAAATATCCACTAAATGAGGGAATAATATGTATGAGGGTACCCCAGGAGAGTTCCAAATGTGTGTGGGTAGAATATATATCCCACGACGGTAAAATTGAAAAAATTTAAAAAAAATTTTTTTTTGGACTTAGTCATTATTCCGGCGTTTATCAGACTTTCAGATAGGGAAAATGTCAGTGAGCGTTCAGATTTCAGTTCCAGAGCGATTCGCCCAATGAGTCCTTAATATTTAGTCGTTTTCAGCCAATTTTCTGGATTTTTAAAAATTTCACTTTTTTGTGAAAATATCCACTAAATGAGGGAATAATATGTGTGAGGGTATCCCAGGAGAGTTCCAAATGTGTGTGGGTAGAATATATATCCCACGGGGATAAAATTGAAAAAAGTTGAAAAAAATTTTTTTTTGGACTTACTAATTTTTCCGGCGTTCATCAGACTTTCAGATAGGGGAAATGTCAGTGAGCATTCCGATATCAGTTCCAGAGCGATTCGCCCAATGAGTCCTTGATATTTAGTCGTTTTCAGCCAATTTTCAGGATTTTTGAAAATTTCACTTTTTTGTGAAAATATCCACTAAATGAGGGAATAATATGTGTGAGGGTATCCCAGGAGAGTTCCAAATGTGTGTGGTTAGAATATATATCCCACGGGGGTAAAATTGAAAAAAGTTGAAAAAAAATTTTTTTTGGACTTAGTCATTTTTCCGGCGTTTATCAGACTTTCAGAGAGGGAAAATGTCAGTGAGCTTTCAGATTTCAGTTCCAGAGCGATTCGCCCAATGAGTCCTTGATATTCAGTCATTTTCAGGTAATTTTCTGGATTTTTGAAAATTTCACTTTTTTGTGAAAATATCCACTAAATGAGGGAATAATATGTGTGAGGGTACCCCAGGAGAGTTCCAAATGTGTTTGGGTAGAACATATATCCCACGGGGGTAAAATTGAAAAACGTTGAAAAAAAATTTTATTTGGACTTAGTCATTTTTCCGGCGTTTATCAGACTTTCAGATAGGGGAAATGTCAGTGAGCGTTCTGATTTCAGTTCCAGAGCGATTCGCCCAATGAGTCCTTGATATTTAGTCGTTTTCAGCCAATTTTCAGGATTTTTGAAAATTTCACTTTTTTGTGAAAATATCCACTAAATGAGGGAATAATATGTATGAGGGTACCCCAGGAGAGTTCCAAATGTGTGTGGGTAGAATATATATCCCACGGGGGATAAAATTGAAAAAAGTTGAAAAAAATTTTTTTTTGGGACTTAGTCATTTTTCCGGCAATTATCAGACTTTCAGATGGGGAAATGTGAGTGAGCGTTCCGATTTCAGTTCCAGAGCGATTCGCCCAATGAGTCCTTGATATTTAGTCGTTTTCAGCCAATTTTCTGGATTTTTGAAAATTTCACTTTTTTGTGAAAATATCCACTAAATGAGGGAATAATATGTGTGAGGGTACCCCAGGAGAGTTCCAAATGTGTGTGGGTAGAATATATATATCCCACGGGGGTAAAATTGAAAAAAGTAAAAAAAAAATTTTTTTGGGACTTAGTCATTTTTCCGGCGTTTATCAGACTTTCAGATAGGGGAAATGTGAGTGAGCGTTCCGATTTCAGTTGCAGAGCGATTCGCCCAATGAGTCCTTGATATTTAGTCGTTTTCAGCCAATTTTCAGGATTTTTGAAAATTTCACTTTTTTGTGAAAATATCCACTAAATGAGGGAATAATATGCATGAGGGTACCCCAGGAGAGTTCCAAATGTGTGTGGGTAGAATATATATCCCACGGGGGATAAAATTGAAAAAAGTTGAAAAAAATATTTTTTTGGGACTTAGTCATTTTTCCGGCAATTATCAGACTTTCAGATGGGGAAATGTGAGTGAGCGTTCCGATTTCAGTTCCAGAGCGATTCGCCCAATGAGTCCTTGATATTTAGTCGTTTTCAGCCAATTTTCTGGATTTTTGAAAATTTCACTTTTTTGTGAAAATATCCACTAAATGAGGGAATAATATGTGTGAGGGTACCCCAGGAGAGTTCCAAATGTGTGTGGGTAGAATATATATCCCACGGGGGTAAAATTGAAAAAAGTTAAAAAAATTTTTTTTTGGGACTTAGTCATTTTTCCGCCGTTTATCAGACTTTCAGATAGGGGAAATGTGAGTGAGCGTTCCGATTTCAGTTGCAGAGCGATTCGCCCAATGAGTCCTTGATATTTAGTCGTTTTCAGCCAATTTTCAGGATTTTTGAAAATTTCACTTTTTTGTGAAAATATCCACTAAATGAGGGAATAATATGTATGAGGGTACCCCAGGAGAGTTCCAAATGTGTGTGGGTAGAATATATATCCCACGGGGGATAAAATTTAAAAAAGTTGAAAAAAATTTTTTTTTGGGACTTAGTCATTTTTCCGTCAATTATCAGACTTTCAGATGGGGAAATGTGAGTGAGCGTTCCGATTTCAGTTCCAGAGCGATTCGCCCAATGAGTCCTTGATATTTAGTCGTTTTCAGCCAATTTTCTGGATTTTTGAAAATTTCACTTTTTTGTGAAAATATCCACTAAATGAGGAAATAATATGTGTGAGGGTACCCCAGGAGAGTTCCAAATGTGTGTGGGTAGAATATATATCCCACGGGGATAAAATTGAAAAAAGTTGAAAAAAATTTTTTTTTGGACTTACTAATTTTTCCGGCGTTCATCAGACTTTCAAATAGGGGAAATGTCAGTGAGCATTCCGATATCAGTTCCAGAGCGATTCGCCCAATGAGTCCTTGATATTTAGTCGTTTTCAGCCAATTTTCTGGATTTTTGAAAATTTCACTTTTTTGTGAAAATATCCACTAAATGAGGAAATAATATGTGTGAGGGTACCCCAGGAGAGTTCCAAATGTGTTTGGTTAGAATATATATCCCACGGGGGTAAAATTGAAAAAAGTTGAAAAAAAATTTTTTTGGGACTTAGTCATTTTTCCGGCGTTTATCAGACTTTCAGATGGGGAAATGTGAGTGAGCGTTCCGATTTCAGTTCCAGAGCAATTCGCCCAATGAGTCCTTGATATTTAGTCGTTTTCGGCCAATTTTCTGGATTTTTGAAAATTTCACTTTTTTGTGAAAATATCCACTAAATGAGGGAATAATATGTATGAGGGTACCCCAGGAGAGTTCCAAATGTGTGTGGGTAGAATATATATCCCACGGGGGTAAAATTGAAAAAAGTTAAAAAAAAATTTTTTTGGGACTTAGTCATTTTTCCGGCGTTTATCAGACTTTCAGATAGGGGAAATGTGAGTGAGCGTTCCGAATTCAGTTGCAGAGCGATTCGCCCAATGAGTCCTTGATATTTAGTCGTTTTCAGCCAATTTTCTGGATTTTTGAAAATTTCACTTTTTTGTGAAAATATCCACTAAATGAGGAAATAATATGTGTGAGGGTACCCCAGGAGAGTTCCAAATGTGTGTGGTTAGAATATATATCCCACGGGGGTAAAATTGAAAAAAGTTGAAAAAAAATTTTTTTGGGACTTAGTCATTTTTACGTCAATTATCAGACTTTCAGATGGGGAAATGTGAGTGAGCGTTCCGATTTCAGTTCCAGAGCGATTCGCCCAATGAGTCCTTGATATTTAGTCGTTTTCAGCCAATTTTCTGGATTTTTGAAAATTTCACTTTTTTGTGAAAATATCCACTAAATGAGGGAATAATATGTGTGAGGGTACCCCAGGAGAGTTCAGAATGTGTGTGGGTAGAATATATATCCCACGGGGGAAAAATTGAAAAAAGTTTAAAAAAAATTTTTTTTGGACTTAGTCATTTTTACGGCGTTTATCAGACTTTCAGAGAGGGAAAATGTCAGTGAGCTTTCAGATTTCAGTTCCAGAGCGATTCGCCCAATGAGTCCTTGATATTCAGTTGTTTTCAGCCAATTTTCTGGATTTTTGAAAATTTCACTTTTTTGTGAAAATATCCACTAAATGAGGGAATAATATGTGTGAGGGTACCCCAGGAGAGTTCCAAATGTGTTTGGGTAGAACATATATCCCACGGGGGTAAAATTGAAAAACGTTGAAAAAAAATTTTTTTTGGACTTAGTCATTTTTCCGGCGTTTATCAGACTTTCAGATAGGGGAAATGTCAGTGAGCGTTCTGATTTCAGTTCCAGAGCGATTCGCCCAATGAGTCCTTGATATTTAGTCGTTTTCAGCCAATTTTCTGGATTTTTGAAAATTTCACTTTTTTGTGAAAATATCCACTAAATGAGGAAATAATATGTGTGAGGGTACCCCAGGAGAGTTCCAAATGTGTGTGGTTAGAATATATATCCCACGGGGGTAAAATTGAAAAAAGTTGAAAAAAAATTTTTTTGGGACTTAGTCATTTTTCCGGCGTTTATCAGACTTTCAGATGGGGAAATGTGAGTGAGCGTTCCGATTTCAGTTCCAGAGCGATTCGCCCAATGAGTCCTTGATATTTAGTCGTTTTCAGCCAATTTTCTGGATTTTTGAAAATTTCACTTTTTTGTGAAAATATCCACTAAATGAGGGAATAATATGTGTGAGGGTACCCCAGGAGAGTTCCAAATGTGTGTGGGTAGAATATATATCCCACGGGGGATAAAATTGAAAAAAGTTGAAAAAAATTTTTTTTTGGGACTTAGTCATTTTTCCGTCAATTATCAGACTTTCAGATGGGGAAATGTGAGTGAGCATTCCGATTTCAGTTCCAGAGCGATTCGCCCAATGAGTCCTTGATATTTAGTCGTTTTCAGCCAATTTTCTGGATTTTTGAAAATTTCACTTTTTTGTGAAAATATCCACTAAATGAGGAAATAATATGTGTGAGGGTACCCCAGGAGAGTTCCAAATGTGTGTGGTTAGAATATATATCCCACGGGGGTAAAATTGAAAAAAGTTGAAAAAAAATTTTTTTGGGACTTAGTCATTTTTACGTCAATTATCAGACTTTCAGATGGGGAAATGTGAGTGAGCGTTCCGATTTCAGTTCCAGAGCGATTCGCCCAATGAGTCCTTGATATTTAGTCGTTTTCAGCCAATTTTCTGGATTTTTAAAAATTTCACTTTTTTGTGAAAATATCCACTAAATGAGGGAATAATATGTGTGAGGGTACCCCAGGAGAGTTCAGAATGTGTGTGGGTAGAATATATATCCCACGGGGGAAAAATTGAAAAAAGTTTAAAAAAAATTTTTTTTGGACTTAGTCATTTTTCCGGCGTTTATCAGACTTTCAGAGAGGGAAAATGTCAGTGAGCTTTCAGATTTCAGTTCCAGAGCGATTCGCCCAATGAGTCCTTGATATTCAGTCGTTTTCAGGTAATTTTCAGGATTTTTGAAAATTTCACTTTTTTGTGAAAATATCCACTAAATGAGGGAATAATATGTGTGAGGGTACCCCAGGAGAGTTCCAAATGTGTTTGGGTAGAACATATATCCCACGGGGGTAAAATTGAAAAACGTTGAAAAAAAATTTTCTTTGGACTTAGTCATTTTTCCGGCGTTTATCAGACTTTCAGATAGGGGAAATGTCAGTGAGCGTTCTGATTTCAGTTCCAGAGCGATTCGCCCAATGAGTCCTTGATATTTAGTCATTTTCAGCCAATTTTCTGGATTTTTGAAAATTTCATTTTTTTGTGAAAATATCCACTAAATGAGGGAATAATATGTGTGAGGGTACCCCAGGAGAGTTCCAAATGTGTGTGGGTAGAATATATATCCCACGTGGGTAAAATTGAAAAAATTTTAAAAAAAATTTTTTTTGGGACTTAGTCATTTTTCCGGCGTTTATCAGACTTTCAGATAGGGGAAATGTGAGTGAGCGTTCCGATTTCAGTTGCAGAGCGATTCGCCCAATGAGTCCTTGATATTTAGTCGTTTTCAGCCAATTTTCTGGATTTTTGAAAATTTCACTTTTTTGTGAAAATATCCACTAAATGAGGGAATAATATGTGTGAGGGTACCCCAGGAGAGTTCCAAATGTGTTTGGGTAGAACATATATCCCACGGGGGTAAAATTCAAAAACGTTGAAAAAAAATTTTTTTTGGACTTAGTCATTTTTCCGGCGTTTATCAGACTTTCAGATAGGGGAAATGTCAGTGAGCGTTCTGATTTCAGTTCCAGAGCGATTCGCCCAATGAATCCTTGATATTTAGTCGTTTTCAGCCAATTTTCTGGATTTTTAAAAATTTCACTATTTTGTGAAAAAATCCACTAAATGAGGGAATAATATGTGTGAGGGTACCCCAGGAGAGTTCCAAATGTGTGTGGGTAGAATATATATCCCACGGGGATAAAATTGAAAAAAGTTGAAAAAAAATTTCTTTTGTACTTAGTAATTTTTCCGGCGTTCATCAGACTTTCAGATAGGGGAAATGTCAGTGAGCGTTCCGATTTCAGTTCCAGAGCGATTCGCCCAATGAGTCCTTGATATTTAGTCGTTTTCAGCCAATTTTCTGGATTTTTGAAAATTTCACTTTTTTGTGAAAATATCCACTAAATGAGGGAATAATATGTATGAGGGTACACCAGGAGAGTTCCAAATGTGTGTGGGTAGAATATATATCCCACGGGGGATAAAATTGAAAAAAGTTGAAAAAAATTTTTTTTTGGGACTTAGTCATTTTTCCGTCAATTATCAGACTTTCAGATGGGGAAATGTGAGTGAGCGTTCCGATTTCAGTTCCAGAGCGATTCGCCCAATGAGTCCTTGATATTTAGTCGTTTTCAGCCAATTTTCTGGATTTTTGAAAATTTCACTTTTTTGTGAAAATATCCACTAAATGAGGGAATAATATGTGTGAGGGTACCCCAGGAGAATTCCAAATGTGTGTGGTTAGAATATATATCCCACGGGGGTAAAATTGAAAAAAGTTGAAAAAAAATTTTTTTTGGACTTAGTCATTTTTCCGGCGTTTATCAGACTTTCAGATAGGGGAAATGTCAGTGAGCGTTCTGATTTCAGTTCCAGAGCGATTCGCCCAATGAGTCCTTGATATTTAGTCGTTTTCAGCCAATTTTCTGGATTTTTGAAAATTTCACTTTTTTGTGAAAATATCCACTAAATGAGGAAATAATATGTGTGAGGGTACCCCAGGAGAGTTCCAAATGTGTGTGGTTAGAATATATATCCCACGGGGGTAAAATTGAAAAAAGTTGAAAAAAAATTTTTTTGGGACTTAGTCATTTTTACGTCAATTATCAGACTTTCAGATGGGGAAATGTGAGTGAGCGTTCCGATTTCAGTTCCAGAGCGATTCGCCCAATGAGTCCTTGATATTTAGTCGTTTTCAGCCAATTTTCTGGATTTTTGAAAATTTCACTTTTTTGTGAAAATATCCACTAAATGAGGGAATAATATGTGTGAGGGTACCCCAGGAGAGTTCAGAATGTGTGTGGGTAGAATATATATCCCACGGGGGAAAAATTGAAAAAAGTTTAAAAAAAATTTTTTTTGGACTTAGTCATTTTTACGGCGTTTATCAGACTTTCAGAGAGGGAAAATGTCAGTGAGCTTTCAGATTTCAGTTCCAGAGCGATTCGCCCAATGAGTCCTTGATATTCAGTTGTTTTCAGCCAATTTTCTGGATTTTTGAAAATTTCACTTTTTTGTGAAAATATCCACTAAATGAGGGAATAATATGTGTGAGGGTACCCCAGGAGAGTTCCAAATGTGTTTGGGTAGAACATATATCCCACGGGGGTAAAATTGAAAAACGTTGAAAAAAAATTTTTTTTGGACTTAGTCATTTTTCCGGCGTTTATCAGACTTTCAGATAGGGGAAATGTCAGTGAGCGTTCTGATTTCAGTTCCAGAGCGATTCGCCCAATGAGTCCTTGATATTTAGTCGTTTTCAGCCAATTTTCTGGATTTTTGAAAATTTCACTTTTTTGTGAAAATATCCACTAAATGAGGAAATAATATGTGTGAGGGTACCCCAGGAGAGTTCCAAATGTGTGTGGTTAGAATATATATCCCACGGGGGTAAAATTGAAAAAAGTTGAAAAAAAATTTTTTTGGGACTTAGTCATTTTTCCGGCGTTTATCAGACTTTCAGATGGGGAAATGTGAGTGAGCGTTCCGATTTCAGTTCCAGAGCGATTCGCCCAATGAGTCCTTGATATTTAGTCGTTTTCAGCCAATTTTCTGGATTTTTGAAAATTTCACTTTTTTGTGAAAATATCCACTAAATGAGGGAATAATATGTGTGAGGGTACCCCAGGAGAGTTCCAAATGTGTGTGGGTAGAATATATATCCCACGGGGGATAAAATTGAAAAAAGTTGAAAAAAATTTTTTTTTGGGACTTAGTCATTTTTCCGTCAATTATCAGACTTTCAGATGGGGAAATGTGAGTGAGCATTCCGATTTCAGTTCCAGAGCGATTCGCCCAATGAGTCCTTGATATTTAGTCGTTTTCAGCCAATTTTCTGGATTTTTGAAAATTTCACTTTTTTGTGAAAATATCCACTAAATGAGGAAATAATATGTGTGAGGGTACCCCAGGAGAGTTCCAAATGTGTGTGGTTAGAATATATATCCCACGGGGGTAAAATTGAAAAAAGTTGAAAAAAAATTTTTTTGGGACTTAGTCATTTTTACGTCAATTATCAGACTTTCAGATGGGGAAATGTGAGTGAGCGTTCCGATTTCAGTTCCAGAGCGATTCGCCCAATGAGTCCTTGATATTTAGTCGTTTTCAGCCAATTTTCTGGATTTTTAAAAATTTCACTTTTTTGTGAAAATATCCACTAAATGAGGGAATAATATGTGTGAGGGTACCCCAGGAGAGTTCAGAATGTGTGTGGGTAGAATATATATCCCACGGGGGAAAAATTGAAAAAAGTTTAAAAAAAATTTTTTTTGGACTTAGTCATTTTTCCGGCGTTTATCAGACTTTCAGAGAGGGAAAATGTCAGTGAGCTTTCAGATTTCAGTTCCAGAGCGATTCGCCCAATGAGTCCTTGATATTCAGTCGTTTTCAGGTAATTTTCAGGATTTTTGAAAATTTCACTTTTTTGTGAAAATATCCACTAAATGAGGGAATAATATGTGTGAGGGTACCCCAGGAGAGTTCCAAATGTGTTTGGGTAGAACATATATCCCACGGGGGTAAAATTGAAAAACGTTGAAAAAAAATTTTCTTTGGACTTAGTCATTTTTCCGGCGTTTATCAGACTTTCAGATAGGGGAAATGTCAGTGAGCGTTCTGATTTCAGTTCCAGAGCGATTCGCCCAATGAGTCCTTGATATTTAGTCATTTTCAGCCAATTTTCTGGATTTTTGAAAATTTCATTTTTTTGTGAAAATATCCACTAAATGAGGGAATAATATGTGTGAGGGTACCCCAGGAGAGTTCCAAATGTGTGTGGGTAGAATATATATCCCACGTGGGTAAAATTGAAAAAATTTTAAAAAAAATTTTTTTTGGGACTTAGTCATTTTTCCGGCGTTTATCAGACTTTCAGATAGGGGAAATGTGAGTGAGCGTTCCGATTTCAGTTGCAGAGCGATTCGCCCAATGAGTCCTTGATATTTAGTCGTTTTCAGCCAATTTTCTGGATTTTTGAAAATTTCACTTTTTTGTGAAAATATCCACTAAATGAGGGAATAATATGTGTGAGGGTACCCCAGGAGAGTTCCAAATGTGTTTGGGTAGAACATATATCCCACGGGGGTAAAATTCAAAAACGTTGAAAAAAAATTTTTTTTGGACTTAGTCATTTTTCCGGCGTTTATCAGACTTTCAGATAGGGGAAATGTCAGTGAGCGTTCTGATTTCAGTTCCAGAGCGATTCGCCCAATGAATCCTTGATATTTAGTCGTTTTCAGCCAATTTTCTGGATTTTTAAAAATTTCACTATTTTGTGAAAAAATCCACTAAATGAGGGAATAATATGTGTGAGGGTACCCCAGGAGAGTTCCAAATGTGTGTGGGTAGAATATATATCCCACGGGGATAAAATTGAAAAAAGTTGAAAAAAAATTTCTTTTGTACTTAGTAATTTTTCCGGCGTTCATCAGACTTTCAGATAGGGGAAATGTCAGTGAGCGTTCCGATTTCAGTTCCAGAGCGATTCGCCCAATGAGTCCTTGATATTTAGTCGTTTTCAGCCAATTTTCTGGATTTTTGAAAATTTCACTTTTTTGTGAAAATATCCACTAAATGAGGGAATAATATGTGTGAGGGTACCCCAGGAGAGTTCCAAATGTGTGTGGGTAGAATATATATCCCACGAGGGTAAAATTGAAAAAAGTTTAAAAAAATTTTTTTTTGGACTTTTCCGGCGTTTATCAGACTTTCAGATATGGAAAATGTCAGTGAGCGTTCAGATTTCAGTTCCAGAGCGATTCGCCCAATGAGTCCTTAATATTTAGTCGTTTTCAGCCAATTTTCTGGATTTTTAAAAATTTCACTATTTTGTGAAAATATCCACTAAATGAGGGAATAATATGTGTGAGGGTACCCCAGGAGAGTTCCAAATGTGTGTGGGTAGAATATATATCCCACGGGGATAAAATTGAAAAAAGTTGAAAAAAAATTTCTTTTGTACTTAGTAATTTTTCCGGCGTTCATCAGACTTTCAGATAGGGGAAATGTCAGTGAGCGTTCCGATTTCAGTTCCAGAGCGATTCGCCCAATGAATCCTTGATATTTAGTCATTTTCAGCCAATTTTCTGGATTTTTAAAAATTTCACTATTTTGTGAAAAAATCCACTAAATGAGGGAATAATATGTGTGAGGGTACCCCAGGAGAGTTCCAAATGTGTGTGGGTAGAATATATATCCCACGGGGATAAAATTGAAAAAAGTTGAAAAAAAATTTCTTTTGTACTTAGTAATTTTTCCGGCGTTCATCAGACTTTCAGATAGGGGAAATGTCAGTGAGCGTTCCGATTTCAGTTCCAGAGCGATTCGCCCAATGAGTCCTTGATATTTAGTCGTTTTCAGCCAATTTTCTGGATTTTTGAAAATTTCACTTTTTTGTGAAAATATCCACTAAATGAGGGAATAATATGTGTGAGGGTACCCCAGGAGAGTTCCAAATGTGTGTGGGTAGAATATATATCCCACGAGGGTAAAATTGAAAAAAGTTTAAAAAAATTTTTTTTGGACTTAGTCATTTTTACGGCGTTTATCAGACTTTCAGAGAGGGAAAATGTCAGTGAGCTTTCAGATTTCAGTTCCAGAGCGATTCGCCCAATGAGTCCTTGATATTCAGTCGTTTTCAGCCAATTTTCTGGATTTTTGAAAATTTCACTTTTTTGTGAAAATATCCTCTAAATGAGGGAATAATATGTATGAGGGTAACCCAGGAGAGTTCCAAATGTGTTTGGGTAGAATATATATCCCATGGGGGTAAAATTGAAAAAGTTGAAAAAAATTTTTTTTGGACTTAGTCATTTTTCCTGCGTTTATCAGACTTTCACAGAGGGGAAATGTTAGTGAGCTTTCCGATTTCAGTTCCAGATCGATTCGCCCAATGAGTCCTTGATATTTAGTCGTTTTCAGCCAATTTTCTGGATTTTGGAAAATTTCACTTTTTTGTGAAAATATCCACTAAATGAGGGAATAATTTGTGTGACGGAACCCCAGGAGAGTTCCAAATGTGTCTGGGTAGAATATATATCCCACGGGGATAAAATTGAAAAAAGTTGAAAAAAATTTTTTTTTTGGACTTAGTAATTTTTCCGGCGTTTATCAGACTTTCAGATAGGGGAAATGTCAGTGAGCGTTCCGATTTCAGTTCCAGAGCGATTCGCACAATGAGTCCTTGATATTTAGTCGTTTTCAGCCAATTTTCTGGATTTTTGAAAATTTCACTTTTTTGTGAAAATATCCACTAAATGAGGGAATAATATGTGTGAGGGTACCCCAGGAGAGTTCCAAATGTGTGTGGGTAGAATATATATCCCACGGGGGTAAAATTGAAAAAAGTTGAAAAAAAATTTTTTTTGGACTTAGTCATTTTTCCGGCGTTTATCAGACTTTCAGATAGAGGAAATGTCAGTGAGCGTTCTGATTTCAGTTCCAGAGCGATTCACCCAATGAGTCCTTGATATTTAGTCGTTTTAGGCTAATTTTCAGGATTTTTGAAAATTTCACTTTTTTGTGAAAATATCCACTAAATGAGGGAATAATATGTATGAGGGTACCCCAGGAGAGTTCCAAATGTGTGTGGTTAGAATATATATCCCACGAGGGTAAAATTGAAAAAAGTTTAAAAAAATTTTTTTTTGGACTTAGTCATTTTTCCGGCGTTTATCAGACTTTCAGATAGGGAAAATGTCAGTGAGCGTTCAGATTTCAGTTCCAGAGCGATTCATCCAATGAGTCCTTGATATTTAGTCGTTTTCAGCCAATGTTCTGGATTTTTAAAAATTTCACTTTTTTGTGAAAATATCCACTAAATGAGGGAATAATATGTGTGAGGGTACCCCAGGAGAGTTCCAAATGTGTGTGGGTAGAATATATATCCCACGGGGATAAAATTGAAAAAAGTTGAAAAAAAATTTCTTTTGTAGTTAGTAATTTTTCCGGCGTTCATCAGACTTTCAGATAGGGGAAATGTCAGTGAGCGTTCCGATTTCAGTTCCAGAGCGATTCGCCCAATGAATCCTTGATATTTAGTCGTTTTCAGCCAATTTTCTGGATTTTTGAAAATTTCACTTTTTTGTGAAAATATCCACTAAATGAGGGAATAATATGTGTGAGGGTACCCCAGGAGAGTTCCAAATGTGTTTGGGTAGAACATATATCCCACGGGGGTAAAATTCAAAAACGTTGAAAAAAAATTTTTTTTGGACTTAGTCATTTTTCCGGCGTTTATCAGACTTTCAGATAGGGGAAATGTCAGTGAGCGTTCTGATTTCAGTTCCAGAGCGATTCGCCCAATGAATCCTTGATATTTAGTCGTTTTCAGCCAATTTTCTGGATTTTTAAAAATTTCACTATTTTGTGAAAAAATCCACTAAATGAGGGAATAATATGTGTGAGGGTACCCCAGGAGAGTTCCAAATGTGTGTGGGTAGAATATATATCCCACGGGGATAAAATTGAAAAAAGTTGAAAAAAAATTTCTTTTGTACTTAGTAATTTTTCCGGCGTTCATCAGACTTTCAGATAGGGGAAATGTCAGTGAGCGTTCCGATTTCAGTTCCAGAGCGATTCGCCCAATGAGTCCTTGATATTTAGTCGTTTTCAGCCAATTTTCTGGATTTTTGAAAATTTCACTTTTTTGTGAAAATATCCACTAAATGAGGGAATAATATGTGTGAGGGTACCCCAGGAGAGTTCCAAATGTGTGTGGGTAGAATATATATCCCACGAGGGTAAAATTGAAAAAAGTTTAAAAAAATTTTTTTTTGGACTTTTCCGGCGTTTATCAGACTTTCAGATATGGAAAATGTCAGTGAGCGTTCAGATTTCAGTTCCAGAGCGATTCGCCCAATGAGTCCTTAATATTTAGTCGTTTTCAGCCAATTTTCTGGATTTTTAAAAATTTCACTATTTTGTGAAAATATCCACTAAATGAGGGAATAATATGTGTGAGGGTACCCCAGGAGAGTTCCAAATGTGTGTGGGTAGAATATATATCCCACGGGGATAAAATTGAAAAAAGTTGAAAAAAAATTTCTTTTGTACTTAGTAATTTTTCCGGCGTTCATCAGACTTTCAGATAGGGGAAATGTCAGTGAGCGTTCCGATTTCAGTTCCAGAGCGATTCGCCCAATGAATCCTTGATATTTAGTCATTTTCAGCCAATTTTCTGGATTTTTAAAAATTTCACTATTTTGTGAAAAAATCCACTAAATGAGGGAATAATATGTGTGAGGGTACCCCAGGAGAGTTCCAAATGTGTGTGGGTAGAATATATATCCCACGGGGATAAAATTGAAAAAAGTTGAAAAAAAATTTCTTTTGTACTTAGTAATTTTTCCGGCGTTCATCAGACTTTCAGATAGGGGAAATGTCAGTGAGCGTTCCGATTTCAGTTCCAGAGCGATTCGCCCAATGAGTCCTTGATATTTAGTCGTTTTCAGCCAATTTTCTGGATTTTTGAAAATTTCACTTTTTTGTGAAAATATCCACTAAATGAGGGAATAATATGTGTGAGGGTACCCCAGGAGAGTTCCAAATGTGTGTGGGTAGAATATATATCCCACGAGGGTAAAATTGAAAAAAGTTTAAAAAAATTTTTTTTGGACTTAGTCATTTTTACGGCGTTTATCAGACTTTCAGAGAGGGAAAATGTCAGTGAGCTTTCAGATTTCAGTTCCAGAGCGATTCGCCCAATGAGTCCTTGATATTCAGTCGTTTTCAGCCAATTTTCTGGATTTTTGAAAATTTCACTTTTTTGTGAAAATATCCTCTAAATGAGGGAATAATATGTATGAGGGTAACCCAGGAGAGTTCCAAATGTGTTTGGGTAGAATATATATCCCATGGGGGTAAAATTGAAAAAGTTGAAAAAAATTTTTTTTGGACTTAGTCATTTTTCCTGCGTTTATCAGACTTTCACAGAGGGGAAATGTTAGTGAGCTTTCCGATTTCAGTTCCAGATCGATTCGCCCAATGAGTCCTTGATATTTAGTCGTTTTCAGCCAATTTTCTGGATTTTGGAAAATTTCACTTTTTTGTGAAAATATCCACTAAATGAGGGAATAATTTGTGTGACGGAACCCCAGGAGAGTTCCAAATGTGTCTGGGTAGAATATATATCCCACGGGGATAAAATTGAAAAAAGTTGAAAAAAATTTTTTTTTTGGACTTAGTAATTTTTCCGGCGTTTATCAGACTTTCAGATAGGGGAAATGTCAGTGAGCGTTCCGATTTCAGTTCCAGAGCGATTCGCACAATGAGTCCTTGATATTTAGTCGTTTTCAGCCAATTTTCTGGATTTTTGAAAATTTCACTTTTTTGTGAAAATATCCACTAAATGAGGGAATAATATGTGTGAGGGTACCCCAGGAGAGTTCCAAATGTGTGTGGGTAGAATATATATCCCACGGGGGTAAAATTGAAAAAAGTTGAAAAAAAATTTTTTTTGGACTTAGTCATTTTTCCGGCGTTTATCAGACTTTCAGATAGAGGAAATGTCAGTGAGCGTTCTGATTTCAGTTCCAGAGCGATTCACCCAATGAGTCCTTGATATTTAGTCGTTTTAGGCTAATTTTCAGGATTTTTGAAAATTTCACTTTTTTGTGAAAATATCCACTAAATGAGGGAATAATATGTATGAGGGTACCCCAGGAGAGTTCCAAATGTGTGTGGTTAGAATATATATCCCACGAGGGTAAAATTGAAAAAAGTTTAAAAAAATTTTTTTTTGGACTTAGTCATTTTTCCGGCGTTTATCAGACTTTCAGATAGGGAAAATGTCAGTGAGCGTTCAGATTTCAGTTCCAGAGCGATTCATCCAATGAGTCCTTGATATTTAGTCGTTTTCAGCCAATGTTCTGGATTTTTAAAAATTTCACTTTTTTGTGAAAATATCCACTAAATGAGGGAATAATATGTGTGAGGGTACCCCAGGAGAGTTCCAAATGTGTGTGGGTAGAATATATATCCCACGGGGATAAAATTGAAAAAAGTTGAAAAAAAATTTCTTTTGTAGTTAGTAATTTTTCCGGCGTTCATCAGACTTTCAGATAGGGGAAATGTCAGTGAGCGTTCCGATTTCAGTTCCAGAGCGATTCGCCCAATGAATCCTTGATATTTAGTCGTTTTCAGCCAATTTTCAGGATTTTTGAAAATTTCACTTTTTTGTGAAAATATCCTCTAAATGAGGGAATAATATGTATGAGGGTACCCCAGGAGAGTTCCAAATGTGTGTGGGTAGAATATATATCCCATGGGGGTAAAATTGAAAAAGTTGAAAAAAATTTTTTTTGGACTTAGTCATTTTTCCGGCGTTTATCAGACTTTCACAGAGGGGAAATGTTAGTGAGCTTTCCGATTTCAGTTCCAGATCGATTCGCCCAATGAGTCCTTGATATTTAGTCGTTTTCAGCCAATTTTCTGGATTTTGGAAAATTTCACTTTTTTGTGAAAATATCCACTAAATGAGGGAATAATTTGTGTGACGGAACCCCAGGAGAGTTCCAAATGTGTCTGGGTAGAATATATATCCCACGGGGATAAAATTGAAAAAAGTTGAAAAAAAATTTTTTTTTGGACTTAGTAATTTTTCCGGCGTTTATCAGACTTTCAGATAGGGGAAATGTCAGTGAGCAATCCGATATCAGTTCCAGAACGATTCGCCCAATGAGTCCTTGATATTTAGTCATTTTCAGCCAATTTTCTGGATTTTTAAAAATTTCACTATTTTGTGAAAAAATCCACTAAATGAGGGAATAATATGTGTGAGGGTACCCCAGGAGAGTTCCAAATGTGTGTGGGTAGAATATATATCCCACGGGGATAAAATTGAAAAAAGTTGAAAAAAAATTTCTTTTGTACTTAGTAATTTTTCCGGCGTTCATCAGACTTTCAGATAGGGGAAATGTCAGTGAGCGTTCCGATTTCAGTTCCAGAGCGATTCGCCCAATGAGTCCTTGATATTTAGTCGTTTTCAGCCAATTTTCTGGATTTTTGAAAATTTCACTTTTTTGTGAAAATATCCACTAAATGAGGGAATAATATGTGTGAGGGTACCCCAGGAGAGTTCCAAATGTGTGTGGGTAGAATATATATCCCACGAGGGTAAAATTGAAAAAAGTTTAAAAAAATTTTTTTTGGACTTAGTCATTTTTACGGCGTTTATCAGACTTTCAGAGAGGGAAAATGTCAGTGAGCTTTCAGATTTCAGTTCCAGAGCGATTCGCCCAATGAGTCCTTGATATTCAGTCGTTTTCAGCCAATTTTCTGGATTTTTGAAAATTTCACTTTTTTGTGAAAATATCCTCTAAATGAGGGAATAATATGTATGAGGGTAACCCAGGAGAGTTCCAAATGTGTTTGGGTAGAATATATATCCCATGGGGGTAAAATTGAAAAAGTTGAAAAAAATTTTTTTTGGACTTAGTCATTTTTCCTGCGTTTATCAGACTTTCACAGAGGGGAAATGTTAGTGAGCTTTCCGATTTCAGTTCCAGATCGATTCGCCCAATGAGTCCTTGATATTTAGTCGTTTTCAGCCAATTTTCTGGATTTTGGAAAATTTCACTTTTTTGTGAAAATATCCACTAAATGAGGGAATAATTTGTGTGACGGAACCCCAGGAGAGTTCCAAATGTGTCTGGGTAGAATATATATCCCACGGGGATAAAATTGAAAAAAGTTGAAAAAAATTTTTTTTTTGGACTTAGTAATTTTTCCGGCGTTTATCAGACTTTCAGATAGGGGAAATGTCAGTGAGCGTTCCGATTTCAGTTCCAGAGCGATTCGCACAATGAGTCCTTGATATTTAGTCGTTTTCAGCCAATTTTCTGGATTTTTGAAAATTTCACTTTTTTGTGAAAATATCCACTAAATGAGGGAATAATATGTGTGAGGGTACCCCAGGAGAGTTCCAAATGTGTGTGGGTAGAATATATATCCCACGGGGGTAAAATTGAAAAAAGTTGAAAAAAAATTTTTTTTGGACTTAGTCATTTTTCCGGCGTTTATCAGACTTTCAGATAGAGGAAATGTCAGTGAGCGTTCTGATTTCAGTTCCAGAGCGATTCACCCAATGAGTCCTTGATATTTAGTCGTTTTAGGCTAATTTTCAGGATTTTTGAAAATTTCACTTTTTTGTGAAAATATCCACTAAATGA
The DNA here is from genome assembly GCF_046119375.1 of Phyllobates terribilis. Taxonomy (NCBI): domain Eukaryota; kingdom Metazoa; phylum Chordata; class Amphibia; order Anura; family Dendrobatidae; genus Phyllobates; species Phyllobates terribilis. Next base: position 8,162,163 of record NW_027362805.1, on the reverse strand, counting down.
GGGAATAATATGTATGAGGGTACCCCAGGAGAGTTCCAAATGTGTGTGGTTAGAATATATATCCCACGAGGGTAAAATTGAAAAAAGTTTAAAAAAATTTTTTTTTGGACTTAGTCATTTTTCCGGCGTTTATCAGACTTTCAGATAGGGAAAATGTCAGTGAGCGTTCAGATTTCAGTTCCAGAGCGATTCATCCAATGAGTCCTTGATATTTAGTCGTTTTCAGCCAATGTTCTGGATTTTTAAAAATTTCACTTTTTTGTGAAAATATCCACTAAATGAGGGAATAATATGTGTGAGGGTACCCCAGGAGAGTTCCAAATGTGTGTGGGTAGAATATATATCCCACGGGGATAAAATTGAAAAAAGTTGAAAAAAAATTTCTTTTGTACTTAGTAATTTTTCCGGCGTTCATCAGACTTTCAGATAGGGGAAATGTCAGTGAGCGTTCCGATTTCAGTTCCAGAGCGATTCGCCCAATGAATCCTTGATATTTAGTCGTTTTCAGCCAATTTTCAGGATTTTTGAAAATTTCACTTTTTTGTGAAAATATCCTCTAAATGAGGGAATAATATGTATGAGGGTACCCCAGGAGAGTTCCAAATGTGTGTGGGTAGAATATATATCCCATGGGGGTAAAATTGAAAAAGTTGAAAAAAATTTTTTTTGGACTTAGTCATTTTTCCGGCGTTTATCAGACTTTCACAGAGGGGAAATGTTAGTGAGCTTTCCGATTTCAGTTCCAGATCGATTCGCCCAATGAGTCCTTGATATTTAGTCGTTTTCAGCCAATTTTCTGGATTTTGGAAAATTTCACTTTTTTGTGAAAATATCCACTAAATGAGGGAATAATTTGTGTGACGGAACCCCAGGAGAGTTCCAAATGTGTCTGGGTAGAATATATATCCCACGGGGATAAAATTGAAAAAAGTTGAAAAAAAATTTTTTTTTGGACTTAGTAATTTTTCCGGCGTTTATCAGACTTTCAGATAGGGGAAATGTCAGTGAGCAATCCGATATCAGTTCCAGAACGATTCGCCCAATGAGTCCTTGATATTTAGTCATTTTCAGCCAATTTTCTGGATTTTTGAAAATTTCACTATTTTGTGAAAATATCCACTAAATGAGGGAATAATATGTGTGAGGTTACCCCAGGAGAGTTCCAAATGTGTGTGGGTAGAATATATATCCCACGGGGGTAAAATTTAAAAAAGTTGAAAAAAATTATTTTTTGGGACTTAGTCATTTTTCCGGCAATTATCAGACTTTCAGATGGGGACATGTGAGTGAGCGTTCCGATTTCAGTACCAGAGCGATTCGCCCAATGAGTCCTTGATATTTAGTCGTTTTCAGCCAATTTTCAGGATTTTTGAAAATTTCACTTTTTTGTGAAAATATCCACTAAATGAGGGAATAATATGTGTGAGGGTACCCCAGGAGAGTTCCAAATGTGTGTGGGTAGAATATATATCCCACGGGGGTAAAATTGAAAAAAGTTGAAAAAAATTTTTTTTGGACTTAGTAATTTTTCCGGCGTTTATCAGACTTTCAGATAGGGGAAATGTGAGTGAGCGTTCCGATTTCAGTTCCAGAGCGATTCGCCCAATTAGTCCTTGATATTTAGTCGTTTTCAGCCAATTTTCTGGATTTTTGAAAATTTCACTTTTTTGTGAAAATATCCACTAAATGAGGGAATAATATGTGTGAGGGTACCCCAGGAGAGTTCCAAATGTGTGTGGGTAGAATATATATCCCACGGGGGTAAAATTGAAAAAAGTTGAAAAAAAATTTTTTTTGGACTTAGTCATTTTTCCGGCGTTTATCAGACTTTCAGATAGAGGAAATGTCAGTGAGCGTTCTGATTTCAGTTCCAGAGCGATTCACCCAATGAGTCCTTGATATTTAGTCGTTTTAGGCTAATTTTCAGGATTTTTGAAAATTTCACTTTTTTGTGAAAATATCCACTAAATGAGGGAATAATATGTATGAGGGTACCCCAGGAGAGTTCCAAATGTGTGTGGTTAGAATATATATCCCACGAGGGTAAAATTGAAAAAAGTTTAAAAAAATTTTTTTTTGGACTGTCATTTTTCCGGCGTTTATCAGACTTTCAGATAGGGAAAATGTCAGTGAGCGTTCAGATTTCAGTTCCAGAGCGATTCATCCAATGAGTCCTTGATATTTAGTCGTTTTCAGCCAATGTTCTGGATTTTTAAAAATTTCACTTTTTTGTGAAAATATCCACTAAATGAGGGAATAATATGTGTGAGGGTACCCCAGAAGAGTTCCAAATGTGTGTGGGTAGAATATATATCCCACGGGGATAAAATTGAAAAAAGTTGAAAAAAAATTTCTTTTGTACTTAGTAATTTTTCCGGCGTTCATCAGACTTTCAGATAGGGGAAATGTCAGTGAGCGTTCCGATTTCAGTTCCAGAGCGATTCGCCCAATGAATCCTTGATATTTAGTCGTTTTCAGCCAATTTTCAGGATTTTTGAAAATTTCACTTTTTTGTGAAAATATCCTCTAAATGAGGGAATAATATGTATGAGGGTACCCCAGGAGAGTTCAAAATGTGTGTGGGTAGAATATATATCCCACGGGGTTAAAATTGAAAAAAGTTTTAAAAAAATTTTTTTTGGACTTAGTCATTTTTCCGGCGTTTATCAGACTTTCAGATAGGGAAAATGTCAGTGAGCTTTCAGATTTCAGTTCCAGATCGATTCGCCCAATGAGTCCTTGATATTTAGTCGTTTTCAGCCAATTTTCTGGATTTTGGAAAATTTCACTTTTTTGTGAAAATATCCACTAAATGAGGGAATAATTTGTGTGACGGAACCCCAGGAGAGTTCCAAATGTGTCTGGGTAGAATATATATCCCACGGGGATAAAATTGAAAAAAGTTGAAAAAAAATTTTTTTTTGGACTTAGTAATTTTTCCGGCGTTTATCAGACTTTCAGATAGGGGAAATGTCAGTGAGCATTCCGATATCAGTTCCAGAGCGATTCGCCCAATGAGTCCTTGATATTTAGTCATTTTCAGCCAATTTTCTGGATTTTTGAAAATTTCACTATTTTGTGAAAATATCCACTAAATGAGGGAATAATATGTGTGAGGTTACCCCAGGAGAGTTCCAAATGTGTGTGGGTAGAATATATATCCCACGGGGGTAAAATTGAAAAAAGTTGAAAAAAATTATTTTTTGGGACTTAGTCATTTTTCCGGCAATTATCAGACTTTCAGATGGGGACATGTGAGTGAGCGTTCCGATTTCAGTACCAGAGCGATTCGCCCAATGAGTCCTTGATATTTAGTCGTTTTCAGCCAATTTTCTGGATTTTTAAAATTTTCACTTTTTTGTGAAAATATCCACTAAATGAGGGAATAATATGTGTGAGGGTATCCCAGGAGAGTTCCAAATGTGTGTGGGCAGAATATATATCCCACGGGGATAAAATTGAAAAAAGTTGAAAAAAATTTTTTTTTGGACTCACTAATTTTTCCGGCGTTCATCAGACTTTCAGATAGGGGAAATGTCAGTGAGCGTTCCGATTTCAGTTCCAGAGCGATTAGCCCAATGAGTCCTTGATATTTAGTCGTTTTCAGCCAATTTTCTGGATTTTTAAAAATTTCACTTTTTTGTGAAAATATCCACTAAATGAGGGAATAATATGTATGAGGGTAACCCAGGAGAGTTCCAAATGTGTGTGGGTAGAATATATATCCCACGGGGGTAAAATTGAAAAAAGTTGAAAAAATATTTTTTTGGACTTAGTAATTTTTCCGGCGTTTATCAGACTTTCAGATAGGGAAAATGTCAGTCAGCTTTCAGATTTCAGTTCCAGAGCGATTCGCCCAATGAGTCCTTGATATTCAGTCGTTTTCAGCCAATTTTCTGGATTTTTGAAAATTTCACTTTTTTGTGAAAATATCCACTAAATGAGGGAATAATATGTGTGAGGGAACCCCAGGAGAGTTCCAAATGTGTGTGGGTAGAATATATATCACACGGGGATAAAATTGAAAAAAGTTGAAAAAAAATTTTTTTTTGGACTTAGTAATTGTTCCGGCGTTTATCAGACTTTCAGATAGGGGAAATGTCAGTGAGCGTTCCGATTTCAGTTCCAGAGCGATTCGTCCAATGAGTCCTTGATATTTAGTCGTTTTCAGCCAATTTTCTGGGTTTTTAAAAATTTCACTTTTTTGTGAAAATATCCACTAAATGAGGGAATAATATGTGTGAGGGTACCCCAGGAGAGTTCAAAATGTGTGTGGGTAGATTATATATCCCTCGGGGGTAAAATTGAAAAAAGTTTTAAAAAAATTTTTTGGGGACTTAGTCATTTTTCCGGCGTTTATCAGACTTTCAGATAGGGAAAATGTCAGTGAGCTTTCAGATTTCAGTTCCAGAGCGATTCGCCCAATGAGTCCTTGATATTCAGTCGTTTTCAGCCAATTTTCTGGATTTTTGAAAATTTCACTTTTTTGTGAAAATATCCATTAAATGAGGGAATAATATGTGTGAGGGTACCCCAGGAGAGTTCCAAATGTGTTTGGGTAGAATATATATCCCACGGGGGTAAAATTGAAAAAAGTTGAAAAAAAATTTTTTTTGGACTTAGTCATTTTTCCGGCGTTTATCAGACTTTCAGATAGGGGAAATGTCAGCGAGCGTTCTGATTTCAGTTCCAGAGCGATTCGCCCAATGAGTCCTTGATATTTAGTCGTTTTCAGCCAATTTTCAGGATTTTTGAAAATTTCACTTTTTTGTGAAAATATCCACTAAATGAGGGAATAATATGTATGAGGGTACCCCAGGAGAGTTCCAAATGTGTGTGGGTAGAATATATATCCCACGGGGGATAAAATTGAAAAAAGTTGAAAAAAATATTTTTTTGGGACTTAGTCATTTTTCCGGCAATTATCAGACTTTCAGATGGGGAAATGTGAGTGAGCGTTCCGATTTCAGTTCCAGAGCGATTCGCCAAATGAGTCCTTGATATTTAGTCGTTTTCAGCCAATTTTCTGGATTTTTGAAAATTTCACTTTTTTGTGAAAATATCCACTAAATGAGGGAATAATATGTGTGAGGGTACCCCAGGAGAGTTCCAAATGTGTGTGGGTAGAATATATATCCCACGGGGGTAAAATTGAAAAAAGTTAAAAAAATTTTTTTTTGGGACTTAGTCATTTTTCCGCCGTTTATCAGACTTTCAGATAGGGGAAATGTGAGTGAGCGTTCCGATTTCAGTTGCAGAGCGATTCGCCCAATGAGTCCTTGATATTTAGTCGTTTTCAGCCAATTTTCAGGATTTTTGAAAATTTCACTTTTTTGTGAAAATATCCACTAAATGAGGGAATAATATGTATGAGGGTACCCCAGGAGAGTTCCAAATGTGTGTGGGTAGAATATATATCCCACGGGGGATGAAATTTAAAAAAGTTGAAAAAAATTTTTTTTTGGGACTTAGTCATTTTTCCGTCAATTATCAGACTTTCAGATGGGGAAATGTGAGTGAGCGTTCCGATTTCAGTTCCAGAGCGATTCGCCCAATGAGTCCTTGATATTTAGTCGTTTTCAGCCAATTTTCTGGATTTTTGAAAATTTCACTTTTTTGTGAAAATATCCACTAAATGAGGGAATAATATGTGTGAGGGTACCCCAGGAGAGTTCAGAATGTGTGTGGGTAGAATATATATCCCACGGGGGAAAAATTGAAAAAAGTTTAAAAAAAATTTTTTTTGGACTTAGTCATTTTTACGGCGTTTATCAGACTTTCAGAGAGGGAAAATGTCAGTGAGCTTTCAGATTTCAGTTCCAGAGCGATTCGCCCAATGAGTCCTTGATATTCAGTTGTTTTCAGCCAATTTTCTGGATTTTTGAAAATTTCACTTTTTTGTGAAAATATCCACTAAATGAGGGAATAATATGTGTGAGGGTACCCCAGGAGAGTTCCAAATGTGTTTGGGTAGAACATATATCCCACGGGGGTAAAATTGAAAAACGTTGAAAAAAAATTTTTTTTGGACTTAGTCATTTTTCCGGCGTTTATCAGACTTTCAGATAGGGGAAATGTCAGTGAGCGTTCTGATTTCAGTTCCAGAGCGATTCGCCCAATGAATCCTTGATATTTAGTCGTTTTCAGCCAATTTTCAGGATTTTTGAAAATTTCACTTTTTTGTGAAAATATCCACTAAATGAGGGAATAATATGTGTGAGGGTATCCCAGGAGAGTTCCAAATGTGTGTGGGTAGAATATATATCCCACGGGGATAAAATTGAAAAAAGTTGAAAAAAATTTTTTTTTGGACTTACTAATTTTTTCGGCGTTCATCAGACTTTCAAATAGGGGAAATGTCAGTGAGCATTCCGATATCAGTTCCAGAGCGATTCGCCCAATGAGTCCTTGATATTTAGTCGTTTTCAGCCAATTTTCTGGATTTTTGAAAATTTCACTTTTTTGTGAAAATATCCACTAAATGAGGAAATAATATGTGTGAGGGTACCCCAGGAGAGTTCCAAATGTGTTTGGTTAGAATATATATCCCACGGGGGTAAAATTGAAAAAAGTTGAAAAAAAATTTTTTTGGGACTTAGTCATTTTTCCGGCGTTTATCAGACTTTCAGATGGGGAAATGTGAGTGAGTGTTCCGATTTCAGTTCCAGAGCAATTCGCCCAATGAGTCCTTGATATTTAGTCGTTTTCGGCCAATTTTCTGGATTTTTGAAAATTTCACTTTTTTGTGAAAATATCCACTAAATGAGGGAATAATATGTATGAGGGTACCCCAGGAGAGTTCCAAATGTGTGTGGGTAGAATATATATCCCACGGGGGTAAAATTGAAAAAAGTTAAAAAAAAATTTTTTTGGGACTTAGTCATTTTTCCGGCGTTTATCAGACTTTCAGATAGGGGAAATGTGAGTGAGCGTTCCGAATTCAGTTGCAGAGCGATTCGCCCAATGAGTCCTTGATATTTAGTCGTTTTCAGCCAATTTTCAGGATTTTTGAAAATTTCACTTTTTTGTGAAAATATCCACTAAATGAGGGAATAATATGTATGAGGGTACACCAGGAGAGTTCCAAATGTGTGTGGGTAGAATATATATCCCACGGGGGATAAAATTGAAAAAAGTTGAAAAAAATTTTTTTTTGGGACTTAGTCATTTTTCCGTCAATTATCAGACTTTCAGATGGGGAAATGTGAGTGAGCGTTCCGATTTCAGTTCCAGAGCGATTCGCCCAATGAGTCCTTGATATTTAGTCGTTTTCAGCCAATTTTCTGGATTTTTGAAAATTTCACTTTTTTGTGAAAATATCCACTAAATGAGGGAATAATATGTGTGAGGGTACCCCAGGAGAATTCCAAATGTGTGTGGTTAGAATATATATCCCACGGGGGTAAAATTGAAAAAAGTTGAAAAAAAATTTTTTTTGGACTTAGTCATTTTTCCGGCGTTTATCAGACTTTCAGATAGGGGAAATGTCAGTGAGCGTTCTGATTTCAGTTCCAGAGCGATTCGCCCAATGAGTCCTTGATATTTAGTCGTTTTCAGCCAATTTTCTGGATTTTTGAAAATTTCACTTTTTTGTGAAAATATCCACTAAATGAGGAAATAATATGTGTGAGGGTACCCCAGGAGAGTTCCAAATGTGTGTGGTTAGAATATATATCCCACGGGGGTAAAATTGAAAAAAGTTGAAAAAAAATTTTTTTGGGACTTAGTCATTTTTACGTCAATTATCAGACTTTCAGATGGGGAAATGTGAGTGAGCGTTCCGATTTCAGTTCCAGAGCGATTCGCCCAATGAGTCCTTGATATTTAGTCGTTTTCAGCCAATTTTCTGGATTTTTGAAAATTTCACTTTTTTGTGAAAATATCCACTAAATGAGGGAATAATATGTGTGAGGGTACCCCAGGAGAGTTCAGAATGTGTGTGGGTAGAATATATATCCCACGGGGGAAAAATTGAAAAAAGTTTAAAAAAAATTTTTTTTGGACTTAGTCATTTTTACGGCGTTTATCAGACTTTCAGAGAGGGAAAATGTCAGTGAGCTTTCAGATTTCAGTTCCAGAGCGATTCGCCCAATGAGTCCTTGATATTCAGTTGTTTTCAGCCAATTTTCTGGATTTTTGAAAATTTCACTTTTTTGTGAAAATATCCACTAAATGAGGGAATAATATGTGTGAGGGTACCCCAGGAGAGTTCCAAATGTGTTTGGGTAGAACATATATCCCACGGGGGTAAAATTGAAAAACGTTGAAAAAAAATTTTTTTTGGACTTAGTCATTTTTCCGGCGTTTATCAGACTTTCAGATAGGGGAAATGTCAGTGAGCGTTCTGATTTCAGTTCCAGAGCGATTCGCCCAATGAGTCCTTGATATTTAGTCGTTTTCAGCCAATTTTCTGGATTTTTGAAAATTTCACTTTTTTGTGAAAATATCCACTAAATGAGGAAATAATATGTGTGAGGGTACCCCAGGAGAGTTCCAAATGTGTGTGGTTAGAATATATATCCCACGGGGGTAAAATTGAAAAAAGTTGAAAAAAAATTTTTTTGGGACTTAGTCATTTTTCCGGCGTTTATCAGACTTTCAGATGGGGAAATGTGAGTGAGCGTTCCGATTTCAGTTCCAGAGCGATTCGCCCAATGAGTCCTTGATATTTAGTCGTTTTCAGCCAATTTTCTGGATTTTTGAAAATTTCACTTTTTTGTGAAAATATCCACTAAATGAGGGAATAATATGTGTGAGGGTACCCCAGGAGAGTTCCAAATGTGTGTGGGTAGAATATATATCCCACGGGGGATAAAATTGAAAAAAGTTGAAAAAAATTTTTTTTTGGGACTTAGTCATTTTTCCGTCAATTATCAGACTTTCAGATGGGGAAATGTGAGTGAGCATTCCGATTTCAGTTCCAGAGCGATTCGCCCAATGAGTCCTTGATATTTAGTCGTTTTCAGCCAATTTTCTGGATTTTTGAAAATTTCACTTTTTTGTGAAAATATCCACTAAATGAGGAAATAATATGTGTGAGGGTACCCCAGGAGAGTTCCAAATGTGTGTGGTTAGAATATATATCCCACGGGGGTAAAATTGAAAAAAGTTGAAAAAAAATTTTTTTGGGACTTAGTCATTTTTACGTCAATTATCAGACTTTCAGATGGGGAAATGTGAGTGAGCGTTCCGATTTCAGTTCCAGAGCGATTCGCCCAATGAGTCCTTGATATTTAGTCGTTTTCAGCCAATTTTCTGGATTTTTGAAAATTTCACTTTTTTGTGAAAATATCCACTAAATGAGGGAATAATATGTGTGAGGGTACCCCAGGAGAGTTCAGAATGTGTGTGGGTAGAATATATATCCCACGGGGGAAAAATTGAAAAAAGTTTAAAAAAAATTTTTTTTGGACTTAGTCATTTTTACGGCGTTTATCAGACTTTCAGAGAGGGAAAATGTCAGTGAGCTTTCAGATTTCAGTTCCAGAGCGATTCGCCCAATGAGTCCTTGATATTCAGTTGTTTTCAGCCAATTTTCTGGATTTTTGAAAATTTCACTTTTTTGTGAAAATATCCACTAAATGAGGGAATAATTTGTGTGAGGGTACCCCAGGAGAGTTCCAAATGTGTTTGGGTAGAACATATATCCCACGGGGGTAAAATTGAAAAACGTTGAAAAAAAATTTTTTTTGGACTTAGTCATTTTTCCGGCGTTTATCAGACTTTCAGATAGGGGAAATGTCAGTGAGCGTTCTGATTTCAGTTCCAGAGCGATTCGCCCAATGAATCCTTGATATTTAGTCGTTTTCAGCCAATTTTCAGGATTTTTGAAAATTTCACTTTTTTGTGAAAATATCCACTAAATGAGGGAATAATATGTGTGAGGGTATCCCAGGAGAGTTCCAAATGTGTGTGGGTAGAATATATATCCCACGGGGATAAAATTGAAAAAAGTTGAAAAAAAATTTTTTTTGGACTTAGTCATTTTTCCGGCGTTTATCAGACTTTCAGAGAGGGAAAATGTCAGTGAGCTTTCAGATTTCAGTTCCAGAGTGATTCGCCCAATGAGTCCTTGATATTCAGTCATTTTCAGGTAATTTTCTGGATTTTTGAAAATTTCACTTTTTTGTGAAAATATCCACTAAATGAGGGAATAATATGTGTGAGGGTACCCCAGGAGAGTTCCAAATGTGTTTGGGTAGAACATATATCCCACGGGGGTAAAATTGAAAAACGTTGAAAAAAAATTTTTTTTGGACTTAGTCATTTTTCCGGCGTTTATCAGACTTTCAGATAGGGGAAATGTCAGTGAGCGTTCTGATTTCAGTTCCAGAGCGATTCGCCCAATGAGTCCTTGATATTTAGTCGTTTTCAGCCAATTTTCTGGATTTTTGAAAATTTCACTTTTTTGTGAAAATATCCACTAAATGAGGAAATAATATGTGTGAGGGTACCCCAGGAGAGTTCCAAATGTGTGTGGTTAGAATATATATCCCACGGGGGTAAAATTGAAAAAAGTTGAAAAAAAATTTTTTTGGGACTTAGTCATTTTTCCGGCGTTTATCAGACTTTCAGATGGGGAAATGTGAGTGAGCGTTCCGATTTCAGTTCCAGAGCGATTCGCCCAATGAGTCCTTGATATTTAGTCGTTTTCAGCCAATTTTCTGGATTTTTGAAAATTTCACTTTTTTGTGAAAATATCCACTAAATGAGGGAATAATATGTGTGAGGGTACCCCAGGAGAGTTCCAAATGTGTGTGGGTAGAATATATATCCCACGGGGGTAAAATTGAAAAAAGTTAAAAAAAAATTTTTTTGGGACTTAGTCATTTTTCCGGCGTTTATCAGACTTTCAGATAGGGGAAATGTGAGTGAGCGTTCCGATTTCAGTTGCAGAGCGATTCGCCCAATGAGTCCTTGATATTTAGTCGTTTTCAGCCAATTTTCAGGATTTTTGAAAATTTCACTTTTTTGTGAAAATATCCACTAAATGAGGGAATAATATGTATGAGGGTACACCAGGAGAGTTCCAAATGTGTGTGGGTAGAATATATATCCCACGGGGGATAAAATTGAAAAAAGTTGAAAAAAATTTTTTTTTGGGACTTAGTCATTTTTCCGTCAATTATCAGACTTTCAGATGGGGAAATGTGAGTGAGCATTCCGATTTCAGTTCCAGAGCGATTCGCCCAATGAGTCCTTGATATTTAGTCGTTTTCAGCCAATTTTCTGGATTTTTGAAAATTTCACTTTTTTGTGAAAATATCCACTAAATGAGGAAATAATATGTGTGAGGGTACCCCAGGAGAGTTCCAAATGTGTGTGGTTAGAATATATATCCCACGGGGGTAAAATTGAAAAAAGTTGAAAAAAAATTTTTTTGGGACTTAGTCATTTTTACGTCAATTATCAGACTTTCAGATGGGGAAATGTGAGTGAGCGTTCCGATTTCAGTTCCAGAGCGATTCGCCCAATGAGTCCTTGATATTTAGTCGTTTTCAGCCAATTTTCTGGATTTTTGAAAATTTCACTTTTTTGTGAAAATATCCACTAAATGAGGGAATAATATGTGTGAGGGTACCCCAGGAGAGTTCAGAATGTGTGTGGGTAGAATATATATCCCACGGGGGAAAAATTGAAAAAAGTTTAAAAAAAATTTTTTTTGGACTTAGTCATTTTTACGGCGTTTATCAGACTTTCAGAGAGGGAAAATGTCAGTGAGCTTTCAGATTTCAGTTCCAGAGCGATTCGCCCAATGAGTCCTTGATATTCAGTTGTTTTCAGCCAATTTTCTGGATTTTTGAAAATTTCACTTTTTTGTGAAAATATCCACTAAATGAGGGAATAATATGTGTGAGGGTACCCCAGGAGAGTTCCAAATGTGTTTGGGTAGAACATATATCCCACGGGGGTAAAATTGAAAAACGTTGAAAAAAAATTTTTTTTGGACTTAGTCATTTTTCCGGCGTTTATCAGACTTTCAGATAGGGGAAATGTCAGTGAGCGTTCTGATTTCAGTTCCAGAGCGATTCGCCCAATGAATCCTTGATATTTAGTCGTTTTCAGCCAATTTTCAGGATTTTTGAAAATTTCACTTTTTTGTGAAAATATCCACTAAATGAGGGAATAATATGTGTGAGGGTATCCCAGGAGAGTTCCAAATGTGTGTGGGTAGAATATATATCCCACGGGGATAAAATTGAAAAAAGTTGAAAAAAAATTTTTTTTGGACTTAGTCATTTTTCCGGCGTTTATCAGACTTTCAGAGAGGGAAAATGTCAGTGAGCTTTCAGATTTCAGTTCCAGAGCGATTCGCCCAATGAGTCCTTGATATTCAGTCATTTTCAGGTAATTTTCTGGATTTTTGAAAATTTCACTTTTTTGTGAAAATATCCACTAAATGAGGGAATAATATGTGTGAGGGTACCCCAGGAGAGTTCCAAATGTGTTTGGGTAGAACATATATCCCACGGGGGTAAAATTGAAAAACGTTGAAAAAAAATTTTTTTTGGACTTAGTCATTTTTCCGGCGTTTATCAGACTTTCAGATGGGGAAATGTGAGTGAGCGTTCCGATTTCAGTTCCAGAGCGATTCGCCCAATGAGTCCTTGATATTTAGTCGTTTTCAGCCAATTTTCTGGATTTTTGAAAATTTCACTTTTTTGTGAAAATATCCACTAAATGAGGGAATAATATGTGTGAGGGTACCCCAGGAGAGTTCCAAATGTGTGTGGGTAGAATATATATCCCACGGGGGTAAAATTGAAAAAAGTTAAAAAAAAATTTTTTTGGGACTTAGTCATTTTTCCGGCGTTTATCAGAATTTCAGATAGGGGAAATGTGAGTGAGCGTTCCGATTTCAGTTGCAGAGCGATTCGCCCAATGAGTCCTTGATATTTAGTCGTTTTCAGCCAATTTTCAGGATTTTTGAAAATTTCACTTTTTTGTGAAAATATCCACTAAATGAGGGAATAATATGTATGAGGGTACACCAGGAGAGTTCCAAATGTGTGTGGGTAGAATATATATCCCACGGGGGATAAAATTGAAAAAAGTTGAAAAAAATTTTTTTTTGGGACTTAGTCATTTTTCCGGCAATTATCAGACTTTCAGATGGGGAAATGTGAGTGAGCATTCCGATTTCAGTTCCAGAGCGATTCGCCCAATGAGTCCTTGATATTTAGTCGTTTTCAGCCAATTTTCTGGATTTTTGAAAATTTCACTTTTTTGTGAAAATATCCACTAAATGAGGGAATAATATGTGTGAGGGTACCCCAGGAGAGTTCCAAATGTGTGTGGTTAGAATATATATCCCACGGGGGTAAAATTGAAAAAAGTTGAAAAAAAATTTTTTTTGGACTTAGTCATTTTACCGGCGTTTATCAGACTTTCAGATAGGGGAAATGTCAGTGAGCGTTCTGATTTCAGTTCCAGAGCGATTCGCCCAATGAATCCTTGATATTTAGTCATTTTCAGCCAATTTTCAGGATTTTTGAAAATTTCACTTTTTTTGTGAAAATATCCACTAAATGAGGGAATAATATGTGTGAGGGTATCCCAGGAGAGTTCCAAATGTGTGTGGGTAGAATATATATCCCACGGGGATAAAATTGAAAAAAGTTGAAAAAAATTTTTTTTTGGACTTACTAATTTTTCCGGCGTTCATCAGACTTTCAAATAGGGGAAATGTCAGTGAGCATTCCAATATCAGTTCCAGAGCGATTCGCCCAATGAGTCCTTGATATTTAGTCGTTTTCAGCCAATTTTCTGGATTTTTGAAAATTTCACTTTTTTGTGAAAATATCCACTAAATGAGGGAATAATATGTGTGAGGGTACCCCAGGAGAGTTCCAAATGTGTGTGGTTAGAATATATATCCCACGGGGGTAAAATTGAAAAAAGTTGAAAAAAAATTTTTTTTGGACTTAGTCATTTTTCCGGCGTTTATCAGACTTTCAGATAGGGGAAATGTCAGTGAGCGTTCTGATTTCAGTTCCAGAGCGATTCGCCCAATGAGTCCTTGATATTTAGTCGTTTTCAGCCAATTTTCTGGATTTTTGAAAATTTCACTTTTTTGTGAAAATATCCACTAAATGAGGAAATAATATGTGTGAGGGTACCCCAGGAGAGTTCCAAATGTGTGTGGTTAGAATATATATCCCACGGGGGTAAAATTGAAAAAAGTTGAAAAAAAATTTTTTTGGGACTTAGTCATTTTTACGTCAATTATCAGACTTTCAGATGGGGAAATGTGAGTGAGCGTTCCGATTTCAGTTCCAGAGCGATTCGCCCAATGAGTCCTTGATATTTAGTCGTTTTCAGCCAATTTTCTGGATTTTTGAAAATTTCACTTTTTTGTGAAAATATCCACTAAATGAGGGAATAATATGTGTGAGGGTACCCCAGGAGAGTTCAGAATGTGTGTGGGTAGAATATATATCCCACGGGGGAAAAATTGAAAAAAGTTTAAAAAAAATTTTTTTTGGACTTAGTCATTTTTACGGCGTTTATCAGACTTTCAGAGAGGGAAAATGTCAGTGAGCTTTCAGATTTCAGTTCCAGAGCGATTCGCCCAATGAGTCCTTGATATTCAGTTGTTTTCAGCCAATTTTCTGGATTTTTGAAAATTTCACTTTTTTGTGAAAATATCCACTAAATGAGGGAATAATATGTGTGAGGGTACCCCAGGAGAGTTCCAAATGTGTTTGGGTAGAACATATATCCCACGGGGGTAAAATTGAAAAACGTTGAAAAAAAATTTTTTTTGGACTTAGTCATTTTTCCGGCGTTTATCAGACTTTCAGATAGGGGAAATGTCAGTGAGCGTTCTGATTTCAGTTCCAGAGCGATTCGCCCAATGAATCCTTGATATTTAGTCGTTTTCAGCCAATTTTCAGGATTTTTGAAAATTTCACTTTTTTGTGAAAATATCCACTAAATGAGGGAATAATATGTGTGAGGGTATCCCAGGAGAGTTCCAAATGTGTGTGGGTAGAATATATATCCCACAGGGATAAAATTGAAAAAAGTTGAAAAAAAATTTTTTTTGGACTTAGTCATTTTTCCGGCGTTTATCAGACTTTCAGAGAGGGAAAATGTCAGTGAGCTTTCAGATTTCAGTTCCAGAGCGATTCGCCCAATGAGTCCTTGATATTCAGTCATTTTCAGGTAATTTTCTGGATTTTTGAAAATTTCACTTTTTTGTGAAAATATCCACTAAATGAGGGAATAATATGTGTGAGGGTACCCCAGGAGAGTTCCAAATGTGTTTGGGTAGAACATATATCCCACGGGGGTAAAATTGAAAAACGTTGAAAAAAAATTTTTTTTGGACTTAGTCATTTTTCCGGCGTTTATCAGACTTTCAGATAGGGGAAATGTCAGTGAGCGTTCTGATTTCAGTTCCAGAGCGATTCGCCCAATGAGTCCTTGATATTTAGTCGTTTTCAGCCAATTTTCTGGATTTTTGAAAATTTCACTTTTTTGTGAAAATATCCACTAAATGAGGAAATAATATGTGTGAGGGTACCCCAGGAGAGTTCCAAATGTGTGTGGTTAGAATATATATCCCACGGGGGTAAAATTGAAAAAAGTTGAAAAAAAATTTTTTTGGGACTTAGTCATTTTTCCGGCGTTTATCAGACTTTCAGATAGGGGAAATGTGAGTGAGCGTTCCGATTTCAGTTGCAGAGCGATTCGCCCAATGAGTCCTTGATATTTAGTCGTTTTCAGCCAATTTTCAGGATTTTTGAAAATTTCACTTTTTTGTGAAAATATCCACTAAATGAGGGAATAATATGTATGAGGGTACACCAGGAGAGTTCCAAATGTGTGTGGGTAGAATATATATCCCACGGGGGATAAAATTGAAAAAAGTTGAAAAAAATTTTTTTTTGGGACTTAGTCATTTTTCCGTCAATTATCAGACTTTCAGATGGGGAAATGTGAGTGAGCATTCCGATTTCAGTTCCAGAGCGATTCGCCCAATGAGTCCTTGATATTTAGTCGTTTTCAGCCAATTTTCTGGATTTTTGAAAATTTCACTTTTTTGTGAAAATATCCACTAAATGAGGGAATAATATGTGTGAGGGTACCCCAGGAGAGTTCCAAATGTGTGTGGTTAGAATATATATCCCACGGGGGTAAAATTGAAAAAAGTTGAAAAAAAATTTTTTTTGGACTTAGTCATTTTACCGGCGTTTATCAGACTTTCAGATAGGGGAAATGTCAGTGAGCGTTCTGATTTCAGTTCCAGAGCGATTCGCCCAATGAATCCTTGATATTTAGTCATTTTCAGCCAATTTTCAGGATTTTTGAAAATTTCACTTTTTTTGTGAAAATATCCACTAAATGAGGGAATAATATGTGTGAGGGTATCCCAGGAGAGTTCCAAATGTGTGTGGGTAGAATATATATCCCACGGGGATAAAATTGAAAAAAGTTGAAAAAAATTTTTTTTTGGACTTACTAATTTTTCCGGCGTTCATCAGACTTTCAAATAGGGGAAATGTCAGTGAGCATTCCAATATCAGTTCCAGAGCGATTCGCCCAATGAGTCCTTGATATTTAGTCGTTTTCAGCCAATTTTCTGGATTTTTGAAAATTTCACTTTTTTGTGAAAATATCCACTAAATGAGGAAATAATATGTGTGAGGGTACCCCAGGAGAGTTCCAAATGTGTGTGGTTAGAATATATATCCCACGGGGGTAAAATTGAAAAAAGTTGAAAAAAAATTTTTTTTGGACTTAGTCATTTTTCCGGCGTTTATCAGACTTTCAGATAGGGGAAATGTCAGTGAGCATTCTGATTTCAGTTCCAGAGCGATTCGCCCAATGAGTCCTTGATATTTAGTCGTTTTCAGCCAAGTTTCTGGATTTTTAAAAATTTCACTTTTTTGTGAAAATATCCACTAAATGAGGGAATAATATGTGTGAGGGTACCCCAGGAGAGTTCAGAATGTGTGTGGGTAGAATATATATCCCACGGGGGAAAAATTGAAAAAAGTTTAAAAAAAATTTTTTTTGGACTTAGTCATTTTTACGGCGTTTATCAGACTTTCAGAGAGGGAAAATGTCAGTGAGCTTTCAGATTTCAGTTCCAGAACGATTCGCCCAATGAGTCCTTGATATTCAGTCGTTTTCAGCCAATTTTCTGGATTTTTGAAAATTTCACTTTTTTGTGAAAATATCCACTAAATGAGGAAATAATATGTGTGAGGGTACCCCAGGAGAGTTCCAAATGTGTGTGGTTAGAATATATATCCCACGGGGGTAAAATTGAAAAAAGTTGAAAAAAAATTTTTTTTGGACTTAGTCATTTTTCCGGCGTTTATCAGACTTTCAGATAGGGGAAATGTCAGTGAGCATTCTGATTTCAGTTCCAGAGCGATTCGCCCAATGAGTCCTTGATATTTAGTCGTTTTCAGCCAAGTTTCTGGATTTTTAAAAATTTCACTTTTTTGTGAAAATATCCACTAAATGAGGGAATAATATGTGTGAGGGTACCCCAGGAGAGTTCAGAATGTGTGTGGGTAGAATATATATCCCACGGGGGAAAAATTGAAAAAAGTTTAAAAAAAATTTTTTTTGGACTTAGTCATTTTTACGGCGTTTATCAGACTTTCAGAGAGGGAAAATGTCAGTGAGCTTTCAGATTTCAGTTCCAGAGCGATTCGCCCAATGAGTCCTTGATATTCAGTCGTTTTCAGCCAATTTTCTGGATTTTTGAAAATTTCACTTTTTTGTGAAAATATCCACTAAATGAGGGAATAATATGTGTGAGGGTACCCCAGGAGAGTTCCAAATGTGTGTGGGTAGAATATATATCCCACGGGGGTAAAATTGAAAAAAGTTAAAAAAATTTTTTTTTGGGACTTAGTCATTTTTCCGGCGTTTATCAGACTTTCAGATAGGGGAAATGTGAGTGAGCATTCCGATTTCAGTTGCAGAGCGATTCGCCCAATGAGTCCTTGATATTTAGTCGTTTTCAGCCAATTTTCTGTATTTTTGAAAATTTCACTTTTTTGTGAAAATATCCACTAAATGAGGGAATAATATGTATGAGGGTACACCAGGAGAGTTCCAAATGTGTGTGGGTAGAATATATATCCCACGGGGGATAAAATTGAAAAAAGTTGAAAAAAATTTTTTTTTGGGACTTAGTCATTTTTCCGTCAATTATCAGACTTTCAGATGGGGAAATGTGAGTGAGCATTTCGATTTCAGTTCCAGAGCGATTCGCCCAATGAGTCCTTGATATTTAGTCGTTTTCAGCCAATTTTCTGGATTTTTGAAAATTTCACTTTTTTGTGAAAATATCCACTAAATGAGGGAATAATATGTGTGAGGGTACCCCAGGAGAGTTCCAAATGTGTGTGGTTAGAATATATATCCCACGGGGGTAAAATTGAAAAAAGTTGAAAAAAAATTTTTTTTGGACTTAGTCATTTTACCGGCGTTTATCAGACTTTCAGATAGGGGAAATGTCAGTGAGCGTTCTGATTTCAGTTCCAGAGCGATTCGCCCAATGAATCCTTGATATTTAGTCATTTTCAGCCAATTTTCAGGATTTTTGAAAATTTCACTTTTTTTGTGAAAATATCCACTAAATGAGGAAATAATATGTGTGAGGGTACCCCAGGAGAGTTCAGAATGTGTGTGGGTAGAATATATATCCCACGGGGGAAAAATTCAAAAAAGTTTAAAAAAAATTTTTTTTGGACTTAGTCATTTTTACGGCGTTTATCAGACTTTCAGAGAGGGAAAATGTCAGTGAGCTTTCAGATTTCAGTTCCAGAGCGATTCACACAATGAGTCCTTGATATTCAGTCGTTTTCAGCCAATTTTCTGGATTTTTGAAAATTTCACTTTTTTGTGAAAATATCCACTAAATGAGGGAATAATATGTGTGAGGGTACCCCAGGAGAGTTCCAAATGTGTTTGGGTAGAACATATATCCCACGGGGGTAAAATTGAAAAACGTTGAAAAAAAATTTTTTTTGGACTTAGTCATTTTTCCGGCGTTTATCAGACTTTCAGATAGGGGAAATGTCAGTGAGCGTTCTGATTTCAGTTCCAGAGCGATTCGCCCAATGAGTCCTTGATATTTAGTCGTTTTCAGCCAATTTTCAGGATTTTTGAAAATTTCACTTTTTTGTGAAAATATCCACTAAATGAGGGAATAATATGTATGAGGGTACCCCAGGAGAGTTCCAAATGTGTGTGGGTAGAATATATATCCCACGGGGGATAAAATTGAAAAAAGTTGAAAAAAATTTTTTTTTGGGACTTAGTCATTTTTTCGGCAATTATCAGACTTTCAGATGGGGAAATGTGAGTGAGCGTTCCGATTTCAGTTCCAGAGCGATTCGCCCAATGAGTCCTTGATATTTAGTCGTTTTCAGCCAATTTTCTGGATTTTTGAAAATTTCACTTTTTTGTGAAAATATCCACTAAATGAGGGAATAATATGTGTGAGGGTACCCCAGGAGAGTTCCAAATGTGTGTGGGTAGAATATATATCCCACGGGGGTAAAATTGAAAAAAGTAAAAAAAATTTTTTTTTGGGACTTAGTCATTTTTCCGGCGTTTATCAGACTTTCAGATAGGGGAAATGTGAGTGAGCGTTCCGATTTCAGTTGCAGAGCGATTCGCCCAATGAGTCCTTGATATTTAGTCGTTTTCAGCCAATTTTCTGGATTTTTGAAAATTTCACTTTTTTGTGAAAATATCCACTAAATGAGGGAATAATATGTGTGAGGGAACCCCAGGAGAGTTCCAAATGTGTGTGGGTAGAATATATATCACACGGGGATAAAATTGAAAAAAGTTGAAAAAAAAATTTTTTTGGGACTTAGTAATTTTTCCGGCGTTTATCAGACTTTCAGATAGGGGAAATGTCAGTGAGCATTCCGATTTCAGTTCCAGAGCGATTCGCCCAATGAGTCCTTGATATTTAGTCGTTTTCAGCCAATTTTCTGGATTTTTAAAAATTTCACTTTTTTGTGAAAATATCCACTAAATGAGGGAATAATATGTGTGAGGGTACCCCAGGAGAGTTCAAAATGTGTGTGGGTAGAATATATATCCCTCGGGGGTAAAATTGAAAAAAGTTTTAAAAAAATTTTTTTGGTACTTAGTCATTTTTCCGGCGTTTATCAGACTTTCAGATAGGGAAAATGTCAGTGAGCTTTCAGATTTCAGTTCCAGAGCGATTCGCCCAATGAGTCCTTGATATTCAGTCGTTTTCAGCCAATTTTCTGGATTTTTGAAAATTTCACTTTTTTGTGAAAATATCCACTAAATGAGGGAATAATATGTGTGAGGGTACCCCAGGAGGGTTCCAAATGTGTGTGGGTAGAATATATATCCCACGGGGGTAAAATTGAAAAAAGTTGAAAAAAACATTTTTTTGGACTTAGTCATTTTTCCGGCGTTTATTCAGACTTTCAGATAGGGAAAATGTCAGTGAGCATTCCGATTTCAGTTCCAGAGCGATTCGCCCAATGAGTCCTTAATATTTAGTCATTTTCAGCCAATTTTCTGGATTTTTGAAAATTTCACTTTTTTGTGAAAATATCCACTAAATGAGGGAATAATATGTGTGAGGGTACCCCAGGAGAGTTCCAAATGTATGTGGGTAGAATATATATCCCACGGGGGTAAAATTGAAAAAAGTTGAAAACATTTTTTTTTTGGACTTACTAATTTTTCCGGCGTTCATCAGACTTTCAAATAGGGGAAATGTCAGTGAGCATTCCGATATCAGTTCCAGAGCGATTCGCCCAATGAGTCCTTGATATTTAGTCGTTTTCAGCCAATTTTCAGGATTTTTGAAAATTTCACTTTTTTGTGAAAATATCCACTAAATGAGGGAATAATATGTATGAGGGTATCCCAGGAGAGTTCCAAATGTGTGTGGGTAGAATATATATCCCACGGGGATAAAATTGAAAAAAGTTGAAAAAAATTTTTTTTTGGACTTACTAATTTTTCCGGCGTTCATCAGACTTTCAGATAGGGGAAATGTCAGTGAGCATTCCGATATCAGTTCCAGAGTGATTCGCCCAATGAGTCCTTGATATTTAGTCGTTTTCAGCCAATTTTCTGGATTTTTGAAAATTTCACTTTTTTGTGAAAATATCCACTAAATGAGGGAATAATATGTGTGAGGGAACCCCAGGAGAGTTCCAAATGTGTGTGGGTAGAATATATATCACACGGGGATAAAATTGAAAAAAGTTGAAAAAAATTTTTTTTTTGGACTTAGTCATTTTTCCGGCGTTTATCAGACTTTCAGATAGGGGAAATGTCAGTGAGCATTCTGATTTCAGTTCCAGAGCGATTCGCCCAATGAGTCCTTGATATTTAGTCGTTTTCAGCCAATTTTCTGGATTTTTAAAAATTTCACTTTTTTTGTGAAAATATCCACTAAATGAGGGAATAATATGTGTGAGGGTACCCCAGGAGAGTTCCAAATGTGTGTGGGTAGAATATATATCCCACGGGGGTAAAATTGAAAAAAGTTGAAAAAAAATTTTTTTTGGACTTAGTCATTTTTCCGGCGTTTATCAGACTTTCAGATAGGGAAAATGTCAGTGAGCGTTCAGATTTCAGTTCCAGAGCGATTCGCCCAATGAGTCCTTAATATTTAGTCGTTTTCAGCCAATTTTCTGGATTTTTAAAAATTTCACTTTTTGTGAAAATATCCACTAAATGAGGGAATAATATGTGTGAGGGTATCCCAGGAGAGTTCCAAATGTGTGTGGGTAGAATATATATCCCACGGGGATAAAATTGAAAAAAGTTGAAAAAAATTTTTTTTTGGACTTACTAATTTTTCCGGCGTTCATCAGACTTTCAAATAGGGGAAATGTCAGTGAGCATTCCGATATCAGTTCCAGAGCGATTCGCCCAATGAGTCCTTGATATTTAGTCATTTTCAGCCAATTTTCTGGATTTTTGAAAATTTCACTTTTTTGTGAAAATATCCACTAAATGAGGGAATAATATGTGTGAGGGTATCCCAGGAGAGTTCCAAATGTGTGTGGGTAGAATATATATCCCACGGGGATAAAATTGAAAAAAGTTGAAAAAAATTTTTTTTTGGACTTACTAATTTTTCCGGCGTTCATCAGACTTTCAAATAGGGGAAATGTCAGTGAGCATTCCGATATCAGTTCCAGAGCGATTCGCCCAATGAGTCCTTGATATTTAGTCGTTTTCAGCCAATTTTCTGGATTTTTGAAAATTTCACTTTTTTGTGAAAATATCCACTAAATGAGGAAATAATATGTGTGAGGGTACCCCAGGAGAGTTCCAAATGTGTGTGGTTAGAATATATATCCCACGGGGGTAAAATTGAAAAAAGTTGAAAAAAAATTTTTTTTGGACTTAGTCATTTTTCCGGCGTTTATCAGACTTTCAGATAGGGGAAATGTCAGTGAGCATTCTGATTTCAGTTCCAGAGCGATTCGCCCAATGAGTCCTTGATATTTAGTCGTTTTCAGCCAATTTTCTGGATTTTTAAAAATTTCACTTTTTTGTGAAAATATCCACTAAATGAGGGAATAATATGTGTGAGGGTACCCCAGGAGAGTTCAGAATGTGTGTGGGTAGAATATATATCCCACGGGGGAAAAATTGAAAAAAGTTTAAAAAAAATTTTTTTTGGACATAGTCATTTTTCCGGCGTTTATCAGACTTTCAGAGAGGGAAAATGTCAGTGAGCTTTCAGATTTCAGTTCCAGAGCGATTCGCCCAATGAGTCCTTAATATTTAGTCGTTTTCAGCCAATTTTCTGGATTTTTAAAAATTTCACTTTTTTGTGAAAATATCCACTAAATGAGGGAATAATATGTATGAGGGTACCCCAGGAGAGTTACAAATGTGTGTGGGTAGAATATATATCCCACGAGGGTAAAATTGAAAAAAGTTTAAAAAAATTTTTTTTTGGAGTTACTAATTTTTCCGGCGTTCATCAGACTTTCAAATAGGGGAAATGTCAGTGAGCGTTCCGATTTCAGTTCCAGAGCGATTCGCCCAATCAGTCCTTGATATTTAGTCGTTTTCAGCCAATTTTCTGGATTTTTAAAAATTTCACTTTTTTGTGAAAATATCCACTAAATGAGGGAATAATATGTGTGAGGGTACCCCAGGAGAGTTCCAAATGTGTGTGGGTAGAATATATATCCCACGGGGGTAAAATTGAAAAAAGCTGAAAAAAAATTTTTTGGGGACTTAGTCATTTTTCCGGCGTTTATCAGACTTTCAGATAGGGAAATGTAAGTGAGCATTCCGATTTCAGTTCCAGAGCGATTCGCCCAATGAGTCCTTGATATTTAGTCGTTTTCAGCCAATTTTCTGGATTTTTGAAAATTTCACTTTTTTGTGAAAATATCCACTAAATGAGAGAATAATATGTGTGAGGGTACCCCAGGAGAGTTCCAAATGTGTGTGGGTAGAATATATATCACACGGGGATAAAATTGAAAAAAGTTGAAAAAAAATGTTTTTTTGGACTTAGTAATTTTTCCGGCGTTTATCAGACTTTCAGATAGGGGAAATGTCAGTGAGCATTCCGATTTCAGTTCCAGAGCGATTCGCCCAATGAGTCCTTGATATTTAGTCGTTTTCAGCCAATTTTCTGGATTTTTAAAAATTTCACTTTTTTGTGAAAATATCCACTAAATGAGGGAATAATATGTGTGAGGGTACCCCAGGAGAGTTCCAAATGTGTTTGGGTAGAACATATATCCCACGGGGGTAAAATTGAAAAACGTTGAAAAAAAATTTTTTTTGGACTTAGTCATTTTTCCGGCGTTTATCAGACTTTCAGATAGGGGAAATGTCAGTGAGCGTTCTGATTTCAGTTCCAGAGCGATTCGCCCAATGAATCCTTGATATTTAGTCGTTTTCAGCCAATTTTCAGGATTTTTGAAAATTTCACTTTTCTGTGAAAATATCCACTAAATGAGGGAATAATATGTGTGAGGGTATCCCAGGAGAGTTCCAAATGTGTGTGGGTAGAATATATATCCCACGGGGATAAAATTGAAAAAAGTTGAAAAAAATTTTTTTTTGGACTTACTAATTTTTCCGGCGTTCATCAGACTTTCAAATAGGGGAAATGTCAGTGAGCATTCCGATATCAGTTCCAGAGCGATTCGCCCAATGAGTCCTTGATATTTAGTCGTTTTCAGCCAATTTTCTGGATTTTTGAAAATTTCACTTTTTTGTGAAAATATCCACTAAATGAGGAAATAATATGTGTGAGGGTACCCCAGGAGAGTTCCAAATGTGTGTGGTTAGAATCTATATCCCACGGGGGTAAAATTGAAAAAAGTTGAAAAAAAATTTTTTTTGGACTTAGTCATTTTTCCGGCGTTTATCAGACTTTCAGATAGGGGAAATGTCAGTGAGCATTCTGATTTCAGTTCCAGAGCGATTCGCCCAATGAGTCCTTGATCTTTAGTCGTTTTCAGCCAATTTTCTGGATTTTTAAAAATTTCACTTTTTTGTGAAAATATCCACTAAATGAGGGAATAATATGTGTGAGGGTACCCCAGGAGAGTTCAGAATGTGTGTGGGTAGAATATATATCCTACGGGGGAAAAATTGAAAAAAGTTTAAAAAAAATTTTTTTTGGACTTAGTCATTTTTCCGGCGTTTATCAGACTTTCAGATAGGGGAAATGTCAGTGAGCGTTCTGATTTCAGTTCCAGAGCGATTCGCCCAATGAGTCCTTGATATTTAGTCGTTTTCAGCCAATTTTCTGGATTTTTAAAAATTTCACTTTTTTGTGAAAATATCCACTAAATGAGGGAATAATATGTGTGAGGGTACCCCAGGAGAGTTCAGAATGTGTGTGGGTAGAATATATATCCCACGGGGGAAAAATTGAAAAAAGTTTAAAAAAAATTTTTTTTGGACATAGTCATTTTTCCGGCGTTTATCAGACTTTCAGAGAGGGAAAATGTCAGTGAGCTTTCAGATTTCAGTTCCAGAGCGATTCGCCCAATGAGTCCTTAATATTTAGTCGTTTTCAGCCAATTTTCTGGATTTTTAAAAATTTCACTTTTTTGTGAAAATATCCACTAAATGAGGGAATAATATGTATGAGGGTACCCCAGGAGAGTTACAAATGTGTGTGGGTAGAATATATATCCCACGAGGGTAAAATTGAAAAAAGTTTAAAAAAATTTTTTTTTGGAGTTACTAATTTTTCCGGCGTTCATCAGACTTTCAAATAGGGGAAATGTCAGTGAGCGTTCCGATTTCAGTTCCAGAGCGATTCGCCCAATCAGTCCTTGATATTTAGTCGTTTTCAGCCAATTTTCTGGATTTTTAAAAATTTCACTTTTTTGTGAAAATATCCACTAAATGAGGGAATAATATGTGTGAGGGTACCCCAGGAGAGTTCCAAATGTGTGTGGGTAGAATATATATCCCACGGGGGTAAAATTGAAAAAAGCAGAAAAAAAATTTTTTGGGGACTTAGTCATTTTTCCGGCGTTTATCAGACTTTCAGATAGGGAAATGTAAGTGAGCATTCCGATTTCAGTTCCAGAGCGATTCGCCCAATGAGTCCTTGATATTTAGTCGTTTTCAGCCAATTTTCTGGATTTTTGAAAATTTCACTTTTTTGTGAAAATATCCACTAAATGAGAGAATAATATGTGTGAGGGTACCCCAGGAGAGTTCCAAATGTGTGTGGGTAGAATATATATCACACGGGGATAAAATTGAAAAAAGTTGAAAAAAAATGTTTTTTTGGACTTAGTAATTTTTCCGGCGTTTATCAGACTTTCAGATAGGGGAAATGTCAGTGAGCATTCCGATTTCAGTTCCAGAGCGATTCGCCCAATGAGTCCTTGATATTTAGTCGTTTTCAGCCAATTTTCTGGATTTTTAAAAATTTCACTTTTTTGTGAAAATATCCACTAAATGAGGGAATAATATGTGTGAGGGTACCCCAGGAGAGTTCCAAATGTGTTTGGGTAGAACATATATCCCACGGGGGTAAAATTGAAAAACGTTGAAAAAAAATTTTTTTTGGACTTAGTCATTTTTCCGGCGTTTATCAGACTTTCAGATAGGGGAAATGTCAGTGAGCGTTCTGATTTCAGTTCCAGAGCGATTCGCCCAATGAATCCTTGATATTTAGTCGTTTTCAGCCAATTTTCAGGATTTTTGAAAATTTCACTTTTCTGTGAAAATATCCACTAAATGAGGGAATAATATGTGTGAGGGTATCCCAGGAGAGTTCCAAATGTGTGTGGGTAGAATATATATCCCACGGGGATAAAATTGAAAAAAGTTGAAAAAAATTTTTTTTTGGACTTACTAATTTTTCCGGCGTTCATCAGACTTTCAAATAGGGGAAATGTCAGTGAGCATTCCGATATCAGTTCCAGAGCGATTCGCCCAATGAGTCCTTGATATTTAGTCGTTTTCAGCCAATTTTCTGGATTTTTGAAAATTTCACTTTTTTGTGAAAATATCCACTAAATGAGGAAATAATATGTGTGAGGGTACCCCAGGAGAGTTCCAAATGTGTGTGGTTAGAATATATATCCCACGGGGGTAAAATTGAAAAAAGTTGAAAAAAAATTTTTTTTGGACTTAGTAATTTTTCCGGCGTTTATCAGACTTTCAGATAGGGGAAATGTCAGTGAGCATTCTGATTTCAGTTCCAGAGCGATTCGCCCAATGAGTCCTTGATCTTTAGTCGTTTTCAGCCAATTTTCTGGATTTTTAAAAATTTCACTTTTTTGTGAAAATATCCACTAAATGAGGGAATAATATGTGTGAGGGTACCCCAGGAGAGTTCAGAATGTGTGTGGGTAGAATATATATCCTACGGGGGAAAAATTGAAAAAAGTTTAAAAAAAATTTTTTTTGGACTTAGTCATTTTTCCGGCGTTTATCAGACTTTCAGATAGGGGAAATGTCAGTGAGCGTTCTGATTTCAGTTCCAGAGCGATTCGCCCAATGAGTCCTTGATATTTAGTCGTTTTCAGCCAATTTTCAGGATTTTTGAAAATTTCACTTTTTTGTGAAAATATCCACTAAATGAGGGAATAATATGTGTGAGGGTATCCCAGGAGAGTTCCAAATGTGTGTGGGTAGAATATATATCCCACGGGGATAAAATTGAAAAAAGTTGAAAAAAATTTTTTTTTGGACTTACTAATTTTTCCGGCGTTCATCAGACTTTCAAATAGGGGAAATGTCAGTGAGCATTCCGATATCAGTTCCAGAGCGATTCGCCCAATGAGTCCTTGATATTTAGTCGTTTTCAGCCAATTTTCTGGATTTTTGAAAATTTCACTTTTTTGTGAAAATATCCACTAAATGAGGGAATAATATGTGTGAGGGTACCCCAGGAGAGTTCCAAATGTTTGTGGTTAGAATATATATCCCACGGGGGTAAAATTGAAAAAAGCTGAAAAAAAATTTTTTGGGGACTTAGTCATTTTTCCGGCGTTTATCAGACTTTCAGATAGGGAAATGTAAGTGAGCATTCCGATTTCAGTTCCAGAGCGATTCGCCCAATGAGTCCTTGATATTTAGTCGTTTTCAGCCAATTTTCTGGATTTTTGAAAATTTCACTTTTTTGTGAAAATATCCACTAAATGAGAGAATAATATGTGTGAGGGTACCCCAGGAGAGTTCCAAATGTGTGTGGGTAGAATATATATCACACGGGGATAAAATTGAAAAAAGTTGAAAAAAAATGTTTTTTTGGACTTAGTAATTTTTCCGGCGTTCATCAGACTTTCAAATAGGGGAAATGTCAGTGAGCATTCCGATATCAGTTCCAGAGCGATTCGCCCAATGAGTCCTTGATATTTAGTCGTTTTCAGCCAATTTTCTGGATTTTTGAAAATTTCACTTTTTTGTGAAAATATCCACTAAATGAGGAAATAATATGTGTGAGGGTACCCCAGGAGAGTTCCAAATGTGTGTGGTTAGAATATATATCCCACGGGGGTAAAATTGAAAAAAGTTGAAAAAAAATTTTTTTTGGACTTAGTCATTTTTCCGGCGTTTATCAGACTTTCAGATAGGGGAAATGTCAGTGAGCATTCTGATTTCAGTTCCAGAGCGATTCGCCCAATGAGTCCTTGATCTTTAGTCGTTTTCAGCCAATTTTCTGGATTTTTAAAAATTTCACTTTTTTGTGAAAATATCCACTAAATGAGGGAATAATATGTGTGAGGGTACCCCAGGAGAGTTCAGAATGTGTGTGGGTAGAATATATATCCCACGGGGGAAAAATTGAAAAAAGTTTAAAAAAAATTTTTTTTGGACTTAGTCATTTTTCCGGCGTTTATCAGACTTTCAGATAGGGGAAATGTCAGTGAGCGTTCTGATTTCAGTTCCAGAGCGATTCGCCCAATGAGTCCTTGATATTTAGTCGTTTTCAGCCAATTTTCAGGATTTTTGAAAATTTCACTTTTTTGTGAAAATATCCACTAAATGAGGGAATAATATGTGTGAGGGTATCCCAGGAGAGTTCCAAATGTGTGTGGGTAGAATATATATCCCACGGGGATAAAATTGAAAAAAGTTGAAAAAAATTTTTTTTTGGACTTACTAATTTTTCCGGCGTTCATCAGACTTTCAAATAGGGGAAATGTCAGTGAGCATTCCGATATCAGTTCCAGAGCGATTCGCCCAATGAGTCCTTGATATTTAGTCGTTTTCAGCCAATTTTCTGGATTTTTGAAAATTTCACTTTTTTGTGAAAATATCCACTAAATGAGGGAATAATATGTGTGAGGGTACCCCAGGAGAGTTCCAAATGTTTGTGGTTAGAATATATATCCCACGGGGGTAAAATTGAAAAAAGTTGAAAAAAAATTTTTTTTGGACTTAGTCATTTTTCCGGCGTTTATCAGACTTTCAGATAGGGGAAATGTCAGTGAGCGTTCTGATTTCAGTTCCAGAGCGATTCGCCCAATGAGTCCTTGATATTTAGTCGTTTTCAGCCAATTTTCTGGATTTTTAAAAATTTCACTTTTTTGTGAAAATATCCACTAAATGAGGGAATAATATGTGTGAGGGTACCCCAGGAGAGTTCAGAATGTGTGTGGGTAGAATATATATCCCACGGGGGAAAAATTGAAAAAAGTTTAAAAAAATTTTTTTTTGGACTTAGTCATTTTTCCGGCGTTTATCAGACTTTCAGATAGGGAAAATGTCAGTGAGCGTTCAGATTTCAGTTCCAGAGCGATTCGCCCAATGAGTCCTTAATATTTAGTCGTTTTCAGCCAATTTTCTGGATTTTTAAAAATTTCACTTTTTTGTGAAAATATCCACTAAATGAGGGAATAATATGTGTGCGGGTATCCCAGGAGAGTTCCAAATGTGTGTGGGTAGAATATATATCCCACGGGGATAAAATTGAAAAAAGTTGAAAAAAATTTTTTTTTGGACTTACTAATTTTTCCGGCGTTCATCAGACTTTCAAATAGGGGAAATGTCAGTGAGCATTCCGATATCAGTTCCAGAGCGATTCGCCCAATGAGTCCTTGATATTTAGTCGTTTTCAGCCAATTTTCTGGATTTTTGAAAATTTCACTTTTTTGTGAAAATATCCACTAAATGAGGGAATAATATGTGTGAGGGTACCCCAGGAGAGTTCAGAATGTGTGTGGGTAGAATATATATCCCACGGGGGAAAAATTGAAAAAAGTTTAAAAAAAATTTTTTTGGACTTAGTCATTTTTACGGCGTTTATCAGACTTTCAGAGAGGGAAAATGTCAGTGAGCTTTCAGATTTCAGTTCCAGAGCGATTCGCCCAATGAGTCCTTGACATTCAGTCGTTTTCAGCCAATTTTCTGGATTTTTGAAAATTTCACTTTTTTGTGAAAATATCCACTAAATGAGGGAATAATATGTGTGAGGGTACCCCAGGAGAGTTCCAAATGTGTTTGGGTAGAACATATATCCCACGGGGGTAAAATTGAAAAACGTTGAAAAAAAATTTTTTTTGGACTTAGTCATTTTTCCGGCGTTTATCAGACTTTCAGATAGGGGAAATGTCAGTGAGCGTTCTGATTTCAGTTCCAGAGCGATTCGCCCAATGAATCCTTGATATTTAGTCGTTTTCAGCCAATTTTCAGGATTTTTGAAAATTTCACTTTTTTGTGAAAATATCCACTAAATGAGGGAATAATATGTGTGAGGGTATCCCAGGAGAGTTCCAAATGTGTGTGGGTAGAATATATATCCCACGGAGATAAAATTGAAAAAAGTTGAAAAAAATTTTTTTTTGGACTTACTAATTTTTCCGGCGTTCATCAGACTTTCAAATAGGGGAAATGTTAGTGAGCGTTCTGATTTCAGTTCCAGAGCGATTCGCCCAATGAGTCCTTGATATTTAGTCGTTTTCAGCCAATTTTCTGGATTTTTAAAAATTTCACTTTTTTGTGAAAATATCCACTAAATGAGGGAATAATATGTGTGAGGGTACCCCAGGAGAGTTCAGAATGTGTGTGGGTAGAATATATATCCCACGGGGGAAAAATTGAAAAAAGTTTAAAAAAAATTTTTTTTGGACTTAGTCATTTTTACGGCGTTTATCAGACTTTCAGAGAGGGAAAATGTCAGTGAGCTTTCAGATTTCAGTACCAGAGCGATTCGCCCAATGAGTCCTTGATATTTAGTCGTTTTCAGCCAATTTTCAGGATTTTTGAAAATTTCACTTTTTTGTGAAAATATCCACTAAATGAGGAAATAATATGTGTGAGGGTACCCCAGGAGAGTTCCAAATGTGTGTGGTTAGAATATATATCCCACGGGGGTAAAATTGAAAAAAGTTGAAAAAAAATTTTTTTTGGACTTAGTCATTTTTCCGGCGTTTATCAGACTTTCAGATAGGGGAAATGTCAGTGAGCATTCTGATTTCAGTTCCAGAGCGATTCGCCCAATGAGTCCTTGATATTTAGTCGTTTTCAGCCAATTTTCTGGATTTTTAAAAATTTCACTTTTTTGTGAAAATATCCACTAAATGAGGGAATAATATGTGTGAGGGTACCCCAGGAGAGTTCAGAATGTGTGTGGGTAGAATATATATCCCACGGGGATAAAATTGAAAAAAGTTGAAAAAAAATTTTTTTTTGGACTTAGTAATTTTTCCGGCGTTTATCAGACTTTCAGATAGGGGAAATGTCAGTGAGCGTTCCGATTTCAGTTCCAGAGCGATTCGCCCAATGAGTCCTTGATATTTAGTCGTTTTCAGCAAATTTTCTGGATTTTTAAAAATTTCACTTTTTTGTGAAAATATCCACTAAATGAGGGAATAATATGTGTGAGGGTACCCCAGGAGAGTTCAAAATGTGTGTGGGTAGAATATATATCCCTCGGGGGTAAAATTGAAAAAAGTTTTAAAAAATTTTTTTTGGGACTTAGTCATTTTTCCGGCGTTTATCAGACTTTCAGATAGGGAAAATGTCAGTGAGCTTTCAGATTTCAGTTCCAGAGCGATTCGCCCAATGAGTCCTTGATATTCAGTCGTTTTCAGCCAATTTTCTGGATTTTTGAAAATTTCACTTTTTTGTGAAAATATCCACTAAATGAGGGAATAATATGTGTGAGGGTACCCCAGGAGAGTTCCAAATGTGTGTGGGTAGAATATATATCACACGGGGATAAAATTGAAAAAAGTTGAAAAAAAATGTTTTTTTGGACTTAGTAATTTTTCCGGCGTTTATCAGACTTTCAGATAGGGGAAATGTCAGTGAGCATTCCGATTTCAGTTCCAGAGCGATTCGCCCAATGAGTCCTTGATATTTAGTCGTTTTCAGCCAATTTTCTGGATTTTTAAAAATTTCACTTTTTTGTGAAAATATCCACTAAATGAGGGAATAATATGTGTGAGGGTACCCCAGGAGAGTTCCAAATGTGTTTGGGTAGAACATATATCCCACGGGGGTAAAATTGAAAAACGTTGAAAAAAAATTTTTTTGGGACTTAGTCATTTTTCCGGCGTTTATCAGACTTTCAGATAGGGGAAATGTCAGTGAGCGTTCTGATTTCAGTTCCAGAGCGATTCGCCCAATGAATCCTTGATATTTAGTCGTTTTCAGCCAATTTTCAGGATTCTTGAAAATTTCACTTTTTTGTGAAAATATCCACTAAATGAGGGAATAATATGTGTGAGGGTATCCCAGGAGAGTTCCAAATGTGTGTGGGTAGAATATATATCCCACGGGGATAAAATTGAAAAAAGTTGAAAAAAATTTTTTTTTGGACTTACTAATTTTTCCGGCGTTCATCAGACTTTCAAATAGGGGAAATGTCAGTGAGCATTCCGATATCAGTTCCAGAGCGATTCACCCAATGAGCCCTTGATATTTAGTCGTTTTCAGCCAATTTTCTGGATTTTGAAAATTTCACTTTTTTGTGAAAATATCCACTAAATGAGGAAATAATATGTGTGAGGGTACCCCAGGAGAGTTCCAAATGTGTGTGGTTAGAATATATATCCCACGGGGGTAAAATTGAAAAACGTTGAAAAAAAATTTTTTTGGGACTTAGTCATTTTTCCGGCGTTTATCAGACTTTCAGATAGGGGAAATGTCAGTGAGCGTTCTGATTTCAGTTCCAGAGCGATTCGCCCAATGAATCCTTGATATTTAGTCGTTTTCAGCCAATTTTCAGGATTTTTGAAAATTTCACTTTTTTGTGAAAATATCCACTAAATGAGGGAATAATATGTGTGAGGGTATCCCAGGAGAGTTCCAAATGTGTGTGGGTAGAATACATATCCCACGGGGATAAAATTGAAAAAAGTTTAAAAAAATTTTTTTTTGGACTTACTAATTTTTCCGGCGTTCATCAGACTTTCAAATAGGGGAAATGTCAGTGAGCATTCCGATATCAGTTCCAGAGCGATTCACCCAATGAGTCCTTGATATTTAGTCGTTTTCAGCCAATTTTCTGGATTTTGAAAATTTCACTTTTTTGTGAAAATATCCACTAAATGAGGAAATAATATGTGTGAGGGTACCCCAGGAGAGTTCCAAATGTGTGTGGTTAGAATATATATCCCACGGGGGTAAAATTGAAAAAAGTTGAAAAAAAATTTTTTTTGGACTTAGTCATTTTTCCGGCGTTTATCAGACTTTCAGATAGGGGAAATGTCAGTGAGCATTCTGATTTCAGTTCCAGAGCGATTCGCCCAATGAGTCCTTGATATTTAGTCGTTTTCAGCCAATTTTCTGGATTTTTAAAAATTTCACTTTTTTGTGAAAATATCCACTAAATGAGGGAATAATATGTGTGAGGGTACCCCAGGAGAGTTCAGAATGTGTGTGGGTAGAATATATATCCCACGGGGATAAAATTGAAAAAAGTTGAAAAAAAATTTTTTTTTGGACTTAGTAATTTTTCCGGCGTTTATCAGACTTTCAGATAGGGGAAATGTCAGTGAGCGTTCCGATTTCAGTTCCAGAGCGATTCGCCCAATGAGTCCTTGATATTTAGTCGTTTTCAGCAAATTTTCTGGATTTTTAAAAATTTCACTTTTTTGTGAAAATATCCACTAAATGAGGGAATAATATGTGTGAGGGTACCCCAGGAGAGTTCAAAATGTGTGTGGGTAGAATATATATCCCTCGGGGGTAAAATTGAAAAAAGTTTTAAAAAAATTTTTTTGGGACTTAGTCATTTTTCCGGCGTTTATCAGACTTTCAGATAGGGAAAATGTCAGTGAGCTTTCAGATTTCAGTTCCAGAGCGATTCGCCCAATGAGTCCTTGATATTCAGTCGTTTTCAGCCAATTTTCTGGATTTTTGAAAATTTCACTTTTTTGTGAAAATATCCACTAAATGAGGGAATAATATGTGTGAGGGTACCCCAGGAGAGTTCCAAATGTGTGTGGGTAGAATATATATCACACGGGGATAAAATTGAAAAAAGTTGAAAAAAAATGTTTTTTTGGACTTAGTAATTTTTCCGGCGTTTATCAGACTTTCAGATAGGGGAAATGTCAGTGAGCATTCCGATTTCAGTTCCAGAGCGATTCGCCCAATGAGTCCTTGATATTTAGTCGTTTTCAGCCAATTTTCTGGATTTTTAAAAATTTCACTTTTTTGTGAAAATATCCACTAAATGAGGGAATAATATGTGTGAGGGTACCCCAGGAGAGTTCCAAATGTGTTTGGGTAGAACATATATCCCACGGGGGTAAAATTGAAAAACGTTGAAAAAAAATTTTTTTGGGACTTAGTCATTTTTCCGGCGTTTATCAGACTTTCAGATAGGGGAAATGTCAGTGAGCATTCTGATTTCAGTTCCAGAGCGATTCGCCCAATGAATCCTTGATATTTAGTCGTTTTCAGCCAATTTTCAGGATTCTTGAAAATTTCACTTTTTTGTGAAAATATCCACTAAATGAGGGAATAATATGTGTGAGGGTATCCCAGGAGAGTTCCAAATGTGTGTGGGTAGAATATATATCCCACGGGGATAAAATTGAAAAAAGTTGAAAAAAATTTTTTTTTGGACTTACTAATTTTTCCGGCGTTCATCAGACTTTCAAATAGGGGAAATGTCAGTGAGCATTCCGATATCAGTTCCAGAGCGATTCACCCAATGAGTCCTTGATATTTAGTCGTTTTCAGCCAATTTTCTGGATTTTGAAAATTTCACTTTTTTGTGAAAATATCCACTAAATGAGGAAATAATATGTGTGAGGGTACCCCAGGAGAGTTCCAAATGTGTGTGGTTAGAATATATATCCCACGGGGGTAAAATTGAAAAACGTTGAAAAAAAATTTTTTTGGGACTTAGTCATTTTTCCGGCGTTTATCAGACTTTCAGATAGGGGAAATGTCAGTGAGCGTTCTGATTTCAGTTCCAGAGCGATTCGCCCAATGAATCCTTGATATTTAGTCGTTTTCAGCCAATTTTCAGGATTTTTGAAAATTTCACTTTTTTGTGAAAATATCCACTAAATGAGGGAATAATATGTGTGAGGGTATCCCAGGAGAGTTCCAAATGTGTGTGGGTAGAATACATATCCCACGGGGATAAAATTGAAAAAAGTTGAAAAAAATTTTTTTTTGGACTTACTAATTTTTCCGGCGTTCATCAGACTTTCAAATAGGGGAAATGTCAGTGAGCATTCCGATATCAGTTCCAGAGCGATTCACCCAATGAGTCCTTGATGTTTAGTCGTTTTCAGCCAATTTTCTGGATTTTGAAAATTTCACTTTTTTGTGAAAATATCCACTAAATGAGGAAATAATATGTGTGAGGGTACCCCAGGAGAGTTCCAAATGTGTGTGGTTAGAATATATATCCCACGGGGGTAAAATTGAAAAAAGTTGAAAAAAAATTTTTTTTGGACTTAGTCATTTTTCCGGCGTTTATCAGACTTTCAGATAGGGGAAATGTCAGTGAGCATTCTGATTTCAGTTCCAGAGCGATTCGCCCAATGAGTCCTTGATATTTAGTCGTTTTCAGCCAATTTTCTGGATTTTTAAAAATTTCACTTTTTTGTGAAAATATCCACTAAATGAGGGAATAATATGTGTGAGGGTACCCCAGGAGAGTTCAGAATGTGTGTGGGTAGAATATATATCCCACGGGGATAAAATTGAAAAAAGTTGAAAAAAAATTTTTTTTTGGACTTAGTAATTTTTCCGGCGTTTATCAGACTTTCAGATAGGGGAAATGTCAGTGAGCGTTCCGATTTCAGTTCCAGAGCGATTCGCCCAATGAGTCCTTGATATTTAGTCGTTTTCAGCAAATTTTCTGGATTTTTAAAAATTTCACTTTTTTGTGAAAATATCCACTAAATGAGGGAATAATATGTGTGAGGGTACCCCAGGAGAGTTCAAAATGTGTGTGGGTAGAATATATATCCCTCGGGGGTAAAATTGAAAAAAGTTTTAAAAAAATTTTTTTGGGACTTAGTCATTTTTCCGGCGTTTATCAGACTTTCAGATAGGGAAAATGTCAGTGAGCTTTCAGATTTCAGTTCCAGAGCGATTCGCCCAATGAGTCCTTGATATTCAGTCGTTTTCAGCCAATTTTCTGGATTTTTGAAAATTTCACTTTTTTGTGAAAATATCCACTAAATGAGGGAATAATATGTGTGAGGGTACCCCAGGAGAGTTCCAAATGTGTGTGGGTAGAATATATATCACACGGGGATAAAATTGAAAAAAGTTGAAAAAAAATGTTTTTTTGGACTTAGTAATTTTTCCGGCGTTTATCAGACTTTCAGATAGGGGAAATGTCAGTGAGCATTCCGATTTCAGTTCCAGAGCGATTCGCCCAATGAGTCCTTGATATTTAGTCGTTTTCAGCCAATTTTCTGGATTTTTAAAAATTTCACTTTTTTGTGAAAATATCCACTAAATGAGGGAATAATATGTGTGAGGGTACCCCAGGAGAGTTCCAAATGTGTTTGGGTAGAACATATATCCCACGGGGGTAAAATTGAAAAACGTTGAAAAAAAATTTTTTTGGGACTTAGTCATTTTTCCGGCGTTTATCAGACTTTCAGATAGGGGAAATGTCAGTGAGCGTTCTGATTTCAGTTCCAGAGCGATTCGCCCAATGAATCCTTGATATTTAGTCGTTTTCAGCCAATTTTCAGGATTTTTGAAAATTTCACTTTTTTGTGAAAATATCCACTAAATGAGGGAATAATATGTGTGAGGGTATCCCAGGAGAGTTCCAAATGTGTGTGGGTAGAATATATATCCCACGGGGATAAAATTGAAAAAAGTTGAAAAAAATTTTTTTTTGGACTTACTAATTTTTCCGGCGTTCATCAGACTTTCAGAGAGGGAAAATGTCAGTGAGCTTTCAGATTTCAGTTCCAGAGCGAATCGCCCAATGAGTCCATGATATTCAGTCGTTTTCAGCCAATTTTCTGGATTTTTGAAAATTTCACTTTTTTGTGAAAATATCCACTAAATGAGGGAATAATATGTGGGAGGGTACCCCAGGAGAGTTCCAAATGTGTGTGGGTAGAATATATATCACACGGGGATAAAATTGAAAAAAGTTGAAAAAAAATTTTTTTTTGGACTTAGTAATTTTTCCGGCGTTTATCAGACTTTCAGATAGGGGAAATGTCAGTGAGCGTTCCGATTTCAGTTCCAGAGCGATTCGCCCAATGAGTCCTTGATATTTAGTCGTTTTCAGCAAATTTTCTGGATTTTTAAAAATTTCACTTTTTTGTGAAAATATCCACTAAATGAGGGAATAATATGTGTGAGGGTACCCCAGGAGAGTTCAAAATGTGTGTGGGTAGAATATATATCCCTCGGGGGTAAAATTGAAAAAAGTTTTAAAAACATTTTTTTGGGACTTAGTCATTTTTCCGGCGTTTATCAGACTTTCAGATAGGGAAAATGTCAGTGAGCTTTCAGATTTCAGTTCCAGAGCGATTCGCCCAATGAGTCCTTGATATTTAGTCGTTTTCAGCAAATTTTCTGGATTTTTAAAAATTTCACTTTTTTGTGAAAATATCCACTAAATGAGGGAATAATATGTGTGAGGGTACCCCAGGAGAGTTCCAAATGTGTTTGGGTAGAACATATATCCCACGGGGGTAAAATTGAAAAACGTTGAAAAAAAATTTTTTTGGGACTTAGTCATTTTTCCGGCGTTTATCAGACTTTCAGATAGGGGAAATGTCAGTGAGCGTTCTGATTTCAGTTCCAGAGCGATTCGCCCAATGAATCCTTGATATTTAGTCGTTTTCAGCCAATTTTCAGGATTTTTGAAAATTTCCCTTTTTTGTGAAAATATCCACTAAATGAGGGAATAATATGTGTGAGGGTATCCCAGGAGAGTTCCAAATGTGTGTGGGTAGAATATATATCCCACGGGGATAAAATTGAAAAAAGTTGAAAAAAATTTTTTTTTGGATTTACTAATTTTTCCGGCGTTCATCAGACTTTCAAATAGGGGAAATGTCAGTGAGCATTCCGATATCAGTTCCAGAGCGATTCGCCCAATGAGTCCTTGATATTTAGTCGTTTTCAGCCAATTTTCTGGATTTTGAAAATTTCACTTTTTTGTGAAAATATCCACTAAATGAGGAAATAATATGTGTGAGGGTACCCCAGGAGAGTTCCAAATGTGTGTGGTTAGAATATATATCCCACGGGGGTAAAATTGAAAAAAGTTGAAAAAAAATTTTTTTGGGACTTAGTCATTTTTCCGGCGTTTATCAGACTTTCAGATAGGGGAAATGTCAGTGAGCATTCTGATTTCAGTTCCAGAGCGATTCGCCCAATGAGTCCTTGATATTTAGTCGTTTTCAGCCAATTTTCTGGATTTTTAAAAATTTCACTTTTTTGTGAAAATATCCACTAAATGAGGGAATAATATGTGTGAGGGTACCCCAGGAGAGTTCAGAATGTGTGAGGGTAGAATATATATCCCACGGGGGAAAAATTGAAAAAAGTTTTAAAAAATTTTTTTTGGACTTAGTCATTTTTACGGCGTTTATCAGACTTTCAGAGAGGGAAAATGTCAGTGAGCTTTCAGATTTCAGTTCCAGAGCGAATCGCCCAATGAGTCCATGATATTCAGTCGTTTTCAGCCAATTTTCTGGATTTTTGAAAATTTCACTTTTTTGTGAAAATATCCACTAAATGAGGGAATAATATGTGTGAGGGTACCCCAGGAGAGTTCCAAATGTGTGTGGGTAGAATATATATCACACGGGGATAAAATTGAAAAAAGTTAAAAAAAAATTTTTTTTTGGACTTAGTAATTTTTCCGGCGTTTATCAGACTTTCAGATAGGGGAAATGTCAGTGAGCGTTCCGATTTCAGTTCCAGAGCGATTCGCCCAATGAGTCCTTGATATTTAATCATTTTCAGCAAATTTTCTGGATTTTTAAAAATTTCACTTTTTTGTGAAAATATCCACTAAATGAGGGAATAATATGTGTGAGGGTACCCCAGGAGAGTTCCAAATGTGTTTGGGTAGAATATATATCCCACGGGGGTAAAATTGAAAAAAGTTGAAAAAAAATTTTTTTTGGACTTAGTCATTTTTCCGGCGTTTATCAGACTTTCAGATAGGGGAAATGTCAGCGAGCGTTCTGATTTCAGTTCCAGAGCGATTCGCCCAATGAGTCCTTGATATTTAGTCGTTTTCAGCCAATTTTCAGGATTTTTGAAAATTTCACTTTTTTGTGAAAATATCCACTAAATGAGGGAATAATATGTATGAGGGTACCCCAGGAGAGTTACAAATGTGTGTGGGTAGAATATATATCCCACGAGGGTAAAATTGAAAAAAGTTTAAAAAAAATTTTTTTTGGAGTTACTAATTTTTCCGGCGTTCATCAGACTTTCAAAGAGGGGAAATGTCAGTGAGCGTTCCGATTTCAGTTCCAGAGCGATTCGCCCAATCAGTCCTTGATATTTAGTCGTTTTCAGCCAATTTTCTGGATTTTTAAAAATTTCACTTTTTTGTGAAAATATCCACTAAATGAGGGAATAATATGTGTGAGGGTACCCCAGGAGAGTTCCAAATGTGTGTGGGTAGAATATATATCCCACGGGGGTAAAATTGAAAAAAGCTGAAAAAAAATTTTTTGGGGACTTAGTCATTTTTCCGGCGTTTATCAGACTTTCAGATAGGGAAATGTAAGTGAGCATTCCGATTTCAGTTCCAGAGCGATTCGCCCAATGAGTCCTTGATATTTAGTCGTTTTCAGCCAATTTTCTGGATTTTTGAAAATTTCACTTTTTTGTGAAAATATCCACTAAATGAGAGAATAATATGTGTGAGGGTACCCCAGGAGGGTTCCAAATGTGTGTGGGTAGAATATATATCCCACGGGGGTAAAATTGAAAAAAGTTGAAAAAAAAATTTTTTTGGACTTAGTCATTTTTCCGGCGTTTATTCAGACTTTCAGATAGGGGAAATGTGAGTGAGCATTCCGATTTCAGTTCCAGAGCGATTCGCCCAATGAGTCCTTAATATTTAGTCATTTTCAGCCAATTTTCTGGATTTTTGAAAATTTCACTTTTTTGTGAAAATATCCACTAAATGAGGGAATAATATGTGTGAGGGTACCCCAGGAGAGTTCAGAATGTGTGTGGGTAGAATATATATCCCACGGGGGAAAAATTGAAAAAAGTTTAAAAAAAATTTTTTTTGGACTTAGTCATTTTTACGGCGTTTATCAGACTTTCAGAGAGGGAAAATGTCAGTGAGCTTTCAGATTTCAGTTCCAGAGCGAATCGCCCAATGAGTCCATGATATTCAGTCGTTTTCAGCCAATTTTCTGGATTTTTGAAAATTTCACTTTTTTGTGAAAATATCCACTAAATGAGGGAATAATATGTGGGAGGGTACCCCAGGAGAGTTCCAAATGTGTGTGGGTAGAATATATATCACACGGGGATAAAATTGAAAAAAGTTGAAAAAAAATTTTTTTTTGGACTTAGTAATTTTTCCGGCATTTATCAGACTTTCAGATAGGGGAAATGTCAGTGAGCGTTCCGATTTCAGTTCCAGAGCGATTCGCCCAATGAGTCCTTGATATTTAGTAGTTTTCAGCAAATTTTCTGGATTTTTAAAAATTTCACTTTTTTGTGAAAATATCCACTAAATGAGGGAATAATATGTGTGAGGGTACCCCAGGAGAGTTCAAAATGTGTGTGGGTAGAATATATATCCCTCGGGGGTAAAATTGAAAAAAGTTTTAAAAACATTTTTTTGGGACTTAGTCATTTTTCCGGCGTTTATCAGACTTTCAGATAGGGAAAATGTCAGTGAGCTTTCAGATTTCAGTTCCAGAGCGATTCGCCCAATGAGTCCTTGATATTCAGTCGTTTTCAGCCAATTTTCTGGATTTTTGAAAATTTCACTTTTTTGTGAAAATATCCACTAAATGAGGGAATAATACGTGTGAGGGTACCCCAGGAGAGTTCCAAATGTGTGTGGGTAGAATATATATCACACGGGGATAAAATTGAAAAAAGTTGAAAAAAAATGTTTTTTTGGACTTAGTAATTTTTCCGGCGTTTATCAGACTTTCAGATAGGGGAAATGTCAGTGAGCATTCCGATTTCAGTTCCAGAGCGATTCGCCCAATGAGTCCTTGATATTTAGTCGTTTTCAGCCAATTTTCTGGATTTTTAAAAATTTCACTTTTTTGAGAAAATATCCACTAAATGAGGGAATAATATGTGTGAGGGTACCCCAGGAGAGTTCAAAATGTGTGTGGGTAGAATATATATCCCTCGGGGGTAAAATTGAAAAAAGTTTTAAAAAAATTTTTTTGGGACTTAGTCATTTTTCCGGCGTTTATCAGACTTTCAGATAGGGAAAATGTCAGTGAGCGTTCAGATTTCAGTTCCAGAGCGATTCGCCCAATGAGTCCTTAATATTTAGTCGTTTTCAGCCAATTTTCTGGATTTTTAAAAATTTCACTTTTTTGTGAAAATATCCACTAAATGAGGGAATAATATGTGTGAGGGTATCCCAGTAGAGTTCCAAATGTGTGTGGGTAGAATATATATCCCACGGGGATAAAATTGAAAAAAGTTGAAAAAAATTTTTTTTTGGACTTACTAATTTTTCCGGCGTTCATCAGACTTTCAAATAGGGGAAATGTCAGTGAGCATTCTGATATCAGTTCCAGAGCGATTCGCCCAATGAGTCCTTGATATTTAGTCGTTTTCAGCCAATTTTCTGGATTTTTGAAAATTTCACTTTTTTGTGAAAATATCCACTAAATGAGGGAATAATATGTGTGAGGGTACCCCAGGAGAGTTCCAAATGTGTTTGGGTAGAACATATATCCCACGGGGGTAAAATTGAAAAACGTTGAAAAAAAATTTTTTTGGGACTTAGTCATTTTTCCGGCGTTTATCAGACTTTCAGATAGGGGAAATGTCAGTGAGCGTTCTGATTTCAGTTCCAGAGCGATTCGCCCAATGAATCCTTGATATTTAGTCGTTTTCAGCCAATTTTCAGGATTTTTGAAAATTTCACTTTTTTGTGAAAATATCCACTAAATGAGGGAATAATATGTGTGAGGGTATCCCAGGAGAGTTCCAAATGTGTGTGGGTAGAATATATATCCCACGGGGATAAAATTGAAAAAAGTTGAAAAAAATTTTTTTTTGGATTTACTAATTTTTCCGGCGTTCATCAGACTTTCAAATAGGGGAAATGTCAGTGAGCATTCCGATATCAGTTCCAGAGCGATTCGCCCAATGAGTCCTTGATATTTAGTCGTTTTCAGCCAATTTTCTGGATTTTGAAAATTTCACTTTTTTGTGAAAATATCCACTAAATGAGAAAATAATATGTGTGAGGGTACCCCAGGAGAGTTCCAAATGTGTGTGGTTAGAATATATATCCCACGGGGGTAAAATTGAAAAAAGTTGAAAAAAAATTTTTTTTGGACTTAGTCATTTTTCCGGCGTTTATCAGACTTTCAGATAGGGGAAATGTCAGTGAGCATTCTGATTTCAGTTCCAGAGCGATTCGCCCAATGAGTCCTTGATATTTAGTCGTTTTCAGCCAATTTTCTGGATTTTTAAAAATTTCACTTTTTTGTGAAAATATCCACTAAATGAGGGAATAATATGTGTGAGGGTACCCCAGGAGAGTTCAGAATGTGTGTGGGTAGAATATATATCCCACGGGGGAAAAATTGAAAAAAGTTTTAAAAAAATTTTTTTGGGACTTAGTCATTTTTACGGCGTTTATCAGACTTTCAGAGAGGGAAAATGTCAGTGAGCTTTCAGATTTCAGTTCCAGAGCGAATCGCCCAATGAGTCCATGATATTCAGTCGTTTTCAGCCAATTTTCTGGATTTTTGAAAATTTCACTTTTTTGTGAAAATATCCACTAAATGAGGGAATAATATGTGTGAGGGTACCCCAGGAGAGTTCCAAATGTGTGTGGGTAGAATATATATCACACGGGGATAAAATTGAAAAAAGTTAAAAAAAAATTTTTTTTTGGACTTAGTAATTTTTCCGGCGTTTATCAGACTTTCAGATAGGGGAAATGTCAGTGAGCGTTCCGATTTCAGTTCCAGAGCGATTCGCCCAATGAGTCCTTGATATTTAATCATTTTCAGCA
The DNA here is from genome assembly GCF_046119375.1 of Phyllobates terribilis. Taxonomy (NCBI): domain Eukaryota; kingdom Metazoa; phylum Chordata; class Amphibia; order Anura; family Dendrobatidae; genus Phyllobates; species Phyllobates terribilis. Next base: position 8,119,064 of record NW_027362805.1, on the reverse strand, counting down.
AATTTTCTGGATTTTTAAAAATTTCACTTTTTTGTGAAAATATCCACTAAATGAGGGAATAATATGTGTGAGGGTACCCCAGGAGAGTTCCAAATGTGTTTGGGTAGAATATATATCCCACGAGGGTAAAATTGAAAAAAGTTTAAAAAAATTTTTTTTTGGAGTTACTAATTTTTCTGGCGTTCATCAGACTTTCAAATAGGGGAAATGTCAGTGAGCGTTCCGATTTCAGTTCCAGAGCGATTCGCCCAATCAGTCCTTGATATTTAGTCATTTTCAGCCAATTTTCTGGATTTTTAAAAATTTCACTTTTTTGTGAAAATATCCACTAAATGAGGGAATAATATGTGTGAGGGTACCCCAGGAGAGTTCCAAATGTGTGTGGGTAGAATATATATCCCACGGGGGTAAAATTGAAAAAAGCTGAAAAAAAATTTTTTGGGGACTTAGTCATTTTTCCGGCGTTTATCAGACTTTCAGATAGGGAAATGTAAGTGAGCATTCCGATTTCAGTTCCAGAGCGATTCGCCCAATGAGTCCTTGATATTTAGTCGTTTTCAGCCAATTTTCTGGATTTTTGAAAATTTCACTTTTTTGTGAAAATATCCACTAAATGAGAGAATAATATGTGTGAGGGTACCCCAGGAGGGTTCCAAATGTGTGTGGGTAGAATATATATCCCACGGGGGTAAAATTGAAAAAAGTTGAAAAAAAAATTTTTTTGGACTTAGTAATTTTTCCGGCGTTTATCAGACTTTCAGATAGGGGAAATGTCAGTGAGCATTCCGATTTCAGTTCCAGAGCGATTCGCCCAATGAGTCCTTGATATTTAGTCGTTTTCAGCCAATTTTCTGGATTTTTAAAAATTTCACTTTTTTGAGAAAATATCCACTAAATGAGGGAATAATATGTGTGAGTGTACCCCAGGAGAGTTCAAAATGTGTGTGGGTAGAATATATATCCCTCGGGGGTAAAATTGAAAAAAGTTTTAAAAAAATTTTTTTGGGACTTAGTCATTTTTCCGGCGTTTATGAGACTTTCAGATAGGGAAAATGTCAGTGAGCGTTCAGATTTCAGTTCCAGAGCGATTCGCCCAATGAGTCCTTAATATTTAGTCGTTTTCAGCCAATTTTCTGGATTTTTAAAAATTTCACTTTTTTGTGAAAATATCCACTAAATGAGGGAATAATATGTGTGAGGGTATCCCAGTAGAGTTCCAAATGTGTGTGGGTAGAATATATATCCCACGGGGATAAAATTGAAAAAAGTTGAAAAAAATTTTTTTTTGGACTTACTAATTTTTCCGGCGTTCATCAGACTTTCAAATAGGGGAAATGTCAGTGAGCATTCTGATATCAGTTCCAGAGCGATTCGCCCAATGAGTCCTTGATATTTAGTCGTTTTCAGCCAATTTTCTGGATTTTGAAAATTTCACTTTTTTGTGAAAATATCCACTAAATGAGGAAATAATATGTGTGAGGGTACCCCAGGAGAGTTCCAAATGTGTGTGGTTAGAATATATATCCCACGGGGGTAAAATTGAAAAAAGTTGAAAAAAAATTTTTTTTGGACTTAGTCATTTTTCCGGCGTTTATCAGACTTTCAGATAGGGGAAATGTCAGTGAGCATTCTGATTTCAGTTCCAGAGCGATTCGCCCAATGAGTCCTTGATATTTAGTCGTTTTCAGCCAATTTTCTGGATTTTTAAAAATTTCACTTTTTTGTGAAAATATCCACTAAATGAGGGAATAATATGTGTGAGGGTACCCCAGGAGAGTTCAGAATGTGTGTGGGTAGAAAATATATCCCACGGGGGAAAAATTGAAAAAAGTTTTAAAAAAATTTTTTTTGGACTTAGTCATTTTTACGGCGTTTATCAGACTTTCAGAGAGGGAAAATGTCAGTGAGCTTTCAGATTTCAGTTCCAGAGCGAATCGCCCAATGAGTCCATGATATTCAGTCGTTTTCAGCCAATTTTCTGGATTTTTGAAAATTTCACTTTTTTGTGAAAATATCCACTAAATGAGGGAATAATATGTGTGAGGGTACCCCAGGAGAGTTCCAAATGTGTTTGGGTAGAATATATATCCCACGGGGGTAAAATTGAAAAAAGTTGAAAAAAAATTTTTTTTGGACTTAGTCATTTTTCCGGCGTTTATCAGACTTTCAGATAGGGGAAATGTCAGCGAGCGTTCTGATTTCAGTTCCAGAGCGATTCGCCCAATGAGTCCTTGATATTTAGTCGTTTTCAGCCAATTTTCAGGATTTTTGAAAATTTCACTTTTTTGTGAAAATATCCACTAAATGAGGGAATAATATGTATGAGGGTACCCCAGGAGAGTTACAAATGTGTGTGGGTAGAATATATATCCCACGAGGGTAAAATTGAAAAAAGTTTAAAAAAATTTTTTTTTGGAGTTACTAATTTTTCCGGCGTTCATCAGACTTTCAAATAGGGGAAATGTCAGTGAGCGTTCCGATTTCAGTTCCAGAGCGATTCGCCCAATCAGTCCTTGATATTTAGTCGTTTTCAGCCAATTTTCTGGATTTTTAAAAATTTCACTTTTTTGTGAAAATATCCACTAAATGAGGGAATAATATGTGTGAGGGTACCCCAGGAGAGTTCCAAATGTGTGTGGGTAGAATATATATCCCACGGGGATAAAATTGAAAAAAGCTGAAAAAAAATTTTTTGGGGACTTAGTCATTTTTCCGGCGTTTATCAGACTTTCAGATAGGGAAATGTAAGTGAGCATTCCGATTTCAGTTCCAGAGCGATTCGCCCAATGAGTCCTTGATATTTAGTCGTTTTCAGCCAATTTTCTGGATTTTTGAAAATTTCACTTTTTTGTGAAAATATCCACTAAATGAGAGAATAATATGTGTGAGGGTACCCTAGGAGGGTTCCAAATGTGTGTGGGTAGAATATATATCCCACGGGGGTAAAATTGAAAAAAGTTGAAAAAAAAATTTTTTTGGACTTAGTCATTTTTCCGGCGTTTATTCAGACTTTCAGATAGGGGAAATGTGAGTGAGCATTCCGATTTCAGTTCCAGAGCGATTCGCCCAATGAGTCCTTAATATTTAGTCATTTTCAGCCAATTTTCTGGATTTTTGAAAATTTCACTTTTTTGTGAAAATATCCACTAAATGAGGGAATAATATGTGTGAGGGTACCCCAGGAGAGTTCCAAATGTGTGTGGGTAGAATATATATCACACGGGGATAAAATTGAAAAAAGTTGAAAAAAAATGTTTTTTTGGACTTAGTAATTTTTCCGGCGTTTATCAGACTTTCAGATAGGGGAAATGTCAGTGAGCATTCCGATTTCAGTTCCAGAGCGATTCGCCCAATGAGTCCTTGATATTTAGTCGTTTTCAGCCAATTTTCTGGATTTTTAAAAATTTCACTTTTTTGTGAAAATATCCACTAAATAAGGGAATAATATGTGTGAGGGTACCCCAGGAGAGTTCAAAATGTGTGTGGGTAGAATATATATCCCTCGGGGGTAAAATTGAAAAAAGTTTTAAAAAAATTTTTTTGGGACTTAGTCATTTTTCCGGCGTTTATCAGACTTTCAGATAGGGAAAATGTCAGTGAGCGTTCAGATTTCAGTTCCAGAGCGATTCGCCCAATGAGTCCTTAATATTTAGTCGTTTTCAGCCAATTTTCTGGATTTTTAAAAATTTCACTTTTTTGTGAAAATATCCACTAAATGAGGGAATAATATGTGTGAGGGTACCCCAGGAGAGTTCCAAATGTGTGTGGGTAGAATATATATCACACGGGGATAAAATTGAAAAAAGTTGAAAAAAAATGTTTTTTTGGACTTAGTAATTTTTCCGGCGTTTATCAGACTTTCAGATAGGGGAAATGTCAGTGAGCATTCCGATTTCAGTTCCAGAGCGATTCGCCCAATGAGTCCTTGATATTTAGTCGTTTTCAGCCAATTTTCTGGATTTTTAAAAATTTCACTTTTTTGTGAAAATATCCACTAAATGAGGGAATAATATGTGTGAGGGTACCCCAGGAGAGTTCCAAATGTGTTTGGGTAGAACATATATCCCACGGGGGTAAAATTGAAAAACGTTGAAAAAAAATTTTTTTGGGACTTAGTCATTTTTCCGGCGTTTATCAGACTTTCAGATAGGGGAAATGTCAGTGAGCGTTCTGATTTCAGTTCCAGAGCGATTCGCCCAATGAATCCTTGATATTTAGTCGTTTTCAGCCAATTTTCAGGATTTTTGAAAATTTCACTTTTTTGTGAAAATATCCACTTAAATGAGGGAATAATATGTGTGAGGGTATCCCAGGAGAGTTCCAAATGTGTGTGGGTAGAATATATATCCCACGGGGATAAAATTGAAAAAAGTTGAAAAAAATTTTTTTTTGGACTTACTAATTTTTCCGGCGTTCATCAGACTTTCAAATAGGGGAAATGTCAGTGAGCATTCCGATATCAGTTCCAGAGCGATTCACCCAATGAGTCCTTGATATTTAGTCGTTTTCAGCCAATTTTCTGGATTTTGAAAATTTCACTTTTTTGTGAAAATATCCACTAAATGAGGAAATAATATGTGTGAGGGAACCCCAGGAGAGTTCCAAATGTGTGTGGTTAGAATATATATCCCACGGGGGTAAAATTGAAAAAAGTTGAAAAAAAATTTTTTTTGGACTTAGTCATTTTTCCGGCGTTTATCAGACTTTCAGATAGGGGAAATGTCAGTGAGCATTCTGATTTCAGTTCCAGAGCGATTCGCCCAATGAGTCCTTGATATTTAGTCGTTTTCAGCCAATTTTCTGGATTTTTAAAAATTTCACTTTTTTGTGAAAATATCCACTAAATGAGGGAATAATATGTGTGAGGGTACCCCAGGAGAGTTCAGAATGTGTGTGGGTAGAATATATATCCCACGGGGGAAAAATTGAAAAAAGTTTAAAAAAAATTTTTTTTGGACTTAGTCATTTTTACGGCGTTTATCAGACTTTCAGAGAGGGAAAATGTCAGTGAGCTTTCAGATTTCAGTTCCAGAGCGAATCGCCCAATGAGTCCGTGATATTCAGTCGTTTTCAGCCAATTTTCTGGATTTTTGAAAATTTCACTTTTTTGTGAAAATATCCACTAAATGAGGGAATAATATGTGGGAGGGTACCCCAGGAGAGTTCCAAATGTGTGTGGGTAGAATATATATCACACGGGGATAAAATTGAAAAAAGTTGAAAAAAAATTTTTTTTTGGACTTAGTAATTTTTCCGGCGTTTATCAGACTTTCAGATAGGGGAAATGTCAGTGAGCGTTCCGATTTCAGTTCCAGAGCGATTCGCCCAATGAGTCCTTGATATTTAGTCGTTTTCAGCAAATTTTCTGGATTTTTAAAAATTTCACTTTTTTGTGAAAATATCCACTAAACGAGGGAATAATATGTGTGAGGGTACCCCAGGAGAGTTCAAAATGTGTGTGGGTAGAATATATATCCCTCGGGGGTAAAATTGAAAAAAGTTTTAAAAAAATTTTTTTGGGACTTAGTCATTTTTCCGGCGTTTATCAGACTTTCAGATAGGGAAAATATCAGTGAGCTTTCAGATTTCAGTTCCAGAGCGATTCGCCCAATGAGTCCTTGATATTCAGTCGTTTTCAGCCAATTTTCTGGATTTTTGAAAATTTCACTTTTTTGTGAAAATATCCACTAAATGAGGGAATAATATGTGTGAGAGTACCCCAGGAGAGTTCCAAATGTGTGTGGGTAGAATATATATCACACGGGGATAAAATTGAAAAAAGTTGAAAAAAAATGTTTTTTTGGACTTAGTAATTTTTCCGGCGTTTATCAGACTTTCAGATAGGGGAAATGTCAGTGAGCATTCCGATTTCAGTTCCAGAGCGATTCGCCCAATGAGTCCTTGATATTTAGTCGTTTTCAGCCAATTTTCTGGATTTTTAAAAATTTCACTTTTTTGTGAAAATATCCACTAAATGAGGGAATAATATGTGTGAGGGTACCCCAGGAGAGTTCCAAATGTGTTTGGGTAGAACATATATCCCACGGGGGTAAAATTGAAAAACGTTGAAAAAAAATTTTTTTGGGACTTAGTCATTTTTCCGGCGTTTATCAGACTTTCAGATAGGGGAAATGTCTGTGAGCGTTCTGATTTCAGTTCCAGAGCGATTCGCCCAATGAATCCTTGATATTTAGTCGTTTTCAGCCAATTTTCAGGATTTTTGAAAATTTCACTTTTTTGTGAAAATATCCACTAAATGAGGGAATAATATGTATGAGGGTACCCCAGGAGAGTTACAAATGTGTGTGGGTAGAATATATATCCCACGAGGGTAAAATTGAAAAAAGTTTAAAAAAATTTTTTTTTGGAGTTACTAATTTTTCCGGCGTTCATCAGACTTTCAAATAGGGGAAATGTCAGTGAGCGTTCCGATTTCAGTTCCAGAGCGATTCGCCCAATCAGTCCTTGATATTTAGTCGTTTTCAGCCAATTTTCTGGATTTTTAAAAATTTCACTTTTTTGTGAAAATATCCACTAAATGAGGGAATAATATGTGTGAGGGTACCCCAGGAGAGTTCCAAATGTGTGTGGGTAGAATATATATCCCACGGGGGTAAAATTGAAAAAAGCTGAAAAAAAATTTTTTGGGGACTTAGTCATTTTTCCGGCGTTTATCAGACTTTCAGATAGGGAAATGTAAGTGAGCATTCCGATTTCAGTTCCAGAGCGATTCGCCCAATGAGTCCTTGATATTTAGTCGTTTTCAGCCAATTTTCTGGATTTTTGAAAATTTCACTTTTCTGTGAAAATATCCACTAAATGAGAGAATAATATGTGTGAGGGTACCCCAGGAGGGTTCCAAATGTGTGTGGGTAGAATATATATCCCACGGGGGTAAAATTGAAAAAAGTTGAAAAAAAAATTTTTTTGGACTTAGTCATTTTTCCGGCGTTTATTCAGACTTTCAGATAGGGGAAATGTGAGTGAGCATTCCGATTTCAGTTCCAGAGCGATTCGCCCAATGAGTTCTTAATATTTAGTCATTTTCAGCCAATTTTCTGGATTTTTGAAAATTTCACTTTTTTGTGAAAATATCCACTAAATGAGGGAATAATATGTGTGAGGGTACCCCAGGAGAGTTCCAAATGTGTGTGGGTAGAATATATATCACACGGGGATAAAATTGAAAAAAGTTGAAAAAAAATGTTTTTTTGGACTTAGTAATTTTTCCGGCGTTTATCAGACTTTCAGAGAGGGGAAATGTCAGTGAGCATTCCGATTTCAGTTCCAGAGCGATTCGCCCAATGAGTCCTTGATATTTAGTCGTTTTCAGCCAATTTTCTGGATTTTTAAAAATTTCACTTTTTTGTGAAAATATCCACTAAATGAGGGAATAATATGTGTGAGGGTACCCCAGGAGAGTTCAAAATGTGTGTGGGTAGAATATATATCCCTCGGGGGTAAAATTGAAAAAAGTTTTAAAAAAATTTTTTTGGGACTTAGTCATTTTTCCGGCGTTTATCAGACTTTCAGATAGGGAAAATGTCAGTGAGCGTTCAGATTTCAGTTCCAGAGCGATTCGCCCAATGAGTCCTTAATATTTAGTCGTTTTCAGCCAATTTTCTGGATTTTTAAAAATTTCACTTTTTTGTGAAAATATCCACTAAATGAGGGAATAATATGTGTGAGGGTACCCCAGGAGAGTTCAGAATGTGTGTGGGTAGAATATATATCCCACGGGGGAAAAATTGAAAAAAGTTTAAAAAAAATTTTTTTTGGACTTAGTCATTTTTACGGCGTTTATCAGACTTTCAGAGAGGGAAAATGTCAGTGAGCTTTCAGATTTCAGTTCCAGAGCGAATCGCCCAATGAGTCCATGATACTCAGTCGTTTTCAGCCAATTTTCTGGATTTTTGAAAATTTCAATTTTTTGTGAAAATATCCACTAAATGAGGGAATAATATGTGGGAGGGTACCCCAGGAGAGTTCCAAATGTGTGTGGGTAGAATATATATCACACGGGGATAAAATTGAAAAACGTTGAAAAAAAATTTTTTTTTGGACTTAGTAATTTTTCCGGCGTTTATCAGACTTTCAGATAGGGGAAATGTCAGTGAGCGTTCCGATTTCAGTTCCAGAGCGATTCGCCCAATGAGTCCTTGATATTTAGTCGTTTTCAGCAAATTTTCTGGATTTTTAAAAATTTCACTTTTTTGTGAAAATATCCACTAAACGAGGGAATAATATGTGTGAGGGTACCCCAGGAGAGTTCAAAATGTGTGTGGGTAGAATATATATCCCTCGGGGGTAAAATTGAAAAAAGTTTTAAAAAAATTTTTTTGGGACTTAGTCATTTTTCCGGCGTTTATCAGACTTTCAGATAGGGAAAATGTCAGTGAGCTTTCAGATTTCAGTTCCAGAGCGATTCGCCCAATGAGTCCTTGATATTCAGTCGTTTTCAGCCAATTTTCTGGATTTTTGAAAATTTCACTTTTTTGTGAAAATATCCACTAAATGAGGGAATAATATGTGTGAGAGTACCCCAGGAGAGTTCCAAATGTGTGTGGGTAGAATATATATCACACGGGGATAAAATTGAAAAAAGTTGAAAAAAAATGTTTTTTTGGACTTAGTAATTTTTCCGGCGTTTATCAGACTTTCAGATAGGGGAAATGTCAGTGAGCATTCCGATTTCAGTTCCAGAGCGATTCGCCCAATGAGTCCTTGATATTTAGTCGTTTTCAGCCAATTTTCTGGATTTTTAAAAATTTCACTTTTTTGTGAAAATATCCACTAAATGAGGGAATAATATGTGTGAGGGTACCCCAGGAGAGTTCCAAATGTGTTTGGGTAGAACATATATCCCACGGGGGTAAAATTGAAAAACGTTGAAAAAAAATTTTTTTGGGACTTAGTCATTTTTCCGGCGTTTATCAGACTTTCAGATAGGGGAAATGTCAGTGAGCGTTCTGATTTCAGTTCCAGAGCGATTCGCCCAATGAATCCTTGATATTTAGTCGTTTTCAGCCAATTTTCAGGATTTTTGAAAATTTCACTTTTTTGTGAAAATATCCACTAAATGAGGGAATAATATGTGTGAGGGTATCCCAGGAGAGTTCCAAATGTGTGTGGGTAGAATATATATCCCACGGGGATAAAATTGAAAAAAGTTGAAAAAAATTTTTTTTTGGACTTACTAATTTTTCCGGCGTTCATCAGACTTTCAAATAGGGGAAATGTCAGTGAGCATTCCGATATCAGTTCCAGAGCGATTCACCCAATGAGTCCTTGATATTTAGTCGTTTTCAGCCAATTTTCTGGATTTTGAAAATTTCACTTTTTTGTGAAAATATCCACTAAATGAGGAAATAATATGTGTGAGGGAACCCCAGGAGAGTTCCAAATGTGTGTGGTTAGAATATATATCCCACGGGGGTAAAATTGAAAAAAGTTGAAAAAAAATTTTTTTTGGACTTAGTCATTTTTCCGGCGTTTATCAGACTTTCAGATAGGGGAAATGTCAGTGAGCATTCTGATTTCAGTTCCAGAGCGATTCGCCCAATGAGTCCTTGATATTTAGTCGTTTTCAGCCAATTTTCTGGATTTTTAAAAATTTCACTTTTTTGTGAAAATATCCACTAAATGAGGGAATAATATGTGTGAGGGTACCCCAGGAGAGTTCAGAATGTGTGTGGGTAGAATATATATCCCACGGGGGAAAAATTGAAAAAAGTTTAAAAAAAATTTTTTTTGGACTTAGTCATTTTTACGGCGTTTATCAGACTTTCAGAGAGGGAAAATGTCAGTGAGCTTTCAGATTTCAGTTCCAGAGCGAATCGCCCAATGAGTCCATGATATTCAGTCGTTTTCAGCCAATTTTCTGGATTTTTGAAAATTTCACTTTTTTGTGAAAATATCCACTAAATGAGGGAATAATATGTGGGAGGGTACCCCAGGAGAGTTCCAAATGTGTGTGGGTAGAATATATATCACACGGGGATAAAATTGAAAAAAGTTGAAAAAAAATTTTTTTTTGGACTTAGTAATTTTTCCGGCGTTTATCAGACTTTCAGATAGGGGAAATGTCAGTGAGCGTTCCGATTTCAGTTCCAGAGCGATTCGCCCAATGAGTCCTTGATATTTAGTCGTTTTCAGCAAATTTTCTGGATTTTTAAAAATTTCACTTTTTTGTGAAAATATCCACTAAACGAGGGAATAATATGTGTGAGGGTACCCCAGGAGAGTTCAAAATGTGTGTGGGTAGAATATATATCCCTCGGGGGTAAAATTGAAAAAAGTTTTAAAAAAATTTTTTTGGGACTTAGTCATTTTTCCGGCGTTTATCAGACTTTCAGATAGGGAAAATGTCAGTGAGCTTTCAGATTTCAGTTCCAGAGCGATTCGCCCAATGAGTCCTTGATATTCAGTCGTTTTCAGCCAATTTTCTGGATTTTTGAAAATTTCACTTTTTTGTGAAAATATCCACTAAATGAGGGAATAATATGTGTGAGAGTACCCCAGGAGAGTTCCAAATGTGTGTGGGTAGAATATATATCACACGGGGATAAAATTGAAAAAAGTTGAAAAAAAATGTTTTTTTGGACTTAGTAATTTTTCCGGCGTTTATCAGACTTTCAGATAGGGGAAATGTCAGTGAGCATTCCGATTTCAGTTCCAGAGCGATTCGCCCAATGAGTCCTTGATATTTAGTCGTTTTCAGCCAATTTTCTGGATTTTTAAAAATTTCACTTTTTTGTGAAAATATCCACTAAATGAGGGAATAATATGTGTGAGGGTACCCCAGGAGAGTTCCAAATGTGTTTGGGTAGAACATATATCCCACGGGGGTAAAATTGAAAAACGTTGAAAAAAAATTTTTTTGGGACTTAGTCATTTTTCCGGCGTTTATCAGACTTTCAGATAGGGGAAATGTCAGTGAGCATTCTGATTTCAGTTCCAGAGCGATTCGCCCAATGAATCCTTGATATTTAGTCGTTTTCAGCCAATTTTCAGGATTTTTGAAAATTTCACTTTTTTGTGAAAATATCCACTAAATGAGGGAATAATATGTGTGAGGGTATCCCAGGAGAGTTCCAAATGTGTGTGGGTAGAATATATATCCCACGGGGATAAAATTGAAAAAAGTTGAAAAAAATTTTTTTTTGGACTTACTAATTTTTCCGGCGTTCATCAGACTTTCAAATAGGGGAAATGTCAGTGAGCATTCCGATATCAGTTCCAGAGCGATTCACCCAATGAGTCCTTGATATTTAGTCGTTTTCAGCCAATTTTCTGGATTTTGAAAATTTCACTTTTTTGTGAAAATATCCACTAAATGAGGAAATAATATGTGTGAGGGTACCCCAGGAGAGTTCCAAATGTGTGTGGTTAGAATATATATCCCACGGGGGTAAAATTGAAAAAAGTTGAAAAAAAATTTTTTTTGGACTTAGTCATTTTTCCGGCGTTTATCAGACTTTCAGATAGGGGAAATGTCAGTGAGCATTCTGATTTCAGTTCCAGAGCGATTCGCCCAATGAGTCCTTGATATTTAGTCGTTTTCAGCCAATTTTCTGGATTTTTAAAAATTTCACTTTTTTGTGAAAATATCCACTAAATGAGGGAATAATATGTGTGAGGGTACCCCAGGAGAGTTCAGAATGTGTGTGGGTAGAATATATATCCCACGGGGGAAAAATTGAAAAAAGTTTAAAAAAAATTTTTTTTGGACTTAGTCATTTTTACGGCGTTTATCAGACTTTCAGAGAGGGAAAATGTCAGTGAGCTTTCAGATTTCAGTTCCAGAGCGAATCGCCCAATGAGTCCATGATATTCAGTCGTTTTCAGCCAATTTTCTGGATTTTTGAAAATTTCACTTTTTTGTGAAAATATCCACTAAATGAGGGAATAATATGTGGGAGGGTACCCCAGGAGAGTTCCAAATGTGTGTGGGTAGAATATATATCACACGGGGATAAAATTGAAAAAAGTTGAAAAAAAATTTTTTTTTGGACTTAGTAATTTTTCCGGCGTTTATCAGACTTTCAGATAGGGGAAATGTCAGTGAGCGTTCCGATTTCAGTTCCAGAGCGATTCGCCCAATGAGTCCTTGATATTTAGTCGTTTTCAGCAAATTTTCTGGATTTTTAAAAATTTCACTTTTTTGTGAAAATATCCACTAAATGAGGGAATAATATGTGTGAGGGTACCCCAGGAGAGTTCAAAATGTGTGTGGGTAGAATATATATCCCTCGGGGGTAAAATTGAAAAAAGTTTTAAAAAAATTTTTTTGGGACTTAGTCATTTTTCCGGCGTTTATCAGACTTTCAGATAGGGAAAATGTCAGTGAGCTTTCAGATTTCAGTTCCAGAGCGATTCGCCCAATGAGTCCTTGATATTCAGTCGTTTTCAGCCAATTTTCTGGATTTTTGAAAATTTCACTTTTTTGTGAAAATATCCACTAAATGAGGGAATAATATGTGTGAGAGTACCCCAGGAGAGTTCCAAATGTGTGTGGGTAGAATATATATCACACGGGGATAAAATTGAAAAAAGTTGAAAAAAAATGTTTTTTTGGACTTAGTAATTTTTCCGGCGTTTATCAGACTTTCAGATAGGGGAAATGTCAGTGAGCATTCCGATTTCAGTTCCAGAGCGATTCGCCCAATGAGTCCTTGATATTTAGTCGTTTTCAGCCAATTTTCTGGATTTTTAAAAATTTCACTTTTTTGTGAAAATATCCACTAAATGAGGGAATAATATGTGTGAGGGTACCCCAGGAGAGTTCCAAATGTGTTTGGGTAGAACATATATCCCACGGGGGTAAAATTGAAAAACGTTGAAAAAAAATTTTTTTGGGACTTAGTCATTTTTCCGGCGTTTATCAGACTTTCAGATAGGGGAAATGTCAGTGAGCATTCTGATTTCAGTTCCAGAGCGATTCGCCCAATGAATCCTTGATATTTAGTCGTTTTCAGCCAATTTTCAGGATTTTTGAAAATTTCACTTTTTTGTGAAAATATCCACTAAATGAGGGAATAATATGTGTGAGGGTATCCCAGGAGAGTTCCAAATGTGTGTGGGTAGAATATATATCCCACGGGGATAAAATTGAAAAAAGTTGAAAAAAATTTTTTTTTGGACTTACTAATTTTTCCGGCGTTCATCAGACTTTCAAATAGGGGAAATGTCAGTGAGCATTCCGATATCAGTTCCAGAGCGATTCACCCAATGAGTCCTTGATATTTAGTCGTTTTCAGCCAATTTTCTGGATTTTGAAAATTTCACTTTTTTGTGAAAATATCCACTAAATGAGGAAATAATATGTGTGAGGGAACCCCAGGAGAGTTCCAAATGTGTGTGGTTAGAATATATATCCCACGGGGGTAAAATTGAAAAAAGTTGAAAAAAAATTTTTTTTGGACTTAGTCATTTTTCCGGCGTTTATCAGACTTTCAGATAGGGGAAATGTCAGTGAGCATTCTGATTTCAGTTCCAGAGCGATTCGCCCAATGAGTCCTTGATATTTAGTCGTTTTCAGCCAATTTTCTGGATTTTTAAAAATTTCACTTTTTTGTGAAAATATCCACTAAATGAGGGAATAATATGTGTGAGGGTACCCCAGGAGAGTTCAGAATGTGTGTGGGTAGAATATATATCCCACGGGGGAAAAATTGAAAAAAGTTTAAAAAAAATTTTTTTTGGACTTAGTCATTTTTACGGCGTTTATCAGACTTTCAGAGAGGGAAAATGTCAGTGAGCTTTCAGATTTCAGTTCCAGAGCGAATCGCCCAATGAGTCCATGATATTCAGTCGTTTTCAGCCAATTTTCTGGATTTTTGAAAATTTCACTTTTTTGTGAAAATATCCACTAAATGAGGGAATAATATGTGGGAGGGTACCCCAGGAGAGTTCCAAATGTGTGTGGGTAGAATATATATCACACGGGGATAAAATTGAAAAAAGTTGAAAAAAAATTTTTTTTTGGACTTAGTAATTTTTCCGGCGTTTATCAGACTTTCAGATAGGGGAAATGTCAGTGAGCGTTCCGATTTCAGTTCCAGAGCGATTCGCCCAATGAGTCCTTGATATTTAGTCGTTTTCAGCAAATTTTCTGGATTTTTAAAAATTTCACTTTTTTGTGAAAATATCCACTAAACGAGGGAATAATATGTGTGAGGGTACCCCAGGAGAGTTCAAAATGTGTGTGGGTAGAATATATATCCCTCGGGGGTAAAATTGAAAAAAGTTTTAAAAAAATTTTTTTGGGACTTAGTCATTTTTCCGGCGTTTATCAGACTTTCAGATAGGGAAAATGTCAGTGAGCTTTCAGATTTCAGTTCCAGAGCGATTCGCCCAATGAGTCCTTGATATTCAGTCGTTTTCAGCCAATTTTCTGGATTTTTGAAAATTTCACTTTTTTGTGAAAATATCCACTAAATGAGGGAATAATATGTGTGAGAGTACCCCAGGAGAGTTCCAAATGTGTGTGGGTAGAATATATATCACACGGGGATAAAATTGAAAAAAGTTGAAAAAAAATGTTTTTTTGGACTTAGTAATTTTTCCGGCGTTTATCAGACTTTCAGATAGGGGAAATGTCAGTGAGCATTCCGATTTCAGTTCCAGAGCGATTCGCCCAATGAGTCCTTGATATTTAGTCGTTTTCAGCCAATTTTCTGGATTTTTAAAAATTTCACTTTTTTGTGAAAATATCCACTAAATGAGGGAATAATATGTGTGAGGGTACCCCAGGAGAGTTCCAAATGTGTTTGGGTAGAACATATATCCCACGGGGGTAAAATTGAAAAACGTTGAAAAAAAATTTTTTTGGGACTTAGTCATTTTTCCGGCGTTTATCAGACTTTCAGATAGGGGAAATGTCAGTGAGCGTTCTGATTTCAGTTCCAGAGCGATTCGCCCAATGAATCCTTGATATTTAGTCGTTTTCAGCCAATTTTCAGGATTTTTGAAAATTTCACTTTTTTGTGAAAATATCCACTAAATGAGGGAATAATATGTGTGAGGGTATCCCAGGAGAGTTCCAAATGTGTGTGGGTAGAATATATATCCCACGGGGATAAAATTGAAAAAAGTTGAAAAAAATTTTTTTTTGGACTTACTAATTTTTCCGGCGTTCATCAGACTTTCAAATAGGGGAAATGTCAGTGAGCATTCCGATATCAGTTCCAGAGCGATTCACCCAATGAGTCCTTGATATTTAGTCGTTTTCAGCCAATTTTCTGGATTTTGAAAATTTCACTTTTTTGTGAAAATATCCACTAAATGAGGAAATAATATGTGTGAGGGTACCCCAGGAGAGTTCCAAATGTGTGTGGTTAGAATATATATCCCACGGGGGTAAAATTGAAAAAAGTTGAAAAAAAATTTTTTTTGGACTTAGTCATTTTTCCGGCGTTTATCAGACTTTCAGATAGGGGAAATGTCAGTGAGCATTCTGATTTCAGTTCCAGAGCGATTCGCCCAATGAGTCTTTGATATTTAGTCGTTTTCAGCCAATTTTCTGGATTTTTAAAAATTTCACTTTTTTGTGAAAATATCCACTAAATGAGGGAATAATATGTGTGAGGGTACCCCAGGAGAGTTCAGAATGTGTGTGGGTAGAATATATATCCCACGGGGGAAAAATTGAAAAAAGTTTAAAAAAAATTTTTTTTGGACTTAGTCATTTTTACGGCGTTTATCAGACTTTCAGAGAGGGAAAATGTCAGTGAGCTTTCAGATTTCAGTTCCAGAGCGAATCGCCCAATGAGTCCATGATATTCAGTCGTTTTCAGCCAATTTTCTGGATTTTTGAAAATTTCACTTTTTTGTGAAAATATCCACTAAATGAGGGAATAATATGTGGGAGGGTACCCCAGGAGAGTTCCAAATGTGTGTGGGTAGAATATATATCACACGGGGATAAAATTGAAAAAAGTTGAAAAAAAATTTTTTTTTGGACTTAGTAATTTTTCCGGCGTTTATCAGACTTTCAGATAGGGGAAATGTCAGTGAGCGTTCCGATTTCAGTTCCAGAGCGATTCGCCCAATGAGTCCTTGATATTTAGTCGTTTTCAGCAAATTTTCTGGATTTTTAAAAATTTCACTTTTTTGTGAAAATATCCACTAAATGAGGGAATAATATGTGTGAGGGTACCCCAGGAGAGTTCAAAATGTGTGTGGGTAGAATATATATCCCTCGGGGGTAAAATTGAAAAAAGTTTTAAAAAAATTTTTTTGGGACTTAGTCATTTTTCCGGCGTTTATCAGACTTTCAGATAGGGAAAATGTCAGTGAGCTTTCAGATTTCAGTTCCAGAGCGATTCGCCCAATGAGTCCTTGATATTCAGTCGTTTTCAGCCAATTTTCTGGATTTTTGAAAATTTCACTTTTTTGTGAAAATATCCACTAAATGAGGGAATAATACGTGTGAGGGTACCCCAGGAGAGTTCCAAATGTGTGTGGGTAGAATATATATCACACGGGGATAAAATTGAAAAAAGTTGAAAAAAAATGTTTTTTTGGACTTAGTAATTTTTCCGGCGTTTATCAGACTTTCAGATAGGGGAAATGTCAGTGAGCATTCCGATTTCAGTTCCAGAGCGATTCGCCCAATGAGTCCTTGATATTTAGTCGTTTTCAGCCAATTTTCTGGATTTTTAAAAATTTCACTTTTTTGTGAAAATATCCACTAAATGAGGGAATAATATGTGTGAGGGTACCCCAGGAGAGTTCAAAATGTGTGTGGGTAGAATATATATCCCTCGGGGGTAAAATTGAAAAAAGTTTTAAAAAAATTTTTTTGGGACTTAGTCATTTTTCCGGCGTTTATCAGACTTTCAGATAGGGAAAATGTCAGTGAGCGTTCAGATTTCAGTTCCAGAGCGATTCGCCCAATGAGTCCTTAATATTTAGTCGTTTTCAGTCAATTTTCTGGATTTTTAAAAATTTCACTTTTTTGTGAAAATATCCACTAAATGAGGGAATAATATGTGTGAGGGTATCCCAGTAGAGTTCCAAATGTGTGTGGGTAGAATATATATCCCACGGGGATAAAATTGAAAAAAGTTGAAAAAAATTTTTTTTTGGACTTACTAATTTTTCCGGCGTTCATCAGACTTTCAAATAGGGGAAATGTCAGTGAGCATTCCGATATCAGTTCCAGAGCGATTCGCCCAATGAATCCTTGATATTTAGTCGTTTTCAGCCAATTTTCTGGATTTTTGAAAATTTCACTTTTTTGTGAAAATATCCACTAAATGAGGGAATAATATGTGTGAGGGTACCCCAGGAGAGTTCCAAATGTGTTTGGGTAGAACATATATCCCACGGGGGTAAAATTGAAAAACGTTGAAAAAAAATTTTTTTGGGACTTAGTCATTTTTCCGGCGTTTATCAGACTTTCAGATAGGGGAAATGTCAGTGAGTGTTCTGATTTCAGTTCCAGAGCGATTCGCCCAATGAATCCTTGATATTTAGTCGTTTTCAGCCAATTTTCAGGATTTTTGAAAATTTCACTTTTTTGTGAAAATATCCACTAAATGAGGGAATAATATGTGTGAGGGTATCCCAGGAGAGTTCCAAATGTGTGTGGGTAGAATATATATCCCACGGGGATAAAATTGAAAAAAGTTGAAAAAAATTTTTTTTTGGACTTACTAATTTTTCCGGCGTTCATCAGACTTTCAAATAGGGGAAATGTCAGTGAGCATTCCGATATCAGTTCCAGAGCGATTCGCCCAATGAGTCCTTGATATTTAGTCGTTTTCAGCCAATTTTCTGGATTTTGAAAATTTCACTTTTTTGTGAAAATATCCACTAAATGAGGAAATAATATGTGTGAGGGTACCCCAGGAGAGTTCCAAATGTGTGTGGTTAGAATATATATCCCACGGGGGTAAAATTGAAAAAAGTTGAAAAAAAAATTTTTTTGGACTTAGTCATTTTTCCGGCGTTTATCAGACTTTCAGATAGGGGAAATGTCAGTGAGCATTCTGATTTCAGTTCCAGAGCGATTCGCCCAATGAGTCCTTGATATTTAGTCGTTTTCAGCCAATTTTCTGGATTTTTAAAAATTTCACTTTTTTGTGAAAATATCCACTAAATGAGGGAATAATATGTGTGAGGGTACCCCAGGAGAGTTCAGAATGTGTGTGGGTAGAATATATATCACACGGGGATAAAATTGAAAAAAGTTAAAAAAAAATTTTTTTTTGGACTTAGTAATTTTTCCGGCGTTTATCAGACTTTCAGATAGGGGAAATGTCAGTGAGCGTTCCGATTTCAGTTCCAGAGTGATTCGCCCAATGAGTCCTTGATATTTAGTCATTTTCAGCAAATTTTCTGGATTTTTAAAAATTTCACTTTTTTGTGAAAATATCCACTAAATGAGGGAATAATATGTGTGAGGGTACCCCAGGAGAGTTCCAAATGTGTTTGGGTAGAATATATATCCCACGGGGGTAAAATTGAAAAAAGTTGAAAAAAAATTTTTTTTGGACTTAGTCATTTTTCCGGCGTTTATCAGACTTTCAGATAGGGGAAATGTCAGCGAGCGTTCTGATTTCAGTTCCAGAGCGATTCGCCCAATCAGTCCTTGATATTTAGTCGTTTTCAGCCAATTTTCTGGATTTTTGAAAATTTCACTTTTTTGTGAAAATATCCACTAAATGAGAGAATAATATGTGTGAGGGTACCCCAGGAGGGTTCCAAATGTGTGTGGGTAGAATATATATCCCACGGGGGTAAAATTGAAAAAAGTTGAAAAAAAATTTTTTTTGGACTTAGTCATTTTTCCGGCGTTTATTCAGACTTTCAGATAGGGGAAATGTGAGTGAGCATTCCGATTTCAGTTCCAGAGCGATTCGCCCAATGAGTCCTTAATATTTAGTCATTTTCAGCCAATTTTCTGGATTTTTGAAAATTTCACTTTTTTGTGAAAATATCCACTAAATGAGGGAATAATATGTGTGAGGGTACCCCAGGAGAGTTCCAAATGTGTGTGGGTAGAATATATATCACACGGGGATAAAATTGAAAAAAGTTGAAAAAAAATGTTTTTTTGGACTTAGTAATTTTTCCGGCGTTTATCAGACTTTCAGATAGGGGAAATGTCAGTGAGCATTCCGATTTCAGTTCCAGAGCGATTCGCCCAATGAGTCCTTGATATTTAGTCGTTTTCAGCCAATTTTCTGGATTTTTAAAAATTTCACTTTTTTGTGAAAATATCCACTAAATGAGGGAATAATATGTGTGAGGGTACCCCAGGAGAGTTCAAAATGTGTGTGGGTAGAATATATATCCCTCGGGGGTAAAATTGAAAAAAGTTTAAAAAAATTTTTTTTGGGACTTAGTCATTTTTCCGGCGTTTATCAGACTTTCAGATAGGGAAAATGTCAGTGAGCGTTCAGATTTCAGTTCCAGAGCGATTCGCCCAATGAGTCCTTAATATTTAGTCGTTTTCAGCCAATTTTCTGGATTTTTAAAAATTTCACTTTTTTGTGAAAATATCCACTAAATGAGGGAATAATATGTGTGAGGGTATCCCAGTAGAGTTCCAAATGTGTGTGGGTAGAATATATATCCCACGGGGATAAAATTGAAAAAAGTTGAAAAAAATTTTTTTTTGGACTTACTAATTTTTCCGGCGTTCATCAGACTTTCAAATAGGGGAAATGTCAGTGAGCATTCCGATATCAGTTCCAGAGCGATTCGCCCAATGAGTCCTTGATATTTAGTCGTTTTCAGCCAATTTTCTGGATTTTTGAAAATTTCACTTTTTTGTGAAAATATCCACTAAATGAGGGAATAATATGTGTGAGGGTACCCCAGGAGAGTTCCAAATGTGTTTGGGTAGAACATATATCCCACGGGGGTAAAATTGAAAAACGTTGAAAAAAAATTTTTTTGGGACTTAGTCATTTTTCCGGCGTTTATCAGACTTTCAGATAGGGGAAATGTCAGTGAGCGTTCTGATTTCAGTTCCAGAGCGATTCGCCCAATGAATCCTTGATATTTAGTCGTTTTCAGCCAATTTTCAGGATTTTTGAAAATTTCACTTTTTTGTGAAAATATCCACTAAATGAGGGAATAATATGTGTGAGGGTATCCCAGGAGAGTTCCAAATGTGTGTGGGTAGAATATATATCCCACGGGGATAAAATTGAAAAAAGTTGAAAAAAATTTTTTTTTGGACTTACTAATTTTTCCGGCGTTCATCAGACTTTCAAATAGGGGAAATGTCAGTGAGCATTCCGATATCAGTTCCAGAGCGATTCGCCCAATGAGTCCTTGATATTTAGTCGTTTTCAGCCAATTTTCTGGATTTTGAAAATTTCACTTTTTTGTGAAAATATCCACTAAATGAGGAAATAATATGTGTGAGGGTACCCCAGGAGAGTTCCAAATGTGTGTGGTTAGAATATATATCCCACGGGGGTAAAATTGAAAAAAGTTGAAAAAAAATTTTTTTTGGACTTAGTCATTTTTCCGGCGTTTATCAGACTTTCAGATAGGGGAAATGTCAGTGAGCATTCTGATTTCAGTTCCAGAGCGATTCGCCCAATGAGTCCTTGATATTTAGTCGTTTTCAGCCAATTTTCTGGATTTTTAAAAATTTCACTTTTTTGTGAAAATATCCACTAAATGAGGGAATAATATGTGTGAGGGTACCCCAGGAGAGTTCAGAATGTGTGTGGGTAGAATATATATCCCACGGGGGAAAAATTGAAAAAAGTTTAAAAAAAATTTTTTTTGGACTTAGTCATTTTTACGGCGTTTATCAGACTTTCAGAGAGGGAAAATGTCAGTGAGCTTTCAGATTTCAGTTCCAGAGCGAATCGCCCAATGAGTCCATGATATTCAGTCGTTTTCAGCCAATTTTCTGGATTTTTGAAAATTTCACTTTTTTGTGAAAATATCCACTAAATGAGGGAATAATATGTGTGAGGGTACCCCAGGAGAGTTCCAAATGTGTGTGGGTAGAATATATATCACACGGGGATAAAATTGAAAAAAGTTGAAAAAAAATTTTTTTTTGACTTAGTAATTTTTCCGGCGTTTATCAGACTTTCAGATAGGGGAAATGTCAGTGAGCGTTCCGATTTCAGTTCCAGAGCGATTCGCCCAATGAGTCCTTGATATTTAGTCGTTTTCAGCAAATTTTCTGGATTTTTAAAAATTTCACTTTTTTGTGAAAATATCCACTAAATGAGGGAATAATATGTGTGAGGGTACCCCAGGAGAGTTCAAAATGTGTGTGGGTAGAATATATATCCCTCGGGGGTAAAATTGAAAAAAGTTTTAAAAAAATTTTTTTGGGACTTAGTCATTTTTCCGGCGTTTATCAGACTTTCAGATAGGGGAAATGTCAGCGAGCGCTCTGATTTCAGTTCCAGAGCGATTCGCCCAATGAGTCCTTGATATTTAGTCGTTTTCAGCCAATTTTCAGGATTTTTGAAAATTTCACTTTTTTGTGAAAATATCCACTAAATGAGGGAATAATATGTATGAGGGTACCCCAGGAGAGTTCCAAATGTGTGTGGGTAGAATATATATCCCACGAGGGTAAAATTGAAAAAAGTTGAAAAAAATTTTTTTTGGGAGTTACTAATTTTTCCGGCGTTCATCAGACTTTCAAATAGGGGAAATGTCAGTGAGCGTTCCGATTTCAGTTCCAGAGCGATTCGCCCAATCAGTCCTTGATATTTAGTCGTTTTCAGCCAATTTTCTGGATTTTTAAAAATTTCACTTTTTTGTGAAAATATCCACTAAATGAGGGAATAATATGTGTGAGGGTACCCCAGGAGAGTTCCAAATGTGTGTGGGTAGAATATATATCCCACGGGGGTAAAATTGAAAAAAGCTGAAAAAAAATTTTTTGGGGACTTAGTCATTTTTCCGGCGTTTATCAGACTTTCAGATAGGGGAAATGTCAGTGAGCATTCCGATTTCAGTTCCCGAGCGATTCGCCCAATGAGTCCTTGATATTTAGACGTTTTCAGCCAATTTTCTGGATTGTTGAAAATTTCCCTTTTTTGTGAAAATATCCACTAAATGAGAGAATAATATGTGTGAGGGTACACCAGGAGAGTTCCAAATCTGTGTGGGTAGAATATATATCCCACGGGGGTAAAATTGAAAAAAGTTGAAAAAAATTTTTTTTGGGACTTAGTCATTTTTCCGGCGTTTATCAAACTTTCAGATAGGGGAAATGTGAGTGAGCGTTCCGATTTCAGTTCCAGAGCGATTCGCCCAATGAGTCCTTGATATTTAGTCGTTTTCAGCCAATTTTCTGGATTTTTGAAAATTTCACTTTTTTGTGAAAATATCCACTAAATGAGGGAATAATATGTATGAGGGTACCCCAGGAGAGTCCCAAATGTGTGTGGGTAGAATATATATCCCACGGGGGTAAAATTGAACAAAGTTTAAAAAATATTTTTTTTGGACTTAGTCATTTTTCTGGCGTTTATCAGACTTTCAGATAGGGAAAATGTCAGTGAGCGTTCAGATTTCAGTTCCAGAGCGATTCGCCCAATGAGTCCTTGATATTTAGTCGTTTTCATCCAATTTTCTGGATTTTTAAAAATGTCACTTTTTTGTGAAAATATCCACTAAATGAGGGAATAATATGTGTGAGGGTACCCCAGGAGAGTTCCAAATGTGTGTGGGTAGAATATACATCCCACGGGGATAAAATTGAAAAAAGTTGAAAAAAAATTTTTTTGGACTTACTAATTTTTCCGGCGTTCATCAAACTTTCAGATAGGGGAAATGTCAGTGAGCATTCCGATATCAGTTCCAGAGCGATTCGCCCAATGAGTCCTTGATATTTAGTCATTTTCAGCCAATTTTCTGGATTTTTGAAAATGTCACTTTTTTGTGAAAATATCCACTAAATGAGGGAATAATATGTGTGAGGGTACCCCAGGAGAGTTCCAAATGTGTGTGGGTAGAATATATATCCCACGGGGGTAAAATTGAAAAAAGTTGAAAACATTTTTTTTTTGGACTTAGTCATTTTTCCGGCGTTTATTCAGACTTTCAGATAGGGGAAATGTGATTGAGTATTCCGATTTCAGTTCCAGAGCGATTCGCCCAATGAGTCCTTGATATTTAGTCGTTTTCAGCCAATTTTCCGGATTTTTGAAAATTTCTCTTTTTTGTGAAAATATCCACTAAATGAGAGAATAATATGTGTGAGGGTACCCCAGGAGGGTTCCAAATGTGTGTGGGTAGAATATATATCCCACGGGGGTAAAATTGAAAAAAGTTGAAAAAAAAATTTATTTGGACTTAGTCATTTTTCCGGCGTTTATTCAGACTTTCAGATAGGGGAAATGTCAGTGAGCATTCCGATTTCAGTTCCCGAGCGATTCGCCCAATGAGTCCTTGATATTTAGACGTTTTCAGCCAATTTTCTGGATTGTTGAAAATTTCCCTTTTTTGTGAAAATATCCACTAAATGAGAGAATAATATGTGTGAGGGTACACCAGGAGAGTTCCAAATCTGTGTGGGTAGAATATATATCCCACGGGGGTAAAATTGAAAAAAGTTGAAAAAAATTTTTTTTGGGACTTAGTCATTTTTCCGGCGTTTATCAAACTTTCAGATAGGGGAAATGTGAGTGAGCGTTCCGATTTCAGTTCCAGAGCGATTCGCCCAATGAGTCCTTGATATTTAGTCGTTTTCAGCCAATTTTCTGGATTTTTGAAAATTTCACTTTTTTGTGAAAATATCCACTAAATGAGGGAATAATATGTATGAGGGTACCCCAGGAGAGTCCCAAATGTGTGTGGGTAGAATATATATCCCACGGGGGTAAAATTGAACAAAGTTTAAAAAATATTTTTTTTGGACTTAGTCATTTTTCTGGCGTTTATCAGACTTTCAGATAGGGAAAATGTCAGTGAGCGTTCAGATTTCAGTTCCAGAGCGATTCGCCCAATGAGTCCTTGATATTTAGTCGTTTTCATCCAATTTTCTGGATTTTTAAAAATGACACTTTTTTGTGAAAATATCCACTAAATGAGGGAATAATATGTGTGAGGGTACCCCAGGAGAGTTCCAAATGTGTGTGGGTAGAATATACATCCCACGGGGATAAAATTGAAAAAAGTTGAAAAAAATTTTTTTTTGGACTTACTAATTTTTCCGGCGTTCATCAAACTTTCAGATAGGGGAAATGTCAGTGAGCATTCCGATATCAGTTCCAGAGCGATTCGCCCAATGAGTCCTTGATATTTAGTCATTTTCAGCCAATTTTCTGGATTTTTGAAAATGTCACTTTTTTGTGAAAATATCCACTAAATGAGGGAATAATATGTGTGAGGGTACCCCAGGAGAGTTCCAAATGTGTGTGGGTAGAATTGATATCCCACAGGGTAAAATTGAAAAAAGTTGAAAAAAATTTTTTTTGGACTTAGTCATTTTTCCGGCGTTTATCAGACTTTCAGATAGGGGAAATGTCAGTGAGCGTTCAGATTTCAGTTCCAGAGCGATTCGCCCAATGTGTCCTTGATATTTAGTCGTTTTCAGCCAATTTTCCGGATTTTTGAAAATTTCACTTTTTTGTGAAAATATCCACTAAATGAGGGAATAATATGTGTGAGGGTACCCCAGGAGAGTTCCAAATGTGTGTGGGTAGAATATATATCCCACGGGGGTAAAATTGAAATAAGTTTAAAAAAAATTTTTTTTGGACTTAGTCATTTTTCCGGCGTTTATTAGACTTTCAGATAGGGGAAATGTCAGTGAGCGTTCCGATTTCAGTTCCAGAGCGATTCGCCCAATGAGTCCTTGATATTTAGTCATTTTCAGCCAATTTTCTGGATTTTTAAAAATTTCACTTTTTTGTGAAAATATCCACTAAATGAGGGAATAATATGTGTGAGGGTACCCCAGGAGAGTTCCAAATGTGTGTGGGTAGAATAGAATTTGTCAGCCATACAGCTGACAAATACTATTGAGATCTCTGCTACTGGAAGTGGAAAGGAAGAACAAAGACAAAACTATTTAAATAATAAAAATATGGGAGGAAGAGAAACCAATCACAAACTAAAATGTTTTTATACAAATGCACAAAGCATGGGCAACAAACAAGGAGAATTGGAACTACTAATGCAGGAAAAGGAATATGATGTCTTTGGAATCACTGAAACTTGGTGGGACGATACACATGATTGGAATAAAAGGCTAAAAGGATACAACTTATTTGCAAGAAACAGACTTGATAAACGAGAGGAGGTGTTGCATTGTATGTTAGAAAAGCTTATATCTGCACAGAGATTGAAGCTTCAGAGACTGGGAGTTCTGTGGAAACTGTTTGGGTAAGAATACAAGGAGAGAACAACGGAAAGGACACCATTGTAGGCATTTACTACAGGCCACCTGGGCAAGCTGAAGATATGGATGAACTCTTTATGTATCAAATGACCAAGTTCTCCAAAAAATATGACGTAGTGGTCATGAGAGATTTCAACTATCCAGACATTTGTTGGGAATCTCTCTCAAGTAAAACTAACAGGTCAAGCAAATTCTTATCCTCTCTTGCTGACAACTTTATCTTCCAAAAGGTAGGGGAGAAAACAAGGGGATCTGCTACTTTGGATCTAATCCTTATAAACAGGGAGGAAATGGTTGAGGAGGTAAAGGTGGCTGGGACCCTAGGAGGCAGCGATCATGCTATTATAGAATTTTGGATAACTAGAGGAGGAAGACATGTGAAGACTCAAACTTCAAGGTTAGATTTTAGAAAGGCAGATTTTAAGAGACTCAGAAAGAGAATAGGAGGGATCCAATGGCTGGATGTCCTTAAGGACAAAAATGTCCAGGAAGGATGGGAAATTTTTAAAAATGAGATTCTCAAAGCACAATTGTTAACAATCCCGAAAAGTAGGAAGAATGGGAAGCATTTAAGGAAACCAGGATGGATGAACACAGAACTTAAACACATGCTAAAAAGAAAGAAAGAAATGTTTATAAAATGGAAAGAGGGAGGCATATCTAAAGAAGATTATAATGCAGTCTGCAGATCCTGCAGGGCACGTATCAGGTTAGCTAAAGCTGACAATGAATTAAGGCTTGCAAGAGATGTCAAAAGCAATAAAAAAGGATTTTGGGGGTATGTCAAAAGTAAAAGAAAAGTCAAAGATGCTATAGGATTTTTACAGGATGAAAATGGAGAAATGGTAAGAGAGGATGTTGAGAAGGCCGAACTTTTTAATTCCTATTTTGCATCTGTTTTCTCTCAGAAAGAAAATGTAACATCAACTGATCTTCACTGTCCTTTTAAAGGAATAGAGGAATCCAAGTTATCTGTAAACAGAAAGATTGTGAGGGAATATTTAGCTAACATAAATGAGTTCAAGTCTCCAGGTCCAGATGAATTACACCCCAGAGTACTGAAGGAGATCGTAGAAGAAATTTTAGAGCCACTCTCCATAATCTTTGAAAATTCTTGGAGAACAGGAGAAGTCCCAGAAGTCTGGAGAAGAGCAAATGTTGTTCCTATCTTCAAAAAGGGGAAGAAGATGGACCCAGGGAACTATAGGCCGGTGAGTCTGACTTCTATACCAGGAAAGATCTTTGAACAAATTATTAAACAACATGTATGTAAGTACATGGATAAGAATGAAGTGATTAACCAGAGTCAGCATGGGTTTGTAACTAACAAGTCATGTCAGACTAACTTAATTTCCTTCTATGACAGAATCACTGACTGGGTGGATCAGGGAAATGCTGTAGATATAGTATATCTTGACTTCAGCAAAGCATTTGACAAAGTATCTCACACCATCCTTATTGAAAAAATGACCAAGTATGCAATGGACCAGGCAACTGTTAGGTGGATTCATAACTGGCTTAGTGATCGGACTCAAAGGGTGGTTGTAAATGGCTTCACATCCAGCTGGATGAATGTCTCAAGTGGGGTACCACAGGGCTCCGTCCTGGGACCTGTATTGTTCAACATCTTTATCAATGATTTAGATGAAGGAATTGAGGGTAAACTGATTAAATTTGCTGATGACACAAAGCTAGGAGGGATAGCTAATACTAGAGAAGAGAGAGAGAGGATTCAAAAAGACCTAAATAAACTGGAGCAGTGGGCAGCAACCAACAGAATGGTTTTTAACAGGGAAAAATGCAAAGTACTACATCTGGGCAATAAAAATGAAAAAAGCATATACAGAATGGGAGGAATAGAGCTAAGCAACAGTACATGTGAAAAAGACTTAGGTATACTAATAGATCATAGACTGAACATGAGTCAACAGTGTGATGCAGCAGCAAAAAAGGCAAATACAATTCTGGGATGTATTAACAGAAGCATACAGTCTAGATCACGTGAAGTCATTATCGGTCTTTACTCCTCTTTGGTCAGACCTCATCTGGAATACTGTGTACAGTTTTGGGCACCACATTTTAAAAAAGACATAGACAAACTGGAGCAAGTTCAGAGAAGAGCGACCAGAATGGTGACTGGTCTGCAAACCATGTCCTATGAGGAACGGTTGCAGGATTTGGGAATGTTTAGCTTGCAAAAAAGAAGACTGAGAGGAGACTTAATAGCTGTCTACAAATATGTCAAGGGCTGTCACATTGTAGAAGGATCATCCTTATTCTCATTTGCACAAGGAAAGACTAGAAGCAATGGGATGAAACTAAATGGGAGGAGACACAGATTAGATATTAGAAAAAACTTTTTGACAGTTAGGGTGATTAATGAGTGGAACAGGCTGCCACGAGAGGTGGTGAGTTCCCCTTCAATGGACGTCTTCAAACAGAGGCTGGACAGACATCTGTCTGAGATGATCTAGTGAATCCTGCTTTGAGCAGGGGGTTGGACCAGATGACCCAGGAGGTCCCTTCCAACTCTACCATTCTATGATTCTATGATTCTATGATATATCCCACGGGGATAAAACTGAAAAAAATTAAAAAAAATTTTTTTTTGGACTTAGTAATTTTTCCGGCGTTCATCAGACTTTCAGATAGGGGAAATATCAGTGAGCATTCCGATTTCAGTTACAGAGCGATTCGCCCAATGAGTCCTTGATACTTAGTCGTTTTCATCCAATTTTCTGGATTTTTAAAAATGTCACTTTTTTGTGAAAATATCCACTAAATGAGGGAATAATATGTGTGAGGGAACCCCAGGAGAGTTCCAAATGTGTGTGGGTAGAATATATATCACACGGGGATAAAATTGAAAAAAGTTGAAAAAAATTTTTTTTTTGGACTTAGTCATTTTTCCGGCGTTTATCAGACTTTCAGATAGGGGAAATGTCAGTGAGCATTCTGATTTCAGTTCCAAAGTGATTCGCCCAATGAGTCCTTGATATTTAGTCGTTTTCAGCCAATTTTCTGGATTTTTAAAAATTTCACTTTTTTGTGAAAATATCCACTAAATGAGGGAATAATATGTGTGAGGGTACCCCAGGAGAGTTCCAAATGTGTGTGGGTAGAATATATATCCCACGGGGGTAAAATTGAAAAAAGTTGAAAAAAAATTTTTTTTGGACTTAGTCATTTTTCCGGCGTTTATCAGACTTTCAGATAGGGGAAATGTCAGTGAGCGTTCTGATTTCAGTTCCAGAGCGATTCGCCCAATGAGTCCTTGATATTTAGTCGTTTTCAGCCAATTTTCAGGATTTTTGAAAATTTCACTTTTTTGTGAAAATATCCACTAAATGAGGGAATAATATGTGTGAGGGTATCCCAGGAGAGTTCCAAATGTGTGTGGGTAGAATATATATCCCACGGGGATAAAATTGAAAAAAGTTGAAAAAAATTTTGTTTTGGACTTACTAATTTTTCCGGCGTTCATCAGACTTTCAAATAGGGGAAATGTCAGTGAGCATTCCGATATCAGTTCCAGAGCGATTCGCCCAATGAGTCCTTGATATTTAGTCGTTTTCAGCCAATTTTCTGGATTTTTGAAAATTTCACTTTTTTGTGAAAATATCCACTAAATGAGGGAATAATATGTGTGAGGGTACCCCAGGAGAGTTCCAAATGTTTGTGGTTAGAATATATATCCCACGGGGGTAAAATTGAAAAAAGTTTAAAAAAAATTTTTTTTGGACTTAGTCATTTTTCCGGCGTTTATCAGACTTTCAGATAGGGGAAATGTCAGTGAGCGTTCTGATTTCAGTTCCAGAGCGATTCGCCCAATGAGTCCTTGATATTTAGTCGTTTTCAGCCAATTTTCTGGATTTTTAAAAATTTCACTTTTTTGTGATAATATCCACTAAATGAGGGAATAATATGTGTGAGGGTACCCCAGGAGAGTTCAAAATGTGTGTGGGTAGAATATATATCCCTCGGGGGTAAAATTGAAAAAAGTTTTAAAAAAATTTTTTGGGGACTTAGTCATTTTTCCGGCGTTTATCAGACTTTCAGATAGGGAAAATGTCAGTGAGCGTTCAGATTTCAGTTCCAGAGCGATTCGCCCAATGAGTCCTTAATATTTAGTCGTTTTCAGCCAATTTTCTGGATTTTTAAAAATTTCACTTTTTTGTGA
The DNA here is from genome assembly GCF_046119375.1 of Phyllobates terribilis. Lineage (NCBI taxonomy): Eukaryota > Metazoa > Chordata > Amphibia > Anura > Dendrobatidae > Phyllobates > Phyllobates terribilis. Next base: position 8,089,536 of record NW_027362805.1, on the reverse strand, counting down.
AAATATCCACTAAATGAGGGAATAATATGTGTGAGGGTATCCCAGGAGAGTTCCAAATGTGTTTGGGTAGAACATATATCCCACGGGGGTAAAATTGAAAAAGGTTGAAAAAAAATTTTTTTTGGAATTAGTCATTTTTCCGGCGTTTATCAGATTTTCAGAGAGGGAAAATGTCAGTGAGCTTTCAGATTTCAGTTCCAGAGCGATTCGCCCAATAAGTCCTTGATATTCAGTCGTTTTCAGCCAATTTTCTGGATTTTTGAAAATTTCACTTTTTTGTGAAAATATCCACTAAATGAGGGAATAATATGTGTGAGGGTACCCCAGGAGAGTTCCAAATGTGTGTGGGTAGAATATATATCACACGGGGATAAAATTGAAAAAAGTTGAAAAAAAATGTTTTTTTGGACTTAGTAATTTTTCCGGCGTTTATCAGACTTTCAGATAGGGGAAATGTCAGTGAGCATTCCGATTTCAGTTCCAGAGCGATTCGCCCAATGAGTCCTTGATATTTAGTCGTTTTCAGCCAATTTTCTGGATTTTTAAAAATTTCACTTTTTTGTGAAAATATCCACTAAATGAGGGAATAATATGTGTGAGGGTACCCCAGGAGAGTTCAAAATGTGTGTGGGTAGAATATATATCCCACGGCGATAAAATTGAAAAAAGTTGAAAAAAATTTTTTTTTGGACTTACTAATTTTTCCGGCGTTCATCAGACTTTCAAATAGGGGAAATGTCAGTGAGCATTCCGATATCAGTTCCAGAGCGATTCGCCCAATGAGTCCTTGATATTTAGTCGTTTTCAGCCAATTTTCTGGATTTTTGAAAATTTCACTTTTTTGTGAAAATATCCACTAAATGAGGGAATAATATGTGTGAGGGTACCCCAGGAGAGTTCCAAATGTGTGTGGTTAGAATATATATCCCACGGGGGTAAAATTGAAAAAAGTTGAAAAAAAATTTTTTTTGGACTTAGTCATTTTTCCGGCGTTTATCACACTTTCAGATAGGGGAAATGTCAGTGAGCGTTCTGATTTCAGTTCCAGAGCGATTCGCCCAATGAGTCCTTAATATTTAGTCGTTTTCAGCCAATTTTCTGGATTTTTAAAAATTTCACTTTTTTGTGAAAATATCCACTAAATGAGGGAATAATATGTGTGAGGGTATCCCAGGAGAGTTCCAAATGTGTGTGGGTAGAATATATATCCCACGGGGATAAAATTGAAAAAAGTTGAAAAAAATTTTTTTTTGGACTTACTAATTTTTCCGGCGTTCATCAGACTTTCAAATAGGGGAAATGTCAGTGAGCATTCCGATATCAGTTCCAGAGCGATTCGCCCAATGAGTCCTTGATATTTAGTCGTTTTCAGCCAATTTTCTGGATTTTTAAAAATTTCACTTTTTTGTGAAAATATCCACTAAATGAGGGAATAATATGTGTGAGGGTATCCCAGGAGAGTTCCAAATGTGTGTGGGTAGAATATATATCCCACGGCGATAAAATTGAAAAAAGTTGAAAAAAATTTTTTTTTGGACTTACTAATTTTTCCGGCGTTCATCAGACTTTCAAATAGGGGAAATGTCAGTGAGCATTCCGATATCAGTTCCAGAGCGATTCGCCCAATGAGTCCTTGATATTTAGTCGTTTTCAGCCAATTTTCTGGATTTTTAAAAATTTCACTTTTTTGTGAAAATATCCACTAAATGAGGGAATAATATGTGTGAGGGTACCCCAGGAGAGTTCAGAATGTGTGTGGGTAGAATATATATCCCACGGGGGAAAAATTGAAAAAAGTTTAAAAAAAATTTTTTTTGGACTTAGTCATTTTTCCGGCGTTTATCAGACTTTCAGATAGGGGAAATGTCAGTGAGCATTCTGATTTCAGTTCCAGAGCGATTCGCCCAAAGAGTCCTTGATATTTAGTCGTTTTCAGCCAATTTTCTGGATTTTTAAAAATTTCACTTTTTTGTGAAAATATCCACTAAATGAGGGAATAATATGTGTGAGGGTACCCCAGGAGAGTTCAGAATGTGTGTGGGTAGAATATATATCCCACGGGGGAAAAATTGAAAAAAGTTTAAAAAAAATTTTTTTTGGACTTAGTCATTTTTACGGCGTTTATCAGACTTTCAGAGAGGGAAAATGTCAGTGAGCTTTCAGATTTCAGTTCCAGAGCGATTCGCCCAATAAGTCCTTGATATTCAGTCGTTTTCAGCCAATTTTCTGGATTTTTGAAAATTTCACTTTTTTGTGAAAATATCCACTAAATGAGGGAACAATATGTGTGAGGGTACCCCAGGAGAGTTCCAAATGTGTTTGGGTAGAATATATATCCCACTAGGGTAAAATTGAAAAAAGTTAAAAAAAAATTTTTTTGGGACTTAGTCATTTTTCCGGCGTTTATCAGACTTTCAGATAGGGGAAATGTGAGTGAGCGTTCCGATTTCAGTTGCAGAGTGATTCGCCCAATGAGTCCTTGATATTTAGTCGTTTTCAGCCAATTTTCTGGATTTTTGAAAATTTCACTTTTTTGTGAAAATATCCACTAAATGAGGGAATAATATGTGTGAGGGTACCCCAGGAGAGTTCAAAATGTGTGTGGGTAGAATATATATCCCTCGGGGGTAAAATTGAAAAAAGTTTTAAAAAATTTTTTTTGGGACTTAGTCATTTTTCCGGCGTTTATCAGACTTTCAGATAGGGAAAATGTCAGTGAGCTTTCAGATTTCAGTTCCAGAGCGATTCGCCCAATGAGTCCTTGATATTCAGTTGTTTTCAGCCAATTTTCTGGATTTTTGAAAATTTCACTTTTTTGTGAAAATATCCACTAAATGAGGGAATAATATGTGTGAGGGTACCCCAGGAGAGTTCCAAATGTGTTTGGGTAGAATATATATCCCACGGGGGTAAAATTGAAAAAAGTTGAAAAAAAATTTTTTTTGGACTTAGTCATTTTTCCGGCGTTTATCAGACTTTCAGATAGGGAAAATGTCAGTGAGCGTTCAGATTTCAGTTCCAGAGCGATTCGCCCAATGAGTCCTTAATATTTAGTCGTTTTCAGCCAATTTTCTGGATTTTTAAAAATTTCACTTTTTTGTGAAAATATCCACTAAATGAGGGAATAATATGTGTGAGGGTATCCCAGGAGAGTTCCAAATGTGTGTGGGTAGAATATATATCCCACGGGGATAAAATTGAAAAAAGTTGAAAAAAATTTTTTTTTGGAGTTACTAATTTTTCCGGCGTTCATCAGACTTTCAAATAGGGGAAATGTCAGTGAGCGTTCCGATTTCAGTTCCAGAGCGATTCGCCCAATCAGTCCTTGATATTTAGTCGTTTTCAGACAATTTTCTGGATTTTTAAAAATTTCACTTTTTTGTGAAAATATCCACTAAATGAGGGAATAATATGTGTGAGAGTACCCCTGGAGAGTTCCAAATGTGTGTGGGTAGAATATATATCCCACGGGGGTAAAATTGAAAAAAGCTGAAAAAAAATTTTTTGGGGACTTAGTCATTTTTCCGGCGTTTATCAGACTTTCAGATAGGGAAATGTAAGTGAGCGTTCCGATTTCAGTTCCAGAGCGATTCGCCCAATGAGTCCTTGATATTTAGTCGTTTTCAGCCAATTTCCTGGATTTTTGAAAATTTCACTTTTTTGTGAAAATATACACTAAATGAGGGAATAATATGTGTGAGGGTACCCCAGGAGAGTTCCAAATGTGTGTGGGTAGAATATATATCCCACGGGGGTAAAATTGAAAAAAGTTGAAAACATTTTTTTTTTGGACTTAGTCATTTTTCCGGCGTTTATTCAGACTTTCAGATAGGGGAAGTGTGAGTGAGAATTCCGATTTCAGTTCCAGAGCGATTCGCCCAATGAGTCCTTGATATTTAGTCGTTTTCAGCCAATTTTCTGGATTTTTGAAAATTTCACTTTTTTGTGAAAATATCCACTAAATGAGGGAATAATATGTGTGAGGGTACCCCAGGAGAGTTCCAAATGTGTGTGGGTAGAATATACATCCCACGGGGATAAAATTGAAAAAAGTTGAAAAAAATTTTTTTTTGGACTTACTAATTTTTCCGGCGTTCATCAAACTTTCAGATAGGGGAAATGTCAGTGAGCATTCCGATATCAGTTCCAGAGCGATTCGCCCAATGAGTCCTTGATATTTAGTCATTTTCAGCCAATTTTCTGGATTTTTGAAAATGTCACTTTTTTGTGAAAATATCCACTAAATGAGGGAATAATATGTGTGAGGGTACCCCAGGAGAGTTCCAAATGTGTGTGGGTAGAATTGATATCCCACAGGGTAAAATTGAAAAAAGTTGAAAAAAATTTTTTTTGGACTTAGTCATTTTTCCGGCGTTTATCAGACTTTCAGATAGGGGAAATGTCAGTGAGCGTTCAGATTTCAGTTCCAGAGCGATTCGCCCAATGTGTCCTTGATATTTAGTCGTTTTCAGCCAATTTTCAGGATTTTTGAAAATGTCACTTTTTTGTGAAAATATCCACTGAATGAGGGAATAATATGTGTGAGGGTACCCCAGGAGAGTTCAAAATGTGTGTGGGTAGAATATATATCCTTCGGGGGTAAAATTGAAAAAAGTTTTAAAAAATTTTTTTTGGGACTTAGTCATTTTTCCGGCGTTTATCAGACTTTCAGATAGGGAAAATGTCAGTGAGCTTTCAGATTTCAGTTCCAGAGCGATTCGCCCAATGAGTCCTTGATATTCAGTTGTTTTCAGCCAATTTTCTGGATTTTTGAAAATTTCACTTTTTTGTGAAAATATCCACTAAATGAGGGAATAATATGTGTGAGGGTACCCCAGGAGAGTTCCAAATGTGTTTGGGTAGAATATATATCCCACGGGGGTAAAATTGAAAAAAGTTGAAAAAAAATTTTTTTTGGACTTAGTAATTTTTCCGGCGTTTATCAGACTTTCAGATAGGGAAAATGTCAGTGAGCGTTCAGATTTCAGTTCCAGAGCGATTCGCCCAATGAGTCCTTAATATTTAGTCGTTTTCAGCCAATTTTCTGGATTTTTAAAAATTTCACTTTTTTGTGAAAATATCCACTAAATGAGGGAATAATATGTGTGAGGGTATCCCAGGAGAGTTCCAAATGTGTGTGGGTAGAATATATATCCCACGGGGATAAAATTGAAAAAAGTTGAAAAAATTTTTTTTTTGGAGTTACTAATTTTTCCGGCGTTCATCAGACTTTCAAATAGGGGAAATGTCAGTGAGCGTTCCGATTTCAGTTCCAGAGCGATTCGCCCAATGAGTCCTTGATATTTAGTCGTTTTCAGCAAATTTCCTGGATTTTTGAAAATTTCACTTTTTTGTGAAAATATACACTAAATGAGGGAATAATATGTGTGAGGGTACCCCAGGAGAGTTCCAAATGTGTGTGGGTAGAATATATATCCCACGGGGGTAAAATTGAAAAAAGATGAAAACATTTTTTTTTTGGACTTAGTCATTTTTCCGGCGTTTATTCAGACTTTCAGATAGGGGAAATGTGAGTGAGAATTCCGATTTCAGTTCCAGAGCGATTCGCCCAATGAGTCCTTGATATTTAGTCGTTTTCAGCCAATTTTCTGGATTTTTGAAAATTTCACTTTTTTGTGAAAATATCCACTAAATGAGGGAATAATATGTGTGAGGGTACCCCAGGAGAGTTCCAAATGTGTGTGGGTAGAATATACATCCCACGGGGATAAAATTGAAAAAAGTTGAAAAAAATTTTTTTTTGGACTTACTAATTTTTCCGGCGTTCATCAAACTTTCAGATAGGGGAAATGTCAGTGAGCATTCCGATATCAGTTCCAGAGCGATTCGCCCAATGAGTCCTTGATATTTAGTCATTTTCAGCCAATTTTCTGGATTTTTGAAAATGTCACTTTTTTGTGAAAATATCCACTAAATGAGGGAATAATATGTGTGAGGGTACCCCAGGAGAGTTCCAAATGTGTGTGGGTAGAATTGATATCCCACAGGGTAAAATTGAAAAAAGTTGAAAAAAATTTTTTTTGGACTTAGTCATTTTTCCGGCGTTTATCAGACTTTCAGATAGGGGAAATGTCAGTGAGCGTTCAGATTTCAGTTCCAGAGCGATTCGCCCAATGTGTCCTTGATATTTAGTCGTTTTCAGCCAATTTTCAGGATTTTTGAAAATTTCACTTTTTTGTGAAAATATCCACTAAATGAGGGAATAATATGTGTGAGGGTACCCCAGGAGAGTTCCAAATGTGTGTGGGTAGAATATATATCCCACGGGGGTAAAATTGAAATAAGTTTAAAAAAAATTTTTTTTGGACTTAGTCATTTTTCCGGCGTTTATTAGACTTTCAGATAGGGGAAATGTCAGTGAGCGTTCCGATTTCAGTTCCAGAGCGATTCGCCCAATGAGTCCTTGATATTTAGTCGTTTTCAGCCAATTTTCTGGATTTTTAAAAATTTCACTTTTTTGTGAAAATATCCACTAAATGAGGGAATAATATGTGTGAGGGTACCCCAGGAGAGTTCCAAATGTGTGTGGGTAGAATAGAATTTGTCAGCCATACAGCTGACAAATACTATTGAGATCTCTGCTACTGGAAGTGGAAAGGAAGAACAAAGACAAAACTATTTAAATAATAAAAATATGGGAGGAAGAGAAACCAATCACAAACTAAAATGTTTTTATACAAATGCACAAAGCATGGGCAACAAACAAGGAGAATTGGAACTACTAATGCAGGAAAAGGAATATGATGTCTTTGGAATCACTGAAACTTGGTGGGACGATACACATGATTGGAATAAAAGGCTAAAAGGATACAACTTATTTGCAAGAAACAGACTTGATAAACGAGGAGGAGGTGTTGCATTGTATGTTAGAAAAGCTTATATCTGCACAGAGATTGAAGCTTCAGAGACTGGGAGTTCTGTGGAAACTGTTTGGGTAAGAATACAAGGAGAGAACAACGGAAAGGACACCATTGTAGGCATTTACTACAGGCCACCTGGGCAAGCTGAAGATATGGATGAACTCTTTATGTATCAAATGACCAAGTTCTCCAAAAAATATGACGTAGTGGTCATGAGAGATTTCAACTATCCAGACATTTGTTGGGAATCTCTCTCAAGTAAAACTAACAGGTCAAGCAAATTCTTATCCTCTCTTGCTGACAACTTTATCTTCCAAAAGGTAGGGGAGAAAACAAGGGGATCTGCTACTTTGGATCTAATCCTTATAAACAGGGAGGAAATGGTTGAGGAGGTAAAGGTGGCTGGGACCCTAGGAGGCAGCGATCATGCTATTATAGAATTTTGGATAACTAGAGGAGGAACACATGTGAAGACTCAAACTTCAAGGTTAGATTTTAGAAAGGCAGATTTTAAGAGACTCAGAAAGAGAATAGGAGGGATCCAATGGCTGGATGTCCTTAAGGACAAAAATGTCCAGGAAGGATGGGAAATTTTTAAAAATGAGATTCTCAAAGCACAATCGTTAACAATCCCGAAAAGTAGGAAGAATGGGAAGCATTTAAGGAAACCAGGATGGATGAACACAGAACTTAAACACATGCTAAAAAGAAAGAAAGAAATGTTTATAAAATGGAAAGAGGGAGGCATATCTAAAGAAGATTATAATGCAGTCTGCAGATCCTGCAGGGCACGTATCAGGTTAGCTAAAGCTGACAATGAATTAAGGCTTGCAAGAGATGTCAAAAGCAATAAAAAAGGATTTTGGGGGTATGTCAAAAGTAAAAGAAAAGTTAAAGATGCTATAGGATTTTTACAGGATGAAAATGGAGAAATGGTAAGAGAGGATGTTGAGAAGGCCGAACTTTTTAATTCCTATTTTGCATCTGTTTTCTCTCAGAAAGAAAATGTAACATCAACTGATCTTCACTGTCCTTTTAAAGGAATAGAGGAATCCAAGTTATCTGTAAACAGAAAGATTGTGAGGGAATATTTAGCTAACATAAATGAGTTCAAGTCTCCAGGTCCAGATGAATTACACCCCAGAGTACTGAAGGAGATCGTAGAAGAAATTTTAGAGCCACTCTCCATAATCTTTGAAAATTCTTGGAGAACAGGAGAAGTCCCAGAAGTCTGGAGAAGAGCAAATGTTGTTCCTATCTTCAAAAAGGGGAAGAAGATGGACCCAGGGAACTATAGGCCGGTGAGTCTGACTTCTATACCAGGAAAGATCTTTGAACAAATTATTAAACAACATGTATGTAAGTACATGGATAAGAATGAAGTGATTAACCAGAGTCAGCATGGGTTTGTAACTAACAAGTCATGTCAGACTAACTTAATTTCCTTCTATGACAGAATCACTGACTGGGTGGATCAGGGAAATGCTGTAGATATAGTATATCTTGACTTCAGCAAAGCATTTGACAAAGTATCTCACACCATCCTTATTGAAAAAATGACCAAGTATGCAATGGACCAGGCAACTGTTAGGTGGATTCATAACTGGCTTAGTGATCGGACTCAAAGGGTGGTTGTAAATGGCTTCACATCCAGCTGGATGAATGTCTCAAGTGGGGTACCACAGGGCTCCGTCCTGGGACCTGTATTGTTCAACATCTTTATCAATGATTTAGATGAAGGAATTGAGGGTAAACTGATTAAATTTGCTGATGACACAAAGCTAGGAGGGATAGCTAATACTAGAGAAGAGAGAGAGAAGATTCAAAAAGACCTAAATAAACTGGAGCAGTGGGCAGCAACCAACAGAATGGTTTTTAACAGGGAAAAATGCAAAGTACTACATCTGGGCAATAAAAATGAAAAAAGCATATACAGAATGGGAGGAATAGAGCTAAGCAACAGTACATGTGAAAAAGACTTAGGTATACTAATAGATCATAGACTGAACATGAGTCAACAGTATGATGCAGCAGCAAAAAAGGCAAATACAATTCTGGGATGTATTAACAGAAGCATACAGTCTAGATCACGTGAAGTCATTATCGGTCTTTACTCCTCTTTGGTCAGACCTCATCTGGAATACTGTGTACAGTTTTGGGCACCACATTTTAAAAAAGACATAGACAAACTGGAGCAAGTTCAGAGAAGAGCGACCAGAATGGTGACTGGTCTGCAAACCATGTCCTATGAGGAACGGTTGCAGGATTTGGGAATGTTTAGCTTGCAAAAAAGAAGACTGAGAGGAGACTTAATAGCTCTCTACAAATATGTCAAGGGCTGTCACATTGTAGAAGGATCATCTTTATTCTCATTTGCACAAGGAAAGACTAGTAGCAATGGGATGAAACTAAATGGGAGGAGACACAGATTAGATATTAGAAAAAACTTTTTGACAGTTAGGGTGATTAATGAGTGGAACAGGCTGCCACGAGAGGTGGTGAGTTCCCCTTCAATGGACGTCTTCAAACAGAGGCTGGACAGACATCTGTCTGAGATGATCTAGTGAATCCTGCTTTGAGCAGGGGGTTGGACCAGATGACCCAGGAGGTCCCTTCCAACTCTACCATTCTATGATTCTATGATTCTATGATATATCCCACGGGGATAAAACTGAAAAAAATTAAAAAAAATTTTTTTTTGGACTTAGTAATTTTTCCGGCGTTCATCAGACTTTCAGATAGGGGAAATATCAGTGAGCATTCCGATTTCAGTTACAGAGCGATTCGCCCAATGAGTCCTTGATATTTAGTCGTTTTCATCCAATTTTCTGGATTTTTAAAAATGTCACTTTTTTGTGAAAATATCCACTAAATGAGGGAATAATATGTGTGAGGGTACCCCAGGAGAGTTCCAAATGTGTGTGGGTAGAATATATATCCCACGGGGATAAAATTGAAAAAAGTTGAAAAAAAATTTTTTTTTGGACTTAGTAATTTTTCCGGCGTTTATCAGACTTTCAGATAGGGGAAATGTCAGTGAGCATTCCGATTTCAGTTCCAGAGCGATTCGCCCAATGAGTCCTTGTTATTTAGACGTTGTCAGCCAATTTTCTGGATTTTTGAAAATTTCACTTTTTTGTGAAAATATCCACTAAATGAGGGCATAATATGTGTGAGGGTACCCCAGGAGAGTTCCAAATGTGTGTGGGTAGAATATATATCCCACGGGGGTAAAATTGAAAAAAGTTGAAAAAAACTTTTTTTGGACTTAGTCATTTTTCCGGCGTTTATCAGACTTTCAGATAGGGAAATGTAAGTGAGCGTTCCGATTTCAGTTCCAGAGCGATTCGCCCAATGAGTCCTTGATATTTAGTCGTTTTCAGCCAATTTTCTGTATTTTTGAAAATTTCACTTTTTTGTGAAAATATACACTAAATGAGGGAATAATATGTGTGAGGGTACCCCAGGAGAGTTCCAAATGTGTGTGGGTAGAATATATATCCCACGGGGGTAAAATTGAAAAAAGTTGAAAACATTTTTTTTTTGGACTTAGTCATTTTTCCGGCGTTTATTCAGACTTTCAGATAGGGGAAATGTGAGTGAGCATTCCGATTTCAGTTCCAGAGCGATTCGCCCAATGAGTCCTTAATATTTAGTCATTTTCAGCCAATTTTCTGGATTTTTGAAAATTTCACTTTTTTGTGAAAATATCCACTAAATGAGGGAATAATATGTGTGAGGGAACCCCAGGAGAGTTCCAAATGTGTGTGGGTAGAATATATATCCCACGGGGATAAAATTGAAAAAAGTTGAAAAAAAAATTTTTTTTGGACTTAGTAATTTTTTCGGCGTTTATCAGACTTTCAGATAGGGGAAATGTCAGTGAGCATTCCGATTTCAGTTCCCGAGCGATTCGCCCAATGAGTCCTTGATATTTAGACGTTTTCAGCCAATTTTCTGGATTGTTGAAAATTTCACTTTTTTGTGAAAATATCCACTAAATGAGAGAATAATATGTGTGAGGGTACACCAGGAGAGTTCCAAATCTGTGTGGGTAGAATATATATCCCACGGGGGTAAAATTGAAAAAAGTTGGAAAAAATTTTTTTGGGACTTAGTCATTTTTCCGGCGTTTATCAAACTTTCAGATAGGGGAAATGTGAGTGAGCGTTCCGATTTCAGTTCCAGAGCGATTCGCCCAATGAGTCCTTGATATTTAGTCGTTTTCAGCCAATTTTCTGGATTTTTGAAAATTTCACTTTTTTGTGAAAATATCCACTAAATGAGGGAATATTATGTATGAGGGTACCCCAGGAGAGTTCCAAATGTGTGTGGGTAGAATATATATCCCACGAGGGTAAAATTGAACAAAGTTTAAAAAAAATTTTTTTTGGACTTAGTCATTTTTCCGGCGTTTATCAGACTTTCAGATAGGGAAAATGTCAGTGAGCGTTCAGATTTCAGTTCCAGAGCGATTCGCCCAATGAGTCCTTGATATTTAGTCGTTTTCATCCAATTTTCTGGATTTTTAAAAATGTCACTTTTTTGTGAAAATATCCACTAAATGAGGGAATAATATGTGTGAGGGTACCCCAGGAGAGTTCCAAATGTGTGTGGGTAGAATATACATCCCACGGGGATAAAATTGAAAAAAGTTGAAAAAAATTTTTTTTTGGACTTACTAATTTTTCCGGCGTTCATCAAACTTTCAGATAGGGGAAATGTCAGTGAGCATTCCGATTTCAGTTCCCGAGCGATTCGCCCAATGAGTCCTTGATATTTAGACGTTTTCAGCCAATTTTCTGGATTGTTGAAAATTTCACTTTTTTGTGAAAATATCCACTAAATGAGAGAATAATATGTGTGAGGGTACACCAGGAGAGTTCCAAATCTGTGTGGGTAGAATATATATCCCACGGGGGTAAAATTGAAAAAAGTTGGAAAAATTTTTTTTGGGACTTAGTCATTTTTCCGGCGTTTATCAAACTTTCAGATAGGGGAAATGTGAGTGAGCGTTCCGATTTCAGTTCCAGAGCGATTCGCCCAATGAGTCCTTGATATTTAGTCGTTTTCAGCCAATTTTCTGGATTTTTGAAAATTTCACTTTTTTGTGAAAATATCCACTAAATGAGGGAATATTATGTATGAGGGTACCCCAGGAGAGTTCCAAATGTGTGTGGGTAGAATATATATCCCACGAGGGTAAAATTGAACAAAGTTTAAAAAAAATTTTTTTTGGACTTAGTCATTTTTCCGGCGTTTATCAGACTTTCAGATAGGGAAAATGTCAGTGAGCGTTCAGATTTCAGTTCCAGAGCGATTCGCCCAATGAGTCCTTGATATTTAGTCGTTTTCATCCAATTTTCTGGATTTTTAAAAATGTCACTTTTTTGTGAAAATATCCACTAAATGAGGGAATAATATGTGTGAGGGTACCCCAGGAGAGTTCCAAATGTGTGTGGGTAGAATATACATCCCACGGGGATAAAATTGAAAAAAGTTGAAAAAAATTTTTTTTTGGACTTACTAATTTTTCCGGCGTTCATCAAACTTTCAGATAGGGGAAATGTCAGTGAGCATTCCGATATCAGTTCCAGAGCGATTCGCCCAATGAGTCCTTGATATTTAGTCATTTTCAGCCAATTTTCTGGATTTTTGAAAATGTCACTTTTTTGTGAAAATATCCACTAAATGAGGGAATAATATGTGTGAGGGTACCCCAGGAGAGTTCCAAATGTGTGTGGGTAGAATTGATATCCCACAGGGTAAATTGAAAAAAGTTGAAAAAAATTTTTTTTGGACTTAGTCATTTTTCCGGCGTTTATCAGACTTTCAGATAGGGGAAATGTCAGTGAGCGTTCAGATTTCAGTTCCAGAGCGATTCGCCCAATGTGTCCTTGATATTTAGTCGTTTTCAGCCAATTTTCAGGATTTTTGAAAATTTCACTTTTTTGTGAAAATATCCACTAAATGAGGGAATAATATGTGTGAGGGTACCCCAGGAGAGTTCCAAATGTGTGTGGGTAGAATATATATCCCACGGGGATAAAACTGAAAAAAATTTAAAAAAATTTTTTTTTGGACTTAGTAATTTTTCCGGCGTTCATCAGACTTTCAGATAGGGGAAATGTGAGTGAGCGTTCCAATTTCAGTTCCAGAGCGATTCGCCCAATGAGTCCTTGATATTTAGTCGTTTTCAGACAATTTTCTGGATTTTTGAAAATTTCACTTTTTTGTGAAAATATCCACTAAATGAGGGAATAATATGTGTGAGGGTACCCCAGGAGAGTTCCAAATGTGTGTGGGTAGAATATATATCCCACGGGGATAAAATTGAAAAAAGTTGAAAAAAAATTTTTTTTTGGACTTAGTAATTTTTCCGGCGTTTATCAGACTTTCAGATAGGGGAAATGTCAGTGAGCATTCCGATTTCAGTTCCAGAGCGATTCGCCCAATGAGTCCTTGATATTTAGACGTTTTCAGCCAATTTTCTGGATTTTTGAAAATTTCACTTTTTTGTGAAAATATCCACTAAATGAGGGCATAATATGTGTGAGGGTACCCCAGGAGAGTTCCAAATGTGTGTGGGTAGAATATATATCCCACGGGGGTAAAATTGAAAAAAGTTGAAAAAAACTTTTTTTGGACTTAGTCATTTTTCCGGCGTTTATCAGACTTTCAGATAGGGGAAATGTCAGTGAGCATTCAGATTTCAGTTCCAGAGCGATTCGCCCAATGTGTCTTTGATATTTAGTCGTTTTCAGCCAATTTTCTGGATTTTTAAAAATTTCACTTTTTTGTGAAAATATCCACTAAATGAGGGAATAATATGTGTGAGGGTACCCCAGGAGAGTTCCAAATGTGTGTGGGTAGAATATATATCCCACGGGGATAAAATTGAAAAAAGTTGAAAAAAAAATTTTTTTTGGACTTAGTAATTTTTCCGGCGTTTATCAGACTTTCAGATAGGGGAAATGTCAGTGAGCATTCCGATTTCAGTTCCCGAGCGATTCGCCCAATGAGTCCTTGATATTTAGACGTTTTCAGCCAATTTTCTGGATTGTTGAAAATTTCACTTTTTTGTGAAAATATCCACTAAATGAGAGAATAATATGTGTGAGGGTACACCAGGAGAGTTCCAAATCTGTGTGGGTAGAATATATATCCCACGGGGGTAAAATTGAAAAAAGTTGAAAAAAATTTTTTTGGGGACTTAGTCATTTTTCCGGCGTTTATCAAACTTTCAGATAGGGGAAATGTGAGTGAGCGTTCCGATTTCAGTTCCAGAGCGATTCGCCCAATGAGTCCTTGATATTTAGTCGTTTTCATCCAATTTTCTGGATTTTTAAAAATGTCACTTTTTTGTGAAAATATCCACTAAATGAGGGAATAATATGTGTGAGGGTACCCCAGGAGAGTTCAAAATGTGTGTGGGTAGAATATATATCCCTCGGGGGTAAAATTGAAAAAAGTTTTAAAAAAATTTTTTTGGGACTTAGTCATTTTTCCGGCGTTTATCAGACTTTCAGATAGGGAAAATGTCAGTGAGCGTTCAGATTTCAGTTCCAGAGCGATTCGCCCAATGAGTCCTTAATATTTAGTCGTTTTCAGCCAATTTTCTGGATTTTTAAAAATTTCACTTTTTTGTGAAAATATCAACTAAATGAGGGAATAATATGTGTGAGGGTATCCCAGGAGAGTTCCAAATGTGTGTGGGTAGAATATATATCCCACGGGGATAAAATTCAAAAAAGTTGAAAAAAATTTTTTTTTGGACTTACTAATTTTTCCGGCGTTCATCAGACTTTCAAATAGGGGAAATGTCAGTGAGCATTCCGATATCAGTTCCAGAGCGATTCGCCCAATGAGTCCTTGATATTTAGTCGTTTTCAGCCAATTTTCTGGATTTTTGAAAATTTCACTTTTTTGTGAAAATATCCACTAAATGAGGGAATAATATGTGTGAGGGTACCCCAGGAGAGTACCAAATGTGTGTGGTTAGAATATATATCCCACGGGGGTAAAATTGAAAAAAGTTGAAAAAAAATTTTTTTTGGACTTAGTCATTTTTCCGGCGTTTATCAGACTTTCAGATAGGGGAAATGTCAGTGAGCATTCTGATTTCAGTTCCAGAGCGATTCGCCCAATGAGTCCTTGATATTTAGTCGTTTTCAGCCAATTTTCTGGATTTTTGAAAATTTCACTTTTTTGTGAAAATATCCACTAAATGAGAGAATAATATGTGTGAGGGTACCCCAGGAGAGTTCCAAATGTGTGTGGGTAGAATATATATCCCACGGGGGAAAAATTGAAATAAGTTTAAAAAAAATTTTTTTTGGACTTAGTCATTTTTCCGGCGTTTATTAGACTTTCAGATAGGGGAAATGTCAGTGAGCGTTCCGATTTCAGTTCCAGAGCGATTCGCCGAATGAGTCCTTGACATTTAATCGTTTCCAGCCTTTTTTCTGGATTTTTAAAAATTTCACTTTTTGTGAAAATATCCCCTAAATGAGGGAATAATATGTGTGAGGGTACCCCAGGAGAGTTCCAACTGTGTGTGGGTAGAATATATATCCCACGGGGATAAAATTGAAAAAAGTTGAAAAAAATTTTTTTTTGGACTTACTAATTTTTCCGGCGTTCATCAGACTTTCAGATAGGGGAAATGTCAGTGAGCATTCTGATTTCAGTTCCAGAGCGATTCGCCCAATGAGTCCTTGATATTTAGTCGTTTTCAGCCAATTTTCTGGATTTTTGAAAATTTCACTTTTTTGTGAAAATATCCACTAAATGAGAGAATAATATGTGTGAGGGTACCCCAGGAGAGTTCCAAATGTGTGTGGGTAGAATATATATCCCACGGGGGAAAAATTGAAATAAGTTTAAAAAAAATTTTTTTTGGACTTAGTCATTTTTCCGGCGTTTATTAGACTTTCAGATAGGGGAAATGTCAGTGAGCGTTCCGATTTCAGTTCCAGAGCGATTCGCCGAATGAGTCCTTGATATTTAATCGTTTCCAGCCTTTTTTCTGGATTTTTAAAAATTTCACTTTTTGTGAAAATATCCCCTAAATGAGGGAATAATATGTGTGAGGGTACCCCAGGAGAGTTCCAACTGTGTGTGGGTAGAATATATATCCCACGGGGATAAAATTGAAAAAAGTTGAAAAAAATTTTTTTTTGGACTTACTAATTTTTCCGGCGTTCATCAGACTTTCAGATAGGGGAAATGTCAGTGAGCATTCTGATTTCAGTTCCAGAGCGATTCGCCCAATGAGTCCTTGATATTTAGTCGTTTTCAGCCAATTTTCTGGATTTTTGAAAATTTCACTTTTTTTGTGAAAATATCCACTAAATGAGAGAATAATATGTGTGAGGGTACCCCAGGAGAGTTCCAAATGTGTGTGGGTAGAATATATATCCCACGGGGGTAAAATTGAAATAAGTTTAAAAAAAATTTTTTTTGGACTTAGTCATTTTTCCGGCGTTTATTAGACTTTCAGATAGGGGAAATGTCAGTGAGCGTTCCGATTTCAGTTCCAGAGCGATTCGCCCAAGGAGTCCTTGATATTTAGTCGTTTTCAGCCAATTTTCAGGATTTTTAAAAATTTCACTTTTTTGTGAAAATATCCACTAAATGAGAGAATAATATGTGTGAGGGTACCCCAGGAGAGTTCCAAATGTGTGTGGGTAGAATTGATATCCCACGGGGTAAAATTGAAAAAGTTGAAAAAAAATTTTTTTGGACTTAGTCATTTTTCCGGCGTTTATCAGACTTTCA
This sequence comes from Phyllobates terribilis, assembly GCF_046119375.1. Taxonomy (NCBI): domain Eukaryota; kingdom Metazoa; phylum Chordata; class Amphibia; order Anura; family Dendrobatidae; genus Phyllobates; species Phyllobates terribilis. Next base: position 8,072,875 of record NW_027362805.1, on the reverse strand, counting down.
GATAGGGGAAATGTCAGTGAGCGTTCAGATTTCAGTTCCAGAGCGATTCGCCCAATGAGTCCTTGATATTTAGTCGTTTTCAGACAATTTTCTGGATTTTTGAAAATTTCACTTTTTTGTGAAAATATCCACTAAATGAGGGAATAATATGTGTGAGGGTACCCCAGGAGAGTTCCAAATGTGTGTGGGTAGAATTGATATCCCACAGGGTAAAATTGAAAAAAGTTGAAAAAAATTTTTTTTGGACTTAGTCATTTTTCCGACGTTTATCAGACTTTCAGATAGGGGAAATGTCAGTGAGCGTTCAGATTTCAGTTCCAGAGCGATTCGCCCAATGTGTCCTTGATATTTAGTCGTTTTCAGCCAATTTTCAGGATTTTTGAAAATTTCACTTTTTTGTGAAAATATCCACTAAATGAGGGAATAATATGTGTGAGGGTACCCCAGGAGAGTTCCAAATGTGTGTGGGTAGAATATATATCCCACGGGGATAAAACTGAAAAAAATTTAAAAAAATTTTTTTTTGGACTTAGTAATTTTTCCGGCGTTCATCAGACTTTCAGATAGGGGAAATGTGAGTGAGCGTTCCAATTTCAGTTCCAGAGCGATTCGCCCAATGAGTCCTTGATATTTAGTCGTTTTCAGACAATTTTCTGGATTTTTGAAAATTTCACTTTTTTGTGAAAATATCCACTAAATGAGGGAATAATATGTGTGAGGGTACCCCAGGAGAGTTCCAAATGTGTGTGGGTAGAATATATATCCCACGGGGATAAAATTGAAAAAAGTTGAAAAAAAATTTTTTTTTGGACTTAGTAATTTTTCCGGCGTTTATCAGACTTTCAGATAGGGGAAATGTCAGTGAGCATTCCGATTTCAGTTCCAGAGCGATTCGCCCAATGAGTCCTTGATATTTTGACGTTTTCAGCCAATTTTCTGGATTTTTGAAAATTTCACTTTTTTGTGAAAATATCCACTAAATGAGGGCATAATATGTGTGAGGGTACCCCAGGAGAGTTCCAAATGTGTGTGGGTAGAATATATATCCCACGGGGGTAAAATTGAAAAAAGTTGAAAAAAACTTTTTTTGGACTTAGTCATTTTTCCGGCGTTTATCAGACTTTCAGATAGGGGAAATGTCAGTGAGCATTCAGATTTCAGTTCCAGAGCGATTCGCCCAATGTGTCTTTGATATTTAGTCGTTTTCAGCCAATTTTCTGGATTTTTAAAAATTTCACTTTTTTGTGAAAATATCCACTAAATGAGGGAATAATATGTGTGAGGGTACCCCAGGAGAGTTCCAAATGTGTGTGGGTAGAATATATATCCCACGGGGATAAAATTGAAAAAAGTTGAAAAAAAAATTTTTTTTGGACTTACTAATTTTTCCGGCGTTTATCAGACTTTCAGATAGGGGAAATGTCAGTGAGCATTCCGATTTCAGTTCCCGAGCGATTCGCCCAATGAGTCCTTGATATTTAGACGTTTTCAGCCAATTTTCTGGATTGTTGAAAATTTCACTTTTTTGTGAAAATATCCACTAAATGAGAGAATAATATGTGTGAGGGTACACCAGGAGAGTTCCAAATCTGTGTGGGTAGAATATATATCCCACGGGGGTAAAATTGAAAAAAGTTGAAAAAAATTTTTTTTGGGACTTAGTCATTTTTCCGGCGTTTATCAAACTTTCAGATAGGGGAAATGTGAGTGAGCGTTCCGATTTCAGTTCCAGAGCGATTCGCCCAATGAGTCCTTGATATTTAGTCGTTTTCAGCCAATTTTCTGGATTTTTGAAAATTTCACTTTTTTGTGAAAATATCCACTAAATGAGGGAATAATATGTATGAGGGTACCCCAGGAGAGTTCCAAATGTGTGTGGGTAGAATATATATCCCACGAGGGTAAAATTGAACAAAGTTTAAAAAATATATTTTTTGGACTTAGTCATTTTTCCGGCGTTTATCAGACTTTCAGATAGGGAAAATGTCAGTGAGCGTTCAGATTTCAGTTCCAGAGCGATTCGCCCAATGAGTCCTTGATATTTAGTCGTTTTCATCCAATTTTCTGGATTTTTAAAAATGTCACTTTTTTGTGAAAATATCCACTAAATGAGGGAATAATATGTGTGAGGGTACCCCAGGAGAGTTCCAAATGTGTGTGGGTAGAATATATATCCCACGGGGATAAAATTGAAAAAAGTTGAAAAAAAATTTTTTTTTGGACTTAGTAATTTTTCCGGCGTTTATCAGACTTTCAGATAGGGGAAATGTCAGTGAGCATTCCGATTTCAGTTCCAGAGCGATTCGCCCAATGAGTCCTTGATATTTAGACGTTTTCAGCCAATTTTCTGGATTTTTGAAAATTTCACTTTTTTGTGAAAATATCCACTAAATGAGGGAATAATATGTGTGGGGGTACCCCAGGAGAGTTCCAAATGTTTGTGGTTAGAATATATATCCCACGGGGGTAAAATTGAAAAAAGTTGAAAAAAAATTTTTTTTGGACTTAGTCATTTTTCTGGCGTTTATCAGACTTTCAGATAGGGGAAATGTCAGTGAGCGTTCTGATTTCAGTTCCAGAGCGATTCGCCCAATGAGTCCTTGATATTTAGTCGTTTTCAGTCAATTTTCAGGATTTTTGAAAATTTCACTTTTTTGTGAAAATATCCACTAAATGAGGGAATAATATGTGTGAGGGTACCCCAGGAGAGTTCAAAATGTGTGTGGGTAGAATATATATCCCTCGGGGGTAAAATTGAAAAAAGTTTTAAAAAAATTTTTTTGGGACTTAGTCATTTTTCCGGCGTTTATCAGACTTTCAGATAGGGAAAATGTCAGTGAGCGTTCAGATTTCAGTTCCAGAGCGATTCGCCCAATGAGTCCTTAATATTTAGTCGTTTTCAGCCAATTTTCTGGATTTTTAAAAATTTCACTTTTTTGTGAAAATATCAACTAAATGAGGGAATAATATGTGTGAGGGTATCCCAGGAGAGTTCCAAATGTGTGTGGGTAGAATATATATCCCACGGGGATAAAATTGAAAAAAGTTGAAAAAAATTTTTTTTTGGACTTACTAATTTTTCCGGCGTTCATCAGACTTTCAAATAGGGGAAATGTCAGTGAGCATTCCGATATCAGTTCCAGAGCGATTCGCCCAATGAGTCCTTGATATTTAGTCGTTTTCAGCCAATTTTCTGGATTTTTGAAAATTTCACTTTTTTGTGAAAATATCCACTAAATGAGGGAATAATATGTGTGAGGGTACCCCAGGAGAGTACCAAATGTGTGTGGTTAGAATATATATCCCACGGGGGTAAAATTGAAAAAAGTTGAAAAAAAATTTTTTTTGGACTTAGTCATTTTTCCGGCGTTTATCAGACTTTCAGATAGGGGAAATGTCAGTGAGCATTCTGATTTCAGTTCCAGAGCGATTCGCCCAATGAGTCCTTGATATTTAGTCGTTTTCAGCCAATTTTCTGGATTTTTGAAAATTTCACTTTTTTGTGAAAATATCCACTAAATGAGAGAATAATATGTGTGAGGGTACCCCAGGAGAGTTCCAAATGTGTGTGGGTAGAATATATATCCCACGGGGGAAAAATTGAAATAAGTTTAAAAAAATTTTTTTTTGGACTTAGTCTTTTTTCCGGCGTTTATTAGACTTTCAGATAGGGGAAATGTCAGTGAGCGTTCCGATTTCAGTTCCAGAGCGATTCGCCGAATGAGTCCTTGATATTTAATCGTTTCCAGCCTTTTTTCTGGATTTTTAAAAATTTCACTTTTTGTGAAAATATCCCCTAAATGAGGGAATAATATGTGTGAGGGTACCCCAGGAGAGTTCCAACTGTGTGTGGGTAGAATATATATCCCACGGGGATAAAATTGAAAAAAGTTGAAAAAAATTTTTTTTTGGACTTACTAATTTTTCCGGCGTTCATCAGACTTTTTGATAGGGGAAATGTCAGTGAGCATTCCGATATCAGTTCCAGAGCGATTCGCCCAATGAGTCCTTGATATTTAGTCGTTTTCAGCCAATTTTCTGGATTTTTGAAAATTTCACTTTTTTTGTGAAAATATCCACTAAATGAGAGAATAATATGTGTGAGGGTACCCCAGGAGAGTTCCAAATGTGTGTGGGTAGAATATATATCCCACGGGGGTAAAATTGAAATAAGTTTAAAAAAAATTTTTTTTTTGGACTTATTTTTTTCCGGCGTTTATTCAGACTTTCAGATAGGGGAAATGTGAGTGAGCATTCCGATTTCAGTTCCAGAGCGATTCACCCAATGAGTCCTTGATATTTAGTCGTTTTCAGCCAATTTTCTGGATTTTTGAAAATTTCACTTTTTTGTGAAAATATCCACTAAATGAGAGAATAATATGTGTGAGGGTACCCCAGGAGAGTTCCAAATGTGTGTGGGTAGAATATATATCCCACGGGGATAAAATTGAAAAAAGTTGAAAAAAAATTTTTTTTTGGACTTAGTAATTTTTCCGGCGTTTATCAGACTTTCAGATAGGGGAAATGTCAGTGAGCATTCCGATTTCAGTTCCAGAGCGATTCGCCCAATGAGTCCTTGATATTTAGACGTTTTCAGCCAATTTTCTGGATTTTTGAAAATTTCACTTTTTTGTGAAAATATCCACTAAATGAGGGCATAATATGTGTGAGGGTACCCCAGGAGAGTTCCAAATGTGTGTGGGTAGAATATATATCCCACGGGGGTAAAATTGAAAAAAGTTGAAAAAAACTTTTTTTGGACTTAGTCATTTTTCCGGCGTTTATCAGACTTTCAGATAGGGGAAATGTCAGTGAGCATTCAGATTTCAGTTCCAGAGCGATTCGCCCAATGTGTCTTTGATATTTAGTCGTTTTCAGCCAATTTTCTGGATTTTTAAAAATTTCACTTTTTTGTGAAAATATCCACTAAATGAGGGAATAATATGTGTGAGGGTACCCCAGGAGAGTTCCAAATGTGTGTGGGTAGAATATATATCCCACGGGGATAAAATTGAAAAAAGTTGAAAAAAAAATTTTTTTTGGACTTACTAATTTTTCCGGCGTTTATCAGACTTTCAGATAGGGGAAATGTCAGTGAGCATTCCGATTTCAGTTCCCGAGCGATTCGCCCAATGAGTCCTTGATATTTAGACGTTTTCAGCCAATTTTCTGGATTGTTGAAAATTTCACTTTTTTGTGAAAATATCCACTAAATGAGAGAATAATATGTGTGAGGGTACACCAGGAGAGTTCCAAATCTGTGTGGGTAGAATATATATCCCACGGGGGTAAAATTGAAAAAAGTTGAAAAAAATTTTTTTTGGGACTTAGTCATTTTTCCGGCGTTTATCAAACTTTCAGATAGGGGAAATGTGAGTGAGCGTTCCGATTTCAGTTCCAGAGCGATTCGCCCAATGAGTCCTTGATATTTAGTCGTTTTCAGCCAATTTTCTGGATTTTTGAAAATTTCACTTTTTTGTGAAAATATCCACTAAATGAGGGAATAATATGTATGAGGGTACCCCAGGAGAGTTCCAAATGTGTGTGGGTAGAATATATATCCCACGAGGGTAAAATTGAACAAAGTTTAAAAAATATATTTTTTGGACTTAGTCATTTTTCCGGCGTTTATCAGACTTTCAGATAGGGAAAATGTCAGTGAGCGTTCAGATTTCAGTTCCAGAGCGATTCGCCCAATGAGTCCTTGATATTTAGTCGTTTTCATCCAATTTTCTGGATTTTTAAAAATGTCACTTTTTTGTGAAAATATCCACTAAATGAGGGAATAATATGTGTCAGGGTACCCCAGGAGAGTTCCAAATGTGTGTGGGTAGAATATATATCCCACGGGGATAAAATTGAAAAAAGTTGAAAAAAAATTTTTTTTTGGACTTAGTAATTTTTCCGGCGTTTATCAGACTTTCAGATAGGGGAAATGTCAGTGAGCATTCCGATTTCAGTTCCAGAGCGATTCGCCCAATGAGTCCTTGATATTTAGACGTTTTCAGCCAATTTTCTGGATTTTTGAAAATTTCACTTTTTTGTGAAAATATCCACTAAATGAGGGAATAATATGTGTGGGGGTACCCCAGGAGAGTTCCAAATGTTTGTGGTTAGAATATATATCCCACGGGGGTAAAATTGAAAAAAGTTGAAAAAAAATTTTTTTTGGACTTAGTCATTTTTCTGGCGTTTATCAGACTTTCAGATAGGGGAAATGTCAGTGAGCGTTCAGATTTCAGTTCCAGAGCGATTCGCCCAATGAGTCCTTAATATTTAGTCGTTTTCAGCCAATTTTCTGGATTTTTAAAAATTTCACTTTTTTGTGAAAATATCAACTAAATGAGGGAATAATATGTGTGAGGGTATCCCAGGAGAGTTCCAAATGTGTGTGGGTAGAATATATATCCCACGGGGATAAAATTGAAAAAAGTTGAAAAAAATTTTTTTTTGGACTTACTAATTTTTCCGGCGTTCATCAGACTTTCAAATAGGGGAAATGTCAGTGAGCATTCCGATATCAGTTCCAGAGCGATTCGCCCAATGAGTCCTTGATATTTAGTCGTTTTCAGCCAATTTTCTGGATTTTTGAAAATTTCACTTTTTTGTGAAAATATCCACTAAATGAGGGAATAATATGTGTGAGGGTACCCCAGGAGAGTACCAAATGTGTGTGGTTAGAATATATATCCCACGGGGGTAAAATTGAAAAAAGTTGAAAAAAAATTTTTTTTGGACTTAGTCATTTTTCCGGCGTTTATCAGACTTTCAGATAGGGGAAATGTCAGTGAGCATTCTGATTTCAGTTCCAGAGCGATTCGCCCAATGAGTCCTTGATATTTAGTCGTTTTCAGCCAATTTTCTGGATTTTTGAAAATTTCACTTTTTTGTGAAAATATCCACTAAATGAGAGAATAATATGTGTGAGGGTACCCCAGGAGAGTTCCAAATGTGTGTGGGTAGAATATATATCCCACGGGGGAAAAATTGAAATAAGTTTAAAAAAAATTTTTTTTGGACTTAGTCTTTTTTCCGGCGTTTATTAGACTTTCAGATAGGGGAAATGTCAGTGAGCGTTCCGATTTCAGTTCCAGAGCGATTCGCCGAATGAGTCCTTGATATTTAATCGTTTCCAGCCTTTTTTCTGGATTTTTAAAAATTTCACTTTTTGTGAAAATATCCCCTAAATGAGGGAATAATATGTGTGAGGGTACCCCAGGAGAGTTCCAACTGTGTGTGGGTAGAATATATATCCCACGGGGATAAAATTGAAAAAAGTTGAAAAAAATTTTTTTTTGGACTTACTAATTTTTCCGGCGTTCATCAGACTTTTTGATAGGGGAAATGTCAGTGAGCATTCCGATATCAGTTCCAGAGCGATTCGCCCAATGAGTCCTTGATATTTAGTCGTTTTCAGCCAATTTTCTGGATTTTTGAAAATTTCACTTTTTTTGTGAAAATATCCACTAAATGAGAGAATAATATGTGTGAGGGTACCCCAGGAGAGTTCCAAATGTGTGTGGGTAGAATATATATCCCACGGGGGTAAAATTGAAATAAGTTTAAAAAAAATTTTTTTTTTGGACTTATTTTTTTCCGGCGTTTATTCAGACTTTCAGATAGGGGAAATGTGAGTGAGCATTCCGATTTCAGTTCCAGAGCGATTCACCCAATGAGTCCTTGATATTTAGTCGTTTTCAGCCAATTTTCTGGATTTTTGAAAATTTCACTTTTTTGTGAAAATATCCACTAAATGAGAGAATAATATGTGTGAGGGTACCCCAGGAGAGTTCCAAATGTGTGTGGGTAGAATATATATCCCACGGGGGTAAAATTGAAATAAGTTTAAAAAAAATTTTTTTTGGACTTAGTCATTTTTCCGGCGTTTATTAGACTTTCAGATAGGGGAAATGTCAGTGAGCGTTCCGATTTCAGTTCCAGAGCGATTCGCCCAATGAGTCCTTGATATTTAGTAGTTTTCAGCCAATTTTCAGGATTTTTAAAAATTTCACTTTTTTGTGAAAATATCCACTAAATGAGAGAATAATATGTGTGAGGGTACCCCAGGAGAGTTCCAAATGTGTGTGGGTAGAATTGATATCCCACGGGGTAAAATTGAAAAAGTTGAAAAAAATTTTTTTTGGACTTAGTCATTTTTCCGGCGTTTATCAGACTTTCAGATAGGGGAAATGTCAGTGAGCGTTCAGATTTCAGTTCCAGAGCGATTCGCCCAATGAGTCCTTGATATTTATTCGTTTTCAGCCAATTTTCTGGATTTTTGAAAATTTCATTTTTTTGTGAAAATATCCACTAAATGAGGGAATAATATGTGTGAGGGTACCCCAGGAGAGTTCCAAATGTGTGTGGGTAGAATATATATCCCACGGGGTAAAATTGAAATAAGTTTAAAAAAAATTTTTTTTGGACTTAGTCATTTTTCCAGCGTTTATTAGACTTTCAGATAGGGGAAATGTCAGTGAGCATTCCGATTTCAGTTCCAGATCGATTCGCCCAATGAGTCTTTGATATTTAGACGTTTTCAGCCAATTTTCTGGATTTTTTAAAATTTCACTTTTTTGTGAAAATATCCACTAAATGAGGGCATAATATGTGTGATGGTACCCCAGGAAAGTTCCAAATGTGTTTGGGTAGAATATAAATCCCACGGGGATAAAATTGAAAAAAGTTTAAAAAAAATTTTTTTTGGACTTAGTAATTTTTCCGGCGTTCATCAGACTTTCAGATATGGGAAATGTGAGTGAGCGTTCCAATTTCAGTTCCAGAGCGATTCGCCAAATGAGTCCTTGATATTTAGTCATTTTCAGCCAATTTTCTGGATTTTTGAAAATGTCACTTTTTTGTGAAAATATCCACTAAATGAGGGAATAATATGTGTGAGGGTACCCCAGGAGAGTTCCAAATGTGTGTGGGTAGAATTGATATCCCACAGGGTAAAATTGAAAAAAGTTGAAAAAAATTTTTTTTGGACTTAGTCATTTTTCCGGCGTTTATCAGACTTTCAGATAGGGGAAATGTCAGTGAGCGTTCAGATTTCAGTTCCAGAGCGATTCGCCCAATGTGTCCTTGATATTTAGTCGTTTTCAGCCAATTTTCAGGATTTTTGAAAATTTCACTTTTTTTGTGAAAATATCCACTAAATGAGGGAATAATATGTGTGAGGGTACCCCAGGAGAGTTCCAAATGTGTGTGGGTAGAATATATATCCCACGGGGATAAAACTGAAAAAAATTTAAAAAAATTTTTTTTTGGACTTAGTAATTTTTCCGGCGTTCATCAGACTTTCAGATAGGGGAAATGTGAGTGAGCGTTCCAATTTCAGTTCCAGAGCGATTCGCCCAATGAGTCCTTGATATTTAGTCGTTTTCAGACAATTTTCTGGATTTTTGAAAATTTCACTTTTTTGTGAAAATATCCACTAAATGAGGGAATAATATGTGTGAGGGTACCCCAGGAGAGTTCCAAATGTGTGTGGGTAGAATATATATCCCACGGGGATAAAATTGAAAAAAGTTGAAAAAAAATTTTTTTTTGGACTTAGTGATTTTTCCGGCGTTTATCAGACTTTCAGATAGGGGAAATGTCAGTGAGCATTCCGATTTCAGTTCCAGAGCGATTCGCCCAATGAGTCCTTGATATTTAGACGTTTTCAGCCAATTTTCTGGATTTTTGAAAATTTCACTTTTTTCTGAAAATATCCACTAAATGAGGGCATAATATGTGTGAGGGTACCCCAGGAGAGTTCCAAATGTGTGTGGGTAGAATATATATCCCACGGGGGTAAAATTGAAAAAAGTTGAAAAAAACTTTTTTTGGACTTAGTCATTTTTCCGGCGTTTATCAGACTTTCAGATAGGGGAAATGTCAGTGAGCATTCAGATTTCAGTTCCAGAGCGATTCGCCCAATGTGTCTTTGATATTTAGTCGTTTTCAGCCAATTTTCTGGATTTTTAAAAATTTCACTTTTTTGTGAAAATATCCACTAAATGAGGGAATAATATGTGTGAGGGTACCCCAGGAGAGTTCCAAATGTGTGTGGGTAGAATATATATCCCACGGGGTAAAATTGAAATAAGTTTAAAAAAAATTTTTTTTGGACTTAGTCATTTTTCCAGCGTTTATTAGACTTTCAGATAGGGGAAATGTCAGTGAGCATTCCGATTTCAGTTCCAGATCGATTCGCCCAATGAGTCTTTGATATTTAGACGTTTTCAGCCAATTTTCTGGATTTTTTAAAATTTCACTTTTTTGTGAAAATATCCACTAAATGAGGGCATAATATGTGTGATGGTACCCCAGGAAAGTTCCAAATGTGTGTGGGTAGAATATAAATCCCACGGGGATAAAATTGAAAAAAGTTTAAAAAAAATTTTTTTTGGACTTAGTAATTTTTCCGGCGTTCATCAGACTTTCAGATATGGGAAATGTGAGTGAGCGTTCCAATTTCAGTTCCAGAGCGATTCGCCAAATGAGTCCTTGATATTTAGTCATTTTCAGCCAATTTTCTGGATTTTTGAAAATGTCACTTTTTTGTGAAAATATCCACTAAATGAGGGAATAATATGTGTGAGGGTACCCCAGGAGAGTTCCAAATGTGTGTGGGTAGAATTGATATCCCACAGGGTAAAATTGAAAAAAGTTGAAAAAAATTTTTTTTGGACTTAGTCATTTTTCCGGCGTTTATCAGACTTTCAGATAGGGGAAATGTCAGTGAGCGTTCAGATTTCAGTTCCAGAGCGATTCGCCCAATGTGTCCTTGATATTTAGTCGTTTTCAGCCAATTTTCAGGATTTTTGAAAATTTCACTTTTTTTGTGAAAATATCCACTAAATGAGGGAATAATATGTGTGAGGGTACCCCAGGAGAGTTCCAAATGTGTGTGGGTAGAATATATATCCCACGGGGATAAAACTGAAAAAAATTTAAAAAAATTTTTTTTTGGACTTAGTAATTTTTCCGGCGTTTATCAGACTTTCAGATAGGGGAAATGTCAGTGAGCATTCCGATTTCAGTTCCAGAGCGATTCGCCCAATGAGTCCTTGATATTTAGACGTTTTCAGCCAATTTTCTGGATTTTTGAAAATTTCACTTTTTTCTGAAAATATCCACTAAATGAGGGCATAATATGTGTGAGGGTACCCCAGGAGAGTTCCAAATGTGTGTGGGTAGAATATATATCCCACGGGGGTAAAATTGAAAAAAGTTGAAAAAAACTTTTTTTGGACTTAGTCATTTTTCCGGCGTTTATCAGACTTTCAGATAGGGGAAATGTCAGTGAGCATTCAGATTTCAGTTCCAGAGCGATTCGCCCAATGTGTCTTTGATATTTAGTCGTTTTCAGCCAATTTTCTGGATTTTTAAAAATTTCACTTTTTTGTGAAAATATCCACTAAATGAGGGAATAATATGTGTGAGGGTACCCCAGGAGAGTTCCAAATGTGTGTGGGTAGAATATATATCCCACGGGGATAAAATTGAAAAAAGTTGAAAAAAAAATTTTTTTTGGACTTAGTAATTTTTCCGGCGTTTATTAGACTTTCAGATAGGGGAAATGTCAGTGAGCGTTCCGATTTCAGTACCAGAGCGATTCGCCCAATGAGTCCTTGATATTTAGTCGTTTACAGCCAATTTTCTGGATTTTTGAAAATTTCACTTTTTTGTGAAAATATCCACTAAATGAGGGAATAATATTTGTGAGGGTACCCCAGGAGAGTTCCAAATGTGTGTGGGTAGAATATATATCCCACGGGGTTAAAATTGAAAAAAGTTTAAAAAAAATTTTTTTTGGACTTATTAATTTTTCCGGCGTTCATCAGACTTTCAGATAGGGGAAATGTCAGTGAGCGTTCCGATTTCAGTTCCAGAGCGATTCGCCGAATGAGTCCTTGATATTTAATCGTTTCCAGCCTTTTTTCTGGATTTTTAAAAATTTCACTTTTTGTGAAAATATCCCCTAAATGAGGGAATAATATGTGTGAGGGTACCCCCGGAGAGTTCCAACTGTGTGTGGGTAGAATATATATCCCACGGGGATAAAATTGAAAAAAGTTGAAAAAAATTTTTTTTTGGACTTACTAATTTTTCCGGCGTTCATCAGACTTTTTGATAGGGGAAATGTCAGTGAGCATTCCGATATCAGTTCCAGAGCGATTCGCCCAATGAGTCCTTGATATTTAGTCGTTTTCAGCCAATTTTCTGGATTTTTGAAGATTTCACTTTTTTTGTGAAAATATCCACTAAATGAGAGAATAATATGTGTGAGGGTACCCCAGGAGAGTTCCAAATGTGTGTGGGTAGAATATATATCCCACGGGGGTAAAATTGAAATAAGTTTAAAAAAAATTTTTTTGGACTTAGTCATTTTTCTGGCGTTTATCAGACTTTCAGATAGGGGAAATGTCAGTGAGCGTTCAGATTTCAGTTCCAGAGCGATTCGCCCAATGAGTCCTTGATATTTAGTCGTTTTCAGACAATTTTTCTGGATTTTTGAAAATTTCACTTTTTTGTGAAAATATCCACTAAATGAGGGAATAATATGTGTGAGGGTACCCCAGGAGAGTTCCAAATGTGTGTGGGTAGAATATATATCCCACGGGGGTAAAATTGAAAAAAGTTGAAATAAATTTTTTTTTGGACTTAGTCATTTTTCCGGCGTTTATCAGACTTTCAGATAGGGGAAATGTGAGTGAGCATTCCGATTTCAGTTCCAGAGCGATTCGCCCAATGAGTCCTTGATATTTAGTCGTTTTCAGCCAATTTTCTGGATTTTTGAAAATTTCACTTTTTTGTGAAAATATCCACTAAATGAGGGAATAATATGTGTGAGGGTACCCCAGGAGGGTTCCAAATGTGTGTGGGTAGAATATATATCCCACGGGGTAAAATTGAAATAAGTTTAAAAAAAATTTTTTTTTTGGACTTATTTTTTTCCGGCGTTTATTCAGACTTTCAGATAGGGGAAATGTGAGTGAGCATTCCGATTTCAGTTCCAGAGCGATTCACCCAATGAGTCCTTGATATTTAGTCGTTTTCAGCCAATTTTCTGGATTTTTGAAAATTTCACTTTTTTGTGAAAATATCCACTAAATGAGAGAATAATATGTGTGAGGGTACCCCAGGAGAGTTCCAAATGTGTGTGGGTAGAATATATATCCCACGGGGGTAAAATTGAAATAAGTTTAAAAAAAAATTTTTTTGGACTTAGTCATTTTTCCGGCGTTTATTAGACTTTCAGATAGGGGAAATGTCAGTGAGCGTTCCGATTTCAGTTCCAGAGCGATTCGCCCAATGAGTCCTTGATATTTAGTAGTTTTCAGCCAATTTTCAGGATTTTTAAAAATTTCACTTTTTTGTGAAAATATCCACTAAATGAGAGAATAATATGTGTGAGGGTACCCCAGGAGAGTTCCAAATGTGTGTGGGTAGAATTGATATCCCACGGGGTAAAATTGAAAAAGTTGAAAAAAATTTTTTTTGGACTTAGTCATTTTTCCGGCATTTATCAGACTTTCAGATAGGGGAAATGTCAGTGAGCGTTCAGATTTCAGTTCCAGAGCGATTCGCCCAATGAGTCCTTGATATTTATTCGTTTTCAGCCAATTTTCTGGATTTTTGAAAATTTCATTTTTTTGTGAAAATATCCACTAAATGAGGGAATAATATGTGTGAGGGTACCCCAGGAGAGTTCCAAATGTGTGTGGGTAGAATATATATCCCACGGGGTAAAATTGAAATAAGTTTAAAAAAAAATTTTTTTGGACTTAGTCATTTTTCCAGCGTTTATTAGACTTTCAGATAGGGGAAATGTCAGTGAGCATTCCGATTTCAGTTCCAGAGCGATTCGCCCAATGAGTCCTTGATATTTAGACGTTTTCAGCCAATTTTCTGGATTTTTGAAAATTTCACTTTTTTGTGAAAATATCCACTAAATGAGGGCATAATATGTGTGAGGGTACCCCAGGAGAGTTCCAAATGTGTGTGGGTAGAATATATATCCCACGGGGGTAAAATTGAAAAAAGTTGAAAAAAACTTTTTTTGGACTTTGTCATTTTTCCGGCGTTTATCAGACTTTCAGATAGGGGAAATGTCAGTGAGCGTTCCAATTTCAGTTCCAGAGCGATTCGCCCAATGTGTCTTTGATATTTAGTCGTTTTCAGACAATTTTCTGGATTTTTGAAAATTTCACTTTTTTGTGAAAATATCCACTAAATGAGGGAATAATATGTGTGAGGGTACCCCAGGAGAGTTCCAAATGTGTGTGGGTAGAATATATATCCCACGACGGTAAAATTGAAAAAATTTTAAAAAAATTTTTTTTTGGACTTAGTCATTTTTCCGGCGTTTATCAGACTTTCAGATAGGGAAAATGTCAGTGAGCGTTCAGATTTCAGTTCCAGAGCGATTCGCCCAATGAGTCCTTAATATTTAGTCGTTTTCAGCCAATTTTCTGGATTTTTAAAAATTTCACTTTTTTGTGAAAATATCCACTAAATGAGGGAATAATATGTGTGAGGGTATCCCAGGAGAGTTCCAAATGTGTGTGGGTAGAATATATATCCCACGGGGATAAAATTGAAAAAAGTTGAAAAAAATTTTTTTTTGGACTTACTAATTTTTCCGGCGTTCATCAGACTTTCAAATAGGGGAAATGTCAGTGAGCATTCCGATATCAGTTCCAGAGCGATTCGCCCAATGAGTCCTTGATATTTAGTCGTTTTCAGCCAATTTTCTGGATTTTTGAACATTTCACTTTTTTGTGAAAATATCCACTAAATGAGGGAATAATATGTGTGAGGGTACCCCAGGAGAGTACCAAATGTGTGTGGTTAGAATATATATCCCACGGGGGTAAAATTGAAAAAAGTTGAAAAAAAATTTTTTTTGGACTTAGTCATTTTTCCGGCGTTTATCAGACTTTCAGATAGGGGAAATGTCAGTGAGCGTTCTGATTTCAGTTCCAGAGCGATTCGCCCAATGAGTCCTTGATATTTAGTCGTTTTCAGCCAATTTTCTGGATTTTTGAAAATTTCACTTTTTTGTGAAAATATCCACTAAATGAGAGAATAATATGTGTGAGGGTACCCCAGGAGAGTTCCAAATGTGTGTGGGTAGAATATATATCCCACGGGGGAAAAATTGAAATAAGTTAAAAAAAAATTTTTTTTGGACTTAGTCATTTTTCCGGCGTTTATTAGACTTTCAGATAGGGGAAATGTCAGTGAGCGTTCCGATTTCAGTTCCAGAGCGATTCGCCGAATGAGTCCTTGATATTTAATCGTTTCCAGCCTTTTTTCTGGATTTTTAAAAATTTCACTTTTTGTGAAAATATCCCCTAAATGAGGGAATAATATGTGTGAGGGTATCCCAGGAGAGTTCCAAATGTGTGTGGGTAGAATATATATCCCACGGGGATAAAATTGAAAAAAGTTGAAAAAAATTTTTTTTTGGACTTACTAATTTTTCCGGCGTTCATCAGACTTTCAAATAGGGGAAATGTCAGTGAGCATTCCGATATCAGTTCCAGAGCGATTCGCCCAATGAGTCCTTGATATTTAGTCGTTTTCAGCCAAATTTCTGGATTTTTGAAAATTTCACTTTTTTGTGAAAATATCCACTAAATGAGGGAATAATATGTGTGAGGGTACCCCAGGAGAGTACCAAATGTGTGTGGTTAGAATATATATCCCACGGGGGTAAAATTGAAAAAAGTTGAAAAAAAAATTTTTTTGGACTTAGTCATTTTTCCGGCGTTTATCAGACTTTCAGATAGGGGAAATGTCAGTGAGCGTTCTGATTTCAGTTCCAGAGCGATTCGCCCAATGAGTCCTTGATATTTAGTCGTTTTCAGCCAATTTTCTGGATTTTTGAAAATTTCACTTTTTTGTGAAAATATCCACTAAATGAGAGAATAATATGTGTGAGGGTACCCCAGGAGAGTTCCAAATGTGTGTGGGTAGAATATATATCCCACGGGGGAAAAATTGAAATAAGTTTAAAAAAAATTTTTTTTGGACTTAGTCATTTTTCCGGCGTTTATTAGACTTTCAGATAGGGGAAATGTCAGTGAGCGTTCCGATTTCAGTTCCAGAGCGATTCGCCGAATGAGTCCTTGATATTTAATCGTTTCCAGCCTTTTTTCTGGATTTTTAAAAATTTCACTTTTTGTGAAAATATCCCCTAAATGAGGGAATAATATGTGTGAGGGTACCCCAGGAGAGTTCCAACTGTGTGTGGGTAGAATATATATCCCACGGGGATAAAATTGAAAAAAGTTGAAAAAAATTTTTTTTTGGACTTACTAATTTTTCCGGCGTTCATCAGACTTTTTGATAGGGGAAATGTCAGTGAGCATTCCGATATCAGTTCCAGAGCGATTCGCCCAATGAGTCCTTGATATTTAGTCGTTTTCAGCCAATTTTCTGGATTTTTGAAAATTTCACTTTTTTTGTGAAAATATCCACTAAATGAGAGAATAATATGTGTGAGGGTACCCCAGGAGAGTTCCAAATGTGTGTGGGTAGAATATATATCCCACGGGGGTAAAATTGAAATAAGTTTAAAAAAAATTTTTTTTGGACTTAGTCATTTTTCCGGCGTTTATTAGACTTTCAGATAGGGGAAATGTCAGTGAGCGTTCCGATTTCAGTTCCAGAGCGATTCGCCCAATGAGTCCTTGATATTTAGTCGTTTTCAGCCAATTTTCAGGATTTTTAAAAATTTCACTTTTTTGTGAAAATATCCACTAAATGAGAGAATAATATGTGTGAGGGTACCCCAGGAGAGTTCCAAATGTGTGTGGGTAGAATTGATATCCCACGGGGTAAAATTGAAAAAGTTGAAAAAAAATTTTTTTGGACTTAGTCATTTTTCCGGCGTTTATCAGACTTTCAGATAGGGGAAATGTCAGTGAGCGTTCAGATTTCAGTTCCAGAGCGATTCGCCCAATGAGTCCTTGATATTTAGTCGTTTTCAGACAATTTTCTGGATTTTTGAAAATTTCACTTTTTTGTGAAAATATCCACTAAATGAGGGAATAATATGTGTGAGGGTACCCCAGGAGAGTTCCAAATGTGTGTGGGTAGAATATATATCCCACGGGGATAAAATTGAAAAAAGTTGAAAAAAAATTTTTTTTAGACTTAGTAATTTTTCCGGCGTTCATCAGACTTTCAGATATGGGAAATGTGAGTGAGCGTTCCAATTTCAGTTCCAGAGCGATTCGCCAAATGAGTCCTTGATATTTAGTCGTTTTCAGCCAATTTTCTGGATTTTTGAAAATTTCACTTTTTTGTGAAAATATCCACTAAATGAGGGAATAATATGTGTGAGGGTACCCCAGGAGAGTTCCAAATGTGTGTGGGTAGAATATATATCCCACGGGGGTAAAATTGAAAAAAGTTGAAATAAATTTTTTTTTGGACTTAGTCATTTTTCCGGCGTTTATCAGACTTTCAGATAGGGGAAATGTGAGTGAGCATTCCGATTTCAGTTCCAGAGCGATTCACCCAATGAGTCCTTGATATTTAGTCGTTTTCAGCCAATTTTCTGGATTTTTGAAAATTTCACTTTTTTGTGAAAATATCCACTAAATGAGGGAATAATATGTGTGAGGGTACCCCAGGAGAGTTCCAAATGTGTGTGGGTAGAATATATATCCCACAGGGGTAAAATTGAAAAAAGTTGAAAAAAAATGTTTTTTGGACTTAGTCATTTTCCGGCGTTTATCAGACTTTCAGATAGGGGAAATGTCAGTGAGCGTGCAGATTTCAGTTCCAGAGCGATTCGCCCAATGAGTCCTTGATATTTAGTCGTTTTCAGCCAATTTTCTGGATTTTTGAAAATTTCACTTTTTTGTGAAAATATCCACTAAATGAGGGAATAATATGTGTGAGGGTACCCCAGGAGAGTTCCAAATGTGTGTGGGTAGAATATATATCCCACGGGGTAAAATTGAAATAAGTTTAAAAAAAAATTTTTTTGGACTTAGTCATTTTTCCAGCGTTTATTAGACTTTCAGATAGGGGAAATGTCAGTGAGCATTCCGATTTCAGTTCCAGAGCGATTCGCCCAATGAGTCCTTGATATTTAGACGTTTTCAGCCAATTTTCTGGATTTTTGAAAATTTCACTTTTTTGTGAAAATATCCACTAAATGAGGGCATAATATGTGTGAGGGTACCCCAGGAGAGTTCCAAATGTGTGTGGGTAGAATATATATCCCACGGGGGTAAAATTGAAAAAAGTTGAAAAAAACTTTTTTTGGACTTAGTCATTTTTCCGGCGTTTATCAGACTTTCAGATAGGGGAAATGTCAGTGAGCGTTCCAATTTCAGTTCCAGAGCGATTCGCCCAATGTGTCTTTGATATTTAGTCGTTTTCAGACAATTTTCTGGATTTTTGAAAATTTCACTTTTTTGTGAAAATATCCACTAAATGAGGGAATAATATGTGTGAGGGTACCCCAGGAGAGTTCCAAATGTGTGTGGGTAGAATATATATCCCACGACGGTAAAATTGAAAAAATTTTAAAAAAATTTTTTTTTGGACTTAGTCATTTTTCCGGCGTTTATCAGACTTTCAGATAGGGAAAATGTCAGTGAGCGTTCAGATTTCAGTTCCAGAGCGATTCGCCCAATGAGTCCTTAATATTTAGTCGTTTTCAGCCAATTTTCTGGATTTTTAAAAATTTCACTTTTTTGTGAAAATATCCACTAAATGAGGGAATAATATGTGTGAGGGTATCCCAGGAGAGTTCCAAATGTGTGTGGGTAGAATATATATCCCACGGGGATAAAATTGAAAAAAGTTGAAAAAAATTTTTTTTTGGACTTACTAATTTTTCCGGCGTTCATCAGACTTTCAAATAGGGGAAATGTCAGTGAGCATTCCGATATCAGTTCCAGAGCGATTCGCCCAATGAGTCCTTGATATTTAGTCGTTTTCAGCCAATTTTCTGGATTTTTGAACATTTCACTTTTTTGTGAAAATATCCACTAAATGAGGGAATAATATGTGTGAGGGTACCCCAGGAGAGTACCAAATGTGTGTGGTTAGAATATATATCCCACGGGGGTAAAATTGAAAAAAGTTGAAAAAAAATTTTTTTTGGACTTAGTCATTTTTCCGGCGTTTATCAGACTTTCAGATAGGGGAAATGTCAGTGAGCGTTCTGATTTCAGTTCCAGAGCGATTCGCCCAATGAGTCCTTGATATTTAGTCGTTTTCAGCCAATTTTCTGGATTTTTGAAAATTTCACTTTTTTGTGAAAATATCCACTAAATGAGAGAATAATATGTGTGAGGGTACCCCAGGAGAGTTCCAAATGTGTGTGGGTAGAATATATATCCCACGGGGGAAAAATTGAAATAAGTTAAAAAAAAATTTTTTTTGGACTTAGTCATTTTTCCGGCGTTTATTAGACTTTCAGATAGGGGAAATGTCAGTGAGCGTTCCGATTTCAGTTCCAGAGCGATTCGCCGAATGAGTCCTTGATATTTAATCGTTTCCAGCCTTTTTTCTGGATTTTTAAAAATTTCACTTTTTGTGAAAATATCCCCTAAATGAGGGAATAATATGTGTGAGGGTATCCCAGGAGAGTTCCAAATGTGTGTGGGTAGAATATATATCCCACGGGGATAAAATTGAAAAAAGTTGAAAAAAATTTTTTTTTGGACTTACTAATTTTTCCGGCGTTCATCAGACTTTCAAATAGGGGAAATGTCAGTGAGCATTCCGATATCAGTTCCAGAGCGATTCGCCCAATGAGTCCTTGATATTTAGTCGTTTTCAGCCAAATTTCTGGATTTTTGAAAATTTCACTTTTTTGTGAAAATATCCACTAAATGAGGGAATAATATGTGTGAGGGTACCCCAGGAGAGTACCAAATGTGTGTGGTTAGAATATATATCCCACGGGGGTAAAATTGAAAAAAGTTGAAAAAAAAATTTTTTTGGACTTAGTCATTTTTCCGGCGTTTATCAGACTTTCAGATAGGGGAAATGTCAGTGAGCGTTCTGATTTCAGTTCCAGAGCGATTCGCCCAATGAGTCCTTGATATTTAGTCGTTTTCAGCCAATTTTCTGGATTTTTGAAAATTTCACTTTTTTGTGAAAATATCCACTAAATGAGAGAATAATATGTGTGAGGGTACCCCAGGAGAGTTCCAAATGTGTGTGGGTAGAATATATATCCCACGGGGGAAAAATTGAAATAAGTTTAAAAAAAATTTTTTTTGGACTTAGTCATTTTTCCGGCGTTTATTAGACTTTCAGATAGGGGAAATGTCAGTGAGCGTTCCGATTTCAGTTCCAGAGCGATTCGCCGAATGAGTCCTTGATATTTAATCGTTTCCAGCCTTTTTTCTGGATTTTTAAAAATTTCACTTTTTGTGAAAATATCCCCTAAATGAGGGAATAATATGTGTGAGGGTACCCCAGGAGAGTTCCAACTGTGTGTGGGTAGAATATATATCCCACGGGGATAAAATTGAAAAAAGTTGAAAAAAATTTTTTTTTGGACTTACTAATTTTTCCGGCGTTCATCAGACTTTTTGATAGGGGAAATGTCAGTGAGCATTCCGATATCAGTTCCAGAGCGATTCGCCCAATGAGTCCTTGATATTTAGTCGTTTTCAGCCAATTTTCTGGATTTTTGAAAATTTCACTTTTTTTGTGAAAATATCCACTAAATGAGAGAATAATATGTGTGAGGGTACCCCAGGAGAGTTCCAAATGTGTGTGGGTAGAATTGATATCCCACGGGGTAAAATTGAAAAAGTTGAAAAAAAATTTTTTTGGACTTAGTCATTTTTCCGGCGTTTATCAGACTTTCAGATAGGGGAAATGTCAGTGAGCGTTCAGATTTCAGTTCCAGAGCGATTCGCCCAATGAGTCCTTGATATTTAGTCGTTTTCAGACAATTTTCTGGATTTTTGAAAATTTCACTTTTTTGTGAAAATATCCACTAAATGAGGGAATAATATGTGTGAGGGTACCCCAGGAGAGTTCCAAATGTGTGTGGGTAGAATATATATCCCACGGGGATAAAATTGAAAAAAGTTGAAAAAAAATTTTTTTTAGACTTAGTAATTTTTCCGGCGTTCATCAGACTTTCAGATATGGGAAATGTGAGTGAGCGTTCCAATTTCAGTTCCAGAGCGATTCGCCAAATGAGTCCTTGATATTTAGTCGTTTTCAGCCAATTTTCTGGATTTTTGAAAATTTCACTTTTTTGTGAAAATATCCACTAAATGAGGGAATAATATGTGTGAGGGTACCCCAGGAGAGTTCCAAATGTGTGTGGGTAGAATATATATCCCACGGGGGTAAAATTGAAAAAAGTTGAAATAAATTTTTTTTTGGACTTAGTCATTTTTCCGGCGTTTATCAGACTTTCAGATAGGGGAAATGTGAGTGAGCATTCCGATTTCAGTTCCAGAGCGATTCACCCAATGAGTCCTTGATATTTAGTCGTTTTCAGCCAATTTTCTGGATTTTTGAAAATTTCACTTTTTTGTGAAAATATCCACTAAATGAGGGAATAATATGTGTGAGGGTACCCCAGGAGAGTTCCAAATGTGTGTGGGTAGAATATATATCCCACAGGGGTAAAATTGAAAAAAGTTGAAAAAAAATGTTTTTTGGACTTAGTCATTTTCCGGCGTTTATCAGACTTTCAGATAGGGGAAATGTCAGTGAGCGTGCAGATTTCAGTTCCAGAGCGATTCGCCCAATGAGTCCTTGATATTTAGTCGTTTTCAGCCAATTTTCTGGATTTTTGAAAATTTCACTTTTTTGTGAAAATATCCACTAAATGAGGGAATAATATGTGTGAGGGTACCCCAGGAGAGTTCCAAATGTGTGTGGGTAGAATATATATCCCACGGGGTAAAATTGAAATAAGTTTAAAAAAAAATTTTTTTGGACTTAGTCATTTTTCCAGCGTTTATTAGACTTTCAGATAGGGGAAATGTCAGTGAGCATTCCGATTTCAGTTCCAGAGCGATTCGCCCAATGAGTCCTTGATATTTAGACGTTTTCAGCCAATTTTCTGGATTTTTGAAAATTTCACTTTTTTGTGAAAATATCCACTAAATGAGGGCATAATATGTGTGAGGGTACCCCAGGAGAGTTCCAAATGTGTGTGGGTAGAATATATATCCCACGGGGGTAAAATTGAAAAAAGTTGAAAAAAACTTTTTTTGGACTTAGTCATTTTTCCGGCGTTTATCAGACTTTCAGATAGGGGAAATGTCAGTGAGCGTTCCAATTTCAGTTCCAGAGCGATTCGCCCAATGTGTCTTTGATATTTAGTCGTTTTCAGACAATTTTCTGGATTTTTGAAAATTTCACTTTTTTGTGAAAATATCCACTAAATGAGGGAATAATATGTGTGAGGGTACCCCAGGAGAGTTCCAAATGTGTGTGGGTAGAATATATATCCCACGACGGTAAAATTGAAAAAATTTTAAAAAAATTTTTTTTTGGACTTAGTCATTTTTCCGGCGTTTATCAGACTTTCAGATAGGGAAAATGTCAGTGAGCGTTCAGATTTCAGTTCCAGAGCGATTCGCCCAATGAGTCCTTAATATTTAGTCGTTTTCAGCCAATTTTCTGGATTTTTAAAAATTTCACTTTTTTGTGAAAATATCCACTAAATGAGGGAATAATATGTGTGAGGGTACCCCAGGAGAGTACCAAATGTGTGTGGTTAGAATATATATCCCACGGGGGTAAAATTGAAAAAAGTTGAAAAAAAATTTTTTTTGGACTTAGTCATTTTTCCGGCGTTTATCAGACTTTCAGATAGGGGAAATGTCAGTGAGCGTTCTGATTTCAGTTCCAGAGCGATTCGCCCAATGAGTCCTTGATATTTAGTCGTTTTCAGCCAATTTTCTGGATTTTTGAAAATTTCACTTTTTTGTGAAAATATCCACTAAATGAGAGAATAATATGTGTGAGGGTACCCCAGGAGAGTTCCAAATGTGTGTGGGTAGAATATATATCCCACGGGGGAAAAATTGAAATAAGTTAAAAAAAAATTTTTTTTGGACTTAGTCATTTTTCCGGCGTTTATTAGACTTTCAGATAGGGGAAATGTCAGTGAGCGTTCCGATTTCAGTTCCAGAGCGATTCGCCGAATGAGTCCTTGATATTTAATCGTTTCCAGCCTTTTTTCTGGATTTTTAAAAATTTCACTTTTTGTGAAAATATCCCCTAAATGAGGGAATAATATGTGTGAGGGTATCCCAGGAGAGTTCCAAATGTGTGTGGGTAGAATATATATCCCACGGGGATAAAATTGAAAAAAGTTGAAAAAAATTTTTTTTTGGACTTACTAATTTTTCCGGCGTTCATCAGACTTTCAAATAGGGGAAATGTCAGTGAGCATTCCGATATCAGTTCCAGAGCGATTCGCCCAATGAGTCCTTGATATTTAGTCGTTTTCAGCCAAATTTCTGGATTTTTGAACATTTCACTTTTTTGTGAAAATATCCACTAAATGAGGGAATAATATGTGTGAGGGTACCCCAGGAGAGTACCAAATGTGTGTGGTTAGAATATATATCCCACGGGGGTAAAATTGAAAAAAGTTGAAAAAAAATTTTTTTTGGACTTAGTCATTTTTCCGGCGTTTATCAGACTTTCAGATAGGGGAAATGTCAGTGAGCGTTCTGATTTCAGTTCCAGAGCGATTCGCCCAATGAGTCCTTGATATTTAGTCGTTTTCAGCCAATTTTCTGGATTTTTGAAAATTTCACTTTTTTGTGAAAATATCCACTAAATGAGAGAATAATATGTGTGAGGGTACCCCAGGAGAGTTCCAAATGTGTGTGAGTAGAATATCTATCCCACGGGGGAAAAATTGAAATAAGTTAAAAAAAAATTTTTTTTGGACTTAGTCATTTTTCCGGCGTTTATTAGACTTTCAGATAGGGGAAATGTCAGTGAGCGTTCCGATTTCAGTTCCAGAGCGATTCGCCGAATGAGTCCTTGATATTTAATCGTTTCCAGCCTTTTTTCTGGATTTTTAAAAATTTCACTTTTTGTGAAAATATCCCCTAAATGAGGGAATAATATGTGTGAGGGTATCCCAGGAGAGTTCCAAATGTGTGTGGGTAGAATATATATCCCACGGGGATAAAATTGAAAAAAGTTGAAAAAAATTTTTTTTTGGACTTACTAATTTTTCCGGCGTTCATCAGACTTTCAAATAGGGGAAATGTCAGTGAGCATTCCGATATCAGTTCCAGAGCGATTCGCCCAATGAGTCCTTGATATTTAGTCGTTTTCAGCCAAATTTCTGGATTTTTGAAAATTTCACTTTTTTGTGAAAATATCCACTAAATGAGGGAATAATATGTGTGAGGGTACCCCAGGAGAGTACCAAATGTGTGTGGTTAGAATATATATCCCACGGGGGTAAAATTGAAAAAAGTTGAAAAAAAAATTTTTTTGGACTTAGTCATTTTTCCGGCGTTTATCAGACTTTCAGATAGGGGAAATGTCAGTGAGCGTTCTGATTTCAGTTCCAGAGCGATTCGCCCAATGAGTCCTTGATATTTAGTCGTTTTCAGCCAATTTTCTGGATTTTTGAAAATTTCACTTTTTTGTGAAAATATCCACTAAATGAGAGAATAATATGTGTGAGGGTACCCCAGGAGAGTTCCAAATGTGTGTGGGTAGAATATATATCCCACGGGGGAAAAATTGAAATAAGTTTAAAAAAAATTTTTTTTGGACTTAGTCATTTTTCCGGCGTTTATTAGACTTTCAGATAGGGGAAATGTCAGTGAGCGTTCCGATTTCAGTTCCAGAGCGATTCGCCGAATGAGTCCTTGATATTTAATCGTTTCCAGCCTTTTTTCTGGATTTTTAAAAATTTCACTTTTTGTGAAAATATCCCCTAAATGAGGGAATAATATGTGTGAGGGTACCCCAGGAGAGTTCCAACTGTGTGTGGGTAGAATATATATCCCACGGGGATAAAATTGAAAAAAGTTGAAAAAAATTTTTTTTTGGACTTACTAATTTTTCCGGCGTTCATCAGACTTTTTGATAGGGGAAATGTCAGTGAGCATTCCGATATCAGTTCCAGAGCGATTCGCCCAATGAGTCCTTGATATTTAGTCGTTTTCAGCCAATTTTCTGGATTTTTGAAAATTTCACTTTTTTTGTGAAAATATCCACTAAATGAGAGAATAATATGTGTGAGGGTACCCCAGGAGAGTTCCAAATGTGTGTGGGTAGAATATATATCCCACGGGGGTAAAATTGAAATAAGTTTAAAAAAAATTTTTTTTGGACTTAGTCATTTTTCCGGCGTTTATTAGACTTTCAGATAGGGGAAATGTCAGTGAGCGTTCCGATTTCAGTTCCAGAGCGATTCGCCCAATGAGTCCTTGATATTTAGTCGTTTTCAGCCAATTTTCAGGATTTTTAAAAATTTCACTTTTTTGTGAAAATATCCACTAAATGAGAGAATAATATGTGTGAGGGTACCCCAGGAGAGTTCCAAATGTGTGTGGGTAGAATTGATATCCCACGGGGTAAAATTGAAAAAGTTGAAAAAAAATTTTTTTGGACTTAGTCATTTTTCCGGCGTTTATCAGACTTTCAGATAGGGGAAATGTCAGTGAGCGTTCAGATTTCAGTTCCAGAGCGATTCGCCCAATGAGTCCTTGATATTTAGTCGTTTTCAGACAATTTTCTGGATTTTTGAAAATTTCACTTTTTTGTGAAAATATCCACTAAATGAGGGAATAATATGTGTGAGGGTACCCCAGGAGAGTTCCAAATGTGTGTGGGTAGAATATATATCCCACGGGGATAAAATTGAAAAAAGTTGAAAAAAAATTTTTTTTAGACTTAGTAATTTTTCCGGCGTTCATCAGACTTTCAGATATGGGAAATGTGAGTGAGCGTTCCAATTTCAGTTCCAGAGCGATTCGCCAAATGAGTCCTTGATATTTAGTCGTTTTCAGCCAATTTTCTGGATTTTTGAAAATTTCACTTTTTTGTGAAAATATCCACTAAATGAGGGAATAATATGTGTGAGGGTACCCCAGGAGAGTTCCAAATGTGTGTGGGTAGAATATATATCCCACGGGGGTAAAATTGAAAAAAGTTGAAATAAATTTTTTTTTGGACTTAGTCATTTTTCCGGCGTTTATCAGACTTTCAGATAGGGGAAATGTGAGTGAGCATTCCGATTTCAGTTCCAGAGCGATTCACCCAATGAGTCCTTGATATTTAGTCGTTTTCAGCCAATTTTCTGGATTTTTGAAAATTTCACTTTTTTGTGAAAATATCCACTAAATGAGGGAATAATATGTGTGAGGGTACCCCAGGAGAGTTCCAAATGTGTGTGGGTAGAATATATATCCCACAGGGGTAAAATTGAAAAAAGTTGAAAAAAAATGTTTTTTGGACTTAGTCATTTTCCGGCGTTTATCAGACTTTCAGATAGGGGAAATGTCAGTGAGCGTGCAGATTTCAGTTCCAGAGCGATTCGCCCAATGAGTCCTTGATATTTAGTCGTTTTCAGCCAATTTTCTGGATTTTTGAAAATTTCACTTTTTTGTGAAAATATCCACTAAATGAGGGAATAATATGTGTGAGGGTACCCCACAAGAGTTCCAAATGTGTGTGGGTAGAATATATATCCCATGGGGTAAAATTGAAAAAAGTTTAAAAAAAAATTTTCTTGGACTTAGTCATTTTTCCGGTGTTTATCAGACTTTCAGATAGGGGAAATGTGAATGAGCGTTCCGATTTCAGTTCCAGAGCGATTCGCCCAATGAGTGCTTGATATTTACTCATTTTTAGCCAATTTTCTGGATTTTTGAAAATTTCACTTTTTTGTGAAAATATCCTCTAAATAAGGGAATAATATGTGTGAGGGTACCCCACAAGAGTTCTAAATGTGTATGGGTAGAATATATATCCCATGGGGTAAAATTTAAAAAAGTTTAAAAATAAATTTTCTTGGACTTAGTCATTTTTCCGTCGTTTATCAGACTTTCAGATAGGGGAAATGTCAGTGAGTATTCCGATTTCAGTTCCAGAGCGATTCGCCCAATGAGTCCTTGATATTTAGTCGTTTTCAGCCAATTTTCTGGATTTTTGAAAATTTCACTTTTTTTGTGAAAATATCCACTAAATGAGGGAATAATATGTGTGAGGGTACCCCAGGAGAGTTCCAAATGTGTGTGGGTAGAATATATATCCCACAGGGGTAAAATTGAAAAAAGTTGAAAAAAAATGTTTTTTGGACTTAGTCATTTTCCGGCGTTTATCAGACTTTCAGATAGGGGAAATGTCAGTGAGCGTGCAGATTTCTGTTCCAGAGCGATTCGCCCAATGAGTCCTTGATATTTAGTCGTTTTCAGCCAATTTTCTGGATTTTTAAAAATTTCACTTTTTTGTGAAAATATCCACTAAATGAGGGAATAATATGTGTGAGGGTACCCCAGGAGAGTTCCAAATGTGTGTGGGTAGAATATATATCCCACAGGGGTAAAATTGAAAAAAGTTGAGAAAAAATGTTTTTTGGACTTAGTCATTTTCCGACGTTTATCAGACTTTCAGATAGGGGAAATGTCAGTGAGCGTGCAGATTTCAGTTCCAGAGCGATTCGCCCAATGAGTCCTTGATATTTAGTCGTTTTCAGCCAATTTTCTGGATTTTTGAAAATTTCACTTTTTTGTGAAAATATCCACTAAATGAGGGAATAATATGTGTGAGGGTACCCCACAAGAGTTCCAAATGTGTGTGGGTAGAATATATATCCCATGGGGTAAAATTGAAAAAAGTTTAAAAAAAAAATTTCTTTGACTTAGTCATTTTTCCGGCGTTTATCAGTAGAGATGAGCGTTGTTCTACTCGAACTGTTCGCCAATCTCAAATTCGAGCTGTTTTGGGCGGTGTTCGAGCCGTTCGGCGAACACAAACAATTTCAGAAAAATTCGGCTGTTCGAGGTTATGTTCGATAACTGTTCGTGCACCAAAATCATAACTGGATTTTTTCTCAGTAATGATGAAAATTAATGTTAATACGCAGTTTGAGTGTACAGCGGGGTGGGGGGAGGGGCAGGGGATGGATCTCTGCAGGAACAATGAAGATCTCCATTTTTTTTTCTCTTTCCCGCATTTGCAGTGGGGAGGTGCAATCTGTCAGCATATCAGCAGCGCACACACGGAGCGAAGTGCTTTTTTTCACACAAGCAAGGGCATGTGTCATTGGCAGTGTATGTCACATGTCCTTGCCCTATAAGACCAAGCCATTTTCCCCGTCGCCACCATTTTTTCACTGCTGCAGCTGCGTGTTAGACGGCACCGCTGTTGCTGTGTGCGCTATACCTTGTTAATTTCATGCCAATTTTCGCACAAATCTACAGATAGCTTGGGAGTAGGGAATAGTTGTGATTGCAGTCCTTTTAAGGACTAGGTTACAGCATTTCCTACGACTTTTATCAGGCAGGTCTGTGCTCTTAAATAGATAGATTGTGGGAGTAAAGACTAATTGTAATTGGAGTCCTTTTCAGGACTAGGTTACATCAGTTCCTATCAGTTTTTGCCAGGCAGGTCTGTGCCAGTGCTGTGCAAGTTTTTTTCACAGCATTTGGCTGAATCTAGCAAAGCTAATCCTTTTTGGCCTATTGCAGAGTGTGTTAGTCAGTGGAGTAGCCTATCTGTGTTGCAAGATATACCACCTGTGTATAGAATACCAATTTTTTTACTGCACCTAGTGAAGTAAAATCTTTTGGGCATAGCATCATTCTATTAGTCCATCTATACTGACCTCCATCAGGTTGCAAATTGAATATAATTTTTTTCTGCATCTAGCTCTGAAAAAATATTGGGCTTCTGGCTGTGTGTGGGACTTGTTGTATTAGTCCATCTATACTGACCTCCATCAGGTTGCAAACTGAATATATTTTTTTCTGCATCTACCTCTGAAAAAATATTGGGCTTCTAGCTGTGTGTGCGACTTGTTGTATTAGTCCATCTATACAGACCTCCATCAGGTTGCAAACTAAATATATTTTTTTCTGCATCTACCTCTGAAAAAATATTGGGCTTCTAGCTGTGTGTGGGACTTGTTCTATTGGTCTATCTATACTGACCTCCATAAGGTTGCAAACTGAATATAATTTTTTTCTGCATCTACCTCTGAAAAAATATTTGGGCTTCTAGCTGTGTGTGGGACTTGTTCTATTAGTCCATCTATACTGACCTCCATAAGGTTGCAAACTGAATATAATTTTTTTCTGCATCTACCTCTGAAAAAATATTTGGCCTTCTAGCTGTGTGTGGGACTTGTTCTATTAGTCATCTATACTGACCTCCATCAGGTTGCAAATTCAAAATAATTTTTTGTCTGCATCTACCTCTGAAAAAATATTTGGCCTTCTAGCTGTGTGTGGGACTTGTTCTATTAGTCCATCTATACTGACCTCCATAAGGTTGCAAACTGAATATAATTTTTTTCTGCATCTACCTCTGAAAAAATATTTGGCCTTCTAGCTGTGTGTGGGACTTGTTCTATTAGTCATCTATACTGACCTCCATCAGGTTGCAAATTCAAAATAATTTTTTGTCTGCATCTACCTCTGAAAAAATATTTGGCCTTCTAGCTGTGTGTGGGACTTGTTCTATTAGTCCATCTATACTGACCTCCATAAGGTTGCAAACTGAATATAATTTTTTTCTGCATCTACCTCTAAAAAATATTTGGCCTTCTAGCTGTGTGTGGGACTTGTTCTATTAGTCATCTATACTGACCTCCATCAGGTTGCAAATTCAAAATAATTTTTTGTCTGCATCTACCTCTGAAAAAATATTTGGCCTTCTAGCTGTGTGTGGGACTTGTTCTATTAGTCCATCTATACTGACCTCCATAAGGTTGCAAACTGAATATAATTTTTTTCTGCATCTACCTCTGAAAAAATATTTGGCCTTCTAGCTGTGTGTGGGACTTGTTCTATTAGTCATCTATACTGACCTCCATCAGGTTGCAAATTCAAAATAATTTTTTGTCTGCATCTACCTCTGAAAAAATATTTGGCCTTCTAGCTGTGTGTGGGACTTGTTCTATTAGTCCATCTATACTGACCTCCATAAGGTTGCAAACTGAATATAATTTTTTTCTGCATCTACCTCTGAAAAAATATTTGGGCATCTAGCTGTGTGTGGGACTTGTTCTATTAGTCCATCTATACTGACCTCCATAAGGTTGCAAATTCAAAATAATTTTTTGTCTGCATCTACCTCTGAAAAAATATTTGGCCTTCTAGCTGTGTGTGGGACTTGTTCTATTAGTCCATCTATACTGACCTCCATAAGGTTGCAAACTGAATATAATTTTTTTCTGCATCTACCTCTGAAAAAATATTTGGGCTTCTAGCTGTGTGTGGGACTTGTTCTATTAGTCCATCTATACTGACCTCCATAAGGTTGCAAACTGAATATAATTTTTTTCTGCATCTACCTCTGAAAAAATATTTGGGCTTCTAGCTGTGTGTGGGACTTGTTCTATTAGTCCATCTATACTGACCTC
Organism: Phyllobates terribilis; assembly: GCF_046119375.1. NCBI lineage: Eukaryota > Metazoa > Chordata > Amphibia > Anura > Dendrobatidae > Phyllobates > Phyllobates terribilis. Next base: position 8,042,298 of record NW_027362805.1, on the reverse strand, counting down.
CATAAGGTTGCAAACTGAATATAATTTTTTTCTGCATCTACCTCTGAAAAAATATTTGGCCTTCTAGCTGTGTGTGGGAATTGTTCTATTAGTCCATCTATACTGACCTCCATAAGGTTGCAAACTGAATATAATTTTTTTCTGCATCTACCTCTGAAAAAATATTTGGCCTTCTAGCTGTGTGTGGGACTTGTTCTATTAGTCCATCTATACTGACCTCCATCAGGTTGCAAATTCAAAGTAATTTTTTGTCTGCATCTACCTCTGAAAAAATATTTGGCCTTCTTGCTGTGTGTGGGACGTGTTCTATTAGTCCATCTATACTGACCTCCATAAGGTTGCAAACTGAATATAATTTTTTTCTGCATCTACCTCTGAAAAAATATTTGGCCTTCTAGCTGTGTGTGGGACTTATTCTATTAGTCATCTATACTGACCTCCATCAGGTTGCAAATTCAAAATAATTTTTTGTCTGCATCTACCTCTGAAAAAATATTTGGCCTTCTAGCTGTGTGTGGGACTTGTTCTATTAGTCCATCTATACTGACCTCCATAAGGTTGCAAACTGAATATAATTTTTTTCTGCATCTACCTCTGAAAAAATATTTTGCCTTCTAGCTGTGTGTGGGACTTGTTCTATTAGTCCATCTATACTGACCTCCATAAGGTTGCAAATTCAAAATAATTTTTTGTCTGCATCTACCTCTGAAAAAATATTTGGCCTTCTATCTGTGTGTGGGACTTGTTCTATTAGTCCATCTATACTGACCTCCATAAGGTTGCAAACTGAATATAATTTTTTTCTGCATCTACCTCTGAAAAAATATTTGGCCTTCTAGCTGTGTGTGGGACTTGTTCTATTAGTCCATCTATACTGACCTCCATAAGGTTGCAAACTGAATTTAATTTTTTTCTGCATCTACCTCTGAAAAAATATTTGGGCTTCTAGCTGTGTGTGGGACTTGTTCTATTAGTCCATCTATACTGACCTCCATAAGGTTGCAAATCCAAAATAATTTTTTTCTGCATCTACCTCTGAAAAAATATTTGGGCTTCTAGCTGTGTGTGGGACTTTTCTATTAGTCCATCTAAACTGACCTCCATAAGGTTGCAAACTGAATATAATTTTTTTCTGCATCTACCTCTGAAAAAATATTTGGCCTTCTAGCTGTGTGTGGGACTTGTTCTATTAGTCCATCTATACTGACCTCCATAAGGTTGCAAACTGAATATAATTTTTTTTTGCATCTACCTCTGAAAAAATATTTGGCCTTCTAGCTGTGTGTGGGACTTGTTCTATTAGTCCATCTATACTGACCTCCATAAGGTTGCAAACTGAATATAATTTTTTTCTGCATCTACCTCTGAAAAAATATTTGGCCTTCTAGCAGTGTGTGGGTCTCATTGTATTAGGCCATCTATACCAAGCTCCACCAGCTTTTCAATTAATAATAATTTTTCGCTGCATCTAGCCCTGAAAATAATTTTTCTTCCCAATAGTGGTAGCAATAGAAATATGGGGCTCGCTCCTGGCTTACAAAAATATACGCTTCATAACAAAAAACACCAGCTTAGCGCACTGCATTAATAAGATGGCATCATCGTCTCTCCCAGTGCTAGGCCTACTACCCAGGCTAGCATTCCTGTGCCTAAAACACAATGTATGGGTCCGCGCTAGCCACTATGCTGAGGGGTCTAAAGCTGCTGCTAACGCTTTATAACAATTCAATTGGCAGATTTTCACAGAGCTCTTCCACAATGCCCACCCATCGGGACAACAGTTGCCCACCTTCCCTATGGGATCTAGTGGCGAATAGTTGATGCCATTAATCAGAGCGTCAGTTGCCCCGTCGACGTGGCAAGCATACGGTAAGGCATGGGAAGAGTGGACACGACTAGTAGCAGGCAGACGGGTTGACCAATGTGAACAAGCCAGATCACAAGTCACCATAGAATTTCTCCACCAGCTATTGATGAGGGGCATACCAGGGGCGTCAGCGCAGCGGTGTCTGACCGGAGTAGCATTTCACTTCCAACTACTGAATTGGGGAGATGTGACAAAGATTCATCATCAGACAATCCATAAAAGGGTGGAAAAGGGGTCAGCCAAGTCAGGAGTGTAGACGTCCCGTCCCGTGTCACTAAAACTGATTTCTCACATCATATCCCTAACACCATTAACATGACACTCACAATTTGAAGCAACACTACTGTCTACTGCATTTGTGATCGCCTTCTTCGGGGAGCTATGCATAAGCGAATTAGTCCCTCAATCCAAAATTAGCACCAGTGGAGGCTTATTACACCAGGACGTAGTCATAGCCAATAATGCAATACGTCTACGCATACACAAATCGAAAATGGTTCCAGCGGGCAGGGGCACTTGGGTACTTCTACAACCCACAAACGGTACACTGAGTCGGGTAACAATAGTAAAACCATATCTAACCATCAGATCACAAAGTAATTTGTTCCTATCACACATTAATGGGACGCCATTAGCAAGATACCAGTTCCAAGCTATATTTAATAAATGCATAACATCGGCAGGGAACCACCCCAAAGATTACGGGACACACTCATTCCGCATAGGCGCGGCCACAGAAGCAGCAAGAGCAGGACTGTCAGAAACGGAAGTTCAGAGGATAGAGAGATGGTGATCCACGTGTTTGGCAAGATACATAAGACCGGACTTGTTATCCTAACGTGGTTTGTTTCTTTTACAGGTGGCGCTAAGCCAACAGTGTGGGTGATAGGCCACTCGTATATATATTGGGCAGATTAAAGGGCGAAAGTCCGCCCAGGCGGGAGGAAATTAGAGTTTCATAACACATATTTCAACTGGAGAGGTATTAGAGGCCTGCTATGGCCACAGGTACTAATGGAGGTAATCAAGGTAGGGAGAGAGGCAAGATGTCTGGTCATCTTAGTTATACAGGCCGGGGGAAACAACCTAGGCCATCACAAGAGCACATAACTAATGGCAATAATGAAACTAGACACTGAGCGCTTCAGAGAATTTTTCACAAAACTAGCTATAGTATGGTCAGAGATTGTGCCGATAGCGGTATGGCAAGGTGCGCGAGACATCACGGCCATCGAACGGACAAGGCGGGTAATAAATATTCTGATGGCAAAATTTAGAAGAGACAGAGGCGGTGTAGTGGTACGACACCGACAACTGGAAGGAGATAAAGCAGGCCTCATACGGTCCGACGGTGTTCACTTAATGGATATTGGACTGGACATATTCCTGTCAGGACTCCAGGACGGAGTGGAACAAGCGTTAAGAGTGATGGGTGGGGGTCAGAGTCCTGCATACGAGTACGCAGGATCCTCCGTGGCCTGGAAATAGAAAGGACATGTTGGACAGTTACACTTGTTGGCCAAGTTGCCGGAGTGGAGACCCAGGGCATGCTGCAACAAGCTGAATTATTTTAGAAATAAAATGTCTTTCTAATGGAATGAGTATAAAGAGTTAATAAAGCTGTGACCGATCCTCACCCATCCAGTTGTAAGAGTTACATTATTGTATTGTCAAGGAAAGGGGGGCGGTAGGGGGGGCTGAGCGTCTGGGTTTGGTTGGGGGTCCCCACAGTCTGCCTAGGCTAGATGCATTTAAAAATTCTTATTAGATACACAGGCGGTGCAGCTTGCTTCACAGCTGGGCTACTACGCCCAAAGTATTGCCTAGGCTAGATGCAGTTAAAAATTCTACGCTGACTAGCAGACACTGAAGATTTGGAGCAGACCTCTGAGTAAACAGCTCTTCAGACTCAATCATCTGTGTTACCCCAAGCCATAGTGTATGTAGTTTCTTACAGTTAAAAGGGGGGGGGGAGCGACCCAACCCACCTGGAATTGACGATGCCAACGTCACGTAAGACACAGCAAGGGGACTCCAAAAAGAGTTTCCATTTTTTCCCAAAATTGTGGCACAGACACCACTTAACCCTAGAACGCATACCTGGGGACTCGCAGTCCCGCCCTGTTAATTGTTTTCTATTTTCTGCAAGATTACTTTAGTTAGAATTTTGAAACTCTAGGTATTCTTCATGTATATAGTTGTTTGTCATTTGAGTTTGAGTTATTCAATGTTATTTGCACACGGGCCTAAAAGGCCCCAGGTATATGAAAGTGTAGATTTTTATGGTCATGCGTTCTAGGGTTAAGTGGCATCAATTGCCCCACAGTTGCTTAAAACGGTTGGTGAGGTGATATTACCAAATCCTCAAGCTTTTAGCCTCCCAAGGATAACACAGGATTAGAAAAGTCCTTGCGAATCCATGATTTGTTCATCTTTATGAACGTGTGTCTGTCTACATTCTCAGTGGACAGCCGCGTGCGCTTATCTGTCAGCACACCATCAGCAGCGCTGAACACACGTTCAGAGAGAACACTGGCTGCTGGGCATGACAAGATCTCCAAGGCGTGAGTGGCGAGCTCCGGCCATTTTTCCAGATTGGAATACCAAAATGAGCAAGGGTCCAGTGACACAGTCATGGCTTCGATGTTCACTTGGAGATACTCCTGCACCATCCTCTCTAGGCATTGACTATGTGTCAGACTTCTTGTCTCCTGTGGCCTTGCAAAGGATGGTCTAAAAAAGTGGTGAAACGATTTCACAAAATTGCTGTTACCAGCAGATACTGTGTTACTGTTACGGTTTGAGTGATGAAGACTCGACAGTCCCGCGGTTGGCAAGTTAGAACTGTGAGATTCACTTCGTACACCACTGGTGTTTTGTGGAAAAGCACATGTAAGATTCTGCAACAGCGTCTGCAGATACTCCTGCATGCGTCAATCCCTTTTTATGGCAGGAATTATTTCGGCAAATTTACTTTTGTACCGGGGATCTAAGAGTGTGGCAACCCAGTAGTCGAGATTACTTCGAATTCTGCAATCTGAGGGTCATGTTGCAGGTAGTGCAGCAAGAAGGCACTCATGTGTCTTGCGCATCCAGGAGGACCAAGTCCTTGTTGTGTTGGTAGCGAGGTAAGAATCATGATTCTTTCCTCTGCCCTCTCCCCCCAACCTCGCACAACAGAAATGTGATCAAGGTCTCCCTCATCTGATGAGTCTTCCATGCCCACCGCCAGTTCATCCTCCACTTCTTCCTCGGCTCCTGCACCTTCCTCAACAGTTTGGCTGCTACCATGCTCCCTGTTTAATCCCTCTCCCCCACCCTCCCATGCCTTCCATGCCTGCCTCCTTGGTGCTGCCAACCGTCTGGACCTTGGAGATGTTATCCCTTCCGCATACGACTCCTCCTCTACTTCCTCCACCTCCTCTTGTCCGACCACCTGACTCTGAATTCTGTTTAATGTGTGCTCCAGCATGTAAATCACCGAAATAGTTATGCTGATAATGGCATCGTCGTCAGCACTGAACATCTTCGTCGCCATTTCAAAACTGTGCAGAAAGGTGTGTGGCGCCCCTGAGGGTGCAGTCACCACAGAGTTACTGCATCTCACCCAGAGGTGTGGTATCTCACCTTCAGGTAAGGAAGGCGTATGGCTCGGGACCCTAACACCTGCATCCAACACATACCCGCAGTGGGGTTAGGGCGAGATTGCTCCTAAGGGAGAGCACAGTCCCAGGTCCCTAGCTGGTGGGAGGATCCTATGTAGTGGGTGCTTAGGGGAGCAGCTTAGGGGAGCACATGACAGGGAGAGTATAAATAGGAAGCCATCTTAGAAAGAGCAAGCCAGTCAGAGGAGGAAAAGTGACAGGAGCAGAGGCTCGGCATGAGCTCTGCTCCGGAGGCGGGCCTAGCCTGGGAGGCCCAGGACTGAAGGAGAGAAGAGAGGAGTGGGAGCAGGAAGGCTCCAGGAACCGAAGGGACCCTAGGGCTACGGGCCGTGCAGAAGGCCACCTGTACTCCCGCTGCTACCAGGAGGTAGAGGGGTCAGGCCAGATAAGGGGAACCGGTCCCTCAACTAGAGGAGAAACAGCAAGGCTCAACTAGAAACCGGAGGCTGCAGCATTTCATGTACTGCAGGCAAAAGTCCACACCAGTCTCACTAAGAAGGTAGCCACATAGGACCCAGGGGACGGAACACAAGTCGCCCGCCAAGGCCCGAGGATACCGGATAGAAGTGTCACTGGGTGTGAGGTGCAGGGAGAAGGCCAGAGAAAGGACACACAGAAGGGGGTCCTGCTAAGTACTCCGGAGCTATCTGGGGGTGGACTGAGCCCCTCACTGAGTACGCACAGCACGACGGGTGAGATAGCTCTGGTACCTGTAATCTGGACTGCAACAACTGTGAGTAAAGATCTTGGGACTGCATCACACGGACTCTGTGTTCATTACTGACTCCCTGCACTACAACCACCATCATCCACCCACACTGCCCTGAAGCTACACTCTTCCTGTGGTGAGTAATAATACCATTGCAGCAAAACCACCAGCTTCAGAGGACTGTTCCGCAGCGGCGGCCCCTTTGGCCACACTCCACAGGTGGCGTAGTCGGACATTATAAAATCCATATATACAAATTACCGTTGGTTTGACTGCCCTGGGTCACGGACCGGGTCACCGCCACAGTGACTACAACCCCCAGCGTCTACCGGCCCGGCTCTGGGTACCCCACGGCCCAGGGGGCGCGTCAACTTCATAGGTCCCTGATCTGAGACCACTCCTGCTGTGTGATTTGCCCCACCTCTGGATCTCGTTGGCCCAGGCTATACGTCAGAAAGTATTGCACCAGGGCTTGTCGGTGCTGCCACAGTCGCTGCAACATGTGCAGAGTTGAATTCCACCGTGTCGGCACATCGCATTTCAGCCGGTGAACTGGCAGGCCCAACGACTTCTGTAGAGATGTAAGTCGTGGAGCTGCGGGATGCGAACGGCGGAAGTGAGCACACAGCGACCGTGCCCTCTGCAGAAGGCCATCTAGTCCGGGATAGTGGGCTAAAAATTTATGGACAACCAGGTTCAACACGTGAGCCATACAAGGCACGTGTGTAACATTGCCCCGGCGAAGGGCCGCACCCAGGTTTGCAGCATTGTCGCACACGGCCTTCCCGAGAGGAGGTTGAGGAGGCAGAAGCAGTGGAGGAACTTCTAGATAAAGAGGATTGACGACGGCAAGACTTGGACAGCAGCCCCTTGTCCTGCTGTCACCATAGTTACCCAGTGCCCTGTCAGCGACATGTAACGCCCCTGTCCATGCCTACTCGTCCAAGTGTCTGTGGTGAAATGCACCCTGTCACACACAGAGTTTCTCAAAGAAGCGGTGATGTTGTGTGCGACATGCTGGTGGAGCGCAGGCACACCTTTCTTTGAGAAGTAGTGCCGACTGGGCATCTGGTACTGCGGCACTGCGACGGACATAAGGTCTCAAAAATCCACTGTGTCCTCCAGGCGGAAAGGCAGCATTTCTGTAGCCAACAGCTTGCAGATGGTGAAATTCAACCTCTTAGCTTTCTCATGGCTAGGAGGAAATGGTCTTTTACTTATCCACATCTGAGGGACCGAGGGCTGGCTGTTGTGCTTTGACGGGGTTGAGTAGGGTGTCCCTGGCAAACTGCCGGTCTGTGAGGAAGATGCAGGCGGACATGTTAGGTTGCCTTGATCCAAAGGTGGTGCTCTCGATGTCAGAGAGCTCTCAACACCAGCAGGTGTTTCCACTTCCCAATGAACTGACGACCTGCCAATCACACTGGCTGTTGCAGGTAAAGAGGTGGCAGGTCTGCGTCCAAAAACATGTGTGACTGCTGTCCCCCCAGTCACAGAGGATGAAGAGGCCGCGGATGCACAAGATGGGGCAGACGGTGGTTGGCCCAGCCTGCTAGGCCGCATTGTAGCACAGTGAGCTTCCCACTGCAACTTATGCTTCATATCCATGTGACGGTACATGCATGAAGTACTCAAACTATGGATTTTTTGGCCTCTACTTAGCTTTTGGTGACAAATATTACAGATAACACGAGTTGGGTCATCCTTATCGATCTGAATAAATGCCCAGGCTATGCAAGGCTTAGAGCCCATGCGACCTGAATAGCCACTATGACTTGTGGTCAGAGGCGGAGTTGTGGTTGAGGATGCAGTTGTTGACGTGCTTCCAGTACTCCGTCTCTGTCCAGGAAGGCGCAACCTAACCTCGTCGTTAATAGCATCTGTGACGCCCCGCTGCGCTTGGTATCACAGATCCTAGAAGAGTGTATTGATGGAATCCTCCACAAGAGGCCCCCATAAACATTCACACATCTCCACCTTCCACCTCAGACCAGCAGAGGGAGCCCGTTAGGGATATAAATAGGGAAGGTGGAGCTAGGCAGTTCAGTTCCTCTGAAGAGTTCCTGCAGTAGAGAAGCCTAAGAGAGGTCAGTCTGCAGTGGAGCTCAGTCTAGTCTAGAGAACTCAGTTAATAGTTCAGCAGTGGAGCACGAGGCTCCTGCTAGCTAGATTCAGGGAGCCCAGATAGAGCTTAAGGTGTGCCAGCGTCATAAGATCGGTGAAGCGCGGCAAGCTGCCGTTAGTGTGTATAGCCTATTGAGGGCCCGAGTAGGCCGAAGGCGAGTGGCGAGTTAGTACATAAGGGGCAGAGGAGCTTAACCAGCTCACCCCAAAGCATTTACCGGACACCGGATCCGAGCTTACCGGGATCTCTATGACCCAGTAAGGCATAACCGGAATCCCTGGAGAACTACAAGTCCCAGGATCGCTAAGGTGCTGATACGTAACAGAGCCAGGAGATGCTTAGGCCCCGCATACTGGGAGCGTGAACTTCAAGAGAAGGCCCTACCACAAGGTCAGCCAGCGCAGGACAGAGACAAAGTTAGGCCTAGCTCCAGGCAGGTCAGAAACTTACTGCGCAGAGGCAAGAAACAGGAGGCACTACACCCGCTCATTGGGGAGGATCCTGATATGCACCCTTCACCCTACAGTGCTCCAGGATGTGCCTGAATTTCCTCCAGTAAAAGGTACTGAAGTGACTACCGTGTCCGTTTCCGTTCTTGCTCTGACCCAGCTGGGTCTCGACTGTCCTGCATTCCCCCTGCATACGCTGCCCTGAGACCTAGCTCCACCTGTGGGGAGCTATACCATCGAGCTGCCTTATCACGGGCCTCAGTGGACTGCTGCAGCGCTGGTGCTTCTCACCAGATACCACAGGTGGTGTCACAAACTTTTATAAAATTAACAATTATCCACCCTTTTAAAGAGTGACCCCAGGGTACGGGCCAGGGAGCCGACCACCGCGACATCCCAAAGGCCAGGCAAAGGCCCGGGTGACCTCATCGACTGGCTGACTGTGGGTTGACAGTAAGTGGGATCTCCAACCTTGTCATCATCACCCTGTGTGTTATCACACCCGTCGTCCTCAAAGCCAACCTCTTCCTGCCCTGACCGAAAAGTCAAGTTGTCGCTCCAATCAGGTATTTGAGTCTCATCATCGTCTTCATCATTGTCTCCACCAACAGGAGTTACAGTTTGGGAACGAGGGTCTACATTATGCTCAGAACCTTCTTCATCTGGTCCTGGATCCGACTTATAAAGATTCTGGGCATCAGTGCAGATCATTTCCTCGTCTGGATTAACAGAAGCTCTGGAGCAGACCTCCGTTTCCCAGGCTATAGTATGAGTAAACAGCTGTGCAGACTCAACCATCTGTGTTACCCCATACTCAGACGGACAGCTGGAGACTTGGGAGCTGTGAGGAAGCAAGTGCGATTGGGGTGACACCTCTGAGGACTGGAGTATTTGTGATGTTGAAGTTGAGGTGGAGGAGAGCCCACTTGAAGGAGCACTTGATATCCGCTGAAGCACCTGCTGTTTTTGTGCCTCATCTGGAATTTGTAGCGATGGGCGTTTCCGTAACAAAGGGATCGTATCACATTGTCCACGAAAAGAAGTCGACATGTTAGTTTGGCTGGAAGATGGTCTTTCTTCTGCAGATGTTACTCCCCCCCCACCGCGGGGGGGTCGACCTACCAGCGGACAGGCACCAGTATTAGGAGAGGGGGGCTGGCCGTCAGGGTCCACCGCGGCTCTGGCACAAACCCGGCGACACGGAGGTGGCACGGGCAGGAACGGACTGGCCGTGTCGGCTTCTCACTTTTTGGATTTTAGAAGGGCATGACATGCCTATATATGTGTCTCCCCCTCCTTTTACTCCTCCACCTCTTTGATTTTCGCATGACTATATGTACTTGTCACTTTTCCATGTGTTAGTTATGTCTTCTGAGCAGTTTGTCAGCTTTTGGACACCTTTGAAGGTGTTTTCTTTGTGTTTCTATGTGTTTTTGTTTGCCTGCCATTGGTTTTAACGGTGTTCGAAGGTGTTCGACGAACAGTTCGACGAACAGTTCGGCGAACACACGGGTGTTCGACGAACCGAAACGAACTCGAACACTACGGGGGTGGCTCAACACTATTTATCAGACTTTCAGATAGGGGAAATGTCAGTGAGTGTTCCGATTTCAGTTCCAGAGCGATTTGCCCAATGAGTCCTTGATATTTAGTCGTTTTCAGCCAATTTTCTGGATTTTTGAAAATTTCACTTTTTTGTGAAAATATCCACTAAATGAGGGAATAATATGTGTGAGGGTACCCCAGGAGAGTTCCAAATGTGTGTGGGTAGAATATATATCCCACGGGGGTAAAATTGAGAAAAGTTGAAAAAAAAATTTTTTTGGACTTAGTCATTTTCCGGCGTTTATCAGACTTTCAGATAGGGGAAATGTCAGTGAGCGTTCAGATTTCAGTTCCAGAGCGATTTGCCCAATGAGTCCTTGATATTTAGTCGTTTTCAGCCAATTTTCTGTATTTTTGAAAATTTCACCTTTTTGTGAAAATACCCACTAAATGAGGGAATAATATGTGTGAGGGTACCCCAGGAGAGTTCCAAATGTGTGTGGGTAGAATATATATCCCACGGGGTAAAATTGAAAAAAGTTTAAAAAATTTTTTTCTTGGACTTAGTCATTTTTCCGGCGTTTATCAGACTTTCAGATAGGGGAAATGTCAGTGAGCATTCCGATTTCAGTTCCAGAGCGATTCGCCCAATGAGTCCTTGATATTTAGTCGTTTTCAGCCAATTTTCTGGATTTTTGAAAATTTCACTTTTTTGTGAAAATATCCACTAAATGAGGGAATAATATGTGTGAGGGTACCCCAGGAGAGTTCCAAATGTGTGTGGGTAGAATATATATCCCATGGGGGTAAAATTGAAAAAAGTTGAAAAAAAATTTTTTTTGGACTTAATCATTTTTCCGGCGTTTATCAGACTTTCAGATAGGGGAAATGTCAGTGAGCGTTCCGATTTCAGTTCCAGAGCGATTTGCCCAATGAGTCCTTGATATTTAGTAATTTTCATCCAATATTTTGGATTTTTGAAAATTTCACTTTTTTGTGAAAATATCCACTAAATGAGGGAATAACATGTGTGTGGGTACCCCAGAAGAGTTCCAAATGTGTGTGGGTAGATTATATATCCCACTGGGGTAAAATTGAAAAAGGTTGATAAAAATTTTTTTTTTGGACTTAATCATTTTTCCTGCGTTTATCAGACTTTTAGATAGGGGAAATGTCAGTGAGCATTCCGATTTCAGTTCCAGAGCGATTCGCCCAATGAGTCCTTGATATTTACACATTTTCAGCCAATATTTTGGATTTTTGAAAATTTCACTTTTTTGTGAAAATATCCACTAAGTGAGGGAATAATATGTGTGAGGGTACCCCAGGAAAGTTCCAAATGTGTGTGGGTAGAATATATATCCCACGGGGTAAAATTGAAAAAAGTTTAAAAAAAAATTTTCTTGGACTTAGTCATTTTTCCGGCGTTTATCAGACTTTCAGATAGGGGAAATGTGAGTGAGCGTTCCGATTTCAGTTCCAGAGCGATTCGCCCAATGAGTCCTTGATATTTAGTCGTTTTCAGCCAATTTTCTGGATTTTTGAAAATTTCACTTTTTTGTGAAAATATCCACTAAATGAAGGAATAATATGTGTGAGGGTACACCACAAGAGTTCCAAATGTGTGTGGGTAGAATATATATCCCACGGGGTAAAATTGAAAAAAGTTTAAAAAAAAAATTTCTTGGACTTAGTCATTTTTCCTGCGTTTATCAGACTTTCAGAAAGGGGAAATGTCAGTGAGCGTTCCGATTTCAGTTCCAGAGCAATTCGCCCAATGAGTCCTTGATATTTAGTCGTTTTCAGCCAATTTTCTGGATTTTTGAAAATTTCACGTTTTTGTGAAAATATCCACTAAATGAGGGAATAATATGTGTGAGGGTACCCCAGAAGAGTTCCAAATGTGTGTGGGTAGAATGTATATCCCACGGGGTAAAATTGAAAAAAGTTTAAAAAAATTTTTTCTTGGACTTAGTCATTTTTCCGGCATTTATCAGACTTTCAGATAGGGGTAATATCAGTGAGCGTTCCGATTTCAGTTCCAGAGCAATTCGCCCAATGAGTCCTTGATATTTAGTCGTTTTCAGCCAATTTTCTGGATTTTTGAAAATTTCACTTTTTTGTGAAAATATCCACTAAATGAGGGAATAATATGTGTGAGGGTACCCCAGGAGAGTTCCAAATGTGTTTGGGTAGAATATATATCCCACGGGGTAAAATTGAAAAAAGTTTAAAAAAAAAATTTCTTGGACTTAGTCATTTTTCCTGCGTTTATCAGACTTTCAGAAAGGGGAAATGTCAGTGAGCGTTCCGATTTCAGTTCCAGAGCAATTCGCCCAATGAGTCCTTGATATTTAGTCGTTTTCAGCCAATTTTCTGGATTTTTGAAAATTTCACTTTTGTTGTGAAAATATCCACTAAATGAGGGAATAGTATGCGTGAGGGTACACCAGGAGAGTTCCAAATGTGTGTGGGTAGAATATATAACCCACGGGGTTTACTTGAAAAAAGTTTAAACATTTTTTTTCTTGGACTTAGTCATTTTTCCTGCGTTTATCAGACTTTCAGATAGGGGAAATATCAGTGAGTGTTCCAATTTCAGTTCCAGAGCGATTCGCCCAATGAGTCCTTGATATTTAGTCGTTTTCAGCCAATTTTCTGGATTTTTGAAAATTTCACGTTTTTGTGAAAATATCCACTAAATGAGGGAATAATATGTGTGAGGGTACCATAGAAGAGTTCCAAATGTGTGTGGGTAGAATATATATCCCACGGGGTAAAATTGAAAAAAGTTTAAAAAAAATTTTCTTGGACTTAGTCATTTTTCCGGCGTTTATCAGACTTTCAGATAGGGGTAATGTCAGTGAGCGTTCCGATTTCAGTTCCAGAGCGATTCGCCCAATGAGTCCTTGATATTTAGTCGTTTTCAGCCAATTTTCTGGATTTTTGAAAATTTCACTTTTTTGTGAAAATATCCACTAAATGAGGGGGAATAGTATGCGTGAGGGTACACCAGGAGAGTTCCAAATGTGTGTGGGTAGAATATATAACCCACGTGGTTTAATTGAAAAAAGTTTAAACATTTTTTTTCTTGGACTTAGTCATTTTTCCTGCGTTAATTAGACTTTCAGATAGGGGAAATGTCAGTGAGCATTCCGATTTCAGTTCCAGAGCGATTCGCCCAATGAGTCCTTGATATTTAGTCGTTTTCAGCCAATTTTCTGGATTTTTGAAAATTTCACTTTTTTGTGAAAATTTCCACTAAATAAGGGAATAATATGTGTGAGGGTACCCCACAAGAGTTCCAAATGTGTTTGGGTAGAATATATATCCCACGGGGTAAAATTGAAAAAAGTTTAAAAAAAATTTTTCTTGGACTTAGTAATTTTTCTGGAGTTTATCAGACTTTCAGATAGGGGAAATGTCAGTGAGCGTTCCGATTTTAGTTCCAGAGCGATTCGCCCAGTGAGTCCTTGATATTTAGTCGTTTTCAGCCAATTTTCTGGATTTTTGAAAATTTCACTTTTTTGTGAAAATATCCACTAAATGAGGGAATAATATGTGTGAGGGTACCCCAGGAGAGTTCCAAATGTGTGTGGGTAGATTATATATCCCACGGGGGTAAAATTGAAAAAGGTTGAAAAAAAATTTTTTTTTGGACTTAATCATTTTTACGGCGTTTATCAGACTTTTAGATAGGGGAAATGTCAGTGAGCCTTACCGATTTCAGTTCCAGAGCGAATCTCCCATTGAGTCCTTGATATTTAGTCGTTTTCAGCCAATATTTTGGATTTTTGAAAATTTCACTTTTTTATGAAAATATCCACTACATGAGGGAATAATATGTGTGGGAGTACCCCAGGAGAGTTCCAAATGTGTGTGGGTAGAATAGATATCACGGGGGTAAAATTGAAAAAAGTTGCAAAAAAATTTTTTTGGACTTAGTCATTTTTCCGGCGTTTATCAGACTTTCAGATAGGGGAAATGTCAGTGAGCGTTCCGATTTCAGTTCCAGAGCGATTTGCCCAATGAGTCCTTGATATTTAGTCGTTTTCAGCCAATTTTCTGGATTTTTGAAAATTTCACTTTTTTGTGAAAATATCCACTAAATGAGGGAATAATATGTGTGAGGGTACCCCAGGAGAGTTCCAAATGTGTGTGGGTAGAATATATATCCCACACAGGGGTACAATTGAAAAAAGTTTAAAAAAAATTTTTTTTGGACTTAGTCATTTTCCGACGTTGATCAGACTTTCAGATAGGGGAAATGTAAGTGAGCGTTCAGATTTCAGTTCTCTAGCGAATCGCCCAATGAGTCCTTGATATTTAGTCGTTTTCAGCCAAATTTCTGGATTTTTGAAAATTTCACTTTATTGTGAAAATATCCACTAAGTGAGGGAATAATATGTGTGAGGGTACCCCAGAAGAGTTCCAAATGTGTGTGGGTAGAATATATATCCCACAGGGGTTAAATTGAAAAAAGTTGAAAAATTTTTTTGGGGGACTTAGTCTTTTTTCCGGCGTTTATCAGACTTACAGATCGGACGAATGTCAGTGAGCGTTCCGATTTCAGTTCCAGAGCGATTCGCCCAATGAGTCCATGATATTTAGTCGTTTTCAGCCAATATTTGGGATTTTTGAAAATTTCACTTTTTTGTGAAAGTATCCACTAAATGAGGGAATAATATGTGTGAGGGTACCCCAGGAGAGTTCCAAATGTGTGTGGGTAGAATATATATCCCACACAGGGGTAAAATTGAAAAAAGTTGAAAAAAAATTTTTTTTGGACTTAGTCATTTTTCCGGGGTTTATCAGACTTTCAGATAGGGGAAATGTCAGTGAGCGTTCCGATTTCAGTTCCAGAGCAATTCGCCCAATGAGTCCTTGATATTTAGTCGTTTTCAGCCAATTTTCTGGATTTTTGAAAATTTCACTTTTGTTGTGAAAATATCCACTAAATGAGGGGGAATAGTATGCGTGAGGGTACACCAGGAGAGTTCCAAATGTGTGTGGGTAGAATATATAACCCACGGGGTTTAATTGAAAAAAGTTTAAACATTTTTTTTCTTGGACTTAGTAATTTTTCTGGAGTTTATCAGACTTTCAGATAGGGGAAATGTCAGTGAGCGTTCCGATTTTAGTTCCAGAGCGATTCGCCCAGTGAGTCCTTGATATTTAGTCGTTTTCAGCCAATTTTCTGGATTTTTGAAAATTTCACTTTTTTGTGAAAATATCCACTAAATGAGGGAATAATATGTGTGAGGGTACCCCAGGAGAGTTCCAAATGTGTGTGGGTAGATTATATATCGCACGGGGGTAAAATTGAAAAAGGTTGAAAAAAAATTTTTTTTTGGACTTAATCATTTTTCCGGCGTTTATCAGACTTTTAGATAGGGGAAATGTCAGTGAGCCTTACCGATTTCAGTTCCAGACCGAATCACCCATTGAGTCCTTCATATTTAGTCGTTTTCAGCCAATATTTTGGATTTTTGAAAATTTCACTTTTTTATGAAAATATCCACTACATGAGGGAATAATATGTGTGGGAGTACCCCAGGAGAGTTCCAAATGTGTGTGGGTAGAATAGATATCACGGGGGTAAAATTGAAAAAAGTTGCAAAAAAATTTTTTTGGACTTAGTCATTTTTCCGGCGTTTATCAGACTTTCAGATAGGGGAAATGTCAGTGAGCGTTCCGATTTCAGTTCCAGAGCGATTTGCCCAATGAGTCCTTGATATTTAGTCGTTTTCAGCCAATTTTCTGGATTTTTGAAAATTTCACTTTTTTGTGAAAATATCCACTAAATGAGGGAATAATATGTGTGAGGGTACCCCAGGAGAGTTCCAAATGTGTGTGGGTAGAATATATATCCCACACAGGGGTAAAATTGAAAAAAGTTGAAAAAAAATTTTTTTTGGACTTAGTCATTTTCCGGCGTTGATCAGACTTTCAGATAGGGGAAATGTCAGTGAGCGTTCAGATTTCAGTTCTCTAGCGATTCGCCCAATGAGTCCTTGATATTTAGTCGTTTTCAGCCAAATTTCTGGATTTTTGAAAATTTCACTTTATTGTGAAAATATCCACTAAGTGAGGGAATAATATGTGTGAGGGTACCCCAGAAGAGATCCAAATGTGTGTGGGTAGAATATATATCCCACAGGGGTTAAATTGAAAAAAGTTGAAAATTTTTTTTGGGGGACTTAGTCTTTTTTCCGGCGTTTATCAGACTTACAGATCGGACGAATGTCAGTGAGCGTTCCGATTTCAGTTCCAGAGCGATACGCCCAATGAGTCCTTGATATTTAGTCGTTTTCAGCCAATTTTCTGGATTTTTGAAAATTTCACTCTTTTGTGAAAATATCCACTAAATAAGGGAATAATATGTGTGAGGGTACCCCAGAAGAGTTCCAAATGTGTTTGGGTAGAATATATATCCCACGGGGTAAAATTGAAAAAAGTTTAAAAAAAATTTTTCTTGGACTTAGTAATTTTTCTGGAGTTTATCAGACTTTCAGATAGGGGAAATGTCAGTGAGCGTTCCGATTTTAGTTCCAGAGCGATTCGCTCAGTGAGTCCTTGATAATTAGTCGTTTTCAGCCAATTTTCTGGATTTTTGAAAATTTCACTTTTTTGTGAAAATATCCACTAAATGAGGGAATAATATGTGTGAGGGTACCCCAGGAGAGTTCCAAATGTGTGTGGGTAGATTATATATCCCACAGGGGTAAAATTGAAAAAGGTTGAAAAAAAATTTTTTTTTGGACTTAATCATTTTTCCGGCGTTTATCAGACTTTTAGATAGGGGAAATGTCAGTGAGCCTTACCGATTTCAGTTCCAGAGCGAATCACCCATTGAGTCCTTGATATTTAGTCGTTTTCAGCCAATATTTTGGATTTTTGAAAATTTCACTTTTTTATGAAAATATCCACTAAATGAGGGAATAATATGTGTGGGAGTACCCCAGGAGAGTTCCAAATGAGTGTGGGTAGAATAGATATCACGGGGGTAAAATTGAAAAAAGTTGCAAAAAAATTTTTTTGGACTTAGTCATTTTTCCGGCGTTTATCAGACTTTCAGATAGGGGAAATGTCAGTGAGCGTTCCGATTTCAGTTCCAGAGCGATTTGCCCAATGAGTCCTTGATATTTAGTCGTTTTCAGCCAATTTTCTGGATTTTTGAAAATTTCACTTTTTTGTGAAAATATCCACTAAATGAGGGAATAATATGTGTGAGGGTACCCCAGGAGAGTTCCAAATGTGTGTGGGTAGAATATATATCCCACACAGGGGTAAAATTGAAAAAAGTTGAAAAAATTTTTTTTTTGGACTTAGTCATTTTTCCGGCGTTTATCAGACTTTCAGATAGGGGAAATGTGAGTGAGCATTCCGATTTCAGTTCCAGAGCGATTCGCCCAATGAGTCCTTGATATTTAGTCGTTTTCAGCCAAATTTCTGGATTTTTGAAAATTTCACTTTATTGTGAAAATATCCACTAAGTGAGGGAATAATATGTGTGAGGGTACCCCAGAAGAGTTCCAAATGTGTGTGGGTAGAATATATATCCCACAGGGGTTAAATTGAAAAAAGTTGAAACAATTTTTTGGGGGACTTAGTCTTTTTTCCGGCGTTTATCAGACTTACAGATCGGACGAATGTCAGTGAGCGTTCCGATTTCAGTTCCAGAGCGATTCGCCCAATGAGTCCTTGATATTTAGTCGTTTTCAGCCAATATTTGGGATTTTTGAAAATTTCACTTTTTTGTGAAAGTATCCACTAAATGAGGGAATAATATGTGTGAGGGTACCCCAGGAGAGTTCCAAATGTGTGTGGGTAGAATATATATCCCACGGGGGTAAAATTGAAAAAAGTTTAAAAAAATTTTTTTTTGGACTTAGTCATTTTTCCGGCATTTATCAGACTTTCAGATAGGGGAAATGTCAGTGAGCGTTCAGATTTCAGTTCCAGAGCAATTCGCCCAATGAGTCCTTGATATTTAGTCGTTTTTAGCCAATTTTCTGGATTTTTGAAAATTTCACGTTTTTGTGAAAATATTCACTAAATGAGGGAATAATATGTGTGAGGGTACCTCAGGAGAGTTCCAAATGTGTGTGGGTAGAATATATATCCCACGGGGTAAAATTGAAAAAAGTTTAAAAAAAATTTTCTTGGACTTAGTCATTTTTCCTTCGTTTATCAGACTTTCAGATAGGGGTAATGTCAGTGAGCGTTCCGATTTCAGTTCCAGAGCGATTCGCCCAATGAGTCCTTGATATTTAGTCGTTTTCAGCCAATTTTCTGGATTTTTGAAAATTTCACTTTTTTGTGAAAATATCCACTAAATGAGGGGGAATAGTATGCGTGAGGGTACACCAGGAGAGTTCCAAATGTGTGTGGGTAGAATATATAACCCACGTGGTTTAATTGAAAAAAGTTTAAACATTTTTTTTCTTGGACTTAGTCATTTTTCCTGCGTTAATTAGACTTTCAGATAGGGGAAATGTCAGTGAGCGTTCCGATTTCAGTTCCAGAGCGATTCGCCCAATGAGTCCTTCATATTTAGTCGTTTTCAGCCAATTTTCTGGATTTTTGAAAATTTCACTTTTTTGTGAAAATTTCCACTAAATGAGGGAATAATATGTGTGAGGGTACCCCAGGAGAGTTCCAAATGTGTGTGGGTAGAATATATATCCCACGGGGGTAAAATTGAAAAAAGTTTAAAAAAATTTTTTTTTGGACTTAGTCATTTTTCCGGCGTTTATCAGACTTTCAGATAGGGGAAATGTCAGTGAGCGTTCAGATTTCAGTTCCAGAGCAATTCGCCCAATGAGTCCTTGATATTTAGTCGTTTTCAGCCAATTTTCTGGATTTTTGAAAATTTCACTCTTTTGTGAAAATATCCACTAAATAAGGGAATAATATGTGTGAGGGTACCCCACAAGAGTTCCAAATGTGTTTGGGTAGAATATATATCCCACGGGGTAAAATTGAAAAAAGTTTAAAAAAAATTTTTCTTGGACTTAGTAATTTTTCTGGAGTTTATCAGACTTTCAGATAGGGGAAATGTCAGTGAGCGTTCCGATTTTAGTTCCAGAGCGATTCGCCCAGTGAGTCCTTGATATTTAGTCGTTTTCAGTCAATTTTCTGGATTTTTGAAAATTTCACTTTTTTGTGAAAATATCCACTAAATGAGGGAATAATATGTGTGAGGGTACCCCAGGAGAGTTCCAAATGTGTGTGGGTAGATTATATATCCCACAGGGGTAAAATTGAAAAAGGTTGAAAAAAAATTTTTTTTTGGACTTAATCATTTTTCCGGCATTTATCAGACTTTTAGATAGGGGAAATGTCAGTGAGCCTTACCGATTTCAGTTCCAGAGCGAATCACCCATTGAGTCCTTGATATTTAGTCGTTTTCAGCCAATATTTTGGATTTTTGAAAATTTCACTTTTTTATGAAAATATCCGCTAAATGAGGGAATAATATGTGTGGGAGTACCCCAGGAGAGTTCCAAATGTGTGTGGGTAGAATAGATATCACGGGGGTAAAATTGAAAAAAGTTGCAAAAAAATTTTTTTGGACTTAGTCATTTTTCCGGCGTTTATCAGACTTTCAGATAGGGGAAATGTCAGTGAGCGTTCCGATTTCAGTTCCAGAGCGATTTGCCCAATGAGTCCTTGATATTTAGTCGTTTTCAGCCAATTTTCTGGATTTTTGAAAATTTCACTTTATTGTGAAAATATCCACTAAGTGAGGGAATAATATGTGTGAGGGTACCCCAGAAGAGTTCCAAATGTGTGTGGGTAGAATATATATCCCACAGGGGTTAAATTGAAAAAAGTTGAAAAAATTTTTTGGGGGACTTAGTCTTTTTTCCGGCGTTTATCAGACTTACAGATCGGACGAATGTCAGTGAGCGTTCCGATTTCAGTTCCAGAGCGATTCGCCCAATGAGTCCTTGATATTTAGTCGTTTTCAGCCAATATTTGGGATTTTTGAAAATTTCACTTTTTTGTGAAAGTATCCACTAAATGAGGGAATAATATGTGTGAGGGTACCCCAGGAGAGTTCCAAATGTGTGTGGGTAGAATATATATCCCACACAGGGGTAAAATTGAAAAAAGTTGAAAAAAAATTTTTTTTGGACTTAGTCATTTTTCCGGGGTTTATCAGACTTTCAGATAGGGGAAATGTCAGTGAGCGTTCCGATTTCAGTTCCAGAGCAATTCGCCCAATGAGTCCTTGATATTTAGTCGTTTTCAGCCAATTTTCTGGATTTTTGAAAATTTCACTTTTGTTGTGAAAATATCCACTAAATGAGGGGGAATAGTATGCGTGAGGGTACACCAGGAGAGTTCCAAATGTGTGTGGGTAGAATATATAACCCACGGGGTTTAATTGAAAAAAGTTTAAACATTTTTTTTCTTGGACTTAGTAATTTTTCTGGAGTTTATCAGACTTTCAGATAGGGGAAATGTCAGTGAGCGTTCAGATTTCAGTTCTCTAGCGATTCGCCCAATGAGTCCTTGATATTTAGTCGTTTTCAGCCAAATTTCTGGATTTTTGAAAATTTCACTTTATTGTGAAAATATCCACTAAGTGAGGGAATAATATGTGTGAGGGTACCCCAGAAGAGTTCCAAATGTGTGTGGGTAGAAAATATATCCCACAGGGGTTAAATTGAAAAAAGTTGAAAATTTTTTTTGGGGGACTTAGTCTTTTTTCCGGCGTTTATCAGACTTACAGATCGGACGAATGTCAGTGAGCGTTCCGATTTCAGTTCCAGAGCGATACGCCCAATGAGTCCTTGATATTTAGTCGTTTTCAGCCAATTTTCTGGATTTTTGAAAATTTCACTCTTTTGTGAAAATATCCACGAAATAAGGGAATAATATGTGTGAGGGTACCCCACAAGAGTTCCAAATGTGTTTGGGTAGAATATATATCCCACGGGGTAAAATTGAAAAAAGTTTAAAAAAAATTTTTCTTGGACTTAGTAATTTTTCTGGAGTTTATCAGACTTTCAGATAGGGGAAATGTCAGTGAGCGTTCCGATTTTAGTTCCAGAGCGATTCGCTCAGTGAGTCCTTGATAATTAGTCGTTTTCAGCCAATTTTCTGGATTTTTGAAAATTTCACTTTTTTGTGAAAATATCCACTAAATGAGGGAATAATATGTGTGAGGGTACCCCAGGAGAGTTCCAAATGTGTGTGGGTAGATTATATATCCCACAGGGGTAAAATTGAAAAAGGTTGAAAAAAAATTTTTTTTTGGACTTAATCATTTTTCCGGCGTTTATCAGACTTTTAGATAGGGGAAATGTCAGTGAGCCTTACCGATTTCAGTTCCAGAGCGAATCACCCATTGAGTCCTTGATATTTAGTCGTTTTCAGCCAATATTTTGGATTTTTGAAAATTTCACTTTTTTATGAAAATATCCACTAAATGAGGGAATAATATGTGTGGGAGTACCCCAGGAGAGTTCCAAATGAGTGTGGGTAGAATAGATATCACGGGGGTAAAATTGAAAAAAGTTGCAAAAAAATTTTTTTGGACTTAGTCATTTTTCCGGCGTTTATCAGACTTTCAGATAGGGGAAATGTCAGTGAGCGTTCAGATTTCAGTTCCAGAGCAATTCGCCCAATGAGTCCTTGATATTTAGTCGTTTTTAGCCAATTTTCTGGATTTTTGAAAATTTCACGTTTTTGTGAAAATATTCACTAAATGAGGGAATAATATGTGTGAGGGTACCTCAGGAGAGTTCCAAATGTGTGTGGGTAGAATATATATCCCACAGGGGTTAAATTGAAAAAAGTTTAAAAAAATTTTTTTGGGGACTTAGTCATTTTTCCGGCGTTTATCAGACTTTCAGATCGGACAAATGTCAGTGAGCGTTCCGATTTCAGTTACAGAGCGATTCGCCCAATGAGTCCTTGATATTTTGTCGTTTTCAGCCAATTTTCTGCATTTTTGAAACTTTTACTTTTTTTTGTGAAAACATCCACTAAATGAGGGAATAATATGTGTGAGGGTACCCCAGGAAAGTTCCAAATGTGTGTGGGTAGAATATATATCCCACAGGGGTAAAATTGAAAAAGGTTGAAAAAAATTTTTTTTTGGACTTATTAATTTTTCCGGCGTTCATCAGACTTTCAGATAGGGGAAATGTCAGTGAGCATTCCGATTTCAGTTCCAGAGCGATTTGCCCAACGATTCCTTGATATTTAGTCGTTTTCAGCCAATTTTCTGGATTTTTGAAAATTTCAAGTTTTTGTGAAAATATCCACTAAATGAGGGAATAATATGTGTGAGGGTACCCCAGGAGAGTTCCAAATGTGTGTGGGTAGAATATATATCCCACGGGGGTAAAATTGAAAAAAAAATTTTTTTGGACTTATTAATTTTTCAGGCGTTTATCAGACTTTCAGATAGGGGAAATGTCAGTGAGCGTTCCGATTTCAGTTCCAGAGCGATTCGCCCAATGAGACCCTGATATTTAGTCATTTTCAGCCAATTTTCTGGATTTTTGAAAATTTCACTTTTTTGTGAAAATATCCACTAAATGAGGGAATAATATGTGTGAGGGTACCCCAGGAGAGTTCCAAATGTGTGTGGGTAGAATATATATCCCACGGGGTAAAATTGAAAAAAGTTGAAAAAAATTTTTTTTGGGACTTAGTCATTTTTCCGGCCTTTATCAGACTTTCAGATAGGGGAAATGTCAGTGAGCGTTCCGATTTCAGTTCCCGAGCGATTCGCCCAATGAGTCCTTGATATTTAGTCGTTTTCAGCCAATTTTATGGATTTTTGAAAATTTCACTTTTTTGTGAAAATATCCACTTAATGATGGAATAATATGTGTGAGGGTACCCCAGGAGAGTTCCAAATGTGTGTGGGTAGAATATATATCCCACGGGGGTAAAATTGAAAAAAGTTGAAAAAATTTTTTTTTGGACTTATCAATTTTTCCGGCGTTCATCAGACTTTCAGATAGGGGAAATGTCAGTGAGCATTCCGATTTCAGTTCCCGAGCGATTCGCCCAATGAGTCCTTGATATTTAGTCGTTTTCTGCCAATTTTCTGGATTTTTGACAATTTCACTTTTTTGTGAAAATATCCACTAAATGAGGGAATAATATGTGTGAGGGTACCCCAGGAGAGTTCCAAATGTGTGTGGGTAGAATATATATCCCACAGGGGTAAAATTGAAAAAAGTTGAAAAAAAAATTTTTTTGGACTTATTAATTTTTCCGGCGTTTTTCAGACTTTCAGATAGGGGAAATGTCAGTGAGCCTTCCGATTTCAGTTCCAGAGCGATTCGCCCAACGAGACCCTGATATTTAGTCATTTTCAGCCAATTTTCTGGATTTTTGAAAATTTCACTTTTTTGTGAAAATATCCACTAAATGAGGGAATAATATGTGTGAGGGTACCCCAGGAGAGTTCCAAATGTGTGTGGGTAGAATATATATCCCACGGGGTAAAATTGAAAAAGGTTGAAAAAATTTTTTTTGGGACTTAGTAATTTTTCCGGCCTTTATCAGACTTTCAGATAGGGGAAATGTCAGAGAGCGTTCCGATTTCAGTTCCCGAGCGATTCGCATAATGAGTCCTTGATATTTAGTCGTTTTCAGCCAATTTTCTGGATTTTTGAAAATTTCACTTTTTGTGAAAATATCCACTAAATGATGGAATAATATGTGTGAGGGTACCCCAGGAGAGTTCCAAATGTGTGTGGGTAGAATATATATCCCACGGGGGTAAAATTGAAAAAAGTTGAAAAAAATTTTTTTTTGGACTTAGTCACTTTTCCGGCGTTTATCAGACTTTCAGATAGGGGAAATATCAGTGAGCATTCCGATTTCAGTTCCAGAGCGATTCGCCCAATGAGTCCTTGATATTTAGTCGTTTTCAGCCAATGTTCTGGATTTTTGAAAATTTCAGTTTTTTCTGAAAATATCCACTAAATGAGGGCATAATATGTGTGAGGGTACCCCAGGAGAGTTCCAAATGTGTGTGGGTAGAATATATATCCCACGGGGATAAAATTGAACAAAGTTTAAAAAAATTTTTTTTTGGACTTAGCAATTTTTCCGGCGTTCATCAGACTTTCAGATAGGGGAAATGTCAGTGAGCATTCCGATTTCAGTTCCAGAGCGATTCGCCCAATGAGTCCTTGATATTTAGTCGTTTTCTGCCAATTTTCTGGATTTTTGAAAATTTCACTTTTTTGTGAAAATATCCACTAAATGAGGGAATAATATGTGTGAGGGTTCCCCAGGAGAGTTCCAAATGTATGTGGGTAGAATATATATCCCACAGGGGTAAAATTGAAAAAAGTTGAAAAAAATTTTTTTTTGGACTTAGTCATTTTTCCGTCGTTTATCAGACTTTCAGATAGGGGAAATGTCAGTGAGCATTCCGATTTCAGTTCCAGAGCGATTCGCCTAGTGAGTCCTTGATATTTAGTCGTTTTCAGCCACTTTTCTGGATTTTTGAAAATTTCACTTTATTGTGAAAATATCCACTAAGTGAGGGAATAATATGTGTGAGGGTACCTCAGGAGAGTTCCAAATGTGTGTGGGTAGAATATATATCCCACAGGGGTTAAATTGAAAAAAGTTTAAAAAAAATTTTTTTGGGACTTAGTCATTTTTCCGGCGTTTATCAGACTTTCAGATCGGACAAATGTCAGTGAGCGTTCCGATTTCAGTTACAGAGCGATTCGCCCAATGAGTCCTTGATATTTTGTCGTTTTCAGCCAATTTTCTGCATTTTTGAAACTTTTACTTTTTTTTGTGAAAACATCCACTAAATGAGGGAATAATATGTGTGAGGGTACCCCAGGAAAGTTCCAAATGTGTGTGGGTAGAATATATATCCCACAGGGGTAAAATTGAAAAAGGTTGAAAAAAATTTTTTTTTGGACTTATTAATTTTTCCGGCGTTCATCAGACTTTCAGATAGGGGAAATGTCAGTGAGCATTCCGATTTCAGTTCCAGAGCGATTTGCCCAACGATTCCTTGATATTTAGTCGTTTTCAGCCAATTTTCTGGATTTTTGAAAATTTCACGTTTTTGTGAAAATATCCACTAAATGAGGGAATAATATGTGTGAGGGTACCCCAGGAGAGTTCCAAATGTGTGTGGGTAGAATATATATCCCACGGGGGTAAAATTGAAAAAAAATTTTTTTTGGACTTATTAATTTTTCCGGCGTTCATCAGACTTTCAGATAGGGGAAATGTCAGTGAGCATTCCGATTTCAGTTCCAGAGCGATTCGCCCAATGAGTCCTTGATATTTAGTCGTTTTCAGCCAATTTTCTGGATTTTTGAAAATTTCACTTTTTTGTGAAAATATCCACTAAATGAGGGAATAATATGTGTGAGGGTACCCCAGAAGAGTTTCAAATGTGTGTGGGTAGAATATATATCCCACGGGGGTAAAATTGAAAAAAGTTTAAAAAAAAATTTTTTTGGACTTAGTAATTTTTCCGGCGTTCATCAGACTTTCAGATAGGGGAAATGTCAGTGAGCATTCCGATTTCAGTTCCAGAGCGATTCGCCCAATGAGTCCTTGATATTTAGTCGTTTTCAGCCAATTTTCTGGATTTTTGAAAACTTCACTTTTTTCTGAAAATATCCACTAAATGAGGGCATAATATGTGTGAGGGTACCCCAGGAGAGTTCCAAACGCGTGTGGGTAGAATATATATCCCACGGGGGTAAAATTGAAAAAAGTTGAAAAAAAATTTTTTTTGGACTTATTAATTTTTCCGGCGTTTATCAGACTTTCAGATAGGGGAAATGTCAGTGAGCGTTCCGATTTCAGTTCCAGAGCGATTCGCCCAATGAGACCCTGATATTTAGTCATTTTCAGCCAATTTTCTGGATTTTTGAAAATTTCACTTTTTTGTGAAAATATCCACTAAATGAGGGAATAATATGTGTGAGGGTACCCCAGGAGAGTTCCAAATGTGTGTGGGTAGAATATATATCCCACGGGGTAAAATTGAAAAAAGTTGAAAAAAATTTTTTTTGGGACTTAGTAATTTTTCCGGCCTTTATCAGACTTTCAGATAGGGGAAATGTCAGTGAGCGTTCCGATTTCAGTTCCCGAGCGATTCGCCCAATGAGTCCTTGATATTTAGTCGTTTTCAGCCAATTTTATGGATTTTTGATAATTTCACTTTTTTGTGAAAATATCCACTTAATGATGGAATAATATGTGTGAGGGTACCCCAGGAGAGTTCCAAATGTGTGTGGGTAGAATATATATCCCACGGGGGTAAAATTGAAAAAAGTTGAAAAAAATTTTTTTTTGGACTTAGTCACTTTTCCGGCGTTTATCAGACTTTCAGATAGGGGAAATATCAGTGAGCATTCCGATTTCAGTTCCAGAGCGATTCGCCCAATGAGTCCTTGATATTTGGTCGTTTTCAGCCAATGTTCTGGATTTTTGAAAATTTCAGTTTTTTCTGAAAATATCCACTAAATGAGGGCATAATATGTGTGAGGGTACCCCAGGAGAGTTCCAAATGTGTGTGGGTAGAATATATATCCCACGGGGATAAAATTGAACAAAGTTTAAAAAAATTTTTTTTTGGACTTAGCAATTTTTCCGGCGTTCATCAGACTTTCAGATAGGGGAAATGTCAGTGAGCATTCCGATTTCAGTTCCAGAGCGATTCGCCCAATGAGTCCTTGATATTTAGTCGTTTTCTGCCAATTTTCTGGATTTTTGAAAATTTCACTTTTTTGTGAAAATATCCACTAAATGAGGGAATAATATGTGTGAGGGTACCCCAGGAGAGTTCCAAATGTGTGTGGGTAGAATATATATCCCACGGGGGTAAAGTTGAAAAAAGTTGAAAAAAATTTTTTTTTGGACTTAGTAATTTTTCCGGCGTTTATCAGACTTTCAGATAGGGGAAATGTCAGTGAGCATTCAGATTTCAGTTCCAGAGCAAGTCGCCCAATGAGTCCTTGATATTAAGTCGTTTTCAGCCAATTTTCTGGATTTTGGAAAATTTCACTTTTTTGTGAAAATATCCACTAAATGAGGGAATAATATGTGTGAGGGTTCCCCAGGAGAGTTCCAAATGTATGTGGGTAGAATATATATCCCACAGGGGTAAAATTGAAAAAAGTTGAAAAAATTTTTTTTTTGGACTTAGTCATTTTTCCGTCGTTTATCAGACTTTCAGATAGGGGAAATGTCAGTGAGCATTCCGATTTCAGTTCCAGAGCGATTCGCCTAGTGAGTCCTTGATATTTAGTCGTTTTCAGCCACTTTTCTGGATTTTTGAAAATTTCACTTTATTGTGAAAATATCCACTAAGTGAGGGAATAATATGTGTGAGGGTACCTCAGGAGAGTTCCAAATGTGTGTGGGTAGAATATATATCCCACAGGGGTTAAATTGAAAAAAGTTTAAAAAAAATTTTTTTGGGACTTAGTCATTTTTCCGGCGTTTATCAGACTTTCAGATCGGACAAATGTCAGTGAGCGTTCCGATTTCAGTTACAGAGCGATTCGCCCAATGAGTCCTTGATATTTTGTCGTTTTCAGCCAATTTTCTGCATTTTTGAAACTTACTTTTTTTTGTGAAAACATCCACTAAATGAGGGAATAATATGTGTGAGGGTACCCCAGGAAAGTTCCAAATGTGTGTGGGTAGAATATATATCCCACAGGGGTAAAATTGAAAAAGGTTGAAAAAAATTTTTTTTTGGACTTATTAATTTTTCCGGCGTTCATCAGACTTTCAGATAGGGGAAATGTCAGTGAGCATTCCGATTTCAGTTCCAGAGCGATTTGCCCAACGATTCCTTGAT
Organism: Phyllobates terribilis; assembly: GCF_046119375.1. Classification (NCBI taxonomy): domain Eukaryota; kingdom Metazoa; phylum Chordata; class Amphibia; order Anura; family Dendrobatidae; genus Phyllobates; species Phyllobates terribilis. The sequence goes on along the minus strand of NW_027362805.1, from coordinate 8,014,102 downwards.
ATTTAGTCGTTTTCAGCCAATTTTCTGGATTTTTGAAAATTTCACGTTTTTGTGAAAATATCCACTAAATGAGGGAATAATATGTGTGAGGGTACCCCAGGAGAGTTCCAAATGTGTGTGGGTAGAATATATATCCCACGGGGGTAAAATTGAAAAAAAATTTTTTTTGGACTTATTAATTTTTCCGGCGTTCATCAGACTTTCAGATAGGGGAAATGTCAGTGAGCATTCCGATTTCAGTTCCAGAGCGATTCGCCCAATGAGTCCTTGATATTTAGTCGTTTTCAGCCAATTTTCTGGATTTTTGAAAATTTCACTTTTTTGTGAAAATATCCACTAAATGAGGGAATAATATGTGTGAGGGTACCCCAGAAGAGTTTCAAATGTGTGTGGGTAGAATATATATCCCACGGGGGTAAAATTGAAAAAAGTTTAAAAAAAAATTTTTTTGGACTTAGTAATTTTTCCGGCGTTCATCAGACTTTCAGATAGGGGAAATGTCAGTGAGCATTCCGATTTCAGTTCCAGAGCGATTCGCCCAATGAGTCCTTGATATTTAGTCGTTTTCAGCCAATTTTCTGGATTTTTGAAAACTTCACTTTTTTCTGAAAATATCCACTAAATGAGGGCATAATATGTGTGAGGGTACCCCAGGAGAGTTCCAAACGCGTGTGGGTAGAATATATATCCCACGGGGGTAAAATTGAAAAAAGTTGAAAAAAAATTTTTTTTGGACTTATTAATTTTTCCGGCGTTTATCAGACTTTCAGATAGGGGAAATGTCAGTGAGCGTTCCGATTTCAGTTCCAGAGCGATTCGCCCAATGAGACCCTGATATTTAGTCATTTTCAGCCAATTTTCTGGATTTTTGAAAATTTCACTTTTTTGTGAAAATATCCACTAAATGAGGGAATAATATGTGTGAGGGTACCCCAGGAGAGTTCCAAATGTGTGTGGGTAGAATATATATCCCACGGGGTAAAATTGAAAAAAGTTGAAAAAAATTTTTTTTGGGACTTAGTAATTTTTCCGGCCTTTATCAGACTTTCAGATAGGGGAAATGTCAGTGAGCGTTCCGATTTCAGTTCCCGAGCGATTCGCCCAATGAGTCCTTGATATTTAGTCGTTTTCAGCCAATTTTATGGATTTTTGATAATTTCACTTTTTTGTGAAAATATCCACTTAATGATGGAATAATATGTGTGAGGGTACCCCAGGAGAGTTCCAAATGTGTGTGGGTAGAATATATATCCCACGGGGGTAAAATTGAAAAAAGTTGAAAAAAATTTTTTTTTGGACTTAGTCACTTTTCCGGCGTTTATCAGACTTTCAGATAGGGGAAATATCAGTGAGCATTCCGATTTCAGTTCCAGAGCGATTCGCCCAATGAGTCCTTGATATTTGGTCGTTTTCAGCCAATGTTCTGGATTTTTGAAAATTTCAGTTTTTTCTGAAAATATCCACTAAATGAGGGCATAATATGTGTGAGGGTACCCCAGGAGAGTTCCAAATGTGTGTGGGTAGAATATATATCCCACGGGGATAAAATTGAACAAAGTTTAAAAAAATTTTTTTTTGGACTTAGCAATTTTTCCGGCGTTCATCAGACTTTCAGATAGGGGAAATGTCAGTGAGCATTCCGATTTCAGTTCCAGAGCGATTCGCCCAATGAGTCCTTGATATTTAGTCGTTTTCTGCCAATTTTCTGGATTTTTGAAAATTTCACTTTTTTGTGAAAATATCCACTAAATGAGGGAATAATATGTGTGAGGGTACCCCAGGAGAGTTCCAAATGTGTGTGGGTAGAATATATATCCCACGGGGGTAAAGTTGAAAAAAGTTGAAAAAAATTTTTTTTTGGACTTAGTAATTTTTCCGGCGTTTATCAGACTTTCAGATAGGGGAAATGTCAGTGAGCATTCAGATTTCAGTTCCAGAGCAAGTCGCCCAATGAGTCCTTGATATTAAGTCGTTTTCAGCCAATTTTCTGGATTTTGGAAAATTTCACTTTTTTGTGAAAATATCCACTAAATGAGGGAATAATATGTGTGAGGGTTCCCCAGGAGAGTTCCAAATGTATGTGGGTAGAATATATATCCCACAGGGGTAAAATTGAAAAAAGTTGAAAAAATTTTTTTTTTGGACTTAGTCATTTTTCCGTCGTTTATCAGACTTTCAGATAGGGGAAATGTCAGTGAGCATTCCGATTTCAGTTCCAGAGCGATTCGCCTAGTGAGTCCTTGATATTTAGTCGTTTTCAGCCACTTTTCTGGATTTTTGAAAATTTCACTTTATTGTGAAAATATCCACTAAGTGAGGGAATAATATGTGTGAGGGTACCTCAGGAGAGTTCCAAATGTGTGTGGGTAGAATATATATCCCACAGGGGTTAAATTGAAAAAAGTTTAAAAAAAATTTTTTTGGGACTTAGTCATTTTTCCGGCGTTTATCAGACTTTCAGATCGGACAAATGTCAGTGAGCGTTCCGATTTCAGTTACAGAGCGATTCGCCCAATGAGTCCTTGATATTTTGTCGTTTTCAGCCAATTTTCTGCATTTTTGAAACTTACTTTTTTTTGTGAAAACATCCACTAAATGAGGGAATAATATGTGTGAGGGTACCCCAGGAAAGTTCCAAATGTGTGTGGGTAGAATATATATCCCACAGGGGTAAAATTGAAAAAGGTTGAAAAAAATTTTTTTTTGGACTTATTAATTTTTCCGGCGTTCATCAGACTTTCAGATAGGGGAAATGTCAGTGAGCATTCCGATTTCAGTTCCAGAGCGATTTGCCCAACGATTCCTTGATATTTAGTCGTTTTCAGCCAATTTTCTGGATTTTTGAAAATTTCACGTTTTTGTGAAAATATCCACTAAATGAGGGAATAATATGTGTGAGGGTACCCCAGGAGAGTTCCAAATGTGTGTGGGTAGAATATATATCCCACGGGGGTAAAATTGAAAAAAAATTTTTTTTGGACTTATTAATTTTTCCGGCGTTCATCAGACTTTCAGATAGGGGAAATGTCAGTGAGCATTCCGATTTCAGTTCCCGAGCGATTCGCCCAATGAGTCCTTGATATTTAGTCGTTTTCTGCCAATTTTCTGGATTTTTGACAATTTCACTTTTTTGTGAAAATATCCACTAAATGAGGGAATAATATGTGTGAGGGTACCCCAGGAGAGTTCCAAATGTGTGTGGGTAGAATATATATCCCACGGGGGTAAAATTGAAAAAAGTTTAAAAAAAAATTTTTTTGGACTTATTAATTTTTCCGGCGTTCATCAGACTTTCAGATAGGGGAAATGTCAGTGAGCGTTCCGATTTCAGTTCCAGAGCGATTCGCCCAATGAGACCTTGATATTTAGTCAATTTCAGCCAATTTTCTCGATTTTTGAAAATTTCACTTTTTTGTGAAAATATCCACTAAATGAGGGAATAATATGTGTGAGGGTACCCCAGGAGAGTTCCAAATGTGTGTGGGTAGAATATATATCCCACGGGGTAAAATTGAAAAAAGTTGAAAAAAATTTTTTTTGGGACTTAGTAATATTTGCGGCCTTTATCAGACTTTCAGATAGGGGAAATGTCAGTGAGCGTTCCGATTTCAGTTCCCAAGCGATTCGCCCAATGAGTCCTTGATATTTAGTCGTTTTCAGCCAATTTTATGGATTTTTGAAAATTTCACTTTTTTGTGAAAATATCCACTTAATGATGGAATAATATGTGTGAGGGTACCCCAGGAGAGTTCCAAATGTTTGTGGGTAGAATATATATCCCACGGGGGTAAAATTGAAAAAAGTTGAAAAAATTTTTTTTTGGACTTATTAATTTTTCCGGCGTTCATCAGACTTTCAGATAGGGGAAATGTCAGTGAGCATTCCGATTTCAGTTCCCGAGCGATTCGCCCAATGAGTCCTTGATATTTAGTCGTTTTCTGCCAATTTTCTGGATTTTTGACAATTTCACTTTTTTGTGAAAATATCCACTAAATGAGGGAATAATATGTGTGAGGGTACCCCAGGAGAGTTCCAAATGTGTGTGGGTAGAATATATATCCCACAGGGGTAAAATTGAAAAAAGTTGAAAAAAAAATTTTTTTGGACTTATTAATTTTTCCGGCGTTTTTCAGACTTTCAGATAGGGGAAATGTCAGTGAGCGTTCCGATTTCAGTTCCAGAGCGATTCGCCCAATGAGACCCTGATATTTAGTCATTTTCAGCCAATTTTCTGGATTTTTGAAAATTTCACTTTTTTGTGAAAATATCCACTAAATGAGGGAATAATATGTGTGAGGGTACCCCAGGAGAGTTCCAAATGTGTGTGGGTAGAATATATATCCCACGGGGTAAAATTGAAAAAAGTTGAAAAAATTTTTTTTGGGACTTAGTAATTTTTCCGGCCTTTATCAGACTTTCAGATAGGGGAAATGTCAGAGAGCGTTCCGATTTCAGTTCCCGAGCGATTCGCATAATGAGTCCTTGATATTTAGTCGTTTTCAGCCAATTTTCTGGATTTTTGAAAATTTCACTTTTTGTGAAAATATCCACTAAATGATGGAATAATATGTGTGAGGGTACCCCAGGAGAGTTCCAAATGTGTGTGGGTAGAATATATATCCCACGGGGGTAAAATTGAAAAAAGTTGAAAAAAAATTTTTTTTGGACTTAGTCACTTTTCCGGCGTTTATCAGACTTTCAGATAGGGGAAATATCAGTGAGCATTCCGATTTCAGTTCCAGAGCGATTCGCCCAATGAGTCCTTGATATTTAGTCGTTTTCAGCCAATGTTCTGGATTTTTGAAAATTTCAGTTTTTTCTGAAAATATCCACTAAATGAGGGCATAATATGTGTGAGGGTACCCCAGGAGAGTTCCAAATGTGTGTGGGTAGAATATATATCCCACGGGGATAAAATTGAACAAAGTTTAAAAAAAATTTTTTTTGGACTTAGCAATTTTTCCGGCGTTCATCAGACTTTCAGATAGGGGGAATGTCAGTGAGCATTCCGATTTCAGTTCCAGAGCGATTCGCCCAATGAGTCCTTGATATTTAGTCGTTTTCTGCCAATTTTCTGGATTTTTGAAAATTTCACTTTTTTGTGAAAATATCCACTAAATGATGGAATAATATATGTGAGGGTACCCCAGGAGAGTTCCAAATGTGTGTGGGTAGAATATATATCCCACGGGGGTAAAATTGAAAAAAGTTTAAAAAAAATTTTTTTTGGACTTAGTAATTTTTCCGGCATTCATCAGACTTTCAGATAGGGGAAATGTCAGTGAGCATTCCGATTTCAGTTCCAGAGCGATTCGCCCAATGAGTCCTTGATATTTAGTCGTTTTCTGCCAATTTTCTGGATTTTTGACAATTTCACTTTTTTGTGAAAATATCCACTAAATGAGGGAATAATATGTGTGAGGGTACCCCAGGAGAGTTCCAAATGTGTGTGGGTAGAATATATATCCCACGGGGTAAAATTGAAAAAACTTTAAAAAAAAATGTTCTTGGACTTAGTCATTTTTCCGGCGTTTATCAGACTTTCAGATAGGGGAAATGTCAGTGAGCGTTCCGATTTCAGTTCCAGAGCGATTCGCCCAATGAGTCCTTGATATTTAGTCGTTTTCAGCCAATTTTCTGGATTTTTGAAAATTTCACTTTTTTTGTGAAAATATCCACTAAATGAGGGAATAATATGTGTGAGGGTACCCCAGGAGAGTTCCAAATGTGTGTGGGTAGAATATATATCCCACGGGGGTAAAATTGAAAAAAGTTGAAAAAAATTTTTTTTTGGACTTAGTCACTTTTCCGGCGTTTATCAGACTTTCAGATAGGGGAAATGTCAGTGAGCATTCCGATTTCAGTTCCAGAGCGATTCACCCAATAAGTCCTTGATATTTAGTCGTTTTCAGCCAATGTTCTGGATTTTTGAAAATTTCAGTTTTTTCTGAAAATATCCACTAAATGAGGGCATAATATATGTGAGGGTACCCCAGGAGAGTTCCAAATGTGTGTGGGTAGAATATATATCCCACGGGGGTAAAATTGAAAAAAGTTTAAAAAAATTTTTTTTTGGACTTAGTAATTTTTCCGGCATTCATCAGACTTTCAGATAGGGGAAATGTCAGTGAGCATTCCGATTTCAGTTCCAGAGCGATTCGCCCAAAGAGTCCTTTATATTTAGTCGTTTTCTGCCAAATTTCTGGATTTTTGACAATTTCACTTTTTTGTGAAAATATCCACTAAATGATGGAATAATATGTGTGAGGGTACCCCAGGAGAGTTCCAAATGTGTGTGGGTAGAATATATATCCCACGGGGTAAAATTGAAAAAAGTTTAAAAAAAATTTTTCTTGGACCTAGTCATTTTTCCGGCGTTTATCAGACTTTCAGATAGGGGAAATGTCAGTGAGCGTTCCGATTTCAGTTCCAGAGCGATTCGCCCAATGAGTCCTTGATATTTAGTCGTTTTCAGCCGATTTTCTGGATTTTTGAAAATTTCACTTTTTTTGTGAAAATATCCACTAAATGAGGGAATAATATGTGTGAGGGTACCCCAGGAGAGTTCCAAATGTGTGTGGGTAGAATATATATCCCAAGGTTATAAAATTGAAAAAAGTTTCAAAAAAATTTTTTTTGGACTTAGTAATTTTTCCGGCTTTCATCAGACTTTCAGATTGGGGAAATGTCAGTAAGCATTCCGATTTCCGTTCCAGAGCGATTCGCCCAATGAGTCCTTGATATTTAGTCGTTTTTAGACAATTTTCTGGATTTTTGAAAATTTCACTTTTTTGTGAAAATATCCACTAAATGATGGAATAATATGTGTGAGGGTACCCCAGGAGAGTTCCAAATGTGTGTGGGTAGAATATATATCCCAGGGGGGTAAAATTGAAAAAAGTTTAAAAAAAATTTTTTTTGGACTTATTCACTTTTCCGGCGTTTATCAGACTTTCAGATAGGGGAAATGTGAGTGAGCGCTCCAATTTCAGTTCCAGAGCGATTCGCCCAATGAGTCCTTGATATTTAGTCATTTTCTGCCAATTTTCTGGATTTTTGACAATTTCACTTTTTTGTGAAAATATCCATTAAATGAGGGAATAATATGTGTGAGGGTACCCCAGGAGAGTTCCAAATGTGTGTGGGTAGAATATATATCCCAAGGGGATAAAACTGAAAAAAGTTTAAAAAAAATTTTTTTTGGACTTAGTAATTTTTCCGGCGTTCATCAGACTTTCAGATAGGGGAAATGTCAGTGAGCATTCCGATTTCAGTTCCAGAGCGATTCGCCCAATGAGTCCTTGATATTTAGTCGTTTTCTGCCAATTTATTGGATTTTTGAAAATTTCACTTTTTTTGTGAAAATATCCACTAAATGAGGGAATAATATGTGTGAGGGTACCCCAGGAGAGTTCCAAATGTGTGTGGGTAGAATATATATCCAACGGGGATAAAATTGAAAAAAGTTGAAAAAAATTTTTTTTTGGACTTAGTAATTTTTCCGGCGTTTATCAGACTTTCAGATAGGAAAAATGTCAGTGAGCATTCCGATTTCAGTTCCAGAGCGATTCGCCCAATGAGTCCTTGATATTTAGTCGTTTTCAGCCAATTTTCTGGATTTTTGAAAATTTCACTTTTTTTGTGAAAATATCCACTAAATGAGGGAATAATATGTGTGAGGGTACCCCAGGAGAGTTCCAAATGTGTGTGGGTAGAATATATATCCCACGGGGGTAAAATTGAAAAAAGTTGAAAAAAAATTTTTTTTGGACTTAGTCACTTTTCCGGCGTTTATCAGACTTTCAGATAGGGGAAATGTCAGTGAGCATTCCGATTTCAGTTCCAGAGCGATTCACCCAATAAGTCCTTGATATTTAGTCGTTTTCAGCCAATGTTCTGGATTTTTGAAAATTTCAGTTTTTTCTGAAAATATCCACTAAATGAGGGAATAATATGTGTGAGGGTACCCCAGGAGAGTTCCAAATGTGTGTGGGTAGAATATATATCCCACGGGGTAAAATTGAAAATAGTTTAAGAAAAATTTTTCTTGGACTTAGTCATTTTTCCGGCGTTTATCAGACTTTCAGATAGGGGAAATGTCAGTGAGCGTTCCGATTTCAGTTCCAGAGCGATTCGCCCAATGAGTCCTTGATATTTAGTCGTTTTCAGCCAATTTTCTGGATTTTTGAAAATTTCACTTTTTTTGTGAAAATATCCACTAAATGAGGGAATAATATGTGTGAGGGTACCCCAGGAGAGTTCCAAATGTGTGTGGGTAGAATATATATCCCAAGGTTATAAAATTGAAAAAAGTTTAAAAAAAATTTTTTTTGGACTTAGTAATTTTTCCGGCTTTCATCAGACTTTCAGATAGGGGAAATGTCAGTAAGCATTCCGATTTCAGTTCCAGAGCGATTCGCCCAATGAGTCCTTGATATTTAGTCGTTTTCTGCCAATTTTCTGGATTTTTGAAAATTTCACTTTTTTGTGAAAATATCCACTAAATGAGGGAATAATATGTGTGAGGGTACCCCAGGAGGGTTCCAAATGTGTGTGGGTAGAATATATATCCAACGGGGATAAAATTGAAAAAAGTTGAAAAAAATTTTTTTTTGGACTTAGTAATTTTTCCGGCGTTTATCAGACTTTCAGATAGGGGAAATGTCAGTGAGCATTCCGATTTCAGTTCCAGAGCGATTCGCCCAATGAGTCCTTGATATTTAGTCGTTTTCAGCCAATTTTCTGGATTTTTGAAAATTTCACTTTTTTGTGAAAATATCCACTAAATGATGGAATAATATGTGTGAGGGTACCCCAGGAGAGTTCCAAATGTGTGTGGGTAGAATATATATCCCAAGGTTATAAAATTGAAAAAAGTTTCAAAAAAATTTTTTTTGGACTTAGTAATTTTTCCGGCTTTCATCAGACTTTCAGATTGGGGAAATGTCAGTAAGCATTCCGATTTCAGTTCCAGAGCGATTCGCCCAATGAGTCCTTGATATTTAGTCGTTTTTAGACAATTTTCTGGATTTTTGAAAATTTCACTTTTTTGTGAAAATATCCACTAAATGATGGAATAATATGTGTGAGGGTACCCCAGGAGAGTTCCAAATGTGTGTGGGTAGAATATATATCCCAGGGGGGTAAAATTGAAAAAAGTTGAAAAAAAATTTTTTTTGGACTTATTCACTTTTCCGGCGTTTATCAGACTTTCAGATAGGGGAAATGTGAGTGAGCGCTCCAATTTCAGTTCCAGAGCGATTCGTCCAATGAGTCCTTGATATTTAGTCATTTTCTGCCAATTTTCTGGATTTTTGACAATTTCACTTTTTTGTGAAAATATCCACTAAATGAGGGAATAATATGTGTGAGGGTACCCCAGGAGAGTTCCAAATGTGTGTGGGTAGAATATATATCCCACGGGGTAAAATTGAAAAAAGTTGAAAAAAATTTTTTTGGGGACTTAGTAATTTTTCCGGCCTTTATCAGACTTTCAGATAGGGGAAATGTCAGTGAGCATTCCGATTTCAGTTCCAGAGCGATTCGCCCAATGAGTCCTTGATATTTAGTCGTTTTCAGCCAATTTTCTGGATTTTTGAAAATTTCACTTTTTTGTGAAAATATCCACTAAATGATGGAATAATATGTGTGAGGGTACCCCAGGAGAGTTCCAAATGTGTGTGGGTAGAATATATATCCCACGGGGTAAAATTGAAAAAAGTTTAAAAAAAATTTTTCTTGGACTTAGTCATTTTTCCGGCGTTTATCAGACTTTCAGATAGGGGAAATGTCAGTGAGCGTTCCGATTTCAGTTCCAGAGCGATTCGCCCAATGAGTCCTTGATATTTAGTCGTTTTCAGCCAATGTTCTGGATTTTTGAAAATTTCAGTTTTTTCTGAAAATATCCACTAAATGAGGGCATAATATGTGTGAGGGTACCCCAGGAGAGTTCCAAATGTGAGTGGGTAGAATATATATCCCACGGGGATAAAATTGAACAAAGTTTAAAAAAAAATTTTTTTGGACTTAGTAATTTTTCCGGCGATCATCAGACTTTCAGATAGGGGAAATGTCAGTGAGCATTCCGATTTCAGTTCCAGAGCGATTCGCCCAATGAGTCCTTGATATTTAGTCGTTTTCAGCCAATTTTCTGGATTTTTGAAAATTTCACTTTTTTGTGAAAATATCCACTAAATGATGGAATAATATGTGTGAGGGTACCCCAGGAGAGTTCCAAATGTGTGTGGGTAGAATATATATCCCACGGGGGTAAAATTGAAAAAAGTTGAAAAATTTTTTTTCTTGGACTTAGTCATTTTTCCGGCGTTTATCAGACTTTCAGATAGGGGAAATGTCAGTGAGCGTTCCGATTTCAGTTCCAGAGCGATTCGCCCAATGAGTCCTTGATATTTAGTCGTTTTCAGCCAATTTTCTGTATTTTTGAAAATTTCAATTTTTTGTGAAAATATCCACTAAATGATGGCATAATATGTGTGAGGGTACCCCAGGAGAGTTCCAAATGTGTGTGGGTAGAATATATATCCCACGGGGGTAAAATTGAAAAAAGTTTAAAAGAAATTTTTTTTGGACTTAGTAATTTTTCCGGCGTTCATCAGACTTTCAGATAGGGGGAATGTCAGTGAGCATTCCGATTTCAGTTCCAGAGCGATTTGCCCAATGAGTCCTTGATATTTAGTCGTTTTCAGCCAATTTTCTGGATTTTAGAAAATTTCACTTTTTTGTGAAAATATCCACTAAATGAGGGCATAATATGTGTGAGGGTACCCCAGAAGAGTTCCAAATGTGTGTGGGTAGAATATATATCCCACAGGGGTAAAATTGAAAAAAGTTTAAAAAAAATTTTTTTTGGACTTAGTAATTTTTCCGGCGTTCATCAGACTTTCAGATAGGGGAAATGTCAGTGAGCATTATGATTTCAGTTCCAGAGCGATTCGCCCAATGAGTCCTTGATATTTTGTCGTTTTCAGCCAATTTTCTGGATTTTAGAAAATTTCACTTTTTTGTGAAAATATCCACTAAATGAGGGCATAATATGTGTGAGGGTACCCCAGGAGAGTTCCAAATGTGTGTGGGTAGAATATATATCCCACGGGGGTAAAATTGAAAAAAGTTTAAAAGAAATTTTTTTTGGACTTAGTAATTTTTCCGGCGTTCATCAGACTTTCAGATAGGGGGAATGTCAGTGAGCATTCCGATTTCAGTTCCAGAGCGATTTGCCCAATGAGTCCTTGATATTTACTCGTTTTCAGCCAATTTTCTGGATTTTTGAAAATTTCACTTTTTTCTGAAAATATCCACTAAATGAGGGCATAACATGTGTGAGGGTACCCCAGGAGAGTTCCAAATGTGTGTGGGTAGAATATATATCCCACGGGGGTAAAATTGAAAAAAGTTGAAAAATTTTTTTTCTTGGACTTAGTCATTTTTCCGGCGTTTATCAGACTTTCAGATAGGGGAAATGTCAGTGAGCGTTCCGATTTCAGTTCCAGAGCGATTCGCCCAATGAGTCCTTGATATTTAGTCGTTTTCAGCCAATTTTCTGGATTTTTGAAAATTTCACTTTTTTGTGAAAATATCCACTAAATGATGGAATAATATGTGTGAGGGTACCCCAGGAGAGTTCCAAATGTGTGTGGGTAGAATATATATCCCAGGGGGGTAAAATTGAAAAAAGTTGAAAAAAAATTTTTTTTGGACTTATTCACTTTTCCGGCGTTTATCAGACTTTAAGATAGGGGAAATGTGAGTGAGCGCTCCAATTTCAGTTCCAGAGCGATTCGTCCAATGAGTCCTTGATATTTAGTCATTTTCTGCCAATTTTCTGGATTTTTGACAATTTCACTTTTTTGTGAAAATATCCACTAAATGAGGGAATAATATGTGTGAGGGTACCCCAGGAGAGTTCCAAATGTGTGTGGGTAGAATATATATCCCAAGGGGATAAAATTGAAAAAAGTTTAAAAAAAATTTTTTTTGGACTTAGTAATTTTTCCGGCGTTCATCAGACTTTCAGATAGGGGAAATGTCAGTGAGCATTATGATTTCAGTTCCAGAGCGATTCGCCCAATGAGTCCTTGATATTTTGTCGTTTTCAGCCAATTTTCTGGATTTTTGAAAATTTCAGTTTTTTCTGAAAATATCCACTAAATGAGGGCATAATATGTGTGAGGGTACCCCAGGAGAGTTCCAAATGTGTGTGGGTAGAATATATATCCCACGGGGTAAAATTGAAAAAAGTTGAAAAAAATTTTTTTGGGGACTTAGTAATTTTTCCGGCCTTTATCAGACTTTCAGATAGGGGAAATGTCAGTGAGCATTCCGATTTCAGTTCCAGAGCGATTCGCCCAATGAGTCCTTGATATTTAGTCGTTTTCAGCCAATTTTCTGGATTTTTGAAAATTTCACTTTTTTGTGAAAATATCCACTAAATGATGGAATAATATGTGTGAGGGTACTCCAGGAGAGTTCCAAATGTGTGTGGGTAGAATATATATCCCACGGGGGTAAAATTGAAAAAAGTTTAAAAGAAATTTTTTTTGGACTTAGTAATTTTTCCGGCGTTCATCAGACTTTCAGATAGGGGGAATGTCAGTGAGCATTCCGATTTCAGTTCCAGAGCGATTTGCCCAATGAGTCCTTGATATTTAGTCGTTTTCAGCCAATTTTCTGGATTTTAGAAAATTTCACTTTTTTGTGAAAATATCCACTAAATGAGGGCATAATATGTGTGAGGGTACCCCAGAAGAGTTCCAAATGTGTGTGGGTAGAATATATATCCCACAGGGGTAAAATTGAAAAAAGTTTAAAAAAAATTTTTTTTGGACTTAGTAATTTTTCCGGCGTTCATCAGACTTTCAGATAGGGGAAATGTCAGTGAGCATTATGATTTCAGTTCCAGAGCGATTCGCCCAATGAGTCCTTGATATTTTGTCGTTTTCAGCCAATTTTCTGGATTTTAGAAAATTTCACTTTTTTGTGAAAATATCCACTAAATGAGGGCATAATATGTGTGAGGGTACCCCAGAAGAGTTCCAAATGTGTGAGGGTAGAATACATATCCCACAGGGGTAAAATTGAAAAAAGTTTAAAAAAAATTTTTTTTGGACTTAGTAATTTTTCCGGCGTTCATCAGACTTTCAGATAGGGGAAATGTCAGTGAGCATTATGATTTCAGTTCCAGAGCGATTCGCCCAATGAGTCCTTGATATTTTGTCGTTTTCAGCCAATTTTCTGGATTTTTGAAAATTTCACTTTTTTCTGAAAATATCCACTAAATGAGGGCATAATATGTGTGAGGGTACCCCAGGAGAGTTCCAAATGTGTGTGGGTAGAATATATATCCCACGGGGGTAAAATTGAAAAAAGTTGAAAAATTTTTTTTCTTGGACTTAGTCATTTTTCCGGCGTTTATCAGACTTTCAAATAGGGGAAATGTCAGTGAGCGTTCCGATTTCAGTTCCAGAGCGATTCGCCCAATGAGTCGTTGATATTTAGTCGTTTTCAGCCAATTTTCTGGATTTTTGAAAATTTCAATTTTTTGTGAAAATATCCACTAAATGAGGGCATAATATGTGTGAGGGTACCCCAGGAGAGTTCCAAATGTGTGTGGGTAGAATATATATCCCATGGGGGTAAAATTGAAAAAAGTTTAAAAGAAATTTTTTTTGGACTTAGTAATTTTTCCGGCGTTCATCAGACTTTCAGATAGGGGGAATGTCAGTGAGCATTCCGATTTCAGTTCCAGAGCGATTTGCCCAATGAGTCCTTGATATTTAGTCGTTTTCAGCCAATTTTCTGGATTTTAGAAAATTTCACTTTTTTGTGAAAATATCCACTAAATGAGGGCATAATATGTGTGAGGGTACCCCAGAAGAGTTCCAAATGTGTGTGGGTAGAATGTATATCCCACAGGGGTAAAATTGAAAAAAGTTTAAAAAAAATTTTTTTTGGACTTAGTAATTTTTCCGGCGTTCATCAGACTTTCAGATAGGGGAAATGTCAGTGAGCATTATGATTTCAGTTCCAGAGCGATTCGCCCAATGAGTCCTTGATATTTTGTCGTTTTCAGCCAATTTTCTGGATTTTAGAAAATTTCACTTTTTTGTGAAAATATCCACTAAATGAGGGCATAATATGTGTGAGGGTACCCCAGAAGAGTTCCAAATGTGTGTGGGTAGAATACATATCCCACAGGGGTAAAATTGAAAAAAGTTTAAAAAAAATTTTTTTTGGACTTAGTAATTTTTCCGGCGTTCATCAGACTTTCAGATAGGGGAAATGTCAGTGAGCATTATGATTTCAGTTCCAGAGCGATTCGCCCAATGAGTCCTTGATATTTTGTCGTTTTCAGCCAATTTTCTGGATTTTTGAAAATTTCACTTTTTTCTGAAAATATCCACTAAATGAGGGCATAATATGTGTGAGGGTACCCCAGGAGAGTTCCAAATGTGTGTGGGTAGAATATATATCCCACGGGGTAAAATTGAAAAAAGTTGAAAAAAATTTTTTTTGGGACTTAGTAATTTTTCCGGCCTTTATCAGACTTTCAGATAGGGGAAATGTCAGTGAGCATTCCGATTTCAGTTCCAGAGCGATTCGCCCAATGAGTCCTTGATATTTAGTCGTTTTCAGCCAATGTTCTGGATTTTTGAAAATTTCAGTTTTTTCTGAAAATATCCACTAAATGAGGGCATAATATGTGTGAGGGTACCCCAGGAGAGTTCCAAATGTGTGTGGGTAGAATGTATATCCCACGGGGATAAAATTGAACAAAGTTTAAAAAAAAATTTTTTTGGACTTAATAATTTTTCCGGCGATCATCAGACTTTCAGATAGGGGAAATGTCATTGAGCATTCCGATTTCAGTTCCAGAGCGATTCGCCCAATGAGTCCTTGATATTTAGTTGTTTTCAGCCAATTTTCTGGATTTTTGAAAATTTCACTTTTTTGTGAAAATATCCACTAAATGATGGAATAATATGTGTGAGGGTACCCCAGGAGAGTTCCAAATGTGTGTGGGTAGAATATATATCCCACGGGGGAAAAATTGAAAAAAGTTGAAAATTTTTTTTTCTTGGACTTAGTCATTTTTCCGGCGTTTATCAGACTTTCAGATAGGGGAAATGTCAGTGAGCGTTCAGATTTCAGTTCCAGAGCGATTCGCCCAATGAGTCCTTGATATTTAGTCGTTTTCAGCCAATTTTCTGGATTTTTGAAAATTTCACTTTTTTTGTGAAAATATCCCCTAAATGAGGGAATAATATGTGTGAGGGTACCCCAGGAGAGTTCCAAATGTGTGTGGGTAGAATATATATCCCAAAGGGATAAAAGTGAAAAAAGTTTAAAAAAAATTTTTTTTGCACTTAGTAATTTTTCCCGCGTTCATCAGACTTTCAGATAGGGGAAATGTCAGTGAGCATTCCGATTTCAGTTCCAACTGATTCGCCCAATGAGTCCTTGATATTTAGTCGTTTTCAGCCAATTTTCTGGATTTTTGAAAATTTCACTTTTTTGTGAAAATATCCACTAAATGAGGGCATAATATGTGTGAGGGTACCCCAGGAGAGTTCCAAATGTGTGTGGGTAGAATATATATCCCACGGGGATAAAATTGAACAAAGTTTAAAAAAAAATTTTTTTGGACTTAGTAATTTTTCCGGCGATCATCAGACTTTCAGATAGGGGAAATGTCAGTGAGCATTCCGATTTCAGTTCCAGAGCGATTCGCCCAATGAGTCCTAGATATTTAGTCGTTTTCTGCCAATTTTCTGGATTTTTGAAAATTTCACTTTTTTGTGAAAATATCCACTAAATGAGGGAATAATATGTGTGAGGGTACCCCAGGAGAGTTCCAAATGTGTGTGGGTAGAATATATATCCCACGGGGGTAAAATTGAAAAAAGTTGAAAAATTTTTTTTCTTGGACTTAGTCATTTTTCCGGCGTTTATCAGACTTTCAGATAGGGGAAATGTCAGTGAGCGTTCCGATTTCAGTTCCAGAGCGATTCGCCCAATGAGTCCTTGATATTTAGTCGTTTTCAGCCAATTTTCTGGATTTTTGAAAATTTCAATTTTTTGTGAAAATATCCACTAAATAAGGGAATAATATGTGTGAGGGTACCCCAGGAGAGTTCCAAATGTGTGTGGGAAGAATATATATCCCAAGGGGATAAAATTGAAAAAAGTTTTAAAAAATATTTTTTTGGACTTAGTAATTTTTCCGGCGTTCATCAGACTTTCAGATGGGGGAAATGTCAGTGAGCATTCCGATTTCAGTTCCAGAGCGATTCGCCCAATGAGTCCTTGATATTTAGTCGTTTTCAACCAATTTTCTGGATTTTTGAAAATTTCACTTTTTTGTGAAAATATCCACTAAATGATGGAATAATATGTGTGAGGGTACCCCAGGAGAGTTCCCAATGTGTGTGGGTAGAATATATATCCAACGGGGATAAAATTGAAAAAAGTTGAAAAAAAAATTTTTTTGGACTTAGTAATTTTTCCGGCGTTTATCAGACTTTCAGATAGGGGAACTGTCAGTGAGCATTCCGATTTCAGTTCCAGAGCGATTCGCCCAATGAGTCCTTGATATTTAGTCGTTATCAGCCAATTTTCAGGATTTTTGAAAATTTCACTTTTTTGTGAAAATATCCACTAAATGAGGGCACAATATGTGTGAGGGTACCCAGGAGAGTTCCAAATGTGTGTTGGTAGAATATATATCCCACGGGGGTAAAATTGAAAAAAGTTTAAAAGAAATTTTTTTTGGACTTAGTAATTTTTCCGGCGTTCATCAGACTTTCAGATAGGGGAAATGTCAGTGAGCATTCCGATTTCAGTTCCAGAGCGATTTGCCCAATGAGTCCTTGATATTTAGTCGTTTTCAGCCAATTTTCTGGATTTTAGAAAATTTCACTTTTTTGTGAAAATATCCACTAAATGATGGAATAATATGTGTGAGGGTACCCCAGGAGAGTTCCAAATGTGTGTGGGTAGAATATATATCCCACGGGGGTAAAATTGAAAAAAGTTGAAAAAAAAATTTTCTTGGACTTAGTCATTTTTCCGGCGTTTATCAGACTTTCAGATAGGGGAAATGTCAGTGAGCGTTCCGATTTCTTTTCCAGAGCGATTCGCCCAATGAGTCCTTGATATTTAGTCGTTTTCAGTCAATTTTCTGGATTTTTGAAAATTTCAATTTTTTGTGAAAATATCCACTAAATGAGGGAATAATATGTGTGAAGGTACCCCAGGAGAGTTCCAAATGTGTGTGGGTAGAATATATATCCCAAAGGGATAAAATTGAAAAAAGTTTAAAAAAATTTTTTTTTGGACTTAGTAATTTTTCCGGCGTTCATCAGACTTTCAGATAGGGGAAATGTCAGTGAGCATTCCGATTTCAGTTCCAGCTGATTCGCCCAATGAGTCCTTGATATTTAGTCGTTATCAGCCAATTTTCAGGATTTTTGAAAATTTCACTTTTTTGTGAAAATATCCACTAAATGAGGGCATAACATGTGTGAGGGTACCCCAGGAGAGTTCCAAATGTGTGTGGGTAGAATATATATCCCACGGGGGTAAAATTGAAAAAAGTTTAAAAGAAATTTTTTTTGGACTTAGTAATTTTTCCGGCGTTCATCAGACTTTCAGATAGGGGAAATGTCAGTGAGCATTCCGATTTCAGTTCCAGAGCGATTTGCCCAATGAGTCCTTGATATTTAGTCGTTTTCAGCCAATTTTCTGGATTTTAGAAAATTTCACTTTTTTGTGAAAATATCCACTAAATGAGGGCATAATATGTGTGAGGGTACCCCAGAAGAGTTCCAAATGTGTTTGGGTAGAATATATATCCCACAGGGGTAAAATTGAAAAAAGTTTAAAAAAAATTTTTTTTGGACTTAGTAATTTTTCCGGCGTTCATCAGACTTTCAGATAGGGGAAATGTCAGTGAGCATTCCGATTTCAGTTCCAGAGCGATTCGCCCAATGAGTCCTTGATATTTAGTCGTTTTCAGCCAATTTTCTGGATTTTTGAAAATTTCACTTTTTTGTGAAAGTATCCCCTAAATGAGGGAATAATATGTGTGAGGGTACCCCAGGAGAGTTCCAAATGTGTGTGGGTAGAATATGTATCCCACGGGGGTAAAATTGAAAAAAATTTAAAAAAAATTTTTTTTTGACTTAGTAATTTTTCCGGCGTTCATCACACTTTCAGATAGGGGAAATGTCAGTGAGCATTCCGATATTAGTTCCAGAGCGATTCGCCCAATGAGTCCTTGATATTTAGTCGTTTTCAGCCAATTTTCTGGATTTTTGAAAATTTCACTTTTTTGTGAAAATATCCACTAAATGATGGAATAATATGTGTGAGGGTACCCCAGGAGAGTTCCAAATGTGTGTGGGTAGAATATATATCCCACGGGGGTAAAATTGAAAAAAGTTGAAAAATTTTTTTTCTTGGACTTAGTCATTTTTCCGGCGTTTATCAGACTTTCAGATAGGGGAAATGTGAGTGAGCGTTCCGATTTCAGTTCCAGAGCGATTCGCCCAATGAGTCCTTGATATTTAGTCGTTTTCAGTTAATTTTCTAGATTTTTGAAAATTTCAATTTTTGGTGAAAATATCCACTAAATGAGGGAATAATATGTGTGAGGGTACCCCAGGAGAGTTCCAAATGTGTGTGGGTAGAATCTATATCCCAAAGGGATAAAATTGAAAAAAGTTAAAAAAAAATTTTTTTGGACTTAGTAATTTTTCCAGTGTTCATCAGACTTTCAGATAGGGGAAATGTCAGTGAGCATTCCGATTTCAGTTCCAGCTGATTCGCCCAAAGAGTCCTTGATATTTAGTCGTTTTCAGCCAATTTTCTGGATTTTTGAAAATTTCACTTTTTTGTGAAAATATCCACTAAATGAGGGAATAATATGTGTGAGGGTACACCAGAAGAGTTCCAAATGTGTGTGGGTAGAATATATATCCCACGGGCGTAAAATTGAAAAAAGTTTAAAAAAAAATTTTTTTGGACTTAGTAATTTTTCCGGCATTCATCAGACTTTCAGATAGGGGAAATGTCAGTGAGCATTCCGATTTCAGTTCCAGAGCGATTCGCCCAATGAGTCCTTGATATTTAGTCGTTATCAGCCAATTTTCAGGATTTTTGAAAATTTCACTTTTTTGTGAAAATATCCACTAAATGAGGGCATAATATGTGTGAGGGTACCCCAGGAGAGTTCCAAATGTGTGTGGGTAGAATATATATCCCACGGGGTAAAATTGAAAAAAGTTTCAAAAAATTTTTTCTTGGACTTAGTCATTTTTCCGGCGTTTATCAGACTTTCAGATAGGGGAAATGTCAGTGAGCGTTCCGATTTCAGTTCCAGAACGATTCGCCCAATGAGTCCTTGATATTTAGTCATTTTCAGCCAATTTTCTGGATTTTTGAAAATTTCACTTTTTTGTGAAAATATCCACTAAATGAGGGAATAATATGTGTGAGGGTACCCCAGGAGAGTTCCAAATGTGTGTGGGTAGAATATATATCCCACGGGGGTCTAATTGAAAAAAGTTTAAAAGAAATTTTTTTTGGACTTAGTAATTTTCCGGCGTTCATCAGACTTTCAGATAGGGGAAATGTCAGTGAGCATTCCGATTTCAGTTCCAGAGCGATTTGCCCAATGAGTCCTTGATATTTAGTCGTTTTCAGCCAATTTTCTGGATTTTAGAAAATTTCACTTTTTTGTGAAAATATCCACTAAATGAGGGCATAATATGTGTGAGGGTACCCCAGAAGAGTTCCAAATGTGTGTGGGTAGAATATATATCCCACAGGGGTAAAATTGAAAAAAGTTTTAAAAAAAATTTTTTGGACTTAGTAATTTTTCCGGCGTTCATCAGACTTTCAGATAGGGGAAATGTCAGTGAGCATTCCGATTTCAGTTCCAGAGCGATTCGCCCAATGAATCCTTGATATTTAGTCGTTTTCAGTCAATTTTCTGGATTTTTGAAAATTTCACTTTTTTGTGAAAATATCCACTAAATGATGGAATAATATGTGTGAGGGTACCCCAGAAGAGTTCCAAATGTGTGTGGGTAGAATATATATCCAACGGGGATAAAATTGAAAAAAGTTGAAAAAAAATTTTTTTTGGACTTAGTAATTTTTCCGGCGTTTATCAGACTTTCAGATAGGGGAAATGTCAGTGAGCATTCCGATTTCAGTTCCAGAGCGATTTGCCCAATGAGTCCTTGATATTTAGTCGTTTTCAGCTAATTTTCTGGATTTTTGAAAATTTCACTTTTTTGTGAAAATATCCACTAAATGAGGGAATAATATGTGTGAGGGTACCCCAGAAGAGTTCCAAATGTGTGTGGGTAGAATATATATCCCACAGGGGTAAAATTGAAAAAAGTTTTAAAAAAAATTTTTTGGACTTAGTAATTTTTCCGGCGTTCATCAGACTTTCATATAGGGGAAATGTCAGTGAGCATTCCGATTTCAGTTCCAGAGCGATTCGCCCAATGAGTCCTTGATATTTAGTCGTTTTCAATTTTCTGGATTTTTGAAAATTTCACTTTTTTGTGAAAATATCCACTAAATGATGGAATAATATGTGTGAGGGTACCCCAGGAGAGTTCCAAATGTGTGTGGGTAGAATATATATCCAACGGGGATAAAATTGAAAAAAGTTGAAAAAAAATTTTTTTTGGACTTAGTAATTTTTCCGGCGTTTATCAGACTTTCAGATAGGGGAAATGTCAGTGAGCATTCCGATTTCAGTTCCAGAGCGATTCGCCCAATGAGTCCTTGATATTTAGTCGTTTTCAGCCAATTTTCTGGATTTTTGAAAATTTCACTTTTTTGTGAAAATATCCACTAAATGAGGGCATAATATGTGTGAGGGTACCCCAGAAGAGTTCCAAATGTGTGTGGGTAGAATATATATCCCACGGGCGTAAAATTGAAAAAAGTTTAAAAAAAAATTTTTTTGGACTTAGTAATTTTTCCGGCGTTCATCAGACTTTCAGATAGGGGAAATGTCAGTGAGCATTCCGATTTCAGTTCCAGAGCGATTCGCCCAATGAGTCCTTGATATTTAGTCGTTATCAGCCAATTTTCAGGATTTTTGAAAATTTCACTTTTTTGTGAAAATATCCACTAAATGAGGGCATAATATGTGTGAGGGTACCCCAGGAGAGTTCCAAATGTGTGTGGGTAGAATATATATCCCACGGGGTAAAATTGAAAAAAGTTTAAAAAAATTTTTTTGGACTTAGTAATTTTTCCGGCGTTCATCAGACTTTCAGATAGGGGAAATGTCAGTGAGCATTCCGATTTCAGTTCCAGAGCGATTCGCCCAATGAGTCCTTGATATTTAGTCGTTATCAGCCAATTTTCAGGATTTTTGAAAATTTCACTTTTTTGTGAAAATATCCACTAAATGAGGGCATAATATGTGTGAGGGTACCCCAGGAGAGTTCCAAATGTGTGTGGGTAGAATATATATCCCACGGGGTAAAATTGAAAAAAGTTTAAAAAAATTTTTTCTTGGACTTAGTCATTTTTCCGGCGTTTATCAGACTTTCAGATAGGGGAAATGTCAGTGAGCGTTCCAATTTCAGTTCCAGAACGATTTGCCCAATGAGTCCTTGATATTTAGTCGTTTTCAGCCAATTTTCTGGATTTTAGAAAATTTCACTTTTTTGTGAAAATATCCACTAAATGAGGGCATAATATGTGTGAGGGTACCCCAGAAGAGTTCCAAAATGTGTGGGTAGAATATATATCCCACAGGGGTAAAATTGAAAAAAGTTTTAAAAAAAATTTTTTGGACTTAGTAATTTTTCCGGCGTTCATCAGACTTTCAGATAGGGGAAATGTCAGTGAGCATTCCGATTTCAGTTCCAGAGCGATTCGCCCAATGAGTCCTTGATATTTAGTCGTTTTCAGTCAATTTTCTGGATTTTTGAAAATTTCACTTTTTTGTGAAAATATCCACTAAATGATGGAATAATATGTGTGAGGGTACCCCAGGAGAGTTCCAAATGTGTGTGGGTAGAATATATATCCAACGGGGATAAAATTGAAAAAAGTTGAAAAAAAATTTTTTTTGGACTTAGTAATTTTTCCGGCGTTTATCAGACTTTCAGATAGGGGAAATGTCAGTGAGCATTCCGATTTCAGTTCCAGAGCGATTCGCCCAATGAGTCCTTGATATTTAGTCGTTTTCAGCCAATTTTCTGGATTTTTGAAAATTTCACTTTTTTGTGAAAATATCCACTAAATGAGGGAATAATATGTGTGAGGGTACCCCAGGAGAGTTCCAAATGTGTGTGGGTAGAATATATATCCCACGGGGGTAAAATTGAAAAAAGTTTAAAAAAAAATTTTTTTGGACTTAGTAATTTTTCCGGCGTTCATCAGACTTTCAGATAGGGGAAATGTCAGTGAGCATTCCGATTTCAGTTCCAGAGCGATTCGCCCAATGAGTCCTTGATATTTAGTCGTTTTCAGCCAATTTTCTGGATTTTTGAAAATTTCACTTTTTTGTGAAAATATCCACTAAATGAGGGAATAATATGTGTGAGGGTACCCCAGAAGAGTTCCAAATGTGTGTGGGTAGAATATATATCCCACAGGGGTAAAATTGAAAAAAGTTTTAAAAAAAATTTTTTGGACTTAGTAATTTTTCCGGCATTCATCAGACTTTCAGATAGGGGAAATGTCAGTGAGCATTCCGATTTCAGTTCCAGAGCGATTCGCCCAATGAGTCCTTGATATTTAGTCGTTATCACCCAATTTTCAGGATTTTTGAAAATTTCACTTTTTTGTGAAAATATCCACTAAATGAGGGCATAATATGTGTGAGGGTACCCCAGGAGAGTTCCAAATGTGTGTGGGTAGAATATATATCCCACGGGGTAAAATTGAAAAAAGTTTAAAAAATTTTTTTCTTGGACTTAGTCATTTTTCCGGCGTTTATCAGACTTTCAGATAGGGGAAATGTCAGTGAGCGTTCCGATTTCAGTTCCAGAACGATTTGCCCAATGAGTCCTTGATATTTAGTCGTTTTCAGCCAATTTTCTGGATTTTAGAAAATTTCACTTTTTTGTGAAAATATCCACTAAATGAGGGCATAATATGTGTGAGGGTACCCCAGAAGAGTTCCAAATGTGTGTGGGTAGAATATATATCCCACAGGGGTAAAATTGAAAAAAGTTTTAAAAAAAATTTTTTGGACTTAGTAATTTTTCCGGCGTTCATCAGACTTTCAGATAGGGGAAATGTCAGTGAGCATTCCGATTTCAGTTCCAGAGCGATTCGCCCAATGAGTCCTTGATATTTAGTCGTTTTCAGTCAATTTTCTGGATTTTTGAAAATTTCACTTTTTTGTGAAAATATCCACTAAATGATGGAATAATATGTGTGAGGGTACCCCAGAAGAGTTTCAAATGTGTGTGGGTAGAATATATATCCCACAGGGGTAAAATTGAAAAAAGTTTTAAAAAAAATTTTTTGGACTTAGTAATTTTTCCGGCGTTCATCAGACTTTCAGATAGGGGAAATGTCAGTGAGCATTCCGATTTCTTTTCCAGAGCGATTCGCCCAATGAGTCAATGATATTTAGTCGTTTTCAGCCAATTTTCTGGATTTTTGAAAATTTCACTTTTTTGTGAAAATATCCACTAAATGATGGAATAATATGTGTGAGGGTACCCCAGGAGAGTTCCAAATGTGTGTGGGTAGAATATATATCCAACGGGGATAAAATTGAAAAAAGTTGAAAAAAAATTTTTTTTGGACTTAGTAATTTTTCCGGCGTTTATCAGACTTTCAGATAGGGGAAATGTCAGTGAGCATTCCGATTTCAGTTCCAGAGCGATTAGCCCAATGAGTCCTTGATATTTAGTCGTTTTCAGCCAATTTTCTGGATTTTTGAAAATTTCACTTTTTTGTGAAAATATCCACTAAATGAGGGAATAATATGTGTGAGGGTACCCCAGGAGAGTTCCAAATGTGTGTGGGTAGAATATATATCCCACGGGGTAAAATTGAAAAAAATTTAAAAAAATTTTTTTTGGACTTAGTAATTTTTCCGGCGTTCATCAGACTTTCAGATAGGGGAAATGTCAGTGAGCATTCCGATTTCAGTTCCAGAGCGATTTGCCCAATGAGTCCTTGATATTTAGTCGTTTTCAGCCAATTTTCTGGATTTTAGAAAATTTCACTTTTTTGTGAAAATATCCACTAAATGAGGGCATAATATGTGTGAGGGTACCCCAGAAGAGTTCCAAATGTGTGTGGGTAGAATATATATCCCACGGGCGTAAAATTGAAAAAAGTTTAAAAAAAAATTTTTTTGGACTTAGTAATTTTTCCGGCGTTCATCAGACTTTCAGATAGGGGAAATGTCAGTGAGCATTCCGATTTCAGTTCCAGAGCGATTCGCCCAATGAGTCCTTGATATTTAGTCGTTATCAGCCAATTTTCAGGATTTTTGAAAATTTCACTTTTTTGTGAAAATATCCACTAAATGAGGGCATAATATGTGTGAGGGTACCCCAGGAGAGTTCCAAATGTGTGTGGGTAGAATATATATCCCACGGGGTAAAATTGAAAAAAGTTTAAAAAAATTTTTTCTTGGACTTAGTCATTTTTCCGGCGTTTATCAGACTTTCAGATAGGGGAAATGTCAGTGAGCGTTCCGATTTCAGTTCCAGAACGATTTGCCCAATGAGTCCTTGATATTTAGTCGTTTTCAGCCAATTTTCTGGATTTTAGAAAATTTCACTTTTTTGTGAAAATATCCACTAAATGAGGGCATAATGAGGGTACCCCAGAAGAGTTCCAAATGTGTGTGGGTAGAATATATATCCCACAGGGGTAAAATTGAAAAAAGTTTTAAAAAAAATTTTTTGGACTTAGTAATTTTTCCGGCGTTCATCAGACTTTCAGATAGGGGAAATGTCAGTGAGCATTCCGATTTCAGTTCCAGAACGATTCGCCCAATGAGTCCTTGATATTTAGTCGTTTTCAGTCAATTTTCTGGATTTTTGAAAATTTCACTTTTTTGTGAAAATATCCACTAAATGATGGAATAATATGTGTGAGGGTACCCCAGGAGAGTTCCAAATGTGTGTGGGTAGAATATATATCCAACGGGGATA
This sequence comes from Phyllobates terribilis, assembly GCF_046119375.1. Taxonomy (NCBI): domain Eukaryota; kingdom Metazoa; phylum Chordata; class Amphibia; order Anura; family Dendrobatidae; genus Phyllobates; species Phyllobates terribilis. The sequence goes on along the minus strand of NW_027362805.1, from coordinate 7,988,918 downwards.
AAATTGAAAAAAGTTGAAAAAAAATTTTTTTTGGACTTAGTAATTTTTCCGGCGTTTATCAGACTTTCAGATAGGGGAAATGTCAGTGAGCATTCCGATTTCAGTTCCAGAGCGATTTGCCCAATGAGTCCTTGATATTTAGTCGTTTTCAGCCAATTTTCTGGATTTTTGAAAATTTCACTTTTTTGTGAAAATATCCACTAAATGAGGGAATAATATGTGTGAGGGTACCCCAGGAGAGTTCCAAATGTGTGTGGGTAGAATATATATCCCACGGGGGTAAAATTGAAAAAAGTTTAAAAGAAATTTTTTTTGGACTTAGTAATTTTCCGGCGTTCATCAGACTTTCAGATAGGGGAAATGTCAGTGAGCATTCCGATTTCAGTTCCAGAGCGATTTGCCCAATGAGTCCTTGATATTTAGTCGTTTTCAGCCAATTTTCTGGATTTTAGAAAATTTCACTTTTTTGTGAAAATATCCACTAAATGAGGGCATAATATGTGTGAGGGTACCCCAGAAGAGTTCCAAATGTGTGTGGGTAGAATATATATCCCACAGGGGTAAAATTGAAAAAAGTTTTAAAAAAAATTTTTTGGACTTAGTAATTTTTCCGGCGTTCATCAGACTTTCAGATAGGGGAAATGTCAGTGAGCATTCCGATTTCAGTTCCAGAGCGATTCGCCCAATGAGTCCTTGATATTTAGTCGTTTTCAGTCAATTTTCTGGATTTTTGAAAATTTCACTTTTTTGTGAAAATATCCACTAAATGATGGAATAATATGTGTGAGGGTACCCCAGGAGAGTTCCAAATGTGTGTGGGTAGAATATATATCCAACGGGGATAAAATTGAAAAAAGTTGAAAAAAAATTTTTTTTGGACTTAGTAATTTTTCCGGCGTTTATCAGACTTTCAGATAGGGGAAATGTCAGTGAGCATTCCGATTTCAGTTCCAGAGCGATTTGCCCAATGAGTCCTTGATATTTAGTCGTTTTCAGCCAATTTTCTGGATTTTTGAAAATTTCACTTTTTTGTGAAAATATCCACTAAATGAGGGAATAATATGTATGAGGGTACCCCAGGAGAGTTCCAAATGTGTGTGGGTAGAATATATATCCAACGGGGATAAAATTGAAAAAAGTTGAAAAAAAATTTTTTTTGGACTTAGTAATTTTTCCGGCGTTTATCAGACTTTCAGATAGGGGAAATGTCAGTGAGCATTCCGATTTCAGTTCCAGAGCGATTCGCCCAATGAGTCCTTGATATTTAGTCGTTTTCAGCCAATTTTCTGGATTTTTGAAAATTTCAATTTTTTGTGAAAATATCCACTAAATGAGGGAATAATATGTGTGAGGGTACCCCAGGAGAGTTCCAAATGTGTGTGGGTAGAATATATATCCCACGGGGGTAAAATTGAAAAAAGTTTAAAAGAAATTTTTTTTGGACTTAGTAATTTTCCGGCGTTCATCAGACTTTCAGATAGGGGAAATGTCAGTGAGCATTCCGATTTCAGTTCCAGAGCGATTTGCCCAATGAGTCCTTGATATTTAGTCGTTTTCAGCCAATTTTCTGGATTTTAGAAAATTTCACTTTTTTGTGAAAATATCCACTAAATGAGGGCATAATATGTGTGAGGGTACCCCAGAAGAGTTCCAAATGTGTGTGGGTAGAATATATATCCCACGGGGTAAAATTGAAAAAAGTTTAAAAAATTTTTTTCTTGGACTTAGTCATTTTTCCGGCGTTTATCAGACTTTCAGATAGGGGAAATGTCAGTGAGCGTTCCGATTTCAGTTCCAGAACGATTTGCCCAATGAGTCCTTGATATTTAGTCGTTTTCAGCCAATTTTCTGGATTTTAGAAAATTTCACTTTTTTTGTGAAAATATCCACTAAATGAGGGCATAATATGTGTGAGGGTACCCCAGAAGAGTTCCAAATGTGTGTGGGTAGAATATATATCCCACAGGGGTAAAATTGAAAAAAGTTTTAAAAAAAATTTTTTGGACTTAGTAATTTTTCCGGCGTTCATCAGACTTTCAGATAGGGGAAATGTCAGTGAGCATTCCGATTTCAGTTCCAGAGCGATTCGCCCAATGAGTCCTTGATATTTAGTCGTTTTCAGTCAATTTTCTGGATTTTTGAAAATTTCACTTTTTTGTGAAAATATCCACTAAATGATGGAATAATATGTGTGAGGGTACCCCAGGAGAGTTCCAAATGTGTGTGGGTAGAATATATATCCAACGGGGATAAAATTGAAAAAAGTTGAAAAAAAATTTTTTTTGGACTTAGTAATTTTTCCGGCGTTTATCAGACTTTCAGATAGGGGAAATGTCAGTGAGCATTCCGATTTCAGTTCCAGAGCGATTTGCCCAATGAGTCCTTGATATTTAGTCGTTTTCAGCCAATTTTCTGGATTTTTGAAAATTTCACTTTTTTGTGAAAATATCCACTAAATGAGGGAATAATATGTGTGAGGGTACCCCAGAAGAGTTCCAAATGTGTGTGGGTAGAATATATATCCCACAGGGGTAAAATTGAAAAAAGTTTTAAAAAAAATTTTTTGGACTTAGTAATTTTTCCGGCGTTCATCAGACTTTCAGATAGGGGAAATGTCAGTGAGCATTCCGATTTCAGTTCCAGAGCGATTCGCCCAATGAGTCCTTGATATTTAGTCGTTATCAGCCAATTTTCAGGATTTTTGAAAATTTCACTTTTTTGTGAAAATATCCACTAAATGAGGGCATAATATGTGTGAGGGTACCCCAGGAGAGTTCCAAATGTGTGTGGGTAGAATATATATCCCACGGGGTAAAATTGAAAAAAGTTTAAAAAATTTTTTTCTTGGACTTAGTCATTTTTCCGGCGTTTATCAGACTTTCAGATAGGGGAAATGTCAGTGAGCGTTCCGATTTCATTTCCAGAACGATTTGCCCAATGAGTCCTTGATATTTAGTCGTTTTCAGCCAATTTTCTGGATTTTAGAAAATTTCACTTTTTTGTGAAAATATCCACTAAATGAGGGCATAATATGTGTGAGGGTACCCCAGAAGAGTTCCAAATGTGTGTGGGTAGAATATATATCCCACAGGGGTAAAATTGAAAAAAGTTTTAAAAAAAATTTTTTGGACTTAGTAATTTTTCCGGCGTTCATCAGACTTTCAGATAGGGGAAATGTCAGTGAGCATTCCGATTTCAGTTCCAGAGCGATTCGCCCAATGAGTCCTTGATATTTAGTCGTTTTCAGTCAATTTTCTGGATTTTTGAAAATTTCACTTTTTTGTGAAAATATCCACTAAATGATGGAATAATATGTGTGAGGGTACCCCAGGAGAGTTCCAAATGTGTGTGGGTAGAATATATATCCAACGGGGATAAAATTGAAAAAAGTTGAAAAAAAATTTTTTTTGGACTTAGTAATTTTTCCGGCGTTTATCAGACTTTCAGATAGGGGAAATGTCAGTGAGCATTCCGATTTCAGTTCCAGAGCGATTTGCCCAATGAGTCCTTGATATTTAGTCGTTTTCAGCCAATTTTCTGGATTTTAGAAAATTTCACTTTTTTGTGAAAATATCCACTAAATGAGGGCATAATATGTGTGAGGGTACCCCAGAAGAGTTCCAAATGTGTGTGGGTAGAATATATATCCCACAGGGGTAAAATTGAAAAAAGTTTTAAAAAAAATTTTTTGGACTTAGTAATTTTTCCGGCGTTCATCAGACTTTCAGGTAGGGGAAATGTCAGTGAGCATTCCGATTTCAGTTCCAGAGCGATTCGCCCAATGAGTCCTTGATATTTAGTCGTTTTCAGTCAATTTTCTGGATTTTTGAAAATTTAACTTTTTTGTGAAAATATCCACTAAATGATGGAATAATATGTGTGAGGGTACCCCAGGAGAGTTCCAAATGTGTGTGGGTAGAATATATATCCAACGGGGATAAAATTGAAAAAAGTTGAAAAAAAATTTTTTTGGGACTTAGTAATTTTTCCGGCGTTTATCAGACTTTCAGATAGGGGAAATGTCAGTGAGCATTCCGATTTCAGTTCCAGAGCGATTCGCCCAATGAGTCCTTGATATTTAGTCGTTTTCAGCCAATTTTCTGGATTTTTGAAAATTTCACTTTTTTGTGAAAATATCCACTAAATGAGGGAATAATATGTGTGAGGGTACCCCAGGAGAGTTCCAAATGTGTGTGGGTAGAATATATATCCCACGGGGTAAAATTTAAAAAAATTTAAAAAAATTTTTTTTGGACTTAGTAATTTTTCCGGCGTTCATCAGACTTTCAGATAGGGGAAATGTCAGTGAGCATTCCGATTTCAGTTCCAGAGCGATTTGCCCAATGAGTCCTTGATATTTAGTCGTTTTCAGCCAATTTTCTGGATTTTAGAAAATTTCACTTTTTTGTGAAAATATCCACTAAATGAGGGCATAATATGTGTGAGGGTACCCCAGAAGAGTTCCAAATGTGTGTGGGTAGAATATATATCCCACGGGCGTAAAATTGAAAAAAGTTTAAAAAAAAATTTTTTTGGACTTAGTAATTTTTCCGGCGTTCATCAGACTTTCAGATAGGGGAAATGTCAGTGAGCATTCCGATTTCAGTTCCAGAGCGATTCGCCCAATGAGTCCTTGATATTTAGTCGTTATCAGCCAATTTTCAGGATTTTTGAAAATTTCACTTTTTTGTGAAAATATCCACTAAATGAGGGCATAATATGTGTGAGGGTACCCCAGGAGAGTTCCAAATGTGTGTGGGTAGAATATATATCCCACGGGGTAAAATTGAAAAAAGTTTAAAAAAATTTTTTTGGACTTAGTCATTTTTCCGGCGTTCATCAGACTTTCAGATAGGGGAAATGTCAGTGAGCATTCCGATTTCAGTTCCAGAGCGATTCGCCCAATGAGTCCTTGATATTTAGTCGTTATCAGTCAATTTTCAGGATTTTTGAAAATTTCACTTTTTTGTGAAAATATCCACTAAATGAGGGCATAATATGTGTGAGGGTACCCCAGGAGAGTTCCAAATGTGTGTGGGTAGAATATATATCCCACGGGGTAAAATTGAAAAAAGTTTAAAAAAATTTTTTCTTGGACTTAGTCATTTTTCCGGCGTTTATCAGACTTTCAGATAGGGGAAATGTCAGTGAGCGTTCCGATTTCAGTTCCAGAACGATTTGCCCAATGAGTCCTTGATATTTAGTCGTTTTCAGCCAATTTTCTGGATTTTAGAAAATTTCACTTTTTTGTGAAAATATCCACTAAATGAGGGCATAATATGTGTGAGGGTACCCCAGAAGAGTTCCAAATGTGTGTGGGTAGAATATATATCCCACAGGGGTAAAATTGAAAAAAGTTTTAAAAAAAATTTTTTGGACTTAGTAATTTTTCCGGCGTTCATCAGACTTTCAGATAGGGGAAATGTCAGTGAGCATTCCGATTTCAGTTCCAGAGCGATTCGCCCAATGAGTCCTTGATATTTAGTCGTTTTCAGTCAATTTTCTGGATTTTTGAAAATTTCACTTTTTTGTGAAAATATCCACTAAATGATGGAATAATATGTGTGAGGGTACCCCAGGAGAGTTCCAAATGTGTGTGGGTAGAATATATATCCAACGGGGATAAAATAGAAAAAAGTTGAAAAAAAATTTTTTTTGAACTTAGTAATTTTTCCGGCGTTTATCAGACTTTCAGATAGGGGAAATGTCAGTGAGCATACCGATTTCAGTTCCAGAGCGATTTGCCCAATGAGTCCTTGATATTTAGTCGTTTTCAGCCAATTTTCTGTATTTTTGAAAATTTCACTTTTTTGTGAAAATATCCACTAAATGAGGGAATAATATGTGTGAGGGTACCCCAGGAGAGTTCCAAATGTGTGTGGGTAGAATATATATCCAACGGGGATAAAATTGAAAAAAGTTGAAAAAAAATTTTTTTTGGACTTAGTAATTTTTCCGGCGTTTATCAGACTTTCAGATAGGGGAAATGTCAGTGAGCATTCCGATTTCAGTTCCAGAGCGATTCGCCCAATGAGTCCTTGATATTTAGTCGTTTTCAACCAATTTTCTGGATTTTTGAAAATTTCACTTTTTTGTGAAAATATCCACTAAATGAGGGAATAATATGTGTGAGGGTACCCCAGGAGAGTTCCAAATGTGTGTGGGTAGAATATATATCCCACGGGGGTAAAATTGAAAAAAGTTTAAAAGAAATTTTTTTTGGACTTAGTAATTTTCCGGCGTTCATCAGACTTTCAGATAGGGGAAATGTCAGTGAGCATTCCGATTTCAGTTCCAGAGCGACTTGCCCAATGAGTCCTTGATATTTAGTCGTTTTCAGCCAATTTTCTGGATTTTAGAAAATTTCACTTTTTTGTGAAAATATCCACTAAATGAGGGCATAATATGTGTGAGGGTACCCCAGAAGAGTTCCAAATTTGTGTGGGTAGAATATATATCCCACAGGGGTAAAATTGAAAAAAGTTTTAAAAAAAATTTTTTGGACTTAGTAATTTTTCCGGCGTTCATCAGACTTTCAGATAGGGGAAATGTCAGTGAGCATTCCGATTTCAGTTCCAGAGCGATTCGCCCAATGAGTCCTTGATATTTAGTCGTTTTCAGTCAATTTTCTGGATTTTTGAAAATTTCACTTTTTTGTGAAAATATCCACTAAATGATGGAATAATATGTGTGAGGGTACCCCAGGAGAGTTCCAAATGTGTGTGGGTAGAATATATATCCCACAGGGGTAAAATTGAAAAAAGTTTTAAAAAAAATTTTTTGGACTTAGTAATTTTTCCGGCGTTCATCAGACTTTCAGATAGGGGAAATGTCAGTGAGCATTCCGATTTCAGTTCCAGAGCGATTCGCCCAATGAGTCCTTGATATTTAGTCGTTTTCAGTCAATTTTCTGGATTTTTGAAAATTTCACTTTTTTGTGAAAATATCCACTAAATGATGGAATAATATGTGTGAGGGTACCCCAGGAGAGTTCCAAATGTGTGTGGGTAGAATATATATCCAACGGGGATAAAATTGAAAAAAGTTGAAAAAAAATTTTTTTTGGACTTAGTAATTTTTCCGGCGTTTATCAGACTTTCAGATAGGGGAAATGTCAGTGAGCATTCCGATTTCAGTTCCAGAGCGATTTGCTCAATGAGTCCTTGATATTTAGTCGTTTTCAGCCAATTTTCTGGATTTTTGAAAATTTCACTTTTTTGTGAAAATATCCACTAAATGAGGGAATAATATGTGTGAGGGTACCCCAGAAGAGTTCCAAATGTGTGTGGGTAGAATATATATCCCACAGGGGTAAAATTGAAAAAAGTTTTAAAAAAAATTTTTTGGACTTAGTAATTTTTCCGGCGTTCATCAGACTTTCAGATAGGGGAAATGTCAGTGAGCATTCCGATTTCAGTTCCAGAGCGATTCGCCCAATGAGTCCTTGATATTTAGTCGTTTTCAGCCAATTTTCTGGATTTTTGAAAATTTCACTTTTTTGTGAAAATATCCACTAAATGAGGGAATAATATGTGTGAGGGTACCCCAGGAGAGTTCCAAATGTGTGTGGGTAGAATATATATCCCACGGGGTAAAATTGAAAAAAGTTTAAAAAAATTTTTTTTGGACTTAGTAATTTTTCCGGCGTTCATCAGACTTTCAGATAGGGGAAATGTCAGTGAGCATTCCGATTTCAGTTCCAGAGCGATTTGCCCAATGAGTCCTTGATATTTAGTCGTTTTCAGCCAATTTTCTGGATTTTAGAAAATTTCACTTTTTTGTGAAAATATCCACTAAATGAGGGCATAATATGTGTGAGGGTACCCCAGAAGAGTTCCAAATGTGTGTGGGTAGAATATATATCCCACAGGGGTAAAATTGAAAAAAGTTTTAAAAAAAATTTTTTGGACTTAGTAATTTTTCCGGCGTTCATCAGACTTTCAGATAGGGGAAATGTCAGTGAGCATTCCGATTTCAGTTCCAGAGCGATTCGCCCAATGAGTCCTTGATATTTAGTCGTTTTCAGCCAATTTTCTGGATTTTTGAAAATTTCACTTTTTTGTGAAAATATCCACTAAATGATGGAATAATATGTGTGAGGGTACCCCAGGAGAGTTCCAAATGTGTGTGGGTAGAATATATATCCAACGGGGATAAAATTGAAAAAAGTTGAAAAAAAATTTTTTTTGGACTTAGTAATTTTTCAGGCGTTTATCAGACTTTCAGATAGGGGAAATGTCAGTGAGCATTCCGATTTCAGTTCCAGAGCGATTCGCCCAATGAGTTCTTGATATTTAGTCGTTATCAGCCAATTTTCTGGATTTTTGAAAATTTCACTTTTTTGTGAAAATATCCACTAAATGAGGGCATAATATGTGTGAGGGTACCCCAGCAGAGTTCCAAATGTGTGTGGGTAGAATATATATCCCACAGGGGTAAAATTGAAAAAAGTTTAAAAAAAATTTTTTTTGGACTTAGTAATTTTTCCGGCGTTCATCAGACTTTCAGATAGGGGAAATGTCAGTGAGCATTCCGATTTCAGTTCCAGAGCGATTCGCCCAATGAGTCCTTGATATTTAGTCATTTTCAGCCAATTTTCTGAATTTTTGAAAATTTCACTTTTTTGTGAAAATATCCACTAAATGAGGGAATAATATGTGTGAGGGTACCCCAGGAGAGTTCCAAATGTGTGTGGGTAGAATATATATCCCAAGGGGATAAAATTGAAAAAAGTTTAAAAAAAATTTTTTTGGACTTAGTAATTTTTCCGGCGTTCATCAGACTTTCAGATAGGGGAAATGTCAGTGAGCATTCCGATTTCAGTTCCAGAGCGATTCGCCCAATGAGTCCTTGATATTTAGTCGTTTTCAGCCAATTTTCTGGATTTTTGAAAATTTCACTTTTTTGTGAAAATATCCACTAAATGATGGAATAATATGTGTGAGGGTACCCCAGGAGAGTTCCAAATGTGTGTGGGTAGAATATATATCCAACGGGGATAAAATTGAAAAAAGTTGAAAAAAAATTTTTTTTGGACTTAGTAATTTTTCCGGCGTTTATCAGACTTTCAGATAGGGGAAATGTCAGTGAGCATTCCGCTTTCAGTTCCAGAGCGATTCGCCCAATGAGTTCTTGATATTTAGTCGTTATCAGCCAATTTTCTGGATTTTTGAAAATTTCACTTTTTTGTGAAAATATCCACTAAATGAGGGCATAATATGTGTGAGGGTACACCAGGAGAGTTCCAAATGTGTGTGGGTAGAATATATATCCCACGGGGGTAAAACTGAAAAAAGTTTAAAAGAAATTTTTTTTGGACTTAGTAATTTTTCCGGCGTTCATCAGACTTTCAGATAGGGGAAATGTCAGTGAGCATTCCGATTTCAGTTCCAGCTGATTCGCCCAATGAGTCGTTGATATTTAGTCGTTTTTAGCCAATTTTCTGGATTTTTGAAAATTTCACTTTTTTGTGAAAATATCCACTAAATGAGGGAATAATATGTGTGAGGGTACCCCAGGAGAGTTCCAAACGTGTGTGGGTAGAATATATATCCCACGGGGTAAAATTGAAAAAAGTTTAAAAAAATTTTTTTTGGACTTAGTAATTTTTCCGGCGTTCATCAGACTTTCAGATAGGGGAAAATGTCAGTGAGCATTCCGATTTCAGTTCCAGAGCGATTTGCCCAATGAGTCCTTGATATTTAGTCGTTTTCAGCCAATTTTCGGGATTTTAGAAAATTTCTCTTTTTTGTGAAAATATCCACTAAATGAGGGCATAATATGTGTGAGGGTACCCCAGGAGAGTTCCAAATGTGTGTGGGTAGAATATATATCCCACGGGGGTAAAATTGAAAAAAGTTTAAAAGAAATTTTTTTTGGACTTAGTAATTTTCCGGCGTTCATCAGACTTTCAGATAGGGGAAATGTCAGTGAGCATTCCGATTTCAGTTCCAGAGCGATTTGCCCAATGAGTCCTTGATATTTAGTCGTTTTCAGCCAATTTTCTGGATTTTAGAAAATTTCACTTTTTTGTGAAAATATCCACTAAATGAGGGCATAATATGTGTGAGGGTACCCCAGAAGAGTTCCAAATGTGTGTGGGTAGAATATATATCCCACAGGGGTAAAATTGAAAAAAGTTTTAAAAAAAATTTTTTGGACTTAGTAATTTTTCCGGCGTTCATCAGACTTTCAGATAGGGGAAATGTCAGTGAGCATTCCGATTTCAGTTCCAGAGAGATTCGCCCAATGAGTCCTTGATATTTAGTCGTTTTCAGTCAATTTCCTGGATTTTTGAAAATTTCACTTTTTTGTGAAAATATCCACTAAATGATGGAATAATATGTGTGAGGGTACCCCAGGAGAGTTCCAAATGTGTGTGGGTAGAATATATATCCAACGGGGATAAAATTGAAAAAAGTTGAAAAAAAAATTTTTTTGGACTTAGTAATTTTTCCGGCGTTTATCAGACTTTCAGATAGGGGAAATGTCAGTGAGCATTCCGATTTCAGTTCCAGAGCGATTTGCCCAATGAGTCCTTGATATTTAGTCGTTTTCAGCCAATTTTCTGGATTTTTGAAAATTTCTCTTTTTTGTGAAAATATCCACTAAATGAGGGAATAATATGTGTGAGGGTACCCCAGAAGAGTTCCAAATGTGTGTGGGTAGAATATATATCCAACGGGGATAAAATTGAAAAAAGTTGAAAAAAAATTTTTTTTGGACTTAGTAATTTTTCCGGCGTTTATCAGACTTTCAGATAGGGGAAATGTCAGTGAGCATTCCGATTTCAGTTCCAGAGCGATTTGCCCAATGAGTCCTTGATATTTAGTCGTTTTCAGCCAATTTTCTGGATTTTTGAAAATTTCACTTTTTTGTGAAAATATCCACTAAATGAGGGAATAATATGTGTGAGGGTACCCCAGAAGAGTTCCAAATGTGTGTGGGTAGAATATATATCCCACAGGGGTAAAATTGAAAAAAGTTTTAAAAAAAATTTTTTGGACTTAGTAATTTTTCCGGCGTTCATCAGACTTTCAGATAGGGGAAATGTCAGTGAGCATTCCGATTTCAGTTCCAGAGCGATTCGCCCAATGAGTCCTTGATATTTAGTCGTTTTCAGCCAATTTTCTGGATTTTTGAAAATTTCACTTTTTTGTGAAAATATCCACTAAATGAGGGAATAATATGTGTGAGGGTACCCCAGGAGAGTTCCAAATGTGTGTGGGTAGAATATATATCCCACGGGGTAAAATTGAAAAAAGTTTAAAAAAATTTTTTTTGGACTTAGTAATTTTTCCGGCGTTCATCAGACTTTCAGATAGGGGAAATGTCAGTGAGCATTCCGATTTCAGTTCCAGAGCGATTTGCCCAATGAGTCCTTGATATTTAGTCGTTTTCAGCCAATTTTCTGGATTTTAGAAAATTTCACTTTTTTGTGAAAATATCCACTAAATGAGGGCATAATATGTGTGAGGGTACCCCAGAAGAGTTCCAAATGTGTGTGGGTAGAATATATATCCCACAGGGGTAAAATTGAAAAAAGTTTTAAAAAAAATTTTTTGGACTTAGTAATTTTTCCGGCGTTCATCAGACTTTCAGATAGGGGAAATGTCAGTGAGCATTCCGATTTCAGTTCCAGAGCGATTCGCCCAATGAGTCCTTGATATTTAGTCGTTTTCAGCCAATTTTCTGGATTTTTGAAAATTTCACTTTTTTGTGAAAATATCCACTAAATGATGGAATAATATGTGTGAGGGTACCCCAGGAGAGTTCCAAATGTGTGTTGGTAGAATATATATCCCAAGGGGATAAAATTGAAAAAAGTTTAAAAAAAATTTTTTTGGACTTAGTAATTTTTCCGGCGTTCATCAGACTTTCAGATAGGGGAAATGTCAGTGAGCATTCCGATTTCAGTTCCAGAGCGATTCGCCCAATGAGTCCTTGATATTTAGTCGTTTTCAGCCAATTTTCTGGATTTTTGAAAATTTCACTTTTTTGTGAAAATATCCACTAAATGATGGAATAATATGTGTGAGGGTACCCCAGGAGAGTTCCAAATGTGTGTGGGTAGAATATATATCCAACGGGGATAAAATTGAAAAAAGTTGAAAAAAAATTTTTTTTGGACTTAGTAATTTTTCCGGCGTTTATCAGACTTTCAGATAGGGGAAATGTCAGTGAGCATTCCGCTTTCAGTTCCAGAGCGATTCGCCCAATGAGTTCTTGATATTTAGTCGTTATCAGCCAATTTTCTGGATTTTTGAAAATTTCACTTTTTTGTGAAAATATCCACTAAATGAGGGCATAATATGTGTGAGGGTACACCAGGAGAGTTCCAAATGTGTGTGGGTAGAATATATATCCCACGGGGGTAAAACTGAAAAAAGTTTAAAAGAAATTTTTTTTGGACTTAGTAATTTTTCCGGCGTTCATCAGACTTTCAGATAGGGGAAATGTCAGTGAGCATTCCGATTTCAGTTCCAGCTGATTCGCCCAATGAGTCGTTGATATTTAGTCGTTTTTAGCCAATTTTCTGGATTTTTGAAAATTTCACTTTTTTGTGAAAATATCCACTAAATGAGGGAATAATATGTGTGAGGGTACCCCAGGAGAGTTCCAAACGTGTGTGGGTAGAATATATATCCCACGGGGTAAAATTGAAAAAAGTTTAAAAAAATTTTTTTTGGACTTAGTAATTTTTCCGGCGTTCATCAGACTTTCAGATAGGGGAAAATGTCAGTGAGCATTCCGATTTCAGTTCCAGAGCGATTTGCCCAATGAGTCCTTGATATTTAGTCGTTTTCAGCCAATTTTCGGGATTTTAGAAAATTTCTCTTTTTTGTGAAAATATCCACTAAATGAGGGCATAATATGTGTGAGGGTACCCCAGGAGAGTTCCAAATGTGTGTGGGTAGAATATATATCCCACGGGGGTAAAATTGAAAAAAGTTTAAAAGAAATTTTTTTTGGACTTAGTAATTTTCCGGCGTTCATCAGACTTTCAGATAGGGGAAATGTCAGTGAGCATTCCGATTTCAGTTCCAGAGCGATTTGCCCAATGAGTCCTTGATATTTAGTCGTTTTCAGCCAATTTTCTGGATTTTAGAAAATTTCACTTTTTTGTGAAAATATCCACTAAATGAGGGCATAATATGTGTGAGGGTACCCCAGAAGAGTTCCAAATGTGTGTGGGTAGAATATATATCCCACAGGGGTAAAATTGAAAAAAGTTTTAAAAAAAATTTTTTGGACTTAGTAATTTTTCCGGCGTTCATCAGACTTTCAGATAGGGGAAATGTCAGTGAGCATTCCGATTTCAGTTCCAGAGAGATTCGCCCAATGAGTCCTTGATATTTAGTCGTTTTCAGTCAATTTCCTGGATTTTTGAAAATTTCACTTTTTTGTGAAAATATCCACTAAATGATGGAATAATATGTGTGAGGGTACCCCAGGAGAGTTCCAAATGTGTGTGGGTAGAATATATATCCAACGGGGATAAAATTGAAAAAAGTTGAAAAAAAAATTTTTTTGGACTTAGTAATTTTTCCGGCGTTTATCAGACTTTCAGATAGGGGAAATGTCAGTGAGCATTCCGATTTCAGTTCCAGAGCGATTTGCCCAATGAGTCCTTGATATTTAGTCGTTTTCAGCCAATTTTCTGGATTTTTGAAAATTTCTCTTTTTTGTGAAAATATCCACTAAATGAGGGAATAATATGTGTGAGGGTACCCCAGAAGAGTTCCAAATGTGTGTGGGTAGAATATATATCCAACGGGGATAAAATTGAAAAAAGTTGAAAAAAAATTTTTTTTGGACTTAGTAATTTTTCCGGCGTTTATCAGACTTTCAGATAGGGGAAATGTCAGTGAGCATTCCGATTTCAGTTCCAGAGCGATTTGCCCAATGAGTCCTTGATATTTAGTCGTTTTCAGCCAATTTTCTGGATTTTTGAAAATTTCACTTTTTTGTGAAAATATCCACTAAATGAGGGAATAATATGTGTGAGGGTACCCCAGAAGAGTTCCAAATGTGTGTTGGTAGAATATATATCCCACAGGGGTAAAATTGAAAAAAGTTTTAAAAAAAATTTTTTGGACTTAGTAATTTTTCCGGCGTTCATCAGACTTTCAGATAGGGGAAATGTCAGTGAGCATTCCGATTTCAGTTCCAGAGCGATTCGCCCAATGAGTCCTTGATATTTAGTCGTTTTCAGCCAATTTTCTGGATTTTTGAAAATTTCACTTTTTTGTGAAAATATCCACTAAATGAGGGAATAATATGTGTGAGGGTACCCCAGGAGAGTTCCAAATGTGTGTGGGTAGAATATATATCCCACGGGGTAAAATTGAAAAAAGTTTAAAAAAATTTTTTTTGGACTTAGTAATTTTTCCGGCGTTCATCAGACTTTCAGATAGGGGAAATGTCAGTGAGCATTCCGATTTCAGTTCCAGAGCGATTTGCCCAATGAGTCCTTGATATTTAGTCGTTTTCAGCCAATTTTCTGGATTTTAGAAAATTTCACTTTTTTGTGAAAATATCCACTAAATGAGGGCATAATATGTGTGAGGGTACCCCAGAAGAGTTCCAAATGTGTGTGGGTAGAATATATATCCCACAGGGGTAAAATTGAAAAAAGTTTTAAAAAAAATTTTTTGGACTTAGTAATTTTTCCGGCGTTCATCAGACTTTCAGATAGGGGAAATGTCAGTGAGCATTCCGATTTCAGTTCCAGAGCGATTCGCCCAATGAGTCCTTGATATTTAGTCGTTTTCAGCCAATTTTCTGGATTTTTGAAAATTTCACTTTTTTGTGAAAATATCCACTAAATGATGGAATAATATGTGTGAGGGTACCCCAGGAGAGTTCCAAATGTGTGTGGGTAGAATATATATCCAACGGGGATAAAATTGAAAAAAGTTGAAAAAAAATTTTTTTTGGACTTAGTAATTTTTCAGGCGTTTATCAGACTTTCAGATAGGGGAAATGTCAGTGAGCATTCCGATTTCAGTTCCAGAGCGATTCGCCCAATGAGTTCTTGATATTTAGTCGTTATCAGCCAATTTTCTGGATTTTTGAAAATTTCACTTTTTTGTGAAAATATCCACTAAATGAGGGCATAATATGTGTGAGGGTACCCCAGCAGAGTTCCAAATGTGTGTGGGTAGAATATATATCCCACAGGGGTAAAATTGAAAAAAGTTTAAAAAAAATTTTTTTTGGACTTAGTAATTTCTCCGGCGTTCATCAGACTTTCAGATAGGGGAAATGTCAGTGAGCATTCCGATTTCAGTTCCAGAGCGATTCGCCCAATGAGTCCTTGATATTTAGTCATTTTCAGCCAATTTTCTGAATTTTTGAAAATTTCACTTTTTTGTGAAAATATCCACTAAATGAGGGAATAATATGTGTGAGGGTACCCCAGGAGAGTTCCAAATGTGTGTGGGTAGAATATATATCCCAAGGGGATAAAATTGAAAAAAGTTTAAAAAAAATTTTTTTGGACTTAGTAATTTTTCCGGCGTTCATCAGACTTTCAGATAGGGGAAATGTCAGTGAGCATTCCGATTTCAGTTCCAGAGCGATTCGCCCAATGAGTCCTTGATATTTAGTCGTTTTCAGCCAATTTTCTGGATTTTTGAAAATTTCACTTTTCTGTGAAAATATCCACTAAATGATGGAATAATATGTGTGAGGGTACCCCAGGAGAGTTCCAAATGTGTGTGGGTAGAATATATATCCAACGGGGATAAAATTGAAAAAAGTTGAAAAAAAATTTTTTTTGGACTTAGTAATTTTTCCGGCGTTTATCAGACTTTCAGATAGGGGAAATGTCAGTGAGCATTCCGCTTTCAGTTCCAGAGCGATTCGCCCAATGAGTTCTTGATATTTAGTCGTTATCAGCCAATTTTCTGGATTTTTGAAAATTTCACTTTTTTGTGAAAATATCCACTAAATGAGGGCATAATATGTGTGAGGGTACACCAGGAGAGTTCCAAATGTGTGTGGGTAGAATATATATCCCACGGGGGTAAAACTGAAAAAAGTTTAAAAGAAATTTTTTTTGGACTTAGTAATTTTTCCGGCGTTCATCAGACTTTCAGATAGGGGAAATGTCAGTGAGCATTCCGATTTCAGTTCCAGCTGATTCGCCCAATGAGTCGTTGATATTTAGTCGTTTTTAGCCAATTTTCTGGATTTTTGAAAATTTCACTTTTTTGTGAAAATATCCACTAAATGAGGGAATAATATGTGTGAGGGTACCCCAGGAGAGTTCCAAACGTGTGTGGGTAGAATATATATCCCACGGGGTAAAATTGAAAAAAGTTTAAAAAAATTTTTTTTGGACTTAGTAATTTTTCCGGCGTTCATCAGACTTTCAGATAGGGGAAAATGTCAGTGAGCATTCCGATTTCAGTTCCAGAGCGATTTGCCCAATGAGTCCTTGATATTTAGTCGTTTTCAGCCAATTTTCGGGATTTTAGAAAATTTCTCTTTTTTGTGAAAATATCCACTAAATGAGGGCATAATATGTGTGAGGGTACCCCAGGAGAGTTCCAAATGTGTGTGGGTAGAATATATATCCCACGGGGGTAAAATTGAAAAAAGTTTAAAAGAAATTTTTTTTGGACTTAGTAATTTTCCGGCGTTCATCAGACTTTCAGATAGGGGAAATGTCAGTGAGCATTCCGATTTCAGTTCCAGAGCGATTTGCCCAATGAGTCCTTGATATTTAGTCGTTTTCAGCCAATTTTCTGGATTTTAGAAAATTTCACTTTTTTGTGAAAATATCCACTAAATGAGGGCATAATATGTGTGAGGGTACCCCAGAAGAGTTCCAAATGTGTGTGGGTAGAATATATATCCCACAGGGGTAAAATTGAAAAAAGTTTTAAAAAAAATTTTTTGGACTTAGTAATTTTTCCGGCGTTCATCAGACTTTCAGATAGGGGAAATGTCAGTGAGCATTCCGATTTCAGTTCCAGAGAGATTCGCCCAATGAGTCCTTGATATTTAGTCGTTTTCAGTCAATTTCCTGGATTTTTGAAAATTTCACTTTTTTGTGAAAATATCCACTAAATGATGGAATAATATGTGTGAGGGTACCCCAGGAGAGTTCCAAATGTGTGTGGGTAGAATATATATCCAACGGGGATAAAATTGAAAAAAGTTGAAAAAAAAATTTTTTTGGACTTAGTAATTTTTCCGGCGTTTATCAGACTTTCAGATAGGGGAAATGTCAGTGAGCATTCCGATTTCAGTTCCAGAGCGATTTGCCCAATGAGTCCTTGATATTTAGTCGTTTTCAGCCAATTTTCTGGATTTTTGAAAATTTCTCTTTTTTGTGAAAATATCCACTAAATGAGGGAATAATATGTGTGAGGGTACCCCAGAAGAGTTCCAAATGTGTGTGGGTAGAATATATATCCAACGGGGATAAAATTGAAAAAAGTTGAAAAAAAATTTTTTTTGGACTTAGTAATTTTTCCGGCGTTTATCAGACTTTCAGATAGGGGAAATGTCAGTGAGCATTCCGATTTCAGTTCCAGAGCGATTTGCCCAATGAGTCCTTGATATTTAGTCGTTTTCAGCCAATTTTCTGGATTTTTGAAAATTTCACTTTTTTGTGAAAATATCCACTAAATGAGGGAATAATATGTGTGAGGGTACCCCAGAAGAGTTCCAAATGTGTGTGGGTAGAATATATATCCCACAGGGGTAAAATTGAAAAAAGTTTTAAAAAAAATTTTTTGGACTTAGTAATTTTTCCGGCGTTCATCAGACTTTCAGATAGGGGAAATGTCAGTGAGCATTCCGATTTCAGTTCCAGAGCGATTCGCCCAATGAGTCCTTGATATTTAGTCGTTTTCAGCCAATTTTCTGGATTTTTGAAAATTTCACTTTTTTGTGAAAATATCCACTAAATGAGGGAATAATATGTGTGAGGGTACCCCAGGAGAGTTCCAAATGTGTGTGGGTAGAATATATATCCCACGGGGTAAAATTGAAAAAAGTTTAAAAAAATTTTTTTTGGACTTAGTAATTTTTCCGGCGTTCATCAGACTTTCAGATAGGGGAAATGTCAGTGAGCATTCCGATTTCAGTTCCAGAGCGATTTGCCCAATGAGTCCTTGATATTTAGTCGTTTTCAGCCAATTTTCTGGATTTTAGAAAATTTCACTTTTTTGTGAAAATATCCACTAAATGAGGGCATAATATGTGTGAGGGTACCCCAGAAGAGTTCCAAATGTGTGTGGGTAGAATATATATCCCACAGGGGTAAAATTGAAAAAAGTTTTAAAAAAAATTTTTTGGACTTAGTAATTTTTCCGGCGTTCATCAGACTTTCAGATAGGGGAAATGTCAGTGAGCATTCCGATTTCAGTTCCAGAGCGATTCGCCCAATGAGTCCTTGATATTTAGTCGTTTTCAGCCAATTTTCTGGATTTTTGAAAATTTCACTTTTTTGTGAAAATATCCACTAAATGATGGAATAATATGTGTGAGGGTACCCCAGGAGAGTTCCAAATGTGTGTGGGTAGAATATATATCCAACGGGGATAAAATTGAAAAAAGTTGAAAAAAAATTTTTTTTGGACTTAGTAATTTTTCAGGCGTTTATCAGACTTTCAGATAGGGGAAATGTCAGTGAGCATTCCGATTTCAGTTCCAGAGCGATTCGCCCAATGAGTTCTTGATATTTAGTCGTTATCAGCCAATTTTCTGGATTTTTGAAAATTTCACTTTTTTGTGAAAATATCCACTAAATGAGGGCATAATATGTGTGAGGGTACCCCAGCAGAGTTCCAAATGTGTGTGGGTAGAATATATATCCCACAGGGGTAAAATTGAAAAAAGTTTAAAAAAAATTTTTTTTGGACTTAGTAATTTTTCCGGCGTTCATCAGACTTTCAGATAGGGGAAATGTCAGTGAGCATTCCGATTTCAGTTCCAGAGCGATTCGCCCAATGAGTCCTTGATATTTAGTCATTTTCAGCCAATTTTCTGAATTTTTGAAAATTTCACTTTTTTGTGAAAATATCCACTAAATGAGGGAATAATATGTGTGAGGGTACCCCAGGAGAGTTCCAAATGTGTGTGGGTAGAATATATATCCCAAGGGGATAAAATTGAAAAAAGTTTAAAAAAAATTTTTTTGGACTTAGTAATTTTTCCGGCGTTCATCAGACTTTCAGATAGGGGAAATGTCAGTGAGCATTCCGATTTCAGTTCCAGAGCGATTCGCCCAATGAGTCCTTGATATTTAGTCGTTTTCAGCCAATTTTCTGGATTTTTGAAAATTTCACTTTTTTGTGAAAATATCCACTAAATGATGGAATAATATGTGTGAGGGTACCCCAGGAGAGTTCCAAATGTGTGTGGGTAGAATATATATCCAACGGGGATAAAATTGAAAAAAGTTGAAAAAAAATTTTTTTTGGACTTAGTAATTTTTCCGGCGTTTATCAGACTTTCAGATAGGGGAAATGTCAGTGAGCATTCCGCTTTCAGTTCCAGAGCGATTCGCCCAATGAGTTCTTGATATTTAGTCGTTATCAGCCAATTTTCTGGATTTTTGAAAATTTCACTTTTTTGTGAAAATATCCACTAAATGAGGGCATAATATGTGTGAGGGTACCCCAGGAGAGTTCCAAATGTGTGTGGGTAGAATATATATCCCACGGGGGTAAAACTGAAAAAAGTTTAAAAGAAATTTTTTTTGGACTTAGTAATTTTTCCGGCGTTCATCAGACTTTCAGATAGGGGAAATGTCAGTGAGCATTACGATTTCAGTTCCAGCTGATTCGCCCAATGAGTCGTTGATATTTAGTCGTTTTCAGCCAATTTTCTGGATTTTTGAAAATTTCACTTTTTTGTGAAAATATCCACTAAATGAGGGAATAATATGTGTGAGGGTACCCCAGGAGAGTTCCAAACGTGTGTGGGTAGAATATATATCCCACGGGGTAAAATTGAAAAAAGTTTAAAAAAATTTTTTTTGGACTTAGTAATTTTTCCGGCGTTCATCAGACTTTCAGATAGGGGAAAATGTCAGTGAGCATTCCGATTTCAGTTCCAGAGCGATTTGCCCAATGAGTCCTTGATATTTAGTCGTTTTCAGCCAATTTTCGGGATTTTAGAAAATTTCTCTTTTTTGTGAAAATATCCACTAAATGAGGGCATAATATGTGTGAGGGTACCCCAGGAGAGTTCCAAATGTGTGTGGGTAGAATATATATCCCACGGGGGTAAAATTGAAAAAAGTTTAAAAGAAATTTTTTTTGGACTTAGTAATTTTCCGGCGTTCATCAGACTTTCAGATAGGGGAAATGTCAGTGAGCATTCCGATTTCAGTTCCAGAGCGATTTGCCCAATGAGTCCTTGATATTTAGTCGTTTTCAGCCAATTTTCTGGATTTTAGAAAATTTCACTTTTTTGTGAAAATATCCACTAAATGAGGGCATAATATGTGTGAGGGTACCCCAGAAGAGTTCCAAATGTGTGTGGGTAGAATATATATCCCACAGGGGTAAAATTGAAAAAAGTTTTAAAAAAAAATTTTTGGACTTAGTAATTTTTCCGGCGTTCATCAGACTTTCAGATAGGGGAAATGTCAGTGAGCATTCCGATTTCAGTTCCAGAGAGATTCGCCCAATGAGTCCTTGATATTTAGTCGTTTTCAGTCAATTTTCTGGATTTTTGAAAATTTCACTTTTTTGTGAAAATATCCACTAAATGATGGAATAATATGTGTGAGGGTACCCCAGGAGAGTTCCAAATGTGTGTGGGTAGAATATATATCCAACGGGGATAAAATTGAAAAAAGTTGAAAAAAAATTTTTTTTGGACTTACTAATTTTTCCGGCGTTTATCAGACTTTCAGATAGGGGAAATGTCAGTGAGCATTCCGATTTCAGTTCCAGAGAGATTCGCCCAATGAGTCCTTGATATTTAGTCGTTTTCAGTCAATTTTCTGGATTTTTGAAAATTTCACTTTTTTGTGAAAATATCCACTAAATGATGGAATAATATGTGTGAGGGTACCCCAGGAGAGTTCCAAATGTGTGTGGGTAGAATATATATCCAACGGGGATAAAATTGAAAAAAGTTGAAAAAAAATTTTTTTTGGACTTACTAATTTTTCCGGCGTTTATCAGACTTTCAGATAGGGGAAATGTCAGTGAGCATTCCGATTTCAGTTCCAGAGCGATTCGCCCAATGAGTCCTTGATATTTAGTCGTTTTCAGCCAATTTTCTGGATTTTTGAAAATTTCACTTTTTTGTGAAAATATCCACTAAATGAGGGCATAATATGTGTGAGGGTACCCCAGGAGAGTTCCAAATGTGTGTGGGTAGAATATATATCCCACGGGGTAAAATTGAAAAAAGTTTAAAAGAAATTTTTTTTGGACTTAGTAATTTTTCCGGCGTTCATCAGACTTTCAGATAGGGGAAATGTGAGTGAGCATTCCGATTTCAGTTCCAGAGCGATTCGCCCAATGAGTCCTTGATATTTAGTCGTTTTCAGCCAATTTTCTGGATTTTTGAAAATTTCACTTTTTTGTGAAAATATCCACTAAATGAGGGAATAATATGTGTGAGGGTACCCCAGGAGAGTTCCAAACGTGTGTGGGTAGAATATATATCCCACGGGGTAAAATTGAAAAAGTTTAAAAAAATTTTTTTTGGACTTAGTAATTTTTCCGGCGTTCATCAGACTTTCAGATAGGGGAAAATGTCAGTGAGCATTCCGATTTCAGTTCCAGAGCGATTTGCCCAATGAGTCCTTGATATTTAGTCGTTTTCAGCCAATTTTCGGGATTTTAGAAAATTTCTCTTTTTTGTGAAAATATCCACTAAATGAGGGCATAATATGTGTGAGGGTACCCCAGGAGAGTTCCAAATGTGTGTGGGTAGAATATATATCCCACGGGGTAAAATTGAAAAAAGTTTAAAAGAAATTTTTTTTGGACTTAGTAATTTTTCCGGCGTTCATCAGACTTTCAGATAGGGGAAATGTGAGTGAGCATTCCGATTTCAGTTCCAGAGCGATTCGCCCAATGAGTCCTTGATATTTAGTCGTTTTCAGCCAATTTTCTGGATTTTTGAAAATTTCACTTTTTTGTGAAAATATCCACTAAATGAGGGAATAATATGTGTGAGGGTACCCCAGGAGAGTTCCAAACGTGTGTGGGTAGAATATATATCCCACGGGGTAAAATTGAAAAAGTTTAAAAAAATTTTTTTTGGACTTAGTAATTTTTCCGGCGTTCATCAGACTTTCAGATAGGGGAAAATGTCAGTGAGCATTCCGATTTCAGTTCCAGAGCGATTTGCCCAATGAGTCCTTGATATTTAGTCGTTTTCAGCCAATTTTCGGGATTTTAGAAAATTTCTCTTTTTTGTGAAAATATCCACTAAATGAGGGCATAATATGTGTGAGGGTACCCCAGGAGAGTTCCAAATGTGTGTGGGTAGAATATATATCCAACGGGGATAAAATTGAAAAAAGTTGAAAAAAAATTTTTTTTGGACTTAGTAATTTTTCCGGCGTTTATCAGACTTTCAGATAGGGGAAATGTCAGTGAGCATTCCGATTTCAGTTCCAGAGCGATTCGCCCAATGAGTTCTTGATATTTAGTCGTTATCAGCCAATTTTCTGGATTTTTGAAAATTTCACTTTTTTGTGAAAATATCCACTAAATGAGTGCATAATATGTGTGAGGGTACCCCTGGAGAGTTCCAAATGTGTGTGGGTAGAATATATATCCCAAGGGGATAAAATTGAAAAAAGTTTAAAAAAAATTTTTTTGGACTTAGTAATTTTTCCGGCGTTCATCAGACTTTCAGATAGGGGAAATGTCAGTGAGCATTCCGATTTCAGTTCCAGAGCAATTCGCCCAATGAGTCCTTGATATTTAGTCGTTTTCAGCCAATTTTCTGGATTTTTGAAAATTTCACTTTTTTGTGAAAATATCCACTAAATGAGGGAATAATATGTGTGAGGGTACCCCAGAAGAGTTCCAAATGTGTGTGGGTAGAATATGTATCCCACGGGGGTAAAATTGAAAAAAGTTGTAAACAAATTTTTTTTGGACTTAGGAATTTTTCCGGCATTCATCAGACTTTCAGATAGGGGAAATGTGAGTGAGCATTCCGATTTCAGTTCCAGAGCGATTCGCCCAATGAGTCCTTGATATTTAGTCGTTATCAGCCAATTTTCAGGATTTTTGAAAATTTCACTTTTTTGTGAAAATATCCACTAAATGAGGGCATAATATGTGTGAGGGTACCCCAGGAGAGTTCCAAATGTGTGTGGGTAGAATATATATCCCACGGGGTAAAATTAAAAAAAGTTTAAAAGAAATTTTTCTTGGACTTAGTAATATTTCCGGCGTTCATCAGACTTTCAGATAGGGGAAATGTCAGTGAGCATTCCGATTTCAGTTCCAGAGCGATTTGCCCAATGAGTCCTTGATATTTAGTCGTTTTCAGCCAATTTTCTGGATTTTTGAAAATTTCACTTTTTTGTGAAAATATCCACTAAATGAGGGAATAATATGTGTGAGGGTACCCCAGAAGAGTTCCAAATGTGTGTGGGTAGAATATATATCCCACAGGGGTAAAATTGAAAAAAGTTTTAAAAAAAAATTTTTGGACTTAGTAATTTTTCCGGCGTTCATCAGACTTTCAGATAGGGGAAATGTCAGTGAGCATTCCGATTTCAGTTCCAGAGCGATTCGCCCAATGAGTCCTTGATATTTAGTCGTTTTCAGCCAATTTTCTGGATTTTTGAAAATTTCACTTTTTTGTGAAAATATCCACTAAATGAGGGAATAATATGTGTGAGGGTACCCCAGGAGAGTTCCAAATGTGTGTGGGTAGAATATATATCCAACGGGGATAAAATTGAAAAAAGTTGAAAAAAAATTTTTTTTGGACTTAGTAATTTTTCCGGCGTTTATCAGACTTTCAGATAGGGGAAATGTCAGTGAGCATTCCGATTTCAGTTCCAGAGCGATTCGCCCAATGAGTTCTTGATATTTAGTCATTATCAGCCAATTTTCTAGATTTTTGAAAATTTCACTTTTTTGTGAAAATATCCACTAAATGAGGGCATAATATGTGTGAGGGTACCCCAGGAGAGTTCCAAATGTGTGTGGGTAGAATATATATCCCACGGGGGTAAAACTGAAAAAAGTTTAAAAGAAATTTTTTTTGGACTTAGTAATTTTTCCGGCGTTCATCAGACTTTCAGATAGGGGAAATGTCAGTGAGCATTACGATTTCAGTTCCAGCTGATTCGCCCAATGAGTCCTTGATATTTAGTCGTTTTCAGCCAATTTTCTGGATTTTTGAAAATTTCACTTTTTTGTGAAAATATCCACTAAATGAGGGAATAATATGTGTGAGGGTACCCCAGGAGAGTTCCAAACGTGTGTGGGTAGAATATATATCCCACGGGGTAAAATTGAAAAAGTTTAAAAAAAATTTTTTTGGACTTAGTAATTTTTCCGGCGTTCATCAGACTTTCAGATAGGGGAAAATGTCAGTGAGCATTCCGATTTCAGTTCCAGAGCGATTTGCCCAATGAGTCCTTGATATTTAGTCGTTTTCAGCCAATTTTCGGGATTTTAGAAAATTTCTCTTTTTTGTGAAAATATCCACTAAATGAGGGAATAATATGTGTGAGGGTACCCCAGGAGAGTTCCAAATGTGTGTGGGTAGAATATATATCCAACGGGGATAAAATTGAAAAAAGTTGAAAAAAAATTTTTTTTGGACTTAGTAATTTTTCTGGCGTTTATCAGACTTTCAGATAGGGGAAATGTCAGTGAGCATTCCGATTTCAGTTCCAGAGTGATTCGCCCAATGAGTTCTTGATATTTAGTCGTTATCAGCCAATTTTCTGGATTTTTGAAAATTTCACTTTTTTGTGAAAATATCCACTAAATGAGTGCATAATATGTGTGAGGGTACCCCTGGAGTGTTCCAAATGTGTGTGGGTAGAATATATATCCCAAGGGGATAAAATTGAAAAAAGTTTAAAAAAAATTTTTTTGGACTTAGTAATTTTTCCGGCGTTCATCAGACTTTCAGATAGGGGAAATGTCAGTGAGCATTCCGATTTCAGTTCCAGAGCAATTCGCCCAATGAGTCCTTGATATTTAGTCGTTTTCAGCCAATTTTCTGGATTTTTGAAAATTTCACTTTTTTGTGAAAATATCCACTAAATGAGGGAATAATATGTGTGAGGGTACCCCAGAAGAGTTCCAAATGTGTGTGGGTAGAATATGTATCCCACGGGGGTAAAATTGAAAAAAGTTGTAAACAAATTTTTTTTGGACTTAGGAATTTTTCCGGCATTCATCAGACTTTCAGATAGGGGAAATGTGAGTGAGCATTCCGATTTCAGTTCCAGAGCGATTCGCCCAATGAGTCCTTGATATTTAGTCGTTATCAGCCAATTTTCAGGATTTTTGAAAATTTCACTTTTTTGTGAAAATATCCACTAAATGAGGGCATAATATGTGTGAGGGTACCCCAGGAGAGTTCCAAATGTGTGTGGGTAGAATATATATCCCACGGGGTAAAATTAAAAAAAGTTTAAAAGAAATTTTTCTTGGACTTAGTAATATTTCCGGCGTTCATCAGACTTTCAGATAGGGGAAATGTCAGTGAGCATTCCGATTTCAGTTCCAGAGCGATTTGCCCAATGAGTCCTTGATATTTAGTCGTTTTCAGCCAATTTTCTGGATTTTTGAAAATTTCACTTTTTTGTGAAAATATCCACTAAATGAGGGAATAATATGTGTGAGGGTACCCCAGAAGAGTTCCAAATGTGTGTGGGTAGAATATATATCCCACAGGGGTAAAATTGAAAAAAGTTTTAAAAAAAAATTTTTGGACTTAGTAATTTTTCCGGCGTTCATCAGACTTTCAGATAGGGGAAATGTCAGTGAGCATTCCGATTTCAGTTCCAGAGCGATTCGCCCAATGAGTCCTTGATATTTAGTCGTTTTCAGTCAATTTTCTGGATTTTTGAAAATTTCACTTTTTTGTGAAAATATCCACTAAATGAGGGCATAATATGTGTGAGGGTACCCCAGGAGAGTTCCAAATGTGTGTGGGTAGAATATATATCCCACGGGGGTAAAACTGAAAAAAGTTTAAAAGAAATTTTTTTTGGACTTAGTAATTTTTCCGGCGTTCATCAGACTTTCAGATAGGGGAAATGTCAGTGAGCATTACGATTTCAGTTCCAGCTGATTCGCCCAATGAGTCCTTGATATTTAGTCGTTTTCAGCCAATTTTCTGGATTTTTGAAAATTTCACTTTTTTGTGAAAATATCCACTAAATGAGGGAATAATATGTGTGAGGGTACCCCAGGAGAGTTCCAAACGTGTGTGGGTAGAATATATATCCCACGGGGTAAAATTGAAAAAGTTTAAAAAAAATTTTTTTGGACTTAGTAATTTTTCCGGCGTTCATCAGACTTTCAGATAGGGGAAAATGTCAGTGAGCATTCCGATTTCAGTTCCAGAGCGATTTGCCCAATGAGTCCTTGATATTTAGTCGTTTTCAGCCAATTTTCGGGATTTTAGAAAATTTCTCTTTTTTGTGAAAATATCCACTAAATGAGGGAATAATATGTGTGAGGGTACCCCAGGAGAGTTCCAAATGTGTGTGGGTAGAATATATATCCAACGGGGATAAAATTGAAAAAAGTTGAAAAAAAATTTTTTTTGGACTTAGTAATTTTTCTGGCGTTTATCAGACTTTCAGATAGGGGAAATGTCAGTGAGCATTCCGATTTCAGTTCCAGAGTGATTCGCCCAATGAGTTCTTGATATTTAGTCGTTATCAGCCAATTTTCTGGATTTTTGAAAATTTCACTTTTTTGTGAAAATATCCACTAAATGAGTGCATAATATGTGTGAGGGTACCCCTGGAGTGTTCCAAATGTTGTGGGTAGAATATATATCCCAAGGGGATAAAATTGAAAAAAGTTTAAAAAAAATTTTTTTGGACTTAGTAATTTTTCCGGCGTTCATCAGACTTTCAGATAGGGGAAATGTCAGTGAGCATTCCGATTTCAGTTCCAGAGCAATTCGCCCAATGAGTCCTTGATATTTAGTCGTTTTCAGCCAATTTTCTGGATTTTTGAAAATTTCACTTTTTTGTGAAAATAT
This sequence comes from Phyllobates terribilis, assembly GCF_046119375.1. Classification (NCBI taxonomy): domain Eukaryota; kingdom Metazoa; phylum Chordata; class Amphibia; order Anura; family Dendrobatidae; genus Phyllobates; species Phyllobates terribilis. Next base: position 7,961,723 of record NW_027362805.1, on the reverse strand, counting down.
CCACTAAATGAGGGAATAATATGTGTGAGGGTACCCCAGAAGAGTTCCAAATGTGTGTGGGTAGAATATGTATCCCACGGGGGTAAAATTGAAAAAAGTTGTAAACAAATTTTTTTTGGACTTAGGAATTTTTCCGGCATTCATCAGACTTTCAGATAGGGGAAATGTGAGTGAGCATTCCGATTTCAGTTCCAGAGCGATTCGCCCAATGAGTCCTTGATATTTAGTCGTTATCAGCCAATTTTCAGGATTTTTGAAAATTTCACTTTTTTGTGAAAATATCCACTAAATGAGGGCATAATATGTGTGAGGGTACCCCAGGAGAGTTCCAAATGTGTGTGGGTAGAATATATATCCCACGGGGTAAAATTAAAAAAAGTTTAAAAGAAATTTTTCTTGGACTTAGTAATATTTCCGGCGTTCATCAGACTTTCAGATAGGGGAAATGTCAGTGAGCATTCCGATTTCAGTTCCAGAGCGATTTGCCCAATGAGTCCTTGATATTTAGTCGTTTTCAGCCAATTTTCTGGATTTTTGAAAATTTCACTTTTTTGTGAAAATATCCACTAAATGAGGGAATAATATGTGTGAGGGTACCCCAGAAGAGTTCCAAATGTGTGTGGGTAGAATATATATCCCACAGGGGTAAAATTGAAAAAAGTTTTAAAAAAAAATTTTTGGACTTAGTAATTTTTCCGGCGTTCATCAGACTTTCAGATAGGGGAAATGTCAGTGAGCATTCCGATTTCAGTTCCAGAGCGATTCGCCCAATGAGTCCTTGATATTTAGTCGTTATCAGCCAATTTTCAGGATTTTTGAAAATTTCACTTTTTTGTGAAAATATCCACTAAATGAGGGCATAATATGTGTGAGGGTACCCCAGGAGAGTTCCAAATGTGTGTGGGTAGAATATATATCCCACGGGGTAAAATTAAAAAAAGTTTAAAAGAAATTTTTCTTGGACTTAGTAATATTTCCGGCGTTCATCAGACTTTCAGATAGGGGAAATGTCAGTGAGCATTCCGATTTCAGTTCCAGAGCGATTTGCCCAATGAGTCCTTGATATTTAGTCGTTTTCAGCCAATTTTCTGGATTTTTGAAAATTTCACTTTTTTGTGAAAATATCCACTAAATGAGGGAATAATATGTGTGAGGGTACCCCAGAAGAGTTCCAAATGTGTGTGGGTAGAATATATATCCCACAGGGGTAAAATTGAAAAAAGTTTTAAAAAAAAATTTTTGGACTTAGTAATTTTTCCGGCGTTCATCAGACTTTCAGATAGGGGAAATGTCAGTGAGCATTCCGATTTCAGTTCCAGAGCGATTCGCCCAATGAGTCCTTGATATTTAGTCGTTTTCAGTCAATTTTCTGGATTTTTGAAAATTTCACTTTTTTGTGAAAATATCCACTAAATGAGGGCATAATATGTGTGAGGGTACCCCAGGAGAGTTCCAAATGTGTGTGGGTAGAATATATATCCCACGGGGGTAAAACTGAAAAAAGTTTAAAAGAAATTTTTTTTGGACTTAGTAATTTTTCCGGCGTTCATCAGACTTTCAGATAGGGGAAATGTCAGTGAGCATTACGATTTCAGTTCCAGCTGATTCGCCCAATGAGTCCTTGATATTTAGTCGTTTTCAGCCAATTTTCTGGATTTTTGAAAATTTCACTTTTTTGTGAAAATATCCACTAAATGAGGGAATAATATGTGTGAGGGTACCCCAGGAGAGTTCCAAACGTGTGTGGGTAGAATATATATCCCACGGGGTAAAATTGAAAAAGTTTAAAAAAAATTTTTTTGGACTTAGTAATTTTTCCGGCGTTCATCAGACTTTCAGATAGGGGAAAATGTCAGTGAGCATTCCGATTTCAGTTCCAGAGCGATTTGCCCAATGAGTCCTTGATATTTAGTCGTTTTCAGCCAATTTTCGGGATTTTAGAAAATTTCTCTTTTTTGTGAAAATATCCACTAAATGAGGGAATAATATGTGTGAGGGTACCCCAGGAGAGTTCCAAATGTGTGTGGGTAGAATATATATCCAACGGGGATAAAATTGAAAAAAGTTGAAAAAAAATTTTTTTTGGACTTAGTAATTTTTCTGGCGTTTATCAGACTTTCAGATAGGGGAAATGTCAGTGAGCATTCCGATTTCAGTTCCAGAGTGATTCGCCCAATGAGTTCTTGATATTTAGTCGTTATCAGCCAATTTTCTGGATTTTTGAAAATTTCACTTTTTTGTGAAAATATCCACTAAATGAGTGCATAATATGTGTGAGGGTACCCCTGGAGTGTTCCAAATGTGTGTGGGTAGAATATATATCCCAAGGGGATAAAATTGAAAAAAGTTTAAAAAAAATTTTTTTGGACTTAGTAATTTTTCCGGCGTTCATCAGACTTTCAGATAGGGGAAATGTCAGTGAGCATTCCGATTTCAGTTCCAGAGCAATTCGCCCAATGAGTCCTTGATATTTAGTCGTTTTCAGCCAATTTTCTGGATTTTTGAAAATTTCACTTTTTTGTGAAAATATCCACTAAATGAGGGAATAATATGTGTGAGGGTACCCCAGAAGAGTTCCAAATGTGTGTGGGTAGAATATGTATCCCACGGGGGTAAAATTGAAAAAAGTTGTAAACAAATTTTTTTTGGACTTAGGAATTTTTCCGGCATTCATCAGACTTTCAGATAGGGGAAATGTGAGTGAGCATTCCGATTTCAGTTCCAGAGCGATTCGCCCAATGAGTCCTTGATATTTAGTCGTTATCAGCCAATTTTCAGGATTTTTGAAAATTTCACTTTTTTGTGAAAATATCCACTAAATGAGGGCATAATATGTGTGAGGGTACCCCAGGAGAGTTCCAAATGTGTGTGGGTAGAATATATATCCCACGGGGTAAAATTAAAAAAAGTTTAAAAGAAATTTTTCTTGGACTTAGTAATATTTCCGGCGTTCATCAGACTTTCAGATAGGGGAAATGTCAGTGAGCATTCCGATTTCAGTTCCAGAGCGATTTGCCCAATGAGTCCTTGATATTTAGTCGTTTTCAGCCAATTTTCTGGATTTTTGAAAATTTCACTTTTTTGTGAAAATATCCACTAAATGAGGGAATAATATGTGTGAGGGTACCCCAGAAGAGTTCCAAATGTGTGTGGGTAGAATATATATCCCACAGGGGTAAAATTGAAAAAAGTTTTAAAAAAAAATTTTTGGACTTAGTAATTTTTCCGGCGTTCATCAGACTTTCAGATAGGGGAAATGTCAGTGAGCATTCCGATTTCAGTTCCAGAGCGATTCGCCCAATGAGTCCTTGATATTTAGTCGTTTTCAGTCAATTTTCTGGATTTTTGAAAATTTCACTTTTTTGTGAAAATATCCACTAAATGAGGGCATAATATGTGTGAGGGTACCACAGGAGAGTTCCAAATGTGTGTGGGTAGAATATATATCCCACGGGGGTAAAACTGAAAAAAGTTTAAAAGAAATTTTTTTTGGACTTAGTAATTTTTCCGGCGTTCATCAGACTTTCAGATAGGGGAAATGTCAGTGAGCATTACGATTTCAGTTCCAGCTGATTCGCCCAATGAGTCCTTGATATTTAGTCGTTTTCAGCCAATTTTCTGGATTTTTGAAAATTTCACTTTTTTGTGAAAATATCCACTAAATGAGGTAATAATATGTGTGAGGGTACCCCAGGAGAGTTCCAAACGTGTGTGGGTAGAATATATATCCCACGGGGTAAAATTGAAAAAGTTAAAAAAAATTTTTTTTGGACTTAGTAATTTTTCCGGCGTTCATCAGACTTTCAGATAGGGGAAAATGTCAGTGAGCATTCCGATTTCAGTTCCAGAGCGATTTGCCCAATGAGTCCTTGATATTTAGTCGTTTTCAGCCAATTTTCAGGATTTTTGAAAATTTCACTTTTTTGTGAAAATATCCACTAAATGAGGGAATAATATGTGTGAGGGTACCCCAGAAGAGTTCCAAATGTGTGTGGGTAGAATATGTATCCCACGGGGGTAAAATTGAAAAAAGTTGTAAACAAATTTTTTTTGGACTTAGGAATTTTTCCGGCATTCATCAGACTTTCAGATAGGGGAAATGTGAGTGAGCATTCCGATTTCAGTTCCAGAGCGATTCGCCCAATGAGTCCTTGATATTTAGTCGTTATCTGCCAATTTTCAGGATTTTTGAAAATTTCACTTTTTTGTGAAAATATCCACTAAATGAGGGCATAATATGTGTGAGGGTACCCCAGGAGAGTTCCAAATGTGTGTGGGTAGAATATATATCCCACGGGGTAAAATTAAAAAAAGTTTAAAAGAAATTTTTCTTGGACTTAGTAATATTTCCGGCGTTCATCAGACTTTCAGATAGGGGAAATGTCAGTGAGCATTCCGATTTCAGTTCCAGAGCGATTTGCCCAATGAGTCCTTGATATTTAGTCGTTTTCAGCCAATTTTCTGGATTTTTGAAAATTTCACTTTTTTGTGAAAATATCCACTAAATGATGGAATAATATGTGTGAGGGTACCCCAGGAGAGTTCCAAATGTGTGTGGGTAGAATATATATCCAACGGGGATAAAATTGAAAAAAGTTGAAAAAAAATTTTTTTTGGACTTAGTAATTTTTCCAGCGTTTATCAGACTTTCAGATAGGGGAAATCTCAGTGAGCATTCCGATTTCAGTTCCAGAGCGATTCGCCCAATGAGTTCTTGATATTTAGTCGTTATCAGCCAATTTTCTGGATTTTTGAAAATTTCACTTTTTTGTGAAAATATCCACTAAATGAGGGCATAATATGTGTGAGGGTACCCCAGGAGAGTTCCAAATGTGTGTGGGTAGAATATATATCCCACGGGGGTAAAACTGAAAAAAGTTTAAAAGAAATTTTTTTTGGACTTAGTAATTTTTCCGGCGTTCATCAGACTTTCAGATAGGGGAAATGTCAGTGAGCATTACGATTTCAGTTCCAGCTGATTCGCCCAATGAGTCCTTGATATTTAGTCGTTTTCAGCCAATTTTCTGGATTTTTAAAAATTTCACTTTTTTGTGAAAATATCCACTAAATGAGGTAATAATATGTGTGAGGGTACCCCAGGAGCGTTCCAAACGTGTGTGGGTAGAATATATATCCCACGGGGTAAAATTGAAAAAGTTAAAAAAAATTTTTTTTGGACTTAGTAATTTTTCCGGCGTTCATCAGACTTTCAGATAGGGGAAAATGTCAGTGAGCATTCCGATTTCAGTTCCAGAGCGATTTGCCCAATGAGTCCTTGATATTTAGTCGTTTTCAGCCAATTTTCAGGATTTTTGAAAATTTAACTTTTTTGTGAAAATATCCACTAAATGAGGGAATAATATGTGTGAGGGTACCCCAGAAGAGTTCCAAATGTGTGTGGGTAGAATATGTATCCCACGGGGGTAAAATTGAAAAAAGTTGTAAACAAATTTTTTTTGGACTTAGGAATTTTTCCGGCATTCATCAGACTTTCAGATAGGGGAAATGTGAGTGAGCATTCCGATTTCAGTTCCAGAGCGATTCGCCCAATGAGTCCTTGATATTTAGTCGTTATCTGCCAATTTTCAGGATTTTTGAAAATTTCACTTTTTTGTGAAAATATCCACTAAATGAGGGCATAATATGTGTGAGGGTACCCCAGGAGAGTTCCAAATGTGTGTGGGTAGAATATATATCCCACGGGGTAAAATTAAAAAAAGTTTAAAAGAAATTTTTCTTGGACTTAGTAATATTTCCGGCGTTCATCAGACTTTCAGATAGGGGAAATGTCAGTGAGCATTCCGATTTCAGTTCCAGAGCGATTTGCCCAATGAGTCCTTGATATTTAGTCGTTTTCAGCCAATTTTCTGGATTTTTGAAAATTTCACTTTTTTGTGAAAATATCCACTAAATGATGGAATAATATGTGTGAGGGTACCCCAGGAGAGTTCCAAATGTGTGTGGGTAGAATATATATCCAACGGGGATAAAATTGAAAAAAGTTGAAAAAAAATTTTTTTTGGACTTAGTAATTTTTCCAGCGTTTATCAGACTTTCAGATAGGGGAAATCTCAGTGAGCATTCCGATTTCAGTTCCAGAGCGATTCGCCCAATGAGTTCATGATATTTAGTCGTTATCAGCCAATTTTCTGGATTTTTGAAAATTTCACTTTTTTGTGAAAATATCCACTAAATGAGGGCATAATATGTGTGAGGGTACCCCAGGAGAGTTCCAAATGTGTGTGGGTAGAATATATATCCCACGGGGGTAAAACTGAAAAAAGTTTAAAAGAAATTTTTTTTGGACTTAGTAATTTTTCCGGCGTTCATCAGACTTTCAGATAGGGGAAATGTCAGTGAGCATTACGATTTCAGTTCCAGCTGATTCGCCCAATGAGTCCTTGATATTTAGTCGTTTTCAGCCAATTTTCTGGATTTTTGAAAATTTCACTTTTTTGTGAAAATATCCACTAAATGAGGTAATAATATGTGTGAGGGTACCCCAGGAGCGTTCCAAACGTGTGTGGGTAGAATATATATCCCACGGGGTAAAATTGAAAAAGTTAAAAAAAATTTTTTTTGGACTTAGTAATTTTTCCGGCGTTCATCAGACTTTCAGATAGGGGAAAATGTCAGTGAGCATTCCGATTTCAGTTCCAGAGCGATTTGCCCAATGAGTCCTTGATATTTAGTCGTTTTCAGCCAATTTTCAGGATTTTTGAAAATTTCACTTTTTTGTGAAAATATCCACTAAATGAGGGAATAATATGTGTGAGGGTACCCCAGAAGAGTTCCAAATGTGTGTGGGTAGAATATGTATCCCACGGGGGTAAAATTGAAAAAAGTTGTAAACAAATTTTTTTTGGACTTAGGAATTTTTCCGGCATTCATCAGACTTTCAGATAGGGGAAATGTGAGTGAGCATTCCGATTTCAGTTCCAGAGCGATTCGCCCAATGAGTCCTTGATATTTAGTCGTTATCAGCCAATTTTCAGGATTTTTGAAAATTTCACTTTTTTGTGAAAATATCCACTAAATGAGGGCATAATATGTGTGAGGGTACCCCAGGAGAGTTCCAAATGTGTGTGGGTAGAATATATATCCCACGGGGTAAAATTAAAAAAAGTTTAAAAGAAATTTTTCTTGGACTTAGTAATATTTCCGGCGTTCATCAGACTTTCAGATAGGGGAAATGTCAGTGAGCATTCCGATTTCAGTTCCAGAGCGATTTGCCCAATGAGTCCTTGATATTTAGTCGTTTTCAGCCAATTTTCTGGATTTTTGAAAATTTCACTTTTTTGTGAAAATATCCACTAAATGATGGAATAATATGTGTGAGGGTACCCCAGGAGAGTTCCAAATGTGTGTGGGTAGAATATATATCCAACGGGGATAAAATTGAAAAAAGTTGAAAAAAAATTTTTTTTGGACTTAGTAATTTTTCCAGCGTTTATCAGACTTTCAGATAGGGGAAATCTCAGTGAGCATTCCGATTTCAGTTCCAGAGCGATTCGCCCAATGAGTTCTTGATATTTAGTCGTTATCAGCCAATTTTCTGGATTTTTGAAAATTTCACTTTTTTGTGAAAATATCCACTAAATGAGGGCATAATATGTGTGAGGGTACCCCAGGAGAGTTCCAAATGTGTGTGGGTAGAATATATATCCCACGGGGGTAAAACTGAAAAAAGTTTAAAAGAAATTTTTTTTGGACTTAGTAATTTTTCCGGCGTTCATCAGACTTTCAGATAGGGGAAATGTCAGTGAGCATTACGATTTCAGTTCCAGCTGATTCGCCCAATGAGTCCTTGATATTTAGTCGTTTTCAGCCAATTTTCTGGATTTTTGAAAATTTCACTTTTTTGTGAAAATATCCACTAAATGAGGTAATAATATGTGTGAGGGTACCCCAGGAGAGTTCCAAACGTGTGTGGGTAGAATATATATCCCACGGGGTAAAATTGAAAAAGTTAAAAAAAATTTTTTTTTGGACTTAGTAATTTTTCCGGCGTTCATCAGACTTTCAGATAGGGGAAAATGTCAGTGAGCATTCCGATTTCAGTTCCAGAGCGATTTGCCCAATGAGTCCTTGATATTTAGTCGTTTTCAGCCAATTTTCGGGATTTTAGAAAATTTCTCTTTTTTGTGAAAATATCCACTAAATGAGGGCATAATATGTGTGAGGGTACCCCAGGAGAGTTCCAAATGTGTGTGGGTAGAATATATATCCCACGGGGTAAATTTGAAAAAAGTTTAAAAGAAATTTTTTTTGGACTTAGTAATTTTTCCGGCGTTCATCAGACTTTCAGATAGGGGAAATGTCAGTGAGCATTCCGATTTCAGTTCCAGAGCGATTCGCCCAATGAGTCCTTGATATTTAGTCATTTTCAGCCAATTTTCTGGATTTTTGAAAATTTCACTTTTTTGTGAAAATATCCACTAAATGAGGGAATAATATGTGTGAGGGTACCCCAGGAGAGTTCCAAATGTGTGTGGGTAGAATATATATCCAACGGGGATAAAATTGAAAAAAGTTGAAAAAAAATTTTTTTTGGACTTAGTAATTTTTCCGGCGTTTATCAGACTTTCAGATAGGGGAAATGTCAGTGAGCATTCCGATTTCAGTTCCAGAGCGATTCGCCCAATGAGTTCTTGATATTTAGTCGTTATCAGCCAATTTTCTGGATTTTTGAAAATTTCACTTTTTTGTGAAAATATCCACTAAATGAGTGCATAATATGTGTGAGGGTACCCCTGGAGAGTTCCAAATGTGTGTGGGTAGAATATATATCCCAAGGGGATAAAATTGAAAAAAGTTTAAAAAAATTTTTTTTGGACTTAGTAATTTTTCCGGCGTTCATCAGACTTTCAGATAGGGGAAATGTCAGTGAGCATTCCGATTTCAGTTCCAGAGCAATTCGCCCAATGAGTCCTTGATATTTAGTCGTTTTCAGCCAATTTTCTGGATTTTTGAAAATTTCACTTTTTTGTGAAAATATCCACTAAATGAGGGAATAATATGTGTGAGGGTACCCCAGAAGAGTTCCAAATGTGTGTGGGTAGAATATGTATCCCACGGGGGTAAAATTGAAAAAAGTTGTAAACAAATTTTTTTTGGACTTAGGAATTTTTCCGGCATTCATCAGACTTTCAGATAGGGGAAATGTGAGTGAGCATTCCGATTTCAGTTCCAGAGCGATTCGCCCAATGAGTCCTTGATATTTAGTCGTTATCAGCCAATTTTCAGGATTTTTGAAAATTTCACTTTTTTGTGAAAATATCCACTAAATGAGGGCATAATATGTGTGAGGGTACCCCAGGAGAGTTCCAAATGTGTGTGGGTAGAATATATATCCCACGGGGTAAAATTAAAAAAAGTTTAAAAGAAATTTTTCTTGGACTTAGTAATATTTCCGGCGTTCATCAGACTTTCAGATAGGGGAAATGTCAGTGAGCATTCCGATTTCAGTTCCAGAGCGATTTGCCCAATGAGTCCTTGATATTTAGTCGTTTTCAGTCAATTTTCTGGATTTTTGAAAATTTCACTTTTTTGTGAAAATATCCACTAAATGAGGGAATAATATGTGTGAGGGTACCCCAGGAGAGTTCCAAATGTGTGTGGGTAGAATATATATCCCAAGGGGATAAAATTAAAAAAAGTTTAAAAAAAAATTTTTTGGACTTAGTAATTTTTCCGGCGTTCATCAGACTTTCAGATAGGGGAAATGTCAGTGAGCATTCCGATTTCAGTTCCAGAGCGATTCGCCCAATGAGTCCTTGATATTTAGTCGTTTTCAGCCAATTTTCAGGATTTTTGAAAATTTCACTTTTTTGTGAAAATATCCACTAAATGATGGAATAATATGTGTGAGGGTACCCCAGGAGAGTTCCAAATGTGTGTGGGTAGAATATATATCCAACGGGGATAAAATTGAAAAAAGTTGAAAAAAAATTTTTTTTGGACTTAGTAATTTTTCCGGCGTTTATCAGACTTTCAGATAGGGGAAATGTCAGTGAGCATTCCGATTTCAGTTCCAGAGCGATTCGCCCAATGAGTTCTTGATATTTAGTAGTTATCAGCCAATTTTCTGGATTTTTGAAAATTTCACTTTTTTGTGAAAATATCCACTAAATGAGGGCATAATATGTGTGAGGGTACCCCAGGAGAGTTCCAAATGTGTGTGGGTAGAATATATATCCCACGGGGTAAAATTGAAAAAAGTTTAAAAGAAATTTTTTTTGGACTTAGTAATTTTTCCGGCGTTCATCAGACTTTCAGATAGGGGAAATGTCAGTGAGCATTCCGATTTCAGTTCCAGAGCGATTCGCCCAATGAGTCCTTGATATTTAGTCATTTTCAGCCAATTTTCTGGATTTTTGAAAATTTCACTTTTTTGTGAAAATATCCACTAAATGAGGGAATAATATGTGTGAGGGTACCCCAGGAGAATTCCAAATGTGTGTGGGTAGAATATATATCCCAAGGGGATAAAATTAAAAAAAGTTTAAAAAAAAATTTTTTGGACTTAGTAATTTTTCCGGCGTTCATCAGACTTTCAGATAGGGGAAATGTCAGTGAGCATTCCGATTTCAGTTCCAGAGCGATTCGCCCAATGAGTCCGTGATATTTAGTCGTTTTCAGCCAATTTTCTGGATTTTTGAAAATTTCACTTTTTTGTGAAAATATCCACTAAATGAGGGAATAATATGTGTGAGGGTACCCCAGAAGAGTTCCAAATGTGTGTGGGTAGAATATGTATCCCACGGGGGTAAAATTGAAAAAAGTTTTAAAAAGATTTTTTTTGGACTTAGTAATTTTTCCGGCGTTCATCAGACTTTCAGATAGGGGAAATGTCAGTGAAGCATTCCGATTTCAGTTCCAGAGCGATTCGCCCAATGAGTCCTTGATATTTAGTCGTTTTCAGCCAATTTTCTGGATTTTTGAAAATTTCACTTTTTTGTGAAAATATCCACTAAATGATGGAATAATATGTGTGAGGGTACCCCAGAAGAGTTCCAAATGTGTGTTTGTAGAATATATATCCAACGGGGATAAAATTGAAAAAAGTTGAAAAAAAATTTTTTTTGGACTTAGTAATTTTTCCGGCGTTTATCAGACTTTCAGATAGGGGAAATGTCAGTGAGCATTCCGATTTCAGTTCCAGAGCGATTCGCCCAATGAGTTCTTGATATTTAGTCGTTATCAGCCAAATTTTCTGGATTTTTGAAAATTTCACTTTTTTGTGAAAATATCCACTAAATGAGGGCATAATATGTGTGAGGGTACCCCTGGAGAGTTCCAAATGTGTGTGGGTAGAATAAATATCCCAAGGGGATAAAATTGAAAAAAGTTTAAAAAAAATTTTTTTGGACTTAGTAATTTTTCCGGCGTTCATCAGACTTTCAGATAGGGGAAATGTCAGTGAGCATTCCGATTTCAGTTCCAGAGCAATTCGCCCAATGAGTCCTTGATATTTAGTCGTTTTCAGCCAATTTTCTGGATTTTTGAAAATTTCACTTTTTTGTGAAAATATCCACTAAATGAGGGAATAATATGTGTGAGGGTACCCCAGAAGAGTTCCAAATGTGTGTGGGTAGAATATATATCCCACGGGGGTAAAATTGAAAAAAGTTTAAAAGAAATTTTTTTTGGACTTAGTAATTTTTCCGGCGTTCATCAGACTTTCAGATAGGGGAAATGTCAGTGAGCATTCCGATTTCAGTTCCAGAGCAATTCGCCCAATGAGTCCTTGATATTTAGTCGTTTTCAGCCAATTTTCTGGATTTTTGAAAATTTCACTTTTTTGTGAAAATATCCACTAAATGAGGGAATAATATGTGTGAGGGTACCCCAGAAGAGTTCCAAATGTGTGTGGGTAGAATATGTATCCCACGGGGGTAAAATTGAAAAAAGTTTTAAAAAGATTTTTTTTGGACTTAGTCATTTTTCCGGCGTTATCAGACTTTCAGATAGGGGAAATGTCAGTGAGCATTCCGATTTCAGTTCCAGAGCAATTCGCCCAATGAGTCCGTGATATTTAGTCGTTTTCAGCCAATTTTCTGGATTTTTGAAAACTTCACTTTTTTGTGAAAATATCCACTAAATGATGGAATAATATGTGTGAGGGTACCCCAGAAGAGTTCCAAATGTGTGTGGGTAGAATATATATCCAACGGGGATAAAATTGAAAAAAGTTGAAAAAAAATTTTTTTTGGACTTAGTAATATTTCCGGCGTTCATCAGACTTTCAGATAGGGGAAATGTCAGTGAGCATTCCGATTTCAGTTCCAGAGCGATTCGCCCAATGAGTCCTTGATATTTAGTCGTTATCAGCCAATTTTCAGGATTTTTGAAAATTTCACTTTTTTGTGAAAATATCCACTAAATGAGGGCATAATATGTGTGAGGGTACCCCAGGAGAGTTCCAAATGTGTGTGGGTAGAATATATATCCCACGGGGTAAAATTAAAAAAAGTTTAAAAGAAATTTTTCTTGGACTTAGTAATATTTCCGGCGTTCATCAGACTTTCAGATAGGGGAAATGTCAGTGAGCATTCCGATTTCAGTTCCAGAGCGATTTGCCCAATGAGTCCTTGATATTTAGTCGTTTTCAGTCAATTTTCTGGATTTTTGAAAATTTCACTTTTTTGTGAAAATATCCACTAAATGAGGGAATAATATGTGTGAGGGTACCCCAGGAGAGTTCCAAATGTGTGTGGGTAGAATATATATCCCAAGGGGATAAAATTAAAAAAAGTTTAAAAAAAAATTTTTTGGACTTAGTAATTTTTCCGGCGTTCATCAGACTTTCAGATAGGGGAAATGTCAGTGAGCATTCCGATTTCAGTTCCAGAGCGATTCGCCCAATGAGTCCTTGATATTTAGTCGTTTTCAGCCAATTTTCAGGATTTTTGAAAATTTCACTTTTTTGTGAAAATATCCACTAAATGATGGAATAATATGTGTGAGGGTACCCCAGAAGAGTTCCAAATGTGTGTTTGTAGAATATATATCCAACGGGGATAAAATTGAAAAAAGTTGAAAAAAAATTTTTTTTGGACTTAGTAATTTTTCCGGCGTTTATCAGACTTTCAGATAGGGGAAATGTCAGTGAGCATTCCGATTTCAGTTCCAGAGCGATTCGCCCAATGAGTTCTTGATATTTAGTCGTTATCAGCCAATTTTCTGGATTTTTGAAAATTTCACTTTTTTGTGAAAATATCCACTAAATGAGGGCATAATATGTGTGAGGGTACCCCTGGAGAGTTCCAAATGTGTGTGGGTAGAATAAATATCCCAAGGGGATAAAATTGAAAAAAGTTTAAAAAAAATTTTTTTGGACTTAGTAATTTTTCCGGCGTTCATCAGACTTTCAGATAGGGGAAATGTCAGTGAGCATTCCGATTTCAGTTCCAGAGCAATTCGCCCAATGAGTCCTTGATATTTAGTCGTTTTCAGCCAATTTTCTGGATTTTTGAAAATTTCACTTTTTTGTGAAAATATCCACTAAATGAGGGAATAATATGTGTGAGGGTACCCCAGAAGAGTTCCAAATGTGTGTGGGTAGAATATATATCCCACGGGGGTAAAATTGAAAAAAGTTTAAAAGAAATTTTTTTTGGACTTAGTAATTTTTCCGGCGTTCATCAGACTTTCAGATAGGGGAAATGTCAGTGAGCATTCCGATTTCAGTTCCAGAGCAATTCGCCCAATGAGTCCTTGATATTTAGTCGTTTTCAGCCAATTTTCTGGATTTTTGAAAATTTCACTTTTTTGTGAAAATATCCACTAAATGAGGGAATAATATGTGTGAGGGTACCCCAGAAGAGTTCCAAATGTGTGTGGGTAGAATATGTATCCCACGGGGGTAAAATTGAAAAAAGTTTTAAAAAGATTTTTTTTGGACTTAGTCATTTTTCCGGCGTTATCAGACTTTCAGATAGGGGAAATGTCAGTGAGCATTCCGATTTCAGTTCCAGAGCAATTCGCCCAATGAGTCCTTGATATTTAGTCGTTTTCAGCCAATTTTCTGGATTTTTGAAAATTTCACTTTTTTGTGAAAATATCCACTAAATGATGGAATAATATGTGTGAGGGTACCCCAGAAGAGTTCCAAATGTGTGTGGGTAGAATATATATCCAACGGGGATAAAATTGAAAAAAGTTGAAAAAAAATTTTTTTTGGACTTAGTAATATTTCCGGCGTTCATCAGACTTTCAGATAGGGGAAATGTCAGTGAGCATTCCGATTTCAGTTCCAGAGCGATTTGCCCAATGAGTCCTTGATATTTAGTCGTTTTCAGCCAATTTTCTGGATTTTAGAAAATTTCACTTTTTTGTGAAAATATCCACTAAATGAGGGCATAATATGTGTGAGGGTACCCCAGAAGGGTTCCAAATGTGTGTGGGTAGAATATATATCCCACAGGGGTAAAATTGAAAAAAGTTTAAAAAAAATTTTTTTTGGACTTAGTAATTTTTCCGCCGTTCATCAGACTTTGAGATAGGGGAAATGTCAGTGAGCATTCCGATTTCAGTTCCAGAGCGATTCGCCCAATGAGTCCTTGATATTTAGTCATTTTCAGCCAATTTTCTGGATTTTTGAAAATTTCACTTTTTTGTGAAAATATCCACTAAATGAGGGCATAATATGTGTGAGGGTACCCCTGGAGAGTTCCAAATGTGTGTGGGTAGAATATATATCCCAAGGGGATAAAATTGAAAAAAGTTTAAAAAAAATTTTTTTGGACTTAGTAATTTTTCCGGCGTTCATCAGACTTTCAGATAGGGGAAATGTCAGTGAGCATTCCGATTTCAGTTCCAGAGCGATTCGCCCAATGAGTCCTTGATATTTAGTAGTTTTCAGCCAATTTTCTGGATTTTTGAAAATTTCACTTTTTTGTGAAAATATCCACTAAATGATGGAATAATATGTGTGAGGGTACCCCAGAAGAGTTCCAAATGTGTGTGGGTAGAATATATATCCCACAGGGGTAAAATTGAAAAAAGTTTTAAAAAAATTTTTCTTGGACTTAGTAATTTTTCCGTCGTTTATCAGACTTTCAGATAGGGGAAATATCAGTGAGCGTTCCGATTTCAGTTCCAGAGCGATTCGCCCAATGAGTCCTTGATATTTAGTCATTTTCAGCCAATTTTCTGGATTTTTGAAAATTTCACTTTTTTGTGAAAATATCCACTAAATGAGGGAATAATATGTGTGAGGGTACCCCAGGAGAGTTCCAAATGTGTGTGGGTAGAATATATATCCCAAGGGGATAAAATTGAAAAAAGTTAAAAAAAAATTTTTTTGGAGAGAGTAATTTTTCCGGCATTCATCAGACTTTCAGATAGGGGAAATGTCAGTGAGCATTCCGATTTCAGTTCCAGAGCGATTCGCCCAATGAGTCCTTGATATTTAGTAGTTTTCAGCCAACGTTCTGGATTTTTGAAAATTTCACTTTTTTCTGAAAATATCCACTAAATGAGGGCATAATATGTGTGAGGGTACCCCAGGAGAGTTCCAAATGTGTGTGGGTAGAATATATATCCCAAGGGGATAAAATTGAAAAAAGTTTAAAAAAAATTTTTTTGGACTTAGTAATTTTTCCGGCGTTCATCAGACTTTCAGATAGGGGAAATGTCAGTGAGCATTCCGATTTCAGTTCCAGAGCGATTCGCCCAATGAGTCCTTGATATTTAGTCGTTTTCAGCCAATGTTCTGGATTTTTGAAAATTTCACTTTTTTCTGAACATATCCACTAAATGAGGGCATAATATGTGTGAGGGTACCCCAGGAGAGTTCCAAATGTGTGTGGGTAGAATATAAATCCCACGGGGATAAAATTGAACAAAGTTTAAAAAAATTTTTTTTTGGACTTAGTAATTTTTCCGGCGTTCATCAGACTTTCAGATAGGGGAAATGTCAGTGAGCATTCCGATTTCAGTTCCAGAGTGATTCGCCCAATGAATCCTTGATATTTAGTCGTTTTCTGCCAATTTTCTCGATTTTTGAAAATTTCACTTTTTTGTGAAAATATCCACTAAATGAGGGAATAATATGTGTGAGGGTACCCCAGGAGAGTTCCAAATGTGTGTGGGTAGAATATATATCCCACGGGGGTAAAATTGAAAAAAGTTGAAAAAATTTTTTTTTGGGACTTAGTAATTTTTCCGGCGTTTATCAGACTTTCAGATAGGGGAAATGTCAGTGAGCATTCCGATTTCAGTTTCCGAGCGATTCGCCCAATGAGTCCTTGATATTTAGTCGTTTTCTGCCAATTTTCTGGATTTTTGAAAATTTCACTTTTTTGTGAAAATATCGACTAAATGATGGAATAATATGTGTGAGGGTACCCCAGGAGAGTTCCAAATGTGTGTGGGTAGAATATATATCCCACGGGGGTAAAATTGAAAAAAGTAAAAAAAAAAAAATTTTTTGGACTTAGTAATTTTTCCGGCGTTCATCACACTTTCAGATAGGGGAAATGTGAGTGAGCATTCCGATTTCAGTTCCAGAGCGATTCGCCCAATGAGTCCTTGATATTTAGTCGTTTTCAGCCAATTTTCTGGATTTTTGAAAATTTCACTTTTTTGTGAAAATATCCCCTAAATGAGGGAATAATATGTGTGAGGGTACCCCAGGAGAGTTCCAAATGTGTGTGGGTAGAATATATATCCCACGGGGTAAAATTGAAAAAAGTTAAAAAAAAAATTTTCTTGGACTTAGTCATTTTTCCGGCGTTTATCAGACTTTCAGATAGGGGAAATTTCAGTGAGCGTTCCGATTTCAGTTCCAGAGTGATTCGCCCAATGAGTCCTTGATATTTAGTCGTTTTCTGCCAATTTTCTGGATTTTTGAAAATTTCACTTTTTTGTGAAAATATCGACTAAATGAGGGAATAATATGTGTGAGGGTACCCCAGAAGAGTTCCAAATGTGTGTGGGTAGAATATTTATCACACTGGATAAAAATGAAAAAAGTTTAAAAAAATCTTTTCTTGGGCTTAGCCATTATTCCGGCGTTTATCAGACTTTCAGATAGGGGAAATGTCAGTGAGCATTCCGATTTCAGTTCCAGTGCGATTCGCCCAATGAGTCCTTGATATTTAGTCGTTTTCTGCCAATTTTCTGGAATTTTTAAAATTTCACTTTTTTGTGAAAATATCCACTAAATGAGGGAATAATATGTGTGAGGGTATGCCAGGAGAGTTCCAAATGTGTGTGGGTAGAATATATATCCCACGGGGGTACAATTGAAAAAAGTTGAAAAAAATTTTTTTTTTGAAGTAGTCATTTTTCCGGCATTTATCAGACTTTCAGATAGGGGAAATGTCAGTGAGCGTTCAGATTTCAGTTTCAGAGCGATTCGCCCAATGAGTCCTTGTTATTTAGTCGTTTTCAGCCAATTTTCTGGATTTTTGAAAATTTTACTTTTTTGTGAAAATATCCACTAAATGAGGGAATAATATGAGTGAGGGTTCCCCAGGAGAGTTCCAAATGTGTGTGGCTAGAATATATATCCCACGGGGATAAAATTTAAAAAAGTTTAAAAACTATTTTTTTTGGACTTAGTAATTTTTCCGGCGTTCATCAGACTTTCAGATAGGGGAAATATCAGTGAGCATTCCGATTTCAGTTCCAGAGAGATTCGCCCAATGAGTTCTTGATATTTAGTCGTTTTCAGCCAATTTTCTGGATTTTTGAAAATTTCCCTTTTTTGTGAAAATATCCACTAAATGAGGGAATAATATGTGTGAGGGTACCCCAGTAGAGTTCCAAATGTATGTGGGTAGAATATATATCCCACGGGGGTAAACTTGAAAAAAGTTGAAAAAATTATTTTTTGGGACCTAGTAATTTTTCCAGCGTTTATCAGACTTTCAGATAGGGGAAATGTCAGTGAGCATTCCGATTTCAGTTCCCGAGCGATTCGCCCATTGAGTCCTTGATATTTAGTCGTTTTCAACCAATGTTCTGGATTTTTGAAAGTTTCACTTTTTTCTGAAAATATCCACTAAATGAGGGAATAATATGAGTGAGGGTTCCCCAGGAGAGTTCCAAATGTGTGTGGGTAGAATATATATCCAACGGGGATAAAATTGAAAAAAGTTTAAAAAAAATTTTTTTTGGACTTAGTAATTTTTACGGCGTTCATCAGACTTTCAGATAGGGGAAATGTCAGTGAGCATTCCGATTTCATTTCCCGAGCGATTTGCCCAATGAGTCCTTGATATTTAGTTGTTTTCAGCCAATTTTCTGGACTTTTGAAAATTTCACTTTTTTGTGAAAATATCCACTAAATGAGGGAATAATATGTGTGAGGGTACCCCAGGAGAGTTCCAAATGTGTGTGGGTAGAATATATATCCCACAGGATAAAATTGAAAAAAGTTAAAAAAAAATTTTTCTTGGACTAAGTCATTTTTCCGCCATTTATCAGACTTTCAGATAGGGGAAATGTCAGTGAACATTCCGATTTCAGTTCCAGAGCGATTCGCCCAATGAGTCCTTGATATTTAGTCGTTTTCAGCCAATTTTCTGCATTTTTGAAAATTTCACTTTTTTGTGAAAATATCCACTAAATGAGGGAATAATATGTGTGAGGGTACCCCAGGAGAGTTCCAAATGGGTGTGGGTAGAATATATATCCCACGGGGGTAAAATTGAAAAAAGTTGGAAAAATTTTTTTTTGGGACTTAGTCATTTTTCCGGCGTTATCAGACTTTCAGATAGGGGAAATGTGAGTGAGCGTTCCGATTTCAGTTCCAGAGCGATTCGCCCAATGAGTCCTTGATATTTAGTCGTTTTCAGCCAATTTTCTGGATTTTTGAAAATTTCACCTTTTTGTGAAAATATCTACTAAATGAGGGAATAATATGTGTGAGGGTTCCCCAGGAGAGTTCCAAATGTGTGTGGGTAGAATATATATCCCACGGGGGTAAAATTGAAAAAAGTTGAAAATTTTTTTTTTTGATTTTAGTCATTTTTCCGGCGTTTATCAGACTTTCAGATAGGGGAAATGTGAGTGAGCGTTCCGATTTCAGTTCCAGAGCGATTCGCCCAATGAGTCCTTGATATTTAGTCGTTTGCAGCCAATTTTCTGGATTTTTGAAAATTTCACTTTTTTGTGAAAATATCCACTAAATGAGAGAATAATATGTGTGAGGGTACCCCAGGAGAGTTCCAAATGTGTGTGGGTAGAATATATATCCCACGGGGATAAAATTGGAAAAAGATGAAAAAATTTTTTTTTTGGACTTAGTCATTTTTCCGTCGTTTATCAGACTTTCAGATAGGGGAATTGTCAGTGAGCGTTCCGATTTCAGTTCCAGAGCGATTCGCCCAATGAGTCCTTGATATTTAGTTGTTTTCAGCCAATTTTCTGGACTTTTGAAAATTTCACTTTTTTGTGAAAATATCCACTAAATGAGGGAATAATATGTGTGAGGGTACCCAGGGAGAGTTCCAAATGTGTGTGGGTAGAATATATATCCCACGGGGATAAAATTGAAAAAGTTAGAAAAATTTTTTTGGGGGATTTAGTCATTTTTCCGGCGTTTAGCAGACTTTCAGATAGGGGAAATGTCAGTGAGCATTCCGATTTCAGTTCCAGAGCTATTCGCCCAATGAGTCCTTGATATTTAGTCGTTTTCAGCCAATTTTCTGGATTTTTGAAAATTTCACTTTTTTGTGAAAATATCCACTAAATGAGGTAATAATATGTGTGAGGGTACCCAAGGAGAGTTCCAAATGTGTGTGGGTAGAATATATATCCCACAGGATAAAATTGAAAAAAGTAAAAAAAAAAATTTTCTTGGACTAAGTCATTTTTCCTCCATTTATCAGACTTTCAGATAGGGGAAATGTCAGTGAACATTCTGATTTCAGTTCCAGAGCGATTCGCCCAATGAGTCCTTCATATTTAGTCGTTTTCAGCCAATTTTCTGGATTTTTGAAAATTTCACTTTTTTGTGAAAATATCCACTAAATGAGGGAATAATATGTGTGAGGGTACCCCAGGAGAGTTCCAAATGTGTGTGGGTAGAATATATATACCACGGGGATAAAATTGGAAAAAGTTGAAAAAAATTTTTTTTTGGACTTAGTCATTTTTCCGTCGTTTATCAGACTTTCAGATAGGGGAATTGTCAGTGAGCATTCCGATTTCAGTTCCAGAGCGATTCGCCCATTGAGTCCTTGATATTTAGTCGTTTTCAGCCAATTTTCTGGATTTTTGAAAATTTCACTTTTTTGTGAAAATATCCACTAAATGAGGGAATAATATGTGTGAGAGTACCCCAGGAGAGTTCCAAATGGGTGTGGGTAGAATATATATCCCACGGGGGTAAAATTGAAAAAAGTTGAAAAAAATTTTTTTTGGGACTTAGTCATTTTTCCGGCGTTATCAGACTTTCAGATAGGGGAAATGTGAGTGAGCGTTCCGATTTCAGTTCCAGAGCGATTCGCCCAATGAGTCCTTGATATTTAGTCGTTTTCAGCCAATTTTCTGGATTTTTGAAAATTTCACTTTTTTGTGAAAATATCCACTAAATGAGAGAATAATATGTGTGAGGGTACCCCAGGAGAGTTCCAAATGTGTGTGGGTAGAATATATATTCCATGGGGGTAAAATTGAAAAAAGTTGAAAAAAATTTTTTTTTGTACTTAGTCATTTTTCCGGCGTTTATCAGACTTTCAGATTGGGGAAATGTGAGTGAGCGTTCAGATTTCAGTTCCAGAGCGATTTGCCCAATGAGTCCTTGATATTTAGTCGTTTTCAGCCAATTTTCTGGATTTTTGAAAATTTCACTTTTTTGTGAAAATATCCACTAAATGAGGGAATAATATGAGTGAGGGTACCCCAGGATAGTTCCAAATGTGTGTGGGTAGAATATATATCCCACGGGGGTAAAATTGAAAAAAGTTGAAAAAAATTTTTTTTGGGACTTAGTCATTTTTCCGGCGTTATCAGACTTTCAGATAGGGGAAATGTGAGTGAGCGTTCCGATTTCAGTTCCAGAGCGATTCGCCCAATGAGTCCTTGATATTTAGTCGTTTTCAGCCAATTTTCTGGATTTTTGAAAATTTCACTTTTTTGTGAAAATATCCACTAAATGAGGGAATAATATGTGTGAGGGTACCCCAGGAGAGTTCCAAATTTGTGTGGGTAGAATATATATCCCACGGGGGTAAAATTGAAAAAAGTTGAAATATTTTTTTTTTTATTTTAGTCATTTTTCCGGCGTTTATCAGACTTTCAGATAGGGGAAATGTGAGTGAGTGTTCCGATTTCAGTTCCAGAGCGATTCGCCCAATGAGTCCTTGATATTTAGTCGTTTTCAGCCAATTTTCTGGATTTTTGAAAATTTCACTTTTTTGTGAAAATATCCACTAAATGAGAGAATAATATGTGTAAGGGTACCCAAGGAGAGTTCCAAATGTGTGTGGGTAGAATATATATCCCACGGGGGTAAAATTGAAAAAAATGTTTTTTTGGACTTAGTCATTTTTCCGTCGTTTATCAGACTTTCAGATAGGGGAATTGTCAGTGAGCGTTCCGATTTCAGTTCCAGAGCGATTCGCCCAATGAGTCCTTGATATTTAGTTGTTTTCAGCCAATTTTCTGGACTTTTGAAAATTTCACTTTTTTGTGAAAATATCCACTAAATGAGGGAATAATATGTGTGAGGGTACCCAGGGAGAGTTCCAAATGTGTGTGGGTAGAATATATATCCCACGGGGATAAAATTGAAAAAGTTAGAAAAATTTTTTGGGGGGATTTAGTCATTTTTCCGGCGTTTAGCAGACTTTCAGATAGGGGAAATGTCAGTGAGCATTCCGATTTCAGTTCCAGAGCTATTCGCCCAATGAGTCCTTGATATTTAGTCGTTTTCAGCCAATTTTCTGGATTTTTGAAAATTTCACTTTTTTGTGAAAATATCCACTAAATGAGGTAATAATATGTGTGAGGGTACCCAAAGAGAGTTCCAAATGTGTGTGGGTAGAATATATATCCCACAGGATAAAATTGAAAAAAGTTAAAAAAAAAATTTTCTTGGACTAAGTCATTTTTCCGCCATTTATCAGACTTTCAGATAGGGGAAATGTCAGTGAACATTCTGATTTCAGTTCCAGAGCGATTCGCCCAATGAGTCCTTCATATTTAGTCGTTTTCAGCCAATTTTCTGGATTTTTGAAAATTTCACTTTTTTGTGAAAATATCCACTAAATGAGGGAATAATATGTGTAAGGGTACCCAAGGAGAGTTCCAAATGTGTGTGGGTAGAATATATATCCCACGGGGGTAAAATTGAAAAAAATGTTTTTTTGGACTTAGTCATTTTTCCGTCGTTTATCAGATTTTCAGATAGGGGAATTGTCAGTGATCGTTCCGATTTCAGTTCCAGAGCGATTCGCCCATTGAGTCCTTGATATTTAGTCGTTTTCAGCCAATTTTCTGGATTTTTGAAAATTTCACTTTTTTTGTGAAAATATCCACTAACTGAGGGAATAATATGAGTGAGGGTACCCCAGGATAGTTCCAAATGTGTGTGGGTAGAATATATATCCCACGGGGGTAAAATTGAAAAAAGTTGGAAAAAAAATTTTTTTGGACTTAGTCATTTTTCCGGCGTTTATCAGACTTTCAGAAAGGGGAAATGTGAGTGAGCGTTCCAATTTCAGTTCCAGAGCGATTCGCCCAATGAGTCCTTGATATTTAGTCGTTTTCAGCCAATTTTCTGGATTTTTGAAAATTTCACTTTTTTGTGAAAATATCCACTAAATGAGGGAATAATATGTGTGAGGGTACCCCAGGAGAGTTCCAAATTTGTGTGGGTAGAATATATATCCCACGGGGGTAAAATTGAAAAAAGTTGAAAAAAATTTTTTTTTGGACTTAGTCATTTTTCCGTCGTTTATCAGATTTTCAGATAGGGGAATTGTCAGTGATCGTTCCGATTTCAGTTCCAGAGCGATTCGCCCATTGAGTCCTTGATATTTAGTCGTTTTAAGCCAATTTTCTGGATTTTTGAAAATTTCACTTTTTTGTGAAAATATCCACTAAATGAGGGAATAATATGTGTGAGGGTACCCCAGGAGAGTTCCAAATGGGTGTGCATAGAATATATATCCCACGGGGGTAAAATTGAAAAAAGTTGGAAAAAAATTTTTTTGGACTTAGTCATTTTTCCGGCGTTTATCAGACTTTCAGAAAGGGGAAATGTGAGTGAGCGTCCCGATTTCAGTTCCAGAGCGATTCGCCCAATGAGTCCTTGATATTTAGTCGTTTTCAGCCAATTTTCTGGATTTTTGAAAATTTCACTTTTTTGTGAAAATATCCACTAAATGAGGGAATAATATGTGTGAGGGTACCCCAGGAGAGTTCCAAATTTGTGTGGGTAGAATATATATCCCACCGGGGTAAAATTGAAAAAAGTTGAAAAAAAATTTTTTTGGGACTTAGTCATTTTTCCGGCGTTTATCAGACTTTCAGATAGGGGAAATGTGAGTGAGCGTTCCGATTTCAGTGCTAGAGCGATTCGCCCAATGAGTCCTTGATATTTAGTCGTTTTCAGCCAATTTTCTGGATTTTTGAAAATTTTACTTTTTTGTGAAAATATCCACTAAATGAGAGAATAATATGTGTGAAGGTACCCCAGGAGAGTTCCAAATGTGTGTGGGTAGAATATATATCCCACGGGGATAAAATTGGAAAAAGTTGAAAAAATTTTTTTTTTGGACTTAGTTATTTTTCCGGCGTTCATCAGACTTTCAGATAGGGGAAATGTCAGTGAGCATTCCGATTTCAGTACCCGAGCGATTCGCCCAATGAGTCCTTGATATTTAGTCGTTTTGAGGCAATTTTCTGGATTTTTGAAAATTTCACTTTTTTGTGAAAATATCCACTAAATGAGAGAATTATATGTGTAAGGGTACCCAAGGAGAGTTCCAAATGTGTGTGGGTAGAATATATATCCCACGGGGGTAAAATTGAAAAAAATTTTTTTTTGGACTTAGTCATTTTTCCGTCGTTTATCAGATTTTCAGATAGGGGAATTGTCAGTGATCGTTCCGATTTCAGTTCCAGAGCGATTCGCCCATTGAGTCCTTTATATTTAGTCGTTTTCAGCCAATTTTCTGGATTTTTGAAAATTTCACTTTTTTTGTGAAAATATCCACTAATTGAGGGAATAATATGAGTGAGGGTACCCCAGGATAGTTCCAAATGTGTGTGGGTAGAATATATATCCCACGGGGGTAAAATTGAAAAAAGTTGGAAAAAATTTTTTTTTGGACTTAGTCATTTTTCCGGCGTTTATCAGACTTTCAGATTGGGGAAATGTGAGTGAGCATTCCGATTTCAGTGCCAGAGCGATTCGCCCATTGAGTCCTTGATATTTAGTCGTTTTCAGCCAATTTTCTGGATTTTTGAAAATTTCACTTTTTTGTGAAAATATCCACTAAATGAGAGAATTATATGTGTAAGGGTACCCAAGGAGAGTTCCAAATGTGTGTGGGTAGAATATATATCCCACGGGGGTAAAATTGAAAAAAATTTTTTTTTGGACTTAGTCATTTTTCCGTCGTTTATCAGATTTTCAGATAGGGGAATTGTCAGTGATCGTTCCGATTTCAGTTCCAGAGCGATTCGCCCATTGAGTCCTTGATACTTAGTCGTTTTCAGCCAATTTTCTGCATTTTTGAAAATTTCACTTTTTTTGTGAAAATATCCACTAATTGAGGGAATAATATGAGTGAGGGTACCCCAGGATAGTTCCAAATGTGTGTGGGTAGAATATATATCCCACGGGGGTAAAATTGAAAAAAGTTGGAAAAAAATTTTTTTTGGACTTAGTCATTTTTCCGGCGTTAATCAGACTTTCAGAAAGGGGAAATGTGAGTGAGCGTTCCGATTTCAGTTCCAGAGCGATTCGCCCAATGAGTCCTTGATATTTAGTCGTTTTCAGCCAATTTTCTGGATTTTTGAAAATTTCACTTTTTTATGAAAATATCCACTAAATGAGGGAATAATATGTGTGAGGGTACCCCAGGAGAGTTCCAAATTTGTGTGGGTAGAATATATATCCCACCGGGGTAAAATTGAAAAAAGTTGAAAAAAATTTTTTTGGGGACTTAGTCATTTTTCCGGCGTTTATCAGACTTTCAGATAGGGGAAATGTGAGTGAGCATTCCGATTTCAGTGCCAGAGCGATTCGCCCATTGAGTCCTTGATATTTAGTCGTTTTCAGCCAATTTTCTGGATTTTTGAAAATTTCACTTTTTTGTGAAAATATCCACTAAATGAGGGAATAATATGAGTGAGGGTACCCCAGGATAGTTCCAAATGTGTGTGGGTAGAATATATATCCCACGGGGGTAAAATTGAAAACAGTTGGAAAAAAAATTTTTTTGGACTTAGTCATTTTTCCGGCGTTTATCAGACTTTCAGAAAGGGGAAATGTGAGTGAGCGTTCAGATTTCAGTTCCAGAGTGATTCGCCCAATCAGTCCTTGATATTTAGTCGTTTTCAGCCAATTTTCTGGATTTTTGAAAATTTCACTTTTTTGTGAAAATATCCACTAAATGAGGGAATAATATGTGTGAGTGTACCCCAGGAGAGTTCCAAATGGGTGTGGGTAGAATATATATCCCACGGGGGCAAAATTGAAAAAAGTTTAAAAAAAATGTTTTTGGGACTTAGTCATTTTTCCGGCGTTTATCAGACTTTCAGATAGGGGAAATGTGAGTGAGCGTTCCGATTTCAGTGCCAGAGCGATTCGCCCAATGAGTCCTTGATATTTAGTCGTTTTCAGCCAATTTTCTGGATTTTTGAAAATTTCACTTTTTTGTGAAAATATCCACTAAATGAGGGAATAATATGAGTGAGGGTACCCCAGGATAGTTCCAAATGTGTGTGGGTAGAATATATATCCCACGGGGGTAAAATTGAAAAAAGTTGGAAAAAAATTTTTTTTGGACTTAGTCATTTTTCCGGCGTTTATCAGACTTTCAGAAAGGGGAAATGTGAGTGAGCATTCCGATTTCAGTTCCAGAGCGATTCGCCCAATGAGTCCTTGACATTTAGTCGTTTTCAGCCAATTTTCTGGATTTTTGAAAATTTCACTTTTTTGTGAAAATATCCACTAAATGAGGGAATAATATGTGTGAAGGTACCCCAGGAGAGTTCCAAATTTGTGTGGGCAGAATATATATCCCACCGGGGTAAAATTGAAAAAAGTTGAAAAAATTTTTTTTTGGACTTAGTAATTTTTCCGGCGTTCATCAGACTTTCAGATAGGGGAAATGTCAGTGAGCATTCCGATTTCAGTACCCGAGCGATTCGCCCAATGAGTCCTTGATATTTAGTCGTTTTCAGCCAATTTTCTGGATTTTTGAAAATTTCACTTTTTTGTGAAAATATCCACTAAATGAGAGAATTATATGTGTAAGGGTACCCAAGAAGAGTACCAAATGTGTGTGGGTAGAATATATATCCCACGGGGGTAAAATTGAAAAAAGTTGAAAAAAAATTTTTTTTGGGCTTAGTCATTTTTCCGTCGTTTATCAGATTTTCAGATAGGGGAATTGTCAGTGATCGTTCCGATTTCAGTTCCAGAGCGATTCGCCCATTAAGTCCGTGATATTTAGTCGTTTTCAGCCAATTTTCTGGATTTTTGAAAATTTCACTTTTTTGTGAAAATATCCACTAAATGAGGGAATAATATGTGTGAGGGTACCCAGGAGAGTTCCAAATGTGTGTGGGTAGAATATATATCCCACGGGGGCAAAATTGAAAAAAGTTGAAAAAAATTTTTTTGGGGACTTAGTCATTTTTCCGGCGTTATCAGACTTTCAGATAGGGGAAATGTGAGTGAGCGTTCCGATTTCAGTTCCAGAGCGATTCGCCCAATGAGTCCTTGATATTTAGTCGTTTTCAGCCAATTTTCTGGATTTTTGAAAATTTCACTTTTTTGTGATAATATCCACTAAATTAGAGAATAATATGTGTGAAGGTACCCCAGGAGAGTTCCAAATGTGTGTGGGTAGAATATATATCCCACGGGGGTAAAATTGAAAAAATTGAAAAAAATTTTTTTTGGGATTTAGTCATTTTTCCGGCGTTTATCAGACTTTCAGATAGGGGAAATGTCAGTGAGCATTCCGATTTCAGTTCTAGAGCGACTCGCCCAATGAGTCCTTGATATTTAGTCGTTTTCAGCCAATTTTCTGGATTTTTGAAAATTTCACCTTTTTGTGAAAATATCCACTAAATGAGGGAATAATATGTGTGAGGGTACCCCAGGAGAGTTCCAAATATGTGTGGGTAGAATATATATCCCACGGGGTAAAATTGAAAAAAGTTGAAAAAAAATTGTTTTGGGACTTAGTCATTTTTCCGGCGTTATCAGACTTTCAGATAGGGGAAATGTGAGTGAGCATTCCGATTTCAGTTCCAGAGCGATTCCCCCAATGAGTCCTTCATATTTAGTCGTTTTCAGACAATTTTCTTGATTTTTGAAAATTTCACTTTTTTGTGAAAACATGCACTAAATGAGGGAATAATATGTGTGAGGGTACCCCAGGAGAGTTCCAAATGTGTGTGGGTAGAATATATATCCCACGGGGGTAAAATTGAAAAAATTTTTTTTTTGGACTTAGTCATTTTTTCGGCGTTTATCAGACTTTCAGATAGGGGAAATGTCAGTGAGCGTTCAGATTTCAGTTCCAGAGCGATTCGCCCAATGAGTCCTTGATATTTAGTCGTTTTCAGCCACTTTTTGGGATTTTTGAAAATTTCACTTTTTTGTGAAAATATCCACTAAATGAGGGAATAATATGAGTGAGGGTACCCCAGGAGAGTTCCAAATGTGTGTGGGTAAAATATATATCCCACGGAGGTAACATTGAAAAAAGTTGAAACATTTTTTTTTTTTGGACTTAGTCATTTTTCCTGCGTTTATCAGACTTTCAGATAGGGGATATGTCAGTGAGCGTTCCAATTTCAGTTCCAGAGCAATTCACTCAATGAGTCCTTGATATTTAGTCGTTTTCAGCCAATTTTCTGGATTTTTGAAAATTTCACTTTTTTGTGAAAATATCCACTAAATGAGAGAATAATATGTGTGAAGGTACCCCAGGAGAGTTCCAAATGTGTGTGGGTAGAATATATATCCCACGGGGTAAAATTGAAAAAAGTTGGAAAATTTTTTTTTTGGGATTTAGTCATTTTTCCTGCGTTTATCAGACTTTCAGATAGGGGAAATGTGAGTGAGCGTTCCGATTTCAGTTCCAGAGCGATTCGCCCAATGAGTTCTTGATATTTAGTCATTTTCAGCCAATTTTCTGGATTTTTGAAAATTTCACTTTTTTGTGAAAATATCCACTAAATGAGGGAATAATATGTGTGATGGTACCCCAGGAGAGTTCCAAATGTGTGTGGGTAGAATATATATCCCACGGGGGTAAAATTGAAAAAAGTTGAAAAAATTTTTTTTTTGGACTTAGTCATTTTTCCGGCGTTTATCAGACTTTCAGATAGGGGAAATGTCAGTGAGCGTTCAGATTTCAGTTCCAGAGCGATTCGCCCAATGAGTCCTTGATATTTATTCGTTTTCAGCCAATTTTCTGGATTTTTGAAAATTTCACTTTTTTGTGAAAATATCCACTAAATGAGGGAATAATATGAGTGAGGGTACCCCAGGATGGTTCCAAATGTGTGTGGGTAAAATATATATCCCACGGGGGTAAAATTGAAAAAAGTTGAAACATTTTTTTTTTTGGACTTAGTCATTTTTCCTGCGTTTATCAGACTTTCAGATAGGGGATATGTCAGTGAGCGTTCCAATTTCAGTTCCAGAGCGATTCTCCCAATGAGTCCTTGATATTTAGTCGTTTTCAGCCAATTTTCTGGATTTTTGAAAATTTCACCTTTTTGTGAAAATATCTACTAAATGAGGGCATAATATGTGTGAGGGTTCCCCAGGAGAGTTCCAAATGTGTGTGGGTAGAATATATATCCCACGGGGATGAAATTGCAAAAAGTTTAAAAAATATTTTTTTTGGACTTACTAATTTTTCCGGCGTTCATCAGACTTTCAGATAGGGGAAATGTGAGTGAGCGTTCCGATTTCAGTTCCCGACCGATTCGCCGAATGAGTCCTTGATATTTAGTCGTTTTCAGCCAATTTTCTGGATTTTTGAAAATTTCACTTTTTTGTGAAAATATCCACTAAATGAGGGAATAATATGTGTGAGGGTACCCCAGGAGAGTTCCAAATGTGTGTGGGTAGAATATATATCCCACGGGGGTAAAATTGAAAAAAAATATTTTTTGGACTTAGTCATTTTTCCGTCGTTTATCAGACTTTCAGATAGGGGAATTGTGAGTGAGCATTCCGATTTCAGTTCCAGAGCGATTCGCCCAATGAGTCCTTGATATTTAGTCGTTTTCAGCCAATTTTCTGGATTTTTGAAAATTTCACTTTTTCGTGAAAATATCCACTAAATGAGGGAAT
Organism: Phyllobates terribilis; assembly: GCF_046119375.1. Taxonomy (NCBI): domain Eukaryota; kingdom Metazoa; phylum Chordata; class Amphibia; order Anura; family Dendrobatidae; genus Phyllobates; species Phyllobates terribilis. Next base: position 7,932,208 of record NW_027362805.1, on the reverse strand, counting down.
AATATGTGTGAGGGTACCCCAGGAGAGTTCCAAATGTGTGTGGGTAGAATATATACCCCACGGGGATAAAATTGAAAAAAGTTGAAAATATTTTTTTTTGGACTTAGTCATTTTTCCGGCGTTTATCAGACTTTCAGAAAGGGGAAATGTGAGTGAGCATTCCGATTTCAGTTCCAGAGCGATTCGCCCAATGAGTCCTTGACATTTAGTCGTTTTCAGCCAATTTTCTGGATTTTTGAAAATTTCACTTTTTTGTGAAAATATCCACTAAATGAGGGAATAATATGTGTGAAGGTACCCCAGGAGAGTTCCAAATTTGTGTGGGCAGAATATATATCCCACCGGGGTAAAATTGAAAAAAGTTGAAAAAATTTTTTTTTGGACTTAGTAATTTTTCCGGCGTTCATCAGACTTTCAGATAGGGGAAATGTCAGTGAGCATTCCGATTTCAGTACCCGAGCGATTCGCCCAATGAGTCCTTGATATTTAGTCGTTTTCAGCCAATTTTCTGGATTTTTGAAAATTTCACTTTTTTGTGAAAATATCCACTAAATGAGAGAATTATATGTGTAAGGGTACCCAAGAAGAGTACCAAATGTGTGTGGGTAGAATATATATCCCACGGGGGTAAAATTGAAAAAAGTTGAAAAAAAATTTTTTTTGGGCTTAGTCATTTTTCCGTCGTTTATCAGATTTTCAGATAGGGGAATTGTCAGTGATCGTTCCGATTTCAGTTCCAGAGCGATTCGCCCATTAAGTCCGTGATATTTAGTCGTTTTCAGCCAATTTTCTGGATTTTTGAAAATTTCACTTTTTTGTGAAAATATCCACTAAATGAGGGAATAATATGTGTGAGGGTACCCAGGAGAGTTCCAAATGTGTGTGGGTAGAATATATATCCCACGGGGGCAAAATTGAAAAAAGTTGAAAAAAATTTTTTTGGGGACTTAGTCATTTTTCCGGCGTTATCAGACTTTCAGATAGGGGAAATGTGAGTGAGCGTTCCGATTTCAGTTCCAGAGCGATTCGCCCAATGAGTCCTTGATATTTAGTCGTTTTCAGCCAATTTTCTGGATTTTTGAAAATTTCACTTTTTTGTGATAATATCCACTAAATTAGAGAATAATATGTGTGAAGGTACCCCAGGAGAGTTCCAAATGTGTGTGGGTAGAATATATATCCCACGGGGGTAAAATTGAAAAAATTGAAAAAAATTTTTTTTGGGATTTAGTCATTTTTCCGGCGTTTATCAGACTTTCAGATAGGGGAAATGTCAGTGAGCATTCCGATTTCAGTTCTAGAGCGACTCGCCCAATGAGTCCTTGATATTTAGTCGTTTTCAGCCAATTTTCTGGATTTTTGAAAATTTCACCTTTTTGTGAAAATATCCACTAAATGAGGGAATAATATGTGTGAGGGTACCCCAGGAGAGTTCCAAATATGTGTGGGTAGAATATATATCCCACGGGGTAAAATTGAAAAAAGTTGAAAAAAAATTGTTTTGGGACTTAGTCATTTTTCCGGCGTTATCAGACTTTCAGATAGGGGAAATGTGAGTGAGCATTCCGATTTCAGTTCCAGAGCGATTCCCCCAATGAGTCCTTCATATTTAGTCGTTTTCAGACAATTTTCTTGATTTTTGAAAATTTCACTTTTTTGTGAAAACATGCACTAAATGAGGGAATAATATGTGTGAGGGTACCCCAGGAGAGTTCCAAATGTGTGTGGGTAGAATATATATCCCACGGGGGTAAAATTGAAAAAATTTTTTTTTTGGACTTAGTCATTTTTTCGGCGTTTATCAGACTTTCAGATAGGGGAAATGTCAGTGAGCGTTCAGATTTCAGTTCCAGAGCGATTCGCCCAATGAGTCCTTGATATTTAGTCGTTTTCAGCCACTTTTTTGGATTTTTGAAAATTTCACTTTTTTGTGAAAATATCCACTAAATGAGGGAATAATATGAGTGAGGGTACCCCAGGAGAGTTCCAAATGTGTGTGGGTAAAATATATATCCCACGGAGGTAACATTGAAAAAAGTTGAAACATTTTTTTTTTTTGGACTTAGTCATTTTTCCTGCGTTTATCAGACTTTCAGATAGGGGATATGTCAGTGAGCGTTCCAATTTCAGTTCCAGAGCAATTCACTCAATGAGTCCTTGATATTTAGTCGTTTTCAGCCAATTTTCTGGATTTTTGAAAATTTCACTTTTTTGTGAAAATATCCACTAAATGAGAGAATAATATGTGTGAAGGTACCCCAGGAGAGTTCCAAATGTGTGTGGGTAGAATATATATCCCACGGGGTAAAATTGAAAAAAGTTGGAAAATTTTTTTTTTGGGATTTAGTCATTTTTCCTGCGTTTATCAGACTTTCAGATAGGGGAAATGTGAGTGAGCGTTCCGATTTCAGTTCCAGAGCGATTCGCCCAATGAGTTCTTGATATTTAGTCATTTTCAGCCAATTTTCTGGATTTTTGAAAATTTCACTTTTTTGTGAAAATATCCACTAAATGAGGGAATAATATGTGTGATGGTACCCCAGGAGAGTTCCAAATGTGTGTGGGTAGAATATATATCCCACGGGGGTAAAATTGAAAAAAGTTGAAAAAATTTTTTTTTTGGACTTAGTCATTTTTCCGGCGTTTATCAGACTTTCAGATAGGGGAAATGTCAGTGAGCGTTCAGATTTCAGTTCCAGAGCGATTCGCCCAATGAGTCCTTGATATTTATTCGTTTTCAGCCAATTTTCTGGATTTTTGAAAATTTCACTTTTTTGTGAAAATATCCACTAAATGAGGGAATAATATGAGTGAGGGTACCCCAGGATGGTTCCAAATGTGTGTGGGTAAAATATATATCCCACGGGGGTAAAATTGAAAAAAGTTGAAACATTTTTTTTTTTGGACTTAGTCATTTTTCCTGCGTTTATCAGACTTTCAGATAGGGGATATGTCAGTGAGCGTTCCAATTTCAGTTCCAGAGCGATTCTCCCAATGAGTCCTTGATATTTAGTCGTTTTCAGCCAATTTTCTGGATTTTTGAAAATTTCACCTTTTTGTGAAAATATCTACTAAATGAGGGCATAATATGTGTGAGGGTTCCCCAGGAGAGTTCCAAATGTGTGTGGGTAGAATATATATCCCACGGGGATGAAATTGCAAAAAGTTTAAAAAATATTTTTTTTGGACTTACTAATTTTTCCGGCGTTCATCAGACTTTCAGATAGGGGAAATGTGAGTGAGCGTTCCGATTTCAGTTCCCGACCGATTCGCCGAATGAGTCCTTGATATTTAGTCGTTTTCAGCCAATTTTCTGGATTTTTGAAAATTTCACTTTTTTGTGAAAATATCCACTAAATGAGGGAATAATATGTGTGAGGGTACCCCAGGAGAGTTCCAAATGTGTGTGGGTAGAATATATATCCCACGGGGGTAAAATTGAAAAAAAATATTTTTTGGACTTAGTCATTTTTCCGTCGTTTATCAGACTTTCAGATAGGGGAATTGTGAGTGAGCATTCCGATTTCAGTTCCAGAGCGATTCGCCCAATGAGTCCTTGATATTTAGTCGTTTTCAGCCAATTTTCTGGATTTTTGAAAATTTCACTTTTTCGTGAAAATATCCACTAAATGAGGGAATAATATGTGTGAGGGTACCCCAGGAGAGTTCCAAATGTGTATGGGTAGAATATATACCCCACGGGGATAAAATTGAAAAAAGTTGAAAATATTTTTTTTTGGACTTAGTCATTTTTCCGGCGTTTATCAGACTTTCAGATAGGGGAAATGTCAGTGAGCGTTCCGATTTCAGTTACAGAGCGATTCGCCCAATGAGCTCTTGATATTTAGTCGTTTTCAGCCAATTTTCTGGATTTTTGAAAATTTCACTTTTTTGTGAAAATATCCACTAAATGAGGGAATAATATGTGTGAGGGTACCCCAGGAGAGTTCCAAATGGGTGTGGGTAGAATATATATCCCACGGGAGTAAAATTGAAAAAAGTTGAAAAACATTTTTTTTGGGACTTAGTCATTTTTCCGGCGTTATCAGACTTTCAGATAGGGGAAATGTGAGTGAGCATTCCGATTTCAGTTCCAGAGTGATTCGCCCAATGAGTCCTTGATATTTAGTCGTTTTCAGCCAATTTTCTGGATTTTTGAAAATTTCACTTTTTTGTGAAAATATCCACTAAATGAGGGAATAATATGTGTGAGGGTACCCCAGGAGAGTTCCAAATGTGTGTGGGTAGAATATATATCCCACGGGGGTAAAATTAAAAAAAAATTTTTTTTGGACTTAGTCATTTTTCCGTCGTTTATCAGACTTTCATATAGGGGAGTTGTCATTGAGCGTTCCGATTTCAGTTCCAGAGCGATTCGCCCATTGAGTCCTTGATATTTAGTTGTTTTCAGCCAATTTTCTGGATTTTTGAAAATTTCACTTTTTTGTGAAAATATCCACTAAATGAGGGAATATTATGTGTGAGGGTACCCCAGGAGAGTTCCAAATGTGTGTGGGTAGAATATATATCCCACGGGGATAAAATTGAAAAAAGTTGAAAACATTTTTTTTTGGGACTTAGTAATTTTTCCGGCGTTTATCAGACTTTCAGATAGGGGAAATGTCAGTGAGCGTTCCGATTTCAGTTCCAGAGCGATTCGCCCAATGAGTCCTTGATATTTAGTCGTTTTCAGCCAATTTTCTGGATTTTTGAAAATTTAACTTTTTTGTGAAAATATCCACTAAATGAGAGAATAATATGTGTAAGGGTACCCAAGGAGAGTTCCAAATGTGTGTGGGTAGAATATATATCCCACGGGGGTAAAATTGAAAAAAGTTGAAAAAAATTTTTTTTGGACTTAGTAATTTTTCCGGCGTTTATCAGACTTTCAGATAGGGGAAATGTGAGTGAGCATTCCGATTTCAGTTCCAGAGCGATTCGCCCAATGAGTCCTTGATATTTAGTCGTTTTCAGCCAATTTTCTGGATTTTTAAAAATTTCACTTTTTTGTGAAAATATCCACTAAATGAGGGAATAATATGTGTGAGGGTACCCCAGGAGAGTTCCAAATGTGTGTGGGTAGAATATATATCCCACGGGGGTAAAATTGAAAAAAAAATTTTTTTGGACTTAGTCATTTTTCCGTCGTTTATCAGACTTTCAGATAGGGGAATTGTCAGTGAGCGTTCCGATTTCAGTTCCAGAGCGATTCGCCCATTGAGTCCTTGATATTTAGTCGTTTTCAGCCAATTTTCTGGATTTTTGAAAATTTCTCTTTTTTGTGAAAATATCCACTAAATGAGGGAATAATATGTGTGAGGGTACCCCAGGAGAGTTCCAAATGTGTGTGGGTAGAATATATATCCCACGGGGATAAAATTGAAAAAAGTTGAAAAAGTTTTTTTTGGGGACTTAGTCATTTTCCGGCGTTATCAGACTTTCAGATAGGGGAAATGTGAGTGAACATTCCGATTTCAGTTCCAGAGCGATTCGCCCAATGAATCCTTGATATTTAGTCGTTTTCAGCCAATTTTGTGTATTTTTGAAAATTTCACTTTTTTGTGAAAATATCCACTAAATGAGAGAATAATGAGTGTGAGAGTACCCAAGGAGAGTTCCAAATGTGTGTGGGTAGAATATATATCCCACGGGATAAAATTGAAAAAAGTTGAAAAAATTTTTTTTTGGACTTAGTCATTTTTCCAGCGTTTATCAGACTTTCAGATAGGGGAAATGTGAGTGAGCGTTCCGATTTCAGTTCCCGACCGATTCGCCGAATGAGTCCTTGATATTTAGTCGTTTTCAGCCAATTTTCTGGATTTTTGAAAATTTCACTTTTTTGTGAAAATATCCACTAACTGAGGGAATAATATGTGTGAGGGTACCCCAGGAGAGTTCCAAATGTGTGTGGGTAGAATATATATCCCACGGGGGTAAAATTGAAAAAAAATTTTTTTTGGACTTAGTCATTTTTCCGTCGTTTATCAGACTTTCAGATAGGGGAATTGTCAGTGAGCGTTCCGATTTCAGTTCCAGAGCGATTCGCCCATTGAGTCCTTGATATTTAGTCGTTTTCAGCCAATTTTCTGGATTTTTGAAAATTTCACTTTTTTGTGAAAATATCCACTAAATGAGGGAATATTATGTGTGAGGGTACCCCAGGAGAGTTCCAAATGGGTGTGGGTAGAATATATATCCCACGGGAGTAAAATTGAAAAAAGTTTAAAAAAATTTTTTTTGGGACTTAGTCATTTTTCCGGCGTTATCAGACTTTCAGATAGGGGAAATGTGAGTGAGCATTCCGATTTCAGTTCCAGAGCGATTCGCCCAATGAGTCCTTGATATTTAGTCGTTTTCAGCCAATTTTCTGGATTTTTGAAAATTTCACTTTTTCGTGAAAATATCCACTAAATGAGGGAATAATATGTGTGAGGGTACCCCAGGAGAGTTCCAAATGTGTGTGGGTAGAATATATACCCCACGGGGATAAAATTGAAAAAAGTTGAAAAAATTTTTTTTTGGACTTAGTCATTTTTCCGGCGTTTATCAGACTTTCAGATAGGGGAAATGTGAGTGAGTGTTCCGATTTCAGTTCCAGAGCGATTCGCCCAATGAGTCCTTGATATTTAGTCGTTTTCAGCCAATTTTCTGGATTTTTGAAAATTTCACTTTTTTGTGAAAATATCCACTAAATGAGAGAATAATATGTGTAAGGGTACCCAAGGAGAGTTCCAAATGTGTGTGGGTAGAATATATATCCCACGGGGGTAAAATTGAAAAAAATGTTTTTTTGGACTTAGTCATTTTTCCGTCGTTTATCAGACTTTCAGATAGGGGAATTGTCAGTGAGCGTTCCGATTTCAGTTCCAGAGCGATTCGCCCAATGAGTCCTTGATATATAGTTGTTTTCAGCCAATTTTCTGGACTTTTGAAAATTTCACTTTTTTGTGAAAATATCCACTAAATGAGGGAATAATATGTGTGAGGGTACCCAGGGAGAGTTCCAAATGTGTGTGGGTAGAATATATATCCCACGGGGATAAAATTGAAAAAGTTAGAAAAATTTTTTGGGGGGATTTAGTCATTTTTCCGGCGTTTAGCAGACTTTCAGATAGGGGAAATGTCAGTGAGCATTCCGATTTCAGTTCCAGAGCTATTCGCCCAATGAGTCCTTGATATTTAGTCGTTTTCAGCCAATTTTCTGGATTTTTGAAAATTTCACTTTTTTGTGAAAATATCCACTAAATGAGGTAATAATATGTGTGAGGGTACCCAAGGAGAGTTCCAAATGTGTGTGGGTAGAATATATATCACACAGGATAAAATTGAAAAAAGTTAAAAAAAAAAATTTCTTGGACTAAGTCATTTTTCCGCCATTTATCAGACTTTCAGATAGGGGAAATGTCAGTGAACATTCTGATTTCAGTTCCAGAGCGATTCGCCCAATGAGTCCTTCATATTTAGTCGTTTTCAGCCAATTTTCTGGATTTTTGAAAATTTCACTTTTTTGTGAAAATATCCACTAAATGAGGGAATAATATGTGTAAGGGTACCCAAGGAGAGTTCCAAATGTGTGTGGGTAGAATATATATCCCACGGGGGTAAAATTGAAAAAAATGTTTTTTTGGACTTAGTCATTTTTCCGTCGTTTATCAGATTTTCAGATAGGGGAATTGTCAGTGATCGTTCCGATTTCAGTTCCAGAGCGATTCGCCCATTGAGTCCTTGATATTTAGTCGTTTTCAGCCAATTTTCTGGATTTTTGAAAATTTCACTTTTTTTGTGAAAATATCCACTAAATGAGGGAATAATATGAGTGAGGGTACCCCAGGATAGTTCCAAATGTGTGTGGGTAGAATATATATCCCACGGGGGTAAAATTGAAAAAAGTTGGAAAAAAAATTTTTTTGGACTTAGTCATTTTTCCGGCGTTTATCAGACTTTCAGAAAGGGGAAATGTGAGTGAGCGTTCCAATTTCAGTTCCAGAGCGATTCGCCCAATGAGTCCTTGATATTTAGTCGTTTTCAGCCAATTTTCTGGATTTTTGAAAATTTCACTTTTTTGTGAAAATATCCACTAAATGAGGGAATAATATGTGTGAGGGTACCCCAGGAGAGTTCCAAATTTGTGTGGGTAGAATATATATCCCACGGGGGTAAAATTGAAAAAAGTTGAAAAAAATTTTTTTTTGGACTTAGTCATTTTTCCGTCGTTTATCAGATTTTCAGATAGGGGAATTGTCAGTGATCGTTCCGATTTCAGTTCCAGAGCGATTCGCCCATTGAGTCCTTGATATTTAGTCGTTTTAAGCCAATTTTCTGGATTTTTGAAAATTTCACTTTTTTGTGAAAATATCCACTAAATGAGGGAATAATATGTGTGAGGGTACCCCAGGAGAGTTCCAAATGGGTGTGCGTAGAATATATATCCCACGGGGGTAAAATTGAAAAAAGTTGGAAAAAAATTTTTTTGGACTTAGTCATTTTTCCGGCGTTTATCAGACTTTCAGAAAGGGGAAATGTGAGTGAGCGTCCCGATTTCAGTTCCAGAGCGATTCGCCCAATGAGTCCTTGATATTTAGTCGTTTTCAGCCAATTTTCTGGATTTTTGAAAATTTCACTTTTTTGTGAAAATATCCACTAAATGAGGGAATAATATGTGTGAGGGTACCCCAGGAGAGTTCCAAATTTGTGTGGGCAGAATATATATCCCACCGGGGTAAAATTGAAAAAAGTTGAAAAAAAATTTTTTTGGGACTTAGTCATTTTTCCGGCGTTTATCAGACTTTCAGATAGGGGAAATGTGAGTGAGCGTTCCGATTTCAGTGCTAGAGCGATTCGCCCAATGAGTCCTTGATATTTAGTCGTTTTCAGCCAATTTTCTGGATTTTTGAAAATTTCACTTTTTTGTGAAAATATCCACTAAATGAGAGAATAATATGTGTGAAGGTACCCCAGGAGAGTTCCAAATGTGTGTGGGTAGAATATATATCCCACGGGGATAAAATTGGAAAAAGTTGAAAAAATTTTTTTTTTGGACTTAGTTATTTTTCCGGCGTTCATCAGACTTTCAGATAGGGGAAATGTCAGTGAGCATTCCGATTTCAGTACCCGAGCGATTCGCCCAATGAGTCCTTGATATTTAGTCGTTTTGAGGCAATTTTCTGGATTTTTGAAAATTTCACTTTTTTGTGAAAATATCCACTAAATGAGAGAATTATATGTGTAAGGGTACCCAAGGAGAGTTCCAAATGTGTGTGGGTAGAATATATATCCCACGGGGGTAAAATTGAAAAAAATTTTTTTTTGGACTTAGTCATTTTTCCGTCGTTTATCAGATTTTCAGATAGGGGAATTGTCAGTGATCGTTCCGATTTCAGTTCCAGAGCGATTCGCCCATTGAGTCCTTGATATTTAGTCGTTTTCAGCCAATTTTCTGGATTTTTGAAAATTTCACTTTTTTTGTTAAAATATCCACTAATTGAGGGAATAATATGAGTGAGGGTACCCCAGGATAGTTCCAAATGTGTGTGGGTAGAATATATATCCCACGGGGGTAAAATTGAAAAAAGTTGGAAAAAATTTTTTTTTGGACTTAGTCATTTTTTCGGCGTTTATCAGACTTTCAGATTGGGGAAATGTGAGTGAGCATTCCGATTTCAGTGCCAGAGCGATTCGCCCATTGAGTCCTTGATATTTAGTCGTTTTCAGCCAATTTTCTGGATTTTTGAAAATTTCACTTTTTTGTGAAAATATACACTAAATGAGAGAATAATATGTGTGAAGGTACCCCAGGAGAGTTCCAAATGTGTGTGGGTAGAATATATATTCCATGGGGGTAAAATTGAAAAAAGTTGAAAAAAAATTTTTTTTGTACTTAGTCATTTTTCCGGCGTTTATCAGACTTTCAGATTGGGGAAATGTGAGTGAGCGTTCAGATTTCAGTTCCAGAGCGATTCGCCCAATCAGTCCTTGATATTTAGTCGTTTTCAGCCAATTTTCTGGATTTTTGAAAATTTCACTTTTTTGTGAAAATATCCACTAAATGAGGGAATAATATGAGTGAGGGTACCCCAGGATAGTTCCAAATGTGTGTGGGTAGAATATATATCCCACGGGGGTAAAATTGAAAAAAGTTGAAAAAAATTTTTTTTGGGACTTAGTCATTTTTCCGGCGTTATCAGACTTTCAGATAGGGGAAATGTGAGTGAGCGTTCCGATTTCAGTTCCAGAGCGATTCGCCCAATGAGTCCTTGATATTTAGTCGTTTTCAGCCAATTTTCTGGATTTTTGAAAATTTCACTTTTTTGTGAAAATATCCACTAAATGAGGGAATAATATGTGTGAGGGTACCCCAGGAGAGTTCCAAATTTGTGTGGGTAGAATATATATCCCACGGGGGTAAAATTGAAAAAAGTTGAAATATTTTTATTTTTATTTTAGTCATTTTTCCGGCGTTTATCAGACTTTCAGATAGGGGAAATGTGAGTGAGTGTTCCGATTTCAGTTCCAGAGCGATTCGCCCAATGAGTCCTTGATATTTAGTCGTTTTCAGCCAATTTTCTGGATTTTTGAAAATTTCACTTTTTTGTGAAAATATCCACTAAATGAGAGAATAATATGTGTAAGGGTACCCAAGGAGAGTTCCAAATGTTTGTGGGTAGAATATATATCCCACGGGGGTAAAATTGAAAAAAATGTTTTTTTGGACTTAGTCATTTTTCCGTCGTTTATCAGATTTTCAGATAGGGGAATTGTCAGTGATCGTTCCGATTTCAGTTCCAGAGCGATTCGCCCATTGAGTCCTTGATATTTAGTCGTTTTCAGCCAATTTTCTGGATTTTTGAAAATTTCACTTTTTTTGTGAAAATATCCACTAAATGAGGGAATAATATGAGTGAGGGTACCCCAGGATAGTTCCAAATGTGTGTGGGTAGAATATATATCCCACGGGGGTAAAATTGAAAAAAGTTGGAAAAAAAATTTTTTTGGACTTAGTCATTTTTCCGGCGTTTATCAGACTTTCAGAAAGGGGAAATGTGAGTGAGCGTTCCGATTTCAGTTCCAGAGCGATTCGCCCAATGAGTCCTTGATATTTAGTCGTTTTCAGCCAATTTTCTGGATTTTTGAAAATTTCACTTTTTTGTGAAAATATCCACTAAATGAGGGAATAATATGTGTGAGGGTACCCCAGGAGAGTTCCAAATTTGTGTGGGTAGAATATATATCCCACGGGGGTAAAATTGAAAAAAGTTGAAAAAAAATTTTTTTTGGACTTAGTCATTTTTCCGTCGTTTATCAGATTTTCAGATAGGGGAATTGTCAGTGATCGTTCCGATTTCAGTTCCAGAGCGATTCGCCCATTGAGTCCTTGATATTTAGTCGTTTTAAGCCAATTTTCTGGATTTTTGAAAATTTCACTTTTTTGTGAAAATATCCACTAAATGAGGGAATAATATGTGTGAGGGTACCCCAGGAGAGTTCCAAATGGGTGTGCGTAGAATATATATCCCACGGGGGTAAAATTGAAAAAAGTTGGAAAAAAATTTTTTTTGGACTTAGTCATTTTTCCGGCGTTTATCAGACTTTCAGAAAGGGGAAATGTGAGTGAGCGTCCCGATTTCAGTTCCAGAGCGATTCGCCCAATGAGTCCTTGATATTTAGTCGTTTTGAGGCAATTTTCTGGATTTTTGAAAATTTCACTTTTTTGTGAAAATATCCACTAAATGAGAGAATTATATGTGTAAGGGTACCCAAGGAGAGTTCCAAATGTGTGTGGGTAGAATATATATCCCACGGGGGTAAAATTGAAAAAAAATTTTTTTTGGACTTAGTCATTTTTCCGTCGTTTATCAGATTTTCAGATAGGGGAATTGTCAGTGATCGTTCCGATTTCAGTTCCAGAGCGATTCGCCCATTGAGTCCTTGATATTTAGTCGTTTTCAGCCAATTTTCTGCATTTTTGAAAATTTCACTTTTTTTGTGAAAATATCCACTAATTGAGGGAATAATATGAGTGAGGGTACCCCAGGATAGTTCCAAATGTGTGTGGGTAGAATATATATCCCACGGGGGTAAAATTGAAAAAAGTTGGAAAAAAATTTTTTTTGGACTTAGTCATTTTTCCGGCGTTTATCAGACTTTCAGAAAGGGGAAATGTGAGTGAGCGTTCCGATTTCAGTTCCAGAGCGATTCGCCCAATGAGTCCTTGATATTTAGTCGTTTTCAGCCAATTTTCTGGATTTTTGAAAATTTCACTTTTTTGTGAAAATATCCACTAAATGAGGTAATAATATGTGTGAGGGTACCCAAGGAGAGTTCCAAATGTGTGTGGGTAGAATATATATCACACAGGATAAAATTGAAAAAAGTTAAAAAAAAAATTTTCTTGGACTAAGTCATTTTTCCGCCATTTATCAGACTTTCAGATAGGGGAAATGTCAGTGAACATTCTGATTTCAGTTCCAGAGCGATTCGCCCAATGAGTCCTTCATATTTAGTCGTTTTCAGCCAATTTTCTGGATTTTTGAAAATTTCACTTTTTTGTGAAAATATCCACTAAATGAGGGAATAATATGTGTAAGGGTACCCAAGGAGAGTTCCAAATGTGTGTGGGTAGAATATATATCCCACGGGGGTAAAATTGAAAAAAATGTTTTTTTGGACTTAGTCATTTTTCCGTCGTTTATCAGATTTTCAGATAGGGGAATTGTCAGTGATCGTTCCGATTTCAGTTCCAGAGCGATTCGCCCATTGAGTCCTTGATATTTAGTCGTTTTCAGCCAATTTTCTGGATTTTTGAAAATTTCACTTTTTTTGTGAAAATATCCACTAAATGAGGGAATAATATGAGTGAGGGTACCCCAGGATAGTTCCAAATGTGTGTGGGTAGAATATATATCCCACGGGGGTAAAATTGAAAAAAGTTGGAAAAAAAATTTTTTTGGACTTAGTCATTTTTCCGGCGTTTATCAGACTTTCAGAAAGGGGAAATGTGAGTGAGCGTTCCAATTTCAGTTCCAGAGCGATTCGCCCAATGAGTCCTTGATATTTAGTCGTTTTCAGCCAATTTTCTGGATTTTTGAAAATTTCACTTTTTTGTGAAAATATCCACTAAATGAGGGAATAATATGTGTGAGGGTACCCCAGGAGAGTTCCAAATTTGTGTGGGTAGAATATATATCCCACGGGGGTAAAATTGAAAAAAGTTGAAAAAAATTTTTTTTTGGACTTAGTCATTTTTCCGTCGTTTATCAGATTTTCAGATAGGGGAATTGTCAGTGATCGTTCCGATTTCAGTTCCAGAGCGATTCGCCCATTGAGTCCTTGATATTTAGTCGTTTTAAGCCAATTTTCTGGATTTTTGAAAATTTCACTTTTTTGTGAAAATATCCACTAAATGAGGGAATAATATGTGTGAGGGTACCCCAGGAGAGTTCCAAATGGGTGTGCGTAGAATATATATCCCACGGGGGTAAAATTGAAAAAAGTTGGAAAAAAATTTTTTTGGACTTAGTCATTTTTCCGGCGTTTATCAGACTTTCAGAAAGGGGAAATGTGAGTGAGCGTCCCGATTTCAGTTCCAGAGCGATTCGCCCAATGAGTCCTTGATATTTAGTCGTTTTCAGCCAATTTTCTGGATTTTTGAAAATTTCACTTTTTTGTGAAAATATCCACTAAATGAGGGAATAATATGTGTGAGGGTACCCCAGGAGAGTTCCAAATTTGTGTGGGCAGAATATATATCCCACCGGGGTAAAATTGAAAAAAGTTGAAAAAAAATTTTTTTGGGACTTAGTCATTTTTCCGGCGTTTATCAGACTTTCAGATAGGGGAAATGTGAGTGAGCGTTCCGATTTCAGTGCTAGAGCGATTCGCCCAATGAGTCCTTGATATTTAGTCGTTTTCAGCCAATTTTCTGGATTTTTGAAAATTTCACTTTTTTGTGAAAATATCCACTAAATGAGAGAATAATATGTGTGAAGGTACCCCAGGAGAGTTCCAAATGTGTGTGGGTAGAATATATATCCCACGGGGATAAAATTGGAAAAAGTTGAAAAAATTTTTTTTTTGGACTTAGTTATTTTTCCGGCGTTCATCAGACTTTCAGATAGGGGAAATGTCAGTGAGCATTCCGATTTCAGTACCCGAGCGATTCGCCCAATGAGTCCTTGATATTTAGTCGTTTTGAGGCAATTTTCTGGATTTTTGAAAATTTCACTTTTTTGTGAAAATATCCACTAAATGAGAGAATTATATGTGTAAGGGTACCCAAGGAGAGTTCCAAATGTGTGTGGGTAGAATATATATCCCACGGGGGTAAAATTGAAAAAAATTTTTTTTTGGACTTAGTCATTTTTCCGTCGTTTATCAGATTTTCAGATAGGGGAATTGTCAGTGATCGTTCCGATTTCAGTTCCAGAGCGATTCGCCCATTGAGTCCTTGATATTTAGTCGTTTTCAGCCAATTTTCTGGATTTTTGAAAATTTCACTTTTTTTGTTAAAATATCCACTAATTGAGGGAATAATATGAGTGAGGGTACCCCAGGATAGTTCCAAATGTGTGTGGGTAGAATATATATCCCACGGGGGTAAAATTGAAAAAAGTTGGAAAAAATTTTTTTTTGGACTTAGTCATTTTTTCGGCGTTTATCAGACTTTCAGATTGGGGAAATGTGAGTGAGCATTCCGATTTCAGTGCCAGAGCGATTCGCCCATTGAGTCCTTGATATTTAGTCGTTTTCAGCCAATTTTCTGGATTTTTGAAAATTTCACTTTTTTGTGAAAATATACACTAAATGAGAGAATAATATGTGTGAAGGTACCCCAGGAGAGTTCCAAATGTGTGTGGGTAGAATATATATTCCATGGGGGTAAAATTGAAAAAAGTTGAAAAAAAATTTTTTTTGTACTTAGTCATTTTTCCGGCGTTTATCAGACTTTCAGATTGGGGAAATGTGAGTGAGCGTTCAGATTTCAGTTCCAGAGCGATTCGCCCAATCAGTCCTTGATATTTAGTCGTTTTCAGCCAATTTTCTGGATTTTTGAAAATTTCACTTTTTTGTGAAAATATCCACTAAATGAGGGAATAATATGAGTGAGGGTACCCCAGGATAGTTCCAAATGTGTGTGGGTAGAATATATATCCCACGGGGGTAAAATTGAAAAAAGTTGAAAAAAATTTTTTTTGGGACTTAGTCATTTTTCCGGCGTTATCAGACTTTCAGATAGGGGAAATGTGAGTGAGCGTTCCGATTTCAGTTCCAGAGCGATTCGCCCAATGAGTCCTTGATATTTAGTCGTTTTCAGCCAATTTTCTGGATTTTTGAAAATTTCACTTTTTTGTGAAAATATCCACTAAATGAGGGAATAATATGTGTGAGGGTACCCCAGGAGAGTTCCAAATTTGTGTGGGTAGAATATATATCCCACGGGGGTAAAATTGAAAAAAGTTGAAATATTTTTATTTTTATTTTAGTCATTTTTCCGGCGTTTATCAGACTTTCAGATAGGGGAAATGTGAGTGAGTGTTCCGATTTCAGTTCCAGAGCGATTCGCCCAATGAGTCCTTGATATTTAGTCGTTTTCAGCCAATTTTCTGGATTTTTGAAAATTTCACTTTTTTGTGAAAATATCCACTAAATGAGAGAATAATATGTGTAAGGGTACCCAAGGAGAGTTCCAAATGTTTGTGGGTAGAATATATATCCCACGGGGGTAAAATTGAAAAAAATGTTTTTTTGGACTTAGTCATTTTTCCGTCGTTTATCAGATTTTCAGATAGGGGAATTGTCAGTGATCGTTCCGATTTCAGTTCCAGAGCGATTCGCCCATTGAGTCCTTGATATTTAGTCGTTTTCAGCCAATTTTCTGGATTTTTGAAAATTTCACTTTTTTTGTGAAAATATCCACTAAATGAGGGAATAATATGAGTGAGGGTACCCCAGGATAGTTCCAAATGTGTGTGGGTAGAATATATATCCCACGGGGGTAAAATTGAAAAAAGTTGGAAAAAAAATTTTTTTGGACTTAGTCATTTTTCCGGCGTTTATCAGACTTTCAGAAAGGGGAAATGTGAGTGAGCGTTCCGATTTCAGTTCCAGAGCGATTCGCCCAATGAGTCCTTGATATTTAGTCGTTTTCAGCCAATTTTCTGGATTTTTGAAAATTTCACTTTTTTGTGAAAATATCCACTAAATGAGGGAATAATATGTGTGAGGGTACCCCAGGAGAGTTCCAAATTTGTGTGGGTAGAATATATATCCCACGGGGGTAAAATTGAAAAAAGTTGAAAAAAAATTTTTTTTGGACTTAGTCATTTTTCCGTCGTTTATCAGATTTTCAGATAGGGGAATTGTCAGTGATCGTTCCGATTTCAGTTCCAGAGCGATTCGCCCATTGAGTCCTTGATATTTAGTCGTTTTAAGCCAATTTTCTGGATTTTTGAAAATTTCACTTTTTTGTGAAAATATCCACTAAATGAGGGAATAATATGTGTGAGGGTACCCCAGGAGAGTTCCAAATGGGTGTGCGTAGAATATATATCCCACGGGGGTAAAATTGAAAAAAGTTGGAAAAAAATTTTTTTTGGACTTAGTCATTTTTCCGGCGTTTATCAGACTTTCAGAAAGGGGAAATGTGAGTGAGCGTCCCGATTTCAGTTCCAGAGCGATTCGCCCAATGAGTCCTTGATATTTAGTCGTTTTGAGGCAATTTTCTGGATTTTTGAAAATTTCACTTTTTTGTGAAAATATCCACTAAATGAGAGAATTATATGTGTAAGGGTACCCAAGGAGAGTTCCAAATGTGTGTGGGTAGAATATATATCCCACGGGGGTAAAATTGAAAAAAAATTTTTTTTGGACTTAGTCATTTTTCCGTCGTTTATCAGATTTTCAGATAGGGGAATTGTCAGTGATCGTTCCGATTTCAGTTCCAGAGCGATTCGCCCATTGAGTCCTTGATATTTAGTCGTTTTCAGCCAATTTTCTGCATTTTTGAAAATTTCACTTTTTTTGTGAAAATATCCACTAATTGAGGGAATAATATGAGTGAGGGTACCCCAGGATAGTTCCAAATGTGTGTGGGTAGAATATATATCCCACGGGGGTAAAATTGAAAAAAGTTGGAAAAAAATTTTTTTTGGACTTAGTCATTTTTCCGGCGTTTATCAGACTTTCAGAAAGGGGAAATGTGAGTGAGCGTTCCGATTTCAGTTCCAGAGCGATTCGCCCAATGAGTCCTTGATATTTAGTCGTTTTCAGCCAATTTTCTGGATTTTTGAAAATTTCACTTTTTTATGAAAATATCCACTAAATGAGGGAATAATATGTGTGAGGGTACCCCAGGAGAGTTCCAAATTTGTGTGGGTAGAATATATATCCCACCGGGGTAAAATTGAAAAAAGTTGAAAAAAATTTTTTTGGGGACTTAGTCATTTTTCCGGCGTTTATCAGACTTTCAGATAGGGGAAATGTGAGTGAGCATTCCGATTTCAGTGCCAGAGCGATTCGCCCATTGAGTCCTTGATATTTAGTCGTTTTCAGCCAATTTTCTGGATTTTTGAAAATTTCACTTTTTTGTGAAAATATCCACTAAATGAGGGAATAATATGAGTGAGGGTACCCCAGGATAGTTCCAAATGTGTGTGGGTAGAATATATATCCCACGGGGGTAAAATTGAAAACAGTTGGAAAAAAAATTTTTTTGGACTTAGTCATTTTTCCGGCGTTTATCAGACTTTCAGAAAGGGGAAATGTGAGTGAGCGTTCAGATTTCAGTTCCAGAGTGATTCGCCCAATCAGTCCTTGATATTTAGTCGTTTTCAGCCAATTTTCTGGATTTTTGAAAATTTCACTTTTTTGTGAAAATATCCACTAAATGAGGGAATAATATGTGTGAGTGTACCCCAGGAGAGTTCCAAATGGGTGTGGGTAGAATATATATCCCACGGGGGCAAAATTGAAAAAAGTTTAAAAAAAATGTTTTTGGGACTTAGTCATTTTTCCGGCGTTTATCAGACTTTCAGATAGGGGAAATGTGAGTGAGCGTTCCGATTTCAGTGCCAGAGCGATTCGCCCAATGAGTCCTTGATATTTAGTCGTTTTCAGCCAATTTTCTGGATTTTTGAAAATTTCACTTTTTTGTGAAAATATCCACTAAATGAGGGAATAATATGAGTGAGGGTACCCCAGGATAGTTCCAAATGTGTGTGGGTAGAATATATATCCCACGGGGGTAAAATTGAAAAAAGTTGGAAAAAAATTTTTTTTGGACTTAGTCATTTTTCCGGCGTTTATCAGACTTTCAGAAAGGGGAAATGTGAGTGAGCATTCCGATTTCAGTTCCAGAGCGATTCGCCCAATGAGTCCTTGACATTTAGTCGTTTTCAGCCAATTTTCTGGATTTTTGAAAATTTCACTTTTTTGTGAAAATATCCACTAAATGAGGGAATAATATGTGTGAAGGTACCCCAGGAGAGTTCCAAATTTGTGTGGGCAGAATATATATCCCACCGGGGTAAAATTGAAAAAAGTTGAAAAAATTTTTTTTTGGACTTAGTAATTTTTCCGGCGTTCATCAGACTTTCAGATAGGGGAAATGTCAGTGAGCATTCCGATTTCAGTACCCGAGCGATTCGCCCAATGAGTCCTTGATATTTAGTCGTTTTCAGCCAATTTTCTGGATTTTTGAAAATTTCACTTTTTTGTGAAAATATCCACTAAATGAGAGAATTATATGTGTAAGGGTACCCAAGAAGAGTACCAAATGTGTGTGGGTAGAATATATATCCCACGGGGGTAAAATTGAAAAAAGTTGAAAAAAAATTTTTTTTGGGCTTAGTCATTTTTCCGTCGTTTATCAGATTTTCAGATAGGGGAATTGTCAGTGATCGTTCCGATTTCAGTTCCAGAGCGATTCGCCCATTAAGTCCGTGATATTTAGTCGTTTTCAGCCAATTTTCTGGATTTTTGAAAATTTCACTTTTTTGTGAAAATATCCACTAAATGAGGGAATAATATGTGTGAGGGTACCCAGGAGAGTTCCAAATGTGTGTGGGTAGAATATATATCCCACGGGGGCAAAATTGAAAAAAGTTGAAAAAAATTTTTTTGGGGACTTAGTCATTTTTCCGGCGTTATCAGACTTTCAGATAGGGGAAATGTGAGTGAGCGTTCCGATTTCAGTTCCAGAGCGATTCGCCCAATGAGTCCTTGATATTTAGTCGTTTTCAGCCAATTTTCTGGATTTTTGAAAATTTCACTTTTTTGTGAAAATATCCACTAAATTAGAGAATAATATGTGTGAAGGTACCCCAGGAGAGTTCCAAATGTGTGTGGGTAGAATATATATCCCACGGGGGTAAAATTGAAAAAATTGAAAAAATTTTTTTTTGGGATTTAGTCATTTTTCCGGCGTTTATCAGACTTTCAGATAGGGGAAATGTCAGTGAGCATTCCGATTTCAGTTCTAGAGCGACTCGCCCAATGAGTCCTTGATATTTAGTCGTTTTCAGCCAATTTTCTGGATTTTTGAAAATTTCACCTTTTTGTGAAAATATCCACTAAATGAGGGAATAATATGTGTGAGGGTACCCCAGGAGTGTTCCAAATATGTGTGGGTAGAATATATATCCCACGGGGTAAAATTGAAAAAAGTTGAAAAAAAATTGTTTTGGGACTTAGTCATTTTTCCGGCGTTATCAGACTTTCAGATAGGGGAAATGTGAGTGAGCATTCCGATTTCAGTTCCAGAGCGATTCCCCCAATGAGTCCTTCATATTTAGTCGTTTTCAGACAATTTTCTTGATTTTTGAAAATTTCACTTTTTTGTGAAAATATGCACTAAATGAGGGAATAATATGTGTGAGGGTACCCCAGGAGAGTTCCAAATGTGTGTGGGTAGAATATATATCCCACGGGGGTAAAATTGAAAAAATTTTTTTTTTGGACTTAGTCATTTTTTCGGCGTTTATCAGACTTTCAGATAGGGGAAATGTCAGTGAGCGTTCAGATTTCAGTTCCAGAGCGATTCGCCCAATGAGTCCTTGATATTTAGTCGTTTTCAGCCACTTTTTTGGATTTTTGAAAATTTCACTTTTTTGTGAAAATATCCACTAAATGAGGGAATAATATGAGTGAGGGTACCCCAGGAGAGTTCCAAATGTGTGTGAGTAAAATATATATCCCACGGAGGTAACATTGAAAAAAGTTGAAACATTTTTTTTTTTTGGACTTAGTCATTTTTCCTGCGTTTATCAGACTTTCAGATAGGGGATATGTCAGTGAGCGTTCCAATTTCAGTTCCAGAGCAATTCACTCAATGAGTCCTTGATATTTAGTCGTTTTCAGCCAATTTTCTGGATTTTTGAAAATTTCACTTTTTTGTGAAAATATCCACTAAATGAGAGAATAATATGTGTGAAGGTACCCCAGGAGAGTTCCAAATGTGTGTGGGTAGAATATATATCCCACGGGGTAAAATTGAAAAAAGTTGGAAAATTTTTTTTTTGGGATTTAGTCATTTTTCCTGCGTTTATCAGACTTTCAGATAGGGGAAATGTGAGTGAGCGTTCCGATTTCAGTTCCAGAGCGATTCGCCCAATGAGTTCTTGATATTTAGTCGTTTTCAGCCAATTTTCTGGATTTTTGAAAATTTCACTTTTTTGTGAAAATATCCACTAAATGAGGGAATAATATGTGTGATGGTACCCCAGGAGAGTTCCAAATGTGTGTGGGTAGAATATATATCCCACGGGGGTAAAATTGAAAAAAGTTGAAAAAATTTTTTTTTTGGACTTAGTCATTTTTCCGGCGTTTATCAGACTTTCAGATAGGGGAAATGTCAGTGAGCGTTCAGATTTCAGTTCCAGAGCGATTCGCCCAATGAGTCCTTGATATTTATTCGTTTTCAGCCAATTTTCTGGATTTTTGAAAATTTCACTTTTTTGTGAAAATATCCACTAAATGAGGGAATAATATGAGTGAGGGTACCCCAGGATGGTTCCAAATGTGTGTGGGTAAAATATATATCCCACGGGGGTAAAATTGAAAAAAGTTGAAACATTTTTTTTTGTGGACTTAGTCATTTTTCCTGCGTTTATCAGACTTTCAGATAGGGGATATGTCAGTGAGCGTTCCAATTTCAGTTCCAGAGCGATTCTCCCAATGAGTCCTTGATATTTAGTCGTTTTCAGCCAATTTTCTGGATTTTTGAAAATTTCACCTTTTTGTGAAAATATCTACTAAATGAGGGCATAATATGTGTGAGGGTTCCCCAGGAGAGTTCCAAATGTGTGTGGGTAGAATATATATCCCACGGGGATGAAATTGAAAAAAGTTTAAAAAATATTTTTTTTGGACTTACTAATTTTTCCGGCGTTCATCAGACTTTCAGATAGGGGAAATGTCAGTGAGCGTTCCGATTTCAGTTCCAGAGCGATTCGCCCAATGAGTCCTTGATATTTAGTCGTTTTCAGCCAATTTTCTGGATTTTTGAAAATTTCACTTTTTTGTGAAAATATCCACTAAATGAGGGAATAATATGTGTGAGGGTACCCCAGGATAGTTCCAAATGGGTGTGGGTAGAATATATATCCCGCGGGGGTAAAATTGAAAAAAGTTGAAAAAATTTTTTTTTGGGACTTAGTAATTTTTCCGGCGTTTATCAGACTTTCAGATAGGGGAAATGTGAGTGAGCGTTCCGATTTCAGTTCCCGACCGATTCGCCGAATGAGTCCTTGATATTTAGTCGTTTTCAGCCAATTTTCTGGATTTTTGAAAATTTCACTTTTTTGTGAAAATATCCACTAAATGAGGGAATAATATGTGTGAGGGTACCCCAGGAGAGTTCCAAATGTGTGTGGGTAGAATATATATCCCACGGGGGTAAAATTGAAAAAAAATATTTTTTGGACTTAGTCATTTTTCCGTCGTTTATCAGACTTTCAGATAGGGGAATTGTCAGTGAGCGTTCCGATTTCAGTTCCAGAGCGATTCGCCCATTGAGTCCTTGATATTTAGTCGTTTTCAGCCAATTTTCTGGATTTTTGAAAATTTCACTTTTTTGTGAAAATATCCACTAAATGAGGGAATATTATGTGTGAGGGTACCCCAGGAGAGTTCCAAATGGGTGTGGGTAGAATATATATCCCACGGGAGTAAAATTGAAAAAAGTTTAAAAAAAAATTTTTTGGGACTTAGTCATTTTTCCGGCGTTATCAGACTTTCAGATAGGGGAAATGTGAGTGAGCATTCCGATTTCAGTTCCAGAGCGATTCGCCCAATGAGTCCTTGATATTTAGTCGTTTTCAGCCAATTTTCTGGATTTTTGAAAATTTCACTTTTTCGTGAAAATATCCACTAAATGAGGGAATAATATGTGTGAGGGTACCCCAGGAGAGTTCCAAATGTGTGTGGGTAGAATATATACCCCACGGGGATAAAATTGAAAAAAGTTGAAAAAATTTTTTTTTGGACTTAGTCATTTTTCCGGCGTTTATCAGACTTTCAGATAGGGGAAATGTCAGTGAGCGTTCCGATTTCAGTTACAGAGCGATTCGCCCAATGAGCTCTTGATATTTAGTCGTTTTCAGCCAATTTTCTGGATTTTTGAAAATTTCACTTTTTTGTGAAAATATCCACTAAATGAGGGAATAATATGTGTGAGGGTACCCCAGGAGAGTTCCAAATGGGTGTGGGTAGAATATATATCCCACGGGAGTAAAATTGAAAAAAGTTGAAAAACATTTTTTTTGGGACTTAGTCATTTTTCCGGCGTTATCAGACTTTCAGATAGGGGAAATGTGAGTGAGCATTCCGATTTCAGTTCCAGAGTGATTCGCCCAATGAGTCCTTGATATTTAGTCGTTTTCAGCCAATTTTCTGGATTTTTGAAAATTTCACTTTTTTGTGAAAATATCCACTAAATGAGGGAATAATATGTGTGAGGGTACCCCAGGAGAGTTCCAAATGTGTGTGGGTAGAATATATATCCCACGGGGGTAAAATTAAAAAAAAATTTTTTTTGGACTTAGTCATTTTTCCGTCGTTTATCAGACTTTCATATAGGGGAGTTGTCATTGAGCGTTCCGATTTCAGTTCCAGAGCGATTCGCCCATTGAGTCCTTGATATTTAGTCGTTTTCAGCCAATTTTCTGGATTTTTGAAAATTTCACTTTTTTGTGAAAATATCCACTAAATGAGGGAATATTATGTGTGAGGGTACCCCAGGAGAGTTCCAAATGTGTGTGGGTAGAATATATATCCCACGGGGATAAAATTGAAAAAAGTTGAAAACATTTTTTTTTGGGACTTAGTAATTTTTCCGGCGTTTATCAGACTTTCAGATAGGGGAAATGTCAGTGAGCGTTCCGATTTCAGTTCCAGAGCGATTCGCCCAATGAGTCCTTGATATTTAGTCGTTTTCAGCCAATTTTCTGGATTTTTGAAAATTTAACTTTTTTGTGAAAATATCCACTAAATGAGAGAATAATATGTGTAAGGGTACCCAAGGAGAGTTCCAAATGTGTGTGGGTAGAATATATATCCCACGGGGGTAAAATTGAAAAAAGTTGAAAAAAATTTTTTTTGGACTTAGTAATTTTTCCGGCGTTTATCAGACTTTCAGATAGGGGAAATGTGAGTGAGCATTCCGATTTCAGTTCCAGAGCGATTCGCCCAATGAGTCCTTGATATTTAGTCGTTTTCAGCCAATTTTCTGGATTTTTAAAAATTTCACTTTTTTGTGAAAATATCCACTAAATGAGGGAATAATATGTGTGAGGGTACCCCAGGAGAGTTCCAAATGTGTGTGGGTAGAATATATATCCCACGGGGGTAAAATTGAAAAAAAAATTTTTTTGGACTTAGTCATTTTTCCGTCGTTTATCAGACTTTCAGATAGGGGAATTGTCAGTGAGCGTTCCGATTTCAGTTCCAGAGCGATTCGCCCATTGAGTCCTTGATATTTAGTCGTTTTCAGCCAATTTTCTGGATTTTTGAAAATTTCTCTTTTTTGTGAAAATATCCACTAAATGAGGGAATAATATGTGTGAGGGTACCCCAGGAGAGTTCCAAATGTGTGTGGGTAGAATATATATCCCACGGGGATAAAATTGAAAAAAGTTGAAAAAGTTTTTTTTGGGGACTTAGTCATTTTCCGGCGTTATCAGACTTTCAGATAGGGGAAATGTGAGTGAACATTCCGATTTCAGTTCCAGAGCGATTCGCCCAATGAATCCTTGATATTTAGTCGTTTTCAGCCAATTTTGTGTATTTTTGAAAATTTCACTTTTTTGTGAAAATATCCACTAAATGAGAGAATAATGAGTGTGAGAGTACCCAAGGAGAGTTCCAAATGTGTGTGGGTAGAATATATATCCCACGGGATAAAATTGAAAAAAGTTGAAAAAATTTTTTTTTGGACTTAGTCATTTTTCCAGCGTTTATCAGACTTTCAGATAGGGGAAATGTGAGTGAGCGTTCCGATTTCAGTTCCCGACCGATTCGCCGAATGAGTCCTTGATATTTAGTCGTTTTCAGCCAATTTTCTGGATTTTTGAAAATTTCACTTTTTTGTGAAAATATCCACTAAATGAGGGAATAATATGTGTGAGGGTACCCCAGGAGAGTTCCAAATGTGTGTGGGTAGAATATATACCCCACAGGGATAAAATTGAAAAAAGTTGAAAAAATTTTTTTTTGGACTTAGTCATTTTTCCGGCGTTTATCAGACTTTCAGATAGGGGAAATGTCAGTGAGCGTTCCGATTTCAGTTACAGAGCGATTCGCCCAATGAGCTCTTGATATTTAGTCGTTTTCAGCCAATTTTCTGGATTTTTGAAAATTTCACTTTTTTGTGAAAATATCCACTAAATGAGGGAATAATATGTGTGAGGGTACCCCAGGAGAGTTCCAAATGGGTGTGGGTAGAATATATATCCCACGGGAGTAAAATTGAAAAAAGTTGAAAAAAATTTTTTTTGGGACTTAGTCATTTTTCCGGCGTTATCAGACTTTCAGATAGGGGAAATGTGAGTGAGCATTCCGATTTCAGTTCCAGAGTGATTCGCCCAATGAGTCCTTGATATTTAGTCGTTTTCAGCCAATTTTCTGGATTTTTGAAAATTTCACTTTTTTGTGAAAATATCCACTAAATGAGGGAATAATTTGTGTGAGGGTACCCCAGGAGAGTTCCAAATGTGTGTGGGTAGAATATATATCCCACGGGGGTAAAATTGAAAAAAAAATTTTTTTGGACTTAGTCATTTTTCCGTCGTTTATCAGACTTTCAGATAGGGGAATTGTCAGTGAGCGTTCCAATTTCAGTTCCAGAGCGATTCGCCCATTGAGTCCTTGATATTTAGTCGTTTTCAGCCAATTTTCTGGATTTTTGAAAATTTCACTTTTTTGTGAAAATATCCACTAAATGAGGGAATAATATGTGTGAGGGTACCCCAGGAGAGTTCCAAATGTGTGTGGGTAGAATATATATCCCACGGGGATAAAATTGAAAAAAGTTGAAAAAATTTTTTTTTGGGACTTAGTAATTTTTCCGTCGTTTATCAGACTTTCAGATAGGGGAAATGTCAGTGAGCATTCCGATTTCAGTTCCAGAGCGATTCGCCCATTGAGTCCTTGATATTTAGTCGTTTTCAGCCAATTCTCTGGATTTTTGAAAATTTCACTTTTTTGTGAAAATATCCACTAAATGAGGGAATAATATGTGTGAGGGTACCCCAGGAGAGTTCCAAATGTGTGCGGGTAGAATATATATCCCACAGGGGTAAAATTGAAAAAAGTTGAAAAAATTTTTTTTGGGGACTTAGTCTTTTTTCCGGCGTTATCAGACTTTCAGATAGGGGAAATGTGAGTGAGCATTCCGATTTCAGTTCCAGAGCGATTCGCCCAATGAGTCCTTGATATTTAGTCGTTTTCAGCCAATTTTGTGGATTTTTGAAAATTTCACTTTTTTGTGAAAATATCCACTAAATGAGAGAATAATGAGTGTGAGTGTACCCAAGGAGAGTTCCAAATGTGTGTGGGTAGAATATATATCCCACGGGGTAAAATTGAAACAAGTTGAAAAAATTTTTTTTTGGACTTAGTCATTTTTCCGGCGTTTATCAGACTTTCAGATAGGGGAAATGTCAGTGAGCGTTCCGATTTCAGTTACAGAGCGATTCGCCCAATGAGCCCTTGATATTTAGTAGTTTTCAGACAATTTTCTGGATTTTTGAACATTTCACTTTTTTGTGAAAATATCCACTAAATGAGGGAATAATATGTGTGAGGGTACCCCAGGAGAGTTCCAAATGGGTGTGGGTAGAATATATATCCCACGGGAGTAAAATTGAAAAAAGTTGAAAAAATTTTTTTTTGGGACTTAGTCATTTTTCCAGCGTTATCAGACTTTCAGATAGGGGAAATGTGAGTGAGCATTCCGATTTCAGTTCCAGAGTGATTCGCCCAATGAGTCCTTGATATTTAGTCGTTTTCAGCCAATTTTCTGGATTTTTGAAAATTTCACTTTTTTGTGAAAATATCCACTAAATGAGGGAATAATATGTGTGAGGGTACCCCAGGAGAGTTCCAAATGTGTGTGGGTAGAATATATATCCCACGGGGGTAAAATTGAAAAAAAATTTTTTTTGGACTTAGTCATTTTTCCGTCGTTTATCAGACTTTCAGATAGGGGAATTGTCAGTGAGCGTTCCGATTTCAGTTCCAGAGCGATTCGCCCATTGAGTCCTTGATATTTAGTCGTTTTCAGCCAATTTTCTGGATTTTTGAAAATTTCACTTTTTTGTGAAAATATCCACTAAATGAGAGAATAATATGTGTAAGGGTACCCAAGGAGAGTTCCAAATGGGTGTGGGTAGAATATATATCCCACGGGAGTAAAATTGAAAAAAGTTGAAAAAAATTTTTTTTGGGACTTAGTCATTTTTCCGGCGTTATCAGACTTTCAGATAGGGGAAATGTGAGTGAGCATTCCGATTTCAGTTCCAGAGCGATTCGCCCAATGAGTCCTTGATATTTAGTCGTTTTCAGCCAATTTTCTGGATTTTTGAAAATTTCACTTTTTCGTGAAAATATCCACTAAATGAGGGAATAATATGTGTGAGGGTACCCCAGGAGAGTTCCAAATGTGTGTGGGTAGAATATATACCCCACGGGGATAAAATTGAAAAAAGTTGAAAAAATTTTTTTTTGGACTTAGTCATTTTTCCGGCGTTTATCAGACTTTCAGATAGGGGAAATGTCAGTGAGCGTTCCGATTTCAGTTACAGAGCGATTCGCCCAATGAGTCCTTGATATTTAGTCGTTTTCAGCCAATTTTCTGGATTTTTGAAAATTTCACTTTTTTGTGAAAATATCCACTAAATGAGGGAATAATATGTGTGAGGGTACCCCAGGAGAGTTCCAAATTTGTGTGGGTAGAATATATATCCCACGGGGGTAAAATTGAAAAAAGTTGAAATATTTTTTTTTTTATTTTAGTCATTTTTCCGGCGTTTATCAGACTTTCAGATAGGGGAAATGTGAGTGAGTGTTCC
This sequence comes from Phyllobates terribilis, assembly GCF_046119375.1. NCBI lineage: Eukaryota > Metazoa > Chordata > Amphibia > Anura > Dendrobatidae > Phyllobates > Phyllobates terribilis. Next base: position 7,904,648 of record NW_027362805.1, on the reverse strand, counting down.
GATTTCAGTTCCAGAGCGATTCGCCCAATGAGTCCTTGATATTTAGTCGTTTTCAGCCAATTTTCTGGATTTTTGAAAATTTCACTTTTTTGTGAAAATATCCACTAAATGAGAGAATAATATGTGTAAGGGTACCCAAGGAGAGTTCCAAATGTGTGTGGGTAGAATATATATCCCACGGGGGTAAAATTGAAAAAAATGTTTTTTTGGACATAGTCATTTTTCCGTCGTTTATCAGACTTTCAGATAGGGGAATTGTCAGTGAGCGTTCCGATTTCAGTTCCAGAGCGATTCGCCCAATGAGTCCTTGATATTTAGTTGTTTTCAGCCAATTTTCTGGACTTTTGAAAATTTCACTTTTTTGTGAAAATATCCACTAAATGAGGGAATAATATGTGTGAGGGTACCCCAGGAGAGTTCCAAATTTGTGTGGGTAGAATATATATCCCACGGGGGTAAAATTGAAAAAAGTTGAAATATTTTTTTTTTTATTTTAGTCATTTTTCCGGCGTTTATCAGACTTTCAGATAGGGGAAATGTGAGTGAGTGTTCCGATTTCAGTTCCAGAGCGATTCGCCCAATGAGTCCTTGATATTTAGTCGTTTTCAGCCAATTTTCTGGATTTTTGAAAATTTCACTTTTTTGTGAAAATATCCACTAAATGAGAGAATAATATGTGTAAGGGTACCCAAGGAGAGTTCCAAATGTGTGTGGGTAGAATATATATCCCACGGGGGTAAAATTGAAAAAAATGTTTTTTTGGACATAGTCATTTTTCCGTCGTTTATCAGACTTTCAGATAGGGGAATTGTCAGTGAGCGTTCCAATTTCAGTTCCAGAGCGATTCGCCCATTGAGTCCTTGATATTTAGTCGTTTTCAGCCAATTTTCTGGATTTTTGAAAATTTCACTTTTTTGTGAAAATATCCACTAAATGAGGGAATAATATGTGTGAGGGTACCCCAGGAGAGTTCCAAATGTGTGTGGGTAGAATATATATCCCACGGGGATAAAATTGAAAAAAGTTGAAAAAATTTTTTTTTGGGACTTAGTAATTTTTCCGTCGTTTATCAGACTTTCAGATAGGGGAAATGTCAGTGAGCATTCCGATTTCAGTTCCAGAGCGATTCGCCCATTGAGTCCTTGATATTTAGTCGTTTTCAGCCAATTCTCTGGATTTTTGAAAATTTCACTTTTTTGTGAAAATATCCACTAAATGAGGGAATAATATGTGTGAGGGTACCCCAGGAGAGTTCCAAATGTGTGCGGGTAGAATATATATCCCACAGGGGTAAAATTGAAAAAAGTTGAAAAAATTTTTTTTGGGGACTTAGTCTTTTTTCCGGCGTTATCAGACTTTCAGATAGGGGAAATGTGAGTGAGCATTCCGATTTCAGTTCCAGAGCGATTCGCCCAATGAGTCCTTGATATTTAGTCGTTTTCAGCCAATTTTGTGGATTTTTGAAAATTTCACTTTTTTGTGAAAATATCCACTAAATGAGAGAATAATGAGTGTGAGTGTACCCAAGGAGAGTTCCAAATGTGTGTGGGTAGAATATATATCCCACGGGGTAAAATTGAAACAAGTTGAAAAAATTTTTTTTTGGACTTAGTCATTTTTCCGGCGTTTATCAGACTTTCAGATAGGGGAAATGTCAGTGAGCGTTCCGATTTCAGTTACAGAGCGATTCGCCCAATGAGCCCTTGATATTTAGTAGTTTTCAGACAATTTTCTGGATTTTTGAACATTTCACTTTTTTGTGAAAATATCCACTAAATGAGGGAATAATATGTGTGAGGGTACCCCAGGAGAGTTCCAAATGGGTGTGGGTAGAATATATATCCCACGGGAGTAAAATTGAAAAAAGTTGAAAAAATTTTTTTTTGGGACTTAGTCATTTTTCCAGCGTTATCAGACTTTCAGATAGGGGAAATGTGAGTGAGCATTCCGATTTCAGTTCCAGAGTGATTCGCCCAATGAGTCCTTGATATTTAGTCGTTTTCAGCCAATTTTCTGGATTTTTGAAAATTTCACTTTTTTGTGAAAATATCCACTAAATGAGGGAATAATATGTGTGAGGGTACCCCAGGAGAGTTCCAAATGTGTGTGGGTAGAATATATATCCCACGGGGGTAAAATTGAAAAAAAATTTTTTTTGGACTTAGTCATTTTTCCGTCGTTTATCAGACTTTCAGATAGGGGAATTGTCAGTGAGCGTTCCGATTTCAGTTCCAGAGCGATTCGCCCATTGAGTCCTTGATATTTAGTCGTTTTCAGCCAATTTTCTGGATTTTTGAAAATTTCACTTTTTTGTGAAAATATCCACTAAATGAGAGAATAATATGTGTAAGGGTACCCAAGGAGAGTTCCAAATGGGTGTGGGTAGAATATATATCCCACGGGAGTAAAATTGAAAAAAGTTGAAAAAAATTTTTTTTGGGACTTAGTCATTTTTCCGGCGTTATCAGACTTTCAGATAGGGGAAATGTGAGTGAGCATTCCGATTTCAGTTCCAGAGCGATTCGCCCAATGAGTCCTTGATATTTAGTCGTTTTCAGCCAATTTTCTGGATTTTTGAAAATTTCACTTTTTCGTGAAAATATCCACTAAATGAGGGAATAATATGTGTGAGGGTACCCCAGGAGAGTTCCAAATGTGTGTGGGTAGAATATATACCCCACGGGGATAAAATTGAAAAAAGTTGAAAAAATTTTTTTTTGGACTTAGTCATTTTTCCGGCGTTTATCAGACTTTCAGATAGGGGAAATGTCAGTGAGCGTTCCGATTTCAGTTACAGAGCGATTCGCCCAATGAGTCCTTGATATTTAGTCGTTTTCAGCCAATTTTCTGGATTTTTGAAAATTTCACTTTTTTGTGAAAATATCCACTAAATGAGGGAATAATATGTGTGAGGGTACCCCAGGAGAGTTCCAAATTTGTGTGGGTAGAATATATATCCCACGGGGGTAAAATTGAAAAAAGTTGAAATATTTTTTTTTTTATTTTAGTCATTTTTCCGGCGTTTATCAGACTTTCAGATAGGGGAAATGTGAGTGAGTGTTCCGATTTCAGTTCCAGAGCGATTCGCCCAATGAGTCCTTGATATTTAGTCGTTTTCAGCCAATTTTCTGGATTTTTGAAAATTTCACTTTTTTGTGAAAATATCCACTAAATGAGAGAATAATATGTGTAAGGGTACCCAAGGAGAGTTCCAAATGTGTGTGGGTAGAATATATATCCCACGGGGGTAAAATTGAAAAAAATGTTTTTTTGGACATAGTCATTTTTCCGTCGTTTATCAGACTTTCAGATAGGGGAATTGTCAGTGAGCGTTCCGATTTCAGTTCCAGAGCGATTCGCCCAATGAGTCCTTGATATTTAGTTGTTTTCAGCCAATTTTCTGGACTTTTGAAAATTTCACTTTTTTGTGAAAATATCCACTAAATGAGGGAATAATATGTGTGAGGGTACCCAGGGAGAGTTCCAAATGTGTGTGGGTAGAATATATATCCCACGGGGATAAAATTGAAAAAGTTAGAAAAATTTTTTGGGGGGATTTAGTCATTTTTCCGGCGTTTAGCAGACTTTCAGATAGGGGAAATGTCAGTGAGCATTCCGATTTCAGTTCCAGAGCTATTCGCCCAATGAGTCCTTGATATTTAGTCGTTTTCAGCCAATTTTCTGGATTTTTGAAAATTTCACTTTTTTGTGAAAATATCCACTAAATGAGGTAATAATATGTGTGAGGGTACCCAAGGAGAGTTCCAAATGTGTGTGGGTAGAATATATATCCCACAGGATAAAATTGAAAAAAGTTAAAAAAAAAATTTTCTTGGACTAAGTCATTTTTCCGCCATTTATCAGACTTTCAGATAGGGGAAATGTCAGTGAACATTCTGATTTCAGTTCCAGAGCGATTCGCCCAATGAGTCCTTCATATTTAGTCGTTTTCAGCCAATTTTCTGGATTTTTGAAAATTTCACTTTTTTGTGAAAATATCCACTAAATGAGGGAATAATATGTGTAAGGGTACCCAAGGAGAGTTCCAAATGTGTGTGGGTAGAATATATATCCCACGGGGGTAAAATTGAAAAAAATGTTTTTTTGGACTTAGTCATTTTTCCGTCGTTTATCAGATTTTCAGATAGGGGAATTGTCAGTGATCGTTCCGATTTCAGTTCCAGAGCGATTCGCCCATTGAGTCCTTGATATTTAGTCGTTTTAAGCCAATTTTCTGGATTTTTGAAAATTTCACTTTTTTGTGAAAATATCCACTAAATGAGGGAATAATATGTGTGAGGGTACCCCAGGAGAGTTCCAAATGGGTGTGCGTAGAATATATATCCCACGGGGGTAAAATTGAAAAAAGTTGGAAAAAAATTTTTTTGGACTTAGTCATTTTTCCGGCGTTTATCAGACTTTCAGAAAGGGGAAATGTGAGTGAGCGTCCCGATTTCAGTTCCAGAGCGATTCGCCCAATGAGTCCTTGATATTTAGTCGTTTTCAGCCAATTTTCTGGATTTTTGAAAATTTCACTTTTTTGTGAAAATATCCACTAAATGAGGGAATAATATGTGTGAGGGTACCCCAGGAGAGTTCCAAATTTGTGTGGGTAGAATATATATCCCACCGGGGTAAAATTGAAAAAAGTTGAAAAAAAATTTTTTTGGGACTTAGTCATTTTTCCGGCGTTTATCAGACTTTCAGATAGGGGAAATGTGAGTGAGCGTTCCGATTTCAGTGCTAGAGCGATTCGCCCAATGAGTCCTTGATATTTAGTCGTTTTCAGCCAATTTTCTGGATTTTTGAAAATTTCACTTTTTTGTGAAAATATCCACTAAATGAGAGAATAATATGTGTGAAGGTACCCCAGGAGAGTTCCAAATGTGTGTGGGTAGAATATATATCCCACGGGGATAAAATTGGAAAAAGTTGAAAAAATTTTTTTTTTTGGACTTAGTTATTTTTCCGGCGTTCATCAGACTTTCAGATAGGGGAAATGTCAGTGAGCATTCCGATTTCAGTACCCGAGCGATTCGCCCAATGAGTCCTTGATATTTAGTCGTTTTGAGGCAATTTTCTGGATTTTTGAAAATTTCACTTTTTTGTGAAAATATCCACTAAATGAGAGAATTATATGTGTAAGGGTACCCAAGGAGAGTTCCAAATGTGTGTGGGTAGAATATATATCCCACGGGGGTAAAATTGAAAAAAATTTTTTTTTGGACTTAGTCATTTTTCCGTCGTTTATCAGATTTTCAGATAGGGGAATTGTCAGTGATCGTTCCGATTTCAGTTCCAGAGCGATTCGCCCATTGAGTCATTGATATTTAGTCGTTTTCAGCCAATTTTCTGGATTTTTGAAAATTTCACTTTTTTTGTGAAAATATCCACTAATTGAGGGAATAATATGAGTGAGGGTACCCCAGGATAGTTCCAAATGTGTGTGGGTAGAATATATATCCCACGGGGGTAAAATTGAAAAAAGTTGGAAAAATTTTTTTTTTGGACTTAGTCATTTTTCCGGCGTTTATCAGACTTTCAGATTGGGGAAATGTGAGTGAGCATTCCGATTTCAGTGCCAGAGCGATTCGCCCATTGAGTCCTTGATATTTAGTCGTTTTCAGCCAATTTTCTGGATTTTTGAAAATTTCACTTTTTTGTGAAAATATACACTAAATGAGAGAATAATATGTGTGAAGGTACCCCAGGAGAGTTCCAAATGTGTGTGGGTAGAATATATATTCCATGGGGGTAAAATTGAAAAAAGTTGAAAAAAAATTTTTTTTGTACTTAGTCATTTTTCCGGCGTTTATCAGACTTTCAGATTGGGGAAATGTGAGTGAGCGTTCAGATTTCAGTTCCAGAGCGATTCGCCCAATCAGTCCTTGATATTTAGTCGTTTTCAGCCAATTTTCTGGATTTTTGAAAATTTCACTTTTTTGTGAAAATATCCACTAAATGAGGGAATAATATGAGTGAGGGTACCCCAGGATAGTTCCAAATGTGTGTGGGTAGAATATATATCCCACGGGGGTAAAATTGAAAAAAGTTGAAAAAAATTTTTTTTGGGACTTAGTCATTTTTCCGGCGTTATCAGACTTTCAGATAGGGGAAATGTGAGTGAGCGTTCCGATTTCAGTTCCAGAGCGATTCGCCCAATGAGTCCTTGATATTTAGTCGTTTTCAGCCAATTTTCTGGATTTTTGAAAATTTCACTTTTTTGTGAAAATATCCACTAAATGAGGGAATAATATGTGTGAGGGTACCCCAGGAGAGTTCCAAATTTGTGTGGGTAGAATATATATCCCACGGGGGTAAAATTGAAAAAAGTTGAAATATTTTTTTTTTTATTTTAGTCATTTTTCCGGCGTTTATCAGACTTTCAGATAGGGGAAATGTGAGTGAGTGTTCCGATTTCAGTTCCAGAGCGATTCGCCCAATGAGTCCTTGATATTTAGTCGTTTTCAGCCAATTTTCTGGATTTTTGAAAATTTCACTTTTTTGTGAAAATATCCACTAAATGAGAGAATAATATGTGTAAGGGTACCCAAGGAGAGTTCCAAATGTGTGTGGGTAGAATATATATCCCACGGGGGTAAAATTGAAAAAAATGTTTTTTTGGACTTAGTCATTTTTCCGTCGTTTATCAGATTTTCAGATAGGGGAATTGTCAGTGATCGTTCCGATTTCAGTTCCAGAGCGATTCGCCCATTGAGTCCTTGATATTTAGTCGTTTTCAGCCAATTTTCTGGATTTTTGAAAATTTCACTTTTTTTGTGAAAATATCCACTAAATGAGGGAATAATATGAGTGAGGGTACCCCAGGATAGTTCCAAATGTGTGTGGGTAGAATATATATCCCACGCGGGTAAAATTGAAAAAAGTTGGAAAAAAAATTTTTTTGGACTTAGTCATTTTTCCGGCGTTTATCAGACTTTCAGAAAGGGGAAATGTGAGTGAGCGTTCCGATTTCAGTTCCAGAGCGATTCGCCCAATGAGTCCTTGATATTTAGTCGTTTTCAGCCAATTTTCTGGATTTTTGAAAATTTCACTTTTTTGTGAAAATATCCACTAAATGAGGGAATAATATGTGTGAGGGTACCCCAGGAGAGTTCCAAATTTGTGTGGGTAGAATATATATCCCACGGGGGTAAAATTGAAAAAAGTTGAAAAAAAATTTTTTTTGGACTTAGTCATTTTTCCGTCGTTTATCAGATTTTCAGATAGGGGAATTGTCAGTGATCGTTCCGATTTCAGTTCCAGAGCGATTCGCCCATTGAGTCCTTGATATTTAGTCGTTTTAAGCCAATTTTCTGGATTTTTGAAAATTTCACTTTTTTGTGAAAATATCCACTAAATGAGGGAATAATATGTGTGAGGGTACCCCAGGAGAGTTCCAAATGGGTGTGCGTAGAATATATATCCCACGGGGGTAAAATTGAAAAAAGTTGGAAAAAAATTTTTTTTGGACTTAGTCATTTTTCCGGCGTTTATCAGACTTTCAGAAAGGGGAAATGTGAGTGAGCGTCCCGATTTCAGTTCCAGAGCGATTCGCCCAATGAGTCCTTGATATTTAGTCGTTTTGAGGCAATTTTCTGGATTTTTGAAAATTTCACTTTTTTGTGAAAATATCCACTAAATGAGAGAATTATATGTGTAAGGGTACCCAAGGAGAGTTCCAAATGTGTGTGGGTAGAATATATATCCCACGGGGGTAAAATTGAAAAAAAATTTTTTTTGGACTTAGTCATTTTTCCGTCGTTTATCAGATTTTCAGATAGGGGAATTGTCAGTGATCGTTCCGATTTCAGTTCCAGAGCGATTCGCCCATTGAGTCCTTGATATTTAGTCGTTTTCAGCCAATTTTCTGCATTTTTGAAAATTTCACTTTTTTTGTGAAAATATCCACTAATTGAGGGAATAATATGAGTGAGGGTACCCCAGGATAGTTCCAAATGTGTGTGGGTAGAATATATATCCCACGGGGGTAAAATTGAAAAAAGTTGGAAAAAAATTTTTTTTGGACTTAGTCATTTTTCCGGCGTTTATCAGACTTTCAGAAAGGGGAAATGTGAGTGAGCGTTCCGATTTCAGTTCCAGAGCGATTCGCCCAATGAGTCCTTGATATTTAGTCGTTTTCAGCCAATTTTCTGGATTTTTGAAAATTTCACTTTTTTATGAAAATATCCACTAAATGAGGGAATAATATGTGTGAGGGTACCCCAGGAGAGTTCCAAATTTGTGTGGGTAGAATATATATCCCACCGGGGTAAAATTGAAAAAAGTTGAAAAAAATTTTTTTGGGGACTTAGTCATTTTTCCGGCGTTTATCAGACTTTCAGATAGGGGAAATGTGAGTGAGCATTCCGATTTCAGTGCCAGAGCGATTCGCCCATTGAGTCCTTGATATTTAGTCGTTTTCAGCCAATTTTCTGGATTTTTGAAAATTTCACTTTTTTGTGAAAATATCCACTAAATGAGGGAATAATATGAGTGAGGGTACCCCAGGATAGTTCCAAATGTGTGTGGGTAGAATATATATCCCACGGGGGTAAAATTGAAAACAGTTGGAAAAAAAATTTTTTTGGACTTAGTCATTTTTCCGGCGTTTATCAGACTTTCAGAAAGGGGAAATGTGAGTGAGCGTTCAGATTTCAGTTCCAGAGTGATTCGCCCAATCAGTCCTTGATATTTAGTCGTTTTCAGCCAATTTTCTGGATTTTTGAAAATTTCACTTTTTTGTGAAAATATCCACTAAATGAGGGAATAATATGTGTGAGTGTACCCCAGGAGAGTTCCAAATGGGTGTGGGTAGAATATATATCCCACGGGGGCAAAATTGAAAAAAGTTTAAAAAAAATGTTTTTGGGACTTAGTCATTTTTCCGGCGTTTATCAGACTTTCAGATAGGGGAAATGTGAGTGAGCGTTCCGATTTCAGTGCCAGAGCGATTCGCCCAATGAGTCCTTGATATTTAGTCGTTTTCAGCCAATTTTCTGGATTTTTGAAAATTTCACTTTTTTGTGAAAATATCCACTAAATGAGGGAATAATATGAGTGAGGGTACCCCAGGATAGTTCCAAATGTGTGTGGGTAGAATATATATCCCACGGGGGTAAAATTGAAAAAAGTTGGAAAAAAATTTTTTTTGGACTTAGTCATTTTTCCGGCGTTTATCAGACTTTCAGAAAGGGGAAATGTGAGTGAGCATTCCGATTTCAGTTCCAGAGCGATTCGCCCAATGAGTCCTTGACATTTAGTCGTTTTCAGCCAATTTTCTGGATTTTTGAAAATTTCACTTTTTTGTGAAAATATCCACTAAATGAGGGAATAATATGTGTGAAGGTACCCCAGGAGAGTTCCAAATTTGTGTGGGCAGAATATATATCCCACCGGGGTAAAATTGAAAAAAGTTGAAAAAATTTTTTTTTGGACTTAGTAATTTTTCCGGCGTTCATCAGACTTTCAGATAGGGGAAATGTCAGTGAGCATTCCGATTTCAGTACCCGAGCGATTCGCCCAATGAGTCCTTGATATTTAGTCGTTTTCAGCCAATTTTCTGGATTTTTGAAAATTTCACTTTTTTGTGAAAATATCCACTAAATGAGAGAATTATATGTGTAAGGGTACCCAAGAAGAGTACCAAATGTGTGTGGGTAGAATATATATCCCACGGGGGTAAAATTGAAAAAAGTTGAAAAAAAATTTTTTTTGGGCTTAGTCATTTTTCCGTCGTTTATCAGATTTTCAGATAGGGGAATTGTCAGTGATCGTTCCGATTTCAGTTCCAGAGCGATTCGCCCATTAAGTCCGTGATATTTAGTCGTTTTCAGCCAATTTTCTGGATTTTTGAAAATTTCACTTTTTTGTGAAAATATCCACTAAATGAGGGAATAATATGTGTGAGGGTACCCAGGAGAGTTCCAAATGTGTGTGGGTAGAATATATATCCCACGGGGGCAAAATTGAAAAAAGTTGAAAAAAATTTTTTTGGGGACTTAGTCATTTTTCCGGCGTTATCAGACTTTCAGATAGGGGAAATGTGAGTGAGCGTTCCGATTTCAGTTCCAGAGCGATTCGCCCAATGAGTCCTTGATATTTAGTCGTTTTCAGCCAATTTTCTGGATTTTTGAAAATTTCACTTTTTTGTGAAAATATCCACTAAATTAGAGAATAATATGTGTGAAGGTACCCCAGGAGAGTTCCAAATGTGTGTGGGTAGAATATATATCCCACGGGGGTAAAATTGAAAAAATTGAAAAAAATTTTTTTTGGGATTTAGTCATTTTTCCGGCGTTTATCAGACTTTCAGATAGGGGAAATGTCAGTGAGCATTCCGATTTCAGTTCTAGAGCGACTCGCCCAATGAGTCCTTGATATTTAGTCGTTTTCAGCCAATTTTCTGGATTTTTGAAAATTTCACCTTTTTGTGAAAATATCCACTAAATGAGGGAATAATATGTGTGAGGGTACCCCAGGAGAGTTCCAAATATGTGTGGGTAGAATATATATCCCACGGGGTAAAATTGAAAAAAGTTGAAAAAAAATTGTTTTGGGACTTAGTCATTTTTCCGGCGTTATCAGACTTTCAGATAGGGGAAATGTGAGTGAGCATTCCGATTTCAGTTCCAGAGCGATTCCCCCAATGAGTCCTTCATATTTAGTCGTTTTCAGACAATTTTCTTGATTTTTGAAAATTTCACTTTTTTGTGAAAATATGCACTAAATGAGGGAATAATATGTGTGAGGGTACCCCAGGAGAGTTCCAAATGTGTGTGGGTAGAATATATATCCCACGGGGGTAAAATTGAAAAAATTTTTTTTTTGGACTTAGTCATTTTTTCGGCGTTTATCAGACTTTCAGATAGGGGAAATGTCAGTGAGCGTTCAGATTTCAGTTCCAGAGCGATTCGCCCAATGAGTCCTTGATATTTAGTCGTTTTCAGCCAATTTTCTGGATTTTTGAAAATTTCACTTTTTTGTGAAAATATCCACTAAATGAGGGAATAATATGAGTGAGGGTACCCCAGGATGGTTCCAAATGTGTGTGGGTAAAATATATATCCCACGGGGGTAAAATTGAAAAAAGTTGAAACATTTTTTTTTTTGGACTTAGTCATTTTTCCTGCGTTTATCAGACTTTCAGATAGGGGATATGTCAGTGAGCGTTCCAATTTCAGTTCCAGAGCGATTCTCCCAATGAGTCCTTGATATTTAGTCGTTTTCAGCCAATTTTCTGGATTTTTGAAAATTTCACCTTTTTGTGAAAATATCTACTAAATGAGGGCATAATATGTGTGAGGGTTCCCCAGGAGAGTTCCAAATGTGTGTGGGTAGAATATATATCCCACGGGGATGAAATTGAAAAAAGTTTAAAAAATATTTTTTTTGGACTTACTAATTTTTCCGGCGTTTATCAGACTTTCAGATAGGGGAAATGTGAGTGAGCGTTCCGATTTCAGTTCCCGACCGATTCGCCGAATGAGTCCTTGATATTTAGTCGTTTTCAGCCAATTTTCTGGATTTTTGAAAATTTCACTTTTTTGTGAAAATATCCACTAAATGAGGGAATAATATGTGTGAGGGTACCCCAGGAGAGTTCCAAATGTGTGTGGGTAGAATATATATCCCACGGGGGTAAAATTGAAAAAAAATATTTTTTGGACTTAGTCATTTTTCCGTCGTTTATCAGACTTTCAGATAGGGGAATTGTCAGTGAGCGTTCCGATTTCAGTTCCAGAGCGATTCGCCCATTGAGTCCTTGATATTTAGTCGTTTTCAGCCAATTTTCTGGATTTTTGAAAATTTCACTTTTTTGTGAAAATATCCACTAAATGAGGGAATATTATGTGTGAGGGTACCCCAGGAGAGTTCCAAATGGGTGTGGGTAGAATATATATCCCACGGGAGTAAAATTGAAAAAAGTTTAAAAAAAAATTTTTTGGGACTTAGTCATTTTTCCGGCGTTATCAGACTTTCAGATAGGGGAAATGTGAGTGAGCATTCCGATTTCAGTTCCAGAGCGATTCGCCCAATGAGTCCTTGATATTTAGTCGTTTTCAGCCAATTTTCTGGATTTTTGAAAATTTCACTTTTTCGTGAAAATATCCACTAAATGAGGGAATAATATGTGTGAGGGTACCCCAGGAGAGTTCCAAATGTGTGTGGGTAGAATATATACCCCACGGGGATAAAATTGAAAAAAGTTGAAAAAATTTTTTTTTGGACTTAGTCATTTTTCCGGCGTTTATCAGACTTTCAGATAGGGGAAATGTCAGTGAGCGTTCCGATTTCAGTTACAGAGCGATTCGCCCAATGAGCTCTTGATATTTAGTCGTTTTCAGCCAATTTTCTGGATTTTTGAAAATTTCACTTTTTTGTGAAAATATCCACTAAATGAGGGAATAATATGTGTGAGGGTACCCCAGGAGAGTTCCAAATGGGTGTGGGTAGAATATATATCCCACGGGAGTAAAATTGAAAAAAGTTGAAAAACATTTTTTTTGGGACTTAGTCATTTTTCCGGCGTTATCAGACTTTCAGATAGGGGAAATGTGAGTGAGCATTCCGATTTCAGTTCCAGAGTGATTCGCCCAATGAGTCCTTGATATTTAGTCGTTTTCAGCCAATTTTCTGGATTTTTGAAAATTTCACTTTTTTGTGAAAATATCCACTAAATGAGGGAATAATATGTGTGAGGGTACCCCAGGAGAGTTCCAAATGTGTGTGGGTAGAATATATATCCCACGGGGGTAAAATTAAAAAAAAATTTTTTTTGGACTTAGTCATTTTTCCGTCGTTTATCAGACTTTCATATAGGGGAGTTGTCATTGAGCGTTCCGATTTCAGTTCCAGAGCGATTCGCCCATTGAGTCCTTGATATTTAGTCGTTTTCAGCCAATTTTCTGGATTTTTGAAAATTTCACTTTTTTGTGAAAATATCCACTAAATGAGGGAATATTATGTGTGAGGGTACCCCAGGAGAGTTCCAAATGTGTGTGGGTAGAATATATATCCCACGGGGATAAAATTGAAAAAAGTTGAAAACATTTTTTTTTGGGACTTAGTAATTTTTCCGGCGTTTATCAGACTTTCAGATAGGGGAAATGTCAGTGAGCGTTCCGATTTCAGTTCCAGAGCGATTCGCCCAATGAGTCCTTGATATTTAGTCGTTTTCAGCCAATTTTCTGGATTTTTGAAAATTTAACTTTTTTGTGAAAATATCCACTAAATGAGAGAATAATATGTGTAAGGGTACCCAAGGAGAGTTCCAAATGTGTGTGGGTAGAATATATATCCCACGGGGGTAAAATTGAAAAAAGTTGAAAAAAATTTTTTTTGGACTTAGTAATTTTTCCGGCGTTTATCAGACTTTCAGATAGGGGAAATGTGAGTGAGCATTCCGATTTCAGTTCCAGAGCGATTCGCCCAATGAGTCCTTGATATTTAGTCGTTTTCAGCCAATTTTCTGGATTTTTAAAAATTTCACTTTTTTGTGAAAATATCCACTAAATGAGGGAATAATATGTGTGAGGGTACCCCAGGAGAGTTCCAAATGTGTGTGGGTAGAATATATATCCCACGGGGGTAAAATTGAAAAAAAAATTTTTTTGGACTTAGTCATTTTTCCGTCGTTTATCAGACTTTCAGATAGGGGAATTGTCAGTGAGCGTTCCGATTTCAGTTCCAGAGCGATTCGCCCATTGAGTCCTTGATATTTAGTCGTTTTCAGCCAATTTTCTGGATTTTTGAAAATTTCTCTTTTTTGTGAAAATATCCACTAAATGAGGGAATAATATGTGTGAGGGTACCCCAGGAGAGTTCCAAATGTGTGTGGGTAGAATATATATCCCACGGGGATAAAATTGAAAAAAGTTGAAAAAGTTTTTTTTGGGGACTTAGTCATTTTCCGGCGTTATCAGACTTTCAGATAGGGGAAATGTGAGTGAACATTCCGATTTCAGTTCCAGAGCGATTCGCCCAATGAATCCTTGATATTTAGTCGTTTTCAGCCAATTTTGTGTATTTTTGTAAATTTCACTTTTTTGTGAAAATATCCACTAAATGAGAGAATAATGAGTGTGAGAGTACCCAAGGAGAGTTCCAAATGTGTGTGGGTAGAATATATATCCCACGGGATAAAATTGAAAAAAGTTGAAAAAATTTTTTTTTGGACTTAGTCATTTTTCCAGCGTTTATCAGACTTTCAGATAGGGGAAATGTGAGTGAGCGTTCCGATTTCAGTTCCCGACCGATTCGCCGAATGAGTCCTTGATATTTAGTCGTTTTCAGCCAATTTTCTGGATTTTTGAAAATTTCACTTTTTTGTGAAAATATCCACTAAATGAGGGAATAATATGTGTGAGGGTACCCCAGGAGAGTTCCAAATGTGTGTGGGTAGAATATATATCCCACGGGGGTAAAATTGAAAAAAAATTTTTTTTGGACTTAGTCATTTTTCCGTCGTTTATCAGACTTTCAGATAGGGGAATTGTCAGTGAGCGTTCCGATTTCAGTTCCAGAGCGATTCGCCCATTGAGTCCTTGATATTTAGTCGTTTTCAGCCAATTTTCTGGATTTTTGAAAATTTCACTTTTTTGTGAAAATATCCACTAAATGAGGGAATATTATGTGTGAGGGTACCCCAGGAGAGTTCCAAATGGGTGTGGGTAGAATATATATCCCACGGGAGTAAAATTGAAAAAAGTTTAAAAAAATTTTTTTTGGGACTTAGTCATTTTTCCGGCGTTATCAGACTTTCAGATAGGGGAAATGTGAGTGAGCATTCTGATTTCAGTTCCAGAGCGATTCACCCAATGAGTCCTTGATATTTAGTCGTTTTCAGCCAATTTTCTGGATTTTTGAAAATTTCACTTTTTTGTGAAAATATCCACTAAATGAGGGAATATTATGTGTGAGGGTACCCCAGGAGAGTTCCAAATGTGTGTGGGTAGAATATATATCTCACGGGGATAAAATTGAAAAAAGTTGAAAACATTTTTTTTTGGGACTTAGTAATTTTTCCGGCGTTTATCAGACTTTCAGATAGGGGAAATGTCAGTGAGCGTTCCGATTTCAGTTCCAGAGCGATTCGCCCAATGAGTCCTTGATATTTAGTCGTTTTCAGCCAATTTTCTGGATTTTTGAAAATTTAACTTTTTTGTGAAAATATCCACTAAATGAGAGAATAATATGTGTAAGGGTACCCAAGGAGAGTTCCAAATGTGTGTGGGTAGAATATATATCCCACGGGGGTAAAATTGAAAAAAGTTGAAAAAAATTTTTTTTGGACTTAGTAATTTTTCCGGCGTTTATCAGACTTTCAGATAGGGGAAATGTGAGTGAGCATTCCGATTTCAGTTCCAGAGCGATTCGCCCAATGAGTCCTTGATATTTAGTCGTTTTCAGCCAATTTTCTGGATTTTTAAAAATTTCACTTTTTTGTGAAAATATCCACTAAATGAGGGAATAATATGTGTGAGGGTACCCCAGGAGAGTTCCAAATGTGTGTGGGTAGAATATATATCCCACGGGGGTAAAATTGAAAAAAAAATTTTTTTGGACTTAGTCATTTTTCCGTCGTTTATCAGACTTTCAGATAGGGGAATTGTCAGTGAGCGTTCCGATTTCAGTTCCAGAGCGATTCGCCCATTGAGTCCTTGATATTTAGTCGTTTTCAGCCAATTTTCTGGATTTTTGAAAATTTCTCTTTTTTGTGAAAATATCCACTAAATGAGGGAATAATATGTGTGAGGGTACCCCAGGAGAGTTCCAAATGTGTGTGGGTAGAATATATATCCCACGGGGATAAAATTGAAAAAAGTTGAAAAAGTTTTTTTTGGGGACTTAGTCATTTTCCGGCGTTATCAGACTTTCAGATAGGGGAAATGTGAGTGAACATTCCGATTTCAGTTCCAGAGCGATTCGCCCAATGAATCCTTGATATTTAGTCGTTTTCAGCCAATTTTGTGTATTTTTGAAAATTTCACTTTTTTGTGAAAATATCCACTAAATGAGAGAATAATGAGTGTGAGAGTACCCAAGGAGAGTTCCAAATGTGTGTTGGTAGAATATATATCCCACGGGATAAAATTGAAAAAAGTTGAAAAAATTTTTTTTTGGACTTAGTCATTTTTCCAGCGTTTATCAGACTTTCAGATAGGGGAAATGTGAGTGAGCGTTCCGATTTCAGTTCCCGACCGATTCGCCGAATGAGTCCTTGATATTTAGTCGTTTTCAGCCAATTTTCTGGATTTTTGAAAATTTCACTTTTTTGTGAAAATATCCACTAAATGAGGGAATAATATGTGTGAGGGTACCCCAGGAGAGTTCCAAATGTGTGTGGGTAGAATATATATCCCACGGGGGTAAAATTGAAAAAAAATTTTTTTTGGACTTAGTCATTTTTCCGTCGTTTATCAGACTTTCAGATAGGGGAATTGTCAGTGAGCGTTCCGATTTCAGTTCCAGAGCGATTCGCCCATTGAGTCCTTGATATTTAGTCGTTTTCAGCCAATTTTCTGGATTTTTGAAAATTTCACTTTTTTGTGAAAATATCCACTAAATGAGGGAATATTATGTGTGAGGGTACCCCAGGAGAGTTCCAAATGGGTGTGGGTAGAATATATATCCCACGGGAGTAAAATTGAAAAAAGTTTAAAAAAATTTTTTTTGGGACTTAGTCATTTTTCCGGCGTTATCAGACTTTCAGATAGGGGAAATGTGAGTGAGCATTCTGATTTCAGTTCCAGAGCGATTCGCCCAATGAGTCCTTGATATTTAGTCGTTTTCAGCCAATTTTCTGGATTTTTGAAAATTTCACTTTTTCGTGAAAATATCCACTAAATGAGGGAATAATATGTGTGAGGGTACCCCAGGAGAGTTCCAAATGTGTGTGGGTAGAATATATACCCCACGGGGATAAAATTGAAAAAAGTTGAAAAAATTTTTTTTTGGACTTAGTCATTTTTCCGGCGTTTATCAGACTTTCAGATAGGGGAAATGTCAGTGAGCGTTCCGATTTCAGTTACAGAGCGATTCGCCCAATGAGCTCTTGATATTTAGTCGTTTTCAGCCAATTTTCTGGATTTTTGAAAATTTCACTTTTTTGTGAAAATATCCACTAAATGAGGGAATAATATGTGTGAGGGTACCCCAGGAGAGTTCCAAATGGGTGTGGGTAGAATATATATCCCACGGGAGTAAAATTGAAAAAAGTTGAAAAAAATTTTTTTTGGGACTTAGTCATTTTTCCGGCGTTATCAGACTTTCAGATAGGGGAAATGTGAGTGAGCATTCCGATTTCAGTTCCAGAGTGATTCGCCCAATGAGTCCTTGATATTTAGTCGTTTTCAGCCAATTTTCTGGATTTTTGAAAATTTCACTTTTTTGTGAAAATATCCACTAAATGAGGGAATAATTTGTGTGAGGGTACCCCAGGAGAGTTCCAAATGTGTGTGGGTAGAATATATATCCCACGGGGGTAAAATTGAAAAAAAATTTTTTTTGGACTTAGTCATTTTTCCGTCGTTTATCAGACTTTCAGATAGGGGAATTGTCAGTGAGCGTTCCAATTTCAGTTCCAGAGCGATTCGCCCATTGAGTCCTTGATATTTAGTCGTTTTCAGCCAATTTTCTGGATTTTTGAAAATTTCACTTTTTTGTGAAAATATCCACTAAATGAGGGAATATTATGTGTGAGGGTACCCCAGGAGAGTTCCAAATGTGTGTGGGTAGAATATATATCCCACGGGGATAAAATTGAAAAAAGTTGAAAACATTTTTTTTTGGGACTTAGTAATTTTTCCGGCGTTTATCAGACTTTCAGATAGGGGAAATGTCAGTGAGCGTTCCGATTTCAGTTCCAGAGCGATTCGCCCAATGAGTCCTTGATATTTAGTCGTTTTCAGCCAATTTTCTGGATTTTTGAAAATTTCTCTTTTTTGTGAAAATATCCACTAAATGAGGGAATAATATGTGTGAGGGTACCCCAGGAGAGTTCCAAATGTGTGTGGGTAGAATATATATCCCACGGGGATAAAATTGAAAAAAGTTGAAAAAGTTTTTTTTGGGGACTTAGTCATTTTCCGGCGTTATCAGACTTTCAGATAGGGGAAATGTGAGTGAACATTCCGATTTCAGTTCCAGAGCGATTCGCCCAATGAATCCTTGATATTTAGTCGTTTTCAGCCAATTTTGTGTATTTTTGAAAATTTCACTTTTTTGTGAAAATATCCACTAAATGAGAGAATAATGAGTGTGAGAGTACCCAAGGAGAGTTCCAAATGTGTGTGGGTAGAATATATATCCCACGGGATAAAATTGAAAAAAGTTGAAAAAATTTTTTTTTGGACTTAGTCATTTTTCCGGCGTTTATCAGACTTTCAGATAGGGGAAATGTCAGTGAGCGTTCCGATTTCAGTTACAGAGCGATTCGCCCAATGAGCTCTTGATATTTAGTCGTTTTCAGCCAATTTTCTGGATTTTTGAAAATTTCACTTTTTTGTGAAAATATCCACTAAATGAGGGAATAATATGTGTGAGGGTACCCCAGGAGAGTTCCAAATGGGTGTGGGTAGAATATATATCCCACGGGAGTAAAATTGAAAAAAGTTGAAAAAATTTTTTTTTGGGACTTAGTCATTTTTCCGGCGTTATCAGACTTTCAGATAGGGGAAATGTGAGTGAGCATTCCGATTTCAGTTCCAGAGCGATTCGCCCAATGAGTCCTTGATATTTAGTCGTTTTCAGCCAATTTTCTGGATTTTTGAAAATTTCACTTTTTTGTGAAAATATCCACTAAATGAGGGAATAATATGTGTGAGGGTACCCCAGGAGAGTTCCAAATGTGTGTGGGTAGAATATATATCCCACGGGGATAAAATTGAAAAAAGTTGAAAAAATTTTTTTTTGGGACTTAGTAATTTTTCCGTCGTTTATCAGACTTTCAGATAGGGGAAATGTCAGTGAGCATTCCGATTTCAGTTCCAGAGCGATTCGCCCATTGAGTCCTTGATATTTAGTCGTTTTCAGCCAATTCTCTGGATTTTTGAAAATTTCACTTTTTTGTGAAAATATCCACTAAATGAGGGAATAATATGTGTGAGGGTACCCCAGGAGAGTTCCAAATGTGTGCGGGTAGAATATATATCCCACAGGGGTAAAATTGAAAAAAGTTGAAAAAATTTTTTTTGGGGACTTAGTCTTTTTTCCGGCGTTATCAGACTTTCAGATAGGGGAAATGTGAGTGAGCATTCCGATTTCAGTTCCAGAGCGATTCGCCCAATGAGTCCTTGATATTTAGTCGTTTTCAGCCAATTTTGTGGATTTTTGAAAATTTCACTTTTTTGTGAAAATATCCACTAAATGAGAGAATAATGAGTGTGAGTGTACCCAAGGAGAGTTCCAAATGTGTGTGGGTAGAATATATATCCCACGGGGTAAAATTGAAACAAGTTGAAAAAATTTTTTTTTGGACTTAGTCATTTTTCCGGCGTTTATCAGACTTTCAGATAGGGGAAATGTCAGTGAGCGTTCCGATTTCAGTTACAGAGCGATTCGCCCAATGAGCCCTTGATATTTAGTCGTTTTCAGACAATTTTCTGGATTTTTGAAAATTTCACTTTTTTGTGAAAATATCCACTAAATGAGGGAATAATATGTGTGAGGGTACCCCAGGAGAGTTCCAAATGGGTGTGGGTAGAATATATATCCCACGGGAGTAAAATTGAAAAAAGTTGAAAAAATTTTTTTTTGGGACTTAGTCATTTTTCCAGCGTTATCAGACTTTCAGATAGGGGAAATGTGAGTGAGCATTCCGATTTCAGTTCCAGAGTGATTCGCCCAATGAGTCCTTGATATTTAGTCGTTTTCAGCCAATTTTCTGGATTTTTGAAAATTTCACTTTTTTGTGAAAATATCCACTAAATGAGGGAATAATATGTGTGAGGGTACCCCAGGAGAGTTCCAAATGTGTGTGGGTAGAATATATATCCCACGGGGGTAAAATTGAAAAAAAATTTTTTTTGGACTTAGTCATTTTTCCGTCGTTTATCAGACTTTCAGATAGGGGAATTGTCAGTGAGCGTTCCGATTTCAGTTCCAGAGCGATTCGCCCATTGAGTCCTTGATATTTAGTCGTTTTCAGCCAATTTTCTGGATTTTTGAAAATTTCACTTTTTTGTGAAAATATCCACTAAATGAGAGAATAATATGTGTAAGGGTACCCAAGGAGAGTTCCAAATGTTTGTGGGTAGAATATATATCCCACGGGGGTAAAATTGAAAAAAGTTGAAAAAAATTTTTTTTGGACTTAGCAATTTTTCCGGCGTTTATCAGACTTTCAGATAGGGGAAATGTGAGTGAGCATTCCGATTTCAGTTCCAGAGCGATTCGCCCAATGAGTCCTTGATATTTAGTCGTTTTCAGCCAATTTTCTGGATTTTTAAAAATTTCACTTTTTTGTGAAAATATCCACTAAATGAGGGAATAATATGTGTGAGGGTACCCCAGGAGAGTTCCAAATGTGTGTGGGTAGAATATATATCCCACGGGGGTAAAATTGAAAAAAGTTTGAAAAAAAAATTTTTTGGACTTACTCATTTTTCCGGCGCTTATCAGACTTTCAGATAGGGGAAATGTCAGTGAGCATTCTGATTTCAGTTCCAGAGCGATTCGCCCAATGAGTCCTTGATATTTAGTCGTTTTCAGACAATTTTCTGGATTTTTGAAAATTTCACTTTTTTTGTGAAAATATCCACTAAATGAGAGAATAATATGTGTGAGGGTACCCCAGGAGAGTTCCAAATGTGTGTGGCTAAAATATATATCCCACGGGGGTAAAATTGAAAAAAGTTGAAAAAATTTTTTTTGGGGACTTAGTCATTTTTCCGGCGTTATCAGACTTTCAGATAGGGGAAATGTGAGTGAGCATTCCGATTTCAGTTCCAGAGTGATTCGCCCAATGAGTCCTTGATATTTAGTCGTTTTCAGCCAATTTTCTGGATTTTTGAAAATTTCACTTTTTTGTGAAAATATCCACTAAATGAGGGAATAATATGTGTGAGGGTACCCCAGGAGAGTTCTAAATGGGTGTGGGTAGAATATATATCCATAAAATTGAAAAAAGTTGAAAAAAATTTTTTTTAGGACTTAGTCATTTTTCCGGCGTTATCAGACTTTCAGATAGGGGAAATGTGAGTGAGCATTCCGATTTCAGTTCCAGAGCGATTCGCCCAATGAGTCCTTGATATTTAGTCGTTTTCAGCCAATTTTCTGGATTTTTGAAAATTTCACTTTTTTGTGAAAATATCCACTAAATGAGGGAATAATATGTGTGAGGGTACCCAAAGAGAGTTCCAAATGTGTGTGGGTAGAATATATTTCCCACGGGGGTAAAATTGAAAAAAGTTGAAAAATTTTTTTTTTTGGACTTAGTCATTTTTCCTGCGTTTATCAGACTTTCAGATAGGGGGATATGTCAGTGAGCATTCCGATTTCAGTTCCAGAGCGATTCGCCCATTGAGTCCTTGATATTTAGTCGTTTTCAGCCAATTTTCTGGATTTTTGAAAATTTCACTTTTTTGTGAAAATATCCACTAAATGAGAGAATAATATGTGTGAGGGTACCCCAGGAGAGTTCCAAATGTGTGTGGGTAGAATATATATCCCACGGGGGTAAAATTGAAAAAAGTTTGAAAAAAAAATTTTTTGGACTTACTCATTTTTCCGGCGCTTATCAGACTTTCAGATAGGGGAAATGTCAGTGAGCATTCCGATTTCAGTTCCAGAGCGATTCGCCCAATGAGTCCTTGATATTTAGTCGTTTTCAGCCAATTTTCTGGATTTTTGAAAATTTCACTTTTTTTGTGAAAATATCCACTAAATGAGAGAATAATATGTGTGAGGGTACCCCAGGAGAGTTCCAAATGTGTGTGGGTAGAATATATATCCCACGGGGGTAAAATTGAAAAAAGTTGAAAAAATTTTTTTTGGGGACTTAGTCATTTTTCCGGCGTTATCAGACTTTCAGATAGGGGAAATGTGATTGAGCATTCCGATTTCAGTTCCAGAGCGATTCGCCCAATGAGTCCTTGATATTTAGTCGTTTTCAGCCAATTTTGTGGATTTTTGAAAATTTCACTTTTTTGTGAAAATATCCACTAAATGAGAGAATAATATGTGTGAGTGTACCCCAGGAGAGTTCCAAATGGGTGTGGGTAGAATATATATCAGCCAATTTTCTGGATTTTTGAAAATTTCACTTTTTTGTGAAAATATCCACTAAATGAGAGAATAATATGTGTGAGGGTACCCCAGGAGAGATCCAAATGTGTGTGGGTAGAATATATATCCCACGGGGGTAAAATTGAAAAAAGTTGAAAAAATTTTTTTGGGGGACTTAGTCATTTTTCCGGCGTTATCAGACTTTCAGATAGGGGAAATGTGAGTGAGCATTCCGATTTCAGTTCCAGAGCGATTCGCCCAATGAGTCCTTGATATTTAATCGTTTTCAGCCAATTTTGTGGATTTTTGAAAATTTCACTTTTTTTGTGAAAATATCCACTAAATGAGAGAATAATGAGTGTGAGTGTACCCAAGGAGAGTTCCAAATGTGTGTGGGTAGAATATATATCCCACGGGTTAACATTGAAAAAAGTTTAAAAGAAAAAATTATTTGACTTATTCATTTTTCCGGCGTTTATCAGACTTTCAGATATGGGAAATGTCAGTGAGCGTTCCGATTTCAGTTCCAGAGCGATTCGCCCAATGCGTCCGTGATATTTAGTCGTTTTCAGCCAATTTTGTGGATTTTTGAAAATTTCACTTTTTTGTGAAAATATCCACTAAATGAGAGAATAATATGTGTGAGTGTACCCCAGGAGAGTTCCAAATGTGTGTGGGTAGAATATATATCCCACGGGGATAAAACTGAAAAAAGTTGAAAAAAATTTTTTTTTGGACTTAGTAATTTTTACGGCGTTTATCAGACTTTCAGATAGGGAAAATGTCAGTGAGCGTTCCGATTTCAGTACCAGAGCGATTCGCCCAATGAGTCCTTGAAATTTAGTCGTTTTCAGCCAATTTTCAGGATTTTTGAAAATTTCACTTTTTTGTGAAAATATCCACTAAAAGAGAGAATAATATGTGTGAGGGTACCCAAGGAGAGTTCCAAATGTGGGTGGGTAGAATATATATCCCACGGGGGTAAAATTGAAAAAAGTTGCAAAAAATTTTTTTGGGGACTTAGTCATTTTTCCGGCGTTATCAGACTTTCAGATAGGGGAAATGTGAGTGAGCATTCCGATTTCAGTTCCAGAGCGATTCGCCCAATGAGTCCTTGATATTTAGTCGTTTTCAGCCAATTTTCTGGATTTTTGAAAATTTCACTTTTTTGTGAAAATATCCACTAAATGAGAGAATAATATGTGTAAGGGTACCTCAGGAGAGTTCCAAATGGGTGTGGGTAGAATATATATCCCACGGGGGTAAAATTGAAAAAAGTTTGAAAAAAAAATTTTTTGGACTTACTCATTTTTCCGGCGCTTATCAGACTTTCAGATAGGGGAAATGTCAGTGAGCATTCCGATTTCAGTTCCAGAGCGATTCGCCCAATGAGTCCTTGATATTTAGTCGTTTTCAGCCAATTTTCTGGATTTTTGAAAATTTCACTTTTTTTGTGAAAATATCCACTAAATGAGAGAATAATATGTGTGAGGGTACCCCAGGAGAGTTCCAAATGTGTGTGGGTAGAATATATATCCCACGGGGGTAAAATTGAAAAAAGTTGAAAAAATTTTTTTTGGGGACTTAGTCATTTTTCCGGCGTTATCAGACTTTCAGATAGGGGAAATGTGATTGAGCATTCCGATTTCAGTTCCAGAGCGATTCGCCCAATGAGTCCTTGATATTTAGTCGTTTTCAGCCAATTTTGTGGATTTTTGAAAATTTCACTTTTTTGTGAAAATATCCACTAAATGAGAGAATAATATGTGTGAGTGTACCCCAGGAGAGTTCCAAATGGGTGTGGGTAGAATATATATCAGCCAATTTTCTGGATTTTTGAAAATTTCACTTTTTTGTGAAAATATCCACTAAATGAGAGAATAATATGTGTGAGGGTACCCCAGGAGAGATCCAAATGTGTGTGGGTAGAATATATATCCCACGGGGGTAAAATTGAAAAAAGTTGAAAAAATTTTTTTGGGGGACTTAGTCATTTTTCCGGCGTTATCAGACTTTCAGATAGGGGAAATGTGAGTGAGCATTCCGATTTCAGTTCCAGAGCGATTCGCCCAATGAGTCCTTGATATTTAATCGTTTTCAGCCAATTTTGTGGATTTTTGAAAATTTCACTTTTTTTGTGAAAATATCCACTAAATGAGAGAATAATGAGTGTGAGTGTACCCAAGGAGAGTTCCAAATGTGTGTGGGTAGAATATATATCCCACGGGTTAACATTGAAAAAAGTTTAAAAGAAAAAATTATTTGACTTAGTCATTTTTCCGGCGTTTATCAGACTTTCAGATATGGGAAATGTGAGTGAGCATTCCGATTTCAGTTCCAGAGCGATTCGCCCAATGAGTCCTTGATATTTAATCGTTTTCAGCCAATTTTGTGGATTTTTGAAAATTTCACTTTTTTGTGAAAATATCCACTAAATGAGAGAATAATATGTGTGAGTGTACCCCAGGAGAGTTCCAAATGTGTGTGGGTAGAATATATATCCCACGGGGATAAAACTGAAAAAAGTTGAAAAAAATTTTTTTTTGGACTTAGTAATTTTTACGGCGTTTATCAGACTTTCAGATAGGGAAAATGTCAGTGAGCGTTCCGATTTCAGTACCAGAGCGATTCGCCCAATGAGTCCTTGAAATTTAGTCGTTTTCAGCCAATTTTCAGGATTTTTGAAAATTTCACTTTTTTGTGAAAATATCCACTAAAAGAGAGAATAATATGTGTGAGGGTACCCAAGGAGAGTTCCAAATGTGGGTGGGTAGAATATATATCCCACGGGGGTAAAATTGAAAAAAGTTGCAAAAAATTTTTTTGGGGACTTAGTCATTTTTCCGGCGTTATCAGACTTTCAGATAGGGGAAATGTGAGTGAGCATTCCGATTTCAGTTCCAGAGCGATTCGCCCAATGAGTCCTTGATATTTAGTCGTTTTCAGCCAATTTTCTGGATTTTTGAAAATTTCACTTTTTTGTGAAAATATCCACTAAATGAGAGAATAATATGTGTAAGGGTACCTCAGGAGAGTTCCAAATGGGTGTGGGTAGAATATATATCCCACGGGGGTAAAATTGAAAAAAGTTGGAAAAAAATTTTTTTTGGACTTAGTCATTTTTCCGGCGTTTATCAGACTTTCAGATAGGGGAAATGTGAGTGAGCGTTCCGATTTCAGTTCCAGAGTGATTCGCCCAATGAGTCCTTGATATTTAGTCGTTTTCAGCCAATTTTCTGGATTTTTGAAAATTTCACTTTTTTGTGAAATTATCCACTAAATGAGGGAATAATATGTGTGAGGGTACCCCAGGAGAGTTCCAAATGTGTGTGGGTAGAATATATATCCCACGGGGATAAAATTGAAAAAAGTTGAAAAAAAATTTTTTTTGGACTTAGTAATTTTTACGGCGTTTATCAGACTTTCAGATAGGGAAAATGTCCGTGAGCGTTCCGATTTCAGTACCAGAGCGATTCGCCTAATGAGTCCTTGAAATTTAGTCGTTTTCAGCCAATTTTCAGGATTTTTGAAAATTTCACTTTTTTGTGAAAATATCCACTAAAAGAGAGAATAATATGTGTGAGGGTACCCAAGGAGAGTTCCAAATGTGGGTGGGTAGAATATATATCCCACGGGGGTAAAATTGAAAAAAGTTGAAAAAAATTTTTTTTGGGACTTAGTCATTTTTCCGGCGTTATCAGACTTTCAGATAGGGGAAATGTGAGTGAGCATTCCGATTTCAGTTCCAGAGCGATTCGCCCATTGAGTCCTTGATATTTAGTCGTTTTCAGGAAATTTTCTGGATTTTTGAAAATTTCACTTTTTTGTGAAAATATCCACTAAATGAGGGAATAATATGTGTGAGGGTACCCCAGGAGAGTTCCAAATGGGTGTGGGTAGAATATGTATCAGCCAATTTTCTGGATTTTTGAAAATTTCACTTTTTCGTGAAAATATCCACTAAATGAGGGAATAATATGTGTGAGGGTACCCCAGGAGAGTTCCAAATGTGTGTGGGTACAATATATATCCCACGGGGTAAAATTGAAAAAAGTTGAAAAAATTTTTTTTTGGACTTAGTCATTTTTCCGGCGTTTATCAGACTTTCAGATAGGGGAAATGTCACTGAGCGTTCCGATTTCAGTTACAGAGCGATTCGCCCAATGAGCTCTTGATATTTAGTCGTTTTCAGACAATTTTCTGGATTTTTGAAAATTTCACTTTTTTGTGAAAATATCCACTAAATGAGGGAATAATATGAGTGACGGTACCCCAGGATAGTTCCAAATGTGTGTGGGTAGAATATATATCCCACGGGGTTAAAATTGAAAAAAGTTGAAAAAATTTTTTTTTTGGACTTAGTCATTTTTCCTGCGTTTATCAGACTTTCAGATAGGGGGATATGTCAGTGAGCGTTCCGATTTCAGTTCCAGAGTGATTCGCCCATTGAGTCCTTGATATTTAGTCGTTTTCAGCCAATTTT
Organism: Phyllobates terribilis; assembly: GCF_046119375.1. Taxonomy (NCBI): domain Eukaryota; kingdom Metazoa; phylum Chordata; class Amphibia; order Anura; family Dendrobatidae; genus Phyllobates; species Phyllobates terribilis. The sequence continues at coordinate 7,877,938 of NW_027362805.1, read as the reverse complement.
CTGGATTTTTGAAAATTTCACTTTTTTGTGAAAATATCCACTAAATGAGAGAATAATATGTGTAAGGGTACCCAAGGAGAGCTCCAAATGTGTGTGGGTAGAATATATATCGCACGGGGGTAAAATTGAAAAAAGTTGAAAAAAATTTTTTGGGGGGACTTAGTCATTTTTCCGGCGTTATCAGACTTTCAGAAAGGGGAAATGTGAGTGAGCGTTCCGATTTCAGTTCCAGAGTGATTCGCCCAATGAGTCCTTGATATTTAGTCATTTTCAGCCAATTTTCTGGATTTTTGAAAATTTCACTTTTTTGTGAAAATATCCACTAAATGAGGGAATAATATGTGTGAGGGTACCCCAGGAGAGTTCCTAATGGGTGTGGGTACAATATATATCCCACTTGGGTAAAATTGAAAAAGTTTGAAAAAAATTTTTTTTGGACTTAGTCCTTTTTCCGGCGTTTATCAGACTTTCAGATAGGGGAAATGTGAGTGAGCGTTCCGATTTCAGTTCCAGAGCGATTCGCCCAATGAGTCCTTGATATTTAGGCGTTTTCAGCCAATTTTCTGGATTTTTGAAAATTTCACTTTTTTGTGAAAATATCCACTAAATGAGAGAATAATATGTGTAAGGGCACCCAAGGAGAGTTCCAAATGTGTGTGGGTAGAATACATATCCCACGGGGGTAAAATTGAAAAAAGTTGAAAAAATTTTTTTGAGGGACTTAGACATTTTTCCGGCGTTATCAGACTTTCAGATAGGGGGATATGTCAGTGAGCGTTCCGATTTCAGTTCCAGAGCAATTCGCCCATTGAGTCCTTGATATTTAGTCGTTTTCAGCCAATTTTCTGGATTTTTGAAATTTCACTTTTTTGTGAAAATATCCACTAAATGAGAGAATAATATGTGTAAGGGTACCCAAGGAGAGTTCCAAATGTGTGTGGGTAGAATATATATCCCACGGGGGTAAAATTGAAAAAAGTTGAAAAAAATTTTTTTTGGGACTTAGTCATTTTTCCGGCGTTATCAGACTTTCAGAAAGGGGAAATGTGAGTGAGCGTTCCGATTTCAGTTCCAGAGCGATTCGCCCAATGAGCCCTTGATATTTAGTCGTTTTCAGACAATTTTCTGGATTTTTGAAAATTTCACTTTTTTGTGAAAATATCCACTAAATGAGGGAATAATATGTGTGAGGGTACCCCCAGGAGAGTTCCAAATGTGTGGGGGTAGAATATATATCCCACGGGGATAAAATTGAAAAAAGTTGAAAGAAAATTTTTTGTGGACTTAGTCATTTTTCCATCGTTTATCAGACTTTCAGATAGGGGAATTGTCAGTGAGCGTTCCGATTTCAGTTCCAGAGCGATTCGCCCATTGAGTCCTTGATATTTAGTCGTTTTCAGCCAATTTTCTGGATTTTTGAAAATTTCACTTTTTTGTGAAAATATCCACTAAATGAGGGAATAATATGTGTGAGGGTACCCCAGGAGAGTTCCAAATGGGTGTGGGTAAAATATATATCCCACGGGGGTAAAATTGAAAAAAGTTGAAAAAAATTTTTTTGGGGACTTAGTCATTTTTCCGGCGTTATCAGACTTTCAGAAAGGGGAAATGTGAGTGAGCGTTCCGATTTCAGTTCCAGAGTGATTCGCCCAATGAGTCCTTGATATTTAGTCGTTTTCAGCCAATTTTCTGGATTTTTGAAAATGTCACTTTTTTGTGAAAATATCCACTAAATGAGGGAATAATATGTGTGAGGGTACCCCAGGAGAGTTCCAAATGGGTGTGGGTACAATATATATCCCACTTGGGTAAAATTGAAAAAGTTTGAAAAAAATTTTTTTGGGACTTAGTCATTTTTCCGGCGTTTATCAGACTTTCAGATAGGGGAAATGTGAGTGAGCGTTCCGATTTCAGTTCCAGAGCGATTTGCCCAATGAGCCCTTGATATTTAGTCGTTTTCAGACAATTTTCTGGATTTTTGAAAATTTCACTTTTTTGTGAAAATATCCACTAAATGAGGGAATAATATGTGTGAGGGTTCCCCCAGGAGAGTTCCAAATGTGTGGGGGTAGAATATATATCCCACGGGGATAAAATTGAAAAAAGTTGAAAAAATTTTTTTTGGGGACTTAGTAATTTTTCCGGCGTTTATCAGACTTTCAGATAGTGGAAATGTCAGTGAGCGTTCCGATTTCAGTTCCAGAGCGATTCGCCCAATGAGTCCTTGATATTTAGTCGTTTTCAGCCAATTTTCTGGATTTTTGAAAATTTCACTTTTTTGTGAAAATATCCACTAAATGAGAGAATAATATGTGTAAGGGTACCCAAGGAGAGTTCCAAATGTGTGTGGGTAGAATATATATCCCACGGGGATAAAATTGAAAAAAGTTGAAAAAAAATTTTTTGGGGACTTAGTCATTTTTCCGTCGTTTATCAGACTTTCAGATAGTGGAATTGTCAGTGAGCATTCCGATTTCAGTTCCAGAGTGATTCGCCCATTGAGTCCTTGATATTTAGTCGTTTTCAGCCAATTTTCTGGATTTTTGAAAATTTCACTTTTTTGTGAAAATATCCACTAAATGAGGGAATAATATGTGTGAGGGTACCCCAGGAGAGTTCCAAATGGGTGTGGGTACAATATATATCCCATTTGGGTAAAATTGAAAAAGTTTGAAAAATATTTTTTTTGGACTTAGTCATTTTTCCGGCGTTTATCAGACTTTCAGATAGGGGAAATGTGAGTGAGCGTTCCGATTTCAGTTCCAGAGCGATTCGCCCAATGAGTCCTTGATATTTAGTCGTTTTCAGCCAATTTTCTGGATTTTTGAAAATTTCACTTTTTTGTGAAAATATCCACTAAATGAGAGAATAATATGTGTGAGGGTACCCCAGGAGAGTTCCAAATGGGTGTGGGTAAAATATATATCCCACGGGGGTAAAATTGAAAAAAGTTGAAAAAATTTTTTTGTGGACTTAGTCATTTTTCCGTCGTTTATCAGACTTTCAGATAGGGGAATTGTCAGTGAGCGTTCTGATTTCAGTTCCAGAGCGATTCGCCCAATGAGCCCTTGATATTTAGTCATTTTCAGACAATTTTCTGGATTTTTGAAAATTTCACTTTTTTGTGAAAATATCCACTAAATGAGGGAATAATATGAGTGACGGTACCCCAGGATAGTTCCAAATGTGTGTGGGTAGAATATATATCCCACGGGGGTAAAATTGAAAAAAGTTGAAAAAATTTTTTTTTTGGACTTAGTCATTTTTCCTGCGTTTATCAGACTTTCAGAAAGGGGAAATGTGAGTGAGCGTTCCGATTTCAGTTCCAGAGTGATTCGCCCAATGAGTCCTTGATATTTAGTCATTTTCAGCCAATTTTCTGGATTTTTGAAAATTTCACTTTTTTGTGAAAATATCCACTAAATGAGGGAATAATATGTGTGAGGGTACCCCAGGAGAGTTCCAAATGGGTGTGGGTAGAATATGTATCAGCCAATTTTCTGGATTTTTGAAAATTTCACTTTTTTGTGAAAATATCCACTAAATGAGGGAATAATATGTGTGAGGGTACCCCAGGAGAGTTCCAAATGTGTGTGGGTACAATATATATCCCACGGGGTAAAATTGAAAAAAGTTGAAAAAATTTTTTTTTGGACTTAGTCATTTTTCCGGCGTTTATCAGACTTTCAGATAGGGGAAATGTCAGTGAGCGTTCCGATTTCAGTTACAGAGCGATTCGCCCAATGAGCTCTTGATATTTAGTCGTTTTCAGACAATTTTCTGGATTTTTGAAAATTTCACTTTTTTGTGAAAATATCCACTAAATGAGGGAATAATATGAGTGACGGTACCCCAGGATAGTTCCAAATGTGTGTGGGTAGAATATATATCCCACGGGGTTAAAATTGAAAAAAGTTGAAAAAATTTTTTTTTTGGACTTAGTCATTTTTCCTGCGTTTATCAGACTTTCAGATAGGGGGATATGTCAGTGAGCGTTCCGATTTCAGTTCCAGAGTGATTCGCCCATTGAGTCCTTGATATTTAGTCGTTTTCAGCCAATTTTCTGGATTTTTGAAAATTTCACTTTTTTGTGAAAATATCCACTAAATGAGAGAATAATATGTGTAAGGGTACCCAAGGAGAGCTCCAAATGTGTGTGGGTAGAATATATATCGCACGGGGGTAAAATTGAAAAAAGTTGAAAAAATTTTTTTTGGGGGACTTAGTCATTTTTCCGGCGTTATCAGACTTTCAGAAAGGGGAAATGTGAGTGAGCGTTCCGATTTCAGTTCCAGAGTGATTCGCCCAATGAGTCCTTGATATTTAGTCATTTTCAGCCAATTTTCTGGATTTTTGAAAATTTCACTTTTTTGTGAAAATATCCACTAAATGAGGGAATAATATGTGTGAGGGTACCCCAGGAGAGTTCCTAATGGGTGTGGGTACAATATATATCCCACTTGGGTAAAATTGAAAAAGTTTGAAAAAAATTTTTTTTGGACTTAGTCCTTTTTCCGGCGTTTATCAGACTTTCAGATAGGGGAAATGTGAGTGAGCGTTCCGATTTCAGTTCCAGAGCGATTCACCCAATGAGTCCTTGATATTTAGGCGTTTTCAGCCAATTTTCTGGATTTTTGAAAATTTCACTTTTTTGTGAAAATATCCACTAAATGAGAGAATAATATGTGTAAGGGCACCCAAGGAGAGTTCCAAATGTGTGTGGGTAGAATACATATCCCACGGGGGTAAAATTGAAAAAAGTTGAAAAAATTTTTTTGAGGGACTTAGACATTTTTCCGGCGTTATCAGACTTTCAGATAGGGGGATATGTCAGTGAGCGTTCCGATTTCAGTTCCAGAGCAATTCGCCCATTGAGTCCTTGATATTTAGTCGTTTTCAGCCAATTTTCTGGATTTTTGAAATTTCACTTTTTTGTGAAAATATCCACTAAATGAGAGAATAATATGTGTAAGGGTACCCAAGGAGAGTTCCAAATGTGTGTGGGTAGAATATATATCCCACGGGGGTAAAATTGAAAAAAGTTGAAAAAAATTTTTTTTGGGACTTAGTCATTTTTCCGGCGTTATCAGACTTTCAGAAAGGGGAAATGTGAGTGAGCGTTCCGATTTCAGTTCCAGAGTGATTCGCCCAATGAGTCCTTGATATTTAGTCATTTTCAGCCAATTTTCTGGATTTTTGAAAATTTCACTTTTTTGTGAAAATATCCACTAAATGAGGGAATAATATGTGTGAGGGTTCCCCCAGGAGAGTTCCAAATGTGTGGGGGTAGAATATATATCCCACGGGGATAAAATTGAAAAAAGTTGAAAAAATTTTTTTTGGGGACTTAGTAATTTTTCCGGCGTTTATCAGACTTTCAGATAGTGGAAATGTCAGTGAGCGTTCCGATTTCAGTTCCAGAGCGATTCGCCCAATGAGTCCTTGATATTTAGTCGTTTTCAGCCAATTTTCTGGATTTTTGAAAATTTCACTTTTTTGTGAAAATATCCACTAAATGAGAGAATAATATGTGTAAGGGTACCCAAGGAGAGTTCCAAATGTGTGTGGGTAGAATATATATCCCACGGGGATAAAATTGAAAAAAGTTGAAAAAAAATTTTTTGGGGACTTAGTCATTTTTCCGTCGTTTATCAGACTTTCAGATAGTGGAATTGTCAGTGAGCATTCCGATTTCAGTTCCAGAGTGATTCGCCCATTGAGTCCTTGATATTTAGTCGTTTTCAGCCAATTTTCTGGATTTTTGAAAATTTCACTTTTTTGTGAAAATATCCACTAAATGAGGGAATAATATGTGTGAGGGTACCCCAGGAGAGTTCCAAATGGGTGTGGGTACAATATATATCCCATTTGGGTAAAATTGAAAAAGTTTGAAAAATATTTTTTTTGGACTTAGTCATTTTTCCGGCGTTTATCAGACTTTCAGATAGGGGAAATGTGAGTGAGCGTTCCGATTTCAGTTCCAGAGCGATTCGCCCAATGAGTCCTTGATATTTAGTCGTTTTCAGCCAATTTTCTGGATTTTTGAAAATTTCACTTTTTTGTGAAAATATCCACTAAATGAGAGAATAATATGTGTGAGGGTACCCCAGGAGAGTTCCAAATGGGTGTGGGTAAAATATATATCCCACGGGGGTAAAATTGAAAAAAGTTGAAAAAATTTTTTTGTGGACTTAGTCATTTTTCCGTCGTTTATCAGACTTTCAGATAGGGGAATTGTCAGTGAGCGTTCTGATTTCAGTTCCAGAGCGATTCGCCCAATGAGCCCTTGATATTTAGTCATTTTCAGACAATTTTCTGGATTTTTGAAAATTTCACTTTTTTGTGAAAATATCCACTAAATGAGGGAATAATATGAGTGACGGTACCCCAGGATAGTTCCAAATGTGTGTGGGTAGAATATATATCCCACGGGGGTAAAATTGAAAAAAGTTGAAAAAATTTTTTTTTTGGACTTAGTCATTTTTCCTGCGTTTATCAGACTTTCAGAAAGGGGAAATGTGAGTGAGCGTTCCGATTTCAGTTCCAGAGTGATTCGCCCAATGAGTCCTTGATATTTAGTCATTTTCAGCCAATTTTCTGGATTTTTGAAAATTTCACTTTTTTGTGAAAATATCCACTAAATGAGGGAATAATATGTGTGAGGGTACCCCAGGAGAGTTCCAAATGGGTGTGGGTAGAATATGTATCAGCCAATTTTCTGGATTTTTGAAAATTTCACTTTTTTGTGAAAATATCCACTAAATGAGGGAATAATATGTGTGAGGGTACCCCAGGAGAGTTCCAAATGTGTGTGGGTACAATATATATCCCACGGGGTAAAATTGAAAAAAGTTGAAAAAATTTTTTTTTGGACTTAGTCATTTTTCCGGCGTTTATCAGACTTTCAGATAGGGGAAATGTCAGTGAGCGTTCCGATTTCAGTTACAGAGCGATTCGCCCAATGAGCTCTTGATATTTAGTCGTTTTCAGACAATTTTCTGGATTTTTGAAAATTTCACTTTTTTGTGAAAATATCCACTAAATGAGGGAATAATATGAGTGACGGTACCCCAGGATAGTTCCAAATGTGTGTGGGTAGAATATATATCCCACGGGGTTAAAATTGAAAAAAGTTGAAAAAATTTTTTTTTTGGACTTAGTCATTTTTCCTGCGTTTATCAGACTTTCAGATAGGGGGATATGTCAGTGAGCGTTCCGATTTCAGTTCCAGAGTGATTCGCCCATTGAGTCCTTGATATTTAGTCGTTTTCAGCCAATTTTCTGGATTTTTGAAAATTTCACTTTTTTGTGAAAATATCCACTAAATGAGAGAATAATATGTGTAAGGGTACCCAAGGAGAGCTCCAAATGTGTGTGGGTAGAATATATATCGCACGGGGGTAAAATTGAAAAAAGTTGAAAAAATTTTTTTTGGGGGACTTAGTCATTTTTCCGGCGTTATCAGACTTTCAGAAAGGGGAAATGTGAGTGAGCGTTCCGATTTCAGTTCCAGAGTGATTCGCCCAATGAGTCCTTGATATTTAGTCATTTTCAGCCAATTTTCTGGATTTTTGAAAATTTCACTTTTTTGTGAAAATATCCACTAAATGAGGGAATAATATGTGTGAGGGTACCCCAGGAGAGTTCCTAATGGGTGTGGGTACAATATATATCCCACTTGGGTAAAATTGAAAAAGTTTGAAAAAAATTTTTTTTGGACTTAGTCCTTTTTCCGGCGTTTATCAGACTTTCAGATAGGGGAAATGTGAGTGAGCGTTCCGATTTCAGTTCCAGAGCGATTCGCCCAATGAGTCCTTGATATTTAGGCGTTTTCAGCCAATTTTCTGGATTTTTGAAAATTTCACTTTTTTGTGAAAATATCCACTAAATGAGAGAATAATATGTGTAAGGGCACCCAAGGAGAGTTCCAAATGTGTGTGGGTAGAATACATATCCCACGGGGGTAAAATTGAAAAAAGTTGAAAAAATTTTTTTGAGGGACTTAGACATTTTTCCGGCGTTATCAGACTTTCAGATAGGGGGATATGTCAGTGAGCGTTCCGATTTCAGTTCCAGAGCAATTCGCCCATTGAGTCCTTGATATTTAGTCGTTTTCAGCCAATTTTCTGGATTTTTGAAATTTCACTTTTTTGTGAAAATATCCACTAAATGAGAGAATAATATGTGTAAGGGTACCCAAGGAGAGTTCCAAATGTGTGTGGGTAGAATATATATCCCACGGGGGTAAAATTGAAAAAAGTTGAAAAAAATTTTTTTTGGGACTTAGTCATTTTTCCGGCGTTATCAGACTTTCAGAAAGGGGAAATGTGAGTGAGCGTTCCGATTTCAGTTCCAGAGTGATTCGCCCAATGAGTCCTTGATATTTAGTCATTTTCAGCCAATTTTCTGGATTTTTGAAAATTTCACTTTTTTGTGAAAATATCCACTAAATGAGGGAATAATATGTGTGAGGGTACCCCAGGAGAGTTCCAAATGGGTGTGGGTACAATATATATCCCACTTGGATAAAATTGAAAAAGTTGGAAAAAAAATTTTTTTTGGACTTAGTCATTTTTCCGGCGTTTATCAGACTTTCAGATAGGGGAAATGTGAGTGAGCGTTCCGATTTCAGTTCCAGAGCGATTCGCCCAATGAGCCCTTGATATTTAGTCGTTTTCAGACAATTTTCTGGATTTTTGAAAATTTCACTTTTTTGTGAAAATATCCACTAAATGAGGGAATAATATGTGTGAGGGTACCCCCAGGAGAGTTCCAAATGTGTGGGGGTAGAATATATATCCCACGGGGATAAAATTGAAAAAAGTTGAAAGAAAATTTTTTGTGGACTTAGTCATTTTTCCATCGTTTATCAGACTTTCAGATAGGGGAATTGTCAGTGAGCGTTCCGATTTCAGTTCCAGAGCGATTCGCCCATTGAGTCCTTGATATTTAGTCGTTTTCAGCCAATTTTCTGGATTTTTGAAAATTTCACTTTTTTGTGAAAATATCCACTAAATGAGGGAATAATATGTGTGAGGGTACCCCAGGAGAGTTCCAAATGGGTGTGGGTAAAATATATATCCCACGGGGGTAAAATTGAAAAAAGTTGAAAAAAATTTTTTTGGGGACTTAGTCATTTTTCCGGCGTTATCAGACTTTCAGAAAGGGGAAATGTGAGTGAGCGTTCCGATTTCAGTTCCAGAGTGATTCGCCCAATGAGTCCTTGATATTTAGTCGTTTTCAGCCAATTTTCTGGATTTTTGAAAATGTCACTTTTTTGTGAAAATATCCACTAAATGAGGGAATAATATGTGTGAGGGTACCCCAGGAGAGTTCCAAATGGGTGTGGGTACAATATATATCCCACTTGGGTAAAATTGAAAAAGTTTGAAAAAAATTTTTTTTGGACTTAGTCATTTTTCCGGCGTTTATCAGACTTTCAGATAGGGGAAATGTGAGTGAGCGTTCCGATTTCAGTTCCAGAGCGATTTGCCCAATGAGCCCTTGATATTTAGTCGTTTTCAGACAATTTTCTGGATTTTTGAAAATTTCACTTTTTTGTGAAAATATCCACTAAATGAGGGAATAATATGTGTGAGGGTTCCCCCAGGAGAGTTCCAAATGTGTGGGGGTAGAATATATATCCCACGGGGATAAAATTGAAAAAAGTTGAAAAAATTTTTTTTGGGGACTTAGTAATTTTTCCGGCGTTTATCAGACTTTCAGATAGTGGAAATGTCAGTGAGCGTTCCGATTTCAGTTCCAGAGCGATTCGCCCAATGAGTCCTTGATATTTAGTCGTTTTCAGCCAATTTTCTGGATTTTTGAAAATTTCACTTTTTTGTGAAAATATCCACTAAATGAGAGAATAATATGTGTAAGGGTACCCAAGGAGAGTTCCAAATGTGTGTGGGTAGAATATATATCCCACGGGGATAAAATTGAAAAAAGTTGAAAAAAAATTTTTTGGGGACTTAGTCATTTTTCCGTCGTTTATCAGACTTTCAGATAGGGGAATTGTCAGTGAGCATTCCGATTTCAGTTCCAGAGTGATTCGCCCATTGAGTCCTTGATATTTAGTCGTTTTCAGCCAATTTTCTGGATTTTTGAAAATTTCACTTTTTTGTGAAAATATCCACTAAATGAGGGAATAATATGTGTGAGGGTACCCCAGGAGAGTTCCAAATGGGTGTGGGTACAATATATATCCCATTTGGGTAAAATTGAAAAAGTTTGAAAAATATTTTTTTTGGACTTAGTCATTTTTCCGGCGTTTATCAGACTTTCAGATAGGGGAAATGTGAGTGAGCGTTCCGATTTCAGTTCCAGAGCGATTCGCCCAATGAGTCCTTGAAATTTAGTCGTTTTCAGCCAATTTTCTGGATTTTTGAAAATTTCACTTTTTTGTGAAAATATCCACTAAATGAGAGAATAATATGTGTGAGGGTACCCCAGGAGAGTTCCAAATGGGTGTGGGTAAAATATATATCCCACGGGGGTAAAATTGAAAAAAGTTGAAAAAATTTTTTTGTGGACTTAGTCATTTTTCCGTCGTTTATCAGACTTTCAGATAGGGGAATTGTCAGTGAGCGTTCTGATTTCAGTTCCAGAGCGATTCGCCCAATGAGCCCTTGATATTTAGTCATTTTCAGACAATTTTCTGGATTTTTGAAAATTTCACTTTTTTGTGAAAATATCCACTAAATGAGGGAATAATATGAGTGACGGTACCCCAGGATAGTTCCAAATGTGTGTGGGTAGAATATATATCCCACGGGGGTAAAATTGAAAAAAGTTGAAAAAATTTTTTTTTTGGACTTAGTCATTTTTCCTGCGTTTATCAGACTTTCAGATAGGGGGATATGTCAGTGAGCGTTCCGATTTCAGTTCCAGAGCGATTCGCCCATTGAGTCCTTGATATTTAGTCGTTTTCAGCCAATTTTCTGGATTTTTGAAAATTTCACTTTTTTGTGAAAATATCCACTAAATGAGAGAATAATATGTGTAAGGGTACCCAAGGAGAGCTCCAAATGTGTGTGGGTAGAATATATATCGCACGGGGGTAAAATTGAAAAAAGTTGAAAAAAATTTTTTTTGGGGACTTAGTCATTTTTCCGGCGTTATCAGACTTTCAGAAAGGGGAAATGTGAGTGAGCGTTCCGATTTCAGTTCCAGAGTGATTCGCCCAATGAGTCCTTGATATTTAGTCATTTTCAGCCAATTTTCTGGATTTTTGAAAATTTCACTTTTTTGTGAAAATATCCACTAAATGAGGGAATAATATGTGTGAGGGTACCCCAGGAGAGTTCCTAATGGGTGTGGGTACAATATATATCCCACTTGGGTAAAATTGAAAAAGTTTGAAAAAAATTTTTTTTGGACTTAGTCATTTTTCCGGCGTTTATCAGACTTTCAGATAGGGGAAATGTGAGTGAGCGTTCCGATTTCAGTTCCAGAGCGATTCGCCCAATGAGTCCTTGATATTTAGTCGTTTTCAGCCAATCTTCTGGATTTTTGAAAATTTCACTTTTTTGTGAAAATATCCACTAAATGAGGGAATAATATGTGTGAGGGTACCCCAGGAGAGTTCCAAATGGGTGTGGGTAAAATATATATCCCACGGGGGTAAAATTGAAAAAAGTTGAAAAAAATTTTTTTTGGGACTTAGTCATTTTTCCGGCGTTATCAGACTTTCAGAAAGGGGAAATGTGAGTGAGCGTTCCGATTTCAGTTCCAGAGTGATTCGCCCAATGAGTCCTTGATATTTAGTCGTTTTCAGCCAATTTTCTGGATTTTTGAAAATGTCACTTTTTTGTGAAAATATCCACTAAATGAGGGAATAATATGTGTGAGGGTTCCCCCAGGAGAGTTCCAAATGTGTGGGGGTAGAATATATATCCCACGGGGATAAAATTGAAAAAAGTTGAAAAAATTTTTTTTGGGGACTTAGTAATTTTTCCGGCGTTTATCAGACTTTCAGATAGTGTAAATGTCAGTGAGCGTTCCGATTTCAGTTCCAGAGCGATTCGCCCAATGAGTCCTTGATATTTAGTCGTTTTCAGCCAATTTTCTGGATTTTTGAAAATTTCACTTTTTTGTGAAAATATCCACTAAATGAGAGAATAATATGTGTGAGGGTACCCCAGGAGAGTTCCAAATGGGTGTGGGTACAATATATATCCCATTTGGGTAAAATTGAAAAAGTTTGAAAAATATTTTTTTTGGACTTAGTCATTTTTCCGGCGTTTATCAGACTTTCAGATAGGGGAAATGTGAGTGAGCGTTCCGATTTCAGTTCCAGAGCGATTCGCCCAATGAGCCTATGATATTTAGTCGTTTTCAGACAATTTTCTGGATTTTTGAAAATTTCTCTTTTTTGTGAAAATATCCACTAAATGAGGGAATAATATGTGTGAGGGTTCCCCCAGGAGAGTTCCAAATGTGTGGGGGTAGAATATATATCCCACGGGGATAAAATTGAAAAAAGTTGAAAAAATTTTTTGGGGGGACTTAGTAATTTTTCCGGCGTTTATCAGACTTTCAGATAGTGGAAATGTCAGTGAGCGTTCCGATTTCAGTTCCAGAGCGATTCGCCCAATGAGTCCTTGATATTTAGTCGTTCTCAGCCAATTTTCTGGATTTTTGAAAATTTCACTTTTTTGTGAAAATATCCACTAAATGAGAGAATAATATGTGTGAGGGTACCCCAGGAGAGTTCCAAATGGGTGTGGGTAAAATATATATCCCACGGGGGTAAAATTGAAAAAAGTTGAAAAAATTTTTTTGTGGACTTAGTCATTTTTCCGTCGTTTATCAGACTTTCAGATAGGGGAATTGTCAGTGAGCGTTCTGATTTCAGTTCCAGAGCGATTCGCCCAATGAGTCCTTGATATTTAGTCATTTTCAGACAATTTTCTGGATTTTTGAAAATTTCACTTTTTTGTGAAAATATCCACTAAATGAGGGAATAATATGAGTGACGGTACCCAAGGAGAGCTCCAAATGTGTGTGGGTAGAATATATATCGCACGGGGGTAAAATTGAAAAAAGTTGAAAAAAAATTTTTTTGGGGACTTAGTCATTTTTCCGGCGTTATCAGACTTTCAGAAAGGGGAAATGTGAGTGAGCGTTCCGATTTCAGTTCCAGAGTGATTCGCCCAATGAGTCCTTGATATTTAGTCATTTTCAGCCAATTTTCTGGATTTTTGAAAATTTCACTTTTTTGTGAAAATATCCACTAAATGAGGGAATAATATGTGTGAGGGTACCCCCAGGAGAGTTCCAAATGTGTGGGGGTAGAATATATATCCCACGGGGATAAAATTGAAAAAAGTTGAAAGAAAATTTTTTGTGGACTTAGTCATTCTTCCGTCGTTTATCAGACTTTCAGATAGGGGAATTGTCAGTGAGCGTTCTGATTTCAGTTCCAGAGCGATTCGCCCAATGAGCCCTTGATATTTAGTCATTTTCAGACAATTTTCTGGATTTTTGAAAATTTCACTTTTTTGTGAAAATATCCACTAAATGAGGGAATAATATGAGTGACGGTACCCCAGGATAGTTCCAAATGTGTGTGGGTAGAATATATATCCCACGGGGGTAAAATTGAAAAAAGTTGAAAAAATTTTTTTTTTGGACTTAGTCATTTTTCCTGCGTTTATCAGACTTTCAGATAGGGGGATATGTCAGTGAGCGTTCCGATTTCAGTTCCAGAGCGATTCGCCCATTGAGTCCTTGATATTTAGTCGTTTTCAGCCAATTTTCTGGATTTTTGAAAATTTCACTTTTTTGTGAAAATATCCACTAAATGAGAGAATAATATGTGTAAGGGTACCCAAGGAGAGCTCCAAATGTGTGTGGGTAGAATATATATCGCACGGGGGTAAAATTGAAAAAAGTTGAAAAAAATTTTTTTTGGGGACTTAGTCATTTTTCCGGCGTTATCAGACTTTCAGAAAGGGGAAATGTGAGTGAGCGTTCCGATTTCAGTTCCAGAGTGATTCGCCCAATGAGTCCTTGATATTTAGTCATTTTCAGCCAATTTTCTGGATTTTTGAAAATTTCACTTTTTTGTGAAAATATCCACTAAATGAGGGAATAATATGTGTGAGGGTACCCCAGGAGAGTTCCTAATGGGTGTGGGTACAATATATATCCCACTTGGGTAAAATTGAAAAAGTTTGAAAAAAATTTTTTTTGGACTTAGTCATTTTTCCGGCGTTTATCAGACTTTCAGATAGGGGAAATGTGAGTGAGCGTTCCGATTTCAGTTCCAGAGCGATTCGCCCAATGAGTCCTTGATATTTAGTCGTTTTCAGCCAATTTTCTGGATTTTTGAAAATTTCACTTTTTTGTGAAAATATCCACTAAATGAGGGAATAATATGTGTGAGGGTACCCCAGGAGAGTTCCAAATGGGTGTGGGTAAAATATATATCCCACGGGGGTAAAATTGAAAAAAGTTGAAAAAAATTTTTTTTGGGACTTAGTCATTTTTCCGGCGTTATCAGACTTTCAGAAAGGGGAAATGTGAGTGAGCGTTCCGATTTCAGTTCCAGAGTGATTCGCCCAATGAGTCCTTGATATTTAGTCGTTTTCAGCCAATTTTCTGGATTTTTGAAAATGTCACTTTTTTGTGAAAATATCCACTAAATGAGGGAATAATATGTGTGAGGGTTCCCCCAGGAGAGTTCCAAATGTGTGGGGGTAGAATATATATCCCACGGGGATAAAATTGAAAAAAGTTGAAAAAATTTTTTTTGGGGACTTAGTAATTTTTCCGGCGTTTATCAGACTTTCAGATAGTGTAAATGTCAGTGAGCGTTCCGATTTCAGTTCCAGAGCGATTCGCCCAATGAGTCCTTGATATTTAGTCGTTTTCAGCCAATTTTCTGGATTTTTGAAAATTTCACTTTTTTGTGAAAATATCCACTAAATGAGAGAATAATATGTGTGAGGGTACCCCAGGAGAGTTCCAAATGGGTGTGGGTACAATATATATCCCATTTGGGTAAAATTGAAAAAGTTTGAAAAATATTTTTTTTGGACTTAGTCATTTTTCCGGCGTTTATCAGACTTTCAGATAGGGGAAATGTGAGTGAGCGTTCCGATTTCAGTTCCAGAGCGATTCGCCCAATGAGCCTATGATATTTAGTCGTTTTCAGACAATTTTCTGGATTTTTGAAAATTTCTCTTTTTTGTGAAAATATCCACTAAATGAGGGAATAATATGTGTGAGGGTTCCCCCAGGAGAGTTCCAAATGTGTGGGGGTAGAATATATATCCCACGGGGATAAAATTGAAAAAAGTTGAAAAAATTTTTTGGGGGGACTTAGTAATTTTTCCGGCGTTTATCAGACTTTCAGATAGTGGAAATGTCAGTGAGCGTTCCGATTTCAGTTCCAGAGCGATTCGCCCAATGAGTCCTTGATATTTAGTCGTTCTCAGCCAATTTTCTGGATTTTTGAAAATTTCACTTTTTTGTGAAAATATCCACTAAATGAGAGAATAATATGTGTGAGGGTACCCCAGGAGAGTTCCAAATGGGTGTGGGTACAATATATATCCCATTTGGGTAAAATTGAAAAAGTTTGAAAAATATTTTTTTTGGACTTAGTCATTTTTCCGGCGTTTATCAGACTTTCAGATAGGGGAAATGTGAGTGAGCGTTCCGATTTCAGTTCCAGAGCGATTCGCCCAATGAGTCCTTGATATTTAGTCGTTTTCAGCCAATTTTCTGGATTTTTGAAAATTTCACTTTTTTGTGAAAATATCCACTAAATGAGAGAATAATATGTGTGAGGGTACCCCAGGAGAGTTCCAAATGGGTGTGGGTAAAATATATATCCCACGGGGGTAAAATTGAAAAAAGTTGAAAAAATTTTTTTGTGGACTTAGTCATTTTTCCGTCGTTTATCAGACTTTCAGATAGGGGAATTGTCAGTGAGCGTTCTGATTTCAGTTCCAGAGCGATTCGCCCAATGAGTCCTTGATATTTAGTCATTTTCAGACAATTTTCTGGATTTTTGAAAATTTCACTTTTTTGTGAAAATATCCACTAAATGAGGGAATAATATGAGTGACGGTACCCAAGGAGAGCTCCAAATGTGTGTGGGTAGAATATATATCGCACGGGGGTAAAATTGAAAAAAGTTGAAAAAAAAATTTTTTGGGGACTTAGTCATTTTTCCGGCGTTATCAGACTTTCAGAAAGGGGAAATGTGAGTGAGCGTTCCGATTTCAGTTCCAGAGTGATTCGCCCAATGAGTCCTTGATATTTAGTCATTTTCAGCCAATTTTCTGGATTTTTGAAAATTTCACTTTTTTGTGAAAATATCCACTAAATGAGGGAATAATATGTGTGAGGGTACCCCCAGGAGAGTTCCAAATGTGTGGGGGTAGAATATATATCCCACGGGGATAAAATTGAAAAAAGTTGAAAGAAAATTTTTTGTGGACTTAGTCATTCTTCCGTCGTTTATCAGACTTTCAGATAGGGGAATTGTCAGTGAGCGTTCCGATTTCAGTTCCAGAGCGATTCGCCCATTGAGTCCTTGATATTTAGTCGTTTTCAGCCAATTTTCTGGATTTTTGAAAATGTCACTTTTTTGTGAAAATATCCACTAAATGAGGGAATAATATGTGTGAGGGTACCCCAGGAGAGTTCCAAATGGGTGTGGGTAAAATATATATCCCACGGGGGTAAAATTGAAAAAAGTTGAAAAAAATTTTTTTTGGGACTTAGTCATTTTTCCGGCGTTATCAGACTTTCAGAAAGGGGAAATGTGAGTGAGCGTTCCGATTTCAGTTCCAGAGTGATTCGCCCAATGAGTCCTTGATATTTAGTCGTTTTCAGCCAATTTTCTGGATTTTTGAAAATGTCACTTTTTTGTGAAAATATCCACTAAATGAGGGAATAATATGTGTGAGGGTACCCCAGGAGAGTTCCAAATGGGAGTGGGTACAATATATATCCCACTTGGGTAAAATTGAAAAAGTTTGAAAAAAATTTTTTTTGGACTTAGTCATTTTTCCGGCGTTTATCAGACTTTCAGATAGGGGAAATGTGAGTGAGCGTTCCGATTTCAGTTCCAGAGCGATTCGCCCAATGAGCCCTTGATATTTAGTCGTTTTCAGACAATTTTCTGGATTTTTGAAAATTTCACTTTTTTGTGAAAATATCCACAAAATGAGGGAATAATATGTGTGAGGGTTCCCCCAGGAGAGTTCCAAATGTGTGGGGGTAGAATATATATCCCACGGGGATAAAATTGAAAAAAGTTGAAAAAATTTTTTTTGGGGACTTAGTAATTTTTCCGGCGTTTATCAGACTTTCAGATAGTGGAAATGTCAGTGAGCGTTCCGATTTCAGTTCCAGAGCGATTCGCCCATTGAGTCCTTGATATTTAGTCGTTTTCAGCCAATTTTCTGGATTTTTGAAAATTTCACTTTTTTGTGAAATTATCCACTAGATGAGAGAATAATATGTGTAAGGGTACCCAAGGAGAGTTCCAAATGTGTGTGGGTAGAATATATATCCCACGGGGATAAAATTGAAAAAAGTTGAAAAAAATTTTTTTTTCGACTTAGTCATTTTTCCGTCGTTTATCAGACTTTCAGATAGGGGAATTGTCAGTGAGCGTTCCGATTTCAGTTCCAGAGTGATTCGCCCATTGAGTCCTTGATATTTAGTCGTTTTCAGCCAATTTTCTGGATTTTTGAAAATTTCACTTTTTTGTGAAAATATCCACTAAATGAGGGAATAATATGTGTGAGGGTACCCCAGGAGAGTTCCAAATGGGTGTGGGTACAATACATATCCCACTTGGGTAATATTGAAAAAGTTTGAAAAATATTTTTTTTGGACTTAGTCATTTTTCCGGCGTTTATCAGACTTTCAGATAGGGGAAATGTGAGTGAGCGTTCCGATTTCAGTTCCAGAGCGATTCGCCCAATGAGTCCTTGATATTTAGTCGTTTTCAGCCAATTTTCTGGATTTTTGAAAATTTCACTTTTTTGTGAAAATATCCACTAAATGAGAGAATAATATGTGTAAGGGTACCCAAGGAGAGTTCCAAATGGGTGTGGGTAGAATATATATCCCACGGGAGTAAAATTGAAAAAAGTTGAAAAAAATTTTTTTTGGGACTTAGTCATTTTTCCGGCGTTATCAGACTTTCAGATAGGGGAAATGTGAGTGAGCATTCCGATTTCAGTTCCAGAGCGATTCGCCCAATGAGTCCTTGATATTTAGTCGTTTTCAGCCAATTTTCTGGATTTTTGAAAATTTCACTTTTTCGTGAAAATATCCACTAAATGAGGGAATAATATGTGTGAGGGTACCCCAGGAGAGTTCCAAATGTGTGTGGGTAGAATATATACCCCACGGGGATAAAATTGAAAAAAGTTGAAAAAATTTTTTTTTGGACTTAGTCATTTTTCCGGCGTTTATCAGACTTTCAGATAGGGGAAATGTCAGTGAGCGTTCCGATTTCAGTTACAGAGCGATTCGCCCAATGAGTCCTTGATATTTAGTCGTTTTCAGCCAATTTTCTGGATTTTTGAAAATTTCACTTTTTTGTGAAAATATCCACTAAATGAGGGAATAATATGTGTGAGGGTACCCCAGGAGAGTTCCAAATTTGTGTGGGTAGAATATATATCCCACGGGGGTAAAATTGAAAAAAGTTGAAATATTTTTTTTTTTATTTTAGTCATTTTTCCGGCGTTTATCAGACTTTCAGATAGGGGAAATGTGAGTGAGTGTTCCGATTTCAGTTCCAGAGCGATTCGCCCAATGAGTCCTTGATATTTAGTCGTTTTCAGCCAATTTTCTGGATTTTTGAAAATTTCACTTTTTTGTGAAAATATCCACTAAATGAGAGAATAATATGTGTAAGGGTACCCAAGGAGAGTTCCAAATGTGTGTGGGTAGAATATATATCCCACGGGGGTAAAATTGAAAAAAGTTGGAAAAAAAATTTTTTTGGACTTAGTCATTTTTCCGGCGTTTATCAGACTTTCAGAAAGGGGAAATGTGAGTGAGCGTTCCAATTTCAGTTCCAGAGCGATTCGCCCAATGAGTCCTTGATATTTAGTCGTTTTCAGCCAATTTTCTGGATTTTTGAAAATTTCACTTTTTTGTGAAAATATCCACTAAATGAGGGAATAATATGTGTGAGGGTACCCCAGGAGAGTTCCAAATTTGTGTGGGTAGAATATATATCCCACGGGGGTAAAATTGAAAAAAGTTGAAAAAAATTTTTTTTTGGACTTAGTCATTTTTCCGTCGTTTATCAGATTTTCAGATAGGGGAATTGTCAGTGATCGTTCCGATTTCAGTTCCAGAGCGATTCGCCCATTGAGTCCTTGATATTTAGTCGTTTTAAGCCAATTTTCTGGATTTTTGAAAATTTCACGTTTTTGTGAAAATATCCACTAAATGAGGGAATAATATGTGTGAGGGTACCCCAGGAGAGTTCCAAATGGGTGTGCGTAGAATATATATCCCACGGGGGTAAAATTGAAAAAAGTTGGAAAAAAATTTTTTTGGACTTAGTCATTTTTCCGGCGTTTATCAGACTTTCAGAAAGGGGAAATGTGAGTGAGCGTCCCGATTTCAGTTCCAGAGCGATTCGCCCAATGAGTCCTTGATATTTAGTCGTTTTCAGCCAATTTTCTGGATTTTTGAAAATTTCACTTTTTTGTGAAAATATCCACTAAATGAGGGAATAATATGTGTGAGGGTACCCCAGGAGAGTTCCAAATTTGTGTGGGTAGAATATATATCCCACCGGGGTAAAATTGAAAAAAGTTGAAAAAAAATTTTTTTGGGACTTAGTCATTTTTCCGGCGTTTATCAGACTTTCAGATAGGGGAAATGTGAGTGAGCGTTCCGATTTCAGTGCTAGAGCGATTCGCCCAATGAGTCCTTGATATTTAGTCGTTTTCAGCCAATTTTCTGGATTTTTGAAAATTTCACTTTTTTGTGAAAATATCCACTAAATGAGAGAATAATATGTGTGAAGGTACCCCAGGAGAGTTCCAAATGTGTGTGGGTAGAATATATATCCCACGGGGATAAAATTGGAAAAAGTTGAAAAAATTTTTTTTTTGGACTTAGTTATTTTTCCGGCGTTCATCAGACTTTCAGATAGGGGAAATGTCAGTGAGCATTCCGATTTCAGTACCCGAGCGATTCGCCCAATGAGTCCTTGATATTTAGTCGTTTTGAGGCAATTTTCTGGATTTTTGAAAATTTCACTTTTTTGTGAAAATATCCACTAAATGAGAGAATTATATGTGTAAGGGTACCCAAGGAGAGTTCCAAATGTGTGTGGGTAGAATATATATCCCACGGGGGTAAAATTGAAAAAAATTTTTTTTTGGACTTAGTCATTTTTCCGTCGTTTATCAGATTTTCAGATAGGGGAATTGTCAGTGATCGTTCCGATTTCAGTTCCAGAGCGATTCGCCCATTGAGTCATTGATATTTAGTCGTTTTCAGCCAATTTTCTGGATTTTTGAAAATTTCACTTTTTTTGTGAAAATATCCACTAATTGAGGGAATAATATGAGTGAGGGTACCCCAGGATAGTTCCAAATGTGTGTGGGTAGAATATATATCCCACGGGGGTAAAATTGAAAAAAGTTGGAAAAATTTTTTTTTTGGACTTAGTCATTTTTCCGGCGTTTATCAGACTTTCAGATTGGGGAAATGTGAGTGAGCATTCCGATTTCAGTGCCAGAGCGATTCGCCCATTGAGTCCTTGATATTTAGTCGTTTTCAGCCAATTTTCTGGATTTTTGAAAATTTCACTTTTTTGTGAAAATATACACTAAATGAGAGAATAATATGTGTGAAGGTACCCCAGGAGAGTTCCAAATGTGTGTGGGTAGAATATATATTCCATGGGGGTAAAATTGAAAAAAGTTGAAAAAAAATTTTTTTTGTACTTAGTCATTTTTCCGGCGTTTATCAGACTTTCAGATTGGGGAAATGTGAGTGAGCGTTCAGATTTCAGTTCCAGAACGATTCGCCCAATCAGTCCTTGATATTTAGTCGTTTTCAGCCAATTTTCTGGATTTTTGAAAATTTCACTTTTTTGTGAAAATATCCACTAAATGAGGGAATAATATGAGTGAGGGTACCCCAGGATAGTTCCAAATGTGTGTGGGTAGAATATATATCCCACGGGGGTAAAATTGAAAAAAGTTGAAAAAAATTTTTTTTGGGACTTAGTCATTTTTCCGGCGTTATCAGACTTTCAGATAGGGGAAATGTGAGTGAGCGTTCCGATTTCAGTTCCAGAGCGATTCGCCCAATGAGTCCTTGATATTTAGTCGTTTTCAGCCAATTTTCTGGATTTTTGAAAATTTCACTTTTTTGTGAAAATATCCACTAAATGAGGGAATAATATGTGTGAGGGTACCCCAGGAGAGTTCCAAATTTGTGTGGGTAGAATATATATCCCACGGGGGTAAAATTGAAAAAAGTTGAAATATTTTTTTTTTTATTTTAGTCATTTTTCCGGCGTTTATCAGACTTTCAGATAGGGGAAATGTGAGTGAGTGTTCCGATTTCAGTTCCAGAGCGATTCGCCCAATGAGTCCTTGATATTTAGTCGTTTTCAGCCAATTTTCTGGATTTTTGAAAATTTCACTTTTTTGTGAAAATATCCACTAAATGAGAGAATAATATGTGTAAGGGTACCCAAGGAGAGTTCCAAATGTGTGTGGGTAGAATATATATCCCACGGGGGTAAAATTGAAAAAAATGTTTTTTTGGACTTAGTCATTTTTCCGTCGTTTATCAGATTTTCAGATAGGGGAATTGTCAGTGATCGTTCCGATTTCAGTTCCAGAGCGATTCGCCCATTGAGTCCTTGATATTTAGTCGTTTTCAGCCAATTTTCTGGATTTTTGAAAATTTCACTTTTTTTGTGAAAATATCCACTAAATGAGGGAATAATATGAGTGAGGGTACCCCAGGATAGTTCCAAATGTGTGTGGGTAGAATATATATCCCACGCGGGTAAAATTGAAAAAAGTTGGAAAAAAAATTTTTTTGGACTTAGTCATTTTTCCGGCGTTTATCAGACTTTCAGAAAGGGGAAATGTGAGTGAGCGTTCCGATTTCAGTTCCAGAGCGATTCGCCCAATGAGTCCTTGATATTTAGTCGTTTTCAGCCAATTTTCTGGATTTTTGAAAATTTCACTTTTTTGTGAAAATATCCACTAAATGAGGGAATAATATGTGTGAGGGTACCCCAGGAGAGTTCCAAATTTGTGTGGGTAGAATATATATCCCACGGGGGTAAAATTGAAAAAAGTTGAAAAAAAATTTTTTTTGGACTTAGTCATTTTTCCGTCGTTTATCAGATTTTCAGATAGGGGAATTGTCAGTGATCGTTCCGATTTCAGTTCCAGAGCGATTCGCCCATTGAGTCCTTGATATTTAGTCGTTTTAAGCCAATTTTCTGGATTTTTGAAAATTTCACTTTTTTGTGAAAATATCCACTAAATGAGGGAATAATATGTGTGAGGGTACCCCAGGAGAGTTCCAAATGGGTGTGCGTAGAATATATATCCCACGGGGGTAAAATTGAAAAAAGTTGGAAAAAAATTTTTTTTGGACTTAGTCATTTTTCCGGCGTTTATCAGACTTTCAGAAAGGGGAAATGTGAGTGAGCGTCCCGATTTCAGTTCCAGAGCGATTCGCCCAATGAGTCCTTGATATTTAGTCGTTTTGAGGCAATTTTCTGGATTTTTGAAAATTTCACTTTTTTGTGAAAATATCCACTAAATGAGAGAATTATATGTGTAAGGGTACCCAAGGAGAGTTCCAAATGTGTGTGGGTAGAATATATATCCCACGGGGGTAAAATTGAAAAAAAATGTTTTTGGGACTTAGTCATTTTTCCGGCGTTTATCAGACTTTCAGATAGGGGAAATGTGAGTGAGCGTTCCGATTTCAGTGCCAGAGCGATTCGCCCAATGAGTCCTTGATATTTAGTCGTTTTCAGCCAATTTTCTGGATTTTTGAAAATTTCACTTTTTTGTGAAAATATCCACTAAATGAGGGAATAATATGAGTGAGGGTACCCCAGGATAGTTCCAAATGTGTGTGGGTAGAATATATATCCCACGGGGGTAAAATTGAAAAAAGTTGGAAAAAAATTTTTTTTGGACTTAGTCATTTTTCCGGCGTTTATCAGACTTTCAGAAAGGGGAAATGTGAGTGAGCATTCCGATTTCAGTTCCAGAGCGATTCGCCCAATGAGTCCTTGACATTTAGTCGTTTTCAGCCAATTTTCTGGATTTTTGAAAATTTCACTTTTTTGTGAAAATATCCACTAAATGAGGGAATAATATGTGTGAAGGTACCCCAGGAGAGTTCCAAATTTGTGTGGGCAGAATATATATCCCACCGGGGTAAAATTGAAAAAAGTTGAAAAAATTTTTTTTTGGACTTAGTAATTTTTCCGGCGTTCATCAGACTTTCAGATAGGGGAAATGTCAGTGAGCATTCCGATTTCAGTACCCGAGCGATTCGCCCAATGAGTCCTTGATATTTAGTCGTTTTCAGCCAATTTTCTGGATTTTTGAAAATTTCACTTTTTTGTGAAAATATCCACTAAATGAGAGAATTATATGTGTAAGGGTACCCAAGAAGAGTACCAAATGTGTGTGGGTAGAATATATATCCCACGGGGGTAAAATTGAAAAAAGTTGAAAAAAAATTTTTTTTGGGCTTAGTCATTTTTCCGTCGTTTATCAGATTTTCAGATAGGGGAATTGTCAGTGATCGTTCCGATTTCAGTTCCAGAGCGATTCGCCCATTAAGTCCGTGATATTTAGTCGTTTTCAGCCAATTTTCTGGATTTTTGAAAATTTCACTTTTTTGTGAAAATATCCACTAAATGAGGGAATAATATGTGTGAGGGTACCCAGGAGAGTTCCAAATGTGTGTGGGTAGAATATATATCCCACGGGGGCAAAATTGAAAAAAGTTGAAAAAAATTTTTTTGGGGACTTAGTCATTTTTCCGGCGTTATCAGACTTTCAGATAGGGGAAATGTGAGTGAGCGTTCCGATTTCAGTTCCAGAGCGATTCGCCCAATGAGTCCTTGATATTTAGTCGTTTTCAGCCAATTTTCTGGATTTTTGAAAATTTCACTTTTTTGTGAAAATATCCACTAAATTAGAGAATAATATGTGTGAAGGTACCCCAGGAGAGTTCCAAATGTGTGTGGGTAGAATATATATCCCACGGGGGTAAAATTGAAAAAATTGAAAAAAATTTTTTTTGGGATTTAGTCATTTTTCCGGCGTTTATCAGACTTTCAGATAGGGGAAATGTCAGTGAGCATTCCGATTTCAGTTCTAGAGCGACTCGCCCAATGAGTCCTTGATATTTAGTCGTTTTCAGCCAATTTTCTGGATTTTTGAAAATTTCACCTTTTTGTGAAAATATCCACTAAATGAGGGAATAATATGTGTGAGGGTACCCCAGGAGAGTTCCAAATATGTGTGGGTAGAATATATATCCCACGGGGTAAAATTGAAAAAAGTTGAAAAAAAATTGTTTTGGGACTTAGTCATTTTTCCGGCGTTATCAGACTTTCAGATAGGGGAAATGTGAGTGAGCATTCCGATTTCAGTGCCAGAGCGATTCGCCCATTGAGTCCTTGATATTTAGTCGTTTTCAGCCAATTTTCTGGATTTTTGAAAATTTCACTTTTTTGTGAAAATATCCACTAAATGAGGGAATAATATGAGTGAGGGTACCCCAGGATAGTTCCAAATGTGTGTGGGTAGAATATATATCCCACGGGGGTAAAATTGAAAACAGTTGGAAAAAAAATTTTTTTGGACTTAGTCATTTTTCCGGCGTTTATCAGACTTTCAGAAAGGGGAAATGTGAGTGAGCGTTCAGATTTCAGTTCCAGAGTGATTCGCCCAATCAGTCCTTGATATTTAGTCGTTTTCAGCCAATTTTCTGGATTTTTGAAAATTTCACTTTTTTGTGAAAATATCCACTAAATGAGGGAATAATATGTGTGAGTGTACCCCAGGAGAGTTCCAAATGGGTGTGGGTAGAATATATATCCCACGGGGGCAAAATTGAAAAAAGTTTAAAAAAAATGTTTTTGGGACTTAGTCATTTTTCCGGCGTTTATCAGACTTTCAGATAGGGGAAATGTGAGTGAGCGTTCCGATTTCAGTGCCAGAGCGATTCGCCCAATGAGTCCTTGATATTTAGTCGTTTTCAGCCAATTTTCTGGATTTTTGAAAATTTCACTTTTTTGTGAAAATATCCACTAAATGAGGGAATAATATGAGTGAGGGTACCCCAGGATAGTTCCAAATGTGTGTGGGTAGAATATATATCCCACGGGGGTAAAATTGAAAAAAGTTGGAAAAAAATTTTTTTTGGACTTAGTCATTTTTCCGGCGTTTATCAGACTTTCAGAAAGGGGAAATGTGAGTGAGCATTCCGATTTCAGTTCCAGAGCGATTCGCCCAATGAGTCCTTGACATTTAGTCGTTTTCAGCCAATTTTCTGGATTTTTGAAAATTTCACTTTTTTGTGAAAATATCCACTAAATGAGGGAATAATATGTGTGAAGGTACCCCAGGAGAGTTCCAAATTTGTGTGGGCAGAATATATATCCCACCGGGGTAAAATTGAAAAAAGTTGAAAAAATTTTTTTTTGGACTTAGTAATTTTTCCGGCGTTCATCAGACTTTCAGATAGGGGAAATGTCAGTGAGCATTCCGATTTCAGTACCCGAGCGATTCGCCCAATGAGTCCTTGATATTTAGTCGTTTTCAGCCAATTTTCTGGATTTTTGAAAATTTCACTTTTTTGTGAAAATATCCACTAAATGAGAGAATTATATGTGTAAGGGTACCCAAGAAGAGTACCAAATGTGTGTGGGTAGAATATATATCCCACGGGGGTAAAATTGAAAAAAGTTGAAAAAAAATTTTTTTTGGGCTTAGTCATTTTTCCGTCGTTTATCAGATTTTCAGATAGGGGAATTGTCAGTGATCGTTCCGATTTCAGTTCCAGAGCGATTCGCCCATTAAGTCCGTGATATTTAGTCGTTTTCAGCCAATTTTCTGGATTTTTGAAAATGTCACTTTTTTGTGAAAATATCCACTAAATGAGGGAATAATATGTGTGAGGGTACCCAGGAGAGTTCCAAATGTGTGTGGGTAGAATATATATCCCACGGGGGCAAAATTGAAAAAAGTTGAAAAAAATTTTTTTGGGGACTTAGTCATTTTTCCGGCGTTATCAGACTTTCAGATAGGGGAAATGTGAGTGAGCGTTCCGATTTCAGTTCCAGAGCGATTCGCCCAATGAGTCCTTGATATTTAGTCGTTTTCAGCCAATTTTCTGGATTTTTGAAAATTTCACTTTTTTGTGAAAATATCCACTAAATTAGAGAATAATATGTGTGAAGGTACCCCAGGAGAGTTCCAAATGTGTGTGGGTAGAATATATATCCCACGGGGGTAAAATTGAAAAAATTGAAAAAAATTTTTTTTGGGATTTAGTCATTTTTCCGGCGTTTATCAGACTTTCAGATAGGGGAAATGTCAGTGAGCATTCCGATTTCAGTTCTAGAGCGACTCGCCCAATGAGTCCTTGATATTTAGTCGTTTTCAGCCAATTTTCTGGATTTTTGAAAATTTCACCTTTTTGTGAAAATATCCACTAAATGAGGGAATAATATGTGTGAGGGTACCCCAGGAGAGTTCCAAATATGTGTGGGTAGAATATATATCCCACGGGGTAAAATTGAAAAAAGTTGAAAAAAAATTGTTTTGGGACTTAGTCATTTTTCCGGCGTTATCAGACTTTCAGATAGGGGAAATGTGAGTGAGCATTCCGATTTCAGTTCCAGAGCGATTCCCCCAATGAGTCCTTCATATTTAGTCGTTTTCAGACAATTTTCTTGATTTTTGAAAATTTCACTTTTTTGTGAAAATATGCACTAAATGAGGGAATAATATGTGTGAGGGTACCCCAGGAGAGTTCCAAATGTGTGTGGGTAGAATATATATCCCACGGGGGTAAAATTGAAAAAATTTTTTTTTTGGACTTAGTCATTTTTTCGGCGTTTATCAGACTTTCAGATAGGGGAAATGTCAGTGAGCGTTCAGATTTCAGTTCCAGAGCGATTCGCCCAATGAGTCCTTGATATTTAGTCGTTTTCAGCCACTTTTTTGGATTTTTGAAAATTTCACTTTTTTGTGAAAATATCCACTAAATGAGGGAATAATATGAGTGAGGGTACCCCAGGAGAGTTCCAAATGTGTGTGAGTAAAATATATATCCCACGGAGGTAACATTGAAAAAAGTTGAAACATTTTTTTTTTTTGGACTTAGTCATTTTTCCTGCGTTTATCAGACTTTCAGATAGGGGATATGTCAGTGAGCGTTCCAATTTCAGTTCCAGAGCAATTCACTCAATGAGTCCTTGATATTTAGTCGTTTTCAGCCAATTTTCTGGATTTTTGAAAATTTCACTTTTTTGTGAAAATATCCACTAAATGAGAGAATAATATGTGTGAAGGTACCCCAGGAGAGTTCCAAATGTGTGTGGGTAGAATATATATCCCACGGGGTAAAATTGAAAAAAGTTGGAAAATTTTTTTTTGGGGATTTAGTCATTTTTCCTGCGTTTATCAGACTTTCAGATAGGGGAAATGTGAGTGAGCGTTCCGATTTCAGTTCCAGAGCGATTCGCCCAATGAGTTCTTGATATTTAGTCGTTTTCAGCCAATTTTCTGGATTTTTGAAAATTTCACTTTTTTGTGAAAATATCCACTAAATGAGGGAATAATATGTGTGATGGTACCCCAGGAGAGTTCCAAATGTGTGTGGGTAGAATATATATCCCACGGGGGTAAAATTGAAAAAAGTTGAAAAAATTTTTTTTTTGGACTTAGTCATTTTTCCGGCGTTTATCAGACTTTCAGATAGGGGAAATGTCAGTGAGCGTTCAGATTTCAGTTCCAGAGCGATTCGCCCAATGAGTCCTTGATATTTATTCGTTTTCAGCCAATTTTCTGGATTTTTGAAAATTTCACTTTTTTGTGAAAATATCCACTAAATGAGGGAATAATATGAGTGAGGGTACCCCAGGATGGTTCCAAATGTGTGTGGGTAAAATATATATCCCACGGGGGTAAAATTGAAAAAAGTTGAAACATTTTTTTTTTTGGACTTAGTCATTTTTCCTGCGTTTATCAGACTTTCAGATAGGGGATATGTCAGTGAGCGTTCCAATTTCAGTTCCAGAGCGATTCTCCCAATGAGTCCTTGATATTTAGTCGTTTTCAGCCAATTTTCTGGATTTTTGAAAATTTCACCTTTTTGTGAAAATATCTACTAAATGAGGGCATAATATGTGTGAGGGTTCCCCAGGAGAGTTCCAAATGTGTGTGGGTAGAATATATATCCCACGGGGATGAAATTGAAAAAAGTTTAAAAAATATTTTTTTTGGACTTACTAATTTTTCCGGCGTTTATCAGACTTTC
Source organism: Phyllobates terribilis (assembly GCF_046119375.1). Classification (NCBI taxonomy): domain Eukaryota; kingdom Metazoa; phylum Chordata; class Amphibia; order Anura; family Dendrobatidae; genus Phyllobates; species Phyllobates terribilis. The sequence goes on along the minus strand of NW_027362805.1, from coordinate 7,849,381 downwards.
AGATAGGGGAAATGTGAGTGAGCGTTCCGATTTCAGTTCCCGACCGATTCGCCGAATGAGTCCTTGATATTTAGTCGTTTTCAGCCAATTTTCTGGATTTTTGAAAATTTCACTTTTTTGTGAAAATATCCACTAAATGAGGGAATAATATGTGTGAGGGTACCCCAGGAGAGTTCCAAATGTGTGTGGGTAGAATATATATCCCACGGGGGTAAAATTGAAAAAAAATATTTTTTGGACTTAGTCATTTTTCCGTCGTTTATCAGACTTTCAGATAGGGGAATTGTCAGTGAGCGTTCCGATTTCAGTTCCAGAGCGATTCGCCCATTGAGTCCTTGATATTTAGTCGTTTTCAGCCAATTTTCTGGATTTTTGAAAATTTCACTTTTTTGTGAAAATATCCACTAAATGAGGGAATATTATGTGTGAGGGTACCCCAGGAGAGTTCCAAATGGGTGTGGGTAGAATATATATCCCACGGGAGTAAAATTGAAAAAAGTTTAAAAAAAAATTTTTTGGGACTTAGTCATTTTTCCGGCGTTATCAGACTTTCAGATAGGGGAAATGTGAGTGAGCATTCCGATTTCAGTTCCAGAGCGATTCGCCCAATGAGTCCTTGATATTTAGTCGTTTTCAGCCAATTTTCTGGATTTTTGAAAATTTCACTTTTTCGTGAAAATATCCACTAAATGAGGGAATAATATGTGTGAGGGTACCCCAGGAGAGTTCCAAATGTGTGTGGGTAGAATATATACCCCACGGGGATAAAATTGAAAAAAGTTGAAAAAATTTTTTTTTGGACTTAGTCATTTTTCCGGCGTTTATCAGACTTTCAGATAGGGGAAATGTCAGTGAGCGTTCCGATTTCAGTTACAGAGCGATTCGCCCAATGAGCTCTTGATATTTAGTCGTTTTCAGCCAATTTTCTGGATTTTTGAAAATTTCACTTTTTTGTGAAAATATCCACTAAATGAGGGAATAATATGTGTGAGGGTACCCCAGGAGAGTTCCAAATGGGTGTGGGTAGAATATATATCCCACGGGAGTAAAATTGAAAAAAGTTGAAAAACATTTTTTTTGGGACTTAGTCATTTTTCCGGCGTTATCAGACTTTCAGATAGGGGAAATGTGAGTGAGCATTCCGATTTCAGTTCCAGAGTGATTCGCCCAATGAGTCCTTGATATTTAGTCGTTTTCAGCCAATTTTCTGGATTTTTGAAAATTTCACTTTTTTGTGAAAATATCCACTAAATGAGGGAATAATATGTGTGAGGGTACCCCAGGAGAGTTCCAAATGTGTGTGGGTAGAATATATATCCCACGGGGGTAAAATTAAAAAAAAATTTTTTTTGGACTTAGTCATTTTTCCGTCGTTTATCAGACTTTCATATAGGGGAGTTGTCATTGAGCGTTCCGATTTCAGTTCCAGAGCGATTCGCCCATTGAGTCCTTGATATTTAGTCGTTTTCAGCCAATTTTCTGGATTTTTGAAAATTTCACTTTTTTGTGAAAATATCCACTAAATGAGGGAATATTATGTGTGAGGGTACCCCAGGAGAGTTCCAAATGTGTGTGGGTAGAATATATATCCCACGGGGATAAAATTGAAAAAAGTTGAAAACATTTTTTTTTGGGACTTAGTAATTTTTCCGGCGTTTATCAGACTTTCAGATAGGGGAAATGTCAGTGAGCGTTCCGATTTCAGTTCCAGAGCGATTCGCCCAATGAGTCCTTGATATTTAGTCGTTTTCAGCCAATTTTCTGGATTTTTGAAAATTTAACTTTTTTGTGAAAATATCCACTAAATGAGAGAATAATATGTGTAAGGGTACCCAAGGAGAGTTCCAAATGTGTGTGGGTAGAATATATATCCCACGGGGGTAAAATTGAAAAAAGTTGAAAAAAATTTTTTTTGGACTTAGTAATTTTTCCGGCGTTTATCAGACTTTCAGATAGGGGAAATGTGAGTGAGCATTCCGATTTCAGTTCCAGAGCGATTCGCCCAATGAGTCCTTGATATTTAGTCGTTTTCAGCCAATTTTCTGGATTTTTAAAAATTTCACTTTTTTGTGAAAATATCCACTAAATGAGGGAATAATATGTGTGAGGGTACCCCAGGAGAGTTCCAAATGTGTGTGGGTAGAATATATATCCCACGGGGGTAAAATTGAAAAAAAAATTTTTTTGGACTTAGTCATTTTTCCGTCGTTTATCAGACTTTCAGATAGGGGAATTGTCAGTGAGCGTTCCGATTTCAGTTCCAGAGCGATTCGCCCATTGAGTCCTTGATATTTAGTCGTTTTCAGCCAATTTTCTGGATTTTTGAAAATTTCTCTTTTTTGTGAAAATATCCACTAAATGAGGGAATAATATGTGTGAGGGTACCCCAGGAGAGTTCCAAATGTGTGTGGGTAGAATATATATCCCACGGGGATAAAATTGAAAAAAGTTGAAAAAGTTTTTTTTGGGGACTTAGTCATTTTCCGGCGTTATCAGACTTTCAGATAGGGGAAATGTGAGTGAACATTCCGATTTCAGTTCCAGAGCGATTCGCCCAATGAATCCTTGATATTTAGTCGTTTTCAGCCAATTTTGTGTATTTTTGAAAATTTCACTTTTTTGTGAAAATATCCACTAAATGAGAGAATAATGAGTGTGAGAGTACCCAAGGAGAGTTCCAAATGTGTGTGGGTAGAATATATATCCCACGGGATAAAATTGAAAAAAGTTGAAAAAATTTTTTTTTGGACTTAGTCATTTTTCCAGCGTTTATCAGACTTTCAGATAGGGGAAATGTGAGTGAGCGTTCCGATTTCAGTTCCCGACCGATTCGCCGAATGAGTCCTTGATATTTAGTCGTTTTCAGCCAATTTTCTGGATTTTTGAAAATTTCACTTTTTTGTGAAAATATCCACTAAATGAGGGAATAATATGTGTGAGGGTACCCCAGGAGAGTTCCAAATGTGTGTGGGTAGAATATATATCCCACGGGGGTAAAATTGAAAAAAAATTTTTTTTGGACTTAGTCATTTTTCCGTCGTTTATCAGACTTTCAGATAGGGGAATTGTCAGTGAGCGTTCCGATTTCAGTTCCAGAGCGATTCGCCCATTGAGTCCTTGATATTTAGTCGTTTTCAGCCAATTTTCTGGATTTTTGAAAATTTCACTTTTTTGTGAAAATATCCACTAAATGAGGGAATATTATGTGTGAGGGTACCCCAGGAGAGTTCCAAATGGGTGTGGGTAGAATATATATCCCACGGGAGTAAAATTGAAAAAAGTTTAAAAAAATTTTTTTTGGGACTTAGTCATTTTTCCGGCGTTATCAGACTTTCAGATAGGGGAAATGTGAGTGAGCATTCTGATTTCAGTTCCAGAGCGATTCGCCCAATGAGTCCTTGATATTTAGTCGTTTTCAGCCAATTTTCTGGATTTTTGAAAATTTCACTTTTTCGTGAAAATATCCACTAAATGAGGGAATAATATGTGTGAGGGTACCCCAGGAGAGTTCCAAATGTGTGTGGGTAGAATATATACCCCACGGGGATAAAATTGAAAAAAGTTGAAAAAATTTTTTTTTGGACTTAGTCATTTTTCCGGCGTTTATCAGACTTTCAGATAGGGGAAATGTCAGTGAGCGTTCCGATTTCAGTTACAGAGCGATTCGCCCAATGAGCTCTTGATATTTAGTCGTTTTCAGCCAATTTTCTGGATTTTTGAAAATTTCACTTTTTTGTGAAAATATCCACTAAATGAGGGAATAATATGTGTGAGGGTACCCCAGGAGAGTTCCAAATGGGTGTGGGTAGAATATATATCCCACGGGAGTAAAATTGAAAAAAGTTGAAAAAAATTTTTTTTGGGACTTAGTCATTTTTCCGGCGTTATCAGACTTTCAGATAGGGGAAATGTGAGTGAGCATTCCGATTTCAGTTCCAGAGTGATTCGCCCAATGAGTCCTTGATATTTAGTCGTTTTCAGCCAATTTTCTGGATTTTTGAAAATTTAACTTTTTTGTGAAAATATCCACTAAATGAGGGAATAATTTGTGTGAGGGTACCCCAGGAGAGTTCCAAATGTGTGTGGGTAGAATATATATCCCACGGGGGTAAAATTGAAAAAAAATTTTTTTTGGACTTAGTCATTTTTCCGTCGTTTATCAGACTTTCAGATAGGGGAATTGTCAGTGAGCGTTCCAATTTCAGTTCCAGAGCGATTCGCCCATTGAGTCCTTGATATTTAGTCGTTTTCAGCCAATTTTCTGGATTTTTGAAAATTTCACTTTTTTGTGAAAATATCCACTAAATGAGGGAATATTATGTGTGAGGGTACCCCAGGAGAGTTCCAAATGTGTGTGGGTAGAATATATATCCCACGGGGATAAAATTGAAAAAAGTTGAAAACATTTTTTTTTGGGACTTAGTAATTTTTCCGGCGTTTATCAGACTTTCAGATAGGGGAAATGTCAGTGAGCGTTCCGATTTCAGTTCCAGAGCGATTCGCCCAATGAGTCCTTGATATTTAGTCGTTTTCAGCCAATTTTCTGGATTTTTGAAAATTTCTCTTTTTTGTGAAAATATCCACTAAATGAGGGAATAATATGTGTGAGGGTACCCCAGGAGAGTTCCAAATGTGTGTGGGTAGAATATATATCCCACGGGGATAAAATTGAAAAAAGTTGAAAAAGTTTTTTTTGGGGACTTAGTCATTTTCCGGCGTTATCAGACTTTCAGATAGGGGAAATGTGAGTGAACATTCCGATTTCAGTTCCAGAGCGATTCGCCCAATGAATCCTTGATATTTAGTCGTTTTCAGCCAATTTTGTGTATTTTTGAAAATTTCACTTTTTTGTGAAAATATCCACTAAATGAGAGAATAATGAGTGTGAGAGTACCCAAGGAGAGTTCCAAATGTGTGTGGGTAGAATATATATCCCACGGGATAAAATTGAAAAAAGTTGAAAAAATTTTTTTTTGGACTTAGTCATTTTTCCGGCGTTTATCAGACTTTCAGATAGGGGAAATGTCAGTGAGCGTTCCGATTTCAGTTACAGAGCGATTCGCCCAATGAGCTCTTGATATTTAGTCGTTTTCAGCCAATTTTCTGGATTTTTGAAAATTTCACTTTTTTGTGAAAATATCCACTAAATGAGGGAATAATATGTGTGAGGGTACCCCAGGAGAGTTCCAAATGGGTGTGGGTAGAATATATATCCCACGGGAGTAAAATTGAAAAAAGTTGAAAAAATTTTTTTTTGGGACTTAGTCATTTTTCCGGCGTTATCAGACTTTCAGATAGGGGAAATGTGAGTGAGCATTCCGATTTCAGTTCCAGAGCGATTCGCCCAATGAGTCCTTGATATTTAGTCGTTTTCAGCCAATTTTCTGGATTTTTGAAAATTTCACTTTTTTGTGAAAATATCCACTAAATGAGGGAATAATATGTGTGAGGGTACCCCAGGAGAGTTCCAAATGTGTGTGGGTAGAATATATATCCCACGGGGATAAAATTGAAAAAAGTTGAAAAAATTTTTTTTTGGGACTTAGTAATTTTTCCGTCGTTTATCAGACTTTCAGATAGGGGAAATGTCAGTGAGCATTCCGATTTCAGTTCCAGAGCGATTCGCCCATTGAGTCCTTGATATTTAGTCGTTTTCAGCCAATTCTCTGGATTTTTGAAAATTTCACTTTTTTGTGAAAATATCCACTAAATGAGGGAATAATATGTGTGAGGGTACCCCAGGAGAGTTCCAAATGTGTGCGGGTAGAATATATATCCCACAGGGGTAAAATTGAAAAAAGTTGAAAAAATTTTTTTTGGGGACTTAGTCTTTTTTCCGGCGTTATCAGACTTTCAGATAGGGGAAATGTGAGTGAGCATTCCGATTTCAGTTCCAGAGCGATTCGCCCAATGAGTCCTTGATATTTAGTCGTTTTCAGCCAATTTTGTGGATTTTTGAAAATTTCACTTTTTTGTGAAAATATCCACTAAATGAGAGAATAATGAGTGTGAGTGTACCCAAGGAGAGTTCCAAATGTGTGTGGGTAGAATATATATCCCACGGGGTAAAATTGAAACAAGTTGAAAAAATTTTTTTTTGGACTTAGTCATTTTTCCGGCGTTTATCAGACTTTCAGATAGGGGAAATGTCAGTGAGCGTTCCGATTTCAGTTACAGAGCGATTCGCCCAATGAGCCCTTGATATTTAGTCGTTTTCAGACAATTTTCTGGATTTTTGAAAATTTCACTTTTTTGTGAAAATATCCACTAAATGAGGGAATAATATGTGTGAGGGTACCCCAGGAGAGTTCCAAATGGGTGTGGGTAGAATATATATCCCACGGGAGTAAAATTGAAAAAAGTTGAAAAAATTTTTTTTTGGGACTTAGTCATTTTTCCAGCGTTATCAGACTTTCAGATAGGGGAAATGTGAGTGAGCATTCCGATTTCAGTTCCAGAGTGATTCGCCCAATGAGTCCTTGATATTTAGTCGTTTTCAGCCAATTTTCTGGATTTTTGAAAATTTCACTTTTTTGTGAAAATATCCACTAAATGAGGGAATAATATGTGTGAGGGTACCCCAGGAGAGTTCCAAATGTGTGTGGGTAGAATATATATCCCACGGGGGTAAAATTGAAAAAAAATTTTTTTTGGACTTAGTCATTTTTCCGTCGTTTATCAGACTTTCAGATAGGGGAATTGTCAGTGAGCGTTCCGATTTCAGTTCCAGAGCGATTCGCCCATTGAGTCCTTGATATTTAGTCGTTTTCAGCCAATTTTCTGGATTTTTGAAAATTTCACTTTTTTGTGAAAATATCCACTAAATGAGAGAATAATATGTGTAAGGGTACCCAAGGAGAGTTCCAAATGTTTGTGGGTAGAATATATATCCCACGGGGGTAAAATTGAAAAAAGTTGAAAAAAATTTTTTTTGGACTTAGCAATTTTTCCGGCGTTTATCAGACTTTCAGATAGGGGAAATGTGAGTGAGCATTCCGATTTCAGTTCCAGAGCGATTCGCCCAATGAGTCCTTGATATTTAGTCGTTTTCAGCCAATTTTCTGGATTTTTAAAAATTTCACTTTTTTGTGAAAATATCCACTAAATGAGGGAATAATATGTGTGAGGGTACCCCAGGAGAGTTCCAAATGTGTGTGGGTAGAATATATATCCCACGGGGGTAAAATTGAAAAAAGTTTGAAAAAAAAATTTTTTGGACTTACTCATTTTTCCGGCGCTTATCAGACTTTCAGATAGGGGAAATGTCAGTGAGCATTCTGATTTCAGTTCCAGAGCGATTCGCCCAATGAGTCCTTGATATTTAGTCGTTTTCAGACAATTTTCTGGATTTTTGAAAATTTCACTTTTTTTGTGAAAATATCCACTAAATGAGAGAATAATATGTGTGAGGGTACCCCAGGAGAGTTCCAAATGTGTGTGGCTAAAATATATATCCCACGGGGGTAAAATTGAAAAAAGTTGAAAAAATTTTTTTTGGGGACTTAGTCATTTTTCCGGCGTTATCAGACTTTCAGATAGGGGAAATGTGAGTGAGCATTCCGATTTCAGTTCCAGAGTGATTCGCCCAATGAGTCCTTGATATTTAGTCGTTTTCAGCCAATTTTCTGGATTTTTGAAAATTTCACTTTTTTGTGAAAATATCCACTAAATGAGGGAATAATATGTGTGAGGGTACCCCAGGAGAGTTCTAAATGGGTGTGGGTAGAATATATATCCATAAAATTGAAAAAAGTTGAAAAAAATTTTTTTTAGGACTTAGTCATTTTTCCGGCGTTATCAGACTTTCAGATAGGGGAAATGTGAGTGAGCATTCCGATTTCAGTTCCAGAGCGATTCGCCCAATGAGTCCTTGATATTTAGTCGTTTTCAGCCAATTTTCTGGATTTTTGAAAATTTCACTTTTTTGTGAAAATATCCACTAAATGAGGGAATAATATGTGTGAGGGTACCCAAAGAGAGTTCCAAATGTGTGTGGGTAGAATATATTTCCCACGGGGGTAAAATTGAAAAAAGTTGAAAAATTTTTTTTTTTGGACTTAGTCATTTTTCCTGCGTTTATCAGACTTTCAGATAGGGGGATATGTCAGTGAGCATTCCGATTTCAGTTCCAGAGCGATTCGCCCATTGAGTCCTTGATATTTAGTCGTTTTCAGCCAATTTTCTGGATTTTTGAAAATTTCACTTTTTTGTGAAAATATCCACTAAATGAGAGAATAATATGTGTGAGGGTACCCCAGGAGAGTTCCAAATGTGTGTGGGTAGAATATATATCCCACGGGGGTAAAATTGAAAAAAGTTTGAAAAAAAAATTTTTTGGACTTACTCATTTTTCCGGCGCTTATCAGACTTTCAGATAGGGGAAATGTCAGTGAGCATTCCGATTTCAGTTCCAGAGCGATTCGCCCAATGAGTCCTTGATATTTAGTCGTTTTCAGCCAATTTTCTGGATTTTTGAAAATTTCACTTTTTTTGTGAAAATATCCACTAAATGAGAGAATAATATGTGTGAGGGTACCCCAGGAGAGTTCCAAATGTGTGTGGGTAGAATATATATCCCACGGGGGTAAAATTGAAAAAAGTTGAAAAAATTTTTTTTGGGGACTTAGTCATTTTTCCGGCGTTATCAGACTTTCAGATAGGGGAAATGTGATTGAGCATTCCGATTTCAGTTCCAGAGCGATTCGCCCAATGAGTCCTTGATATTTAGTCGTTTTTCAGCCAATTTTGTGGATTTTTGAAAATTTCACTTTTTTGTGAAAATATCCACTAAATGAGAGAATAATATGTGTGAGTGTACCCCAGGAGAGTTCCAAATGGGTGTGGGTAGAATATATATCAGCCAATTTTCTGGATTTTTGAAAATTTCACTTTTTTGTGAAAATATCCACTAAATGAGAGAATAATATGTGTGAGGGTACCCCAGGAGAGATCCAAATGTGTGTGGGTAGAATATATATCCCACGGGGGTAAAATTGAAAAAAGTTGAAAAAATTTTTTTGGGGGACTTAGTCATTTTTCCGGCGTTATCAGACTTTCAGATAGGGGAAATGTGAGTGAGCATTCCGATTTCAGTTCCAGAGCGATTCGCCCAATGAGTCCTTGATATTTAATCGTTTTCAGCCAATTTTGTGGATTTTTGAAAATTTCACTTTTTTTGTGAAAATATCCACTAAATGAGAGAATAATGAGTGTGAGTGTACCCAAGGAGAGTTCCAAATGTGTGTGGGTAGAATATATATCCCACGGGTTAACATTGAAAAAAGTTTAAAAGAAAAAATTATTTGACTTAGTCATTTTTCCGGCGTTTATCAGACTTTCAGATATGGGAAATGTCAGTGAGCGTTCCGATTTCAGTTCCAGAGCGATTCGCCCAATGCGTCCGTGATATTTAGTCGTTTTCAGCCAATTTTGTGGATTTTTGAAAATTTCACTTTTTTGTGAAAATATCCACTAAATGAGAGAATAATATGTGTGAGTGTACCCCAGGAGAGTTCCAAATGTGTGTGGGTAGAATATATATCCCACGGGGATAAAACTGAAAAAAGTTGAAAAAAATTTTTTTTTGGACTTAGTAATTTTTACGGCGTTTATCAGACTTTCAGATAGGGAAAATGTCAGTGAGCGTTCCGATTTCAGTACCAGAGCGATTCGCCCAATGAGTCCTTGAAATTTAGTCGTTTTCAGCCAATTTTCAGGATTTTTGAAAATTTCACTTTTTTGTGAAAATATCCACTAAAAGAGAGAATAATATGTGTGAGGGTACCCAAGGAGAGTTCCAAATGTGGGTGGGTAGAATATATATCCCACGGGGGTAAAATTGAAAAAAGTTGCAAAAAATTTTTTTGGGGACTTAGTCATTTTTCCGGCGTTATCAGACTTTCAGATAGGGGAAATGTGAGTGAGCATTCCGATTTCAGTTCCAGAGCGATTCGCCCAATGAGTCCTTGATATTTAGTCGTTTTCAGCCAATTTTCTGGATTTTTGAAAATTTCACTTTTTTGTGAAAATATCCACTAAATGAGAGAATAATATGTGTAAGGGTACCTCAGGAGAGTTCCAAATGGGTGTGGGTAGAATATATATCCCACGGGGGTAAAATTGAAAAAAGTTTGAAAAAAAAATTTTTTGGACTTACTCATTTTTCCGGCGCTTATCAGACTTTCAGATAGGGGAAATGTCAGTGAGCATTCCGATTTCAGTTCCAGAGCGATTCGCCCAATGAGTCCTTGATATTTAGTCGTTTTCAGCCAATTTTCTGGATTTTTGAAAATTTCACTTTTTTTGTGAAAATATCCACTAAATGAGAGAATAATATGTGTGAGGGTACCCCAGGAGAGTTCCAAATGTGTGTGGGTAGAATATATATCCCACGGGGGTAAAATTGAAAAAAGTTGAAAAAATTTTTTTTGGGGACTTAGTCATTTTTCCGGCGTTATCAGACTTTCAGATAGGGGAAATGTGATTGAGCATTCCGATTTCAGTTCCAGAGCGATTCGCCCAATGAGTCCTTGATATTTAGTCGTTTTCAGCCAATTTTGTGGATTTTTGAAAATTTCACTTTTTTGTGAAAATATCCACTAAATGAGAGAATAATATGTGTGAGTGTACCCCAGGAGAGTTCCAAATGGGTGTGGGTAGAATATATATCAGCCAATTTTCTGGATTTTTGAAAATTTCACTTTTTTGTGAAAATATCCACTAAATGAGAGAATAATATGTGTGAGGGTACCCCAGGAGAGATCCAAATGTGTGTGGGTAGAATATATATCCCACGGGGGTAAAATTGAAAAAAGTTGAAAAAATTTTTTTGGGGGACTTAGTCATTTTTCCGGCGTTATCAGACTTTCAGATAGGGGAAATGTGAGTGAGCATTCCGATTTCAGTTCCAGAGCGATTCGCCCAATGAGTCCTTGATATTTAATCGTTTTCAGCCAATTTTGTGGATTTTTGAAAATTTCACTTTTTTTGTGAAAATATCCACTAAATGAGAGAATAATGAGTGTGAGTGTACCCAAGGAGAGTTCCAAATGTGTGTGGGTAGAATATATATCCCACGGGTTAACATTGAAAAAAGTTTAAAAGAAAAAATTATTTGACTTAGTCATTTTTCCGGCGTTTATCAGACTTTCAGATATGGGAAATGTGAGTGAGCATTCCGATTTCAGTTCCAGAGCGATTCGCCCAATGAGTCCTTGATATTTAATCGTTTTCAGCCAATTTTGTGGATTTTTGAAAATTTCACTTTTTTGTGAAAATATCCACTAAATGAGAGAATAATATGTGTGAGTGTACCCCAGGAGAGTTCCAAATGTGTGTGGGTAGAATATATATCCCACGGGGATAAAACTGAAAAAAGTTGAAAAAAATTTTTTTTTGGACTTAGTAATTTTTACGGCGTTTATCAGACTTTCAGATAGGGAAAATGTCAGTGAGCGTTCCGATTTCAGTACCAGAGCGATTCGCCCAATGAGTCCTTGAAATTTAGTCGTTTTCAGCCAATTTTCAGGATTTTTGAAAATTTCACTTTTTTGTGAAAATATCCACTAAAAGAGAGAATAATATGTGTGAGGGTACCCAAGGAGAGTTCCAAATGTGGGTGGGTAGAATATATATCCCACGGGGGTAAAATTGAAAAAAGTTGCAAAAAATTTTTTTGGGGACTTAGTCATTTTTCCGGCGTTATCAGACTTTCAGATAGGGGAAATGTGAGTGAGCATTCCGATTTCAGTTCCAGAGCGATTCGCCCAATGAGTCCTTGATATTTAGTCGTTTTCAGCCAATTTTCTGGATTTTTGAAAATTTCACTTTTTTGTGAAAATATCCACTAAATGAGAGAATAATATGTGTAAGGGTACCTCAGGAGAGTTCCAAATGGGTGTGGGTAGAATATATATCCCACGGGGGTAAAATTGAAAAAAGTTGGAAAAAAATTTTTTTTGGACTTAGTCATTTTTCCGGCGTTTATCAGACTTTCAGATAGGGGAAATGTGAGTGAGCGTTCCGATTTCAGTTCCAGAGTGATTCGCCCAATGAGTCCTTGATATTTAGTCGTTTTCAGCCAATTTTCTGGATTTTTGAAAATTTCACTTTTTTGTGAAAATATCCACTAAATGAGGGAATAATATGTGTGAGGGTACCCCAGGAGAGTTCCAAATGTGTGTGGGTAGAATATATATCCCACGGGGATAAAATTGAAAAAAGTTGAAAAAAAATTTTTTTTGGACTTAGTAATTTTTACGGCGTTTATCAGACTTTCAGATAGGGAAAATGTCCGTGAGCGTTCCGATTTCAGTACCAGAGCGATTCGCCTAATGAGTCCTTGAAATTTAGTCGTTTTCAGCCAATTTTCAGGATTTTTGAAAATTTCACTTTTTTGTGAAAATATCCACTAAAAGAGAGAATAATATGTGTGAGGGTACCCAAGGAGAGTTCCAAATGTGGGTGGGTAGAATATATATCCCACGGGGGTAAAATTGAAAAAAGTTGAAAAAAAATTTTTTTGGGACTTAGTCATTTTTCCGGCGTTATCAGACTTTCAGATAGGGGAAATGTGAGTGAGCATTCCGATTTCAGTTCCAGAGCGATTCGCCCATTGAGTCCTTGATATTTAGTCGTTTTCAGGAAATTTTCTGGATTTTTGAAAATTTCACTTTTTTGTGAAAATATCCACTAAATGAGGGAATAATATGTGTGAGGGTACCCCAGGAGAGTTCCAAATGGGTGTGGGTAGAATATGTATCAGCCAATTTTCTGGATTTTTGAAAATTTCACTTTTTCGTGAAAATATCCACTAAATGAGGGAATAATATGTGTGAGGGTACCCCAGGAGAGTTCCAAATGTGTGTGGGTACAATATATATCCCACGGGGTAAAATTGAAAAAAGTTGAAAAAATTTTTTTTTGGACTTAGTCATTTTTCCGGCGTTTATCAGACTTTCAGATAGGGGAAATGTCAGTGAGCGTTCCGATTTCAGTTACAGAGCGATTCGCCCAATGAGCTCTTGATATTTAGTCGTTTTCAGACAATTTTCTGGATTTTTGAAAATTTCACTTTTTTGTGAAAATATCCACTAAATGAGGGAATAATATGAGTGACGGTACCCCAGGATAGTTCCAAATGTGTGTGGGTAGAATATATATCCCACGGGGTTAAAATTGAAAAAAGTTGAAAAAATTTTTTTTTTGGACTTAGTCATTTTTCCTGCGTTTATCAGACTTTCAGATAGGGGGATATGTCAGTGAGCGTTCCGATTTCAGTTCCAGAGTGATTCGCCCATTGAGTCCTTGATATTTAGTCGTTTTCAGCCAATTTTCTGGATTTTTGAAAATTTCACTTTTTTGTGAAAATATCCACTAAATGAGAGAATAATATGTGTAAGGGTACCCAAGGAGAGCTCCAAATGTGTGTGGGTAGAATATATATCGCACGGGGGTAAAATTGAAAAAAGTTGAAAAAAATTTTTTGGGGGGACTTAGTCATTTTTCCGGCGTTATCAGACTTTCAGAAAGGGGAAATGTGAGTGAGCGTTCCGATTTCAGTTCCAGAGTGATTCGCCCAATGAGTCCTTGATATTTAGTCATTTTCAGCCAATTTTCTGGATTTTTGAAAATTTCACTTTTTTGTGAAAATATCCACTAAATGAGGGAATAATATGTGTGAGGGTACCCCAGGAGAGTTCCTAATGGGTGTGGGTACAATATATATCCCACTTGGGTAAAATTGAAAAAGTTTGAAAAAAATTTTTTTTGGACTTAGTCCTTTTTCCGGCGTTTATCAGACTTTCAGATAGGGGAAATGTGAGTGAGCGTTCCGATTTCAGTTCCAGAGCGATTCGCCCAATGAGTCCTTGATATTTAGGCGTTTTCAGCCAATTTTCTGGATTTTTGAAAATTTCACTTTTTTGTGAAAATATCCACTAAATGAGAGAATAATATGTGTAAGGGCACCCAAGGAGAGTTCCAAATGTGTGTGGGTAGAATACATATCCCACGGGGGTAAAATTGAAAAAAGTTGAAAAAATTTTTTTGAGGGACTTAGACATTTTTCCGGCGTTATCAGACTTTCAGATAGGGGGATATGTCAGTGAGCGTTCCGATTTCAGTTCCAGAGCAATTCGCCCATTGAGTCCTTGATATTTAGTCGTTTTCAGCCAATTTTCTGGATTTTTGAAATTTCACTTTTTTGTGAAAATATCCACTAAATGAGAGAATAATATGTGTAAGGGTACCCAAGGAGAGTTCCAAATGTGTGTGGGTAGAATATATATCCCACGGGGGTAAAATTGAAAAAAGTTGAAAAAAATTTTTTTGGGGACTTAGTCATTTTTCCGGCGTTATCAGACTTTCAGAAAGGGGAAATGTGAGTGAGCGTTCCGATTTCAGTTCCAGAGTGATTCGCCCAATGAGTCCTTGATATTTAGTCATTTTCAGCCAATTTTCTGGATTTTTGAAAATTTCACTTTTTTGTGAAAATATCCACTAAATGAGGGAATAATATGTGTGAGGGTACCCCAGGAGAGTTCCAAATGGGTGTGGGTACAATATATATCCCACTTGGGTAAAATTGAAAAAGTTGGAAAAAAAATTTTTTTTGGACTTAGTCATTTTTCCGGCGTTTATCAGACTTTCAGATAGGGGAAATGTGAGTGAGCGTTCCGATTTCAGTTCCAGAGCGATTCGCCCAATGAGCCCTTGATATTTAGTCGTTTTCAGACAATTTTCTGGATTTTTGAAAATTTCACTTTTTTGTGAAAATATCCACTAAATGAGGGAATAATATGTGTGAGGGTACCCCCAGGAGAGTTCCAAATGTGTGGGGGTAGAATATATATCCCACGGGGATAAAATTGAAAAAAGTTGAAAGAAAATTTTTTGTGGACTTAGTCATTTTTCCATCGTTTATCAGACTTTCAGATAGGGGAATTGTCAGTGAGCGTTCCGATTTCAGTTCCAGAGCGATTCGCCCATTGAGTCCTTGATATTTAGTCGTTTTCAGCCAATTTTCTGGATTTTTGAAAATTTCACTTTTTTGTGAAAATATCCACTAAATGAGGGAATAATATGTGTGAGGGTACCCCAGGAGAGTTCCAAATGGGTGTGGGTAAAATATATATCCCACGGGGGTAAAATTGAAAAAAGTTGAAAAAAATTTTTTTGGGGACTTAGTCATTTTTCCGGCGTTATCAGACTTTCAGAAAGGGGAAATGTGAGTGAGCGTTCCGATTTCAGTTCCAGAGTGATTCGCCCAATGAGTCCTTGATATTTAGTCGTTTTCAGCCAATTTTCTGGATTTTTGAAAATGTCACTTTTTTGTGAAAATATCCACTAAATGAGGGAATAATATGTGTGAGGGTACCCCAGGAGAGTTCCAAATGGGTGTGGGTACAATATATATCCCACTTGGGTAAAATTGAAAAAGTTTGAAAAAAATTTTTTTGGGACTTAGTCATTTTTCCGGCGTTTATCAGACTTTCAGATAGGGGAAATGTGAGTGAGCGTTCCGATTTCAGTTCCAGAGCGATTTGCCCAATGAGCCCTTGATATTTAGTCGTTTTCAGACAATTTTCTGGATTTTTGAAAATTTCACTTTTTTGTGAAAATATCCACTAAATGAGGGAATAATATGTGTGAGGGTTCCCCCAGGAGAGTTCCAAATGTGTGGGGGTAGAATATATATCCCACGGGGATAAAATTGAAAAAAGTTGAAAAAATTTTTTTTGGGGACTTAGTAATTTTTCCGGCGTTTATCAGACTTTCAGATAGTGGAAATGTCAGTGAGCGTTCCGATTTCAGTTCCAGAGCGATTCGCCCAATGAGTCCTTGATATTTAGTCGTTTTCAGCCAATTTTCTGGATTTTTGAAAATTTCACTTTTTTGTGAAAATATCCACTAAATGAGAGAATAATATGTGTAAGGGTACCCAAGGAGAGTTCCAAATGTGTGTGGGTAGAATATATATCCCACGGGGATAAAATTGAAAAAAGTTGAAAAAAAATTTTTTGGGGACTTAGTCATTTTTCCGTCGTTTATCAGACTTTCAGATAGTGGAATTGTCAGTGAGCATTCCGATTTCAGTTCCAGAGTGATTCGCCCATTGAGTCCTTGATATTTAGTCGTTTTCAGCCAATTTTCTGGATTTTTGAAAATTTCACTTTTTTGTGAAAATATCCACTAAATGAGGGAATAATATGTGTGAGGGTACCCCAGGAGAGTTCCAAATGGGTGTGGGTACAATATATATCCCATTTGGGTAAAATTGAAAAAGTTTGAAAAATATTTTTTTTGGACTTAGTCATTTTTCCGGCGTTTATCAGACTTTCAGATAGGGGAAATGTGAGTGAGCGTTCCGATTTCAGTTCCAGAGCGATTCGCCCAATGAGTCCTTGATATTTAGTCGTTTTCAGCCAATTTTCTGGATTTTTGAAAATTTCACTTTTTTGTGAAAATATCCACTAAATGAGAGAATAATATGAGTGACGGTACCCCAGGATAGTTCCAAATGTGTGTGGGTAGAATATATATCCCACGGGGGTAAAATTGAAAAAAGTTGAAAAAATTTTTTTTTTGGACTTAGTCATTTTTCCTGCGTTTATCAGACTTTCAGATAGGGGGATATGTCAGTGAGCGTTCCGATTTCAGTTCCAGAGCGATTCGCCCATTGAGTCCTTGATATTTAGTCGTTTTCAGCCAATTTTCTGGATTTTTGAAAATTTCACTTTTTTGTGAAAATATCCACTAAATGAGAGAATAATATGTGTAAGGGTACCCAAGGAGAGCTCCAAATGTGTGTGGGTAGAATATATATCGCACGGGGGTAAAATTGAAAAAAGTTGAAAAAAATTTTTTTTGGGGACTTAGTCATTTTTCCGGCGTTATCAGACTTTCAGAAAGGGGAAATGTGAGTGAGCGTTCCGATTTCAGTTCCAGAGTGATTCGCCCAATGAGTCCTTGATATTTAGTCATTTTCAGCCAATTTTCTGGATTTTTGAAAATTTCACTTTTTTGTGAAAATATCCACTAAATGAGGGAATAATATGTGTGAGGGTACCCCAGGAGAGTTCCAAATGGGTGTGGGTAGAATATGTATCAGCCAATTTTCTGGATTTTTGAAAATTTCACTTTTTTTGTGAAAATATCCACTAAATGAGGGAATAATATGTGTGAGGGTACCCCAGGAGAGTTCCAAATGTGTGTGGGTACAATATATATCCCACGGGGTAAAATTGAAAAAAGTTGAAAAAATTTTTTTTTGGACTTAGTCATTTTTCCGGCGTTTATCAGACTTTCAGATAGGGGAAATGTCAGTGAGCGTTCCGATTTCAGTTACAGAGCGATTCGCCCAATGAGCTCTTGATATTTAGTCGTTTTCAGACAATTTTCTGGATTTTTGAAAATTTCACTTTTTTGTGAAAATATCCACTAAATGAGGGAATAATATGAGTGACGGTACCCCAGGATAGTTCCAAATGTGTGTGGGTAGAATATATATCCCACGGGGTTAAAATTGAAAAAAGTTGAAAAAATTTTTTTTTTGGACTTAGTCATTTTTCCTGCGTTTATCAGACTTTCAGATAGGGGGATATGTCAGTGAGCGTTCCGATTTCAGTTCCAGAGTGATTCGCCCATTGAGTCCTTGATATTTAGTCGTTTTCAGCCAATTTTCTGGATTTTTGAAAATTTCACTTTTTTGTGAAAATATCCACTAAATGAGAGAATAATATGTGTAAGGGTACCCAAGGAGAGCTCCAAATGTGTGTGGGTAGAATATATATCGCACGGGGGTAAAATTGAAAAAAGTTGAAAAAAATTTTTTTGGGGGACTTAGTCATTTTTCCGGCGTTATCAGACTTTCAGAAAGGGGAAATGTGAGTGAGCGTTCCGATTTCAGTTCCAGAGTGATTCGCCCAATGAGTCCTTGATATTTAGTCATTTTCAGCCAATTTTCTGGATTTTTGAAAATTTCACTTTTTTGTGAAAATATCCACTAAATGAGGGAATAATATGTGTGAGGGTACCCCAGGAGAGTTCCTAATGGGTGTGGGTACAATATATATCCCACTTGGGTAAAATTGAAAAAGTTTGAAAAAAATTTTTTTTGGACTTAGTCCTTTTTCCGGCGTTTATCAGACTTTCAGATAGGGGAAATGTGAGTGAGCGTTCCGATTTCAGTTCCAGAGCGATTCGCCCAATGAGTCCTTGATATTTAGGCGTTTTCAGCCAATTTTCTGGATTTTTGAAAATTTCACTTTTTTGTGAAAATATCCACTAAATGAGAGAATAATATGTGTAAGGGCACCCAAGGAGAGTTCCAAATGTGTGTGGGTAGAATACATATCCCACGGGGGTAAAATTGAAAAAAGTTGAAAAAATTTTTTTGAGGGACTTAGACATTTTTCCGGCGTTATCAGACTTTCAGATAGGGGGATATGTCAGTGAGCGTTCCGATTTCAGTTCCAGAGCAATTCGCCCATTGAGTCCTTGATATTTAGTCGTTTTCAGCCAATTTTCTGGATTTTTGAAATTTCACTTTTTTGTGAAAATATCCACTAAATGAGAGAATAATATGTGTAAGGGTACCCAAGGAGAGTTCCAAATGTGTGTGGGTAGAATATATATCCCACGGGGGTAAAATTGAAAAAAGTTGAAAAAAATTTTTTTTGGGACTTAGTCATTTTTCCGGCGTTATCAGACTTTCAGAAAGGGGAAATGTGAGTGAGCGTTCCGATTTCAGTTCCAGAGTGATTCGCCCAATGAGTCCTTGATATTTAGTCATTTTCAGCCAATTTTCTGGATTTTTGAAAATTTCACTTTTTTGTGAAAATATCCACTAAATGAGGGAATAATATGTGTGAGGGTACCCCAGGAGAGTTCCAAATGGGTGTGGGTACAATATATATCCCACTTGGATAAAATTGAAAAAGTTGGAAAAAAAATTTTTTTTGGACTTAGTCATTTTTCCGGCGTTTATCAGACTTTCAGATAGGGGAAATGTGAGTGAGCGTTCCGATTTCAGTTCCAGAGCGATTCGCCCAATGAGCCCTTGATATTTAGTCGTTTTCAGACAATTTTCTGGATTTTTGAAAATTTCACTTTTTTGTGAAAATATCCACTAAATGAGGGAATAATATGTGTGAGGGTTCCCCCAGGAGAGTTCCAAATGTGTGGGGGTAGAATATATATCCCACGGGGATAAAATTGAAAAAAGTTGAAAAAATTTTTTTTGGGGACTTAGTAATTTTTCCGGCGTTTATCAGACTTTCAGATAGTGGAAATGTCAGTGAGCGTTCCGATTTCAGTTCCAGAGCGATTCGCCCAATGAGTCCTTGATATTTAGTCGTTTTCAGCCAATTTTCTGGATTTTTGAAAATTTCACTTTTTTGTGAAAATATCCACTAAATGAGAGAATAATATGTGTAAGGGTACCCAAGGAGAGTTCCAAATGTGTGTGGGTAGAATATATATCCCACGGGGATAAAATTGAAAAAAGTTGAAAAAAAATTTTTTGGGGACTTAGTCATTTTTCCGTCGTTTATCAGACTTTCAGATAGGGGAATTGTCAGTGAGCATTCCGATTTCAGTTCCAGAGTGATTCGCCCAATGAGTCCTTGATATTTAGTCGTTTTCAGCCAATTTTCTGGATTTTTGAAAATTTCACTTTTTTGTGAAAATATCCACTAAATGAGGGAATAATATGTGTGAGGGTACCCCAGGAGAGTTCCAAATGGGTGTGGGTACAATATATATCCCATTTGGGTAAAATTGAAAAAGTTTGAAAAATATTTTTTTTGGACTTAGTCATTTTTCCGGCGTTTATCAGACTTTCAGATAGGGGAAATGTGAGTGAGCGTTCCGATTTCAGTTCCAGAGCGATTCGCCCAATGAGCCCTTGATATTTAGTCGTTTTCAGACAATTTTCTGGATTTTTGAAAATTTCACTTTTTTGTGAAAATATCCACTAAATGAGGGAATAATATGTGTGAGGGTACCCCCAGGAGAGTTCCAAATGTGTGGGGGTAGAATATATATCCCACGGGGATAAAATTGAAAAAAGTTGAAAGAAAATTTTTTGTGGACTTAGTCATTTTTCCATCGTTTATCAGACTTTCAGATAGGGGAATTGTCAGTGAGCGTTCCGATTTCAGTTCCAGAGCGATTCGCCCATTGAGTCCTTGATATTTAGTCGTTTTCAGCCAATTTTCTGGATTTTTGAAAATTTCACTTTTTTGTGAAAATATCCACTAAATGAGGGAATAATATGTGTGAGGGTACCCCAGGAGAGTTCCAAATGGGTGTGGGTAAAATATATATCCCACGGGGGTAAAATTGAAAAAAGTTGAAAAAAATTTTTTTGGGGACTTAGTCATTTTTCCGGCGTTATCAGACTTTCAGAAAGGGGAAATGTGAGTGAGCGTTCCGATTTCAGTTCCAGAGTGATTCGCCCAATGAGTCCTTGATATTTAGTCGTTTTCAGCCAATTTTCTGGATTTTTGAAAATGTCACTTTTTTGTGAAAATATCCACTAAATGAGGGAATAATATGTGTGAGGGTACCCCAGGAGAGTTCCAAATGGGTGTGGGTACAATATATATCCCACTTGGGTAAAATTGAAAAAGTTTGAAAAAAATTTTTTTTGGACTTAGTCATTTTTCCGGCGTTTATCAGACTTTCAGATAGGGGAAATGTGAGTGAGCGTTCCGATTTCAGTTCCAGAGCGATTTGCCCAATGAGCCCTTGATATTTAGTCGTTTTCAGACAATTTTCTGGATTTTTGAAAATTTCACTTTTTTGTGAAAATATCCACTAAATGAGGGAATAATATGTGTGAGGGTTCCCCCAGGAGAGTTCCAAATGTGTGGGGGTAGAATATATATCCCACGGGGATAAAATTGAAAAAAGTTGAAAAAATTTTTTTTGGGGACTTAGTAATTTTTCCGGCGTTTATCAGACTTTCAGATAGTGGAAATGTCAGTGAGCGTTCCGATTTCAGTTCCAGAGCGATTCGCCCAATGAGTCCTTGATATTTAGTCGTTTTCAGCCAATTTTCTGGATTTTTGAAAATTTCACTTTTTTGTGAAAATATCCACTAAATGAGAGAATAATATGTGTAAGGGTACCCAAGGAGAGTTCCAAATGTGTGTGGGTAGAATATATATCCCACGGGGATAAAATTGAAAAAAGTTGAAAAAAAATTTTTTGGGGACTTAGTCATTTTTCCGTCGTTTATCAGACTTTCAGATAGGGGAATTGTCAGTGAGCATTCCGATTTCAGTTCCAGAGTGATTCGCCCATTGAGTCCTTGATATTTAGTCGTTTTCAGCCAATTTTCTGGATTTTTGAAAATTTCACTTTTTTGTGAAAATATCCACTAAATGAGGGAATAATATGTGTGAGGGTACCCCAGGAGAGTTCCAAATGGGTGTGGGTACAATATATATCCCATTTGGGTAAAATTGAAAAAGTTTGAAAAATATTTTTTTTGGACTTAGTCATTTTTCCGGCGTTTATCAGACTTTCAGATAGGGGAAATGTGAGTGAGCGTTCCGATTTCAGTTCCAGAGCGATTCGCCCAATGAGTCCTTGATATTTAGTCGTTTTCAGCCAATTTTCTGGATTTTTGAAAATTTCACTTTTTTGTGAAAATATCCACTAAATGAGAGAATAATATGTGTGAGGGTACCCCAGGAGAGTTCCAAATGGGTGTGGGTAAAATATATATCCCACGGGGGTAAAATTGAAAAAAGTTGAAAAAATTTTTTTGTGGACTTAGTCATTTTTCCGTCGTTTATCAGACTTTCAGATAGGGGAATTGTCAGTGAGCGTTCTGATTTCAGTTCCAGAGCGATTCGCCCAATGAGCCCTTGATATTTAGTCATTTTCAGACAATTTTCTGGATTTTTGAAAATTTCACTTTTTTGTGAAAATATCCACTAAATGAGGGAATAATATGAGTGACGGTACCCCAGGATAGTTCCAAATGTGTGTGGGTAGAATATATATCCCACGGGGGTAAAATTGAAAAAAGTTGAAAAAATTTTTTTTTTGGACTTAGTCATTTTTCCTGCGTTTATCAGACTTTCAGATAGGGGGATATGTCAGTGAGCGTTCCGATTTCAGTTCCAGAGCGATTCGCCCATTGAGTCCTTGATATTTAGTCGTTTTCAGCCAATTTTCTGGATTTTTGAAAATTTCACTTTTTTGTGAAAATATCCACTAAATGAGAGAATAATATGTGTAAGGGTACCCAAGGAGAGCTCCAAATGTGTGTGGGTAGAATATATATCGCACGGGGGTAAAATTGAAAAAAGTTGAAAAAAATTTTTTTTGGGGACTTAGTCATTTTTCCGGCGTTATCAGACTTTCAGAAAGGGGAAATGTGAGTGAGCGTTCCGATTTCAGTTCCAGAGTGATTCGCCCAATGAGTCCTTGATATTTAGTCATTTTCAGCCAATTTTCTGGATTTTTGAAAATTTCACTTTTTTGTGAAAATATCCACTAAATGAGGGAATAATATGTGTGAGGGTACCCCAGGAGAGTTCCTAATGGGTGTGGGTACAATATATATCCCACTTGGGTAAAATTGAAAAAGTTTGAAAAAAATTTTTTTTGGACTTAGTCATTTTTCCGGCGTTTATCAGACTTTCAGATAGGGGAAATGTGAGTGAGCGTTCCGATTTCAGTTCCAGAGCGATTCGCCCAATGAGTCCTTGATATTTAGTCGTTTTCAGCCAATTTTCTGGATTTTTGAAAATTTCACTTTTTTGTGAAAATATCCACTAAATGAGGGAATAATATGTGTGAGGGTACCCCAGGAGAGTTCCAAATGGGTGTGGGTAAAATATATATCCCACGGGGGTAAAATTGAAAAAAGTTGAAAAAAATTTTTTTTGGGACTTAGTCATTTTTCCGGCGTTATCAGACTTTCAGAAAGGGGAAATGTGAGTGAGCGTTCCGATTTCAGTTCCAGAGTGATTCGCCCAATGAGTCCTTGATATTTAGTCGTTTTCAGCCAATTTTCTGGATTTTTGAAAATGTCACTTTTTTGTGAAAATATCCACTAAATGAGGGAATAATATGTGTGAGGGTTCCCCCAGGAGAGTTCCAAATGTGTGGGGGTAGAATATATATCCCACGGGGATAAAATTGAAAAAAGTTGAAAAAATTTTTTTTGGGGACTTAGTAATTTTTCCGGCGTTTATCAGACTTTCAGATAGTGTAAATGTCAGTGAGCGTTCCGATTTCAGTTCCAGAGCGATTCGCCCAATGAGTCCTTGATATTTAGTCGTTTTCAGCCAATTTTCTGGATTTTTGAAAATTTCACTTTTTTGTGAAAATATCCACTAAATGAGAGAATAATATGTGTGAGGGTACCCCAGGAGAGTTCCAAATGGGTGTGGGTACAATATATATCCCATTTGGGTAAAATTGAAAAAGTTTGAAAAATATTTTTTTTGGACTTAGTCATTTTTCCGGCGTTTATCAGACTTTCAGATAGGGGAAATGTGAGTGAGCGTTCCGATTTCAGTTCCAGAGCGATTCGCCCAATGAGCCTATGATATTTAGTCGTTTTCAGACAATTTTCTGGATTTTTGAAAATTTCTCTTTTTTGTGAAAATATCCACTAAATGAGGGAATAATATGTGTGAGGGTTCCCCCAGGAGAGTTCCAAATGTGTGGGGGTAGAATATATATCCCACGGGGATAAAATTGAAAAAAGTTGAAAAAATTTTTTGGGGGGACTTAGTAATTTTTCCGGCGTTTATCAGACTTTCAGATAGTGGAAATGTCAGTGAGCGTTCCGATTTCAGTTCCAGAGCGATTCGCCCAATGAGTCCTTGATATTTAGTCGTTCTCAGCCAATTTTCTGGATTTTTGAAAATTTCACTTTTTTGTGAAAATATCCACTAAATGAGAGAATAATATGTGTGAGGGTACCCCAGGAGAGTTCCAAATGGGTGTGGGTACAATATATATCCCATTTGGGTAAAATTGAAAAAGTTTGAAAAATATTTTTTTTGGACTTAGTCATTTTTCCGGCGTTTATCAGACTTTCAGATAGGGGAAATGTGAGTGAGCGTTCCGATTTCAGTTCCAGAGCGATTCGCCCAATGAGTCCTTGATATTTAGTCGTTTTCAGCCAATTTTCTGGATTTTTGAAAATTTCACTTTTTTGTGAAAATATCCACTAAATGAGAGAATAATATGTGTGAGGGTACCCCAGGAGAGTTCCAAATGGGTGTGGGTAAAATATATATCCCACGGGGGTAAAATTGAAAAAAGTTGAAAAAATTTTTTTGTGGACTTAGTCATTTTTCCGTCGTTTATCAGACTTTCAGATAGGGGAATTGTCAGTGAGCGTTCTGATTTCAGTTCCAGAGCGATTCGCCCAATGAGTCCTTGATATTTAGTCATTTTCAGACAATTTTCTGGATTTTTGAAAATTTCACTTTTTTGTGAAAATATCCACTAAATGAGGGAATAATATGAGTGACGGTACCCAAGGAGAGCTCCAAATGTGTGTGGGTAGAATATATATCGCACGGGGGTAAAATTGAAAAAAGTTGAAAAAAAATTTTTTTGGGGACTTAGTCATTTTTCCGGCGTTATCAGACTTTCAGAAAGGGGAAATGTGAGTGAGCGTTCCGATTTCAGTTCCAGAGTGATTCGCCCAATGAGTCCTTGATATTTAGTCATTTTCAGCCAATTTTCTGGATTTTTGAAAATTTCACTTTTTTGTGAAAATATCCACTAAATGAGGGAATAATATGTGTGAGGGTACCCCCAGGAGAGTTCCAAATGTGTGGGGGTAGAATATATATCCCACGGGGATAAAATTGAAAAAAGTTGAAAGAAAATTTTTTGTGGACTTAGTCATTCTTCCGTCGTTTATCAGACTTTCAGATAGGGGAATTGTCAGTGAGCGTTCCGATTTCAGTTCCAGAGCGATTCGCCCATTGAGTCCTTGATATTTAGTCGTTTTCAGCCAATTTTCTGGATTTTTGAAAATGTCACTTTTTTGTGAAAATATCCACTAAATGAGGGAATAATATGTGTGAGGGTACCCCAGGAGAGTTCCAAATGGGTGTGGGTAAAATATATATCCCACGGGGGTAAAATTGAAAAAAGTTGAAAAAAATTTTTTTTGGGACTTAGTCATTTTTCCGGCGTTATCAGACTTTCAGAAAGGGGAAATGTGAGTGAGCGTTCCGATTTCAGTTCCAGAGTGATTCGCCCAATGAGTCCTTGATATTTAGTCGTTTTCAGCCAATTTTCTGGATTTTTGAAAATGTCACTTTTTTGTGAAAATATCCACTAAATGAGGGAATAATATGTGTGAGGGTACCCCAGGAGAGTTCCAAATGGGAGTGGGTACAATATATATCCCACTTGGGTAAAATTGAAAAAGTTTGAAAAAAATTTTTTTTGGACTTAGTCATTTTTCCGGCGTTTATCAGACTTTCAGATAGGGGAAATGTGAGTGAGCGTTCCGATTTCAGTTCCAGAGCGATTCGCCCAATGAGCCCTTGATATTTAGTCGTTTTCAGACAATTTTCTGGATTTTTGAAAATTTCACTTTTTTGTGAAAATATCCACAAAATGAGGGAATAATATGTGTGAGGGTTCCCCCAGGAGAGTTCCAAATGTGTGGGGGTAGAATATATATCCCACGGGGATAAAATTGAAAAAAGTTGAAAAAATTTTTTTTGGGGACTTAGTAATTTTTCCGGCGTTTATCAGACTTTCAGATAGTGGAAATGTCAGTGAGCGTTCCGATTTCAGTTCCAGAGCGATTCGCCCAATGAGTCCTTGATATTTAGTCGTTTTCAGCCAATTTTCTGGATTTTTGAAAATTTCACTTTTTTGTGAAAATATCCACTAAATGAGAGAATAATATGTGTAAGGGTACCCAAGGAGAGTTCCAAATGTGTGTGGGTAGAATATATATCCCACGGGGATAAAATTGAAAAAAGTTGAAAAAAAATTTTTTTGGGACTTAGTCATTTTTCCGTCGTTTATCAGACTTTCAGATAGGGGAATTGTCAGTGAGCATTCCGATTTCAGTTCCAGAGTGATTCGCCCATTGAGTCCTTGATATTTAGTCGTTTTCAGCCAATTTTCTGGATTTTTGAAAATTTCACTTTTTTGTGAAAATATCCACTAAATGAGGGAATAATATGTGTGAGGGTACCCCAGGAGAGTTCCAAATGGGTGTGGGTACAATATATATCCCACTTGGGTAAAATTGAAAAAGTTTGAAAAATATTTTTTTTGGACTTAGTCATTTTTCCGGCGTTTATCAGACTTTCAGATAGGGGAAATGTGAGTGAGCGTTCCGATTTCAGTTCCAGAGCGATTCACCCAATGAGTCCTTGATATTTAGTCGTTTTCAGCCAATTTTCTGGATTTTTGAAAATTTCACTTTTTTGTGAAAATATCCACTAAATGAGGGAATAATATGTGTGAGGGTACCCCCAGGAGAGTTCCAAATGTGTGGGGGTAGAATATATATCCCACGGGGATAAAATTGAAAAAAGTTGAAAAAAATTTTTTTGTGGACTTAGTCATTTTTCCGTCGTTTATCAGACTTTCAGATAGGGGAATTGTCAGTGAGCGTTCCGATTCCAGTTCCAGAGCGATTCGCCCATTGAGTCCTTGATATTTAGTCGTTTTCAGCCAATTTTCTGGATTTTTGAAAATTTCACTTTTTTGTGAAATTATCCACTAGATGAGAGAATAATATGTGTAAGGGTACCCAAGGAGAGTTCCAAATGTGTGTGGGTAGAATATATATCCCACGGGGATAAAATTGAAAAAAGTTGAAAAAAATTTTTTTTTCGACTTAGTCATTTTTCCGTCGTTTATCAGACTTTCAGATAGGGGAATTGTCAGTGAGCGTTCCGATTTCAGTTCCAGAGTGATTCGCCCATTGAGTCCTTGATATTTAGTCGTTTTCAGCCAATTTTCTGGATTTTTGAAAATTTCACTTTTTTGTGAAAATATCCACTAAATGAGGGAATAATATGTGTGAGGGTACCCCAGGAGAGTTCCAAATGGGTGTGGGTACAATATATATCCCACTTGGGTAATATTGAAAAAGTTTGAAAAATATTTTTTTTGGACTTAGTCATTTTTCCGGCGTTTATCAGACTTTCAGATAGGGGAAATGTGAGTGAGCGTTCCGATTTCAGTTCCAGAGCGATTCGCCCAATGAGTCCTTGATATTTAGTCGTTTTCAGCCAATTTTCTGGATTTTTGAAAATTTCACTTTTTTGTGAAAATATCCACTAAATGAGAGAATAATATGTGTGAGGGTACCCCAGGAGAGTTCCAAATGGGTGTGGGTAAAATATATATCAAACGGGGGTAAAATTGAAAAAAGTTGAAAAAATTTTTTTGGGGGACTTAGTCATTTTTCCGGCGATATCAGACTTTCAGATAGGGGGATATGTCAGTGAGCGTTCCGATTTCAGTTCCAGAGCAATTCGCCCATTGAGTCCTTGATATTTAGTCGTTTTCAGCCAATTTTCTGGATTTTTGAAATTTCACTTTTTTGTGAAAATATCCACTAAATGAGAGAATAATATGTGTAAGGGTACCCAAGGAGAGTTCCAAATGTGTGTGGGTAGAATATATATCCCACGGGGGTAAAATTGAAAAAAGTTGAAAAAAAATTTTTTTGGGACTTAGTCATTTTTCCGGCGTTATCAGACTTTCAGAAAGGGGAAATGTGAGTGAGCGTTCCGATTTCAGTTCCAGAGTGATTCGCCCAATGAGTCCTTGATATTTAGTCACTTTCAGCCAATTTTCTGGATTTTTGAAAATTTCACTTTTTTGTGAAAATATCCACTAAATGAGGGAATAATATGAGTGACGGTACCCCAGGATAGTTCCAAATGTGTGTGGGTAGAATATATATCCCACGGGGGTAAAATTGAAAAAAGTTGAAAAATTTTTTTTTTTGGACTTAGTCATTTTTCCGTCGTTTATCAGACTTTCAGATAGGGGAATTGTCAGTGAGCGTTCCGATTTCAGTTCCAGAGCGATTCGCCCATTGAGTCCTTGATATTTAGTCGTTTTCAGCCAATTTTCTGGATTTTTGAAAATTTCACTTTTTTGTGAAAATATCCACTAAATGAGGGAATAATATGTGTGAGGGTACCCCAGGAGAGTTCCAAATGGGTGTGGGTAAAATATATATCCCACGGGGGTAAAATTGAAAAAAGTTGAAAAAAATTTTTTTTGGGACTTAGTCATTTTTCCGGCGTTATCAGACTTTCAGAAAGGGGAAATGTGAGTGAGCGTTCCGATTTCAGTTCCAGAGTGATTCGCCCAATGAGTCCTTGATATTTAGTCATTTTCAGCCAATTTTCTGGATTTTTGAAAATTTCACTTTTTTGTGAAAATATCCACTAAATGAGGGAATAATATGTGTGAGGGTACCCCAGGAGAGTTCCAAATGGGTGTGGGTACAATATATATCCCACTTGGGTAAAATTGAAAAAGTTGGAAAAAAATTTTTTTTGGACTTAGTCATTTTTCCGGCGTTTATCAGACTTTCAGATAGGGGAAATGTGAGTGAGCGTTCCGATTTCAGTTCCAGAGCGATTCGCCCAATGAGTCCTTGATATTTAGTCGTTTTCAGCCAATTTTCTGGATTTTTGAAAATTTCACTTTTTTGTGAAAATATCCACTAAATGAGAGAATAATATGTGTGAGGGTACCCCAGGAGAGTTCCAAATGGGTGTGGGTAAAATATATATCCCACGGGGGTAAAATTGAAAAAAGTTGAAAAAATTTTTTTGGGGGACTTAGTCATTTTTCCGGCGATATCAGACTTTCAGATAGGGGGATATGTCAGTGAGCGTTCCGATTTCAGTTCCAGAGCAATTCGCCCATTGAGTCCTTGATATTTAGTCGTTTTCAGCCAATTTTCTGGATTTTTGAAATTTCACTTTTTTGTGAAAATATCCACTAAATGAGAGAATAATATGTGTAAGGGTACCCAAGGAGAGTTCCAAATGTGTGTGGGTAGAATATATATCCCACGGGGGTAAAATTGAAAAAAGTTGAAAAAAATTTTTTTTGGGACTTAGTCATTTTTCCGGCGTTATCAGACTTTCAGAAAGGGGAAATGTGAGTGAGTGTTCCGATTTCAGTTCCAGAGTGATTCGCCCAATGAGTCCTTGATATTTAGTCATTTTCAGCCAATTTTCTGGATTTTTGAAAATTTCACTTTTTTGTGAAAATATCCACTAAATGAGGGAATAATATGAGTGACGGTACCCCAGGATAGTTCCAAATGTGTGTGGGTAGAATATATATCCCACGGGGGTAAAATTGAAAAAAGTTGAAAAATTTTTTTTTTTGGACTTAGTCATTTTTCCTGCGTTTATCAGAATTTCAGATAGGGGGATATGTCAGTGAGCGTTCCGATTTCAGTTCCAGAGCGATTCGCCCATTGAGTCCTTGATATTTAGTCATTTTCAGCCAATTTTCTGGATTTTTGAAAATTTCACTTTTTTGTGAAAATATCCACTAAATGAGGGAATAATATGTGTGAGGGTACCCCAGGAGAGTTCCAAATGGGTGTGGGTACAATATATATCCCACTTGGGTAAAATTGAAAAAGTTTGAAAAATATTTTTTTTGGACTTAGTCATTTTTCCGGCGTTTATCAGACTTTCAGATAGGGGAAATGTGAGTGAGCGTTCCGATTTCAGTTCCAGAGCGATTCGCCCAATGAGTCCTTGATATTTAGTCGTTTTCAGCCAATTTTCTGGATTTTTGAAAATTTCACTTTTTTGTGAAAATATCCACTAAATGAGAGAATAATATGTGTGAGGGTACCCCAGGAGAGTTCCAAATGGGTGTGGGTAAAATATATATCCCACGGGGGTAAAATTGAAAAAAGTTGAAAAAATTTTTTTGGGGGACTTAGTCATTTTTCCGGCGATATCAGACTTTCAGATAGGGGGATATGTCAGTGAGCGTTCCGATTTCAGTTCCAGAGCAATTCGCCCATTGAGTCCTTGATATTTAGTCGTTTTCAGCCAATTTTCTGGATTTTTGAAATTTCACTTTTTTGTGAAAATATCCACTAAATGAGAGAATAATATGTGTAAGGGTACCCAAGGAGAGTTCCAAATGTGTGTGGGTAGAATATATATCCCACGGGGGTAAAATTGAAAAAAGTTGAAAAAATTTTTTTGGGGGACTTAGTCATTTTTCCGGCGTTATCAGACTTTCAGAAAGGGGAAATGTGAGTGAGCGTTCCGATTTCAGTTCCAGAGTGATTCGCCCAATGAGTCCTTGATATTTATTCATTTTCAGCCAATTTTCTGGATTTTTGAAAATTTCACTTTTTTGTGAAAATATCCACTAAATGAGGGAATAATATGAGTGACGGTACCCCAGGATAGTTCCAAATGTGTGTGGGTAGAATATATATCCCACGGGGGTAAAATTGAAAAAAGTTGAAAAATTTTTTTTTTTGGACTTAGTCATTTTTCCTGCGTTTATCAGAATTTCAGATAGGGGGATATGTCAGTGAGCGTTCCGATTTCAGTTCCAGAGCGATTCGCCCATTGAGTCCTTGATATTTAGTCATTTTCAGCCAATTTTCTGGATTTTTGAAAATTTCACTTTTTTGTGAAAATATCCACTAAATGAGGGAATAATATGTGTGAGGGTACCCCAGGAGAGTTCCAAATGGGTGTGGGTACAATATATATCCCACTTGGGTAAAATTGAAAAAGTTTGAAAAAAATTTTTTTTGGACTTAGTCATTTTTCCGGCGTTTATCAGACTTTCAGATAGGGGAAATGTGAGTGAGCGTTCCGATTTCAGTTCCAGAGCGATTTGCCCCATGAGTCCTTGATATTTGGTCGTTTTCAGCCAATTTTCTGGATTTTTGAAAATTTCACTTTTTTGTGAAAATATCCACTAAATGAGAGAATAATATGTGTAAGGGTACCCAAGGAGAGTTCCAAATGTGTGTGGGTAGAATATATATCCCACGGGGATAAAATTGAAAAAAGTTGAAAAAACTTTTTTGGGGGACTTAGTCATTTTTCCGTCGTTTATCAGACTTTCAGATAGGGGAATTGTCAGTGAGCGTTCCGATTTCAGTTCCAGAGCGATTCGCCCATTGAGTCCTTGATATTTAGTCGTTTTCAGCAAATTTTCTGGATTTTTGAAAATTTCACTTTTTTGTGAAAATATCCACTAAATGAGGGAATAATATGTGTGAGGGTACCCCAGGAGAGTTCCAAATGGGTGTGGGTAAAATATATATCCCACGGGGGTAAAATTGAAAAAAGTTGAAAAAATTTTTTTGGGGGACTTAGTCATTTTTCCGGCGTTATCAGACTTTCAGATAGGGGGATATGTCAGTGAGCGTTCCGATTTCAGTTCCAGAGCAATTCGCCCATTGAGTCCTTGATATTTAGTCGTTTTCAGCCAATTTTCTGGATTTTTGAAATTTCACTTTTTTGTGAAAATATCCACTAAATGAGAGAATAATATGTGTAAGGGCACCCAAGGAGAGTTCCAAATGTGTGTGGGTAGAATATATATCCCACGGGGGTAAAATTGAAAAAAGTTGAAAAAAATTTTTTTTGGGACTTAGTCATTTTTCCGGCGTTATCAGACTTTCAGAAAGGGGAAATGTGAGTGAGCGTTCCGATTTCAGTTCCAGAGTGATTCGCCCAATGAGTCCTTGATATTTAGTCATTTTCAGCCAATTTTCTGGATTTTTGAAAATTTCACTTTTTTGTGAAAATATCCACTAAATGAGGGAATAATATGTGTGAGGGTACCCCAGGAGAGTTCCAAATGGGTGTGGGTACAATATATATCCCACTTGGGTAAAATTGAAAAAGTTGGAAAAAAATTTTTTTTGGACTTAGTCATTTTTCCGGCGTTTATCAGACTTTCAGATAGGGGAAATGTGAGTGAACGTTCCGATTTCAGTTCCAGAGCGATTCGCCCAATGAGCCCTTGATATTTAGTCGTTTTCAGACGATTTTCTGGATTTTTGAAAATTTCACTTTTTTGTGAAAATATCCACTAAATGAGGGAATAATATGTGTGAGGGTACCCCCAGGAGAGTTCCAAATGTGTGGGGGTAGAATATATATCCCACGGGGATAAAATTGAAAAAAGTTGAAAAAAATTTTTTTGTGGACTTAGTCATTTTTCCGTCGTTTATCAGACTTTCAGATAGGGGAATTGTCAGTGAGCGTTCCGATTTCAGTTACAGAGCCATTCGCCCATTGAGTCCTTGATATTTAGTCGTTTTCAGCCATTTTTCTGGATTTTTGAAAATTTCACTTTTTTGTGAAAATATCCACTAAATGAGGGAATAATATGTGTGAGGGTACCCCAGGAGAGTTCCAAATGGGTGTGGGTACAATATATATCCCACTTGGGTAAAATTGAAAAAGTTTGAAAAATATTTTTTTTGGACTTAGTCATTTTTCCGGCGTTTATCAGACTTTCAGATAGGGGAAATGTGAGTGAGCGTTCCGATTTCAGTTCCAGAGCGATTCGCCCAATGAGTCCTTGATATTTAGTCGTTTTCAGCCAATTTTCTGGATTTTTGAAAATTTCACTTTTTTGTGAAAATATCCACTAAATGAGAGAATAATATGTGTGAGGGTACCCCAGGAGAGTTCCAAATGGGTGTGGGTAAAATATATATCCCACGGGGGTAAAATTGAAAAAAGTTGAAAAAATTTTTTGGGGGGACTTAGTCATTTTTCCGGCGATATCAGACTTTCAGATAGGGGGATATGTCAGTGAGCGTTCCGATTTCAGTTCCAGAGCAATTCGCCCATTGAGTCCTTGATATTTAGTCGTTTTCAGCCAATTTTCTGGATTTTTGAAATTTCACTTTTTTGTGAAAATATCCACTAAATGAGAGAATAATATGTGTAAGGGTACCCAAGGAGAGTTCCAAATGTGTGTGGGTAGAATATATATCCCACGGGGGTAAAATTGAAAAAAGTTGAAAAAATTTTTTTTTTGGACTTAGTCATTTTTCCTGCGTTTATCAGAATTTCAGATAGGGGGATATGTCAGTGAGCGTTCCGATTTCAGTTCCAGAGCGATTCGCCCATTGAGTCCTTGATATTTAGTCATTTTCAGCCAATTTTCTGGATTTTTGAAAATTTCACTTTTTTGTGAAAATATCCACTAAATGAGAGAATAATATGTGTAAGGGTACCCAAGGAGAGCTCCAAATGTGTGTGGGTAGAATATATATCGCACGGGGGTAAAATTGAAAAAAGTTGAAAAAAATTTTTTTTGGGGACTTAGTCATTTTTCCGGCGTTATCAGACTTTCAGAAAGGGGAAATGTGAGTGAGCGTTCCGATTTCAGTTCCAGAGTGATTCGCCCAATGAGTCCTTGATATTTAGTCATTTTCAGCCAATTTTCTGGATTTTTGAAAATTTCACTTTTTTGTGAAAATATCCACTAAATGAGGGAATAATATGTGTGAGGGTACCCCAGGAGAGTTCCAAATGGGTGTGGGTACAATATATATCCCACTTGGGTAAAATTGAAAAAGTTTGAAAAAAATTTTTTTTGGACTTAGTCATTTTTCCGGCGTTTATCAGACTTTCAGATAGGGGAAATGTGAGTGAGCGTTCCGATTTCAGTTCCAGAGTGATTCGCCCCATGAGTCCTTGATATTTGGTCGTTTTCAGCCAATTTTCTGGATTTTTGAAAATTTCACTTTTTTGTGAAAATATCCACTAAATGAGAGAATAATATGTGTAAGGGTACCCAAGGAGAGTTCCAAATGTGTGTGGGTAGAATATATATCCCACGGGGATAAAATTGAAAAAAGTTGAAAAAACTTTTTTTGGGGACTTAGTCATTTTTCCGTCGTTTATCAGACTTTCAGATAGGGGAATTGTCAGTGAGCGTTCCGATTTCAGTTCCAGAGCGATTCGCCCATTGAGTCCTTGATATTTAGTCGTTTTCAGCCAATTTTCTGGATTTTTGAAAATTTCACTTTTTTGTGAAAATATCCACTAAATGAGGGAATAATATGTGTGAGGGTACCCCAGGAGAGTTCCAAATGGGTGTGGGTAAAATATATATCCCACGGGGGTAAAATTGAAAAAAGTTGAAAAAAATTTTTTTTGGACTTAGTCATTTTTCCGGCGTTATCAGACTTTCAGAAAGGGGAAATGTGAGTGAGCGTTCCGATTTCAGTTCCAGAGTGATTCGCCCAATGAGTCCTTGATATTTAGTCGTTTTCAGCCAATTTTCTGGATTTTTGAAAATGTCACTTTTTTGTGAAAATATCCACTAAATGAGGGAATAATATGTGTGAGGGTACCCCAGGAGAGTTCCAAATGGGTGTGGGTACAATATATATCCCACTTGGGTAAAATTGAAAAAGTTGGAAAAAAAATTTTTTTGGACTTGGTCATTTTTCCGGCGTTTATCAGACTTTCAGATAGGGGAAATGTGAGTGAGCGTTCCGATTTCAGTTCCAGAGCGATTCGCCCAATGAGTCCTTGATATTTAGTCGTTTTCAGCCAATTTTCTGGATTTTTGAAAATTTCACTTTTTTGTGAAAATATCCACTAAATGAGAGAATAATATGTGTGAGGGTACCCCAGGAGAGTTCCAAATGGGTGTGGGTAAAATATATATCCCACGGGGGTAAAATTGAAAAAAGTTGAAAAAATTTTTTGGGGGGACTTAGTCATTTTTCCGGCGATATCAGACTTTCAGATAGGGGGATATGTCAGTGAGCGTTCCGATTTCAGTTCCAGAGCAATTCGCCCATTGAGTCCTTGATATTTAGTCGTTTTCAGCCAATTTTCTGGATTTTTGAAATTTCACTTTTTTGTGAAAATATCCACTAAATGAGAGAATAATATGTGTAAGGGTACCCAAGGAGAGTTCCAAATGTGTGTGGGTAGAATATATATCCCACGGGGGTAAAATTGAAAAAAGTTGAAAAAATTTTTTTTTTGGACTTAGTCATTTTTCCTGCGTTTATCAGAATTTCAGATAGGGGGATATGTCAGTGAGCGTTCCGATTTCAGTTCCAGAGCGATTCGCCCATTGAGTCCTTGATATTTAGTCATTTTCAGCCAATTTTCTGGATTTTTGAAAATTTCACTTTTTTGTGAAAATATCCACTAAATGAGAGAATAATATGTGTAAGGGTACCCAAGGAGAGCTCCAAATGTGTGTGGGTAGAATATATATCGCACGGGGGTAAAATTGAAAAAAGTTGAAAAAAAATTTTTTTGGGGACTTAGTCATTTTTCCGGCGTTATCAGACTTTCAGAAAGGGGAAATGTGAGTGAGCGTTCCGATTTCAGTTCCAGAGTGATTTGCCCAATGAGTCCTTGATATTTAGTCATTTTCAGCCAATTTTCTGGATTTTTGAAAATTTCACTTTTTTGTGAAAATATCCACTAAATGAGGGAATAATATGTGTGAGGGTACCCCAGGAAAGTTCCAAATGGGTGTGGGTACAATATATATCCCACTTGGGTAAAATTGAAAAAGTTTGAAAAAAATTTTTTTTGGACTTAGTCATTTTTCCGGCGTTTATCAGACTTTCAGATAGGGGAAATGTGAGTGAGCGTTCCGATTTCAGTTCCAGAGTGATTCGCCCCATGAGTCCTTGATATTTGGTCGTTTTCAGCCAATTTTCTGGATTTTTGAAAATTTCACTTTTTTGTGAAAATATCCACTAAATGAGAGAATAATATGTGTAAGGGTACCCAAGGAGAGTTCCAAATGTGTGTGGGTAGAATATATATCCCACGGGGATAAAATTGAAAAAAGTTGAAAAAACTTTTTTTGGGGACTTAGTCATTTTTCCGTCGTTTATCAGACTTTCAGATAGGGGAATTGTCAGTGAGCGTTCCGATTTCAGTTCCAGAGCGATTCGCCCATTGAGTCCTTGATATTTAGTCGTTTTCAGCCAATTTTCTGGATTTTTGAAAATTTCACTTTTTTGTGAAAATATCCACTAAATGAGGGAATAATATGTGTGAGGGTACCCCAGGAGAGTTCCAAATGGGTGTGGGTAAAATATATATCCCACGGGGGTAAAATTGAAAAAAGTTGAAAAAAATTTTTTTTGGACTTAGTCATTTTTCCGGCGTTATCAGACTTTCAGAAAGGGGAAATGTGAGTGAGCGTTCCGATTTCAGTTCCAGAGTGATTCGCCCAATGAGTCCTTGATATTTAGTCGTTTTCAGCCAATTTTCTGGATTTTTGAAAATGTCACTTTTTTGTGAAAATATCCACTAAATGAGGGAATAATATGTGTGAGGGTACCCCAGGAGAGTTCCAAATGGGTGTGGGTACAATATATATCCCACTTGGGTAAAATTGAAAAAGTTGGAAAAAAAATTTTTTTGGACTTGGTCATTTTTCCGGCGTTTATCAGACTTTCAGATAGGGGAAATGTGAGTGAGCGTTCCGATTTCAGTTCCAGAGCGATTCGCCCAATGAGCCCTTGATATTTAGTCGTTTTCAGACAATTTTCTGGATTTTTGAAAATTTCACTTTTTTGTGAAAATATCCACTAAATGAGGGAATAATATGTGTGAGGGTTCCCCCAGGAGAGTTCCAAATGTGTGGGGATAGAATATATATCCCACGGGGATAAAATTGAAAAAAGTTGAAAAAAAATTTTTTGTGGACTTAGTCATTTTTCCGTCGTTTATCAGACTTTCAGATAGGGGAATTGTCAGTGAGCGTTCCGATTCCAGTTCCAGAGCGATTCGCCCATTGAGTCCTTGATATTTAGTCGTTTTCAGCCAATTTTCTGGATTTTTGAAAATTTCACTTTTTTGTGAAAATATCCACTAGATGAGAGAATAATATGTGTAAGGGTACCCAAGGAGAGTTCCAAATGTGTGTGGGTAGAATATATATCCCACGGGGATAAAATTGAAAAAAGTTGAAAAAAATTTTTTTTGGGACTTAGTCATTTTTCCGTCGTTTATCAGACTTTCAGATAGGGGAATTGTCAGTGAGCGTTCCGATTTCAGTTCCAGAGCGATTCGCCCATTGAGTCCTTGATATTTAGTCGTTTTCAGCCAATTTTCTGGATTTTTGAAAATTTCACTTTTTTGTGAAAATATCCACTAAATGAGGGAATAATATGTGTGAGGGTACCCCAGGAGAGTTCCAAATGGGTGTGGGTACAATATATATCC
The DNA here is from genome assembly GCF_046119375.1 of Phyllobates terribilis. Taxonomy (NCBI): domain Eukaryota; kingdom Metazoa; phylum Chordata; class Amphibia; order Anura; family Dendrobatidae; genus Phyllobates; species Phyllobates terribilis. Next base: position 7,812,155 of record NW_027362805.1, on the reverse strand, counting down.
CACTTGGGTAAAATTGAAAAAGTTGGAAAAAAAATTTTTTTTGGACTTAGTCATTTTTCCGGCGTTTATCAGACTTTCAGATAGGGGAAATGTGAGTGAGCGTTCCGATTTCAGTTCCAGAGCGATTCGCCCAATGAGCCCTTGATATTTAGTCATTTTCAGACAATTTTCTGGATTTTTGAAAATTTCACTTTTTTGTGAAAATATCCACTAAATGAGGGAATAATATGAGTGACGGTACCCCAGGATAGTTCCAAATGTGTGTGGGTAGAATATATATCCCACGGGGGTAAAATTGAAAAAAGTTGAAAAAATTTTTTTTTTGGACTTAGTCATTTTTCCTGCGTTTATCAGAATTTCAGATAGGGGGATATGTCAGTGAGCGTTCCGATTTCAGTTCCAGAGCGATTCACCCATTGAGTCCTTGATATTTAGTAATTTTCAGCCAATTTTCTGGATTTTTGAAAATTTCACTTTTTTGTGAAAATATCCACTAAGTGAGAGAATAATATGTGTAAGGGTACCCAAGGAGAGCTCCAAATGTGTGTGGGTAGAATATATATCGCACGGGGGTAAAATTGAAAAAAGTTGAAAAAAAAATTTTTTGGGGACTTAGTCATTTTTCCGGCGTTATCAGACTTTCAGAAAGGGGAAATGTGAGTGAGCGTTCCGATTTCAGTTCCAGAGTGATTCGCCCAATGAGTCCTTGATATTTAGTCATTTTCAGCCAATTTTCTGGATTTTTGAAAATTTCACTTTTTTGTGAAAATATCCACTAAATGAGGGAATAATATGTGTGAGGGTACCCCAGGAGAGTTCCAAATGGGTGTGGGTACAATATATATCCCACTTGGGTAAAATTGAAAAAGTTTGAAAAAAATTTTTTTTGGACTTAGTCATTTTTCCGGCGTTTATCAGACTTTCAGATAGGGGAAATGTGAGTGAGCGTTCCGATTTCAGTTCCAGAGCGATTCGCCCAATGAGTCCTTGATATTTAGTCGTTTTCAGCCAATTTTCTGGATTTTTGAAAATTTCACTTTTTTGTGAAAATATCCACTAAATGAGAGAATAATATGTGTAAGGGTACCCAAGGAGAGTTCCAAATGTGTGTGGGTAGAATATATATCCCACGGGGATAAAATTGAAAAAAGTTGAAAAAATTTTTTTGGGGGACTTAGTCATTTTTCCGGCGTTATCAGACTTTCAGATAGGGGGATATGTCAGTGAGCATTCCGATTTCAGTTCCAGAGCAATTCGCCCATTGAGTCCTTGATATTTAGTCGTTTTCAGCCAATTTTCTGGATTTTTTTAAATTTCACTTTTTTGTGAAAATATCCACTAAATGAGAGAATAATATGTGTAAGGGTACCCAAGGAGAGTTCCAAATGTGTGTGGGTAGAATATATATCCCACGGGGGTAAAATTGAAAAAAGTTGAAAAAAATTTTTTTTGGGACTTAGTCATTTTTCCGGCGTTATCAGACTTTCAGAAAGGGGAAATGTGAGTGAGCGTTGCGATTTCAGTTCCAGAGTGATTCGCCCAATGAGTCCTTGATATTTAGTCATTTTCAGCCAATTTTCTGGATTTTTGAAAATTTCACTTTTTTGTGAAAATATCCACTAAATGAGGGAATAATATGTGTGAGGGTACCCCAGGAGAGTTCCAAATGGGTGTGGGTTCAATATATATCCCACTTGGGTAAAATTGAAAAAGTTTGAAAAAAAATTTTTTTGGACTTAGTCATTTTTCCGTCGTTTATCAGACTTTCAGATAGGGGAATTGTCAGTGAGCGTTCAGATTCCAGTTCCAGAGCGATTCGCCCATTGAGTCCTTGATATTTAGGCGTTTTCAGCCAATTTTCTGGATTTTTGAAAATTTCACTTTTTTGTGAAAATATCCACTAGATGAGAGAATAATATGTGTAAGGGTACTCAAGGAGAGTTCCAAATGTGTGTGGGTAGAATATATATCCCACGGGGATAAAATTGAAAAAAGTTGAAAAAATTTTTTTTTGGGACTTAGTCATTTTTCCGTCGTTTATCAGACTTTCAGATAGGGGAATTGTCAGTGAGCGTTCCGATATCAGTTCCAGAGCGATTCGCCCATTGAGTCCTTGATATTTAGTCGTTTTCAGCCAATTTTCTGGATTTTTGAAAATTTCACTTTTTTGTGAAAATATCCACTAAATGAGGGAATAATATGTGTGAGGGTACCCCAGGAGAGTTCCAAATGGGTGTGGGTAAAATATATATCCCACGGGGGTAAAATTGAAAAAAGTTGAAAAAAACTTTTTGGGGGACTTAGTCATTTTTCCGGCGTTATCAGACTTTCAGATAGGGGGATATGTGAGTGAGCGTTCCAATTTCAGTTCCAGAGCAATTCCCCATTGAGTCCTTGATATTTAGTCGTTTTCAGCCAATTTTCTGGATTTTTGAAATTTCACTTTTTTGTGAAAATATCCACTAAATGAGAGAATAATATGTGTAAGGGTACCCAAGGAGAGTTCCAAATGTGTGTGGGTAGAATATATATCCCACGGGGGTAAAATTGAAAAAAGTTGTAAAAAATTTTTTTTGGGACTTAGTCATTTTTCCGGCGTTATCAGACTTTCAGAAAGGGGAAATGTGAGTGAGCGTTCCGATTTCAGTTCCAGAGTGATTCGCCCAATGAGTCCTTGATATTTAGTCATTTTCAGCCAATTTTCTGGATTTTTGAAAATTTCACTTTTTTGTGAAAATATCCACTAAATGAGGGAATAATATGTGTGAGGGTACCCCAGGAGAGTTCCAAATGGGTGTGGGTACAATATATATCCCACTTGGGTAAAATTGAAAAAGTTGGAAAAAAAATTTTTTTGGGACTTAGTCATTTTTCCGGCGTTTATCAGACTTTCAGATAGGGGAAATGTGAGGGAGCGTTCCGATTTCAGTTCCAGAGCGATTCGCCCAATGAGCCCTTGATATTTAGTCATTTTCAGACAATTTTCTGGATTTTTGAAAATTTCACTTTTTTGTGAAAATATCCACTAAATGAGGGAATAATATGAGTGACGGTACCCCAGGATAGTTCCAAATGTGTGTGGGTAGAATATATATCCCACGGGGGTAAAATTGAAAAAAGTTGAAAACAATTTTTTTTTGGACTGTCATTTTTCCGTCGTTTATCAGACTTTCAGATAGGGGAATTGTCAGTGAGCGTTCCGATTTCAGTTCCAGAGCGATTCGCCCATTGAGTCCTTGATATTTAGTCGTTTTCATCCAATTTTCTGGATTTTTGAAAATTTCACTTTTTTGTGAAAATATCCACTAAATGAGAGAATAATATGTGTAAGGGTACCCAAGGAGAGTTCCAAATGTGTGTGGGTAGAATATATATCCCACGGGGGTAAAATTGAAAAAAGTTGAAAAAAAATTTTTTTGGGACTTAGTCATTTTTCCGGCGTTATCAGACTTTCAGAAAGGGGAAATGTGAGTGAGCGTTCCGATTTCAGTTCCAGAGCGATTCGCCCATTGAGTCCTTGATATTTAGTCGTTTTCAGCCAATTTTCTGGATTTTTGAAAATTTCACTTTTTTGTGAAAATATCCACTAAATGAGGGAATAATATGTGTGAGGGTACCCCAGGAGAGTTCCAAATGGGTGTGGGTAAAATATATATCCCACGGGGGTAAAATTGAAAAAAGTTGAAAAAATTTTTTTTTGGGACTTAGTCATTTTTCCGTCGTTTATCAGACTTTCAGATAGGGGAATTGTCAGTGAGCGTTCCGATTTCAGTTCCAGAGCGATTCGCCCATTGAGTTCTTGATATTTAATCGTTTTCATCCAATTTTCTGGATTTTTGAAAATTTCACTTTTTTGTGAAAATATCCACTAAATGAGGGAATAATATGTGTGAGGGTACCCCAGGAGAGTTCCAAATGGGTGTGGGTAGAATATATATCCCACAGGGGTAAAATTGAAAAAAGTTGGAAAAAATTTTATTTTGGACTTAGTCATTTTTCCGGCGTTTATCAGACTTTCAAATAGTGGAAATGTCAGTGAGCGTTCCAATTTCAGTTCCAGAGCGATTCGCCCAATGAGTCCTTGATATTTAGTCGTTTTCAGTCAATTTTCTGGATTTTTGAAAATTTCACTTTTTTGTGAAAATATCCACTAAATGAGGGAATAATATGTGTGAGGGTACCCCAGGAGAGTTCCAAATGTGTGTGGGTAGAATATATATCCCACGGGGATAAAATTGAAAAAAGTTTAAAAAATTTTTTTTTGGGACTTAGTAATTTTTCCGGCGTTTATCAGACTTTCAGATAGGGGAAATGTCAGTGAGCGTTCCGATTTCAGTTCCAGAGCGATTCGCCCAATGAGTCCTTGATATTTAGTCATTTTCAGCCAATTTTGTGGATTTTTGAAAATTTCACTTTTTTGTGAAAATATCCACTAAATGAGGGCATAATATGTGTGAGGGTAAGCCAGGAGAATTCCAAATGTGTGTGGGTAGAATATATTTCCCACCGGGGTAAAATTGAAAAAAGTTTAAAAAAATTTTTTTTTGGACTTCGTCATTTTTCCGGCATTATCAGACTTTCAGAAAGGGGAAATGTGAGTGAGCGTTCCGATTTCAGTTCCAGAGTGATTCGCCCAATGAGTCCTTGATATTTAGTCGTTTTCAGCCAATTTTCTGGATTTTTGAAAATTTCACTTTTTTGTGAAAATATCCACTAAATGAGAGAATAATATGTGTGAGGGTACCCCAGGATAGTTCCAAATGTGTGTGGGTAGAATATATATCCCACGGGGATAAAATTGAAAAAAGTTGAAAAAAATTTTTTTTGGGACTTAGTCATTTTTAAGGCGTTTATCAGACTTTCAGATAGGGGAAATGTGAGGGAGCATTCCAATTTCAGTTCCAGAGCGATTCGCCCAATGAGTCCTTGATATTTAGTCGTTTTCAGTCAATTTTCTGGATTTTTGAAAATTTCACTTTTTTGTGAAAATATCCACTAAATGAGGGAATAATATGTGTGAGGGTACCCCAGGAGAGTTCCAAATGTGTGTGGGTAGAATATATATCCCACGGGGATAAAATTGAAAAAAGTTGAAAAAATTTTTTTTTTGGACTTAGTAATTTTTCCGGCGTTTATCAGACTTTCAGATAGGGAAAATGTCAGTGAGCGTTCCGATTTCAGTACCAGAGCGATTCGCCCAATGAGTCCTTGATATTTAGTCGTTTTCAGCCAATTTTGTGGATTTTTGAAAATTTCACTTTTTTGTGAAAATATCCACTAAATGAGGGCATAATATGTGTGAGGGTACCCCAGGAGAATTCCAAATGTGTGTGGGTAGAATATATATCCCACAGGGGTAAAATTGAAAAAAGTTGGAAAAAAATTTATTTTGGACTTAGTCATTTTTCCGTCGTTTATCAGACTTTCAGATAGTGGAAATGTCAGTGAGCGTTCCAATTTCAGTTCCAGAGCGATTCGCCCAATGAGTCCTTGATATTTAGTCGTTTTCAGTCAATTTTCTGGATTTTTGAAAATTTCACTTTTTTGTGAAAATATCCACTAAATGAGGGAATAATATGTGTGAGGGTACCCCAGGAGAGTTCCAAATGTGTGTGGGTAGAATATATATCCCATGGGGATAAAATTGAAAAAAGTTGAAAAAAATTTTTTTTTGGACTTAGTAATTTTTCCGGCGTTTATCAGACTTTCAGATAGGGAAAATCTCAGTGAGCATTCCGATTTCAGTACCAGAGCGATTCGACCAATGAGTCCTTGATATTTAGTCGTTTTCAGCCAATTTTCTGGATTTTTGAAAATTTCACTTTTTTGTGAAAATATCCACTAAATGAGAGAATAATTTGTGTGAGGGTACCCCAGGAGAGTTCCAAATGTGTGTGGGTAGAATATATATCCCACGGGGATAAAAGTGAAAAAAGTTGAAAAAAAATTTTTTTGGGGACTTAGTCATTTTTAAGGCGTTTATCAGACTTTCAGATAGGGGAAATGTGAGGGAGCGTTCCGATTTCAGTTCCAGAGCGATTCGCCCAATGAGCCCTTGATATTTAGTCATTTTCAGCCAATTTTGTGGATTTTTGAAAATTTCACTTTTTTGTGAAAATATCCACTAAATGAGAGAATAATATGTGTAAGGGTACCCAAGGAGAGTTCCAAATGTGTGTGGGTAGAATATATATCCCACGGGGATAAAATTGAAAAAAGTTGAAAAAAATGTTTTTTGGGACTTAGTCATTTTTCCGTCGTTTATCAGACTTTCAGATAGGGGAATTGTCAGTGAGCGTTCCGATTTCAGTTCCAGAGCGATTGGCCCATTGAGTCCTTGATATTTAGTCGTTTTCAGCCAATTTTCTGGATTTTTGAAAATTTCACTTTTTTGTGAAAATATCCACTAAATGGGGGAATGATATGTGTGAGGGTACCCCAGGAGAGTTCCAAATGGGTGTGGGTAAAATATATATCCCACGGGGTAAAATTGAAAAAAGTTTAAAAAATTTTTTTTTGGGACTTAGTCATTTTTCCGGCGTTTATCAGACTTTCAGATAGGGGAAATGTGAGGGAGCGTTCCGATTTCAGTTCCAGAGCGATTCGCCCAATGAGCTCTTGATATTTAGTCATTTTCAGACAATTTTCTGGATTTTTGAAAATTTCACTTTTTTGTGAAAATATCCACTAAATGAGGGAATAATATGTGTGAGGGTACCCCAGTAGAATTTCAAATGTGTGTGGGTAGAATATATATCCCACCGGGGTAAAATTGAAAAAAGTTTAAAAAAATTTTTTTTTGGACTTAGTCATTTTTCCGGCGTTTATCAGACTTTCAGATACGGGAAATGTCAGTGAGCCTTCCGATTTCAGTTCCAGAGCGATTCGCCCAATGAGTCCTTGATATTTAGTCGTTTTCAGCCAATTTTGTGGATTTTTGAAAATTTCACTTTTTTATGAAAATATCCACTAAATGAGGGCATAATATGTGTGAGGGTACCCCAGGAGAATTCCAAATGTGTGTGGGTAGAATATATATCCCACGGGGGTAAAATTGAAAAAAGTTGGAAAAAAAATTTTTTTGGACTTAGTCATTTTTCCAGCGCTTATCAGACTTTCAGATAGGGGAAATGTGAGTGAGCGTTCCGATTTCAGTTCCAGAGCGATTCGCCCAATGAGTCCTTGATATTTAGTTGTTTTCAGCCAATTTTCTGGATTTTTGAAAATTTCACTTTTTTGTGAAAATATCCACTAAATGAGGGAATAATATGTGTGAGGGTACCCCAGGAGAGTTCCAAATGTGTGTGGGTAGAATATATATCCCACGGGGATAAAATTGAAAAAAGTTTAAAAAAAATTTTTTTGGGACTTAGTAATTTTTCCGGCGTTTATCAGACTTTCAGATAGGGGAAATGTCAGTGAGCGTTCCGATTTCAGTTCCAGAGCGATTCGCCAAATGAGTCCTTGATATTTAGTCATTTTCAGCCAATTTTGTGGATTTTTGAAAATTTCACTTTTTTGTGAAAATATCCACTAAATGAGGGCATAATATGTGTGAGGGTAAGCCAGGAGAATTCCAAATGTGTGTGGGTAGAATATATTTCCCACCGGGGTAAAATTGAAAAAAGTTTAAAAAAATTTTTTTTTGGACTTCGTCATTTTTTCGGCGTTTATCAGACTTTCAGATACGGGAAATGTCAGTGAGCCTTCCGATTTCAGTTCCAGAGCGATTCGCCCAATGAGTCCTTGATATTTAGTCGTTTTCAGCCAATTTTGTGGATTTTTGAAACTTTCACTTTTTTGTGAAAATATCCACTAAATGAGGGCATAATATGTGTGAGGGTACCCCAGGAGAATTCCAAATGTGTGTGGGTAGAATATATATCCCACAGGGGTAAAATTGAAAAAAGTTGGAAAAAAAATTATTTTGGACTTAGTCATTTTTCCGACGTTTATCAGACTTTCAGATAGTGGAAATGTCAGTGAGCGTTCCAATTTCAGTTCCAGAGCGATTCGCCCAATGAGTCCTTGATATTTAGTCGTTTTCAGTCAATTTTCTGGATTTTTGAAAATTTCACTTTTTTGTGAAAATATCCACTAAATGAGGGCATAATATGTGTGAGGGTAAGCCAGGAGAATTCCAAATGTGTGTGGGTAGAATATATTTCCCACTGGGGTAAAATTGAAAAAAGTTTAAAAAAATTTTTTTTTGGACTTCGTCATTTTTTCGGCGTTTATCAGACTTTCAGATACGGGAAATGTCAGTGAGCCTTCCGATTTCAGTTCCAGAGCGATTCGCCCAATGAGTCCTTGATATTTAGTCGTTTTCAGCCAATTTTGTGGATTTTTGAAAATTTCACTTTTTTGTGAAAATATCCACTAAATGAGGGCATAATATGTGTGAGGGTACCCCAGGAGAATTCCAAATGTGTGTGGGTAGAATATATATCCCACAGGGGTAAAATTGAAAAAAGTTGGAAAAAAATTTATTTTGGACTTAGTCATTTTTCCTGCGTTTATCAGACTTTCAGATAGTGGAAATGTCAGTGAGCGTTCCGATTTCAGTTCCAGAGCGATTCGCCCAATGAGTCCTTGATATTTAGTCGTTTTCAGCCAATTTTCTGGATTTTTGAAAATTTCACTTTTTTGTGAAAATATCCACTAAATGAGAGAATAATATGTGTGAGGGTACCCCAGGAGAGTTCCAAATGTGTGTGGGTAGAATATATATCCCACGGGGATAAAATTGAAAAAAGTTGAAAAAAAAAATTTCTTTGACTTAGTCATTTTTCCGGCGTTTATCAGACTTTCAGATAGGGGAAATGTCAGTGAGCATTCCGATTTCAGTTCCAGAGCGATTCGCCCAATGAGCCCTTGATATTTAGTCGTTTTCAGACAATTTTCTGGATTTTTGAAAATTTCACTTTTTTTGTGAAAATATCCACTAAATGAGGGAATAATATGTGTGAGGGTACCTCAGGAGAGTTCCAAATGTGTGTGGGTAGAATATATATCCCACCGGGGTAAAATTGAAAAAAGTTGAAAAAAATTTTTTTTTGGACTTAGTAATTTTTCCGGCGTTTATCAGACTTTCAGATAGGGGAAATGTCAGTGAGCATTCCGATTTCAGTTCCAGAGCGATTCGCCCAATGAGTCCTTGATATTTAGTCGTTTTCAGCCAATTTTCTGGAATTTTGAAAATTTCACTTTTTTGTGAAAATATCCACTAAATGAGGGAATAATATGTGTGAGGGTACCCCAGGAGAGTTCCAAATGTGTGTGGGTAGAATATATATCCCACGAGGATGAAATTGAAAAAAGTTGAAAAAAAAATTTTTTTTTGGACTTAGTCATTTTTCCGGCGTTTATCAGACTTTCAGATAGCGGATATGTCAGTGAGCGTTCCCATTTCAGTTCCAGAGTGATTCGCCCATTGAGTCCTTGATATTTAGTCGTTTTCAGCCAATTTTCTTGATTTTTGAAAATTTCACTTTTTTGTGAAAATATCCACTAAATGAGAGAATAATATGTGTGAGGGTACCCCAGGAGAGTTCCAAATGTGTGTGGGTAGAATATATATCCCACGGGGGTAAAATTGAAAAAAGTTGTAAAAAAAATTTTTTTGGACTTAGTCATTTTTCCAGCGCTTATCAGACTTTCAGATAGGAGAATTGTCAGTGAGCGTTCCGATTTCAGTTCCAGAGCGATTCGCCCATTGAGTCCTTGATATTTAATCGTTTTCAGCCAATCTTGTGGATTTTTGAAAATTTCACTTTTTTGTGAAAATATCCACTAAATGAGAGAATAATATGTGTGAGTGTACTCCAGGAGAGTTCCAAATGTGTGTGGGTAGAATGTATATCCCATGGGGTAAAATTGAAAAAAGTTTAAAAAAAAAATTTCTTTGACTTAGTCATTTTTCCGGCGTTTATCAGACTGTCAGATAGGGGAAATGTGAGTGAGCGTTCTGATTTCAATTCCAGAGTGATTCACCCAATGAGTCCTTGATATTTAGTCGTTTTCAGCCAATTTTGAGGATTTTTGAAAATTTCACTTTTTTGTGAAAATATCCACTAAATGAGAGAATAATAAGTGTGAGTGTACCCCAGGAGAGTTCCAAATGTGTGTGGGTAGAATATATATCCCACGGGGTAAAATTGAAAAAAGTTGAAAAAATTTTTTTTTGGACTTAGTCATTTTTCCGGCGTTTATCAGACTTTCAGATAGGGGAAATGTCAGTGAGCGTTCCGATTTCAGTTCCATAGCGATTCGCCCAATGAGCCCTTCATATTTAGTCGTTTTCAGACAATTTTCTGGATTTTTGAAAATTTCACTTTTTTGTGAAAATATCCACTAAATGAGGGAATAATATGTGTGAGGGTACCCAAGGAGAGTTCCAAATATGTGTGGGTAGAATATATATCCCACCGGGGTAAAATTGAAAAAAGTTGAAAAAAATTTTTTTTTGGACTTAGTCATTTTTCCGGCGTTTATCAGACTTTCAGATACGGGGAATGTCAGTGAGCGTTCCGATTTCAGTTCCAGAGCGATTCGCCCAATGAGTCCTTGATATTTAGTCGTTTTCAGCCAATTATCTGGATTTTTAAAAATTTCACTTTTTTGTGAAAATATCCACTAAATGAGGGAATAATATGTGTGAGGGTACCCCAGGAGAGTTCCAAATGTGTGTGGGTAGAATATATATCCCACAGGGGTAAAATTGAAAAAAGTTGAAAAAAAATTTTTTTGGGACTTAGTCATTTTTCCGTCGTTTATCAGACTTTCAGATAGGGGAATTGTCAGTGAGTGTTCCGATTTCAGTTCCAGAGCGATTCGCCCAATGAGTCCTTGAAATTTAGTCGTTTTCAGCCAATTTTCTGGATTTTTGAAAATTTCACTTTTTTGTGAAAATATCCACTACATGAGGGAATAATATGTGTGAGGGTACCCCAGGAGAGTTCCAAATGTCCGTGGGTAGAATATATATCCCACGGGGGTAAAATTGAAAAAAGTTGAAAAATTTTTTTTTTTGAACTTAGTCATTTTTCCGGCGTTTATCAGACTTTCAGATAGGGGAAATGTGAGTGAGCATTCCGATTTCAGTTCCAGAGCGATTCGCCCAATGAGTCCTTGATATTTATTCGTTTTCAGCCAATTTTCTGGATTTTTGAAAATTTCACTTTTTTGTGAAAATATCCACTAAATGAGGGAATAATATTTGTGAGGGTACCCCAGGAGAGTTCCAAATGTGTGTGGGTAGAATATATATCCCACGGGGTAAAATTGAAAAAAGTTTTAAAAAAAAATTTCTTTGACTTAGTCATTTTTCCGGCGTTTATCAGACTTTCAGATAGGGGAAATGTCAGTGTGCGTTCCGATTTCAGTTCCAGAGCGATTCGCCCAATGAGTCCTTGATATTTAGTCGTTTTCAGCCAATTTTCTGGAATTTAGAAAATTTCACTTTTTTGTGAAAATATCCACTAAATGAGGGAATAATATGTGTGAGGGTACCCCAGGAGAGTTCCAAATGTGTGTGGGTAGAATATATATCCCACAGGGGTAAAATTGAAAAAAGTTGAAAAAAATTTTTTTTTGGACTTAGTCATTTTTCCGGCGTTTATCAGACTTTCAGATAGCGGATATGTCAGTGAGCGTTCCGATTTCAGTTCCAGAGCGATTCGCCCAATGAGTCCTTGATATTTAGTCGTTTTCAGCCAATTTTCTGGATTTTTGAAAATTTCACTTTTTTGTGAAAATATCCACTAAATGACGGAATAATATGTGTGAGGGTACCCAAGGAGAGTTCCAAATGTGTGTGGGTCGATTATATATCCCACGGGGGTAAAATTGAAAAAAGTTGAAACATTTTTTTTTTTCTACTTAGTCATTTTTCCTGCGTTTATCAGACTTTCAGATAGGGGGATAAGTCAGTGAGCGTTCCCATTTCAGTTCCAGAGTGATTCGCCCATTGAGTCCTTGATATTTAGTCGTTTTCAGCCAATTTTCTGGATTTTTGAAAATTTCACTTTTTTGTGAAAATATCCACTAAATGAGAGAACAATATGTGTGAGGGTACCCCAGGAGAGTTCCAAATGTGTGTGGGTAGAATATATATCCCACGAGGGTAAAATTGAAAAAAGTTGGAAAAAAAATTTTCTTGGACTTAGTCATTTTTCCGGCGCTTATCAGACTTTCAGATAGGTGAAATGTGAGTGAGCGTTCCGATTTCAGTTCCAGAGTGATTCGCCCAATGAGTCCTTGATATTTAGTCGTTTTCAGCCAATTTTCTGGATTTTTGAAAATTTCACTTTTTTGTGAAAATATCCACTAAATGAGGGAATAATATGTGTGAGGGTACCCCAGGAGAGTTCCAAATGTGTGTGGGTAGAATATATATCCCACGGGGTAAAATTGAAAAAAGTTTTAAAAAAAATTTCTTTGACTTAGTCATTTTTCCGGCGTTTATCAGACTTTCAGATAGGGGAAATGTCAGTGAGCGTTCCGATTTCAGTTCCAGAGCGATTCGCCCAATGAGCCCTTGATATTTAGTCGTTTTCAGACAATTTTCTGGATTTTCGAAAATTTCACTTTTTTTGTGAAAATATCCACTAAATGAGGGAATAATATGTGTGAGGGTACCCCAGGAGAGTTCCAAATGTGTGTGGGTAGAATACATATCCCACCGGGGTAAAATTGAAAAAAGTTGAAAAAAATTTTTTTTTGGACTTAGTCATTTTTCCGGCATTTATCAGACTTTCAGATAGGGGAAATGTCAGTGAGCATTCCGATTTCAGTTCCAGAGCGATTCGCCCAATGAGTCCTTGATATTTAGTCGTTTTCAGCCAATTTTCTGGATTTTTGAAAATTTCACTTTTTTGTGAAAATATCCACTAAATGAGAGAATAATATGTGTGAGGGTACCCCAGGAGAGTTCCAAATGTGTGTGGGTAGAATATATATCCCACAGGGGTAAAATTGAAAAAAGTTGAAAAAAATTTTTTTTTGGACTTAGTCAGTTTTCCGGCGTTTATCAGACTTTCAGAGTGAGCGTTCCGATTTCAGTTCCAGAGCGATTCGCCCAATGAGTCCTTGATATTTAGTCGTTTTCAGCCAATTTTCTGGATTTTTGAGAATTTCACTTTTTTGTGAAAATATCCACTAAATGAGGGAATAATATGTGTGAGGGAACCCCAGGAGAGTTCCAAATGTGCGTGGGTAGGATATAAATCCCACGGGGTAAAATTGAAAAAAGTTTTAAAAAAAATTTCTTTGACTTAGTCATTTTTCCGGCGTTTATCAGACTTTCAGATAGGAGAAATGTCAGTGAGCGTTCCGATTTCAGTTCCAGAGCGATTCGCCCAATGAGCCCTTGATATTTAGTCGTTTTCAGACAATTTTCTGGATTTTTGAAAATTTCACTTTTTTTGTGAAAATATCCACTAAATGAGGGAATAATATGTGTGAGGGTACCCCAGGAGAGTTCCAAATGTGTGTGGGTAGAATATATATCCCACCGGGGTAAAATTGAAAAAAGTTGAAAAAAATTTTTTTTTGGACTTAGTCATTTTTCCGGCATTTATCAGACTTTCAGATAGGGGAAATGTCAGTGAGCATTCCGATTTCAGTTCCAGAGCGATTCGCCCAATGAGTCCTTGATATTTAGTCATTTTCAGCCAATTTTCTGGATTTTTGAAAATTTCACTTTTTTGTGAAAATATCCACTAAATGAGAGAATAATATGTGTGAGGGTACCCCAGGAGAGTTCCAAATGTGTGTGGGTAGAATATATATCCCACAGGGGTAAAATTGAAAAAAGTTGAAAAAAATTTTTTTTTGGACTTAGTCAGTTTTCCGGCGTTTATCAGACTTTCAGAGTGAGCGTTCCGATTTCAGTTCCAGAGCGATTCGCCCAATGAGTCCTTGATATTTAGTCGTTTTCAGCCAATTTTCTGGATTTTTGAAAATTTCACTTTTTTGTGAAAATATCCACTAAATGAGGGAATAATATGTGTGAGGGAACCCCAGGAGAGATCCAAATGTGCGTGGGTAGAATATATATCCCACGGGGGTAAAATTGAAAAAAGTTGAAAATTTTTTTTTTTTTGGACTTAGTCATTTTTCCGGCGTTTATCAGACTTTCAGATAGGGGAAATGTCAGTGAGCGTTCCGTTTTCAGTTCCAGAGCGATTTGCCCAATGACTCCTTGATATTTAGTCGTTTTCAGCCAATTTTCTGGAATTTTCAAAATTTCATTTTTTGGTGAAAATATCCACTAAATGAGGGAATAATATGTGTGAGGGTACCCCAGGAGAGTTCCAAATGTGTGTGGGTAGAATATATATCCCACGGGGATAAAATTGAAAAAAGTTGAAAAAAATTTTTTTTTGGACTTTGTAATTTTTCCGGCGTTTATCAGACTTTCAGATAGGGAAAATGTCAGTGAGCGTTCCGATTTCAGTACCAGAGCGATTCGCCCAATGAGTCCTTGATATTTAGTCGTTTTCAGCCAATTTTCTGGATTTTTAAAAATTTCACTTTTTTGTGAAAATATCCACTAAATGAGGGAATAATATGAGTGAGGGTACCCCAGGAGAGTTCCAAATGTGTGTGGGTAGAATATATATCCCACGAGGGTAAAATTGAAAAAAGTTGAAAAAAAATTTTTTTTGGACTTAGTTTTCCGGCGTTTATCAGACTTTCAGAGTGAGCGTTCCGATTTCAGTTCCAGAGCAATTCGCCCAATGAGTCCTTGATATTTAGTGGTTTTCAGCCAATTTTCTGGATTTTTGAAAATTTCACTTTTTTGTGAAAATATCCACTAAATGAGGGAATAATATGTGTGAGGGTACCCCAGGAGAGTTCCAAATGTGCGTGGGTAGAATATATATCCCACGGGGGTAAAATTGAAAAAAGTTGAAACATTTTTTTTTTTGGACTTAGTCATTTTTCCGTCGTTTATCAGACTTTCAGATAGGGGAAATGTCAGTGAGCGTTCCGATTTCAGTTCCAGAGGGATTCGCCCAATGAGTCCTTGATATTTAGTCGTTTTCAGCCAATTTTCTGGATTTTTGAAAATTTCACTTTTTTGTGAAAATATCCACTAAATGAGGGAATAATATGTGTGAGGGTACCCCAGGAGAGTTCCAAATGTGCGTGGGTAGAATATATATCCCACGGGGGTAAAATTGAAAAAAGTTGAAAAAATTTTTTTTTTGAACTTAGTCATTTTTCCGGCGTTTATCAGACTTTCAGATAGGGGAAATGTGAGTGAGCATTCCGATTTCAGTTCCAGAGCGATTCGCCCAATGAGTCCTTGATATTTAGTCGTTTTCAGCCAATTTTCTGGATTTTTGAAAATTTCACTTTTCTGTGAAAATATCTACTAAATGAGGGAATAATATGTGTGAGGGAACCCCAGGAGAGTTCCAAATGTGCGTGGGTAGAATATATATCCCACGGGGGTAAAATTGAAAAAAGTTGAAAAATTTTTTTTTTTGAACTTAGTCATTTTTCCGGCGTTTATCAGACTTTCAGATAGGGGAAATGTGAGTGAGCATTCCGATTTCAGTTCCAGAGCGATTCGCCCAATGAGTCCTTGATATTTATTCGTTTTCAGCCAATTTTCTGGATTTTTGAAAATTTCACTTTTTTGTGAAAAT
Source organism: Phyllobates terribilis (assembly GCF_046119375.1). Taxonomy (NCBI): domain Eukaryota; kingdom Metazoa; phylum Chordata; class Amphibia; order Anura; family Dendrobatidae; genus Phyllobates; species Phyllobates terribilis. The sequence goes on along the minus strand of NW_027362805.1, from coordinate 7,796,496 downwards.
GTCCACTAAATGAGGGAATAATATGTGTGAGGGTACCCCAGGAGAGTTCCAAATGTGTGTGGGTAGAATATATATCCCACAGGGATAAAATTGAAAAAAGTTGAAAAAAAATTTTTTTGGGACTTAGTCATTTTTCCGTCGTTTATCAGACTTTCAGATAGGGGAATTGTCAGTGAGTGTTCCGATTTCAGTTCCAGAGCAATTCGCCCAATGAGTCCTTGATATTTTGTCGTTTTCAGCCAATTTTCTGGATTTTTGAAAATTTCACTTTTTTGTGAAAATATCCACTAAATGAGGGAATAATATGTGTGAGGGTACCCCAGGAGAGTTCCAAATGTGCGTGGGTAGAATATATATCCCACGGGGGTAAAAGTGAAAAAAGTTGAAAATTTTTTTTTTTTGAACTTAGTCATTTTTCCGGCGTTTATCAGACTTTCAGATAGGGGATATGTGAGTGAGCATTCCGATTTCAGTTCCAGAGTGATTCGCCCAATGAGTCCTTGATATTTATTCGTTTTCAGCCAATTTTCTGGATTTCTGAAAATTTCACTTTTTTGTGAAAATAACCACTAAATGAGGGAATAATATGTGTGAGGGTACCCCAGGAGAGTTCCAAATGTGTGTGGGTAGAATATATATCCCATGGGGTAAAATTGAAAAAAGTTGAAACATTTTTTTTTTTGGACTCAGTCATTTTTCCGGCGTTTATCAGACTTTCAGATAGGGGAAATGTCAGTGAGCGTTCCGATTTCAGTTCCAGAGGGATTCGCCCAATGAGTCCTTGATATTTATTCGTTTTCAGCCAATTTTCTGGATTTTTGAAAATTTCACTTTTTTGTGAAAATAACCACTAAATGAGGGAATAATATGTGTGAGGGTACCCCAGGAGAGTTCCAAATGTGTGTGGGTAGAATATATATCCCACGGGGTAAAATTGAAAAAAGTTGAAACATTTTTTTTTTTGGACTTAGTCATTTTTCCGTCGTTTATCAGACTTTCAGATAGGGGAAATGTGAGTGAGCATTCCGATTTCAGTTCCAGAGCGATTCGCCCAATGAGTCCTTGATATTTAGTCGTTTTCAGCCAATTTTCTGGATTTTTGAAAATTTCACTTTTTTGTGAAAATAACCACTAAATGAGGGAATAATATGTGTGAGGGTACCCCAGGAGAGTTCCAAATGTGTGTGGGTAGAATATATATCCCACGGGGATAAAATTGAAAAAAGTTGAAAAAAAATTTTTTTGGGACTTAGTCATTTTTCCTGCGTTTATCAGACTTTCAGATAGGGGAAATGTCAGTGAGCATTCCGATTTCAGTTCCAGAGCGAGTCGCCCAATGAGTCCTTGATATTTAGTCGTTTTCAGCCAATTTTCTGGATTTTTGAAAATTTCACTTTTTTGTGAAAATATCCACTAAATGAGAGAATAATATGTGTGAGGGTACCCCAGGAGAGTTCCAAATGTGTGTGGGTAGAATATATATCCCACGGGGGTAAAATTGAAAAAAGTTAAAAAAAAATTTTTTTTGGACTTAGTCAGTTTTCCGGCGTTTATCAGACTTTCAGAGTGAGCGTTCCGATTTCAGTTCCAGAGCGATTCGCCCAATGAGTCCTTGATATTTAGTCGTTTTCAGCCAATTTTCTGGATTTTTGAAAATTTCACTTTTCTGTGAAAATATCTACTAAATGAGGGAATAATATGTGTGAGGGAACCCCAGGAGAGTTCCAAATGTGCGTGGGTAGAATATATATCCCACGGGGGTAAAATTGAAAAAAGTTGAAAAATTTTTTTTTTTGGACTTAGTCATTTTTCCGGCGTTTATCAGACTTTCAGATAGGGGAAATGTCAGTGAGCGTTCCGTTTTCAGTTCCAGAGTGATTTGCCCAATGAGTCCTTGATATTTAGTCATTTTCAGCTAATTTTCTGGATTTTTAAAAATTTCACTTTTTTGTGAAAATATCCACTAAATGAGGGAATAATATGTGTGAGGGTACCCCAGGAGAGTTCCAAATGTGTGTGGGTAGAATATATATCCCACAGGGATAAAATTGAAAAAAGTTGAAAAAAAATTTTTTTGGGACTTAGTCATTTTTCCGTCGTTTATCAGACTTTCAGATAGGGGAATTGTCAGTGAGTGTTCCGATTTCAGTTCCAGAGCAATTCGCCCAATGAGTCCTTGATATTTAGTCGTTTTCAGCCAATTTTCTGGATTTTTGAAAATTTCACTTTTTTGTGAAAATATCCACTAAATGAGGGAATAATATGTGTGAGGGTACCCCAGGAGAGTTCCAAATGTGCGTGGGTAGAATATATATCCCACGGGGGTAAAATTGAAAAAAGTTGAAAAATTTTTTTTTTTGAACTTAGTCATTTTTCCGGCGTTTATCAGACTTTCAGATAGGGGATATGTGAGTGAGCATTCCGATTTCAGTTCCAGAGTGATTCGCCCAATGAGTCCTTGATATTTATTCGTTTTCAGCCAATTTTCTGGATTTCTGAAAATTTCACTTTTTTGTGAAAATAACCACTAAATGAGGGAATAATATGTGTGAGGGTACCCCAGGAGAGTTCCAAATGTGTGTGGGTAGAATATATATCCCATGGGGTAAAATTGAAAAAAGTTGAAACATTTTTTTTTTTGGACTTAGTCATTTTTCCGGCGTTTATCAGACTTTCAGATAGGGGAAATGTCAGTGAGCGTTCCGATTTCAGTTCCAGAGGGATTCGCCCAATGAGTCCTTGATATTTATTCGTTTTCAGCCAATTTTCTGGATTTTTGAAAATTTCACTTTTTTGTGAAAATAACCACTAAATGAGGGAATAATATCTGTGAGGGTACCCCAGGAGAGTTCCAAATGTGTGTGGGTAGAATATATATCCCACGGGGTAAAATTGAAAAAAGTTGAAACATTTTTTTTTTTGGACTTAGTCATTTTTCCGTCGTTTATCAGACTTTCAGATAGGGGAAATGTGAGTGAGCATTCCGATTTCAGTTCCAGAGCGATTCGCCCAATGAGTCCTTGATATTTAGTCGTTTTCAGCCAATTTTCTGGATTTTTGAAAATTTCACTTTTTTGTGAAAATATCCACTAAATGAGAGAATAATATGTGTGAGGGTACCCCAGGAGAGTTCCAAATGTGTGTGGGTAGAATATATATCCCACGGGGGTAAAATTGAAAAAAGTTAAAAAAAAATTTTTTTTGGACTTAGTCAGTTTTCCGGCGTTTATCAGACTTTCAGAGTGAGCGTTCCGATTTCAGTTCCAGAGCGATTCGCCCAATGAGTCCTTGATATTTAGTCGTTTTCAGCCAATTCTCTGGATTTTTAAAAATTTCACTTTTTTGTGAAAATATCCACTAAATGAGGGAATAATATGTGTGAGAGTACCCCAGGAGAGTTCCAAATGTGTGTAGGTAGAATATATATCCCACGGGGGTAAAATTTAAAAAAGTTGAAAAAAAATTTTTTTGGGACTTAGTCATTTTTCTGGCGTTTATCAGACTTTCAGATAGGGGAAATGTGAGTGAGCATTCCGATTTCAGTTCCAGAGTTATTCGCCCAATGAGTCCTTGATATTTAGTCGTTTTCAGCCAATTTTCTGGATTTTTGAAAATTTCACTTTTTTGTGAAAATAACCACTAAATGAGGGAATAATATGTGTGAGGGTACCCCAGGAGAGTTCCAAATGTGTGTGGGTAGAATATATATCCCACGGGGTAAAATTGAAAAAAGTTGAAACATTTTTTTTTTTGGACTTAGTCATTTTTCCGTCGTTTATCAGACTTTCAGATAGGGGAAATGTCAGTGAGCGTTCCGATTTCAGTTCCAGAGGGATTCGCCCAATGAGTCCTTGATATTTAGTCGTTTTCAGCCAATTTTCTGGATTTTTGAAAATTTCACTTTTTTGTGAAAATAACCACTAAATGAGGGAATAATATGTGTGAGGGTACCCCAGGAGAGTTCCAAATGTGTGTGGGTAGAATTTATATCCCACGGGGGTAAAATTGAAAAAAGTTGAAACAATTTTTTTTTGGATTTAGTCATTTTTCCGGCGTTTATCAGACTTTCAGATAGGGGAAATGTCAGAGAGCGTTCCGATTTCAGTTCCAGAGTGATCTGCCCAATGAGTCCTTGATATTTAGTCATTTTCAGCCAATTTTCTGGATTTTTAAAAATTTCACTTTTTTGTGAAAATATCCATTAAATGAGGGAATAATATGTGTGAGGGTACCCCAGGAGAGTTCCAAATGTGTGTGAGTAGAATATATATCCCACAGGGGTAAAATTGAAAAAAGTTGAAAAAAAAATTTTTTGGGACTTAGTCATTTTTCTGGCGTTTATCAGACTTTCAGATAGGGGAAATGTGAGTGAGCATTCCGATTTCAGTTCCAGAGCGATTCGCCCAATGAGTCCTTGATATTTAGTCGTTTTCAGCCAATTTTCTGGATTTTTGAAAATTTCACTTTTTTGTGAAAATAACCACTAAATGAGGGAATAATATGTGTGAGGGTACCCCAGGAGAGTTCCAAATGTGTGTGGGTAGAATATATATCCCACGGGGTAAAATTGAAAAAAGTTGAAACATTTTTTTTTTTGGACTTAGTCATTTTTCTGTCGTTTATCAGACTTTCAGATAGAGGAAATGTCAGTGAGCGTTCCGATTTCAGCTCCAGAGGGATTCGCCCAATGAGTCCTTGATATTTAGTCGTTTTCAGCCAATTTTCTGGATTTTTGAAAATTTCACTTTTTTGTGAAAATATCCACTAAATGAGGGAATAATATGTGTGAGGGTACCCCAGGAGAGTTCCAAATGTGCGTGGGTAGAATATATATCCCACGGGGGTAAAATTGAAAAAAGTTGAAAACATTTTTTTTTTGAACTTAGTCATTTTTCCGGCGTTTATCATACTTTCAGATAGGGGAAATGTGAGTGAGCATTCCGATTTCAGTTCCAGAGCGATTCGCCCAATGAGTCCTTGATATTTAGTCGTTTTCAGCCAATTTTATGGAATTTTGAAAATTTCACTTTTTTGTGAAAATATCCACTAAATGAGGGAATAATATGTGTGAGGGTACCCCAGGAGAGTTCCAAATGTGTGTGGGTAGAATATATATCCCACGGGGATAAAATTGAAAAAAGTTGAAAAAAAATTTTTTTGGGACTTAGTCATTTTTCCTGCGTTTATCAGACTTTCAGATAGGGGAAATGTCAGTGAGCATTCCGATTTCAGTTCCAGAGCGAGTCGCCCAATGAGTCCTTGATATTTAGTCGTTTTCAGCCAATTTTCTGGATTTTTGAAAATTTCACTTTTTTGTGAAAATATCCACTAAATGAGAGAATAATATGTGTGAGGGTACCCCAGGAGAGTTCCAAATGTGTGTGGGTAGAATATATATCCCACGGGGGTAAAATTGAAAAAAGTTAAAAAAAAATTTTTTTTGGACTTAGTCAGTTTTCCGGCGTTTATCAGACTTTCAGAGTGAGCGTTCCGATTTCAGTTCCAGAGCAATTCGCCCAATGAGTCCTTGATATTTATTCGTTTTCAGCCAATTTTCTGGATTTTTGAAAATTTCACTTTTTTGTGAAAATATCCACTAAATGAGGGAATAATATGTGTGAGGGTACCCCAGGAGAGTTCCAAATGTGCGTGGGTAGAATATATATCCCACGGGGGTAAAATTGAAAAAAGTTGAAAATTTTTTTTTTTTTGGACTTAGTCATTTTTCCGGCGTTTATCAGACTTTCAGATAGGGGAAATGTCAGTGAGCGTTCCGTTTTCAGTTCCAGAGTGATTTGCCCAATGAGTCCTTGATATTTAGTCATTTTCAGCTAATTTTCTGGATTTTTTAAAATTTCACTTTTTTGTGAAAATATCCACTAAATGAGGGAATAATATGTGTGAGGGTACCCCAGGAGAGTTCCAAATGTGCGTGGGTAGAATATATATCCCACGGGGGTAAAATTGAAAAAAGTTGAAAATTTTTTTTTTTTTAACTTAGTCATTTTTCCGGCGTTTATCAGACTTTCAGATAGGGGATATGTGAGTGAGCATTCCCATTTCAGTTCCAGAGTGATTCGCCCAATGAGTCCTTGATATTTATTCGTTTTCAGCCAATTTTCTGGATTTCTGAAAATTTCACTTTTTTGTGAAAATAACCACTAAATGAGGGAATAATATGTGTGAGGGTACCCCAGGAGAGTTCCAAATGTGTGTGGGTAGAATATATATCCCATGGGGTAAAATTGAAAAAAGTTGAAACATTTTTTTTTTTGGACTTAGTCATTTTTCCGGCGTTTATCAGAGTTTCAGATAGGGGAAATGTCAGTGAGCGTTCCGATTTCAGTTCCAGAGGGATTCGCCCAATGAGTCCTTGATATTTATTCGTTTTCAGCCAATTTTCTGGATTTTTGAAAATTTCACTTTATTGTGAAAATATCCACTAAATGAGGGAATAATATGTGTGAGGGTACCCCAGGAGAGTTCCAAATGTGCGTGGGTAGAATATATATCCCACGGGGGTAAAATTGAAAAAAGTTGAAAAAAATTTTTTTTTGAACTTAGTCATTTTTCCGGCGTTTATCAGACTTTCAGATAGGGGAAATGTGAGTGAGCATTCCGATTTCAGTTCCAGAGCGATTCGCCCAATGAGTCCTTGATATTTAGTCGTTTTCAGCCAATTTTCTGGATTTTTGAAAATTTCACTTTTTTGTGAAAATAACCACTAAATGAGGGAATAATATGTGTGAGGGTACCCCAGGAGAGTTCCAAATGTGTGTGGGTAGAATATATATCCCACGGGGTAAAATTGAAAAAAGTTGAAACATTTTTTTTTTTGGACTTAGTCATTTTTCCGGCGTTTATCAGACTTTCAGATAGGGGAAATGTCAGTGAGCGTTCCGATTTCAGTTCCAGAGGGATTCGCCCAATGAGTCCTTGATATTTAGTCGTTTTCAGCCAATTTTCTGGATTTTTAAAAATTTCACTTTTTTGTGAAAATATCCACTAAATGAGGGAATAATATGTGTGAGGGTACCCCAGGAGAGTTCCAAATGTGTGTAGGTAGAATATATATCCCACGGGGGTAAAATTTAAAAAAGTTGAAAAAAAATTTTTTTTGGCCTTAGTCATTTTTCCTGCGTTTATCAGACTTTCAGATAGGGGAAATGTGAGTGAGCGTTCCGATTTCAGTTTCAGAGCGATTCGCCCAATGAGTCCTTGATATTTAGTCGTTTTCAGCCAATTTTCTGGATTTTTAAAAATTTCACTTTTTTGTGAAAATATCCACTAAATGAGGGAATAATATGTGTGAGGGTACCCCAGGAGAGTTCCAAATGTGCGTGGGTAGAATATATATCCCACGGGGGTAAAATTGAAAAAAGTTGAAAACATTTTTTTTTTGAACTTAGTCATTTTTCCGGCGTTTATCAGACTTTCAGATAGGGGAAATGTGAGTGAGCATTCCGATTTCAGTTCCAGAGCGATTCGCCCAATGAGTCCTTGATATTTAGTCGTTTTCAGCCAATTTTATGGAATTTTGAAAATTTCACTTTTTTGTGAAAATATCCACTAAATGAGGGAATAATATGTGTGAGGGTACCCCAGGAGAGTTCCAAATGTGTGTGGGTAGAATATATATCCTACGGGGATAAAATTGAAAAAAGTTGAAAAAAAATTTTTTTGGGACTTAGTCATTTTTCCTGCGTTTATCAGACTTTCAGATAGGGGAAATGTCAGTGAGCATTCCGATTTCAGTTCCAGAGCGAGTCGCCCAATGAGTCCTTGATATTTAGTCGTTTTCAGCCAATTTTCTGGATTTTTGAAAATTTCACTTTTTTGTGAAAATATCTACTAAATGAGGGAATAATATGTGTGAGGGAACCCCAGGAGAGTTCCAAATGTGCGTGGGTAGAATATATATCCCACGGGGGTAAAATTGAAAAAAGTTGAAAAATTTTTTTTTTTGAACTTAGTCATTTTTCCGGCGTTTATCAGACTTTCAGATAGGGGAAATGTGAGTGAGCATTCCGATTTCAGTTCCAGAGCAATTCGCCCAATGAGTCCTTGATATTTATTCGTTTTCAGCCAATTTTCTGGATTTTTGAAAATTTCACTTTTTTGTGAAAATATCCACTAAATGAGGGAATAATATGTGTGAGGGTACCCCAGGAGAGTTCCAAATGTGCGTGGGTAGAATATATATCCCACGGGGGTAAAATTGAAAAAAGTTGAAAATTTTTTTTTTTTTGGACTTAGTCATTTTTCCGGCGTTTATCAGACTTTCAGATAGGGGAAATGTCAGTGAGCGTTCCGTTTTCAGTTCCAGAGTGATTTGCCCAATGAGTCCTTGATATTTAGTCATTTTCAGCTAATTTTCTGGATTTTTTAAAATTTCACTTTTTTGTGAAAATATCCACTAAATGAGGGAATAATATGTGTGAGGGTACCCCAGGAGAGTTCCAAATGTGCGTGGGTAGAATATATATCCCACGGGGGTAAAATTGAAAAAAGTTGAAAATTTTTTTTTTTTTAACTTAGTCATTTTTCCGGCGTTTATCAGACTTTCAGATAGGGGATATGTGAGTGAGCATTCCCATTTCAGTTCCAGAGTGATTCGCCCAATGAGTCCTTGATATTTATTCGTTTTCAGCCAATTTTCTGGATTTCTGAAAATTTCACTTTTTTGTGAAAATAACCACTAAATGAGGGAATAATATGTGTGAGGGTACCCCAGGAGAGTTCCAAATGTGTGTGGGTAGAATATATATCCCATGGGGTAAAATTGAAAAAAGTTGAAACATTTTTTTTTTTGGACTTAGTCATTTTTCCGGCGTTTATCAGAGTTTCAGATAGGGGAAATGTCAGTGAGCGTTCCGATTTCAGTTCCAGAGGGATTCGCCCAATGAGTCCTTGATATTTATTCGTTTTCAGCCAATTTTCTGGATTTTTGAAAATTTCACTTTATTGTGAAAATATCCACTAAATGAGGGAATAATATGTGTGAGGGTACCCCAGGAGAGTTCCAAATGTGCGTGGGTAGAATATATATCCCACGGGGGTAAAATTGAAAAAAGTTGAAAAAAATTTTTTTTTGAACTTAGTCATTTTTCCGGCGTTTATCAGACTTTCAGATAGGGGAAATGTGAGTGAGCATTCCGATTTCAGTTCCAGAGCGATTCGCCCAATGAGTCCTTGATATTTAGTCGTTTTCAGCCAATTTTCTGGATTTTTGAAAATTTCACTTTTTTGTGAAAATAACCACTAAATGAGGGAATAATATGTGTGAGGGTACCCCAGGAGAGTTCCAAATGTGTGTGGGTAGAATATATATCCCACGGGGTAAAATTGAAAAAAGTTGAAACATTTTTTTTTTTGGACTTAGTCATTTTTCCGGCGTTTATCAGACTTTCAGATAGGGGAAATGTCAGTGAGCGTTCCGATTTCAGTTCCAGAGGGATTCGCCCAATGAGTCCTTGATATTTAGTCGTTTTCAGCCAATTTTCTGGATTTTTAAAAATTTCACTTTTTTGTGAAAATATCCACTAAATGAGGGAATAATATGTGTGAGGGTACCCCAGGAGAGTTCCAAATGTGTGTAGGTAGAATATATATCCCACGGGGGTAAAATTTAAAAAAGTTGAAAAAAAATTTTTTTTGGCCTTAGTCATTTTTCCTGCGTTTATCAGACTTTCAGATAGGGGAAATGTGAGTGAGCGTTCCGATTTCAGTTTCAGAGCGATTCGCCCAATGAGTCCTTGATATTTAGTCGTTTTCAGCCAATTTTCTGGATTTTTAAAAATTTCACTTTTTTGTGAAAATATCCACTAAATGAGGGAATAATATGTGTGAGGGTACCCCAGGAGAGTTCCAAATGTGCGTGGGTAGAATATATATCCCACGGGGGTAAAATTGAAAAAAGTTGAAAACATTTTTTTTTTGAACTTAGTCATTTTTCCGGCGTTTATCAGACTTTCAGATAGGGGAAATGTGAGTGAGCATTCCGATTTCAGTTCCAGAGCGATTCGCCCAATGATTCCTTGATATTTAGTCGTTTTCAGCCAATTTTATGGAATTTTGAAAATTTCACTTTTTTGTGAAAATATCCACTAAATGAGGGAATAATATGTGTGAGGGTACCCCAGGAGAGTTCCAAATGTGTGTGGGTAGAATATATATCCTACGGGGATAAAATTGAAAAAAGTTGAAAAAAAATTTTTTTGGGACTTAGTCATTTTTCCTGCGTTTATCAGACTTTCAGATAGGGGAAATGTCAGTGAGCATTCCGATTTCAGTTCCAGAGCGAGTCGCCCAATGAGTCCTTGATATTTAGTCGTTTTCAGCCAATTTTCTGGATTTTTGAAAATTTCACTTTTTTGTGAAAATATCTACTAAATGAGGGAATAATATGTGTGAGGGAACCCCAGGAGAGTTCCAAATGTGTGTGGGTAGAATATATATCCCACGGGGGTAAAATTGAAAAAAGTTAAAAAAAAATTTTTTTTGGACTTAGTCAGTTTTCCGGCGTTTATCAGACTTTCAGAGTGAGCGTTCCGATTTCAGTTCCAGAGCGATTCGCCCAATCAGTCCTTGATATTTAGTCGTTTTCAGCCAATTTTCTGGATTTTTGAAAATTTCACTTTTTTTGTGAAAATATCTACTAAATGAGGGAATAATATGTGTGAGGGAACCCCAGGAGAGTTCCAAATGTGCGTGGGTAGAATATATATCCCACGGGGGTAAAATTGAAAAAAGTTGAAAAATTTTTTTTTTTTGAACTTAGTCATTTTTCCGGCGTTTATCAGACTTTCAGATAGGGGAAATGTGAGTGAGCATTCCGATTTCAGTTCCAGAGCAATTCGCCCAATGAGTCCTTGATATTTATTCGTTTTCAGCCAATTTTCTGGATTTTTGAAAATTTCACTTTTTTGTGAAAATATCCACTAAATGAGGGAATAATATGTGTGAGGGTACCCCAGGAGAGTTCCAAATGTGCGTGGGTAGAATATATATCCCACGGGGGTAAAATTGAAAAAAGTTGAAAATTTTTTTTTTTTTGGACTTAGTCATTTTTCCGGCGTTTATCAGACTTTCAGATAGGGGAAATGTCAGTGAGCGTTCCATTTTCAGTTCCAGAGTGATTTGCCCAATGAGTCCTTGATATTTAGTCATTTTCAGCTAATTTTCTGGATTTTTTAAAATTTCACTTTTTTGTGAAAATATCCACTAAATGAGGGAATAATATGTGTGAGGGTACCCCAGGAGAGTTCCAAATGTGTGTGGGTAGAATTTATATCCCACGGGGGTAAAATTGAAAAAAGTTGAAACAATTTTTTTTTGGGACTTAGTTATTTTTCCGGCGTTTATCAGACTTTCAGATAGGGGAAATGTCAGTGAGCGTTCCGATTTCAGTTCCAGAGTGATTTGCCCAATGAGTCCTTGATATTTAGTCATTTTCAGCCAATTTCCTGGATTTTTAAAAATTTCACTTTTTTGTGAAAATATCCATTAAATGAGGGAATAATATGTGTGAGGGTACCCCAGGAGAGTTCCAAATGTGTGTGAGTAGAATATATATCCCACAGGGGTAAAATTGAAAAAAGTTGAAAAAAAATTTTTTTGGGACTTAGTCATTTTTCTGGCGTTTATCAGACTTTCAGATAGGGGAAATGTGAGTGAGCATTCCCATTTCAGTTCCAGAGTTATTCGCCCAATGAGTCCTTGATATTTAGTCGTTTTCAGCCAATTTTCTGGATTTTTGAAAATTTCACTTTTTTGTTAAAATATCCACTAAATGAGGGAATAATATGTGTGAGGGTACCCCAGGAGAGTTCCAAATGTGCGTGGGTAGAATATATATCCCACGGGGGTAAAATTGAAAAAAGTTGAAAAAATTTTTTTTTTGGACTTAGTCATTTTTCCGTCGTTTATCAGACTTTCAGATAGGGGAAATGTCAGTGAGCGTTCCGATTTCAGTTCCAGAGGGATTCGCCCAATGAGTCCTTGATATTTAGTCGTTTTCAGCCAATTTTCTGGATTTTTGAAAATTTCACTTTTTTGTGAAAATATCCACTAAATGAGGGAATAATATGTGTGAGGGTACCCCAGGAGAGTTCCAAATGTGCGTGGGTAGAATATATATCCCACGGGGGTAAAATTGAAAAAAGTTGAAAAAAAATTTTTTTTTTGGGACTTAGTCATTTTTCCGGCGTTTATCAGACTTTCAGATAGGGGAAATGTGAGTGAGCATTCCGATTTCAGTTCCAGAGCGATTCGCCCAATGAGTCTTTGATATTTAGTCGTTTTCAGCCAATTTTCTGGATTTTTGAAAATGTCACTTTTTTGTGAAAATATCCACTAAATGACGGAATAACATGTGTGAGGGTACCCCAGGAGAGTTCCAAATGTGTGTGGGAAGAATATATATCCCACGGGGTAAAATTGAAAAAAGTTGAAAAAATTTTTTTGGGCACTTAGTCATTTTTCCGGCGTTTATCAGACTTTCAGAGAGGGGAAATGTGAGTGAGCGTTCCGATTTCAGTTCCAGAGCGATTCGCCCAATGAGTCCTTGATATTTAGTCGTTTTCAGCCAATTTTCTGGATTTTTGAAAATTTCACTTTTTTGTGAAAATGTCCACTAAATGACGGAATAATATGTGTGAGGGTACCCAAGGAGAGTTCCAAATGTGTGTGGGTAGAATATGTATCCCACGGGGATAAAATTGAAAAAAGTTGAAAAATTATTTTTTTTGAACTTAGTCATTTTTCCGGCGTTTATCAGACTTTCAGATAGGGGAAATGTGAGTGAGCGTTCCGATTTCAGTTTCAGAGCGATTCGCCCAATGAGTCCTTGATATTAAGTCGTTTTCAGCCAATTTCTGGATTTTTAAAAATTTCACTTTTTTGTGAAAATATCCACTAAATGAGGGAATAATATGTGTGAGGGTACCCCAGGAGAGTTCCAAATGTGTGTGGGTAGAATATATATCCCACAGGGGTAAAATTGAAAAAAGTTGAAAAAATTTTTTTTTGGGACTTAGTCATTTTTCCGTCGTTTATCAGACTTTCAGATAGGGGAATTGTCAGTGAGCGTTCCGATTTCAGTTCCAGAGCGATTCGCCCAATGAGTCCTTGATATTTAGTCGTTTTCAGCCAATTTTCTGGATTTTTTGAAAATTTCACTTTTTTGTGAAAATATCCACTAAAGGAGGGAATAATATGTGTGAGGGTACCCCAGGAGAGTTCCAAATGTGTGTGGGTAGAATATATATCCCACGGAGGTAAAATTGAAAAAAGTTGAAAATTTTTTTTTTTTTGGACTTAGTCATTTTTCCGTCGTTTATCAGACTTTCAGATAGGGGAAATGTCAGTGAGTGTTCCGATTTCAGTTCCAGAGCGATTCGCCCAATGAGTCCTTGATATTTAGTCGTTTTCAGCCAATTTTCTGGATTTTTAAAAATTTCACTTTTTTGTGAAAATATCCACTAAATGAGGGAATAATATGTGTGAGGGTACCCCAGGAGAGTTCCAAATGTGTGTGGGTAGAATATATATCCCACGGGGGTAAAATTGAAAAAAGTTAAAAATTTTTTTTTTTTGAACTTAGTCATTTTTCCGGCGTTTATTAGACTTTCAGATAGGGGAAATGTGAGTGAGCATTCTGATTTCAGTTCCAGAGCGATTCGCCCAATGAGTCCTTGATATTTAGTCGTTTTCAGCCAATTTTCTGGATTTTTGAAAATTTCACTTTTTTGTGAAAATATCCACTAAATGAGGGAATAATATGTGTGAGGGTACCCCAGGAGAGTTCCAAATGTGTGTGGGTAGAATATATATCCCACAGGGGTAAAATTGAAAAAAGTTGAAAAAAATTTTTTTTGGGACTTAGGCTGTTTGCCCACGTAGCATTTTTCAAGCGTATATGCTGCGGAATTTCCGCAGCATAAACGCTTGAAAAACGCATGTATATCCGCACCCCATGGTCCCCAATGGGATTCCGCAAGTTCTATGCACATGCTGCGGATTTTTCCGCAGCGTTTATGCCGCGTTCAAAAATCCGCAGCATGTCATTTAATTTTGCGTTTCCGCAAGCGGAATTGCCTTTGTCCAATGCATAAAAAACGCAAGGCAATTCCGCATGTGGAAAACGCGTGATAAACGCGCGAAAAATGCGCGATAAACGCGTGCGGAATTCCGCATGCGTTTTTCCAGGAGAGGACTTGCATTTATGCAGCAGAAATTTTCTGCTTCATAAATGCAACGTGGGCACATAGCCTTAGTCATTTTTCCGTCGTTTATCAGACTTTCAGATAGGGGAATTGTCAGTGAGCGTTCCGATTTCAGTTCCAGAGCGATTCGCCCAATGAGTCCTTGATATTTAGTCGTTTTCAGCCAATTTTCTGGATTTTTGAAAATTTCACTTTTTTGTGAAAATATCCACTAAATGAGGGAATAATATGTGTGAGGGTACCCCAGGAGAGTTCCAAATGTGTGTGGGTAGAATATATATCCCACGGAGGTAAAATTGAAAAAAGTTGAAAATTTTTTTTTTTTTGACTTAGCCATTTTTCCGGCGTTTATCAGACTTTCAGATAGGGGAAATGTGAGTGAGCGTTCCGATTTCAGTTCCAGAGCGATTCGCCCAATGAGTCTTTGATATTTAGTCGTTTTCAGCCAATTTTCTGGATTTTTGAAAATTTCACTTTTTTGTGAAAATATCCACTAAATGAGGGAATAATATGTGGGAGGGTACCCCAGGAGAGTTCCAAATGTGTGTGGGTAGAATATATATCCCACAGGGGTAAAATTGAAAAAAGTTGAAAAAAAAATTTTTTGGGACTTAGTCATTTTTCCGTCGTTTATCAGACTTTCAGAAAGGGGAATTGTCAGTGAGCATTCTGATTTCAGTTCCAGAGCGATTCGCACAATGAGTCCTTGATATTTAGTCGTTTTCAGCCAATTTTCAGGATTTTGGAAAATTTCACTTTTTTGTGAAAATATCCACTAAATGAGGGAATAATATGTGTGAGGGTACCCCAGGAGAGTTCCAAACGTGTGTGGGTAGAGTATATATCCCACGGAGGTAAAATTGAAAAAAGTTGAAAAATTATTTTTTTTTGGACTTAGTCATTTTCCGGCGTTTATCAGACTTTCAGATAGGGGAAATGTCAGTGAGTGTTCCGATTTCAGTTCCAGAGTGATTCGCCCAATGAGTCCTTGATATTTAGTCGATTTCAGCCAATTTTCTGGATTTTTAAAAATTTCACTTTTTTGTGAAAATATCCACTAAATGAGGGAATAATATGTGTGAGGGTACCCCAGGAGAGTTCCAAATTTGTGTGGGTAGAATATATATCCCACAGGGGTAAAATTGAAAAAAGTTGAAAAAAAATTTTTTTGGGGCTTAGTCATTTTTCCGTCGTTTATCAGACTTTCAGATAGGGGAAATGTGAGTGAGCATTCCGATTTCAGTTCCAGAGCGATTCGCCCAATGAGTCCTTGATATTTAGTCGTTTTCAGCCAATTTTCTGGATTTTTGAAAATTTCACTTTTTTGTGAAAATATCCACTAAATGACGGAATAATATGTGTGAGGGTACCCCAGGAGAGTTCCAAATGTGTGTGGGTAGAATATATATCCCACGGGGGCAAAATTGAAAAAAGTTGAAAAAAAATTTTTTTTTGGACTTAGTCATTTTTCCGGCGTTTATTAGACTTTCAGATAGGGGAAATGTGAGTGAGCATTCTGATTTCAGTTCCAGAGCGATTCACCCAATGAGTCCTTGATATTTAGTCGTTTTCAGCCAATTTTCTGGATTTTTGAAAATTTCACTTTTTTGTGAAAATATCCACTAAATGAGGGAATAATATGTGTGAGGGTACCCCAGGAGAGTTCCAAATGTGTGTGGGTAGAATATATATCCCACAGGGGTAAAATTGAAAAAAGTTGAAAAAAATTTTTTTTGGGACTTAGGCTGTGTGCCCACGTAGCATTTTTCAAGCGTATATGCTGCGGAATTTCCGCAGCGTAAACGCTTGAAAAACGCATGTATATCCGCACCCCATGGTCCCCAATGGGATTCCGCAAGTTCTATGCACATGCTGCGGATTTTTCCGCAGCGTTTATGCCGCGTTCAAAAATCCGCAGCATGTCATTTAATTTTGCGTTTCCGCAAGCGGAATTGCCTTTGTCCAATGCGTAAAAAACGCAAGGCAATTCCGCATGTGGAAAACGCGTGATAAACGCGCGAAAAATGCGCGATAAACGCGTGCGGAATTCCGCATGCGTTTTTCCAGGAGAGGACTTGCATTTATGCAGCAGAAATTTTCTGCTTCATAAATGCAACGTGGGCACATAGCCTTAGTCATTTTTCCGGCGTTTATCAGACTTTCAGATAGGGGAAATGTGAGTGAGCATTCCGATTTCAGTTCCAGAGCAATTCGCCCAATGAGTCCTTGATATTTATTCGTTTTCAGCCAATTTTCTGGATTTTTGAAAATTTCACTTTTTTGTGAAAATATCCACTAAATGAGGGAATAATATGTGTGAGGGTACCCCAGGAGAGTTCCAAATGTGCGTGGGTAGAATATATATCCCACGGGGGTAAAATTGAAAAAAGTTGAAAATTTTTTTTTTTTTGGACTTAGTCATTTTTCCGGCGTTTATCAGACTTTCAGATAGGGGAAATGTCAGTGAGCGTTCCATTTTCAGTTCCAGAGTGATTTGCCCAATGAGTCCTTGATATTTAGTCATTTTCAGCTAATTTTCTGGATTTTTTAAAATTTCACTTTTTTGTGAAAATATCCACTAAATGAGGGAATAATATGTGTGAGGGTACCCCAGGAGAGTTCCAAATGTGTGTGGGTAGAATTTATATCCCACGGGGGTAAAATTGAAAAAAGTTGAAACAATTTTTTTTTGGGACTTAGTTATTTTTCCGGCGTTTATCAGACTTTCAGATAGGGGAAATGTCAGTGAGCGTTCCGATTTCAGTTCCAGAGTGATTTGCCCAATGAGTCCTTGATATTTAGTCATTTTCAGCCAATTTCCTGGATTTTTAAAAATTTCACTTTTTTGTGAAAATATCCATTAAATGAGGGAATAATATGTGTGAGGGTACCCCAGGAGAGTTCCAAATGTGTGTGAGTAGAATATATATCCCACAGGGGTAAAATTGAAAAAAGTTGAAAAAAAATTTTTTTGGGACTTAGTCATTTTTCTGGCGTTTATCAGACTTTCAGATAGGGGAAATGTGAGTGAGCATTCCCATTTCAGTTCCAGAGTTATTCGCCCAATGAGTCCTTGATATTTAGTCGTTTTCAGCCAATTTTCTGGATTTTTGAAAATTTCACTTTTTTGTTAAAATATCCACTAAATGAGGGAATAATATGTGTGAGGGTACCCCAGGAGAGTTCCAAATGTGCGTGGGTAGAATATATATCCCACGGGGGTAAAATTGAAAAAAGTTGAAAAAATTTTTTTTTTGGACTTAGTCATTTTTCCGTCGTTTATCAGACTTTCAGATAGGGGAAATGTCAGTGAGCGTTCCGATTTCAGTTCCAGAGGGATTCGCCCAATGAGTCCTTGATATTTAGTCGTTTTCAGCCAATTTTCTGGATTTTTGAAAATTTCACTTTTTTGTGAAAATATCCACTAAATGAGGGAATAATATGTGTGAGGGTACCCCAGGAGAGTTCCAAATGTGCGTGGGTAGAATATATATCCCACGGGGGTAAAATTGAAAAAAGTTGAAAAAAAATTTTTTTTTTGGGACTTAGTCATTTTTCCGGCGTTTATCAGACTTTCAGATAGGGGAAATGTGAGTGAGCATTCCGATTTCAGTTCCAGAGCGATTCGCCCAATGAGTCTTTGATATTTAGTCGTTTTCAGCCAATTTTCTGGATTTTTGAAAATGTCACTTTTTTGTGAAAATATCCACTAAATGACGGAATAACATGTGTGAGGGTACCCCAGGAGAGTTCCAAATGTGTGTGGGAAGAATATATATCCCACGGGGTAAAATTGAAAAAAGTTGAAAAAATTTTTTTGGGCACTTAGTCATTTTTCCGGCGTTTATCAGACTTTCAGAGAGGGGAAATGTGAGTGAGCGTTCCGATTTCAGTTCCAGAGCGATTCGCCCAATGAGTCCTTGATATTTAGTCGTTTTCAGCCAATTTTCTGGATTTTTGAAAATTTCACTTTTTTGTGAAAATGTCCACTAAATGACGGAATAATATGTGTGAGGGTACCCAAGGAGAGTTCCAAATGTGTGTGGGTAGAATATGTATCCCACGGGGATAAAATTGAAAAAAGTTGAAAAATTATTTTTTTTGAACTTAGTCATTTTTCCGGCGTTTATCAGACTTTCAGATAGGGGAAATGTGAGTGAGCGTTCCGATTTCAGTTTCAGAGCGATTCGCCCAATGAGTCCTTGATATTAAGTCGTTTTCAGCCAATTTCTGGATTTTTAAAAATTTCACTTTTTTGTGAAAATATCCACTAAATGAGGGAATAATATGTGTGAGGGTACCCCAGGAGAGTTCCAAATGTGTGTGGGTAGAATATATATCCCACAGGGGTAAAATTGAAAAAAGTTGAAAAAATTTTTTTTTGGGACTTAGTCATTTTTCCGTCGTTTATCAGACTTTCAGATAGGGGAATTGTCAGTGAGCGTTCCGATTTCAGTTCCAGAGCGATTCGCCCAATGAGTCCTTGATATTTAGTCGTTTTCAGCCAATTTTCTGGATTTTTTGAAAATTTCACTTTTTTGTGAAAATATCCACTAAAGGAGGGAATAATATGTGTGAGGGTACCCCAGGAGAGTTCCAAATGTGTGTGGGTAGAATATATATCCCACGGAGGTAAAATTGAAAAAAGTTGAAAATTTTTTTTTTTTTGGACTTAGTCATTTTTCCGTCGTTTATCAGACTTTCAGATAGGGGAAATGTCAGTGAGTGTTCCGATTTCAGTTCCAGAGCGATTCGCCCAATGAGTCCTTGATATTTAGTCGTTTTCAGCCAATTTTCTGGATTTTTAAAAATTTCACTTTTTTGTGAAAATATCCACTAAATGAGGGAATAATATGTGTGAGGGTACCCCAGGAGAGTTCCAAATGTGTGTGGGTAGAATATATATCCCACGGGGGTAAAATTGAAAAAAGTTAAAAATTTTTTTTTTTTGAACTTAGTCATTTTTCCGGCGTTTATTAGACTTTCAGATAGGGGAAATGTGAGTGAGCATTCTGATTTCAGTTCCAGAGCGATTCGCCCAATGAGTCCTTGATATTTAGTCGTTTTCAGCCAATTTTCTGGATTTTTGAAAATTTCACTTTTTTGTGAAAATATCCACTAAATGAGGGAATAATATGTGTGAGGGTACCCCAGGAGAGTTCCAAATGTGTGTGGGTAGAATATATATCCCACAGGGGTAAAATTGAAAAAAGTTGAAAAAAATTTTTTTTGGGACTTAGGCTGTTTGCCCACGTAGCATTTTTCAAGCGTATATGCTGCGGAATTTCCGCAGCATAAACGCTTGAAAAACGCATGTATATCCGCACCCCATGGTCCCCAATGGGATTCCGCAAGTTCTATGCACATGCTGCGGATTTTTCCGCAGCGTTTATGCCGCGTTCAAAAATCCGCAGCATGTCATTTAATTTTGCGTTTCCGCAAGCGGAATTGCCTTTGTCCAATGCATAAAAAACGCAAGGCAATTCCGCATGTGGAAAACGCGTGATAAACGCGCGAAAAATGCGCGATAAACGCGTGCGGAATTCCGCATGCGTTTTTCCAGGAGAGGACTTGCATTTATGCAGCAGAAATTTTCTGCTTCATAAATGCAACGTGGGCACATAGCCTTAGTCATTTTTCCGTCGTTTATCAGACTTTCAGATAGGGGAATTGTCAGTGAGCGTTCCGATTTCAGTTCCAGAGCGATTCGCCCAATGAGTCCTTGATATTTAGTCGTTTTCAGCCAATTTTCTGGATTTTTGAAAATTTCACTTTTTTGTGAAAATATCCACTAAATGAGGGAATAATATGTGTGAGGGTACCCCAGGAGAGTTCCAAATGTGTGTGGGTAGAATATATATCCCACGGAGGTAAAATTGAAAAAAGTTGAAAATTTTTTTTTTTTTGACTTAGCCATTTTTCCGGCGTTTATCAGACTTTCAGATAGGGGAAATGTGAGTGAGCGTTCCGATTTCAGTTCCAGAGCGATTCGCCCAATGAGTCTTTGATATTTAGTCGTTTTCAGCCAATTTTCTGGATTTTTGAAAATTTCACTTTTTTGTGAAAATATCCACTAAATGAGGGAATAATATGTGGGAGGGTACCCCAGGAGAGTTCCAAATGTGTGTGGGTAGAATATATATCCCACAGGGGTAAAATTGAAAAAAGTTGAAAAAAAAATTTTTTGGGACTTAGTCATTTTTCCGTCGTTTATCAGACTTTCAGAAAGGGGAATTGTCAGTGAGCATTCTGATTTCAGTTCCAGAGCGATTCGCACAATGAGTCCTTGATATTTAGTCGTTTTCAGCCAATTTTCAGGATTTTGGAAAATTTCACTTTTTTGTGAAAATATCCACTAAATGAGGGAATAATATGTGTGAGGGTACCCCAGGAGAGTTCCAAACGTGTGTGGGTAGAGTATATATCCCACGGAGGTAAAATTGAAAAAAGTTGAAAAATTATTTTTTTTTGGACTTAGTCATTTTCCGGCGTTTATCAGACTTTCAGATAGGGGAAATGTCAGTGAGTGTTCCGATTTCAGTTCCAGAGTGATTCGCCCAATGAGTCCTTGATATTTAGTCGATTTCAGCCAATTTTCTGGATTTTTAAAAATTTCACTTTTTTGTGAAAATATCCACTAAATGAGGGAATAATATGTGTGAGGGTACCCCAGGAGAGTTCCAAATTTGTGTGGGTAGAATATATATCCCACAGGGGTAAAATTGAAAAAAGTTGAAAAAAAATTTTTTTGGGGCTTAGTCATTTTTCCGTCGTTTATCAGACTTTCAGATAGGGGAAATGTGAGTGAGCATTCCGATTTCAGTTCCAGAGCGATTCGCCCAATGAGTCCTTGATATTTAGTCGTTTTCAGCCAATTTTCTGGATTTTTGAAAATTTCACTTTTTTGTGAAAATATCCACTAAATGACGGAATAATATGTGTGAGGGTACCCCAGGAGAGTTCCAAATGTGTGTGGGTAGAATATATATCCCACGGGGGCAAAATTGAAAAAAGTTGAAAAAAAATTTTTTTTTGGACTTAGTCATTTTTCCGGCGTTTATTAGACTTTCAGATAGGGGAAATGTGAGTGAGCATTCTGATTTCAGTTCCAGAGCGATTCACCCAATGAGTCCTTGATATTTAGTCGTTTTCAGCCAATTTTCTGGATTTTTGAAAATTTCACTTTTTTGTGAAAATATCCACTAAATGAGGGAATAATATGTGTGAGGGTACCCCAGGAGAGTTCCAAATGTGTGTGGGTAGAATATATATCCCACAGGGGTAAAATTGAAAAAAGTTGAAAAAAATTTTTTTTGGGACTTAGGCTGTGTGCCCACGTAGCATTTTTCAAGCGTATATGCTGCGGAATTTCCGCAGCGTAAACGCTTGAAAAACGCATGTATATCCGCACCCCATGGTCCCCAATGGGATTCCGCAAGTTCTATGCACATGCTGCGGATTTTTCCGCAGCGTTTATGCCGCGTTCAAAAATCCGCAGCATGTCATTTAATTTTGCGTTTCCGCAAGCGGAATTGCCTTTGTCCAATGCGTAAAAAACGCAAGGCAATTCCGCATGTGGAAAACGCGTGATAAACGCGCGAAAAATGCGCGATAAACGCGTGCGGAATTCCGCATGCGTTTTTCCAGGAGAGGACTTGCATTTATGCAGCAGAAATTTTCTGCTTCATAAATGCAACGTGGGCACATAGCCTTAGTCATTTTTCCGTCGTTTATCAGACTTTCAGATAGGGGAATTGTCAGTGAGCGTTCCGATTTCAGTTCCAGAGCGATTCGCCCAATGAGTCCTTGATATTTAGTCGTTTTCAGCCAATTTTCTGGATTTTTGAAAATTTCACTTTTTTGTGAAAATATCCACTAAATGAGGGAATAATATGTGTGAGGGTACCCCAGGAGAGTTCCAAATGTGTGTGGGTAGAATATATATCCCACGGGGATAAAATTGAAAAAAGTTGAAAAATTATTTCTTTTGAACTTAGTCATTTTTCCGGCGTTTATCAGACTTTCAGATAGGCGAAATGTCAGTGAGCGTTCCGATGTCAATTCCAGAGTGAATTGCCCAATGAGTCCTTGATATTTAGTCGTTTTCAGCAAATTTTCTGGATTTTTGAAAATTTCACTTTTTTGTGGAAATATCCACTAAATGACGGAATAATATGTGTGAGGGTACCCCAGGAGAGTTCCAAATGTGTGTGGGTAGAATATATATCCCACGGGGGTAAAATTGAAAAAAGTTGAAAAAAAATTTTTTTGGGACTTAGTCATTTTTCCGTCGTTTATCAGACTTTCAGATAGGGGAAATGTGAGTGAGCATTCCGATTTCAGTTCCAGAGCGATTCACCCAATGAGTCCTTGATATTTAGTCGTTTTCAGCCAATTTTCTGGATTTTTGAAAATTTCACTTTTTTGTGAAAATAACCACTAAATGAGGGAATAATATGTGTGAGGGTACCCCAGGAGAGTTCCAAATGTGTGTGGGTAGAATATATATCCCACGGGGGTAAAATTGAAAAAAGTTGAAAAATTTTTTTTTTTGGACTTAGTCATTTTTCCGGCGTTTATTAGACTTTCAGATAGGGGAAATGTGAGTGAGCATTCTGATTTCAGTTCCAGAGCGATTCACCCAATGAGTCCTTGATATTTAGTCGTTTTCAGCCAATTTTCTGGATTTTTGAAAATTTCACTTTTTTGTGAAAATATCCACTAAATGAGGGAATAATATGTGTGAGGGTACCCCAGGAGAGTTCCAAATGTGTGTAGGTAGAATATATATCCCACGGGGGTAAAATTGAAAAAAGTTGAAAAAAAATTTTTTTGGGACTTAGTCATTTTTCTGGCGTTTATCAGACTTTCAGATAGGGGAAATGTCAGTGAGTGTTCCGATTTCAGTTCCAGAGTGATTTGCCCAATGAGTCCTTGATATATAGTCATTTTCAGCCAATTTTCTGGATTTTTAAAAATTTCACTTTTTTGTGAAAATATCCACTAAATGAGGGAATAATATGTGTGAGGGTACCCCAGGAGAGTTCCAAATGTGTGTGGGTAGAGTATATATCCCACGGAGGTAAAATTGAAAAAAGTTGAAAAATTTTTTTTTTTTGGACTTAGTCATTTTTCCGGCGTTTATCAGACTTTCAGATAGGGGAAATGTCAGTGAGCGTTCCGATTTCAGTTCCAGAAAGATTCGCCCAATGAGTCCTTGATATTTAGTCGTTTTCAGCCAATTTTCTGGATTTTTAAAAATTTCACTTTTTTGTGAAAATATCCACTAAATGAGGGAATAATATGTGTGAGGGTACCCCAGGAGAGTTCCAAATTTGTGTGGGTAGAATATATATCCCAAAGGGGTAAAATTGAAAAAAGTTGAAAAAAATTTTTTTTGGGGCTTAGTCATTTTTCCGTCGTTTATCAGACTTTCAGATAGGGGAATTGTCAGTGAGCATTCCGATTTCAGTTCCAGAGCGATTTGCCCAATGAGTACTTGATATTTAGTCGTTTTCAGCCAATTTTCTGGATTTTTAAAAATTTCACTTTTTTGTGAAAAAAAACACTAAATGAGGGAATAATATGTGTTGAGGGTACCCCAGGAGAGTTCCAAATGTGTGTGGGTAGAATATATATCCCACGGAGGTAAAATTGAAAAAAGTTGAAAAATTATTTTTTTTTGGACTTAGACATTTTTCCGGCGTTTATCAGACTTTCAGATAGGGGAAATGTCAGTGAGTGTTCCGATTTCAGTTCCAGAGTGATTTGCCCAATGAGTCCTTGATATTTAGTCATTTTCAGCCAATTTTCTGGATTTTTAAAAATTTCACTTTTTTGTGAAAATATCCACTAAATGAGGGAATAATATGTGTGAGGGTACCCCAGGAGAGTTCCAAATTTGTGTGGGTAGAATATATATCCCACGGGGGTAAAATTGAAAAAAGTTGAAACATTTTTTTTTGTGGACTTAGTCATTTTTCCGGCGCTTATCAGACTTTCAGATAGGGGAAATGTCAGTGAGCGTTCAGATTTCAATTCCAGAGCGATTCGCCCAATGAGTCCTTGATATTTAGTCGTTTTCAGCCAATTTTCTGGATTTTTAAAAATTTCACTTTTTTGTGAAAATATCCACTAAATGAGGGAATAATATGTGTGAGGGTACCCCAGGAGAGTTCCAAATTTGTGTGGGTAGAATATATATCCCACGGGGGTAAAATTGAAAAAAGTTGAAACATTTTTTTTTTTGGACTTAGTCATTTTTCCGGCGCTTATCAGACTTTCAGATAGGGGAAATGTCAGTGAGCGTTCAGATTTCAATTCCAGAGTGATTTGCCCAATGAGTCCTTGATATTTAGTCGTTTTCAGCCAATTTTCTGGATTTTTGAAAATTTCACTTTTTCGTGAAAATATCCACTAAATGAGGGAATAATATGTGTGAGGGTACCCCAGGAGAGTTCCAAATGTGTGTGGGTAGAATATATATCCCACAGGGGTAAAATTGAAAAAAGTTGAAAAAAAATTTTTTTGGGACTTAGTCATTTTTCCGTCATTTATCAGACTTTCAGAAAGGGGAATTGTCAGTGAGCGTTCCGATTTCAGTTCCAGAGCGATTCGCACAATGAGTCCTTGATATTTAGTCGTTTTCAACCAATTTTCTGGATTTTTGAAAATTTCACTTTTTTGTGAAAATATCCACTAAATGAGGGAATAATATGTGTGAGGGTACCCCAGGAGAGTTCCAAATGTGTGTGGGTAGAGTATATATCCCACGGAGGTAAAATTGAAAAAAGTTGAAAAATTTTTTTTTTTTGGACTTAGTCATTTTTCCGGCGTTTATCAGACTTTCAGATAGGGGAAATGTCAGTGAGCGTTCCGATTTCAGTTCCAGAGTGATTCGCCCAATGAGTCCTTGATATTTAGTCGTTTTCAGCCAATTTTCTGGATTTTTAAAAATTTCACTTTTTTGTGAAAATATCCACTAAATGAGGGAATAATATGTGTGAGGGTACCCCAGGAGAGTTCCAAATTTGTGTGGGTAGAATATATATCCCACAGGGGTAAAATTGAAAAAAGTTGAAAAAAAATTTTTTTTTGGACTTAGTCATTTTTCCGGCGCTTATTACACTTTCAGATAGGGGAAATGTCAGTGAGTGTTCCGATTTCAGTTCCAGAGCGATTCGCCCAATGAGTCCTTGATATTTAGTCGTTTTCAGCCAATTTTCTGGATTTTTGAAAATTTCACTTTTTTGTGAAAATATCCACTAAATGAGGGAATAATATGTGTGAGGGTACCCCAGGAGATTTCCAAATGTGTGTGGGTAGAATATATATCCCACAGGGGTAAAATTGAAAAAAGTTGAAAAAAATTTTTTTTGGGACTTAGTCATTTTTCCGTCGTTTATCAGACTTTCAGATAGGGGAATTGTCAGTGAGCGTTCCGATTTCAGTTTCAGAGCGATTCGCCCAATGAGTCCTTGATATTTAGTCGTTTTCAGCCAATTTTCTGGATTTTTGAAAATTTCACTTTTTTGTGAAAATAACCACTAAATGAGGGAATAATATGTGTGAGGGTACCCCAGGAGAGTTCCAAATGTGTGTGGGTAGAATATATATCCCACGGGGGTAAAATTGAAAAAAGTTGAAACATTTTTTTTTTTGGACTTAGTCATTTTTCCGGCGTTTATCAGACTTTCAGATAGGGGAAATGTCAGTGAGCATTCCGATTTCAGTTCCAGAGCGATTCGCCCAATGAGTCCTTGATATTTAGTCGTTTTCAGCCAATTTTCTGGATTTTTGAAAATTTCACTTTTTTGTGAAAATAACCACTAAATGAGGGAATAATATGTGTGAGGGTACCCCAGGAGAGTTCCAAATGTGTGTGGGTAGAATATATATCCCACGGGGGTAAAATTGAAAAAAGTTGAAAAAAAATTTTTTTTGGACTTAGTCATTTTTCCGGCGTTTATCAGACTTTCAGATAGGGGAAATGTCAGTGAGTGTTCCGATTTCAGTTCCAGAGTGATTTGCCCAATGAGTCCTTGATATTTAGTCATTTTCAGCCAATTTTCTGGATTTTTAAAAATTTCACTTTTTTGTGAAAATATCCACTAAATGAGGGAATAATATGTGTGAGGGTACCCCAGGAGAGTTCCAAATTTGTGTGGGTAGAATATATATCCCACGGGGGTAAAATTGAAAAAAGTTGAAACATTTTTTTTTTTGGACTTAGTCATTTTTCCGGCGCTTATCACACTTTCAGATAGGGGAAATGTCAGTGAGCGTTCCGATTTCAGTTCCAGAGCGATTCGCCCAATGAGTCCTTGATATTTAGTCGTTTTCAGCCAATTTTCTGGATTTTTGAAAATTTCACTTTTTTGTGAAAATATCCACTAAATGAGGGAATAATATGTGTGAGGGTACCCCAGGAGATTTCCAAATGTGTGTGGGTAGAATATATATCCCACAGGGGTAAAATTGAAAAAAGTTGAAAAAAATTTTTTTTGGGACTTAGTCATTTTTCCGTCGTTTATCAGACTTTCAGATAGGGGAATTGTCAGTGAGCGTTCCGATTTCAGTTTCAGAGCGATTCGCCCAATGAGTCCTTGATATTTAGTCGTTTTCAGCCAATTTTCTGGATTTTTGAAAATTTCACTTTTTTGTGAAAATAACCACTAAATGAGGGAATAATATGTGTGAGGGTACCCCAGGAGAGTTCCAAATGTGTGTGGGTAGAATATATATCCCACGGGGGTAAAATTGAAAAAAGTTGAAACATTTTTTTTTTTGGACTTAGTCATTTTTCCGGCGTTTATCAGACTTTCAGATAGGGGAAATGTCAGTGAGCATTCCGATTTCAGTTCCAGAGCGATTCGCCCAATGAGTCCTTGATATTTAGTCGTTTTCAGCCAATTTTCTGGATTTTTGAAAATTTCACTTTTTTGTGAAAATAACCACTAAATGAGGGAATAATATGTGTGAGGGTACCCCAGGAGAGTTCCAAATGTGTGTGGGTAGAATATATATCCCACGGGGGTAAAATTGAAAAAAGTTGAAAAAAAATTTTTTTTGGACTTAGTCATTTTTCCGGCGTTTATCAGACTTTCAGATAGGGGAAATGTCAGTGAGTGTTCCGATTTCAGTTCCAGAGTGATTTGCCCAATGAGTCCTTGATATTTAGTCATTTTCAGCCAATTTTCTGGATTTTTAAAAATTTCACTTTTTTGTGAAAATATCCACTAAATGAGGGAATAATATGTGTGAGGGTACCCCAGGAGAGTTCCAAATTTGTGTGGGTAGAATATATATCCCACGGGGGTAAAATTGAAAAAAGTTGAAACATTTTTTTTTTTGGACTTAGTCATTTTTCCGGCGCTTATCACACTTTCAGATAGGGGAAATGTCAGTGAGCGTTCCGATTTCAGTTCCAGAGCGATTCGCCCAATGAGTCCTTGATATTTAGTCGTTTTCAGCCAATTTTCTGGATTTTTGAAAATTTCACTTTTTTGTGAAAATATCCACTAAATGAGGGAATAATATGTGTGAGGGTACCCCAGGAGATTTCCAAATGTGTGTGGGTAGAATATATATCCCACAGGGGTAAAATTGAAAAAAGTTGAAAAAAATTTTTTTTGGGACTTAGTCATTTTTCCGTCGTTTATCAGACTTTCAGATAGGGGAATTGTCAGTGAGCGTTCCGATTTCAGTTTCAGAGCGATTCGCCCAATGAGTACTTGATATTTAGTCGTTTTCAGCCAATTTTCTGGATTTTTAAAAATTTCACTTTTTTGTGAAAAAAACCACTAAATGAGGGAATAATATGTGTTGAGGGTACCCCAGGAGAGTTCCAAATGTGTGTGGGTAGAATATATATCCCACGGAGGTAAAATTGAAAAAAGTTGAAAAATTATTTTTTTTTGGACTTAGTCATTTTTCCGGCGTTTATCAGACTTTCAGATAGGGGAAATGTCAGTGAGCGTTCCGATTTCAATTCCAGAGTGAATTGCCCAATGAGTCCTTGATATTTAGTCGTTTTCAGCCAATTTTCTGGATTTTTGAAAATTTCACTTTTTTGTGAAAATATCCACTAAATGACGGAATAATATGTGTGAGGGTACCCCAGGAGAGTTCCAAATGTGTGTGGGTAGAATATATATCCCACGGGGGTAAAATTGAAAAAAGTTGAAAAATTTTTTTTTTTGGACTTAGACATTTTTCCGGCGTTTATCAGACTTTCAGATAGGGGAAATGTCAGTGAGTGTTCCGATTTCAGTTCCAGAGTGATTTGCCCAATGAGTCCTTGATATTTAGTCATTTTCAGCCAATTTTCTGGATTTTTAAAAATTTCACTTTTTTGTGAAAATATCCACTAAATGAGGGAATAATATGTGTGAGGGTACCCCAGGAGAGTTCCAAATTTGTGTGGGTAGAATATATATCCCACGGGGGTAAAATTGAAAAAAGTTGAAACATTTTTTTTTTTGAACTTAGTCATTTTTCCGGCGCTTATCAGACTTTCAGATAGGGGAAATGTCAGTGAGCGTTCAGATTTCAATTCCAGAGCGATTCGCCCAATGAGTCCTTGATATTTAGTCGTTTTCAGCCAATTTTCTGGATTTTTAAAAATTTCACTTTTTTGTGAAAATATCCACTAAATGAGGGAATAATATGTGTGA
Source organism: Phyllobates terribilis (assembly GCF_046119375.1). Taxonomy (NCBI): domain Eukaryota; kingdom Metazoa; phylum Chordata; class Amphibia; order Anura; family Dendrobatidae; genus Phyllobates; species Phyllobates terribilis. Next base: position 7,767,596 of record NW_027362805.1, on the reverse strand, counting down.
GGGTACCCCAGGAGAGTTCCAAATGTGTGTGGGTAGAATATATATCCCACGGGGGTAAAATTGAAAAAAGTTGAAAAAAAATTTTTTTGGGACTTAGTCATTTTTCCGTCATTTATCAGACTTTCAGAAAGGGGAATTGTCAGTGAGCGTTCCGATTTCAGTTCCAGAGCGATTCGCACAATGAGTCCTTGATATTTAGTCGTTTTCAACCAATTTTCTGGATTTTTGAAAATTTCACTTTTTTGTGAAAATATCCACTAAATGAGGGAATAATATGTGTGAGGGTACCCCAGGAGAGTTCCAAATGTGTGTGGGTAGAGTATATATCCCACGGAGGTAAAATTGAAAAAAGTTGAAAAATTTTTTTTTTTTGGACTTAGTCATTTTTCCGGCGTTTATCAGACTTTCAGATAGGGGAAATGTCAGTGAGCGTTCCGATTTCAGTTCCAGAGTGATTCGCCCAATGAGTCCTTGATATTTAGTCGTTTTCAGCCAATTTTCTGGATTTTTAAAAATTTCACTTTTTTGTGAAAATATCCACTAAATGAGGGAATAATATGTGTGAGGGTACCCCAGGAGAGTTCCAAATTTGTGTGGGTAGAATATATATCCCACAGGGGTAAAATTGAAAAAAGTTGAAAAAAAATTTTTTTGGGGCTTAGTCATTTTTCCGTCGTTTATCAGACTTTCAGATAGGGGAAATGTGAGTGAGCATTCCGATTTCAGTTCCAGAGCGATTCGCCCAATGAGTCCTTGATATTTAGTCGTTTTCAGCCAATTTTCTGGATTTTTGAAAATTTCACTTTTTTGTGAAAATATCCACTAAATGATGGAATAATATGTGTGAGGGTACCCCAGGAGAGTTCCAAATGTGTGTGGGTAGAATATATATCCCACGGGGGTAAAATTGAAAAAAGTTGAAAAAAAATTTTTTTTTGGACTTAGTCATTTTTGCGTCGTTTATCAGACTTTCAGATAGGGGAATTGTCAGTGAGCATTCCGATTTCAGTTCCAGAGCGATTTGCCCAATGAGTCCTTGATATTTAGTCGTTTTCAGCCAATTTTCTGGATTTTTAAAAATTTCACTTTTTTGTGAAAAAAAACACTAAATGAGGGAATAATATGTGTTGAGGGTACCCCAGGAGAGTTCCAAATGTGTGTGGGTAGAATATATATCCCACGGGGATAAAATTGAAAAAAGTTGAAAATTTTTTTTTTTTTGGACTTAGTCATTTTTCCGGCGTTTATCAGACTTTCAGATAGGGGAAATGTGAGTGAGCGTTCCGATTTCAGTTCCAGAGCGATTCGCCCAATGAGTCCTTGATATTTAGTCGTTTTCAGCCAATTTTCTGGATTTTTGAAAATTTCACTTTTTTGTGAAAATATCCACTAAATGAGGGAATAATATGTGTGAGGGTACCCCAGGAGAGTTCCAAATGTGTGTGGGTAGAATATATATCCCACGGGGGTAAAATTGAAAAAAGTTGAAAAATTTTTTTTTTTGGACTTAGTCATTTTTCCGGCGTTTATCAGACTTTCAGATAGGGGAAATGTCAGTGAGTGTTCCGATTTCAGTTCCAGAGTGATTTGCCCAATGAGTCCTTGATATTTAGTCATTTTCAGCCAATTTTCTGGATTTTTAAAAATTTCACTTTTTTGTGAAAATATCCACTAAATGAGGGAATAATATGTGTGAGGGTACCCCAGGAGAGTTCCAAATTTGTGTGGGTAGAATATATATCCCACGGGGGTAAAATTGAAAAAAGTTGAAACATTTTTTTTTTTGGACTTAGTCATTTTTCCGGCGCTTATCACACTTTCAGATAGGGGAAATGTCAGTGAGCGTTCCGATTTCAGTTCCAGAGCGATTCGCCCAATGAGTCCTTGATATTTAGTCGTTTTCAGCCAATTTTCTGGATTTTTGAAAATTTCACTTTTTTGTGAAAATATCCACTAAATGAGGGAATAATATGTGTGAGGGTACCCCAGGAGATTTCCAAATGTGTGTGGGTAGAATATATATCCCACAGGGGTAAAATTGAAAAAAGTTGAAAAAAATTTTTTTTGGGACTTAGTCATTTTTCCGTCGTTTATCAGACTTTCAGATAGGGGAATTGTCAGTGAGCGTTCCGATTTCAGTTTCAGAGCGATTCGCCCAATGAGTCCTTGATATTTAGTCGTTTTCAGCCAATTTTCTGGATTTTTGAAAATTTCACTTTTTTGTGAAAATAACCACTAAATGAGGGAATAATATGTGTGAGGGTACCCCAGGAGAGTTCCAAATGTGTGTGGGTAGAATATATATCCCACGGGGGTAAAATTGAAAAAAGTTGAAACATTTTTTTTTTTGGACTTAGTCATTTTTCCGGCGTTTATCAGACTTTCAGATAGGGGAAATGTCAGTGAGCATTCCGATTTCAGTTCCAGAGCGATTCGCCCAATGAGTCCTTGATATTTAGTCGTTTTCAGCCAATTTTCTGGATTTTTGAAAATTTCACTTTTTTGTGAAAATAACCACTAAATGAGGGAATAATATGTGTGAGGGTACCCCAGGAGAGTTCCAAATGTGTGTGGGTAGAATATATATCCCACGGGGGTAAAATTGAAAAAAGTTGAAAAAAAATTTTTTTTGGACTTAGTCATTTTTCCGGCGTTTATCAGACTTTCAGATAGGCGAAATGTCAGTGAGCGTTCCGATTTCAATTCCAGAGTGAATTGCCCAATGAGTCCTTGATATTTAGTCGTTTTCAGCAAATTTTCTGGATTTTTGAAAATTTCACTTTTTTGTGGAAATATCCACTAAATGACGGAATAATATGTGTGAGGGTACCCCAGGAGAGTTCCAAATGTGTGTGGGTAGAATATATATCCCACGGGGGTAAAATTGAAAAAAGTTGAAAAAAAATTTTTTTGGGACTTAGTCATTTTTCCGTCGTTTATCAGACTTTCAGATAGGGGAAATGTGAGTGAGCATTCCGATTTCAGTTCCAGAGCGATTCACCCAATGAGTCCTTGATATTTAGTCGTTTTCAGCCAATTTTCTGGATTTTTGAAAATTTCACTTTTTTGTGAAAATAACCACTAAATGAGGGAATAATATGTGTGAGGGTACCCCAGGAGAGTTCCAAATGTGTGTGGGTAGAATATATATCCCACGGGGGTAAAATTGAAAAAAGTTGAAAAATTTTTTTTTTTGGACTTAGTCATTTTTCCGGCGTTTATCAGACTTTCAGATAGGGGAAATGTCAGTGAGCGTTCCGATTTCAGTTCCAGAAAGATTCGCCCAATGAGTCCTTGATATTTAGTCGTTTTCAGCCAATTTTCTGGATTTTTAAAAATTTCACTTTTTTGTGAAAATATCCACTAAATGAGGGAATAATATGTGTGAGGGTACCCCAGGAGAGTTCCAAATTTGTGTGGGTAGAATATATATCCCACAGGGGTAAAATTGAAAAAAGTTGAAAAAATTTTTTTTTGGGGCTTAGTCATTTTTCCGTCGTTTATCAGACTTTCAGATAGGGGAATTGTCAGTGAGCATTCCGATTTCAGTTCCAGAGCGATTTGCCCAATGAGTACTTGATATTTAGTCGTTTTCAGCCAATTTTCTGGATTTTTAAAAATTTCACTTTTTTGTGAAAAAAACCACTAAATGAGGGAATAATATGTGTTGAGGGTACCCCAGGAGAGTTCCAAATGTGTGTGGGTAGAATATATATCCCACGGAGGTAAAATTGAAAAAAGTTGAAAAATTATTATTTTTTGGACTTAGTCATTTTTCCGGCGTTTATCAGACTTTCAGATAGGGGAAATGTCAGTGAGCGTTCCGATTTCAATTCCAGAGTGAATTGCCCAATGAGTCCTTGATATTTAGTCGTTTTCAGCCAATTTTCTGGATTTTTGAAAATTTCACTTTTTTGTGAAAATATCCACTAAATGACGGAATAATATGTGTGAGGGTACCCCAGGAGAGTTCCAAATGTGTGTGGGTAGAATATATATCCCACGGGGGTAAACTTGAAAAAAGTTGAAAAATTTTTTTTTTTGGACTTAGACATTTTTCCGGCGTTTATCAGACTTTCAGATAGGGGAAATGTCAGTGAGCGTTCAGATTTCAATTCCAGAGCGATTCGCCCAATGAGTCCTTGATATTTAGTCGTTTTCAGCCAATTTTCTGGATTTTTAAAAATTTCACTTTTTTGTGAAAATATCCACTAAATGAGGGAATAATATGTGTGAGGGTACCCCAGGAGAGTTCCAAATTTGTGTGGGTAGAATATATATCCCACGGGGGTAAAATTGAAAAAAGTTGAAACATTTTTTTTTTTGAACTTAGTCATTTTTCCGGCGCTTATCAGACTTTCAGATAGGGGAAATGTCAGTGAGCGTTCAGATTTCAATTCCAGAGCGATTCGCCCAATGAGTCCTTGATATTTAGTCGTTTTCAGCCAATTTTCTGGATTTTTAAAAATTTCACTTTTTTGTGAAAATATCCACTAAATGAGGGAATAATATGTGTGAGGGTACCCCAGGAGAGTTCCAAATTTGTGTGGGTAGAATATATATCCCACGGGGGTAAAATTGAAAAAAGTTGAAACATTTTTTTTTTTGGACTTAGTCATTTTTCCGGCGCTTATCAGACTTTCAGATAGGGGAAATGTCAGTGAGCGTTCAGATTTCAATTCCAGAGTGATTTGCCCAATGAGTCCTTGATATTTAGTCGTTTTCAGCCAATTTTCTGGATTTTTGAAAATTTCACTTTTTCGTGAAAATATCCACTAAATGAGGGAATAATATGTGTGAGGGTACCCCAGGAGAGTTCCAAATGTGTGTGGGTAGAATATATATCCCACGGGGGTAAAATTGAAAAAAGTTGAAAAAAAATTTTTTTGGGACTTAGTCATTTTTCCGTCATTTATCAGACTTTCAGAAAGGGGAATTGTCAGTGAGCGTTCCGATTTCAGTTCCAGAGCGATTCGCACAATGAGTCCTTGATATTTAGTCGTTTTCAACCAATTTTCTGGATTTTTGAAAATTTCACTTTTTTGTGAAAATATCCACTAAATGAGGGAATAATATGTGTGAGGGTACCCCAGGAGAGTTCCAAATGTGTGTGGGTAGAGTATATATCCCACGGAGGTAAAATTGAAAAAAGTTGAAAAATTTTTTTTTTTTGGACTTAGTCATTTTTCCGGCGTTTATCAGACTTTCAGATAGGGGAAATGTCAGTGAGCGTTCCGATTTCAGTTCCAGAGTGATTCGCCCAATGAGTCCTTGATATTTAGTCGTTTTCAGCCAATTTTCTGGATTTTTAAAAATTTCACTTTTTTGTGAAAATATCCACTAAATGAGGGAATAATATGTGTGAGGGTACCCCAGGAGAGTTCCAAATTTGTGTGGGTAGAATATATATCCCACAGGGGTAAAATTGAAAAAAGTTGAAAAAAAATTTTTTTGGGGCTTAGTCATTTTTCCGTCGTTTATCAGACTTTCAGATAGGGGAAATGTGAGTGAGCGTTCCGATTTCAGTTCCAGAGCGATTCGCCCAATGAGTCCTTGATATTTAGTCGTTTTCAGCCAATTTTCTGGATTTTTGAAAATTTCACTTTTTTGTGAAAATATCCACTAAATGATGGAATAATATGTGTGAGGGTACCCCAGGAGAGTTCCAAATGTGTGTGGGTAGAATATATATCCCACGGGGGTAAAATTGAAAAAAGTTGAAAAAAAATTTTTTTTTGGACTTAGTCATTTTTGCGTCGTTTATCAGACTTTCAGATAGGGGAATTGTCAGTGAGCATTCCGATTTCAGTTCCAGAACGATTTGCCCAATGAGTCCTTGATATTTAGTCGTTTTCAGCCAATTTTCTGGATTTTTAAAAATTTCACTTTTTTGTGAAAAAAAACACTAAATGAGGGAATAATATGTGTTGAGGGTACCCCAGGAGAGTTCCAAATGTGTGTGGGTAGAATATATATCCCACGGGGATAAAATTGAAAAAAGTTGAAAATTTTTTTTTTTTTGGACTTAGTCATTTTTCCGGCGTTTATCAGACTTTCAGATAGGGGAAATGTGAGTGAGCGTTCCGATTTCAGTTCCAGAGCGATTCGCCCAATGAGTCCTTGATATTTAGTCGTTTTCAGCCAATTTTCTGGATTTTTGAAAATTTCACTTTTTTGTGAAAATATCCACTAAATGAGGGAATAATATGTGTGAGGGTACCCCAGGAGAGTTCCAAATGTGTGTGGGTAGAATATATATCCCACGGGGGTAAAATTGAAAAAAGTTGAAAAATTTTTTTTTTTGGACTTAGTCATTTTTCCGGCGTTTATCAGACTTTCAGATAGGGGAAATGTCAGTGAGTGTTCCGATTTCAGTTCAGAGTGATTTGCCCAATGAGTCCTTGATATTTAGTCATTTTCAGCCAATTTTCTGGATTTTTAAAAATTTCACTTTTTTGTGAAAATATCCACTAAATGAGGGAATAATATGTGTGAGGGTACCCCAGGAGAGTTCCAAATTTGTGTGGGTAGAATATATATCCCACGGGGGTAAAATTGAAAAAAGTTGAAACATTTTTTTTTTTGGACTTAGTCATTTTTCCGGCGCTTATCACACTTTCAGATAGGGGAAATGTCAGTGAGCGTTCCGATTTCAGTTCCAGAGCGATTCGCCCAATGAGTCCTTGATATTTAGTCGTTTTCAGCCAATTTTCTGGATTTTTGAAAATTTCACTTTTTTGTGAAAATATCCACTAAATGAGGGAATAATATGTGTGAGGGTACCCCAGGAGATTTCCAAATGTGTGTGGGTAGAATATATATCCCACAGGGGTAAAATTGAAAAAAGTTGAAAAAAATTTTTTTTGGGGCTTAGTCATTTTTCCGTCGTTTATCAGACTTTCAGATAGGGGAAATGTGAGTGAGCGTTCCGATTTCAGTTCCAGAGCGATTCGCCCAATGAGTCCTTGATATTTAGTCGTTTTCAGCCAATTTTCTGGATTTTTGAAAATTTCACTTTTTTGTGAAAATATCCACTAAATGATGGAATAATATGTGTGAGGGTACCCCAGGAGAGTTCCAAATGTGTGTGGGTAGAATATATATCCCACGGGGGTAAAATTGAAAAAAGTTGAAAAAAAATTTTTTTTTGGACTTAGTCATTTTTGCGTCGTTTATCAGACTTTCAGATAGGGGAATTGTCAGTGAGCATTCCGATTTCAGTTCCAGAACGATTTGCCCAATGAGTCCTTGATATTTAGTCGTTTTCAGCCAATTTTCTGGATTTTTAAAAATTTCACTTTTTTGTGAAAAAAAACACTAAATGAGGGAATAATATGTGTTGAGGGTACCCCAGGAGAGTTCCAAATGTGTGTGGGTAGAATATATATCCCACGGGGATAAAATTGAAAAAAGTTGAAAATTTTTTTTTTTTTGGACTTAGTCATTTTTCCGGCGTTTATCAGACTTTCAGATAGGGGAAATGTGAGTGAGCGTTCCGATTTCAGTTCCAGAGCGATTCGCCCAATGAGTCCTTGATATTTAGTCGTTTTCAGCCAATTTTCTGGATTTTTGAAAATTTCACTTTTTTGTGAAAATATCCACTAAATGAGGGAATAATATGTGTGAGGGTACCCCAGGAGAGTTCCAAATGTGTGTGGGTAGAATATATATCCCACGGGGGTAAAATTGAAAAAAGTTGAAAAATTTTTTTTTTTGGACTTAGTCATTTTTCCGGCGTTTATCAGACTTTCAGATAGGGGAAATGTCAGTGAGTGTTCCGATTTCAGTTCAGAGTGATTTGCCCAATGAGTCCTTGATATTTAGTCATTTTCAGCCAATTTTCTGGATTTTTAAAAATTTCACTTTTTTGTGAAAATATCCACTAAATGAGGGAATAATATGTGTGAGGGTACCCCAGGAGAGTTCCAAATTTGTGTGGGTAGAATATATATCCCACGGGGGTAAAATTGAAAAAAGTTGAAACATTTTTTTTTTTGGACTTAGTCATTTTTCCGGCGCTTATCACACTTTCAGATAGGGGAAATGTCAGTGAGCGTTCCGATTTCAGTTCCAGAGCGATTCGCCCAATGAGTCCTTGATATTTAGTCGTTTTCAGCCAATTTTCTGGATTTTTGAAAATTTCACTTTTTTGTGAAAATATCCACTAAATGAGGGAATAATATGTGTGAGGGTACCCCAGGAGATTTCCAAATGTGTGTGGGTAGAATATATATCCCACAGGGGTAAAATTGAAAAAAGTTGAAAAAAATTTTTTTTGGGACTTAGTCATTTTTCCGTCGTTTATCAGACTTTCAGATAGGGGAATTGTCAGTGAGCGTTCCGATTTCAGTTTCAGAGCGATTCGCCCAATGAGTCCTTGATATTTAGTCGTTTTCAGCCAATTTTCTGGATTTTTGAAAATTTCACTTTTTTGTGAAAATAACCACTAAATGAGGGAATAATATGTGTGAGGGTACCCCAGGAGAGTTCCAAATGTGTGTGGGTAGAATATATATCCCACGGGGGTAAAATTGAAAAAAGTTGAAACATTTTTTTTTTTGGACTTAGTCATTTTTCCGGCGTTTATCAGACTTTCAGATAGGGGAAATGTCAGTGAGCATTCCGATTTCAGTTCCAGAGCGATTCGCCCAATGAGTCCTTGATATTTAGTCGTTTTCAGCCAATTTTCTGGATTTTTAAAAATTTCACTTTTTTGTGAAAATATCCACTAAATGAAGGAATAATATGTGTGAGGGTACCCCAGGAGAGTTCCAAATTTGTGTGGGTAGAATATATATCCCACGGGGGTAAAATTGAAAAAAGTTGAAACATTTTTTTTTTTTTACTTAGTCATTTTTCCGGCGCTTATCACACTTTCAGATAGGGGAAATGTCAGTGAGCGTTCTGATTTCAGTTCCAGAGCGATTCGCCCAATGAGTCCTTGATATTTAGTCGTTTTCAGCCAATTTTCTGGATTTTTGAAAATTTCTCTTTTTTGTGAAAATATCCACTAAATGAGGGAATAATATGTGTGAGGGTACCCCAGGAGAGTTCCAAATGTGTGTGGGTAGAATATATATCCCACAGGGGTAAAATTGAAAAAAGTTGAAACAAATTTTTTTTGGGACTTAGTCATTTTTCCGTCGTTTATCAGACTTTCAGATAGGGGAATTGTCAGTGAGCGTTCCGATTTCAGTTTCAGAGCGATTCGACCAATGAGTCCTTGATATTTAGTCGTTTTCAGCCAATTTTCTGGATTTTTAAAAATTTCACTTTTTTGTGAAAATATCCACTAAATGAGGGAATAATATGTGTGAGGGTACCCCAGGAGAGTTCCAAATGTGTGTGGGTAGAATATATATCCCACAGGGGTAAAATTGAAAAAAGTTGAAAAAAATTTTTTTTTTGGACTTAGTCATTTTTCCGGCGTTTATCAGACTTTCAGATAGGGGAATTGTCAGTGAGCGTTCCGATTTCAGTTCCAGAGTGTTTTCCCCAATGAGTCCTTGATATTTAGTCATTTTCAGCCAATTTTCTGGATTTTTAAAAATTTCACTTTTTTGTGAATATATCCACTAAATGAGGGAATAATATGTGTGAGGGTACCTCAGGAGAGTTCCAAATGTGTGTGGGTAGAATATATATCCCACAGGGGTAAAATTGAAAAAAGTTGAAAAAAATTTTTTTTTGGACTTAGTCATTTTTCCGGCGTTTATCAGACTTTCAGATAGGGGAAATATGAGTGAGCGTTCCGATTTCAGTTTCAGAGCGATTCGCCCAATGAGTCCTTGATATTTAGTCGTTTTCAGCAAATTTTCTGGATTTTTGAAAATTTCACTTTTTTGTGAAAATATCCACTAAATGACGGAATAATATGTGTGAGGGTACCCAAGGAGAGTTCCAAATGTGTGAGGGTAGAATATGTATCCCACGGGGGTAAAATTGAAAAAAGTTGAAAAAAAATTTTTTTGGGACTTAGTCATTTTTCCGTCGTTTATCAGACTTTCAGATAGGGGAATTGTCAGTGAGCGTTCCAATTTCAGTTCCAGAGCGATTCGCCCAATGAGTCCTTGATATTTAGTCGTTTTCAGCCAATTTTCTGGATTTTTGAAAATTTCACTTTTTTGTGAAAATATCCACTAAATGAGGGAATAATATGTGTGAGGGTACCCCAGGAGAGTTCCAAATGTGTGTGGGTAGAATATATATCCCACGGAGGTAAAATTGAAAAAAGTTGAAAATTTTTTTTTTTTTGGACTTAGTCATTTTTCCGGCGTTTATCAGACTTTCAGATAGGGGAAATTTGAGTGAGCGTTCCGATTTCAGTTTCAGAGCGATTCGCCCAATGAGTCCTTGATATTTAGTCGTTTTCAGCCAATTTTCTGGATTTTTAAAAATTTCACTTTTTTGTGAAAATATCCACTAAATGAGGGAATAATATGTGTGAGGGTACCCCAGGAGAGTTCCAAATTTGTGTGGGTAGAATATATATCCCACAGGGGTAAAATTGAAAAAAGTTGAAAAAAAATTTTTTTGGGGCTTAGTCATTTTTCCGTCGTTTATCAGACTTTCAGATAGGGGAAATGTGAGTGAGCGTTCCGATTTCAGTTCCAGAGCGATTCGCCCAATGAGTCCTTGATATTTAGTCGTTTTCAGCCAATTTTCTGGATTTTTGAAAATTTCACTTTTTTGTGAAAATATCCACTAAATGATGGAATAATATGTGTGAGGGTACCCCAGGAGAGTTCCAAATGTGTGTGGGTAGAGTATATATCCCACGGAGGTAAAATTTAAAAAAGTTGAAAAATTTTTTTTTTTTGGACTTAGTCATTTTTCCGGCGTTTATCAGACTTTCAGATAGGGGAAATGTCAGTGAGCGTTCCGATTTCAGTTCCAGAGTGATTCGCCCAATGAGTCCTTGATATTTAGTCGTTTTCAGCCAATTTTCTGGATTTTTAAAAATTTCACTTTTTTGTGAAAATATCCACTAAATGAGGGAATAATATGTGTGAGGGTACCCCAGGAGAGTTCCAAATTTGTGTGGGTAGAATATATATCCCACAGGGGTAAAATTGAAAAAAGTTGAAAAAAAATTTTTTTGGGGCTTAGTCATTTTTCCGTCGTTTATCAGACTTTCAGATAGGGGAAATGTGAGTGAGCGTTCCGATTTCAGTTCCAGAGCGATTCGCCCAATGAGTCCTTGATATTTAGTCGTTTTCAGCCAATTTTCTGGATTTTTGAAAATTTCACTTTTTTGTGAAAATATCCACTAAATGATGGAATAATATGTGTGAGGGTACCCCAGGAGAGTTCCAAATGTGTGTGGGTAGAATATATATCCCACGGGGGTAAAATTGAAAAAAGTTGAAAAAAAATTTTTTTTTGGACTTAGTCATTTTTGCGTCGTTTATCAGACTTTCAGATAGGGGAATTGTCAGTGAGCATTCCGATTTCAGTTCCAGAGCGATTTGCCCAATGAGTCCTTGATATTTAGTCGTTTTCAGCCAATTTTCTGGATTTTTAAAAATTTCACTTTTTTGTGAAAATATCCACTAAATGAGGGAATAATATGTGTGAGGGTACCCCAGGAGAGTTCCAAATGTGTGTGGGTAGAATATATATCCCACGGAGGTAAAATTGAAAAAAGTTGAAAATTTTTTTTTTTTTGGACTTAGTCATTTTTCCGGCGTTTATCAGACTTTCAGATAGGGGAAATTTGAGTGAGCGTTCCGATTTCAGTTTCAGAGCGATTCGCCCAATGAGTCCTTGATATTTAGTCGTTTTCAGCCAATTTTCTGGATTTTTGAAAATTTCACTTTTTTGTGAAAATATCCACTAAATGAGGGAATAATATGTGTGAGGGTACCCCAGGAGAGTTCCAAATGTGTGTGGGTAGAATATATATCCCACGGAGGTAAAATTGAAAAAAGTTGAAAAATTTTTTTTTTTTGGACTTAGTCATTTTTCCGTCATTTATCAGACTTTCAGAAAGGGGAATTGTCAGTGAGCGTTCCGATTTCAGTTCCAGAGCGATTCGCACAATGAGTCCTTGATATTTAGTCGTTTTCAACCAATTTTCTGGATTTTTGAAAATTTCACTTTTTTGTGAAAATATCCACTAAATGAGGGAATAATATGTGTGAGGGTACCCCAGGAGAGTTCCAAATGTGTGTGGGTAGAGTATATATCCCACGGAGGTAAAATTTAAAAAAGTTGAAAAATTTTTTTTTTTTGGACTTAGTCATTTTTCCGGCGTTTATCAGACTTTCAGATAGGGGAAATGTCAGTGAGCGTTCCGATTTCAGTTCCAGAGTGATTCGCCCAATGAGTCCTTGATATTTAGTCGTTTTCAGCCAATTTTCTGGATTTTTAAAAATTTCACTTTTTTGTGAAAATATCCACTAAATGAGGGAATAATATGTGTGAGGGTACCCCAGGAGAGTTCCAAATTTGTGTGGGTAGAATATATATCCCACAGGGGTAAAATTGAAAAAAGTTGAAAAAAAATTTTTTTGGGGCTTAGTCATTTTTCCGTCGTTTATCAGACTTTCAGATAGGGGAAATGTGAGTGAGCGTTCCGATTTCAGTTCCAGAGCGATTCGCCCAATGAGTCCTTGATATTTAGTCGTTTTCAGCCAATTTTCTGGATTTTTGAAAATTTCACTTTTTTGTGAAAATATCCACTAAATGATGGAATAATATGTGTGAGGGTACCCCAGGAGAGTTCCAAATGTGTGTGGGTAGAATATATATCCCACGGGGGTAAAATTGAAAAAAGTTGAAAAAAAATTTTTTTTTGGACTTAGTCATTTTTGCGTCGTTTATCAGACTTTCAGATAGGGGAATTGTCAGTGAGCATTCCGATTTCAGTTCCAGAGCGATTTGCCCAATGAGTCCTTGATATTTAGTCGTTTTCAGCCAATTTTCTGGATTTTTAAAAATTTCACTTTTTTGTGAAAATATCCACTAAATGAGGGAATAATATGTGTGAGGGTACCCCAGGAGAGTTCCAAATGTGTGTGGGTAGAATATATATCCCACGGGGGTAAAATTGAAAAAAGTTGAAAAATTTTTTTTTTTGGACTTAGTCATTTTTCCGGCGTTTATCAGACTTTCAGATAGGGGAAATGTCAGTGAGTGTTCCGATTTCAGTTCCAGAGTGATTTGCCTAATGAGTCCTTGATATTTAGTCATTTTCAGCCAATTTTCTGGATTTTTAAAAATTTCACTTTTTTGTGAAAATATCCACTAAATGAGGGAATAATATGTGTGAGGGTACCCCAGGAGAGTTCCAAATTTGTGTGGGTAGAATATATATCCCACGGGGGTAAAATTGAAAAAAGTTGAAACATTTTTTTTTTTGGACTTAGTCATTTTTCCGGCGCTTATCACACTTTCAGATAGGGGAAATGTCAGTGAGCGTTCTGATTTCAGTTCCAGAGCGATTCGCCCAATGAGTCCTTGATATTTAGTCGTTTTCAGCCAATTTTCTGGATTTTTGAAAATTTCACTTTTTTGTGAAAATATCCACTAAATGAGGGAATAATATGTGTGAGGGTACCCCAGGAGAGTTCCAAATGTGTGTGGGTAGAATATATATCCCACAGGGGTAAAATTGAAAAAAGTTGAAACAAATTTTTTTTGGGACTTAGTCATTTTTCCGTCGTTTATCAGACTTTCAGATAGGGGAATTGTCAGTGAGCGTTCCGATTTCAGTTTCAGAGCGATTCGCCCAATGAGTCCTTGATATTTAGTCGTTTTCAGCCAATTTTCTGGATTTTTGAAAATTTCACTTTTTTGTGAAAATAACCACTAAATGAGGGAATAATATGTGTGAGGGTACCCCAGGAGAGTTCCAAATGTGTGTGGGTAGAATATATATCCCACGGGGGTAAAATTGAAAAAAGTTGAAACATTTTTTTTTTTGGACTTAGTCATTTTTCCGGCGTTTATCAGACTTTCAGATAGGGGAAATGTCAGTGAGCATTCCGATTTCAGTTCCAGAGCGATTCGCCCAATGAGTCCTTGATATTTAGTCGTTTTCAGCCAATTTTCTGGATTTTTGAAAATTTCACTTTTTTGTGAAAATAACCACTAAATGAGGGAATAATATGTGTGAGGGTACCCCAGGAGAGTTCCAAATGTGTGTGGGTAGAATATATATCCCACGGGGGTAAAATTGAAAAAAGTTGAAAAAAAATTTTTTTTGGACTTAGTCATTTTTCCGGCGTTTATCAGACTTTCAGATAGGGGAAATGTCAGTGAGTGTTCCGATTTCAGTTCCAGAGTGATTTGCCCAATGAGTCCTTGATATTTAGTCATTTTCAGCCAATTTTCTGGATTTTTAAAAATTTCACTTTTTTGTGAAAATATCCACTAAATGAGGGAATAATATGTGTGAGGGTACCCCAGGAGAGTTCCAAATTTGTGTGGGTAGAATATATATCCCACGGGGGTAAAATTGAAAAAAGTTGAAACATTTTTTTTTTTGGACTTAGTCATTTTTCCGGCGCTTATCACACTTTCAGATAGGGGAAATGTCAGTGAGCGTTCTGATTTCAGTTCCAGAGCGATTCGCCCAATGAGTCCTTGATATTTATTCGTTTTCAGCCAATTTTCTGGATTTTTGAAAATTTCACTTTTTTGTGAAAATATCCACTAAATGAGGGAATAATATGTGTGAGGGTACCCCAGGAGAGTTCCAAATGTGTGTGGGTAGAATATATATCCCACAGGGGTAAAATTGAAAAAAGTTTAAACAAATTTTTTTTGGGACTTAGTCATTTTTCCGTCGTTTATCAGACTTTCAGATAGGGGAATTGTCAGTGAGCGTTCCGATTTCAGTTTCAGAGCGATTCGCCCAATGAGTCCTTGATATTTAGTCGTTTTCAGCCAATTTTCTGGATTTTTGAAAATTTCACTTTTTTGTGAAAATATCCACTAAATGAAGGAATAATATGTGTGAGGGTACCCCAGGAGAGTTCCAAATTTGTGTGGGTAGAATATATATCCCACGGGGGTAAAATTGAAAAAAGTTGAAACATTTTTTTTTTTTTACTTAGTCATTTTTCCGGCGCTTATCACACTTTCAGATAGGGGAAATGTCAGTGAGCGTTCTGATTTCAGTTCCAGAGCGATTCGCCCAATGAGTCCTTGATATTTAGTCGTTTTCAGCCAATTTTCTGGATTTTTGAAAATTTCACTTTTTTGTGAAAATATCCACTAAATGAGGGAATAATATGTGTGAGGGTACCCCAGGAGAGTTCCAAATGTGTGTGGGTAGAATATATATCCCACAGGGGTAAAATTGAAAAAAGTTGAAACAAATTTTTTTTGGGACTTAGTCATTTTTCCGTCGTTTATCAGACTTTCAGATAGGGGAATTGTCAGTGAGCGTTCCGATTTCAGTTTCAGAGCGATTCGCCCAATGAGTCCTTGATATTTAGTCGTTTTCAGCCAATTTTCTGGATTTTTGAAAATTTCACTTTTTTGTGAAAATAACCACTAAATGAGGGAATAATATGTGTGAGGGTACCCCAGGAGAGTTCCAAATGTGTGTGGGTAGAATATATATCCCACGGGGGTAAAATTGAAAAAAGTTGAAACATTTTTTTTTTTGGACTTAGTCATTTTTCCGGCGTTTATCAGACTTTCAGATAGGGGAAATGTCAGTGAGCATTCCGATTTCAGTTCCAGAGCGATTCGCCCAATGAGTCCTTGATATTTAGTCGTTTTCAGCCAATTTTCTGGATTTTTGAAAATTTCACTTTTTTGTGAAAATAACCACTAAATGAGGGAATAATATGTGTGAGGGTACCCCAGGAGAGTTCCAAATGTGTGTGGGTAGAATATATATCCCACGGGGGTAAAATTGAAAAAAGTTGAAAAAAAATTTTTTTTGGACTTAGTCATTTTTCCGGCGTTTATCAGACTTTCAGATAGGGGAAATGTCAGTGAGTGTTCCGATTTCAGTTCCAGAGTGATTTGCCCAATGAGTCCTTGATATTTAGTCATTTTCAGCCAATTTTCTGGATTTTTAAAAATTTCACTTTTTTGTGAAAATATCCACTAAATGAGGGAATAATATGTGTGAGGGTACCCCAGGAGAGTTCCAAATTTGTGTGGGTAGAATATATATCCCACGGGGGTAAAATTGAAAAAAGTTGAAACATTTTTTTTTTTGGACTTAGTCATTTTTCCGGCGCTTATCACACTTTCAGATAGGGGAAATGTCAGTGAGCGTTCTGATTTCAGTTCCAGAGCGATTCGCCCAATGAGTCCTTGATATTTATTCGTTTTCAGCCAATTTTCTGGATTTTTGAAAATTTCACTTTTTTGTGAAAATATCCACTAAATGAGGGAATAATATGTGTGAGGGTACCCCAGGAGAGTTCCAAATGTGTGTGGGTAGAATATATATCCCACAGGGGTAAAATTGAAAAAAGTTTAAACAAATTTTTTTTGGGACTTAGTCATTTTTCCGTCGTTTATCAGACTTTCAGATAGGGGAATTGTCAGTGAGCGTTCCGATTTCAGTTTCAGAGCGATTCGCCCAATGAGTCCTTGATATTTAGTCGTTTTCAGCCAATTTTCTGGATTTTTGAAAATTTCACTTTTTTGTGAAAATATCCACTAAATGAAGGAATAATATGTGTGAGGGTACCCCAGGAGAGTTCCAAATTTGTGTGGGTAGAATATATATCCCACGGGGGTAAAATTGAAAAAAGTTGAAACATTTTTTTTTTTTTACTTAGTCATTTTTCCGGCGCTTATCACACTTTCAGATAGGGGAAATGTCAGTGAGCGTTCTGATTTCAGTTCCAGAGCGATTCGCCCAATGAGTCCTTGATATTTAGTCGTTTTCAGCCAATTTTCTGGATTTTTGAAAATTTCTCTTTTTTGTGAAAATATCCACTAAATGAGGGAATAATATGTGTGAGGGTACCCCAGGAGAGTTCCAAATGTGTGTGGGTAGAATATATATCCCACAGGGGTAAAATTGAAAAAAGTTGAAACAAATTTTTTTTGGGACTTAGTCATTTTTCCGGCATTTATCAGACTTTCAGATAGGGGAATTGTCAGTGAGCGTTCCGATTTCAGTTTCAGAGCGATTCGACCAATGAGTCCTTGATATTTAGTCGTTTTCAGCCAATTTTCTGGATTTTTGAAAATTTCACTTTTTTGTGAAAATAACCACTAAATGAGGGAATAATATGTGTGAGGGTACCCCAGGAGAGTTCCAAATGTGTGTGGGTAGAATATATATCCCACGGGGGTAAAATTGAAAAAAGTTGAAACATTTTTTTTTTTGGACTTAGTCATTTTTCCGGCGTTTATCAGACTTTCAGATAGGGGAAATGTCAGTGAGCGTTTCGATTTCAGTTCCAGAGCGATTCGCCCAATGAGTCCTTGATATTTAGTCGTTTTCAGCCAATTTTCTGGATTTTTAAAAATTTCACTTTTTTGTGAAAATATCCACTAAATGAGGGAATAATATGTGTGAGGGTACACCAGGAGAGTTCCAAATGTGTGTGGGTAGAATATATATCCCACAGGGGTAAAATTGAAAAAAGTTGAAAAAAATTTTTTTTTTGGACTTAGTCATTTTTCCGGCGTTTATCAGACTTTCAGATAGGGGAATTGTCAGTGAGCGTTCCGATTTCAGTTCCAGAGTGTTTTCCCCAATGAGTCCTTGATATTTAGTCATTTTCAGCCAATTTTCTGGATTTTTAAAAATTTCACTTTTTTGTGAATATATCCACTAAATGAGGGAATAATATGTGTGAGGGTACCTCAGGAGAGTTCCAAATGTGTGTGGGTAGAATATATATCCCACAGGGGTAAAATTGAAAAAAGTTGAAAAAAATTTTTTTTTGGACTTAGTCATTTTTCCGGCGTTTATCAGACTTTCAGATAGGGGAAATATGAGTGAGCGTTCCGATTTCAGTTTCAGAGCGATTCGCCCAATGAGTCCTTGATATTTAGTCGTTTTCAGCAAATTTTCTGGATTTTTGAAAATTTCACTTTTTTGTGAAAATATCCACTAAATGACGGAATAATATGTGTGAGGGTACCCAAGGAGAGTTCCAAATGTGTGAGGGTAGAATATGTATCCCACGGGGGTAAAATTGAAAAAAGTTGAAAAAAAATTTTTTTGGGACTTAGTCATTTTTCCGTCGTTTATCAGACTTTCAGATAGGGGAATTGTCAGTGAGCGTTCCAATTTCAGTTCCAGAGCGATTCGCCCAATGAGTCCTTGATATTTAGTCGTTTTCAGCCAATTTTCTGGATTTTTGAAAATTTCACTTTTTTGTGAAAATATCCACTAAATGAGGGAATAATATGTGTGAGGGTACCCCAGGAGAGTTCCAAATGTGTGTGGGTAGAATATATATCCCACGGAGGTAAAATTGAAAAAAGTTGAAAATTTTTTTTTTTTTGGACTTAGTCATTTTTCCGGCGTTTATCAGACTTTCAGATAGGGGAAATTTGAGTGAGCGTTCCGATTTCAGTTTCAGAGCGATTCGCCCAATGAGTCCTTGATATTTAGTCGTTTTCAGCCAATTTTCTGGATTTTTGAAAATTTCACTTTTTTGTGAAAATATCCACTAAATGAGGGAATAATATGTGTGAGGGTACCCCAGGAGAGTTCCAAATGTGTGTGGGTAGAATATATATCCCACGGGGGTAAAATTGAAAAAAGTTGAAAAAAAATTTTTTTTTGGACTTAGTCATTTTTGCGTCGTTTATCAGACTTTCAGATAGGGGAATTGTCAGTGAGCATTCCGATTTCAGTTCCAGAGCGATTTGCCCAATGAGTCCTTGATATTTAGTCGTTTTCAGCCAATTTTCTGGATTTTTAAAAATTTCACTTTTTTGTGAAAATATCCACTAAATGAGGGAATAATATGTGTGAGGGTACCCCAGGAGAGTTCCAAATGTGTGTGGGTAGAATATATATCCCACGGGGGTAAAATTGAAAAAAGTTGAAAATTTTTTTTTTTTGGACTTAGTCATTTTTCCGGCGTTTATCAGACTTTCAGATAGGGGAAATGTCAGTGAGTGTTCCGATTTCAGTTCCAGAGTGATTTGCCTAATGAGTCCTTGATATTTAGTCATTTTCAGCCAATTTTCTGGATTTTTGAAAATTTCACTTTTTTGTGAAAATAACCACTAAATGAGGGAATAATATGTGTGAGGGTACCCCAGGAGAGTTCCAAATGTGTGTGGGTAGAATATATATCCCACGGGGGTAAAATTGAAAAAAGTTGAAACATTTTTTTTTTTGGACTTAGTCATTTTTCCGGCGTTTATCAGACTTTCAGATAGGGGAAATGTCAGTGAGCATTCCGATTACAGTTCCAGAGCGATTCGCCCAATGAGTCCTTGATATTTAGTCGTTTTCAGCCAATTTTCTGGATTTTTGAAAATTTCACTTTTTTGTGAAAATAACCACTAAATGAGGGAATAATATGTGTGAGGGTACCCCAGGAGAGTTCCAAATGTGTGTGGGTAGAATATATATCCCACGGGGGTAAAATTGAAAAAAGTTGAAAAAAAATTTTTTTTGGACTTAGTCATTTTTCCGGCGTTTATCAGACTTTCAGATAGGGGAAATGTCAGTGAGTGTTCCGATTTCAGTTCCAGAGTGATTTGCCCAATGAGTCCTTGATATTTAGTCATTTTCAGCCAATTTTCTGGATTTTTAAAAATTTCACTTTTTTGTGAAAATATCCACTAAATGAGGGAATAATATGTGTGAGGGTACCCCAGGAGAGTTCCAAATTTGTGTGGGTAGAATATATATCCCACGGGGGTAAAATTGAAAAAAGTTGAAACATTTTTTTTTTTGGACTTAGTCATTTTTCCGGCGCTTATCACACTTTCAGATAGGGGAAATGTCAGTGAGCGTTCTGATTTCAGTTCCAGAGCGATTCGCCCAATGAGTCCTTGATATTTAGTCGTTTTCAGCCAATTTTCTGGATTTTTGAAAATTTCACTTTTTTGTGAAAATATCCACTAAATGAGGGAATAATATGTGTGAGTGTACCCCAGGAGAGTTCCAAATGTGTGTGGGTAGAATATATATCCCACAGGGGTAAAATTGAAAAAAGTTGAAACAAATTTTTTTTGGGACTTAGTCATTTTTCCGTCGTTTATCAGACTTTCAGATAGGGGAATTGTCAGTGAGCGTTCCGATTTCAGTTTCAGAGCGATTCGCCCAATGAGTCCTTGATATTTAGTCGTTTTCAGCCAATTTTCTGGATTTTTGAAAATTTCACTTTTTTGTGAAAATAACCACTAAATGAGGGAATAATATGTGTGAGGGTACCCCAGGAGAGTTCCAAATGTGTGTGGGTAGAATATATATCCCACGGGGGTAAAATTGAAAAAAGTTGAAACATTTTTTTTTTTGGACTTAGTCATTTTTCCGGCGTTTATCAGACTTTCAGATAGGGGAAATGTCAGTGAGCATTCCGATTTCAGTTCCAGAGCGATTCGCCCAATGAGTCCTTGATATTTAGTCGTTTTCAGCCAATTTTCTGGATTTTTGAAAATTTCACTTTTTTGTGAAAATAACCACTAAATGAGGGAATAATATGTGTGAGGGTACCCCAGGAGAGTTCCAAATGTGTGTGGGTAGAATATATATCCCACGGGGGTAAAATTGAAAAAAGTTGAAAAAAAATTTTTTTTGGACTTAGTCATTTTTCCGGCGTTTATCAGACTTTCAGATAGGGGAAATGTCAGTGAGTGTTCCGATTTCAGTTCCAGAGTGATTTGCCCAATGAGTCCTTGATATTTAGTCATTTTCAGCCAATTTTCTGGATTTTTAAAAATTTCACTTTTTTGTGAAAATATCCACTAAATGAGGGAATAATATGTGTGAGGGTACCCCAGGAGAGTTCCAAATTTGTGTGGGTAGAATATATATCCCACGGGGGTAAAATTGAAAAAAGTTGAAACATTTTTTTTTTTGGACTTAGTCATTTTTCCGGCGCTTATCACACTTTCAGATAGGGGAAATGTCAGTGAGCGTTCTGATTTCAGTTCCAGAGCGATTCGCCCAATGAGTCCTTGATATTTATTCGTTTTCAGCCAATTTTCTGGATTTTTGAAAATTTCACTTTTTTGTGAAAATATCCACTAAATGAGGGAATAATATGTGTGAGGGTACCCCAGGAGAGTTCCAAATGTGTGTGGGTAGAATATATATCCCACAGGGGTAAAATTGAAAAAAGTTTAAACAAATTTTTTTTGGGACTTAGTCATTTTTCCGTCGTTTATCAGACTTTCAGATAGGGGAATTGTCAGTGAGCGTTCCGATTTCAGTTTCAGAGCGATTCGCCCAATGAGTCCTTGATATTTAGTCGTTTTCAGCCAATTTTCTGGATTTTTGAAAATTTCACTTTTTTGTGAAAATAACCACTAAATGAGGGAATAATATGTGTGAGGGTACCCCAGGAGAGTTCCAAATGTGTGTGGGTAGAATATATATCCCACGGGGGTAAAATTGAAAAAAGTTGAAACATTTTTTTTTTTGGACTTAGTCATTTTTCCGGCGTTTATCAGACTTTCAGATAGGGGAAATGTCAGTGAGTGTTCCGATTTCAGTTCCAGAGTGATTTGCCCAATGAGTCCTTGATATTTAGTCATTTTCAGCCAATTTTCTGGATTTTTAAAAATTTCACTTTTTTGTGAAAATATCCACTAAATGAGGGAATAATATGTGTGAGGGTACCCCAGGAGAGTTCCAAATTTGTGTGGGTAGAATATATATCCCACGGGGGTAAAATTGAAAAAAGTTGAAACATTTTTTTTTTTGGACTTAGTCATTTTTCCGGCGCTTATCACACTTTCAGATAGGGGAAATGTCAGTGAGCGTTCTGATTTCAGTTCCAGAGCGATTCGCCCAATGAGTCCTTGATATTTAGTCGTTTTCAGCCAATTTTCTGGATTTTTGAAAATTTCACTTTTTTGTGAAAATATCCACTAAATGAGGGAATAATATGTGTGAGGGTACCCCAGGAGAGTTCCAAATGTGTGTGGGTAGAATATATATCCCACAGGGGTAAAATTGAAAAAAGTTGAAACAAATTTTTTTTGGGACTTAGTCATTTTTCCGTCGTTTATCAGACTTTCAGATAGGGGAATTGTCAGTGAGCGTTCCGATTTCAGTTTCAGAGCGATTCGCCCAATGAGTCCTTGATATTTAGTCGTTTTCAGCCAATTTTCTGGATTTTTGAAAATTTCACTTTTTTGTGAAAATAACCACTAAATGAGGGAATAATATGTGTGAGGGTACCCCAGGAGAGTTCCAAATGTGTGTGGGTAGAATATATATCCCACGGGGGTAAAATTGAAAAAAGTTGAAACATTTTTTTTTTTGGACTTAGTCATTTTTCCGGCGTTTATCAGACTTTCAGATAGGGGAAATGTCAGTGAGCATTCCGATTTCAGTTCCAGAGCGATTCGCCCAATGAGTCCTTGATATTTAGTCGTTTTCAGCCAATTTTCTGGATTTTTGAAAATTTCACTTTTTTGTGAAAATAACCACTAAATGAGGGAATAATATGTGTGAGGGTACCCCAGGAGAGTTCCAAATGTGTGTGGGTAGAATATATATCCCACGGGGGTAAAATTGAAAAAAGTTGAAAAAAAATTTTTTTTGGACTTAGTCATTTTTCCGGCGTTTATCAGACTTTCAGATAGGGGAATTGTCAGTGAGCGTTCCGATTTCAGTTCCAGAGTGTTTTCCCCAATGAGTCCTTGATATTTAGTCATTTTCAGCCAATTTTCTGGATTTTTAAAAATTTCACTTTTTTGTGAATATATCCACTAAATGAGGGAATAATATGTGTGAGGGTACCTCAGGAGAGTTCCAAATGTGTGTGGGTAGAATATATATCCCACAGGGGTAAAATTGAAAAAAGTTGAAAAAAATTTTTTTTTGGACTTAGTCATTTTTCCGGCGTTTATCAGACTTTCAGATAGGGGAAATGTCAGTGAGTGTTCCGATTTCAGTTCCAGAGTGATTTGCCCAATGAGTCCTTGATATTTAGTCATTTTCAGCCAATTTTCTGGATTTTTAAAAATTTCACTTTTTTGTGAAAATATCCACTAAATGAGGGAATAATATGTGTGAGGGTACCCCAGGAGAGTTCCAAATTTGTGTGGGTAGAATATATATCCCACGGGGGTAAAATTGAAAAAAGTTGAAACATTTTTTTTTTTGGACTTAGTCATTTTTCCGGCGCTTATCACACTTTCAGATAGGGGAAATGTCAGTGAGCGTTCTGATTTCAGTTCCAGAGCGATTCGCCCAATGAGTCCTTGATATTTAGTCGTTTTCAGCCAATTTTCTGGATTTTTGAAAATTTCACTTTTTTGTGAAAATATCCACTAAATGAGGGAATAATATGTGTGAGTGTACCCCAGGAGAGTTCCAAATGTGTGTGGGTAGAATATATATCCCACAGGGGTAAAATTGAAAAAAGTTGAAACAAATTTTTTTTGGGACTTAGTCATTTTTCCGTCGTTTATCAGACTTTCAGATAGGGGAATTGTCAGTGAGCGTTCCGATTTCAGTTTCAGAGCGATTCGCCCAATGAGTCCTTGATATTTAGTCGTTTTCAGCCAATTTTCTGGATTTTTGAAAATTTCACTTTTTTGTGAAAATAACCACTAAATGAGGGAATAATATGTGTGAGGGTACCCCAGGAGAGTTCCAAATGTGTGTGGGTAGAATATATATCCCACGGGGGTAAAATTGAAAAAAGTTGAAACATTTTTTTTTTTGGACTTAGTCATTTTTCCGGCGTTTATCAGACTTTCAGATAGGGGAAATGTCAGTGAGCATTCCGATTTCAGTTCCAGAGCGATTCGCCCAATGAGTCCTTGATATTTAGTCGTTTTCAGCCAATTTTCTGGATTTTTGAAAATTTCACTTTTTTGTGAAAATAACCACTAAATGAGGGAATAATATGTGTGAGGGTACCCCAGGAGAGTTCCAAATGTGTTTGGGTAGAATATATATCCCACGGGGGTAAAATTGAAAAAAGTTGAAAAAAAATTTTTTTTGGACTTAGTCATTTTTCCGGCGTTTATCAGACTTTCAGATAGGGGAAATGTCAGTGAGTGTTCCGATTTCAGTTCCAGAGTGATTTGCCCAATGAGTCCTTGATATTTAGTCATTTTCAGCCAATTTTCTGGATTTTTAAAAATTTCACTTTTTTGTGAAAATATCCACTAAATGAGGGAATAATATGTGTGAGGGTACCCCAGGAGAGTTCCAAATTTGTGTGGGTAGAATATATATCCCACGGGGGTAAAATTGAAAAAAGTTGAAACATTTTTTTTTTTGGACTTAGTCATTTTTCCGGCGCTTATCACACTTTCAGATAGGGGAAATGTCAGTGAGCGTTCTGATTTCAGTTCCAGAGCGATTCGCCCAATGAGTCCTTGATATTTATTCGTTTTCAGCCAATTTTCTGGATTTTTGAAAATTTCACTTTTTTGTGAAAATATCCACTAAATGAGGGAATAATATGTGTGAGGGTACCCCAGGAGAGTTCCAAATGTGTGTGGGTAGAATATATATCCCACAGGGGTAAAATTGAAAAAAGTTTAAACAAATTTTTTTTGGGACTTAGTCATTTTTCCGTCGTTTATCAGACTTTCAGATAGGGGAATTGTCAGTGAGCGTTCCGATTTCAGTTTCAGAGCGATTCGCCCAATGAGTCCTTGATATTTAGTCGTTTTCAGCCAATTTTCTGGATTTTTGAAAATTTCACTTTTTTGTGAAAATAACCACTAAATGAGGGAATAATATGTGTGAGGGTACCCCAGGAGAGTTCCAAATGTGTGTGGGTAGAATATATATCCCACGGGGGTAAAATTGAAAAAAGTTGAAACATTTTTTTTTTTGGACTTAGTCATTTTTCCGGCGTTTATCAGACTTTCAGATAGGGGAAATGTCAGTGAGTGTTCCGATTTCAGTTCCAGAGTGATTTGCCCAATGAGTCCTTGATATTTAGTCATTTTCAGCCAATTTTCTGGATTTTTAAAAATTTCACTTTTTTGTGAAAATATCCACTAAATGAGGGAATAATATGTGTGAGGGTACCCCAGGAGAGTTCCAAATTTGTGTGGGTAGAATATATATCCCACGGGGGTAAAATTGAAAAAAGTTGAAACATTTTTTTTTTTGGACTTAGTCATTTTTCCGGCGCTTATCACACTTTCAGATAGGGGAAATGTCAGTGAGCGTTCTGATTTCAGTTCCAGAGCGATTCGCCCAATGAGTCCTTGATATTTAGTCGTTTTCAGCCAATTTTCTGGATTTTTGAAAATTTCACTTTTTTGTGAAAATATCCACTAAATGAGGGAATAATATGTGTGAGGGTACCCCAGGAGAGTTCCAAATGTGTGTGGGTAGAATATATATCCCACAGGGGTAAAATTGAAAAAAGTTGAAACAAATTTTTTTTGGGACTTAGTCATTTTTCCGTCGTTTATCAGACTTTCAGATAGGGGAATTGTCAGTGAGCGTTCCGATTTCAGTTTCAGAGCGATTCGCCCAATGAGTCCTTGATATTTAGTCGTTTTCAGCCAATTTTCTGGATTTTTGAAAATTTCACTTTTTTGTGAAAATAACCACTAAATGAGGGAATAATATGTGTGAGGGTACCCCAGGAGAGTTCCAAATGTGTGTGGGTAGAATATATATCCCACGGGGGTAAAATTGAAAAAAGTTGAAACATTTTTTTTTTTGGACTTAGTCATTTTTCCGGCGTTTATCAGACTTTCAGATAGGGGAAATGTCAGTGAGCATTCCGATTTCAGTTCCAGAGCGATTCGCCCAATGAGTCCTTGATATTTAGTCGTTTTCAGCCAATTTTCTGGATTTTTGAAAATTTCACTTTTTTGTGAAAATAACCACTAAATGAGGGAATAATATGTGTGAGGGTACCCCAGGAGAGTTCCAAATGTGTGTGGGTAGAATATATATCCCACGGGGGTAAAATTGAAAAAAGTTGAAAAAAAATTTTTTTTGGACTTAGTCATTTTTCCGGCGTTTATCAGACTTTCAGATAGGGGAATTGTCAGTGAGCGTTCCGATTTCAGTTCCAGAGTGTTTTCCCCAATGAGTCCTTGATATTTAGTCATTTTCAGCCAATTTTCTGGATTTTTAAAAATTTCACTTTTTTGTGAATATATCCACTAAATGAGGGAATAATATGTGTGAGGGTACCTCAGGAGAGTTCCAAATGTGTGTGGGTAGAATATATATCCCACAGGGGTAAAATTGAAAAAAGTTGAAAAAAATTTTTTTTTGGACTTAGTCATTTTTCCGGCGTTTATCAGACTTTCAGATAGGGGAAATATGAGTGAGCGTTCCGATTTCAGTTTCAGAGCGATTCGCCCAATGAGTCCTTGATATTTAGTCGTTTTCAGCAAATTTTCTGGATTTTTGAAAATTTCACTTTTTTGTGAAAATATCCACTAAATGACGGAATAATATGTGTGAGGGTACCCAAGGAGAGTTCCAAATGTGTGAGGGTAGAATATGTATCCCACGGGGGTAAAATTGAAAAAAGTTGAAAAAAAATTTTTTTGGGACTTAGTCATTTTTCCGTCGTTTATCAGACTTTCAGATAGGGGAATTGTCAGTGAGCGTTCCAATTTCAGTTCCAGAGCGATTCGCCCAATGAGTCCTTGATATTTAGTCGTTTTCAGCCAATTTTCTGGATTTTTGAAAATTTCACTTTTTTGTGAAAATATCCACTAAATGAGGGAATAATATGTGTGAGGGTACCCCAGGAGAGTTCCAAATGTGTGTGGGTAGAATATATATCCCACGGAGGTAAAATTGAAAAAAGTTGAAAATTTTTTTTTTTTTGGACTTAGTCATTTTTCCGGCGTTTATCAGACTTTCAGATAGGGGAAATTTGAGTGAGCGTTCCGATTTCAGTTTCAGAGCGATTCGCCCAATGAGTCCTTGATATTTAGTCGTTTTCAGCCAATTTTCTGGATTTTTGAAAATTTCACTTTTTTGTGAAAATAACCACTAAATGAGGGAATAATATGTGTGAGGGTACCCCAGGAGAGTTCCAAATGTGTGTGGGTAGAATATATATCCCACGGGGGTAAAATTGAAAAAAGTTGAAAAAAAATTTTTTTTGGACTTAGTCATTTTTCCGGCGTTTATCAGACTTTCAGATAGGGGAAATGTCAGTGAGTGTTCCGATTTCAGTTCCAGAGTGATTTGCCCAATGAGTCCTTGATATTTAGTCATTTTCAGCCAATTTTCTGGATTTTTAAAAATTTCACTTTTTTGTGAAAATATCCACTAAATGAAGGAATAATATGTGTGAGGGTACCCCAGGAGAGTTCCAAATTTGTGTGGGTAGAATATATATCCCACGGGGGTAAAATTGAAAAAAGTTGAAACATTTTTTTTTTTTTACTTAGTCATTTTTCCGGCGCTTATCACACTTTCAGATAGGGGAAATGTCAGTGAGCGTTCTGATTTCAGTTCCAGAGCGATTCACCCAATGAGTCCTTGATATTTAGTCGTTTTCAGCCAATTTTCTGGATTTTTGAAAATTTCTCTTTTTTGTGAAAATATCCACTAAATGAGGGAATAATATGTGTGAGGGTACCCCAGGAGAGTTCCAAATGTGTGTGGGTAGAATATATATCCCACAGGGGTAAAATTGAAAAAAGTTGAAACAAATTTTTTTTGGGACTTAGTCATTTTTCCGTCGTTTATCAGACTTTCAGATAGGGGAATTGTCAGTGAGCGTTCCGATTTCAGTTTCAGAGCGATTCGACCAATGAGTCCTTGATATTTAGTCGTTTTCAGCCAATTTTCTGGATTTTTGAAAATTTCACTTTTTTGTGAAAATAACCACTAAATGAGGGAATAATATGTGTGAGGGTACCCCAGGAGAGTTCCAAATGTGTGTGGGTAGAATATATATCCCACGGGGGTAAAATTGAAAAAAGTTGAAACATTTTTTTTTTTGGACTTAGTCATTTTTCCGGCGTTTATCAGACTTTCAGATAGGGGAAATGTCAGTGAGCGTTTCGATTTCAGTTCCAGAGCGATTCGCCCAATGAGTCCTTGATATTTAGTCGTTTTCAGCCAATTTTCTGGATTTTTAAAAATTTCACTTTTTTGTGAAAATATCCACTAAATGAGGGAATAATATGTGTGAGGGTACCCCAGGAGAGTTCCAAATGTGTGTGGGTAGAATATATATCCCACAGGGGTAAAATTGAAAAAAGTTGAAAAAAATTTTTTTTTGGACTTAGTCATTTTTCCGGCGTTTATCAGACTTTCAGATAGGGGAATTGTCAGTGAGCGTTCCGATTTCAGTTCCAGAGTGTTTTCCCCAATGAGTCCTTGATATTTAGTCATTTTCAGCCAATTTTCTGGATTTTTAAAAATTTCACTTTTTTGTGAATATATCCACTAAATGAGGGAATAATATGTGTGAGGGTACCTCAGGAGAGTTCCAAATGTGTGTGGGTAGAATATATATCCCACAGGGGTAAAATTGAAAAAAGTTGAAAAAAATTTTTTTTTGGACTTAGTCATTTTTCCGGCGTTTATCAGACTTTCAGATAGGGGAAATATGAGTGAGCGTTCCGATTTCAGTTTCAGAGCGATTCGCCCAATGAGTCCTTGATATTTAGTCGTTTTCAGCAAATTTTCTGGATTTTTGAAAATTTCACTTTTTTGTGAAAATATCCACTAAATGACGGAATAATATGTGTGAGGGTACCCAAGGAGAGTTCCAAATGTGTGAGGGTAGAATATGTATCCCACGGGGGTAAAATTGAAAAAAGTTGAAAAAAAATTTTTTTGGGACTTAGTCATTTTTCCGTCGTTTATCAGACTTTCAGATAGGGGAATTGTCAGTGAGCGTTCCAATTTCAGTTCCAGAGCGATTCGCCCAATGAGTCCTTGATATTTAGTCGTTTTCAGCCAATTTTCTGGATTTTTGAAAATTTCACTTTTTTGTGAAAATATCCACTAAATGAGGGAATAATATGTGTGAGGGTACCCCAGGAGAGTTCCAAATGTGTGTGGGTAGAATATATATCCCACGGAGGTAAAATTGAAAAAAGTTGAAAATTTTTTTTTTTTTGGACTTAGTCATTTTTCCGGCGTTTATCAGACTTTCAGATAGGGGAAATTTGAGTGAGCGTTCCGATTTCAGTTTCAGAGCGATTCGCCCAATGAGTCCTTGATATTTAGTCGTTTTCAGCCAATTTTCTGGATTTTTGAAAATTTCACTTTTTTGTGAAAATATCCACTAAATGAGGGAATAATATGTGTGAGGGTACCCCAGGAGAGTTCCAAATGTGTGTGGGTAGAATATATATCCCACGGAGGTAAAATTGAAAAAAGTTGAAAAATTTTTTTTTTTTGGACTTAGTCATTTTTCCGGCGTTTATCAGACTTTCAGATAGGGGAAATGTCAGTGAGCATTTCGATTTCAGTTCCAGAGCGATTCGCCCAATGAGTCCTTGATATTTAGTCGTTTTCAGCCAATTTTCTGGATTTTTAAAAATTTCACTTTTTTTGTGAAAATATCCACTAAATGAGGGAATAATATGTGTGAGGGTACCCCAGGAGAGTTCCAAATGTGTGTGGGTAGAATATATATCCCACAGGGGTAAAATTGAAAAAAGTTGAAAAAAATTTTTTTTTGGACTTAGTCATTTTTCCGGCGTTTATCAGACTTTCAGATAGGGGAAATGTGAGTGAGCGTTCCGATTTCAGTTTCAGAGCGATTCGCCCAATGAGTCCTTGATATTTAGTCGTTTTCAGCCAATTTTCTGGATTTTTGAAAATTTCACTTTTTTGTGAAAATATCCACTAAATGAGGGAATAATATGTGTGAGGGTACCCCGGGAGAGTTCCAAATGTGTGTGGGTAGAATATATATCCCACGGAGGTAAAATTGAAAAAAGTTGAAAAATTTTTTTTTTTTGGACTTAGTCATTTTTCCGTCGTTTATCAGACTTTCAGATAGGGGAATTGTCAGTGAGCGTTCCGATTTCAGTTTCAGAGCGATTCGCCCAATGAGTCCTTGATATTTAGTCGTTTTCAGCCAATTTTCTGGATTTTTGAAAATTTCACTTTTTTGTGAAAATAACCACTAAATGAGGGAATAATATGTGTGAGGGTACCCCAGGAGAGTTCCAAATGTGTGTGGGTAGAATATATATCCCACGGGGGTAAAATTGAAAAAAGTTGAAACATTTTTTTTTTTGGACTTAGTCATTTTTCCGGCGTTTATCAGACTTTCAGATAGGGGAAATGTCAGTGAGCATTCCGATTTCAGTTCCAGAGCGATTCGCCCAATGAGTCCTTGATATTTAGTCGTTTTCAGCCAATTTTCTGGATTTTTGAAAATTTCACTTTTTTGTGAAAATAACCACTAAATGAGGGAATAATATGTGTGAGGGTACCCCAGGAGAGTTCCAAATGTGTGTGGGTAGAATATATATCCCACGGGGGTAAAATTGAAAAAAGTTGAAAAAAAATTTTTTTTGGACTTAGTCATTTTTCCGGCGTTTATCAGACTTTCAGATAGGGGAAATGTCAGTGAGTGTTCCGATTTCAGTTCCAGAGTGATTTGCCCAATGAGTCCTTGATATTTAGTCATTTTCAGCCAATTTTCTGGATTTTTAAAAATTTCACTTTTTTGTGAAAATATCCACTAAATGAGGGAATAATATGTGTGAGGGTACCCCAGGAGAGTTCCAAATTTGTGTGGGTAGAATATATATCCCACGGGGGTAAAATTGAAAAAAGTTGAAACATTTTTTTTTTTGGACTTAGTCATTTTTCCGGCGCTTATCACACTTTCAGATAGGGGAAATGTCAGTGAGCGTTCTGATTTCAGTTCCAGAGCGATTCGCCCAATGAGTCCTTGATATTTAGTCGTTTTCAGCCAATTTTCTGGATTTTTGAAAATTTCACTTTTTTGTGAAAATATCCACTAAATGAGGGAATAATATGTGTGAGGGTACCCCAGGAGAGTTCCAAATGTGTGTGGGTAGAATATATATCCCACAGGGGTAAAATTGAAAAAAGTTTAAACAAATTTTTTTTGGGACTTAGTCATTTTTCCGTCGTTTATCAGACTTTCAGATAGGGGAATTGTCAGTGAGCGTTCCGATTTCAGTTTCAGAGCGATTCGCCCAATGAGTCCTTGATATTTAGTCGTTTTCAGCCAATTTTCTGGATTTTTGAAAATTTCACTTTTTTGTGAAAATAACCACTAAATGAGGGAATAATATGTGTGAGGGTACCCCAGGAGAGTTCCAAATGTGTGTGGGTAGAATATATATCCCACGGGGGTAAAATTGAAAAAAGTTGAAACATTTTTTTTTTTGGACTTAGTCATTTTTCCGGCGTTTATCAGACTTTCAGATAGGGGAAATGTCAGTGAGCATTCCGATTTCAGTTCCAGAGCGATTCGCCCAATGAGTCCTTGATATTTAGTCGTTTTCAGCCAATTTTCTGGATTTTTGAAAATTTCACTTTTTTGTGAAAATAACCACTAAATGAGGGAATAATATGTGTGAGGGTACCCCAGGAGAGTTCCAAATGTGTGTGGGTAGAATATATATCCCACGGGGGTAAAATTGAAAAAAGTTGAAAAAAAATTTTTTTTGGACTTAGTCATTTTTCCGGCGTTTATCAGACTTTCAGATAGGGGAAATGTCAGTGAGTGTTCCGATTTCAGTTCCAGAGTGATTTGCCCAATGAGTCCTTGATATTTAGTCATTTTCAGCCAATTTTCTGGATTTTTGAAAATTTCACTTTTTTGTGAAAATATCCACTAAATGAGGGAATAATATGTGTGAGGGTACCCCAGGAGATTTCCAAATGTGTGTGGGTAGAATATATATCCCACAGGGGTAAAATTGAAAAAAGTTGAAAAAAATTTTTTTTGGGACTTAGTCATTTTTCCGTCGTTTATCAGACTTTCAGATAGGGGAATTGTCAGTGAGCGTTCCGATTTCAGTTTCAGAGCGATTCGACCAATGAGTCCTTGATATTTAGTCGTTTTCAGCCAATTTTCTGGATTTTTGAAAATTTCACTTTTTTGTGAAAATAACCACTAAATGAGGGAATAATATGTGTGAGGGTACCCCAGGAGAGTTCCAAATGTGTGTGGGTAGAATATATATCCCACGGGGGTAAAATTGAAAAAAGTTGAAACATTTTTTTTTTTGGACTTAGTCATTTTTCCGGCGTTTATCAGACTTTCAGATAGGGGAAATGTCAGTGAGCATTCCGATTTCAGTTCCAGAGCGATTCGCCCAATGAGTCCTTGATATTTAGTCGTTTTCAGCCAATTTTCTGGATTTTTGAAAATTTCACTTTTTTGTGAAAATAACCACTAAATGAGGGAATAATATGTGTGAGGGTACCCCAGGAGAGTTCCAAATGTGTGTGGGTAGAATATATATCCCACGGGGGTAAAATTGAAAAAAGTTGAAAAAAAATTTTTTTTGGACTTAGTCATTTTTCCGGCGTTTATCAGACTTTCAGATAGGGGAAATGTCAGTGAGTGTTCCGATTTCAGTTCCAGAGTGATTTGCCCAATGAGTCCTTGATATTTAGTCATTTTCAGCCAATTTTCTGGATTTTTAAAAATTTCACTTTTTTGTGAAAATATCCACTAAATGAGGGAATAATATGTGTGAGGGTACCCCAGGAGAGTTCCAAATTTGTGTGGGTAGAATATATATCCCACGGGGGTAAAATTGAAAAAAGTTGAAACATTTTTTTTTTTGGACTTAGTCATTTTTCCGGCGCTTATCACACTTTCAGATAGGGGAATTGTCAGTGAGCGTTCCGATTTCAGTTTCAGAGCGATTCGCCCAATGAGTCCTTGATATTTAGTCGTTTTCAGCCAATTTTCTGGATTTTTGAAAATTTCACTTTTTTGTGAAAATAACCACTAAATGAGGGAATAATATGTGTGAGGGTACCCCAGGAGAGTTCCAAATGTGTGTGGGTAGAATATATATCCCACGGGGGTAAAATTGAAAAAAGTTGAAACATTTTTTTTTTTGGACTTAGTCATTTTTCCGGCGTTTATCAGACTTTCAGATAGGGGAAATGTCAGTGAGCATTCCGATTTCAGTTCCAGAGCGATTCGCCCAATGAGTCCTTGATATTTAGTCGTTTTCAGCCAATTTTCTGGATTTTTGAAAATTTCACTTTTTTGTGAAAATAACCACTAAATGAGGGAATAATATGTGTGAGGGTACCCCAGGAGAGTTCCAAATGTGTGTGGGTAGAATATATATCCCACAGGGGTAAAATTGAAAAAAGTTTAAACAAATTTTTTTTGGGACTTAGTCATTTTTCCGTCGTTTATCAGACTTTCAGATAGGGGAATTGTCAGTGAGCGTTCCGATTTCAGTTTCAGAGCGATTCGCCCAATGAGTCCTTGATATTTAGTCGTTTTCAGCCAATTTTCTGGATTTTTGAAAATTTCACTTTTTTGTGAAAATAACCACTAAATGAGGGAATAATATGTGTGAGGGTACCCCAGGAGAGTTCCAAATGTGTGTGGGTAGAATATATATCCCACGGGGGTAAAATTGAAAAAAGTTGAAACATTTTTTTTTTTGGACTTAGTCATTTTTCCGGCGTTTATCAGACTTTCAGATAGGGGAAATGTCAGTGAGCATTCCGATTTCAGTTCCAGAGCGATTCGCCCAATGAGTCCTTGATATTTAGTCGTTTTCAGCCAATTTTCTGGATTTTTGAAAATTTCACTTTTTTGTGAAAATAACCACTAAATGAGGGAATAATATGTGTGAGGGTACCCCAGGAGAGTTCCAAATGTGTGTGGGTAGAATATATATCCCACGGGGGTAAAATTGAAAAAAGTTGAAAAAAAATTTTTTTTGGACTTAGTCATTTTTCCGGCGTTTATCAGACTTTCAGATAGGGGAAATGTCAGTGAGTGTTCCGATTTCAGTTCCAGAGTGATTTGCCCAATGAGTCCTTGATATTTAGTCATTTTCAGCCAATTTTCTGGATTTTTAAAAATTTCACTTTTTTGTGAAAATATCCACTAAATGAGGGAATAATATGTGTGAGGGTACCCCAGGAGAGTTCCAAATGTGTGTGGGTAGAATATATATCCCACAGGGGTAAAATTGAAAAAAGTTGAAACAAATTTTTTTTGGGACTTAGTCATTTTTCCGTCGTTTATCAGACTTTCAGATAGGGGAATTGTCAGTGAGCGTTCCGATTTCAGTTTCAGAGCGATTCGCCCAATGAGTCCTTGATATTTAGTCGTTTTCAGCCAATTTTCTGGATTTTTGAAAATTTCACTTTTTTGTGAAAATAACCACTAAATGAGGGAATAATATGTGTGAGGGTACCCCAGGAGAGTTCCAAATGTGTGTGGGTAGAATATATATCCCACGGGGGTAAAATTGAAAAAAGTTGAAACATTTTTTTTTTTGGACTTAGTCATTTTTCCGGCGTTTATCAGACTTTCAGATAGGGGAAATGTCAGTGAGCATTCCGATTTCAGTTCCAGAGCGATTCGCCCAATGAGTCCTTGATATTTAGTCGTTTTCAGCCAATTTTCTGGATTTTTGAAAATTTCACTTTTTTATGAAAATAACCACTAAATGAGGGAATAATATGTGTGAGGGTACCCCAGGAGAGTTCCAAATGTGTGTGGGTAGAATATATATCCCACGGGGGTAAAATTGAAAAAAGTTGAAAAAAAATTTTTTTTGGACTTAGTCATTTTTCCGGCGTTTATCAGACTTTCAGATAGGGGAATTGTCAGTGAGCGTTGAGATTTCAGTTCCAGAGTGTTTTCCCCAATGAGTCCTTGATATTTAGTCATTTTCAGCCAATTTTCTGGATTTTTAAAAATTTCACTTTTTTGTGAATATATCCACTAAATGAGGGAATAATATGTGTGAGGGTACCTCAGGAGAGTTCCAAATGTGTGTGGGTAGAATATATATCCCACAGGGGTAAAATTGAAAAAAGTTGAAAAAAATTTTTTTTTGGACTTAGTCATTTTTCCGGCGTTTATCAGACTTTCAGATAGGGGAAATATGAGTGAGCGTTCCGATTTCAGTTTCAGAGCGATTCGCCCAATGAGTCCTTGATATTTAGTCGTTTTCAGCAAATTTTCTGGATTTTTGAAAATTTCACTTTTTTGTGAAAATATCCACTTAATGACGGAATAATATGTGTGAGGGTACCCAAGGAGAGTTCCAAATGTGTGAGGGTAGAATATGTATCCCACGGGGGTAAAATTGAAAAAAGTTGAAAAAAAATTTTTTTGGGACTTAGTCATTTTTCCGTCGTTTATCAGACTTTCAGATAGGGGAATTGTCAGTGAGCATTCCAATTTCAGTTCCAGAGCGATTCGCCCAATGAGTCCTTGATATTTAGTCGTTTTCAGCCAATTTTCTGGATTTTTGAAAATTTCACTTTTTTGTGAAAATATCCACTAAATGAGGGAATAATATGTGTGAGGGTACCCCAGGAGAGTTCCAAATGTGTGTGGGTAGAATATATATCCCACGGAGGTAAAATTGAAAAAAGTTGAAAATTTTTTTTTTTTTGGACTTAGCCATTTTTCCGGCGTTTATCAGACTTTCAGATAGGGGAAATTTGAGTGAGCGTTCCGATTTCAGTTTCAGAGCGATTCGCCCAATGAGTCCTTGATATTTAGTCGTTTTCAGCCAATTTTCTGGATTTTTGAAAATTTCACTTTTTTGTGAAAATATCCACTAAATGAGGGAATAATATGTGTGAGGGTACCCCAGGAGAGTTCCAAATGTGTGTGGGTAGAATATATATCCCACGGAGGTAAAATTGAAAAAAGTTGAAAAATTTTTTTTTTTTTGGACTTAGTCATTTTTCCGGCGTTTATCAGACTTTCAGATAGGGGAAATGTCAGTGAGCGTTTCGATTTCAGTTCCAGAGCGATTCGCCCAATGAGTCCTTGATATTTAGTCGTTTTCAGCCAATTTTCTGGATTTTTAAAAATTTCACTTTTTTGTGAAAATATCCACTAAATGAGGGAATAATATGTGTGAGGGTACCCCAGGAGAGTTCCAAATGTGTGTGGGTAGAATATATATCCCACAGGGGTAAAATTGAAAAAAGTTGAAAAAAATTTTTTTTTGGACTTAGTCATTTTTCCGGCGTTTATCAGACTTTCAGATAGGGGAAATGTGAGTGAGCGTTCCGATTTCAGTTTCAGAGCGATTCGCCCAATGAGTCCTTGATATTTAGTCGTTTTCAGCCAATTTTCTGGATTTTTGAAAATTTCACTTTTTTGTGAAAATATCCACTAAATGAGGGAATAATATGTGTGAGGGTACCCCAGGAGAGTTCCAAATGTGTGTGGGTAGAATATATATCCCACGGAGGTAAAATTGAAAAAAGTTGAAAAATTTTTTTTTTTTGGACTTAGTCATTTTTCCGGCGTTTATCAGACTTTCAGATAGGGGAATTGTCAGTGAGCGTTCCAATTTCAGTTCCAGAGCGATTCGCCCAATGAGTCCTTGATATTTAGTCGTTTTCAGCCAATTTTCTGGATTTTTGAAAATTTCACTTTTTTGTGAAAATATCCACTAAATGACGGAATAATATGTGTGAGGGTACCCAAGGAGAGTTCCAAATGTGTGAGGGTAGAATATGTATCCCACGGGGGTAAAATTGAAAAAAGTTGAAAAAAAATTTTTTTGGGACTTAGTCATTTTTCCGTCGTTTATCAGACTTTCAGATAGGGGAATTGTCAGTGAGCGTTCCAATTTCAGTTCCAGAGCGATTCGCCCAATGAGTCCTTGATATTTAGTCGTTTTCAGCCAATTTTCTGGATTTTTGAAAATTTCACTTTTTTGTGAAAATATCCACTAAATGAGGGAATAATATGTGTGAGGGTACCCCAGGAGAGTTCCAAATGTGTGTGGGTAGAATATATATCCCACGGAGGTAAAATTGAAAAAAGTTGAAAATTTTTTTTTTTTTGGACTTAGTCATTTTTCCGGCGTTTATCAGACTTTCAGATAGGGGAAATTTGAGTGAGCGTTCCGATTTCAGTTTCAGAGCGATTCGCCCAATGAGTCCTTGATATTTAGTCGTTTTCAGCCAATTTTCTGGATTTTTGAAAATTTCACTTTTTTGTGAAAATAACCACTAAATGAGGGAATAATATGTGTGAGGGTACCCCAGGAGAGTTCCAAATGTGTGTGGGTAGAATATATATCCCACGGGGGTAAAATTGAAAAAAGTTAAAAAAAAATTTTTTTGGGTCTTAGTCATTTTTGAGTCATTTATCAGACTTTCAGATAGGGGAATTGTCAGTGAGCATTCCGATTTCAGTTCCAGAGTGATTCGCCCAATGAGTCCTTGATATTTAGTCGTTTTCAGCCAATTTTCTGGATTTTTGAAAATTTCACTTTTTTGTGAAAATAACCACTAAATGAGGGAATAATATGTGTGAGGGTACCCCAGGAGAGTTCCAAATGTGTGTGGGTAGAATATATATCCCACGGGGGTAAAATTGAAAAAAGTTGAAAAAAATTTTTTTTTGGACTTAGTCATTTTTCCGGCGTTTATCAGACTTTCAGATAGGGTAAATGTGAGTGAGCGTTCCGATTTCAGTTTCAGAGCAATTCGCCCAATGAGTCCTTGATATTTAGTCGTTTTCAGCCAATTTTCTGGATTTTTGAAAATTTCACTTTTTTGTGAAAATATCCACTAAATGAGGGAATAATATGTGTGAGGGTACCCCAGGAGAGTTCCAAATGTGTGTGGGTAGAGTATATATCCCACGGAGGTAAAATTGAAAAAAGTTGAAAAATTTTTTTTTTTTGGACTTAGTCATTTTTCCGGCGTTTATCAGACTTTCAGATAGGGGAAATGTCAGTGAGCGTTTCGATTTCAGTTCCAGAGCGATTCGCCCAATGAGTCCTTGATATTTAGTCGTTTTCAGCCAATTTTCTGGATTTTTAAAAATTTCACTTTTTTGTGAAAATATCCACTAAATGAGGGAATAATATGTGTGAGGGTACCCCAGGAGAGTTCCAAATGTGTGTTTGTAGAATATATATCCCACAGGGGTAAAATTGAAAAAAGTTGAAAATTTTTTTTTTTTTGGACTTAGTCATTTTTCCGGCGTTTATCAGACTTTCTGATAGGGGAAATGTCAGTGAGCATTCCGATTTCAGTTCCAGAGCGATTCCCCAATGAGTCCTTGATATTTAGTCATTTTCAGCCAATTTTCTGGATTTTTAAAAATTTCACTTTTTTGTGAAAATATCCACTAAATGAGGGAATAATATGTGTGAGGGTACCCCAGGAGAGTTCCAAATGTGTGTGGGTAGAATATATATCCCACAGGGGTAAAATTGAAAAAAGTTGAAAAAAATTTTTTTTTGGACTTAGTCATTTTTCCGGCATTTATCAGACTTTCAGATAGGGGAAATGTGAGTGAGCGTTCCGATTTCAGTTTCAGAGCGATTCGCCCAATGAGTCCTTGATATTTAGTCGTTTTCAGCCAATTTTCTGGATTTTTGAAAATTTCACTTTTTTGTGAAAATATCCACTAAATGAGGGAATAATATGTGTCAGGGTACCCCAGGAGAGTTCCAAATGTGTGTGGGTAGAATATATATCCCACGGAGGTAAAATTGAAAAAAGTTGAAAAATTTTTTTTTTTTGGACTTAGTCATTTTTCCGGCGTTTATCAGACTTTCAGATAGGGGAAATGTGAGTGAGCGTTCCGATTTCAGTTTCAGAGCGATTCGCCCAATGAGTCCTTGATATTTAGTCGTTTTCAGCCAATTTTCTGGATTTTTGAAAATTTCACTTTTTTGTGAAAATATCCACTAAATGAGGGAATAATATGTGTGAGGGTACCCCAGGAGAGTTCCAAATGTGTGTGGGTAGAATATATATCCCACGGGGGTAAAATTGAAAAAAGTTGAAAAATTGTTTTTTTTGGACTTAGTCATTTTTCCGGCGTTTATCAGACTTTCAGATAGGGGAAATGTCAGTGAGCGTTCCGATTTCAGTTCCAGTGTGTTTTGCCCAATGAGTCCTTGATATTTAGTCATTTTCAGCCAATTTTCTGGATTTTTGAAAATTTCACTTTTTTGTGAAAATATCCACTAAATGAGGGAATAATATGTGTGAGGGTACCCCAGGAGAGTTCCAAATGTGTGTGGGTAGAATATATATCCCACGGGGGTAAAATTGAAAAAAGTTGAAAAATTTTTTTTTTTGGACTTAGTCATTTTTCCGGCGTTTATCAGACTTTCAGATAGGGGAAATGTCAGTGAGCGTTCCGATTTCAGTTCCAGTGTGTTTTGCCCAATGAGTCCTTGATATTTAGTCATTTTCAGCCAATTTTCTGGATTTTTAAAAATTTCACTTTTTTGTGAAAATATCCACTAAATGAGGGAATAATATGTGTGAGGGTACCCCAGGAGAGTTCCAAATGTGTGTGGGTAGATTATATATCCCACGGGGGTAAAATTGAAAAAAGTTGAAAAATTTTTTTTTTTGGACTTAGTCATTTTTCCGGCGTTTATCAGACTTTCAGATAGGGGAAATGTCAGTGAGCGTTCCGATTTCAGTTCCAGTGTGTTTTGCCCAATGAGTCCTTGATATTTAGTCATTTTCAGCCAATTTTCTGGATTTTTAAAAATTTCACTTTTTTGTGAAAATATCCACTAAATGAGGGAATAATATGTGTGAGGGTACCCCAGGAGAGTTCCAAATGTGTGTTTGTAGAATATATATCCCACAGGGGTAAAATTGAAAAAAGTTGAAAATTTTTTTTTTTTTGGACTTAGTCATTTTTCCGGCGTTTATCAGACTTTCTGATAGGGGAAATGTCAGTGAGCATTCCGATTTCAGTTCCAGAGCGATTCCCCAATGAGTCCTTGATATTTAGTCATTTTCAGCCAATTTTCTGGATTTTTAAAAATTTCACTTTTTTGTGAAAATATCCACTAAATGAGGGAATAATATGTGTGAGGGTACCCCAGGAGAGTTCCAAATGTGTGTGGGTAGAATATATATCCCACAGGGGTAAAATTGAAAAAAGTTGAAAAAAATTTTTTTTTGGACTTAGTCATTTTTCCGGCATTTATCAGACTTTCAGATAGGGGAAATGTGAGTGAGCGTTCCGATTTCAGTTTCAGAGCGATTCGCCCAATGAGTCCTTGATATTTAGTCGTTTTCAGCCAATTTTCTGGATTTTTGAAAATTTCACTTTTTTGTGAAAATATCCACTAAATGAGGGAATAATATGTGTGAGGGTACCCCAGGAGAGTTCCAAATGTGTGTGGGTAGAATATATATCCCACGGAGGTAAAATTGAAAAAAGTTGAAAAATTATTTTTTTTTGGACTTAGTCATTTTTCCGGCGTTTATCAGACTTTCAGATAGGGGAAATGTGAGTGAGCGTTCCTATTTCAGTTTCAGAGCGATTCGCCCAATGAGTCCTTGATATTTAGTCGTTTTCAGCCAATTTTCTGGATTTTTGAAAATTTCACTTTTTTGTGAAAATATCCACTAAATGAGGGAATAATATGTGTGAGGGTACCCCAGGAGAGTTCCAAATGTGTGTGGGTAGAATATATATCCCACGGGGGTAAAATTGAAAAAAGTTGAAAAATTTTTTTTTTTGGACTTAGTCATTTTTCCGGCGTTTATCAGACTTTCAGATAGGGGAAATGTCAGTGAGCGTTCCGATTTCAGTTCCAGTGTGTTTTGCCCAATGAGTCCTTGATATTTAGTCATTTTCAGCCAATTTTCTGGATTTTTGAAAATTTCACTTTTTTGTGAAAATATCCACTAAATGAGGGAATAATATGTGTGAGGGTACCCCAGGAGAGTTCCAAATGTGTGTGGGTAGAATATATATCCCACGGGGGTAAAATTGAAAAAAGTTGAAAAATATTTTTTTTTGGACTTAGTCATTTTTCCGGCGTTTATCAGACTTTCAGATAGGGGAAATGTCAGTGAGCGTTTCGATTTCAGTTCCAGAGCGATTCGCCCAATGAGTCCTTGATATTTAGTCGTTTTCAGCCAATTTTCTGGATTTTTAAAAATTTCACTTTTTTGTGAAAATATCCACTAAATGAGGGAATAATATGTGTGAGGGTACCCCAGGAGAGTTCCAAATGTGTGTTTGTAGAATATATATCCCACAGGGGTAAAATTGAAAAAAGTTGAAAATTTTTTTTTTTTTGGACTTAGTCATTTTTCCGGCGTTTATCAGACTTTCTGATAGGGGAAATGTCAGTGAGCATTCCGATTTCAGTTCCAGAGCGATTCCCCAATGAGTCCTTGATATTTAGTCATTTTCAGCCAATTTTCTGGATTTTTAAAAATTTCACTTTTTTGTGAAAATATCCACTAAATGAGGGAATAATATGTGTGAGGGTACCCCAGGAGAGTTCCAAATGTGTGTGGGTAGAATATATATCCCACAGGGGTAAAATTGAAAAAAGTTGAAAAAAATTTTTTTTTGGACTTAGTCATTTTTCCGGCATTTATCAGACTTTCAGATAGGGGAAATGTGAGTGAGCGTTCCGATTTCAGTTTCAGAGCGATTCGCCCAATGAGTCCTTGATATTTAGTCGTTTTCAGCCAATTTTCTGGATTTTTGAAAATTTCACTTTTTTGTGAAAATATCCACTAAATGAGGGAATAATATGTGTCAGGGTACCCCAGGAGAGTTCCAAATGTGTGTGGGTAGAATATATATCCCACGGAGGTAAAATTGAAAAAAGTTGAAAAATTATTTTTTTTTGGACTTAGTCATTTTTCCGGCGTTTATCAGACTTTCAGATAGGGGAAATGTGAGTGAGCGTTCCGATTTCAGTTTCAGAGCGATTCGCCCAATGAGTCCTTGATATTTAGTCGTTTTCAGCCAATTTTCTGGATTTTTGAAAATTTCACTTTTTTGTGAAAATATCCACTAAATGAGGGAATAATATGTGTGAGGGTACCCCAGGAGAGTTCCAAATGTGTGTGGGTAGAATATATATCCCACGGGGGTAAAATTGAAAAAAGTTGAAAAATTTTTTTTTTTGGACTTAGTCATTTTTCCGGCGTTTATCAGACTTTCAGATAGGGGAAATGTCAGTGAGCGTTCCGATTTCAGTTCCAGTGTGTTTTGCCCAATGAGTCCTTGATATTTAGTCATTTTCAGCCAATTTTCTGGATTTTTGAAAATTTCACTTTTTTGTGAAAATATCCACTAAATGAGGGAATAATATGTGTGAGGGTACCCCAGGAGAGTTCCAAATGTGTGTGGGTAGAATATATATCCCACGGGGGTAAAATTGAAAAAAGTTGAAAAATTTTTTTTTTTGGACTTAGTCATTTTTCCGGCGTTTATCAGACTTTCAGATAGGGGAAATGTCAGTGAGCGTTCCGATTTCAGTTCCAGTGTGTTTTGCCCAATGAGTCCTTGATATTTAGTCATTTTCAGCCAATTTTCTGGATTTTTAAAAATTTCACTTTTTTGTGAAAATATCCACTAAATGAGGGAATAATATGTGTGAGGGTACCCCAGGAGAGTTCCAAATGTGTGTGGGTAGAATATATATCCCACGGGGGTAAAATTGAAAAAAGTTGAAAAATTTTTTTTTTTGGACTTAGTCATTTTTCCGGCGTTTATCAGACTTTCAGATAGGGGAAATGTCAGTGAGCGTTCCGATTTCAGTTCCAGTGTGTTTTGCCCAATGAGTCCTTGATATTTAGTCATTTTCAGCCAATTTTCTGGATTTTTAAAAATTTCACTTTTTTGTGAAAATATCCACTAAATGAGGGAATAATATGTGTGAGGGTACCCCAGGAGAGTTCCAAATGTGTGTTTGTAGAATATATATCCCACAGGGGTAAAATTGAAAAAAGTTGAAAATTTTTTTTTTTTTGGACTTAGTCATTTTTCCGGCGTTTATCAGACTTTCTGATAGGGGAAATGTCAGTGAGCATTCCGATTTCAGTTCCAGAGCGATTCCCCAATGAGTCCTTGATATTTAGTCATTTTCAGCCAATTTTCTGGATTTTTAAAAATTTCACTTTTTTGTGAAAATATCCACTAAATGAGGGAATAATATGTGTGAGGGTACCCCAGGAGAGTTCCAAATGTGTGTGGGTAGAATATATATCCCACAGGGGTAAAATTGAAAAAAGTTGAAAAAAATTTTTTTTTGGACTTAGTCATTTTTCCGGCATTTATCAGACTTTCAGATAGGGGAAATGTGAGTGAGCGTTCCGATTTCAGTTTCAGAGCGATTCGCCCAATGAGTCCTTGATATTTAGTCGTTTTCAGCCAATTTTCTGGATTTTTGAAAATTTCACTTTTTTGTGAAAATATCCACTAAATGAGGGAATAATATGTGTGAGGGTACCCCAGGAGAGTTCCAAATGTGTGTGGGTAGAATATATATCCCACGGAGGTAAAATTGAAAAAAGTTGAAAAATTATTTTTTTTTGGACTTAGTCATTTTTCCGGCGTTTATCAGACTTTCAGATAGGGGAAATGTGAGTGAGCGTTCCGATTTCAGTTTCAGAGCGATTCGCCCAATGAGTCCTTGATATTTAGTCGTTTTCAGCCAATTTTCTGGATTTTTGAAAATTTCACTTTTTTGTGAAAATATCCACTAAATGAGGGAATAATATGTGTGAGGGTACCCCAGGAGAGTTCCAAATGTGTGTGGGTAGAATATATATCCCACGGGGGTAAAATTGAAAAAAGTTGAAAAATTTTTTTTTTTGGACTTAGTCATTTTTCCGGCGTTTATCAGACTTTCAGATAGGGGAAATGTCAGTGAGCGTTCCGATTTCAGTTCCAGTGTGTTTTGCCCAATGAGTCCTTGATATTTAGTCATTTTCAGCCAATTTTCTGGATTTTTGAAAATTTCACTTTTTTGTGAAAATATCCACTAAATGAGGGAATAATATGTGTGAGGGTACCCCAGGAGAGTTCCAAATGTGTGTGGGTAGAATATATATCCCACGGGGGTAAAATTGAAAAAAGTTGAAAAATTTTTTTTTTTGGACTTAGTCATTTTTCCGGCGTTTATCAGACTTTCAGATAGGGGAAATGTCAGTGAGCGTTTCGATTTCAGTTCCAGAG
Source organism: Phyllobates terribilis (assembly GCF_046119375.1). Classification (NCBI taxonomy): domain Eukaryota; kingdom Metazoa; phylum Chordata; class Amphibia; order Anura; family Dendrobatidae; genus Phyllobates; species Phyllobates terribilis. Next base: position 7,723,398 of record NW_027362805.1, on the reverse strand, counting down.
CGATTCGCCCAATGAGTCCTTGATATTTAGTCGTTTTCAGCCAATTTTCTGGATTTTTAAAAATTTCACTTTTTTGTGAAAATATCCACTAAATGAGGGAATAATATGTGTGAGGGTACCCCAGGAGAGTTCCAAATGTGTGTTTGTAGAATATATATCCCACAGGGGTAAAATTGAAAAAAGTTGAAAATTTTTTTTTTTTTGGACTTAGTCATTTTTCCCGCGTTTATCAGACTTTCTGATAGGGGAAATGTCAGTGAGCATTCCGATTTCAGTTCCAGAGCGATTCCCCAATGAGTCCTTGATATTTAGTCATTTTCAGCCAATTTTCTGGATTTTTAAAAATTTCACTTTTTTGTGAAAATATCCACTAAATGAGGGAATAATATGTGTGAGGGTACCCCAGGAGAGTTCCAAATGTGTGTGGGTAGAATATATATCCCACAGGGGTAAAATTGAAAAAAGTTGAAAAAAATTTTTTTTTGGACTTAGTCATTTTTCCGGCATTTATCAGACTTTCAGATAGGGGAAATGTGAGTGAGCGTTCCGATTTCAGTTTCAGAGCGATTCGCCCAATGAGTCCTTGATATTTAGTCGTTTTCAGCCAATTTTCTGGATTTTTGAAAATTTCACTTTTTTGTGAAAATATCCACTAAATGAGGGAATAATATGTGTCAGGGTACCCCAGGAGAGTTCCAAATGTGTGTGGGTAGAATATATATCCCACGGAGGTAAAATTGAAAAAAGTTGAAAAATTATTTTTTTTTGGACTTAGTCATTTTTCCGGCGTTTATCAGACTTTCAGATAGGGGAAATGTGAGTGAGCGTTCCGATTTCAGTTTCAGAGCGATTCGCCCAATGAGTCCTTGATATTTAGTCGTTTTCAGCCAATTTTCTGGATTTTTGAAAATTTCACTTTTTTGTGAAAATATCCACTAAATGAGGGAATAATATGTGTGAGGGTACCCCAGGAGAGTTCCAAATGTGTGTGGGTAGAATATATATCCCACGGGGGTAAAATTGAAAAAAGTTGAAAAATTTTTTTTTTTGGACTTAGTCATTTTTCCGGCGTTTATCAGACTTTCAGATAGGGGAAATGTCAGTGAGCGTTCCGATTTCAGTTCCAGTGTGTTTTGCCCAATGAGTCCTTGATATTTAGTCATTTTCAGCCAATTTTCTGGATTTTTAAAAATTTCACTTTTTTGTGAAAATATCCACTAAATGAGGGAATAATATGTGTGAGGGTACCCCAGGAGAGTTCCAAATGTGTGTGGGTAGAATATATATCCCACGGGGGTAAAATTGAAAAAAGTTGAAAAATTTTTTTTTTTGGACTTAGTCATTTTTCCGGCGTTTATCAGACTTTCAGATAGGGGAAATGTCAGTGAGCGTTCCGATTTCAGTTCCAGTGTGTTTTGCCCAATGAGTCCTTGATATTTAGTCATTTTCAGCCAATTTTCTGGATTTTTAAAAATTTCACTTTTTTGTGAAAATATCCACTAAATGAGGGAATAATATGTGTGAGGGTACCCCAGGAGAGTTCCAAATGTGTGTTTGTAGAATATATATCCCACAGGGGTAAAATTGAAAAAAGTTGAAAATTTTTTTTTTTTTGGACTTAGTCATTTTTCCGGCGTTTATCAGACTTTCTGATAGGGGAAATGTCAGTGAGCATTCCGATTTCAGTTCCAGAGCGATTCCCCAATGAGTCCTTGATATTTAGTCATTTTCAGCCAATTTTCTGGATTTTTAAAAATTTCACTTTTTTGTGAAAATATCCACTAAATGAGGGAATAATATGTGTGAGGGTACCCCAGGAGAGTTCCAAATGTGTGTGGGTAGAATATATATCCCACAGAGGTAAAATTGAAAAAAGTTGAAAAAAATTTTTTTTTGGACTTAGTCATTTTTCCGGCATTTATCAGACTTTCAGATAGGGGAAATGTGAGTGAGCGTTCCGATTTCAGTTTCAGAGCGATTCGCCCAATGAGTCCTTGATATTTAGTCATTTTCAGCCAATTTTCTGGATTTTTGAAAATTTCACTTTTTTGTGAAAATATCCACTAAATGAGGGAATAATATGTGTGAGGGTACCCCAGGAGAGTTCCAAATGTGTGTGGGTACAATATATATCCCACGGAGGTAAAATTGAAAAAAGTTGAAAAATTATTTTTTTTTGGACTTAGTCATTTTTCCGGCGTTTATCAGACTTTCAGATAGGGGAAATGTGAGTGAGCGTTCCGATTTCAGTTTCAGAGCGATTCGCCCAATGAGTCCTTGATATTTAGTCGTTTTCAGCCAATTTTCTGGATTTTTGAAAATTTCACTTTTTTGTGAAAATATCCACTAAATGAGGGAATAATATGTGTCAGGGTACCCCAGGAGAGTTCCAAATGTGTGTGGGTAGAATATATATCCCACGGAGGTAAAATTGAAAAAAGTTGAAAAATTATTTTTTTTTGGACTTAGTCATTTTTCCGGCGTTTATCAGACTTTCAGATAGGGGAAATGTGAGTGAGCGTTCCGATTTCAGTTTCAGAGCGATTCGCCCAATGAGTCCTTGATATTTAGTCGTTTTCAGCCAATTTTCTGGATTTTTGAAAATTTCACTTTTTTGTGAAAATATCCACTAAATGAGGGAATAATATGTGTGAGGGTACCCCAGGAGAGTTCCAAATGTGTGTGGGTAGAATATATATCCCACGGGGGTAAAATTGAAAAAAGTTGAAAAATTTTTTTTTTTGGACTTAGTCATTTTTCCGGCGTTTATCAGACTTTCAGATAGGGGAAATGTCAGTGAGCGTTCCGATTTCAGTTCCAGTGTGTTTTGCCCAATGAGTCCTTGATATTTAGTCATTTTCAGCCAATTTTCTGGATTTTTAAAAATTTCACTTTTTTGTGAAAATATCCACTAAATGAGGGAATAATATGTGTGAGGGTACCCCAGGAGAGTTCCAAATGTGTGTGGGTAGAATATATATCCCACGGGGGTAAAATTGAAAAAAGTTGAAAAATTTTTTTTTTTGGACTTAGTCATTTTTCCGGCGTTTATCAGACTTTCAGATAGGGGAAATGTCAGTGAGCGTTCCGATTTCAGTTCCAGTGTGTTTTGCCCAATGAGTCCTTGATATTTAGTCATTTTCAGCCAATTTTCTGGATTTTTAAAAATTTCACTTTTTTGTGAAAATATCCACTAAATGAGGGAATAATATGTGTGAGGGTACCCCAGGAGAGTTCCAAATGTGTGTTTGTAGAATATATATCCCACAGGGGTAAAATTGAAAAAAGTTGAAAATTTTTTTTTTTTTGGACTTAGTCATTTTTCCGGCGTTTATCAGACTTTCTGATAGGGGAAATGTCAGTGAGCATTCCGATTTCAGTTCCAGAGCGATTCCCCAATGAGTCCTTGATATTTAGTCATTTTCAGCCAATTTTCTGGATTTTTAAAAATTTCACTTTTTTGTGAAAATATCCACTAAATGAGGGAATAATATGTGTGAGGGTACCCCAGGAGAGTTCCAAATGTGTGTGGGTAGAATATATATCCCACAGAGGTAAAATTGAAAAAAGTTGAAAAAAATTTTTTTTTGGACTTAGTCATTTTTCCGGCATTTATCAGACTTTCAGATAGGGGAAATGTGAGTGAGCGTTCCGATTTCAGTTTCAGAGCGATTCGCCCAATGAGTCCTTGATATTTAGTCATTTTCAGCCAATTTTCTGGATTTTTGAAAATTTCACTTTTTTGTGAAAATATCCACTAAATGAGGGAATAATATGTGTGAGGGTACCCCAGGAGAGTTCCAAATGTGTGTGGGTAGAATATATATCCCACGGAGGTAAAATTGAAAAAAGTTGAAAAATTATTTTTTTTTGGACTTAGTCATTTTTCCGGCGTTTATCAGACTTTCAGATAGGGGAAATGTGAGTGAGCGTTCCGATTTCAGTTTCAGAGCGATTCGCCCAATGAGTCCTTGATATTTAGTCGTTTTCAGCCAATTTTCTGGATTTTTGAAAATTTCACTTTTTTGTGAAAATATCCACTAAATAAGGGAATAATATGTGTGAGGGTACCCCAGGAGAGTTCCAAATGTGTGTGGGTAGAATATATATCCCACGGGGGTAAAATTGAAAAAAGTTGAAAAATTTTTTTTTTTGGACTTAGTCATTTTTCCGGCGTTTATCAGACTTTCAGATAGGGGAAATGTCAGTGAGCGTTCCGATTTCAGTTCCAGTGTGTTTTGCCCAATGAGTCCTTGATATTTAGTCATTTTCAGCCAATTTTCTGGATTTTTGAAAATTTCACTTTTTTGTGAAAATATCCACTAAATGAGGGAATAATATGTGTGAGGGTACCCCAGGAGAGTTCCAAATGTGTGTGGGTAGAATATATATCCCACGGGGGTAAAATTGAAAAAAGTTGAAAAATTTTTTTTTTTGGACTTAGTCATTTTTCCGGCGTTTATCAGACTTTCAGATAGGGGAAATGTCAGTGAGCGTTCCGATTTCAGTTCCAGTGTGTTTTGCCCAATGAGTCCTTGATATTTAGTCATTTTCAGCCAATTTTCTGGATTTATAAAAATTTCACTTTTTTGTGAAAATATCCACTAAATGAGGGAATAATATGTGTGAGGGTACCCCAGGAGAGTTCCAAATGTGTGTGGGTAGAATATGTATCCCACGGGGGTAAAATTGAAAAAAGTTGAAAAAAAATTTTTTTGGGACTTAGTCATTTTTCCGTCGTTTATCAGACTTTCAGATAGGGGAATTGTCAGTGAGCGTTCCGATTTCAGTTCCAGAGCGATTCGCCCAATGAGTCCTTGATATTTAGTCGTTTTCAGCCAATTTTCTGGATTTTTGAAAATTTCACTTTTTTGTGAAAATATCCACTAAATGAGGGAATAATATGTGTGAGGGTACCCCAGGAGAGTTCCAAATGTGTGTGGGTAGAATATATATCCCACGGAGGTAAAATTGAAAAAAGTTGAAAATTTTTTTTTTTTTGGACTTAGTCATTTTTCCGGCGTTTATCAGACTTTCAGATAGGGGAAATGTCAGTGAGCGTTCCGATTTCAGTTCCAGAGCGATTCGCCCAATGAGTCCATGATATTTAGTCGTTTTCAGCCAATTTTCTGGATTTTTAAAAATTTCACTTTTTTGTGAAAATATCCACTAAATGAGGGAATAATATGTGTGAGGGTACCCCAGGAGAGTTCCAAATGTGTGTGGGTAGAATATATATCCCACAGGGGTAAAATTGAAAAAAGTTGAAAAATTTTTTTTTTTGGACTTAGTCATTTTTCCGGCGTTTATCAGACTTTCAGATAGGGGAAATGTGAGTGAGCGTTCCGATTTCAGTTTCAGAGCGATTCGCCCAATGAGTCCTTGATATTTAGTCGTTTTCAGCCAATTTTCTGGATTTTTGAAAATTTCACTTTTTTGTGAAAATATCCACTAAATGATGGAATAATATGTGTGAGGGTACCCAAGGAGAGTTCCAAATGTGTGTGGGTAGAATATGTATCCCACGGGGGTAAAATTGAAAAAAGTTGAAAAAAATTTTTTTTGGGACTTAGTCGTTTTTCCGGCGTTTATCAGACTTTCAGATAGGGGAAATGTCAGTGAGCGTTTCGATTTCAGTTCAGAGCGATTCGCCCAATGAGTCCTTGATATTTAGTCGTTTTCAGCCAATTTTCTGGATTTTTAAAAATTTCACTTTTTTGTGAAAATATCCACTAAATGAGGGAATAATATGTGTGAGGGTACCCCAGGAGAGTTCCAAATGTGTGTGGGTAGAATATATATCCCACAGGGGTAAAATTGAAAAAAGTTGAAAAAAAATTTTTTTGGGACTTAGTCATTTTTCCGTCGTTTATCAGACTTTCAGATAGGGGAATTGTCAGTGAGCGTTCCGATTTCAGTTCCAGAGCGATTCGCCCAATGAGTCCTTGATATTTAGTAGTTTTCAGCCAATTTTCTGGATTTTTGAAAATTTCACTTTTTTGTGAAAATATCCACTAAATGACGGAATAATATGTGTGAGGGTACCCAAGGAGAGTTCCAAATGTGTGTGGGTAGAAATATGTATCCCACGGGGGTAAAATTGAAAAAAGTTGAAAAAAAATTTTTTTGGGACTTAGTCATTTTTCCGTCGTTTATCAGACTTTCAGATAGGGGAATTGTCAGTGAGCGTTCCGATTTCAGTTCCAGAGCGATTCGCCCAATGAGTCCTTGATATTTAGTAGTTTTCAGCCAATTTTCTGGATTTTTGAAAATTTCACTTTTTTGTGAAAATATCCACTAAATGACGGAATAATATGTGTGAGGGTACCCAAGGAGAGTTCCAAATGTGTGTGGGTAGAAATATGTATCCCACGGGGGTAAAATTGAAAAAAGTTGAAAAAAAATTTTTTTGGGACTTAGTCATTTTTCCGTCGTTTATCAGACTTTCAGATAGGGGAATTGTCAGTGAGCGTTCCGATTTCAGTTCCAGAGCGATTCGCCCAATGAGTCCTTGATATTTAGTCATTTTCAGCCAATTTTCTGGATTTTTAAAAATTTCACTTTTTTGTGAAAATATCCACTAAATGAGGGAATAATATGTGTGAGGGTACCCCAGGAGAGTTTCAAATGTGTGTGGGTTGAATATATATCCCACAGGGGTAAAATTGAAAAAAGTTGAAAAATTTTTTTTTTTGGACTTAGTCATTTTTCCGGCGTTTATCAGACTTTCAGATAGGGGAAATGTGAGTGAGCGTTCCGATTTCAGTTTCAGAGCGATTCGCCCAATGAGTCCTTGATATTTAGTCGTTTTCAGCCAATTTTCTGGATTTTTGAAAATTTCACTTTTTTGTGAAAATATCCACTAAATGAGGGAATAATATGTGTGAGGGTACCCCAAGAGAGTTCCAAATGTGTGTGGGTAGAATATATATCCCACGGGGGTAAAATTGAAAAAAGTTGAAAAATTTTTTTTTTTGAACTTAGTCGTTTTTCCGGCGTTTATTAGACTTTCAGATAGGGGAAATGTGAGTGAGAATTCTGATTTCAGTTCCAGAGCGATTCGCCCAATGAGTCCTTGATATTTAGTCGTTTTCAGCCAACTTTCTGGATTTTTGAAAATTTCACTTTTTTGTGAAAATATCCACTAAATGAGGGAATAATATGTGTGAGGGTACCCCAGGAGAGTTCCAAATGTGTGTGGGTAGAATATATATCCCACGGAGGTAAAATTGAAAAAAGTTGAAAAATTTTTTTTTTTTGGACTTAGTCATTTTTCCGGCGTTTATCAGACTTTCAGATAGGGGAAATGTCAGTGAGCGTTCCGATTTCAGTTCCAGAGCGATTCGCCCAATGAGTCCTTGATATTTAGTCGTTTTCAGCCAATTTTCTGGATTTTTAAAAATTTCACTTTTTTGTGAAAATATCCACTAAATGAGGGAATAATATGTGTGAGGGTACCCCAGGAGAGTTCCAAATGTGTGTGGGTAGAATATATATCCCACAGGGGTAAAATTGAAAAAAGTTGAAAAATTTTTTTTTTTGGACTTAGTCATTTTTCCGGCGTTTATCAGACTTTCAGATAGGGGAAATGTGAGTGAGCGTTCCGATTTCAGTTTCAGAGCGATTCGCCCAATGAGTCCTTGATATTTAGTCGTTTTCAGCCAATTTTCTGGATTTTTGAAAATTTCACTTTTATGTGAAAATATCCACTAAATGACGGAATAATATGTGTGAGGGTACCCAAGGAGAGTTCCAAATGTGTGTGGGTAGAATATGTATCCCACGGGGGTAAAATTGAAAAAAGTTGAAAAAAAATTTTTTTGGGACTTAGTCATTTTTCCGTCGTTTATCAGACTTTCAGATAGGGGAATTGTCAGTGAGCGTTCCGATTTCAGTTCCAGAGCGATTCGCCCAATGAGTCCTTGATATTTAGTAGTTTTCAGCCAATTTTCTGGATTTTTGAAAATTTCACTTTTTTGTGAAAATATCCACTAAATGACGGAATAATATGTGTGAGGGTACCCAAGGAGAGTTCCAAATGTGTGTGGGTAGAAATATGTATCCCACGGGGGTAAAATTGAAAAAAGTTGAAAAAAAATTTTTTTGGGACTTAGTCATTTTTCCGTCGTTTATCAGACTTTCAGATAGGGGAATTGTCAGTGAGCGTTCCGATTTCAGTTCCAGAGCGATTCGCCCAATGAGTCCTTGATATTTAGTAGTTTTCAGCCAATTTTCTGGATTTTTGAAAATTTCACTTTTTTGTGAAAATATCCACTAAATGACGGAATAATATGTGTGAGGGTACCCAAGGAGAGTTCCAAATGTGTGTGGGTAGAAATATGTATCCCACGGGGGTAAAATTGAAAAAAGTTGAAAAAAAATTTTTTTGGGACTTAGTCATTTTTCCGTCGTTTATCAGACTTTCAGATAGGGGAATTGTCAGTGAGCGTTCCGATTTCAGTTCCAGAGCGATTCGCCCAATGAGTCCTTGATATTTAGTCATTTTCAGCCAATTTTCTGGATTTTTAAAAATTTCACTTTTCTGTGAAAATATCCACTAAATGAGGGAATAATATGTGTGAGGGTACCCCAGGAGAGTTCCAAATGTGTGTGGGTAGAATATATATCCCACGGAGGTAAAATTGAAAAAAGTTGAAAATTTTTTTTTTTTTGGACTTAGTCATTTTTCCGGCGTTTATCAGACTTTCAGATAGGGGAAATGTCAGTGAGCGTTCCGATTTCAGTTCCAGAGCGATTCGCCCAATGAGTCCTTGATATTTAGTCATTTTCAGCCAATTTTCTGGATTTTTAAAAATTTCACTTTTTTGTGAAAATATCCACTAAATGAGGGAATAATATGTGTGAGGGTACCCCAGGAGAGTTTCAAATGTGTGTGGGTTGAATATATATCCCACAGGGGTAAAATTGAAAAAAGTTGAAAAATTTTTTTTTTTGGACTTAGTCATTTTTCCGGCGTTTATCAGACTTTCAGATAGGGAAAATGTGAGTGAGCGTTCCGATTTCAGTTTCAGAGCGATTCGCCCAATGAGTCCTTGATATTTAGTCGTTTTCAGCCAATTTTCTGGATTTTTGAAAATTTCACTTTTTTGTGAAAATATCCACTAAATGAGGGAATAATATGTGTGAGGGTACCCCAGGAGAGTTCCAAATGTGTGTGGGTAGAATATATATCCCACGGAGGTAAAATTGAAAAAAGTTGAAAAATTTTTTTTTTTGGACTTAGTCATTTTTCCGGCGTTTATCAGACTTTCAGATAGGGGAAATGTCAGTGAGCGTTCCGATTTCAGTTCCAGAGTGTTTTGCCCAATGAGTCCTTGATATTTAGTCATTTTCAGCCAATTTTCTGGATTTTTAAAAATTTCACTTTTTTGTGAAAATATCCACTAAATGAGGGAATAATATGTGTGAGGGTACCCCAGGAGAGTTCCAAATGTGTGTGGGTAGAATATATATCCCACGGGGGTAAAGTTGAAAAAAGTTGAAAAATTTTTTTTTTTGAACTTAGTCGTTTTTCCGGCGTTTATTAGACTTTCACATAGGGGAAATGTGAGTGAGAATTCTGATTTCAGTTCCAGAGCGATTCGCCCAATGAGTCCTTGATATTTAGTCGTTTTCAGCCAACTTTCTGGATTTTTGAAAATTTCACTTTTTTGTGAAAATATCCACTAAATGAGGGAATAATATGTGTGAGGGTACCCCAGGAGAGTTCCAAATGTGTGTGGGTAGAATATATATCCCACGGAGGTAAAATTGAAAAAAGTTGAAAAATTTTTTTTTTTTGGACTTAGTCATTTTTCCGGCGTTTATCAGACTTTCAGATAGGGGAAATGTCAGTGAGCGTTCCGATTTCAGTTCCAGAGCGATTCGCCCAATGAGTCCTTGATATTTAGTCGTTTTCAGCCAATTTTCTGGATTTTTGAAAATTTCACTTTTATGTGAAAATATCCACTAAATGACGGAATAATATGTGTGAGTGTACCCAAGGAGAGTTCCAAATGTGTGTGGGTAGAATATGTATCCCACGGGGGTAAAATTGAAAAAAGTTGAAAAAAAATTTTTTTGGGACTTAGTCATTTTTCCGTCGTTTATCAGACTTTCAGATAGGGGAATTGTCAGTGAGCGTTCCGATTTCAGTTCCAGAGCGATTCGCCCAATGAGTCCTTGATATTAAGTCGTTTTCAGCCAATTTTCTGGATTTTTGAAAATTTCACTTTTTTGTGAAAATATCCACTAAATGAGGGAATAATATGTGTGAGGGTACCCCAGGAGAGTTCCAAATGTGTGTGGGTAGAATATATATCCCACGGAGGTAAAATTGAAAAAAGTTGAAAATTTTTTTTTTTTTGGACTTAGTCATTTTTCCGGCGTTTATCAGACTTTCAGATAGGGGAAATGTCAGTGAGCGTTCCGATTTCAGTTCCAGAGCGATTCGCCCAATGAGTCATTGATATTTAGTCGTTTTCAGCCAATTTTCTGGATTTTTAAAAATTTCACTTTTTTGTGAAAATATCCACTAAATGAGGGAATAATATGTGTGAGGGTACCCCAGGAGAGTTCCAAATGTGTGTGGGTAGAATATATATCCCACGGAGGTAAAATTGAAAAAAGTTGAAAAATTATTTTTTTTTGGACTTAGTCATTTTTCCGGCGTTTATCAGACTTTCAGATAGGGGAAATGTCAGTGAGCGTTTCGATTTCAGTTCAGATATCCCACGGGGGTAAAATTGAAAAAAGTTGAAAAATTTTTTTTTTTGGACTTAGTCATTTTTCCGGCGTTTATCAGACTTTCAGATAGGGGAAATGTGAGTGAGCATTCCGATTTCAGTTTCAGAGCGATTCGCCCAATGAGTCCTTGATATTTAGTCGTTTTCAGCCAATTTTCTGGATTTTTGAAAATTTCACTTTTTTGTGAAAATATCCACTAAATGACGGAATAATATGTGTGAGGGTACCCAAGGAGAGTTCCAAATGTGTGTGGGTAGAATATGTATCCCACGGGGGTAAAATTGAAAAAAGTTGAAAAAAAATTTTTTTGGGACTTAGTCATTTTTCCGTCGTTTATCAGACTTTCAGATAGGGGAATTGTCAGTGAGCATTCCGATTTCAGTTCCAGAGCGATTCGCCCAATGAGTCCTTGATATTTAGTCGTTTTCAGCCAATTTTCTGGATTTTTGAAAATTTCACTTTTCTGTGAAAATATCCACTAAATGAGGGAATAATATGTGTGAGGGTACCCCAGGAGAGTTCCAAATGTGTGTACGTAGAATATATATCCCACGGAGGTAAAATTGAAAAAAGTTGAAAATTTTTTTTTTTTTGGACTTAGTCATTTTTCCGGCGTTTATCAGACTTTCAGATAGGGGAAATGTCAGTGAGCGTTCCGATTTCAGTTCCAGAGCGATTCGCCCAATGAGTCCTTGATATTTAGTCATTTTCAGCCAATTTTCTGGATTTTTAAAAATTTCACTTTTTTGTGAAAATATCCACTAAATGAGGGAATAATATGTGTGAGGGTACCCCAGGAGAGTTTCAAATGTGTGTGGGTTGAATATATATCCCACAGGGGTAAAATTGAAAAAAGTTGAAAAATTTTTTTTTTTGGACTTAGTCATTTTTCCGGCGTTTATCAGACTTTCAGATAGGGAAAATGTGAGTGAGCGTTCCGATTTCAGTTTCAGAGCGATTCGCCCAATGAGTCCTTGATATTTAGTCGTTTTCAGCCAATTTTCTGGATTTTTGAAAATTTCACTTTTTTGTGAAAATATCCACTAAATGAGGGAATAATATGTGTGAGGGTACCCCAGGAGAGTTCCAAATGTGTGTGGGTAGAATATATATCCCACGGAGGTAAAATTGAAAAAAGTTGAAAAATTTTTTTTTTTGGACTTAGTCATTTTTCCGGCGTTTATCAGACTTTCAGATAGGGGAAATGTCAGTGAGCGTTCCGATTTCAGTTCCAGAGTGTTTTGCCCAATGAGTCCTTGATATTTAGTCATTTTCAGCCAATTTTCTGGATTTTTAAAAATTTCACTTTTTTGTGAAAATATCCACTAAATGAGGGAATAATATGTGTGAGGGTACCCCAGGAGAGTTCCAAATGTGTGTGGGTAGAATATATATCCCACGGGGGTAAAGTTGAAAAAAGTTGAAAAATTTTTTTTTTTGAACTTAGTCGTTTTTCCGGCGTTTATTAGACTTTCACATAGGGGAAATGTGAGTGAGAATTCTGATTTCAGTTCCAGAGCGATTCGCCCAATGAGTCCTTGATATTTAGTCGTTTTCAGCCAACTTTCTGGATTTTTGAAAATTTCACTTTTTTGTGAAAATATCCACTAAATGAGGGAATAATATGTGTGAGGGTACCCCAGGAGAGTTCCAAATGTGTGTGGGTAGAATATATATCCCACGGAGGTAAAATTGAAAAAAGTTGAAAAATTTTTTTTTTTTGGACTTAGTCATTTTTCCGGCGTTTATCAGACTTTCAGATAGGGGAAATGTCAGTGAGCGTTCCGATTTCAGTTCCAGAGCGATTCGCCCAATGAGTCCTTGATATTTAGTCGTTTTCAGCCAATTTTCTGGATTTTTGAAAATTTCACTTTTATGTGAAAATATCCACTAAATGACGGAATAATATGTGTGAGTGTACCCAAGGAGAGTTCCAAATGTGTGTGGGTAGAATATGTATCCCACGGGGGTAAAATTGAAAAAAGTTGAAAAAAAATTTTTTTGGGACTTAGTCATTTTTCCGTCGTTTATCAGACTTTCAGATAGGGGAATTGTCAGTGAGCGTTCCGATTTCAGTTCCAGAGCGATTCGCCCAATGAGTCCTTGATATTAAGTCGTTTTCAGCCAATTTTCTGGATTTTTGAAAATTTCACTTTTTTGTGAAAATATCCACTAAATGAGGGAATAATATGTGTGAGGGTACCCCAGGAGAGTTCCAAATGTGTGTGGGTAGAATATATATCCCACGGAGGTAAAATTGAAAAAAGTTGAAAATTTTTTTTTTTTTGGACTTAGTCATTTTTCCGGCGTTTATCAGACTTTCAGATAGGGGAAATGTCAGTGAGCGTTCCGATTTCAGTTCCAGAGCGATTCGCCCAATGAGTCATTGATATTTAGTCGTTTTCAGCCAATTTTCTGGATTTTTAAAAATTTCACTTTTTTGTGAAAATATCCACTAAATGAGGGAATAATATGTGTGAGGGTACCCCAGGAGAGTTCCAAATGTGTGTGGGTAGAATATATATCCCACGGAGGTAAAATTGAAAAAAGTTGAAAAATTATTTTTTTTTGGACTTAGTCATTTTTCCGGCGTTTATCAGACTTTCAGATAGGGGAAATGTCAGTGAGCGTTTCGATTTCAGTTCAGATATCCCACGGGGGTAAAATTGAAAAAAGTTGAAAAATTTTTTTTTTTGGACTTAGTCATTTTTCCGGCGTTTATCAGACTTTCAGATAGGGGAAATGTGAGTGAGCATTCCGATTTCAGTTTCAGAGCGATTCGCCCAATGAGTCCTTGATATTTAGTCGTTTTCAGCCAATTTTCTGGATTTTTGAAAATTTCACTTTTTTGTGAAAATATCCACTAAATGACGGAATAATATGTGTGAGGGTACCCAAGGAGAGTTCCAAATGTGTGTGGGTAGAATATGTATCCCACGGGGGTAAAATTGAAAAAAGTTGAAAAAAAATTTTTTTGGGACTTAGTCATTTTTCCGTCGTTTATCAGACTTTCAGATAGGGGAATTGTCAGTGAGCATTCCGATTTCAGTTCCAGAGCGATTCGCCCAATGAGTCCTTGATATTTAGTCGTTTTCAGCCAATTTTCTGGATTTTTGAAAATTTCACTTTTCTGTGAAAATATCCACTAAATGAGGGAATAATATGTGTGAGGGTACCCCAGGAGAGTTCCAAATGTGTGTACGTAGAATATATATCCCACGGAGGTAAAATTGAAAAAAGTTGAAAATTTTTTTTTTTTTGGACTTAGTCATTTTTCCGGCGTTTATCAGACTTTCAGATAGGGGAAATGTCAGTGAGCGTTCCGATTTCAGTTCCAGAGCGATTCGCCCAATGAGTCCTTGATATTTAGTCGTTTTCAGCCAATTTTCTGGATTTTTGAAAATTTCACTTTTTTGTGAAAATATCCACTAAATGAGGGAATAATATGTGTGAGGGTACCCCAGGAGAGTTCCAAATGTGTGTGGGTAGAATATATATCCCACGGAGGTAAAATTGAAAAAAGTTGAAAAATTTTTTTTTTTGGACTTAGTCATTTTTCCGGCGTTTATCAGACTTTCAGATAGGGGAAATGTCAGTGAGCGTTCCGATTTCAGTTCCAGAGTGTTTTGCCCAATGAGTCCTTGATATTTAGTCATTTTCAGCCAATTTTCTGGATTTTTAAAAATTTCACTTTTTTGTGAAAATATCCACTAAATGAGGGAATAATATGTGTGAGGGTACCCCAGGAGAGTTCCAAATGTGTGTGGGTAGAATATATATCCCACGGGGGTAAAGTTGAAAAAAGTTGAAAAATTTTTTTTTTTGAACTTAGTCGTTTTTCCGGCGTTTATTAGACTTTCACATAGGGGAAATGTGAGTGAGAATTCTGATTTCAGTTCCAGAGCGATTCGCCCAATGAGTCCTTGATATTTAGTCGTTTTCAGCCAACTTTCTGGATTTTTGAAAATTTCACTTTTTTGTGAAAATATCCACTAAATGAGGGAATAATATGTGTGAGGGTACCCCAGGAGAGTTCCAAATGTGTGTGGGTAGAATATATATCCCACGGAGGTAAAATTGAAAAAAGTTGAAAAATTTTTTTTTTTTGGACTTAGTCATTTTTCCGGCGTTTATCAGACTTTCAGATAGGGGAAATGTCAGTGAGCGTTCCGATTTCAGTTCCAGAGCGATTCGCCCAATGAGTCCTTGATATTTAGTCGTTTTCAGCCAATTTTCTGGATTTTTGAAAATTTCACTTTTATGTGAAAATATCCACTAAATGACGGAATAATATGTGTGAGTGTACCCAAGGAGAGTTCCAAATGTGTGTGGGTAGAATATGTATCCCACGGGGGTAAAATTGAAAAAAGTTGAAAAAAAATTTTTTTGGGACTTAGTCATTTTTCCGTCGTTTATCAGACTTTCAGATAGGGGAATTGTCAGTGAGCGTTCCGATTTCAGTTCCAGAGCGATTCGCCCAATGAGTCCTTGATATTAAGTCGTTTTCAGCCAATTTTCTGGATTTTTGAAAATTTCACTTTTTTGTGAAAATATCCACTAAATGAGGGAATAATATGTGTGAGGGTACCCCAGGAGAGTTCCAAATGTGTGTGGGTAGAATATATATCCCACGGAGGTAAAATTGAAAAAAGTTGAAAATTTTTTTTTTTTTGGACTTAGTCATTTTTCCGGCGTTTATCAGACTTTCAGATAGGGGAAATGTCAGTGAGCGTTCCGATTTCAGTTCCAGAGCGATTCGCCCAATGAGTCCTTGATATTTAGTCGTTTTCAGCCAATTTTCTGGATTTTTAAAAATTTCACTTTTTTGTGAAAATATCCACTAAATGAGGGAATAATATGTGTGAGGGTACCCCAGGAGAGTTCCAAATGTGTGTGGGTAGAATATATATCCCACGGAGGTAAAATTGAAAAAAGTTGAAAAATTATTTTTTTTTGGACTTAGTCATTTTTCCGGCGTTTATCAGACTTTCAGATAGGGGAAATGTCAGTGAGCGTTTCGATTTCAGTTCAGATATCCCACGGGGGTAAAATTGAAAAAAGTTGAAAAATTTTTTTTTTTGGACTTAGTCATTTTTCCGGCGTTTATCAGACTTTCAGATAGGGGAAATGTGAGTGAGCATTCCGATTTCAGTTTCAGAGCGATTCGCCCAATGAGTCCTTGATATTTAGTCGTTTTCAGCCAATTTTCTGGATTTTTGAAAATTTCACTTTTTTGTGAAAATATCCACTAAATGACGGAATAATATGTGTGAGGGTACCCAAGGAGAGTTCCAAATGTGTGTGGGTAGAATATGTATCCCACGGGGGTAAAATTGAAAAAAGTTGAAAAAAAATTTTTTTGGGACTTAGTCATTTTTCCGTCGTTTATCAGACTTTCAGATAGGGGAATTGTCAGTGAGCATTCCGATTTCAGTTCCAGAGCGATTCGCCCAATGAGTCCTTGATATTTAGTCGTTTTCAGCCAATTTTCTGGATTTTTGAAAATTTCACTTTTCTGTGAAAATATCCACTAAATGAGGGAATAATATGTGTGAGGGTACCCCAGGAGAGTTCCAAATGTGTGTACGTAGAATATATATCCCACGGAGGTAAAATTGAAAAAAGTTGAAAATTTTTTTTTTTTTGGACTTAGTCATTTTTCCGGCGTTTATCAGACTTTCAGATAGGGGAAATGTCAGTGAGCGTTCCGATTTCAGTTCCAGAGCGATTCGCCCAATGAGTCCTTGATATTTAGTCGTTTTCAGCCAATTTTCTGGATTTTTAAAAATTTCACTTTTTTGTGAAAATATCCACTAAATGAGGGAATAATATGTGTGAGGGTACCCCAGGAGAGTTCCAAATGTGTGTGGGTAGAATATATATCCCACAGGGGTAAAATTGAAAAAAGTTGAAAAATATTTTTTTTTGGACTTAGTCATTTTTCCGGCGTTTATCAGACTTTCAGATAGGGGAAATGTGAGTGAGCGTTCCGATTTCAGTTTCAGAGCGATTCGCCCAATGAGTCCTTGATATTTAGTCGTTTTCAGCCAATTTTCTGGATTTTTGAAAATTTCACTTTTTTGTGAAAATATCCACTAAATGACGGAATAATATGTGTGAGGGTACCCAAGGAGAGTTCCAAATGTGTGTGGGTAGAATATGTATCCCACGGGGGTAAAATTGAAAAAAGTTGAAAAAAAATTTTTTTGGGACTTAGTCATTTTTCCGTCGTTTATCAGACTTTCAGATAGTGGAATTGTCAGTGAGCGTTCCGATTTCAGTTCCAGAGCGATTCGCCCAATGAGTCCTTGATATTTAGTCGTTTTCAGCCAATTTTCTGGATTTTTGAAAATTTCACTTTTTTTGTGAAAATATCCACTAAATGAGGGAATAATATGTGTGAGGGTACCCCAGGAGAGTTCCAAATGTGTGTGGGTAGAATATATATCCCACGGAGGTAAAATTGAAAAAAGTTGAAAAATTATTTTTTTTTGGACTTAGTCATTTTTCCGGCGTTTATCAGACTTTCAGATAGGGGAAATGTCAGTGAGCGTTTCGATTTCAGTTCCAGAGCGATTCGCCCAATGAGTCCTTGATATTTAGTCGTTTTCAGCCAATTTTCTGGATTTTTGAAAATTTCACTTTTTTGTGAAAATATCCACTAAATGACGGAATAATATGTGTGAGGGTACCCAAGGAGAGTTCCAAATGTGTGTGGGTAGAATATGTATCCCACGGGGGTAAAATTGAAAAAAGTTGAAAAAAAATTTTTTTGGGACTTAGTCATTTTTCCGTCGTTTATCAGACTTTCAGATAGTGGAATTGTCAGTGAGCGTTCCGATTTCAGTTCCAGAGCGATTCGCCCAATGAGTCCTTGATATTTAGTCGTTTTCAGCCAATTTTCTGGATTTTTGAAAATTTCACTTTTTTGTGAAAATATCCACTAAATGGGGGAATAATATGTGTGAGGGTACCCCAGGAGAGTTCCAAATGTGTGTGGGTAGAATATATATCCCACGGAGGTAAAATTGAAAAAAGTTGAAAAATTATTTTTTTTTGGACTTAGTCATTTTTCCGGCGTTTATCAGACTTTCAGATAGGGGAATTGTCAGTGAGCGTTCCGATTTCAGTTCCAGAGTGATTCGCCCAATGAGTCCTTGATATTTAGTCGTTTTCAGCCAATTTTCTGGATTTTTGAAAATTTCACTTTTTTGTGAAAATATCCACTAAATGAGGGAATAATATGTGTAAGGGTACCCCAGGAGAGTTCCAAATGTGTGTGGGTAGAATATATATCCCACGGAGGTAAAATTGAAAAAAGTTGAAAAATTTTTTTTTTTTGGACTTAGTCATTTTTCCGGCGTTTATCAGACTTTCAGATAGGGGAAATGTCAGTGAGCGTTCCGATTTCAGTTCCAGAGCGATTCGCCCAATGAGTCCTTGATATTTAGTCGTTTTCAGCCAATTTTCTGGATTTTTAAAAATTTCACTTTTTTGTGAAAATATCCACTAAATGAGGGAATAATATGTGTGAGGGTACCCCAGGAGAGTTCCAAATGTGTGTTTGTAGAATATATATCCCACAGGGGTAAAATTGAAAAAAGTTGAAAAATTTTTTTTTTTTGGACTTAGTCATTTTTCCGTCGTTTATCAGACTTTCAGATAGGGGAAATGTCAGTGAGCGTTCCGATTTCAGTTTCAGAGCGATTCGCCCAATGAGTCCTTGATATTTAGTCGTTTTCAGCCAATTTTCTGGATTTTTGAAAATTTCACTTTTTTGTGAAAATATCCACTAAATGAGGGAGTAATATGTGTGAGGGTACCCCAGGAGAGTTCCAAATGTGTGTGGGTAGAATATATATCCCACGGAGGTAAAATTGAAAAAAGTTGAAAAATTATTTTTTTTTGGACTTAGTCATTTTTCCGGCGTTTATCAGACTTTCAGATAGGGGAAATGTCAGTGAGCGTTTCGATTTCAGTTCCAGAGCGATTCGCCCAATGAGTCCTTGATATTTAGTAGTTTTCAGCCAATTTTCTGGATTTTTGAAAATTTCACTTTTTTGTGAAAATATCCACTAAATGACGGAATAATATGTGTGAGGGTACCCAAGGAGAGTTCCAAATGTGTGTGGGTAGAATATGTATCCCACGGGGGTAAAATTGAAAAAAGTTGAAAAAAAATTTTTTTGGGACTTAGTCATTTTTCCATCGTTTATCAGACTTTCAGATAGGGGAATTGTCAGTGAGCGTTCCGATTTCAGTTCCAGAGCGATTCGCCCAATGAGTCCTTGATATTTAGTCGTTTTCAGCCAATTTTCTGGATTTTTGAAAATTTCACTTTTCTGTGAAAATATCCACTAAATGAGGGAATAATATGTGTGAGGGTACCCCAGGAGAGTTCCAAATGTGTGTGGGTAGAATATATATCCCACGGAGGTAAAATTGAAAAAAGTTGAAAATTTTTTTTTTTTTGGACTTAGTCATTTTTCCGGTGTTTATCAGACTTTCAGATAGGGGAAATGTCAGTGAGCGTTCCGATTTCAGTTCCAGAGCGATTCGCCCAATGAGTCCTTGATATTTAGTCGTTTTCAGCCAATTTTCTGGATTTTTGAAAATTTCACTTTTTTGTGAAAATATCCACTAAATGAGGGAATAATATGTGTGAGGGTACCCCAGGAGAGTTCCAAATGTGTGTGGGTAGAATATATATCCCACGGAGGTAAAATTGAAAAAAGTTGAAAATTTTTTTTTTTTTGGACTTAGTCATTTTTCCGGCGTTTATCAGACTTTCAGATAGGGGAAATGTCAGTGAGCGTTCTGATTTCAGTTCCAGAGCGATTCGCCCAATGAGTCCATGATATTTAGTCGTTTTCAGCCAATTTTCTGGATTTTTAAAAATTTCACTTTTTTGTGAAAATATCCACTAAATGAGGGAATAATATGTGTGAGGGTACCCCAGGAGAGTTCCAAATGTGTGTGGGTAGAATATATATCCCACAGGGGTAAAATTGAAAAAAGTTGAAAAATTTTTTTTTTTGGACTTAGTCATTTTTCCGGCGTTTATCAGACTTTCAGATAGGGGAAATGTGAGTGAGCGTTCCGATTTCAGTTTCAGAGCGATTCGCCCAATGAGTCCTTGATATTTAGTCGTTTTCAGCCAATTTTCTGGATTTTTGAAAATTTCACTTTTTTGTGAAAATATCCACTAAATGATGGAATAATATGTGTGAGGGTACCCAAGGAGAGTTCCAAATGTGTGTGGGTAGAATATGTATCCCACGGGGGTAAAATTGAAAAAAGTTGAAAAAAATTTTTTTTGGGACTTAGTCGTTTTTCCGGCGTTTATCAGACTTTCAGATAGGGGAAATGTCAGTGAGCGTTTCGATTTCAGTTCAGAGCGATTCGCCCAATGAGTCCTTGATATTTAGTCGTTTTCAGCCAATTTTCTGGATTTTTAAAAATTTCACTTTTTTGTGAAAATATCCACTAAATGAGGGAATAATATGTGTGAGGGTACCCCAGGAGAGTTCCAAATGTGTGTGGGTAGAATATATATCCCACAGGGGTAAAATTGAAAAAAGTTGAAAAAAAATTTTTTTGGGACTTAGTCATTTTTCCGTCGTTTATCAGACTTTCAGATAGGGGAATTGTCAGTGAGCGTTCCGATTTCAGTTCCAGAGCGATTCGCCCAATGAGTCCTTGATATTTAGTAGTTTTCAGCCAATTTTCTGGATTTTTGAAAATTTCACTTTTTTGTGAAAATATCCACTAAATGACGGAATAATATGTGTGAGGGTACCCAAGGAGAGTTCCAAATGTGTGTGGGTAGAAATATGTATCCCACGGGGGTAAAATTGAAAAAAGTTGAAAAAAAATTTTTTTGGGACTTAGTCATTTTTCCGTCGTTTATCAGACTTTCAGATAGGGGAATTGTCAGTGAGCGTTCCGATTTCAGTTCCAGAGCGATTCGCCCAATGAGTCCTTGATATTTAGTAGTTTTCAGCCAATTTTCTGGATTTTTGAAAATTTCACTTTTTTGTGAAAATATCCACTAAATGACGGAATAATATGTGTGAGGGTACCCAAGGAGAGTTCCAAATGTGTGTGGGTAGAAATATGTATCCCACGGGGGTAAAATTGAAAAAAGTTGAAAAAAAATTTTTTTGGGACTTAGTCATTTTTCCGTCGTTTATCAGACTTTCAGATAGGGGAATTGTCAGTGAGCGTTCCGATTTCAGTTCCAGAGCGATTCGCCCAATGAGTCCTTGATATTTAGTCATTTTCAGCCAATTTTCTGGATTTTTAAAAATTTCACTTTTCTGTGAAAATATCCACTAAATGAGGGAATAATATGTGTGAGGGTACCCCAGGAGAGTTCCAAATGTGTGTGGGTAGAATATATATCCCACGGAGGTAAAATTGAAAAAAGTTGAA
Source organism: Phyllobates terribilis (assembly GCF_046119375.1). Lineage (NCBI taxonomy): Eukaryota > Metazoa > Chordata > Amphibia > Anura > Dendrobatidae > Phyllobates > Phyllobates terribilis. The sequence continues at coordinate 7,702,218 of NW_027362805.1, read as the reverse complement.
AATTTTTTTTTTTTTGGACTTAGTCATTTTTCCGGCGTTTATCAGACTTTCAGATAGGGGAAATGTCAGTGAGCGTTCCGATTTCAGTTCCAGAGCGATTCGCCCAATGAGTCCTTGATATTTAGTCATTTTCAGCCAATTTTCTGGATTTTTAAAAATTTCACTTTTTTGTGAAAATATCCACTAAATGAGGGAATAATATGTGTGAGGGTACCCCAGGAGAGTTTCAAATGTGTGTGGGTTGAATATATATCCCACAGGGGTAAAATTGAAAAAAGTTGAAAAATTTTTTTTTTTGGACTTAGTCATTTTTCCGGCGTTTATCAGACTTTCAGATAGGGAAAATGTGAGTGAGCGTTCCGATTTCAGTTTCAGAGCGATTCGCCCAATGAGTCCTTGATATTTAGTCGTTTTCAGCCAATTTTCTGGATTTTTGAAAATTTCACTTTTTTGTGAAAATATCCACTAAATGAGGGAATAATATGTGTGAGGGTACCCCAGGAGAGTTCCAAATGTGTGTGGGTAGAATATATATCCCACGGAGGTAAAATTGAAAAAAGTTGAAAAATTTTTTTTTTTGGACTTAGTCATTTTTCCGGCGTTTATCAGACTTTCAGATAGGGGAAATGTCAGTGAGCGTTCCGATTTCAGTTCCAGAGTGTTTTGCCCAATGAGTCCTTGATATTTAGTCATTTTCAGCCAATTTTCTGGATTTTTAAAAATTTCACTTTTTTGTGAAAATATCCACTAAATGAGGGAATAATATGTGTGAGGGTACCCCAGGAGAGTTCCAAATGTGTGTGGGTAGAATATATATCCCACGGGGGTAAAGTTGAAAAAAGTTGAAAAATTTTTTTTTTTGAACTTAGTCGTTTTTCCGGCGTTTATTAGACTTTCACATAGGGGAAATGTGAGTGAGAATTCTGATTTCAGTTCCAGAGCGATTCGCCCAATGAGTCCTTGATATTTAGTCGTTTTCAGCCAACTTTCTGGATTTTTGAAAATTTCACTTTTTTGTGAAAATATCCACTAAATGAGGGAATAATATGTGTGAGGGTACCCCAGGAGAGTTCCAAATGTGTGTGGGTAGAATATATATCCCACGGAGGTAAAATTGAAAAAAGTTGAAAAATTTTTTTTTTTTGGACTTAGTCATTTTTCCGGCGTTTATCAGACTTTCAGATAGGGGAAATGTCAGTGAGCGTTCCGATTTCAGTTCCAGAGCGATTCGCCCAATGAGTCCTTGATATTTAGTCGTTTTCAGCCAATTTTCTGGATTTTTGAAAATTTCACTTTTATGTGAAAATATCCACTAAATGACGGAATAATATGTGTGAGTGTACCCAAGGAGAGTTCCAAATGTGTGTGGGTAGAATATGTATCCCACGGGGGTAAAATTGAAAAAAGTTGAAAAAAAATTTTTTTGGGACTTAGTCATTTTTCCGTCGTTTATCAGACTTTCAGATAGGGGAATTGTCAGTGAGCGTTCCGATTTCAGTTCCAGAGCGATTCGCCCAATGAGTCCTTGATATTAAGTCGTTTTCAGCCAATTTTCTGGATTTTTGAAAATTTCACTTTTTTGTGAAAATATCCACTAAATGAGGGAATAATATGTGTGAGGGTACCCCAGGAGAGTTCCAAATGTGTGTGGGTAGAATATATATCCCACGGAGGTAAAATTGAAAAAAGTTGAAAATTTTTTTTTTTTTGGACTTAGTCATTTTTCCGGCGTTTATCAGACTTTCAGATAGGGGAAATGTCAGTGAGCGTTCCGATTTCAGTTCCAGAGCGATTCGCCCAATGAGTCATTGATATTTAGTCGTTTTCAGCCAATTTTCTGGATTTTTAAAAATTTCACTTTTTTGTGAAAATATCCACTAAATGAGGGAATAATATGTGTGAGGGTACCCCAGGAGAGTTCCAAATGTGTGTGGGTAGAATATATATCCCACGGAGGTAAAATTGAAAAAAGTTGAAAAATTATTTTTTTTTGGACTTAGTCATTTTTCCGGCGTTTATCAGACTTTCAGATAGGGGAAATGTCAGTGAGCGTTTCGATTTCAGTTCAGATATCCCACGGGGGTAAAATTGAAAAAAGTTGAAAAATTTTTTTTTTTGGACTTAGTCATTTTTCCGGCGTTTATCAGACTTTCAGATAGGGGAAATGTGAGTGAGCATTCCGATTTCAGTTTCAGAGCGATTCGCCCAATGAGTCCTTGATATTTAGTCGTTTTCAGCCAATTTTCTGGATTTTTGAAAATTTCACTTTTTTGTGAAAATATCCACTAAATGACGGAATAATATGTGTGAGGGTACCCAAGGAGAGTTCCAAATGTGTGTGGGTAGAATATGTATCCCACGGGGGTAAAATTGAAAAAAGTTGAAAAAAAATTTTTTTGGGACTTAGTCATTTTTCCGTCGTTTATCAGACTTTCAGATAGGGGAATTGTCAGTGAGCATTCCGATTTCAGTTCCAGAGCGATTCGCCCAATGAGTCCTTGATATTTAGTCGTTTTCAGCCAATTTTCTGGATTTTTGAAAATTTCACTTTTCTGTGAAAATATCCACTAAATGAGGGAATAATATGTGTGAGGGTACCCCAGGAGAGTTCCAAATGTGTGTACGTAGAATATATATCCCACGGAGGTAAAATTGAAAAAAGTTGAAAATTTTTTTTTTTTTGGACTTAGTCATTTTTCCGGCGTTTATCAGACTTTCAGATAGGGGAAATGTCAGTGAGCGTTCCGATTTCAGTTCCAGAGCGATTCGCCCAATGAGTCCTTGATATTTAGTCGTTTTCAGCCAATTTTCTGGATTTTTGAAAATTTCACTTTTTTGTGAAAATATCCACTAAATGAGGGAATAATATGTGTGAGGGTACCCCAGGAGAGTTCCAAATGTGTGTGGGTAGAATATATATCCCACGGAGGTAAAATTGAAAAAAGTTGAAAAATTTTTTTTTTTGGACTTAGTCATTTTTCCGGCGTTTATCAGACTTTCAGATAGGGGAAATGTCAGTGAGCGTTCCGATTTCAGTTCCAGAGTGTTTTGCCCAATGAGTCCTTGATATTTAGTCATTTTCAGCCAATTTTCTGGATTTTTAAAAATTTCACTTTTTTGTGAAAATATCCACTAAATGAGGGAATAATATGTGTGAGGGTACCCCAGGAGAGTTCCAAATGTGTGTGGGTAGAATATATATCCCACGGGGGTAAAGTTGAAAAAAGTTGAAAAATTTTTTTTTTTGAACTTAGTCGTTTTTCCGGCGTTTATTAGACTTTCACATAGGGGAAATGTGAGTGAGAATTCTGATTTCAGTTCCAGAGCGATTCGCCCAATGAGTCCTTGATATTTAGTCGTTTTCAGCCAACTTTCTGGATTTTTGAAAATTTCACTTTTTTGTGAAAATATCCACTAAATGAGGGAATAATATGTGTGAGGGTACCCCAGGAGAGTTCCAAATGTGTGTGGGTAGAATATATATCCCACGGAGGTAAAATTGAAAAAAGTTGAAAAATTTTTTTTTTTTGGACTTAGTCATTTTTCCGGCGTTTATCAGACTTTCAGATAGGGGAAATGTCAGTGAGCGTTCCGATTTCAGTTCCAGAGCGATTCGCCCAATGAGTCCTTGATATTTAGTCGTTTTCAGCCAATTTTCTGGATTTTTGAAAATTTCACTTTTATGTGAAAATATCCACTAAATGACGGAATAATATGTGTGAGTGTACCCAAGGAGAGTTCCAAATGTGTGTGGGTAGAATATGTATCCCACGGGGGTAAAATTGAAAAAAGTTGAAAAAAAATTTTTTTGGGACTTAGTCATTTTTCCGTCGTTTATCAGACTTTCAGATAGGGGAATTGTCAGTGAGCGTTCCGATTTCAGTTCCAGAGCGATTCGCCCAATGAGTCCTTGATATTAAGTCGTTTTCAGCCAATTTTCTGGATTTTTGAAAATTTCACTTTTTTGTGAAAATATCCACTAAATGAGGGAATAATATGTGTGAGGGTACCCCAGGAGAGTTCCAAATGTGTGTGGGTAGAATATATATCCCACGGAGGTAAAATTGAAAAAAGTTGAAAATTTTTTTTTTTTTGGACTTAGTCATTTTTCCGGCGTTTATCAGACTTTCAGATAGGGGAAATGTCAGTGAGCGTTCCGATTTCAGTTCCAGAGCGATTCGCCCAATGAGTCCTTGATATTTAGTCGTTTTCAGCCAATTTTCTGGATTTTTAAAAATTTCACTTTTTTGTGAAAATATCCACTAAATGAGGGAATAATATGTGTGAGGGTACCCCAGGAGAGTTCCAAATGTGTGTGGGTAGAATATATATCCCACGGAGGTAAAATTGAAAAAAGTTGAAAAATTATTTTTTTTTGGACTTAGTCATTTTTCCGGCGTTTATCAGACTTTCAGATAGGGGAAATGTCAGTGAGCGTTTCGATTTCAGTTCAGATATCCCACGGGGGTAAAATTGAAAAAAGTTGAAAAATTTTTTTTTTTGGACTTAGTCATTTTTCCGGCGTTTATCAGACTTTCAGATAGGGGAAATGTGAGTGAGCATTCCGATTTCAGTTTCAGAGCGATTCGCCCAATGAGTCCTTGATATTTAGTCGTTTTCAGCCAATTTTCTGGATTTTTGAAAATTTCACTTTTTTGTGAAAATATCCACTAAATGACGGAATAATATGTGTGAGGGTACCCAAGGAGAGTTCCAAATGTGTGTGGGTAGAATATGTATCCCACGGGGGTAAAATTGAAAAAAGTTGAAAAAAAATTTTTTTGGGACTTAGTCATTTTTCCGTCGTTTATCAGACTTTCAGATAGGGGAATTGTCAGTGAGCATTCCGATTTCAGTTCCAGAGCGATTCGCCCAATGAGTCCTTGATATTTAGTCGTTTTCAGCCAATTTTCTGGATTTTTGAAAATTTCACTTTTCTGTGAAAATATCCACTAAATGAGGGAATAATATGTGTGAGGGTACCCCAGGAGAGTTCCAAATGTGTGTACGTAGAATATATATCCCACGGAGGTAAAATTGAAAAAAGTTGAAAATTTTTTTTTTTTTGGACTTAGTCATTTTTCCGGCGTTTATCAGACTTTCAGATAGGGGAAATGTCAGTGAGCGTTCCGATTTCAGTTCCAGAGCGATTCGCCCAATGAGTCCTTGATATTTAGTCGTTTTCAGCCAATTTTCTGGATTTTTAAAAATTTCACTTTTTTGTGAAAATATCCACTAAATGAGGGAATAATATGTGTGAGGGTACCCCAGGAGAGTTCCAAATGTGTGTGGGTAGAATATATATCCCACAGGGGTAAAATTGAAAAAAGTTGAAAAATATTTTTTTTTGGACTTAGTCATTTTTCCGGCGTTTATCAGACTTTCAGATAGGGGAAATGTGAGTGAGCGTTCCGATTTCAGTTTCAGAGCGATTCGCCCAATGAGTCCTTGATATTTAGTCGTTTTCAGCCAATTTTCTGGATTTTTGAAAATTTCACTTTTTTGTGAAAATATCCACTAAATGACGGAATAATATGTGTGAGGGTACCCAAGGAGAGTTCCAAATGTGTGTGGGTAGAATATGTATCCCACGGGGGTAAAATTGAAAAAAGTTGAAAAAAAATTTTTTTGGGACTTAGTCATTTTTCCGTCGTTTATCAGACTTTCAGATAGTGGAATTGTCAGTGAGCGTTCCGATTTCAGTTCCAGAGCGATTCGCCCAATGAGTCCTTGATATTTAGTCGTTTTCAGCCAATTTTCTGGATTTTTGAAAATTTCACTTTTTTTGTGAAAATATCCACTAAATGAGGGAATAATATGTGTGAGGGTACCCCAGGAGAGTTCCAAATGTGTGTGGGTAGAATATATATCCCACGGAGGTAAAATTGAAAAAAGTTGAAAAATTATTTTTTTTTGGACTTAGTCATTTTTCCGGCGTTTATCAGACTTTCAGATAGGGGAAATGTCAGTGAGCGTTTCGATTTCAGTTCCAGAGCGATTCGCCCAATGAGTCCTTGATATTTAGTCGTTTTCAGCCAATTTTCTGGATTTTTGAAAATTTCACTTTTTTGTGAAAATATCCACTAAATGACGGAATAATATGTGTGAGGGTACCCAAGGAGAGTTCCAAATGTGTGTGGGTAGAATATGTATCCCACGGGGGTAAAATTGAAAAAAGTTGAAAAAAAATTTTTTTGGGACTTAGTCATTTTTCCGTCGTTTATCAGACTTTCAGATAGTGGAATTGTCAGTGAGCGTTCCGATTTCAGTTCCAGAGCGATTCGCCCAATGAGTCCTTGATATTTAGTCGTTTTCAGCCAATTTTCTGGATTTTTGAAAATTTCACTTTTTTGTGAAAATATCCACTAAATGGGGGAATAATATGTGTGAGGGTACCCCAGGAGAGTTCCAAATGTGTGTGGGTAGAATATATATCCCACGGAGGTAAAATTGAAAAAAGTTGAAAAATTATTTTTTTTTGGACTTAGTCATTTTTCCGGCGTTTATCAGACTTTCAGATAGGGGAATTGTCAGTGAGCGTTCCGATTTCAGTTCCAGAGTGATTCGCCCAATGAGTCCTTGATATTTAGTCGTTTTCAGCCAATTTTCTGGATTTTTGAAAATTTCACTTTTTTGTGAAAATATCCACTAAATGAGGGAATAATATGTGTAAGGGTACCCCAGGAGAGTTCCAAATGTGTGTGGGTAGAATATATATCCCACGGAGGTAAAATTGAAAAAAGTTGAAAAATTATTTTTTTTTGGACTTAGTCATTTTTCCGGCGTTTATCAGACTTTCAGATAGGGGAAATGTCAGTGAGCGTTCCGATTTCAGTTCCAGAGCGATTCGCCCAATGAGTCCTTGATATTTAGTCGTTTTCAGCCAATTTTCTGGATTTTTAAAAATTTCACTTTTTTGTGAAAATATCCACTAAATGAGGGAATAATATGTGTGAGGGTACCCCAGGAGAGTTCCAAATGTGTGTTTGTAGAATATATATCCCACAGGGGTAAAATTGAAAAAAGTTGAAAAATTTTTTTTTTTTGGACTTAGTCATTTTTCCGTCGTTTATCAGACTTTCAGATAGGGGAAATGTCAGTGAGCGTTCCGATTTCAGTTTCAGAGCGATTCGCCCAATGAGTCCTTGATATTTAGTCGTTTTCAGCCAATTTTCTGGATTTTTGAAAATTTCACTTTTTTGTGAAAATATCCACTAAATGAGGGAGTAATATGTGTGAGGGTACCCCAGGAGAGTTCCAAATGTGTGTGGGTAGAATATATATCCCACGGAGGTAAAATTGAAAAAAGTTGAAAAATTATTTTTTTTTGGACTTAGTCATTTTTCCGGCGTTTATCAGACTTTCAGATAGGGGAAATGTCAGTGAGCGTTTCGATTTCAGTTCCAGAGCGATTCGCCCAATGAGTCCTTGATATTTAGTAGTTTTCAGCCAATTTTCTGGATTTTTGAAAATTTCACTTTTTTGTGAAAATATCCACTAAATGACGGAATAATATGTGTGAGGGTACCCAAGGAGAGTTCCAAATGTGTGTGGGTAGAATATGTATCCCACGGGGGTAAAATTGAAAAAAGTTGAAAAAAAATTTTTTTGGGACTTAGTCATTTTTCCATCGTTTATCAGACTTTCAGATAGGGGAATTGTCAGTGAGCGTTCCGATTTCAGTTCCAGAGCGATTCGCCCAATGAGTCCTTGATATTTAGTCGTTTTCAGCCAATTTTCTGGATTTTTGAAAATTTCACTTTTCTGTGAAAATATCCACTAAATGAGGGAATAATATGTGTGAGGGTACCCCAGGAGAGTTCCAAATGTGTGTGGGTAGAATATATATCCCACGGAGGTAAAATTGAAAAAAGTTGAAAATTTTTTTTTTTTTGGACTTAGTCATTTTTCCGGTGTTTATCAGACTTTCAGATAGGGGAAATGTCAGTGAGCGTTCCGATTTCAGTTCCAGAGCGATTCGCCCAATGAGTCCTTGATATTTAGTCGTTTTCAGCCAATTTTCTGGATTTTTAAAAATTTCACTTTTTTGTGAAAATATCCACTAAATGAGGGAATAATATGTGTGAGGGTACCCCAGGAGAGTTCCAAATGTGTGTGGGTAGAATATATATCCCACGGGGGTAAAATTGAAAAAAGTTGAAAAATTTTTTTTTTTGGACTTAGTCATTTTTCCGGCGTTTATCAGACTTTCAGATAGGGGAAATGTGAGTGAGCATTCCGATTTCAGTTTCAGAGCGATTCGCCCAATGAGTCCTTGATATTTAGTCGTTTTCAGCCAATTTTCTGGATTTTTAAAAATTTCACTTTTTTGTGAAAATATCCACTAAATGAGGGAATAATATGTGTGAGGGTACCCCAGGAGAGTTCCAAATGTGTGTGGGTAGAATATATATCCCACAGGGGTAAAATTGAAAAAAGTTGAAAAATATTTTTTTTTGGACTTAGTCATTTTTCCGGCGTTTATCAGACTTTCAGATAGGGGAAATGTGAGTGAGCGTTCCGATTTCAGTTTCAGAGCGATTCGCCCAATGAGTCCTTGATATTTAGTCGTTTTCAGCCAATTTTCTGGATTTTTGAAAATTTCACTTTTTTGTGAAAATATCCACTAAATGACGGAATAATATGTTTGAGGGTACCCAAGGAGAGTTCCAAATGTGTGTGGGTAGAATATGTATCCCACGGGGGTAAAATTGAAAAAAGTTGAAAAAAAATTTTTTTGGGACTTAGTCATTTTTCCGTCGTTTATCAGACTTTCAGATAGTGGAATTGTCAGTGAGCGTTCCGATTTCAGTTCCAGAGCGATTCGCCCAATGAGTCCTTGATATTTAGTCGTTTTCAGCCAATTTTCTGGATTTTTGAAAATTTCACTTTTTTGTGAAAATATCCACTAAATGAGGGAATAATATGTGTGAGGGTACCCCAGGAGAGTTCCAAATGTGTGTGGGTAGAATATATATCCCACGGAGGTAAAATTGAAAAAAGTTGAAAAATTATTTTTTTTTGGACTTAGTCATTTTTCCGGCGTTTATCAGACTTTCAGATAGGGGAAATGTCAGTGAGCGTTTCGATTTCAGTTCCAGAGCGATTCGCCCAATGAGTCCTTGATATTTAGTCGTTTTCAGCCAATTTTCTGGATTTTTGAAAATTTCACTTTTTTGTGAAAATATCCACTAAATGACGGAATAATATGTGTGAGGGTACCCAAGGAGAGTTCCAAATGTGTGTGGGTAGAATATGTATCCCACGGGGGTAAAATTGAAAAAAGTTGAAAAAAAATTTTTTTGGGACTTAGTCATTTTTCCGTCGTTTATCAGACTTTCAGATAGTGGAATTGTCAGTGAGCGTTCCGATTTCAGTTCCAGAGCGATTCGCCCAATGAGTCCTTGATATTTAGTCGTTTTCAGCCAATTTTCTGGATTTTTGAAAATTTCACTTTTTTGTGAAAATATCCACTAAATGAGGGAATAATATGTGTGAGGGTACCCCAGGAGAGTTCCAAATGTGTGTGGGTAGAATATATATCCCACAGGGGTAAAATTGAAAAAAGTTGAAAAAATTTTTTTTTTGGACTTAGTCATTTTTCCGGCGTTTATCAGACTTTCAGATAGGGGAAATGTGAGTGAGCGTTCCGATTTCAGTTTCAGAGCGATTCGCCCAATGAGTCCTTGATATTTCGTCATTTTCAGCCAATTTTCTGGATTTTTGAAAATTTCACTTTTTTGTGAAAATATCCACTAAATGACGGAATAATATGTGTGAGGGTACCCAAGGAGAGTTCCAAATGTGTGTGGGTAGAATATGTATCCCACGGGGGTAAAATTGAAAAAAGTTGAAAAAAAATTTTTTTGGGACTTAGTCATTTTTCCGTCGTTTATCAGACTTTCAGATAGGGGAATTGTCAGTGAGCGTTCCGATTTCAGTTCCAGAGCGATTCGCCCAATGAGTCCTTGATATTTAGTCGTTTTCAGCCAATTTTCTGGATTTTTGAAAATTTCACTTTTTTGTGAAAATATCCACTAAATGAGGGAATAATATGTGTAAGGGTACCCCAGGAGAGTTCCAAATGTGTGTGGGTAGAATATATATCCCACGGAGGTAAAATTGAAAAAAGTTGAAAAATTATTTTTTTTTGGACTTAGTCATTTTTCCGGCGTTTATCAGACTTTCAGATAGGGGAAATGTCAGTGAGCGTTCCGATTTCAGTTCCAGAGCGATTCGCCCAATGAGTCCTTGATATTTAGTCGTTTTCAGCCAATTTTCTGGATTTTTAAAAATTTCACTTTTTTGTGAAAATATCCACTAAATGAGGGAATAATATGTGTGAGGGTACCCCAGGAGAGTTCCAAATGTGTGTTTGTAGAATATATATCCCACAGGGGTAAAATTGAAAAAAGTTGAAAAATTTTTTTTTTTTGGACTTAGTCATTTTTCCGTCGTTTATCAGACTTTCAGATAGGGGAAATGTCAGTGAGCGTTCCGATTTCAGTTTCAGAGCGATTCGCCCAATGAGTCCTTGATATTTAGTCGTTTTCAGCCAATTTTCTGGATTTTTGAAAATTTCACTTTTTTGTGAAAATATCCACTAAATGAGGGAGTAATATGTGTGAGGGTACCCCAGGAGAGTTCCAAATGTGTGTGGGTAGAATATATATCCCACGGAGGTAAAATTGAAAAAAGTTGAAAAATTATTTTTTTTTGGACTTAGTCATTTTTCCGGCGTTTATCAGACTTTCAGATAGGGGAAATGTCAGTGAGCGTTTCGATTTCAGTTCCAGAGCGATTCGCCCAATGAGTCCTTGATATTTAGTCGTTTTCAGCCAATTTTCTGGATTTTTAAAAATTTCACTTTTTTGTGAAAATATCCACTAAATGAGGGAATAATATGTGTGAGGGTACCCAAGGAGAGTTCCAAAAGTGTGTGGGTAGAATATGTATCCCACGGGGGTAAAATTGAAAAAAGTTGAAAAAAAATTTTTTTGGGACTTAGTCATTTTTCCGTCGTTTATCAGACTTTCAGATAGGGGAATTGTCAGTGAGCGTTCCGATTTCAGTTCCAGAGCGATTCGACCAATGAGTCCTTGATATTTAGTCGTTTTCAGCCAATTTTCTGGATTTTTGAAAATTTCACTTTTTTGTGAAAATATCCACTAAATGAGGGAATAATATGTGTAAGGGTACCCCAGGAGAGTTCCAAATGTGTGTGGGTAGAATATATATCCCACGGAGGTAAAATTGAAAAAAGTTGAAAAATTATTTTTTTTTTGGACTTAGTCATTTTTCCGGCGTTTATCAGACTTTCAGATAGGGGAAATGTGAGTGAGCGTTCCGATTTCAGTTTCAGAGCGATTCGCCCAATGAGTCCTTGATATTTCGTCATTTTCAGCCAATTTTCTGGATTTTTGAAAATTTCACTTTTTTGTGAAAATATCCACTAAATGACGGAATAATATGTGTGAGGGTACCCAAGGAGAGTTCCAAATGTGTGTGGGTAGAATATGTATCCCACGGGGGTAAAATTGAAAAAAGTTGAAAAAAAATTTTTTTGGGACTTAGTCATTTTTCCGTCGTTTATCAGACTTTCAGATAGGGGAATTGTCAGTGAGCGTTCCGATTTCAGTTCCAGAGCGATTCGCCCAATGAGTCCTTGATATTTAGTCGTTTTCAGCCAATTTTCTGGATTTTTGAAAATTTCACTTTTTTGTGAAAATATCCACTAAATGAGGGAATAATATGTGTAAGGGTACCCCAGGAGAGTTCCAAATGTGTGTGGGTAGAATATATATCCCACGGAGGTAAAATTGAAAAAAGTTGAAAAATTATTTTTTTTTGGACTTAGTCATTTTTCCGGCGTTTATCAGACTTTCAGATAGGGGAAATGTCAGTGAGCGTTCCGATTTCAGTTCCAGAGCGATTCGCCCAATGAGTCCTTGATATTTAGTCGTTTTCAGCCAATTTTCTGGATTTTTAAAAATTTCACTTTTTTGTGAAAATATCCACTAAATGAGGGAATAATATGTGTGAGGGTACCCCAGGAGAGTTCCAAATGTGTGTTTGTAGAATATATATCCCACAGGGGTAAAATTGAAAAAAGTTGAAAAATTTTTTTTTTTTGGACTTAGTCATTTTTCCGTCGTTTATCAGACTTTCAGATAGGGGAAATGTCAGTGAGCGTTCCGATTTCAGTTTCAGAGCGATTCGCCCAATGAGTCCTTGATATTTAGTCGTTTTCAGCCAATTTTCTGGATTTTTGAAAATTTCACTTTTTTGTGAAAATATCCACTAAATGAGGGAGTAATATGTGTGAGGGTACCCCAGGAGAGTTCCAAATGTGTGTGGGTAGAATATATATCCCACGGAGGTAAAATTGAAAAAAGTTGAAAAATTATTTTTTTTTGGACTTAGTCATTTTTCCGGCGTTTATCAGACTTTCAGATAGGGGAAATGTCAGTGAGCGTTTCGATTTCAGTTCCAGAGCGATTCGCCCAATGAGTCCTTGATATTTAGTCGTTTTCAGCCAATTTTCTGGATTTTTAAAAATTTCACTTTTTTGTGAAAATATCCACTAAATGAGGGAATAATATGTGTGAGGGTACCCAAGGAGAGTTCCAAAAGTGTGTGGGTAGAATATGTATCCCACGGGGGTAAAATTGAAAAAAGTTGAAAAAAAATTTTTTTGGGACTTAGTCATTTTTCCGTCGTTTATCAGACTTTCAGATAGGGGAATTGTCAGTGAGCGTTCCGATTTCAGTTCCAGAGCGATTCGACCAATGAGTCCTTGATATTTAGTCGTTTTCAGCCAATTTTCTGGATTTTTGAAAATTTCACTTTTTTGTGAAAATATCCACTAAATGAGGGAATAATATGTGTAAGGGTACCCCAGGAGAGTTCCAAATGTGTGTGGGTAGAATATATATCCCACGGAGGTAAAATTGAAAAAAGTTGAAAAATTATTTTTTTTTTGGACTTAGTCATTTTTCCGGCGTTTATCAGACTTTCAGATAGGGGAAATGTGAGTGAGCGTTCCGATTTCAGTTTCAGAGCGATTCGCCCAATGAGTCCTTGATATTTCGTCATTTTCAGCCAATTTTCTGGATTTTTGAAAATTTCACTTTTTTGTGAAAATATCCACTAAATGACGGAATAATATGTGTGAGGGTACCCAAGGAGAGTTCCAAATGTGTGTGGGTAGAATATGTATCCCACGGGGGTAAAATTGAAAAAAGTTGAAAAAAAATTTTTTTGGGACTTAGTCATTTTTCCGTCGTTTATCAGACTTTCAGATAGGGGAATTGTCAGTGAGCGTTCCGATTTCAGTTCCAGAGCGATTCGCCCAATGAGTCCTTGATATTTAGTCGTTTTCAGCCAATTTTCTGGATTTTTGAAAATTTCACTTTTTTGTGAAAATATCCACTAAATGAGGGAATAATATGTGTAAGGGTACCCCAGGAGAGTTCCAAATGTGTGTGGGTAGAATATATATCCCACGGAGGTAAAATTGAAAAAAGTTGAAAAATTATTTTTTTTTGGACTTAGTCATTTTTCCGGCGTTTATCAGACTTTCAGATAGGGGAAATGTCAGTGAGCGTTCCGATTTCAGTTCCAGAGCGATTCGCCCAATGAGTCCTTGATATTTAGTCGTTTTCAGCCAATTTTCTGGATTTTTAAAAATTTCACTTTTTTGTGAAAATATCCACTAAATGAGGGAATAATATGTGTGAGGGTACCCCAGGAGAGTTCCAAATGTGTGTTTGTAGAATATATATCCCACAGGGGTAAAATTGAAAAAAGTTGAAAAATTTTTTTTTTTTGGACTTAGTCATTTTTCCGTCGTTTATCAGACTTTCAGATAGGGGAAATGTCAGTGAGCGTTCCGATTTCAGTTTCAGAGCGATTCGCCCAATGAGTCCTTGATATTTAGTCGTTTTCAGCCAATTTTCTGGATTTTTGAAAATTTCACTTTTTTGTGAAAATATCCACTAAATGAGGGAGTAATATGTGTGAGGGTACCCCAGGAGAGTTCCAAATGTGTGTGGGTAGAATATATATCCCACGGAGGTAAAATTGAAAAAAGTTGAAAAATTATTTTTTTTTGGACTTAGTCATTTTTCCGGCGTTTATCAGACTTTCAGATAGGGGAAATGTCAGTGAGCGTTTCGATTTCAGTTCCAGAGCGATTCGCCCAATGAGTCCTTGATATTTAGTCGTTTTCAGCCAATTTTCTGGATTTTTAAAAATTTCACTTTTTTGTGAAAATATCCACTAAATGAGGGAATAATATGTGTGAGGGTACCCAAGGAGAGTTCCAAATGTGTGTGGGTAGAATATGTATCCCACGGGGGTAAAATTGAAAAAAGTTGAAAAAAATTTTTTTTGGGACTTAGTCATTTTTCCGTCGTTTATCAGACTTTCAGATAGGGGAATTGTCAGTGAGCGTTCCGATTTCAGTTCCAGAGCGATTCGCCCAATGAGTCCTTGATATTTAGTCGTTTTCAGCCAATTTTCTGGATTTTTGAAAATTTCACTTTTTTGTGAAAATATCCACTAAATGAGGGAATAATATGTGTAAGGGTACCCCAGGAGAGTTCCAAATGTGTGTGGGTAGAATATATATCCCACGGAGGTAAAATTGAAAAAAGTTGAAAAATTATTTTTTTTTTGGACTTAGTCATTTTTCCGGCGTTTATCAGACTTTCAGATAGGGGAAATGTCAGTGAGCGTTCCGATTTCAGTTTCAGAGCGATTCGCCCAATGATTCCTTGATATTTAGTCGTTTTCAGCCAATTTTCTGGATTTTTGAAAATTTCACTTTTTTGTGAAAATATCCACTAAATGAGGGAGTAATATGTGTGAGGGTACCCCAGGAGAGTTCCAAATGTGTGTGGGTAGAATATATATCCCACGGAGGTAAAATTGAAAAAAGTTGAAAAATTATTTTTTTTTGGACTTAGTCATTTTTCCGGCGTTTATCAGACTTTCAGATAGGGGAAATGTCAGTGAGTGTTTCGATTTCAGTTCCAGAGCGATTCGCCCAATGAGTCCTTGATATTTAGTCGTTTTCAGCCAATTTTCTGGATTTTTAAAAATTTCACTTTTTTGTGAAAATATCCACTAAATGAGGGAATAATATGTGTGAGGGTACCCAAGGAGAGTTCCAAATGTGTGTGGGTAGAATATATATCCCACAGGGGTAAAATTGAAAAAAGTTGAAAAAAAATTTTTTTGGGACTTAGTCATTTTTCCGTCATTTATCAGACTTTCAGATAGGGGAATTGTCAGTGAGCGTTCCGATTTCAGTTCCAGAGCGATTCGCCCAATGAGTCCTTGATATTTAGTAGTTTTCAGCCAATTTTCTGGATTTTTGAAAATTTCACTTTTTTGTGAAAATATCCACTAAATGACGGAATAATATGTGTGAGGGTACCCAAGGAGAGTTCCAAATGTGTGTGGGTAGAATATGTATCCCATGGGGGTAAAATTGAAAAAAGTTGAAAAAATTTTTTTTGGGGACTTAGTCATTTTTCCATCGTTTATCAGACTTTCAGATAGGGGAATTGTCAGTGTGCGTTCCGATTTCAGTTCCAGAGCGATTCGCCCAATGAGTCCTTGATATTTAGTCGTTTTCAGCCAATTTTCTGGATTTTTGAAAATTTCACTTTTCTGTGAAAATATCCACTAAATGAGGGAATAATATGTGTGAGGGTACCCCAGGAGAGTTCCAAATGTGTGTGGGTAGAATATATATCCCACGGAGGTAAAATTGAAAAAAGTTGAAAATTTTTTTTTTTATGGACTTAGTCATTTTTCCGGCGTTTATCAGACTTTCAGATAGGGGAAATGTCAGTGAGCGTTCCGATTTCAGTTCCAGAGCGATTCGCCCAATGAGTCCTTGATATTTAGTCGTTTTCAGCCAATTTTCTGGATTTTTAAAAATTTCACTTTTTTGTGAAAATATCCACTAAATGAGGGAATAATATGTGTGAGGGTACCCCAGGAGAGTTCCAAATGTGTGTTTGTAGAATATATATCCCACAGGGGTAAAATTGAAAAAAGTTGAAAAATTTTTTTTTTTTGGACTTAGTTATTTTTCCGGCGTTTATCAGACTTTCAGATAGGGGAAATGTCAGTGAGCATTCTGATTTCAGTTCCAGAGAGATTCGCCAATGAGTCCTTGATATTTAGTCATTTTCAGCCAATTTTCTGGATTTTTGAAAATTTCACTTTTTTGTGAAAATATCCACTAAATGACGGAATAATATGTGTGAGGGTACCCAAGGAGAGTTCCAAATGTGTGTGGGTAGAATATATATCCCACAGGGGTAAAATTGAAAAAAGTTGAAAAAAAATTTTTTTGGGACTTAGTCATTTTTCCGTCGTTTATCAGACTTTCAGATAGGGGAATTGTCAGTGAGCGTTCCGATTTCAGTTCCAGAGCGATTCGCCCAATGAGTCCTTGATATTTAGTAGTTTTTAGCCAATTTTCTGGATTTTTGAAAATTTCACTTTTTTGTGAAAATATCCACTAAATGACGGAATAATATGTGTGAGGGTACCCCAGGAGAGTTCCAAATGTGTGTGGGTAGAATATATATCCCACGGAGGTAAAATTGAAAAAAGTTGAAAATTTTTTTTTTTTGGACTTAGTCATTTTTCCGGCGTTTATCAGACTTTCAGATAGGGGAAATGTGAGTGAGCGTTCCGATTTCAGTTTCAGAGCGATTCGCCCAATGAGTCCTTGATATTTAGTCGTTTTCAGCCAATTTTCTGGATTTTTGAAAATTTCACTTTTTTGTGAAAATATCCACTAAATGAGGGAATAATATGTGTGATGGTACCCCAGGAGAGTTCCAAATGTGTGTGGGTAGAATATATATCCCACGGAGGTAAAATTGAAAAAAGTTGAAAAATTTTTTTTTTTTGGACTTAGTCATTTTTCCGGCGTTTATCAGACTTTCAGATAGGGGAAATGTCAGTGAGCGTTCCGATTTCAGTTCCAGAGCGATTCGCCCAATGAGTCCTTGATATTTAGTCGTTTTCAGCCAATTTTCTGGATTTTTAAAAATTTCACTTTTTTGTGAAAATATCCACTAAATGAGGGAATAATATGTGTGAGGGTACCCCAGGAGAGTTCCAAATGTGTGTGGGTAGAATATATATCCCACAGGGGTAAAATTGAAAAAAGTTGAAAAATTTTTTTTTTTTGGACTTAGTCATTTTTCCGGCGTTTATCAGACTTTCAGATAGGGGAAATGTGAGTGAGCATTCCGATTTCAGTTCCAGAGCGATTCGCCAATGAGTCCTTGATATTTAGTCGTTTACAGCCAATTTTCTGGATTTTTGAAAATTTCACTTTTTTGTGAAAATATCCACTAAATGACGGAATAATATGTGTGAGGGTACCCAAGGAGAGTTCCAAATGTGTGTGGGTAGAATATGTATCCCATGGGGGTAAAATTGAAAAAAGTTGAAAAAAATTTTTTTTGGGACTTAGTCATTTTTCCGTTGTTTATCAGACTTTCAGATAGGGGAATTGTCAGTAAGCGTTCCGATTTCAGTTCCAGAGCGATTCGCCCAATGAGTCCTTGATATTTAGTCGTTTTCAGCCAATTTTCTGGATTTTTGAAAATTTCACTTTTTTGTGAAAATATCCACTAAATGAGGGAATAATATGTGTGAGGGTACCCCAGGAGAGTTCCAAATGTGTGTGGGTAGAATATATATCCCACGGGGGTAAAATTGAAAAAAGTTGAAAACATTTTTTTTTTGGACTTAGTCATTTTTCCATCGTTTATCAGACTTTCAGATAGGGGAATTGTCAGTGAGCGGTCCGATTTCAGTTCCAGAGTGTTCTGCCCAATGAGTCCTTGATATTTAGTCATTTTCAGCCAATTTTCTGGATTTTTAAAAATTTCACTTTTTTGTGAAAATATCCACTAAATGAGGGAATAATATGTGTGAGGGTACCCCAGGAGAGTTCCAAATGTGTGTGGGTAGAATATATATCCCACAGGGGTAAAATTGAAAAAAGTTGAAAAAAAAATTTTTTGGGACTTAGTCATTTTTCCGTCGTTTATCAGACTTTCAGATAGGGGAATTGTCAGTGAGCGTTCCGATTTCAGTTCCAGAGCGATTCGCCCAATGAGTCCTTGATATTTAGTCATTTTCAGCCAATTTTCTGGATTTTTGAAAATTTCACTTTTCTGTGAAAATATCCACTAAATGACGGAATAATATGTGTGAGGGTACCCAAGGAGAGTTCCAAATGTGTGTGGGTAGAATATGTATCCCATGGGGGTAAAATTGAAAAAAGTTGAAAAAAAATTTTTTGGGACTTAGTCATTTTTCCGTTGTTTATCAGACTTTCAGATAGGGGAATTGTCAGTGAGAGTTCCGATTTCAGTTCCAGAGCGATTCGCCCAATGAGTCCTTGATATTTAGTCATTTTCAGCCAATTTTCTGGATTTTTGAAAATTTCACTTTTCTGTGAAAATATCCACTAAATGAGGGAATAATATGTGTGAGGGTACCCCAGGAGAGTTCCAAATGTGTGTGGGTAGAATATATATCCCATGGAGGTAAAATTGAAAAAAGTTGAAAAATTTTTTTTTTTTGGACTTAGTCATTTTTCCGGCGTTTATCAGACTTTCAGATAGGGGAAATGTCAGTGAGCGTTCCGATTTCAGTTCCAGAGCGATTCGCCCAATGAGTCCTTGATATTTAGTCGTTTTCAGCCAATTTTCTGGATTTTTAAAAATTTCACTTTTTTGTGAAAATATCGACTAAATGAGGGAATAATATGTGTGAGGGTACCCCAGGAGAGTTCCAAATGTGTGTTTGTAGAATATATATCCCACAGGGGTAAAATTGAAAAAAGTTGAAAAATTATTTTTTTTTGGACTTAGTCATTTTTCCGGCATTTATCAGACTTTCAGATAGGGGAAATGTGAGTGAGCATTCCGATTTCAGTTTCAGAGCGATTCGCCCAATGAGTCCTTGATATTTAGTCATTTTCAGCCAATTTTCTGGATTTTTGAAAATTTCACTTTTTTGTGAAAATATCCACTAAATGAGGGAATAATATGTGTGAGGGTACCCCAGGAGAGTTCCAAATGTGTGTGGGTAGAATATATATCCCACGGGGTAAAATTGAAAAAAGTTGAAAAATTTTTTTTTTTGGACTTAGTCATTTTTCCGTCGTTTATCAGACTTTCAGATAGGGGAATTGTCAGTGAGCGTTCCGATTTCAGTTCCAGAGTGTTCTGCCCAATGAGTCCTTGATATTTAGTCATTTTCAGCCAATTTTCTGGATTTTTAAAAATTTCACTTTTTTATGAAAATATCCACTAAATGAGGGAATAATATGTGTGAGGGTACCCCAGGAGAGTTCCAAATGTGTGTGGGTAGAATATATATCCCACAGGGGTAAAATTGAAAAAAGTTGAAAAAAAATTTTTTGGGGACTTAGTCATTTTTCCGTCGTTTATCAGACTTTCAGATAGGGGAATTGTCAGTGAGCGTTCCGATTTCAGTTCCAGAGCGATTCGCCCAATGAGTCCTTGATATTTAGTCATTTTCAGCCAATTTTCTGGATTTTTGAAAATTTCACTTTTCTGTGAAAATATCCACTAAATGAGGGAATAATATGTGTGAGGGTACCCCAGGAGAGTTCCAAATGTGTGTGGGTAGAATATATATCCCACGGAGGTAAAATTGAAAAAAGTTGAAAAAATTTTTTTTTTTGGACTTAGTCATTTTTCCGGCGTTTATCAGACTTTCAGATAGGGGAAATGTCAGTGAGCATTCCGATTTCAGTTCCAGAGCGATTCGCCAATGAGTCCTTGATATTTAGTCGTTTTCAGCCAATTTTCTGGATTTTTGAAAATTTCACTTTTTTGTGAAAATATCCACTAAATGACGGAATAATATGTGTGAGGGTACCCAAGGAGAGTTCCAAATGTGTGTGGGTAGAATATGTATCCCACGGGGGTAAAATTGAAAAAAAATTTTTTTGGGACTTAGTCATTTTTCCGTCGTTTATCAGACTTTCAGATAGGGGAATTGTCAGTGAGTGTTCTGATTTCAGTTCCAGAGCGATTCGCCCAATGAGTCCTTGATATTTAGTCGTTTTCAGCCAATTTTCTGGATTTTTGAAAATTTCACTTTTTTGTGAAAATATCCACTAAATGAGGGAATAATATGTGTGAGAGTACCCCAGGAGAGTTCCAAATGTGTGTGGGTAGAATATATATCCCACGGAGGTAAAATTGAAAAAAGTTGAAAAATTTTTTTTTTTTGGACTTAGTCATTTTTCCGGCGTTTATCAGACTTTCAGATAGGGGAAATGTGAGTGAGCGTTCCGATTTCAGTTTCAGAGTGATTCGCCCAATGAGTCCTTGATATTTAGTCATTTTCAGCCAATTTTCTGGATTTTTGAAAATTTCACTTTTTTGTGAAAATATCCACTAAATGAGGGAATAATATGTGTGAGGGTACCCCAGGAGAGTTCCAAATGTGTGTGGGTAGATATATATCCCACGGGGGTAAAATTGAAAAAAGTTGAAAAATTTTTTTTTTTGGACTTAGTCATTTTTCCGTCGTTTATCAGACTTTCAGATAGGGGAATTGTCAGTGAGCGTTCCGATTTCAGTTCCAGAGTGTTCTGCCCAATGAGTCCTTGATATTTAGTCATTTTCAGCCAATTTTCTGGATTTTTAAAAATTTCACTTTTTTGTGAAAATATCCACTAAATGAGGGAATAATATGTGTGAGGGTACCCCAGGAGAGTTCCAAATGTGTGTGGGTAGAATATATATCCCACAGGGGTAAAATTGAAAAAAGTTGAAAAAAAATTTTTTTGGGACTTAGTCATTTTTCCGTCGTTTATCAGACTTTCAGATAGGGGAATTGTCAGTGAGCGTTCCGATTTCAGTTCCAGAGCGATTCGCCCAATGAGTCCTTGATATTTAGTCATTTTCAGCCAATTTTCTGGATTTTTGAAAATTTCACTTTTCTGTGAAAATATCCACTAAATGAGGGAATAATATGTGTGAGGGTACCCCAGGAGAGTTCCAAATGTGTGTGGGTAGAATATATATCCCATGGAGGTAAAATTGAAAAAAGTTGAAAAATTTTTTTTTTTTGGACTTAGTCATTTTTCCGGCGTTTATCAGACTTTCAGATAGGGGAAATGTCAGTGAGCGTTCCGATTTCAGTTCCAGAGCGATTCGCCCAATGAGTCCTTGATATTTAGTCGTTTTCAGCCAATTTTCTGGATTTTTAAAAATTTCACTTTTTTGTGAAAATATCGACTAAATGAGGGAATAATATGTGTGAGGGTACCCCAGGAGAGTTCCAAATGTGTGTTTGTAGAATATATATCCCACAGGGGTAAAATTGAAAAAAGTTGAAAAATTTTTTTTTTTTGGACTTAGTCATTTTTCCGGCGTTTATCAGACTTTCAGATAGGGGAAATGTGAGTGAGCATTCCGATTTCAGTTCCAGAGTGATTCGCCAATGAGTCCTTGATATTTAGTCGTTTTCAGCCAATTTTCTGGATTTTTGAAAATTTCACTTTTTTGTGAAAATATCCACTAAATGACGGAATAATATGTGTGAGGGTACCCAAGGAGAGTTCCAAATGTGTGTGGGTAGAATATGTATCCCATGGGGTAAAATTGAAAAAAGTTGAAAAAAAATTTTTTTGGGACTTAGTCATTTTTCCGTCGTTTATCAGACTTTCAGATAGGGGAATTGTCAGTGAGTGTTCTGATTTCAGTTCCAGAGCGATTCGCCCAATGAGTCCTTGATATTTAGTCGTTTTCAGCCAATTTTCTGGATTTTTGAAAATTTCACTTTTTTGTGAAAATATCCACTAAATGAGGGAATAATATGTGTGAGAGTACCCCAGGAGAGTTCCAAATGTGTGTGGGTAGAATATATATCGCACGGAGGTAAAATTGAAAAAAGTTGAAAAATTTTTTTTTTTTGGACTTAGTCATTTTTCCGGCGTTTATCAGACTTTCAGATAGGGGAAATGTGAGTGAGCATTCCGATTTCAGTTTCAGAGTGATTCGCCCAATGAGTCCTTGATATTTAGTCGTTTTCAGCCAATTTTCTGGATTTTTAAAAATTTCACTTTTTTGTGAAAATATCGACTAAATGAGGGAATAATATGTGTGAGGGTACCCCAGGAGAGTTCCAAATGTGTGTTTGTAGAATATATATCCCACAGGGGTAAAATTGAAAAAAGTTGAAAAATTTTTTTTTTTTGGACTTAGTCATTTTTCCGGCGTTTATCAGACTTTCAGATAGGGGAAATGTCAGTGAGCGTTCCGATTTCAGTTCCAGAGCGATTCGCCCAATGAGTCCTTGATATTTAGTCGTTTTCAGCCAATTTTCTGGATTTTTAAAAATTTCACTTTTTTGTGAAAATATCGACTAAATGAGGGAATAATATGTGTGAGGGTACCCCAGGAGAGTTCCAAATGTGTGTTTGTAGAATATATATCCCACAGGGGTAAAATTGAAAAAAGTTGAAAAATTTTTTTTTTTTGGACTTAGTCATTTTTCCGGCGTTTATCAGACTTTCAGATAGGGGAAATGTGAGTGAGCATTCCGATTTCAGTTCCAGAGTGATTCGCCAATGAGTCCTTGATATTTAGTCGTTTTCAGCCAATTTTCTGGATTTTTGAAAATTTCACTTTTTTGTGAAAATATCCACTAAATGACGGAATAATATGTGTGAGGGTACCCAAGGAGAGTTCCAAATGTGTGTGGGTAGAATATGTATCCCATGGGGTAAAATTGAAAAAAGTTGAAAAAAAATTTTTTTGGGACTTAGTCATTTTTCCGTCGTTTATCAGACTTTCAGATAGGGGAATTGTCAGTGAGTGTTCTGATTTCAGTTCCAGAGCGATTCGCCCAATGAGTCCTTGATATTTAGTCGTTTTCAGCCAATTTTCTGGATTTTTGAAAATTTCACTTTTTTGTGAAAATATCCACTAAATGAGGGAATAATATGTGTGAGAGTACCCCAGGAGAGTTCCAAATGTGTGTGGGTAGAATATATATCGCACGGAGGTAAAATTGAAAAAAGTTGAAAAATTTTTTTTTTTTGGACTTAGTCATTTTTCCGGCGTTTATCAGACTTTCAGATAGGGGAAATGTGAGTGAGCATTCCGATTTCAGTTTCAGAGTGATTCGCCCAATGAGTCCTTGATATTTAGTCATTTTCAGCCAATTTTCTGGATTTTTGAAAATTTCACTTTTTTGTGAAAATATCCACTAAATGAGGGAATAATATGTGTGAGGGTACCCCAGGAGAGTTCCAAATGTGTGTGGGTAGATATATATCCCACGGGGGTAAAATTGAAAAAAGTTGAAAAATTTTTTTTTTTGGACTGTCATTTTTCCGTCGTTTATCAGACTTTCAGATAGGGGAATTGTCAGTGAGCGTTCCGATTTCAGTTCCAGAGTGTTCTGCCCAATGAGTCCTTGATATTTAGTCATTTTCAGCCAATTTTCTGGATTTTTAAAAATTTCACTTTTTTGTGAAAATATCCACTAAATGAGGGAATAATATGTGTGAGGGTACCCCAGGAGAGTTCCAAATGTGTGTGGGTAGAATATATATCCCACAGGGGTAAAATTGAAAAAAGTTGAAAAAAAATTTTTTTGGGACTTAGTCATTTTTCCGTCGTTTATCAGACTTTCAGATAGGGGAATTGTCAGTGAGCGTTCCGATTTCAGTTCCAGAGCGATTCGCCCAATGAGTCCTTGATATTTAGTCATTTTCAGCCAATTTTCTGGATTTTTGAAAATTTCACTTTTCTGTGAAAATATCCACTAAATGAGGGAATAATATGTGTGAGGGTACCCCAGGAGAGTTCCAAATGTGTGTGGGTAGAATATATATCCCATGGAGGTAAAATTGAAAAAAGTTGAAAAATTTTTTTTTTTTGGACTTAGTCATTTTTCCGGCGTTTATCAGACTTTCAGATAGGGGAAATGTCAGTGAGCGTTCCGATTTCAGTTCCAGAGCGATTCGCCCAATGAGTCCTTGATATTTAGTCGTTTTCAGCCAATTTTCTGGATTTTTAAAAATTTCACTTTTTTGTGAAAATATCGACTAAATGAGGGAATAATATGTGTGAGGGTACCCCAGGAGAGTTCCAAATGTGTGTTTGTAGAATATATATCCCACAGGGGTAAAATTGAAAAAAGTTGAAAAATTTTTTTTTTTTGGACTTAGTCATTTTTCCGGCGTTTATCAGACTTTCAGATAGGGGAAATGTGAGTGAGCATTCCGATTTCAGTTCCAGAGCGATTCGCCAATGAGTCCTTGATATTTAGTCGTTTTCAGCCAATTTTCTGGATTTTTGAAAATTTCACTTTTTTGTGAAAATATCCACTAAATGAGGGAATAATATGTGTGAGAGTACCCCAGGAGAGTTCCAAATGTGTGTGGGTAGAATATATATCGCACGGAGGTAAAATTGAAAAAAGTTGAAAAATTTTTTTTTTTTGGACTTAGTCATTTTTCCAGCGTTTATCAGACTTTCAGATAGGGGAAATGTGAGTGAGCGTTCCGATTTCAGTTTCAGAGCGATTCGCCCAATGAGTCCTTGATATTTAGTCATTTTCAGCCAATTTTCTGGATTTTTGAACATTTCACTTTTTTGTGAAAATATCCACTAAATGAGGGAATAATATGTGTGAGGGTACCCCAGGAGAGTTCCAAATGTGTGTGGGTAGAATATATATCCCACGGGGGTAAAATTGAAAAAAGTTGAAAAATTTTTTTTTTGGACTTAGTCATTTTTCCGTCGTTTATCAGACTTTCAGATAGGGGAATTGTCAGTGAGCGTTCCGATTTCAGTGCCAGAGTGTTCTGCCCAATGAGTCCTTGATATTTAGTCATTTTCAGCCAATTTTCTGGATTTTTAAAAATTTCACTTTTTTGTGAAAATATCCACTAAATGAGGGAATAATATGTGTGAGGGTACCCCAGGAGAGTTCCAAATGTGTGTGGGTAGAATATATATCCCACAGGGGTAAAATTGAAAAAAGTTGAAAAAAAATTTTTTTGGGACTTAGTCATTTTTCCGTCGTTTATCAGACTTTCAGATAGGGGAATTGTCAGTAAGCGTTCCGATTTCAGTTCCAGAGCGATTCGCCCAATGAGTCCTTGATATTTAGTCGTTTTCAGCCAATTTTCTGGATTTTTGAAAATTTCACTTTTTTGTGAAAATATCCACTAAATGAGGGAATAATATGTGTGAGGGTACCCCAGGAGAGTTCCAAATGTGTGTGGGTAGAATATATATCCCACAGGGGTAAAATTGAAAAAAGTTGAAAAATTTTTTTTTTTGGACTTAGTCATTTTTCCGGCGTTTATCAGACTTTCAGATAGGGGAAATGTCAGTGAGCGTTCCGATTTCAGTTCCAGAGCGATTCGCCCAATGAGTCCTTGATATTTAGTCGATTTCAGCCAACTTTCTTGATTTTTAAAAATTTCACTTTTTTGTGAAAATATCCACTAAATGAGGGAATAATATGTGTGAGGGTACCCCAGGAGAGTTCCAAATGTGTGTTTGTAGAATATATATCCCACAGGGGTAAAATTGAAAAAAGTTGAAAAATTTTTTTTTTTTGGACTTAGTCATTTTTCCGGCGTTTATCAGACTTTCAGATAGGGGAAATGTCAGTGAGCGTTCCGATTTCAGTTCCAGAGCGATTCGCCCAATAAGTCCTTGATATTTAGTCGTTTTCAGCCAATTTTCTGGATTTTTGAAAATTTCACTTTTTTGTGAAAATATCCACTAAATCACGGAATAATATGTGTGAGGGTACCCAAGGAGAGTTCCAAATGTGTGTGGGTAGAATATGTATCCCACGGGGGTAAAATTGAAAAAAGTTGTAAAAAATTTTTTTTGGGACTTAGTCATTTTTCCGTCGTTTATCAGACTTTCAGATAGGGGAATTGTCAGTGAGTGTTCTGATTTCAGTTCCAGAGCGATTCGCCCAATGAGTCCTTGATATTTAGTCGTTTTCAGCCAATTTTCTGGATTTTTGAAAATTTCACTTTTTTGTGAAAATATCCACTAAATGAGGGAATAATATGTGTGAGAGTACCCCAGGAGAGTTCCAAATGTGTGTGGGTAGAATATATATCCCACGGAGGTAAAATTGAAAAAAGTTGAAAAATTTTTTTTTTTTGGACTTAGTCATTTTTCTGGCGTTTATCAGATTTTCAGATAAGGGAAATGTGAGTGAGCGCTCCGATTTCAGTTTCAGAGCGATTCTCCCAATAAGTCCTTGATATTTAGTCGTTTTCAGCCAATTTTCTTGATTTTTAAAAATTTCACTTTTTTGTGAAAATATCCACTAAATGAGGGAATAATATGTGTGAGGGTACCCCAGGAGAGTTTCAAATGTGTGTGGGTTGAATATATATCCCACAGGGGTAAAATTGAAAAAAGTTGAAAAATTTTTTTTTTTGGACTTAGTCATTTTTCCGGCGTTTATCAGACTTTCAGATAGGGGAAATGTCAGTGAGCGTTCCGATTTCAGTTCCAGAGCGATTCGCCCAATAAGTCCTTGATATTTAGTCGTTTTCAGCCAATTTTCTGGATTTTTGAAAATTTCACTTTTTTGTGAAAATATCCACTAAATGAGGGAATAATATGTGTGAGGGTACCCCAGGAGAGTTCCAAATGTGTGTGGGTAGAATATATATCACACGGGGGTAAAATTGAAAAAAGTTGAAAAAATTTTTTTTTTGGACTTAGTCATTTTTCCGTCGTTTATCAGACTTTCAGATAGGGGAATTGTCAGTGAGCGTTCCGATTTCAGTTCCAGAGCGATTTGCCCAATGAGTCCTTGATATTTAGTCGTTTTCAGCCAATTTTCTGGATTTTTAAAAATTTCACTTTTTTGTGAAAATATCGACTAAATGAGGGAATAATATGTGTGAGGGTACCCCAGGAGAGTTCCAAATGTGTGTTTGTAGAATATATATCCCACGGGGGTAAAATTGAAAAAAGTTGAAAAATTTTTTTTATTTTTGGACTTAGTCATTTTTCCGGCGTTTATCAGACTTTCAGATAGGGGAATTGTCAGTGAGCGTTCCGATTTCAGTGCCAGAGTGTTCTGCCCAATGAGTCCTTGATATTTAGTCATTTTCAGCCAATTTTCTGGATTTTTAAAAATTTCACTTTTTTGTGAAAATATCCACTAAATGAGGGAATAATATGTGTGAGGGTACCCCAGGAGAGTTCCAAATGTGTGTGGGTAGAATATATATCCCACAGGGGTAAAATTGAAAAAAGTTGAAAAAAAATTTTTTTGGGACTTAGTCATTTTTCCGTCGTTTATCAGACTTTCAGATAGGGGAATTGTCAGTAAGCGTTCCGATTTCAGTTCCAGAGCGATTCGCCCAATGAGTCCTTGATATTTAGTCGTTTTCAGCCAATTTTCTGGATTTTTGAAAATTTCACTTTTTTGTGAAAATATCCACTAAATGAGGGAATAATATGTGTGAGGGTACCCCAGGAGAGTTTCAAATGTGTGTGGGTTGAATATATATCCCACGGAGGTAAAATTGAAAAAAGTTGAAAAATTATTTTTTTTTGGACTTAGTCATTTTTCCGGCGTTTATCAGACTTTCAGATAGGGGAAATGTGAGTGAGCGTTCCGATTTCAGTTTCAGAGCGATTCGCCCAATGAGTCCTTGATATTTAGTCATTTTCAGCCAATTTTCTGGATTTTTAAAAATTTCACTTTTTTGTGAAAATATCCACTAAATGAGGGAATAATATGTGTGAGGGTACCCCAGGAGAGTTCCAAATGTGTGTTTGTAGAATATATATCCCACAGGGGTAAAATTGAAAAAAGTTGAAAAATTTTTTTTTTTTGGACTTAGTCATTTTTCTGGCGTTTATCAGATTTTCAGATAAGGGAAATGTGAGTGAGCGCTCCGATTTCAGTTTCAGAGCGATTCGCCCAATAAGTCCTTGATATTTAGTCGTTTTCAGCCAATTTTCTTGATTTTTAAAAATTTCACTTTTTTGTGAAAATATCCACTAAATGAGGGAATAATATGTGTGAGGGTACCCCAGGAGAGTTTCAAATGTGTGTGGGTTGAATATATATCCCACAGGGGTAAAATTGAAAAAAGTTGAAAAATTTTTTTTTTTGGACTTAGTCATTTTTCCGGCGTTTATCAGACTTTCAGATAGGGGAAATGTGAGTGAGCGTTCCGATTTCAGTTTCAGAGCGATTCGCCCAATGAGTCCTTGATATTTAGTCATTTTCAGCCAATTTTCTGGATTTTTAAAAATTTCACTTTTTTGTGAAAATATCCACTAAATGAGGGAATAATATGTGTGAGGGTACCCCAGGAGAGTTCCAAATGTGTGTTTGTAGAATATATATCCCACGGGGGTAAAATTGAAAAAAGTTGAAAAATTTTTTTATTTTTGGACTTAGTCATTTTTCCGGCGTTTATCAGACTTTCAGATAGGGGAAATGTCAGTGAGCGTTCCGATTTCAGTTCCAGAGCGATTCGCCCAATGAGTCCTTGATATTTAGTCGTTTTCAGCCAATTTTCTGGATTTTTAAAAATTTCACTTTTTTGTGAAAATATCCACTAAATGAGGGAATAATATGTGTGAGGGTACCCCAGGAGAGTTCCAAATGTGTGTTTGTAGAATATATATCCCACGGGGGTAAAATTGAAAAAAGTTGAAAATTTTTTTTATTTTTGGACTTAGTCATTTTTCCGTCGTTTATCAGACTTTCAGATAGGGGAATTGTCAGTGAGTGTTCTGATTTCAGTTCCAGAGCGATTCGCCCAATGAGTCCTTGATATTTAGTCGTTTTCAGCCAATTTTCTGGATTTTTGAAAATTTCACTTTTTTGTGAAAATATCCACTAAATGAGGGAATAATATGTGTGAGGGTACCCCAGGAGAGTTCCAAATGTGTGTGGGTAGAATATATATCACACGGGGGTAAAATTGAAAAAAGTTGAAAAATTTTTTTTTTTGGACTTAGTCATTTTTCCGTCGTTTATCAGACTTTCAGATAGGGGAAATGTCAGTGAGCATTCCGATTTCAGTTCCAGAGCGATTCGCCCAATGAGTCCTTGATATTTAGTCATTTTCAGCCAATTTTCTGGATTTTTGAAAATTTCACTTTTTTGTGAAAATATCCACTAAATGAGGGAATAATATGTGTGAGGGTACCCCAGGAGAGTTCCAAATGTGTGTGGGTAGAATATATATCACACGGGGGTAAAATTGAAAAAAGTTGAAAAATTTTTTTTTTTGGACTTAGTCATTTTTCCGTCGTTTATCAGACTTTCAGATAGGGGAATTGTCAGTGAGCGTTCCGATTTCAGTTCCAGAGCAATTTGCCCAATGAGTCCTTGATATTTAGTCGTTTTCAGCCAATTTTCTGGATTTTTAAAAATTTCACTTTTTTGTGAAAATATCGACTAAATGAGGGAATAATATGTGTGAGGGTACCCCAGGAGAGTTCCAAATGTGTGTTTGTAGAATATATATCCCACGGGGGTAAAATTGAAAAAAGTTGAAAATTTTTTTTATTTTTGGACTTAGTCATTTTTCCGGCGTTTATCAGACTTTCAGATAAGGGAAATGTGAGTGAGCGTTCCGATTTCAGTTTCAGAGCGATTCGCCCAATGAGTCCTTGATATTTAGTCATTTTCAGCCAATTTTCTGGATTTTTGAAAATTTCACTTTTTTGTGAAAATATCCACTAAATGAGGGAATAATATGTGTGAGGGTACCCCAGGAGAGTTCCAAATGTGTGTGGGTAGAATATATATCCCACGGGGGTAAAATTGAAAAAAGTTGAAAAATTTTTTTTTTTGGACTTAGTCATTTTTCCGTCGTTTATCAGACTTTCAGATAGGGGAATTGTCAGTGAGCGTTCCGATTTCAGTTCCAGAGTGTTCTGCCCAATGAGTCCTTGATATTTAGTCATTTTCAGCCAATTTTCTGGATTTTTGAAAATTTCACTTTTTTGTGAAAATATCCACTAAATGAGGGAATAATATGTGTGAGGGTACCCCAGGAGAGTTCCAAATGTGTGTGGGTAGAATATATATCCCACGGGGGTAAAATTGAAAAAAGTTGAAAAATTTTTTTTTTTGGACTTAGTCATTTTTCCGTCGTTTATCAGACTTTCAGATAGGGGAATTGTCAGTGAGCGTTCCGATTTCAGTTCCAGAGTGTTCTGCCCAATGAGTCCTTGATATTTAGTCATTTTCAGCCAATTTTCTGGATTTTTAAAAATTTCACTTTTTTGTGAAAATATCCACTAAATGAGGGAATAATATGTGTGAGGGTACCCCAGGAGAGTTCCAAATGTGTGTTTGTAGAATATATATCCCACAGGGGTAAAATTGAAAAAAGTTGAAAAATTTTTTTTTTTGGACTTAGTCATTTTTCCGGCGTTTATCAGACTTTCAGATAGGGGAAATGTCAGTGAGCGTTCCGATTTCAGTTCCAGAGCGATTCGCCCAATAAGTCCTTGATATTTAGTCGTTTTCAGCCAATTTTCTGGATTTTTGAAAATTTCACTTTTTTGTGAAAATATCCACTAAATGAGGGAATAATATGTGTGAGGGTACCCCAGGAGAGTTCCAAATGTGTGTGGGTAGAATATATATCACACGGGGGTAAAATTGAAAAAAGTTGAAAAAATTTTTTTTTTGGACTTAGTCATTTTTCCGTCGTTTATCAGACTTTCAGATAGGGGAATTGTCAGTGAGCGTTCCGATTTCAGTTCCAGAGCGATTTGCCCAATGAGTCCTTGATATTTAGTCGTTTTCAGCCAATTTTCTGGATTTTTAAAAATTTCACTTTTTTGTGAAAATATCGACTAAATGAGGGAATAATATGTGTGAGGGTACCCCAGGAGAGTTCCAAATGTGTGTTTGTAGAATATATATCCCACGGGGGTAAAATTGAAAAAAGTTGAAAAATTTTTTTATTTTTGGACTTAGTCATTTTTCCGGCGTTTATCAGACTTTCAGATAGGGGAATTGTCAGTGAGCGTTCCGATTTCAGTGCCAGAGTGTTCTGCCCAATGAGTCCTTGATATTTAGTCATTTTCAGCCAATTTTCTGGATTTTTAAAAATTTCACTTTTTTGTGAAAATATCCACTAAATGAGGGAATAATATGTGTGAGGGTACCCCAGGAGAGTTCCAAATGTGTGTGGGTAGAATATATATCCCACAGGGGTAAAATTGAAAAAAGTTGAAAAAAAATTTTTTTGGGACTTAGTCATTTTTCCGTCGTTTATCAGACTTTCAGATAGGGGAATTGTCAGTAAGCGTTCCGATTTCAGTTCCAGAGCGATTCGCCCAATGAGTCCTTGATATTTAGTCGTTTTCAGCCAATTTTCTGGATTTTTGAAAATTTCACTTTTTTGTGAAAATATCCACTAAATGAGGGAATAATATGTGTGAGGGTACCCCAGGAGAGTTTCAAATGTGTGTGGGTTGAATATATATCCCACGGAGGTAAAATTGAAAAAAGTTGAAAAATTATTTTTTTTTGGACTTAGTCATTTTTCCGGCGTTTATCAGACTTTCAGATAGGGGAAATGTGAGTGAGCGTTCCGATTTCAGTTTCAGAGCGATTCGCCCAATGAGTCCTTGATATTTAGTCATTTTCAGCCAATTTTCTGGATTTTTAAAAATTTCACTTTTTTGTGAAAATATCCACTAAATGAGGGAATAATATGTGTGAGGGTACCCCAGGAGAGTTCCAAATGTGTGTTTGTAGAATATATATCCCACAGGGGTAAAATTGAAAAAAGTTGAAAAATTTTTTTTTTTTGGACTTAGTCATTTTTCTGGCGTTTATCAGATTTTCAGATAAGGGAAATGTGAGTGAGCGCTCCGATTTCAGTTTCAGAGCGATTCGCCCAATAAGTCCTTGATATTTAGTCGTTTTCAGCCAATTTTCTTGATTTTTAAAAATTTCACTTTTTTGTGAAAATATCCACTAAATGAGGGAATAATATGTGTGAGGGTACCCCAGGAGAGTTTCAAATGTGTGTGGGTTGAATATATATCCCACAGGGGTAAAATTGAAAAAAGTTGAAAAATTTTTTTTTTTGGACTTAGTCATTTTTCCGGCGTTTATCAGACTTTCAGATAGGGGAAATGTGAGTGAGCGTTCCGATTTCAGTTTCAGAGCGATTCGCCCAATGAGTCCTTGATATTTAGTCATTTTCAGCCAATTTTCTGGATTTTTAAAAATTTCACTTTTTTGTGAAAATATCCACTAAATGAGGGAATAATATGTGTGAGGGTACCCCAGGAGAGTTCCAAATGTGTGTTTGTAGAATATATATCCCACGGGGGTAAAATTGAAAAAAGTTGAAAAATTTTTTTATTTTTGGACTTAGTCATTTTTCCGGCGTTTATCAGACTTTCAGATAGGGGAAATGTCAGTGAGCGTTCCGATTTCAGTTCCAGAGCGATTCGCCCAATGAGTCCTTGATATTTAGTCGTTTTCAGCCAATTTTCTGGATTTTTAAAAATTTCACTTTTTTGTGAAAATATCCACTAAATGAGGGAATAATATGTGTGAGGGTACCCCAGGAGAGTTCCAAATGTGTGTTTGTAGAATATATATCCCACGGGGGTAAAATTGAAAAAAGTTGAAAATTTTTTTTATTTTTGGACTTAGTCATTTTTCCGTCGTTTATCAGACTTTCAGATAGGGGAATTGTCAGTGAGTGTTCTGATTTCAGTTCCAGAGCGATTCGCCCAATGAGTCCTTGATATTTAGTCGTTTTCAGCCAATTTTCTGGATTTTTGAAAATTTCACTTTTTTGTGAAAATATCCACTAAATGAGGGAATAATATGTGTGAGGGTACCCCAGGAGAGTTCCAAATGTGTGTGGGTAGAATATATATCACACGGGGGTAAAATTGAAAAAAGTTGAAAAATTTTTTTTTTTGGACTTAGTCATTTTTCCGTCGTTTATCAGACTTTCAGATAGGGGAAATGTCAGTGAGCATTCCGATTTCAGTTCCAGAGCGATTCGCCCAATGAGTCCTTGATATTTAGTCATTTTCAGCCAATTTTCTGGATTTTTGAAAATTTCACTTTTTTGTGAAAATATCCACTAAATGAGGGAATAATATGTGTGAGGGTACCCCAGGAGAGTTCCAAATGTGTGTGGGTAGAATATATATCACACGGGGGTAAAATTGAAAAAAGTTGAAAAATTTTTTTTTTTGGACTTAGTCATTTTTCCGTCGTTTATCAGACTTTCAGATAGGGGAATTGTCAGTGAGCGTTCCGATTTCAGTTCCAGAGCAATTTGCCCAATGAGTCCTTGATATTTAGTCGTTTTCAGCCAATTTTCTGGATTTTTAAAAATTTCACTTTTTTGTGAAAATATCGACTAAATGAGGGAATAATATGTGTGAGGGTACCCCAGGAGAGTTCCAAATGTGTGTTTGTAGAATATATATCCCACGGGGGTAAAATTGAAAAAAGTTGAAAATTTTTTTTATTTTTGGACTTAGTCATTTTTCCGGCGTTTATCAGACTTTCAGATAAGGGAAATGTGAGTGAGCGTTCCGATTTCAGTTTCAGAGCGATTCGCCCAATGAGTCCTTGATATTTAGTCATTTTCAGCCAATTTTCTGGATTTTTGAAAATTTCACTTTTTTGTGAAAATATCCACTAAATGAGGGAATAATATGTGTGAGGGTACCCCAGGAGAGTTCCAAATGTGTGTGGGTAGAATATATATCCCACGGGGGTAAAATTGAAAAAAGTTGAAAATTTTTTTTTTTTGGACTTAGTCATTTTTCCGTCGTTTATCAGACTTTCAGATAGGGGAATTGTCAGTGAGCGTTCCGATTTCAGTTCCAGAGTGTTCTGCCCAATGAGTCCTTGATATTTAGTCATTTTCAGCCAATTTTCTGGATTTTTGAAAATTTCACTTTTTTGTGAAAATATCCACTAAATGAGGGAATAATATGTGTGAGGGTACCCCAGGAGAGTTCCAAATGTGTGTGGGTAGAATATATATCCCACGGGGGTAAAATTGAAAAAAGTTGAAAAATTTTTTTTTTTGGACTTAGTCATTTTTCCGTCGTTTATCAGACTTTCAGATAGGGGAATTGTCAGTGAGCGTTCCGATTTCAGTTCCAGAGTGTTCTGCCCAATGAGTCCTTGATATTTAGTCATTTTCAGCCAATTTTCTGGATTTTTAAAAATTTCACTTTTTTGTGAAAATATCCACTAAATGAGGGAATAATATGTGTGAGGGTACCCCAGGAGAGTTCCAAATGTGTGTTTGTAGAATATATATCCCACAGGGGTAAAATTGAAAAAAGTTGAAAAATTTTTTTTTTTTGGACTTAGTCATTTTTCCGGCGTTTATCAGACTTTCAGATAGGGGAAATGTCAGTGAGCGTTCCGATTTCAGTTCCAGAGCGATTCGCCCAATAAGTCCTTGATATTTAGTCGTTTTCAGCCAATTTTCTGGATTTTTGAAAATTTCACTTTTTTGTGAAAATATCCACTAAATGAGGGAATAATATGTGTGAGGGTACCCCAGGAGAGTTCCAAATGTGTGTGGGTAGAATATATATCACACGGGGGTAAAATTGAAAAAAGTTGAAAAAATTTTTTTTTTGGACTTAGTCATTTTTCCGTCGTTTATCAGACTTTCAGATAGGGGAATTGTCAGTGAGCGTTCCGATTTCAGTTCCAGAGCGATTTGCCCAATGAGTCCTTGATATTTAGTCGTTTTCAGCCAATTTTCTGGATTTTTAAAAATTTCACTTTTTTGTGAAAATATCGACTAAATGAGGGAATAATATGTGTGAGGGTACCCCAGGAGAGTTCCAAATGTGTGTTTGTAGAATATATATCCCACGGGGGTAAAATTGAAAAAAGTTGAAAAATTTTTTTATTTTTGGACTTAGTCATTTTTCCGGCGTTTATCAGACTTTCAGATAGGGGAATTGTCAGTGAGCGTTCCGATTTCAGTGCCAGAGTGTTCTGCCCAATGAGTCCTTGATATTTAGTCATTTTCAGCCAATTTTCTGGATTTTTAAAAATTTCACTTTTTTGTGAAAATATCCACTAAATGAGGGAATAATATGTGTGAGGGTACCCCAGGAGAGTTCCAAATGTGTGTGGGTAGAATATATATCCCACAGGGGTAAAATTGAAAAAAGTTGAAAAAAAATTTTTTTGGGACTTAGTCATTTTTCCGTCGTTTATCAGACTTTCAGATAGGGGAATTGTCAGTAAGCGTTCCGATTTCAGTTCCAGAGCGATTCGCCCAATGAGTCCTTGATATTTAGTCGTTTTCAGCCAATTTTCTGGATTTTTGAAAATTTCACTTTTTTGTGAAAATATCCACTAAATGAGGGAATAATATGTGTGAGGGTACCCCAGGAGAGTTTCAAATGTGTGTGGGTTGAATATATATCCCACGGAGGTAAAATTGAAAAAAGTTGAAAAATTATTTTTTTTTGGACTTAGTCATTTTTCCGGCGTTTATCAGACTTTCAGATAGGGGAAATGTGAGTGAGCGTTCCGATTTCAGTTTCAGAGCGATTCGCCCAATGAGTCCTTGATATTTAGTCATTTTCAGCCAATTTTCTGGATTTTTAAAAATTTCACTTTTTTGTGAAAATATCCACTAAATGAGGGAATAATATGTGTGAGGGTACCCCAGGAGAGTTCCAAATGTGTGTTTGTAGAATATATATCCCACAGGGGTAAAATTGAAAAAAGTTGAAAAATTTTTTTTTTTTGGACTTAGTCATTTTTCTGGCGTTTATCAGATTTTCAGATAAGGGAAATGTGAGTGAGCGCTCCGATTTCAGTTTCAGAGCGATTCGCCCAATAAGTCCTTGATATTTAGTCGTTTTCAGCCAATTTTCTTGATTTTTAAAAATTTCACTTTTTTGTGAAAATATCCACTAAATGAGGGAATAATATGTGTGAGGGTACCCCAGGAGAGTTTCAAATGTGTGTGGGTTGAATATATATCCCACAGGGGTAAAATTGAAAAAAGTTGAAAAATTTTTTTTTTTGGACTTAGTCATTTTTCCGGCGTTTATCAGACTTTCAGATAGGGGAAATGTGAGTGAGCGTTCCGATTTCAGTTTCAGAGCGATTCGCCCAATGAGTCCTTGATATTTAGTCATTTTCAGCCAATTTTCTGGATTTTTAAAAATTTCACTTTTTTGTGAAAATATCCACTAAATGAGGGAATAATATGTGTGAGGGTACCCCAGGAGAGTTCCAAATGTGTGTTTGTAGAATATATATCCCACGGGGGTAAAATTGAAAAAAGTTGAAAAATTTTTTTATTTTTGGACTTAGTCATTTTTCCGGCGTTTATCAGACTTTCAGATAGGGGAAATGTCAGTGAGCGTTCCGATTTCAGTTCCAGAGCGATTCGCCCAATGAGTCCTTGATATTTAGTCGTTTTCAGCCAATTTTCTGGATTTTTAAAAATTTCACTTTTTTGTGAAAATATCCACTAAATGAGGGAATAATATGTGTGAGGGTACCCCAGGAGAGTTCCAAATGTGTGTTTGTAGAATATATATCCCACGGGGGTAAAATTGAAAAAAGTTGAAAATTTTTTTTATTTTTGGACTTAGTCATTTTTCCGTCGTTTATCAGACTTTCAGATAGGGGAATTGTCAGTGAGTGTTCTGATTTCAGTTCCAGAGCGATTCGCCCAATGAGTCCTTGATATTTAGTCGTTTTCAGCCAATTTTCTGGATTTTTGAAAATTTCACTTTTTTGTGAAAATATCCACTAAATGAGGGAATAATATGTGTGAGGGTACCCCAGGAGAGTTCCAAATGTGTGTGGGTAGAATATATATCACACGGGGGTAAAATTGAAAAAAGTTGAAAAATTTTTTTTTTTGGACTTAGTCATTTTTCCGTCGTTTATCAGACTTTCAGATAGGGGAAATGTCAGTGAGCATTCCGATTTCAGTTCCAGAGCGATTCGCCCAATGAGTCCTTGATATTTAGTCATTTTCAGCCAATTTTCTGGATTTTTGAAAATTTCACTTTTTTGTGAAAATATCCACTAAATGAGGGAATAATATGTGTGAGGGTACCCCAGGAGAGTTCCAAATGTGTGTGGGTAGAATATATATCACACGGGGGTAAAATTGAAAAAAGTTGAAAAATTTTTTTTTTTGGACTTAGTCATTTTTCCGTCGTTTATCAGACTTTCAGATAGGGGAATTGTCAGTGAGCGTTCCGATTTCAGTTCCAGAGCAATTTGCCCAATGAGTCCTTGATATTTAGTCGTTTTCAGCCAATTTTCTGGATTTTTAAAAATTTCACTTTTTTGTGAAAATATCGACTAAATGAGGGAATAATATGTGTGAGGGTACCCC
The DNA here is from genome assembly GCF_046119375.1 of Phyllobates terribilis. Taxonomy (NCBI): domain Eukaryota; kingdom Metazoa; phylum Chordata; class Amphibia; order Anura; family Dendrobatidae; genus Phyllobates; species Phyllobates terribilis. The sequence goes on along the minus strand of NW_027362805.1, from coordinate 7,664,753 downwards.
AGGAGAGTTCCAAATGTGTGTTTGTAGAATATATATCCCACGGGGGTAAAATTGAAAAAAGTTGAAAATTTTTTTTATTTTTGGACTTAGTCATTTTTCCGGCGTTTATCAGACTTTCAGATAAGGGAAATGTGAGTGAGCGTTCCGATTTCAGTTTCAGAGCGATTCGCCCAATGAGTCCTTGATATTTAGTCATTTTCAGCCAATTTTCTGGATTTTTGAAAATTTCACTTTTTTGTGAAAATATCCACTAAATGAGGGAATAATATGTGTGAGGGTACCCCAGGAGAGTTCCAAATGTGTGTGGGTAGAATATATATCCCACGGGGGTAAAATTGAAAAAAGTTGAAAAATTTTTTTTTTTGGACTTAGTCATTTTTCCGTCGTTTATCAGACTTTCAGATAGGGGAATTGTCAGTGAGCGTTCCGATTTCAGTTCCAGAGTGTTCTGCCCAATGAGTCCTTGATATTTAGTCATTTTCAGCCAATTTTCTGGATTTTTAAAAATTTCACTTTTTTGTGAAAATATCCACTAAATGAGGGAATAATATGTGTGAGGGTACCCCAGGAGAGTTCCAAATGTGTGTTTGTAGAATATATATCCCACAGGGGTAAAATTGAAAAAAGTTGAAAAATTTTTTTTTTTTGGACTTAGTCATTTTTCCGGCGTTTATCAGACTTTCAGATAGGGGAAATGTCAGTGAGCGTTCCGATTTCAGTTCCAGAGCGATTCGCCCAATAAGTCCTTGATATTTAGTCGTTTTCAGCCAATTTTCTGGATTTTTGAAAATTTCACTTTTTTGTGAAAATATCCACTAAATGACGGAATAATATGTGTGAGGGTACCCAAGGAGAGTTCCAAATGTGTGTGGGTAGAATATGTATCCCACGGGGGTAAAATTGAAAAAAGTTGTAAAAAATTTTTTTTGGGACTTAGTCATTTTTCCGTCGTTTATCAGACTTTCAGATAGGGGAATTGTCAGTGAGTGTTCTGATTTCAGTTCCAGAGCGATTCACCCAATGAGTCCTTGATATTTAGTCGTTTTCAGCCAATTTTCTGGATTTTTGAAAATTTCACTTTTTTGTGAAAATATCCACTAAATGAGGGAATAATATGTGTGAGAGTACCCCAGGAGAGTTCCAAATGTGTGTGGGTAGAATATATATCCCACGGAGGTAAAATTGAAAAAAGTTGAAAAATTTTTTTTTTTTGGACTTAGTCATTTTTCTGGCGTTTATCAGATTTTCAGATAAGGGAAATGTGAGTGAGCGCTCCGATTTCAGTTTCAGAGCGATTCGCCCAATAAGTCCTTGATATTTAGTCGTTTTCAGCCAATTTTCTTGATTTTTAAAAATTTCACTTTTTTGTGAAAATATCCACTAAATGAGGGAATAATATGTGTGAGGGTACCCCAGGAGAGTTTCAAATGTGTGTGGGTTGAATATATATCCCACAGGGGTAAAATTGAAAAAAGTTGAAAAATTTTTTTTTTTGGACTTAGTCATTTTTCCGGCGTTTATCAGACTTTCAGATAGGGGAAATGTGAGTGAGCGTTCCGATTTCAGTTTCAGAGCGATTCGCCCAATGAGTCCTTGATATTTAGTCATTTTCAGCCAATTTTCTGGATTTTTAAAAATTTCACTTTTTTGTGAAAATATCCACTAAATGAGGGAATAATATGTGTGAGGGTACCCCAGGAGAGTTTCAAATGTGTGTTTGTAGAATATATATCCCACAGGGGTAAAATTGAAAAAAGTTGAAAAATTTTTTTTTTTTGGACTTAGTCATTTTTCCGGCGTTTATCAGACTTTCAGATAGGGGAAATGTCAGTGAGCATTCCGATTTCAGTTCCAGAGCGATTCGCCCAATAAGTCCTTGATATTTAGTCGTTTTCAGCCAATTTTCTGGATTTTTGAAAATTTCACTTTTTTGTGAAAATATCCACTAAATGAGGGAATAATATGTGTGAGGGTACCCCAGGAGAGTTCCAAATGTGTGTGGGTAGAATATATATCACACGGGGGTAAAATTGAAAAAAGTTGAAAAAATTTTTTTTTTGGACTTAGTCATTTTTCCGTCGTTTATCAGACTTTCAGATAGGGGAATTGTCAGTGAGCGTTCCGATTTCAGTTCCAGAGCGATTTGCCCAATGAGTCCTTGATATTTAGTCGTTTTCAGCCAATTTTCTGGATTTTTAAAAATTTCACTTTTTTGTGAAAATATCGACTAAATGAGGGAATAATATGTGTGAGGGTACCCCAGGAGAGTTCCAAATGTGTGTTTGTAGAATATATATCCCACGGGGGTAAAATTGAAAAAAGTTGAAAAATTTTTTTATTTTTGGACTTAGTCATTTTTCCGGCGTTTATCAGACTTTCAGATAGGGGAATTGTCAGTGAGCGTTCCGATTTCAGTGCCAGAGTGTTCTGCCCAATGAGTCCTTGATATTTAGTCATTTTCAGCCAATTTTCTGGATTTTTAAAAATTTCACTTTTTTGTGAAAATATCCACTAAATGAGGGAATAATATGTGTGAGGGTACCCCAGGAGAGTTCCAAATGTGTGTGGGTAGAATATATATCCCACAGGGGTAAAATTGAAAAAAGTTGAAAAAAAATTTTTTTGGGACTTAGTCATTTTTCCGTCGTTTATCAGACTTTCAGATAGGGGAATTGTCAGTAAGCGTTCCGATTTCAGTTCCAGAGCGATTCGCCCAATGAGTCCTTGATATTTAGTCGTTTTCAGCCAATTTTCTGGATTTTTGAAAATTTCACTTTTTTGTGAAAATATCCACTAAATGAGGGAATAATATGTGTGAGGGTACCCCAGGAGAGTTCCAAATGTGTGTGGGTAGAATATATATCCCACAGGGGTAAAATTGAAAAAAGTTGAAAAATTTTTTTTTTTGGACTTAGTCATTTTTCCGGCGTTTATCAGACTTTCAGATAGGGGAAATGTCAGTGAGCGTTCCGATTTCAGTTCCAGAGCGATTCGCCCAATGAGTCCTTGATATTTAGTCGATTTCAGCCAACTTTCTTGATTTTTAAAAATTTCACTTTTTTGTGAAAATATCCACTAAATGAGGGAATAATATGTGTGAGGGTACCCCAGGAGAGTTTCAAATGTGTGTGGGTTGAATATATATCCCACGGAGGTAAAATTGAAAAAAGTTGAAAAATTTTTTTTTTTTGGACTTAGTCATTTTTCCGGCGTTTATCAGACTTTCAGATAAGGGAAATGTGAGTGAGCGTTCCGATTTCAGTTTCAGAGCGATTCGCCCAATGAGTCCTTGATATTTAGTCATTTTCAGCCAATTTTCTGGATTTTTGAAAATTTCACTTTTTTGTGAAAATATCCACTAAATGAGGGAATAATATGTGTGAGGGTACCCCAGGAGAGTTCCAAATGTGTGTGGGTAGAATATATATCCCACGGGGGTAAAATTGAAAAAAGTTGAAAAATTTTTTTTTTTGGACTTAGTCATTTTTCCGTCGTTTATCAGACTTTCAGATAGGGGAATTGTCAGTGAGCGTTCCGATTTCAGTTCCAGAGTGTTCTGCCAAAGGAGTCCTTGATATTTAGTCATTTTCAGCCAATTTTCTGGATTTTTAAAAATTTCACTTTTTTGTGAAAATATCCACTAAATGAGGGAATAATATGTGTGAGGGTACCCCAGGAGAGTTCCAAATGTGTGTTTGTAGAATATATATCCCACAGGGGTAAAATTGAAAAAAGTTGAAAAATTTTTTTTTTTTGGACTTAGTCATTTTTCCGGCGTTTATCAGACTTTCAGATAGGGGAAATGTCAGTGAGCGTTCCGATTTCAGTTCCAGAGCGATTCGCCCAATAAGTCCTTGATATTTAGTCGTTTTCAGCCAATTTTCTGGATTTTTGAAAATTTCACTTTTTTGTGAAAATATCCACTAAATGACGGAATAATATGTGTGAGGGTACCCAAGGAGAGTTCCAAATGTGTGTGGGTAGAATATGTATCCCACGGGGGTAAAATTGAAAAAAGTTGTAAAAAATTTTTTTTGGGACTTAGTCATTTTTCCGTCGTTTATCAGACTTTCAGATAGGGGAATTGTCAGTGAGTGTTCTGATTTCAGTTCCAGAGCGATTCGCCCAATGAGTCCTTGATATTTAGTCGTTTTCAGCCAATTTTCTGGATTTTTGAAAATTTCACTTTTTTGTGAAAATATCCACTAAATGAGGGAATAATATGTGTGAGAGTACCCCAGGAGAGTTCCAAATGTGTGTGGGTAGAATATATATCCCACGGAGGTAAAATTGAAAAAAGTTGAAAAATTTTTTTTTTTTGGACTTAGTCATTTTTCTGGCGTTTATCAGATTTTCAGATAAGGGAAATGTGAGTGAGCGCTCCGATTTCAGTTTCAGAGCGATTCGCCCAATAAGTCCTTGATATTTAGTCGTTTTCAGCCAATTTTCTTGATTTTTAAAAATTTCACTTTTTTGTGAAAATATCCACTAAATGAGGGAATAATATGTGTGAGGGTACCCCAGGAGAGTTTCAAATGTGTGTGGGTTGAATATATATCCCACAGGGGTAAAATTGAAAAAAGTTGAAAAATTTTTTTTTTTGGACTTAGTCATTTTTCCGGCGTTTATCAGACTTTCAGATAGGGGAAATGTGAGTGAGCGTTCCGATTTCAGTTTCAGAGCGATTCGCCCAATGAGTCCTTGATATTTAGTCATTTTCAGCCAATTTTCTGGATTTTTAAAAATTTCACTTTTTTGTGAAAATATCCACTAAATGAGGGAATAATATGTGTGAGGGTACCCCAGGAGAGTTTCAAATGTGTGTTTGTAGAATATATATCCCACAGGGGTAAAATTGAAAAAAGTTGAAAAATTTTTTTTTTTTGGACTTAGTCATTTTTCCGGCGTTTATCAGACTTTCAGATAGGGGAAATGTCAGTGAGCGTTCCGATTTCAGTTCCAGAGCGATTCGCCCAATAAGTCCTTGATATTTAGTCGTTTTCAGCCAATTTTCTGGATTTTTGAAAATTTCACTTTTTTGTGAAAATATCCACTAAATGAGGGAATAATATGTGTGAGGGTACCCCAGGAGAGTTCCAAATGTGTGTGGGTAGAATATATATCACACGGGGGTAAAATTGAAAAAAGTTGAAAAAATTTTTTTTTTGGACTTAGTCATTTTTCCGTCGTTTATCAGACTTTCAGATAGGGGAATTGTCAGTGAGCGTTCCGATTTCAGTTCCAGAGCGATTTGCCCAATGAGTCCTTGATATTTAGTCGTTTTCAGCCAATTTTCTGGATTTTTAAAAATTTCACTTTTTTGTGAAAATATCGACTAAATGAGGGAATAATATGTGTGAGGGTACCCCAGGAGAGTTCCAAATGTGTGTTTGTAGAATATATATCCCACGGGGGTAAAATTGAAAAAAGTTGAAAAATTTTTTTATTTTTGGACTTAGTCATTTTTCCGGCGTTTATCAGACTTTCAGATAGGGGAATTGTCAGTGAGCGTTCCGATTTCAGTGCCAGAGTGTTCTGCCCAATGAGTCCTTGATATTTAGTCATTTTCAGCCAATTTTCTGGATTTTTAAAAATTTCACTTTTTTGTGAAAATATCCACTAAATGAGGGAATAATATGTGTGAGGGTACCCCAGGAGAGTTCCAAATGTGTGTGGGTAGAATATATATCCCACAGGGGTAAAATTGAAAAAAGTTGAAAAAAAATTTTTTTGGGACTTAGTCATTTTTCCGTCGTTTATCAGACTTTCAGATAGGGGAATTGTCAGTAAGCGTTCCGATTTCAGTTCCAGAGCGATTCGCCCAATGAGTCCTTGATATTTAGTCGTTTTCAGCCAATTTTCTGGATTTTTGAAAATTTCACTTTTTTGTGAAAATATCCACTAAATGAGGGAATAATATGTGTGAGGGTACCCCAGGAGAGTTCCAAATGTGTGTGGGTAGAATATATATCCCACAGGGGTAAAATTGAAAAAAGTTGAAAAATTTTTTTTTTTGGACTTAGTCATTTTTCCGGCGTTTATCAGACTTTCAGATAGGGGAAATGTCAGTGAGCGTTCCGATTTCAGTTCCAGAGCGATTCGCCCAATGAGTCCTTGATATTTAGTCGATTTCAGCCAACTTTCTTGATTTTTAAAAATTTCACTTTTTTGTGAAAATATCCACTAAATGAGGGAATAATATGTGTGAGGGTACCCCAGGAGAGTTTCAAATGTGTGTGGGTTGAATATATATCCCACGGAGGTAAAATTGAAAAAAGTTGAAAAATTTTTTTTTTTTGGACTTAGTCATTTTTCCGGCGTTTATCAGACTTTCAGATAGGGGAAATGTGAGTGAGCGTTCCGATTTCAGTTTCAGAGCGATTCGCCCAATGAGTCCTTGATATTTAGTCATTTTCAGCCAATTTTCTGGATTTTTGAAAATTTCACTTTTTTGTGAAAATATCCACTAAATGAGGGAATAATATGTGTGAGGGTACCCCAGGAGAGTTCCAAATGTGTGTGGGTAGAATATATATCCCACGGGGGTAAAATTGAAAAAAGTTGAAAAAATTTTTTTTTTGGACTTAGTCATTTTTCCGTCGTTTATCAGACTTTCAGATAGGGGAATTGTCAGTGAGCGTTCCGATTTCAGTTCCAGAGTGTTCTGCCCAATGAGTCCTTGATATTTAGTCATTTTCAGCCAATTTTCTGGATTTTTAAAAATTTCACTTTTTTGTGAAAATATCCACTAAATGAGGGAATAATATGTGTGAGGGTACCCCAGGAGAGTTCCAAATGTGTGTTTGTAGAATATATATCCCACAGGGGTAAAATTGAAAAAAGTTGAAAAATTTTTTTTTTTTGGACTTAGTCATTTTTCCGGCGTTTATCAGACTTTCAGATAGGGGAAATGTCAGTGAGCGTTCCGATTTCAGTTCCAGAGCGATTCGCCCAATAAGTCCTTGATATTTAGTCGTTTTCAGCCAATTTTCTGGATTTTTGAAAATGTCACTTTTTTGTGAAAATATCCACTAAATCACGGAATAATATGTGTGAGGGTACCCAAGGAGAGTTCCAAATGTGTGTGGGTAGAATATGTATCCCACGGGGGTAAAATTGAAAAAAGTTGTAAAAAATTTTTTTTGGGACTTAGTCATTTTTCCGTCGTTTATCAGACTTTCAGATAGGGGAATTGTCAGTGAGTGTTCTGATTTCAGTTCCAGAGCGATTCGCCCAATGAGTCCTTGATATTTAGTCGTTTTCAGCCAATTTTCTGGATTTTTGAAAATTTCACTTTTTTGTGAAAATATCCACTAAATGAGGGAATAATATGTGTGAGAGTACCCCAGGAGAGTTCCAAATGTGTGTGGGTAGAATATATATCCCACGGAGGTAAAATTGAAAAAAGTTGAAAAATTTTTTTTTTTTGGACTTAGTCATTTTTCTGGCGTTTATCAGATTTTCAGATAAGGGAAATGTGAGTGAGCGCTCCGATTTCAGTTTCAGAGCGATTCGCCCAATAAGTCCTTGATATTTAGTCGTTTTCAGCCAATTTTCTTGATTTTTAAAAATTTCACTTTTTTGTGAAAATATCCACTAAATGAGGGAATAATATGTGTGAGGGTACCCCAGGAGAGTTTCAAATGTGTGTGGGTTGAATATATATCCCACAGGGGTAAAATTGAAAAAAGTTGAAAAATTTTTTTTTTTGGACTTAGTCATTTTTCCGGCGTTTATCAGACTTTCAGATAGGGGAAATGTGAGTGAGCGTTCCGATTTCAGTTTCAGAGCGATTCGCCCAATGAGTCCTTGATATTTAGTCATTTTCAGCCAATTTTCTGGATTTTTAAAAATTTCACTTTTTTGTGAAAATATCCACTAAATGAGGGAATAATATGTGTGAGGGTACCCCAGGAGAGTTTCAAATGTGTGTTTGTAGAATATATATCCCACAGGGGTAAAATTGAAAAAAGTTGAAAAATTTTTTTTTTTTGGACTTAGTCATTTTTCCGGCGTTTATCAGACTTTCAGATAGGGGAAATGTCAGTGAGCGTTCCGATTTCAGTTCCAGAGCGATTCGCCCAATAAGTCCTTGATATTTAGTCGTTTTCAGCCAATTTTCTGGATTTTTGAAAATTTCACTTTTTTGTGAAAATATCCACTAAATGAGGGAATAATATGTGTGAGGGTACCCCAGGAGAGTTCCAAATGTGTGTGGGTAGAATATATATCACACGGGGGTAAAATTGAAAAAAGTTGAAAAAATTTTTTTTTTGGACTTAGTCATTTTTCCGTCGTTTATCAGACTTTCAGATAGGGGAATTGTCAGTGAGCGTTCCGATTTCAGTTCCAGAGCGATTTGCCCAATGAGTCCTTGATATTTAGTCGTTTTCAGCCAATTTTCTGGATTTTTAAAAATTTCACTTTTTTGTGAAAATATCGACTAAATGAGGGAATAATATGTGTGAGGGTACCCCAGAAGAGTTCCAAATGTGTGTTTGTAGAATATATATCCCACGGGGGTAAAATTGAAAAAAGTTGAAAAATTTTTTTATTTTTGGACTTAGTCATTTTTCCGGCGTTTATCAGACTTTCAGATAGGGGAATTGTCAGTGAGCGTTCCGATTTCAGTGCCAGAGTGTTCTGCCCAATGAGTCCTTGATATTTAGTCATTTTCAGCCAATTTTCTGGATTTTTAAAAATTTCACTTTTTTGTGAAAATATCCACTAAATGAGGGAATAATATGTGTGAGGGTACCCCAGGAGAGTTCCAAATGTGTGTGGGTAGAATATATATCCCACAGGGGTAAAATTGAAAAAAGTTGAAAAAAAATTTTTTTGGGACTTATTCATTTTTCCGTCGTTTATCAGACTTTCAGATAGGGGAATTGTCAGTAAGCGTTCCGATTTCAGTTCCAGAGCGATTCGCCCAATGAGTCCTTGATATTTAGTCGTTTTCAGCCAATTTTCTGGATTTTTGAAAATTTCACTTTTTTGTGAAAATATCCACTAAATGAGGGAATAATATGTGTGAGGGTACCCCAGGAGAGTTTCAAATGTGTGTGGGTTGAATATATATCCCACGGAGGTAAAATTGAAAAAAGTTGAAAAATTATTTTTTTTTGGACTTAGTCATTTTTCGGGCGTTTATCAGACTTTCAGATAGGGGAAATGTGAGTGAGCGTTCCGATTTCAGTTTCAGAGCGATTCGCCCAATGAGTCCTTGATATTTAGTCATTTTCAGCCAATTTTCTGGATTTTTAAAAATTTCACTTTTTTGTGAAAATATCCACTAAATGAGGGAATAATATGTGTGAGGGTACCCCAGGAGAGTTCCAAATGTGTGTTTGTAGAATATATATCCCACAGGGGTAAAATTGAAAAAAGTTGAAAAATTTTTTTTTTTTGGACTTAGTCATTTTTCTGGCGTTTATCAGATTTTCAGATAAGGGAAATGTGAGTGAGCGCTCCGATTTCAGTTTCAGAGCGATTCGCCCAATAAGTCCTTGATATTTAGTCGTTTTCAGCCAATTTTCTTGATTTTTAAAAATTTCACTTTTTTGTGAAAATATCCACTAAATGAGGGAATAATATGTGTGAGGGTACCCCAGGAGAGTTTCAAATGTGTGTGGGTTGAATATATATCCCACAGGGGTAAAATTGAAAAAAGTTGAAAAATTTTTTTTTTTGGACTTAGTCATTTTTCCGGCGTTTATCAGACTTTCAGATAGGGGAAATGTGAGTGAGCGTTCCGATTTCAGTTTCAGAGCGATTCGCCCAATGAGTCCTTGATATTTAGTCATTTTCAGCCAATTTTCTGGATTTTTAAAAATTTCACTTTTTTGTGAAAATATCCACTAAATGAGGGAATAATATGTGTGAGGGTACCCCAGGAGAGTTCCAAATGTGTGTTTGTAGAATATATATCCCACGGGGGTAAAATTGAAAAAAGTTGAAAAATTTTTTTATTTTTGGACTTAGTCATTTTTCCGGCGTTTATCAGACTTTCAGATAGGGGAAATGTCAGTGAGCGTTCCGATTTCAGTTCCAGAGCGATTCGCCCAATGAGTCCTTGATATTTAGTCGTTTTCAGCCAATTTTCTGGATTTTTAAAAATTTCACTTTTTTGTGAAAATATCCACTAAATGAGGGAATAATATGTGTGAGGGTACCCCAGGAGAGTTCCAAATGTGTGTTTGTAGAATATATATCCCACGGGGGTAAAATTGAAAAAAGTTGAAAAAATTTTTTATTTTTGGACTTAGTCATTTTTCCGTCGTTTATCAGACTTTCAGATAGGGGAATTGTCAGTGAGTGTTCTGATTTCAGTTCCAGAGCGATTCGCCCAATGAGTCCTTGATATTTAGTCGTTTTCAGCCAATTTTCTGGATTTTTGAAAATTTCACTTTTTTGTGAAAATATCCACTAAATGAGGGAATAATATGTGTGAGGGTACCCCAGGAGAGTTCCAAATGTGTGTGGGTAGAATATATATCACACGGGGGTAAAATTGAAAAAAGTTGAAAAATTTTTTTTTTTGGACTTAGTCATTTTTCCGTCGTTTATCAGACTTTCAGATAGGGGAAATGTCAGTGAGCATTCCGATTTCAGTTCCAGAGCGATTCGCCCAATGAGTCCTTGATATTTAGTCATTTTCAGCCAATTTTCTGGATTTTTGAAAATTTCACTTTTTTGTGAAAATATCCACTAAATGAGGGAATAATATGTGTGAGGGTACCCCAGGAGAGTTCCAAATGTGTGTGGGTAGAATATATATCACACGGGGGTAAAATTGAAAAAAGTTGAAAAATTTTTTTTTTTGGACTTAGTCATTTTTCCGTCGTTTATCAGACTTTCAGATAGGGGAATTGTCAGTGAGCGTTCCGATTTCAGTTCCAGAGCAATTTGCCCAATGAGTCCTTGATATTTAGTCGTTTTCAGCCAATTTTCTGGATTTTTAAAAATTTCACTTTTTTGTGAAAATATCGACTAAATGAGGGAATAATATGTGTGAGGGTACCCCAGGAGAGTTCCAAATGTGTGTTTGTAGAATATATATCCCACAGGGGTAAAATTGAAAAAAGTTGAAAAATTTTTTTTTTTTGGACTTAGTCATTTTTCCGGCGTTTATCAGACTTTCAGATAGGGGAAATGTCAGTGAGCGTTCCGATTTCAGTTCCAGAGCGATTCGCCCAATAAATCCTTGATATTTAGTCGTTTTCAGCCAATTTTCTGGATTTTTGAAAATTTCACTTTTTTGTGAAAATATCCACTAAATCACGGAATAATATGTGTGAGGGTACCCAAGGAGAGTTCCAAATGTGTGTGGGTAGAATATGTATCCCACGGGGGTAAAATTGAAAAAAGTTGTAAAAAATTTTTTTTGGGACTTAGTCATTTTTCCGTCGTTTATCAGACTTTCAGATAGGGGAATTGTCAGTGAGTGTTCTGATTTCAGTTCCAGAGCGATTCGCCCAATGAGTCCTTGATATTTAGTCGTTTTCAGCCAATTTTCTGGATTTTTGAAAATTTCACTTTTTTGTGAAAATATCCACTAAATGAGGGAATAATATGTGTGAGAGTACCCCAGGAGAGTTCCAAATGTGTGTGGGTAGAATATATATCCCACGGAGGTAAAATTGAAAAAAGTTGAAAAATTTTTTTTTTTTGGACTTAGTCATTTTTCTGGCGTTTATCAGATTTTCAGATAAGGGAAATGTGAGTGAGCGCTCCGATTTCAGTTTCAGAGCGATTCGCCCAATAAGTCCTTGATATTTAGTCGTTTTCAGCCAATTTTCTTGATTTTTAAAAATTTCACTTTTTTGTGAAAATATCCACTAAATGAGGGAATAATATGTGTGAGGGTACCCCAGGAGAGTTTCAAATGTGTGTGGGTTGAATATATATCCCACAGGGGTAAAATTGAAAAAAGTTGAAAAATTTTTTTTTTTGGACTTAGTCATTTTTCCGGCGTTTATCAGACTTTCAGATAGGGGAAATGTGAGTGAGCGTTCCGATTTCAGTTTCAGAGCGATTCGCCCAATGAGTCCTTGATATTTAGTCATTTTCAGCCAATTTTCTGGATTTTTAAAAATTTCACTTTTTTGTGAAAATATCCACTAAATGAGGGAATAATATGTGTGAGGGTACCCCAGGAGAGTTTCAAATGTGTGTTTGTAGAATATATATCCCACAGGGGTAAAATTGAAAAAAGTTGAAAAATTTTTTTTTTTTGGACTTAGTCATTTTTCCGGCGTTTATCAGACTTTCAGATAGGGGAAATGTCAGTGAGCGTTCCGATTTCAGTTCCAGAGCGATTCGCCCAATAAGTCCTTGATATTTAGTCGTTTTCAGCCAATTTTCTGGATTTTTGAAAATTTCACTTTTTTGTGAAAATATCCACTAAATGAGGGAATAATATGTGTGAGGGTACCCCAGGAGAGTTCCAAATGTGTGTGGGTAGAATATATATCACACGGGGGTAAAATTGAAAAAAGTTGAAAAAATTTTTTTTTTGGACTTAGTCATTTTTCCGTCGTTTATCAGACTTTCAGATAGGGGAATTGTCAGTGAGCGTTCCGATTTCAGTTCCAGAGCGATTTGCCCAATGAGTCCTTGATATTTAGTCGTTTTCAGCCAATTTTCTGGATTTTTAAAAATTTCACTTTTTTGTGAAAATATCGACTAAATGAGGGAATAATATGTGTGAGGGTACCCCAGGAGAGTTCCAAATGTGTGTTTGTAGAATATATATCCCACGGGGGTAAAATTGAAAAAAGTTGAAAAATTTTTTTATTTTTGGACTTAGTCATTTTTCCGGCGTTTATCAGACTTTCAGATAGGGGAATTGTCAGTGAGCGTTCCGATTTCAGTGCCAGAGTGTTCTGCCCAATGAGTCCTTGATATTTAGTCATTTTCAGCCAATTTTCTGGATTTTTAAAAATTTCACTTTTTTGTGAAAATATCCACTAAATGAGGGAATAATATGTGTGAGGGTACCCCAGGAGAGTTCCAAATGTGTGTGGGTAGAATATATATCCCACAGGGGTAAAATTGAAAAAAGTTGAAAAAAAATTTTTTTGGGACTTAGTCATTTTTCCGTCGTTTATCAGACTTTCAGATAGGGGAATTGTCAGTAAGCGTTCCGATTTCAGTTCCAGAGCGATTCGCCCAATGAGTCCTTGATATTTAGTCGTTTTCAGCCAATTTTCTGGATTTTTGAAAATTTCACTTTTTTGTGAAAATATCCACTAAATGAGGGAATAATATGTGTGAGGGTACCCCAGGAGAGTTTCAAATGTGTGTGGGTTGAATATATATCCCACGGAGGTAAAATTGAAAAAAGTTGAAAAATTATTTTTTTTTGGACTTAGTCATTTTTCCGGCGTTTATCAGACTTTCAGATAGGGGAAATGTGAGTGAGCGTTCCGATTTCAGTTTCAGAGCGATTCGCCCAATGAGTCCTTGATATTTAGTCATTTTCAGCCAATTTTCTGGATTTTTAAAAATTTCACTTTTTTGTGAAAATATCCACTAAATGAGGGAATAATATGTGTGAGGGTACCCCAGGAGAGTTCCAAATGTGTGTTTGTAGAATATATATCCCACAGGGGTAAAATTGAAAAAAGTTGAAAAATTTTTTTTTTTTGGACTTAGTCATTTTTCTGGCGTTTATCAGATTTTCAGATAAGGGAAATGTGAGTGAGCGCTCCGATTTCAGTTTCAGAGCGATTCGCCCAATAAGTCCTTGATATTTAGTCGTTTTCAGCCAATTTTCTTGATTTTTAAAAATTTCACTTTTTTGTGAAAATATCCACTAAATGAGGGAATAATATGTGTGAGGGTACCCCAGGAGAGTTTCAAATGTGTGTGGGTTGAATATATATCCCACAGGGGTAAAATTGAAAAAAGTTGAAAAATTTTTTTTTTTGGACTTAGTCATTTTTCCGGCGTTTATCAGACTTTCAGATAGGGGAAATGTGAGTGAGCGTTCCGATTTCAGTTTCAGAGCGATTCGCCCAATGAGTCCTTGATATTTAGTCATTTTCAGCCAATTTTCTGGATTTTTAAAAATTTCACTTTTTTGTGAAAATATCCACTAAATGAGGGAATAATATGTGTGAGGGTACCCCAGGAGAGTTCCAAATCTGTGTTTGTAGAATATATATCCCACGGGGGTAAAATTGAAAAAAGTTGAAAAATTTTTTTATTTTTGGACTTAGTCATTTTTCCGGCGTTTATCAGACTTTCAGATAGGGGAAATGTCAGTGAGCGTTCCGATTTCAGTTCCAGAGCGATTCGCCCAATGAGTCCTTGATATTTAGTCGTTTTCAGCCAATTTTCTGGATTTTTAAAAATTTCACTTTTTTGTGAAAATATCCACTAAATGAGGGAATAATATGTGTGAGGGTACCCCAGGAGAGTTCCAAATGTGTGTTTGTAGAATATATATCCCACGGGGGTAAAATTGAAAAAAGTTGAAAAATTTTTTTATTTTTGGACTTAGTCATTTTTCCGTCGTTTATCAGACTTTCAGATAGGGGAATTGTCAGTGAGTGTTCTGATTTCAGTTCCAGAGCGATTCGCCCAATGAGTCCTTGATATTTAGTCGTTTTCAGCCAATTTTCTGGATTTTTGAAAATTTCACTTTTTTGTGAAAATATCCACTAAATGAGGGAATAATATGTGTGAGGGTACCCCAGGAGAGTTCCAAATGTGTGTGGGTAGAATATATATCACACGGGGGTAAAATTGAAAAAAGTTGAAAAATTTTTTTTTTTGGACTTAGTCATTTTTCCGTCGTTTATCAGACTTTCAGATAGGGGAAATGTCAGTGAGCATTCCGATTTCAGTTCCAGAGCGATTCGCCCAATGAGTCCTTGATATTTAGTCATTTTCAGCCAATTTTCTGGATTTTTGAAAATTTCACTTTTTTGTGAAAATATCCACTAAATGAGGGAATAATATGTGTGAGGGTACCCCAGGAGAGTTCCAAATGTGTGTGGGTAGAATATATATCACACGGGGGTAAAATTGAAAAAAGTTGAAAAATTTTTTTTTTTTGGACTTAGTCATTTTTCCGTCGTTTATCAGACTTTCAGATAGGGGAATTGTCAGTGAGCGTTCCGATTTCAGTTCCAGAGCAATTTGCCCAATGAGTCCTTGATATTTAGTCGTTTTCAGCCAATTTTCTGGATTTTTAAAAATTTCACTTTTTTGTGAAAATATCGACTAAATGAGGGAATAATATGTGTGAGGGTACCCCAGGAGAGTTCCAAATGTGTGTTTGTAGAATATATATCCCACGGGGGTAAAATTGAAAAAAGTTGAAAATTTTTTTTATTTTTGGACTTAGTCATTTTTCCGGCGTTTATCAGACTTTCAGATAGGGGAAATGTCAGTGAGCGTTCCGATTTCAGTTCCAGAGTGTTTTGCCCAATGAGTCCTTGATATTTAGTCATTTTCAGCCAATTTTCTGGATTTTTAAAAATTTCACTTTTTTGTGAAAATATCCACTAAATGAGGGAATAATATGTGTGAGGGTACCCCAGGAGAGTTCCAAATGTGTGTGGGTAGAATATATATCACACGGGGGTACAATTGAAAAAAGTTGAAAAATTTTTTTTTTTTGGACTTAGTCATTTTTCCGGCGTTTATCAGACTTTCAGATAGGGGAAATGTGAGTGAGCGTTCCGATTTCAGTTTCAGAGCGATTCGCCCAATGAGTCCTTGATATTTAGTCATTTTCAGCCAATTTTCTGGATTTTTAAAAATTTCACTTTTTTGTGAAAATATCCACTAAATGAGGGAATAATATGTGTGAGGGTACCCCAGGAGAGTTCCAAATGTGTGTTTGTAGAATATATATCCCACAGGGGTAAAATTGAAAAAAGTTGAAAAATTTTTTTTTTTTGGACTTAGTCATTTTTCTGGCGTTTATCAGATTTTCAGATAAGGGAAATGTGAGTGAGCGCTCCGATTTCAGTTTCAGAGCGATTCGCCCAATAAGTCCTTGATATTTAGTCGTTTTCAGCCAATTTTCTTGATTTTTAAAAATTTCACTTTTTTGTGAAAATATCCACTAAATGAGGGAATAATATGTGTGAGGGTACCCCAGGAGAGTTTCAAATGTGTGTGGGTTGAATATATATCCCACAGGGGTAAAATTGAAAAAAGTTGAAAAATTTTTTTTTTTGGACTTAGTCATTTTTCCGGCGTTTATCAGACTTTCAGATAGGGGAAATGTGAGTGAGCGTTCCGATTTCAGTTTCAGAGCGATTCGCCCAATGAGTCCTTGATATTTAGTCATTTTCAGCCAATTTTCTGGATTTTTAAAAATTTCACTTTTTTGTGAAAATATCCACTAAATGAGGGAATAATATGTGTGAGGGTACCCCAGGAGAGTTCCAAATCTGTGTTTGTAGAATATATATCCCACGGGGGTAAAATTGAAAAAAGTTGAAAAATTTTTTTATTTTTGGACTTAGTCATTTTTCCGGCGTTTATCAGACTTTCAGATAGGGGAAATGTCAGTGAGCGTTCCGATTTCAGTTCCAGAGCGATTCGCCCAATGAGTCCTTGATATTTAGTCGTTTTCAGCCAATTTTCTGGATTTTTAAAAATTTCACTTTTTTGTGAAAATATCCACTAAATGAGGGAATAATATGTGTGAGGGTACCCCAGGAGAGTTCCAAATGTGTGTTTGTAGAATATATATCCCACGGGGGTAAAATTGAAAAAAGTTGAAAAATTTTTTTATTTTTGGACTTAGTCATTTTTCCGTCGTTTATCAGACTTTCAGATAGGGGAATTGTCAGTGAGTGTTCTGATTTCAGTTCCAGAGCGATTCGCCCAATGAGTCCTTGATATTTAGTCGTTTTCAGCCAATTTTCTGGATTTTTGAAAATTTCACTTTTTTGTGAAAATATCCACTAAATGAGGGAATAATATGTGTGAGGGTACCCCAGGAGAGTTCCAAATGTGTGTGGGTAGAATATATATCACACGGGGGTAAAATTGAAAAAAGTTGAAAAATTTTTTTTTTTGGACTTAGTCATTTTTCCGTCGTTTATCAGACTTTCAGATAGGGGAAATGTCAGTGAGCATTCCGATTTCAGTTCCAGAGCGATTCGCCCAATGAGTCCTTGATATTTAGTCATTTTCAGCCAATTTTCTGGATTTTTGAAAATTTCACTTTTTTGTGAAAATATCCACTAAATGAGGGAATAATATGTGTGAGGGTACCCCAGGAGAGTTCCAAATGTGTGTGGGTAGAATATATATCACACGGGGGTAAAATTGAAAAAAGTTGAAAAATTTTTTTTTTTTGGACTTAGTCATTTTTCCGTCGTTTATCAGACTTTCAGATAGGGGAATTGTCAGTGAGCGTTCCGATTTCAGTTCCAGAGCAATTTGCCCAATGAGTCCTTGATATTTAGTCGTTTTCAGCCAATTTTCTGGATTTTTAAAAATTTCACTTTTTTGTGAAAATATCGACTAAATGAGGGAATAATATGTGTGAGGGTACCCCAGGAGAGTTCCAAATGTGTGTTTGTAGAATATATATCCCACGGGGGTAAAATTGAAAAAAGTTGAAAATTTTTTTTATTTTTGGACTTAGTCATTTTTCCGGCGTTTATCAGACTTTCAGATAGGGGAAATGTCAGTGAGCGTTCCGATTTCAGTTCCAGAGTGTTTTGCCCAATGAGTCCTTGATATTTAGTCATTTTCAGCCAATTTTCTGGATTTTTAAAAATTTCACTTTTTTGTGAAAATATCCACTAAATGAGGGAATAATATGTGTGAGGGTACCCCAGGAGAGTTCCAAATGTGTGTGGGTAGAATATATATCACACGGGGGTACAATTGAAAAAAGTTGAAAAATTTTTTTTTTTGGACTTAGTCATTTTTCCGTCGTTTATCAGACTTTCAGATAGGGGAATTGTCAGTGAGCGTTCCGATTTCAGTTCCAGAGCGATTTGCCCAATGAGTCCTTGATATTTAGTCGTTTTCAGCCAATTTTCTGGATTTTTAAAAATTTCACTTTTTTGTGAAAATATCGACTAAATGAGGGAATAATATGTGTGAGGGTACCCCAGGAGAGTTCCAAATGTGTGTTTGTAGAATATATATCCCACGGGGGTAAAATTGAAAAAAGTTGAAAAATTTTTTTATTTTTGGACTTAGTCATTTTTCCGGCATTTATCAGACTTTCAGATAGGGGAAATGTCAGTGAGCGTTCCGATTTCAGTTCCAGAGTGTTTTGCCCAATGAGTCCTTGATATTTAGTCATTTTCAGCCAATTTTCTGGATTTTTAAAAATTTCACTTTTTTGTGAAAATATCCACTAAATGAGGGAATAATATGTGTGAGGGTACCCCAGGAGAGTTTCAAATGTGTGTTTGTAGAATATATATCCCACAGGGGTAAAATTGAAAAAAGTTGAAAAATTTTTTTTTTTTGGACTTAGTCATTTTTCCGGCGTTTATCAGACTTTCAGATAGGGGAAATGTCAGTGAGTGTTCCGATTTCAGTTCCAGAGCGATTCGCCCAATAAGTCCTTGATATTTAGTCGTTTTCAGCCAATTTTCTGGATTTTTGAAAATTTCACTTTTTTGTGAAAATATCCACTAAATGACGGAATAATATGTGTGAGGGTACCCAAGGAGAGTTCCAAATGTGTGTGGGTAGAATATGTATGCCACGGGGGTAAAATTGAAAAAAGTTGTAAAAAAATTTTTTTGGGACTTAGTCATTTTTCCATCGTTTATCAGACTTTCAGATAGGGGAATTGTCAGTGAGTGTTCTGATTTCAGTTCCAGAGCGATTCGCCCAATGAGTCCTTGATATTTAGTCGTTTTCAGCCAATTTTCTGGATTTTTGAAAATTTCACTTTTTTGTGAAAATATCCACTAAATGAGGGAATAATATGTGTGAGAGTACCCCAGGAGAGTTCCAAATGTGTGTGGGTAGAATATATATCCCACGGAGGTAAAATTGAAAAAAGTTGAAAAATTTTTTTTTTTTGGACTTAGTCATTTTTCCGGCGTTTATCAGACTTTCAGATAAGGGAAATGTGAGTGAGCGTTCCGATTTCAGTTTCAGAGCGATTCGCCCAATGAGTCCTTGATATTTAGTCATTTTCAGCCAATTTTCTGGATTTTTGAAAATTTCACTTTTTT
The DNA here is from genome assembly GCF_046119375.1 of Phyllobates terribilis. Lineage (NCBI taxonomy): Eukaryota > Metazoa > Chordata > Amphibia > Anura > Dendrobatidae > Phyllobates > Phyllobates terribilis. The sequence continues at coordinate 7,645,572 of NW_027362805.1, read as the reverse complement.
GTGAAAATATCCACTAAATGAGGGAATAATATGTGTGAGGGTACCCCAGGAGAGTTCCAAATGTGTGTGGATAGAATATATATCCCACGGGGGTAAAATTGAAAAAAGTTGAAAAATTTTTTTTTTTGGACTTAGTCATTTTTCCGTCGTTTATCAGACTTTCAGATAGGGGAATTGTCAGTGAGCGTTCCGATTTCAGTTCCAGAGTGTTCTGCCCAATGAGTCCTTGATATTTAGTCATTTTCAGCCAATTTTCTGGATTTTTAAAAATTTCACTTTTTTGTGAAAATATCCACTAAATGAGGGAATAATATGTGTGAGGGTACCCCAGGAGAGTTCCAAATGTGTGTTTGTAGAATATATATCCCACAGGGGTAAAATTGAAAAAAGTTGAAAAATTTTTTTTTTTTGGACTTAGTCATTTTTCCGGCGTTTATCAGACTTTCAGATAGGGGAAATGTCAGTGAGCGTTCCGATTTCAGTTCCAGAGCGATTCGCCCAATAAGTCCTTGATATTTAGTCGTTTTCAGCCAATTTTCTGGATTTTTGAAAATTTCACTTTTTTGTGAAAATATCCACTAAATGAGGGAATAATATGTGTGAGAGTACCCCAGGAGAGTTCCAAATGTGTGTGGGTAGAATATATATCCCACGGAGGTAAAATTGAAAAAAGTTGAAAAATTTTTTTTTTTTGGACTTAGTCATTTTTCTGGCGTTTATCAGATTTTCAGATAAGGGAAATGTGAGTGAGCGCTCCGATTTCAGTTTCAGAGCGATTCGCCCAATAAGTCCTTGATATTTAGTCATTTTCAGCCAATTTTCTGGATTTTTGAAAATTTCACTTTTTTGTGAAAATATCCACTAAATGAGGGAATAATATGTGTGAGGGTACCCCAGGAGAGTTCCAAATGTGTGTGGGTAGAATATATATCACACGGGGGTAAAATTGAAAAAAGTTGAAAAATTTTTTTTTTTGGACTTAGTCATTTTTCCGTCGTTTATCAGACTTTCAGATAGGGGAATTGTCAGTGAGCGTTCCGATTTCAGTTCCAGAGCAATTTGCCCAATGAGTCCTTGATATTTAGTCGTTTTCAGCCAATTTTCTGGATTTTTAAAAATTTCACTTTTTTGTGAAAATATCCACTAAATGAGGGAATAATATGTGTGAGGGTACCCCAGGAGAGTTCCAAATGTGTGTTTGTAGAATATATATCCCACAGGGGTAAAATTGAAAAAAGTTGAAAAATTTTTTTTTTTTGGACTTAGTCATTTTTCCGGCGTTTATCAGACTTTCAGATAGGGGAAATGTCAGTGAGCGTTCCGATTTCAGTTCCAGAGCGATTCGCCCAATAAGTCCTTGATATTTAGTCGTTTTCAGCCAATTTTCTGGATTTTTGAAAATTTCACTTTTTTGTGAAAATATCCACTAAATGACGGAATAATATGTGTGAGGGTACCCAAGGAGAGTTCCAAATGTGTGTGGGTAGAATATGTATCCCACGGGGGTAAAATTGAAAAAAGTTGTAAAAAATTTTTTTTGGGACTTAGTCATTTTTCCGTCGTTTATCAGACTTTCAGATAGGGGAATTGTCAGTGAGTGTTCTGATTTCAGTTCCAGAGCGATTCGCCCAATGAGTCCTTGATATTTAGTCGTTTTCAGCCAATTTTCTGGATTTTTGAAAATTTCACTTTTTTGTGAAAATATCCACTAAATGAGGGAATAATATGTGTGAGAGTACCCCAGGAGAGTTCCAAATGTGTGTGGGTAGAATATATATCCCACGGAGGTAAAATTGAAAAAAGTTGAAAAAATTTTTTTTTTTGGACTTAGTCATTTTTCTGGCGTTTATCAGATTTTCAGATAAGGGAAATGTGAGTGAGCGCTCCGATTTCAGTTTCAGAGCGATTCGCCCAATAAGTCCTTGATATTTAGTCATTTTCAGCCAATTTTCTGGATTTTTGAAAATTTCACTTTTTTGTGAAAATATCCACTAAATGAGGGAATAATATGTGTGAGGGTACCCCAGGAGAGTTCCAAATGTGTGTTTGTAGAATATATATCCCACGGGGGTAAAATTGAAAAAAGTTGAAAATTTTTTTTATTTTTGGACTTAGTCATTTTTCCGGCGTTTATCAGACTTTCAGATAGGGGAAATGTCAGTGAGCGTTCCGATTTCAGTTCCAGAGTGTTTTGCCCAATGAGTCCTTGATATTTAGTCATTTTCAGCCAATTTTCTGGATTTTTAAAAATTTCACTTTTTTGTGAAAATATCCACTAAATGAGGGAATAATATGTGTGAGGGTACCCCAGGAGAGTTCCAAATGTGTGTGGGTAGAATATATATCACACGGGGGTACAATTGAAAAAAGTTGAAAAATTTTTTTTTTTGGACTTAGTCATTTTTCCGTCGTTTATCAGACTTTCAGATAGGGGAATTGTCAGTGAGCGTTCCGATTTCAGTTCCAGAGCGATTCGCCCAATAAGTCCTTGATATTTAGTCGTTTTCAGCCAATTTTCTGGATTTTTGAAAATTTCACTTTTTTGTGAAAATATCCACTAAATGAGGGAATAATATGTGTGAGGGTACCCCAGGAGAGTTCCAAATGTGTGTGGGTAGAATATATATCACACGGGGGTAAAATTGAAAAAAGTTGAAAAAATTTTTTTTTTGGACTTAGTCATTTTTCCGTCGTTTATCAGACTTTCAGATAGGGGAATTGTCAGTGAGCGTTCCGATTTCAGTTCCAGAGCGATTTGCCCAATGAGTCCTTGATATTTAGTCGTTTTCAGCCAATTTTCTGGATTTTTAAAAATTTCACTTTTTTGTGAAAATATCGACTAAATGAGGGAATAATATGTGTGAGGGTACCCCAGGAGAGTTCCAAATGTGTGTTTGTAGAATATATATCCCACGGGGGTAAAATTGAAAAAAGTTGAAAAATTTTTTTATTTTTGGACTTAGTCATTTTTCCGGCGTTTATCAGACTTTCAGATAGGGGAAATGTCAGTGAGCGTTCCGATTTCAGTTCCAGAGCGATTCGCCCAATGAGTCCTTGATATTTAGTCGTTTTCAGCCAATTTTCTGGATTTTTAAAAATTTCACTTTTTTGTGAAAATATCGACTAAATGAGGGAATAATATGTGTGAGGGTACCCCAGGAGAGTTCCAAATGTGTGTTTGTAGAATATATATCCCACGGGGGTAAAATTGAAAAAAGTTGTAAAAAATTTTTTTTGGGACTTAGTCATTTTTCCGTCGTTTATCAGACTTTCAGATAGGGGAATTGTCAGTGAGCGTTCCGATTTCAGTGCCAGAGTGTTCTGCCCAATGAGTCCTTGATATTTAGTCATTTTCAGCCAATTTTCTGGATTTTTAAAAATTTCACTTTTTTGTGAAAATATCCACTAAATGAGGGAATAATATGTGTGAGGGTACCCCAGGAGAGTTCCAAATGTGTGTGGGTAGAATATATATCCCACAGGGGTAAAATTGAAAAAAGTTGAAAAAAAATTTTTTTGGGACTTAGTCATTTTTCCGTCGTTTATCAGACTTTCAGATAGGGGAATTGTCAGTAAGCGTTCCGATTTCAGTTCCAGAGCGATTCGCCCAATGAGTCCTTGATATTTAGTCGTTTTCAGCCAATTTTCTGGATTTTTGAAAATTTCACTTTTTTGTGAAAATATCCACTAAATGAGGGAATAATATGTGTGAGGGTACCCCAGGAGAGTTTCAAATGTGTGTGGGTTGAATATATATCCCACGGAGGTAAAATTGAAAAAAGTTGAAAAAATTTTTTTTTTTGGACTTAGTCATTTTTCCGGCGTTTATCAGACTTTCAGATAGGGGAAATGTGAGTGAGCGTTCCGATTTCAGTTTCAGAGCGATTCGCCCAATGAGTCCTTGATATTTAGTCATTTTCAGCCAATTTTCTGGATTTTTGAAAATTTCACTTTTTTGTGAAAATATCCACTAAATGAGGGAATAATATGTGTGAGGGTACCCCAGGAGAGTTCCAAATGTGTGTGGGTAGAATATATATCCCACGGGGGTAAAATTGAAAAAAGTTGAAAAATTTTTTTTTTTGGACTTAGTCATTTTTCCGTCGTTTATCAGACTTTCAGATAGGGGAATTGTCAGTGAGCGTTCCGATTTCAGTTCCAGAGTGTTCTGCCCAATGAGTCCTTGATATTTAGTCATTTTCAGCCAATTTTCTGGATTTTTAAAAATTTCACTTTTTTGTGAAAATATCCACTAAATGAGGGAATAATATGTGTGAGGGTACCCCAGGAGAGTTCCAAATGTGTGTTTGTAGAATATATATCCCACAGGGGTAAAATTGAAAAAAGTTGAAAAATTTTTTTTTTTTGGACTTAGTCATTTTTCTGGCGTTTATCAGATTTTCAGATAAGGGAAATGTGAGTGAGCGCTCCGATTTCAGTTTCAGAGCGATTCGCCCAATAAGTCCTTGATATTTAGTCGTTTTCAGCCAATTTTCTTGATTTTTAAAAATTTCACTTTTTTGTGAAAATATCCACTAAATGAGGGAATAATATGTGTGAGGGTACCCCAGGAGAGTTTCAAATGTGTGTGGGTTGAATATATATCCCACAGGGGTAAAATTGAAAAAAGTTGAAAAATTTTTTTTTTTGGACTTAGTCATTTTTCCGGCGTTTATCAGACTTTCAGATAGGGGAAATGTCAGTGAGCGTTCCGATTTCAGTTCCAGAGCGATTCGCCCAATGAGTCCTTGATATTTAGTCGTTTTCAGCCAATTTTCTGGATTTTTAAAAATTTCACTTTTTTGTGAAAATATCGACTAAATGAGGGAATAATATGTGTGAGGGTACCCCAGGAGAGTTCCAAATGTGTGTTTGTAGAATATATATCCCACGGGGGTAAAATTGAAAAAAGTTGTAAAAAATTTTTTTTGGGACTTAGTCATTTTTCCGTCGTTTATCAGACTTTCAGATAGGGGAATTGTCAGTGAGCGTTCCGATTTCAGTGCCAGAGTGTTCTGCCCAATGAGTCCTTGATATTTAGTCATTTTCAGCCAATTTTCTGGATTTTTAAAAATTTCACTTTTTTGTGAAAATATCCACTAAATGAGGGAATAATATGTGTGAGGGTACCCCAGGAGAGTTCCAAATGTGTGTGGGTAGAATATATATCCCACAGGGGTAAAATTGAAAAAAGTTGAAAAAAAATTTTTTTGGGACTTAGTCATTTTTCCGTCGTTTATCAGACTTTCAGATAGGGGAATTGTCAGTAAGCGTTCCGATTTCAGTTCCAGAGCGATTCGCCCAATGAGTCCTTGATATTTAGTCGTTTTCAGCCAATTTTCTGGATTTTTGAAAATTTCACTTTTTTGTGAAAATATCCACTAAATGAGGGAATAATATGTGTGAGGGTACCCCAGGAGAGTTTCAAATGTGTGTGGGTTGAATATATATCCCACGGAGGTAAAATTGAAAAAAGTTGAAAAAATTTTTTTTTTTGGACTTAGTCATTTTTCCGGCGTTTATCAGACTTTCAGATAGGGGAAATGTGAGTGAGCGTTCCGATTTCAGTTTCAGAGCGATTCGCCCAATGAGTCCTTGATATTTAGTCATTTTCAGCCAATTTTCTGGATTTTTGAAAATTTCACTTTTTTGTGAAAATATCCACTAAATGAGGGAATAATATGTGTGAGGGTACCCCAGGAGAGTTCCAAATGTGTGTGGGTAGAATATATATCCCACGGGGGTAAAATTGAAAAAAGTTGAAAAATTTTTTTTTTTGGACTTAGTCATTTTTCCGTCGTTTATCAGACTTTCAGATAGGGGAATTGTCAGTGAGCGTTCCGATTTCAGTTCCAGAGTGTTCTGCCCAATGAGTCCTTGATATTTAGTCATTTTCAGCCAATTTTCTGGATTTTTAAAAATTTCACTTTTTTGTGAAAATATCCACTAAATGAGGGAATAATATGTGTGAGGGTACCCCAGGAGAGTTCCAAATGTGTGTTTGTAGAATATATATCCCACAGGGGTAAAATTGAAAAAAGTTGAAAAATTTTTTTTTTTTGGACTTAGTCATTTTTCTGGCGTTTATCAGATTTTCAGATAAGGGAAATGTGAGTGAGCGCTCCGATTTCAGTTTCAGAGCGATTCGCCCAATAAGTCCTTGATATTTAGTCGTTTTCAGCCAATTTTCTTGATTTTTAAAAATTTCACTTTTTTGTGAAAATATCCACTAAATGAGGGAATAATATGTGTGAGGGTACCCCAGGAGAGTTTCAAATGTGTGTGGGTTGAATATATATCCCACAGGGGTAAAATTGAAAAAAGTTGAAAAATTTTTTTTTTTGGACTTAGTCATTTTTCCGGCGTTTATCAGACTTTCAGATAGGGGAAATGTGAGTGAGCGTTCCGATTTCAGTTTCAGAGCGATTCGCCCAATGAGTCCTTGATATTTAGTCATTTTCAGCCAATTTTCTGGATTTTTAAAAATTTCACTTTTTTGTGAAAATATCCACTAAATGAGGGAATAATATGTGTGAGGGTACCCCAGGAGAGTTCCAAATGTGTGTTTGTAGAATATATATCCCACGGGGGTAAAATTGAAAAAAGTTGAAAAATTTTTTTATTTTTGGACTTAGTCATTTTTCCGGCGTTTATCAGACTTTCAGATAGGGGAAATGTCAGTGAGCGTTCCGATTTCAGTTCCAGAGCGATTCGCCCAATGAGTCCTTGATATTTAGTCGTTTTCAGCCAATTTTCTGGATTTTTAAAAATTTCACTTTTTTGTGAAAATATCGACTAAATGAGGGAATAATATGTGTGAGGGTACCCCAGGAGAGTTCCAAATGTGTGTTTGTAGAATATATATCCCACGGGGGTAAAATTGAAAAAAGTTGAAAATTTTTTTTATTTTTGGACTTAGTCATTTTTCCGGCGTTTATCAGACTTTCAGATAGGGGAAATGTCAGTGAGCGTTCCGATTTCAGTTCCAGAGTGTTTTGCCCAATGAGTCCTTGATATTTAGTCATTTTCAGCCAATTTTCTGGATTTTTAAAAATTTCACTTTTTTGTGAAAATATCCACTAAATGAGGGAATAATATGTGTGAGGGTACCCCAGGAGAGTTCCAAATGTGTGTGGGTAGAATATATATCACACGGGGGTACAATTGAAAAAAGTTGAAAAATTTTTTTTTTTGGACTTAGTCATTTTTCCGTCGTTTATCAGACTTTCAGATAGGGGAATTGTCAGTGAGCGTTCCGATTTCAGTTCCAGAGCGATTCGCCCAATAAGTCCTTGATATTTAGTCGTTTTCAGCCAATTTTCTGGATTTTTGAAAATTTCACTTTTTTGTGAAAATATCCACTAAATGACGGAATAATATGTGTGAGGGTACCCAAGGAGAGTTCCAAATGTGTGTGGGTAGAATATGTATCCCACGGGGGTAAAATTGAAAAAAGTTGTAAAAAATTTTTTTTGGGACTTAGTCATTTTTCCGTCGTTTATCAGACTTTCAGATAGGGGAATTGTCAGTGAGTGTTCTGATTTCAGTTCCAGAGCGATTCGCCCAATGAGTCCTTGATATTTAGTCGTTTTCAGCCAATTTTCTGGATTTTTGAAAATTTCACTTTTTTGTGAAAATATCCACTAAATGAGGGAATAATATGTGTGAGAGTACCCCAGGAGAGTTCCAAATGTGTGTGGGTAGAATATATATCCCACGGAGGTAAAATTGAAAAAAGTTGAAAAATTTTTTTTTTTTGGACTTAGTCATTTTTCTGGCGTTTATCAGATTTTCAGATAAGGGAAATGTGAGTGAGCGCTCCGATTTCAGTTTCAGAGCGATTCGCCCAATAAGTCCTTGATATTTAGTCGTTTTCAGCCAATTTTCTTGATTTTTAAAAATTTCACTTTTTTGTGAAAATATCCACTAAATGAGGGAATAATATGTGTGAGGGTACCCCAGGAGAGTTTCAAATGTGTGTGGGTTGAATATATATCCCACAGGGGTAAAATTGAAAAAAGTTGAAAAATTTTTTTTTTTGGACTTAGTCATTTTTCCGGCGTTTATCAGACTTTCAGATAGGGGAAATGTGAGTGAGCGTTCCGATTTCAGTTTCAGAGCGATTCGCCCAATGAGTCCTTGATATTTAGTCATTTTCAGCCAATTTTCTGGATTTTTAAAAATTTCACTTTTTTGTGAAAATATCCACTAAATGAGGGAATAATATGTGTGAGGGTACCCCAGGAGAGTTCCAAATGTGTGTGGGTAGAATATATATCACACGGGGGTAAAATTGAAAAAAGTTGAAAAAATTTTTTTTTTGGACTTAGTCATTTTTCCGTCGTTTATCAGACTTTCAGATAGGGGAATTGTCAGTGAGCGTTCCGATTTCAGTTCCAGAGCGATTTGCCCAATGAGTCCTTGATATTTAGTCGTTTTCAGCCAATTTTCTGGATTTTTAAAAATTTCACTTTTTTGTGAAAATATCGACTAAATGAGGGAATAATATGTGTGAGGGTACCCCAGGAGAGTTCCAAATGTGTGTTTGTAGAATATATATCCCACGGGGGTAAAATTGAAAAAAGTTGAAAAATTTTTTTATTTTTGGACTTAGTCATTTTTCCGGCGTTTATCAGACTTTCAGATAGGGGAAATGTCAGTGAGCGTTCCGATTTCAGTTCCAGAGCGATTCGCCCAATGAGTCCTTGATATTTAGTCGTTTTCAGCCAATTTTCTAGATTTTTAAAAATTTCACTTTTTTGTGAAAATATCGACTAAATGAGGGAATAATATGTGTGAGGGTACCCCAGGAGAGTTCCAAATGTGTGTTTGTAGAATATATATCCCACGGGGGTAAAATTGAAAAAAGTTGTAAAAAATTTTTTTTGGGACTTAGTCATTTTTCCGTCGTTTATCAGACTTTCAGATAGGGGAATTGTCAGTGAGTGTTCTGATTTCAGTTCCAGAGCGATTCGCCCAATGAGTCCTTGATATTTAGTCGTTTTCAGCCAATTTTCTGGATTTTTGAAAATTTCACTTTTTTGTGAAAATATCCACTAAATGAGGGAATAATATGTGTGAGGGTACCCCAGGAGAGTTCCAAATGTGTGTGGGTAGAATATATATCACACGGGGGTAAAATTGAAAAAAGTTGAAAAATTTTTTTTTTTGGACTTAGTCATTTTTCCGTCGTTTATCAGACTTTCAGATAGGGGAAATGTCAGTGAGCATTCCGATTTCAGTTCCAGAGCGATTCGCCCAATGAGTCCTTGATATTTAGTCATTTTCAGCCAATTTTCTGGATTTTTGAAAATTTCACTTTTTTGTGAAAATATCCACTAAATGAGGGAATAATATGTGTGAGGGTACCCCAGGAGAGTTCCAAATGTGTGTGGGTAGAATATATATCACACGGGGGTAAAATTGAAAAAAGTTGAAAAATTTTTTTTTTTGGACTTAGTCATTTTTCCGTCGTTTATCAGACTTTCAGATAGGGGAATTGTCAGTGAGCGTTCCGATTTCAGTTCCAGAGTGTTCTGCCCAATGAGTCCTTGATATTTAGTCATTTTCAGCCAATTTTCTGGATTTTTAAAAATTTCACTTTTTTGTGAAAATATCCACTAAATGAGGGAATAATATGTGTGAGGGTACCCCAGGAGAGTTCCAAATGTGTGTTTGTAGAATATATATCCCACAGGGGTAAAATTGAAAAAAGTTGAAAAATTTTTTTTTTTTGGACTTAGTCATTTTTCTGGCGTTTATCAGATTTTCAGATAAGGGAAATGTGAGTGAGCGCTCCGATTTCAGTTTCAGAGCGATTCGCCCAATAAGTCCTTGATATTTAGTCGTTTTCAGCCAATTTTCTTGATTTTTAAAAATTTCACTTTTTTGTGAAAATATCCACTAAATGAGGGAATAATATGTGTGAGGGTACCCCAGGAGAGTTTCAAATGTGTGTGGGTTGAATATATATCCCACAGGGGTAAAATTGAAAAAAGTTGAAAAATTTTTTTTTTTGGACTTAGTCATTTTTCCGGCGTTTATCAGACTTTCAGATAGGGGAAATGTGAGTGAGCGTTCCGATTTCAGTTTCAGAGCGATTCGCCCAATGAGTCCTTGATATTTAGTCATTTTCAGCCAATTTTCTGGATTTTTAAAAATTTCACTTTTTTGTGAAAATATCCACTAAATGAGGGAATAATATGTGTGAGGGTACCCCAGGAGAGTTCCAAATGTGTGTTTGTAGAATATATATCCCACGGGGGTAAAATTGAAAAAAGTTGAAAAATTTTTTTATTTTTGGACTTAGTCATTTTTCCGGCGTTTATCAGACTTTCAGATAGGGGAAATGTCAGTGAGCGTTCCGATTTCAGTTCCAGAGCGATTCGCCCAATGAGTCCTTGATATTTAGTCGTTTTCAGCCAATTTTCTGGATTTTTAAAAATTTCACTTTTTTGTGAAAATATCGACTAAATGAGGGAATAATATGTGTGAGGGTACCCCAGGAGAGTTCCAAATGTGTGTTTGTAGAATATATATCCCACGGGGGTAAAATTGAAAAAAGTTGAAAATTTTTTTTATTTTTGGACTTAGTCATTTTTCCGGCGTTTATCAGACTTTCAGATAGGGGAAATGTCAGTGAGCGTTCCGATTTCAGTTCCAGAGTGTTTTGCCCAATGAGTCCTTGATATTTAGTCATTTTCAGCCAATTTTCTGGATTTTTAAAAATTTCACTTTTTTGTGAAAATATCCACTAAATGAGGGAATAATATGTGTGAGGGTACCCCAGGAGAGTTCCAAATGTGTGTGGGTAGAATATATATCACACGGGGGTACAATTGAAAAAAGTTGAAAAATTTTTTTTTTTGGACTTAGTCATTTTTCCGTCGTTTATCAGACTTTCAGATAGGGGAATTGTCAGTGAGCGTTCCGATTTCAGTTCCAGAGCGATTCGCCCAATAAGTCCTTGATATTTAGTCGTTTTCAGCCAATTTTCTGGATTTTTGAAAATTTCACTTTTTTGTGAAAATATCCACTAAATGACGGAATAATATGTGTGAGGGTACCCAAGGAGAGTTCCAAATGTGTGTGGGTAGAATATGTATCCCACGGGGGTAAAATTGAAAAAAGTTGTAAAAAATTTTTTTTGGGACTTAGTCATTTTTCCGTCGTTTATCAGACTTTCAGATAGGGGAATTGTCAGTGAGTGTTCTGATTTCAGTTCCAGAGCGATTCGCCCAATGAGTCCTTGATATTTAGTCGTTTTCAGCCAATTTTCTGGATTTTTGAAAATTTCACTTTTTTGTGAAAATATCCACTAAATGAGGGAATAATATGTGTGAGAGTACCCCAGGAGAGTTCCAAATGTGTGTGGGTAGAATATATATCCCACGGAGGTAAAATTGAAAAAAGTTGAAAAATTTTTTTTTTTTGGACTTAGTCATTTTTCTGGCGTTTATCAGATTTTCAGATAAGGGAAATGTGAGTGAGCGCTCCGATTTCAGTTTCAGAGCGATTCGCCCAATAAGTCCTTGATATTTAGTCGTTTTCAGCCAATTTTCTTGATTTTTAAAAATTTCACTTTTTTGTGAAAATATCCACTAAATGAGGGAATAATATGTGTGAGGGTACCCCAGGAGAGTTTCAAATGTGTGTGGGTTGAATATATATCCCACAGGGGTAAAATTGAAAAAAGTTGAAAAATTTTTTTTTTTGGACTTAGTCATTTTTCCGGCGTTTATCAGACTTTCAGATAGGGGAAATGTGAGTGAGCGTTCCGATTTCAGTTTCAGAGCGATTCGCCCAATGAGTCCTTGATATTTAGTCATTTTCAGCCAATTTTCTGGATTTTTAAAAATTTCACTTTTTTGTGAAAATATCCACTAAATGAGGGAATAATATGTGTGAGGGTACCCCAGGAGAGTTCCAAATGTGTGTGGGTAGAATATATATCACACGGGGGTAAAATTGAAAAAAGTTGAAAAAATTTTTTTTTTGGACTTAGTCATTTTTCCGTCGTTTATCAGACTTTCAGATAGGGGAATTGTCAGTGAGCGTTCCGATTTCAGTTCCAGAGCGATTTGCCCAATGAGTCCTTGATATTTAGTCGTTTTCAGCCAATTTTCTGGATTTTTAAAAATTTCACTTTTTTGTGAAAATATCGACTAAATGAGGGAATAATATGTGTGAGGGTACCCCAGGAGAGTTCCAAATGTGTGTTTGTAGAATATATATCCCACGGGGGTAAAATTGAAAAAAGTTGAAAAATTTTTTTATTTTTGGACTTAGTCATTTTTCCGGCGTTTATCAGACTTTCAGATAGGGGAAATGTCAGTGAGCGTTCCGATTTCAGTTCCAGAGCGATTCGCCCAATGAGTCCTTGATATTTAGTCGTTTTCAGCCAATTTTCTAGATTTTTAAAAATTTCACTTTTTTGTGAAAATATCGACTAAATGAGGGAATAATATGTGTGAGGGTACCCCAGGAGAGTTCCAAATGTGTGTTTGTAGAATATATATCCCACGGGGGTAAAATTGAAAAAAGTTGTAAAAAATTTTTTTTGGGACTTAGTCATTTTTCCGTCGTTTATCAGACTTTCAGATAGGGGAATTGTCAGTGAGTGTTCTGATTTCAGTTCCAGAGCGATTCGCCCAATGAGTCCTTGATATTTAGTCGTTTTCAGCCAATTTTCTGGATTTTTGAAAATTTCACTTTTTTGTGAAAATATCCACTAAATGAGGGAATAATATGTGTGAGGGTACCCCAGGAGAGTTCCAAATGTGTGTGGGTAGAATATATATCACACGGGGGTAAAATTGAAAAAAGTTGAAAAATTTTTTTTTTTGGACTTAGTCATTTTTCCGTCGTTTATCAGACTTTCAGATAGGGGAAATGTCAGTGAGCATTCCGACTTCAGTTCCAGAGCGATTCGCCCAATGAGTCCTTGATATTTAGTCATTTTCAGCCAATTTTCTGGATTTTTGAAAATTTCACTTTTTTGTGAAAATATCCACTAAATGAGGGAATAATATGTGTGAGGGTACCCCAGGAGAGTTCCAAATGTGTGTGGGTAGAATATATATCACACGGGGGTAAAATTGAAAAAAGTTGAAAAATTTTTTTTTTTGGACTTAGTCATTTTTCCGTCGTTTATCAGACTTTCAGATAGGGGAATTGTCAGTGAGCGTTCCGATTTCAGTTCCAGAGCAATTTGCCCAATGAGTCCTTGATATTTAGTCGTTTTCAGCCAATTTTCTGGATTTTTAAAAATTTCACTTTTTTGTGAAAATATCGACTAAATGAGGGAATAATATGTGTGAGGGTACCCCAGGAGAGTTCCAAATGTGTGTTTGTAGAATATATATCCCACGGGGGTAAAATTGAAAAAAGTTGAAATTTTTTTTTATTTTTGGACTTAGTCATTTTTCCGGCGTTTATCAGACTTTCAGATAGGGGAAATGTCAGTGAGCGTTCCGATTTCAGTTCCAGAGTGTTTTGCCCAATGAGTCCTTGATATTTAGTCATTTTCAGCCAATTTTCTGGATTTTTAAAAATTTCACTTTTTTGTGAAAATATCCACTAAATGAGGGAATAATATGTGTGAGGGTACCCCAGGAGAGTTCCAAATGTGTGTGGGTAGAATATATATCCCACGGGGGTAAAATTGAAAAAAGTTGAAAAATTTTTTTATTTTTGGACTTAGTCATTTTTCCGGCATTAATCAGACTTTCAGATAGGGGAAATGTCAGTGAGCGTTCCGATTTCAGTTCCAGAGTGTTTTGCCCAATGAGTCCTTGATATTTAGTCATTTTCATCCAATTTTCTGGATTTTTAAAAATTTCACTTTTTTGTGAAAATATCCACTAAATGAGGGAATAATATGTGTGAGGGTACCCCAGGAGAGTTTCAAATGTGTGTTTGTAGAATATATATCCCACAGGGGTAAAATTGAAAAAAGTTGAAAAATTTTTTTTTTTTGGACTTAGTCATTTTTCCGGCGTTTATCAGACTTTCAGATAGGGGAAATGTCAGTGAGTGTTCCGATTTCAGTTCCAGAGCGATTCGCCCAATAAGTCCTTGATATTTAGTCGTTTTCAGCCAATTTTCTGGATTTTTGAAAATTTCACTTTTTTGTGAAAATATCCACTAAATGACGGAATAATATGTGTGAGGGTACCCAAGGAGAGTTCCAAATGTGTGTGGGTAGAATATGTATGCCACGGGGGTAAAATTGAAAAAAGTTGTAAAAAAATTTTTTTGGGACTTAGTCATTTTTCCATCGTTTATCAGACTTTCAGATAGGGGAATTGTCAGTGAGTGTTCTGATTTCAGTTCCAGAGCGATTCGCCCAATGAGTCCTTGATATTTAGTCGTTTTCAGCCAATTTTCTGGATTTTTGAAAATTTCACTTTTTTGTGAAAATATCCACTAAATGAGGGAATAATATGTGTGAGAGTACCCCAGGAGAGTTCCAAATGTGTGTGGGTAGAATATATATCCCACGGAGGTAAAATTGAAAAAAGTTGAAAAATTTTTTTTTTTTGGACTTAGTCATTTTTCCGGCGTTTATCAGACTTTCAGATAAGGGAAATGTGAGTGAGCGTTCCGATTTCAGTTTCAGAGCGATTCGCCCAATGAGTCCTTGATATTTAGTCATTTTCAGCCAATTTTCTGGATTTTTGAAAATTTCACTTTTTTGTGAAAATATCCACTAAATGAGGGAATAATATGTGTGAGGGTACCCCAGGAGAGTTCCAAATGTGTGTGGGTAGAATATATATCACACGGGGGTAAAATTGAAAAAAGTTGAAAAATTTTTTTTTTTGGACTTAGTCATTTTTCCGTCGTTTATCAGACTTTCAGATAGGGGAATTGTCAGTGAGCGTTCCGATTTCAGTTCCAGAGCGATTTGCCCAATGAGTCCTTGATATTTAGTCGTTTTCAGCCAATTTTCTGGATTTTTAAAAATTTCACTTTTTTGTGAAAATATCGACTAAATGAGCCAATAATATGTGTGAGGGTACCCCAGGAGAGTTCCAAATGTGTGTTTGTAGAATATATATCCCACGGGGGTAAAATTGAAAAAAGTTGAAAATTTTTTTTATTTTTGGACTTAGTCATTTTTCCGTCGTTTATCAGACTTTCAGATAGGGGAATTGTCAGTGAGTGTTCTGATTTCAGTTCCAGAGCGATTCGCCCAATGAGTCCTTGATATTTAGTCGTTTTCAGCCAATTTTCTGGATTTTTGAAAATTTCACTTTTTTGTGAAAATATCCACTAAATGAGGGAATAATATGTGTGAGGGTACCCCAGGAGAGTTCCAAATGTGTGTGGGTAGAATATATATCACACGGGGGTAAAATTGAAAAAAGTTGAAAAATTTTTTTTTTTGGACTTAGTCATTTTTCCGTCGTTTATCAGACTTTCAGATAGGGGAAATGTCAGTGAGCATTCCGATTTCAGTTCCAGAGCGATTCGCCAATGATTCCTTGATATTTAGTCGTTTTCAGCCAATTTTCTGGATTTTTGAAAATTTCACTTTTTTGTGAAAATATCCACTAAATGAGGGAATAATATGTGTGAGGGTACCCCAGGAGAGTTCCAAATGTGTGTGGGTAGAATATATATCACACGGGGGTAAAATTGAAAAAAGTTGAAAAATTTTTTTTTTTGGACTTAGTCATTTTTCCGTCGTTTATCAGACTTTCAGATAGGGGAATTGTCAGTGAGCGTTCCGATTTCAGTTCCAGAGCGATTTGCCCAATGAGTCCTTGATATTTAGTCGTTTTCAGCCAATTTTCTGGATTTTTAAAAATTTCACTTTTTTGTGAAAATATCGACTAAATGAGCCAATAATATGTGTGAGGGTACCCCAGGAGAGTTCCAAATGTGTGTTTGTAGAATATATATCCCACGGGGGTAAAATTGAAAAAAGTTGAAAATTTTTTTTATTTTTGGACTTAGTCATTTTTCCGTCGTTTATCAGACTTTCAGATAGGGGAATTGTCAGTGAGTGTTCTGATTTCAGTTCCAGAGCGATTCGCCCAATGAGTCCTTGATATTTAGTCGTTTTCAGCCAATTTTCTGGATTTTTGAAAATTTCACTTTTTTGTGAAAATATCCACTAAATGAGGGAATAATATGTGTGAGGGTACCCCAGGAGAGTTCCAAATGTGTGTGGGTAGAATATATATCACACGGGGGTAAAATTGAAAAAAGTTGAAAAATTTTTTTTTTTGGACTTAGTCATTTTTCCGTCGTTTATCAGACTTTCAGATAGGGGAAATGTCAGTGAGCATTCCGATTTCAGTTCCAGAGCGATTCGCCAATGATTCCTTGATATTTAGTCGTTTTCAGCCAATTTTCTGGATTTTTGAAAATTTCACTTTTTTGTGAAAATATCCACTAAATGAGGGAATAATATGTGTGAGGGTACCCCAGGAGAGTTCCAAATGTGTGTGGGTAGAATATATATCACACGGGGGTAAAATTGAAAAAAGTTGAAAAATTTTTTTTTTTGGACTTAGTCATTTTTCCGTCGTTTATCAGACTTTCAGATAGGGGAATTGTCAGTGAGCGTTCCGATTTCAGTTCCAGAGCGATTTGCCCAATGAGTCCTTGATATTTAGTCGTTTTCAGCCAATTTTCTGGATTTTTAAAAATTTCACTTTTTTGTGAAAATATCGACTAAATGAGGGAATAATATGTGTGAGGGTACCCCAGGAGAGTTCCAAATGTGTATTTGTAGAATATATATCCCACGGGGGTAAAATTGAAAAAAGTTGAAAAATTTTTTTATTTTTGGACTTAGTCATTTTTCCGGCATTTATCAGACTTTCAGATAGGGGAAATGTCAGTGAGTGTTCCGATTTCAGTTCCAGAGCGATTCGCCCAATGAGTCCTTGATATTTAGTCGTTTTCAGCCAATTTTCTGGATTTTTAAAAATTTCACTTTTTTGTGAAAATATCGACTAAATGAGGGAATAATATGTGTGAGGGTACCCCAGGAGAGTTCCAAATGTGTGTTTGTAGAATATATATCCCACGGGGGTAAAATTGAAAAAAGTTGTAAAAAAATTTTTTTGGGACTTAGTCATTTTTCCGTCGTTTATCAGACTTTCAGATAGGGGAATTGTCAGTGAGTGTTCTGATTTCAGTTCCAGAGCGATTCGCCCAATGAGTCCTTGATATTTAGTCGTTTTCAGCCAATTTTCTGGATTTTTGAAAATTTCACTTTTTTGTGAAAATATCCACTAAATGAGGGAATAATATGTGTGAGGGTACCCCAGGAGAGTTCCAAATGTGTGTGGGTAGAATATATATCACACGGGGGTAAAATTGAAAAAAGTTGAAAAATTTTTTTATTTGGACTTAGTCATTTTTCCGTCGTTTATCAGACTTTCAGATAGGGGAAATGTCAGTGAGCATTCCGATTTCAGTTCCAGAGCGATTCGCCCAATGAGTCCTTGATATTTAGTCATTTTCAGCCAATTTTCTGGATTTTTGAAAATTTCACTTTTTTGTGAAAATATCCACTAAATGAGGGAATAATATGTGTGAGGGTACCCCAGGAGAGTTCCAAATGAGTGTGGGTAGAATATATATCACACGGGGGTAAAATTGAAAAAAGTTGAAAAATTTTTTTTTTTGGACTTAGTCATTTTTCCGTCGTTTATCAGACTTTCAGATAGGGGAAATGTCAGTGAGCATTCCGATTTCAGTTCCAGAGCGATTCGCCAATGAGTCCTTGATATTTAGTCGTTTTCAGCCAATTTTCTGGATTTTTGAAAATTTCACTTTTTTGTGAAAATATCCACTAAATGAGGGAATAATATGTGTGAGGGTACCCCAGGAGAGTTCCAAATGTGTGTGGGTAGAATATATATCACACGGGGGTAAAATTGAAAAAAGTTGAAAAAATTTTTTTTTTGGACTTAGTCATTTTTCCGTCGTTTATCAGACTTTCAGATAGGGGAATTGTCAGTGAGCGTTCCGATTTCAGTTCCAGAGCGATTTGCCCAATGAGTCCTTGATATTTAGTCGTTTTCAGCCAATTTTCTGGATTTTTAAAAATTTCACTTTTTTGTGAAAATATCGACTAAATGAGGGAATAATATGTGTGAGGGTACCCCAGGAGAGTTCCAAATGTGTGTTTGTAGAATATATATCCCACGGGGGTAAAATTGAAAAAAGTTGAAAAATTTTTTTATTTTTGGACTTAGTCATTTTTCCGGCGTTTATCAGACTTTCAGATAGGGGAAATGTCAGTGAGCGTTCCGATTTCAGTTCCAGAGCGATTCGCCCAATGAGTCCTTGATATTTAGTCGTTTTCAGCCAATTTTCTGGATTTTTAAAAATTTCACTTTTTTGTGAAAATATCGACTAAATGAGGGAATAATATGTGTGAGGGTACCCCAGGAGAGTTCCAAATGTGTGTTTGTAGAATATATATCCCACGGGGGTAAAATTGAAAAAAGTTGTAAAAAATTTTTTTTGGGACTTAGTCATTTTTCCGTCGTTTATCAGACTTTCAGATAGGGGAATTGTCAGTGAGTGTTCTGATTTCAGTTCCAGAGCGATTCGCCCAATGAGTCATTGATATTTAGTCGTTTTCAGGCAATTTTCTGGATTTTTGAAAATTTCACTTTTTTGTGAAAATATCCACTAAATGAGGGAATAATATGTGTGAGAGTACCCCAGGAGAGTTCCAAATGTGTGTGGGTAGAATATATATCCCACGGAGGTAAAATTGAAAAAAGTTGAAAAATTTTTTTTTTTTGGACTTAGTCATTTTTCCGGCGTTTATCAGACTTTCAGATAAGGGAAATGTGAGTGAGCGTTCCGATTTCAGTTTCAGAGCGATTCGCCCAATGAGTCCTTGATATTTAGTCATTTTCAGCCAATTTTCTGGATTTTTGAAAATTTCACTTTTTTGTGAAAATATCCACTAAATGAGGGAATAATATGTGTGAGGGTACCCCAGGAGAGTTCCAAATGTGTGTGGGTAGAATATATATCACACGGGGGTAAAATTGAAAAAAGTTGAAAAATTTTTTTTTTTGGACTTAGTCATTTTTCCGTCGTTTATCAGACTTTCAGATAGGGGAATTGTCAGTGAGCGTTCCGATTTCAGTTCCAGAGCGATTTGCCCAATGAGTCCTTGATATTTAGTCGTTTTCAGCCAATTTTCTGGATTTTTAAAAATTTCACTTTTTTGTGAAAATATCGACTAAATGAGCCAATAATATGTGTGAGGGTACCCCAGGAGAGTTCCAAATGTGTGTTTGTAGAATATATATCCCACGGGGGTAAAATTGAAAAAAGTTGAAAAAATTTTTTATTTTTGGACTTAGTCATTTTTCCGGCGTTTATCAGACTTTCAGATAGGGGAAATGTCAGTGAGTGTTCCGATTTCAGTTCCAGAGCGATTCGCCCAATAAGTCCTTGATATTTAGTCGTTTTCAGCCAATTTTCTGGATTTTTGAAAATTTCACTTTTTTGTGAAAATATCCACTAAATGACGGAATAATATGTGTGAGGGTACCCAAGGAGAGTTCCAAATGTGTGTGGGTAGAATATGTATGCCACGGGGGTAAAATTGAAAAAAGTTGTAAAAAAATTTTTTTGGGACTTAGTCATTTTTCCGTCGTTTATCAGACTTTCAGATAGGGGAATTGTCAGTGAGTGTTCTGATTTCAGTTCCAGAGCGATTCGCCCAATGAGTCCTTGATATTTAGTCGTTTTCAGCCAATTTTCTGGATTTTTGAAAATTTCACTTTTTTGTGAAAATATCCACTAAATGAGGGAATAATATGTGTGAGAGTACCCCAGGAGAGTTCCAAATGTGTGTGGGTAGAATATATATCCCACGGAGGTAAAATTGAAAAAAGTTGAAAAATTTTTTTTTTTTGGACTTAGTCATTTTTCCGGCGTTTATCAGACTTTCAGATAAGGGAAATGTGAGTGAGCATTCCGATTTCAGTTTCAGAGCGATTCGCCCAATGAGTCCTTGATATTTAGTCATTTTCAGCCAATTTTCTGGATTTTTGAAAATTTCACTTTTTTGTGAAAATATCCACTAAATGAGGGAATAATATGTGTGAGGGTACCCCAGGAGAGTTCCAAATGTGTGTGGGTAGAATATATATCACACGGGGGTAAAATTGAAAAAAGTTGAAAAATTTTTTTTTTTGGACTTAGTCATTTTTCCGTCGTTTATCAGACTTTCAGATAGGGGAATTGTCAGTGAGCGTTCCGATTTCAGTTCCAGAGCGATTTGCCCAATGAGTCCTTGATATTTAGTCGTTTTCAGCCAATTTTCTGGATTTTTAAAAATTTCACTTTTTTGTGAAAATATCGACTAAATGAGGGAATAATATGTGTGAGGGTACCCCAGGAGAGTTCCAAATGTGTGTTTGTAGAATATATATCCCACGGGGGTAAAATTGAAAAAAGTTGTAAAAAAATTTTTTTGGGACTTAGTCATTTTTCCGTCGTTTATCAGACTTTCAGATAGGGGAATTGTCAGTGAGTGTTCTGATTTCAGTTCCAGAGCGATTCGCACAATGAGTCCTTGATATTTAGTCGTTTTCAGCCAATTTTCTGGATTTTTGAAAATTTCACTTTTTTGTGAAAATATCCACTAAATGAGGGAATAATATGTGTGAGGGTACCCCAGGAGAGTTCCAAATGTGTGTGGGTAGAATATATATCACACGGGGGTAAAATTGAAAAAAGTTGAAAAATTTTTTTTTTTGGACTTAGTCATTTTTCCGTCGTTTATCAGACTTTCAGATAAGGGAAATGTCAGTGAGCATTCCGATTTCAGTTCCAGAGCGATTCGCCCAATGAGTCCTTGATATTTAGTCGTTTTCAGCCAATTTTCTGGATTTTTGAAAATTTCACTTTTTTGTGAAAATATCCACTAAATGAGGGAATAATATGTGTGAGGGTACCCCAGGAGAGTTCCAAATGTGTGTGGGTAGAATATATATCACACGGGGGTAAAATTGAAAAAAGTTGAAAAAATTTTTTTTTTGGACTTAGTCATTTTTCCGTCGTTTATCAGACTTTCAGATAGGGGAATTGTCAGTGAGCGTTCCGATTTCAGTTCCAGAGCGATTTGCCCAATGAGTCCTTGATATTTAGTCGTTTTCAGCCAATTTTCTGGATTTTTAAAAATTTCACTTTTTTGTGAAAATATCGACTAAATGAGGGAATAATATGTGTGAGGGTACCCCAGGAGAGTTCCAAATGTGTGTTTGTAGAATATATATCCCACGGGGGTAAAATTGAAAAAAGTTGAAAAATTTTTTTATTTTTGGACTTAGTCATTTTTCCGGCGTTTATCAGACTTTCAGATAGGGGAAATGTCAGTGAGCGTTCCGATTTCAGTTCCAGAGCGATTCGCCCAATGAGTCCTTGATATTTAGTCGTTTTCAGCCAATTTTCTGGATTTTTAAAAATTTCACTTTTTTGTGAAAATATCGACTAAATGAGGGAATAATATGTGTGAGGGTACCCCAGGAGAGTTCCAAATGTGTGTTTGTAGAATATATATCCCACGGGGGTAAAATTGAAAAAAGTTGTAAAAAATTTTTTTTGGGACTTAGTCATTTTTCCGTCGTTTATCAGACTTTCAGATAGGGGAATTGTCAGTGAGTGTTCTGATTTCAGTTCCAGAGCGATTCGCCCAATGAGTCCTTGATATTTAGTCGTTTTCAGCCAATTTTCTGGATTTTTGAAAATTTCACTTTTTTGTGAAAATATCCACTAAATGAGGGAATAATATGTGTGAGAGTACCCCAGGAGAGTTCCAAATGTGTGTGGGTAGAATATATATCCCACGGAGGTAAAATTGAAAAAAGTTGAAAAATTTTTTTTTTTTGGACTTAGTCATTTTTCCGGCGTTTATCAGACTTTCAGATAAGGGAAATGTGAGTGAGCGTTCCGATTTCAGTTTCAGAGCGATTCGCCCAATGAGTCCTTGATATTTAGTCATTTTCAGCCAATTTTCTGGATTTTTGAAAATTTCACTTTTTTGTGAAAATATCCACTAAATGAGGGAATAATATGTGTGAGGGTACCCCAGGAGAGTTCCAAATGTGTGTGGGTAGAATATATATCACACGGGGGTAAAATTGAAAAAAGTTGAAAAATTTTTTTATTTTTGGACTTAGTCATTTTTCCGGCGTTTATCAGACTTTCAGATAGGGGAAATGTCAGTGAGCGTTCCGATTTCAGTTCCAGAGCGATTCGCCCAATGAGTCCTTGATATTTAATCGTTTTCAGCCAATTTTCTGGATTTTTAAAAATTTCACTTTTTTGTGAAAATATCGACTAAATGAGGGAATAATATGTGTGAGGGTACCCCAGGAGAGTTCCAAATGTGTGTTTGTAGAATATATATCCCACGGGGGTAAAATTGAAAAAAGTTGTAAAAAATTTTTTTTGGGACTTAGTCATTTTTCCGTCGTTTATCAGACTTTCAGATAGGGGAATTGTCAGTGAGTGTTCTGATTTCAGTTCCAGAGCGATTCGCCCAATGAGTCATTGATATTTAGTCGTTTTCAGCCAATTTTCTGGATTTTTGAAAATTTCACTTTTTTGTGAAAATATCCACTAAATGAGGGAATAATATGTGTGAGAGTACCCCAGGAGAGTTCCAAATGTGTGTGGGTAGAATATATATCCCACGGAGGTAAAATTGAAAAAAGTTGAAAAATTTTTTTTTTTTGGACTTAGTCATTTTTCCGGCGTTTATCAGACTTTCAGATAAGGGAAATGTGAGTGAGCGTTCCGATTTCAGTTTCAGAGCGATTCGCCCAATGAGTCCTTGATATTTAGTCATTTTCAGCCAATTTTCTGGATTTTTGAAAATTTCACTTTTTTGTGAAAATATCCACTAAATGAGGGAATAATATGTGTGAGGGTACCCCAGGAGAGTTCCAAATGTGTGTGGGTAGAATATATATCACACGGGGGTAAAATTGAAAAAAGTTGAAAAATTTTTTTTTTTGGACTTAGTCATTTTTCCGTCGTTTATCAGACTTTCAGATAGGGGAATTGTCAGTGAGCGTTCCGATTTCAGTTCCAGAGCGATTTGCCCAATGAGTCCTTGATATTTAGTCGTTTTCAGCCAATTTTCTGGATTTTTAAAAATTTCACTTTTTTGTGAAAATATCGACTAAATGAGCCAATAATATGTGTGAGGGTACCCCAGGAGAGTTCCAAATGTGTGTTTGTAGAATATATATCCCACGGGGGTAAAATTGAAAAAAGTTGAAAAAATTTTTTATTTTTGGACTTAGTCATTTTTCCGGCGTTTATCAGACTTTCAGATAGGGGAAATGTCAGTGAGTGTTCCGATTTCAGTTCCAGAGCGATTCGCCCAATAAGTCCTTGATATTTAGTCGTTTTCAGCCAATTTTCTGGATTTTTGAAAATTTCACTTTTTTGTGAAAATATCCACTAAATGACGGAATAATATGTGTGAGGGTACCCAAGGAGAGTTCCAAATGTGTGTGGGTAGAATATGTATGCCACGGGGGTAAAATTGAAAAAAGTTGTAAAAAAATTTTTTTGGGACTTAGTCATTTTTCCGTCGTTTATCAGACTTTCAGATAGGGGAATTGTCAGTGAGTGTTCTGATTTCAGTTCCAGAGCGATTCGCCCAATGAGTCCTTGATATTTAGTCGTTTTCAGCCAATTTTCTGGATTTTTGAAAATTTCACTTTTTTGTGAAAATATCCACTAAATGAGGGAATAATATGTGTGAGAGTACCCCAGGAGAGTTCCAAATGTGTGTGGGTAGAATATATATCCCACGGAGGTAAAATTGAAAAAAGTTGAAAAATTTTTTTTTTTTGGACTTAGTCATTTTTCCGGCGTTTATCAGACTTTCAGATAAGGGAAATGTGAGTGAGCATTCCGATTTCAGTTTCAGAGCGATTCGCCCAATGAGTCCTTGATATTTAGTCATTTTCAGCCAATTTTCTGGATTTTTGAAAATTTCACTTTTTTGTGAAAATATCCACTAAATGAGGGAATAATATGTGTGAGGGTACCCCAGGAGAGTTCCAAATGTGTGTGGGTAGAATATATATCACACGGGGGTAAAATTGAAAAAAGTTGAAAAATTTTTTTTTTTGGACTTAGTCATTTTTCCGTCGTTTATCAGACTTTCAGATAGGGGAATTGTCAGTGAGCGTTCCGATTTCAGTTCCAGAGCGATTTGCCCAATGAGTCCTTGATATTTAGTCGTTTTCAGCCAATTTTCTGGATTTTTAAAAATTTCACTTTTTTGTGAAAATATCGACTAAATGAGGGAATAATATGTGTGAGGGTACCCCAGGAGAGTTCCAAATGTGTGTTTGTAGAATATATATCCCACGGGGGTAAAATTGAAAAAAGTTGTAAAAAAATTTTTTTGGGACTTAGTCATTTTTCCGTCGTTTATCAGACTTTCAGATAGGGGAATTGTCAGTGAGTGTTCTGATTTCAGTTCCAGAGCGATTCGCACAATGAGTCCTTGATATTTAGTCGTTTTCAGCCAATTTTCTGGATTTTTGAAAATTTCACTTTTTTGTGAAAATATCCACTAAATGAGGGAATAATATGTGTGAGGGTACCCCAGGAGAGTTCCAAATGTGTGTGGGTAGAATATATATCACACGGGGGTAAAATTGAAAAAAGTTGAAAAATTTTTTTTTTTGGACTTAGTCATTTTTCCGTCGTTTATCAGACTTTCAGATAAGGGAAATGTCAGTGAGCATTCCGATTTCAGTTCCAGAGCGATTCGCCCAATGAGTCCTTGATATTTAGTCGTTTTCAGCCAATTTTCTGGATTTTTGAAAATTTCACTTTTTTGTGAAAATATCCACTAAATGAGGGAATAATATGTGTGAGGGTACCCCAGGAGAGTTCCAAATGTGTGTGGGTAGAATATATATCACACGGGGGTAAAATTGAAAAAAGTTGAAAAAATTTTTTTTTTGGACTTAGTCATTTTTCCGTCGTTTATCAGACTTTCAGATAGGGGAATTGTCAGTGAGCGTTCCGATTTCAGTTCCAGAGCGATTTGCCCAATGAGTCCTTGATATTTAGTCGTTTTCAGCCAATTTTCTGGATTTTTAAAAATTTCACTTTTTTGTGAAAATATCGACTAAATGAGGGAATAATATGTGTGAGGGTACCCCAGGAGAGTTCCAAATGTGTGTTTGTAGAATATATATCCCACGGGGGTAAAATTGAAAAAAGTTGAAAAATTTTTTTATTTTTGGACTTAGTCATTTTTCCGGCGTTTATCAGACTTTCAGATAGGGGAAATGTCAGTGAGCGTTCCGATTTCAGTTCCAGAGCGATTCGCCCAATGAGTCCTTGATATTTAGTCGTTTTCAGCCAATTTTCTGGATTTTTAAAAATTTCACTTTTTTGTGAAAATATCGACTAAATGAGGGAATAATATGTGTGAGGGTACCCCAGGAGAGTTCCAAATGTGTGTTTGTAGAATATATATCCCACGGGGGTAAAATTGAAAAAAGTTGTAAAAAATTTTTTTTGGGACTTAGTCATTTTTCCGTCGTTTATCAGACTTTCAGATAGGGGAATTGTCAGTGAGTGTTCTGATTTCAGTTCCAGAGCGATTCGCCCAATGAGTCCTTGATATTTAGTCGTTTTCAGCCAATTTTCTGGATTTTTGAAAATTTCACTTTTTTGTGAAAATATCCACTAAATGAGGGAATAATATGTGTGAGAGTACCCCAGGAGAGTTCCAAATGTGTGTGGGTAGAATATATATCCCACGGAGGTAAAATTGAAAAAAGTTGAAAAATTTTTTTTTTTTGGACTTAGTCATTTTTCCGGCGTTTATCAGACTTTCAGATAAGGGAAATGTGAGTGAGCGTTCCGATTTCAGTTTCAGAGCGATTCGCCCAATGAGTCCTTGATATTTAGTCATTTTCAGCCAATTTTCTGGATTTTTGAAAATTTCACTTTTTTGTGAAAATATCCACTAAATGAGGGAATAATATGTGTGAGGGTACCCCAGGAGAGTTCCAAATGTGTGTGGGTAGAATATATATCACACGGGGGTAAAATTGAAAAAAGTTGAAAAATTTTTTTTTTTGGACTTAGTCATTTTTCCGTCGTTTATCAGACTTTCAGATAGGGGAATTGTCAGTGAGCGTTCCGATTTCAGTTCCAGAGCGATTTGCCCAATGAGTCCTTGATATTTAGTCGTTTTCAGCCAATTTTCTGGATTTTTAAAAATTTCACTTTTTTGTGAAAATATCGACTAAATGAGCCAATAATATGTGTGAGGGTACCCCAGGAGAGTTCCAAATGTGTGTTTGTAGAATATATATCCCACGGGGGTAAAATTGAAAAAAGTTGAAAAAATTTTTTATTTTTGGACTTAGTCATTTTTCCGGCGTTTATCAGACTTTCAGATAGGGGAAATGTCAGTGAGTGTTCCGATTTCAGTTCCAGAGCGATTCGCCCAATAAGTCCTTGATATTTAGTCGTTTTCAGCCAATTTTCTGGATTTTTGAAAATTTCACTTTTTTGTGAAAATATCCACTAAATGACGGAATAATATGTGTGAGGGTACCCAAGGAGAGTTCCAAATGTGTGTGGGTAGAATATGTATGCCACGGGGGTAAAATTGAAAAAAGTTGTAAAAAAATTTTTTTGGGACTTAGTCATTTTTCCGTCGTTTATCAGACTTTCAGATAGGGGAATTGTCAGTGAGTGTTCTGATTTCAGTTCCAGAGCGATTCGCCCAATGAGTCCTTGATATTTAGTCGTTTTCAGCCAATTTTCTGGATTTTTGAAAATTTCACTTTTTTGTGAAAATATCCACTAAATGAGGGAATAATATGTGTGAGAGTACCCCAGGAGAGTTCCAAATGTGTGTGGGTAGAATATATATCCCACGGAGGTAAAATTGAAAAAAGTTGAAAAATTTTTTTTTTTTGGACTTAGTCATTTTTCCGGCGTTTATCAGACTTTCAGATAAGGGAAATGTGAGTGAGCATTCCGATTTCAGTTTCAGAGCGATTCGCCCAATGAGTCCTTGATATTTAGTCATTTTCAGCCAATTTTCTGGATTTTTGAAAATTTCACTTTTTTGTGAAAATATCCACTAAATGAGGGAATAATATGTGTGAGGGTACCCCAGGAGAGTTCCAAATGTGTGTGGGTAGAATATATATCACACGGGGGTAAAATTGAAAAAAGTTGAAAAATTTTTTTTTTTGGACTTAGTCATTTTTCCGTCGTTTATCAGACTTTCAGATAGGGGAATTGTCAGTGAGCGTTCCGATTTCAGTTCCAGAGCGATTTGCCCAATGAGTCCTTGATATTTAGTCGTTTTCAGCCAATTTTCTGGATTTTTAAAAATTTCACTTTTTTGTGAAAATATCGACTAAATGAGGGAATAATATGTGTGAGGGTACCCCAGGAGAGTTCCAAATGTGTGTTTGTAGAATATATATCCCACGGGGGTAAAATTGAAAAAAGTTGTAAAAAAATTTTTTTGGGACTTAGTCATTTTTCCGTCGTTTATCAGACTTTCAGATAGGGGAATTGTCAGTGAGTGTTCTGATTTCAGTTCCAGAGCGATTCGCACAATGAGTCCTTGATATTTAGTCGTTTTCAGCCAATTTTCTGGATTTTTGAAAATTTCACTTTTTTGTGAAAATATCCACTAAATGAGGGAATAATATGTGTGAGGGTACCCCAGGAGAGTTCCAAATGTGTGTGGGTAGAATATATATCACACGGGGGTAAAATTGAAAAAAGTTGAAAAATTTTTTTTTTTGGACTTAGTCATTTTTCCGTCGTTTATCAGACTTTCAGATAAGGGAAATGTCAGTGAGCATTCCGATTTCAGTTCCAGAGCGATTCGCCCAATGAGTCCTTGATATTTAGTCGTTTTCAGCCAATTTTCTGGATTTTTGAAAATTTCACTTTTTTGTGAAAATATCCACTAAATGAGGGAATAATATGTGTGAGAGTACCCCAGGAGAGTTCCAAATGTGTGTGGGTAGAATATATATCCCACGGAGGTAAAATTGAAAAAAGTTGAAAAATTTTTTTTTTTTGGACTTAGTCATTTTTCTGGCATTTATCAGATTTTCAGATAAGGGAAATGTGAGTGAGCGCTCCGATTTCAGTTTCAGAGCGATTCGCCCAATAAGTCCTTGATATTTAGTCGTTTTCAGCCAATTTTCTTGATTTTTAAAAATTTCACTTTTTTGTGAAAATATCCACTAAATGAGGGAATAATATGTGTGAGGGTACCCCAGGAGAGTTTCAAATGTGTGTGGGTTGAATATATATCCCACAGGGGTAAAATTGAAAAAAGTTGAAAAATTTTTTTTTTTGGACTTAGTCATTTTTCCGGCGTTTATCAGACTTTCAGATAGGGGAAATGTGAGTGAGCGTTCCGATTTCAGTTTCAGAGCGATTCGCCCAATGAGTCCTTGATATTTAGTCATTTTCAGCCAATTTTCTGGATTTTTAAAAATTTCACTTTTTTGTGAAAATATCCACTAAATGAGGGAATAATATGTGTGAGGGTACCCCAGGAGAGTTTCAAATGTGTGTTTGTAGAATATATATCCCACAGGGGTAAAATTGAAAAAAGTTGAAAAATTTTTTTTTTTTGGACTTAGTCATTTTTCCGGCGTTTATCAGACTTTCAGATAGGGGAAATGTCAGTGAGCGTTCCGATTTCAGTTCCAGAGCGATTCGCCCAATAAGTCCTTGATATTTAGTCGTTTTCAGCCAATTTTCTGGATTTTTGAAAATTTCACTTTTTTGTGAAAATATCCACTAAATGAGGGAATAATATGTGTGAGGGTACCCCAGGAGAGTTCCAAATGTGTGTGGGTAGAATATATATCACACGGGGGTAAAATTGAAAAAAGTTGAAAAATTTTTTTTTTTGGACTTAGTCATTTTTCCGTCGTTTATCAGACTTTCAGATAGGGGAATTGTCAGTGAGCGTTCCGATTTCAGTTCCAGAGCGATTTGCCCAATGAGTCCTTGATATTTAGTCGTTTTCAGCCAATTTTCTGGATTTTTAAAAATTTCACTTTTTTGTGAAAATATCGACTAAATGAGGGAATAATATGTGTGAGGGTACCCCAGGAGAGTTCCAAATGTGTGTTTGTAGAATATATATCCCACGGGGGTAAAATTGAAAAAAGTTGTAAAAAAATTTTTTTGGGACTTAGTCATTTTTCCGTCGTTTATCAGACTTTCAGATAGGGGAATTGTCAGTGAGTGTTCTGATTTCAGTTCCAGAGCGATTCGCCCAATGAGTCCTTGATATTTAGTCGTTTTCAGCCAATTTTCTGGATTTTTGAAAATTTCACTTTTTTGTGAAAATATCCACTAAATGAGGGAATAATATGTGTGAGAGTACCCCAGGAGAGTTCCAAATGTGTGTGGGTAGAATATATATCCCACAGAGGTAAAATTGAAAAAAGTTGAAAAATTTTTTTTTTTTGGACTTAGTCATTTTTCTGGCGTTTATCAGATTTTCAGATAAGGGAAATGTGAGTGAGCGCTCCGATTTCAGTTTCAGAGCGATTCGCCCAATAAGTCCTTGATATTTAGTCGTTTTCAGCCAATTTTCTTGATTTTTAAAAATTTCACTTTTTTGTGAAAATATCCACTAAATGAGGGAATAATATGTGTGAGGGTACCCCAGGAGAGTTTCAAATGTGTGTGGGTTGAATATATATCCCACAGGGGTAAAATTGAAAAAAGTTGAAAAATTTTTTTTTTTGGACTTAGTCATTTTTCCGGCGTTTATCAGACTTTCAGATAGGGGAAATGTGAGTGAGCGTTCCGATTTCAGTTTCAGAGCGATTCGCCCAATGAGTCCTTGATATTTAGTCATTTTCAGCCAATTTTCTGGATTTTTAAAAATTTCACTTTTTTGTGAAAATATCCACTAAATGAGGGAATAATATGTGTGAGGGTACCCCAGGAGAGTTTCAAATGTGTGTTTGTAGAATATATATCCCACGGGGTAAAATTGAAAAAAGTTGAAAAATTTTTTTTTTTTGGACTTAGTCATTTTTCCGGCGTTTATCAGACTTTCAGATAGGGGAAATGTCAGTGAGCGTTCCGATTTCAGTTCCAGAGCGATTCGCCCAATAAGTCCTTGATATTTAGTCGTTTTCAGCCAATTTTCTGGATTTTTGAAAATTTCACTTTTTTGTGAAAATATCCACTAAATGAGGGAATAATATGTGTGAGGGTACCCCAGGAGAGTTCCAAATGTGTGTGGGTAGAATATATATCACACGGGGGTAAAATTGAAAAAAGTTGAAAAATTTTTTTTTTTGGACTTAGTCATTTTTCCGTCGTTTATCAGACTTTCAGATAGGGGAATTGTCAGTGAGCGTTCCGATTTCAGTTCCAGAGCGATTTGCCCAATGAGTCCTTGATATTTAGTCGTTTTCAGCCAATTTTCTGGATTTTTAAAAATTTCACTTTTTTGTGAAAATATCGACTAAATGAGGGAATAATATGTGTGGGGGTACCCCAGGAGAGTTCCAAATGTGTGTTTGTAGAATATATATCCCACGGGGGTAAAATTGAAAAAAGTTGTAAAAAAATTTTTTTGGGACTTAGTCATTTTTCCGTCGTTTATCAGACTTTCAGATAGGGGAATTGTCAGTGAGTGTTCTGATTTCAGTTCCAGAGCGATTCGCCCAATGAGTCCTTGATATTTAGTCGTTTTCAGCCAATTTTCTGGATTTTTGAAAATTTCACTTTTTTGTGAAAATATCCACTAAATGAGGGAATAATATGTGTGAGAGTACCCCAGGAGAGTTCCAAATGTGTGTGGGTAGAATATATATCCCACAGAGGTAAAATTGAAAAAAGTTGAAAAATTTTTTTTTTTTGGACTTAGTCATTTTTCTGGCGTTTATCAGATTTTCAGATAAGGGAAATGTGAGTGAGCGCTCCGATTTCAGTTTCAGAGCGATTCGCCCAATAAGTCCTTGATATTTAGTCGTTTTCAGCCAATTTTCTTGATTTTTAAAAATTTCACTTTTTTGTGAAAATATCCACTAAATGAGGGAATAATATGTGTGAGGGTACCCCAGGAGAGTTTCAAATGTGTGTGGGTTGAATATATATCCCACAGGGGTAAAATTGAAAAAAGTTGAAAAATTTTTTTTTTTGGACTTAGTCATTTTTCCGGCGTTTATCAGACTTTCAGATAGGGGAAATGTGAGTGAGCGTTCCGATTTCAGTTTCAGAGCGATTCGCCCAATGAGTCCTTGATATTTAGTCATTTTCAGCCAATTTTCTGGATTTTTAAAAATTTCACTTTTTTGTGAAAATATCCACTAAATGAGGGAATAATATGTGTGAGGGTACCCCAGGAGAGTTTCAAATGTGTGTTTGTAGAATATATATCCCACAGGGGTAAAATTGAAAAAAGTTGAAAAATTTTTTTTTTTTGGACTTAGTCATTTTTCCGGCGTTTATCAGACTTTCAGATAGGGGAAATGTCAGTGAGCGTTCCGATTTCAGTTCCAGAGCGATTCGCCCAATAAGTCCTTGATATTTAGTCGTTTTCAGCCAATTTTCTGGATTTTTGAAAATTTCACTTTTTTGTGAAAATATCCACTAAATGAGGGAATAATATGTGTGAGGGTACCCCAGGAGAGTTCCAAATGTGTGTTTGTAGAATATATATCCCACGGGGGTAAAATTGAAAAAAGTTGAAAAATTTTTTTATTTTTGGACTTAGTCATTTTTCCGGCATTTATCAGACTTTCAGATAGGGGAAATGTCAGTGAGTGTTCTGATTTCAGTTCCAGAGCGATTCGCCCAATGAGTCCTTGATATTTAGTCGTTTTCAGCCAATTTTCTGGATTTTTGAAAATTTCACTTTTTTGTGAAAATATCCACTAAATGAGGGAATAATATGTGTGAGAGTACCCCAGGAGAGTTCCAAATGTGTGTGGGTAGAATATATATCCCACGGAGGTAAAATTGAAAAAAGTTGAAAAATTTTTTTTTTTTGGACTTAGTCATTTTTCCGGCGTTTATCAGACTTTCAGATAAGGGAAATGTGAGTGAGCGTTCCGATTTCAGTTTCAGAGCGATTCGCCCAATGAGTCCTTGATATTTAGTCATTTTCAGCCAATTTTCTGGATTTTTGAAAATTTCACTTTTTTGTGAAAATATCCACTAAATGAGGGAATAATATGTGTGAGGGTACCCCAGGAGAGTTCCAAATGTGTGTGGGTAGAATATATATCACACGGGGGTAAAATTGAAAAAAGTTGAAAAAATTTTTTTTTTTGGACTTAGTCATTTTTCTGGCGTTTATCAGATTTTCAGATAAGGGAAATGTGAGTGAGCGCTCCGATTTCAGTTTCAGAGCGATTCGCCCAATAAGTCCTTGATATTTAGTCGTTTTCAGCCAATTTTCTTGATTTTTAAAAATTTCACTTTTTTGTGAAAATATCCACTAAATGAGGGAATAATATGTGTGAGGGTACCCCAGGAGAGTTTCAAATGTGTGTGGGTTGAATATATATCCCACAGGGGTAAAATTGAAAAAAGTTGAAAAATTTTTTTTTTTGGACTTAGTCATTTTTCCGGCGTTTATCAGACTTTCAGATAGGGGAAATGTGAGTGAGCGTTCCGATTTCAGTTTCAGAGCGATTCGCCCAATGAGTCCTTGATATTTAGTCATTTTCAGCCAATTTTCTGGATTTTTAAAAATTTCACTTTTTTGTGAAAATATCCACTAAATGAGGGAATAATATGTGTGAGGGTACCCCAGGAGAGTTTCAAATGTGTGTTTGTAGAATATATATCCCACAGGGGTAAAATTGAAAAAAGTTGAAAAATTTTTTTTTTTTGGACTTAGTCATTTTTCCGGCGTTTATCAGACTTTCAGATAGGGGAAATGTCAGTGAGCGTTCCGATTTCAGTTCCAGAGCGATTCGCCCAATAAGTCCTTGATATTTAGTCGTTTTCAGCCAATTTTCTGGATTTTTGAAAATTTCACTTTTTTGTGAAAATATCCACTAAATGAGGGAATA
Source organism: Phyllobates terribilis (assembly GCF_046119375.1). Lineage (NCBI taxonomy): Eukaryota > Metazoa > Chordata > Amphibia > Anura > Dendrobatidae > Phyllobates > Phyllobates terribilis. The sequence continues at coordinate 7,612,483 of NW_027362805.1, read as the reverse complement.
ATATGTGTGAGGGTACCCCAGGAGAGTTCCAAATGTGTGTGGGTAGAATATATATCACACGGGGGTAAAATTGAAAAAAGTTGAAAAAATTTTTTTTTTGGACTTAGTCATTTTTCCGTCGTTTATCAGACTTTCAGATAGGGGAATTGTCAGTGAGCGTTCCGATTTCAGTTCCAGAGCGATTTGCCCAATGAGTCCTTGATATTTAGTCGTTTTCAGCCAATTTTCTGGATTTTTAAAAATTTCACTTTTTTGTGAAAATATCGACTAAATGAGGGAATAATATGTGTGAGGGTACCCCAGGAGAGTTCCAAATGTGTGTTTGTAGAATATATATCCCACGGGGGTAAAATTGAAAAAAGTTGAAAAATTTTTTTATTTTTGGACTTAGTCATTTTTCCGGCGTTTATCAGACTTTCAGATAGGGGAAATGTCAGTGAGCGTTCCGATTTCAGTTCCAGAGCGATTCGCCCAATGAGTCCTTGATATTTAGTCGTTTTCAGCCAATTTTCTGGATTTTTAAAAATTTCACTTTTTTGTGAAAATATCGACTAAATGAGGGAATAATATGTGTGAGGGTACCCCAGGAGAGTTCCAAATGTGTGTTTGTAGAATATATATCCCACGGGGGTAAAATTGAAAAAAGTTGTAAAAAATTTTTTTTGGGACTTAGTCATTTTTCCGTCGTTTATCAGACTTTCAGATAGGGGAATTGTCAGTGAGTGTTCTGATTTCAGTTCCAGAGCGATTCGCCCAATGAGTCCTTGATATTTAGTCGTTTTCAGCCAATTTTCTGGATTTTTGAAAATTTCACTTTTTTGTGAAAATATCCACTAAATGAGGGAATAATATGTGTGAGGGTACCCCAGGAGAGTTCCAAATGTGTGTGGGTAGAATATATATCACACGGGGGTAAAATTGAAAAAAGTTGAAAAATTTATTTTTTTGGACTTAGTCATTTTTCCGTCGTTTATCAGACTTTCAGATAGGGGAATTGTCAGTGAGCATTCCGATTTCAGTTCCAGAGCAATTTGCCCAATGAGTCCTTGATATTTAGTCGTTTTCAGCCAATTTTCTGGATTTTTAAAAATTTCACTTTTTTGTGAAAATATCGACTAAATGAGGGAATAATATGTGTGAGGGTACCCCAGGAGAGTTCCAAATGTGTGTTTGTAGAATATATATCCCACGGGGGTAAAATTGAAAAAAGTTGAAAAATTTTTTTTTTTTGGACTTAGTCATTTTTCCGTCGTTTATCAGACTTTCAGATAGGGGAATTGTCAGTGAGCGTTCCGATTTCAGTTCCAGAGCGATTTGCCCAATGAGTCCTTGATATTTAGTCGTTTTCAGCCAATTTTCTGGATTTTTAAAAATTTCACTTTTTTGTGAAAATATCGACTAAATGAGGGAATAATATGTGTGAGGGTACCCCAGGAGAGTTCCAAATGTGTGTTTGTAGAATATATATCCCACGGGGGTAAAATTGAAAAAAGTTGAAAAATTTTTTTATTTTTGGACTTAGTCATTTTTCCGGCATTTATCAGACTTTCAGATAGGGGAAATGTCAGTGAGCGTTCCGATTTCAGTTCCAGAGTGTTTTGCCCAATGAGTCCTTGATATTTAGTCATTTTCAGCCAATTTTCTGGATTTTTAAAAATTTCACTTTTTTGTGAAAATATCCACTAAATGAGGGAATAATATGTGTGAGGGTACCCCAGGAGAGTTTCAAATGTGTGTTTGTAGAATATATATCCCACAGGGGTAAAATTGAAAAAAGTTAAAAAATTTTTTTTTTTTGGACTTAGTCATTTTTCCGGCGTTTATCAGACTTTCAGATAGGGGAATTGTCAGTGAGTGTTCTGATTTCAGTTCCAGAGCGATTCGCCCAATGAGTCCTTGATATTTAGTCGTTTTCAGCCAATTTTCTGGATTTTTGAAAATTTCACTTTTTTGTGAAAATATCCACTAAATGAGGGAATAATATGTGTGAGAGTACCCCAGGAGAGTTCCAAATGTGTGTGGGTAGAATATATATCCCACGGAGGTAAAATTGAAAAAAGTTGAAAAATTTTTTTTTTTTGGACTTAGTCATTTTTCCGGCGTTTATCAGACTTTCAGATAAGGGAAATGTGAGTGAGCGTTCCGATTTCAGTTTCAGAGCGATTCGCCCAATGAGTCCTTGATATTTAGTCATTTTCAGCCAATTTTCTGGATTTTTGAAAATTTCACTTTTTTGTGAAAATATCCACTAAATGAGGGAATAATATGTGTGAGGGTACCCCAGGAGAGTTCCAAATGTGTGTGGGTAGAATATATATCACACGGGGGTAAAATTGAAAAAAGTTGAAAAATTTTTTTTTTTGGACTTAGTCATTTTTTCGTCGTTTATCAGACTTTCAGATAGGGGAATTGTCAGTGAGCGTTCCGATTTCAGTTCCAGAGCGATTTGCCCAATGAGTCCTTGATATTTAGTCGTTTTCAGCCAATTTTCTGGATTTTTAAAAATTTCACTTTTTTGTGAAAATATCGACTAAATGAGCCAATAATATGTGTGAGGGTACCCCAGGAGAGTTCCAAATGTGTGTTTGTAGAATATATATCCCACGGGGGTAAAATTGAAAAAAGTTGAAAAATTTTTTTATTTTTGGACTTAGTCATTTTTCCGGCGTTTATCAGACTTTCAGATAGGGGAAATGTCAGTGAGCGTTCCGATTTCAGTTCCAGAGCGATTCGCCCAATGAGTCCTTGATATTTAGTCGTTTTCAGCCAATTTTCTGGATTTTTAAAAATTTCACTTTTTTGTGAAAATATCGACTAAATGAGGGAATAATATGTGTGAGGGTACCCCAGGAGAGTTCCAAATGTGTGTTTGTAGAATATATATCCCACGGGGGTAAAATTGAAAAAAGTTGTAAAAAAATTTTTTTGGGACTTAGTCATTTTTCCGTCGTTTATCAGACTTTCAGATAGGGGAATTGTCAGTGAGTGTTCTGATTTCAGTTCCAGAGCGATTCGCCCAATGAGTCCTTGATATTTAGTCGTTTTCAGCCAATTTTCTGGATTTTTGAAAATTTCACTTTTTTGTGAAAATATCCACTAAATGAGGGAATAATATGTGTGAGGGTACCCCAGGAGAGTTCCAAATGTGTGTGGGTAGAATATATATCACACGGGGGTAAAATTGAAAAAAGTTGAAAAATTTTTTTTTTTGGACTTAGTCATTTTTCCGTCGTTTATCAGACTTTCAGATAGGGGAAATGTCAGTGAGCATTCCGATTTCAGTTCCAGAGCGATTCGCCCAATGAGTCCTTGATATTTAGTCATTTTCAGCCAATTTTCTGGATTTTTGAAAATTTCACTTTTTTGTGAAAATATCCACTAAATGAGGGAATAATATGTGTGAGGGTACCCCAGGAGAGTTCCAAATGAGTGTGGGTAGAATATATATCACACGGGGGTAAAATTGAAAAAAGTTGAAAAATTTTTTTTTTTTGGACTTAGTCATTTTTCCGTCGTTTATCAGACTTTCAGATAGGGGAAATGTCAGTGAGCATTCCGATTTCAGTTCCAGAGCGATTCGCCAATGAGTCCTTGATATTTAGTCGTTTTCAGCCAATTTTCTGGATTTTTGAAAATTTCACTTTTTTGTGAAAATATCCACTAAATGAGGGAATAATATGTGTGAGGGTACCCCAGGAGAGTTCCAAATGTGTGTGGGTAGAATATATATCACACGGGGGTAAAATTGAAAAAAGTTGAAAAATTTTTTTTTTTGGACTTAGTCATTTTTCCGTCGTTTATCAGACTTTCAGATAGGGGAATTGTCAGTGAGCGTTCCGATTTCAGTTCCAGAGCGATTTGCCCAATGAGTCCTTGATATTTAGTCGTTTTCAGCCAATTTTCTGGATTTTTAAAAATTTCACTTTTTTGTGAAAATATCGACTAAATGAGGGAATAATATGTGTGAGGGTACCCCAGGAGAGTTCCAAATGTGTATTTGTAGAATATATATCCCACGGGGGTAAAATTGAAAAAAGTTGAAAAATTTTTTTATTTTTGGACTTAGTCATTTTTCCGGCATTTATCAGACTTTCAGATAGGGGAAATGTCAGTGAGTGTTCCGATTTCAGTTCCAGAGCGATTCGCCCAATGAGTCCTTGATATTTAGTCGTTTTCAGCCAATTTTCTGGATTTTTAAAAATTTCACTTTTTTGTGAAAATATCGACTAAATGAGGGAATAATATGTGTGAGGGTACCCCAGGAGAGTTCCAAATGTGTGTTTGTAGAATATATATCCCACGGGGGTAAAATTGAAAAAAGTTGTAAAAAAATTTTTTTGGGACTTAGTCATTTTTCCGTCGTTTATCAGACTTTCAGATAGGGGAATTGTCAGTGAGTGTTCTGATTTCAGTTCCAGAGCGATTCGCCCAATGAGTCCTTGATATTTAGTCGTTTTCAGCCAATTTTCTGGATTTTTGAAAATTTCACTTTTTTGTGAAAATATCCACTAAATGAGGGAATAATATGTGTGAGGGTACCCCAGGAGAGTTCCAAATGTGTGTGGGTAGAATATATATCACACGGGGGTAAAATTGAAAAAAGTTGAAAAATTTTTTTTTTTGGACTTAGTCATTTTTCCGTCGTTTATCAGACTTTCAGATAGGGGAAATGTCAGTGAGCATTCCGATTTCAGTTCCAGAGCGATTCGCCCAATGAGTCCTTGATATTTAGTCATTTTCAGCCAATTTTCTGGATTTTTGAAAATTTCACTTTTTTGTGAAAATATCCACTAAATGAGGGAATAATATGTGTGAGGGTACCCCAGGAGAGTTCCAAATGAGTGTGGGTAGAATATATATCACACGGGGGTAAAATTGAAAAAAGTTGAAAAATTTTTTTTTTTGGACTTAGTCATTTTTCCGTCGTTTATCAGACTTTCAGATAGGGGAAATGTCAGTGAGCATTCCGATTTCAGTTCCAGAGCGATTCGCCAATGAGTCCTTGATATTTAGTCGTTTTCAGACAATTTTCTGGATTTTTGAAAATTTCACTTTTTTGTGAAAATATCCACTAAATGAGGGAATAATATGTGTGAGGGTACCCCAGGAGAGTTCCAAATGTGTGTGGGTAGAATATATATCACACGGGGGTAAAATTGAAAAAAGTTGAAAAAATTTTTTTTTTGGACTTAGTCATTTTTCCGTCGTTTATCAGACTTTCAGATAGGGGAATTGTCAGTGAGCGTTCCGATTTCAGTTCCAGAGCGATTTGCCCAAGGAGTCCTTGATATTTAGTCGTTTTCAGCCAATTTTCTGGATTTTTAAAAATTTCACTTTTTTGTGAAAATATCGACTAAATGAGGGAATAATATGTGTGAGGGTACCCCAGGAGAGTTCCAAACGTGTGTTTGTAGAATATATATCCCACGGGGGTAAAATTGAAAAAAGTTGAAAAATTTTTTTATTTTTGGACTTAGTCATTTTTCCGGCGTTTATCAGACTTTCAGATAGGGGAAATGTCAGTGAGCGTTCCGATTTCAGTTCCAGAGCGATTCGCCCAATGAGTCCTTGATATTTAGTCGTTTTCAGCCAATTTTCTGGATTTTTAAAAATTTCACTTTTTTGTGAAAATATCGACTAAATGAGGGAATAATATGTGTGAGGGTACCCCAGGAGAGTTCCAAATGTGTGTTTGTAGAATATATATCCCACGGGGGTAAAATTGAAAAAAGTTGTAAAAAATTTTTTTGGGGACTTAGTCATTTTTCCGTCGTTTATCAGACTTTCAGATAGGGGAATTGTCAGTGAGTGTTCTGATTTCAGTTCCAGAGCGATTCGCCCAATGAGTCCTTGATATTTAGTCGTTTTCAGCCAATTTTCTGGATTTTTGAAAATTTCACTTTTTTGTGAAAATATCCACTAAATGAGGGAATAATATGTGTGAGAGTACCCCAGGAGAGTTCCAAATGTGTGTGGGTAGAATATATATCCCACGGAGGTAAAATTGAAAAAAGTTGAAAAATTTTTTTTTTTTGGACTTAGTCATTTTTCCGGCGTTTATCAGACTTTCAGATAAGGGAAATGTGAGTGAGCGTTCCGATTTCAGTTTCAGAGCGATTCGCCCAATGAGTCCTTGATATTTAGTCATTTTCAGCCAATTTTCTGGATTTTTGAAAATTTCACTTTTTTGTGAAAATATCCACTAAATGAGGGAATAATATGTGTGAGGGTACCCCAGGAGAGTTCCAAATGTGTGTGGGTAGAATATATATCACACGGGGGTAAAATTGAAAAAAGTTGAAAAATTTTTTTTTTTGGACTTAGTCATTTTTCCGTCGTTTATCAGACTTTCAGATAGGGGAATTGTCAGTGAGCGTTCCGATTTCAGTTCCAGAGCGATTTGCCCAATGAGTCCTTGATATTTAGTCGTTTTCAGCCAATTTTCTGGATTTTTAAAAATTTCACTTTTTTGTGAAAATATCGACTAAATGAGCCAATAATATGTGTGAGGGTACCCCAGGAGAGTTCCAAATGTGTGTTTGTAGAATATATATCCCACGGGGGTAAAATTGAAAAAAGTTGAAAAAATTTTTTATTTTTGGACTTAGTCATTTTTCCGGCGTTTATCAGACTTTCAGATAGGGGAATTGTCAGTGAGTGTTCTGATTTCAGTTCCAGAGCGATTCGCCCAATGAGTCCTTGATATTTAGTCGTTTTCAGCCAATTTTCTGGATTTTTGAAAATTTCACTTTTTTGTGAAAATATCCACTAAATGAGGGAATAATATGTGTGAGAGTACCCCAGGAGAGTTCCAAATGTGTGTGGGTAGAATATATATCCCACGGAGGTAAAATTGAAAAAAGTTGAAAAATTTTTTTTTTTTGGATTTAGTCATTTTTCCGGCGTTTATCAGACTTTCAGATAAGGGAAATGTGAGTGAGCATTCCGATTTCAGTTTCAGAGCGATTTGCCCAATGAGTCCTTGATATTTAGTCGTTTTCAGCCAATTTTCTGGATTTTTAAAAATTTCACTTTTTTGTGAAAATATCGACTAAATGAGGGAATAATATCTGTGAGGGTACCCCAGGAGAGTTCCAAATGTGTGTTTGTAGAATATATATCCCACGGGGGTAAAATTGAAAAAAGTTGTAAAAAAATTTTTTTGGGACTTAGTCATTTTTCCGTCGTTTATCAGACTTTCAGATAGGGGAATTGTCAGTGAGTGTTCTGATTTCAGTTCCAGAGCGATTCGCACAATGAGTCCTTGATATTTAGTCGTTTTCAGCCAATTTTCTGGATTTTTGAAAATTTCACTTTTTTGTGAAAATATCCACTAAATGAGGGAATAATATGTGTGAGGGTACCCCAGGAGAGTTCCAAATGTGTGTGGGTAGAATATATATCACACGGGGGTAAAATTGAAAAAAGTTGAAAAATTTTTTTTTTTGGACTTAGTCATTTTTCCGTCGTTTATCAGACTTTCAGATAGGGGAAATGTCAGTGAGCATTCCGATTTCAGTTCCAGAGCGATTCGCAAAATGAGTCCTTGATATTTAGTCATTTTCAGCCAATTTTCTGGATTTTTGAAAATTTCACTTTTTTGTGAAAATATCCACTAAATGAGGGAATAATATGTGTGAGGGTACCCCAGGAGAGTTCCAAATGTGTGTGGGTAGAATATATATCACACGGGGGTAAAATTGAAAAAAGTTGAAAAATTTTTTTTTTTGGACTTAGTCATTTTTCCGTCGTTTATCAGACTTTCAGATAGGGGAAATGTCAGTGAGCATTCCGATTTCAGTTCCAGAGCGATTCGCCAATGAGTCCTTGATATTTAGTCGTTTTCAGCCAATTTTCTGGATTTTTGAAAATTTCACTTTTTTGTGAAAATATCCACTAAATGAGGGAATAATATGTGTGAGGGTACCCCAGGAGAGTTCCAAATGTGTGTGGGTAGAATATATATCACACGGGGGTAAAATTGAAAAAAGTTGAAAAATTTTTTTTTTTGGACTTAGTCATTTTTCCGACGTTTATCAGACTTTCAGATAGGGGAATTGTCAGTGAGCGTTCCGATTTCAGTTCCAGAGCGATTTGCCCAATGAGTCCTTGATATTTAGTCGTTTTCAGCCAATTTTCTGGATTTTTAAAAATTTCACTTTTTTGTGAAAATATCGACTAAATGAGGGAATAATATGTGTGAGGGTACCCCAGGAGAGTTCCAAATGTGTGTTTGTAGAATATATATCCCACGGGGGTAAAATTGAAAAAAGTTGAAAAATTTTTTTATTTTTGGACTTAGTCATTTTTCCGGCGTTTATCAGACTTTCAGATAGGGGAAATGTCAGTGAGCGTTCCGATTTCAGTTCCAGAGCGATTCGCCCAATGAGTCCTTGATATTTAGTCGTTTTCAGCCAATTTTCTGGATTTTTAAAAATTTCACTTTTTTGTGAAAATATCCACTAAATGAGGGAATAATATGTGTGAGGGTACCCCAGGAGAGTTCCAAATGTGTGTTTGTAGAATATATATCCCACGGGGGTAAAATTGAAAAAAGTTGTAAAAAAATTTTTTTGGGACTTAGTCATTTTTCCGTCGTTTATCAGACTTTCAGATAGGGGAATTGTCAGTGAGTGTTCTGATTTCAGTTCCAGAGCGATTCGCCCAATGAGTCCTTGATATTTAGTCGTTTTCAGCCAATTTTCTGGATTTTTGAAAATTTCACTTTTTTGTGAAAATATCCACTAAATGAGGGAATAATATGTGTGAGAGTACCCCAGGAGAGTTCCAAATGTGTGTGGGTAGAATATATATCCCACGGAGGTAAAATTGAAAAAAGTTGAAAAATTTTTTTTTTTTGGACTTAGTCATTTTTCCGGTGTTTATCAGACTTTCAGATAAGGGAAATGTGAGTGAGCGTTCCGATTTCAGTTTCAGAGCGATTCGCCCAATGAGTCCTTGATATTTAGTCATTTTCAGCCAATTTTCTGGATTTTTGAAAATTTCACTTTTTTGTGAAAATATCCACTAAATGAGGGAATAATATGTGTGAGGGTACCCCAGGAGAGTTCCAAATGTGTGTGGGTAGAATATATATCACACGGGGGTAAAATTGAAAAAAGTTGAAAAATTTTTTTTTTTGGACTTAGTCATTTTTCCGTCGTTTCTCAGACTTTCAGATAGGGGAATTGTCAGTGAGCGTTCCGATTTCAGTTCCAGAGCGATTTGCCCAATGAGTCCTTGATATTTAGTCGTTTTCAGCCAATTTTCTGGATTTTTAAAAATTTCACTTTTTTGTGAAAATATCGACTAAATGAGGGAATAATATGTGTGAGGGTACCCCAGGAGAGTTCCAAATGTGTGTTTGTAGAATATATATCCCACAGGGGTAAAATTGAAAAAAGTTGTAAAAAAATTTTTTTGGGACTTAGTCATTTTTCCGTCGTTTATCAGACTTTCAGATAGGGGAATTGTCAGTGAGTGTTCTGATTTCAGTTCCAGAGCGATTCGCCCAATGAGTCCTTGATATTTAGTCGTTTTCAGCCAATTTTCTGGATTTTTGAAAATTTCACTTTTTTGTGAAAATATCCACTAAATGAGGGAATAATATGTGTGAGGGTACCCCAGGAGAGTTCCAAATGTGTGTGGGTAGAATATATATCACACGGGGGTAAAATTGAAAAAAGTTGAAAAATTTTTTTTTTTGGACTTAGTCATTTTTCCGTCGTTTATCAGACTTTCAGATAGGGGAAATGTCAGTGAGCATTCCGATTTCAGTTCCAGAGCGATTCGCCCAATGAGTCCTTGATATTTAGTCATTTTCAGCCAATTTTCTGGATTTTTGAAAATTTCACTTTTTTGGGAAAATATCCACTAAATGACGGAATAATATGTGTGAGGGTACCCAAGGAGAGTTCCAAATGTGTGTGGGTAGAATATGTATCCCACGGGGGTAAAATTGAAAAAAGTTGAAAAAAACTTTTTTTGGGACTTAGTCATTTTTCCGTCGTTTATCAGACTTTCAGATAGGGGAATTGTCAGTGAGCGTTCCGATTTCAGTTCCAGAGCGATTCACCCAATGAGTCGTTTTCATTTATTTAGTCGTTTTCAGCCAATTTTCTGGATTTTTGAAAATTTCACTTTTTTGTGAAAATATCCACTAAATGAGGGAATAATATGTGTGAGGGTACCCCAGGAGAGTTCCAAATGTGTGTGGGTAGAATATAGATCCCACGGAGGTAAAATTGAAAAAAGTTGAAAAATTTTTTTTTTTTGGACTTAGTCATTTTTCCGGCGTTTATCAGACTTTCAGATAGGGGAAATGTCAGTGAGCGTTCCGATTTCAGTTTCAGAGTGATTCGCCCAATGAGTCCTTGATATTTAGTCATTTTCAGCCAATTTTCTAGATTTTTAAAAATTTCACTTTTTTGTGAAAATATCCACTAAATGAGGGAATAATATGTGTGAGGGTACCCCAGGAGAGTTCCAAATGTGTGTGGGTAGAATATATATCCCACGGGGGTAAAATTGAAAAAAGTTGAAAAAATTTTTTTTTTGGACTTAGTCATATTTCCGGCGTTTATCAGACTTTCAGATAGGGGAAATGTCAGTGAGCGTTCCGATTTCAGTTCCAGAGTGTTTTGCCCAATGAGTCCTTGATATTTAGTCATTTTCAGCCAATTTTCTGGATTTTAAAAAATTTCACTTTTTTGTGAAAATATCCACTAAATGAGGGAATAATACGTGTGAGGGTCCCCAGGAGAGTTCCAAATGTGTGTTTGTAGAATATATATCCCACAGGGGTAAAATTGAAATAAGTTGAAAAAATTTTTTTTTTTGGATTGTCATTTTTCCGGCGTTTATCAGACTTTCAGATAGGGGAAATGTCAGTGAGCATTCCGATTTCAGTTCCAGAGCGATTCGCCAATGAGTCCTTGATATTTAGTCGTTTTCAGCCAATTTTCTGGATTTTTAAAAATTTCACTTTTTTGTGAAAATATCGACTAAATGAGGGAATAATATGTGTGAGGGTACCCCAGGAGAGTTCCAAATGTGTGTTTGTAGAATATATATCCCACGGGGGTAAAATTGAAAAAAGTTGAAAATTTTTTTTATTTTTGGACTTAGTCATTTTTCCGGCATTTATCAGACTTTCAGATAGGGGAAATGTCAGTGAGCGTTCCGATTTCAGTTCCAGAGCGATTCGCCCAATGAGTCCTTGATATTTAGTCGTTTTCAGCCAATTTTCTGGATTTTTAAAAATTTCACTTTTTTGTGAAAATATCGACTAAATGAGGGAATAATATGTGTGAGGGTACCCCAGGAGAGTTCCAAATGTGTGTTTGTAGAATATATATCCCACGGGGGTAAAATTGAAAAAAGTTGTAAAAAAATTTTTTTGGGACTTAGTCATTTTTCCGTCGTTTATCAGACTTTCAGATAGGGGAATTGTCAGTGAGTGTTCTGATTTCAGTTCCAGAGCGATTCGCCCAATGAGTCCTTGATATTTAGTCATTTTCAGCCAATTTTCTGGATTTTTGAAAATTTCACTTTTTTGTGAAAATATCCACTAAATGAGGGAATAATATGTGTGAGAGTACCCCAGGAGAGTTCCAAATGTGTGTGGGTAGAATATATATCACACGGGGGTAAAATTGAAAAAAGTTGAAAAATTTTTTTTTTTGGACTTAGTCATTTTTCCGTCGTTTATCAGACTTTCAGATACGGGAAATGTCAGTGAGCATTTCGATTTCAGTTCCAGAGCGATTCGCCAATGAGTCCTTGATATTTAGTCATTTTCAGCCAATTTTCTGGATTTTTGAAAATTTCACTTTTTTGTGAAAATATCCACTAAATGACGGAATAATATGTGTGAGGGTACCCAAGGAGAGTTCCAAATGTGTGTGGGTAGAATATGTATCCCACGGGGGTAAAATTGAAAAAAGTTGAAAAAATTTTTTTTTGGGACTTAGTCATTTTTCCATCGTTTATCAGACTTTCAGATAGGGGAATTGTCAGTAAGCGTTCCGATTTCAGTTCCAGAGCGATTCGCCCAATGAGTCCTTGATATTTAGTCGTTTTCAGCCAATTTTCTGGATTTTTGAAAATTTCACTTTTTTGTGAAAATATCCACTAAATGAGGGAATAATATGTGTGAGGGTACCCCAGGAGAGTTCCAAATGTGTGTGGGTAGAATATATATCCCACGGAGGTAAAATTGAAAAAAGTTGAAAAAATTTTTTTTTTTGGACTTAGTCATTTTTCCGGCGTTTATCAGACTTTCAGATAGGGGAAATGTCAGTGAGCATTCCGATTTCAGTTCCAGAGCGATTCGCCAATGAGTCCTTGATATTTAGTCGTTTTCAGCCAATTTTCTGGATTTTTGAAAATTTCACTTTTTTGTGAAAATATCCACTAAATGACGGAATAATATGTGTGAGGGTACCCAAGGAGAGTTCCAAATGTGTGTGGGTAGAATATGTATCAGACGGGGGTAAAATTGAAAAAAGTTGAAAAAAAATTTTTTGGGGACTTAGTCATTTTTCCGTCGTTTATCAGACTTTCAGATAGGGGAATTGTGTGTAAGCGTTCCAATTTCAGTTCCAGAGCGATTCGCCCAATGAGTCCTTGATATTTAGTCGTTTTCAGCCAATTTTCTGGATTTTTGAAAATTTCACTTTTTTGTGAAAATATCCACTAAATGAGGGAATAATATGTGTGAGGGTACCCCAGGAGAGTTTCACATGTGTGTGGGTTGAATATATTTCCCACAGGGGTAAAATTGAAAAAAGTTGAAAAATTTTTTTTTTTGGACTTAGTCATTTTTCCGGCGTTTATCAGACTTTCAGATAGGGGAAATGTGAGTGAGCGTTCCGATTTCAGTTCCAGAGCGATTCGCCCAATGAGTCCTTGATATTTAGTCGTTTTCAGCCAATTTTCTGGATTTTTAAAAATTTCACTTTTTTGTGAAAATATCGACTAAATGAGGGAATAATATGTGTGAGGGTACCCCAGGAGAGTTCCAAATGTGTGTTTGTAGAATATATATCCCACAGGGGTAAAATTGAAAAAAGTTGTAAAAAAATTTTTTTGGGACTTAGTCATTTTTCCGTCGTTTATCAGACTTTCAGATAGGGGAATTGTCAGTGAGTGTTCTGATTTCAGTTCCAGAGCGATTTGCCCAATGAGTCCTTGATATTTAGTCGTTTTCAGCCAATTTTCTGGATTTTTGAAAATTTCACTTTTTTGTGAAAATATCCACTAAATGACGGAATAATATGTGTGAGGGTACCCCAGGAGAGTTCCAAATGTGTGTGGGTAGAATATATATCACACGGGGGTAAAATTGAAAAAAGTTGAAAAATTTTTTTTTTTTGGACTTAGTCATTTTTCCGTCGTTTATCAGACTTTCAGATAGGGGAAATGTCAGTGAGCATTCCGATTTCAGTTCCAGAGCGATTCGCCCAATGAGTCCTTGATATTTAGTCATTTTCAGCCAATTTTCTGGATTTTTGAAAATTTCACTTTTTTGGGAAAATATCCACTAAATGACGGAATAATATGTGTGAGGGTACCCAAGGAGAGTTCCAAATGTGTGTGGGTAGAATATGTATCCCACGGGGGTAAAATTGAAAAAAGTTGAAAAAAACTTTTTTTGGGACTTAGTCATTTTTCCGTCGTTTATCAGACTTTCAGATAGGGGAATTGTCAGTGAGCGTTCCGATTTCAGTTCCAGAGCGATTCACCCAATGAGTCGTTTTCATTTATTTAGTCGTTTTCAGCCAATTTTCTGGATTTTTGAAAATTTCACTTTTTTGTCAAAATATCCACTAAATGAGGGAATAATATGTGTGAGGGTACCCCAGGAGAGTTCCAAATGTGTGTGGGTAGAATATATATCCCACGGAGGTAAAATTGAAAAAAGTTGAAAAATTTTTTTTTTTTGGACTTAGTCATTTTTCCGGCGTTTATCAGACTTTCAGATAGGGGAAATGTCAGTGAGCGTTCCGATTTCAGTTTCAGAGCGATTCGCCCAATGAGTCCTTGATATTTAGTCATTTTCAGCCAATTTTCTAGATTTTTAAAAATTTCACTTTTTTGTGAAAATATCCACTAAATGAGGGAATAATATGTGTGAGGGTACCCCAGGAGAGTTCCAAATGTGTGTGGGTAGAATATATATCCCACGGGGGTAAAATTGAAAAAAGTTGAAAAAATTTTTTTTTTGGACTTAGTCATATTTCCGGCGTTTATCAGACTTTCAGATAGGGGAAATGTCAGTGAGCGTTCCGATTTCAGTTCCAGAGTGTTTTGCCCAATGAGTCCTTGATATTTAGTCATTTTCAGCCAATTTTCTGGATTTTAAAAAATTTCACTTTTTTGTGAAAATATCCACTAAATGAGGGAATAATACGTGTGAGGGTACCCCAGGAGAGTTCCAAATGTGTGTTTGTAGAATATATATCCCACAGGGGTAAAATTGAAATAAGTTGAAAAAATTTTTTTTTTTGGACTGTCATTTTTCCGGCGTTTATCAGACTTTCAGATAGGGGAAATGTCAGTGAGCATTCCGATTTCAGTTCCAGAGCGATTCGCCAATGAGTCCTTGATATTTAGTCGTTTTCAGCCAATTTTCTGGATTTTTAAAAATTTCACTTTTTTGTGAAAATATCGACTAAATGAGGGAATAATATGTGTGAGGGTACCCCAGGAGAGTTCCAAATGTGTGTTTGTAGAATATATATCCCACGGGGGTAAAATTGAAAAAAGTTGAAAAATTTTTTTATTTTTGGACTTAGTCATTTTTCCGGCGTTTATCAGACTTTCAGATAGGGGAAATGTCAGTGAGCGTTCCGATTTCAGTTCCAGAGCGATTCGCCCAATGAGTCCTTGATATTTAGTCGTTTTCAGCCAATTTTCTGGATTTTTAAAAATTTCACTTTTTTGTGAAAATATCGACTAAATGAGGGAATAATATGTGTGAGGGTACCCCAGGAGAGTTCCAAATGTGTGTTTGTAGAATATATATCCCACGGGGGTAAAATTGAAAAAAGTTGTAAAAAAATTTTTTTGGGACTTAGTCATTTTTCCGTCGTTTATCAGACTTTCAGATAGGGGAATTGTCAGTGAGTGTTCTGATTTCAGTTCCAGAGCGATTCGCCCAATGAGTCCTTGATATTTAGTCATTTTCAGCCAATTTTCTGGATTTTTGAAAATTTCACTTTTTTGTGAAAATATCCACTAAATGAGGGAATAATATGTGTGAGAGTACCCCAGGAGAGTTCCAAATGTGTGTGGGTAGAATATATATCACACGGGGGTAAAATTGAAAAAAGTTGAAAAATTTTTTTTTTTGGACTTAGTCATTTTTCCGTCGTTTATCAGACTTTCAGATACGGGAAATGTCAGTGAGCATTTCGATTTCAGTTCCAGAGCGATTCGCCAATGAGTCCTTGATATTTAGTCATTTTCAGCCAATTTTCTGGATTTTTGAAAATTTCACTTTTTTGTGAAAATATCCACTAAATGACGGAATAATATGTGTGAGGGTACCCAAGGAGAGTTCCAAATGTGTGTGGGTAGAATATGTATCCCACGGGGGTAAAATTGAAAAAAGTTGAAAAAATTTTTTTTTGGGACTTAGTCATTTTTCCATCGTTTATCAGACTTTCAGATAGGGGAATTGTCAGTAAGCGTTCCGATTTCAGTTCCAGAGCGATTCGCCCAATGAGTCCTTGATATTTAGTCGTTTTCAGCCAATTTTCTGGATTTTTGAAAATTTCACTTTTTTGTGAAAATATCCACTAAATGAGGGAATAATATGTGTGAGGGTACCCCAGGAGAGTTCCAAATGTGTGTGGGTAGAATATATATCCCACGGAGGTAAAATTGAAAAAAGTTGAAAAAATTTTTTTTTTTGGACTTAGTCATTTTTCCGGCGTTTATCAGACTTTCAGATAGGGGAAATGTCAGTGAGCATTCCGATTTCAGTTCCAGAGCGATTCGCCAATGAGTCCTTGATATTTAGTCGTTTTCAGCCAATTTTCTGGATTTTTGAAAATTTCACTTTTTTGTGAAAATATCCACTAAATGACGGAATAATATGTGTGAGGGTACCCAAGGAGAGTTCCAAATGTGTGTGGGTAGAATATGTATCAGACGGGGGTAAAATTGAAAAAAGTTGAAAAAAAATTTTTTGGGGACTTAGTCATTTTTCCGTCGTTTATCAGACTTTCAGATAGGGGAATTGTGTGTAAGCGTTCCGATTTCAGTTCCAGAGCGATTCGCCCAATGAGTCCTTGATATTTAGTCGTTTTCAGCCAATTTTCTGGATTTTTGAAAATTTCACTTTTTTGTGAAAATATCCACTAAATGAGGGAATAATATGTGTGAGGGTACCCCAGGAGAGTTTCACATGTGTGTGGGTTGAATTTATTTCCCACAGGGGTAAAATTGAAAAAAGTTGAAAAATTTTTTTTTTTGGACTTAGTCATTTTTCCGGCGTTTATCAGACTTTCAGATAGGGGAAATGTGAGTGAGCGTTCCGATTTCAGTTCCAGAGCGATTCGCCCAATGAGTCCTTGATATTTAGTCGTTTTCAGCCAATTTTCTGGATTTTTAAAAATTTCACTTTTTTGTGAAAATATCGACTAAATGAGGGAATAATATGTGTGAGGGTACCCCAGGAGAGTTCCAAATGTGTGTTTGTAGAATATATATCCCACAGGGGTAAAATTGAAAAAAGTTGTAAAAAAATTTTTTTGGGACTTAGTCATTTTTCCGTCGTTTATCAGACTTTCAGATAGGGGAATTGTCAGTGAGTGTTCTGATTTCAGTTCCAGAGCGATTTGCCCAATGAGTCCTTGATATTTAGTCGTTTTCAGCCAATTTTCTGGATTTTTGAAAATTTCACTTTTTTGTGAAAATATCCACTAAATGAGGGAATAATATGTGTGAGGGTACCCCAGGAGAGTTCCAAATGTGTGTGGGTAGAATATATATCCCACGGAGGTAAAATTGAAAAAAGTTGAAAAAATTTTTTTTTTTGGACTTAGTCATTTTTCCGGCGTTTATCAGACTTTCAGATAGGGGAAATGTCAGTGAGCATTCCGATTTCAGTTCCAGAGCGATTCGCCAATGAGTCCTTGATATTTAGTCGTTTTCAGCCAATTTTCTGGATTTTTGAAAATTTCACTTTTTTGTGAAAATATCCACTAAATGACGGAATAATATGTGTGAGGGTACCCAAGGAGAGTTCCAAATGTGTGTGGGTAGAATATGTATCCCACGGGGGTAAAATTGAAAAAAGTTGTAAAAAAATTTTTTTGGGACTTAGTCATTTTTCCGTCGTTTATCAGACTTTCAGATAGGGGAATTGTCAGTGAGTGTTCTGATTTCAGTTCCAGAGCGATTCGCCCAATGAGTCCTTGATATTTAGTCGTTTTCAGCCAATTTTCTGGATTTTTGAAAATTTCACTTTTTTGTGAAAATATCCACTAAATGAGGGAATAATATGTGTGAGGGTACCCCAGGAGAGTTCCAAATGTGTGTGGGTAGAATATATATCACACGGGGGTAAAATTGAAAAAAGTTGAAAAATTTTTTTTTTTTGGACTTAGTCATTTTTCCGTCGTTTATCAGACTTTCAGATAGGGGAAATGTCAGTGAGCATTCCGATTTCAGTTCCAGAGCGATTCGCCCAATGAGTCCTTGATATTTAGTCATTTTCAGCCAATTTTCTGGATTTTTGAAAATTTCACTTTTTTGGGAAAATATCCACTAAATGACGGAATAATATGTGTGAGGGTACCCAAGGAGAGTTCCAAATGTGTGTGGGTAGAATATGTATCCCACGGGGGTAAAATTGAAAAAAGTTGAAAAAAACTTTTTTTTGGGACTTAGTCATTTTTCCGTCGTTTATCAGACTTTCAGATAGGGGAATTGTCAGTGAGCGTTCCGATTTCAGTTCCAGAGCGATTCACCCAATGAGTCGTTTTCATTTATTTAGTCGTTTTCAGCCAATTTTCTGGATTTTTGAAAATTTCACTTTTTTGTCAAAATATCCACTAAATGAGGGAATAATATGTGTGAGGGTACCCCAGGAGAGTTCCAAATGTGTGTGGGTAGAATATATATCCCACGGAGGTAAAATTGAAAAAAGTTGAAAAATTTTTTTTTTTTGGACTTAGTCATTTTTCCGGCGTTTATCAGACTTTCAGATAGGGGAAATGTCAGTGAGCGTTCCGATTTCAGTTTCAGAGCGATTCGCCCAATGAGTCCTTGATATTTAGTCATTTTCAGCCAATTTTCTAGATTTTTAAAAATTTCACTTTTTTGTGAAAATATCCACTAAATGAGGGAATAATATGTGTGAGGGTACCCCAGGAGAGTTCCAAATGTGTGTGGGTAGAATATATATCCCACGGGGGTAAAATTGAAAAAAGTTGAAAAAATTTTTTTTTTGGACTTAGTCATATTTCCGGCGTTTATCAGACTTTCAGATAGGGGAAATGTCAGTGAGCGTTCCGATTTCAGTTCCAGAGTGTTTTGCCCAATGAGTCCTTGATATTTAGTCATTTTCAGCCAATTTTCTGGATTTTAAAAAATTTCACTTTTTTGTGAAAATATCCACTAAATGAGGGAATAATACGTGTGAGGGTACCCCAGGAGAGTTCCAAATGTGTGTTTGTAGAATATATATCCCACAGGGGTAAAATTGAAATAAGTTGAAAAAATTTTTTTTTTTGGACTGTCATTTTTCCGGCGTTTATCAGACTTTCAGATAGGGGAAATGTCAGTGAGCATTCCGATTTCAGTTCCAGAGCGATTCGCCAATGAGTCCTTGATATTTAGTCGTTTTCAGCCAATTTTCTGGATTTTTAAAAATTTCACTTTTTTGTGAAAATATCGACTAAATGAGGGAATAATATGTGTGAGGGTACCCCAGGAGAGTTCCAAATGTGTGTTTGTAGAATATATATCCCACGGGGGTAAAATTGAAAAAAGTTGAAAAATTTTTTTATTTTTGGACTTAGTCATTTTTCCGGCGTTTATCAGACTTTCAGATAGGGGAAATGTCAGTGAGCGTTCCGATTTCAGTTCCAGAGCGATTCGCCCAATGAGTCCTTGATATTTAGTCGTTTTCAGCCAATTTTCTGGATTTTTAAAAATTTCACTTTTTTGTGAAAATATCGACTAAATGAGGGAATAATATGTGTGAGGGTACCCCAGGAGAGTTCCAAATGTGTGTTTGTAGAATATATATCCCACGGGGGTAAAATTGAAAAAAGTTGTAAAAAAATTTTTTTGGGACTTAGTCATTTTTCCGTCGTTTATCAGACTTTCAGATAGGGGAATTGTCAGTGAGTGTTCTGATTTCAGTTCCAGAGCGATTCGCCCAATGAGTCCTTGATATTTAGTCATTTTCAGCCAATTTTCTGGATTTTTGAAAATTTCACTTTTTTGTGAAAATATCCACTAAATGAGGGAATAATATGTGTGAGGGTACCCCAGGAGAGTTCCAAATGTGTGTGGGTAGAATATATATCACACGGGGGTAAAATTGAAAAAAGTTGAAAAATTTTTTTTTTTGGACTTAGTCATTTTTCCGTCGTTTATCAGACTTTCAGATAGGGGAAATGTCAGTGAGCATTCCGATTTCAGTTCCAGAGCGATTCGCCAATGAGTCCTTGATATTTAGTCGTTTTCAGCCAATTTTCTGGATTTTTGAAAATTTCACTTTTTTGTGAAAATATCCACTAAATGACGGAATAATATGTGTGAGGGTACCCAAGGAGAGTTCCAAATGTGTGTGGGTAGAATATGTATCCCACGGGGGTAAAATTGAAAAAAGTTGAAAAAAAATTTTTTTGGGACTTAGTCATTTTTCCATCGTTTATCAGACTTTCAGATAGGGGAATTGTCAGTAAGCGTTCCGATTTCAGTTCCAGAGCGATTCGCCCAATGAGTCCTTGATATTTAGTCGTTTTCAGCCAATTTTCTGGATTTTTGAAAATTTCACTTTTTTGTGAAAATATCCACTAAATGAGGGAATAATATGTGTGAGGGTACCCCAGGAGAGTTCCAAATGTGTGTGGGTAGAATATATATCCCACGGAGGTAAAATTGAAAAAAGTTGAAAAATTATTTTTTTTTGGACTTAGTCATTTTTCCGGCGTTTATCAGACTTTCTGATAGGGGAAATGTCAGTGAGCATTCCGATTTCAGTTCCAGAGCGATTCGCCAATGAGTCCTTGATATTTAGTCGTTTTCAGCCAATTTTCTGGATTTTTGAAAATTTCACTTTTTTGTGAAAATATCCACTAAATGACGGAATAATATGTGTGAGGGTACCCAAGGAGAGTTCCAAATGTGTGTGGGTAGAATATGTATCCCACGGGGGTAAAATTGAAAAAAGTTGAAAAAAACTTTTTTTGGGACTTAGTCATTTTTCCGTCGTTTATCAGACTTTCAGATAGGGGAATTGTCAGTGAGCGTTCCGATTTCAGTTCCAGAGCGATTCGCCCAATGAGTCCTTGATATTTAGTCATTTTCAGCCAATTTTCTGGATTTTTGAAAATTTCACTTTTCTGTGAAAATATCCACTAAATGAGGGAATAATATGTGTGAGGGTACCCCAGGAGAGTTCCAAATGTGTGTGGGTAGAATATATATCCCACGGAGGTAAAATTGAAAAAAGTTGAACAATTATTTTTTTTTGGACTTAGTCATTTTTCCGGCGTTTATCAGACTTTCTGATAGGGGAAATGTCAGTGAGCGTTCCGATTTCAGTTCCAGAGCGATTCGCCAATGAGTCCTTGATATTTAGTCGTTTTCAGCCAATTTTCTGGATTTTTGAAAATTTCACTTTTTTGTGAAAATATCCACTAAATGAGGGAATAATATGTGTGAGGGTACCCCAGGAGAGTTCCAAATGTGTGTGGGTAGAATATATATCCCACGGAGGTAAAATTGAAAAAAGTTGAAAAATTTTTTTTTTTTGGACTTAGTCATTTTTCCGGCGTTTATCAGACTTTCAGATAGGGGAAATGTCAGTGAGCGTTCCGATTTCAGTTTCAGAGCGATTCGCCCAATGAGTCCTTGATATTTAGTCGTTTTCAGCCAATTTTCTGGATTTTTAAAAATTTCACTTTTTTGTGAAAATATCCACTAAATGAGGGAATAATATGTGTGAGGGTACCCCAGGAGAGTTCCAAATGTGTGTTTGTAGAATATATATCCCACAGGGGTAAAATTGAAATAAGTTGAAAAAATTTTTTTTTTTGGACTGTCATTTTTCCGGCGTTTATCAGACTTTCAGATAGGGGAAATGTCAGTGAGCATTCCGATTTCAGTTCCAGAGCGATTCGCCAATGAGTCCTTGATATTTAGTCGTTTTCAGCCAATTTTCTGGATTTTTGAAAATTTCACTTTTTTGTGAAAATATCCACTAAATGACGGAATAATATGTGTGAGGGTACCCAAGGAGAGTTCCAAATGTGTGTGGGTAGAATATGTATCCCACGGGGGTAAAATTGAAAAAAGTTGAAAAAAAATTTTTTTGGGACTTAGTCATTTTTCCGTCGTTTATCAGACTTTCAGATAGGGGAATTGTCAGTGAGCGTTCCGATTTCAGTTCCAGAGCGATTCGCCCAATGAGTCCTTGATATTTAGTCGTTTTCAGCCAATTTTCTGGATTTTTGAAAATTTCACTTTTTTGTGAAAATATCCACTAAATAAGGGAATAATATGTGTGAGGGTACCCCAGGAGAGTTCCAAATGTGTGTGGGTAGAATATATATCCCACGGGGGTAAAATTGAAAAAAGTTGAAAAATTTTTTTTTTTGGACTTAGTCATTTTTCCGTCATTTATCAGACTTTCAGATAGGGGAATTGTCAGTGAGCGTTCCGATTTCAGTTCCAGAGTGTTCTGCCCAATGAGTCCTTGATATTTAGTCATTTTCAGCCAATTTTCTGGATTTTTAAAAATTTCACTTTTTTGTGAAAATATCCACTAAATGAGGGAATAATATGTGTGAGGGTACCCCAGGAGAGTTCCAAATGTGTGTGGGTAGAATATATATCCCACAGGGGTAAAATTGAAAAAAGTTGAAAAAAAATTTTTTTGGGACTTACTCATTTTTCCGTCGTTTATCAGACTTTCAGATAGGGGAATTGTCAGTGAGCGTTCCGATTTCAGTTCCAGAGCGATTCGCCCAATGAGTCCTTGATATTTAGTCATTTTCAGCCAATTTTCTGGATTTTTGAAAATTTCACTTTTCTGTGAAAATATCCACTAAATGAGGGAATAATATGTGTGAGGGTACCCCAGGAGAGTTCCAAATGTGTGTGGGTAGAATATATATCCCACGGAGGTAAAATTGAAAAAAGTTGAAAAATTTTTTTTTTTTGGACTTAGTCATTTTTCCGGCGTTTATCAGACTTTCTGATAGGGGAAATGTCAGTGAGCATTCCGATTTCAGTTCCAGAGCGATTCGCCAATGAGTCCTTGATATTTAGTCGTTTTCAGCCAATTTTCTGGATTTTTGAAAATTTCACTTTTTTGTGAAAATATCCACTAAATGACGGAATAATATGTGTGAGGGTACCCAAGGAGAGTTCCAAATGTGTGTGGGTAGAATATGTATCCCACGGGGGTAAAATTGAAAAAAGTTGAAAAAAAATTTTTTTGGGACTTAGTCATTTTTCCGTCGTTTATCAGACTTTCAGATAGGGGAATTGTCAGTAAGCGTTCCGATTTCAGTTCCAGAGCGATTTGCCCAATGAGTCCTTGATATTTAGTCGTTTTCAGCCAATTTTCTGGATTTTTGAAAATTTCACATTTTTGTGAAAATATCCACTAAATGAGGGAATAATATGTGTGAGGGTACCCCAGGAGAGTTTCAAATGTGTGTGGGTAGAATATATATCCCACGGAGGTAAAATTGAAAAAAGTTGAAAAATTTTTTTTTTTTGGACTTAGTCATTTTTCCGGCGTTTATCAGACTTTCAGATAGGGGAAATGTCAGTGAGCGTTCCGATTTCAGTTCCAGAGTGTTTTGCCCAATGAGTCCTTGATATTTAGTCATTTTCAGCCAATTTTCTGGATTTTTAAAAATTTCACTTTTTTGTGAAAATATCCACTAAATGAGGGAATAATATGTGTGAGGGTACCCCAGGAGAGTTCCAAATGTGTGTGGGTAGAATATATATCCCACGGGGGTAAAATTGAAAAAAGTTGAAAAAATTTTTTTTTTTGGACTTAGTCATTTTTCCGGCGTTTATCAGACTTTCAGATAGGGGAAATGTCAGTGAGCGTTCCGATTTCAGTTCCAGAGTGTTTTGCCCAATGAGTCCTTGATATTTAGTCATTTTAAGCCAATTTTCTGGATTTTTAAAAATTTCACTTTTTTGTGAAAATATCCACTAAATGAGGGAATAATACGTGTGAGGGTACCCCAGGAGAGTTCCAAATGTGTGTTTGTATATTATACATCCCACGGGGGTAAAATTGAAAAAAGTTGAAAAAATTTTTTTTTTTGGACTTAGTCATTTTTCCGGCGTTTATCAGACTTTCAGATAGGGGAAATGTCAGTGAGCGTTCCGATTTCAGTTCCAGAGCGATTCGCCCAATGAGTCCTTGATATTTAGTCGTTTTCAGCCAATTTTCTGGATTTTTAAAAATTTCACTTTTTTGTGAAAATATCCACTAAATGAGGGAATAATATGTGTGAGGGTACCCCAGGAGAGTTCCAAATGTGTGTTTGTAGAAAATATATCCCACAGGGGTAAAATTGAAAAAAGTTGAAAAATTTTTTTTTTTTGGACTGTCATTTTTCCGGCGTTTATCAGACTTTCAGATAGGGGAAATGTCAGTGAGCATTCCGATTTCAGTTCCAGAGCGATTCGCCAATGAGTCCTTGATATTTAGTCGTTTTCAGCCAATTTTCTGGATTTTTGAAAATTTCACTTTTTTGTGAAAATATCCACTAAATGACGGAATAATATGTGTGAGGGTACCCAAGGAGAGTTCCAAATGTGTGTGGGTAGAATATGTATCCCACGGGGGTAAAATTGAAAAAAGTTGAAAAAAACTTTTTTTGGGACTTAGTCATTTTTCCGTCGTTTTTCAGACTTTCAGATAGGGGAATTGTCAGTGAGCGTTCCGATTTCAGTTCCAGAGCGATTCGCCCAATGAGTCCTTGATATTTAGTCGTTTTCAGCCAATTTTCTGGATTTTTGAAAATTTCACTTTTTTGTGAAAATATCCACTAAATTAGGGAATAATATGTGTGAGGGTACCCCAGGAGAGTTCCAAATGTGTGTGGGTAGAATATATATCCCACGGAGGTAAAATTGAAAAAAGTTGAAAAATTTTTTTTTTTTGGACTTAGTCATTTTTACGGCGTTTATCAGACTTTCAGATAGGGGAAATGTCAGTGAGCGTTCCGATTTCAGTTTCAGAGCGATTCGCCCAATGAGTCCTTGATATTTAGTCGTTTTCAGCCAATTTTCTGGATTTTTGAAAATTTCACTTTTTTGTGAAAATATCCACTAAATGAGGGAATAATATGTGTGAGGGTACCCCAGGAGAGTTCCAAATGTGTGTGGGTAGAATATATATCCCACGGGGGTAAAATTGAAAAAAGTTGAAAAATTTTTTTTTTTGGACTTAGTCATATTTCCGGCGTTTATCAGACTTTCAGATAGGGGAAATGTCAGTGAGCGTTCCGATTTCAGTTCCAGAGTGTTTTGCCCAATGAGTCCTTGATATTTAGTCATTTTCAGCCAATTTTCTAGATTTTTAAAAATTTCACTTTTTTGTGAAAATATCCACTAAATGAGGGAATAATATGTGTGAGGGTACCCCAGGAGAGTTCCAAATGTGTTTGGGTAGAATATATATCCCACGGGGGTAAAATTGAAAAAAGTTGAAAAAATTTTTTTTTTGGACTTAGTCATATTTCCGGCGTTTATCAGACTTTCAGATAGGGGAAATGTCAGTGAGCGTTCCGATTTCAGTTCCAGAGTGTTTTGCCCAATGAGTCCTTGATATTTAGTCGTTTTCAGCCAATTTTCTGGATTTTTAAAAATTTCACTTTTTTGTGAAAATATCCACTAAATGAGGGAATAATATGTGTGAGGGTACCCCAGGAGAGTTCCAAATGTGTGTTTGTAGAATATATATCCCACAGGGGTAAAATTGAAAAAAGTTGAAAAATTTTTTTTTTTTGGACTGTCATTTTTCCGGCGTTTATCAGACTTTCAGATAGGGGAAATGTCAGTGAGCATTCCGATTTCAGTTCCAGAGCGATTCGCCAATGAGTCCTTGATATTTAGTCGTTTTCAGCCAATTTTCTGGATTTTTGAAAATTTCACTTTTTTGTGAAAATATCCACTAAATGACGGAATAATATGTGTGAGGGTACCCAAGGAGAGTTCCAAATGTGTGTGGGTAGAATATGTATCCCACGGGGGTAAAATTGAAAAAAGTTGAAAAAAACTTTTTTTGGGACTTAGTCATTTTTCCGGCGTTTATCAGACTTTCAGATAGGGGAAATGTCAGTGAGCGTTCCGATTTCAGTTCCAGAGTGTTTTGCCCAATGAGTCCTTGATATTTAGTCATTTTCAGCCAATTTTCTAGATTTTTAAAAATTTCACTTTTTTGTGAAAATATCCACTAAATGAGGGAATAATATGTGTGAGGGTACCCCAGGAGAGTTCCAAATGTGTGTGGGTAGAATATATATCCCACGGGGGTAAAATTGAAAAAAGTTGAAAAAATTTTTTTTTTGGACTTAGTCATATTTCCGGCGTTTATCAGACTTTCAGATAGGGGAAATGTCAGTGAGCGTTCCGATTTCAGTTCCAGAGTGTTTTGCCCAATGAGTCCTTGATATTTAGTCATTTTCAGCCAATTTTCTGGATTTTAAAAAATTTCACTTTTTTGTGAAAATATCCACTAAATGAGGGAATAATACGTGTGAGGGTACCCCAGGAGAGTTCCAAATGTGTGTTTGTAGAATATACATCCCACGGGGGTAAAATTGAAAAAAGTTGAAAAATTATTTTTTTTTGAACTTAGTCATTTTTCCGGCGTTTATCAGACTTTCAGATAGGGGAAATGTCAGTGAGCGTTCCGATTTCAGTTCCAGAGCGATTCGCCCAATGAGTCCTTGATATTTAGTCGTTTTCAGCCAATTTTCTGGATTTTTAAAAATTTCACTTTTTTGTGAAAATATCCACTAAATGAGGGAATAATATGTGTGAGGGTACCCCAGGAGAGTTCCAAATGTGTGTTTGTAGAATATATATCCCACAGGGGTAAAATTGAAAAAAGTTGAAAAAATTTTTTTTTTTGGACTGTCATTTTTCCGGCGTTTATCAGACTTTCAGATAGGGGAAATGTCAGTGAGCATTCCGATTTCAGTTCCAGAGCGATTCGCCAATGAGTCCTTGATATTTAGTCGTTTTCAGCCAATTTTCTGGATTTTTGAAAATTTCACTTTTTTGTGAAAATATCCACTAAATGACGGAATAATATGTGTGAGGGTACCCAAGGAGAGTTCCAAATGTGTGTGGGTAGAATATGTATCCCACGGGGGTAAAATTGAAAAAAGTTGAAAAAAAATTTTTTTGGGACTTAGTCATTTTTCCGTCGTTTATCAGACTTTCAGATAGGGGAATTGTCAGTGAGCGTTCCGATTTCAGTTCCAGAGCGATTCGCCCAATGAGTCCTTGATATTTAGTCGATTTCAGCCAATTTTCTGGATTTTTGTAAATTTCACTTTTTTGTGAAAATATCCACTAAATGAGGGAATAATATGTGTGAGGGTACCCCAGGAGAGTTCCAAATGTGTGTGGGTAGAATATATATCCCACGGGGGTAAAATTGAAAAAAGTTGAAAAATTTTTTTTTTTGGACTTAGTCATTTTTCCGGCGTTTATCAGACTTTCAGATAGGGGAAATGTCAGTGAGCGTTCCGATTTCAGTTCCAGAGTGTTTTGCCCAATGAGTACTTGATATTTAGTCATTTTCAGCCAATTTTCTGGATTTTTAAAAATTTCACTTTTTTGTGAAAATATCCACTAAATGAGGGAATAATATGTGTGAGGGTACCCCAGGAGAGTTCCAAATGTGTGTTTGTAGAATATACATCCCACGGGGGAAAAATTGAAAAAAGTTGCAAAAAAATTTTTTTTAGGACTTAGTCATTTTTCCGGCGTTTATCAGACTTTCAGATAGGGGAAATGTCAGTGAGCGTTCCGATTTCAGTTCCAGAGCGATTCGCCCAATGAGTCCTTGATATTTAGTCGTTTTCAGCCAATTTTCTGGATTTTAACAAATTTCACTTTTTTGTGAAAATATCAACTAAATGAGGGAATAATATGTGTGAGGGTACCCCAGGAGAGTTCCAAATGTGTGTGGGTAGAATATATATCCCACGGGGGTAAAATTGAAAAAAATTTAAAAAATTTTTTTTTGGACTTAGTCATTTTTCCGGCGTTTATCAGACTTTCAGATAGGGGAAATGTCAGTGAGCGTTCCGATTTCAGTTCCAGAGTGTTTTGCCCAATGAGTCCTTGATACTTAGTCATTTTCAGCCAATTTTCTGGATTTTTAAAAATTTCACTTTTTTGTGAAAATATCCACTAAATGAGGGAATAATATGTGTGAGGGTACCCCAGGAGAGTTCCAAATGTGTGTTTGTAGAATATACATCCCACGGGGGTAAAATTGAAAAAAGTTGCAAAAAAAATTTTTTTTAGGACTTAGTCATTTTTCCGCCGTTTATCAGACTTTCAGATAGGGGAAATGTCAGTGAGCGTTTGGTTTTCAGTTCCAGAGCGATTTGCCCAATGAGTCCTTGATATTTAGTCGTTTTCAGCCAATTTTCTGGATTTTTGAAAATTTCACTTTTTTGTGAAAATATCCACTAAATGACGGAATAATATGTGTGAGGGTACCCAAGGAGAGTTCCAAATGTGTGTGGGTAGAATATGTATCCCACGGGGGTAAAATTGAAAAAAGTTGAAAAAATTTTTTTTGGGGACTTAGTCATTTTTCCGTCGTTTATCAGACTTTCAGATAGGGGAATTGTCAGTGAGCGTTCCGATTTCAGTTCCAGAGCGATTCGCCCAATGAGTCCTTGATATTTAGTCGTTTTCAGCCAATTTTCTGGATTTTTGAAAATTTCACTTTTTTGTGAAAATATCCACTAAATGAGGGAATAATATGTGTGAGGGTACCCCAGGAGAGTTCCAAATGTGTGTGGGTAGAATATATATCCCACAGGGGTAAAATTGAAAAAAGTTGAAAAATTTTTTTTTTTGGACTTAGTCATTTTTCCGGCGTTTATCAGACTTTCAGATAGGGGAAATGTCAGTGAGCGTTCCGATTTCAGTTCCAGAGCGATTCGCCCAATGAGTCCTTGATATTTAGTCGATTTCAGCCAATTTTCTGGATTTTTGTAAATTTCACTTTTTTGTGAAAATATCCACTAAATGAGGGAATAATATGTGTGAGGGTACCCCAGGAGAGTTCCAAATGTGTGTGGGTAGAATATATATCCCACGGGGGTAAAATTGAAAAAAAATGAAAAATTTTTTTTTTTTGGACTGTCATTTTTCCGGCGTTTATCAGACTTTCAGATAGGGGAAATGTCAGTGAGCATTCCGATTTCAGTTCCAGAGCGATTCGCCAATGAGTCCTTGATATTTAGTCGTTTTCAGCCAATTTTCTGGATTTTTGAAAATTTCACTTTTTTGTGAAAATATCCACTAAATGACGGAATAATATGTGTGAGGGTACCCAAGGAGAGTTCCAAATGTGTGTGGGTAGAATATGTATCCCACGGGGGTAAAATTGAAAAAAGTTGAAAAAAACTTTTTTTGGGACTTAGTCATTTTTCCGTCGTTTATCAGACTTTCAGATAGGGGAATTGTCAGTGCGCGTTCCGATTTCAGTTCCAGAGCGATTCGCC
Organism: Phyllobates terribilis; assembly: GCF_046119375.1. Classification (NCBI taxonomy): domain Eukaryota; kingdom Metazoa; phylum Chordata; class Amphibia; order Anura; family Dendrobatidae; genus Phyllobates; species Phyllobates terribilis. Next base: position 7,583,501 of record NW_027362805.1, on the reverse strand, counting down.
CAATGAGTCCTTGATATTTAGTCGTTTTCAGCCAATTTTCTGGATTTTTGAAAATTTCACTTTTTTGTGAAAATATCCACTAAATGAGGGAATAATATGTGTGAGGGTACCCCAGGAGAGTTCCAAATGTGTGTGGGTAGAATATATATCCCACGGGGGTAAAATTGAAAAAAGTTGAAAAATTTTTTTTTTTGGACTCAGTCATTTTTCCGGCGTTTATCAGACTTTCAGATAGGGGAAATGTCAGTGAGCGTTCCGATTTCAGTTCCAGAGTGTTTTGCCCAATGAGTCCTTGATATTTAGTCGTTTTCAGCCAATTTTCTGGATTTTTAAAAATTTCACTTTTTTGTGAAAATATCCACTAAATGAGGGAATAATATGTGTGAGGGTACCCCAGGAGAGTTCCAAATGTGTGTTTGTAGAATATATATCCCACAGGGGTAAAATTGAAAAAAGTTGAAAAAATTTTTTTTTTTGGACTGTCATTTTTCCGGCGTTTATCAGACTTTCAGATAGGGGAAATGTCAGTGAGCATTCCGATTTCAGTTCCAGAGCGATTCGCCAATGAGTCCTTGATATTTAGTCGTTTTCAGCCAATTTTCTGGATTTTTGAAAATTTCACTTTTTTGTGAAAATATCCACTAAATGAGGGAATAATATGTGTGAGGGTACCCCAGGAGAGTTCCAAATGTGTGTGGGTAGAATATATATCCCACGGGGGTAAAATTGAAAAAAGTTGAAAAATTTTTTTTTTTGGACTTAGTCATATTTCCGGCGTTTTTCAGACTTTCAGATAGGGGAAATGTCAGTGAGCGTTCCGATTTCAGTTCCAGAGTGTTTTGCCCAATGAGTCCTTGATATTTAGTCATTTTCAGCCAATTTTCTAGATTTTTAAAAATTTCACTTTTTTGTGAAAATATCCACTAAATGAGGGAATAATATGTGTGAGGGTACCCCAGGAGAGTTCCAAATGTGTTTGGGTAGAATATATATCCCACGGGGGTAAAATTGAAAAAAGTTGAAAAAATTTTTTTTTTGGACTTAGTCATATTTCCGGCGTTTATCAGACTTTCAGATAGGGGAAATGTCAGTGAGCGTTCCGATTTCAGTTCCAGAGTGTTTTGCCCAATGAGTCCTTGATATTTAGTCGTTTTCAGCCAATTTTCTGGATTTTTAAAAATTTCACTTTTTTGTGAAAATATCCACTAAATGAGGGAATAATATGTGTGAGGGTACCCCAGGAGAGTTCCAAATGTGTGTTTGTAGAATATATATCCCACAGGGGTAAAATTGAAAAAAGTTGAAAAATTTTTTTTTTTTGGACTGTCATTTTTCCGGCGTTTATCAGACTTTCAGATAGGGGAAATGTCAGTGAGCATTCCGATTTCAGTTCCAGAGCGATTCGCCAATGAGTCCTTGATATTTAGTCGTTTTCAGCCAATTTTCTGGATTTTTGAAAATTTCACTTTTTTGTGAAAATATCCACTAAATGACGGAATAATATGTGTGAGGGTACCCAAGGAGAGTTCCAAATGTGTGTGGGTAGAATATGTATCCCACGGGGGTAAAATTGAAAAAAGTTGAAAAAAACTTTTTTTGGGACTTAGTCATTTTTCCGGCGTTTATCAGACTTTCAGATAGGGGAAATGTCAGTGAGCGTTCCGATTTCAGTTCCAGAGTGTTTTGCCCAATGAGTCCTTGATATTTAGTCATTTTCAGCCAATTTTCTAGATTTTTAAAAATTTCACTTTTTTGTGAAAATATCCACTAAATGAGGGAATAATATGTGTGAGGGTACCCCAGGAGAGTTCCAAATGTGTGTGGGTAGAATATATATCCCACGGGGGTAAAATTGAAAAAAGTTGAAAAAATTTTTTTTTTGGACTTAGTCATATTTCCGGCGTTTATCAGACTTTCAGATAGGGGAAATGTCAGTGAGCGTTCCGATTTCAGTTCCAGAGTGTTTTGCCCAATGAGTCCTTGATATTTAGTCATTTTCAGCCAATTTTCTGGATTTTAAAAAATTTCACTTTTTTGTGAAAATATCCACTAAATGAGGGAATAATACGTGTGAGGGTACCCCAGGAGAGTTCCAAATGTGTGTTTGTAGAATATACATCCCACGGGGGTAAAATTGAAAAAAGTTGAAAAATTTTTTTTTTTTGAACTTAGTCATTTTTCCGGCGTTTATCAGACTTTCAGATAGGGGAAATGTCAGTGAGCGTTCCGATTTCAGTTCCAGAGCGATTCGCCCAATGAGTCCTTGATATTTAGTCGTTTTCAGCCAATTTTCTGGATTTTTAAAAATTTCACTTTTTTGTGAAAATATCCACTAAATGAGGGAATAATATGTGTGAGGGTACCCCAGGAGAGTTCCAAATGTGTGTTTGTAGAATATATATCCCACAGGGGTAAAATTGAAAAAAGTTGAAAAAATTTTTTTTTTTGGACTGTCATTTTTCCGGCGTTTATCAGACTTTCAGATAGGGGAAATGTCAGTGAGCATTCCGATTTCAGTTCCAGAGCGATTCGCCAATGAGTCCTTGATATTTAGTCGTTTTCAGCCAATTTTCTGGATTTTTGAAAATTTCACTTTTTTGTGAAAATATCCACTAAATGACGGAATAATATGTGTGAGGGTACCCAAGGAGAGTTCCAAATGTGTGTGGGTAGAATATGTATCCCACGGGGGTAAAATTGAAAAAAGTTGAAAAAAAATTTTTTTGGGACTTAGTCATTTTTCCGTCGTTTATCAGACTTTCAGATAGGGGAATTGTCAGTGAGCGTTCCGATTTCAGTTCCAGAGCGATTCGCCCAATGAGTCCTTGATATTTAGTCGATTTCAGCCAATTTTCTGGATTTTTGTAAATTTCACTTTTTTGTGAAAATATCCACTAAATGAGGGAATAATATGTGTGAGGGTACCCCAGGAGAGTTCCAAATGTGTGTGGGTAGAATATATATCCCACGGGGGTAAAATTGAAAAAAGTTGAAAAATTTTTTTTTTTGGACTTAGTCATTTTTCCGGCGTTTATCAGACTTTCAGATAGGGGAAATGTCAGTGAGCGTTCCGATTTCAGTTCCAGAGTGTTTTGCCCAATGAGTACTTGATATTTAGTCATTTTCAGCCAATTTTCTGGATTTTTAAAAATTTCACTTTTTTGTGAAAATATCCACTAAATGAGGGAATAATATGTGTGAGGGTACCCCAGGAGAGTTCCAAATGTGTGTTTGTAGAATATACATCCCACGGGGGAAAAATTGAAAAAAGTTGCAAAAAAATTTTTTTTAGGACTTAGTCATTTTTCCGGCGTTTATCAGACTTTCAGATAGGGGAAATGTCAGTGAGCGTTCCGATTTCAGTTCCAGAGCGATTCGCCCAATGAGTCCTTGATATTTAGTCGTTTTCAGCCAATTTTCTGGATTTTAAAAAATTTCACTTTTTTGTGAAAATATCAACTAAATGAGGGAATAATATGTGTGAGGGTACCCCAGGAGAGTTCCAAATGTGTGTGGGTAGAATATATATCCCACGGGGGTAAAATTGAAAAAAATTTAAAAAATTTTTTTTTGGACTTAGTCATTTTTCCGGCGTTTATCAGACTTTCAGATAGGGGAAATGTCAGTGAGCGTTCCGATTTCAGTTCCAGAGTGTTTTGCCCAATGAGTCCTTGATACTTAGTCATTTTCAGCCAATTTTCTGGATTTTTAAAAATTTCACTTTTTTGTGAAAATATCCACTAAATGAGGGAATAATATGTGTGAGGGTACCCCAGGAGAGTTCCAAATGTGTGTTTGTAGAATATACATCCCACGGGGGTAAAATTGAAAAAAGTTGCAAAAAAAATTTTTTTTAGGACTTAGTCATTTTTCCGCCGTTTATCAGACTTTCAGATAGGGGAAATGTCAGTGAGCGTTTGGTTTTCAGTTCCAGAGCGATTTGCCCAATGAGTCCTTGATATTTAGTCGTTTTCAGCCAATTTTCTGGATTTTTGAAAATTTCACTTTTTTGTGAAAATATCCACTAAATGACGGAATAATATGTGTGAGGGTACCCAAGGAGAGTTCCAAATGTGTGTGGGTAGAATATGTATCCCACGGGGGTAAAATTGAAAAAAGTTGAAAAAATTTTTTTTGGGGACTTAGTCATTTTTCCGTCGTTTATCAGACTTTCAGATAGGGGAATTGTCAGTGAGCGTTCCGATTTCAGTTCCAGAGCGATTCGCCCAATGAGTCCTTGATATTTAGTCGTTTTCAGCCAATTTTCTGGATTTTTGAAAATTTCACTTTTTTGTGAAAATATCCACTAAATGAGGGAATAATATGTGTGAGGGTACCCCAGGAGAGTTCCAAATGTGTGTGGGTAGAATATATATCCCACAGGGGTAAAATTGAAAAAAGTTGAAAAATTTTTTTTTTTGGACTTAGTCATTTTTCCGGCGTTTATCAGACTTTCAGATAGGGGAAATGTCAGTGAGCGTTCCGATTTCAGTTCCAGAGCGATTCGCCCAATGAGTCCTTGATATTTAGTCGATTTCAGCCAATTTTCTGGATTTTTGTAAATTTCACTTTTTTGTGAAAATATCCACTAAATGAGGGAATAATATGTGTGAGGGTACCCCAGGAGAGTTCCAAATGTGTGTGGGTAGAATATATATCCCACGGGGGTAAAATTGAAAAAAGTTGAAAAATTTTTTTTTTTTGGACTGTCATTTTTCCGGCGTTTATCAGACTTTCAGATAGGGGAAATGTCAGTGAGCATTCCGATTTCAGTTCCAGAGCGATTCGCCAATGAGTCCTTGATATTTAGTCGTTTTCAGCCAATTTTCTGGATTTTTGAAAATTTCACTTTTTTGTGAAAATATCCACTAAATGACGGAATAATATGTGTGAGGGTACCCAAGGAGAGTTCCAAATGTGTGTGGGTAGAATATGTATCCCACGGGGGTAAAATTGAAAAAAGTTGAAAAAAACTTTTTTTGGGACTTAGTCATTTTTCCGTCGTTTATCAGACTTTCAGATAGGGGAATTGTCAGTGCGCGTTCCGATTTCAGTTCCAGAGCGATTCGCCCAATGAGTCCTTGATATTTAGTCGTTTTCAGCCAATTTTCTGGATTTTTGAAAATTTCACTTTTTTGTGAAAATATCCACTAAATGAGGGAATAATATGTGTGAGGGTACCCCAGGAGAGTTCCAAATGTGTGTGGGTAGAATATATATCCCACGGGGGTAAAATTGAAAAAAGTTGAAAAATTTTTTTTTTTGGACTCAGTCATTTTTCCGGCGTTTATCAGACTTTCAGATAGGGGAAATGTGAGTGAGCGTTCCGATTTCAGTTCCAGAGTGTTTTGCCCAATGAGTCCTTGATATTTAGTCATTTTCAGCCAATTTTCTAGATTTTTAAAAATTTCACTTTTTTGTGAAAATATCCACTAAATGAGGGAATAATATGTGTGAGGGTACCCCAGGAGAGTTCCAAATGTGTGTGGGTAGAATATATATCCCACGGGGGTAAAATTGAAAAAAGTTGAAAAAATTTTTTTTTTGGACTTAGTCATATTTCCGGCGTTTATCAGACTTTCAGATAGGGGAAATGTCAGTGAGCGTTCCGATTTCAGTTCCAGAGTGTTTTGCCCAATGAGTCCTTGATATTTAGTCATTTTCAGCCAATTTTCTGGATTTTAAAAAATTTCACTTTTTTGTGAAAATATCCACTAAATGAGGGAATAATACGTGTGAGGGTACCCCAGGAGAGTTCCAAATGTGTGTTTGTAGAATATACATCCCACGGGGGTAAAATTGAAAAAAGTTGAAAAATTTTTTTTTTTTGAACTTAGTCATTTTTCCGGCGTTTATCAGACTTTCAGATAGGGGAAATGTCAGTGAGCGTTCCGATTTCAGTTCCAGAGCGATTCGCCCAATGAGTCCTTGATATTTAGTCGTTTTCAGCCAATTTTCTGGATTTTTAAAAATTTCACTTTTTTGTGAAAATATCCACTAAATGAGGGAATAATATGTGTGAGGGTACCCCAGGAGAGTTCCAAATGTGTGTTTGTAGAATATATATCCCACAGGGGTAAAATTGAAAAAAGTTGAAAAAATTTTTTTTTTTGGACTGTCATTTTTCCGGCGTTTATCAGACTTTCAGATAGGGGAAATGTCAGTGAGCATTCCGATTTCAGTTCCAGAGCGATTCGCCAATGAGTCCTTGATATTTAGTCGTTTTCAGCCAATTTTCTGGATTTTTGAAAATTTCACTTTTTTGTGAAAATATCCACTAAATGACGGAATAATATGTGTGAGGGTACCCAAGGAGAGTTCCAAATGTGTGTGGGTAGAATATGTATCCCACGGGGGTAAAATTGAAAAAAGTTGAAAAAAAATTTTTTTGGGACTTAGTCATTTTTCCGTCGTTTATCAGACTTTCAGATAGGGGAATTGTCAGTGAGCGTTCCGATTTCAGTTCCAGAGCGATTCGCCCAATGAGTCCTTGATATTTAGTCGATTTCAGCCAATTTTCTGGATTTTTGTAAATTTCACTTTTTTGTGAAAATATCCACTAAATGAGGGAATAATATGTGTGAGGGTACCACAGGAGAGTTCCAAATGTGTGTGGGTAGAATATATATCCCACGGGGGTAAAATTGAAAAAAGTTGAAAAATTTTTTTTTTTGGACTTAGTCATTTTTCCGGCGTTTATCAGACTTTCAGATAGGGGAAATGTCAGTGAGCGTTCCGATTTCAGTTCCAGAGTGTTTTGCCCAATGAGTACTTGATATTTAGTCATTTTCAGCCAATTTTCTGGATTTTTAAAAATTTCACTTTTTTGTGAAAATATCCACTAAATGAGGGAATAATATGTGTGAGGGTACCCCAGGAGAGTTCCAAATGTGTGTTTGTAGAATATACATCCCACGGGGGAAAAATTGAAAAAAGTTGCAAAAAAATTTTTTTTAGGACTTAGTCATTTTTCCGGCGTTTATCAGACTTTCAGATAGGGGAAATGTCAGTGAGCGTTCCGATTTCAGTTCCAGAGCGATTCGCCCAATGAGTCCTTGATATTTAGTCGTTTTCAGCCAATTTTCTGGATTTTAAAAAATTTCACTTTTTTGTGAAAATATCAACTAAATGAGGGAATAATATGTGTGAGGGTACCCCAGGAGAGTTCCAAATGTGTGTGGGTAGAATATATATCCCACGGGGGTAAAATTGAAAAAAATTTAAAAAATTTTTTTTTGGACTTAGTCATTTTTCCGGCGTTTATCAGACTTTCAGATAGGGGAAATGTCAGTGAGCGTTCCGATTTCAGTTCCAGAGTGTTTTGCCCAATGAGTCCTTGATACTTAGTCATTTTCAGCCAATTTTCTGGATTTTTAAAAATTTCACTTTTTTGTGAAAATATCCACTAAATGAGGGAATAATATGTGTGAGGGTACCCCAGGAGAGTTCCAAATGTGTGTTTGTAGAATATACATCCCACGGGGGTAAAATTGAAAAAAGTTGCAAAAAAAATTTTTTTTAGGACTTAGTCATTTTTCCGCCGTTTATCAGACTTTCACATAGGGGAAATGTCAGTGAGCGTTTGGTTTTCAGTTCCAGAGCGATTTGCCCAATGAGTCCTTGATATTTAGTCGTTTTCAGCCAATTTTCTGGATTTTTGAAAATTTCACTTTTTTGTGAAAATATCCACTAAATGACGGAATAATATGTGTGAGGGTACCCAAGGAGAGTTCCAAATGTGTGTGGGTAGAATATGTATCCCACGGGGGTAAAATTGAAAAAAGTTGAAAAAATTTTTTTTGGGGACTTAGTCATTTTTCCGTCGTTTATCAGACTTTCAGATAGGGGAATTGTCAGTGAGCGTTCCGATTTCAGTTCCAGAGCGATTCGCCCAATGAGTCCTTGATATTTAGTCGTTTTCAGCCAATTTTCTGGATTTTTGAAAATTTCACTTTTTTGTGAAAATATCCACTAAATGAGGGAATAATATGTGTGAGGGTACCCCAGGAGAGTTCCAAATGTGTGTGGGTAGAATATATATCCCACAGGGGTAAAATTGAAAAAAGTTGAAAAATTTTTTTTTTTGGACTTAGTCATTTTTCCGGCGTTTATCAGACTTTCAGATAGGGGAAATGTCAGTGAGCGTTCCGATTTCAGTTCCAGAGCGATTCGCCCAATGAGTCCTTGATATTTAGTCGATTTCAGCCAATTTTCTGGATTTTTGTAAATTTCACTTTTTTGTGAAAATATCCACTAAATGAGGGAATAATATGTGTGAGGGTACCCCAGGAGAGTTCCAAATGTGTGTGGGTAGAATATATATCCCACGGGGGTAAAATTGAAAAAAGTTGAAAAATTTTTTTTTTGGACTTAGTCATTTTTCCGGCGTTTATCAGACTTTCAGATAGGGGAAATGTCAGTGAGCGTTCCGATTTCAGTTCCAGAGTGTTTTGCCCAATGAGTACTTGATATTTAGTCATTTTCAGCCAATTTTCTGGATTTTTAAAAATTTCACTTTTTTGTGAAAATATCCACTAAATGAGGGAATAATATGTGTGAGGGTACCCCAGGAGAGTTCCAAATGTGTGTTTGTAGAATATACATCCCACGGGGGAAAAATTGAAAAAAGTTGCAAAAAATTTTTTTTAGGACTTAGTCATTTTTCCGGCGTTTATCAGACTTTCAGATAGGGGAAATGTCAGTGAGCGTTTGGTTTTCAGTTCCAGAGCGATTTGCCCAATGAGTCCTTGATATTTAGTCGTTTTCAGCCAATTTTCTGGATTTTTGAAAATTTCACTTTTTTTGTGAAAATATCCACTAAATGACGGAATAATATGTGTGAGGGTACCCAAGGAGAGTTCCAAATGTGTGTGGGTAGAATATGTATCCCACGGGGGTAAAATTGAAAAAAGTTGAAAAAATTTTTTTTGGGGACTTAGTCATTTTTCCGTCGTTTATCAGACTTTCAGATAGGGGAATTGTCAGTGAGCGTTCCGATTTCAGTTCCAGAGCGATTCGCCCAATGAGTCCTTGATATTTAGTCGTTTTCAGCCAATTTTCTGGATTTTTGAAAATTTCACTTTTTTGTGAAAATATCCACTAAATGAGGGAATAATATGTGTGAGGGTACCCCAGGAGAGTTCCAAATGTGTGTTTGTAGAATATATATCCCACAGGGGTAAAATTGAAAAAAGTTAAAAAAATTTTTTTTTTGGACTTAGTCATTTTTCCGTCGTTTATCAGACTTTCAGATAGGGGAAATGTCAGTGAGCGTTCCGATTTCAGTTCCAGAGCGATTCGCCCAATGAGTCCTTGATATTTAGTCGTTTTCAGCCAATTTTCTGGATTTTTAAAAATTTCACTTTTTTGTGAAAATATCCACTAAATGAGGGAATAATATGTGTGAGGGTACCCCAGGAGAGTTTCAAATGTGTGTGGGTTGAATATATATCCCACAGGGGTAAAATTGAAAAAAGTTGAAAAATTTTTTTTTTTGGACTTAGTCATTTTTCCGGCGTTTATCAGACTTTCAGATAGGGGAAATGTGAGTGAGCGTTCCGATTTCAGTTTCAGAGCGATTCGCAAAATGAGTCCTTGATATTTAGTCGTTTTCAGCCAATTTTCTGGATTTTTGAAAATTTCACTTTTTTGTGAAAATATCCACTAAATGAGGGAATAATATGTGTGAGGGTACCCCAGGAGAGTTCCAAATGTGTGTTTGTAGAATATACATCCCACGGGGGTATAATTGAAAAAAGTTGCAAAAAAATTTTTTTTAGGACTTAGTCATTTTTCCGCCGTTTATCAGACTTTCAGATAGGGGAAATGTCAGTGAGCATTCCGTTTTCAGTTCCAGAGCGATTTGCCTAATGAGTCCTTGATATTTAGTCGTTTTCAGCCAATTTTCTGGATTTTTAAAAATTTCACTTTTTTGTGAAAATATCCACTAAATGAGGGAATAATATGTGTGAGGGTACCCCAGGAGAGTTCCAAATGTGTGTGGGTAGAATATATATCCCACAGGGGTAAAATTGAAAAAAGTTGAAAAATTTTTTTTTTTGGACTTAGTCATTTTCCGGCGTTTATCAGACTAAATGACGGAGGGTACCCAAGGAGAGTTACAAATGTGTGTGGGTAGAATATGTATCCCACGGGGGTAAAATTGAAAAAAGTTGAAAAAATTTTTTTGGGGGAATTAGTCATTTTTCCGTCGTTTATCAGACTTTCAGATAGGGGAATTGTCAGTGAGCGTTCCGATTTCAGTTCCAGAGCGATTCGCCCAATGAGTCCTTGATATTTAGTCGTTTTCAGCCAATTTTCTGGATTTTTGAAAATTTCACTTTTTTGTGAAAATATCCACTAAATGAGGGAATAATATGTGTGAGGGTACCCCAGGAGAGTTCCAAATGTGTGTGGGTAGAATATATATCCCACAGGGGTAAAATTGAAAAAAGTTGAAAAAAAATTTTTTGGGGACTTAGTCATTTTTCCGGCGTTTATCAGACTTTCAGATAGGGGAAATGTCAGTGAGCATTTCGATTTCAGTTCCAGAGCAATTCGCCCAATGAGTCCTTGATATTTAGTCGTTTTCAGCCAATTTTCTGGATTTTTGAAAATTTCACTTTTTTGTGAAAATATCCACTAAATGACGGAATAATATGTGTGAGGGTACCCAAGGAGAGTTCCAAATGTGTGTGGGTAGAATATGTATCCCACGGGGGTAAAATTGAAAAAAGTTGAAAAAATTTTTTTTGGGGACTTAGTCATTTTTCCGTCGTTTATCAGACTTTCAGATAGGGGAATTGTCAGTGAGCGTTCCGATTTCAGTTCCAGAGCGATTCGCCCAATGAGTCCTTGATATTTAGTCGTTTTCAGCCAATTTTCTGGATTTTTGAAAATTTCACTTTTTTGTGAAAATATCCACTAAATGAGGGAATAATATGTGTGAGGGTACCCCAGGAGAGTTCCAAATGTGTGTGGGTAGAATATATATCCCACGGGGGTAAAATTGAAAAAAGTTGAAAAATTATTTTTTTTGGACTTAGTCATTTTCCGGCGTTTATCAGACTAAATGACGGAGGGTACCCAAGGAGAGTTACAAATGTGTGTGGGTAGAATATGTATCCCACGGGGGTAAAATTGAAAAAAGTTGAAAAAATTTTTTGGGGGGAATTAGTCATTTTTCCGTCGTTTATCAGACTTTCAGATAGGGGAATTGTCAGTGAGCGTTCCGATTTCAGTTCCAGAGCGATTCGCCCAATGAGTCCTTGATATTTAGTCGTTTTCAGCCAATTTTCTGGATTTTTGAAAATTTCACTTTTTTGTGAAAATATCCACTAAATGAGGGAATAATATGTGTGAGGGTACCCCAGGAGAGTTCCAAATGTGTGTGGGTAGAATATATATCCCACAGGGGTAAAATTGAAAAAAGTTGAAAAAAAATTTTTTGGGGACTTAGTCATTTTTCCGGCGTTTATCAGACTTTCAGATAGGGGAAATGTCAGTGAGCATTTCAATTTCAGTTCCAGAGCAATTCGCCCAATGAGTCCTTGATATTTAGTCGTTTTCAGCCAATTTTCTGGATTTTTGAAAATTTCACTTTTTTGTGAAAATATCCACTAAATGACAGAATAATATGTGTGAGGGTACCCCAGGAGAGTTCCAAATGTGTGTTTGTAGAATATATATCCCACAGGGGTAAAATTGAAAAAAGTAAAAAAAATTTTTTTTTTGGACTTAGTCATTTTTCCGGCGTTTATCAGACTTTCAGATAGGGGAAATGTCAGTGAGCGTTCCGATTTCAGTTCCAGAGCGATTCGCCCAATGAGTCCTTGATATTTAGTCGTTTTCAGCCAATTTTCTGGATTTTTAAAAATTTCACTTTTTTGTGAAAATATCCACTAAATGAGGGAATAATATGTGTGAGGGTACCCCAGGAGAGTTTCAAATGTGTGTGGGTTGAATATATATCCCACAGGGGTAAAATTGAAAAAAGTTGAAAAATTTTTTTTTTTGGACTTAGTCATTTTTCCGGCGTTTATCAGACTTTCAGATAGGGGAAATGTCAGTGAGCGTTCGGTTTTCAGTTCCAGAGCGATTTGCCTAATGAGTCCTTGATATTTAGTCGTTTTCAGCCAATTTTCTGGATTTTTGAGAATTTCACTTTTTTGTGAAAATATCCACTAAATGACGGAATAATATGTGTGAGGGTACCCCAGGAGAGTTCCAAATGTGTGTGGGTAGAATATATATCCCATGGGGGTAAAATTGAAAAAAGTTGAAAATTTTTTTTTTTTGGACTTAGTCATTTTTCCGGCGTTTATCAGACTTTCAGATAGGGGAAATGTGAGTGAGCATTCTGATTTCAGTTCCAGAGCGATTCGCCCAATGAGTCCTTGATATTTAGTCGTTTTCAGCCAATTTTCTGGATTTTTGAAAATTTCACTTTTTTGTGAAAATATCCACTAAATGACGGAATAATATGTGTGAGGGTACCCAAGGAGAGTTCCAAATGTGTGTGGTAGAATATATATCCCACGGGGGTAAAATTGAAAAAAGTTGAAAAAAAATTTTTTTGGGACTTAGTCATTTTTCCGTCGTTTATCAGACTTTCAGATAGGGGAAATGTGAGTGAGCATTCTGATTTCAGTTCCAGAGCGATTCACCCAATGAGTCCTTGATATTTAGTCGTTTTCAGCCAATTTTCTGGATTTTTGAAAATTTCACTTTTTTGTGAAAATATCCACTAAATGAGGGAATAATATGTGTGAGGGTACCCCAGGAGAGTTCCAAATGTGTGTTTGTAGAATATATATCCCACAGGGGTAAAATTGAAAAAAGTTAAAAAATTTTTTTTTTTGGACTTAGTCATTTTTCCGGCGTTTATCAGACTTTCAGATAGGGGAAATGTCAGTGAGCGTTCCGATTTCAGTTCCAGAGCGATTCGGCCCAATGAGTCCTTGATATTTAGTCGTTTTCAGCCAATTTTCTGGATTTTTAAAAATTTCACTTTTTTGTGAAAATATCCACTAAATGAGGGAATAATATGTGTGAGGGTACCCCAGGAGAGTTTCAAATGTGTGTGGGTTGAATATATATCCCACAGGGGTAAAATTGAAAAAAGTTGAAAAATTTTTTTTTTTGGACTTAGTCATTTTTCCGGCGTTTATCAGACTTTCAGATAGGGGAAATGTGAGTGAGCGTTCCGATTTCAGTTTCAGAGCGATTCGCCCAATGAGTCCTTGATATTTAGTCGTTTTCAGCCAATTTTCTGGATTTTTGAAAATTTCACTTTTTTGTGAAAATATCCACTAAATGAGGGAATAATATGTGTGAGGGTACCGCAGGAGAGTTCCAAATGTGTGTTTGTAGAATATACATCCCACGGGGGTAAAATTGAAAAAAGTTGCAAAAAAATTTTTTTTAGGACTTAGTCATTTTTCCGCCGTTTATCAGACTTTCAGATACCGGAAATGTCAGTGAGCGTTCGGTTTTCAGTTCCAGAGCGATTTGCCTAATGAGTCCTTGATATTTAGTCGTTTTCAGCCAATTTTCTGGATTTTTAAAAATTTCACTTTTTTGTGAAAATATCCACTAAATGAGGGAATAATATGTGTGAGGGTACCCCAGGAGAGTTCCAAATGTGTGTGGGTAGAATATATATCCCACAGGGGTAAAATTGAAAAAAGTTGAAAAATTTTTTTTTTTGGACTTTGTCATTTTTCCGGCGTTTATCAGACTTTCAGATAGGGGAAATGTGAGTGAGCGTTCCGATTTCAGTTTCAGAGCGATTCGCCCAATGAGTCCTTGATATTTAGTCGTTTTCAGCCAATTTTCTGGATTTTTGAAAATTTCACTTTTTTGTGAAAATATCCACTAAATGAGGGAATAATATGTGTGAGGGTACCGCAGGAGAGTTCCAAATGTGTGTTTGTAGAATATACATCCCACGGGGGTAAAATTGAAAAAAGTTGCAAAAAAATTTTTTTTAGGACTTAGTCATTTTTCCGCCGTTTATCAGACTTTCAGATACCGGAAATGTCAGTGAGCGTTCGGTTTTCAGTTCCAGAGCGATTTGCCTAATGAGTCCTTGATATTTAGTCGTTTTCAGCCAATTTTCTGGATTTTTAAAAATTTCACTTTTTTGTGAAAATATCCACTAAATGAGGGAATAATATGTGTGAGGGTACCCCAGGAGAGTTCCAAATGTGTGTGGGTAGAATATATATCCCACAGGGGTAAAATTGAAAAAAGTTGAAAAATTTTTTTTTTTGGACTTTGTCATTTTTCCGGCGTTTATCAGACTTTCAGATAGGGGAAATGTGAGTGAGCGTTCCGATTTCAGTTTCAGAGCGATTCGCCCAATGAGTCCTTGATATTTAGTCGTTTTCAGCCAATTTTCTGGATTTTTGAAAATTTCACTTTTTTGTGAAAATATCCACTAAATGAGGGAATAATATGTGTGAGGGTACCCCAGGAGAGTTCCAAATGTGTGTGGGTAGAATATATATCCCACGGGGGTAAAATTGAAAAAAGTTGAAAAATTATTTTTTTTGGACTTAGTCATTTTCCGGCGTTTATCAGACTAAATGACGGAGGGTACCCAAGGAGAGTTACAAATGTGTGTGGGTAGAATATGTATCCCACGGGGGTAAAATTGAAAAAAGTTGAAAAAATTTTTTTTGGGGAATTAGTCATTTTTCCGTCGTTTATCAGACTTTCAGATAGGGGAATTGTCAGTGAGCGTTCCGATTTCAGTTCCAGAGCGATTCGCCCAATGAGTCCTTGATATTTAGTCGTTTTCAGCCAATTTTCTGGATTTTTGAAAATTTCACTTTTTTGTGAAAATATCCACTAAATGAGGGAATAATATGTGTGAGGGTACCCCAGGAGAGTTCCAAATGTGTGTGGGTAGAATATATATCCCACAGGGGTAAAATTGAAAAAAGTTGAAAATTTTTTTTGGGACTTAGTCATTTTTCCGGCGTTTATCAGACTTTCAGATAGGGGAAATGTCAGTGAGCATTTCGATTTCAGTTCCAGAGCAATTCGCCCAATGAGTCCTTGATATTTAGTCGTTTTCAGCCAATTTTCTGGATTTTTGAAAATTTCACTTTTTTGTGAAAATATCCACTAAATGACAGAATAATATGTGTGAGGGTACCCCAGGAGAGTTCCAAATGTGTGTGGGTAGAATATATATCCCATGGGGGTAAAATTGAAAAAAGTTGAAAATTTTTTTTTTTTGGACTTAGTCATTTTTCCGGCGTTTATCAGACTTTCAGATAGGGGAAATGTGAGTGAGCATTCTGATTTCAGTTCCAGAGCGATTCGCCCAATGAGTCCTTGATATTTAGACGTTTTCAGCCAATTTTCTGGATTTTTGAAAATTTCACTTTTTTGTGAAAATATCCACTAAATGACGGAATAATATGTGTGAGGGTACCCAAGGAGAGTTCCAAATGTGTGTGGTAGAATATATATCCCACGGGGGTAAAATTGAAAAAAGTTGAAAAAAAATTTTTTTGGGACTTAGTCATTTTTCCGTCGTTTATCAGACTTTCAGATAGGGGAAATGTGAGTGAGCATTCTGATTTCAGTTCCAGAGCGATTCACCCAATGAGTCCGTGATATTTAGTCGTTTTCAGCCAATTTTCTGGATTTTTGAAAATTTCACTTTTTTGTGAAAATATCCACTAAATGAGGGAATAATATGTGTGAGGGTACCCCAGGAGAGTTCCAAATGTGTGTGGGTAGAATATATATCCCACAGGGGTAAAATTGAAAAAAGTTGAAAAAATTTTTTTTGGTACTTAGTCATTTTTCCGGCGTTTATCAGACTTTCAGATAGGGGAAATGTGAGTGAGCGTTCCGATTTCAGTTCCAGAGCAATTTGCCAATGAGTCCTTGATATTTAGTCGTTTTCAGCCAATTTTCTGGATTTTTGAAAATTTCACTTTTTTGTGAAAATATCCACTAAATGACGGAATAATATGTGTGAGGGTACCCAAGGAGAGTTCCTAATGTGTGTGGGTAGAATATGTATCCCACGGGGGCAAAATTGAAAAAAGTTGAAAAAAAATTTTTTTGGGACTTAGTCATTTTTCCGTCGTTTATCAGACTTTCAGATAGGGGAATTGTCAGTGAGCGTTCCGATTTCAGTTCCAGAGCGATTCGCCCAATGAGTCCTTGATATTTAGTCGTTTTCAGCCAATTTTCTGGATTTTTGAAAATTTCACTTTTTTGTGAAAATATCCACTAAATGAGGGAATAATGTGTGTGAGGGTACCCCAGGAGAGTTCCAAATGTGTGTGGGTAGAATATAAATCCCACGGGGGTAAAATTGAAAAAAGTTGAAACATTTTTTTTTTTGGACTTAGTCATTTTTCCGTCGTTTATCAGACTTTCAGATAGGGGAAATGTCAGTGAGCATTCCGATTTCAGTTCCAGAGCGATTCGCCCAATGAGTCCTTGATATTTAGTCATTTTCAGCCAATTTTCTGGATTTTTGAAAATTTCACTTTTTTGTGAAAATATCCACTAAATGAGGGAATAATATGTGTGAGGGTACCCCAGGAGAGTTCCAAATGTGTGTGGGTAGAATATATATCCCACGGGGGTAAAATTGAAAAAAGTTGAAAAATTTTTTTTTTTTGACTTAGTCATTTTTCCGGCGTTTATCAGACTTTCAGATAGGGGAAATGTGAGTGAGCGTTCCGATTTCAGTTCCAGAGCAATTCGCCCAATGAGTCCTTGATATTTAGTCGTTTTCAGCCAATTTTCTGGATTTTTGAAAATTTCACTTTTTTGTGAAAATATCCACTAAATGAGGGAATATGTGTGAGGGTACCCCAGGAGAGTTCCAAATGTGAGTGGATAGAATATATATCCCACGGGGGTAAAATTGAAAAAAGTTGAAAAATTTTTTTTTTTTGACTTAGTCATTTTTCCGGCGTTTATCAGACTTTCAGATAGGGGAAATGTGAGTGAGCATTCTGATTTCAGTTCCAGAGCGATTCACCCAATGAGTCCGTGATATTTAGTCGTTTTCAGCCAATTTTCTGGATTTTTGAAAATTTCACTTTTTTGTGAAAATATCCACTAAATGAGGGAATAATATGTGTGAGGGTACCCCAGGAGAGTTCCAAATGTGTGTGGGTAGAATATATATCCCACAGGGGTAAAATTGAAAAAAGTTGAAAAAATTTTTTTTGGTACTTAGTCATTTTTCCGGCGTTTATCAGACTTTCAGATAGGGGAAATGTGAGTGAGCGTTCCGATTTCAGTTCCAGAGCAATTTGCCAATGAGTCCTTGATATTTAGTCGTTTTCAGCCAATTTTCTGGATTTTTGAAAATTTCACTTTTTTGTGAAAATATCCACTAAATGAGGGAATAATATGTGTGAGGGTACCCAAGGAGAGTTCCTAATGTGTGTGGGTAGAATATGTATCCCACGGGGGCAAAATTGAAAAAAGTTGAAAAAAAATTTTTTTGGGACTTAGTCATTTTTCCGTCGTTTATCAGACTTTCAGATAGGGGAATTGTCAGTGAGCGTTCCGATTTCAGTTCCAGAGCGATTCGCCCAATGAGTCCTTGATATTTAGTCGTTTTCAGCCAATTTTCTGGATTTTTGAAAATTTCACTTTTTTGTGAAAATATCCACTAAATGAGGGAATAATGTGTGTGAGGGTACCCCAGGAGAGTTCCAAATGTGTGTGGGTAGAATATAAATCCCACGGGGGTAAAATTGAAAAAAGTTGAAACATTTTTTTTTTTGGACTTAGTCATTTTTCCGTCGTTTATCAGACTTTCAGATAGGGGAAATGTCAGTGAGCATTCCGATTTCAGTTCCAGAGCGATTCGCCCAATGAGTCCTTGATATTTAGTCATTTTCAGCCAATTTTCTGGATTTTTGAAAATTTCACTTTTTTGTGAAAATATCCACTAAATGAGGGTATAATATGTGTGAGGGTACCCCAGGAGAGTTCCAAATGTGTGTGGGTAGAATATATATCCCACGGGGGTAAAATTGAAAAAAGTTGAAAAATTTTTTTTTTTTGACTTAGTCATTTTTCCGGCGTTTATCAGACTTTCAGATAGGGGAAATGTGAGTGAGCGTTCCGATTTCAGTTCCAGAGCAATTCGCCCAATGAGTCCTTGATATTTAGTCGTTTTCAGCCAATTTTCTGGATTTTTGAAAATTTCACTTTTTTGTGAAAATATCCACTAAATGAGGGAATATGTGTGAGGGTACCCCAGGAGAGTTCCAAATGTGTGTGGATAGAATATATATCCCACGGGGGTAAAATTGAAAAAAGTTGAAAAATTTTTTTTTTTTGACTTAGTCATTTTTCCGGCGTTTATCAGACTTTCAGATAGGGGAAATGTGAGTGAGCGTTCCGATTTCAGTTCCAGAGCAATTCGCCAATGAGTCCTTGATATTTAGTCGTATTCAGCCAATTTTCTGGATTTTTGAAAATTTCACTTTTTTGTGACAATATCCACTAAATGACGGAATAATATGTGTGAGGGTACCCAAGGAGAGTTTCAAATGTTTGTGGGTAGAATATATATCCCACGGGGGTAAAATTGAAAAAAGTTGAAAAATTTTTTTTTTTTGACTTAGTCATTTTTCCGGCGTTTATCAGACTTTCAGATAGGGGAAATGTCAGTGAGCGTTCCGATTTCAGTTGCAGAGTGATTTGCCCAATGAGTCCTTGATATTTAGTCATTTTCAGCCAATTTTCTGGATTTTTAAAAATTTAACTTTTTTGTGAAAATATCCACTAAATGAGGGAATAATATGTGTGAGGGTACCCCAGGAGAGTTCCAAATGTGTGTGGGTAGAATATATATCCCACAGGGGTAAAATTGAAAAAAGTTGAAAAAAAATTTTTTTGGGACTTAGTCATTTTTCCGGCGTTTATCAGACTTTCAGATAGGGGAATTGTCAGTGAGCGTTCCGATTTCAGTTCCAGAGCGATTCGCCCAATGAGTCCTTGATATTTAGTCGTTTTCAGCCAATTTTCTGGATTTTTGAAAATTTCACTTTTTTGTGAAAATATCCACTAAATGAGGGAATAATGTGTGTGAGGGTACCCCAGGAGAGTTTCAAATGTGTGTGGGTTGAATATATATCCCACAGGGGTAAAATTGAAAAAAGTTGAAAAATTTTTTTTTTTGGACTTAGTCATTTTTCCGGCGTTTATCAGACTTTCAGATAGGGGAAATGTGAGTGAGCGTTCCGATTTCAGTTTCAGAGCGATTCGCCCAATGAGTCCTTGATATTTAGTCGTTTTCAGCCAATTTTCTGGATTTTTGAAAATTTCACTTTTTTGTGAAAATATCCACTAAATGAGGGAATAATATGTGTGAGGGTACCGCAGGAGAGTTCCAAATGTGTGTTTGTAGAATATACATCCCACGGGGGTAAAATTGAAAAAAGTTGCAAAAAAATTTTTTTTAGGACTTAGTCATTTTTCCGCCGTTTATCAGACTTTCAGATAGCGGAAATGTCAGTGAGCGTTCGGTTTTCAGTTCCAGAGCGATTTGCCTAATGAGTCCTTGATATTTAGTCGTTTTCAGCCAATTTTCTGGATTTTTGAAAATTTCACTTTTTTGTGAAAATATCCACTAAATGAGGGAATAATATGTGTGAGGGTACCCCAGGAGAGTTCCAAATGTGTGTGGATAGAATATATATCCCACGGGGGTAAAATTTAAAAAAGTTGAAAAAAAATTTTTTTTGGACTTAGTCATTTTTCCGGCGTTTATCAGACTTTCAGATAGGGGAAATGTGAGTGAGCGTTCCGATTTCAGTTCCAGAGCAATTCGCCAATGAGTCCTTGATATTTAGTCGTTTTCAGCCAATTTTCTGGATTTTTGAAAATTTCACTTTTTTGTGAAAATATCCACTAAATGACGGAATAATATGTGTGAGGGTACCCAAGGAGAGTTCCAAATGTGTGTGGGTAGAATATGTATCCCACGGGGGTAAAATTGAAAAAAGTTGAAAAAAATTTTTTGGGGGACTTAGTCATTTTTCCGTCGTGTATCAGACTTTCAGATAGGGGAATTGTCAGTGAGCATTCTGATTTCAGCTCCAGAGCGATTCGCCCAATGAGTCCTTGATATTTAGTCGTTTTCAGCCAATTTTCTGGATTTTTGAAAATTTCACTTTTTTGTGAAAATAACCACTAAATGAGGGAATAATATGTGTGAGGGTACCCCAGGAGAGTTCCAAATGTGTGTGGGTAGAATATATATCCCACGGGGGTAAAATTGAAAAAAGTTGAAAAATTTTTTTTTTTTGACTTAGTCATTTTTCTGGTGTTTATCAGACTTTCAGATAGGGGAAATGTGAGTGAGCATTCGGATTTCAGTTCCAGAGCAATTCGCCAATGAGTCCTTGATATTTAGTCGTTTTCAGCCAATTTTCTGGATTTTTGAAAATTTCACTTTTTTGTGAAAATATCCACTAAATGACAGAATAATATGTGTGAGGGTACCCCAGGAGAGTTCCAAATGTGTGTGGGTAGAATATATATCCCACAGGGGTAAAATTGAAAAAAGTTGAAAAAAAAATTTTTTGGGACTTAGTCATTTTTCCGTTGTTTATCAGACTTTCAGATAGGGGAATTGTCAGTGAGCGTTCCGATTTCAGTTCCAGAGCGATTCGCCCAATGAGTCCTTGATATTTAGTCGTTTTCAGCCAATTTTCTGGATTTTTGAAAATTTCACTTTTTTGTGAAAATATCCACTAAATGAGGGAATAATGTGTGTGAGGGTACCACAGGAGAGTTCCAAATGTGTGTGGGTAGAATATATATCCCACGGGGGTAAAATTTAAAAAAGTTGAAAAAAAAATTTTTTTCGACTTAGTCATTTTTCCGGCGTTTATCAGACTTTCAGATAGGGGAAATGTGAGTGAGCGTTCCGATTTCAGTTCCAGAGCAATTCGCCAATGAGTCCTTGATATTTAGTCGTATTCAGCCAATTTTCTGGATTTTTGAAAATTTCACTTTTTTGTGAAAATATCCACTAAATGACGGAATAATATGTGTGAGGGTACCCAAGGAGAGTTCCATATGTGTGTGGGTAGAATATGTATCCCACGGGGGTAAAATTGAAAAAAGTTGAAAAAAAATTTTTTTGGGACTTAGTCATTTTTCCGTCGTTTATCAGACTTTTGAGATAGGGGAATTGTCAGTGAGCATTCCGATTTCAGTTCCAGAGCGATTCGCCCAATGAGTCCTTGATATTTAGTCGTTTTCAGCCAATTTTCTGGATTTTTGAAAATTTCACTTTTTTGTGAAAATAACCACTAAATGAGGGAATAATATGTGTGAGGGTACCCCAGGAGAGTTCCAAATGTGTGTGGGTAGAATATATATCCCACGGGGGTAAAATTTAAAAAAGTTGAAAAAAAATTTTTTTTGGACTTAGTCATTTTTCCGGCGTTTATCAGACTTTCATATAGGGGAAATGTGAGTGAGCATTCCGATTTCAGTTCCAGAGCAATTCGCCAATGAGTCCTTGATATTTAGTCGTTTTCAGCCAATTTTCTGGATTTTTGAAAATTTCACTTTTTTGTGAAAATATCCACTAAATGAGGGAATAATGTGTGTGAGGGTACCCCAGGAGAGTTCCAAATGTGTGTGGGTAGAATATATATCCCACGGGGGTAAAATTGAAAAAAGTTGAAAAATTTTTTTTTTTTGACTTAGTCATTTTTCCGGCGTTTATCAGACTTTCAGATAGGGGAAATGTCAGTGAGCGTTCCGATTTCAGTTCCAGAGTGATTTGCCCAATGAGTCCTTGATATTTAGTCGTTTTCAGCCAATTTTCTGGATTTTTGAAAATTTCACTTTTTTGTGAAAATATCCACTAAATGAGGGAATAATGTGTGTGAGGGTACCCCAGGAGAGTTCCAAATGTGTGTGGGTAGAATATATATCCCACGGGGGTAAAATTTAAAAAAGTTGAAAAAAATTTTTTTTTCGACTTAGTCATTTTTCCGGCGTTTATCAGACTTTCAGATAGGGGAAATGTCAGTGAGCGTTCCGATTTCAGTTCCAGAGTGATTTGCCCAATGAGTCCTTGATATTTAGTCATTTTCAGCCAATTTTCTGGATTTTTAAAAATTTAACTTTTTTGTGAAAATATCCACTAAATGAGGGAATAATATGTGTGAGGGTACCCCAGGAGAGTTCCAAATGTGTGTGGGTAGAATATATATCCCACAGGGGTAAAATTGAAAAAAGTTGAAAAAAAAATTTTTTGGGACTTAGTCATTTTTCCGTCGTTTATCAGACTTTCAGATAGGGGAATTGTCAGTGAGCGTTCCGATTTCAGTTCCAGAGCGATTCGCCCAATGAGTCCTTGATATTTAGTCGTTTTCAGCCAATTTTCTGGATTTTTGAAAATTTCGCTTTTTTGTGAAAATATCCACTAAATGAGGGAATAATGTGTGTGAGGGTACCCCAGGAGAGTTCCAAATGTGTGTGGGTAGAATATATATCCCACGGGGGTAAAATTGAAAAAAGTTGAAACATTTTTTTTTTTGGACTTAGTCATTTTTCCGGCGTTTATCAGACTTTCAGATAGGGGAAATGTGAATGAGCGTTCCGATTTCAGTTCCAGAGCAATTCGCCCAATGAGTCTTTGATATTTAGTCGTTTTCAGCCAATTTTCTGGATTTTTGAAAATTTCACTTTTTTGTGAAAATATCCACTAAATGAGGGAATAATATGTGTGAGGGTACCCCAGGAGAGTTCCAAATGTGTGTGGGTAGAATATATATCCCACGGGGGTAAAATTTAAAAAAGTTGAAAAAAAATTTTTTTTCGACTTAGTCATTTTTCCGGCGTTTATCAGACTTTCAGATAGGGGAAATGTGAGTGAGCATTCCGATTTCAGTTCCAGAGCGATTCGCCCAATGAGTCCTTGATATTTAGTCGTTTTCAGCCAATTTTCTGGATTTTTGAAAATTTCACTTTTTTGTGAAAATATCCACTAAATGACGGAATAATATGTGTGAGGGTACCCCAGGAGAGTTCCAAATGTGTGTGGGTAGAATATATATCCCACGGGGGTAAAATTGAAAAAAGTTGAAAAAAAATTTTTTTGGGACTTAGTCATTTTTCCGTCGTTTATCAGACTTTCAGATAGGGGAATTGTCAGTGAGCATTCCGATTTCAGTTCCAGAGCGATTCGCCCAATGAGTCCTTGATATTTAGTCGTTTTCAGCCAATTTTCTGGATTTTTGAAAATTTCACTTTTTTGTGAAAATATCCACTAAATGAGGGAATAATATGTGTGAGGGTACCCCAGGAGAGTTCCAAATGTGTGTGGGTAGAATATATATCCCACGGGGGTAAAATTTAAAAAAGTTGAAAAAAAATTTTTTTTCGACTTAGTCATTTTTCCGGCGTTTATCAGACTTTCAGATAGGGGAAATGTGAGTGAGCATTCCGATTTCAGTTCCAGAGCGATTCGCCCAATGAGTCCTTGATATTTAGTCGTTTTCAGCCAATTTTCTGGATTTTTGAAAATTTCACTTTTTTGTGAAAATATCCACTAAATGACGGAATAATATGTGTGAGGGTACCCCAGGAGAGTTCCAAATGTGTGTGGGTAGAATATATATCCCACGGGGGTAAAATTGAAAAAAGTTGAAACATTTTTTTTTTTGGACTTAGTCATTTTTCCGGCGTTTATCAGACTTTCAGATAGGGGAAATGTGAATGAGCGTTCCGATTTCAGTTCCAGAGCAATTCGCCCAATGAGTCTTTGATATTTAGTCGTTTTCAGCCAATTTTCTGGATTTTTGAAAATTTCACTTTTTTGTGAAAATATCCACTAAATGAGGGAATAATATGTGTGAGGGTACCCCAGGAGAGTTCCAAATGTGTGTGGGTAGAATATATATCCCACGGGGGTAAAATTGAAAAAAGTTGAAAAAAAATTTTTTTGGGACTTAGTCATTTTTCCGTCGTTTATCAGACTTTCAGATAGGGGAATTGTCAGTGAGCATTCCGATTTCAGTTCCAGAGCGATTCGCCCAATGAGTCCTTGATATTTAGTCGTTTTCAGCCAATTTTCTGGATTTTTGAAAATTTCACTTTTTTGTGAAAATATCCACTAAATGAGGGAATAATGTGTGTGAGGGTACCCCAGGAGAGTTCCAAATGTGTGTGGGTAGAATATATATCCCACGGGGGTAAAATTGAAAAAAGTTGAAAATTTTTTTTTTTTTAACTTAGTCATTTTTCCGGCGTTTATCAGACTTTCAGATAGGGGAAATGTGAGTGAGCATTCCGATTTCAGTTCCAGAGCGATTCGCCCAATGAGTCCTTGATATTTAGTCGTTTTCAGCCAATTTTCTGGATTTTTGAAAATTTCACTTTTTTGTGAAAATATCCACTAAATGAGGGAATAATGTGTGTGAGGGTACCCCAGGAGAGTTCCAAATGTGTGTGGGTAGAATATATATCCCACGGGGGTAAAATTGAAAAAAGTTGAAATTTTTTTTTTTTTTAACTTAGTCATTTTTCCGGCGTTTATCAGACTTTCAGATAGGGGAAATGTGAGTGAGCATTCTGATTTCAGTTCCAGAGCGATTCGCCCAATGAGTCCTTGATATTTAGTCGTTTTCAGCCAATTTTCTGGATTTTTAAAAATTTAACTTTTTTGTGAAAATATCCACTAAATGAGGGAATAATATGTGTGAGGGTACCCCAGGAGAGTTCCAAATGTGTGTGGGTAGAATATATATCCCACAGGGGTAAAATTGAAAAAAGTTGAAAAAAAAATTTTTTGGGACTTAGTCAATTTTCCGTCGTTTATCAGACTTTCAGATAGGGGAATTGTCAGTGAGCGTTCCGATTTCAGTTCCAGAGCGATTCGCCCAATGAGTCCTTGATATTTAGTCGTTTTCAGCCAATTTTCTGGATTTTTGAAAATTTCACTTTTTTGTGAAAATATCCACTAAATGAGGGAATAATGTGTGTGAGGGTACCCCAGGAGAGTTCCAAATGTGTGTGGGTAGAATATATATCCCACGGGGGTAAAATTGAAAAAAGTTGAAAATTTTTTTTTTTTTAACTTAGTCATTTTTCCGGCGTTTATCAGACTTTCAGATAGGGGAAATGTGAGTGAGCATTCCGATTTCAGTTCCAGAGCGATTCGCCCAATGAGTCCTTGATATTTAGTCGTTTTCAGCCAATTTTCTGGATTTTTGAAAATTTCACTTTTTTGTGAAAATATCCACTAAATGACGGAATAATATGTGTGAGGGTACCCAAGGAGAGTTTCAAATGTTTGTGGGTAGAATATATATCCCACGGGGGTAAAATTGAAAAAAGTTGAAAACAATTTTTTTGGGGACTTAGTCATTTTTCCGTCGTTTATCAGACTTTCAGATAGGGGAATTGTCAGTGAGCATTCTGATTTCAGTTCCAGAGCGATTCGCCCAATGAGTCCTTGATATTTAGTCGTTTTCAGCCAATTTTCTGGATTTTTGAAAATTTCACTTTTTTGTGAAAATAACCACTAAATGAGGGAATAATATGTGTGAGGGTACCCCAGGAGAGTTCCAAATGTGTGTGGGTAGAATATATATCCCACGGGGGTAAAATTGAAAAAAGTTGAAACATTTTTTTTTTTGGACTTATTCATTTTTCCGGCGTTTATCAGACTTTCAGATAGGGGAAATGTGAGTGAGCGTTCCGATTTGAGTTCCAGAGCAATTCGCCCAATGAGTCTTTGATATTTAGTCGTTTTCAGCCAATTTTCTGGATTTTTGAAAATTTCACTTTTTTGTGAAAATATCCACTAAATGAGGGAATAATATGTGTGAGGGTACCCCAGGAGAGTTCCAAATGTGTGTGGGTAGAATATATATCCCACGGGGGTAAAATTTAAAAAAGTTGAAAAAAAATTTTTTTTCGACTTAGTCATTTTTCCGGCGTTTATCAGACTTTCAGATAGGGGAAATGTGAGTGAGCGTTCCGATTTCAGTTCCAGAGCAATTCGCCAATGAGTCTTTGATATTTAGTCGTTTTCAGCCAATTTTCTGGATTTTTGAAAATTTCACTTTTTTGTGAAAATATCCACTAAATGACGGAATAATATGTGTGAGGGTACCCAAGGAGAGTTCCAAATGTGTGTGGGTAGAATATGTATCCCACGGGGGTAAAATTGAAAAAAGTTGAAAAAAATTTTTTTTGGGACTTAGTCATTTTTCCGTCGTTTATCAGACTTTCAGATAGGGGAATTGTCAGTGAGCATTCCGATTTCAGTTCCAGAGCGATTCGCCCAATGAGTCCTTGATATTTAGTCGTTTTCAGCCAATTTTCTGGATTTTTGAAAATTTCACTTTTTTGTGAAAATAACCACTAAATGAGGGAATAATATGTGTGAGGGTACCCCAGGAGAGTTCCAAATGTGTGTGGGTAGAATATATATCCCACGGGGGTAAAATTGAAAAAAGTTGAAACATTTTTTTTTTTGGACTTAGTCATTTTTCCGGCGTTTATCAGACTTTCAGATAGGGGAAATGTCAGTGAGCGTTCCGATTTCAGTTCCAGAGTGATTTGCCCAATGAGTCCTTGATATTTAGTCATTTTCAGCCAATTTTCTGGATTTTTAAAAATTTTACTTTTTTGTGAAAATATCCACTAAATGAGGGAATAATATGTGTGAGGGTACCCAAGGAGAGTTTCAAATGTGTGTGGGTAGAATATATATCCCACAGGGGTAAAATTGAAAAAAGTTGAAAAAAAATTTTTTGGGGACTTAGTCATTTTTCCGTCGTTTATCAGACTTTCAGATAGGGGAATTGTCAGTGAGCATTCCGATTTCAGTTCCAGAGCGAATCGCCCAATGAGTCCTTGATATTTAGTCGTTTTCAGCCAATTTTCTGGATTTTTGAAAATTTCACTTTTTTTGTGAAAATAACCACTAAATGAGGGAATAATATGTGTGAGGGTACCCCAGGAGAGTTCCAAATGTGTGTGGGTAGAATATATATCCCACGGGGGTAAAATTGAAAAAAGTTGAAACTTTTTTTTTTTTGGACTTAGTCATTTTTCCGTCGTTTATCAGACTTTCAGATAGGGGAATTGTCAGTGAGCGTTCCGATTTCAGTTCCAGAGCGATTCGCCCAATGAGTCCTTGATATTTAGTCGTTTTCAGCCAATTTTCTGGATTTTTGAAAATTTCACTTTTTTGTGAAAATATCCACTAAATGACGGAATAATATGTGTGAGGGTACCCAAGGAGAGTTTCAAATGTGTGTGGGTAGAATATATATCCCACGGGGGTAAAATTGAAAAAAGTTGAAAAAAATTTTTTTTGGTACTTAGTCATTTTTCCGTCGTTTATCAGACTTTCAGGTAGGGGAATTGTCAGTGAGCATTCCGATTTCAGTTCCAGAGTGATTCGCCCAATGAGTCCTTGATATTTAGTCGTTTTCAGCCAATTTTCTGGATTTTTGAAAATTTCACTTTTTTGTGAAAATAACCACTAAATGAGGGAATAATATGTGTGAGGGTACCCCAGGAGAGTTCCAAATGTGTGTGGGTAGAATATATATCCCACGGGGGTAAAATTTAAAAAAGTTGAAAAAAAATTTTTTTTGGACTTAGTCATTTTTCCGGCGTTTATCAGACTTTCAGATAGGGGAAATGTGAGTGAGCGTTCCGATTTCAGTTCCAGAGCGATTCGCCCAATGAGTCCTTGATATTTAGTCGTTTTCAGCCAATTTTCTGGATTTTTGAAAATTTCACTTTTTTGTGAAAATATCCACTAAATGAGGGAATAATATGTGTGAGGGTACCCCAGGAGAGTTCCAAATGTGTGTGGGTAGAATATATATCCCACGGGGGTAAAATTGAAAAAAGTTGAAAAATTTTTTTTTTTTGACTTAGTCATTTTTCCGGCGTTTATCAGACTTTCAGATAGGGGAAATGTCAGTGAGCGTTCCGATTTCAGTTCCAGAGTGATTTGCCCAATGAGTCCTTGATATTTAGTCATTTTCAGCCAATTTTCTGGATTTTTAAAAATTTAACTTTTTTGTGAAAATATCCACTAAATGAGGGAATAATATGTGTGAGGGTACCCAAGGAGAGTTCCAAATGTGTGTGGGTAGAATATATATCCCACAGGGGTAAAATTGAAAAAAGTTGAAGAAAAAATTTTTTGGGACTTAGTCATTTTTCCGTCGTTTATCAGACTTTCAGATAGGGGAAATGTCAGTGAGCATTCCAATTTCAGTTCCAGAGCGATTCGCCCAATGAGTCCTTGATATTTAGTCGTTTTCAGCCAATTTTCTGGATTTTTGAAAATTTCACTTTTTTGTGAAAATAACCACTAAATGAGGGAATAATATGTGTGAGGGTACCCCAGGAGAGTTCCAAATGTGTGTGGGTAGAATATATATCCCACGGGGGTAAAATTTAAAAAAGTTGAAAAAAATTTTTTTTTCGACTTAGTCATTTTTCCGGCGTTTATCAGACTTTCAGATAGGGGAAATGTGAGTGAGCGTTCCGATTTCAGTTCCAGAGCAATTCGCCAATGAGTCTTTGATATTTAGTCGTTTTCAGCCAATTTTCTGGATTTTTGAAAATTTCACTTTTTTGTGAAAATATCCACTAAATGACGGAATAATATGTGTGAGGGTACCCAAGGAGAGTTCCAAATGTGTGTGGGTAGAATATGTATCCCACGGGGGTAAAATTGAAAAAAGTTGAAAAAAATTTTTTTTGGGACTTAGTCATTTTTCCGGCGTTTATCAGACTTTCAGATAGGGGAAATGTCAGTGAGCGTTCCGATTTCAGTTCCAGAGTGATTTGCCCAATGAGTCCTTGATATTTAGTCATTTTCAGCCAATTTTCTGGATTTTTAAAAATTTTACTTTTTTGTGAAAATATCCACTAAATGAGGGAATAATATGTGTGAGGGTACCCCAGGAGAGTTCCAAATGTGTGTGGGTAGAATATATATCCCACGGGGGTAAAATTGAAAAAAGTTGAAACTTTTTTTTTTTTGGACTTAGTCATTTTTCCGGCGTTTATCAGACTTTCAGATAGGGGAAATGTGAGTGAGCATTCCGATTTCAGTTCCAGAGCAATTCGCCCAATGAGTCCTTGATATTTAGTCGTTTTCAGCCTATTTTCTGGATTTTTGAAAATTTCACTTTTTTGTGAAAATATCCACTAAATGAGGGAATAATATGTGTGAGGGTACCCAAGGAGAGTTTCAAATGTGTGTGGGTAGAATATATATCCCACAGGGGTAAAATTGAAAAAAGTTGAAAAAAAATTTTTGGGGGACTTAGTCATTTTTCCGTCGTTTATCAGACTTTCAGATAGGGGAATTGTCAGTGAGCATTCCGATTTCAGTTCCAGAGCGATTCGCCCAATGAGTCCTTGATATTTAGTCGTTTTCAGCCAATTTTCTGGATTTTTGAAAATTTCACTTTTTTTGTGAAAATAACCACTAAATGAGGGAATAATATGTGTGAGGGTACCCCAGGAGAGTTCCAAATGTGTGTGGGTAGAATATATATCCCACGGGGGTAAAATTGAAAAAAGTTGAAACTTTTTTTTTTTTGGACTTAGTCATTTTTCCGGCGTTTATCAGACTTTCAGATAGGGGAAATGTGAGTGAGCATTCCGATTTCAGTTCCAGAGCAATTCGCCCAATGAGTCCTTGATATTTAGTCGTTTTCAGCCTATTTTCTGGATTTTTGAAAATTTCACTTTTTTGTGAAAATATCCACTAAATGAGGGAATAATATGTGTGAGGGTACCCAAGGAGAGTTTCAAATGTGTGTGGGTAGAATATATATCCCACAGGGGTAAAATTGAAAAAAGTTGAAAAAAAATTTTTTGGGGACTTAGTCATTTTTCCGGCGTTTATCAGACTTTCAGATAGGGGAAATGTGAGTGAGCATTCCGATTTCAGTTCCAGAGCAATTCGCCCAATGAGTCCTTGATATTTAGTCGTTTTCAGCCAATTTTCTGGATTTTTGAAAATTTCACTTTTTTGTGAAAATATCCACTAAATGAGGGAATAATATGTATGAGGGTACCCCAGGAGAGTTCCAAATGTGTGTGGGTAGAATATATATCCCACGGTGGTAAAATTTAAAAAAGTTGAAAAAAATTTTTTTTTGGACTTAGTCATTTTTCCGGCGTTTATCAGACTTTCAGATAGGGGAAATGTGAGTGAGCGTTCCGATTTCAGTTCCAGAGCGATTCGCCCAATGAGTCCTTGATATTTAGTCGTTTTCAGCCAATTTTCTGGATTTTTGAAAATTTCACTTTTTTGTGAAAATATCCACTAAATGACGGAATAATATGGGTGAGGGTACCCCAGGAGAGTTCCAAATGTGTGTGGGTAGAATATATATCCCACGGGGGTAAAATTGAAAAAAGTTGAAAAATTTTTTTTTTTTGACTTAGTCATTTTTCCGGCGTTTATCAGACTTTCAGATAGGGGAAATGTCAGTGAGTGTTCCGATTTCAGTTCCAGAGTGATTTGCCCAATGAGTCCTTGATATTTAGTCATTTTCAGCCAATTTTCTGGATTTTTGAAAATTTCACTTTTTTGTGAAAATATCCACTAAATGACGGAATAATATGTGTGAGGGTACCCAAGGAGAGTTTCAAATGTGTGTGGGTAGAATATATATCCCACGGGGGTAAAATTGAAAAAAGTTGAAAAAAATTTTTTTTGGGACTTAGTCATTTTTCCGTCGTTTATCAGACTTTCAGGTAGGGGAATTGTCAGTGAGCATTCCGATTTCAGTTCCAGAGTGATTCGCCCAATGAGTCCTTGATATTTAGTCGTTTTCAGCCAATTTTCTGGATTTTTGAAAATTTCACTTTTTTGTGAAAATAACCACTAAATGAGGGAATAATATGTGTGAGGGTACCCCAGGAGAGTTCCAAATGTGTGTGGGTAGAATATATATCCCACGGGGGTAAAATTTAAAAAAGTTGAAAAAAATTTTTTTTTGGACTTAGTCATTTTTCCGGCGTTTATCAGACTTTCAGATAGGGGAAATGTGAGTGAGCGTTCCGATTTCAGTTCCAGAGCGATTCGCCCAATGAGTCCTTGATATTTAGTCGTTTTCAGCCAATTTTCTGGATTTTTGAAAATTTCACTTTTTTGTGAAAATATCCACTAAATGAGGGAATAATATGTGTGAGGGTACCCAAGGAGAGTTCCAAATGTGTGTGGGTAGAATATGTATCCCACGGGGGTAAAATTGAAAAAAGTTGAAAAAAAATTTTTTTGGGACTTCGCCATTTTTCCGTCGTTTATCAGACTTTCAGATAGGGGAATTATCAGTGAGCATTCCGATTTCAATTCCAGAGCGATTCGCCCAATGAGTCCTTGATATTTAGTCGTTTTCAGCCAATTTTCTGGATTTTTGAAAATTTAAATTTTTTGTGAAAATATCCACTAAATGAGGGAATAATATGTGTGAGGGTACCCAGGAGAGTTCCAAATGTGTGTGGGTAGAATATATATCCCACGGGGGTAAAATTGAAAAAAGTTGAAAAATTTTTTTTTTTGGACTTAGTCATTTTTCCGGCGTTTATCAGACTTTCAGATAGGGGAAATGTCAGTGAGCGTTCCGATTTCAGTTCCAGAGCGATTCGCCCAATGAGTCCTTGATATTTACTTGTTTTCAGCCAATTTTCTGGATTTTTGAAAATTTCACTTTTTTGTGAAAATATCCACTAAATGAGGGAATAATATGTGTGAGGGTACCCCAGGAGAGTTCCAAATGTGTGTGGGTAGAATATATATCCCACGGGGGTAAAATTTAAAAAAGTTGAAAAAAAATTTTTTTTTCGACTTTGTCATTTTTCCGGCGTTTATCAGACTTTCAGATAGGGGAAATTTGAGTGAGCGTTCCGATTTCAGTTCCAGAGCGATTCGCCCAATGAGTCCTTGATATTTAGTCGTTTTCAGCCAATTTTCTGGATTTTTGAAAATTTCACTTTTTTGTGAAAATAACCACTAAATGAGGGAATAATATGTGTGAGGGTACCCCAGGAGAGTTCCAAATGTGTGTGGGTAGAATATATATCCCACAGGGGTAAAATTGAAAAAAGTTGAAAAAAAAATTGTTTGGGACTTAGTCATTTTTCCGTCGTTTATCAGACTTTCAGATAGGGGAATTGTCAGTGAGCGTTCCGATTTCAGTTCCAGAGCGATTCGCCCAATGAGTCCTTGATATTTAGTCATTTTCAGCCAATTTTCTGGATTTTTGAAAATTTCACTTTTTTGTGAAAATAACCACTAAATGAGGGAATAATATGTTTGAGGGTACCCCAGGAGAGTTCCAAATGTGTGTGGGTAGAATATATATCCCACGGGGGTAAAATTGAAAAAAGTTGAAACATTTTTTTTTTTTGGACTTAGTCATTTTTCCGGCGTTTATCAGACTTTCAGATAGGGGAAATGTGAGTGAGCGTTCCAATTTCAGTTCCAGAGCGATTCGCCCAATGAGTCCTTGATATTTAGTCGTTTTCAGCCAATTTTCTGGATTTTTGAAAATTTCACTTTTTTGTGAAAATATCCACTAAATGAGGGAATAATATGTGTGAGGGTACCCCAGGAGAGTTCCAAATGTGTGTGGGTAGAATATATATCCCACGGGGGTAAAATTTAAAAAAGTTGAAAAAAAATTTTTTGGGGACTTAGTCATTTTTCCGGCGTTTATCAGACTTTCAGATAGGGGAAATGTGAGTGAGCATTCCGATTTCAGTTTCAGAGCGATTCGCCCAATGAGTCCTTGATATTTAGTCATTTTCAGCCAATTTTCTGGATTTTTAAAAATTTTACTTTTTTGTGAAAATATCCACTAAATGAGGGAATAATATGTGTGAGGGTACCCAAGGAGAGTTTCAAATGTGTGTGGGTAGAATATATATCCCACAGGGGTAAAATTGAAAAAAGTTGAAAAAAAATTTTTGGGGGACTTAGTCATTTTTCCGTCGTTTATCAGACTTTCAGATAGGGGAATTGTCAGTGAGCATTCCGATTTCAGTTCCAGAGCGATTCGCCCAATGAGTCCTTGATATTTAGTCGTTTTCAGCCAATTTTCTGGATTTTTGAAAATTTCACTTTTTTGTGAAAATAACCACTAAATGAGGGAATAATATGTGTGAGGGTACCCCAGGAGAGTTCCAAATGTGTGTGGGTAGAATATATATCCCACGGGGGTAAAATTGAAAAAAGTTGAAACTTTTTTTTTTTTGGACTTAGTCATTTTTCCGGCGTTTATCAGACTTTCAGATAGGGGAAATGTGATTGAGCGTTCCGATTTCAGTTCCAGAGCGATTCGCCCAATGAGTCCTTGATATTTAGTCGTTTTCAGCCAATTTTCTGGATTTTTGAAAATTTCACTTTTTTGTGAAAATATCCACTAAATGACGGAATAATATGGGTGAGGGTACCCCAGGAGAGTTTCAAATGTGTGTGGGTAGAATATATATCCCACGGGGGTAAAATTGAAAAAAGTTGAAAAATTTTTTTTTTTTGACTTAGTCATTTTTCCGGCGTTTATCAGACTTTCAGATAGGGGAAATGTCAGTGAGCGTTCCGATTTCAGTTCCAGAGCGATTCGCCCAATGAGTCCTTGATATTTAGTCGTTTTCAGCCAATTTTCTGGATTTTTGAAAATTTCACTTTTTTGTGAAAATAACCACTAAATGAGGGAATAATATGTGTGAGGGTACCCCAGGAGAGTTCCAAATGTGTGTGGGTAGAATATATATCCCACGGGGGTAAAATTGAAAAAAGTTGAAACTTTTTTTTTTTTGGACTTAGTCATTTTTCCGGCGTTTATCAGACTTTCAGATAGGGGAAATGTGATTGAGCGTTCCGATTTCAGTTCCAGAGCGATTCGCCCAATGAGTCCTTGATATTTAGTCGTTTTCAGCCAATTTTCTGGATTTTTGAAAATTTCACTTTTTTGTGAAAATATCCACTAAATGACGGAATAATATGGGTGAGGGTACCCCAGGAGAGTTTCAAATGTGTGTGGGTAGAATATATATCCCACGGGGGTAAAATTGAAAAAAGTTGAAAAATTTTTTTTTTTTGACTTAGTCATTTTTCCGGCGTTTATCAGACTTTCAGATAGGGGAAATGTCAGTGAGCGTTCCGATTTCAGTTCCAGAGCGATTCGCCCAATGAGTCCTTGATATTTAGTCGTTTTCAGCCAATTTTCTGGATTTTTGAAAATTTCACTTTTTTGTGAAAATATCCACTAAATGAGGGAATAATATGTGTGAGGGTACCCCAGGAGAGTTCCAAATGTGTGTGGGTAGAATATATATCCCACGGGGGTAAAATTTAAAAAAGTTGAAAAAACAATTTTTTTTGGACTTAGTCATTTTTCCGGCGTTTATCAGACTTTCAGATAGGGGAAATGTGAGTGAGCGTTCCGATTTCAGTTCCAGAGCGATTCGCCCAATGAGTCCTTGATATTTAGTCGTTTTCAGCCAATTTTCTGGATTTTTGAAAATTTCACTTTTTTGTGAAAATATCCACTAAATGAGAGAATAATATGTGTGAGTGTACCCAAGGAGAGTTCCAAATGTGTGTGGGTAGAATATATATCCCACGGGGGTAAAATTTAAAACAGTTGAAAAAAAAATTTTTTTTGGACTTAGTCATTTTTCCGGCGTTTATCAGACTTTCAGATAGGGGAAATGTGAGTGAGCGTTCCGATTTCAGTTCCAGAGCGATTCGCCCAATGAGTCCTTGATATTTAGTCGTTTTCAGCCAATTTTCTGGATTTTTGAAAATTTCACTTTTTTGTGAAAATATCCACTAAATGAGAGAATAATATGTGTGAGTGTACCCAAGGAGAGTTCCAAATGTGTGTGGGTAGAATATATATCCCACGGGGGTAAAATTGAAAAAAGTTGAAAAAATTTTTTTTTGGGACTTAGTCATTTTTCCGGCGTTTATCAGACTTTCAGATAGGGGAAATGTGAGTGAGCGTTCCGATTTCAGTTCCAGAGCGATTCGCCCAATGAGTCCTTGATATTTAGTCGTTTTCAGCCAATTTTCTGGATTTTTGAAAATTTCACTTTTTTGTGAATATAACCACTAAATGAGGGAATAATATGTGTGAGGGTACCCCAGGAGAGTTCCAAATGTGTGTGGGTAGAATATATATCCCACGGGGGTAAAATTGAAAAAAGTTGAAACATTTTTTTTTTGGACTTAGTCATTTTTCCGCCGTTTATCAGACTTTCAGATAGGGGAAATGTGAGTGACCGTTCCGATTTCAGTTCCAGAGCAATTCGCCCAATGAGTCCTTGATATTTAGTCGTTTTCAGCCAATTTTCTGGATTTTTGAAAATTTCACTTTTTTGTGAAAATATAAACTAAATGAGAGAATAATATGTGTGAGTGTACCCAAGGAGAGTTCCAAATGTGTGTGGGTAGAATATATATCCCACGGGGGTAAAATTGAAAAAAGTTGAAAAAATTTTTTTTGGGGACTTAGTCATTTTTCCGGCGTTTATCAGACTTTCAGATAGGGGAAATGTGAGTGAGCGTTCCGATTTCAGTTCCAGAGCGATTCGCCCAATGAGTCCTTGATATTTAGTCGTTTTCAGCCAATTTTCTGGATTTTTGAAAATTTCACTTTTTTGTGAAAATATCCACTAAATGACGGAATAATATGTGTGAGGGTACCCAAGGAGATTTTCAAATGTGTGTGGGTAGAATATATATCCCACGGGGGTAAAATTGAAAAAAGTTGAAAAAAAATTTTTTTGGGACTTAGTCATTTTTCCGTCGTTTATCAGACTTTCAGATAGGGGAATTGTCAGTGAGCATTCCGATTTCAGTTCCAGAGCGATTCGCCCAATGAGTCCTTGATATTTAGTCATTTTCAGCCAATTTTCTGGATTTTTGAAAATTTCACTTTTTTGTGAAAATATCCACTAAATGAGGGAATAATGTGTGTGAGGGTACCCCAGGAGAGTTCCAAATGTGTGTGGGTAGAATATATATCCCACGGGGGTAAAATTGAAAAAAAGTTGAAAAATTTTTTTTTTTTAACTTAGTCATTTTTCCGGCGTTTATCAGACTTTCAGATAGGGGAAATGTGAGTGAGCATTCCGATTTCAGTTCCAGAGCGATTCGCCCAATGAGTCCTTGATATTTAGTCGTTTTCAGCCAATTTTCTGGATTTTTGAAAATTTCACTTTTTTGTGAAAATAACCACTAAATGAGGGAATAATATGTGTGAGGGTACCCCAGGAGAGTTCCAAATGTGTGTGGGTAGAATATATATCCCACGGGGGTAAAATTTAAAAAAGTTGAAAAAAAATTTTTTTTGGACTTAGTCATTTTTCCGGCGTTTATCAGACTTTCAGATAGGGGAAATGTGAGTGAGTGTTCCGATTTCAGTTCCAGAGCGATTCGCCCAATGAGTCCTTGATATTTAGTCGTTTTCAGCCAATTTTCTGGATTTTTAAAAATTTCACTTTTTTGTGAAAATATCCACTAAATGAGGGAATAATATGTGTGAGGGTACCCCAGGAGAGTTCCAAATGTGTGTGGGTAGAATATATATCCCACGGGGGTAAAATTGAAAAAAGTTGAAAAAAAATTTTTTTGGGGGACTTAGTCATTTTTCCGTCGTTTATCAGACTTTCAGATAGGGGAATTGTCAGTGAGCGTTCCGATTTCAGTTCCAGAGCGATTCGCCCAATGAGTCCTTGATATTTAGTCGTTTTCAGCCAATTTTCGGGATTTTTGAAAATTTCACTTTTTTGTGAAAATAACCACTAAATGAGGGAATAATATGTGTGAGGGTACCCCAGGAGAGTTCCAAATGTGTGTGGGTAGAATATATATCCCACGGGGGTAAAATTGAAAAAAGTTGAAAATTTTATTTTTTTTGACTTAGTAATTTTTCCGGCGTTTATCAGACTTTCAGATAGGGGAAATGTCAGTGAGCGTTCCGATTTCAGTTCCAGAGTGATTTGCCCAATGAGTCCTTGATATTTAGTCATTTTCAGCCAATTTTCTGGATTTTTAAAAATTTAACTTTTTTGTGAAAATATCCACTAAATGAGGGAATAATATGGGTGAGGGTATCCCAGGAGAGTTCCAAATGTGTGTGGGTAGAATATATATCCCACAGGGGTAAAATTGAAAAAAGTTGAAAAAAAATTTTTTGGGACTTAGTCATTTTTCCGTCGTTTATCAGACTTTCAGATAGGGGAATTGTCAGTGAGCATTCCGATTTCAGTTCCAGAGCGATTCGCCCAATGAGTCCTTGATATTTAGTCATTTTCAGCCAATTTTCTGGATTTTTAAAAATTTAACTTTTTTGTGAAAATATCCACTAAATGAGGGAATAATATGGGTGAGGGTACCCCAGGAGAGTTCCAAATGTGTGTGGGTAGAATATATATCCCACAGGGGTAAAATTGAAAAAAGTTGAAAAAAAAATTTTTTGGGGGACTTAGTCATTTTTCCGTCGTTTATCAGACTTTCAGATAGGGGAATTGTCAGTGAGCGTTCCGATTTCAGTTCCAGAGCGATTCGCCCAATGAGTCCTTGATATTTAGTCGTTTTCAGCCAATTTTCGGGATTTTTGAAAATTTCACTTTTTTGTGAAAATAACCACTAAATGAGGGAATAA
This sequence comes from Phyllobates terribilis, assembly GCF_046119375.1. Taxonomy (NCBI): domain Eukaryota; kingdom Metazoa; phylum Chordata; class Amphibia; order Anura; family Dendrobatidae; genus Phyllobates; species Phyllobates terribilis. Next base: position 7,545,801 of record NW_027362805.1, on the reverse strand, counting down.
TATGTGTGAGGGTACCCCAGGAGAGTTCCAAATGTGTGTGGGTAGAATATATATCCCACGGGGGTAAAATTGAAAAAAGTTGAAAATTTTATTTTTTTTAACTTATTCATTTTTCCGGCGTTTATCAGACTTTCAGATAGGGGAAATGTGAGTGAGCATTCCGATTTCAGTTCCAGAGCGATTCGCCCAATGAGTCCTTGATATTTAGTCGTTTTCAGCCAATTTTCTGGATTTTTGAAAATTTCACTTTTTTGTGAAAATATCCTCTAAATGACGGAATAATATGTGTGAGGGTACCCAAGGAGAGTTTCAAATGTGTGTGGGTAGAATATATATCCCACGGGGGTAAAATTGAAAAAAGTTGAAAAAAAATTTTTGGGGGACTTAGTCATTTTTCCGTCGTTTATCAGACTTTCAGATAGGGGAATTGTCAGTGAGCATTCCGATTTCAGTTCCAGAGCGATTCGCCCAATGAGTCCTTGATATTTAGTCATTTTCAGCCAATTTTCTGGATTTTTGAAAATTTCACTTTTTTGTGAAAATAACCACTAAATGAGGGAATAATATGTTTGAGGGTACCCCAGGAGAGTTCCAAATGTGTGTGGGTAGAATATATATCCCACGGGGGTAAAATTGAAAAAAGTTGAAACATTTTTTTTTTTTGGACTTAGTCATTTTTCCGGCGTTTATCAGACTTTCAGATAGGGGAAATGTGAGTGAGCGTTCCAATTTCAGTTCCAGAGCGATTCGCCCAATGAGTCCTTGATATTTAGTCGTTTTCAGCCAATTTTCTGGATTTTTGAAAATTTCACTTTTTTGTGAAAATATCCACTAAATGAGGGAATAATATGTGTGAGGGTACCCCAGGAGAGTTCCAAATGTGTGTGGGTAGAATATATATCCCACGGGGGTAAAATTGAAAAAAGTTGAAACTTTTTTTTTTTTGGACTTAGTCATTTTTCCGGCGTTTATCAGACTTTCAGATAGGGGAAATGTGATTGAGCGTTCCGATTTCAGTTCCAGAGCGATTCGCCCAATGAGTCCTTGATATTTAGTCGTTTTCAGCCAATTTTCTGGATTTTTGAAAATTTCACTTTTTTGTGAAAATATCCACTAAATGACGGAATAATATGGGTGAGGGTACCCCAGGAGAGTTTCAAATGTGTGTGGGTAGAATATATATCCCACGGGGGTAAAATTGAAAAAAGTTGAAAAATTTTTTTTTTTGACTTAGTCATTTTTCCGGCGTTTATCAGACTTTCAGATAGGGGAAATGTCAGTGAGCGTTCCGATTTCAGTTCCAGAGCGATTCGCCCAATGAGTCCTTGATATTTAGTCGTTTTCAGCCAATTTTCTGGATTTTTGAAAATTTCACTTTTTTGTGAAAATATCCACTAAATGAGGGAATAATATGTGTGAGGGTACCCCAGGAGAGTTCCAAATGTGTGTGGGTAGAATATAAATCCCACGGGGGTAAAATTTAAAAAAGTTGAAAAAAAATTTTTTTTTGGACTTAGTCATTTTTCCGGCGTTTATCAGACTTTCAGATAGGGGAAATGTGAGTGAGCGTTCCGATTTCAGTTCCAGAGCGATTCGCCCAATGAGTCCTTGATATTTAGTCGTTTTCAGCCAATTTTCTGGATTTTTGAAAATTTCACTTTTTTGTGAAAATATCCACTAAATGAGAGAATAATATGTGTGAGTGTACCCAAGGAGAGTTCCAAATGTGTGTGGGTAGAATATATATCCCACGGGGGTAAAATTGAAAAAAGTTGAAAAAATTTTTTTTTGGGACATAGTCATTTTTCCGGCGTTTATCAGACTTTCAGATAGGGGAAATGTGAGTGAGCGTTCCGATTTCAGTTCCAGAGCGATTCGCCCAATGAGTCCTTGATATTTAGTCATTTTCAGCCAATTTTCTGGATTTTTGAAAATTTCACTTTTTTGTGAATATAACCACTAAATGAGGGAATAATATGTGTGAGGGTACCCCAGGAGAGTTCCAAATGTGTGTGGGTAGAATATATATCCCACGGGGGTAAAATTGAAAAAAGTTGAAACATTTTTTTTTTTGGACTTAGTCATTTTTCCGCCGTTTATCAGACTTTCAGATAGGGGAAATGTGAGTGAGCGTTCCGATTTCAGTTCCAGAGCAATTCGCCCAATGAGTCCTTGATATTTAGTCGTTTTCAGCCAATTTTCTGGATTTTTGAAAATTTCACTTTTTTGTGAAAATATCCACTAAATGAGAGAATAATATGTGTGAGTGTACCCAAGGAGAGTTCCAAATGTGTGTGGGTAGAATATATATCCCACGGGGGTAAAATTGAAAAAAGTTGAAAAAATTTTTTTTGGGGACTTAGTCATTTTTCCGGCGTTTATCAGACTTTCAGATAGGGGAAATGTGAGTGAGCGTTCCGATTTCAGTTCCAGAGCGATTCGCCCAATGAGTCCTTGATATTTAGTCGTTTTCAGCCAATTTTCTGGATTTTTGAAAATTTCACTTTTTTGTGAAAATATCCACTAAATGAGGGAATAATATGTGTGAGGGTACCCCAGGAGAGTTCCAAATGTGTGTGGGTAGAATATATATCCCCACGGGGGTAAAATTGAAAAAAGTTGAAAAATTTTTTTTTTTGGACTTAGTCATTTTTCCGGCGTTTATCAGACTTTCAGATAGGGGAAATGTCAGTGAGCGTTCCGATTTCAGTTCCAGAGCGATTCGCCCAATGAGTCCTTGATATTTAGTTGTTTTCAGCCAATTTTCTGGATTTTTGAAAATTTCACTTTTTTGTGAAAATATCCACTAAATGAGGGAATAATATGTGTGAGGGTACCCCAGGAGAGTTCCAAATGTGTGTGGGTAGAATATATATCCCACGGGGGTAAAATTTAAAAAAGTTGAAAAAAAAATTTTTTTTGGACTTAGTCATTTTTCCAGCGTTTATCAGACTTTCAGATAGGGGAAATGTGAGTGAGCGTTCCGATTTCAGTTCCAGAGCGATTCGCCCAATGAGTCCTTGATATTTAGTCATTTTCAGCCAATTTTCTGGATTTTTGAAAATTTCACTTTTTTGTGAAAATATCCACTAAATGAGAATAATATGTGTGAGTGTACCCAAGGAGAGTTCCAAATGTGTGTGGGTAGAATATATATCCCACGGGGGAAAAATTTAAAAAAGTTGAAAAAAAAATTTTTTTTGGACTTAGTCATTTTTCCGGCGTTTATCAGACTTTCAGATAGGGGAAATGTGAGTGAGCATTCCGATTTCAGTTCCAGAGCGATTCGCCCAATGAGTCCTTGATATTTAGTCGTTTTCAGCCAATTTTCTGGATTTTTGAAAATTTCACTTTTTTGTGAATATAACCACTAAATGAGGGAATAATATGTGTGAGGGTACCCCATGAGAGTTCCAAATGTGTGTGGGTAGAATATATATCCCACGGGGGTAAAATTGAAAAAAGTTGAAACATTTTTTTTTTTGGACTTAGTCATTTTTCCGCCGTTTATCAGACTTTCAGATAGGGGAAATGTGAGTGAGCGTTCCGATTTCAGTTCCAGAGCAATTCGCCCAATGAGTCCTTGATATTTAGTCGTTTTCAGCCAATTTTCTGGATTTTTGAAAATTTCACTTTTTTGTGAAAATATCCACTAAATGAGAGAATAATATGTGTGAGTGTACCCAAGGAGAGTTCCAAATGTGTGTGGGTAGAATATATATCCCACGGGGGTAAAATTGAAAAAAGTTGAAAAAATTTTTTTTGGGGACTTAGTCATTTTTCCGTCGTTTATCAGACTTTCAGATAGGGGAATTGTCAGTGAGCATTCCGATTTCAGTTCCAGAGCAATTCGCCCAATGAGTCCTTGATATTTAGTCATTTTCAGCCAATTTTCTGGATTTTTGAAAATTTCACTTTTTTGTGAAAATATCCACTAAATGAGGGAATAATGTGTGTGAGGGTACCCCAGGAGAGTTCCAAATGTGTGTGGGTAGAATATATATCCCACGGGGGTAAAATTGAAAAAAAGTTGAAAAATTTTTTTTTTTTAACTTAGTCATTTTTCCGGCGTTTATCAGACTTTCAGATAGGGGAAATGTGAGTGAGCATTCCGATTTCAGTTCCAGAGCGATTCGCCCAATGAGTCCTTGATATTTAGTCGTTTTCAGCCAATTTTCTGGATTTTTGAAAATTTCACTTTTTTGTGAAAATATCCACTAAATGAGGGAATAATATGTGTGAGGGTACCCCAGGAGAGTTCCAAATGTGTGTGGGTAGAATATATATCCCCACGGGGGTAAAATTGAAAAAAGTTGAAAAATTTTTTTTTTTGGACTTAGTCATTTTTCCGGCGTTTATCAGACTTTCAGATAGGGGAAATGTCAGTGAGCGTTCCGATTTCAGTTCCAGAGCGATTCGCCCAATGAGTCCTTGATATTTAGTTGTTTTCAGCCAATTTTCTGGATTTTTGAAAATTTCACTTTTTTGTGAAAATATCCACTAAATGAGGGAATAATATGTGTGAGGGTACCCCAGGAGAGTTCCAAATGTGTGTGGGTAGAATATATATCCCACGGGGGTAAAATTTAAAAAAGTTGAAAAAAAAATTTTTTTTGGACTTAGTCATTTTTCCAGCGTTTATCAGACTTTCAGATAGGGGAAATGTGAGTGAGCGTTCCGATTTCAGTTCCAGAGCGATTCGCCCAATGAGTCCTTGATATTTAGTCATTTTCAGCCAATTTTCTGGATTTTTGAAAATTTCACTTTTTTGTGAAAATATCCACTAAATGAGAATAATATGTGTGAGTGTACCCAAGGAGAGTTCCAAATGTGTGTGGGTAGAATATATATCCCACGGGGGAAAAATTTAAAAAAGTTGAAAAAAAAATTTTTTTTGGACTTAGTCATTTTTCCGGCGTTTATCAGACTTTCAGATAGGGGAAATGTGAGTGAGCATTCCGATTTCAGTTCCAGAGCGATTCGCCCAATGAGTCCTTGATATTTAGTCGTTTTCAGCCAATTTTCTGGATTTTTGAAAATTTCACTTTTTTGTGAATATAACCACTAAATGAGGGAATAATATGTGTGAGGGTACCCCATGAGAGTTCCAAATGTGTGTGGGTAGAATATATATCCCACGGGGGTAAAATTGAAAAAAGTTGAAACATTTTTTTTTTTGGACTTAGTCATTTTTCCGCCGTTTATCAGACTTTCAGATAGGGGAAATGTGAGTGAGCGTTCCGATTTCAGTTCCAGAGCAATTCGCCCAATGAGTCCTTGATATTTAGTCGTTTTCAGCCAATTTTCTGGATTTTTGAAAATTTCACTTTTTTGTGAAAATATCCACTAAATGAGAGAATAATATGTGTGAGTGTACCCAAGGAGAGTTCCAAATGTGTGTGGGTAGAATATATATCCCACGGGGGTAAAATTGAAAAAAGTTGAAAAAATTTTTTTTGGGGACTTAGTCATTTTTCCGTCGTTTATCAGACTTTCAGATAGGGGAATTGTCAGTGAGCATTCCGATTTCAGTTCCAGAGCAATTCGCCCAATGAGTCCTTGATATTTAGTCATTTTCAGCCAATTTTCTGGATTTTTGAAAATTTCACTTTTTTGTGAAAATATCCACTAAATGAGGGAATAATGTGTGTGAGGGTACCCCAGGAGAGTTCCAAATGTGTGTGGGTAGAATATATATCCCACGGGGGTAAAATTGAAAAAAAGTTGAAAAATTTTTTTTTTTTAACTTAGTCATTTTTCCGGCGTTTATCAGACTTTCAGATAGGGGAAATGTGAGTGAGCATTCCGATTTCAGTTCCAGAGCGATTCGCCCAATGAGTCCTTGATATTTAGTCGTTTTCAGCCAATTTTCTGGATTTTTGAAAATTTCACTTTTTTGTGAAAATAACCACTAAATGAGGGAATAATATGTGTGAGGGTACCCCAGGAGAGTTCCAAATGTGTGTGGGTAGAATATATATCCCACGGGGGTAAAATTTAAAAAAGTTGAAAAAAAATTTTTTTTGGACTTAGTCATTTTTCCGGCGTTTATCAGACTTTCAGATAGGGGAAATGTGAGTGAGTGTTCCGATTTCAGTTCCAGAGCGATTCGCCCAATGAGTCCTTGATATTTAGTCGTTTTCAGCCAATTTTCTGGATTTTTAAAAATTTCACTTTTTTGTGAAAATATCCACTAAATGAGGGAATAATATGTGTGAGGGTACCCCAGGAGAGTTCCAAATGTGTGTGGGTAGAATATATATCCCACGGGGGTAAAATTGAAAAAAGTTGAAAAAAAATTTTTTTGGGGGACTTAGTCATTTTTCCGTCGTTTATCAGACTTTCAGATAGGGGAATTGTCAGTGAGCATTCCGATTTCAGTTCCAGAGCGATTCGCCCAATGAGTCCTTGATATTTAGTCATTTTCAGCCAATTTTCTGGATTTTTGAAAATTTCACTTTTTTGTGAAAATATCCACTAAATGAGGGAATAATGTGTGTGAGGGTACCCCAGGAGAGTTCCAAATGTGTGTGGGTAGAATATATATCCCACGGGGGTAAAATTGAAAAAAGTTGAAAAATTTTTTTTTTTTAACTTAGTCATTTTTCCGGCGTTTATCAGACTTTCAGATAGGGGAAATGTGAGTGAGCATTCCGATTTCAGTTCCAGAGCGATTCGCCCAATGAGTCCTTGATATTTAGTCATTTTCAGCCAATTTTCTGGATTTTTAAAAATTTAACTTTTTTGTGAAAATATCCACTAAATGAGGGAATAATATGTGTGAGGGTACCCCAGGAGAGTTCCAAATGTGTGTGGGTAGAATATATATCCCACAGGGGTAAAATTGAATAAAGTTTAAAAAAAAATTTTTGGGGACTTAGTCATTTTTCCGTCGTTTATCAGACTTTCAGATAGGGGAATTGTCAGTGAGCGTTCCGATTTCAGTTCCAGAGCGATTCGCCCAATGAGTCCTTGATATTTAGTCGTTTTCAGCCAATTTTCGGGATTTTTGAAAATTTCACTTTTTTGTGAAAATAACCACTAAATGAGGGAATAATATGTGTGAGGGTACCCCAGGAGAGTTCCAAATGTGTGTGGGTAGAATATATATCCCACGGGGGTAAAATTTAAAAAAGTTGAAAAAAAATTTTTTTGGGACTTAGTCATTTTTCCGGCGTTTATCAGACTTTCAGATAGGGGAAATGTGAGTGAGCGTTCCGATTTCAGTTCCAGAGCGATTCGCCCAATGAGTCCTTGATATTTAGTCGTTTTCAGCCAATTTTCTGGATTTTTGAAAATTTCACTTTTTTGTGAAAATATCCACTAAATGAGGGAATAATGTGTGTGAGGGTACCCCAGGAGAGTTCCAAATGTGTGTGGGTAGAATATATATCCCACGGGGGTAAAATTGAAAAAAGTTGAAAAATTTTTTTTTTTTAACTTAGTCATTTTTCCGGCGTTTATCAGACTTTCAGATAGGGGAAATGTGAGTGAGCATTCCGATTTCAGTTCCAGAGCGATTCGCCCAATGAGTCCTTGATATTTAGTCATTTTCAGCCAATTTTCTGGATTTTTAAAAATTTAACTTTTTTGTGAAAATATCCACTAAATGAGGGAATAATATGTGTGAGGGTACCCCAGGAGAGTTCCAAATGTGTGTGGGTAGAATATATATCCCACAGGGGTAAAATTGAAAAAAGTTTAAAAAAAAATTTTTTGGGACTTAGTCATTTTTCCGTCGTTTATCAGACTTTCAGATAGGGGAATTGTCAGTGAGCGTTCCGATTTCAGTTCCAGAGCGATTCGCCCAATGAGTCCTTGATATTTAGTCGTTTTCAGCCAATTTTTGGGATTTTTGAAAATTTCACTTTTTTGTGAAAATATCCACTAAATGACGGAATAATATGTGTGAGGGTACCCAAGGAGAGTTTCAAATGTGTGTGGGTAGAATATATATCCCACGGGGATAAAATTGAAAAAAGTTGAAAAAAAATTTTTTTGGGACTTAGTCATTTTTCCGTCGTTTATCAGACTTTCAGATAGGGGAATTGTCAGTGAGCATTCCGATTTCAGTTCCAGAGCGATTCGCCCAATGAGTCCTTGATATTTAGTCGTTTTCAGCCAATTTTCTGGATTTTTGAAAATTTCACTTTTTTGTGAAAATAACCACTAAATGAGGGAATAATATGTGTGAGGGTACACCAGGAGAGTTCCAAATGTGTGTGGGTAGAATATATATCCCACGGGGGTAAAATTTAAAAAAGTTGAAAAAAAATTTTTTTTGGACTGAGTCATTTTTCCGGCGTTTATCAGACTTTCAGATAGGGGAAATGTGAGTGAGTGTTCCGATTTCAGTTCCAGAGCGATTCGCCCAATGAGTCCTTGATATTTAGTCGTTTTCAGCCAATTTTCTGGATTTTTAAAAATTTCACTTTTTTGTGAAAATATCCACTAAATGAGGGAATAATATGTGTGAGGGTACCCCAGGAGAGTTCCAAATGTGTGTGGGTAGAATATATATCCCACGGGGGTAAAATTGAAAAAAGTTGAAAAAAAATTTTTTTGGGGGACTTAGTCATTTTTCCGTCGTTTATCAGACTTTCAGATAGGGGAATTGTCAGTGAGCATTCCGATTTCAGTTCCAGAGCGATTCGCCCAATGAGTCCTTGATATTTAGTCATTTTCAGCCAATTTTCTGGATTTTTGAAAATTTCACTTTTTTGTGAAAATATCCACTAAATGAGGGAATAATGTGTGTGAGGGTACCCCAGGAGAGTTCCAAATGTGTGTGGGTAGAATATATATCCCACAGGGGTAAAATTGAATAAAGTTTAAAAAAAAATTTTGGGGGACTTAGTCATTTTTCCGTCGTTTATCAGACTTTCAGATAGGGGAATTGTCAGTGAGCGTTCCGATTTCAGTTCCAGAGCGATTCGCCCAATGAGTCCTTGATATTTAGTCGTTTTCAGCCAATTTTCGGGATTTTTGAAAATTTCACTTTTTTGTGAAAATAACCACTAAATGAGGGAATAATATGTGTGAGGGTACCCCAGGAGAGTTCCAAATGTGTGTGGGTAGAATATATATCCCACGGGGATAAAATTGAAAAAAGTTGAAAAAAAATTTTTTTGGGACTTAGTCATTTTTCCGTCGTTTATCAGACTTTCAGATAGGGGAATTGTCAGTGAGCATTCCGATTTCAGTTCCAGAGCGATTCGCCCAATGAGTCCTTGATATTTAGTCGTTTTCAGCCAATTTTCTGGATTTTTGAAAATTTCACTTTTTTGTGAAAATAACCACTAAATGAGGGAATAATATGTGTGAGGGTACCCCAGGAGAGTTCCAAATGTGTGTGGGTAGAATATATATCCCACGGGGGTAAAATTGAAAAAAGTTGAAAATTTTTTTTTTTTTAACTTAGTCATTTTTCCGGCGTTTATCAGACTTTCAGATAGGGGAAATGTGAGTGAGCATTCCGATTTCAGTTCCAGAGCGATTCGCCCAATGAGTCCTTGATATTTAGTCATTTTCAGCCAATTTTCTGGATTTTTAAAAATTTAACTTTTTTGTGAAAATATCCACTAAATGAGGGAATAATATGTGTGAGGGTACCCCAGGAGAGTTATAAATGTGTGTGGGTAGAATATATATCCCACAGGGGTAAAATTGAAAAAAGTTTAAAAAAAAATTTTTGGGGACTTAGTCATTTTTCCGTCGTTTATCAGACTTTCAGATAGGGGAATTGTCAGTGAGCGTTCCGATTTCAGTTCCAGAGCGATTCGCCCAATGAGTCCTTGATATTTAGTCGTTTTCAGCCAATTTTCGGGATTTTTGAAAATTTCACTTTTTTGTGAAAATAACCACTAAATGAGGGAATAATATGTGTGAGGGTACCCCAGGAGAGTTCCAAATGTGTGTGGGTAGAATATATATCCCACGGGGGTAAAATTTAAAAAAGTTGAAAAAAAATTTTTTTGGGACTTAGTCATTTTTCCGGCGTTTATCAGACTTTCAGATAGGGGAAATGTGAGTGAGCGTTCCGATTTCAGTTCCAGAGCGATTCGCCCAATGAGTCCTTGATATTTAGTCGTTTTCAGCCAATTTTCTGGATTTTTGAAAATTTCACTTTTTTGTGAAAATATCCACTAAATGAGGGAATAATGTGTGTGAGGGTACCCCAGGAGAGTTCCAAATGTGTGTGGGTAGAATATATATCCCACGGGGGTAAAATTGAAAAAAGTTGAAAATTTTTTTTTTTTTAACTTAGTCATTTTTCCGGCGTTTATCAGACTTTCAGATAGGGGAAATGTGAGTGAGCATTCCGATTTCAGTTCCAGAGCGATTCGCCCAATGAGTCCTTGATATTTAGTCATTTTCAGCCAATTTTCTGGATTTTTAAAAATTTAACTTTTTTGTGAAAATATCCACTAAATGAGGGAATAATATGTGTGAGGGTACCCCAGGAGAGTTCCAAATGTGTGTGGGTAGAATATATATCCCACAGGGGTAAAATTGAAAAAAGTTTAAAAAAAAATTTTTTGGGACTTAGTCATTTTTCCGTCGTTTATCAGACTTTCAGATAGTGGAATTGTCAGTGAGCGTTCCGATTTCAGTTCCAGAGTGATTCGCCCAATGAGTCCTTGATATTTAGTCGTTTTCAGCCAATTTTCGGGATTTTTGAAAATTTCACTTTTTTGTGAAAATATCCACTAAATGAGGGAATAATATGCGTGAGGGTACCCCAGGAGAGTTCCAAATGTGTGTGGGTAGAATATATATCCCACGGGGGTAAAATTGAAAAAAGTTGAAAAATTTTTTTTTTTGGACTTAGTCATTTTTCCGGCGTTTATCAGACTTTCAGATAGGGGAAATGTGAGTGAGCGTTCCGATTTCAGTTCCAGAGCGATTCGCCCAATGAGTCCTTGATATTTAGTCGTTTTCAGCCAATTTTCTGGATTTTTGAAAATTTCACTTTTTTGTGAAAATATCCACTAAATGAGAGAATAATATGTGTGAGTGTACCCAAGGAGAGTTCCAAATGTGTGTGGGTAGAATATATATCCCACGGGGGTAAAATTGAAAAAAGTTGAAAAAAAATTTTTTTGGGGGACTTAGTCATTTTTCCGTCGTTTATCAGACTTTCAGATAGGGGAATTGTCAGTGAGCATTCCGATTTCAGTTCCAGAGCGATTCGCCCAATGAGTCCTTGATATTTAGTCATTTTCAGCCAATTTTCTGGATTTTTGAAAATTTCACTTTTTTGTGAAAATATCCACTAAATGAGGGAATAATGTGTGTGAGAGTACCCCAGGAGAGTTCCAAATGTGTGTGGGTAGAATATATATCCCACGGGGGTAAAATTGAAAAAAGTTGAAAAATTTTTTTTTTTTAACTTAGTCATTTTTCCGGCGTTTATCAGACTTTCAGATAGGGGAAATGTGAGTGAGCATTCCGATTTCAGTTCCAGAGCGATTCGCCCAATGAGTCCTTGATATTTAGTCATTTTCAGCCAATTTTCTGGATTTTTAAAAATTTAACTTTTTTGTGAAAATATCCACTAAATGAGGGAATAATATGTGTGAGGGTACCCCAGGAGAGTTCCAAATGTGTGTGGGTAGAATATATATCCCACGGGGGTAAAATTGAAAAAAGTTGAAAAATTTTTTTTTTTGGACTTAGTCATTTTTCCGGCGTTTATCAGACTTTCAGATAGGGGAAATGTCAGTGAGCGTTCCGATTTCAGTTCCAGAGTGATTTGCCCAATGAGTACTTGATATTTAGTCATTTTCAGCCAATTTTCTGTATTTTTAAAAATTTTACTTTTTTGTGAAAATATCCACTAAATGAGGGAATAATATGTGTGAGGGTACCCAAGGAGAGTTCCAAATGTGTGTGGGCAGAATATGTATCCCACGGGGGTAAAATTGAAAAAAGTTGAAAAAAAATTTTTTTGGGACTGCGACATTTTTCCGTTGTTTATCAGACTTTCAGATAGGGGAATTGTCAGTGAGCATTCCGATTTCAGTTCCAGAGCGATTCGCCCAATGAGTCCTTGATATTTAGTCGATTTCAGCCAATTTTCTGGATTTTTGAAAATTTAACTTTTTTGTGAAAATATCCACTAAATGAGGGAATAATATGTGTGAGGGTACCCCAGGAGAGTTCCAAATGTGTGTGGGTAGAATATATATCCCACGGGGTTAAAATTGAAAAAAGTTGAAAAAATTTTTTTTTTGGACTTACGTCATTTTTCCGGCGTTTATCAGACTTTCAGATAGGGGAAATGTCAGTGAACGTTCCGATTTCAGTTCCAGAGTGATTTGCCCAATGAGTCCTTGATATTTAGTCATTTTCAGCCAATTTTCTGTATTTTTAAAAATTTTACTTTTTTGTGAAAATATCCACTAAATGAGGGAATAATATGTGTGAGGGTACCCAAGGAGAGTTCCAAATGTGTGTGGGTAGAATATGTATCCCACGGGGGTAAAATTGAAAAAAGTTGAAAAAAAATTTTTTGGGGACTTAGCCATTTTTCCGTCGTTTATCAGACTTTCAGATAGGGGAATTGTCAGTGAGCATTCCGATTTCAATTCCAGAGCGATTCGCCCAATGAGTCCTTGATATTTAGTCGTTTTCAGCCAATTTTCTGGATTTTTGAAAATTTCACTTTTTTGTGAAAATATCCACTAAATGAGGGAATAATGTGTGTGAGAGTACCCCAGGAGAGTTCCAAATGTGTGTGGGTAGAATATATATCCCACGGGGGTAAAATTGAAAAAAGTTGAAAAATTTTTTTTTTTTAACTTAGTCATTTTTCCGGCGTTTATCAGACTTTCAGATAGGGGAAATGTGAGTGAGCATTCCGATTTCAGTTCCAGAGCGATTCGCCCAATGAGTCCTTGATATTTAGTCATTTTCAGCCAATTTTCTGGATTTTTAAAAATTTAACTTTTTTGTGAAAATATCCACTAAATGAGGGAATAATATGTGTGAGGGTACCCCAGGAGAGTTCCAAATGTGTGTGGGTAGAATATATATCCCACGGGGGTAAAATTGAAAAAAGTTGAAAAATTTTTTTTTTTGGACTTAGTCATTTTTCCGGCGTTTATCAGACTTTCAGATAGGGGAAATGTCAGTGAGCGTTCCGATTTCAGTTCCAGAGTGATTTGCCCAATGAGTACTTGATATTTAGTCATTTTCAGCCAATTTTCTGTATTTTTAAAAATTTTACTTTTTTGTGAAAATATCCACTAAATGAGGGAATAATATGTGTGAGGGTACCCAAGGAGAGTTCCAAATGTGTGTGGGCAGAATATGTATCCCACGGGGGTAAAATTGAAAAAAGTTGAAAAAAAATTTTTTTGGGACTGCGACATTTTTCCGTTGTTTATCAGACTTTCAGATAGGGGAATTGTCAGTGAGCATTCCGATTTCAGTTCCAGAGCGATTCGCCCAATGAGTCCTTGATATTTAGTCGATTTCAGCCAATTTTCTGGATTTTTGAAAATTTAACTTTTTTGTGAAAATATCCACTAAATGAGGGAATAATATGTGTGAGGGTACCCCAGGAGAGTTCCAAATGTGTGTGGGTAGAATATATATCCCACGGGGTTAAAATTGAAAAAAGTTGAAAAAATTTTTTTTTTGGACTTAGTCATTTTTCCGGCGTTTATCAGACTTTCAGATAGGGGAAATGTCAGTGAACGTTCCGATTTCAGTTCCAGAGTGATTTGCCCAATGAGTCCTTGATATTTAGTCATTTTCAGCCAATTTTCTGTATTTTTAAAAATTTTACTTTTTTGTGAAAATATCCACTAAATGAGGGAATAATATGTGTGAGGGTACCCAAGGAGAGTTCCAAATGTGTGTGGGTAGAATATGTATCCCACGGGGGTAAAATTGAAAAAAGTTGAAAAAAAATTTTTTGGGGACTTAGCCATTTTTCCGTCGTTTATCAGACTTTCAGATAGGGGAATTGTCAGTGAGCATTCCGATTTCAATTCCAGAGCGATTCGCCCAATGAGTCCTTGATATTTAGTCGTTTTCAGCCAATTTTCTGGATTTTTGAAAATTTAACTTTTTTGTGAAAATATCCACTAAATGAGGGAAAAATATGTGTGAGGGTACCCCAGGAGAGTTCCAAATGTGTGTGGGTAGAATATATATCCCACAGGGGTAAAATTGAAAAAAGTTGAAAAAATTTTTTTGGGGACTTAGTCATTTTTCCGGCGTTCATCAGACTTTCAGATAGGGGAAATGTGAGTGAGCGTTCCGATTTCAGTTCCAGAGCGATTCGCCCAATGAGTCCTTGATATTTAGTCGTTTTCAGCCAATTTTCTGGATTTTTGAAAATTTCACTTTTTTGTGAAAATATCCACTAAATGAGGGAATAATATGTGTGAGGGTACCCCAGGAGAGTTCCAAATGTGTGTGGGTAGAATATATATCCCACGGGGGTAAAATTGAAAAAAGTTGAAAAATTTTTTTTTTTGGACTTAGCCATTTTTCCGGCGTTTATCAGACGTTCAGATAGGGGAAATGTCAGTGAGCGTTCCGATTTCAGTTCCAGAGCGATTCGCCCAATGAGTCCTTGATATTTAGTCGTTTTCAGCCAATTTTCTGGATTTTTGAAAATTTCACTTTTTTGTGAAAATATCCACTAAATGAGGGAATAATATGTGTGAGGGTCCCCCAGGAGAGTTCCAAATGTGTGTGGGTAGAATATATATCCCACGGGGGTAAAATTTAAAAAAGTTGAAAAAAAATTTTTTTGGGACTTAGTCATTTTTCCGTCGTTTATCAGACTTTCAGATAGGGGTATTGTCAGTGAGCGTTCCGATTTCAGTTCCAGAGCGATTCGCCCAATGAGTCCTTGATATTTAGTCGTTTTCAGCCAATTTTCTGGATTTTTGAAAATTTCACTTTTTTGTGAAAATATCCACTAAATGAGGGAATAATATGTGTGAGGGTACCCCAGGAGAGTTCCAAATGTGTGTGGGTAGAATATATATCCCACGGGGGTAAAATTTAAAAAAGTTGAAAAAAAATTTATTTTGGACTTAGTCATTTTTCCGGCGTTTATCAGACTTTCAGATAGGGGAAATGTGAGTGAGCGTTCCGATTTCAGTTCCAGAGCGATTCGCCCAATGAGTCCTTGATATTTAGTCGTTTTCAGCCAATTTTCTGGATTTTTGAAAATTTCACTTTTTTGTGAAAATATCCACTAAATGAGGGAATAATATGTGTGAGGGTACCCCAGGAGAGTTCCAAATGTGTGTGGGTAGAATATATATCCCACAGGGGTAAAATTAAAAAAAGTTGAAAAATTTTTTTTTTTTGGACTTAGTCATTTTTCCGGCGTTTATCAGACTTTCAGATAGGGGAAATGTCAGTAAGCGTTCCGATTTCAGTTCCAGAGTGATTTGCCCAATGAGTCCTTGATATTTAGTCGTTTTCAGCCAATTTTCTGGATTTTTGAAAATTTCACTTTTTTGTGAAAATATCCACTAAATGAGGGAATAATATGTGTGAGGGTACCCCAGGAGAGATCCAAATGTGTGTGGGTAGAATATATATCCCACAGCGGTAAAATTGAAAAAAGTTGAAAAAATTTTTTTTGGGATTTAGTCATTTTTCCGGCGTTTATCAGACTTTCAGATAGGGGAAATGTGAGTGAGCATTCCGATTTCAGTTCCAGAGTGATTCGCCCAATGAGTCCTTGATATTTAGTCGTTTTCAGCCAATTTTCTGGATTTTTGAAAATTTCACTTTTTTGTGAAAATATCCACTAAATGAGGGAATAATATGTGTGAGGGTACCCAAGGAGAGTTCCAAATGTGTGTGGGTAGAATATGTATCCCACGGGGGTAAAATTGAAAAAAGTTGAAAAAATTTTTTTGGGGGACTTCGCCATTTTTCCGTCGTTTATCAGACTTTCAGATAGGGGAATTGTCAGTGAGGATTCCGATTTCAATTCCAGAGCGATTCGCCCAAAGAGTCCTTGATATTTAGTCGTTTTCAGCCAATTTTCTGGATTTTTGAAAATTTCACTTTTTTGTGAAAATATCCACTAAATGAGGGAATAATATGTGTGAGGGTACCCCAGGAGAGTTCCAAATGTGTGTGGGTAGAATATATATCCCACGGGGGTAAAATTTAAAAAAGTTTAAAAAAAATTTTTTTGGACTTAGTCATTTTTCCGGCGTTTATCAGACTTTCAGATAGGGGAAATGTGAGTGAGCGTTCCGATTTCAGTTCCAGAGCGATTCGCCCAATGAGTCCTTGATATTTAGTCGTTTTCAGCCAATTTTCTGGATTTTTGAAAATTTCACTTTTTTGTGAAAATATCCACTAAATGAGGGAATAATATGTGTGAGGGTACCCAAGGAGAGTTCCAAATGTGTGTGGGTAGAATATGTATCCCACGGGGGTAAAATTGAAAAAAGTTGAAAAAATTTTTTTTGGGGACTTCGCCATTTTTCCGTCGTTTATCAGACTTTCAGATAGGGGAATTGTCAGTGAGGATTCCGATTTCAATTCCAGAGTGATTCGCCCAATGAGTCCTTGATATTTAGTCGTTTTCAGCCAATTTTCTGGATTTTTGAAAATTTCAAATTTTTGTGAAAATATCCACTAAATGAGGGAATAATATGTGTGAGGGTACCCCAGGAGAGTTCCAAATGTGTGTGGGTAGAATATATATCCCACGGGGGTAAAATTTAAAAAAGTTTAAAAAAAATTTTTTTTTTTGGACTTATTCATTTTTCCGGCATTTATCAGACTTTCAGATAGGGGAAATGTCAGTGAGCATTCCGATTTCAGTTCCAGAGCGATTCGCCCAATGAGTCCTTGATATTTAGTTGTTTTCAGCCAATTTTCTGGATTTTTGAAAATTTCACTTTTTTGTGAAAATATCCACTAAATGAGGTAATAATCTGTGTGAGGGTACCCCAGGAGAGTTCCAAATGTGTGTGGGTAGAATATATATCCCACGGGGGTAAAATTTAAAAAAGTTGAAAAAAAATTTTTTTTGGACTTAGTCATTTTTCCGGCGTTTATCAGACTTTCAGATAGGGGAAATGTGAGTGAGCGTTCCGATTTCAGTTCCAGAGCGATTCGCCCAATGAGTCCTTGATATTTAGTCGTTTTCAGCCAATTTTCTGGATTTTTGAAAATTTCACTTTTTTGTGAAAATATCCACTAAATGAGGGAATAATATGTGTGAGGGTACCCCAGGAGAGTTCCAAATGTGTGTGGGTAGAATATATATCCCACAGGGGTAAAATTGAAAAAAGTTTAAAAAAAAATTTTTGGGGACTTAGTCATTTTTCCGTCGTTTATCAGACTTTCAGATAGGGGAATTGTCAGTGAGCGTTCCGATTTCAGTTCCAGAGCGATTCGCCCAATGAGTCCTTGATATTTAGTCGTTTTCAGCCAATTTTCGGGATTTTTGAAAATTTCACTTTTTTGTGAAAATAACCACTAAATGAGGGAATAATATGTGTGAGGGTACCCCAGGAGAGTTCCAAATGTGTGTGGGTAGAATATATATCCCACGGGGGTAAAATTTAAAAAAGTTGAAAAAAAATTTTTTTTGGACTTAGTCATTTTTCCGGCGTTTATCAGACTTTCAGATAGGGGAAATGTGAGTGAGCGTTCCGATTTCAGTTCCAGAGCGATTCGCCCAATGAGTCCTTGATATTTAGTCGTTTTCAGCCAATTTTCTGGATTTTTGAAAATTTCACTTTTTTGTGAAAATATCCACTAAATGAGGGAATAATGTGTGTGAGGGTACCCCAGGAGAGTTCCAAATGTGTGTGGGTAGAATATATATCCCACGGGGGTAAAATTGAAAAAAGTTGAAAATTTTTTTTTTTTTAACTTAGTCATTTTTCCGGCGTTTATCAGACTTTCAGATAGGGGAAATGTGAGTGAGCATTCCGATTTCAGTTCCAGAGCGATTCGCCCAATGAGTCCTTGATATTTAGTCATTTTCAGCCAATTTTCTGGATTTTTAAAAATTTAACTTTTTTGTGAAAATATCCACTAAATGAGGGAATAATATGTGTGAGGGTACCCCAGGAGAGTTCCAAATGTGTGTGGGTAGAATATATATCCCACAGGGGTAAAATTGAAAAAAGTTTAAAAAAAATTTTTTTCGGACTTAGTCATTTTTCCGTCGTTTATCAGACTTTCAGATAGGGGAATTGTCAGTGAGCGTTCCGATTTCAGTTCCAGAGCGATTCGCCCAATGAGTCCTTGATATTTAGTCGTTTTCAGCCAATTTTCGGGATTTTTGAAAATTTCACTTTTTTGTGAAAATATCCACTAAATGACGGAATAATATGTGTGAGGGTACCCAAGGAGAGTTTCAAATGTGTGTGGGTAGAATATATATCCCACGGGGGTAAAATTGAAAAAAGTTGAAAAAAATTTTTTTTGGGACTTAGTCATTTTTCCGTCGTTTATCAGACTTTCAGATAGGGGAATTGTCAGTGAGCATTCCGATTTCAGTTCCAGAGCGATTCGCCCAATGAGTCCTTGATATTTAGTCGTTTTCAGCCAATTTTCTGGATTTTTGAAAATTTCACTTTTTTGTGAAAATAACCACTAAATGAGGGAATAATATGTGTGAGGGTACCCCAGGAGAGTTCCAAATGTGTGTGGGTAGAATATATATCCCACGGGGGTAAAATTTAAAAAAGTTGAAAAAAAATTTTTTTTGGACTTAGTCATTTTTCCGGCGTTTATCAGACTTTCAGATAGGGGAAATGTGAGTGAGCGTTCCGATTTCAGTTCCAGAGCGATTCGCCCAATGAGTCCTTGATATTTAGTCGTTTTCAGCCAATTTTCGGGATTTTTGAAAATTTCACTTTTTTGTGAAAATATCCACTAAATGAGGGAATAATATGTGTGAGGGTACCCCAGGAGAGTTCCAAATGTGTGTGGGTAGAATATATATCCCACGGGGGTAAAATTGAAAAAAGTTGAAAAATTTTTTTTTTTGGACTTAGTCATTTTTCCGGCGTTTATCAGACTTTCAGATAGGGGAAATGTGAGTGAGCGTTCCGATTTCAGTTCCAGAGCGATTCGCCCAATGAGTCCTTGATATTTAGTCGTTTTCAGCCAATTTTCTGGATTTTTGAAAATTTCACTTTTTTGTGAAAATATCCACTAAATGAGGGAATAATATGTGTGAGGGTACCCCAGGAGAGTTCCAAATGTGTGTGGGTAGAATATATATCCCACAGGGGTAAAATTGAAAAAAGTTTAAAAAAAAATTTTTGGGGACTTAGTCATTTTTCCGTCGTTTATCAGACTTTCAGATAGGGGAATTGTCAGTGAGCGTTCCGATCTCAGTTCCAGAGCGATTCGCCCAATGAGTCCTTGATATTTAGTCGTTTTCAGCCAATTTTCGGGATTTTTGAAAATTTCACTTTTTTGTGAAAATAACCACTAAATGAGGGAATAATATGTGTGAGGGTACCCCAGGAGAGTTCCAAATGTGTGTGGGTAGAATATATATCCCACGGGGGTAAAATTTAAAAAAGTTGAAAAAAAATTTTTTTTGGACTTAGTCATTTTTCCGGCGTTTATCAGACTTTCAGATAGGGGAAATGTGAGTGAGCGTTCCGATTTCAGTTCCAGAGCGATTCGCCCAATGAGTCCTTGATATTTAGTCGTTTTCAGCCAATTTTCTGGATTTTTGAAAATTTCACTTTTTTGTGAAAATATCCACTAAATGAGGGAATAATGTGTGTGAGGGTACCCCAGGAGAGTTCCAAATGTGTGTGGGTAGAATATATATCCCACGGGGGTAAAATTGAAAAAAGTTGAAATTTTTTTTTTTGGGACTTAGTCATTTTTCCGGCGTTTATCAAACTTTCAGATAGGGGAAATGTGAGTGAGCGTTCCGATTTCAGTTCCAGAGCGATTCGCCCAATGAGTCCTTGATATTTAGTCGTTTTCAGCCAATTTTCTGGATTTTTGAAAATTTCACTTTTTTGTGAAAATATCCACTAAATGAGGGAATAATATGTGTGAGGGTACCCCAGGAGAGTTCCAAATGTGTGTGGGTAGAATATATATCCCACGGGGGTAAAATTGAAAAAAGTTGAAAAATTTTTTTTTTTGGACTTAGTCATTTTTCCGGCGTTTATCAGACTTTCAGATAGGGGAAATGTCAGTGAGCGTTCCGATTTCAGTTCCAGAGCGATTCGCCCAATGAGTCCTTGATATTTAGTCGTTTTCAGCCAATTTTCTGGATTTTTGAAAATTTCACTTTTTTGTGAAAATATCCACTAAATGAGGGAATAATATGTGTGAGGGTACCCCAGGAGAGTTCCAAATGTGTGTGGGTAGAATATATATCCCACGGGGGTAAAATTTAAAAAAGTTGAAAAAAAATTTTTTTTGGACTTAGTCATTTTTCCGTCGTTTATCAGACTTTCAGATAGGGGTATTGTCAGTGAGCTTTCCGATTTCAGTTCCAGAGCGATTCGCCCAATGAGTCCTTGATATTTAGTCGTTTTCAGCCAATTTTCTGGATTTTTGAAAATTTCACTTTTTTGTGAAAATATCCACTAAATGAGGGAATAATATGTGTGAGGGTACCCCAGGAGAGTTCCAAATGTGTGTGGGTAGAATATATATCCCACGGGGGTAAAATTAAAAAAAGTTGAAAAATTTTTTTTTTTTGGACTTAGTCATTTTTCCGGCGTTTATCAGACTTTCAGATAGGGGAAATGTCAGTAAGCGTTCCGATTTCAGTTCCAGAGTGATTTGCCCAATGAGTCCTTGATATTTAGTCGTTTTCAGCCAATTTTCTGGATTTTTGAAAATTTCACTTTTTTGTGAAAATATCCACTAAATGAGGGAATAATATGTGTGAGGGTACCCCAGGAGAGTTCCAAATGTGTGTGGGTAGAATATATATCCCACAGCGGTAAAATTGAAAAAAGTTGAAAAAATTTTTTTGGGGATTTAGTCATTTTTCCGGCGTTTATCAGACTTTCAGATAGGGGAAATGTGAGTGAGCATTCCGATTTCAGTTCCAGAGTGATTCGCCCAATGAGTCCTTGATATTTAGTCGTTTTCAGCCAATTTTCTGGATTTTTGAAAATTTCACTTTTTTGTGAAAATATCCACTAAATGAGGGAATAATATGTGTGAGGGTACCCCAGGAGAGTTCCAAATGTGTGTGGGTAGAATATATATCCCACGGGGGTAAAATTTAAAAAAGTTTAAAAAAAATTTTTTTTTTTGGACTTAGTCATTTTTCCGGCATTTATCAGACTTTCAGATAGGGGAAATGTCAGTGAGCATTCCGATTTCAGTTCCAGAGCGATTCGCCCAATGAGTCCTTGATATTTAGTTGTTTTCAGCCAATTTTCTGGATTTTTGAAAATTTAACTTTTTTGTGAAAATATCCACTAAATGAGGTAATAATCTGTGTGAGGGTACCCCAGGAGAGTTCCAAATGTGTGTGGGTAGAATATATATCCCACGGGGGTAAAATTTAAAAAAGTTGAAAAAAAATTTTTTTGGGACTTAGTCATTTTTCCGGCGTTTATCAGACTTTCAGATAGGGGAAATGTCAGTGAGCGTTCCGATTTCAGTTCCAGAGTGATTTGCCCAATGAGTCCTTGATATTTAGTCATTTTCAGCCAATTTTCTTGATTTTTAAAAATTTAACTTTTTTGTGAAAATATCCACTAAATGAGGGAATAATATGTGTGAGGGTACCCAAGGAGAGTTCCAAATGTGTGTGGGTAGAATATGTATCCCACGGGGGTAAAATTGAAAAAAGTTGAAAAAATTTTTTTGGGGGACTTCGCCATTTTTCCGTCGTTTATCAGACTTTCAGATAGGGGAATTGTCAGTGAGGATTCCGATTTCAATTCCAGAGCGATTCGCCCAAAGAGTCCTTGATATTTAGTCGTTTTCAGCCAATTTTCTGGATTTTTGAAAATTTCACTTTTTTGTGAAAATATCCACTAAATGAGGGAATAATATGTGTGAGGGTACCCCAGGAGAGTTCCAAATGTGTGTGGGTAGAATATATATCCCACGGGGGTAAAATTTAAAAAAGTTTCAAAAAAATTTTTTTGGACTTAGTCATTTTTCCGGCGTTTATCAGACTTTCAGATAGGGGAAATGTGAGTGAGCGTTCCGATTTCAGTTTCAGAGCGATTCGCCCAATGAGTCCTTGATATTTAGTCGTTTTCAGCCAATTTTCTGGATTTTTGAAAATTTCACTTTTTTGTGAAAATATCCACTAAATGAGGGAATAATATGTGTGAGGGTACCCAAGGAGAGTTCCAAATGTGTGTGGGTAGAATATGTATCCCACGGGGGTAAAATTGAAAAAAGTTGAAAAAATTTTTTTTGAGGACTTCGCCATTTTTCCGTCGTTTATCAGACTTTCAGATAGGGGAATTGTCAGTGAGGATTCCGATTTCAATTCCAGAGCGATTCGCCCAATGAGTCCTTGATATTTAGTCGTTTTCAGCCAATTTTCTGGATTTTTGAAAATTTCACTTTTTTGTGAAAATATCCACTAAATGAGGGAATAATATGTGTGAGGGTACCCCAGGAGAGTTCCAAATGTGTGTGGGTAGAATATATATCCCACGGGGGTAAAATTTAAAAAAGTTTAAAAAAAATTTTTTTGGACTTAGTCATTTTTCCGGCGTTTATCAGACTTTCAGATAGGGGAAATGTGAGTGAGCGTTCCGATTTCAGTTCCAGAGCGATTCGCCCAATGAGTCCTTGATATTTAGTCGTTTTCAGCCAATTTTCTGGATTTTTGAAAATTTCACTTTTTTGTGAAAATATCCACTAAATGAGGGAATAATATGTGTGAGGGTACCCCAGGAGAGTTCCAAATGTGTGTGGGTAGAATATATATCCCACAGCGGTAAAATTGAAAAAAGTTGAAAAAATTTTTTTTGGGACTTAGTCATTTTTCCGGCGTTTATCAGACTTTCAGATAGGGGAAATGTGAGTGAGCATTCCGATTTCAGTTCCAGAGTGATTCGCCCAATGAGTCCTTGATATTTAGTCGTTTTCAGCCAATTTTCTGGATTTTTGAAAATTTCACTTTTTTGTGAAAATATCCACTAAATGAGGGAATAATATGTGTGAGGGTACCCCAGGAGAGTTCCAAATGTGTGTGGGTAGAATATATATCCCACGGGGGTAAAATTTAAAAAAGTTTAAAAAAAATTTTTTTTTTTGGACTTATTCATTTTTCCGGCATTTATCAGACTTTCAGATAGGGGAAATGTCAGTGAGCATTCCGATTTCAGTTCCAGAGCGATTCGCCCAATGAGTACTTGATATTTAGTTGTTTTCAGCCAATTTTCTGGATTTTTGAAAATTTCACTTTTTTGTGAAAATATCCACTAAATGAGGTAATAATCTGTGTGAGGGTACCCCAGGAGAGTTCCAAATGTGTGTGGGTAGAATATATATCCCACGGGGGTAAAATTTAAAAAAGTTGAAAAAAAATTTTTTTTGGACTTAGTCTTTTTTCCGGCGTTTATCAGACTTTCAGATAGGGGAAATGTCAGTGAGCGTTCCGATTTCAGTTCCAGAGTGATTTGCCCAATGAGTCCTTGATATTTAGTCATTTTCAGCCAATTTTCTTGATTTTTAAAAATTTAACTTTTTTGTGAAAATATCCACTAAATGAGGGAATAATATGTGTGAGGGTACCCCAGGAGAGTTCCAAATGTGTGTGGGTAGAATATATATCCCACGGGGGTAAAATTTAAAAAAGTTGAAAAAAAATTTTTTTTGGACTTAGTCATTTTTCCGGCGTTTATCAGACTTTCAGATAGGGGAAATGTGAGTGAGCGTTCCGATTTCAGTTCCAGAGCGATTCGCCCAATGAGTCCTTGATATTTAGTCGTTTTCAGCCAATTTTCTGGATTTTTGAAAATTTCACTTTTTTGTGAAAATATCCACTAAATGAGGGAATAATATGTGTGAGGGTACCCCAGGAGAGTTCCAAATGTGTGTGGGAAGAATATATATCCCACGGGGGTAAAATTTAAAAAAGTTGAAAAAAAATTTTTTTTGGACTTAGTCATTTTTCCGGCGTTTATCAGACTTTCAGATAGGGGAAATGTCAGTGAGCGTTCCGATTTCAGTTCCAGAGTGATTTGCCCAATGAGTCCTTGATATTTAGTCATTTTCAGCCAATTTTCTGTATTTTTAAAAATTTTACTTTTTTGTGAAAATATCCACTAAATGAGGGAATAATATGTGTGAGGGTACCCCAGGAGAGTTCCAAATGTGTGTGTTTAGAATATATATCCCACGGGGTAAAATTGAAAAAGTTTAAGAAATTTTTTTCTTAGACTTAGTCATTTTTCCGGTGTTTATCAGACTTTCAGATAGGGGAATTGTCAGTAAGCGTTCCGATTTCAATTCCAGAGTGATACGCCCAATGAGTCCTTGATATTTAGTCGTTTTCAGCCAATTTTCTGGATTTTTGAAAATTTCACTTTTTTGTGAAAATATCCACTAAATGAGGGAATAATATGTGTGAGGGTACCCCAGGAGAGTTCCAAATGTGTGTGGGTAGAATATATATCCCACGGGGGTAAAATTGAAAAAAGTTGAAAAAAAATTTTTTTGGGACTTCGACATTTTTCCGTCGTTTATCAGACTTTCAGATAGGGGAATTGTCAGTGAGCATTCCGATTTCAGTTCCAGAGCGATTCGCCCAATGAGTCCTTGATATTTAGTCGATTGCAGCCAATTTTCTGGATTTTTGAAAATTTAACTTTTTTGTGAAAATATCCACTAAATGAGGGAATAATATGTGTGAGGGTACCCCAGGAGAGTTCCAAATGTGTGTGGGTAGAATATATATCCCACGGGGTTAAAATTGAAAAAAGTTGAAAAATTTTTTTTTTTGGACTTAGTCATTTTTCCGGCGTTTATCAGACTTTCAGATAGGGGAAATGTCAGTGAGCGTTCCGATTTCAGTTCCAGAGTGATTTGCCCAATGAGTCCTTGATATTTAGTTATTTTCAGCCAATTTTCTGGATTTTTAAAAATTTTACTTTTTTGTGAAAATATCCACTAAATGAGGGAATAATATGTGTGAGGGTACCCAAGGAGAGTTCCAAATGTGTGTGGGTAGAATATGTATCCCACGGGGGTAAAATTGAAAAAAGTTGAAAAAAATTTTTTTTGGGACTTAGCCATTTTTCCGTCGTTTATCAGACTTTCAGATAGGGGAATTGTCAGTGAGCATTCCGATTTCAATTCCAGAGCGATTCGCCCAATGAGTCCTTGATATTTAGTTGTTTTCAGCCAATTTTCTGGATTTTTGAAAATTTCACTTTTTTGTGAAAATATCCACTAAATGAGGTAATAATCTGTGTGAGGGTACCCCAGGAGAGTTCCAAATGTGTGTGGGTAGAATATATATCCCACGGGGGGTAAAATTTAAAAAAGTTGAAAAAAAATTTTTTTTGGACTTAGTCATTTTTCCGGCGTTTATCAGACTTTCAGATAGGGGAAATGTCAGTGAGCGTTCCGATTTCAGTTCCAGAGTGATTTGCCCAATGAGTCCTTGATATTTAGTCATTTTCAGCCAATTTTCTTGATTTTTAAAAATTTCACTTTTTTGTGAAAATATCCACTAAATGAGGGAATAATATGTGTGAGGGTACCCCAGGAGAGTTCCAAATGTGTGTGGGAAGAATATATATCCCACGGGGTAAAATTGAAAAAGTTTAAGAAATTTTTTTCTTAGACTTAGTCATTTTTCCGGTGTTTATCAGACTTTCAGATAGGGGAATTGTCAGTAAGCGTTCCGATTTCAATTCCAGAGTGATACGCCCAATGAGTCCTTGATATTTAGTCGTTTTCAGCCAATTTTCTGGATTTTTGAAAATTTCACTTTTTTGTGAAAATATCCACTAAATGAGGGAATAATATGTGTGAGGGTACCCAAGGAGAGTTCCAAATGTGTGTGGGTAGAATATGTATCCCATGGGGGTAAAATTGAAAAAAGTTGAAAAAAATTTTTTTTGGGACTTAGCCATTTTTCCGTCGTTTATCAGACTTTCAGATAGGGGAATTGTCAGTGAGCATTCCGATTTCAATTCCAGAGCGATTCGCCCAATGAGTCCTTGATATTTAGTCGTTTTCAGCCAATTTTCTGGATTTTTGAAAATTTAACTTTTTTGTGAAAATATCCACTAAATGAGGGAAAAATATGTGTGAGGGTACCCCAGGAGAGTTCCAAATGTGTGTGGGTAGAATATATATCCCACAGGGGTAAAATTGAAAAAAGTTGAAAAATTTTTTTTTGGGACTTAGTCATTTTTCCGGCGTTCATCAGACTTTCAGATAGGGGAAATGTGAGTGAGCGTTCCGATTTCAGTTCCAGAGCGATTCGCCCAATGAGTCCTTGATATTTAGTCGTTTTCAGCCAATTTTCTGGATTTTTGAAAATTTCACTTTTTTGTGAAAATATCCACTAAATGAGGGAATAATATGTGTGAGGGTACCCCAGGAGAGTTCCAAATGTGTGTGGGTAGAATATATATCCCACGGGGGTAAAATTGAAAAAAGTTGAAAAATTTTTTTTTTTGGACTTAGTCATTTTTCCGGCGTTTATCAGACTTTCAGATAGGGGAAATGTCAGTGAGCGTTCCGATTTCAGTTCCAGAGTGATTCGCCCAATGAGTCCTTGATATTTAGTAGTTTTCAGCCAATTTTCTGGATTTTTGAAAATTTCACTTTTTTGTGAAAATATCCACTAAATGAGGGAATAATATGTGTGAGGGTACCCCAGGAGAGTTCCAAATGTGTGTGGGTAGAATATATATCCCACGGGGGTAAAATTTAAAAAAGTTGAAAAAAAATTTTTTTTGGACTTAGTCATTTTTCCGTCGTTTATCAGACTTTCAGATAGGGGTATTGTCAGTGAGCGTTCCGATTTCAGTTCCAGAGCGATTCGCCCAATGAGTCCTTGATATTTAGTCGTTTTCAGCCAATTTTCTGGATTTTTGAAAATTTCACTTTTTTGTGAAAATATCCACTAAATGAGGGAATAATATGTGTGAGGGTACCCCAGAAGAGTTCCAAATGTGTGTGGGTAGAATATATATCCCACGGGGGTAAAATTTAAAAAAGTTGAAAAAAAATTTATTTTGGACTTAGTCATTTTTCCGGCGTTTATCAGACTTTCAGATAGGGGAAATGTGAGTGAGCGTTCCGATTTCAGTTCCAGAGCGATTCGCCCAATGAGTCCTTGATATTTAGTTGTTTTCAGCCAATTTTCTGGATTTTTGAAAATTTCACTTTTTTGTGAAAATATCCACTAAATGAGGGAATAATATGTGTGAGGGTACCCCAGGAGAGTTCCAAATGTGTGTGGGTAGAATATATATCCCACGGGGGTAAAATTAAAAAAAGTTGAAAAATTTTTTTTTTTTGGACTTAGTCATTTTTCCGGCGTTTATCAGACTTTCAGATAGGGGAAATGTCAGTAAGCGTTCCGATTTCAGTTCCAGAGTGATTTGCCCAATGAGTCCTTGATATTTAGTCGTTTTCAGCCAATTTTCTGGATTTTTGAAAATTTCACTTTTTTGTGAAAATATCCACTAAATGAGGGAATAATATGTGTGAGGGTACCCCAGGAGAGTTCCAAATGTGTGTGGGTAGAATATATATCCCACAGCGGTAAAATTGAAAAAAGTTGAAAAAATTTTTTTTGGGATTTAGTCATTTTTCCGGCGTTTATCAGACTTTCAGATAGGGGAAATGTGAGTGAGCATTCCGATTTCAGTTCCAGAGTGATTCGCCCAATGAGTCCTTGATATTTAGTCGTTTTCAGCCAATTTTCTGGATTTTTGAAAATTTCACTTTTTTGTGAAAATATCCACTAAATGAGGGAATAATATGTGTGAGGGTACCCCAGGAGAGTTCCAAATGTGTGTGGGTAGAATATATATCCCACGGGGGTAAAATTGAAAAAAGTTGAAAAATTTTTTTTTTTGGACTTAGTCATTTTTCCGGCGTTTATCAGACTTTCAGATAGGGGAAATGTCAGTGAGCGTTCCGATTTCAGTTCCAGAGCGATTCGCCCAATGAGTCCTTGATATTTAGTCGTTTTCAGCCAATTTTCTGGATTTTTGAAAATTTCACTTTTTTGTGAAAATATCCACTAAATGAGGGAATAATATGTGTGAGGGTACCCCAGGAGAGTTCCAAATGTGTGTGGGTAGAATATTTATCCCACGGGGGTAAAATTTAAAAAAGTTGAAAAAAAATTTTTTTTGGACTTAGTCATTTTTCCGTCGTTTATCAGACTTTCAGATAGGGGTATTGTCAGTGAGCATTCCGATTTCAGTTCCAGAGCGATTCGCCCAATGAGTCCTTGATATTTAGTCGTTTTCAGCCAATTTTCTGGATTTTTGAAAATTTCACTTTTTTGTGAAAATATCCACTAAATGAGGGAATAATATGTGTGAGGGTACCCCAGGAGAGTTCCAAATGTGTGTGGGTAGAATATATATCCCACGGGGGTAAAATTTAAAAAAGTTGAAAAAAATTTTATTTTGGACTTAGTCATTTTTCCGGCGTTTATCAGACTTTCAGATAGGGGAAATGTGAGTGAGCGTTCCGATTTCAGTTCCAGAGCGATTCGCCCAATGAGTCCTTGATATTTAGTTGTTTTCAGCCAATTTTCTGGATTTTTGAAAATTTCACTTTTTTGTGAAAATATCCACTAAATGAGGGAATAATATGTGTGAGGGTACCCCAGGAGAGTTCCAAATGTGTGTGGGTAGAATATATATCCCACGGGGGTAAAATTGAAAAAAGTTGAAAAAAAATTTTTTTTGGACTTAGTCATTTTTCCGGCGTTTATCAGACTTTCAGATAGGGGAAATGTGAGTGAGAGTTCCGATTTCAGTTCCAGAGTGATTCGCACAATGAGTCCTTGATATTTAGTCGTTTTCAGCCAATTTTCTGGATTTTTGAAACTTTCACTTTTTTGTGAAAATATCCACTAAATGAGGGAATAATATGTGTGAGGGTACCCCAGGAGAGTTCCAAATGTGTATGGGTAGAATATATATCCCACGGGGGTAAAATTAAAAAAAGTTGAAAAATTTTTTTTTTTTGGACTTAGTCATTTTTCCGGCGTTTATCAGACTTTCAGATAGGGGAAATGTCAGTAAGCGTTCCGATTTCAGTTCCAGAGTGATTTGCCCAATGAGTCCTTGATATTTAGTCGTTTTCAGCCAATTTTCTGGATTTTTGAAAATTTCACTTTTTTGTGAAAATATCCACTAAATGAGGGAATAATATGTGTGAGGGTACCCCAGGAGAGTTCCAAATGTGTGTGGGTAGAATATATATCCCACAGCGGTAAAATTGAAAAAAGTTGAAAACATTTTTTTGGGGATTTAGTCATTTTTCCGGCGTTTATCAGACTTTCAGATAGGGGAAATGTGAGTGAGCATTCCGATTTCAGTTCCAGAGTGATTCGCCCAATGAGTCCTTGATATTTAGTCGTTTTCAGCCAATTTTCTGGATTTTTGAAAATTTCACTTTTTTGTGAAAATATCCACTAAATGAGGGAATAATATGTGTGAGGGTACCCCAGGAGAGTTCCAAATGTGTGTGGGTAGAATATATATCCCACGGGGGTAAAATTTAAAAAAGTTTAAAAAAAATTTTTTTTTTTGGACTTAGTCATTTTTCCGGCATTTATCAGACTTTCAGATAGGGGAAATGTCAGTGAGCATTCCGATTTCAGTTCCAGAGCGATTCGCCCAATGAGTCCTTGATATTTAGTTGTTTTCAGCCAATTTTCTGGATTTTTGAAAATTTCACTTTTTTGTGAAAATATCCACTAAATGAGGTAATAATCTGTGTGAGGGTACCCCAGGAGAGTTCCAAATGTGTGTGGGTAGAATATATATCCCACGGGGGTAAAATTTAAAAAAGTTGAAAAAAAATTTTTTTGGGACTTAGTCATTTTTCCGGCGTTTATCAGACTTTCAGATAGGGGAAATGTCAGTGAGCGTTCCGATTTCAGTTCCAGAGTGATTTGCCCAATGAGTCCTTGATATTTAGTCATTTTCAGCCAATTTTCTTGATTTTTAAAAATTTAACTTTTTTGTGAAAATATCCACTAAATGAGGGAATAATATGTGTGAGGGTACCCAAGGAGAGTTCCAAATGTGTGTGGGTAGAATATGTATCCCACGGGGGTAAAATTGAAAAAAGTTGAAAAAATTTTTTTTGGGGACTTCGCCATTTTTCCGTCGTTTATCAGACTTTCAGATAGGGGAATTGTCAGTGAGGATTCCGATTTCAATTCCAGAGCGATTCGCCCAATGAGTCCTTGATATTTAGTCGTTTTCAGCCAATTTTCTGGATTTTTGAAAATTTCACTTTTTTGTGAAAATATCCACTAAATGAGGGAATAATATGTGTGAGGGTACCCCAGGAGAGTTCCAAATGTGTGTGGGTAGAATATATATCCCACGGGGGTAAAATTTAAAAAAGTTTTAAAAAAATTTTTTTGGACTTAGTCATTTTTCCGGCGTTTATCAGACTTTCAGATAGGGGAAATGTGAGTGAGCGTTCCGATTTCAGTTCCAGAGCGATTCGCCCAATGAGTCCTTGATATTTAGTTGTTTTCAGCCAATTTTCTGGATTTTTGAAAATTTCACTTTTTTGTGAAAATATCCACTAAATGAGGGAATAATATGTGTGAGGGTACCCCAGGAGAGTTCCAAATGTGTGTGGGTAGAATATATATCCCACGGGGGTAAAATTGAAAAAAGTTGAAAAAAAATTTTTTTTGGACTTAGTCATTTTTCCGGCGTTTATCAGACTTTCAGATAGGGGAAATGTGAGTGAGAGTTCCGATTTCAGTTCCAGAGTGATTCGCCCAATGAGTCCTTGATATTTAGTCGTTTTCAGCCAATTTTCTGGATTTTTGAAACTTTCACTTTTTTGTGAAAATATCCACTAAATGAGGGAATAATATGTGTGAGGGTACCCCAGGAGAGTTCCAAATGTGTGTGGGTAGAATATATATCCCACGGGGGTAAAATTAAAAAAAGTTGAAAAATTTTTTTTCTTTGGACTTAGTCATTTTTCCGGCGTTTATCAGACTTTCAGATAGGGGAAATGTCAGTAAGCGTTCCGATTTCAGTTCCAGAGTGATTTGCCCAATGAGTCCTTGATATTTAGTCGTTTTCAGCCAATTTTCTGGATTTTTGAAAATTTCACTTTTTTGTGAAAATATCCACTAAATGAGGGAATAATATGTGTGAGGGTACCCCAGGAGAGTTCCAAATGTGTGTGGGTAGAATATATATCCCACAGCGGTAAAATTGAAAAAAGTTGAAAACATTTTTTTGGGGATTTAGTCATTTTTTCCGGCGTTTATCAGACTTTCAGATAGGGGAAATGTGAGTGAGCATTCCGATTTCAGTTCCAGAGTGATTCGCCCAATGAGTCCTTGATATTTAGTCGTTTTCAGCCAATTTTCTGGATTTTTGAAAATTTCACTTTTTTGTGAAAATATCCACTAAATGAGGGAATAATATGTGTGAGGGTACCCCAGGAGAGTTCCAAATGTGTGTGGGTAGAATATATATCCCACGGGGGTAAAATTTAAAAAAGTTTAAAAAAAATTTTTTTTTTTGGACTTAGTCATTTTTCCGGCATTTATCAGACTTTCAGATAGGGGAAATGTCAGTGAGCATTCCGATTTCAGTTCCAGAGCGATTCGCCCAATGAGTCCTTGATATTTAGTTGTTTTCAGCCAATTTTCTGGATTTTTGAAAATTTCACTTTTTTGTGAAAATATCCACTAAATGAGGTAATAATCTGTGTGAGGGTACCCCAGGAGAGTTCCAAATGTGTGTGGGTAGAATATATATCCCACGGGGGTAAAATTTAAAAAAGTTGAAAAAAAATTTTTTTGGGACTTAGTCATTTTTCCGGCGTTTATCAGACTTTCAGATAGGGGAAATGTCAGTGAGCGTTCCGATTTCAGTTCCAGAGTGATTTGCCCAATGAGTCCTTGATATTTAGTCATTTTCAGCCAATTTTCTTGATTTTTAAAAATTTAACTTTTTTGTGAAAATATCCACTAAATGAGGGAATAATATGTGTGAGGGTACCCAAGGAGAGTTCCAAATGTGTGTGGGTAGAATATGTATCCCACGGGGGTAAAATTGAAAAAAGTTGAAAAAATTTTTTTTGGGGACTTCGCCATTTTTCCGTCGTTTATCAGACTTTCAGATAGGGGAATTGTCAGTGAGGATTCCGATTTCAATTCCAGAGCGATTCGCCCAATGAGTCCTTGATATTTAGTCGTTTTCAGCCAATTTTCTGGATTTTTGAAAATTTCACTTTTTTGTGAAAATATCCACTAAATGAGGGAATAATATGTGTGAGGGTACCCCAGGAGAGTTCCAAATGTGTGTGGGTAGAATATATATCCCACGGGGGTAAAATTTAAAAAAGTTTAAAAAAAATTTTTTTGGACTTAGTCATTTTTCCGGCGTTTATCAGACTTTCAGATAGGGGAAATGTGAGTGAGCGTTCCGATTTCAGTTCCAGAGCGATTCGCCCAATGAGTCCTTGATATTTAGTCGTTTTCAGCCAATTTTCTGGATTTTTGAAAATTTCACTTTTTTGTGAAAATATCCACTAAATGAGGGAATAATATGTGTGAGGGTACCCAAGGAGAGTTCCAAATGTGTGTGGGTAGAATATGTATCCCACGGGGGTAAAATTGAAAAAAGTTGAAAAAATTTTTTTTGGGGACTTCGCCATTTTTCCGTCGTTTATCAGACTTTCAGATAGGGGAATTGTCAGTGAGGATTCCGATTTCAATTCCAGAGCGATTCGCCCAATGAGTCCTTGATATTTAGTCGTTTTCAGCCAATTTTCTGGATTTTTGAAAATTTCACTTTTTTGTGAAAATATCCACTAAATGAGGGAATAATATGTGTGAGGGTACCCCAGGAGAGTTCCAAATGTGTGTGGGTAGAATATATATCCCACGGGGGTAAAATTTAAAAAAGTTTTAAAAAAATTTTTTTGGACTTAGTCATTTTTCCGGCGTTTATCAGACTTTCAGATAGGGGAAATGTGAGTGAGCGTTCCGATTTCAGTTCCAGAGCGATTCGCCCAATGAGTCCTTGATATTTAGTCGTTTTCAGCCAATTTTCTGGATTTTTGAAAATTTCACTTTTTTGTGAAAATATCCACTAAATGAGGGAATAATATGTGTGAGGGTACCCCAGGAGAGTTCCAAATGTGTGTGGGTAGAATATATATCCCACAGCGGTAAAATTGAAAAAAGTTGAAAAATTTTTTTTTGGGACTTAGTCATTTTTCCGGCGTTTATCAGACTTTCAGATAGGGGAAATGTGAGTGAGCATTCCGATTTCAGTTCCAGAGTGATTCGCCCAATGAGTCCTTGATATTTAGTCGTTTTCAGCCAATTTTCTGGATTTTTGAAAATTTCACTTTTTTGTGAAAATATCCACTAAATGAGGGAATAAAATGTGTGAGGGTACCCCAGGAGAGTTCCAAATGTGTGTGGGTAGAATATATATCCCACGGGGGTAAAATTTAAAAAAGTTTAAAAAAAATTTTTTTTTTTGGACTTAGTCATTTTTCCGGCATTTATCAGACTTTCAGATAGGGGAAATGTCAGTGAGCATTCCGATTTCAGTTCCAGAGCGATTCGCCCAATGAGTCCTTGATATTTAGTTGTTTTCAGCCAATTTTCTGGATTTTTGAAAATTTCACTTTTTTGTGAAAATATCCACTAAATGAGGTAATAATCTGTGTGAGGGTACCCCAGGAGAGTTCCAAATGTGTGTGGGTAGAATATATATCCCACGGGGGTAAAATTTAAAAAAGTTGAAAAAAAATTTTTTTGGGACTTAGTCATTTTTCCGGCGTTTATCAGACTTTCAGATAGGGGAAATGTCAGTGAGCGTTCCGATTTCAGTTCCAGAGTGATTTGCCCAATGAGTCCTTGATATTTAGTCATTTTCAGCCAATTTTCTTGATTTTTAAAAATTTAACTTTTTTGTGAAAATATCCACTAAATGAGGGAATAATATGTGTGAGGGTACCCAAGGAGAGTTCCAAATGTGTGTGGGTAGAATATGTATCCCACGGGGGTAAAATTGAAAAAAGTTGAAAAAATTTTTTTTGGGGACTTCGCCATTTTTCCGTCGTTTATCAGACTTTCAGATAGGGGAATTGTCAGTGAGGATTCCGATTTCAATTCCAGAGCGATTCGCCCAATGAGTCCTTGATATTTAGTCGTTTTCAGCCAATTTTCTGGATTTTTGAAAATTTCACTTTTTTGTGAAAATATCCACTAAATGAGGGAATAATATGTGTGAGGGTACCCCAGGAGAGTTCCAAATGTGTGTGGGTAGAATATATATCCCACGGGGGTAAAATTTAAAAAAGTTTAAAAAAAATTTTTTTGGACTTAGTCATTTTTCCGGCGTTTATCAGACTTTCAGATAGGGGAAATGTGAGTGAGCGTTCCGATTTCAGTTCCAGAGCGATTCGCCCAATGAGTCCTTGATATTTAGTCGTTTTCAGCCAATTTTCTGGATTTTTGAAAATTTCACTTTTTTGTGAAAATATCCACTAAATGAGGGAATAATATGTGTGAGGGTACCCAAGGAGAGTTCCAAATGTGTGTGGGTAGAATATGTATCCCACGGGGGTAAAATTGAAAAAAGTTGAAAAAAATTTTTTTGGGGACTTCGCCATTTTTCCGTCGTTTATCAGACTTTCAGATAGGGGAATTGTCAGTGAGGATTCCGATTTCAATTCCAGAGCGATTCGCCCAATGAGTCCTTGATATTTAGTCGTTTTCAGCCAATTTTCTGGATTTTTGAAAATTTCACTTTTTTGTGAAAATATCCACTAAATGAGGGAATAATATGTGTGAGGGTACCCCAGGAGAGTTCCAAATGTGTGTGGGTAGAATATATATCCCACAGCGGTAAAATTGAAAAAAGTTGAAAAATTTTTTTTTGGGACTTAGTCATTTTTCCGGCGTTTATCAGACTTTCAGATAGGGGAAATGTGAGTGAGCATTCCGATTTCAGTTCCAGAGTGATTCGCCCAATGAGTTCTTGATATTTAGTCGTTTTCAGCCAATTTTCTGGATTTTTGAAAATTTCACTTTTTTGTGAAAATATCCACTAAATGAGGGAATAATATGTGTGAGGGTACCCCAGGAGAGTTCCAAATGTGTGTGGGTAGAATATATATCCCACGGGGGTAAAATTTAAAAAAGTTTAAAAAAAATTTTTTTTTTTGGACTTATTCATTTTTCCGGCATTTATCAGACTTTCAGATAGGGGAAATGTAAGTGAGCATTCCGATTTCAGTTCCAGAGCGATTCGCCCAATGAGTCCTTGATATTTAGTTGTTTTCAGCCAATTTTCTGGATTTTTGAAAATTTCACTTTTTTGTGAAAATATCCACTAAATGAGGTAATAATCTGTGTGAGGGTACCCCAGGAGAGTTCCAAATGTGTGTGGGTAGAATATATATCCCACGGGGGTAAAATTTAAAAAAGTTGAAAAAAAATTTTTTTTGGACTTAGTCATTTTTCCGGCGTTTATCAGACTTTCAGATAGGGGAAATGTCAGTGAGCGTTCCGATTTCAGTTCCAGAGTGATTTGCCCAATGAGTCCTTGATATTTAGTCGTTTTCAGCCAATTTTCTGGATTTTTGAAAATTTCACTTTTTTGTGAAAATATCCACTAAATGAGGGAATAATATGTGTGAGGGTACCCCAGGAGAGTTCCAAATGTGTGTGGGTAGAATATATATCCCACAGCGGTAAAATTGAAAAAAGTTGAAAAAATTTTTTTTGGGACTTAGTCATTTTTCCGGCGTTTATCAGACTTTCAGATAGGGGAAATGTGAGTGAGCATTCCGATTTCAGTTCCAGAGTGATTCGCCCAATGAGTCCTTGATATTTAGTCGTTTTCAGCCAATTTTCTGGATTTTTGAAAATTTCACTTTTTTGTGAAAATATCCACTAAATGAGGGAATAATATGTGTGAGGGTACCCCAGGAGAGTTCCAAATGTGTGTGGGTAGAATATATATCCCACGGGGGTAAAATTTAAAAAAGTTTAAAAAAAATTTTTTTTTTTGGACTTATTCATTTTTCCGGCATTTATCAGACTTTCAGATAGGGGAAATGTCAGTGAGCATTCCGATTTCAGTTCCAGAGCGATTCGCCCAATGAGTCCTTGATATTTAGTCGTTTTCAGCCAATTTTCTGGATTTTTGAAAATTTCACTTTTTTGTGAAAATATCCACTAAATGAGGTAATAATCTGTGTGAGGGTACCCCAGGAGAGTTCCAAATGTGTGTGGGTAGAATATATATCCCACGGGGGTAAAATTTAAAAAAGTTGAAAAAAAATTTTTTTTGGACTTAGTCATTTTTCCGGCGTTTATCAGACTTTCAGATAGGGGAAATGTCAGTGAGCGTTCCGATTTCAGTTCCAGAGTGATTTGCACAATGAGTCCTTGATATTTAGTCATTTTCAGCCAATTTTCTTGATTTTTAAAAATTTAACTTTTTTGTGAAAATATCCACTAAATGAGGGAATAATATGTGTGAGGGTACCCCAGGAGAGTTCCAAATGTGTGTGGGTAGAATATATATCCCACGGGGGTAAAATTTAAAAAAGTTGAAAAAAAATTTTTTTTGGACTTAGTCATTTTTCCGGCGTTTATCAGACTTTCAGATAGGGGAAATGTCAGTGAGCGTTCCGATTTCAGTTCCAGAGTGATTTGCCCAATGAGTCCTTGATATTTAGTCATTTTCAGCCAATTTTCTGTATTTTTAAAAATTTTACTTTTTTGTGAAAATATCCACTAAATGAGGGAATAATATGTGTGAGGGTACCCCAGGAGAATTCCAAATGTGTGTGGTTAGAATATATATCCCACGGGGTAAAATTGAAAAAAGTTTAAGAAATTTTTTTCTTAGACTTAGTCATTTTTCCGGTGTTTATCAGACTTTCAGATAGGGGAATTGTCAGTAAGCGTTCCGATTTCAATTCCAGAGTGATACGCCCAATGAGTCCTTGATATTTAGTCGTTTTCAGCCAATTTTCGGGATTTTTGAAAATTTCACTTTTTTGTGAAAATATCCACTAAATGAGGGAATAATATGTTTGAGGGTACCCCAGAAGAGTTCCAAATGTGTGTGGGTAGAATATATATCCCACGGGGGTAAAATTGAAAAAAGTTGAAAAAAATTTTTTTGGGAACTTAGTCATTTTTCCGGCGTTTATCAGACTTTCAGATAGCGGATATGTCAGTGAGCGTTCCGATTTCAGTTCCAGAGCGATTCGCCCAATGAGTCCTTGATATTTAGTCGTTTTCAGCCAATTTTCTGGATTTTTGAAAATTTCACTTTTTTATGAAAATATCCACTAAATGAGGGAATGATATGTGTGAAGGTACCCCAGGAGAGTTCCAAATGTGTGTGGGTAGAATATATATCCCACGGGGGTAAAATTGAAAAAAGTTGAAAATTTTTTTTTTTTGGACTTAGTCATTTTTCCGGCGTTTATCAGACTTTCAGATAGGGGAAATATCAGTGAGCGTTCCGATTTCAGTTCCAGAGCAATTCGCCCAATGAGTCCTTGATATTTAGTCATTTTCAGCCAATTTTCTGGATATTTAAAAATTTCACTTTTTTGTGAAAATATCCACTAAATGAGGGAATAATACGTGTGAGGGTACCCCAGGAGAGTTCCAAATGTGTGTGGGTAGAATATATATCCCACAGGGGTAAAATTGAAAAAAGTTGCAAAAAAATTTTTTTGGGACTTAGTCATTTTTCCGTCGTTTATCAGACTTTCAGATAGGGGAATTGTCAGTGAGCGTTCCGATTTCAGTTCCAGAGCGATTAGCCCAATCAGTCCTTGATATTTAGTCGTTTTCAGCCAATTTTCTGGATTTTTGAAAATGTCACTTTTTTGTGAAAATATCCACTAAATGAGAGAATAATATGTGTGAGGGTACCCCAGGAGAGTTCCAAATGTGTGTGGGTAGAATATATATCCCACGGAGGTAGAATTGAAAAAAGTTGAAAAATTTATTTTTTTTGGACTTAGTCATTTTTCCGGCGTTTATCAGACTTTCAGATAGGGGAAATGTCAGTGAGCATTCCGATTTCAGTTCCAGAGCGATTCGCCCAATGAGTCCTTGATATTTAGTCGTTTTAAGCCAATTTTCTGGATTTTTGAAAATTTCACTTTTTTGTGAAAATATCCACTAAATGAGGGAATAATATGTGTGAGGGTACCCCAGGAGAGTTCCAAATGTGTGTGGGAAGAATATATATCCCACGGGGGTAAAATTTAAAAAAGTTGAAAAAAAATTTTTTTTGGACTTAGTCATTTTTCCGGCGTTTATCAGACTTTCAGATAGGGGAAATGTCAGTGAGCGTTCCGATTTCAGTTCCAGAGTGATTTGCCCAATGAGTCCTTGATATTTAGTCATTTTCAGCCAATTTTCTGTATTTTTAAAAATTTTACTTTTTTGTGAAAATATCCACTAAATGAGGGAATAATATGTGTGAGGGTACCCCAGGAGAGTTCCAAATGTGTGTGTTTAGAATATATATCCCACGGGGTAAAATTGAAAAAAGTTTATGAAATTTTTTTCTTAGACTTAGTCATTTTTCCGTCGTTTATCAGACTTTCAGATAGGGGAATTGTCAGTGAGCGTTCCGATTTCAGTTCCAGAGCGATTCGCCCAATCAGTCCTTGATATTTAGTCGTTTTCAGCCAATTTTCTGGATTTTTGAAAATTTCAGTTTTTTGTGAAAATATCCACTAAATGAGGGAATAATATGTGTGAGGGTACCCCAGGAGAGTTCCAAATGTGTGTGGGTAGAATATATATCCCACGGAGGTAAAATTGAAAAAAGTTGAAAAAAAATTGTTTTGGAACTTAGTCATTTTTCCGTCGTTTATCAGACTTTCAGATAGGGGAATTGTCAGTAAGCGTTCCGATTTCAGTTCCAGAGTGATTCGCCCAATGAGTCCTTGATATTTAGACGTTTTCAGCCAATTTTCTGGATTTTTGAAAATTTCACTTTTTTGTGAAAATATCCACTAAATGAGAGAATAATATGTGTGAGGGTACCCAAGGAGAGTTCCAAATGTGTGTGGGTAGAATATATATCCCACGGGGGTAAAATTGAAAAAAGTTGAAAAAAATTTTTTTTTGGACTTAGTCATTTTTCTGGCGTTTATCAGACTTTCAGATAGCGGATGTGTCAGTGAGCGTTCCGATTTCAGTTCCAGAGCGATTCGCCCAATGAGTCCTTGATATTTAGTCGTTTTCAGCCAATTTTCGGGATTTTTGAAAATTTCCCTTTTTTCTGAAAATATCCACTAAATGAGGGAATAATATGTGTGAGGGTGCCCCAGGAGAGTTCCAAATGTGTGTGGGTAGAATATATATCCCACGGGGGTAAAATTGAAAAAAGTTGAAAAATTTTTTTTGGGACTTAGTCATTTTTCCGACTTTCAGATAGGGGAAATGTGAGTGAGCATTCCAATTTCAGTTCCAGAGCGATTCGCCCAATGAGTCCTTGATATTTAGTCGTTTTCAGCCAATTTTCTGGATTTTTGAAAATTTCACTTTTTTGTGAAAATATCCACTAAATGAGAGAATAATATGTGTGAGGGTACCCAAGGAGAGTTCCAAATGTGTGTGGGTAGAATATATATCCCACGGGGGTAATATTGAAAAAAGTTGAAAAAAAATTTTTTTGGGACTTAGTCATTTTTCCTTCGTTTATCAGACTTTCAGATAGGGGAATTGTCAGTAAGCGTTCCGATTTCAGTTCCAGAGCGATTTGCCCAATGAGTCCTTGATATTTAGTCGTTTTCAGCCAATTTTCGGGATTTTTGACAATTTCACTTTTTTGTGAAAATATCCACTAAATGAGGGAATAATATGTGTGAGGGTACCCCAGGAGAGTTCCAAATGTGTGTGGGTAGAATATATATCCCACGGGGGTAAAATTGAAAAAAGTTGAAAATTTTTTTTTTTTGGACTTAGTCATTTTTCCGGCGTTTATCAGACTTTCAGATAGGGGAAATGTCAGTGAGCATTCCGATTTCAGTTCCAGAGCGATTCGCCCAATGAGTCCTTGATATTTAGTCGTTTTAAGCCAATTTTCTGGATTTTTGAAAATTTCACTTTTTTGTGAAAATATCCACTAAATGAGAGAATAATATGTGTGAGGGTACCCAAGGAGAGTTCCAAATGTGTGTGGGTAGAATATATATCCCTCGGGGGTAAAATTGAAAAAAGTTGAAAAAAATTTTTTTTTGGACTTAGTAATTTTTCCGGCGTTTATCAGACTTTCAGATAGCGGATATGTCAGTGAGCGTTCCGATTTCAGTTCCAGAGCGATTCGCCGAATGAGTCCTTGATATTTAGTCGTTTTCAGCCAATTTTCTGGATTTTTGAAAATGTCACTTTTTTGTGAAAATATCCACTAAATGAGAGAATAATATGTGTGAGGGTACCCAAGGAGAGTTCCAAATGTGTGTGGGTAGAATATATAACCCACGGGGGTAAAATTGAAAAAAGTTGAAAAAAATTTTTTTTAGGACTTAGTCATTTTTCCGGCATTTATCAGACTTTCAGATAGGGGAATTGTCAGTGAGCGTTCCGATTTCAGTTCCAGAGCGATTCGCCCAATGAGTCCTTGATATTTAGTCGTTTTCAGCCAATTTTCTGGATTTTTGAAAATTTCACTTTTTTTGTGAAAATATCCACTAAATGAGGGAATAATATGTTTGAGGGTACCCCAGAAGAGTTCCAAATGTGTGTGGGTAGAATATATACCCCACGGGGGTAAAATTGAAAAAATTTGAAAAAAAATTTTTTTGGGACTTAGTCATTTTTCCTTCGTGTATCAGACTTTCAGATAGGGGAATTGTCAGTAAGCGTTCTGATTTCAATTCCAGAGTGATACGCCCAATGAGTCCTTGATATTTAGTCGTTTTCAGCCAATTTTCTGGATTTTTGAAAATTTCACTTTTTTGTGAAAATATCCACTAAATGAGAGAATAATATGTGTGAGGGTACCCAAGGAGAGTTCCACATGTGTGTGGGTAGAATATATATCCCACGGGGGTAAAATTGAAAAAAGTTGAAAAAAATTTTTTTTTGGACTTAGTCATTTTTCCGGCGTTTATCAGACTTTCAGATAGGGGAAATGTCAGTGAGCGTTCCGATTTCAGTTCCAGAGCGATTTGCCCAATGAGTCCTTGATATTTAGTCGTTTTCAGCCAATTTTCTGGATTTTTGAAAATTTCACTTTTTTATGAAAATATCCACTAAATGAGGGAATGATATGTGTGAAGGTACCCCAGGAGAGTTCCAAATGTGTGTGGGTAGAATATATATCCCACGGGGGTAAAATTGAAAAAAGTTGAACATTTTTTTTTTTTTGGACTTAGTCATTTTTCCGGCATTTATCAGACTTTCAGATAGGGGAAATATCAGTGAGCGTTCCGATTTCAGTTCCAGAGCGATTCGCCCAATGAGTCCTTGATATTTAGTCGTTTTCAGCCAATTTTCTGGATTTTTGAAAATTTCACTTTTTTGTGAAAATATCCACTAAATGAGGGAATAATATGTGTGAGGGTACCCCAGGAGAGTTCCAAATGTGTGTGGGTAGAATATATAACCCACGGGGGTAAAATTGAAAAAAGTTGAAAAAAATTTTTTTTTGGACTTAGTAATTTTTCCGGCGTTTATCAGACTTTCAGATAGGGGAATTGTCAGTAAGCGTTCCGATTTCAGTTCCAGAGTGATTCGCCCAATGTGTCCTTGATAGTTAGTCGTTTTCTGCCAGTTTTCTGGATTTTTGAAAATTTCACTTTTTTGTGAAAATATCCACTAAATGAGAGAATAATATGTGTGAGGGTACCCAAGGAGAGTTCCAAATGTGTGTGGGTAGAATATATATCCCACGGGGGTAAAATTGAAAAAAGTTGAAAAAATTTTTTTTTTGGACTTAGTAATTTTTCCGGCGTTTATCAGACTTTCAGATAGCGGATGTGTCAGTGAGCGTTCCGATTTCAGTTCCAGAGCGATTCGCCCAATGAGTCCTTGATATTTAGTCGTTTTCAGCCAATTTTCGGGATTTTTGAAAATTTCACTTTTTTGTGAAAATATCCACTAAATGAGAGAATAATATGTGTGAGGGTACCCAAGGAGAGTTCCAAATGTGTGTGGGTAGAATATATATCCCACGGGGGTAATATTGAAAAAAGTTGAAAAAAAATTTTTTGGGGACTTAG
The DNA here is from genome assembly GCF_046119375.1 of Phyllobates terribilis. NCBI lineage: Eukaryota > Metazoa > Chordata > Amphibia > Anura > Dendrobatidae > Phyllobates > Phyllobates terribilis. The sequence goes on along the minus strand of NW_027362805.1, from coordinate 7,503,387 downwards.
TCATTTTTCCTTCGTTTATCAGACTTTCAGATAGGTGAATTGTCAGTAAGCGTTCCGATTTCAATTTCAGAGTGATACGCCCAATGAGTCCTTGATATTTAGTCGTTTTCAGCCAATTTTCTGGATTTTTGAAAATTTCACTTTTTTGTGAAAATATCCACTAAATGAGAGAATAATATGTGTGAGGGTACCCAAGGAGAGTTCCAAATGTGTGTGGGTAGAATATATATCCCACGGGGGTAAAATTGAAAAAAGTTGAAAAATTTTTTTTTTTGGACTTAGTCATTTTTCCGTCGTTTATCAGACTTTCAGATAGGGGAAATATCAGTGAGCGTTCCGATTTCAGTTCCAGAGCGATTCGCCCAATGAGTCCTTGATATTTAGTCGTTTTCAGCCAATTTTCTGGATTTTTGAAAATTTCACTTTTTTGTGAAAATATCCACTAAATGAGGGAATAATATGTGTGAGGGTACCCCAGAAGAGTTCCAAATGTGTGTGGGTAGAATATATATCCCACGGGGGTAAAATTGAAAAAAGTTGAAAAAAATTTTTTTGGGGACTTAGTCATTTTTCCGACGTTTATCAGACTTTCAGATATCGGATATGTCAGTGAGCGTTCCGATTTCAGTTCCAGAGCCATTCGCCGAATGAGTCCTTGATATTTAGTCGTTTTCAGCCAATTTTCTGGATTTCTGAAAATGTCACTTTTTTGTGAAAATATCCACTAAATGAGAGAATAATATGTGTGAGGGTACCCAAGGAGAGTTCCAAATGTGTGTGGGTAGAATATATATCCCACGGAGGTAAAATTGAAAAAAGTTGAAAAAAAATTGTTTTGGAACTTAGTCATTTTTCCGTCGTTTATCAGACTTTCAGATAGGGGAATTGTCAGTAAGCGTTCCGATTTCAGTTCCAGAGTGATTCGCCCAATGAGTCCTTGATATTTAGTCGTTTTCAGCCAATTTTCTGGATTTTTGAAAATTTCACTTTTTTGTGAAAATATCCACTAAATGAGAGAATAATATGTGTGAGGGTACCCAAGGAGAGTTCCAAATGTGTGTGGGTAGAATATATATCCCACGGGGGTAAAATTGAAAAAAGTTTAAAAAAATTTTTTTTTGGACTTAGTAATTTTTCCGGCGTTTATCAGACTTTCAGATAGCGGATGTGTCAGTGAGCGTTCCGATTTCAGTTCCAGAGCGATTCGCCCAATGAGTCCTTGATATTTAGTCGTTTTCAGCCAATTTTCGGGATTTTTGAAAATTTCACTTTTTTGTGAAAATATCCACTAAATGAGAGAATAATATGTGTGAGGGTACCCAAGGAGAGTTCCAAATGTGTGTGGGTAGAATATATATCCCACGGGGGTAATATTGAAAAAAGTTGAAAAAAAATTTTTTGGGGACTTAGTCATTTTTCCTTCGTTTATCAGACTTTCAGATAGGTGAATTGTCAGTAAGCGTTCCGATTTCAATTTCAGAGTGATACGCCCAATGAGTCCTTGATATTTAGTCGTTTTCAGCCAATTTTCTGGATTTTTGAAAATTTCACTTTTTTGTGAAAATATCCACTAAATGAGAGAATAATATGTGTGAGGGTACCCAAGGAGAGTTCCAAATGTGTGTGGGTAGAATATATATCCCACGGGGGTAATATTGAAAAAAGTTGAAAAAAAATTTTTTTGGGACTTAGTCATTTTTCCTTCGTTTATCAGACTTTCAGATAGGGGAATTGTCAGTAAGCGTTCCGATTTCAGTTCCAGAGCGATTTGCCCAATGAGTCCTTGATATTTAGTCGTTTTCAGCCAATTTTCGGGATTTTTGAAAATTTCACTTTTTTGTGAAAATATCCACTAAATGAGGGAATAATATGTGTGAGGGTACCCCAGGAGAGTTCCAAATGTGTGTGGGTAGAATATATATCCCACGGGGGTAAAATTGAAAAAAGTTGAAAATTTTTTTTTTTTGGACTTAGTCATTTTTCCGGCGTTTATCAGACTTTCAGATAGGGGAAATGTCAGTGAGCGTTCCGATTTCAGTTCCAGAGTGATTCGCCCAATGAGTCCTTGATATTTAGTCGTTTTCAGCCAATTTTCTGGATTTTTGAAAATTTCACTTTTTTGTGAAAATATCCACTAAATGACGGAATAATATGTGTGAGGGTACCCCAGGAGAGTTCCAAATGTGTGTGGGTAGAATATATATCCCTCGGGGGTAAAATTGAAAAAAGTTGAAAAAAATTTTTTTTTGGACTTAGTAATTTTTCCGGCGTTTATCAGACTTTCAGATAGCGGATATGTCAGTGAGCGTTCCGATTTCAGTTCCAGAGCGATTCGCCGAATGAGTCCTTGATATTTAGTCGTTTTCAGCCAATTTTCTGGATTTTTGAAAATGTCACTTTTTTGTGAAAATATCCACTAAATGAGAGAATAATATGTGTGAGGGTACCCAAGGAGAGTTCCAAATGTGTGTGGGTAGAATATATAACCCACGGGGGTAAAATTGAAAAAAGTTGAAAAAAATTTTTTTTAGGACTTAGTCATTTTTCCGGCATTTATCAGACTTTCAGATAGGGGAATTGTCAGTGAGCGTTCCGATTTCAGTTCCAGAGCGATTCGCCCAATGAGTCCTTGATATTTAGTCGTTTTCAGCCAATTTTCTGGATTTTTGAAAATTTCACTTTTTTTGTGAAAATATCCACTAAATGAGGGAATAATATGTTTGAGGGTACCCCAGAAGAGTTCCAAATGTGTGTGGGTAGAATATATACCCCACGGGGGTAAAATTGAAAAAATTTGAAAAAAAATTTTTTTGGGACTTAGTCATTTTTCCTTCGTGTATCAGACTTTCAGATAGGGGAATTGTCAGTAAGCGTTCTGATTTCAATTCCAGAGTGATACGCCCAATGAGTCCTTGATATTTAGTCGTTTTCAGCCAATTTTCTGGATTTTTGAAAATTTCACTTTTTTGTGAAAATATCCACTAAATGAGAGAATAATATGTGTGAGGGTACCCAAGGAGAGTTCCACATGTGTGTGGGTAGAATATATATCCCACGGGGGTAAAATTGAAAAAAGTTGAAAAAAATTTTTTTTTGGACTTAGTCATTTTTCCGGCGTTTATCAGACTTTCAGATAGGGGAAATGTCAGTGAGCGTTCCGATTTCAGTTCCAGAGCGATTTGCCCAATGAGTCCTTGATATTTAGTCGTTTTCAGCCAATTTTCTGGATTTTTGAAAATTTCACTTTTTTATGAAAATATCCACTAAATGAGGGAATGATATGTGTGAAGGTACCCCAGGAGAGTTCCAAATGTGTGTGGGTAGAATATATATCCCACGGGGGTAAAATTGAAAAAAGTTGAACATTTTTTTTTTTTTGGACTTAGTCATTTTTCCGGCATTTATCAGACTTTCAGATAGGGGAAATATCAGTGAGCGTTCCGATTTCAGTTCCAGAGCGATTCGCCCAATGAGTCCTTGATATTTAGTCGTTTTCAGCCAATTTTCTGGATTTTTGAAAATTTCACTTTTTTGTGAAAATATCCACTAAATGAGGGAATAATATGTGTGAGGGTACCCCAGGAGAGTTCCAAATGTGTGTGGGTAGAATATATAACCCACGGGGGTAAAATTGAAAAAAGTTGAAAAAAATTTTTTTTTGGACTTAGTAATTTTTCCGGCGTTTATCAGACTTTCAGATAGCGGATATGTCAGTGAGCGTTCCGATTTCAGTTCCAGAGCGATTCGCCGAATGAGTCCTTGATATTTAGTCGTTTTCAGCCAATTTTCTGGATTTTTGAAAATGTCACTTTTTTGTGAAAATATCCACTAAATGAGAGAATAATATGTGTGAGGGTACCCAAGGAGAGTTCCAAATGTGTGTGGGTAGAATATATATCCCACGGAGGTAAAATTGAAAAAAGTTGAAAAAAAATTGTTTTGGAACTTAGTCATTTTTCCGTCGTTTATCAGACTTTCAGATAGGGGAATTGTCAGTAAGCGTTCCGATTTCAGTTCCAGAGTGATTCGCCCAATGTGTCCTTGATAGTTAGTCGTTTTCAGCCAGTTTTCTGGATTTTTGAAAATTTCACTTTTTTGTGAAAATATCCACTAAATGAGAGAATAATATGTGTGAGGGTACCCAAGGAGAGTTCCAAATGTGTGTGGGTAGAATATATATCCCACGGGGGTAAAATTGAAAAAAGTTGAAAAAATTTTTTTTTTGGACTTAGTAATTTTTCCGGCGTTTATCAGACTTTCAGATAGCGGATGTGTCAGTGAGCGTTCCGATTTCAGTTCCAGAGCGATTCGCCCAATGAGTCCTTGATATTTAGTCGTTTTCAGCCAATTTTCGGGATTTTTGAAAATTTCACTTTTTTGTGAAAATATCCACTAAATGAGAGAATAATATGTGTGAGGGTACCCAAGGAGAGTTCCAAATGTGTGTGGGTAGAATATATATCCCACGGGGGTAATATTGAAAAAAGTTGAAAAAAAATTTTTTGGGGACTTAGTCATTTTTCCTTCGTTTATCAGACTTTCAGATAGGTGAATTGTCAGTAAGCGTTCCGATTTCAATTTCAGAGTGATACGCCCAATGAGTCCTTGATATTTAGTCGTTTTCAGCCAATTTTCTGGATTTTTGAAAATTTCACTTTTTTGTGAAAATATCCACTAAATGAGAGAATAATATGTGTGAGGGTACCCAAGGAGAGTTCCAAATGTGTGTGGGTAGAATATATATCCCACGGGGGTAAAATTGAAAAAAGTTGAAAAATTTTTTTTTTTGGACTTAGTCATTTTTCCGTCGTTTATCAGACTTTCAGATAGGGGAAATATCAGTGAGCGTTCCGATTTCAGTTCCAGAGCGATTCGCCCAATGAGTCCTTGATATTTAGTCGTTTTCAGCCAATTTTCTGGATTTTTGAAAATTTCACTTTTTTGTGAAAATATCCACTAAATGAGGGAATAATATGTGTGAGGGTACCCCAGAAGAGTTCCAAATGTGTGTGGGTAGAATATATATCCCACGGGGGTAAAATTGAAAAAAGTTGAAAAAAATTTTTTTGGGGACTTAGTCATTTTTCCGACGTTTATCAGACTTTCAGATATCGGATATGTCAGTGAGCGTTCCGATTTCAGTTCCAGAGCCATTCGCCGAATGAGTCCTTGATATTTAGTCGTTTTCAGCCAATTTTCTGGATTTCTGAAAATGTCACTTTTTTGTGAAAATATCCACTAAATGAGAGAATAATATGTGTGAGGGTACCCAAGGAGAGTTCCAAATGTGTGTGGGTAGAATATATATCCCACGGAGGTAAAATTGAAAAAAGTTGAAAAAAAATTGTTTTGGAACTTAGTCATTTTTCCGTCGTTTATCAGACTTTCAGATAGGGGAATTGTCAGTAAGCGTTCCGATTTCAGTTCCAGAGTGATTCGCCCAATGAGTCCTTGATATTTAGTCGTTTTCAGCCAATTTTCTGGATTTTTGAAAATTTCACTTTTTTGTGAAAATATCCACTAAATGAGAGAATAATATGTGTGAGGGTACCCAAGGAGAGTTCCAAATGTGTGTGGGTAGAATATATATCCCACGGGGGTAAAATTGAAAAAAGTTTAAAAAAATTTTTTTTTGGACTTAGTAATTTTTCCGGCGTTTATCAGACTTTCAGATAGCGGATGTGTCAGTGAGCGTTCCGATTTCAGTTCCAGAGCGATTCGCCCAATGAGTCCTTGATATTTAGTCGTTTTCAGCCAATTTTCGGGATTTTTGAAAATTTCACTTTTTTGTGAAAATATCCACTAAATGAGAGAATAATATGTGTGAGGGTACCCAAGGAGAGTTCCAAATGTGTGTGGGTAGAATATATATCCCACGGGGGTAATATTGAAAAAAGTTGAAAAAAAATTTTTTGGGGACTTAGTCATTTTTCCTTCGTTTATCAGACTTTCAGATAGGTGAATTGTCAGTAAGCGTTCCGATTTCAATTTCAGAGTGATACGCCCAATGAGTCCTTGATATTTAGTCGTTTTCAGCCAATTTTCTGGATTTTTGAAAATTTCACTTTTTTGTGAAAATATCCACTAAATGAGAGAATAATATGTGTGAGGGTACCCAAGGAGAGTTCCAAATGTGTGTGGGTAGAATATATATCCCACGGGGGTAAAATTGAAAAAAGTTGAAAAATTTTTTTTTTTGGACTTAGTCATTTTTCCGTCGTTTATCAGACTTTCAGATAGGGGAAATATCAGTGAGCGTTCCGATTTCAGCTCCAGAGCGATTCTCCCAATGAGTCCTTGATATTTAGTCGTTTTCAGCCAATTTTCTGGATTTTTGAAAATTTCACTTTTTTGTGAAAATATCCAATAAATGAGGGAATAATATGTGTGAGGGTACCCCAGGAGAGTTCCAAATGTATGTGGGTAGAATATATAACCCACGGGGGTAAAATTGAAAAAAGTTGAAAAAAATTTTTTTTAGGACTTAGTCATTTTTCCGGCGTTTATCAGACTTTCAGATAGGGGAATTGTCAGTGAGCATTCCGATTTCAGTTCCAGAGCGATTCGCCCAATGAGTCCTTGATATTTAGTCGTTTTCAGCCAATTTTCTGGATTTTTGAAAATTTCACTTTTTTTGTGAAAATATCCACTAAATGAGGGAATAATATGTTTGAGGGTACCCCAGAAGAGTTCCAAATGTGTGTGGGTAGAATATATATCCCACGGGGGTAAAATTGAAAAAAGTTGAAAAAAATTTTTTGGGGGACTTAGTCATTTTTCCGACGTTTATCAGACTTTCAGATATCGGATATGTCAGTGAGCGTTCCGATTTCAGTTCCAGAGCGATTCGCCCAATGAGTCCTTGATATTTAGTCGTTTTCAGCCAATTTTCTGGATTTTTGAAAATTTCACTTTTTTGTGAAAATATCCACTAAATGAGAGAATAATATGTGTGAGGGTACCCAATGAGAGTTCCAAATGTGTTTGGGTAGAATATATATCCCACGGGGGTAAAATTGAAAAAAGTTGAAAAATTTTTTTTTTTGGACTTAGTCATTTTTCCGTCGTTTATCAGACTTTCAGATAGGGGAAATATCAGTGAGCGTTCCGATTTCAGTTCCAGAGCGATTCGCCCAATGAGTCCTTGATATTTAGTCGTTTTCAGCCAATTTTCTGGATTTTTGAAAATTTCACTTTTTTGTGAAAATATCCACTAAATGAGGGAATAATATGTGTGAGGGTATCCCAGGAGAGTTCCAAATGTGTGTGGGTAGAATATATAACCCACGGGGGTAAAATTGAAAAAAGTTGAAAAAAATTTTTTTTAGGACTTAGTCATTTTTCCGGCGTTTTTCAGACTTTCAGATAGGGGAATTGTCAGTGAGCGTTCCGATTTCAGTTCCAGAGCGATTCGACCAATGAGTCCTTGATATTTAGTCGTTTTCAGCCAATTTTCTGGATTTTTGAAAATTTCACTTTTTTTGTGAAAATATCCACTAAATGAGGGAATAATATGTTTGAGGGTACCCCAGAAGAGTTCCAAATGTGTGTGGGTAGAACATATATCCCACGGGGGTAAAATTGAAAAAAGTTGAAAAAAATTTTTTTGGGGACTTAGTCATTTTTCCGACGTTTATCAGACTTTCAGATATCGGATATGTCAGTGAGCGTTCCGATTTCAGTTCCAGAGCGATTCGCCCAATGAGTCCTTGATATTTAGTCGTTTTCAGCCAATTTTCTGGATTTTTGAAAATTTCACTTTTTTGTGAAAATATCCACTAAATGAGAGAATAATATGTGTGAGGGTACCCAAGGAGAGTTCCAAATGTTTGTGGGTAGAATATATATCCCACGGGGGTAAAATTGAAAAAAGTTTAAAAATTTTTTTTTTGGGACTTAGTCATTTTTCCGGCGTTTATCAGACTTTCAGATAGGGGAAATGTCAGTGAGCGTTCCGATTTCAGTTCCAGAGCGATTTCCCCAATGAGTCCTTGATATTTAGTCGTTTTCAGCCAATTTCCTGGATTTTTGAAAATTTCACTTTTTTGTGAAAATATCCACTAAATGACGGAATAATATGTGTGAGGGTACCCTAGGAGAGTTCCAAATGTGTGTGGGTAGAATATATATCCCTCGGGGGTAAAATTGAAAAATGTTTAAAAAAATTTTTTTTTGGACTTAGTAATTTTTCCGGCGTTTATCAGACTTTCAGATAGCGGATATGTCAGTGAGCGTTCTGATTTCAGTTCCAGAGCGATTCGCCGAATGAGTCCTTGATATTTAGTCGTTTTCAGCCAATTTTCTGGATTTTTGAAAATGTCACTTTTTTGTGAAAATATCCACTAAATGAGAGAATAATATGTGTGAGGGTACCCAAGGAGAGTTCCAAATGTGTGTGGGTAGAATATATATCCCACAGGGGTAAAATTGAAAAAAGTTGAAAAATTTTTTTTTTTGGACTTAATCTTTTTTCCGGTGTTTATCAGACTTTCAGATAGCGGATATGTCAGTGAGCGTTCAGATTTCAGTTCCAAAGCGATTCGCCCAATGAGTCCTTGATATTTAGTCGTTTTCAGCCAATTTTCTGGATTTTTGAAAATTTCACTTTTTTGTGAAAATATCCACTAAATGAGGGAATAATATGTGTGAGGGTACCCCAGGAGAGTTCCAAATGTGTGTGGGTAAAATATATATCCCACGGGGGTAAAATTGAAAAAAGTTGAAAAAAATTTTTTTTGGGACTTAGTAATTTTTCCGGCGTTTATCAGACTTTCAGATAGGGGAAATGTCAGTGAGCATTCCGATTTCAGTTCCAGAGCGATTCGCCCAATGAGTCCTTGATATTTAGTCGTTTTAAGCCAATTTTCTGGATTTTTGAAAATTTCACTTTTTTGTGAAAATATCCACTAAATGAGAGAATAATATGTGTGAGGGTACCCAAGGAGAGTTCCAAATGTGTGTGGGTAGAATATATATCCCACGGGGTTAAAATTGAAAAAAGTTGAAAAAAATTTTTTTTTGGACTTAGTCATTTTTCCGGCGTTTATCAGACTTTCAGATAGCGGATGTGTCAGTGAGCGTTCCGATTTCAGTTCCAGAGCGATTTGCCCAATGAGTCCTTGATATTTAGTCATTTTCAGCCAATTTTCGGGATTTTTGAAAATTTCACTTTTTTGTGAAAATATCCACTAAATGAGAGAATAATATGTGTGAGGGTACCCAAGGAGAGTTCCAAATGTGTGTGGGTAGAATATATATCCCACGGGGGTAATATTGAAAAAAGTTGAAAAAAAATTTTTTTGGGACTTAGTCATTTTTCCTTCGTTTATCAGACTTTCAGATAGGGGAATTGTCAGTAAGCGTTCCGATTTCAATTTCAGAGTGATACGCCCAATGAGTCCTTGATATTTAGTCGTTTTCAGCCAATTTTCTGGATTTTTGAAAATTTCACTTTTTTGTGAAAATATCCACTAAATGAGAGAATAATATGTGTGAGGGTACCCAAGGAGAGATCCAAATGTGTGTGGGTAGAATATATATCCCACGGGGGTAAAATTGAAAAAAGTTGAAAAAAATTTTTTTTGGGACTTAGTCATTTTTCCGGCGTTTATCAGACTTTCAGATAGGGGAATTGTCAGTGAGCGTTCCGATTTCAGTTCCAGAGCGATTCGCCCAATGAGTCCTTGATATTTAGTCGTTTTAAGCCAATTTTCTGGATTTTTGAAAATTTCACTTTTTTGTGAAAATATCCACTAAATGAGAGAATAATATGTGTGAGGGTACCCAAGGAGAGTTCCAAATGTGTGTGGGTAGAATATATATCCCACGGGGGTAAAATTGAAAAAAGTTGAAAAAAATTTTTTTTTGGACTTAGTCATTTTTCCGGCGTTTATCAGACTTTAAGATAGCGGATGTGTCAGTGAGCGTTCCGATTTCAGTTCCAGAGCGATTCGCCCAATGAGTCCTTGATATTTAGTCGTTTTCAGCCAATTTTCGGGATTTTTGAAAATTTCACTTTTTTGTGAAAATATCCACTAAATGAGAGAATAATATGTGTGAGGGTACCCAAGGAGAGTTCCAAATGTGTGTGGGTAGAATATATATCCCACGGGGGTAATATTGAAAAAAGTTGAAAAAAAATTTTTGGGGGACTTAGTCATTTTTCCTTCGTTTATCAGACTTTCAGATAGGTGAATTGTCAGTAAGCGTTCCGATTTCAGTTCCAGAGCGATTCGCCCAATGAGTCCTTGATATTTAGGCGTTTTCAGCCAATTTTCTGGATTTTTGAAAATTTCACTTTTTTGTGAAAATATCCACTAAATGAGGGAATAATATGTGTGAGGGTACCCCAGGAGAGTTCCAAATGTGTGTGGGTAGAATATATAACCCACGGGGGTAAAATTGAAAAAAGTTGAAAAAATTTTTTTTTAGAACTTAGTCATTTTTCCGGAGTTTATCAGACTTTCAGATAGGGGAATTGTCAGTGAGCGTTCCGATTTCAGTTCCAGAGCGATTCGCCCAATGAGTCCTTGATATTTAGTCATTTTCAGCCAATTTTCTGGATTTTTGAAAATTTCACTTTTTTTGTGAAAATATCCACTAAATGAGGGAATAATATGTTTGAGGGTACCCCAGAAGAGTTCCAAATGTGTGTGGGTAGAATATATATCCCACGGGGGTAAAATTGAAAAAAGTTGAAAAAAATTTTTTTGGGGACTTAGTCATTTTTCCGACGTTTATCAGACTTTCAGATATCGGATATGTCAGTGAGCGTTCCGATTTCAGTTCCAGAGCGATTCGCCCAATGAGTCCTTGATATTTAGTCGTTTTCAGCCAATTTTCTGGATTTTTGAAAATTTCACTTTTTTGTGAAAATATCCACTAAATGAGAGAATAATATGTGTGAGGGTACCCAAGGAGAGTTCCAAATGTGTGTGGGTAGAATATATATCCCACGGGGGTAAAATTGAAAAAAGTTGAAAAAAAAATTTTTTTGGACTTAGTCATTTTTCCGTCGTTTATCAGACTTTCAGATAGGGGAATTGTCAGTAAGCATTCCGATTTCAGTTCCAGAGTGATTCGCCCAATGAGTCCTTGATATTTAGTCGTTTTCAGCCAATTTTCTGGATTTTTGAAAATTTCACTTTTTTATGAAAATATCCACTAAATGAGGGAATGATATGTGTGAAGGTACCCCAGGAGAGTTCCAAATGTGTGTGGGTAGAATATATATCCCACGGGGGTAAAATTGAAAAAAGTTGAAAATTTTTGTTTTTTGGACTTAGTCATTTTTCCGGCGTTTATCAGACTTTCAGATAGGGGAAATATCAGTGAGCGTTCCGATTTCAGTTCCAGAGCGATTCGCCCAATGAGTCCTTGATATTTATTCGTTTTCAGCCAATTTTCTGGATTTTTGAAAATTTCACTTTTTTGTGAAAATATCCACTAAATGAGGGAATAATATGTGTGAGGGTACCCCAGGAGAGTTGCAAATGTGTGTGGGTAGAATATATATCCCACAGGGGTAAAATTGAAAAAAGTTGAAAAAAAATTTCTTTTGGACTTAGTAATTTTTCCGGCGTTCATCAGACTTTCAGATAGGGGAAATGTCAGTGAGCGTTCCGATTTCAGTTCCAGAGCGATTCGCCCAATGAGTCCTTGATATTTAGTCGTTTTCAGCCAATTTTCTGGATTTTTGAAAATTTCACTTTTTTGTGAAAATATCCACTAAATGAGGGAATAATATGTGTGAGGGTACCCCAGGAGAGTTCCAAATGTGTGTGGGTAGAATATATATCCCACGGGGGTAAAATTGAAAAAAGTTGAAAAAAAATTTTTTTTTGGACTTAGTCATTTTTCCGGCGTTTATCAGACTTTCAGATAGCGGATGTGTCAGTGAGCGTTCCGATTTCAGTTCCAGAGCGATTCGCCCAATGAGTCCTTGATATTTAGTCGTTTTCAGCCAATTTTCTGGATTTTTGAAAATTTCACTTTTTTGTGAAAATATCCACTAAATGAGAGAATAATATGTGTGAGGGTACCCAAGGAGAGTTCCAAATGTGTGTGGGTAGAATATATATCCCACGGGGGTAAAATTGAAAAAAGTTGAAAAATTTTTTTTTTTGGACTTAGTCATTTTTCCGTCGTTTATCAGACTTTCAGATAGGGGAAATGTCAGTGAGCATTCCGATTTCAGTTCCAGAACGATTCGCCCAATGAGTCCTTGATATTTAGTCGTTTTAAGCCAATTTTCTGGATTTTTGAAAAATTTCACTTTTTTGTGAAAATATCCACTAAATGAGGGAATGATATGTGTGAAGGTACCCCAGGAGAGTTCCAAATGTGTGTGGGTAGAATATATATCCCACGGGGGTAAAATTGAAAAAAGTTGAAAATTTTTTTTTTTTGGACTTAGTCATTTTTCCGGCGTTTATCAGACTTTCAGATAGGGGAAATATCAGTGAGCGTTCCGATTTCAGTTCCAGAGCGATTCGCCCAATGAGTCCTTGATATTTAGGCGTTTTCAGCCAATTTTCTGGATTTTTGAAAATTTCACTTTTTTGTGAAAATATCCACTAAATGAGGGAATAATATGTGTGAGGGTACCCCAGGAGAGTTCCAAATGTGTGTGGGTAGAATATATAACCCACGGGGGTAAAATTGAAAAAAGTTGAAAAAAATTTTTTTTAGGACTTAGTCATTTTTCCGGAGTTTATCAGACTTTCAGATAGGGGAATTGTCAGTGAGCGTTCCGATTTCAGTTCCAGAGCGATTCGCCCAATGAGTCCTTGATATTTAGTCGTTTTCAGCCAATTTTCAGGATTTTTGAAAATTTCACTTTTTTGTGAAAATATCCACTCAATGAGGGAATAATATGTGTGAGGGTACCCCAGGAGAGTTCCAATGTGTGTGGGTAGAATATATATCCCACGGGGATAAAATTGAAAAAAGTTGAAAAAAAAATGTTTTTTGGACTTAGTAATTTTTCCGGCGTTTATCAGACTTTCAGATAGGGGAAATGTCAGTGAGCGTTCTGATTTCAGTTCCAGAGCGATTCGCCCAATGAGTCCTTGATATTTAGTCGTTTTCAGCCAATTTTCAGGATTTTTGAAAATTTAACTTTTTTGTGAAAATATCCACAAAATGAGGGAATAATATGTGTGAGGGTACCCCAGGAGAGTTCCAAATGTGTGTGGGTAGAATATATATCCCACAGGGGTAAAATTGAAAAAAGTTGAAAAAAAATTTCTTTTGGACTTAGTAATTTTTCCGGCGTTCATCAGACTTTCAGATAGGGGAAATGTCAGTGAGTATTCCAATTTCAGTTCCAGAGCGATTCGCCCAATGAGTACTTGATATTTAGACGTTTTCAGCCAATTTTCTGGATTTTTGAAAATTTCACTTTTTTGTGAAAATATCCACTAAATGAGGGAATAATATGTGTGAGGGTACCCCAGGAGAGTTCCAATGTGTGTGGGTAGAATATATATCCCACGGGGGTAAAATTGAAAAAAGTTGAAAAAAAATTTCTTTTGGACTTAGTAATTTTTCCGGCGTTCATCATACTTTCAGATAGGGGAAATGTCAGTGAGCGTTCCGATTTCAGTTCCAGAGCGATTCGCCCAATGAGTCCTTGATATTTAGTCGTTTTCAGCCAATTTTCTGGATTTTTAAAAATTTCACTTTTTTGTGAAAATATCCACTAAATGAGGGAATAATATGTGTGAGGGTATCCCATGAGAGTTCCAAATGTGTGTGGGTAGAATATATATCCCACGGGGGTAAAATTGAAAAAAGTTGAAAAAAAAATTTTTTTTGGACTTAGTAATTTTTCCGGCGTTTATCAGACTTTCAGATAGGGAAAATGTCAGTGAGCGTTCCGATTTCAGTTCCAGAACGATTCGCCCAATGAGTCCTTGATATTTATTCGTTTTCAGCCAATTTTCTGGATTTTTGAAAATTTCACTTTTTTGTGAAAATATCCAGTAAATGAGAGAATAATATGTGTGAGGGTACCCCAGGAGAGTTGCAATTGTGTGTGGGTAGAATATATATCCCACGGGGTAAAATTGAAAAAAAAATTCTTTTGGACTTAGTAATTTTTCTGGCGTTCATCAGACTTTCAGATAGGGGAAATGTCAGTGAGCGTTCCGATTTTCAGTTCCAGAGCGATTCGCCCAATGAGTCCTTGATATTTAGTCGTTTTCAGCCAATTTTCTGGATTTTTGAAAATTTCACTTTTTTGTGAAAATATCCACTAAATGAGGGAATAATATGTGTGAGGGAACCCCAGGAGAGTTCCAAATGTGTGTGGGTAGAATATATATCCCACAGGGGTAAAATTGAAAAAAGTTGAAAAAAAATTTCTTTTGGACTTAGTAATTTTTCCGGCGTTCATCAGACTTTCAGATAGGGGAAATGTCAGTGAGTATTCCAATTTCAGTTCCAGAGCGATTCGCCCAATGAGTCCTTGATATTTAGACGTTTTCAGCCAATTTTCTGGATTTTTGAAAATTTCACTTTTTTGTGAAAATATCCAGTAAATGAGAGAATAATATGTGTGAGGGTACCCCAGGAGAGTTGCAATTGTGTGTGGGTAGAATATATATCCCACGGGGGTAAAATTGAAAAAAGTTGAAAAAAAATTTCTTTTGGACTTAGTAATTTTTCCGGCGTTCATCAGACTTTCAGATAGGGGAAATGTCAGTGAGTATTCCAATTTCAGTTCCAGAGCGATTCGCCCAATGAGGCCTTGATATTTAGTCGTTTTCAGCAAATTTTCTGGATTTTTAAAAATTTCACTTTTTTGTGAAAATATCCACTAAATGAGGGAATAATATGTGTGAGGGTACCCCAGGAGAGTTCCAAATGTGTGTGGGTAGAATATATATCCCACAAGGGTAAAATTGAAAAAAGTTGAAAAAAAATTTCTTTTGGACTTAGTAATTTTTCCGGCGTTCATCAGACTTTCAGATAGGGGAAATGTCAGTGAGTATTCCAATTTCAGTTCCAGAGCGATTCGCCCAATGAGTACTTGATATTTAGACGTTTTCAGCCAATTTTCTGGATTTTTGAAAATTTCACTTTTTTGTGAAAATATCCACTAAATGAGGGAATAATCTGTGTGAGGGTACCCCAGGAGAGTTCCAATGTGTGTGGGTAGAATATATATCCCACGGGGATAAAATTGAAAAAAGTTGAAAAAAAAATTTTTTTTGGACTTAGTCATTTTTCCGGCGTTTATCAGACTTTCAGATAGGGGAAATGTCAGTGAGTATTCCAATTTCAGTTCCAGAGCGATTCGCCCAATGAGTCCTTGATATTTAGACGTTTTCAGCCAATTTTCTGGATTTTTGAAAATTTCACTTTTTTGTGAAAATATCCAGTAAATGAGAGAATAATATGTGTGAGGGTACCCCAGGAGAGTTGCAATTGTGTGTGGGTAGAATATATATCCCACGGGGTAAAATTGAAAAAAGTTGAAAAAAAATTTCTTTTGGACTTAGTAATTTTTCCGGCGTTCATCAGACTTTCAGATAGGGGAAATGTCAGTGAGTATTCCAATTTCAGTTCCAGAGCGATTCGCCCAATGAGTCCTTGATATTTAGTCGTTTTCAGCCAATTTTCTGGATTTTTGAAAATTTCACTTTTTTGTGAAAATATCCAGTAAATGAGAGAATAATATGTGTGAGGGTACCCCAGGAGAGTTGCAATTGTGTGTGGGTAGAATATATATCCCACGGGGGTAAAATTGAAAAAAGTTGAAAAAAAATTTCTTTTGGACTTAGTAATTTTTCCGGCGTTCATCAGACTTTCAGATAGGGGAAATGTCAGTGAGTATTCCAATTTCAGTTCCAGAGCGATTCGCCCAATGAGGCCTTGATATTTAGTCGTTTTCAGCAAATTTTCTGGATTTTTAAAAATTTCACTTTTTTGTGAAAATATCCACTAAATGAGGGAATAATATGTGTGAGGGTACCCCAGGAGAGTTCCAAATGTGTGTGGGTAGAATATATATCCCACAAGGGTAAAATTGAAAAAAGTTGAAAAAAAATTTCTTTTGGACTTAGTAATTTTTCCGGCGTTCATCAGACTTTCAGATAGGGGAAATGTCAGTGAGTATTCCAATTTCAGTTCCAGAGCGATTCGCCCAATGAGTACTTGATATTTAGACGTTTTCAGCCAATTTTGTGGATTTTTGAAAATTTCACTTTTTTGTGTAAATATCCACTAAATGAGGGAATAATATGTGTGAGGGTACCCCAGGAGAGTTCCAATGTGTGTGGGTAGAATATATATCCCACGGGGATAAAATTGAAAAAAGTTGAAAAAAAAATTTTTTTTGGACTTAGTAATTTTTCCGGCGTTTATCAGACTTTCAGATAGGGGAAATGTCAGTGAGTATTCCAATTTCAGTTCCAGAGCGATTCGCCCAATGAGTCCTTGATATTTAGACGTTTTCAGCCAATTTTCTGGATTTTTGAAAATTTCACTTTTTTGTGAAAATATCCAGTAAATGAGAGAATAATATGTGTGAGGGTACCCCAGGAGAGTTGCAATTGTGTGTGGGTAGAATATATATCCCACGGGGGTAAAATTGAAAAAAGTTGAAAAAAAATTTCTTTTGGACTTAGTAATTTTTCCGGCGTTCATCAGACTTTCAGATAGGGGAAATGTCAGTGAGCGTTCCGATTTCAGTTCCAGAGCGATTCTCCCAATGAGTCCTTGATATTTAGTCGTTTTCAGCCAATTTTCTGGATTTTTGAAAATGTCACTTTTTTGTGAAAATATCCACTAAATGAGGGAATAATATGTGTGAGGGTACCCCAGGAGAGTTCCAATGTGTGTGGGTAGAATATATATCCCACAGGGGTAAAATTGAAAAAAGTTGAAAAAAAATTTCTTTTGGACTTAGTAATTTTTCCGGCGTTCATCAGACTTTCAGATAGGGGAAATGTCAGTGAGTATTCCAATTTCAGTTCCAGAGCGATTCGCCCAATGAGTCCTTGATATTTAGACGTTTTCAGCCAATTTTCTGGATTTTTGAAAATTTCACTTTTTTGTGAAAATATCCACTAAATGAGAGAATAATATGTGTGAGGGTACCCAAGGAGAGTTCCAAATGTGTGTGGGTAGAATATATATCCCACGGGGGTAAAATTGAAAAAAATTTTTTTTTGGACTTAATCTTTTTTCCGGTGTTTATCAGACTTTCAGATAGCGGATATGTCAGTGAGCGTTCCGATTTCAGTTCCAAAGCGATTCGCCCAATGAGTCCTTGATATTTAGTCGTTTTCAGCCAATTTTCTGGATTTTTGAAAATTTCACTTTTTTGTGAAAATATCCACTAAATGAGGGAATAATATGTGTGAGGGTACCCCAGGAGAGTTCCAAATGTGTGTGGGTAAAATATATATCCCACGGGGGTAAAATTGAAAAAAGTTGAAAAAAATTTTTTTTGGGACTTAGTAATTTTTCCGGCGTTTATCAGACTTTCAGATAGGGGAAATGTCAGTGAGCATTCCGATTTCAGTTCCAGAGCGATTCGCCCAATGAGTCCTTGATATTTAGTCGTTTTAAGCCAATTTTCTGGATTTTTGAAAATTTCACTTTTTTGTGAAAA
Source organism: Phyllobates terribilis (assembly GCF_046119375.1). Classification (NCBI taxonomy): domain Eukaryota; kingdom Metazoa; phylum Chordata; class Amphibia; order Anura; family Dendrobatidae; genus Phyllobates; species Phyllobates terribilis. Next base: position 7,485,764 of record NW_027362805.1, on the reverse strand, counting down.
TATCCACTAAATGAGAGAATAATATGTGTGAGGGTACCCAAGGAGAGTTCCAAATGTGTGTGGGTAGAATATATATCCCACGGGGTTAAAATTGAAAAAAGTTGAAAAAAATTTTTTTTTGGACTTAGTCATTTTTCCGGCGTTTATCAAACTTTCAGATAGCGGATGTGTCAGTGAGCGTTCCGATTTCAGTTCCAGAGCGATTCGCCCAATGAGTCCTTGATATTTAGTCGTTTTCAGCCAATTTTCGGGATTTTTGAAAATTTCACTTTTTTGTGAAAATATCCACTAAATGAGAGAATAATATGTGTGAGGGTACCCAAGGAGAGTTCCAAATGTGTGTGGGTAGAATATATATCCCACGGGGGTAATATTGAAAAAAGTTGAAAAAAAATTTTTTTGGGACTTAGTCATTTTTCCTTCGTTTATCAGACTTTCAGATAGGGGAATTGTCAGTAAGCGTTCTGATTTCAATTTCAGAGTGATACGCCCAATGAGTCCTTGATATTTAGTCGTTTTCAGCCAATTTTCTGGATTTTTGAAAATTTCACTTTTTTGTGAAAATATCCACTAAATGAGGGAATGATATGTGTGAAGGTACCCCAGGAGAGTTCCAAATGTGTGTGGGTAGAATATATATCCCACGGGGGTAAAATTGAAAAAAGTTGAAAATTTTTTTTTTTTGGACTTAGTCATTTTTCCGGCGTTTATCAGACTTTCAGATAGGGGAAATATCAGTGAGCGTTCCGATTTCAATTCCAGAGCGATTCGCCCAATGAGTCCTTGATATTTAGGCGTTTTCAGCCAATTTTCTGGATTTTTGAAAATTTCACTTTTTTGTGAAAATATCCACTAAATGAGGGAATAATATGTGTGAGGGTACCCCAGGAGAGTTCCAAATGTGTGTGGGTAGAATATATAACCCACGGGGGTAAAATTGAAAAAAGTTGAAAAAAATTTTTTTTAGGACTTAGTCATTTTTCCGGAGTTTATCAGACTTTCAGATAGGGGAATTGTCAGTGAGCGTTCCGATTTCAGTTCCAGAGCGATTCGCCCAATGAGTCCTTGATATTTAGTCATTTTCAGCCAATTTTCTGGATTTTTGAAAATTTCACTTTTTTTGTGAAAATATCCACTAAATGAGGGAATAATATGTTTGAGGGTACCCCAGAAGAGTTCCAAATGTGTGTGGGTAGAATATATATCCCACGGGGGTAAAATTGAAAAAAGTTTAAAAAAATTTTTTTGGGGACTTAGTCATTTTTCCGACGTTTATCAGACTTTCAGATATCGGATATGTCAGTGAGCGTTCCGATTTCAGTTCCAGAGCGATTCGCCCAATGAGTCCTTGATATTTAGTCGTTTTCAGCCAATTTTCTGGATTTTTGAAAATTTCACTTTTTTGTGAAAATATCCACTAAATGAGAGAATAATATGTGTGAGGGTACCCAAGGAGAGTTCCAAATGTGTGTGGGTAGAATATATATCCCACGGGGGTAAAATTGAAAAAAGTTGAAAAAAAATTTTTTTTGGACTTAGTCATTTTTCCGTTGTTTATCAGACTTTCAGATAGGGGAAATGTCAGTGAGTATTCCAATTTCAGTTCCAGAGCGATTCGCCCAATGAGTCCTTGATATTTAGACGTTTTCAGCCAATTTTCTGGATTTTTGAAAATTTCACTTTTTTGTGAAAATATCCACTCAATGAGGGAATAATATGTGTGAGGGTACCCCAGGAGAGTTCCAATGTGTGTGGGTAGAATATATATCCCACGGGGATAAAATTGAAAAAAGTTGAAAAAAAAATGTTTTTTGGACTTAGTAATTTTTCCGGCGTTTATCAGACTTTCAGATAGGGGAAATGTCAGGGAGTATTCCAATTTCAGTTCCAGAGCGATTCGCCCAATGAGTCCTTGATATTTAGACGTTTTCAGCCAATTTTCTGGATTTTTGAAAATTTCACTTTTTTGTGAAAATATCCAGTAAATGAGAGAATAATATGTGTGAGGGTACCCCAGGAGAGTTGCAATTGTGTGTGGGTAGAATATATATCCCACGGGGTAAAATTGAAAAAAGTTGAAAAAAAATTTCTTTTGGACTTAGTAATTTTTCCGGCGTTCATCAGACTTTCAGATAGGGGAAATGTCAGTGAGTATTCCAATTTCAGTTCCAGAGCGATTCGCCCAATGAGTCCTTGATATTTAGTCGTTTTCAGCCAATTTTCTGGATTTTTGAAAATTTCACTTTTTTGTGAAAATATCCAGTAAATGAGAGAATAATATGTGTGAGGGTACCCCAGGAGAGTTGCAATTGTGTGTGGGTAGAATATATATCCCACGGGGGTAAAATTGAAAAAAGTTGAAAAAAAATTTCTTTTGGACTTAGTAATTTTTCCGGCGTTCATCAGACTTTCAGATAGGGGAAATGTCAGTGAGTATTCCAATTTCAGTTCCAGAGCGATTCGCCCAATGAGGCCTTGATATTTAGTCGTTTTCAGCAAATTTTCTGGATTTTTAAAAATTTCACTTTTTTGTGAAAATATCCACTAAATGAGGGAATAATATGTGTGAGGGTACCCCAGGAGAGTTCCAAATGTGTGTGGGTAGAATATATATCCCACAAGGGTAAAATTGAAAAAAGTTGAAAAAAAATTTCTTTTGGACTTAGTAATTTTTCCGGCGTTCATCAGACTTTCAGATAGGGGAAATGTCAGTGAGTATTCCAATTTCAGTTCCAGAGCGATTCGCCCAATGAGTACTTGATATTTAGACGTTTTCAGCCAATTTTGTGGATTTTTGAAAATTTCACTTTTTTGTGTAAATATCCACTAAATGAGGGAATAATATGTGTGAGGGTACCCCAGGAGAGTTCCAATGTGTGTGGGTAGAATATATATCCCACGGGGATAAAATTGAAAAAAGTTGAAAAAAAAATTTTTTTTGGACTTAGTAATTTTTCCGGCGTTTATCAGACTTTCAGATAGGGGAAATGTCAGTGAGTATTCCAATTTCAGTTCCAGAGCGATTCGCCCAATGAGTCCTTGATATTTAGACGTTTTCAGCCAATTTTCTGGATTTTTGAAAATTTCACTTTTTTGTGAAAATATCCAGTAAATGAGAGAATAATATGTGTGAGGGTACCCCAGGAGAGTTGCAATTGTGTGTGGGTAGAATATATATCCCACGGGGGTAAAATTGAAAAAAGTTGAAAAAAAATTTCTTTTGGACTTAGTAATTTTTCCGGCGTTCATCAGACTTTCAGATAGGGGAAATGTCAGTGAGCGTTCCGATTTCAGTTCCAGAGCGATTCTCCCAATGAGTCCTTGATATTTAGTCGTTTTCAGCCAATTTTCTGGATTTTTGAAAATGTCACTTTTTTGTGAAAATATCCACTAAATGAGGGAATAATATGTGTGAGGGTACCCCAGGAGAGTTCCAATGTGTGTGGGTAGAATATATATCCCACAGGGGTAAAATTGAAAAAAGTTGAAAAAAAATTTCTTTTGGACTTAGTAATTTTTCCGGCGTTCATCAGACTTTCAGATAGGGGAAATGTCAGTGAGTATTCCAATTTCAGTTCCAGAGCGATTCGCCCAATGAGTCCTTGATATTTAGACGTTTTCAGCCAATTTTCTGGATTTTTGAAAATTTCACTTTTTTGTGAAAATATCCACTAAATGAGAGAATAATATGTGTGAGGGTACCCAAGGAGAGTTCCAAATGTGTGTGGGTAGAATATATATCCCACGGGGGTAAAATTGAAAAAAATTTTTTTTTGGACTTAATCTTTTTTCCGGTGTTTATCAGACTTTCAGATAGCGGATATGTCAGTGAGCGTTCCGATTTCAGTTCCAAAGCGATTCGCCCAATGAGTCCTTGATATTTAGTCGTTTTCAGCCAATTTTCTGGATTTTTGAAAATTTCACTTTTTTGTGAAAATATCCACTAAATGAGGGAATAATATGTGTGAGGGTACCCCAGGAGAGTTCCAAATGTGTGTGGGTAAAATATATATCCCACGGGGGTAAAATTGAAAAAAGTTGAAAAAAATTTTTTTTGGGACTTAGTAATTTTTCCGGCGTTTATCAGACTTTCAGATAGGGGAAATGTCAGTGAGCATTCCGATTTCAGTTCCAGAGCGATTCGCCCAATGAGTCCTTGATATTTAGTCGTTTTAAGCCAATTTTCTGGATTTTTGAAAATTTCACTTTTTTGTGAAAATATCCACTAAATGAGAGAATAATATGTGTGAGGGTACCCAAGGAGAGTTCCAAATGTGTGTGGGTAGAATATATATCCCACGGGGTTAAAATTGAAAAAAGTTGAAAAAAATTTTTTTTTGGACTTAGTCATTTTTCCGGCGTTTATCAGACTTTCAGATAGCGGATGTGTCAGTGAGCGTTCCGATTTCAGTTCCAGAGCGATTCGCCCAATGAGTCCTTGATATTTAGTCGTTTTCAGCCAATTTTCGGGATTTTTGAAAATTTCACTTTTTTGTGAAAATATCCACTAAATGAGAGAATAATATGTGTGAGGGTACCCAAGGAGAGTTCCAAATGTGTGTGGGTAGAATATATATCCCACGGGGGTAATATTGAAAAAAGTTGAAAAAAAATTTTTTTGGGACTTAGTCATTTTTCCTTCGTTTATCAGACTTTCAGATAGGGGAATTGTCAGTAAGCGTTCTGATTTCAATTTCAGAGTGATACGCCCAATGAGTCCTTGATATTTAGTCGTTTTCAGCCAATTTTCTGGATTTTTGAAAATTTCACTTTTTTGTGAAAATATCCACTAAATGAGGGAATGATATGTGTGAAGGTACCCCAGGAGAGTTCCAAATGTGTGTGGGTAGAATATATATCCCACGGGGGTAAAATTGAAAAAAGTTGAAAATTTTTTTTTTTTGGACTTAGTCATTTTTCCGGCGTTTATCAGACTTTCAGATAGGGGAAATATCAGTGAGCGTTCCGATTTCAATTCCAGAGCGATTCGCCCAATGAGTCCTTGATATTTAGGCGTTTTCAGCCAATTTTCTGGATTTTTGAAAATTTCACTTTTTTGTGAAAATATCCACTAAATGAGGGAATAATATGTGTGAGGGTACCCCAGGAGAGTTCCAAATGTGTGTGGGTAGAATATATAACCCACGGGGGTAAAATTGAAAAAAGTTGAAAAAAATTTTTTTTAGGACTTAGTCATTTTTCCGGAGTTTATCAGACTTTCAGATAGGGGAATTGTCAGTGAGCGTTCCGATTTCAGTTCCAGAGCGATTCGCCCAATGAGTCCTTGATATTTAGTCATTTTCAGCCAATTTTCTGGATTTTTGAAAATTTCACTTTTTTTGTGAAAATATCCACTAAATGAGGGAATAATATGTTTGAGGGTACCCCAGAAGAGTTCCAAATGTGTGTGGGTAGAATATATATCCCACGGGGGTAAAATTGAAAAAAGTTTAAAAAAATTTTTTTGGGGACTTAGTCATTTTTCCGACGTTTATCAGACTTTCAGATATCGGATATGTCAGTGAGCGTTCCGATTTCAGTTCCAGAGCGATTCGCCCAATGAGTCCTTGATATTTAGTCGTTTTCAGCCAATTTTCTGGATTTTTGAAAATTTCACTTTTTTGTGAAAATATCCACTAAATGAGAGAATAATATGTGTGAGGGTACCCAAGGAGAGTTCCAAATGTGTGTGGGTAGAATATATATCCCACGGGGGTAAAATTGAAAAAAGTTGAAAAAAAATTTTTTTTGGACTTAGTCATTTTTCCGTTGTTTATCAGACTTTCAGATAGGGGAAATGTCAGTGAGTATTCCAATTTCAGTTCCAGAGCGATTCGCCCAATGAGTCCTTGATATTTAGACGTTTTCAGCCAATTTTCTGGATTTTTGAAAATTTCACTTTTTTGTGAAAATATCCACTCAATGAGGGAATAATATGTGTGAGGGTACCCCAGGAGAGTTCCAATGTGTGTGGGTAGAATATATATCCCACGGGGATAAAATTGAAAAAAGTTGAAAAAAAAATGTTTTTTGGACTTAGTAATTTTTCCGGCGTTTATCAGACTTTCAGATAGGGGAAATGTCAGGGAGCGTTCCGATTTCAGTTCCAGAGCGATTCGCCCAATGATTCCTTGATATTTTTTCGTTTTCAGCCAATTTTCTGGATTTTTGAAAATTTCACTTTTTTGTGAAAATATCCACTAAATGAGGGAATGATATGTGTGAAGGTACCCCAGGAGAGTTCCAAATGTGTGTGGGTAGAATATATATCCCACGGGGGTCAAATTGAAAAAAGTTGAAAAAAAAATTTTTTTGGACTTAGTCATTTTTCCGGCGTTTATCAGACTTTCAGATAGGGGAAATGTCAGTGAGCGTTCTGATTTCAGTTCCAGAGCGATTCGCCCAATGAGTCCTTGATATTTAGTCGTTTTCAGCCAATTTTCAGGATTTTTGAAAATTTAACTTTTTTGTGAAAATATCCACAAAATGAGGGAATAATATGTGTGAGGGTACCCCAGGAGAGTTCCAATGTGTGTGGGTAGAATATATATCCCACGGGGGTAAAATTGAAAAAAGTTGAAAAAAAATTTCTTTTGGACTTAGTAATTTTTCCGGCGTTCATCAGACTTTCAGATAGGGGAAATGTCAGTGAGCGTTCCGATTTCAGTTCCAGAGCGATTCGCCCAATGAGTCCTTGATATTTAGTCATTTTCAGCCAATTTTCTGGATTTTTAAAAATTTCACTTTTTTGTGAAAATATCCACTAAATGAGGGAATAATATGTGTGAGGGTATCCCATGAGAGTTCCAAATGTGTGTGGGTAGAATATATATCCCACGGGGGTAAAATTGAAAAAAGTTGAAAAAAAAATTTTTTTTGGACTTAGTAATTTTTCCGGCGTTTATCAGACTTTCAGATAGGGAAAATGTCAGTGAGCGTTCCGATTTCAGTTCCAGAACGATTCGCCCAATGAGTCCTTGATATTTATTCGTTTTCAGCCAATTTTCTGGATTTTTGAAAATTTCACTTTTTTGTGAAAATATCCAGTAAATGAGAGAATAATATGTGTGAGGGTACCCCAGGAGAGTTGCAATTGTGTGTGGGTAGAATATATATTCCACGGGGTAAAATTGAAAAAAGTTGAAAAAAAATTTCTTTTGGACTTAGTAATTTTTCTGGCGTTCATCAGACTTTCAGATAGGGGAAATGTCAGTGAGCGTTCCGATTTCAGTTCCAGAGCGATTCGCCCAATGAGTCCTTGATATTTAGTCGTTTTCAGCCAATTTTCTGGATTTTTGAAAATTTCACTTTTTTGTGAAAATATCCACTAAATGAGGGAATAATATGTGTGAGGGAACCCCAGGAGAGTTCCAAATGTGTGTGGGTAGAATATATATCCCACAGGGGTAAAATTGAAAAAAGTTGAAAAAAAATTTCTTTTGGACTTAGTAATTTTTCCGGCGTTCATCAGACTTTCAGATAGGGGAAATGTCAGTGAGTATTCCAATTTCAGTTCCAGAGCGATTCGCCCTATGAGGCCTTGATATTTAGTCGTTTTCAGCAAATTTTCTGGATTTTTAAAAATTTCACTTTTTTGTGAAAATATCCACTAAATGAGGGAATAATATGTGTGAGGGTACCCCAGGAGAGTTCCAAATGTGTGTGGGTAGAATATATATCCCACAAGGGTAAAATTGAAAAAAGTTGAAAAAAAATTTCTTTTGGACTTAGTAATTTTTCCGGCGTTCATCAGACTTTCAGATAGGGGAAATGTCAGTGAGTATTCCAATTTCAGTTCCAGAGCGATTCGCCCAATGAGTACTTGATATTTAGACGTTTTCAGCCAATTTTCTGGATTTTTGAAAATTTCACTTTTTTGTGAAAATATCCACTAAATGAGGGAATAATATGTGTGAGGGTACCCCAGGAGAGTTCCAATGTGTGTGGGTAGAATATATATCCCACGGGGATAAAATTGAAAAAAGTTGAAAAAAAAATTTTTTTTGGACTTAGTAATTTTTCCGGCGTTTATCAGACTTTCAGATAGGGGAAATGTCAGTGAGTATTCCAATTTCAGTTCCAGAGCGATTCACCCAATGAGTCCTTGATATTTAGACGTTTTCAGCCAATTTTCTGGATTTTTGAAAATTTCACTTTTTTGTGAAAATATCCAGTAAATGAGAGAATAATATGTGTGAGGGTACCCCAGGAGAGTTGCAATTGTGTGTGGGTAGAATATATATCCCACGGGGATAAAATTGAAAAAAGTTGAAAAAAAAATTTTTTTTGGACTTAGTAATTTTTCCGGCGTTTATCAGACTTTCAGATAGGGGAAATGTCAGTGAGTATTCCAATTTCAGTTCCAGAGCGATTCGCCCAATGAGTCCTTGATATTTATTCGTTTTCAGCCAATTTTCTGGATTTTTGAAAATTTCACTTTTTTGTGAAAATATCCAGTAAATGAGAGAATAATATGTGTGAGGGTACCCCAGGAGAGTTGCAATTGTGTGTGGGTAGAATATATATCCCACGGGGTAAAATTGAAAAAAGTTGAAAAAAAATTTCTTTTGGACTTAGTAATTTTTCCGGCGTTCATCAGACTTTCAGATAGGGGAAATGTCAGTGAGTATTCCAATTTCAGTTCCAGAGCGATTCGCCCAATGAGTCCTTGATATTTAGACGTTTTCAGCCAATTTTCTGGATTTTTGAAAATTTCACTTTTTTGTGAAAATATCCAGTAAATGAGAGAATAATATGTGTGAGGGTACCCCAGGAGAGTTGCAATTGTGTGTGGGTAGAATATATATCCCACGGGGGTAAAATTGAAAAAAGTTGAAAAAAAAATTCTTTTGGACTTAGTAATTTTTCCGGCGTTCATCAGACTTTCAGATAGGGGAAATGTCAGTGAGTATTCCAATTTCAGTTCCAGAGCGATTCGCCCAATGAGGCCTTGATATTTAGTCGTTTTCAGCAAATTTTCTGGATTTTTAAAAATTTCACTTTTTTGTGAAAATATCCACTAAATGAGGGAATAATATGTGTGAGGGTACCCCAGGAGAGTTCCAAATGTGTGTGGGTAGAATATATATCCCACAAGGGTAAAATTGAAAAAAGTTGAAAAAAAATTTCTTTTGGACTTAGTAATTTTTCCGGCGTTCATCAGACTTTCAGATAGGGGAAATGTCAGTGAGTATTCCAATTTCAGTTCCAGAGCGATTCGCCCAATGAGTACTTGATATTTAGACGTTTTCAGCCAATTTTCTGGATTTTTGAAAATTTCACTTTTTTGTGAAAATATCCACTAAATGAGGGAATAATATGTGTGAGGGTACCCCAGGAGAGTTCCAATGTGTGTGGGTAGAATATATATCCCACGGGGATAAAATTGAAAAAAGTTGAAAAAAAAATTTTTTTTGGACTTAGTAATTTTTCCGGCGTTTATCAGACTTTCAGATAGGGGAAATGTCAGTGAGTATTCCAATTTCAGTTCCAGAGCGATTCGCCCAATGAGTCCTTGATATTTAGAAGTTTTCAGCCAATTTTCTGGATTTTTGAAAATTTCACTTTTTTGTGAAAATATCCAGTAAATGAGAGAATAATATGTGTGAGGGTACCCCAGGAGAGTTGCAATTGTGTGTGGGTAGAATATATATCCCACGGGGGTAAAATTGAAAAAAGTTGAAAAAAAATTTCTTTTGGACTTAGTAATTTTTCCGGCGTTCATCAGACTTTCAGATAGGGGAAATGTCAGTGAGCGTTCCGATTTCAGTTCCAGAGCGATTCGCCCAATGAGTCCTTGATATTTAGTCGTTTTCAGCCAATTTTCTGGATTTTTAAAAATTTCACTTTTTTGTGAAAATATCCACTAAATGAGGGAATAATATGTGTGAGGGTATCCCATGAGAGTTCCAAATGTGTGTGGGTAGAATATATATCCCACGGGGGTAAAATTGAAAAAAGTTGAAAAAAAAATTTTTTTTGGACTTAGTAATTTTTCCGGCGTTTATCAGACTTTCAGATAGGGAAAATGTCAGTGAGCGTTCCGATTTCAGTTCCAGAGCGATTCGCCCAATGAGTCCTTGATATTTATTCGTTTTCAGCCAATTTTCTGGATTTTTGAAAATTTCACTTTTTTGTGAAAATATCCAGTAAATGAGAGAATAATATGTGTGAGGGTACCCCAGGAGAGTTGCAATTGTGTGTGGGTAGAATATATATCCCACGGGGTAAAATTGAAAAAAGTTGAAAAAAAATTTCTTTTGGACTTAGTAATTTTTCTGGCGTTCATCAGACTTTCAGATAGGGGAAATGTCAGTGAGCGTTCCGATTTCAGTTCCAGAGCAATTCGCCCAATGAGTCCTTGATATTTAGACGTTTTCAGCCAATTTTCTGGATTTTTGAAAATGTCACTTTTTTGTGAAAATATCCACTAAATGAGGGAATAATATGTGTGAGGGTACCCCAGGAGAGTTCCAATGTGTGTGGGTAGAATATATATCCCACGGGGATAAAATTGAAAAAAGTTGAAAAAAAAATTTTTTTTGGACTTAGTAATTTTTCCGGCGTTTATCAGACTTTCAGATAGGGAAAATGTCAGTGAGCGTTCCGATTTCAGTTCCAGAGCGATTCGCCCAATGAGTCCTTGATATTTAGTCGTTTTCAGCCAATTTTCTGGATTTTTGAAAATTTCACTTTTTTGTGAAAATATCCACTAAATGAGGGAATAATATGTGTGAGGGAACCCCAGGAGAGTTCCAAATGTGTGTGGGTAGAATATATATCCCACAGGGGTAAAATTGAAAAAAGTTGAAAAAAAATTTCTTTTGGACTTAGTAATTTTTCCGGCGTTCATCAGACTTTCAGATAGGGGAAATGTCAGTGAGTATTCCAATTTCAGTTCCAGAGCGATTCGCCCAATGAGTCCTTGATATTTAGACATTTTCAGCCAATTTTCTGGATTTTTGAAAATTTCACTTTTTTGTGAAAATATCCAGTAAATGAGAGAATAATATGTGTGAGGGTACCCCAGGAGAGTTGCAATTGTGTGTGGGTAGAATATATATCCCACGGGGGTAAAATTGAAAAAAGTTGAAAAAAAATTTCTTTTGGACTTAGTAATTTTTCCGGCGTTCATCAGACTTTCAGATAGGGGAAATGTCAGTGAGCGTTCCGATTTCAGTTCCAGAGCCATTCGCCCAATGAGTCCTTGATATTTAGTCGTTTTCAGCCAATTTTCTGGATTTTTGAAAATTTCACTTTTTTGTGAAAATATCCACTAAATGAGGGAATAATATGTGTGAGGGTACCCCAGGAGAGTTCCAATGTGTGTGGGTAGAATATATATCCCACGGGGATAAAATTGAAAAAAGTTGAAAAAAAAATTTTTTTTGGACTTAGTAATTTTTCCGGCGTTTATCAGACTTTCAGATAGGGGAAATGTCAGTGAGTATTCCAATTTCAGTTCCAGAGCGATTCGCCCAATGAGTCCTTGATATTTAGACGTTTTCAGCCAATTTTCTGGATTTTTGAAAATTTCACTTTTTTGTGAAAATATCCAGTAAATGAGGGAATAATATGTGTGAGGGTATCCCATGAGAGTTCCAAATGTGTGTGGGTAGAATATATATCCCACGGGGGTAAAATTGAAAAAAGTTGAAAAAAAAATTTTTTTTGGACTTAGTAATTTTTCCGGCGTTTATCAGACTTTCAGATAGGGAAAATGTCAGTGAGCGTTCCGATTTCAGTTCCAGAGCGATTCGCCCAATGAGTCCTTGATATTTATTCGTTTTCAGCCAATTTTCTGGATTTTTGAAAATTTCACTTTTTTGTGAAAATATCCAGTAAATGAGAGAATAATATGTGTGAGGGTACCCCAGGAGAGTTGCAATTGTGTGTGGGTAGAATATATATCCCACGGGGTAAAATTGAAAAAAGTTGAAAAAAAATTTCTTTTGGACTTAGTAATTTTTCCGGCGTTCATCAGACTTTCAGATAGGGGAAATGTCAGTGAGTATTCCAATTTCAGTTCCAGAGCGATTCGCCCAATGAGTCCTTGATATTTAGACATTTTCAGCCAATTTTCTGGATTTTTGAAAATTTCACTTTTTTGTGAAAATATCCAGTAAATGAGAGAATAATATGTGTGAGGGTACCCCAGGAGAGTTGCAATTGTGTGTGGGTAGAATATATATCCCACGGGGGTAAAATTGAAAAAAGTTGAAAAAAAATTTCTTTTGGACTTAGTAATTTTTCCGGCTTTCATCAGACTTTCAGATAGGGGAAATGTCAGTGAGTATTCCAATTTCAGTTCCAGAGCGATTCGCCCAATGAGGCCTTGATATTTAGTCGTTTTCAGCAAATTTTCTGGATTTTTAAAAATTTCACTTTTTTGTGAAAATATCCACTAAATGAGGGAATAATATGTGTGAGGGTACCCCAGGAGAGTTCCAAATGTGTGTGGGTAGAATATATATCCCACGGGGGTAAAATTGAAAAAAGTTGAAAAAAAATTTCTTTTGGACTTAGTAATTTTTCCGGCGTTCATCAGACTTTCAGATAGGGGAAATGTCAGTGAGTATTCCAATTTCAGTTCCAGAGCGATTCGCCCAATGAGTACTTGATATTTAGACGTTTTCAGCCAATTTTCTGGATTTTTGAAAATTTCACTTTTTTGTGAAAATATCCACTAAATGAGGGAATAATATGTGTGAGGGTACCCCAGGAGAGTTCCAATGTGTGTGGGTAGAATATATATCCCACGGGGATAAAATTGAAAAAAGTTGAAAAAAAAATTTTTTTTGGACTTAGTAATTTTTCCGGCGTTTATCAGACTTTCAGATAGGGGAAATGTCAGTGAGTATTCCAATTTCAGTTCCAGAGCGATTCGCCCAATGAGTCCTTGATATTTAGAAGTTTTCAGCCAATTTTCTGGATTTTTGAAAATTTCACTTTTTTGTGAAAATATCCAGTAAATGAGAGAATAATATGTGTGAGGGTACCCCAGGAGAGTTGCAATTGTGTGTGGGTAGAATATATATCCCACGGGGGTAAAATTGAAAAAAGTTGAAAAAAAATTTCTTTTGGACTTAGTAATTTTTCCGGCGTTCATCAGACTTTCAGATAGGGGAAATGTCAGTGAGCGTTCCGATTTCAGTTCCAGAGCGATTCGCCCAATGAGTCCTTGATATTTAGTCGTTTTCAGCCAATTTTCTGGATTTTTAAAAATTTCACTTTTTTGTGAAAATATCCACTAAATGAGGGAATAATATGTGTGAGGGTATCCCATGAGAGTTCCAAATGTGTGTGGGTAGAATATATATCCCACGGGGGTAAAATTGAAAAAAGTTGAAAAAAAAATTTTTTTTGGACTTAGTAATTTTTCCGGCGTTTATCAGACTTTCAGATAGGGAAAATGTCAGTGAGCGTTCCGATTTCAGTTCCAGAGCGATTCGCCCAATGAGTCCTTGATATTTATTCGTTTTCAGCCAATTTTCTGGATTTTTGAAAATTTCACTTTTTTGTGAAAATATCCAGTAAATGAGAGAATAATATGTGTGAGGGTACCCCAGGAGAGTTGCAATTGTGTGTGGGTAGAATATATATCCCACGGGGTAAAATTGAAAAAAGTTGAAAAAAAATTTCTTTTGGACTTAGTAATTTTTCCGGCGTTCATCAGACTTTCAGATAGGGGAAATGTCAGTGAGTATTCCAATTTCAGTTCCAGAGCGATTCGCCCAATGAGTCCTTGATATTTAGACGTTTTCAGCCAATTTTCTGGATTTTTGAAAATTTCACTTTTTTGTGAAAATATCCAGTAAATGAGAGAATAATATGTGTGAGGGTACCCCAGGAGAGTTGCAATTGTGTGTGGGTAGAATATATATCCCACGGGGGTAAAATTGAAAAAAGTTGAAAAAAAATTTCTTTTGGACTTAGTAATTTTTCCGGCGTTCATCAGACTTTCAGATAGGGGAAATGTCAGTGAGTATTCCAATTTCAGTTCCAGAGCGATTCGCCCAATGAGGCCTTGATATTTAGTCGTTTTCAGCAAATTTTCTGGATTTTTAAAAATTTCACTTTTTTGTGAAAATATCCACTAAATGAGGGAATAATATGTGTGAGGGTACCCCAGGAGAGTTCCAAATGTGTGTGGGTAGAATATATATCCCACAAGGGTAAAATTGAAAAAAGTTGAAAAAAAATTTCTTTTGGACTTAGTAATTTTTCCGGCGTTCATCAGACTTTCAGATAGGGGAAATGTCAGTGAGTATTCCAATTTCAGTTCCAGAGCGATTCGCCCAATGAGTACTTGATATTTAGACGTTTTCAGCCAATTTTCTGGATTTTTGAAAATTTCACTTTTTTGTGAAAATATCCACTAAATGAGGGAATAATATGTGTGAGGGTACCCCAGGAGAGTTCCAATGTGTGTGGGTAGAATATATATCCCACGGGGATAAAATTGAAAAAAGTTGAAAAAAAAATTTTTTTTGGACTTAGTAATTTTTCCGGCGTTTATCAGACTTTCAGATAGGGGAAATGTCAGTGAGTATTCCAATTTCAGTTCCAGAGCGATTCGCCCAATGAGTCCTTGATATTTAGAAGTTTTCAGCCAATTTTCTGGATTTTTGAAAATTTCACTTTTTTGTGAAAATATCCAGTAAATGAGAGAATAATATGTGTGAGGGTACCCCAGGAGAGTTGCAATTGTGTGTGGGTAGAATATATATCCCACGGGGGTAAAATTGAAAAAAGTTGAAAAAAAATTTCTTTTGGACTTAGTAATTTTTCCGGCGTTCATCAGACTTTCAGATAGGGGAAATGTCAGTGAGCGTTCCGATTTCAGTTCCAGAGCGATTCGCCCAATGAGTCCTTGATATTTAGTCGTTTTCAGCCAATTTTCTGGATTTTTAAAAATTTCACTTTTTTGTGAAAATATCCACTAAATGAGGGAATAATATGTGTGAGGGTATCCCATGAGAGTTCCAAATGTGTGTGGGTAGAATATATATCCCACGGGGGTAAAATTGAAAAAAGTTGAAAAAAAAATTTTTTTTGGACTTAGTAATTTTTCCGGCGTTTATCAGACTTTCAGATAGGGAAAATGTCAGTGAGCGTTCCGATTTCAGTTCCAGAGCGATTCGCCCAATGAGTCCTTGATATTTATTCGTTTTCAGCCAATTTTCTGGATTTTTGAAAATTTCACTTTTTTGTGAAAATATCCAGTAAATGAGAGAATAATATGTGTGAGGGTACCCCAGGAGAGTTGCAATTGTGTGTGGGTAGAATATATATCCCACGGGGTAAAATTGAAAAAAGTTGAAAAAAAATTTCTTTTGGACTTAGTAATTTTTCTGGCGTTCATCAGACTTTCAGATAGGGGAAATGTCAGTGAGCGTTCCGATTTCAGTTCCAGAGCGATTCGCCCAATGAGTCCTTGATATTTAGACGTTTTCAGCCAATTTTCTGGATTTTTGAAAATGTCACTTTTTTGTGAAAATATCCACTAAATGAGGGAATAATATGTGTGAGGGTACCCCAGGAGAGTTCCAATGTGTGTGGGTAGAATATATATCCCACGGGGATAAAATTGAAAAAAGTTGAAAAAAAAATTTTTTTTGGACTTAGTAATTTTTCCGGCGTTTATCAGACTTTCAGATAGGGAAAATGTCAGTGAGCGTTCCGATTTCAGTTCCAGAGCGATTCGCCCAATGAGTCCTTGATATTTAGTCGTTTTCAGCCAATTTTCTGGATTTTTGAAAATTTCACTTTTTTGTGAAAATATCCACTAAATGAGGGAATAATATGTGTGAGGGTACCCCAGGAGAGTTCCAATGTGTGTGGGTAGAATATATATCCCACGGGGATAAAATTGAAAAAAGTTGAAAAAAAAATTTTTTTTGGACTTAGTAATTTTTCCGGCGTTTATCAGACTTTCAGATAGGGGAAATGTCAGTGAGTATTCCAATTTCAGTTCCAGAGCGATTCGCCCAATGAGTCCTTGATATTTAGACGTTTTCAGCCAATTTTCTGGATTTTTGAAAATTTCACTTTTTTGTGAAAATATCCAGTAAATGAGGGAATAATATGTGTGAGGGTATCCCATGAGAGTTCCAAATGTGTGTGGGTAGAATATATATCCCACGGGGGTAAAATTGAAAAAAGTTGAAAAAAAAATTTTTTTTGGACTTAGTAATTTTTCCGGCGTTTATCAGACTTTCAGATAGGGAAAATGTCAGTGAGCGTTCCGATTTCAGTTCCAGAGCGATTCGCCCAATGAGTCCTTGATATTTATTCGTTTTCAGCCAATTTTCTGGATTTTTGAAAATTTCACTTTTTTGTGAAAATATCCAGTAAATGAGAGAATAATATGTGTGAGGGTACCCCAGGAGAGTTGCAATTGTGTGTGGGTAGAATATATATCCCACGGGGTAAAATTGAAAAAAGTTGAAAAAAAATTTCTTTTGGACTTAGTAATTTTTCCGGCGTTCATCAGACTTTCAGATAGGGGAAATGTCAGTGAGTATTCCAATTTCAGTTCCAGAGCGATTCGCCCAATGAGTCCTTGATATTTAGACATTTTCAGCCAATTTTCTGGATTTTTGAAAATTTCACTTTTTTGTGAAAATATCCAGTAAATGAGAGAATAATATGTGTGAGGGTACCCCAGGAGAGTTGCAATTGTGTGTGGGTAGAATATATATCCCACGGGGGTAAAATTGAAAAAAGTTGAAAAAAAATTTCTTTTGGACTTAGTAATTTTTCCGGCTTTCATCAGACTTTCAGATAGGGGAAATGTCAGTGAGTATTCCAATTTCAGTTCCAGAGCGATTCGCCCAATGAGGCCTTGATATTTAGTCGTTTTCAGCAAATTTTCTGGATTTTTAAAAATTTCACTTTTTTGTGAAAATATCCACTAAATGAGGGAATAATATGTGTGAGGGTACCCCAGGAGAGTTCCAAATGTGTGTGGGTAGAATATATATCCCACAAGGGTAAAATTGAAAAAAGTTGAAAAAAAATTTCTTTTGGACTTAGTAATTTTTCCGGCGTTCATCAGACTTTCAGATAGGGGAAATGTCAGTGAGTATTCCAATTTCAGTTCCAGAGCGATTCGCCCAATGAGTACTTGATATTTAGACGTTTTCAGCCAATTTTCTGGATTTTTGAAAATTTCACTTTTTTGTGAAAATATCCACTAAATGAGGGAATAATATGTGTGAGGGTACCCCAGGAGAGTTCCAATGTGTGTGGGTAGAATATATATCCCACGGGGATAAAATTGAAAAAAGTTGAAAAAAAAATTTTTTTTGGACTTAGTAATTTTTCCGGCGTTTATCAGACTTTCAGATAGGGGAAATGTCAGTGAGTATTCCAATTTCAGTTCCAGAGCGATTCGCCCAATGAGTCCTTGATATTTAGAAGTTTTCAGCCAATTTTCTGGATTTTTGAAAATTTCACTTTTTTGTGAAAATATCCAGTAAATGAGAGAATAATATGTGTGAGGGTACCCCAGGAGAGTTGCAATTGTGTGTGGGTAGAATATATATCCCACGGGGGTAAAATTGAAAAAAGTTGAAAAAAAATTTCTTTTGGACTTAGTAATTTTTCCGGCGTTCATCAGACTTTCAGATAGGGGAAATGTCAGTGAGCGTTCCGATTTCAGTTCCAGAGCGATTCGCCCAATGAGTCCTTGATATTTAGTCGTTTTCAGCCAATTTTCTGGATTTTTAAAAATTTCACTTTTTTGTGAAAATATCCACTAAATGAGGGAATAATATGTGTGAGGGTATCCCATGAGAGTTCCAAATGTGTGTGGGTAGAATATATATCCCACGGGGGTAAAATTGAAAAAAGTTGAAAAAAAAATTTTTTTTGGACTTAGTAATTTTTCCGGCGTTTATCAGACTTTCAGATAGGGAAAATGTCAGTGAGCGTTCCGATTTCAGTTCCAGAGCGATTCGCCCAATGAGTCCTTGATATTTATTCGTTTTCAGCCAATTTTCTGGATTTTTGAAAATTTCACTTTTTTGTGAAAATATCCAGTAAATGAGAGAATAATATGTGTGAGGGTACCCCAGGAGAGTTGCAATTGTGTGTGGGTAGAATATATATCCCACGGGGTAAAATTGAAAAAAGTTGAAAAAAAATTTCTTTTGGACTTAGTAATTTTTCTGGCGTTCATCAGACTTTCAGATAGGGGAAATGTCAGTGAGCGTTCCGATTTCAGTTCCAGAGCGATTCGCCCAATGAGTCCTTGATATTTAGACGTTTTCAGCCAATTTTCTGGATTTTTGAAAATGTCACTTTTTTGTGAAAATATCCACTAAATGAGGGAATAATATGTGTGAGGGTACCCCAGGAGAGTTCCAATGTGTGTGGGTAGAATATATATCCCACGGGGATAAAATTGAAAAAAGTTGAAAAAAAAATTTTTTTTGGACTTAGTAATTTTTCCGGCGTTTATCAGACTTTCAGATAGGGAAAATGTCAGTGAGCGTTCCGATTTCAGTTCCAGAGCGATTCGCCCAATGAGTCCTTGATATTTAGTCGTTTTCAGCCAATTTTCTGGATTTTTGAAAATTTCACTTTTTTGTGAAAATATCCACTAAATGAGGGAATAATATGTGTGAGGGTACCCCAGGAGAGTTCCAATGTGTGTGGGTAGAATATATATCCCACGGGGATAAAATTGAAAAAAGTTGAAAAAAAAATTTTTTTTGGACTTAGTAATTTTTCCGGCGTTTATCAGACTTTCAGATAGGGGAAATGTCAGTGAGTATTCCAATTTCAGTTCCAGAGCGATTCGCCCAATGAGTCCTTGATATTTAGACGTTTTCAGCCAATTTTCTGGATTTTTGAAAATTTCACTTTTTTGTGAAAATATCCAGTAAATGAGGGAATAATATGTGTGAGGGTATCCCATGAGAGTTCCAAATGTGTGTGGGTAGAATATATATCCCACGGGGGTAAAATTGAAAAAAGTTGAAAAAAAAATTTTTTTTGGACTTAGTAATTTTTCCGGCGTTTATCAGACTTTCAGATAGGGAAAATGTCAGTGAGCGTTCCGATTTCAGTTCCAGAGCGATTCGCCCAATGAGTCCTTGATATTTATTCGTTTTCAGCCAATTTTCTGGATTTTTGAAAATTTCACTTTTTTGTGAAAATATCCAGTAAATGAGAGAATAATATGTGTGAGGGTACCCCAGGAGAGTTGCAATTGTGTGTGGGTAGAATATATATCCCACGGGGTAAAATTGAAAAAAGTTGAAAAAAAATTTCTTTTGGACTTAGTAATTTTTCCGGCGTTCATCAGACTTTCAGATAGGGGAAATGTCAGTGAGTATTCCAATTTCAGTTCCAGAGCGATTCGCCCAATGAGTCCTTGATATTTAGACATTTTCAGCCAATTTTCTGGATTTTTGAAAATTTCACTTTTTTGTGAAAATATTCAGTAAATGAGAGAATAATATGTGTGAGGGTACCCCAGGAGAGTTGCAATTGTGTGTGGGTAGAATATATATCCCACGGGGGTAAAATTGAAAAAAGTTGAAAAAAAATTTCTTTTGGACTTAGTAATTTTTCCGGCTTTCATCAGACTTTCAGATAGGGGAAATGTCAGTGAGTATTCCAATTTCAGTTCCAGAGCGATTCGCCCAATGAGGCCTTGATATTTAGTCGTTTTCAGCAAATTTTCTGGATTTTTAAAAATTTCACTTTTTTGTGAAAATATCCACTAAATGAGGGAATAATATGTGTGAGGGTACCCCAGGAGAGTTCCAAATGTGTGTGGGTAGAATATATATCCCACAAGGGTAAAATTGAAAAAAGTTGAAAAAAAATTTCTTTTGGACTTAGTAATTTTTCCGGCGTTCATCAGACTTTCAGATAGGGGAAATGTCAGTGAGTATTCCAATTTCAGTTCCAGAGCGATTCGCCCAATGAGTACTTGATATTTAGACGTTTTCAGCCAATTTTCTGGATTTTTGAAAATTTCACTTTTTTGTGAAAATATCCACTAAATGAGGGAATAATATGTGTGAGGGTACCCCAGGAGAGTTCCAATGTGTGTGGGTAGAATATATATCCCACGGGGATAAAATTGAAAAAAGTTGAAAAAAAAATTTTTTTTGGACTTAGTAATTTTTCCGGCGTTTATCAGACTTTCAGATAGGGGAAATGTCAGTGAGTATTCCAATTTCAGTTCCAGAGCGATTCGCCCAATGAGTCCTTGATATTTAGAAGTTTTCAGCCAATTTTCTGGATTTTTGAAAATTTCACTTTTTTGTGAAAATATCCAGTAAATGAGAGAATAATATGTGTGAGGGTACCCCAGGAGAGTTGCAATTGTGTGTGGGTAGAATATATATCCCACGGGGGTAAAATTGAAAAAAGTTGAAAAAAAATTTCTTTTGGACTTAGTAATTTTTCCGGCGTTCATCAGACTTTCAGATAGGGGAAATGTCAGTGAGCGTTCCGATTTCAGTTCCAGAGCGATTCGCCCAATGAGTCCTTGATATTTAGTCGTTTTCAGCCAATTTTCTGGATTTTTAAAAATTTCACTTTTTTGTGAAAATATCCACTAAATGAGGGAATAATATGTGTGAGGGTATCCCATGAGAGTTCCAAATGTGTGTGGGTAGAATATATATCCCACGGGGGTAAAATTGAAAAAAGTTGAAAAAAAAATTTTTTTTGGACTTAGTAATTTTTCCGGCGTTTATCAGACTTTCAGATAGGGAAAATGTCAGTGAGCGTTCCGATTTCAGTTCCAGAGCGATTCGCCCAATGAGTCCTTGATATTTATTCGTTTTCAGCCAATTTTCTGGATTTTTGAAAATTTCACTTTTTTGTGAAAATATCCAGTAAATGAGAGAATAATATGTGTGAGGGTACCCCAGGAGAGTTGCAATTGTGTGTGGGTAGAATATATATCCCACGGGGTAAAATTGAAAAAAGTTGAAAAAAAATTTCTTTTGGACTTAGTAATTTTTCCGGCGTTCATCAGACTTTCAGATAGGGGAAATGTCAGTGAGCGTTCCGATTTCAGTTCCAGAGCCATTCGCCCAATGAGTCCTTGATATTTAGTCGTTTTCAGCCAATTTTCTGGATTTTTGAAAATTTCACTTTTTTGTGAAAATATCCACTAAATGAGGGAATAATATGTGTGAGGGTACCCCAGGAGAGTTCCAATGTGTGTGGGTAGAATATATATCCCACGGGGATAAAATTGAAAAAAGTTGAAAAAAAAATTTTTTTTGGACTTAGTAATTTTTCCGGCGTTTATCAGACTTTCAGATAGGGGAAATGTCAGTGAGTATTCCAATTTCAGTTCCAGAGCGATTCGCCCAATGAGTCCTTGATATTTAGACGTTTTCAGCCAATTTTCTGGATTTTTGAAAATTTCACTTTTTTGTGAAAATATCCAGTAAATGAGAGAATAATATGTGTGAGGGTACCCCAGGAGAGTTGCAATTGTGTGTGGGTAGAATATATATCCCACGGGGATAAAATTGAAAAAAGTTGAAAAAAAAATTTTTTTTGGACTTAGTAATTTTTCCGGCGTTTATCAGACTTTCAGATAGGGGAAATGTCAGTGAGCGTTCCGATTTCAGTTCCAGAGCGATTCGCCCAATGAGTCCTTGATATTTAGTCGTTTTCAGCCAATTTTCTGGATTTTTGAAAATTTCACTTTTTTGTGAAAATATCCACTAAATGAGGGAATAATATGTGTGAGGGAACCCCAGGAGAGTTCCAAATGTGTGTGGGTAGAATATATATCCCACAGGGGTAAAATTGAAAAAAGTTGAAAAAAAATTTCTTTTGGACTTAGTAATTTTTCCGGCGTTCATCAGACTTTCAGATAGGGGAAATGTCAGTGAGTATTCCAATTTCAGTTCCAGAGCGATTCGCCCTATGAGGCCTTGATATTTAGTCGTTTTCAGCAAATTTTCTGGATTTTTAAAAATTTCACTTTTTTGTGAAAATATCCACTAAATGAGGGAATAATATGTGTGAGGGTACCCCAGGAGAGTTCCAAATGTGTGTGGGTAGAATATATATCCCACAAGGGTAAAATTGAAAAAAGTTGAAAAAAAATTTCTTTTGGACTTAGTAATTTTTCCGGCGTTCATCAGACTTTCAGATAGGGGAAATGTCAGTGAGTATTCCAATTTCAGTTCCAGAGCGATTCGCCCAATGAGTACTTGATATTTAGACGTTTTCAGCCAATTTTCTGGATTTTTGAAAATTTCACTTTTTTGTGAAAATATCCACTAAATGAGGGAATAATATGTGTGAGGGTACCCCAGGAGAGTTCCAATGTGTGTGGGTAGAATATATATCCCACGGGGATAAAATTGAAAAAAGTTGAAAAAAAAATTTTTTTTGGACTTAGTAATTTTTCCGGCGTTTATCAGACTTTCAGATAGGGGAAATGTCAGTGAGTATTCCAATTTCAGTTCCAGAGCGATTCGCCCAATGAGTCCTTGATATTTAGACGTTTTCAGCCAATTTTCTGGATTTTTGAAAATTTCACTTTTTTGTGAAAATATCCAGTAAATGAGAGAATAATATGTGTGAGGGTACCCCAGGAGAGTTGCAATTGTGTGTGGGTAGAATATATATCCCACGGGGGTAAAATTGAAAAAAGTTGAAAAAAAATTTCTTTTGGACTTAGTAATTTTTCCGGCGTTCATCAGACTTTCAGATAGGGGAAATGTCAGTGAGCGTTCCGATTTCAGTTCCAGAGCGATTCGCCCAATGAGTCCTTGATATTTAGTCGTTTTCAGCCAATTTTCTGGATTTTTAAAAATTTCACTTTTTTGTGAAAATATCCACTAAATGAGGGAATAATATGTGTGAGGGTATCCCATGAGAGTTCCAAATGTGTGTGGGTAGAATATATATCCCACGGGGGTAAAATTGAAAAAAGTTGAAAAAAAAATTTTTTTTGGACTTAGTAATTTTTCCGGCGTTTATCAGACTTTCAGATAGGGAAAATGTCAGTGAGCGTTCCGATTTCAGTTCCAGAGCGATTCGCCCAATGAGTCCTTGATATTTATTCGTTTTCAGCCAATTTTCTGGATTTTTGAAAATTTCACTTTTTTGTGAAAATATCCAGTAAATGAGAGAATAATATGTGTGAGGGTACCCCAGGAGAGTTGCAATTGTGTGTGGGTAGAATATATATCCCACGGGGTAAAATTGAAAAAAGTTGAAAAAAAATTTCTTTTGGACTTAGTAATTTTTCTGGCGTTCATCAGACTTTCAGATAGGGGAAATGTCAGTGAGCGTTCCGATTTCAGTTCCAGAGCGATTCGCCCAATGAGTCCTTGATATTTAGACGTTTTCAGCCAATTTTCTGGATTTTTGAAAATGTCACTTTTTTGTGAAAATATCCACTAAATGAGGGAATAATATGTGTGAGGGTACCCCAGGAGAGTTCCAATGTGTGTGGGTAGAATATATATCCCACGGGGATAAAATTGAAAAAAGTTGAAAAAAAAATTTTTTTTGGACTCAGTAATTTTTCCGGCGTTTATCAGACTTTCAGATAGGGAAAATGTCAGTGAGCGTTCCGATTTCAGTTCCAGAGCGATTCGCCCAATGAGTCCTTGATATTTAGTCGTTTTCAGCCAATTTTCTGGATTTTTGAAAATTTCACTTTTTTGTGAAAATATCCACTAAATGAGGGAATAATATGTGTGAGGGAACCCCAGGAGAGTTCCAAATGTGTGTGGGTAGAATATATATCCCACAGGGGTAAAATTGAAAAAAGTTGAAAAAAAATTTCTTTTGGACTTAGTAATTTTTCCGGCGTTCATCAGACTTTCAGATAGGGGAAATGTCAGTGAGTATTCCAATTTCAGTTCCAGAGCGATTCGCCCAATGAGTCCTTGATATTTAGACGTTTTCAGCCAATTTTCTGGATTTTTGAAAATTTCACTTTTTTGTGAAAATATCCAGTAAATGAGAGAATAATATGTGTGAGGGTACCCCAGGAGAGTTGCAATTGTGTGTGGGTAGAATATATATCCCATGGGGGTAAAATTGAAAAAAGTTGAAAAAAAATTTCTTTTGGACTTAGTAATTTTTCCGGCGTTCATCAGACTTTCAGATAGGGGAAATGTCAGTGAGCGTTCCGATTTCAGTTCCAGAGCCATTCGCCCAATGAGTCCTTGATATTTAGTCGTTTTCAGCCAATTTTCTGGATTTTTAAAAATTTCACTTTTTTGTGAAAATATCCACTAAATGAGGGAATAATATGTGTGAGGGTATCCCAGGAGAGTTCCAAATGTGTGTGGGTAGAATATATATCCCACGGGGGTAAAATTGAAAAAAGTTGAAAAAAAAATTTTTTTTGGACTTAGTAATTTTTCCGGCGTTTATCAGACTTTCAGATAGGGAAAATGTCAGTGAGCGTTCCGATTTCAGTTCCAGAGCGTTTCGCCCAATGAGTCCTTGATATTTATTCGTTTTCAGCCAATTTTCTGGATTTTTGAAAATTTCACTTTTTTGTGAAAATATCCACTAAATGAGGGAATAATATGTGTGAGGGTACCCCAGGAGAGTTCCAAATGTGTGTGGGTAGAATATATATCCCACAGGGGTAAAATTGAAAAAAGTTGAAAAAAAATTTTTTTTGGACTTAGTAATTTTTCGGGCGTTTATTCAGACTTTCAGATAGGGGAAATGTGAGTGAGCATTCCGATTTCAGTTCCAGAGCGATTCGCCCAATGAGTCCTTGATATTTATTCGATTTCAGCCAATTTATTGGATTTTTGAAAATTTCACTTTTTTTGTGAAAATATCCACTAAATGAGGGAATAATATGTGTGAGGGTACCCCAGGATTGTTCCAAATGTGTGTGGGTAGAATATATATCCCACAGGGGTAAAATTGAAAAAAGTTGAAAAAAAATTTCTTTTGGACTTAGTAATTTTTCCGGCGTTCATCAGACTTTCAGATAGGGGAAATGTCAGTGAGTATTCCAATTTCAGTTCCAGAGCGATTCGCCCAATGAGTCCTTGATATTTAGACGTTTTCAGCCAATTTTCTGGATTTTGGAAAATTTCACTTTTTTGTGAAAATATCCACTAAATGAGGGAATAATATGTGTGAGGGTACCCCAGGAGAGTTCCAATGTGTGTGGGTAGAATATATATCCCACGGGGATAAAATTGAAAAAAGTTGAAAAAAAATTTTTTTTTGGACTTAGTAATTTTTCCGGCGTTTATCAGACTTTCAGATAGGGAAAATGTCAGTGAGCGTTCCGATTTCAGTTCCAGAGCGATTCGCCAAATGAGTCCTTGATATTTATTCGTTTTCAGCCAATTTTCTGGATTTTTGAAAATTTCACTTTTTTGTGAAAATATCCACTAAATGAGGGAATAATATGTGTGAGGGTACCCCAGGAGAGTTCCAAATGTGTGTGGGTAGAATATATATCCCACAGGGGTAAAATTGAAAAAAGTTGAAAAAAAATTTCTTTTGGACTTAGTAATTTTTCCGGCGTTCATCAGACTTTCAGATAGGGGAAATGTCAGTGAGTATTCCAATTTCAGTTCCAGAGCGATTCGCCCAATGAGTCCTTGATATTTAGACGTTTTCAGCCAATTTTCTGGATTTTTGAAAATTTCACTTTTTTGTGAAAATATCCAGTAAATGAGAGAATAATATGTGTGAGGGTACCCCAGGAGAGTTGCAAATGTGTGTGGGTAGAATATATATCCCACGGGGGTAAAATTGAAAAAAGTTGAAAAAAATTTCTTTTGGACTTAGTAATTTTTCCGGCGTTCATCAGACTTTCAGATAGGGGAAATGTCAGTGAGTATTCCAATTTCAGTTCCAGAGCGATTCGCCCAATGAGTCCTTGATATTTAGACGTTTTCAGCCAATTTTCTGGATTTTTGAAAATTTCACTTTTTTGTGAAAATATCCACTAAATGAGGGAATAATATGTGTGAGGGTACCCCAGGAGAGTTCCAAATGTGTGTGGGTAGAATATATATCCCACAGGGGTAAAATTGAAAAAAGTTGAAAAAAAATTTCTTTTGGACTTAGTCATTTTTCCGTTGTTTATCAGACTTTCAGATAGGGGAAATGTCAGTGAGTATTCCAATTTCAGTTCCAGAGCGATTCGCCCAATGAGTCCTTGATATTTAGACGTTTTCAGCCAATTTTCTGGATTTTTTAAAATTTCACTTTTTTGTGAAAATATCCACTAAATGAGGGAATAATATGTGTGAGGGTACCCCAGGAGAGTTCCAAATGTGTGTGGGTAGAATATATATCCCACAGGGGTAAAATTGAAAAAAGTTGAAAAAAAATTTCTTTTGGACTTAGTAATTTTTCCGGCGTTCATCAGACTTTCAGATAGGGGAAATGTCAGTGAGTATTCCAATTTCAGTTCCAGAGCGATTCGCCCAATGAGTCCTTGATATTTAGACGTTTTCAGCCAATTTTCTGGATTTTTGAAAATTTCACTTTTTTGTGAAAATATCCAGTAAATGAGAGAATAATATGTGTGAGGGTACCCCAGGAGAGTTCCAAATGTGTGTGGGTAGAATATATATCCAACGGGGGTAAAATTGAAAAAAGTTGAAAAAAAATTTTTTTTCGACTTAGTAATTTTTAGGGCGTTTATTCAGACTTTCAGATAGGGGAAATGTGAGTGAGCATTCCGATTTCAGTTCCAGAGCGATTCGCCCAATGAGTCCTTAATATTTAGTCGTTTTCAGCCAATTTTCTGGATTTTTGAAAATTTAACTTTTTTGTGAAAATATCCACTAAATGAGGGAATAATATGTGTGAGGGTACCCAAGGAGAGTTCCAAATGTGTGTGGGTAGAAGATATATCCCACGGGGGTCAAATTGAAAAAGTTGAAAAAAAATTTTTTTTGGACTTAGTCATTTTTCCGGCGTTTATCAGACTTTCAGATAGGGGAAATGTCAGTGAGCGTTCTGATTTCAGTTCCAGAGCGATTCGCCCAATGAGTCCTTGATATTTAGTCGTTTTCAGCCAATTTTCAGGATTTTGGAAAATTTCACTTTTTTGTGAAAATATCCACTAAATAAGGGAATAATATGTGTGAGGGTACCCCAGGAGAGTTCCAAATGTTTGTGGGTAGAATATATATCCCACGGGGATAAAATTGAAAAAAGTTGAAAAAAAATTTCTTTTGGACTTAGTAATTCTTCCGGCGTTCATCAGACTTTCAGATAGGGGAAATGTCAGTGAGTATTCCAATTTCAGTTCCAGAGCGATTCGCCCAATGAGTCCTTGATATTTAGACGTTTTCAGCCAATTTTCTGGATTTTTGAAAATTTCACTTTTTTGTGAAAATATCCAGTAAATGAGAGAATAATATGTGTGAGGGTACCCCAGGAGAGTTGCAAATGTGTGTGGGTAGAATATATATCCCACGGGGGTAAAATTGAAAAAAGTTGAAAATAAATTTCTTTTGGACTTAGTAATTTTCCAGCGTTCATCAGACTTTCAGATAGGGGAAATGTCAGTGAGTATTCCAATTTCAGTTCCAGAGCGATTCGCCCAATGAGTCCTTGATATTTAGTCGTTTTCAGCCAATTTTCTGGATTTTTAAAAATTTCACTTTTTTGTGAAAATATCCACTAAATGAGGGAATAATATGTGTGAGGGTATCCCAGGAGAGTTCCAAATGTGTGTGGGTAGAATATATATCCCACGGGGGTAAAATTGAAAAAAGTTGAAAAAAAATTTTTTTTGGACTTAGTCATTTTTCGGGCGTTTATTCAGACTTTCAGATAGGGGAAATGGGAGTGAGCATTCCGATTTCAGTTCCAGAGCTTTTCGCCCAATGAGTCCTTAATATTTAGTCGTTTTCAGCCAATTGTCTGGATTTTTGAAAATTTCACTTTTTTGTGAAAATATCCACTAAATGAGGGAATAATATGTGTGAGGGTACCCCAGGAGAGTTCCAAATGTGTGTGGGTAGAATATAAATCCCATGGGGATAAAATTGAAAAAAGTTGAAAAAAAATTTTTTTTTGGACTTAGTAATTTTTCCGGCGTTTATCAGACTTTCAGATAGGGAAAATGTCAGTGAGCGTTCCGATTTCAGTTCCAGAGCGATTCGCCCAATGAGTCCTTGATATTTATTCGTTTTCAGCCAATTTTCTGGATTTTTGAAAATTTCACTTTTTTGTGAAAATATCCACTAAATGAGGGAATAATATGTGTGAGGGTACCCCAGGAGAGTTCCAAATGTGTGTGGGTAGAATATATATCCCACAGGGGTAAAATTGAAAAAAGTTGAAAAAAAATTTATTTTGGACTTAGTAATTTTTCCGGCGTTTATCAGACTTTCAGATAGGGAAAATGTCAGTGAGCGTTCCGATTTCAGTTCCAGAGCGATTCGCCCAATGAGTCCTTGATATTTATTCGTTTTCAGCCAATTTTCTGGATTTTTGAAAATTTCACTTTTTTGTG
The DNA here is from genome assembly GCF_046119375.1 of Phyllobates terribilis. Classification (NCBI taxonomy): domain Eukaryota; kingdom Metazoa; phylum Chordata; class Amphibia; order Anura; family Dendrobatidae; genus Phyllobates; species Phyllobates terribilis. The sequence goes on along the minus strand of NW_027362805.1, from coordinate 7,457,293 downwards.
AAAATATCCACTAAATGAGGGAATAATATGTGTGAGGGTACCCCAGGAGAGTTCCAAATGTGTGTGGGTAGAATATATATCCCACAGGGGTAAAATTGAAAAAAGTTGAAAAAAAATTTCTTTTGGACTTAGTAATTTTTCCGGCGTTCATCAGACTTTCAGATAGGGGAAATGTCAGTGAGTATTCCAATTTCAGTTCCAGAGCGATTCGCCCAATGAGTCCTTGATATTTAGACGTTTTCAGCCAATTTTCTGGATTTTTGAAAATTTCACTTTTTTGTGAAAATATCCAGTAAATGAGAGAATAATATGTGTGAGGGTACCCCAGGAGAGTTGCAAATGTGTGTGGGTAGAATATATATCCCACGGGGGTAAAATTGAAAAAAGTTGAAAAAAAATTTCTTTTGGACTTAGTAATTTTTCCGGCGTTCATCAGACTTTCAGATAGGGGAAATGTCAGTGAGTATTCCAATTTCAGTTCCAGAGCGATTCGCCCAATGAGTCCTTGATATTTAGACGTTTTCAGCCAATTTTCTGGATTTTTGAAAATTTCACTTTTTTGTGAAAATATCCACTAAATGAGGGAATAATATGTGTGAGGGTACCCCAGGAGAGTTCCAAATGTGTGTGGGTAGAATATATATCCCACAGGGGTAAAATTGAAAAAAGTTGAAAAAAAATTTCTTTTGGACTTAGTCATTTTTCCGTTGTTTATCAGACTTTCAGATAGGGGAAATGTCAGTGAGTATTCCAATTTCAGTTCCAGAGCGATTCGCCCAATGAGTCCTTGATATTTAGACGTTTTCAGCCAATTTTCTGGATTTTTGAAAATTTCACTTTTTTGTGAAAATATCCAGTAAATGAGAGAATAATATGTGTGAGGGTACCCCAGGAGAGTTGCAAATGTGTGTGGGTAGAATATATATCCCACGGGGGTAAAATTGAAAAAAGTTGAAAAAAAATTTCTTTTGGACTTAGTAATTTTTCCGGCGTTCATCAGACTTTCAGATAGGGGAAATGTCAGTGAGTATTCCAATTTCAGTTCCAGAGCGATTCGCCCAATGAGTCCTTGATATTTAGACGTTTTCAGCCAATTTTCTGGATTTTTGAAAATTTCACTTTTTTGTGAAAATATCCACTAAATGAGGGAATAATATGTGTGAGGGTACCCCAGGAGAGTTCCAAATGTGTGTGGGTAGAATATATATCCCACAGGGGTAAAATTGAAAAAAGTTGAAAAAAAATTTCTTTTGGACTTAGTCATTTTTCCGTTGTTTATCAGACTTTCAGATAGGGGAAATGTCAGTGAGTATTCCAATTTCAGTTCCAGAGCGATTCGCCCAATGAGTCCTTGATATTTAGACGTTTTCAGCCAATTTTCTGGATTTTTTAAAATTTCACTTTTTTGTGAAAATATCCACTAAATGAGGGAATAATATGTGTGAGGGTACCCCAGGAGAGTTCCAAATGTGTGTGGGTAGAATATATATCCCACAGGGGTAAAATTGAAAAAAGTTGAAAAAAAATTTCTTTTGGACTTAGTAATTTTTCCGGCGTTCATCAGACTTTCAGATAGGGGAAATGTCAGTGAGTATTCCAATTTCAGTTCCAGAGCGATTCGCCCAATGAGTCCTTGATATTTAGACGTTTTCAGCCAATTTTCTGGATTTTTGAAAATTTCACTTTTTTGTGAAAATATCCAGTAAATGAGAGAATAATATGTGTGAGGGTACCCCAGGAGAGTTCCAAATGTGTGTGGGTAGAATATATATCCAACGGGGGTAAAATTGAAAAAAGTTGAAAAAAAATTTTTTTTCGACTTAGTAATTTTTAGGGCGTTTATTGAGACTTTCAGATAGGGGAAATGTGAGTGAGCATTCCGATTTCAGTTCCAGAGCGATTCGCCCAATGAGTCCTTAATATTTAGTCGTTTTCAGCCAATTTTCTGGATTTTTGAAAATTTAACTTTTTTGTGAAAATATCCACTAAATGAGGGAATAATATGTGTGAGGGTACCCAAGGAGAGTTCCAAATGTGTGTGGGTAGAAGATATATCCCACGGGGGTCAAATTGAAAAAGTTGAAAAAAAATTTTTTTTGGACTTAGTCATTTTTCCGGCGTTTATCAGACTTTCAGATAGGGGAAATGTCAGTGAGCGTTCTGATTTCAGTTCCAGAGCGATTCGCCCAATGAGTCCTTGATATTTAGTCGTTTTCAGCCAATTTTCAGGATTTTGGAAAATTTCACTTTTTTGTGAAAATATCCACTAAATAAGGGAATAATATGTGTGAGGGTACCCCAGGAGAGTTCCAAATGTTTGTGGGTAGAATATATATCCCACGGGGATAAAATTGAAAAAAGTTGAAAAAAAATTTCTTTTGGACTTAGTAATTCTTCCGGCGTTCATCAGACTTTCAGATAGGGGAAATGTCAGTGAGTATTCCAATTTCAGTTCCAGAGCGATTCGCCCAATGAGTCCTTGATATTTAGACGTTTTCAGCCAATTTTCTGGATTTTTGAAAATTTCACTTTTTTGTGAAAATATCCAGTAAATGAGAGAATAATATGTGTGAGGGTACCCCAGGAGAGTTGCAAATGTGTGTGGGTAGAATATATATCCCACGGGGGTAAAATTGAAAAAAGTTGAAAATAAATTTCTTTTGGACTTAGTAATTTTTCCGGCGTTCATCAGACTTTCAGATAGGGGAAATGTCAGTGAGTATTCCAATTTCAGTTCCAGAGCGATTCGCCCAATGAGTCCTTGATATTTAGACGTTTTCAGCCAATTTTCTGGATTTTTGAAAATTTCACTTTTTTGTGAAAATATCCAGTAAATGAGAGAATAATATGTGTGAGGGTACCCCAGGAGAGTTGCAAATGTGTGTGGGTAGAATATATATCCCACAGGGGTAAAATTGAAAAAAGTTGAAAAAAAATTTCTTTTGGACTTAGTAATTTTTCCGGCGTTCATCAGACTTTCAGATAGGGGAAATGTCAGTGAGCGTTCCGATTTCAGTTCCAGAGCGATTCGCCCAATGAGTCCTTGATATTTAGTCGTTTTCAGACAATTTTCTGGATTTTTAAAAATTTCGCTTTTTTGTGAAAATATCCACTAAATGAGGGAATAATATGTGTGAGGGTATCCCAGGAGAGTTCCAAATGTGTGTGGGTAGAATATATATCCCACGGGGGTAAAATTGAAAAAAGTTGAAAAAAAATTTTTTTTGGACTTAGTAATTTTTCGGGCGTTTATTCAGACTTTCAGATAGGGGAAATGTGAGTGAGCATTCCGATTTCAGTTCCAGAGTGATTCGCCCAATGAGTCCTTAATATTTAGTCGTTTTCAGCCAATTTTCTGGATTTTTGAAAATTTAACTTTTTTGTGAAAATATCCACTAAATGAGGGAATAATATGTGTGAGGGTACCCCAGGAGAGTTCCAAATGTGTGTGGGTAGAATATATATCCCACGGGGGTCAAATTGAAAAAAGTTGAAAAAAAATTTTTTTTGGACTTAGTCATTTTTCCGGCGTTTATCAGACTTTCAGGTAGGGGAAATGTCAGTGAGCGTTCTGATTTCAGTTCCAGAGCGATTCGCCCAATGAGTCCTTGATATTTAGTCGTTTTCAGCCAATTTTCAGGATTTTTGAAAATTTCACTTTTTTGTGAAAATATCCACTAAATGAGGGAATAATATGTGTGAGGGTATCCCAGGAGAGTTCCAAATGTGTGTGGGTAGAATATATATCCCACGGGGGTAAAATTGAAAAAAGTTGAAAAAAAATTTCTTTTGGACTTAGTAATTTTTCCGGCGTTCATCAGACTTTCAGATAGGGGAAATGTTAGTGAGTATTCCAATTTCAGTTCCAGAGCGATTCGCCCAATGAGTCCTTGATATTTAGACGTTTTCAGCCAATTTTCTGGATTTTTGAAAATTTCACTTTTTTGTGAAAATATCCACTAAATGAGGGAATAATATGTGTGAGGGTACCCCAGGAGAGTTCCAATGTGTGTGGGTAGAATATATATCCCACGGGGGTAAAATTGAAAAAAGTTGAAAAAAAATTTCTTTTGGACTTAGTAATTTTTCCGGCGTTCATCAGACTTTCAGATAGGGGAAATGTCAGTGAGCGTTCCGATTTCAGTTCCAGAGCGATTCGCCCAATGAGTCTTTGATATTTAGTCGTTTTCAGCCAATTTTCTGGATTTTTAAAAATTTCACTTTTTTGTGAAAATATCCACTAAATGAGGGAATAATATGTGTGAGGGTATCCCAGGAGAGTTCCAAATGTGTGTGGGTAGAATATATATCCCACGGGGGTAAAATTGAAAAAAGTTGAAAAAAAATTTTTTTGGGACTTAGTAATTTTTCGGGCGTTTATTCAGACTTTCAGATAGGGGAAATGTGAGTGAGCATTCCGATTTCAGTTCCAGAGCGATTCGCCCAATGAGTCCTTAATATTTAGTCGTTTTCAGCCAATTTTCTGGATTTTTGAAAATTTTACTTTTTTGTGAAAATATCCACTAAATGAGGGAATAATATGTGTGAGGGTACCCCAGGAGAGTTCCAAATGTGTGTGGGTAGAATATATATCCCACGGGGGTAAAATTGAAAAAAGTTGAAAAAAAATTTCTTTTGGACTTAGTAATTTTTCCGGCGTTCATCAGACTTTCAGATAGGGGAAATGTCAGTGAGCGTTCCGATTTCAGTTCCAGAGCGATTCGCCCAATGAGTCTTTGATATTTAGTCGTTTTCAGCCAATTTTCTGGATTTTTAAAAATTTCACTTTTTTGTGAAAATATCCACTAAATGAGGGAATAATATGTGTGAGGGTATCCCAGGAGAGTTCCAAATGTGTGTGGGTAGAATATATATCCCACGGGGGTAAAATTGAAAAAAGTTGAAAAAAAATTTTTTTGGGACTTAGTAATTTTTCGGGCGTTTATTCAGACTTTCAGATAGGGGAAATGTGAGTGAGCATTCCGATTTCAGTTCCAGAGCGATTCGCCCAATGAGTCCTTAATATTTAGTCGTTTTCAGCCAATTTTCTGGATTTTTGAAAATTTTACTTTTTTGTGAAAATATCCACTAAATGAGGGAATAATATGTGTGAGGGTACCCCAGGAGAGTTCCAAATGTGTGTGGGTAGAATATATATCCAACGGGGGTCAAATTGAAAAAAGTTGAAAAAAAATTTTTTTTGGACTTAGTAATTTTTCCGGCGTTTATCAGACTTTCAGATAGGGGAAATGTCAGTGAGCGTTCCGATTTCAGTTCCAGAGCGATTCGCCCAATGAGTCCTTGATATTTAGACGTTTTCAGCCAATTGTCTGGATTTTTGAACATTTCACTTTTTTGTGAAAATATCCACTAAATGAGGGAATAATATGTGTGAGGGTACCCCAGGAGAGTTCCAAATGTGTGTGGGCAGAATATATATCCCACGGGGGTAAAATTGAAAAAAGTTTAAAAAAAATTTTTTGGGGACTTAGTCATTTTTCCGGCGTTTATCAGACTTTCAGATAGGGGAAATGTGAGTGAGCGTTCCGATTTCAGTTCCAGAGCGATTCGCCCAATGAGTCCTTAATATTTAGTCGTTTTCAGCCAATTTTCTGGATTTTTGAAAATTTTACTTTTTTGTGAAAATATCCACTAAATGAGGGAATAATATGTGTGAGGGTACCCCAGGAGAGCTCCAAATGTGTGTGGGTAGAATATATATCCCACGGGGGTCAAATTGAAAAAAGTTGAAAAAAAATTTTTTTTGGACTTAGTAATTTTTCCGGCGTTTATCAGACTTTCAGATAGGGGAAATGTCAGTGAGCGTTCCGATTTCAGTTCCAGAGCGATTCACCCAATGAGTCCTTGATATTTAGACGTTTTCAGCCAATTGTCTGGATTTTTGAAAATTTCACTTTTTTGTGAAAATATCCACTAAATGAGGGAATAATATGTGTGAGGGTACCCCAGGAGAGTTCCAAATGTGTGTGGGTAGAATATATATCCCACGGGGATAAAATTGAAAAAAGTTGAAAAAAAATTTTTTTTTGGACTTAGTAATTTTTCCGGCGTTTATCAGACTTTCAGATAGGGAAAATGTCAGTGAGCGTTCCGATTTCAGTTCCAGAGCGATTCGCCCAATGAGTCCTTGATATTTATTCGTTTTCAGCCAATTTTCTGGATTTTTGAAAATTTCACTTTTTTGTGAAAATATCCACTAAATGAGGGAATAATATGTGTGAGGGTACCCCAGGAGAGTTCCAAATGTGTGTGGGTAGAATATATATCCCACAGGGGTAAAATTGAAAAAAGTTGAAAAAAAATTTCTTTTGGACTTAGTAATTTTTCCGGCGTTTATCAGACTTTCAGATAGGGAAAATGTCAGTGAGCGTTCCGATTTCAGTTCCAGAGCGATTCGCCCAATGAGTCCTTGATATTTATTCGTTTTCAGCCAATTTTCTGGATTTTTGAAAATTTCACTTTTTTGTGAAAATATCCACTAAATGAGGGAATAATATGTGTGAGGGTACCCCAGGAGAGTTCCAAATGTGTGTGGGTAGAATATATATCCCACAGGGGTAAAATTGAAAAAAGTTGAAAAAAAATTTCTTTTGGACTTAGTAATTTTTCCGGCGTTCATCAGACTTTCAGATAGGGGAAATGTCAGTGAGTATTCCAATTTCAGTTCCAGAGCGATTCGCCCAATGAGTCCTTGATATTTAGACGTTTTCAGCCAATTTTCTGGATTTTTGAAAATTTCACTTTTTTGTGAAAATATCCAGTAAATGAGAGAATAATATGTGTGAGGGTACCCCAGGAGAGTTGCAAATGTGTGTGGGTAGAATATATATCCCACAGGGGTAAAATTGAAAAAAGTTGAAAAAAAATTTCTTTTGGACTTAGTAATTTTTCCGGCGTTCATCAGACTTTCAGATAGGGGAAATGTCAGTGAGCGTTCCGATTTCAGTTCCAGAGCGATTCGCCCAATGAGTCCTTGATATTTAGTCGTTTTCAGACAATTTTCAGGATTTTTGAAAATTTCACTTTTTTGTGAAAATATCCACTAAATGAGGGAATAATATGTGTGAGGGTATCCCAGGAGAGTTCCAAATGTGTGTGGGTAGAATATATATACCACGGGGGTAAAATTGAAAAAAGTTGAAAAAAATTTTTTTTTGGACTTAGTCATTTTTCGGGCGTTTATTCAGATTTTCAGATAGGGGAAATGGGAGTGAGCATTCCGATTTCAGTTCCAGAGCGATTCGCCCAATGAGTCCTTAATATTTAGTCGTTTTCAGCCAATTTTCTGGATTTTTGAAAATTTCACTTTTTTGTGAAAATATCCACTAAATGAGGGAATAATATGTGTGAGGGTACCCCAGGAGAGTTCCAAATGTGTGTGGGTAGAATATATATCCCACAGGGGTAAAATTGAAAAAAGTTGAAAAAAAATTTCTTTTGGACTTAGTAATTTTTCCGGCGTTCATCAGACTTTCAGATAGGGGAAATGTTAGTGAGTATTCCAATTTCAGTTCCAGAGCGATTCGCCCAATGAGTCCTTGATATTTAGACGTTTTCAGCCAATTTTCTGGATTTTTGAAAATTTCACTTTTTTGTGAAAATATCCACTAAATGAGGGAATAATATGTGTGAGGTTACCCCAGGAGAGTTCCAATGTGTGTGGGTAGAATATATATCCCACGGGGATAAAATTGAAAAAAGTTGAAAAAAAAATTTTTTTTGGACTTAGTAATTTTTCCGGCGTTTATCAGACTTTCAGATAGGGAAAATGTCAGTGAGCGTTCCGATTTCAGTTCCAGAGCGATTCGCCCAATGAGTCCTTGATATTTATTCGTTTTCAGCCAATTTTCTGGATTTTTGAAAATTTCACTTTTTTGTGAAAATATCCACTAAATGAGGGAATAATATGTGTGAGGGTACCCCAGGAGAGTTCCAAATGTGTGTGGGTAGAATATATATCCCACAGGGGTAAAATTGAAAAAAGTTGAAAAAAAATTTCTTTTGGACTTAGTAATTTTTCCGGCGTTCATCAGACTTTCAGATAGGGGAAATGTCAGTGAGTATTCCAATTTCAGTTCCAGAGCGATTCGCCCAATGAGTCCTTGATATTTAGACGTTTTCAGCCAATTTTCTGGATTTTTGAAAATTTCACTTTTTTGTGAAAATATCCAGTAAATGAGAGAATAATATGTGTGAGGGTACCCCAGGAGAGTTGCAAATGTGTGTGGGTAGAATATATATCCCACGGGGGTAAAATTGAAAAAAGTTGAAAAAAAATTTCTTTTGGACTTAGTAATTTTTCCGGCGTTCATCAGACTTTCAGATAGGGGAAATGTCAGTGAGCGTTCCGATTTCAGTTCCAGAGCGATTCGCCCAATGAGTCCTTGATATTTAGTCGTTTTCAGCCAATTTTCTGGATTTTTAAAAATTTCACTTTTTTGTGAAAATATCCACTAAATGAGGGAATAATATGTGTGAGGGTATCCCAGGAGAGTTCCAAATGTGTGTGGGTAGAATATATATCCCACGGGGGTAAAATTGAAAAAAGTTGAAAAAAAATTTTTTTTGGACTTAGTAATTTTTCGGGCATTTATTCAGACTTTCAGATAGGGGAAATGTGAGTGAGCATTCCGATTTCAGTTCCAGAGCGATTCGCCCAATGAGTCCTTAATATTTAGTCGTTTTCAGCCAATTTTCTGGATTTTTGAAAATTTTACTTTTTTGTGAAAATATCCACTAAATGAGGGAATAATATGTGTGAGGGTACCCCAGGAGAGTTCCAAATGTGTGTGGGTAGAATATATATCCAACGGGGGTCAAATTGAAAAAAGTTGAAAAAAAATTTTTTTTGGACTTAGTAATTTTTCCGGCGTTTATCAGACTTTCAGATAGGGGAAATGTCAGTGAGCGTTCCGATTTCAGTTCCTGAGCGATTCGCCCAATGAGTCCTTGATATTTAGACGTTTTCAGCCAATTGTCTGGATTTTTGAAAATTTCACTTTTTTGTGAAAATATCCACTAAATGAGGGAATAATATGTGTGAGGGTACCACAGGAGAGTTCCAAATGTGTGTGGGTAGAATATATATCCCACAGGGGTAAAATTGAAAAAAGTTGAAAAAAAATTTCTTTTGGACTTAGTAATTTTTCCGGCGTTCATCAGACTTTCAGATAGGGGAAATGTCAGTGAGTATTCCGATTTCAGTTCCAGAGCGATTCGCCCAATGAGTCCTTGATATTTATTCGTTTTCAGCCAATTTTCTGGATTTTTGAAAATTTCACTTTTTTGTGAAAATATCCAGTAAATGAGAGAATAATATGTGTGAGGGTACCCCAGGAGAGTTCCAAATGTGTGTGGGTAGAATATATATCCCACGGGGGTAAAATTGAAAAAAGTTGAAAAAATTTTTTTGGGGGAATTAGTCATTTTTCCGGCGTTTATCAGACTTTCAGATAGGGGAAATGTCAGTGAGCGTTCAGATTTAAGTTCCAGAGCGATTCGCCCAATGAGTCCTTGATATTTAGTCGTTTTCAGCCAATTTTCTGGATTTTTGAAAATTTCACTTTTTTGTGAAAATATCCACTAAATGAGGGAATAATATGTGTGAGGGTACCCCAGGAGAGTTCCAAATGTGTGTGGGTAGAATATATATCCCACAGGGGTAAAATTGAAAAAAGTTGAAAAAAAATTTCTTTTGGACTTAGTAATTTTTCCGGCGTTTATCAGACTTTCAGATAGGGAAAATGTCAGTGAGCGTTCCGATTTCAGTTCCAGAGCGATTCGCCCAATGAGTCCTTGATATTTATTCGTTTTCAGCCAATTTTCTGGATTTTTGAAAATTTCACTTTTTTGTGAAAATATCCACTAAATGAGGGAATAATATGTGTGAGGGTACCCCAGGAGAGTTCCAAATGTGTGTGGGTAGAATATATATCCCACAGGGGTAAAATTGAAAAAAGTTGAAAAAAAATTTCTTTTGGACTTAGTAATTTTTCCGGCGTTCATCAGACTTTCAGATAGGGGAAATGTCAGTGAGTATTCCAATTTCAGTTCCAGAGCGATTCGCCCAATGAGTCCTTGATATTTAGACGTTTTCAGCCAATTTTCTGGATTTTTGAAAATTTCACTTTTTTGTGAAAATATCCAGTAAATGAGAGAATAATATGTGTGAGGGTACCCCAGGAGAGTTGCAAATGTGTGTGGGTAGAATATATATCCCACAGGGGTAAAATTGAAAAAAGTTGAAAAAAAATTTCTTTTGGACTTAGTAATTTTTCCGGCGTTCATCAGACTTTCAGATAGGGGAAATGTCAGTGAGCGTTCCGATTTCAGTTCCAGAGCGATTCGCCCAATGAGTCCTTGATATTTAGTCGTTTTCAGACAATTTTCAGGATTTTTGAAAATTTCACTTTTTTGTGAAAATATCCACTAAATGAGGGAATAATATGTGTGAGGGTATCCCAGGAGAGTTCCAAATGTGTGTGGGTAGAATATATATACCACGGGGGTAAAATTGAAAAAAGTTGAAAAAAAATTTTTTTTGGACTTAGTCATTTTTCGGGCGTTTATTCAGATTTTCAGATAGGGGAAATGGGAGTGAGCATTCCGATTTCAGTTCCAGAGCGATTCGCCCAATGAGTCCTTAATATTTAGTCGTTTTCAGCCAATTTTCTGGATTTTTGAAAATTTCACTTTTTTGTGAAAATATCCACTAAATGAGGGAATAATATGTGTGAGGGTACCCCAGGAGAGTTCCAAATGTGTGTGGGTAGAATATATATCCCACAGGGGTAAAATTGAAAAAAGTTGAAAAAAAATTTCTTTTGGACTTAGTAATTTTTCCGGCGTTCATCAGACTTTCAGATAGGGGAAATGTTAGTGAGTATTCCAATTTCAGTTCCAGAGCGATTCGCCCAATGAGTCCTTGATATTTAGACGTTTTCAGCCAATTTTCTGGATTTTTGAAAATTTCACTTTTTTGTGAAAATATCCACTAAATGAGGGAATAATATGTGTGAGGTTACCCCAGGAGAGTTCCAATGTGTGTGGGTAGAATATATATCCCACGGGGATAAAATTGAAAAAAGTTGAAAAAAAAATTTTTTTTGGACTTAGTAATTTTTCCGGCGTTTATCAGACTTTCAGATAGGGAAAATGTCAGTGAGCGTTCCGATTTCAGTTCCAGAGCGATTCGCCCAATGAGTCCTTGATATTTATTCGTTTTCAGCCAATTTTCTGGATTTTTGAAAATTTCACTTTTTTGTGAAAATATCCACTAAATGAGGGAATAATATGTGTGAGGGTACCCCAGGAGAGTTCCAAATGTATGTGGGTAGAATATATATCCCACAGGGGTAAAATTGAAAAAAGTTGAAAAAAAATTTCTTTTGGACTTAGTAATTTTTCCGGCGTTCATCAGACTTTCAGATAGGGGAAATGTCAGTGAGTATTCCAATTTCAGTTCCAGAGCGATTCGCCCAATGAGTCCTTGATATTTAGACGTTTTCAGCCAATTTTCTGGATTTTTGAAAATTTCACTTTTTTGTGAAAATATCCAGTAAATGAGAGAATAATATGTGTGAGGGTACCCCAGGAGAGTTGCAAATGTGTGTGGGTAGAATATATATCCCACGGGGGTAAAATTGAAAAAAGTTGAAAAAAAATTTCTTTTGGACTTAGTAATTTTTCCGGCGTTCATCAGACTTTCAGATAGGGGAAATGTCAGTGAGCGTTCCGATTTCAGTTCCAGAGCGATTCGCCCAATGAGTCCTTGATATTTAGTCGTTTTCAGCCAATTTTCTGGATTTTTAAAAATTTCACTTTTTTGTGAAAATATCCACTAAATGAGGGAATAATATGTGTGAGGGTATCCCAGGAGAGTTCCAAATGTGTGTGGGTAGAATATATATCCCACGGGGGTAAAATTGAAAAAAGTTGAAAAAAAATTTTTTTTGGACTTAGTAATTTTTCGGGCATTTATTCAGACTTTCAGATAGGGGAAATGTGAGTGAGCATTCCGATTTCAGTTCCAGAGCGATTCGCCCAATGAGTCCTTAATATTTAGTCGTTTTCAGCCAATTTTCTGGATTTTTGAAAATTTTACTTTTTTGTGAAAATATCCACTAAATGAGGGAATAATATGTGTGAGGGTACCCCAGGAGAGTTCCAAATGTGTGTGGGTAGAATATATATCCAACGGGGGTCAAATTGAAAAAAGTTGAAAAAAAATTTTTTTTGGACTTAGTAATTTTTCCGGCGTTTATCAGACTTTCAGATAGGGGAAATGTCAGTGAGCGTTCCGATTTCAGTTCCTGAGCGATTCGCCCAATGAGTCCTTGATATTTAGACGTTTTCAGCCAATTGTCTGGATTTTTGAAAATTTCACTTTTTTGTGAAAATATCCACTAAATGAGGGAATAATATGTGTGAGGGTACCACAGGAGAGTTCCAAATGTGTGTGGGTAGAATATATATCCCACAGGGGTAAAATTGAAAAAAGTTGAAAAAAAATTTCTTTTGGACTTAGTAATTTTTCCGGCGTTCATCAGACTTTCAGATAGGGGAAATGTCAGTGAGTATTCCGATTTCAGTTCCAGAGCGATTCGCCCAATGAGTCCTTGATATTTATTCGTTTTCAGCCAATTTTCTGGATTTTTGAAAATTTCACTTTTTTGTGAAAATATCCAGTAAATGAGAGAATAATATGTGTGAGGGTACCCCAGGAGAGTTCCAAATGTGTGTGGGTAGAATATATATCCCACGGGGGTAAAATTGAAAAAAGTTGAAAAAATTTTTTTGGGGGAATTAGTCATTTTTCCGGCGTTTATCAGACTTTCAGATAGGGGAAATGTCAGTGAGCGTTCAGATTTAAGTTCCAGAGCGATTCGCCCAATGAGTCCTTGATATTTAGTCGTTTTCAGCCAATTTTCTGGATTTTTGAAAATTTCACTTTTTTGTGAAAATATCCACTAAATGAGGGAATAATATGTGTGAGGGTACCCCAGGAGAGTTCCAAATGTGTGTGGGTAGAATATATATCCCACAGGGGTAAAATTGAAAAAAGTTGAAAAAAAATTTCTTTTGGACTTAGTAATTTTTCCGGCGTTTATCAGACTTTCAGATAGGGAAAATGTCAGTGAGCGTTCCGATTTCAGTTCCAGAGCGATTCGCCCAATGAGTCCTTGATATTTATTCGTTTTCAGCCAATTTTCTGGATTTTTGAAAATTTCACTTTTTTGTGAAAATATCCACTAAATGAGGGAATAATATGTGTGAGGGTACCCCAGGAGAGTTCCAAATGTGTGTGGGTAGAATATATATCCCACAGGGGTAAAATTGAAAAAAGTTGAAAAAAAATTTCTTTTGGACTTAGTAATTTTTCCGGCGTTCATCAGACTTTCAGATAGGGGAAATGTCAGTGAGTATTCCAATTTCAGTTCCAGAGCGATTCGCCCAATGAGTCCTTGATATTTAGACGTTTTCAGCCAATTTTCTGGATTTTTGAAAATTTCACTTTTTTGTGAAAATATCCAGTAAATGAGAGAATAATATGTGTGAGGGTACCCCAGGAGAGTTGCAAATGTGTGTGGGTAGAATATATATCCCACAGGGGTAAAATTGAAAAAAGTTGAAAAAAAATTTCTTTTGGACTTAGTAATTTTTCCGGCGTTCATCAGACTTTCAGATAGGGGAAATGTCAGTGAGCGTTCCGATTTCAGTTCCAGAGCGATTCGCCCAATGAGTCCTTGATATTTAGTCGTTTTCAGACAATTTTCAGGATTTTTGAAAATTTCACTTTTTTGTGAAAATATCCACTAAATGAGGGAATAATATGTGTGAGGGTATCCCAGGAGAGTTCCAAATGTGTGTGGGTAGAATATATATACCACGGGGGTAAAATTGAAAAAAGTTGAAAAAAAATTTTTTTTGGACTTAGTCATTTTTCGGGCGTTTATTCAGATTTTCAGATAGGGGAAATGGGAGTGAGCATTCCGATTTCAGTTCCAGAGCGATTCGCCCAATGAGTCCTTAATATTTAGTCGTTTTCAGCCAATTTTCTGGATTTTTGAAAATTTCACTTTTTTGTGAAAATATCCACTAAATGAGGGAATAATATGTGTGAGGGTACCCCAGGAGAGTTCCAAATGTGTGTGGGTAGAATATATATCCCACAGGGGTAAAATTGAAAAAAGTTGAAAAAAAATTTCTTTTGGACTTAGTAATTTTTCCGGCGTTCATCAGACTTTCAGATAGGGGAAATGTTAGTGAGTATTCCAATTTCAGTTCCAGAGCGATTCGCCCAATGAGTCCTTGATATTTAGACGTTTTCAGCCAATTTTCTGGATTTTTGAAAATTTCACTTTTTTGTGAAAATATCCACTAAATGAGGGAATAATATGTGTGAGGTTACCCCAGGAGAGTTCCAATGTGTGTGGGTAGAATATATATCCCACGGGGATAAAATTGAAAAAAGTTGAAAAAAAAATTTTTTTTGGACTTAGTAATTTTTCCGGCGTTTATCAGACTTTCAGATAGGGAAAATGTCAGTGAGCGTTCCGATTTCAGTTCCAGAGCGATTCGCCCAATGAGTCCTTGATATTTATTCGTTTTCAGCCAATTTTCTGGATTTTTGAAAATTTCACTTTTTTGTGAAAATATCCACTAAATGAGGGAATAATATGTGTGAGGGTACCCCAGGAGAGTTCCAAATGTATGTGGGTAGAATATATATCCCACAGGGGTAAAATTGAAAAAAGTTGAAAAAAAATTTCTTTTGGACTTAGTAATTTTTCCGGCGTTCATCAGACTTTCAGATAGGGGAAATGTCAGTGAGTATTCCAATTTCAGTTCCAGAGCGATTCGCCCAATGAGTCCTTGATATTTAGACGTTTTCAGCCAATTTTCTGGATTTTTGAAAATTTCACTTTTTTGTGAAAATATCCAGTAAATGAGAGAATAATATGTGTGAGGGTACCCCAGGAGAGTTGCAAATGTGTGTGGGTAGAATATATATCCCACGGGGGTAAAATTGAAAAAAGTTGAAAAAAAATTTCTTTTGGACTTAGTAATTTTTCCGGCGTTCATCAGACTTTCAGATAGGGGAAATGTCAGTGAGCGTTCCGATTTCAGTTCCAGAGCGATTCGCCCAATGAGTCCTTGATATTTAGTCGTTTTCAGCCAATTTTCTGGATTTTTAAAAATTTCACTTTTTTGTGAAAATATCCACTAAATGAGGGAATAATATGTGTGAGGGTATCCCAGGAGAGTTCCAAATGTGTGTGGGTAGAATATATATCCCACGGGGGTAAAATTGAAAAAAGTTGAAAAAAAATTTTTTTTGGACTTAGTAATTTTTCGGGCATTTATTCAGACTTTCAGATAGGGGAAATGTGAGTGAGCATTCCGATTTCAGTTCCAGAGCGATTCGCCCAATGAGTCCTTAATATTTAGTCGTTTTCAGCCAATTTTCTGGATTTTTGAAAATTTTACTTTTTTGTGAAAATATCCACTAAATGAGGGAATAATATGTGTGAGGGTACCCCAGGAGAGTTCCAAATGTGTGTGGGTAGAATATATATCCAACGGGGGTCAAATTGAAAAAAGTTGAAAAAAAATTTTTTTTGGACTTAGTAATTTTTCCGGCGTTTATCAGACTTTCAGATAGGGGAAATGTCAGTGAGCGTTCCGATTTCAGTTCCTGAGCGATTCGCCCAATGAGTCCTTGATATTTAGACGTTTTCAGCCAATTGTCTGGATTTTTGAAAATTTCACTTTTTTGTGAAAATATCCACTAAATGAGGGAATAATATGTGTGAGGGTACCACAGGAGAGTTCCAAATGTGTGTGGGTAGAATATATATCCCACAGGGGTAAAATTGAAAAAAGTTGAAAAAAAATTTCTTTTGGACTTAGTAATTTTTCCGGCGTTCATCAGACTTTCAGATAGGGGAAATGTCAGTGAGTATTCCGATTTCAGTTCCAGAGCGATTCGCCCAATGAGTCCTTGATATTTATTCGTTTTCAGCCAATTTTCTGGATTTTTGAAAATTTCACTTTTTTGTGAAAATATCCAGTAAATGAGAGAATAATATGTGTGAGGGTACCCCAGGAGAGTTCCAAATGTGTGTGGGTAGAATATATATCCCACGGGGGTAAAATTGAAAAAAGTTGAAAAAATTTTTTTGGGGGAATTAGTCATTTTTCCGGCGTTTATCAGACTTTCAGATAGGGGAAATGTCAGTGAGCGTTCAGATTTAAGTTCCAGAGCGATTCGCCCAATGAGTCCTTGATATTTAGTCGTTTTCAGCCAATTTTCTGGATTTTTGAAAATTTCACTTTTTTGTGAAAATATCCACTAAATGAGGGAATAATATGTGTGAGGGTACCCCAGGAGAGTTCCAAATGTGTGTGGGTAGAATAAATATCCCACGGGGATAAAATTGAAAAAAGTTGAAAAAAAATTTCTTTTGGACTTAGTAATTTTTCCGGCGTTCATCAGACTTTCAGATAGGGGAAATGTCAGTGAGTATTCCAATTTCAGTTCCAGAGCGATTCGCCCAATGAGTCCTTGATATTTAGACGTTTTCAGCCAATTTTCTGGATTTTTGAAAATTTCACTTTTTTGTGAAAATATCCAGTAAATGAGAGAATAATATGTGTGAGGGTACCCCAGGAGAGTTGCAAATGTGTGTGGGTAGAATATATATCCCACGGGGGTAAAATTGAAAAAAGTTGAAAATAAATTTCTTTTGGACTTAGTAATTTTTCCGGCGTTCATCAGACTTTCAGATAGGGGAAATGTCAGTGAGTGTTCCGATTTCAGTTCCAGAGCGATTCGCCCAATGAGTCCTTGATATTTAGTCGTTTTCAGCCAATTTTCTGGATTTTTAAAAATTTCACTTTTTTGTGAAAATATCCACTAAATGAGGGAATAATATGTGTGAGGGTATCCCAGGAGAGTTCCAAATGTGTGTGGGTAGAATATATATCCCACAGGGGTAAAACTGAAAAAAGTTGAAAAAAAATTTTTTTTGGACTTAGTCATTTTTCAGGCGTTTATTCAGACTTTCAGATAGGGGAAATGGGAGTGAGCATTCCGATTTCAGTTCCAGAGCGATTCGCCCAATGAGTCCTTAATATTTAGTCGTTTTCAGCCAATTTTCTGGATTTTTGAAAATTTTTCTTTTTTGTGAAAATATCCACTAAATGAGGGAATAATATGTGTGAGGGTATCCCAGGAGAGTTCCAAATGTGTGTGGGTAGAATATATATCCCACGGGGATAAAATTGAAAAAAGTTGAAAAAAAAATTTTTTTTGGACTTAGTAATTTTTCCGGCGTTTATCAGACTTTCAGATAGGGAAAATGTCAGTGAGCGTTCCGATTTCAGTTCCAGAGCGATTCGCCCAATGAGTCCTTGATATTTATTCGTTTTCAGCCAATTTTCTGGATTTTTGAAAATTTCACTTTTTTGTGAAAATATCCACTAAATGAGGGAATAATATGTGTGAGGGTACCCCAGGAGAGTTCCAAATGTGTGTGGGTAGAATATATATCCCACAGGGGTAAAATTGAAAAAAGTTGAAAAAAAATTTCTTTTAGACTTAGTAATTTTTCCGGCGTTCATCAGACTTTCAGATAGGGGAAATGTGAGTGAGTATTCCAATTTCAGTTCCAGAGCGATTCGCCCAATGAGTCCTTGATATTTAGACGTTTTCAGCCAATTTTCTGGATTTTTGAAAATTTCACTTTTTTGTGAAAATATCCACTAAATGAGGGAATAATATGTGTGAGGGTACCCCAGGAGAGTTCCAAATGTGTGTGGGTAGAATATATATCCCACGGGGGTCAAATTGAAAAAAGTTGAAAAAAAATTTTTTTTGGACTTAGTAATTTTTCCGGCGTTTATCAGACTTTCAGATAGGGGAAATGTCAGTGAGCGTTCCTATTTCAGTTCCAGAGCGATTCGCCCAATGAGTCCTTGATATTTAGACGTTTTCAGCCAATTGTCTGGATTTTTGAAAATTTCACTTTTTTGTGAAAATATCCACTAAATGAGGGAATAATATGTGTGAGGGTACCCCAGGAGAGTTCCAAATGTGTGTGGGTAGAATATATATCCCACGGGGATAAAATTGAAAAAAGTTTAAAAAAAAAATTTTTTTGGACTTAGTAATTTTTCCGGCGTTTATCAGACTTTCAGATAGGGAAAATGTCAGTGAGCGTTCCGATTTCAGTTCCAGAGCGATTCGCCCAATGAGTCCTTGATATTTAGTCGTTTTCAGCCAATTTTCTGGATTTTTGAAAATTTCACTTTTTTGTGAAAATATCCACTAAATGAGGGAATAATATGTGTGAGGGTACCCCAGGAGAGTTCCAAATGTGTGTGGGTAGAATAAATATCCCACGGGGATAAAATTGAAGAAAGTTGAAAAAAAAATTCTTTTGGACTTAGTAATTTTTCCGGCGTTCATCAGACTTTCAGATAGGGGAAATGTCAGTGAGTATTCCAATTTCAGTTCCAGAGCGATTCGCCCAATGAGTCCTTGATATTTAGACGTTTTCAGCCAATTTTCTGGATTTTTGAAAATTTCACTTTTTTGTGAAATTATCCAGTAAATGAGAGAATAATATGTGTGAGGGTACCCCAGGAGAGTTGCAAATGTGTGTGGGTAGAATATATATCCCACGGGGGTAAAATTGAAAAAAGTTGAAAATAAATTTCTTTTGGACTTAGTAATTTTTCCGGCGTTCATCAGACTTTCAGATAGGGGAAATGTCAGTGAGTGTTCCGATTTCAGTTCCAGAGCGATTCGCCCAATGAGTCCTTGATATTTATTCGTTTTCAGCCAATTTTCTGGATTTTTAAAAATTTCACTTTTTTGTGAAAATATCCACTAAATGAGGGAATAATATGTGTGAGGGTACCCCAGGAGAGTTCCAAGTGTGTGTGGGTAGAATATATATCCCACAGGGGTAAAATTGAAAAAAGTTGAAAAAAAATTTCTTTTGGAATTAGTAATTTTTCCGGCGTTCATCAGACTTTCAGATAGGGGAAATGTCAGTGAGCGTTCCGATTTCAGTTCCAGAGCGATTCGCCCAATGAGTCCTTGATATTTAGTCGTTTTCAGCCAATTTTCTGGATTTTTGAAAATTTCACTTTTTTGTGAAAATATCCACTAAATGAGGGAATAATATGTGTGAGGGTACCCCAGGAGAGTTCCAAATGTGTGTGGGTAGAATAAATATCCCACGGGGATAAAATTGAAGAAAGTTGAAAAAAAAATTCTTTTGGACTTAGTAATTTTTCCGGCGTTCATCAGACTTTCAGATAGGGGAAATGTCAGTGAGTATTCCAATTTCAGTTCCAGAGCGATTCGCCCAATGAGTCCTTGATATTTAGACGTTTTCAGCCAATTTTCTGGATTTTTGAAAATTTCACTTTTTTGTGAAATTATCCAGTAAATGAGAGAATAATATGTGTGAGGGTACCCCAGGAGAGTTGCAAATGTGTGTGGGTAGAATATATATCCCACGGGGGTAAAATTGAAAAAAGTTGAAAATAAATTTCTTTTGGACTTAGTAATTTTTCCGGCGTTCATCAGACTTTCAGATAGGGGAAATGTCAGTGAGTGTTCCGATTTCAGTTCCAGAGCGATTCGCCCAATGAGTCCTTGATATTTATTCGTTTTCAGCCAATTTTCTGGATTTTTAAAAATTTCACTTTTTTGTGAAAATATCCACTAAATGAGGGAATAATATGTGTGAGGGTACCCCAGGAGAGTTCCAAGTGTGTGTGGGTAGAATATATATCCCACAGGGGTAAAATTGAAAAAAGTTGAAAAAAAATTTCTTTTGGAATTAGTAATTTTTCCGGCGTTCATCAGACTTTCAGATAGGGGAAATGTCAGTGAGCGTTCCGATTTCAGTTCCAGAGCGATTCGCCCAATGAGTCCTTGATATTTAGTCGTTTTCAGCCAATTTTCTGGATTTTTAAAAATTTCACTTTTTTGTGAAAATATCCACTAAATGAGGGAATAATATGTGTGAGGGTATCCCAGGAGAGTTCCAAATGTGTGTGGGTAGAATATATATCCCACGGGGGTAAAATTGAAAAAAGTTGAAAAAAAATTTTTTTTGGACTTAGTAATTTTTCGGGCGTTTATTCAGACTTTCAGATAGGGGAAATGTGAGTGAGCATTCCGATTTCAGTTCCAGAGCGATTCGCCCAATGAGTCCTTAATATTTAGTCGTTTTCAGCCAATTTTCTGGATTTTTGAAAATTTTACTTTTTTGTGAAAATATCCACTAAATGAGGGAATAATATGTGTGAGGGTACCCCAGGAGAGTTCCAAATGTGTGTGGGTAGAATATATATCCAACGGGGGTCAAATTGAAAAAAGTTGAAAAAAAATTTTTTTTGGACTTAGTAATTTTTCCGGCGTTTATCAGACTTTCAGATAGGGGAAATGTCAGTGAGCGTTCCGATTTCAGTTCCAGAGCGATTCGCCCAATGAGTCCTTGATATTTAGACGTTTTCAGCCAATTGTCTGGATTTTTGAAAATTTCACTTTTTTGTGAAAATATCCACTAAATGAGGGAATAATATGTGTGAGGGTACCCCAGGAGAGCTCCAAATGTGTGTGGGTAGAATATATATCCCACGGGGGTCAAATTGAAAAAAGTTGAAAAAAAATTTTTTTTGGACTTAGTAATTTTTCCGGCGTTTATCAGACTTTCAGATAGGGGAAATGTCAGTGAGCGTTCCGATTTCAGTTCCAGAGCGATTCACCCAATGAGTCCTTGATATTTAGATGTTTTCAGCCAATTGTCTGGATTTTTGAAAATTTCACTTTTTTGTGAAAATATCCACTAAATGAGGGAATAATATGTGTGAGGGTACCCCAGGAGAGTTCCAAATGTGTGTGGGTAGAATATATATCCCACGGGGATAAAATTGAAAAAAGTTGAAAAAAAATTTTTTTTTGGACTTAGTAATTTTTCCGGCGTTTATCAGACTTTCAGATAGGGAAAATGTCAGTGAGCGTTCCGATTTCAGTTCCAGAGCGATTCGCCCAATGAGTCCTTGATATTTATTCGTTTTCAGCCAATTTTCTGGATTTTTGAAAATTTCACTTTTTTGTGAAAATATCCACTAAATGAGGGAATAATATGTGTGAGGGTACCCCAGGAGAGTTCCAAATGTGTGTGGGTAGAATATATATCCCACAGGGGTAAAATTGAAAAAAGTTGAAAAAAAATTTCTTTTGGACTTAGTAATTTTTCCGGCGTTTATCAGACTTTCAGATAGGGAAAATGTCAGTGAGCGTTCCGATTTCAGTTCCAGAGCGATTCGCCCAATGAGTCCTTGATATTTATTCGTTTTCAGCCAATTTTCTGGATTTTTGAAAATTTCACTTTTTTGTGAAAATATCCACTAAATGAGGGAATAATATGTGTGAGGGTACCCCAGGAGAGTTCCAAATGTGTGTGGGTAGAATATATATCCCACAGGGGTAAAATTGAAAAAAGTTGAAAAAAAATTTCTTTTGGACTTAGTAATTTTTCCGGCGTTCATCAGACTTTCAGATAGGGGAAATGTCAGTGAGTATTCCAATTTCAGTTCCAGAGCGATTCGCCCAATGAGTCCTTGATATTTAGACGTTTTCAGCCAATTTTCTGGATTTTTGAAAATTTCACTTTTTTGTGAAAATATCCAGTAAATGAGAGAATAATATGTGTGAGGGTACCCCAGGAGAGTTGCAAATGTGTGTGGGTAGAATATATATCCCACAGGGGTAAAATTGAAAAAAGTTGAAAAAAAATTTCTTTTGGACTTAGTCATTTTTCCGGCGTTCATCAGACTTTCAGATAGGGGAAATGTCAGTGAGCGTTCCGATTTCAGTTCCAGAGCGATTCGCCCAATGAGTCCTTGATATTTAGTCGTTTTCAGACAATTTTCTGGATTTTTAAAAATTTCACTTTTTTGTGAAAATATCCACTAAATGAGGGAATAATATGTGTGAGGGTATCCCAGGAGAGTTCCAAATGTGTGTGGGTAGAATATATATCCCACGGGGGGTAAAATTGAAAAAAGTTGAAAAAAAATTTTTTTTGGACTTAGTAATTTTTCGGGCGTTTATTCAGACTTTCAGATAGGGGAAATGTGAGTGAGCATTCCGATTTCAGTTCCAGAGTGATTCGCCCAATGAGTCCTTAATATTTAGTCGTTTTCACCCAATTTTCTGGATTTTTGAAAATTTAACTTTTTTGTGAAAATATCCACTAAATGAGGGAATAATATGTGTGAGGGTACCCCAGGAGAGTTCCAAATGTGTGTGGGTAGAATATATATCCCACGGGGGTCAAATTGAAAAAAGTTGAAAAAAAATTTTTTTTGGACTTAGTCATTTTTCCGGCGTTTATCAGACTTTCAGATAGGGGAAATGTCAGTGAGCGTTCTGATTTCAGTTCCAGAGCGATTCGCCCAATGAGTCCTTGATATTTAGTCGTTTTCAGCCAATTTTCAGGATTTTTGAAAATTTTACTTTTTTGTGAAAATATCCACTAAATGAGGGAATAATATGTGTGAGGGTACCCCAGGAGAGCTCCAAATGTGTGTGGGTAGAATATATATCCCACGGGGGTCAAATTGAAAAAAGTTGAAAAAAAATTTTTTTTGGACTTAGTCATTTTTCCGGCGTTTATCAGACTTTCAGATAGGGGAAATGTCAGTGAGCGTTCCGATTTCAGTTCCAGAGCGATTCACCCAATGAGTCCTTGATATTTAGACGTTTTCAGCCAATTGTCTGGATTTTTGAAAATTTCACTTTTTTGTGAAAATATCCACTAAATGAGGGAATAATATGTGTGAGGGTACCCCAGGAGAGTTCCAAATGTGTGTGGGTAGAATATATATCCCACGGGGATAAAATTGAAAAAAGTTGAAAAAAAATTTTTTTTTGGACTTAGTAATTTTTCCGGCGTTTATCAGACTTTCAGATAGGGAAAATATCAGTGAGCGTTCCGATTTCAGTTCCAGAGCGATTCGCCCAATGAGTCCTTGATATTTATTCGTTTTCAGCCAATTTTCTGGATTTTTGAAAATTTCACTTTTTTGTGAAAATATCCACTAAATGAGGGAATAATATGTGTGAGGGTACCCCAGGAGAGTTCCAAATGTGTGTGGGTAGAATATATATCCCACAGGGGTAAAATTGAAAAAAGTTGAAAAAAAATTTCTTTTGGACTTAGTAATTTTTCCGGCGTTTATCAGACTTTCAGATAGGGAAAATGTCAGTGAGCGTTCCGATTTCAGTTCCAGAGCGATTCGCCCAATGAGTCCTTGATATTTAGTCGTTTTCAGACAATTTTCTGGATTTTTAAAAATTTCACTTTTTTGTGAAAATATCCACTAAATGAGGGAATAATATGTGTGAGGGTATCCCAGGAGAGTTCCAAATGTGTGTGGGTAGAATATATATCCCACGGGGGTAAAATTGAAAAAAGTTGAAAAAAAATTTTTTTTGGACTTAGTAATTTTTCGGGCGTTTATTCAGACTTTCAGATAGGGGAAATGTGAGTGAGCATTCCGATTTCAGTTCCAGAGTGATTCGCCCAATGAGTCCTTAATATTTAGTCGTTTTCAGCCAATTTTCTGGATTTTTGAAAATTTAACTTTTTTGTGAAAATATCCACTAAATGAGGGAATAATATGTGTGAGGGTACCCCAGGAGAGTTCCAAATGTGTGTGGGTAGAATATATATCCCACGGGGGTCAAATTGAAAAAAGTTGAAAAAAAATTTTTTTTGGACTTAGTCATTTTTCCGGCGTTTATCAGACTTTCAGATAGGGGAAATGTCAGTGAGCGTTCTGATTTCAGTTCCAGAGCGATTCGCCCAATGAGTCCTTGATATTTAGTCGTTTTCAGCCAATTTTCAGGATTTTTGAAAATTTCACTTTTTTGTGAAAATATCCACTAAATGAGGGAATAATATGTGTGAGGGTATCCCAGGAGAGTTCCAAATGTGTGTGGGTAGAATATATATCCCACGGGGGTAAAATTGAAAAAAGTTGAAAAAAAATTTTTTTTGGACTTAGTCATTTTTCGGGCGTTTATTCAGATTTTCAGATAGGGGAAATGGGAGTGAGCATTCCGATTTCAGTTCCAGAGCGATTCGCCCAATGAGTCCTTAATATTTATTCGTTTTCAGCCAATTTTCTGGATTTTTGAAAATTTCACTTTTTTGTGAAAATATCCACTAAATGAGGGAATAATATGTGTGAGGGTACCCCAGGAGAGTTCCAAATGTGTGTGGGTAGAATATATATCCCACAGGGGTAAAATTGAAAAAAGTTGAAAAAAAATTTCTTTTGGACTTAGTAATTTTTCCGGCGTTCATCAGACTTTCAGATAGGGGAAATGTCAGTGAGTATTCCAATTTCAGTTCCAGAGCCATTCGCCCAATGAGTCCTTGATATTTAGTCGTTTTCAGCCAATTTTCAGGATTTTTGAAAATTTCACTTTTTTGTGAAAATATCCACTAAATGAGGGAATAATATGTGTGAGGGTATCCCAGGAGAGTTCCAAATGTGTGTGGGTAGAATATATATCCCACGGGGGTAAAATTGAAAAAAGTTGAAAAAAAATTTTTTTTGGACTTAGTCATTTTTCGGGCGTTTATTCAGATTTTCAGATAGGGGAAATGGGAGTGAGCATTCCGATTTCAGTTCCAGAGCGATTCGCCCAATGAGTCCTTAATATTTATTCGTTTTCAGCCAATTTTCTGGATTTTTGAAAATTTCACTTTTTTGTGAAAATATCCACTAAATGAGGGAATAATATGTGTGAGGGTACCCCAGGAGAGTTCCAAATGTGTGTGGGTAGAATATATATCCCACAGGGGTAAAATTGAAAAAAGTTGAAAAAAAATTTCTTTTGGACTTAGTAATTTTTCCGGCGTTCATCAGACTTTCAGATAGGGGAAATGTCAGTGAGTATTCCAATTTCAGTTCCAGAGCCATTCGCCCAATGAGTCCTTGATATTTAGACGTTTTCAGCCAATTTTCTGGATTTTTGAAAATTTCACTTTTTTGTGAAAATATCCAGTAAATGAGAGAATAATATGTGTGAGGGTACCCCAGGAGAGTTGCAAATGTGTGTGGGTAGAATATATATCCCACGGGGGTAAAATTGAAAAAAGTTGAAAAAAAATTTCTTTTGGACTTAGTAATTTTTCCGGCGTTCATCAGACTTTCAGATAGGGGAAATGTCAGTGAGCGTTCCGATTTCAGTTCCAGAGCGATTCGCCCAATGAGTCCTTGATATTTAGTCGTTTTCAGCCAATTTTCTGGATTTTTAAAAATTTCACTTTTTTGTGAAAATATCCACTAAATGAGGGAATAATATGTGTGAGGGTACCCCAGGAGAGTTCCAAGTGTGTGTGGGTAGAATATATATCCCACAGGGGTAAAATTGAAAAAAGTTGAAAAAAAATTTCTTTTGGACTTAGTAATTTTTCCGGCGTTCATCAGACTTTCAGATAGGGGAAATGTCAGTGAGTATTCCAATTTCAGTTCCAGAGCGATTCGCCCAATGTGTCGTTGATATTTAGACGTTTTCAGCCAATTTTCTGGATTTTTGAAAATTTCATTTTTTTCTGAAAATATCCAGTAAATGAGAGAATAATATGTGTGAGGGTACCCCAGGAGAGTTGCAAATGTGTGTGGGTAGAATATATATCCCACGGGGGTAAAATTGAAAAAAGTTGAAAAAAAATTTCTTTTGGAATTAGTAATTTTTCCGGCGTTCATCAGACTTTCAGATAGGGGAAATGTCAGTGAGCGTTCCGATTTCAGTTCCAGAGCGATTCGCCAAATGAGTCCTTGATACTTAGTCGTTTTCAGCCAATTTTCTGGATTTTTAAAAATTTCACTTTTTTGTGAAAATATCCACTAAATGAGGGAATAATATGTGTGAGGGTATCCCAGGAGAGTTCCAAATGTGTGTGGGTAGAATATATATCCCACGGGGGTAAAATTGAAAAAAGTTTAAAAAAAATTTTTTTTGGACTTAGTAATTTTTCGGGCGTTTATTCAGACTTTCAGATAGGGGAAATGTGAGTGAGCATTCCGATTTCAGTTCCAGAGCGATTCGCCCAATGAGTCCTTAATATTTAGTCGTTTTCAGCCAATTTTCTGGATTTTTGAAAATTTTACTTTTTTGTGAAAATATCCACTAAATGAGGGAATAATATGTGTGAGGGTACCCCAGGAGAGTTCCAAATGTGTGTGGGTAGAATATATATCCAACGGGGGTCAAATTGAAAAAAGTTGAAAAAAAATTTCTTTTGGACTTAGTAATTTTTCCGGCGTTTATCAGACTTTCAGATAGGGGAAATGTCAGTGAGCGTTCCGATTTCAGTTCCAGAGCGATTCGCCCAATGAGTCCTTGATATTTAGACGTTTTCAGCCAATTGTCTGGATTTTTGAAAATTTCACTTTTTTGTGAAAATATCCACTAAATGAGGGAATAATATGTGTGAGGGTACCCCAGGAGAGTTCCAAATGTGTGTGGGCAGAATTTATATCCCACGGGGGTAAAATTGAAAAAAGTTGAAAAAAAATTTTTTTGGGACTTAGTCATTTTTCCGGCGTTTATCAGACTTTCAGATAGGGGAAATGTGAGTGAGCGTTCCGATTTCAGTTCCAGAGCGATTCGCCCAATGAGTCCTTAATATTTAGTCGTTTTCAGCCAATTTTCTGGATTTTTGAAAATTTTACTTTTTTGTGAAAATATCCACTAAATGAGGGAATAATATGTGTGAGGGTACCCCAGGAGAGCTCCAAATGTGTGTGGGTAGAATATATATCCCACGGGGGTCAAATTGAAAAAAGTTGAAAAAAAATTTTTTTTGGACTTAGTCATTTTTCCGGCGTTTATCAGACTTTCAGATAGGGAAAATGTCAGTGAGCGTTCCGATTTCAGTTCCAGAGCGATTCGCCCAATGAGTCCTTGATATTTATTCGTTTTCAGCCAATTTTCTGGATTTTTGAAAATTTCACTTTTTTGTGAAAATATCCACTAAATGAGGGAATAATATGTGTGAGGGTACCCCAGGAGAGTTCCAAATGTGTGTGGGTAGAATATATATCCCACAGGGGTAAAATTGAAAAAAGTTGAAAAAAAATTTCTTTTGGACTTAGTAATTTTTCCGGCGTTTATCAGACTTTCAGATAGGGAAAATGTCAGTGAGCGTTCCGATTTCAGTTCCAGAGCGATTCGCCCAATGAGTCCTTGATATTTATTCGTTTTCAGCCAATTTTCTGGATTTTTGAAAATTTCACTTTTTTGTGAAAATATCCACTAAATGAGGGAATAATATGTGTGAGGGTACCCCAGGAGAGTTGCAAATGTGTGTGGGTAGAATATATATCCCACAGGGGTAAAATTGAAAAAAGTTGAAAAAAAATTTCTTTTGGACTTAGTAATTTTTCCGGCGTTCATCAGACTTTCAGATAGGGGAAATGTCAGTGAGCGTTCCGATTTCAGTTCCAGAGCGATTCGCCCAATGAGTCCTTGATATTTAGTCGTTTTCAGACAATTTTCTGGATTTTTAAAAATTTCACTTTTTTGTGAAAATATCCACTAAATGAGGGAATAATATGTGTGAGGGTATCCCAGGAGAGTTCCAAATGTGTGTGGGTAGAATATATATCCCACGGGGGTAAAATTGAAAAAAGTTGAAAAAAAATTTTTTTTTCACTTAGTAATTTTTCGGGCGTTTATTCAGACTTTCAGATAGGGGAAATGTGAGTGAGCATTCCGATTTCAGTTCCAGAGTGATTCGCCCAATGAGTCCTTAATATTTAGTCGTTTTCAGCCAATTTTCTGGATTTTTGAAAATTTAACTTTTTTGTGAAAATATCCACTAAATGAGGGAATAATATGTGTGAGGGTACCCCAGGAGAGTTCCAAATGTGTGTGGGTAGAATATATATCCCACGGGGGTCAAATTGAAAAAAGTTGAAAAAAAATTTTTTTTGGACTTAGTCATTTTTCCGGCGTTTATCAGACTTTCAGATAGGGGAAATGTCAGTGAGCGTTCTGATTTCAGTTCCAGAGCGATTCGCCCAATGAGTCCTTGATATTTAGTCGTTTTCAGCCAATTTTCAGGATTTTTGAAAATTTCACTTTTTTGTGAAAATATCCACTAAATGAGGGAATAATATGTGTGAGGGTATCCCAGGAGAGTTCCAAATGTGTGTGGGTAGAATATATATCCCACGGGGGTAAAATTGAAAAAAGTTGAAAAAAAATTTTTTTTGGACTTAGTCATTTTTCGGGCGTTTATTCAGATTTTCAGATAGGGGAAATGGGAGTGAGCATTCCGATTTCAGTTCCAGAGCGATTCGCCCAATGAGTCCTTAATATTTATTCGTTTTCAGCCAATTTTCTGGATTTTTGAAAATTTCACTTTTTTGTGAAAATATCCACTAAATGAGGGAATAATATGTGTGAGGGTACCCCAGGAGAGTTCCAAATGTGTGTGGGTAGAATATATATCCCACAGGGGTAAAATTGAAAAAAGTTGAAAAAAAATTTCTTTTGGACTTAGTAATTTTTCCGGCGTTCATCAGACTTTCAGATAGGGGAAATGTCAGTGAGCGTTCCGATTTCAGTTCCAGAGCGATTCGCCCAATGAGTCCTTGATATTTAGTCGTTTTCAGCCAATTTTCTGGATTTTTAAAAATTTCACTTTTTTGTGAAAATATCCACTAAATGAGGGAATAATATGTGTGAGGGTATCCCAGGAGAGTTCCAAATGTGTGTGGGTAGAATATATGTCCCACGGGGGTAAAATTGAAAAAAGTTGAAAAAAAATTTTTTTTGGACTTAGTAATTTTTCGGGCATTTATTCAGACTTTCAGATAGGGGAAATGTGAGTGAGCATTCCGATTTCAGTTCCAGAGCGTTTCGCCCAATGAGTCCTTAATATTTAGTCGTTTTCAGCCAATTTTCTGGATTTTTGAAAATTTTACTTTTTTGTGAAAATATCCACTAAATGAGGGAATAATATGTGTGAGGGTACCCCAGGAGAGTTCCAAATGTGTGTGGGTAGAATATATATCCAACGGGGGTCAAATTGAAAAAAGTTGAAAAAAAATTTTTTTTGGACTTAGTAATTTTTCCGGCGTTTATCAGACTTTCAGATAGGGGAAATGTCAGTGAGCGTTCCGATTTCAGTTCCAGAGCGATTCGCCCAATGAGTCCTTGATATTTAGACGTTTTCAGCCAATTGTCTGGATTTTTGAAAATTTCACTTTTTTGTGAAAATATCCACTAAATGAGGGAATAATATGTGTGAGGGTACCCCAGGAGAGTTCCAAATGTGTGTGGGTAGAATATATATCCCACAGGGGTAAAATTGAAAAAAGTTGAAAAAAAATTTCTTTTGGACTTAGTAATTTTTCCGGCGTTCATCAGACTTTCAGATAGGGGAAATGTCAGTGAGTATTCCGATTTCAGTTCCAGAGCGATTCGCCCAATGAGTCCTTGATATTTATTCGTTTTCAGCCAATTTTCTGGATTTTTGAAAATTTCACTTTTTTGTGAAAATATCCAGTAAATGAGAGAATAATATGTGTGAGGGTACCCCAGGAGAGTTGCAAATGTGTGTGGGTAGAATATATATCCCACGGGGGTAAAATTGAAAAAAGTTGAAAAAAAATTTTTTTTGGACTTAGTAATTTTTCGGGCGTTTATTCAGACTTTCAGATAGGGGAAATGTGAGTGAGCATTCCGATTTCAGTTCCAGAGCGATTCGCCCAATGAGTCCTTGATATTTAGACGTTTTCAGCCAATTGTCTGGATTTTTGAAAATTTCACTTTTTTGTGAAAATATCCACTAAATGAGGGAATAATATGTGTGAGGGTACCCCAGGAGAGTTCCAAATGTGTGTGGGCAGAATATATATCCCACGGGGGTAAAATTGAAAAAAGTTGAAAAAAAATTTTTTTGGGACTTAGTCATTTTTCCGGCGTTTATCAGACTTTCAGATAGGGGAAATGTGAGTGAGCGTTCCGATTTCAGTTCCAGAGCGATTCGCCCAATGAGTCCTTAATATTTAGTCGTTTTCAGCCAATTTTCTGGATTTTTGAAAATTTTACTTTTTTGTGAAAATATCCACTAAATGAGGGAATAATATGTGTGAGGGTACCCCAGGAGAGCTCCAAATGTGTGTGGGTAGAATATATATCCCACGGGGGTCAAATTGAAAAAAGTTGAAAAAAAATTTTTTTTGGACTTAGTCATTTTTCCGTCGTTTATCAGACTTTCAGATAGGGGAAATGTCAGTGAGCGTTCCGATTTCAGTTCCAGAGCGATTCACCCAATGAGTCCTTGATATTTAGACGTTTTCAGCCAATTGTCTGGATTTTTGAAAATTTCACTTTTTTGTGAAAATATCCACTAAATGAGGGAATAATATGTGTGAGGGTACCCCAGGAGAGTTGCAAATGTGTGTGGGTAGAATATATATCCCACGGGGGTAAAATTGAAAAAAGTTGAAAAAAAATTTCTTTTGGACTTAGTAATTTTTCCGGCGTTCATCAGACTTTCAGATAGGGGAAATGTCAGTGAGCGTTCCGATTTCAGTTCCAGAGCGATTCGCCCAATGAGTCCTTGATATTTAGTCGTTTTCAGCCAATTTTCTGGATTTTTAAAAATTTCACTTTTTTGTGAAAATATCCACTAAATGAGGGAATAATATGTGTGAGGGTATCCCAGGAGAGTTCCAAATGTGTGTGGGTAGAATATATGTCCCACGGGGGTAAAATTGAAAAAAGTTGAAAAAAAATTTTTTTTGGACTTAGTAATTTTTCGGGCGTTTATTCAGACTTTCAGATAGGGGAAATGTGAGTGAGCATTCCGATTTCAGTTCCAGAGCGTTTCGCCCAATGAGTCCTTAATATTTAGTCGTTTTCAGCCAATTTTCTGGATTTTTGAAAATTTTACTTTTTTGTGAAAATATCCACTAAATGAGGGAATAATATGTGTGAGGGTACCCCAGGAGAGTTCCAAATGTGTGTGGGTAGAATATATATCCAACGGGGGTCAAATTGAAAAAAGTTGAAAAAAAATTTTTTTTGGACTTAGTAATTTTTCCGGCGTTTATCAGACTTTCAGATAGGGGAAATGTCAGTGAGCGTTCCGATTTCAGTTCCAGAGCGATTCGCCCAATGAGTCCTTGATATTTAGACGTTTTCAGCCAATTGTCTGGATTTTTGAAAATTTCACTTTTTTGTGAAAATATCCACTAAATGAGGGAATAATATGTGTGAGGGTACCCCAGGAGAGTTCCAAATGTGTGTGGGTAGAATATATATCCCACAGGGGTAAAATTGAAAAAAGTTGAAAAAAAATTTCTTTTGGACTTAGTAATTTTTCCGGCGTTCATCAGACTTTCAGATAGGGGAAATGTCAGTGAGTATTCCGATTTCAGTTCCAGAGCGATTCGCCCAATGAGTCCTTGATATTTATTCGTTTTCAGCCAATTTTCTGGATTTTTGAAAATTTCACTTTTTTGTGAAAATATCCAGTAAATGAGAGAATAATATGTGTGAGGGTACCCCAGGAGAGTTGCAAATGTGTGTGGGTAGAATATATATCCCACGGGGGTAAAATTGAAAAAAGTTGAAAAAAAATTTTTTTTGGACTTAGTAATTTTTCGGGCGTTTATTCAGACTTTCAGATAGGGGAAATGTGAGTGAGCATTCCGATTTCAGTTCCAGAGCGATTCGCCCAATGCGTCCTTAATATTTAGTCGTTTTCAGCCAATTTTCTGGATTTTTGAAAATTTCACTTTTTTGTGAAAATATCCACTAAATGAGGGAATAATATGTGTGAGGGTACCCCAGGAGAGTTCCAAATGTGTGTGGGTAGAATATATATCCCACGGGGGTCAAATTGAAAAAAGTTGAAAAAAAATTTTTTTGGGACTTAGTAATTTTTCCGGCGTTTATCAGACTTTCAGATAGGGGAAATGTCAGTGAGCGTTCCGATTTCAGTTCCAGAGCGATTCGCCCAATGAGTCCTTGATATTTAGTCGTTTTCAGCCAATTTTCTGGATTTTTAAAAATTTCACTTTTTTGTGAAAATATCCACTAAATGAGGGAATAATATGTGTGAGGGTATCCCAGGAGAGTTCCAAATGTGTGTGGGTAGAATATATGTCCCACGGGGGTAAAATTGAAAAAAGTTGAAAAAAAATTTTTTTTGGACTTAGTAATTTTTCGGGCGTTTATTCAGACTTTCAGATAGGGGAAATGTGAGTGAGCATTCCGATTTCAGTTCCAGAGCGTTTCGCCCAATGAGTCATTGATATTTAGACGTTTTCAGCCAATTGTCTGGATTTTTGAAAATTTCACTTTTTTGTGAAAATATCCACTAAATGAGGGAATAATATGTGTGAGGGTACCCCAGGAGAGTTCCAAATGTGTGTGGGTAGAATATATATCCCACAGGGGTAAAATTGAAAAAAGTTGAAAAAAAATTTCTTTTGGACTTAGTAATTTTTCCGGCGTTCATCAGACTTTCAGATAGGGGAAATGTCAGTGAGTATTCCGATTTCAGTTCCAGAGCGATTCGCCCAATGAGTCCTTGATATTTATTCGTTTTCAGCCAATTTTCTGGATTTTTGAAAATTTCACTTTTTTGTGAAAATATCCACTAAATGAGGGAATAATATGTGTGAGGGTACCCCAGGAGAGCGCCAAATGTGTGTGGGTAGAATATATATCCCACGGGGGTCAAATTGAAAAAAGTTGAAAAAAAATTTTTTTTGGACTTAGTCATTTTTCCGTCGTTTATCAGACTTTCAGATAGGGGAAATGTCAGTGAGCGTTCCGATTTCAGTTCCAGAGCGATTCACCCAATGAGTCCTTGATATTTAGACGTTTTCAGCCAATTGTCTGGATTTTTGAAAATTTCACTTTTTTGTGAAAATATCCACTAAATGAGGGAATAATATGTGTGAGGGTATCCCAGGAGAGTTCCAAATGTGTGTGGGTAGAATATATATCCCACGGGGCTAAAATTGAAAAAAGTTGAAAAAAAATTTTTTTTGGACTTAGTAATTTTTCGGGCGTTTATTCAGACTTTCAGATAGGGGAAATGTGAGTGAGCATTCCGATTTCAGTTCCAGAGTGATTCGCCCAATGAGTCCTTAATATTTAGTCGTTTTCAGCCAATTTTCTGGATTTTTGAAAATTTAACTTTTTTGTGAAAATATCCACTAAATGAGGGAATAATATGTGTGAGGGTACCCCAGGAGAGTTCCAAATGTGTGTGGGTAGAATATATATCCCACGGGGGTCAAATTGAAAAAAGTTGAAAAAAAATTTTTTTTGGACTTAGTCATTTTTCCGGCGTTTATCAGACTTTCAGATAGGGGAAATGTCAGTGAGCGTTCTGATTTCAGTTCCAGAGCGATTCGCCCAATGAGTCCTTGATATTTAGTCGTTTTCAGCCAATTTTCAGGATTTTTGAAAATTTCACTTTTTTGTGAAAATATCCAGTAAATGAGAGAATAATATGTGTGAGGGTACCCCAGGAGAGTTGCAAATGTGTGTGGGTAGAATATATATCCCACGGGGGTAAAATTGAAAAAAAATTTTTTTTGGACTTAGTAATTTTTCGGGCGTTTATTCAGACTTTCAGATAGGGGAAATGTGAGTGAGCATTCCGATTTCAGTTCCAGAGCGATTCGCCCAATGCGTCCTTAATATTTAGTCGTTTTCAGCCAATTTTCTGGATTTTTGAAAATTTCACTTTTTTGTGAAAATATCCACTAAATGAGGGAATAATATGTGTGAGGGTACCCCAGGAGAGTTCCAAATGTGTGTGGGTAGAATATATATCCCACGGGGGTCAAATTGAAAAAAGTTGAAAAAAAATTTTTTTGGGACTTAGTAATTTTTCCGGCGTTTATCAGACTTTCAGATAGGGGAAATGTCAGTGAGCGTTCCGATTTCAGTTCCAGAGCGATTCGCCCAATGAGTCCTTGATATTTAGACGTTTTCAGCCAATTGTCTGGATTTTTGAAAATTTCACTTTTTTGTGAAAATATCCACTAAATGAGGGAATAATATGTGTGAGGGTACCCCAGGAGAGTTCCAAATGTGTGTGGGCAGAATATATATCCCACGGGGGTAAAATTGAAAAAAGTTGAAAAAAAATTTTTTTGGGACTTAGTCATTTTTCCGGCGTTTATCAGACTTTCAGATAGGGGAAATGTGAGTGAGCGTTCCGATTTCAGTTCCAGAGCGATTCGCCCAATGAGTCCTTAATATTTAGTCGTTTTCAGCCAATTTTCTGGATTTTTGAAAATTTTACTTTTTTGTGAAAATATCCACTAAATGAGGGAATAATATGTGTGAGGGTACCCCAGGAGAGCTCCAAATGTGTGTGGGTAGAATATATATCCCACGGGGGTCAAATTGAAAAAAGTTGAAAAAAAATTTTTTTTGGACTTAGTCATTTTTCCGTCGTTTATCAGACTTTCAGATAGGGGAAATGTCAGTGAGCGTTCCGATTTCAGTTCCAGAGCGATTCACCCAATGAGTCCTTGATATTTAGACGTTTTCAGCCAATTGTCTGGATTTTTGAAAATTTCACTTTTTTGTGAAAATATCCACTAAATGAGGGAATAATATGTGTGAGGGTACCCCAGGAGAGTTGCAAATGTGTGTGGGTAGAATATATATCCCACGGGGGTAAAATTGAAAAAAGTTGAAAAAAAATTTCTTTTTGACTTAGTAATTTTTCCGGCGTTCATCAGACTTTCAGATAGGGGAAATGTCAGTGAGCGTTCAGATTTAAGTTCCAGAGCGATTCGCCCAATGAGTCCTTGATATTTAGTCGTTTTCAGCCAATTTTCTGGATTTTTAAAAATTTCACTTTTTTGTGAAAATATCCACTAAATGAGGGAATAATATGTGTGAGGGTATCCCAGGAGAGTTCCAAATGTGTGTGGGTAGAATATATGTCCCACGGGGGTAAAATTGAAAAAAGTTGAAAAAAAATTTTTTTTGGACTTAGTAATTTTTCGGGCGTTTATTCAGACTTTCAGATAGGGGAAATGTGAGTGAGCATTCCGATTTCAGTTCCAGAGCGTTTCGCCCAATGAGTCCTTAATATTTAGTCGTTTTCAGCCAATTTTCTGGATTTTTGAAAATTTTACTTTTTTGTGAAAATATCCACTAAATGAGGGAATAATATGTGTGAGGGTACCCCAGGAGAGTTCCAAATGTGTGTGGGTAGAATATATATCCAACGGGGGTCAAATTGAAAAAAGTTGAAGAAAAATTTTTTTTGGACTTAGTAATTTTTCCGGCGTTTATCAGACTTTCAGATAGGGGAAATGTCAGTGAGCGTTCCGATTTCAGTTCCAGAGCGATTCGCCCAATGAGTCCTTGATATTTAGACGTTTTCAGCCAATTGTCTGGATTTTTGAAAATTTCACTTTTTTGTGAAAATATCCACTAAATGAGGGAATAATATGTGTGAGGGTACCCCAGGAGAGTTCCAAATGTGTGTGGGTAGAATATATATCCCACAGGGGTAAAATTGAAAAAAGTTGAAAAAAAATTTCTTTTGGACTTAGTAATTTTTCCGGCGTTCATCAGACTTTCAGATAGGGGAAATGTCAGTGAGTATTCCGATTTCAGTTCCAGAGCGATTCGCCCAATGAGTCCTTGATATTTATTCGTTTTCAGCCAATTTTCTGGATTTTTGAAAATTTCACTTTTTTGTGAAAATATCCACTAAATGAGGGAATAATATGTGTGAGGGTACCCCAGGAGAGCGCCAAATGTGTGTGGGTAGAATATATATCCCACGGGGGTCAAATTGAAAAAAGTTGAAAAAAAATTTTTTTTGGACTTAGTCATTTTTCCGTCGTTTATCAGACTTTCAGATAGGGGAAATGTCAGTGAGCGTTCCGATTTCAGTTCCAGAGCGATTCACCCAATGAGTCCTTGATATTTAGACGTTTTCAGCCAATTGTCTGGATTTTTGAAAATTTCACTTTTTTGTGAAAATATCCACTAAATGAGGGAATAATATGTGTGAGGGTACCCCAGGAGAGTTCCAAATGTGTGTGGGTAGAATATATATCCCACGGGGATAAAATTGAAAAAAGTTGAAAAAAAATTTTTTTTTGGACTTAGTAATTTTTCCGGCGTTTATCAGACTTTCAGATAGGGAAAATGTCAGTGAGCGTTCCGATTTCAGTTCCAGAGCGATTCGCCCAATGAGTCCTTGATATTTATTCGTTTTCAGCCAATTTTCTGGATTTTTGAAAATTTCACTTTTTTGTGAAAATATCCACTAAATGAGGGAATAATATGTGTGAGGGTACCCCAGGAGAGTTGCAAATGTGTGTGGGTAGAATATATATCCCACAGGGGTAAAATTGAAAAAAGTTGAAAAAAAATTTCTTTTGGACTTAGTAATTTTTCCGGCGTTCATCAGACTTTCAGATAGGGGAAATGTCAGTGAGCGTTCCGATTTCAGTTCCAGAGCGATTCGCCCAATGAGTCCTTGATATTTAGTCGTTTTCAGACAATTTTCTGGATTTTTAAAAATTTCACTTTTTTGTGAAAATATCCACTAAATGAGGGAATAATATGTGTGAGGGTATCCCAGGAGAGTTCCAAATGTGTGTGGGTAGAATATATATCCCACGGGGGTAAAATTGAAAAAAGTTGAAAAAAAATTTTTTTTGGACTTAGTAATTTTTCGGGCGTTTATTCAGACTTTCAGATAGGGGAAATGTGAGTGAGCATTCCGATTTCAGTTCCAGAGTGATTCGCCCAATGAGTCCTTAATATTTAGTCGTTTTCAGCCAATTTTCTGGATTTTTGAAAATTTAACTTTTTTGTGAAAATATCCACTAAATGAGGGAATAATATGTGTGAGGGTACCCCAGGAGAGTTCCAAATGTGTGTGGGTAGAATATATATCCCACGGGGGTCAAATTGAAAAAAGTTGAAAAAAAATTTTTTTTGGACTTAGTCATTTTTCCGGCGTTTATCAGACTTTCAGATAGGGGAAATGTCAGTGAGCGTTCTGATTTCAGTTCCAGAGCGATTCGCCCAATGAGTCCTTGATATTTAGTCGTTTTCAGCCAATTTTCAGGATTTTTGAAAATTTCACTTTTTTGTGAAAATATCCACTAAATGAGGGAATAATATGTGTGAGGGTATCCCAGGAGAGTTCCAAATGTGTGTGGGTAGAATATATATCCCACGGGGGTAAAATTGAAAAAAGTTGAAAAAAAATTTTTTTTGGACTTAGTCATTTTTCGGGCGTTTATTCAGATTTTCAGATAGGGGAAATGGGAGTGAGCATTCCGATTTCAGTTCCAGAGCGATTCGCCCAATGAGTCCTTAATATTTATTCGTTTTCAGCCAATTTTCTGGATTTTTGAAAATTTCACTTTTTTGTGAAAATATCCACTAAATGAGGGAATAATATGTGTGAGGGTACCCCAGGAGAGTTCCAAATGTGTGTGGGTAGAATATATATCCCACAGGGGTAAAATTGAAAAAAGTTGAAAAAAAATTTCTTTTGGACTTAGTAATTTTTCCGGCGTTCATCAGACTTTCAGATAGGGGAAATGTCAGTGAGTATTCCAATTTCAGTTCCAGAGCCATTCGCCCAATGAGTCCTTGATATTTAGACGTTTTCAGCCAATTTTCTGGATTTTTGAAAATTTCACTTTTTTGTGAAAATATCCAGTAAATGAGAGAATAATATGTGTGAGGGTACCCCAGGAGAGTTGCAAATGTGTGTGGGTAGAATATATATCCCACGGGGGTAAAATTGAAAAAAGTTGAAAAAAAATTTCTTTTGGACTTAGTAATTTTTCCGGCGTTCATCAGACTTTCAGATAGGGGAAATGTCAGTGAGCGTTCCGATTTCAGTTCCAGAGCGATTCGCCCAATGAGTCCTTGATATTTAGTCGTTTTCAGCCAATTTTCTGGATTTTTAAAAATTTCACTTTTTTGTGAAAATATCCACTAAATGAGGGAATAATATGTGTGAGGGTATCCCAGGAGAGTTCCAAATGTGTGTGGGTAGAATATATGTCCCACGGGGGTAAAATTGAAAAAAGTTGAAAAAAAATTTTTTTTGGACTTAGTAATTTTTCGGGCGTTTATTCAGACTTTCAGATAGGGGAAATGTGAGTGAGCATTCCGATTTCAGTTCCAGAGCGATTCGCCCAATGAGTCCTTAATATTTAGTCGTTTTCAGCCAATTTTCTGGATTTTTGAAAATTTTACTTTTTTGTGAAAATATCCACTAAATGAGGGAATAATATGTGTGAGGGTACCCCAGGAGAGTTCCAAATGTGTGTGGGTAGAATATATATCCAACGGGGGTCAAATTGAAAAAAGTTGAAAAAAAATTTTTTTTGGACTTAGTAATTTTTCCGGCGTTTATCAGACTTTCAGATAGGGGAAATGTCAGTGAGCGTTCCGATTTCAGTTCCAGAGCGATTCGCCCAATGAGTCCTTGATATTTAGACGTTTTCAGCCAATTGTCTGGATTTTTGAAAATTTCACTTTTTTGTGAAAATATCCACTAAATGAGGGAATAATATGTGTGAGGGTACCCCAGGAGAGTTCCAAATGTGTGTGGGTAGAATATATATCCCACAGGGGTAAAATTGAAAAAAGTTGAAAAAAAATTTCTTTTGGACTTAGTAATTTTTCCGTCGTTCATCAGACTTTCAGATAGGGGAAATGTCAGTGAGTATTCCGATTTCAGTTCCAGAGCGATTCGCCCAATGAGTCCTTGATATTTATTCGTTTTCAGCCAATTTTCTGGATTTTTGAAAATTTCACTTTTTTGTGAAAATATCCAGTAAATGAGAGAATAATATGTGTGAGGGTACCCCAGGAGAGTTGCAAATGTGTGTGGGTAGAATATATATCCCACGGGGGTAAAATTGAAAAAAGTTGAAAAAAAATTTTTTTTGGACTTAGTAATTTTTCGGGCGTTTATTCAGACTTTCAGATAGGGGAAATGTGAGTGAGCATTCCGATTTCAGTTCCAGAGCGATTCGCCCAATGCGTCCTTAATATTTAGTCGTTTTCAGCCAATTTTCTGGATTTTTGAAAATTTCACTTTTTTGTGAAAATATCCACTAAATGAGGGAATAATATGTGTGAGGGTACCCCAGGAGAGTTCCAAATGTGTGTGGGTAGAATATATATCCCACGGGGGTCAAATTGAAAAAAGTTGAAAAAAAATTTTTTTTGGACTTAGTCATTTTTCCGGCGTTTATCAGACTTTCAGATAGGGGAAATGTCAGTGAGCGTTCCTATTTCAGTTCCAGAGCGATTCGCCCAATGAGTCCTTGATATTTAGACGTTTTCAGCCAATTGTCTGGATTTTTGAAAATTTCACTTTTTTGTGAAAATATCCAGTAAATGAGAGAATAATATGTGTGAGGGTACCCCAGGAGAGTTCCAAATGTGTGTGGGTAGAATATATATCCCACGGGGGTAAAATTGAAAAAAGTTGAAAAAAAATTTTTTGGGGAATTAGTCATTTTTCCGGCGTTTATCAGACTTTCAGATAGGGGAAATGTCAGTGAGCGTTCAGATTTAAGTTCCAGAGCGATTCGCCCAATGAGTCCTTGATATTTAGTCGTTTTCAGCCAATTTTCTGGATTTTTGAAAATTTCACTTTTTTGTGAAAATATCCACTAAATGAGGGAATAATATGTGTGAGGGTACCCCAGGAGAGTTCCAAATGTGTGTGGGTAGAATAAATATCCCACGGGGATAAAATTGAAAAAAGTTGAAAAAAAATTTCTTTTGGACTTAGTAATTTTTCCGGCGTTCATCAGACTTTCAGATAGGGGAAATGTCAGTGAGTATTCCAATTTCAGTTCCAGAGCGATTCGCCCAATGAGTCCTTGATATTTAGACGTTTTCAGCCAATTTTCTGGATTTTTGAAAATTTCACTTTTTTGTGAAAATATCCAGTAAATGAGAGAATAATATGTGTGAGGGTACCCCAGGAGAGTTGCAAATGTGTGTGGGTAGAATATATATCCCATGGGGGTAAAATTGAAAAAAGTTGAAAATAAATTTCTTTTGGACTTAGTAATTTTTCCGGCGTTCATCAGACTTTCAGATAGGGGAAATGTCAGTGAGTGTTCCGATTTCAGTTCCAGAGCGATTCGCCCAATGAGTCCTTGATATTTATTCGTTTTCAGCCAATTTTCTGGATTTTTAAAAATTTCACTTTTTTGTGAAAATATCCACTAAATGAGGGAATAATATGTGTGAGGGTACCCCAGGAGAGTTCCAAATGTGTGTGGGTAGAATATATATCCCACAGGGGTAAAATTGAAAAAAGTTGAAAAAAAATTTCTTTTGGACTTAGTAATTTTTCCGGCGTTTATCACACTTTCAGATAGGGAAAATGTCAGTGAGCGTTCCGATTTCAGTTCCAGAGCGATTCGCCCAATGAGTCCTTGATATTTATTCGTTTTCAGCCAATTTTCTGGATTTTTGAAAATTTCACTTTTTTGTGAAAATATCCACTAAATGAGGGAATAATATGTGTGAGGGTACCCCAGGAGAGTTCCAAATGTGTGTGGGTAGAATATATATCCCACAGGGGTAAAATTGAAAAAAGTTGAAAAAAAATTTCTTTTGGACTTAGTAATTTTTCCGGCGTTCATCAGACTTTCAGATAGGGGAAATGTCAGTGAGTATTCCAATTTCAGTTCCAGAGCGATTCGCCCAATGAGTCCTTGATATTTAGACGTATTCAGCCAATTTTCTGGATTTTTGAAAATTTCACTTTTTTGTGAAAATATCCAGTAAATGAGAGAATAATATGTGTGAGGGTACCCCAGGAGAGTTGCAAATGTGTGTGGGTAGAATATATATCCCACAGGGGTAAAATTGAAAAAAGTTGAAAAAAAATTTCTTTTGGACTTAATAATTTTTCCGGCGTTCATCAGACTTTCAGATAGGGGAAATGTCAGTGAGCGTTCCGATTTCAGTTCCAGAGCGATTCGCCCAATGAGTCCTTGATATTTAGTCGTTTTCAGACAATTTTCTGGATTTTTAAAAATTTCACTTTTTTGTGAAAATATCCACTAAATGAGGGAATAATATGTGTGAGGGTATCCCAGGAGAGTTCCAAATGTGTGTGGGTAGAATATATATCCCACGGGGGTAAAATTGAAAAAAGTTGAAAAAAAATTTTTTTTGGACTTAGTAATTTTTCGGGCGTTTATTCAGACTTTCAGATAGTGGAAATGTGAGTGAGCATTCCGATTTCAGTTCCAGAGTGATTCGCCCAATGAGTCCTTAATATTTAGTCGTTTTCAGCCAATTTTCTGGATTTTTGAAAATTTAACTTTTTTGTGAAAATATCCACTAAATGAGGGAATAATATGTGTGAGGGTACCCCAGGAGAGTTCCAAATGTGTGTGGGTAGAATATATATCCCACGGGGGTCAAATTGAAAAAAGTTGAAAAAAAATTTTTTTTGGACTTAGTCATTTTTCCGGCGTTTATCAGACTTTCAGATAGGGGAAATGTCAGTGAGCGTTCTGATTTCAGTTCCAGAGCGATTCGCCCAATGAGTCCTTGATATTTAGTCGTTTTCAGCCAATTTTCAGGATTTTTGAAAATTTCACTTTTTTGTGAAAATATCCACTAAATGAGGGAATAATATGTGTGAGGGTATCCCAGGAGAGTTCCAAATGTGTGTGGGTAGAATATATATCCCACGGGGGTAAAATTGAAAAAAGTTGAAAAAAAATTTTTTTTGGACTTAGTCATTTTTCGGGCGTTTATTCAGATTTTCAGATAGGGGAAATGGGAGTGAGCATTCCGATTTCAGTTCCAGAGCGATTCGCCCAATGAGTCCTTAATATTTAGTCGTTTTCAGCCAATTTTCTGGATTTTTGAAAATTTCACTTTTTTGTGAAAATATCCACTAAATGAGGGAATAATATGTGTGAGGGTACCCCAGGAGAGTTCCAAATGTGTGTGGGTAGAATATATATCCCACAGGGGTAAAATTGAAAAAAGTTGAAAAAAAATTTCTTTTGGACTTAGTAATTTTTCCGGCGTTCATCAGACTTTCAGATAGGGGAAATGTTAGTGAGTATTCCAATTTCAGTTCCAGAGCGATTCGCCCAATGAGTCCTTGATATTTAGACGTTTTCAGCCAATTTTCTGGATTTTTGAAAATTTCACTTTTTTGTGAAAATATCCACTAAATGAGGGAATAATATGTGTGAGGTTACCCCAGGAGAGTTCCAATGTGTGTGGGTAAAATATATATCCCACGGGGATAAAATTGAAAAAAGTTGAAAAAAAAATTTTTTTTGGACTTAGTAATTTTTCCGGCGTTTATCAGACTTTCAGATAGGGAAAATGTCAGTGAGCGTTCCGATTTCAGTTCCAGAGCGATTCGCCCAATGAGTCCTTGATATTTATTCGTTTTCAGCCAATTTTCTGGATTTTTGAAAATTTCACTTTTTTGTGAAAATATCCACTAAATGAGGGAATAATATGTGTGAGGGTACCCCAGGAGAGTTCCAAATGTGTGTGGGTAGAATATATATCCCACAGGGGTAAAATTGAAAAAAGTTGAAAAAAAATTTCTTTTGGACTTAGTAATTTTTCCGGCGTTCATCAGATTTTCAGATAGGGGAAATGTCAGTGAGTATTCCAATTTCAGTTCCAGAGCCATTCGCCCAATGAGTCCTTGATATTTAGACGTTTTCAGCCAATTTTCTGGATTTTTGAAAATTTCACTTTTTTGTGAAAATATCCAGTAAATGAGAGAATAATATGTGTGAGGGTACCCCAGGAGAGTTGCAAATGTGTGTGGGTAGAATATATATCCCACGGGGGTAAAATTGAAAAAAGTTGAAAAAAAATTTCTTTTGGACTTAGTAATTTTTCCGGCGTTCATCAGACTTTCAGATAGGGGAAATGTCAGTGAGCGTTCCGATTTCAGTTCCAGAGCGATTCGCCCAATGAGTCCTTGATATTTAGTCGTTTTCAGCCAATTTTCTGGATTTTTAAAAATTTCACTTTTTTGTGAAAATATCCACTAAATGAGGGAATAATATGTGTGAGGGTATCCCAGGAGAGTTCCAAATGTGTGTGGGTAGAATATATATCCCACGGGGGTAAAATTGAAAAAAGTTGAAAAAAAATTTTTTTTGGACTTAGTAATTTTTCGGGCGTTTATTCAGACTTTCAGATAGGGGAAATGTGAGTGAGCATTCCGATTTCAGTTCCAGAGCGATTCGCCCAATGAGTCCTTAATATT
Source organism: Phyllobates terribilis (assembly GCF_046119375.1). NCBI lineage: Eukaryota > Metazoa > Chordata > Amphibia > Anura > Dendrobatidae > Phyllobates > Phyllobates terribilis. The sequence continues at coordinate 7,413,887 of NW_027362805.1, read as the reverse complement.
TAGTCGTTTTCAGCCAATTTTCTGGATTTTTGAAAATTTTACTTTTTTGTGAAAATATCCACTAAATGAGGGAATAATATGTGTGAGGGTACCCCAGGAGAGTTCCAAATGTGTGTGGGTAGAATATATATCCAACGGGGGTCAAATTGAAAAAAGTTGAAAAAAAATTTTTTTTGGACTTAGTAATTTTTCCGGCGTTTATCAGACTTTCAGATAGGGGAAATGTCAGTGAGCGTTCCGATTTCAGTTCCAGAGCGATTCGCCCAATGAGTCCTTGATATTTAGACGTTTTCAGCCAATTGTCTGGATTTTTGAAAATTTCACTTTTTTGTGAAAATATCCACTAAATGAGGGAATAATATGTGTGAGGGTACCCCAGGAGAGTTCCAAATGTGTGTGGGTAGAATATATATCCCACAGGGGTAAAATTGAAAAAAGTTGAAAAAAAATTTCTTTTGGACTTAGTAATTTTTCCGGCGTTCATCAGACTTTCAGATAGGGGAAATGTCAGTGAGTATTCCGATTTCAGTTCCAGAGCGATTCGCCCAATGAGTCCTTGATATTTATTCGTTTTCAGCCAATTTTCTGGATTTTTGAAAATTTCACTTTTTTGTGAAAATATCCAGTAAATGAGAGAATAATATGTGTGAGGGTACCCCAGGAGAGTTGCAAATGTGTGTGGGTAGAATATATATCCCACGGGGGTAAAATTGAAAAAAGTTGAAAAAAAATTTTTTTTGGACTTAGTAATTTTTCGGGCGTTTATTCAGACTTTCAGATAGGGGGAAATGTGAGTGAGCATTCCGATTTCAGTTCCAGAGCGATTCGCCCAATGAGTCCTTAATATTTAGTCGTTTTCAGCCAATTTTCTGGATTTTTGAAAATTTCACTTTTTTGTGAAAATATCCACTAAATGAGGGAATAATATGTGTGAGGGTACCCCAGGAGAGTTCCAAATGTGTGTGGGTAGAATATATATCCCACGGGGGTCAAATTGAAAAAAGTTGAAAAAAAATTTTTTTTGGACTTAGTCATTTTTCCGGCGTTTATCAGACTTTCAGATAGGGGAAATGTCAGTGAGCGTTCCTATTTCAGTTCCAGAGCGATTCGCCCAATGAGTCCTTGATATTTAGACGTTTTCAGCCAATTGTCTGGATTTTTGAAAATTTCACTTTTTTGTGAAAATATCCAGTAAATGAGAGAATAATATGTGTGAGGGTACCCCAGGAGAGTTCCAAATGTGTGTGGGTAGAATATATATCCCACGGGGGTAAAATTGAAAAAAGTTGAAAAAATTTTTTTTGGGGAATTAGTCATTTTTCCGGCGTTTATCAGACTTTCAGATAGGGGAAATGTCAGTGAGCGTTCAGATTTAAGTTCCAGAGCGATTCGCCCAATGAGTCCTTGATATTTAGTCGTTTTCAGCCAATTTTCTGGATTTTTGAAAATTTCACTTTTTTGTGAAAATATCCACTAAATGAGGGAATAATATGTGTGAGGGTACCCCAGGAGAGTTCCAAATGTGTGTGGGTAGAATAAATATCCCACGGGGATAAAATTGAAAAAAGTTGAAAAAAAAATTCTTTTGGACTTAGTAATTTTTCCGGCGTTCATCAGACTTTCAGATAGGGGAAATGTCAGTGAGTATTCCAATTTCAGTTCCAGAGCGATTCGCCCAATGAGTCCTTGATATTTAGACGTTTTCAGCCAATTTTCTGGATTTTTGAAAATTTCACTTTTTTGTGAAAATATCCAGTAAATGAGAGAATAATATGTGTGAGGGTACCCCAGGAGAGTTGCAAATGTGTGTGGGTAGAATATATATCCCACGGGGGTAAAATTGAAAAAAGTTGAAAATAAATTTCTTTTGGACTTAGTAATTTTTCCGGCGTTCATCAGACTTTCAGATAGGGGAAATGTCAGTGAGTGTTCCGATTTCAGTTCCAGAGCGATTCGCCCAATGAGTCCTTGATATTTAGTCGTTTTCAGACAATTTTCTGGATTTTTAAAAATTTCACTTTTTTGTGAAAATATCCACTAAATGAGGGAATAATATGTGTGAGGGTATCCCAGGAGAGTTCCAAATGTGTGTGGGTAGAATATATATCCCACGGGGGTAAAATTGAAAAAAGTTGAAAAAAAATTTTTTTTGGACTTAGTAATTTTTCGGGCGTTTATTCAGACTTTCAGATAGGGGAAATGTGAGTGAGCATTCCGATTTCAGTTCCAGAGTGATTTGCCCAATGAGTCCTTAATATTTAGTCGTTTTCAGCCAATTTTCTGGATTTTTGAAAATTTAACTTTTTTGTGAAAATATCCACTAAATGAGGGAATAATATGTGTGAGGGTACCCCAGTAGAGTTCCAAATGTGTGTGGGTAGAATATATATCCCACGGGGGTCAAATTGAAAAAAGTTGAAAAAAAATTTTTTTTGGACTTAGTCATTTTTCCGGCGTTTATCAGACTTTCAGATAGGGGAAATGTCAGTGAGCATTCTGATTTCAGTTCCAGAGCGATTCGCCCAATGAGTCCTTGATATTTAGTCGTTTTCAGCCAATTTTCAGGATTTTTGAAAATTTCACTTTTTTGTGAAAATATCCACTAAATGAGGGAATAATATGTGTGAGGGTATCCCAGGAGAGTTCCAAATGTGTGTGGGTAGAATATATATCCCACGGGGGTAAAATTGAAAAAAGTTGAAAAAAAATTTTTTTTGGACTTAGTCATTTTTCGGGCGTTTATTCAGATTTTCAGATAGGGGAAATGGGAGTGAGCATTCCGATTTCAGTTCCAGAGCGATTCGCCCAATGAGTCCTTAATATTTAGTCGTTTTCAGCCAATTTTCTGGATTTTTGAAAATTTCACTTTTTTGTGAAAATATCCACTAAATGAGGGAATAATATGTGTGAGGGTACCCCAGGAGAGTTCCAAATGTGTGTGGGTAGACTATATATCCCACAGGGGTAAAATTGAAAAAAGTTGAAAAAAAATTTCTTTTGGACTTAGTAATTTTTCCGGCGTTCATCAGACTTTCAGATAGGGGAAATGTTAGTGAGTATTCCAATTTCAGTTCCAGAGCGATTCGCCCAATGAGTCCTTGATATTTAGACGTTTTCAGCCAATTTTCTGGATTTTTGAAAATTTCACTTTTTTGTGAAAATATCCACTAAATGAGGGAATAATATGTGTGAGGTTACCCCAGGAGAGTTCCAATGTGTGTGGGTAGAATATATATCCCACGGGGATAAAATTGAAAAAAGTTGAAAAAAAAATTTTTTTTGGACTTAGTAATTTTTCCGGCGTTTATCAGACTTTCAGATAGGGAAAATGTCAGTGAGCGTTCCGATTTCAGTTCCAGAGCGATTCGCCCAATGAGTCCTTGATATTTATTCGTTTTCAGCCAATTTTCTGGATTTTTGAAAATTTCACTTTTTTGTGAAAATATCCACTAAATGAGGGAATAATATGTGTGAGGGTACCCCAGGAGAGTTCCAAATGTGTGTGGGTAGAATATATATCCCACAGGGGTAAAATTGAAAAAAGTTGAAAAAAAATTTCTTTTGGACTTAGTAATTTTTCCGGCGTTCATCAGACTTTCAGATAGGGGAAATGTCAGTGAGTATTCCAATTTCAGTTCCAGAGCCATTCGCCCAATGAGTCCTTGATATTTAGACGTTTTCAGCCAATTTTCTGGATTTTTGAAAATTTCACTTTTTTGTGAAAATATCCAGTAAATGAGAGAATAATATGTGTGAGGGTACCCCAGGAGAGTTGCAAATGTGTGTGGGTAGAATATATATCCCACGGGGGTAAAATTGAAAAAAGTTGAAAAAAATTTCTTTTGGACTTAGTAATTTTTCCGGCGTTCATCAGACTTTCAGATAGGGGAAATGTCAGTGAGCGTTCCGATTTCAGTTCCAGAGCGATTCGCCCAATGAGTCCTTGATATTTAGTCGTTTTCAGCCAATTTTCTGGATTTTTAAAAATTTCACTTTTTTGTGAAAATATCCACTAAATGAGGGAATAATATGTGTGAGGGTATCCCAGGAGAGTTCCAAATGTGTGTGGGTAGAATATATATCCCACGGGGGTAAAATTGAAAAAAGTTGAAAAAAAATTTTTTTTGGACTTAGTAATTTTTCGGGCGTTTATTCAGACTTTCAGATAGGGGAAATGTGAGTGAGCATTCCGATTTCAGTTCCAGAGCGATTCGCCCAATGAGTCCTTAATATTTAGTCGTTTTCAGCCAATTTTCTGGATTTTTGAAAATTTTACTTTTTTGTGAAAATATCCACTAAATGAGGGAATAATATGTGTGAGGGTACCCCAGGAGAGTTCCAAATGTGTGTGGGTAGAATATATATCCAACGGGGGTCAAATTGAAAAAAGTTGAAAAAAAATTTTTTTTGGACTTAGTAATTTTTCCGGCGTTTATCAGACTTTCAGATAGGGGAAATGTCAGTGAGCGTTCCGATTTCAGTTCCAGAGCGATTCGCCCAATGAGTCCTTGATATTTAGACGTTTTCAGCCAATTGTCTGGATTTTTGAAAATTTCACTTTTTTGTGAAAATATCCACTAAATGAGGGAATAATATGTGTGAGGGTACCCCAGGAGAGTTCCAAATGTGTGTGGGTAGAATATATATCCCACAGGGGTAAAATTGAAAAAAGTTGAAAAAAAATTTCTTTTGGACTTAGTAATTTTTCCGGCGTTCATCAGACTTTCAGATAGGGGAAATGTCAGTGAGTATTCCGATTTCAGTTCCAGAGCGATTCGCCCAATGAGTCCTTGATATTTATTCGTTTTCAGCCAATTTTCTGGATTTTTGAAAATTTCACTTTTTTGTGAAAATATCCAGTAAATGAGAGAATAATATGTGTGAGGGTACCCCAGGAGAGTTGCAAATGTGTGTGGGTAGAATATATATCCCACGGGGGTAAAATTGAAAAAAGTTGAAAAAAAATTTTTTTTGGACTTAGTAATTTTTCGGGCGTTTATTCAGACTTTCAGATAGGGGGAAATGTGAGTGAGCATTCCGATTTCAGTTCCAGAGCGATTCGCCCAATGAGTCCTTAATATTTAGTCGTTTTCAGCCAATTTTCTGGATTTTTGAAAATTTCACTTTTTTGTGAAAATATCCACTAAATGAGGGAATAATATGTGTGAGGGTACCCCAGGAGAGTTCCAAATGTGTGTGGGTAGAATATATATCCCACGGGGGTCAAATTGAAAAAAGTTGAAAAAAAATTTTTTTGGGACTTAGTCATTTTTCCGGCGTTTATCAGACTTTCAGATAGGGGAAATGTCAGTGAGCGTTCCTATTTCAGTTCCAGAGCGATTCGCCCAATGAGTCCTTGATATTTAGACGTTTTCAGCCAATTGTCTGGATTTTTGAAAATTTCACTTTTTTGTGAAAATATCCAGTAAATGAGAGAATAATATGTGTGAGGGTACCCCAGGAGAGTTCCAAATGTGTGTGGGTAGAATATATATCCCACAGGGGTAAAATTGAAAAAAGTTGAAAAAATTTTTTTTGGGGAATTAGTCATTTTTCCGGCGTTTATCAGACTTTCAGATAGGGGAAATGTCAGTGAGCGTTCAGATTTAAGTTCCAGAGCGATTCGCCCAATGAGTCCTTGATATTTAGTCGTTTTCAGCCAATTTTCTGGATTTTTGAAAATTTCACTTTTTTGTGAAAATATCCACTAAATGAGGGAATAATATGTGTGAGGGTACCCCAGGAGAGTTCCAAATGTGTGTGGGTAGAATATATATCCCACAGGGGTAAAATTGAAAAAAGTTGAAAAAAAATTTCTTTTGGACTTAGTAATTTTTCCGGCGTTCATCAGACTTTCAGATAGGGGAAATGTCAGTGAGTATTCCAATTTCAGTTCCAGAGCCATTCGCCCAATGAGTCCTTGATATTTAGACGTTTTCAGCCAATTTTCTGGATTTTTGAAAATTTCACTTTTTTGTGAAAATATCCAGTAAATGAGAGAATAATATGTGTGAGGGTACCCCAGGAGAGTTGCAAATGTGTGTGGGTAGAATATATATCCCACGGGGGTAAAATTGAAAAAAGTTGAAAAAAAATTTCTTTTGGACTTAGTAATTTTTCCGGCGTTCATCAGACTTTCAGATAGGGGAAATGTCAGTGAGCGTTCCGATTTCAGTTCCAGAGCGATTCGCCCAATGAGTCCTTGATATTTAGTCGTTTTCAGCCAATTTTCTGGATTTTTAAAAATTTCACTTTTTTGTGAAAATATCCACTAAATGAGGGAATAATATGTGTGAGGGTATCCCAGGAGAGTTCCAAATGTGTGTGGGTAGAATATATATCCCACGGGGGTAAAATTGAAAAAAGTTGAAAAAAAATTTTTTTTGGACTTAGTAATTTTTCGGGCGTTTATTCAGACTTTCAGATAGGGGAAATGTGAGTGAGCATTCCGATTTCAGTTCCAGAGCGATTCGCCCAATGAGTCCTTAATATTTAGTCGTTTTCAGCCAATTGTCTGGATTTTTGAAAATTTCACTTTTTTGTGAAAATATCCACTAAATGAGGGAATAATATGTGTGAGGGTACCCCAGGAGAGTTCCAAATGTGTGTGGGTAGAATATATATCCCACAGGGGTAAAATTGAAAAAAGTTGAAAAAAAATTTCTTTTGGACTTAGTAATTTTTCCGGCGTTCATCAGACTTTCAGATAGGGGAAATGTCAGTGAGTATTCCGATTTCAGTTCCAGAGCGATTCGCCCAATGAGTCCTTGATATTTATTCGTTTTCAGCCAATTTTCTGGATTTTTGAAAATTTCACTTTTTTGTGAAAATATCCAGTAAATGAGAGAATAATATGTGTGAGGGTACCCCAGGAGAGTTGCAAATGTGTGTGGGTAGAATATATATCCCACGGGGGTAAAATTGAAAAAAGTTGAAAAAAAATTTTTTTTGGACTTAGTAATTTTTCGGGCGTTTATTCAGACTTTCAGATAGGGGGAAATGTGAGTGAGCATTCCGATTTCAGTTCCAGAGCGATTCGCCCAATGAGTCCTTAATATTTAGTCGTTTTCAGCCAATTTTCTGGATTTTTGAAAATTTCACTTTTTTGTGAAAATATCCACTAAATGAGGGAATAATATGTGTGAGGGTACCCCAGGAGAGTTCCAAATGTGTGTGGGTAGAATATATATCCCACGGGGGTCAAATTGAAAAAAGTTGAAAAAAAATTTTTTTTGGACTTAGTCATTTTTCCGGCGTTTATCAGACTTTCAGATAGGGGAAATGTCAGTGAGCGTTCCTATTTCAGTTCCAGAGCGATTCGCCCAATGAGTCCTTGATATTTAGACGTTTTCAGCCAATTGTCTGGATTTTTGAAAATTTCACTTTTTTGTGAAAATATCCAGTAAATGAGAGAATAATATGTGTGAGGGTACCCCAGGAGAGTTCCAAATGTGTGTGGGTAGAATATATATCCCACGGGGGTAAAATTGAAAAAAGTTGAAAAAATTTTTTTTGGGGAATTAGTCATTTTTCCGGCGTTTATCAGACTTTCAGATAGGGGAAATGTCAGTGAGCGTTCAGATTTAAGTTCCAGAGCGATTCGCCCAATGAGTCCTTGATATTTAGTCGTTTTCAGCCAATTTTCTGGATTTTTGAAAATTTCACTTTTTTGTGAAAATATCCACTAAATGAGGGAATAATATGTGTGAGGGTATCCCAGGAGAGTTCCAAATGTGTGTGGGTAGAATATATATCCCACGGGGGTAAAATTGAAAAAAGTTGAAAAAATTTTTTTTGGGGAATTAGTCATTTTTCCGGCGTTTATCAGACTTTCAGATAGGGGAAATGTCAGTGAGCGTTCCGATTTCAGTTCCAGAGCGATTCGCCCAATGAGTCCTTGATATTTAGTCGTTTTCAGCCAATTTTCTGGATTTTTAAAAATTTCACTTTTTTGTGAAAATATCCACTAAATGAGGGAATAATATGTGTGAGGGTATCCCAGGAGAGTTCCAAATGTGTGTGGGTAGAATATATATCCCACGGGGGTAAAATTGAAAAAAGTTGAAAAAAAATTTTTTTTGGACTTAGTAATTTTTCGGGCGTTTATTCAGACTTTCAGATAGGGGAAATGTGAGTGAGCATTCCGATTTCAGTTCCAGAGCGATTCGCCCAATGAGTCCTTAATATTTAGTCGTTTTCAGCCAATTTTCTGGATTTTTGAAAATTTTACTTTTTTGTGAAAATATCCACTAAATGAGGGAATAATATGTGTGAGGGTACCCCAGGAGAGTTCCAAATGTGTGTGGGTAGAATATATATCCCACAGGGGTAAAATTGAAAAAAGTTGAAAAAAAATTTCTTTTGGACTTAGTAATTTTTCCGGCGTTCATCAGACTTTCAGATAGGGGAAATGTCAGTGAGTATTCCGATTTCAGTTCCAGAGCGATTCGCCCAATGAGTCCTTGATATTTAGACGTTTTCAGCCAATTTTCTGGATTTTTGAAAATTTCACTTTTTTGTGAAAATATCCAGTAAATGAGAGAATAATATGTGTGAGGGTACCCCAGGAGAGTTGCAAATGTGTGTGGGTAGAATATATATCCCACGGGGGTAAAATTGAAAAAAGTTGAAAAAAAATTTCTTTTGGACTTAGTAATTTTTCCGGCGTTCATCAGACTTTCAGATAGGGGAAATGTCAGTGAGCGTTCCGATTTCAGTTCCAGAGCGATTCGCCCAATGAGTCCTTGATATTTAGTCGTTTTCAGCCAATTTTCTGGATTTTTAAAAATTTCACTTTTTTGTGAAAATATCCACTAAATGAGGGAATAATATGTGTGAGGGTATCCCAGGAGAGTTCCAAATGTGTGTGGGTAGAATATATATCCCACGGGGGTAAAATTGAAAAAAGTTGAAAAAAAATTTTTTTTGGACTTAGTAATTTTTCGGGCGTTTATTCAGACTTTCAGATAGGGGAAATGTGAGTGAGCATTCCGATTTCAGTTCCAGAGCGATTCGCCCAATGAGTCCTTAATATTTAGTCGTTTTCAGCCAATTTTCTGGATTTTTGAAAATTTTACTTTTTTGTGAAAATATCCACTAAATGAGGGAATAATATGTGTGAGGGTACCCCAGGAGAGTTCCAAATGTGTGTGGGTAGAATATATATCCCACAGGGGTAAAATTGAAAAAAGTTGAAAAAAAATTTCTTTTGGACTTAGTAATTTTTCCGGCGTTCATCAGACTTTCAGATAGGGGAAATGTCAGTGAGTATTCCGATTTCAGTTCCAGAGCGATTCGCCCAATGAGTCCTTGATATTTATTCGTTTTCAGCCAATTTTCTGGATTTTTGAAAATTTCACTTTTTTGTGAAAATATCCAGTAAATGAGAGAATAATATGTGTGAGGGTACCCCAGGAGAGTTGCAAATGTGTGTGGGTAGAATATATATCCCACGGGGGTAAAATTGAAAAAAGTTGAAAAAAAATTTTTTTTGGACTTAGGAATTTTTCGGGCGTTTATTCAGACTTTCAGATAGGGGGAAATGTGAGTGAGCATTCCGATTTCAGTTCCAGAGCGATTCGCCCAATGAGTCCTTAATATTTAGTCGTTTTCAGCCAATTTTCTGGATTTTTGAAAATTTCACTTTTTTGTGAAAATATCCACTAAATGAGGGAATAATATGTGTGAGGGTACCCCAGGAGAGTTCCAAATGTGTGTGGGTAGAATATATATCCCACGGGGGTCAAATTGAAAAAAGTTGAAAAAAAATTTTTTTTGGACTTAGTCATTTTTCCGGCGTTTATCAGACTTTCAGATGGGGGAAATGTCAGTGAGCGTTCCTATTTCAGTTCCAGAGCGATTCGCCCAATGAGTCCTTGATATTTAGACGTTTTCAGCCAATTGTCTGGATTTTTGAAAATTTCACTTTTTTGTGAAAATATCCAGTAAATGAGAGAATAATATGTGTGAGGGTACCCCAGGAGAGTTCCAAATGTGTGTGTGTAGAATATATATCCCACGGGGGTAAAATTGAAAAAAGTTGAAAAAATTTTTTTGGGGGAATTAGTCATTTTTCCGGCGTTTATCAGACTTTCAGATAGGGGAAATGTCAGTGAGCGTTCAGATTTAAGTTCCAGAGCGATTCGCCCAATGAGTCCTTGATATTTAGTCGTTTTCAGCCAATTTTCTGGATTTTTGAAAATTTCACTTTTTTGTGAAAATATCCACTAAATGAGGGAATAATATGTGTGAGGGTACCCCAGGAGAGTTCCAAATGTGTATGGGTAGAATAAATATCCCACGGGGATAAAATTGAAAAAAGTTGAAAAAAAATTTCTTTTGGACTTAGTAATTTTTCCGGCGTTCATCAGACTTTCAGATAGGGGAAATGTCAGTGAGTATTCCAATTTCAGTTCCAGAGCGATTCGCCCAATGAGTCCTTGATATTTAGACGTTTTCAGCCAATTTTCTGGATTTTTGAAAATTTCACTTTTTTGTGAAAATATCCAGTAAATGAGAGAATAATATGTGTGAGGGTACCCCAGGAGAGTTGCAAATGTGTGTGGGTAGAATATATATCCCACGGGGGTAAAATTGAAAAAAGTTGAAAATAAATTTCTTTTGGACTTAGTAATTTTTCCGGCGTTCATCAGACTTTCAGATAGGGGAAATGTCAGTGAGTGTTCCGATTTCAGTTCCAGAGCGATTCGCCCAATGAGTCCTTGATATTTAGTCGTTTTCAGCCAATTTTCTGGATTTTTAAAAATTTCACTTTTTTGTGAAAATATCCACTAAATGAGGGAATAATATGTGTGAGGGTATCCCAGGAGAGTTCCAAATGTGTGTGGGTAGAATATATATCCCACGGGGATAAAATTGAAAAAAGTTTAAAAAAAAATTTTTTTTGGACTTAGTAATTTTTCCGGCGTTTATCAGACTTTCAGATAGGGAAAATGTCAGTGAGCGTTCCGATTTCAGTTCCAGAGCGATTCGCCCAATGAGTCCTTGATATTTATTCGTTTTCAGCCAATTTTCTGGATTTTTGAAAATTTCACTTTTTTGTGAAAATATCCACTAAATGAGGGAATAATATGTGTGAGGGTACCCCAGGAGAGTTCCAAATGTGTGTGGGTAGAATATATATCCCACAGGGGTAAAATTGAAAAAAGTTGAAAAAAAATTTCTTTTAGACTTAGTAATTTTTCCGGCGTTCATCAGACTTTCAGATAGGGGAAATGTCAGTGAGTATTCCAATTTCAGTTCCAGAGCGATTCGCCCAATGAGTCCTTGATATTTAGACGTTTTCAGCCAATTTTCTGGATTTTTGAAAATTTCACTTTTTTGTGAAAATATCCACTAAATGAGGGAATAATATGTGTGAGGGTACCCCAGGAGAGTTCCAAATGTGTGTGGGTAGAATATATATCCCACGGGGGTCAAATTGAAAAAAGTTGAAAAAAAAAATTTTTTTGGACTTAGTAATTTTTCCGGCGTTTATCAGACTTTCAGATAGGGAAAATGTCAGTGAGCGTTCCGATTTCAGTTCCAGAGCGATTCGCCCAATGAGTCCTTGATATTTAGTCGTTTTCAGCCAATTTTCTGGATTTTTGAAAATTTCACTTTTTTGTGAAAATATCCACTAAATGAGGGAATAATATGTGTGAGGGTACCCCAGGAGAGTTCCAAATGTGTGTGGGTAGAATAAATATCCCACGGGGATAAAATTGAAAAAAGTTGAAAAAAAATTTCTTTTGGACTTAGTAATTTTTCCGGCGTTCATCAGACTTTCAGATAGGGGAAATGTCAGTGAGTATTCCAATTTCAGTTCCAGAGCGATTCGCCCAATGAGTCCTTGATATTTAGACGTTTTCAGCCAATTTTCTGGATTTTTAAAAATTTCACTTTTTTGTGAAAATATCCACTAAATGAGGGAATAATATGTGTGAGGGTATCCCAGGAGAGTTCCAAATGTGTGTGGGTAGAATATATATCCCACGGGGGTAAAATTGAAAAAAGTTGAAAAAAAATTTTTTTTGGACTTAGTCATTTTTCGGGCGTTTATTCAGACTTTCAGATAGGGGAAATGTGAGTGAGCATTCCGATTTCAGTTCCAGAGCGATTCGCCCAATGAGTCCTTGATATTTAGTCGTTTTCAGCCAATTTTCTGGATTTTTGAAAATTTCACTTTTTTGTGAAAATATCCACTAAATGAGGGAATAATATGTGTGAGGGTACCCCAGGAGAGTTCCAAATGTGTGTGGGTAGAATATATATCCCACAGGGGTAAAATTGAAAAAAGTTGAAAAAAAATTTTTTTTGGACTTAGTAATTTTTCGGGCGTTTATTCAGACTTTCAGATAGGGGAAATGTGAGTGAGCATTCCGATTTCAGTTCCAGAGCGATTCACCCAATGAGTCCTTGATATTTAGTCGTTTTCAGCCAATTTTCAGGATTTTTGAAAATTTCACTTTTTTGTGAATATATCCACTAAATAAGGGAATAATATGTGTGAGGGTACCCCAGGAGAGTTCCAAATGTGTGTGGGTAGAATATATATCCCACAGGGGTAAAATTGAAAAAAGTTGAAAAAAAATTTCTTTTAGACTTAGTAATTTTTCCGGCGTTCATCAGACTTTCAGATAGGGGAAATGTCAGTGAGTATTCCAATTTCAGTTCCAGAGCGATTCGCCCAATGAGTCCTTGATATTTAGACGTTTTCAGCCAATTTTCTGGATTTTTGAAAATTTCACTTTTTTGTGAAAATATCCACTAAATGAGGGAATAATATGTGTGAGGGTACCCCAGGAGAGTTCCAAATGTGTGTGGGTAGAATATATATCCCACGGGGGTCAAATTGAAAAAAGTTGAAAAAAAAAATTTTTTTGGACTTAGTAATTTTTCCGGCGTTTATCAGACTTTCAGATAGGGAAAATGTCAGTGAGCGTTCCGATTTCAGTTCCAGAGCGATTCGCCCAATGAGTCCTTGATATTTAGTCGTTTTCAGCCAATTTTCTGGATTTTTGAAAATTTCACTTTTTTGTGAAAATATCCACTAAATGAGGGAATAATATGTGTGAGGGTACCCCAGGAGAGTTCCAAATGTGTGTGGGTAGAATAAATATCCCACGGGGATAAAATTGAAAAAAGTTGAAAAAAAATTTCTTTTGGACTTAGTAATTTTTCCGGCGTTCATCAGACTTTCAGATAGGGGAAATGTCAGTGAGTATTCCAATTTCAGTTCCAGAGCGATTCGCCCAATGAGTCCTTGATATTTAGACGTTTTCAGCCAATTTTCTGGATTTTTGAAAATTTCACTTTTTTGTGAAATTATCCAGTAAATGAGAGAATAATATGTGTGAGGGTACCCCAGGAGAGTTGCAAATGTGTGTGGGTAGAATATATATCCCACGGGGGTAAAATTGAAAAAAGTTGAAAATAAATTTCTTTTGGACTTAGTAATTTTTCCGGCGTTCATCAGACTTTCAGATAGGGGAAATGTCAGTGAGTGTTCCGATTTCAGTTCCAGAGCGATTCGCCCAATGAGTCCTTGATATTTATTCGTTTTCAGCCAATTTTCTGGATTTTTAAAAATTTCACTTTTTTGTGAAAATATCCACTAAATGAGGGAATAATATGTGTGAGGGTACCCCAGGAGAGTTCCAAGTGTGTGTGGGTAGAATATATATCCCACAGGGGTAAAATTGAAAAAAGTTGAAAAAAAATTTCTTTTGGAATTAGTAATTTTTCCGGCGTTCATCAGACTTTCAGATAGGGGAAATGTCAGTGAGCGTTCCGATTTTAGTTCCAGAGCGATTCGCCCAATGAGTCCTTGATATTTAGTCGTTTTCAGCCAATTTTCTGGATTTTTAAAAATTTCACTTTTTTGTGAAAATATCCACTAAATGAGGGAATAATATGTGTGAGGGTATCCCAGGAGAGTTCCAAATGTGTGTGGGTAGAATATATATCCCACGGGGGTAAAATTGAAAAAAGTTGAAAAAAAATTTTTTTTGGACTTAGTCATTTTTCGGTCGTTTATTCAGACTTTCAGATAGGGGAAATGTGAGTGAGCATTCCGATTTCAGTTCCAGAGCGATTCGCCCAATGAGTCCTTAATATTTAGTCGTTTTCAGCCAATTGTCTGGATTTTTGAAAATTTCACTTTTTTGTGAAAATATCCACTAAATGAGGGAATAATATGTGTGAGGGTACCCCAGGAGAGTTCCAAATGTGTGTGGGTAGAATATATATCCCACGGGGATAAAATTGAAAAAAGTTGAAAAAAAAAATTTTTTTGGACTTAGTAATTTTTCCGGCGTTTATCAGACTTTCAGATAGGGAAAATGTCAGTGAGCGTTCCGATTTCAGTTCCAGAGCGATTCGCCCAATGAGTCCTTGATATTTAGTCGTTTTCAGCCAATTTTCTGGATTTTTGAAAATTTCACTTTTTTGTGAAAATATCCACTAAATGAGGGAATAATATGTGTGAGGGTACCCCAGGAGAGTTCCAAATGTGTGTGGGTAGAATATATATCCCACAGGGGTAAAATTGAAAAAAGTTGAAAAAAAATTTTTTTTGGACTTAGTAATTTTTCGGGCGTTTATTCAGACTTTCAGATAGGGGAAATGTGAGTGAGCATTCCGATTTCAGTTCCAGAGCGATTCACCCAATGAGTCCTTGATATTTAGTCGTTTTCAGCCAATTTTCAGGATTTTTGAAAATTTCACTTTTTTGTGAATATATCCACTAAATAAGGGAATAATATGTGTGAGGGTACCCCAGGAGAGTTCCAAATGTGTGTGGGTAGAATATATATCCCACAGGGGTAAAATTGAAAAAAGTTGAAAAAAAATTTCTTTTAGACTTAGTAATTTTTCCGGCGTTCATCAGACTTTCAGATAGGGGAAATGTCAGTGAGTATTCCAATTTCAGTTCCAGAGCGATTCGCCCAATGAGTCCTTGATATTTAGACGTTTTCAGCCAATTTTCTGGATTTTTGAAAATTTCACTTTTTTGTGAAAATATCCACTAAATGAGGGAATAATATGTGTGAGGGTACCCCAGGAGAGTTCCAAATGTGTGTGGGTAGAATATATATCCCACGGGGGTCAAATTGAAAAAAGTTGAAAAAAAAAATTTTTTTGGACTTAGTAATTTTTCCGGCGTTTATCAGACTTTCAGATAGGGAAAATGTCAGTGAGCGTTCCGATTTCAGTTCCAGAGCGATTCGCCCAATGAGTCCTTGATATTTAGTCGTTTTCAGCCAATTTTCTGGATTTTTGAAAATTTCACTTTTTTGTGAAAATATCCACTAAATGAGGGAATAATATGTGTGAGGGTACCCCAGGAGAGTTCCAAATGTGTGTGGGTAGAATAAATATCCCACGGGGATAAAATTGAAAAAAGTTGAAAAAAAATTTCTTTTGGACTTAGTAATTTTTCCGGCGTTCATCAGACTTTCAGATAGGGGAAATGTCAGTGAGTATTCCAATTTCAGTTCCAGAGCGATTCGCCCAATGAGTCCTTGATATTTAGACGTTTTCAGCCAATTTTCTGGATTTTTGAAAATTTCACTTTTTTGTGAAATTATCCAGTAAATGAGAGAATAATATGTGTGAGGGTACCCCAGGAGAGTTGCAAATGTGTGTGGGTAGAATATATATCCCACGGGGGTAAAATTGAAAAAAGTTGAAAATAAATTTCTTTTGGACTTAGTAATTTTTCCGGCGTTCATCAGACTTTCAGATAGGGGAAATGTCAGTGAGTGTTCCGATTTCAGTTCCAGAGCGATTCGCCCAATGAGTCCTTGATATTTATTCGTTTTCAGCCAATTTTCTGGATTTTTAAAAATTTCACTTTTTTGTGAAAATATCCACTAAATGAGGGAATAATATGTGTGAGGGTACCCCAGGAGAGTTCCAAGTGTGTGTGGGTAGAATATATATCCCACAGGGGTAAAATTGAAAAAAGTTGAAAAAAAATTTCTTTTGGACTTAGTAATTTTTCCGGCGTTCATCAGACTTTCAGATAGGGGAAATGTCAGTGAGTATTCCAATTTCAGTTCCAGAGCAATTCGCCCAATGTGTCGTTGATATTTAGACGTTTTCAGCCAATTTTCTGGATTTTTGAAAATTTCATTTTTTTCTGAAAATATCCAGTAAATGAGAGAATAATATGTGTGAGGGTACCCCAGGAGAGTTGCAAATGTGTGTGGGTAGAATATATATCCCACGGGGGTAAAATTGAAAAAAGTTGAAAAAAAATTTCTTTTGGAATTAGTAATTTTTCCGGCGTTCATCAGACTTTCAGATAGGGGAAATGTCAGTGAGCGTTCCGATTTTAGTTCCAGAGCGATTCGCCCAATGAGTCCTTGATATTTAGTCGTTTTCAGCCAATTTTCTGGATTTTTAAAAATTTCACTTTTTTGTGAAAATATCCACTAAATGAGGGAATAATATGTGTGAGGGTATCCCAGGAGAGTTCCAAATGTGTGTGGGTAGAATATATATCCCACGGGGGTAAAATTGAAAAAAGTTGAAAAAAAATTTTTTTTGGACTTAGTCATTTTTCGGGCGTTTATTCAGACTTTCAGATAGGGGAAATGTGAGTGAGCATTCCGATTTCAGTTCCAGAGCGATTCGCCCAATGAGTCCTTAATATTTAGTCGTTTTCAGCCAATTGTCTGGATTTTTGAAAATTTCACTTTTTTGTGAAAATATCCACTAAATGAGGGAATAATATGTGTGAGGGTACCCCAGGAGAGTTCCAAATGTGTGTGGGTAGAATATATATCCCACGGGGATAAAATTGAAAAAAGTTGAAAAAAAAAATTTTTTTGGACTTAGTAATTTTTCCGGCGTTTATCAGACTTTCAGATAGGGAAAATGTCAGTGAGCGTTCCGATTTCAGTTCCAGAGCGATTCGCCCAATGAGTCCTTGATATTTAGTCGTTTTCAGCCAATTTTCTGGATTTTTGAAAATTTCACTTTTTTGTGAAAATATCCACTAAATGAGGGAATAATATGTGTGAGGGTACCCCAGGAGAGTTCCAAATGTGTGTGGGTAGAATATATATCCCACAGGGGTAAAATTGAAAAAAGTTGAAAAAAAATTTTTTTTGGACTTAGTAATTTTTCGGGCGTTTATTCAGACTTTCAGATAGGGGAAATGTGAGTGAGCATTCCGATTTCAGTTCCAGAGCGATTCACCCAATGAGTCCTTGATATTTAGTCGTTTTCAGCCAATTTTCAGGATTTTTGAAAATTTCACTTTTTTGTGAATATATCCACTAAATAAGGGAATAATATGTGTGAGGGTACCCCAGGAGAGTTCCAAATGTGTGTGGGTAGAATATATATCCCACGGGGGTAAAATTTAAAAAAGTTGAAAAAAAATTTTTTGGGGAATTAGTCATTTTTCCGGCGTTTATCAGACTTTCAGATAGGGGAAATGTCAGTGAGCGTTCAGATTTAAGTTCCAGAGCGATTCGCCCAATGAGTCCTTGATATTTAGTCGTTTTCAGCCAATTTTCTGGATTTTTGAAAATTTCACTTTTTTGTGAAAATATCCACTAAATGAGGGAATAATATGTGTGAGGGTACCCCAGGAGAGTTCCAAATGTGTGTGGGTAGAATAAAAATCCCACGGGGGTCAAGTTGAAAAAAGTTGAAAAAAAATTTTTTTTGGACTTAGTCATTTTTCCGGCGTTTATCAGACTTTCAGATAGGGGAAATGTCAGTGAGCGTTCTGATTTCAGTTCCAGAGCGATTCGCCCAATGAGTCCTTGATATTTAGACGTTTTCAGCCAATTTTCTGGATTTTTGAAAATTTCACTTTTTTGTGAAAATATCCAGTAAATGAGAGAATAATATGTGTGAGGGTACCCCAGGAGAGTTGCAAATGTGTGTGGGTAGAATATATATCCCACGGGGGTAAAATTGAAAAAAGTTGAAAATAAATTTCTTTTGGACTTAGTAATTTTTCCGGCGTTCATCAGACTTTCAGATAGGGGAAATGTCAGTGAGTGTTCCGATTTCAGTTCCAGAGCGATTCGCCCAATGAGTCCTTGATATTTATTCGTTTTCAGCCAATTTTCTGGATTTTTAAAAATTTCACTTTTTTGTGAAAATATCCACTAAATGAGGGAATAATATGTGTGAGGGTACCCCAGGAGAGTTCCAAATGTGTGTGGGTAGAATATATATCCCACAGGGGTAAAATTGAAAAAAGTTGAAAAAAAATTTCTTTTGGACTTAGTAATTTTTCCGGCGTTCATCAGACTTTCAGATAGGGGAAATGTCAGTGAGTATTCCAATTTCAGTTCCAGAGCGATTCGCTCAATGTGTCCTTGACATTTAGACGTTTTCAGCCAATTTTCTGGATTTTTGAAAATTTCACTTTTTTCTGAAAATATCCAGTAAATGAGAGAATAATATGTGTGAGGGTACCCCAGGAGAGTTGCAAATGTGTGTGGGTAGAATATATATCCCACGGGGGTAAAATTGAAAAAAGTTGAAAAAAAATTTCTTTTGGACTTAGTAATTTTTCCGGCGTTCATCAGACTTTCAGATAGGGGAAATGTCAGTGAGCGTTCCGATTTCAGTTCCAGAGCGATTCGCCCAATGAGTCCTTGATATTTAGTCGTTTTCAGCCAATTTTCTGGATTTTTAAAAATTTCACTTTTTTGTGAAAATATCCACTAAATGAGGGAATAATATGTGTGAGGGTATCCCAGGAGAGTTCCAAATGTGTGTGGGTAGAATATATATCCCACGGGGGTAAAATTGAAAAAAGTTGAAAAAAAATTTTTTTTGGACTTAGTAATTTTTCGGGCGTTTATTCAGACTTTCAGATAGGGGAAATGTGAGTGAGCATTCCGATTTCAGTTCCAGAGCGATTCGCCCAATGAGTCCTTAATATTTAGTCGTTTTCAGCCAATTTTCTGGATTTTTGAAAATTTAACTTTTTTGTGAAAATATCCACTAAATAAGGGAATAATATGTGTGAGGGTACCCCAGGAGAGTTCCAAATGTGTGTGGGTAGAATATATATCCCACGGGGGTAAAATTGAAAAAAGTTGAAAAAATTTTTTTTGGGGAATTAGTCATTTTTCCGGCGTTTATCAGACTTTCAGATAGGGGAAATGTCAGTGAGCGTTCCTATTTCAGTTCCAGAGCGATTCGCCCAATGAGTCCTTGATATTTAGACGTTTTCAGCCAATTGTCTGGATTTTTGAAAATTTCACTTTTTTGTGAAAATATCCACTAAATGAGGGAATAATATGTGTGAGGGTACCCCAGGAGAGTTCCAAATGTGTGTGGGTAGAATATATATCCCACGGGGGTCAAATTGAAAAAAGTTGAAAAAAAATTTTTTTTGGACTTAGTCATTTTTCCGGCGTTTATCAGACTTTCAGATAGGGGAAATGTCAGTGAGCGTTCTGATTTAAGTTCCAGAGCGATTCGCCCAATGAGTCCTTGATATTTAGTCGTTTTCAGCAAATTTTCAGGATTTTTGAAAATTTCACTTTTTTTTGAAAATATCCACTAAATAAGGGAATAATATGTGTGAGGGTACCCCAGGAGAGTTCCAAATGTGTGTGGGTAGAATATATATCCCACGGGGGTAAAATTGAAAAAAGTTGAAAAATTTTTTTTTGGGGAATTAGTCATTTTTCCGGCGTTTATCAGACTTTCAGATAGGGGAAATGTCAGTGAGCGTTCAGATTTAAGTTCCAGAGCGATTCGCCCAATGAGTCCTTGATATTTAGTCGTTTTCAGCCAATTTTCTGGATTTTTAAAAATTTCACTTTTTTGTGAAAATATCCACTAAATGAGGGAATAATATGTGTGAGGGTATCCCAGGAGAGTTCCAAATGTGTGTGGGTAGAATATATATCCCACGGGGGTAAAATTGAAAAAAGTTGAAAAAAAATTTTTTTGGGACTTAGTAATTTTTCGGGCGTTTATTCAGACTTTCAGATAGGGGAAATGTGAGTGAGCATTCCGATTTCAGTTCCAGAGCGATTCGCCCAATGAGTCCTTAATATTTAGTCGTTTTCAGCCAATTTTCAGGATTTTTGAAAATTTCACTTTTTTGTGAAAATATCCACTAAATAAGGGAATAATATGTGTGAGGGTACCCCAGGAGAGTTCCAAATGTGTGTGGGTAGAATATATATCCCACGGGGGTAAAATTGAAAAAAGTTGAAAAAAAATTTTTTGGGGAATTAGTCATTTTTCCGGCGTTTATCAGACTTTCAGATAGGGGAAATGTCAGTGAGCGTTCCTATTTCAGTTCCAGAGCGATTCGCCCAATGAGTCCTTGATATTTAGACGTTTTCAGCCAATTGTCTGGATTTTTGAAAATTTCACTTTTTTGTGAAAATATCCACTAAATGAGGGAATAATATGTGTGAGGGTACCCCAGGAGAGATCCAAATGTGTGTGGGTAGAATATATATCCCACAGGGGTAAAATTGAAAAAAGTTGAAAAAAAATTTCTTTTGGACTTAGTAATTTTTCCGGCGTTCATCAGACTTTCAGATAGGGGAAATGTCAGTGAGTATTCCAATTTCAGTTCCAGAGCGATTCGCCCAATGTGTCCTTGATATGTAGACGTTTTCAGCCAATTTTCTGGATTTTTGAAAATTTCACTTTTTTCTGAAAATATCCAGTAAATGAGAGAATAATATGTGTGAGGGTACCCCAGGAGAGTTGCAAATGTGTGTGGGTAGAATATATATCCCACGGGGGTAAAATTGAAAAAAGTTGAAAAAAAATTTCTTTTGGAATTAGTAATTTTTCCGGCGTTCATCAGACTTTCAGATAGGGGAAATGTCAGTGAGCGTTCCGATTTCAGTTCCAGAGCGATTCGCCCGGTGAGTCCTTGATATTTAGTCGTTTTCAGCCAATTTTCTGGATTTTTCAAAATTTCACTTTTTTGTGAAAATATCCACTAAATGAGGGAATAATATGTGTGAGGGTATCCCAGGAGAGTTCCAAATGTGTGTGGGTAGAATATATATCCCACGGGGGTAAAATTGAAAAAAGTTGAAAAAAAATTTTTTTTGGACTTAGTAATTTTTCGGGCGTTTATTCAGACTTTCAGATAGGGGAAATGTGAGTGAGCATTCCGATTTCAGTTCCAGAGCGATTCCCCCAATGAGTCCTTAATATTTAGTCGTTTTCAGCCAATTTTCTGGATTTTTGAAAATTTTACTTTTTTGTGAAAATATCCACTAAATGAGGGAATAATATGTGTGAGGGTACCCCAGGAGAGTTCCAAATGTGTGTGGGTAGAATAAAAATCCCACGGGGGTCAAGTTGAAAAAAGTTGAAAAAAAATTTTTTTTGGACTTAGTCATTTTTCCGGCGTTTATCAGACTTTCAGATAGGGGAAATGTCAGTGAGCGTTCTGATTTCAGTTCCAGAGCGATTCGCCCAATGAGTCCTTGATATTTAGTCGTTTTCAGCCAATTTTCAGGATTTTTGAAAATTTCACTTTTTTGTGAAAATATCCACTAAATAAGGGAATAATATGTGTGAGGGTACCCCAGGAGAGTTCCAAATGTGTGTGGGTAGAATATATATCCCACGGGGGTAAAATTGAAAAAAGTTGAAAAAATTTTTTTTAGGAATTAGTCATTTTTCCGGCGTTTATCAGACTTTCAGATAGGGGAAATGTCAGTGAGCGTTCCTATTTCAGTTCCAGAGCGATTCGCCCAATGAGTCCTTGATATTTAGACGTTTTCAGCCAATTGTCTGGATTTTTGAAAATTTCACTTTTTTGTGAAAATATCCACTAAATGAGAGAATAATATGTGTGAGGGTATCCCAGGAGAGTTCCAAATGTGTGTGGGTAGAATATATATCCCACGGGGTAAAATTGAAAAAAGTTGAAAAAAAATTTTTTTTGGACTTAGTAATTTTTCGGGCGTTTATTCAGACTTTCAGATAGGGGAAATGTCAGTGAGCGTTCTGATTTCAGTTCCAGAGCGATTCGCCCAATGAGTCCTTGATATTTAGTCGTTTTCAGCCAATTTTCAGGATTTTTGAAAATTTCACTTTTTTGTGAAAATATCCACTAAATAAGGGAATAATATGTGTGAGGGTACCCCAGGAGAGTTCCAAATGTGTGTGGGTAGAATATATATCCCACGGGGGTAAAATTGAAAAAAGTTGAAAAAAATTTTTTTGGGGACTTAGTCATTTTTCCGGCGTTTATCAGACTTTCAGATAGGGGAAATGTCAGTGAGCGTTCAGATTTCAGTTCCAGAGCGATTCGCAAAATGAGTCCCTGATATTTAGTCGTTTTCAGCCAATTTTCTGGATTTTTGAAAATTTCACTTTTTTGTGAAAATATCCACTAAATGAGGGAATAATATGTGTGAAGGTACCCCAGGAGAGTTCCAAATGTGTGTGGGTAGAATAAATATCCCACGGGGATAAAATTGAAAAAAGTTGAAAAAAAATTTCTTTTGGACTTAGTAATTTTTCCGGCGTTCATCGGACTTTCAGATAGGGGAAATGTCAGTGAGTATTCCAATTTCAGTTCCAGAGCGATTCGCCCAATGAGTCCTTGATATTTAGACGTTTTCAGCCAATTTTCTGGATTTTTGAAAATTTCACTTTTTTTGTGGAAATATACAGTAAATGAGAGAATAATATGTGTGAGGGTACCCCAGGAGAGTTGCAAATGTGTGTGGGTAGAATATATATCCCACGGGGGTAAAATTGAAAAAAGTTGAAAAAAAAATTTTTTTGGACTTAGTAATTTTTCGGGCGTTTATTCAGACTTTCAGATAGGGGAAATGTGAGTGAGCATTCCGATTTCAGTTCCAGAGCGATTCGCCCAATGAGTCCTTAATATTTAGTCGTTTTCAGCCAATTTTCTGGATTTTTGAAAATTTAACTTTTTTGTGAAAATATCCACTAAATGAGGGAATAATATGTGTGAGGGTACCCCAGGAGAGTTCCAAATGTGTGTGGGTAGAATATATATCCCACGGGGGTAAAATTGAAAAAAGTTGAAAAAAATTTTTTTGGGGACTTAGTCATTTTTCCGGCGTTTATCAGACTTTCAGATAGGGGAAATGTCAGTGAGCGTTCAGATTTCAGTTCCAGAGCGATTCGCCCAAAGAGTCCTTGATATTTAGTCGTTCTCAGCCAATTTTCTGGATTTTTGAAAATTTCACTTTTTTGTGAAAATATCCACTAAATGAGGGAATAATATGTGTGAGGGTACCCCAGGAGAGTTCCAAATGTGTGTGGGTAGAATATATATCCCACGGGGGTCAAATTGAAAAAAGTTGAAAAAAAATTTTTTTTGGACTTAGTCATTTTTCCGGCGTTTATCAGACTTTCAGATAGGGGAAATGTCAGTGAGCGTTCTGATTTCAGTTCCAGAGCGATTCGCCCAATGAGTCCTTGATATTTAGTCGTTTTCAGCCAATTTTCAGGATTTTTGAAAATTTCACTTTTTTGTGAAAATATCCACTAAATGAGGGAATAATATGTGTGAGGGTACCCCAGGAGAGTTCAAAATGTGTGTGGGTAGAATATATATCCCACGGGGGTAAAATTGAAAAAAGTTTAAAAAAATTTTTTTTTGGACTTAGTAATTTTTCCGGCGTTCATCAGACTTTCAGATAGGGGAAATGTCAGTGAGTATTCAGATTTCAGTTCCAGAGCGATTCGCCCAATGAGTCCTTGATATTTATTCGTTTTCAGCCAATTTTCAGGATTTTTGAAAATTTCACTTTTTTGTGAAAATATCCACTAAATGAGGGAATAATATGTGTGAGGGTACCCCAGGAGAGTTCCAAATGTGTGTGGGTAGAATATATATCCCACAGGGGTAAAATTGAAAAAAGTTGAAAAAAATTTTTTTTGGAACTTAGTCATTTTTCCAGCGTTTATCAGACTTTCAGATAGGGGAAATGTGAGTGAGCGTTCCGATTTCAGTTCCAGAGCGATTCGTCCAATGAGTCCTTGATATTTAGTCGTTTTCAGCAAATTTTCGGGATTTTTTAAAATTTCACTTTTTTGTGAAAATATCCACTAAATGAGGGAATAATATGTGTGAGGGTACCCCAGGAGAGTTCCAAATGTGTGTGGGTAGAATATATATCCCACGGGGGTAAAATTGAAACAAGTTTAAAAAAATTTTTTTTTGGACTTAGTCATTTTTCCGGCGTTTATCAGACTTTCAGATAGGGGAAATGTCAGTGAGCGTTCTGATTTCAGTTCCAGAGTGATTCGCCCAATGAGTCCTTGATATTTAGTCGTTTTCAGCCAATTTTCAGGATTTTTGAAAATTTCACTTTTTTGTGAAAATATCCACTAAATGAGGGAATAATATGTATGAGGGTACCCCAGGAGAGTTCCAAATGTGTGTGGGTAGAATATATATCCCACGGGGATAAAACTGAAAAAAGTAGAAAAAAAATTTTTTTTTGGACTTAGTCATTTTTCCGGCGTTTATTCAGACTTTCAGATAGGGGAAATGTGAGTGAGCATTCCGATTTCAGTTCCAGAGCCATTCGCCCAATGAGTCCTTAATATTTAGTCGTTTTCAGCCAATTTTCTGGATTTTTGAAAATTTAACTTTTTTGTGAAAATATCCACTAAATGAGGGAATAATATGTGTGAGGGTACCCCAGGAGAGTTCCAAATGTGTGTGGGTAGAATATATATCCCACGGGGGTAAAATTGAAAAAAGTTGAAAAAAATTTTTTTGGGGACTTAGTCATTTTTCCGGCGTTTATCAGACTTTCAGATAGGGGAAATGTCAGTGAGCGTTCAGATTTCAGTTCCAGAGCGATTCGCCCAAAGAGTCCTTGATATTTAGTCGTTTTCAGCCAATTTTCTGGATTTTTGAAAATTTCACTTTTTTGTGAAAATATCCACTAAATGAGGGAATAATATGTGTGAGGGTACCCCAGGAGAGTTCAAAATGTGTGTGGGTAGAATATATATCCCACGGGGGTAAAATTGAAAAAAGTTTAAAAAAAATTTTTTTTGGACTTAGTAATTTTTCCGGCGTTCATCAGACTTTCAGATAGGGGAAATGTCAGTGAGTATTCAGATTTCAGTTCCAGAGCGATTCGCCCAATGAGTCCTTGATATTTATTCGTTTTCAGCCAATTTTCAGGATTTTTGAAAATTTCACTTTTTTGTGAAAATATCCACTAAATGAGGGAATAATATGTGTGAGGGTACCCCAGGAGAGTTCCAAATGTGTGTGGGTAGAATATATATCCCACAGGGGTAAAATTGAAAAAAGTTGAAAAAAATTTTTTTTGGAACTTAGTCATTTTTCCAGCGTTTATCAGACTTTCAGATAGGGGAAATGTGAGTGAGCGTTCCGATTTCAGTTCCAGAGCGATTCGACCAATGAGTCCTTGATATTTAGTCGTTTTCAGCCAATTTTCGGGATTTTTAAAAATTTCACTTTTTTGTGAAAATATCCACTAAATGAGGGAATAATATGTGTGAGGGTACCCCAGGAGAGTTCCAAATGTGTGTGGGTAGAATATATATCCCACGGGGGTAAAATTGAAACAAGTTTAAAAAAATTTTTTTTTGGACTTAGTCATTTTTCCGTCGTTTATCAGACTTTCAGATAGGGGAAATGTCAGTGAGCGTTCTGATTTCAGTTCCAGAGTGATTCGCCCAATGAGTCCTTGATATTTAGTCGTTTTCAGCCAATTTTCAGGATTTTTGAAAATTTCACTTTTTTGTGAAAATATCCACTAAATGAGGAAATAATATGTATGAGGGTACCCCAGGAGAGTTCCAAATGTGTGTGGGTAGAATATATATCCCACGGGGATAAAACTGAAAAAAGTAGAAAAAAAATTTTTTTTTGGACTTAGTCATTTTTCCGGCGTTTATTCAGACTTTCAGATAGGGGAAATGTGAGTGAGCATTCCGATTTCAGTTCCAGAGCCATTCGCCCAATGAGTCCTTAATATTTAGTCGTTTTCAGCCAATTTTCTGGATTTTTGAAAATTTTACTTTTTTGTGAAAATATCCACTAAATGAGGGAATAATATGTGTGAGGGTACCCCAGGAGAGTTCCAAATGTGTGTGGGTAGAATATATATCCCACGGGGGTCAAATTGAAAAAAGTTGAAAAAAATTTTTTTTTGGACTTAGTCATTTTTCCGGCGTTTATCAGACTTTCAGATAGGGGAAATGTCAGTGAGCGTTCTGATTTCAGTTCCAGAGCGATTCGCCCAATGAGTCCTTGATATTTATTCGTTTTCAGCCAATTTTCAGGATTTTTGAAAATTTCACTTTTTTGTGAAAATATCCACTAAATAAGGGAATAATATGTGTGAGGGTACCCCAGGAGAGTTCCAAATGTGTGTGGGTAGAATATATATCCCACGGGGGTAAAATTGAAAAAAGTTGAAAAAATTTTTTTTAGGAATTAGTCATTTTTCCGGCGTTTATCAGACTTTCAGATAGGGGAAATGTCAGTGAGCGTTCCTATTTCAGTTCCAGAGCGATTCGCCCAATGAGTCCTTGATATTTAGACGTTTTCAGCCAATTGTCTGGATTTTTGAAAATTTCACTTTTTTGTGAAAATATCCACTAAATGAGAGAATAATATGTGTGAGGGTATCCCAGGAGAGTTCCAAATGTGTGTGGGTAGAATATATATCCCACGGGGTAAAATTGAAAAAAGTTGAAAAAAAATTTTTTTTGGACTTAGTAATTTTTCGGGCGTTTATTCAGACTTTCAGATAGGGGAAATGTCAGTGAGCGTTCTGATTTCAGTTCCAGAGCGATTCGCCCAATGAGTCCTTGATATTTAGTCGTTTTCAGCCAATTTTCAGGATTTTTGAAAATTTCACTTTTTTGTGAAAATATCCACTAAATAAGGGAATAATATGTGTGAGGGTACCCCAGGAGAGTTCCAAATGTGTGTGGGTAGAATATATATCCCACGGGGGTAAAATTGAAAAAAGTTGAAAAAAATTTTTTTGGGGACTTAGTCATTTTTCCGGCGTTTATCAGACTTTCAGATAGGGGAAATGTCAGTGAGCGTTCAGATTTCAGTTCCAGAGCGATTCGCAAAATGAGTCCCTGATATTTAGTCGTTTTCAGCCAATTTTCTGGATTTTTGAAAATTTCACTTTTTTGTGAAAATATCCACTAAATGAGGGAATAATATGTGTGAAGGTACCCCAGGAGAGTTCCAAATGTGTGTGGGTAGAATAAATATCCCACGGGGATAAAATTGAAAAAAGTTGAAAAAAAATTTCTTTTGGACTTAGTAATTTTTCCGGCGTTCATCGGACTTTCAGATAGGGGAAATGTCAGTGAGTATTCCAATTTCAGTTCCAGAGCGATTCGCCCAATGAGTCCTTGATATTTAGACGTTTTCAGCCAATTTTCTGGATTTTTGAAAATTTCACTTTTTTTGTGGAAATATACAGTAAATGAGAGAATAATATGTGTGAGGGTACCCCAGGAGAGTTGCAAATGTGTGTGGGTAGAATATATATCCCACGGGGGTAAAATTGAAAAAAGTTGAAAAAAAAATTTTTTTGGACTTAGTAATTTTTCGGGCGTTTATTCAGACTTTCAGATAGGGGAAATGTGAGTGAGCATTCCGATTTCAGTTCCAGAGCGATTCGCCCAATGAGTCCTTAATATTTAGTCGTTTTCAGCCAATTTTCTGGATTTTTGAAAATTTAACTTTTTTGTGAAAATATCCACTAAATGAGGGAATAATATGTGTGAGGGTACCCCAGGAGAGTTCCAAATGTGTGTGGGTAGAATATATATCCCACGGGGGTAAAATTGAAAAAAGTTGAAAAAAATTTTTTTGGGGACTTAGTCATTTTTCCGGCGTTTATCAGACTTTCAGATAGGGGAAATGTCAGTGAGCGTTCAGATTTCAGTTCCAGAGCGATTCGCCCAAAGAGTCCTTGATATTTAGTCGTTCTCAGCCAATTTTCTGGATTTTTGAAAATTTCACTTTTTTGTGAAAATATCCACTAAATGAGGGAATAATATGTGTGAGGGTACCCCAGGAGAGTTCCAAATGTGTGTGGGTAGAATATATATCCCACGGGGGTCAAATTGAAAAAAGTTGAAAAAAAATTTTTTTTGGACTTAGTCATTTTTCCGGCGTTTATCAGACTTTCAGATAGGGGAAATGTCAGTGAGCGTTCTGATTTCAGTTCCAGAGCGATTCGCCCAATGAGTCCTTGATATTTAGTCGTTTTCAGCCAATTTTCAGGATTTTTGAAAATTTCACTTTTTTGTGAAAATATCCACTAAATGAGGGAATAATATGTGTGAGGGTACCCCAGGAGAGTTCAAAATGTGTGTGGGTAGAATATATATCCCACGGGGGTAAAATTGAAAAAAGTTTAAAAAAATTTTTTTTTGGACTTAGTAATTTTTCCGGCGTTCATCAGACTTTCAGATAGGGGAAATGTCAGTGAGTATTCAGATTTCAGTTCCAGAGCGATTCGCCCAATGAGTCCTTGATATTTATTCGTTTTCAGCCAATTTTCAGGATTTTTGAAAATTTCACTTTTTTGTGAAAATATCCACTAAATGAGGGAATAATATGTGTGAGGGTACCCCAGGAGAGTTCCAAATGTGTGTGGGTAGAATATATATCCCACAGGGGTAAAATTGAAAAAAGTTGAAAAAAATTTTTTTTGGAACTTAGTCATTTTTCCAGCGTTTATCAGACTTTCAGATAGGGGAAATGTGAGTGAGCGTTCCGATTTCAGTTCCAGAGCGATTCGTCCAATGAGTCCTTGATATTTAGTCGTTTTCAGCAAATTTTCGGGATTTTTTAAAATTTCACTTTTTTGTGAAAATATCCACTAAATGAGGGAATAATATGTGTGAGGGTACCCCAGGAGAGTTCCAAATGTGTGTGGGTAGAATATATATCCCACGGGGGTAAAATTGAAACAAGTTTAAAAAAATTTTTTTTTGGACTTAGTCATTTTTCCGGCGTTTATCAGACTTTCAGATAGGGGAAATGTCAGTGAGCGTTCTGATTTCAGTTCCAGAGTGATTCGCCCAATGAGTCCTTGATATTTAGTCGTTTTCAGCCAATTTTCAGGATTTTTGAAAATTTCACTTTTTTGTGAAAATATCCACTAAATGAGGGAATAATATGTATGAGGGTACCCCAGGAGAGTTCCAAATGTGTGTGGGTAGAATATATATCCCACGGGGATAAAACTGAAAAAAGTAGAAAAAAAATTTTTTTTTGGACTTAGTCATTTTTCCGGCGTTTATTCAGACTTTCAGATAGGGGAAATGTGAGTGAGCATTCCGATTTCAGTTCCAGAGCCATTCGCCCAATGAGTCCTTAATATTTAGTCGTTTTCAGCCAATTTTCTGGATTTTTGAAAATTTAACTTTTTTGTGAAAATATCCACTAAATGAGGGAATAATATGTGTGAGGGTACCCCAGGAGAGTTCCAAATGTGTGTGGGTAGAATATATATCCCACGGGGGTAAAATTGAAAAAAGTTGAAAAAAATTTTTTTGGGGACTTAGTCATTTTTCCGGCGTTTATCAGACTTTCAGATAGGGGAAATGTCAGTGAGCGTTCAGATTTCAGTTCCAGAGCGATTCGCCCAAAGAGTCCTTGATATTTAGTCGTTTTCAGCCAATTTTCTGGATTTTTGAAAATTTCACTTTTTTGTGAAAATATCCACTAAATGAGGGAATAATATGTGTGAGGGTACCCCAGGAGAGTTCAAAATGTGTGTGGGTAGAATATATATCCCACGGGGGTAAAATTGAAAAAAGTTTAAAAAAAATTTTTTTTGGACTTAGTAATTTTTCCGGCGTTCATCAGACTTTCAGATAGGGGAAATGTCAGTGAGTATTCAGATTTCAGTTCCAGAGCGATTCGCCCAATGAGTCCTTGATATTTATTCGTTTTCAGCCAATTTTCAGGATTTTTGAAAATTTCACTTTTTTGTGAAAATATCCACTAAATGAGGGAATAATATGTGTGAGGGTACCCCAGGAGAGTTCCAAATGTGTGTGGGTAGAATATATATCCCACAGGGGTAAAATTGAAAAAAGTTGAAAAAAATTTTTTTTGGAACTTAGTCATTTTTCCAGCGTTTATCAGACTTTCAGATAGGGGAAATGTGAGTGAGCGTTCCGATTTCAGTTCCAGAGCGATTCGACCAATGAGTCCTTGATATTTAGTCGTTTTCAGCCAATTTTCGGGATTTTTAAAAATTTCACTTTTTTGTGAAAATATCCACTAAATGAGGGAATAATATGTGTGAGGGTACCCCAGGAGAGTTCCAAATGTGTGTGGGTAGAATATATATCCCACGGGGGTAAAATTGAAACAAGTTTAAAAAAATTTTTTTTTGGACTTAGTCATTTTTCCGTCGTTTATCAGACTTTCAGATAGGGGAAATGTCAGTGAGCGTTCTGATTTCAGTTCCAGAGTGATTCGCCCAATGAGTCCTTGATATTTAGTCGTTTTCAGCCAATTTTCAGGATTTTTGAAAATTTCACTTTTTTGTGAAAATATCCACTAAATGAGGAAATAATATGTATGAGGGTACCCCAGGAGAGTTCCAAATGTGTGTGGGTAGAATATATATCCCACGGGGATAAAACTGAAAAAAGTAGAAAAAAAATTTTTTTTTGGACTTAGTCATTTTTCCGGCGTTTATTCAGACTTTCAGATAGGGGAAATGTGAGTGAGCATTCCGATTTCAGTTCCAGAGCCATTCGCCCAATGAGTCCTTAATATTTAGTCGTTTTCAGCCAATTTTCTGGATTTTTGAAAATTTTACTTTTTTGTGAAAATATCCACTAAATGAGGGAATAATATGTGTGAGGGTACCCCAGGAGAGTTCCAAATGTGTGTGGGTAGAATATATATCCCACGGGGGTCAAATTGAAAAAAGTTGAAAAAAATTTTTTTTTGGACTTAGTCATTTTTCCGGCGTTTATCAGACTTTCAGATAGGGGAAATGTCAGTGAGCGTTCTGATTTCAGTTCCAGAGCGATTCGCCCAATGAGTCCTTGATATTTATTCGTTTTCAGCCAATTTTCAGGATTTTTGAAAATTTCACTTTTTTGTGAAAATATCCACTAAATGAGGGAATAATATGTGTGAGGGTACCCCAGGAGAGCTCAAAATGTGTGTGGGTAGAATATATATCCCACAGGGGTAAAATTGAAAAAAGTTGAAAAAAATTTTTTTGGGAACTTAGTCATTTTTCCGGCGTTTATCAGACTTTCAGATAGGGGAAATGTCAGTGAGCGTTCTGATTTCAGTTTCAGAGTGATTCGCCCAATGAGTCCTTGATATTTAGTCGTTTTCAGCCAATTTTCAGGATTTTTGAAAATTTCACTTTTTTGTGAAAATATCCACTAAATGAGGGAATAATATGTATGAGGGTACCCCAGGAGAGTTCCAAATGTGTGTGGGTAGAATATATATCCCACGGGGGTAAAATTGAAAAAAGTTTAAAAAATTTCTTTTTTGGACTTAGTAATTTTTCCGGCGTTTATCAGACTTTCAGATAGGGGAAATGTCAGTGAGCGTTCCGATTTCAGTTCCAGAGCGATTCGCCCAATGAGTCCTTGATATTTAGACATTTTCAGCCAATTTTCTGGATTTTTGAAAATTTCACTTTTTTGTGAAAATATCCACTAAATGAGAGAATAATATGTGTGAGGGTACCCCAGGAGAGTTGCAAATGTGTGTGGGTAGAATATATATCCCACGGGGGTAAAATTGAAAAAAGTTGAAAAAAAATTTCTTTTGGACTTAGTAATTTTTCCGGCGTTCATCAGACTTTCAGATAGGGGAAATGTCAGTGAGCGTTCCGATTTCAGTTCCAGAGCGATTCGCCCAATGAGTCCTTAATATTTAGTCGTTTTCAGCCAATTTTCTGGATTTTTGAAAATTTAAGTTTTTTGTGAAAATATCCACTAAATGAGGGAATAATATGTGTGAGGGTACCCCAGGAGAGTTCCAAATGTGTGTGGGTAGAATATATATCCCACGGGGGTAAAATTGAAAAAAGTTGAAAAAAAATTTTTTTTGGACTTAGTAATTTTTCGGGCGTTTATTCAGACTTTCAGATAGGGGAAATGAAAGTGAGCATTCCGATTTCAGTTCCAGAGCGATTCGCCCAATGAGTCCTTAATATTTAGTCGTTTTCAGCCAATTTTCTGGATTTTTGAAAATTTCACTTTTTTGTGAAAATATCCACTAAATGAGGGAATAATATGTGTGAGGGTACCCCAGGAGAGTTCCAAATGTGTGTGGGTAGAATATATATCCCACGGGGGTCAAATTGAAAAAAGTTGAAAAAAATTTTTTTTTGGACTTAGTCATTTTTCCGGCGTTTATCAGACTTTCAGATAGGGGAAATGTCAGTGAGCGTTCTGATTTCAGTTCCAGAGCGATTCGCCCAATGAGTCCTTGATATTTAGTCGTTTTCAGCCAATTTTCAGGATTTTTGAAAATTTCACTTTTTTGTGAAAATATCCTCTAAATGAGGGAATAATATGTGTGAGGGTACCCCAGGAGAGTTCAAAATGTGTGTGGGTAGAATATATATCCCACGGGGGTAAAATTGAAAAAAGTTTAAAAAATTTCTTTTTTGGACTTAGTAATTTTTCCGGCGTTTATCACACTTTCAGATAGGGGAAATGTCAGTGAGCGTTCCGATTTCAGTTCCAGAGCGATTCGCCCAATGAGTCCTTGATATTTAGACATTTTCAGCCAATTTTCTGGATTTTTGAAAATTTCACTTTTTTGTGAAAATATCCACTAAATGAGAGAATAATATGTGTGAGGGTACCCCAGGAGAGTTGCAAATGTGTGTGGGTAGAATATATATCCCACGGGGGTAAAATTGAAAAAAGTTGAAAAAAAATTTCTTTTGGACTTAGTAATTTTTCCGGCGTTCATCAGACTTTCAGATAGGGGAAATGTCAGTGAGCGTTCCGATTTCAGTTCCAGAGCGATTCGCCCAATGAGTCCTTAATATTTAGTCGTTTTCAGCCAATTTTCTGGATTTTTGAAAATTTAAGTTTTTTGTGAAAATATCCACTAAATGAGGGAATAATATGTGTGAGGGTACCCCAGGAGAGTTCCAAATGTGTGTGGGTAGAATATATATCCCACGGTGGTAAAATTGAAAAAAGTTGAAAAAAAATTTTTTTTGGACTTAGTAATTTTTCGGGCGTTTATTCAGACTTTCAGATAGGGGAAATGAGAGTGAGCATTCCGATTTCAGTTCCAGAGCGATTCGCCCAATGAGTCCTTAATATTTAGTCGTTTTCAGCCAATTTTCTGGATTTTTGAAAATTTAACTTTTTTGTGAAAATATCCACTAAATGAGGGAATAATATGTGTGAGGGTACCCCAGGAGAGTTCCAAATGTGTGTGGGTAGAATATATATCCCACGGGGGTAAAATTGAAAAAAGTTGAAAAAAATTTTTTTGGGGACTTAGTCATTTTTCCGGCATTTATCAGACTTTCAGATAGGGGAAATGTCAGTGAGCGTTCAGATTTCAGTTCCAGAGCGATTCGCCCAATGAGTCCTTGATATTTAGTCGTTTTCAGCCAATTTTCTGGATTTTTGAAAATTTCACTTTTTTGTGAAAATATCCACTAAATGAGGGAATAATATGTGTGAGGGTACCCCAGGAGAGTTCCAAATGTGTGTGGGTAGAATATATATCCCACGGGGGTCAAATTGAAAAAAGTTGAAAAAAATTTTTTTTTGGACTTAGTCATTTTTCCGGCGTTTATCAGACTTTCAGATAGGGGAAATGTCAGTGAGCGTTCTGATTTCAGTTCCAGAGCGATTCGCCCAATGAGTCCTTGATATTTAGTCGTTTTCAGCCAATTTTCAGGATTTTTGAAAATTTCACTTTTTTGTGAAAATATCCACTAAATGAGGGAATAATATGTGTGAGGGTACCCCAGGAGAGTTCAAAATGTGTGTGGGTAGAATATATATCCCACGGTGGTAAAATTGAAAAAAGTTGAAAAAAAATTTTTTTTGGACTTAGTAATTTTTCGGGCGTTTATTCAGACTTTCAGATAGGGGAAATGAGAGTGAGCATTCCGATTTCAGTTCCAGAGCGATTCGCCCAATGAGTCCTTAATATTTAGTCGTTTTCAGCCAATTTTCTGGATTTTTGAAAATTTAACTTTTTTGTGAAAATATCCACTAAATGAGGGAATAATATGTGTGAGGGTACCCCAGGAGAGTTCCAAATGTGTGTGGGTAGAATATATATCCCACGGGGGTAAAATTGAAAAAAGTTGAAAAAAAATTTTTTGGGGACTTAGTCATTTTTCCGGCATTTATCAGACTTTCAGATAGGGGAAATGTCAGTGAGCGTTCAGATTTCAGTTCCAGAGCGATTCGCCCAATGAGTCCTTGATATTTAGTCGTTTTCAGCCAATTTTCAGGATTTTTGAAAATTTCACTTTTTTGTGAAAATATCCACTAAATGAGGGAATAATATGTGTGAGGGTACCCCAGGAGAGTTCAAAATGTGTGTGGGTAGAATATATATCCCACGGGGGTAAAATTGAAAAAAGTTGAAAAAAAATTTTTTTGGGACTTAGTAATTTTTCCGGCGTTCATCAGACTTTCAGATAGGGGAAATGTCAGTGAGCGTTCCGATTTCAGTTCCAGAGCGATTCGCCCAATGAGTCCTTGATATTTAGACATTTTCAGCCAATTTTCTGGATTTTTGAAAATTTCACTTTTTTGTGAAAATATCCACTAAATGAGAGAATAATATGTGTGAGGGTACCCCAGGAGAGTTGCAAATGTGTGTGGGTAGAATATATATCCCACGGGGGTAAAATTGAAAAAAGTTGAAAAAAAATTTCTTTTGGACTTAGTAATTTTTCCGGCGTTCATCAGACTTTCAGATAGGGGAAATGTCAGTGAGCGTTCCGATTTCAGTTCCAGAGCGATTCGCCCAATGAGTCCTTAATATTTAGTCGTTTTCAGCCAATTTTCTGGATTTTTGAAAATTTAAGTTTTTTGTGAAAATATCCACTAAATGAGGGAATAATATGTGTGAGGGTACCCCAGGAGAGTTCCAAATGTGTGTGGGTAGAATATATATCCCACGGGGGTAAAATTGAAAAAAGTTGAAAAAAAATTTTTTTTGGACTTAGTAATTTTTCGGGCGTTTATTCAGACTTTCAGATAGGGGAAATGAAAGTGAGCATTCCGATTTCAGTTCCAGAGCGATTCGCCCAATGAGTCCTTAATATTTAGTCGTTTTCAGCCAATTTTCTGGATTTTTGAAAATTTCACTTTTTTGTGAAAATATCCACTAAATGAGGGAATAATATGTGTGAGGGTACCCCAGGAGAGTTCCAAATGTGTGTGGGTAGAATATATATCCCACGGGGGTCAAATTGAAAAAAGGTGAAAAAAATTTTTTTTTGGACTTAGTCATTTTTCCGGCGTTTATCAGACTTTCAGATAGGGGAAATGTCAGTGAGCGTTCTGATTTCAGTTCCAGAGCGATTCGCCCAATGAGTCCTTGATATTTAGTCGTTTTCAGCCAATTTTCAGGATTTTTGAAAATTTCACTTTTTTGTGAAAATATCCTCTAAATGAGGGAATAATATGTGTGAGGGTACCCCAGGAGAGTTCAAAATGTGTGTGAGTAGAATATATATCCCACGGGGGTAAAATTGAAAAAAGTTTAAAAAATTTCTTTTTTGGACTTAGTAATTTTTCCGGCGTTTATCAGACTTTCAGATAGGGGAAATGTCAGTGAGCGTTCCGATTTCAGTTCCAGAGCGATTCGCCCAATGAGTCCTTGATATTTAGACATTTTCAGCCAATTTTCTGGATTTTTGAAAATTTCACTTTTTTGTGAAAATATCCACTAAATGAGAGAATAATATGTGTGAGGGTACCCCAGGAGAGTTCCAAATGTGTGTGGGTAGAATATATATCCCACGGGGGTAAAATTGAAAAAAGTTGAAAAAAATTTTTTTGGGGACTTAGTCATTTTTCCGGCATTTATCAGACTTTCAGATAGGGGAAATGTCAGTGAGCGTTCAGATTTCAGTTCCAGAGCGATTCGCCCAATGAGTCCTTGATATTTAGTCGTTTTCAGCCAATTTTCTGGATTTTTGAAAATTTCACTTTTTTGTGAAAATATCCACTAAATGAGGGAATAATATGTGTGAGGGTACCCCAGGAGAGTTCCAAATGTGTGTGGGTAGAATATATATCCCACGGGGGTCAAATTGAAAAAAGTTGAAAAAAATTTTTTTTTGGACTTAGTCATTTTTCCGGCGTTTATCAGACTTTCAGATAGGGGAAATGTCAGTGAGCGTTCTGATTTCAGTTCCAGAGCGATTCGCCCAATGAGTCCTTGATATTTAGTCGTTTTCAGCCAATTTTCAGGATTTTTGAAAATTTCACTTTTTTGTGAAAATATCCACTAAATGAGGGAATAATATGTGTGAGGGTACCCCAGGAGAGTTCAAAATGTGTGTGGGTAGAATATATATCCCACGGGGGTAAAATTGAAAAAAGTTGAAAAAAAATTTTTTTTGGACTTAGTAATTTTTCCGGCGTTCATCAGACTTTCAGATAGGGGAAATGTCAGTGAGCGTTCCGATTTCAGTTCCAGAGCGATTCGCCCAATGAGTCCTTGATATTTAGACATTTTCAGCCAATTTTCTGGATTTTTGAAAATTTCACTTTTTTGTGAAAATATCCACTAAATGAGAGAATAATATGTGTGAGGGTACCCCAGGAGAGTTGCAAATGTGTGTGGGTAGAATATATATCCCACGGGGGTAAAATTGAAAAAAGTTGAAAAAAAATTTCTTTTGGACTTAGTAATTTTTCCGGCGTTCATCAGACTTTCAGATAGGGGAAATGTCAGTGAGCGTTCCGATTTCAGTTCCAGAGCGATTCGCCCAATGAGTCCTTAATATTTAGTCGTTTTCAGCCAATTTTCTGGATTTTTGAAAATTTTAGTTTTTTGTGAAAATATCCACTAAATGAGGGAATAATATGTGTGAGGGTACCCCAGGAGAGTTCCAAATGTGTGTGGGTAGAATATATATCCCACGGGGGTAAAATTGAAAAAAGTTGAAAAAAAATTTTTTTTGGACTTAGTAATTTTTTGGGCGTTTATTCAGACTTTCAGATAGGGGAAATGAAAGTGAGCATTCCGATTTCAGTTCCAGAGCGATTCGCCCAATGAGTCCTTAATATTTAGTCGTTTTCAGCCAATTTTCTGGATTTTTGAAAATTTCACTTTTTTGTGAAAATATCCACTAAATGAGGGAATAATATGTGTGAGGGTACCCCAGGAGAGTTCCAAATGTGTGTGGGTAGAATATATATCCCACGGGGGTAAAATTGAAAAAAGTTGAAAAAAATTTTTTTGGGGACTTAGTCATTTTTCCGGCATTTATCAGACTTTCAGATAGGGGAAATGTCAGTGAGCGTTCAGATTTCAGTTCCAGAGCGATTCGCCCAATGAGTCCTTGATATTTAGTCGTTTTCAGCCAATTTTCAGGATTTTTGAAAATTTCACTTTTTTGTGAAAATATCCACTAAATGAGGGAATAATATGTGTGAGGGTACCCCAGGAGAGTTCAAAATGTGTGTGGGTAGAATATATATCCCACGGGGGTAAAATTGAAAAAAGTTGAAAAAAAATTTTTTTTGGACTTAGTAATTTTTCCGGCGTTCATCAGACTTTCAGATAGGGGAAATGTCAGTGAGCGTTCCGATTTCAGTTCCAGAGCGATTCGCCCAATGAGTCCTTGATATTTAGACATTTTCAGCCAATTTTCTGGATTTTTGAAAATTTCACTTTTTTGTGAAAATATCCACTAAATGAGAGAATAATATGTGTGAGGGTACCCCAGGAGAGTTGCAAATGTGTGTGGGTAGAATATATATCCCACGGGGGTAAAATTGAAAAAAGTTGAAAAAAATTTTCTTTTGGACTTAGTAATTTTTCCGGCGTTCATCAGACTTTCAGATAGGGGAAATGTCAGTGAGCGTTCCGATTTCAGTTCCAGAGCGATTCGCCCAATGAGTCCTTAATATTTAGTCGTTTTCAGCCAATTTTCTGGATTTTTGAAAATTTAAGTTTTTTGTGAAAATATCCACTAAATGAGGGAATAATATGTGTGAGGGTACCCCAGGAGAGTTCCAAATGTGTGTGGGTAGAATATATATCCCACGGGGGTAAAATTGAAAAAAGTTGAAAAAAAATTTTTTTTGGACTTAGTAATTTTTCGGGCGTTTATTCAGACCTTCAGATAGGGGAAATGAAAGTGAGCATTCCGATTTCAGTTCCAGAGCGATTCGCCCAATGAGTCCTTAATATTTAGTCGTTTTCAGCCAATTTTCTGGATTTTTGAAAATTTCACTTTTTTGTGAAAATATCCACTAAATGAGGGAATAATATGTGTGAGGGTACCCCAGGAGAGTTCCAAATGTGTGTGGGTAGAATATATATCCCACGGGGGTCAAATTGAAAAAAGGTGAAAAAAATTTTTTTTTGGACTTAGTCATTTTTCCGGCGTTTATCAGACTTTCAGATAGGGGAAATGTCAGTGAGCGTTCTGATTTCAGTTCCAGAGCGATTCGCCCAATGAGTCCTTGATATTTAGTCGTTTTCAGCCAATTTTCAGGATTTTTGAAAATTTCACTTTTTTGTGAAAATATCCTCTAAATGAGGGAATAATATGTGTGAGGGTACCCCAGGAGAGTTCAAAATGTGTGTGGGTAGAATATATATCCCACGGGGGTAAAATTGAAAAAAGTTTAAAAAATTTCTTTTTTGGACTTAGTAATTTTTCCGGCGTTTATCAGACTTTCAGATAGGGGAAATGTCAGTGAGCGTTCCGATTTCAGTTCCAGAGCGATTCGCCCAATGAGTCCTTGATATTTAGACATTTTCAGCCAATTTTCTGGATTTTTGAAAATTTCACTTTTTTGTGAAAATATCCACTAAATGAGAGAATAATATGTGTGAGGGTACCCCAGGAGAGTTGCAAATGTGTGTGGGTAGAATATATATCCCACGGGGGTAAAATTGAAAAAAGTTGAAAAAAAATTTCTTTTGGACTTAGTAATTTTTCCGGCGTTCATCAGACTTTCAGATAGGGGAAATGTCAGTGAGCGTTCCGATTTCAGTTCCAGAGCGATTCGCCCAATGAGTCCTTAATATTTAGTCGTTTTCAGCCAATTTTCTGGATTTTTGAAAATTTAAGTTTTTTGTGAAAATATCCACTAAATGAGGGAATAATATGTGTGAGGGTACCCCAGGAGAGTTCCAAATGTGTGTGGGTAGAATATATATCCCACGGTGGTAAAATTGAAAAAAGTTGAAAAAAAATTTTTTTTGGACTTAGTAATTTTTCGGGCGTTTATTCAGACTTTCAGATAGGGGAAATGAGAGTGAGCATTCCGATTTCAGTTCCAGAGCGATTCGCCCAATGAGTCCTTAATATTTAGTCGTTTTCAGCCAATTTTCTGGATTTTTGAAAATTTAACTTTTTTGTGAAAATATCCACTAAATGAGGGAATAATATGTGTGAGGGTACCCCAGGAGAGTTCCAAATGTGTGTGGGTAGAATATATATCCCACGGGGGTAAAATTGAAAAAAGTTGAAAAAAATTTTTTTGGGGACTTAGTCATTTTTCCGGCATTTATCAGACTTTCAGATAGGGGAAATGTCAGTGAGCGTTCAGATTTCAGTTCCAGAGCGATTCGCCCAATGAGTCCTTGATATTTAGTCGTTTTCAGCCAATTTTCAGGATTTTTGAAAATTTCACTTTTTTGTGAAAATATCCTCTAAATGAGGGAATAATATGTGTGAGGGTACCCCAGGAGAGTTCAAAATGTGTGTGGGTAGAATATATATCCCACGGGGGTAAAATTGAAAAAATTTTAAAAAATTTCTTTTTTGGACTTAGTAATTTTTCCGGCGTTTATCAGACTTTCAGATAGGGGAAATGTCAGTGAGCGTTCCGATTTCAGTTCCAGAGCGATTCGCCCAATGAGTCCTTGATATTTAGACATTTTCAGCCAATTTTCTGGATTTTTGAAAATTTCACTTTTTTGTGAAAATATCCACTAAATGAGAGAAT
Source organism: Phyllobates terribilis (assembly GCF_046119375.1). Taxonomy (NCBI): domain Eukaryota; kingdom Metazoa; phylum Chordata; class Amphibia; order Anura; family Dendrobatidae; genus Phyllobates; species Phyllobates terribilis. The sequence goes on along the minus strand of NW_027362805.1, from coordinate 7,373,723 downwards.
AATATGTGTGAGGGTACCCCAGGAGAGTTGCAAATGTGTGTGGGTAGAATATATATCCCACGGGGGTAAAATTGAAAAAAGTTGAAAAAAAATTTCTTTTGGACTTAGTAATTTTTCCGGCGTTCATCAGACTTTCAGATAGGGGAAATGTCAGTGAGCGTTCCGATTTCAGTTCCAGAGCGATTCGCCCAATGAGTCCTTAATATTTAGTCGTTTTCAGCCAATTTTCTGGATTTTTGAAAATTTAAGTTTTTTGTGAAAATATCCACTAAATGAGGGAATAATATGTGTGAGGGTACCCCAGGAGAGTTCCAAATGTGTGTGGGTAGAATATATATCCCACGGTGGTAAAATTGAAAAAAGTTGAAAAAAAATTTTTTTTGGACTTAGTAATTTTTCGGGCGTTTATTCAGACTTTCAGATAGGGGAAATGAGAGTGAGCATTCCGATTTCAGTTCCAGAGCGATTCGCCCAATGAGTCCTTAATATTTAGTCGTTTTCAGCCAATTTTCTGGATTTTTGAAAATTTAACTTTTTTGTGAAAATATCCACTAAATGAGGGAATAATATGTGTGAGGGTACCCCAGGAGAGTTCCAAATGTGTGTGGGTAGAATATATATCCCACGGGGGTAAAATTGAAAAAAGTTGAAAAAAATTTTTTTGGGGACTTAGTCATTTTTCCGGCATTTATCAGACTTTCAGATAGGGGAAATGTCAGTGAGCGTTCAGATTTCAGTTCCAGAGCGATTCGCCCAATGAGTCCTTGATATTTAGTCGTTTTCAGCCAATTTTCTGGATTTTTGAAAATTTCACTTTTTTGTGAAAATATCCACTAAATGAGGGAATAATATGTGTGAGGGTACCCCAGGAGAGTTCCAAATGTGTGTGGGTAGAATATATATCCCACAGGGGTAAAATTGAAAAAAGTTGAAAAAATTTTTTTTTGGAACTTAGTCATTTTTCCAGCGTTTATCAGACTTTCAGATAGGGGAAATGTGAGTGAGCGTTCCGATTTCAGTTCCAGAGCGATTCGCCCAATGAGTCCTTGATATTTAGTCGTTTTCAGCAAATTTTCGGGATTTTTAAAAATTTCACTTTTTTGTGAAAATATCCACTAAATGAGGGAATAATATGTGTGAGGGTACCCCAGGAGAGTTCCAAATGTGTGTGGGTAGAATATATATCCCACGGGGGTAAAATTGAAACAAGTTTAAAAAAATTTTTTTTTGGACTTAGTCATTTTTCCGGCGTTTATCAGACTTTCAGATAGGGGAAATGTCAGTGAGCGTTCTGATTTCAGTTCCAGAGTGATTCGCCCAATGAGTCCTTGATATTTAGTCGTTTTCAGCCAATTTTCAGGATTTTTGAAAATTTCACTTTTTTGTGAAAATATCCACTAAATGAGGGAATAATATGTATGAGGGTACCCCAGGAGAGTTCCAAATGTGTGTGGGTAGAATATATATCCCACGGGGATAAAACTGAAAAAAGTAGAAAAAAAATTTTTTTTTGGACTTAGTCATTTTTCCGGCGTTTATTCAGACTTTCAGATAGGGGAAATGTGAGTGAGCATTCCGATTTCAGTTCCAGAGCGATTCGCCCAATGAGTCCTTAATATTTAGTCGTTTTCAGCCAATTTTCTGGATTTTTGAAAATTTAACTTTTTTGTGAAAATATCCACTAAATGAGGGAATAATATGTGTGAGGGTACCCCAGGAGAGTTCCAAATGTGTGTGGGTAGAATATATATCCCACGGGGGTCAAATTGAAAAAAGTTGAAAAAAATTTTTTTTTGGACTTAGTCATTTTTCCGGCGTTTATCAGACTTTCAGATAGGGGAAATGTCAGTGAGCGTTCTGATTTCAGTTCCAGAGCGATTCGCCCAATGAGTCCTTGATATTTAGTCGTTTTCAGCCAATTTTCAGGATTTTTGAAAATTTCACTTTTTTGTGAAAATATCCACTAAATGAGGGAATAATATGTGTGAGGGTACCCCAGGAGAGTTCCAAATGTGTGTGGGTAGAATATATATCCCACAGGGGTAAAATTGAAAAAAGTTGAAAAAAATTTTTTTTGGAACTTAGTCATTTTTCCGGCGTTTATCAGACTTTCAGATAGGGGAAATGTCAGTGAGCGTTCTGATTTCAGTTCCAGAGCGATTCGCCCAATGAGTCCTTGATATTTAGTCGTTTTCAGCCAATTTTCAGGATTTTTGAAAATTTCACTTTTTTTGTGAAAATATCCACTAAATGAGGGAATAATATGTGTGAGGGTACCCCAGGAGAGTTCAAAATGTGTGTGGGTAGAATATATATCCCACGGGGGTAAAATTGAAAAAAGTTTAAAAAAATTTTTTTTTGGACTTAGTAATTTTTCCGGCGTTCATCAGACTTTCAGATAGGGGAAATGTCAGTGAGTATTCAGATTTCAGTTCCAGAGCGATTCGCCCAATGAGTCCTTGATATTTATTCGTTTTCAGCCAATTTTCAGGATTTTTGAAAATTTCACTTTTTTGTGAAAATATCCACTAAATGAGGGAATAATATGTGTGAGGGTACCCCAGGAGAGTTCCAAATGTGTGTGGGTAGAATATATATCCCACAGGGGTAAAATTGAAAAAAGTTGAAAAAAATTTTTTTTGGAACTTAGTCATTTTTCCGGCGTTTATCAGACTTTCAGATAGGGGAAATGTCAGTGAGCGTTCTGATTTCAGTTCCAGAGTGATTCGCCCAATGAGTCCTTGATATTTAGTCGTTTTCAGCCAATTTTCAGGATTTTTGAAAATTTCACTTTTTTGCGAAAATATCCACTAAATGAGGGAATAATATGTATGAGGGTACCCCAGGAGAGTTCCAAATGTGTGTGGGTAGAATATATATCCCACGGGGATAAAATTGAAAAAAGCAGAAAAAAAATTTTTTTTGGACTTAGTCATTTTTCCGGCGTTTATCAGACTTTCAGATAGGGGAAATGTCAGTGAGCGTTCTGATTTCAGTTCCAGAGCGATTCGCCCAATGAGTCCTTGATATTTAGTCATTTTCAGCCAATTTTCAGGATTTTTGAAAATTTCACTTTTTTGTGAAAATATCCACTAAATGAGGGAATAATATGTGTGAGGGTACCCCAGGAGAGTTCAAAATGTGTGTGGGTAGAATATATATCCCACGGGGGTAAAATTGAAAAAAGTTTAAAAAAATTTTTTTTTGGACTTAGTAATTTTTCCGGCGTTCATCAGACTTTCAGATAGGGGAAATGTCAGTGAGTATTCAGATTTCAGTTCCAGAGCGATTCGCCCAATGAGTCCTTGATATTTATTCGTTTTCAGCCAATTTTCAGGATTTTTGAAAATTTAACTTTTTTGTGAAAATATCCACTAAATGAGGGAATAATATGTGTGAGGGTACCCCAGGAGAGTTCCAAATGTGTGTGGGTAGAATATATATCCCACAGGGGTAAAATTGAAAAAAGTTGAAAAAAATTTTTTTTGGAACTTAGTCATTTTTCCGGCGTTTATCAGACTTTCAGATAGGGGAAATGTCAGTGAGCGTTCTGATTTCAGTTCCAGAGTGATTCGCCCAATGAGTCCTTGATATTTAGTCGTTTTCAGCCAATTTTCAGGATTTTTGAAAATTTCACTTTTTTGCGAAAATATCCACTAAATGAGGGAATAATATGTATGAGGGTACCCCAGGAGAGTTCCAAATGTGTGTGGGTAGAATATATATCCCACGGGGATAAAATTGAAAAAAGTAGAAAAAAAATTTTTTTTGGACTTAGTCATTTTTCCGGCGTTTATTCAGACTTTCAGATAGGGGAAATGTGAGTGAGCATTCCGATTTCAGTTCCAGAGCGATTCGCCCAATGAGTCCTTGATATTTATTCGTTTTCAGCCAATTTTCAGGATTTTTGAAAATTTAACTTTTTTGTGAAAATATCCACTAAATGAGGGAATAATATGTGTGAGGGTAGCCCAGGAGAGTTCCAAATGTGTGTGGGTAGAATATATATCCCACGGGGGTCAAATTGAAAAAAGTTGAAAAAAAATTTTTTTTGGACTTAGTTATTTTTCCGGCGTTTATCAGACTTTCAGATAGGGGAAATGTCAGTGAGCGTTCTGATTTCAGTTCCAGAGCGATTCGCCCAATGAGTCCTTGATATTTAGTCGTTTTCAGCCAATTTTCAGGATTTTTGAAAATTTCACTTTTTTGTGAAAATATCCACTAAATGAGGGAATAATATGTGTGAGGGTACCCCAGGAGAGTTCAAAATGTGTGTGGGTAGAATATATATCCCACGGGGGTAAAATTGAAAAAAGTTTAAAAAATTTTTTTTTGGACTTAGTAATTTTTCCGGCGTTCATCAGACTTTCAGATAGGGGAAATGTCAGTGAGTATTCAGATTTCAGTTCCAGAGCGATTCGCCCAATGAGTCCTTGATATTTATTCGTTTTCAGCCAATTTTCAGGATTTTTGAAAATTTCACTTTTTTGTGAAAATATCCACTAAATGAGGGAATAATATGTGTGAGGGTACCCCAGGAGAGTTCCAAATGTGTGTGGGTAGAATATATATCCCACAGGGGTAAAATTGAAAAAAGTTGAAAAAAATTTTTTTTGGAACTTAGTCATTTTTCCGGCGTTTATCAGACTTTCAGATAGGGGAAATGTCAGTGAGCGTTCTGATTTCAGTTCCAGAGTGATTCGCCCAATGAGTCCTTGATATTTAGTCGTTTTCAGCCAATTTTCAGGATTTTTGAAAATTTCACTTTTTTGTGAAAATATCCACTAAATGAGGGAATAATATGTATGAGGGTACCCCAGGAGAGTTCCAAATGTGTGTGGGTAGAATATATATCCCACGGGGGTCAAATTGAAAAAAGTTGAAAAAAATTTTTTTTGGACTTAGTCATTTTTCCGGCGTTTATCAGACTTTCAGATAGGGGAAATGTCAGTGAGCGATCTGATTTCAGTTCCAGAGCGATTCGCCCAATGAGTCCTTGATATTTAGTCGTTTTCAGCCAATTTTCAGGATTTTTGAAAATTTCACTTTTTTGTGAAAATATCCACTAAATGAGGGAATAATATGTGTGAGGGTACCCCAGGAGAGTTCAAAATGTGTGTGGGTAGAATATATATCCCACGGAGGTAAAATTGAAAAAAGTTTAAAAAATTTCTTTTTTGGACTTAGTAATTTTTCCGGCGTTTATCAGACTTTCAGATAGGGGAAATGTCAGTGAGCGTTCCGATTTCAGTTCCAGAGCGATTCGCCCAATGAGTCCTTGATATTTAGTCGTTTTCAGCCAATTTTCAGGATTTTTGAAAATTTCACTTTTTTGCGAAAATATCCACTAAATGAGGGAATAATATGTATGAGGGTACCCCAGGAGAGTTCCAAATGTGTGTGGGTAGAATATATATCCCACGGGGATAAAATTGAAAAAAGTAGAAAAAAAATTTTTTTTGGACTTAGTCATTTTTCCGGCATTTATTCAGACTTTCAGATAGGGGAAATGTCAGTGAGCGTTCCGATTTCAGTTCCAGAGCGATTCGCCCAATGAGTCCTTGATATTTAGTCGTTTTCAGCCAATTTTCAGAATTTTTGAAAATTTCACTTTTTTGCGAAAATATCCACTAAATGAGGGAATAATATGTATGAGGGTACCCCAGGAGAGTTCCAAATGTGTGTGGGTAGAATATATATCCCACGGGGATAAAATTGAAAAAAGTAGAAAAAAAATTTTTTTTGGACTTAGTCATTTTTCCGGCATTTATTCAGACTTTCAGATAGGGGAAATGTCAGTGAGCGTTCCGATTTCAGTTCCAGAGCGATTCGCCCAATGAGTCCTTGATATTTAGTCGTTTTCAGCCAATTTTCAGAATTTTTGAAAATTTCACTTTTTTGCGAAAATATCCACTAAATGAGGGAATAATATGTATGAGGGTACCCCAGGAGAGTTCCAAATGTGTGTGGGTAGAATATATATCCCACGGGGATAAAATTGAAAAAAGTAGAAAAAAAATTTTTTTTGGACTTAGTCATTTTTCCGGCGTTTATTCAGACTTTCAGATAGGGGAAATGTGAGTGAGCATTCCGATTTCATTTCCAGAGCGATTCGCCCAATGAGTCCTTGATATTTATTCGTTTTCAGCCAATTTTCAGGATTTTTGAAAATTTAACTTTTTTGTGAAAATATCCACTAAATGAGGGAATAATATGTGTGAGGGTACCCCAGGAGAGTTCCAAATGTGTGTGGGTAGAATATATATCCCACGGGGGTCAAATTGAAAAAAGTTGAAAAAAAATTTTTTTTGGACTTAGTCATTTTTCCGGCGTTTATCAGACTTTCAGATAGGGGAAATGTCAGTGAGCGTTCTGATTTCAGTTCCAGAGCGATTCGCCCAATGAGTCCTTGATATTTAGTCATTTTCAGCCAATTTTCTGGATTTTTGAAAATTTCACTTTTTTGTGAAAATATCCACTAAATGAGGGAATAATATGTGTGAGGGTACCCCAGGAGAGTTCAAAATGTGTGTGGGTAGAATATATATCCCACGGGGGTAAAATTGAAAAAAGTTTAAAAAAATTTTTTTTTGGACTTAGTAATTTTTCCGGCGTTCATCAAACTTTCAGATAGGGGAAATGTCAGTGAGTATTCAGATTTCAGTTCCAGAGCGATTCGCCCAATGAGTCCTTGATATTTATTCGTTTTCAGCCAATTTTCAGGATTTTTGAAAATTTCACTTTTTTGTGAAAATATCCACTAAATGAGGGAATAATATGTGTGAGGGTACCCCAGGAGAGTTCCAAATGTGTGTGGGTAGAATATATATCCCACAGGGGTAAAATTGAAAAAAGTTGAAAAAAATTTTTTTTGGAACTTAGTCATTTTTCCGGCGTTTATCAGACTTTCAGATAGGGGAAATGTCAGTGAGCGTTCTGATTTCAGTTCCAGAGCGATTCGCCCAATGAGTCCTTGATATTTAGTCATTTTCAGCCAATTTTCAGGATTTTTGAAAATTTCACTTTTTTGCGAAAATATCCACTAAATGAGGGAATAATATGTGTGAGGGTACCCCAGGAGAGTTCAAAATGTGTGTGGGTAGAATATATATCCCACGGGGGTAAAATTGAAAAAAGTTTAAAAAAATTTTTTTTTGGACTTAGTAATTTTTCCGGCGTTCATCAGACTTTCAGATAGGGGAAATGTCAGTGAGTATTCAGATTTCAGTTCCAGAGCGATTCGCCCAATGAGTCCTTGATATTTATTCGTTTTCAGCCAATTTTCAGGATTTTTGAAAATTTAACTTTTTTGTGAAAATATCCACTAAATGAGGGAATAATATGTGTGAGGGTACCCCAGGAGAGTTCCAAATGTGTGTGGGTAGAATATATATCCCACAGGGGTAAAATTGAAAAAAGTTGAAAAAAATTTTTTTGGGAACTTAGTCATTTTTCCGGCGTTTATCAGACTTTCAGATAGGGGAAATGTCAGTGAGCGTTCTGATTTCAGTTCCAGAGTGATTCGCCCAATGAGTCCTTGATATTTAGTCGTTTTCAGCCAATTTTCAGGATTTTTGAAAATTTCACTTTTTTGCGAAAATATCCACTAAATGAGGGAATAATATGTATGAGGGTACCCCAGGAGAGTTCCAAATGTGTGTGGGTAGAATATATATCCCACGGGGATAAAATTGAAAAAAGTAGAAAAAAAATTTTTTTTGGACTTAGTCATTTTTCCGGCGTTTATTCAGACTTTCAGATAGGGGAAATGTGAGTGAGCATTCCGATTTCAGTTCCAGAGCGATTCGCCCAATGAGTCCTTGATATTTATTCGTTTTCAGCCAATTTTCAGGATTTTTGAAAATTTAACTTTTTTGTGAAAATATCCACTAAATGAGGGAATAATATGTGTGAGGGTAGCCCAGGAGAGTTCCAAATGTGTGTGGGTAGAATATATATCCCACGGGGGTCAAATTGAAAAAAGTTGAAAAAAAATTTTTTTGGGACTTAGTCATTTTTCCGGCGTTTATCAGACTTTCAGATAGGGGAACTGTCAGTGAGCGTTCTGATTTCAGTTCCAGAGCGATTCGCCCAATGAGTCCTTGATATTTAGTCGTTTTCAGCCAATTTTCAGGATTTTTGAAAATTTCACTTTTTTGTGAAAATATCCACTAAATGAGGGAATAATATGTGTGAGGGTACCCCAGGAGAGTTCAAAATGTGTGTGGGTAGAATATATATCCCACGGGGGTAAAATTGAAAAAAGTTTAAAAAATTTTTTTTTTGGACTTAGTAATTTTTCCGGCGTTCATCAGACTTTCAGATAGGGGAAATGTCAGTGAGTATTCAGATTTCAGTTCCAGAGCGATTCGCCCAATGAGTCCTTGATATTTATTCGTTTTCAGCCAATTTTCAGGATTTTTGAAAATTTCACTTTTTTGTGAAAATATCCACTAAATGAGGGAATAATATGTGTGAGGGTACCCCAGGAGAGTTCCAAATGTGTGTGGGTAGAATATATATCCCACAGGGGTAAAATTGAAAAAAGTTGAAAAAAATTTTTTTTGGAACTTAGTCATTTTTCCGGCGTTTATCAGACTTTCAGATAGGGGAAATGTCAGTGAGCGTTCTGATTTCAGTTCCAGAGTGATTCGCCCAATGAGTCCTTGATATTTAGTCGTTTTCAGCCAATTTTCAGGATTTTTGAAAATTTCACTTTTTTGCGAAAATATCCACTAAATGAGGGAATAATATGTATGAGGGTACCCCAGGAGAGTTCCAAATGTGTGTGGGTAGAATATATATCCCACGGGGATAAAATTGAAAAAAGTAGAAAAAAAATTTTTTTTGGACTTAGTCATTTTTCCGGCGTTTATTCAGACTTTCAGATAGGGGAAATGTGAGTGAGCATTCCGATTTCAGTTCCAGAGCGATTCGCCCAATGAGTCCTTGATATTTATTCGTTTTCAGCCAATTTTCAGGATTTTTGAAAATTTAACTTTTTTGTGAAAATATCCACTAAATGAGGGAATAATATGTGTGAGGGTAGCCCAGGAGAGTTCCAAATGTGTGTGGGTAGAATATATATCCCACGGGGGTCAAATTGAAAAAAGTTGAAAAAAAATTTTTTTTGGACTTAGTCATTTTTCCGGCGTTTATCAGACTTTCAGATAGGGGAAATGTCAGTGAGCGTTCTGATTTCAGTTCCAGAGCGATTCGCCCAATGAGTCCTTGATATTTAGTCGTTTTCAGCCAATTTTCAGGATTTTTGAAAATTTCACTTTTTTGTGAAAATATCCACTAAATGAGGGAATAATATGTGTGAGGGTACCCCAGGAGAGTTCAAAATGTGTGTGGGTAGAATATATATCCCACGGGGGTAAAATTGAAAAAAGTTTAAAAAAATTTTTTTTTGGACTTAGTAATTTTTCCGGCGTTCATCAGACTTTCAGATAGGGGAAATGTCAGTGAGTATTCAGATTTCAGTTCCAGAGCGATTCGCCCAATGAGTCCTTGATATTTATTCGTTTTCAGCCAATTTTCAGGATTTTTGAAAATTTCACTTTTTTGTGAAAATATCCACTAAATGAGGGAATAATATGTGTGAGGGTACCCCAGGAGAGTTCCAAATGTGTGTGGGTAGAATATATATCCCACAGGGGTAAAATTGAAAAAAGTTGAAAAAAATTTTTTTTGGAACTTAGTCATTTTTCCGGCGTTTATCAGACTTTCAGATAGGGGAAATGTCAGTGAGCGTTCTGATTTCAGTTCCAGAGTGATTCGCCCAATGAGTCCTTGATATTTAGTCGTTTTCAGCCAATTTTCAGGATTTTTGAAAATTTCACTTTTTTGTGAAAATATCCACTAAATGAGGGAATAATATGTATGAGGGTACCCCAGGAGAGTTCCAAATGTGTGTGGGTAGAATATATATCCCACGGGGGTCAAATTGAAAAAAGTTGAAAAAAATTTTTTTTGGACTTAGTCATTTTTCCGGCGTTTATCAGACTTTCAGATAGGGGAAATGTCAGTGAGCGATCTGATTTCAGTTCCAGAGCGATTCGCCCAATGAGTCCTTGATATTTAGTCGTTTTCAGCCAATTTTCAGGATTTTTGAAAATTTCACTTTTTTGTGAAAATATCCACTAAATGAGGGAATAATATGTGTGAGGGTACCCCAGGAGAGTTCAAAATGTGTGTGGGTAGAATATATATCCCACGGAGGTAAAATTGAAAAAAGTTTAAAAAATTTCTTTTTTGGACTTAGTAATTTTTCCGGCGTTTATCAGACTTTCAGATAGGGGAAATGTCAGTGAGCGTTCCGATTTCAGTTCCAGAGCGATTCGCCCAATGAGTCCTTGATATTTAGTCGTTTTCAGCCAATTTTCAGGATTTTTGAAAATTTCACTTTTTTGCGAAAATATCCACTAAATGAGGGAATAATATGTATGAGGGTACCCCAGGAGAGTTCCAAATGTGTGTGGGTAGAATATATATCCCACGGGGATAAAATTGAAAAAAGTAGAAAAAAAATTTTTTTTGGACTTAGTCATTTTTCCGGCATTTATTCAGACTTTCAGATAGGGGAAATGTCAGTGAGCGTTCCGATTTCAGTTCCAGAGCGATTCGCCCAATGAGTCCTTGATATTTAGTCGTTTTCAGCCAATTTTCAGAATTTTTGAAAATTTCACTTTTTTGCGAAAATATCCACTAAATGAGGGAATAATATGTATGAGGGTACCCCAGGAGAGTTCCAAATGTGTGTGGGTAGAATATATATCCCACGGGGGTCAAATTGAAAAAAGTTGAAAAAAAATTTTTTTTGGACTTAGTCATTTTTCCGGCGTTTATCAGACTTTCAGATAGGGGAAATGTCAGTGAGCGTTCTGATTTCAGTTCCAGAGCGATTCGCCCAATGAGTCCTTGATATTTAGTCATTTTCAGCCAATTTTCTGGATTTTTGAAAATTTCACTTTTTTGTGAAAATATCCACTAAATGAGGGAATAATATGTGTGAGGGTACCCCAGGAGAGTTCAAAATGTGTGTGGGTAGAATATATATCCCACGGGGGTAAAATTGAAAAAAGTTTAAAAAAATTTTTTTTTGGACTTAGTAATTTTTCCGGCGTTCATCAAACTTTCAGATAGGGGAAATGTCAGTGAGTATTCAGATTTCAGTTCCAGAGCGATTCGCCCAATGAGTCCTTGATATTTATTCGTTTTCAGCCAATTTTCAGGATTTTTGAAAATTTCACTTTTTTGTGAAAATATCCACTAAATGAGGGAATAATATGTGTGAGGGTACCCCAGGAGAGTTCCAAATGTGTGTGGGTAGAATATATATCCCACAGGGGTAAAATTGAAAAAAGTTGAAAAAAATTTTTTTTGGAACTTAGTCATTTTTCCGGCGTTTATCAGACTTTCAGATAGGGGAAATGTCAGTGAGCGTTCTGATTTCAGTTCCAGAGCGATTCGCCCAATGAGTCCTTGATATTTAGTCATTTTCAGCCAATTTTCAGGATTTTTGAAAATTTCACTTTTTTGCGAAAATATCCACTAAATGAGGGAATAATATGTGTGAGGGTACCCCAGGAGAGTTCAAAATGTGTGTGGGTAGAATATATATCCCACGGGGGTAAAATTGAAAAAAGTTTAAAAAAATTTTTTTTTGGACTTAGTAATTTTTCCGGCGTTCATCAGACTTTCAGATAGGGGAAATGTCAGTGAGTATTCAGATTTCAGTTCCAGAGCGATTCGCCCAATGAGTCCTTGATATTTATTCGTTTTCAGCCAATTTTCAGGATTTTTGAAAATTTAACTTTTTTGTGAAAATATCCACTAAATGAGGGAATAATATGTGTGAGGGTACCCCAGGAGAGTTCCAAATGTGTGTGGGTAGAATATATATCCCACAGGGGTAAAATTGAAAAAAGTTGAAAAAAATTTTTTTGGGAACTTAGTCATTTTTCCGGCGTTTATCAGACTTTCAGATAGGGGAAATGTCAGTGAGCGTTCTGATTTCAGTTCCAGAGTGATTCGCCCAATGAGTCCTTGATATTTAGTCGTTTTCAGCCAATTTTCAGGATTTTTGAAAATTTCACTTTTTTGCGAAAATATCCACTAAATGAGGGAATAATATGTATGAGGGTACCCCAGGAGAGTTCCAAATGTGTGTGGGTAGAATATATATCCCACGGGGATAAAATTGAAAAAAGTAGAAAAAAAATTTTTTTTGGACTTAGTCATTTTTCCGGCGTTTATTCAGACTTTCAGATAGGGGAAATGTGAGTGAGCATTCCGATTTCAGTTCCAGAGCGATTCGCCCAATGAGTCCTTGATATTTATTCGTTTTCAGCCAATTTTCAGGATTTTTGAAAATTTAACTTTTTTGTGAAAATATCCACTAAATGAGGGAATAATATGTGTGAGGGTAGCCCAGGAGAGTTCCAAATGTGTGTGGGTAGAATATATATCCCACGGGGGTCAAATTGAAAAAAGTTGAAAAAAAATTTTTTTGGGACTTAGTCATTTTTCCGGCGTTTATCAGACTTTCAGATAGGGGAACTGTCAGTGAGCGTTCTGATTTCAGTTCCAGAGCGATTCGCCCAATGAGTCCTTGATATTTAGTCGTTTTCAGCCAATTTTCAGGATTTTTGAAAATTTCACTTTTTTGTGAAAATATCCACTAAATGAGGGAATAATATGTGTGAGGGTACCCCAGGAGAGTTCAAAATGTGTGTGGGTAGAATATATATCCCACGGGGGTAAAATTGAAAAAAGTTTAAAAAATTTTTTTTTTGGACTTAGTAATTTTTCCGGCGTTCATCAGACTTTCAGATAGGGGAAATGTCAGTGAGTATTCAGATTTCAGTTCCAGAGCGATTCGCCCAATGAGTCCTTGATATTTATTCGTTTTCAGCCAATTTTCAGGATTTTTGAAAATTTCACTTTTTTGTGAAAATATCCACTAAATGAGGGAATAATATGTGTGAGGGTACCCCAGGAGAGTTCCAAATGTGTGTGGGTAGAATATATATCCCACAGGGGTAAAATTGAAAAAAGTTGAAAAAAATTTTTTTTGGAACTTAGTCATTTTTCCGGCGTTTATCAGACTTTCAGATAGGGGAAATGTCAGTGAGCGTTCTGATTTCAGTTCCAGAGTGATTCGCCCAATGAGTCCTTGATATTTAGTCGTTTTCAGCCAATTTTCAGGATTTTTGAAAATTTCACTTTTTTGTGAAAATATCCACTAAATGAGGGAATAATATGTATGAGGGTACCCCAGGAGAGTTCCAAATGTGTGTGGGTAGAATATATATCCCACGGGGGTCAAATTGAAAAAAGTTGAAAAAAATTTTTTTTGGACTTAGTCATTTTTCCGGCGTTTATCAGACTTTCAGATAGGGGAAATGTCAGTGAGCGATCTGATTTCAGTTCCAGAGCGATTCGCCCAATGAGTCCTTGATATTTAGTCGTTTTCAGCCAATTTTCAGAATTTTTGAAAATTTCACTTTTTTGTGAAAATATCCACTAAATGAGGGAATAATATGTGTGAGGGTACCCCAGGAGAGTTCAAAATGTGTGTGGGTAGAATATATATCCCACGGAGGTAAAATTGAAAAAAGTTTAAAAAATTTCTTTTTTGGACTTAGTAATTTTTCCGGCGTTTATCAGACTTTCAGATAGGGGAAATGTCAGTGAGCGTTCCGATTTCAGTTCCAGAGCGATTCGCCCAATGAGTCCTTGATATTTAGTCGTTTTCAGCCAATTTTCAGGATTTTTGAAAATTTCACTTTTTTGCGAAAATATCCACTAAATGAGGGAATAATATGTATGAGGGTACCCCAGGAGAGTTCCAAATGTGTGTGGGTAGAATATATATCCCACGGGGATAAAATTGAAAAAAGTAGAAAAAAAATTTTTTTTGGACTTAGTCATTTTTCCGGCATTTATTCAGACTTTCAGATAGGGGAAATGTCAGTGAGCGTTCCGATTTCAGTTCCAGAGCGATTCGCCCAATGAGTCCTTGATATTTAGTCGTTTTCAGCCAATTTTCAGGATTTTTGAAAATTTCACTTTTTTGCGAAAATATCCACTAAATGAGGGAATAATATGTATGAGGGTACCCCAGGAGAGTTCCAAATGTGTGTGGGTAGAATATATATCCCACGGGGATAAAATTGAAAAAAGTAGAAAAAAAATTTTTTTTGGACTTAGTCATTTTTCCGGCGTTTATTCAGACTTTCAGATAGGGGAAATGTGAGTGAGCATTCCGATTTCAGTTCCAGAGCGATTCGCCCATTGAGTCCTTGATATTTATTCGTTTTCAGCCAATTTTCAGGATTTTTGAAAATTTAACTTTTTTGTGAAAATATCCACTAAATGAGGGAATAATATGTGTGAGGGTACCCCAGGAGAGTTCCAAATGTGTGTGGGTAGAATATATATCCCACGGGGGTCAAATTGAAAAAAGTTGAAAAAAAATTTTTTTTGGACTTAGTCATTTTTCCGGCGTTTATCAGACTTTCAGATAGGGGAAATGTCAGTGAGCGTTCTGATTTCAGTTCCAGAGCGATTCGCCCAATGAGTCCTTGATATTTAGTCATTTTCAGCCAATTTTCAGGATTTTTGAAAATTTCACTTTTTTGTGAAAATATCCACTAAATGAGGGAATAATATGTGTGAGGGTACCCCAGGAGAGTTCAAAATGTGTGTGGGTAGAATATATATCCCACGGGGGTAAAATTGAAAAAAGTTTAAAAAAATTTTTTTTTGGACTTAGTAATTTTTCCGGCGTTCATCAGACTTTCAGATAGGGGAAATGTCAGTGAGTATTCAGATTTCAGTTCCAGAGCGATTCGCCCAATGAGTCCTTGATATTTATTCGTTTTCAGCCAATTTTCAGGATTTTTGAAAATTTCACTTTTTTGTGAAAATATCCACTAAATGAGGGAATAATATGTGTGAGGGTACCCCAGGAGAGTTCCAAATGTGTGTGGGTAGAATATATATCCCACAGGGGTAAAATTGAAAAAAGTTGAAAAAATTTTTTTTTGGAACTTAGTCATTTTTCCGGCGTTTATCAGACTTTCAGATAGGGGAAATGTCAGTGAGCGTTCTGATTTCAGTTCCAGAGCGATTCGCCCAATGAGTCCTTGATATTTAGTCATTTTCAGCCAATTTTCAGGATTTTTGAAAATTTCACTTTTTTGCGAAAATATCCACTAAATGAGGGAATAATATGTGTGAGGGTACCCCAGGAGAGTTCAAAATGTGTGTGGGTAGAATATATATCCCACGGGGGTAAAATTGAAAAAAGTTTAAAAAAATTTTTTTTTGGACTTAGTAATTTTTCCGGCGTTCATCAGACTTTCAGATAGGGGAAATGTCAGTGAGTATTCAGATTTCAGTTCCAGAGCGATTCGCCCAATGAGTCCTTGATATTTATTCGTTTTCAGCCAATTTTCAGGATTTTTGAAAATTTAACTTTTTTGTGAAAATATCCACTAAATGAGGGAATAATATGTGTGAGGGTACCCCAGGAGAGTTCCAAATGTGTGTGGGTAGAATATATATCCCACAGGGGTAAAATTGAAAAAAGTTGAAAAAAATTTTTTTTGGAACTTAGTCATTTTTCCGGCTTTTATCAGACTTTCAGATAGGGGAAATGTCAGTGAGCGTTCTGATTTCAGTTCCAGAGTGATTCGCCCAATGAGTCCTTGATATTTAGTCGTTTTCAGCCAATTTTCAGGATTTTTGAAAATTTCACTTTTTTGCGAAAATATCCACTAAATGAGGGAATAATATGTATGAGGGTACCCCAGGAGAGTTCCAAATGTGTGTGGGTAGAATATATATCCCACGGGGATAAAATTGAAAAAAGTAGAAAAAAAATTTTTTTTGGACTTAGTCATTTTTCCGGCGTTTATTCAGATTTTCAGATAGGGGAAATGTGAGTGAGCATTCCGATTTCAGTTCCAGAGCGATTCGCCCAATGAGTCCTTGATATTTATTCGTTTTCAGCCAATTTTCAGGATTTTTGAAAATTTAACTTTTTTGTGAAAATATCCACTAAATGAGGGAATAATATGTGTGAGGGTAGCCCAGGAGAGTTCCAAATGTGTGTGGGTAGAATATATATCCCACAGGGGTAAAATTGAAAAAAGTTGAAAAAAATTTTTTTTGGAACTTAGTCATTTTTCCGGCGTTTATCAGACTTTCAGATAGGGGAAATGTCAGTGAGCGTTCTGATTTCAGTTCCAGAGTGATTCGCCCAATGAGTCCTTGATATTTAGTCGTTTTCAGCCAATTTTCAGGATTTTTGAAAATTTCACTTTTTTGTGAAAATATCCACTAAATGAGGGAATAATATGTATGAGGGTACCCCAGGAGAGTTCCAAATGTGTGTGGGTAGAATATATATCCCACGGGGGTCAAATTGAAAAAAGTTGAAAAAAATTTTTTTTGGACTTAGTCATTTTTCCGGCGTTTATCAGACTTTCAGATAGGGGAAATGTCAGTGAGCGATCTGATTTCAGTTCCAGAGCGATTCGCCCAATGAGTCCTTGATATTTAGTCGTTTTCAGCCAATTTTCAGGATTTTTGAAAATTTCACTTTTTTGTGAAAATATCCACTAAATGAGGGAATAATATGTGTGAGGGTACCCCAGGAGAGTTCAAAATGTGTGTGGGTAGAATATATATCCCACGGAGGTAAAACTGAAAAAAGTTTAAAAAATTTCTTTTTTGGACTTAGTAATTTTTCCGGCGTTTATCAGACTTTCAGATAGGGGAAATGTCAGTGAGCGTTCCGATTTCAGTTCCAGAGCGATTCGCCCAATGAGTCCTTGATATTTAGTCGTTTTCAGCCAATTTTCAGGATTTTTGAAAATTTCACTTTTTTGCTAAAATATCCACTAAATGAGGGAATAATATGTATGAGGGTACCCCAGGAGAGTTCCAAATGTGTGTGGGTAGAATATATATCCCACGGGGATAAAATTGAAAAAAGTAGAAAAAAAATTTTTTTTGGACTTAGTCATTTTTCCGGCATTTATTCAGACTTTCAGATAGGGGAAATGTCAGTGAGCGTTCCGATTTCAGTTCCAGAGCGATTCGCCCAATGAGTCCTTGATATTTAGTCGTTTTCAGCCAATTTTCAGGATTTTTGAAAATTTCACTTTTTTGCGAAAATATCCACTAAATGAGGGAATAATATGTATGAGGGTACCCCAGGAGAGTTCCAAATGTGTGTGGGTAGAATATATATCCCACGGGGATAAAATTGAAAAAAGTAGAAAAAAAATTTTTTTTGGACTTAGTCATTTTTCCGGCGTTTATTCAGACTTTCAGATAGGGGAAATGTGAGTGAGCATTCCGATTTCAGTTCCAGAGCGATTCGCCCAATGAGTCCTTGATATTTATTCGTTTTCAGCCAATTTTCAGGATTTTTGAAAATTTAACTTTTTTGTGAAAATATCCACTAAATGAGGGAATAATATGTGTGAGGGTACCCCAGGAGAGTTCCAAATGTGTGTGGGTAGAATATATATCCCACGGGGGTCAAATTGAAAAAAGTTGAAAAAAAATTTTTTTTGGACTTAGTCATTTTTCCGGCGTTTATCAGACTTTCAGATAGGGGAAATGTCAGTGAGCGTTCTGATTTCAGTTCCAGAGCGATTCGCCCAATGAGTCCTTGATATTTAGTCATTTTCAGCCAATTTTCAGGATTTTTGAAAATTTCACTTTTTTGTGAAAATATCCACTAAATGAGGGAATAATATGTGTGAGGGTACCCCAGGAGAGTTCAAAATGTGTGTGGGTAGAATATATATCCCACGGGGGTAAAATTGAAAAAAGTTTAAAAAAATTTTTTTTTGGACTTAGTAATTTTTCCGGCGTTCATCAGACTTTCAGATAGGGGAAATGTCAGTGAGTATTCAGATTTCAGTTCCAGAGCGATTCGCCCAATGAGTCCTTGATATTTATTCGTTTTCAGCCAATTTTCAGGATTTTTGAAAATTTCACTTTTTTGTGAAAATATCCACTAAATGAGGGAATAATATGTGTGAGGGTACCCCAGGAGAGTTCCAAATGTGTGTGGGTAGAATATATATCCCACAGGGGTAAAATTGAAAAAAGTTGAAAAAAATTTTTTTTGGAACTTAGTCATTTTTCCGGCGTTTATCAGACTTTCAGATAGGGGAAATGTCAGTGAGCGTTCTGATTTCAGTTCCAGAGTGATTCGCCCAATGAGTCCTTGATATTTAGTCGTTTTCAGCCAATTTTCAGGATTTTTGAAAATTTCACTTTTTTGCGAAAATATCCACTAAATGAGGGAATAATATGTATGAGGGTACCCCAGGAGAGTTCCAAATGTGTGTGGGTAGAATATATATCCCACGGGGATAAAATTGAAAAAAGTAGAAAAAAAATTTTTTTTGGACTTAGTCATTTTTCCGGCGTTTATTCAGACTTTCAGATAGGGGAAATGTGAGTGAGCATTCCGATTTCAGTTCCAGAGCGATTCGCCCAATGAGTCCTTGATATTTATTCGTTTTCAGCCAATTTTCAGGATTTTTGAAAATTTAACTTTTTTGTGAAAATATCCACTAAATGAGGGAATAATATGTGTGAGGGTACCCCAGGAGAGTTCCAAATGTGTGTGGGTAGAATATATATCCCACGGGGGTCAAATTGAAAAAAGTTGAAAAAAAATTTTTTTTGGACTTAGTCATTTTTCCGGCGTTTATCAGACTTTCAGATAGGGGAAATGTCAGTGAGCGTTCTGATTTCAGTTCCAGAGCGATTCGCCCAATGAGTCCTTGATATTTAGTCGTTTTCAGCCAATTTTCAGGATTTTTGAAAATTTCACTTTTTTGTGAAAATATCCACTAAATGAGGGAATAATATGTGTGAGGGTACCCCAGGAGAGTTCAAAATGTGTGTGGGTAGAATATATATCCCACGGGGGTAAAATTGAAAAAAGTTTAAAAAATTTCTTTTTTGGACTTAGTAATTTTTCCGGCGTTTATCAGACTTTCAGATAGGGGAAATGTCAGTGAGCGTTCCGATTTCAGTTCCAGAGCGATTCGCCCAATGAGTCCTTGATATTTAGACATTTTCAGCCAATTTTCTGGATTTTTGAAAATTTCACTTTTTTGTGAAAATATCCACTAAATGAGAGAATAATATGTGTGAGGGTACCCCAGGAGAGTTGCAAATGTGTGTGGGTAGAATATATATCCCACAGGGGTAAAATTGAAAAAAGTTGAAAAAAATTTTTTTTGGAACTTAGTCATTTTTCCGGCGTTTATTCAGACTTTCAGATAGGGGAAATGTCAGTGAGCGTTCTGATTTCAGTTCCAGAGTGATTCGCCCAATGAGTCCTTGATATTTATTCGTTTTCAGCCAATTTTCAGGATTTTTGAAAATTTCACTTTTTTGTGAAAATATCCACTAAATGAGGGAATAATATGTATGAAGGTACCCCAGGAGAGTTCCAAATGTGTGTGGGTAGAATATATATCCCCCGGGGGTCAAATTGAAAAAAGTTGAAAAAAAATTTTTTTTGGACTTAGTCATTTTTCCGGCGTTTATCAGACTTTCAGATAGGGGAAATGTCAGTGAGTATTCAGATTTCAGTTCCAGAGCGATTCGCCCAATGAGTCCTTGATATTTATTCGTTTTCAGCCAATTTTCAGGATTTTTGAAAATTTCACTTTTTTGTGAAAATATCCACTAAATGAGGGAATAATATGTGTGAGGGTACCCCAGGAGAGTTCCAAATGTGTGTGGGTAGAATATATATCCCACAGGGGTAAAATTGAAAAAAGTTGAAAAAAATTTTTTTTGGAACTTAGTCATTTTTCCGGCGTTTATCAGACTTTCAGATAGGGGAAATGTCAGTGAGCGTTCTGATTTCAGTTCCAGAGTGATTCGCCCAATGAGTCCTTGATATTTAGTCGTTTTCAGCCAATTTTCAGGATTTTTGAAAATTTCACTTTTTTGCGAAAATATCCACTAAATGAGGGAATAATATGTATGAGGGTACCCCAGGAGAGTTCCAAATGTGTGTGGGTAGAATATATATCCCACGGGGATAAAATTGAAAAAAGTAGAAAAAAAATTTTTTTTGGACTTAGTCATTTTTCCGGCGTTTATTCAGACTTTCAGATAGGGGAAATGTGAGTGAGCATTCCGATTTCAGTTCCAGAGCGATTCGCCCAATGAGTCCTTGATATTTATTCGTTTTCAGCCAATTTTCAGGATTTTTGAAAATTTAACTTTTTTGTGAAAATATCCACTAAATGAGGGAATAATATGTGTGAGGGTACCCCAGGAGAGTTCCAAATGTGTGTGGGTAGAATATATATCCCACGGGGGTCAAATTGAAAAAAGTTGAAAAAAAATTTTTTTTGGACTTAGTCATTTTTCCGGCGTTTATCAGACTTTCAGATAGGGGAAATGTCAGTGAGCGTTCTGATTTCAGTTCCAGAGCGATTCGCCCAATGAGTCCTTGATATTTAGTCGTTTTCAGCCAATTTTCAGGATTTTTGAAAATTTCACTTTTTTGTGAAAATATCCACTAAATGAGGGAATAATATGTGTGAGGGTACCCCAGGAGAGTTCAAAATGTGTGTGGGTAGAATATATATCCCACGGGGGTAAAATTGAAAAAAGTTTAAAAAATTTCTTTTTTGGACTTAGTAATTTTTCCGGCGTTTATCAGACTTTCAGATAGGGGAAATGTCAGTGAGCGTTCCGATTTCAGTTCCAGAGCGATTCGCCCAATGAGTCCTTGATATTTAGACATTTTCAGCCAATTTTCTGGATTTTTGAAAATTTCACTTTTTTGTGAAAATATCCACTAAATGAGAGAATAATATGTGTGAGGGTACCCCAGGAGAGTTGCAAATGTGTGTGGGTAGAATATATATCCCACAGGGGTAAAATTGAAAAAAGTTGAAAAAAATTTTTTTTGGAACTTAGTCATTTTTCCGGCGTTTATTCAGACTTTCAGATAGGGGAAATGTCAGTGAGCGTTCTGATTTCAGTTCCAGAGTGATTCGCCCAATGAGTCCTTGATATTTATTCGTTTTCAGCCAATTTTCAGGATTTTTGAAAATTTCACTTTTTTGTGAAAATATCCACTAAATGAGGGAATAATATGTATGAAGGTACCCCAGGAGAGTTCCAAATGTGTGTGGGTAGAATATATATCCCCCGGGGGTCAAATTGAAAAAAGTTGAAAAAAAATTTTTTTTGGACTTAGTCATTTTTCCGGCGTTTATCAGACTTTCAGATAGGGGAAATGTCAGTGAGCGATCTGATTTCAGTTCCAGAGCGATTCGCCCAATGAGTCCTTGATATTTAGTCGTTTTCAGCCAATTTTCAGGATTTTTGAAAATTTCACTTTTTTGTGAAAATATCCACTAAATGAGGGAATAATATGTGTGAGGGTACCCCAGGAGAGTTCCAAATGTGTGTGGGTAGAATAAATATCCCACGGGGATAAAATTGAAAAAAGTTGAAAAAAAATTTCTTTTGGACTTAGTAATTTTTCCATCAGACTTTCATCAGACTTTCAGATAGTTGAAATGTCAGTGAGTATTCCAATTTCAGTTCCAGAGCGATTCGCCCAATGAGTCCTTGATATTTAGACGTTTTCAGCCAATTTTCTGGATTTTTGAAAATTTCACTTTTTTGTGAAAATATCCAGTAAATGAGAGAATAATATGTGTGAGGGTACCCCAGGAGAGTTGCAAATGTGTGTGGGTAGAATATATATCCCACGGGGGTAAAATTGAAAAAAGTTGAAAAAAAATTTTTTTTGGACTTAGTCATTTTTCCGGCGTTTATCAGACTTTCAGATAGGGGAAATGTCAGTGAGCGATCTGATTTCAGTTCCAGAGCGATTCGCCCAATGAGTCCTTGATATTTAGTCGTTTTCAGCCAATTTTCAGGATTTTTGAAAATTTCACTTTTTTGTGAAAATATCCACTAAATGAGGGAATAATATGTGTGAGGGTACCCCAGGAGAGTTCCAAATGTGTGTGGGTAGAATAAATATCCCACGGGGATAAAATTGAAAAAAGTTGAAAAAAAATTTTTTTGGACTTAGTCATTTTTCCGGCGTTTATTCAGACTTTCAGATAGGGGAAATGTGAGTGAGCATTCCGATTTCAGTTCCAGAGTGATTCGCCCAATGAGTCCTTAATATTTAGTCGTTTTCAGCCAATTTTCTGGATTTTTGAAAATTTTACTTTTTTGTGAAAATATCCACTAAATGAGGGAATAATTTGTGTGAGGGTACCCCAGGAGAGTTCCAAATGTGTGTGGGTAGAATATATATCCCACGGGGGTCAAATTGAAAAAAGTTGAAAAAAATTTTTTTTTGGACTTAGTCATTTTTCCGGCGTTTATCAGACTTTCAGATAGGGGAAATGTCAGTGAGCGTTCTGATTTCAGTTCCAGAGCGATTCGCCCAATGAGTCCTTGATATTTAGTCGTTTTCAGCCAATTTTCAGGATTTTTGAAAATTTCACTTTTTTGTGAAAATATCCACTAAATGAGGGAATAATATGTGTGAGGGTACCCCAGGAGAGTTCAAAATGTGTGTGGGTAGAATATATATCCCACGGGGGTAAAATTGAAAAAAGTTTAAAAAAAATTTTTTTTGGACATAGTAATTTTTCCGGCGTTCATCAGACTTTCAGATAGGGGAAATGTCAGTGAGTATTCAGATTTCAGTTCCAGAGCGATTCGCCCAATGAGTCCTTGATATTTATTCGTTTTCAGCCAATTTTCAGGATTTTTGAAAATTTCATTTTTTTGTGAAAATATCCACTAAATGAGGGAATAATATGTGTGAGGGTACCCCAGGAGAGTTCCAAATGTGTGTGGGTAGAATATATATCCCACAGGGGTAAAATTGAAAAAAGTTGAAAAAACTTTTTTTGGGAACTTAGTCATTTTTCCGGCATTTAATCAGACTTTCAGATAGGGGAAATGTGAGTGAGCATTCCGATTTCAGTTCCAGAGCGATTCGCCCAATGAGTCCTTAATATTTAGTCGTTTTCAGCCAATTTTCTGGATTTTTGAAAATTTAACTTTTTTGTGAAAATATCCACTAAATGAGGGAATAATATGTGTGAGGGTACCCCAGGAGAGTTCCAAATGTGTGTGGGTAGAATATATATCCCACAGGGGTCAAATTGAAAAAAGTTGAAAAAAAATTTTTTTTGGACTTAGTCATTTTTCCGGCGTTTATCAGACTTTCAGATAGGGGAAATGTCAGTGAGCGATCTGATTTCAGTTCCAGAGCGATTCGCCCAATGAGTCCTTGATATTTAGTCGTTTTCAGCCAATTTTCAGGATTTTTGAAAATTTCACTTTTTTGTGAAAATATCCACTAAATGAGGGAATAATATGTGTGAGGGTACCCCAGGAGAGTTCAAAATGTGTGTGGGTAGAATATATATCCCACGGGGGTAAAATTGAAAAAAGTTGAAAAAAATTTTTTTGGGAACTTAGTCATTTTTCCAGCGTTTATCAGACTTTCAGATAGGGGAAATGTGAGTGAGCGTTCCGATTTCAGTTCCAGAGCGATTCGCCCAATGAGTCCTTGATATTTAGTCGTTTTCAGCAAATTTTCGGGATTTTTAAAAATTTCACTTTTTTGTGAAAATATCCACTAAATGAGGGAATAATATGTGTGAGGGTACCCCAGGAGAGTTCCAAATGTGTGTGGGTAGAATATATATCACACGGGGGTAAAATTGAAACAAGTTTAAAAAAAATTTTTCTTGGACTTAGTCATTTTTCCGGCGTTTATCAGACTTTCAGATAGGGGAAATGTCAGTGAGCGTTCTGATTTCAGTTCCAGAGTGATTCGCCCAATGAGTCCTTGATATTTAGTCGTTTTCAGCCAATTTTCAGGATTTTTGAAAATTTCACTTTTTTGTGAAAATATCCACTAAATGAGGGAATAATATGTGTGAGGGTACCCCAGGAGAGTTCAAAATGTGTGTGGGTAGAATATATATCCCACGGGGGTAAAATTGAAAAAAGTTGAAAAAAATTTTTTTGGGAACTTAGTCATTTTTCCAGCGTTTATCAGACTTTCAGATAGGGGAAATGTCAGTGAGCGTTCCGATTTCAGTTCCAGAGCGATTCGCCCAATGAGTCCTTGATATTTAGTCGTTTTCAGCAAATTTTCGGGATTTTTAAAAATTTCACTTTTTTGTGAAAATATCCACTAAATGAGGGAATAATATGTGTGAGGGTACCCCAGGAGAGTTCCAAATGTGTGTGGGTAGAATATATATCACACGGGGGTAAAATTGAAACAAGTTTAAAAAAAAATTTTCTTGGACTTAGTCATTTTTCCGGCGTTTATCAGACTTTCAGATAGGGGAAATGTCAGTGAGCGTTCTGATTTCAGTTCCAGAGTGATTCGCCCAATGAGTCCTTGATATTTAGTCGTTTTCAGCCAATTTTCAGGATTTTTGAAAATTTCACTTTTTTGTGAAAATATCCACTAAATGAGGGAATAATATGTATGAGGGTACCCCAGGAGAGTTCCAAATGTGTGTGGGTAGAATATATCCCACGGGGGTCAAAATGAAAAAAGTTGAAAAAAATTTTTTTTTGGACTTAGTCATTTTTCCTTCGTTTATCAGACTTTCAGATAGGGGAAATGTCAGTGAGCGTTCTGATTTCAGTTCCAGAGCGATTCGCCCAATGAGTCCTTGATATTTAGTCGTTTTCAGCCAATTTTCAGGATTTTTGAAAATTTCACTTTTTTGTGAAAATATCCACTAAATGAGGGAATAATATGTGTGAGGGTACCCCAGGAGAGTTCAAAATGTGTGTGGGAAGAATATATATCCCACGGGGGTAAAATTGAAAAAAGTTTAAAAAAATTTTTTTTTGGACTTAGTAATTTTTCCAGCGTTCATCAGACTTTCAGATAGGGGAAATGTCAGTGAGTATTCAGATTTCAGTTCCAGAGCGATTCGCCCAATGAGTCCTTGATATTTATTCGTTTTCAGCCAATTTTCAGGATTTTTGAAAATTTCACTTTTTTGTGAAAATATCCACTAAATGAGGGAATAATATGTGTGAGGGTACCCCAGGAGAGTTCCAAATGTGTGTGGGTAGAATATATATCCCACAGGGGTAAAATTGAAAAAAGTTGAAAAAAATTTTTTTTGGAACTTAGTCATTTTTCCAGCGTTTATCAGACTTTCAGATAGGGGAAATGTGAGTGAGCGTTCCGATTTCAGTTCCAGAGTGATTCGCCCAATGAGTCCTTAATATTTAGTCGTTTTCAGCCAATTTTCTGGATTTTTGAAAATTTTACTTTTTTGTGAAAATATCCACTAAATGAGGGAATAATTTGTGTGAGGGTACCCCAGGAGAGTTCCAAATGTGTGTGGGTAGAATATATATCCCACGGGGGTCAAATTGAAAAAAGTTGAAAAAAATTTTTTTTTGGACTTAGTCATTTTTCCGGCGTTTATCAGACTTTCAGATAGGGGAAATGTCAGTGAGCGTTCTGATTTCAGTTCCAGAGCGATTCGCCCAATGAGTCCTTGATATTTAGTCGTTTTCAGCCAATTTTCAGGATTTTTGAAAATTTCACTTTTTTGTGAAAATATCCACTAAATGAGGGAATAATATGTGTGAGGGTACCCCAGGAGAGTTCAAAATGTGTGTGGGTAGAATATATATCCCACGGGGGTAAAATTGAAAAAAGTTTAAAAAAAATTTTTTTTGGACATAGTAATTTTTCCGGCGTTCATCAGACTTTCAGATAGGGGAAATGTCAGTGAGTATTCAGATTTCAGTTCCAGAGCGATTCGCCCAATGAGTCCTTGATATTTATTCGTTTTCAGCCAATTTTCAGGATTTTTGAAAATTTCATTTTTTTGTGAAAATATCCACTAAATGAGGGAATAATATGTGTGAGGGTACCCCAGGAGAGTTCCAAATGTGTGTGGGTAGAATATATATCCCACAGGGGTAAAATTGAAAAAAGTTGAAAAAACTTTTTTTGGGAACTTAGTCATTTTTCCGGCATTTAATCAGACTTTCAGATAGGGGAAATGTGAGTGAGCATTCCGATTTCAGTTCCAGAGCGATTCGCCCAATGAGTCCTTAATATTTAGTCGTTTTCAGCCAATTTTCTGGATTTTTGAAAATTTAACTTTTTTGTGAAAATATCCACTAAATGAGGGAATAATATGTGTGAGGGTACCCCAGGAGAGTTCCAAATGTGTGTGGGTAGAATATATATCCCACAGGGGTCAAATTGAAAAAAGTTGAAAAAAAATTTTTTTTGGACTTAGTCATTTTTCCGGCGTTTATCAGACTTTCAGATAGGGGAAATGTCAGTGAGCGATCTGATTTCAGTTCCAGAGCGATTCGCCCAATGAGTCCTTGATATTTAGTCGTTTTCAGCCAATTTTCAGGATTTTTGAAAATTTCACTTTTTTGTGAAAATATCCACTAAATGAGGGAATAATATGTGTGAGGGTACCCCAGGAGAGTTCAAAATGTGTGTGGGTAGAATATATATCCCACGGGGGTAAAATTGAAAAAAGTTGAAAAAAATTTTTTTGGGAACTTAGTCATTTTTCCAGCGTTTATCAGACTTTCAGATAGGGGAAATGTGAGTGAGCGTTCCGATTTCAGTTCCAGAGCGATTCGCCCAATGAGTCCTTGATATTTAGTCGTTTTCAGCAAATTTTCGGGATTTTTAAAAATTTCACTTTTTTGTGAAAATATCCACTAAATGAGGGAATAATATGTGTGAGGGTACCCCAGGAGAGTTCCAAATGTGTGTGGGTAGAATATATATCACACGGGGGTAAAATTGAAACAAGTTTAAAAAAAATTTTTCTTGGACTTAGTCATTTTTCCGGCGTTTATCAGACTTTCAGATAGGGGAAATGTCAGTGAGCGTTCTGATTTCAGTTCCAGAGTGATTCGCCCAATGAGTCCTTGATATTTAGTCGTTTTCAGCCAATTTTCAGGATTTTTGAAAATTTCACTTTTTTGTGAAAATATCCACTAAATGAGGGAATAATATGTGTGAGGGTACCCCAGGAGAGTTCAAAATGTGTGTGGGTAGAATATATATCCCACGGGGGTAAAATTGAAAAAAGTTGAAAAAAATTTTTTTGGGAACTTAGTCATTTTTCCAGCGTTTATCAGACTTTCAGATAGGGGAAATGTCAGTGAGCGTTCCGATTTCAGTTCCAGAGCGATTCGCCCAATGAGTCCTTGATATTTAGTCGTTTTCAGCAAATTTTCGGGATTTTTAAAAATTTCACTTTTTTGTGAAAATATCCACTAAATGAGGGAATAATATGTGTGAGGGTACCCCAGGAGAGTTCCAAATGTGTGTGGGTAGAATATATATCACACGGGGGTAAAATTGAAACAAGTTTAAAAAAAAATTTTCTTGGACTTAGTCATTTTTCCGGCGTTTATCAGACTTTCAGATAGGGGAAATGTCAGTGAGCGTTCTGATTTCAGTTCCAGAGTGATTCGCCCAATGAGTCCTTGATATTTAGTCGTTTTCAGCCAATTTTCAGGATTTTTGAAAATTTCACTTTTTTGTGAAAATATCCACTAAATGAGGGAATAATATGTATGAGGGTACCCCAGGAGAGTTCCAAATGTGTGTGGGTAGAATATATCCCACGGGGGTCAAAATGAAAAAAGTTGAAAAAAATTTTTTTTTGGACTTAGTCATTTTTCCTTCGTTTATCAGACTTTCAGATAGGGGAAATGTCAGTGAGCGTTCTGATTTCAGTTCCAGAGCGATTCGCCCAATGAGTCCTTGATATTTAGTCGTTTTCAGCCAATTTTCAGGATTTTTGAAAATTTCACTTTTTTGTGAAAATATCCACTAAATGAGGGAATAATATGTGTGAGGGTACCCCAGGAGAGTTCAAAATGTGTGTGGGAAGAATATATATCCCACGGGGGTAAAATTGAAAAAAGTTTAAAAAAATTTTTTTTTGGACTTAGTAATTTTTCCAGCGTTCATCAGACTTTCAGATAGGGGAAATGTCAGTGAGTATTCAGATTTCAGTTCCAGAGCGATTCGCCCAATGAGTCCTTGATATTTATTCGTTTTCAGCCAATTTTCAGGATTTTTGAAAATTTCACTTTTTTGTGAAAATATCCACTAAATGAGGGAATAATATGTGTGAGGGTACCCCAGGAGAGTTCCAAATGTGTGTGGGTAGAATATATATCCCACAGGGGTAAAATTGAAAAAAGTTGAAAAAAATTTTTTTTGGAACTTAGTCATTTTTCCAGCGTTTATCAGACTTTCAGATAGGGGAAATGTGAGTGAGCGTTCCGATTTCAGTTCCAGAGCGATTCGCCCAATGAGTCCTTGATATTTAGTCGTTTTCAGCAAATTTTCGGGATTTTTAAAAATTTCACTTTTTTGTGAAAATATCCACTAAATGAGGGAATAATATGTGTGAGGGTACCCCAGGAGAGTTCCAAATGTGTGTGGGTAGAATATATATCCCACGGGGATAAAATTGAAAAAAGTAGAAAAAAAAATTTTTTTTGGACTTAGTCATTTTTCCGGCGTTTATTCAGACTTTCAGATAGGGGAAATGTTAGTGAGCATTCCGATTTCAGTTCCAGAGCGATTCGCCCAATGAGTCCTTAATATTTAGTCGTTTTCAGCCAATTTTCTGGATTTTTGAAAATTTAACTTTTTTGTGAAAATATCCACTAAATGAGGGAATAATATGTGTGAGGGTTCCCCAGGAGAGTTCCAAATGTGTGTGGGTAGAATATATATCCCACGGGGGTCAAATTGAAAAAAGTTGAAAAAAAAATTTTTTTTGGACTTAGTCATTTTTCCGGCGTTTATTCAGACTTTCAGATAGGGGAAATGTGAGTGAGCATTCCGATTTCAGTTCCAGAGCGATTCGCCCAATGAGTCCATAATATTTAGTCGTTTTCAGCCAATTTTCTGGATTTTTGAAAATTTCACTTTTTTGTGAAAATATCCACTAAATGAGGGAATAATATGTGTGAGGGTACCCCAGGAGAGTTCCAAATGTGTGTGGGTAGAATATATATCACACGGGGGTAAAATTGAAACAAGTTTAAAAAAATTTTTTCTTGGACTTAGTCATTTTTCCGGCGTTTA
Organism: Phyllobates terribilis; assembly: GCF_046119375.1. NCBI lineage: Eukaryota > Metazoa > Chordata > Amphibia > Anura > Dendrobatidae > Phyllobates > Phyllobates terribilis. The sequence continues at coordinate 7,344,529 of NW_027362805.1, read as the reverse complement.
TCAGACTTTCAGATAGGGGAAATGTCAGTGAGCGTTCTGATTTCAGTTCCAGAGTGATTCGCCCAATGAGTCCTTGATATTTAGTCGTTTTCAGCCAATTTTCAGGATTTTTGAAAATTTCACTTTTTTGTGAAAATATCCACTAAATGAGGGAATAATATGTATGAGGGTACCCCAGGAGAGTTCCAAATGTGTGTGGGTAGAATATATCCCACGGGGGTCAAAATGAAAAAAGTTGAAAAAAATTTTTTTTTGGACTTAGTCATTTTTCCTTCGTTTATCAGACTTTCAGATAGGGGAAATGTCAGTGAGCGTTCTGATTTCAGTTCCAGAGCGATTCGCCCAATGAGTCCTTGATATTTAGTCGTTTTCAGCCAATTTTCAGGATTTTTGAAAATTTCACTTTTTTGTGAAAATATCCACTAAATGAGGGAATAATATGTGTGAGGGTACCCCAGGAGAGTTCAAAATGTGTGTGGGAAGAATATATATCCCACGGGGGTAAAATTGAAAAAAGTTTAAAAAAATTTTTTTTTGGACTTAGTAATTTTTCCAGCGTTCATCAGACTTTCAGATAGGGGAAATGTCAGTGAGTATTCAGATTTCAGTTCCAGAGCGATTCGCCCAATGAGTCCTTGATATTTATTCGTTTTCAGCCAATTTTCAGGATTTTTGAAAATTTCACTTTTTTGTGAAAATATCCACTAAATGAGGGAATAATATGTGTGAGGGTACCCCAGGAGAGTTCCAAATGTGTGTGGGTAGAATATATATCCCACAGGGGTAAAATTGAAAAAAGTTGAAAAAAATTTTTTTTGGAACTTAGTCATTTTTCCAGCGTTTATCAGACTTTCAGATAGGGGAAATGTGAGTGAGCGTTCCGATTTCAGTTCCAGAGCGATTCGCCCAATGAGTCCTTGATATTTAGTCGTTTTCAGCAAATTTTCGGGATTTTTAAAAATTTCACTTTTTTGTGAAAATATCCACTAAATGAGGGAATAATATGTGTGAGGGTACCCCAGGAGAGTTCCAAATGTGTGTGGGTAGAATATATATCCCACGGGGATAAAATTGAAAAAAGTAGAAAAAAAAATTTTTTTTGGACTTAGTCATTTTTCCGGCGTTTATTCAGACTTTCAGATAGGGGAAATGTTAGTGAGCATTCCGATTTCAGTTCCAGAGCGATTCGCCCAATGAGTCCTTAATATTTAGTCGTTTTCAGCCAATTTTCTGGATTTTTGAAAATTTAACTTTTTTGTGAAAATATCCACTAAATGAGGGAATAATATGTGTGAGGGTACCCCAGGAGAGTTCCAAATGTGTGTGGGTAGAATATATATCCCACGGGGGTCAAATTGAAAAAAGTTGAAAAAAAAATTTTTTTTGGACTTAGTCATTTTTCCGGCGTTTATTCAGACTTTCAGATAGGGGAAATGTGAGTGAGCATTCCGATTTCAGTTCCAGAGCGATTCTCCCAATGAGTCCATAATATTTAGTCGTTTTCAGCCAATTTTCTGGATTTTTGAAAATTTTACTTTTTTGTGAAAATATCCACTAAATGAGGGAATAATATGTGTGAGGGTACCCCAGGAGAGTTCCAAATGTGTGTGGGTAGAATATATATCCCACGGGGGTCAAATTGAAAAAAGTTGAAAAAAATTTTTTTTGGGACTTAGTCAATTTTCCGGCGTTTATCAGACTTTCAGATAGGGGAAATGTCAGTGAGCGTTCCGATTTCAGTTCCAGAGCGATTCGCCCAATGAGTCCTTGATATTTATTCGTTTTCAGCCAATTTTCAGGATTTTTGAAAATTTCACTTTTTTGTGAAAATATCCACTAAATGAGGGAATAATATGTGTGAGGGTACCCCAGGAGAGTTCCAAATGTGTGTGGGTAGAATATATATCACACGGGGGTAAAATTGAAACAAGTTTAAAAAAATTTTTTTTTGGACTTAGTCATTTTTCCGGCGTTTATCAGACTTTCAGATAGGGGAAATGTCAGTGAGCGTTCTGATTTCAGTTCCAGAGTGATTCGCCCAATGAGTCCTTGATATTTAGTCATTTTCAGCCAATTTTCAGGATTTTTGAAAATTTCACTTTTTTGTGAAAATATCCACTAAATGAGGGAATAATATGTATGAGGGTACCCCAGGAGAGTTCCAAATGTGTGTGGGTAGAATATATATCCCACGGGGGTCAAATTGAAAAAAGTTGAAAAAAATTTTTTTTTGGACTTAGTCATTTTTCCTTCGTTTATCAGACTTTCAGATAGGGGAAATGTCAGTGAGCGTTCTGATTTCAGTTCCAGAGCGATTCGCCCAATGAGTCCTTGATATTTAGTCGTTTTCAGCCAATTTTCAGGATTTTTGAAAATTTCACTTTTTAGTGAAAATATCCACTAAATGAGGGAATAATATGTGTGAGGGTACCCCAGGAGAGTTCAAACTGTGTGTGGGTAGAATATATATCCCACGGGGGTAAAATTGAAAAAAGTTAAAAAAAATTTTTTTTTGGACTTAGTAATTTTTCCGGCGTTCATCAGACTTTCAGATAGGGGAAATGTCAGTGAGTATTCAGATTTCAGTTCCAGAGCGATTCGCCCAATGAGTCCTTGATATTTATTCGTTTTCAGCCAATTTTCAGGATTTTTGAAAATTTCACTTTTTTGTGAAAATATCCACTAAATGAGGGAATAATATGTGTGAGGGTACCCCAGGAGAGTTCCAAATGTGTGTGGGTAGAATATATATCCCACAGGGGTAAAATTGAAAAAAGTTGAAAAAAATTTTTTTTTGGAACTTAGTCATTTTTCCGGCATTTATTCAGACTTTCAGATAGGGGAAATGTGAGTGAGCATTCCGATTTCAGTTCCAGAGCGATTCGCCCAATGAGTCCTTAATATTTAGTCGTTTTCAGCCAATTTTCTGGATTTTTGAAAATTTAACTTTTTTGTGAAAATATCCGCTAAATGAGGGAATAATATGTGTGAGGGTACCCCAGGAGAGTTCCAAATGTGTGTGGGTAGAATATATATCCCACAGGGGTCAAATTGAAAAAAGTTGAAAAAAAATTTTTTTTCGACTTAGTCATTTTTCCGGCGTTTATCAGACTTTCAGATAGGGGAAATGTCAGTGAGCGTTCCGATTTCAGTTCCAGAGCGATTCGCCCAATGAGTCCTTAATATTTAGTCGTTTTCAGCCAATTTTCTGGATTTTTGAAAATTTTACTTTTTTGTGAAAATATCCACTAAATGAGGGAATAATATGTGTGAGGGTACCCCAGGAGAGTTCCAAATGTGTGTGGGTAGAATATATATCCCACGGGGGTCAAATTGAAAAAAGTTGAAAAAAATTTTTTTTTGGACTTAGTCATTTTTCCGGCGTTTATCAGACTTTCAGATAGGGGAAATGTCAGTGAGCGTTCTGATTTCAGTTCCAGAGTGATTCGCCCAATGAGTCCTTGATATTTAGTCGTTTTCAGCCAATTTTCAGGATTTTTGAAAATTTCACTTTTTTGTGAAAATATCCACTAAATGAGGGAATAATATGTGTGAGGGTACCCCAGGAGAGTTCAAAATGTGTGTGGGTAGAATATATATCCCACGGGGGTAAAATTGAAAAAAGTTGACAAAATTTTTTTTGGGAACTTAGTCATTTTTCCAGCGTTTATCAGACTTTCAGATAGGGGAAATGTGAGTGAGCGTTCCGATTTCAGTTCCAGAGCGATTCGCCCAATGAGTCCTTGATATTTAGTCGTTTTCAGCAAATTTTCGGGATTTTTAAAAATTTCACTTTTTTGTGAAAATATCCACTAAATGAGGGAATAATATGTGTGAGGGTACCCCAGGAGAGTTCCAAATGTGTGTGGGTAGAATATATATCACACGGGGGTAAAATTGAAACAAGTTTAAAAAAAATTTTTCTTGGACTTAGTCATTTTTCCGGCGTTTATCAGACTTTCAGATAGGGGAAATGTCAGTGAGCATTCTGATTTCAGTTCCAGAGTGATTCGCCCAATGAGTCCTTGATATTTAGTCGTTTTCAGCCAATTTTCAGGATTTTTGAAAATTTCACTTTTTTGTGAAAATATCCACTAAATGAGGGAATAATATGTATGAGGGTACCCCAGGAGAGTTCCAAATGTGTGTGGGTAGAATATATATCCCACGGGGGTCAAAATGAAAAAAGTTGAAAAAAATTTTTTTTTGGACTTAGTCATTTTTCCTTCGTTTATCAGACTTTCAGATAGGGGAAATGTCAGTGAGCGTTCTGATTTCAGTTCCAGAGCGATTCGCCCAATGAGTCCTTGATATTTAGTCGTTTTCAGCCAATTTTCAGGATTTTTGAAAATTTCACTTTTTTGTGAAAATATCCACTAAATGAGGGAATAATATGTGTGAGGGTACCCCAGGAGAGTTCAAAATGTGTGTGGGTAGAATATATATCCCACGGGGGTAAAATTGAAAAAAGTTTTAAAAAATTTTTTTTTGGACTTAGTAATTTTTCCAGCGTTCATCAGACTTTCAGATAGGGGAAATGTCAGTGAGTATTCAGATTTCAGTTCCAGAGCGATTCGCCCAATGAGTCCTTGATATTTATTCGTTTTCAGCCAATTTTCAGGATTTTTGAAAATTTCACTTTTTTGTGAAAATATCCACTAAATGAGGGAATAATATGTGTGAGGGTACCCCAGGAGAGTTCCAAATGTGTGTGGGTAGAATATATATCCCACAGGGGTAAAATTGAAAAAAGTTGAAAAAAATTTTTTTTGGAACTTAGTCATTTTTCCAGCGTTTATCAGACTTTCAGATAGGGGAAATGTCAGTGAGCGTTCTGATTTCAGTTCCAGAGCGATTCGCCCAATGAGTCCTTGATATTTAGTCGTTTTCAGCCAATTTTCAGGATTTTTGAAAATTTCACTTTTTTGTGAAAATATCCACTAAATGAGGGAATAATATGTGTGAGGGTACCCCAGGAGAGTTCCAAATGTGTGTGGGTAGAATATATATCCCACAGGGGTAAAATTGAAAAAAGTTGAAAAAAATTTTTTTTGGAACTTAGTCATTTTTCCAGCGTTTATCAGACTTTCAGATAGGGGAAATGTGAGTGAGCGTTCCGATTTCAGTTCCAGAGCGATTCGCCCAATGAGTCCTTGATATTTAGTCGTTTTCAGCAAATTTTCGGGATTTTTAAAAATTTCACTTTTTTGTGAAAATATCCACTAAATGAGGGAATAATATGTGTGAGGGTACCCCAGGAGAGTTCCAAATGTGTGTGGGTAGAATATATATCCCACGGGGATAAAATTGAAAAAAGTAGAAAAAAAAATTTTTTTTGGACTTAGTCATTTTTCCGGCGTTTATTCAGACTTTCAGATAGGGGAAATGTTAGTGAGCATTCCGATTTCAGTTCCAGAGCGATTCGCCCAATGAGTCCTTAATATTTAGTCGTTTTCAGCCAATTTTCTGGATTTTTGAAAATTTAACTTTTTTGTGAAAATATCCACTAAATGAGGGAATAATATGTGTGAGGGTACCCCAGGAGAGTTCCAAATGTGTGTGGGTAGAATATATATCCCACGCGGGTCAAATTGAAAAAAGTTGAAAAAAAAATTTTTTTTGGACTTAGTCATTTTTCCGGCGTTTATTCAGACTTTCAGATATGGGAAATGTGAGTGAGCATTCCGATTTCAGTTCCAGAGCGATTCGCCCAATGAGTCCTTAATATTTAGTCGTTTTCAGCCAATTTTCTGGATTTTTGAAAATTTTACTTTTTTGTGAAAATATCCACTAAATGAGGGAATAATATGTGTGAGGGTACCCCAGGAGAGTTCCAAATGTGTGTGGGTAGAATATATATCCCACGGGGGTCAAATTGAAAAAAGTTGAAAAAAAATTTTTTTTGGACTTAGTCAATTTTCCGGCGTTTATCAGACTTTCAGATAGGGGAAATGTCAGTGAGCGTTCCGATTTCAGTTCCAGAGCGATTCGCCCAATGAGTCCTTGATATTTAGTCGTTTTCAGCCAATTTTCAGGATTTTTGAAAATTTCACTTTTTTGTGAAAATATCCACTAAATGAGGGAATAATATGTGTGAGGGTACCCCAGGAGAGTTCAAAATGTGTGTGGGTAGAATATATATCCCACGGGGGTAAAATTGAAAAAAGTTTAAAAAAATTTTTTTTTGGACTTAGTAATTTTTCCGGCGTTCATCAGACTTTCAGATAGGGGAAATGTCAGTGAGTATTCAGATTTCAGTTCCAGAGCGATTCGCCCAATGAGTCCTTGATATTTATTCGTTTTCAGCCAATTTTCAGGATTTTTGAAAATTTCACTTTTTTGTGAAAATATCCACTAAATGAGGGAATAATATGTGTGAGGGTACCCCAGGAGAGTTCCAAATGTGTGTGGGTAGAATATATATCCCACAGGGGTAAAATTGAAAAAAGTTGAAAAAACTTTTTTTGGGAACTTAGTCATTTTTCCAGCGTTTATCAGACTTTCAGATAGGGGAAATGTGAGTGAGCGTTCCGATTTCAGTTCCAGAGCGATTCGCCCAATGAGTCCTTGATATTTAGTCGTTTTCAGCAAATTTTCGGGATTTTTAAAAATTTCACTTTTTTGTGAAAATATCCACTAAATGAGGGAATAATATGTGTGAGGGTACCCCAGGAGAGTTCCAAATGTGTGTGGGTAGAATATATATCACACGGGGGTAAAATTGAAACAAGTTTAAAAAAATTTTTTTTTGGACTTAGTCATTTTTCCGGCGTTTATCAGACTTTCAGATAGGGGAAATGTCAGTGAGCGTTCTGATTTCAGTTCCAGAGTGATTCGCCCAATGAGTCCTTGATATTTAGTCGTTTTCAGCCAATTTTCAGGATTTTTGAAAATTTCACTTTTTTGTGAAAATATCCACTAAATGAGGGAATAATATGTATGAGGGTACCCCAGGAGAGTTCCAAATGTGTGTGGGTAGAATATATATCCCACGGGGGTCAAATTGAAAAAAGTTGAAAAAAATTTTTTTTTGGACTTAGTCATTTTTCCTTCGTTTATCAGACTTTCAGATAGGGGAAATGTCAGTGAGCGTTCTGATTTCAGTTCCAGAGCGATTCGCCCAATGAGTCCTTGATATTTAGTCGTTTTCAGCCAATTTTCAGGATTTTTGAAAATTTCACTTTTTAGTGAAAATATCCACTAAATGAGGGAATAATATGTGTGAGGGTACCCCAGGAGAGTTCCAAATGTGTGTGGGTAGAATATATATCCCACAGGGGTAAAATTGAAAAAAGTTGAAAAAAATTTTTTTTTGGAACTTAGTCATTTTTCCGGCATTTATTCAGACTTTCAGATAGGGGAAATGTGAGTGAGCATTCCGATTTCAGTTCCAGAGCGATTCGCCCAATGAGTCCTTAATATTTAGTCGTTTTCAGCCAATTTTCTGGATTTTTGAAAATTTAACTTTTTTGTGAAAATATCCACTAAATGAGGGAATAATATGTGTGAGGGTACCCCAGGAGAGTTCCAAATGTGTGTGGGTAGAATATATATCCCACAGGGGTCAAATTGAAAAAAGTTGAAAAAAAATTTTTTTTCGACTTAGTCATTTTTCCGGCGTTTATCAGACTTTCAGATAGGGGAAATGTCAGTGAGCGATCTGATTTCAGTTCCAGAGGGATTCGCCCAATGAGTCCTTGATATTTAGTCGTTTTCAGCCAATTTTCAGGATTTTTGAAAATTTCACTTTTTTGTGAAAATATCCACTAAATGAGGGAATAATATGTGTGAGGGTACCCCAGGAGAGTTCAAAATGTGTGTGGGTAGAATATATATCCCAAGGAGGTAAAATTGAAAAAAGTTTAAAAAATTTCTTTTTTGGACTTAGTAATTTTTCCGGCGTTTATCAGACTTTCAGATAGGGGAAATGTCAGTGAGCGTTCCGATTTCAGTTCCAGAGCGATTCGCCCAATGAGTCCTTGATATTTAGACATTTTCAGCCAATTTTCTGGATTTTTGAAAATTTCACTTTTTTGTGAAAATATCCACTAAATGAGAGAATAATATGTGTGAGGGTACCCCAGGAGAGTTGCAAATGTGTGTGGGTAGAATATATATCCCACGGGGGTAAAATTGAAAAAAGTTGAAAAAAAATTTCTTTTGGACTTAGTAATTTTTCCGGCGTTCATCAGACTTTCAGATAGGGGAAATGTCAGTGAGCGTTCCGATTTCAGTTCCAGAGCGATTCGCCCAATGAGTCCTTAATATTTAGTCGTTTTCAGCCAATTTTCTGGATTTTTGAAAATTTTACTTTTTTGTGAAAATATCCACTAAATGAGGGAATAATATGTGTGAGGGTACCCCAGGAGAGTTCCAAATGTGTGTGGGTAGAATATATATCCCACGGGGGTCAAATTGAAAAAAGTTGAAAAAAAATTTTTTTTGGACTTAGTCATTTTTCCGGCGTTTATCAGACTTTCAGATAGGGGAAATGTCAGTGAGCGTTCTGATTTCAGTTCCAGAGTGATTCGCCCAATGAGTCCTTGATATTTAGTCGTTTTCAGCCAATTTTCAGGATTTTTGAAAATTTCACTTTTTTGTGAAAATATCCACTAAATGAGGGAATAATATGTGTGAGGGTACCCCAGGAGAGTTCAAAATGTGTGTGGGTAGAATATATATCCCACGGGGGTAAAATTGAAAAAAGTTGACAAAATTTTTTTTGGGAACTTAGTCATTTTTCCAGCGTTTATCAGACTTTCAGATAGGGGAAATGTGAGTGAGCGTTCCGATTTCAGTTCCAGAGCGATTCGCCCAATGAGTCCTTGATATTTAGTCGTTTTCAGCAAATTTTCGGGATTTTTAAAAATTTCACTTTTTTGTGAAAATATCCACTAAATGAGGGAATAATATGTGTGAGGGTACCCCAGGAGAGTTCCAAATGTGTGTGGGTAGAATATATATCACACGGGGGTAAAATTGAAACAAGTTTAAAAAAAATTTTTCTTGGACTTAGTCATTTTTCCGGCGTTTATCAGACTTTCAGATAGGGGAAATGTCAGTGAGCGTTCTGATTTCAGTTCCAGAGTGATTCGCCCAATGAGTCCTTGATATTTAGTCGTTTTCAGCCAATTTTCAGGATTTTTTGAAAATTTCACTTTTTTGTGAAAATATCCACTAAATGAGGGAATAATATGTATGAGGGTACCCCAGGAGAGTTCCAAATGTGTGTGGGTAGAATATATATCCCACGGGGGTCAAAATGAAAAAAGTTGAAAAAAATTTTTTTTTGGACTTAGTCATTTTTCCTTCGTTTATCAGACTTTCAGATAGGGGAAATGTCAGTGAGCGTTCTGATTTCAGTTCCAGAGCGATTCGCCCAATGAGTCCTTGATATTTAGTCGTTTTCAGCCAATTTTCAGGATTTTTGAAAATTTCACTTTTTTGTGAAAATATCCACTAAATGAGGGAATAATATGTGTGAGGGTACCCCAGGAGAGTTCAAAATGTGTGTGGGTAGAATATATATCCCACGGGGGTAAAATTGAAAAAAGTTTAAAAAAATTTTTTTTTGGACTTAGTAATTTTTCCAGCGTTCATCAGACTTTCAGATAGGGGAAATGTCAGTGAGTATTCAGATTTCAGTTCCAGAGCGATTCGCCCAATGAGTCCTTGATATTTATTCGTTTTCAGCCAATTTTCAGGATTTTTGAAAATTTCACTTTTTTGTGAAAATATCCACTAAATGAGGGAATAATATGTGTGAGGGTACCCCAGGAGAGTTCCAAATGTGTGTGGGTAGAATATATATCCCACAGGGGTAAAATTAAAAAAAGTTGAAAAAAATTTTTTTTGGAACTTAGTCATTTTTCCAGCGTTTATCAGACTTTCAGATAGGGGAAATGTGAGTGAGCGTTCCGATTTCAGTTCCAGAGCGATTCGCCCAATGAGTCCTTGATATTTAGTCGTTTTCAGCAAATTTTCGGGATTTTTAAAAATTTCACTTTTTTGTGAAAATATCCACTAAATGAGGGAATAATATGTGTGAGGGTACCCCAGGAGAGTTCCAAATGTGTGTGGGTAGAATATATATCCCACGGGGATAAAATTGAAAAAAGTAGAAAAAAAAATTTTTTTTGGACTTAGTCATTTTTCCGGCGTTTATTCAGACTTTCAGATAGGGGAAATGTTAGTGAGCATTCCGATTTCAGTTCCAGAGCGATTCGCCCAATGAGTCCTTAATATTTAGTCGTTTTCAGCCAATTTTCTGGATTTTTGAAAATTTAACTTTTTTGTGAAAATATCCACTAAATGAGGGAATAATATGTGTGAGAGTACCCCAGGAGAGTTCCAAATGTGTGTGGGTAGAATATATATCCCACGGGGGTCAAATTGAAAAAAGTTGAAAAAAAAATTTTTTTTGGACTTAGTCATTTTTCCGGCGTTTATTCAGACTTTCAGATAGGGGAAATGTGAGTGAGCATTCCGATTTCAGTTCCAGAGCGATTCGCCCAATGAGTCCTTAATATTTAGTCGTTTTCAGCCAATTTTCTGGATTTTTGAAAATTTTACTTTTTTGTGAAAATATCCACTAAATGAGGGAATAATATGTGTGAGGGTACCCCAGGAGAGTTCCAAATGTGTGTGGGTAGAATATATATCCCACGGGGGTCAAATTGAAAAAAGTTGAAAAAAATTTTTTTTTGGACTTAGTCATTTTTCCGGCGTTTATCAGACTTTCAGATAGGGGAAATGTCAGTGAGCGTTCCGATTTCAGTTCCAGAGCGATTCGCCCAATGAGTCCTTGATATTTAGTCGTTTTCAGCCAATTTTCAGGATTTTTGAAAATTTCACTTTTTTGTGAAAATATCCACTAAATGAGGGAATAATATGTGTGAGGGTACCCCAGGAGAGTTCAAAATGTGTGTGGATAGAATATATATCCCACGGGGGTAAAATTGAAAAAAGTTTAAAAAAATTTTTTTTTGGACTTAGTAATTTTTCCGGCGTTCATCAGACTTTCAGATAGGGGAAATGTCAGTGAGTATTCAGATTTCAGTTCCAGAGCGATTCGCCCAATGAGTCCTTGATATTTATTCGTTTTCAGCCAATTTTCAGGATTTTTGAAAATTTCACTTTTTTGTGAAAATATCCACTAAATGAGGGAATAATATGTGTGAGGGTACCACAGGAGAGTTCCAAATGTGTGTGGGTAGAATATATATCCCACAGGGGTAAAATTGAAAAAAGTTGAAAAAACTTTTTTTGGGAACTTAGTCATTTTTCCAGCGTTTATCAGACTTTCAGATAGGGGAAATGTGAGTGAGCGTTCCGATTTCAGTTCCAGAGCGATTCGCCCAATGAGTCCTTGATATTTAGTCGTTTTCAGCAAATTTTCGGGATTTTTAAAAATTTCACTTTTTTGTGAAAATATCCACTAAATGAGGGAATAATATGTATGAGGGTACCCCAGGAGAGTTCCAAATGTGTGTGGGTAGAATATATATCCCACGGGGGTCAAATTGAAAAAAGTTGAAAAAAATTTTTTTTTGGACTTAGTCATTTTTCCTTCGTTTATCAGACTTTCAGATAGGGGAAATGTCAGTGAGCGTTCTGATTTCAGTTCCAGAGCGATTCGCCCAATGAGTCCTTGATATTTAGTCGTTTTCAGCCAATTTTCAGGATTTTTGAAAATTTCACTTTTTTGTGAAAATATCCACTAAATGAGGGAATAATATGTGTGAGGGTACCCCAGGAGAGTTCAAAATGTGTGTGGGTAGAATATATATCCCACGTGGGTAAAATTGAAAAAAGTTAAAAAAAATTTTTTTTTGGACTTAGTAATTTTTCCGGCGTTCATCAGACTTTCAGATAGGGGAAATGTCAGTGAGTATTCAGATTTCAGTTCCAGAGCGATTCGCCCAATGAGTCCTTGATATTTATTCGTTTTCAGCCAATTTTCAGGATTTTTGAAAATTTCACTTTTTTGTGAAAATATCCACTAAATGAGGGAATAATATGTGTGAGGGTACCCCAGGAGAGTTCCAAATGTGTGTGGGTAGAATATATATCCCACAGGGGTAAAATTGAAAAAAGTTGAAAAAAATTTTTTTTGGAACTTAGTCATTTTTCCGGCATTTATTCAGACTTTCAGATAGGGGAAATGTGAGTGAGCATTCCGATTTCAGTTCCAGAGCGATTCGCCCAATGAGTCCTTAATATTTAGTCGTTTTCAGCCAATTTTCTGGATTTTTGAAAATTTAACTTTTTTGTGAAAATATCCACTAAATGAGGGAATAATATGTGTGAGGGTACCCCAGGAGAGTTCCAAATGTGTGTGGGTAGAATATATATCCCACAGGGGTCAAATTGAAAAAAGTTGAAAAAAAATTTTTTTTGGACTTAGTCATTTTTCCGGCGTTTATCAGACTTTCAGATAGGGGAAATGTCAGTGAGCGATCTGATTTCAGTTCCAGAGCGATTCGCCCAATGAGTCCTTGATATTTAGTCGTTTTCAGCCAATTTTCAGGATTTTTGAAAATTTCACTTTTTTGTGAAAATATCCACTAAATGAGGGAATAATATGTGTCAGGGTACCCCAGGAGAGTTCAAAATGTGTGTGGGTAGAATATATATCCCACGGAGGTAAAATTGAAAAAAGTTTAAAAAATTTCTTTTTTGGACTTAGTAATTTTTCCGGCGTTTATCAGACTTTCAGATAGGGGAAATGTCAGTGAGCGTTCCGATTTCAGTTCCAGAGCGATTCGCCCAATGAGTCCTTGATATTTAGACATTTTCAGCCAATTTTCTGGATTTTTGAAAATTTCACTTTTTTGTGAAAATATCCACTAAATGAGAGAATAATATGTGTGAGGGTACCCCAGGAGAGTTGCAAATGTGTGTGGGTAGAATATATATCCCACGGGGGTAAAATTGAAAAAAGTTGAAAAAAAATTTCTTTTGGACTTAGTAATTTTTCCGGCGTTCATCAGACTTTCAGATAGGGGAAATGTCAGTGAGCGTTCCGATTTCAGTTCCAGAGCGATTCGCCCAATGAGTCCTTAATATTTAGTCGTTTTCAGCCAATTTTCAGGATTTTTGAAAATTTCACTTTTTTGTGAAAATATCCACTAAATGAGGGAATAATATGTGTGAGGGTACCCCAGGAGAGTTCCAAATGTGTGTGGGTAGAATATATATCACACGGGGGTAAAATTGAAACAAGTTTAAAAAAAAATTTTCTTGGACTTAGTCATTTTTCCGGCATTTATCAGACTTTCAGATAGGGGAAATGTCAGTGAGCGTTCTGATTTCAGTTCCAGAGTGATTCGCCCAATGAGTCCTTGATATTTAGTCGTTTTCAGCCAATTTTCAGGATTTTTGAAAATTTCACTTTTTTGTGAAAATATCCACTAAATGAGGGAATAATATGTATGAGGGTACCCCAGGAGAGTTCCAAATGTGTGTGGGTAGAATATATATCCCACGGGGGTCAAAATGAAAAAAGTTGAAAAAATTTTTTTTTTGGACTTAGTCATTTTTCCTTCGTTTATCAGACTTTCAGATAGGGGAAATGTCAGTGAGCGTTCTGATTTCAGTTCCAGAGCGATTCGCCCAATGAGTCCTTGATATTTAGTCGTTTTCAGCCAATTTTCAGGATTTTTGAAAATTTCACTTTTTTGTGAAAATATCCACTAAATGAGGGAATAATATGTGTGAGGGTACCCCAGGAGAGTTCCAAATGTGTGTGGGTAGAATATATATCCCACGGGGATAAAATTGAAAAAAGTAGAAAAAAAAATTTTTTTTGGACTTAGTCATTTTTCCGGCGTTTATTCAGACTTTCAGATAGGGGAAATGTTAGTGAGCATTCCGATTTCAGTTCCAGAGCGATTCGCCCAATGAGTCCTTAATATTTAGTCGTTTTCAGCCAATTTTCTGGATTTTTGAAAATTTCACTTTTTTGTGAAAATATCCACTAAATGAGGGAATAATATGTGTGAGGGTACCCCAGGAGAGTTCCAAATGTGTGTGGGTAGAATATATATCCCACGGGGGTCAAATTGAAAAAAGTTGAAAAAAAATTTTTTTTGGACTTAGTCATTTTTCCGGCGTTTATCAGACTTTCAGATAGGGGAAATGTCAGTGAGCGTTCCGATTTCAGTTCCAGAGCGATTCGCCCAATGAGTCCTTGATATTTAGTCGTTTTCAGCAAATTTTCGGGATTTTTAAAAATTTCACTTTTTTGTGAAAATATCCACTAAATGAGGGAATAATATGTGTGAGGGTACCCCAGGAGAGTTCCAAATGTGTGTGGGTAGAATATATATCCCACGGGGATAAAATTGAAAAAAGTAGAAAAAAAAATTTTTTTTGGACTTAGTCATTTTTCCGGCGTTTATTCAGACTTTCAGATAGGGGAAATGTTAGTGAGCATTCCGATTTCAGTTCCAGAGCGATTCGCCCAATGAGTCCTTAATATTTAGTCGTTTTCAGCCAATTTTCTGGATTTTTGAAAATTTCACTTTTTTGTGAAAATATCCACTAAATGAGGGAATAATATGTGTGAGGGTACCCCAGGAGAGTTCCAAATGTGTGTGGGTAGAATATATATCCCACGGGGGTCAAATTGAAAAAAGTTGAAAAAAAATTTTTTTTGGACTTAGTCATTTTTCCGGCGTTTATCAGACTTTCAGATAGGGGAAATGTCAGTGAGCGTTCTGATTTCAGTTCCAGAGCGATTCGCCCAATGAGTCTTTGATATTTAGTCGTTTTCAGCCAATTTTCAGGATTTTTGAAAATTTCACTTTTTTGTGAAAATATCCACTAAATGAGGGAATAATATGTGTGAGGGTACCCCAGGAGAGTTCAAAATGTGTGTGGGTAGAATATATATCCCACGTGGGTAAAATTGAAAAAAGTTAAAAAAAATTTTTTTTTTGGACTTAGTAATTTTTCCGGCGTTCATCAGACTTTCAGATAGGGGAAATGTCAGTGAGTATTCAGATTTCAGTTCCAGAGCGATTCGCCCAATGAGTCCTTGATATTTATTCGTTTTCAGCCAATTTTCAGGATTTTTGAAAATTTCACTTTTTTGTGAAAATATCCACTAAATGAGGGAATAATATGTGTGAGGGTACCCCAGGAGAGTTCCAAATGTGTGTGGGTAGAATATATATCCCACAGGGGTAAAATTGAAAAAAGTTGAAAAAAATTTTTTTTGGAACTTAGTCATTTTTCCGGCATTTATTCAGACTTTCAGATAGGGGAAATGTGAGTGAGCATTCCGATTTCAGTTCCAGAGTGATTCGCCCAATGAGTCCTTAATATTTAGTCGTTTTCAGCCAATTTTCTGGATTTTTGAAAATTTAACTTTTTTGTGAAAATATCCACTAAATGAGGGAATAATATGTGTGAGGGTACCCCAGGAGAGTTCCAAATGTGTGTGGGTAGAATATATATCCCACGGGGGTCAAATTGAAAAAAGTTGAAAAAAAATTTTTTTTGGACTTAGTCATTTTTCCGGCGTTTATCAGACTTTCAGATAGGGGAAATGTCAGTGAGCGATCTGGTTTCAGTTCCAGAGCGATTCGCCCAATGAGTCCTTGATATTTAGTCGTTTTCAGCCATTTTTCATGATTTTTGAAAATTTCACTTTTTTGTGAAAATATCCACTAAATGAGGGAATAATATGTGTGAGGGTATCCCAGGAGAGTTCCAAATGTGTGTGGGTAGAATATATATCCCACGGGGGTAAAATTGAAAAAAGTTGAAAAAAATTTTTTTTTGGACTTAGTAATTTTTCGGGCGTTTATTCAGACTTTTAGATAGGGGAAATGTGAGTGAGCATTCCGATTTCAGTTCCAGAGCGATTCGCCCAATGAGTCCTTAATATTTAGTCGTTTTCAGCCAATTTTCTGGATTTTTGAAAATTTCACTTTTTTGTGAAAATATCCACTAAATGAGGGAATAATATGTGTGAGGGTACCCCAGGAGAGTTCCAAATGTGTGTGGGTAGAATAAATATCCCACGGGGATAAAATTGAAAAAAGTTGAAAAAAAAATGTTTTTTGGACTTAGTAATTTTTCCGGCGTTTATCAGACTTTCAGATAGGGGAAATGTCAGTGAGCGTTCCGATTTCAGTTCCAGAGCGATTCGCCCAATGAGTCCTTGATATTTAGTCGTTTTCAGCAAATTTTCTGGATTTTTAAAAATTTCACTTTTTTGTGAAAATATCCACTAAATGAGGGAATAATATGTGTGAGGGTACCCCAGGAGAGTTCCAAATGTGTGTGGGTAGAATATATATCCCACGGGGGTCAAATTGAAAAAAGTTGAAAAAAAATTTTTTTTGGACTTAGTCATTTTTCCGGCGTTTATCAGACTTTCAGATAGGGGAAATGTCAGTGAGCGATCTGGTTTCAGTTCCAGAGCGATTCGCCCAATGAGTCCTTGATATTTAGTCGTTTTCAGCCATTTTTCATGATTTTTGAAAATTTCACTTTTTTGTGAAAATATCCACTAAATGAGGGAATAATATGTGTGAGGGTATCCCAGGAGAGTTCCAAATGTGTGTGGGTAGAATATATATCCCACGGGGGTAAAATTGAAAAAAGTTGAAAAAAATTTTTTTTTGGACTTAGTAATTTTTCGGGCGTTTATTCAGACTTTTAGATAGGGGAAATGTGAGTGAGCATTCCGATTTCAGTTCCAGAGCGATTCGCCCAATGAGTCCTTAATATTTAGTCGTTTTCAGCCAATTTTCTGGATTTTTGAAAATTTCACTTTTTTGTGAAAATATCCACTAAATGAGGGAATAATATGTGTGAGGGTACCCCAGGAGAGTTCCAAATGTGTGTGGGTAGAATAAATATCCCACGGGGATAAAATTGAAAAAAGTTGAAAAAAAAATGTTTTTTGGACTTAGTAATTTTTCCGGCGTTTATCAGACTTTCAGATAGGGGAAATGTCAGTGAGCGTTCCGATTTCAGTTCCAGAGCGATTCGCCCAATGAGTCCTTGATATTTAGTCGTTTTCAGCAAATTTTCTGGATTTTTAAAAATTTCACTTTTTTGTGAAAATATCCACTAAATGACGGAATAATATGTGTGACTGTACCCCAGGAGAGTTCCAAATGTGTGTGGGTAGAATATATATCCCTCGGGGGTAAAATGGAAAAAAGTTGAAAAAAATTTTTTTTTTGACTTAGTCATTTTTCCGGCGTTTATCAGACTTTCAGATAGGGGAAATGTCAGTGAGCATTCCGATTTCAGTTCCAGAGCGATTCGCCCAATGAGTCCTTGATATTTAGTCGTTTTCAGCCAATTTTCAGGATTTTTGAAAATTTCACTTTTTTGTGAAAATATCCACTAAATGAGGGAATAATATGTGTGAGGGTATCCCAGGAGAGTTCCAAATGTGTGTGGGTAGAATATATATCCCACAGGGGTAAAATTGAAAAAAGTTGAAAAAAATTTTTTTTGGAACTTAGTCATTTTTCTGGCATTTATTCAGACTTTCAGATAGGGGAAATGTGAGTGAGCATTCCGATTTCAGTTCCAGAGCGATTCGCCCAATGAGTCCTTAATATTTAGTCGTTTTCAGCCAATTTTCTGGATTTTTGAAAATTTAACTTTTTTGTGAAAATATCCACTAAATGAGGGAATAATATGTGTGAGGGTACCCCAGGAGAGTTCCAAATGTGTGTGGGTAGAATATATATCCCACAGGGGTCAAATTGAAAAAAGTTGAAAAAAAATTTTTTTGGGACTTAGTCATTTTTCCGGCGTTTATCAGACTTTCAGATAGGGGAAATGTCAGTGAGCGATCTGATTTCAGTTCCAGAGCGATTCGCCAATGAGTCCTTGATATTTAGTCGTTTTCAGCCAATTTTCAGGATTTTTGAAAATTTCACTTTTTTGTGAAAATATCCACTAAATGAGGGAATAATATGTGTGAGGGTACCCCAGGAGAGTTCAAAATGTGTGTGGGTAGAATATATATCCCACGGGGGTAAAATTGAAAAAAGTTGAAAAAAATTTTTTTTGGGAACTTAGTCATTTTTCCAGCGTTTATCAGACTTTCAGATAGGGGAAATGTGAGTGAGCGTTCCGATTTCAGTTCCAGAGCGATTCGCCCAATGAGTCTTTGATATTTAGTCGTTTTCAGCAAATTTTCGGGATTTCTAAAAATTTCACTTTTTTGTGAAAATATCCACTAAATGAGGGAATAATATGTGTGAGGGTACCCCAGGAGAGTTCCAAATGTGTGTGGGTAGAATATATATCACACGGGGGTAAAATTGAAACAAGTTTAAAAAAAATTTTTTTTTGGACTTAGTAATTTTTCCGGCGTTCATCAGACTTTCAGATAGGGGAAATGTCAGTGAGTATTCAGATTTCAGTTCCAGAGCGATTCGCCCAATGAGTCCTTGATATTTATTCGTTTTCAGCCAATTTTCAGGATTTTTGAAAATTTCACTTTTTTGTGAAAATATCCACTAAATGAGGGAATAATATGTGTGAGGGTACCCCAGGAGAGTTCCAAATGTGTGTGGGTAGAATATATATCCCACAGGGGTAAAATTGAAAAAAGTTGAAAAAAATTTTTTTTGGAACTTAGTCATTTTTCCGGCATTTATTCAGACTTTCAGATAGGGTAAATGTGAGTGAGCGTTCCGATTTCAGTTCCAGAGCGATTCGCCCAATGAGTCCTTGATATTTAGACATTTTCAGCCAATTTTCTGGATTTTTGAAAATTTCACTTTTTTGTGAAAATATCCACTAAATGAGAGAATAATATGTGTGAGGGTACCCCAGGAGAGTTGCAAATGTGTGTGGGTAGAATATATATCCCACGGGGGTAAAATTGAAAAAAGTTGAAAAAAATTTTTTTGGGGAACTTAGTCATTTTTCCAGCGTTTATCAGACTTTCAGATAGGGGAAATGTGAGTGAGCGTTCCGATTTCAGTTCCAGAGCGATTCGCCCAATGAGTCCTTGATATTTAGTCGTTTTCAGCAAATTTTCGGGATTTCTAAAAATTTCACTTTTTTGTGAAAATATCCACTAAATGAGGGAATAATATGTGTGAGGGTACCCCAGGAGAGTTCCAAATGTGTGTGGGTAGAATATATATCACACGGGGGTAAAATTGAAACAAGTTTAAAAAAATTTTTTCTTGGACTTAGTCATTTTTCCGGCGTTTATCAGACTTTCAGATAGGGGAAATGTCAGTGAGCGTTCTGATTTCAGTTCCAGAGTGATTCGCCCAATGAGTCCTTGATATTTAGTCGTTTTCAGCCAATTTTCAGGATTTTTGAAAATTTCACTTTTTTGTGAAAATATCCACTAAATGAGGGAATAATATGTATGAGGGTACCCCAGGAGAGTTCCAAATGTGTGTGGGTAGAATATATATCCCACGGGGGTCAAAATGAAAAAAGTTGAAAAAAATTTTTTTTTGGACTTAGTCATTTTTCCTTCGTTTATCAGACTTTCAGATAGGGGAAATGAAAGTGAGCGTTCTGATTTCAGTTCCAGAGCGATTCGCCCAATGAGTCCTTGATATTTAGTCGTTTTCAGCCAATTTTCAGGATTTTTGAAAATTTCACTTTTTTTGTGAAAATATCCACTAAATGAGGGAATAATATGTGTGAGGGTACCCCAGGAGAGTTCAAAATGTGTGTGGGTAGAATATATATCCCACGGGGGTAAAATTGAAAAAAGTTTAAAAAAATTTTTTTTTGGACTTAGTAATTTTTCCAGCGTTCATCAGACTTTCAGATAGGGGAAATGTCAGTGAGTATTCAGATTTCAGTTCCAGAGCGATTCGCCCAATGAGTCCTTGATATTTATTCGTTTTCAGCCAATTTTCAGGATTTTTGAAAATTTCACTTTTTTGTGAAAATATCCACTAAATGAGGGAATAATATGTGTGAGGGTACCCCAGGAGAGTTCCAAATGTGTGTGGGTAGAATATATATCCCACAGGGGTAAAATTGAAAAAAGTTGAAAAAAATTTTTTTTGGAACTTAGTCATTTTTCCAGCGTTTATCAGACTTTCAGATAGGGGAAATGTGAGTGAGCGTTCCGATTTCAGTTCCAGAGCGATTCGCCCAATGAGTCCTTGATATTTAGTCGTTTTCAGCAAATTTTCGGGATTTTTAAAAATTTCACTTTTTTGTGAAAATATCCACTAAATGAGGGAATAATATGTGTGAGGGTACCCCAGGAGAGTTCCAAATGTGTGTGGGTAGAATATATATCCCACGGGGATAAAATTGAAAAAAGTAGAAAAAAAAATTTTTTTTGGACTTAGTCATTTTTCCGGCGTTTATTCAGACTTTCAGATAGGGGAAATGTTAGTGAGCATTCCGATTTCAGTTCCAGAGCGATTCGCCCAATGAGTCCTTAATATTTAGTCGTTTTCAGCCAATTTTCTGGATTTTTGAAAATTTAACTTTTTTGTGAAAATATCCACTAAATGAGGGAATAATATGTGTGAGGGTACCCCAGGAGAGTTCCAAATGTGTGTGGGTAGAATATATATCCCACGGGGGTCAAATTGAAAAAAGTTTAAAAAAAATTTTTTTTGGACTTAGTCATTTTTCCGGCGTTTATCAGACTTTCAGATAGGGGAAATGTCAGTGAGCGATCTGATTTCAGTTCCAGAGCGATTCGCCCAATGAGTCCTTGATATTTAGTCGTTTTCAGCCATTTTTCATGATTTTTGAAAATTTCACTTTTTTGTGAAAATATCCACTAAATGAGGGAATAATATGTGTGAGGGTACCCCAGGAGAGTTCAAAATGTGTGTGGGTAGAATATATATCCCACGGAGGTAAAATTGAAAAAAGTTTAAAAAATTTCTTTTTTGGACTTAGTAATTTTTCCGGCGTTTATCAGACTTTCAGATAGGGGAAATGTCAGTGAGCGTTCCGATTTCAGTTCCAGAGCGATTCGCCCAATGAGTCCTTGATATTTAGACATTTTCAGCCAATTTTCTGGATTTTTGAAAATTTCACTTTTTTGTGAAAATATCCACTAAATGAGAGAATTATATGTGTGAGGGTACCCCAGGAGCGTTGCAAATGTGTGTGGGTAGAATATATATCCCACGGGGGTAAAATTGAAAAAAGTTGAAAAAAAATTTCTTTTGGACTTAGTAATTTTTCCGGCGTTCATCAGACTTTCAGATAGGGGAAATGTCAGTGAGCGTTCCGATTTCAGTTCCAGAGCGATTCGCCCAATGAGTCCTTGATATTTAGTCGTTTTCAGCCAATTTTCTGGATTTTTAAAAATTTCACTTTTTTGTGAAAATATCCACTAAATGAGGGAATAATATGTGTGAGGGTATCCCAGGAGAGTTCCAAATGTGTGTGGGTAGAATATATATCCCACGGGGGTAAAATTGAAAAAAGTTGAAAAAAATTTTTTTTTGGACTTAGTAATTTTTCGGGCGTTTATTCAGACTTTTAGATAGGGGAAATGTGAGTGAGCATTCCGATTTCAGTTCCAGAGCGATTCGCCCAATGAGTCCTTAATATTTAGTCGTTTTCAGCCAATTTTCTGGATTTTTGAAAATTTCACTTTTTTGTGAAAATATCCACTAAATGAGGGAATAATATGTGTGAGGGTACCCCAGGAGAGTTCCAAATGTGTGTGGGTAGAATATATATCCCACGGGGATAAAATTGAAAAAAGTTGAAAAAAAAATTTTTTTTAGACTTAGTAATTTTTCCGGCGTTTATCAGACTTTCAGATAGGGGAAATGGCAGTTAGCGTTCCGATTTCAGTTCCAGAGCGATTCGCCCAATGAGTACTTGATATTTATTCGTTTTCAGCCAATTTTCTGGATTTTTGAAAATTTCACTTTTTTGTGAAAATATCCACTAAATGAGGGAATAATATGTGTGAGGGAACCCCAGGAGAGTTCCAAATGTGTGTGGGTAGAATATATATCCCACGGGGATAAAATTGAAAAAAGTTGAAAAAAAAATGTTTTTTGGACTTAGTAATTTTTCCGGCGTTTATCAGACTTTCAGATAGGGGAAATGTCAGTGAGCGTTCCGATTTCAGTTCCAGAGCGATTCGCCCAATGAGTCCTTGATATTTAGTCGTTTTCAGCAAATTTTCTGGATTTTTAAAAATTTCACTTTTTTGTGAAAATATCCACTAAATGACGGAATAATATGTGTGACTGTACCCCAGGAGAGTTCCAAATGTGTGTGGGTAGAATATATATCCCTCGGGGGTAAAATGGAAAAAAGTTGAAAAAAATTTTTTTTTTGACTTAGTCATTTTTCCGGCGTTTATCAGACTTTCAGATAGGGGAAATGTCAGTGAGCATTCCGATTTCAGTTCCAGAGCGATTCGCCCAATGAGTCCTTGATATTTAGTCGTTTTCAGCCAATTTTCAGGATTTTTGAAAATTTCACTTTTTTGTGAAAATATCCACTAAATGAGGGAATAATATGTGTGAGGGTATCCCAGGAGAGTTCCAAATGTGTGTGGGTAGAATATATATCCCACGGGGGTAAAATTGAAAAAAGTTGAAAAAAATTTTTTTTTGGACTTAGTAATTTTTCGGGCGTTTATTCAGACTTTTAGATAGGGGAAATGTGAGTGAGCATTCCGATTTCAGTTCCAGAGCGATTCGCCCAATGAGTCCTTAATATTTAGTCGTTTTCAGCCAATTTTCTGGATTTTTGAAAATTTCACTTTTTTGTGAAAATATCCACTAAATGAGGGAATAATATGTGTGAGGGTACCCCAGGAGAGTTCCAAATGTGTGTGGGTAGAATAAATATCCCACGGGGATAAAGTTGAAAAAAGTTGAAAAAAAATTTCTTTTGGACTTTGTAATTTTTCCGGCGTTCATCAGACTTTCAGATAGGGGAAATGTCAGTGAGTATTCCAATTTCAGTTCCAGAGCGATTCGCCCAATGAGTCCTTGATATTTAGTCATTTTCAGCCAATTTTCTGGATTTTTGAAAATTTCACTTTTTTGTGAAAATATCCACTAAATGAGGGAATAATATGTGTGAGGGAACCCCAGGAGAGTTCCAAATGTGTGTGGGTAGAATATATATCCCACGGGGATAAAATTGAAAAAAGTTGAAAAAAAAATTTTTTTTAGACTTAGTAATTTTTCCGGCGTTTATCAGACTTTCAGATAGGGGAATTGTCAGTTAGCGTTCCGATTTCAGTTCCAGAGCGATTCGCCCAATGAGTACTTGATATTTATTCGTTTTCAGCCAATTTTCTGGATTTTTGAAAATTTCACTTTTTTGTGAAAATATCCACTAAATGAGGGAATAATATGTGTGAGGGAACCCCAGGAGAGTTCCAAATGTGTGTGGGTAGAATATATATCCCACGGGGATAAAATTGAAAAAAGTTGAAAAAAAAATGTTTTTTGGACTTAGTAATTTTTCCGGCGTTTATCAGACTTTCAGATAGGGGAAATGTCAGTGAGCGTTCCGATTTCAGTTCCAGAGCGATTCGCCCAATGAGTCCTTGATATTTAGTCGTTTTCAGCAAATTTTCTGGATTTTTAAAAATTTCACTTTTTTGTGAAAATATCCACTAAATGACGGAATAATATGTGTGACTGTACCCCAGGAGAGTTCCAAATGTGTGTGGGTAGAATATATATCCCTCGGGGGTAAAATGGAAAAAAGTTGAAAAAAATTTTTTTTTTGACTTAGTCATTTTTCCGGCGTTTATCAGACTTTCAGATAGGGGAAATGTCAGTGAGCATTCCGATTTCAGTTCCAGAGCGATTCGCCCAATGAGTCCTTGATATTTAGTCGTTTTCAGCCAATTTTCAGGATTTTTGAAAATTTCACTTTTTTGTGAAAATATCCACTAAATGAGGGAATAATATGTGTGAGGGTATCCCAGGAGAGTTCCAAATGTGTGTGGGTAGAATATATATCCCACGGGGGTAAAATTGAAAAAAGTTGAAAAAAATTTTTTTTTGGACTTAGTAATTTTTCGGGCGTTTATTCAGACTTTTAGATAGGGGAAATGTGAGTGAGCATTCCGATTTCAGTTCCAGAGCGATTCGCCCAATGAGTCCTTAATATTTAGTCGTTTTCAGCCAATTTTCTGGATTTTTGAAAATTTCACTTTTTTGTGAAAATATCCACTAAATGAGGGAATAATATGTGTGAGGGTACCCCAGGAGAGTTCCAAATGTGTGTGGGTAGAATAAATATCCCACGGGGATAAAATTGAAAAAAGTTGAAAAAAAATTTCTTTTGGACTTTGTAATTTTTCCGGCGTTCATCAGACTTTCAGATAGGGGAAATGTCAGTGAGTATTCCAATTTCAGTTCCAGAGCGATTCGCCCAATGAGTCCTTGATATTTAGTCATTTTCAGCCAATTTTCTGGATTTTTGAAAATTTCACTTTTTTGTGAAAATATCCACTAAATGAGGGAATAATATGTGTGAGGGAACCCCAGGAGAGATCCAAATGTGTGTGGGTAGAATATATATCCCACGGGGATAAAATTGAAAAAAGTTGAAAAAAAATGTTTTTTGGACTTAGTAATTTTTCCGGCGTTTATCAGACTTTCAGATAGGGGAAATGTCAGTGAGCGTTCCGATTTCAGTTCCAGAGCGATTCGCCCAATGAGTCCTTGATATTTAGTCGTTTTCAGCAAATTTTCTGGATTTTTAAAAATTTCACTTTTTTGTGAAAATATCCACTAAATGACGGAATAATATGTGTGACTGTACCCCAGGAGAGTTCCAAATGTGTGTGGGTTGAATATATATCCCTCGGGGGTAAAATGGAAAAAAGTTGAAAAAAATTTTTTTTTTGACTTAGTCATTTTTCCGGCGTTTATCAGACTTTCAGATATGGGAAATGTCAGTGAGCATTCCGATTTCAGTTCCAGAGCGATTCGCCCAATGAGTCCTTGATATTTAGTCGTTTTCAGCCAATTTTCAGGATTTTTGAAAATTTCACTTTTTTGTGAAAATATCCACTAAATGAGGGAATAATATGTGTGAGGGTACCCCAGGAGAGTTCAAAATGTGTGTGGGTAGAATATATATCCCACGGGGGTAAAATTGAAAAAAGTTTAAAAAAATTTTTTTTTGGACTTAGTAATTTTTCCAGCGTTCATCAGACTTTCAGATAGGGGAAATGTCAGTGAGTATTCAGATTTCAGTTCCAGAGCGATTCGCCCAATGAGTCCTTGATATTTATTCGTTTTCAGCCAATTTTCAGGATTTTTGAAAATTTCACTTTTTTGTGAAAATATCCACTAAATGAGGGAATAATATGTGTGAGGGTACCCCAGGAGAGTTCCAAATGTGTGTGGGTAGAATATATATCCCACAGGGGTAAAATTGAAAAAAGTTGAAAAAAATTTTTTTTGGAACTTAGTCATTTTTCCAGCGTTTATCAGACTTTCAGATAGGGGAAATGTGAGTGAGCGTTCCGATTTCAGTTCCAGAGCGATTCGCCCAATGAGTCCTTGATATTTAGTCGTTTTCAGCAAATTTTCGGGATTTTTAAAAATTTCACTTTTTTGTGAAAATATCCACTAAATGAGGGAATAATATGTGTGAGGGTACCCCAGGAGAGTTCCAAATGTGTGTGGGTAGAATATATATCCCACGGGGATAAAATTGAAAAAAGTAGAAAAAAAAATTTTTTTTGGACTTAGTCATTTTTCCGGCGTTTATTCAGACTTTCAGATAGGGGAAATGTTAGTGAGCATTCCGATTTCAGTTCCAGAGCGATTCGCCCAATGAGTCCTTAATATTTAGTCGTTTTCAGCCAATTTTCTGGATTTTTGAAAATTTAACTTTTTTGTGAAAATATCCACTAAATGAGGGAATAATATGTGTGAGGGTACCCCAGGAGAGTTCCAAATGTGTGTGGGTAGAATATATATCCCACGGGGGTCAAATTGAAAAAAGTTGAAAAAAATTTTTTTTTGGACTTAGTCATTTTTCCGGCGTTTATCAGACTTTCAGATAGGGGAAATGTCAGTGAGCGATCTGATTTCAGTTCCAGAGCGATTCGCCCAATGAGTCCTTGATATTTAGTCGTTTTCAGCCATTTTTCATGATTTTTGAAAATTTCACTTTTTTGTGAAAATATCCACTAAATGAGGGAATAATATGTGTGAGGGTACCCCAGGAGAGTTCAAAATGTGTGTGGGTAGAATATATATCCCACGGAGGTAAAATTGAAAAAAGTTTAAAAAATTTCTTTTTTGGACTTAGTAATTTTTCCGGCGTTTATCAGACTTTCAGATAGGGGAAATGTCAGTGAGCGTTCCGATTTCAGTTCCAGAGCGATTCGACCAATGAGTCCTTGATATTTAGACATTTTCAGCCAATTTTCTGGATTTTTGAAAATTTCACTTTTTTGTGAAAATATCCACTAAATGAGAGAATAATATGTGTGAGGGTACCCCAGGAGCGTTGCAAATGTGTGTGGGTAGAATATATATCCCACGGGGGTCAAATTGAAAAAAGTTGAAAAAAATTTTTTTTTGGACTTAGTCATTTTTCCGGCGTTTATCAGACTTTCAGATAGGGGAAATGTCAGTGAGCGATCTGATTTCAGTTCCAGAGCGATTCGCCCAATGAGTCCTTGATATTTAGTC
Organism: Phyllobates terribilis; assembly: GCF_046119375.1. Classification (NCBI taxonomy): domain Eukaryota; kingdom Metazoa; phylum Chordata; class Amphibia; order Anura; family Dendrobatidae; genus Phyllobates; species Phyllobates terribilis. Next base: position 7,317,893 of record NW_027362805.1, on the reverse strand, counting down.
GTTTTCAGCCATTTTTCATGATTTTTGAAATTTTCACTTTTTTGTGAAAATATCCACTAAATGAGGGAATAATATGTGTGAGGGTACCCCAGGAGAGTTCAAAATGTGTGTGGGTAGAATATATATCCCACGGAGGTAAAATTGAAAAAAGTTTAAAAAATTTCTTTTTTGGACTTAGTAATTTTTCCGGCGTTTATCAGACTTTCAGATAGGGGAAATGTCAGTGAGCGTTCCGATTTCAGTTCCAGAGCGATTCGACCAATGAGTCCTTGATATTTAGACATTTTCAGCCAATTTTCTGGATTTTTGAAAATTTCACTTTTTTGTGAAAATATCCACTAAATGAGGGAATAATATGTGTGAGGGAACCCCAGGAGAGTTCCAAATGTGTGTGGGTAGAATATATATCCCACGGGGATAAAATTGAAAAAAGTTGAAAAAAAAATTTTTTTTAGACTTAGTAATTTTTCCGGCGTTTATCAGACTTTCAGATAGGGGAAATGTCAGTTAGCGTTCCGATTTCAGTTCCAGAGCGATTCGCCCAATGAGTACTTGATATTTATTCGTTTTCAGCCAATTTTCTGGATTTTTGAAAATTTCACTTTTTTGTGAAAATATCCACTAAATGAGGGAATAATATGTGTGAGGGAACCCCAGGAGAGTTCCAAATGTGTGTGGGTAGAATATATATCCCACGGGGATAAAATTGAAATAAGTTGAAAAAAAATGTTTTTTGGACTTAGTAATTTTTCCGGCGTTTATCAGACTTTCAGATAGGGGAAATGTCAGTGAGCGTTCCGATTTCAGTTCCAGAGCGATTCGCCCAATGAGTCCTTGATATTTAGTCGTTTTCAGCAAATTTTCTGGATTTTTAAAAATTTCACTTTTTTGTGAAAATATCCACTAAATGACGGAATAATATGTGTGACGGTACCCCAGGAGAGTTCCAAATGTGTGTGGGTAGAATATATATCCCACGGGGATAAAATTTAAAAAAGTTGAAAAAAAATTTCTTTTGGACTTAGTAATTTTTCCGGCGTTCATCAGACTTTCAGATAGGGGAAATGTCAGTGAGTATTAAAATTTCAGTTCCAGAGCGATTCGCCCAATGAGTCCTTGATATTTAGACGTTTTCAGCCAATTTTCTGGATTTTTGAAAATTTCACTTTTTTGTGAAAATATCCACTAAATAAGAGAATAATATGTGTGAGGGTACCCCATGAGAGTTCCAAATGTGTGTGGGTAGAATATATATCCCACGGGGGTAAAATTGAAAAAAATTTTTTTTGGGGACAGTCATTTTTCCGGCGTTTATCAGACTTTCAGATAGGGGAAATGTGAGTGAGCGTTCCGATTTCAGTTCCAGAGCGAATCGCCCAATGAGTCCAATGAGTCCTTGATATTTAGTCGTTTTCAGCCAATTTTCTGGATTTTTGAAAATTTCACTTTTTTGTGAAAATATCCAATAAATGAGGGAATAATATGTGTGACGGTACCCCAGGAGAGTTCCAAATGTGTGTGGGTAGAATATATATCCCACGGATGTAAAATTGAAAAAAGTTGAAAAATTTTTTTTTTTGGACTTAGTAATTTTTCCGGCGTTTATCAGACTTTCAGATATAGGAAATGTCAGTGAGCATTCCGATTTCAGTTCCAGAGCGATTCGCCCAATGAGTCCTTGATATTTAGTCGCTTTCAGCCAATTTTCTGGATTTTTAAAAATTTCACTTTTTTGTGAAAATATCCACTAAATGAGGGAATAATATATGTGAGGGTACCCCAGGAGAGTTCCAAATGTGTGTGGGTAGAATATATATCCCACAGAGGTAAAATTGAAAAAAAGTTGAAAAATTTTTTTTTTTGGACTTAGTAATTTTTCCGGCGTTTATCAGACTTTCAGATAGGGGAAATGTCAGTGAGCATTCCGATTTCAGTTCCAGAGCGATTCGCCCAATGAGTCCTTGAAATTTTGTCGTTTTCAGCCAATTTTCTGGATTTTTGAAAATTTCACTTTTTTTTGAAAATATCCACTAAATTACGGAATAATATGTGTGACTGTACCCCAGGAGAGTTCCAAATGTGTGTGGGTAGAATATATATCCCTCAGGGGTAAAATGGAAAAAAGTTGAAAAAAAATTTTTTTTTGACTTAGTCATTTTTCCGGCGTTTATCAGACTTTCAGATAGGGGAAATGTCAGTTAGCGTTCCGATTTCAGTTCCAGAGCGATTCGCCCAATGAGTACTTGATATTTATTCGTTTTCAGCCAATTTTCTGGATTTTTGAAAATTTCACTTTTTTGTGAAAATATCCACTAAATGAGGGAATAATATGTGTGAGGGAACCCCAGGAGAGTTCCAAATGTGTGTGGGTAGAATATATATCCCACGGATGTAAAATTGAAAAAAGTTGAAAAATTTTTTTTTTTGGACTTAGTAATTTTTCCAGCGTTTATCAGACTTTCAGATAGGGGAAATGTCACTGAGCGTTCCGATTTCAGTTCCAGAGCGATTCGCCCAATGAGTCCTTGATATTTAGTCGCTTTCAGCCAATTTTCTGGATTTTTAAAAATTTCACTTTTTTGTGAAAATATCCACTAAATGAGGGAATAATATGTGTGAGGGTACCCCAGGAGAGTTCCAAATGTGTGTGGGTAGAATATATATCCCACAGAGGTAAAATTGAAAAAAAGTTGAAAAATTTTTTTTTTTGGACTTAGTAATTTTTCCGGCGTTTATCAGACTTTCAGATAGGGGAAATGTCAGTGAGCATTCCGATTTCAGTTCCAGAGCGATTCGCCCAATGAGTCCTTGAAATTTAGTCGTTTTCAGCCAATTTTCTGGATTTTTGAAAATTTCACTTTTTTTTGAAAAAATCCACTAAATGACGGAATAATATGTGTGACTGTACCCCAGGAGAGTTCCAAATGTGTGTGGGTAGAATATATATCCCTCAGGGGTAACATGGAAAAAAGTAGAAAAAAAATTTTTTTTTGACTTAGTCATTTTTCCGGCGTTTATCAGACTTTCAGATAGGGGAAATGTCAGTTAGCGTTCCGATTTCAGTTCCAGAGCGATTCGCCCAATGAGTACTTGATATTTATTCGTTTTCAGCCAATTTTCTGGATTTTTGAAAATTTCACTTTTTTGTGAAAATATCCACTAAATGAGGGAATAATATGTGTGAGGGAACCCCAGGAGAGTTCCAAATGTGTCGGTAGAATATATATCCCACGGGGATAGAATTGAAAAAAGTTGAAAAAAAAATGTTTTTTGGACTTAGTAATTTTTCCGGCGTTTATCAGACTTTCAGATAGGGGAAATGTCAGTGAGCGTTCCGATTTCAGTTCCAGAGCGATTCGCCCAATGAGTCCTTGATATTTAGTCGTTTTCAGCTAATTTTCTGGATTTTTAAAAATTTCAATTTTTTGTGAAAATATCCACTAAATGAGGGAATAATATGTGTGAGGGTTCCCCAGGAGAGTTCCAAATGTGTGTGGGTAGAATATATATCCCACGGGGATAAAATTGAAAAAAGTTGAAAAAAAATTTCTTTTGGACTTAGTAATTTTTCCGGCGTTCATCAGACTTTCAGATAGGGGAAATGTCAGTGAGTATTAAAATTTCAGTTCCAGAGCGATTCGCCCAATGAGTCCTTGATATTTAGACGTTTTCAGCCAATTTTCTGGATTTTTGAAAATTTCACTTTTTTGTGAAAATATCCACTAAATGAGGGAATAATATGTGTGACGGTACCCCAGGAGAGTTCCAAATGTGTGTGGGTAGAATATATATCCCACGGGGGTAAAATTGAAAAAAGTTGAAAATAATTTTTTTTGGGGACAGTCATTTTTCCGGCGTTTATCAGACTTTCAGATAGGGGAAATGTGAGTGAGCGTTCCGATTTCAGTTCCAGAGCGATTCGCCCAATGAGTCCTTGATATTTAGTCGTTTTCAGCCAATTTTCTGGATTTTTGAAAATTTCACTTTTTTGTGAAAATATCCAATAAATGAGGGAATAATATGTGTGACGGTACCCCAGGAGAGTTCCAAATGTGTGTGGGTAGAATATATATCCCACGGGGGTAAAATTGAAAAAAGTTGAAAATTTTTTTTTGGACTTAGTCATTTTTCCGGCGTTTATCAGACTTTCAGATAGGGGAAATGTCAGTGAGCGTTCCGATTTCAGTTCCAGAGCGATTCGCCCAATGAGTCCTTGATATTTAGTCATTTTCAGCTAATTTTCAGGATTTTTAAAAATTTCAATTTTTTGTGAAAATATCCACTAAATGAGGGAATAATATGTGTGAGGGTTCCCCAGGAGAGTTCCAAATGTGTGTGGGTAGAATATATATCCCACGGATGTAAAATTGAAAAAAGTTGAAAAATTTTTTTTTTTGGACTTAGTAATTTTTCCGGCGTTTATCAGACTTTCAGATATAGGAAATGTCAGTGAGCATTCCGATTTCAGTTCCAGAGCGATTCGCCCAATGAGTCCTTGATATTTAGTCGCTTTCAGCCAATTTTCTGGATTTTTAAAAATTTCACTTTTTTGTGAAAATATCCACTAAATGAGGGAATAATATGTGTGAGGGTACCCCAGGAGAGTTCCAAATGTGTGTGGGTAGAATATATATCCCACAGAGTTAAAATTGAAAAAAAGTTGAAAAATGTTTTTTTTTTGGACTTAGTAATTTTTCCGGCGTTTATCAGACTTTCAGATAGGGGAAATGTCAGTGAGCGTTCCGATTTCAGTTCCAGAGCGTTTCGCCCAATGAGTTCTTGATATTTAGTCGTTTTCAGCCAATTTTCTGGATTTTTGAAAATTTCACTTTTTTTTGAAACTATCCACTAGATGACGGAATAATATGTGTGACTGTACCCCAGGAGAGTTCCAAATGTGTGTGGGTAGAATATATATCCCTCGGGGGTAAAATGGAAAAAAGTTGAAAAAAAATTTTTTTGGGTCTTAGTCATTTTTCCGGCGTTTATCAGACCATCAGGTAGGGGAAATGTCAGTGAGCGTTCCGATTTCAGTTCCAGAGCGATTCGCCCAATGAGTCCTTGATATTTAGTCGCTTTCAGCCAATTTTCTGGATTTTTAAAAATTTCACTTTTTTGTGAAAATATCCACTAAATGAGGGAATAATATGTGTGAGGGTACCCCAGGAGAGTTCCAAATGTGTGTGGGTAGAATATATATCCCACGGAGGTAAAATTGAAAAAAAGTTGAAAAATTTTTCTTTTTGGACTTAGTAATTTTTCCGGCAATTATCAGACTTTCAGATAGGGGAAATGTCAGTGAGCGTTCCGATTTCAGTTCCAGAGCGATTCGCCCAATGAGTCCTTGATATTTAGTCGTTTTCAGCCAATTTTCTGGATTTTTAAAAATTTCACTTTTTTGTGAAAATATCCACTAAATGAGGGAATAATATGTGTGACGGTACCCCAGGAGAGTTCCAAATGTGTGTGGGTAGAATATATATCCCACGGGGGTAAAATTGAAAAAAGTTGAAAATTTTTTTTTGGACTTAGTCATTTTTCCGGCGTTCATCAGACTTTCAGATAGGGGAAATGTCAGTGAGCGTTCCGATTTCAGTTCCAGAACGTTTCGCCCAATGAGTCCTTGATATTTAGTCGTTTTCAGCCAATTTTCTGGATTTTTGAAAATTTCACTTTTTTGTGAAAATATCCACTAAATGAGGGAATAATATGTGTGAGGGAACCCCAGGAGAGTTCCAAATGTGTGTCGGTAGAATATATATCCCACGGGGATAAAATTGAAAAAAGTTGAAAAAAAAATGTTTTTTGGACTTAGTAATTTTTCCGGCGTTTATCAGACTTTCAGATAGGGGAAATGTCAGTGAGCGTTCCGATTTCAGTTCCAGAGCGATTCGCCCAATGAGTCCTTGATATTTAGTCGTTTTCAGCTAATTTTCTGGATTTTTAAAAATTTCAATTTTTTGTGAAAATATCCACTAAATGAGGGAATAATATGTGTGAGGGTTCCCCAGGAGAGTTCCAAATGTGTGTGGGTAGAATATATATCCCACGGGGATAAAATTGAAAAAAGTTGAAAAAAAATTTCTTTTGGACTTAGTAATTTTTCCGGCGTTCATCAGACTTTCAGATAGGGGAAATGTCAGTGAGTATTAAAATTTCAGTTCCAGAGCGATTCGCCCAATGAGTCCTTGATATTTAGACGTTTTCAGCCAATTTTCTGGATTTTTGAAAATTTCACTTTTTTGTGAAAATATCCACTAAATGAGGGAATAATATGTGTGACGGTACCCCAGGAGAGTTCCAAATGTGTGTGGGTAGAATATATATCCCACGGGGGTAAAATTGAAAAAAGTTGAAAATAATTTTTTTTGGGGACAGTCATTTTTCCGGCGTTTATCAGACTTTCAGATAGGGGAAATGTGAGTGAGCGTTCCGATTTCAGTTCCAGAGCGATTCGCCCAATGAGTCCTTGATATTTAGTCGTTTTCAGCCAATTTTCTGGATTTTTGAAAATTTCACTTTTTTGTGAAAATATCCAATAAATGAGGGAATAATATGTGTGACGGTACCCCAGGAGAGTTCCAAATGTGTGTGGGTAGAATATATATCCCACGGGGGTAAAATTGAAAAAAGTTGAAAATTTTTTTTTGGACTTAGTCATTTTTCCGGCGTTTATCAGACTTTCAGATAGGGGAAATGTCAGTGAGCGTTCCGATTTCAGTTCCAGAGCGATTCGCCCAATGAGTCCTTGATATTTAGTCATTTTCAGCTAATTTTCAGGATTTTTAAAAATTTCAATTTTTTGTGAAAATATCCACTAAATGAGGGAATAATATGTGTGAGGGTTCCCCAGGAGAGTTCCAAATGTGTGTGGGTAGAATATATATCCCACGGATGTAAAATTGAAAAAAGTTGAAAAATTTTTTTTTTTGGACTTAGTAATTTTTCCGGCGTTTATCAGACTTTCAGATATAGGAAATGTCAGTGAGCATTCCGATTTCAGTTCCAGAGCGATTCGCCCAATGAGTCCTTGATATTTAGTCGCTTTCAGCCAATTTTCTGGATTTTTAAAAATTTCACTTTTTTGTGAAAATATCCACTAAATGAGGGAATAATATGTGTGAGGGTACCCCAGGAGAGTTCCAAATGTGTGTGGGTAGAATATATATCCCACAGAGTTAAAATTGAAAAAAAGTTGAAAAATGTTTTTTTTTTGGACTTAGTAATTTTTCCGGCGTTTATCAGACTTTCAGATAGGGGAAATGTCAGTGAGCGTTCCGATTTCAGTTCCAGAGCGTTTCGCCCAATGAGTTCTTGATATTTAGTCGTTTTCAGCCAATTTTCTGGATTTTTGAAAATTTCACTTTTTTTTGAAACTATCCACTAGATGACGGAATAATATGTGTGACTGTACCCCAGGAGAGTTCCAAATGTGTGTGGGTAGAATATATATCCCTCGGGGGTAAAATGGAAAAAAGTTGAAAAAAAATTTTTTTGGGTCTTAGTCATTTTTCCGGCGTTTATCAGACCATCAGGTAGGGGAAATGTCAGTGAGCGTTCCGATTTCAGTTCCAGAGCGATTCGCCCAATGAGTCCTTGATATTTAGTCGCTTTCAGCCAATTTTCTGGATTTTTAAAAATTTCACTTTTTTGTGAAAATATCCACTAAATGAGGGAATAATATGTGTGAGGGTACCCCAGGAGAGTTCCAAATGTGTGTGGGTAGAATATATATCCCACGGAGGTAAAATTGAAAAAAAGTTGAAAAATTTTTCTTTTTGGACTTAGTAATTTTTCCGGCAATTATCAGACTTTCAGATAGGGGAAATGTCAGTGAGCGTTCCGATTTCAGTTCCAGAGCGATTCGCCCAATGAGTCCTTGATATTTAGTCGTTTTCAGCCAATTTTCTGGATTTTTAAAAATTTCACTTTTTTGTGAAAATATCCACTAAATGAGGGAATAATATGTGTGACGGTACCCCAGGAGAGTTCCAAATGTGTGTGGGTAGAATATATATCCCACGGGGGTAAAATTGAAAAAAGTTGAAAATTTTTTTTTGGACTTAGTCATTTTTCCGGCGTTCATCAGACTTTCAGATAGGGGAAATGTCAGTGAGCGTTCCGATTTCAGTTCCAGAACGTTTCGCCCAATGAGTCCTTGATATTTAGTCGTTTTCAGCCAATTTTCTGGATTTTTGAAAATTTCACTTTTTTGTGAAAATATCCACTAAATGAGGGAATAATATGTGTGAGGGAACCCCAGGAGAGTTCCAAATGTGTGTCGGTAGAATATATATCCCACGGGGATAAAATTGAAAAAAGTTGAAAAAAAAATGTTTTTTGGACTTAGTAATTTTTCCGGCGTTTATCAGACTTTCAGATAGGGGAAATGTCAGTGAGCGTTCCGATTTCAGTTCCAGAGCGATTCGCCCAATGAGTCCTTGATATTTAGTCGTTTTCAGCTAATTTTCTGGATTTTTAAAAATTTAAATTTTTTGTGAAAATATCCACTAAATGAGGGAATAATATGTGTGAGGGTTCCCCAGGAGAGTTCCAAATGTGTGTGGGTAGAATATATATCCCACGGGGATAAAATTGAAAAAAGTTGAAAAAAAATTTCTTTTGGACTTAGTAATTTTTCCGGCGTTCATCAGACTTTCAGATAGGGGAAATGTCAGTGAGTATTAAAATTTCAGTTCCAGAGCGATTCGCCCAATGAGTCCTTGATATTTAGACGTTTTCAGCCAATTTTCTGGATTTTTGAAAATTTCACTTTTTTGTGAAAATATCCACTAAATAAGAGAATAATATGTGTGAGGGTACCCCAGGAGAGTTCCAAATGTGTGTGGGTAGAATATATATCCCACGGGGGTAAAATTGAAAAAAGTTGAAAAAAAATTTTTTTGGGACTTAGTCATTTTTCCAGCGTTTATCAGATCATCAGGTAGGGGAAATGTCAGTGAGCGTTCAGATTTCAGTTCCAGAGCGATTCGCCCAATGAGTCCTTGATATTTAGTCGCTTTCAGCCAATTTTCTGGATTTTTAAAAATTTCACTTTTTTGTGAAAATATCCACTAAATGAGGGAATAATATGTGTGAGGGTACCCCAGGAGAGTTCCAAATGTGTGTGGGTAGAATATATATCCCACGGAGGTAAAATTGAAAAAAAGTTGAAAAATTTTTCTTTTTGGACTTAGTAATTTTTCCGGCAATTATCAGACTTTCAGATAGGGGAAATGTCAGTGAGCGTTCCGATTTCAGTTCCAGAGCGATTCGCCCAATGAGTCCTTGATATTTAGTCGTTTTCAGCCAATTTTCTGGATTTTTAAAAATTTCACTTTTTTGTGAAAATATCCACTAAATGAGGGAATAATATGTGTGACGGTACCCCAGGAGAGTTCCAAATGTGTGTGGGTAGAATATATATCCCACGGGGGTAAAATTGAAAAAAGTTGAAAATTTTTTTTTGGACTTAGTCATTTTTCCGGCGTTCATCAGACTTTCAGATAGGGGAAATGTCAGTGAGCGTTCCGATTTCAGTTCCAGAACGTTTCGCCCAATGAGTCCTTGATATTTAGTCGTTTTCAGCCAATTTTCTGGATTTTTGAAAATTTCACTTTTTTGTGAAAATATCCACTAAATGAGGGAATAATATGTGTGAGGGAACCCCAGGAGAGTTCCAAATGTGTGTCGGTAGAATATATATCCCACGGGGATAAAATTGAAAAAAGTTGAAAAAAAAATGTTTTTTGGACTTAGTAATTTTTCCGGCGTTTATCAGACTTTCAGATAGGGGAAATGTCAGTGAGCGTTCCGATTTCAGTTCCAGAGCGATTCGCCCAATGAGTCCTTGATATTTAGTCGTTTTCAGCTAATTTTCTGGATTTTTAAAAATTTAAATTTTTTGTGAAAATATCCACTAAATGAGGGAATAATATGTGTGAGGGTTCCCCAGGAGAGTTCCAAATGTGTGTGGGTAGAATATATATCCCACGGGGATAAAATTGAAAAAAGTTGAAAAAAAATTTCTTTTGGACTTAGTAATTTTTCCGGCGTTCATCAGACTTTCAGATAGGGGAAATGTCAGTGAGTATTAAAATTTCAGTTCCAGAGCGATTCGCCCAATGAGTCCTTGATATTTAGACGTTTTCAGCCAATTTTCTGGATTTTTGAAAATTTCACTTTTTTGTGAAAATATCCACTAAATAAGAGAATAATATGTGTGAGGGTACCCCAGGAGAGTTCCAAATGTGTGTGGGTAGAATATATATCCCACGGGGGTAAAATTGAAAAAAGTTGAAAAAAAATTTTTTTGGGACTTAGTCATTTTTCCAGCGTTTATCAGATCATCAGGTAGGGGAAATGTCAGTGAGCGTTCAGATTTCAGTTCCAGAGCGATTCGCCCAATGAGTCCTTGATATTTAGTCGTTTTCAGCCAATTTTCTGGATTTTTGAAAATTTCACTTTTTTTGTGAAAATATCCACTAAATGAGGGAATAATATGCATGAGCGTACCCCAGGAGAGTTCCAAATGTGTGTGGGTAGAATATATATCCCACGGGGGTAAAATTGAAAAAAGTTGAAAAAAATTTTTTTTGGGACTTAGTCATTTTTCCGGCGTTTATCAGACTTTCAGGTCGGGGAAATGTCAGTGAGCGTTCAGATTTCAGTTCCAGAGCGATTCGCCAAAGGAGTCCTTGATATTTAGTCGTTTTCAGCCAATTTTCTGGATTTTTGAAAATTTCACTTTTTTGTGAAAATATCCACTAAATGAGGGAATAATATGTGTGAGGGTACCCCAGGAGAGTTCCAAATGTGTGTGGGTAGAATATATATCCCACGGGGGTAAAATTGAAAAAAGTTGAAATTTTTTTTTTCAACTTAGTCATTTTTCCGGCGTTCATCAGACTTTCAGATAGGGGAAATGTCAGTGAGCGTTCCGATTTCAGTTCCAGAGCGTTTCGCCCAATGAGTCCTTGATATTTAGTCGTTTTCAGCCAATTTTCTGGATTTTTGAAAATTTCACTTTTTTGTGAAAATATCCACTAAATGAGGGAATAATATGTGTGAGGGAACCCCAGGAGAGTTCCAAATGTGTGTGGGTAGAATATATATCCCACGGGGATAAAATTGAAAAAAGTTGAAAAAAAATTTCTTTTGGACTTAGTAATTTTTCCGGCGTTTATCAGACTTTCAGATAGGGGAAATGTCAGTGAGCATTCCGATTTCAGTTCCAGAGCGATTCGCCCAATGAGTCCTTGATATTTAGTCGTTTTCAGCCAATTTTCTGGATTTTTGAAAATTTCACTTTTTCGTGAAAATATCCACTAAATGAGGGAATAATATGTGTGACGGTACCCCAGGAGAGTTCCAAATGTGTGTGGGTAGAAAATATATCCCACGGATGTAAAATTGAAAAAAGTTGAAAAATTTTTTTTTTTGGACTTAGTAATTTTTCCAGCGTTTATCAGACTTTCAGATAGGGGAAATGTCAGTGAGCGTTCCGATTTCAGTTCCAGAGCGATTCGCCCAATGAGTCCTTGATATTTAGTCGCTTTCAGCCAATTTTCTGGATTTTTAAAAATTTCACTTTTTTGTGAAAATATCCACTAAATGAGGGAATAATATGTGTGAGGGTACCCCAGGAGAGTTCCAAATGTGTGTGGGTAGAATATATATCCCACGGAGGTAAAATTGAAAAAAAGTTGAAAAATTTTTTTTTTTGGACTTAGTAATTTTTCCGGCGTTTATCAGACTTTCAGATAGGGGAAATGTCAGTGAGCGTTCCGATTTCAGTTCCAGAGCGATTCGCCCAATGAGTCCTTGATATTTAGTCATTTTCAGCTAATTTTCTGGATTTTTAAAAATTTCAATTTTTTGTGAAAATATCCACTAAATGAGGGAATAATATGTGTGAGGGTTCCCCAGGAGAGTTCCAAATGTGTGTGGGTAGAATATATATCCCACGGGGGTAAAATTGAAAAAAAAATTTTTTTGGACTTAGTCATTTTTCCGGCGTTTATCAGACTTTCAGGTAGGGGAAATGTCAGTGAGCGTTCTGATTTCAGTTCCAGAGCGATTCGCCCAATGAGTCCTTGATATTTAGTCGTTTTCAGCCAATTTTCTGGATTTTTCAAAATTTCACTTTTTTGTGAAAATATCCACTAAATGAGGGAATAAAATGTGTGAGGGAACTCCAGGAGAGTTCCAAATGTGTGTCGGTAGAATATATATCCCACGGGGATAAAATTGAAAAAAGTTGAAAAAAAAATGTTTTTTGGACTTAGTAATTTTTCCGGCGTTTATCAGACTTTCAGATAGGGGAAATGTCAGTGAGCGTTCCGATTTCAGTTCCAGAGCGATTCGCCCAATGAGTCCTTGATATTTAGTCGTTTTCAGCTAATTTTCTGGATTTTTAAAAATTTCAATTTTTTTGTGAAAATATCCACTAAATGAGGGAATAATATGTGTGAGGGTTCCCCAGGAGAGTTCCAAATGTGTGTGGGTAGAATATATATCCCACGGGGGTAAAATTGAAAAAAAAATTTTTTTGGACTTAGTCATTTTTCCGGCGTTTATCAGACTTTCAGACAGGGGAAATGTCAGTGAGCGTTCTGATTTCAGTTACAGAGCGATTCGCCCAATGAGTCCTTGATATTTAGTCGTTTTCAGCCAGTTTTCAGGATTTTTGAAAATTTCACTTTTTTGTGAAAATATCCACTAAATGACGGAATAATATGTGTGAGGGTACCCCATTAGAGTTAAAAATGTGTGTGGGTAGAATATATATCCCACGGATGTAAAATTGAAAAAAGTTGAAAAATTTTTTTTTTTGGACTTAGTAATTTTTCCGGCGTTTATCAGACTTTCAGATAGGGGAAATGTCAGTGAGCGTTCCGATTTCAGTTCCAGAGCGATTCGCCCAATGAGTCCTCGATATTTAGTCGTTTTCAGCCAATTTTCTGGATTTTTGAAAATTTCACTTTTTCGTGAAAATATCCACTAAATGAGGGAATAATATGTGTGAGGGAACCCCAGGAGAGTTCCAAATGTGTGTGGGTAGAATATATATCCCACGGGGATAAAATTGAAAAAAGTTGAAAAAAAAATGTTTTTTGGACTTAGTAATTTTTCCGGCGTTTATCAGACTTTCAGATAAGGGAAATGTCAGTGAGCGTTCCGATTTCAGTTCCAGAGCGATTCGCCCAATGAGTCCTTGATATTTAGTCGCTTTCAGCCAATTTTCTGGATTTTTAAAAATTTCACTTTTTTTGTGAAAATATCCACTAAATGAGGGAATAATATGCATGAGCGTACCCCAGGAGAGTTCCAAATGTGTGTGGGTAGAATATATATACCACGGGGGTAAAATTGAAAAAAGTTGAAAAAAATTTTTTTTGGGACTTAGTCATTTTTCCGGCGTTTATCAGACTTTCAGGTCGGGGAAATGTCAGTGAGCGTTCAGATTTCAGTTCCAGAGCGATTCGCCAAAGGAGTCCTTGATATTTAGTCGTTTTCAGCCAATTTTCTGGATTTTTGAAAATTTCACTTTTTTGTGAAAATATCCACTAAATGAGGGAATAATATGTGTGAGGGTACCCCAGGAGAGTTCCAAATGTGTGTGGGTAGAATATATATCCCACGGGGGTAAAATTGAAAAAAGTTGAAATTTTTTTTTTCGACTTAGTCATTTTTCCGGCGTTCATCAGACTTTCAGATAGGGGAAATGTCAGTGAGCGTTCCGATTTCAGTTCCAGAGCGTTTCGCCCAATGAGTCCTTGATATTTAGTCGTTTTCAGCCAATTTTCTGGATTTTTGAAAATTTCACTTTTTTGTGAAAATATCCACTAAATGAGGGAATAATATGTGTGAGGGAACCCCAGGAGAGTTCCAAATGTGTGTGGGTAGAATATATATCCCACGGGGATAAAATTGAAAAAAGTTGAAAAAAAATTTCTTTTGGACTTAGTAATTTTTCCGGCGTTTATCAGACTTTCAGATAGGGGAAATGTCAGTGAGCATTCCGATTTCAGTTCCAGAGCGATTCGCCCAATGAGTCCTTGATATTTAGTCGTTTTCAGCCAATTTTCTGGATTTTTGAAAATTTCACTTTTTCGTGAAAATATCCACTAAATGAGGGAATAATATGTGTGACGGTACCCCAGGAGAGTTCCAAATGTGTGTGGGTAGAATATATATCCCACGGATGTAAAATTGAAAAAAGTTGAAAAATTTTTTTTTTTGGACTTAGTAATTTTTCCAGCGTTTATCAGACTTTCAGATAGGGGAAATGTCAGTGAGCGTTCCGATTTCAGTTCCAGAGCGATTCGCCCAATGAGTCCTTGATATTTAGTCGCTTTCAGCCAATTTTCTGGATTTTTAAAAATTTCACTTTTTTGTGAAAATATCCACTAAATGAGGGAATAATATGTGTGAGGGTACCCCAGGAGAGTTCCAAATGTGTGTGGGTAGAATATATATCCCACGGAGGTAAAATTGAAAAAAAGTTGAAAAATTTTTTTTTTTGGACTTAGTAATTTTTCCGGCGTTTATCAGACTTTCAGATAGGGGAAATGTCAGTGAGCGTTCCGATTTCAGTTCCAGAGCGATTCGCCCAATGAGTCCTTGATATTTAGTCATTTTCAGCTAATTTTCTGGATTTTTAAAAATTTCAATTTTTTGTGAAAATATCCACTAAATGAGGGAATAATATGTGTGAGGGTTCCCCAGGAGAGTTCCAAATGTGTGTGGGTAGAATATATATCCCACGGGGGTAAAATTGAAAAAAAAATTTTTTTGGACTTAGTCATTTTTCCGGCGTTTATCAGACTTTCAGATAGGGGAAATGTCAGTGAGCGTTCTGATTTCAGTTCCAGAGCGATTCGCCCAATGAGTCCTTGATATTTAGTCGTTCTCAGCCAATTTTCTGGATTTTTCAAAATTTCACTTTTTTGTGAAAATATCCACTAAATGAGGGAATAATATGTGTGAGGGAACTCCAGGAGAGTTCCAAATGTGTGTCGGTAGAATATATATCCCACGGGGATAAAATTGAAAAAAGTTGAAAAAAAAATGTTTTTTGGACTTAGTAATTTTTCCGGCGTTTATCAGACTTTCAGATAGGGGAAATGTCAGTGAGCGTTCCGATTTCAGTTCCAGAGCGATTCGCCCAATGAGTCCTTGATATTTAGTCGTTTTCAGCTAATTTTCTGGATTTTTAAAAATTTCAATTTTTTTGTGAAAATATCCACTAAATGAGGGAATAATATGTGTGAGGGTTCCCCAGGAGAGTTCCAAATGTGTGTGGGTAGAATATATATCCCACGGGGGTAAAATTGAAAAAAAAATTTTTTTGGACTTAGTCATTTTTCCGGCGTTTATCAGACTTTCAGACAGGGGAAATGTCAGTGAGCGTTCTGATTTCAGTTACAGAGCGATTCGCCCAATGAGTCCTTGATATTTAGTCGTTTTCAGCCAGTTTTCAGGATTTTTGAAAATTTCACTTTTTCGTGAAAATATCCACTAAATGAGGGAATAATATGTGTGAGGGAACCCCAGGAGAGTTCCAAATGTGTGTGGGTAGAATATATATCCCACGGGGATAAAATTGAAAAAAGTTGAAAAAAAAATGTTTTTTGGACTTAGTAATTTTTCCGGCGTTTATCAGACTTTCAGATAAGGGAAATGTCAGTGAGCGTTCCGATTTCAGTTCCAGAGCGATTCGCCCAATGAGTCCTTGATATTTAGTCGTTTTCAGCCAATTTTCTGGATTTTTGAAAATTTCACTTTTTCGTGAAAATATCCACTGAATGAGGGAATAATATGTGTGACGGTACCCCAGGAGAGTTCCAAATGTGTGTGGGTAGAATATATATCCCACGGATGTAAAATTGAAAAAAGTTGAAAAAATTTTTTTTTTGGACCTTGTAATTTTTCCAGCGTTTATCAGACTTTCAGATAGGGGAAATGTCAGTGAGCGTTCCGATTTCAGTTCCAGAGCGATTCGCCCAATGAGTCCTTGATATTTAGTCGCTTTCAGCCAATTTTCTGGATTTTTAAAAATTTCACTTTTTTGTGAAAATATCCACTAAATGACGGAATAATATGTGTGACTGTACCCCAGGAGAGTTCCAAATGTGTGTGGGTAGAATATATATCCCTCGGGGGTAAAATGGAAAAAAGTAGAAAAAATTTTTTTTGGGGACTTAGTCATTTTTCCGGCGTTTATCAGACCATCAGGTAGGGGAAATGTCAGTGAGCATTCAGATTTCAGTTCCAGAGCGATTCGCCAAAGGAGTCCTTGATATTTAGTCGTTTCCAGCCAATTTTCTGGATTTTTGAAAATTTCACTTTTTTGTGAAAATATCCACTAAATGAGGGAATAATATGTGTGACGGTACCCCAGGAGAGTTCCAAATGTGTGTGGGTAGAATATATATCCCACGGGGATAAAATTGAAAAAAGTTGAAAAAAAATTTCTTTTGGACTTAGTAATTTTTCCGGCGTTCATCAGACTTTCAGATAGGGGAAATGTCAGTGAGTATTAAAATTTCAGTTCCAGAGCGATTCGCCCAATGAGTCCTTGATATTTAGACGTTTTCAGCCAATTTTCTGGATTTTTGAAAATTTCACTTTTTTGTGAAAATATCCACTAAATGAGAGAATAATATGTGTGAGGGTACCCCAGGAGAGTTCCAAATGTGTGTGGGTAGAATATATATCCCACGGGGGTAAAATTGAAAAAAGTTGAAAATTTTTTTTTGGACTTAGTCATTTTTCCGGCGTTCATCAGACTTTCAGATAGGGGAAATGTCAGTGAGCGTTCCGATTTCAGTTCCAGAGCGTTTCGCCCAATGAGTCCTTGATATTTAGTTGTTTTCAGCCAATTTTCTGGATTTTTGAAAATTTCACTTTTTTGTGAAAATATCCACTAAATGAGGGAATAATATGTGTGAGGGAACCCCAGGAGAGTTCCAAATGTGTGTGGGTAGAATATATATTCCACGGGGATAAAATTGAAAAAAGTTGAAAAAAAATTTCTTTTGGACTTAGTAATTTTTCCGGCGTTTATCAGACTTTCAGATAGGGGAAATGTCAGTGAGCGTTCCGATTTCAGTTCCAGAGCGATTCGCCCAATGAGTCCTTGATATTTAGTAATTTTCAGCTAATTTTCTGGATTTTTAAAAATTTCAATTTTTTGTGAAAATATCCACTAAATGAGGGAATAATATGTGTGAGGGTTCCCCAGGAGAGTTCCAAATGTGTGTGGGTAGAATATATATCCCACAGATGTAAAATTGAAAAAAGTTGAAAAATTTTTTTTTTTGGACTTAGTCATTTTTCCGGCGTTTATCAGAATTTCAGATATAGGAAATGTCAGTGAGCGTTCCGATTTCAGTTCCAGAGCGATTCGCCCAATGAGTCCTTGATATTTAGTCGCTTTCAGCCAATTTTCTGGATTTTTAAAAATTTCACTTTTTTGTGAAAATATCCACTAAATGAGGGAATAATATGTGTGAGGGTACCCCAGGAGAGTTCCAAATGTGTGTGGGTAGAATATATATCCCACAGAGGTAAAATTGAAAAAAAGTTGAAACATTTTTTTTTTTGGACTTAGTAATTTTTCCGGCGTTTATCAGACTTTCAGATAGGGGAAATGTCAGTGAGCATTCCTATTTCAGTTCCAGAGCGATTCGCCCAATGAGTCCTTGATATTTAGTCGTTTTCAGCCAATTTTCTGGATTTTTGAAAATTTCACTTTTTTGTGAAAATATCCACTAAATGACGGAATAATATGTGTGACTGTACCCCAGGAGAGTTCCAAATGTGTGTGGGTAGAATATATATCCCACGGAGGTAAAATTGAAAAAAAGTTGAAAAATTTTTTTTTTTGGACTTAGTAATTTTTCCGGCGTTTATCAGACTTTCAGATAGGGGAAATGTCAGTGAGCGTTCCGATTTCAGTTCCAGAGCGATTCGCCCAATGAGTCCTTGATATTTAGTCGTTTTCAGCCAATTTTCTGGATTTTTAAAAATTTCACTTTTTTGTGAAAATATCCACTAAATGAGGGAATAATATGTGTGACGGTACCCCAGGAGAGTTCCAAATGTGTGTGGGTAGAATATATATCCCACGGATGTAAAATTGAAAAAAGTTGAAAAATTTTTTTTTTTGGACTTAGTAATTTTTCCGGCGTTTATCAGACTTTCAGATAAGGGAAATGTCAGTGAGCGTTCCGATTTCAGTTCCAGAGCGATTCGCCCAATGAGTCCTTGATATTTAGTCGTTTTCAGCCAATTTTCTGGATTTTTGAAAATTTCACTTTTTCGTGAAAATATCCACTGAATGAGGGAATAATATGTGTGACGGTACCCCAGGAGAGTTCCAAATGTGTGTGGGTAGAATATATATCCCACGGATGTAAAATTGAAAAAAGTTGAAAAAATTTTTTTTTTGGACCTTGTAATTTTTCCAGCGTTTATCAGACTTTCAGATAGGGGAAATGTCAGTGAGCGTTCCGATTTCAGTTCCAGAGCGATTCGCCCAATGAGTCCTTGATATTTAGTCGCTTTCAGCCAATTTTCTGGATTTTTAAAAATTTCACTTTTTTGTGAAAATATCCACTAAATGACGGAATAATATGTGTGACTGTACCCCAGGAGAGTTCCAAATGTGTGTGGGTAGAATATATATCCCTCGGGGGTAAAATGGAAAAAAGTAGAAAAAATTTTTTTTGGGGACTTAGTCATTTTTCCGGCGTTTATCAGACCATCAGGTAGGGGAAATGTCAGTGAGCATTCAGATTTCAGTTCCAGAGCGATTCGCCAAAGGAGTCCTTGATATTTAGTCGTTTCCAGCCAATTTTCTGGATTTTTGAAAATTTCACTTTTTTGTGAAAATATCCACTAAATGAGGGAATAATATGTGTGACGGTACCCCAGGAGAGTTCCAAATGTGTGTGGGTAGAATATATATCCCACGGGGATAAAATTGAAAAAAGTTGAAAAAAAATTTCTTTTGGACTTAGTAATTTTTCCGGCGTTCATCAGACTTTCAGATAGGGGAAATGTCAGTGAGTATTAAAATTTCAGTTCCAGAGCGATTCGCCCAATGAGTCCTTGATATTTAGACGTTTTCAGCCAATTTTCTGGATTTTTGAAAATTTCACTTTTTTGTGAAAATATCCACTAAATGAGAGAATAATATGTGTGAGGGTACCCCAGGAGAGTTCCAAATGTGTGTGGGTAGAATATATATCCCACGGGGGTAAAATTGAAAAAAGTTGAAAATTTTTTTTTGGACTTAGTCATTTTTCCGGCGTTCATCAGACTTTCAGATAGGGGAAATGTCAGTGAGCGTTCCGATTTCAGTTCCAGAGCGTTTCGCCCAATGAGTCCTTGATATTTAGTTGTTTTCAGCCAATTTTCTGGATTTTTGAAAATTTCACTTTTTTGTGAAAATATCCACTAAATGAGGGAATAATATGTGTGAGGGAACCCCAGGAGAGTTCCAAATGTGTGTGGGTAGAATATATATTCCACGGGGATAAAATTGAAAAAAGTTGAAAAAAAATTTCTTTTGGACTTAGTAATTTTTCCGGCGTTTATCAGACTTTCAGATAGGGGAAATGTCAGTGAGCGTTCCGATTTCAGTTCCAGAGCGATTCGCCCAATGAGTCCTTGATATTTAGTAATTTTCAGCTAATTTTCTGGATTTTTAAAAATTTCAATTTTTTGTGAAAATATCCACTAAATGAGGGAATAATATGTGTGAGGGTTCCCCAGGAGAGTTCCAAATGTGTGTGGGTAGAATATATATCCCACAGATGTAAAATTGAAAAAAGTTGAAAAATTTTTTTTTTTGGACTTAGTCATTTTTCCGGCGTTTATCAGAATTTCAGATATAGGAAATGTCAGTGAGCGTTCCGATTTCAGTTCCAGAGCGATTCGCCCAATGAGTCCTTGATATTTAGTCGCTTTCAGCCAATTTTCTGGATTTTTAAAAATTTCACTTTTTTGTGAAAATATCCACTAAATGAGGGAATAATATGTGTGAGGGTACCCCAGGAGAGTTCCAAATGTGTGTGGGTAGAATATATATCCCACAGAGGTAAAATTGAAAAAAAGTTGAAACATTTTTTTTTTTGGACTTAGTAATTTTTCCGGCGTTTATCAGACTTTCAGATAGGGGAAATGTCAGTGAGCATTCCTATTTCAGTTCCAGAGCGATTCGCCCAATGAGTCCTTGATATTTAGTCGTTTTCAGCCAATTTTCTGGATTTTTGAAAATTTCACTTTTTTGTGAAAATATCCACTAAATGACGGAATAATATGTGTGACTGTACCCCAGGAGAGTTCCAAATGTGTGTGGGTAGAATATATATCCCACGGAGGTAAAATTGAAAAAAAGTTGAAAAATTTTTTTTTTTGGACTTAGTAATTTTTCCGGCGTTTATCAGACTTTCAGATAGGGGAAATGTCAGTGAGCGTTCCGATTTCAGTTCCAGAGCGATTCGCCCAATGAGTCCTTGATATTTAGTCGTTTTCAGCCAATTTTCTGGATTTTTAAAAATTTCACTTTTTTGTGAAAATATCCACTAAATGAGGGAATAATATGTGTGACGGTACCCCAGGAGAGTTCCAAATGTGTGTGGGTAGAATATATATCCCACGGATGTAAAATTGAAAAAAGTTGAAAAATTTTTTTTTTTGGACTTAGTAATTTTTCCGGCGTTTATCAGACTTTCAGATAAGGGAAATGTCAGTGAGCGTTCCGATTTCAGTTCCAGAGCGATTCGCCCAATGAGTCCTTGATATTTAGTCGTTTTCAGCCAATTTTCTGGATTTTTGAAAATTTCACTTTTTCGTGAAAATATCCACTGAATGAGGGAATAATATGTGTGACGGTACCCCAGGAGAGTTCCAAATGTGTGTGGGTAGAATATATATCCCACGGATGTAAAATTGAAAAAAGTTGAAAAATTTTTTTTTTTGGACCTTGTAATTTTTCCAGCGTTTATCAGACTTTCAGATAGGGGAAATGTCAGTGAGCGTTCCGATTTCAGTTCCAGAGCGATTCGCCCAATGAGTCCTTGATATTTAGTCGCTTTCAGCCAATTTTCTGGATTTTTAAAAATTTCACTTTTTTGTGAAAATATCCACTAAATGACGGAATAATATGTGTGACTGTACCCCAGGAGAGTTCCAAATGTGTGTGGGTAGAATATATATCCCTCGGGGGTAAAATGGAAAAAAGTAGAAAAAATTTTTTTTGGGGACTTAGTCATTTTTCCGGCGTTTATCAGACCATCAGGTAGGGGAAATGTCAGTGAGCGTTCAGATTTCAGTTCCAGAGCGATTCGCCCAATGAGTCCTTGATATTTAGACGTTTTCAGCCAATTTTCTGGATTTTTGAAAATTTCACTTTTTTGTGAAAATATCCACTAAATGAGAGAATAATATGTGTGAGGGTACCCCAGGAGAGTTCCAAATGTGTGTGGGTAGAATATATATCCCACGGGGGTAAAATTGAAAAAAGTTGAAAAAAAATTTCTTTTGGACTTAGTAATTTTTCCGGCGTTCATCAGACTTTCAGATAGGGGAAATGTCAGTGAGTATTAAAATTTAAGTTCCAGAGCGATTCGCCCAATGAGTCCTTGATATTTAGACGTTTTCAGCCAATTTTCTGGATTTTTGAAAATTTCACTTTTTTGTGAAAATATCCACTAAATGAGAGAATAATATGTGTGAGGGTACCCCAGGAGAGTTCCAAATGTGTGTGGGTAGAATATATATCCCACGGGGGTAAAATTGAAAAAAGTTGAAAATTTTTTTTTGGACTTAGTCATTTTTCCGGCGTTCATCAGACTTTCAGATAGGGGAAATGTCAGTGAGCGTTCCGATTTCAGTTCCAGAGCGTTTCGCCCAATGAGTCCTTGATATTTAGTCGTTTTCAGCCAATTTTCTGGATTTTTGAAAATTTCACTTTTTTGTGAAAATATCCACTAAATGAGGGAATAATATGTGTGAGGGAACCCCAGGAGAGTTCCAAATGTGTGTGGGTAGAATATATATTCCACGGGGATAAAATTGAAAAAAGTTGAAAAAAAATTTCTTTTGGACTTAGTAATTTTTCCGGCGTTTATCAGACTTTCAGATAGGGGAAATGTCAGTGAGCGTTCCGATTTCAGTTCCAGAGCGATTCGCCCAATGAGTCCTTGATATTTAGTCATTTTCAGCTAATTTTCTGGATTTTTAAAAATTTCAATTTTTTGTGAAAATATCCACTAAATGAGGGAATAATATGTGTGAGGGTTCCCCAGGAGAGTTCCAAATGTGTGTGGGTAGAATATATATCCCACAGATGTAAAATTGAAAAAAGTTGAAAAATTTTTTTTTTTGGACTTAGTCATTTTTCCGGCGTTTATCAGAATTTCAGATATAGGAAATGTCAGTGAGCGTTCCGATTTCAGTTCCAGAGCGATTCGCCCAATGAGTCCTTGATATTTAGTCGCTTTCAGCCAATTTTCTGGATTTTTAAAAATTTCACTTTTTTGTGAAAATATCCACTAAATGAGGGAATAATATGTGTGAGGGTACCCCAGGAGAGTTCCAAATGTGTGTGGGTAGAATATATATCCCACAGAGGTAAAATTGAAAAAAAGTTGAAACATTTTTTTTTTTGGACTTAGTAATTTTTCCGGCGTTTATCAGACTTTCAGATAGGGGAAATGTCAGTGAGCATTCCTATTTCAGTTCCAGAGCGATTCGCCCAATGAGTCCTTGATATTTAGTCGTTTTCAGCCAATTTTCTGGATTTTTGAAAATTTCACTTTTTTGTGAAAATATCCACTAAATGACGGAATAATATGTGTGACTGTACCCCAGGAGAGTTCCAAATGTGTGTGGGTAGAATATATATCCCACGGAGGTAAAATTGAAAAAAAGTTGAAAAATTTTTTTTTTTGGACTTAGTAATTTTTCCGGCGTTTATCAGACTTTCAGATAGGGGAAATGTCAGTGAGCGTTCCGATTTCAGTTCCAGAGCGATTCGCCCAATGAGTCCTTGATATTTAGTCGTTTTCAGCCAATTTTCTGGATTTTTAAAAATTTCACTTTTTTGTGAAAATATCCACTAAATGAGGGAATAATATGTGTGACGGTACCCCAGGAGAGTTCCAAATGTGTGTGGGTAGAATATATATCCCACGGATGTAAAATTGAAAAAAGTTGAAACATTTTTTTTTTTGGACTTAGTAATTTTTCCAGCGTTTATCAGACTTTCAGATAGGGGAAATGTCAGTGAGCGTTCCGATTTCAGTTCCAGAGCGATTCGCCCAATGAGTCCTTGATATTTAGTCGCTTTCAGCCAATTTTCTGGATTTTTAAAAATTTCACTTTTTTGTGAAAATATCCACTAAATGACGGAATAATATGTGTGACTGTACCCCAGGAGAGTTCCAAATGTGTGTGGGTAGAACATATATCCCTCGGGGGTAAAATGGAAAAAAGTTGAAAAAAATTTTTTTGGGGTCTTAGTCATTTTTCCGGCGTTTATCAGGCCATCAGGTAGGGGAAATGTCAGTGAGCGTTCAGATTTCAGTTCCAGAGCGATTCGCCCAATGAGTCCTTGATATTTAGTCGTTTTCAGCCAATTTTCTGGATTTTTAAAAATTTCACTTTTTTGTGAAAATATCCACTAAATGAGGGAATAATATGTGTGACGGTACCCCAGGAGAGTTCCAAATGTGTGTGGGTAGAATATATATCCCACGGGGGTAAAATTGAAAAAAGTTGAAAATTTTTTTTTGGACTTAGTCATTTTTCCGGCGTTCATCAGACTTTCAGATAGGGGAAATGTCAGTGAGCGTTCCGATTTCAGTTCCAGAGCGTTTCGCCCAATGAGTCCTTGATATTTAGTCGTTTTCAGCCAATTTTCTGGATTTTTGAAAATTTCACTTTTTTGTGAAAATATCCACTAAATGAGGGAATAATATGTGTGAGGGAACCCCAGGAGAGTTCCAAATGTGTGTTGGTAGAATATATATCCCACGGGGATAAAATTGAAAAAAGTTGAAAAAAAAATGTTTTTTGGACTTAGTAAATTTTCCGGCGTTTATCAGACTTTCAGATAGGGGAAATGTCAGTGAGCGTTCCGATTTCAGTTCCAGAGCGATTCGCCCAATGAGTCCTTGATATTTAGTCGTTTTCAGCCAATTTTCTGGATTTTTGAAAATTTCACTTTTTTGTGAAAATATCCACTAAATGAGGGAATAATATGTGTGAGGGAACCCCAGGAGAGTTCCAAATGTGTGTTGGTAGAATATATATCCCACGGGGATAAAATTGAAAAAAGTTGAAAAAAAAATGTTTTTTGGACTTAGTAATTTTTCCGGCGTTTATCAGACTTTCAGATAGGGGAAATGTCAGTGAGCGTTCCGATTTCAGTTCCAGAGCGATTCGCCCAATGAGTCCTTGATATTTAGTCGTTTTCAGCCAATTTTCTGGATTCTTGAAAATTTCACTTTTTCGTGAAAATATCCACTAAATGAGGGAATAATATGTGTGACGGTACCCCAGGAGAGTTCCAAATGTGTGTGGGTAGAATATATATCCCACGGGGATAAAATTGAAAAAAGTTGAAAAAAAATTTCTTTTGGACTTAGTAATTCTTCCGGCGTTCATCAGACTTTCAGATAGGGGAAATGTCAGTGAGTATTAAAATTTCAGTTCCAGAGCGATTCGCCCAATGAGTCCTTGATATTTAGACGTTTTCAGCCAATTTTCTGGATTTTTGAAAATTTCACTTTTTTGTGAAAATATCCACTAAATGAGAGAATAATATGTGTGAGGGTACCCCAGGAGAGTTCCAAATGTGTGTGGGTAGAATATATATCCCACGGGGGTAAAATTGAAAAAAGTTGAACATTTTTTTTTGGACTTAGTCATTTTTCCGGCGTTCATCAGACTTTCAGATAGGGGAAATGTCAGTGAGCGTTCCGATTTCAGTTCCAGAGCGTTTCGCCCAATGAGTCCTTGATATTTAGTCGTTTTCAGCCAATTTTCTGGATTTTTGAAAATTTCACTTTTTTGTGAAAATATCCACTAAATGAGGGAATAATATGTGTGAGGGAACCCCAGGAGAGTTCCAAATGTGTGTGGGTAGAATATATATTCCACGGGGATAAAATTGAAAAAAGTTGAAAAAAAATTTCTTTTGGACTTAGTAATTTTTCCGGCGTTTATCAGACTTTCAGATAGGGGAAATGTCAGTGAGCGTTCCGATTTCAGTTTCAGAGCGATTCGCCCAATGAGTCCTTGATATTTAGTCATTTTCAGCTAATTTTCTGGATTTTTAAAAATTTCAATTTTTTGTGAAAATATCCACTAAATGAGGGAATAATATGTGTGAGGGTTCCCCAGGAGAGTTCCAAATGTGTGTGGGTAGAATATATATCCCACGGATGAAAAATTGAAAAAAGTTGAAAAATTTTTTTTTTTGGACTTAGTAATTTTTCCGGCGTTTATAAGAATTTCAGATATAGGAAATGTCAGTGAGCGTTCCGATTTCAGTTCCAGAGCGATTCGCCCAATGAGTCCTTGATATTTAGTCGCTTTCAGCCAATTTTTTGGATTTTTAAAAATTTCACTTTTTTGTGAAAATATCCACTAAATGAGGGAATAACATGTGTGAGGGTACCCCAGGAGAGTTCCAAATGTGTGTGGGTAGAATATATATCCCACAGAGGTAAAATTGAAAAAAAGTTGAAAAATTTTTTTTTTTGGACTTAGTAATTTTTCCGGCGTTTATCAGACTTTCAGATAGGGGAAATGTCAGTGAGCATTCCGATTTCAGTTCCAGAGCGATTCGCCCAATGAGTCCTTGATATTTAGTCGTTTTCAGCCAATTTTCTGGATTTTTGAAAATTTCACTTTTTTTGTGAAAATATCCACTAAATGACGGAATAATATGTGTGACTGTACCCCAGGAGAGTTCCAAATGTGTGTGGGTAGAATATATATCCCACGGGGGTAAAATTGAAAAAAGTTGAAAATTTTTTTTTGGACTTAGTCATTTTCCCGGCGTTCATCAGACTTTCAGATAGGGGAAATGTCAGTGAGCGTTCCGATTTCAGTTCCAGAGCGTTTCGCCCAATGAGTCCTTGATATTTAGTCGTTTTCAGCCAATTTTCTGGATTTTTGAAAATTTCACTTTTTTGTGAAAATATCCACTAAATGAGGGAATAATATGTGTGAGGGAACCCCAGGAGAGTTCCAAATGTGTGTTGGTAGAATATATATCCCACGGGGATAAAATTGAAAAAAGTTGAAAAAAAAATGTTTTTTGGACTTAGTAAATTTTCCGGCGTTTATCAGACTTTCAGATAGGGGAAATGTCAGTGAGCGTTCCGATTTCAGTTCCAGAGCGATTCGCCCAATGAGTCCTTGATATTTAGTCGTTTTCAGCCAATTTTCTGGATTTTTGAAAATTTCACTTTTTTGTGAAAATATCCACTAAATGAGGGAATAATATGTGTGAGGGAACCCCAGGAGAGTTCCAAATGTGTGTTGGTAGAATATATATCCCACGGGGATAAAATTGAAAAAAGTTGAAAAAAAAATGTTTTTTGGACTTAGTAATTTTTCCGGCGTTTATCAGACTTTCAGATAGGGGAAATGTCAGTGAGCGTTCCGATTTCAGTTCCAGAGCGATTCGCCCAATGAGTCCTTGATATTTAGTCGTTTTCAGCCAATTTTCTGGATTCTTGAAAATTTCACTTTTTCGTGAAAATATCCACTAAATGAGGGAATAATATGTGTGACGGTACCCCAGGAGAGTTCCAAATGTGTGTGGGTAGAATATATATCCCACGGGGATAAAATTGAAAAAAGTTGAAAAAAAATTTCTTTTGGACTTAGTAATTCTTCCGGCGTTCATCAGACTTTCAGATAGGGGAAATGTCAGTGAGTATTAAAATTTCAGTTCCAGAGCGATTCGCCCAATGAGTCCTTGATATTTAGACGTTTTCAGCCAATTTTCTGGATTTTTGAAAATTTCACTTTTTTGTGAAAATATCCACTAAATGAGAGAATAATATGTGTGAGGGTACCCCAGGAGAGTTCCAAATGTGTGTGGGTAGAATATATATCCCACGGGGGTAAAATTGAAAAAAGTTGAAAATTTTTTTTTGGACTTAGTCATTTTTCCGGCGTTCATCAGACTTTCAGATAGGGGAAATGTCAGTGAGCGTTCCGATTTCAGTTCCAGAGCGTTTCGCCCAATGAGTCCTTGATATTTAGTCGTTTTCAGCCAATTTTCTGGATTTTTGAAAATTTCACTTTTTTGTGAAAATATCCACTAAATGAGGGAATAATATGTGTGAGGGAACCCCAGGAGAGTTCCAAATGTGTGTTGGTAGAATATATATCCCACGGGGATAAAATTGAAAAAAGTTGAAAAAAAAATGTTTTTTGGACTTAGTAAATTTTCCGGCGTTTATCAGACTTTCAGATAGGGGAAATGTCAGTGAGCGTTCCGATTTCAGTTCCAGAGCGATTCGCCCAATGAGTCCTTGATATTTAGTCGTTTTCAGCCAATTTTCTGGATTTTTGAAAATTTCACTTTTTTGTGAAAATATCCACTAAATGAGGGAATAATATGTGTGAGGGAACCCCAGGAGAGTTCCAAATGTGTGTTGGTAGAATATATATCCCACGGGGATAAAATTGAAAAAAGTTGAAAAAAAAATGTTTTTTGGACTTAGTAATTTTTCCGGCGTTTATCAGACTTTCAGATAGGGGAAATGTCAGTGAGCGTTCCGATTTCAGTTCCAGAGCGATTCGCCCAATGAGTCCTTGATATTTAGTCGTTTTCAGCCAATTTTCTGGATTCTTGAAAATTTCACTTTTTCGTGAAAATATCCACTAAATGAGGGAATAATATGTGTGACGGTACCCCAGGAGAGTTCCAAATGTGTGTGGGTAGAATATATATCCCACGGGGATAAAATTGAAAAAAGTTGAAAAAAAATTTCTTTTGGACTTAGTAATTCTTCCGGCGTTCATCAGACTTTCAGATAGGGGAAATGTCAGTGAGTATTAAAATTTCAGTTCCAGAGCGATTCGCCCAATGAGTCCTTGATATTTAGTCGTTTTCAGCCAATTTTCTGGATTTTTGAAAATTTCACTTTTTTGTGAAAATATCCACTAAATGAGAGAATAATATGTGTGAGGGAACCCCAGGAGAGTTCCAAATGTGTGTGGGTAGAATATATATCCCACGGGGGTAAAATTGAAAAAAGTTGAAAATTTTTTTTTGGACTTAGTCATTTTTCCGGCGTTCATCAGACTTTCAGATAGGGGAAATGTCAGTGAGCGTTCCGATTTCAGTTCCAGAGCGTTTCGCCCAATGAGTCCTTGATATTTAGTCGTTTTCAGCCAATTTTCTGGATTTTTGAAAATTTCACTTTTTTGTGAAAATATCCACTAAATGAGGGAATAATATGTGTGAGGGAACCCCAGGAGAGTTCCAAATGTGTGTGGGTAGAATATATATTCCACGGGGATAAAATTGAAAAAAGTTGAAAAAAAATTTCTTTTGGACTTAGTAATTTTTCCGGCGTTTATCAGACTTTCAGATAGGGGAAATGTCAGTGAGCGTTCCGATTTCAGTTTCAGAGCGATTCGCCCAATGAGTCCTTGATATTTAGTCATTTTCAGCTAATTTTCTGGATTTTTAAAAATTTCAATTTTTTGTGAAAATATCCACTAAATGAGGGAATAATATGTGTGAGGGTTCCCCAGGAGAGTTCCAAATGTGTGTGGGTAGAATATATATCCCACGGATGAAAAATTGAAAAAAGTTGAAAAATTTTTTTTTTTGGACTTAGTAATTTTTCCGGCGTTTATCAGAATTTCAGATATAGGAAATGTCAGTGAGCGTTCCGATTTCAGTTCCAGAGCGATTCGCCCAATGAGTCCTTGATATTTAGTCGCTTTCAGCCAATTT
Organism: Phyllobates terribilis; assembly: GCF_046119375.1. NCBI lineage: Eukaryota > Metazoa > Chordata > Amphibia > Anura > Dendrobatidae > Phyllobates > Phyllobates terribilis. Next base: position 7,288,885 of record NW_027362805.1, on the reverse strand, counting down.
TCTGGATTTTTAAAAATTTCACTTTTTTGTGAAAATATCCACTAAATGAGGGAATAATATGTGTGAGGGTACCCCAGGAGAGTTCCAAATGTGTGTGGGTAGAATATATATCCCACAGAGGTAAAATTGAAAAAAAGTTGAAAAATTTTTTTTTTTGGACTTAGTAATTTTTCCGGCGTTTATCAGACTTTCAGATAGGGGAAATGTCAGTGAGCATTCTGATTTCAGTTCCAGAGCGATTCGCCCAATGAGTCCTTGATATTTAGTCGTTTTCAGCCAATTTTCTGGATTTTTGAAAATTTCACTTTTTTTGTGAAAATATCCACTAAATGACGGAATAATATGTGTGACTGTACCCCAGGAGAGTTCCAAATGTGTGTGGGTAGAACATATATCCCTCGGGGGTAAAATGGAAAAAAGTTGAAAAAAATTTTTTTGGGGTCTTAGTCATTTTTCCGGCGTTTATCAGGCCATCAGGTAGGGGAAATGTCAGTGAGCGTTCAGATTTCAGTTCCAGAGCGATTCGCCCAATGAGTCCTTGATATTTAGTCGTTTTCAGCCAATTTTCTGGATTTTTAAAAATTTCACTTTTTTGTGAAAATATCCACTAAATGAGGGAATAATATGTGTGACGGTACCCCAGGAGAGTTCCAAATGTGTGTGGGTAGAATATATATCCCACGGGGGTAAAATTGAAAAAAGTTGAAAATTTTTTTTTGGACTTAGTCATTTTTCCGGCGTTCATCAGACTTTCAGATAGGGGAAATGTCAGTGAGCGTTCCGATTTCAGTTCCAGAGCGTTTCGCCCAATGAGTCCTTGATATTTAGTCGTTTTCAGCCAATTTTCTGGATTTTTGAAAATTTCACTTTTTTGTGAAAATATCCACTAAATGAGGGAATAATATGTGTGAGGGAACCCCAGGAGAGTTCCAAATGTGTGTTGGTAGAATATATATCCCACGGGGATAAAATTGAAAAAAGTTGAAAAAAAAATGTTTTTTGGACTTAGTAAATTTTCCGGCGTTTATCAGACTTTCAGATAGGGGAAATGTCAGTGAGCGTTCCGATTTCAGTTCCAGAGCGATTCGCCCAATGAGTCCTTGATATTTAGTCGTTTTCAGCCAATTTTCTGGATTCTTGAAAATTTCACTTTTTCGTGAAAATATCCACTAAATGAGGGAATAATATGTGTGACGGTACCCCAGGAGAGTTCCAAATGTGTGTGGGTAGAATATATATCCCACGGATGTAAAATTGAAAAAAGTTGAAAAATTTTTTTTTTTGGACTTAGTAATTTTTCCAGCGTTTATCAGACTTTCAGATAGGGGAAATGTCAGTGAGCGTTCCAATTTCAGTTCCAGAGCGATTCGCCCAATGAGTCCTTGATATTTAGTCGCTTTCAGCCAATTTTCTGGATTTTTAAAAATTTCACTTTTTTGTGAAAATATCCACTAAATGACGGAATAATATGTGTGACTGTACCCCAGGAGAGTTCCAAATGTGTGTGGGTAGAATATATATCCCTCGGGGGTAAAATGGAAAAAAGTAGAAAAAAATTTTTTTTGTGACTTAGTCATTTTTCCGGCGTTTATCAGACCATCAGGTAGGGGAAATGTCAGTGAGCGTTCAGATTTCAGTTCCAGAGCGATTCGCCCAATGAGTCCTTGATATTTAGTCGTTTTCAGCAAATTTTCTGGATTTTTGAAAATTTCACTTTTTCGTGAAAATATCCACTAAATGAGGGAATAATATGTGTGACGGTACCCCAGGAGAGTTCCAAATGTGTGTGGGTAGAATATATATCCCACGGGGTAAAATTGAAAAAAGTTGAAAATTTTTTTTTTTGGACTTAGTCATTTTTCCGGCGTTCATCAGACTTTCAGATAGGGGAAATGTCAGTGAGCGTTCCGATTTCAGTTCCAGAGCGTTTCGCCCAATGAGTCCTTGATATTTAGTCGTTTTCAACCAATTTTCTGGATTTTTGAAAATTTCACTTTTTTGTGAAAATATCCACTAAATGAGGGAATAATATGTGTGAGGGAACCCCAGGAGAGTTCCAAATGTGTGTGGGTAGAATATATATCCCACGGGGATAAAATTGAAAAAAGTTGAAAAAAAAATGTTTTTTGGACTTAGTAATTTTTCCGGCGTTTATCAGACTTTCAGATAAGGGAAATGTCAGTGAGCGTTCCGATTTCAGTTCCAGAGCGATTCGCCCAATGAGTCCTTGATATTTAGTCGCTTTCAGCCAATTTTCTGGATTTTGAAAAATTTCACTTTTTTGTGAAAATATCCACTAAATGAGGGAATAATATGTGTGAGGGTACCCCAGGAGAGTTCCAAATGTGTGTGGGTAGAATATATATCCCACGGAGGTAAAATTGAAAAAAAGTTGAAAAATTTTTTTTTTTGGACTTAGTAATTTTTCCGGCGTTTATCAGACTTTCAGATAGGGGAAATGTCAGTGAGCATTCCGATTTCAGTTCCAGAGCGATTCGCCCAATGAGTCCTTGATATTTAGTCGTTTTCAGCCAATTTTCTGGATTTTTGAAAATTTCACTTTTTTTGTGAAAATATCCACTAAATGACGGAATAATATGTGTGACTGTACCCCAGGAGAGTTCCAAATGTGTGTGGGTAGAACATATATCCCTCGGGGGTAAAATGGAAAAAAGTTGAAAAAAATTTTTTTGGGGTCTTAGTCATTTTTCCGGCGTTTATCAGGCCATCAGGTAGGGGAAATGTCAGTGAGCGTTCAGATTTCAGTTCCAGAGCGATTCGCCCAATGAGTCCTTGATATTTAGTCGTTTTCAGCCAATTTTCTGGATTTTTAAAAATTTCACTTTTTTGTGAAAATATCCACTAAATGAGGGAATAATATGTGTGACGGTACCCCAGGAGAGTTCCAAATGTGTGTGGGTAGAATATATATCCCACGGGGGTAAAATTGAAGAAAGTTGAAAACATTTTTTTTTGGACTTAGTCATTTTTCCGGCGTTCATCAGACTTTCAGATAGGGGAAATGTCAGTGAGCGTTCCGATTTCAGTTCCAGAGCGTTTCGCCCAATGAGTCCTTGATATTTAGTCGTTTTCAGCCAATTTTCTGGATTTTTGAAAATTTCACTTTTTTGTGAAAATATCCACTAAATGAGGGAATAATATGTGTGAGGGAACCCCAGGAGAGTTCCAAATGTGTGTGGGTAGAATATATATTCCACGGGGATAAAATTGAAAAAAGTTGAAAAAAAATTTCTTTTGGACTTAGTAATTTTTCCGGCGTTTATCAGACTTTCAGATAGGGGAAATGTCAGTGAGCGTTCCGATTTCAGTTTCAGAGCGATTCGCCCAATGAGTCCTTGATATTTAGTCATTTTCAGCTAATTTTCTGGATTTTTAAAAATTTCAATTTTTTGTGAAAATATCCACTAAATGAGGGAATAATATGTGTGAGGGTTCCCCAGGAGAGTTCCAAATGTGTGTGGGTAGAATATATATCCCACGGATGAAAAATTGAAAAAAGTTGAAAAATTTTTTTTTTTGGACTTAGTAATTTTTCCGGCGTTTATCAGAATTTCAGATATAGGAAATGTCAGTGAGCGTTCCGATTTCAGTTCCAGAGCGATTCGCCCAATGAGTCCTTGATATTTAGTCGCTTTCAGCCAATTTTCTGGATTTTTAAAAATTTCACTTTTTTGTGAAAATATCCACTAAATGAGGGAATAATATGTGTGAGGGTACCCCAGGAGAGTTCCAAATGTGTGTGGGTAGAATATATATCCCACAGAGGTAAAATTGAAAAAAAGTTGAAAAATTTTTTTTTTTGGACTTAGTAATTTTTCCGGCGTTTATCAGACTTTCAGATAGGGGAAATGTCAGTGAGCATTCTGATTTCAGTTCCAGAGCGATTCGCCCAATGAGTCCTTGATATTTAGTCGTTTTCAGCCAATTTTCTGGATTTTTGAAAATTTCACTTTTTTTGTGAAAATATCCACTAAATGACGGAATAATATGTGTGACTGTACCCCAGGAGAGTTCCAAATGTGTGTGGGTAGAACATATATCCCTCGGGGGTAAAATGGAAAAAAGTTGAAAAAAATTTTTTTGGGGTCTTAGTCATTTTTCCGGCGTTTATCAGGCCATCAGGTAGGGGAAATGTCAGTGAGCGTTCAGATTTCAGTTCCAGAGCGATTCGCCCAATGAGTCCTTGATATTTAGTCGTTTTCAGCCAATTTTCTGGATTTTTAAAAATTTCACTTTTTTGTGAAAATATCCACTAAATGAGGGAATAATATGTGTGACGGTACCCCAGGAGAGTTCCAAATGTGTGTGGGTAGAATATATATCCCACGGGGGTAAAATTGAAAAAAGTTGAAAATTTTTTTTTGGACTTAGTCATTTTTCCGGCGTTCATCAGACTTTCAGATAGGGGAAATGTCAGTGAGCGTTCCGATTTCAGTTCCAGAGCGTTTCGCCCAATGAGTCCTTGATATTTAGTCGTTTTCAGCCAATTTTCTGGATTTTTGAAAATTTCACTTTTTTGTGAAAATATCCACTAAATGAGGGAATAATATGTGTGAGGGAACCCCAGGAGAGTTCCAAATGTGTGTTGGTAGAATATATATCCCACGGGGATAAAATTGAAAAAAGTTGAAAAAAAAATGTTTTTTGGACTTAGTAAATTTTCCGGCGTTTATCAGACTTTCAGATAGGGGAAATGTCAGTGAGCGTTCCGATTTCAGTTCCAGAGCGATTCGCCCAATGAGTCCTTGATATTTAGTCGTTTTCAGCCAATTTTCTGGATTCTTGAAAATTTCACTTTTTCGTGAAAATATCCACTAAATGAGGGAATAATATGTGTGACGGTACCCCAGGAGAGTTCCAAATGTGTGTGGGTAGAATATATATCCCACGGATGTAAAATTGAAAAAAGTTGAAAAATTTTTTTTTTTGGACTTAGTAATTTTTCCAGCGTTTATCAGACTTTCAGATAGGGGAAATGTCAGTGAGCGTTCCAATTTCAGTTCCAGAGCGATTCGCCCAATGAGTCCTTGATATTTAGTCGCTTTCAGCCAATTTTCTGGATTTTTAAAAATTTCACTTTTTTGTGAAAATATCCACTAAATGACGGAATAATATGTGTGACTGTACCCCAGGAGAGTTCCAAATGTGTGTGGGTAGAATATATATCCCTCGGGGGTAAAATGGAAAAAAGTAGAAAAAAATTTTTTTTGTGACTTAGTCATTTTTCCGGCGTTTATCAGACCATCAGGTAGGGGAAATGTCAGTGAGCGTTCAGATTTCAGTTCCAGAGCGATTCGCCCAATGAGTCCTTGATATTTAGTCGTTTTCAGCAAATTTTCTGGATTTTTGAAAATTTCACTTTTTCGTGAAAATATCCACTAAATGAGGGAATAATATGTGTGACGGTACCCCAGGAGAGTTCCAAATGTGTGTGGGTAGAATATATATCCCACGGGGTAAAATTGAAAAAAGTTGAAAATTTTTTTTTTTGGACTTAGTCATTTTTCCGGCGTTCATCAGACTTTCAGATAGGGGAAATGTCAGTGAGCGTTCCGATTTCAGTTCCAGAGCGTTTCGCCCAATGAGTCCTTGATATTTAGTCGTTTTCAACCAATTTTCTGGATTTTTGAAAATTTCACTTTTTTGTGAAAATATCCACTAAATGAGGGAATAATATGTGTGAGGGAACCCCAGGAGAGTTCCAAATGTGTGTGGGTAGAATATATATCCCACGGGGATAAAATTGAAAAAAGTTGAAAAAAAAATGTTTTTTGGACTTAGTAATTTTTCCGGCGTTTATCAGACTTTCAGATAAGGGAAATGTCAGTGAGCGTTCCGATTTCAGTTCCAGAGCGATTCGCCCAATGAGTCCTTGATATTTAGTCGCTTTCAGCCAATTTTCTGGATTTTGAAAAATTTCACTTTTTTGTGAAAATATCCACTAAATGAGGGAATAATATGTGTGAGGGTACCCCAGGAGAGTTCCAAATGTGTGTGGGTAGAATATATATCCCACGGAGGTAAAATTGAAAAAAAGTTGAAAAATTTTTTTTTTTGGACTTAGTAATTTTTCCGGCGTTTATCAGACTTTCAGATAGGGGAAATGTCAGTGAGCATTCCGATTTCAGTTCCAGAGCGATTCGCCCAATGAGTCCTTGATATTTAGTCGTTTTCAGCCAATTTTCTGGATTTTTGAAAATTTCACTTTTTTTGTGAAAATATCCACTAAATGACGGAATAATATGTGTGACTGTACCCCAGGAGAGTTCCAAATGTGTGTGGGTAGAACATATATCCCTCGGGGGTAAAATGGAAAAAAGTTGAAAAAAATTTTTTTGGGGTCTTAGTCATTTTTCCGGCGTTTATCAGGCCATCAGGTAGGGGAAATGTCAGTGAGCGTTCAGATTTCAGTTCCAGAGCGATTCGCCCAATGAGTCCTTGATATTTAGTCGTTTTCAGCCAATTTTCTGGATTTTTAAAAATTTCACTTTTTTGTGAAAATATCCACTAAATGAGGGAATAATATGTGTGACGGTACCCCAGGAGAGTTCCAAATGTGTGTGGGTAGAATATATATCCCACGGGGGTAAAATTGAAAAAAGTTGAAAATTTTTTTTTGGACTTAGTCATTTTTCCGGCGTTCATCAGACTTTCAGATAGGGGAAATGTCAGTGAGCGTTCCGATTTCAGTTCCAGAGCGTTTCGCCCAATGAGTCCTTGATATTTAGTCGTTTTCAGCCAATTTTCTGGATTTTTGAAAATTTCACTTTTTTGTGAAAATATCCACTAAATGAGGGAATAATATGTGTGAGGGAACCCCAGGACAGTTCCAAATGTGTGTTGGTAGAATATATATCCCACGGGGATAAAATTGAAAAAAGTTGAAAAAAAAATGTTTTTTGGACTTAGTAATTTTTCCGGCGTTTATCAGACTTTCAGATAGGGGAAATGTCAGTGAGCGTTCCGATTTCAGTTCCAGAGCGATTCGCCCAATGAGTCCTTGATATTTAGTCGTTTTCAGCCAATTTTCTGGATTCTTGAAAATTTCACTTTTTCGTGAAAATATCCACTAAATGAGGGAATAATATGTGTGACGGTACCCCAGGAGAGTTCCAAATGTGTGTGGGTAGAATATATATCCCACGGATGTAAAATTGAAAAAAGTTGAAAAATTTTTTTTTTTGGACTTAGTAATTTTTCCAGCGTTTATCAGACTTTCAGATAGGGGAAATGTCAGTGAGCGTTCCAATTTCAGTTCCAGAGCGATTCGCCCAATGAGTCCTTGATATTTAGTCGCTTTCAGCCAATTTTCTGGATTTTTAAAAATTTCACTTTTTTGTGAAAATATCCACTAAATGACGGAATAATATGTGTGACTGTACCCCAGGAGAGTTCCAAATGTGTGTGGGTAGAATATATATCCCTCGGGGGTAAAATGGAAAAAAGTAGAAAAAAATTTTTTTTGTGACTTAGTCATTTTTCCGGCGTTTATCAGACCATCAGGTAGGGGAAATGTCAGTGAGCGTTCAGATTTCAGTTCCAGAGCGATTCGCCCAATGAGTCCTTGATATTTAGTCGTTTTCAGCCAATTTTCTGGATTTTTGAAAATTTCACTTTTTCGTGAAAATATCCACTAAATGAGGGAATAATATGTGTGACGGTACCCCAGGAGAGTTCCAAATGTGTGTGGGTAGAATATATATCCCACGGGGTAAAATTGAAAAAAGTTGAAAATTTTTTTTTTTGGACTTAGTCATTTTTCCGGCGTTCATCAGACTTTCAGATAGGGGAAATGTCAGTGAGCGTTCCGATTTCAGTTCCAGAGCGTTTCGCCCAATGAGTCCTTGATATTTAGTCGTTTTCAACCAATTTTCTGGATTTTTGAAAATTTCACTTTTTTGTGAAAATATCCACTAAATGAGGGAATAATATGTGTGAGGGAACCCCAGGAGAGTTCCAAATGTGTGTGGGTAGAATATATATCCCACGGGGATAAAATTGAAAAAAGTTGAAAAAAAAATGTTTTTTGGACTTAGTAATTTTTCCGGCGTTTATCAGACTTTCAGATAAGGGAAATGTCAGTGAGCGTTCCGATTTCAGTTCCAGAGCGATTCGCCCAATGAGTCCTTGATATTTAGTCGTTTTCAGCTAATTTTGTGGATTTTTAAAAATTTCAATTTTTTGTGAAAATATCCACAAAATGAGGGAATAATATGTGTGAGGGTTCCCCAGGAGAGTTCCAAATGTGTGTGGGTAGAATATATATCCCACGGGGGTAAAATTGAAAAAAGTTGAAAAAAAAATTTTTTTGGACTTAGTCATTTTTCCGGCGTTTATCAGACTTTCAGATAGGGGAAATGTCAGTGAGCGTTCTGATTTCAGTTCCAGAGCGATTCGCCCAATGAGTCCTTGATATTTAGTCGTTTTCAGCCAATTTTCGGGATTTTTAAAAATTTCACTTTTTTGTGAATATATCCACTAAATGAGGGAATAATATGTGTGACGGTACCCCAGGAGAGTTCCAAATGTGTGTGGGTAGAATATATATCCCACGGGGGTAAAATTGAAAAAAGTTGAAAATTTTTTTTTGGACTTAGTCATTTTTCCGGCGTTCATCAGACTTTCAGATAGGGGAAATGTCAGTGAGCGTTCCGATTTCAGTTCCAGAGCGTTTCGCCCAATGAGTCCTTGATATTTAGTCGTTTTCAGCCAATTTTCTGGATTTTTGAAAATTTCACTTTTTTGTGAAAATATCCACTAAATGAGGGAATAATATGTGTGAGGGAACCCCAGGAGAGTTCCAAATGTGTGTGGGTAGAATATATATCCCACGGGGATAAAATTGAAAAAAGTTGAAAAAAAAATGTTTTTTGGACTTAGTAATTTTTCCGGCGTTTATCAGACTTTCAGATAGGGGAAATGTCAGTGAGCGTTCCGATTTCTTTTCCAGAGCGATTCGCCCAATGAGTCCTTGATATTTAGTCGTTTTCAGCTAATTTTGTGGATTTTTAAAAATTTCAATTTTTTGTGAAAATATCCACTAAATGAGGGAATAATATGTGTGAGGGTTCCCCAGGAGAGTTCCAAATGTGTGTGGGTAGAATATATATCCCACGGGGGTAAAATTGAAAAAAGTTGAAAAAAAAATTTTTTTGGACTTAGTCATTTTTCCGGCGTTTATCAGACTTTCAGATAGGGGAAATGTCAGTGAGCGTTCTGATTTCAGTTCCAGAGCGATTCGCCCAATGAGTCCTTGATATTTAGTCGTTTTCAGCCAGTTTTCAGGATTTTTGAAAATTTCACTTTTTTGTGAAAATATCCACTAAATGAGGGAATAATATGTGTGAGGGTACCCCAGGAGAGTTCCAAATGTGTGTGGGTAGAATATATATCCCACGGAGGTAAAATTGAAAAAAAGTTGAAAAATTTTTTTTTTTGGACTTAGTAATTTTTCCGGCGTTTATCAGACTTTCAGATAGGGGAAATGTCAGTGAGCGTTCCGATTTCAGTTCCAGAGCGATTCGCCCAATGAGTCCTTGATATTTAGTCGTTTTCAGCCAATTTTCTGGATTTTTAAAAATTTCACTTTTTTGTGAATATATCCACTAAATGAGGGAATAATATGTGTGACGGTACCCCAGGAGAGTTCCAAATGTGTGTGGGTAGAATATATATCCCACGCGGGTAAAATTGAAAAAAGTTGAAAATTTTTTTTTGGACTTAGTCATTTTTCCGGCGTTCATCAGACTTTCAGATAGGGGAAATGTCAGTGAGCGTTCCGATTTCAGTTCCAGAGCGTTTCGCCCAATGAGTCCTTGATATTTAGTCGTTTTCAGCCAATTTTCTGGATTTTTGAAAATTTCACTTTTTTGTGAAAATATCCACTAAATGAGGGAATAATATGTGTGAGGGAACCCCAGGAGAGTTCCAAATGTGTGTGGGTAGAATATATATCCCACGGGGATAAAATTGAAAAAAGTTGAAAAAAAAATGTTTTTTGGACTTAGTAATTTTTCCGGCGTTTATCAGACTTTCAGATAGGGGAAATGTCAGTGAGCGTTCCGATTTCTTTTCCATAGCGATTCGCCCAATGAGTCCTTGATATTTAGTCGTTTTCAGCTAATTTTGTGGATTTTTAAAAATTTAATTTTTTTGTGAAAATATCCACTAAATGAGGGAATAATATGTGTGAGGGTTCCCCAGGAGAGTTCCAAATGTGTGTGGGTAGAATATATATCCCACGGGGGTAAAATTGAAAAAAGTTGAAAAAAAAATTTTTTTGGACTTAGTCATTTTTCCGGCGTTTATCAGACTTTCAGATAGGGGAAATGTCAGTGAGCATTCTGATTTCAGTTCCAGAGCGATTCGCCCAATGAGTCCTTGATATTTAGTCGTTTTCAGCCAGTTTTCAGGATTTTTGAAAATTTCACTTTTTTGTGAAAATATCCACTAAATGAGGGAATAATATGTGTGAGGGTACCCCAGGAGAGTTCCAAATGTGTGTGGGTAGAATATATATCCCACGGAGGTAAAATTGAAAAAAAGTTGAAAAATTTTTTTTTTTGGACTTAGTAATTTTTCCGGCGTTTATCAGACTTTCAGATAGGGGAAATGTCAGTGAGCGTTCCGATTTCAGTTCCAGAGCGATTCGCCCAATGAGTCCTTGATATTTAGTCGTTTTCAGCCAATTTTCTGGATTTTTGAAAATTTCACTTTTTCGTGAAAATATCCACTAAATGAGGGAATAATATGTGTGACGGTACCCCAGGAGAGTTCCAAATGTGTGTGGGTAGAATATATATCCCACGGGGGTAAAATTGAAAAAAGTTGAAAATTTTTTTTTGGACTTAGTCATTTTTCCGGCGTTCATCAGACTTTCAGATAGGGGAAATGTCAGTGAGCGTTCCGATTTCAGTTCCAGAGCGTTTCGCCCAATGAGTCCTTGATATTTAGTCGTTTTCAGCCAATTTTCTGGATTTTTGAAAATTTCACTTTTTTGTGAAAATATCCACTAAATGAGGGAATAATATGTGTGAGGGAACCCCAGGAGAGTTCCAAATGTGTGTTGGTAGAATATATATCCCACGGGGATAAAATTGAAAAAAGTTGAAAAAAAAATGTTTTTTGGACTTAGTAAATTTTCCGGCGTTTATCAGACTTTCAGATAGGGGAAATGTCAGTGAGCGTTCCGATTTCAGTTCCAGAGCGATTCGCCCAATGAGTCCTTGATATTTAGTCGTTTTCAGCCAATTTTCTGTATTTTTGAAAATTTCACTTTTTTGTGAAAATATCCACTAAATGAGGGAATAATATGTGTGAGGGAACCCCAGGAGAGTTCCAAATGTGTGTTGGTAGAATATATATCCCACGGGGATAAAATTGAAAAAAGTTGAAAAAAAAATGTTTTTTGGACTTAGTAATTTTTCCGGCGTTTATCAGACTTTCAGATAGGGGAAATGTCAGTGAGCGTTCCGATTTCAGTTCCAGAGCGATTCGCCCAATGAGTCCTTGATATTTAGTCGTTTTCAGCTAATTTTGTGGATTTTTAAAAATTTAATTTTTTTGTGAAAATATCCACTAAATGAGGGAATAATATGTGTGAGGGTTCCCCAGGAGAGTTCCAAATGTGTGTGGGTAGAATATATATCCCACGGGGGTAAAATTGAAAAAAGTTGAAAAAAAAATTTTTTTGGACTTAGTCATTTTTCCGGCGTTTATCAGACTTTCAGATAGGGGAAATGTCAGTGAGCATTCTGATTTCAGTTCCAGAGCGATTCGCCCAATGAGTCCTTGATATTTAGTCGTTTTCAGCCAGTTTTCAGGATTTTTGAAAATTTCACTTTTTTGTGAAAATATCCACTAAATGAGGGAATAATATGTGTGAGGGTACCCCAGGAGAGTTCCAAATGTGTGTGGGTAGAATATATATCCCACGGAGGTAAAATTGAAAAAAAGTTGAAAAATTTTTTTTTTTGGACTTAGTAATTTTTCCGGCGTTTATCAGACTTTCAGATAGGGGAAATGTCAGTGAGCGTTCCGATTTCAGTTCCAGAGCGATTCGCCCAATGAGTCCTTGATATTTAGTCGTTTTCAGCCAATTTTCTGGATTTTTGAAAATTTCACTTTTTCGTGAAAATATCCACTAAATGAGGGAATAATATGTGTGACGGTACCCCAGGAGAGTTCCAAATGTGTGTGGGTAGAATATATATCCCACGGGGGTAAAATTGAAAAAAGTTGAAAATTTTTTTTTGGACTTAGTCATTTTTCCGGCGTTCATCAGACTTTCAGATAGGGGAAATGTCAGTGAGCGTTCCGATTTCAGTTCCAGAGCGTTTCGCCCAATGAGTCCTTGATATTTAGTCGTTTTCAGCCAATTTTCTGGATTTTTGAAAATTTCACTTTTTTGTGAAAATATCCACTAAATGAGGGAATAATATGTGTGAGGGAACCCCAGGAGAGTTCCAAATGTGTGTTGGTAGAATATATATCCCACGGGGATAAAATTGAAAAAAGTTGAAAAAAAAATGTTTTTTGGACTTAGTAAATTTTCCGGCGTTTATCAGACTTTCAGATAGGGGAAATGTCAGTGAGCGTTCCGATTTCAGTTCCAGAGCGATTCGCCCAATGAGTCCTTGATATTTAGTCGTTTTCAGCCAATTTTCTGTATTTTTGAAAATTTCACTTTTTTGTGAAAATATCCACTAAATGAGGGAATAATATGTGTGAGGGAACCCCAGGAGAGTTCCAAATGTGTGTTGGTAGAATATATATCCCACGGGGATAAAATTGAAAAAAGTTGAAAAAAAAATGTTTTTTGGACTTAGTAATTTTTCCGGCGTTTATCAGACTTTCAGATAGGGGAAATGTCAGTGAGCGTTCCGATTTCAGTTCCAGAGCGATTCGCCCACTGAGTCCTTGATATTTAGTCGTTTTCAGCCAATTTTCTGGATTCTTGAAAATTTCACTTTTTCGTGAAAATATCCACTAAATGAGGGAATAATATGTGTGACGGTACCCCAGGAGAGTTCCAAATGTGTGTGGGTAGAATATATATCCCACGGGGATAAAATTGAAAAAAGTTGAAAAAAAATTTCTTTTGGACTTAGTAATTCTTCCGGCGTTCATCAGACTTTCAGATAGGGGAAATGTCAGTGAGTATTAAAATTTCAGTTCCAGAGCGATTCGCCCAATGAGTCCTTGATATTTAGACGTTTTCAGCCAATTTTCTGGATTTTTGAAAATTTCACTTTTTTGTGAAAATATCCACTAAATGAGAGAATAATATGTGTGAGGGTACCCCAGGAGAGTTCCAAATGTGTGTGGGTAGAATATATATTCCACGGGGATAAAATTGAAAAAAGTTGAAAAAAAATTTCTTTTGGACTTAGTAATTTTTCCGGCGTTTATCAGACTTTCAGATAGGGGAAATGTCAGTGAGCGTTCCGATTTCAGTTCCAGAGCGATTCGCCCAATGAGTCCTTGATATTTAGTCATTTTCAGCTAATTTTCTGGATTTTTAAAAATTTCAATTTTTTGTGAAAATATCCACTAAATGAGGGAATAATATGTGTGAGGGTTCCCCAGGAGAGTTCCAAATGTGTGTGGGTAGAATATATATCCCACGGATGAAAAATTGAAAAAAGTTGAAAAATTTTTTTTTTTGGACTTAGTAATTTTTCCGGCGTTTATCAGAATTTCAGATATAGGAAATGTCAGTGAGCGTTCCGATTTCAGTTCCAGAGCGATTCGCCCAATGAGTCCTTGATATTTAGTCGCTTTCAGCCAATTTTCTGGATTTTTAAAAATTTCACTTTTTTGTGAAAATATCCACTAAATGAGGGAATAATATGTGTGAGGGAACCCCAGGACAGTTCCAAATGTGTGTTGGTAGAATATATATCCCACGGGGATAAAATTGAAAAAAGTTGAAAAAAAAATGTTTTTTGGACTTAGTAATTTTTCCGGCGTTTATCAGACTTTCAGATAGGGGAAATGTCAGTGAGCGTTCCGATTTCAGTTCCAGAGCGATTCGCCCAATGAGTCCTTGATATTTAGTCGTTTTCAGCCAATTTTCTGGATTCTTGAAAATTTCACTTTTTCGTGAAAATATCCACTAAATGAGGGAATAATATGTGTGACGGTACCCCAGGAGAGTTCCAAATGTGTGTGGGTAGAATATATATCCCACGGATGTAAAATTGAAAAAAGTTGAAAAATTTTTTTTTTTGGACTTAGTAATTTTTCCAGCGTTTATCAGACTTTCAGATAGGGGAAATGTCAGTGAGCGTTCCAATTTCAGTTCCAGAGCGATTCGCCCAATGAGTCCTTGATATTTAGTCGCTTTCAGCCAATTTTCTGGATTTTTAAAAATTTCACTTTTTTGTGAAAATATCCACTAAATGAGGGAATAATATGTGTGAGGGAACCCCAGGAGAGTTCCAAATGTGTGTGGGTAGAATATATATCCCACGGGGATAAAATTGAAAAAAGTTGAAAAAAAAATGTTTTTTGGACTTAGTAATTTTTCCGGCGTTTATCAGACTTTCAGATAAGGGAAATGTCAGTGAGCGTTCCGATTTCAGTTCCAGAGCGATTCGCCCAATGAGTCCTTGATATTTAGTCGCTTTCAGCCAATTTTCTGGATTTTGAAAAATTTCACTTTTTTGTGAAAATATCCACTAAATGAGGGAATAATATGTGTGAGGGTACCCCAGGAGAGTTCCAAATGTGTGTGGGTAGAATATATATCCCACGGAGGTAAAATTGAAAAAAAGTTGAAAAATTTTTTTTTTTGGACTTAGTAGTTTTTCCGGCGTTTATCAGACTTTCAGATAGGGGAAATGTCAGTGAGCGTTCCGATTTCAGTTCCAGAGCGATTCGCCCAATGAGCCCTTGATATTTAGTCGTTTTCAGCCAATTTTCTGGATTTTTAAAAATTTCACTTTTTTGTGAATATATCCACTAAATGAGGGAATAATATGTGTGACGGTACCCCAGGAGAGTTCCAAATGTGTGTGGGTAGAATATATATCCCACGGGGGTAAAATTGAAAAAAGTTGAAAATTTTTTTTTGGACTTAGTCATTTTTCCGGCGTTCATCAGACTTTCAGATAGGGGAAATGTCAGTGAGCGTTCCGATTTCAATTCCAGAGCGTTTCGCCCAATGAGTCCTTGATATTTAGTCGTTTTCAGCCAATTTTCTGGATTTTTGAAAATTTCACTTTTTTGTGAAAATATCCACTAAATGAGGGAATAATATGTGTGAGGGAACCCCAGGAGAGTTCCAAATGTGTGTTGGTAGAATATATATCCCACGGGGATAAAATTGAAAAAAGTTGAAAAAAAAATGTTTTTTGGACTTAGTAATTTTTCCGGCGTTTATCAGACTTTCAGATAGGGGAAATGTCAGTGAGCGTTCCGATTTCTTTTCCAGAGCGATTCGCCCAATGAGTCCTTGATATTTAGTCGTTTTCAGCTAATTTTGTGGATTTTTAAAAATTTCAATTTTTTGTGAAAATATCCACTAAATGAGGGAATAATATGTGTGAGGGTTCCCCAGTAGAGTTCCAAATGTGTGTGGGTAGAATATATATCCCACGGGGGTAAAATTGAAAAAAGTTGAAAAAAAAATTTTTTTGGACTTAGTCATTTTTCCGGCGTTTATCAGACTTTCAGATAGGGGAAATGTCAGTGAGCGTTCTGATTTCAGTTCCAGAGCGATTCGCCCAATGAGTCCTTGATATTTAGTCGTTTTCAGCCAGTTTTCAGGATTTTTGAAAATTTCACTTTTTTGTGAAAATATCCACTAAATGAGGGAATAATATGTGTGAGGGTACCCCAGGAGAGTTCCAAATGTGTGTGGGTAGAATATATATCCCACGGAGGTAAAATTGAAAAAAAGTTGAAAAATTTTTTTTTTTGGACTTAGTAATTTTTCCGGCGTTTATCAGACATTCAGATAGGGGAAATGTCAGTGAGCGTTCCGATTTCAGTTCCAGAGCGATTCGCCCAATGAGTCCTTGATATTTAGTCGTTTTCAGCCAATTTTCGGGATTTTTAAAAATTTCACTTTTTTGTGAATATATCCACTAAATGAGGGAATAATATGTGTGACGGTACCCCAGGAGAGTTCCAAATGTGTGTGGGTAGAATATATATCCCACGGGGGTAAAATTGAAAAAAGTTGAAAATTTTTTTTTGGACTTAGTCATTTTTCCGGCGTTCATCAGACTTTCAGATAGGGGAAATGACAGTGAGCGTTCCGATTTCAGTTCCAGAGCGTTTCGCCCAATGAGTCCTTGATATTTAGTCGTTTTCAGCCAATTTTCTGGATTTTTGAAAATTTCACTTTTTTGTGAAAATATCCACTAAATGAGGGAATAATATGTGTGAGGGAACCCCAGGAGAGTTCCAAATGTGTGTGGGTAGAATATATATCCCACGGGGATAAAATTGAAAAAAGTTGAAAAAAAAATGTTTTTTGGACTTAGTAATTTTTCCGGCGTTTATCAGACTTTCAGATAGGGGAAATGTCAGTGAGCGTTCCGATTTCTTTTCCAGAGCGATTCGCCCAATGAGTCCTTGATATTTAGTCATTTTCAGCTAATTTTGTGGATTTTTAAAAATTTCAATTTTTTGTGAAAATATCCACTAAATGAGGGAATAATATGTGTGAGGGTTCCCCAGGAGAGTTCCAAATGTGTGTGGGTAGAATATATATCCCACGGGGGTAAAATTGAAAAAAGTTGAAAAAAAAATTTTTTTGGACTTAGTCATTTTTCCGGCGTTTATCAGACTTTCAGATAGGGGAAATGTCAGTGAGCGTTCTGATTTCAGTTCCAGAGCGATTCGCCCAATGAGTCCTTGATATTTAGTCGTTTTCAGCCAGTTTTCAGGATTTTTGAAAATTTCACTTTTTTGTGAAAATATCCACTAAATGAGGGAATAATATGTGTGAGGGTACCCCAGGAGAGTTCCAAATGTGTGTGGGTAGAATATATATCCCACGGAGGTAAAATTGAAAAAAAGTTGAAAAATTTTTTTTTTTGGACTTAGTAATTTTTCCGGCGTTTATCAGACTTTCAGATAGGGGAAATGTCAGTGAGCGTTCCGATTTCAGTTCCAGAGCGATTCGCCCAATGAGTCCTTGATATTTAGTCGTTTTCAGCCAATTTTCTGGATTTTTAAAAATTTCACTTTTTTGTGAATATATCCACTAAATGAGGGAATAATATGTGTGACGGTACCCCAGGAGAGTTCCAAATGTGTGTGGGTAGAATATATATCCCACGCGGGTAAAATTGAAAAAAGTTGAAAATTTTTTTTTGGACTTAGTCATTTTTCCGGCGTTCATCAGACTTTCAGATAGGGGAAATGTCAGTGAGCGTTCCGATTTCAGTTCCAGAGCGTTTCGCCCAATGAGTCCTTGATATTTAGTCGTTTTCAGCCAATTTTCTGGATTTTTGAAAATTTCACTTTTTTGTGAAAATATCCACTAAATGAGGGAATAATATGTGTGAGGGAACCCCAGGAGAGTTCCAAATGTGTGTGGGTAGAATATATATCCCACGGGGATAAAATTGAAAAAAGTTGAAAAAAAAATGTTTTTTGGACTTAGTAATTTTTCCGGCGTTTATCAGACTTTCAGATAGGGGAAATGTCAGTGAGCGTTCCGATTTCTTTTCCATAGCGATTCGCCCAATGAGTCCTTGATATTTAGTCGTTTTCAGCTAATTTTGTGGATTTTTAAAAATTTCAATTTTTTGTGAAAATATCCACTAAATGAGGGAATAATATGTGTGAGGGTTCCCCAGGAGAGTTCCAAATGTGTGTGGGTAGAATATATATCCCACGGGGGTAAAATTGAAAAAAGTTGAAAAAAAAATTTTTTTGGACTTAGTCATTTTTCCGGCGTTTATCAGACTTTCAGATAGGGGAAATGTCAGTGAGCGTTCTGATTTCAGTTCCAGAGCGATTCGCCCAATGAGTCCTTGATATTTAGTCGTTTTCAGCCAGTTTTCAGGATTTTTGAAAATTTCACTTTTTTGTGAAAATATCCACTAAATGAGGGAATAATATGTGTGAGGGTACCCCAGGAGAGTTCCAAATGTGTGTGGGTAGAATATATATCCCACGGAGGTAAAATTGAAAAAAAGTTGAAAAATTTTTTTTTTTGGACTTAGTAATTTTTCCGGCGTTTATCAGACTTTCAGATAGGGGAAATGTCAGTGAGCGTTCCGATTTCAGTTCCAGAGCGATTCGCCCAATGAGTCCTTGATATTTAGTCGTTTTCAGCCAATTTTCTGGATTTTTGAAAATTTCACTTTTTCGTGAAAATATCCACTAAATGAGGGAATAATATGTGTGACGGTACCCCAGGAGAGTTCCAAATGTGTGTGGGTAGAATATATATCCCACGGGGGTAAAATTGAAAAAAGTTGAAAATTTTTTTTTTTGGACTTAGTCATTTTTCCGGCGTTCATCAGACTTTCAGATAGGGGAAATGTCAGTGAGCGTTCCGATTTCAGTTCCAGAGCGTTTCGCCCAATGAGTCCTTGATATTTAGTCGTTTTCAACCAATTTTCTGGATTTTTGAAAATTTCACTTTTTTGTGAAAATATCCACTAAATGAGGGAATAATATGTGTGAGGGAACCCCAGGAGAGTTCCAAATGTGTGTGTTTAGAATATATATCCCACGGGGATAAAATTGAAAAAAGTTGAAAAAAAAATGTTTTTTGGACTTAGTAATTTTTCCGGCGTTTATCAGACTTTCAGATAAGGGAAATGTCAGTGAGCATTCCGATTTCAGTTCCAGAGCGTTTCGCCCAATGAGTCCTTGATATTTAGTCGTTTTCAACCAATTTTCTGGATTTTTGAAAATTTCACTTTTTTGTGAAAATATCCACTAAATGAGGGAATAATATGTGTGAGGGAACCCCAGGAGAGTTCCAAATGTGTGTGGGTAGAATATATATCCCACGGGGATAAAATTGAAAAAAGTTGAAAAAAAAATGTTTTTTGGACTTAGTAATTTTTCCGGCGTTTATCAGACTTTCAGATAAGGGAAATGTCAGTGAGCGTTCCGATTTCAGTTCCAGAGCGATTGCCCAATGAGTCCTTGATATTTAGTCGCTTTCAGCCAATTTTCTGGATTTTTAAAAATTTCACTTTTTTGTGAATATATCCACTAAATGAGGGAATAATATGTGTGACGGTACCCCAGGAGAGTTCCAAATGTGTGTGGGTAGAATATATATCCCACGCGGGTAAAATTGAAAAAAGTTGAAAATTTTTTTTTGGACTTAGTCATTTTTCCGGCGTTCATCAGACTTTCAGATAGGGGAAATGTCAGTGAGCGTTCCGATTTCAGTTCCAGAGCGTTTCGCCCAATGAGTCCTTGATATTTAGTCGTTTTCAGCCAATTTTCTGGATTTTTGAAAATTTCACTTTTTTGTGAAAATATCCACTAAATGAGGGAATAATATGTGTGAGGGAACCCCAGGAGAGTTCCAAATGTGTGTGGGTAGAATATATATCCCACGGGGATAAAATTGAAAAAAGTTGAAAAAAAAATGTTTTTTGGACTTAGTAATTTTTCCGGCGTTTATCAGACTTTCAGATAGGGGAAATGTCAGTGAGCGTTCCGATTTCTTTTCCATAGCGATTCGCCCAATGAGTCCTTGATATTTAGTCGTTTTCAGCTAATTTTGTGGATTTTTAAAAATTTCAATTTTTTGTGAAAATATCCACTAAATGAGGGAATAATATGTGTGAGGGTTCCCCAGGAGAGTTCCAAATGTGTGTGGGTAGAATATATATCCCACGGGGGTAAAATTGAAAAAAGTTGAAAAAAAAATTTTTTTGGACTTAGTCATTTTTCCGGCGTTTATCAGACTTTCAGATAGGGGAAATGTCAGTGAGCGTTCTGATTTCAGTTCCAGAGCGATTCGCCCAATGAGTCCTTGATATTTAGTCGTTTTCAGCCAGTTTTCAGGATTTTTGAAAATTTCACTTTTTTGTGAAAATATCCACTAAATGAGGGAATAATATGTGTGAGGGTACCCCAGGAGAGTTCCAAATGTGTGTGGGTAGAATATATATCCCACGGAGGTAAAATTGAAAAAAAGTTGAAAAATTTTTTTTTTTGGACTTAGTAATTTTTCCGGCGTTTATCAGACTTTCAGATAGGGGAAATGTCAGTGAGCGTTCCGATTTCAGTTCCAGAGCGATTCGCCCAATGAGTCCTTGATATTTAGTCGTTTTCAGCCAATTTTCTGGATTTTTGAAAATTTCACTTTTTCGTGAAAATATCCACTAAATGAGGGAATAATATGTGTGACGGTACCCCAGGAGAGTTCCAAATGTGTGTGGGTAGAATATATATCCCACGGGGGTAAAATTGAAAAAAGTTGAAAATTTTTTTTTTTGGACTTAGTCATTTTTCCGGCGTTCATCAGACTTTCAGATAGGGGAAATGTCAGTGAGCGTTCCGATTTCAGTTCCAGAGCGTTTCGCCCAATGAGTCCTTGATATTTAGTCGTTTTCAACCAATTTTCTGGATTTTTGAAAATTTCACTTTTTTGTGAAAATATCCACTAAATGAGGGAATAATATGTGTGAGGGAACCCCAGGAGAGTTCCAAATGTGTGTGGGTAGAATATATATCCCACGGGGATAAAATTGAAAAAAGTTGAAAAAAAAATGTTTTTTGGACTTAGTAATTTTTCCGGCGTTTATCAGACTTTCAGATAAGGGAAATGTCAGTGAGCGTTCCGATTTCAGTTCCAGAGCGATTCGCCCAATGAGTCCTTGATATTTAGTCGCTTTCAGCCAATTTTCTGGATTTTTAAAAATTTCACTTTTTTGTGAAAATATCCACTAAATGAGGGAATAATATGTGTGAGGGTACCCCAGGAGAGTTCCAAATGTGTGTGGGTAGAATATATATCCCACGGAGGTAAAATTGAAAAAAAGTTGAAAAATTTTTTTTTTTGGACTTAGTAATTTTTCCGGCGTTTATCAGACTTTCAGATAGGGGAAATGTCAGTGAGCGTTCCGATTTCAGTTCCAGAGCGATTCGCCCAATGAGTCCTTGATATTTAGTCGTTTTCAGCCAATTTTCTGGATTTTTAAAAATTTCACTTTTTTGTGAATATATCCACTAAATGAGGGAATAATATGTGTGACGGTACCCCAGGAGAGTTCCAAATGTGTGTGGGTAGAATATATATCCCACGCGGGTAAAATTGAAAAAAGTTGAAAATTTTTTTTTGGACTTAGTCATTTTTCCGGCGTTCATCAGACTTTCAGATAGGGGAAATGTCAGTGAGCGTTCCGATTTCAGTTCCAGAGCGTTTCGCCCAATGAGTCCTTGATATTTAGTCGTTTTCAGCCAATTTTCTGGATTTTTGAAAATTTCACTTTTTTGTGAAAATATCCACTAAATGAGGGAATAATATGTGTGAGGGAACCCCAGGAGAGTTCCAAATGTGTGTGGGTAGAATATATATCCCACGGGGATAAAATTGAAAAAAGTTGAAAAAAAAATGTTTTTTGGACTTAGTAATTTTTCCGGCGTTTATCAGACTTTCAGATAGGGGAAATGTCAGTGAGCGTTCCGATTTCTTTTCCATAGCGATTCGCCCAATGAGTCCTTGATATTTAGTCGTTTTCAGCTAATTTTGTGGATTTTTAAAAATTTCAATTTTTTGTGAAAATATCCACTAAATGAGGGAATAATATGTGTGAGGGTTCCCCAGGAGAGTTCCAAATGTGTGTGGGTAGAATATATATCCCACGGGGGTAAAATTGAAAAAAGTTGAAAAAAAAATTTTTTTGGACTTAGTCATGTTTCCGGCGTTTATCAGACTTTCAGATAGGGGAAATGTCAGTGAGCGTTCTGATTTCAGTTCCAGAGCGATTCGCCCAATGAGTCCTTGATATTTAGTCGTTTTCAGCCAGTTTTCAGGATTTTTGAAAATTTCACTTTTTTGTGAAAATATCCACTAAATGAGGGAATAATATGTGTGAGGGTACCCCAGGAGAGTTCCAAATGTGTGTGGGTAGAATATATATCCCACGGAGGTAA
This sequence comes from Phyllobates terribilis, assembly GCF_046119375.1. NCBI lineage: Eukaryota > Metazoa > Chordata > Amphibia > Anura > Dendrobatidae > Phyllobates > Phyllobates terribilis. Next base: position 7,266,772 of record NW_027362805.1, on the reverse strand, counting down.
AATTGAAAAAAAGTTGAAAAATTTTTTTTTTTGGACTTAGTAATTTTTCCGGCGTTTATCAGACTTTCAGATAGGGGAAATGTCAGTGAGCGTTCCAATTTCAGTTCCAGAGCGATTCGCCCAATGAGTCCTTGATATTTAGTCGTTTTCAGCCAATTTTCTGGATTTTTGAAAATTTCACTTTTTCGTGAAAATATCCACTAAATGAGGGAATAATATGTGTGACGGTACCCCAGGAGAGTTCCAAATGTGTGTGGGTAGAATATATATCCCACGGGGGTAAAATTGAAAAAAGTTGAAAATTTTTTTTTTTGGACTTAGTCATTTTTCCGGCGTTCATCAGACTTTCAGATAGGGGAAATGTCAGTGAGCGTTCCGATTTCAGTTCCAGAGCGTTTCGCCCAATGAGTCTTTGATATTTAGTCGTTTTCAACCAATTTTCTGGATTTTTGAAAATTTCACTTTTTTGTGAAAATATCCACTAAATGAGGGAATAATATGTGTGAGGGAACCCCAGGAGAGTTCCAAATGTGTGTGGGTAGAATATATATCCCACGGGGATAAAATTGAAAAAAGTTGAAAAAAAAATGTTTTTTGGACTTAGTAATTTTTCCGGCGTTTATCAGACTTTCAGATAAGGGAAATGTCAGTGAGCGTTCCGATTTCAGTTCCAGAGCGATTCGCCCAATGAGTCCTTGATATTTAGTCGCTTTCAGCCAATTTTCTGGATTTTTAAAAATTTCACTTTTTTGTGAAAATATCCACTAAATGAGGGAATAATATGTGTGAGGGTACCCCAGGAGAGTTCCAAATGTGTGTGGGTAGAATATATATCCCACGGAGGTAAAATTGAAAAAAAGTTGAAAAATTTTTTTTTTTGGACTTAGTAATTTTTCCGGCGTTTATCAGACTTTCAGATAGGGGAAATGTCAGTGAGCGTTCCGATTTCAGTTCCAGAGCGATTCGCCCAATGAGTCCTTAATATTTAGTCGTTTTCAGCCAATTTTCTGGATTTTTAAAAATTTCACTTTTTTGTGAAAATATCCACTAAATGAGGGAATAATATGTGTGAGGGTACCATAGGAGAGTTCCAAATGTGTGTGGGTAGAATATATATCCCACGGGGGTAAAATTGAAAAAAGTTGAAAAAATTTTTTTTCTGGGACTTAATCATTTTTTCGGCAATTATCAGACTTTCAGATAGGGGAAATGTGAGTGAGCGTTCCGATTTCAGTTCCAGAGCGATTCGCCCAATGAGTCCTTGATATTTAGTCATTTTCGGCCAATTTTCAGGATATTTGAAAATTTCACTTTTTTGTGAAAATATCCACTAAATGAGGGAATAATATGTATGAGGGTATCCCAGGAGAGTTGCAAATGTGTGTGGGTAGAATATATATCCCACGGGGGTAAAATTGAAAAAAGTTGAAAAAAATTTTTTTTTGGACTTACTAATTTTTCCGGCGTTCATCAGACTTTCAGATAGGGGAAATGTCAGTGAGCGTTCCGATTTCAGTTCCAGAGCGATTCGCCCAATGAGTCCTTGATATTTAGACGTTTTCAGCCAATTTTCTGGATTTTTGAAAATTTCACTTTTTTGTGAAAATATCCACTAAATGAGAGAATAATATGTGTGAGAGTACCCCAGGAGAGTTCCAAATGTGTGTGGGTAGAATATATATCCCCCGGGGGTAAAATTGAAAAAAGTTGAAAAAAATTTTTTTTGGGACTTAGTCATTTTTCCGGCGTTTATCAGACTTTCAGATAGGGGAAATGTGAGCGAGCATTCCGATTTCAGTTCCAGAGCGATTCGCCCAATGAGTCCTTGATATTTAGTCGTTTTCAGCCAATTTTCTGGATTTTTGAAAATTTCACTTTTTTGTGAAAATATCCACTAAATGAGGGAATAATATGTGTGAGGGTACCCCAGGAGAGTTCCAAATGTGTGTGGGTAGAATATATATCCCACGGGGGTAAAATTGAAAAATGTTGAAAAAAAATTTTTTTTGGACTAAGTCATTTTTCCGGCGTTTATCAGACTTTCAGATAGGGGAAATGTCAGTGAGCGTTCTGATTTCAGTTCCAGAGTGATTCGCCCAATGAGTCCTTGATATTTAGTCATTTTCAACCAATTTTCAGGATATTTGAAAATTTCACTTTTTTGTGAAAATATCCACTAAATGAGGGAATAATATGTGTGAGGGTATCCCAGGAGAGTTCCAAATGTGTGTGGGTAGAATATATATCCCACGGGGGTAAAATTGAAAAAAGTTGAAAAAAATTTTTTTTTGGACTTACTAATTTTTCCGGCGTTCATCAGACTTTCAGATAGGGGAAATGTCAGTGAGCATTCCGATATCAGTTCCAGAGCAATTCGCCCAATGAGTCCTTGATATTTAGTCGTTTTCAGTCAATTTTCTGGATTTTTGAAAATGTCACTTTTTTGTGAAAATATCCACTAAATGAGGGAATAATATGTGAGGGTACCCCAGGAGAGTTCCAAATGTGTGTGGGTAGAATATATATCCCACGGGGGTAAAATTGAAAAATGTTGAAAAAAAATTTTTTTTGGACTAAGTCATTTTTCCGGCGTTTATCAGACTTTCAGATAGGGGAAATGTCAGAGAGCGTTCTGATTTCAGTTCCAGAGCGATTCGCCCAATGAGTCCTTGATATTTAGTCATTTTCAGCCAATTTTCAGGATATTTGAAAATTTCACTTTTTTGTGAAAATATCCACTAAATGAGGGAATAATATGTGTGAGGGTATCCCAGGAGAGTTCCAAATGTGTGTGGGTAGAATATATATCCCACGGGGGTAAAATTGAAAAAAGTTGAAAAAAATTTTTTTTTGGACTTACTAATTTTTCCGGCGTTCATCAGACTTTCAGATAGGGGAAATGTCAGTGAGCATTCCGATATCAGTTCCAGAGCAATTCGCCCAATGAGTCCTTGATATTTAGTCGTTTTCAGTCAATTTTCTGGATTTTTGAAAATGTCACTTTTTTGTGAAAATATCCACTAAATGAGGGAATAATATGTGTGAGGGTACCCCAGGAGAGTTCCAAATGTGTTTGGGTAGAATATATATCCCACGGGGGTAAAATTGAAAAAAGTTGAAAAAAAATTTTTTTTGGACTTAGTCATTTTTCTGGCGTTTATCAGACTTTCAGATAGGGAAAATGTCAGTGAGCATTCCGATTTCAGTTCCAGAGCGATTCGCCCAATGAGTCCTTGATATTTAGTCGTTTTCGGCCAATTTTCAGGATATTTGAAAATTTCACTTTTTTGTGAAAGTATCCACTAAATGAGGGAATAATATGTGTGAGGGAACCCCAGGAGAGTTCCAAATGTGTGTCGGTAGAATATATATCCCACGGGGATAAAATTGAAAAAAGTTGAAAAAAAAATTTTTTTTGGACTTATTAATTTTTCCGGCGTTTATCAGACTTTCAGATAGGGGAAATGTGAGTGAGTGTTCCGATTTCAGTTCCAGAGCGATTCGCCCAATGAGTCCTTGATATTTAGTCGTTTTCAGCCAATTTTCTGGATTTTTGAAAATTTCACTTTTTTGTGAAAATATCCACTAAATGAGGGAATAATATGTGTGAGGGTACCCCAGGAGAGTTCCAAATGTGTGTGGGTAGAATATATATCCCACGGGGATAAAATTGAAAAAAGTTGAAAAAAAATTTTTTTTGGACTTAGTAATTTTTCCGGCGTTCATCAGACTTTCAGATAGCGGAAATGTCAGTGAGCATTCCGATTTCAGCTCCAGAGCGATTCGCCCAATGAGTCCTTGATATTTAGACGTTTTCAGCCAATTTTCTGGATTTTTGAAAATTTCACTTTTTTGTGAAAATATCCACTAAATGAGAGAATAATATGTGTGAGAGTACCCCAGGAGAGTTCCAAATGTGTGTGGGTAGAATATATATCCCACGGGGGTAAAATTGAAAAAAGTTGAAAAAAAATTTTTTTGGGACTTAGTCATTTTTCCGGCGTTTATCAGACTTTCAGATAGGGTAAATGTGAGCGAGCGTTCCGATTTCAGTTCCAGAGCGATTCGCCCAATGAGTCCTTGATATTTAGTCGTTTTCAGCCAATTTTCTGGATTTTTGAAAATTTCACTTTTTTGTGAAAATATCCACTAAATGAGGGAATAATATGTGTGAGGGTACCCCAGGAGAGTTCCAAATGTGTGTGGGTAGAATGTATATCCCACGGGGGTAAAATTGAAAAATGTTGAAAAAAAATTTTTTTTGGACTAAGTCATTTTTCCGGCGTTTATCAGACTTTCAGATAGGGGAAATGTCAGTGAGCGTTCTGATTTCAGTTCCAGAGCGATTCGCCCAATGAGTCCTTGATATTTAGTCATTTTCAGCCAATTTTCAGGATATTTGAAAATTTCACTTTTTTGTGAAAATATCCACTAAATGAGGGAATAATATGTGTGAGGGTATCCCAGGAGAGTTCCAAATGTGTGTGGGTAGAATATATATCCCACGGGGGTAAAATTGAAAAAAGTTGAAAAAAATTTTTTTTGGGACTTATTAATTTTTCCGGCGTTCATCAGACTTTCAGATAGGGGAAATGTAAGTGAGCGTTCCGATTTCAGTTCCAGAGCGATTCGCCCAATGAGTCCTTGATATTTAGACGTTTTCAGCCAATTTTCTGGATTTTTGAAAATTTCACTTTTTTGTGAAAATATCCACTAAATGAGAGAATAATATGTGTGAGAGTACCCCAGGAGAGTTCCAAATGTGTGTGGGTAGAATATATATCCCCCGGGGGTAAAATTGAAAAAAGTTGAAAAAAATTTTTTTTGGGACTTAGTCATTTTTCCGGCGTTTATCAGACTTTCAGATAGGGGAAATGTGAGCGAGCATTCCGATTTCAGTTCCAGAGCGATTCGCCCAATGAGTCCTTGATATTTAGTCGTTTTCAGCCAATTTTCTGGATTTTTGAAAATTTCACTTTTTTGTGAAAATATCCACTAAATGAGGGAATAATATGTGTGAGGGTACCCCAGGAGAGTTCCAAATGTGTGTGGGTAGAATATATATCCCACGGGGGTAAAATTGAAAAATGTTGAAAAAAAATTTTTTTTGGACTAAGTCATTTTTCCGGCGTTTATCAGACTTTCAGATAGGGGAAATGTCAGTGAGCGTTCTGATTTCAGTTCCAGAGCGATTCGCCCAATGAGTCCTTGATATTTAGTCATTTTCAGCCAATTTTCAGGATATTTGAAAATTTCACTTTTTTGTGAAAATATCCACTAAATGAGGGAATAATATGTGTGAGGGTATCCCAGGAGAGTTCCAAATGTGTGTGGGTAGAATATATATCCCACGGGGGTAAAATTGAAAAAAGTTGAAAAAAAATTTTTTTTGGACTTACTAATTTTTCCGGCGTTCATCAGACTTTCAGATAGGGGAAATGTCAGTGAGCATTCCGATATCAGTTCCAGAGCAATTCGCCCAATGAGTCCTTGATATTTAGTCGTTTTCAGTCAATTTTCTGGATTTTTGAAAATGTCACTTTTTTGTGAAAATATCCACTAAATGAGGGAATAATATGTGAGGGTACCCCAGGAGAGTTCCAAATGTGTGTGGGTAGAATATATATCCCACGGGGGTAAAATTGAAAAATGTTGAAAAAAAATTTTTTTTGGACTAAGTCATTTTTCCGGCGTTTATCAGACTTTCAGATAGGGGAAATGTCAGAGAGCGTTCTGATTTCAGTTCCAGAGCGATTCGCCCAATGAGTCCTTGATATTTAGTCATTTTCAGCCAATTTTCAGGATATTTGAAAATTTCACTTTTTTGTGAAAATATCCACTAAATGAGGGAATAATATGTGTGAGGGTATCCCAGGAGAGTTCCAAATGTGTGTGGGTAGAATATATATCCCACGGGGGTAAAATTGAAAAAAGTTGAAAAAAATTTTTTTTTGGACTTACTAATTTTTCCGGCGTTCATCAGACTTTCAGATAGGGGAAATGTCAGTGAGCATTCCGATATCAGTTCCAGAGCAATTCGCCCAATGAGTCCTTGATATTTAGTCGTTTTCAGTCAATTTTCTGGATTTTTGAAAATGTCACTTTTTTGTGAAAATATCCACTAAATGAGGGAATAATATGTGTGAGGGTACCCCAGGAGAGTTCCAAATGTGTTTGGGTAGAATATATATCCCACGGGGGTAAAATTGAAAAAAGTTGAAAAAAAATTTTTTTTGGACTTAGTCATTTTTCTGGCATTTATCAGACTTTCAGATAGGGAAAATGTCAGTGAGCGTTCCGATTTCAGTTCCAGAGCGATTCGCCCAATGAGTCCTTGATATTTAGTCGTTTTTGGCCAATTTTCAGGATATTTGAAAATTTCACTTTTTTGTGAAAGTATCCACTAAATGAGGGAATAATATGTGTGAGGGAACCCCAGGAGAGTTCCAAATGTGTGTCGGTAGAATATATATCCCACGGGGATAAAATTGAAAAAAGTTGAAAAAAAAATTTTTTTTGGACTTATTAATTTTTCCGGCGTTTATCAGACTTTCAGATAGGGGAAATGTGAGTGAGTGTTCCGATTTCAGTTCCAGAGCGATTCGCCCAATGAGTCCTTGATATTTAGTCGTTTTCAGCCAATTTTCTGGATTTTTGAAAATTTCACTTTTTTGTGAAAATATCCACTAAATGAGGGAATAATATGTGTGAGGGTACCCCAGGAGAGTTCCAAATGTGTGTGGGTAGAATATATATCCCACGGGGATAAAATTGAAAAAAGTTGAAAAAAAATTTTTTTTGGACTTAGTAATTTTTCCGGCGTTCATCAGACTTTCAGATAGCGGAAATGTCAGTGAGCATTCCGATTTCAGCTCCAGAGCGATTCGCCCAATGAGTCCTTGATATTTAGACGTTTTCAGCCAATTTTCTGGATTTTTGAAAATTTCACTTTTTTGTGAAAATATCCACTAAATGAGAGAATAATATGTGTGAGAGTACCCCAGGAGAGTTCCAAATGTGTGTGGGTAGAATATATATCCCACGGGGGTAAAATTGAAAAAAGTTGAAAAAAAATTTTTTTGGGACTTAGTCATTTTTCCGGCGTTTATCAGACTTTCAGATAGGGGAAATGTGAGCGAGCGTTCCGATTTCAGTTCCAGAGCGATTCGCCCAATGAGTCCTTGATATTTAGTCGTTTTCAGCCAATTTTCTGGATTTTTGAAAATTTCACTTTTTTGTGAAAATATCCACTAAATGAGGGAATAATATGTGTGAGGGTACCCCAGGAGAGTTCCAAATGTGTGTGGGTAGAATGTATATCCCACGGGGGTAAAATTGAAAAATGTTGAAAAAAAATTTTTTTTGGACTAAGTCATTTTTCCGGCGTTTATCAGACTTTCAGATAGGGGAAATGTCAGTGAGCGTTCTGATTTCAGTTCCAGAGCGATTCGCCCAATGAGTCCTTGATATTTAGTCATTTTCAGCCAATTTTCAGGATATTTGAAAATTTCACTTTTTTGTGAAAATATCCACTAAATGAGGGAATAATATGTGTGAGGGTATCCCAGGAGAGTTCCAAATGTGTGTGGGTAGAATATATATCCCACGGGGGTAAAATTGAAAAAAGTTGAAAAAAATTTTTTTTGGACTTACTAATTTTTCCGGCGTTCATCAGACTTTCAGATAGGGGAAATGTCAGTGAGCATTCCGATATCAGTTCCAGAGCAATTCGCCCAATGAGTCCTTGATATTTAGTCGTTTTCAGTCAATTTTCTGGATTTTTGAAAATGTCACTTTTTTGTGAAAATATCCACTAAATGAGGGAATAATATGTGTGAGGGTACCCCAGGAGAGTTCCAAATGTGTTTGGGTAGAATATATATCCCACGGGGGTAAAATTGAAAAAAGTTGAAAAAAAATTTTTTTTGGACTTAGTCATTTTTCTGGCGTTTATCAGACTTTCAGATAGGGAAAATGTCAGTGAGCGTTCCGATTTCAGTTCCAGAGCGATTCGCCCAATGAGTCCTTGATATTTAGTCGTTTTCAGCCAATTTTCTGGATTTTTGAAAATTTCACTTTTTTGTGAAAATATCCACTAAATGAGGGAATAATATGTGTGAGGGTACCCCAGGAGAGTTCCAAATGTGTGTGGGTAGAATATATATCCCACGGGGATAAAATTGAAAAAAGTTGAAAAAAAATTTTTTTTGGACTTAGTAATTTTTCCGGCGTTCATCAGACTTTCAGATAGCGGAAATGTCAGTGAGCATTCCGATTTCAGCTCCAGAGCGATTCGCCCAATGAGTCCTTGATATTTAGACGTTTTCAGCCAATTTTCTGGATTTTTGAAAATTTCACTTTTTTGTGAAAATATCCACTAAATGAGAGAATAATATGTGTGAGAGTACCCCAGGAGAGTTCCAAATGTGTGTGGGTAGAATATATATCCCACGGGGGTAAAATTGAAAAAAGTTGAAAAAAAAATTTTTTGGGACTTAGTCATTTTTCCGGCGTTTATCAGACTTTCAGATAGGGGAAATGTGAGCGAGCGTTCCGATTTCAGTTCCAGAGCGATTCGCCCAATGAGTCCTTGATATTTAGTCGTTTTCAGCCAATTTTCTGGATTTTTGAAAATTTCACTTTTTTGTGAAAATATCCACTAAATGAGGGAATAATATGTGTGAGGGTACCCCAGGAGAGTTCCAAATGTGTGTGGGTAGAATATATATCCCACGGGGGTAAAATTGAAAAAAGATGAAAAAAATTTTTTTTGGGACTTAGTCATTTTTCCGGCGTTTATCAGACTTTCAGATAGGGGAAATGTGAGTGAGCGTTCCGATTTCAGTTCCAGAGCGATTCGCCCAATGAGTCCTTGATATTTAGTCGTTTTCGGCCAATTTTCAGGATATTTGAAAATTTCACTTTTTTGTGAAAGTATCCACTAAATGAGGGAATAATATGTGTGAGGGAACCCCAGGAGAGTTCCAAATGTGTGTCGGTAGAATATATATCCCACGGGGATAAAATTGAAAAAAGTTGAAAAAAAAATTTTTTTTGGACTTATTAATTTTTCCGGCGTTTATCAGACTTTCAGATAGGGGAAATGTCAGTGAGCGTTCCGATTTCAGTTCCAGAGCGATTTGCCCATTGAGTGCTTGATATTTAGTCGTTTTCAGCCAATTTTCTGGATTTTTAAAAATTTCACTTTTTTGTGAAAATATCCACTAAATGAGGGAATAATATGTGTGAGGGTACCCCAGGAGAGTTCCAAATGTGTGTGGGTAGAATATATATCCCACGGGGGTAAAATTGAAAAAAGTTGAAAAAAAATTTTTTTGGGACTTAGTCATTTTTCCGGCGTTTATCAGACTTTCAGATAGGGGAAATGTGAGTGAGTGTTCCGATTTCAGTTCCAGAGCGATTCGCCCAATGAGTCCTTGATATTTAGTCGTTTTCAGCCAATTTTCTGGATTTTTGAAAATTTCACTTTTTTGTGAAAATATCCACTAAATGAGGGAATAATATGTGTGAGGGTACCCCAGGAGAGTTCCAAATGTGTGTGGGTAGAATATATATCCCACGGGGATAAAATTGAAAAAAGTTGAAAAAAATTTTTTTTTGGACTTAGTAATTTTTCCGGCGTTCATCAGACTTTCAGATAGCGGAAATGTCAGTGAGCATTCCGATTTCAGTTCCAGAGCGATTCGCCCAATGAGTCCTTGATATTTAGACGTTTTCAGCCAATTTTCTGGATTTTTGAAAATTTCACTTTTTTGTGAAAATATCCACTAAATGAGGGAATAATATGTGTGATGGTACCCCAGGAGAGTTCCAAATGTGTGTGGGTAGAATATATATCCCACGGGGGTAAAATTGAAAAATGTTGAAAAAAAATTTTTTTTGGACTGTCATTTTTCCGGCGTTTATCAGACTTTCAGATAGGGGAAATGTCAGAGAGCGTTCTGATTTCAGTTCCAGAGCGATGCCCCCAATGAGTCCTTGATATTTAGTCATTTTCAGCCAATTTTCAGGATTTTTGAAAATTTCACTTTTTTGTGAAAATATCCACTAAATGAGGGAATAATATGTATGAGGGTATCCCAGGAGAGTTGCAAATGTGTGTGGGTAGAATATATATCCCACGGGGGTAAAATTGAAAAAAGTTGAAAAAAATTTTTTTTTGGACTTACTAATTTTTCCGGCGTTCATCAGACTTTCAGATAGGGGAAATGTCAGTGAGCATTCCGATATCAGTTCCAGAGCAATTCGCCCAATGAGTCCTTGATATTTAGTCGTTTTCAGTCAATTTTCTGGATTTTTGAAAATGTCACTTTTTTGTGAAAATATCCACTAAATGAGGGAATAATATGTGTGAGGGTACCCCAGGAGAGTTCCAAATGTGTGTGGGTAGAATATATATCCCACGGGGGTAAAATTGAAAAATGTTGAAAAAAAATTTTTTTTGGACTAAGTCATTTTTCCGGCGTTTATCAGACTTTCAGATAGGGGAAATGTCAGTGAGCATTCTGATTTCAGTTCCAGAGCGATTCGCCCAATGAGTCCTTGATATTTAGTCATTTTCAGCCAATTTTCAGGATATTTGAAAATTTCACTTTTTTGTGAAAATATCCACTAAATGAGGGAATAATATGTGTGAGGGTATCCCAGGAGAGTTCCAAATGTGTGTGGGTAGAATATATATCCCACGGGGGTAAAATTGAAAAAAGTTGAAAAAAATTTTTTTTTGGACTTACTAATTTTTCCGGCGTTCATCAGACTTTCAGATAGGGGAAATGTCAGTGAGCATTCCGATATCAGTTCCAGAGCAATTCGCCCAATGAGTCCTTGATATTTAGTCGTTTTCAGTCAATTTTCTGGATTTTTGAAAATGTCACTTTTTTGTGAAAATATCCACTAAATGAGGGAATAATATGTGTGAGGGTACCCCAGGAGAGTTCCAAATGTGTGTGGGTAGAATATATATCCCACGGGGGTAAAATTGAAAAAGTTGAAAAAAAATTTTTTGGGACTTAGTCATTTTTCCGGCGTTTATCAGACTTTCAGATAGGGGAAATGTCAGTGAGCGTTCCGATTTCAGTTCCAGAGCGATTCGCCCAATGAGTCCTTGATATTTAGTCGTTTTCAGCCAATTTTCTGGATTTTTGAAAATTTCACTTTTTTGTGAAAATATCCACTAAATGAGGGAATAATATGTATGAGGGTATTCCAGGAGAGTTCCAAATGTGTGTGGGTAGAATATATATCCCACGTGGGTAAAATTGAAAAATGTTGAAAAAAATTTTTTTTTGGACTTACTAATTTTTCTGGCGTTCATCAGACTTTCAGATAGGGGAAATGTCAGTGAGCATTCCGATATCAGTTCCAGAGCAATTCGCCCAATGAGTCCTTGATATTTAGTCGTTTTCAGTCAATTTTCTGGATTTTTGAAAATGTCACTTTTTTGTGAAAATATCCACTAAATGAGGGAATAATATGTGTGAGGGTACCCCAGGAGAGTTCCAAATGTGTGTGGGTAGAATATATATCCCACGGGGGTAAAATTGAAAAAAGTTGAAAAAAATTTTTTTTGGACTTAGTCATTTTTTCGGCGTTTATCAGACTTTCAGATAGGGGAAATGTCAGTGAGCGTTCCGATTTCAGTTCCAGAGCGATTCGCCCAATGAGTCCTTGATATTTAGTCGTTTTCAGCCAATTTTCTGGATTTTTAAAAATTTCACTTTTTTGTGAAAATATCCACTAAATGAGAGAATAATATGTGTGAGGGTACCCCAGGAAAGTTAGAAATGTGTGTGGGTAGAATATATATCCCACGGGGATAAAATTGAAAAAAGTTGAAAAAAATTTTTTTTTTGACTTACTAATTTTTCCGGCGTTCATCAGACTTTCAGATAGGGGAAATGTCAGTGAGCATTCCGATATCAGTTCCAGAGCAATTCGCCCAATGAGTCCTTGATATTTAGTCGTTTTCAGCCAATTTTCTGGATTTTTGAAAATTTCACTTTTTTGTGAAAATATCCACTAAATGAGGGAATAATATGTGTGAGGGTACCCCAGGAGAGTTCTAAATATGTGTGGGTAGAATATATATCCCACGGGGGTAAAATTGAAAAAAGTTGAAAAAAAATTTTTTTTGGACTTAGTCATTTTTCCGGCGTTCATCAGACTTTCAGATAGGGGAAATGTGAGTGAGCGTTCCGATTTCAGTTCCAGAGCGATTCGCCCAATGAGTCCTTGATATTTAGTCGTTTTCAGCCAATTTTCTGGATTTTTGAAAATTTCACTTTTTTGTGAAAATATCCACTAAATGAGGGAATAATATGTATGAGGGTACCCCAGGAGAGTTCCAAATGTGTGTGGGTAGAATATATATCCCACGAGGGTAAAATTGAACAAAGTTTAAAAAAAAATTTTTTTGGACTTAGTCATTTTTCCGGCGTTTATCAGACTTTCAGATAGGGAAAATGTCAGTGAGCGTTCAGATTTCAGTTCCAGAGCGATTCGCCCCATGAGTCCTTGATATTTAGTCGTTTTCAGCCAATTTTCTGGATTTTTGAAAATTTCACTTTTTTGTGAAAATATCCACTAAATGAGGGAATAATATGTGTGAGGGTACCCCAGGAGAGTTCCAAATGTGTGTGGGTAGAATATATATCCCACGAGGGTAAAATTGAAAAAAGTTGAAAAAAACTTTTTTTGGACTTAGTCATTTTTCCGGCGTTTATCAGACTTTCAGATAGGGGAAATGTCAGTGAGCGTTCCGATTTCAGTTCCAGAGCCATTCGCCCAATGAGTCCTTGATATTTAGTCGTTTTCAGCCAATTTTCTGAATTTTTGAAAATTTCACTTTTTTGTGAAAACATCCACTACATGAGGGAATAATATGTGTGGGGGTACCCCAGGAGAGTTCCAAATGTGTGTGGGTAGAATATATATCCCACGGGGGTAAAATTGAAAAAAGTTGAAAAATTTTTTTTTGGGGATTTAGACATTTTTCCGGCGTTTGTCAGACTTTCAGATAGGGGAAATGTCAGTGAGCGTTCTGATTTCAGTTCCAGAGCGATTCGCCCAATGAGTCCTTGATATTTAGTCGTTTTCAGCCAATTTTCAGGATTTTTGAAAATTTCACTTTTTTGTGAAAATATCCACTAAATGAGGGAATAATATGTGTAAGGGTACCCCAGGACAGTTCCAAATGTGTGTGGGTAGAATATATATCCCACGGGGATAAAATTGAAAAAAGTTTAAAAAAAATTTTTTTTGGACTTAGTAATTTTTCCGGCATTTATCAGACTTTCAGATAGGGGAAATGTCAGTGAGCATTCCGATTTCAGTTCCAGAGCGATTCGCCCAATGAGTCCTTGATATTTAGTCGTTTTCAGCCAATTTTCTGGATTTTTAAAAATTTCACTTTTTTGTGAAAATATTCACTAAATGAGGGAATAATATGTGTGAGGGTACCCCAGGAGAGTTCCAAATGTGTGTGGGTAGAATATATATCCCACGGGGGTAAAATTGAAAAAAGTTGAAAAAAAATTTTTTTTGGATTTAGACATTTTTCCGGCGTTTGTCAGACTTTCAGATAGGGGAAATGTCAGTGAGCGTTCCGATTTCAGTTCCAGAGCCATTCGCCCAATGAGTCCTTGATATTTAGTCGTTTTCAGCCAATTTTCAGGATTTTTGAAAATTTCACTTTTTTGTGAAAATATCCACTAAATGAGGGAATAATATGTGTAAGGGTACCCCAGGAGAGTTCCAAATGTGTGTGGGTAGAATATAAATTGCACGGGGATAAAATTGAAAAAAGTTTAAAAAAATTTTTTTTTGGACTTAGACATTTTTCCGACGTTTATCAGACTTTCAGATAGGGGAAATGTCAGTGAGCGTTCCGATTTCAGTTCCAGAGCGATTCGCCCAATGAGTCCTTAATATTTAGTCATTTTCAGCCAATTTCCTGGATTTTTGAAAATTTCACTTTTTTGTGAAAATATCCACTAAATGAGGGAATAATATGTGTGAGGGTACCCCAGGAGAGTTCCAAATGTGTGTGGGTAGAATATATATCCCACGGGGATAAAATTGAAAAAAGTTTAAAAAAAATTTTTTTTGGACTTAGTAATTTTTCCGGCGTTCATCAGACTTTCAGATAGGGGAAATGTCAGTGAGCATTCCGATTTCAGTTCCAGAGCGATTCGCCCAATGAGTCCGTGATATTTAGAAATTTTCAGCCAATTTTCTGGATTTTTGAAAATTTCACTTTTTTGTGAAAATATCCACTAAATGAGAGAATAATATGTGTGAGGGTACCCCAGGAGAGTCCCAAATGTGTGTGGGTAGAATATATATCCCACGGGGGTAAAATTGAAAAAAGTTGAAAAAAATTTTTTTTGGGACTTAGTCATTTTTCCGGCGTTTATCAGACTTTCAGATAGGGAAATGTGAGTGAGCGTTCCGATTTCAGTTCCAGAGCGATTCGCCCAATGAGTCCTTGATATTTAGTCGTTTTCAGCCAATTTTCTGGATTTTTGAAAATTTCACTTTTTTGTGAAAATATCCACTAAATGAGGGAATAATATGTGTGAGGGAACCCCAGGAGAGTTCGAAATGTGTGTGGGTAGAATATATATCCCACGGGGATAAAATTGAAAAAAGTTTAAAAAAAAATTTTTTTTGGACTTAGTAATTTTTCCGGCGTTTATCAGACTTTCAGATAGGGGAAATGTCAGTAAGCGTTCCGATTTCAGTTCCAGATCGATTCGCCCAATGAGTCCTTGATATTTAGTCGTTTTCAGCCAATTTTCTGGATTTTTAAAAATTTCACTTTTTTGTGAAAATATCCACTAAATGAGGGAATAATATGTGTGAGGGTACCCCAGGAGAGTTCCAAATGTGTGTGGGTAGAATATATATCCCACGGGGTAAAATTGAAAAAAGTTTAAAAAAAATTTTTTTTGGACTTAGTCATTTTTCCGGCGTTTATCAGACTTTCAGATAGGGAAAATGTCAGTGAGCTTTCAGATTTCAGTTCCAGAGCGATTCGCCCAATGAGTCCTTGATATTCAGTCGTTTTCAGCCAATTTTCAGGATTTTTGAAAATTTCACTTTTTTGTGAAAATATCCACTAAATGAGGGAATAATATGTGCAAGGGTACCCCAGGAGAGTTCCAAATGTGTGTGGGTAGAATATAAATTCCACGGGGATAAAATTGAAAAAAGTTGAAAAAAATTTTTTTTTGGACTTAGACATTTTTCCGGCGTTTGTCAGACTTTCAGATAGGGGAAATGTCAGTGAGCGTTCTGATTTCAGTTCCAGAGTGGTTCGCCCAATGAGTCCTTGATATTTAGTCGTTTTCAGCCAATTTTCTGGATTTTTAAAAATTTCACTTTTTTGTGAAAATATTCACTAAATGAGGGAATAATATGTGTGAGGGTACCCCAGGAGAGTTCCAAATGTGTGTGGGTAGAATATATATCCCACGGGGGTAAAAGTGAAAAAAGTTGAAAAAAAATTTTTTTGGGACTTAGTCATTTTTCCGGCGTTTATCAGACTTTCAGATAGGGAAATGTGAGTGAGCGTTCCGATTTCAGTTCCAGAGCGATTCGCCCAATAAGTCCTTGATATTTAGTCGTTTTCAGCCAATTTTCTGGATTTTTGAAAATTTCACTTTTTTGTGAAAATATCCACTAAATGAGGGAATAATATGTGTGAGGGTACCCCAGGAGAGTTCCAAATGTGTGTGGGTAGAATATATATCCCACGGGGATAAAATTGAACAAAGTTTAAAAAAAAATTTTTTTGGACTTAGTCATTTTTCCGGCGTTTACCAGACTTTCAGATAGGGAAAATGTCAGTGAGCGTTCAGATTTCAGTTCCAGAGCGATTCGCCCCATGAGTCCTTGATATTTAGTCGTTTTCAGCCAATTTTCTGGATTTTGGAAAATTTCACTTTTTTGTGAAAATATCCACTAAATGAGGGAATAATATGTGTGAGGGTACCCCAGGAGAGTTCCAAATGTGTGTGGGTAGAATATATATCCCACGGGGGTAAAATTGAAAAAAGTTGAAAAAAACTTTTTTTGGACTTAGTCATTTTTCCGGCGTTTATCAGACTTTCAGATAGGGGAAATGTCAGTGAACGTTCCGATTTCAGTTCCAGAGCGATTCGCCCAATGAGTCCTTGGTATTTAGTCGTTTTCAGCCAATTTTCTGAATTTTTGAAAATTTCACTTTTTTGTGAAAACATCCACTAAATGAGGGAATAATATGTGTGAGGGTACCCCAGGAGAGTTCCAAATGTGTGTGGGTAGAATATATATCCCACGGGGGTAAAATTGAAAAAAGTTGAAAAAATATTTTTTTTGGATTTAGACATTTTTCCGGCGTTTGTCAGACTTTCAGATAGGGGAAATGTCAGTGAGCGTTCTGATTTCAGTTCCAGAGCGATTCGCCCAATGAGTCCTTGATATTTAGTCGTTTTCAGCCAATTTTCAGGATTTTTGAAAATTTCACTTTTTTGTGAAAATATCCACTAAATGAGGGAATAATATGTGTAAGGGTACCCCAGGAGAGTTCCAAATGTGTGTGGGTAGAATATAAATTGCACGGGGATAAAATTGAAAAAAGTTTAAAAAAATTTTTTTTTGGACTTAGACATTTTTCCGACGTTTATCAGACTTTCAGATAGGGGAAATGTCAGTGAGCGTTCCGATTTCAGTTCCAGAGCGATTCGCCCAATGAGTCCTTAATATTTAGTCATTTTCAGCCAATTTCCTGGATTTTTGAAAATTTCACTTTTTTGTGAAAATATCCACTAAATGAGGGAATAATATGTGTGAGGGTACCCCAGGAGAGTTCCAAATGTGTGTGGGTAGAATATATATCCCACGGGGATAAAATTGAAAAAAGTTTAAAAAAAATTTTTTTTGGACTTAGTAATTTTTCCGGCGTTCATCAGACTTTCAGATAGGGGAAATGTCAGTGAGCATTCCGATTTCAGTTCCAGAGCGATTCGCCCAATGAGTCCGTGATATTTAGAAATTTTCAGCCAATTTTCTGGATTTTTGAAAATTTCACTTTTTTGTGAAAATATCCACTAAATGAGAGAATAATATGTGTGAGGGTACCCCAGGAGAGTCCCAAATGTGTGTGGGTAGAATATATATCCCACGGGGGTAAAATTGAAAAAAGTTGAAAAAAATTTTTTTTGGGACTTAGTCATTTTTCCGGCGTTTATCAGACTTTCAGATAGGGAAATGTGAGTGAGCGTTCCGATTTCAGTTCCAGAGCGATTCGCCCAATGAGTCCTTGATATTTAGTCGTTTTCAGCCAATTTTCTGGATTTTTGAAAATTTCACTTTTTTGTGAAAATATCCACTAAATGAGGGAATAATATGTGTGAGGGTACCCCAGGAGAGTTCCAAATGTGTGTGGGTAGAATATATATCCCACGGGGGTAAAAGTGAAAAAAGTTGAAAAAAAATTTTTTTGGGACTTAGTCATTTTTCCGGCGTTTATCAGACTTTCAGATAGGGAAATGTGAGTGAGCGTTCCGATTTCAGTTCCAGAGCGATTCGCCCAATAAGTCCTTGATATTTAGTCGTTTTCAGCCAATTTTCTGGATTTTTGAAAATTTCACTTTTTTGTGAAAATATCCACTAAATGAGGGAATAATATGTGTGAGGGTACCCCAGGAGAGTTCCAAATGTGTGTGGGTAGAATATATATCCCACGGGGGTAAAATTGAAAAAAGTTGAAAAAAAATTTTTTTTGGACTTAGTCATTTTTCCGGCGTTCATCAGACTTTCAGATAGGGGAAATGTGAGTGAGCGTTCCGATTTCAGTTCCAGAGCGATTCGCCCAATGAGTCCTTGATATTTAGTCGTTTTCAGCCGATTTTCTGGATTTTTGAAAATTTCACTTTTTTGTGAAAATATCCACTAAATGAGGGAATAATATGTATGAGGGTACCCCAGGAGAGTTCCAAATGTGTGTGGGTAGAATATATATCCCACGAGGGTAAAATTGAACAAAGTTTAAAAAAAAATTTTTTTGGACTTAGTCATTTTTCCGGCGTTTACCAGACTTTCAGATAGGGAAAATGTCAGTGAGCGTTCAGATTTCAGTTCCAGAGCGATTCGCCCCATGAGTCCTTGATATTTAGTCGTTTTCAGCCAATTTTCTGGATTTTGGAAAATTTCACTTTTTTGTGAAAATATCCACTAAATGAGGGAATAATATGTGTGAGGGTACCCCAGGAGAGTTCCAAATGTGTGTGGGTAGAATATATATCCCACGGGGGTAAAATTGAAAAAAGTTGAAAAAAACTTTTTTTGGACTTAGTCATTTTTCCGGCGTTTATCAGACTTTCAGATAGGGGAAATGTCAGTGAACGTTCCGATTTCAGTTCCAGAGCCATTCGCCCAATGAGTCCTTGGTATTTAGTCGTTTTCAGCCAATTTTCTGAATTTTTGAAAATTTCACTTTTTTGTGAAAACATCCACTAAATGAGGGAATAATATGTGTGAGGGTACCCCAGGAGAGTTCCAAATGTGTGTGGGTAGAATATATATCCCACGGGGGTAAAATTGAAAAAAGTTGAAAAAATATTTTTTTTGGATTTAGACATTTTTCCGGCGTTTGTCAGACTTTCAGATAGGGGAAATGTCAGTGAGCGTTCTGATTTCAGTTCCAGAGCGATTCGCCCAATGAGTCCTTGATATTTAGTCGTTTTCAGCCAATTTTCTGGATTTTTGAAAATTTCACTTTTTTGTGAAAATATCCACTAAATGAGGGAATAATATGTGTGAGGGTACCCCAGGAGAGTTCCAAATGTGTGTGGGTAGAATATATATCCCACGGGGGTAAAATTTAAAAAAGTTGAAAAAAACTTTTTTTGGACTTAGTCATTTTTCCGGCGTTTATCAGACTTTCAGATAGGGGAAATGTCAGTGAGCGTTCCGATTTCAGTTCCAGAGCCATTCGCCCAATGAGTCCTTGATATTTAGTCGTTTTCAGCCAATTTTCTGAATTTTTGAAAATTTCACTTTTTTGTGAAAACATCCACTAAATGAGGGAATAATATGTGTGAGGGTACCCCAGGAGAGTTCCAAATGTGTGTGGGTAGAATATATATCCCACGGGGGTAAAATTGAAAAAAGTTGAAAAAATTTTTTTTGGGGATTTAGACATTTTTCCGGCGTTTGTCAGACTTTCAGATAGGGGAAATGTCAGTGAGCGTTCTGATTTCAGTTCCAGAGCGATTCGCCCAATGAGTCCTTGATATTTAGTCGTTTTGAGCCAATTTTCAGGATTTTTGAAAATTTCACTTTTTTGTGAAAATATTCACTAAATGAGGGAATAATATGTGTGAGGGTACCCCAGGAGAGTTCCAAATGTGTGTGGGTAGAATATATATCCCACGGGGGTAAAATTGAAAAAAGTTGAAAAAATTTTTTTGGGGGACTTAGTCATTTTTCCGGCGTTTATCAGACTTTCAGATAGGGAAATGTGAGTGAGCGTTCCGATTTCAGTTCCAGAGCGATTCGCCCAATGAGTCCTTGATATTTAGTCGTTTTCAGCCAATTTTCTGGATTTTTGAAAATTTCACTTTTTTGTGAAAATATCCACTAAATGAGGGAATAATATGTGTGAGGGTACCCCAGGAGAGTTCCAAATGTGTGTGGGTAGAATATATATCCCACGGGGATAAAATTTAAAAAAGTTGAAAAAAATTTTTTTTTGGACTTAGTAATTTTTCCGGCGTTCATCAGACTTTCAGATAGGGGAAATGTCAGTGAGCATTCCGATTTCAGTTCCAGAGCATTTCGCCCAATGAGTCCTTGATATTTAGTCGTTTTCAGCCAATTTTCAGGATTTTTGAAAATTTCACTTTTTTGTGAAAATATCCACTAAATGAGGGAATAATATGTGTAAGGGTACCCCAGGAGAGTTCCAAATGTGTGTGGGTAGAATATATATCCCACGGGGTAAAATTGAAAAAAGTTTAAAAAAAAATTTTTTTGGACTTAGTCATTTTTCCGGCGTTTAACAGACTTTCAGATAGGGAAAATGTCAGTGAGCTTTCAGATTTCAGTTCCAGAGCGATTCGCCCAATGAGTCCTTGATATTCAGTCGTTTTCAGCCAATTTTCAGGATTTTTGAAAATTTCACTTTTTTGTGAAAATATCCACTAAATGAGGGAATAATATGTGTGAGGGAACCCCAGGAGAGTTCAAAATGTGTGTGGGTAGAATATATATCCCACGGGGATAAAATTGAAAAAAGTTTAAAAAAAAATTTTTTTTGGACTTAGTAATTTTTCCGGCGTTTATCAGACTTTCAGATAGGGGAAATGTCAGTAAGCGTTCCGATTTCAGTTCCAGAGCGATTCGCCCAATGAGTCCTTGATATTTAGTCGTTTTCAGCCAATTTTCTGGATTTTTGAAAATTTCACTTTTTTGTGAAAATATCCACTAAATGAGGGAATAATATGTGTGAGGGTACCCCAGGAGAGTTCCAAATGTGTGTGGGTATAATATAAATTCCACGGGGATAAAATTGAAAAAAGTTGAAAAAAATTTTTTTTTGGACTTACACATTTTTCCGGCGTTTGTCAGACTTTCAGATAGGGGAAATGTCAGTGAGCGTTCTGATTTCAGTTCCAGAGTGGTTCGCCCAATGAGTCCTTGATATTTAGTCGTTTTCAGCCAATTTTCTGGATTTTTAAAAATTTCACTTTTTTGTGAAAATATTCACTAAATGAGGGAATAATATGTGTGAGGGTACCCCAGGAGAGTTCCAAATGTGTGTGGGTAGAATATATATCCCACGGGGGTAAAATTGAAAAAAGTTGAAAAAAAATTTTTTTGGGACTTAGTCATTTTTCCGGCGTTTATCAGACTTTCAGATAGGGAAATGTGAGTGAGCGTTCCGATTTCAGTTCCAGAGCGATTCGCCCAATGAGTCCTTGATATTTAGTCGTTTTCAGCCAATTTTCTGGATTTTTGAAAATTTCACTTTTTTGTGAAAATATCCACTAAATGAGGGAATAATATGTGTGAGGGTACCCCAGGAGAGTTCCAAATGTGTGTGGGTAGAATATATATCCCACGGGGATAAAATTGAAAAAAGTTTTAAAAAAATTTTTTTTGGACTTAGTAATTTTTCCGGCGTTCATCAGACTTTCAGATAGGGGAAATGTCAGTGAGCATTCCGATTTCAGTTCCAGAGCGATTCGCCCAATGAGTCCTTGATATTTAGTCGTTTTCAGCCAATTTTCTGGATTTTTGAAAATTTCACTTTTTTGTGAAAATATCCACTAAATGAGGGAATAATATGTGTAAGGGTACCCCAGGAGAGTTCCAAATGTGTGTGGGTAGAATATAAATTCCACGGGGATAAAATTGAAAAAAGTTGAAAAAAAATTTTTTTTGGACTTAGACATTTTTCCGGCGTTTGTCAGACTTTCAGATAGGGGAAATGTCAGTGAGCGTTCTGATTTCAGTTCCAGAGTGGTTCGCCCAATGAGTCCTTGATATTTAGTCGTTTTCAGCCAATTTTCTGGATTTTTAAAATTTCACTTTTTTGTGAAAATATTCACTAAATGAGGGAATAATATGTGTGAGGGTACCCCAGGAGAGTTCCAAATGTGTGTGGGTAGAATATATATCCCACGGGGGTAAAATTGAAAAAAGTTGAAAAAAAATTTTTTTGGGACTTAGTCATTTTTCCGGCGTTTATCAGACTTTCAGATAGGGGAAATGTCAGTGAGCGTTCCGATTTCAGTTCCAGAGCGATTCGCCCAATGAGTCCTTAATATTTAGTCGTTTTCAGCCAATTTTCTGGATTTTTAAAAATTTCACTTTTTTGTGAAAATATCCACTAAATGAGGGAATAATATGTGTGAGGGTACCCCAGGAGAGTTCCAAATGTGTGTGGGTAGAATATATATCCCACGGGGTAAAATTGAAAAAAGTTTAAAAAAAAATTTTTTTGGACTTAGTCATTTTTCCGGCGTTTAACAGACTTTCAGATAGGGAAAATGTCAGTGAGCTTTCAGATTTCAGTTCCAGAGCGATTCGCCCAATGAGTCCTTGATATTCAGTCGTTTTCAGCCAATTTTCAGGATTTTTGAAAATTTCACTTTTTTGTGAAAATATCCACTAAATGAGGGAATAATATGTGTAAGGGTACCCCAGGAGAGTTCCAAATGTGTGTGGGTAGAATATAAATTCCACGGGGATAAAATTGAAAAAAGTTGAAAAAAATTTTTTTTTGGACTTAGACATTTTTCCGGCGTTTGTCAGACTTTCAGATAGGGGAAATGTCAGTGAGCGTACTGATTTCAGTTCCAGAGTGGTTCGCCCAATGAGTCCTTGATATTTAGTCGTTTTCAGCCAATTTTCTGGATTTTTAAAAATTTCACTTTTTTGTGAAAATATTCACTAAATGAGGGAATAATATGTGTGAGGGTACCCCAGGAGAGTTCCAAATGTGTGTGGGTAGAATATAAATTCCACGGGGATAAAATTGAAAAAAGTTGAAAAAAATTTTTTTTTGGACTTACACATTTTTCCGGCGTTTGTCAGACTTTCAGATAGGGGAAATGTCAGTGAGCGTTCTGATTTCAGTTCCAGAGTGGTTCGCCCAATGAGTCCTTGATATTTAGTCGTTTTCAGCCAATTTTCTGGATTTTTAAAAATTTCACTTTTTTGTGAAAATATTCACTAAATGAGGGAATAAAATGTGTGAGGGTACCCCAGGAGAGTTCCAAATGTGTGTGGGTAGAATATATATCCCACGGGGGTAAAATTGAAAAAAGTTGAAAAAAAATTTTTTTGGGACTTAGTCATTTTTCCGGCGTTTATCAGACTTTCAGATAGGGAAATGTGAGTGAGCGTTCCGATTTCAGTTCCAGAGCGATTCGCCCAATGAGTCCTTGATATTTAGTCGTTTTCAGCCAATTTTCTGGATTTTTGAAAATTTCACTTTTTTGTGAAAATATCCACTAAATGAGGGAATAATATGTGTGAGGGTACCCCAGGAGAGTTCCAAATGTGTGTGGGTAGAATATATATCCCACGGGGATAAAATTGAAAAAAGTTTAAAAAAAAATTTTTTTTGGACTTAGTAATTTTTCCGGCGTTTATCAGACTTTCAGATAGTGGAAATGTCAGTAAGCGTTCCGATTTCAGTTCCAGAGCGATTGGCCCAATGAGTCCTTGATATTTAGTCGTTTTCAGCCAATTTTCTGGATTTTTAAAAATTTCACTTTTTTGTGAAAATATCCACTAAATGAGGGAATAATATGTGTGAGGGTACCCCAGGAGAGTTCCAAATGTGTGTGGGTAGAATATAAATTCCACGGGGATAAAATTGAAAAAAGTTGAAAAAAATTTTTTTTTGGACTTAGTAATTTTTCCGGCGTTTATCAGACTTTCAGATAGGGGAAATGTCAGTAAGCGTTCCGATTTCAGTTCCAGAGCGATTCGCCCAATGAGTCCTTGATATTTAGTCGTTTTCAGCCAATTTTCTGGATTTTTAAAAATTTCACTTTTTTGTGAAAATATTCACTAAATGAGGGAATAAAATGTGTGAGGGTACCCCAGGAGAGTTCCAAATGTGTGTGGGTAGAATATATATCCCACGGGGGTAAAATTGAAAAAAGTTGAAAAAAAATTTTTTTGGGACTTAGTCATTTTTCCGGCGTTTATCAGACTTTCAGATAGGGAAATGTGAGTGAGCGTTCCGATTTCAGTTCCAGAGCGATTCGCCCAATGAGTCCTTGATATTTAGTCGTTTTCAGCCAATTTTCTGGATTTTTGAAAATTTCACTTTTTTGTGAAAATATCCACTAAATGAGGGAATAATATGTGTGAGGGTACCCCAGGAGAGTTCCAAATGTGTGTGGGTAGAATATATATCCCACGGGGATAAAATTGAAAAAAGTTTTAAAAAAATTTTTTTTGGACTTAGTAATTTTTCCGGCGTTCATCAGACTTTCAGATAGGGGAAATGTCAGTGAGCGTTCCGATTTCAGTTCCAGAGCGATTCGCCCAATGAGTCCTTGATATTTAGTAATTTTCAGCCAATTTTCTGGATTTTTGAAAATTTCACTTTTTTGTGAAAATATCCACTAAATGAGGGAATAATATGTGTAAGGGTACCCCAGGAGAGTTCCAAATGTGTGTGGGTAGAATATAAATTCCACGGGGATAAAATTGAAAAAAGTTGAAAAAAATTTTTTTTTGGACTTAGACATTTTTGCGGCGTTTGTCAGACTTTCAGATAGGGGAAATGTCAGTGAGCGTTCTGATTTCAGTTCCAGAGTGGTTCGCCCAATGAGTCCTTGATATTTAGTCGTTTTCAGCCAATTTTCTGGATTTTTAAAAATTTCACTTTTTTGTGAAAATATTCACTAAATGAGGGAATAATATGTGTGAGGGTACCCCAGGAGAGTTCCAAATGTGTGTGGGTAGAATATATATCCCACGGGGGTAAAATTGAAAAAAGTTGAAAAAAAATTTTTTGGGGACTTAGTCATTTTTCCGGCGTTTATCTGACTTTCAGATAGGGGAAATGTCAGTGAGCGTTCCGATTTCAGTTCCAGAGCGATTCGCCCAATGAGTCCTTAATATTTAGTCGTTTTCAGCCAATTTTCTGGATTTTTAAAAATTTCACTTTTTTGTGAAAATATCCACTAAATGAGGGAATAATATGTGTGAGGGTACCCCAGGAGAGTTCCAAATGTGTGTGGGTAGAATATATATCCCACGGGGTAAAATTGAAAAAAGTTTAAAAAAAATTTTTTTTCGACTTAGTCATTTTTCCGGCGTTTAACAGACTTTCAGATAGGGAAAATGTCAGTGAGCTTTCAGATTTCAGTTCCAGAGCGATTCGCCCAATGAGTCCTTGATATTCAGTCGTTTTCAGCCAATTTTCAGGATTTTTGAAAATTTCACTTTTTTGTGAAAATATCCACTAAATGAGGGAATAATATGTGTAAGGGTACCCCAGGAGAGTTCCAAATGTGTGTGGGTAGAATATAAATTCCACGGGGATAAAATTGAAAAAAGTTGAAAAAAATTTTTTTTTGGACTTAGACATTTTTCCGGCGTTTGTCAGACTTTCAGATAGGGGAAATGTCAGTGAGCGTACTGATTTCAGTTCCAGAGTGGTTCGCCCAATGAGTCCTTGATATTTAGTCGTTTTCAGCCAATTTTCTGGATTTTTAAAAATTTCACTTTTTTGTGAAAATATTCACTAAATGAGGGAATAATATGTGTGAGGGTACCCCAGGAGAGTTCCAAATGTGTGTGGGTAGAATATAAATTCCACGGGGATAAAATTGAAAAAAGTTGAAAAAAAATTTTTTTGGGACTTAGTCATTTTTCCGGCGTTTATCAGACTTTCAGATAGGGAAATGTGAGTGAGCGTTCCGATTTCAGTTCCAGAGCGATTCGCCCAATGAGTCCTTGATATTTAGTCGTTTTCAGCCAATTTTCTGGATTTTTGAAAATTTCACTTTTTTGTGAAAATATCCACTAAATGAGGGAATAATATGTGTGAGGGTACCCCAGGAGAGTTCCAAATGTGTGTGGGTAGAATATATATCCCACGGGGATAAAATTGAAAAAAGTTTAAAAAAAAATTTTTTTTGGACTTAGTAATTTTTCCGGCGTTTATCAGACTTTCAGATAGGGGAAATGTCAGTAAGCGTTCCGATTTCAGTTCCAGAGCGATTGGCCCAATGAGTCCTTGATATTTAGTCGTTTTCAGCCAATTTTCTGGATTTTTAAAAATTTCACTTTTTTGTGAAAATATCCACTAAATGAGGGAATAATATGTGTGAGGGTACCCCAGGAGAGTTCCAAATGTGTGTGGGTAGAATATAAATTCCACGGGGATAAAATTGAAAAAAGTTGAAAAAAATTTTTTTTTGGACTTAGTAATTTTTCCGGCGTTTATCAGACTTTCAGATAGGGGAAATGTCAGTAAGCGTTCCGATTTCAGTTCCAGAGCGATTCGCCCAATGAGTCCTTGATATTTAGTCGTTTTCAGCCAATTTTCTGGATTTTTAAAAATTTCACTTTTTTGTGAAAATATTCACTAAATGAGGGAATAAAATGTGTGAGGGTACCCCAGGAGAGTTCCAAATGTGTGTGGGTAGAATATATATCCCACGGGGGTAAAATTGAAAAAAGTTGAAAAAAAATTTTTTTGGGACTTAGTAATTTTTCCGGCGTTTATCAGACTTTCAGATAGGGAAATGTGAGTGAGCGTTCCGATTTCAGTTCCAGAGCGATTCGCCCAATGAGTCCTTGATATTTAGTCGTTTTCAGCCAATTTTCTGGATTTTTGAAAATTTCACTTTTTTGTGAAAATATCCACTAAATGAGGGAATAATATGTGTGAGAGTACCCCAGGAGAGTTCCAAATGTGTGTGGGTAGAATATATATCCCACGGGAATAAAATTGAAAAAAGTTTTAAAAAAATTTTTTTTGGACTTAGTAATTTTTCCGGCGTTCATCAGACTTTCAGATAGGGGAAATGTCAGTGAGCATTCCGATTTCAGTTCCAGAGCGATTCGCCCAATGAGTCCTTGATATTTAGTAATTTTCAGCCAATTTTCTGGATTTTTGAAAATTTCACTTCTTTGTGAAAATATCCACTAAATGAGGGAATAATATGTGTAAGGGTACCCCAGGAGAGTTCCAAATGTGTGTGGGTAGAATATAAATTCCACGGGGATAAAATTGAAAAAAGTTGAAAAAAATTTTTTTTTGGACTTAGACATTTTTCCGGCGTTTGTCAGACTTTCAGATAGGGGAAATGTCAGTGAGCGTTCTGATTTCAGTTCCAGAGTGGTTCGCCCAATGAGTCCTTGATATTTAGTCGTTTTCAGCCAATTTTCTGGATTTTTAAAAATTTCACTTTTTTGTGAAAATATTCACTAAATGAGGGAATAATATGTGTGAGGGTACCCCAGGAGAGTTCCAAATGTGTGTGGGTAGAATATATATCCCACGGGGGTAAAATTGAAAAAAGTTGAAAAAAAATTTTTTTGGGACTTAGTCATTTTTCCGGCGTTTATCAGACTTTCAGATAGGGGAAATGTCAGTGAGCGTTCCGATTTCAGTTCCAGAGCGATTCGCCCAATGAGTCCTTAATATTTAGTCGTTTTCAGCCAATTTTCTGGATTTTTAAAAATTTCACTTTTTTGTGAAAATATCCACTAAATGAGGGAATAATATGTGTGAGGGTACCCCAGGAGAGTTCCAAATGTGTGTGGGTAGAATATATATCCCACGGGGTAAAATTGAAAAAAGTTTAAAAAAAAATTTTTTTGGACTTAGTCATTTTTCCGGCGTTTAACAGACTTTCAGATAGGGGAAATGTCAGTGAGCGTTCCGATTTCAGTTCCAGAGCGATTCGCCCAATGAGTCCTTAATATTTAGTCGTTTTCAGCCAATTTTCTGGATTTTTAAAAATTTCACTTTTTTGTGAAAATATCCACTAAATGAGGGAATAATATGTTTGAGGGTACCCCAGGAGAGTTCCAAATGTGTGTGGGTAGAATATATATCCCACGGGGTAAAATTGAAAAAAGTTTAAAAAAAAATTTTTTTGGACTTAGTCATTTTTCCGGCGTTTAACAGACTTTCAGATAGGGAAAATGTCAGTGAGCTTTCAGATTTCAGTTCCAGAGCGATTCGCCCAATGAGTCCTTGATATTCAGTCGTTTTCAGCCAATTTTCAGGATTTTTGAAAATTTCACTTTTTTGTGAAAATATCCACTAAATGAGGGAATAATATGTGTAAGGGTACCCCAGGAGAGTTCCAAATGTGTGTGGGTAGAATATAAATTCCACGGGGATAAAATTGAAAAAAGTTGAAAAAAATTTTTTTTTGGACTTACACATTTTTCCGGCGTTTGTCAGACTTTCAGATAGGGGAAATGTCAGTGAGCGTACTGATTTCAGTTCCAGAGTGGTTCGCCCAATGAGTCCTTGATATTTAGTCGTTTTCAGCCAATTTTCTGGATTTTTAAAAATTTCACTTTTTTGTGAAAATATTCACTAAATGAGGGAATAATATGTGTGAGGGTACCCCAGGAGAGTTCCAAATGTGTGTGGGTAGAATATAAATTCCACGGGGATAAAATTGAAAAAAGTTGAAAAAAATTTTTTTTTGGACTTACACATTTTTCCGGCGTTTGTCAGACTTTCAGATAGGGTAAATGTCAGTGAGCGTTCTGATTTCAGTTCCAGAGTGGTTCGCCCAATGAGTTTTTGATATTTAGTCGTTTTCAGCCAATTTTCTGGATTTTTAAAAATTTCACTTTTTTGTGAAAATATTCACTAAATGAGGGAATAAAATGTGTGAGGGTACCCCAGGAGAGTTCCAAATGTGTGTGGGTAGAATATATATCCCACGGGGATAAAATTGAAAAAAGTTTAAAAAAAAATTTTTTTTGGACTTAGTAATTTTTCCGGCGTTTATCAGACTTTCAGATAGGGGAAATGTCAGTAAGCGTTCCGATTTCAGTTCCAGAGCGATTGGCCCAATGAGTCCTTGATATTTAGTCGTTTTCAGCCAATTTTCTGGATTTTTAAAAATTTCACTTTTTTGTGAAAATATCCACTAAATGAGGGAATAATATGTGTGAGGGTACCCCAGGAGAGTTCCAAATGTGTGTGGGTAGAATATATATCCCACGGGGGTAAAATTGAAAAAAGTTGAAAAAAAATTTTTTTGGGACTTAGTCATTTTTCCGGCGTTTATCAGACTTTCAGATAGGGAAATGTGAGTGAGCGTTCCGATTTCAGTTCCAGAGCGATTCGCCCAATGAGTCCTTGATATTTAGTCGTTTTCAGCCAATTTTCTGGATTTTTGAAAATTTCACTTTTTTGTGAAAATATCCACTAAATGAGGGAATAATATGTGTGAGGGTACCCCAGGAGAGTTCCAAATGTGTGTGGGTAGAATATATATCCCACGGGGATAAAATTGAAAAAAGTTTTAAAAAAATTTTTTTTGGACTTAGTAATTTTTCCGGCGTTCATCAGACTTTCAGATAGGGGAAATGTCAGTGAGCATTCCGATTTCAGTTCCAGAGCGATTCGCCCAATGAGTCCTTGATATTTAGTAATTTTCAGCCAATTTTCTGGATTTTTGAAAATTTCACTTTTTTGTGAAAATATCCACTAAATGAGGGAATAATATGTGTGAGGGTACCCCAGGAGAGTTCCAAATGTGTGTGGGTAGAATATAAATTCCACGGGGATAAAATTGAAAAAAGTTGAAAAAAATTTTTTTTTGGACTTAGACATTTTTCCGGCGTTTGTCAGACTTTCAGATAGGGGAAATGTCAGTGAGCGTTCTGATTTCAGTTCCAGAGTGGTTCGCCCAATGAGTCCTTGATATTTAGTCGTTTTCAGCCAATTTTCTGGATTTTTAAAAATTTCACTTTTTTGTGAAAATATTCACTAAATGAGGGAATAATATGTGTGAGGGTACCCCAGGAGAGTTCCAAATGTGTGTGGGTAGAATATAAATTCCACGGGGATAAAATTGAAAAAAGTTGAAAAAAATTTTTTTTTGGACTTACACATTTTTCCGGCGTTTGTCAGACTTTCAGATAGGGGAAATGTCAGTGAGCGTTCTGATTTCAGTTCCAGAGTGGTTCGCCCAATGAGTCCTTGATATTTAGTCGTTTTCAGCCAATTTTCTGGATTTTTGAAAATTTCACTTTTTTGTGAAAATATCCACTAAATGAGGGAATAATATGTGTGAGGGTACCCCAGGAGAGTTCCAAATGTGTGTGGGTAGAATATATATCCCACGGGGATAAAATTGAAAAAAGTTTTAAAAAAATTTTTTTTGGACTTAGTAATTTTTCCGGCGTTCATCAGACTTTCAGATAGGGGAAATGTCAGTGAGCATTCCGATTTCAGTTCCAGAGCGATTCGCCCAATGAGTCCTTGATATTTAGTAATTTTCAGCCAATTTTCTGGATTTTTGAAAATTTCACTTTTTTGTGAAAATATCCACTAAATGAGGGAATAATATGTGTGAGGGTACCCCAGGAGAGTTCCAAATGTGTGTGGGTAGAATATATATCCCACGGGGGTAAAATTGAAAAAAGTTGAAAAAAAATTTTTTTGGGACTTAGTCATTTTTCCGGCGTTCATCAGACTTTCAGATAGGGGAAATGTCAGTGAGCGTTCCGATTTCAGTTCCAGAGCGATTCGCCCAATGAGTCCTTAATATTTAGTCGTTTTCAGCCAATTTTCAGGATTTTTGAAAATTTCACTTTTTTGTGAAAATATCCACTAAATGAGGGAATAATATGTGTAAGGGTACCCCAGGAGAGTTCCCAATGTGTGTGGGTAGAATATAAATTCCACGGGGATAAAATTGAAAAAAGTTGAAAAAAATTTTTTTTTGGACTTACACATTTTTCCGGCGTTTGTCAGACTTTCAGATAGGGGAAATGTCAGTGAGCGTACTGATTTCAGTTCCAGAGTGGTTCGCCCAATGAGTCCTTGATATTTAGTCGTTTTCAGCCAATTTTCTGGATTTTTAAAAATTTCACTTTTTTGTGAAAATATTCACTAAATGAGGGAATAATATGTGTGAGGGTACCCCAGGAGAGTTCCAAATGTGTGTGGGTAGAATATAAATTCCACGGGGATAAAATTGAAAAAAGTTGAAAAAAATTTTTTTTTGGACTTACACATTTTTCCGGCGTTTGTCAGACTTTCAGATAGGGTAAATGTCAGTGAGCGTTCTGATTTCAGTTCCAGAGTGGTTCGCCCAATGAGTCCTTGATATTTAGTCGTTTTCAGCCAATTTTCTGGATTTTTAAAAATTTCACTTTTTTGTGAAAATATTCACTAAATGAGGGAATAAAATGTGTGAGGGTACCCCAGGAGAGTTCCAAATGTGTGTGGGTAGAATATATATCCCACGGGGGTAAAATTGAAAAAAGTTGAAAAAAAATTTTTTTGGGACTTAGTCATTTTTCCGGCGTTTATCAGACTTTCAGATAGGGAAATGTGAGTGAGCGTTCCGATTTCAGTTCCAGAGCGATTCGCCCAATGAGTCCTTGATATTTAGTCGTTTTCAGCCAATTTTCTGGATTTTTGAAAATTTCACTTTTTTGTGAAAATATCCACTAAATGAGGGAATAATATGTGTGAGGGTACCCCAGGAGAGTTCCAAATGTGTGTGGGTAGAATATATATCCCACGGGGATAAAATTGAAAAAAGTTTAAAAAAAAATTTTTTTTGGACTTAGTAATTTTTCCGGCGTTTATCAGACTTTCAGATAGGGGAAATGTCAGTAAGCGTTCCGATTTCAGTTCCAGAGCGATTGGCCCAATGAGTTCTTGATATTTAGTCGTTTTCAGCCAATTTTCTGGATTTTTAAAAATTTCACTTTTTTGTGAAAATATCCACTAAATGAGGGAATAATATGTGTGAGGGTACCCCAGGAGAGTTCCAAATGTGTGTGGGTAGAATATAAATTCCACGGGGATAAAATTGAAAAAAGTTGAAAAAAATTTTTTTTTGGACTTAGTAATTTTTCCGGCGTTTATCAGACTTTCAGATAGGGGAAATGTCAGTAAGCGTTCCGATTTCAGTTCCAGAGCGATTCGCCCAATGAGTCCTTGATATTTAGTCGTTTTCAGCCAATTTTCTGGATTTTTAAAAATTTCACTTTTTTGTGAAAATATTCACTAAATGAGGGAATAAAATGTGTGAGGGTACCCCAGGAGAGTTCCAAATGTGTGTGGGTAGAATATATATCCCACGGGGGTAAAATTGAAAAAAGTTGAAAAAAAATTTTTTTGGGACTTAGTCATTTTTCCGGCATTTATCAGACTTTCAGATAGGGAAATGTGAGTGAGCGTTCCGATTTCAGTTCCAGAGCGATTCGCCCAATGAGTCCTTGATATTTAGTCGTTTTCAGCCAATTTTCTGGATTTTTGAAAATTTCACTTTTTTGTGAAAATATCCACTAAATGAGGGAATAATATGTGTGAGGGTACCCCAGGAGAGTTCCAAATGTGTGTGGGTAGAATATATATCCCACGGGGATAAAATTGAAAAAAGTTTTAAAAAAATTTTTTTTGGACTTAGTAATTTTTCCGGCGTTCATCAGACTTTCAGATAGGGGAAATGTCAGTGAGCATTCCGATTTCAGTTCCAGAGCGATTCGCCCAATGAGTCCTTGATATTTAGTAATTTTCAGCCAATTTTCTGGATTTTTGAAAATTTCACTTTTTTGTGAAAATATCCACTAAATGAGGGAATAATATGTGTAAGGGTACCCCAGGAGAGTTCCAAATGTGTGTGGGTAGAATATAAATTCCACGGGGATAAAATTGAAAAAAGTTGAAAAAAATTTTTTTTTGGACTTAGACATTTTTCCGGCGTTTGTCAGACTTTCAGATAGGGGAAATGTCAGTGAGCGTTCTGATTTCAGTTCCAGAGTGGTTCGCCCAATGAGTCCTTGATATTTAGTCGTTTTCAGACAATTTTCTGGATTTTTAAAAATTTCACTTTTTTGTGAAAATATTCACTAAATGAGGGAATAATATGTGTGAGGGTACCCCAGGAGAGTTCCAAATGTGTGTGGGTAGAATATAAATTCCACGGGGATAAAATTGAAAAAAGTTGAAAAAAATTTTTTTTTGGACTTACACATTTTTCCGGCGTTTGTCAGACTTTCAGATAGGGGAAATGTCAGTGAGCGTTCTGATTTCAGTTCCAGAGTGGTTCGCCCAATGAGTCCTTGATATTTAGTAGTTTTCAGCCAATTTTCTGGATTTTTGAAAATTTCACTTTTTTGTGAAAATATCCACTAAATGAGGGAATAATATGTGTGAGGGTACCCCAGGAGAGTTCCAAATGTGTGTGGGTAGAATATATATCCCACGGGGATAAAATTGAAAAAAGTTTTAAAAAAAATTTTTTTGGACTTAGTAATTTTTCCGGCGTTCATCAGACTTTCAGATAGGGGAAATGTCAGTGAGCATTCCGATTTCAGTTCCAGAGCGATTCGCCCAATGAGTCCTTAATATTTAGTCGTTTTCAGCCAATTTTCTGGATTTTTAAAAATTTCACTTTTTTGTGAAAATATCCACTAAATGAGGGAATAATATGTGTGAGGGTACCCCAGGAGAGTTCCAAATGTGTGTGGGTAGAATATATATCCCACGGGGTAAAATTGAAAAAAGTTTAAAAAAAAATTTTTTTGGACTTAGTCATTTTTCCGGCGTTTAACAGACTTTCAGATAGGGAAATGTCAGTGAGCTTTCAGATTTCAGTTCCAGAGCGATTCGCCCAATGAGTCCTTGATATTCAGTCGTTTTCAGCCAATTTTCAGGATTTTTGAAAATTTCACTTTTTTGTGAAAATATCCACTAAATGAGGGAATAATATGTGTAAGGGTACCCCAGGAGAGTTCCAAATGTGTGTGGGTAGAATATAAATTCCACGGGGATAAAATTGAAAAAAGTTGAAAAAAATTTTTTTTTGGACTTAGACATTTTTCCGGCGTTTGTCAGACTTTCAGATAGGGGAAATGTCAGTGAGCGTTCTGATTTCAGTTCCAGAGTGGTTCGCCCAATGAGTCCTTGATATTTAGTCGTTTTCAGCCAATTTTCTGGATTTTTAAAAATTTCACTTTTTTGTGAAAATATTCACTAAATGAGGGAATAAAATGTGTGAGGGTACCCCAGGAGAGTTCCAAATGTGTGTGGGTAGAATATATATCCCACGGGGGTAAAATTGAAAAAAGTTGAAAAAAAATTTTTTGGGGACTTAGTCATTTTTCCGGCGTTTATCAGACTTTCAGATAGGGAAATGTGAGTGAGCGTTCCGATTTCAGTTCCAGAGCGATTCGCCCAATGAGTCCTTGATATTTAGTCGTTTTCAGCCAATTTTCTGGATTTTTGAAAATTTCACTTTTTTGTGAAAATATCCACTAAATGAGGGAATAATATGTGTGAGGGTACCCCAGGAGAGTTCCAAATGTGTGTGGGTAGAATATATATCCCACGGGGATAAAATTGAAAAAAGTTTAAAAAAAAATTTTTTTTGGACTTAGTAATTTTTCCGGCGTTTATCAGACTTTCAGATAGGGGAAATGTCAGTAAGCGTTCCGATTTCAGTTCCAGAGCGATTGGCCCAATGAGTCCTTGATATTTAGTCGTTTTCAGCCAATTTTCTGGATTTTTAAAAATTTCACTTTTTTGTGAAAATATCCACTAAATGAGGGAATAATATGTGTGAGGGTACCCCAGGAGAGTTCCAAATGTGTGTGGGTAGAATATAAATTCCACGGTGATAAAATTGAAAAAAGTTGAAAAAAATTTTTTTTTGGACTTAGTAATTTTTCCGGCGTTTATCAGACTTTCAGATAGGGGAAATGTCAGTAAGCGTTCCGATTTCAGTTCCAGAGCGATTCGCCCAATGAGTCCTTGATATTTAGTCGTTTTCAGCCAATTTTCTGGATTTTTAAAAATTTCACTTTTTTGTGAAAATATTCACTAAATGAGGGAATAATATGTGTGAGGGTACCCCAGGAGAGTTCCAAATGTGTGTGGGTAGAATATATATCCCACGGGGGTAAAATTGAAAAAAGTTGAAAAAAATTTTTTTTGGGACTTAGTCATTTTTCCGGCGTTTATCAGACTTTCAGATAGGGAAATGTGAGTGAGCCTTCCGATTTCAGTTCCAGAGCGATTCGCCCAATGAGTCCTTGATATTTAGTCGTTTTCAGCCAATTTTCTGGATTTTTGAAAATTTCACTTTTTTGTGAAAATATCCACTAAATGAGGGAATAATGTGTGTGAGGGTACCCCAGGAGAGTTCCAAATGTGTGTGGGTAGAATATATATCCCACGGGGATAAAATTGAAAAAAGTTTAAAAAAAAATTTTTTTGGACTTAGTAATTTTTCCGGCGTTTATCAGACTTTCAGATAGGGGAAATGTCAGTAAGCGTTCCGATTTCAGTTCCAGAGCGATTCGCCCAATGAGTCCTTGATATTTAGTCGTTTTCAGCCAATTTTCTGGATTTTTAAAAATTTCACTTTTTTGTGAAAATATCCACTAAATGAGGGAATAATATGTGTGAGGGTACCCCAGGAGAGTTCCAAATGTGTGTGGGTGGAATATAAATTCCACGGGGATAAAATTGAAAAAAGTTGAAAATAATTTTTTTTTGGACTTACACATTTTTCCGGCGTTTGTCAGACTTTCAGATAGGGGAAATGTCAGTGAGCGTTCTGATTTCAGTTCCAGAGTGGTTCGCCCAATGAGTCCTTGATATTTAGTCGTTTTCAGCCAATTTTCTGGATTTTTAAAAATTTCACTTTTTTGTGAAAATATTCACTAAATGAGGGAATAAAATGTGTGAGGGTACCCCAGGAGAGTTCTAAATGTGTGTGGGTAGAATATATATCCCACGGGGATAAAATTGAAAAAAGTTTAAAAAAAATTTTTTTTTGGACTTAGTAATTTTTCCGGCGTTTATCAGACTTTCAGATAGGGGAAATGACAGTAAGCGTTCCGATTTCAGTTCCAGAGCGATTCGCCCAATGAGTCCTTGATATTTAGTCGTTTTCAGCTAATTTTCTGGATTTTTAAAAATTTCACTTTTTTGTGAAAATATCCACTAAATGAGGGAATAATATGTGTAAGGGTACCCCAGGAGAGTTCCAAATGTGTGTGGGTAGAATATAAATTCCACGGGGATAAAATTGAAAAAAGTTGAAAAAAATTTTTTTTTGGACTTAGACATTTTTCCGCCGTTTATCAGACTTTCAGATAGGGGAAATGTCAGTGAGCGTTCCGATTTCAGTTCCAGAGCGATTCGCCCAATGAGTCCTTGATATTTAGTCGTTTTCAGCCAATTTTCTGGATTTTTGAAAATTTCACTTTTTTGTGAAAATATCCACTAAATGAGGGAATAATATGTGTGAGGGTACCCCAGGAGAGTTCCAAATGTGTGTGGGTAGAATATATATCCCACGGGGATAAAATTGAAAAAAGTTTAAAAAAAATTTTTTTTGGACTTAGTAATTTTTCCGGCGTTCATCAGACTTTCAGATAGGGGAAATGTCAGTGAGCATTCCGATTTCAGTTCCAGAGCGATTCGCCCAATGAGTCCTTGATATTTAGTCGTTTTCAGCCAATTTTCTGGATTTTTGAAAATTTCACTTTTTTGTGAAAATATCCACTAAATGAGGGAATAATATGTGTGAGGGAACCCCAGGAGAGTTCGAAATGTGTGTGGGTAGAATATATATCCCACGGGGGTAAAATTGAAAAAAGTTTAAAAAAAAATTTTTTTTGGACTTAGTAATTTTTCCGGCGTTTATCAGACTTTCAGATAGGGGAAATGTCAGTAAGCGTTCCGATTTCAGTTCCAGAGCGATTCGCCCAATGAGTCCTTGATATTTAGTCGTTTTCAGCCAATTTTCTGGATTTTTAAAAATTTCACTTTTTTGTGAAAATATCCACTAAATGAGGGAATAATATGTGTGAGGGTACCCCAGGAGAGTTCCAAATGTGTGTGGGTAGAATATAAATTCCACGGGGATAAAATTGAAAAAAGTTGAAAAAAATTTTTTTTTGGACTTACACATTTTTCCGGCGTTTGTCAGACTTTCAGATAGGGGAAATGTCAGTGAGCGTTCTGATTTCAGTTCCAGAGTGGTTCGCCCAATGAGTCCTTGATATTTAGTCGTTTTCAGCCAATTTTCTGGATTTTTAAAAATTTCACTTTTTTGTGAAAATATTCACTAAATGAGGGAATAAAATGTGTGAGGGTACCCCAGGAGAGTTCCAAATGTGTGTGGGTAGAATATATATCCCACGGGGGTAAAATTGAAAAAAGTTGAAAAAAAATTTTTTTGGGACTTAGTCATTTTTCCGGCGTTTATCAGACTTTCAGATAGGGGAAATGTCAGTAAGCGTTCCGATTTCAGTTCCAGAGCGATTGGCCCAATGAGTCCTTGATATTTAGTCGTTTTCAGCCAATTTTCTGGATTTTTAAAAATTTCACTTTTTTGTGAAAATATCCACTAAATGAGGGAATAATATGTGTGAGGGTACCCCAGGAGAGTTCCAAATGTGTGTGGGTAGAATATAAATTCCACGGGGATAAAATTGAAAAAAGTTGAAAAAATTTTTTTTTTGGACTTAGTAATTTTTCCGGCGTTTATCAGACTTTCAGATAGGGGAAATGTCAGTAAGCGTTCCGATTTCAGTTCCAGAGCGATTCACCCAATGAGTCCTTGATATTTAGTCGTTTTCAGCCAATTTTCTGGATTTTTAAAAATTTCACTTTTTTGTGAAAATATTCACTAAATGAGGGAATAAAATGTGTGAGGGTACCCCAGGAGAGTTCCAAATGTGTGTGGGTAGAATATATATCCCACGGGGGTAAAATTGAAAAAAGTTGAAAAAAAATTTTTTTGGGACTTAGTCATTTTTCCGGCGTTTATCAGACTTTCAGATAGGGAAATGTGAGTGAGCGTTCCGATTTCAGTTCCAGAGCGATTCGCCCAATGAGTCCTTGATATTTAGTCGTTTTCAGCCAATTTTCTGGATTTTTGAAAATTTCACTTTTTTGTGAAAATATCCACTAAATGAGGGAATAATATGTGTGAGGGTACCCCAGGAGAGTTCCAAATGTGTGTGGGTAGAATATATATTCCACGGGGATAAAATTGAAAAAAGTTTAAAAAAAAATTTTTTTGGGACTTAGTAATTTTTCCGGCGTTTATCAGACTTTCAGATAGGGGAAATGTCAGTAAGCGTTCCGATTTCAGTTCCAGAGCGATTCGCCCAATGAGTCCTTGATATTTAGTCGTTTTCAGCCAATTTTCTGGATTTTTAAAAATTTCACTTTTTTGTGAAAATATCCACTAAATGAGGGAATAATATGTGTGAGGGTACCCCAGGAGAGTTCCAAATGTGTGTGGGTAGAATATAAATTCCACGGGGATAAAATTGAAAAAAGTTGAAAAAAATTTTTTTTTGGACTTAGACATTTTTCCGGCGTTTGTCAGACTTTCAGATAGGGGAAATGTCAGTGAGCGTTCTGATTTCAGTTCCAGAGTGGTTCGCCCAATGAGTCCTTGATATTTAGTCGTTTTCAGCCAATTTTCTGGATTTTTGAAAATTTCACTTTTTTGTGAAAATATCCACTAAATGAGGGAATAATATGTGTGAGGGTACCCCAGGAGAGTTCCAAATGTGTGTGGGTAGAATATATATCCCACGGGGATAAAATTGAAAAAAGTTTAAAAAAAATTTTTTTTGGACTTAGTAATTTTTCCGGCGTTCATCAGACTTTCAGATAGGGGAAATGTCAGTGAGCATTCCGATTTCAGTTCCAGAGCGATTCGCCCAATGAGTCCTTGATATTTAGTCGTTTTCAGCCAATTTTCTGGATTTTTGAAAATTTCACTTTTTTGTGAAAATATCCACTAAATGAGGGAATAATATGTGTGAGGGAACCCCAGGAGAGTTCCAAATGTGTGTGGGTAGAATATATATCCCACGGGGATAAAATTGAAAAAATTTAAAAAAAAAATTTTTTTTGGACTTAGTAATTTTTCCGGCGTTTATCAGACTTTCAGATAGGGGAAATGTCAGTAAGCGTTCCGATTTCAGTTCCAGAGCGATTGGCCCAATGAGTCCTTGATATTTAGTCGTTTTCAGCCAATTTTCTGGATTTTTAAAAATTTCACTTTTTTGTGAAAATATCCACTAAATGAGGGAATAATATGTGTGAGGGTACCCCAGGAGAGTTCCAAATGTGTGTGGGTAGAATATAAATTCCACGGGGATAAAATTGAAAAAAGTTGAAAAAAATTTTTTTTTGGACTTAGTAATTTTTCCGGCGTTTATCAGACTTTCAGATAGGGGAAATGTCAGTAAGCGTTCCGATTTCAGTTCCAGAGCGATTCACCCAATGAGTCCTTGATATTTAGTCGTTTTCAGCCAATTTTCTGGATTTTTAAAAATTTCACTTTTTTGTGAAAATATTCACTAAATGAGGGAATAAAATGTGTGAGGGTACCCCAGGAGAGTTCCAAATGTGTGTGGGTAGAATATATATCCCACGGGGGTAAAATTGAAAAAAGTTGAAAAAAATTTTTTTTGGGACTTAGTCATTTTTCCGGCGTTTATCAGACTTTCAGATAGGGAAATGTGAGTGAGCGTTCCGATTTCAGTTCCAGAGCGATTCGCCCAATGAGTCCTTGATATTTAGTCGTTTTCAGCCAATTTTCTGGATTTTTGAAAATTTCACTTTTTTGTGAAAATATCCACTAAATGAGGGAATAATATGTGTGAGGGTACCCCAGGAGAGTTCCAAATGTGTGTGGGTAGAATATATATCCCACGGGGATAAAATTGAAAAAAGTTTAAAAAAAAATTTTTTTTGGACTTAGTAATTTTTCCGGCGTTTATCAGACTTTCAGATAGGGGAAATGTCAGTAAGCGTTCCGATTTCAGTTCCAGAGCGATTCGCCCAATGAGTCCTTGATATTTAGTCGTTTTCAGCCAATTTTCTGGATTTTTAAAAATTTCACTTTTTTGTGAAAATATCCACTAAATGAGGGAATAATATGTGTGAGGGTACCCCAGGAGAGTTCCAAATGTGTGTGGGTAGAATATAAATTCCACGGGGATAAAATTGAAAAAAGTTGAAAAAATTTTTTTTTTGGACTTAGTAATTTTTCCGGCGTTTATCAGACTTTCAGATAGGGGAAATGTCAGTAAGCGTTCCGATTTCAGTTCCAGAGCGATTCACCCAATGAGTCCTTGATATTTAGTCGTTTTCAGCCAATTTTCTGGATTTTTAAAAATTTCACTTTTTTGTGAAAATATTCACTAAATGAGGGAATAAAATGTGTGAGGGTACCCCAGGAGAGTTCCAAATGTGTGTGGGTAGAATATATATCCCACGGGGGTAAAATTGAAAAAAGTTGAAAAAAAATTTTTTTGGGACTTAGTCATTTTTCCGGCGTTTATCAGACTTTCAGATAGGGAAATGTGAGTGAGCGTTCCGATTTCAGTTCCAGAGCGATTCGCCCAATGAGTCCTTGATATTTAGTCGTTTTCAGCCAATTTTCTGGATTTTTGAAAATTTCACTTTTTTGTGAAAATATCCACTAAATGAGGGAATAATATGTGTGAGGGTACCCCAGGAGAGTTCCAAATGTGTGTGGGTAGAATATATATCCCACGGGGATAAAATTGAAAAAAGTTTAAAAAAAAATTTTTTTGGGACTTAGTAATTTTTCCGGCGTTTATCAGACTTTCAGATAGGGGAAATGTCAGTAAGCGTTCCGATTTCAGTTCCAGAGCGATTCGCCCAATGAGTCCTTGATATTTAGTCGTTTTCAGCCAATTTTCTGGATTTTTAAAAATTTCACTTTTTTGTGAAAATATCCACTAAATGAGGGAATAATATGTGTGAGGGTACCCCAGGAGAGTTCCAAATGTGTGTGGGTAGAATGTAAATTCCACGGGGATAAAATTGAAAAAAGTTGAAAAAAATTTTTTTTTGGACTTAGACATTTTTCCGGCGTTTGTCAGACTTTCAGATAGGGGAAATGTCAGTGAGCGTTCTGATTTCAGTTCCAGAGTGGTTCGCCCAATGAGTCCTTGATATTTAGTCGTTTTCAGCCAATTTTCTGGATTTTTAAAAATTTCACTTTTTTGTGAAAATATTCACTAAATGAGGGAATAAAATGTGTGAGGGTACCCCAGGAGAGTTCCAAATGTGTGTGGGTAGAATATATATCCCACGGGGGTAAAATTGAAAAAAGTTTAAAAAAATTTTTTTTGGGACTTAGTCATTTTTCCGGCGTTTATCAGACTTTCAGATAGGGAAATGTGAGTGAGCGTTCCGATTTCAGTTCCAGAGCGATTCGCCCAATGAGTCCTTGATATTTAGTCGTTTTCAGCCAATTTTCTGGATTTTTGAAAATTTCACTTTTTTGTGAAAATATCCACTAAATGAGGGAATAATATGTGTGAGGGTACCCCAGGAGAGTTCCAAATGTGTGTGGGTAGAATATATATCCCACGGGGATAAAATTGAAAAAAGTTTAAAAAAAATTTTTTTTGGACTTAGTAATTTTTCCGGCGTTTATCAGACTTTCAGATAGGGGAAATGTCAGTAAGCGTTCCGATTTCAGTTCCAGAGCGATTCACCCAATGAGTCCTTGATATTTAGTCGTTTTCAGCCAATTTTCTGGATTTTTAAAAATTTCACTTTTTTGTGAAAATATTCACTAAATGAGGGAATAAAATGTGTGAGGGTACCCCAGGAGAGTTCCAAATGTGTGTGGGTAGAATATATATCCCACGGGGGTAAAATTGAAAAAAGTTGAAAAAAAATTTTTTTGGGACTTAGTCATTTTTCCGGCGTTTATCAGACTTTCAGATAGGGAAATGTGAGTGAGCGTTCCGATTTCAGTTCCAGAGCGATTCGCCCAATGAGTCCTTGATATTTAGTCGTTTTCAGCCAATTTTCTGGATTTTTGAAAATTTCACTTTTTTGTGAAAATATCCACTAAATGAGGGAATAATATGTGTGAGGGTACCCCAGGAGAGTTCCAAATGTGTGTGGGTAGAATATATATTCCACGGGGATAAAATTGAAAAAAGTTTAAAAAAAAATTTTTTTGGGACTTAGTAATTTTTCCGGCGTTTATCAGACTTTCAGATAGGGGAAATGTCAGTAAGCGTTCCGATTTCAGTTCCAGAGCGATTCGCCCAATGAGTCCTTGATATTTAGTCGTTTTCAGCCAATTTTCTGGATTTTTAAAAATTTCACTTTTTTGTGAAAATATCCACTAAATGAGGGAATAATATGTGTGAGGGTACCCCAGGAGAGTTCCAAATGTGTGTGGGTAGAATATAAATTCCACGGGGATAAAATTGAAAAAAGTTGAAAAAAATTTTTTTTTGGACTTAGACATTTTTCCGGCGTTTGTCAGACTTTCAGATAGGGGAAATGTCAGTGAGCGTTCTGATTTCAGTTCCAGAGTGGTTCGCCCAATGAGTCCTTGATATTTAGTCGTTTTCAGCCAATTTTCTGGATTTTTAAAAATTTCACTTTTTTGTGAAAATATTCACTAAATGAGGGAATAAAATGTGTGAGGGTACCCCAGGAGAGTTCCAAATGTGTGTGGGTAGAATATATATCCCACGGGGGTAAAATTGAAAAAAGTTTAAAAAAAATTTTTTTGGGACTTAGTCATTTTTCCGGCGTTTATCAGACTTTCAGATAGGGAAATGTGAGTGAGCGTTCCGATTTCAGTTCCAGAGCGATTCGCCCAATGAGTCCTTGATATTTAGTCGTTTTCAGCCAATTTTCTGGATTTTTGAAAATTTCACTTTTTTGTGAAAATATCCACTAAATGAGGGAATAATATGTGTGAGGGTACCCCAGGAGAGTTCCAAATGTGTGTGGGTAGAATATATATCCCACGGGGATAAAATTGAAAAAAGTTTAAAAAAAATTTTTTTTGGACTTAGTAATTTTTCCGGCGTTCATCAGACTTTCAGATAGGGGAAATGTCAGTGAGCATTCCGATTTCAGTTCCAGAGCGATTCGCCCAATGAGTCCTTGATATTTAGTCGTTTTCAGCCAATTTTCTGGATTTTTGAAAATTTCACTTTTTTGTGAAAATATCCACTAAATGAGGGAATAATATGTGTGAGGGAACCCCAGGAGAGTTCCAAATGTGTGTGGGTAGAATATATATCCCACGGGGATAAAATTGAAAAAATTTTAAAAAAAAATTTTTTTTGGACTTAGTAATTTTTCCGGCGTTTATCAGACTTTCAGATAGGGGAAATGTCAGTAAGCGTTCCGATTTCAGTTCCAGAGCGATTGGCCCAATGAGTCCTTGATATTTAGTCGTTTTCAGCCAATTTTCTGGATTTTTGAAAATTTCACTTTTTTGTGAAAATATCCACTAAATGAGGGAATAATATGTGTGAGGGTACCCCAGGAGAGTTCCAAATGTGTGTGGGTAGAATATAAATTCCACGGGGATAAAATTGAAAAAAGTTGAAAAAAATTTTTTTTTGGACTTAGTAATTTTTCCGGCGTTTATCAGACTTTCAGATAGGGGAAATGTCAGTAAGCGTTCCGATTTCAGTTCCAGAGCGATTCACCCAATGAGTCCTTGATATTTAGTCGTTTTCAGCCAATTTTCTGGATTTTTAAAAATTTCACTTTTTTGTGAAAATATTCACTAAATGAGGGAATAAAATGTGTGAGGGTACCCCAGGAGAGTTCCAAATGTGTGTGGGTAGAATATATATCCCACGGGGGTAAAATTGAAAAAAGTTGAAAAAAAATTTTTTTGGGACTTAGTCATTTTTCCGGCGTTTATCAGACTTTCAGATAGGGAAATGTGAGTGAGCGTTCCGATTTCAGTTCCAGAGCGATTCGCCCAATGAGTCCTTGATATTTAGTCGTTTTCAGCCAATTTTCTGGATTTTTGAAAATTTCACTTTTTTGTGAAAATATCCACTAAATGAGGGAATAATATGTGTGAGGGTACCCCAGGAGAGTTCCAAATGTGTGTGGGTAGAATATATATCCCACGG
This sequence comes from Phyllobates terribilis, assembly GCF_046119375.1. Lineage (NCBI taxonomy): Eukaryota > Metazoa > Chordata > Amphibia > Anura > Dendrobatidae > Phyllobates > Phyllobates terribilis. The sequence goes on along the minus strand of NW_027362805.1, from coordinate 7,223,092 downwards.
GGATAAAATTGAAAAAAGTTTAAAAAAAAATTTTTTTGGGACTTAGTAATTTTTCCGGCGTTTATCAGACTTTCAGATAGGGGAAATGTCAGTAAGCGTTCCGATTTCAGTTCCAGAGCGATTCGCCCAATGAGTCCTTGATATTTAGTCGTTTTCAGCCAATTTTCTGGATTTTTAAAAATTTCACTTTTTTGTGAAAATATCCACTAAATGAGGGAATAATATGTGTGAGGGTACCCCAGGAGAGTTCCAAATGTGTGTGGGTAGAATGTAAATTCCACGGGGATAAAATTGAAAAAAGTTGAAAAAAATTTTTTTTTGGACTTAGACATTTTTCCGGCGTTTGTCAGACTTTCAGATAGGGGAAATGTCAGTGAGCGTTCTGATTTCAGTTCCAGAGTGGTTCGCCCAATGAGTCCTTGATATTTAGTCGTTTTCAGCCAATTTTCTGGATTTTTAAAAATTTCACTTTTTTGTGAAAATATTCACTAAATGAGGGAATAAAATGTGTGAGGGTACCCCAGGAGAGTTCCAAATGTGTGTGGGTAGAATATATATCCCACGGGGGTAAAATTGAAAAAAGTTTAAAAAAATTTTTTTTGGGACTTAGTCATTTTTCCGGCGTTTATCAGACTTTCAGATAGGGAAATGTGAGTGAGCGTTCCGATTTCAGTTCCAGAGCGATTCGCCCAATGAGTCCTTGATATTTAGTCGTTTTCAGCCAATTTTCTGGATTTTTGAAAATTTCACTTTTTTGTGAAAATATCCACTAAATGAGGGAATAATATGTGTGAGGGTACCCCAGGAGAGTTCCAAATGTGTGTGGGTAGAATATATATCCCACGGGGATAAAATTGAAAAAAGTTTAAAAAAAATTTTTTTTGGACTTAGTAATTTTTCCGGCGTTCATCAGACTTTCAGATAGGGGAAATGTCAGTAAGCGTTCCGATTTCAGTTCCAGAGCGATTCGCCCAATGAGTCCTTGATATTTAGTCGTTTTCAGCCAATTTTCTGGATTTTTAAAAATTTCACTTTTTTGTGAAAATATCCACTAAATGAGGGAATAATATGTGTGAGGGTACCCCAGGAGAGTTCCAAATGTGTGTGGGTAGAATATAAATTCCACGGGGATAAAATTGAAAAAAGTTGAAAAAAATATTTTTTTGGACTTAGACATTTTTCCGGCGTTTGTCAGACTTTCAGATAGGGGAAATGTCAGTGAGCGTTCTGATTTCAGTTCCAGAGTGGTTCGCCCAATGAGTCCTTGATATTTAGTCGTTTTCAGCCAATTTTCTGGATTTTTAAAAATTTCACTTTTTTGTGAAAATATTCACTAAATGAGGGAATAAAATGTGTGAGGGTACCCCAGGAGAGTTCCAAATGTGTGTGGGTAGAATATATATCCCACGGGGGTAAAATTGAAAAAAGTTGAAAAAAATTTTTTTTGGGACTTAGTCATTTTTCCGGCGTTTATCAGACTTTCAGATAGGGAAATGTGAGTGAGCGTTCCGATTTCAGTTCCAGAGCGATTCGCCCAATGAGTCCTTGATATTTAGTCGTTTTCAGCCAATTTTCTGGATTTTTGAAAATTTCACTTTTTTGTGAAAATATCCACTAAATGAGGGAATAATATGTGTGAGGGTACCCCAGGAGAGTTCCAAATGTGTGTGGGTAGAATATATATCCCACGGGGATAAAATTGAAAAAAGTTTAAAAAAAAATTTTTTTTGGACTTAGTAATTTTTCCGGCGTTTATCAGACTTTCAGATAGGGGAAATGTCAGTAAGCGTTCCGATTTCAGTTCCAGAGCGATTCGCCCAATGAGTCCTTGATATTTAGTCGTTTTCAGCCAATTTTCTGGATTTTTAAAAATTTCACTTTTTTGTGAAAATATCCACTAAATGAGGGAATAATATGTGTGAGGGTACCCCAGGAGAGTTCCAAATGTGTGTGGGTAGAATGTAAATTCCACGGGGATAAAATTGAAAAAAGTTGAAAAAAATTTTTTTTTGGACTTAGACATTTTTCCGGCGTTTGTCAGACTTTCAGATAGGGGAAATGTCAGTGAGCGTTCTGATTTCAGTTCCAGAGTGGTTCGCCCAATGAGTCCTTGATATTTAGTCGTTTTCAGCCAATTTTCTGGATTTTTGAAAATTTCACTTTTTTGTGAAAATATTCACTAAATGAGGGAATAAAATGTGTGAGGGTACCCCAGGAGAGTTCCAAATGTGTGTGGGTAGAATATATATCCCACGGGGGTAAAATTGAAAAAAGTTTAAAAAAATTTTTTTTGGGACTTAGTCATTTTTCCGGCGTTTATCAGACTTTCAGATAGGGAAATGTGAGTGAGCGTTCCGATTTCAGTTCCAGAGCGATTCGCCCAATGAGTCCTTGATATTTAGTCGTTTTCAGCCAATTTTCTGGATTTTTGAAAATTTCACTTTTTTGTGAAAATATCCACTAAATGAGGGAATAATATGTGTGAGGGTACCCCAGGAGAGTTCCAAATGTGTGTGGGTAGAATATATATCCCACGGGGATAAAATTGAAAAAAGTTTAAAAAAAATTTTTTTTGGACTTAGTAATTTTTCCGGCGTTCATCAGACTTTCAGATAGGGGAAATGTCAGTGAGCATTCCGATTTCAGTTCGAGAGCGATTCGCCCAATGAGTCCTTGATATTTAGTCGTTTTCAGCCAATTTTCTGGATTTTTGAAAATTTCACTTTTTTGTGAAAATATCCACTAAATGAGGGAATAATATGTGTGAGGGTACCCCAGGAGAGTTCCAAATGTGTGTGGGTAGAATATATATCCCACGGGGATAAAATTGAAAAAAGTTGAAAAAAATATTTTTTTGGACTTAGACATTTTTCCGGCGTTTGTCAGACTTTCAGATAGGGGAAATGTCAGTGAGCGTTCTGATTTCAGTTCCAGAGTGGTTCGCCCAATGAGTCCTTGATATTTAGTCGTTTTCAGCCAATTTTCTGGATTTTTAAAAATTTCACTTTTTTGTGAAAATATTCACTAAATGAGGGAATAAAATGTGTGAGGGTACCCCAGGAGAGTTCCAAATGTGTGTGGGTAGAATATATATCCCACGGGGGTAAAATTGAAAAAAGTTTAAAAAAAATTTTTTTGGGACTTAGTCATTTTTCCGGCGTTTATCAGACTTTCAGATAGGGAAATGTGAGTGAGCGTTCCGATTTCAGTTCCAGAGCGATTCGCCCAATGAGTCCTTGATATTTAGTCGTTTTCAGCCAATTTTCTGGATTTTTGAAAATTTCACTTTTTTGTGAAAATATCCACTAAATGAGGGAATAATATGTGTGAGGGTACCCCAGGAGAGTTCCAAATGTGTGTGGGTAGAATATATATCCCACGGGGATAAAATTGAAAAAAGTTTAAAAAAAATTTTTTTTGGACTTAGTAATTTTTCCGGCGTTCATCAGACTTTCAGATAGGGGAAATGTCAGTGAGCATTCCGATTTCAGTTCCAGAGCGATTCGCCCAATGAGTCCTTGATATTTAGTCGTTTTCAGCCAATTTTCTGGATTTTTGAAAATTTCACTTTTTTGTGAAAATATCCACTAAATGAGGGAATAATATGTGTAAGGGTACCCCAGGAGAGTTCCAAATGTGTGTGGGTAGAATATAAATTCCACGGGGATAAAATTGAAAAAAGTTGAAAAAAATTTTTTTTTGGACTTAGACATTTTTCCGGCGTTTGTCAGACTTTCAGATAGGGGAAATGTCAGTGAGCGTTCTGATTTCAGTTCCAGAGTGGTTCGCCCAATGAGTCCTTGATATTTAGTCGTTTTCAGCCAATTTTCTGGATTTTTAAAAATTTCACTTTTTTGTGAAAATATTCACTAAATGAGGGAATAATATGTGTGAGGGTACCCCAGGAGAGTTCCAAATGTGTGTGGGTAGAATATATATCCCACGGGGGTAAAATTGAAAAAAGTTGAAAAAAAATTTTTTTGGGACTTAGTCATTTTTCCGGCGTTTATCAGACTTTCAGATAGGGAAATGTGAGTGAGCGTTCCGATTTCAGTTCCAGAGCGATTCGCCCAATGAGTCCTTGATATTTAGTCGTTTTCAGCCAATTTTCTGGATTTTTGAAAATTTCACTTTTTTGTGAAAATATCCACTAAATGAGGGAATAATATGTGTGAGGGTACCCCAGGAGAGTTCCAAATGTGTGTGGGTAGAATATATATCCCACGGGGATAAAATTGAAAAAATTTTAAAAAAAATTTTTTTTTGGACTTAGTAATTTTTCCGGCGTTTATCAGACTTTCAGATAGGGGAAATGTCAGTAAGCGTTCCGATTTCAGTTCCAGAGCGATTGGCCCAATGAGTCCTTGATATTTAGTCGTTTTCAGCCAATTTTCTGGATTTTTAAAAATTTCACTTTTTTGTGAAAATATCCACTAAATGAGGGAATAATATGTGTGAGGGTACCCCAGGAGAGTTCCAAATGTGTGTGGGTAGAATATAAATTCCACGGGGATAAAATTGAAAAAAGTTGAAAAAAATTTTTTTTTGGACTTAGTAATTTTTCCGGCGTTTATCAGACTTTCAGATAGGGGAAATGTCAGTAAGCGTTCCGATTTCAGTTCCAGAGCGATTCACCCAATGAGTCCTTGATATTTAGTCGTTTTCAGCCAATTTTCTGGATTTTTAAAAATTTCACTTTTTTGTGAAAATATTCACTAAATGAGGGAATAAAATGTGTGAGGGTACCCCAGGAGAGTTCCAAATGTGTGTGGGTAGAATATATATCCCACGGGGGTAAAATTGAAAAAAGTTGAAAAAAATTTTTTTTGGGACTTAGTCATTTTTCCGGCGTTTATCAGACTTTCAGATAGGGAAATGTGAGTGAGCGTTCCGATTTCAGTTCCAGAGCGATTCGCCCAATGAGTCCTTGATATTTAGTCGTTTTCAGCCAATTTTCTGGATTTTTGAAAATTTCACTTTTTTGTGAAAATATCCACTAAATGAGGGAATAATATGTGTGAGGGTACCCCAGGAGAGTTCCAAATGTGTGTGGGTAGAATATATATCCCACGGGGATAAAATTGAAAAAAGTTTAAAAAAAAATTTTTTTTGGACTTAGTAATTTTTCCGGCGTTTATCAGACTTTCAGATAGGGGAAATGTCAGTAAGCGTTCCGATTTCAGTTCCAGAGCGATTCGCCCAATGAGTCCTTGATATTTAGTCGTTTTCAGCCAATTTTCTGGATTTTTAAAAATTTCACTTTTTTGTGAAAATATCCACTAAATGAGGGAATAATATGTGTGAGGGTACCCCAGGAGAGTTCCAAATGTGTGTGGGTAGAATATAAATTCCACGGGGATAAAATTGAAAAAAGTTGAAAAAAATTTTTTTTTGGACTTAGTAATTTTTCCGGCGTTTATCAGACTTTCAGATAGGGGAAATGTCAGTAAGCGTTCCGATTTCAGTTCCAGAGCGATTCACCCAATGAGTCCTTGATATTTAGTCGTTTTCAGCCAATTTTCTGGATTTTTAAAAATTTCACTTTTTTGTGAAAATATTCACTAAATGAGGGAATAAAATGTGTGAGGGTACCCCAGGAGAGTTCCAAATGTGTGTGGGTAGAATATATATCCCACGGGGGTAAAATTGAAAAAAGTTGAAAAAAAATTTTTTTGGGACTTAGTCATTTTTCCGGCGTTTATCAGACTTTCAGATAGGGAAATGTGAGTGAGCGTTCCGATTTCAGTTCCAGAGCGATTCGCCCAATGAGTCCTTGATATTTAGTCGTTTTCAGCCAATTTTCTGGATTTTTGAAAATTTCACTTTTTTGTGAAAATATCCACTAAATGAGGGAATAATATGTGTGAGGGTACCCCAGGAGAGTTCCAAATGTGTGTGGGTAGAATATATATCCCACGGGGATAAAATTGAAAAAAGTTTAAAAAAAAATTTTTTTGGGACTTAGTAATTTTTCCGGCGTTTATCAGACTTTCAGATAGGGGAAATGTCAGTAAGCGTTCCGATTTCAGTTCCAGAGCGATTCGCCCAATGAGTCCTTGATATTTAGTCGTTTTCAGCCAATTTTCTGGATTTTTAAAAATTTCACTTTTTTGTGAAAATATCCACTAAATGAGGGAATAATATGTGTGAGGGTACCCCAGGAGAGTTCCAAATGTGTGTGGGTAGAATGTAAATTCCACGGGGATAAAATTGAAAAAAGTTGAAAAAAATTTTTTTTTGGACTTAGACATTTTTCCGGCGTTTGTCAGACTTTCAGATAGGGGAAATGTCAGTGAGCGTTCTGATTTCAGTTCCAGAGTGGTTCGCCCAATGAGTCCTTGATATTTAGTCGTTTTCAGCCAATTTTCTGGATTTTTAAAAATTTCACTTTTTTGTGAAAATATTCACTAAATGAGGGAATAAAATGTGTGAGGGTACCCCAGGAGAGTTCCAAATGTGTGTGGGTAGAATATATATCCCACGGGGGTAAAATTGAAAAAAGTTTAAAAAAAATTTTTTTGGGACTTAGTCATTTTTCCGGCGTTTATCAGACTTTCAGATAGGGAAATGTGAGTGAGCGTTCCGATTTCAGTTCCAGAGCGATTCGCCCAATGAGTCCTTGATATTTAGTCGTTTTCAGCCAATTTTCTGGATTTTTGAAAATTTCACTTTTTTGTGAAAATATCCACTAAATGAGGGAATAATATGTGTGAGGGTACCCCAGGAGAGTTCCAAATGTGTGTGGGTAGAATATATATCCCACGGGGATAAAATTGAAAAAAGTTTAAAAAAAATTTTTTTTGGACTTAGTAATTTTTCCGGCGTTCATCAGACTTTCAGATAGGGGAAATGTCAGTGAGCATTCCGATTTCAGTTCCAGAGCGATTCGCCCAATGAGTCCTTGATATTTAGTCGTTTTCAGCCAATTTTCTGGATTTTTGAAAATTTCACTTTTTTGTGAAAATATCCACTAAATGAGGGAATAATATGTGTGAGGGTACCCCAGGAGAGTTCCAAATGTGTGTGGGTAGAATATATATCCCACGGGGATAAAATTGAAAAAAGTTTAAAAAAAATTTTTTTTGGACTTAGTAATTTTTCCGGCGTTTATCAGACTTTCAGATAGGGGAAATGTCAGTAAGCGTTCCGATTTCAGTTCCAGAGCGATTCGCCCAATGAGTCCTTGATATTTAGTCGTTTTCAGCCAATTTTCTGGATTTTTAAAAATTTCACTTTTTTGTGAAAATATCCACTAAATGAGGGAATAATATGTGTGAGGGTACCCCAGGAGAGTTCCAAATGTGTGTGGGTAGAATATAAATTCCACGGGGATAAAATTGAAAAAAGTTGAAAAAAATATTTTTTTGGACTTAGACATTTTTCCGGCGTTTGTCAGACTTTCAGATAGGGGAAATGTCAGTGAGCGTTCTGATTTCAGTTCCAGAGTGGTTCGCCCAATGAGTCCTTGATATTTAGTCGTTTTCAGCCAATTTTCTGGATTTTTAAAAATTTCACTTTTTTGTGAAAATATTCACTAAATGAGGGAATAAAATGTGTGAGGGTACCCCAGGAGAGTTCCAAATGTGTGTGGGTAGAATATATATCCCACGGGGGTAAAATTGAAAAAAGTTTAAAAAAAATTTTTTTGGGACTTAGTCATTTTTCCGGCGTTTATCAGACTTTCAGATAGGGAAATGTGAGTGAGCGTTCCGATTTCAGTTCCAGAGCGATTCGCCCAATGAGTCCTTGATATTTAGTCGTTTTCAGCCAATTTTCTGGATTTTTGAAAATTTCACTTTTTTGTGAAAATATCCACTAAATGAGGGAATAATATGTGTGAGGGTACCCCAGGAGAGTTCCAAATGTGTGTGGGTAGAATATATATCCCACGGGGATAAAATTGAAAAAAGTTTAAAAAAAATTTTTTTTGGACTTAGTAATTTTTCCGGCGTTCATCAGACTTTCAGATAGGGGAAATGTCAGTGAGCATTCCGATTTCAGTTCCAGAGCGATTCGCCCAATGAGTCCTTGATATTTAGTCGTTTTCAGCCAATTTTCTGGATTTTTGAAAATTTCACTTTTTTGTGAAAATATCCACTAAATGAGGGAATAATATGTGTAAGGGTACCCCAGGAGAGTTCCAAATGTGTGTGGGTAGAATATAAATTCCACGGGGATAAAATTGAAAAAAGTTGAAAAAAATTTTTTTTTGGACTTAGACATTTTTCCGGCGTTTGTCAGACTTTCAGATAGGGGAAATGTCAGTGAGCGTTCTGATTTCAGTTCCAGAGTGGTTCGCCCAATGAGTCCTTGATATTTAGTCGTTTTCAGCCAATTTTCTGGATTTTTAAAAATTTCACTTTTTTGTGAAAATATTCACTAAATGAGGGAATAATATGTGTGAGGGTACCCCAGGAGAGTTCCAAATGTGTGTGGGTAGAATATATATCCCACGGGGGTAAAATTGAAAAAAGTTGAAAAAAAATTTTTTTGGGACTTAGTCATTTTTCCGGCGTTTATCAGACTTTCAGATAGGGAAATGTGAGTGAGCGTTCCGATTTCAGTTCCAGAGCGATTCGCCCAATGAGTCCTTGATATTTAGTCGTTTTCAGCCAATTTTCTGGATTTTTAAAAATTTCACTTTTTTGTGAAAATATCCACTAAATGAGGGAATAATATGTGTGAGGGTACCCCAGGAGAGTTCCAAATGTGTGTGGGTAGAATATATATCCCACGGGGATAAAATTGAAAAAAGTTTAAAAAAAATTTTTTTTGGACTTAGTAATTTTTCCGGCGTTCATCAGACTTTCAGATAGGGGAAATGTCAGTGAGCATTCCGATTTCAGTTCCAGAGCGATTCGCCCAATGAGTCCTTGATATTTAGTCGTTTTCAGCCAATTTTCTGGATTTTTGAAAATTTCACTTTTTTGTGAAAATATCCACTAAATGAGGGAATAATATGTGTAAGGGTACCCCAGGAGAGTTCCAAATGTGTGTGGGTAGAATATAAATTCCACGGGGATAAAATTGAAAAAAGTTGAAAAAAATTTTTTTTTGGACTTAGACATTTTTCCGGCGTTTGTCAGACTTTCAGATAGGGGAAATGTCAGTGAGCGTTCTGATTTCAGTTCCAGAGTGGTTCGCCCAATGAGTCCTTGATATTTAGTCGTTTTCAGCCAATTTTCTGGATTTTTAAAAATTTCACTTTTTTGTGAAAATATTCACTAAATGAGGGAATAATATGTGTGAGGGTACCCCAGGAGAGTTCCAAATGTGTGGGTAGAATATATATCCCACGGGGGTAAAATTGAAAAAAGTTGAAAAAAAATTTTTTTGGGACTTAGTCATTTTTCCGGCGTTTATCAGACTTTCAGATAGGGAAATGTGAGTGAGCGTTTCGATTTCAGTTCCAGAGCGATTCGCCCAATGAGTCCTTGATATTTAGTCGTTTTCAGCCAATTTTCTGGATTTTTGAAAATTTCACTTTTTTGTGAAAATATCCACTAAATGAGGGAATAATATGTGTGAGGGTACCCCAGGAGAGTTCCAAATGTGTGTGGGTAGAATATATATCCCACGGGGATAAAATTGAAAAAATTTAAAAAAAAATTTTTTTTTGGACTTAGTAATTTTTCCGGCGTTTATCAGACTTTCAGATAGGGGAAATGTCAGTAAGCGTTCCGATTTCAGTTCCAGAGCGATTGGCCCAATGAGTCCTTGATATTTAGTCGTTTTCAGCCAATTTTCTGGATTTTTAAAAATTTCACTTTTTTGTGAAAATATCCACTAAATGAGGGAATAATATGTGTGAGGGTACCCCAGGAGAGTTCCAAATGTGTGTGGGTAGAATATAAATTCCACGGGGATGAAATTGAAAAAAGTTGAAAAAAATTTTTTTTTGGACTTAGTAATTTTTCCGGCGTTTATCAGACTTTCAGATAGGGGAAATGTCAGTAAGCGTTCCGATTTCAGTTCCAGAGCGATTCACCCAATGAGTCCTTGATATTTAGTTGTTTTCAGCCAATTTTCTGGATTTTTAAAAATTTCACTTTTTTGTGAAAATATTCACTAAATGAGGGAATAAAATGTGTGAGGGTACCCCAGGAGAGTTCCAAATGTGTGTGGGTAGAATATATATCCCACGGGGGTAAAATTGAAAAAAGTTGAAAAAAATTTTTTTTGGGACTTAGTCATTTTTCCGGCGTTTATCAGACTTTCAGACAGGGAAATGTGAGTGAGCGTTCCGATTTCAGTTCCAGAGCGATTCGCCCAATGAGTCCTTGATATTTAGTCGTTTTCAGCCAATTTTCTGGATTTTTGAAAATTTCACTTTTTTGTGAAAATATCCACTAAATGAGGGAATAATATGTGTGAGGGTACCCCAGGAGAGTTCCAAATGTGTGTGGGTAGAATATATATCCCACGGGGATAAAATTGAAAAAAGTTTAAAAAAAAATTTTTTTTGGACTTAGTAATTTTTCCGGCGTTTATCAGACTTTCAGATAGGGGAAATGTCAGTAAGCGTTGCGATTTCAGTTCCAGAGCGATTCGCCCAATGAGTCCTTGATATTTAGTCGTTTTCAGCCAATTTTCTGGATTTTTGAAAATTTCACTTTTTTGTGAAAATATCCACTAAATGAGGGAATAATATGTGTGAGGGTACCCCAGGAGAGTTCCAAATGTGTGTGGGTAGAATATATATCCCACGGGGATAAAATTGAAAAAAGTTTAAAAAAAATTTTTTTTGGACTTAGTAATTTTTCCGGCGTTCATCAGACTTTCAGATAGGGGAAATGTCAGTGAGCATTCCGATTTCAGTTCCAGAGCGATTCGCCCAATGAGTCCTTGATATTTAGTCGTTTTCAGCCAATTTTCTGGATTTTTGAAAATTTCACTATTTTGTGAAAATATCCACTAAATGAGGGAATAATATGTGTAAGGGTACCCCAGGAGAGTTCCAAATGTGTGTGGGTAGAATATAAATTCCACGGGGATAAAATTGAAAAAAGTTTAAAAAAAATTTTTTTTTGGACTTAGTAATTTTTCCGGCGTTTATCAGACTTTCAGATAGGGGAAATGTCAGTAAGCGTTCCGATTTCAGTTCCAGAGCGATTCGCCCAATGAGTCCTTGATATTTAGTCGTTTTCAGCCAATTTTCTGGATTTTTAAAAATTTCACTTTTTTGTGAAAATATCCACTAAATGAGGGAATAATATGTGTGAGGGTACCCCAGGAGAGTTCCAAATGTGTGTGGGTAGAATATATATCCAACGGGGATAAAATTGAAAAAAGTTTAAAAAAAATTTTTTTGGGACTTAGTAATTTTTCCGGCGTTTATCAGACTTTCAGATAGGGGAAATGTCAGTAAGCGTTCCGATTTCAGTTCCAGAGCGATTCGCCCAATGAGTCCTTGATATTTAGTCGTTTTCAGCCAATTTTCTGGATTTTTAAAAATTTCACTTTTTTGTGAAAATATCCACTAAATGAGGGAATAATATGTGTGAGGGTACCCCAGGAGAGTTCCAAATGTGTGTGGGTAGAATATAAATTCCACGGGGATAAAATTGAAAAAAGTTGAAAAAAATTATTTTTTGGACTTAGACATTTTTCCGGCGTTTATCAGACTTTCAGATAGGGAAATGTGAGTGAGCGTTCCGATTTCAGTTCCAGAGCGATTCGCCCAATGAGTCCTTGATATTTAGTCGTTTTCAGCCAATTTTCTGGATTTTTGAAAATTTCACTTTTTTGTGAAAATATCCACTAAATGAGGGAATAATATGTGTGAGGGTACCCCAGGAGAGTTCCAAATGTGTGTGGGTAGAATATATATCCCACGGGGATAAAATTGAAAAAAGTTTAAAAAAAATTTTTTTTGGACTTAGTAATTTTTCCGGCGTTCATCAGACTTTCAGATAGGGGAAATGTCAGTGAGCATTCCGATTTCAGTTCCAGAGCGATTCGCCCAATGAGTCCTTGATATTTAGTCGTTTTCAGCCAATTTTCTGGATTTTTGAAAATTTCACTTTTTTGTGAAAATATCCACTAAATGAGGGAATAATATGTGTGAGGGAACCCCAGGAGAGTTCCAAATGTGTGTGGGTAGAATATATATCCCACGGGGATAAAATTGAAAAAATTTAAAAAAAAAATTTTTTTTGGACTTAGTAATTTTTCCGGCGTTTATCAGACTTTCAGATAGGGGAAATGTCAGTAAGCGTTCCGATTTCAGTTCCAGAGCCATTGGCCCAATGAGTCCTTGATATTTAGTCGTTTTCAGCCAATTTTCTGGATTTTTAAAAATTTCACTTTTTTGTGAAAATATCCACTAAATGAGGGAATAATATGTGTGAGGGTACCCCAGGAGAGTTCCAAATGTGTGTGGGTAGAATATAAATTCCACGGGGATAAAATTGAAAAAAGTTGAAAAAAATTTTTTTTTGGACTTAGTAATTTTTCCGGCGTTTATCAGACTTTCAGATAGGGGAAATGTCAGTAAGCGTTCCGATTTCAGTTCCAGAGCGATTCACCCAATGAGTCCTTGATATTTAGTCGTTTTCAGCCAATTTTCTGGATTTTTAAAAATTTCACTTTTTTGTGAAAATATTCACTAAATGAGGGAATAAAATGTGTGAGGGTACCCCAGGAGAGTTCCAAATGTGTGTGGGTAGAATATATATCCCACGGGGGTAAAATTGAAAAAAGTTGAAAAAAATTTTTTTTGGGACTTAGTCATTTTTCCGGCGTTTATCTGACTTTCAGATAGGGAAATGTGAGTGAGCGTTCCGATTTCAGTTCCAGAGCGATTCGCCCAATGAGTCCTTGATATTTAGTCGTTTTCAGCCAATTTTCTGGATTTTTGAAAATTTCACTTTTTTGTGAAAATATCCACTAAATGAGGGAATAATATGTGTGAGGGTACCCCAGGAGAGTTCCAAATGTGTGTGGGTAGAATATATATCCCACGGGGATAAAATTGAAAAAAGTTTAAAAAAAAATTTTTTTTGGGACTTAGTCATTTTTCCGGCGTTTATCAGACTTTCAGATAGGGGAAATGTCAGTAAGCGTTCCGATTTCAGTTCCAGAGCGATTCGCCCAATGAGTCCTTGATATTTAGTCGTTTTCAGCCAATTTTCTGGATTTTTAAAAATTTCACTTTTTTGTGAAAATATCCACTAAATGAGGGAATAATATGTGTGAGGGTACCCCAGGAGAGTTCCAAATGTGTGTGGGTAGAATATAAATTCCACGGGGATAAAATTGAAAAAAGTTGAAAAAAATTTTTTTTTGGACTTAGACATTTTTCCGGCGTTTGTCAGACTTTCAGATAGGGGAAATGTCAGTGAGCGTTCTGATTTCAGTTCCAGAGTGGTTCGCCCAATGAGTCCTTGATATTTAGTCGTTTTCAGCCAATTTTCTGGATTTTTAAAAATTTCACTTTTTTGTGAAAATATTCACTAAATGAGGGAATAAAATGTGTGAGGGTACCCCAGGAGAGTTCCAAATGTGTGTGGGTAGAATATATATCCCACGGGGGTAAAATTGAAAAAAGTTTAAAAAAAATTTTTTTGGGACTTAGTCATTTTTCCGGCGTTTATCAGACTTTCAGATAGGGAAATGTGAGTGAGCGTTCCGATTTCAGTTCCAGAGCGATTCGCCCAATGAGTCCTTGATATTTAGTCGTTTTCAGCCAATTTTCTGGATTTTTGAAAATTTCACTTTTTTGTGAAAATATCCACTAAATGAGGGAATAATATGTGTAAGGGTACCCCAGGAGAGTTCCAAATGTGTGTGGGTAGAATATAAATTCCACGGGGATAAAATTGAAAAAAGTTGAAAAAAATTATTTTTTGGACTTAGACATATTTCCGGCGTTTGTCAGACTTTCAGATAGGGGAAATGTCAGTGAGCGTTCTGATTTCAGTTCCAGAGTGGTTCGCCCAATGAGTCCTTGATATTTAGTCGTTTTCAGCCAATTTTCTGGATTTTTAAAAATTTCACTTTTTTGTGAAAATATTCACTAAATGAGGGAATAAAATGTGTGTGGGTACCCCAGGAGAGTTCCAAATGTGTGTGGGTAGAATATATATCCCACGGGGGTAAAATTGAAAAAAGTTTAAAAAAAATTTTTTTGGGACTTAGTCATTTTTCCGGCGTTTATCAGACTTTCAGATAGGGAAATGTGAGTGAGCGTTCCGATTTCAGTTCCAGAGCGATTCGCCCAATGAGTCCTTGATATTTAGTCGTTTTCAGCCAATTTTCTGGATTTTTAAAAATTTCACTTTTTTGTGAAAATATCCACTAAATGAGGGAATAATATGTGTGAGGGTACCCCAGGAGAGTTCCAAATGTGTGTGGGTAGAATATATATCCAACGGGGATAAAATTGAAAAAAGTTTAAAAAAAAATTTTTTTGGGACTTAGTAATTTTTCCGGCGTTTATCAGACTTTCAGATAGGGGAAATGTCAGTAAGCGTTCCGATTTCAGTTCCAGAGCGATTCGCCCAATGAGTCCTTGATATTTAGTCGTTTTCAGCCAATTTTCTGGATTTTTAAAAATTTCACTTTTTTGTGAAAATATCCACTAAATGAGGGAATAATATGTGTGAGGGTACCCCAGGAGAGTTCCAAATGTGTGTGGGTAGAATATAAATTCCACGGGGATAAAATTGAAAAAAGTTGAAAAAAATTATTTTTTGGACTTAGACATTTTTCCGGCGTTTATCAGACTTTCAGATAGGGAAATGTGAGTGAGCGTTCCGATTTCAGTTCCAGAGCGATTCGCCCAATGAGTCCTTGATATTTAGTCGTTTTCAGCCAATTTTCTGGATTTTTGAAAATTTCACTTTTTTGTGAAAATATCCACTAAATGAGGGAATAATATGTGTGAGGGTACCCCAGGAGAGTTCCAAATGTGTGTGGGTAGAATATATATCCCACGGGGATAAAATTGAAAAAAGTTTAAAAAAAATTTTTTTTGGACTTAGTAATTTTTCCGGCGTTCATCAGACTTTCAGATAGGGGAAATGTCAGTGAGCATTCCGATTTCAGTTCCAGAGCGATTCGCCCAATGAGTCCTTGATATTTAGTCGTTTTCAGCCAATTTTCTGGATTTTTGAAAATTTCACTTTTTTGTGAAAATATCCACTAAATGAGGGAATAATATGTGTGAGGGAACCCCAGGAGAGTTCCAAATGTGTGTGGGTAGAATATATATCCCACGGGGATAAAATTGAAAAAATTTAAAAAAAAAATTTTTTTTGGACTTAGTAATTTTTCCGGCGTTTATCAGACTTTCAGATAGGGGAAATGTCAGTAAGCGTTCCGATTTCAGTTCCAGAGCCATTGGCCCAATGAGTCCTTGATATTTAGTCGTTTTCAGCCAATTTTCTGGATTTTTAAAAATTTCACTTTTTTGTGAAAATATCCACTAAATGAGGGAATAATATGTGTGAGGGTACCCCAGGAGAGTTCCAAATGTGTGTGGGTAGAATATAAATTCCACGGGGATAAAATTGAAAAAAGTTGAAAAAAATTTTTTTTTGGACTTAGTAATTTTTCCGGCGTTTATCAGACTTTCAGATAGGGGAAATGTCAGTAAGCGTTCCGATTTCAGTTCCAGAGCGATTCACCCAATGAGTCCTTGATATTTAGTCGTTTTCAGCCAATTTTCTGGATTTTTAAAAATTTCACTTTTTTGTGAAAATATTCACTAAATGAGGGAATAAAATGTGTGAGGGTACCCCAGGAGAGTTCCAAATGTGTGTGGGTAGAATATATATCCCACGGGGGTAAAATTGAAAAAAGTTGAAAAAAATTTTTTTTGGGACTTAGTCATTTTTCCGGCGTTTATCAGACTTTCAGATAGGGAAATGTGAGTGAGCGTTCCGATTTCAGTTCCAGAGCGATTCGCCCAATGAGTCCTTGATATTTAGTCGTTTTCAGCCAATTTTCTGGATTTTTGAAAATTTCACTTTTTTGTGAAAATATCCACTAAATGAGGGAATAATATGTGTGAGGGTACCCCAGGAGAGTTCCAAATGTGTGTGGGTAGAATATATATCCCACGGGGATAAAATTGAAAAAAGTTTAAAAAAAAATTTTTTTTGGGACTTAGTCATTTTTCCGGCGTTTATCAGACTTTCAGATAGGGGAAATGTCAGTAAGCGTTCCGATTTCAGTTCCAGAGCGATTCGCCCAATGAGTCCTTGATATTTAGTCGTTTTCAGCCAATTTTCTGGATTTTTAAAAATTTCACTTTTTTGTGAAAATATCCACTAAATGAGGGAATAATATGTGTGAGGGTACCCCAGGAGAGTTCCAAATGTGTGTGGGTAGAATATAAATTCCACGGGGATAAAATTGAAAAAAGTTGAAAAAAATTTTTTTTTGGACTTAGACATTTTTCCGGCGTTTGTCAGACTTTCAGATAGGGGAAATGTCAGTGAGCGTTCTGATTTCAGTTCCAGAGTGGTTCGCCCAATGAGTCCTTGATATTTAGTCGTTTTCAGCCAATTTTCTGGATTTTTAAAAATTTCACTTTTTTGTGAAAATATTCACTAAATGAGGGAATAAAATGTGTGAGGGTACCCCAGGAGAGTTCCAAATGTGTGTGGGTAGAATATATATCCCACGGGGGTAAAATTGAAAAAAGTTTAAAAAAAATTTTTTTGGGACTTAGTCATTTTTCCGGCGTTTATCAGACTTTCAGATAGGGAAATGTGAGTGAGCGTTCCGATTTCAGTTCCAGAGCGATTCGCCCAATGAGTCCTTGATATTTAGTCGTTTTCAGCCAATTTTCTGGATTTTTGAAAATTTCACTTTTTTGTGAAAATATCCACTAAATGAGGGAATAATATGTGTAAGGGTACCCCAGGAGAGTTCCAAATGTGTGTGGGTAGAATATAAATTCCACGGGGATAAAATTGAAAAAAGTTGAAAAAAATTATTTTTTGGACTTAGACATATTTCCGGCGTTTGTCAGACTTTCAGATAGGGGAAATGTCAGTGAGCGTTCTGATTTCAGTTCCAGAGTGGTTCGCCCAATGAGTCCTTGATATTTAGTCGTTTTCAGCCAATTTTCTGGATTTTTAAAAATTTCACTTTTTTGTGAAAATATTCACTAAATGAGGGAATAAAATGTGTGAGGGTACCCCAGGAGAGTTCCAAATGTGTGTGGGTAGAATATATATCCCACGGGGGTAAAATTGAAAAAAGTTTAAAAAAAATTTTTTTGGGACTTAGTCATTTTTCCGGCGTTTATCAGACTTTCAGATAGGGAAATGTGAGTGAGCGTTCCGATTTCAGTTCCAGAGCGATTCGCCCAATGAGTCCTTGATATTTAGTCGTTTTCAGCCAATTTTCTGGATTTTTAAAAATTTCACTTTTTTGTGAAAATATCCACTAAATGAGGGAATAATATGTGTGAGGGTACCCCAGGAGAGTTCCAAATGTGTGTGGGTAGAATATATATCCAACGGGGATAAAATTGAAAAAAGTTTTAAAAAAAATTTTTTTGGGACTTAGTAATTTTTCCGGCGTTTATCAGACTTTCAGATAGGGGAAATGTCAGTAAGCGTTCCGATTTCAGTTCCAGAGCGATTCGCCCAATGAGTCCTTGATATTTAGTCGTTTTCAGCCAATTTTCTGGATTTTTAAAAATTTCACTTTTTTGTGAAAATATCCACTAAATGAGGGAATAATATGTGTGAGGGTACCCCAGGAGAGTTCCAAATGTGTGTGGGTAGAATATAAATTCCACGGGGATAAAATTGAAAAAAGTTGAAAAAAATTATTTTTTGGACTTAGACATTTTTCCGGCGTTTATCAGACTTTCAGATAGGGAAATGTGAGTGAGCGTTCCGATTTCAGTTCCAGAGCGATTCGCCCAATGAGTCCTTGATATTTAGTCGTTTTCAGCCAATTTTCTGGATTTTTGAAAATTTCACTTTTTTGTGAAAATATCCACTAAATGAGGGAATAATATGTGTGAGGGTACCCCAGGAGAGTTCCAAATGTGTGTGGGTAGAATATATATCCCACGGGGATAAAATTGAAAAAAGTTTAAAAAAAATTTTTTTTGGACTTAGTAATTTTTCCGGCGTTCATCAGACTTTCAGATAGGGGAAATGTCAGTGAGCATTCCGATTTCAGTTCCAGAGCGATTCGCCCAATGAGTCCTTGATATTTAGTCGTTTTCAGCCAATTTTCTGGATTTTTGAAAATTTCACTTTTTTGTGAAAATATCCACTAAATGAGGGAATAATATGTGTGAGGGAACCCCAGGAGAGTTCCAAATGTGTGTGGGTAGAATATATATCCCACGGGGATAAAATTGAAAAAATTTAAAAAAAAAATTTTTTTTGGACTTAGTAATTTTTCCGGCGTTTATCAGACTTTCAGATAGGGGAAATGTCAGTAAGCGTTCCGATTTCAGTTCCAGAGCCATTGGCCCAATGAGTCCTTGATATTTAGTCGTTTTCAGCCAATTTTCTGGATTTTTAAAAATTTCACTTTTTTGTGAAAATATCCACTAAATGAGGGAATAATATGTGTGAGGGTACCCCAGGAGAGTTCCAAATGTGTGTGGGTAGAATATAAATTCCACGGGGATAAAATTGAAAAAAGTTGAAAAAAATTTTTTTTTGGACTTAGTAATTTTTCCGGCGTTTATCAGACTTTCAGATAGGGGAAATGTCAGTAAGCGTTCCGATTTCAGTTCCAGAGCGATTCACCCAATGAGTCCTTGATATTTAGTCGTTTTCAGCCAATTTTCTGGATTTTTAAAAATTTCACTTTTTTGTGAAAATATTCACTAAATGAGGGAATAAAATGTGTGAGGGTACCCCAGGAGAGTTCCAAATGTGTGTGGGTAGAATATATATCCCACGGGGGTAAAATTGAAAAAAGTTGAAAAAATTTTTTTTTGGGACTTAGTCATTTTTCCGGCGTTTATCAGACTTTCAGATAGGGAAATGTGAGTGAGCGTTCCGATTTCAGTTCCAGAGCGATTCGCCCAATGAGTCCTTGATATTTAGTCGTTTTCAGCCAATTTTCTGGATTTTTGAAAATTTCACTTTTTTGTGAAAATATCCACTAAATGAGGGAATAATATGTGTGAGGGTACCCCAGGAGAGTTCCAAATGTGTGTGGGTAGAATATATATCCCACGGGGATAAAATTGAAAAAAGTTTAAAAAAAAATTTTTTTTGGGACTTAGTCATTTTTCCGGCGTTTATCAGACTTTCAGATAGGGGAAATGTCAGTAAGCGTTCCGATTTCAGTTCCAGAGCGATTCGCCCAATGAGTCCTTGATATTTAGTCGTTTTCAGCCAATTTTCTGGATTTTTAAAAATTTCACTTTTTTGTGAAAATATCCACTAAATGAGGGAATAATATGTGTGAGGGTACCCCAGGAGAGTTCCAAATGTGTGTGGGTAGAATATAAATTCCACGGGGATAAAATTGAAAAAAGTTGAAAAAAATTTTTTTTTGGACTTAGACATTTTTCCGGCGTTTGTCAGACTTTCAGATAGGGGAAATGTCAGTGAGCGTTCTGATTTCAGTTCCAGAGTGGTTCGCCCAATGAGTCCTTGATATTTAGTCGTTTTCAGCCAATTTTCTGGATTTTTAAAAATTTCACTTTTTTGTGAAAATATTCACTAAATGAGGGAATAAAATGTGTGAGGGTACCCCAGGAGAGTTCCAAATGTGTGTGGGTAGAATATATATCCCACGGGGGTAAAATTGAAAAAAGTTTAAAAAAAATTTTTTTGGGACTTAGTCATTTTTCCGGCGTTTATCAGACTTTCAGATAGGGAAATGTGAGTGAGCGTTCCGATTTCAGTTCCAGAGCGATTCGCCCAATGAGTCCTTGATATTTAGTCGTTTTCAGCCAATTTTCTGGATTTTTGAAAATTTCACTTTTTTGTGAAAATATCCACTAAATGAGGGAATAATATGTGTAAGGGTACCCCAGGAGAGTTCCAAATGTGTGTGGGTAGAATATAAATTCCACGGGGATAAAATTGAAAAAAGTTGAAAAAAATTATTTTTTGGACTTAGACATATTTCCGGCGTTTGTCAGACTTTCAGATAGGGGAAATGTCAGTGAGCGTTCTGATTTCAGTTCCAGAGTGGTTCGCCCAATGAGTCCTTGATATTTAGTCGTTTTCAGCCAATTTTCTGGATTTTTAAAAATTTCACTTTTTTGTGAAAATATTCACTAAATGAGGGAATAAAATGTGTGAGGGTACCCCAGGAGAGTTCCAAATGTGTGTGGGTAGAATATATATCCCACGGGGGTAAAATTGAAAAAAGTTTAAAAAAAATTTTTTTGGGACTTAGTCATTTTTCCGGCGTTTATCAGACTTTCAGATAGGGAAATGTGAGTGAGCGTTCCGATTTCAGTTCCAGAGCGATTCGCCCAATGAGTCCTTGATATTTAGTCGTTTTCAGCCAATTTTCTGGATTTTTGAAAATTTCACTTTTTTGTGAAAATATCCACTAAATGAGGGAATAATATGTGTGAGGGTACCCCAGGAGAGTTCCAAATGTGTGTGGGTAGAATATATATCCCACGGGGATAAAATTGAAAAAAGTTTAAAAAAAATTTTTTTTGGACTTAGTAATTTTTCCGGCGTTCATCAGACTTTCAGATAGGGGAAATGTCAGTGAGCATTCCGATTTCAGTTCCAGAGCGATTCGCCCAATGAGTCCTTGATATTTAGTCGTTTTCAGCCAATTTTCTGGATTTTTGAAAATTTCACTTTTTTGTGAAAATATCCACTAAATGAGGGAATAATATGTGTGAGGGAACCCCAGGAGAGTTCCAAATGTGTGTGGGTAGAATATATATCCCACGGGGATAAAATTGAAAAAATTTAAAAAAAAAATTTTTTTTGGACTTAGTAATTTTTCCGGCGTTTATCAGACTTTCAGATAGGGGAAATGTCAGTAAGCGTTCCGATTTCAGTTCCAGAGCGATTGGCCCAATGAGTCCTTGATATTTAGTCGTTTTCAGCCAATTTTCTGGATTTTTAAAAATTTCACTTTTTTGTGAAAATATCCACTAAATGAGGGAATAATATGTGTGAGGGTACCCCAGGAGAGTTCCAAATGTGTGTGGGTAGAATATAAATTCCACGGGGATAAAATTGAAAAAAGTTGAAAAAAATTTTTTTTTGGACTTAGTAATTTTTCCGGCGTTTATCAGACTTTCAGATAGGGGAAATGTCAGTAAGCGTTCCGATTTCAGTTCCAGAGCGATTCACCCAATGAGTCCTTGATATTTAGTCGTTTTCAGCCAATTTTCTGGATTTTTAAAAATTTCACTTTTTTGTGAAAATATTCACTAAATGAGGGAATAAAATGTGTGAGGGTACCCCAGGAGAGTTCCAAATGTGTGTGGGTAGAATATATATCCCACGGGGGTAAAATTGAAAAAAGTTGAAAAAAATTTTTTTTGGGACTTAGTCATTTTTCCGGCGTTTATCAGACTTTCAGATAGGGAAATGTGAGTGAGCGTTCCGATTTCAGTTCCAGAGCGATTCGCCCAATGAGTCCTTGATATTTAGTCGTTTTCAGCCAATTTTCTGGATTTTTGAAAATTTCACTTTTTTGTGAAAATATCCACTAAATGAGGGAATAATATGTGTGAGGGTACCCCAGGAGAGTTCCAAATGTGTGTGGGTAGAATATATATCCCACGGGGATAAAATTGAAAAAAGTTTAAAAAAAAATTTTTTTTGGGACTTAGTCATTTTTCCGGCGTTTATCAGACTTTCAGATAGGGGAAATGTCAGTAAGCGTTCCGATTTCAGTTCCAGAGCGATTCGCCCAATGAGTCCTTGATATTTAGTCGTTTTCAGCCAATTTTCTGGATTTTTGAAAATTTCACTTTTTTGTGAAAATATCCACTAAATGAGGGAATAATATGTGTAAGGGTACCCCAGGAGAGTTCCAAATGTGTGTGGGTAGAATATAAATTCCACGGGGATAAAATTGAAAAAAGTTGAAAAAAATTTTTTTTTGGACTTAGACATTTTTCCGGCGTTTGTCAGACTTTCAGATAGGGGAAATGTCAGTGAGCGTTCTGATTTCAGTTCCAGAGTGGTTCGCCCAATGAGTCCTTGATATTTAGTCGGTTTCAGCCAATTTTCTGGATTTTTAAAAATTTCACTTTTTTGTGAAAATATTCACTAAATGAGGGAATAATATGTGTGAGGGTACCCCAGGAGAGTTCCAAATGTGTGTGGGTAGAATATATATCCCACGGGGGTAAAATTGAAAAAAGTTGAAAAAAAATTTTTTTGGGACTTAGTCATTTTTCCGGCGTTTATCAGACTTTCAGATAGGGAAATGTGAGTGAGCGTTCCGATTTCAGTTCCAGAGCGATTCGCCCAATGAGTCCTTGATATTTAGTCGTTTTCAGCCAATTTTCTGGATTTTTGAAAATTTTACTTTTTTGTGAAAATATCCACTAAATGAGGGAATAATATGTGTGAGGGTACCCCAGGAGAGTTCCAAATGTGTGTGGGTAGAATATATATCCCACGGGGATAAAATTGAAAAAAGTTTAAAAAAAAATTTTTTTGGACTTTGTAATTTTTCCGGCGTTCATCAGACTTTCAGATAGGGGAAATGTCAGTGAGCATTCCGATTTCAGTTCCAGAGCGATTCGCCCAATGAGTCCTTGATATTTAGTCGTTTTCAGCCAATTTTCTGGATTTTTGAAAATTTCACTTTTTTGTGAAAATATCCACTAAATGAGGGAATAATATGTGTGAGGGAACCCCAGGAGAGTTCGAAATGTGTGTGGGTAGAATATATATCCCACGGCGATAAAATTGAAAAAAGTTTAAAAAAAAATTTTTTTTGGACTTAGTAATTTTTCCGGCGTTTATCAGACTTTCAGATAGGGGAAATGTCAGTAAGCGTTCCGATTTCAGTTCCAGAGCGATTCGCCCAATGAGTCCTTGATATTTAGTCGTTTTCAGCCAATTTTCTGGATTTTTAAAAATTTCACTTTTTTGTGAAAATATCCACTAAATGAGGGAATAATATGTGTGAGGGTACCCCAGGAGAGTTCCAAATGTGTGTGGGTAGAATATATATCCCACGGGGTAAAATTGAAAAAAGTTTAAAAAAAATTTTTTTTGGACTTAGTCATTTTTCCGGCGTTTATCAGACTTTCAGATAGGGAAAATGTCAGTGAGCTTTCAGATTTCAGTTCCAGAGCGATTGGTCCAATGAGTCCTTGATATTCAGTCGTTTTCAGCCAATTTTCAGGATTTTTGAAAATTTCACTTTTTTGTGAAAATATCCACTAAATGAGGGAATAATATGTGTAAGGGTACCCTAGGAGAGTTCCAAATGTGTGTGGGTAGAATATAAATTCCACGTAGATAAAATTGAAAAAAGTTGAAAAAAATTTTTTTTTGGACTTAGACATTTTTCCGGCGTTTATTCAGACTTTCAGATAGGGGAAATGTCAGTGATCGTTCTGATTTCAGTTCCAGAGTGGTTCGCCCAATGAGTCCTTGATATTTAGTCGTTTTCAGCCAATTTTCTGGATTTTTAAAAATTTCACTTTTTTGTGAAAATATCCACTAAATGAGGGAATAATATGTGTGAGGGTACCCCAGGAGAGTTCCAAATGTGTGTGGGTAGAATATAAATTCCACGGGGATAAAATTGAAAAAAGTTGAAAAAAATTTTTTTTTGGACTTAGTAATTTTTCCGGCGTTTATCAGACTTTCAGATAGGGGAAATGTCAGTAAGCGTTCCGATTTCAGTTCCAGAGCGATTCACCCAATGAGTCCTTGATATTTAGTCGTTTTCAGCCAATTTTCTGGATTTTTAAAAATTTCACTTTTTTGTGAAAATATTCACTAAATGAGGGAATAAAATGTGTGAGGGTACCCCAGGAGAGTTCCAAATGTGTGTGGGTAGAATATATATCCCACGGGGGTAAAATTGAAAAAAGTTGAAAAAAATTTTTTTTGGGACTTAGTCATTTTTCCGGCGTTTATCAGACTTTCAGATAGGGAAATGTGAGTGAGCGTTCCGATTTCAGTTCCAGAGCGATTCGCCCAATGAGTCCTTGATATTTAGTCGTTTTCAGCCAATTTTCTGGATTTTTGAAAATTTCACTTTTTTGTGAAAATATCCACTAAATGAGGGAATAATATGTGTGAGGGTACCCCAGGAGAGTTCCAAATGTGTGTGGGTAGAATATAAATTCCACGGGGATAAAATTGAAAAAAGTTGAAAAAAATTTTTTTTTGGACTTAGACATTTTTCCGGCGTTTGTCAGACTTTCAGATAGGGGAAATGTCAGTGAGCGTTCTGATTTCAGTTCCAGAGTGGTTCGCCCAATGAGTCCTTGATATTTAGTCGTTTTCAGCCAATTTTCTGGATTTTTAAAAATTTCACTTTTTTGTGAAAATATTCACTAAATGAGGGAATAAAATGTGTGAGGGTACCCCAGGAGAGTTCCAAATGTGTGTGGGTAGAATATATATCCCACGGGGGTAAAATTGAAAAAAGTTTACAAAAAATTTTTTTGGGACTTAGTCATTTTTCCGGCGTTTATCAGACTTTCAGATAGGGAAATGTGAGTGAGCATTCCGATTTCAGTTCCAGAGCGATTCGCCCAATGAGTCCTTGATATTTAGTCGTTTTCAGCCAATTTTCTGGATTTTTGAAAATTTCACTTTTTTGTGAAAATATCCACTAAATGAGGGAATAATATGTGTAAGGGTACCCCAGGAGAGTTCCAAATGTGTGTGGGTAGAATATAAATTCCACGGGGATAAAATTGAAAAAAGTTGAAAAAAATTTTTTTTTGGACTTAGACATTTTTCCGGCGTTTGTCAGACTTTCAGATAGGGGAAATGTCAGTAAGCGTTCCGATTTCAGTTCCAGAGCGATTCGCCCAATGAGTCCTTGATATTTAGTCGTTTTCAGCCAATTTTCTGGATTTTTAAAAATTTCACTTTTTTGTGAAAATATCCACTAAATGAGGGAATAATATGTGTGAGGGTACCCCAGGAGAGTTCCAAATGTGTGTGGGTAGAATATATATCCCACGGGGTAAAATTGAAAAAAGTTTAAAAAAAATTTTTTTTGGACTTAGTCATTTTTCCGGCGTTTATCAGACTTTCAGATAGGGGAAATGTCAGTAAGCGTTCCGATTTCAGTTCCAGAGCGATTCGCCCAATGAGTCCTTGATATTCAGTCGTTTTCAGCCAATTTTCAGGATTTTTGAAAATTTCACTTTTTTGTGAAAATATCCACTAAATGAGGGAATAATATGTGTAAGGGTACCCTAGGAGAGTTCCAAATGTGTGTGGGTAGAAAATAAATTCCACGTAGATAAAATTGAAAAAAGTTGAAAAAAATTTTTTTTTGGACTTAGACATTTTTCCGGCGTTTATTCAGACTTTCAGATAGGGGAAATGTCAGTGATCGTTCTGATTTCAGTTCCAGAGTGGTTCGCCCAATGAGTCCTTGATATTTAGTCGTTTTCAGCCAATTTTCTGGATTTTTAAAAATTTCACTTTTTTGTGAAAATATCCACTAAATGAGGGAATAATATGTGTGAGGGTACCCCAGGAGAGTTCCAAATGTGTGTGGGTAGAATATAAATTCCACGGGGATAAAATTGAAAAAAGTTGAAAAAAATTTTTTTTTGGACTTAGTAATTTTTCCGGCGTTTATCAGACTTTCAGATAGGGGAAATGTCAGTAAGCGTTCCGATTTCAGTTCCAGAGCGATTCACCCAATGAGTCCTTGATATTTAGTCGTTTTCAGCCAATTTTCTGGATTTTTAAAAATTTCACTTTTTTGTGAAAATATTCACTAAATGAGGGAATAAAATGTGTGAGGGTACCCCAGGAGAGTTCCAAATGTGTGTGGGTAGAATATATATCCCACGGGGGTAAAATTGAAAAAAGTTGAAAAAAATTTTTTTTGGGACTTAGTCATTTTTCCGGCGTTTATCAGACTTTCAGATAGGGAAATGTGAGTGAGCGTTCCGATTTCAGTTCCAGAGCGATTCGCCCAATGAGTCCTTGATATTTAGTCGTTTTCAGCCAATTTTCTGGATTTTTGAAAATTTCACTTTTTTGTGAAAATATCCACTAAATGAGGGAATAATATGTGTGAGGGTACCCCAGGAGAGTTCCAAATGTGTGTGGGTAGAATATATATCCCACGGGGATAAAATTGAAAAAAGTTTAAAAAAAAATTTTTTTTGGACTTAGTAATTTTTCCGGCGTTTATCAGACTTTCAGATAGGGGAAATGTCAGTAAGCGTTCCGATTTCAGTTCCAGAGCGATTCGCCCAATGAGTCCTTGATATTTAGTCGTTTTCAGCCAATTTTCTGGATTTTTAAAAATTTCACTTTTTTGTGAAAATATCCACTAAATGAGGGAATAATATGTGTGAGGGTACCCCAGGAGAGTTCCAAATGTGTGTGGGTAGAATATAAATTCCACGGGGATAAAATTGAAAAAAGTTGAAAAAAATTTTTTTTTGGACTTAGACATTTTTCCGGCGTTTGTCAGACTTTCAGATAGGGGAAATGTCAGTGAGCGTTCTGATTTCAGTTCCAGAGTGGTTCGCCCAATGAGTCCTTGATATTTAGTCGTTTTCAGCCAATTTTCTGGATTTTTAAAAATTTCACTTTTTTGTGAAAATATTCACTAAATGAGGGAATAAAATGTGTGAGGGTACCCCAGGAGAGTTCCAAATGTGTGTGGGTAGAATATATATCCCACGGGGGTAAAATTGAAAAAAGTTTAAAAAAAATTTTTTTGGGACTTAGTCATTTTTCCGGCGTTTATCAGACTTTCAGATAGGGAAATGTGAGTGAGCGTTCCGATTTCAGTTCCAGAGCGATTCGCCCAATGAGTCCTTGATATTTAGTCGTTTTCAGCCAATTTTCTGGATTTTTGAAAATTTCACTTTTTTGTGAAAATATCCACTAAATGAGGGAATAATATGTGTGAGGGTACCCCAGGAGAGTTCCAAATGTGTGTGGGTAGAATATATATCCCACGGGGATAAAATTGAAAAAAGTTTAAAAAAAAATTTTTTTGGACTTAGTAATTTTTCCGGCGTTCATCAGACTTTCAGATAGGGGAAATGTCAGTGAGCATTCCGATTTCAGTTCCAGAGCGATTCGCCCAATGAGTCCTTGATATTTAGTCGTTTTCAGCCAATTTTCTGGATTTTTGAAAATTTCACTTTTTTGTGAAAATATCCACTAAATGAGGGAATAGTATGTGTGAGGGAACCCCAGGAGAGTTCCAAATGTGTGTGGGTAGAATATATATCCCACGGGGATAAAATTGAAAAAATTTAAAAAAAAAATTTTTTTTTGGACTTAGTAATTTTTCCGGCGTTTATCAGACTTTCAGATAGGGGAAATGTCAGTAAGCGTTCCGATTTCAGTTCCAGAGCGATTGGCCCAATGAGTCCTTGATATTTAGTCGTTTTCAGCCAATTTTCTGGATTTTTAAAAATTTCACTTTTTTGTGAAAATATCCACTAAATGAGGGAATAATATGTGTGAGGGTACCCCAGGAGAGTTCCAAATGTGTGTGGGTAGAATATAAATTCCACGGGGATAAAATTGAAAAAAGTTGAAAAAAATTTTTTTTTGGACTTAGTAATTTTTCCGGCGTTTATCAGACTTTCAGATAGGGGAAATGTCAGTAAGCGTTCCGATTTCAGTTCCAGAGCGATTCACCCAATGAGTCCTTGATATTTAGTCGTTTTCAGCCAATTTTCTGGATTTTTAAAAATTTCACTTTTTTGTGAAAATATTCACTAAATGAGGGAATAAAATGTGTGAGGGTACCCCAGGAGAGTTCCAAATGTGTGTGGGTAGAATATATATCCCACGGGGGTAAAATTGAAAAAAGTTGAAAAAAATTTTTTTTGGGACTTAGTCATTTTTCCGGCGTTTATCAGACTTTCAGATAGGGAAATGTGAGTGAGCGTTCCGATTTCAGTTCCAGAGCGATTCGCCCAATGAGTCCTTGATATTTAGTCGTTTTCAGCCAATTTTCTGGATTTTTGAAAATTTCACTTTTTTGTGAAAATATCCACTAAATGAGGGAATAATATGTGTGAGGGTACCCCAGGAGAGTTCCAAATGTGTGTGGGTAGAATATATATCCCACGGGGATAAAATTGAAAAAAGTTTAAAAAAAAATTTTTTTGGACTTAGTAATTTTTCCGGCGTTCATCAGACTTTCAGATAGGGGAAATGTCAGTGAGCATTCCGATTTCAGTTCCAGAGCGATTCGCCCAATGAGTCCTTGATATTTAGTCGTTTTCAGCCAATTTTCTGGATTTTTGAAAATTTCACTTTTTTGTGAAAATATCCACTAAATGAGGGAATAATATGTGTGAGGGTACCCCAGGAGAGTTCCAAATGTGTGTGGGTAGAATATATATCCCACGGGGATAAAATTGAAAAAAGTTTAAAAAAATTTTTTTTTGGACTTAGTAATTTTTCCGGCGTTCATCAGACTTTCAGATAGGGGAAATGTCAGTGAGCATTCCGATTTCAGTTCCAGAGCGATTCGCCCAATGAGTCCTTGATATTTAGTCGTTTTCAGCCAATTTTCTGGATTTTTAAAAATTTCACTTTTTTGTGAAAATATCCACTAAATGAGGGAATAATATGTGTGAGGGTACCCCAGGAGAGTTCCAAATGTGTGTGGGTAGAATATAAATTCCACGGGGATAAAATTGAAAAAAGTTGAAAAAAATTTTTTTTTGGACTTAGACATTTTTCCGGCGTTTGTCAGACTTTCAGATAGGGGAAATGTCAGTGAGCGTTCTGATTTCAGTTCCAGAGTGGTTCGCCCAATGAGTCCTTGATATTTAGTCGTTTTCAGCCAATTTTCTGGATTTTTAAAAATTTCACTTTTTTGTGAAAATATTCACTAAATGAGGGAATAAAATGTGTGAGGGTACCCCAGGAGAGTTCCAAATGTGTGTGGGTAGAATATATATCCCACGGGGGTAAAATTGAAAAAAGTTTAAAAAAAATTTTTTTGGGACTTAGTCATTTTTCTGGCGTTTATCAGACTTTCAGATAGGGAAATGTGAGTGAGCATTCCGATTTCAGTTCCAGAGCGATTCGCCCAATGAGTCCTTGATATTTAGTCGTTTTCAGCCAATTTTCTGGATTTTTGAAAATTTCACTTTTTTGTGAAAATATCCACTAAATGAGGGAATAATATGTGTAAGGGTACCCCAGGAGAGTTCCAAATGTGTGTGGGTAGAATATAAATTCCACGGGGATAAAATTGAAAAAAGTTGAAAAAAATTTTTTTTTGGACTTAGACATTTTTCCGGCGTTTGTCAGACTTTCAGATAGGGGAAATGTCAGTGAGCGTTCTGATTTCAGTTCCAGAGTGGTTCGCCCAATGAGTCCTTGATATTTAGTCGGTTTCAGCCAATTTTCTGGATTTTTAAAAATTTCACTTTTTTGTGAAAATATTCACTAAATGAGGGAATAATATGTGTGAGGGTACCCCAGGAGAGTTCCAAATGTGTGTGGGTAGAATATATATCCCACGGGGGTAAAATTGAAAAAAGTTGAAAAAAAATTTTTTTGGGACTTAGTCATTTTTCCGGCGTTTATCAGACTTTCAGATAGGGAAATGTGAGTGAGCGTTCCGATTTCAGTTCCAGAGCGATTCGCCCAATGAGTCCTTGATATTTAGTCGTTTTCAGCCAATTTTCTGGATTTTTGAAAATTTCACTTTTTTGTGAAAATATCCACTAAATGAGGGAATAATATGTGTGAGGGAACCCCAGGAGAGTTCGAAATGTGTGTGGGTAGAATATATATCCCACGGGGATAAAATTGAAAAAAGTTTAAAAAAAAATTTTTTTTGGACTTAGTAATTTTTCCGGCGTTTATCAGACTTTCAGATAGGGGAAATGTCAGTAAGCGTTCCGATTTCAGTTCCAGAGCGATTCGCCCAATGAGTCCTTGATATTTAGTCGTTTTCAGCCAATTTTCTGGATTTTTAAAAATTTCACTTTTTTGTGAAAATATCCACTAAATGAGGGAATAATATGTGTGAGGGTACCCCAGGAGAGTTCCAAATGTGTGTGGGTAGAATATATATCCCACGGGGTAAAATTGAAAAAAGTTTAAAAAAAATTTTTTTTGGACTTAGTCATTTTTCCGGCGTTTATCAGACTTTCAGATAGGGAAAATGTCAGTGAGCTTTCAGATTTCAGTTCCAGAGCGATTGGTCCAATGAGTCCTTGATATTCAGTCGTTTTCAGCCAATTTTCAGGATTTTTGAAAATTTCACTTTTTTGTGAAAATATCCACTAAATGAGGGAATAATATGTGTAAGGGTACCCTAGGAGAGTTCCAAATGTGTGTGGGTAGAATATAAATTCCACGTAGATAAAATTGAAAAAAGTTGAAAAAAATTTTTTTTTGGACTTAGACATTTTTCCGGCGTTTATTCAGACTTTCAGATAGGGTAATGTCAGTGATCGTTCTGATTTCAGTTCCAGAGTGGTTCGCCCAATGAGTCCTTGATATTTAGTCGTTTTCAGCCAATTTTCTGGATTTTTAAAAATTTCACTTTTTTGTGAAAATATCCACTAAATGAGGGAATAATATGTGTGAGGGTACCCCAGGAGAGTTCCAAATGTGTGTGGGTAGAATATAAATTCCACGGGGATAAAATTGAAAAAAGTTGAAAAAAATTTTTTTTTGGACTTAGTAATTTTTCCGGCGTTTATCAGACTTTCAGATAGGGGAAATGTCAGTAAGCGTTCCGATTTCAGTTCCAGAGCGATTCACCCAATGAGTCCTTGATATTTAGTCGTTTTCAGCCAATTTTCTGGATTTTTAAAAATTTCACTTTTTTGTGAAAATATTCACTAAATGAGGGAATAAAATGTGTGAGGGTACCCCAGGAGAGTTCCAAATGTGTGTGGGTAGAATATATATCCCACGGGGGTAAAATTGAAAAAAGTTGAAAAAAATTTTTTTTGGGACTTAGTCATTTTTCCGGCGTTTATCAGACTTTCAGATAGGGAAATGTGAGTGAGCGTTCCGATTTCAGTTCCAGAGCGATTCGCCCAATGAGTCCTTGATATTTAGTCGTTTTCAGCCAATTTTCTGGATTTTTGAAAATTTCACTTTTTTGTGAAAATATCCACTAAATGAGGGAATAATATGTGTGAGGGTACCCCAGGAGAGTTCCAAATGTGTGTGGGTAGAATATATATCCCACGGGGATAAAATTGAAAAAAGTTTAAAAAAAAATTTTTTGGGACTTAGTAATTTTTCCGGCGTTCATCAGACTTTCAGATAGGGGAAATGTCAGTGAGCATTCCGATTTCAGTTCCAGAGCGATTCGCCCAATGAGTCCTTGATATTTAGTCGTTTTCAGCCAATTTTCTGGATTTTTGAAAATTTCACTTTTTTGTGAAAATATCCACTAAATGAGGGAATAATATGTGTGAGGGTACCCCAGGAGAGTTCCAAATGTGTGTGGGTAGAATATATATCCCACGGGGATAAAATTGAAAAAAGTTTAAAAAAAATTTTTTTTGGACTTAGTAATTTTTCCGGCGTTCATCAGACTTTCAGATAGGGGAAATGTCAGTGAGCATTCCGATTTCAGTTCCAGAGCGATTCGCCCAATGAGTCCTTGATATTTAGTCGTTTTCAGCCAATTTTCTGGATTTTTGAAAATTTCACTTTTTTGTGAAAATATCCACTAAATGAGGGAATAATATGTGTGAGGGAACCCCAGGAGAGTTCCAAATGTGTGTGGGTAGAATATATATCCCACGGGGATAAAATTGAAAAAATTTAAAAAAAAATTTTTTTTTGGACTTAGTAATTTTTCCGGCGTTTATCAGACTTTCAGATAGGGGAAATGTCAGTAAGCGTTCCGATTTCAGTTCCAGAGCGATTGGCCCAATGAGTCCTTGATATTTAGTCGTTTTCAGCCAATTTTCTGGATTTTTAAAAATTTCACTTTTTTGTGAAAATATCCACTAAATGAGGGAATAATATGTGTGAGGGTACCCCAGGAGAGTTCCAAATGTGTGTGGGTAGAATATAAATTCCACGGGGATAAAATTGAAAAAAGTTGAAAAAAATTTTTTTTTGGACTTAGTAATTTTTCCGGCGTTTATCAGACTTTCAGATAGGGGAAATGTCAGTAAGCGTTCCGATTTCAGTTCCAGAGCGATTCACCCAATGAGTCCTTGATATTTAGTCGTTTTCAGCCAATTTTCTGGATTTTTAAAAATTTCACTTTTTTGTGAAAATATTCACTAAATGAGGGAATAAAATGTGTGAGGGTACCCCAGGAGAGTTCCAAATGTGTGTGGGTAGAATATATATCCCACGGGGGTAAAATTGAAAAAAGTTGAAAAAAATTTTTTTTGGGACTTAGTCATTTTTCCGGCGTTTATCAGACTTTCAGATAGGGAAATGTGAGTGAGCGTTCCGATTTCAGTTCCAGAGCGATTCGCCCAATGAGTCCTTGATATTTAGTCGTTTTCAGCCAATTTTCTGGATTTTTGAAAATTTCACTTTTTTGTGAAAATATCCACTAAATGAGGGAATAATATGTGTGAGGGTACCCCAGGAGAGTTCCAAATGTGTGTGGGTAGAATATATATCCCACGGGGATAAAATTGAAAAAAGTTTAAAAAAAAATTTTTTTGGACTTAGTAATTTTTCCGGCGTTCATCAGACTTTCAGATAGGGGAAATGTCAGTGAGCATTCCGATTTCAGTTCCAGAGCGATTCGCCCAATGAGTCCTTGATATTTAGTCGTTTTCAGCCAATTTTCTGGATTTTTGAAAATTTCACTTTTTTGTGAAAATATCCACTAAATGAGGGAATAATATGTGTGAGGGTACCCCAGGAGAGTTCCAAATGTGTGTGGGTAGAATATATATCCCACGGGGATAAAATTGAAAAAAGTTTAAAAAAATTTTTTTTTGGACTTAGTAATTTTTCCGGCGTTCATCAGACTTTCAGATAGGGGAAATGTCAGTGAGCATTCCGATTTCAGTTCCAGAGCGATTCGCCCAATGAGTCCTTGATATTTAGTCGTTTTCAGCCAATTTTCTGGATTTTTAAAAATTTCACTTTTTTGTGAAAATATCCACTAAATGAGGGAATAATATGTGTGAGGGTACCCCAGGAGAGTTCCAAATGTGTGTGGGTAGAATATAAATTCCACGGGGATAAAATTGATAAAAGTTGAAAAAAATATTTTTTTGGACTTAGACATTTTTCCGGCGTTTGTCAGACTTTCAGATAGGGGAAATGTCAGTGAGCGTTCTGATTTCAGTTCCAGAGTGGTTCGCCCAATGAGTCCTTGATATTTAGTCGTTTTCAGCCAATTTTCTGGATTTTTAAAAATTTCACTTTTTTGTGAAAATATTCACTAAATGAGGGAATAAAATGTGTGAGGGTACCCCAGGAGAGTTCCAAATGTGTGTGGGTAGAATATATATCCCACGGGGGTAAAATTGAAAAAAGTTTAAAAAAAATTTTTTTGGGACTTAGTCATTTTTCCGGCGTTTATCAGACTTTCAGATAGGGAAATGTGAGTGAGCGTTCCGATTTCAGTTCCAGAGCGATTCGCCCAATGAGTCCTTGATATTTAGTCGTTTTCAGCCAATTTTCTGGATTTTTGAAAATTTCACTTTTTTGTGAAAATATCCACTAAATGAGGGAATAATATGTGTGAGGGTACCCCAGGAGAGTTCCAAATGTGTGTGGGTAGAATATATATCCCACGGGGATAAAATTGAAAAAAGTTTAAAAAAAATTTTTTTTGGACTTAGTAATTTTTCCGGCGTTCATCAGACTTTCAGATAGGGGAAATGTCAGTGAGCATTCCGATTTCAGTTCCAGAGCGATTCGCCCAATGAGTCCTTGATATTTAGTCGTTTTCAGCCAATTTTCTGGATTTTTGAAAATTTCACTTTTTTGTGAAAATATCCACTAAATGAGGGAATAATATGTGTAAGGGTACCCCAGGAGAGTTCCAAATGTGTGTGGGTAGAATATAAATTCCACGGGGATAAAATTGAAAAAAGTTGAAAAAAATTTTTTTTTGGACTTAGACATTTTTCCGGCGTTTGTCAGACTTTCAGATAGGGGAAATGTCAGTGAGCGTTCTGATTTCAGTTCCAGAGTGGTTCGCCCAATGAGTCCTTGATATTTAGTCGTTTTCAGCCAATTTTCTGGATTTTTAAAAATTTCACTTTTTTGTGAAAATATTCACTAAATGAGGGAATAATATGTGTGAGGGTACCCCAGGAGAGTTCCAAATGTGTGTGGGTAGAATATATATCCCACGGGGGTAAAATTGAAAAAAGTTGAAAAAAATTTTTTTTGGGACTTAGTCATTTTTCCGGCGTTTATCAGACTTTCAGATAGGGAAATGTGAGTGAGCGTTCCGATTTCAGTTCCAGAGCGATTCGCCCAATGAGTCCTTGATATTTAGTCGTTTTCAGCCAATTTTCTGGATTTTTGAAAATTTCACTTTTTTGTGAAAATATCCACTAAATGAGGGAATAATATGTGTGAGGGTACCCCAGGAGAGTTCCAAATGTGTGTGGGTAGAATATATATCCCACGGGGATAAAATTGAAAAAAGTTTAAAAAAAAATTTTTTTTGGACTTAGTAATTTTTCCGGCGTTTATCAGACTTTCAGATAGGGGAAATGTCAGTAAGCGTTCCGATTTCAGTTCCAGAGCGATTCGCCCAATGAGTCCTTGATATTTAGTCGTTTTCAGCCAATTTTCTGGATTTTTAAAAATTTCACTTTTTTGTGAAAATATCCACTAAATGAGGGAATAATATGTGTGAGGGTACCCCAGGAGAGTTCCAAATGTGTGTGGGTAGAATATAAATTCCACGGGGATAAAATTGAAAAAAGTTGAAAAAAATATTTTTTTGGACTTAGACATTTTTCCGGCGTTTGTCAGACTTTCAGATAGGGGAAATGTCAGTGAGCGTTCTGATTTCAGTTCCAGAGTGGTTCGCCCAATGAGTCCTTGATATTTAGTCGTTTTCAGCCAATTTTCTGGATTTTTAAAAATTTCACTTTTTTGTGAAAATATTCACTAAATGAGGGAATAAAATGTGTGAGGGTACCCCAGGAGAGTTCCAAATGTGTGTGGGTAGAATATATATCCCACGGGGGTAAAATTGAAAAAAGTTTAAAAAAAATTTTTTTGGGACTTAGTCATTTTTCCGGCGTTTATCAGACTTTCAGATAGGGAAATGTGAGTGAGCGTTCCGATTTCAGTTCCAGAGCGATTCGCCCAATGAGTCCTTGATATTTAGTCGTTTTCAGCCAATTTTCTGGATTTTTGAAAATTTCACTTTTTTGTGAAAATATCCACTAAATGAGGGAATAATATGTGTGAGGGTACCCCAGGAGAGTTCCAAATGTGTGTGGGTAGAATATATATCCCACGGGGATAAAATTGAAAAAAGTTTAAAAAAAATTTTTTTTGGACTTAGTAATTTTTCCGGCGTTCATCAGACTTTCAGATAGGGGAAATGTCAGTGAGCATTCCGATTTCAGTTCCAGAGCGATTCGCCCAATGAGTCCTTGATATTTAGTCGTTTTCAGCCAATTTTCTGGATTTTTGAAAATTTCACTTTTTTGTGAAAATATCCACTAAATGAGGGAATAATATGTGTAAGGGTACCCCAGGAGAGTTCCAAATGTGTGTGGGTAGAATATAAATTCCACGGGGATAAAATTGAAAAAAGTTGAAAAAAATTTTTTTTTGGACTTAGACATTTTTCCGGCGTTTGTCAGACTTTCAGATAGGGGAAATGTCAGTGAGCGTTCTGATTTCAGTTCCAGAGTGGTTCGCCCAATGAGTCCTTGATATTTAGTCGTTTTCAGCCAATTTTCTGGATTTTTAAAAATTTCACTTTTTTGTGAAAATATTCACTAAATGAGGGAATAATATGTGTGAGGGTACCCCAGGAGAGTTCCAAATGTGTGTGGGTAGAATATATATCCCACGGGGATAAAATTGAAAAAAGTTTAAAAAAAAATTTTTTTTGGACTTAGTAATTTTTCCGGCGTTTATCAGACTTTCAGATAGGGGAAATGTCAGTAAGCGTTGCGATTTCAGTTCCAGAGCGATTCGCCCAATGAGTCCTTGATATTTAGTCGTTTTCAGCCAATTTTCTGGATTTTTAAAAATTTCACTTTTTTGTGAAAATATCCACTAAATGAGGGAATAATATGTGTGAGGGTACCCCAGGAGAGTTCCAAATGTGTGTGGGTAGAATATATATCCCACGGGGATAAAATTGAAAAAAGTTTAAAAAAAAATTTTTTTTGGACTTAGTAATTTTTCCGGCGTTTATCAGACTTTCAGATAGGGGAAATGTCAGTAAGCGTTCCGATTTCAGTTCCAGAGCGATTCGCCCAATGAGTCCTTGATATTTAGTCGTTTTCAGCCAATTTTCTGGATTTTTAAAAATTTCACTTTTTTGTGAAAATATCCACTAAATGAGGGAATAATATGTGTGAGGGTACCCCAGGAGAGTTCCAAATGTGTGTGGGTAGAATATAAATTCCACGGGGATAAAATTGAAAAAAGTTGAAAAAAATATTTTTTTGGACTTAGACATTTTTCCGGCGTTTGTCAGACTTTCAGATAGGGGAAATGTCAGTGAGCGTTCTGATTTCAGTTCCAGAGTGGTTCGCCCAATGAGTCCTTGATATTTAGTCGTTTTCAGCCAATTTTCTGGATTTTTAAAAATTTCACTTTTTTGTGAAAATATTCACTAAATGAGGGAATAAAATGTGTGAGGGTACCCCAGGAGAGTTCCAAATGTGTGTGGGTAGAATATATATCCCACGGGGGTAAAATTGAAAAAAGTTTAAAAAAAATTTTTTGGGGACTTAGTCATTTTTCCGGCGTTTATCAGACTTTCAGATAGGGAAATGTGAGTGAGCGTTCCGATTTCAGTTCCAGAGCGATTCGCCCAATGAGTCCTTGATATTTAGTCGTTTTCAGCCAATTTTCTGGATTTTTGAAAATTTCACTTTTTTGTGAAAATATCCACTAAATGAGGGAATAATATGTGTGAGGGTACCCCAGGAGAGTTCCAAATGTGTGTGGGTAGAATATATATCCCACGGGGATAAAATTGAAAAAAGTTTAAAAAAAATTTTTTTTGGACTTAGTAATTTTTCCGGCGTTCATCAGACTTTCAGATAGGGGAAATGTCAGTGAGCATTCCGATTTCAGTTCCAGAGCGATTCGCCCAATGAGTCCTTGATATTTAGTCGTTTTCAGCCAATTTTCTGGATTTTTGAAAATTTCACTTTTTTGTGAAAATATCCACTAAATGAGGGAATAATATGTGTAAGGGTACCCCAGGAGAGTTCCAAATGTGTGTGGGTAGAATATAAATTCCACGGGGATAAAATTGAAAAAAGTTGAAAAAAATTTTTTTTTGGACTTAGACATTTTTCCGGCGTTTGTCAGACTTTCAGATAGGGGAAATGTCAGTGAGCGTTCTGATTTCAGTTCCAGAGTGGTTCGCCCAATGAGTCCTTGATATTTAGTCATTTTCAGCCAATTTTCTGGATTTTTAAAAATTTCACTTTTTTGTGAAAATATTCACTAAATGAGGGAATAATATGTGTGAGGGTACCCCAGGAGAGTTCCAAATGTGTGTGGGTAGAATATATATCCCACGGGGGTAAAATTGAAAAAAGTTGAAAAAAATTTTTTTTGGGACTTAGTCATTTTTCCGGCGTTTATCAGACTTTCAGATAGGGAAATGTGAGTGAGCGTTCCGATTTCAGTTCCAGAGCGATTCGCCCAATGAGTCCTTGATATTTAGTCGTTTTCAGCCAATTTTCTGGATTTTTGAAAATTTCACTTTTTTGTGAAAATATCCACTAAATGAGGGAATAATATGTGTGAGGGTACCCCAGGAGAGTTCCAAATGTGTGTGGGTAGAATATATATCCCACGGGGATAAAATTGAAAAAAGTTTAAAAAAAAATTTTTTTTGGACTTAGTAATTTTTCCGGCGTTTATCAGACTTTCAGATAGGGGAAATGTCAGTAAGCGTTGCGATTTCAGTTCCAGAGCGATTCGCCCAATGAGTCCTTGATATTTAGTCGTTTTCAGCCAATTTTCTGGATTTTTAAAAATTTCACTTTTTTGTGAAAATATCCACTAAATGAGGGAATAATATGTGTGAGGGTACCCCAGGAGAGTTCCAAATGTGTGTGGGTAGAATATAAATTCCACGGGGATAAAATTGAAAAAAGTTGAAAAAAATTTTTTTTTGGACTTAGACATTTTTCCGGCGTTTGTCAGACTTTCAGATAGGGGAAATGTCAGTGAGCGTTCTGATTTCAGTTCCAGAGTGGTTCGCCCAATGAGTCCTTGATATTTAGTCGTTTTCAGCCAATTTTCTGGATTTTTAAAAATTTCACTTTTTTGTGAAAATATTCACTAAATGAGGGAATAAAATGTGTGAGGGTACCCCAGGAGAGTTCCAAATGTGTGTGGGTAGAATATATATCCCACGGGGGTAAAATTGAAAAAAGTTTAAAAAAAATTTTTTTGGGACTTAGTCATTTTTCCGGCGTTTATCAGACTTTCAGATAGGGAAATGTGAGTGAGCGTTCCGATTTCAGTTCCAGAGCGATTCGCCCAATGAGTCCTTGATATTTAGTCGTTTTCAGCCAATTTTCTGGATTTTTGAAAATTTCACTTTTTTGTGAAAATATCCACTAAATGAGGGAATAATATGTGTAAGGGTACCCCAGGAGAGTTCCAAATGTGTGTGGGTAGAATATAAATTCCACGGGGATAAAATTGAAAAAAGTTGAAAAAAATTTTTTTTTGGACTTAGACATTTTTCCGGCGTTTGTCAGACTTTCAGATAGGGGAAATGTCAGTGAGCGTTCTGATTTCAGTTCCAGAGTGGTTCGCCCAATGAGTCCTTGATATTTAGTCGTTTTCAGCCAATTTTCTGGATTTTTAAAAATTTCACTTTTTTGTGAAAATATCCACTAAATGAGGGAATAATATGTGTGAGGGTACCCCAGGAGAGTTCCAAATGTGTGTGGGTAGAATATATATCCCACGGGGATAAAATTGAAAAAAGTTTAAAAAAACATTTTTTTGGGACTTAGTAATTTTTCCGGCGTTTATCAGACTTTCAGATAGGGGAAATGTCAGTAAGCGTTCCGATTTCAGTTCCAGAGCGATTCGCCCAATGAGTCCTTGATATTTAGTCGTTTTCAGCCAATTTTCTGGATTTTTAAAAATTTCACTTTTTTGTGAAAATATCCACTAAATGAGGGAATAATATGTGTGAGGGTACCCCAGGAGAGTTCCAAATGTGTGTGGGTAGAATATAAATTCCACGGGGATAAAATTGAAAAAAGTTGAAAAAAATTATTTTTTGGACTTAGACATTTTTCCGGCGTTTGTCAGACTGTCAGATAGGGGAAATGTCAGTGAGCGTTCTGATTTCAGTTCCAGAGTGGTTCGCCCAATGAGTCCTTGATATTTAGTCGTTTTCAGCCAATTTTCTGGATTTTTAAAAATTTCACTTTTTTGTGAAAATATTCACTAAATGAGGGAATAAAATGTGTGAGGGTAC
This sequence comes from Phyllobates terribilis, assembly GCF_046119375.1. Classification (NCBI taxonomy): domain Eukaryota; kingdom Metazoa; phylum Chordata; class Amphibia; order Anura; family Dendrobatidae; genus Phyllobates; species Phyllobates terribilis. Next base: position 7,183,387 of record NW_027362805.1, on the reverse strand, counting down.
CCCAGGAGAGTTCCAAATGTGTGTGGGTAGAATATATATCCCACGGGGGTAAAATTGAAAAAAGTTTAAAAAAAATTTTTTTGGGACTTAGTCATTTTTCCGGCGTTTATCAGACTTTCAGATAGGGAAATGTGAGTGAGCGTTCCGATTTCAGTTCCAGAGCGATTCGCCCAATGAGTCCTTGATATTTAGTCGTTTTCAGCCAATTTTCTGGATTTTTGAAAATTTCACTTTTTTGTGAAAATATCCACTAAATGAGGGAATAATATGTGTGAGGGTACCCCAGGAGAGTTCCAAATGTGTGTGGGTAGAATATATATCCCACGGGGATAAAATTGAAAAAAGTTTAAAAAAAATTTTTTTTGGACTTAGTAATTTTTCCGGCGTTCATCAGACTTTCAGATAGGGGAAATGTCAGTGAGCATTCCGATTTCAGTTCCAGAGCGATTCGCCCAATGAGTCCTTGATATTTAGTCGTTTTCAGCCAATTTTCTGGATTTTTGAAAATTTCACTTTTTTGTGAAAATATCCACTAAATGAGGGAATAATATGTGTGAGGGAACCCCAGGAGAGTTCCAAATGTGTGTGGGTAGAATATATATCCCACGGGGATAAAATTGAAAAAATTTAAAAAAAAAATTTTTTTTGGACTTAGTAATTTTTCCGGCGTTTATCAAACTTTCAGATAGGGGAAATGTCAGTAAGCGTTCCGATTTCAGTTCCAGAGCGATTGGCCCAATGAGTCCTTGATATTTAGTCGTTTTCAGCCAATTTTCTGGATTTTTAAAAATTTCACTTTTTTGTGAAAATATCCACTAAATGAGGGAATAATATGTGTGAGGGTACCCCAGGAGAGTTCCAAATGTGTGTGGGTAGAATATAAATTCCACGGGGATAAAATTGAAAAAAGTTGAAAAAAAATTTTTTTTGGACTTAGTCATTTTTCCGGCGTTTATCAGACTTTCAGATAGGGAAATGTGAGTGAGCGTTCCGATTTCAGTTCCAGAGCGATTCGCCCAATGAGTCCTTGATATTTAGTCGTTTTCAGCCAATTTTCTGGATTTTTGAAAATTTCACTTTTTTGTGAAAATATCCACAAAATGAGGGAATAATATGTGTGAGGGTACCCCAGGAGAGTTCCAAATGTGTGTGGGTAGAATATATATCCCACGGGGATAAAATTGAAAAAAGTTTAAAAAAAAATTTTTTTTGGGACTTAGTCATTTTTCCGGCGTTTATCAGACTTTCAGATAGGGGAAATGTCAGTAAGCGTTCCGATTTCAGTTCCAGAGCGATTCGCCCAATGAGTCCTTGATATTTAGTCGTTTTCAGCCAATTTTCTGGATTTTTAAAAATTTCACTTTTTTGTGAAAATATCCACTAAATGAGGGAATAATATGTGTGAGGGTACCCCAGGAGAGTTCCAAATGTGTGTGGGTAGAATATAAATTCCACGGGGATAAAATTGAAAAAAGTTGAAAAAAATTTTTTTTTGGACTTAGACATTTTTCCGGCGTTTGTCAGACTTTCAGATAGGGGAAATGTCAGTGAGCGTTCTGATTTCAGTTCCAGAGTGGTTCGCCCAATGAGTCCTTGATATTTAGTCGTTTTCAGCCAATTTTCTGGATTTTTAAAAATTTCACTTTTTTGTGAAAATATTCACTAAATGAGGGAATAAAATGTGTGAGGGTACCCCAGGAGAGTTCCAAATGTGTGTGGGTAGAATATATATCCCACGGGGATAAAATTGAAAAAATTTAAAAAAAAAATTTTTTTTGGACTTAGTAATTTTTCCGGCGTTTATCAAACTTTCAGATAGGGGAAATGTCAGTAAGCGTTCCGATTTCAGTTCCAGAGCGATTGGCCCAATGAGTCCTTGATATTTAGTCGTTTTCAGCCAATTTTCTGGATTTTTAAAAATTTCACTTTTTTGTGAAAATATCCACTAAATGAGGGAATAATATGTGTGAGGGTACCCCAGGAGAGTTCCAAATGTGTGTGGGTAGAATATAAATTCCACGGGGATAAAATTGAAAAAAGTTGAAAAAAAATTTTTTTTGGACTTAGTCATTTTTCCGGCGTTTATCAGACTTTCAGATAGGGAAATGTGAGTGAGCGTTCCGATTTCAGTTCCAGAGCGATTCGCCCAATGAGTCCTTGATATTTAGTCGTTTTCAGCCAATTTTCTGGATTTTTGAAAATTTCACTTTTTTGTGAAAATATCCACAAAATGAGGGAATAATATGTGTGAGGGTACCCCAGGAGAGTTCCAAATGTGTGTGGGTAGAATATATATCCCACGGGGATAAAATTGAAAAAAGTTTAAAAAAAAATTTTTTTTGGGACTTAGTCATTTTTCCGGCGTTTATCAGACTTTCAGATAGGGGAAATGTCAGTAAGCGTTCCGATTTCAGTTCCAGAGCGATTCGCCCAATGAGTCCTTGATATTTAGTCGTTTTCAGCCAATTTTCTGGATTTTTAAAAATTTCACTTTTTTGTGAAAATATCCACTAAATGAGGGAATAATATGTGTGAGGGTACCCCAGGAGAGTTCCAAATGTGTGTGGGTAGAATATAAATTCCACGGGGATAAAATTGAAAAAAGTTGAAAAAAATTTTTTTTTGGACTTAGACATTTTTCCGGCGTTTGTCAGACTTTCAGATAGGGGAAATGTCAGTGAGCGTTCTGATTTCAGTTCCAGAGTGGTTCGCCCAATGAGTCCTTGATATTTAGTCGTTTTCAGCCAATTTTCTGGATTTTTAAAAATTTCACTTTTTTGTGAAAATATTCACTAAATGAGGGAATAAAATGTGTGAGGGTACCCCAGGAGAGTTCCAAATGTGTGTGGGTAGAATATATATCCCACGGGGGTAAAATTGAAAAAAGTTTAAAAAAAATTTTTTTGGGACTTAGTCATTTTTCCGGCGTTTATCAGACTTTCAGATAGGGAAATGTGAGTGAGCGTTCCGATTTCAGTTCCAGAGCGATTCGCCCAATGAGTCCTTGATATTTAGTCGTTTTCAGCCAATTTTCTGGATTTTTGAAAATTTCACTTTTTTGTGAAAATATCCACTAAATGAGGGAATAATATGTGTAAGGGTACCCCAGGAGAGTTCCAAATGTGTGTGGGTAGAATATAAATTCCACGGGGATAAAATTGAAAAAAGTTGAAAAAAATTTTTTTTTGGACTTAGACATTTTTCCGGCGTTTGTCAGACTTTCAGATAGGGGAAATGTCAGTGAGCGTTCTGATTTCAGTTCCAGAGTGGTTCGCCCAATGAGTCCTTGATATTTAGTCGTTTTCAGCCAATTTTCTGGATTTTTAAAAATTTCACTTTTTTGTGAAAATATTCACTAAATGAGGGAATAATATGTGTGAGGGTACCCCAGGAGAGTTCCAAATGTGTGTGGGTAGAATATATATCCCACGGGGGTAAAATTGAAAAAAGTTGAAAAAAAATTTTTTTGGGACTTAGTCATTTTTCCGGCGTTTATCAGACTTTCAGATAGGGAAATGTGAGTGAGCGTTCCGATTTCAGTTCCAGAGCGATTCGCCCAATGAGTCCTTGATATTTAGTCGTTTTCAGCCAATTTTCTGGATTTTTGAAAATTTCACTTTTTTGTGAAAATATCCACTAAATGAGGGAATAATATGTGTAAGGGTACCCCAGGAGAGTTCCAAATGTGTGTGGGTAGAATATAAATTCCACGGGGATAAAATTGAAAAAAGTTGAAAAAAATTTTTTTTTGGACTTAGACATTTTTCCGGCGTTTGTCAGACTTTCAGATAGGGGAAATGTCAGTGAGCGTTCTGATTTCAGTTCCAGAGTGGTTCGCCCAATGAGTCCTTGATATTTAGTCGTTTTCAGCCAATTTTCTGGATTTTTAAAAATTTCACTTTTTTGTGAAAATATTCACTAAATGAGGGAATAATATGTGTGAGGGTACCCCAGGAGAGTTCCAAATGTGTGTGGGTAGAATATATATCCCACGGGGGTAAAATTGAAAAAAGTTGAAAAAAAATTTTTTTGGGACTTAGTCATTTTTCCGGCGTTTATCAGACTTTCAGATAGGGAAATGTGAGTGAGCGTTCCGATTTCAGTTCCAGAGCGATTCGCCCAATGAGTCCTTGATATTTAGTCGTTTTCAGCCAATTTTCTGGATTTTTGAAAATTTCACTTTTTTGTGAAAATATCCACTAAATGAGGGAATAATATGTGTGAGGGTACCCCAGGAGAGTTCCAAATGTGTGTGGGTAGAATATATATCCCACGGGGATAAAATTGAAAAAAGTTTAAAAAAAAATTTTTTTGGACTTTGTAATTTTTCCGGCGTTCATCAGACTTTCAGATAGGGGAAATGTCAGTGAGCATTCCGATTTCAGTTCCAGAGCGATTCGCCCAATGAGTCCTTGATATTTAGTCGTTTTCAGCCATTTTTGTGGATTTTTGAAAATTTCACTTTTTTGTGAAAATATCCACTAAATGAGGGAATAATATGTGTGAGGGAACCCCAGGAGAGTTCGAAATGTGTGTGGGTAGAATATATATCCCACGGGGATAAAATTGAAAAAAGTTTAAAAAAAATTTTTTTTTGGACTTAGTAATTTTTCCGGCGTTTATCAGACTTTCAGATAGGGGAAATGTCAGTAAGCGTTCCGATTTCAGTTCCAGAGCGATTCGCCCAATGAGTCCTTGATATTTAGTCGTTTTCAGCCAATTTTCTGGATTTTTAAAAATTTCACTTTTTTGTGAAAATATCCACTAAATGAGGGAATAATATGTGTGAGGGTACCCCAGGAGAGTTCCAAATGTGTGTGGGTAGAATATATATCCCACGGGGTAAAATTGAAAAAAGTTTAAAAAAAATTTTTTTTGGACTTAGTCATTTTTCCGGCGTTTATCAGACTTTCAGATAGGGAAAATGTCAGTGAGCTTTCAGATTTCAGTTCCAGAGCGATTGGTCCAATGAGTCCTTGATATTCAGTCGTTTTCAGCCAATTTTCAGGATTTTTGAAAATTTCACTTTTTTGTGAAAATATCCACTAAATGAGGGAATAATATGTGTAAGGGTACCCTAGGAGAGTTCCAAATGTGTGTGGGTAGAATATAAATTCCACGTAGATAAAATTGAAAAAAGTTGAAAAAAATTTTTTTTTGGACTTAGACATTTTTCCGGCGTTTATTCAGACTTTCAGATAGGGGAAATGTCAGTGATCGTTCTGATTTCAGTTCCAGAGTGGTTCGCCCAATGAGTCCTTGATATTTAGTCGTTTTCAGCCAATTTTCTGGATTTTTAAAAATTTCACTTTTTTGTGAAAATATTCACTAAATGAGGGAATAATATGTGTGAGGGTACCCCAGGAGAGTTCCAAATGTGTGTGGGTAGAATATATATCCCACGGGGGTAAAATTGAAAAAAGTTGAAAAAAAATTTTTTTGGGACTTAGTCATTTTTCCGGCGTTTATCAGACTTTCAGATAGGGAAATGTGAGTGAGCGTTCCGATTTCAGTTCCAGAGCAATTCGCCCAATGAGTCCTTGATATTTAGTCGTTTTCAGCCAATTTTCTGGATTTTTAAAAATTTCACTTTTTTGTGAAAATATCCACTAAATGAGGGAATAATATGTGTGAGGGTACCCCAGGAGAGTTCCAAATGTGTGTGGGTAGAATATAAATTCCACGGGGATAAAATTGAAAAAAGTTGAAAAAAATTTTTTTTTGGACTTAGACATTTTTCCGGCGTTTGTCAGACTTTCAGATACGGGAAATGTCAGTGAGCATTCTGATTTCAGTTCCAGAGTGGTTCGCCCAATGAGTCCTTGATATTTAGTCGTTTTCAGCCAATTTTCTGGATTTTTAAAAATTTCAGTTTTTTGTGAAAATATTCACTAAATGAGGGAATAAAATGTGTGAGGGTACCCCAGGAGAGTTCCAAATGTGTGTGGGTAGAATATATATCCCACGGGGGTAAAATTGAAAAAAGTTGAAAAAAAATTTTTTTGGGACTTAGTCATTTTTCCGGCGTTTATCAGACTTTCAGATAGGGAAATGTGAGTGAGCTTTCCGATTTCAGTTCCAGAGCGATTCGCCCAATGAGTCCTTGATATTTAGTCGTTTTCAGCCAATTTTCTGGATTTTTGAAAATTTCACTTTTTTGTGAAAATATCCACTAAATGAGGGAATAATATGTGTGAGGGTACCCCAGGAGAGTTCCAAATGTGTGTGGGTTGAATATATATCGCACGAGGGTAAAATTGAACAAAGTTTAAAAAAAATTTTTTTTGGACTTAGTCATTTTTCCGGCATTTATCAGACTTTCAGATAGGGAAAATGTCAGTGAGCGTTCAGATTTCAGTTCCAGAGCGATTCGCCCAATGAGACCTTGATATTTAGTCGTTTTCAGCCAATTTTCAGGATTTTTGAAAATTTCACTTTTTTGTGAAAATATCCACTAAATGAGGGAATAATATGTGTAAGGGTACCCCAGGAGAGTTCCAAATGTGTGTGGGTAGAATATATATACCACGGGGGTAAAATTGAAAAAAGTTGAAAAAAATTTTTTTTGGGACTTAGTCATTTTTCCGGCGTTTGTCAGACTTTCAGATAGGGGAAATGTCAGTGAGCGTTCTGATTTCAGTTCCAGAGCGATTCACCCAATGAGTCCTTGATATTTAGTCGTTTTCAGCCAATTTTCAGGATTTTTGAAAATTTCACTTTTTTGTGAAAATATCCACTAAATGAGGGAATAATATGTGTAAGGGTACCCCAGGAGAGTTCCAAATGTGTGTGGGTAGAATATAAATTGCACGGGGATAAAATTGAAAAAAGTTGAAAAAAATTTTTTTTTAGACTTAGGCATTTTTCCGGCGTTTATCAGACTTTCAGATAGGGGAAATGTCAGTGAGCGTTCCGATTTCAGTTCCAGAGTGGTTCGCCCAATGAGTCCTAGATATTTAGTCGTTTTCAGCCAATTTTCTGGATTTTTGAAAATTTCACTTTTTTGTGAAAATATCCACTAAATGAGGGCATAATATGTGTGAGGGTACCCCAGGAGAGTTCCAAATGTGTGTGGGTAGAATATATTTGTCACGGGGGTAAAATTGAAAAAAGTTGAAAAAAATTTTTTGGGGACTTAGTCATTTTTCCGGCGTTTATCAGACTTTCAGATAGGGGAAATGTCAGTGAGTGTTCTGATTTCAGTTCCAGAGCGATTCGCCCAATGAGTCCTTGATATTTAGTCGTTTTCAGCCAATTTTCTGGATTTTTAAAAATTTCACTTTTTTGTGAAAATATTCACTAAATGAGGGAATAATATGTGTGAGGGTACCCCAGGAGAGTTCCAAATGTGTGTGGGTAGAATATATATCCCACGGGGGTAAAATTGAAAAAAGTTGAAAAAAAATTTTTTTGGGACTTAGTCATTTTTCCGGCGTTTATCAGACTTTCACATAGGGAAATGTGAGTGAGCGTTCCGATTTCAAATCCAGAGCGATTCGCCCAATGAGTCCTTGATATTTAGTCGTTTTCAGCCAATTTTCTGGATTTTTGAAAATTTCACTTTTTTGTGAAAATATCCACTAAATGAGGGAATAATATGTGTGAGGGTACCCCAGGAGAGTTCCAAATGTGTGTGGGTAGAATATATATCCCACGGGGATAAAATTGAAAAAAGTTTAAAAAAAATTTTTTTTGGACTTAGTAATTTTTCCGGCGTTCATCAGACTTTCAGATAGGGGAAATGTCAGTGAGCATTCCGATTTCAGTTCCAGAGCGATTCGCCCAATGAGTCCTTGATATTTAGTCGTTTTCAGCCAATTTTCTGGATTTTTGAAATTTTCACTTTTTTGTGAAAATATCCACTAAATGAGGGAATAATATGTGTGAGGGAACCCCAGGAGAGTTCCAAATGTGTGTGGGTAGAATATATATCCCACGGGGTAAAATTGAAAAAAGTTTAAAAAAAATTTTTTTTGGACTTAGTCATTTTTCCGCCGTTTATCAGACTTTCAGATAGGGGAAATGTCAGTAAGCATTCCGATTTCAGTTCCAGAGCGATTCGCCCAATGAGTCCTTGATATTTAGTCGTTTTCAGCCGATTTTCTGGATTTTTAAAAATTTCACTTTTTTGTGAAAATATCCACTAAATGAGGGAATAATATGTGTGAGGGAACCCCAGGAGAGTTCCAAATGTGTGTGGGTAGAATATAAATTCCACGGGGATAAAATTGAAAAAAGTTGAAAAAAATTTTTTTTTGGACTTAGACATTTTTCCGGCGTTTATCAGACTTTCAGATAGGGGAAATGTCAGTGAGCGTTCCGATTTCAGTTCCAGAGTGGTTCGCCCAATGAGTCCTAGATATTTAGTCGTTTTCAGCCAATTTTCTGGATTTTTGAAAATTTCACTTTTTTGTGAAAATATCCACTAAATGAGGGCATAATATGTGTGAGGGTACCCCAGGAGAGTTCCAACTGTGTGTGGGTAGAATATATTTCTCACGGGGGTAAAATTGAAAAAAGTTGAAAAAAATTTTTTGGGGACTTAGTCATTTTTCCGGCATTTATCAGACTTTCAGATAAGGGAAATGTCAGTGAGCGTTCAGATTTCAGTTCCAGAGCGATTCGCCCAATGAGACCTTGATATTTAGTCGTTTTCAGCCAATTTTCAGGATTTTTGAAAATTTCACTTTTTTGTGAAAATATCCACTAAATGAGGGAATAATATGTGTAAGGGTACCCCAGGAGAGTTCCAAATGTGTGTGGGTAGAATATATATCCCACGGGGATAAAATTGAAAAAAGTTTAAAAAAATTTTTTTTTGGACTTAGTAATTTTTCCGGCCTTCATCAGTCTTTCAGATAGGGGAAATGTCAGTGAGCGTTCTGATTTCAGTTCCAGAGCGATTCGCCCAATGAGTCCTTGATATTTAGTCGTTTTCAGCCAATTTTCTGGATTTTTAAAAATTTCACTTTTTTGTGAAAATATTCACTAAATGAGGGAATAATATGTGTGAGGGTACCCCAGGAGAGTTCCAAATGTGTGTGCGTAGAATATATATACCACGGGGGTAAAATTGAAAAAAGTTGAAAAAAATTTTTTTTGGGACTTAGTCATTTTTCCGGCGTTCATCAGACTTTCAGATAGGGGAAATGTGAGTGAGCATTCCGATTTCAGTCCCAGAGCGATTCGCCCAATGAGTCCTTGATATTTAGTCGTTTTCAGCCAATTTTCAGGATTTTTGAAAATTTCACTTTTTTGTGAAAATATCCACTAAATGAGGGAATAATATGTGTAAGGGTACCCCAGGAGAGTTCCAAATGTGTGTGGGTAGAATATAAATTCCACGGGGATAAAATTGAAAAAAGTTGAAAAAAATTTTTTTTTGGACTTAGACATTTTTCCGGCGTTTGTCAGACTTTCAGACAGGGGAAATGTCAGTGAGCTTTCAGATTTCAGTTCCAGAGCGATTCGCCCAATGAGTCCTTGATATTCAGTCGTTTTCTGCCAATTTTCAGGATTTTTGAAAATTTCACTTTTTTGTGAAAATATCCACTAAATGAGGGAATAATATGTGTAAGGGTACCCCAGGAGAGTTCCAAATGTGTGTGGGTAGAATATAAATTCCACGGGGATAAAATTGAAAAAAGTTGAAAAAAATTTTTTTTTCGACTTAGACATTTTTCCGGCGTTTGTCAGACTTTCAGATAGGGGAAATGTCAGTGAGCGTTCTGATTTCAGTTCCAGAGCGATTCGCCCAATGAGTCCTTGATATTTAGTCGTTTTCAGCCAATTTTCAGGATTTTTGAAAATTTCACTTTTTTGTGAAAATATCCACTAAATGAGGGAATAATATGTGTAAGGGTACCCCAGGAGAGTTCCAAATGTGTGTGGGTAGAATATATATCCCACGGGGGTAAAATTGAAAAAAGTTGAAAAAAAATTTTTTTTTCGACTTAGACATTTTTCCGGCGTTTGTCAGACTTTCAGATAGGGGAAATGTCAGTGAGCTTTCCGATTTCAGTTCCAGAGTGGTTCGCCCAATGAGTCCTAGATATTTAGTCGTTTTCAGCCAATTTTCTGGATTTTTGAAAATTTCACTTTTTTGTGAAAATATCCACTAAATGAGGGCATAATATGTGTGAGGGTACCCCAGGAGAGTTCCAAATCTGTGTGGGTAGAATATATTTGTCACGGGGGTAAAATTGAAAAAAGTTGAAAAAAATTTTTTGGGGACTTAGTCATTTTTCCGGCGTTTATCAGACTTTCAGATAGGGGAAATGTCAGTGAGTGTTCTGATTTCAGTTCCAGAGCGATTCGCCCAATGAGTCCTTGATATTTAGTCGTTTTCAGCCAATTTTCTGGATTTTTAAAAATTTCACTTTTTTGTGAAAATATTCACTAAATGAGGGAATAATATGTGTGAGGGTACCCCAGGAGAGTTCCAAATGTGTGTGGGTAGAATATATATCCCACGGGGGTAAAATTGAAAAAAGTTGAAAAAAAATTTTTTTGGGACTTAGTCATTTTTCCGGCGTTTATCAGACTTTCACATAGGGAAATGTGAGTGAGCGTTCCGATTTCAAATCCAGAGCGATTCGCCCAATGAGTCCTTGATATTTAGTCGTTTTCAGCCAATTTTCTGGATTTTTGAAATTTTCACTTTTTTGTGAAAATATCCACTAAATGAGGGAATAATATGTGTGAGGGAACCCCAGGAGAGTTCCAAATGTGTGTGGGTAGAATATATATCCCACAGGGATAAAATTGAAAAAAGTTTAAAAAAAAATTTTTTTTGGACTTAGTAATTTTTCCGGCGTTTATCAGACTTTCAGATAGGGGAAATGTCAGTAAGCGTTCCGATTTCAGTTCCAGAGCGATTCGCCCAATGAGTCCTTGATATTTAGTCGTTTTCAGCCGATTTTCTGGATTTTTAAAAATTTCACTTTTTTGTGAAAATATCCACTAAATGAGGGAATAATATGTGTGAGGGAACCCCAGGAGAGTTCCAAATGTGTGTGGGTAGAATATAAATTCCACGGGGATAAAATTGAAAAAAGTTGAAAAAAATTTTTTTTTGGACTTAGACATTTTTCCGGCGTTTGTCAGACTTTCAGATAGGGGAAATGTGAGTGAGCATTCCGATTTCAGTCCCAGAGCGATTCGCCCAATGAGTCCTTGATATTTAGTCGTTTTCAGCCAATTTTCAGGATTTTTGAAAATTTCACTTTTTTGTGAAAATATCCACTAAATGAGGGAATAATATGTGTAAGGGTACCCCAGGAGAGTTCCAAATGTGTGTGGGTAGAATATAAATTGCACGGGGATAAAATTGAAAAAAGTTGAAAAAAATTTTTTTTTGGACTTAGACATTTTTCCGGCGTTTCTCAGACTTTCAGACAGGGGAAATGTCAGTGAGCTTTCAGATTTCAGTTCCAGAGCGATTCGCCCAATGAGTCCTTGATATTCAGTCGTTTTCAGCCAATTTTCAGGATTTTTGAAAATTTCACTTTTTTGTGAAAATATCCACTAAATGAGGGAATAATATGTGTAAGGGTACCCCAGGAGAGTTCCAAATGTGTGTGGGTAGAATATAAATTCCACGGGGATAAAATTGAAAAAAGTTGAAAAAAATTTTTTTTTCGACTTAGACATTTTTCCGGCGTTTGTCAGACTTTCAGATAGGGGAAATGTCAGTGAGCGTTCTGATTTCAGTTCCAGAGCGATTCGCCCAATGAGTCCTTGATATTTAGTCGTTTTCAGCCAATTTTCAGGATTTTTGAAAATTTCACTTTTTTGTGAAAATATCCACTAAATGAGGGAATAATATGTGTAAGGGTACCCCAGGAGAGTTCCAAATGTGTGTGGGTAGAATATAAATTGCACGGGGATAAAATTGAAAAAAGTTGAAAAAATTTTTTTTTTAGACTTAGTCATTTTTCCGGCGTTTATCAGACTTTCAGATAGGGGAAATGTCAGTGAGCGTTCCGATTTCTGTTCCAGAGTGGTTCGCCCAATGAGTCCTAGATATTTAGTCGTTTTCAGCCAATTTTCTGGATTTTTGAAAATTTCACTTTTTTGTGAAAATATCCACTAAATGAGGGCATAATATGTGTGAGGGTACCCCAGGAGAGTTCCAAATGTGTGTGGGTAGAATATATTTGTCACGGGGGTAAAATTGAAAAAAGTTGAAAAAAATTTTTTGGGGACTTAGTCATTTTTCCGGCGTTTATCAGACTTTCAGATAGGGGAAATGTCAGTGAGTGTTCTGATTTCAGTTCCAGAGCGATTCGCCCAATGAGTCCTTGATATTTAGTCGTTTTCAGCCAATTTTCTGGATTTTTGAAAATTTCACTTTTTTGTGAAAATATCCACTAAATGAGGGAATAATATGTGTGAGGGTACCCCAGGAGAGTTCCAAATGTGTGTGGGTAGAATATATATCCCACGGGGATAAAATTGAAAAAAGTTTAAAAAAAATTTTTTTTGGACTTAGTAATTTTTCCGGCGTTCATCAGACTTTCAGATAGGGGAAATGTCAGTGAGCATTCCGATTTCAGTTCCAGAGCGATTCGCCCAATGAGTCCTTGATATTTAGTCGTTTTCAGCCAATTTTCTGGATTTTTGAAATTTTCACTTTTTTGTGAAAATATCCACTAAATGAGGGAATAATATGTGTGAGGGAACCCCAGGAGAGTTCCAAATGTGTGTGGGTAGAATATATATCCCACAGGGATAAAATTGAAAAAAGTTTAAAAAAAAATTTTTTTTGGACTTAGTAATTTTTCCGGCGTTTATCAGACTTTCAGATAGGGGAAATGTCAGTAAGCGTTCCGATTTCAGTTCCAGAGCGATTCGCCCAATGAGTCCTTGATATTTAGTCGTTTTCAGCCAATTTTCTGGATTTTTAAAAATTTCACTTTTTTGTGAAAATATCCACTAAATGAGGGAATAATATGTGTGAGGGTACCCCAGGAGAGTTCCAAATGTGTGTGGGTAGAATATATATCCCACGGGGTAAAATTGAAAAAAGTTTAAAAAAAATTTTTTTTGGACTTAGTCATTTTTCCGCCGTTTATCAGACTTTCAGATAGGGGAAATGTCAGTAAGCATTCCGATTTCAGTTCCAGAGCGATTCGCCCAATGAGTCCTTGATATTTAGTCGTTTTCAGCCGATTTTCTGGATTTTTAAAAATTTCACTTTTTTGTGAAAATATCCACTAAATGAGGGAATAATATGTGTGAGGGAACCCCAGGAGATTTCCAAATGTGTGTGGGTAGAATATAAATTCCACGGGGATAAAATTGAAAAAAGTTGAAAAAAATTTTTTTTTGGACTTAGACATTTTTCCGGCGTTTGTCAGACTTTCAGATAGGGGAAATGTCAGTGAGCGTTCTGATTTCAGTTCCAGAGCGATTCGCCCAATGAGTCCTTGATATTTAGTCGTTTTCAGCCAATTTTCAGGATTTTTGAAAATTTCACTTTTTTGTGAAAATATCCACTAAATGAGGGAATAATATGTGTAAGGGTACCCCAGGAGAGTTCCAAATGTGTGTGGGTAGAATATAAATTGCACGGGGATAAAATTGAAAAAAGTTGAAAAAAATTTTTTTTTAGACTTAGGCATTTTTCCGGCGTTTATCAGACTTTCAGATAGGGGAAATGTCAGTGAGCGTTCCGATTTCAGTTCCAGAGTGGTTCGCCCAATGAGTCCTAGATATTTAGTCGTTTTCAGCCAATTTTCTGGATTTTTGAAAATTTCACTTTTTTGTGAAAATATCCACTAAATGAGGGCATAATATGTGTGAGGGTACCCCAGGAGAGTTCCAAATGTGTGTGGGTAGAATATATTTCTCACGGGGGTAAAATTGAAAAAAGTTGAAAAAAATTTTTTGGGGACTTAGTCATTTTTCCGGCATTTATCAGACTTTCAGATAAGGGAAATGTCAGTGAGTGTTCTGATTTCAGTTCCAGAGCGATTCGCCCAATGAGTCCTTGATATTTAGTCGTTTTCAGCCAATTTTCTGGATTTTTAAAAATGTCACTTTTTTGTGAAAATATTCACTAAATGAGGGAATAATATGTGTGAGGGTACCCCAGGAGAGTTCCAAATGTGTGTGGGTAGAATATATATCCCACGGGGGTAAAATTGAAAAAAGTTGAAAAAAAATTTTTTGGGACTTAGTCATTTTTCCGGCGTTTATCAGACTTTCAGATAGGGAAATGTGAGTGAGCGTTCCGATTTCAGTTCCAGAGCGATTCGCCCAATGAGTCCTTGATATTTAGTCGTTTTCAGCCAATTTTCTGGATTTTTGAAAATTTCACTTTTTTTGTGAAAATATCCACTAAATGAGGGAATAATATGTGTGAGGGTACCCCAGGAGAGTTCCAAATGTGTGTGGGTAGAATATATATCCCACGGGGATAAAATTGAAAAAAGTTTAAAAAAAATTTTTTTTGGACTTAGTAATTTTTCCGGCGTTCATCAGACTTTCAGATAGGGGAAATGTCAGTGAGCATTCCGATTTCAGTTCCAGAGCGATTCGCCCAATGAGTCCTTGATATTTAGTCGTTTTCAGCCAATTTTCTGGATTTTTAAAAATTTCACTTTTTTGTGAAAATATCCACTAAATGAGGGAATAATATGTGTGAGGGTACCCCAGGAGAGTTCCAAATGTGTGTGGGTAGAATATATATCCCACGGAGGTAAAATTGAAAAAAGTTTAAAAAAAATTTTTTTTGGACTTAGTCATTTTTCCGCCGTTTATCAGACTTTCAGATAGGGGAAATGTCAGTAAGCATTCCGATTTCAGTTCCAGAGCGATTCGCCCAATGAGTCCTTGATATTTAGTCGTTTTCAGCCGATTTTCTGGATTTTTAAAAATTTCACTTTTTTGTGAAAATATCCACTAAATGAGGGAATAATATGTGTGGGGGAACCCCAGGAGAGTTCCAAATGTGTGTGGGTAGAATATAAATTCCACGGGGATAAAATTGAAAAAAGTTGAAAAAAATTTTTTTTTGGACTTAGACATTTTTCCGGCGTTTGTCAGACTTTCAGATAGGGGAAATGTCAGTGAGCGTTCTGATTTCAGTTCCAGAGCGATTCGCCCAATGAGTCCTTGATATTTAGTCGTTTTCAGCCAATTTTCAGGATTTTTGAAAATTTCACTTTTTTGTGAAAATATCCACTAAATGAGGGAATAATATGTGTAAGGGTACCCCAGGAGAGTTCCAAATGTGTGTGGGTAGAATATAAATTGCACGGGGATAAAATTGAAAAAAGTTGAAAAAAATTTTTTTTTAGACTTAGGCATTTTTCCGGCGTTTATCAGACTTTCAGATAGGGGAAATGTCAGTGAGCGTTCCGATTTCAGTTCCAGAGTGGTTCGCCCAATGAGTCCTAGATATTTAGTCGTTTTCAGCCAATTTTCTGGATTTTTGAAAATTTCACTTTTTTGTGAAAATATCCACTAAATGAGGGAATAATATGTGTGACGGTACCCCAGGAGAGTTCCAAATGTGTGTGGGTAGAATATATATCCCACGGGGTAAAATTGAAAAAAGTTTAAAAAAAATTTTTTTTGGACTTAGTCATTTTTCCGGCGTTTATCAGACTTTCAGATAGGGAAAATGTCAGTGAGCTTTCAGATTTCAGTTCCAGAGCGATTCGCCCAATGAGTCCTTGATATTCAGTCGTTTTCAGCCAATTTTCTGGATTTTTGAAAATTTCACTTTTTTTGTGAAAATATCCACTAAATGAGGGAATAATATGTGTGAGGGTACCCCAGGAGAGTTCCAAATGTGTGTGGGTAGAATATATATCCCACGGGGGTAAAATTGAAAAAAGTTTAAAAAAATTTTTTTTGGGACTTAGTCATTTTTCCGGCGTTTATCAGACTTTCAGATAGGGGAAATGTCAGTGAGTGTTCCGATTTCAGTTCCAGAGCGATTCGCCCAATGAGTCCTTGATATTTAGTCGTTTTCAGCCAATTTTCTGGATTTTTGAAAATTTCACTTTTTTGTGAAAATATCCACTAAATGAGGGAATAATATGTGTAAGGGTACCCCAGGAGAGTTCCAAATGTGTGTGGGTAGAATATAAATTGCACGGGGATAAAATTGAAAAAAGTTGAAAACATTTTTTTTTTAGACTTAGACATTTTTCCGGCGTTTATCAGACTTTCAGATAGGGGAAATGTCAGTGAGCGTTCCGATTTCAGTTCCAGAGCGATTCGCCCAATGAGTCCTTGATATTTAGTCGTTTTCAGCCAATTTTCTGGATTTTTGAAAATTTCACTTTTTTGTGAAAATATCCACTAAATGAGGGAATAATATGTGTGAGGGTACCCCAGGAGAGTTCCAAATGTGTGTGGGTAGAATATATATCCCACGGGGATAAAATTGAAAAAAGTTTAAAAAAAATTTTTTTTGGACTTAGTAATTTTTCCGGCGTTCATCAGACTTTCAGATAGGGGAAATGTCAGTGAGCATTCCGATTTCAGTTCCAGAGCGATTCGCCCAATGAGTCCTTGATATTTAGTCGTTTTCAGCCAATTTTCTGGATTTTTGAAAATTTCACTTTTTTGTGAAAATATCCACTAAATGAGGGAATAATATGTGTGAGGGAACCCCAGGAGAGTTCCAAATGTGTGTGGGTAGAATATAAATTGCACAGGGATAAAATTGAAAAAAGTTTAAAAAAAAATTTTTTTTGGACTTAGTAATTTTTCCGGCGTTTATCAGACTTTCAGATAGGGGAAATGTCAGTAAGTGTTCCGATTTCAGTTCCAGAGCGATTCGCCCAATGAGTCCTTGATATTTAGTCGTTTTCAGCCAATTTTCTGGATTTTTAAAAATTTCACTTTTTTGTGAATATATCCACTAAATGAGGGAATAATATGTGTGAGGGTACCCCAGGAGAGTTCCAAATGTGTGTGGGTAGAATATATATCCCACGGGGTAAAATTGAAAAAAGTTTAAAAAAAATTTTTTTTGGACTTAGTCATTTTTCCGGCGTTTATCAGACTTTCAGATAGGGAAAATGTCAGTGAGCTTTCAGATTTCAGTTCCAGAGCGATTCGCCCAATGAGTCCTTGATATTCAGTCGTTTTCAGCCAATTTTCTGGATTTTTGAAAATTTCACTTTTTTTGTGAAAATATCCCTAAATGAGGGAATAATATGTGTGAGGGTACACCAGGAGAGTTCCAAATGTGTGTGGGTAGAATATATATCCCACGGGGATAAAATTGAAAAAAGTTGAAAAAAAATTTTTTTTGGACTTAGTAATTTTTCCGGCGTTCATCAGACTTTCAGATAGGGGAAATGTCAGTGAGCATTCCGATTTCAGTTCCAGAGCGATTCGCCCTATGAGTCCTTGATATTTAGACGTTTTCAGCTAATTTTCTGGATTTTTGAAAATTTCACTTTTTTGTGAAAATATCCACTAAATGAGAGAATAATATGTGTGAGGGTACCCCAGGAGAGTTCCAAATGTGTGTGGGTAGAATATATATCCCACAGGGATAAAATTGAAAAAAGTTTAAAAAAAATATTTTTTTGGACTTAGTAATTTTTCCGGCGTTTATAAGACTTTCAGATAGGGGAAATGTCAGTAAGCGTTCCGATTTCAGTTCCAGAGCGATTCGCCCAATGAGTCCTTGATATTTAGTCGTTTTCAGCCAATTTTCTGGATTTTTAAAAATTTCACTTTTTTGTGAAAATATCCACTAAATGAGGGAATAATATGTGTGAGGGTACCCCAGGAGAGTTCCAAATGTGTGTGGGTAGAATATATATCCCACGGGGTAAAATTGAAAAAAGTTTAAAAAAAATTTTTTTTGGACTTAGTCATTTTTCCGGCGTTTATCAGACTTTCAGATAGGGGAAATGTCAGTGAGCGTTCCGATTTCAGTTCCAGAGCGATTCACCCAATGAGTCCTTGATATTTAGTCGTTTTCAGCCAATTTTCTGGATTTTTAAAAATTTCACTTTTTTGTGAAAATATCCACTAAATGAGGGAATAATATGTGTGAGGGTACCCCAGGAGAGTTCCAAATGTGTGTGGGTAGAATATATATCCCACGGGGGTAAAATTGAAAAAAGTTTAAAAAAATTTTTTTTGGGACTTAGTCATTTTTCCGGCGTTTATCAGACTTTCAGATAGGGGAAATGTCAGTGAGCGTTCCGATTTCAGTTCCAGAGCGATTCGCCCAATGAGTCCTTGATATTTAGTCGTTTTCAGCCAATTTTCTGGATTTTTGAAAATTTCACTTTTTTGTGAAAATATCCACTAAATGAGGGAATAATATGTGTAAGGGTACCCCAGGAGAGTTCCAAATGTGTGTGGGTAGAATATAAATTGCACGGGGATAAAATTGAAAAAAGTTGAAAACATTTTTTTTTTAGACTTAGACATTTTTCCGGCGTTTATCAGACTTTCAGATAGGGGAAATGTCAGTGAGCGTTCCGATTTCAGTTCCAGAGTGATTCGCCCAATGAGTCCTAGATATTTAGTCGTTTTCAGCCAATTTTCAGGATTTTTGAAAATTTCACTTTTTTTTGAAAATATCCACTAAATGAGGGAATAATATGTGTAAGGGTACCCCAGGAGAGTTCCAAATGTGTGTGGGTAGAATATCAATTGCACGGGGATAAAAATGAAAAAAGTTGAAAAAATTTTTTTTTGGGACTTAGTCATTTTTCCGGCGTTCATCAGACTTTCAGATAGGGGAAATGTGAGTGAGCGTTCCGATTTCAGTCCCAGAGCGATTCGCCCAATGAGTCCTTGATATTTAGTCGTTTTCAGCCAATTTTCAGGATTTTTGAAAATTTCACTTTTTTGTGAAAATATCCACTAAATGAGGGAATAATATGTGTAAGGGTACCCCAGGAGAGTTCCAAATGTGTGTGGGTAGAATATAAATTCCACAGGGATAAAATTGAAAAAAGTTGAAAAAAATTTTTTTTTGGACTTAGACATTTTTCCGGCGTTTGTCAGACTTTCAGAGAGGGGAAATGTCAGTGAGCGTTCTGATTTCAGTTCCAGAGCGATTCGCCCAATGAGTCCTTGATATTTAGTCGTTTTCAGCCAATTTTCAGGATTTTTGAAAATTTCACTTTTTTGTGAAAATATCCACTAAACGAGGGAATAATATGTATGAGGGTACCCCAGGAGAGTTCCAAATGTGGGTGGGTAGAATATATATCCCACGGGGTAAAATTGAAAAAAGTTGAAAAAAATTTTTTTTGGACTTAGTCATTTTTCCGCCGTTTATCAGACTTTCAGATAGGGGAAATGTCAATGAGCGTTCCGATTTCAGTTCCAGAGCGATTCGCCCAATGAGTCCTTGATATTTAGACGTTTTCAGCTAATTTTCTGGATTTTTGAAAATTTCACTTTTTTGTGAAAATATCCACTAAATGAGAGAATAATATGTGTGAGGGTACCCCAGGAGAGTTCCAAATGTGTGTGGGTAGAATATATATCCCACGGGGATAAAATTGAAAAAAGTTGAAAAAAAATTTTTTTTTGGACTTAGTAATTTTCCCGGCGTTCATCAGACTTTCAGATAGGGGAAATGTCAGTGAGCATTCCGATTTCAGTTCCAGAGCGATTCGCCCAATGAGTCCTTGATATTTAGACGTTTTCAGCTAATTTTCTGGATTTTTGAAAATTTCACTTTTTTGTGAAAATATCCACTAAATGAGAGAATAATATGTGTGAGGGTACCCCAGGAGAGTTCCAAATGTGTGTGGGTAGAATATAAATTGCACGGGGATAAAATTGAAAAAAGTTGAAAAAATTTTTTTTTTAGACTTAGACATTTTTCCGGCGTTTATCAGACTTTCAGATAGGGAAATGTGAGTGAGCGTTACGATTTCAGTTCCAGAGCGATTCGCCCAATGAGTCCTTGATATTTAGTCGTTTTCAGCCAATTTTCTGGATTTTTGAAAATTTCACTTTTTTGTGAAAATATCCACTAAATGAGGGAATAATATGTGTGAGGGTACCCCAGGAGAGTTCCAAATGTGTGTGGGTAGAATATATATCCCACGGGGATAAAATTGAAAAAAGTTTAAAAAAAATTTTTTTTGGACTTAGTAATTTTTCCGG
Source organism: Phyllobates terribilis (assembly GCF_046119375.1). Taxonomy (NCBI): domain Eukaryota; kingdom Metazoa; phylum Chordata; class Amphibia; order Anura; family Dendrobatidae; genus Phyllobates; species Phyllobates terribilis. The sequence goes on along the minus strand of NW_027362805.1, from coordinate 7,163,272 downwards.
CGTTCATCAGACTTTCAGATAGGGGAAATGTCAGTGAGCATTCCGATTTCAGTTCCAGAGCGATTCGCCCAATGAGTCCTTGATATTTAGTCGTTTTCAGCCAATTTTCTGGATTTTTGAAAATTTCACTTTTTTGTGAAAATATCCACTAAATGAGGGAATAATATGTGTAAGGGTACCCCAGGAGAGTTCCAAATGTGTGTGGGTAGAATATAAATTGCACGGGGATAAAATTGAAAAAAGTTGAAAACATTTTTTTTTTAGACTTAGACATTTTTCCGGCGTTTATTAGACTTTCAGATAGGGGAAATGTCAGTGAGCGTTCCGATTTCAGTTCCAGAGTGATTCGCCCAATGAGTCCTAGATATTTAGTCGTTTTCAGCCAATTTTCAGGATTTTTGAAAATTTCACTTTTTTTTGAAAATATCCACTAAATGAGGGAATAATATGTGTAAGGGTACCCCAGGAGAGTTCCAAATGTGTGTGGGTAGAATATCAATTGCACGGGGATAAAAATGAAAAAAGTTGAAAAAATTTTTTTTTGGGACTTAGTCAATTTTCCGGCGTTCATCAGACTTTCAGATAGGGGAAATGTGAGTGAGCGTTCCGATTTCAGTCCCAGAGCGATTCGCCCAATGAGTCCTTGATATTTAGTCGTTTTCAGCCAATTTTCAGGATTTTTGAAAATTTCACTTTTTTGTGAAAATATCCACTAAATGAGGGAATAATATGTGTAAGGGTACCCCAGGAGAGTTCCAAATGTGTGTGGGTAGAATATAAATTCCACAGGGATAAAATTGAAAAAAGTTGAAAAAAATTTTTTTTTGGACTTAGACATTTTTCCGGCGTTTGTCAGACTTTCAGAGAGGGGAAATGTCAGTGAGCGTTCTGATTTCAGTTCCAGAGCGATTCGCCCAATGAGTCCTTGATATTTAGTCGTTTTCAGCCAATTTTCAGGATTTTTGAAAATTTCACTTTTTTGTGAAAATATCCACTAAACGAGGGAATAATATGTATGAGGGTACCCCAGGAGAGTTCCAAATGTGGGTGGGTAGAATATATATCCCACGGGGTAAAATTGAAAAAAGTTGAAAAAAATTTTTTTTGGACTTAGTCATTTTTCCGCCGTTTATCAGACTTTCAGATAGGGGAAATGTCAATGAGCGTTCCGATTTCAGTTCCAGAGCGATTCGCCCAATGAGTCCTTGATATTTAGTCGCTTTCAGCCAATTTTCAGGATTTTTGAAAATGTCACTTTTTTGTGAAAATATCCACTAAATGAGGGCATAATATGTGTGAGGGTACCCCAGGAGAGTTCCAAATGTGTGTGGGTAGAATATATTTCTCACGGGGGTAAAATGAAAAAAGTTGAAAAAAATTTTTTGGGGACTTAGTCATTTTTCCGGCATTTATCAGACTTTCAGATAGGGAAATGTGAGTGAGCGTTCCGATTTCAGTTCCAGAGCGATTCGCCCAATGAGTCCTTGATATTTAGTTGTTTTCAGCCAATTTTCTGGATTTTTGAAAATTTCACTTTTTTGTGAAAATATCCACTAAATGAGGGAATAATATGTGTGAGGGTACCCCAGGAGAGTTCCAAATGTGTGTGGGTAGAATATATATCCCACCGGGTAAAATTGAAAAAAGTTTAAAAAAAATTTTTTTTAGACTTAGTCATTTTTCCGGCGTTTATCAGACTTTCAGATAGGGAAAATGTCAGTGAGCTTTCAGATTTCAGTTCCAGAGCGATTCGCCCAATGAGTCCTTGATATTCAGTCGTTTTCAGCCAATTTTCTGGATTTTTGAAAATTTCACTTTTTTTGTGAAAATATCCACTAAATGAGGGAATAATATGTGTGAGGGTACACCAGGAGAGTTCCAAATGTGTGTGGGTAGAATATATATCCCACGGGGATAAAATTGAAAAAAGTTGAAAAAAAATTTTTTTTGGACTTAGTAATTTTTCCGGCGTTCATCAGACTTTCAGATAGGGGAAATGTCAGTGAGCATTCCGATTTCAGTTCCAGAGCGATTCGCCCTATGAGTCCTTGATATTTAGACGTTTTCAGCTAATTTTCTGGATTTTTGAAAATTTCACTTTTTTGTGAAAATATCCACTAAATGAGAGAATAATATGTGTGAGGGTACCCCAGGAGAGTTCCAAATGTGTGTGGGTAGAATATATATCCCACGGGGTAAAATTGAAAAAAGTTTAAAAAAAATTTTTTTTGGACTTAGTCATTTTTCCGGCGTTTATCAGACTTTCAGATAGGGGAAATGTCAGTGAGCGTTCCGATTTCAGTTCCAGAGCGATTCGCCCAATGAGTCCTTGATATTTAGTCGTTTTCAGCCAATTTTCTGGATTTTTAAAAATTTCACTTTTTTGTGAAAATATCCACTAAATGAGGGAATAATATGTGTAAGGGTACCCCAGGAGAGTTCCAAATGTGTGTGGGTAGAATATAAATTGCACGGGGATAAAATTGAAAAAAGTTGAAAACATTTTTTTTTTAGACTTAGACATTTTTCCGGCGTTTATCAGACTTTCAGATAGGGGAAATGTCAGTGAGCGTTCCGATTTCAGTTCCAGAGTGATTCGCCCAATGAGTCCTAGATATTTTGTCGTTTTCAGCCAATTTTCAGGATTTTTGAAAATTTCACTTTTTTTTGAAAATATCCACTAAATGAGGGAATAATATGTGTAAGGGTACCCCAGGAGAGTTCCAAATGTGTGTGGGTAGAATATAAATTCCACGGGGATAAAATTGAAAAAAGTTGAAAAAAATTTTTTTTTGGACTTAGACATTTTTCCGGCGTTTGTCAGACTTTCAGAGAGGGGAAATGTCAGTGAGCGTTCTGATTTCAGTTCCAGAGCGATTCGCCCAATGAGTCCTTGATATTTAGTCGTTTTCAGCCAATTTTCAGGATTTTTGAAAATTTCACTTTTTTGTGAAAATATCCACTAAACGAGGGAATAATATGTATGAGGGTACCCCAGGAGAGTTCCAAATGTGGGTGGGTAGAATATATATCCCACGGGGTAAAATTGAAAAAAGTTGAAAAAAATTTTTTTTGGACTTAGTCATTTTTCCGCCGTTTATCAGACTTTCAGATAGGGGAAATGTCAATGAGCGTTCCGATTTCAGTTCCAGAGCGATTCGCCCAATGAGTCCTTGATATTTAGTCGCTTTCAGCCAATTTTCAGGATTTTTGAAAATGTCACTTTTTTGTGAAAATATCCACTAAATGAGGGCATAATATGTGTGAGGGTACCCCAGGAGAGTTCCAAATGTGTGTGGGTAGAATATATTTCTCACGGGGGTAAAATTGAAAAAAGTTGAAAAAAATTTTTTGGGGACTTAGTCATTTTTCCGGCGTTTATCAGACTTTCAGATAGGGGAAATGTCAGTGAGTGTTCTGATTTCAGTTCCAGAGCGATTCGCCCAATGAGTCCTTGATATTTAGTCGTTTTCAGCCAATTTTCTGGATTTTTAAAAATTTCACTTTTTTGTGAAAATATTCACTAAATGAGGGAATAATATGTGTGAGGGTACCCCAGGAGAGTTCCAAATGTGTGTGGGTAGAATATATATCCCACGGGGGTAAAATTGAAAAAAGTTGAAAAAAATTTTTTTTGGGACTTAGTCATTTTTCCGGCGTTTATCAGACTTTCAGATAGGGAAATGTGAGTGAGCGTTACGATTTCAGTTCCAGAGCGATTCGCCCAATGAGTCCTTGATATTTAGTCGTTTTCAGCCAATTTTCTGGATTTTTGAAAATTTCACTTTTTTGTGAAAATATCCACTAAATGAGGGAATAATATGTGTGAGGGTACCCCAGGAGAGTTCCAAATGTGTGTGGGTAGAATATATATCCCACGGGGATAAAATTGAAAAAAGTTTAAAAAAAATTTTTTTTGGACTTAGTAATTTTTCCGGCGTTCATCAGACTTTCAGATAGGGGAAATGTCAGTGAGCATTCCGATTTCAGTTCCAGAGCGATTCGCCCAATGAGTCCTTGATATTTAGTCGTTTTCAGCCAATTTTCTGGATTTTTGAAAATTTCACTTTTTTGTGAAAATATCCACTAAATGAGGGAATAATATGTGTGAGGGAACCCCAGGAGAGTTCCAAATGTGTGTGGGTAGAATATATATCCCACAGGGATAAAATTGAAAAAAGTTTAAAAAAAATTTTTTTTGGACTTAGTATTTTTTCCGGCGTTCATCAGACTTTCAGATAGGGGAAATGTCAGTGAGCATTCCGATTTCAGTTCCAGAGCGATTCGCCCAATGAGTCCTTGATATTTAGACGTTTTCAGCTAATTTTCTGGATTTTTGAAAATTTCACTTTTTTGTGAAAATATCCACTAAATGAGAGAATAATATGTGTGAGGGTACCCCAGGAGAGTTCCAAATGTGTGTGGGTAGAATATATATCCCACGGGGATAAAATTGAAAAAAGTTGAAAAAAAATTTTTTTTTGGACTTAGTAATTTTCCCGGCGTTCATCAGACTTTCAGATAGGGGAAATGTCAGTGAGCATTCCGATTTCAGTTCCAGAGCGATTCGCCCAATGAGTCCTTGATATTTAGACGTTTTCAGCTAATTTTCTGGATTTTTGAAAATTTCACTTTTTTGTGAAAATATCCACTAAATGAGAGAATAATATGTGTGAGGGTACCCCAGGAGAGTTCCAAATGTGTGTGGGTAGAATATAAATTGCACGGGGATAAAATTGAAAAAAGTTGAAAAAATTTTTTTTTTAGACTTAGACATTTTTCCGGCGTTTATCAGACTTTCAGATAGGGAAATGTGAGTGAGCGTTACGATTTCAGTTCCAGAGCGATTCGCCCAATGAGTCCTTGATATTTAGTCGTTTTCAGCCAATTTTCTGGATTTTTGAAAATTTCACTTTTTTGTGAAAATATCCACTAAATGAGGGAATAATATGTGTGAGGGTACCCCAGGAGAGTTCCAAATGTGTGTGGGTAGAATATATATCCCACGGGGATAAAATTGAAAAAAGTTTAAAAAAAATTTTTTTTGGACTTAGTAATTTTTCCGGCGTTCATCAGACTTTCAGATAGGGGAAATGTCAGTGAGCATTCCGATTTCAGTTCCAGAGCGATTCGCCCAATGAGTCCTTGATATTTAGTCGTTTTCAGCCAATTTTCTGGATTTTTGAAAATTTCACTTTTTTGTGAAAATATCCACTAAATGAGGGAATAATATGTGTAAGGGTACCCCAGGAGAGTTCCAAATGTGTGTGGGTAGAATATAAATTGCACGGGGATAAAATTGAAAAAAGTTGAAAACATTTTTTTTTTAGACTTAGACATTTTTCCAGCGTTTATCAGACTTTCAGATAGGGGAAATGTCAGTGAGCGTTCCGATTTCAGTTCCAGAGTGATTCGCCCAATGAGTCCTAGATATTTAGTCGTTTTCAGCCAATTTTCAGGATTTTTGAAAATTTCACTTTTTTTTGAAAATATCCACTAAATGAGGGAATAATATGTGTAAGGGTACCCCAGGAGAGTTCCAAATGTGTGTGGGTAGAATATCAATTGCACGGGGATAAAAATGAAAAAAGTTGAAAAAATTTTTTTTTGGGACTTAGTCATTTTTCCGGCGTTCATCAGACTTTCAGATAGGGGAAATGTGAGTGAGCGTTCCGATTTCAGTCCCAGAGCGATTCGCCCAATGAGTCCTTGATATTTAGTCGTTTTCAGCCAATTTTCAGGATTTTTGAAAATTTCACTTTTTTGTGAAAATATCCACTAAATGAGGGAATAATATGTGTAAGGGTACCCCAGGAGAGTTCCAAATGTGTGTGGGTAGAATATAAATTCCACAGGGATAAAATTGAAAAAAGTTGAAAAAAATTTTTTTTTGGACTTAGACATTTTTCCGGCGTTTGTCAGACTTTCAGAGAGGGGAAATGTCAGTGAGCGTTCTGATTTCAGTTCCAGAGCGATTCGCCCAATGAGTCCTTGATATTTAGTCGTTTTCAGCCAATTTTCAGGATTTTTGAAAATTTCACTTTTTTGTGAAAATATCCACTAAACGAGGGAATAATATGTATGAGGGTACCCCAGGAGAGTTCCAAATGTGGGTGGGTAGAATATATATCCCACGGGGTAAAATTGAAAAAAGTTGAAAAAAATTTTTTTTGGACTTAGTCATTTTTCCGCCGTTTATCAGACTTTCAGATAGGGGAAATGTCAATGAGCGTTCCGATTTCAGTTCCAGAGCGATTCGCCCAATGAGTCCTTGATATTTAGTCGCTTTCAGCCAATTTTCAGGATTTTTGAAAATGTCACTTTTTTGTGAAAATATCCACTAAATGAGGGCATAATATGTGTGAGGGTACCCCAGGAGAGTTCCAAATGTGTGTGGGTAGAATATATTTCTCACGGGGGTAAAATGAAAAAAGTTGAAAAAAATTTTTTGGGGACTTAGTCATTTTTCCGGCATTTATCAGACTTTCAGATAGGGAAATGTGAGTGAGCGTTCCGATTTCAGTTCCAGAGCGATTCGCCCAATGAGTCCTTGATATTTAGTTGTTTTCAGCCAATTTTCTGGATTTTTGAAAATTTCACTTTTTTGTGAAAATATCCACTAAATGAGGGAATAATATGTGTGAGGGTACCCCAGGAGAGTTCCAAATGTGTGTGGGTAGAATATATATCCCACCGGGTAAAATTGAAAAAAGTTTAAAAAAAATTTTTTTTAGACTTAGTCATTTTTCCGGCGTTTATCAGACTTTCAGATAGGGAAAATGTCAGTGAGCTTTCAGATTTCAGTTCCAGAGCGATTCGCCCAATGAGTCCTTGATATTCAGTCGTTTTCAGCCAATTTTCTGGATTTTTGAAAATTTCACTTTTTTTGTGAAAATATCCACTAAATGAGGGAATAATATGTGTGAGGGTACACCAGGAGAGTTCCAAATGTGTGTGGGTAGAATATATATCCCACGGGGATAAAATTGAAAAAAGTTGAAAAAAAATTTTTTTTGGACTTAGTAATTTTTCCGGCGTTCATCAGACTTTCAGATAGGGGAAATGTCAGTGAGCATTCCGATTTCAGTTCCAGAGCGATTCGCCCTATGAGTCCTTGATATTTAGACGTTTTCAGCTAATTTTCTGGATTTTTGAAAATTTCACTTTTTTGTGAAAATATCCACTAAATGAGAGAATAATATGTGTGAGGGTACCCCAGGAGAGTTCCAAATGTGTGTGGGTAGAATATATATCCCACGGGGTAAAATTGAAAAAAGTTTAAAAAAAATTTTTTTTGGACTTAGTCATTTTTCCGGCGTTTATCAGACTTTCAGATAGGGGAAATGTCAGTGAGCGTTCCGATTTCAGTTCCAGAGCGATTCGCCCAATGAGTCCTTGATATTTAGTCGTTTTCAGCCAATTTTCTGGATTTTTAAAAATTTCACTTTTTTGTGAAAATATCCACTAAATGAGGGAATAATATGTGTAAGGGTACCCCAGGAGAGTTCCAAATGTGTGTGGGTAGAATATAAATTGCACGGGGATAAAATTGAAAAAAGTTGAAAACATTTTTTTTTTAGACTTAGACATTTTTCCGGCGTTTATCAGACTTTCAGATAGGGGAAATGTCAGTGAGCGTTCCGATTTCAGTTCCAGAGTGATTCGCCCAATGAGTCCTAGATATTTTGTCGTTTTCAGCCAATTTTCAGGATTTTTGAAAATTTCACTTTTTTTTGAAAATATCCACTAAATGAGGGAATAATATGTGTAAGGGTACCCCAGGAGAGTTCCAAATGTGTGTGGGTAGAATATAAATTCCACGGGGATAAAATTGAAAAAAGTTGAAAAAAATTTTTTTTTGGACTTAGACATTTTTCCGGCGTTTGTCAGACTTTCAGAGAGGGGAAATGTCAGTGAGCGTTCTGATTTCAGTTCCAGAGCGATTCGCCCAATGAGTCCTTGATATTTAGTCGTTTTCAGCCAATTTTCAGGATTTTTGAAAATTTCACTTTTTTGTGAAAATATCCACTAAACGAGGGAATAATATGTATGAGGGTACCCCAGGAGAGTTCCAAATGTGGGTGGGTAGAATATATATCCCACGGGGTAAAATTGAAAAAAGTTGAAAAAAATTTTTTTTGGACTTAGTCATTTTTCCGCCGTTTATCAGACTTTCAGATAGGGGAAATGTCAATGAGCGTTCCGATTTCAGTTCCAGAGCGATTCGCCCAATGAGTCCTTGATATTTAGTCGCTTTCAGCCAATTTTCAGGATTTTTGAAAATGTCACTTTTTTGTGAAAATATCCACTAAATGAGGGCATAATATGTGTGAGGGTACCCCAGGAGAGTTCCAAATGTGTGTGGGTAGAATATATTTCTCACGGGGGTAAAATTGAAAAAAGTTGAAAAAAATTTTTTGGGGACTTAGTCATTTTTCCGGCGTTTATCAGACTTTCAGATAGGGGAAATGTCAGTGAGTGTTCTGATTTCAGTTCCAGAGCGATTCGCCCAATGAGTCCTTGATATTTAGTCGTTTTCAGCCAATTTTCTGGATTTTTAAAAATTTCACTTTTTTGTGAAAATATTCACTAAATGAGGGAATAATATGTGTGAGGGTACCCCAGGAGAGTTCCAAATGTGTGTGGGTAGAATATATATCCCACGGGGGTAAAATTGAAAAAAGTTGAAAAAAATTTTTTTTGGGACTTAGTCATTTTTCCGGCGTTTATCAGACTTTCAGATAGGGAAATGTGAGTGAGCGTTACGATTTCAGTTCCAGAGCGATTCGCCCAATGAGTCCTTGATATTTAGTCGTTTTCAGCCAATTTTCTGGATTTTTGAAAATTTCACTTTTTTGTGAAAATATCCACTAAATGAGGGAATAATATGTGTGAGGGTACCCCAGGAGAGTTCCAAATGTGTGTGGGTAGAATATATATCCCACGGGGATAAAATTGAAAAAAGTTTAAAAAAAATTTTTTTTGGACTTAGTAATTTTTCCGGCGTTCATCAGACTTTCAGATAGGGGAAATGTCAGTGAGCATTCCGATTTCAGTTCCAGAGCGATTCGCCCAATGAGTCCTTGATATTTAGTCGTTTTCAGCCAATTTTCTGGATTTTTGAAAATTTCACTTTTTTGTGAAAATATCCACTAAATGAGGGAATAATATGTGTGAGGGAACCCCAGGAGAGTTCCAAATGTGTGTGGGTAGAATATATATCCCACAGGGATAAAATTGAAAAAAGTTTAAAAAAAATTTTTTTTGGACTTAGTATTTTTTCCGGCGTTCATCAGACTTTCAGATAGGGGAAATGTCAGTGAGCATTCCGATTTCAGTTCCAGAGCGATTCGCCCAATGAGTCCTTGATATTTAGACGTTTTCAGCTAATTTTCTGGATTTTTGAAAATTTCACTTTTTTGTGAAAATATCCACTAAATGAGAGAATAATATGTGTGAGGGTACCCCAGGAGAGTTCCAAATGTGTGTGGGTAGAATATATATCCCACGGGGATAAAATTGAAAAAAGTTGAAAAAAAATTTTTTTTTGGACTTAGTAATTTTCCCGGCGTTCATCAGACTTTCAGATAGGGGAAATGTCAGTGAGCATTCCGATTTCAGTTCCAGAGCGATTCGCCCAATGAGTCCTTGATATTTAGACGTTTTCAGCTAATTTTCTGGATTTTTGAAAATTTCACTTTTTTGTGAAAATATCCACTAAATGAGAGAATAATATGTGTGAGGGTACCCCAGGAGAGTTCCAAATGTGTGTGGGTAGAATATAAATTGCACGGGGATAAAATTGAAAAAAGTTGAAAAAATTTTTTTTTTAGACTTAGACATTTTTCCGGCGTTTATCAGACTTTCAGATAGGGAAATGTGAGTGAGCGTTACGATTTCAGTTCCAGAGCGATTCGCCCAATGAGTCCTTGATATTTAGTCGTTTTCAGCCAATTTTCTGGATTTTTGAAAATTTCACTTTTTTGTGAAAATATCCACTAAATGAGGGAATAATATGTGTGAGGGTACCCCAGGAGAGTTCCAAATGTGTGTGGGTAGAATATATATCCCACGGGGATAAAATTGAAAAAAGTTTAAAAAAAATTTTTTTTGGACTTAGTAATTTTTCCGGCGTTCATCAGACTTTCAGATAGGGGAAATGTCAGTGAGCATTCCGATTTCAGTTCCAGAGCGATTCGCCCAATGAGTCCTTGATATTTAGTCGTTTTCAGCCAATTTTCTGGATTTTTGAAAATTTCACTTTTTTGTGAAAATATCCACTAAATGAGGGAATAATATGTGTGAGGGAACCCCAGGAGAGTTCCAAATGTGTGTGGGTAGAATATATATCCCACAGGGATAAAATTGAAAAAAGTTTAAAAAAAATTTTTTTTGGACTTAGTATTTTTTCCGGCGTTCATCAGACTTTCAGATAGGGGAAATGTCAGTGAGCATTCCGATTTCAGTTCCAGAGCGATTCGCCCAATGAGTCCTTGATATTTAGACGTTTTCAGCTAATTTTCTGGATTTTTGAAAATTTCACTTTTTTGTGAAAATATCCACTAAATGAGAGAATAATATGTGTGAGGGTACCCCAGGAGAGTTCCAAATGTGTGTGGGTAGAATATATATCCCACGGGGATAAAATTGAAAAAAGTTGAAAAAAAATTTTTTTGGGACTTAGTAATTTTCCCGGCGTTCATCAGACTTTCAGATAGGGGAAATGTCAGTGAGCATTCCGATTTCAGTTCCAGAGCGATTCGCCCAATGAGTCCTTGATATTTAGACGTTTTCAGCTAATTTTCTGGATTTTTGAAAATTTCACTTTTTTGTGAAAATATCCACTAAATGAGAGAATAATATGTGTGAGGGTACCCCAGGAGAGTTCCAAATGTGTGTGGGTAGAATATAAATTGCACGGGGATAAAATTGAAAAAAGTTGAAAAAATTTTTTTTTTAGACTTAGACATTTTTCCGGCGTTTATCAGACTTTCAGATAGGGGAAATGTCAGTGAGCGTTCCGATTTCAGTTCCAGAGTGATTCGCCCAATGAGTCCTAGATATTTAGTCGTTTTCAGCCAATTTTCAGGATTTTTGAAAATTTCACTTTTTTGTGAAAATATCCACTAAATGAGGGAATAATATGTGTAAGGGTACCCCAGGAGAGTTCCAAATGTGTGTGGGTAGAATATAAATTGCACGGGGATAAAATTGAAAAAAGTTGAAAAAATTTTTTTTTTAGACTTAGACATTTTTCCGGCGTTTATCAGACTTTCAGATAGGGGAAATGTCAGTGAGCATTCCGATTTCAGTTCCAGAGTGATTCGCCCAATGAGTCCTAGATATTTAGTCGTTTTCAGCCAATTTTCAGGATTTTTGAAAATTTCACTTTTTTGTGAAAATATCCACTAAATGAGGGAATAATATGTGTAAGGGTACCCCAGGAGAGTTCCAAATGTGTGTGGGTAGAATATAAATTGCACGGGGATAAAATTGAAAAAAGTTGAAAAAAATTTTTTTTGGGACTTAGTCATTTTTCCGGCGTTCATCAGACTTTCAGATAGGGGAAATGTGAGTGAGCGTTCCGATTTCAGTCCCAGAGCGATTCGCCCAATGAGTCCTTGATATTTAGTCGTTTTCAGCCAATTTTCAGGATTTTTGAAAATTTCACTTTTTTGTGAAAATATCCACTAAATGAGGGAATAATATGTGTAAGGGTACCCCAGGAGAGTTCCAAATGTGTGTGGGTAGAATATAAATTCCACGGGGATAAAATTGAAAAAAGTTGAAAAAAATTTTTTTTTGGACTTAGTCATTTTTCCGGCGTTTGTCAGACTTTCAGATAGGGGAAATGTCAATGAGCGTTCCGATTTCAGTTCCAGAGCGATTCGCCCAATGAGTCCTTAATATTTAGTCGCTTTCAGCCAATTTTCAGGATTTTTGAAAATGTCACTTTTTTGTGAAAATATCCACTAAATGAGGGAATAATATGTGTGAGGGTACACCAGGAGAGTTCCAAATGTGTGTGGGTAGAATATATATCCCACGGGGATAAAATTGAAAAAAGTTGAAAAAAAATTTTTTTTGGACTTAGTAATTTTTCCGGCGTTCATCAGACTTTCAGATAGGGGAAATGTCAGTGAGCATTCCGATTTCAGTTCCAGAGCGATTCGCCCAATGAGTCCTTGATATTTAGACGTTTTCAGCTAATTTTCTGGATTTTTGAAAATTTCACTTTTTTGTGAAAATATCCACTAAATGAGAGAATAATATGTGTGAGGGTACCCCAGGAGAGTTCCAAATGTGTGTGAGTAGAATATATATCCCACGGGGTAAAATTGAAAAAAGTTTAAAAAAAATTTTTTTTGGACTTAGTCATTTTTCCGGCGTTTATCAGACTTTCAGATAGGGGAAATGTCAGTGAGCGTTCCTATTTCAGTTCCAGAGCGATTCGCCCAATGAGTCCTTGATATTTAGTCGTTTTCAGCCAATTTCTGGATTTTTGAAAATTTCACTTTTTTGTGAAAATATCCACTAAATGAGGGAATAATATGTGTAAGGGTACCCCAGGAGAGTTCCAAATGTGTGTGGGTAGAATATATATCCCACGGGGTAAAATTGAAAAAAGTTGAAAAAATTTTTTTTTTAGACTTAGACATTTTTCCGGCGTTTTTCAGACTTTCAGATAGGGGAAATGTCAGTGAGCGTTCCGATTTCAGTTCCAGAGTGATTCGCCCAATGAGTCCTAGATATTTAGTCGTTTTCAGCCAATTTTCAGGATTTTTGAAAATTTCACTTTTTTGTGAAAATATCCACTAAATGAGGGAATAATATGTGTAAGGGTACCCCAGGAGAGTTCCAAATGTGTGTGGGTAGAATATAAATTGCACGGGGATAAAATTGAAAAAAGTTGAAAAAAATTTTTTTTGGGACTTAGTCATTTTTCCGGCGTTCATCAGACTTTCAGATAGGGGAAATGTGAGTGAGCGTTCCGATTTCAGTCCCAGAGCGATTCGCCCAATGAGTCCTTGATATTTAGTCGTTTTCAGCCAATTTTCAGGATTTTTGAAAATTTCACTTTTTTGTGAAAATATCCACTAAATGAGGGAATAATATGTGTAAGGGTACCCCAGGAGAGTTCCAAATGTGTGTGGGTAGAATATAAATTCCACGGGGGTAAAATTGAAAAAAGTTGAAAAAAATTTTTTTTGGACTTAGTCATTTTTCCGCCGTTTATCAGACTTTCAGATAGGGGAAATGTCAATGAGCGTTCCGATTTCAGTTCCAGAGCGATTCGCCCAATGAGTCCTTGATATTTAGTCGCTTTCAGCCAATTTTCAGGATTTTTGAAAATGTCACTTTTTTGTGAAAATATCCACTAAATGAGGGAATAATATGTGTGAGGGTACACCAGGAGAGTTCCAAATGTGTGTGGGTAGAATATATATCCCACGGGGATAAAATTGAAAAAAGTTGAAAAAAAATTTTTTTTGGACTTAGTAATTTTTCCGGCGTTCATCAGACTTTCAGATAGGGGAAATGTCAGTGAGCATTCCGATTTCAGTTCCAGAGCGATTCGCCCAATGAGTCCTTGATATTTAGACGTTTTCAGCTAATTTTCTGGATTTTTGAAAATTTCACTTTTTTGTGAAAATATCCACTAAATGAGAGAATAATATGTGTGAGGGTACCCCAGGAGAGTTCCAAATGTGTGTGGGTAGAATATATATCCCACAGGAATAAAATTGAAAAAAGTTTAAAAAAAAAATTTTTTTGGACTTAGTAATTTTTCCGGCGTTTATCAGACGTTCAGATAGGGGAAATGTCAGTAAGCGTTCCGATTTCAGTTCCAGAGCGATTCGCCCAATGAGTCCTTGATATTTAGTCGTTTTCAGCCAATTTTCTGGATTTTTAAAAATTTCACTTTTTTGTGAAAATATCCACTAAATGAGGGAATAATATGTGTGAGGGTACCCCAGGAGAGTTCCAAATGTGTGTGGGTAGAATATATATCCCACGGGGTAAAATTGAAAAAAGTTTAAAAAAAATTTTTTTTGGACTTAGTCATTTTTCCGGCGTTTATCAGACTTTCAGATAGGGGAAATGTCAGTGAGCGTTCCGATTTCAGTTCCAGAGCGATTCGCCCAATGAGTCCTTGATATTTAGTCGTTTTCAGCCAATTTTCTGGATTTTTAAAAATTTCACTTTTTTGTGAAAATATCCACTAAATGAGGGAATAATATGTGTGAGGGTACCCCAGGAGAGTTCCAAATGTGTGTGGGTAGAATATATATCCCACGGGGTAAAATTGAAAAAAGTTTAAAAAAAATTTTTTTTGGACTTAGTCATTTTTCCGGCGTTTATCAGACTTTCAGATAGGGGAAATGTCAGTGAGCGTTCCGATTTCAGTTCCAGAGCGATTCGCCCAATGAGTCCTTGATATTTAGTCGTTTTCAGCCAATTTTCTGGATTTTTGAAAATGTCACTTTTTTGTGAAAATATCCACTAAATGAGGGAATAATATGTGTGAGGGTACACCAGGAGAGTTCCAAATGTGTGTGGGTAGAATATATATCCCACGGGGATAAAATTGAAAAAAGTTGAAAAAAAATTTTTTTTGGACTTAGTAATTTTTCCGGCGTTCATCAGACTTTCAGATAGGGGAAATGTCAGTGAGCATTCCGATTTCAGTTCCAGAGCGATTCGCCCAATGAGTCCTTGATATTTAGACGTTTTCAGCTAATTTTCTGGATTTTTGAAAATTTCACTTTTTTGTGAAAATATCCACTAAATGAGAGAATAATATGTGTGAGGGTACCCCAGGAGAGTTCCAAATGTGTGTGGGTAGAATATATATCCCACAGGGATAAAATTGAAAAAAGTTTAAAAAAAAAATTTTTTTGGACTTAGTAATTTTTCCGGCGTTTATCAGACGTTCAGATAGGGGAAATGTCAGTAAGCGTTCCGATTTCAGTTCCAGAGCGATTCGCCCAATGAGTCCTTGATATTTAGTCGTTTTCAGCCAATTTTCTGGATTTTTAAAAATTTCACTTTTTTGTGAAAATATCCACTAAATGAGGGAATAATATGTGTGAGGGTACCCCAGGAGAGTTCCAAATGTGTGTGGGTAGAATATATATCCCACGGGGTAAAATTGAAAAAAGTTTAAAAAAAATTTTTTTTGGACTTAGTCATTTTTCCGGCGTTTATCAGACTTTCAGATAGGGGAAATGTCAGTGAGCGTTCCGATTTCAGTTCCAGAGCGATTCGCCCAATGAGTCCTTGATATTTAGTCGTTTTCAGCCAATTTTCTGGATTTTTAAAAATTTCACTTTTTTGTGAAAATATCCACTAAATGAGGGAATAATATGTGTGAGGGTACCCCAGGAGAGTTCCAAATGTGTGTGGGTAGAATATATATCCCACGGGGTAAAATTGAAAAAAGTTTAAAAAAAATTTTTTTTGGACTTAGTCATTTTTCCGGCGTTTATCAGACTTTCAGATAGGGGAAATGTCAGTGAGCGTTCCGATTTCAGTTCCAGAGCGATTCGCCCAATGAGTCCTTGATATTTAGTCGTTTTCAGCCAATTTTCTGGATTTTTGAAAATTTCACTTTTTTGTGAAAATATCCACTAAATGAGGGAATAATATGTGTAAGGGTACCCCAGGAGAGTTCCAAATGTGTGTGGGTAGAATATAAATTCCACGGGGATAAAATTGAAAAAAGTTGAAAAAAATTTTTTTTGGGACTTAGACATTTTTCCGGCGTTTGTCAGACTTTCAGATAGGGGAAATGTGAGTGAGCGTTCTGATTTCAGTTCCAGAGCGATTCGCCCAATGAGTCCTTGATATTTAGTCGCTTTCAGCCAATTTTCAGGATTTTTGAAAATTTCACTTTTTTGTGAAAATATCCACTAAATGAGGGAATAATATGTGTAAGGGTACCCCAGGAGAGTTCCAAATGTGTGTGGGTAGAAAATAAATTCCACGGGGATAAAATTGAAAAAAGTTGAAAAACATTTTTTTTTCGACTTAGACATTTTTCCGGCGTTTGTCAGACTTTCAGATAGGGGAAATGTCAGTGAGCGTTCTGATTTCAGTTCCAGAGCGATTCACCCAATGAGTCCTTGATATTTAGTCGCTTTCAGCCAATTTTCAGGATTTTTGAAAATGTCACTTTTTTGTGAAAATATCCACTAAATGAGGGAATAATATGTGTAAGGGTACCCCAGGAGAGTTCCAAATGTGTGTGGGTAGAATATAAATTGCACGGGGATAAAATTGAAAAAAGTTGAAAAAAATTTTTTTTGGACTTAGTAATTTTTCCGGCGTTCATCAGACTTTCAGATAGGGGAAATATCAGTGAGCATTCCGATTTCAGTTCCAGAGCGATTCGCCCAATGAGTCTTTGATATTTAGACGTTTTCAGGAAATTTTCTGGATTTTTGAAAATTTCACTTTTTTGTGAAAATATCCACTAAATGAGAGAATAATATGTGTGAGGGTACCCAAGGAGAGTTCCAAATGTGTGTGGGTAGAATATATATCCCACGGGGGTAAAATTGAAAAAAGTTGAAAAAAAATTTTTTTGGGACTTACTCATTTTTCCGGCGTTCATCAGACTTTCAGATAGGGGAAATGTCAGTGAGCGTTCCGATTTCAGTTCCATAGCGATTCGCCCAATGAGTCCTTGATATTTAGTCGTTTTCAGCCAATTTTCTGGATTTTTAAAAATTTCACTTTTTTGTGAAAATATCCACTAAATGAGGGAATAATATGTGTGAGGGTACCCCAGGAGAGTTCCAAATGTGTGTGGGTAGAATATATATCCCACAGGGATAAAATTGAAAAAAGTTGAAAAAAAATTTTTTTTGGACTTAGTAATTTTTCCGGCGTTCATCAGACTTTCAGATAGGGGAAATGTCAGTGAGCGTTCCGATTTCAGTTCCAGAGGGATTCGCCCAATGAGTCCTTGATATTTAGTCGTTTTCAGCCAATTTTCTGGATTTTTGAAAATTTCACTTTTTTGTGAAAATATCCACTAAATGAGGGAATAATATGTGTGAGGGAACCCCAGGAGAGTTCCAAATGTGTGTGGGTAGAATATATATCCCACGGGGTAAAATTGAAAAAAGTTTAAAAAAAATTTTTTTTGGACTTAGTCATTTTTCCGGCGTTCATCAGACTTTCAGATAGGGAAAATGTCAGTGAGCTTTCAGATTTCAGTTCCAGAGCGATTCGCCCAATGAGTCCTTGATATTCAGTCGTTTTCAGCCAATTTTCTGGATTTTTGAAAATTTCACTTTTTTTGTGAAAATATCCACTAAATGAGGGAATAATATGTGTGAGGGTACCCGAGGAGAGTTCCAAATGTGTGTGGGTAGAATATATATCCCACGGGGATAAAACTGAAAAGAGTTTAAAAAAATTTTTTTTTGGACTTAGTCATTTTTCCGGCGTTTATCAGACTTTCAGATAGGGGAAATGTCAGTAAGCGTTCCGATTTCAGTTCCAGAGCGATTCGCCCAATGAGTCTTTGATATTTAGACGTTTTCAGCCAATTTTCTGGATTTTTGAAAATTTCACTTTTTTGTGAAAATATCCACTAAATGAGGGAATAATATGTGTAAGGGTACCCCAGGAGAGTTCCAAATGTGTGTGGGTAGAATATAAATTCCACGGGGATAAAATTGAAAAAAGTTGAAAAAAATTTTTTTTTGGACTTAGACATTTTTCCGGCGTTTGTCAGACTTTCAGATAGGGGAAATGTCAGTGAGCGTTCTGATTTCAGTTCCAGAGCGATTCGCCCAATGAGTCCTTGATATTTAGTCGCTTTCAGCCAATTTTCAGGATTTTTGAAAATTTCACTTTTTTGTGAAAATATCCACTAAATGAGGGAATAATATGTGTAAGGGTACCCCAGGAGAGTTCCAAATGTGTGTGGGTAGAAAATAAATTCCACGGGGATAAAATTGAAAAAAGTTGAAAAACATTTTTTTTTCGACTTAGACATTTTTCCGGCGTTTGTCAGACTTTCAGATAGGGGAAATGTCAGTGAGCGTTCTGATTTCAGTTCCAGAGCGATTCACCCAATGAGTCCTTGATATTTAGTCGCTTTCAGCCAATTTTCAGGATTTTTGAAAATGTCACTTTTTTGTGAAAATATCCACTAAATGAGGGAATAATATGTGTAAGGGTACCCCAGGAGAGTTCCAAATGTGTGTGGGTAGAATATAAATTGCACGGGGATAAAATTGAAAAAAGTTGAAAAAAATTTTTTTTGGACTTAGTAATTTTTCCGGCGTTCATCAGACTTTCAGATAGGGGAAATATCAGTGAGCATTCCGATTTCAGTTCCAGAGCGATTCGCCCAATGAGTCTTTGATATTTAGACGTTTTCAGGAAATTTTCTGGATTTTTGAAAATTTCACTTTTTTGTGAAAATATCCACTAAATGAGAGAATAATATGTGTGAGGGTACCCAAGGAGAGTTCCAAATGTGTGTGGGTAGAATATATATCCCACGGGGGTAAAATTGAAAAAAGTTGAAAAAAAATTTTTTTGGGACTTACTCATTTTTCCGGCGTTCATCAGACTTTCAGATAGGGGAAATGTCAGTGAGCGTTCCGATTTCAGTTCCATAGCGATTCGCCCAATGAGTCCTTGATATTTAGTCGTTTTCAGCCAATTTTCTGGATTTTTAAAAATTTCACTTTTTTGTGAAAATATCCACTAAATGAGGGAATAATATGTGTGAGGGTACCCCAGGAGAGTTCCAAATGTGTGTGGGTAGAATATATATCCCACAGGGATAAAATTGAAAAAAGTTGAAAAAAAATTTTTTTTGGACTTAGTAATTTTTCCGGCGTTCATCAGACTTTCAGATAGGGGAAATGTCAGTGAGCGTTCCGATTTCAGTTCCAGAGGGATTCGCCCAATGAGTCCTTGATATTTAGTCGTTTTCAGCCAATTTTCTGGATTTTTGAAAATTTCACTTTTTTGTGAAAATATCCACTAAATGAGGGAATAATATGTGTGAGGGAACCCCAGGAGAGTTCCAAATGTGTGTGGGTAGAATATATATCCCACGGGGTAAAATTGAAAAAAGTTTAAAAAAAATTTTTTTTGGACTTAGTCATTTTTCCGGCG
This sequence comes from Phyllobates terribilis, assembly GCF_046119375.1. Taxonomy (NCBI): domain Eukaryota; kingdom Metazoa; phylum Chordata; class Amphibia; order Anura; family Dendrobatidae; genus Phyllobates; species Phyllobates terribilis. The sequence continues at coordinate 7,144,123 of NW_027362805.1, read as the reverse complement.
TTCATCAGACTTTCAGATAGGGAAAATGTCAGTGAGCTTTCAGATTTCAGTTCCAGAGCGATTCGCCCAATGAGTCCTTGATATTCAGTCGTTTTCAGCCAATTTTCTGGATTTTTGAAAATTTCACTTTTTTTGTGAAAATATCCACTAAATGAGGGAATAATATGTGTGAGGGTACCCGAGGAGAGTTCCAAATGTGTGTGGGTAGAATATATATCCCACGGGGATAAAACTGAAAAGAGTTTAAAAAAATTTTTTTTTGGACTTAGTCATTTTTCCGGCGTTTATCAGACTTTCAGATAGGGGAAATGTCAGTAAGCGTTCCGATTTCAGTTCCAGAGCGATTCGCCCAATGAGTCTTTGATATTTAGACGTTTTCAGCCAATTTTCTGGATTTTTGAAAATTTCACTTTTTTGTGAAAATATCCACTAAATGAGAGAATAATATGTGTGAGGGTACCCAAGGAGAGTTCCAAATGTGTGTGGGTAGAATATATATCCCACGGGGGTAAAATTGAAAAAAGTTGAAAAATTTTTTTTTTTGGACTTAGTCATTTTTCCGGCGTTCATCAGACTTTCAGATAGGGGAAATGTGAGTGAGCGTTCCGATTTCAGTTCCAGAGCGATTCGCCCAATGAGTCCTTGATATTTAGTCGTTTTCAGCCAATTTTCTGGATTTTTGAAAATTTCACTTTTTTGTGAAAATATCCACTAAATGAGGGAATAATATGTATGAGGGTACCCCAGGAGAGTTCCAAATGTGTGTGGGTAGAATATATATCATAGAATCATAGAATCATAGAATGGTAGAGTTGGAAGGGACCTCCTGGGTCATCTGGTTCAACCCCCTGCTCAAAGCAGGATTCGCTAGATCATCTCAGACAGATGTCTGTCCAGCCTCTGTTTGAAGACGTGCATTGAAGGGGAACTCACCACCTCTCGTGGCAGCCTGTTCCACTCATTAATCACCCTAACTGTCAAAAAGTTTTTTCTAATATCTAATCTGTGTCTCCTCCCATTTAGTTTCATCCCATTGCTTCTAGTCTTTCCTTGTGCAAATGAGAATAAAGATGATCCTTCTACAATGTGACAGCCCTTGACATATTTGTAGACAGCTATTAAGTCTCCTCTCAGTCTACTTTTTTGCAAGCTAAACATTCCCAAATCCTGCAACCGTTCCTCATAGGACATGGTTTGCAGACCAGTCACCATTCTGGTCGCTCTTCTCTGAACTTGCTCCAGTTTGTCTATGTCTTTTTTAAAATGTGGTGCCCAAAACTGTACACAGTACTCCAGATGAGGTCTGACCAAAGAGGAGTAAAGACCGATAATGACTTCACGTGATCTAGACTGTATGCTTCTGTTAATACATCCCAGAATTGTATTTGCCTTTTTTGCTGCTGCATCACACTGTTGACTCATGTTCAGTCTATGATCTATTAGTTTACCTAAGTCTTTTTCACATGTACTGTTGCTTAGCTCTATTCCTCCCATTCTGTATATGCTTTTTTCATTTTTATTGCCCAGATGTAGTACTTTGCATTTTTCCCTGTTAAAAACCATTCTGTTGGTTGCTGCCCACTGCTCCAGTTTATTTAGGTCTTTTTGAATCCTCTCTCTCTCTTCTCTAGTATTAGCTATCCCTCCTAGCTTTGTGTCATCAGCAAATTTAATCAGTTTACCCTCAATTCCTTCATCTAAATCATTGATAAAGATGTTGAACAATACAGGTCCCAGGACAGAGCCCTGTGGTACCCCACTTGAGACATTCATCCAGCTGGATGTGAAGCCATTTACAACCACCCTTTGAGTCCGATCACTAAGCCAGTTATGAATCCACCTAACAGTTGCCTGGTCCATTGCATACTTGGTCATTTTTTCAATAAGGATGGTGTGAGATACTTTGTCAAATGCTTTGCTGAAGTCAAGATATACTATATCTACAGCATTTCCCTGATCCACCCAGTCAGTGATTCTGTCATAGAAGGAAATTAAGTTAGTCTGACATGACTTGTTAGTTACAAACCCATGCTGACTCTGGTTAATCACTTCATTCTTATCCATGTACTTACATACATGTTGTTTAATAATTTGTTCAAATATCTTTCCTGGTATAGAAGTCAGACTCACCGGCCTATAGTTCCCTGGGTCCACCTTCTTCCCCTTTTTGAAGATAGGAACAACATTTGCTCTTCTCCAGTCTTCTGGGACTTCCCCTGTTCTCCAAGAATTTTCAAAGATTATGGAGAGTGGTTCTAAAATTTCTTCTACGATCTCCTTCAGTACTCTGGGGTGTAATTCATCTGGACCTGGAGACTTGAACTCATTTATGTTAGCTAAATATTCCCTCACAATCTTTCTATTTACAGATAACTTGGATTCCTCTATTTCTTTAAAAGGACAGTGAAGATCAGTTGATGTTACATTTTCTTTCTGAGAGAAAACAGATGCAAAATAGGAATTAAAAAGTTCGGCCTTCTCAACATCCTCTCTTACCATTTCTCCATTTTCATCCTGTAAAAATCCTATAGCATCTTTGACTTTTCTTTTACTTTTGACATACCCCCAAAATCCTTTTTTATTGCTTTTGACATCTCTTGCAAGCCTTAATTCATTGTCAGCTTTAGCTAACCTGATACGTGCCCTGCAGGATCTGCAGACTGCATTATAATCTTCTTTAGCTATGCCTCCCCCTTTCCATTTAATAAACATTTCTTTCTTTCTTTTTAGCATGTGTTTAAGTTCTGTGTTCATCCATCCTGGTTTCCTTAAATGCTTCCCATTCTTCCTACTTTTCAGGATTGTTAACGATTGTGCTTTGAGAATCTCATTTTTAAAAATTTCCCATCCTTCCTGGACATTTTTGTCCTTAAGGACATCCAGCCATTGGATCCCTCCTATTCTCTTTCTGAGTCTCTTAAAATCTGCCTTTCTAAAATCTAACCTTGAAGTCTGAGTCTTCACATGTCTTCCTCCTCTAGTTATCCAAAATTCTATAATAGCATGATCGCTGCCTCCTAGGGTCCCAGCCACATTTACCTCCTCAACCATTTCCTCCCTGTTTATAAGGATTAGATCCAAAGTAGCAGATCCCCTTGTTTTCTCCCCTACCTTTTGGAAGATAAAGTTGTCAGCAAGAGAGGATAAGAATTTGCTTGACCTGTTAGTTTTACTTGAGAGAGATTCCCAACAAATGTCTGGATAGTTGAAATCTCCCATGACCACTACGTCATATTTTTTGGAGAACTTGGTCATTTGATACATAAAGAGTTCATCCATATCTTCAGCTTGCCCAGGTGGATTGTAGTAAATGCCTACAATGGTGTCCTTTCCGTTGTTCTCTCCTTGTATTCTTACCCAAACAGTTTCCACAGAACTCCCAGTCTCTGAAGCTTCAATCTCTGTGCAGATATACGCTTTTCTAACATACAATGCGACACCTCCTCCTCGTTTATCAAGTCTGTTTCTTGCAAATAAGTTGTATCCTTTTAGCCTTTTATTCCAATCATGTGTATCGTCCCACCAAGTTTCAGTGATTCCAATGACATCATATTCCTTTTCCTGCATTAGTAGTTCCAATTCTCCTTGTTTGTTGCCCATGCTTTGTGCATTTGTATAAAAACATTTTAGTTTGTGATTGGTTTCTCTTCCTCCCATATTTTTATTATTTAAATTGTTTTGTCTTTGTTCTTCCTTTCCACTTCCAGTAGCAGAGATCTCAGTAGTATTTGTCAGCTGTATGGCTTTTTCTGGCCTTTTGCTTCCCTTCCCACATTGTTCTAGTTTAAAGCTCTTCTGATGAGTGTAGCAAGGCGACTTCCAAATACATGTTTTCCAGTCTTCGTAAGGTGCACCCCATCTCTAGCAAGTAGTCCATCGTATAGGTAATTCATTCCATGATCCAGAAATCCAAATCCTTGTTGACGGCACCATCGACGTAGTCAGTTGTTCACCTGTAGAATCTTATTCCACCTCATTGTTCCATGGCCATCCACTGGGAGGATGGATGAGAAGACCACCTGCGCTCCCAATTCTTTCACTTTCTTGCCTAAGTCTTCAAAGTCACTGCAGATGGTTTCCAGGTCCTTTCTTGCGGTGTCATTTGTCCCCACATGTATTAGCAGGAATGGGTAGTGATCTGTAGGTCTGAAGAGTCTTGATATCCTGTCAGACACATCTTTAATTTTTGCTCCTGGAAGACAGCACATTTCTCTTGAGGTTATGTCTGGTCTGCAGATAGCGGCCTCTGTTCCTCTTAACAGGGAATCCCCCATGACCACCACTCTCCGTTTTTTCTTCACAACATTCTTCTTTCTCCATCCAGGAGGATTCTGAGGGCTTACAAGGTTATTCATTGCTGGCAAAGTCTTATTTTGCTGTATTTCTTCATAGTTCTCCTGCGTGAGAGCCTGGTACTGGTTCCTGAGCAGTATGGGTGCTGACTGCCTCTCGATCCTCCTGCTTCTGTGGGTCACATGCTTCCATTCCTCTGTTTCGTCAGGTGCAGTTCGAATTTCTTCTCTTTCTGAATCATAAAGAGATAATTCTGCTCTGTCTAAGAACTCTTCACCTTCCTTAATGATTTTCAAGGTAGTTAACCTCTCTTCTAGATTTCGCAACTTTTCCTCCAACAGGGACACAAGCTTGCATTTCTGGCATGTGAAGTTTGGCTTTTCCACTGGCAAGTCTGTGAACATGTAGCAGGATATGCAGCTCACCAAATGGCTCCTGGACTCTTCCATGTTCTTATTGTTAATGTTCTGAAAACAGTGAAAAAAGCTTAAGAAAAAAGCTTCAAAATGCGCGCGCCGGTAGGCGCACGGTTTACCGATGTCCTCTTTTCAGCTCCAACAGCCAAACTCCAGTGTTCTTTGAGCTCGCGGAGACTCTTCACTTACCCCAAAATGCAGTGGGAATATGCAAATGATCTCCTCAGGACTCCTCCCCTGGTATCCCACGAGGGTAAAATTGGACAAAGTTTAAAAAAAAATTTTTTTGGACTTAGTCATTTTTCCGGCGTTTATCAGACTTTCAGATAGGGAAAATGTCAGTGAGCGTTCAGATTTCAGTTCCAGAGCGATTCGCCCAATGAGTCCATGATATTTAGTCGTTTTCAGCCAATTTTCTGGATTTTTGAAAATTTCACTTTTTTGTGAAAATATCCACTAAATGAGGGAATAATATGTGTGAGGGTACCCCAGGAGAGTTCCAAATGTGTGTGGGTAGAATATATATCCCACGGGGGTAAAATTGAAAAAAGTTGAAAAAAACTTTTTTTGGACTTAGTCATTTTTCCGGCGTTTATCAGACTTTCAGATAGGGGAAATGTCAGTGAGTGTTCAGATTTCAGTTCCAGAGCGATTCGCCCAATGAGTCCTTGATATTTAGTCATTTTCAGCCAATTTTCAGGATTTTTGAAAATTTCACTTTTTTGTGAAAATATCCACTAAATGAGGGAATAATATGTGTAAGGGTACCCCAGGAGAGTTCCAAATGTGTGTGGGTAGAATATAAATTCCACGGGGATAAAATTGAAAAAAGTTGAAAAAAATTTTTTTTTGGACTTAGACATTTTTCCGGCGTTTGTCAGACTTTCAGATAGGGGAAATGTCAGTGAGCGTTCTGATTTCAGTTCCAGAGCGATTTGCCCAATGAGTCCTTGATATTTAGTCGTTTTCAGCCAATTTTCAGGATTTTTGAAAATTTCACTTTTTTGTGAAAATATCCACTAAATGAGGGAATAATATGTGTAAGGGTACCCCAGGAGAGTTCCAAATGTGTGTGGGTAGAATATAAATTGCACGGGGATAAAATTGAAAAAAGTTGAAAAAAATTTTTTTTTGGACTTAGTCATTTTTCCGGCGTTTGTCAGACTTTCAGATAGGGGAAATGTCAATGAGCGTTCCGATTTCAGTTCCAGAGCGATTCGCCCAATGAGTCCTTGATATTTAGTCGCTTTCAGCCAATTTTCAGGATTTTTGAAAATGTCACTTTTTTGTGAAAATATCCACTAAATGAGGGAATAATATGTGTGAGGGTACACCAGGAGAGTTCCAAATGTGTGTGGGTAGAATATATATCCCACGGGGATAAAATTGAAAAAAGTTGAAAAAAAATTTTTTTTGGACTTAGTAATTTTTCCGGCGTTCATCAGACTTTCAGATAGGGGAAATGTCAGTGAGCATTCCGATTTCAGTTCCAGAGCGATTCGCCCAATGAGTCCTTGATATTTAGACGTTTTCAGCTAATTTTCTGGATTTTTGAAAATTTCACTTTTTTGTGAAAATATCCACTAAATGAGAGAATAATATGTGTGAGGGTACCCCAGGAGAGTTCCAAATGTGTGTGGGTAGAATATATATCCCACAGGGATAAAATTGAAAAAAGTTTAAAAAAAAATTTTTTTTGGACTTAGTAATTTTTCCGGCGTTTATCAGACTTTCAGATAGGGGAAATGTCTGTAAGCGTTCCGATTTCAGTTCCAGAGCGATTCGCCCAATGAGTCCTTGATATTTAGTCGTTTTCAGCCAATTTTCTGGATTTTTAAAAATTTCACTTTTTTGTGAAAATATCCACTAAATGAGGGAATAATATGTGTGAGGGTACCCCAGGAGAGTTCCAAATGTGTGTGGGTAGAATATATATCCCACGGGGTAAAATTGAAAAAAGTTTAAAAAAAATTTTTTTTGGACTTAGTCATTTTTCCGGCGTTTATCAGACTTTCAGATAGGGGAAATGTCAGTGAGCGTTCCTATTTCAGTTCCAGAGCGATTCGCCCAATGAGTCCTTGATATTTAGTCGTTTTCAGCCAATTTTCTGGATTTTTAAAAATTTCACTTTTTTGTGAAAATATCCACTAAATGAGGGAATAATATGTGTGAGGGTACCCCAGGAGAGTTCCACATGTGTGTGGGTAGAATATATATCCCACGGGGGTAAAATTGAAAAAAGTTTAAAAAAATTTTTTTTGGGACTTAGTCATTTTTCCGGCGTTTATCAGACTTTCAGATAGGGGAAATGTCAGTGAGCGTTCCGATTTCAGTTCCAGAACGTTTCGCCCAATGAGTCCTTGATATTTAGTCGTTTTCAGCCAATTTTCTGGATTTTTGAAAATTTCACTTTTTTGTGAAAATATCCACTAAATGAGGGAATAATATGTGTAAGGGTACCCCAGGAGAGTTCCAAATGTGTGTGGGTAGAATATAAATTGCACGGGGATAAAATTGAAAAAAGTTGAAAAAATTTTTTTTTTAGACTTAGACATTTTTCCGGCGTTTATCAGACTTTCAGATAGGGGAAATGTCAGTGAGCGTTCCGATTTCAGTTCCAGAGTGATTCGCCCAATGAGTCCTAGATATTTAGTCGTTTTCAGCCAATTTTCAGGATTTTTGAAAATTTCACTTTTTTTGTGAAAATATCCACTAAATGAGGGAATAATATGTGTAAGGGTACCCCAGGAGAGTTCCAAATGTGTGTGGGTAGAATATAAATTGCACGGGGATAAAATTGAAAAAAGTTGAAAAAAATTTTTTTTGGGACTTAGTCATTTTTCCGGCGTTCATCAGACTTTCAGATAGGGGAAATGTGAGTGAGCGTTCCGATTTCAGTCCCAGAGCGATTCGCCCAATGAGTCCTTGATATTTAGTCGTTTTCAGCCAATTTTCAGGATTTTTGAAAATTTCACTTTTTTGTGAAAATATCCACTAAATGAGGGAATAATATGTGTAAGGGTACCCCAGGAGAGTTCCAAATGTGTGTGGGTAGAAGATAAATTCCACGGGGATAAAATTGAAAAAAGTTGAAAAAAATTTTTTTTTGGACTTAGACATTTTTCCGGCGTTTGTCAGACTTTCAGATAGGGGAAATGTCAGTGAGCGTTCTGATTTCAGTTCCAGAGCGATTCGCCCAATGAGTCCTTGATATTTAGTCGTTTTCAGCCAATTTTCAGGATTTTTGAAAATTTCACTTTTTTGTGAAAATATCCACTAAACGAGGGAATAATATGTATGAGGGTACCCCAGGAGAGTTCCAAATGTGGGTGGGTAGAATATATATCCCACGGGGGTAAAATTGAAAAAAGTTGAAAAAAATTTTTTTTGGACTTAGTCATTTTTCCGCCGTTTATCAGACTTTCAGATAGGGGAAATGTCAATGAGCGTTCCGATTTCAGTTCCAGAGCGATTCACCCAATGAGTCCTTGATATTTAGTCGCTTTCAGCCAATTTTCAGGATTTTTGAAAATGTCACTTTTTTGTGAAAATATCCACTAAATGAGGGAATAATATGTGTGAGGGTACACCAGGAGAGTTCCAAATGTGTGTGGGTAGAATATATATCCCACGGGGGTAAAATTGAAAAAAGTTGAAAAAAAATTTTTTTGGGACTTAGTCATTTTTCCGGCATTTATCAGACTTTCAGATAGGGGAAATGTGAGTGAGCGTTCCCATTTCAGTTCCAGAGCGATACGCCCAATGAGTCCTTGATATTTAGTCGTTTTCAGCCAATTTTCTGGATTTTTGAAAATTTCACTTTTTTGTGGATATATCCACTAAATGAGGGAATAATATGTGTGAGGGTACCCCAGGAGAGTTCCAAATGTGTGTGGGTAGAATATATATCCCACAGGGATAAAATTGAAAAAAGTTTAAAAAAAAAATTTTTTTGGACTTAGTAATTTTTCCGGCGTTTATCAGACTTTCAGATAGGGGAAATGTCAGTAAGCGTTCCGATTTCAGTTCCAGAGCGATTCGCCCAATGAGTCCTTGATATTTAGTCGTTTTCAGCCAATTTTCTGGATTTTTAAAAATTTCACTTTTTTGTGAAAATATCCACTAAATGAGGGAATAATATGTGTGAGGGTACCCCAGGAGAGTTCCAAATGTGTGTGGGTAGAATATATATCCCACGGGGTAAAATTGAAAAAAGTTTAAAAAAAATTTTTTTTGGACTTAGTCATTTTTCCGGCGTTTATCAGACTTTCAGATAGGGGAAATGTCAGTGAGCGTTCCGATTTCAGTTCCAGAGCGATTCGCCCAATGAGTCCTTGATATTTAGTCGTTTTCAGCCAATTTTCTGGATTTTTAAAAATTTCACTTTTTTGTGAAAATATCCACTAAATGAGGGAATAATATGTGTGAGGGTACCCCAGGAGAGTTCCAAATGTGTGTGGGTAGAATATATATCCCACGGGGATAAAATTGAAAAAAGTTTAAAAAAATTTTTTTTGGGACTTAGTCATTTTTCCGGCGTTTATCAGACTTTCAGATAGGGGAAATGTCAGTGAGCGTTCCGATTTCAGTTCCAGAGCGATTCGCCCAATGAGTCCTTGATATTTAGTCGTTTTCAGCCAATTTTCTGGATTTTTGAAAATTTCACTTTTTTGTGAAAATATCCACTAAATGAGGGAATAATATGTGTAAGGGTACCCCAGGAGAGTTCCAAATGTGTGTGGGTAGAATATAAATTGCACGGGGATAAAATTGAAAAAAGTTGAAAAAAATTTTTTTTGGGACTTAGTCATTTTTCCGGCGTTCATCAGACTTTCAGATAGGGGAAATGTGAGTGAGCGTTCCGATTTCAGTCCCAGAGCGATTCGCCCAATGAGTCCTTGATATTTAGTCGTTTTCAGCCAATTTTCAGGATTTTTGAAAATTTCACTTTTTTGTGAAAATATCCACTAAATGAGGGAATAATATGTGTAAGGGTACCCCAGGAGAGTTCCAAATGTGTGTGGGTAGAATATAAATTCCACGGGGATAAAATTGAAAAAAGTTGAAAAAAATTTTTTTTTGGACTTAGACATTTTTCCGGCGTTTGTCAGACTTTCAGATAGGGGAAATGTCAGTGAGCGTTCTGATTTCAGTTCCAGAGCGATTCGCCCAATGAGTCCTTGATATTTAGTCGTTTTCAGCCAATTTTCAGGATTTTTGAAAATTTCACTTTTTTGTGAAAATATCCACTAAACGAGGGAATAATATGTATGAGGGTACCCCAGGAGAGTTCCAAATGTGGGTGGGTAGAATATATATCCCACGGGGGTAAAATTGAAAAAAGTTGAAAAAAATTTTTTTTGGACTTAGTCATTTTTCCGCCGTTTATCAGACTTTCAGATAGGGGAAATGTCAATGAGCGTTCCGATTTCAGTTCCAGAGCGATTCACCCAATGAGTCCTTGATATTTAGTCGCTTTCAGCCAATTTTCAGGATTTTTGAAAATGTCACTTTTTTGTGAAAATATCCACTAAATGAGGGAATAATATGTGTGAGGGTACACCAGGAGAGTTCCAAATGTGTGTGGGTAGAATATATATCCCACGGGGGTAAAATTGAAAAAAGTTGAAAAAAAATTTTTTTGGGACTTAGTCATTTTTCCGGCATTTATCAGACTTTCAGATAGGGGAAATGTGAGTGAGCGTTCCCATTTCAGTTCCAGAGCGATACGCCCAATGAGTCCTTGATATTTAGTCGTTTTCAGCCAATTTTCTGGATTTTTGAAAATTTCACTTTTTTGTGGATATATCCACTAAATGAGGGAATAATATGTGTGAGGGTACCCCAGGAGAGTTCCAAATGTGTGTGGGTAGAATATATATCCCACAGGGATAAAATTGAAAAAAGTTTAAAAAAAAAATTTTTTTGGACTTAGTAATTTTTCCGGCGTTTATCAGACTTTCAGATAGGGGAAATGTCAGTAAGCGTTCCGATTTCAGTTCCAGAGCGATTCGCCCAATGAGTCCTTGATATTTAGTCGTTTTCAGCCAATTTTCTGGATTTTTAAAAATTTCACTTTTTTGTGAAAATATCCACTAAATGAGGGAATAATATGTGTGAGGGTACCCCAGGAGAGTTCCAAATGTGTGTGGGTAGAATATATATCCCACGGGGTAAAATTGAAAAAAGTTTAAAAAAAATTTTTTTTGGACTTAGTCATTTTTCCGGCGTTTATCAGACTTTCAGATAGGGGAAATGTCAGTGAGCGTTCCGATTTCAGTTCCAGAGCGATTCGCCCAATGAGTCCTTGATATTTAGTCGTTTTCAGCCAATTTTCTGGATTTTTAAAAATTTCACTTTTTTGTGAAAATATCCACTAAATGAGGGAATAATATGTGTGAGGGTACCCCAGGAGAGTTCCAAATGTGTGTGGGTAGAATATATATCCCACGGGGATAAAATTGAAAAAAGTTTAAAAAAATTTTTTTTGGGACTTAGTCATTTTTCCGGCGTTTATCAGACTTTCAGATAGGGGAAATGTCAGTGAGCGTTCCGATTTCAGTTCCAGAGCGATTCGCCCAATGAGTCCTTGATATTTAGTCGTTTTCAGCCAATTTTCTGGATTTTTGAAAATTTCACTTTTTTGTGAAAATATCCACTAAATGAGGGAATAATATGTGTAAGGGTACCCCAGGAGAGTTCCAAATGTGTGTGGGTAGAATATAAATTGCACGGGGATAAAATTGAAAAAAGTTGAAAAAAATTTTTTTTGGGACTTAGTCATTTTTCCGGCGTTCATCAGACTTTCAGATAGGGGAAATGTGAGTGAGCGTTCCGATTTCAGTCCCAGAGCGATTCGCCCAATGAGTCCTTGATATTTAGTCGTTTTCAGCCAATTTTCAGGATTTTTGAAAATTTCACTTTTTTGTGAAAATATCCACTAAATGAGGGAATAATATGTGTAAGGGTACCCCAGGAGAGTTCCAAATGTGTGTGGGTAGAATATAAATTCCACTTGGATAAAATTGAAAAAAGTTGAAAAAAATTTTTTTTTGGACTTAGACATTTTTCCGGCGTTTGTCAGACTTTCAGATAGGGGAAATGTCAGTGAGCGTTCTGATTTCAGTTCCAGAGCGATTCGCCCAATGAGTCCTTGATATTTAGTCGTTTTCAGCCAATTTTCAGGATTTTTGAAAATTTCACTTTTTTGTGAAAATATCCACTAAACGAGGGAATAATATGTATGAGGGTACCCCAGGAGAGTTCCAAATGTGGGTGGGTAGAATATATATCCCACGGGGGTAAAATTGAAAAAAGTTGAAAAAAATTTTTTTTGGACTTAGTCATTTTTCCGCCGTTTATCAGACTTTCAGATAGGGGAAATGTCAATGAGCGTTCCGATTTCAGTTCCAGAGCGATTCGCCCAATGAGTCCTTAATATTTAGTCATTTTCAGCCAATTTTCTGGATTTTTGAAAATTTCTCTTTTTTGTGAAAATATCCACTAAATGAGGGAATAATATGTGTGAGGGTACCCCAGGAGAGTTCCAAATGTGTGTGGGTAGAATATATATCCCACGGGGATAAAATTGAAAAAAGTTGAAAAAAAATTTTTTTTGGACTTAGTAATTTTTCCGGCGTTCATCAGACTTTCAGATAGGGGAAATGTCAGTGAGCATTCCGATTTCAGTTCCAGAGCGATTCGCCCAATGAGTCCTTGATATTTAGTCGTTTTCAGCCAATTTTCTGGATTTTTAAAAATTTCACTTTTTTGTGAAAATATCCACTAAATGAGGGAATAATATGTGTGAGGGTACCCCAGGAGAGTTCCAAATGTGTGTGGGTAGAATATATATCCCACGGGGTAAAATTGAAAAAAGTTTAAAAAAAATTTTTTTTGGACTTAGTCATTTTTCCGGCGTTTATCAGACTTTCAGATAGGGGAAATGTCAGTGAGCGTTCCGATTTCAGTTCCAGAGCGATTCGCCCAATGAGTCCTTGATATTTAGTCGTTTTCAGCCAATTTTCTGGATTTTTAAAAATTTCACTTTTTTGTGAAAATATCCACTAAATGAGGGAATAATATGTGTGAGGGTACCCCAGGAGAGTTCCAAATGTGTGTGGGTAGAATATATATCCCACGGGGGTAAAATTGAAAAAAGTTTAAAAAAATTTTTTTTGGGACTTAGTCATTTTTCCGGCGTTTATCAGACTTTCAGATAGGGGAAATGTCAGTGAGCGTTCCGATTTCAGTTCCAGAGCGATTCGCCCAATGAGTCCTTGATATTTAGTCGTTTTCAGCCAATTTTCTGGATTTTTGAAAATTTCACTTTTTTGTGAAAATATCCACTAAATGAGGGAATAATATGTGTAAGGGTACCCCAGGAGAGTTCCAAATGTGTGTGGGTAGAATATAAATTCCACGGGGATAAAATTGAAAAAAGTTGAAAAAAATTTTTTTTGGGACTTAGTCATTTTTCCGGCGTTCATCAGACTTTCAGATAGGGGAAATGTGAGTGAGCGTTCCGATTTCAGTCCCAGAGCGATTCGCCCAATGAGTCCTTGATATTTAGTCGTTTTCAGCCAATTTTCAGGATTTTTGAAAATTTCACTTTTTTGTGAAAATATCCACTAAATGAGGGAATAATATGTGTAAGGGTACCCCAGGAGAGTTCCAAATGTGTGTGGGTAGAATATAAATTCCACGGGGATAAAATTGAAAAAAGTTGAAAAAAATTTTTTTTTGGACTTAGACATTTTTCCGGCGTTTGTCAGACTTTCAGATAGGGGAAATGTCAGTGAGCGTTCTGATTTCAGTTCCAGAGCGATTCGCCCAATGAGTCCTTGATATTTAGTCGTTTTCAGCCAATTTTCAGGATTTTTGAAAATTTCACTTTTTTGTGAAAATATCCACTAAACGAGGGAATAATATGTATGAGGGTACCCCAGGAGAGTTCCAAATGTGGGTGGGTAGAATATATATCCCACGGGGGTAAAATTGAAAAAAGTTGAAAAAAATTTTTTTTGGACTTAGTCATTTTTCCGCCGTTTATCAGACTTTCAGATAGGGGAAATGTCAATGAGCGTTCCGATTTCAGTTCCAGAGCGATTCGCCCAATGAGTCCTTAATATTTAGTCATTTTCAGCCAATTTTCTGGATTTTTGAAAATTTCTCTTTTTTGTGAAAATATCCACTAAATGAGGGAATAATATGTGTGAGGGTACCCCAGGAGAGTTCCAAATGTGTGTGGGTAGAATATATATCCCACGGGGGTAAAATGGAAAAAAGTTGAAAAAAATTTTTTTTGGGACTTAGTCATTTTTCCGGCGTTCATCAGACTTTCAGATAGGGGAAATGTGAGTGAGTGTTCCGATTTCAGTCCCAGAGCGATTCGCCCAATGAGTCCTTGATATTTAGTCGTTTTCAGCCAATTTTCAGGATTTTTGAAAATTTCACTTTTTTGTGAAAATATCCACTAAATGAGGGAATAATATGTGTAAGGGTACCCCAGGAGAGTTCCAAATGTGTGTGGGTAGAAAATAAATTCCACGGGGATAAAATTGAAAAAAGTTGAAAAAAATTTTTTTTTCGACTTAGACATTTTTCCGGCGTTTGTCAGACTTTCAGATAGGGGAAATGTCAGTGAGCGTTCTGATTTCAGTTCCAGAGCGATTCGCCCAATGAGTCCTTGATATTTAGTCGCTTTCAGCCAATTTTCAGGATTTTTGAAAATTTCACTTTTTTGTGAAAATATCCACTAAATGAGGGAATAATATGTGTAAGGGTACCCCAGGAGAGTTCCAAATGTGTGTGGGTAGAAAATAAATTCCACGGGGATAAAATTGAAAAAAGTTGAAAAACATTTTTTTTTCGACTTAGACATTTTTCCGGCGTTTGTCAGACTTTCAGATAGGGGAAATGTCAGTGAGCGTTCTGATTTCAGTTCCAGAGCGATTCACCCAATGAGTCCTTGATATTTAGTCGCTTTCAGCCAATTTTCAGGATTTTTGAAAATGTCACTTTTTTGTGAAAATATCCACTAAATGAGGGAATAATATGTGTAAGGGTACCCCAGGAGAGTTCCAAATGTGTTTGGGTAGAATATAAATTGCACGGGGATAAAATTGAAAAAAGTTGAAAAATATTTTTTTTGGACTTAGTAATTTTTCCGGCGTTCATCAGACTTTCAGATAGGGGAAATATCAGTGAGCATTCCGATTTCAGTTCCAGAGCGATTCGCCCAATGAGTCTTTGATATTTAGACGTTTTCAGGAAATTTTCTGGATTTTTGAAAATTTCACTTTTTTGTGAAAATATCCACTAAATGAGAGAATAATATGTGTGAGGGTACCCAAGGAGAGTTCCAAATGTGTGTGGGTAGAATATATATCCCACGGGGGTAAAATTGAAAAAAGTTGAAAAAAAATTTTTTTGGGACTTACTCATTTTTCCGGCGTTCATCAGACTTTCAGATAGGGGAAATGTCAGTGAGCGTTCCGATTTCAGTTCCATAGCGATTCGCCCAATGAGTCCTTGATATTTAGTCGTTTTCAGCCAATTTTCTGGATTTTTAAAAATTTCACTTTTTTGTGAAAATATCCACTAAATGAGGGAATAATATGTGTGAGGGTACCCCAGGAGAGTTCCAAATGTGTGTGGGTAGAATATATATCCCACAGGGATAAAATTGAAAAAAGTTGAAAAAAAATTTTTTTTGGACTTAGTAATTTTTCCGGCGTTCATCAGACTTTCAGATAGGGGAAATGTCAGTGAGCGTTCCGATTTCAGTTCCAGAGGGATTCGCCCAATGAGTCCTTGATATTTAGTCGTTTTCAGCCAATTTTCTGGATTTTTGAAAATTTCACTTTTTTTGTGAAAATATCCACTAAATGAGGGAATAATATGTGTGAGGGAACCCCAGGAGAGTTCCAAATGTGTGTGGGTAGAATATATATCCCACGGGGTAAAATTGAAAAAAGTTTAAAAAAAATTTTTTTTGGACTTAGTCATTTTTCCGGCGTTCATCAGACTTTCAGATAGGGAAAATGTCAGTGAGCTTTCAGATTTCAGTTCCAGAGCGATTCGCCCAATGAGTCCTTGATATTCAGTCGTTTTCAGCCAATTTTCTGGATTTTTGAAAATTTCACTTTTTTTGTGAAAATATCCACTAAATGAGGGAATAATATGTGTGAGGGTACCCGAGGAGAGTTCCAAATGTGTGTGGGTAGAATATATATCCCACGGGGATAAAACTGAAAAGAGTTTAAAAAAATTTTTTTTTGGACTTAGTAATTTTTCCGGCGTTCATCAGACTTTCAGATAGGGGAAATATCAGTGAGCATTCCGATTTCAGTTCCAGAGCGATTCGCCCAATGAGTCTTTGATATTTAGACGTTTTCAGCCAATTTTCTGGATTTTTGAAAATTTCACTTTTTTGTGAAAATATCCACTAAATGAGAGAATAATATGTGTGAGGGTACCCAAGGAGAGTTCCAAATGTGTGTGGGTAGAATATATATCCCACGGGGGTAAAATTGAAAAAAGTTGAAAAATTTTTTTTTTTGGACTTAGTCATTTTTCCGGCGTTCATCAGACTTTCAGATAGGGGAAATGTGAGTGAGCGTTCCGATTTCAGTTCCAGAGCGATTCGCCCAATGAGTCCTTGATATTTAGTCGTTTTCAGCCAATTTTCTGGATTTTTGAAAATTTCACTTTTTTGTGAAAATATCCACTAAATGAGGGAATAATATGTATGAGGGTACCCCAGGAGAGTTCCAAATGTGTGTGGGTAGAATATATATCATAGAATCATAGAATCATAGAATGGTAGAGTTGGAAGGGACCTCCTGGGTCATCTGGTTCAACCCCCTGCTCAAAGCAGGATTCGCTAGATCATCTCAGACAGATGTCTGTCCAGCCTCTGTTTGAAGACGTGCATTGAAGGGGAACTCACCACCTCTCGTGGCAGCCTGTTCCACTCATTAATCACCCTAACTGTCAAAAAGTTTTTTCTAATATCTAATCTGTGTCTCCTCCCATTTAGTTTCATCCCATTGCTTCTAGTCTTTCCTTGTGCAAATGAGAATAAAGATGATCCTTCTACAATGTGACAGCCCTTGACATATTTGTAGACAGCTATTAAGTCTCCTCTCAGTCTACTTTTTTGCAAGCTAAACATTCCCAAATCCTGCAACCGTTCCTCATAGGACATGGTTTGCAGACCAGTCACCATTCTGGTCGCTCTTCTCTGAACTTGCTCCAGTTTGTCTATGTCTTTTTTAAAATGTGGTGCCCAAAACTGTACACAGTACTCCAGATGAGGTCTGACCAAAGAGGAGTAAAGACCGATAATGACTTCACGTGATCTAGACTGTATGCTTCTGTTAATACATCCCAGAATTGTATTTGCCTTTTTTGCTGCTGCATCACACTGTTGACTCATGTTCAGTCTATGATCTATTAGTTTACCTAAGTCTTTTTCACATGTACTGTTGCTTAGCTCTATTCCTCCCATTCTGTATATGCTTTTTTCATTTTTATTGCCCAGATGTAGTACTTTGCATTTTTCCCTGTTAAAAACCATTCTGTTGGTTGCTGCCCACTGCTCCAGTTTATTTAGGTCTTTTTGAATCCTCTCTCTCTCTTCTCTAGTATTAGCTATCCCTCCTAGCTTTGTGTCATCAGCAAATTTAATCAGTTTACCCTCAATTCCTTCATCTAAATCATTGATAAAGATGTTGAACAATACAGGTCCCAGGACAGAGCCCTGTGGTACCCCACTTGAGACATTCATCCAGCTGGATGTGAAGCCATTTACAACCACCCTTTGAGTCCGATCACTAAGCCAGTTATGAATCCACCTAACAGTTGCCTGGTCCATTGCATACTTGGTCATTTTTTCAATAAGGATGGTGTGAGATACTTTGTCAAATGCTTTGCTGAAGTCAAGATATACTATATCTACAGCATTTCCCTGATCCACCCAGTCAGTGATTCTGTCATAGAAGGAAATTAAGTTAGTCTGACATGACTTGTTAGTTACAAACCCATGCTGACTCTGGTTAATCACTTCATTCTTATCCATGTACTTACATACATGTTGTTTAATAATTTGTTCAAATATCTTTCCTGGTATAGAAGTCAGACTCACCGGCCTATAGTTCCCTGGGTCCACCTTCTTCCCCTTTTTGAAGATAGGAACAACATTTGCTCTTCTCCAGTCTTCTGGGACTTCCCCTGTTCTCCAAGAATTTTCAAAGATTATGGAGAGTGGTTCTAAAATTTCTTCTACGATCTCCTTCAGTACTCTGGGGTGTAATTCATCTGGACCTGGAGACTTGAACTCATTTATGTTAGCTAAATATTCCCTCACAATCTTTCTATTTACAGATAACTTGGATTCCTCTATTTCTTTAAAAGGACAGTGAAGATCAGTTGATGTTACATTTTCTTTCTGAGAGAAAACAGATGCAAAATAGGAATTAAAAAGTTCGGCCTTCTCAACATCCTCTCTTACCATTTCTCCATTTTCATCCTGTAAAAATCCTATAGCATCTTTGACTTTTCTTTTACTTTTGACATACCCCCAAAATCCTTTTTTATTGCTTTTGACATCTCTTGCAAGCCTTAATTCATTGTCAGCTTTAGCTAACCTGATACGTGCCCTGCAGGATCTGCAGACTGCATTATAATCTTCTTTAGCTATGCCTCCCCCTTTCCATTTAATAAACATTTCTTTCTTTCTTTTTAGCATGTGTTTAAGTTCTGTGTTCATCCATCCTGGTTTCCTTAAATGCTTCCCATTCTTTCTACTTTTCAGGATTGTTAACGATTGTGCTTTGAGAATCTCATTTTTAAAAATTTCCCATCCTTCCTGGACATTTTTGTCCTTAAGGACATCCAGCCATTGGATCCCTCCTATTCTCTTTCTGAGTCTCTTAAAATCTGCCTTTCTAAAATCTAACCTTGAAGTCTGAGTCTTCACATGTCTTCCTCCTCTAGTTATCCAAAATTCTATAATAGCATGATCGCTGCCTCCTAGGGTCCCAGCCACATTTACCTCCTCAACCATTTCCTCCCTGTTTATAAGGATTAGATCCAAAGTAGCAGATCCCCTTGTTTTCTCCCCTACCTTTTGGAAGATAAAGTTGTCAGCAAGAGAGGATAAGAATTTGCTTGACCTGTTAGTTTTACTTGAGAGAGATTCCCAACAAATGTCTGGATAGTTGAAATCTCCCATGACCACTACGTCATATTTTTTGGAGAACTTGGTCATTTGATACATAAAGAGTTCATCCATATCTTCAGCTTGCCCAGGTGGATTGTAGTAAATGCCTACAATGGTGTCCTTTCCGTTGTTCTCTCCTTGTATTCTTACCCAAACAGTTTCCACAGAACTCCCAGTCTCTGAAGCTTCAATCTCTGTGCAGATATACGCTTTTCTAACATACAATGCGACACCTCCTCCTCGTTTATCAAGTCTGTTTCTTGCAAATAAGTTGTATCCTTTTAGCCTTTTATTCCAATCATGTGTATCGTCCCACCAAGTTTCAGTGATTCCAATGACATCATATTCCTTTTCCTGCATTAGTAGTTCCAATTCTCCTTGTTTGTTGCCCATGCTTTGTGCATTTGTATAAAAACATTTTAGTTTGTGATTGGTTTCTCTTCCTCCCATATTTTTATTATTTAAATTGTTTTGTCTTTGTTCTTCCTTTCCACTTCCAGTAGCAGAGATCTCAGTAGTATTTGTCAGCTGTATGGCTTTTTCTGGCCTTTTGCTTCCCTTCCCACATTGTTCTAGTTTAAAGCTCTTCTGATGAGTGTAGCAAGGCGACTTCCAAATACATGTTTTCCAGTCTTCGTAAGGTGCACCCCATCTCTAGCAAGTAGTCCATCGTATAGGTAATTCATTCCATGATCCAGAAATCCAAATCCTTGTTGACGGCACCATCGACGTAGTCAGTTGTTCACCTGTAGAATCTTATTCCACCTCATTGTTCCATGGCCATCCACTGGGAGGATGGATGAGAAGACCACCTGCGCTCCCAATTCTTTCACTTTCTTGCCTAAGTCTTCAAAGTCACTGCAGATGGTTTCCAGGTCCTTTCTTGCGGTGTCATTTGTCCCCACATGTATTAGCAGGAATGGGTAGTGATCTGTAGGTCTGAAGAGTCTTGATATCCTGTCAGACACATCTTTAATTTTTGCTCCTGGAAGACAGCACATTTCTCTTGAGGTTATGTCTGGTCTGCAGATAGCGGCCTCTGTTCCTCTTAACAGGGAATCCCCCATGACCACCACTCTCCGTTTTTTCTTCACAACATTCTTCTTTCTCCATCCAGGAGGATTCTGAGGGCTTACAAGGTTATTCATTGCTGGCAAAGTCTTATTTTGCTGTATTTCTTCATAGTTCTCCTGCGTGAGAGCCTGGTACTGGTTCCTGAGCAGTATGGGTGCTGACTGCCTCTCGATCCTCCTGCTTCTGTGGGTCACATGCTTCCATTCCTCTGTTTCGTCAGGTGCAGTTCGAATTTCTTCTCTTTCTGAATCATAAAGAGATAATTCTGCTCTGTCTAAGAACTCTTCACCTTCCTTAATGATTTTCAAGGTAGTTAACCTCTCTTCTAGATTTCGCAACTTTTCCTCCAACAGGGACACAAGCTTGCATTTCTGGCATGTGAAGTTTGGCTTTTCCACTGGCAAGTCTGTGAACATGTAGCAGGATATGCAGCTCACCAAATGGCTCCTGGACTCTTCCATGTTCTTATTGTTAATGTTCTGAAAACAGTGAAAAAAGCTTAAGAAAAAAGCTTCAAAATGCGCGCGCCGGTAGGCGCACGGTTTACCGATGTCCTCTTTTCAGCTCCAACAGCCAAACTCCAGTGTTCTTTGAGCTCGCGGAGACTCTTCACTTACCCCAAAATGCAGTGGGAATATGCAAATTATCTCCTCAGGACTCCTCCCCTGGTATCCCACGAGGGTAAAATTGGACAAAGTTTAAAAAAAAATTTTTTTGGACTTAGTCATTTTTCCGGCGTTTATCAGACTTTCAGATAGGGAAAATGTCAGTGAGCGTTCAGATTTCAGTTCCAGAGCGATTCGCCCAATGAGTCCATGATATTTAGTCGTTTTCAGCCAATTTTCTGGATTTTTGAAAATTTCACTTTTTTGTGAAAATATCCACTAAATGAGGGAATAATATGTGTGAGGGTACCCCAGGAGAGTTCCAAATGTGTGTGGGTAGAATATAAATTCCACGGGGATAAAATTGAAAAAAGTTGAAAAAAATTTTTTTTTGGACTTAGACATTTTTCCGGCGTTTGTCAGACTTTCAGATAGGGGAAATGTCAGTGAGCGTTCTGATTTCAGTTCCAGAGCGATTTGCCCAATGAGTCCTTGATATTTAGTCGTTTTCAGCCAATTTTCAGGATTTTTGAAAATTTCACTTTTTTGTGAAAATATCCACTAAATGAGGGAATAATATGTGTAAGGGTACCCCAGGAGAGTTCCAAATGTGTGTGGGTAGAATATAAATTGCACGGGGATAAAATTGAAAAAAGTTGAATAAAATTTTTTTTTGGACTTAGTCATTTTTCCGCCGTTTATCAGACTTTCAGATAGGGGAAATGTCAGTGAGCGTTCCGATTTCAGTTCCAGAGCGATTCGCCCAATGAGTCCTTAAAATTTAGTCATTTTCAGCCAATTTTCTGGATTTTTGAAAATTTCACTTTTTTGTGAAAATATCCACTAAATGAGGGAATAATATGTGTGAGGGTACCCCAGGAGAGTTCCAAATGTGTGTGGGTAGAACATATATCTCACGGGGATAAAATTGAAAAAAGTTTAAAAAAAATTTTTTTTGGACTTAGTAATTTTTCCGGCGTTCATCAGACTTTCAGATAGGGGAAATGTCAGTGAGCATTCCGATTTCAGTTCCAGAGTGATTCGCCCAATGAGTCCTTGATATTTAGACGTTTTCAGCCAATTTTCTGGATTTTTGAAAATTTCACTTTTTTGTGAAAATATCCACTAAATGAGGGAATAATATGTGTGAGGGTATCCCAAGAGAGTTCCAAATGTGTGTGGGTAGAATATATATCCCACGGGGATAAAATTGAAAAAAGTTGAAAAAAATTCTTTTTTGGACTTACTAATTTTTCCGGCGTTCATCAGACTTTCAGATAGGGGAAATGTCAGTGAGCATTCCGATTTCAGTTCCAGAGTGATTCGCCCAATGAGTCCTTGATATTTAGACGTTTTCAGCCAATTTTCTGGATTTTTGAAAATTTCACTTTTTTGTGAAAATATCCTCTAAATGAGGGCATAATATGTGTGAGGGTACCCCAGGAGAGTTCCAAATGTGTGTGGGTAGAATATATATCCCACGGGGATAAAATTGAAAAAAGTTGAAAAAAAATTTTTTTTGGACTAATTAATTTTTCCGGCGTTCATCAGACTTTCAGATAGGGGAAACGTGAGTGAGCGTTCCGATTTCAGTTCCAGAGCGATTCGCCCAATGAGTCCTTGATATTTAGTCGTTTTCGGCCAATTTTCAGGATATTTGAAAATTTCACTTTTTTGTGAAAATATCCACTAAATGAGGGAATAATATGTATGAGGGTATCCCAGGAGAGTTCCAAATGTGTGTGGGTAGAATATATATCCCACGGGGGTAAAATTGAAAAAAGTTGAAAAAAATTTTTTTTTGGACTTAGTCATTTTTCCAGCGTTTATCAGCCTTTCAGATAGGGAAAATGTCAGTGAGCTTTCAGATTTCAGTTCCAGAGCGATTCACCCAATGAGTCCTTGATATTCAGTCGTTTTCAGCCAATTTTCTGGATTTTTGAAAATTTCACTTTTTTGTGAAAATATCCACCAAATGAGGGAATAATATGTGTGAGGGTACCCCAGGAGAGTTCCAAATGTGTGTGGGTAGAATATATATCCCACGGGGGTAAAATTGAAAAAAGTTGAAAAAAAATTTTTTTTGGACTTAGTCATTTTTCCGGCGTTTATTCAGACTTTCAGATAGGGGAAATGTGAGTGAGCAATCTGATTTCAGTTCCAGAGCGATTCGCCCAATGATTCCTTAATATTTAGTCGTTTTCAGCCAATTTTCTGGATTTTTGAAAATTTCACTTTTTTGTGAAAGTATCCACTAAATGAGGGAATAATATGTGTGAGGGAACCCCAGGAGAGATCCAAATGTGTGTGGGTAGAATATATATCCCACGGGGGTAAAATTGAAAAAAGTTGTAAAAAATTTTTTTTGGACTTAGTCATTTTTCCGGCGTTTATCAGACTTTCAGATAGGGGAAATGTCAGTGAGCGTTCTGATTTCAGTTCCAGAGCGATTCGCCCAATGAGTCCTTGATATTTAGTCGTTTTCAGCCAATTTTCAGGATTTTTGAAAATTTCACTTTTTTGTGAAAATATCCACTAAATGAGGGAATAATATGTGTAAGGGTACCCCAGGAGAGTTCCAAATGTGTGTGGGTAGAATATAAATTGCACGGGGATAAAATTGAAAAAAGTTGAATAAAATTTTTTTCTGGACTTAGACATTTTTCCGGCGTTTATCAGACTTTCAGATAGGGGAAATGTCAGTGAGCGTTCCGATTTCAGTTCCAGAGTGATACGCCCAATGAGTCCTAGATATTTAGTCGTTTTCAGCCAATTTTCTGGATTTTTGAAAATTTCACTTTTTTGTGAAAATATCCACTAAATGAGGGAATAATATGTATGAGGGTACCCCAGGAGAGTTCCAAATGTGTGTGGGTAGAATATATATCCCACGGGGATAAAATTGAAAAAAGTTGAAAAAAATTTTTTTTTGGACTTACTAATTTTTCCGGTGTTCATCAGACTTTCAGATAGGGGAAATGTCAGTGAGCATTCCGATATCAGTTCCAGAGCGATTCGCCCAATGAGTCCTTGATATTTAGTCGTTTTCAGCCAATTTTCTGGATTTTTGAAAATGTCACTTTTTTGTGAAAATATCCACTAAATGAGGGAATAATATGTGTGAGGGTACCCCAGGAGAGTTCCAAATGTGTGTGGGTAGAATATATATCCCACGGGGGTAAAATTGAAAAAAGTTGTAAAAAATTTTTTTTGGACTTAGTCATTTTTCCGGCGTTTATCAGACTTTCAGATAGGGGAAATGTCAGTGAGCGTTCTGATTTCAGTTCCAGAGCGATTCGCCCAATGAGTCCTTGATATTTAGTCGTTTTCAGCCAATTTTCTGGATTTTTAAAAATTTCACTTTTTTGTGAAAATATCCACTAAATGAGGGAATAATATGTGTGAGGGTATCCCAGGAGAGTTCCAAATGTGTGTGGGTAGAATATATATCCCACGAGGATAAAATTGAAAAAGGTTGAAAAAAATTTTTTTTTGGACTTACTAATTTTTCCGGCGTTCATCAGACTTTCAGATAGGGGAAATGTCAGTGAGCATTCCGATATCAGTTCCAGAGCAATACGCCCAATGAGTCCTTGATATTTAGTCGTTTTCAGTCAATTTTCTGGATTTTTGAAAATGTCACTTTTTTGTGAAAATATCCACTAAATGAGGGAATAATATGTGTGAGGGTACCCCAGGAGCGTTCCAAATGTGTGTGGGTAGAATATATATCCCATCGGGGTAAAATTGAAAAAAGTTGAAAAAAATTTTTTTTGGACTTAGTCATTTTTCCGGCATTTATCAGACTTTCAGATAGGGGAAATGTCAGTGAGCATTCCGATTTCAGTTCCAGAGCGATTCGCCCAATGAGTCCTTGATATTTAGTCGTTTTCAGCCAATTTTCAGGATTTTTGAAAATTTCACTTTTTTGTGAAAATATCCACTAAATGAGGGAATAATATGTGTGAGGGTATCCCAGGAGAGTTCCAAATGTGTGTGGGTAGAATATATATCCCACGGGGATAAAATTGAAAAAAGTTGAAAAAAATTTTTTTTTGGACTTACTAATTTTTCCGGCGTTCATCAGACTTTCAGATAGGGGAAATGTCAGTGAGCATTCCGATATCAGTTCCAGAGCGATTCGCCCAATGAGTCCTTGATATTTAGTCATTTTCAGCCAATTTTCTGGATTTTTGAAAATGTCACTTTTTTGTGAAAATATCCACTAAATGAGGGAATAATATGTGTGAGGGTACCCCAGGAGAGTTCCAAATGTGTGTGGGTAGAATATATATCCCACGGGGGTAAAATTGAAAAAAGTTGTAAAAAATTTTTTTTGGACTTAGTCATTTTTCCGGCGTTTATCAGACTTTCAGATAGGGGAAATGTCAGTGAGCGTTCTGATTTCAGTTCCAGAGCGATTCGCCCAATGAGTCCTTGATATTTAGTCGTTTTCAGCCAATTTTCAGGATTTTTGAAAATTTCACTTTTTTGTGAAAATATCCACTAAATGAGGGAATAATATGTGTAAGGGTACCCCAGGAGAGTTCCAAATGTGTGTGGGTAGAATATAAATTGCACGGGGATAAAATTGAAAAAAGTTGAATAAAATTTTTTTCTGGACTTAGACATTTTTCCGGCGTTTATCAGACTTTCAGATAGGGGAAATGTCAGTGAGCGTTCCGATTTCAGTTCCAGAGTGATACGCCCAATGAGTCCTAGATATTTAGTCGTTTTCAGCCAATTTTCTGGATTTTTGAAAATTTCACTTTTTTGTGAAAATATCCACTAAATGAGGGAATAATATGTATGAGGGTACCCCAGGAGAGTTCCAAATGTGTGTGGGTAGAATATATATCCCACGGGGATAAAATTGAAAAAAGTTGAAAAAAATTTTTTTTTGGACTTACTAATTTTTCCGGTGTTCATCAGACTTTCAGATAGGGGAAATGTCAGTGAGCATTCCGATATCAGTTCCAGAGCGATTCGCCCAATGAGTCCTTGATATTTAGTCGTTTTCAGCCAATTTTCTGGATTTTTGAAAATGTCACTTTTTTGTGAAAATATCCACTAAATGAGGGAATAATATGTGTGAGGGTACCCCAGGAGAGTTCCAAATGTGTGTGGGTAGAATATATATCCCACGGGGGTAAAATTGAAAAAAGTTGTAAAAAATTTTTTTTGGACTTAGTCATTTTTCCGGCGTTTATCAGACTTTCAGATAGGGGAAATGTCAGTGAGCGTTCTGATTTCAGTTCCAGAGCGATTCGCCCAATGAGTCCTTGATATTTAGTCGTTTTCAGCCAATTTTCTGGATTTTTAAAAATTTCACTTTTTTGTGAAAATATCCACTAAATGAGGGAATAATATGTGTGAGGGTATCCCAGGAGAGTTCCAAATGTGTGTGGGTAGAATATATATCCCACGAGGATAAAATTGAAAAAGGTTGAAAAAAATTTTTTTTTGGACTTACTAATTTTTCCGGCGTTCATCAGACTTTCAGATAGGGGAAATGTCAGTGAGCATTCCGATATCAGTTCCAGAGCAATACGCCCAATGAGTCCTTGATATTTAGTCGTTTTCAGTCAATTTTCTGGATTTTTGAAAATGTCACTTTTTTGTGAAAATATCCACTAAATGAGGGAATAATATGTGTGAGGGTACCCCAGGAGCGTTCCAAATGTGTGTGGGTAGAATATATATCCCATCGGGGTAAAATTGAAAAAAGTTGAAAAAAATTTTTTTTGGACTTAGTCATTTTTCCGGCATTTATCAGACTTTCAGATAGGGGAAATGTCAGTGAGCATTCCGATTTCAGTTCCAGAGCGATTCGCCCAATGAGTCCTTGATATTTAGTCGTTTTCAGCCAATTTTCAGGATTTTTGAAAATTTCACTTTTTTGTGAAAATATCCACTAAATGAGGGAATAATATGTGTGAGGGTACCCCAGGAGAGTTCCAAATGTGTGTGGGTAGAATATATATCCCACGGGGGAAAAATTCAAAAAAGTTGAAAAAAATTTTTTTGGGGACTTACTAATTTTTCCGGCGTTCATCAGACTTTCAGATAGGGGAAATGTCAGTGAGCATTCCGATATCAGTTCCAGAGCGATTCGCCCAATGAGTCCTTGATATTTAGTCGTTTTCAGCCAATTTTCTGGATTTTTGAAAATGTCACTTTTTTGTGAAAATATCCACTAAATGAGGGAATAATATGTGTGAGGGTACCCCAGGAGAGTTCCAAATGTGTGTGGGTAGAATATATATCCCACGGGGGTAAAATTGAAAAAAGTTGTAAAAAATTTTTTTTGGACTTAGTCATTTTTCCGGCGTTTATCAGACTTTCAGATAGGGGAAATGTCAGTGAGCGTTCTGATTTCAGTTCCAGAGCGATTCGCCCAATGACTCCTTGATATTTAGTCGTTTTCAGCCAATTTTCAGGATTTTTGAAAATTTCACTTTTTTGTGAAAATATCCACTAAATGAGGGAATAATATGTGTAAGGGTACCCCAGGAGAGTTCCAAATGTGTGTGGGTAGAATATAAATTGCACGGGGATAAAATTGAAAAAAGTTGAATAAAATTTTTTTCTGGACTTAGACATTTTTCCGGCGTTTATCAGACTTTCAGATAGGGGAAATGTCAGTGAGCGTTCCGATTTCAGTTCCAGAGTGATACGCCCAATGAGTCCTAGATATTTAGTCGTTTTCAGCCAATTTTCTGGATTTTTGAAAATTTCACTTTTTTGTGAAAATATCCACTAAATGAGGGAATAATATGTATGAGGGTACCCCAGGAGAGTTCCAAATGTGTGTGGGTAGAATATATATCCCACGGGGGTAAAATTGAAAAAAGTTGAAAAAAATTTTTTTTGGACTTAGTCATTTTTCCGCCGTTTATCAGACTTTCAGATAGGGGAAATGTCAGTGAGCGTTCCGATTTCAGTTCCAGAGCGATTCGCCCAATGAGTCCTTAATATTTAGTCATTTTCAGCCAATTTTCTGGATTTTTGAAAATTTCACTTTTTTTGTGAAAATATCCACTAAATGAGGGAATAATATGTGTGAGGGTACCCCAGGAGAGTTCCAAATGTGTGTGGGTAGAATATATATCTCACGGGGATAAAATTGAAAAAAGTTGAAAAAAATTTTTTTTTGGACTTACTAATTTTTCCGGCGTTCATCAGACTTTCAGATAGGGGAAATGTCAGTGAGCATTCCGATTTCAGTTCCAGAGCGATTCGCCCAATGAGTCCTTGAAATTTAGACGTTTTCAGCCAATTTTCTGGATTTTTGAAAATGACACTTTTTTGTGAAAATATCCACTAAATGAGGGAGTAATATGTGTGAGGGTACCCCAGGAGAGTTCCAAATGTGTGTGGGTAGAATATATATCCCACGGGGGTAAAATTGAAAAAAGTTGAAAAAAAATTTTTTTTGGACTAAGTCATTTTTCCGGCGTTTATCAGACTTTCAGATAGGGGAAATGTCAGTGACCGTTCTGATTTCAGTTCCAGAGCGATTCGCCCAATGAGTCCTTGATATTTAGTCGTTTTCAGCCAATTTTCAGGATTTTTGAAAATTTCACTTTTTTGTGAAAATATCCACTAAATGAGGGAATAATATGTGTGAGGGTATCCCAGGAGAGTTCCAAATGTGTGTGGGTAGAATATATATCCCACGGGGATAAAATTGAAAAAAGTTGAAAAAAATTTTTTTTTGGACTTACTAATTTTTCCGGCGTTCATCAGACTTTCAGATAGGGGAAATGTCAGTGAGCATTCCGATATCAGTTCCAGAGCGATTCGCCCAATGAGTCCTTGATATTTAGTCGTTTTCAGCCAATTTTCTGGATTTTTGAAAATGTCACTTTTTTGTGAAAATATCCACTAAATGAGGGAATAATATGTGTGAGGGTACCCCAGGAGAGTTCCAAATGTGTGTGGGTAGAATATATATCCCACGGGGGTAAAATTGAAAAAAGTTGTAAAAAATTTTTTTTGGACTTAGTCATTTTTCCGGCGTTTATCAGACTTTCAGATAGGGGAAATGTCAGTGAGCGTTCTGATTTCAGTTCCAGAGCGATTCGCCCAATGACTCCTTGATATTTAGTCGTTTTCAGCCAATTTTCAGGATTTTTGAAAATTTCACTTTTTTGTGAAAATATCCACTAAATGAGGGAATAATATGTGTAAGGGTACCCCAGGAGAGTTCCAAATGTGTGTGAGTAGAATATAAATTGCACGGGGATAAAATTGAAAAAAGTTGAATAAAATTTTTTTCTGGACTTAGACATTTTTCCGGCGTTTATCAGACTTTCAGATAGGGGAAATGTCAGTGAGCGTTCCGATTTCAGTTCCAGAGTGATACGCCCAATGAGTCCTAGATATTTAGTCGTTTTCAGCCAATTTTCTGGATTTTTGAAAATTTCACTTTTTTGTGAAAATATCCACTAAATGAGGGAATAATATGTGTGAGGGTATCCCAGGAGAGTTCCAAATGTGTGTGGGTAGAATATATATCCCACGGGGATAAAATTGAAAAAAGTTGAAAAAAATTTTTTTTTGGACTTACTAATTTTTCCGGCGTTCATCAGACTTTCAGATAGGGGAAATGTCAGTGAGCATTCCGATATCAGTTCCAGAGCAATACGCCCAATGAGTCCTTGATATTTAGTCGTTTTCAGTCAATTTTCTGGATTTTTGAAAATGTCACTTTTTTGTGAAAATATCCACTAAATGAGGGAATAATATGTGTGAGGGTATCCCAGGAGAGTTCCAAATGTGTGTGGGTAGAATATATATCCCACGGGGATAAAATTGAAAAATGTTGAAAAAAATTTTTTTTGGACTTACTAATTTTTCCGCCGTTCATCAGACTTTCAGATAGGGGAAATGTCAGTGAGCATTCCGATATCAGTTCCAGAGCAATTCGCCCAATGAGTCCTTGATATTTAGTCGTTTTCAGTCAATTTTCTGGATTTTTGAAAATGTCACTTTTTTGTGAAAATATCCACTAAATGAGGGAATAATATGTGTGAGGGTACCCCAGGAGAGTTAGAAATGTGTGTGGGTAGAATATATATCCCACGGGGATAAAATTGAAAAAAGTTTAAAAAAATTTTTTTTGGACTTAGTCATTTTTCCGGCGTTTATCAGACTTTCAGATAGGGGAAATGTCAGTGAGCGTTCCGATTTCAGTTCCAGAGCGATTCGCCCAATGAGTCCTTGATATTTAGTCGTTTTCAGCCAATTTTCAGGATTTTTGAAAATTTCACTTTTTTGTGAAAATATCCACTAAATGAGGGAATAATATGTGTAAGGGTACCCCAGGAGAGTTCCAAATGTGTGTGGGTAGAATATAAATTGCACGGGGATAAAATTGAAAAAAGTTTAAAAAAATTTTTTTTGGACTTAGACATTTTTCCGGCATTTATCAGACTTTCAGATAGGGGAAATGTCAGTGAGCATTCCGATTTCAGTTCCAGAGCAATTCGCCCAATGAGTCCTTGATATTTAGTCGTTTTCAGCCAATTTTCTGGATTTTTGAAAATTTCACTTTTTTGTGAAAATATCCACTAAATGAGGGAATAATATGTGTGAGAGAACCCCAGGAGAGTTCCAAATGTGTGTGGGTAGAATATATATCCCACGGGGATAAAATTGAAAAAAGTTGAAAAAAATTTTTTTTTGGACTTACTAATTTTTCCGGCGTTCATCAGACTTTCAGATAGGGGAAATGTCAGTGAGCATTCCGATATCAATTCCAGAGCGATTCGCCCAATGAGTCCTTGATATTTAGTCATTTTCAGCCAATTTTCTGGATTTTTTAAAATTTCACTTTTTTGTGAAAATATCCACTAAATGAGGGAATAATATGTGTGAGGGTACCCCAGGAGAGTTCCAAATGTGTGTGGGTAGAATATATATCCCACGGGGGTAAAATTGAAAAAAGTTGAAAAAAATTTTTTTGGGGACTTAGTCATTTTTCCGGCGTTCATCAGACTTTCAGATAGGGGAAATGTCAGTGAGCATTCCGATATCAGTTCCAGAGCGATTCGCCCAATGAGTCCTTGATATTTAGTCGTTTTCAGCCAATTTTCTGGATTTTTGAAAATGTCACTTTTTTGTGAATATATCCACTAAATGAGGGAATAATATGTGTGAGGGTACCCCAGGAGAGTTCCAAATGTGTGTGGGTAGAATATATATCCCACGGGGGTAAAATTGAAAAAAGTTGAAAAAAATTTTTTTGGGACTTAGTCATTTTTCCGGCGTTTATCAGACTTTCAGATAGGGGAAATGTCAGTGAGCATTCCGATTTCAGTTCCAGAGCGATTCGCCCAATGAGTCCTTGATATTTAGTCGTTTTCAGCCAATTTTCTGGATTTTTAAAAATTTCACTTTTTTGTGAAAATATCCACTAAATGAGGGAATAATATGTGTGAGGTACCCCAGGAGAGTTCCAAATGTGTGTGGGTAGAATATATATCCCACGGGGGTAAAATTGAAAAAAGTTGAAAAAAATTTTTTTTGGGACTTAGTCATTTTTCCGGCGTTCATCAGACTTTCAGATAGGGAAATGTCAGTGAGCATTCCGATATCAGTTCCAGAGCGATTCGCCCAATGAGTCCTTGATATTTAGTCGTTTTCAGCCAATTTTCTGGATTTTTGAAAATGTCACTTTTTTGTGAAAATATCCACTAAATGAGGGAATAATATGTGTGAGGGTACCCCAGGAGAGTTAGAAATGTGTGTGGGTAGAATATATATCCCACGGGGATAAAATTGAAAAAAGTTGAAAAAAATTTTTTTTGGACTTAGTCATTTTTCCGGCGTTTATCAGACTTTCAGATAGGGGAAATGTCAGTGAGCGTTCCGATTTCAGTTCCAGAGCGATTCGCCCAATGAGTCCTTGATATTTAGTCGTTTTCAGCCAATTTTCAGGATTTTTGAAAATTTCACTTTTTTGTGAAAATATCCACTAAATGAGGGAATAATATGTGTAAGGGTACCCCAGGAGAGTTCCAAATGTGTGTGGGTAGAATATAAATTGCACGGGGATAAAATTGAAAAAAGTTTAAAAAAATTTTTTTTGAACTTAGACATTTTTCCGGCATTTATCAGACTTTCAGATAGGGGAAATGTCAGTGAGCATTCCGATTTCAGTTCCAGAGCAATTCGCCCAATGAGTCCTTGATATTTAGTCGTTTTCAGCCAATTTTCTGGATTTTTGAAAATTTCACTTTTTTGTGAAAATATCCACTAAATGAGGGAATAATATGTGTGAGAGAACCCCAGGAGAGTTCCAAATGTGTGTGGGTAGAATATATATCCCACGGGGATAAAATTGAAAAAAGTTGAAAAAAATTTTTTTTTGGACTTACTAATTTTTCCGGCGTTCATCAGACTTTCAGATAGGGGAAATGTCAGTGAGCATTCCGATATCAATTCCAGAGCGATTCGCCCAATGAGTCCTTGATATTTAGTCATTTTCAGCCAATTTTCTGGATTTTTTAAAATTTCACTTTTTTGTGAAAATATCCACTAAATGAGGGAATAATATGTGTGAGGGTACCCCAGGAGAGTTCCAAATGTGTGTGGGTAGAATATATATCCCACGGGGGTAAAATTGAAAAAAGTTGAAAAAAATTTTTTTTGGGACTTAGTCATTTTTCCGGCGTTCATCAGACTTTCAGATAGGGGAAATGTCAGTGAGCATTCCGATATCAGTTCCAGAGCGATTCGCCCAATGAGTCCTTGATATTTAGTCGTTTTCAGGGAATTTTCTGGATTTTTGAAAATGTCACTTTTTTGTGAATATATCCACTAAATGAGGGAATAATATGTGTGAGGGTACCCCAGGAGAGTTCCAAATGTGTGTGGGTAGAATATAAATTCCACGGGGATAAAATTGAAAAAAGTTGAAAAAATTTTTTTTTGGGACTTAGACATTTTTCCGGCGTTTGTCAGACTTTCAGATAGAGGAAATGTCAGTGAGCGTTCTGATTTCAGTTCCAGAGCGATTCGCCCAATGAGTCCTTGATATTTAGTCGTTTTCAGCCAATTTTCAGGATTTTTGAAAATTTCACTTTTTTGTGAAAATATCCACTAAATGAGGGAATAATATGTGTAAGGGTACCCCAGGAGAGTTCCAAATGTGTGTGGGTAGAATATATATCCCACGAGGGTAAAATTGAACAAAGTTTAAAAAAAAATTTTTTTGGACTTAGTCATTTTTCCGGCGTTTATCAGACTTTCAGATAGGGAAAATGTCAGTGAGCGTTCAGATTTCAGTTCCAGAGCGATTCGCCCAATGAGTCCTTGATATTTAGTCGTTTTCAGCCAATTTTCTGGATTTTTGAAAATGTCACTTTTTTGTGAAAATATCCACTAAATGAGGGAATAATATGTGTGAGGGTACCCCAGGAGAGTTCCAAATGTGTGTGGGTAGAATATATATCCCACGGGGGTAAAATTGAAAAAAGTTGAAAAAAATTTTTTTGGGACTTAGTCATTTTTCCGGCGTTTATCAGACTTTCAGATAGGGGAAATGTCAGTGAGCGTTCCGATTTCAGTTCCAGAGCGATTCGCCCAATGAGTCCTTGATATTTAGTCGTTTTCAGCCAATTTTCTGGATTTTTGAAAATGTCACTTTTTTGTGAAAATATCCACTAAATGAGGGAATAATATGTGTGAGGGTACCCCAGGAGAGTTAGAAATGTGTGTGGGTAGAATATATATCCCACGGGGGTAAAATTGAAAAAAGTTGAAAAAAATTTTTTTTGGACTTAGTCATTTTTCCGGCGTTTATCAGACTTTCAGATAGGGGAAATGTCAGTGAGCGTTCCGATTTCAGTTCCAGAGCGATTCGCCCAATGAGTCCTTGATATTTAGTCGTTTTCAGCCAATTTTCTGGATTTTTGAAAATGTCACTTTTTTGTGAAAATATCCACTAAATGAGGGAATAATATGTGTGAGGGTACCCCAGGAGAGTTAGAAATGTGTGTGGGTAGAATATATATCCCACGGGGATAAAATTGAAAAAAGTTGAAAAAAATTTTTTTTGGACTTAGTCATTTTTCCGGCGTTTATCAGACTTTCAGATAGGGGAAATGTCAGTGAGCATTCCGATTTCAGTTCCAGAGCGATTCGCCCAATGAGTCCTTGATATTTAGTCGTTTTCAGCCAATTTTCAGGATTTTTGAAAATTTCACTTTTTTGTGAAAATATCCACTAAATGAGGGAATAATATGTGTAAGGGTACCCCAGGAGAGTTCCAAATGTGTGTGGGTAGAATATAAATTGCACGGGGATAAAATTGAAAAAAGTTTAA
This sequence comes from Phyllobates terribilis, assembly GCF_046119375.1. NCBI lineage: Eukaryota > Metazoa > Chordata > Amphibia > Anura > Dendrobatidae > Phyllobates > Phyllobates terribilis. The sequence continues at coordinate 7,110,175 of NW_027362805.1, read as the reverse complement.
AAAAATTTTTTTTGAACTTAGACATTTTTCCGGCATTTATCAGACTTTCAGATAGGGGAAATGTCAGTGAGCATTCCGATTTCAGTTCCAGAGCAATTCGCCCAATGAGTCCTTGATATTTAGTCGTTTTCAGCCAATTTTCTGGATTTTTGAAAATTTCACTTTTTTGTGAAAATATCCACTAAATGAGGGAATAATATGTGTGAGAGAACCCCAGGAGAGTTCCAAATGTGTGTGGGTAGAATATATATCCCACGGGGATAAAATTGAAAAAAGTTGAAAAAAATTTTTTTTTGGACTTACTAATTTTTCCGGCGTTCATCAGACTTTCAGATAGGGGAAATGTCAGTGAGCATTCCGATATCAATTCCAGAGCGATTCGCCCAATGAGTCCTTGATATTTAGTCATTTTCAGCCAATTTTCTGGATTTTTTAAAATTTCACTTTTTTGTGAAAATATCCACTAAATGAGGGAATAATATGTGTGAGGGTACCCCAGGAGAGTTCCAAATGTGTGTGGGTAGAATATATATCCCACGGGGGTAAAATTGAAAAAAGTTGAAAAAAATTTTTTTTGGACTTAGTCATTTTTCCGGCGTTTATCAGACTTTCAGATAGGGGAAATGTCAGTGAGCATTCCGATTTCAGTTCCAGAGCGATTCGCCCAATGAGTCCTTGATATTTAGTCGTTTTCAGCCAATTTTCTGGATTTTTAAAAATTTCACTTTTTTGTGAAAATATCCACTAAATGAGGGAATAATATGTGTGAGGGTACCCCAGGAGAGTTCCAAATGTGTGTGGGTAGAATATAAATTCCACGGGGATAAAATTGAAAAAAGTTGAAAAAATTTTTTTTTGGGACTTAGACATTTTTCCGGCGTTTGTCAGACTTTCAGATAGAGGAAATGTCAGTGAGCGTTCTGATTTCAGTTCCAGAGCGATTCGCCCAATGAGTCCTTGATATTTAGTCGTTTTCAGCCAATTTTCAGGATTTTTGAAAATTTCACTTTTTTGTGAAAATATCCACTAAATGAGGGAATAATATGTGTAAGGGTACCCCAGGAGAGTTCCAAATGTGTGTGGGTAGAATATATATCCCACGAGGGTAAAATTGAACAAAGTTTAAAAAAAAATTTTTTTGGACTTAGTCATTTTTCCGGCGTTTATCAGACTTTCAGATAGGGAAAATGTCAGTGAGCGTTCAGATTTCAGTTCCAGAGCGATTCGCCCAATGAGTCCTAGATATTTAGTCGTTTTCAGCCAATTTTCTGGATTTTTGAAAATGTCACTTTTTTGTGAAAATATCCACTAAATGAGGGAATAATATGTGTGAGGGTACCCCAGGAGAGTTCCAAATGTGTGTGGGTAGAATATATATCCCACGGGGGTAAAATTGAAAAAAGTTGAAAAAAATTTTTTTGGGACTTAGTCATTTTTCCGGCGTTTATCAGACTTTCAGATAGGGGAAATGTCAGTGAGCGTTCCGATTTCAGTTCCAGAGCGATTCGCCCAATGAGTCCTTGATATTTAGTCGTTTTCAGCCAATTTTCTGGATTTTTGAAAATGTCACTTTTTTGTGAAAATATCCACTAAATGAGGGAATAATATGTGTGAGGGTACCCCAGGAGAGTTAGAAATGTGTGTGGGTAGAATATATATCCCACGGGGGTAAAATTGAAAAAAGTTGAAAAAAATTTTTTTTGGACTTAGTCATTTTTCCGGCGTTTATCAGACTTTCAGATAGGGGAAATGTCAGTGAGCGTTCCGATTTCAGTTCCAGAGCGATTCGCCCAATGAGTCCTTGATATTTAGTCGTTTTCAGCCAATTTTCTGGATTTTTAAAAATTTCACTTTTTTGTGAAAATATCCACTAAATGAGGGAATAATATGTGTGAGGGTACCCCAGGAGAGTTAGAAATGTGTGTGGGTAGAATATATATCCCACGGGGATAAAATTGAAAAAAGTTGAAAAAAATTTTTTTTTGGACTTACTAATTTTTCCGGCGTTCATCAGACTTTCAGATAGGGGAAATGTCAGTGAGCATTCCGATATCAGTTCCAGAGCAATTCGCCCAATGAGTCCTTGATATTTAGTCGTTTTCAGTCAATTTTCTGGATTTTTGAAAATGTCACTTTTTGTGAAAATATCCACTAAATGAGGGCATAATATGTGTGAGGGTACCCCAGGAGAGTTCCAAATGTGTGTGGGTAGAATATATATCCCACGGGGGTAAAATTGAAAAAAGTTAAAAAAAATTTTTTTTGGACTTAGTCATTTTTCCGGCGTTTATCAGACTTACAGATAGGGGAAATGTCAGTGAGCGTTCCGATTTCAGTTCCAGAGCGATTCGCCCAATGAGTCCTTGATATTTAGTCGTTTTCAGCCAATTTTCAGGATTTTTGAAAATTTCACTTTTTTGTGAAAATATCCACTAAATGAGGGAATAATATGTGTAAGGGTACCCCAGGAGAGTTCCAAATGTGTGTGGGTAGAATATAAATTGCACGGGGATAAAATTGAAAAAAGTTTAAAAAAATTATTTTTTGGACTTAGACATTTTTCCGGCATTCATCAGACTTTCAGATAGGGGAAATGTCAGTGAGCATTCCGATTTCAGTTCCAGAGCGATTCGCCCAATGATTCCTTGATATTTAGTCGTTTTCAGCCAATTTTCTGGATTTTTGAAAATTTCACTTTTTTGTGAAAATATCCACTAAATGAGGGAATAATATGTGTGAGAGAACCCCAGGAGAGTTCCAAATGTGTGTGGGTAGAATATATATCCCACGGGGATAAAATTGAAAAAAGTTGAAAAAAATTTTTTTTGGACTTAGACATTTTTCCGGCGTTTGTCAGACTTTCAGATAGGGGAAATGTCAGTGAGCGTTCTGATTTCAGTTCCAGAGCGATTCGCCCAATGAGTCCTTGATATTTAGTCGTTTTCAGCCAATTTTCAGGATTTTTGAAAATTTCACTTTTTTGTGAAAATATCCACTAAATGAGGGAATAATATGTGTAAGGGTACCCCAGGAGAGTTCCAAATGTGTGTGGGTAGAATATAAATTGCACGGGGATAAAATTGAAAAAAGTTTAAAAACATTTTTTTTTGGACTTAGACATTTTTCCGGCATTTATCAGACTTTCAGATAGGGGAAATGTCAGTGAGCATTCCGATTTCAGTTCCAGAGCGATTCGCCCAATGAATCCTTGATATTTAGTCGTTTTCAGCCAATTTTCCGGATTTTTGAAAATTTCAGTTTTTTGTGAAAATATCCACTAAATGAGGGAATAATATGTGTGAGGGTACCCCAGGAGAGTTCCAAATGTGTGTGGGTAGAATATATATCCCACGGGGGTAAAATTGAAAAAAGTTGAAAAAAACTTTTTTTGGACTTAGTCATTTTTCCGGCGTTTATCAGACTTTCAGATAGGGGAAATGTCAGTGAGCATTCCGATTTCAGTTCCAGAGCCATTCGCCCAATGAGTCCTTGATATTTAGTCGTTTTCAGCCAATTTTCTGAATTTTTGAAAATTTCACTTTTTTGTGAAAACATCCACTAAATGAGGGAATAATATGTGTGAGGGTACCCCAGGAGAGTTCCAAATGTGTGTGGGTAGAATATATATATCCCACGGGGGTAAAATTGTAAAAAGTTGAAAAAAAATTTTTTTGGGACTTAGACATTTTTCCGGCGTTTGTCAGACTTTCAGATAGGGGAAATGTCAGTGAGCGTTCTGATTTCAGTTCCAGAGCGATTCGCCCAATGAGTCCTTGATATTTAGTCGTTTTCAGCCAATTTTCTGGATTTTTGAAAATGTCACTTTTTTGTGAAAATATCCACTAAATGAGGGAATAATATGTGTGAGGGTACCCCAGGAGAGTTAGAAATGTGTGTGGGTAGAATATATATCCCACGGGGGTAAAATTGAAAAAAGTTGAAAAAAATTTTTTTTGGACTTAGTCATTTTTCCGGCATTTATCAGACTTTCAGATAGGGGAAATGTCAGTGAGCGTTCCGATTTCAGTTCCAGAGCGATTCGCCCAATGAGTCCTTGATATTTAGTCGTTTTCAGCCAATTTTCTGGATTTTTAAAAATTTCACTTTTTTGTGAAAATATCCACTAAATGAGGGAATAATATGTGTGAGGGTACCCCAGGAGAGTTAGAAATGTGTGTGGGTAGAATATATATCCCACGGGGATAAAATTGAAAAAAGTTGAAAAAAATTTTTTTTTGGACTTACTAATTTTTCCGGCGTTCATCAGACTTTCAGATAGGGGAAATGTCAGTGAGCATTCCGATATCAGTTCCAGAGCAATTCGCCCAATGAGTCCTTGATATTTAGTCGTTTTCAGTCAATTTTCTGGATTTTTGAAAATGTCACTTTTTGTGAAAATATCCACTAAATGAGGGCATAATATGTGTGAGGGTACCCCAGGAGAGTTCCAAATGTGTGTGGGTAGAATATATATCCCACGGGGGTAAAATTGAAAAAAGTTAAAAAAAATTTTTTTTGGACTTAGTCATTTTTCCGGCGTTTATCAGACTTACAGATAGGGGAAATGTCAGTGAGCGTTCCGATTTCAGTTCCAGAGCGATTCGCCCAATGAGTCCTTGATATTTAGTCGTTTTCAGCCAATTTTCAGGATTTTTGAAAATTTCACTTTTTTGTGAAAATATCCACTAAATGAGGGAATAATATGTGTAAGGGTACCCCAGGAGAGTTCCAAATGTGTGTGGGTAGAATATAAATTGCACGGGGATAAAATTGAAAAAAGTTTAAAAAAATTATTTTTTGGACTTAGACATTTTTCCGGCATTCATCAGACTTTCAGATAGGGGAAATGTCAGTGAGCATTCCGATTTCAGTTCCAGAGCGATTCGCCCAATGATTCCTTGATATTTAGTCGTTTTCAGCCAATTTTCTGGATTTTTGAAAATTTCACTTTTTTGTGAAAATATCCACTAAATGAGGGAATAATATGTGTGAGAGAACCCCAGGAGAGTTCCAAATGTGTGTGGGTAGAATATATATCCCACGGGGATAAAATTGAAAAAAGTTGAAAAAAATTTTTTTTGGACTTAGACATTTTTCCGGCGTTTGTCAGACTTTCAGATAGGGGAAATGTCAGTGAGCGTTCTGATTTCAGTTCCAGAGCGATTCGCCCAATGAGTCCTTGATATTTAGTCGTTTTCAGCCAATTTTCAGGATTTTTGAAAATTTCACTTTTTTGTGAAAATATCCACTAAATGAGGGAATAATATGTGTAAGGGTACCCCAGGAGAGTTCCAAATGTGTGTGGGTAGAATATAAATTGCACGGGGATAAAATTGAAAAAAGTTTAAAAACATTTTTTTTTGGACTTAGACATTTTTCCGGCATTTATCAGACTTTCAGATAGGGGAAATGTCAGTGAGCATTCCGATTTCAGTTCCAGAGCGATTCGCCCAATGAATCCTTGATATTTAGTCGTTTTCAGCCAATTTTCCGGATTTTTGAAAATTTCAGTTTTTTGTGAAAATATCCACTAAATGAGGGAATAATATGTGTGAGGGTACCCCAGGAGAGTTCCAAATGTGTGTGGGTAGAATATATATCCCACGGGGGTAAAATTGAAAAAAGTTGAAAAAAACTTTTTTTGGACTTAGTCATTTTTCCGGCGTTTATCAGACTTTCAGATAGGGGAAATGTCAGTGAGCATTCCGATTTCAGTTCCAGAGCCATTCGCCCAATGAGTCCTTGATATTTAGTCGTTTTCAGCCAATTTTCTGAATTTTTGAAAATTTCACTTTTTTGTGAAAACATCCACTAAATGAGGGAATAATATGTGTGAGGGTACCCCAGGAGAGTTCCAAATGTGTGTGGGTAGAATATATATATCCCACGGGGGTAAAATTGTAAAAAGTTGAAAAAAAATTTTTTTGGGACTTAGACATTTTTCCGGCGTTTGTCAGACTTTCAGATAGGGGAAATGTCAGTGAGCGTTCTGATTTCAGTTCCAGAGCGATTCGCCCAATGAGTCCTTGATATTTAGTCGTTTTCAGCCAATTTTCAGGATTTTTGAAAATTTCACTTTTTTGTGAAAATATCCACTAAATGAGGGAATAATATGTGTAAGGGTACCCCAGGAGAGTTCCAAATGTGTGTGGGTAGAATATATATCCCACGAGGGTAAAATTGAACAAAGTTTAAAAAAAATTTTTTTTGGACTTAGTCATTTTTCCGGCGTTTATCAGACTTTCAGATAGGGAAAATGTCAGTGAGCGTTCAGATTTCAGTTCCAGAGCGATTCGCCCAATGAGTCCTTGATATTTAGTCGTTTTCAGCCAATTTTCTGGATTTTTAAAAATTTCACTTTTTTGTGAAAATATCCACTAAATGAGGGAATAATATGTGTGAGGGTACCCCAGGAGAGTTCCAAATGTGTGTGGGTAGAATATATATCCCACGGGGGTAAAATTGAAAAAAGTTGTAAAAAATTTTTTTTGGGACTTAGTCATTTTTCCGGCGTTTATCAGACTTTCAGATAGGGAAATGTGAGTGAGCGTTCCGATTTCAGTTCCAGAGCGATTCGCCCAATGAGTCCTTGATATTTAGTCGTTTTCAGCCAATTTTCTGGATTTTTGAAAATTTCACTTTTTTGTGAAAATATACACTAAATGAGGGAATAATATGTGTGAGGGTACCCCAGGAGAGTTCCAAATGTGTGTGGGTAGAATATATATCCCACGGGGGTAAAATTGAAAAAAGTTGAAAAAAATTTTTTTTGGGACTTAGTCATTTTTCCGGCGTTCATCAGACTTTCAGATAGGGGAAATGTCAGTGAGCATTCCGATATTAGTTCCAGAGCGATTCGCCCAATGAGTCCTTGATATTTAGTCGTTTTCAGCCAATTTTCTGGATTTTTAAAAATTTCACTTTTTTGTGAAAATATCCACTAAATGAGGGAATAATATGTGTGAGGGTACCCCAGGAGAGTTAGAAATGTGTGTGGGTAGAATATATATCCCACGGGGATAAAATTGAAAAAAGTTGAAAAAAATTTTTTTTTGGACTTACTAATTTTTCCGGCGTTCATCAGACTTTCAGATAGGGGAAATGTCAGTGAGCATTCCGATATCAGTTCCAGAGCAATTCGCCCAATGAGTCCTTGATATTTAGTCGTTTTCAGTCAATTTTCTGGATTTTTGAAAATGTCACTTTTTTGTGAAAATATCCACTAAATGAGGGCATAATATGTGTGAGGGTACCCCAGGAGAGTTCCAAATGTGTGTGGGTAGAATATATATCCCACGGGGGTAAAATTGAAAAAAGTTGAAAAAAATTTTTTTGGACTTAGTCATTTTTCCGGCGTTTATCAGACTTTCAGATAGGGGAAATGTCAGTGAGCGTTCCGATTTCAGTTCCAGAGCGATTCGCCCAATGAGTCCTTGATATTTAGTCGTTTTCAGCCAATTTTCAGGATTTTTGAAAATTTCACTTTTTTGTGAAAATATCCACTAAATGAGGGAATGATATGTGTAAGGGTACCCCAGGAGAGTTCCAAATGTGTGTGGGTAGAATATATATCCCACGGGGGTAAAATTGAAAAAAGTTGAAAAAATTTTTTATTTGGACTTATTCATTTTTCCGGCGTTTATCAGACTTTCAGGTAGGGCAAATGTAAGTGAGCTTTCCGATTTCAGTTCCAGAGCGATTCGCCCAATGAGTCCTTGATATTTAGTCGTATTCAGCCAATATTTTGGATTTTTGAAAATTTCACTTTTTTGTGAAAATATCCACTAAATGAGGGAATAATATGTGTGAGGGTACCCCAGGAGAGTTCCAAATGTGTGTGGGTAGAATATATATCCCACGGGGGTAAAATTGAAAAAAGTTGAACAAATTTTTTTTTTTTTGGACTTAGTCATTTTTCTAGCGATTATGAGACTTTCAGATAGGGGAAATGTAAGTGAGCATTCCGATTTCAGTTCCATAGCGATTCGCCCAATGAGTCGGTGATATTTAGTCGATTTCAGCCAATATTTTGGAATTTTGAAAATGTCACTTTTTTGTGAAAATATCCACTAAATGAGGAATAATATGTGTGAGGGTACCCCAGGAGAGTTCCAAATGTGTGTGGGTAGAATATATATCCCACGGGGGTAAAATTTAAAAAAGTTGAAAAAATTTTTTTTTTGGACTTATTCATTATTCCGGCGTTTATCAGACTTTCAGGTAGGGCAAATGTCAGTAAGATTTCCGATTTCAGTTCCAGAGCGATTCGCCCAATGAGTCCTTGATATTTAGTCATTTTCAGCCAATATTTTGGATTTTTGAAAATTTCACTTTTTTGTGAAAATATCCACTAAATGAGGGAATAATATGTGTGAGGGTACCCCAGGCGAGTTCCAAATGTGTGTGGGTAGAATATATATCCCACGGGGGTAAAATTGAAAAAAGTTTAACAAATTTTTTTTTTTGGACTTAGTCATTTTTCTGGCGATTATGAGACTTTCAGATAGGGGAAATGTAAGTGAGCATTCCGATTTCAGTTCCATAGCGATTCGCCCAATGAGTCGGTGATATTTGGTCGATTTCAGCCAATATTTTGGAATTTTGAAAAATTCACTTTTTTGTGAAAATATCCACTAAATGAGGGAATAATATGTGTGAGGGTACCCCAGGAGAGTTCCAAATGTGTGTGGGTAGAATATATATCCCACAGGGGTAAAATTGAAAAAAGTTGAACAAATTTTTTTTTTTGGACTTAAGTCATTTTTCTGGCGTTTATGAGACTTTCAGATAGGGGAAATGTAAGTGAGCATTCCGATTTCAGTTCCATAGCAATTCGCCCAATGAGTCGGTGATATTTAGTCGATTTCAGCCAATATTTTGGAATTTTGAATATTTCACTTTTTTGTGAAAATATCCACTAAATGAGGAAATAATATGTGTGAGGGTACCCCAGGAGAGTTCCAAATGTGTGTGGGTAGAATATATATCCCACGGGGGTAAAATTGAAAAAAGTTGAAAAAATTTTTTATTTGGACTTAGTCATTTTTCCGGCATTTATCAGACTTTCAGATAGGGCAAATGTCAGTGAGCTTTCCGATTTCAGTTCCAGAGCGATTCGCCCAATGAGTCCTTGATATTTAGTCGTTTTCAGCCAATATTTTGGATTTTTGAAAATTTCACTTATTTGTGAAAATATCCACTAAATGAGGGAATAATATGTGTGAGGGTACCCCAGGAGAGTTCCAAATGTGTGTGGGTAGAATATATATCCCACGGGGGTAAAATTGAAAAAAGTTGAACAAATTTTTTTTTTTTTGGACTTAGTCATTTTTCTGGCATTTATGAGACTTTCAGATAGGGGAAATGTAAGTGAGCATTCCGATTTCAGTTCCATAGCGATTCGCCCAATGAGTCGGTGATATTTAGTCGATTTCAGACAATATTTTGGAATTTTGAAAATTTCACTTTTTTGTGAAAATATCCACTAAATGAGGAAATAATATGTGTGAGGGTACCCCAGGAGAGTTCCAAATGTGTGTGGGTAGAATATATATCCCACGGGGGTAAAATTGAAAAAAGTTGAAAAAATTTTTTATTTGGACTTATTCATTTTTCCGGCGTTTATCAGACTTTCAGGTAGGGCAAATGTCAGTGAGCTCTCCGATTTCAGTTCCAGAGCGATTCGCCCAATGAGTCCTTGATATTTAGTCGTTTTCAGCCAATATTTTGGATTTTTGAAAATTTCACTTTTTTGTGAAAATATCCACTAAATGAGGGAATAATATGTGTGAGGGTACCCCAGGAGAGTTCCAAATGTGTATGGGTAGAATATATATCCCACGGGGGTAAAATTGAAAAAAGTTGAACAAATTTTTTTTTTTTGGACTTAAGTCATTTTTCCGGCGTTTATCAGACTTTCAGGTAGGGCAAATGTCAGTGAGCTTTCCGATTTCAGTTCCAGAGCGATTCGCCCAATGATTCCTTGATATTTAGTCGTTTTCAGCCAATATTTTGGATTTTTGAAAATTTCACTTTTTTGTGAAAATAGCCACTAAATGAGGGAATAATATGTGTGAGGGTACCCCAGGAGAGTTCCAAATGTGTGTGGGTAGAATATATATCCCACAGGGGTAAAATTGAAAAAAGTTGAACAAATTTTTTTTTTTGGACTTAGTCATTTTTCTGGCGTTTATGAGACTTTCAGATAGGGGAAATGTAAGTGAGCATTCCGATTTCAGTTCCATAGCGATTCGCCCAATGAGTCGGTGATATTTGGTCGATTTCAGCCAATATTTTGGAATTTTGAAAATTTCACTTTTTTGTGAAAATATCCACTAAATGAGGGAATAATATGTGTGAGGGTACCCCAGGAGAGTTCCAAATGTGTGTGGGTAGAATATATATCCCACGGGAGTAAAATTGAAAAAAGTTGAACAAATTTTTTTTTTGGACTTAGTAATTTTTCTGGCGTTTATGAGACTTTCAGATAGGGGAAATGTAAGTGAGCATTCTGATTTCAGTTCCATATCGATTCGCCCAATGAGTCGGTGATATTTAGTCGATTTCAGCCAATATTTTGGAATTTTGAAAATTTCACTTTTTTGTGAAAATATCCACTAAATGAGGGAATAATATGTGTGAGGGTACCCCAGGAGAGTTCCAAATGTGTATGGGTAGAATATATATCCCACGGGGGTAAAATTGAAAAAAGTTGAACAAATTTTTTATTTGGACTTAGTCATTTTTCCGGCGTTTATCAGACTTTCAGGTAGGGCAAATGTCAGTGAGCTTTCCGATTTCAGTTCCAGAGCGATTCGCCCAATGAGTCCTTGATGTTTAGTCGTTTTCAGCCAATATTTTGGATTTTTGAAAATTTCACTTTTTTGTGAAAATATCCACTAAATGAGGGAATAATATGTGTGAGGGTACCCCAGGAGAGTTCCAAATGTGTGTGGGTAGAATATATATCCCACGGGGGTAAAATTGAAAAAAGTTGAACAAATTTTTTTTTTTTTGGACTTAGTCATTTTTCTGGCATTTATGAGACTTTCAGATAGGGGAAATGTAAGTGAGCATTCCGATTTCAGTTCCATAGCGATTCGCCCAATGAGTCGGTGATATTTAGTCGATTTCAGACAATATTTTGGAATTTTGAAAATTTCACTTTTTTGTGAAAATATCCACTAAATGAGGAAATAATATGTGTGAGGGTACCCCAGGAGAGTTCCAAATGTGTGTGGGTAGAATATATATCCCACGGGGGTAAAATTGAAAAAAGTTGAAAAAATTTTTTATTTGGACTTATTCATTTTTCCGGCGTTTATCAGACTTTCAGGTAGGGCAAATGTCAGTGAGCTTTCCGATTTCAGTTCCAGAGCGATTCGCCCAATGAGTCCTTGATATTTAGTCGTATTCAGCCAATATTTTGGATTTTTGAAAATTTCACTTTTTTGTGAAAATATCCACTAAATGAGGGAATAATATGTGTGAGGGTACCCCAGGAGAGTTCCAAATGTGTGTGGGTAGAATATATATCCCACGGGGGTAAAATTGAAAAAAGTTGAACAAATTTTTTTTTTTTTGGACTTAGTCATTTTTCTAGCGATTATGAGACTTTCAGATAGGGGAAATGTAAGTGAGCATTCCGATTTCAGTTCCATAGCGATTCGCCCAATGAGTCGGTGATATTTAGTCGATTTCAGCCAATATTTTGGAATTTTGAAAATGTCACTTTTTTGTGAAAATATCCACTAAATGAGGAATAATATGTGTGAGGGTACCCCAGGAGAGTTCCAAATGTGTGTGGGTAGAATATATATCCCACGGGGGTAAAATTTAAAAAAGTTGAAAAAATTTTTTTTTTGGACTTAGTCATTATTCCGGCGTTTATCAGACTTTCAGGTAGGGCAAATGTCAGTAAGATTTCCGATTTCAGTTCCAGAGCGATTCGCCCAATGAGTCCTTGATATTTAGTCATTTTCAGCCAATATTTTGGATTTTTGAAAATTTCACTTTTTTGTGAAAATATCCACTAAATGAGGGAATAATATGTGTGAGGGTACCCCAGGCGAGTTCCAAATGTGTGTGGGTAGAATATATATCCCACGGGGGTAAAATTGAAAAAAGTTTAACAAATTTTTTTTTTTGGACTTAGTCATTTTTCTGGCGATTATGAGACTTTCAGATAGGGGAAATGTAAGTGAGCATTCCGATTTCAGTTCCATAGCGATTCGCCCAATGAGTCGGTGATATTTGGTCGATTTCAGCCAATATTTTGGAATTTTGAAAATTTCACTTTTTTGTGAAAATATCCACTAAATGAGGGAATAATATGTGTGAGGGTACCCCAGGAGAGTTCCAAATGTGTGTGGGTAGAATATATATCCCACAGGGGTAAAATTGAAAAAAGTTGAACAAATTTTTTTTTTTGGACTTAAGTCATTTTTCTGGCGTTTATGAGACTTTCAGATAGGGGAAATGTAAGTGAGCATTCCGATTTCAGTTCCATAGCAATTCGCCCAATGAGTCGGTGATATTTAGTCGATTTCAGCCAATATTTTGGAATTTTGAATATTTCACTTTTTTGTGAAAATATCCACTAAATGAGGAAATAATATGTGTGAGGGTACCCCAGGAGAGTTCCAAATGTGTGTGGGTAGAATATATATCCCACGGGGGTAAAATTGAAAAAAGTTGAAAAAATTTTTTATTTGGACTTAGTCATTTTTCCGGCGTTTATCAGACTTTCAGGTAGGGCAAATGTCAGTGAGCTTTCCGATTTCAGTTCCAGAGCGATTCGCCCAATGAGTCCTTGATATTTAGTCGTTTTCAGCCAATATTTTGGATTTTTGAAAATTTCACTTTTTTGTGAAAATATCCACTAAATGAGGGAATAATATGTGTGAGGGTACCCCAGGAGAGTTCCAAATGTGTATGGGTAGAATATATATCCCACGGGGGTAAAATTGAAAAAAGTTGAACAAATTTTTTTTTTTTGGACTTAAGTCATTTTTCCGGCGTTTATCAGACTTTCAGGTAGGGCAAATGTCAGTGAGCTTTCCGATTTCAGTTCCAGAGCGATTCGCCCAATGATTCCTTGATATTTAGTCGTTTTCAGCCAATATTTTGGATTTTTGAAAATTTCACTTTTTTGTGAAAATAGCCACTAAATGAGGGAATAATATGTGTGAGGGTACCCCAGGAGAGTTCCAAATGTGTGTGGGTAGAATATATATCCCACAGGGATAAAATTGAAAAAAGTTGAACAAATTTTTTTTTTTGGACTTAGTCATTTTTCTGGCGTTTATGAGACTTTCAGATAGGGGAAATGTAAGTGAGCATTCCGATTTCAGTTCCATAGCGATTCGCCCAATGAGTCGGTGATATTTGGTCGATTTCAGCCAATATTTTGGAATTTTGAAAATTTCACTTTTTTGTGAAAATATCCACTAAATGAGGGAATAATATGTGTGAGGGTACCCCAGTAGAGTTCCAAATGTGTGTGGGTAGAATATATATCCCACGGGGGTAAAATTGAAAAAAGTTGAACAAATTTTTTTTTTGGACTTAGTAATTTTTCTGGCGTTTATGAGACTTTCAGATAGGGGAAATGTAAGTGAGCATTCTGATTTCAGTTCCATATCGATTCGCCCAATGAGTCGGTGATATTTAGTCGATTTCAGCCAATATTTTGGAATTTTGAAAATTTCACTTTTTTGTGAAAATATCCACTAAATGAGGGAATAATATGTGTGAGGGTACCCCAGGAGAGTTCCAAATGTGTATGGGTAGAATATATATCCCACGGGGGTAAAATTTAAAAAAGTTTAAAAAATTTTTTTTTGGACTTGTCATTTTTCCGGCGTTTATCAGACTTTCAGGTAGGGAAAATGTCAGTGAGCTTTCCGATTTCAGTTCCAGAGCGATTCGCCCAATGAGTCCTTGATATTTAGTCGTATTCAGCCAATATTTTGGATTTTTGAAAATTTCACTTTTTTGTGAAAATATCCACTAAATGAGGGAATAATATGTGTGAGGGTACCCCAGGAGAGTTCCAAATGTGTGTGGGTAGAATATATATCCCACGGGGGTAAAATTGAAAAAAGTTGAACAAATTTTTTTTTTTTTGGACTTAGTCATTTTTCTAGCGATTATGAGACTTTCAGATAGGGGAAATGTAAGTGAGCATTCCGATTTCAGTTCCATAGCGATTCGCCCAATGAGTCGGTGATATTTAGTCGATTTCAGCCAATATTTTGGAATTTTGAAAATGTCACTTTTTTGTGAAAATATCCACTAAATGAGGAATAATATGTGTGAGGGTACCCCAGGAGAGTTCCAAATGTGTGTGGGTAGAATATATATCCCACGGGGGTAAAATTGAAAAAAGTTGAACAAATTTTTTATTTGGACTTAGTCATTTTTCCGGCGTTTATCAGACTTTCAGGTAGGGCAAATGTCAGTGAGCTTTCCGATTTCAGTTCCAGAGCGATTCGCCCAATGAGTCCTTGATGTTTAGTCGTTTTCAGCCAATATTTTGGATTTTTGAAAATTTCACTTTTTTGTGAAAATATCCACTAAATGAGGGAATAATATGTGTGAGGGTACCCCAGGAGAGTTCCAAATGTGTGTGGGTAGAATATATATCCCACGGGGGTAAAATTGAAAAAAGTTGAACAAATTTTTTTTTTTTTGGACTTAGTCATTTTTCTGGCATTTATGAGACTTTCAGATAGGGGAAATGTAAGTGAGCATTCCGATTTCAGTTCCATAGCGATTCGCCCAATGAGTCGGTGATATTTAGTCGATTTCAGACAATATTTTGGAATTTTGAAAATTTCACTTTTTTGTGAAAATATCCACTAAATGAGGAAATAATATGTGTGAGGGTACCCCAGGAGAGTTCCAAATGTGTGTGGGTAGAATATATATCCCACGGGGGTAAAATTGAAAAAAGTTGAAAAAATTTTTTATTTGGACTTATTCATTTTTCCGGCGTTTATCAGACTTTCAGGTAGGGCAAATGTCAGTGAGCTTTCCGATTTCAGTTCCAGAGCGATTCGCCCAATGAGTCCTTGATATTTAGTCGTATTCAGCCAATATTTTGGATTTTTGAAAATTTCACTTTTTTGTGAAAATATCCACTAAATGAGGGAATAATATGTGTGAGGGTACCCCAGGAGAGTTCCAAATGTGTGTGGGTAGAATATATATCCCACGGGGGTAAAATTGAAAAAAGTTGAACAAATTTTTTTTTTTTTGGACTTAGTCATTTTTCTAGCGATTATGAGACTTTCAGATAGGGGAAATGTAAGTGAGCATTCCGATTTCAGTTCCATAGCGATTCGCCCAATGAGTCGGTGATATTTAGTCGATTTCAGCCAATATTTTGGAATTTTGAAAATGTCACTTTTTTGTGAAAATATCCACTAAATGAGGAATAATATGTGTGAGGGTACCCCAGGAGAGTTCCAAATGTGTGTGGGTAGAATATATATCCCACGGGGGTAAAATTTAAAAAAGTTGAAAAAATTTTTTTTTTGGACTTAGTCATTATTCCGGCGTTTATCAGACTTTCAGGTAGGGCAAATGTCAGTAAGATTTCCGATTTCAGTTCCAGAGCGATTCGCCCAATGAGTCCTTGATATTTAGTCATTTTCAGCCAATATTTTGGATTTTTGAAAATTTCACTTTTTTGTGAAAATATCCACTAAATGAGGGAATAATATGTGTGAGGGTACCCCAGGCGAGTTCCAAATGTGTGTGGGTAGAATATATATCCCACGGGGGTAAAATTGAAAAAAGTTGAACAAATTTTTTTTTTTTTGGACTTAGTCATTTTTCTAGCGATTATGAGACTTTCAGATAGGGGAAATGTAAGTGAGCATTCCGATTTCAGTTCCATAGCGATTCGCCCAATGAGTCGGTGATATTTAGTCGATTTCAGCCAATATTTTGGAATTTTGAAAATGTCACTTTTTTGTGAAAATATCCACTAAATGAGGAATAATATGTGTGAGGGTACCCCAGGAGAGTTCCAAATGTGTGTGGGTAGAATATATATCCCACGGGGGTAAAATTTAAAAAAGTTGAAAAAATTTTTTTTTTGGACTTAGTCATTATTCCGGCGTTTATCAGACTTTCAGGTAGGGCAAATGTCAGTAAGATTTCCGATTTCAGTTTCAGAGCGATTCGCCCAATGAGTCCTTGATATTTAGTCATTTTCAGCCAATATTTTGGATTTTTGAAAATTTCACTTTTTTGTGAAAATATCCACTAAATGAGGGAATAATATGTGTGAGGGTACCCCAGGCGAGTTCCAAATGTGTGTGGGTAGAATATATATCCCACGGGGGTAAAATTGAAAAAAGTTTAACAAATTTTTTTTTTTGGACTTAGTCATTTTTCTGGCGATTATGAGACTTTCAGATAGGGGAAATGTAAGTGAGCATTCCGATTTCAGTTCCATAGCGATTCGCCCAATGAGTCGGTGATATTTGGTCGATTTCAGCCAATATTTTGGAATTTTGAAAATTTCACTTTTTTGTGAAAATATCCACTAAATGAGGGAATAATATGTGTGAGGGTACCCCAGGAGAGTTCCAAATGTGTGTGGGTAGAATATATATCCCACAGGGGTAAAATTGAAAAAAGTTGAACAAATTTTTTTTTTTGGACTTAAGTCATTTTTCTGGCGTTTATGAGACTTTCAGATAGGGGAAATGTAAGTGAGCATTCCGATTTCAGTTCCATAGCAATTCGCCCAATGAGTCGGTGATATTTAGTCGATTTCAGCCAATATTTTGGAATTTTGAATATTTTACTTTTTTGTGAAAATATCCACTAAATGAGGAAATAATATGTGTGAGGGTACCCCAGGAGAGTTCCAAATGTGTGTGGGTAGAATATATATCCCACGGGGGTAAAATTGAAAAAAGTTGAAAAAATTTTTTATTTGGACTTAGTCATTTTTCCGGCGTTTATCAGACTTTCAGGTAGGGCAAATGTCAGTGAGCTTTCCGATTTCAGTTCCAGAGCGATTCGCCCAATGAGTCCTTGATGTTTAGTCGTTTTCAGCCAATATTTTGGATTTTTGAAAATTTCACTTTTTTGTGAAAATATACACTAAATGAGGGAATAATATGTGTGAGGGTACCCCAGGAGAGTTCCAAATGTGTGTGGGTAGAATATATATCCCACGGGGGTAAAATTGAAAAAAGTTGAACAAATTTTTTTTTTTTTGGACTTAGTCATTTTTCTAGCGATTATGAGACTTTCAGATAGGGGAAATGTAAGTGAGCATTCCGATTTCAGTTCCATAGCGATTCGCCCAATGAGTCGGTGATATTTAGTCGATTTCAGCCAATATTTTGGAATTTTGAAAATGTCACTTTTTTGTGAAAATATCCACTAAATGAGGAATAATATGTGTGAGGGTACCCCAGGAGAGTTCCAAATGTGTGTGGGTAGAATATATATCCCACGGGGGTAAAATTTAAAAAAGTTGAAAAAATTTTTTTTTTGGACTTAGTCATTATTCCGGCGTTTATCAGACTTTCAGGTAGGGCAAATGTCAGTAAGATTTCCGATTTCAGTTCCAGAGCGATTCGCCCAATGAGTCCTTGATATTTAGTCATTTTCAGCCAATATTTTGGATTTTTGAAAATTTCACTTTTTTGTGAAAATATCCACTAAATGAGGGAATAATATGTGTGAGGGTACCCCAGGCGAGTTCCAAATGTGTGTGGGTAGAATATATATCCCACGGGGGTAAAATTGAAAAAAGTTGAACAAATTTTTTTTTTTTTGGACTTAGTCATTTTTCTAGCGATTATGAGACTTTCAGATAGGGGAAATGTAAGTGAGCATTCCGATTTCAGTTCCATAGCGATTCGCCCAATGAGTCGGTGATATTTAGTCGATTTCAGCCAATATTTTGGAATTTTGAAAATGTCACTTTTTTGTGAAAATATCCACTAAATGAGGAATAATATGTGTGAGGGTACCCCAGGAGAGTTCCAAATGTGTGTGGGTAGAATATATATCCCACGGGGGTAAAATTTAAAAAAGTTGAAAAAATTTTTTTTTTGGACTTAGTCATTATTCCGGCGTTTATCAGACTTTCAGGTAGGGCAAATGTCAGTAAGATTTCCGATTTCAGTTTCAGAGCGATTCGCCCAATGAGTCCTTGATATTTAGTCATTTTCAGCCAATATTTTGGATTTTTGAAAATTTCACTTTTTTGTGAAAATATCCACTAAATGAGGGAATAATATGTGTGAGGGTACCCCAGGCGAGTTCCAAATGTGTGTGGGTAGAATATATATCCCACGGGGGTAAAATTGAAAAAAGTTTAACAAATTTTTTTTTTTGGACTTAGTCATTTTTCTGGCGATTATGAGACTTTCAGATAGGGGAAATGTAAGTGAGCATTCCGATTTCAGTTCCATAGCGATTCGCCCAATGAGTCGGTGATATTTGGTCGATTTCAGCCAATATTTTGGAATTTTGAAAATTTCACTTTTTTGTGAAAATATCCACTAAATGAGGGAATAATATGTGTGAGGGTACCCCAGGAGAGTTCCAAATGTGTGTGGGTAGAATATATATCCCACAGGGGTAAAATTGAAAAAAGTTGAACAAATTTTTTTTTTTGGACTTAAGTCATTTTTCTGGCGTTTATGAGACTTTCAGATAGGGGAAATGTAAGTGAGCATTCCGATTTCAGTTCCATAGCAATTCGCCCAATGAGTCGGTGATATTTAGTCGATTTCAGCCAATATTTTGGAATTTTGAATATTTCACTTTTTTGTGAAAATATCCACTAAATGAGGAAATAATATGTGTGAGGGTACCCCAGGAGAGTTCCAAATGTGTGTGGGTAGAATATATATCCCACGGGGGTAAAATTGAAAAAAGTTGAAAAAATTTTTTATTTGGACTTAGTCATTTTTCCGGCGTTTATCAGACTTTCAGGTAGGGCAAATGTCAGTGAGCTTTCCGACTTCAGTTCCAGAGCGATTCGCACAATGAGTCCTTGATATTTAGTCGTTTTCAGCCAATATTTTGGATTTTTGAAAATTTCACTTTTTTGTGAAAATATCCACTAAATGAGGGAATAATATGTGTGAGGGTACCCCTGGAGAGTTCCAAATGTGTGTGGGTAGAATATATATCCCACGGGGGTAAAATTGAAAAAAGTTGAACAAATTTTTTTTTTTTTGGACTTAGTCATTTTTCTGGCATTTATGAGACTTTCAGATAGGGGAAATGTAAGTGAGCATTCCGATTTCAGTTCCATAGCGATTCGCCCAATGAGTCGGTGATATTTAGTCGATTTCAGCCAATATTTTGGAATTTTGAAAATTTCACTTTTTTGTGAAAATATCCACTAAATGAGGGAATAATATGTGTGAGGGTACCCCAGGAGACTTCCAAATGTGTGTGGGTAGAATATATATCCCACTGGGGTAAAACTGAAAAAAGTTGAACACATTTTTTTTTTGGACATAGTCATTTTTCTGGCGTTTATGAGACTTTCAGATAGGGGAAATGTCAGTGAGCATTCCGATTTCAGTTCCATAGCGATTCGCCCAATGAGTCCCGGATATTTAGTCGTTTTCAGCCAATATTTTGGAATTTTGAAAATTTCACTTTTTTGTGGAAATATCCACTAAATGAGGGAATAATATGTGTGAGGGTACCCCAGGAGAGTTCCAAATGTGTGTGGGTAGAATATATATCCCACGGGGGTAAAATTGAACAAAGTTGAAAAAAATTTTTTTTTTTACTTAGTCATTTTTCCGGCATTTATCAGACTTTCAGATAGGGCAAATGTAAGTGAGCTTTCCGATTTCAGTTCCAGAGCGATTCGCCCAATGAGTCCTTGATATTTAGTCGTTTTCAGCCAATATTTTGGATTTTTGAAAATTTCAATTTTTTTGTGAAAATATCCACTAAATGAGGGAATAATATGTGTGAGGGTACCCCAGGAGAGTTCCAAATGTGTGTGGATAGAATATATATCCCACGGTAGTAAAATTGAAAAAAGTTGAACAAATTTTTTTTTTGGGCTTAGTCATTTTTCTGGCGTTTATGAGACTTTCAGATAGGGGAAATGTAAGTGAGCATTCCGATTTCAGTTCCATAGCGATTCGCCCAATGAGTCGGTGATATTTAGTCGAGTTCAGCCAATATTTTGGAATTTTGAAAATTTCACTTTTTTGTGAAAATATCCACTAAATGAGGGAATAATATGTGTGAGGGTACCCCAGGAGAGTTCCAAATGTGTGTGGGTAGAATATATATCCCACGGGGGTAAAATTGAAAAAAGTTGAAAAAATTTTTTATTTGGACTTAGTCATTTTTCCGGCGTTTATCAGACTTTCAGGTAGGGCAAATGTCAGTGAGCTTTCCGATTTCAGTTCCAGAGCGATTCGCCCAATGAGTCCTTGATGTTTAGTCGTTTTCAGCCAATATTTTGGATTTTTGAAAATTTCACTTTTTTGTGAAAATATCCACTAAATGAGGGAATAATATGTGTGAGGGTACCCCAGGAGAGTTCCAAATGTGTGTGGGTAGAATATATATCCCACGGGGGTAAAATTGAAAAAAGTTGAACAAATTTTTTTTTTTTTGGACTTAGTCATTTTTCTAGCGATTATGAGACTTTCAGATAGGGGAAATGTAAGTGAGCATTCCGATTTCAGTTCCATAGCGATTCGCCCAATGAGTCGGTGATATTTAGTCGATTTCAGCCAATATTTTGGAATTTTGAAAATGTCACTTTTTTGTGAAAATATCCACTAAATGAGGAATAATATGTGTGAGGGTACCCCAGGAGAGTTCCAAATGTGTGTGGGTAGAATATATATCCCACGGGGGTAAAATTTAAAAAAGTTGAAAAAATTTTTTTTTTGGACTTAGTCATTATTCCGGCGTTTATCAGACTTTCAGGTAGGGCAAATGTCAGTAAGATTTCCGATTTCAGTTCCAGAGCGATTCACCCAATGAGTCCTTGATATTTAGTCATTTTCAGCCAATATTTTGGATTTTTGAAAATTTCACTTTTTTGTGAAAATATCCACTAAATGAGGGAATAATATGTGTGAGGGTACCCCAGGCGAGTTCCAAATGTGTGTGGGTAGAATATATATCCCACGGGGGTAAAATTGAAAAAAGTTGAACAAATTTTTTTTTTTTTGGACTTAGTCATTTTTCTAGCGATTATGAGACTTTCAGATAGGGGAAATGTAAGTGAGCATTCCGATTTCAGTTCCATAGCGATTCGCCCAATGAGTCGGTGATATTTAGTCGATTTCAGCCAATATTTTGGAATTTTGAAAATGTCACTTTTTTGTGAAAATATCCACTAAATGAGGAAATAATATGTGTGAGGGTACCCCAGGAGAGTTCCAAATGTGTGTGGGTAGAATATATATCCCACGGGGGTAAAATTGAAAAAAGTTGAAAAAATTTTTTATTTGGACTTAGTCATTTTTCCGGCGTTTATCAGACTTTCAGGTAGGGCAAATGTCAGTGAGCTTTCCGATTTCAGTTCCAGAGCGATTCGCCCAATGAGTCCTTGATGTTTAGTCGTTTTCAGCCAATATTTTGGATTTTTGAAAATTTCACTTTTTTGTGAAAATATCCACTAAATGAGGGAATAATATGTGTGAGGGTACCCCAGGAGAGTTCCAAATGTGTGTGGGTAGAATATATATCCCACGGGGGTAAAATTGAAAAAAGTTGAACAAATTTTTTTTTTTTTGGACTTAGTCATTTTTCTAGCGATTATGAGACTTTCAGATAGGGGAAATGTAAGTGAGCATTCCGATTTCAGTTCCATAGCGATTCGCCCAATGAGTCGGTGATATTTAGTCGATTTCAGCCAATATTTTGGAATTTTGAAAATGTCACTTTTTTGTGAAAATATCCACTAAATGAGGAATAATATGTGTGAGGGTACCCCAGGAGAGTTCCAAATGTGTGTGGGTAGAATATATATCCCACGGGGGTAAAATTTAAAAAAGTTGAAAAAATTTTTTTTTTGGACTTAGTCATTATTCCGGCGTTTATCAGACTTTCAGGTAGGGCAAATGTCAGTGAGCTTTCCGACTTCAGTTCCAGAGCGATTCGCACAATGAGTCCTTGATATTTAGTCGTTTTCAGCCAATATTTTGGATTTTTGAAAATTTCACTTTTTTGTGAAAATATCCACTAAATGAGGGAATAATATGTGTGAGGGTACCCCTGGAGAGTTCCAAATGTGTGTGGGTAGAATATATATCCCACGGGGGTAAAATTGAAAAAAGTTGAACAAATTTTTTTTTTTTTGGACTTAGTCATTTTTCTGGCATTTATGAGACTTTCAGATAGGGGAAATGTAAGTGAGCATTCCGATTTCAGTTCCATAGCGATTCGCCCAATGAGTCGGTGATATTTAGTCGATTTCAGCCAATATTTTGGAATTTTGAAAATTTCACTTTTTTGTGAAAATATCCACTAAATGAGGGAATAATATGTGTGAGGGTACCCCAGGAGACTTCCAAATGTGTGTGGGTAGAATATATATCCCACTGGGGTAAAACTGAAAAAAGTTGAACACATTTTTTTTTTGGACATAGTCATTTTTCTGGCGTTTATGAGACTTTCAGATAGGGGAAATGTCAGTGAGCATTCCGATTTCAGTTCCATAGCGATTCGCCCAATGAGTCCCGGATATTTAGTCGTTTTCAGCCAATATTTTGGAATTTTGAAAATTTCACTTTTTTGTGGAAATATCCACTAAATGAGGGAATAATATGTGTGAGGGTACCCCAGGAGAGTTCCAAATGTGTGTGGGTAGAATATATATCCCACGGGGGTAAAATTGAACAAAGTTGAAAAAAATTTTTTTTTTTACTTAGTCATTTTTCCGGCATTTATCAGACTTTCAGATAGGGCAAATGTAAGTGAGCTTTCCGATTTCAGTTCCAGAGCGATTCGCCCAATGAGTCCTTGATATTTAGTCGTTTTCAGCCAATATTTTGGATTTTTGAAAATTTCAATTTTTTTGTGAAAATATCCACTAAATGAGGGAATAATATGTGTGAGGGTACCCCAGGAGAGTTCCAAATGTGTGTGGATAGAATATATATCCCACGGTAGTAAAATTGAAAAAAGTTGAACAAATTTTTTTTTTGGGCTTAGTCATTTTTCTGGCGTTTATGAGACTTTCAGATAGGGGAAATGTAAGTGAGCATTCCGATTTCAGTTCCATAGCGATTCGCCCAATGAGTCGGTGATATTTAGTCGAGTTCAGCCAATATTTTGGAATTTTGAAAATTTCACTTTTTTGTGAAAATATCCACTAAATGAGGGAATAATATGTGTGAGGGTACCCCAGGAGAGTTCCAAATGTGTGTGGGTAGAATATATATCCCACGGGGGTAAAACTGAAAAAAGTTGAACACATTTTTTTTTTTTTGGACTTATTCATTTTTCTGGCGTTTATGAGACTTTCAGATAGGGGAAATGTATGTGAGCATTCCGATTTCAGTTCCATAGCGATTCGCCCAATGAGTCGGTGATATTTAGTCGATTTCAGCCAATATTTTGGAATTTTGAAAATTTCACTTTTTTGTGAAAATATCCACTAAATGAGGAAATAATATGTGTGCGGGTACCCCAGGAGAGTTCCAAATGTGTGTGGGTAGAATATATATCCCACGGGGGTAAAATTTAAAAAAGTTGATAAAATTTTTTTTTTGGACTTAGTCATTATTCCGGCGTTTATCAGACTTTCAGGTAGGGCAAATGTCAGTAAGCTTTCCGATTTCAGTTCCAGAGCGATTCGCCCAATGAGTCCTTGATATTTAGTCATTTTCAGCCAATATTTTGGATTTTTGAAAATTTCACTTTTTTGTGAAAATATCCACTAAATGAGGGAATAATATGTGTGAGGGTACCCCAGGAGAGTTCCAAATGTGTGTGGGTAGAATATATATCCCACTGGGGTAAAACTGAAAAAAGTTGAACACATTTTTTTTTTGGACTTAGTCATTTTTCTGGCGTTTATGAGACTTTCAGATAGGGGAAATGTCAGTGAGCATTCCGATTTCAGTTCCATAGCGATTCGCCCAATGAGTCCTTGATATATAGTCGTTTTCAGCCAATATTTTGGAATTTTGAAAATTTCACTTTTTTGTGGAAATATCCACTAAATGAGGGAATAATATGTGTGAGGGTACACCAGGAGAGTTCCAAATGTGTGTGGGTAGAATATATATCCCACGGGGGTAAAACTGAAAAAAGTTGAACACATTTTTTTTTTGGACTTAGTCATTTTTCTGGCGTTTATGAGACTTTCAGATAGGGGAAATGTAAGTGAGAATTCCGATTTCAGTTCCATAGCGATTCGCCCAATGAGTCGGTGATATTTAGTCGATTTCAGCCAATATTTTGGAATTTTGAAAATTTCACTTTTTTGTGAAAATATCCACTAAATGAGGAAATAATATGTGTGCGGGTACCCCAGGAGAGTTCCAAATGTGTGTGGGTAGAATATATATCCCACGGGGGTAAAATTGAAAAAAGTTGAACAAATTTTTTTTTTTTTGGACTTAGTCATTTTTCTGGCATTTATGAGACTTTCAGATAGGGGAAATGTAAGTGAGCATTCCGATTTCAGTTCCATAGCGATTCGCCCAATGAGTCGGTGATATTTAGTCGATTTCAGACAATATTTTGGAATTTTGAAAATTTCACTTTTTTGTGAAAATATCCACTAAATGAGGAAATAATATGTGTGAGGGTACCCCAGGAGAGTTCCAAATGTGTGTGGGTAGAATATATATCCCACGGGGGTAAAATTGAAAAAAGTTGAAAAATTTTTTTATTTGGACTTATTCATTTTTCCGGCGTTTATCAGACTTTCAGGTAGGGCAAATGTCAGTGAGCTTTCCGATTTCAGTTCCAGAGCGATTCGCCCAATGAGTCCTTGATATTTAGTCGTTTTCAGCCAATATTTTGGATTTTTGAAAATTTCACTTTTTTGTGAAAATATCCACTAAATGAGGGAATAATATGTGTGAGGGTACCCCAGGAGAGTTCCAAATGTGTGTGGGTAGAATATATATCCCACGGGGGTAAAATTGAAAAAAGTTGAACAAATTTTTTTTTTTTTGGACTTAGTCATTTTTCTGGCATTTATGAGACTTTCAGATAGGGGAAATGTAAGTGAGCATTCCGATTTCAGTTCCATAGCGATTCGCCCAATGAGTCGGTGATATTTAGTCGATTTCAGCCAATATTTTGGAATTTTGAAAATTTCACTTTTTTGTGAAAATATCCACTAAATGAGGGAATAATATGTGTGAGGGTACCCCAGGAGACTTCCAAATGTGTGTGGGTAGAATATATATCCCACTGGGGTAAAACTGAAAAAAGTTGAACACATTTTTTTTTTGGACTTAGTCATTTTTCTGGCGTTTATGAGACTTTCAGATAGGGGAAATGTCAGTGAGCATTCCGATTTCAGTTCCATGGCGATTCGCCCAATGAGTCCCTGATATTTAGTCGTTTTCAGCCAATATTTTGGAATTTTGAAAATTTCACTTTTTTGTGGAAATATCCACTAAATGAGGGAATAATATGTGTGAGGGTACCCCAGGAGAGTTCCAAATGTGTGTGGGTAGAATATATATCCCACGGGGGTAAAATTGAACAAAGTTGAAAAAAATTTTTTTTTTTACTTAGTCATTTTTCCGGCATTTATCAGACTTTCAGATAGGGCAAATGTAAGTGAGCTTTCCGATTTCAGTTCCAGAGCGATTCGCCCAATGAGTCCTTGATATTTAGTCGTTTTCAGCCAATATTTTGGATTTTTGAAAATTTCAATTTTTTTGTGAAAATATCCACTAAATGAGGGAATAATATGTGTGAGGGTACCCCAGGAGAGTTCCAAATGTGTGTGGATAGAATATATATCCCACGGTAGTAAAATTGAAAAAAGTTGAACACATTTTTTTTTTGGGCTTAGTCATTTTTCTGGCGTTTATGAGACTTTCAGATAGGGGAAATGTAAGTGAGCATTCCGATTTCAGTTCCATAGCGATTCGCCCAATGAGTCGGTGATATTTAGTCGAGTTCAGCCAATATTTTGGAATTTTGAAAATTTCACTTTTTTGTGAAAATATCCACTAAATGAGGGAATAATATGTGTGAGGGTACCCCAGGAGAGTTCCAAATGTGTGTGGGTAGAATATATATCCCACGGGGGTAAAACTGAAAAAAGTTGAACACATTTTTTTTTTTTTGGACTTATTCATTTTTCTGGCGTTTATGAGACTTTCAGATAGGGGAAATGTAAGTGAGCATTCCGATTTCAGTTCCATAGCGATTCGCCCAATGAGTCGGTGATATTTAGTCGATTTCAGCCAATATTTTGGAATTTTGAAAATTTCACTTTTTTGTGGAAATATCCACTAAATGAGGGAATAATATGTGTGAGGGTACCCCAGGAGAGTTCCAAATGTGTGTGGGTAGAATATATATCCCACGGGGGTAAAATTGAAAAAAGTTGAACAAATTTTTTTTTTTTTGGACTTAGTCATTTTTCTAGCGATTATGAGACTTTCAGATAGGGGAAATGTAAGTGAGCATTCCGATTTCAGTTCCATAGCGATTCGCCCAATGAGTCGGTGATATTTAGTCGATTTCAGCCAATATTTTGGAATTTTGAAAATGTCACTTTTTTGTGAAAATATCCACTAAATGAGGAATAATATGTGTGAGGGTACCCCAGGAGAGTTCCAAATGTGTGTGGGTAGAATATATATCCCACGGGGGTAAAATTTAAAAAAGTTGAAAAAATTTTTTTTTTGGACTTAGTCATTTTTCTGGCGATTATGAGACTTTCAGATAGGGGAAATGTAAGTGAGCATTCCGATTTCAGTTCCATAGCGATTCGCCCAATGAGTCGGTGATATTTGGTCGATTTCAGCCAATATTTTGGAATTTTGAAAATTTCACTTTTTTGTGAAAATATCCACTAAATGAGGGAATAATATGTGTGAGGGTACCCCAGGAGAGTTCCAAATGTGTGTGGGTAGAATATATATCCCACAGGGGTAAAATTGAAAAAAGTTGAACAAATTTTTTTTTTTGGACTTAAGTCATTTTTCTGGCGTTTATGAGACTTTCAGATAGGGGAAATGTAAGTGAGCATTCCGATTTCAGTTCCATAGCAATTCGCCCAATGAGTCGGTGATATTTAGTCGATTTCAGCCAATATTTTGGAATTTTGAATATTTCACTTTTTTGTGAAAATATCCACTAAATGAGGAAATAATATGTGTGAGGGTACCCCAGGAGAGTTCCAAATGTGTGTGGGTAGAATATATATCCCACGGGGGTAAAATTGAAAAAAGTTGAAAAAATTTTTTATTTGGACTTAGTCATTTTTCTGGCGTTTATCAGACTTTCAGGTAGGGCAAATGTCAGTGAGCTTTCCGATTTCAGTTCCAGAGCGATTCGCCCAATGAGTCCTTGATGTTTAGTCGTTTTCAGCCAATATTTTGGATTTTTGAAAATTTCACTTTTTTGTGAAAATATCCACTAAATGAGGGAATAATATGTGTGAGGGTACCCCAGGAGAGTTCCAAATGTGTGTGGGTAGAATATATATCCCACGGGGGTAAAATTGAAAAAAGTTGAACAAATTTTTTTTTTTTTGGACTTAGTCATTTTTCTGGCTTTTATGAGACTTTCAGATAGGGGAAATGTAAGTGAGCATTCCGATTTCAGTTCCATAGCGATTCGCCCAATGAGTCGGTGATATTTAGTCGATTTCATACAATATTTTGGAATTTTGAAAATTTCACTTTTTTGTGAAAATATCCACTAAATGAGGAAATAATATGTGTGAGGGTACCCCAGGAGAGTTCCAAATGTGTGTGGGTAGAATATATATCCCACGGGGGTAAAATTGAAAAAAGTTGAAAAAATTTTTTATTTGGACTTATTCATTTTTCCGGCGTTTATCAGACTTTCAGGTAGGGCAAATGTCAGTGAGCTTTCCGACTTCAGTTCCAGAGCGATTCGCCCAATGAGTCCTTGATATTTAGTCGTTTTCAGCCAATATTTTGGATTTTTGAAAATTTCACTTTTTTGTGAAAATATCCACTAAATGAGGGAATAATATGTGTGAGGGTACCCCAGGAGAGTTCCAAATGTGTGTGGGTAGAATATATATCCCACGGGGGTAAAATTGAAAAAAGTTGAACAAATTTTTTTTTTATTGGACTTAGTCATTTTTCTGGCATTTATGAGACTTTCAGATAGGGGAAATGTAAGTGAGCATTCCGATTTCAGTTCCATAGCGATTCGCCCAATGAGTCGGTGATATTTAGTCGATTTCAGCCAATATTTTGGAATTTTGAAAATTTCACTTTTTTGTGAAAATATCCACTAAATGAGGGAATAATATGTGTGAGGGTACCCCAGGAGACTTCCAAATGTGTGTGGGTAGAATATATATCCCACTGGGGTAAAACTGAAAAAAGTTGAACACATTTTTTTTTTGGACATAGTCATTTTTCTGGCGTTTATGAGACTTTCAGATAGGGGAAATGTCAGTGAGCATTCCGATTTCAGTTCCATAGCGATTCGCCCAATGAGTCCCTGATATTTAGTCGTTTTCAGCCAATATTTTGGAATTTTGAAAATTTCACTTTTTTGTGGAAATATCCACTAAATGAGGGAATAATATGTGTGAGGGTACCCCAGGAGAGTTCCAAATGTGTGTGGGTAGAATATATATCCCACGGGGGTAAAATTGAACAAAGTTGAAAAAAATTTTTTTTTTTACTTAGTCATTTTTCCGGCATTTATCAGACTTTCAGATAGGGCAAATGTAAGTGAGCTTTCCGATTTCAGTTCCAGAGCGATTCGCCCAATGAGTCCTTGATATTTAGTAGTTTTCAGCCAATATTTTGGATTTTTGAAAATTTCAATTTTTTTGTGAAAATATCCACTAAATGAGGGAATAATATGTGTGAGGGTACCCCAGGAGAGTTCCAAATGTGTGTGGGTAGAATATATATCCCACTGGGGTAAAACTGAAAAAAGTTGAACACATTTTTTTTTTGGACTTAGTCATTTTTCTGGCGTTTATGAGACTTTCAGATAGGGGAAATGTCAGTGAGCATTCCGATTTGAGTTCCATAGCGATTCGCCCAATGAGTCCTTGATATATAGTCGTTTTCAGCCAATATTTTGGAATTTTGAAAATTTCACTTTTTTGTGGAAATATCCACTAAATGAGGGAATAATATGTGTGAGGGTACACCAGGAGAGTTCCAAATGTGTGTGGGTAGAATATATATCCCACGGGGGTAAAACTGAAAAAAGTTGAACACATTTTTTTTTTGGACTTAGTCATTTTTCTGGCGTTTATGAGACTTTCAGATAGGGGAAATGTAAGTGAGCATTCCGATTTCAGTTCCATAGCGATTCGCCCAATGAGTCGGTGATATTTAGTCGATTTCAGACAATATTTTGGAATTTTGAAAATTTCACTTTTTTGTGAAAATATCCACTAAATGAGGAAATAATATGTGTGCGGGTACCCCAGGAGAGTTCCAAATGTGTGTGGGTAGAATATATATCCCACGGGGGTAAAATTGAAAAAAGTTGAACAAATTTTTTTTTTTTTGGACTTAGTCATTTTTCTGGCATTTATGAGACTTTCAGATAGGGGAAATGTAAGTGAGCATTCCGATTTCAGTTCCATAGCGATTCGCCCAATGAGTCGGTGATATTTAGTCGATTTCAGACAATATTTTGGAATTTTGAAAATT
Organism: Phyllobates terribilis; assembly: GCF_046119375.1. NCBI lineage: Eukaryota > Metazoa > Chordata > Amphibia > Anura > Dendrobatidae > Phyllobates > Phyllobates terribilis. The sequence goes on along the minus strand of NW_027362805.1, from coordinate 7,080,335 downwards.
TCACTTTTTTGTGAAAATATCCACTAAATGAGGAAATAATATGTGTGAGGGTACCCCAGGAGAGTTCCAAATGTGTGTGGGTAGAATATATATCCCACGGGGGTAAAATTGAAAAAAGTTGAACACATTTTTTTTTTGGACTTAGTCATTTTTCTGGCGTTTATGAGACTTTCAGATAGGGGAAATGTCAGTGAGCATTCCGATTTCAGTTCCATGGCGATTCGCCCAATGAGTCCCTGATATTTAGTCGTTTTCAGCCAATATTTTGGAATTTTGAAAATTTCACTTTTTTGTGGAAATATCCACTAAATGAGGGAATAATATGTGTGAGGGTACCCCAGGAGAGTTCCAAATGTGTGTGGGTAGAATATATATCCCACGGGGGTAAAATTGAACAAAGTTGAAAAAAATTTTTTTTTTTACTTAGTCATTTTTCCGGCATTTATCAGACTTTCAGATAGGGCAAATGTAAGTGAGCTTTCCGATTTCAGTTCCAGAGCGATTCGCCCAATGAGTCCTTGATATTTAGTCGTTTTCAGCCAATATTTTGGATTTTTGAAAATTTCAATTTTTTTGTGAAAATATCCACTAAATGAGGGAATAATATGTGTGAGGGTACCCCAGGAGAGTTCCAAATGTGTGTGGATAGAATATATATCCCACGGTAGTAAAATTGAAAAAAGTTGAACAAATTTTTTTTTTGGGCTTAGTCATTTTTCTGGCGTTTATGAGACTTTCAGATAGGGGAAATGTAAGTGAGCATTCCGATTTCAGTTCCATAGCGATTCGCCCAATGAGTCGGTGATATTTAGTCGAGTTCAGCCAATATTTTGGAATTTTGAAAATTTCACTTTTTTGTGAAAATATCCACTAAATGAGGGAATAATATGTGTGAGGGTACCCCAGGAGAGTTCCAAATGTGTGTGGGTAGAATATATATCCCACGGGGGTAAAACTGAAAAAAGTTGAACACATTTTTTTTTTTTGGACTTATTCATTTTTCTGGCGTTTATGAGACTTTCAGATAGGGGAAATGTAAGTGAGCATTCCGATTTCAGTTCCATAGCGATTCGCCCAATGAGTCGGTGATATTTAGTCGATTTCAGCCAATATTTTGGAATTTTGAAAATTTCACTTTTTTGTGAAAATATCCACTAAATGAGGAAATAATATGTGTGCGGGTACCCCAGGAGAGTTCCAAATGTGTGTGGGTAGAATATATATCCCACGGGGGTAAAATTTAAAAAAGTTGATAAAATTTTTTTTTTGGACTTAGTCATTATTCCGGCGTTTATCAGACTTTCAGGTAGGGCAAATGTCAGTAAGCTTTCCGATTTCAGTTCCAGAGCGATTCACCCAATGAGTCCTTGATATTTAGTCATTTTCAGCCAATATTTTGGATTTTTGAAAATTTCACTTTTTTGTGAAAATATCCACTAAATGAGGGAATAATATGTGTGAGGGTACCCCAGGAGAGTTCCAAATGTGTGTGGGTAGAATATATATCCCACTGGGGTAAAACTGAAAAAAGTTGAACACATTTTTTTTTTGGACTTAGTCATTTTTCTGGCGTTTATGAGACTTTCAGATAGGGGAAATGTCAGTGAGCATTCCGATTTCAGTTCCATAGCGATTCGCCCAATGAGTCCTTGATATTTAGTCGTTTTCAGCCAATATTTTGGAATTTTGAAAATTTCACTTTTTTGTGGAAATATCCACTAAATGAGGGAATAATATGTGTGAGGGTACCCCAGGAGAGTTCCAAATGTGTGTGGGTAGAATATATATCCCACGGAGGTAAAATTGAACAAAGTTGAAAAAAATTTTTTTTTTTACTTAGTCATTTTTCCGGCATTTATCAGACTTTCAGATAGGGCAAATGTAAGTGAGCTTTCCGATTTCAGTTCCAGAGCGATTCGCCCAATGAGTCTTTGATATTTAGTCGTTTTCAGCCAATATTTTGGATTTTTGAAAATTTCAATTTTTTTGTGAAAATATCCACTAAATGAGGGAATAATATGTGTGAGGGTACCCCAGGAGAGTTCCAAATGTGTGTGGGTAGAATATATATCCCACGGGGGTAAAATTGAATAAAGTTGAAAAAAATTTTTTTTTTTACTTAGTCATTTTTCCGGCATTTATCAGACTTTCAGATAGGGCAAATGTAAGTGAGCTTTCCGATTTCAGTTCCAGAGCGATTCGCCCAATGAGTCCTTGATATTTAGTCGTTTTCAGCCAATATTTTGGACTTTTGAAAATTTCAATTTTTTTGTGAAAATATCCACTAAATGAGGGAATAATATGTGTGAGTGTACCCCAGGAGAGTTCCAAATGTGTGTGGGTAGAATATATATCCCACGGGGGTAAAATTGAAAAAAGTTGAACAAATTTTTTTTTTGGGCTTAGTCATTTTTCTGGCGTTTATGAGACTTTCAGATAGGGGAAATGTAAGTGAGCATTCCGATTTCAGTTCCATAGCGATTCGCCCAATGAGTCGGTGATATTTAGTCGAGTTCAGCCAATATTTTGGAATTTTGAAAATTTCACTTTTTTGTGAAAATATCCACTAAATGAGGGAATAATATGTGTGAGGGTACCCCAGGAGAGTTCCAAATGTGTGTGAGTAGAATATATATCCCACGGGGGTAAAACTGAAAAAAGTTGAACACATTTTTTTTTTTTTGGACTTAGTCATTTTTCTGGCGTTTATGAGACTTTCAGATAGGGGAAATGTAAGTGAGCATTCCGATTTCAGTTCCATAGCGATTCGCCCAATGAGTTGGTGAAATTTAGTCGATTTCAGCCAATATTTTGGAATTTTGAAAATTTCACTTTTTTTGTGAAAATATCCACTAAATGAGGAAATAATATGTGTGAGGGTACCCCAGGAGAGTTCCAAATGTGTGTGGGTAGAATATATATCCCACGGGGGTAAAATTTAAAAAAGTTGATAAAATTTTTTTTTTGGACTTAGTCATTATTCCGGCGTTTATCAGACTTTCAGGTAGGGCAAATGTCAGTAAGCTTTCCGATTTCAGTTCCAGAGCGATTCGCCCAATGAGTCCTTGATATTTAGTCATTTTCAGCCAATATTTTGTATTTTTGAAAATTTCAATTTTTTTGTGAAAATATCCACTAAATGAGGGAATAATATGTGTGAGGGTACCCCAGGAGAGTTCCAAATGTGTGTGGATAGAATATATATCCCACGGTAGTAAAATTGAAAAAAGTTGAACAAATTTTTTTTTTGGGCTTAGTCATTTTTCTGGCGTTTATGAGACTTTCAGATAGGGGAAAAGTAAGTGAGCATTCCGATTTCAGTTCCATAGTGATTCGCCCAATGAGTCGCTGATATTTAGTCGAGTTCAGCCAATATTTTGGAATTTTGAAAATTTCACTTTTTTGTGAAAATATCCACTAAATGAGGGAATAATATGTGTGAGGGTACCCCAGGAGAGTTCCAAATGTGTGTGGGTAGAATATATATCCCACGGGGGTAAAATTGAACAAAGTTGAAAAAAATTTTTTTTTTTACTTAGTCATTTTTCCGGCATTTATCAGACTTTCAGATAGGGCAAATATAAGTGAGTTTTCCGATTTCAGTTCCAGAGCGATTCGCCCAATGAGTCTTTGATATTTAGTCGTTTTCAGCCAATATTTTGGATTTTTGAAAATTTCAATTTTTTTGTGAAAATATCCACTAAATGAGGGAATAATATGTGTGAGGGTACCCCAGGAGAGTTCCAAATGTGTGTGGGTAGAATATATATCCCACTGGGGTAAAACTGAAAAAAGTTGAACACATTTTTTTTTTGGACTTAGTCATTTTTCTGGCGTTTATGAGACTTTCAGATAGGGGAAATGTCAGTGAGCATTCCGATTTCAGTTCCATAGCGATTCGCCCAATGAGTCCTTGATATATAGTCGTTTTCAGCCAATATTTTGGAATTTTGAAAATTTCACTTTTTTGTGGAAATATCCACTAAATGAGGGAATAATATGTGTGAGGGTACACCAGGAGAGTTCCAAATGTGTGTGGGTAGAATATATATCCCACGGGGGTAAAACTGAAAAAAGTTGAATACATTTTTTTTTTGGACTTAGTCATTTTTCTGGCGTTTATGAGACTTTCAGATAGGGGAAATGTAAGTGAGCATTCCGATTTCAGTTCCATAGCGATTCGCCCAATGAGTCGGTGATATTTAGTCGATTTCAGCCAATATTTTGGAATTTTGAAAATTTCACTTTTTTGTGAAAATATCCACTAAATGAGGAAATAATATGTGTGCGGGTACCCCAGGAGAGTTCCAAATGTGTGTGGGTAGAATATATATCCCACGGGGGTAAAATTTAAAAAAGTTGATAAAATTTTTTTTTTGGACTTAGTCATTATTCCGGCGTTTATCAGACTTTCAGGTAGGGCAAATGTCAGTAAGCTTTCCGATTTCAGTTCCAGAGCGATTCGCCCAATGAGTCCTTGATATTTAGTCATTTTCAGCCAATATTTTGGATTTTTGAAAATTTCACTTTTTTGTGAAAATATCCACTAAATGAGGGAATAATATGTGTGAGGGTACCCCAGGAGAGTTTCAAATGTGTGTGGGTAGAATATATATCCCACTGGGGTAAAACTGAAAAAAGTTGAACACATTTTTTTTTTGGACTTAGTCATTTTTCTGGCGTTTATGAGACTTTCAGATAGGGGAAATGTCAGTGAGCATTCCGATTTCAGTTCCATAGCGATTCGCCCAATGAGTCCTTGATATATAGTCGTTTTCAGCCAATATTTTGGAATTTTGAAAATTTCACTTTTTTGTGGAAATATCCACTAAATGAGGGAATAATATGTGTGAGGGTACACCAGGAGAGTTCCAAATGTGTGTGGGTATAATATATATCCCACGGGGGTAAAATTGAACAAAGTTGAAAAAAATTTTTTTTTTTACTTAGTCATTTTTCCGGCATTTATCAGACTTTCAGATAGGGCAAATGTAAGTGAGCTTTCCGATTTCAGTTCCAGAGCGATTCGCCCAATGAGTCCTTGATATTTAGTCGTTTTCAGCCAATATTTTGGATTTTTGAAAATTTCAATTTTTTTGTGAAAATATCCACTAAATGAGGGAATAATATGTGTGAGGGTACCCCAGGAGAGTTCCAAATGTGTGTGGGTAGAATATATATCCCACGGGGGTAAAATTGAAAAAAGTTGAACAAATTTTTTTTTTGGGCTTAGTCATTTTTCTGGCGTTTATGAGACTTTCAGATAGGGGAAATGTAAGTGAGCATTCCGATTTCAGTTCCATAGCGATTCGCCCAATGAGTCGGTGATATTTAGTCGAGTTCAGCCAATATTTTGGAATTTTGAAAATTTCACTTTTTTGGGAAAATATCCACTAAATGAGGGAATAATATGTGTGAGGGTACCCCAGGAGAGTTCCAAATGTGTGTGGGTAGAATATATATCCCACGGGGGTAAAATTGAACAAAGTTGAAAAAAATTTTTTTTTTTACTTAGTCATTTTTCCGGCATTTATCAGACTTTCAGATAGGGCAAATGTAAGTGAGCTTTCCGATTTCAGTTCCAGAGCGATTCGCCCAATGAGTCCTTGATATTTAGTCGTTTTCAGCCAATATTTTGGATTTTTGAAAATTTCAATTTTTTGGTGAAAATATCCACTAAATGAGGGAATAATATGTGTGAGTGTACCCCAGGAGAGTTCCAAATGTGTGTGGGTAGAATATATATCCCACGGGGGTAAAATTGAAAAAAGTTGAACAAATTTTTTTTTTGGGCTTAGTCATTTTTCTGGCGTTTATGAGACTTTCAGATAGGGGAAATGTAAGTGAGCATTCCGATTTCAGTTCCATAGCGATTCGCCCAATGAGTCGGTGATATTTAGTCGAGTTCAGCCAATATTTTGGAATTTTGAAAATTTCACTTTTTTGTGAAAATATCCACTAAATGAGGGAATAATATGTGTGAGGGTACCCCAGGAGAGTTCCAAATGTGTGTGAGTAGAATATATATCCCACGGGGGTAAAACTGAAAAAAGTTGAACACATTTTTTTTTTTTCTTGGACTTATTCATTTTTCTGGCGTTTATGAGACTTTCAGATAGGGGAAATGTAAGTGAGCATTCCGATTTCAGTTCCATAGCGATTCGCCCAATGAGTCGGTGATATTTAGTCGATTTCAGCCAATATTTTGGAATTTTGAAAATTTCACTTTTTTGTGAAAATATCCACTAAATGAGGAAATAATATGTGCGAGGGTACCCCAGGAGAGTTCCAAATGTGTGTGGGTAGAATATATATCCCACGGGGGTAAAATTTAAAAAAGTTGATAAAATTTTTTTTTTGGACTTAGTCATTATTCCGGCGTTTATCAGACTTTCAGGTAGGGCAAATGTCAGTAAGCTTTCCGATTTCAGTTCCAGAGCGATTCGCCCAATGAGTCCTTGATATTTAGTCATTTTCAGCCAATATTTTGGATTTTTGAAAATTTCACTTTTTTGTGAAAATATCCACTAAATGAGGGAATAATATGTGTGAGGGTACCCCAGGAGAGTTCCAAATGTGTGTGAGTAGAATATATATCCCACGGGGGTAAAACTGAAAAAAGTTGAACACATTTTTTTTTTTTTGGACTTATTCATTTTTCTGGCGTTTATGAGACTTTCAGATAGGGGAAATGTAAGTGAGCATTCCGATTTCAGTTCCATAGCGATTCGCCCAATGAGTCCTTGACATTTAGTCGTTTTCAGCCAATATTTTGGAATTTTGAAAATTTCACTTTTTTGTGGAAATATCCACTAAATGAGGGAATAATATGTGTGAGGGTACCCCAGGAGAGTTCCAAATGTGTGTGGATAGAATATATATCCCACGGTAGTAAAATTGAAAAAAGTTGAACAAATTTTTTTTTTGGGCTTAGTCATTTTTCTGGCGTTTATGAGACTTTCAGATAGGGGAAATGTAAGTGAGCATTCCGATTTCAGTTCCATAGCGATTCGCCCAATGAGTCGGTGATATTTAGTCGATTTCAGCCAATATTTTGGAATTTTGAAAATTTCACTTTTTTGTGAAAATATCCACTAAATGAGGGAATAATATGTGTGAGGGTACCCCAGGAGAGTTCCAAATGTGTGTGGGTAGAATATATATCCCACGGGGGTAAAACTGAAAAAAGTTGAACACATTTTTTTTTTTTTGGACTTATTCATTTTTCTGGCGTTTATGAGACTTTCAGATAGGGGAAATGTAAGTGAGCATTCCGATTTCAGTTCCATAGCGATTCGCCCAATGAGTCGGTGATATTTAGTCGATTTCAGCCAATATTTTGGAATTTTGAAAATTTCACTTTTTTGTGAAAATATCCGCTAAATGAGGAAATAATATGTGTGCGGGTACCCCAGGAGAGTTCCAAATGTGTGTGGGTAGAATATATATCCCACGGGGGTAAAATTTAAATAAGTTGATAAAATTTTTTTTTTGGACTTAGTCATTATTCCGGCGTTTATCAGACTTTCAGGTAGGGCAAATGTCAGTAAGCTTTCCGATTTCAGTTCCAGAGCGATTCGCCCAATGAGTCCTTGATATTTAGTCATTTTCAGCCAATATTTTGGATTTTTGAAAATGTCACTTTTTTGTGAAAATATCCACTAAATGAGGGAATAATATGTGTGAGGGTACCCCAGGAGAGTTCCAAATGTGTGTGGGTAGAATATATATCCCACTGGGGTAAAACTGAAAAAAGTTGAACACATTTTTTTTTTGGACTTAGTCATTTTTCTGGCATTTATGAGACTTTCAGATAGGGGAAATGTCAGTGAGCATTCCGAATTCAGTTCCATAGCGATTCGCCCAATGAGTCCTTGATATATAGTCGTTTTCAGCCAATATTTTGGAATTTTGAAAATTTCACTTTTTTGTGGAAATATCCACTAAATGAGGGAATAATATGTGTGAGGGTACACCAGGAGAGTTCCAAATGTGTGTGGGTAGAATATATATCCCACGGGGGTAAAATTGAACAAAGTTGAAAAAAATTTTTTTTTTTACTTAGTCATTTTTCCGGCATTTATCAGACTTTCAGATAGGGCAAATGTAAGTGAGCTTTCCGATTTCAGTTCCAGAGCGATTCGCCCAATGAGTCCGTGATATTTAGTCGTTTTCAGCCAATATTTTGGATTTTTGAAAATTTCAATTTTTTTGTGAAAATATCCACTAAATGAGGGAATAATATGTGTGAGGGTACCCCAGGAGAGTTCCAAATGTGTGTGGGTAGAATATACATCCCACGGGGGTAAAATTGAAAAAAGTTGAACAAATTTTTTTTTTGGGCTTAGTCATTTTTCTGGCGTTTATGAGACTTTCAGATAGGGGAAATGTAAGTGAGCATTCCGATTTCAGTTCCATAGCGATTCGCCCAATGAGTCGGTGATATTTAGTCGAGTTCAGCCAATATTTTGGAATTTTGAAAATTTAACTTTTTTAGGAAAATATCCACTAAATGAGGGAATAATATGTGTGAGGGTACCCCAGGAGAGTTCCAAATGTGTGTGGGTAGAATATATATCCCACGGGGGTAAAATTGAACAAAGTTGAAAAAAAATTTTTTTTTTACTTAGTCATTTTTCCGGCATTTATCAGACTTTCAGATAGGGCAAATGTAAGTGAGCTTTCCGATTTCAGTTCCAGAGCGATTCGCCCAATGAGTCCTTGATATTTAGTCGTTTTCAGCCAATATTTTGGATTTTTGAAAATTTCAATTTTTTTGTGAAAATATCCACTAAATGAGGGAATAATATGTGTGAGGGTACCCCAGGAGAGTTCCAAATGTGTGTGGGTAGAATATATATCCCACGGGGGTAAAATTGAAAAAAGTTGAACAAATTTTTTTTTTGGGCTTAGTCATTTTTCTGGCGTTTATGAGACTTTCAGATAGGGGAAATGTAAGTGAGCATTCCGATTTCAGTTCCATAGCGATTCGCCCAATGAGTCGGTGATATTTAGTCGAGTTCAGCCAATATTTTGGAATTTTGAAAATTTCACTTTTTTAGGAAAATATCCACTAAATGAGGGAATAATATGTGTGAGGGTACCCAAGGAGAGTTCCAAATGTGTGTGGGTAGAATATATATCCCACGGGGGTAAAATTGAAAAAGTTGAAAAAAATTTTTTTTTTTACTTAGTCATTTTTCCGGCATTTATCAGACTTTCAGATAGGGCAAATGTAAGTGAGCTTTCCGATTTCAGTTCCAGAGCGATTCGCCCAATGAGTCCTTGATATTTAGTCGTTTTCAGCCAATATTTTGGATTTTTGAAAATTTCAATTTTTTTGTGAAAATATCCACTAAATGAGGGAATAATATGTGTGAGGGTACCCCAGGAGAGTTCCAAATGTGTGTGGGTAGAATATATATCCCACGGGGGTAAAATTGAAAAAAGTTGAACAAATTTTTTTTTTGGGCTTAGTCATTTTTCTGGCGTTTATGAGACTTTCAGATAGGGGAAATGTAAGTGAGCATTCCGATTTCAGTTCCATAGCGATTCGCCCAATGAGTCGGTGATATTTAGTCGAGTTCAGCCAATATTTTGGAATTTTGAAAATTTCACTTTTTTGTGAAAATATCCACTAAATGAGGGAATAATATGTGTGAGGGTACCCCAGGAGAGTTCCAAATGTGTGTGAGTAGAATATATATCCCACGGGGGTAAAACTGAAAAAAGTTGAACACATTTTTTTTTTTTTGGACTTATTCATTTTTCTGGCGTTTATGAGACTTTCAGATAGGGGAAATGTAAGTGAGCATTCCGATTTCAGTTCCATAGCGATTCGCCCAATGAGTCGGTGATATTTAGTCGATTTCAGCCAATATTTTGGAATTTTGAAAATTTCACTTTTTTGTGAAAATATCCACTAAATGAGGAAATAATATGTGTGAGGGTACCCCAGGAGAGTTCCAAATGTGTGTGGGTAGAATATATATCCCACGGGGGTAAAATTTAAAAAAGTTGATAAAATTTTTTTTTTGGACTTAGTCATTATTCCGGCGTTTATCAGACTTTCAGGTAGGGCAAATGTCAGTAAGCTTTCCGATTTCAGTTCCAGAGCGATTCGCCCAATGAGTCCTTGATATTTAGTCATTTTCAGCCAATATTTTGGATTTTTGAAAATTTCACTTTTTTGTGAAAATATCCACTAAATGAGGGAATAATATGTGTGAGGGTACCCCAGGAGAGTTCCAAATGTGTGTGAGTAGAATATATATCCCACGGGGGTAAGACTGAAAAAAGTTGAACACATTTTTTTTTTTTGGGACTTATTCATTTTTCTGGCGTTTATGAGACTTTCAGATAGGGGAAATGTAAGTGAGCATTCCGATTTCAGTTCCATAGCGATTCGCCCAATGAGTCCTTGACATTTAGTCGTTTTCAGCCAATATTTTGGAATTTTGAAAATTTCACTTTTTTGTGGAAATATCCACTAAATGAGGGAATAATATGTGTGAGGGTACCCCAGGAGAGTTCCAAATGTGTGTGGATAGAATATATATCCCACGGTAGTAAAATTGAAAAAAGTTGAACAAATTTTTTTTTTGGGCTTAGTCATTTTTCTGGCATTTATGAGACTTTCAGATAGGGGAAATGTAAGTGAGCATTCCGATTTCAGTTCCATAGCGATTCGCCCAATGAGTCGGTGATATTTAGTCGAGTTCAGCCAATATTTTGGAATTTTGAAAATTTCACTTTTTTGTGAAAATATCCACTAAATGAGGGAATAATATGTGTGAGGGTACCCCAGGAGAGTTCCAAATGTGTGTGGGTAGAATATATATCCAACGGGGGTAAAACTGAAAAAAGTTGAACACATTTTTTTTTTCTTGGACTTATTCATTTTTCTGGCGTTTATGAGACTTTCAGATAGGGGAAATGTAAGTGAGCATTCCGATTTCAGTTCCATAGCGATTCGCCCAATGAGTCGGTGATATTTAGTCGATTTCAGCCAATATTTTGGAATTTTGAAAATTTCACTTTTTTGTGAAAATATCCACTAAATGAGGAAATAATATGTGTGCGGGTACCCCAGGAGAGTTCCAAATGTGTGTGGGTAGAATATATATCCCACGGGGGTAAAATTTAAAAAAGTTGATAAAATTTTTTTTTTGGACTTAGTCATTATTCCGTCGTTTATCAGACTTTCAGGTAGGGCAAATGTCAGTATGCTTTCCGATTTCAGTTCCAGAGCGATTCGCCCAATTAGTCCTTGATATTTAGTCATTTTCAGCCAATATTTTGGATTTTTGAAAATTTCACTTTTTTGTGAAAATATCCACTAAATGAGGGAATAATATGTGTGAGGGTACCCCAGGAGAGTTCCAAATGTGTGTGGGTAGAATATATATCCCACTGGGGTAAAACTGAAAAAAGTTGAACACATTTTTTTTTTGGACTTAGTCATTTTTCTGGCGTTTATGAGACTTTCAGATAGGGGAAATGTCAGTGAGCATTCCGATTTCAGTTCCATAGCGATTCGCCCAATGAGTCCTTGATATATAGTCGTTTTCAGCCAATATTTTGGAATTTTGAAAATTTCACTTTTTTGTGGAAATATCCACTAAATGAGGGAATAATATGTGTGAGGGTACACCAGGAGAGTTCCAAATGTGTGTGGGTAGAATATATATCCCACTGGGGTAAAACTGAAAAAAGTTGAACAAATTTTTTTTTTGGGCTTAGTCATTTTTCTGGCGTTTATGAGACTTTCAGATAGGGGAAATGTAAGTGAGCATTCCGATTTCAGTTCCATAGCGATTCGCCCAATGAGTCGGTGATATTTAGTCGAGTTCAGCCAATATTTTGGAATTTTGAAAATTTCACTTTTTTAGGAAAATATCCACTAAATGAGGGAATAATATGTGTGAGGGTACCCCAGGAGAGTTCCAAATGTGTGTGGGTAGAATATATATCCCACGGGGGTAAAATTGAACAAAGTTGAACAAATTTTTTTTTTGGGCTTAGTCATTTTTCTGGCGTTTATGAGACTTTCAGATAGGGGAAATGTAAGTGAGCATTCCGATTTCAGTTCCATAGCGATTCGCCCAATGAGTCGGTGATATTTAGTCGATTTCAGCCAATATTTTGGAATTTTGAAAATTTCACTTTTTTGTGAAAATATCCACTAAATGAGGAAATAATATGTGTGAGGGTACCCCAGGAGAGTTCCAAATGTGTGTGGGTAGAATATATATCCCACGGGGGTAAAATTTAAAAAAGTTGATAAAATTTTTTTTTTGGACTTAGTCATTATTCCGGCGTTTATCAGACTTTCAGGTAGGGCAAATGTCAGTAAGCTTTCCGATTTCAGTTCCAGAGCGATTCGCCCAATGAGTCCTTGATATTTAGTCATTTTCAGCCAATATTTTGGATTTTTGAAAATTTCACTTTTTTGTGAAAATATCCACTAAATGAGGGAATAATATGTGTGAGGGTACCCCAGGAGAGTTCCAAATGTGTGTGAGTAGAATATATATCCCACGGGGGTAAGACTGAAAAAAGTTGAACACATTTTTTTTTTTTTGGACTTATTCATTTTTCTGGCGTTTATGAGACTTTCAGATAGGGGAAATGTAAGTGAGCATTCCGATTTCAGTTCCATAGCGATTCGCCCAATGAGTCCTTGACATTTAGTCGTTTTCAGCCAATATTTTGGAATTTTGAAAATTTCACTTTTTTGTGGAAATATCCACTAAATGAGGGAATAATATGTGTGAGGGTACCCCAGGAGAGTTCCAAATGTGTGTGGATAGAATATATATCCCACGGTAGTAAAATTGAAAAAAGTTGAACAAATTTTTTTTTTGGGCTTAGTCATTTTTCTGGCATTTATGAGACTTTCAGATAGGGGAAATGTAAGTGAGCATTCCGATTTCAGTTCCATAGCGATTCGCCCAATGAGTCGGTGATATTTAGTCGAGTTCAGCCAATATTTTGGAATTTTGAAAATTTCACTTTTTTGTGAAAATATCCACTAAATGAGGGAATAATATGTGTGAGGGTACCCCAGGAGAGTTCCAAATGTGTGTGGGTAGAATATATATCCAACGGGGGTAAAACTGAAAAAAGTTGAACACATTTTTTTTTTCTTGGACTTATTCATTTTTCTGGCGTTTATGAGACTTTCAGATAGGGGAAATGTAAGTGAGCATTCCGATTTCAGTTCCATAGCGATTCGCCCAATGAGTCGGTGATATTTAGTCGATTTCAGCCAATATTTTGGAATTTTGAAAATTTCACTTTTTTGTGAAAATATCCACTAAATGAGGAAATAATATGTGTGCGGGTACCCCAGGAGAGTTCCAAATGTGTGTGGGTAGAATATATATCCCACGGGGGTAAAATTTAAAAAAGTTGATAAAATTTTTTTTTTGGACTTAGTCATTATTCCGTCGTTTATCAGACTTTCAGGTAGGGCAAATGTCAGTAAGCTTTCCGATTTCAGTTCCAGAGCGATTCGCCCAATTAGTCCTTGATATTTAGTCGTTTTCAGCCAATATTTTGGATTTTTGAAAATTTCACTTTTTTGTGAAAATATCCACTAAATGAGGGAATAATATGTGTGAGGGTACCCCAGGAGAGTTCCAAATGTGTGTGGGTAGAATATATATCCCACTGGGGTAAAACTGAAAAAAGTTGAACACATTTTTTTTTTGGACTTAGTCATTTTTCTGGCGTTTATGAGACTTTCAGATAGGGGAAATGTCAGTGAGCATTCCGATTTCAGTTCCATAGCGATTCGCCCAATGAGTCCTTGATATATAGTCGTTTTCAGCCAATATTTTGGAATTTTGAAAATTTCACTTTTTTGTGGAAATATCCACTAAATGAGGGAATAATATGTGTGAGGGTACACCAGGAGAGTTCCAAATGTGTGTGGGTAGAATATATATCCCACTGGGGTAAAACTGAAAAAAGTTGAACAAATTTTTTTTTTGGGCTTAGTCATTTTTCTGGCGTTTATGAGACTTTCAGATAGGGGAAATGTAAGTGAGCATTCCGATTTCAGTTCCATAGCGATTCGCCCAATGAGTCGGTGATATTTAGTCGAGTTCAGCCAATATTTTGGAATTTTGAAAATTTCACTTTTTTAGGAAAATATCCACTAAATGAGGGAATAATATGTGTGAGGGTACCCCAGGAGAGTTCCAAATGTGTGTGGGTAGAATATATATCCCACGGGGGTAAAATTGAACAAAGTTGAAAAAAATTTTTTTTTTTACTTAGTCATTTTTCCGGCATTTATCAGACTTTCAGATAGGGCAAATGTAAGTGAGCTTTCCGATTTCAGTTCCAGAGCGATTCGCCCAATGAGTCCTTGATATTTAGTCGTTTTCAGCCAATATTTTGGATTTTTGAAAATTTCAATTTTTTTGTGAAAATATCCACTAAATGAGGGAATAATATGTGTGAGGGTACCCCAGGAGAGTTCCAAATGTGTGTGGGTAGAATATATATCCCACGGGGGTAAAATTGAAAAAAGTTGAACAAATTTTTTTTTTGGGCTTAGTCATTTTTCTGGCGTTTATGAGACTTTCAGATAGGGGAAATGTAAGTGAGCATTCCGATTTCAGTTCCATAGCGATTCGCCCAATGAGTCGGTGATATTTAGTCGAGTTCAGCCAATATTTTGGAATTTTGAAAATTTCACTTTTTTGTGAAAATATCCACTAAATGAGGGAATAATATGTGTGAGGGTACCCCAGGAGAGTTCCAAATGTGTGGGTAGAATATATATCCAACGGGGGTAAAACTGAAAAAAGTTGAACACATTTTTTTTTTCTTGGACTTATTCATTTTTCTGGCGTTTATGAGACTTTCAGATAGGGGAAATGTAAGTGAGCATTCCGATTTCAGTTCCATAGCGATTCGCCCAATGAGTCGGTGATATTTAGTCGATTTCAGCCAATATTTTGGAATTTTGAAAATTTCACTTTTTTGTGAAAATATCCACTAAATGAGGAAATAATATGTGTGCGGGTACCCCAGGAGAGTTCCAAATGTGTGTGGGTAGAATATATATCCCACGGGGGTAAAATTTAAAAAAGTTGATAAAATTTTTTTTTTGGACTTAGTCATTATTCCGGCGTTTATCAGACTTTCAGGTAGGGCAAATGTCAGTAAGCTTTCCGATTTCAGTTCCAGAGCGATTCGCCCAATTAGTCCTTGATATTTAGTCATTTTCAGCCAATATTTTGGATTTTTGAAAATTTCACTTTTTTGTGAAAATATCCACTAAATGAGGGAATAATATGTGTGAGGGTACCCCAGGAGAGTTCCAAATGTGTGTGGGTAGAATATATATCCCACTGGGGTAAAACTGAAAAAAGTTGAACACATTTTTTTTTTGGACTTAGTCATTTTTCTGGCGTTTATGAGACTTTCAGATAGGGGAAATGTCAGTGAGCACTCCGATTTCAGTTCCATAGCGATTCGCCCAATGAGTCCTTGATATATAGTCGTTTTCAGCCAATATTTTGGAATTTTGAAAATTTCACTTTTTTGTGGAAATATCCACTAAATGAGGGAATAATATGTGTGAGGGTACACCAGGAGAGTTCCAAATGTGTGTGGGTAGAATATATATCCCACGGGGGTAAAATTGAACAAAGTTGAAAAAAATTTTTTTTTTTACTTAGTCATTTTTCCGGCATTTATCAGACTTTCAGATAGGGCAAATGTAAGTGAGCTTTCCGATTTCAGTTCCAGAGCGATTCGCCCAATGAGTCCGTGATATTTAGTCGTTTTCAGCCAATATTTTGGATTTTTGAAAATTTCAATTTTTTGGTGAAAATATCCACTAAATGAGGGAATAATATGTGTGAGGGTACCCCAGGAGAGTTCCAAATGTGTGTGGGTAGAATATATATCCCACGGGGGTAAAATTGAAAAAAGTTGAACAAATTTTTTTTTTGGGCTTAGTCATTTTTCTGGCGTTTATGAGACTTTCAGATAGGGGAAATGTAAGTGAGCATTCCGATTTCAGTTCCATAGCGATTCGCCCAATGAGTCGGTGATATTTAGTCGAGTTCAGCCAATATTTTGGAATTTTGAAAATTTCACTTTTTTAGGAAAATATCCACTAAATGAGGGAATAATATGTGTGAGGGTACCCCAGGAGAGTTCCAAATGTGTGTGGGTAGAATATATATCCCACGGGGGTAAAATTGAACAAAGTTGAAAAAAATTTTTTTTTTTACTTAGTCATTTTTCCGGCATTTATCAGACTTTCAGATAGGGCAAATGTAAGTGAGCTTTCCGATTTCAGTTCCAGAGCGATTCGCCCAATGAGTCCTTGATATTTAGTCGTTTTCAGCCAATATTTTGGATTTTTGAAAATTTCAATTTTTTTGTGAAAATATCCACTAAATGAGGGAATAATATGTGTGAGGGTACCCCAGGAGAGTTCCAAATGTGTGTGGGTAGAATATATATCCCACGGGGGTAAAATTGAAAAAAGTTGAACAAATTTTTTTTTTGGGCTTAGTCATTTTTCTGGCGTTTATGAGACTTTCAGATAGGGGAAATGTAAGTGAGCATTCCGATTTCAGTTCCATAGCGATTCGCCCAATGAGTCGGTGATATTTAGTCGAGTTCAGCCAATATTTTGGAATTTTGAAAATTTCACTTTTTTGTGAAAATATCCACTAAATGAGGGAATAATATGTGTGAGGGTACCCCAGGAGAGTTCCAAATGTGTGTGAGTAGAATATATATCCCACGGGGGTAAAACTGAAAAAAGTTGAACACATTTTTTTTTTTTTGGACTTATTCATTTTTCTGGCGTTTATGAGACTTTCAGAAAGGGGAAATGTCAGTGAGCATTCCGATTTCAGTTCCATAGCGATTCGCCCAATGAGTCCTTGATATTTATTCGATTTCAGCCCATATTTTAGAATTTTGAAAATTTCACTTTTTTGTGAAAATATCCACTAAATGAGGGAATAATATGTGTGAGGGTACCCCAGGAGAGTTCCAAATGTGTGTGAGTAGAATATATATCCCACGGGGGTAAAATTTAAAAAAGTTGATACAATTTTTTTTTTGGACTTAGTCATTATTCCGGCGTTTATCAGACTTTCAGGTAGGGCAAATGTCAGTAAGCTTTCCGATTTCAGTTCCAGAGCGATTCGCCCAATGAGTCCTTGATATTTAGTCATTTTCAGCCAATATTTTGGATTTTTGAAAATTTCACTTTTTTGTGAAAATATCCACTAAATGAGGGAATAATATGTGTGAGGGTACCCCAGGAGAGTTCCAAATGTGTGTGAGTAGAATATATATCCCACGGGGGTAAAACTGAAAAAAGTTGAACACATTTTTTTTTTTTTGGACTTATTCATTTTTCTGGCGTTTATGAGACTTTCAGATAGGGGAAATGTCAGTGAGCATTCCGATTTCAGTTCCATAGCGATTCGCCCAATGAGTCCTTGATATATAGTCGTTTTCAGCCAATATTTTGGAATTTTGAAAATTTCACTTTTTTGTGGAAATATCCACTAAATGAGGGAATAATATGTGTGAGGGTACACCAGGAGAGTTCCAAATGTGTGTGGGTAGAATATATATCCCACGGGGGTAAAATTGAACAAAGTTGAAAAAAATTTTTTTTTTTACTTAGTCATTTTTCCGGCATTTATCAGACTTTCAGATAGGGCAAATGTAAGTGAGCTTTCCGATTTCAGTTCCAGAGCGATTCGCCCAATGAGTCCGTGATATTTAGTCGTTTTCAGCCAATATTTTGGATTTTTGAAAATTTCAATTTTTTTGTGAAAATATCCACTAAATGAGGGAATAATATGTGTGAGGGTACCCCAGGAGAGTTCCAAATGTGTGTGGGTAGAATATATATCCCACGGGGGTAAAATTGAAAAAAGTTGAACAAATTTTTTTTTTGGGCTTAGTCATTTTTCTGGCGTTTATGAGACTTTCAGATAGGGGAAATGTAAGTGAGCATTCCGATTTCAGTTCCATAGCGATTCGCCCAATGAGTCGGTGATATTTAGTCGAGTTCAGCCAATATTTTGGAATTTTGAAAATTTCACTTTTTTAGGAAAATATCCACTAAATGAGGGAATAATATGTGTGAGGGTACCCCAGGAGAGTTCCAAATGTGTGTGGGTAGAATATATATCCCACGGGGGTAAAATTGAACAAAGTTGAAAAAAATTTTTTTTTTTACTTAGTCATTTTTCCGGCATTTATCAGACTTTCAGATAGGGCAAATGTAAGTGAGCTTTCCGATTTCAGTTCCAGAGCGATTCGCCCAATGAGTCCTTGATATTTATTCGATTTCAGCCCATATTTTAGAATTTTGAAAATTTCACTTTTTTGTGAAAATATCCACTAAATGAGGGAATAATATGTGTGAGGGTACCCCAGGAGAGTTCCAAATGTGTGTGAGTAGAATATATATCCCACGGGGGTAAAATTTAAAAAAGTTGATACAATTTTTTTTTTGACTTAGTCATTATTCCGGCGTTTATCAGACTTTCAGGTAGGGCAAATGTCAGTAAGCTTTCCGATTTCAGTTCCAGAGCGATTCGCCCAATGAGTCCTTGATATTTAGTCATTTTCAGCCAATATTTTGGATTTTTGAAAATTTCACTTTTTTGTGAAAATATCCACTAAATGAGGGAATAATATGTGTGAGGGTACCCCAGGAGAGTTCCAAATGTGTGTGAGTAGAATATATATCCTACGGGGGTAAAACTGAAAAAAGTTGAACACATTTTTTTTTTTTTGGACTTATTCATTTTTCTGGCGTTTATGAGACTTTCAGATAGGGGAAATGTAAGTGAGCATTCCGATTTCAGTTCCATAGCGATTCGCCCAATGAGTCGGTGATATTTAGTCGATTTCAGCCAATATTTTGGAATTTTGAAAATTTCACTTTTTTGTGAAAATATCCACTAAATGAGGAAATAATATGTGTGAGGGTACCCAAGGAGAGGTCCAAATGTGTGTGGGTAGAATATATATCCCACGGGGGTAAAATTGAACAAAGTTGAAAAAAATTTTTTTTTTTACTTAGTCATTTTTCCGGCATTTATCAGACTTTCAGATAGGGCAAATGTAAGTGAGCTTTCCGATTTCAGTTCCAGAGCGATTCGCCCAATGAGTCCTTGATATTTAGTCGTTTTCAGCCAATATTTTGGATTTTTGAAAATTTCAATTTTTTTGTGAAAATATCCACTAAATGAGGGAATAATATTTGTGAGGGTACCCCAGGAGAGTTCCAAATGTGTGTGGGTATAATATATATCCCACGGGGGTAAAATTGAAAAAAGTTGAACAAATTTTTTTTTTGGGCTTAGTCATTTTTCTGGCGTTTATGAGACTTTCAGATAGGGGAAATGTAAGTGAGCATTCCGATTTCAGTTCCATAGCGATTCGCCCAATGAGTCGGTGATATTTAGTCGAGTTCAGCCAATATTTTGGAATTTTGAAAATTTCACTTTTTTGTGAAAATATCCACTAAATGAGGGAATAATATGTGTGAGGGTACCCCAGGAGAGTTCCAAATGTGTGTGGGTAGAATATATATCCCACGGAGGTAAAATTGAAAAAAGTTGAACAAATTTTTTTTTTGGACTTAGTAATTTTTCTGGCGTTTATGAGACTTTCAGATAGGGGAAATGTAAGTGAGCATTCCGATTTCAGTTCCATAGCGATTCGCCCAATGAGTCGGTGATATTTAGTCGATTTCAGCCAATATTTTGGAATTTTGAAAATTTCACTTTTTTGTGAAAATATCCACTAAATGAGGGAATAATATGTGTGAGGGTACCCCAGGAGAGTTCCAAATGTGTGTGGGTAGAATATATATCCCACTGGGGTAAAACTGAAAAAAGTTGAACACATTTTTTTTTTGGACTTAGTCATTTTTCTGGCGTTTATGAGACTTTCAGATAGGGGAAATGTCAGTGAGCATTCCGATTTCAGTTCCATAGCGATTCGCCCAATGAGTCCTTGATATTTAGTCGTTTTCAGCCAATATTTTGGAATTTTGAAAATTTTACTTTTTTGTGGAAATATCCACTAAATGAGGGAATAATATGTGTGAGGGTACCCCAGGAGAGTTCCAAATGTGTGTGGGTAGAATATATATCCCACGGGGGTAAAATTGAACAAAGTTGAAAAAAATTTTTTTTTTTACTTAGTCATTTTTCCGGCATTTATCAGACTTTCAGATAGGGCAAATGTAAGTGAGCTTTCCGATTTCAGTTCCAGAGCGATTCGCCCAATGAGTCCTTGATATTTAGTCGTTTTCAGCCAATATTTTGGATTTTTGAAAATTTCAATTTTTTGTGAAAATATCCACTAAATGAGGGAATAATATGTGTGAGGGTACCCCAGGAGAGTTCCAAATGTGTGTGGGTAGAATATATATCCCACGGGGGTAAAATTGAAAAAAGTTGAACAAATTTTTTTTTTGGGCTTAGTCATTTTTCTGGCGTTTATGAGACTTTCAGATAGGGGAAATGTAAGTGAGCATTCCGATTTCAGTTCCATAGCGATTCGCCCAATGAGTCGGTGATATTTAGTCGAGTTCAGCCAATATTTTGGAATTTTGAAAATTTCACTTTTTTGTGAAAATATCCACTAAATGAGGGAATAATATGTGTGAGGGTACCCCAGGAGAGTTCCAAATGTGTGTGAGTAGAATATATATCCCACGGGGGTAAAACTGAAAAAAGTTGAACACATTTTTTTTTTTTTGGACTTATTCATTTTTCTGGCGTTTATGAGACTTTCAGATAGGGGAAATGTAAGTGAGCATTCCGATTTCAGTTCCATAGCGATTCGCCCAATGAGTCCTTGATATTTAGTCGTTTTCAGCCAATATTTTGGAATTTTGAAAATTTTACTTTTTTGTGGAAATATCCACTAAATGAGGGAATAATATGTGTGAGGGTACCCCAGGAGAGTTCCAAATGTGTGTGGGTAGAATATATATCCCACGGGAGTAAAATTGAACAAAGTTGAAAAAAATTTTTTTTTTACTTAGTCATTTTTCCGGCATTTATCAGACTTTCAGATAGGGCAAATGTAAGTGAGCTTTCCGATTTCAGTTCCAGAGCGATTCGCCCAATGAGTCCTTGATATTTAGTCGTTTTCAGCCAATATTTTGGATTTTTGAAAATTTCACTTTTTTGTGAAAATATCCACTAAATGAGGGAATAATATGTGTCAGGGTACCCCAGGAGAGTTCCAAATGTGTGTGGGTAGAATATATATCCCACTGGGGTAAAACTGAAAAAAGTTGAACACATTTTTTTTTTGGACTTAGTCATTTTTCTGGCATTTATGAGACTTTCAGATAGGGGAAATGTCAGTGAGCATTCCGATTTCAGTTCCATAGCGATTCGCCCAATGAGTCCTTGATATTTAGTCGTTTTCAGCCAATATTTTGGAATTTTGAAAATTTTACTTTTTTGTGGAAATATCCACTAAATGAGGGAATAATATGTGTGAGGGTACCCCAGGAGAGTTCCAAATGTGTGTGGGTAGAATATATATCCCACGGGGGTAAAATTGAACAAAGTTGAAAAAAATTTTTTTTTTTACTTAGTCATTTTTCCGGCATTTATCAGACTTTCAGATAGGGCAAATGTAAGTGAGCTTTCCGATTTCAGTTCCAGAGCGATTCGCCCAATGAGTCCTTGATATTTAGTCGTTTTCAGCCAATATTTTGGATTTTTGAAAATTTCACTTTTTTGTGAAAATATCCACTAAATGAGGGAATAATATGTGTGAGGGTACCCCAGGAGAGTTCCAAATGTGTGTGAGTAGAATATATATCCCACGGGGGTAAAACTGAAAAAAGTTGAACACATTTTTTTTTTTTTGGACTTATTCATTTTTCTGGCGTTTATGAGACTTTCAGATAGGGGAAATGTAAGTGAGCATTCCGATTTCAGTTCCATAGCGATTCGCCCAATGAGTCGGTGATATTTAGTCGATTTCAGCCAATATTTTGGAATTTTGAAAATTTCACTTTTTTGTGAAAATATCCACTAAATGAGGAAATAATATGTGTGAGGGTACCCAAGGAGAGGTCCAAATGTGTGTGGGTAGAATATATATCCCACGGGGGTAAAATTGAACAAAGTTGAAAAAAATTTTTTTTTTTACTTAGTCATTTTTCCGGCATTTATCAGACTTTCAGATAGGGCAAATGTAAGTGAGCTTTCCGATTTCAGTTCCAGAGCGATTCGCCCAATGAGTCCTTGATATTTAGTCGTTTTCAGCCAATATTTTGGATTTTTGAAAATTTCAATTTTTTTGTGAAAATATCCACTAAATGAGGGAATAATATTTGTGAGGGTACCCCAGGAGAGTTCCAAATGTGTGTGGGTAGAATATATATCCCACGGGGGTAAAATTGAAAAAAGTTGAACAAATTTTTTTTTTGGGCTTAGTCATTTTTCTGGCGTTTATGAGACTTTCAGATAGGGGAAATGTAAGTGAGCATTCCGATTTCAGTTCCATAGCGATTCGCCCAATGAGTCGGTGATATTTAGTCGAGTTCAGCCAATATTTTGGAATTTTGAAAATTTAACTTTTTTGTGAAAATATCCACTAAATGAGGGAATAATATGTGTGAGGGTACCCCAGGAGAGTTCCAAATGTGTGTGGGTAGAATATATATCCCACTGGGGTAAAACTGAAAAAAGTTGAACACATTTTTTTTTTGGACTTAGTCATTTTTCTGGCGTTTATGAGACTTTCAGATAGGGGAAATGTCAGTGAGCATTCCGATTTCAGTTCCATAGCGATTCGCCCAATGAGTCCTTGATATTTAGTCGTTTTCAGCCAATATTTTGGAATTTTGAAAATTTTACTTTTTTGTGGAAATATCCACTAAATGAGGGAATAATATGTGTGAGGGTACCCCAGGAGAGTTCCAAATGTGTGTGGGTAGAATATATATCCCACGGAGGTAAAATTGAAAAAAGTTGAACAAATTTTTTTTTTGGACTTAGTAATTTTTCTGGCGTTTATGAGACTTTCAGATAGGGGAAATGTAAGTGAGCATTCCGATTTCAGTTCCATAGCGATTCGCCCAATGAGTCGGTGATATTTAGTCGAGTTCAGCCAATATTTTGGAATTTTGAAAATTTCACTTTTTTGTGAAAATATCCACTAAATGAGGGAATAATATGTGTGAGGGTACCCCAGGAGAGTTCCAAATGTGTGTGGGTAGAATATATATCCCACGGGGGTAAAACTGAAAAAAGTTGAACACATTTTTTTTTTGGGCTTAGTCATTTTTCTGGCGTTTATGAGACTTTCAGAAAGGGGAAATGTCAGTGAGCATTCCGATTTCAGTTCCATAGCGATTCGCGCAATGAGTCCTTGATATTTAGTCGTTTTCAGCCAATATTTTGGATTTTTGAAAGTTTCACTTTTTTGTGAAAATATCCACTAAATGAGGGAATAATATGTGTGAGGGCACCCCAGGAGAGTTCCAAATGTGTGTGGATAGAATATATATCCCACGGTGGTAAAATTGAAAAAAGTTTAACAAATTTTTTTTTTTTGACTTAGTCATTTTTCTGGCGATTACGAGACTTTCAGATAGGGGAAATGTAAGTGAGCATTCCGATTTCAGTTCCATAGCGATTCGCCCAATGAGTCGGTGATATTTAGTCGATTTCAGCCAATATTTTGGAATTTTGAAAATTTCACTTTTTTGTGAAAATATCCACTAAATGAGGGAATAATATGTGTGAGGGTACCCCAGGAGAGTTCCAAATGTGTGTGGGTAGAATATATATCCCACGGAGGTAAAATTGAAAAAAGTTGAACAAATTTTTTTTTTGGACTTAGTAATTTTTCTGGCGTTTATGAGACTTTCAGATAGGGGAAATGTAAGTGAGCATTCCGATTTCAGTTCCATAGCGATTCGCCCAATGAGTCGGTGATATTTAGTCGATTTCAGCCAATATTTTGGAATTTTAAAAATTTAACTTTTTTGTGAAAATATCCACTAAATGAGGGAATAATATGTGTGAGGGTACCCCAGGAGAGTTCCAAATGTGTGTGGGTAGAATATATATCCCACTGGGGTAAAACTGAAAAAAGTTGAACACATTTTTTTTTTGGACTTAGTCATTTTTCTGGCGTTTATGAGACTTTCAGATAGGGGAAATGTAAGTGAGCATTCCGATTTCAGTTCCATATCGATTCGCCCAATGAGTCCTTGATATTTAGTCGTTTTCAGCCAATATTTTGGAATTTTGAAAATTTTACTTTTTTGTGGAAATATCCACTAAATGAGGGAATAATATGTGTGAGGGTACCCCAGGAGAGTTCCAAATGTGTGTGGGTAGAATATATATCCCACGGGGGTAAAATTGAACAAAGTTGAAAAAAATGTTTTTTTTTACTTAGTCATTTTTCCGGCATTTATCAGACTTTCAGATAGGGCAAATGTAAGTGAGCTTTCCGATTTCAGTTCCAGAGCGATTCGCCCAATGAGTCCTTGATATTTAGTCGTTTTCAGCCAATATTTTGGATTTTTGAAAATTTCAATTTTTTTGTGAAAATATCCACTAAATGAGGGAATAATATGTGTGAGGGTACCCCAGGAGAGTTCCAAATGTGTGTGGGTAGAATATATATCCCACGGGGGTAAAATTGAAAAAAGTTGAACAAATTTTTTTTTTGGGCTTAGTCATTTTTCTGGCGTTTATGAGACTTTCAGATAGGGGAAATGTAAGTGAGCATTCCGATTTCAGTTCCATAGCGATTCGCCCAATGAGTCGGTGATATTTAGTCGAGTTCAGCCAATATTTTGGAATTTTGAAAATTTCACTTTTTTGTGAAAATATCCACTAAATGAGGGAATAATATGTGTGAGGGTACCCCAGGAGAGTTCCAAATGTGTGTGGGTAGAATATATATCCCACGGGGGTAAAACTGAAAAAAGTTGAACACATTTTTTTTTTGGGCTTAGTCATTTTTCTGGCGTTTATGAGACTTTCAGAAAGGGGAAATGTCAGTGAGCATTCCGATTTCAGTTCCATAGCGATTCGCGCAATGAATCCTTGATATTTAGTCGTTTTCAGCCAATATTTTGGATTTTTGAAAGTTTCACTTTTTTGTGAAAATATCCACTAAATGAGGGAATAATATGTGTGAGGGCACCCCAGGAGAGTTCCAAATGTGTGTGGGTAGAATATATATCCCACGGTGGTAAAATTGAAAAAAGTTTAACAAATTTTTTTTTTTGGACTTAGTCATTTTTCTGGCGTTTACGAGACTTTCAGATAGGGGAAATGTAAGTGAGCATTCCGATTTCAGTTCCATAGCGATTCGCCCAATGAGTCGGTGATATTTAGTCGATTTCAGCCAATATTTTGGAATTTTGAAAATTTAACTTTTTTGTGAAAATATCCACTAAATGAGGGAATAATATGTGTGAGGGTACCCCAGGAGAGTTCCAAATGTGTGTGGGTAGAATATATATCCCACTGGGGTAAAACTGAAAAAAGTTGAACACATTTTTTTTTTGGACTTAGTCATTTTTCTGGCGTTTATGAGACTTTCAGATAGGGGAAATGTAAGTGAGCATTCCGATTTCAGTTCCATATCGATTCGCCCAATGAGTCCTTGATATTTAGTCGTTTTCAGCCAATATTTTGGAATTTTGAAAATTTTACTTTTTTGTGGAAATATCCACTAAATGAGGGAATAATATGTGTGAGGGTACCCCAGGAGAGTTCCAAATGTGTGTGGGTAGAATATGTATCCCACGGGGGTAAAATTGAACAAAGTTGAAAAAAATGTTTTTTTTTACTTAGTCATTTTTCCGGCATTTATCAGACTTTCAGATAGGGCAAATGTAAGTGAGCTTTCCGATTTCAGTTCCAGAGCGATTCGCCCAATGAGTCCTTGATATTTAGTCGTTTTCAGCCAATATTTTGGATTTTTGAAAATTTCAATTTTTTTGTGAAAATATCCACTAAATGAGGGAATAATATGTGTGAGGGTACCCCAGGAGAGTTCCAAATGTGTGTGGGTAGAATATATATCCCACGGGGGTAAAATTGAAAAAAGTTGAACAAATTTTTTTTTTGGGCTTAGTCATTTTTCTGGCGTTTATGAGACTTTCAGATAGGGGAAATGTAAGTGAGCATTCCGATTTCAGTTCCATAGCAATTCGCCCAATGAGTCGGTGATATTTAGTCGAGTTCAGCCAATATTTTGGAATTTTGAAAATTTCACTTTTTTGTGAAAATATCCACTAAATGAGGGAATAATATGTGTGAGGGTACCCCAGGAGAGTTCCAAATGTGTGTGGGTAGAATATATATCCCACGGGGGTAAAACTGAAAAAAGTTGAACACATTTTTTTTTTGGGCTTAGTCATTTTTCTGGCGTTTATGAGACTTTCAGAAAGGGGAAATGTCAGTGAGCATTCCGATTTCAGTTCCATAGCGATTCGCCAATGGAGTCGGTGATATTTAGTCGATTTCAGCCAATATTTTGGAATTTTGAAAATTTCACTTTTTTGTGAAAATATCCAATAAATGAGGGAATAATATGTGTGAGGGTACCCCAGGAGAGTTCCAAATGTGTGTGGGTAGAATATATATCCCACGGAGGTAAAATTGAAAAAAGTTGAACAAATTTTTTTTTTGGACTTAGTAATTTTTCTGGCGTTTATGAGACTTTCAGATAGGGGAAATGTAAGTGAGCATTCCGATTTCAGTTCCATATCGATTCGCCCAATGAGTCGGTGATATTTAGTCGATTTCAGCCAATATTTTGGAATTTTGAAAATTTCACTTTTTTGTGAAAATATCCACTAAATGAGGGAATAATATGTGTGAGGGTACCCCAGGAGAGTTCCAAATGTGTGTGGGTAGAATATATATCCCACGGGGGTAAAATTTAAAAAAGTTTAAAAAATTTTTTTTTTTGGACTTAAGTCATTTTTCCGGCGTTTATCAGACTTTCAGGTAGGGCAAATGTCAGTGAGCTTTCCGATTTCAGTTCCAGAGCGATTCGCCCAATGATTCCTTGATATTTAGTCGTTTTCAGCCAATATTTTGGATTTTTGAAAATTTTACTTTTTTGTGAAAATAGCCACTAAATGAGGGAATAATATGTGTGAGGGTACCCCAGGAGAGTTCCAAATGTGTTTGGGTAGAATATATATCCCACAGGGGTAAAATTGAAAAAAGTTGAACAAATTTTTTTTTTTGGACTTAAGTCATTTTTCTGGCGTTTATGAGACTTTCAGATAGGGGAAATGTAAGTGAGCATTCCGATTTCAGTTCCATAGCAATTCGCCCAATGAGTCGGTGATATTTAGTCGATTTCAGCCAATATTTTGGAATTTTGAAAATTTCACTTTTTTGTGAAAATATCCACTTAATGAGGAAATAATATGTGTGAGGGTACCCCAGGAGAGTTCCAAATGTGTGTGGGTAGAATATATATCCCACGGGGGTAAAATTGAAAAAAGTTGAAAAATTTTTTTATTTGGACTTAGTTATTTTTCCGGCGTTTATCAGACTTTCAGGTAGGGCAAATGTCAGTGAGCTTTCCGATTTCAGTTCCAGAGCGATTCGCCCAATGAGTCCTTGATATTTAGTCGTTTTCAGCCAATATTTTGGATTTTTGAAAATTTCACTTTTTTGTGAAAATATCCACTAAATCAGGGAATATGTGTGAGGGTACCCCAGGAGAGTTCCAAATGTGTGTGGGTAGAATATATATCCCACGGGGGTAAAATTGAAAAAAGTTGAACAAATTTTTTTTTTGGGCATAGTCATTTTTCTGGCGTTTATGAGACTTTCAGATAGGGGAAATGTAATTGAGCATTCCGATTTCAGTTCCATAGCGATTCGCCCAATGAGTCGGTGATATTTAGTCGAGTTCAGCCAATATTTTGGAATTTTGAAAATTTCACTTTTTTGTGAAAATATCCACTAAATGAGGGAATAATATGTGTGAGGGTACCCCAGGAGAGTTCCAAATGTGTGTGGGTAGAATATATATCCCACGGGGGTAAAACTGAAAAAAGTTGAACACATTTTTTTTTTTTGGACTTATTCATTTTTCTGGCGTTTATGAGACTTTCAGATAGGGGAAATGTAAGTGAGCATTCCGATTTCAGTTCCATAGCGATTCACCCAATGAGTCGGTGATATTTAGTCGATTTCAGCCAATATTTTGGAATTTTGAAAATTTCACTTTTTTGTGAAAATATCCACTAAATGAGGAAATAATATGTGTGAGGGTACCCCAGGAGAGTTCCAAATGTGTGTGGGTAGAATATATATCCCACGGGGGTAAAATTTAAAAAAGTTGATAAAATTTTTTTTTTGGACTTAGTCTTTATTCCGGCGTTTATCAGACTTTCAGGTAGGGCAAATGTCAGTAAGCTTTCCGATTTCAGTTCCAGAGCGATTTGCCCAATGAGTCCTTGATATTTAGTCATTTTCAGCCAATATTTTGGATTTTTGAAAATTTCACTTTTTTGTGAAAATATCCACTAAATGAGGGAATAATATGTGTGAGGGTACCCCAGGAGAGTTCCAAATGTGTGTGGGTAGAATATATATCCCACAGGGGTAAAATTGAAAAAAGTTGAACAAATTTTTTTTTTTGGACTTAGTCATTTTTCTGGCGTTTATGAGACTTTCAGTTTAGGGAAATGTAAGTGAGCATTCCGATTTCAGTTCCATAGCGATTCGCCCAATGAGTCAGTGATATTTAGTCGATTTCAGCCAATATTTTGGAATTTTGAAAATTTCACTTTTTTGTGAAAATATCCACTAAATGAGGGAATAATATGTGTGAGGGTACCCCAGGAGAGTTCCAAATGTGTGTGTGTAGAATATATATCCCACGGGGGTAAAATTGAAAAAAGTTGAACAAATTTTTTTTTTTGGACTTAGTCATTTTTCTGGCGTTTATGAGACTTTCAGATAGGGGAAATGTAAGTGAGCATTCCGATTTCAGTTCCATAGCGATTCGCCCTATGAGTCGGTGATATTTAGTCGATTTCAGCCAATATTTTGGAATTTTGAAAATTTCACTTTTTTGTGAAAATATCCACTAAATGAGGGAATAATATGTGTGAGGGTACCCCAGGAGAGTTCCAAATGTGTGAGGGTAGAATATATATCCCACGGGGGTAAAATTGAAAAAAGTTGAACAAATTTTTTTTTTTTTGGACTTAGTCATTTTTCTGGCGTTTATGAGACTTTCAGATAGGGGAAATGTAAGTGAGCATTCCGATTTCAGTTCCATAGCGATTCGCCCAATGAGTCGGTGATATTTGGTCGATTTCAGCCAATATTTTGGAATTTTGAAAATTTCACTTTTTTGTGAAAATATCCACTAAATGAGGGAACAATATGTGTGAGGGTACCCCAGGAGAGTTCCAAATGTGTGTGGGTAGAATATATATCCCACGGGGGTAAAACTGAAAAAAGTTGAACACATTTTTTTTTTGGGCTTAGTCATTTTTCTGGCGTTTATGAGACTTTCAGAAAGGGGAAATGTCAGTGAGCATTCCGATTTCAGTTCCATAGCGATTCGCCAATGGAGTCGGTGATATTTAGTCGATTTCAGCCAATATTTTGGAATTTTGAAAATTTCACTTTTTTGTGAAAATATCCAATAAATGAGGGAATAATATGTGTGAGGGTACCCCAGGAGAGTTCCAAATGTGTGTGGGTAGAATATATATCCCACGGGGGTAAAATTTAAAAAAGTTTAAAAAATTTTTTTTTTTGGACTTAAGTCATTTTTCCGGCGTTTATCAGACTTTCAGGTAGGGCAAATGTCAGTGAGCTTTCCGGTTTCAGTTCAAGAGCGATTCGCCCAATGATTCCTTGATATTTAGTCGTTTTCAGCCAATATTTTGGATTTTTGAAAATTTTACTTTTTTGTGAAAATAGCCACTAAATGAGGGAATAATATGTGTGAGGGTACCCCAGGAGAGTTCCAAATGTGTTTGGGTAGAATATATATCCCACAGGGGTAAAATTGAAAAAAGTTGAACAAATTTTTTTTTTTGGACTTAAGTCATTTTTCTGGCGTTTATGAGACTTTCAGATAGGGGAAATGTAAGTGAGCATTCCGATTTCAGTTCCATAGCAATTCGCCCAATGAGTCGGTGATATTTAGTCGATTTCAGCCAATATTTTGGAATTTTGAAAATTTCACTTTTTTGTGCAAATATCCACTTAATGAGGAAATAATATGTGTGAGGGTACCCCAGGAGAGTTCCAAATGTGTGTGGGTAGAATATATATCCCACGCGGGTAAAATTGAAAAAAGTTGAAAAATTTTTTTATTTGGACTTAGTTATTTTTCCGGCGTTTATCAGACTTTCAGGTAGGGCAAATGTCAGTGAGCTTTCCGATTTCAGTTCCAGAGCGATTCGCCCAATGAGTCCTTGATATTTAGTCGTTTTCAGCCAATATTTTGGATTTTTGAAAATTTCACTTTTTTGTGAAAATATCCACTAAATGAGGGAATATGTGTGAGGGTACCCCAGGAGAGTTCCAAATGTGTGTGGGTAGAATATATATCCCACGGGGGTAAAATTGAAAAAAGTTGAACAAATTTTTTTTTTGAGCATAGTCATTTTTCTGGCGTTTATGAGACTTTCAGATAGGGGAAATGTAATTGAGCATTCCGATTTCAGTTCCATAGCGATTCGCCCAATGAGTCGGTGATATTTAGTCGAGTTCAGCCAATATTTTGGAATTTTGAAAATTTCACTTTTTTGTGAAAATATCCACTAAATGAGGGAATAATATGTGTGAGGGTACCCCAGGAGAGTTCCAAATGTGTGTGGGTAGAATATATATCCCACGGGGGTAAAACTGAAAAAAGTTGAACACATTTTTTTTTTTTGGACTTATTCATTTTTCTGGCGTTTATGAGACTTTCAGATAGGGGAAATGTAAGTGAGTATTCCGATTTCAGTTCCATAGCGATTCACCCAATGAGTCGGTGATATTTAGTCGATTTCAGCCAATATTTTGGAATTTTGAAAATTTCACTTTTTTGTGAAAATATCCACTAAATGAGGAAATAATATGTGTGAGGGTACCCCAGGAGAGTTCCAAATGTGTGTGGGTAGAATATATATCCCACGGGGGTAAAATTTAAAAAAGTTGATTAAATTTTTTTTTTGGACTTAGTCTTTATTCCGGCGTTTATCAGACTTTCAGGTAGGGCAAATGTCAGTAATCTTTCCGATTTCAGTTCCAGAGCGATTTGCCCAATGAGTCCTTGATATTTAGTCATTTTCAGCCAATATTTTGGATTTTTGAAAATTTCACTTTTTTGTGAAAATATCCACTAAATGAGGGAATAATATGTGTGAGGGTACCCCAGGAGAGTTCCAAATGTGTGTGGGTAGAATATATATCCCACAGGGGTAAAATTGAAAAAAGTTGAACAAATTTTTTTTTTTGGACTTAGTCATTTTTCTGGCGTTTATGAGACTTTCAGTTTAGGGAAATGTAAGTGAGCATTCCGATTTCAGTTCCATAGCGATTCGCCCAATGAGTCAGTGATATTTAGTCGATTTCAGCCAATATTTTGGAATTTTGAAAATTTCACTTTTTTGTGAAAATATCCACTAAATGAGGGAATAATATGTGTGAGGGTACCCCAGGAGAGTTCCAAATGTGTGTGTGTAGAATATATATCCCACGGGGGTAAAATTGAAAAAAGTTGAACAAATTTTTTTTTTTGGACTTAGTCATTTTTCTGGCGTTTATGAGACTTTCAGATAGGGGAAATGTAAGTGTGCATTCCGATTTCAGTTCCATAGCGATTCGCCCTATGAGTCGGTGATATTTAGTCGATTTCAGCCAATATTTTGGAATTTTGAAAATTTCACTTTTTTGTGAAAATATCCACTAAATGAGGGAATAATATGTGTGAGGGTACCCCAGGAGAGTTCCAAATGTGTGAGGGTAGAATATATATCCCACGGGGGTAAAATTGAAAAAAGTTGAACAATTTTTTTTTTTTTTGGACTTAGTCATTTTTCTGGCGTTTATGAGACTTTCAGATAGGGGAAATGTAAGTAGGCATTCCGATTTCAGTTCCATAGCGATTCGCCCAATGAGTCGGTGATATTTAGTCGATTTCAGCCAATATTTTGGAATTTTGAAAATTTCACTTTTTTGTGAAAATATCCACTAAATGAGGGAATAATATGTGTGAGGGTACCCCAGGAGAGTTCCAAATGTGTGTGGGTAGACTATATATCCCAAGGGGGTAAAATTGAACAAAGTTGAAAAAAATTTTTTTTTTACTTAGTCATTTTTCCGGCATTTATCAGACTTTCAGATAGGGCAAATGTAAGTGAGCTTTCCGATTTCAGTTCCAGAGCGATTCGCCCAATGAGTCCTTGATATTTAGTCGTTTTCAGCCAATATTTTGGATTTTTGAAAATTTCAATTTTTTTGTGAAAATATCCACTAAATGAGGGAATAATATGTGTGAGGGTACCCCAGGAGAGTTCCAAATGTGTGTGGGTAGAATATATATCCCACGGGGGTAAAATTGAAAAAAGTTGAACAAATTTTTTTTTTGGGCATAGTCATTTTTCTGGCGTTTATGAGACTTTCAGATAGGGGAAATGTAATTGAGCATTCCGATTTCAGTTCCATAGCGATTCGCCCAATGAGTCGGTGATATTTAGTCGAGTTCAGCCAATATTTTGGAATTTTGAAAATTTCACTTTTTTGTGAAAATATCCACTAAATGAGGGAATAATATGTGTGAGGGTACCCCAGGAGAGTTCCAAATGTGTGTGGGTAGAATATATATCCCACGGGGGTAAAACTGAAAAAAGTTGAACACATTTTTTTTTTTTGGACTTATTCATTTTTCTGGCGTTTATGAGACTTTCAGATAGGGGAAATGTAAGTGAGCATTCCGATTTCAGTTCCATAGCGATTCGCCCAATGAGTCGGTGATATTTAGTCGATTTCAGACAATATTTTGGAATTTTGAAAATTTCACTTTTTTGTGAAAATATCCACTAAATGAGGAAATAATATGTGTGAGGGTACCCCAGGAGAGTTCCAAATGTGTGTGGGTAGAATATATATCCCACGGGGGTAAAATTTAAAAAAGTTGATAAAAAATTTTTTTTGGACTTAGTCTTTATTCCGGCGTTTATCAGACTTTCAGGTTGGGCAAATGTCAGTAAGCTTTCCGATTTCAGTTCCAGAGCGATTCGCCCAATGAGTCCTTGATATTTAGTCATTTTCAGCCAATATGTTGGAATTTTGAAAATTTCACTTTTTTGTGAAAATATCCACTAAATGAGGGAATAATATATGTGAGGGTACCCCAGGAGAGTTCCAAATGTGTGTGGGTAGAATATATATCCCACGGGGGTAAAATTGAAAAAAGTTGAACAAATTTTTTTTTTTTTGGACTTAGTCATTTTTCTGGCGTTTATGAGACTTTCAGATAGGGGAAATGTAAGTGAGCATTCCGATTTCAGTTCCATAGCGATTCGCCCAATGAGTCGGTGATATTTAGTCGATTTCAGCCAATATTTTGGAATTTTGAAAATTTCACTTTTTTGTGAAAATATCCACTAAATGAGGGAATAATATGTGTGAGGGTACCCCAGGAGAGTTCCAAATGTGTGTGGGTAGAATATAAATCCCACTGGGGTAAAACTGAAAAAAGTTGAACACATTTTTTTTTTGGACTTAGTCATTTTTCTGGCGTTTATGAGACTTTCAGATAGGGGAAATGTCAGTGAGCATTCCGATTTCAGTTCCATAGCGATTCGCCCAATGAGTCCTTGATATTTAGTCGTTTTCAGCCAATATTTTGGAATTTTGAAAATTTTACTTTTTTGTGGAAATATCCACTAAATGAGGGAATAATATGTGTGAGCGTACCCCAGGAGAGTTCCAAATGTGTGTGGGTAGAATATATATCCCACGGGGGTAAAATTGAACAAAGTTGAAAAAATTTTTTTTTTTTACTTAGTCATTTTTCCGGCATTTATCAGACTTTCAGATAGGGCAAATGTAAGTGAGCTTTCCGATTTCAGTTCCAGAGCGATTCGCCCAATGAGTCCTTGATATTTAGTCGTTTTCAGCCAATATTTTGGATTTTTGAAAATTTCAATTTTTTTGTGAAAATATCCACTAAATGAGGGAATAATATGTGTGAGGGTACCCCAGGAGAGTTCCAAATGTGTGTGGGTAGAATATATATCCCACGGGGGTAAAATTGAAAAAAGTTGAACAAATTTTTTTTTTGGGCTTAGTCATTTTTCTGTCGTTTATGAGACTTTCAGATAGGGGAAATGTAAGTGAGCATTCCGATTTCAGTTCCATAGCGATTCGCCCAATGAGTCGGTGATATTTAGTCGAGTTCAGCCAATATTTTGGAATTTTGAAAATTTCACTTTTTTGTGAAAATATACACTAAATGAGGGAATAATATGTGTGAGGGTACCCCAGGAGAGTTCCAAATGTGTGTGGGTAGAATATATATCCCACGGGGGTAAAACTGAAAAAAGTTGAACACATTTTTTTTTTGGGCTTAGTCATTTTTCTGGCGTTTATGAGACTTTCAGAAAGGGGAAATGTCAGTGAGCTTTCCGATTGCAGTTCCAGAGCGATTCGCCCAATGATTACTTGATATTTAGTCATTTTCAGCCAATATTTTGGATTTTTGAAAATTTCACTTTTTTGTGAAAATAGCCACTAAATGAGGGAATAATATGTGTGAGGGTACCCCAGGAGAGTTCCAAATGTGTGTGGGTAGAATATATATCCCACGGGGGTAAAATTGAAAAAAGTTGAACAAATTTTTTTTTTTTTGGACTTAGTCATTTTTCTGGCGTTTATGAGACTTTCAGATAGGGGAAATGTCAGTGAGCATTCCGATATCAGTTCCATAGCGATTCGCCCAATGAGTCGGTGATATTTAGTCGAGTTCAGCCAATATTTTGGAATTTTGAAAATTTCACTTTTTTGTGAAAATATCCACTAAATGAGGAAATAATATGTGTGAGGGTACCCCAGGAGAGTTCCAAATGTGTGTTGGTAGAATATATATCCCACTGGGGTAAAACTGAAAAAAGTTGAACACATTTTTTTTTTTTTGGACTTAGTCATTTTTCTGGCGTTTATGAGACTTTCAGATAGGGGAAATGTCAGTGAGCATTCCGATTTCAGTTCCATAGCGATTCGCCAAATGAGTCCTTGATATTTAGTTGTTTTCAGCCAATATTTTGGAATTTTGAAAATTTTACTTTTTTGTGGAAATATCCACTAAATGAGGGAATAATATGTGTGAGGGTACCCCAGGAGAGTTCCAAATGTGTGTGGGTAGAAT
The DNA here is from genome assembly GCF_046119375.1 of Phyllobates terribilis. Taxonomy (NCBI): domain Eukaryota; kingdom Metazoa; phylum Chordata; class Amphibia; order Anura; family Dendrobatidae; genus Phyllobates; species Phyllobates terribilis. The sequence goes on along the minus strand of NW_027362805.1, from coordinate 7,044,905 downwards.
ATATATCCCACGGGGGTAAAATTGAACAAAGTTGAAAAAAATTTTTTTTTTTACTTAGTCATTTTTCCGGCATTTATCAGACTTTCAGATAGGGCAAATGTAAGTGAGCTTTCCGATTTCAGTTCCAGAGCGATTCGCCCAATGAGTCCTTGATATTTAGTCGTTTTCAGCCAATATTTTGGATTTTTGAAAATTTCAATTTTTTTGTGAAAATATCCACTAAATGAGGGAATAATATGTGTGAGGGTACCCCAGGAGAGTTCCAAATGTGTGTGGGTAGAATATATATCCCACGGGGGTAAAATTGAAAAAAGTTGAACAAATTTTTTTTTTGGGCTTAGTCATTTTTCTGGCGTTTATGAGACTTTCAGATAGGGGAAATGTCAGTGAGTATTCCGATTTCAGTTCCATAGCGATTCGCCCAATGAGTCGGTGATATTTAGACGAGTTCAGCCAATATTTTGGAATTTTGAAAATTTCACTTTTTTGTGAAAATATACACTAAATGAGGGAATAATATGTGTGAGGGTACCCCAGGAGAGTTCCAAATGTGTGTGGGTAGAATATATATCCCACGGGGGTAAAACTGAAAAAAGTTGAACACATTTTTTTTTTGGGCTTAGTCATTTTTCTGGCGTTTATGAGACTTTCAGAAAGGGGAAATGTCAGTGAGCATTCCGATTTCAGTTCCATAGCGATTCGCCCAATGAGTTCTTGATATTTAGTCATTTATTTTCAGCCAATATTTTGGATTTTTGAAAGTTTCACTTTTTTGTGAAAATATCCACTAAATGAGGGAATAATATGTGTGAGGGTACCACAGGCGAGTTCCAAATGTGTGTGGGTAGAATATATATCCCACGGGGGTAAAATTGAAAAAAGTTGAACAAATTATTTTTTTTGGACTTAGTCATTTTTCTGGCGATTATGAGACTTTCAGATAGGGGAAATGTAAGTGAGCATTCCGATTTCAGTTCCATAGCGATTCGCCCAATGAGTCGGTGATATTTAGTCGATTTCAGCCAATATTTTGGAATTTTGAAAATTTCACTTTTTTGTGAAAATATCCACTAAATGAGGGAATAATATGTGTGAGGGTACCCCAGGAGAGTTCCAAATGTGTGTGGGTAGAATATATATCCCACGGGGGTAAAATTGAAAAAAGTTGAACAAATTTCTTTTTGGACTTAGTCCATTTTCTGGTGTTTATCAGACTTTCAGATAGGGCAAATGTCAGTGAGCTTTCCGATTTCAGTTCCAGAGCGATTCGCCCAATGAGTCCTTGATATTTAGTCGTTTTCAGCCAATATTTTGGATTTTTGAAAGTTTCACTTTTTTGTGAAAATATCCACTAAATGAGGGAATAATATGTGTGAGGGTACACCAGGAGAGTTCCAAATGTGTGTGGGTAGAATATATATCCCACGTGGGTAAAACTGAAAAAAGTTGAACACATTTTTTTTTTGGGCTTAGTCATTTTTCTGGCGTTTATGAGACTTTCAGAAAGGGGAAATGTCAGTGAGAATTCCGATTTCAGTTCCACAGCGATTCGCCCAATGAGTCGGTGATATTTAGTCGATTTCAGCCAATATTTTGGAATTTTGAAAATTTCACTTTTTTGTGAAAATATCCACTAAATGAGGGAATAATATGTGTGAGGGTACCCCAGGAGAGTTCCAAATGTGTGTGGGTAGAATATATATCCCACAGGGGTAAAATTGAAAAAAGTTTAAAAAATTTTTTTTTTGGACTTAAGTCATTTTTCCGGCGTTTATCAGACTTTCAGGTAGGGCAAATGTCAGTGAGCTTTCCGATTTCAGTTCCAGAGCGATTCGCCCAATGATTCCTTGATATTTAGTCGTTTTCAGCCAATATTTTGGATTTTTGAAAATTTCACTTTTTTGTGAAAATAGCCACTAAATGAGGGAATAATATGTGTGAGGGTACCCCAGAAGATTTCCAAATGTGTGTGGGTAGAATATATATCCCACAGGGGTAAAATTGAAAAAAGTTGAACAAATTATTTTTTTTGGACTTAGTCATTTTTCTGGCGTTTATGAGACTTTCAGATAGGGGAAATGTAAGTGAGCATTCCGATTTCAGTTCCATAGCAATTCGCCCAATGAGTCGGTGATATTTAGTCGATTTCAGCCAATATTTTGGAATTTTGAAAATTTCACTTTTTTGTGAAAATATCCACTAAATGAGGAAATAATATGTGTGAGGGTACCCCAGGAGAGTTCCAAATGTGTGTGGGTAAAATATATATCCCACGGGGGTAAAATTGAAAAAAGTTGAAAAAATTTTTTTTTTGGACTTAGTCATTTTTCCTTCGTTTATCAGACTTTCAGGTAGGGCAAATGTCAGTGAGCTTTCCGATTTCAGTTCCAGAGCGATTCGCCCAATGAGTCCTTGATATTTAGTCGTTTTCAGCCAATATTTTGGATTTTTGAAAGTTTCACTTTTTTGTGAAAATATCCACTAAATGAGGGAATAATATGTGTGAGGGTACACCAGGAGAGTTCCAAATGTGTGTGGGTAGAATATATATCCCACGGGGGTAAAATTGAAAAAAGTTGAACAAATTTTTTTTTTGGACTTAGTAATTTTTCTGGCGTTTATGAGACTTTCAGATAAGGGAAATGTAAGTGAGCATTCCGATTTCAGTTCCATATCGATTCGCCCAATGAGTCGGTGATATTTAGTCGATTTCAGCCAATATTTTGGAATTTTGAATATTTCACTTTTTTCTGAAAATATCCACTAAATGAGGGATTAATATGTGTGAGGGTACCCCAGGAGAGTCCCAAATGTGTGTGGGTAGAATATATATCCCACGGGGCTAAAATTGAAAAAAGTTTAACAAATATTTTTTTTTGGACTTAGTCATTTTTCTGGCGATTATGAGACTTTCAGATAGGGGAAATGTAAGTGAGCATTCCGATTTCAGTTCCAGAGCGATTCGCCCAATGAGTCGGTGATATTTAGTCGATTTCATCCAATATTTTAGAATTTTGAAAATTTCACTTTTTTGTGAAAATATCCACTAAATGAGGGAATAATATGTGTGAGGGTACCCCAGGAGAGTTCCAAATGTGTGTGGGTAGAATATATATCCCACGGGGGTAAAATTGAAAAAAGTTGAACAAATTTTTTTTTTGGACTTAGTGTTAGAACCTTGCTCTTAGGTTTTTTCCTTTGCTGGTCACATGACCTTGTTGGCCTATTTAATCCTGCTCCGCCCTTCTGGCTTTGCTGGACTTCATTGTATATCTACTTTCTAGCTAGCCTGTGCTCTCTGTCTTGCTCTGTTAGATTGCTTGGTCTACGGACCTCTATGTTCTATATATTTTGTTTGTTCGTCTGTCTGCTACTATTTCTGTTAGGAGGTGTCCCATATTCCTCTCAGTCCTTAGTACTTGTAGGGATTCCTTCCCCACATCTATAGGTCTCCGTACAGACTAGCTTAGGACTTTAGCAGGTCTGATCGCAGGATCAGGTTCCCTGTTACATCGTAGGGATTAAGCTGAGTTCTATTGCAGGGACAGATCTCCTCTCTTTCCTTAGCTCTGGTAGCAGAACATAACAGTAAGTCCAGCCTGCAAATTCTCTAAGGAAAGATTTTTCTGTTCCATCATGGTGTCGGTTCAGGATTTTGCTCATCGCCTGCAGGGACTCTCTCTGGAGGTGGCCGAGCTCCGTCAGCACGTGAGTAACTATCCTGGAGCACATTTCTTGGAGCCTAAGGTATGTTTGCCGGATTTATTTTTTGGTGAACACCGAAAAATTTTTTCATTTAAAAATGCTTGCTTATTGTATTTTCGTTTGAGACCCAAGTCCTCTGGGGATGAATCCCAGCGCGTAGGGTTCATAATGTCACTTTTGCGCAAAGAGCCTCAGGAGTGGGCCTTTTCTTTGCAACCTAGTGATACATGCTTCAGATCAGTGAATAGTTTTTTTTCTGCTTTGGGCCTATTATATGATGATCCTGACCGTGTCGCATCAGCTGAGACTGAGTTGAGACGTTTAAAACAAGGATCAGGTAATGTGGAAAAATATTGTACTCATTTCCGTCGGTGGTCTACTCAAACAGGGTGGAACGATTCTGCTCTGAAAAGTCTATTTCTTGCTGGGCTCAGTGAAAGGGTTAAAGACCTGCTAATTGCTTATCCTACACCTGAAGATTTGCAACATGCTATGCAATTAGCTATACGGGTGGATAGAAGACTGCGTGCAAGGGTTAATGAGAGCAAATCCTCTGCTATGTCAGTTTCTGGTTATGAGAATGTATGTACTAACAGTGGTGAACCGATGGAGATTGGATCAGTGGCACCTCGCTCTCAAGAAAAAGATCGTCGATTTTTTGAAGGCTTTTCCTATTGCGGAAAATCTGGTCATTTGATAAAAGCCTGTGAGCTTCGTATGAAGAAAGAAAAAAAAATGGTCAGTCACGCCCGTATTGCCTGTTTAAATTCCAAGGGTATATTTTTAGCTGCTTCCACGATTGCTCAGGAAAAAGTAATGGAATTTCGGGTGTTTGTTGATTGCGGGTCTACTCTGAATGTAATTGATGGGGGATACTTGGAAAGACTCAATTTAAAACCCGAACCTTTGTCATCCCCCATTGCTGTGGTTTCTGTGGATGGTTCCCCTTTGAAGAATATTACTCTCAAGGTCAGTGAATTTCCTCTCACTATTAATGGTGTTCACCATGAGAAATTGGATTTGGTAGTGTTGAATAACTTGCCTTCTCCAGTAATATTGGGATTGCCCTGGTTAAAATTTCACAATCCTGTACTGGATTGGTCTACCAGTGAAATTAAATCCTGGAGCCATAAATGTTATGACAAGTGTTGTAACGGGCGTATTGCAGCTTTGGATAGGGGAGAATTGCCTGTTCCTATTCAGGATTTTTGGAGAGTTTTTTCTGAGAAGGAATCGCAGGTTTTGCCTCCCCATAGAGACTATGATTGCTCTATTGAATTTGTCCCTGGAGCGACTCTTCCTAAAAGTCGTTTATTTAACCTTACTATTCCTGAGAGGAAGGCTTTGGAGGAATACATACAGACAAGTTTGGCCGCCGGTCACATTAGGCCCTCTAAGTCTCCTGTGGCGGTTGGATTTTTTTTTGTAAAAAAAAAGGACGGCGGTTTACGTCCTTGTCTGGATTTTCGTGAGATTAACAAAATTACTGTACGCAATCCTTACCCACTGCCATTGATTCCTGATCTGTTTAACCAGTTAATGGGGGCCAAGTGGTTCTCTAAAATTGACCTTAAGGGGGCATACAATCTGTTGCGCATGAAGGAGGGTGACGAATGGAAGACTGCTTTTAACACTCCTGTGGGTCATTTTGAGAATCTGGTTATGCCTTTTGGTCTTACCAATGCTCCTGCATTTTTTCAGAATCTTATTAATGACATCCTTGGGCCTTTGATCGGCAAAAATGTGGTTGTGTATTTGGATGACATTTTGATTTATTCGCCGGATCTGGAGTCTCATTGGCGGAGCGTACGTGAGGTATTACAGTTATTAATGGACAATTCGCTTTTTGCTAAGCTGGAGAAATGTGAATTCGCTGTACAGAGAATTAGTTTTTTGGGTTACATTATCTCCAGCGAAGGTTTTGAGATGGACCCGGTTACAGTTCAAGCTATACAGGAATGGCCTAGGCCTATTGGTTTGAAATCGATACAGAGATTTTTAGGTTTCGCCAATTATTACAGAAAATTCATAAAAAATTTTTCTAGTATGGTCAAACCTCTGACCGATCTCACCAGGAAAGGTGCTGATGCGGTTCAGTGGTCTGCTGAGGCCATTGAAGCTTTTGTGTATCTCAAGGATAGGTTCACCTCTGCTCCCATCCTTATGCAGCCTGATGTGACTAAGCCGTTTTTGGTTGAGGTTGATGCTTCCTCTGTGGGGGTTGGAGCAGTATTGTCTCAGGATAACGGGGATGGATTACATCCCTGTGCCTTTTTTTCAAAAAAAATTTCGGAGACTGAACTGAATTACGATATTGGTAATCGGGAATTATTGGCTATTAAGCTCGCATTTGAACACTGGCGCCACTTCTTGGAAGGTGCAGAATTTCCCGTTCAGGTTCTTACGGATCATAAAAATCTGATATATCTTGATGCTGCCAAGCGCCTGAATGCCCGTCAGGCTAGGTGGGCACTGTTTTTCTCGCGGTTTAATTTCTCCGTTACTTACATCCCTGGTACTAAGAATGTTAAGGTGGATGCCTTGTCTCGCAGTTTTTCTCCCATAGTTGGTGCTGAGAAAGAGGAGAACATTTTACAAGAAGGTGTTGTGATAGCTGCTTTAGACTCCGTTTTGGAAGATGAGATTCTTAAAGCACAGGAGAATGCCCCTTCTAACACTCCTCATGGGAGGTTGTTTGTGCCTGGGACCTTTAGGAGAGATTTGTTTGTTGAGTGTCACGAATCTCGGTTGGCAGGTCATCCCGGAATCTCTGAGACCAAGAGACTGGTGGGTCGCAGTTTTTGGTGGCCTGGATGGCAAAAGGAAGTCATTAAGTGGGTGCGCCAATGTACTATATGTGCTAGATCTAAGTCCTCACATACTCCTGCTGCGGGGTTGCTTTGTCCTTTGGAGGTCCCCAGTGCTCCTTGGAAACATTTGGCTATGGACTTTATAACTGACCTTCCCCCCTCTGAGGGTTTTACTGTCATCTGGGTGGTCGTGGACCTTTTTAGCAAGATGTGTCACTTGGTTCCCTTCGTCAAACTGCCCTGCGCTAAAACTCTCGCTAAGGCCTTTGTCAAGGAAATTGTCAGACTTCATGGCGTTCCTACTGACATTGTTTCTGATAGGGGTCCTCAGTTCGTGGCTCGTTTTTGGCGTGCCTTTTGTGACAGGTTGGGAATTCATTTGTCGTTTTCGTCCGGATATCATCCTGAATCTAATGGCCAGACAGAAAGGAAAAACCAGGATGTTGAGCAGTTCTTGCATTGTTTTGTGGCAGACAATCAAGAGGGGTGGTCTGAGTTTCTGCCACTTGCTGAATTTGCTCTGAACAATCATACATCTTCTTCTGCTGGTTGTTCGCCTTTTTTTTGTTGTTCTGGGAGACATTCGTCGTTTGGGTCGTTCTCCAAGTTGGGATCTGCCGTGCCTGAGGAGGAGAATTTTTCCGGTGATTTGGAGAGAGTTTGGACGGATGTGCGTGGTAATCTTCAGGAGGCCAACAGAAAATCTAAAGACTACTTTGATAGGAAACAACAGGAGGTTTTGTTCGCTGTTGGTGACATGGTTTGGTTGTCCTCTAGGAATCTGCGGTTGAGGATTCCTTCTAAGAAATTGGGTCCCAAGTTTGTAGGGCCCTTTAAGGTGCTTCAAGTTGTCAACCAATCTGCTGTTAGGTTGGAGGTTCCTACCTCCTGGAGAATTAATCCGGTATTTCATGTCTCTCTGTTAAAAAAAGCTGTTGTGTCAGATGGTGACACCTCTGCCTCTGTTCCTCCGGTGGTGGAGGACGGGGAATATGAAATTTCTCGCATCCTTGACTCTAGACGGTATAGAGGTAGTTTGCAGTATCTTGTGGCCTGGAAAGGTTTCGGACCCGAGGATAACTCTTGGGTGAGGTCAGATGATGTTTCCGCGTCCAGACTTATCAGAGCGTTTCACAGGAGATTTCCTGATAAGCCTGGTCCTAGGGGATCCGGAGGATCCTCTTAGAAGGGGGGGTACTGTTAGAACCTTGCTCTTAGGTTTTTTCCTTTGCTGGTCACATGACCTTGTTGGCCTATTTAATCCTGCTCCGCCCTTCTGGCTTTGCTGGACTTCATTGTATATCTACTTTCTAGCTAGCCTGTGCTCTGTGTCTTGCTCTGTTAGTTTGCTTGGTCTACGGACCTCTATGTTCTATATATTTTCTTTGTTCGTCTGTCTGCTACTATTTCTGTTAGGAGGTGTCCCATATTCCTCCCAGTCCTTAGTACTTGTAGGGATTCCATCCCCACATCTATAGGTCTCCGTACAGACTAGCTTAGGACTTTAGCAGGTCTGATCGCAGGATCAGGTTCCCTGTTACATCGTAGGGATTAAGCTGAGTTCTATTGCAGGGACAGATCTCCTCTCTTTCCTTAGCTCTGGTAGCAGAACATAACACTTAGTCATTATTCCGGCGTTTATCAGACTTTCAGGTAGGGCAAATGTCAGTAAGCTTTCCGATTTCAGTTCCAGAGCGATTCGCCCAATGAGTCGGTGATATTTAGTCGAGTTCAGCCAATATTTTGGAATTTTGAAAATTTCACTTTTTTGTGAAAATATCCACTAAATGAGGGAATAATATGTGTGAGGATACCCCAGGAGAGTTCCAAATGTGTGTGGGTAGAATATATATCCCACTGGGGTAAAACTGAAAAAAGTTGAACACATTTTTTTTTTGGGCTTAGTCATTTTTCTGGCGTTTATGAGACTTTCAGAAAGGGGAAATGTCAGTGAGCATTCCGATTTCAGTTCCATAGCGATTCTCCCAATGAGTCCTTGATATTTAGTCGTTTTCAGCCAATATTTTGGATTTTTGAAAATTTCACTTTTTTGTGAAAATATCCACTAAATGAGGGAATAATATGTGTGAGGGTACCCCAGGAGAGTTCCAAATGTGTGTGGGTAGAATATATATCCCACGGGGGTAAAATTGAAAAAAGTTGAACAAATTTTTTTTTTGGACTTAGTCATTTTTCTGGCGTTTATGAGACTTTCAGATAGGGGAAATGGAAGTGAGCATTCCGATTTCAGTTCCATAGCGATTCGCCCAATGAGTTGGTTGATATTTAGTCGATATCAGTCAATATTTTGGAATTTTGAAAATTTCAGTTTTTTGTGAAAATATCCACTAAATGAGGGAATAATATGTGTGAGGGTACCCCAGGAGAGTTCCAAATGTGTGTGGGTAGAATATATATCGCACAGGGGTAAAATAGAAAAAAGTTGAACAAATTTTTTTTTTTGGATTTAGTCATTTTTCCAGCGTTTATCAGGCTTTCAGATAGGGGAAATGTCAGTGAGCGTTCCGATTTCAGTTCCAGAGCGATTCTCCCAATGAGTCCATGATATTTCGTCGTTTTCAGGCAAATTTGTGGAATATTGAAAATTTCACTTTTTTGTGAAAATATACACTAAATGAGGGAATAATATGTGTGAGGGTACCCCAGGAGAGTTCCAAATGTGTGTGGGTAGAATATATATCCCAAGGGGGTAAAATTGAAAAAAGTTGAACACATTTTTTTTTTGGACTTAGTCATTTTTCTTTCGTTTATGAGACTTTCAGATAGGGGAAATGTCAGTGAGCATTCCGATTTCAGTTCCATAGCGATTCGCCCAATGAGTCGTTGATATTTAGTCGATTTCAGCCAATATTTTGGAATTTTGAAAATTTCACTTTTTTGTGAAAATATCCACTAAATGAGGGAATAATATGTGTGAGGTTACCCCAGGAGAGTTCCAAATGTGTGTGGGTAGAATATATATCCCACCGGGGTAAAATTGAAAAAAGTTGAACAAATTTGTTTTTTGGACTTAGTCCTTTTTCTGGAGTTTATCAGACTTTCAGATAGGGGAAATGTCAGTGAGCGTTCCGATTTCAGTTCCAGAGCGATTCGCCCAATGAGTCCTTGATATTTAGTCGTTTTCAGCCAATATTTTGAATTTTGAAAATTTCACTTTTTTGTGAAAATATCCACTAAATGAGGGAATAATATGTGTGAGGGTACCCCAGGAGAGTTCCAAATGTGTGTGGGTAGAATATATATCCCAAGGGGGTAAAATTGAAAAAAGTTGAACACATTTTTTTTTTGGACTTAGTCATTTTTCTGGCGTTTATGAGACTTTCAGATAGGGGAAATGTCAGTGAGCATTCCGATTTCAGTTCCATAGCGATTCGCCCAATGAGTCGTTGATATTTAGTCGATTTCAGCCAATATTTTGGAATTTTGAAAATTTCACTATTTTGTGAAAATATCCACTAAATGAGGGAATAATATGTGTGAGGGTACCCCAGGAGAGTTCCAAATGTGTGTGGGTAGAATATATATCCCACCGGGGTAAAATTGAAAAAAGTTGAACAAATTTGTTTTTTGGACTTAGTCCTTTTACTGGCGTTTATCAGACTTTCAGATAGGGCAAATGTAAGTGAGCTTTCCGATTTCAGTTCCAGAGCGATTCGCCCAATGAGTCCGTGATATTTAGTCGTTTTCAGCCAATATTTTGGATTTTTGAAAATTTCAATTTTTTTCTGAAAATATCCACTAAATGAGGGAATAATATGTGTGAGGGTACCCCAGGAGAGTTCCAAATGTGTGTGGGTAGAATATATATCGCACAGAGGTAAAATTGAAAAAAGTTGAACAAATTTTTTTTTTTGGATTTAGTCATTTTTCCAGCGTTTATCAGACTTTCAGATTGGGCAAATGTCAGTGAGCGTTCCGATTTCAGTTCCAGAGCGATTCGCCCAATGGGTCCTTGATATTTAGTCGTTTTCAGCCAATATTTTTGAATTTTGAAAATTTCACTTTTTTGTGAAAATATCCACTAAATGAGGGAATAATATGTGTGAGGCAACCCCAGAAGAGTTCCAAATGTGTGTGGGTAGAATATATATCCCACGGGGGTAGAATTGAAAATAGTTTAAAAAAAATTTTTTTTGGACTTAGTCATTTTTCCGGCGTTTATCAGACTTTCAGATAGGGGACATGTCAGTGAGCGTTCCGATTTCAGTTCCATAGCGATTCGCCCAATGAGTCCATGATATTTCGTCGTTTTCAGGCAAATTTGTGGAATATTGAAAATTTCACTTTTTTGTGAAAATATCCACTAAATGAGGGAATAATATGTGTGAGGGTACCCCAGGAGAGTTCCAAATGTGTGTGGGTAGAATATATATCCCAAGGGGGTAAAATTGAAAAAAGTTGAACACATTTTTTTTTTGGACTTAGTCATTTTTCTTTCGTTTATGAGACTTTCAGATAGGGGAAATGTCAGTGAGCATTCCGATTTCAGTTCCATAGCGATTCGCCCAATGAGTCGTTGATATTTAGTCGATTTCAGCCAATATTTTGGAATTTTGAAAATTTCACTTTTTTGTGAAAATATCCACTAAATGAGGGAATAATATGTGTGAGGTTACCCCAGGAGAGTTCCAAATGTGTGTGGGTAGAATATATATCCCACCGGGGTAAAATTGAAAAAAGTTGAACAAATTTGTTTTTTGGACTTAGTCCTTTTTCTGGCGTTTATCAGACTTTCAGATAGGGGAAATGTCAGTGAGCATTCCGATTTCAGTTCCATAGCGATTCGCACAATGAGTCCTTGATATTTAGTTGATTTCAGCCAATATTTTAGAATTTTGAAAATTTCACTTTTTTGTGAAAATATCCACTAAATGAGGGAATAATATGTGTGAGGGTACCCCAGGAGAGTTCCAAATGTGTGTGGGTAGAATATATATCCCACGGGGGTAAAATTGAAAAAAGTTGAACAAAATTTTTTTTTGGACTTAGTCATTTTTCTGGCGTTTATGAGACTTTCAGATAGGGGAAATGTCAGTGAGCATTCCGATTTCAGTTCCATAGCGATTCGCCCAATGAGTCGTTGATATTTAGTCGATTTCAGCCAATATTTTGGAATTTTGAAAATTTCACTTTTTTGTGAAAATATCCACTAAATGAGGGAATAATATGTGTGAGGTTACCCCAGGAGAGTTCCAAATGTGTGTGGGTAGAATATATATCCCACCGGGGTAAAATTGAAAAAAGTTGAACAAATTTGTTTTTTGGACTTAGTCCTTTTTCTGGCGTTTATCAGACTTTCAGATAGGGGAAATGTCAGTGAGCTTTCCGATTTCAGTTCCAGAGCCATTCGCCCAATGAGTCGTTGATATTTAGTCCATTTCAGCCAATGTTTTGGAATTTTGAAAATTTCACTTTTTTGTGAAAATATCCACTAAATGAGGGAATAATATGTGTGAGGGTACCCCAGGAGAGTTCCAAATGTGTGTGGGTAGAATATATATCCCACGGGGGTAAAATTGAAAAAAGTTGAAAAAAATTTTTTTTGGACTTAGTCATTTTTCCGCCGTTTATCAGACTTTCAGATAGGGGAAATGTTAGTGAGCATTCCGATTTCAGTTCCATAGCGATTCTCACAATGAGTCCTTGATATTTAGTCGATTTCAGCCAATATTTTGGAATTTTGAAAATTTCACTTTTTTGTGAAAATATCCACTAAATGAGGGAATAATATGTGTGAGGGTACCCCAGGAGAGTTCCAAATGTGTGTGGGTAGAATATATATCCCAAGGGGGTAAAATTGAAAAAAGTTGAACACATTTTTTTTTTGGACTTAATCATTTTTCTGGCGTTTATCAGACTTTCAGATAGGGGAAATGTCAGTGAGCATTCCGATTTCAGTTCCATAGCGATTCGCCCAATGAGTCGATATTTAGTCGATTTCAGCCAATATTTTGGAATTTTGAAAATTTCACTTTTTTGTGAAAATATCCACTAAATGAGGGAATAATATGTGTGAGGGTACCCCAGGAGAGTTCCAAATGTGTGTGGGTAGAATATATATCCCACGGGGGTAAAATTGAAAAAAGTTGAAAAAAAGGTTTTTTTGGACTTAGTCATTTTTCCGCCGTTTATCCTTCTTTCAGATAGGGGAAATGTTAGTGAGCATTCCGATTTCAGTTCCATAGCGATTCGCCCAATGAGTCGTTGATATTTAGTCGATTTCAGCCAATATTTTGGAATTTTGAAAATTTCACTTTTTTGTGAAAATATCCACTAAATGAGGGAATAATATGTGTGAGGGTACCCCAGGAGAGTTCCAAATGTGTGTGGGTAGAATATATATCCCAAGGGGGTAAAATTGAAAAAAGTTGAACACTTTTTTTTTTGGACTTAGTCATTTTTCTTTCGTTTATGACACTTTCAGATAGGGGAAATGTCAGTGAGCATTCCGATTTCAGTTCCATAGCGATTCGCCCAATGAGTCGTTGATATTTAGTCGATTTCAGCCAATATTTTGGAATTTTGAAAATTTCACTTTTTTGTGAAAATATCCACTAAATGAGGGAATAATATGTGTGAGGTTACCCCAGGAGAGTTCCAAATGTGTGTGGGTAGAATATATATCCCACCGGGGTAAAATTGAAAAAAGTTGAACAAATTTGTTTTTTGGACTTAGTCCTTTTTCTGGCATTTATCAGACTTTCAGATAGGGCAAATGTAAGTGAGCTTTCCGATTTCAGTTCCAGAGCGATTCGCCCAATGAGTCCGTGATATTTAGTCGTTTTCAGCCAATATTTTGGATTTTTGAAAATTTCAATTTTTTTGTGAAATTATCCACTAAATGAGGGAATAATATGTGTGAGGGTACCCCAGGAGAGTTCCAAATGTGTGTGGGTAGAATATATATCCCACTGGGGTAAAAATGAAAAAAGTTGAACACATTTTTTTTTTGGGCTTAGTCATTTTTCTGGCGTTTATGAGACTTTCAGAAAGGGGAAATGTCAGTGAGCATTCCGATTTCAGTTCCATAGCGATTCGCACAATGAGTCCTTGATATTTAGTCGATTTCAGCCAATATTTTAGAATTTTGAAAATTTCACTTTTTTGTGAAAATATCCACTAAATGAGGGAATAATATGTGTGAGGGTACCCCAGGAGAGTTCCAAATGTGTGTGGGTAGAATATATATCCCACGGGGGTAAAATTGAAAAAAGTTGAACAAAATTTTTTTTTGGACTTAGTCATTTTTCTGGCGTTTATCAAACTTTCAGATAGTGGAAATGTCAGTGAGCGTTCCGATTTCAGTTCCAGAGCGATTCGCCCAATGAGTACTTGATATTTAGTCGTTTTCAGCCAATATTTTGAATTTTGAAAATTTCACTTTTTTGTGAAAATATCCACTAAATGAGGGAATAATATGTGTGAGGGTACCCCAGGAGAGTTCCAAATGTGTGTGGGTAGAATATATATCCCAAGGGGGTAAAATTGAAAAAAGTTGAACACATTTTTTTTTTGGACTTAGTCATTTTTCTGGCGTTTATGAGACTTTCAGATAGGGGAAATGTCAGTGAGCATTCCGATTTCAGTTCCATAGCGATTCGCCCAATGAGTCGTTGATATTTAGTCGATTTCAGGCAATATTTTGGAATTTTGAAAATTTCACTTTTTTGTGAAAATATCCACTAAATGAGGGAATAATATGTGTGAGGGTACCCCAGGAGAGTTCCAAATGTGTGTGGGTAGAATATATATCCCACCGGGGTAAAATTGAAAAAAGTTGAACAAATTTGTTTTTTGGACTTAGTCCTTTTTCTGGCATTTATCAGACTTTCAGATAGGGCAAATGTAAGTAAGCTTTCCGATTTCAGTTCCAGAGCGATTCGCCCAATGAGTCCGTGATATTTAGTCGTTTTCAGCCAATATTTTGGATTTTTGAAAATTTCAATTTTTTTGTGAAATTATCCACTAAATGAGGGAATAATATGTGTGAGGGTACCCCAGGAGAGTTCCAAATGTGTGTGGGTAGAATATATATCCCACTGGGGTAAAAATGAAAAAAGTTGAACACATTTTTTTTTTGGGCTTAGTCATTTTTCTGGCGTTTATGAGACTTTCAGAAAGGGGAAATGTCAGTGAGCATTCCGATTTCAGTTCCATAGCGATTCTCCCAATGAGTCCTTGATATTTAGTCGTTTTCAGCCAATATTTTGGATTTTTGAAAATTTCACTTTTTTGTGAAAATATCCACTAAATGAGGGAATAATATATGTGAGGGTACCCCAGGAGAGTTCCAAATGTGTGTGGGTAGAATATATATCCCACGGGGGTAAATTTGAAAAAAGTTGAAAAAAAGGTTTTTTTGGACTTAGTCATTTTTCCGCCGTTTATCCTACTTTCAGATAGGGGAAATGTTAGTGAGCATTCCGATTTCAGTTCCATAGCGATTCGCCCAATGAGTCGTTGATATTTAGTCGATTTCAGCCAATATTTTGGAATTTTGAAAATTTCACTTTTTTGTGAAAATATCCACTAAATGAGGGAATAATATGTGTGAGGGTACCACAGGAGAGTTCCAAATGTGTGTGGGTAGAATATATATCGCACAGGGGTAAAATTGAAAAAAGTTGAACAAATTTTTTTTTTTGGACTTAGTCATTTTTCCAGCGTTTATCAGACTTTCAGATTGGGCAAATGTCAGTGAGCGTTCCAATTTCAGTTCCAGAGCGATTCGCCCAATGAGTCCTTGATATTTAGTCGTTTTCAGCCAATGTTTTTGAATTTTGAAAATTTCACTTTTTTGTGAAAATATCCACTAAATGAGGGAATAATATGTGTGAGGCAACCCCAGAAGAGTTCCAAATGTGTGTGGTTAGAATATATATCCCACGGGGGTAAAATTGAAAAAAGTTTTAAAAAAATTTTTTTTGGACTTAGTCATTTTTCCGGCATTTATCAGACTTTCAGATAGGGGAAATGTCAGTGAGCGTTCCGATTTCAGTTCCAGAGCGATTCGGGCAATGAGTCCAAGATATTTCGTCGTTTTCAGGCAAATTTGTGGAATATTGAAAATTTCACTTTTTTGTGAAAATATCCACTAAATGAGGGAATAATATGTGTGAGGGTACCCCAGGAGAGTTCCAAATGTGTGTGGGTAGAATATATATCCCAAGGGGGTAAAATTGAAAAAAGTTGAACACATTTTTTTTTTGGACTTAGTCATTTTTCTTTCGTTTATGAGACTTTCAGATAGGCGAAATGTCAGTGAGCATTCCGATTTCAGTTCCATAGCGATTCGCCCAATGAGTCGTTGATATTTAGTAGATTTCAGCCAATATTTTGGAATTTTGAAAATTTCACTTTTTTGTGAAAATATCCACTAAATGAGGGAATAATATGTGTGAGGTTACCCCAGGAGAGTTCCAAATGTGTGTGGGTAGAATATATATCCCACCGGGGTAAAATTGAAAAAAGTTGAACAAATTTGTTTTTTGGACTTAGTCCTTTTTCTGGCGTTTATCAGACTTTCAGATAGGGGAAATGTCAGTGAGCTTTCCGATTTCAGTTCCAGAGCGATTCGCCCACTGAGTCGTTGATGTTTAGTCCATTTCAGCCAATGTTTTGGAATTTTGAAAATTGCACTTTTTTGTGAAAATATCCACTAAATGAGGGAATAATATGTGTGAGGCAATCCCAGAAGAGTTCCAAATGTGTGTGGGTAGAATATATATCCCACGGGGGTAAAATTGAAAAAAGTTGAAAAAAATTTTTTTTGGACTTAGTCATTTTTCCGCCGTTTATCAGACTTTCAGATAGGGCAAAAGTCAGTGAGCTTCCCGCTTTCAGTTCCAGAGCGATTCGCCCAATGAGTCCTTGATATTTAGTCGTTTTCAGGTAATATTTTGGATTTTTGAAAATTTCACTTTTTTTGTGAAAATATCCACTAAATGAGGGAATAATATGTGTGAGGGTACCCCAGGAGAGTTCCAAATGTGTGTGTGTAGAATATATGTCCCACGGGGGTAAAATTGAAAAAAGTTGAACAAATTTTTTTTTTGGACTTAGTCATTTTTCTGGCGTTTATGAGACTTTGAGATAGGGGAAATGTCAGTGAGCATTCCGATTTCAGTTCCATAGCGATTCGCACAATATTTAGTCGTTTTCAGCCAATATTTTGGAATTTTGAAAATTTCACTTTTTTGTGAAAATATCCACTAAATGAGGGAATAATATGTGTGAGGGTACCCCAGGAGAGTTCCAAATGTGTGTGGGTAGAATATATATCCCACGGGGGTAAAACTGAAAAAAGTTGAACACATTTTTTTTTTGGACTTAGTCATTTTTCTGGCGTTTATGAGACTTTCCGAAAGGGGAAATGTCAGTGAGCATTCCGATTTCAGTTCCATAGCAATTCGCCCAATGAGTCCTTGATATTTACTCATTTTCAGCCAATATTTTGGATTTTTGAAAATTTCACTTTTTTGTGAAAATATCCACTAAATGAGGGAATAATATGTGTGGGTACCCCAGGAGAGTTCCAAATGTGTGTGGGTAGAATATATATCCCACCGGGGTAAAATTGAACAAAGTGGAAAAAAATTTTTTTTTTTACTTAGTCATTTTTCCGGCGTTTATCAGACTTTCAGATAGGGCAAAAGTCAGTGAGCTTTCCGCTTTCAGTTCCAGAGCGATTCGCCCAATGAGTCCTTGATATTTAGTCGTTTTCAGCCAATATTTTGGATTTTTGAAAATTTCACTTTTTTTGTGAAAATATCCACTAAATGAGGGAATAATATGTGTGAGGGTACCCCAGGAGAGTTCCAAATGTGTGTGGGTAGAATATATATCCCACGGGGGTAAAATTGAAAAAAATTGAAAAAAATTTTTTTTGGACTTAGTCATTTTTCCGCCGTTTATCAGACTTTCAGATAGGGGAAATGTTAGTGAGCATTCCGATTTCAGTTCCATAGCGATTCGCACAATGAGTCCTTGATATTTAGTCGATTTCAGCCAATATTTTAGAATTTTGAAAATTTCACTTTTTTGTGAAAATATCCACTAAATGAGGGAATAATATGTGTGAGGGTACCCCAGGAGAGTTCCAAATGTGTGTGCGTAGAATATATATCCCACCGGGGTAAAATTGAAAAAAGTTGAACAAATTTGTTTTTTGGACTTAGTCCTTTTTCTGGCGTTTATCAGACTTTCAGATAGGGGAAATGTCAATGAGTGTTCCGATTTCAGTTCCAGAGCGATTCGCCCAATGAGTCCTTGATATTTAGTCGATTTCAGCCAATATTTTGGAATTTTGAAAATTTTACTTTTTTGTGAAAATATCCACTAAATGTGGGAATAATATGTGTGAGGGTACCCCAGGAGAGTTCCAAATGTGTGTGGGTAGAATATATATCCCACGGGGGTAAAATTGAAAAAAATTGAACAAATTTTTTTTTTGGACTTAGTCATTTTTCTGGCGTTGATGAGACTTTCAGATAGGGGAAATGTAAGTTAGCTTTCCGATTTCAGTTCCATAGCGATTCGCCCAATGAGTCGGTGATATTTAGTCGATTTCAGCCAATATTTTGGAATTTTGAAAATTTCACTTTTTTGTGAAAATATCCACTAAATGAGGGAATAATATGTGTGAGGGTACCCCAGGAGAGTTCCAAATGTGTGTGGGTAGAATATATATCCCACGGGGGTAAAACTGAAAAAAGTTGAACACATTTTTTTTTTGGACTTAGTCATTTTTCTGGCGTTTATGAGACTTTCAGAAAGGGGAAATGTCAGTGAGCATTCCGATTTCAGTTCCATAGCAATTCGGCCAATGAGTCCTTGATATTTAGTCCTTTTCAGCCAATATTTTGGATTTTTGAAAATTTCACTTTTTTGTGAAAATATCCACTAAATGAGGGAATAATATGTGTGAGGGTACCCCAGGAGAGTTCCAAATGTGTGTGGGTAGAATATATATCCCACGGGGGTAAAATTGAAAAAAGTTGAAAAAAATTTTTTTTGGACTTAGTCATTTTTCCGCCGTTTATCAGACTTTCAGATAGGGGAAATGTTAGTGAGCATTCCGATTTCAGTTCCATAGCGATTCGCACAATGGGTCCTTGATATTTAGTCGATTTCAGCCAATATTTTAGAATTTTGAAAATTTCACTTTTTTGTGAAAATATCCACTAAATGAGGGAATAATATGTGTGAGGGTACCCCAGGAGAGTTCCAAATGTGTGTGGGTAGAATATATATCCCAAGGGGGAAAAATTGAAAAAAGTTGAACACATTTTTTTTTTGGACTTAGTCATTTTTCTGGCGTTTATTAGACTTTCAGATAGGGGAAATGTCAGTGAGCATTCCGATTTCAGTTCCATAGCGATTCGCCCAATGAGTCCTTGATATTTAGTCGTTTTCAGCCAATATTTTGGATTTTTGAAAATTTCACTTTTTTGTGAAAATATCCACTAAATGAGGGAATAATATGTGTGGGTACCCCAGGAGAGTTCCAAATGTGTGTGGGTAGAATATATATCCCACGGGGGTAAAATTGAACAAAGTGGAAAAAAATTTTTTTTTTTACTTAGTCATTTTTCCGGCGTTTATCAGACTTTCAGATAGGGCAAAAGTCAGTGAGCTTTCCGCTTTCAGTTCCAGAGCGATTCGCCCAATGAGTCCTTGATATTTAGTCGTTTTCAGCCAATATTTTGGATTTTTGAAAATTTCACTTTTTTTGTGAAAAAATCCACTAAATGAGGGAATAATATGTGTGAGGGTACCCCAGGAGAGTTCCAAATGTGTGTGGGTAGAATATATATCCCAAGGGGGTAAAATTGAAAAAAGTTGAACACATTTTTTTTTTGGACTTAGTCATTTTTCTGGCGTTTATTAGACTTTCAGATAGGGGAAATGTCAGTGAGCATTCCGATTTCAGTTCCATAGCGATTCGCCCAATGAGTCGTTGATATTTAGTCGATTTCAGCCAATATTTTGGAATTTTGAAAATTTCACTTTTTTGTGAAAATATCCACTAAATGAGGGAATAATATGTGTGAGGGTACCCCAGGAGAGTTCCAAATGTGTGTGGGTAGAATATATATCCCACGGGGGTAAAATTGAAAAAAATTGAACAAATTTTTTTTTTGGACTTAGTCATTTTTCTGGCGTTTATGAGACTTTCAGATAGGGGAAATGTAAGTTAGCTTTCCGATTTCAGTTCCATAGCGATTCGCCCAATGAGTCGGTGATATTTAGTCGATTTCAGCCAATATTTTGGAATTTTGAAAATTTCACTTTTTTGTGAAAATATCCACTAAATGAGGGAATAATATGTGTGAGGGTACCCCAGGAGAGTTCCAAATGTGTGTGCGTAGAATATATATCCCACCGGGGTAAAATTGAAAAAAGTTGAACAAATTTGTTTTTTGGACTTAGTCCTTTTTCTGGCGTTTATCAGACTTTCAGATAGGGGAAATGTCAATGAGTGTTCCGATTTCAGTTCCAGAGCGATTCGCCCAATGAGTCCTTGATATTTAGTCGATTTCAGCCAATATTTTGGAATTTTGAAAATTTTACTTTTTTGTGAAAATATCCACTAAATGTGGGAATAATATGTGTGAGGGTACCCCAGGAGAGTTCCAAATGTGTGTGGGTAGAATATATATGCCACGGGGGTAAAATTGAAAAAAGTTGAAAAAAAAAATTTTTTGGGACTTAGTCATTTTTCCGCCGTTTATCAGACTTTCAGATAGGGGAAATGTTAGTGAGCATTCCGATTTCAGTTCCACAGCGATTCGCACAATGGTCCTTGATATTTAGTCGATTTCAGCCAATATTTTAGAATTTTGAAAATTTCACTTTTTTGTGAAAATATCCACTAAATGAGGGAATAATATGTGTGAGGGTACCCCAGGAGAGTTCCAAATGTGTGTGGGTAGAATATATATCCCAAGGGGGTAAAATTGAAAAAAGTTGAACACATTTTTTTTTTGGACTTAGTCATTTTTCTGGCATTTATCAGACTTTCAGATAGGGGAAATGTCAGTGAGCATTCCGATTTCAGTTCCATAGCGATTCGCCCAATGAGTCGTTGATATTTAGTCGATTTCAGCCAATATTTTGGAATTTTGAAAATTTCACTTTTTTGTGAAAATATCCACTAAATGAGGGAATAATATGTGTGAGGGTACCCCAGGAGAGTTCCAAATGTGTGTGGGTAGAATATATATCCCACGGGGGTAAAATTGAAAAAAATTGAACAAATTTTTTTTTTGGACTTAGTCATTTTTCTGGCGTTGATGAGACTTTCAGATAGGGGAAATGTAAGTTAGCTTTCCGATTTCAGTTCCATAGCGATTCGCCCAATGAGTCGGTGATATTTAGTCGATTTCAGCCAATATTTTGGAATTTTGAAAATTTCACTTTTTTGTGAAAATATCCACTAAATGAGGGAATAATATGTGTGAGGGTACCCCAGGAGAGTTCCAAATGTGTGTGGGTAGAATATATATCCCACGGGGGTAAAACTGAAAAAAGTTGAACACATTTTTTTTTTGGACTTAGTCATTTTTCTGGCGTTTATGAGACTTTCAGAAAGGGGAAATGTCAGTGAGCATTCCGATTTCAGTTCCATAGCAATTCGGCCAATGAGTCCTTGATATTTAGTCCTTTTCAGCCAATATTTTGGATTTTTGAAAATTTCACTTTTTTGTGAAAATATCCACTAAATGAGGGAATAATATGTGTGAGGGTACCCCAGGAGAGTTCCAAATGTGTGTGGGTAGAATATATATCCCACGGGGGTAAAATTGAAAAAAGTTGAAAAAAATTTTTTTTGGACTTAGTCATTTTTCCGCCGTTTATCAGACTTTCAGATAGGGGAAATGTTAGTGAGCATTCCGATTTCAGTTCCATAGCGATTCGCACAATGGGTCCTTGATATTTAGTCGATTTCAGCCAATATTTTAGAATTTTGAAAATTTCACTTTTTTGTGAAAATATCCACTAAATGAGGGAATAATATGTGTGAGGGTACCCCAGGAGAGTTCCAAATGTGTGTGGGTAGAATATATATCCCAAGGGGGAAAAATTGAAAAAAGTTGAACACATTTTTTTTTTGGACTTAGTCATTTTTCTGGCGTTTATTAGACTTTCAGATAGGGGAAATGTCAGTGAGCATTCCGATTTCAGTTCCATAGCGATTCGCCCAATGAGTCCTTGATATTTAGTCGTTTTCAGCCAATATTTTGGATTTTTGAAAATTTCACTTTTTTGTGAAAATATCCACTAAATGAGGGAATAATATGTGTGGGTACCCCAGGAGAGTTCCAAATGTGTGTGGGTAGAATATATATCCCACGGGGGTAAAATTGAACAAAGTGGAAAAAAATTTTTTTTTTTACTTAGTCATTTTTCCGGCGTTTATCAGACTTTCAGATAGGGCAAAAGTCAGTGAGCTTTCCGCTTTCAGTTCCAGAGCGATTCGCCCAATGAGTCCTTGATATTTAGTCGTTTTCAGCCAATATTTTGGATTTTTGAAAATTTCACTTTTTTTGTGAAAAAATCCACTAAATGAGGGAATAATATGTGTGAGGGTACCCCAGGAGAGTTCCAAATGTGTGTGGGTAGAATATATATCCCAAGGGGGTAAAATTGAAAAAAGTTGAACACATTTTTTTTTTGGACTTAGTCATTTTTCTGGCGTTTATTAGACTTTCAGATAGGGGAAATGTCAGTGAGCATTCCGATTTCAGTTCCATAGCGATTCGCCCAATGAGTCGTTGATATTTAGTCGATTTCAGCCAATATTTTGGAATTTTGAAAATTTCACTTTTTTGTGAAAATATCCACTAAATGAGGGAATAATATGTGTGAGGGTACCCCAGGAGAGTTCCAAATGTGTGTGGGTAGAATATATATCCCACGGGGGTAAAATTGAAAAAAATTGAACAAATTTTTTTTTTGGACTTAGTCATTTTTCTGGCGTTTATGAGACTTTCAGATAGGGGAAATGTAAGTTAGCTTTCCGATTTCAGTTCCATAGCGATTCGCCCAATGAGTCGGTGATATTTAGTCGATTTCAGCCAATATTTTGGAATTTTGAAAATTTCACTTTTTTGTGAAAATATCCACTAAATGAGGGAATAATATGTGTGAGGGTACCCCAGGAGAGTTCCAAATGTGTGTGGGTAGAATATATATCCCACGGGGGTAAAATTGAAAAAAGTTGAAAAAATTTTTTTTTGGACTTAGTCATTTTTCCGCCGTTTATCAGAGTTTCAGATAGGGGAAATGTTAGTGAGCATTCCGATTTCAGTTCCATAGCGATTCGCACAATGGGTCCTTGATATTTAGTCGATTTCAGCCAATATTTTAGAATTTTGAAAATTTCACTTTTTTGTGAAAATATCCACTAAATGAGGGAATAATATGTGTGAGGGTACCCCAGGAGAGTTCCAAATGTGTGTGGGTAGAATATATATCCCAAGGGGGTAAAATTGAAAAAAGTTGAACACATTTTTTTTTTGGACTTAGTCATTTTTCTGGCGTTTATTAGACTTTCAGATAGGGGAAATGTCAGTGAGCATTCCGATTTCAGTTCCATAGCGATTCGCCCAATGAGTCCTTGATATTTAGTCGTTTTCAGCCAATATTTTGGATTTTTGAAAATTTCACTTTTTTGTGAAAATATCCACTAAATGAGGGAATAATATGTGTGGGTACCCCAGGAGAGTTCCAAATGTGTGTGGGTAGAATATATATCCCACGGGGGTAAAATTGAACAAAGTGGAAAAAATTTTTTTTTTTTACTTAGTCATTTTTCCGGCGTTTATCAGACTTTCAGATAGGGCAAAAGTCAGTGAGCTTTCCGCTTTCAGTTCCAGAGCGATTCGCCCAATGAGTCCTTGATATTTAGTCGTTTTCAGCCAATATTTTGGATTTTTGAAAATTTCACTTTTTTTGTGAAAATATCCACTAAATGAGGGAATAATATGTGTGAGGGTACCCCAGGAGAGTTCCAAATGTGTGTGGGTAGAATATATATCCCAAGGGGGTAAAATTGAAAAAAGTTGAACACATTTTTTTTTTGGACTTAGTCATTTTTCTGGCGTTTATTAGACTTTCAGATAGGGGAAATGTCAGTGAGCATTCCGATTTCAGTTCCATAGCGATTCGTCCAATGAGTCGTTGATATTTAGTCGATTTCAGCCAATATTTTGGAATTTTGAAAATTTCACTTTTTTGTGAAAATATCCACTAAATGAGGGAATAATATGTGTGAGGGTACCCCAGGAGAGTTCCAAATGTGTGTGGGTAGAATATATATCCCACCAGGGTAAAATTGAAAAAAGTTGAACAAATTTGTTTTTTGGACTTAGTCCTTTTTCTGGCGTTTATCAGACTTTCAGATAGGGGAAATGTCAGTGAGCGTTCCGATTTCAGTTCCAGAGCGATTCGCCCAATAAGTCGTTGATATTTAGTCCATTTCAGCCAATGTTTTGGAATTTTGAAAATTTCACTTTTTTGGGAAAATATCCACTAAATGAGGGAATAATATGTTTGAGGGTACCCCAGGAGAGTTCCAAATGTGTGTGGGTAGAATATATATCCCACGGGGGTAAAATTGAAAAAAGTTGAACAAATTTTTTTTTTGGACTTAGTCATTTTTCCGCCGTTTATCAGACTTTCAAATAGGGGAAATGTTAGTGAGCATTCCGATTTCAGTTCCATAGCGATTCGCACAATGGGTCCTTGATATTTAGTCGATTTCAGCCAATATTTTAGAATTTTGAAAATTTCACTTTTTTGTGAAAATATCCACTAAATGAGGGAATAATATGTGTGAGGGTACCCCAGGAGAGTTCCAAATGTGTGTGGGTAGAATATATATCCCAAGGGGGTAAAATTGAAAAAAGTTGAACACATTTTTTTTTTGGACTTAGTCATTTTTCTGGCGTTTATCAGACTTTCAGATAGGGGAAATGTCAGTGAGCGTTCCGATTTCAGTACCATAGCGATTCGCCCAATGAGTCCTTGATATTTAGTCGTTTTCAGCCAATATTTTGGATTTTTGAAAATTTCACTTTTTTGTGAAAATATCCACTAAATGAGGGAATAATATGTGTGGGTACCCCAGGAGAGTTCCAAATGTGTGTGGGTAGAATATATATCCCACCGGGGTAAAATTGAAAAAAGTTGAACAAATTTGTTTTTTGGACTTAGTCCTTTTTCTGGCGTTTATCAGACTTTCAGATAGGGGAAATGTCAGTGAGCGTTCCGATTTCAGTTCCAGAGCGATTCGCCCAATAAGTCGTTGATATTTAGTCCATTTCAGCCAATGTTTTGGAATTTTGAAAATTTCACTTTTTTGGGAAAATATCCACTAAATGAGGGAATAATATGTTTGAGGGTACCCCAGGAGAGTTCCAAATGTGTGTGGGTAGAATATATATCCCACGGGGGTAAAATTGAAAAAAGTTGAACAAATTTTTTTTTGGACTTAGTCATTTTTCCGCCGTTTATCAGACTTTCAAATAGGGGAAATGTTAGTGAGCATTCCGATTTCAGTTCCATAGCGATTCGCACAATGGGTCCTTGATATTTAGTCGATTTCAGCCAATATTTTAGAATTTTGAAAATTTCAATTTTTTGTGAAAATATCCACTAAATGAGGGAATAATATGTGTGAGGGTACCCCAGGAGAGTTCCAAATGTGTGTGGGTAGAATATATATCCCAAGGGGGTAAAATTGAAAAAAGTTGAACACATTTTTTTTTTGGACTTAGTCCTTTTTCTGGCGTTTATCAGACTTTCAGATAGGGGAAATGTCAGTGAGCGTTCCGATTTCAGTTCCAGAGCGATTCGCCCAATAAGTCGTTGATATTTAGTCCATTTCAGCCAATGTTTTGGAATTTTGAAAATTTCACTTTTTTGGGAAAATATCCACTAAATGAGGGAATAATATGTTTGAGGGTACCCCAGGAGAGTTCCAAATGTGTGTGGGTAGAATATATATCCCACGGGGGTAAAATTGAAAAAAATTGAACAAATTTTTTTTTTGGACTTAGTCATTTTTCTGGCGTTTATGAGACTTTCAGATAGGGGAAATGTAAGTTAGCTTTCCGATTTCAGTTCCATAGCGATTCGCCCAATGAGTCGGAGATATTTAGTCGATTTCAGCCAATATTTTGGAATTTTGAAAATTTCACTTTTTTCTGAAAATATCCACTAAATGAGGGAATAATATGTGTGAGGGTACCCCAGGAGAGTTCCAAATGTGTGTGGGTAGAATATATATCCCACGGGGGTAAAACTGAAAAAAGTTGAACACATTTTTTTTTTGGACTTAGTCATTTTTCTGGCGTTTATGAGACTTTCAGAAAGGGGAAATGTCAGTGAGCATTCCGATTTCAGTTCCATAGCAATTCGCCCAATGAGTCCTTGATATTTAGTCGTTTTCAGCCAATATTTTGGATTTTTGAAAATTTCACTTTTTTGTGAAAATATCCACTAAATGAGGGAATAATATGTGTGAGGGTACCCCAGGAGAGTTCCAAATGTGTGTGGGTAGAATATATATCCCACGGGGGTAAAATTGAAAAAAGTTGAAAAAAATTTTTTTTGGACTTAGTCATTTTTCCGCCGTTTATCAGACTTTCAGATAGGGGAAATGTTAGTGAGCATTCCGATTTCAGTTCCATAGCGATTTGCACAATGGGTTCTTGATATTTAGTCGATTTCAGCCAATATTTTAGAATTTTGAAAATTTCACTTTTTTGTGAAAATATCCACTAAATGAGGGAATAATATGTGTGAGGGTACCCCAGGAGAGTTCCAAATGTGTGTGGGTAGAATATATATCCCAAGGGGGTAAAATTGAAAAAAGTTGAACACATTTTTTTTTTGGACTTAGTCATTTTTCTGGCGTTTATTAGACTTTCAGATAGGGGAAATGTCAGTGAGCATTCCGATTTCAGTTCCATAGCGATTCGCCCAATGAGTCCTTGATATTTAGTCGTTTTCAGCCAATATTTTGGATTTTTGAAAATTTCACTTTTTTGTGAAAATATCCACTAAATGAGGGAATAATATGTGTGGGTACCCCAGGAGAGTTCCAAATGTGTGTGGGTAGAATATATATCCCACGGGGGTAAAATTGAACAAAGTGGAAAAAATTTTTTTTTTTTACTTAGTCATTTTTCCGGCGTTTATCAGACTTTCAGATAGGGCAAAAGTCAGTGAGCTTTCCGCTTTCAGTTCCAGAGCGATTCGCCCAATGAGTCCTTGATATTTAGTCGTTTTCAGCCAATATTTTGGATTTTTGAAAATTTCACTTTTTTTGTGAAAATATCCACTAAATGAGGGAATAATATGTGTGAGGGTACCTCAGGAGAGTTCCAAATGTGTGTGGGTAGAATATATATCCCAAGGGGGTAAAATTGAAAAAAGTTGAACACATTTTTTTTTTGGACTTAGTCATTTTTCTGGCGTTTATTAGACTTTCAGATAGGGGAAATGTCAGTGAGCATTCCGATTTCAGTTCCATAGCGATTCGCCCAATGAGTCGTTGATATTTAGTCGATTTCAGCCAATATTTTGGAATTTTGAAAATTTCACTTTTTTGTGAAAATATCCACTAAATGAGGGAATAATATGTGTGAGGGTACCCCAGGAGAGTTCCAAATGTGTGTGGGTAGAATATATATCCCACCGGGGTAAAATTGAAAAAAGTTGAACAAATTTGTTTTTTGGACTTAGTCCTTTTTCTGGCGTTTATCAGACTTTCAGATAGGGGAAATGTCAGTGAGCGTTCCGATTTCAGTTCCAGAGCGATTCGCCCAATAAGTCGTTGATATTTAGTCCATTTCAGCCAATGTTTTGGAATTTTGAAAATTTCACTTTTTTGGGAAAATATCCACTAAATGAGGGAATAATATGTTTGAGGGTACCCCAGGAGAGTTCCAAATGTGTGTGGGTAGAATATATATCCCACGGGGGTAAAATTGAAAAAAGTTGAACAAATTTTTTTTTTGGACTTAGTCATTTTTCCGCCGTTTATCAGACTTTCAAATAGGGGAAATGTTAGTGAGCATTCCGATTTCAGTTCCATAGCGATTCGCACAATGGGTCCTTGATATTTAGTCGATTTCAGCCAATATTTTAGAATTTTGAAAATTTCACTTTTTTGCGAAAATATCCACTAAATGAGGGAATAATATGTGTGAGGGTACCCCAGGAGAGTTCCAAATGTGTGTGGGTAGAATATATATCCCAAGGGGGTAAAATTGAAAAAAGTTGAACACATTTTTTTTTTGGACTTAGTCATTTTTCTGGCGTTTATTAGACTTTCAGATAGGGGAAATGTCAGTGAGCATTCCGATTTCAGTTCCATAGCGATTCGCCCAATGAGTCCTTGATATTTAGTCGTTTTCAGCCAATATTTTGGATTTTTGAAAATTTCACTTTTTTGTGAAAATATCCACTAAATGAGGGAATAATATGTGTGGGTACCCCAGGAGAGTTCCAAATGTGTGTGGGTAGAATATATATCCCACGGGGGTAAAATTGAACAAAGTGGAAAAAAATTTTTTTTTTTACTTAGTCATTTTTCCGGCGTTTATCAGACTTTCAGATAGGGCAAAAGTCAGTGAGCTTTCCGCTTTCAGTTCCAGAGCGATTCGCCCAATGAGTCCTTGATATTTAGTCGTTTTCAGCCAATATTTTGGATTTTTGAAAATTTCACTTTTTTTGTGAAAATATCCACTAAATGAGGGAATAATATGTGTGAGGGTACCCCAGGAGAGTTCCAAATGTGTGTGTGGGTAGAATATATATCCCAAGGGGGTAAAATTGAAAAAAGTTGAACACATTTTTTTTTTGGACTTAGTCATTTTTCTGGCGTTTATTAGACTTTCAGATAGGGGAAATGTCAGTGAGCATTCCGATTTCAGTTCCATAGCGATTCGCCCAATGAGTCGTTGATATTTAGTCGATTTCAGCCAATATTTTGGAATTTTGAAAATTTCACTTTTTTGTGAAAATATCCACTAAATGAGGGAATAATATGTGTGAGGGTACCCCAGGAGAGTTCCAAATGTGTGTGGGTAGAATATATATCCCACGGGGGTAAAATTGAAAAAAATTGAACAAATTTTTTTTTTGGACTTAGTCATTTTTCTGGCGGTTATGAGACTTTCAGATAGGGGAAATGTAAGTTAGCTTTCCGATTTCAGTTCCATAGCGATTCGCCCAATGAGTCGGTGATATTTAGTCGATTTCAGCCAATATTTTGGAATTTTGAAAATTTCACTTTTTTGTGAAAATATCCACTAAATGAGGGAATAATATGTGTGAGGGTACCCCAGGAGAGTTCCAAATGTGTGTGGGTAGAATATATATCCCACGGGGGTAAAATTGAAAAAAGTTGAAAAAAATTTTTTTTGGACTTAGTCATTTTTCCGCCGTTTATCAGACTTTCAGATAGGGGAAATGTTAGTGAGCATTCCGATTTCAGTTCCATAGCGATTCGCACAATGGGTCCTTGATATTTAGTCGATTTCAGCCAATATTTTAGAATTTTGAAAATTTCACTTTTTTGTGAAAATATCCACTAAATGAGGGAATAATATGTGTGAGGGTACCCCAGGAGAGTTCCAAATGTGTGTGGGTAGAATATATATCCCAAGGGGGTAAAATTGAAAAAAGTTGAACACATTTTTTTTTTGGACTTAGTCATTTTTCTGGCGTTTATTAGACTTTCAGATAGGGGAAATGTCAGTGAGCATTCCGATTTCAGTTCCATAGCGATTCGCCCAATGAGTCCTTGATATTTAGTCGTTTTCAGCCAATATTTTGGATTTTTGAAAATTTCACTTTTTTGTGAAAATATCCACTAAATGAGGGAATAATATGTGTGGGTACCCCAGGAGAGTTCCAAATGTGTGTGGGTAGAATATATATCCCACGGTAGTAAAATTGAACAAAGTGGAAAAAATTTTTTTTTTTTACTTAGTCATTTTTCCGGCGTTTATCAGACTTTCAGATAGGGCAAAAGTCAGTGAGCTTTCCGCTTTCAGTTCCAGAGCGATTCGCCCAATGAGTCCTTGATATTTAGTCGTTTTCAGCCAATATTTTGGATTTTTGAAAATTTCACTTTTTTTGTGAAAATATCCACTAAATGAGGGAATAATATGTGTGAGGGTACCCCAGGAGAGTTCCAAATGTGTGTGGGTAGAATATATATCCCAAGGGGGTAAAATTGAAAAAAGTTGAACACATTTTTTTTTTGGACTTAGTCATTTTTCTGGCGTTTATTAGACTTTCAGATAGGGGAAATGTCAGTGAGCATTCCGATTTCAGTTCCATAGCGATTCGCCCAATGAGTCGTTGATATTTAGTCGATTTCAGCCAATATTTTGGAATTTTGAAAATTTCACTTTTTTGTGAAAATATCCACTAAATGAGGGAATAATATGTGTGAGGGTACCCCAGGAGAGTTCCAAATGTGTGTGGCTAGAATATATATCCCACCGGGGTAAAATTGAAAAAAGTTGAACAAATTTGTTTTTTGGACTTAGTCCTTTTTCTGGCGTTTATCAGACTTTCAGATAGGGGAAATGTCAGTGAGCGTTCCGATTTCAGTTCCAGAGCGATTCGCCCAATAAGTCGTTGATATTTAGTCCATTTCAGCCAATGTTTTGGAATTTTGAAAATTTCACTTTTTTGGGAAAATATCCACTAAATGAGGGAATAATATGTTTGAGGGTACCCCAGGAGAGTTCCAAATGTGTGTGGGTAGAATATATATCCCACGGGGGTAAAATTGAAAAAAGTTGAACAAATTTTTTTTTTGGACTTAGTCATTTTTCCGCCGTTTATCAGACTTTCAAATAGGGGAAATGTTAGTGAGCATTCCGATTTCAGTTCCATAGCGATTCGCACAATGGGTCCTTGATATTTAGTCGATTTCAGCCAATATTTTAGAATTTTGAAAATTTCACTTTTTTGTGAAAATATCCACTAAATGAGGGAATAATATGTGTGAGGGTACCCCAGGAGAGTTCCAAATGTGTGTGGGTAGAATATATATCCCAAGGGGGTAAAATTGAAAAAAGTTGAACACATTTTTTTTTTGGACTTAGTCATTTTTCTGGCGTTTATTAGACTTTCAGATAGGGGAAATGTCAGTGAGCATTCCGATTTCAGTTCCATAGCGATTCGCCCAATGAGTCCTTGATATTTAGTCGTTTTCAGCCAATATTTTGGATTTTTGAAAATTTCACTTTTTTGTGAAAATATCCACTAAATGAGGGAATAATATGTGTGGGTACCCCAGGAGAGTTCCAAATGTGTGTGGGTAGAATATATATCCCACCGGGGTAAAATTGAAAAAAGTTGAACAAATTTGTTTTTTGGACTTAGTCCTTTTTCTGGCGTTTATCAGACTTTCAGATAGGGGAAATGTCAGTGAGCGTTCCGATTTCAGTTCCAGAGCGATTCGCCCAATAAGTCGTTGATATTTAGTCCATTTCAGCCAATGTTTTGGAATTTTGAAAATTTCACTTTTTTGGGAAAATATCCACTAAATGAGGGAATAATATGTTTGAGGGTACCCCAGGAGAGTTCCAAATGTGTGTGGGTAGAATATATATCCCACGGGGGTAAAATTGAAAAAAATTGAACAAATTTTTTTTTTGGACTTAGTCATTTTTCTGGCGTTTATGAGACTTTCAGATAGGGGAAATGTAAGTTAGCTTTCCGATTTCAGTTCCATAGCGATTCGCCCAATGAGTCGGAGATATTTAGTCGATTTCAGCCAATATTTTGGAATTTTGAAAATTTCACTTTTTTGTGAAAATATCCACTAAATGAGGGAATAATATGTGTGAGGGTACCCCAGGAGAGTTCCAAATGTGTGTGGGTAGAATATATATCCCACGGGGGTAAAACTGAAAAAAGTTGAACACATTTTTTTTTTGGACTTAGTCATTTTTCTGGCGTTTATGAGACTTTCAGAAAGGGGAAATGTCAGTGAGCATTCCGATTTCAGTTCCATAGCAATTCGCCCAATGAGTCCTTGATATTTAGTCGTTTTCAGCCAATATTTTGGATTTTTGAAAATTTCACTTTTTTGTGAAAATATTCACTAAATGAGGGAATAATATGTGTGGGTACCCCAGGAGAGTTCCAAATGTGTGTGGGTAGAATATATATCCCACCGGGGTAAAATTGAAAAAAGTTGAACAAATTTGTTTTTTGGACTTAGTCCTTTTTCTGGCGTTTATCAGACTTTCAGATAGGGGAAATGTCAGTGAGCGTTCCGATTTCAGTTCCAGAGCGATTCGCCCAATAAGTCGTTGATATTTAGTCCATTTCAGCCAATGTTTTGGAATTTTGAAAATTTCACTTTTTTGGGAAAATATCCACTAAATGAGGGAATAATATGTTTGAGGGTACCCCAGGAGAGTTCCAAATGTGTGTGGGTAGAATATATATCCCACGGGGGTAAAATTGAAAAAAATTGAACAAATTTTTTTTTTGGACTTAGTCATTTTTCTGGCGTTTATGAGACTTTCAGATAGGGAAATGTAAGTTAGCTTTCCGATTTCAGTTCCATAGCGATTCGCCCAATGAGTCGGAGATATTTAGTCGATTTCAGCCAATATTTTGGAATTTTGAAAATTTCACTTTTTTGTGAAAATATCCACTAAATGAGGGAATAATATGTGTGAGGGTACCCCAGGAGAGTTCCAAATGTGTGTGGGTAGAATATATATCCCACGGGGGTAAAACTGAAAAAAGTTGAACACATTTTTTTTTTGGACTTAGTCATTTTTCTGGCGTTTATGAGACTTTCAGAAAGGGGAAATGTCAGTGAGCATTCCGATTTCAGTTCCATAGCAATTCGCCCAATGAGTCCTTGATATTTAGTCGTTTTCAGCCAATATTTTGGATTTTTGAAAATTTCACTTTTTTGTGAAAATATCCACTAAATGAGGGAATAATATGTGTGAGGGTACCCCAGGAGAGTTCCAAATGTGTGTGGGTAGAATATATATCCCACGGGGGTTAAATTGAAAAAAGTTGAAAAAAATTTTTTTTGGACTTAGTCATTTTTCCGCCGTTTATCAGACTTTCAGATAGGGGAAATGTTAGTGAGCATTCCGATTTCAGTTCCATAGCGATTTGCACAATGGGTCCTTGATATTTAGTCGATTTCAGCCAATATTTTAGAATTTTGAAAATTTCACTTTTTTGTGAAAATATCCACTAAATGAGGGAATAATATGTGTGAGGGTACCCCAGGAGAGTTCCAAATGTGTGTGGGTAGAATATATATCCCAAGGGGGTAAAATTGAAAAAAGTTGAACACATTTTTTTTTTGGACTTAGTCATTTTTCTGGCGTTTATTAGACTTTCAGATAGGGGAAATGTCAGTGAGCATTCCGATTTCAGTTCCATAGCGATTCGCCCAATGAGTCCTTGATATTTAGTCGTTTTCAGTCAATATTTTGGATTTTTGAAAATTTCACTTTTTTGTGAAAATATCCACTAAATGAGGGAATAATATGTGTGGGTACCCCAGGAGAGTTCCAAATGTGTGTGGGTAGAATATATATCCCACGGGGGTAAAATTGAACAAAGTGGAAAAAATTTTTTTTTTTTACTTAGTCATTTTTCCGGCGTTTATCAGACTTTCAGATAGGGCAAAAGTCAGTGAGCTTTCCGCTTTCAGTTCCAGAGCGATTCGCCCAATGAGTCCTTGATATTTAGTCGTTTTCAGCCAATATTTTGGATTTTTGAAAATTTCACTTTTTTTGTGAAAATATCCACTAAATGAGGGAATAATATGTGTGAGGGTACCCCAGGAGAGTTCCAAGTGTGTGTGGGTAGAATATATATCCCAAGGGGGTAAAATTGAAAAAAGTTGAACACATTTTTTTTTTGGACTTAGTCATTTTTCTGGCGTTTATTAGACTTTCAGATAGGGGAAATGTCAGTGAGCATTCCGATTTCAGTTCCATAGCGATTCGCCCAATGAGTCGTTGATATTTAGTCGATTTCAGCCAATATTTTGGAATTTTGAAAATTTCACTTTTTTGTGAAAATATCCACTAAATGAGGGAATAATATGTGTGAGGGTACCCCAGGAGAGTTCCAAATGTGTGTGGGTAGAATATATATCCCACCGGGGTAAAATTGAAAAAAGTTGAACAAATTTGTTTTTTGGACTTAGTCCTTTTTCTGGCGTTTATCAGACTTTCAGATAGGGGAAATGTCAGTGAGCGTTCCGATTTCAGTTCCAGAGCGATTCGCCCAATAAGTCGTTGATATTTAGTCCATTTCAGCCAATGTTTTGGAATTTTGAAAATTTCACTTTTTTGGGAAAATATCCACTAAATGAGGGAATAATATGTTTGAGGGTACCCCAGGAGAGTTCCAAATGTGTGTGGGTAGAATATATATCCCACGGGGGTAAAATTGAAAAAAGTTAAACAAATTTTTTTTTTGGACTTAGTCATTTTTCTGGCGTTTATGAGACTTTCAGAAAGGGGAAATGTCAGTGAGCATTCCGATTTCAGTTCCATAGCAATTCGCCCAATGAGTCCTTGATATTTAGTCGTTTTCAGCCAATATTTTGGATTTTTGAAAATTTCACTTTTTTGTGAAAATATCCACTAAATGAGGGAATAATATGTGTGAGGGTACCCCAGGAGAGTTCCAAATGTGTGTGGGTAGAATATATATCCCACGGGGGTAAAATTGAAAAAAGTTGAAAAAATTTTTTTTTGGACTTAGTCATTTTTCCGCCGTTTATCAGACTTTCAGATAGGGGAAATGTTAGTGAGCATTCCGATTTCAGTTCCATAGCGATTTGCACAATGGGTCCTTGATATTTAGTCGATTTCAGCCAATATTTTAGAATTTTGAAAATTTCACTTTTTTGTGAAAATATCCACTAACTGAGGGAATAATATGTGTGAGGGTACCCCAGGAGAGTTCCAAATGTGTGTGGGTAGAATATATATCCCAAGGGGGTAAAATTGAAAAAAGTTGAACACATTTTTTTTTTGGACTTAGTCATTTTTCTGGCGTTTATTAGACTTTCAGATAGGGGAAATGTCAGTGAGCATTCCGATTTCAGTTCCATAGCGATTCGCCCAATGAGTCCTTGATATTTAGTCGTTTTCAGCCAATATTTTGGATTTTTGAAAATTTCACTTTTTTGTGAAAATATCCACTAAATGAGGGAATAATATGTGTGGGTACCCCAGGAGAGTTCCAAATGTGTGTGGGTAGAATATATATCCCACGGGGGTAAAATTGAACAAAGTGGAAAAAAATTTTTTTTTTTACTTAGTCATTTTTCCGGCGTTTATCAGACTTTCAGATAGGGCAAAAGTCAGTGAGCTTTCCGCTTTCAGTTCCAGAGCGATTCGCCCAATGAGTCCTTGATATTTAGTCGTTTTCAGCCAATATTTTGGATTTTTGAAAATTTCACTTTTTTTGTGAAAATATCCACTAAATGAGGGAATAATATGTGTGAGGGTACCCCAGGAGAGTTCCAAATGTGTGTGGGTAGAATGTATATCCCAAGGGGGTAAAATTGAAAAAAGTTGAACACTTTTTTTTTTGGACTTAGTCATTTTTCTGGCGTTTATTAGACTTTCAGATAGGGGAAATGTCAGTGAGCATTCCGATTTCAGTTCCATAGCAATTCGCCCAATGAGTCCTTGATATTTAGTCGTTTTCAGCCAATATTTTGGATTTTTGAAAATTTCACTTTTTTGTGAAAATATCCACTAAATGAGGGAATAATATGTGTGGGTACCCCAGGAGAGTTCCAAATGTGTGTGGGTAGAATATATATCCCACCGGGGTAAAATTGAAAAAAGTTGAACAAATTTGTTTTTTGGACTTAGTCCTTTTTCTGGCGTTTATCAGACTTTCAGATAGGGGAAATGTCAGTGAGCGTTCCGATTTCAGTTCCAGAGCGATTCGCCCAATAAGTCGTTGATATTTAGTCCATTTCAGCCAATGTTTTGGAATTTTGAAAATTTCACTTTTTTGGGAAAATATCCACTAAATGAGGGAATAATATGTTTGAGGGTACCCCAGGAGAGTTCCAAATGTGTGTGGGTAGAATATATATCCCACGGGGGTAAAATTGAAAAAAATTGAACAAATTTTTTTTTTGGACTTAGTCATTTTTCTGGCGTTTATGAGACTTTCAGATAGGGGAAATGTAAGTTAGCTTTCCGATTTCAGTTCCATAGCGATTCGCCCAATGAGTCGGAGATATTTAGTCGATTTCAGCCAATATTTTGGAATTTTGAAAATTTCACTTTTTTGTGAAAATATCCACTAAATGAGGGAATAATATGTGTGAGGGTACCCCAGGAGAGTTCCAAATGTGTGTGGGTAGAATATATATCCCACGGGGGTAAAACTGAAAAAAGTTGAACACATTTTTTTTTTGGACTTAGTCATTTTTCTGGCGTTTATGAGACTTTCAGAAAGGGGAAATGTCAGTGAGCATTCCGATTTCAGTTCCATAGCAATTCGCCCAATGAGTCCTTGATATTTAGTCGTTTTCAGCCAATATTTTGGATTTTTGAAAATTTCACTTTTTTGTGAAAATATCCACTAAATGAGGGAATAATATGTGTGAGGGTACCCCAGGAGAGTTCCAAATGTGTGTGGGTAGAATATATATCCCACGGGGGTAAAATTGAAAAAAGTTGAAAAAAATTTTTTTTGGACTTAGTCATTTTTCCGCCGTTTATCAGACTTTCAGATAGGGGAAATGTTAGTGAGCATTCCGATTTCAGTTCCATAGCGATTTGCACAATGGGTCCTTGATATTTAGTCGATTTCAGCCAATATTTTAGAATTTTGAAAATTTCACTTTTTTGTGAAAATATCCACTAAATGAGGGAATAATATGTGTGAGGGTACCCCAGGAGAGTTCCAAATGTGTGTGGGTAGAATATATATCCCAAGGGGGTAAAATTGAAAAAAGTTGAACACATTTTTTTTTTGGACTTAGTCATTTTTCTGGCGTTTATTAGACTTTCAGATAGGGGAAATGTCAGTGAGCATTCCGATTTCAGTTCCATAGCGATTCGC
Source organism: Phyllobates terribilis (assembly GCF_046119375.1). NCBI lineage: Eukaryota > Metazoa > Chordata > Amphibia > Anura > Dendrobatidae > Phyllobates > Phyllobates terribilis. The sequence goes on along the minus strand of NW_027362805.1, from coordinate 7,008,243 downwards.
CCAATGAGTCCTTGATATTTAGTCGTTTTCAGCCAATATTTTGGATTTTTGAAAATTTCACTTTTTTGTGAAAATATCCACTAAATGAGGGAATAATATGTGTGAGGGTACCCCAGGAGAGTTCCAAATGTGTGTGGGTAGAATATATATCCCACGGGGGTAAAATTGAAAAAAGTTGAAAAAAATTTTTTTTGGACTTAGTCATTTTTCCGCCGTTTATCAGACTTTCAGATAGGGGAAATGTTAGTGAGCATTCCGATTTCAGTTCCATAGCGATTTGCACAATGGGTCCTTGATATTTAGTCGATTTCAGCCAATATTTTAGAATTTTGAAAATTTCACTTTTTTGTGAAAATATCCACTAAATGAGGGAATAATATGTGTGAGGGTACCCCAGGAGAGTTCCAAATGTGTGTGGGTAGAATATATATCCCAAGGGGGTAAAATTGAAAAAAGTTGAACACATTTTTTTTTTGGACTTAGTCATTTTTCTGGCGTTTATTAGACTTTCAGATAGGGGAAATGTCAGTGAGCATTCCGATTTCAGTTCCATAGCGATTCGCCCAATGAGTCCTTGATATTTAGTCGTTTTCAGCCAATATTTTTCATTTTTGAAAATTTCACTTTTTTGTGAAAATATCCACTAAATGAGGGAATAATATGTGTGGGTACCCCAGGAGAGTTCCAAATGTGTGTGGGTAGAATATATATCCCACGGGGGTAAAATTGAACAAAGTGGAAAAAATTTTTTTTTTTTACTTAGTCATTTTTCCGGCGTTTATCAGACTTTCAGATAGGGCAAAAGTCAGTGAGCTTTCCGCTTTCAGTTCCAGAGCGATTCGCCCAATGAGTCCTTGATATTTAGTCGTTTTCAGCCAATATTTTGGATTTTTGAAAATTTCACTTTTTTTGTGAAAATATCCACTAAATGAGGGAATAATATGTGTGAGGGTACCCCAGGAGAGTTCCAAGTGTGTGTGGGTAGAATATATATCCCAAGGGGGTAAAATTGAAAAAAGTTGAACACATTTTTTTTTTGGACTTAGTCATTTTTCTGGCGTTTATTAGACTTTCAGATAGGGGAAATGTCAGTGAGCATTCCGATTTCAGTTCCATAGCGATTCGCCCAATGAGTCGTTGATATTTAGTCGATTTCAGCCAATATTTTGGAATTTTGAAAATTTCACTTTTTTGTGAAAATATCCACTAAATGAGGGAATAATATGTGTGAGGGTACCCCAGGAGAGTTCCAAATGTGTGTGGGTAGAATATATATCCCACCGGGGTAAAATTGAAAAAAGTTGAACAAATTTGTTTTTTGGACTTAGTCCTTTTTCTGGCGTTTATCAGACTTTCAGATAGGGGAAATGTCAGTGAGCGTTCCGATTTCAGTTCCAGAGCGATTCGCCCAATAAGTCGTTGATATTTAGTCCATTTCAGCCAATGTTTTGGAATTTTGAAAATTTCACTTTTTTGGGAAAATATCCACTAAATGAGGGAATAATATGTTTGAGGGTACCCCAGGAGAGTTCCAAATGTGTGTGGGTAGAATATATATCCCACGGGGGTAAAATTGAAAAAAGTTGAACAAATTTTTTTTTTGGACTTAGTCATTTTTCTGGCGTTTATGAGACTTTCAGAAAGGGGAAATGTCAGTGAGCATTCCGATTTCAGTTCCATAGCAATTCGCCCAATGAGTCCTTGATATTTAGTCGTTTTCAGCCAATATTTTGGATTTTTGAAAATTTCACTTTTTTGTGAAAATATCCACTAAATGAGGGAATAATATGTGTGAGGGTACCCCAGGAGAGTTCCAAATGTGTGTGGGTAGAATATATATCCCACGGGGGTAAAATTGAAAAAAGTTTAAAAAATTTTTTTTTGGACTTAGTCATTTTTCCGCCGTTTATCAGACTTTCAGATAGGGGAAATGTTAGTGAGCATTCCGATTTCAGTTCCATAGCGATTTGCACAATGGGTCCTTGATATTTAGTCGATTTCAGCCAATATTTTAGAATTTTGAAAATTTCACTTTTTTGTGAAAATATCCACTAACTGAGGGAATAATATGTGTGAGGGTACCCCAGGAGAGTTCCAAATGTGTGTGGGTAGAATATATATCCCAAGGGGGTAAAATTGAAAAAAGTTGAACACATTTTTTTTTTGGACTTAGTCATTTTTCTGGCGTTTATTAGACTTTCAGATAGGGGAAATGTCAGTGAGCATTCCGATTTCAGTTCCATAGCGATTCGCCCAATGAGTCCTTGATATTTAGTCGTTTTCAGCCAATATTTTGGATTTTTGAAAATTTCACTTTTTTGTGAAAATATCCACTAAATGAGGGAATAATATGTGTGGGTACCCCAGGAGAGTTCCAAATGTGTGTGGGTAGAATATATATCCCACGGGGGTAAAATTGAAAAAAGTTGAACAAATTTGTTTTTTGGACTTAGTCCTTTTTCTGGCGTTTATCAGACTTTCAGATAGGGGAAATGTCAGTGAGCGTTCCGATTTCAGTTCCAGAGCGATTCGCCCAATAAGTCGTTGATATTTAGTCCATTTCAGCCAATGTTTTGGAATTTTGAAAATTTCACTTTTTTGGGAAAATATCCACTAAATGAGGGAATAATATGTTTGAGGGTACCCCAGGAGAGTTCCAAATGTGTGTGGGTAGAATATATATCCCACGGGGGTAAAATTGAAAAAAATTGAACAAATTTTTTTTTTGGACTTAGTCATTTTTCTGGCGTTTATGAGACTTTCAGATAGGGGAAATGTAAGTTAGCTTTCCGATTTCAGTTCCATAGCGATTCGCCCAATGAGTCGGAGATATTTAGTCGATTTCAGCCAATATTTTGGAATTTTGAAAATTTCACTTTTTTGTGAAAATATCCACTAAATGAGGGAATAATATGTGTGGGTACCCCAGGAGAGTTCCAAATGTGTGTGGGTAGAATATATATCCCACGGGGGTAAAATTGAACAAAGTGGAAAAAAATTTTTTTTTTTACTTAGTCATTTTTCCGGCGTTTATCAGACTTTCAGATAGGGCAAAAGTCAGTGAGCTTTCCGCTTTCAGTTCCAGAGCGATTCGCCCAATGAGTCCTTGATATTTAGTCGTTTTCAGCCAATATTTTGGATTTTTGAAAATTTCACTTTTTTTGTGAAAATATCCACTAAATGAGGGAATAATATGTGTGAGGGTACCCCAGGAGAGTTCCAAATGTGTGTGGGTAGAATGTATATCCCAAGGGGGTAAAATTGAAAAAAGTTGAACACTTTTTTTTTTGGACTTAGTCATTTTTCTGGCGTTTATTAGACTTTCAGATAGGGGAAATGTCAGTGAGCATTCCGATTTCAGTTCCATAGCGATTCGCCCAATGAGTCGTTGATATTTAGTCGATTTCAGCCAATATTTTGGAATTTTGAAAATTTCACTTTTTTGTGAAAATATCCACTAAATGAGGGAATAATATGTGTGAGGGTACCCCAGGAGAGTTCCAAATGTGTGTGGGTAGAATATATATCCCACCGGGGTAAAATTGAAAAAAGTTGAACAAATTTGTTTTTTGGACTTAGTCCTTTTTCTGGCGTTTATCAGACTTTCAGATAGGGGAAATGTCAGTGAGCGTTCCGATTTCAGTTCCAGAGCGATTCGCCCAATAAGTCGTTGATATTTAGTCCATTTCAGCCAATGTTTTGGAATTTTGAAAATTTCACTTTTTTGGGAAAATATCCACTAAATGAGGGAATAATATGTTTGAGGGTACCCCAGGAGAGTTCCAAATGTGTGTGGGTAGAATATATATCCCACGGGGGTAAAATTGAACAAAGTGGAAAAAAATTTTTTTTTTTACTTAGTCATTTTTCCGGCGTTTATCAGACTTTCAGATAGGGCAAAAGTCAGTGAGCTTTCCGCTTTCAGTTCCAGAGCGATTCGCCCAATGAGTCCTTGATATTTAGTCGTTTTCAGCCAATATTTTGGATTTTTGAAAATTTCACTTTTTTTGTGAAAATATCCACTAAATGAGGGAATAATATGTGTGAGGGTACCCCAGGAGAGTTCCAAATGTGTGTGGGTAGAATATATATCCCAAGGGGGTAAAATTGAAAAAAGTTGAACACATTTTTTTTTTGGACTTAGTCATTTTTCTGGCGTTTATTAGACTTTCAGATAGGGGAAATGTCAGTGAGCATTCCGATTTCAGTTCCATACCGATTCACCCAATGAGTCGTTGATATTTAGTCGATTTCAGCGAATATTTTGGAATTTTGAAAATTTCACTTTTTTGTGAAAATATCCACTAAATGAGGGAATAATATGTGTGAGGGTACCCCAGGAGAGTTCCAAATGTGTGTGGGTAGAATATATATCCCACCGGGGTAAAATTGAAAAAAGTTGAACAAATTTGTTTTTTGGACTTAGTCCTTTTTCTGGCGTTTATCAGACTTTCAGATAGGGGAAATGTCAGTGAGCGTTCCGATTTCAGTTCCAGAGCGATTCGCCCAATAAGTCGTTGATATTTAGTCCATTTCAGCCAATGTTTTGGAATTTTGAAAATTTCACTTTTTTGGGAAAATATCCACTAAATGAGGGAATAATATGTGTGAGGGTACCCCAGGAGAGTTCCAAATGTGTGTGGGTAGAATATAAATCCCACGGGGGTAAAATTGAAAAAAGTTGAACAAATTTTTTTTTTGGACTTAGTCATTTTTCCGCCGTTTATCAGACTTTCAGATAGGGGAAATGTTAGTGAGCATTCCGATTTCAGTTCCATAGCGATTCGCACAATGGGTCCTTGATATTTAGTCGATTTCAGCCAATATTTTAGAATTTTGAAAATTTCACTTTTTTGTGAAAATATCCACTAAATGAGGGAATAATATGTGTGAGGGTACCCCAGGAGAGTTCCAAATGTGTGTGGGTAGAATATATATCCCAAGGGGGTAAAATTGAAAAAAGTTGAACACATTTTTCTTTTGGACTTAGTCATTTTTTTGGCGTTTATTAGACTTTCAGATAGGGGAAATGTCAGTGAGCATTCCGATTTCAGTTCCATAGCGATTCGCCCAATGAGTCGTTGATATTTAGTCGATTTCAGCCAATATTTTGGAATTTTGAAAATTTCACTTTTTTGTGAAAATATCCACTAAATGAGGGAATAATATGTGTGAGGGTACCCCAGGAGAGTTCCAAATGTGTGTGGGTAGAATATATATCCCACGGGGGTAAAACTGATAAAAGTTGAACACATTTTTTTTTTGGACTTAGTAATTTTTCTGGCGTTTATGAGACTTTCAGAAAGGGGAAATGTCAGTGAGCATTCCGATTTCAGTTCCATAGCAATTCGCCCAATGAGTCCTTGATATTTAGTCGTTTTCAGCCAATATTTTGGATTTTTGAAAATTTCACTTTTTTGTGAAAATATCCACTAAATGAGGGAATAATATGTGTGGGTACCCCAGGAGAGTTCCAAATGTGTGTGGGTAGAATATATATCCCACGGGGGTAAAATTGAAAAAAGTTGAAAAAAATTTTTTTTGGACTTAGTCATTTTTCCGCCGTTTATCAGACTTTCAGATAGGGGAAATGTTAGTGAGCATTCCGATTTCAGTTCCATAGCAATTCGCCCAATGAGTCCTTGATATTTAGTCGTTTTCAGCCAATATTTTGGATTTTTGAAAATTTCACTTTTTTGTGAAAATATCCACTAAATGAGGGAATAATATGTGTGGGTACCCCAGGAGAGTTCCAAATGTGTGTGGGTAGAATATATATCCCACCGGGGTAAAATTGAAAAAAGTTGAACAAATTTGTTTTTTGGACTTAGTCCTTTTTCTGGCGTTTATCAGACTTTCAGATAGGGGAAATGTCAGTGTGCGTTCCGGTTTCAGTTCCAGAGCGATTCGCCCAATAAGTCGTTGATATTTAGTCCATTTCAGCCAATGTTTTGGAATTTTGAAAATTTCACTTTTTTGGGAAAATATCCACTAAATGAGGGAATAATATGTTTGAGGGTACCCCAGGAGAGTTCCAAATGTGTGTGGGTAGAATATATATCCCAAGGGGGTAAAATTGAAAAAAGTTGAACACATTTTTTTTTTGGACTTAGTCATTTTTCTGGCGTTTATGAGACTTTCAGATAGGGGAAATGTAAGTTAGCTTTCCGATTTCAGTTCCATAGCGATTCGCCCAATGAGTCGGTGATATTTAGTCGATTTCAGCCAATATTTTGGAATTTTGAAAATTTCACTTTTTTGTGAAAATATCCACTAAATGAGGGAATAATATGTGTGAGGGTACCCCAGGAGAGTTCCAAATGTGTGTGGGTAGAATATATATCCCACGGGGGTAAAACTGAAAAAAGTTGAACACATTTTTTTTTTGGACTTAGTCATTTTTCTGGCGTTTATGAGACTTTCAGAAAGGGGAAATGTCAGTGAGCATTCCGATTTCAGTTCCATAGCAATTCGCCCAATGAGTCCTTGATATTTAGTCGTTTTCAGCCAATATTTTGGATTTTTGAAAATTTCACTTTTTTGTGAAAATATCCATTAAATGAGGGAATAATATGTGTGGGTACCCCAGGAGAGTTCCAAATGTGTGTGGGTAGAATATATATCCCACGGGGGTAAAATTGAACAAAGTGGAAAAAAATTTTTTTTTTTACTTAGTCATTTTTCCGGCGTTTATCAGACTTTCAGATAGGGCAAAAGTCAGTGAGCTTTCCGCTTTCAGTTCCAGAGCGATTCGCCCAATGAGTCCTTGATATTTAGTCGTTTTCAGCCAATATTTTGGATTTTTGAAAATTTCACTTTTTTTGTGAAAATATCCACTAAATGAGGGAATAATATGTGTGAGGGTACCCCAGGAGAGTTCCAAATGTGTGTGGGTAGAATATATATCCCAAGGGGGTAAAATTGAAAAAAGTTGAACACATTTTTTTTTTGGACTTAGTCATTTTTCTGGCGTTTATTAGACTTTCAGATAGGGGAAATGTCAGTGAGCATTCCGATTTCAGTTCCATAGCGATTCACCCAATGAGTCGTTGATATTTAGTCGATTTCAGCGAATATTTTGGAATTTTGAAAATTTCACTTTTTTGTGAAAATATCCACTAAATGAGGGAATAATATGTGTGAGGGTACCCCAGGAGAGTTCCAAATGTGTGTGGGTAGAATATATATCCCACCGGGGTAAAATTGAAAAAAGTTGAACAAATTTGTTTTTTGGACTTAGTCCTTTTTCTGGCGTTTATCAGACTTTCAGATAGGGGAAATGTCAGTGAGCGTTCCGATTTCAGTTCCAGAGCGATTCGCCCAATAAGTCGTTGATATTTAGTCCATTTCAGCCAATGTTTTGGAATTTTGAAAATTTCACTTTTTTGGGAAAATATCCACTAAATGAGGGAATAATATGTGTGAGGGTACCCCAGGAGAGTTCCAAATGTGTGTGGGTAGAATATATATCCCACGGGGGTAAAATTGAAAAAAGTTGAACAAATTTTTTTTTTGGACTTTGTCATTTTTCCGCCGTTTATCAGACTTTCAAATAGGGGAAATGTTAGTGAGCATTCCGATTTCAGTTCCATAGCGATTCGCACAATGGGTCCTTGATATTTAGTCGATTTCAGCCAATATTTTAGAATTTTGAAAATTTCACTTTTTTGTGAAAATATCCACTAAATGAGGGAATAATATGTGTGAGGGTACCCCAGGAGAGTTCCAAATGTGTGTGGGTAGAATATATATCCCAAGGGGGTAAAATTGAAAAAAGTTGAACACATTTTTCTTTTGGACTTAGTCATTTTTTTGGCGTTTATTAGACTTTCAGATAGGGGAAATGTCAGTGAGCATTCCGATTTCAGTTCCATAGCGATTCGCCCAATGAGTCGTTGATATTTAGTCGATTTCAGCCAATATTTTGGAATTTTGAAAATTTCACTTTTTTGTGAAAATATCCACTAAATGAGGGAATAATATGTGTGAGGGTACCCCAGGAGAGTTCCAAATGTGTGTGGGTAGAATATATATCCCACGGGGGTAAAACTGATAAAAGTTGAACACATTTTTTTTTTGGACTTAGTAATTTTTCTGGCGTTTATGAGACTTTCAGAAAGGGGAAATGTCAGTGAGCATTCCGATTTCAGTTCCATAGCAATTCGCCCAATGAGTCCTTGATATTTAGTCGTTTTCAGCCAATATTTTGGATTTTTGAAAATTTCACTTTTTTGTGAAAATATCCACTAAATGAGGGAATAATATGTGTGGGTACCCCAGGAGAGTTCCAAATGTGTGTGGGTAGAATATATATCCCACGGGGGTAAAATTGAAAAAAGTTGAAAAAAATTTTTTTTGGACTTAGTCATTTTTCCGCCGTTTATCAGACTTTCAGATAGGGGAAATGTTAGTGAGCATTCCGATTTCAGTTCCATAGCAATTCGCCCAATGAGTCCTTGATATTTAGTCGTTTTCAGCCAATATTTTGGATTTTTGAAAATTTCACTTTTTTGTGAAAATATCCACTAAATGAGGGAATAATATGTGTGGGTACCCCAGGAGAGTTCCAAATGTGTGTGGGTAGAATATATATCCCACCGGGGTAAAATTGAAAAAAGTTGAACAAATTTGTTTTTTGGACTTAGTCCTTTTTCTGGCGTTTATCAGACTTTCAGATAGGGGAAATGTCAGTGTGCGTTCCGGTTTCAGTTCCAGAGCGATTCGCCCAATAAGTCGTTGATATTTAGTCCATTTCAGCCAATGTTTTGGAATTTTGAAAATTTCACTTTTTTGGGAAAATATCCACTAAATGAGGGAATAATATGTTTGAGGGTACCCCAGGAGAGTTCCAAATGTGTGTGGGTAGAATATATATCCCAAGGGGGTAAAATTGAAAAAAGTTGAACACATTTTTTTTTTGGACTTAGTCATTTTTCTGGCGTTTATGAGACTTTCAGATAGGGGAAATGTAAGTTAGCTTTCCGATTTCAGTTCCATAGCGATTCGCCCAATGAGTCGGTGATATTTAGTCGATTTCAGCCAATATTTTGGAATTTTGAAAATTTCACTTTTTTGTGAAAATATCCACTAAATGAGGGAATAATATGTGTGAGGGTACCCCAGGAGAGTTCCAAATGTGTGTGGGTAGAATATATATCCCACGGGGGTAAAACTGAAAAAAGTTGAACACATTTTTTTTTTGGACTTAGTCATTTTTCTGGCGTTTATGAGACTTTCAGAAAGGGGAAATGTCAGTGAGCATTCCGATTTCAGTTCCATAGCAATTCGCCCAATGAGTCCTTGATATTTAGTCGTTTTCAGCCAATATTTTGGATTTTTGAAAATTTCACTTTTTTGTGAAAATATCCATTAAATGAGGGAATAATATGTGTGGGTACCCCAGGAGAGTTCCAAATGTGTGTGGGTAGAATATATATCCCACGGGGGTAAAATTGAACAAAGTGGAAAAAATTTTTTTTTTTTACTTAGTCATTTTTCCGGCGTTTATCAGACTTTCAGATAGGGCAAAAGTCAGTGAGCTTTCCGCTTTCAGTTCCAGAGCGATTCGCCCAATGAGTCCTTGATATTTAGTCGTTTTCAGCCAATATTTTGGATTTTTGAAAATTTCACTTTTTTTGTGAAAATATCCACTAAATGAGGGAATAATATGTGTGAGGGTACCCCAGGAGAGTTCCAAATGTGTGTGGGTAGAATATATATCCCAAGGGGGTAAAATTGAAAAAAGTTGAACACATTTTTTTTTTGGACTTAGTCATTTTTCTGGCGTTTATTAGACTTTCAGATAGGGGAAATGTCAGTGAGCATTCCGATTTCAGTTCCATAGCGATTCACCCAATGAGTCGTTGATATTTAGTCGATTTCAGCGAATATTTTGGAATTTTGAAAATTTCACTTTTTTGTGAAAATATCCACTAAATGAGGGAATAATATGTGTGAGGGTACCCCAGGAGAGTTCCAAATGTGTGTGGGTAGAATATATATCCCACCGGGGTAAAATTGAAAAAAGTTGAACAAATTTGTTTTTTGGACTTAGTCCTTTTTCTGGCGTTTATCAGACTTTCAGATAGGGGAAATGTCAGTGAGCGTTCCGATTTCAGTTCCAGAGCGATTCGCCCAATAAGTCGTTGATATTTAGTCCATTTCAGCCAATGTTTTGGAATTTTGAAAATTTCACTTTTTTGGGAAAATATCCACTAAATGAGGGAATAATATGTGTGAGGGTACCCCAGGAGAGTTCCAAATGTGTGTGGGTAGAATATATATCCCACGGGGGTAAAATTGAAAAAAGTTGAACAAATTTTTTTTTTGGACTTTGTCATTTTTCCGCCGTTTATCAGACTTTCAAATAGGGGAAATGTTAGTGAGCATTCCGATTTCAGTTCCATAGCGATTCGCACAATGGGTCCTTGATATTTAGTCGATTTCAGCCAATATTTTAGAATTTTGAAAATTTCACTTTTTTGTGAAAATATCCACTAAATGAGGGAATAATATGTGTGAGGGTACCCCAGGAGAGTTCCAAATGTGTGTGGGTAGAATATATATCCCAAGGGGGTAAAATTGAAAAAAGTTGAACACATTTTTTTTTTGGACTTAGTCATTTTTCTGGCGTTTATTAGACTTTCAGATAAGGGAAATGTCAGTGAGCATTCCGATTTCAGTTCCATAGCGATTCGCCCAATGAGTCCTTGATATTTAGTCGTTTTCAGCCAATATTTTGGATTTTTGAAAATTTCACTTTTTTGTGAAAATATCCACTAAATGAGGGAATAATATGTGTGGGTACCCCAGGAGAGTTCCAAATGTGTGTGGGTAGAATATATATCCCACCGGGGTAAAATTGAAAAAAGTTGAACAAATTTGATTTTTGGACTTAGTCCTTTTTCTGGCGTTTATCAGACTTTCAGATAGGGGAAATGTCAGTGAGCGTTCCGATTTCAGTTCCAGAGCGATTCGCCCAATAAGTCGTTGATATTTAGTCCATTTCAGCCAATGTTTTGGAATTTTGAAAATTTCACTTTTTTGGGAAAATATCCACTAAATGAGGGAATAATATGTTTGAGGGTACCCCAGGAGAGTTCCAAATGTGTGTGGGTAGAATATATATCCCACGGGGGTAAAATTGAAAAAAATTGAACAAATTTTTTTTTTGGACTTAGTCATTTTTCTGGCGTTTATGAGACTTTCAGATAGGGGAAATGTAAGTTAGCTTTCCGATTTCAGTTCCATAGCGATTCGCCCAATGAGTCGGTGATATTTAGTCGATTTCAGCCAATATTTTGGAATTTTGAAAATTTCACTTTTTTGTGAAAATATCCACTAAATGAGGGAATAATATGTGTGAGGGTACCCCAGGAGAGTTCCAAATGTGTGTGGGTAGAATATATATCCCACGGGGGTAAAACTGAAAAAAGTTGAACACATTTTTTTTTTGGACTTAGTCATTTTTCTGGCGTTTATGAGACTTTCAGAAAGGGGAAATGTCAGTGAGCATTCCGATTTCAGTTCCATAGCAATTCGCCCAATGAGTCCTTGATATTTAGTCGATTTCAGCCAATATTTTAGAATTTTGAAAATTTCACTTTTTTGTGAAAATATCCACTAACTGAGGGAATAATATGTGTGAGGGTACCCCAGGAGAGTTCCAAATGTGTGTGGGTAGAATATATATCCCAAGGGGGTAAAATTGAAAAAAGTTGAACACATTTTTTTTTTGGACTTAGTCATTTTTCTGGCGTTTATTAGACTTTCAGATAGGGGAAATGTCAGTGAGCATTCCGATTTCAGTTCCATAGCGATTCACCCAATGAGTCGTTGATATTTAGTCGATTTCAGCGAATATTTTGGAATTTTGAAAATTTCACTTTTTTGTGAAAATATCCACTAAATGAGGGAATAATATGTGTGATGGTACCCCAGGAGAGTTCCAAATGTGTGTGGGTAGAATATATATCCCACTGGGGTAAAATTGAAAAAAGTTGAACAAATTTGTTTTTTGGACTTAGTCCTTTTTCTGGCGTTTATCAGACTTTCAGATAGGGGAAATGTCAGTGAGCGTTCCGATTTCAGTTCCAGAGCGATTCGCCCAATAAGTCGTTGATATTTAGTCCATTTCAGCCAATGTTTTGGAATTTTGAAAATTTCACTTTTTTGGGAAAATATCCACTAAATGAGGGAATAATATGTGTGAGGGTACCCCAGGAGAGTTCCAAATGTGTGTGGGTAGAATATATATCCCACGGGGGTAAAATTGAAAAAAGTTGAAAAAAATTTTTTTTGGACTTAGTCATTTTTCCGCCGTTTATCAGACTTTCAGATAGGGGAAATGTTAGTGAGCATTCCGATTTCAGTTCCATAGCGATTCGCACAATGGGTCCTTGATATTTAGTCGATTTCAGCCAATATTTTAGAATTTTGAAAATTTCACTTTTTTGTGAAAATATCCACTAAATGAGGGAATAATATGTGTGAGGGTACCCCAGGAGAGTTCCAAATGTGTGTGGGTAGAATATATATCCCAAGGGGGTAAAATTGAAAAAAGTTGAACACATTTTTTTTTTGGACTTAGTCATTTTTCTGGCGTTTATTAGACTTTCAGATAGGGGAAATGTCAGTGAGCATTCTGATTTCAGTTCCATAGCGATTCGCCCAATGAGTCGTTGATATTTAGTCGATTTCAGCCAATATTTTGGAATTTTGAAAATTTCACTTTTTTGTGAAAATATCCACTAAATGAGGGAATAATATGTGTGAGGGTACCCCAGGAGAGTTCCAAATGTGTGTGGGTAGAATATATATCCCACCGGGGTAAAATTGAAAAAAGTTGAACAAATTTGTTTTTTGGACTTAGTCCTTTTTCTGGCGTTTATCAGACTTTCAGATAGGGGAAATGTCAGTGAGCGTTCCGATTTCAGTTCCAGAGCGATTCGCCCAATAAGTCGTTGATATTTAGGCCATTTCAGCCAATGTTTTGGAATTTTGAAAATTTCACTTTTTTGGGAAAATATCCACTAAATGAGGGAATAATATGTGTGAGGGTACCCCAGGAGAGTTCCAAATGTGTGTGGGTAGAATATATATCCCACGGGGGTAAAATTGAAAAAAGTTGAAAAAAATTTTTTTTGGACTTAGTCATTTTTCCGCCGTTTATCAGACTTTCAGATAGGGGAAATGTTAGTGAGCATTCCGATTTCAGTTCCATAGCGATTCGCACAATGGGTCCTTGATATTTAGTCGATTTCAGCCAATATTTTAGAATTTTGAAAATTTCACTTTTTTGTGAAAATATCCACTAAATGAGGGAATAATATGTGTGAGGGTACCCCAGGAGAGTTCCAAATGTGTGTGGGTAGAATATATATCCCACGGGGGTAAAATTGAACAAAGTGGAAAAAAATTTTTTTTTTTACTTAGTCATTTTTCCGGCGTTTCTCAGACTTTCAGAAAGGGCAAAAGTCAGTGAGCTTTCCGCTTTCAGTTCCAGAGCGATTCGCCCAATGAGTCCTTGATATTTAGTCGTTTTCAGCCAATATTTTGGATTTTTGAAAATTTCACTTTTTTTGTGAAAATATCCACTAAATGAGGGAATAATATGTGTGAGGGTACCCCAGGAGAGTTCCAAATGTGTGTGGGTAGAATATATATCCCACGGGGGTAAAATTGAAATAAATTGTAAAAAATTTTTTTTAGACTTAGTCATTTTTCCGCCGTTTATCAGACTTTCAGATAGGGGAAATGTTAGTGAGCATTCTGATTTCAGTTCCATAGCGATTCGCACAATGAGTCCTTGATATTTAGTCGATTTCAGCCAATATTTTAGAATTTTGAAAATTTCACTTTTTTGTGAAAATATCCACTAAATGAGGGAATAATATGTGTGAGGGTATCCCAGGAGAGTTCCAAATGTGTGTGGGTAGAATATATATCCCACGGGGGTAAAATTGAAAAAAGTTGAACAAATGTTTTTTTTGGTCTTAGTCATTTTTCTGTCGTTTATCAGACTTTCAGATAGGGGAAATGTCAGTGAGCTTTCCGATTTCAGTTCCAGAGCGATTCGCCCAATGAGTCGGTGATATTTAGTCGATTTCAGCCAATATTTTGGAATTTTGAAAATTTCACTTTTTTGTGAAAATATCCACTAAATGAGGGAATAATATGTGTGAGGGTACCCCAGGAGAGTTCCAAATGTGTGTGGGTAGAATATATATCCCACGGGGGTAAAACTGAAAAAAGTTGAACACATTTTTTTTTTGGACTTAGTCATTTTTCTGGCGTTTATGAGACTTTCAGAAAGGGGAAATGTCAGTGAGCATTCCGATTTCAGTTCCATAGCAATTCGCCCAATGAGTCCTTGATATTTAGTCGTTTTTAGCCAATATTTTGGATTTTTGAAAATTTCACTTTTTTGTGAAAATATCCACTAAATGAGGGAATAATATGTGTGGGTACCCCAGGAGAGTTCCAAATGTGTGTGGGTAGAATATATATCCCACGGGGGTAAAATTGAAGAAAGTGGAAAAAAATTTTTTTTTTTACTTAGTCATTTTTCCGGCGTTTATCAGTCTTTCAGATAGGGCAAAAGTCAGTGAGCATTCCGATTTCAGTTCCAGAGCGATTCGCCCAATGAGTCCTTGATATTTAGTCGATTTCAGCCAATATTTTGGAATTTTGAAAATTTTACTTTTTTGTGAAAATATCCACTAAATGTGGGAATAATATGTGTGAGGGTACCCCAGGAGAGTTCCAAATGTGTGTGGGTAGAATATATATCCCACGGGGGTAAAATTGAAAAAAGTTGAACAAATGTTTTTTTTGGTCTTAGTCATTTTTCTGTCGTTTATCAGACTTTCAGATAGGGGAAATGTCAGTGAGCTTTCCGATTTCAGTTCCAGAGCGATTCGCCCAATGAGTCCTTGATATTTAGTCGATTTCAGCTAATATTTTGGAATTTTGAAAATTTTACTTTTTTGTGAAAATATCCACTAAATGTGGGAATAATATGTGTGAGGGTACCCCAGGAGAGTTCCAAATGTGTGTGGGTAGAATATATATCCCACGGGGGTAAAATTGAAATAAGTTGAACAAATTTTTCTTTTGGACTTAGTCATTTTTGCGGCATTTATCAGACTTTCAGATAGGGGAGATGTCAGTGAGCGTTCCGATTTCAGTTCCACAGCGATTCGCCCAATGAATCCTTGATATTTTGTCGATTTCAGCCAATATTTTGGAATTTTGAAAATTTCACTTTTTTGTGAAAATATCCACTAAATGAGGGAATAATATGTGTGAGGGTACCGCAGGAGAGTTCCAAATGTGTGTGGGTAGAATATTAATCCCACGGGGGGTAAAATTGAAAAAAGTTGAATAAAAAATTTTTTTGGACTTAGTCATTTTTGCGGCATTTATCAGACTTTCAGATAGGGGAAATGTCAGTGAGCGTTCCGATTTCAGTACCAGAGCGATTCGCCCAATGAGTCCTTGATATTTAGTCGTTTTCAGCCAATATTTAGGATTTTTGAAAATTTCACTTTTTTGTGAAAATATCCACTAAATGAGGGAATAATATGTGTGAGGGTACCCCAGGAGAGTTCCAAATGTGTGTGGGTAGAATATATATCCCACGGGGGTAAAATTGAAAAAAGTTGAACAAATGTTTTTTTTGGACTTAGTCATTTTTCTGTCGTTTATCAGACTTTCAGATAGGGGAAATGTCAGTGAGCTTTCCGATTTCAGTTCCAGAGCGATTCGCCCAATGAGTCCTTTATATTTAGTCGATTTCAGCCAACATTTTAGAATTTTGAAAATGTTACTTTTTTGTGAAAATATCCACTAAATGAGGGAATAATATGTGTGAGGGTACCCCAGGAGAGTTCCAAATGTGTGTGGGTAGAATATATATCCCACGGGGGTAAAATTGAAAAAAGTTGAAAATTTTTTTTTTGGACTTAGTCATTTTTCCGGCGTTTATCAGACTTTCAGATTGGGCAAATGTCAGTGAGCGTGCCGATTTCAGTTCCAGAGCTATGCGCCCAATGAGTCCTTGATATTTATTCGTTTTCAGTCAATATTTTGGATTTTTGAAAATTTCACTTTTTTGTGAAAATATCCACTAAATGAGGGAATAATATGTGTGAGGGTACCGCAGGAGAGTTCCAAATGTGTGTGGGTAGAATATTAATCCCACGGGGGGTAAAATTGAAAAAAGTTGAAAAAAAAATTTTTTTGGACTTAGTCATTTTTGCGGCATTTATCAGACTTTCAGATAGGGGAAATGTCAGTGAGCGTTCCGATTTCAGTACCAGAGCGATTCGCCCAATGAGTCCTTGCTATTTAGTCGTTTTCAGCCAATATTTAGGATTTTTGAAAATTTCACTTTTTTGTGAAAATATCCACTAAATGAGGGAATAATATGTGTGAGGGTACCCCAGGAGAGTTCCAAATGTGTGTGGGTAGAATATATATCCCACGGGGGTAAAATTGAAAAAAGTTGAACAAATGTTTTTTTTGGACTTAGTAATTTTTCTGTCGTTTATCAGACTTTCAGATAGGGGAAATGTCAGTGAGCTTTCCGATTTCAGTTCCAGAGCGATTCGCCCAATGAGTCCTTTATATTTAGTCGATTTCAGCCAACATTTTAGAATTTTGAAAATGTTACTTTTTTGTGAAAATATCCACTAAATGAGGGAATAATATGTGTGAGGGTACCCCAGGAGAGTTCCAAATGTGTGTGGGTAGAATATATATCCCACGGGGGTAAAATTGAAATAAGTTGAACAAATTTTTCTTTTGGACTTAGTCATTTTTCTGGCGTGTATCAGACTTTCAGATAGGGGAGATGTCAGTGAGCGTTCCGATTTCAGTTCCAGAGCGATTCGCCCAATGAATCCTTGATATTTAGTCGATTTCAGCTAATATTTTGGAATTTTGAAAATTTCACTTTTTTGTGAAAATATCCACTAAATGAGGGAATAATATGTGTGAGGGTACCCCAGGAGAGTTCCAAATGTGTGTGGGTAGAATACATATCCCACGGGGGTAAAATTGAAAAAAGTTGAACAAATGTTTTTTTTGGACTTAGTCATTTTTCTGTCGTTTATCAGACTTTCAGATAGGGGAAATGTCAGTGAGCTTTCCGATTTCAGTTCCAGAGCGTTTCGCCCAATGAGTCCAGGATATTTAGTCGATTTCAGCCAACATTTTGGAATTTTGAAAATTTTACTTTTTTGTGAAAATATCCACTAAATGAGGGAATAATATGTGTGAGGGTACCCCAGGAGAGTTCCAAATGTGTGTGGGTAGAATATATATCCCACGGGGGTAAAATTGAAAAAAGTTGAACAAATTTTTTTTTTGGACTTAGTCCATTTTCTGGTGTTTATGAGACTTTCACATAGGGGAAATGTCATTGAGCGTTCCGATTTCAGTTCCAGAGCGATTCGCCCAATGAGTCCTTGATATTTAGTCGTTTTCAGCCAATATTTAGGATTTTTGAAAATTTCACTTTTTTGTGAAAATATCCACTAAATGAGGGAATAATATGTGTGAGGGTACCCCAGGAGAGTTCCAAATGTGTGTGGGTAGAATATATATCCCACGGGGGTAAAATTGAAAAAAGTTGAACAAATGTTTTTTTTGGACTTAGTCATTTTTCTGTCGTTTATCAGACTTTCAGATAGGGGAAATGTCAGTGAGCTTTCCGATTTCAGTTCCAGAGCGATTCGCCCAATGAGTCCTTTATATTTAGTCGATTTCAGCCAACATTTTAGAATTTTGAAAATGTTACTTTTTTGTGAAAATATCCACTAAATGAGGGAATAATATGTGTGAGGGTACCCCAGGAGAGTTCCAAATGTGTGTGGGTAGAATATATATCCCACGGGGGTAAAATTGAAAAAAGTTGAAAATTTTTTTTTTGGACTTAGTCATTTTTCCGGCGTTTATCAGACTTTCAGATTGGGCAAATGTCAGTGAGCGTGCCGATTTCAGTTCCAGAGCTATGCGCCCAATGAGTCCTTGATATTTATTCGTTTTCAGTCAATATTTTGGATTTTTGAAAATTTCACTTTTTTGTGAAAATATCCACTAAATGAGGGAATAATATGTGTGAGGGTACCGCAGGAGAGTTCCAAATGTGTGTGGGTAGAATATTAATCCCACGGGGGGTAAAATTGAAAAAAGTTGAAAAAAAAATTTTTTTGGACTTAGTCATTTTTGCGGCATTTATCAGACTTTCAGATAGGGGAAATGTCAGTGAGCGTTCCGATTTCAGTACCAGAGCGATTCGCCCAATGAGTCCTTGCTATTTAGTCGTTTTCAGCCAATATTTAGGATTTTTGAAAATTTCACTTTTTTGTGAAAATATCCACTAAATGAGGGAATAATATGTGTGAGGGTACCCCAGGAGAGTTCCAAATGTGTGTGGGTAGAATATATATCCCACGGGGGTAAAATTGAAAAAAGTTGAACAAATGTTTTTTTTGGACTTAGTAATTTTTCTGTCGTTTATCAGACTTTCAGATAGGGGAAATGTCAGTGAGCTTTCCGATTTCAGTTCCAGAGCGATTCGCCCAATGAGTCCTTTATATTTAGTCGATTTCAGCCAACATTTTAGAATTTTGAAAATGTTACTTTTTTGTGAAAATATCCACTAAATGAGGGAATAATATGTGTGAGGGTACCCCAGGAGAGTTCCAAATGTGTGTGGGTAGAATATATATCCCACGGGGGTAAAATTGAAATAAGTTGAACAAATTTTTCTTTTGGACTTAGTCATTTTTCTGGCGTGTATCAGACTTTCAGATAGGGGAGATGTCAGTGAGCGTTCCGATTTCAGTTCCAGAGCGATTCGCCCAATGAATCCTTGATATTTAGTCGATTTCAGCTAATATTTTGGAATTTTGAAAATTTCACTTTTTTGTGAAAATATCCACTAAATGAGGGAATAATATGTGTGAGGGTACCCCAGGAGAGTTCCAAATGTGTGTGGGTAGAATACATATCCCACGGGGGTAAAATTGAAAAAAGTTGAACAAATGTTTTTTTTGGACTTAGTCATTTTTCTGTCGTTTATCAGACTTTCAGATAGGGGAAATGTCAGTGAGCTTTCCGATTTCAGTTCCAGAGCGTTTCGCCCAATGAGTCCAGGATATTTAGTCGATTTCAGCCAACATTTTGGAATTTTGAAAATTTTACTTTTTTGTGAAAATATCCACTAAATGAGGGAATAATATGTGTGAGGGTACCCCAGGAGAGTTCCAAATGTGTGTGGGTAGAATATATATCCCACGGGGGTAAAATTGAAAAAAGTTGAACAAATTTTTTTTTTGGACTTAGTCCATTTTCTGGTGTTTATGAGACTTTCACATAGGGGAAATGTCATTGAGCGTTCCGATTTCAGTTCCAGAGCGATTCGCCCAATGAGTCCTTGATATTTAGTCGTTTTCAGCCATTATTTTGAAATTTTGAAAATTTCACTTTTTTGTGAAAATATCCACTAAATGAGGGAATAATATGTGTGAGGGTACCCCATTAGAGTTCCAAATGTGTGTGGGTAGAATATATATCCTACGGGGGTAAAATTGAAAAAAGTTGAAAAAAAAATTTTTTTGGACTTAGTCATCTTTCCGGCGTTTATCAGATTTTCAGATAGGGGAAATGTCAGTGAGCGTTCCGATTTTAGTACCAGAGCGATTCGCCCAATGAGTCCTTGATATTTAGTCTTTCTCAGCCAATATTTTGGATTTTTGAAAATTTCACTTTTTTGTGAAAATATCCACTAAATGAGGGAATAATATGTGTGAGGGTACCCCAGGAGAGTTCAAAATGTGTGTGGGTAGAATATATATCCGACGGGGGTAAAATGGAAAAAAGTTGAACAAATGTTTTTTTTGGACTTAGTCATTTTTCTGTCGCTTATCAGACTTTCAGATAGGGCAAATGTCAGTGAGTGTTCCGATTTCAGTTCCAGAGCGATTCGCCCAATGATTCTTTGATATTTAGTCGTTTTCAGCCAATATTTTGGATTTTTGAAAATTTCACTTTTTTGTGAAAATATCCACTAAATGAGGGAATAATATGTGTGAGGGTACCCCAGGAGAGTTCCAAATGTGTGTGTGTAGAATATATATCCCACGGGGGTAAAATTAAAAAAAGTTGAACAAATTTTTTTTTTGGACTTAGTCCATTTTCTGGTGTTTATGAGACTTTCACATAGGGGAAATGTCAGTGAGTGTTCCGATTTCAGTTCCAGAGCTGTTCACCCAATGTGTCCTTGATATTTAGTCGTTTTCAGCCATTATTTTGAAATTTTGAAAATTTCACTTTTTTGTGAAAGTATCCACTAAATGAGGGAATAATATGTGTGAGGGTACCCCAGGAGAGTTCCAAATGTGTTTGGGTAGAATATAGATCCCACGAGGGTAAAATTGAAAAAAGTTGAAAAAAAAATTTTTTTGGACTTAGTCATTTTTCCGGCGTTTATGAGACTTTCAGAAAGGGGAAATGTCAGTGAGCGTTCCGATTTCAGTTCCAGAGCGATTCGCCTAATGAGTCCTTGATATTTTATTGTTTTCAGGCAAATTTCTGGAATTTTGAAAATTTCACTTTTTTGTGAAAATATCCACTAAATGAGGGAATAATATGTGTGAGGGTACCCCAGGAGAGTTCCAAATGTGTGTGGGTAGAATATATATCCTTCGGGGGTAAAATTGAAAAAAGTTGAACAAATGTTTTTTTTGGACTTAGTCATTTTTCCGGCATTTATGAGACTTTCAGATAGGGGAAATGTCAGTGAGCATTCCGATTTCAGTTCCATAGCGATTCGACCAATGAGTCCTTGATATTTAGTCGATTTCAGCCAATATTTTGGAATTTTGAAAATTTCACTTTTTTGTGAAAATATCCACTAAATGAGGGAATAATATGTGTGAGAGAACCCCAGGAGAGTTCCAAATGTGTGTGGGTAGAATATATATCCCACGGGGATAAAATTGAAAATAGTTGAACATTTTTTTTTTGGACTTAGTCATATTTCTGGCGTTTACTAGACTTTCAGATAGGGGAAATGTCAGTGAGCATTCCGCTTTCAGTTCCATAGCGATTCTCCCAATGAGTCGTTGATATTTGGTCGATTTCAGCCAATATTTTGGAATTTTGAAAATTTCACTTTTTTGTGAAAATATCCACTAAATGAGGGAATAATATGTGTGAGGGTACCCCAGGAGAGTTCCAAATGTGTGTGGGTAGAATATATATCCCACGGGGGTAAAATTGAAAAAAGTTGAACCAATTTTTGTTTTGGACTTAGTCATTTTTCTGGCGTTTATCAGACTTTCAGATAGGGCAAATGTCAGTGACCGTTCCGATTTCAGTTCCAGAGCGATTCGCCCAATGAGTCCTTGATATTTAGTCGTTTTCAGCCAATATTTTGGAATTTTGAAAATTTCACTTTTTTGTGAAAATATCCACTAAATGAGGGAATAATATGTGTGAGGGTACCCCAGGAGAGTTCCAAACGTGTGTGGGTAGAATATATATCCCACGGGGGTAAAATTGAAAAAAGTTGAAAATTTGTTTTTTTGGACTTAGTCATTTTTCCGGCGTTTATCAGACTTTCAGATTGGGCAAATGTCAGTGAGCGTGCCGATTTCAGTTCCAGAGCTATGCGCCCAATGAGTCCTTGATATTTATTCGTTTTCAGTCAATATTTTGGATTTTTGAAAATTTCACTTTTTTGTGAAAATATCCACTAAATGAGGGAATAATATGTGTGAGGGTACCGCAGGAGAGTTCCAAATGTGTGTGGGTAGAATATTAATCCCACGGGGGGTAAAATTGAAAAAAGTTGAAAAAAAAATTTTTTTGGACTTAGTCATTTTTGCGGCATTTATCAGACTTTCAGATAGGGGAAATGTCAGTGAGCGTTCCGATTTCAGTACCAGAGCGATTCGCCCAATGAGTCCTTGATATTTAGTCGTTTTCAGCCAATATTTAGGATTTTTGAAAATTTCACTTTTTTGTGAAAATATCCACTAAATGAGGGAATAATATGTGTGAGGGTACCCCAGGAGAGTTCCAAATGTGTGTGGGTAGAATATATATCCCACGGGGGTAAAATTGAAAAAAGTTGAACAAATGTTTTTTTTGGACTTAGTAATTTTTCTGTCGTTTATCAGACTTTCAGATAGGGGAAATGTCAGTGAGCTTTCCGATTTCAGTTCCAGAGCGATTCGCCCAATGAGTCCTTTATATTTAGTCGATTTCAGCCAACATTTTAGAATTTTGAAAATGTTACTTTTTTGTGAAAATATCCACTAAATGAGGGAATAATATGTGTGAGGGTACCCCAGGAGAGTTCCAAATGTGTGTGGGTAGAATATATATCCCACGGGGGTAAAATTGAAATAAGTTGAACAAATTTTTCTTTTGGACTTAGTCATTTTTCTGGCGTGTATCAGACTTTCAGATAGGGGAGATGTCAGTGAGCGTTCCGATTTCAGTTCCAGAGCGATTCGCCCAATGAATCCTTGATATTTAGTCGATTTCAGCTAATATTTTGGAATTTTGAAAATTTCACTTTTTTGTGAAAATATCCACTAAATGAGGGAATAATATGTGTGAGGGTACCCCAGGAGAGTTCCAAATGTGTGTGGGTAGAATACATATCCCACGGGGGTAAAATTGAAAAAAGTTGAACAAATGTTTTTTTTGGACTTAGTCATTTTTCTGTCGTTTATCAGACTTTCAGATAGGGGAAATGTCAGTGAGCTTTCCGATTTCAGTTCCAGAGCGTTTCGCCCAATGAGTCCAGGATATTTAGTCGATTTCAGCCAACATTTTGGAATTTTGAAAATTTTACTTTTTTGTGAAAATATCCACTAAATGAGGGAATAATATGTGTGAGGGTACCCCAGGAGAGTTCCAAATGTGTGTGGGTAGAATATATATCCCACGGGGGTAAAATTGAAAAAAGTTGAACAAATTTTTTTTTTGGACTTAGTCCATTTTCTGGTGTTTATGAGAC
This sequence comes from Phyllobates terribilis, assembly GCF_046119375.1. Taxonomy (NCBI): domain Eukaryota; kingdom Metazoa; phylum Chordata; class Amphibia; order Anura; family Dendrobatidae; genus Phyllobates; species Phyllobates terribilis. The sequence goes on along the minus strand of NW_027362805.1, from coordinate 6,985,202 downwards.
TTTCACATAGGGGAAATGTCATTGAGCGTTCCGATTTCAGTTCCAGAGCGATTCGCCCAATGAGTCCTTGATATTTAGTCGTTTTCAGCCATTATTTTGAAATTTTGAAAATTTCACTTTTTTGTGAAAATATCCACTAAATGAGGGAATAATATGTGTGAGGGTACCCCATTAGAGTTTCAAATGTGTGTGGGTAGAATATATATCCTACGGGGGTAAAATTGAAAAAAGTTGAAAAAAAAATTTTTTTGGACTTAGTCATCTTTCCGGCGTTTATCAGATTTTCAGATAGGGGAAATGTCAGTGAGCGTTCCGATTTTAGTACCAGAGCGATTCGCCCAATGAGTCCTTGATATTTAGTCTTTCTCAGCCAATATTTTGGATTTTTGAAAATTTCACTTTTTTGTGAAAATATCCACTAAATGAGGGAATAATATGTGTGAGGGTACCCCAGGAGAGTTCAAAATGTGTGTGGGTAGAATATATATCCGACGGGGGTAAAATGGAAAAAAGTTGAACAAATGTTTTTTTTGGACTTAGTCATTTTTCTGGTGTTTATGAGACTTTCACATAGGGGAAATGTCAGTGAGTGTTCCGATTTCAGTTCCAGAGCTGTTCACCCAATGTGTCCTTGATATTTAGTCGTTTTCAGCCATTATTTTGAAATTTTGAAAATTTCACTTTTTTGTGAAAGTATCCACTAAATGAGGGAATAATATGTGTGAGGGTACCCCAGGAGAGTTCCAAATGTGTGTGGGTAGAATATAGATCCCACGAGGGTAAAATTGAAAAAAGTTGAAAAAAAAATTTTTTTGGACTTAGTCATTTTTCCGGCGTTTATGAGACTTTCAGAAAGGGGAAATGTCAGTGAGCGTTCCGATTTCAGTTCCAGAGCGATTCGCCTAATGAGTCCTTGATATTTTATCGTTTTCAGGCAAATTTCTGGAATTTTGAAAATTTCACTTTTTTGTGAAAATATCCACTAAATGAGGGAATAATATGTGTGAGGGTACCCCAGGAGAGTTCCAAATGTGTGTGGGTAGAATATATATCCCAAGGGGGTAAAATTGAAAAAAGTTGAACAAATGTTTTTTTTGGACTTAGTCATTTTTCTGTCGTTTATCAGACTTTCAGATAGGGGAAATGTCAGTGAGCTTTCCCATTTCAGTTCCATAGCGATTCGCCCAATGAGTCCTTGATATTTAGTCGATTTCAGCCAACATTTTGGAATTTTGAAAATTTTACTTTTTTGTGAAAATATCCACTAAATGAGGGAATAATATGTGTGAGGGTACCCCAGGAAAGTTACAAATGTGTGTGGGTAGAATACATATCCCACGGGGGTAAAATTGAAAAAAGTTGAAAAAAATTTTTTTTGGGACTTAGTCATTTTTCTGGTGTGTATGAGACTTTCAGATAGGGCAAATGTCAGTGAGTGTTCCGATTTCAGTTCCAGAGCGATTCGCCCAATGATTCTTTGATATTTAGTCGTTTTCAGCCAATATTTTTGAAAATTTCACTTTTTTGTGAAAATATCCACTAAATGAGGGAATAATATGTGTGAGGGTACCCCAGGAGAGTTCCAAATGTGTGTGGGTAGAATATATATCCCACGGGGGTAAAATTGAAAAAAGTTGAACAAATTTTTTTTTTGGACTTAGTCCATTTTCTGGTGTTTATGAGACTTTCACATAGGGGAAATGTCAGTGAGCATTCCGATTTCAGTTCCATAGCGATTCGCTCAATGAGTCCTTGAAAATTGAGTCGATTTCAGCCAATATTTTGGAATTTTGAAAATTTCACTTTTTTGTGAAAATATCCACTAAATGAGGGAATAATATGTGTGAGGGTACCCCAGGAGAGTTCCAAATGTGTGTGGGTAGAATATATATCCCACAGGGGTAAAATTGAAAAAAGTTGAACAAATTTTTTTTTTGGACTTAGTCATTTTTCTGGTGTTTATCAGACTTTCAGATAGGGGAAATGTCATTGAGCATTCCGATTTCAGTTCCAGAGCAATTCGCCCAATGAGTCCTTGATATTTAGTCGTTTTCAGCCATTATTTTGAAATTTTGAAAATTTCACTTTTTTGTGAAAATATCCACTAAATGAGGGAATAATATGTGTGAGGGTACCCCAGGAGAGTTCCAAATGTGTGTGGGTAGAATATATATCCTTCGGGGGTAAAATTGAAAAAAGTTGAACAAATGTTTTTTTTGGACTTAGTCATTTTTCCGGCATTTATGAGACTTTCAGATAGGGGAAATGTCAGTGAGCATTCCGATTTCAGTTCCATAGCGATTCGACCAATGAGTCCTTGATATTTAGTCGATTTCAGCCAATATTTTGGAATTTTGAAAATTTCACTTTTTTGTGAAAATATCCACTAAATGAGGGAATAATATGTGTGAGAGAACCCCAGGAGAGTTCCAAATGTGTGTGGGTAGAATATATATCCCACGGGGATAAAATTGAAAATAGTTGAACATTTTTTTTTTGGACTTAGTCATATTTCTGGCGTTTACTAGACTTTCAGATAGGGGAAATGTCAGTGAGCATTCCGCTTTCAGTTCCATAGCGATTCTCCCAATGAGTCGTTGATATTTGGTCGATTTCAGCCAATATTTTGGAATTTTGAAAATTTCACTTTTTTGTGAAAATATCCACTAAATGAGGGAATAATATGTGTGAGGGTACCCCAGGAGAGTTCCAAATGTGTGTGGGTAGAATATATATCCCACGGGGGTAAAATTGAAAAAAGTTGAACCAATTTTTGTTTTGGACTTAGTCATTTTTCTGGCGTTTATCAGACTTTCAGATAGGGCAAATGTCAGTGACCGTTCCGATTTCAGTTCCAGAGCGATTCGCCCAATGAGTCCTTGATATTTAGTCGTTTTCAGCCAATATTTTGGAATTTTGAAAATTTCACTTTTTTGTGAAAATATCCACTAAATGAGGGAATAATATGTGTGAGGGTACCCCAGGAGAGTTCCAAACGTGTGTGGGTAGAATGTATATACCACGGGGGTAAAATTGAAAAAAGTTGAACACATTTTTTTTTTGGACTTAGTCATATTTCTGGCGTTTATGAGACTTTCAGATAGGGGAAATGTCAGTGAGCATTCCGATTTCAGTTCCATAGCGATTCTCCCAATTAGTCGTTGATATTTAGTCGTTTTCAGCTAATATTTTGGATTTTTGAAAATTTCACTTTTTTGTGAAAATATCCACTAAATGAGGGAATAATATGTGTGAGGGTACCCCAGGAGAGTTCCAAATGTGTGTGGGTAGAATATATATCCCACGGGGGTAAAATTGAAATAAGTTGAACAAATTTTTCTTTTGGACTTAGTCATTTTTCTGTCGTTTATCAGACTTTCAGATAGGGGAAATGTCAGTGAGCTTTCCGATTTCAGTTCCAGAGCGTTTCGCCCAATGAGTCCATGATATTTAGTCGATTTCAGCCAACATTTTGGAATTTTGAAAATTTTGCTTTTTTGTGAAAATATCCACTAAATGAGGGAATAATATGTGTGAGGGTACCCCAGGAGAGTTCCAAATGTGTGTGGGTAGAATATATATCCCACGGGGGTAAAATTGAAAAAAGTTGAACAAATGTTTTTTTTGGACTTAGTAATTTTTCTGTCGTTTATCAGACTTTCAGATAGGGGAAATGTCAGTGAGCTTTCCGATTTCAGTTCCAGAGCGATTCGCCCAATGAGTCCTTTATATTTAGTCGATTTCAGCCAACATTTTAGAATTTTGAAAATGTTACTTTTTTGTGAAAATATCCACTAAATGAGGGAATAATATGTGTGAGGGTACCCCAGGAGAGTTCCAAATGTGTGTGGGTAGAATATATATCCCACGGGGGTAAAATTGAAATAAGTTGAACAAATTTTTCTTTTGGACTTAGTCATTTTTCTGGCGTGTATCAGACTTTCAGATAGGGGAGATGTCAGTGAGCGTTCCGATTTCAGTTCCAGAGCGATTCGCCCAATGAATCCTTGATATTTAGTCGATTTCAGCTAATATTTTGGAATTTTGAAAATTTCACTTTTTTGTGAAAATATCCACTAAATGAGGGAATAATATGTGTGAGGGTACCCCAGGAGAGTTCCAAATGTGTGTGGGTAGAATACATATCCCACGGGGGTAAAATTGAAAAAAGTTGAACAAATGTTTTTTTTGGACTTAGTCATTTTTCTGTCGTTTATCAGACTTTCAGATAGGGGAAATGTCAGTGAGCTTTCCGATTTCAGTTCCAGAGCGTTTCGCCCAATGAGTCCAGGATATTTAGTCGATTTCAGCCAACATTTTGGAATTTTGAAAATTTTACTTTTTTGTGAAAATATCCACTAAATGAGGGAATAATATGTGTGAGGGTACCCCAGGAGAGTTCCAAATGTGTGTGGGTAGAATATATATCCCACGGGGGTAAAATTGAAAAAAGTTGAACAAATTTTTTTTTTGGACTTAGTCCATTTTCTGGTGTTTATGAGACTTTCACATAGGGGAAATGTCATTGAGCGTTCCGATTTCAGTTCCAGAGCGATTCGCCCAATGAGTCCTTGATATTTAGTCGTTTTCAGCCATTATTTTGAAATTTTGAAAATTTCACTTTTTTGTGAAAATATCCACTAAATGAGGGAATAATATGTGTGAGGGTACCCCATTAGAGTTCCAAATGTGTGTGGGTAGAATATATATCCTACGGGGGTAAAATTGAAAAAAGTTGAAAAAAAAATTTTTTTGGACTTAGTCATCTTTCCGGCGTTTATCAGATTTTCAGATAGGGGAAATGTCAGTGAGCGTTCCGATTTTAGTACCAGAGCGATTCGCCCAATGAGTCCTTGATATTTAGTCTTTCTCAGCCAATATTTTGGATTTTTGAAAATTTCACTTTTTTGTGAAAATATCCACTAAATGAGGGAATAATATGTGTGAGGGCACCCCAGGAGAGTTCAAAATGTGTGTGGGTAGAATATATATCTGACGGGGGTAAAATGGAAAAAAGTTGAACAAATGTTTTTTTTGGACTTAGTCATTTTTCTGTCGCTTATCAGACTTTCAGATAGGGGAAATGTCAGTGATCTTTCCCATTTCAGTTCCAGAGCGATTCGGCCAATGAGTCCTTGATATTTAGTCGATTTCAGCCAACATTTTGGAATTTTGAAAATTTTACTTTTTTGTGAAAATATCCACTAAATGAGGGAATAATATGTGTGAGGGTACCCCAGGAGAGTTCCAAATGTGTGTGGGTAGAATATAGATCCCACGAGGGTAAAATTGAAAAAAGTTGAAAAAAAAATTTTTTTGGACTTAGTCATTTTTCCGGCGTTTATGAGACTTTCAGAAAGGGGAAATGTCAGTGAGCGTTCCGATTTCAGTTCCAGAGCGATTCGCCTAATGAGTCCTTGATATTTTATCGTTTTCAGGCAAATTTCTGGAATTTTGAAAATTTCACTTTTTTGTGAAAATATCCACTAAATGAGGGAATAATATGTGTGAGGGTACCCCAGGAGAGTTCCAAATGTGTGTGGGTAGAATATATATCCCAAGGGGGTAAAATTGAAAAAAGTTGAACAAATGTTTTTTTTGGACTTAGTCATTTTTCTGTCGTTTATCAGACTTTCAGATAGGGGAAATGTCAGTGAGCTTTCCCATTTCAGTTCCATAGCGATTCGCCCAATGAGTCCTTGATATTTAGTCGATTTCAGCCAACATTTTGGAATTTTGAAAATTTTACTTTTTTGTGAAAATATCCACTAAATGAGGGAATAATATGTGTGAGGGTACCCCAGGAAAGTTACAAATGTGTGTGGGTAGAATACATATCCCACGGGGGTAAAATTGAAAAAAGTTGAAAAAAATTTTTTTTGGGACTTAGTCATTTTTCTGGTGTGTATGAGACTTTCAGATAGGGCAAATGTCAGTGAGTGTTCCGATTTCAGTTCCAGAGCGATTCGCCCAATGATTCTTTGATATTTAGTCGTTTTCAGCCAATATTTTTGAAAATTTCACTTTTTTGTGAAAATATCCACTAAATGAGGGAATAATATGTGTGAGGGTACCCCAGGAGAGTTCCAAATGTGTGTGGGTAGAATATATATCCCACGGGGGTAAAATTGAAAAAAGTTGAACAAATTTTTTTTTTGGACTTAGTCCATTTTCTGGTGTTTATGAGACTTTCACATAGGGGAAATGTCAGTGAGCATTCCGATTTCAGTTCCATAGCGATTCGCTCAATGAGTCCTTGAAAATTGAGTCGATTTCAGCCAATATTTTGGAATTTTGAAAATTTCACTTTTTTGTGAAAATATCCACTAAATGAGGGAATAATATGTGTGAGGGTACCCCAGGAGAGTTCCAAATGTGTGTGGGTAGAATATATATCCCACAGGGGTAAAATTGAAAAAAGTTGAACAAATTTTTTTTTTGGACTTAGTCATTTTTCTGGTGTTTATCAGACTTTCAGATAGGGGAAATGTCATTGAGCATTCCGATTTCAGTTCCAGAGCAATTCGCCCAATGAGTCCTTGATATTTAGTCGTTTTCAGCCATTATTTTGAAATTTTGAAAATTTCACTTTTTTGTGAAAATATCCACTAAATGAGGGAATAATATGTGTGAGGGTACCCCAGGAGAGTTCCAAATGTGTGTGGGTAGAATATATATCCTTCGGGGGTAAAATTGAAAAAAGTTGAACAAATGTTTTTTTTGGACTTAGTCATTTTTCCGGCATTTATGAGACTTTCAGATAGGGGAAATGTCAGTGAGCATTCCGATTTCAGTTCCATAGCGATTCGACCAATGAGTCCTTGATATTTAGTCGATTTCAGCCAATATTTTGGAATTTTGAAAATTTCACTTTTTTGTGAAAATATCCACTAAATGAGGGAATAATATGTGTGAGAGAACCCCAGGAGAGTTCCAAATGTGTGTGGGTAGAATATATATCCCACGGGGATAAAATTGAAAATAGTTGAACATTTTTTTTTTGGACTTAGTCATATTTCTGGCGTTTACTAGACTTTCAGATAGGGGAAATGTCAGTGAGCATTCCGCTTTCAGTTCCATAGCGATTCTCCCAATGAGTCGTTGATATTTGGTCGATTTCAGCCAATATTTTGGAATTTTGAAAATTTCACTTTTTTGTGAAAATATCCACTAAATGAGGGAATAATATGTGTGAGGGTACCCCAGGAGAGTTCCAAATGTGTGTGGGTAGAATATATATCCCACGGGGGTAAAATTGAAAAAAGTTGAACCAATTTTTGTTTTGGACTTAGTCATTTTTCTGGCGTTTATCAGACTTTCAGATAGGGCAAATGTCAGTGACCGTTCCGATTTCAGTTCCAGAGCGATTCGCCCAATGAGTCCTTGATATTTAGTCGTTTTCAGCCAATATTTTGGAATTTTGAAAATTTCACTTTTTTGTGAAAATATCCACTAAATGAGGGAATAATATGTGTGAGGGTACCCCAGGAGAGTTCCAAACGTGTGTGGGTAGAATGTATATACCACGGGGGTAAAATTGAAAAAAGTTGAACACATTTTTTTTTTGGACTTAGTCATATTTCTGGCGTTTATGAGACTTTCAGATAGGGGAAATGTCAGTGAGCATTCCGATTTCAGTTCCATAGCGATTCTCCCAATTAGTCGTTGATATTTAGTCGTTTTCAGCTAATATTTTGGATTTTTGAAAATTTCACTTTTTTGTGAAAATATCCACTAAATGAGGGAATAATATGTGTGAGGGTACCCCAGGAGAGTTCCAAATGTGTGTGGGTAGAATATATATCCCACGGGGGTAAAATTGAAATAAGTTGAACAAATTTTTCTTTTGGACTTAGTCATTTTTCTGTCGTTTATCAGACTTTCAGATAGGGGAAATGTCAGTGAGCTTTCCGATTTCAGTTCCAGAGCGTTTCGCCCAATGAGTCCATGATATTTAGTCGATTTCAGCCAACATTTTGGAATTTTGAAAATTTTGCTTTTTTGTGAAAATATCCACTAAATGAGGGAATAATATGTGTGAGGGTACCCCAGGAGAGTTCCAAATGTGTGTGGGTAGAATATATATCCCACGGGGGTAAAATTGAAAAAAGTTGAACAAATGTTTTTTTTGGACTTAGTAATTTTTCTGTCGTTTATCAGACTTTCAGATAGGGGAAATGTCAGTGAGCTTTCCGATTTCAGTTCCAGAGCGATTCGCCCAATGAGTCCTTTATATTTAGTCGATTTCAGCCAACATTTTAGAATTTTGAAAATGTTACTTTTTTGTGAAAATATCCACTAAATGAGGGAATAATATGTGTGAGGGTACCCCAGGAGAGTTCCAAATGTGTGTGGGTAGAATATATATCCCACGGGGGTAAAATTGAAATAAGTTGAACAAATTTTTCTTTTGGACTTAGTCATTTTTCTGGCGTGTATCAGACTTTCAGATAGGGGAGATGTCAGTGAGCGTTCCGATTTCAGTTCCAGAGCGATTCGCCCAATGAATCCTTGATATTTAGTCGATTTCAGCTAATATTTTGGAATTTTGAAAATTTCACTTTTTTGTGAAAATATCCACTAAATGAGGGAATAATATGTGTGAGGGTACCCCAGGAGAGTTCCAAATGTGTGTGGGTAGAATACATATCCCACGGGGGTAAAATTGAAAAAAGTTGAACAAATGTTTTTTTTGGACTTAGTCATTTTTCTGTCGTTTATCAGACTTTCAGATAGGGGAAATGTCAGTGAGCTTTCCGATTTCAGTTCCAGAGCGTTTCGCCCAATGAGTCCAGGATATTTAGTCGATTTCAGCCAACATTTTGGAATTTTGAAAATTTTACTTTTTTGTGAAAATATCCACTAAATGAGGGAATAATATGTGTGAGGGTACCCCAGGAGAGTTCCAAATGTGTGTGGGTAGAATATATATCCCACGGGGGTAAAATTGAAAAAAGTTGAACAAATTTTTTTTTTGGACTTAGTCCATTTTCTGGTGTTTATGAGACTTTCACATAGGGGAAATGTCATTGAGCGTTCCGATTTCAGTTCCAGAGCGATTCGCCCAATGAGTCCTTGATATTTAGTCGTTTTCAGCCATTATTTTGAAATTTTGAAAATTTCACTTTTTTGTGAAAATATCCACTAAATGAGGGAATAATATGTGTGAGGGTACCCCATTAGAGTTCCAAATGTGTGTGGGTAGAATATATATCCTACGGGGGTAAAATTGAAAAAAGTTGAAAAAAAAATTTTTTTGGACTTAGTCATCTTTCCGGCGTTTATCAGATTTTCAGATAGGGGAAATGTCAGTGAGCGTTCCGATTTTAGTACCAGAGCGATTCGCCCAATGAGTCCTTGATATTTAGTCTTTCTCAGCCAATATTTTGGATTTTTGAAAATTTCACTTTTTTGTGAAAATATCCACTAAATGAGGGAATAATATGTGTGAGGGCACCCCAGGAGAGTTCAAAATGTGTGTGGGTAGAATATATATCTGACGGGGGTAAAATGGAAAAAAGTTGAACAAATGTTTTTTTTGGACTTAGTCATTTTTCTGTCGCTTATCAGACTTTCAGATAGGGGAAATGTCAGTGATCTTTCCCATTTCAGTTCCAGAGCGATTCGGCCAATGAGTCCTTGATATTTAGTCGATTTCAGCCAACATTTTGGAATTTTGAAAATTTTACTTTTTTGTGAAAATATCCACTAAATGAGGGAATAATATGTGTGAGGCTACCCCAGGAGAGTTCCAAATGTGTGTGGGTAGAATACATATCCCACGGGGGTAAAATTGAAAAAAGTTGAAAAAAAATTTTTTTGGGACTTAGTCATTTTTCTGGTGTGTATGAGACTTTCAGATAGGGCAAATGTCAGTGAGTGTTCCGATTTCAGTTCCAGAGCGATTCGCCCAATGATTCTTTGATATTTAGTCGTTTTCAGCCATTATTTTGGATTTTTGAAAATTTCACTTTTTTGTGAAAATATCCACTAAATGAGGGAATAATATGTGTGAGGGTACCCCAGGAGAGTTCCAAATGTGTGTGTGTAGAATATATATCCCACGGGGGTAAAATTAAAAAAAGTTGAACAAATTTTTTTTTTGGACTTAGTCCATTTTCTGGTGTTTATGAGACTTTTACATAGGGGAAATGTCAGTGAGTGTTCCGATTTCAGTTCCAGAGCTATTCACCCAATGTGTCCTTGATATTTAGTCGTTTTCAGCCATTATTTTGAAATTTTGAAAATTTCACTTTTTTGTGAAAGTATCCACTAAATGAGGGAATAATATGTGTGAGGGTACCCCAGGAGAGTTCCAAATGTGTGTGGGTAGAATATAGATCCCACGAGGGTAAAATTGAAAAAAGTTGAAAAAAAAATTTTTTTGGACTTAGTCATTTTTCCGGCGTTTATCAGACTTTCAGAAAGGGGAAATGTCAGTGAGCGTTCCGATTTCAGTTCCAGAGCGATTCGCCTAATGAGTCCTTGATATTTTATCGTTTTCAGGCAAATTTCTGGAATTTTGAAAATTTCACTTTTTTGTGAAAATATCCACTAAATGAGGGAATAATATGTGTGAGGGTACCCCAGGAGAGTTCCAAATGTGTGTGGGTAGAATATATATCCCAAGGGGGTAAAATTGAAAAAAGTTGAACAAATGTTTTTTTTGGACTTAGTCATTTTTCTGTCGTTTATCAGACTTTCAGATAGGGGAAATGTCAGTGAGCTTTCCCATTTCAGTTCCAGAGCGATTCGCCCAATGAGTCCTTGATATTTAGTCGATTTCAGCCAACATTTTGGAATTTTGAAAATTTTACTTTTTTGTGAAAATATCCACTAAATGAGGGAATAATATGTGTGAGGGTACCCCAGGAGAGTTCCAAATGTGTGTGGGTAGAATATATATCCTACGGGGGTAAAATTGAAAAAAGTTGAACAAATGTTTTTTTTGGACTTAGTCATTTTTCCGGCATTTATGAGACTTTCAGATAGGGGAAATGTCAGTGAGCATTCCGATTTCAGTTCCATAGCGATTCGACCAATGAGTCCTTGATATTTAGTCGATTTCAGCCAATATTTTGGAATTTTGAAAATTTCACTTTTTTGTGAAAATATCCACTAAATGAGGGAATAATATGTGTGAGAGAACACCAGGAGAGTTCCAAATGTGTGTGGGTAGAATATATATCCCACGGGGATAAAATTGAAAATAGTTGAACATTTTTTTTTTGGACTTAGTCATATTTCTGGCGTTTACTAGACTTTCAGATAGGGGAAATGTCAGTGAGCATTCCGCTTTCAGTTCCATAGCGATTCTCCCAATGAGTCGTTGATATTTGGTCGATTTCAGCCAATATTTTGGAATTTTGAAAATTTCACTTTTTTGTGAAAATATCCACTAAATGAGGGAATAATATGTGTGAGGGTACCCCAGGAGAGTTCCAAATGTGTGTGGGTAGAATATATATCCCACGGGGGTAAAATTGAAAAAAGTTGAACCAATTTTTGTTTTGGACTTAGTCATTTTTCTGGCGTTTATCAGACTTTCAGATAGGGCAAATGTCAGTGACCGTTCCGATTTCAGTTCCAGAGCGATTCGCCCAATGAGTCCTTGATATTTAGTCGTTTTCAGCCAATATTTTGGAATTTTGAAAATTTCACTTTTTTGTGAAAATATCCACTAAATGAGGGAATAATATGTGTGAGGGTACCCCAGGAGAGTTCCAAACGTGTGTGGGTAGAATATATATACCACGGGGGTAAAATTGAAAAAAGTTGAACACATTTTTTTTTTGGACTTAGTCATATTTCTGGCGTTTATGAGACTTTCAGATAGGGGAAATGTCAGTGAGCATTCCGATTTCAGTTCCATAGTGATTCTCCCAATTAGTCGTTGATATTTAGTCGTTTTCAGCCAATATTTTGGATTTTTGAAAATTTCACTTTTTTGTGAAAATATCCACTAAATGAGGGAATAATATGTGTGAGGGTACCCCAGGAGAGTTCCAAATGTGTGTGGGTAGAATATATATCCCACGGGGGTAAAATTGAAAAAAGTTGAAAATTTGTTTTTTTGGACTTAGTCATTTTTCCGGCGTTTATCAGACTTTCAGATTGCGCAAATGTCAGTGAGCGTGCCGATTTCAGTTCCAGAGCTATGCGCCCAATGAGTCCTTGATATTTATTCGTTTTCAGTCAATATTTTAGATTTTTGAAAATTTCACTTTTTTGTGAAAATATCCACTAAATGAGGGAATAATATGTGTGAGGGTACCCCAGGAGAGTTCCAAATGTGTGTGGGTAGAATATATATCCCACGGGGGTAAAATTGAAATAAGTTGAACAAATTTTTCTTTTGGACTTAGTCATTTTTCTGTCGTTTATCAGACTTTCAGATAGGGGAAATGTCAGTGAGCTTTCCGATTTCAGTTCCAGAGCGTTTCGCCCAATGAGTCCATGATATTTAGTCGATTTCAGCCAACATTTTGGAATTTTGAAAATTTTGCTTTTTTGTGAAAATATCCACTAAATGAGGGAATAATATGTGTGAGGGTACCCCAGGAGAGTTCCAAATGTGTGTGGGTAGAATATATATCCCACGGGGGTAAAATTGAAAAAAGTTGAACAAATTTTTTTTTTGGACTTAGTCCATTTTCTGGTGTTTATGAGACTTTCACATAGGGGAAATGTCATTGAGCGTTCCGATTTCAGTTCCAGAGCGATTCGCCCAATGAGTCCGTGATATTTAGTCGTTTTCAGCCATTATTTTGAAATTTTGAAAATTTCACTTATTTGTGAAAATATCCACTAAATGAGGGAATAATATGTGTGAGGGTACCCCAGGAGAGTTCCAAATGTGTGTGGGTAGAATATATATCCTACGGGGGTAAAATTGAAAAAAGTTGAACAAATGTTTTTTTTGGACTTAGTCATTTTTCTGTCGTTTATCAGACTTTCAGATAGGGGAAATGTCAGTGAGCTTTCCCATTTCAGTTCCAGAGCGATTCGCCCAATGAGTCCTTGATATTTAGTCGATTTCAGCCAACATTTTGAAATTTTGAAAATTTTACTTTTTTGTGAAAATATCCACTAAATGAGGGAATAATATGTGTGAGGGTACCCCAGGAGAGTTCCAAATGTGTGTGGGTAGAATATATATCCCACGGGGGAAAAATTGAAAAAAGTTGAACAAATTTTTTTTTTGGACTTAGTCCATTTTCTAGTGTTTATCAGACTTTCACATAGGGGAAATGTCAGTAAGCATTCCGATTTCAGTTCCAGAGCGATTCGCCCAATGAGTCCTTGATATTTAGTCGATTTCAGCTAATATTTTGGAATTTTGAAAATTTCACTTTTTTGTGAAAATATCCACTAAATGAGGGAATAATATGTGTGAGGGTACCCCAGGAGAGTTCCAAATGTGTGTGGGTAGAATATATATCCCAAGGGGGTAAAATTGAAAAAAGTTGAAAAAATTTTTTTTTTGACTTAGTCATTTTTCCGGCATTTATGAGACTTTCAGATAGGGGAAATGTCAGTGAGCATTCCGATTTCAGTTCCATAGCGATTCGACCAATGAGTCCTTGATATTTAGTCGATTTCAGCCAATATTTTGGAATTTTGAAAATTTCACTTTTTTGTGAAAATATCCACTAAATGAGGGAATAATATGTGTGAGAGAACCCCAGGAGAGTTCCAAATGTGTGTGGGTAGAATATATATCCCACGGGGATAAAATTGAAAATAGTTGAACATTTTTTTTTTGGACTTAGTCATATTTCTGGCGTTTACTAGACTTTCAGATAGGGGAAATGTCAGTGAGCATTCCGATTTCAGTTCCATAGCGATTCTCCCAATTAGTCGTTGATATTTAGTCGTTTTCAGCCAATATTTTGGATTTTTGAAAATTTCACTTTTTTGTGAAAATATCCACTAAATGAGGGAATAATATGTGTGAGGGTACCCCAGGAGAGTTCCAAATGTGTGTGGGTAGAATATATATCCTACGGGGGTAAAATTGAAAAAAGTTGAAAATTTTTTTTTTTGGACTTAGTCATTTTTCCAGCGTTTATCAGACTTTCAGAATGGGCAAATGTCAGTGAGCGTGCCGATTTCAGTTCTAGAGCTATGCGCCCAATGAGTCCTTGATATTTATTCGTTTTCAGTCAATATTTTGGATCTTTGAAAATTTCACTTTTTTGTGAAAATATCCACTAAATGATGGAATAATATGTGTGAGGGTACCCCAGGAGAGTTCCAAATGTGTGTGGGTAGAATATATATCCCACAGGGGTAAAATTGAAATAAGTTGAACAAATTTTTCTTTTGGACTTAGTCATTTTTTGGCGTGTATCAGACTTTCAGATAGGGGAGATGTCAGTGAGCGTTCCGATTTCAGTTCCAGAGCGATTCGCCCAATGAATCCTTGATATTTAGTCGATTTCAGCCAATATTTTGGAATTTTGAAAATTTCACTTTTTTGTGAAAATATCCACTAAATGAGGGAATAATATGTGTGAGGGTACCACAGGAGAGTTCCAAATGTGTGTGGGTAGAATATATATCCCACGGGGGTAAAATTGAAAAAAGTTGAACAAATGTTTTTTTTGCACTTAGTCATTTTTCTGTCGTTTATCAGACTTTCAGAGAGGGGAAATGTCAGTGAGCGTTCCGATTTCAGTACCAGAGCGATTCGCCCAATGAGTCCTTGATATTTAGTCGTTTTCAGCCAATATTTAGGATTTTTGAAAATTTCACTTTTTTTGTGAAAATATCCACTAAATGAGGTAATAATATGTGTGAGGGTACCCCAGGAGAGTTCCAAATGTGTGTGGGTAGAGTATATATCCCACGGGGGTAAAATTGAAAAAAGTTGAACAAATTTTTTTTTTGGACTTAGTCCATTTTCTGGTGTTTATGAGACTTTCACATAGGGGAAATGTCAGTGAGGATTCCGATTTCAGTTCCAGAGCTATTCGCCCAATGTGTCCTTGATATTTAGTCGTTTTCAGCCATTATTTTGAAATTTTGAAAATTTCACTTTTTTGTGAAAGTATCCACTAAATTAGGGAATAATATGTGTGAGGGTACCCCAGGAGAGTTCCAAATGTGTGTGGGTAGAATATAAATCCCACGGGGGTAAAATTGAAAAAAGTTGAAAAAAAAATTTTTTTGGACTTAGTCATTTTTCCGGCGTTTATCAGACTTTCAGAAAGGGGAAATGTCAGTGAGCGTTCCGATTTCAGTTCCAGAGCGATTCGCCTAATGAGTCCTTGATATTTCATCGTTTTCAGGCAAATTTCTGGAATTTTGAAAATTTCACTTTTTTGTGAAAATATCCACTAAATGAGGGAATAATATATGTGAGGGTACCCCAGGAGAGTTCCAAATGTGTGTGGGTAGAATATATATCCCACGGGGGTAAAATTGAAAAAAGTTGAACAAATGTTTTTTTTGGACTTAGTCATTTTTCTGTCGTTTATCAGACTTTCAGATAGGGGAAATGTCAGTGAGCTTTCCCATTTCAGTTCCAGAGCGATTCGCCCAATGAGTCCTTGATATTTAGTCGATTTCAGCCAACATTTTGGAATTTTGAAAAATTTACTTTTTTGTGAAAATATCCACTAAATGAGGGAATAATATGTGTGAGGGTACCCCAGGAAAGTTACAAATGTGTGTGGGTAGAATACATATCCCACGGGAGTAAAATAGAAAAAAGTTGAAAAAAAATTTTTTTGGGACTTAGTCATTTTTCTGGTGTGTATGAGACTTTCAGATAGGGCAAATGTCAGTGAGTGTTCCGATTTCAGTTCCAGAGCGATTCGCCCAATGATTCTTTGATATTTAGTCGTTTTCAGCCAATATTTTTGAAAATTTCACTTTTTTGTGAAAATATCCACTAAATGAGGGAATAATATGTGTGAGGGTACCCCAGGAGAGTTCCAAATGTGTGTGGGTAGAATATATATCCCACGGGGGTAAAACTGAAAAAAGTTGAAAAAAATTTTTTTTTGGACTTAGTCATTTTTCCGGCATTTATGAGACTTTCAGATAGGGGAAATGTCAGTGAGCATTCCGATTTCAGTTCCATTGCGATTCTCCCAATGAGTCCTTGATATTTAGTCGATTTCAGCCAATATTTTGGAATTTTGAAAATTTCACTTTTTTGTGAAAATATCCACTAAATGAGGGAATAATATGTGTGAGGGTACCCCAGGAGAGTTCCAAAGTGTGTGGGTAGAATATATATCTCACGGGGGTAAAATTGAAAAAAGTTGAACAAATTTTTTTTTTGGACTTAGTCCATTTTCTGGTGTTTATGAGACTTTCACATAGGGGAAATGTCAGTGAGCATTCCGATTTCAGTTCCATAGCGATTCGCTCAATGAGTCCTTGAAAATTGAGTCGATTTCAGCCAATATTTTGGAATTTTGAAAATTTCACTTTTTTGTGAAAATATCCACTAAATGAGGAATAATATGTGTGAGGGTACCCCAGGAGAGTTCCAAATGTGTGTGGGTAGAATATATATCCCAAGGGGGTAAAATTGAAAAAAGTTGAAAAATTATTTTTTTTGACTTAGTCATTTTTCCGGCGTTTATCAGACTTTCAGATAGGGCAAATGTCAGTGAGCATTCCGATTTCAGTTCCATAGCAATTCGCCCAATGAGTCCTTGATATTTAGTCGATTTCAGCCAATATTTTGGAATTTTGAAAATTTCACTTTTTTTGTGAAAATATCCACTAAATGAGGGAATAATATGTGTGAGGGTACCCCAGGAGAGTTCCAAATGTGTGTGGGTAGAATATATATCCCACGGGGATAAAATTGAAAAAAGTTGAACATTTTTTTTTGGACTTAGTCATATTTTTGGCGTTTACTAGACTTTCAGATAGGGGAAATGTCAGTGAGCATTCCGATTTCAGTTCCATAGCGATTCTCCCAATGAGTCGTTGATATATGGTCGATTTCAGCCAATATTTTGGAATTTTGAAAATTTCACTTTTTTGTGAAAATATCCACTAAATGAGGGAATAATATGTGTGAGGGTACCCCAGGAGAGTTCCAAATGTGTGTGGGTAGAATATATATCCCACGGGGGTAAAATTGAAAAAAGTTGAACCAATTTTTGTTTTGGACTTAGTCATTTTTCTGGCGTTTATCAGACTTTCAGATTGGGCAAATGTCAGTGAGCGTTCCGATTTCAGTTCCAGAGCGATTCGCCCAATGAGTCCTTGATATTTAGTCGTTTTCAGCCAATATTTTGGAATTTTGAAAATTTCACTTTTTTGTGAAAATATCCACTAAATGAGGGAATAATATGTGTGAGGGTACCCCAGGAGAGTTCCAAATGTGTGTGGGTAGAATATATATCCCACGGGGGTAAAATTGAAAAAAGTTGAACAAATTTTTTTTTTGGACATAGTAATTTTTCTTGCGTTTATCAGACTTTCAGATAGGGGAAATGTCAGTGAGCGTTCCGATTTCAGTTCCAGAGCGATTCGCCCAATGACTCCTTGATATTTAGTAGTTTTCAGCCAATATTTTGGATTTTTGAAAATTTCACTTTTTTGTGAAAATATTCACTAAATGAGGGAATAATATGTGTGAGGGTACCCCAGGAGAGTTCCAAATGTGTGTGGGTAGAATATATATCCCACGGGGGTAAAATTGAAAAAAGTTTAACACATTTTTTTTTTGGACTTAGTCATATTTCTGGCGTTTATGAGACTTTCAGATAGGGGAAATGTCAGTGAGCATTCCGATTTCAGTTCCATAGCGATTCTCCCAATGAGTCGTTGATATTTAGTCGATTTCAGCCAATATTTTGGAATTTTGAAAATTTCACTTTTTTGTGAAAATATCCACTAAATGAGGGAATAATATGTGTGAGGGTACCCCAGGAGAGTTCCAAATGTGTGTGGGTAGAATATATATCCCACGGGGGTAAAATTGAAAAAAGTTGAACACATTTTTCTTTTGGACTTAGTCATTTTTCTGGCATTTATCAGACTTTCAGATAGGGCAAATGTCAGTGAGCATTCCGATTTCAGTTCCAGAGCGATTCGCACAATTAGTCCTTGATATTTAGTCGTTTTCAGCCAATATTTTGGAATTTTGAAAATTTCACTTTTTTGTGAAAATATCCACTAAATGAGGGAATAATATGTGTGAGGGTACCCCAGGAGAGTTCCAAATGTGTGTGGGTAGAATATATATCCCAAGGGGGTAAAATTGAAAAAAGTTGAAAAATTATTTTTTTTTACTTAGTCATTTTTCCGGCGTTTATCAGACTTTCAGATAGGGCAAATGTCAGTGAGCATTCCGATTTCAGTTCCATAGCGATTCTCCCAATGAGTCGTTGATATATGGTCGATTTCAGCCAATATTTTGGAATTTTGAAAATTTCACTTTTTTGTGAAAATATCCACTAAATGAGGGAATAATATGTGTGAGGGTACCCCAGGAGAGTTCCAAATGTGTGTGGGTAGAATATATATCCCACGGGGGTAAAATTGAAAAAAGTTGAACCAATTTTTGTTTTGGACTTAGCCATTTTTCTGGCGTTTATCAGACTTTCAGATTGGGCAAATGTCAGTGAGCGTTCCGATTTCAGTTCCAGAGCGATTCGCCCAATGAGTCCTTGATATTTAGTCGTTTTCAGCCAATATTTTGGAATTTTGAAAATTTCACTTTTTTGTGAAAATATCCACTAAATGAGGGAATAATATGTGTGAGGGTACCCCAGGAGAGTTCCAAATGTGTGTGGGTAGAATATATATCCCACGGGGGTAAAATTGAAAAAAGTTGAACAAATTTTTTTTTTGGACATAGTAATTTTTCTTGCGTTTATCAGACTTTCAGATAGGGGAAATGTCAGTGAGCGTTCCGATTTCAGTTCCAGAGCGATTCGCCCAATGACTCCTTGATATTTAGTAGTTTTCAGCCAATATTTTGGATTTTTGAAAATTTCACTTTTTTGTGAAAATATTCACTAAATGAGGGAATAATATGTGTGAGGGTACCCCAGGAGAGTTCCAAATGTGTGTGGGTAGAATATATATCCCACGGGGGTAAAATTGAAAAAAGTTTAACACATTTTTTTTTTGGACTTAGTCATATTTCTGGCGTTTATGAGACTTTCAGATAGGGGAAATGTCAGTGAGCATTCCGATTTCAGTTCCATAGCGATTCTCCCAATGAGTCGTTGATATTTAGTCGATTTCAGCCAATATTTTGGAATTTTGAAAATTTCACTTTTTTGTGAAAATATCCACTAAATGAGGGAATAATATGTGTGAGGGTACCCCAGGAGAGTTCCAAATGTGTGTGGGTAGAATATATATCCCACGGGGGTAAAATTGAAAAAAGTTGAACACATTTTTCTTTTGGACTTAGTCATTTTTCTGGCATTTATCAGACTTTCAGATAGGGCAAATGTCAGTGAGCATTCCGATTTCAGTTCCAGAGCGATTCGCACAATTAGTCCTTGATATTTAGTCGTTTTCAGCCAATATTTTGGAATTTTGAAAATTTCACTTTTTTGTGAAAATATCCACTAAATGAGGGAATAATATGTGTGAGGGTACCCCAGGAGAGTTCCAAATGTGTGTGGGTAGAATATATATCCCACGGGGGTAAAATTGAAAAAAGTTGAAAAAAAATTGTTTTGGGACTTAGTCATTTTTCCGGCGTTTATCAGACTTTCAGATAGGGGAAATGTCAGTGAGCGTTTCGAATTCAGTTCCAGAGTGATTCGCCCAATGAGTCCTTGATATTTCTTCGTTTTCAGCCAATATTTTGGATTTTTGAAAATTTCACTTTTTTGTGAAAATATCCACTAAATGAGGAATAATATGTGTGAGGGTACCCCAGGAGAGTTCCAAATGTGTGTGGGTAGAATATATATCCCAAGGGGGTAAAATTGAAAAAAGTTGAAAAATTATTTTTTTTGACTTAGTCATTTTTCCGGCGTTAATCAGACTTTCAGATAGGGCAAATGTCAGTGAGCATTCCGATTTCAGTTCCATAGCAATTCGCCCAATGAGTCCTTGATATTTAGTCGATTTCAGCCAATATTTTGGAATTTTGAAAATTTCACTTTTTTTGTGAAAATATCCACTAAATGAGGGAATAATATGTGTGAGGGTACCCCAGGAGAGTTCCAAATGTGTGTGGGTAGAATATATATCCCACGGGGATAAAATTGAAAAAAGTTGAACATTTTTTTTGGACTTAGTCATATTTTTGGCGTTTACTAGACTTTCAGATAGGGGAAATGTCAGTGAGCATTCCGATTTCAGTTCCATAGCGATTCTCCCAATGAGTCGTTGATATTTGGTCGATTTCAGCCAATATTTTGGAATTTTGAAAATTTCACTTTTTTGTGAAAATATCCACTAAATGAGGGAATAATATGTGTGAGGGTACCCCAGGAGAGTTCCAAATGTGTGTGGGTAGAATATATATCCCACGGGGGTAAAATTGAAAAAAGTTGAAAAAAAATTTTTTTGGGACTTAGTCATTTTTCCGGCGTTTATCAGACTTTCAGATAGCGGAAATGTCAGTGAGCGTTTCGAATTCAGTTCCAGAGTGATTCGCCCAATGAGTCCTTGATATTTCTTCGTTTTCAGCCAATATTTTGGATTTTTGAAAATTTCACTTTTTTGTGAAAATATCCACTAAATGAGGAATAATATGTGTGAGGGTACCCCAGGAGAGTTCCAAATGTGTGTGGGTAGAATATATATCCCAAGGGGGTAAAATTGAAAAAAGTTGAAAAATTATTTTTTTTGACTTAGTCATTTTTCCGGCGTTTATCAGACTTTCAGATAGGGGAAATGTCAGTGAGCATTCCGATTTCAGTTCCATAGCAACTCGCCCAATGAGTCCTTGATATTTAGTCGATTTCAGCCAATATTTTGGAATTTTGAAAATTTCACTTTTTTGTGAAAATATCCACTAAATGAGGGAATAATATGTGTGAGGGTACCCCAGGAGAGTTCCAAATGTGTGTGGGTAGAATATATATACCACGGGGGTAAAATTGAAAAAAGTTGAACAAATTTTTCTTTTGGACTTAGTCATTTTTCTGGCGTTTATCAGACTTTCAGATTGGGCAAATGTCAGTGAGCGTTCCGATTTCAGTTCCAGAGCGATTCGCCCAATGAGTCCTTGATATTTAGTCGTTTTCAGCCAATATTTTGGAATTTTGAAAATTTCACTTTTTTGTGAAAATATCCACTAAATGAGGGAATAATATGTGTGAGGGTACCCCAGGAGAGTTCCAAATGTGTGTGGGTAGAATATATATCCCACGGGGGTAAAATTGAAAAAAGTTGAACAAATTTTTTTTTTGGACTTAGTAATTTTTCTTGCGTTTATCAGACTTTCAGATAGGGGAAATGTCAGTGAGCGTTCCGATTTCAGTTCCAGAGCGATTCGCCCAGTGACTCCTTGATATTTAGTAGTTTTCAGCCAATATTTTGGATTTTTGAAAATTTCACTTTTTTGTGAAAATATCCACTAAATGAGGGAATAATATGTGTGAGGGTACCCCAGGAGAGTTCCAAATGTGTGTGGGTAGAATATATATCCCACGGGGGTAAAATTGAAAAAAGTTTAACACATTTTTTTTTTGGACTTAGTCATATTTCTGGCGTTTATGAGACTTTCAGATAGGGGAAATGTCAGTGAGCATTCCGATTTCAGTTCCATAGCGATTCTCCCAATGAGTCGTTGATATTTAGTCGATTTCAGCCAATATTTTGGAATTTTGAAAATTTCACTTTTTTGTGAAAATATCCACTAAATGAGGGAATAATATGTGTGAGGGTACCCCAGGAGAGTTCCAAATGTGTGTGGGTAGAATATATATCCCACGGGGGTAAAATTGAAAAAAGTTGAAAAATTATTTTTTTTGACTTAGTCATTTTTCCAGCGTTTATCAGACTTTCAGATAGGGCAAATGTCAGTGAGCATTCCGATTTCAGTTCCATAGCAATTCGCCCAATGAGTCCTTGATATTTAGTCGATTTCAGCCAATATTTTGGAATTTTGAAAATTTCACTTTTTTTGTGGAAATATCCACTAAATGAGGGAATAATATGTGTGAGGGTACCCCAGGAGAGTTCCAAATGTGTGTGGGTAGAATATATATCCCACGGGGGTAAAATTGAAAAAAGTTTAAAAAAAATTTTTTTGGGACTTAGTCATTTTTCCGGCGTTTATCAGACTTTCAGATAGCGGAAATGTCAGTGAGCGTTTCGAATTCAGTTCCAGAGTGATTCGCCCAATGAGTCCTTGATATTTCTTCGTTTTCAGCCAATATTTTGGATTTTTGAAAATTTCACTTTTTTGTGAAAATATCCACTAAATGAGGAATAATATGTGTGAGGGTACCCCAGGAGAGTTCCAAATGTGTGTGGGTAGAATATATATCCCAAGGGGGTAAAATTGAAAAAAGTTGAAAAATTATTTTTTTTGACTTAGTCATTTTTCCGGCGTTTATCAGACTTTCAGATAGGGGAAATGTCAGTGAGCATTCCGATTTCAGTTCCATAGCAACTCGCCCAATGAGTCCTTGATATTTAGTCGATTTCAGCCAATATTTTGGAATTTTGAAAATTTCACTTTTTTGTGAAAATATCCACTAAATGAGGGAATAATATGTGTGAGGGTACCCCAGGAGAGTTCCAAATGTGTGTGGGTAGAATATATATACCACGGGGGTAAAATTGAAAAAAGTTGAACAAATTTTTCTTTTGGACTTAGTCATTTTTCTGGCGTTTATCAGACTTTCAGATTAGGCAAATGTCAGTGAGCGTTCCGATTTCAGTTCCAGAGCGATTCGCCCAATGAGTCCTTGATATTTAGTCGTTTTCAGCCAATATTTTGGAATTTTGAAAATTTCACTTTTTTGTGAAAATATCCACTAAATGAGGGAATAATATGTGTGAGGGTACCCCAGGAGAGTTCCAAATGTGTGTGGGTAGAATATATATCCCACGGGGGTAAAATTGAAAAAAGTTGAACAACTTTTTTTTTTGGACTTAGTAATTTTTCTTGCGTTTATCAGACTTTCAGATAGGGGAAATGTCAGTGAGCGTTCCGATTTCAGTTCCAGAGCGATTCGCCCAGTGACTCCTTGATATTTAGTAGTTTTCAGCCAATATTTTGGATTTTTGAAAATTTCACTTTTTTGTGAAAATATCCACTAAATGAGGGAATAATATGTGTGAGGGTACCCCAGGAGAGTTCCAAATGTGTGTGGGTAGAATATATATCCCACGGGGGTAAAATTGAAAAAAGTTTAACACATTTTTTTTTTGGACTTAGTCATATTTCTGGCGTTTATGAGACTTTCAGATAGGGGAAATGTCAGTGAGCATTCCGATTTCAGTTCCATAGCGATTCTCCCAATGAGTCGTTGATATTTAGTCGATTTCAGCCAATATTTTGGAATTTTGAAAATTTCACTTTTTTGTGAAAATATCCACTAAATGAGGGAATAATATGTGTGAGGGTACCCCAGGAGAGTTCCAAATGTGTGTGGGTAGAATATATATCCCACGGGGGTAAAATTGAAAAAAGTTGAAAAATTATTTTTTTTGACTTAGTCATTTTTCCGGCGTTTATCAGACTTTCAGATAGGGCAAATGTCAGTGAGCATTCCGATTTCAGTTCCATAGCAATTCGCCCAATGAGTCCTTGATATTTAGTCGATTTCAGCCAATATTTTGGAATTTTGAAAATTTCACTTTTTTTGTGAAAATATCCACTAAATGAGGGAATAATATGTGTGAGGGTACCCCAGGAGAGTTCCAAATGTGTGTGGGTAGAATATATATCCCACGGGGGTAAAATTGAAAAAAGTTGAACACATTTTTTTTTTGGACTTAGTCATATTTCTGGCGTTTATGATACTTTCAGATAGGGGAAATGTCAGTGAGCATTCCGATTTCAGTTCCATAGTGATTCTCCCAATTAGTCGTT
Organism: Phyllobates terribilis; assembly: GCF_046119375.1. NCBI lineage: Eukaryota > Metazoa > Chordata > Amphibia > Anura > Dendrobatidae > Phyllobates > Phyllobates terribilis. Next base: position 6,961,207 of record NW_027362805.1, on the reverse strand, counting down.
GATATTTAGTCGTTTTCAGCCAATATTTTGGATTTTTGAAAATTTCACTTTTTTGTGAAAATATCCACTAAATGAGGGAATAATATGTGTGAGGGTACCCCAGGAGAGTTCCAAATGTGTGTAGGTAGAATATATATCCCACGGGGGTAAAATTGAAAAAAGTTTAACACATTTTTTTTTTGGACTTAGTCATATTTCTGGCGTTTATGAGACTTTCAGATAGGGGAAATGTCAGTGAGCATTCCGATTTCAGTTCCATAGCGATTCTCCCAATGAGTCGTTGATATTTAGTCGATTTCAGCCAATATTTTGGAATTTTGAAAATTTCACTTTTTTGTGAAAATATCCACTAAATGAGGGAATAATATGTGTGAGGGTACCCCAGGAGAGTTCCAAATGTGTGTGGGTAGAATATATATCCCACGGGGGTAAAATTGAAAAAAGTTGAAAAATTATTTTTTTTGACTTAGTCATTTTTCCGGCGTTTATCAGACTTTCAGATAGGGCAAATGTCAGTGAGCATTCCGATTTCAGTTCCATAGCAATTCGCCCAATGAGTCCTTGATATTTAGTCGATTTCAGCCAATATTTTGGAATTTGGAAAATTTCACTTTTTTTGTGAAAATATCCACTAAATGAGGGAATAATATGTGTGAGGGTACCCCAGGAGAGTTCCAAATGTGTGTGGGTAGAATATATATCCCAAGGGGGTAAAATTGAAAAAAGTTGAAAAATTATTTTTTTTGACTTAATCATTTTTCTGGCGTTTATCAGACTTTCAGATAGGGCAAATGTCAGTGAGCTTTCCGATTTCAGTTCCAGAGCGATTCGCCCAATGAGTCCTTGATATTTAGTCGTTTTCAGCCAATATTTTGGAATTTTGAAAATTTCACTTTTTTGTGAAAATATCCACTAAATGAGGGAATAATATGTGTGAGGGTACCCCAGGAGAGTTCCAAATGTGTGTGGGTAGAATATATATCCCACGGGGGTAAAATTGAAAAAAGTTGAACAAATTTTTTTTTTTGACTTAGTAATTTTTCGTGCGTTTATCAGACTTTCAGATAGGGGAAATGTCAGTGAGCGTTCCGATTTCAGTTCCAGAGCGATTCGCCCAATGACTCCTTGATATTTAGTAGTTTTCAGCCAATATTTTGGATTTTTGAAAATTTCACTTTTTTGTGAAAATATCCACTAAATGAGGGAATAATATGTGTGAGGGTACCCCAGGAGAGTTCCAAATGTGTGTGGGTAGAATATATATCCCACGGGGGTAAAATTGAAAAAAGTTTAACACATTTTTTTTTTGGACTTAGTCATATTTCTGGCGTTTATGAGACTTTCAGATAGGGGAAATGTCAGTGAGCATTCCGATTTCAGTTCCATAGCGATTCTCCCAATGAGTCGTTGATATTTAGTCGATTTCAGCCAATATTTTAGAATTTTGAAAATTTCACTTTTTTGTGAAAATATCCACTAAATGAGGGAATAATATGTGTGAGGGTACCCCAGGAGAGTTCCAAATGTGTGTGGGTAGAATATATATCCCACGGGGGTAAAATTGAAAAAAGTTGAAAAATTATTTTTTTTGACTTAGTCATTTTTCTGGCGTTTATCAGACTTTCAGATAGGGCAAATGTCAGTGAGCTTTCCGATTTCAGTTCCAGAGCGATTCGCCCAATGAGTCCTTGATATTTAGTCGTTTTCAGCCAATATATTGGAATTTTGAAAATTTCACTTTTTTGTGAAAATATCCACTAAATGAGGGAATAATATGTGTGAGGGTACCCCAGGAGAGTTCCAAATGTGTGTGGGTAGAATATATATCCCACGGGGGTAAAATTGAAAAAAGTTGAACAAATTTTTTTTTTTGACTTAGTAATTTTTCGTGCGTTTATCAGACTTTCAGATAGGGGAAATGTCAGTGAGCGTTCCGATTTCAGTTCCAGAGCGATTCGCCCAATGACTCCTTGATATTTAGTAGTTTTCAGCCAATATTTTGGAATTTTGAAAATTTCACTTTTTTGTGAAAATATCCACTAAATGAGGGACTAATATGTGTGAGGGTACCCCAGGAGAGTTCCAAATGTGTGTGGGTAGAATATATATCCCACGGGGTAAAATTGAAAAAAGTTGAAAAAAAAATTTTTTGGGACTTAGTCATTTTTCCGGCGTTTATCAGACTTTCAGATAGGGGAAATGTCAGTGAGCGTTTCGATTTCAGTTCCAGAGTGATTCGCCCAATGAGTCCTTGATATTTCTTCGTTTTCAGCCAATATTTTGGATTTTTGAAAATTTCACTTTTTTGTGAAAATATCCACTAAATGAGGGAATAATATGTGTGAGGGTACCCCAGGAGAGTTCCAAATGTGTGTGGGTAGAATATATATCCCAAGGGGGTAAAATTGAAAAAAGTTGAAAAATTATTTTTTTTGACTTAGTCATTTTTCCGGTGTTTATCAGACTTTCAGATAGGGGAAATGTCAGTGAGCATTCCGATTTCAGTTCCAGAGCGATTCTCCCAATGAGCCGTTGATATTTAGTCGATTTCAGCCAATATTTTGGAATTTTGAAAATTTCACTTTTTTGTGAAAATATCCACTAAATGAGGGAATAATATGTGTGAGGGTACCCCAGGAGAGTTCCAAATGTGTGTGGGTAGAATATATATCCCACGGGGGTAAAATTGAAAAAAGTTGAACAATTTTTTTTTTTTGACTTAGTAATTTTTCGTGCGTTTATCAGACTTTCAGATAGGGGAAATGTCAGTGAGCGTTCCGATTTCAGTTCCAGAGCGATTCGCCCAATGACTCCTTGATATTTAGTAGTTTTCAGCTAATATTTTGGATTTTTGAAAATTTCACTTTTTTGTGAAAATATCCACTAAATGAGGGAATAATATGTGTGAGGGTACCCCAGGAGAGTTCCAAATGTGTGTGGGTAGAATATATATCCCACGGGGGTAAAATAGAAAAAAGTTTAACACATTTTTTTTTTGGACTTAGTCATATTTTTGGCGTTTATGAGACTTTCAGATAGGGGAAATGTCAGTGAGCATTCCGATTTCAGTTCCATAGCGATTCTCCCAATGAGTCGTTGATATTTAGTCGATTTCAGCCAATATTTTAGAATTTTGAAAATTTCACTTTTTTGTGAAAATATCCACTAAATGAGGGAATAATATGTGTGAGGGTACCCCAGGAGAGTTCCAAATGTGTGTGGGTAGAATATATATCCCACGGGGGTAAAATTGAAAAAAGTTGAAAAAAAAATTTTTTGGGACTTAGTCATTTTTCCGGCGTTTATCAGACTTTCAGATAGGGGAAATGTCAGTGAGCGTTTCGATTTCAGTTCCAGAGTGATTCGCCCAATGAGTCCTTGATATTTCTTCGTTTTCAGCCAATATTTTGGATTTTTGAAAATTTCACTTTTTTGTGAAAATATCCACTAAATGAGGGAATAATATGTGTGAGGGTACCCCAGGAGAGTTCCAAATGTGTGTGGATAGAATATATATCCCAAGGGGGTAAAATTGAAAAAAGTTGAAAAATTATTTTTTTTGACTTAGTCATTTTTCCGGTGTTTATCAGACTTTCAGATAGGGGAAATGTCAGTGAGCATTCCGATTTCAGTTCCAGAGCGATTCTCCCAATGAGCCGTTGATATTTAGTCGATTTCAGCCAATATTTTGGAATTTTGAAAATTTCACTTTTTTGTGAAAATATCCACTAAATGAGGGAATAATATGTGTGAGGGTACCCCAGGAGAGTTCCAAATGTGTGTGGGTAGAATATATATCCCACGGGGGTAAAATTGAAAAAAGTTTAACACATTTTTTTTTTGGACTTAGTCATATTTCTGGCGTTTATGAGACTTTCAGAGAGGGGAAATGTCAGTGAGCATTCCGATTTCAGTTCCATAGCGATTCTCCCAATGAGCCGTTGATATTTAGACGATTTCAGCCAATATTTTGGAATTTTGAAAATTTCACTTTTTTGTGAAAATATCCACTAAATGAGGGAATAATATGTGTGAGGGTACCCCAGGAGAGTTCCAAATGTGTGTGGGTAGAATATATATCCCACGGGGGTAAAATTGAAAAAAGTTGAACAAATTTTTCTTTTGGACTTAGTCATTTTTCTGGCGTTTATCAGACTTTCAGATAGGGCAAATGTCAGTGAGCATTCCGATTTCAGTTCCAGAGCGATTCGCACAATTAGTCCTTGATATTTAGTCGTTTTCAGCCAATATTTTGGAATTTTGAAAATTTCACTTTTTTGTGAAAATATCCACTAAATGAGGGAATAATATGTGTGAGGGTACCCCAGGAGAGTTCCAAATGTGTGTGGGTAGAATATATATCCCACGGGGGTAAAATTGAAAAAAGTTGAAAAAAAAATTTTTGGGGACTTAGTCATTTTTCCGGCGTTTATCAGACTTTCAGATAGGGGAAATGTCAGTGAGCGTTTCGATTTCAGTTCCAGAGTGATTTGCCCAATGAGTCCTTGATATTTCTTCGTTTTCAGCCAATATTTTGGAATTTTGAAAATTTCACTTTTTTGTGAAAATATCCACTAAATGAGGGAATAATATGTGTGAGGGTACCCCAGGAGAGTTCCAAATGTGTGTGGGTAGAATATATATCCCACGTGGGTAAAATTGAAAAAAGTTGAACAAATTTTTTTTCTGGACTTACTCATTTTTCCGGCGTTTATCAGACTTTCAGATAGGGGAAATGTCAGTGAGCATTCCGATTTCAGTTCCAGAGTGATTCACCCAATGAGTCCTTGACATTTAGTCGTTTTCAGCCAATATTTTGGAATTTTGAAAATTTCACTTTTTGTGAAATTATCAACTAAATGAGGGAATAATATGTGTGAGGGTACCCCAGGAGAGTTCCAAATGTGTGTGGGTAGAATATATATCCCACGGGGGAAAAATTGAAAAAAGTTGAACAAATTTTTTTTTTTTGACTTAGTCATTTTTCTGGCGTTCATCAGACTTTCAGATAGGGGAAATGTCAGTGAGCGTTCCGATTTCAGTTCCAGAGCGATTCGCCTAATGAGTCCTTGATATTTAGTTGTTTTCAGCCAATATTTTGGAATTTTGAAAATTTCACTTTTTTGTGAAAATATCCACTAAATGAGGGAATAATATGTGTGAAGGTACCCCAGGAGAGTTCCAAATGTGTGTGGGTAGAATTTACTTCCCACGGGGGTAAAATTGAAAAAAGTTGAAAAAAATTTTTTTTTGGGATTAGTCATTTTTATGGCGTATATCAGACTTTCAGATAGGAGAAATGTCAGTGAGCATTCCGATTTCAGTTCCAGAGCGATTCGCCCAATGAGTCCTTGATATTTAGTCGTTTTCAGCCAATGTTTTGGATTTTTGAAAATTTCACTTTTTTGTGAAATCATCCACTAAATGAGGGAATAATATGTGTGAGGGTACCCCAGGAGAGTTCCAAATGTGTGTGGGTAGAATTTATATCCCACGGGGGTAAAATTGAAAAAAGTTGAACAAATTTTTTTTTTGGACTTAGTCATTTTTCTGGCGTTTATCAGACTTTCAGATAGGGGAAATGTCAGTGAGCGTTCCGATTTAAGTTCCAGAGCGATTCGCCCAATGAGTCCTTGATATTTAGTCTGTTTCAGCCAATATTTTGGAATTTTGAAAATTTCACTTTTTGTGAAATTATCAACTAAATGAGGGAACAATATGTGTGAGGGTACCGCAGGAGAGTTCCAAATGTGTGTGGGTAGAATATATATCCCACGGGGGAAAAATTGAAAAAAGTTGAACAAATTTTTTTTTTTTGACTTAGTCATTTTTCTGGCGTTCATCAGACTTTCAGATAGGGGAAATGTCAGTGAGCGTTCCGATTTCAGTTCCAGAGCGATTCGCCCAATGAGTCCTTGATATTTAGTTGTTTTCAGCCAATATTTTGGAATTTTGAAAATTTCACTTTTTTGTGAAAATATCCACTAAATGAGGGAATAATATGTGTGAAGGTACCCCAGGGGAGTTCCAAATGTGTGAGGGTAGAATTTATATCCCACGGGGGTAAAATTGAAAAAAGTTGAAAAAATTTTTTTTTTTAAAGTTGGTCATTTTTCTGGCGTTTATCAGACTTTCAGATACGGGAAATGTCACTGTGCGTTCCGATTTCAGTTCCAGAGTGATTCGCCCAATGAGTCCTTGATATTTCGTCGTTTTCAGCCAATATTTTGGAATTTTGAAAATTTCACTTTTTTGTGAAAATATCCACTAAATGAGGGAATAATATGTGTGAGGGTACCCCAGGAGAGTTCCAAATGTGTGTGGGTAGAATATATATCCCACGGGGGTAAAATTGAAAAAAGTTGAACAAATTTTTTTTTTGGACTTAGTCATTTTTCTGGCGTTTATCAGACTTTCAGATAGGGGAAATGTCAGTGAGCATTCCGATGTAAGTTCCAGAGCGATTCGCGCAATGAGTCCTTGATATTTAGTCTGTTTCAGCCAATATTTTGGAATTTTGAAAATTTCACTTTTTTGTGAAAATATCCACTAAATGAGGGAATAATATGTGTGAGGGTACCCCAGGAGAGTTCCAAATGTGTGTGGGTAGAATATATATCCCACGTGGGTAAAATTGAAAAAAGTTGAACAAATTTTTTTTCTGGACTTACTCATTTTTCCGGCGTTTATCAGACTTTCAGATAGGGGAAATGTCAGTGAGCATTCCGATTTCAGTTCCAGAGTGATTCGCCCAATGAGTCCTTGACATTTAGTCGTTTTCAGCCAATATTTTGGAATTTTGAAAATTTCACTTTTTGTGAAATTATCAACTAAATGAGGGAACAATATGTGTGAGGGTACCCCAGGAGAGTTCCAAATGTATGTGGGTAGAATATATATCCCACGGGGGAAAAATTGAAAAAAGTTGAACAAATTTTTTTTTTTTGACTTAGTCATTTTTCTGGCGTTCATCAGACTTTCAGATAGGGGAAATGTCAGTGAGCGTTCCGATTTCAGTTCCAGAGCGATTCGCCCAATGAGTCCTTGATATTTAGTTGTTTTCAGCCAATATTTTAGAATTTTGAAAATTTCACTTTTTTGTGAAAATATCCACTAAATGAGGGAATAATATGTTTGAAGGTACCCCAGGGGAGTTCCAAATGTGTGTGGCTAGAATATATATCCCACGGGGGTAAAATTGAAAAAAGTTGAAAACATTTTTTTTTTTGGACTTAGTCATTTTTCCGGCGTTTATCAGACTTTCAGATAGGGGAAATGTCAGTGAGCATTCCGATTTCAGTTCCAGAGCGATTCGCCCAATGAGTCCTTGATATTTAGTCGTTTTCAGCCAATATTTTGGAATTTTGAAAATTTCACTTTTTTGTGAAAATATCCACTAAATGAGGGAATAATATGTGTGAAGGTACCCCAGGAGAGTTCCAAATGTGTGTGGGTAGAATTTACTTCCCACGGGGGTAAAATTGAAAAAAGTTGAAAAAAATTTTTTTTTGGACTTAGTCATTTTTATGGCGTTTATCAGACTTTCAGATAGGGGAAATGTCAGTGAGCATTCCGATTTAAGTTCCAGAGCGATTCGCCCAATGAGTCCTTGATATTTAGTCTGTTTCAGCCAATATTTTGGAATTTTGAAAATTTCACTTTTTTGTGAAAATATCCACTAAATGAGGGAATAATATGTGTGAGGGTACCCCAGGAGAGTTCAAAATGTGTGTGGGTAGAATATATATCCCACGTGGGTAAAATTGAAAAAAGTTGAACAAATTTTTTTTCTGGACTTACTCATTTTTCCTGCGTTTTCAGTTCCAGAGCGATTCGCCCAATGAGTCCTTGACATTTATTCGTTTTCAGCCAATGTTTTGGAATTTTGAAAATTTCACTTTTTGTGAAATTATCAACTAAATGAGGGAATAATATGTGTGAGGGTACCCCAGGAGAGTTCCAAATGTGTGTGGTTAGAATATATATCCCACGGGGGAAAAATTGAAAAAAGTTGAACAAATTTTTTTTTTTTGACTTAGTCATTTTTCTGGCGTTCATCAGACTTTCAGATAGGGGAAATGTCAGTGAGCGTTCCGATTTCAGTTCCAGAGCGATTCGCCCAATGAGTCCTTGATGTTTAGTTGTTTTCAGCCAATATTTTGGAATTTTGAAAATTTCACTTTTTTGTGAAAATATCCACTAAATGAGGGAATAATATGTGTGAAGGTACCCCAGGAGAGTTCCAAATGTGTGTGGGTAGAATTTACTTCCCACGGGGGTAAAATTGAAAAAAGTTGAAAAAAATTTTTTTTTGGGCTTAGTCATTTTTATGGCGTATATCAGACTTTCAGATAGGAGAAATGTCAGTGAGCATTCCGATTTCAGTTCCAGAGCGATTCGCCCAATGAGTCCTTGATATTTAGTCTGTTTCAGCCAATATTTTGGAATTTTGAAAATTTCACTTTTTGTGAAATTATCAACTAAATGAGGGAATAATATGTGTGAGGGTACCGCAGGAGAGTTCCAAATGTGTGTGGGTAGAATTTATATCCCACGGGGGTAAAATTGAAAAAAGTTGAACCAATTTTTTTTTTGGACTTAGTCATTTTTCTGGCGTTTATCAGACTTTCAGATAGGGGAAATGTCAGTGAGCGTTCCGATTTAAGTTCCAGAGCGATTCGCCCAATGAGTCCTTGATATTTAGTCTGTTTCAGCCAATATTTTGGAATTTTGAAAATTTCACTTTTTGTGAAATTATCAACTAAATGAGGGAATAATATGTGTGAAGGTACCCCATGGGAGTTCCAAATGTGTGTGGCTAGAATATATATCCCACGGGGGTAAAATTGAAAAAAGTTGAAAACATTTTTTTTTTTGGACTTAGTCATTTTTCCGGCGTTTATCAGACTTTCAGATAGGGGAAATGTCAGTGAGCATTCCGATTTCAGTTCCAGAGCGATTCGCCCAATGAGTCCTTGATATTTAGTCGTTTTCAGCCAATATTTTGGAATTTTGAAAATTTCACTTTTTTGTGAAAATATCCACTAAATGAGGGAATAATATGTGTGAAGGTACCCCAGGAGAGTTCCAAATGTGTGTGGGTAGAATTTACTTCCCACGGGGGTAAAATTGAAAAAAGTTGAAAAAATTTTTTTTTGGACTTAGTCATTTTTCCGGCGTTTATCAGACTTTCAGATAGGGGAAATGTCAGTGAGCATTCCGATTTCAGTTCCAGAGCGATTCGCCCAATGAGTCCTTGATATTTAGTCGTTTTCAGCCAATATTTTGGAATTTTGAAAATTTCACTTTTTTGTGAAAATATCCACTAAATGAGGGAATAATATGTGTGAAGGTACCCCAGGAGAGTTCCAAATGTGTGTGGGTAGAATATACTTCCCACGGGGGTAAAATTGAAAAAAGTTGAAAAAAATTTTTTTTTGGACTTAGTCATTTTTATGGCGTTTATCAGACTTTCAGATAGGAGAAATGTCAGTGAGCATTCCGATTTCAGTTCCAGAGCGATTCGTCCAATGAGTCCTTGATATTTAGTCGTTTTCAGCCAATGTTTTGGATTTTTGAAAATTTCACTTTTTTGTGAAATCATCCACTAAATGAGGGAATAATATGTGTGAGGGTAACCCAGGAGAGTTCCAAATGTGTGTGGGTAGAATTTATATCCCACGGGGGTAAAATTGAAAAAAATTGAACAAATTTTTTTTTTGGACTTACTCATTTTTCTGGCGTTTATCAGACTTTCAGATAGGGGAAATGTCAGTGAGCGTTCCGATTTAAGTTCCAGAGCGATTCGCCCAATGAGTCCTTGATATTTAGTCTGTTTCAGCCAATATTTCGGAATTTTGAAAATTTCACTTTTTTGTGAAAATATCCACTAAATGAGGGAATAATATGTGTGAGGGTACCCCAGGAGAGTTCAAAATGTGTGTGGGTAGAATATATATCCCACGTGGGTAAAATTGAAAAAAGTTGAACAAATTTTTTTTCTGGACTTACTCATTTTTCCGGCGTTTATCAGACTTTCTGATAGGGGAAATGTCAGTGAGCATTCCGATTTCAGTTCCAGAGCGATTCGCCCAATGAGTCCTTGACATTTAGTCGTTTTCAGCCAATATTTTGGAATTTTGAAAATTTCACTTTTTGTGAAATTATCAACTAAATGAGGGAATAATATGTGTGAGGGTACCCCAGGAGAGTTCCAAATGTGTGTGGGTAGAATATATATCCCACGGGGGAAAAATTGAAAAAAGTTGAACAAATTTTTTTTTTTTTGACTTAGTCATTTTTCTGGCGTTCATCAGACTTTCAGATAGGGGAAATGTCAGTGAGCGTTCCGATTTCAGTTCCAGAGCGATTCGCCCATTGAGTCCTTAATATATAGTCGTTTTCAGCCAATATTTTGGAATTTTGAAAATTTCACTTTTTTGTGAAAATATCCACTAAATGAGGGAATAATATGTGTGAGGGTACTCCAGGAGTGTTCCAAATGTGTGTGGGTAGAATATATATCAGACGGGGGTAAAATTGAAAAAAGTTGAACAAATTTTTTTTTTGGACTTAGTCGTTTTTCTGGCGTTTATCAGACTTTCAGATAGGGGAAATGTCAGTGAGCTTTCCGATTTCAGTTCCAGAGCGATGCGCCCAATGAGTCCTTGATATTTAGTCGTTTTCAGCCTATATTTTGGAATTTTGAAAATTTCACTTTTTTGTGAACATATCCACTAAATGAGGGAATAATATGTGTGAGTGTACACCAGGAGAGTTCCAAATGTGTGTGGGTAGAAGATATATCCCACGGGGGTAAAATTGAAAAAAGTTGAACAAATTTTTCTTTTGGACCTAGTCATTTTTTTGGAGTTTATCAGACTTTCAGATAGGGGAAATGTCAGTGAGCGTTCCGATTTAAGTTCCCGAGCGATTCGCCCAATGAGTCCTTGATATTGAGTGCGTTTCAGCCAATATTTTGGAATTTTGAAAATTTCACTTTTTTGTGAAAATATCCACTAAATGAGGGAATAATATGTGTGAGGGTGCCCCAGAAGAGTTCCAAATGTGTGTGGGTAGAATATATATCCCACAGGGGTAAAATTGAAAAAAGTTGAACAAATTTTCTTTTTGGACTTAGTCGTTTTTCTGGCGTTTATCAGACTTTCAGATAGGGGAAATGTAAGTGAGCGTTTCGATTTCAGTTCCAGAGCGATTCGCCCAATAAGTCCTTGATATTGAGTGTGTTTCAGCCAATATTTTGGAATTTTGAAAATTTCACTTTTTTGTGAAAATATCCACTAAATGAGGGAATAATATGTGTGAGGGTGCCCCAGGAGAGTTCCAAATGTGTGTGGGTAGAATATATATCCCACGGGGGTAAAATTGAAAAAAGTTGAACAAATTTTATTTTTGGACTTAGTCATTTTTCTGGCGTTTATCAAACTTTCAGATAGGGGAAATGTAAGAGAGCGTTTCGATTTCAGTTCCAGAGCGATTCGCCCAATGAGTCCTTGATATTTAGTCATTTTCAGCCATTATTTTGGAATTTTGAAAATTTCACTTTTTTGTGAAAATATCCACTAAATGAGGGAATAATATGTGTGAGGGTGCCCCAGGAGAGTTCCAAATGTGTGTGGGTAGAATATATATCCCACGGGGGTAAAATTGAAAAAAGTTGAACAAATTTTCTTTTTGGACTTAGTCATTTTTCTGCCGTTTATCAGACTTTCAGATGGGGAAATGTCAGTGAGCGTTCCGATTTCAGTTCCAGAGCGATTAGCCCAATGAGTCCTTGATATTTAGTCTTTTTCAGCCAATATTTTAGATTTTTGAAAATTTCACTTTTTTGTGAAATTATCCACTGAATGAGGGAATAATATGTGTGAGGGTACCCCAGGAGAGTTCCAAATGTGTGTGGGTAGAATATATATCCCACGGGGGTAAAATTGAAAAAAGTTGAAAAAATTTTTTTTTTAGAGTTAGTCATTTTTCTGGCGTTTATCAGACTTTCAGATAGGGGAAATGTCAGTGAGCATTCCGATTTCAGTTCCAGAGCGATTCGCCCAATGAGTCCTTGATATTTAGTCGTTTTCAGCCAATATTTTGGAATTTTGAAAATTTCACTTTTTTGTGAAAATATCCGCTAAATGAGGGAATAATATGTGTGAGGGTACCCCAGGAGAGTTCCAAATGTGTGTGGGTAGAATTTATATCCCACGGGGGTAAAATTGAAAAAAGTTGAAAAAAATTTTTTTTTTAGAGTTGGTCATTTTTCTGGCGTTTATCAGACTTTCAGATACGGGAAATGTCAGTGAGCGTTCCGATTTCAGTTCCAGAGTGATTCGCCCAATGAGTCCTTTATATTTCGTCGTTTTCAGCCAATATTTTGGAATTTTGAAAATTTCACTTTTTTGTGAAAATATCCACTAAATGAGGGAACAATATGTGTGAGGGTACCCCAGGAGAGTTCCAAATGTGTGTGGGTAGAATTTATATCCCACGGGGGTAAAATTGAAAAAAGTTGAACACATTTTTTTTTTGGACTTAGTCGTTTTTCTGGCGTTTATCAGACTTTCAGATAGGGGAAATGTCAGTGAGCATTCCGATTTCAGTTCCAGAGCGATGCGCCCAATGAGTCCTTGATATTTAGTCGTTTTCAGCCTATATTTTGGAAATTTTGAAAATTTCACTTTTTTGTTAACATATCCACTAAATGAGGGAATAATATGTGTGAGGGTGCCCCAGGAGAGTTCCAAATGTGTGTGGGTAGAATATATATCCCACGGGGGTAAAATTGAAAAAAGTTGAACAAATTTTATTTTTGGACTTAGTCATTTTTCTGGCGTTTATCAAACTTTCAGATAGGGGAAATGTCAGTTAGCGTTCCGATTTCAGTTCCAGAGCGATTCGCCCAAGGAGTCCTTGATATTTAGTCGTTTTCAGCCAATATTTTGGATTTTTGAAAATTTCACTTTTTTGTGAAATTATCCACTGAATGAGGGAATAATATGTGTGAGGGTACCCCAGGAGAGTTCCAAATGTGTGTGAGTAGAATATATATCCCACGGGGGTAAAATTGAAAAAAGTTGAACAAATTTTGTTTTTGGACTTAGTCATTTTTCTGCCGTTTATCAGACTTTCAGATGAGGAAATGTCAGTGAGCTTTCCGATTTCAGTTCCAGAGCGATTCGCTCAAGGAGTCCTTGATATTTAGTCGTTTTCAGCCAATATTTTGGAATTTTGAAAATTTCACTTTTTTGTGAAAATATCCACTAAATGAGGGAATAATATGTGTGAGGGTACCCCAGGAGAGTTCCAGATGTGTGTGGGTAGAATATATATCCCACGGGGGTAAAATTGAAAAAAGTTGAACAAATTTTATTTTTGGACTTAGTCATTTTTCTGGCGTTTATCAGACTTTCAGATAGGGGAAATGTCAGTGAGCGTTCCGATTTCAGTTCAAGAGCGATTCGCCCAATGAGTCCTTGATATTTAGTCGTTTTCAGCCAATATTTTGGAATTTTGAAAATTTCACTTTTTTGTGAAAATATCCACTAAATGAGGGAATAATATGTGTGAGGGTACCCCAGGAGAGTTCCAGATGTGTGTGGGTAGAATATATATCCCACGGGGGTAAAATTGAAAAAAGTTGAACAAATTTTTTTTTTGGACCTAGTCATTTCTCTGGCGTTTATCAAACTTTCAGATAGGGGAAATGTCAGAGAGCGTTCCGATTTCAGTTCCAGAGCGATTCGCAAGATGAGTCCTTGATATGTAGTCGTTTTCAGCCAATATTTTGGAATTTTGAAAATTTCACTTTTTTGTGAAAATATCCACTAAATGAGGGAATAATATGTGTGAGGGTACCCCAGGAGAGTTCCAAATGTGTGTGGGTAGAATTTATATCCCACTGGGGTAAAATTGAAAAAAATTGAACAAATTTTATTTTTGGACTTAGTCATTTTTCTGGCGTTTATCAGACTTTCAGATAGGGGAAATGTCAGTGAGCGTTCCGATTTCAGTTCCACAGCGATTTGCCCAATGAGTCCTTGATATTTAGTCGTTTTCAGCCTATATTTTGGAATTTTGAAAATTTCACTTTTTTGTGAACATATCCACTAAATGAGGGAATAATATGTGTGAGGGTACTCCAGGAGAGTTCCAAATGTGTGTGGGTAGAATATATATCCCGGGGGGTAAAATTGAAAAAAGTTGAACAAATTTTTTTTTTGGACCTAGTTATTTTTTTGGCGTTTATCAGACTTTCAGATAGGGGAAATGTCAGTGAGCGTTCCGATTTAAGTTCCCGAGCGATTCGCCCAATGAGTCCTTGATATTGAGTGTGTTTCAGCCAATATTTTGGAATTTTGAAAATTTCACTTTTTTGTGAAAATATCCACTAAATGAGGGAATAATATGTGTGAGGGTACTAAAGGAGAGTTCCAAATGTGTGTGGGTAGAATATATATCCCACGGGGGTAAAATTAAAAAAAGTTGAACAAATTTTATTTTTGGACTTAGTCATTTTTCTGGCGTTTATCAAACTTTCAGATAGGGGAAATGTCTGTGAGCGTTCCCATTTCAGTTCAAGAGCGATTCGCCCAATGAGTCCTTGATATTTAGTCGTTTTCAGCCAATATTTTGGAATTTTAAAAATTTCACTTTTTTGTGAAAATATCCACTAAATGAGGGAATAATATGTGTGAGGGTACCCCAGGAGAGTTCCAGATGTGTGTGGGTAGAATATATATCCCACGGGGGTAAAATTGAAAAAAGTTGAACAAATTTTTTTTTTGGACCTAGTCATTTTTCTGGCGTTTATCAAACTTTCAGATAGGGGAAATGTCAGTGAGCGTTCCGATTTCTGTTCCAGAGTGATTCGCCCAATGAGTCCTTGATATGTATTCGTTTTCAGCCAATATTTTGGAATTTTGAAAATTTCACTTTTTTGTGAAAATATCCACTAAATGAGGGAATAATATGTGTGAGGGTACCCCAGGAGAGTTCCAAATGTGTGTGGGTAGAATTTATATCCCACTGGGGTAAAATTGAAAAAAGTTGAACAAATTTTATTTTTGGACTTAGTCATTTTTCTGGCGTTTATCAGACTTTCAGATAGGGGAAATGTCAGTGAGCGTTCCGATTTCAGTTCCAGAGCGATTTGCCCAATGAGTCCTTGATATTTAGTCGTTTTCAGCCTATATTTTGGAATTTTGAAAATTTCACTTTTTTGTGAACATATCCACTAAATGAGGGAATAATATGTGTGAGGGTACTCCAGGAGAGTTAGAATGTGTGTGGGTAGAATATATATCCCGGGGGGTAAAATTGAAAAAAGTTGAACAAATTTTTTTTTTGGACCTAGTCATTTTTTTGGCGTTTATCAGACTTTCAGATAGGGGAAATGTCAGTGAGCGTTCCGATTTAAGTTCCCGAGCGATTCGCCCAATGAGTCCTTGATATTGAGTGTGTTTCAGCCAATATTTTGGAATTTTGAAAATTTCACTTTTTTGTGAAAATATCCACTAAATGAGGGAATAATATGTGTGAGGGTGCCCCAGGAGAGTTCCAAATGTGTGTGGGTAGAATATATATCCCACGGGGGTAAAATTGAAAAAAGTTGAACAAATTTTCTTTTTGGACTTAGTCATTTTTCTGGCGTTTAACAGACTTTGAGATAGGGGAAATGTCAGTGAGCGTTCCGATTTCAGTTCCAGAGTGATTCGCCCAATGAGTCCTTGATATTTAGTCGTTTTCAGCCAATATTTTGGAATTTTGAAAATTTAAATTTTTTTGTGAAAATATCCACTAAATGAGGGAATAATATGTGTGAGGCTACTCCAGGAGAGTTCCAAATGTGTGTGGGTAGAATATATATCCCACGGGGGTAAAATTGAAAAAAGTTGAACAAATTTTTTTTTTGGACCTAGTCATTTTTTGGGCGTTTATCAGACTTTCAGATAGGGGAAATGTCAGTGAGCGTTCCGATTTAAGTTCCCGAGCGATTCGCCCAATGAGTCCTTGATATTGAGTGTGTTTCAGCCAATATTTTGGAATTTTGAAAATTTCACTTTTTTGTGAAAATATCCACTAAATGAGGGAATAATATGTGTGAGGGTACTAAAGGAGAGTTCCAAATGTGTGTGGGTAGAATATATATCCCACGGGGGTAAAATTGAAAAAAGTTGAACAAATTTTAATTTTGGACTTAGTCATTTTTCTGGCGTTTATCAAACTTTCAGATAGGGGAAATGTAAGTGAGCGTTCCGATTTCAGTTCCAGAGTGATTCGCCCAATGAGTCCTTGATATTTAGTCGTTTTCAGCCAATATTTTGGAATTTTGAAAATTTCACTTTTTTGTGAAAAGATCCACTAAATGAGGGAATAATATGTGAGTTCTAAATGTGTGTGGGTAGAATATGTATCCCACGGGGGTAAAATTGAAAAAAGTTGAACAAATTTTCTTTTTGGACTTAGTCATTTTTCTGCCGTTTATCAGACTTTCAGATGGGGAAATGTCAGTTAGCGTTCCGATTTCAGTTCCAGAGCGATTCGCCCAAGGAGTCCTTGATATTTAGTCGTTTTCAGCCAATATTTTGGATTTTTGAAAATTTCACTTTTTTGTGAAATTATCCACTGAATGAGGGAATAATATGTGTGAGGGTACCCCAGGAGAGTTCCAAATGTGTGTGAGTAGAATATATATCCCACGGGGGTAAAATTGAAAAAAGTTGAACAAATTTTGTTTTTGGACTTAGTCATTTTTCTGCCGTTTATCAGACTTTCAGATGAGGAAATGTCAGTGAGCTTTCCGATTTCAGTTCCAGAGCGATTCGCTCAAGGAGTCCTTGATATTTAGTCGTTTTCAGCCAATATTTTGGAATTTTGAAAATTTCACTTTTTTGTGAAAATATCCACTAAATGAGGGAATGATATGTGTGAGGGTACCCCAGGAGAGTTCCAGATGTGTGTGGGTAGAATATATATCCCACGGGGGTAAAATTGAAAAAAGTTGAACAAATTTTATTTTTGGACTTAGTCATTTTTCTGGCGTTTATCAGACTTTCAGATAGGGGAAATGTCAGTGAGCGTTCCGATTTCAGTTCAAGAGCGATTCGCCCAATGAGTCCTTGATATGTAGTCGTTTTCAGCCAATATTTTGGAATTTTGAAAATTTCACTTTTTTGTGAAAATATCCACTAAATGAGGGAATAATATGTGTGAGGGTACTAAAGGAGAGTTCCAAATGTGTGTGGGTAGAATATATATCCCACGGGGGTAAAATTAAAAAAAGTTGAACAAATTTTATTTTTGGACTTAGTCATTTTTCTGGCGTTTATCAAACTTTCAGATAGGGGAAATGTCTGTGAGCGTTCCCATTTCAGTTCAAGAGCGATTCGCCCAATGAGTCCTTGATATTTAGTCGTTTTCAGCCAATATTTTGGAATTTTAAAAATTTCACTTTTTTGTGAAAATATCCACTAAATGAGGGAATAATATGTGTGAGGGTACCCCAGGAGAGTTCCAGATGTGTGTGGGTAGAATATATATCCCACGGGGGTAAAATTGAAAAAAGTTGAACAAATTTTTTTTTTGGACCTAGTCATTTTTCTGGCGTTTATCAAACTTTCAGATAGGGGAAATGTCAGTGAGCGTTCCGATTTCTGTTCCAGAGTGATTCGCCCAATGAGTCCTTGATATGTATTCGTTTTCAGCCAATATTTTGGAATTTTGAAAATTTCACTTTTTTGTGAAAATATCCACTAAATGAGGGAATAATATGTGTGAGGGTACCCCAGGAGAGTTCCAAATGTGTGTGGGTAGAATTTATATCCCACTGGGGTAAAATTGAAAAAAGTTGAACAAATTTTATTTTTGGACTTAGTCATTTTTCTGGCGTTTATCAGACTTTCAGATAGGGGAAATGTCAGTGAGCGTTCCGATTTCAGTTCCAGAGCGATTTGCCCAATGAGTCCTTGATATTTAGTCGTTTTCAGCCTATATTTTGGAATTTTGAAAATTTCACTTTTTTGTGAACATATCCACTAAATGAGGGAATAATATGTGTGAGGGTACTCCAGGAGAGTTAGAATGTGTGTGGGTAGAATATATATCCCGGGGGGTAAAATTGAAAAAAGTTGAACAAATTTTTTTTTTGGACCTAGTCATTTTTTTGGCGTTTATCAGACTTTCAGATAGGGGAAATGTCAGTGAGCGTTCCGATTTAAGTTCCCGAGCGATTCGCCCAATGAGTCCTTGATATTGAGTGTGTTTCAGCCAATATTTTGGAATTTTGAAAATTTCACTTTTTTGTGAAAATATCCACTAAATGAGGGAATAATATGTGTGAGGGTGCCCCGGGAGAGTTCCAAATGTGTGTGGGTAGAATATATATCCCACGGGGGTAAAATTGAAAAAAGTTGAACAAATTTTCTTTTTGGACTTAGTCATTTTTCTGGCGTTTAACAGACTTTGAGATAGGGGAAATGTCAGTGAGCGTTCCGATTTCAGTTCCAGAGTGATTCGCCCAATGAGTCCTTGATATTTAGTCGTTTTCAGCCAATATTTTGGAATTTTGAAAATTTAAATTTTTTTGTGAAAATATCCACTAAATGAGGGAATAATATGTGTGAGGCTACTCCAGGAGAGTTCCAAATGTGTGTGGGTAGAATATATATCCCACGGGGGTAAAATTGAAAAAAGTTGAACAAATTTTTTTTTTGGACCTAGTCATTTTTTGGGCGTTTATCAGACTTTCAGATAGGGGAAATGTCAGTGAGCGTTCCGATTTAAGTTCCCGAGCGATTCGCCCAATGAGTCCTTGATATTGAGTGTGTTTCAGCCAATATTTTGGAATTTTGAAAATTTCACTTTTTTGTGAAAATATCCACTAAATGAGGGAATAATATGTGTGAGGGTACTAAAGGAGAGTTCCAAATGTGTGTGGGTAGAATATATATCCCACGGGGGTAAAATTGAAAAAAGTTGAACAAATTTTAATTTTGGACTTAGTCATTTTTCTGGCGTTTATCAAACTTTCAGATAGGGGAAATGTAAGTGAGCGTTCCGATTTCAGTTCCAGAGTGATTCGCCCAATGAGTCCTTGATATTTAGTCATTTTCAGCCAATATTTTGGAATTTTGAAAATTTCACTTTTTTGTGAAAAGATCCACTAAATGAGGGAATAATATGTGAGTTCTAAATGTGTGTGGGTAGAATATGTATCCCACGGGGGTAAAATTGAAAAAAGTTGAACAAATTTTCTTTTTGGACTTAGTCATTTTTCTGCCGTTTATCAGACTTTCAGATGGGGAAATGTCAGTTAGCGTTCCGATTTCAGTTCCAGAGCGATTCGCCCAAGGAGTCCTTGATATTTAGTCGTTTTCAGCCAATATTTTGGATTTTTGAAAATTTCACTTTTTTGTGAAATTATCCACTGAATGAGGGAATAATATGTGTGAGGGTACCCCAGGAGAGTTCCAAATGTGTGTGAGTAGAATATATATCCCACGGGGGTAAAATTGAAAAAAGTTGAACAAATTTTGTTTTTGGACTTAGTCATTTTTCTGCCGTTTATCAGACTTTCAGATGAGGAAATGTCAGTGAGCTTTCCGATTTCAGTTCCAGAGCGATTCGCTCAAGGAGTCCTTGATATTTAGTCGTTTTCAGCCAATATTTTGGAATTTTGAAAATTTCACTTTTTTGTGAAAATATCCACTAAATGAGGGAATGATATGTGTGAGGGTACCCCAGGAGAGTTCCAGATGTGTGTGGGTAGAATATATATCCCACGGGGGTAAAATTGAAAAAAGTTGAACAAATTTTATTTTTGGACTTAGTCATTTTTCTGGCGTTTATCAGACTTTCAGATAGGGGAAATGTCAGTGAGCGTTCCGATTTCAGTTCAAGAGCGATTCGCCCAATGAGTCCTTGATATTTAGTCGTTTTCAGCCAATATTTTGGAATTTTGAAAATTTCACTTTTTTGTGAAAATATCCACTAAATGAGGGAATAATATGTGTGAGGGTACCCCAGGAGAGTTCCAGATGTGTGTGGGTAGAATATATATCCCACGGGGGTAAAATTGAAAAAAGTTGAACAAATTTTTTTTTTGGACCTAGTCATTTTTCTGGCGTTTATCAAACTTTCAGATAGGGGAAATGTCAGAGAGCGTTCCGATTTCAGTTCCAGAGCGATTCGCAAGATGAGTCCTTGATATGTAGTCGTTTTCAGCCAATATTTTGGAATTTTGAAAATTTCACTTTTTTGTGAAAATATCCACTAAATGAGGGAATAATATGTGTGAGGGTACCCCAGGAGAGTTCCAAATGTGTGTGGGTAGAATTTATATCCCACTGGGGTAAAATTGAAAAAAATTGAACAAATTTTATTTTTGGACTTAGTCATTTTTCTGGCGTTTATCAGACTTTCAGATAGGGGAAATGTCAGTGAGTGTTCCGATTTCAGTTCCAGAGCGATTTGCCCAATGAGTCCTTGATATTTAGTCGTTTTCAGCCTATATTTTGGAATTTTGAAAATTTCACTTTTTTGTGAACATATCCACTAAATGAGGGAATAATATGTGTGAGGGTACTCCAGGAGAGTTCCAAATGTCTGTGGGTAGAATATATATCCCGGGGGGTAAAATTGAAAAAAGTTGAACAAATTTTTTTTTTGGACCTAGTTATTTTTTTGGCGTTTATCAGACTTTCAGATAGGGGAAATGTCAGTGAGCGTTCCGATTTAAGTTCCCGAGCGATTCGCCCAATGAGTCCTTGATATTGAGTGTGTTTCAGCCAATATTTTGGAATTTTGAAAATTTCACTTTTTTGTGAAAATATCCACTAAATGAGGGAATAATATGTGTGAGGGTGCCCCAGGAGAGTTCCAAATGTGTGTGGGTAGAATATATATCCCACGGGGGTAAAATTGAAAAAAGTTGAACAAATTTTCTTTTTGGACTTAGTCATTTTTCTGACGTTTATTAGACTTTCAGATGAGGAAATGTCAGTGAGCGTTCCGATTTCAGTTCCAGAGCGATTCGCCCAAGGAGTCCTTGATATTTAGTCGTTTTCAGCCAATATTTTGGAATTTTGAAAATTTCACTTTTTTGTGAAAATATCCACTAAATGAGGGAATAATATGTGTGAGGGTGCCCCAGGAGAGTTCCAAATGTGTGTGGGTAGAATATATATCCCATGGGGGTAAAATTGAAAAAAGTTGAACAAATTTTCTTTTTGGACTTAGTCATTTTTCTGGCGTTTATCAAACTTTCAGATAGGGGAAATGTCTGTGAGCGTTCCCATTTCAGTTCAAGAGCGATTCGCCCAATGAGTCCTTGATATTTAGTCGTTTTCAGCCAATATTTTGGAATTTTAAAAATTTCACTTTTTTGTGAAAATATCCACTAAATGAGGGAATAATATGTGTGAGGGTACCCCAGGAGAGTTCCAGATGTGTGTGGGTAGAATATATATCCCACGGGGGTAAAATTGAAAAAAGTTGAACAAATTTTTTTTTTGGACCTAGTCATTTTTCTGGCGTTTATCAAACTTTCAGATAGGGGAAATGTCAGTGAGCGTTCCGATTTCTGTTCCAGAGTGATTCGCCCAATGAGTCCTTGATATGTATTCGTTTTCAGCCAATATTTTGGAATTTTGAAAATTTCACTTTTTTGTGAAAATATCCACTAAATGAGGGAATAATATGTGTGAGGGTACCCCAGGAGAGTTCCAAATGTGTGTGGGTAGAATTTATATTCCACTGGGGTAAAATTGAAAAAAGTTGAACAAATTTTATTTTTGGACTTAGTCATTTTTCTGGCGTTTATCAGACTTTCAGATAGGGGAAATGTCAGTGAGCGTTCCGATTTCAGTTCCAGAGCGATTTGCCCAATGAGTCCTTGATATTTAGTCGTTTTCAGCCTATATTTTGGAATTTTGAAAATTTCACTTTTTTGTGAACATATCCACTAAATGAGGGAATAATATGTGTGAGGGTACTCCAGGAGAGTTAGAATGTGTGTGGGTAGAATATATATCCCGGGGGGTAAAATTGAAAAAAGTTGAACAAATTTTTTTTTTGGACCTAGTCATTTTTTTGGCGTTTATCAGACTTTCAGATAGGGGAAATGTCAGTGAGCGTTCCGATTTAAGTTCCCGAGCGATTCGCCCAATGAGTCCTTGATATTGAGTGTGTTTCAGCCAATATTTTGGAATTTTGAAAATTTCACTTTTTTGTGAAAATATCCACTAAATGAGGGAATAATATGTGTGAGGGTGCCCCAGGAGAGTTCCAAATGTGTGTGGGTAGAATATATATCCCACGGGGGTAAAATTGAAAAAAGTTGAACAAATTTTCTTTTTGGACTTAGTCATTTTTCTGGCGTTTAACAGACTTTGAGATAGGGGAAATGTCAGTGAGCGTTCCGATTTCAGTTCCAGAGTGATTCGCCCAATGAGTCCTTGATATTTAGTCGTTTTCAGCCAATATTTTGGAATTTTGAAAATTTAAATTTTTTTGTGAAAATATCCACTAAATGAGGGAATAATATGTGTGAGGCTACTCCAGGAGAGTTCCAAATGTGTGTGGGTAGAATATATATCCCACGGGGGTAAAATTGAAAAAAGTTGAACAAATTTTTTTTTTGGACCTAGTCATTTTTTGGGCGTTTATCAGACTTTCAGATAGGGGAAATGTCAGTGAGCGTTCCGATTTAAGTTCCCGAGCGATTCGCCCAATGAGTCCTTGATATTGAGTGTGTTTCAGCCAATATTTTGGAATTTTGAAAATTTCACTTTTTTGTGAAAATATCCACTAAATGAGGGAATAATATGTGTGAGGGTACTAAAGGAGAGTTCCAAATGTGTGTGGGTAGAATATATATCCCACGGGGGTAAAATTGAAAAAAGTTGAACAAATTTTATTTTTGGACTTAGTCATTTTTCTGGCGTTTATCAAACTTTCAGATAGGGGAAATGTAAGTGAGCGTTCCGATTTCAGTTCCAGAGTGATTCGCCCAATGAGTCCTTGATATTTAGTCGTTTTCAGCCAATATTTTGGAATTTTGAAAATTTCACTTTTTTGTGAAAAGATCCACTAAATGAGGGAATAATATGTGAGTTCTAAATGTGTGTGGGTAGAATATGTATCCCACGGGGGTAAAATTGAAAAAAGTTGAACAAATTTTCTTTTTGGACTTAGTCATTTTTCTGCCGTTTATCAGACTTTCAGATGGGGAAATGTGAGTGAGCATTCCGATTTCAGTTCCAGAGCGATTCGCCCAAGCAGTCCTTGATATTTAGTCGTTTTCAGCCAATAATTTGGAATTTTGAAAATTTCACTTTTTTGTGAAAATATCCACTAAATGAGGGAATAATATGTGTGAGGGTACTCCAGGAGAGTTCCAAATGTGTGTGGGTAGAATATAAATCCCACGGGGGTAAAATTGAAAAAAGTTGAACAAATTTTTTTTTTGGACTTAGTCATTTATCTGGCGTTTATCAGACTTTCAGATAGGGGAAATTTCAGTGAGCGTTCCGATTTCAGTTCCAGAGCGATTCGCCCAAGGAGTCCTTGATATGTAGTCGTTTATAGCCAATATTTTGGAATTTTGAAAATTTCACTTTTTTGTGAAAATATCCACTAAATGAGGGAATAATATATGTGAGGGTACTCCAGGAGAGTTCCAAATGTGTGTTGGTAGAATATAAATCCCACGGGGGTAAAATTGAAAAAAGTTGAACAAATTTTTTTTTTGGACTTAGTCATTTTTCTGGCGTTTATCAGACTTTCAGATAGGGGAAATGTCAGTGAGCGTTCCGATTTCAGTTCCAGAGCGATTCGCCCAATGAGTCCTTGATATTTAGTCGTTTTCAGCCAATATTTTGGAATTTTGAAAATTTCACTTTTTTGTGAAAATATCCACTAAATGAGGGAATAATATGTGTGAGGGTACCCCAGGAGAGTTCCAGATGTGTGTGGGTAGAATTTATATCCCACGGGGATAAAATTGAAAAAAGTTGAACAAATTTTCTTTTTGGACTTAGTCATTTTTCTGCCGTTTATCAGACTTTCAGATTGGGAAATGTCAGTGAGCGTTCCGATTTCAGTTCCAGAGCGATTCGCCCAAGGAGTCCTTGATATTTAGTCGTTTATAGCCAATATTTTGGAATTTTGAAAATTTCACTTTTTTGTGAAAATATCCACTAAATGAGGGAATAATATGTGTGAGGGTACTCCAGGAGAGTTCCAAATGTGTGTGGGTAGAATATATATCCCACGGGGGTAAAATTGAAAAAAGTTGAACAAATTTTCTTTTTGGACTTAGTCATTTTTCTGCCGTTTATCAGACTTTCAGATGGTGAAATGTCAGTGAGCGTTCCGATTTCAGTTCCAGAGCGATTCGCCCAATGAGTCCTTGATATTTAGTCGTTTTCAGCCTATATTTTGGAATTTTGAAAATTTCACTTTTTTGTGAACATATCCACTAAATGAGGGAATAATATGTGTGAGGGTACTCCAGGAGAGTTCCAAACGTGTGTGGGTAGAATATATATCCCACGGGGGTAAAATTGAAAAAAGTTGAACAAATTTTTTTTTTGGACCTAGTCATTTTTTTGGCGTTTATCAGACTTTCAGATAGGGGAAATGTCAGTGAGCGTTCCGATTTCAGTTCCAGAGCGATTCGCCCAAGGAGTCCTTGATATTTAGTCGTTTTCAGTCAATATTTTGGAATTTTGAAAATTTCACTTTTTTGTGAAAATATCCACTAAATGAGGGAATAATATGTGTGAGGGTACTAAAGGAGAGTTCCAAATGTGTGTGGGTAGAATATATATCCCACAGGGGTAAAATTGAAAAAAGTTGAACAAATTTTATTTTTGGACTTAGTAATTTTTCTGGCGTTTATCAAACTTTCAGATAGGGGAAATGTCAGTGAGCGTTCCGATTTCAGTTCCAGAGCGATTCGCCCAATGAGTCCTTGTTATTTAGACGTTTTCAGCCAATATTTTGGAATATTGAAAATTTCACTTTTTTGTGAAAATATCCACTAAATGAGGGAATAATATGTGTGAGGGTACCCCAGGAGAGTTCCAGATGTGTGTGGGTAGAATTTATATCCCACGGGGATAAAATTGAAAAAAGTTGAACAAATTTTCTTTTTGGACTTAGTCATTTTTCTGGCGTTTATCAAACTTTCAGATAGGGGAAATGTAAGTGAGCGTTCCGATTTCAGTTCCAGAGCGATTCGCCCAATGAGTCCTTGATATTTAGTCGTTTTCAGCCAATATTTTGGAATTTTGAAAATTTCACTTTTTTGTGAAAATATCCACTAAATGAGGGAATAATATGTGTGAGGGTACTCCAGGAGAGTTCCAAATGTGTGTGGGTAGAATATATATCCCACGGGGGTAAAATTGAAAAAAGTTGAACAAATTTTTTTTTTAGACTTAGTCATTTTTCTGGCGTTTATCAGACTTTCAGATAGGGGAAATGTCAGTGAGCGTTCCGATTTCAGTTCCAGAGCGATTCGCCCAATGAGTCCTTGATATTTAGTCGTTTTCAGCCAACATTTTGGAATTTTGAAAATTTCACTTTTTTGTGAAAATATCCATTAAATGAGGGAATAATATGTGTGAGGGTACTAAAGGAGAGTTCCAAATGTGTGTGGGTAGAATATATATCCCACGGGGGTAAAATTGAAAAAAGTTGAACAAATTTTATTTTTGTACTTAGTCATTTTTCTGGCGTTTATCAAACTTTCAGATAGGGGAAGTGTCAGTGAGCGTTCCGATTTCAGTTCCAGAGCGATTCGCCCAATGACTCCTTGATATTTAGTCGTTTTCAGCCAATATATTGGAATTTTGAAAATTTCACTTTTTTGTGAAAATATCCACTAAATGAGGGAATAATATGTGTGAAGGTAACCCAGGAGAGTTCCAAAAAGTGTGTGGGTAGAATTTATATCCCACGGGGGTAAAATTGAAAAAAGTTGAACACATTTTTTCTTTGGACTTAGTCATTTTTCTGGCGTTTATCAGACTTTCAGATAGGGGAAATGTCAGTGAGCGTTCCGATTTCAGTTCCAGAGCGATTCGCCCAATGAGTCCTTGATATTTAGTCGTTTTCAGCCAATATTTTGGAATTTTGAAAATTTCACTTTTTTGTGAAAATATCCACTAAATGAGGGAATAATATGTGTGAGGGTACCCCAGGAGAGTTCCAAATGTGTGTGGGTAGAATTTATATCCCACGGGGATAAAATTGAAAAAGAGTTGAACAAATTTTCTTTTTGGACTTAGTCATTTTTCTGCCGTTTATCAGACTTTCAGATGGTGAAATGTCAGTGAGCGTTCCGATTTCAGTTCCAGAGCGATTCGCCCAATGAGTCCTTGATATTTAGTCGTTTTCAGCCTATATTTTGGAATTTTGAAAATTTCACTTTTTTGTGAACATATCCACTAAATGAGGGAATAATATGTGTGAGGGTACTCCAGGAGAGTTCCAAATGTGTGTGGGTAGAATATATATCCCACGGGGGTAAAATTGAAAAAAGTTGAACAAATTTTTTTTTTGGACCTAGTCATTTTTTTGGCGTTTATCAGACTTTCAGATAGGGGAAATGTCAGTGAGCGTTCCGATTTAAGATCCCGAGCGATTCGCCCAATGAGTCCTTGATATTGAGTGTGTTTCAGCCAATATTTTGGAATTTTGAAAATTTCACTTTTTTGTGAACATATCCACTAAATGAGGGAATAATATGTGTGAGGGTACTCCAGGAGAGTTCCAAATGTGTGTGGGTAGAATATATATCCCACGGGGGTAAAATTGAAAAAAGTTGAACAAATTTTTTTTTTGGACCTAGTCATTTTTTTGGCGTTTATCAGATTTTCAGATAGGGGAAATGTCAGTGAGCGTTCCGATTTCAGTTCCAGAGCGATTCGCCCAAGGAGTCCTTGATATTTAGTCGTTTTCAGCCAATATTTTGGAATTTTGAAAATTTCACTTTTTTGTGAAAATATCCACTAAATGAGGGAATAATATGTGAGTTCTAAATGTGTGTGGGTAGAATATGTATCCCACGGGGGTAAAATTGAAAAAAGTTGAACAAATTTTCTTTTTGGACTTAGTCATTTTTCTGCCGTTTATCAGACTTTCAGATGGGGAAATGTCAGTGAGCGTTCCGATTTCAGTTCCAGAGCGATTCGCCCAAGCAGTCCTTGATATTTAGTCGTTTTCAGCCAATATTTTGGAATTTTGAAAATTTCACTTTTTTGTGAAAATATCCACTAAATGAGGGAATAATATGTGTGAGGGTACTAAAGGAGAGTTCCAAATGTGTGTGGGTAGAATATATATCCCACAGGGGTAAAATTGAAAAAAGTTGAACAAATTTTATTTTTGGACTTAGTAATTTTTCTGGCGTTTATCAAACTTTCAGATAGGGGAAATGTCAGTGAGCGTTCCGATTTCAGTTCCAGAGCGATTCGCCCAATGAGTCCTTGTTATTTAGACGTTTTCAGCCAATATTTTGGAATATTGAAAATTTCACTTTTTTGTGAAAATATCCACTAAATGAGGGAATAATATGTGTGAGGGTACCCCAGGAGAGTTCCAGATGTGTGTGGGTAGAATTTATATCCCACGGGGATAAAATTGAAAAAAGTTGAACAAATTTTCTTTTTGGACTTAGTCATTTTTCTGGCGTTTATCAAACTTTCAGATAGGGGAAATGTAAGTGAGCGTTCCGATTTCAGTTCCAGAGCGATTCGCCCAATGAGTCCTTGATATTTAGTCGTTTTCAGCCAATATTTTGGAATTTTGAAAATTTCACTTTTTTGTGAAAATATCCACTAAATGAGGGAATAATATGTGTGAGGGTACTCCAGGAGAGTTCCAAATGTGTGTGGGTAGAATATATATCCCACGGGGGTAAAATTGAAAAAAGTTGAACAAATTTTTTTTTTGGACTTAGTCATTTTTCTGGCGTTTATCAGACTTTCAGATAGGGGAAATGTCAGTGAGCGTTCCGATTTCAGTTCGAGAGCGATTCGCCCAATGAGTCCTTGATATTTAGTCGTTTTCAGCCAACATTTTGGAATTTTGAAAATTTCACTTTTTTGTGAAAATATCCACTAAATGAGGGAATAATATGTGTGAGGGTACTAAAGGAGAGTTCCAAATGTGTGTGGGTAGAATATATATCCCACGGGGGTAAAATTGAAAAAAGTTGAACAAATTTTATTTTTGGACTTAGTCATTTTTCTGGCGTTTATCAAACTTTCAGATAGGGGAAGTGTCAGTGAGCGTTCCGATTTCAGTTCCAGAGCGATTCGCCCAATGACTCCTTGATATTTAGTTGTTTTCAGCCAATATTTTGGAATTTTGAAAATTTCACTTTTTTGTGAAAATATCCACTAAATGAGGGAATAATATGTGTGAAGGTAACCCAGGAGAGTTCCAAAAAGTGTGTGGGTAGAATTTATATCCCACGGGGGTAAAATTGAAAAAAGTTGAACACATTTTTTCTTTGGACTTAGTCATTTTTCTGGCGTTTATCAGACTTTCAGATAGGGGAAATGTCAGTGAGCGTTCCGATTTCAGTTCCAGAGCGATTCGCCCAATGAGTCCTTGATATTTAGTCGTTTTCAGCCAATATTTTGGAATTTTGAAAATTTCACTTTTTTGTGAAAATATCCACTAAATGAGGGAATAATATGTGTGAGGGTACTAAAGGAGAGTTCCAAATGTGTGTGGGTAGAATATATATCCCACAGGGGTAAAATTGAAAAAAGTTGAACAAATTTTATTTTTGGACTTAGTAATTTTTCTGGCGTTTATCAAACTTTCAGATAGGGGAAATGTCAGTGAGCGTTCCGATTTCAGTTCCAGAGCGATTCGCCCAATGAGTCCTTGTTATTTAGACGTTTTCAGCCAATATTTTGGAATTTTGAAAATTTCACTTTTTTGTGAAAATATCCACTAAATGAGGGAATAATATGTGTGAGGGTACCCCAGGAGAGTTCCAGATGTGTGTGGGTAGAATTTATATCCCACGGGGATAAAATTGAAAAAAGTTGAACAAATTTTCTTTTTGGACCTAGTCATTTTTTTGGCGTTTATCAGACTTTCAGATAGGGGAAATGTCAGTGAGCGTTCCGATTTAAGATCCCGAGCGATTCGCCCAATGAGTCCTTGATATTGAGTGTGTTTCAGCCAATATTTTGGAATTTTGAAAATTTCACTTTTTTGTGAACATATCCACTAAATGAGGGAATAATATGTGTGAGGGTACTCCAGGAGAGTTCCAAATGTGTGTGGGTAGAATATATATCCCACGGGGGTAAAATTGAAAAAAGTTGAACAAATTTTTTTTTTGGACCTAGTCATTTTTTTGGCGTTTATCAGATTTTCAGATAGGGGAAATGTCAGTGAGCGTTCCGATTTCAGTTCCAGAGCGATTCGCCCAAGGAGTCCTTGATATTTAGTCGTTTTCAGCCAATATTTTGGAATTTTGAAAATTTCACTTTTTTGTGAAAATATCCACTAAATGAGGGAATAATATGTGAGTTCTAAATGTGTGTGGGTAGAATATGTATCCCACGGGGGTAAAATTGAAAAAAGTTGAACAAATTTTCTTTTTGGACTTAGTCATTTTTCTGCCGTTTATCAGACTTTCAGATGGGGAAATGTCAGTGAGCGTTCCGATTTCAGTTCCAGAGCGATTCGCCCAAGCAGTCCTTGATATTTAGTCGTTTTCAGCCAATATTTTGGAATTTTGAAAATTTCACTTTTTTGTGAAAATATCCACTAAATGAGGGAATAATATGTGTGAGGGTACTAAAGGAGAGTTCCAAATGTGTGTGGGTAGAATATATATCCCACAGGGGTAAAATTGAAAAAAGTTGAACAAATTTTATTTTTGGACTTAGTAATTTTTCTGGCGTTTATCAAACTTTCAGATAGGGGAAATGTCAGTGAGCGTTCCGATTTCAGTTCCAGAGCGATTCGCCCAATGAGTCCTTGTTATTTAGACGTTTTCAGCCAATATTTTGGAATATTGAAAATTTCACTTTTTTGTGAAAATATCCACTAAATGAGGGAATAATATGTGTGAGGGTACCCCAGGAGAGTTCCAGATGTGTGTGGGTAGAATTTATATCCCACGGGGATAAAATTGAAAAAAGTTGAACAAATTTTCTTTTTGGACTTAGTCATTTTTCTGGCGTTTATCAAACTTTCAGATAGGGGAAATGTAAGTGAGCGTTCCGATTTCAGTTCCAGAGCGATTCGCCCAATGAGTCCTTGATATTTAGTCGTTTTCAGCCAATATTTTGGAATTTTGAAAATTTCACTTTTTTGTGAAAATATCCACTAAATGATTGATTAATATGTGTGAGGGTACTCCAGGAGAGTTCCAAATGTGTGTGGGTAGAATATATATCCCACGGGGGTAAAATTGAAAAAAGTTGAACAAATTTTTTTTTTGGACTTAGTCATTTTTCTGGCGTTTATCAGACTTTCAGATAGGGGAAATGTCAGTGAGCGTTCCGATTTCAGTTCGAGAGCGATTCGCCCAATGAGTCCTTGATATTTAGTCGTTTTCAGCCAACATTTTGGAATTTTGAAAATTTCACTTTTTTGTGAAAATATCCACTAAATGAGGGAATAATATGTGTGAGGGTACTAAAGGAGAGTTCCAAATGTGTGTGGGTAGAATATATATCCCACGGGGGTAAAATTGAAAAAAGTTGAACAAATTTTATTTTTGGACTTAGTCATTTTTCTGGCGTTTATCAAACTTTCAGATAGGGGAAGTGTCAGTGAGCGTTCCGATTTCAGTTCCAGAGCGATTCGCCCAATGACTCCTTGATATTTAGTCGTTTTCAGCCAATATTTTGGAATTTTGAAAATTTCACTTTTTTGTGAAAATATCCACTAAATGAGGGAATAATATGTGTGAAGGTAACCCAGGAGAGTTCCAAAAAGTGTGTGGGTAGAATTTATATCCCACGGGGGTAAAATTGAAAAAAGTTGAACACATTTTTTCTTTGGACTTAGTCATTTTTCTGGCGTTTATCAGACTTTCAGATAGGGGAAATGTCAGTGAGCGTTCCGATTTCAGTTCCAGAGCGATTCGCCCAATGAGTCCTTGATATTTAGTCGTTTTCAGCCAATATTTTGGAATTTTGAAAATTTCACTTTTTTGTGAAAATATCCACTAAATGAGGGAATAATATGTGTGAGGGTACTAAAGGAGAGTTCCAAATGTGTGTGGGTAGAATATATATCCCACAGGGGTAAAATTGAAAAAAGTTGAACAAATTTTATTTTTGGACTTAGTAATTTTTCTGGCGTTTATCAAACTTTCAGATAGGGGAAATGTCAGTGAGCGTTCCGATTTCAGTTCCAGAGCGATTCGCCCAATGAGTCCTTGTTATTTAGACGTTTTCAGCCAATATTTTGGAATTTTGAAAATTTCACTTTTTTGTGAAAATATCCACTAAATGAGGGAATAATATGTGTGAGGGTACCCCAGGAGAGTTCCAGATGTGTGTGGGTAGAATTTATATCCCACGGGGATAAAATTGAAAAAAGTTGAACAAATTTTCTTTTTGGACTTAGTCATTTTTCTGGCGTTTATCAAACTTTCAGATAGGGGAAATGTAAGTGAGCGTTCCGATTTCAGTTCCAGAGCGATTCGCCCAATTAGTCCTTGATATTTAGTCGATTTCAGCCAATATTTTGGAATTTTGAAAATTTCACTTTTTTGTGAAAATATCCACTAAATGAGGGAATAATATGTGTGAGGGTACTCCAGGAGAGTTCCAAATGTGTGTGGGTAGAATATATATCCCACGGGGGTAAAATTGAAAAAAGTTGAACAAATTTTTTTTTTAGACTTAGTCATTTTTCTGGCGTTTATCAGACTTTCAGATAGGGGAAATGTCAGTGAGCGTTCCGATTTCAGTTCCAGAGCGATTCGCCCAATGAGTCCTTGATATTTAGTCGTTTTCAGCCAACATTTTGGAATTTTGAAAATTTCACTTTTTTGTGAAAATATCCATTAAATGAGGGAATAATATGTGTGAGGGTACTAAAGGAGAGTTCCAAATGTGTGTGGGTAGAATATATATCCCACGGGGGTAAAAATTAAAAAAGTTGAACAAATTTTATTTTTGTACTTAGTCATTTTTCTGGCGTTTATCAAACTTTCAGATAGGGGAAGTGTCAGTGAGCGTTCCGATTTCAGTTCCAGAGCGATTCGCCCAATGACTCCTTGATATTTAGTCGTTTTCAGCCAATATTTTGGAATTTTGAAAATTTCACTTTTTTGTGAAAATATCCACTAAATGAGGGAATAATATGTGTGAAGGTAACCCAGGAGAGTTCCAAAAAGTGTGTGGGTAGAATTTATATCCCACGGGGGTAAAATTGAAAAAAGTTGAACACATTTTTTCTTTGGACTTAGTCATTTTTCTGGCGTTTATCAGACTTTCAGATAGGGGAAATGTCAGTGAGCGTTCCGATTTCAGTTCCAGAGCGATTCGCCCAATGAGTCCTTGATATTTAGTCGTTTTCAGCCAATATTTTGGAATTTTGAAAATTTCACTTTTTTGTGAAAATATCCACTAAATGAGGGAATAATATGTGTGAGGGTACTCCAGGAGAGTTCCAAATGTGTGTGCGTAGAATATATATCCCACGGTGGTAAAATTGAAAAAAGTTGAACAAATTTTTTTTTTGGACTTAGTCATTTTTCTGGCGTTTATCAGACTTTCAGATAGGGGAAATGTCAGTGAGCGTTCCGATTTCAGTTCGAGAGCGATTCGCCCAATGAGTCCTTGATATTTAGTCGTTTTCAGCCAACATTTTGGAATTTTGAAAATTTCACTTTTTTGTGAAAATATCCACTAAATGAGGGAATAATATGTGTGAAGGTAACCCAGGAGAGTTCCAAAAAGTGTGTGGGTAGAATTTATATCCCACGGGGGTAAAATTGAAAAAAGTTGAACACATTTTTTCTTTGGACTTAGTCATTTTTCTGGCGTTTATCAGACTTTCAGATAGGGGAAATGTCAGTGAGCGTTCCGATTTCAGTTCCAGAGCGATTCGCCCAATGAGTCCTTGATATTTAGTCGTTTTCAGCCAATATTTTGGAATTTTGAAAATTTCACTTTTTTGTGAAAATATCCACTAAATGAGGGAATAATATGTGTGAGGGTACCCCAGGAGAGTTCCAAATGTGTGTGGGTAGAATTTATATCCCACGGGGATAAAATTGAAAAAAAGTTGAACAAATTTTCTTTTTGGACTTAGTCATTTTTCTGCCGTTTATCAGACTTTCAGATGGGGAAATGTCAGTGAGCGTTCCGATTTCAGTTCCAGAGCGATTCGCCCAATGAGTCCTTGATATTTAGTCGTTTTCAGCCTATATTTTGGAATTTTGAAAATTTCACTTTTTTGTGAACATATCCACTAAATGAGGGAATAATATGTGTGAGGGTACTCCAGGAGAGTTCCAAATGTGTGTGGGTAGAATATATATCCCACGGGGGTAAAATTGAAAAAAGTTGAACAAATTTTTTTTTTGGACCTAGTCATTTTTTTGGCGTTTATCAGTCTTTCAGATAGGGGAAATGTCAGTGAGCGTTCCGATTTAAGATCCCGAGCGATTCGCCCAATGAGTCCTTGATATTGAGTGTGTTTCAGCCAATATTTTGGAATTTTGAAAATTTCACTTTTTTGTGAACATATCCACTAAATGAGGGAATAATATGTGTGAGGGTACTCCAGGAGAGTTCCAAATGTGTGTGGGTAGAATATATATCCCACGGGGGTAAAATTGAAAAAAGTTGAACAAATTTTTTTTTTGGACCTAGTCATTTTTTTGCCGTTTATCAGACTTTCAGATAGGGGAAATGTCAGTGAGCGTTCCAATTTCAGTTCCAGAGCGATTCGCCCAAGGAGTCCTTGATATTTAGTCGTTTTCAGCCAATATTTTGGAATTTTGAAAATTTCACTTTTTTGTGAAAATATCCACTAAATGAGGGAATAATATGTGAGTTCTAAATGTGTGTGGGTAGAATATGTATCCCACGGGGGTAAAATTGAAAAAAGTTGAACAAATTTTCTTTTTGGACTTAGTCATTTTTCTGCTGTTTATCAGACTTTCAGATGGGGAAATGTCAGTGAGCGTTCCGATTTCAGTTCCAGAGCGATTCGCCCAAGCAGTCCTTGATATTTAGTCGTTTTCAGACAATATTTTGGAATTTTGAAAATTTCACTTTTTTGTGAAAATATCCACTAAATGAGGGAATAATATGTGTGAGGGTACTCCAGGAGAGTTCCAAATGTGTGTGGGTAGAATATATATCCCACGGGGGTAAAATTGAAAAAAGTTGAACAAATTTTTTTTTTGGACTTAGTCATTTTTCTGGCGTTTATCAGACTTTCAGATAGGGGAAATGTCAGTGAGCGTTCCGATTTCAGTTCCAGAGCGATTCGCCCAATGAGTCCTTGATATTTAGTCGTTTTCAGCCAACATTTTGGAATTTTGAAAATTTCACTTTTTTGTGAAAATATCCACTAAATGAGGGAATAATATGTGTGAGGGTACTAAAGGAGAGTTCCAAATGTGTGTGGGTAGAATATATATCCCACGGGGGTAAAATTGAAAAAAGTTGAACAAATTTTATTTTTGGACTTAGTCATTTTTCTGGCGTTTATCAAACTTTCAGATAGGGGAAGTGTCAGTGAGCGTTCCGATTTCAGTTCCAGAGCGATTCGCCCAATGACTCCTTGATATTTAGTCGTTTTCAGCCAATATTTTTGAATTTTGAAAATTTCACTTTTTTGTGAAAATATCCACTAAATGAGGGAATAATATGTGTGAAGGTAACCCAGGATAGTTCCAAAAAGTGTGTGGGTAGAATTTATATCCCACGGGGATAAAATTGAAAAAAGTTGAACAAATTTTCTTTTTGGACTTAGTCATTTTTCTGCCGTTTATTAGACTTTCAGATGGGGAAATGTCAGTGAGCGTTCCGATTTCAGTTCCAGAGCGATTCGCCCAAGGAGTCCTTGATATTTAGTAGTTTTCAGCCAATATTTTGGAATCTTGAAAATTTCACTTTTTTGTGAAAATATCCACTAAATGAGGGAATTATATGTGTGAGGGTACTCCAGGAGAGTTCCAAAAGTGTGTGGGTAGAATTTATATCCCACGGGGGTAAAATTGAAAAAAGTTGAACAAATTTTTTTTTTGGACTTAGTCATTTTTCTGGCGTTTATCAGACTTTCAGATAGGGGAAATGTCAGTGAGCGTTCCGATTTCAGTTCCA
Organism: Phyllobates terribilis; assembly: GCF_046119375.1. Classification (NCBI taxonomy): domain Eukaryota; kingdom Metazoa; phylum Chordata; class Amphibia; order Anura; family Dendrobatidae; genus Phyllobates; species Phyllobates terribilis. The sequence continues at coordinate 6,925,859 of NW_027362805.1, read as the reverse complement.
GAGCGATTCGCCCAATGAGTCCTTGATATTTAGTCGTTTTCAGCCAATATTTTGGAATTTTGAAACTTTTACTTTTTTGTGAAAATATCCACTAAATGAGGGAATAATATGTGTGAGGGTACTAAAGGAGAGTTCCAAATGTGTGTGTGTAGAATATATATCCCACGGGGGTAAAATTGAAAAAAGTTGAACAAATTTTATTTTTGGACTTAGTCATTTTTCTGGCGTTTATCAAACTTTCAGATAGGGGAAATGTCAGTGAGCGTTCCGATTTCAGTTCCAGAGCGATTCGCCCAATGAGTCCTTGATATTTAGTCGTTTTCAGCCAATATTTTGGAATTTTGAAAATTTCACTTTTTTGTGAAAATATCCACTAAATGAGGGAATAATATGTGTGAGGGTACTCCAGGAGTGTTCCAAATGTGTGTGGGTAGAACATATATCCCACGGGGGTAAAATTGAAAAAAGTTGAACAAATTTTTTTTTTAGACTTAGTCATTTTTCTGGCATTTATCAGACTTTCAGATAGGGGAAATGTCAGTGAGCATTCCGATTTCAGTTCCAGAGCGATGCGCCCAATGAGTCCTTGATATTTATTCGTTTTCAGCCTATATTTTGGAATTTTGAAAATTTCACTTTTTTGTGAAAATATCCACTAAATGAGGGAATAATATGTGTGAGGGTACCCCAGGAGAGTTCCAAATGTGTGTGGGTAGAATTTATATCCCACGGGGATAAAATTGAAAAAAAGTTGAACAAATTTTCTTTTTGGACTTAGTCATTTTTCTGCCGTTTATCAGACTTTCAGATGGGGAAATGTCAGTGAGCGTTCCGATTTCAGTTCCAGAGCGATTCGCCCAATGAGTCCTTGATATTTAGTCGTTTTCAGCCTATATTTTGGAATTTTGAAAATTTCACTTTTTTGTGAACATATCCACTAAATGAGGGAATAATATGTGTGAGGGTACTCCAGGAGAGTTCCAAATGTGTGTGGGTAGAATATATATCCCACGGGGGTAAAATTGAAAAAAGTTGAACAAATTTTTTTTTTGGACCTAGTCATTTTTTTGGCGTTTATCAGTCTTTCAGATAGGGGAAATGTCAGTGAGCGTTCCGATTTAAGATCCCGAGCGATTCGCCCAATGAGTCCTTGATATTGAGTGTGTTTCAGCCAATATTTTGGAATTTTGAAAATTTCACTTTTTTGTGAACATATCCACTAAATGAGGGAATAATATGTGTGAGGGTACTCCAGGAGAGTTCCAAATGTGTGTGGGTAGAATATATATCCCACGGGGGTAAAATTGAAAAAAGTTGAACAAATTTTTTTTTTGGACCTAGTCATTTTTTTGCCGTTTATCAGACTTTCAGATAGGGGAAATGTCAGTGAGCGTTCCAATTTCAGTTCCAGAGCGATTCGCCCAAGGAGTCCTTGATATTTAGTCGTTTTCAGCCAATATTTTGGAATTTTGAAAATTTCACTTTTTTGTGAAAATATCCACTAAATGAGGGAATAATATGTGAGTTCTAAATGTGTGTGGGTAGAATATGTATCCCACGGGGGTAAAATTGAAAAAAGTTGAACAAATTTTCTTTTTGGACTTAGTCATTTTTCTGCTGTTTATCAGACTTTCAGATGGGGAAATGTCAGTGAGCGTTCCGATTTCAGTTCCAGAGCGATTCGCCCAAGCAGTCCTTGATATTTAGTCGTTTTCAGACAATATTTTGGAATTTTGAAAATTTCACTTTTTTGTGAAAATATCCACTAAATGAGGGAATAATATGTGTGAGGGTACTCCAGGAGAGTTCCAAATGTGTGTGGGTAGAATATATATCCCACGGGGGTAAAATTGAAAAAAGTTGAACAAATTTTTTTTTTGGACTTAGTCATTTTTCTGGCGTTTATCAGACTTTCAGATAGGGGAAATGTCAGTGAGCGTTCCGATTTCAGTTCCAGAGCGATTCGCCCAATGAGTCCTTGATATTTAGTCGTTTTCAGCCAACATTTTGGAATTTTGAAAATTTCACTTTTTTGTGAAAATATCCACTAAATGAGGGAATAATATGTGTGAGGGTACTAAAGGAGAGTTCCAAATGTGTGTGGGTAGAATATATATCCCACGGGGGTAAAATTGAAAAAAGTTGAACAAATTTTATTTTTGGACTTAGTCATTTTTCTGGCGTTTATCAAACTTTCAGATAGGGGAAGTGTCAGTGAGCGTTCCGATTTCAGTTCCAGAGCGATTCGCCCAATGACTCCTTGATATTTAGTCGTTTTCAGCCAATATTTTTGAATTTTGAAAATTTCACTTTTTTGTGAAAATATCCACTAAATGAGGGAATAATATGTGTGAAGGTAACCCAGGATAGTTCCAAAAAGTGTGTGGGTAGAATTTATATCCCACGGGGATAAAATTGAAAAAAGTTGAACAAATTTTCTTTTTGGACTTAGTCATTTTTCTGCCGTTTATTAGACTTTCAGATGGGGAAATGTCAGTGAGCGTTCCGATTTCAGTTCCAGAGCGATTCGCCCAAGGAGTCCTTGATATTTAGTAGTTTTCAGCCAATATTTTGGAATCTTGAAAATTTCACTTTTTTGTGAAAATATCCACTAAATGAGGGAATTATATGTGTGAGGGTACTCCAGGAGAGTTCCAAAAGTGTGTGGGTAGAATTTATATCCCACGGGGGTAAAATTGAAAAAAGTTGAACAAATTTTTTTTTTGGACTTAGTCATTTTTCTGGCGTTTATCAGACTTTCAGATAGGGGAAATGTCAGTGAGCGTTCCGATTTCAGTTCCAGAGCGATTCGCCCAATGAGTCCTTGATATTTAGTCGTTTTCAGCCAATATTTTGGAATTTTGAAACTTTTACTTTTTTGTGAAAATATCCACTAAATGAGGGAATAATATGTGTGAGGGTACTAAAGGAGAGTTCCAAATGTGTGTGTGTAGAATATATATCCCACGGGGGTAAAATTGAAAAAAGTTGAACAAATTTTATTTTTGGACTTAGTCATTTTTCTGGCGTTTATCAAACTTTCAGATAGGGGAAATGTCAGTGAGCGTTCCGATTTCAGTTCCAGAGCGATTCGCCCAATGAGTCCTTGATATTTAGTCGTTTTCAGCCAATATTTTGGAATTTTGAAAATTTCACTTTTTTGTGAAAATATCCACTAAATGAGGGAATAATATGTGTGAGGGTACTCCAGGAGTGTTCCAAATGTGTGTGGGTAGAACATATATCCCACGGGGGTAAAATTGAAAAAAGTTGAACAAATTTTTTTTTTAGACTTAGTCATTTTTCTGGCATTTATCAGACTTTCAGATAGGGGAAATGTCAGTGAGCATTCCGATTTCAGTTCCAGAGCGATGCGCCCAATGAGTCCTTGATATTTATTCGTTTTCAGCCTATATTTTGGAATTTTGAAAATTTCACTTTTTTGTGAACATATCCGCTAAATGAGGGAATAATATGTGTGAGGGCACTCCAGGAGAGTTCCAAATGTGTGTGGGTAGAATATATATCCCACGGGGGTAAAATTGAAAAAAGTTGAACAAATTTATTTTTTGGACCTAGTCATTTTTTTGGCGTTTATCAGACTTTCAGCTAGGGGAAATGTCAGTGAGCGTTCCGATTTAAGTTCCCGAGCGATTCGCCCAATGAGTCCTTGATATTGAGTCGTTTTCAGCCAATATTTTGGAATTTTGAAAATTTTACTTTTTTGTGAAAATATCCACTAAATGAGGGAATAATATGTGTGAGGGTACTCCAGGAGAGTTCCAAATGTGTGTGGGTAGAATATATATCCCACGGGGGTAAAATTGAAAAAAGTTGAACAAATTTTTTTTTTGGACTTAGTCATTTTTCTGGCGTTTATCAGACTTTCAGATAGGGGAAATGTCAGTGAGCGTTCCGATTTCAGTTCCAGAGCGATTCGCCCAATGAGTTCTTGATATTTAGTCGTTTTCAGCCAATATTTTGGAATTTTGAAAATTTCTCGTTTTTGTGAAAATATCCACTAAATGAGGGAATAATATGTGTGAGGGTACTAAAGGAGAGTTCCAAATGTGTGTGGGTAGAATATATATCCCACGGGGGTAAAATTGAAAAAAGTTGAACAAATTTTATTTTTGGACTTAGTAATTTTTCTGGCGTTTATCAAACTTTCAGATAGGGGAAATGTCAGTGAGCGTTCCGATTTAAGTTCCCGAGCGATTCGCCCAATGAGTCCTTGATATTGAGTGTGTTTCAGCCAATATTTTGGAATTTTGAAAATTTCACTTTTTTGTGAAAATATCCACTAAATGAGGGAATAATATGTGTGAGGGTACTCCAGGAGAGTTTCAAATGTGTGTGGGTAGAATTTATATCCCACGAGGGTAAAATTGAAAAAAGTTGAACACATTTTTTTTTTGGACTTAGTCATTTTTCTGGCGTTTATCATACTTTCAGATAGGGGAAATGTCAGTGAGCGTTCCGATTTCAGTTCCAGAGCGATTCGCCCAATGAGTCCTTGATATTTAGTCGTTTTCAGCCAATATTTTGGAATTTTGAAAATTTCACTTTTTTGTGAAAATATCCACTAAATGAGGGAATAATATGTGTGAGGGTACTCCAGGAGTGTTCCAAATGTGTGTGGGTAGAATATATATCAGACGGGGGTAAAATTGAAAAAAGTTGAACAAATTTTTTTTTTAGACTTAGTCATTTTTCTGGCATTTATCAGACTTTCAGATAGGGGAAATGTCAGTGAGCGTTCCGATTTCAGTTCCAGAGCGATTCGCCCAATGAGTCCTTGATATTTAGTCGTTTTCAGCCAATATTTTGGAATTTTGAAACTTTTACTTTTTTGTGAAAATATCCACTAAATGAGGGAATAATATGTGTGAGGGTACTAAAGGAGAGTTCCAAATGTGTGTGTGTAGAATATATATCCCACGGGGGTAAAATTGAAAAAAGTTGAACAAATTTTATTTTTGGACTTAGTCATTTTTCTGGCGTTTATCAAACTTTCAGATAGGGGAAATGTCAGTGAGCGTTCCGATTTCAGTTCCAGAGCGATTCGCCCAATGAGTCCTTGATATTTAGTCGTTTTCAGCCAATATTTTGGAATTTTGAAAATTTCACTTTTTTGTGAAAATATCCACTAAATGAGGGAATAATATGTGTGAGGGTACTCCAGGAGTGTTCCAAATGTGTGTGGGTAGAACATATATCCCACGGGGGTAAAATTGAAAAAAGTTGAACAAATTTTTTTTTTAGACTTAGTCATTTTTCTGGCATTTATCAGACTTTCAGATAGGGGAAATGTCAGTGAGCATTCCGATTTCAGTTCCAGAGCGATGCGCCCAATGAGTCCTTGATATTTATTCGTTTTCAGCCTATATTTTGGAATTTTGAAAATTTCACTTTTTTGTGAACATATCCGCTAAATGAGGGAATAATATGTGTGAGGGCACTCCAGGAGAGTTCCAAATGTGTGTGGGTAGAATATATATCCCACGGGGGTAAAATTGAAAAAAGTTGAACAAATTTATTTTTTGGACCTAGTCATTTTTTTGGCGTTTATCAGACTTTCAGCTAGGGGAAATGTCAGTGAGCGTTCCGATTTAAGTTCCCGAGCGATTCGCCCAATGAGTCCTTGATATTGAGTCGTTTTCAGCCAATATTTTGGAATTTTGAAAATTTCACTTTTTTGTGAAAATATCCACTAAATGAGGGAATAATATGTGTGAGGGTACTCCAGGAGAGTTCCAAATGTGTGTGGGTAGAATATATATCCCACGGGGGTAAAATTGAAAAAAGTTGAACAAATTTTTTTTTTGGACTTAGTCATTTTTCTGGCGTTTATCAGACTTTCAGATAGGGGAAATGTCAGTGAGCGTTCCGATTTCAGTTCCAGAGCGATTCGCCCAATGAGTTCTTGATATTTAGTCGTTTTCAGCCAATATTTTGGAATTTTGAAAATTTCTCGTTTTTGTGAAAATATCCACTAAATGAGGGAATAATATGTGTGAGGGTACTAAAGGAGAGTTCCAAATGTGTGTGGGTAGAATATATATCCCACGGGGGTAAAATTGAAAAAAGTTGAACAAATTTTATTTTTGGACTTAGTAATTTTTCTGGCGTTTATCAAACTTTCAGATAGGGGAAATGTCAGTGAGCGTTCCGATTTAAGTTCCCGAGCGATTCGCCCAATGAGTCCTTGATATTGAGTGTGTTTCAGCCAATATTTTGGAATTTTGAAAATTTCACTTTTTTGTGAAAATATCCACTAAATGAGGGAATAATATGTGTGAGGGTACTCCAGGAGAGTTTCAAATGTGTGTGGGTAGAATTTATATCCCACGAGGGTAAAATTGAAAAAAGTTGAACACATTTTTTTTTTGGACTTAGTCATTTTTCTGGCGTTTATCATACTTTCAGATAGGGGAAATGTCAGTGAGCGTTCCGATTTCAGTTCCAGAGCGATTCGCCCAATGAGTCCTTGATATTTAGTCGTTTTCAGCCAATATTTTGGAATTTTGAAAATTTCACTTTTTTGTGAAAATATCCACTAAATGAGGGAATAATATGTGTGAGGGTACTCCAGGAGTGTTCCAAATGTGTGTGGGTAGAATATATATCAGACGGGGGTAAAATTGAAAAAAGTTGAACAAATTTTTTTTTTAGACTTAGTCATTTTTCTGGCATTTATCAGACTTTCAGATAGGGGAAATGTCAGTGAGCATTCCGATTTCAGTTCCAGAGCGATGAGCCCAATGAGTCCTTGATATTTAGTCGTTTTCAGCCTATATTTTGGAATTTTGAAAATTTCACTTTTTTGTGAACATATCCACTAAATGAGGGAATAATATGTGTGAGGGCACTCCAGGAGAGTTCCAAATGTGTGTGGGTAGAATATATATCCCACGGGGGTAAAATTGAAAAAAGTTGAACAAATTTATTTTTTGGACCTAGTCATTTTTTTGGCGTTTATCAGACTTTCAGATAGGGGAAATGTCAGTGAGCGTTCCGATTTAAGTTCCCGAGCGATTCGCCCAATGAGTCCTTGATATTGAGTGTGTTTCAGCCAATATTTTGGAATTTTGAAAATTTCACTTTTTTGTGAAAATATCCACTAAATGAGGGAATAATATGTGTGAGGGTACTCCAGGAGAGTTCAAAATGTGTGTGGGTAGAATATATATCCCACGGGGGTAAAATTGAAAAAAGTTGAACAAATTTTTTTTTTGGACTTAGTCATTTTTTTGGCGTTTATCAGACTTTCAGATAGGGGAAATGTCAGTGAGCGCTCCGATTTCAGTTCCAGAGCGATTCGCCCAGTGAGTTCTTGATATTTAGTCGTTTTCAGCCAATATTTTGGAATTTTGAAAATTTCACTTTTTTGTGAAAATATCCACTAAATGAGGGAATAATATGTGTGAGGGTACTAAAGGAGAGTTCCAAATGTGTGTGGGTAGAATATATATCCAACGGGGGTAAAATTGAAAAAAGTTGAACAAATTTTATTTTTGGACTTAGTAATTTTTCTGGTGTTTATCAAACTTTCAGATAGGGGAAATGTCAGTGAGCGTTCCGATTTAAGTTCCCGAGCGATTCGCCCAATGAGTCCTTGATATTGAGTGTGTTTCAGCCAATATTTTGGAATTTTGAAAATTTCACTTTTTTGTGAAAATATCCACTAAATGAGGGAATAATATGTGTGAGGGTACTCCAGGAGAGTTCCAAATGTGTGTGGGTAGAATATATATCCCACGGGGGTAAAATTGAAAAAAGTTGAACAAATTTATTTTTTTGGACTTAGTCATTTTTCTGGCGTTTATCAGACTTTCAGATAGGGGAAATGTCAGTGAGCGTTCCGATTTCAGTTCCAGAGCGATTCGCCCAATGAGTTCTTGATATTTAGTCGTTTTCAGCCAATATTTTGGAATTTTGAAAATTTCACTTTTTTTGTGAAAATATCCACTAAATGAGGGAATAATATGTGAGTTCCAAATGTTTGTGGGTAGAATATGTATCCCACGGGGGTAAAATTGAAAAAAGTTGAACAAATTTTATTTTTGGACTTAGTCATTTTTCTGGAGTTTATCAGACTTTCAGATAGGGGAAATGTCAGTGAGCATTCCGATTTAAGTTCCCGAGCGATTCGCCCAATGAGTCCTTGATATTGAGTCTGTTTCAGCCAATATTTTGGAATTTTGAAAATTTCACTTTTTTGTGAAAATATCCACTAAATGAGGGAACAATATGTGTGAGGGTACTCCAGGAGAGTTCCAAATGTGTGTGGGTAGAATATATATCCCACGGGGGTAAAATTGAAAAAAGTTGAACAAATTTTTTTTTGGGATTTACTCATTTTTCTGACATTGATCAGACTTTCAGATAGGGGAAATGTCAGTGAGCGTTCCGATTTCAGGTCCAGAGCGATTTGCCCAATGAGTCCTTGATATCTATTCTGTTTCAGACAATACTTTGGAATTTTGAAAATTTCACTTTTTTGTGAAAATATCCACTAAATGAGAGAATAATATGTGTGAGGGTTCTCCAGGAGAGTTCCAAATGTGTGTGGGTAGAATATATATCCCACGGGGGTAAAATTGAAAAAAGTTGAACAAATTTTATTTTTGGACTTAGTCATTTATCTGGCGTTTATCAAACTTTCAGATAGGGGAAATGTCAGTGAGCGTTCCGATTTCAGTTCCAGAGCGATTCGCCCAATGAGTCCTTGATATTTAGTCGTTTTCAGCCAATATTTTGGAATTTTGAAAATTTCACTTTTTTGTGAAAATATCCACTAAATGAGGGAATAATATGTGTGAGGGTACTAAAGGAGAGTTCCAAATGTGTGTGGGTAGAATATATATCCCACGGGGGTAAAATTGAAAAAAGTTGAACAAATTTTATTTTTGGACTTAGTCATTTATCTGGCGTTTATCAAACTTTCAGATAGGGGAAATGTCAGTGAGCGTTCCGATTTCAGTTCCAGAGCAATTCGCCCAATGAGTCCTTGATATTTAGTCGTTTTCAGCCAATATTTTGGAATTTTGAAAATTTCACTTTTTTGTGAAAATATCCACTAAATGAGGGAATAATATGTGTGAGGGTACTAAAGGAGAGTTCCAAATGTGTGTGGGTAGAATGTGTATCCCACGGGGGTAAAATTGAAAAAAGTTGAACACATTTTTTTGGGGGATTTAGTCATTTTTCTGACATTTATCAGACTTTCAGATAGGGGAAATGTCAGTGAGCGTTCCGATTTAATTTCCAGAGCGATTCGCCCAATGAGTCCTTGATATCTATTCTGTTTCAGCCAATATTTTGGAATTTTGAAAATTTCACTTTTTTGTGAAAATATCCACTAAATGAGGGAATAATATGTGTGAGGGTACTCCAGGAGAGTTCCAAATGTGTGTGGGTAGAATATATATCAGACGGGGGTAAAATTGAAAAAAGTTGAACAATTTTTTTTTTGGACTTAGTCATTTTTCTGGCGTTTATCAGACTTTCAGATAGGGGAAATGTCAGTGAGCATTCCGATTTTAGTTCCAGAGCGATTAGCCCAACGAGTCCTTGATATTTAGTCGTTTTCAGCCATTATTTTGGAATTTTGAAAATTTCACTTTTTTGTGAACATATCCACTAAATGAGGGAATAATATGTGTGAGGGTACTCCAGGAGAGTTCCAAATGTGTGTGGCTAGAATATATATCCCACGTGGGTAAAATTGAAAAAAGTTGAACAAATTTTTTTTTTGGACTTAGTCATTTTTCTGACGTTTATGAGACTTTCAGATAGGGGAAATGTCAGTGAGCGTTCCGATTTAAGTTCCAGAGCGATTCGCCCAATGAGTCCTTGATATTTAGTCGTTTTCAGCCAATATTTTGGAATTTTGAAAATATCACTTTTTTGTGAAAATATCCACTAAATGAGGGAATAATATGTGTGAGGGTACTAAAGGAGAGTTCCAAATGTGTGAGGGTAGAATATATATCCCACGGGGGTAAAATTTAAAAAGTTGAACAAATTTTATTATTGGACTTACTCATTTTTCTGGCGTTTATCAGACTTTCAGATAGGGGAAAAGTCAGTGAGCTTCCCGATTTCAGCTAGAGAGCGATTCGCCCAATGAGTCCTTGATATTTAGTCGTTTTCAGCCAATATTTTGGAATTTTGAAAATTTCAATTTTTTGTGAACATATCCACTAAATGAGGTAATAATATGTGTGAGGGTACTAAAGGACAGTTCCAAATGTGTGTGGGTAGAATATATATCCCACGGGGGTAAAATTGAAAAAAGTTGAACAAATTTTTTTTTTGGACCTAGTCATTTTCCTGGCGTTTATCAGACTTTCAGATAGGGGAAATGTCAGTGAGCGTTCCGATTTAAGTTCCCGAGCGATTCGCTCAATGAGTCCTTGATATTTAGTCATTTTCAGCCAATATTTTGGATTTTTGAAAATTTCACTTTTTTGTGAACATATCCACTAAATGAGGGAATAATATGTGTGAGGGTGCCCCAGGAGAGTTCCAAATGTGTGTGGGCAGAATATATATCCCACGGGGGTAAAATTGAAAAAAGTTGAGCAAATTTTTTTTTTAGACCTAGTCATTTTCCTGGCGTTTATCAGACTTTCAGATAGGGGAAATGTCAGTGAGCGTCCCGATTTCAGCTGGAGAGCGATTCGCCCAATGAGTCCTTGATATTTAGTCGTTTTCAGCCAATATTTTGGAATTTTGAAAATTTCACTTTTTTGTGAAAATATCCACTAAATGAGGGAATAATATGTGTGAGGGTACTAAAGGAGAGTTCCAAATGTGTGAGGGTAGAATATATATCCCACGGGGGTAAAATTTAAAAAGTTGAACAAATTTTATTATTGGACTTACTCATTTTTCTGGCGTTTATCAGACTTTCAGATAGGGGAAAAGTCAGTGAGCTTCCCGATTTCAGCTAGAGAGCGATTCGCCCAATGAGTCCTTGATATTTAGTCGTTTTCAGCCAATATTTTGTAATTTTGAAAATTTCAATTTTTTGTGAACATATCCACTAAATGAGGTAATAATATGTGTGAGGGTACTAAAGGACAGTTCCAAATGTGTGTGGGTAGAATATATATCCCACGGGGGTAAAATTGAAAAAAGTTGAACAAATTTTTTTTTTGGACCTAGTCATTTTCCTGGCGTTTATCAGACTTTCAGATAGGGGAAATGTCAGTGAGCGTTCCGATTTAAGTTCCCGAGCGATTCGCTCAATGAGTCCTTGATATTTAGTCATTTTCAGCCAATATTTTGGATTTTTGAAAATTTCACTTTTTTGTGAACATATCCACTAAATGAGGGAATAATATGTGTGAGGGTGCCCCAGGAGAGTTCCAAATGTGTGTGGGCAGAATATATATCCCACGGGGGTAAAATTGAAAAAAGTTGAGCAAATTTTTTTTTTAGACCTAGTCATTTTCCTGGCGTTTATCAGACTTTCAGATAGGGGAAATGTCAGTGAGCGTCCCGATTTCAGCTGGAGAGCGATTCGCCCAATGAGTCCTTGATATTTAGTCGTTTTCAGCCAATATTTTGGAATTTTGAAAATTTCACTTTTTTGTGAAAATATCCACTAAATGAGGGAATAATATGTGTGAGGGTACTCCAGGAGAGTTCCAAATGTGTGTGGGTAGAATATATATCCCACGGGGGTAAAATTGAAAAAAGTTGAACAAATTTTTTTTTTGGACTTAGTCATTTTTCCGGCGTTTATCAGACTTTCAGATGGGGAAATGTCAGTGAGCGTTCCGATTTCAGTTCCAGAGCGATTCACCCAATGAGTCCATGATATTTAGTCGTTTTCAGCCAATATTTTGGAATTTCGAAAATTTCTCTTTTTTGTGAACATATCCACTAAATGAGGGAATAATATGTGTGAGGGTACTCCAGGAGAGTTCCAAATGTGTGTGGGTAGAATATATATCCCACGGGGGTAAAATTGAAAAAGTTGAACAAATTTTTTTTTTGGACTTTGTCATTTTTCCGGCGTTTATCAGACTTTCAGATGGGGAAATGTCAGTGAGCGTTCCGAATTCAGTTGCAGAGCGATTCGCCCAATGAGTCCTTGATATTGAGTCTGTTTCAGCCAATATTTTGGAATTTTGAAAATTTCACTTTTTTGTGAAAATATCCACTAATTGAGAGAACAATATGTGTGAGGGTACTCCAGGAGAGTTCCAAATGTGTGTGGGTAGAATATATATCCCACGGGGGTAAAATTGAAAAAAGTTGAACAAATTTTTTTTTTGGACTTAGTCATTTTTCTGACGTTTATCAGACTTTCAGATAGGGGAAATGTCAGTGAGCGTTCCGATTTAAGTTCCAGAGCGATTCGCCCAATGAGTCCTTGATATTTAGTCGTTTTCAGCCAATATTTTGGAATTTTGAAAATTTCACTTTTTTGTGAAAATATCCACTAAATGAGGGAATAATATGTGTGAGGGTACTAAAGGAGAGTTCCAAATGTGTGTGGGTAGAATATGTATCCCAAGGGGGTAAAATTGAAAAAAGTTGAACAAATTTTTTTTTTGGACTTAGTCATTTTTCTGGCGTTTATCAGACTTTAAGATAGGGGAAATGTCAGTGAGCGTTCCGATTTCAGTTCCAGAGCGATTCGCCCAATGAGTCCTTGATATTTAGTCGTTTTCAGCCAATATTTTGGAATTTTGAAAATTTCACTTTTTTGTGAAAATATCCACTAAATGAGGGAATAATATGTGTGAGGGTACTCCAGGAGAGTTTCAAATGTGTGTGGGTAGAATATATATCCAACGGGGGTAAAATTGAAAAAAGTTGAACAAATTTTATTTTTGGACTAAGTCATTTTTCTTGCGTTTATCAAACTTTCAGATAGGGGAAATGTCAGTGAGCATTCCGATTTCAGTTCCAGAGCGATTCGCCCATTGAGTCCTTGATATTTAGTCGTTTTCAGCCAATATTTTGGAATTTTGAAAATTTCACTTTTTTGTGAACATATCCACTAAATGAGGTAATAATATGTGTGAGGGTACTCCAGGAGAGTTCCAAATGTGTGTGGGTAGAATATATATCCCACGGGGGTAAAATTGAAAAAAGTTGAACAAATTTTTTTTTTGGACCTAGTCATTTTCCTGGCGTTTATCAGACGTTCAGATAGGGGAAATGTCAGTGAGCGTTCCGATTTAAGTTCCCGAGCGATTCGCTCAATGAGTCCTTGATATTTAGTCGTTTTCAGCCAATATTTTGGATTTTTGAAAATTTCACTTTTTTGTGAACATATCCACTAAATGAGGGAATAATATGTGTGAGGGTGCCCCAGGAGAGTTCCAAATGTGTGTGGGCAGAATATATATCCCACGGGGGTAAAATTGAAAAAAGTTGAGCAAATTTTTTTTTTAGACCTAGTCATTTTCCTGGCGTTTATCAGACTTTCAGATAGGGGAAATGTCAGTGAGCGTCCCGATTTCAGCTAGAGAGCGATTCGCCCAATGAGTCCTTGATATTTAGTCGTTTTCAGCCAATATTTTGGAATTTTGAAAATTTCACTTTTTTGTGAAAATATCCACTAAATGAGGGAATAATATGTGTGAGGGTACTCCAGGAGAGTTCCAAATGTGTGTGGGTAGAATATATATCCCACGGGGGTAAAATTGAAAAAAGTTGAACAAATTTTTTTTTTGGACTTAGTCATTTTTCCGGCGTTTATCAGACTTTCAGATGGGGAAATGTCAGTGAGCGTTCCGATTTCAGTTCCAGAGCGCTTCACCCAATGAGTCCATGATATTTAGTCGTTTTCAGCCAATATTTTGGAATTTTGAAAATTTCTCTTTTTTGTGAACATATCCACTAAATGAGGGAATAATATGTGTGAGGGTACTCCAGGAGAGTTCCAAATGTGTGTGGGTAGAATATATATCCCACGGGGGTAAAATTGAAAAAGTTGAATAAATTTTTTTTTTGGACTTTGTCATTTTTCCGGCGTTTATCAGACTTTCAGATGGGGAAATGTCAGTGAGCGTTCCGAATTCAGTTGCAGAGCGATTCGCCCAATGAGTCCTTGATATTTAGTCATTTTCAGCCAATATTTTGGATTTTTGAAAATTTCATTTTTTTGTGAAAATATCCAATAAATGAGGGAATAATATGTGTGAGGGTACTCCAGGAGAGTTCCAAATGTGTGTGGGTAGAATATATATCCCACGGGGGTAAAATTGAAAAAAGTTGAACAAATTTTTTTTTTGGACTTAGTCATTTTACCGGCGTTTAACAGTCTTTCTGATGGGGAAATGTCAGTGAGCGTTCCGATTTCAGTTCCAGAGCGATTCGCCCAATGAGTCCTTGATATTTCATCGTTTTCAGCCAATATTTTGGAATTTTGAAAATTTCACTTTTTGTGAACATATCCACTAAATGAGGGAATAATATGTATGAGAGTACTCCAGGAGAGTTCCAAATGTGTGTGGGTAGAATATATATCCCACGGGGGTAAAATTAAAAAAAGTTGAACAAATTTTCTTTTTGGACTTAGTCATTTTTCTGGCGTTTATCAGACTTTCAGATGGGGAAATGTTAGTGAGCGTTCCGATTTCAGTTCCAGAGCGGTTCGGCCAATGAGTCCTTGATATTTAGTCGTTTTCAGCCAATATTTTGGATTTTTGAAAATTTCACTTTTTTGTTAAATTATCCACTAAATGAGGGAATAATATGTGTGAGGGTACCCCAGGAGAGTTCCCAATGTGTGTGGGTAGAATATATATCCCACAGGGGTAAAACTGAAAAAAGTTTAAAAAAATTTTTTTGGGGACTTAGTCATTTTTCTGGCGTTTTTCAGACTTTCAGATAGGGGAAATGTCAGTGAGCGTTCCGATTTCAGTTCCAGAGTGATTCGGCCAATGAGTCCTTGATATTTAGTCGTTTTCAGCCAATATTTTGGATTTTTGAAAATCTCACTTTTTTTTGAAAATATCCACTAAATGAGGGAATAATATGAGTGAGGGTACCTCAGGAGAGTTCCAAATGTGTGTGGGTAGAATATATATCCCAAGGGGGTAAAATTGAAAAAAGTTGAACAAATTTTCTTCTTGGACTTAGTCATTTTTCCGTCGTTTATCAGACTTTCAGATAGGGGAAATGTCAGTGAGCGTTCCGATTTAAGTTCCCGAGCGATTCGCTTAATGAGTCCTTGATATTTAGTCGTTTTCAGCCAATATTTTGGATTTTTGAAAATTTCACTTTTTTGTGAACATATCCACTAAATGAGGGAATAATATGTGTGAGGGTGCCCCAGGAGAGTTCCAAATGTGTGTGGGCAGAATATATATCCCACGGGGGTAAAATTGAAAAAAGTTGAGCAAATTTTTTTTTTAGACCTAGTCATTTTCCTGGCGTTTATCAGACTTTCAGATAGGGGAAATGTCAGTGAGCGTCCCGATTTCAGCTAGAGAGCGATTCGCCCAATGAGTCCTTGATATTTAGTCGTTTTCAGCCAATATTTTGGAATTTTGAAAATTTCACTTTTTTGTGAAAATATCCACTAAATGAGGGAATAATATGTGTGAGGGTACTCCAGGAGAGTTCCAAATGTGTGTGGGTAGAATATATATCCCACGGGGGTAAAATTGAAAAAAGTTGAACAAATTTTTTTTTTGGACTTAGTCATTTTTCCGGCGTTTATCAGACTTTCAGATGGGGAAATGTTAGTGAGCGTTCCGATTTCAGTTCCAGAGCGCTTCACCCAATGAGTCCATGATATTTAGTCGTTTTCAGCCAATATTTTGGAATTTTGAAAATTTCTCTTTTTTGTGAACATATCCACTAAATGAGGGAATAATATGTGTGAGGGTACTCCAGGAGAGTTCCAAATGTGTGTGGGTAGAATATATATCCCACGGGGGTAAAATTGAAAAAGTTGAATAAATTTTTTTTTTGGACTTTGTCATTTTTCCGGCGTTTATCAGACTTTCAGATGGGGAAATGTCAGTGAGCGTTCCGAATTCAGTTGCAGAGCGATTCGCCCAATGAGTCCTTGATATTTAGTCATTTTCAGCCAATATTTTGGATTTTTGAAAATTTCATTTTTTTGTGAAAATATCCAATAAATGAGGGAATAATATGTGTGAGGGTACTCCAGGAGAGTTCCAAATGTGTGTGGGTAGAATATATATCCCACGGGGGTAAAATTGAAAAAAGTTGAACAAATTTTTTTTTTGGACTTAGTCATTTTACCGGCGTTTAACAGTCTTTCTGATGGGGAAATGTCAGTGAGCGTTCCGATTTCAGTTCCAGAGCGATTCGCCCAATGAGTCCTTGATATTTCATCGTTTTCAGCCAATATTTTGGAATTTTGAAAATTTCACTTTTTGTGAACATATCCACTAAATGAGGGAATAATATGTATGAGAGTACTCCAGGAGAGTTCCAAATGTGTGTGGGTAGAATATATATCCCACGGGGGTAAAATTAAAAAAAGTTGAACAAATTTTCTTTTTGGACTTAGTCATTTTTCTGGCGTTTATCAGACTTTCAGATGGGGAAATGTCAGTGAGCGTTCCGATTTCAGTTCCAGAGCGGTTCGGCCAATGAGTCCTTGATATTTAGTCGTTTTCAGCCAATATTTTGGATTTTTGAAAATTTCACTTTTTTGTTAAATTATCCACTAAATGAGGGAATAATATGTGTGAGGGTACCCCAGGAGAGTTCCCAATGTGTGTGGGTAGAATATATATCCCACAGGGGTAAAACTGAAAAAAGTTTAAAAAAATTTTTTTGGGGACTTAGTCATTTTTTCTTGCGTTTTTCAGACTTTCAGATAGGGGAAATGTCAGTGAGCGTTCCGATTTCAGTTCCAGAGTGATTCGGCCAATGAGTCCTTGATATTTAGTCGTTTTCAGCCAATATTTTGGATTTTTGAAAATCTCACTTTTTTTTGAAAATATCCACTAAATGAGGGAATAATATGAGTGAGGGTACCTCAGGAGAGTTCCAAATGTGTGTGGGTAGAATATATATCCCAAGGGGGTAAAATTGAAAAAAGTTGAACAAATTTTCTTCTTGGACTTAGTCATTTTTCCGTCGTTTATCAGACTTTCAGATAGGGGAAATGTCAGTGAGCGTTCCGATTTAAGTTCCCGAGCGATTCGCTTAATGAGTCCTTGATATTTAGTCGTTTTCAGCCAATATTTTGGATTTTTGAAAATTTCACTTTTTTGTGAACATATCCACTAAATGAGGGAATAATATGTGTGAGGGTGCCCCAGGAGAGTTCCAAATGTGTGTGGGCAGAATATATATCCCACGGGGGTAAAATTGAAAAAAGTTGAAGAAATTTTTTTTTTGGGACTTAGTCATTTTTCTGGCGTTTATCAGACTTTCAGATAGGGGAAATGTCAGTGAGCATTCCGATTTCAGTTCCAGAGCGATTAGCCCAATGAGTCCTTGATATTTTGTCGTTTTCAGCCAATATTTTGGAATTTTGAAAATTTCACTTTTTTGTGAACATATCCACTAAATGAGGGAATAATATATGTGAGGGTACTCCAGGAGAGTTCCAAATGTGTGTGGGTAGAATATATATCCCACGGGGGTAAAATTGAAAAAAGTTGAACAAATTTTCTTTATGGACTTAGTCATTTTTCCGGCGTTTATCAGACTTTCAGATGGGGAAATGTCAGTGAGCGTTGCGATTTCAGTTCCAGAGCGATTCGCCCAATGAGTCCTTGATATTTAGTCGTTTTCAGCCAAAATTTTGGATTTTTGAAAATTTCACTTTTTTGTGAAATTATCCACTAAATGAGGGAATAATATGTGTGAGGGTACTCCAGGAGAGTTCCAAATGTGTGTGGGTAGAATATATATCCCACGGGGGTAAAATTGAAAAAAGTTGAACAAATTTTTTATTGGACTTAGTCATTTTTCTGGCGTTTATCAGACTTTCAGACAGGGGAAATGTCTGATTTCAGTTCCAGAGCGATTCGCCCATTGAGTCCTTGATATTTAAGCGTTTTCAGCCAATATTTTGGAATTTTGAAAATTTCACTTTTTTGTGAAAATATCCACTAAATGAGGGAATAATATGTGTGAGGGTACTAAAGGAGAGTTCCAAATGTGTGTGGGTAGAATATATATCCCACGGGGGTAAAATTGAAAAAAGTTGAACAAATTTTTTTTTTGGACTTTGTCATTTTTCCGGCGTTTATCAGACTTTCAGATGGGGAAATGTCAGTGAGCGTTCCGAATTCAGTTGCAGAGCGATTCACCCAATGAGTCCTTGATATTTAGTCGTTTTCAGCCAATATTTTGGATTTTTGAAAATTTCACTTTTTTGTGAAAATATCCACTAAATGAGGGAATAATATGTGTGAGGGTACTCCAGGAGAGTTCCAAATGTGTGTGGGTAGAATATATATCCAACGGGGGTAAAATTGAAAAAAGTTGAACAAATTTTCTTTTTGGACTTAGTCATTTTCCTGGCGTTTATCAGACTTTCAGATAGGGGAAATGTCAGTGAGCGTTCCGATTTAAGTTCCCGAGCGATTCGCTCAATGAGTCCTTGATATTTAGTCATTTTCAGCCAATAGTTTGGAATTTTGAAAATATCACTTTTTTGTGAAAATATCCACTAAATGAGGGAATAATATGTGTGAGGGTACTAAAGGAGAGTTCCAAATGTGTGTGGGTAGAATATATATCCCACGGGGGTAAAATTTAAAAAGTTGAACAAATTTTATTATTGGACTTACTCATTTTTCTGGCGTTTATCAGACTTTCAGATAGGGGAAATGTCAGTGAGTTTCCCGATTTCAGCTAGACAGCGATTCGCCCAATGAGTCCTTGATATTTAGTCGTTTTCAGCCAATATTTTGGAATTTTGAAAATTTCACTTTTTTGTGAACATATCCACTAAATGAGGTAATAATATGTGTGAGGGTACTCCAGGAGAGTTCCAAATGTGTGTGGGTAGAATATATATCCCACGGGGGTAAAATTGAAAAAAGTTGAACAAATTTTTTTTTTGGACCTAGTCATTTTCCTGGCGTTTATCAGACTTTCAGATAGGGGAAATGTCAGTGAGCGTTCCGATTTAAGTTCCCGAGCGATTCGCTCAATGAGTCCTTGATATTTAGTCGTTTTCAGCCAATATTTTGGATTTTTGAAAATTTCACTTTTTTGTGAACATATCCACTAAAAGAGGGAATAATATGTGTGAGGGTGCCCCAGGAGAGTTCCAAATGTGTGTGGGCAGAATATATATCCCACGGGGGTAAAATTGAAAAAAGTTGAGCAAATTTTTTTTTTAGACCTAGTCATTTTCCTGGCGTTTATCAGACTTTCAGATAGGGGAAATGTCAGTGAGCGTCCCGATTTCAGCTAGAGAGCGATTCGCCCAATGAGTCCTTGATATTTAGTCGTTTTCAGCCAATATTTTGGAATTTTGAAAATTTCACTTTTTTGTGAAAATATCCACTAAATGAGGGAATAATATGTGTGAGGGTACTCCAGGAGAGTTCCAAATGTGTGTGGGTAGAATATATATCCCACGGGGGTAAAATTGAAAAAAGTTGAACAAATTTTTTATTGGACTTAGTCATTTTTCTGGCGTTTATCAGACTTTCAGACAGGGGAAATGTCTGATTTCAGTTCCAGAGCGATTCGCCCATTGAGTCCTTGATATTTAGGCGTTTTCAGCCAATATTTTGGAATTTTGAAAATTTCACTTTTTTGTGAAAATATCCACTAAATGAGGGAATAATATGTGTGAGGGTACTAAAGGAGAGTTCCAAATGTGTGTGGGTAGAATATATATCCCACGGGGGTAAAATTGAAAGAAGTTGAACACATTTTTTTTTTTGGACTTAGTCATTTTTCTGGCGTTTATCAGACTTTCAGATAGGGGAAATGTCAGTGAGCGTTCCGATTTCAGTTCCAGAGCGATTCACCCAATGAGTCCTTGATATTTAGTCGTTTTCAGCCAATATTTTGGAATTTTGAAAATTTCTCTTTTTTGTGAACATATCCACTAAATGAGGGAATAATATGTGTGAGGGTACTCCAGGAGAGTTCCAAATGTGTGTGGGTAGAATATATATCCCACGGGGGTAAAATTGAAAAAAGTTGAACAAATTTTTTTTTTGGACTTAGTCATTTTTCCGGCGTTTAACAGACTTTCTGATGGGGAAATGTCAGTGAGCGTTCCGATTTCAGTTCCAGAGCGATTCGCCCAATGAGTCCTTGATATTTCGTCGTTTTCAGCCAATATTTTGGAATTTTGAAAATTTCACTTTTTGTGAACATATCCACTAAATGAGGGAATAATATGTATGAGAGTACTCCAGGAGAGTTCCAAATGTGTGTGGGTAGAATATATATCCCACGGGGGTAAAATTAAAAAAAGTTGAACAAATTTTCTTTTTGGACTTAGTCATTTTTCTGGCGTTTTTCAGACTTTCAGATAGGGGAAATGTCAGTGAGCGTTCCGATTTCAGTTCCAGAGCGGTTCGGCCAATGAGTCCTTGATATTTAGTCGTTTTCAGCCAATATTTTGGATTTTTGAAAATCTCACTTTTTTTTGAAAATATCCACTAAATGAGGGAATAATATGAGTGAGGGTACCTCAGGAGAGTTCCAAATGTGTGTGGGTAGAATATATATCCCACGGGGGTAAAATTGAAAAAAGTTGAACAAATTTTCTTCTTGGACTTAGTCATTTTTCCGTCGTTTATCAGACTTTCAGATAGGGGAAATGTCAGTGAGCGTTCAGATTTCAGTTCCAGAGCAATTCGCCAAATGATTCCTTGATATTTATTCGTTTTCAGCCAATATTTTGGATTTTTGAAAATTTCACTTTTTTGTGAAAATATCCACTAAATGATGGAATAATATGTGTGAGGGTACCCCAGGAGAGTTCCAAATGTGTGTGGGTAGAATATATATCCCATGGGGGTAAAATTGAAAAAAGTTGAACAAATTTTCTTTTTGGACTTAGTCATTTTTCTGCCGTTTTTCAGACTTTCAGATGGGTAAATGTCAGTGAGCGTTCCGATTTAAGTTCCCGAGCGATTCGCTTAATGATTCCTTGATATTTAGTCGTTTTCAGCCAGTATTTTGGATTTTTGAAAATTTCACTTTTTTGTGAAAATATCCACTAAATGAGGGAACAATATGTGGGAGGGTGCCCCAGGAGAGTTCCAAATGTGTGTGGGTAGAATATATATCCTACGGGGGTAAAATTGAAAAAAGTTGAACAAATTTTTTTTTTGGACCTAGTCATTTTTCGGGCGTTTATCAGACTTTCAGATAGGGGAAATGTCAGTGAGCTTTCCGATTTCAGTTCCAGAGCGATTCGCCCAATGAGTCCTTGATATTTAGTCGTTTTCAGCCAATATTTTGGAATTTTGAAAATTTCACTTTTTTGTGAACATATCCACTAAATGAGGGAATAATATGTGTGAGGGTACTCTAGGAGAGTTCCAAATGTGTTTGGGTAGAATATATATCCCACGGGGGTAAAATTGAAAAAAGTTGAACAAATTTTTTTTTTGGACCTAGTCATTTTCCTGGCGTTTATCAGACTTTCAGATAGGGGAAATGTCAGTGAGCGTTCCGATTTAAGTTCCCGAGCGATTCGCTCAATGAATCCTTGATAATTAGTCGTTTTCAGCCAATATTTTGGATTTTTGAAAATTTCACTTTTTTGTGAAAATATCCACTAAATGAGGGAATAATATGTGTGAGGGTGCCCCAGGAGAGTTCCAAATGTGTGTGGGTAGAATATATATCCCACGGGGGTAAAATTAAAAAAGTTGAACAAATTTTATTATTGGACTTACTCATTTTTCTGGCGTTTATCAGACTTTCAGATAGGGGAAATGTCAGTGAGCTTCCCGATTTCAGCTAGAGAGCGATTCGCCCAATGAGTCCTTGATATTTAGTCGTTTTCAGCCAATATTTTGGAATTTTGAAAATTTCACTTTTTTGTGAAAATATCCACTAAATGAGGGAATAATATGTGTGAGGGTACTAAAGGAGAGTTCCAAATGTGTGTGGGTAGAATATATATCCCACGGGGGTAAAATTGAAAGAAGTTGAACACATTTTTTTTTTTGGACTTAGTCATTTTTCTGGCGTTTATCAGACTTTCAGATAGGGGAAATGTCAGTGAGCGTTCCGATTTCAGTTCCAGAGCGATTCACCCAATGAGTCCTTGATATTTAGTCGTTTTCAGCCAATATTTTGGAATTTTGAAAATTTCTCTTTTTTGTGAACATATCCACTAAATGAGGGAATAATATGTGTGAGGGTACTCCAGGAGAGTTCCAAATGTGTGTGGGTAGAATATATATCCCACGGGGGTAAAATTGAAAAAAGTTGAACAAATTTTTTTTTTGGACTTTGTCATTTTTCCGGCGTTTATCAGACTTTCAGATGGGGAAATGTCAGTGAGCGTTCCGAATTCAGTTGCAGAGCGATTCACCCAATGAGTCCTTGATATTTAGTCGTTTTCAGCCAATATTTTGGATTTTTGAAAATTTCACTTTTTTGTGAAAATATCCACTAAATGAGGGAATAATATGTGTGAGGGTGCCCCAGGAGAGTTCCAAATGTGTGTGGGTAGAATATATATCCCACGGGGGTAAAATTGAAAAAAGTTGAGCAAATTTTCTTTTTGGACCTAGTTATTTTTCTGGCGTTTATCAGACTTTCAGATAGGGGAAATGTCAGTGAGCGTTCCGATTTCAGTTCCAGAGCGATTCGCCCAATGAGTCCTTGATATTTAGTCATTTTCAGCCAATAGTTTGGAATTTTGAAAATATCACTTTTTTGTGAAAATATCCACTAATTGAGGGAATAATATGTGTGAGGGTACTAAAGGAGAGTTCCAAATGTGTGTGGGTAGAATATATATCCCACGGGGGTAAAATTAAAAAAGTTGAACAAATTTTATTATTGGACATACTCATTTTTCTGGCGTTTATCAGACTTTCAGATAGGGGAAATGTCAGTGAGCTTCCCGATTTCAGCTAGAGAGCGATTCGCCCAATGAGTCCTTGATATTTAGTCGTTTTCAGCCAATATTTTGGAATTTTGAAAATTTCACTTTTTTGTGAACATATCCACTAAATGAGGTAATAATATGTGTGAGGGTACTCCAGGAGAGTTCCAAATGTGTGTGGGTAGAATATATATCCCACGGGGGTAAAATTGAAAAAAGTTGAACAAATTTTCTTCTTGGACTTAGTCATTTTTCCGTCGTTTATCAGACTTTCAGATAGGGGAAATGTCAGTGAGCGTTCAGATTTCAGTTCCAGAGCAATTCGCCAAATGATTCCTTGATATTTAGTCGTTTTCAGCCAATATTTTGGATTTTTGAAAATTTCACTTTTTTGTGAAAATATCCACTAAATGATGGAATAATATGTGTGAGGGTACCCCAGGAGAGATCCAAATGTGTGTGGGTAGAATATATATCCCATGGGGGTAAAATTGAAAAAAGTTGAACACATTTTTTTTTTGGACTTAGTCATTTTTCTGGCGTTTATCAGACTTTCAGATAGGGGAAATGTCAGTGAGCGTTCCGATTTAAGTTCCCGAGCGATTCGCTTAATGATTCCTTGATATTTAGTCGTTTTCAGCCAATATTTTGGAATTTTGAAAATTTCTCTTTTTTGTGAACATATCCACTAAATGAGGGAATAATATGTGTGAGGGTACTCCAGGAGAGTTCCAAATGTGTGTGGGTAGAATATATATCCCACGGGGGTAAAATTGAAAAAAGTTGAACAAATTTTTTTTTTGGACTTTGTCATTTTTCCGGCGTTTATCAGACTTTCAGATGGGGAAATGTCAGTGAGCGTTCCGAATTCAGTTGCAGAGCGATTCACCCAATGAGTCCTTGATATTTAGTCGTTTTCAGCCAATATTTTGGATTTTTGAAAATTTCACTTTTTTGTGAAAATATCCACTAAATGAGGGAACAATATGTGGGAGGGTGCCCCAGGAGAGTTCCAAATGTGTGTAGGTAGAATATATATCCTACGGGGGTAAAATTGAAAAAAGTTGAACAAATTTTTTTTTTGGACCTAGTCATTTTTCGGGCGTTTATCAGACTTTCAGATAGGGGAAATGTCAGTGAGCTTTCCGATTTCAGTTCCAGAGCGATTCGCCCAATGAGTCCTTGATATTTAGTCGTTTTCAGCCAATATTTTGGAATTTTGAAAATTTCACTTTTTTGTGAACATATCCACTAAATGAGGGAATAATATGTGTGAGGGTACTCTAGGAGAGTTCCAAATGTGTTTGGGTAGAATATATATCCCACGGGGGTAAAATTGAAAAAAGTTGAACAAATTTTTTTTTTGGACCTAGTCATTTTCCTGGCGTTTATCAGACTTTCAGATAGGGGAAATGTCAGTGAGCGTTCCGATTTAAGTTCCCGAGCGATTCGCTCAATGAGTCCTTGATATTTAGTCGTTTTCAGCCAATATTTTGGATTTTTGAAAATTTCACTTTTTTGTGAAAATATCCACTAAATGATGGAATAATATGTGTGAGGGTACCCCAGGAGAGATCCAAATGTGTGTGGGTAGAATATATATCCCATGGGGGTAAAATTGAAAAAAGTTGAACAAATTTTCTTTTTGGACTTAGTCATTTTTCTGCCGTTTTTCAGACTTTCAGATGGGTAAATGTCAGTGAGCGTTCCGATTTAAGTTCCCGAGCGATTCGCTTAATGATTCCTTGATATTTAGTCGTTTTCAGCCAATATTTTGGATTTTTGAAAATTTCACTTTTTTGTGAAAATATCCACTAAATGAGGGAATAATATGTGTGAGGGTACCCCAGGAGAGTTCCCAATGTGTGTGGGTAGAATATATATATCCCACAGGGGTAAAACTGAAAAAAGTTGAAAAAAATTTTTTTGGGGACTTAGTCATTTTTCTGGCGTTTTTCAGACTTTCAGATAGGGGAAATGTCAGTGAGCGTTCCGATTTCAGTTCCAGAGCGATTCGGCCAATGAGTCCTTGATATTTAGTCGTTTTCAGCCAATATTTTGGATTTTTGAAAATCTCACTTTTTTTTGAAAATATCCACTAAATGAGGGAATAATATGAGTGAGGGTACCTCAGGAGAGTTCCAAATGTGTGTGGGTAGAATATATATCCCACGGGGGTAAAATTGAAAAAAGTTGAACAAATTTTCTTCTTGGACTTAGTCATTTTTCCGTCGTTTATCAGACTTTCAGATAGGGGAAATGTCAGTGAGCGTTCAGATTTCAGTTCCAGAGCAATTCGCCAAATGATTCCTTGATATTTAGTCGTTTTCAGCCAATATTTTGGATTTTTGAAAATTTCACTTTTTTGTGAAAATATCCACTAAATGATGGAATAATATGTGTGAGGGTACCCCAGGAGAGTTCCAAATGTGTGTGGGTAGAATATATATCCCATGGGGGTAAAATTGAAAAAAGTTGAACAAATTTTATTATTGGACTTACTCATTTTTCTGGCGTTTATCAGACTTTCAGATAGGGGAAATGTCAGTGAGCTTCCCGATTTCAGCTACAGAGCGATTCGCCCAATGAGTCCTTGATATTTAGTCGTTTTCAGCCAATATTTTGGATTTTTGAAAATTTCACTTTTTTGTGAAATTATCCACTAAATGAGGGAATAATATGTGTGAGGGTACTCCAGGAGAGTTCCAAATGTGTGTGGGTAGAATATATATCCCACGGGGGTAAAATTGAAAAAAGTTGAACAAATTTTTTATTGGACTTAGTCATTTTTCTGGCGTTTATCAGACTTTCAGACAGGGGAAATGTTTGATTTCAGTTCCAGAGCGATTCGCCCATTGAGTCCTTGATATTTAGGCGTTTTCAGCCAATATTTTGGAATTTTGAAAATTTCACTTTTTTGTGAAAATATCCACTAAATGAGGGAATAATATGTGTGAGGGTACTAAAGGAGAGTTCCAAATGTGTGTGGGTAGAATATATATCCCACGGGGGTAAAATTGAAAGAAGTTGAACACATTTTTTTTTTGGACTTAGTCATTTTTCTGGCGTTTATCAGACTTTCAGATAGGGGAAATGTCAGTGAGCGTTCCGATTTCAGTTCCAGAGCGATTCACCCAATGAGTCCTTGATATTTAGTCGTTTTCAGCCAATATTTTGGATTTTTGAAAATTTCACTTTTTTGTGAAAATATCCACTAAATGAGGGAACAATATGTGGGAGGGTGCCCCAGGAGAGTTCCAAATGTGTGTAGGTAGAATATATATCCTACGGGGGTAAAATTGAAAAAAGTTGAACAAATTTTTTTTTTAGACCTAGTCATTTTTCGGGCGTTTATCAGACTTTCAGATAGGGGAAATGTCAGTGAGCTTTCCGATTTCAGTTCCAGAGCGATTCGCCCAATGAGTCCTTGATATTTAGTCGTTTTCAGCCAATATTTTGGAATTTTGAAAATTTCACTTTTTTGTGAACATATCCACTAAATGAGGGAATAATATGTGTGAGGGTACTCTAGGAGAGTTCCAAATGTGTTTGGGTAGAATATATATCCCACGGGGGTAAAATTGAAAAAAGTTGAACAAATTTTTTTTTGGACCTAGTCATTTTCCTGGCGTTTACCAGACTTTCAGATAGGGGAAATGTCAGTGAGCGTTCCGATTTAAGTTCCCGAGCGATTCGCTCAATGAGTCCTTGATATTTAGTCATTTTCAGCCAATAGTTTGGAATTTTGAAAATATCACTTTTTTGTGAAAATATCCACTAATTGAGGGAATAATATGTGTGAGGGTACTAAAGGAGAGTTCCAAATGTGTGTGGGTAGAATATATATCCCACGGGGGTAAAATTAAAAAAGTTGAACAAATTTTATTAATGGACTTACTCATTTTTCTGGCGTTTATCAGACTTTCAGATAGGGGAAATGTCAGTGAGCTTCCCGATTTCAGCTAGAGAGCGATTCGCCCAATGAGTCCTTGATATTTAGTCGTTTTCAGCCAATATTTTGGAATTTTGAAAATTTCTCTTTTTTGTGAAAATATCCACTAAATGAGGGAATAATATGTGTGAGGGTACTCCAGGAGAGTTCCAAATGTGTGTGGGTAGAATATATATCAGACGGGGGTAAAATTGAAAAAAGTTGAACAAATTTTTTTTTTGAGACTTAGTCATTTTTCTGGCGTTTATCAGACTTTCAGATAGGGGAAATGTCAGTGAGCATTCCGATTTCAGTTCCAGAGCGATTAGCCCAATGAGTCCTTGATATTTAGTCGTTTTCAGCCAATATTTTGGAATTTTGAAAATTTCACTTTTTTGTGAACATATCCACTAAATGAGATAATAATATATGTGAGGGTACTCCAGGAGAGTTCCAAATGTGTGTGGGTAGAATATATATCCCACGGGGGTAAAATTGAAAAAAGTTGAACAAATTTTCTTCTTGGACTTAGCCATTTTTCCGTCGTTTATCAGACTTTCAGATAGGGGAAATGTCAGTGAGCGTTCAGATTTCAGTTCCAGAGCAATTCGCCAAATGATTCCTTGATATTTAGTCGTTTTCAGCCAATATTTTGGATTTTTGAAAATTTCACTTTTTTGTGAAAATATCCACTAAATGATGGAATAATATGTGTGAGGGTACCCCAGGAGAGTTCCAAATGTGTGTGGGTAGAATATATATCCCATGGGGGTAAAATTGAAAAAAGTTGAACAAATTTTCTTTTTGGACTTAGTCATTTTTCTGCCGTTTTTCAGACTTTCAGATGGGTAAATGTCAGTGAGCGTTCCGATTTAAGTTCCCGAGCGATTCGCTTAATGATTCCTTGATATTTAGTCGTTTTCAGCCAATATTTTGGATTTTTGAAAATTTCACTTTTTTGTGAAAATATCCACTAAATGAGGGAACAATATGTGGGAGGGTGCCCCAGGAGAGTTCCAAATGTGTGTAGGTAGAATATATATCCTACGGGGGTAAAATTGAAAAAAGTTGAACAATTTTTTTTTTTGGACCTAGTCATTTTTCGGGCGTTTATCAGACTTTCAGATAGGGGAAATGTCAGTGAGCGTTCCGATTTCAGTTCCAGAGCGATTCGCCCAATGAGTCCTTGATATTTAGTCGTCTTCAGCCAATATTTTGGAATTTTGAAAATTTCACTTTTTTGTGACAATATCCACTAAATGAGGGAATAATATGTGTGAGGGTACTCCAGGAGAGTTCCAAATGTGTGTGGGTAGAATATATATCCCACGGGGGTAAAATTGAAAAAAGTTGAATAAAATTTTTTTTTGGACTTAGTCATTTTTCTGGCGTTTATCAAACTTTCAGATAGTGGAAATGTCAGTGAGCGTTCCGATTTCAGTTCCAGAGCGATTCGCCGAATGAGTCCTTGATATTTAGTCGTTTTCAGCCAATATTTTGAATTTTGAAAATTTCACTTTTTTGTGAAAATATCCACTAAATGAGGGAATAATATGTGTGAGGGTACCCCAGGAGAGTTCCAAATGTGTGTGGGAAGAATTTATATCCCACGGGGGTAAAATTGAAAAACGTTGAACAAATTTTTTTTTTGGACTTAGTCATTTTTCTGGCGTTTATCAGACTTTCAGATAGGGGAAATGTCTGATTTCAGTTCCAGAGTGATTCGCCAATTGAGTCCTTGATATTTAGGCGTTTTCAGCCAATATTTTGGAATTTTGAAAATTTCACTTTTTTGTGAAAATATCCACTAAATGAGGGAATAATATGTGTGAGGGTACTAAAGGAGAGTTCCAAATGTGTGTGGGTAGAATATATATCCCACGGGGGTAAAATTGAAAGAAGTTGAACACATTTTTTTTTTGGACTTAGTCATTTTTCTGGCGTTTATCAGACTTTCAGATAGGGGAAATGTCAGTGAGCGTTCCGATTTCAGTTCCAGAGCAATTCACCCAATGAGTCCTTGATATTTAGTCATTTTCAGCCAATATTTAGGATTTTTGAAAATTTCACTTTTTTGTGAAAATATCCACTAAATGAGGGAATAATATCTGTGAGGGTACCCCAGGAGAGTTCCAAATGTGTGTGGGTAGAATATATATCCCACCGGGGTAAAACTGAAAAAAGTTGAACAATTTTTTTTTTGGACTTCGTCAGTTTTCCGGTGTTTATCAGACTTTCAGATAGGGGAAATGTCAGTGAGCGTTCCGATTTCAGTTCCAGAGCGATTCGCCCAATGAGTCCTTGATATTTAGTCGTTTTCAGACAATATTTTGGAATTTTGAAAATTTCACTTTTTTGTGAACATATCCACTAAATGAGGGAATAATATGTGTGAGGGTACTCCAGGAGATTTCCAAATGTGTGTGGGTAGAATATATATCCCACGGGGGTAAAATTGAAAAAAGTTGAACAAATTTTTTTTTTTCGACCTAGTCATTTTCCGGGCGTTTATCAGACTTTCAGATAGGGGAAATGTCAGTGAGCATTCCGATTTAAGTTCCCG
This sequence comes from Phyllobates terribilis, assembly GCF_046119375.1. Classification (NCBI taxonomy): domain Eukaryota; kingdom Metazoa; phylum Chordata; class Amphibia; order Anura; family Dendrobatidae; genus Phyllobates; species Phyllobates terribilis. The sequence continues at coordinate 6,896,354 of NW_027362805.1, read as the reverse complement.
AGCGATTCGCTCAATGAGTCCTTGATATTTAGTCGTTTTCAGCCAATATTTAGGATTTTTGAAAGTTTCACTTTTTTGTGAAAATATCCACTAAATGAGGGAATAATATGTGTGAGGGTACCCCAGGAGAGTTCCAAATGTGTGTGGGTAGAATATATATCCCACGGGGGTAAAACTGAAAAAAGTTGAACAATTTTTTTTTTGGACTTCGTCATTTTTCCGGCGTTTATCAGACTTTCAGATAGTGGAAATGTCAGTGAGCATTCCGATTTCAGTTCCAGAGCGATTCGACCAATGAGTCCTTGATATTTAGTCGTTTTCAGACAATTTTCTGGATTTTTGAAAATTTCACTTTTTTGTGAAAATATCCACTAAATGAGGGAATAATATGTGTGAGGGTACCCCAGGAGAGTTCCAAATGTGTGTGGGTAGAATTTATATCACACGGGGTAAAATTTAGAAAAACTGAACAAATTTTTTTTTTGGACTTAGTCATTTTTCCGGCGTTTATCAGACTTTCAGATGGGGAAATGTCAGTGAGCGTTCCGATTTCAGTTCCAGAGCGATTTGCCCAATGAGTCCTTGATATTTAGTCGTTTTCATCCAATATTTTGGATTTTTGAACATTTCACTTTTTTGTGAAAATATCCACTAAATGTGTGAGGGTGCCCCAGGAGAGTTCCAAATGTGTGTGGGTAGAATATATATCCCACGGGGGTAAAATTGAAAAAAGTTGAGCAAATTATCTTTTTGGACTTAGTCATTTTTCTGCCGTTTATCAGACTTTCAGATGGGGAAATGTCAGTGAGCGTTCTGATTTCAGTTCCAGAGCGATAGGCCCAATGAGTCCTTGATATTTCGTCGTTTTCAGCCAATATTTTGGATTTTTGAAAATTTCACTTTTTTGTGAAAATATCCACTAAATGATGGAATAATATGTGTGAGGGTACCCCAGGAGAGTTCTAAATGTGTGTGGGTAGAATATATGTCCCACGGGGGTAAAACTGAAAAAAGTTGAACAAATTTTTTTTTGGACATCGTCATTTTTCCGGCGTTTATCAGACTTTTAGATAGGGGAAATGTCATTGAGTGTTTCGATTTCAGTTCCAGAGCGATTCGCCCAATGAGTCCTTGACATTTGTCTTTTTCAGCCAATTTTCTGGATTTTTGAAAATTTCACTTTTTTGTGAAAATATCCACTAAATGAGGGAATAATATGTGTGAGGGTACCCCAGGAGAGTTCCAAATGTGTGTGGGTAGAATATATATCCCACAGGGGTAAAACTGAAAAAAGTTGAAAAAAAATTTTTTTTGGACTTCGTCATTTTTCCGGCGTTAATCAGACTTTCATATAGGGGAAATGTCAGTGAACGTTCCGATTTCAGTTCCAGAGCGATTCGCCCAATGAGTCCTTGATATTTAGTCGTTTTCACACAATTTTCTGGATTTTTGAAAATTTCACTTTTTTGTGAAAATATCCACTAAATGAGGGAATAATATGCGTGAGGGTACACCAGGAGAGTTCCAAATGTGTGTGGGTAGAATTTATATCCCACGGGGTAAAATTGAGAAAAGTTGAACAAATTTTTTTTTGGACTTAGTCATTTTTCTGGCATTTATCAGACTTTCAGATAGGGGAAATGTCAGTGAGCGTTCCAATTTCAGTTCCAGAGCGATTTGCCCAATGAGTCCTTGATATTTAGTCATTTTCAGCTAATATTTTGGATTTTTGAAAATTTCACTTTTTTGTGAAATTATCCACTAAATGAGGGAATAATATGTGTGAGGGTACCTCAGGAGAGTTCCAAATGTGTGTGGGTAGAATATATATCCCACAAGGGTAAAATTGAAAAAAGTTGAACAAATTTTCTTTTTGGTCTTAGTCATTTTTCTGGCGTTTATCAAACTTTCAGATGGGGAAATGTCAGTGAGCGTTCAGATTTCAGTTCCAGAGCAAGTCGCCCAATGATTCCTTGATATTTAGTCGTTTTCAGCCAATATTTTGGATTTTTGAAAATTTCACTTTTTTGTGAAAATATCCACTCAATGTGTGAGGGTGTCCCAGGAGAGTTCCAAATGTGTGTGGGTAGAATATATATCCCACGGGGGTAAAATTGAAAAAAGTTGAGCAAATTATCTTTTTGGACTTAGTCATTTTTCTGCCGTTAATCAGACTTTCAGATGGGGAAATGTCAGTGAGCGTTCTGATTTCAGTTCCAGAGCGATTCGCCCAATGAGTCCTTGATATTTAGTCATTTTCAGCTAATATTTTGGATTTTTGAAAATTTCACTTTTTTGTGAAAATATCCACTAAATGAGGGAATAATATGTGTGAGGGTACCCCAGGAGAGTTCCAAATGTGTGTGGGTAGAATTTATATCCCACGTGGGTAAATTTGAGAAGAGTTGAACAAATTTTTTTTTGGACTTAGTCATTTTTCCTGCATTTATCAGACTTTCAGATAGGGCAAATGTCAGTGAGCGTTCCAATTTCAGTTCCAGAGCGATTCGCCCAATGAGTCCTTGATGTTTAGTCGTTTTCAACCAATATTTTGGATTTTTGAAAATTTCACTTTTTTGTGAAATTATCCCCTAAATGAGGGAATAATATGTGTGAGGGTACCCCTGGAGAGTTCCAAATGTGTGTGGGTAGAATTTATATCCCACGGGGGTAAAATTGAGAAAAGTTGAACAAATTTTTTTTTGGACTTAGTCATTTTTCCGGCGTTTATCATACTTTCAGATCGGGCAAATGTCAGTGAGCATTCATATTTCAGTTCCAGAGCGATTCGCCGGATGAGTCCTTGATATTTCGACGTTTTCAGGCAATTTTCAGAATTTTTGAAAATTTCACTTTTTTGTGAAAATATCCACTAAATGAGGGAATAGTATGTGTGAGGGTACCCCAGGAGAGTTCCAAATGTGTGTGGGTAGAATATATTTCCCACGGGGTAAAATTGAAAAAAGTTGATACATTTTTTTTTTTGGACTTATTCATTTTTCCGGCGTTTATCAGACTTTCAGATAGGGGAAATGTCAGCGAGCGTTCCGATTTCAGTACCAGAGCGATGCGCCCAATGAGTCCTTGATATTTAGTCGTTTTCAGCCAATATTTTTGGATTTTTGAAAATTTCACTTTTTTGTGAAAATATCCACTAAATGAGGGAATAATATGTGTGAGGGTACCCCAGGAGAGTTCCAAATGTGTGTGGGTAGAATTTATATCCCACGGGGTAAAATTGAGAAGAGTTGAACAAATTTTTTTTTTGGACTTAGTCATTTTTCTGGCGTTTATCAGACTTTCAGATAGGGCAAATGTCAGTGAGCGTTCCGATTTCAGTTCCAGAGCGATTCGCCCAATGAGTCATTGATATTTAGTCGTTTTCAGCCAATATTTTGGATTTTTGAAAATTTGACTTTTTTGTGAAAATATACAATAAATGGGTGAATAATATGTGTGAGGGTACCCCAGGAGAGTTCCAAATGTGTGTGGGTAGAATATATATCCCACGGGGATAAAACTGAAAAAAGTTGAAAAAAAATTTTTTTGGACTTAATCATTTTTCCGGCGTTTATCAGACTTTCAGATAGGGTAAATGGCAGTGAGCGTTCCGATTTCAGTGCCAGATCGATTCGCCCAATGAGTCCTTGATATTTAGTCGTTTTCAGCCAATATTTTGGATTTTTGAAAATTTCACTTTTTTGTGAAAATATCCACTAAATGAGGGAATAATATGTGTGAGGGTACCCCAGGAGAGTTCCAAATGTGTGTGGGTAGAATATATATCCCACGGGGGTAAAATTGAAAAAAGTTGAACAAATTTTTTTTTTGGACTTAGTCATTTTTCTGGCGTTTATCAGACTTTCAGATGAGGAAATGTCAGTGACCGTTCCGATTTCAGTTCCAGAGCGATTCGCCGGATGAGTCCTTGATATTTCGTCGTTTTCAGGCAATTTTCTGAATTTTTGAAAATTTCATTTTTTGGGAAAATATCCACTAAATGAGGGAATAATATGTGTGAGGGTACCCCAGGAGAGTTCCAAATGTGTGTGGGTAGAATATATATCCCACGGGGGTAAAACTGAAAAAAGTTGAAAACAATTTTTTTTTGGACTTCGTCATTTTTCCGGCGTTTATCAGATTTCAGATAGGGCAAATGTCAGTGAGCGTTCCGATTTCAGTTCCAGAGCGAGTCGCCCAAGGAATCCTTGATATTTAGTCGTTTTCAGCCAATATTTTGGAATTTTGAAAATTTCACTTTTTTGTGAAAATATCCACTAAATGAGGGAATAATATGTGTGAGGGTACCCCAGGAGAGTTCCAAATGTGTGTGGGTAGAATTTATATCCCACGTGGGTAAATTTGAGAAGAGTTGAACAAATTTTTTTTTGGACTTAGTCATTTTTCCTGCATTTATCAGACTTTCAGATAGGGCAAATGTCAGTGAGCGTTCCGATTTCAGTTCCAGAGCGATTCGCCCAATGAGTCCTTGATATTTAGTAGTTTTCAACCAATATTTTGGATTTTTGAAAATTTCACTTTTTTGTGAAATTATCCCCTAAATGATCGAATAATATGTGTGAGGGTACCCCTGGAGAGTTCCAAATGTGTGTGGGTAGAATTTATATCCCACGGGGGTAAAATTGAGAAAAGTTGAACAAATTTTTTTTTTGGACTTAGTCATTTTTCCGGCGTTTATCATACTTTCAGATCGGGCAAATGTCAGTGAGCATTCCGATTTCAGTTCCAGAGCGATTCGCCGGATGAGTCCTTGATATTTCGACGTTTTCAGGCAATTTTCAGAATTTTTGAAAATTTCACTTTTTTGTGAAAATATCCACTAAATGAGGGAATAGTATGTGTGAGGGTACCCCAGGAGAGTTCCAAATGTGTGTGGGTAGAATATATTTCCCACGGGGTAAAATTGAAAAAAGTTGATACATTTTTTTTTTTGGACTTAGTCATTTTTCCGGCGTTTATCAGACTTTCAGATAGGGGAAATGTCAGCGAGCGTTCCGATTTCAGTACCAGAGCGATGCGCCCAATGAGTCCTTGATATTTAGTCGTTTTCAGCCAATATTTTGGATTTTTGAAAATTTCACTTTTTTGTGAAAATATCCACTAAATGAGGGAATAATATGTGTGAGAGTACCACAGGAGAGTTCCAAATGTGTGTGGGTAGAATATATATCCCACGGGGGTAAAATTTAAAAAAGTTGAACAAATTTTTTTTTTGGACTTAGTCATTTTTCTGGCGTTTATCAGACTTTCAGATAGGGCAAATGTCAGTGAGCGTTCCGATTTCAGTTCCAGAGCGATTCGCCCAATGAGTCATTGATATTTAGTCGTTTTCAGCCAATATTTTGGATTTTTGAAAATTTCACTTTTTTGTGAAAATATACAATAAATGGGTGAATAATATGTGTGAGGGTACCCCAGGAGAGTTCCAAATGTGTGTGGGTAGAATATATATCCCACGGGGGTAAAATTAAAAAAAGTTGAACAAATTTTTTTTTTGGACTTAGTCATTTTTCTGGCGTTTATCAGACTTTCAGATGAGGAAATGTCAGTGACCGTTCAGATTTCAGTTCCAGAGCGATTCGCCGGATGAGTCCTTGATATTTCGTCGTTGTAACATACCGGGCGGCGTCCTTGCATAGTGGTCCATCTCCCACTGTGCAAGAGCGCGCACTTGATCTCCTGTCCAGAATGTCTCTCTGGCTTCCCTCCATGCTGTCTGTTTGTGTCTGTTTCTGCTGCTTAAGGGCGGCGCCCGATCACTTCCTGCTTTTTGTACCTGCTGTGGGTCACACCCCTTGTGCGTCCTCAGCCTATTGCTGTCTGTCACCTGGTATATAGCTCAGCTGCTCCCATCTATCCCTGCCAGAGCATAGTGTTTCATTCAGTGTGTGCTTGCACTCTGAAGGTGCCAGGTCCCGTTCTGTGTTCTCTTGTCTGCCTATCCTGGAGGCTGTATTTCCAGGCCTGTCTGAACACGCTCCTAGCCTGTTCCTCCTGCCTTCTAGGGGCCGATTACCTAGACCTGTTCCTGTATCTTGTCTGACCTGTCTGAACACGCTCCTAGCCTGTTCCTCCTGCCTTCTAGGGGCCGATTACCTAGACCTGCTCCTGTATCTTGTCTGTCCTGTCTGAACACGCACCTTGCCTGTTCGTCCTGCCTCTCTGGGGGCCGTATTCCCAGACCCGCTCCTGTATTCCGCTGCAGTGTCGGTCTCCTCCGTACACTCAGTTCCAGTCTGAACTCTCTCCTATCCTTTACCTGTTTTGCCTCTATGTCCGTTCCCTTCCTTTTTCTGCAGAGTCTGAACTCGTACCTAACTCCTGCTTGTTGTCTCTGTACTCCCGTTTGTGAGTTTGTGGTCCACTCGCTACTTCTCTGCTAGTACCCTGTGGGTGTCTGGCTCTGCCTTTCCCTTCCTGTCTGTTCCGTGTGAACAGAGCCCTGTCCCCCCTACTCAGCCTAGCCTGCTCTGACTCCTTTGCTCACCTCTCCGGTGGTTCTAGCCTGCCCTGCTTCTGCCCACTGCTCTGGCAGTCCTGTCCTGCCCTGCTTCTGCCCGCTGCTCCGGCAGTCCTGTCCTGCCCTGCTTCTGCCCGCTGCTCCGGCAGTCCTGTCCTGCCCTGCTTCTGCCCGCTGCTCCGGCAGTCCTGTCCTGCCCTGCTTCTGCCCGCTGCTCCGGCAGTCCTGTCCTGCCCTGCTTCTGCCCGCTGCTCCGGCAGTCCTGTCCTGCCCTGCTTCTGCCCGCTGCTCCGGCAGTCCTGTCCTGCCCTGCTTCTGCCCGCTGCTCCGGCAGTCCTGTCCTGCCCTGCTTCTGCCCGCTGCTCCGGCAGTCCTGTCCTGCCCTGCTTCTGCCCGCTGCTCCGGCAGTCCTGTCCTGCCCTGCTTCTGCCCGCTGCTCCGGCAGTCCTGTCCTGCCCTGCTTGTGCTCGCTGCTCCTGCAGCCCCGTCCTGCTCTGTTCTTGCCCACCGCTTCGGGCGTTCCCTCTCTGCTGTGGTTGTCTACCGCATCTGCGGTTCTGTGACCCAGTCTGTACTGGGTCTTAACCTTTCTGTGCTCCAGCCCGTCCTTTCGGCCAGTACCTCCCTGCCTGCATACTCGCCTGTATCCACCCTTCTGCATACCTGCCGTGTTTGCTTATATCCACCAGTCTGTGCCAGCCTAACCTGCCTGTTCCTGAGTCCCAGTGTGTACTGGGTCCTATCCCGCCTGTGTTCCTACCTGCTAGTGCCTCCCTGTCTGCACTCTAGCTGTGCTTGCCTGTACCCCTCTACCTGTATTGCTCCTGAGTCCCAGTGTGTACTGGGTCCTATCCCGCCTGTGTTCCTACCTGCTAGTGCCTCCCTGTCTGCACTCTAGCTGCGCTTGCCTTTACCCGCCTGCCTGCATACCAGTCATGCCTGCCTATACCCTCCAGTCTGTGCGCCAGCCTAACCAGCCTGATCCAGTAATCCCTGTGTGGGTCAACCCCCGTGTCCGGAGTTTGACCTGGAGTAGCACCTGGTCCCTCTGCCCGGTTTCTCCCTGGTGCACTGGCGTCATATGCCGTCGTGCCATCTTGGTCGGATCGGCCAGATACTTAGTCACGCCCCTCCAGGCACTCTCCGGTTCATGGTCCAGTGGAATCACTACAATCACACGCACACGCCGCTCAGCCCGGGCGTGTGCATAACAGCATGCTCAGGCCATGGTTCCCGTTGAGCCCCACGGCCTTCGCTCTCTGAGAAGTTTTCCAGCGAATACATGCATTAAAATAAATAAATAATTTTTTTTTTTTCCTTTAGCTGAGTTCCAGGCGAATTACGCACCCGTCCAGATGGATCTATCTGCTCTCGTTCCCGCGGATCCGCTACGTTATTATGGGGATCCTAGACAAAGTCATGCATTTGTGGAGCAATGCATGCTACACTTCAAGTTCTACCCTCTATGTTTTCCCACCGATCGGGTTAAGGTGGCATTCATTATGTCTTACCTGGCGGGTGATGCCTTGGAATGGATCAACCCCCTATATGAAACACAGGATCCGATCCTCCTGGACCTAATGGCCTTCCTGGTGGCCTTTCTAATGGTCTTCGATGATCCTAACCCGGAGGCTCCTGCTGAAGCTTCACTTCCCAATATCCCGGAGCAGCCCCAATGGGTAATGTGTGTGGGTAGCGCAATAGTCCTCCAGCCCAATGAGACTACTGCCCACCCAGAATCCTCACAGGGTGACTACGCTTTCCGGAATACTTCTCCCAACCTCAAGAGGCAGTCCAGACGTGCTAGACGTAGAGGCAAGCCGTCACGCCAGGGTCTGTCCTCCCTGAGACCTCCTGACCCCAACCTTGAAGTCCCTACTGAAGCTTCATCTCCCTGTATCCCGGAGAAGCCCCAACGGGTAATGTGCGTGGGTAGTGCACCAGTTCTCCTGCCCGAAGAGACTTCTGCCCATCCAGACTCCACACAGGAGAACTTCCTGCACCCGGCATCAGATGCTTCACCCACTTTAACCGGTGTGCATGTCCAAGGATGCTCCAAAGCTGTGGTTACCTCAGAGTCTGTGCACCTCTACTACCTGGCGGAGGACCCCCTGTTGCCTCCTGAATCCTCCGGGATACCACTCGATGACAAATGGAGAGAGAATTCTCTACACCCGGTACTCGATACTTTGTCCGCTTCGTCCTGTGAGCCTGACAATGGGTACCCCAAAGTGGTAGTTACCCCCGAGTCTCTACACCCCTCCGACCAGGCGGAGGACCTCCAGTTGTCTCCTGAACCCTTCGGGGTGCTACCTGGTAGCGAAAGGACAGAGACTCTCCTATACTCTGTACCTGATACCTCGCTCGCTTCGTCCAGTGAGTCCAACCTAGTGTACTCCGAAGCAGAGGTTACTCCCGAGTCTCTACACCCCTCCGACCAGGCAGAGGACCTCCAGTTGTCTCCTGAACCCTTCGGGGTGCTACCTGGTAGCGAAAGGACAGAGACTCTCCTATACTCTGTACCTGATACCTCGCTCGCTTCGTCCAGTGAGTCCAACCTAGTGTACTCTGAAGCAGTGGTTACTCCCGAGTCTCTACACTCCTCTGACCAGGCGGAGGACCTCCAGTTGTCTCCAGAACCCTTCGGGGTGCCACCTGGTGGTAAATGGACAGAGACTTTCCTATATCCTGGATCTGATACCTCGCTTGCTTCGTCCAGTGAGTCCGACCTAGTGTACTCTGAAGCAGAGGTTACCCGTGAGTCTCTACACCCCTCTGACCAGGCGGAGGACCGCCAGTTGTCTCCAGAACCCTTCGGGGTGCCACCTGGTGGAGAATGGACAGAGACTTTCCTATACTCGGTACCCGATACCTCGCCTGCTTCGTCCAGTGAGTCCGACCTAGTGTACTCTGAAGCAGATGTTTTTTCTGAGCCTCTGCACTCTTCTGACCCGGCGGAGGACCTCCAGTTGTTTCCTGAATCCTCCGGGGTACCACCAGAAAACAAAGAGACAGTGACTTTTCCTCATTATGTACCTGATAACCCGTCTATTTCTTCCTGTGAGCTTGACAAGATGTACCTCGAAGCAGAGATTACCCCCAAGTCTCTGTCCCCCTCCAACCCGGTGGAGGACTTCCAGTTGTCTCCTGTACCCTCTGGGGTGCCACCTGAAAATATGTGGAGAGAGACTTCCTTGTGTGCTGTTCCTGGTACTCCACCCGTTTCGTCTGTTGCTAAGGGTGGCTGGATGGAAGGTAGCATCCTAGCTACCCAGAGGAGACCAGTTTTTCCGGTGGACAGGGGAAGTGATCTCTTCGAAGTGAAGAATTGGCCCTCGAATTCCCTGCGGAAGATTCTGGCAGGCCTGAAGAAGAGGGGGCGTAAGGGGGGGGGTACTGTAACATACCTGGCGGCGTCCTTGCATAGTGGTCCATCTCCCACTGTGCAAGAGCGCGCACTTGATCTCCTGTCCAGAATGTCTCTCTGGCTTCCCTCCATGCTGTCTGTTTGTGTCTGTTTCTGCTGCTTAAGGGCGGCGCCCGATCACTTCCTGCTTTTTGTACCTGCTGTGGGTCACACCCCTTGTGCGTCCTCAGCCTATTGCTGTCTGTCACCTGGTATATAGCTCAGCTGCTCCCATCTATCCCTGCCTGAGCATAGTGTTTCATTCAGTGTGTGCTTGCACTCTGAAGGTGCCAGGTCCCGTTCTGTGTTCTCTTGTCTGCCTATCCTGGAGGCTGTATTTCCAGGCCTGTCTGAACACGCTCCTAGCCTGTTCCTCCTGCCTTCTAGGGGCCGATTACCTAGACCCGTTCCTGTATCTTGTCTGACCTGTCTGAACACGCTCCTAGCCTGTTCCTCCTGCCTTCTAGGGGCCGATTACCTAGACCTGCTCCTGTATCTTGTCTGTCCTGTCTGAACACGCACCTTGCCTGTTCATCCTGCCTCTCTGGGGGCCGTATTCCCAGACCCGCTCCTGTATTCCGCTGCAGTGTCGGTCTCCTCCGTACACTCAGTTCCAGTCTGAACTCTCTCCTATCCTTTACCTGTTTTGCCTCTATGTCCGTTCCCTTCCTTTTTCTGCAGAGTCTGAACTCGTACCTAACTCCTGCTTGTTGTCTCTGTACTCCCGTTTGTGAGTTTGTGGTCCACTCGCTACTTCTCTGCTAGTACCCTGTGGGTGTCTGGCTCTGCCTTTCCCTTCCTGTCTGTTCCGTGTGAACAGAGCCCTGTCCCCCCTACTCAGCCTAGCCTGCTCTGACTCCTTTGCTCACCGCTCCGGTGGTTCTAGCCTGCCCTGCTTCTGCCCACTGCTCCGGCAGTCCTGTCCTGCCCTGCTTCTGCCCGCTGCTCCGGCAGTCCTGTCCTGCCCTGCTTCTGCCCGCTGCTCCGGCAGTCCTGCCCTGCCCTGCTTCTGCCCGCTGCTCCGGCAGTCCTGTCCTGCCCTGCTTCTGCCCGCTGCTCCGGCAGTCCTGTCCTGCCCTGCTTCTGCCCGCTGCTCCGGCAGTCCTGTCCTGCCCTGCTTCTGCCCGCTGCTCCGGCAGTCCTGTCCTGCCCTGCTTCTGCCCGCTGCTCCGGCAGTCCTGTCCTGCCCTGCTTCTGCCCGCTGCTCCGGCAGTCCTGTCCTGCCCTGCTTCTGCCCGCTGCTCCGGCAGTCCTGTCCTGCCCTGCTTCTGCCCGCTGCTCCGGCAGTCCTGTCCTGCCCTGCTTGTGCTCGCTGCTCCTGCAGCCCCGTTCTGCTCTGTTCTTGCCCACCGCTTCGGGCGTTCCCTCTCTGCTGTGGTTGTCTACCGCATCTGCGGTTCTGTGACCCAGTCTGTACTGGGTCTTAACCTTTCTGTGCTCCAGCCCGTCCTTTCGGCCAGTACCTCCCTGCCTGCATACTCGCCTGTATCCACCCTTCTGCATACCTGCCGTGTTTGCTTATATTCACCAGTCTGTGCCAGCCTAACCTGCCTGTTCCTGAGTCCCAGTGTGTACTGGGTCCTATCCCGCCTGTGTTCCTACCTGCTAGTGCCTCCCTGTCTGCACTCTAGCTGTGCTTGCCTGTACCCCTCTACCTGTATTGCTCCTGAGTCCCAGTGTGTACTGGGTCCTATCCCGCCTGTGTTCCTACCTGCTAGTGCCTCCCTGTCTGCACTCTAGCTGCGCTTGCCTTTACCCGCCTGCCTGCATACCAGTCGTGCCTGCCTATACCCTCCAGTCTGTGCGCCAGCCTAACCAGCCTGATCCAGTAATCCCTGTGTGGGTCAACCCCCGTGTCCGGAGTTTGACCTGGAGTAGCACCTGGTCCCTCTGCCCGGTTTCTCCCTGGTGCACTGGCGTCGTATGCCGTCGTGCCATCTTGGTCGGATCGGCCAGATACTTAGTCACGCCCCTCCAGGCACTCTCCAGTTCATTGTCCAGTGGAATCACTACAATCACACGCACACGCCGCTCAGCCCGGGCGTGTGCATAACAGTCGTTTTCAGGCAATTTTCTGAATTTTTGAAAATTTCACTTTTTTGTGAAAATATCCACTAAATGAGGGAATAATATGTGTGAGGGTTTCCCAGGAGAGTTCCAAATGTGTGTGGATAGAATATATCTCCCACGGGGGAAAAATTGAACAAAGTTGAAAAATTTTTTTTTTTGGACTTAGTCATTTTTCCGGCGATTATCAGACTTTCAGATAGTGCAATTGTCAGTGAGCATTCCGATTTCAGTTCCAGAGCGATTCGCCCAATGAGTCCTTGATATTTAGTCATTTTCAGCCAATATTTTGGATTTTTGAAAATTTCACTTTTTTGTGAAAATATCCACTAAATGAGGGAATAATATGTGTGAGGGTACCCCAGGAGAGTTCCAAATGTGTGTGGGTAGAATTTATATCCCACGGCGGTAAAATTGAGAAAAGTAGAATACATTTTTTTTTGGACTTAGTCATTTTTCTGGCGTTTATCAGACTTTCAGAAAGGGGAAATGTCAGTGAGCGTTCTGATTTCAGTTCCAGAGCGATTCGACCAATGAGTCCTTGATATTTCGTCGTTTTAAGGCAATTTTCTGAATTTTTGAAAATTTCACTTTTTTGTGAAAATATCCACTAAATGAGGGAATAATATGTGTGAGGGTACCCCAGGAGAGTTCCAAATGTGTGTGGGTAGAATATATTTGCCACGGGGGTAAAATTGAAAAAAGTTGATACATTTTTTTTTTTGGACTTAGTCATTTTTCCGCCGTTTATCAGACTTTCAGAAAGGGGAAATGTCAGTGAGCGTTCCGCTTTCAGTACCAGAGCGATTCGCCCAATGAGTCCTTGATATTTAGTCGTTTTCAGCCAATATTTTGGATTTTTGAAAATTTCACTTTTTTGTGAAAATATCCACTAAATGAGTGAATAATATGTGTGAGGGTACCCCAGGAGAGTTCCAAATGTGTGTGGGTAGAATATATATCCCACCGGGGGTAAAATTGAAAAAAGTTGAACAAATTTTTTTTGGACTTAGTCATTTTTCTGGCGTTTATCAGACTTTCAGATGAGGAAATGTCAGTGACCGTTCCGATTTCCGTTCCAGAGCGATTCGCCGGATGAGTCCTTGATATTTCGTCATTTTCAGTCAATTTTCTGAATTTTTGAAAATTTCACTTTTTTGTGAAAATATCCACTAAATGAGGGAATAATATGTGTGAGGTTACCCCAGGAGAGTTCCAAATGTGTGTTGGTAGAATATATATCCCACGGGGGTAAAATTGAAAAAAGTTGATTCAATTTTTTTTTTTGGACTTAGTCATTTTTCCGGCGTTTATCAGACTTTCAGAGAGGGGAAATGTCAGTGAGCGTTCCGATTTCAGTTCCAGAGCGATTCGCCCAATGAGTCCTTGATATTTAGTCGTTTTCAGCCAATATTTTGAATTTTTGAAAATTTCACTTTTTTGTGAAAATATCCACTAAATGAGGGAATAATATGTGTGAGGGTACCCCAGGATAGTTCCAAATGTGTGTGGGTAGAATATATATCCCACGGGGGTAAAATTGAAAAAAGTTGAAAAAAAAAAATTTTTGGACTCAGTCATTTTTCCGGCGTTTATCAGACTTTCAGATAGGGGAAATGTCAGCGAGCGTTCAGATTTCAGTTCCAGAGTGATTCACCCAATGAGTCCTTGATATTTAGTCGTTTTCAGCCAATATTTTGGATTTTTGAAAATTTCACTTTTTTGTGAAAATATCCACTAAATGAGGGAATAATATGTGTGAGGGTACCCCAGGAGAGCTCCAAATGTGTGTTGGTAGAATACATATCCCACGGGGGTAAAATTGAAAAAAGTTGAAAAAAATTTTTTTTTGCACTTAGTCATTTTTCCGGCGTTTATCAGACTTTCAGATAGGGGAAATGTCAGTGAGCGTTCTGATTTCAGTTCCAGAGCGATTCGCCCAATGAGTCCTTGATATTTAGTCGTTTTTAGCTAATTTTCAGGATTTTTGAAAATTTCACTTTTTTGTGAAAGTATCCACTAAATGAGGGAATAATATGTGTGAAGGTACCCCATGAGAGTTTCAAATGTGTGTGGGTAGAATAGATATCCCACGGGGGTAAAATTGAAAAAAGTTAAAAAAAAAATTTTTTTTTGGACTTAGTCATTTTTCCTGCGTTTATCAGACTTTCAGATAGGGGAAATGTCAGTGAGCGTTCCGATTTCAGTTCCAGAGCGATTCGCAAAAATGAGTCCTTGATATTTAGTCGATTTCTGCCAATTTTCTGGATTTTTGAAAATTTCACTTTTTTGTGAAAATATCCACTAAATGAGGGAATAATATGTGTGAGGGTACCCCAGGAGAGTTCCAAATGTGTGTGGGTAGAATATATATCCCACGGGGGTAAAATTGAAAAAAGTTGAAAAAAAAATTTTTTTGGACTTAGTCATTTTTCCGGCGTTTATCAGATTTTCAGATAGGGGAAATGTCAGTGAGCGTTCAGATTTCAGTTCCAGAGCGATTCGCCCAATGAGTCCTTGATATTTAGTCGTTTTCAGCAAATTTTCAGGATTTTTGAAAATTTCACTTTTTTGTGAAAATATCCACTAAATGAGGGAATAATATGTGTGAGGGTACCCCAGGAGAGTTCCAAATGTGTGTGGGTAGAATATATATCCCACGGGGGTAAAATTGAAAAAAGTTGAAAACATTTTTTTTTTGGACTTAGTCATTTTTCCGGCTTTTATCAGACTTTCCGATAGGGGAAATGTCAGTGAGAGTTCCGATTTCAGTTCCAGAGCGATTCGCCCAATGAGTCCTTGATATTTAGTCGTTTTCAGCCAATTTTCTAGAGTTTTGAAAATTTCACTTTTTTGTGAATATATCCACTAAATGAGGGAATAATATCTGTGAGGGTACCCCAGGAGAGTTCCAAATGTGTGTAGGTAGAATATATATCCCACGGGGGTAAAATTGAAAAAAGTTGAAAAAAATTTTTTTTTGGACTTAGTCATTTTTCCGGTGTTTATCACACTTTCAGATAGGGGAAATGTCAGTGAGCGTTCATATTTCAGTTCCAGAGCGATTCGCCCAATGAGTCCTTGATATTTAGTCGTTTTCAGCCAATTTTCTGGATTTTTAAAAATTTCACTTTTTTGTGAAAATATCCACTAAATGAGGGAATAATATATGTGAGGGTACCCCAGGAGAGTTCCAAATGTGTGTAGGTAGAATATATATCCCACGGGGATAAAATTGAAAAAAGTTTAAAAAAAATTTTTTTTGGACTTAGTCATTTTTCTGGCGTTTATCAGACTTTCAGATGGGGAATTGTCAGTGAGCGTTCCGATTTCAGTTCCAGAGCGATTCGCCCAATGAGTCCTTGATATTTAGTCTTTTTCTGCCAATTTTCTGGATTTTTGAAAATTTCACTTTTTTGTGAAAATATTCACTAAATGAAGGAATAATATGTGTGAGGGTACCCCAGGAGAGTTCCAAATGTGTGTGGGTAGAATATATATCCCACGGGGGTAAAATTGAAAAAAGTTGATACAATTTTTTTTTTTGGACTTACTCATTTTTCCGGCGTTTATCAGACTTTCAGAGAGGGGAAATGTCAGTGAGCGTTCCGATTTCAGTTCCAGAGCGATTCGCCCAATGAGTCCTTGATATTTAGTCGTTTTTAGCTAATTTTCAGGATTTTTGAAAATTTCACTTTTTTGTGAAAGTGTCCACTAAATGAGGGAATAATATGTGTGAAGGTACCCCATGAGAGTTTCAAATGTGTGTGGGTAGAATAGATATCCCACGGGGGTAAAATTGAAAAAAGTTAAAAAAAAAATTTTTTTTTGGACTTAGTCATTTTTCCTGCGTTTATCAGACTTTCAGATAGGGGAAATGTCAGTGAGCGTTCCGATTTCAGTTCCAGAGCGATTCGCAAAAATGAGTCCTTGATATTTAGTCGATTTCTGCCAATTTTCTGGATTTTTGAAAATTTCACTTTTTTGTGAAAATATCCACTAAATGAGGGAATAATATGTGTGAGGGTACCCCAGGAGAGTTCCAAATGTGTGTGGGTAGAATATATATCCCACGGGGGTAAAATTGAAAAAAGTTGAAAAAAAAATTTTTTTGGACTTAGTCATTTTTCCGGCGTTTATCAGACTTTCAGATAGGGGAAATGTCAGTGAGCGTTCAGATTTCAGTTCCAGAGCGATTCGCCCAATGAGTCCTTGATATTTAGTCGTTTTCAGCAAATTTTCAGGATTTTTGAAAATTTCACTTTTTTGTGAAAATATCCACTAAATGAGGGAATAATATGTGTGAGGGTACCCCAGGAGAGTTCCAAATGTGTGTGGGTAGAATATATATCCCACGGGGGTAAAATTGAAAAAAGTTGAAAACATTTTTTTTTTGGACTTAGTCATTTTTCCGGCTTTTATCAGACTTTCCGATAGGGGAAATGTCAGTGAGAGTTCCGATTTCAGTTCCAGAGCGATTCGCCCAATGAGTCCTTGATATTTAGTCGTTTTCAGCCAATTTTCTAGAGTTTTGAAAATTTCACTTTTTTGTGAATATATCCACTAAATGAGGGAATAATATCTGTGAGGGTACCCCAGGAGAGTTCCAAATGTGTGTAGGTAGAATATATATCCCACGGGGGTAAAATTGAAAAAAGTTGAAAAAAAATTTTTTTTGGACTTAGTCATTTTTCCGGTGTTTATCACACTTTCAGATAGGGGAAATGTCAGTGAGCGTTCATATTTCAGTTCCAGAGCGATTCGCCCAATGAGTCCTTGATATTTAGTCGTTTTCAGCCAATTTTCTGGATTTTTAAAAATTTCACTTTTTTGTGAAAATATCCACTAAATGAGGGAATAATATATGTGAGGGTACCCCAGGAGAGTTCCAAATGTGTGTAGGTAGAATATATATCCCACGGGGATAAAATTGAAAAAAGTTTAAAAAAAATTTTTTTTGGACTTAGTCATTTTTCTGGCGTTTATCAGACTTTCAGATGGGGAATTGTCAGTGAGCGTTCCGATTTCAGTTCCAGAGCGATTCGCCCAATGAGTCCTTGATATTTAGTCTTTTTCTGCCAATTTTCTGGATTTTTGAAAATTTCACTTTTTTGTGAAAATATTCACTAAATGAAGGAATAATATGTGTGAGGGTACCCCAGGAGAGTTCCAAATGTGTGTGGGTAGAATATATATCCCACGGGGGTAAAATTGAAAAAAGTTGATACAATTTTTTTTTTTGGACTTACTCATTTTTCCGGCGTTTATCAGACTTTCAGAGAGGGGAAATGTCAGTGAGCGTTCCGATTTCAGTTCCAGAGCGATTCGCCCAATGAGTCCTTGATATTTAGTCGTTTTTAGCTAATTTTCAGGATTTTTGAAAATTTCACTTTTTTGTGAAAGTATCCACTAAATGAGGGAATAATATGTGTGAAGGTACCCCATGAGAGTTTCAAATGTGTGTGGGTAGAATAGATATCCCACGGGGGTAAAATTGAAAAAAGTTAAAAAAAAAAAATTTTTTTGGACTTAGTCATTTTTCCTGCGTTTATCAGACTTTCAGATAGGGGAAATGTCAGTGAGCATTCCGATTTCAGTTCCAGAGCGATTCGCAAAAATGAGTCCTTGATATTTAGTCGATTTCTGCCAATTTTCTGGATTTTTGACAATTTCACTTTTTTGTGAAAATACCCACTAAATGAGGGAATAATATGTGTGAGGGTACCCCAGGAGAGTTCCAAATGTGTGTGGGTAGAATATATATCCCACGGGGGTAAAATTGAAAAAAGTTGAAAAAAAAATTTTTTTGGACTTAGTCATTTTTCCGGCGTTTATCAGACTTTCAGATAGGGGAAATGTGAGTGAGCGTTCCGATTTCAGTTCCAGAGCGATTCGCCCAATGAGTCCTTGATATTTAGTCGTTTTCAGCAAATTTTCAGGATTTTTGAAAATTTCACTTTTTTGTGAAAATATCCACTAAATGAGGGAATAATATGTGTGAGGGTACCCCAGGAGAGTTCCAAATGTGTGTGGGTAGAATATATATCCCACGGGGGTAAAATTGAAAAAAGTTGAAAACATTTTTTTTTTGGACTTAGTCATTTTTCCGGCTTTTATCAGACTTTCAGATAGGGGAAATGTCAGTGAGAGTTCCGATTTCAGTTCCAGAGCGATTCGCCCAATGAGTCCTTGATATTTAGTCGTTTTCAGCCAATTTTCTAGAGTTTTGAAAATTTCACTTTTTTGTGAATATATCCACTAAATGAGGGAATAATATGTGTGAGGGTACCCCAGGAGCGTTCCAAATGTGTTGGTAGAATATATATCCCACGGGGGAAAAATTGAAAAAAGTTGAAAAAAATTTTTTTTTGGACTTAGTCATTTT
This sequence comes from Phyllobates terribilis, assembly GCF_046119375.1. Lineage (NCBI taxonomy): Eukaryota > Metazoa > Chordata > Amphibia > Anura > Dendrobatidae > Phyllobates > Phyllobates terribilis. Next base: position 6,878,015 of record NW_027362805.1, on the reverse strand, counting down.
TCCGGCGTTTATCAGACTTTCAGATAGGGGAAATGTGAGTGAGCGTTCCGATTTCAGTTCCAGAGCGATTCGCCCAATGAGTCCTTGATATTTAGTCGTTTTCAGCCAATTTTCTAGAGTTTTGAAAATTTCACTTTTTTGTGAATATATCCACTAAATGAGGGAACCCCAGGAGAGTTCCAAATGTGTGTGGGTAGAATATATATCCCACGGGGGTAAAACTGAAAAAAGTTGAAAAATAATTTTTTTTGGACTTAGTCATTTTTCCGGCGTTTATCACACTTTCAGATAGGGGAAATGTCAGTGAGCGTTCATATTTCAGTTCCAGAGCGATTCGCCCAATGAGTCCTTGATATTTAGTCGTTTTCAGCCAATTTTCTGGATTTTTGAAAATGTCACTTTTTTGTGAAAGTATCCACTAAATGAGGGAATAATATGTGTGAGGGTACCCCAGGAGAGTTCCAAATGTGTGTAGGTAGAATATATATCCCACGGGGGTAAAATTGAAAAAAGTGGAAAAACATTTTTTTTGGACTTAGTCATTTTTCTGGCGTTTATCAGACTTTCAGATAGGGGAAATGTGAGTAAGCGTTCCGATTTCAGTTCCAGAGCGATTCGCCCAATGAGTCCTTGATATTTAGTCGTTTTCAGCCAATTTTCTGGATTTTTGAAAATGTCACTTTTTTGTGAAAGTATCCACTAAATGAGGGAATAATATGTGTGAGGGTACCCCAGGAGAGTTCCAAATGTGTGTAGGTAGAATATATATCCCACGGGGGTAAAATTGAAAAAAGTGGAAAAACATTTTTTTTGGACTTAGTCATTTTTCTGGCGTTTATCAGACTTTCAGATAGGGGAAATGTGAGTAAGCGTTCCGATTTCAGTTCCAGAGCGATTCGCCCAATGAGTCCTTGATATTTAGTCGTTTTCAGCCAATTTTCTGGATTTTTGAAAATTTCACTTTTTTGTGAAATTATCCACTAAATGAGGGAATAATATGTGTGAGGGTACCCCAGGAGAGTTCCAAACGTGTGTGGGTAGAATATATATTCCACGGGGGTAAAATTGAAAAAAGTTGAAAAAATTTTTTTGGGGGATTTAGTCATTTTTCCGGCGTTTATCAGACTTTCAGATAGGGGAAATGTCAATGAGCATTCAGATTTCAGTTCCAGAGCGCTTCGCCCAATGAGTCCTTGATATTTAGTCGTTTTCAGCCAATTTTCTGGATTTTTGAAAATTTCACTTTTTTGTGAAAATATCCACTAAATGAGGGAATAATATGTGTGAGGGTACCCCAGGAGAGTTCCAAATGTGTTGGTAGAATATATATCCCACGGGGGTAAAATTGAAAAAAGTGGAAAAACATTTTTTTTGGACTTAGTCATTTTTCTGGCGTTTATCAGACTTTCAGATAGGGGAAATGTGAGTGAGCGTTCCGATTTCAGTTCCAGAGCGATTCGCCCAATGAGTCCTTGATATTTAGTCGTTTTCAGCCAATTTTCTGGATTTTTGAAAATGTCACTTTTTTGTGAAAATATCCACTAAATGAGGGAATAATATGTGTGAGGGTACCCCAGGAGAGTTCCAAATGTGTGTGGGTAGAATATATATCCCACGGGGATAAAATTGAAAAAAGTTGAAAAAAAATTTTTTTTGGACTTAGTAATTTTTCCGACGTTCATCAGACTTTCAGATAGAGGAAATGTCAGTGAGCGTTCCGATTTCAGTTCCAGAGCGATTCGCCCAATGAGTCCTTGATGTTTCGTCGTTTTCAGCCAATTTTCTGGATTTTTAAAAATTTCACTTTTTTGTGAAAATATCCACTAAATGAGGGAATAATATGTGTGAGGGTACCCCAGGAGAGTTCCAAATGTGTGTGGGTAGAATATATATCCCACGGGGGTAAAATTGAAAAAAGTTGAAAAAAATTTTTTTTTGGATTTAGTCATTTTTCCGGCGTTGATCAGACTTTCAGATAGGGGAAATGTCAGTGAGCATTCAGATTTCTGTTCCAGAGCGATTCGCCCAATGAGTCCTTGATATTTAGTCGTTTTCAGCCAATTTTCTGGATTTTTGAAAATTTCACTTTTTTGTGAAAATATCCACTAAATGAGGGAATAATATGTGTGAGGGTACCCCAGGAGAGTTCCAAATGTGTGTGGGTAGAATATATATCCCACGGGGATAAAATTGAAAAAAGTTGAAAAAAAATTTTTTTTGGACTTAGTAATTTTTCCGACGTTCATCAGACTTTCAGATAGAGGAAATGTCAGTGAGCGTTCCGATTTCAGTTCCAGAGCGATTCGCCCAATGAGTCCTTGATATTTAGTCGTTTTCAGCCAATTTTCTGGATTTTTGAAAATGTCACTTTTTTGTAAAAATATCCACTAAATGAGGGAATAATATGTGTGAGGGTACCCCAGGAGAGTTCCAAATGTGTGTGGGTAGAATATATATCCCACGGGGGTAAAATTAAAAAAAGTTGAAATAAAATTTTTTTTGGACTTAGCAATTTTTCCGGCGTTTATCAGACTTTCAGATAGGGGAAATGTAGTGAGCGTTCCGATTTCAGTTCCAGAGCGATTCGCCCAATGAGTCCTTGATATTTAGTCGTTTTCAGCCAATTTTCTGGATTTTTAAAAATTTCACTTTTTTGTGAAAATATCCACTAAATGAGGGAATAATATGTGTGAGGGTACCCCAGGAGAGTTCCAAATGTGTGTGGGTAGAATATATATCCCACGGGGGTAAAATTGAAAAAAGTTGAAAAAAATTTTTTTTTGGATTTAGTCATTTTTCCGGCGTTTATCAGACTTTCAGATAGGTGAAATGTCAGTGAGCATTCAGATTTCTTTTCCAGAACGATTCGCCCAATGAGTCCTTGATATTTAGTCGTTTTCAGCCAATTTTCTGGATTTTTGAAAATTTCACTTTTTTGTGAATATATCCACTAAATGAGGGAATAATATCTGTGAGGGTACCCCAGGAGAGTTCCAAATGTGTGTAGGTAGAATATATATCCCACGGGGGTAAAATTGAAAAAAGTGGAAAAACATTTTTTTTGGACTTAGTCATTTTTCTGGCGTTTATCAGACTTTCAGATAGGGGAAATGTGAGTAAGCGTTCCGATTTCAGTTCCAGAGCGATTCGCCCAATGAGTCCTTGATATTTAGTCGTTTTCAGCCAATTTTCTGGATTTTTGAAAATTTCACTTTTTTGTGAAATTATCCACTAAATGAGGGAATAATATGTGTGAGGGTACCCCAGGAGAGTTCCAAACGTGTGTGGGTAGAATATATATCCCACGGGGGTAAAATTGAAAAAAGTTGAAAAATTTTTTTGGGGGGATTTAGTCATTTTTCCGGCGTTTATCAGACTTTCAGATAGGGGAAATGTCAATGAGCATTCAGATTTCAGTTCCAGAGCGCTTCGCCCAATGAGTCCTTGATATTTAGTCGTTTTCAGCCAATTTTCTGGATTTTTGAAAATGTCACTTTTTTGTGAAAATATCCACTAAATGAGGGAATAATATGTGTGAGGGTACCCCAGGAGAGTTCCAAATGTGTGTGGGTAGAATATCTATCCCACGGGGATAAAATTGAAAAAAGTTGAAAAAAAATTTTTTTTGGACTTAGTAATTTTTCCGACGTTCATCAGACTTTCAGATAGAGGAAATGTCAATGAGCGTTCCGATTTCAGTTCCAGAGCGATTCGCCCAATGAGTCCTTGATGTTTCGTCGTTTTCAGCCAATTTTCTGGATTTTTGAAAATTTCACTTTTTTGTGAAAATATCCACTAAATGAGCGAATAATATGTGTGAGGGTACCACAGGAGAGTTCCAAATGTGTGTGGGTAGAATATATATCCCACGGGGGTAAAATTGAAAAAAGTTGAAAAAATTTTTTTTGGGGATTTAGTCATTTTTCCGGCGTTTATCAGACTTTCAGATAGGGGAAATGTCAGTGAGCATTCAGATTTCAGTTCCAGAGCACTTCGCCCAATGAGTCCTTGATATTTAGTCGTTTTCAGCCAATTTTCTGGATTTTTGAAAATTTCACTTTTTTGTGAAAATATCCACTAAATGAGGGAATAATATGTGTGAGGGTACCCCAGGAGAGTTCCAAATGTGTTGGTAGAATATATATCCCACGGGGGTAAAATTGAAAAAAGTGGAAAAACATTTTTTTTGGACTTAGTCATTTTTCTGGCGTTTATCAGACTTTCAGATAGGGGAAATGTGAGTGAGCGTTCCGATTTCAGTTCCAGAGCGATTCGCCCAATGAGTCCTTGATATTTAGTCATTTTCAGCCAATTTTCTGGATTTTTGAAAATGTCACTTTTTTGTGAAAATATCCACTAAATGAGGGAATAATATGTGTGAGGGTACCCCAGGAGAGTTCCAAATGTGTGTGGGTAGAATATATATCCCACGGGGATAAAATTGAAAAAAGTTGAAAAAAAATTTTTTTTGGACTTAGTAATTTTTCCGACGTTCATCAGACTTTCAGATAGGGCAAATTTCAGTGAGCGTTTCGATTTCAGTTCCAGAGTGATTCGCCCAATGAGTCCCTGATATTTAGTCGTTTTCAGCCAATATTTTGGATTTTTGAAAATTTCACTTTTTTGCGAAAATATCCACTAAATGAGGGAATAATATGTGTGAGGGTACCCCAGGAGAGTTCCAAATGTGTGTAGGTAGAATATATATCCCACGGGGATAAAATTGAAAAAAGTTGAAAAAAAATTTTTTTTGGACTTAGTCATTTTTCTGGCGTTTATCAGACTTTCAGATGGGGAAATGTCAGTGAGCGTTCCGATTTCAGTTCCAGAGCGATTCGCCCAATGAGTCCTTGATATTTAGTCGTTTTCAGCCAATTTTCTGGATTTTTGAAAATTTCACTTTTTTGTGAAAATATTCACTAAATGAAGGAATAATATGTGTGAGGGTACCCCAGGAGAGTTCCAAATGTGTGTGGGTAGAATATATATCCCAAGGGGGAAAAATTGAAAAAAGTTGAAAAAAATTTTTTTTTGGACTTAGTCATTTTTCCGGCGTTTATCAGACTTTCAGATAGGGGAAATGTGAGTGAGCGTTCCGATTTCAGTTCCAGAGCGATTCGCCCACTGAGTCCTTGATATTTAGTCGTTTTCAGCAAATTTTCAGGATTTTTGAAAATTTCACTTTTTTGTGAAAATATCCACTAAATGAGGGAATATGTGTGAGGGTACCCCAGGAGAGTTCCAAATGTGTGTGGGTAGAATATATATCCCACGGGGGTAAAATTGAAAAAAGTTGAAAAAAAATTTTTTTGGGATTTAGTCATTTTTCCGGCGTTTATCAGACTTTCAGATACGGGAAATGTCAGTGAGCATTCAGATTTCAGTTCCAGAGCGATTCGCCCAATGAGTCCTTGATATTTAGTCGTTTTCAGCCAATTTTCTGGATTTTTGAAAATTTCACTTTTTTGTGAAAGTATCCACTAAATGAGGGAATTTTATGTGTGAGGGTAACCCAGGAGAGTTCCAAATGTGTGTGGGTAGAATATATATCCCACGTGGATAAAATTGAAAAAAGTTTAAAAAAAATTTTTTTTGGACTTAGTAATTTTTCCGGCGTTTATCAGACTTTCAGATAGGGGAAATGTCAGTGAGCGTTCCGAATTCAGTTCCAGAGCGATTCGCCCAATGAGTCCTTGATATTTAGTCGTTTTCAGCCAATTTTCTAGATTTTTGAAAATTTAACTTTTTTGTGAAAATATCCACGAAATGAGGGAATAATATGTGTGATGGTACCCCAGGAGAGTTCCAAATGTGTGTGGGTAGAATATATATCCCACGGGGGTAAAATTGAAAAAAGTTTAAAAAAAATTTTTTTTGGGACTTAGTCATTTGTCCGGCGTTTATCAGACTTTCAGATAGGGGAAATGTGAGTGAGCGTTCCGATTTCAGTTCCAGAGCGATTCGCCCAATGAGTCCTTGATATTTAATTGTTTTCAGCCAATTTTCTGGATTTTTGAAAATTTCACTTTTTTGTGAAAATATCCACTAAATGAGGGAATAATATGTGTGAGGGTACCCCAGGAGAGTTCCAAATGTGTGTGGGTAGAATATATATCCCACGGGGATAAAATTGAAAAAAGTTGAAAAAAAATTTTTTTTGGACTTAGTAATTTGTCCGCCGTTTATCAGACTTTCAGATAGGGGAAATGTGAGTGAGCGTTCCGATTTCAGTTCCAGAGCGATTCGCCCAATGAGTCCTTGATATTTAGTCGTTTTCAGCCAATTTTCAGGATTTTTGAAAATTTCACTTTTTTGTGAAAATATCCACTAAATGAGGGAATAATATGTGTGAGGGTACCCCAGGAGAGTTCCAAATGTGTGTGGGTAGAATATATATCCCACAGGGGTAAAATTGAAAAAAGTTGAAAAAAAATTTTTTTGGGATTTAGTCATTTTTCCGGCGTTTATCAGACTTTCAGATACGGGAAATGTCAGTGAGCATTCAGATTTCAGTTCCAGAGCGATTCGCCCAATGAGTCCTTGATATTTAGTCGTTTTCAGCCAATTTTCTGGATTTTTGAAAATTTCACTTTTTTGTGAAAGTATCCACTAAATGAGGGAATTTTATGTGTGAGGGTACCCCAGGAGAGTTCCAAATGTGTGTGGGTAGAATATATATCCCACGGGGATAAAATTGAAAAAAGTTGAAAAAAAATTTTTTTTGGACTTAGTAATTTGTCCGCCGTTTATCAGACTTTCAGATAGGGGAAATGTGAGTGAGCGTTCCGATTTCAGTTCCAGAGCGATTCGCCCAATGAGTCCTTGATATTTAGTCGTTTTCAGCCAATTTTCAGGATTTTTGAAAATTTCACTTTTTTGTGAAAATATCCACTAAATGAGGGAATAATATGTGTGAGGGTACCCCAGGAGAGTTCCAAATGTGTGTGGGTAGAATATATATCCCACAGGGGTAAAATTGAAAAAAGTTGAAAAAAAATTTATTTTGGACTTAGTAATTTGTCCGGCGTTTATCAGACTTTCAGATAGGGGAAATATCAGTGAGCGTTCAGATTTCAGTTCCAGAGCGATTCGCCCAATGAGTCCTTGATATTTAGTCGTTTTCAGCCAATTTTCTGGATTTTTGAAAATTTCACTTTTTTGTGAAAATATCCACTAAAGGAGGGAATAATATGTGTGAGGGTAACCCCAGGAGAGTTCCAAATGTGTGTGGGTAGAATATATATCCCACGGGGATAAAATTGAAAAAAGTTGAAAAAAATTTTTTTTGGACTTAGTAATTTTTCCGGCGTTCATCAGACTTTCAGATAGGGGAAATGTCAGTGAGCATTCCAATTTCAGTTCCAGAGCGATTCGCCCAATGAGTCCTTGATATTTAATCGTTTTCAGCCAATTTTCTGGATTTTTGAAAATTTCACTTTTTTGTGAAAATATCCACTAAATGAGGGAATAATATGTGTGAGGGTACCCCAGGAGAGTGCCAAATGTGTGTGGGTAGAATATATATCCCACGGGGATAAAATTAAAAAAAGTAAAAAAAAAATTTTTTTTGGACTTAGTAATTTGCCCGGCGTTTAACAGACTTTCAGTTAGTGGAAATGTGAGTGAGCGTTCCGATTTCAGTTCCAGAGCGATTCGCCCAATGAGTCCTTGATATTTAGTCGTTTTCAGCCAATTTTCTGGATTTTTGAAAATTTCACTTTTTTGTGAAAATATCCACTAAATGAGGGAATAATATGTGTGAGGGTAACCCCAGGAGAGTTCCAAATGTGTGTGGGTAGAATATATATCCCACGGGGGTAAAATTGAAAAAAGTTGAAAAAAATTTTTTTTTGACATAGTCATTTTTCCGGCGTTTATCAGACTTTCAGATAGGGCAAATGTCAGTGAGCGTTTCGATTTCAGTTCCAGAGTGATTCGCCCAATGAGTCCTTGATATTTAGTCGTTTTCAGCCAATATTTTGGATTTTTGAAAATTTCACTTTTTTGGGAAAATATACACTAAATGAGGGAATAATATGTGTGAGGGTAACCCAGGAGAGTTCCAAATGTGTGTGGGTAGTATATATACCCCACGGGGGTAAAATTGAAAAAAGTTAAAAAAAAATTTTTTTTAGACTTAGTCATTTTCCCAGCGTTTATCAGATTTTCAGATAGGGCAAATGTCAGTGAGCGTTTCGATTTCAGTTCCAGAGTGATTCGCCCAATGAGTCCTTGATATTTAGTCGTTTTCAGCCACTATTTTGGATTTTTGAAAATTTCACTTTTTTGTGAAAATATCCACTAAATGAGGGAATAGTATGTGTGAGGGTACCCCAGGAGAGTTCCAAATGTGTGTCGGTAGAATATATATCCCACGGGGGTAAAATTGAAAAAAGTTGAAAAAAAATTTTTTTGGACTTCGTCATTTTTCCGGCGTTTATCAGACTTTCAGATAGGGGAAATCTCAGTGAGCGTTCCGATTTCAGTTCCAGAGCGATTCGCCCAATGAGTCCTTGATATTTAGTCGTCTTCAGCCAATTTTCTGGATTTTTGAAAATTTCACTTTTTTGTGAAAATATCCACTAAATGAGGGAATAATATGTGTGAGGATACACCAGGAGAGTTCCAAATGTGTGTGGGTAGAATATATATTAGTATTGAGCCACCCCCGTAGTGTTCGAGTTCGGTTCGGTTCGTCGAACACCCGTGTGTTCGCCGAACTGTTCGTCGAACTGTTCGTCGAACACCTTCGAACACCGTTAAAACCAATGGCAGGCAACAAAAACACATAGAAACACATAGAAAACACCTTCAAAGGTGTCCAAAAGCTGACAAACTGCTCAGAAGACACAACTAACACATGGAAAAGTGACAAGTACATATAGTCATGCGAAAAGAAAAGAGGTGGAGGAGTAAAAGGAGGGGGAGACACAGATATAGGCATGTCATGCCCTTCTAAAATCCAAAAAGTGAGCAGCCGACAGGTTCAGTCCGCTCCTGCCCGTGCCACCTCCGCGTCGCCGGGTTTGTGCCAGAGCCTCGGTGAACCCTGACGGCCAGCCCCCCTCTCCCAATACTAGTGCCTGTCCGCTGGTGGGTCGAGCGAGCCCCCCTGTGGTGGAGGCAGCTCTAAGCTTTTTAATTTAAATTGTCTCTCTAATTTGAATGAATACACTTTAAATCCATTTACAAGGATCTATTGGAGGGCAAGTCTCATGCCAGCAGCCGCGTAATTCCAGCTCCAGTAGCGTCCACTAAAGCTGCTGCAGTTAAAAAGCTTTTATAAGGATCGAGCTCGGCTGTCCACCGCAAGGCATCCTACTGCCAGTCCCAGCCCCTATGCCTTGGGGTGCCTCCTGATGCTCTTCACTGAGTATCCCGTGGTCCCGAAGCATTTCCTTTGAAAAAATTAAGTGTCCAAACTACAGGTGGTGTAGCTTGCTTAACAGCCGGGATAATCCGCTGACTAGCAGACACTGCTACTAGGCACAAAGTATTTCCTGGGCTAGATGCAGTTAAAAATTTGTAATTAGATACTCTCGTTGGATGCTGAGAAAGCATTCCATAGAGTCTCCTGGCACGCCATATATGATTCTCTTAAAAAGCTTGGGGTAGGGGTCTAGGGGACCCTTTTATAGCCAAAATCACGGCCCTGTATCGCAATACGTCACCTAGGCTGAAGATAGATGGAACTGTAGCACCCTGAGGGCTTGGTTGCTACAGAGGTATTGCACCTCACCCAGAGGTGTGATATCTCACTCTCAGGTAAGGATGTAGTGTGGATCAGGACCCGACACCTGCATGCATTACACCACATTGCCGTGGGGCAGGGCGACCAATATGCCCCTGAGATGGGCACGACAGTCCCTGTCCCTGGCTGGAGTGGGGGGAGGGAACACTGAGGAAGGGGAACCCTGTAGTGCAGGAGCAGGGAGGAAGCAGTTCCTTGGTGCATTGAGAAGGGAGTATAAAAGGTGGGCACCATCTTAGTTCAGTGCAGAGAAGTATGAGCAGAAGTGGCAGGGAGCAGGGGCTCTGCATGAGCTCTGCTCCGGAGGGGGGCCTAGTAACAGAGGCCCAGGCCTGGAAGAGGGAGAAGGAAGAAAGAGGAGCGGAGAAGGCTCCAAGAACGAGGAACGAAGGGATCCCAGGGGTGCGGACGGGCGAGTCGCCACCGCACGCCCGAATCCACCTACGTGGAGGGGTCAGGCCAAAGGGGGAGACCGGACCCTGAAACTAGTGGAGGCAGGAAACGACCCTCAGCTAGAAACAGGAGGCTGTGACATTTTATGTGGCGCAGCCCCTCGCTACACCCGCTAGGAAGGCACCACATAGGGTCAGGGAAACTGGCGCCAAGTTTACCAAGAGGAGGCCCGAGGAAGCCGGACAGAAGGGTTGGTAAGAAAGGCCATACAAAGGACACACAAAGGGGGTCCTGTGAAGCGCTCCAAAGTTATCTGGGAGTTGTCTGAGCCCCTCACCTGGTGAGCACAGTACGACATGGGCAGCCGTTACCTGCAGATGTGGTCTGGATAATAAGAACTGTGAGTAAAGGCCCTGGACTGAATCACTGACTCCGTGTCGTTACTGCTGCTGCCCTGCACCATCACCCCCATCCTCCGCATACACTGCCCTGAGGCTATACTCCTCCCGTGGGGAGTTATGCTACGCTCTGCTGCACCCACAACACCAGCCTCAGTGGTCTGCCCTGGAGCGGCGGTTCACTCTGACCGCAATGAACGGGTGGCGTAGTCGGACATTTAAACATCAAAACCACATAAATAGTTCCGCCACTGGTTTGACCGCCCTGAGCCACGGAACCGGGTCGCCGCCACGGAGACTACAACCACCAGCATCCACCAAAAAGGGTCCGGCTCCGGGTGTCCCAAGGCCCAGGGGGCGCGTCAGAACATTTTCATCACCTTTCACAATCACCAATGGGACAAGGCAGGGATGTTCTCTGTCCCCTCTCTTATACATCCTAGTGACGGAGCACCTGCTCTCATCAATTCGCCATAACCCCAATATTAGGTGGATTGAGGTGGGAGGCACCGAGTACAAGTGCTCTCTATTTGCTGATGATGTCCTAGTATATATCACTCAATCACATATATCCATCCATGCTGTTATGGCTGAAATAGATCACTTTGTTACATGGTCAAATTTTAAAATCAATGCAGCGAAGTCTGAGGCCCTCGATGTCTCCCTCCCCAAATCCATATAGGATTCCATCCAGTCCAACTTTCCCTTTGCCTGGCCCTCACAGGGTATCAAATACTTAGGAATTCCTATTCATAGAGACCTCTCCCATCTATGTTGTCTTAATTTTGGGCCCTTTATTGAACAACTCCATACAGACCACGGTTGGCAAGTTAGAACTGTAAGATTCACTACGTGAACCACTGGTGTTTTGTGGAAAAGCACATGTACACTGTGTTCCAAATTATTATGCAAAAAGTGTTTAGGAGTGATAAGGGAAGAATTTGTTTGTTTGTCAGTTAAACTCATTGATGGTGATGTGTGTCAGGGCTCTTTATATCACTGTAAGCAATTGCAGACACCTGTGCTAATTAGTTTGGCAGGTGTGTCCAATGAAAGGCAAGACTACTTAAGAAGGCTGTCTCACATTATTAAGCAGCCTACATTTTCTGCCAAAATGGGAAAGAAAAAGGATGTGTCGGCTGCTGAGAAGCAACAAATTGTGGAGTGTTTAGGTCAAGGCATGACTACAATCAACATTGTGCGATGATCAGGATGAAGTGTCTTGGCAATCAAGAAGTATGTAGTTGATTCACAGTACACACGTGTGCGTGCTGATAAGGGCAAATTGAGGACTCTTTCCTACAGGCAATTACGTCAGGTTGAAAGAGCAGCGGCAAAAAAGCCTTGTCATAGCAGCAGACAAGTTTTTGAAGCTGCTGGTGCCTCCAACGTCCCCCGAACAACAAGATGCAGGGTCCTTCAGAGGTTTGCAGCTGTGCATACGCCATCCTGTCGACCTCCTCTATCCACTTCACACAAGCAGAAACGGCTCCAGTGGGCCAAACATTACAGGAAGACTGATTTCAAAACTGTTTTGTTCACGGATGAGTGCCGTGCAGCGCTCGATGGTCCAGATGGATGGAGTGGAGGATGGCTGGTTGATGGACACCCCACGCAAACACGGCTACAGCGCCAACAAGGAGGAGGTGGAGTAATGTTTTGGGCTGGAATAATGGGGAGAGAGATTGTCGGCCCCTTTAGGATCCCTGAAGGCGCTAAAGATGAACTCCATCATGTATGTGGATTTTCTCAAACAGCACTTCCTGCCATGGTTCAAGAAGAAGAACCGTGTATTTCACAGCAAGATCATTTTTTTGCATGGTAATGCACCATCTCATGCTGCACATAAAACATCTGCATCTCTGGCTGATATGGGCATAAAAGGGGACAAACTTATGGTGTGACCCCCATGCTCCCCTGACCTCTACCCCATTCAGAACCTTTGGAGCATCATTAAAAGGAGTGTCTATGATGGCGGGAGGCAGTTCACATCTAAGCAACAGCTCTGGGAGGGTATTCTGTCCTCTTGCAAAACAATTGAAGCAGAAACCATTCAAAACCTGACAAATTCAATGGACGAGAGAGTTCAGAAGCTCCTTTCGAACAAGGGGTCCTATGTTAAAATGTAACATCACCTAGAATAAAGTTTTGAGTTGAAAACTGTTTGATTTCAGTTTCTAACAACCTGCTAATGCTTATAATTTCAAAAATGACCATTTTTTTGGTCTTTATTAAAATGAAAAGGTTGATCGAAAAGTTTGGGGGATCTAAGAGTGTGGCAACCCAGTAGTCATGATTACTTCGAATTCTGACAATATGAGGGTCATGCTGCAGGTAGTGCAGCAAGAAGGCACTTATGTGTCTTGCGCATCTCGGAGCCCCAAAATTATTTTCCGGGCTAGATGCAGCTAAAAATTATTATTAATTTTAAATCTGGTGGAGCTTTAGTATAGATGGCCTAATAGGATCAGTGCTGCACACTGCTACAAAGCCCAAATTATTTTCCAGTCAAGATACAGATAAACATGATTAGTAATTTTAAATCTGGTGGAGCTTATTATAGATGGCCTAATAGAATCAGTGCTGCACACTGCTACAAAGCCCAAATTATTTTCCAGCCAAGATACAGATAAACATGATTAGTAATTTGAAAGCTTAAAACGGTTGGTAGCGTGATTTTAACCAATCATCAAGCTTTTACTCTCCCCAGGATGACACAGGGGTAGAAAAGTCGTTTCGGATCCATGATTTGTTCATCTTTATGAACGTGAGTCTGTCTACATTATCAGTGGAGAGCCGCGTGCACTTATCTGTCAGCACACCACCAGCAGCGCTGAACACACGTTCAGACAGAATGCTGGCTGCGGGGCATGACAAGATCTCCAAGGCGTAAGTGGCTAGCTCCGGCCATTTATCCAGATTGGAAGCCCAAAAAGAGCAAGGGTCCAGTGACACAGTCATGGCTTCAATGTTTACTTGGAGATACTCCTGTACCATCGTCTCTAGGCGTTGACTATGTGTCAGACTTCTTGTCTCCTGTGGCCGTGCAAAGGATGGGCTAAAAAAAGTGGTGAAATGATTCCTCAAAATTGATGTTACCAGCAGATACTGTGGTTCTGTTACGGTTTGAGTGCTGAACACTTGACGGTCCCACGGTTGGCAAGTTGGAACTGTGAGATTCACTACGTGCACCACTGGTATTTTGTGGAAAAGCACATGTAAGATTCTGCAACAGTCTCTGCTGATACTCCTGCATGCGTGCATCCCTTTCTATGGCAGGAATAATTTCTGCAAATTTACTTTTGTACCGGGGATCTAACAGTGTGGCAACCCAGTAGTCAGGGTTATTTCTAATTCTCACAATTCGAGGGTCATGTTGCAGGTAGTGCAGCAAGAAGGCACTCATGTGTGTTGCGCATCCAGGAGCACCAAGTCCCTGTTGTGTTGGTGGCGAGGTAACAATCATGCTTCCTTCCTCTGTCCTCTCCCCCCAACCTCGCACAACAGAAATGTGATCAAGGTCTCCCTCATCTGATGAGTCTTCCATCAGTTCGTCCTCCACTTCTTCCTGGGCTCCTGCACCTTCCTCACTAGTTTGGTTGCTACCATGCGCCCTGGTAAAACCATCTCCCCCACCCTCACATGCCTGCCGCCTTGGTGCTGCCAACCGTCTGGACCTTGCAGATGTTAGCCCTTCCGCATACAACTCCTCCTCCTCTACTTCCTCCACCTCCTCTTGTGCCACCACCTGACTCCGAATTCTGTTTAACATGTGCTCCAGCATGTAAATCACCGGAATAGTCATGCTGATAATGGCATCGTCAGCACTAAACATCTTCGTCGCCATTTCAAAACTGCAGAAGGGTGCATAGGTCCCTGATCTGAGACCACTCCTCCAGCGTGATTTGCCCCACCTCTGGATCTCGTTGGCCCAGGCTATACGTCAGAACGTATTGCACCAGGGCTTGTCGGTGCTGCCACAGTCGCTGCAACATGTGCAGAGTTGAATTCCACCGGGTAGGCACATCGCATTTTAGCCGGTGAAGTGGCAGGCCCAACGACTTCTGTAGAGATGTAAGTCGCTGAGCTGCGGGATGCGAACGGCGGAAGTGAGCACACAGCGACCGTGCCCTCTGCAGAAGGCCATCTAGTCTGGGATAGTGGGCTAAAAATTGCTGGACAACCAGGTTCAACACGTGAGCCATACAAGGCACGTGTGTGACATTGCCCCGGCGAAGGGCCGCACCCAGGTTTGCAGCATTGTCGCACACGGCCTTCCCTGGTTTCAGGTCCAGTGGAGACAACCATTAATGAAATTGGTTCTCCAGAGCTGACCACAACTCCTCAGCTGTGTGACTCACATTTCCCAGACATTTCAATGTAAAAACCGCCTGATGACGTTGAGCCCTACTGCCAGCATAGTAAGGAGGTGTGCAGGATCCCTTCTGCGCAGTTAGAAAGCTTGTGGCATGACCAGACAGGCTTTGGGTGCAGGTGGAAGACCGAGAGGAGGTTGAGGAGGCAGAAGCAGTGGAGGAACTTTGACATAAAGAGGATTGACGCACAACTCGTGGGGACGGCAAGACTTGGACAGCAGCCCCTTGTCCTGCTGTCACCATAGTTACCCAGTGCCCAGTCAGCGACATGTAACGCCCCTGTCCATGCCTACTCGTCCAAGTGTCTGTGGTGAAATGCACCCTGTCACACACAGAGTTTCTCAAAGAAGCGGTGATGTTGTGTGCGACATGCTGGTGGAGCGCAGGCACACCTTTCTTTGAGAAGTAGTGCCGACTGGGCATCTGGTACTGGGGCACTGCGACGGACATAAGGTCTCGAAAATCCTCTGTGTCCACCAGGCGGAAAGGCAGAATTTCTGTAGCCAAGAGCTTGCAGATGGTGAAATTCAACCTCTTCGCTTTCTCATGGCTAGGAGGAAATGGTCTTTTACTTGTCCACATCTGAGGGACCGAGGGCTGGCTATTGTGCTTAGACGGGGTTGATAAGGGTGTCCCCGGCAAACTGCCGGTCTGTGAGGAAGATGCAGGCGGACATGTTAGGTTGCCTTGATCCAAAGGTGGTGCTATCGATGTCGGACAGCGCTCAACACCAGCTGGTGTTACCACCTCCTAAGAAAATGATGACCTGCCAATCACGCTGGCTGTTGCGGGTAAAGAGGTGGCAGGTCTGCGCCCCAAAACAGGTGTGACTGCTGTCCCCCCAGTCACAGAGGATGAAGAGGCCGCGGATGCACAAGATATGGCAGACGGTGGTTGGCCCGGCCGGCTAGGCCGCATTGTAGCACACTGAGCTTCCCACTGCAACTTATGCTTCATGTCCATGTGCCGGTTCATGCATGAAGTACTCAAACTATGTATTTTTTGGCCTCTACTTAGCTTTTGCTGACAAATGTTACAGATAACACGAGTTGGGTCATCTTTATCGATCTGAAAAAATGCCCAGGCTATGCAAGGCTTAGCACCCATGCGACCTGAAGAGCCACCACGACTTGTGGTGAGAGGCAGAGTTGTGTTTGAGGATGCAGTTGTTGACGTGCTTCCAGTACTACGTCTCTGTCCAGGAAGGCGCAACCTGACCTCGTCGTCACTAGCATCTTCCTCCACCTCCTCTGCTGACCTCATCTCTTGGCTGACTGTGGGTTGACAGTAAGTGGGATCTCCAACCTCATCATCATCATCCTGTGCGTTATCACACCCGTCGTCCTCAGAGCCAACCTGTTCCTGCCCTGACAAAAAACTAAAGTTGTCGCTCCAATCAGGTATTTGAGTCTTATCATCGTCTTCCTCATTGTCTCCACCAACAGGAGTTACAGTTTGGAAATGAGGGTCTACATTATGGTCAGAACCTTCTGCGTCTGGTCCTGGATCCGACTCATAAAGATTCTGGGCATCAGTGCAGATCATTTACTCGTCTGGATTCACAGAAGCGCTGGAGTCGACCTCTGATTCCCAGGCTATAGTATGAGTAAACAGCTCTGCAGACTCAACCATCTGTTCTACCTCATACTCA
The DNA here is from genome assembly GCF_046119375.1 of Phyllobates terribilis. Lineage (NCBI taxonomy): Eukaryota > Metazoa > Chordata > Amphibia > Anura > Dendrobatidae > Phyllobates > Phyllobates terribilis. Next base: position 6,861,446 of record NW_027362805.1, on the reverse strand, counting down.
GACGGGCAGCTGGAGATTTGGGAGCTGTGAGGAAGCAAGTGCGATTGGGGTGACACCTTTGAGGACTGGAGCATTTGTGATGTTGAAGTTGATGTGGAGGAGAGCCCACTTAAAGGAGCACTTGATATCTGTTGAAGCACCTGCTGTTTTTGTGCCTCATCTGGAATTTGTAGCGATTGGCATGGCCGTAAGAAAGGGATCTTATCACATTGTCCGCTAAAAGAAGTAGACATTTTAGTTTGGCTGGAAGATGGTCTTTCTTCTGCAGATGTTACTGTTGCTTTAACACCTACCCCACGGACACAACCTTTTTTCCCCTTCCCAACACGCCTATTCCCCTTTCCACCAACAGCAGGCCTTTTCCCACTCATTTTGGTGGTTAACTAATTCACAACTCTGGAGTTGTTTGCACAAAAAAACAATGGATGGGAACCGAGCAGAGTTGAGTGGCCAAACTGTGGTATTAGGCCAAAACTATTGGCTGGGTTAGATGCAGAAAAAAATTATATTCAATTTGCAACCTGATGGAGGTCAGTATAGATGGACTAATAGAACAAGTCCCACACACAGCTAGAAGCCCAAATATTTTTTCAGAGGTAGATGCAGAAAAATTTTTTATTCAGTTTGCAACCTGATGGAGGTCTGTATAGATGGATTATTAGAACAAGTCCCACACACAGCTACAAGCCCAATATTTTTTCAGAGGTAGATGCAGAAAAAAAATATATTCAGTTTGCAACCTGATGGAGGTCAGTATAGATGGACTAATAGAGAAAGTCCCACACACTGCTAGAAGGCCAAATATTTTTTCAGAGCTAGATGCAGACAAAAAATTATTTTGAATTTGCAACCTGATGGAGGTCAGTATAGGTGGACTAATAGAACAAGTCCCCCACACTGCTAGAAGGCCAAATATTTTTTCAGAGCTAGATGCAGATAAAAATTATATTCAATTTGCAACCTTATGGAGGTCAGTATAGATGGAGTAATAGAACAAGTCCCACACACAGCTAAAAGCCCAAATATTTTTTCAGAGGTAGATGCAGATAAAAATTATTTTTAATTTGCAAACTGATGGAGGTCAGTATAGATGGACTAATAGAGAAAGTCCCACACACTGCTAGAAGGCCAAATATTTTTTCAGAGCTAGATGCAGATAAAAATTATATTCAATTTGCAACCTGATGGAGGTCAGTATAGATGGACTAATACAACAAGTCCCACACACTGCTAGAAGGCCACATATTTTTTCAGAGGTAGATGCAGAAAAAAATATATTCAGTTTGCAACCAGATGGAGGTCAGTATAGATGGACTAATTCAACAAGTCCCACACACAGCTAGAAGCCCAATATTTTTTCAGAGGTAGATGCAGAAAAAAATATATTCAGTTTGCAACCTGATGGAGGTCTGTATAGATGGATTAATAGAACAAGTCCCACACACAGCTAGAAGCCCAATATTTTTTCAGAGGTAGATGCAGAAAAAAATATATTCAGTTTGCAACCTGATGGAGGTCAGTATAGATGGACTAATACAACAAGTCCCACACACAGCTAGAAGCCCAATATTTTTTCAGAGCTAAATGCAGAAAAAAATTATATTCAATTTGCAACCTGATGGAGGTCAGTATAGATGGACTAATAGAATGATGCTATGCCCAAAAGATTTTACTTCACTAGGTGCAGTAAAAAAAATTGGTATTCTATACACAGGTGGTATATCTTGCAACACAGATAGGCTACTCCACTGACTAACACACTCTGCAATAGGCCAAAAAGGATTAGCTTTGCTAGATTCAGCCAAATGCTGTGAAAAAAACTTGCACAGCACTGGCACAGACCTGCCTGGCAAAAACTGATAGGAACTGATGTAACCTAGTCCTGAAAAGGACTCCAATTACAATTAGTCTTTACTCCCACAATCTATCTATTTAAGAGCACAGACCTGCCTGATAAAAGTCGTAGGAAATGCTGTAAACTAGTCCTTAAAAGGACTGCAATCACAACTATTCCCTACTCCCAAGCTATCTGTAGATTTGTGCGAAAATTGGCTTGAAATTAACAAGGTATAGCGCACATAGCAACAGCGGTGCCGTCTAACACGCAGCTGCAGCAGTGAGAAAATGGTGGCGATGGGGAAAATGGCTTGGTCTTATAGGGCAAGGACATGTGACATACACTGCCAATGACACATGCCCTTGCTTGTGTGAAAAAAAGCACTTCGCTCCGTGTGTGCGCTGCTGATAGGCTGACAGATTGCACCTCCCCACTGTAAATGTGGGAAAGAGAAAAAAAAATGGAGATCTTCATTGTTCCTGCAGAGATCCATCCCCTGCCCCTCCCCCCACCCCGCTGTACACTCAAACTGCGTATTAACATTAATTTTCATCATTAATGAGAAAAAATCCAGTTATGATTTTGGTGCACGAACAGTTATCGAACATAACCTCGAACAGCTGAATTTTTCTCAAATTGTTTGTGTTCGCCGAGCGGCTCGAACACCGCCCAAAACAGCTCGAATTTGAGATTGGCGAACAGTTCGAGTAGAACAACGCTCATCTCTAATATATATCCCACGGGAGTAAAATTGAAAAGAGTTGAAAACAATTTTTTTTGGACTTAGTCATTTTTCAGGCGTTTATCAGACTGTCAGATAGGGGAAATGTCAGTGAGAATTCCGATTTCAGTTCCAGAGCGATTCGCTCAATGAGTCCTTGATATTAAGTCTTTTTCAGCCAATTTTCTGGATTTTTGAAAATTTTACTTTTTTGTGAAAATATCCACTAAATGAGGGAATAATATGTGTGAGGGTACCCCAGGAGAGTTCCAAATGTGTGTGGGTAGAATATATATCCAACGGGGGTGTAATACTATTGTAGGAACTCGAGGATTCTGATTGCGTGGGGCAATGAACAAGCAGAGACGGGTTTCTTTAGTGCAAATAGTGTATTTATGCAACAGCAATAACACCCAAAAACAATATACAGTGACATACAATGAAATAAGTCCAGCAATATTAAGTCTTTGAAACCTATATAGCAAAGTCGGCAATGTTCTTACGACGGAGTCCTCACACAAATGTGATCAAAAGGAAAGTCTGACACACTGGTGACGTGGCTTGATTCAAACACTGCGGGTGTAGTAATAGTCAGAACCAGGTATGCAGTAGCCACAGGGAAGTCCAAGAACAAGTTCACAAGTTAATCCTAGATGTAGCGTAGATTCAGGGAAGTCCAGAAACAAGTTCACATTTAAGTAATATTCCAGTAAATAGTTCCAGCAGCCCCCACTGGAGGGAGTGAATGAAGGGTTAAACAACAGCACAGTTCAGAAACACAGTTCTTACCGGGTGGAGTGAGGCAAGGGTTAAATTCCAAAGTCAACAGGTTAATGATAACACAGTGAGTGTAGCTTACATAGGCAGAGAATGTCCAGAGTCAAGGGCTGCTGCTGAGAAACATGTGAAGATTAACCTGGTAAATACACAAGAGATCTGGGAGATAATAGTAGGACAAGGCAGCTTGACTGAAGGGAAACGGAAGCAGAATACTCCAGCAAGGAAGCCAGCACCAGAGCCAGGTTTTAAACAAATGAACAGGAAGTAGGGCATACAAAAACAGCAAACTCCATCTTAACAAAGGGCAAAATCATTCACAAGGTTACCTAGAAAACCCGGAATACTGACATTACTCCCCCCCTAAAGACGGCCTCCGGACGGTCCAGGACCAGGCTTGTCCGGGTTTCTCTGATGAAACTGAGCGACCTTCAGGGGAGCATTGATGTTACTTACTGGTTCCCAAGAATTGTCTTCGGGAGAGTAACCTTGCCATCTAACTAGATACTGAAGCCGGTTCCTATGAAGTCTCGAATCAACAATATCCTGTACCACAAATTGCTCTTCACCATCAACCAACACTGGTGGAGGGGCAGATACGATACGTCCCTGAAACGTGTTAGGAGAGTCCGGTTTTAATAAAGAAACATGAAATACTGGGTGTACCTTTAAAGTCCGTGGTAGCTTCAGCCGACAGGCAACAGAGCTCACAATCCCAGTGATCTTGAATGGACCGATGAATTTCTGCCCCAGTTTCTGCGAAGGAACACCCAATCTTAGATTTTCGGTAGACAACCAAACCGCGTCTCCTACCTTATACATAGGTGCCGGTTTCCGGAACCTATCGGCCGACTTCTTGTAACGCTCCTGTGCTACGGTCAGGGTGTCCTTTAAAAGTTCCAGATTGCGTTGCAACACCGCCACTCTATCTTCAACCGCCGGTACCGAAATAGCAACCGGAGACCTAGGCAAAATATTTGGATGATATCCCAGATTGGCAAAAAAAGGCGTTACCTTCATAGAACTGCTCTGAGAGCTGTTGTACGAAAATTCCGCTAAAGGAAGTAGCTTCAGCCAATCGTCTTGCAAATGACTGACGTAACAGCGTAGATATTGCTCCAAGGTTTGATTTGTCCGTTCGGTCTGCCTGCTGGTCTGAGGATGGTATGCAGAAGACAGGCAAACATTAATGTGGAGTGCAGAACAAAATCCTTTCCAAAATCTAGAGGTAAATTGTATTCCCCGGTCAGAAATGATCTCATCTGGTACTCCATGCAGCCGGAAAACGTTCTGGATAACCAGATCCACTGTCTCTGTAGGAGAGGGAAGACCGGTACATGGAATGAAATGAGCAGCCTTCGTTAAACGATCTACTACCACCAAAATAGTATTTTTACCGCCAGAGGTGGGTAACTCCACAATAAAGTCCATCGAAATAGACCCCCAAGGGCGAGACGGTACAGGTAGCGGTTTAAGAAGACCAGTAGATGAAACGCGAGGAACTTTGTACCGGGCACAAACCTCACAAGAGCGGACATAGTCATTCACATCTTTCAAACAGGTAGGCCACCAAAAAAAGCGACTTAAAAATTCCTGCGTCTTCTGTACCCCCCTATGACCAGCCAATATAGAGTCGTGGACCAACTTGAGAATTCAAAGTCTCACAGCCTCTGGGACATAAATACATCGATCTCTAAGCCACACACCATTCCGAAGGACAAGATTCACGTTGTCAGGTGGAGCAGCAAGAAATACGTCACCGTCATAGGTCAGCTTGATCTCCTGCCACAAGTCCCGGTCCAGGAGCACTCCTACGAAATTGGCATCAGACAAGATGGTCTTAGAAGGGGTCCCAGGCACGGAGTCCACCGTATGGATTCGGGATAATGCGTCAGCTTTCCCATTACGTGAACCTGGGCGGTACGAAATAATAAAATTAAACTGGTTCAAGAACAAACTCCACCTAGCTTGTCGAGGAGAAAGACACCTGGCAGACTTAAGGAATTCCAAATTACAATGATCCGTGAGTACCACTACCTGTTGAGTTGCTCCCTGCAAATGGTGTCTCCATTCCTTAAAGGCAGAAATAATTGCCAAAAGTTCCTTATCTGCAATATCATAGTTCAGTTCAGCAGAAGATAACCTATGAGAAAAGAAGGCACACGGGTGCAGCAAACCTTTGTCTCCGGTACGTTGTGAGAGGATAGCTCCCAATGCACAGTCAGAAGCGTCCACCTCCACGATGAAAGGCAGTGCAGGATCCGGATGCATCAATATCGGAGCCGTAGTAAAACAAACCTTGAGGCGATCAAAGGCTTCCTGAGCTTGTGAAGACCATACAAACTTCTTCCCCTTCTTGGTGAGAAGAGTGATGGGACGGACAACTTCTGAAAAATTTCGGATGAAACGTCTATAAAAGTTAGCGAAACCAATGAATCGTTGTACCTCTTTAATGTTTCCTGGTACTGGCCAGTCTAAGATTGCCTGGATCTTGCTGGACTCCATATTCAATCCCTGAGGAGAAATAATATAGCCTAAAAATTGGATTTCGGAGCAATGAAATTCACACTTTTCGAGTTTGATGTACAAATGATTATCTCTCAAACGTCTAAGCATGGTCTTAACATGTTCCCGATGTTCCTGTAAGGAATCAGAGAAGATCAAAATGTCATCCAGGTAAATTACCACATATTGGTCCAATAAATCCCTGAAAATATCGTTGGCTAACTGTTGAAAAGCAGCAGGGGCGTTACAGAGTCCGAATGGCATCACCAAATATTCATAATGTCCATACCGGCATCTAAAAGCTGTTTTCCATTCGTCTCTGGGACGTATACGGAGTAAATTATATGCCCCGCGAAGATCTAATTTGGTAAATACCGTGGCCTGGCGAACTCTTTCCAACAATTCCGGAATTAGCAGCAACAGGTACCTGTTATGAATGGTTACCTTATTTAACTCCCAGTAGTCAATGCAGGGTCTTAGAGTCCCATCCTTCTTCTTTACAAAGAATATAGGGGCTACCGCTGGTGAAGAAGATGGTCGGATAAACCCCTTGGCTAAATTCTCATCTATATATTCTCGTAATGATTTTAATTCCGGAGCCACCAGCGGGTAAACATGGCCGAAAGGAATCGCTGCCCCAGGAAGCAATTCTATGGGGCAATCATACGGTCTATGTGGGGGAAGTTGATCTGCCTTTCTCTTGTCACAAACGTCCGAGAATTCCTGGTAAACCAGAGGGAGAGTGGGTACCTGTATTGCCTCTTCCAAGTTCTGGGTGACTGGAACCGCTACCGTTGGACTGATGGTAGGACTACACTTCGGAAGGAAGGATATCTCCTTGGTTTCCCAATTGATGTTTGGATTTTGTGACCGTAACCAGGGAATTCCTAAAATTACAGGAAAATGAGGAGAAGATATTAACATGAATGAAACTGTTTCTTGATGGTCCGGTTCCATCTTACACTCCAGAAGCACTGTCTCCCGATCTACTGGTCCAGAAACTAATGGGGAACCATCCACCATTTCCATAGTGACTGGTGAAGCTCTTAGTTGAGTCTTTATACCATGTTCCCTGGCAAAAGAAGAATCCATGAAATTCCCACCTGCTGCAGAGTCTATCATGGCAGAACTTGGTATCCACTGTCCCTCGAACTGAATCTGAATAGGAAGAGAAAAATGTGAATATTTCTCCCCTTGGTCTTTAGGGGAAGTCGGCATCAATATAGGGGGAAAAACAGCATCTAGATGTAGACTGGTCTCCGAAACTTCAGACTCAGCGTCAGTGTTGTCATAATCCCCTACTACCGCCAACACCTTGTTGGGTCGCGTGGGACATTTAGGACAATTGATAAGGAAATGGTCTGATTGACCACAATAGAAACATAAGCGCTCACGGAGACGGTATTCGCGGCGTTCATTACTCTCACGTTTTAGTAGCGAGTCCACCTGCATAGGCACCTCCTCGGCCTCCCGTGAGTTTTTGCCTGTGGTTTCCCTAGACGGAAGGGAGAAATTAGTGATGCGATTTACAGCTGTCCATTTTTCTTGTCTGCGTTCAGTTAGACGGATATCAATACGTACACAGTGTTGTAAAAACAACTCAAACTCCTGTGGAGACTCTGAACGAGCTAGCTCATCCTTGATTGCACTGGACAAACCCTTTCTAAAGATTGGCAATAAAGCATTGTTATCACAGTTGGTGTCCACCACTAACCTTTTAAATTCAGTAACATATTCTATGACTGAACGTTTCCCCTGGCGTAAGGAAAGCAAGGCAGATTCAGCGGTAGCACAGCGATTGGGATCGTCGAACATTTGTGCCATGGCTGTCAGAAAATCATCCAAATTATTTAGACGGGTATCGTGACTTTCAACCTTAGGATTTGCCCAAGCCAGTGCCCGTGATGTCAACAACATAATAATACATAGTACCTTAGATCTATCAGACCGGTAATAGGAGGAATGTACATCAAAGAATAATATACATTGGTTAACAAACCCACGGAATTGACTTCGGTCACCATTAAACGGGAATGGAGGCATTTTGGGCATACTAGTGAATGATGTAGGCTCAGTAGGTAAGGCCTCCCGGACTTCTAATTTAGTACGTAGATCTTGGAGAGCCTGACCAAACACCTGTGCGTTGTGGTCAACCCGGGATTCCATGTCTCTAATCTTAATGTGTATAGACTCTATCTCCTGCTGCAAGGAGTTAATTATGGTAAACAGTTTGTCTGCCCGTGTCTCCGTCAATGCCCCAGCAGAATCCTCTTTTGGCTGGAGTATCCTGTAATACTATTGTAGGAACTCGAGGATTCTGATAGCATGGGGCAATGAACAAGCAGAGATGGGTTTCTTTAGTGCAAATAGTGTATTTGTGCAACAGCAATAACACCCAAAAACAATATACAGATAACCCGTAGTGACATACAACGAAATAAGTCCAGCAATATTAAGTCTTTGAAACCTATATAGCAAAGTCGGCAATGTTCTTACGACGGAGTCCTCACACAAATGTGATCAAAAGGAAAGTCTGACACACTGGTGACGTGGCTTGATTCAAACACTGCGGGTGTAGTAATAGTCAGAACCAGGTATGCAGTAGCCACAGGGAAGTCCAAGAACAAGTTCACAAGTTAATCCTAGATGTAGCGTAGATTCAGGGAAGTCCAGAAACAAGTTCACATTTAAGTAATATTCCAGTAAATAGTTCCAGCAGTCCTCACCGGAGGGAGTGAATGAAGGGTTAAACAACAGCACAGTTCAGAAACACAGTTCTTACCGGGTGGATTGAGGCAAGGGTTAAATTCCAAAGTCAACAGGTTAATGATAACACAGTGAGTGTAGCTTACATAGGCAGAGAATGTCCAGTCACGGGCTGCTGCTGAGAAACATGTGAAGATTAACCTGGTAAATACACAAGAGATCTGGGAGATAATAGTATAACAAGGCAGCTTGACTGAAGGGAAACGGAAGCAGAATACTCCAGCAAGGAAGCCAGCACCAGAGCCGGGTTTTAAACAAAGGAACAGGAAGTAGGGCATACAAAAACAGCAAACTCCATCTTAACAAAGGGCAAAATCATTCACAAGGTTACCTAGAAAACCCGGAATACTGACACCTTGATATTTAGTCGTTTTCAGCCAATTTTCTGCATTTTTGAAAATTTCACTTTTTTGTGAAAATATCCACTAAGTGAGGGAATAATATGTGTGAGGGTACTTCAGGAGAGTTCCAAATGTGTGTGGGTAGAATATATATCCCACGGGTGTAAAATTGAAAAAAGTTGAAAAAAAATTTTTTTTTGGACTTAGTCATTTTTCCGACGTTTATCAGACTTTCAGATAGGGCAAATGTCAGTGAGCATTCCGATTTCAGTTCCAGAGCGATTCGCCCAATGAGTCCTTGATATTTAGTCGTTTTCAGACAATTTTCTGGATTTTTGAAAATTTCACTTTTTTGTGAATATATCCACTAAATGAGGGAATAATATCTGTGAGGGTACCCCAGGAGAGTTCCCAATGTGTGTGGGTAGAATATATATCCCACGGGGGTAAAATTGAAAAAAGTTGAAACATTTTTTTTTTTGGACTTAGTCATTTTTCCGGCGTTTATCAGACTTTCAGATAGGGGAAATGTCAGTGAGCGTTCCGATTTCAGTTCCAGAGCTATTCGCCAAATGAGTCCTTGATATTTAGTCGTTTTCAGCCAATATTTTGGATTTTTGAAAATTTCACTTTTTTGTAAAAATATCCACTAAATGAGGGAATAATATGTGTGAGGGTACCCCAGGAGAGTTCCAAATGTGTGTGAGCAGAATATATATCCCACGGGGGTAAAATTGGAAAAAGTTGAAAAATTTTTTTTTTTGGACTTAGTCATTTTTCCGGCGTTTATCAGAATTTCAGATAGGGGAAATGTCAGTGAGCATTCCGATTTCAGTTCCAGAGCGATTCGCCCAATGAGTCCTTGATATTTAGTCGTTTTCAGTCAATTTTCTGGATTTTTGAAAATTTCACTTTTTGTGAAAATATCCACTAAATGAGGGAATAATATGTGTGAGGGTACCCCAAGAGAGTTCCAAATGTGTGTGGGTAGAATATATATCCCATGGGGGTAAAATTGAAAAAAGTTGAAAAAATTTTTTTTTGGACTTAGTCATTTTATCAGACTTTCAGATAGGACAAATGTCATTGAGCGTTCCGATTTCAGTTCCAGAGCGATTCGCCCAATGAGTCCTTGATATTTAGTCGTTTTCAGCCAATTTTCTGGATTTTTGAAAATTTCACTTTTTTGTGAATATATCCACTAAATGAGGGAATAATATCTGTGAGGGTACCCCAGGAGAGTTCCAAATGTCTGTGGGTAGAATATATATCCCACGGGGTAAAATTGAAAAAAGTTGAAAAAAATATTTTTTTGGACTTAGTCATTTTTCCGGAGTTCATCAGTCTTTCAGATAGTGGAAATGTCAGTGAGCTTTCCGATTTCAGTTCCAGAGTTTTTCGCCCAATGAGTCCTTGATATTTAGTCGTTTTCAGCCAATATTTTGGATTTTTAAAAATTTCACTTTTTTGTGAAAATATCCACTAAATGAGGGAATAATATGTGTGAGGGTACACCAGGAGAGTTTGAAATGTGTGTGGGTAGAATATATATCCCACGGGGGTAAAATTGAAAAAAGTTGAAAAAATTTTTTTTTTTACTTAGTCATTTTTCCGGAGTTTATCAGTCTTTCAGATAGGGGAAATGTCAGTGAGCTTTCCGATTTCAGTTCCAGAGTTTTTCATCCAATGAGTCCTTGATATTTAGTCGTTTTCAGCCAATTTTCTGGATTTTTGAAAATTTCACTTTTTTGTGAATATATCCACTAAATGAGGGAACAATATCTGTGAGGGTACCCCAGGAGAGTTCCAAATGTGTGTGGGTAGAATATATATCCCACGGGGGTAAAATTGAAAAAAGTTGAAAAAATTTTTTTTGGACTTAGTCATTTTATCAGACTTTCATATAGCACAAATGTCAGTGAGCGTTCCGATTTCAGTTCCAGAGCGATTCGCCCAATGAGTCCTTGATATTTAGTCGTTTTCAGCCAATTTTCTGGATTTTTGAAAATTTCACTTTTTTGTGAATATATCCACTAAATGAGGGAATAATATCTGTGAGGGTACCCCAGGAGAGTTCCAAATGTGTGTGGGTAGAATATATATCCCACGGGGGTAAAATTGAAAACAATTTTTTTTTGAACTTAGTCATTTTTCTGGCGTTTATCAGAAATTTCAGATAGGGGAAATGTCAGTGAGCATTCCGATTTCAGTTCCAGAGCGATTCGCCCAATGAGTCCTTGATATTTAGTCGTTTTCAGCCAATAGTTTGGATTTTTGAAAATTTCACTTTTTTGTAAAAATATCCACTAAATGAGGGAATAATATTTGTGAGGGTACCCCAGGAGAGTTCCAAATGTGTGTGGGTAGAATATATATCCCATGAGGTAAAATTGAAAAAAGTTGAAAACATTTTTTTTTTGGACTTGGTCATTTTTCCGGCGTTTATCAGACTTTCAGATAGGGGAAATGTCAGTGAGCGTTCCGATTTCAGTTCCAGAGCGATTCATCCAATGAGTCCTTGATATTTAGTCGTTTTCAGCCAATTTTCTGCATTTTTGAAAATTTCACTTTTTTGTGAAAATATCCACTAAATGAGGGAATAATATGTGTGAGGGTACCCCAGGAGAGTTCCAAATGTGAGTGGGTAGAATATATATCCCACGGGGGTAAAATTGAAAAAAGTTGAAAATTTTTTTTTTTTGGACTTAGTCATTTATCCAGCGTTTATCAGAAATTTCAGAGAGGGGAAATGTCAGTGAGCGTTCCGATTTCAGTTCCAGAGCGATTTGGCCAATGAGTCCTTGATATTTAGTCGTTTTCAGCCAATATTTTGGATTTTTGAAAACTTCACTTTTTTGTGAAAATATCCACTAAATGAGGGAATAATATGTGTGAGGCTACCCCAGGAGAGTTCCAAATGTGTGTGGGTAGAATATATATCCCATGGGGGTAAAATTGAAAAAAGTTGAAAATTATTTTTTTTTTGGACGTAGTCATTTTTCCGGCGTTTATCAGAATTTCAGATAGGGGAAATGTCAGTGAGCGTTACGATTTCAGTTCCAGAGCGAATCATCCAATGAGTCCTTGATATTTAGTCGTTTTCAGCCAATTTTCTGCATTTTTGAAAATTTCACTTTTTTGTGAAAATATCCACTAATTGAGGGAATAGGTGTGAGGGTACCCCAGGAGAGTTCCAAATGTGAGTGGGTAGAATATATATCCCACGGGGGCAAAATTGAAAAAAGTTGAAAAATTTTTTTTTTTGGACTTATTCATTTTTCCGGCGTTTATCAGAAATTTCAGAGAGGGGAAATGTCATTCAGCGTTCCGATTTCAGTTCCAGAGCGATTTGGCCAATGAGTCCTTGATATTTAGTCGTTTTCAGCCAATATTTTGGATTTTTGAAAATTTCACTTTTTTGTGAAAATATCCACTAACTGAGGGAATAATATGTGTGAGGCTTCCCCAGGAGAGTTCCAAATGTGTGTGGGTAGAATATATATCCCATGGGGGTAAAATTGAAAAAAGTTGAAAATTATTTTTTTTGGGACTTATTCATTTTTCCGGCGTTTATCAGAATTTCAGATAGGGGAAATGTCAGTGAGCATTCCGATTTCAGTTCCAGAGCGATTCATCCAATGAGTCCTTGATATTTAGTCGTTTTCAGTCAATTTTCTGCATTTTTGAAAATTTCATTTTTTTGTGAAAATATCCACTAAATGAGGGAATAATATCTGTGAGGGTACACCAGGAGAGTTCCAAATGTGTGTGGGTAGAATATATATCCCACGGGGGTAAAATTGGAAAAAGTTGAAAAATTTTTTTTTTTTCACTTAGTCATTTTTCCGGCGTTTATCAGAATTTCAGAGAGGGGAAATGTCAGTGAGCGTTCTGATTTCAGTTCCAGAGCGATTCGCCCAATGAGTCCTTGATATTTAGTCGTTTTCAGTCAATTTTCTGGATTTTTGAAAATTTCACTTTTTTGTGAAAATATCCACTAAATGAGGGAATAATATCTGTGAGGGTACGCCAGGAGAGTTCCAAATGTGTGTGGGTAGAATATATATCCCACGGGGGTAAAATTGAAAAAAGTTGAAAAATTTTTTTTTTTGGACTTAGTCATTTTTCCAGCGTTTATCAGACTTTCAGATAGGGGAAATGTCAGTGAGCGTTCTGATTTCAGTTCCAGAGCGATTCGCCCAATGAGTCCTTGATATTTAGTTGTTTTCAGCCAATATTTTGGATTTTTGAAAATTTCACTTTTTTGTAAAAATATCCACTAAATGAGGGAATAATATGTGTGAGGGTACCCCAGGAGAGTTCCAAATGTGTGTGGGTAGAATATATATCCCACGGGGGTAAAATTGGAAAAAGTTGAAAAATTTTTTTTTTTGGACTTTATCATTTTTCCGGCGTTTATCAGAATTTCACATAGGGGAAATGTCAGTGAGCGTTCCGATTTCAGTTCCAGAGCGATTCGCCCAATGAGTCCTTGATATTTAGTCGTTTTCAGTCAATTTTCTGGATTTTTGAAAATTTCACTTTTTTGTAAAAATATCCACTAAATGAGGGAATAATATTTGTGAGGGTACCCCAGGAGAGTTCCAAATGTGTGTGGGTAGAATATATATCCCATGAGGTAAAATTGAAAAAAGTTGAAAACATTATTTTTTTGGACTTAGTCATTTTTCCGGCGTTTATCAGACTTTCAGATAGGGGAAATGTCAGTGAGCGTTCCGATTTCAGTTCCAGAGCGATTCGCCCAATGAGTCCTTGATATTTAGTCGTTTTCAGCCAATATTTTGGATTTTTGAAAATTTCACTTTTTTGTGAAAATATCCACTAACTGAGGGAATAATATGTGTGAGGCTACCCCAGGAGAGTTCCAAATGTGTGTGGGTGGAATATATATCCCATGGGGGTGAAATTGAAAAAAGTTGAAAATTATTTTTTTTTGGACTTAGTCATTTTTCCGGCGTTTATCAGAAATTTCAGATAGCGGAAATGTCAGTGAACGTTCCGAGTTCAGTTAAAGAGAGATTCATTCAATGAGTCCTTGATATTTCGTCGTTTTCAGGCAATTTTCTGAATTTTTGAAAATTTCTCTTTTTTGTGAAAATATCCACTAAATGAGGGTATAATATGTGTGAGGGTACCCCAGGAGAGTTCCAAATGTGTGTGGGTAGAATATTTATCCCACGGGGGTAAAATTAAAAAAAGTCGAAAAAATTTTTTTTTTGGACTTAGTCATTTTTCCTGCATTTATCTGACTTTCAGATAGGGGAAATGTCAGTGAGCATTCCGATTTCAGTTCCAGAGCGATTCGCAAAATGAGTCCATGATATTTAGTCGTTTTCAGACAATATTTTGAATTTTTGAAAATTTCTCTTTTTTGTGAAAATATCCACTAAATGAGGGTATAATATGTGTGAGGGTACCCCAGGAGAGTTCCAAATGTGTGTGGGTAGAATATATATCTCATGGGGGTAAAATTGAAAAAAGTTGAAAAAAATTTTTTTTTTGAATTAGTCATTTTTCCAGAGTTTATCAGACTTTCAGATAGAGGAAATGTCAGTGACCTTTCCGATTTCAGTTCCAGAGTTTTTCGCCCAATGAGTCCCTGATATTTAGTCGTTTTCAGCCAGTATTTTGGATTTTTGAAAATTTCACTTTCTTGTGAAAATATCCACTAAATGAGGGAATAATATCTGTGAGGGTACGCCAGGAGAGTTCCAAATGTGTGTGGGTAGAATATATATCCCACGGGGGTAAAATTGAAAAAAGTTGAAAAATTTTTTTTTTTTGGACTTAGTCATTTTTCCGGCGTTTATCAGACTTTCAGATAGGGCAAATGTCAGTGAGCGTTCCGATTTCAGTTCCAGAGCGATTCGCCAAATGAGTCCTTGATATTTAGTCGTTTTCAGCCAATAGTTTGGATTTTTGAAAATTTCACTTTTTTGTAAAAATATCCACTAAATGAGGGAATAATATTTGTGAGGGTACCCCAGGAGAGTTCCAAATGTGTGTGGGTAGAATATATATCCCATGAGGTAAAATTGAAAAAAGTTGAAAACATTATTTTTTTGGACTTAGTCATTTTTCCGGCGTTTATCAGACTTTCAGATAGGGGAAATGTCAGTGAGCGTTCCGATTTCAGTTCCAGAGCGATTCATCCAATGAGTCCTTGATATTTAGTCGTTTTCAGCCAATTTTCTGCATTTTTGAAAATTTCACTTTTTTGTGAAATTATCCACTAATTGAGGGAATAATATGTGTGAGGGTACCCCAGGAGAGTTCCAAATGTGTGTGGGTAGAATATATATCCCATGGGGGTGAAATTGAAAAAAGTTGAAAATTATTTTTTTTTGGACTTAGTCATTTTTCCAGCGTTTATCAGACTTTCAGATAGGGGAAATGTCAGTGAGCATTCCGATTCCAGTTCCAGAGCGATTCGCCCAATGAGTCCTTGATATTTAGTCGTTTCCAGCAAATTTTCTGTATTTTTGAAAATTTAACTTTTTTGTGGAAATATCCACTAAGTGAGGGAATAATATGTGTGAAGGTACTTCAGGAGAGTTCCAAATGTGTGTGGGTAGAATATTTATCCCACGGGGGTAAAATTAAAAAAAGTCGAAAAAATTTTTTTTTTGGACTTAGTCATTTTTCCTGCATTTATCTGACTTTCAGATAGGGGAAATGTCAGTGAGCATTCCGATTTCAGTTCCAGAGCGATTCGCAAAATGAGTCCATGATATTTAGTCGTTTTCAGACAATATTTTGGATTTTTGAAAATTTCACTTTTTTGTAAAAATATCCACTAAATGAGGGAATAATATCTGTGAGGTTACCCCAGGAGAGTTCCAAATGTGTGTGGGTAGAATATATATCCCACGGGGGTAAAATTGAAAAAAGTTGAAAATTTTTTTTTTTTGAACTTAGTCATTTTTCCGGCGTTTATCAGAAATTTCAGATAGCGGAAATGTCAGTGAACGTTCCGAGTTCAGTTAAAGAGAGATTCATTCAATGAGTCCTTGATATTTTGTCGTTTTCAGGCAATTTTCTGAATTTTTGAAAATTTCTCTTTTTTGTGAAAATATCCACTAAATGAGGGTATAATATGTGTGAGGGTACCCCAGGAGAGTTCCAAATGTGTGTGGGTAGAATATATATCTCATGGGGGTAAAATTGAAAAAAGTTGAAAAAAATTTTTTTTTGAATTAGTCATTTTTCCGGAGTTTATCAGACTTTCAGATAGAGGAAATGTCAGTGAGCTTTCCGATTTCAGTTCCAGAGTTTTTCGCCCAATGAGTCCCTGATATTTAGTCGTTTTCAGCCAATATTTTGGATTTTTGAAAATTTCACTTTCTTGTGAAAATATCCACTAAATGAGGGAATAATATGTGTGACGGTACCCCAGGAGAGTTCGAAATGTGTGTGGGTAGAATATATATCCCACGCTGGTAAAATTGAAAAAAGTTGAAAAATTTTTTTTTTTTGGACTTAGTCATTTTTCCGGCGTTTATCAGACTTTCAGATAGGGCAAATGTCAGTGAGCGTTCCGATTTCAGTTCCAGAGCGATTCGCCCAATGAGTCCTTGATATTTAGTCGTTTTCAGCCAATTTTCTGCATTTTTGAAAATTTCACTTTTTTGTGAAAATATCCACTAATTGAGGGAATAATATGTGTGAGGGTACCCCAGGAGAGTTCCAAATGTGAGTGGGTAGAATATATATCCCACGGGGGTAAAATTGAAAAAAGTTGAAAAATTTTTTTTTGGAATTATTCATTTTTCCGGCGTTTATCAGAAATTTCAAATAGGGGAAATGTCAGTGAGCATTCCGATTTCAGTTCCAGAGCGATTCGCCCAATGATTCCTTGATATTTAGTCGCTTTCAGCCAATATTTTGGATTTTTGAAAATTTCACTTTTTTGTGAAAATATCCACTAACTGAGGGAATAATATGTGTGAGGCTACCCCAGGAGAGTTCCAAATGTGTGTGGGTAGAATATTTATCCCACGGGGGTAAAATTAAAAAAAGTTGAAAAAAATTTTTTTTTGGACTTAGTCATTTTTCCTGCATTTATCTGACTTTCAGATAGGGGAAATGTCAGTGAGCATTCCGATTTCAGTTCCAGAGCGATTCGCCCAATGAGTCCTTGATATTTAGTCGTTTTCAGCCAATTTTCTAGATTTTTGAAAATTTCACTTTTTTGTGAATATATCCACTAAATGAGGGAATAATATCTGTGAGGGTACCCCAGGAGAGTTCCAAATGTGTGTGGGTAGAATATATATCCCACGGGGGTAAAATTGAAAAAAGTTGAAAATTTTTTTTTTTTGGACATAGTCATTTTTCCGGCGTTTATCAGAAATTTCAGATAGGGGAAATGTCAGTGAGCGTTCCGAGTTCAGTTAAAGAGAGATTCATTCAATGAGTCCTTGATATTTCGTCGTTTTCAGCCAATTTTCTGCATTTTTGAAAATTTCACTTTTTTGTGAAAATATCCACTAAATGAGGGTATAATATGTGTGAGGGTACCCCAGGAGAGTTCCAAATGTGTGTGGGTAGAATATATATCCCATGGGCGTAAAATTGAAAAAAGTTGAAAAAATTTTTTTTTTGGACTTAGTCATTTTTCTGCCGTTATCAGACTTTCAGATAGGGGAAATGTCAGTGAGCGTTCCGATTTCAGTTCAAGAGCGATTCGCCCAATGAGTC
Organism: Phyllobates terribilis; assembly: GCF_046119375.1. Taxonomy (NCBI): domain Eukaryota; kingdom Metazoa; phylum Chordata; class Amphibia; order Anura; family Dendrobatidae; genus Phyllobates; species Phyllobates terribilis. Next base: position 6,843,778 of record NW_027362805.1, on the reverse strand, counting down.
CTTGATATTTAGTCGTTTTCAGCCAATTTTCTAGATTTTTGAAAATTTCACTTTTTTGTGAATATATCCACTAAATGAGGGAATAATATCTGTGAGGGTACCCCAGGAGAGTTCCAAATGTGTCTGGGTAGAATATATATCCCACGGGGGTAAAATTGAAAAAAGTTGAAAATTGTTTTTTTTCGGACTTAGTCATTTTTCCGGCGTTTATCAGAAATTTCAGATAGGGGAAATGTCAATGAGCGTTCCGAGTTCAGTTAAAGAGAGATTCATCCAATGAGTCCTTGATATTTCGTCGTTTTCAGGCAATTTACTGAATTTTTGAAAATTTCACTTTTTGTGAAAATATCATCTAAATGAGGGAATAATATGTGTGAGGGTACCCCAGGAGAGTTCCAAATGTGTGTGGGTAGAATATATATTCCACGGGGGTAAAATTGAAAAAAGTTGAAAAATTTTTTTTTTTGGACTTTGTCATTTTTCCTGCATTTATCAGAAATTTCAGATAGGGGAAATGTCAGTGAGCATTCCGATTTCAGTTCCAGAGTGATTCGCCCAATGAGTCCTTGATATTTAGTCGTTTTCAGCCAATTTTCTGCATTTTTGAATATTTCACTTTCTTGTGAAAATATCCACTAAATGAGGGAATAATATCTGTGAGGGTACGCCAGGAGAGTTCCAAATGTGTGTGGGTAGAATAAATATCCCACGGGGGTAAAATTGAAAAAAGTTGAAAATTTTTTTTTTTTGGACTGAGTCATTTTTCCCGCTTTTATCAGACTTTCAGATAGGGAAAATGTCAGTGAGCGTTCCGATTTCAGTTCCAGAGCGATTCGCCCAATGAGTCCTTGATATTTAGTCGTTTTCAGCCAATTTTCTAGATTTTTGAAAATTTCACTTTTTTGTGAATATATCCACTAAATGAGGGAATAATATCTGTGAGGGTACCCCAGGAGAGTTCCAAATGTGTCTGGGTAGAATATATATCCCACGGGGGTAAAATTGAAAAAAGTTGAAAATTGTTTTTTTTCGGACTTAGTCATTTTTCCGGCCTTTATCAGAAATTTCAGATAGGGGAAATGTCAGTGAGCGTTCCGAGTTCAGTTAAAGAGAGATTCATCCAATGAGTCCTTGATATTTCGTCGTTTTCAGGCAATTTACTGAATTTTTGAAAATTTCACTTTTTTGTGAAAATATCATCTAAATGAGGGAATAATATCTGTGAGGGTACTCCAGGAGAGTTCCAAATGTGTGTGGGTAGAATATATATTCCACGGGGGTAAAATTGAAAAAAGTTGAAAAATTTTTTTTTTTGGACTTTGTCATTTTTCCTGCATTTATCAGAAATTTCAGATAGGGGAAATGTCAGTGAGCGTTCCGATTTTAGTTCCAGAGTGATTCGCCCAATGAGTCCTTGATATTTAGTCGTTTTCAGCCAATTTTCTGCATTTTTGAAAATTTCACATTTTTGTGAAAATATCCACTAAATGAGGGAATAATATGTGTGAGGGTACCCCAGGAGAGTACCAAATTTGTGTCAGTAGAATATATATCCCACGGGGGTAAAATTGAAAAAATTTGAAATTTTTTTTTTTTTTTGGACTTAGTCATTTTTCCGGCGTTTATCAGACTTTCAGATAGGGAAAATGTCAGTGAGCGTTCCGATTTCAGTTCCAGAGCGATTCGCCCAATGAGTCCTTGATATTTAGTCGTTTTCAGCCAATTTTCTGTATTTTTGAAAATGTCACTTTTTTGTGAAAATATCCACTAAATGAGGGAATAATATGTGTGATTGTACCCCAGGAGAGTTCCAAATGTGAGTGGTAGAATATATATCCCACGGGGTAAAATTAAAAAAAGTTGAAAAATTTTTTTTTTTGGACTTAGTCATTTTTACGGTGTTTATCAGAAATTTCAGATAGGGGAAATGTCAGTGAGCGTTCCGATTTCAGTACCAGAGCGATTCATCCAATGAGTCCTTGATATTTAGTCGTTTTCAGCCAATTTTCTGCATTTTTGAAAATTTCACATTTTTGTGAAAATATCCACTAAATGAGGGAATAATATCTGTGAGGGTACCCCAGGAGAGTTCCAAATGTGTGTGGGTGGAATATATATCCCACGTGGGTAAAATTGAAAAAGGTTGAAGCATTTTATTTTTGGACTTAGTAATTTGTCCGACGTTTATCAGACTTTCAGATAAGGGAAATGTCAGTGAGCGTTCCGATTTCAGTTCCAGAGCGATTCAACCAATGAGTCCTTGATATTTAGTCGTCCTCAGCAAATTTTCTGGATTTTTCAAAATTTCACTTTTTTTGTGAAAATATCCACTAAGTGAGGGAATAATATGTGTGAGGGTACCCCAGGAGAGTTCCAAATGTGTTTGGGTAGAATATATATCCCACGCGGGTAAAATTGAAAAAAGTTGAAAAAAATTTTTTTTGGACTTAGTCATTTTTCCGCCATTTATCAGACTTTCAGATAGGGAAAATGTCAGTGAGCATTCCGATTTCAGTACCAGAGCGATTCATCCAATGAGTCCTTGATATTTAGTCGTTTTCAGCCAATTTTCTGCATTTTTGAAAATTTCACATTTTTGTGAAAATATCCACTAAATGAGGGAATAATATCTGTGAGGGTACCCCAGGAGAGTTCCAAATGTGTGTGGGTGGAATATATATCCCATGGGGGTAAAATTGAAAAAGTTGAAAAAAATTTTTTTTGGCCTTAGTCATTTTAGCAGACTTTCAGATAGGGCAAATGTCAGTGAGCATCCCGATTTCAGTTCCAGAGCGATTCGCCCAATGAGTCCTTGATATTTGGTCGTTTTCAGCAAATAATTTGGATTTTTGAAAATTTCACTTTTTTGTGAAAATATCCACTAAATGAGGGAATAATATGTGTGAGGGTACCCCAGGAGAGTTCCAAATGTGTGTGGGTAGAATATATATCCCATGGGGGTAAAATTGAAAAAGTTGAAAAAAATTTTTTTTGGCCTTAGTCATTTTATCAGACTTTCAGATAGGGCAAATGTCAGTGAGCATCCCGATTTCAGTTCCAGAGCGATTCGCCCAATGAGTCCTTGATATTTGGTCGTTTTCAGCAAATAATTTGGATTTTTGAAAATTTCACTTTTTTGTGAAAATATCCACTAAATGAGGGAATAATATGTGTGAGGGTACCCCAGGAGAGTTCCAAATGTGTGTGGGTAGAATTTATATCGCATGGGGGTAAAATTGAAAAAGTTGAAAAAAAATTTTTTTGGGACTTAGTCATTTTAACAGACTTTCAGATAGGGCAAATATCAGTGAGCATTCCGATTTCAGTTCCAGAGCGATTCACCCAATGAGTCCTTGATATTTAGTCGTTTTCAGCAAATTTTCTGGATTTTTCAAAATTTCGCTTTTTTTGTGAAAATATCCACTAAGTGAGGGAATAATATGTGTGAGGGTACCCCAGGAGAGTTCCAAATGTGTGTGGGTAGATTATATATCCCACGCGGGTAAAATTGAAAAAAGTTGAAAAATTTTTTTTTGGACTTAGTCATTTTTCCACCGTTTCTCCGACTTTCAGATAGGGAAAATGTCAGTGAGCATTCCGATTTCAGTTCCAGAGCGATTCACCCAATGAGGCCTTGATATTTAGTCGTTTTCAGCCAATTTTCTGGATTTTTGAAAATTTCACTTTTTTTGTGAAAATATCTACTAAATGAGGGAATAATATCTGTGAGGGTACCCCAGGAGAGTTTCAAATGTGTGTGGGTAGAATATATATCCCACGTGGGTAAAATTTAAAAAGGTTGAAACATTTTATTTTGTACTTAGTCATTTTTCCGGCGTTTATCAGACTTTCAGATAAGGGAAATGTCAGTGAGCGTTCCGATTTCAGTTCCAGAGCGATTCACCCAATGAGTCCTTGATATTTAGTCGTCTTCAGCAAATTTTCTGGATTTTTCAAAATTTCACTTTTTTTGTGAAAATATCCACTAAATGAGGGAATAATATGTGTGAGGGTACCCCAGGAGAGTTCTAAATGTGTGTGGGTAGAATATATATCCCACGGGGGTAAAATTGAAAAAAGTTTAAAAATTTTTTTTTTTTGGACTTAGTCATTCTTCCGGCGTTTGTCAAAAATTTCAGATAGATCAAATGTCAGTGAGTATTCCGATTTCAGTTCCAGAGTGATTCGCCCAATGAGGCCTTGATATTTAGTCGTTTTCAGCCAATTTTCTGGATTTTTGAAAATTTCACTTTTTTGTGAAAATATCCACTAAATGAGGGAAATAATATGTGTGAGGGTACCCCAGGAGAGTTCCAAATGTGTGTGGGTAGAATATGTATCCCACGAGGGTAAAATTGAAAAAAGGTGAAAAATTTTTTTTTGGACTTAGTCATTTTTCCGCCGTTTATCAGACTTTCAGATAGGGAAAATATCAGTGAGCATTCCGATTTCAGTTCCAGAGCGATTCACCCAATGTTGCCTTGATATTTAGTCGTTTTCAGCCAATTTTCTGGATTTTTGAAAATTTCACTTTTTTTGTGAAAATATCCACTAAATGAGGGAAATAATATGTGTGAGGGTACCCCAGGAGAGTTCCAAATGTGTGTGGGTAGAATATATATCCCACGTGGGTAAAATTGAAAAAAGTTGAAAAATTTTTTTTTCGGACTTAGTCATTTTTCCGCCGTTTATCAGACTTTCAGATAGGGAAAATGTCAGTGAGCATTCCGATTTCAATTCCAGAGCGATTCACCCAATGAGGCCTTGATATTTAGTCGTTTTCAGCCAATTTTCTGGATTTTTGAACATTTCACTTTTTTTGTGAAAATATCCACTAAATGAGGGAATAATATGTGTGAGGGTACCCCAGGAGAGTTCCAAATGTGTGTGGGTAGAATATATAACCCACGTGGGTAAAATTGAAAAAGGTTGAAACATTTTTTTTTTGGACTTAGTAATTTTTCCGGCGTTTATCAGACTTTCAGAAAAGGGAAATGTCAGTGAGCGTTCCGATTTCAGTTCCAGAGCGATTCACCCAATGAGTCCTTGATATTTAGTCGTTTTCAGCAAATTTTCTGGATTTTTGAAAATTTCACTTTTTTGTGAAAATATCCACTAAATGAGGGAATAATATGTGTGAGGGTACCCCAGGAGAGTTCCAAATGTGTGTGGGTAGAATATATATCCCGCGGGGGTAAAATTGAAAAAGGTTGAAACATTTTTTTTTTGGACTTAGTAATTTTTCCGGCGTTTATCAGACTTTCAGATAAGGGAAATGTCAGTGAGCGTTCCGATTTCAGTTCCAGAGCGATTCACCCAATGAGTCCTTGATATTTAGTCGTTTTCAGCAAATTTTCTGGATTTTTAAAAATTTCACTTTTTTTGTGAAAATATCCACTAAATGAGGGAATAATATCTGTGAGGGTACCCCAGGAGAGTTCCAAATGTGTGTGGGTAGAATATATATCCCACGTGGGTAAAATTGAAAAAGGTTGAAGCATTTTATTTTTGGACTTAGTAATTTGTCCGGCGTTTATCAGACTTTCAGATAAGGGAAATGTCAGTGAGCGTTCCGATTTCAGTTCCAGAGCGATTCAACCAATGAGTCCTTGATATTTAGTCGTCTTCAGCAAATTTTCTGGATTTTTCAAAATTTCACTTTTTTTGTGAAAATATCCACTAAATGAGGGAATAATATGTGTGAGGGTACCCCAGGAGAGTTCCAAATGTGTGTGGGTAGAATATATAACCCACGTGGGTAAAATTTAAAAAGGTTGAAACATTTTTTTTTTGGACTTAGTCATTTTTCCGGCGTTTATCAGACTTTCAGATTGGGCAAATGTTAGTGAGCGTTCCGATTTCAGTTCCAGAGCGATTCGCCCAATGAGTCCTTGATATTTAGTCGTTTTCAGCCAATATTTTGTATTTTTGAAAATTTCACTTTTTTGTGAAAATATCCACTAAATGAGGGAATAATATGTGTGAGGGTACCCCAGGAGAGTTCTAAATGTGTGTGGGTAGAATATATATCCCACGGGAGTAAAATTGAAAAAATTTTTTTTTTGTACTTAGTCATTTTTCCGGTGTTTATCAGACTTTCAGATAGGGCAAATGTCAGTGAGTGTTCCAATTTCAGTTCCAGAGCGATTAGCCCAATGAGTTCTTGATATTTAGTCGTTTTCAGCGAATTTTCTGGATTTTTGAAAATTTCACTTTTTTGTGAAAATATCCACTAAATGAGGGAATAATATGTGTGAGGGTACCCCAGGAGAGTTCCAAATGTGTGTGGGTAGAATATATATCCCACGGGGGTAAAATTGAAAAAAGTTTAAAAAATTTTTTTTTTGGACTTAGTCATTTTTCCGGCGTTTGTCAAAAATTTCAGATAGGGCAAATATCAGTGAGCATTCCGATTTCAGTTCCAGAGCGATTCACCTAATGAGTCCTTGATATTTAGTCGTTTTCAGCAAATTTTCTGGATTTTTCAAAATTTCACTTTTTTTGTGAAAATATCCTCTAAGTGAGGGAATAATATGTGTGAGGGTACCCCAGGAGAGTTCCAAATGTGTGTGGGTAGAATATATATCCCACGTGGGTAAAATTGAAAAAAGTTGAAAAAAATTTTTTTTGGACTTAGTCATTTTTCCGCCGTTTATCAGACTTTCAGATAGGGAAAATGTCAGTGAGCATTCCGATTTCAATTCCAGAGCGATTCACCCAATGAGGCCTTGATATTTAGTCGTTTTCAGCCAATTTTCTGGATTTTTGAAAATTTCACTTTTTTTGTGAAAATATCCACTAAATGAGGGAATAATATCTGTGAGGGTACCCCAGGAGAGTTCCAAATGTGTGTGGGTAGAACATATATCCCACGTGGGTAAAATTGAAAAAGGTTGAAACATTTTTTTTTTGGACTTAGTAATTTTTCCGGCGTTTATCAGACTTTCAGATAAAGGAAATGTCAGTGAGCGTTCCGATTTCAGTTCCAGAGGGATTCACCCAATGAGGCCTTGATATTTAGTCGTTTTCAGCCAATTTTCTGGATTTTTGAAAATTTCACTTTTTTTGTGAAAATATCCACTACATGAGGGAAAAATATCTGTGAGGGTACCCCAGGAGAGTTCCAAATGTGTGTGGGTAGAATATATATCCCACGCGGGTAAAATTGAAAAAAGTTGAAAAATTTTTTTTTGGACTTAGTCATTTTTCCGCCGTTTATCAGACTTTCAGATAGGGAAAATGTCAGTGAGCATTCCGATTTCAGTTCCAGAGCGATTCACCCAAAGAGGCCTTGATATTTAGTCGTTTTCAGCAAATTTTCTGGATTTTTCAAAATTTCACTTTTTTTGTGAAAATATCCTCTAAGTGAGGGAATAATATGTGTGAGGGTACCCCAGGAGAGTTCCAAATGTGTGTGGGTAGAATATATATCCCACGTGGGTAAAATTGAAAAAAGTTGAAAAAAATTTTTTTTGGACTTAGTCATTTTTCCGCCGTTTATCAGACTTTCAGATAGGGAAAATGTCAGTGAGCATTCCGATTTCAATTCCAGAGCGATTCACCCAATGAGGCCTTGATATTTAGTCGTTTTCAGCCAATTTTCTGGATTTTTGAAAATTTCACTTTTTTTGTGAAAATATCCACTAAATGAGGGAATAATATCTGTGAGGGTACCCCAGGAGAGTTCCAAATGTGTGTGGGTAGAACATATATCCCACGTGGGTAAAATTGAAAAAGGTTGAAACATTTTTTTTTTGGACTTAGTAATTTTTCCGGCGTTTATCAGACTTTCAGATAAAGGAAATGTCAGTGAGCGTTCCGATTTCAGTTCCAGAGGGATTCACCCAATGAGGCCTTGATATTTAGTCGTTTTCAGCCAATTTTCTGGATTTTTGAAAATTTCACTTTTTTTGTGAAAATATCCACTACATGAGGGAAAAATATCTGTGAGGGTACCCCAGGAGAGTTCCAAATGTGTGTGGGTAGAATATATATCCCACGCGGGTAAAATTGAAAAAAGTTGAAAAATTTTTTTTTGGACTTAGTCATTTTTCCGCCGTTTATCAGACTTTCAGATAGGGAAAATGTCAGTGAGCATTCCGATTTCAGTTCCAGAGCGATTCACCCAAAGAGGCCTTGATATTTAGTCGTTTTCAGCAAATTTTCTGGATTTTTCAAAATTTCACTTTTTTGTGAAAATATCCACTAAATGAGGGAAGTAATATGTGTGAGGGCACCCCAGGAGAGTTCCAAATGTGTGTGGGTAGAATATATATCCCTTGCGGGTAAAATTGAAAAAAGTTGAAAAAAATTTTTTTGGACTTAGTCATTTTTCCGCCGTTTATCAGACTTTCAGATAGGGAAAATGTCAGTGAGCATTCCGATTTCAATTCCAGAGCGATTCACCCAATGAGGCCTTGATATTTAGTCGTTTTCAGCCAATTTTCTGGATTTTTGAACATTTCACTTTTTTTGTGAAAATATCCACTAAATGAGGGAATAATATGTGTGAGGGTAGCCCAGGAGAGTTCCAAATGTGTGTGGGTAGAATATATATCCCACGCGGGTAAAATTGAAAAAAGTTGAAAATTTTTTTTTTGGACTTAGTCATTTTTCCGCCGTTTATCAGACTTTCAGATAGGGAAAATGTCAGTGAGAATTCCGATTTCAGTTCCAGAGTGATTCACCCAATGAGGCCTTGATATTTAGTCGTTTTCAGCCAATTTTCTAGATTTTTGAACATTTCACTTTTTTTGTGAAAATATCCACTAAATGAGGGAATAATATGTGTGAGGGTACCCCAGGAGAGTTCCAAATGTGTGTGGGTAGAATATATATCCCACGCGGGTAAAATTGAAAAAAGGTGAAAAAATTTTTTTTGGACTTAGTCATTTTTCCGCCGTTTATCAGACTTTCAGATAGGGAAAATGTCAGTGAGCATTCCGATTTCAGTTCCAGAGCGATTCACCCAAAGAGGCCTTGATATTTAGTCGTTTTCATCCAATTTTCTGGATTTTTGAAAATTTCACTTTTTTTGTGAAAATATCCACTAAATGAGGGAATAATATGTGTGAGGGTACCCCAGGAGAGTTCCAATTGTGTGTGGGTAGAATCTCTATCGCACGGGGGTAAAATTGAAAAAAGTTGAAAAAATTATTTTTTTTGGACTTAGTCATTTTTCCGGCGTTTATCAGACTGTCAGATAGGGGAAATGACAGTGAGCATTAAATTTCAGTTCCAGAGCGATTCGTCCAATGAGTCCTTGATTTTTCGTAGTTTTCAGCCAATTTCTGCATTTTTGAAAATTTCACTTTTTTGTGAAAATATCCACTAAATGAGGGAATAATATGTGTGAGGGTACCCCAGGAGAGTTCCAAATGTGTGTGGGTAGAATATATATCCCACGGGGTAAAATTGAAAAAAGTTGAAAAAATTATTTTTTTGGACTTAGTCATTTTTCCGACGTTTGTCAAAAATTTCAGATAGGGGAAATGTCAGTGAGCGTTCCGATTTCAGTTCCAGAGCTATTCACCCAATGAGTTCTTGATATTTAGTCGTTTTCAGCAAATTTTCTGGATTTTTGAACATTTCACTTTTTTTGTGAAAATATCCACTAAATGAGGGAATAATATGTGTGAGGGTAGCCCAGGAGAGTTCCAAATGTGTGTGGGTAGAATATATATCCCACGCAGGTAAAATTGAAAAAAGTTGAAAAATTTTTTTTTGGACTTAGTCATTTTTCCGCCGTTTATCAGACTTTCAGATAGGGAAAATGTCAGTGAGCATTCCAATTTCAGTTCCAGAGTGATTCACCCAATGAGGCCTTGATATTTAGTCGTTTTCAGCCAATTTTCTAGATTTTTGAACATTTCACTTTTTTTGTGAAAATATCCACTAAATGAGGGAATAATATGTGTGAGGGTACCCCAGGAGAGTTCCAAATGTGTGTGGGTAGAATATATATCCCACGCGGGTAAAATTGAAAAAAGGTGAAAAAATTTTTTTGGGACTTAGTCATTTTTCCGCCATTTATCAGACTTTCAGATAGGGAAAATGTCAGTGAGCATTCCGATTTCAGTTCCAGAGCAATTCACCCAAAGAGGCCTTGATATTTAGTCGTTTTCATCCAATTTTCTGGATTTTTGAAAATTTCACTTTTTTTGTGAAAATATCCACTAAATGAGGGAATAATATGTGTGAGGGTACCCCAGGAGAGTTCCAATTGTGTGTGGGTAGAATCTCTATCGCACGGGGGTAAAATTGAAAAAAGTTGAAAAAATTATTTTTTTTGGACTTAGTCATTTTTCCGGCGTTTATCAGACTGTCAGATAGGGGAAATGACAGTGAGCATTAAATTTCAGTTCCAGAGCGATTCGTCCAATGAGTCCTTGATTTTTCGTCGTTTTCAGACAATTTCTGGATTTTTGAAAATTTCACTTTTTTGTGAAAATATCCACTAAATGAGGGAATAATATGTGTGAGGGTACCCCAGGAGAGTTCCAAATGTGTGTGGGTAGAATATATATCCCACGGGGTAAAATTGAAAAAAGTTGAAAAAATTATTTTTTTGGACTTAGTCATTTTTCCGATGTTTGTCAAAAATTTCAGATAGGGGAAATGTCAGTGAGCGTTCCGATTTTAGTTCCAGAGCTATTCACCCAATGAGTCCTTGATATTTAGTCGTTTTCAGCAAATTTTCTGGATTTTTGAAAATTTCACTTTTTTGTGAAAATATCCACTAAATGAGGGAATAATATGTGTGAGGGTACCCCAGGAGAGTTCCAAATGTGTGTGGGTAGAATATATATCCCACGGGGGTAAAATTGAAAAAAGTTGAAAACTTTTTTTTTTTGGACTTAGTCATTTTTACGGCGTTTATCAGAAATTTCAGATTGGGGAAATGTCAGTGAGTGTTCCGATTTCAGTTCCAGAGCGAATCGCCCAATGAGTTCTTGATACTTAGTCGTTTTCAGCCAATTTCTGGATTTTTAAAAATTTCACTTTTTTTGTGAAAATATCCACTAAATGAGGGAATAATATGTGTGAGGGTACCCCAGGAGAGTTCCAAATGTGTGTGGGTAGAATATATATCCGACGCGGGTAAAATTGAAAAAAGTTGAAAAATTTTTTTTTGGACTTAGTCATTTTTCCGTCGTTTATCAGACTGTCAGACAGGGGAAATGACAGTGAGCATTAAATTTCAGTTCCAGAGCGATTCGCCCAATGAGTCCTTGATATTTGGTCGTTTTCAGCCAATTTTCTGGATTTTTGAAAATTTCACTTTTTTGTGAAAATATCCACGAATTGAGGGAATAATATGTGTGAGGGTACCCCAGGAGAGTTCCAAATGTGTGTGGGTAGAATATATATCCCACGGGGGTTAAATTGAAAAAAGTTGAAAAAATTTTTTTTGGACTTAGTCATTTTTCCGGCGTTTATCAGACTGTCAGATAGGGGAAATGACAGTGAGCATTACATTTCAGTTCCAGAGCGATTCGCCCAATGAGTCCTTGTTATTTAGTCGTTTTCAGCCAATTTTCTGGATTTTTGAAAATGTCACTTTTTTTGTGAAAATATCCACGAAATGAGGGAATAATATGTGTGAGGGTACCCCAGGAGAGTTCCAAATGTGTGTGGGTAGAATACATATCCCACGGGGGTAAAATTGAAAAAAGTTGAAAAATTTTTTTTTGGACTTAGTCATTTTTCCGGCGTTTATCAGACTTTCAGATAGGGGAAATCTCAGTGAGCGTTCCGATTTCAGTTCCAGAGTGGTTCTCCCAATGAGTCCTTGACATTTAGTCGTTTTCAGCCAATTTTCTGAATTTTTGAAAATTTCACTTTTTTGTGAAAATATCCACTAAATGAGCGAATAATATGTGTGAGGGTACCCCAGGAGAGTTCCAAATGTGTGTGGGTAGAATATATATCCCAGGGGGGTTAACCCCTTACTTACCGGGGACGTATTAGTACGCATATCTGCGTACCGCCGGTTCAGTGAGGGCTCCGGCGCTGAGCCCTCACTGAACTGAGCACATGTCAGCTGATTCTTACAGCTGACATGTGCCCGCAACAGCCGCGGGTGGAATCGCGATCCACCCGCGGCTGTTAACCAGTTAAATGCTGCTGTCAATCTCCGACAGCAACATTTAACGCGCGCTTCCGGGTAGCGCGTCATAAGCCCCGCCCACCGGCGACCCCGTCACGTGATCGCGGGTCGCCGATGGGCGTGAATGACAACCCAGGGTCTGCAGCAGACGCTTGTGGTTGTCATGATCTTGTCGCTATGAGCGCCACCTAGTGGTCGGCGCTCATAGCACAGGACCATTTCTGCTGCATGCAGGGGATCTGCTGGTCCCCTGTATGTAGCAGAGGCGATCGGACAGTTGCTGCTTCTAGTCTCCTATGGAGACTATAGAAGCATGCAAAAAGTAAAAAAAAAAAGTTTTTAAAAATATAAAAAAAAATAAAAAAATATAAAAGTTTAAATCACCCCCCTTTCGCCCCATTCAAAATAAAATATATAAAAAAAACCCCACATACACATATTTGGTATCGCCGCGTTCAGAATCGCCCGATCTATCAAAATAAAAAAAGAATTATTCTGATCGGTAAACGGCGTAGCGAGAAAAAAATTCTAAACGCCAGAATTACGTTTTTTGGTCGCCGCAATATTGCAATAAAATGCAATAACGGGCGATCAAAACATCGGATCCACCCCAAATGTTATCAATAAAAACGTCAGCCTGGCACGCAAAAAATAAGCCATCAACCAGCCCCAGATCACGAAAAATGGAGACGCTACGGGTCTTAGAAAATGGCGCTATTTTTTTATTTATTTTTTTACCAAATTTTGGAATTTTTTTTCACCACTTAAATATAAAAGAACCTATACATGTTTGGTGTCTTTGAACTCGGAATGACCTGTAGAATAAGAAGGGCAGGTCAGTTTAAGCATTCAGTGAACATGGTAAAAAAAATAAATAAAAAACAACTGGGGTATTGCACTTTTTTTGCAATTTTACCGCACTTGAAATTTTTTTCCTGTTTTCCCGTACAGGATATGATAAAACTAGTAATGGCGTTGAAAAGTACAACTCGTCCCGCAAAAAATAAGCCCTCACATGGCCATATTGACCAAAAAATAAAAACGCTATGGCTCTGGGAACAAGGGGAGCAAAAACGAAAATGCAAAAACGAAAAATGCTCCGGGGCTTAAGGGGTTAAATTGAAAAAAGTTGAAAAAAATTTTTTTTTGGACTTAGTCATTTTTCCGACGTTTATCAGACTTTCAGATAGGGGAAATGTCAGTGAGCGTTCCGATTTCAGTTCCAGAGTGATTCTCCCAATGAGTCCTTGTTATTTAGTCGTTTTCAGCCAATTTTCTGGATTTTTGAAAATTTCACTTTTTTGTGAAAATATCCACTAAATGAGAGAATAATATGTGTGAGGGTACCCCAGGAGAGTTCCAAATGTGTGTGGATAGAATATATATCCCACGTGGGTAAAATTGAAAAAAGATGAAAACATTTTTATTTTGGACTTAGTGATTTTTCCAGCGTTTATCACACTTTCAGACAGGGGAAATGTCAGTGAGCGTTCTGATTTCATTTCCAGAGTGATTCGCCCAATGAGTCCTTGTTATTTAGTCGTTTTCAGCCAATTTTCTGGATTTTTGAAAATTTCACTTTTTTGTGAAAATATCCACTAAATGAGGGAATAATATGTGTGAGGGTACCCCAGGAGAGTTCCAAATGTGTGTGGGTACAATATATATCCCACGGGGGTAAAATTGAAAAAAGTTGAAAAATTTTTTTTTTGTACTGTCATTTTTCCGTTGTTTATCAGACTTTCAGATAGAGGAAATGTCAGTGAGCGTTGCGATTTCAGTTCCAGATCGATTCGCCCAATGAGTCCTTGTTATTTAGTCGTTTTCAGCCAATTTTCTGGATTTTTGAAAATTTCACTTTTTTGTGAAAATATCCAGTAAATGAGGGAATAATATGTGTGAGGGTACCCCAGGAGAGTTCCAAATGTGTGTGGGTAGAATATATATCCCATGGGGGTAAAATTGAAAAAAGTTGAAACAATTTTTTTTTTTGGACTTAGTGATTTTTCCGGCGTTTATTAGACTTTCAGAAAGGGGAAATGTCAATGAGCGTTTCGATTTCAGTTCCAGAGTGATTCGCCCAATGAGTCCTTGTTATTTAGTCGTTTTCAGCCAATTTTCTGCATTTTTGAAAATTTCACTTTTTTGTGAAAATATCCACTAAATGAGGGAATAATATGTGTGAGGGTACCCCAGGAGAGTTCCAAATGTGTGTGGGTAGAATATATATCCCACGGGGGTAAAATTGAAAAAAGTTGAAAACATTTTTTTTTTGACATAGTCATTTTTCTGACGTTTATCAGACTTTCAGATAGGGGAAATGTCAGTGAGCATGGCGATTTCAGTTCCAGAGCGATTCGCCCAATGAGTCGTTGTTATTTAGTCGTTTTCAGCCAATTTTCTGGATTTTTGAAAATTTCACTTTTTTGTGAAAATATCCACGAAATGAGGGAATAATATGTGTGAGGGTACCCCAGGAGAGTTCCAAATGTGTGTGGGTAGACTATATATCCCACTGGGGTAAAATTGAAAAAAGTTGAAAAATTTTTTTTTTGTACTGTCATTTTTCCGTTGTTTATCAGACTTTCAGGTAAAGGAAATGTCAGTGAGCGTTGCGATTTCAGTTCCAGATCGATTCGCCCAATGAGTCCTTGTTATTTACTCGTTTTCAGCCAATTTTCTGGATTTTTGAAACTTTAACTTTTTTGTGAAAATATCCACTAAATGAGGGAATAATATGTGTGAGGGTACCCCAGGAGAGTTCCAAATGTGTTTGGGTAGAATTTATATCCCACGGGGGTAAAATTAAAAGAAGTTGAAACAATTTTTTTTTTGGACTTAGTCATTTTTCCGGCGTTTATTAGACTTTCAGAAAGGGGAAATGTCAGTGAGCGTTCTGATTTCAGTTCCAGAGCGATTCGCCCAATGAGTCCTTGTTATTTAGTAGTTTTCAGCCAATTTTCTGGATTTTTGAAAATTTAACTTTTTTGTGAAATATCCACTAAATGAGGGAATATTATGTGTGAGGGTACCCCAGGAGAGTTCCAAATGTGTGTGGGTAGAATATACATCCCACGGGGGTAAAATTGAAAAAAGTTGAAAACATTTTTTTTTTGGACTTAGTCATTTTTCTGGCGTTTATCAGACATTCAGATAGGGGAAATGTCAGTGAGCGTTCCGATTTCAGTTCCAGAGCAATTCGCCCAATGAGTCCTTGTTATTGAGTCGTTTTCAGCCAATTTTCTGGATTTTTGAAAACGTCACTTTTTTGTGAAAATATCCCCTAAATGAGGGAATAATATGTGTGAGGGTACCCCAGGAGAGTTCCAAATGTGTGTGGGTAGAATTTATATCCCACGGGGGTAAAATTGAAAAAAGTTGAAACTATTTTTTTTTTGGACTTAGTCATTTTTCCGGCGTTTGTCAAAAATTTCAGATAGGGCAAATATCAGTGAGCATTCCGATTTCAGTTCCAGAGCGATTCACCCAATGAGTCCTTGATATTTAGTCGTTTTCAGCAAATTTTCTGGATTTTTCAAAATTTCACTTTTTTTGTGAAAATATCCTCTAAGTGAGGGAATAATATGTGTGAGGGTACCCCAGGAGAGTTCCAAATGTGTGTGGGTAGAATATATATCCCACGTGGGTAAAATTGAAAAAGGTTGAAACATTTTTTTTTTGGACTTAGTAATTTTTCCGTCGTTTATCAGACTTTCAGATAAAGGAAATGTCAGTGAGCGTTCCGATTTCAGTTCCAGAGCGATTAACCCAATGAGGCCTTGATATTTAGTCGTTTTCAGCCAATTTTCTGGATTTTTGAAAATTTCACTTTTTTTGTGAAAATATCCACTACATGAGGGAATAATATCTGTGAGGGTACCTCAGGAGAGTTCCAAATGTGTGTGGGTAGAATATATATCCCACGTGGGTAAAATTGAAAAAAGTTGAAAAATATTTTTTTTTTTGGGACTGTCATTTTTCCGGCGTTTAGCAGACTTTCAGATAGGGCAAATGTCAGTGAGCGTTCCGATTTCAGTTCCAGAGTGATTCGCCCAATGAGTCCATGATATTTAGTCGTTTTCAGCCAATATATTGGATTTTTGAAACTTTCACTTTTTTGTGAAAATATCCACTAAATGAGGGAATAATATGTGTGAGGGTACCCCAGGAGAGTTCTAAATGTGTGTGGGTAGAATATATATCCCACGGGGGTAAAATTGAAAAAAGTTGAAAAATTTTTTTTTTTGGACTTAGTCATTTTTCCGGCATTTGTCAAAAATTTCAGATAGGGGAAATGTCAGTGAGTGTTCCGATTTCAGTTCCAGAGCAATTCACCCAATGAGTCCTTGATATTTAGTCATTTTCAGCAAATTTTCTGGATTTTTGAAAATTTCACTTTTTTGTGAAAATATCCACTAAATGAGGGAATAATATGTGTGAGGGTACCCCAGGAGAGTTCCAAATGTGTGTGGGTAGAATATATATCCCACGTGGGTAAAATTGAAAAAGGTTGAAACATTTTTTTTTTGGACTTAGTCATTTTTCCTGCGTTTATCAGACTTTCAGATAGGGGAAATGTCAGTGAGCGTTCCGATTTCAGTTCCAGAGGGATTCACCCAATGAGTCCTTGATATTTAGTCGTTTTCAGCAAATTTTCTGGATTTTTCAAAATTTCACTTTTTTTGCGAAAATATCCACTAAGTGAGGGAATAATATGTGTGAGGGTACCCAGGAGATTTCCAAATGTGTGTAGGTAGAATATATATCCCACGCGGGTAAAATTGAAAAAAGTTGAAAAATTTTTTTTTGGACTTAGCCATTTTTCCGCCGTTTATCAGACTTTCAGATAGGGAAAATGTCAGTGAGCATTCCGATTTCAGTTCCAGAGCGATTCACCCAATGAGGCCTTGATATTTAGTCGTTTTCAGCAAATTTTCTGGATTTTTCAAAATTTCACTTTTTTGGGAAAATATCCACTAAATGAGGGAATAATATGTGTGAGGGTACCCCAGGAGAATTCCAAATGTGTGTGGGTAGAATATATAACCCACGTGGGTAAAATTGAAAAAGGTTGAAACATTTTTTTTTGGACTTAGTCATTTTTCCGGCGTTTATCAGACTTTCAGATAGGGCAAATGTCAGTGAGCGTTCCGATTTCAGTTCCAGAGCGATTCGCCCAATGAGTCCTTGATATTTCGTCGTTTTCAGCCAATTTCTGGATTTTTGAAAATTTCACTTTTTTGTGAAAATATCCACTAAATGAGGGAATAATATGTGTGAGGGTACCCCAGGAGAGTTCCAAATGTGTGTGGGTAGAATATATATCCGACGCGGGTAAAATTGAAAAAAGTTGAAAAATTTTTTTTTGGACTTAGTCATTTTTCCGGCGTTTATCAGACTGTCAGATAGGGGAAATGACAGTGAGCATTAAATTTCAGTTCCAGAGCGATGCGCCCAATGAGTCCTTGTTATTTAGTCGTTTTCAGCCAATTTTCTGGATTTTTGAAAATTTTACTTTTTTGTGAAAATATCCACGAAATGAGGGAATAATATGTGTGAGGGTACCCCAGGAGAGTTCCAAATGTGTGTGGGTAGAATATATATCCCACGGGGGTAAAATTGAAAAAAGTTGAAACTATTTTTTTTTTGGACTTAGTCATTTTTCCGGCGTTTATTATACTTTCAGATAGGGGAAATGTCAGTGAGTATTCCGATTTCAGTTCCAGAGCGATTCGCCCAATGAGTCCTTGTTATTTAGTCGTTTTCAGCCAATTTTCTGGATTTTTGAAAATTTCACTTTTTTGTGAAAATATCCACTAAATGAGGGAATAATATGTGTGAGGGTACCCCAGGAGAGTTCCAAATGTGTGTGGGTAGAATATATATCCGACGCGGGTAAAATTGAAAAAAGTTGAAAAATTTTTTTTTGGACTTAGTCATTTTTCCGGCGTTTATCAGACTGTCAGATAGG
Organism: Phyllobates terribilis; assembly: GCF_046119375.1. Classification (NCBI taxonomy): domain Eukaryota; kingdom Metazoa; phylum Chordata; class Amphibia; order Anura; family Dendrobatidae; genus Phyllobates; species Phyllobates terribilis. The sequence continues at coordinate 6,825,698 of NW_027362805.1, read as the reverse complement.
GAAAATGTCAGTGAGCATTCCGATTTCAGTTCCAGAGTGATTCACCCAATGAGGCCTTGATATTTAGTCGTTTTCAGCCAATTTTCTAGATTTTTGAACATTTCACTTTTTTTGTGAAAATATCCACTAAATGAGGGAATAATATGTGTGAGGGTACCCCAGGAGAGTTCCAAATGTGTGTGGGTAGAATATATATCCCACGCGGGTAAAATTGAAAAAAGGTGAAAAAATTTTTTTTGGACTTAGTCATTTTTCCGCCGTTTATCAGACTTTCAGATAGGGAAAATGTCAGTGAGCATTCCGATTTCAGTTCCAGAGCGATTCACCCAAAGAGGCCTTGATATTTACTCGTTTTCATCCAATTTTCTGGATTTTTGAAAATTTCACTTTTTTTGTGAAAATATCCACTAAATGAGGGAATAATATGTGTGAGGGTACCCCAGGAGAGTTCCAATTGTGTGTGGGTAGAATCTCTATCGCACGGTGGTAAAATTGAAAAAAGTTGAAAAAATTATTTTTTTTGGACTTAGTCATTTTTCCGGCGTTTATCAGACTGTCAGATAGGGGAAATGACAGTGAGCATTAAATTTCAGTTCCAGAGCGATTCGTCCAATGAGTCCTTGATTTTTCGTCGTTTTCAGCCAATTTCTGGATTTTTGAAAATTTCACTTTTTTGTGAAAATATCCACTAAATGAGGGAATAATATGTGTGAGGGTACCCCAGGAGAATTCCAAATGTGTGTGGGTAGAATATATATCCCACGGGGTAAAATTGAAAAAAGTTGAAAAAATTATTTTTTTGGACTTAGTCATTTTTCCGACGTTTGTCAAAAATTTCAGATAGGGGAAATGTCAGTGAGCGTTCCGATTTCAGTTCCAGAGCTATTCACCCAATGAGTCCTTGATATTTAGTCGTTTTCAGCAAATTTTCTGGATTTTTGAAAATTTCACTTTTTTGTGAAAATATCCACTAAATGAGGGAATAATATGTGTGAGGGTACCCCAGGAGAGTTCCAAATGTGTGTGGGTAGAATATATATCCCACGTGGGTAAAATTGAAAAATGTTGAAACATTTTTTTTTTGGACTTAGTCATTTTTCCGCCGTTTATCAGACTTTCAGATAGGGAAAATGTCAGTGAGCATTCCGATTTCAGTTCCAGAGCGATTCACCCAATGAGGCCTTGATATTTAGTCGTTTTCAGCCAATTTTCTGGATTTTTAAAAATTTCACTTTTTTGTGAAAATATCCACTAAATGAGGGAATAATATGTGTGAGGGTACCCCAGGAGAGTTCCAAATGTGTGTGGGTAGAATATATATCCCACGGGGGTAAAATTGAAAAAAGTTGAAAACTTTTTTTTTTTGGACTTAGTCATTTTTACGGCGTTTATCAGAAATTTCAGATTGGGGAAATGTCAGTGAGTGTTCCGATTTCAGTTCCAGAGCGATTCGCCCAATGAGTTCTTGATACTTAGTCGTTTTCAGCCAATTTCTGGATTTTTGAAAATTTCACTTTTTTGTGAAAATATCCACGAAATGAGGGAATAATATGTGTGAGGGTACCCCAGGAGAGTTCCAAATGTGTGTGGGTAGAATATATATCCCACGTGGGTAAAATTGAAAAAAGTTGAAACTATTTTTTTTTTTGGACTTAGTCATTTTTCCGGCGTTTATTATACTTTCAGATAAGGGAAATGTCAGTGAGTATTCCGATTTCAGTTCCAGAGCGATTCGCCCAATGAGTCCTTGTTATTTAGTCGTTTTCAGCCAATTTTCTGGATTTTTGAAAATTTCACTTTTTTGTGAAAATATCCACTAAATGAGGGAATAATATGTGTGAGGGTACCCCAGGAGAGTTCCAAATGTGTGTGAGTAGAATATATATCCCACGCGGGTAAAATTGAAAAAAGTTGAAAAATTTTTTTTTGGACTTAGTCATTTTTCCGCCGTTTATCAGACTTTCAGATAGGGAAAATGCCAGTGAGCATTCCGATTTCAGTTCCAGAGCGATTCACCCAAAGAGGCCTTGATATTTAGTCGTTTTCAGCAAATTTTCTGGATTTTTGAAAATTTCACTTTTTTGTGAAAATATCCACTAAATGAGGGAATAATATGTGTGAGGGTACCCCAGGAGAGTTCCAAATGTGTGTGAGTAGAATATATATCCCACGCGGGTAAAATTGAAAAAAGTTGAAAAATTTTTTTTTGGACTTAGTCATTTTTCCGCCGTTTATCAGACTTTCAGATAGGGAAAATGCCAGTGAGCATTCCGATTTCAGTTCCAGAGCGATTCACCCAAAGAGGCCTTGATATTTAGTCGTTTTCAGCAAATTTTCTGGATTTTTCAAAATTTCACTTTTTTGTGAAAATATCCACTAAATGAGGGAAATAATATGTGTGAGAGCACCCCAGGAGAGTTCCAAATGTGTGTGGGTAGAATATATATCCCATGCGGGTAAAATTGAAAAAAGTTGAAAAAAATTTTTTTGGACTTAGTCATTTTTCCGCCGTTTATCAGACTTTCAGATAGGGAAAATGTCAGTGAGCATTCCGATTTCAATTCCAGAGCGATTCACCCAATGAGGCCTTGATATTTAGTCGTTTTCAGCCAATTTTCTGGATTTTTCAAAATTTCACTTTTTTGTGAAAATATCCACTAAATGAGGGAAATAATATGTGTGAGAGCACCCCAGGAGAGTTCCAAATGTGTGTGGGTAGAATATATATCCCACGCGGGTAAAATTGAAAAAAGTTGAAAAATTTTTTTTTGGACTTAGTCATTTTTCCGCCGTTTATCAGACTTTCAGATAGGGAAAATGTCAGTGAGCATTCCGATTTCAGTTCCAGAGTGATTCACCCAATGAGGCCTTGATATTTAGTCGTTTTCAGCCAATTTTCTAGATTTTTGAACATTTCACTTTTTTTGTGAAAATATCCACTAAATGAGGGAATAATATGTGTGAGGGTACCCCAGGAGAGTTCCAAATGTGTGTGGGTAGAATATATATCCCACGCGGGTAAAAATGAAAAAAGGTGAAAAATTTTTTTTTGGACTTAGTCATTTTTCCGTCGTTTATCAGACTGTCAGATAGGGGAAATGACAGTCAGCATTAAATTTCAGTTCCAGAGCGATTCGCCCAATGAGTCCTTGATATTTGGTCGTTTTCAGCCAATTTTCTGGATTTTTGAAAATTTCACTTTTTTGTGAAAATATCCACTAAATGAGAGAATAATATGTATGAGGGTACCCCAGGAGAGTTCCAAATGTGTGTGGGTAGAATATATATCCCATGTGGGTAAAATTAAAAAAAGATGAAAACATTTTTCTTTTGGACTTAGTCATTTTTCCGTCGTTTATCAGACTTTCAGATAGGGCAATTGTCAGTGAGCATTCCAATTTCAGTTCCAGAGCGATTCGCCCAATGAGTCTTTGATATTTAGTCGTTTTCAGCCAATTTTCAGAATTTTTGAAAATTTCACTTTTTTGTGAAAATATCCACTAAATGAGGGAATAATATGTGTGAGGTTACCCCTGGAGAGTTCCAAATGTGTGTGGGTAGAATATATATCCCACGGGGGTAAAATTGAAAAAAGTTGAAAAAATTTTTTTTTTGGACTTAGTCATTTTTCCGGCGTTTGTCAAAAATTTCAGATAGGGGAAATGTCAGTGAGTGTTCCAATTTCAGTTCCAGAGCGATTCACCCAATGAGTCCTTGATATTTAGTCGTTTTCAGCCAATTTTCTGGATTTTTGAAAATTTCACTTTTTTGTGAAAATATCCATTAAATGAGGGAATAATATGTGTGAGGGTACCCCAGGAGAGTTCCAAATGTGTGTGGGTAGAATATATATCCCACGCGGGTAAAATTGAAAAAAGTTGAAAATTTTTTTTTTGGACTGTCATTTTTCCGCCGTTTATCAGACTTTCAGATAGGGGAAATGACAGTGAGCATTAAATTTCAGTTCCAGAGCGATTCGTCCAATGAGTCCTTGATTTTTCGTCGTTTTCAGCCAATTTCTGGATTTTTGAAAATTTCCCTTTTTTGTGAAAATATCCACTAAATGAGGGAATAATATGTGTGAGGGTACCCCAGGAAAGTTCCAAATGTGTGTGGGTAGAATATATATCCCACGGGGTAAAATTGAAAAAAGTTGAAAAAATTATTTTTTTGGACTTAGTCATTTTTCCGACGTTTGTCAAAAATTTCAGATAGGGGAAATGTCAGTGAGCGTTCCGATTTCAGTTCCAGAGCTATTCACCCAATGAGTCCTTGATATATAGTCGTTTTCAGCAAATTTTCTGGATTTTTGAAAATTTCACTTTTTTGTGAAAATATCCACTAAATGAGGGAATAATATGTGTGAGGGTACCCCAGGAGAGTTCCAAATGTGTGTGGGTAGAATATATATCCCACGTGGGTAAAATTGAAAAATGTTGAAACATTTTTTTTTTGGACTTAGTCATTTTTCCGCCGTTTATCAGACTTTCAGATAGGGAAAATGTCAGTGAGCATTCCGATTTCAGTTCCACAGCGATTCACCCAATGAGGCCTTGATATTTAGTCGTTTTCAGCCAATTTTCTGGATTTTTAAAAATTTCACTTTTTTGTGAAAATATCCACTAAATGAGGGAATAATATGTGTGAGGGTACCCCAGGAGAGTTCCAAATGTGTGTGGGTAGAATATATATCCCACGGGGGTAAAATTGAAAAAAGTTGAAAACTTTTTTTTTTTGGACTTAGTCATTTTTACGGCGTTTATCAGAAATTTCAGATTGGGGAAATGTCAGTGAGTGTTCCGATTTCAGTTCCAGAGCGATTCGCCCAATGAGTTCTTGATACTTAGTCGTTTTCAGCCAATTTCTGGATTTTTAAAAATGTCACTTTTTTTGTGAAAATATCCACTAAATGAGGGAATAATATGTGTGAGGGTACCCCAGAAGAGTTCCAAATGTGTGTGGGTAGAATATATATCCGACGCGGGTAAAATTGAAAAAAGTTGAAAAATTTTTTTTTGGACTCAGTCATTTTTCCGTCGTTTATCAGACTGTCAGATAGGGGAAATGACAGTCAGCATTAAATTTCAGTTCCAGAGCGATTCGCCCAATGAGTCCTTGATATTTGGTCGTTTTCAGCCAATTTTCTGGATTTTTGAAAATTTCACTTTTTTGTGAAAATATCCACTAAATGGGGGAATAATATGTGTGAGGGTACCCCTGGAGAGTTCCAAATGTGTGTTGGTAGAATATATATCCCACGGGGGTAAAATTGAAAAAAGTTGAAAAAATTTTTTTTTTGGACTTAGTCATTTTTCCGTTGTTTATCAGACTTTCAGATAGGGGAAATGTCAGTGAGCGTTCTGATTTCAGTTCCAGAGCGATTCGCCCAATGAGTCCTTGTTATTTAGTAGTTTTCAGCCAATTTTCTGAATTTTTGAAAATTTCACTTTTTTTGTGAAAATATCCACTAAATGAGGGAATAATATGTGTGAGGGTACCCCAGGAGAGTTCCAAATGTGTGTGGGTAGAATATGTATCCCACGGGGGTAAAATTGAAAAAAGTTGAAACATTTTTTTTTTTGGACTTAGTCATTTTTCCGGCGTTTATCAGACTGTCAGATAGGGGAAATGACAGTGAGCATTACATTTCAGTTCCAGAGCGATTCGCCCAATGAGTCCTTGTTATTTAGTCGTTTTCAGCCAATTTTCTGGATTTTTGAAAATGTCACTTTTTTTGTGAAAATATCCACGAAATGAGGGAATAATATGTGTGAGGGTACCCCAGGAGAGTTCCAAATGTGTGTGGGTAGAATCTATATCCCACGGGGGTTAAATTGAAAAAAGTTGAAAAAATTTTTTTTTTGGACTTAGTCATTTTTCCGACGTTTATCAGACTTTCAGATAGGGGAAATGTCAGTGAGCGTTCCGATTTCAGTTCCAGAGTGATTCTCCCAATGAGTCCTTGATATTTAGTCGTTTTCAGCCAATTTTCTGGATTTTTGAAGATTTCACTTTTTTGTGAAAATATCCACTAAATGAGAGAATAATATGTGTGAGGGTACCCCAGGAGAGTTCCAAATGTGTGTGGATAGAATATATATCCCACGTGGGTAAAATTGAAAAAAAATGAAAACATTTTTCTTTTGGACTTAGTGATTTTTCCGGCGTTTATCAGACTTTCAGACAGGGGAAATGTCAGTGAGCGTTCTGATTTCATTTCCAGAGTGATTCGCCCAATGAGTCCTTGTTATTTAGTCGTTTTCAGCCAATTTTCTGCATTTTTGAAAATTTCACTTTTTTGTGAAAATATACACTAAATGAGGGAATAATATGTGTGAGGGTACCCCAGGAGAGTTCCAAATGTGTGTGGGTACGATGTATATCCCACAGGGGTAAAATTGAAAAAAGTTGAAAACATTTTTTTTTTGGACTTAGTCATTTTTCCGGCGTTTATCAGCCTTTCAGATAGGGGAAATGTCAGTGAGCATTCCGATTTCAGTTCCAGAGCGATTCGCCCAATGAGTCCTTGTTATTTAGTCGTTTTCAGCCAATTTTCTGGATTTTTGAAAATTTCACTTTTTTGTGAAAATATCCACTAAATGAGGGAATAATATGTGTGAGGGTACCCCAGGAGAGTTCCAAATGTGTGTGGGTAGAATATATATCCCATGGGGTTAAAATTGAAAAAAGTTGAAACAATTTTTTTTTTTGGACTTAGTGATTTTTCCGGCGTTTATTAGACTTTCAGAAAGGGGAAATGTCAGTGAGCGTTCTGATTTCAGTTCCAGAGTGATTCTCCCAATGAGTCCTTGATATTTAGTCGTTTTCAGCCAATTTTCTGGATTTTTGAAAATTTCACTTTTTTGTGAAAATATCCACTAAATGAGAGAATAATATGTGTGAGGGTACCCCAGGAGAGTTCCAAATGTGTGTGGATAGAATATATATCCCACGTGGGTAAAATTGAAAAAAGATGAAAACATTTTTCTTTTGGACTTAGTGATTTTTCCAGCGTTTATCACACTTTCAGACAGGGGAAATGTCAGTGAGCGTTCTGATTTCATTTCCAGAGTGATTCGCCCAATGAGTCCTTGTTATTTAGTCGTTTTCAGCCAATTTTCTCCATTTTTGAAAATTTCACTTTTTTGTGAAAATATCCACTAAATGAGGGAATAATATGTGTGAGGGTACCCCAGGAGAGTTCCAAATGTGTGTGGGTACAATATATATCCCACGGGGGTAAAATTGAAAAAAGTTGAAAACATTTTTTTTTTGGACTTAGTCATTTTTCCGGCTTTTATCAGCCTTTCAGATAGGGGAAATGTCAGTGAGCATTCCGATTTCAGTTCCAGAGCGATTCGCCCAATGAGTCCTTGTTATTTAGTCGTTTTCAGCCAATTTTCTGGATTTTTGAAAATTTCACTTTTTTGTGAAAATATCCAGTAAATGAGGGAATAATATGTGTGAGGGTACCCCAGGAGAGTTCCAAATGTGTGTGGGTAGAATATATATCCCATGGGGGTAAAATTGAAAAAAGTTGAAACAATTTTTTTTTTTGGACTTAGTGATTTTTCCGGCGTTTATTAGACTTTCAGAAAGGGGAAATGTCAATGAGCGTTTTGATTTCAGTTCCAGAGTGATTCGCCCAATGAGTCCTTGTTATTTAGTCGTTTTCAGCCAATTTTCTGGATTTTTGAAAATTTCACTTTTTTTGTGAAAATATCCACTAAATGAGGGAATAATATGTGTGAGGGTACCCCAGGAGAGTTCCAAATGTGTGTGGGTAGAATATATATCCCACGGGGGTAAAATTGAAAAAAGTTGAAAACATTTTTTTTTTGACATAGTCATTTTTCTGACGTTTATCAGACTTTCAGATAGGGGAAATGTCAGTGAGCATAGCGATTTCAGTTCCAGAGCGATTCGCCCAATGAGTCGTTGTTATTTAGTCGTTTTCAGCCAATTTTCTGGATTTTTGAAAATTTCACTTTTTTGTGAAAATATCCACGAAATGAGGGAATAATATGTGTGAGGGTACCCCAGGATAGTTCCAAATGTGTGTGGGTAGACTATATATCCCACTGGGGTAAAATTGAAAAAAGTTGAAAAATTTTTTTTTTGTACTGTCATTTTTCCATTGTTTATCAGACTTTCAGATAGAGGAAATGTCAGTGAGCGTTGCGATTTCAGTTCCAGATCGATTCGCCCAATGAGTCCTTGTTATTTAGTCGTTTTCAGCCAATTTTCTGCATTTTTGAAAATTTCACTTTTTTGTGAAAATATCCACTAAATGAGGGAATAATATGTGTGAGGGTACCCCAGGAGAGTTCCAAATGTGTGTGGGTAGAATATATATCCCACGGGGGTAAAATTGAAAAAAGTTGAAAACATTTTTTTTTTGACATAGTCATTTTTCTGACGTTTATCAGACTTTCAGATAGGGGAAATGTCAGTGAGCATGGCGATTTCAGTTCCAGAGCGATTCGCCCAATGAGTCCTTGTTATTTAGTCGTTTTCAGCCAATTTTCTGGATTTTTGAAAATTTCACTTTTTTGTGAAAATATCCACTAAATGAGGGAATAATATGTGTGAGGGTACCCCAGGAGAGTTCCAAATGTGTGTGGGTAGAATATATATCCCACGGGGGTAAAACTGAAAAAAGTTGAAAAATTTTTTTTTTGGGATTTTTTCCGGCGTTTATTAGACTTTTAGATAGGGCAAATGTCAGTGAGCGTTCCAATTTCAGTTCCAGAGCGATTCGCCCAATGTGTATTTGATATTTACTCGTTTTCAGCCAATTTTCTGGATTTTTGAAACTTTAACTTTTTTGTGAAAATATCCACTAAATGAGGGAATAATATGTGTGAGGGTACCCCAGGAGAGTTCCAAATGTGTGTGGGTAGAATATATATCCCACGGGGGTAAAATTGAAAAAAGTTGAAAACATTTTTTTTTTGACAGTCATTTTCTGACGTTTATCAGACTTTCAGATAGGGGAAATGTCAGTGATCATGGCGATTTCAGTTCCAGAGCGATTCGTCCAATGAGTCGATGTTATTTAGTCGTTTTCAGCCAATTTTCAGGATTTTTGAAACTTTCACTTTTTTGTGAAAATACCCACGAAATGAGGGAATAATATGTGTGAGGGTACCCCAGGAGAGTTCCAAATGTGTGTGGGTAGACTATATATCCCACTGGGGTAAAATTGAAAAAAGTTGAAAATTTTTTTTTTTTGTACTGTCATTTTTCCGTTGTTTATCAGACTTTCAGATAGAGGAAATGTCAGTGAGCGTTGCGATTTCAGTTCCAGATCGATTCGCCCAATGAGTCCTTGTTATTTAGTCGTTTTCAGCCAATTTTCTGGATTTTTGAAAATTTCACTTTTTTGTGAAAATATCCACTAATTGAGGGAATAATATGTGTGAGGGTACCCCAGGAGAGTTTCAAATGTGTGTGGGTAGAATATATATCCCACGGGGGTAAAATTGAAAAACGTTGAAAACATTTTTTTTTGGACTTAGTCATTTTTCTGACGTTTATCAGACTTTCAGATAGGGGAAATGTCAGTGAGCATTCCGATTTCAGTTCCAGAGCGATGCGCCCAATGAGTCCTTGATATTTAGTCGATTTCAGCCATTTTTCGGGATTTTTGAAAATTTCACTTTTTTGTGAAAATATCCACGAAATGAGGGAATAATATGTGTGAGGGTACCCCAGGAGAGTTGCAAATGTGTGTGGGTAGAATATATATCCCACGGGGGTAAAATTGAAAAACGTTGAAAACATTTTTTTTTTTGGACTTAGTCATTTTTCTGACGTTTATCAGACTTTCAGATAGGGGAAATGTCAGTGAGCATTCCGATTTCAGTTCCAGAGTTATTCTCCCAATGAGTCCTTGATATTTAGTCGTTTTCAGCCAATTTTCTGGATTTTTGAAAATTTCACTTTTTTTGTGAAAATATCCACTAAATGAGAGAATAATATGTGTGAGGGTACCCCAGGAGAGTTCCAAATGTGTGTGGATAGAATATATATCCCACGTGGGTAAAATTGAAAAAAGATGAAAACATTTTTCTTTTGGACTTAGTGATTTTTCCAGCGTTTATCACACTTTCAGATAGGGGAAATGTCAGTGAGCGTTCTGATTTCATTTCCAGAGTGATTCGCCCAATGAGTCCTTGTTATTTAGTCGTTTTCAGCCAATTTTCTCCATTTTTGAAAATTTCACTTTTTTGTGAAAATATCCACTAAATGAGGGAATAATATGTGTGAGGGTACCCCAGGAGAGTTCCAAATGTGTGTGGGTACAATATATATCCCACGGGGGTAAAATTGAAAAAAGTTGAAAACATTTTTTTTTTGGACTTAGTCATTTTTCCGGCGTTTATCAGCCTTTCAGATAGGGGAAATGTCAGTGAGCATTCCGATTTCAGTTCCAGAGCGATTCGCCCAATGAGTCCTTGTTATTTAGTCGTTTTCAGCCAATTTTCTGGATTTTTGAAAATTTCACTTTTTTGTGAAAATATCCAGTAAATGAGGGAATAATATGTGTGAGGGTACCCCAGGAGAGTTCCAAATGTGTGTGGGTAGAATATATATCCCATGGGGGTAAAATTGAAAAAAGTTGAAACAATTTTTTTTTTTGGACTTAGTGATTTTTCCGGCGTTTATTAGACTTTCAGAAAGGGGAAATGTCAATGAGCGTTTTGATTTCAGTTCCAGAGTGATTCGCCCAATGAGTCCTTGTTATTTAGTCGTTTTCAGCCAATTTTCTGGATTTTTGAAAATTTCACTTTTTTTGTGAAAATATCCACTAAATGAGGGAATAATATGTGTGAGGGTACCCCAGGAGAGTTCCAAATGTGTGTGGGTAGAATATATATCCCACGGGGGTAAAATTGAAAAAAGTTGAAAACATTTTTTTTTTGACATAGTCATTTTTCTGACGTTTATCAGACTTTCAGATAGGGGAAATGTCAGTGAGCATAGCGATTTCAGTTCCAGAGCGATTCGCCCAATGAGTCGTTGTTATTTAGTCGTTTTCAGCCAATTTTCTGGATTTTTGAAAATTTCACTTTTTTGTGAAAATATCCACGAAATGAGGGAATAATATGTGTGAGGGTACCCCAGGATAGTTCCAAATGTGTGTGGGTAGACTATATATCCCACTGGGGTAAAATTGAAAAAAGTTGAAAAATTTTTTTTTTGTACTGTCATTTTTCCATTGTTTATCAGACTTTCAGATAGAGGAAATGTCAGTGAGCGTTGCGATTTCAGTTCCAGATCGATTCGCCCAATGAGTCCTTGTTATTTAGTCGTTTTCAGCCAATTTTCTGGATTTTTGAAAATTTCACTTTTTTGTGAAAATATCCACTAAATGAGGGAATAATATGTGTGAGGGTACCCCAGGAGAGTTCCAAATGTGTGTGGGTAGAATATATATCCCATGGGGGTAAAATTGAAAAAAGTTGAAACAATTTTTTTTTTTGGACTTAGTGATTTTTCCGGCATTTATTAGACTTTCAGAAAGGGGAAATGTCAATGAGCGTTTTGATTTCAGTTCCAGAGTGATTCGCCCAATGAGTCCTTGTTATTTAGTCGTTTTCAGCCAATTTTCTGCATTTTTGAAAATTTCACTTTTTTGTGAAAATATCCACTAAATGAGGGAATAATATGTGTGAGGGTACCCCAGGAGAGTTCCAAATGTGTGTGGGTAGAATATATATCCCACGGGGGTAAAATTGAAAAAAGTTGAAAACATTTTTTTTTTGACATAGTCATTTTTCTGACGTTTATCAGACTTTCAGATAGGGGAAATGTCAGTGAGCATGGCGATTTCAGTTCCAGAGCGATTCGCCCAATGAGTCCTTGTTATTTAGTCGTTTTCAGCCAATTTTCTGGATTTTTGAAAATTTCACTTTTTTGTGAAAATATCCACTAAATGAGGGAATAATATGTGTGAGGGTACCCCAGGAGAGTTCCAAATGTGTGTGGGTAGAATATATATCCCACGGGGGTAAAACTGAAAAAAGTTGAAAAATTTTTTTTTTGGGATTTTTTTCCGGCGTTTATTAGACTTTTAGATACTGCAAATGTCAGTGAGCGTTCCAATTTCAGTTCCAGAGCGATTCGCCCAATGTGTATTTGATATTTACTCGTTTTCAGCCAATTTTCTGGATTTTTGAAACTTTAACTTTTTTTGTGAAAATATCCACTAAATGAGGGAATAATATGTGTGAGGGTACCCCAGGAGAGTTCCAAATGTGTGTGGGTAGAATATATATCCCACGGGGGCAAAATTGAAAAAAGTTGAAAAAAATTTTTTTTTGGACTGTCATTTTTCCGGCGTTTATCAGACTTTCAGATAGGGGAAATGTCAGTGATCGTGGCGATTTCAGTTACAGAGCGATTCGCCCAATGAGTCCTTGTTATTTAGTCGTTTTCAGCCAATTTTCTGGATTTTTGAAAATTTCATTTTTTGTGAAAATATCAACTAAATGAGCGAATAATATGTGTGAGGGTACCCCAGGAGAGTTCCAAATGTGTGTGGGAAGAATATAAATCCCACGGGGGTAAAATTGTAAAAAGTTGAAAACATTTTTTTTTTGGATTTTTTTCCGGCATTTATTAGACTTTCAGATAGGGCAAATGTCAGTGAGCGTTCCAATTTCAGTTCCTGAGCGATTCGTCCAATGAGTATTTGATATTTACTCGTTTTCAGCCAATTTTCTGGATTTTTGAAAATTTCACTTTTTTGTGAAAATATCCACTAAATGAGGAATAATATGTGTGAGCGTACCCCAGGAGAGTTCCAAATGTGTGTGGGTAGAATATATATCCCACGGGGGTAAAATTGAAAAACGTTGAAAACATTTTTTTTTGGACTTAGTCATTTTTCTGACGTTTATCAGACTTTCAGATAGGGGAAATGTCAGTGAGCATTCCGATTTCAGTTCCAGAGCGATGCGCCCAATGAGTCCTTGATATTTAGTCGATTTCAGCCAATTTTCGGGATTTTTGAAAATTTCACTTTTTTTGTGAAAATATCCACGAAATGAGGGAATAATATGTGTGAGGGTACCCCAGGGGAGTTCCAAATGTGTGTGGGTAGAATATATATCCCACGGGGGTAAAACTGAAAAAAGTTGAAAAATTTTTTTTTTTGGATTTTTTTCCGGCGTTTATTAGACTTTTAGATACTGCAAATGTCAGTGAGCGTTCCAATTTCAGTTCCAGAGCGATTCGCCCAATGTGTATTTGATATTTACTCGTTTTCAGCCAATTTTCTGGATTTTTGAAACTTTAACTTTTTTTGTGAAAATATCCACTAAATGAGGGAATAATATGTGTGAGGGTACCCCAGGAGAGTTCCAAATGTGTGTGGGTAGAATATATATCCCACGGGGGTAAAATTGAAAAAAGTTGAAAACATTTTTTTTTTGACAGTCATTTTCTGACGTTTATCAGACTTTCAGATAGGGGAAATGTCAGTGATCATGGCGATTTCAGTTCCAGAGCGATTCGCCCAATGAGTCGATGTTATTTAGTCGTTTTCAGCCAATTTTCAGGATTTTTGAAAATTTCACTTTTTTGTGAAAATATCCACGAAATGAGGGAATAATATGTGTGAGGGTACCCCAGGAGAGTTCCAAATGTGTGTGGGTAGACTATATATCCCACTGGGGTAAAATTGAAAAAAGTTGAAAATTTTTTTTTTTTGTACTGTCATTTTTCCGTTGTTTATCAGACTTTCAGATAGAGGAAATGTCAGTGAGCGTTGCGATTTCAGTTCCAGATCGATTCGCCCAATGAGTCCTTGTTATTTAGTCGTTTTCAGCCAATTTTCTGGATTTTTGAAAATTTCACTTTTTTGTGAAAATATCCACTAAATGAGGGAATAATATGTGTGAGGGTACCCCAGGAGAGTTCCAAATGTGTGTGGGTAGAATATATATCCCACGGGGGTAAAATTGAAAAAAGTTGAAACAATTTTTTTTTTGGACTTAGTCATTTTTCCGGCGTTTATTAGACTTTCAGAAAGGGGAAATGTCAGTGAGCGTTCTGATTTCAGTTCCAGAGCGATTCGCCCAATGAGTCCTTGTTATTTAGTCGTTTTCAGCCAATTTTCTGGATTTTTGAAAATTTCACTTTTTTGTGAAAATATCCACTAATTGAGGGAATAATATGTGTGAGGGTACCCCAGGAGAGTTTCAAATGTGTGTGGGTAGAATATATATCCCACGGGGGTAAAATTGAAAAATGTTGAAAACATTTTTTTTTGGACTTAGTCATTTTTCTGACGTTTATGAGACTTTCAGATAGGGGAAATGTCAGTGAGCATTCCGATTTCAGTTCCAGAGCGATGCGCCCAATGAGTCCTTGATATTTAGTCGATTTCAGCCAATTTTCGGGATTTTTGAAAATTTCACTTTTTTGTGAAAATATCCACGAAATGAGGGAATAATATGTGTGAGGGTACCCCAGGAGAGTTCCAAATGTGTGTGGGTAGAATATATATCCCACGGGGGTAAAATTGAAAAACGTTGAAAACATTTTTTTTTTTGGACTTAGTCATTTTTCTGACGTTTATCAGACTTTCAGATAGGGGAAATGTCAGTGAGCATTTTGATTTCAGTTCCAGAGCGATTCGCCCAATGAGTCCTTGATATTTAGTCGATTTCAGCCAATTTTCTGGATTTTTGAAAATGTCACTTTTTTGTGAAAATATCCACGAAATGAGGGAATAATATGTGTGAGGGTACCCCAGGAGAGTTCCAAATGTGTGTGGGTAGAATATATATCCCACGGGGGCAAAATTGAAAAAAGTTGAAAAAAATTTTTTTTTGGACTGTCATTTTTCCGGCGTTTATCAGACTTTCAGATAGGGGAAATGTCAGTGATCGTGGCGATTTCAGTTACAGAGCGATTCGCCCAATGAGTCCTTGTTATTTAGTCGTTTTCAGCCAATTTTCTGGATTTTTGAAAATTTCATTTTTTGTGAAAATATCAACTAAATGAGCGAATAATATGTGTGAGGGTACCCCAGGAGAGTTCCAAATGTGTGTGGGAAGAATATAAATCCCACGGGGGTAAAATTGTAAAAAGTTGAAAACATTTTTTTTTTGGATTTTTTTCCGGCATTTATTAGACTTTCAGATAGGGCAAATGTCAGTGAGCGTTCCAATTTCAGTTCCTGAGCGATTCGTCCAATGAGTATTTGATATTTACTCGTTTTCAGCCAATTTTCTGGATTTTTGAAAATTTCACTTTTTTGTGAAAATATCCACTAAATGAGGAATAATATGTGTGAGCGTACCCCAGGAGAGTTCCAAATGTGTGTGGGTAGAATATATATCCCACGGGGGTAAAATTGAAAAACGTTGAAAACATTTTTTTTTGGACTTAGTCATTTTTCTGACGTTTATCAGACTTTCAGATAGGGGAAATGTCAGTGAGCATTCCGATTTCAGTTCCAGAGCGATGCGCCCAATGAGTCCTTGATATTTAGTCGATTTCAGCCAATTTTCGGGATTTTTGAAAATTTCACTTTTTTTGTGAAAATATCCACGAAATGAGGGAATAATATGTGTGAGGGTACCCCAGGGGAGTTCCAAATGTGTGTGGGTAGAATATATATCCCACGGGGGTAAAATTGAAAAAAGTTGAAAACATTTTTTTTTTGGACTTAGTCATTTTTCTGGCGTTTATCAAACTTTCAGATATTGGAAATGTCAGTGAGCATTCCGATTTCAGTTCCAGAGTGATTCTACCAATGAGTCCTTGATATTTAGTCGATTTCAGCCAATTTTCTGGATTTTTGAAAATTTTACTTTTTTGTGAAAATATCCACTAAATGAGGGAATAATATGTGTGAGGGTACCCCAGGAGAGTTCCAAATGTGTTTGGGTAGAATTTATATCCCACGGGGGTAAAATTAAAAAAAGTTGAAACAATTTTTTTTTTGGACTTAGTCATTTTTCCGGCGTTTATTAGACTTTCAGAAAGGGGAAATGTCAGTGAGCGTTCTGATTTCAGTTCCAGAGCGATTCGCCCAATGAGTCCTTGTTATTTTGTAGTTTTCAGCCAATTTTCTGGATTTTTGAAAATTTCACTTTTTTGTGAAAATATCCACTAAATGAGGGAATATTATGTGTGAGGGTACCCCAGGAGAGTTCCAAATGTGTGTGGGTAGAATATACATCCCACGGGGGTAAAATTGAAAAAAGTTGAAAACATTTTTTTTTGGACTTAGTCATTTTTCTGGCGTTTATCAGACATTCAGATAGGGGAAATGTCAGTGAGCGTTCCGATTTCAGTTCCAGAGCAATTCGCCCAATGAGTCCTTGTTATTTATTCGTTTTCAGCCAATTTTCTGGATTTTTGAAAATTTCACTTTTTTCTGAAAATATCCACTAAATGAGGGAATATTATGTGTGAGGGTACCCCAGGAGAGTTCCAAATGTGTGTGGGTAGAATATATATCCCACGGGGGTAAAATTGAAAAAAGTTGAAAAAATTTTTTTTTTGGACTGTCATTTTTCCGGCGTTTATCAGACTTTCAGATAGGGCAAATGTCAGTGAGAGTTCCAATTTCAGTTCCAGAGCGATTCGCCCAATGAGTCTTTGTTATTTAGTCGTTTTCAGCCAATTTTCTGGATTTTTGAAAATTTAATTTTTTGTGAAAATATCCACTAAATGAGGGAATAATATGTGTTGAGGGTACCCCAGGAGAGTTCCAAATGTGTGTGGGTAGAATATTTATCCCACGGGGGTAAAATTGAAAAAAGTTGAAAAAATTTTTTTTTTGGACTGTCATTTTTCCGGTGCTTATCAGACTTTCAGAAAGGGCAAATGTCAGTGAGAGTTCCAATTTCAGTTCCAGAGCGATTCGCCCAATGAGTCCTTGTTATTTAGCAGTTTTCAGCCAATTTTCTGGATTTTTGAAAACGTCACTTTTTTGTGAAAATATCCCCTAAATGAGGGAATAATATGTGTGAGGGTACCCCAGGAGAGTTCCAAATGTGTGTGGGTAGAATTTATATCCCACGGGGGTAAAATTGAAAATAGTTGAAACAATTTTTTTTTGGACTTAGTCATTTTTCCGGCGTTTATTAGACTTTCAGAAAGGGGAAATGTCAGTGAGCGTTCTGATTTCAGTTCCAGAGCGATTCGCCCAATGAGTCCTTGTTATTTAGTAGTTTTCAGCCAATTTTCTGGATTTTTGATAATTTCACTTTTTTGTGAAAATATCCACTAAATGAGGGAATAATATGTGTGAGGGTACCCCAGGAGAGTTCCAAATGTGTGTGGGTAGCATATATATCCCACGGGGTAAAATTGAAAAAAGTTGGAAAAATTTTTTTTTTGGACTGTCATTTTTCCGGCGTTTATCAGACTTTCAGATAGGGCAAATGTCAGTGAGAGTTCCAATTTCAGTTCCAGAGCGATTCGCCCAATGAGTCTTTGTTATTTAGTCGTTTTCAGCCAATTTTATGGATTTTTGAAAATTTTACTTTTTTGTGAAAATATCCACTAAATGAGGGAATAATATGTGTGAGGGTACCCCAGGAGAGTTCCAAATGTGTGTGGGTAGAATATTTATCCCACGGGGGTAAAATTGAAAAAAGTTGAAAAAATTTTTTTTTTGGACTGTCATTTTTCCGGTGTTTATCAGACTTTCAGATAGGGCAAATGTCAGTGAGAGTTCCGATTTCAGTTCCAGAGCGATTCGCCCAATGAGTCCTTGTTATTGAGTCGTTTTCAGCCAATTTTCTGGATGTTTGAAAATTTCACTTTTTTGTGAAAATATCCCCTAAATGAGGGAATAACATGTGTGAGGGTACCCCAGGAGAGTTCCAAATGTGTGTGGGTAGAATTTATATCCCACGGGGGTAAAATTGAAAAAAGTTGAAACAATTTTTTTTTGGACTTAGTCATTTTTCTGGCGTTTATTAGATTTTCAGAAAGGGGAAATGTCAGTGAGCGTTCTGATTTCAGTTCCAGAGCGATTCGCCCAATGAGTCCTTGTTATTTAGTAGTTTTCAGCCAATTTTCTGGATTTTTGAAAATTTCACTTTTTTGTGAAAATATCCACTAAATGAGGGAATATTATGTGTGAGGGTACTCCAGGAGAGTTCCAAATGTGTGTGGGTAGAATATATATCCCACGGGGGTAAAACTGAAAAAAGTTGAAAAATTTTTTTTTTTGGATTTTTTTCCGGCGTTTATTAGACTTTTAGATACTGCAAATGTCAGTGAGCGTTCCAATTTCAGTTCCAGAGCGATTCGCCCAATGTGTATTTGATATTTACTCGTTTTCAGCCAATTTTCTGGATTTTTGAAACTTTAACTTTTTTTGTGAAAATATCCACTAAATGAGGGAATAATATGTGTGAGGGTACCCCAGGAGAGTTCCAAATGTGTGTGGGTAGAATATATATCCCACGGGGGTAAAATTGAAAAAAGTTGAAAACATTTTTTTTTTGACAGTCATTTTCTGACGTTTATCAGACTTTCAGATAGGGGAAATGTCAGTGATCATGGCGATTTCAGTTCCAGAGCGATTCGCCCAATGAGTCGATGTTATTTAGTCGTTTTCAGCCAATTTTCAGGATTTTTGAAAATTTCACTTTTTTGTGAAAATATCCACGAAATGAGGGAATAATATGTGTGAGGGTACCCCAGGAGAGTTCCAAATGTGTGTGGGTAGACTATATATCCCACTGGGGTAAAATTGAAAAAAGTTGAAAATTTTTTTTTTTTGTACTGTCATTTTTCCGTTGTTTATCAGACTTTCAGATAGAGGAAATGTCAGTGAGCGTTGCGATTTCAGTTCCAGATCGATTCGCCCAATGAGTCCTTGTTATTTAGTCGTTTTCAGCCAATTTTCTGGATTTTTGAAAATTTCACTTTTTTGTGAAAATATCCACTAAATGAGGGAATAATATGTGTGAGGGTACCCCAGGAGAGTTCCAAATGTGTGTGGGTAGAATATATATCCCACGGGGGTAAAATTGAAAAAAGTTGAAACAATTTTTTTTTTGGACTTAGTCATTTTTCCGGCGTTTATTAGACTTTCAGAATGGGGAAATGTCAGTGAGCGTTCTGATTTCAGTTCCAGAGCGATTCGCCCAATGAGTCCTTGTTATTTAGTCGTTTTCAGCCAATTTTCTGGATTTTTGAAAATTTCACTTTTTTGTGAAAATATCCACTAATTGAGGGAATAATATGTGTGAGGGTACCCCAGGAGAGTTTCAAATGTGTGTGGGTAGAATATATATCCCACGGGGGTAAAATTGAAAAATGTTGAAAACATTTTTTTTTGGACTTAGTCATTTTTCTGACGTTTATGAGACTTTCAGATAGGGGAAATGTCAGTGAGCATTCCGATTTCAGTTCCAGAGCGATGCGCCCAATGAGTCCTTGATATTTAGTCGATTTCAGCCAATTTTCGGGATTTTTGAAAATTTCACTTTTTTGTGAAAATATCCACGAAATGAGGGAATAATATGTGTGAGGGTACCCCAGGAGAGTTCCAAATGTGTGTGGGTAGAATATATATCCCACGGGGGTAAAATTGAAAAACGTTGAAAACATTTTTTTTTTTGGACTTAGTCATTTTTCTGACGTTTATCAGACTTTCAGATAGGGGAAATGTCAGTGAGCATTTTGATTTCAGTTCCAGAGCGATTCGCCCAATGAGTCCTTGATATTTAGTCGATTTCAGCCAATTTTCTGGATTTTTGAAAATGTCACTTTTTTGTGAAAATATCCACGAAATGAGGGAATAATATGTGTGAGGGTACCCCAGGAGAGTTCCAAATGTGTGTGGGTAGAATATATATCCCACGGGGGCAAAATTGAAAAAAGTTGAAAAAAATTTTTTTTTGGACTGTCATTTTTCCGGCGTTTATCAGACTTTCAGATAGGGGAAATGTCAGTGATCGTGGCGATTTCAGTTACAGAGCGATTCGCCCAATGAGTCCTTGTTATTTAGTCGTTTTCAGCCAATTTTCTGGATTTTTGAAAATTTCATTTTTTGTGAAAATATCAACTAAATGAGCGAATAATATGTGTGAGGGTACCCCAGGAGAGTTCCAAATGTGTGTGGGAAGAATATAAATCCCACGGGGGTAAAATTGTAAAAAGTTGAAAACATTTTTTTTTTGGATTTTTTTCCGGCATTTATTAGACTTTCAGATAGGGCAAATGTCAGTGAGCGTTCCAATTTCAGTTCCTGAGCGATTCGTCCAATGAGTATTTGATATTTACTCGTTTTCAGCCAATTTTCTGGATTTTTGAAAATTTCACTTTTTTGTGAAAATATCCACTAAATGAGGAATAATATGTGTGAGCGTACCCCAGGAGAGTTCCAAATGTGTGTGGGTAGAATATATATCCCACGGGGGTAAAATTGAAAAACGTTGAAAACATTTTTTTTTGGACTTAGTCATTTTTCTGACGTTTATCAGACTTTCAGATAGGGGAAATGTCAGTGAGCATTCCGATTTCAGTTCCAGAGCGATGCGCCCAATGAGTCCTTGATATTTAGTCGATTTCAGCCAATTTTCGGGATTTTTGAAAATTTCACTTTTTTTGTGAAAATATCCACGAAATGAGGGAATAATATGTGTGATGGTACCCCAGGGGAGTTCCAAATGTGTGTGGGTAGAATATATATCCCACGGGGGTAAAATTGAAAAAAGTTGAAAACATTTTTTTTTTGGACTTAGTCATTTTTCTGGCGTTTATCAAACTTTCAGATATTGGAAATGTCAGTGAGCATTCCGATTTCAGTTCCAGAGTGATTCTACCAATGAGTCCTTGATATTTAGTCGATTTCAGCCAATTTTCTGGATTTTTGAAAATTTTACTTTTTTGTGAAAATATCCACTAAATGAGGGAATAATATGTGTGAGGGTACCCCAGGAGAGTTCCAAATGTGTTTGGGTAGAATTTATATCCCACGGGGGTAAAATTAAAAAAAGTTGAAACAATTTTTTTTTTGGACTTAGTCATTTTTCCGGCGTTTATTAGACTTTCAGAAAGGGGAAATGTCAGTGAGCGTTCTGATTTCAGTTCCAGAGCGATTCGCCCAATGAGTCCTTGTTATTTTGTAGTTTTCAGCCAATTTTCTGGATTTTTGAAAATTTCACTTTTTTGTGAAAATATCCACTAAATGAGGGAATATTATGTGTGAGGGTACCCCAGGAGAGTTCCAAATGTGTGTGGGTAGAATATACATCCCACGGGGGTAAAATTGAAAAAAGTTGAAAACATTTTTTTTTGGACTTAGTCATTTTTCTGGCGTTTATCAGACATTCAGATAGGGGAAATGTCAGTGAGCGTTCCGATTTCAGTTCCAGAGCAATTCGCCCAATGAGTCCTTGTTATTTATTCGTTTTCAGCCAATTTTCTGGATTTTTGAAAATTTCACTTTTTTCTGAAAATATCCACTAAATGAGGGAATATTATGTGTGAGGGTACCCCAGGAGAGTTCCAAATGTGTGTGGGTAGAATATATATCCCACGGGGGTAAAATTGAAAAAAGTTGAAAAAATTTTTTTTTTGGACTGTCATTTTTCCGGCGTTTATCAGACTTTCAGATAGGGCAAATGTCAGTGAGAGTTCCAATTTCAGTTCCAGAGCGATTCGCCCAATGAGTCTTTGTTATTTAGTCGTTTTCAGCCAATTTTCTGGATTTTTGAAAATTTAATTTTTTGTGAAAATATCCACTAAATGAGGGAATAATATGTGTTGAGGGTACCCCAGGAGAGTTCCAAATGTGTGTGGGTAGAATATTTATCCCACGGGGGTAAAATTGAAAAAAGTTGAAAAAATTTTTTTTTTGGACTGTCATTTTTCCGGTGCTTATCAGACTTTCAGAAAGGGCAAATGTCAGTGAGAGTTCCAATTTCAGTTCCAGAGCGATTCGCCCAATGAGTCCTTGTTATTTAGCAGTTTTCAGCCAATTTTCTGGATTTTTGAAAACGTCACTTTTTTGTGAAAATATCCCCTAAATGAGGGAATAATATGTGTGAGGGTACCCCAGGAGAGTTCCAAATGTGTGTGGGTAGAATTTATATCCCACGGGGGTAAAATTGAAAATAGTTGAAACAATTTTTTTTTGGACTTAGTCATTTTTCCGGCGTTTATTAGACTTTCAGAAAGGGGAAATGTCAGTGAGCGTTCTGATTTCAGTTCCAGAGCGATTCGCCCAATGAGTCCTTGTTATTTAGTAGTTTTCAGCCAATTTTCTGGATTTTTGATAATTTCACTTTTTTGTGAAAATATCCACTAAATGAGGGAATAATATGTGTGAGGGTACCCCAGGAGAGTTCCAAATGTGTGTGGGTAGCATATATATCCCACGGGGTAAAATTGAAAAAAGTTGGAAAAATTTTTTTTTTGGACTGTCATTTTTCCGGCGTTTATCAGACTTTCAGATAGGGCAAATGTCAGTGAGAGTTCCAATTTCAGTTCCAGAGCGATTCGCCCAATGAGTCTTTGTTATTTAGTCGTTTTCAGCCAATTTTATGGATTTTTGAAAATTTTACTTTTTTGTGAAAATATCCACTAAATGAGGGAATAATATGTGTGAGGGTACCCCAGGAGAGTTCCAAATGTGTGTGGGTAGAATATTTATCCCACGGGGGTAAAATTGAAAAAAGTTGAAAAAATTTTTTTTTTGGACTGTCATTTTTCCGGTGTTTATCAGACTTTCAGATAGGGCAAATGTCAGTGAGAGTTCCGATTTCAGTTCCAGAGCGATTCGCCCAATGAGTCCTTGTTATTGAGTCGTTTTCAGCCAATTTTCTGGATGTTTGAAAATTTCACTTTTTTGTGAAAATATCCCCTAAATGAGGGAATAACATGTGTGAGGGTACCCCAGGAGAGTTCCAAATGTGTGTGGGTAGAATTTATATCCCACGGGGGTAAAATTGAAAAAAGTTGAAACAATTTTTTTTTGGACTTAGTCATTTTTCTGGCGTTTATTAGATTTTCAGAAAGGGGAAATGTCAGTGAGCGTTCTGATTTCAGTTCCAGAGCGATTCGCCCAATGAGTCCTTGTTATTTAGTAGTTTTCAGCCAATTTTCTGGATTTTTGAAAATTTCACTTTTTTGTGAAAATATCCACTAAATGAGGGAATATTATGTGTGAGGGTACTCCAGGAGAGTTCCAAATGTGTGTGGGTAGAATATATATCCCACGGGGGTAAAACTGAAAAAAGTTGAAAAATTTTTTTTTTTGGATTTTTTTCCGGCGTTTATTAGACTTTTAGATACTGCAAATGTCAGTGAGCGTTCCAATTTCAGTTCCAGAGCGATTCGCCCAATGTGTATTTGATATTTACTCGTTTTCAGCCAATTTTCTGGATTTTTGAAACTTTAACTTTTTTTGTGAAAATATCCACTAAATGAGGGAATAATATGTGTGAGGGTACCCCAGGAGAGTTCCAAATGTGTGTGGGTAGAATATATATCCCACGGGGGTAAAATTGAAAAAAGTTGAAAACATTTTTTTTTTGACAGTCATTTTCTGACGTTTATCAGACTTTCAGATAGGGGAAATGTCAGTGATCATGGCGATTTCAGTTCCAGAGCGATTCGCCCAATGAGTCGATGTTATTTAGTCGTTTTCAGCCAATTTTCAGGATTTTTGAAAATTTCACTTTTTTGTGAAAATATCCACGAAATGAGGGAATAATATGTGTGAGGGTACCCCAGGAGAGTTCCAAATGTGTGTGGGTAGACTATATATCCCACTGGGGTAAAATTGAAAAAAGTTGAAAATTTTTTTTTTTTGTACTGTCATTTTTCCGTTGTTTATCAGACTTTCAGATAGAGGAAATGTCAGTGAGCGTTGCGATTTCAGTTCCAGATCGATTCGCCCAATGAGTCCTTGTTATTTAGTCGTTTTCAGCCAATTTTCTGGATTTTTGAAAATTTCACTTTTTTGTGAAAATATCCACTAAATGAGGGAATAATATGTGTGAGGGTACCCCAGGAGAGTTCCAAATGTGTGTGGGTAGAATATATATCCCACGGGGGTAAAATTGAAAAAAGTTGAAACAATTTTTTTTTTGGACTTAGTCATTTTTCCGGCGTTTATTAGACTTTCAGAAAGGGGAAATGTCAGTGAGCGTTCTGATTTCAGTTCCAGAGCGATTCGCCCAATGAGTCCTTGTTATTTAGTCGTTTTCAGCCAATTTTCTGGATTTTTGAAAATTTCACTTTTTTGTGAAAATATCCACTAATTGAGGGAATAATATGTGTGAGGGTACCCCAGGAGAGTTTCAAATGTGTGTGGGTAGAATATATATCCCACGGGGGTAAAATTGAAAAATGTTGAAAACATTTTTTTTTGGACTTAGTCATTTTTCTGACGTTTATGAGACTTTCAGATAGGGGAAATGTCAGTGAGCATTCCGATTTCAGTTCCAGAGCGATGCGCCCAATGAGTCCTTGATATTTAGTCGATTTCAGCCAATTTTCGGGATTTTTGAAAATTTCACTTTTTTGTGAAAATATCCACGAAATGAGGGAATAATATGTGTGAGGGTACCCCAGGAGAGTTCCAAATGTGTGTGGGTAGAATATATATCCCACGGGGGTAAAATTGAAAAACGTTGAAAACATTTTTTTTTTTGGACTTAGTCATTTTTCTGACGTTTATCAGACTTTCAGATAGGGGAAATGTCAGTGAGCATTTTGATTTCAGTTCCAGAGCGATTCGCCCAATGAGTCCTTGATATTTAGTCGATTTCAGCCAATTTTCTGGATTTTTGAAAATGTCACTTTTTTGTGAAAATATCCACGAAATGAGGGAATAATATGTGTGAGGGTACCCCAGGAGAGTTCCAAATGTGTGTGGGTAGAATATATATCCCACGGGGGCAAAATTGAAAAAAGTTGAAAAAAATTTTTTTTTGGACTGTCATTTTTCCGGCGTTTATCAGACTTTCAGATAGGGGAAATGTCAGTGATCGTGGCGATTTCAGTTACAGAGCGATTCGCCCAATGAGTCCTTGTTATTTAGTCGTTTTCAGCCAATTTTCTGGATTTTTGAAAATTTCATTTTTTGTGAAAATATCAACTAAATGAGCGAATAATATGTGTGAGGGTACCCCAGGAGAGTTCCAAATGTGTGTGGGAAGAATATAAATCCCACGGGGGTAAAATTGTAAAAAGTTGAAAACATTTTTTTTTTGGATTTTTTTCCGGCATTTATTAGACTTTCAGATAGGGCAAATGTCAGTGAGCGTTCCAATTTCAGTTCCTGAGCGATTCGTCCAATGAGTATTTGATATTTACTCGTTTTCAGCCAATTTTCTGGATTTTTGAAAATTTCACTTTTTTGTGAAAATATCCACTAAATGAGGAATAATATGTGTGAGCGTACCCCAGGAGAGTTCCAAATGTGTGTGGGTAGAATATATATCCCACGGGGGTAAAATTGAAAAACGTTGAAAACATTTTTTTTTGGACTTAGTCATTTTTCTGACGTTTATCAGACTTTCAGATAGGGGAAATGTCAGTGAGCATTCCGATTTCAGTTCCAGAGCGATGCGCCCAATGAGTCCTTGATATTTAGTCGATTTCAGCCAATTTTCGGGATTTTTGAAAATTTCACTTTTTTTGTGAAAATATCCACGAAATGAGGGAATAATATGTGTGAGGGTACCCCAGGGGAGTTCCAAATGTGTGTGGGTAGAATATATATCCCACGGGGGTAAAATTGAAAAAAGTTGAAAACATTTTTTTTTTGGACTTAGTCATTTTTCTGGCGTTTATCAAACTTTCAGATATTGGAAATGTCAGTGAGCATTCCGATTTCAGTTCCAGAGTGATTCTACCAATGAGTCCTTGATATTTAGTCGATTTCAGCCAATTTTCTGAATTTTTGAAAATTTTACTTTTTTGTGAAAATATCCACTAAATGAGGGAATAATATGTGTGAGGGTACCCCAGGAGAGTTCCAAATGTGTTTGGGTAGAATTTATATCCCACGGGGGTAAAATTAAAAAAAGTTGAAACAATTTTTTTTTTGGACTTAGTCATTTTTCCGGCGTTTATTAGACTTTCAGAAAGGGGAAATGTCAGTGAGCGTTCTGATTTCAGTTCCAGAGCGATTCGCCCAATGAGTCCTTGTTATTTTGTAGTTTTCAGCCAATTTTCTGGATTTTTGAAAATTTCACTTTTTTGTGAAAATATCCACTAAATGAGGGAATATTATGTGTGAGGGTACCCCAGGAGAGTTCCAAATGTGTGTGGGTAGAATATACATCCCACGGGGGTAAAATTGAAAAAAGTTGAAAACATTTTTTTTTGGACTTAGTCATTTTTCTGGCGTTTATCAGACATTCAGATAGGGGAAATGTCAGTGAGCGTTCCGATTTCAGTTCCAGAGCAATTCGCCCAATGAGTCCTTGTTATTTATTCGTTTTCAGCCAATTTTCTGGATTTTTGAAAATTTCACTTTTTTCTGAAAATATCCACTAAATGAGGGAATATTATGTGTGAGGGTACCCCAGGAGAGTTCCAAATGTGTGTGGGTAGAATATATATCCCACGGGGGTAAAATTGAAAAAAGTTGAAAAAATTTTTTTTTTGGACTGTCATTTTTCCGGCGTTTATCAGACTTTCAGATAGGGCAAATGTCAGTGAGAGTTCCAATTTCAGTTCCAGAGCGATTCGCCCAATGAGTCTTTGTTATTTAGTCGTTTTCAGCCAATTTTCTGGATTTTTGAAAATTTAATTTTTTGTGAAAATATCCACTAAATGAGGGAATAATATGTGTTGAGGGTACCCCAGGAGAGTTCCAAATGTGTGTGGGTAGAATATTTATCCCACGGGGGTAAAATTGAAAAAAGTTGAAAAAATTTTTTTTTTGGACTGTCATTTTTCCGGTGCTTATCAGACTTTCAGAAAGGGCAAATGTCAGTGAGAGTTCCAATTTCAGTTCCAGAGCGATTCGCCCAATGAGTCCTTGTTATTTAGCAGTTTTCAGCCAATTTTCTGGATTTTTGAAAACGTCACTTTTTTGTGAAAATATCCCCTAAATGAGGGAATAATATGTGTGAGGGTACCCCAGGAGAGTTCCAAATGTGTGTGGGTAGAATTTATATCCCACGGGGGTAAAATTGAAAATAGTTGAAACAATTTTTTTTTGGACTTAGTCATTTTTCCGGCGTTTATTAGACTTTCAGAAAGGGGAAATGTCAGTGAGCGTTCTGATTTCAGTTCCAGAGCGATTCGCCCAATGAGTCCTTGTTATTTAGTAGTTTTCAGCCAATTTTCTGGATTTTTGATAATTTCACTTTTTTGTGAAAATATCCACTAAATGAGGGAATAATATGTGTGAGGGTACCCCAGGAGAGTTCCAAATGTGTGTGGGTAGCATATATATCCCACGGGGTAAAATTGAAAAAAGTTGGAAAAATTTTTTTTTTGGACTGTCATTTTTCCGGCGTTTATCAGACTTTCAGATAGGGCAAATGTCAGTGAGAGTTCCAATTTCAGTTCCAGAGCGATTCGCCCAATGAGTCTTTGTTATTTAGTCGTTTTCAGCCAATTTTATGGATTTTTGAAAATTTTACTTTTTTGTGAAAATATCCACTAAATGAGGGAATAATATGTGTGAGGGTACCCCAGGAGAGTTCCAAATGTGTGTGGGTAGAATATTTATCCCACGGGGGTAAAATTGAAAAAAGTTGAAAAAATTTTTTTTTTGGACTGTCATTTTTCCGGTGTTTATCAGACTTTCAGATAGGGCAAATGTCAGTGAGAGTTCCGATTTCAGTTCCAGAGCGATTCGCCCAATGAGTCCTTGTTATTGAGTCGTTTTCAGCCAATTTTCTGGATGTTTGAAAATTTCACTTTTTTGTGAAAATATCCCCTAAATGAGGGAATAACATGTGTGAGGGTACCCCAGGAGAGTTCCAAATGTGTGTGGGTAGAATTTATATCCCACGGGGGTAAAATTGAAAAAAGTTGAAACAATTTTTTTTTGGACTTAGTCATTTTTCTGGCGTTTATTAGATTTTCAGAAAGGGGAAATGTCAGTGAGCGTTCTGATTTCAGTTCCAGAGCGATTCGCCCAATGAGTCCTTGTTATTTAGTAGTTTTCAGCCAATTTTCTGGATTTTTGAAAATTTCACTTTTTTGTGAAAATATCCACTAAATGAGGGAATATTATGTGTGAGGGTACTCCAGGAGAGTTCCAAATGTGTGTGGGTAGAATATATATCCCACGGGGGTAAAATTGAAAAAAGTTGAAAACATTTTTTTTTGGACTTAGTCATTTTTCTGGCGTTTATCAGACATTCAGATAGGGGAAATGTCAGTGAGCGTTCCGATTTCAGTTCCAGAGCGATTCGCCCAATGAGTCCTTCTTTTTTAGTTGTTTTCAGCCAATTTTCTGGATTTTTGAAAATTTCACTTTTTTGTGAAAATATCCACTAAATGAGGGAATAATATGTGTGAGGGTACCCCAGGAGAGTTCCAAATGTATGTGGGTAGAATATATATCCCACGGGGGTAAAATTGAAAAACGTTGAAAACATTTTTTTTTTGGACTTAGTCATTTTTCTGACGTTTATCAGACTTTCAGATAGGGGAAATGTCAGTGAGCGTTGCGATTTCAGTTCCAGATCGATTTGCCCAATAAGTCCTTGTTATTTAGTCGTTTTCAGCCAATTTTCTGGATTTTTGAAAATTTCACTTCTTTGTGAAAATATCCACTAAATGAGGGAATAATATATGTGAGGGTGCCCCAGGAGAGTTCCAAATGTGTGTGGGAAGAATATATATCCCACTGGGGTAAAATTGAAAAAAGTTGAAAACATTTTTTTTTTGGACTTTTTTCCGGCGTTTATGAGACTTTCAGATAGGGCAAATGTCAGTGAGAGTTCCAATTTCAGTTCCAGAGCGATTCGCCCAATAAGTCCTTGTTATTTAGTCGTTTTCAGCCAATTTTCTGGATTTTTGAAAATTTCACTTTTTTGTGAAAATATCCACTAAATGAGGGAATAATATGTGTGAGGGTACCCCAGGAGAGTTCAAATGTGTGTGGGTAGAATATATATCCCACGGGGGTAAAACTGAAAAAAGTTGAAAACATTTTTTTTTTGGACTTAGTCATTTTCTGACGTTTATCAGACTTTCAGATAGGGGAAATGTCAGTGAGCATTCCGATTTCAGTTCCAGAGCGATTTGCCCAATGAGTCTTTGATATTTAGTCTTTTTCAGCCAATTTTCTGGATTTTTGAACATTTCACTTTTTTGTGAAAATATCCACTAAATGAGGGAATAATATGTGTGAGGGTACCCCAGGAGAGTTCTAAATGTGTTTGGGTAGAATATATATCCCACGGGGGTAAAATTGAAAAAAGCTGAAAACATTTTTTTTTTGGACTTAGTCATTTTTCCGGCGTTTATCAGACTTTCAGATAGGGCAAATGTCAGTGAGCGTTCCGATTTCAGTTCCAGAGCGATTCGCCCAATAAGTCCTTGTTATTTAGTAGTTTTCAGCCAATTTTCTTGATTTTTGAAAATTTCACTTTTTTGTGAAAATATCCACTAAATGAGGGAATAACATGTGTGAGGGTACCCCAGAAGAGTTCCAAATGTGTATGGGTAGAATATATATCCCACGGGGGTAAAACTGAAAAAAGTTGAAAACATTTTTTTTTTTGGACTTAGTCATTTTTCCGGCGTTTATCAGACTTTCAGAAAGTGGAAATGTCAGTGAGCGTTCCGATTTCAGTTCCAGAGCGATTCGCCCAATGCGTCTTTGTTATTTAGTCATTTTCAGCCAATTTTCTGGATTTTTGAAAATTTTATTTTTTGTGAAAATATCCACTAAATGAGGGAATAATATGTGTGAGGATACCCCAGGAGAGTTCCAAATGTGTGTGGGTATAATATATATCCCACGGGGTTAAAATTGAAAAAAGTTGAAAACATTTTTTTTTTTGGACTTAGTCATTTTTCCGGCGTTTATTAGACTTTCAGATAGGGCAAATGCCAGTGAGCGTTCCAATTTCAGTTCCAGAGCGATTCGCCCAATGAGTCTTTGATATTTAGTCGATTTCAGCCAATTTTCTGTATTTTTGAAAATATCACTTTTTTTTGAAAATATCCACTAAATGAGGGAATAATATGTGTGAGGGTACCCCAGGAGAGTTCCAAATGTGTGTGGGTAGAATATATATCCCACGGGGGTAAAACTGAAAAAAGTTGAAAAAATTTTTTTTTTGGACTTAGTCATTTTCTGACGTTTATCAGACTTTCAGATAGGGGAAATGTCAGTGAGCATTCCGATTTCAGTTCCAGAGCGATTTGCCCAATGAGTCTTTGATATTTAGTCTTTTTCAGCCAATTTTCTGGATTTTTGAACATTTCACTTTTTTGTGAAAATATCCACTAAATGAGGGAATAATATGTGTGAGGGTACCCCAGGAGAGTTCTAAATGTGTTTGGGTAGAATATATATCCCACGGGGGTAAAATTGAAAAAAGCTGAAAACATTTTTTTTTTGGACTTAGTCATTTTTCCGGCGTTTATCAGACTTTCAGATAGGGGAAATGTCAGTGAGAGTTCCAATTTCAGTTCCAGAGCGATTCGCCCAATGAGTCTTTGATATTTTATCGTTTTCAGCGAATTTTCTGGATTTTTGAAAATTTCACTTTTTGTGAAAATATCCACTAAATGAGGGAATAATATGTGTGAGGGTACCCCAGGAGAGTTCCAAATGTGTGTGGGTAGAATATATATCCCACGGGGGTAAAATTGAAAAAAGTTGAAAACATTTTTTTTTTGGACTTAGTCATTTT
Organism: Phyllobates terribilis; assembly: GCF_046119375.1. Lineage (NCBI taxonomy): Eukaryota > Metazoa > Chordata > Amphibia > Anura > Dendrobatidae > Phyllobates > Phyllobates terribilis. The sequence continues at coordinate 6,794,862 of NW_027362805.1, read as the reverse complement.
TCTGGCGTTTATCTGACTTTCAGATAGGGCAAATGTCAGTGAGCGTTCCGATTTCAGTTCCAGAGCGATTCGCCCAATGAGTCTTTGTTATTTAGTCGTTTTCAGCCAATTTTCTGGATTTTTGAAAATTTCACTTTTTTGTGAAAATATCCACTAAATGAGTGAATAATATGTGTGAGGGTACCCCAGGAGAGTTCCAAATGTGTGTGGGTAGAATATATATCCCACGGGGGTAAAATTGAAAAAAGTTGAAAACATTTTTTTTTGGACTTAGTCATTTTTCCGGCGTTTATCAGACTTTCAGATTGGGCAAATGTCAGTGAGCGTTCCAATTTCAGATCCAGAGCTATTCGCCCTATGAGTCTTTGATATTTACTCGTTTTCAGCCAATTTTCTTGATTTTTGAAAATTTCACTTTTTTGTGAAAATATCCACTAAATGAGGGAATAACATGTGTGAGGGTACCCCAGAAGAGTTCCAAATGTGTATGGGTAGAATATATATCCCACGGGGGTAAAACTGAAAAAAGTTGAAAACATTTTTTTTTTTGGACTTAGTCATTTTTCCGGCGTTTATCAGACTTTCAGAAAGTGGAAATGTCAGTGAGCGTTCCGATTTCAGTTCCAGAGCGATTCGCCCAATGAGTCTTTGTTATTTAGTCATTTTCAGCCAATTTTCTGGATTTTTGAAAATTTTACTTTTTTGTGAAAATATCCACTAAATGAGGGAATAATATGTGTGAGGGTACCCCAGGAGATTTCTAAATGTGTTTGGGTAGAATATATATCCCACGGGGGTAAAATTGAAAAAAGCTGAAAACATTTTTTTTTTGGACTTAGTCATTTTTCCGGCGTTTATCAGACTTTCAGATAGGGGAAATGTCAGTGAGAGTTCCAATTTCAGTTCCAGAGCGATTCGCCCAATGAGTCTTTGATATTTAATCGTTTTCAGCCAATTTTCTGGATTTTTGAAAATTTCACTTTTTGTGAAAATATCCACTAAATGAGGGAATAATATGTGTGAGGGTACCCCAGGAGAGTTCCAAATGTGTGTGGGTAGAATATATATCCCACGGGGGTAAAATTGAAAAAAGTTGAAAACATTTTTTTTTTGGACTTAGTCATTTTTCCGGCGTTTATCAGACTTTCAGATAGGGCAAATGTCAGTGAGCGTTCCAATTTCAGATCCAGAGCTATTCGCCCTATGAGTCTTTGATATTTACTCGTTTTCAGCCAATTTTCTTGATTTTTGAAAATTTCACTTTTTTGTGAAAATATCCACTAAATGAGGGAATAACATGTGTGAGGGTACCCCAGAAGAGTTCCAAATGTGTATGGGTAGAATATATATCCCACGGGGGTAAAACTGAAAAAAGTTGAAAACATTTTTTTTTTTGGACTTAGTCATTTTTCCGGCGTTTATCAGACTTTCAGAAAGTGGAAATGTCAGTGAGCGTTGCGATTTCAGATCCAGAGCGATTCGCCCAATGAGTCTTTGTTATTTAGTCATTTTCAGCCAATTTTCTGGATTTTTGAAAATTTTACTTTTTTGTGAAAATATCCACTAAATGAGGGAATAATATGTGTGAGGATACCCCAGGAGAGTTCCAAATGTGTGTGGGTATAATATATATCCCACGGGGTTAAAATTGAAAAAAAGTTGAAAACATTTTTTTTTTGGACTTAGTCATTTTCTGACGTTTATCAGACTTTTAGATAGGGGAAATGTCAGTGAGCATTCCGATTTCAGTTCCAGAGCGATTTGCCCAATGAGTCCTTGATATTTAGTCGATTTCAGCCAATTTTCTGCATTTTTGAAAATTTCACTTTTTTGTGAAAATATCCACTAAATGAGGAAATAATATGTGTGAGGGTACCCCAGGAGAGTTCAAAATGTGTGTGGGTATAATATATATCCCACGGGGTTAAAATTGAAAAAAGTTGAAAACATTTTTTTTTTTGGACTTAGTCATTTTTCCGGCGTTTATCAGACTTTCAGATAGGGCAAATGTCAGTGAGCGTTCCAATTTCAGATCCAGAGCTATTCGCCCTATGAGTCTTTGATATTTACTCGTTTTCAGCCAATTTTCTGGATTTTTGAAAATTTCACTTTTTTGTGAAAATATCCACTAAATGAGGGAATAATATGTGTGAGGGTACCCCAGGAGAGTTCCAAATGTGTGTGGGTAGAATATATATCCCATGGGGGTAAAATTGAAAAAAGTTGAAAACATTTTTTTTTTGGACTTAGTCATTTTTCTGGCGTTTATCTGACTTTCAGATAGGGCAAATGTCAGTGAACGTTCCGATTTCAGTTCCAGAGCGATTCACCCAATGATTCTTTGATATCAAGTCGTTTTCAGCCAATTTTCTCGATTTTTGAAAATTTCACTTTTTTGTGAAAATATCCACTAAATGAGGGAATAATATGTGTGAGGGTACCCCAGGAGAGTTCCAAATGTGTGTGGGTAGAATATATATCCCACGGGGGTAAAATTGAAAAAAGTTTAAAACATTTTTTTTTTGGACTTAGTCATTTTTCCGGCGTTTATCACACTTTCAGAAAGTGGAAATGTCATAGAATCATAGAGAATCATAGAATGGTAGAGTTGGAAGGGACCTCCTGGGTCATCTGGTCCAACCCCCTGCTCAAAGCAGGATTCACTAGATCATCTCAGACAGATGTCTGTCCAGCCTCAGTTTGAAGATGTCCATTGAAGGGGAACTCACCACCTCTCGTGGCAGCCTGTTCCACTCATTAATCACCCTAACTATCAAAAAGTTTTTTTTAATATCTAATCTGTGTCTCCTCCCATTTAGTTTCATCCCATTGCTTCTAGTCTTTCCTTGTGCAAATGAGAATAAAGATGATCCTTCTACAATGTGACAGCCCTTGACATAGTTGTAGACAGCTATTAAGTCTCCTCTAAGTCTTCTTTTTTGCAAGCTAAACATTCCCAAATCCTGCAACCGTTCCTCATAGGACATGGTTTGCAGACCAGTCACCATTCTGGTCGCTCTTCTCTGAACTTGCTCCAGTTTGTCTATGTCTTTTTTAAAATGTGGTGCCCAAAACTGTACACAGTATTCCAGCTGAGGTCTGACCAAAGAGGAGTAAAGACCGATAATGACTTCACGTGATCTAGACTGTATGCTTCTGTTAATACATCCCAGAATTGTATTTGCCTTTTTTGCTGCTGCATCACACTGTTGACTCATGTTTAGTCTATGATCTATTAGTATACCTATGTCTTTTTCACATGTACTGTTGCTTAGCTCTATTCCTCCCATTCTGTATATGCTTTTTTTATTTTTATTGCCCAGATGTAGTACTTTGCATTTTTCCCTGTTAAAAACCATTCTGTTGGTTGCTGCCCACTGCTCCAGTTTATTTAGGTCTTTTTGAATCCTCTCTCTCTCTTCTCTAGTATTAGCTATCCCTCCTAGCTTTGTGTCATCAGCAAATTTAATCAGTTTACCCTCAATTCCTTCATCTAAATCATTGATAAAGATGTTGAACAATACAGGTCCCAGGACGGAGCCCTGTGGTACCCCACTTGAGACATTCATCCAGCTGGATGTGAAGCCATTTACAACCACCCTTTGAGTCCGATCACTAAGCCAGTTATGAATCCACCTAACAGTTGCCTGGTCCATTGCATACTTGGTCACTTTTTCAATAAGGATGGTGTGAGATACTTTGTCAAATGCTTTGCTGAAGTCAAGATATACTATATCTACAGCATTTCCCTGATCCACCCAGTCAGTGATTCTGTCATAGAAGGAAATTAAGTTAGTCTGACATGACTTGTTAGTTACAAACCCATGCTGACTCTGGTTAATCACTTCATTCTTATCCATGTACTTACATACATGTTGTTTAATAATTTGTTCAAAGATCTTTCCTGGTATAGAAGTCAGACTCACCGGCCTATAGTTCCCTGGGTCCACCTTCTTCCCCTTTTTGAAGATAGGAACAACATTTGCTCTTCTCCAGTCTTCTGGGACTTCTCCTGTTCTCCAAGAATTTTCAAAGATTATGGAGAGTGGTTCTAAAATTTCTTCTACGATCTCCTTCAGTACTCTGGGGTGTAATTCATCTGGACCTGGAGACATGAACTCATTTATGTTAGCTAAATATTCCCTCACAATCTTTCTGTTTACAGATAACTTGGATTCCTCTATTCCTTTAAAAGGACAGTGAAGATCAGTTGATGTTACATTTTCTTTCTGAGAGAAAACAGATGCAAAATAGGAATTAAAAAGTTCGGCCTTCTCAACATCCTCTCTTACCATTTCTCCATTTTCATCCTGTAAAAATCCTATAGCATCTTTGACTTTTCTTTTACTTTTGACATACCCCCAAAATCCTTTTTTATTGCTTTTGACATCTCTTGCAAGCCTTAATTCATTGTCAGCTTTAGCTAACCTGATACGTGCCCTGCAGGATCTGCAGACTGCATTATAATCTTCTTTAGATATGCCTCCCTCTTTCCATTTAATAAACATTTCTTTCTTTCTTTTTAGCATGTGTTTAAGTTCTGTGTTCATCCATCCTGGTTTCCTTAAATGCTTCCCATTCTTCCTACTTTTCGGGATTGTTAACGATTGTGCTTTGAGAATCTCATTTTTAAAAATTTCCCATCCTTCCTGGACATTTTTGTCCTTAAGGACATCCAGCCATTGGATCCCTCCTATTCTCTTTCTGAGTCTCTTAAAATCTGCCTTTCTAAAATCTAACCTTGAAGTTTGAGTCTTCACATGTCTTCCTCCTCTAGTTATCCAAAATTCTATAATAGCATGATCGCTGCCTCCTAGGGTCCCAGCCACCTTTACCTCCTCAACCATTTCCTCCCTGTTTATAAGGATTAGATCCAAAGTAGCAGATCCCCTTGTTTTCTCCCCTACCTTTTGGAAGATAAAGTTGTCAGCAAGAGAGGATAAGAATTTGCTTGACCTGTTAGTTTTACTTGAGAGAGATTCCCAACAAATGTCTGGATAGTTGAAATCTCCCATGACCACTACGTCATATTTTTTGGAGAACTTGGTCATTTGATACATAAAGAGTTCATCCATATCTTCAGCTTGCCCAGGTGGCCTGTAGTAAATGCCTACAATGGTGTCCTTTCCGTTGTTCTCTCCTTGTATTCTTACCCAAACAGTTTCCACAGAACTCCCAGTCTCTGAAGCTTCAATCTCTGTGCAGATATACGCTTTTCTAACATACAATGCGACACCTCCTCCTCGTTTATCAAGTCTGTTTCTTGCAAATAAGTTGTATCCTTTTAGCCTTTTATTCCAATCATGTGTATCATCCCACCAAGTTTCAGTGATTCCAATGACATCATATTCCTTTTCCTGCATTAGTAGTTCCAATTCTCCTTGTTTGTTGCCCATGCTTTGTGCATTTGTATAAAAACATTTTAGTTTGTGATTGGTTTCTCTTCCTCCCATATTTTTATTATTTAGATTTTTTTGTCTTTGTTCTTCCTTTCCACTTCCAGTAGCAGAGATCTCAATAGTATTTGTCAGCTGTATGGCTTTTTCTGGCCTTTTGCTTCCCTTCCCACATTGTTCTAGTTTAAAGCTCTTCTGATGAGTGTAGCAAGGCGACTTCCAAATACATGTTTTCCAGTCTTCGTAAGGTGCACCCCATCTCTAGCAAGTAGTCCATCGTATAGGTAATTCATTCCGTGATCCAGAAATCCAAATCCTTGTTGACGGCACCATCAACGTAGCCAGTTGTTCACCAGTAGAATCTTAATCCACCTCATTGTTCCATGGCCATCCACTGGGAGGATGGATGAGAAGACCACCTGCGCTCCCAATTCTTTCACTTTCTTGCCTAAGTCTTCAAAGTCACTGCAGATGGTTTCCACGTCCTTTCTTGCGGTGTCATTTGTCCCCACATGTATTAGCAGGAATGGGTAGTGATCTGTAGGTCTGAAGAGTCTTGATATCCTGTCAGACACATCTTTAATTTTTGCTCCTGGAAGACAGCACATTTCTCTTGAGGTTATGTCTGGTCTGCAGATAGCGGCCTCTGTTCCTCTTAGCAGGGAATCCCCCATGACCACCACTCTCCGTTTTTTCTTCACAACATTCTTCTTTCTCCATCCAGGAGGATTCTGAGGGCTTACAAGGTTATTCATTGCTGGCAAAGTCTTATTTTGCTGTATTTCTTCATGGTTCTCCTGCGTGAGAGCCTGGTACTGGTTCCAGAGCAGTATGGGTGCTGACTGCCTCTCGATCCTCCTGCTTCTGTGGGTCACATGCTTCCATTCCTCTGTTTCGTCAGGTGCAGTTCGAATTTCTTCTCTTTCTGAATCATGAAGAGATAATTCTGCTCTGTCTAAGAACTCTTCACCTTCCTTAATGATTTTCAAGGTAGTTAATCTCTCTTCTAGATTTCGCAACTTTTCCTCCAACAGGGACACAAGCTTGCATTTCTGGCATGTGAAGTTTGGCTTTTCCACTGGCAAGTCTGTGAACATGTAGCAGGATATGCAGCTCACCAAATGGCTCCTGGACTCTTCCATGTTCTTATTGTTAATGTTCTGAAAACAGTGAAAAAAGCTTAAAAAAAAGCTTCAAAATGCGCGCGGCGATAGGCGCGCGGTTTACCGATGTCCTCTTTTCAGCTCCAACAGCCAAAATCCAGTGTTCTTTGAGCTCGCGGAGACTCTTCACTTACCCCAAAATGCAGTGGGAATATGCAAATTACCTCCTCAGGACTCCTCCCCTGGTTTACCGATGTCCTCTTTTCAGCTCCAACAGCCAAAATCCAGTGTTCTTTGAGCTCACGGAGACTCTTCACTTACCCCAAAATGCAGTGGGAATATGCAAATTACCTCCTCAGGACTCCTCCCCTGGTTTACCGATGTCCTCTTTTCAGCTCCAACAGCCAAAATCCAGTGTTCTTTGAGCTCGCGGAGACTCTTCACTTACCCCAAAATGCAGTGGGAATATGCAAATTACCCCCTCAGGACTCCTCCCCTGGTTTACCGATGTCCTCTTTTCAGCTCCAACAGCCAAAATCCAGTGTTCTTTGAGCTGGCGGAGACTCTTCACTTACCCCAAAATGCAGTGGGAATATGCAAATTACCTCCTCAGGACTCCTCCCCTGGTTTACCGATGTCCTCTTTTCAGCTCCAACAGCCAAAATCCAGTGTTCTTTGAGCTCGCGGAGACTCTTCACTTACCCCAAAATGCAGTGGGAATATGCAAATTACCTCCTCAGGACTCCTCCCCTGGTTTACCGATGTCCTCTTTTCAGCTCCAACAGCCAAAATCCAGTGTTCTTTGAGCTCGCGGAGACTCTTCACTTACCCCAAAATGCAGTGGGAATATGCAAATTACCTCCTCAGGACTCCTCCCCTGGTTTACCAATGTCCTCTTTTCAGCTCCAACAGCCAAAATCCAGTGTTCTTTGAGCTCGCGGAGACTCTTCACTTACCCCAAAATGCAGTGGGAATATGCAAATTACCTCCTCAGGACTCCTCCCCTGGTTTAGCGATGTCCTCTTTTCAGCTCCAACAGCCAAAATCCAGTGTTCTTTGAGCTCGCGGAGACTCTTCACTTACCCCAAAATGCAGTGGGAATATGCAAATTACCTCCTCAGGACTCCTCCCCTGGTTTACCGATGTCCTCTTTTCAGCTACAACAGCCAAAATCCAGTGTTCTTTGAGCTCGCGGAGACTCTTCACTTACCCCAAAATGCAGTGGGAATATGCAAATTACCTCCTCAGGACTCCTCCCCTGGTTTACCGATGTCCTCTTTTCAGCTCCAACAGCCAAAATCCAGTGTTCTTTGAGCTCGCGGAGACTCTTCACTTACCCCAAAATGCAGTGGGAATATGCAAATTACCTCCTCAGGACTCCTCCCCTGGTTTACCGATGTCCTCTTTTCAGCTCCAACAGCCAAAATCCAGTGTTCTTTGAGCTCGCGGAGACTCTTCACTTACCCCAAAATGCAGTGGGAATATGCAAATTACCTCCTCAGGACTCCTCCCCTGGTTTACCGATGTCCTCTTTTCAGCTCCAACAGCCAAAATCCAGTGTTCTTTGAGCTCGTGGAGACTCTTCACTTACCCCAAAATGCAGTGGGAATATGCAAATTACCTCCTCAGGACTCCTCCCCTGGTTTACCGATGTCCTCTTTTCAGCTCCAACAGCCAAAATCCAGTGTTCTTTGAGCTCGCGGAGACTCTTCACTTACCCCAAAATGCAGTGGGAATATGCAAATTACCTCCTCAGGACTCCTCCCCTGGTTTACCGATGTCCTCTTTTCAGCTCCAACAGCCAAAATCCAGTGTTCTTTGAGCTCGCGGAGACTCTTCACTTACCCCAAAATGCAGTGGGAATATGCAAATTAACTCCTCAGGACTCCTCCCCTGGTTTACCGATTTCCTCTTTTCAGCTCCAACAGCCAAAATCCAGTGCTCTTTGAGCTCGCGGAGACTCTTCACTTACCCCAAAATGCAGTGGGAATATGCAAATTACCTCCTCAGGACTCCTCCCCTGGTTTACCGATGTCCTCTTTTCAGCTCCAACTGCCAAAATCCAGTGTTCTTTGAGCTCGCGGAGACTCTTCACTTACCCCAAAATTCAGTGGGAATATGCAAATTACCTCCTCAGGACTCCTCCCCTGGTTTACCGATGTCCTCTTTTCAGCTCCAACAGCCAAAATCCAGTGTTCTTTGAGCTCGCGGAGACTCTTCACTTACCCCAAAATGCAGTGGGAATATGCAAATTACCTCCTCAGGACTCCTCCCCTGGTTTACCGATGTCCTCTTTTCAGCTCCAACAGCCAAAATCCAGTGTTCTTTGAGCTCGCGGAGACTCTTCACTTACCCCAAAATGCAGTGGGAATATGCAAATTACCTCCTCAGGACTCCTCCCCTGGTTTACCGATGTCCTCTTTTCAGCTCCAACAGCCAAAATCCAGTGTTCTTTGAGCTCGCGGAGACTCTTCACTTACCCCAAAATGCAGTGGGAATATGCAAATTACCTCCTCAGGACTCCTCCCCTGGTTTACCGATGTCCTCTTTTCAGCTCCAACAGCCAAAATCCAGTGTTCTTTGAGCTCGCGGAGACTCTTCACTTACCCCAAAATGCAGTGGGAATATGCAAATTACCTCCTCAGGACTCCTCCCCTGGTTTACCGATGTCCTCTTTTCAGCTCCAACAGCCAAAATCCAGTGTTCTTTGAGCTCGCGGAGACTCTTCACTTACCCCAAAATGCAGTGGGAATATGCAAATTACCTCCTCAGGACTCCTCCCCTGGTTTACCGATGTCCTTTTTTCAGCTCCAACAGCCAAAATCCAGTGTTCTTTGAGCTCGCGGAGACTCTTCACTTACCCCAAAATGCAGTGGGAATATGCAAATTACCTCCTCAGGACTCCTCCCCTGGTTTACCGATGTCCTCTTTTCAGCTCCAACAGCCAAAATCCAGTGTTCTTTGAGCTCGCGGAGACTCTTCACTTACCCCAAAATGCAGTGGGAATATGCAAATTACCTCCTCAGGACTCCTCCCCTGGTTTACCGATGTCCTCTTTTCAGCTCCAACAGCCAAAATCCAGTGTTCTTTGAGCTCGCGGAGACTCTTCACTTACCCCAAAATGCAGTGGGAATATGCAAATTACCTCCTCAGGACTCCTCCCCTGGTTTACCGATGTCCTCTTTTCAGCTCCAACAGCCAAAATCCAGTGTTCTTTGAGCTCGCGGAGACTCTTCACTTACCCCAAAATGCAGTGGGAATATGCAAATTACCTCCTCAGGACTCCTCCCCTGGTTTACCGATGTCCTCTTTTCAGCTCCAACAGCCAAAATCCAGTGTTCTTTGAGCTCGCGGAGACTCTTCACTTACCCCAAAATGCAGTGGGAATATGCAAATTACCTCCTCAGGACTCCTCCCCTGGTTTGTCAGGACTCCTCCCCTGGTTTGTCAGTGAGCGTTCCGATTTCAGTTCCAGAGCGATTCGCCCAATGAGTCTTTGTTATTTAGTCGTTTTCAGCCAATTTTCTGGATTTTTGAAAATTTCACTTTTTTGTGAAAATATCCACTAAATGAGTGAATAATATGTGTGAGGGTACCCCAGGAGAGTTCCAAATGTGTGTGGGTAGAATATATATCCCACGGGGGTAAAATTGAAAAAAGTTGAAAACATTTTTTTTTGGACTTAGTCATTTTTCCGGCGTTTATCAGACTTTCAGATAGGGCAAATGTCAGTGAGCATTCCAATTTCAGTTCCAGAGCTATTCGCCCTATGAGTCTGTGATATTTACTCGTTTTCAGCCAATTTTCTGGATTTTTGAAAATTTCACTTTTTTGTGAAAATATCCACTAAATGAGGGAATAATATGTGTGAGGGTACCCCAGGAGAGTTCCAAATGTGTGTGGGTAGAATATATATCCCACGGGGGTAAAATTGAAAAAAGTTGAACAATTTTTTTTTTTGGACTGTCATTTTTCCGGCGTTTATCAGACTTTCAGATAGGGGAAATGTCAGTGAGCGTTCCGATTTCAGTTCCAGAGCGATTCGCCCAATAAGTCCTTGTTATTTAGTCGTTTTCAGCCAATTTTCTTGATTTTTGAAAATTTCACTTTTTTGTGAAAATATCCACTAAATGAGGGAATAACATGTGTGAGGGTACCCCAGAAGAGTTCCAAATGTGTATGGGTAGAATATATATCCCACGGGGGTAAAACTGAAAAAAGTTGAAAACATTTTTTTTTTGGACTTAGTCATTTTTCCGGCGTTTATCAGACTTTCAGAAAGTGGAAATGTCAGTGAGCGTTCCGATTTCAGTTCCAGAGCGATTCGCCCAATGAGTCTTTGTTATTTAGTCATTTTCAGCCAATTTTCTGGATTTTTGAAAATTTTACTTTTTTGTGAAAATATCCACTAAATGAGGGAATAATATGTGTGAGGATACCCCAGGAGAGTTCCAAATGTGTGTGGGTATAATATATATCCCACGGGGGTAAAATTGAAAAAAGTTGAAAAATTTTTTTTTTTTGTACTGTCATTTTTCCGGCGTTTATCAGACTTTCAGATAGGGGAAATGTCAGTGAGCGTTCCAATTTCAGTTCCAGAGCGATTCGCCCATTGAGTCTTTGATATTTACTCGTTTTCAGCCAATTTTCTGGATTTTTGAAAATTTCACTTTTTTGTGAAAATATCCACTAAATGAGGGAATAATATGTGTGAGGGTACCCCAGGAGAGTTCCAAATGTGTGTGCGTAGAATATATATCCCACGGGGGTAAAATTGAAAAAAGTTGAAAACTTTTTTTTTTGGACTTAGTCATTTTTCTGGCGTTTATCTGACTTTCAGATAGGGCAAATGTCAGTGAGCGTTCCGATTTCAGTTCCAGAGTGATTCGCCCAATAAGTCCTAGTTATTTAGTCGTTTTCAGCCAATTTTCTGGATTTTTGAATATTTCACTTTTTTGTGAAAACATCCACTAAATGAGGGAATAATATGTGTGAGGGTACCCCAGGAGAGTTCCAAATGTGTGTGGGTAGAATATATATCCCACGGGGGTAAAATTGAAAAAAGTTGAACAATTTTTTTTTTTGGACTGTCATTTTTCCGGCGTTTATCAGACTTTCAGATAGGGGAAATGTCAGTGAGCGTTCCGATTTCAGTTCCAGAGCGATTCGCCCAATAAGTCCTTGTTATTTAGTCGTTTTCAGCCAATTTTCTTGATTTTTGAAAATTTCACTTTTTTGTGAAAATATCCACTAAATGAGGGAATAACATGTGTGAGGGTACCCCAGAAGAGTTCCAAATGTGTATGGGTAGAATATATATCCCACGGGGGTAAAACTGAAAAAAGTTGAAAACATTTTTTTTTTGGACTTAGTCATTTTTCCGGCGTTTATCAGACTTTCAGAAAGTGGAAATGTCAGTGAGCGTTCCGATTTCAGTTCCAGAGCGATTCGCCCAATGAGTCTTTGTTATTTAGTCATTTTCAGCCAATTTTCTGGATTTTTGAAAATTTTACTTTTTTGTGAAAATATCCACTAAATGAGGGAATAATATGTGTGAGGATACCCCAGGAGAGTTCCAAATGTGTGTGGGTATAATATATATCCCACGGGGGTAAAATTGAAAAAAGTTGAAAAATTTTTTTTTTTAGTACTGTCATTTTTCCGGCGTTTATCAGACTTTCAGATAGGGGAAATGTCAGTGAGCGTTCCAATTTCAGTTCCAGAGCGATTCGCCCATTGAGTCTTTGATATTTACTCGTTTTCAGCCAATTTTCTGGATTTTTGAAAATTTCACTTTTTTGTGAAAATATCCACTAAATGAGGGAATAATATGTGTGAGGGTACCCCAGGAGAGTTCCAAATGTGTGTGCGTAGAATATATATCCCACGGGGGTAAAATTGAAAAAAGTTGAAAACTTTTTTTTTTGGACTTAGTCATTTTTCTGGCGTTTATCTGACTTTCAGATAGGGCAAATGTCAGTGAGCGTTCCGATTTCAGTTCCAGAGTGATTCGCCCAATAAGTCCTAGTTATTTAGTCGTTTTCAGCCAATTTTCTGGATTTTTGAAAATTTCACTTTTTTTGAAAATATCCACTAAATGAGGGAATAATATGTGTGAGGGTACCCCAGGAGAGTTCCAAATGTGTGTGGGTAAAATATATATCCCACGGTGTTAAAATTTAAAAAAGTTGAAAACATTTTTTTTTTTGGACTTAGTCATTTTTCCGGCGTTTATTAGACTTCCAGATAGGGCAAATGCCAGTGAGCGTTCCAATTTCAGTTCCAGAACGATTCGCCCAATGAGTCTTTGATATTTACTCGTTTTCAGCCAATTTTCTGGATTTTTGAAAATTTCACTTTTTTGTGAAAATATCCACTAAATGAGGGAATAATATGTGTGAGGGTACCCTAGGAGAGTTCCAAATGTGTGTGGGTAGAATACATATCAGACGGGGGTAAAATTGAAAAAAGTTTAAAAAAAAATTTTTTTTGAACTTAGTCATTTTTCTGGCGTTTATCAGACTTTCAGATAGGGGAAATGTCAGTGAGCGTTCCGATTTCAGTTCCAGAGCGATTCGCCGAATGAGTCCTTGATATTTAGTTTTTTTCAGCCAATTTTCTGGATTTTTGAAAATTTCTCTTTTTTGTGAAAATATCCACTAAATGAGGGAATAATATGTGTGAGGGTACCCCAGGAGAGTTCCAAATGTGTGTGGGTAGAATATATATCCCACGGGGGTAAAATTGAAAAAAGTTGAAAACATTTTTTTTTTGGACTTAGTCATTTTTCCGGCGTTTATCAGACTTTCAGAAAGTGGAAATGTCAGTGAGCGTTCTGATTTCAGTTCCAGAGCGATTCGCCCAGTGAGTCTTTGTTATTTAGTCGTTTACAGCAAATTTTCTGGATTTTTGAAAATTTTACTTTTTTGTGAAAATATCCACTAAATGAGGGAATAATATGTGTGAGGGTACCCCAGGAGAGTTCCAAATGTGTTTGGGTAGAATATATATCCCACGGGGGTAAAACTGAAAATAGTTGAAAACATTTTTTTTTTTGGACTTAATAATTTTTCTGACGTTTATCAGACTTTTAGATAGGGGAAATGTCAGTGAGCATTCCGATTTCAGTTCCAGAGCGATTCGCCGAATGAGTCCTTGATATTTAGTTTTTTTCAGCCAATTTTCTGGATTTTTGAAAATTTCTCTTTTTTGTGAAAATATCAACTAAATGAGGGAATAATATGTGTGATGGTACCCCAGGAGAGTTCCAAATGTGTGTGGGTAGAATATATATCCGACGGGGGTAAAATTGAAAAAAGTTGAAAAATTTTTTTTTTTGGACAGTCATTTTTCTGCCATTTTTCTGACTTTCAGATAGGGCAAATGTCAGTGAGCGTTCCGATTTCAGTTCCAGAGCGATTCGCCCAATGATTCTTTGATATTTAGTCGTTTTCAGCCAATTTTCTGGATTTTTGAAAATTTCACTTTTTTGTGAAAATATCCACTAAATGAGGGAATAATATGTGTGAGGGTACCCCAGGAGAGTTCCAAATGTGTGTGGGTAGAATATATATCCCACGGGGGTAAAATTGAAAAAAGTTGAAAACATTTTTTTTTTGGACTTAGTCATTTTTCCGGCGTTTATCAGACTTTCAGATCGGGCAAATGTCAATGAGCATTCCGATTTCAGTTCCAGAGCAATTCGCCCAATGATTCTTTGATATTTAGTCGTTTTCAGCCAATTTTCTGGATTTTTGAAAATGTCACTTTTTTGTCAAAATATCCACTAAATGAGGGAATAATATGTGTGAGGGTACCCCAGGAGAGTTCCAAATGTGTGTGGGAAGAATATATATCCCACGGGGGTAAAATTGAAAAAAGTTGAAAAAAATTTTTTTTTGAACTTCGTAATTTTTCTGGCGTTTATCAGACTTTCAGATAGGGGAAATGTCAGTGAGTGTTTCGATTTCAGTGCCAGAGCGATTCGCCCAATGAGTCCTTGATATTTAATCGTTTTCAGCCAATTTTCTGGATTTTTGAAAATTACACTTTTTGTGAAAATATCCACTAAATGAGGGAATAATATGTGTGAGGGTACCCCAGGAGAGTTCCAAATGTGTGTGGGTAGAATATATATCCCATGGGGGTAAAATTGAAAAATGTTGAAGCAATTTTTTTTTTGGACTTAGTCATTTTTCCGGCGTTTATCAGACTTTCAGATAGGGGAAATGTCAGTGAGCGTTCCGATTTCAGTTCCAGAGTGATTCGCCCAATGAGTCCTTGATATTTAGTCGTTTGCAGCCAATTTTCTTGATTTTTGAAAATGTCACTTTTTTGTGAAAATATCCACTAAATGAGGGAATAATATGTGTGAGGGTACCCCAGAAGAGTTCCAAATGTGTGTGGGTAGAATATATATCCCACGGGGGTAAAATTGAAAAAAGTTGAAAACAATTTTTTTTTGGACTTAGTCATTTTTCTGACGTTTATCAGACTTTCAGATAGGGGAAATGTCAGTGAGCTTTCCGATTTCAGTTCCAGAGTGATTCGCCCAATGAGTCCTTGATATTTAGTCGATTTCAGCCAATTTTCTGTATTTTTGAAAATATCACTTTTTTGTGAAAATATCCACTAAATGAGGGAATAATATGTGTCAGGGTACCCCAGGAGAGTTCCAAATGTGTGTGGGTATAATATATATCCCACGGGGGTAAAATTGAAAAAAGCTGAAAACATTTTTTTTTTGGACTTAGTCATTTTTCCGGCGTTTATCAGACTTTCAGATAGGGGAAATGTCAGTGAAAGTTCCAATTTCAGTTCCAGAGCGATTCGCTCAATGAGTCTTTGATATTTAGACGTTTTCAGCCATCTTCTGGATTTTTGAAAATTTCACTTTTTTGTGAAAATATCCACTAAATGAGGGAATAATATGTGTGAGGGTACCCCAGGAGAGTTCCAAATGTGTGTGGGTAGAATATATATCCCACGGGGGTAAAATTGAAAAAAGTTGAAAAAAATGTTTTTTTGTACTGTCATTTTTCCGGCGTTTATCAGACTTTCAGATAGGGGAAATGTCAGTGAGCGTTGCGATTTCAGTTCCGGAGCGACTCGCCCAATGAGTCCTTGTTATTTAGTCGTTTTCAGCCAATTTTCTGGATTTTTGAAAATTTCACTTTTTTGTGAAAATATCCACTAAATGAGGGAATAATATATGTGAGGGTACCCCAGGAGAGTTCCAAATGTGTGTGGGTAGAATATATATCCCACGGGGGTAAAATTGAAAAAAGTTGAAAACATTTTTTTTTTGGACTTAGTCTTTTTTCCGGCGTTTATCAGACTTTCAGATAGGGGAAATGTCAGTGAGCGTTCCGATTTCAGTTCCAGAGTGATTCTCCCAATGAATCCTTGATATTTAGTCGTTTTCAGCCAATTTTCTTGATTTTTGAAAATTTCACTTTTTTGTGAAAATATCCACTAAATGAGGGAATAATATGTGTGAGGGTAACCCAGGAGAGTTCCAAATGTGTGTGGGTAGAATATATATCCCACGGGGGTAAAATTGAAAAAAGTTGAAAACATTTTTTTTTGGGACTTAGTCATTTTTCCGGCGTTTATCAGACTTTCAGATAGGTCAAATGTCAGTGAGAGTTCCAATTTCTGTTCCAGAGCGATTTGCCCAATGAGTCCTTGATATTTAGTCGTTTTCAGCCAATTTTCTGGAGTTTTGAAAATGTCACTTTTTTGTGGAAATATCCACTAAATGAGGGAGTAATATGTGTGAGGGTACCCCAGGAGAGTTCCAAATGTGTGTGGGAAGAATATATATCCCACGGGGGTAAAATTGAAAAAAGTTGAAAAAATTTTTTTTTGGACTGTCATTTTTCCGGCGTTTATCAGACTTTAAGATAGGGGAAATGTCAGTGAGCATTCCGATTTCAGTTCCAGAGCGATTCGCCCAATGAGTCCTTGATATTTAATCGTTTTCAGCCAATTTTCTGGATTTTTGAAAATTACACTTTTTGTGAAAATATCCACTAAATGAGGGAATAATATGTGTGAGGGTACCCCAGGAGAGTTCCAAATGTGTGTGGGTAGAATATATATCCCATGGGGGTAAAATTGAAAAATGTTGATGCAATTTTTTTTTTGGACTTAGTCATTTTTCCGGCGTTTATCAGACTTTCAGATAGGGGAAATGTCAGTGAGCGTTCCGATTTCAGTTACAGAGCGATTCGCCCAATGAGTCCTTGATATTTAGTCGTTTTAAGCCAATATTTTGGATGTTTGAAAATTTCACTTTTTTGTGAAAATATCCACTAAATGAGGGAATAATATGTGTGAGGGTACCCCAGGAGATTTCCAAATGTGTGTGGGTAGAATATATATCCCACGGGGGTAAAATTGAAAAAAGCTGAAAACATTTTTTTTTTGGACTTAGTCATTTTTCCCGCGTTTATCAGACTTTCAGATAGGGGAAATGTCAGTGAAAGTTCCAATTTCAGTTCCAGAGCGATTCGCCCAATGAGTCTTTGATATTTAGTCTTTTTCAGCCAATTTTCTGGATTTTTGAACATTTCACTTTTTTGTGAAAATATCCACTAAATGAGGGAATAATATGTGTGAGGGTACCCCAGGAGAGTTCTAAATGTGTGTGGGTAGAATATATATCCCACGGGGGTAAAATTGAAAAAAGTTGAAAACATTTTTTTTTTGGACTTAGTCATTTTTCCGGCGTTTATCAGACTTTCAGATAGGGGAAATGTCAGTGAGCATTCCGATTTCTGTTCCAGAGCGATTCGCCCAATGAGTCCTTGATATTTAGTCGTTTTCAGCCAATTTTCTGGAGTTTTGAAAATGTCACTTTTTTGTGGAAATATCCACTAAATGAGGGAGTAATATGTTTGAGGGTACCCCAGGAGAGTTCCAAATGTGTGTGGGAAGAATATATATCCCACGGGGGTAAAATTGAAAAAAGTTGAAAAAATTTTTTTTTGGACTGTCATTTTTCCGGCGTTTATCAGACTTTAAGATAGGGGAAATGTCAGTGAGCATTCCGATTTCAGTTCCAGAGCGATTCGCCCAATGAGTCCTTGATATTTAATCGTTTTCAGCCAATTTTCTGGATTTTTGAAAATTACACTTTTTCTGAAAATATCCACTAAATGAGGGAATAATATGTGTGAGGGTACCCCAGGAGAGTTCCAAATGTGTGTGGGTAGAATATATATCCCACGGGGGTAAAATTGAAAAAAGTTGAAAACATTTTTTTTTGGGACTTAGTCATTTTTCCGGCGTTTATCAGACTTTCAGATAGGTCAAATGTCAGTGAGAGTTCCAATTTCAGTTCCAGAGCGATTTGCCCAATGAGTCTTTGATATTTAGTCTTTTTCAGCCAATTTTCTGGATTTTTGGACATTTCACTTTTTTGTGAAAATATCCACTAAATGAGGGAATAATATGTGTGAGGGTACCCCAGGAGAGTTCTAAATGTGTGTGGGTAGAATATATATCCCACGGGCTAAAATTGTAAAAAGTTGAAAACATTTTTTTTTTGGACTTAGTCATTTTTCCGGCGTTTATCAGACTTTCAGATAGGGGAAATGTCAGTGAGCATTCCGATTTCTGTTCCAGAGCGATTCGCCCAATGAGTCCTTGATATTTAGTCGTTTTCAGCCAATTTTCTGGAGTTTTGAAAATGTCACTTTTTTGTGGAAATATCCACTAAATGAGGGAGTAATATGTGTGAGGGTACCCCAGGAGAGTTCCAAATGTGTGTGGGAAGAATATATATCCCACGGGGGTAAAATTGAAAAAAGTTGAAAAAATTTTTTTTTGGACTGTCATTTTTCCGGCGTTTATCAGACTTTAAGATAGGGGAAATGTCAGTGAGCATTCCGATTTCAGTTCCAGAGCGATTCGCCCAATGAGTCCTTGATATTTAATCGTTTTCAGCCAATTTTCTGGATTTTTGAAAATTACACTTTTTGTGAAAATATCCACTAAATGAGGGAATAATATGTGTGAGGGTACCCCAGGAGAGTTCCAAATGTGTGTGGGTAGAATATATATCCCATGGGGGTAAAATTGAAAAATGTTGATGCAATTTTTTTTTTGGACTTAGTCATTTTTCCGGCGTTTATCAGACTTTCAGATAGGGGAAATGTCAGTGAGCGTTCCGATTTCAGTTCCAGAGCGATTCGTCCAATGAGTCCTTGATATTTAGTCGTTTTCAGCCAATATTTTGGATGTTTGAAAATTTCACTTTTTTGTGAAAATATCCACTAAATGAGGGAATAATATGTGTGAGGGTACCCCAGGAGATTTCCAAATGTGTGTGGGTAGAATATATATCCCACGGGGGTAAAATTGAAAAAAGCTGAAAACATTTTTTTTTTGGACTTAGTCATTTTTCCGGCGTTTATCAGAATTTCAGATAGGGGAAATGTCAGTGAAAGTTCCAATTTCAGTTCCAGAGCGATTCGCCCAATGAGTCTTTGATATTTAGACGTTTTCAGCCAATTTTCTGGATTTTTGAAAATTTCACTTTTTTGTGAAAATATCCACTAAATGAGGGAATAATATGTGTTAGGGTACCCCAGGAGAGTTCCAAATGTGTGTGGGTAGAATATATATCCCACGGGGGTAAAATTGAAAAAAGTTTAAAACTTTTTTTTTTGGACTTAGTCATTTTTCCGGCGTTTATCACACTTTCAGAAAGTGGAAATGTCAGTGAGCGTTCCGATTTCAGTTCCAGAGCGATTCGCCCAATGAGTCTTTGTTATTTAGACGTTTTCAGCCAATTTTCTGGATTTTTGAAAATTTCACTTTTTTGTGAAAATATCCACTAAATGAGGGAATAATATGTGTGAGGGTACCCCAGGAGAGTTCCAAATGTGTGTGGGTAGAATATATATCCCACGGGGGTAAAATTGAAAAAAGTTGAAAAAAATTTTTTTTTGTACTGTCATTTTTCCGGCGTTTATCAGACTTTCAGATAGGGGAAATGTCAGTGAGCGTTGCGATTTCAGTTCCGGAGCGACTCGCCCAATGAGTCCTTGTTATTTAGTCGTTTTCAGCCAATTTTCTGGATTTTTGAAAATTTCACTTTTTTGTGAAAATATCCACTAAATGAGGGAATAATATATGTGAGGGTACCCCAGGAGAGTTCCAAATGTGTGTGGGTAGAATATATATCCCACGGGGGTAAAATTGAAAAAAGTTGAAAACATTTTTTTTTTGGACTTAGTCATTTTTCCGGCGTTTATCAAACTTTCAGATAGGGGAAATGTCAGTGAGCATTCCGATTTCTGTTCCAGAGCGATTCGCCCAATGAGTCCTTGATATTTAGTCGTTTTCAGCCAATTTTCTGGAGTTTTGAAAATGTCACTTTTTTGTGGAAATATCCACTAAATGAGGGAGTAATATGTGTGAGGGTACCCCAGGAGAGTTCCAAATGTGTGTGGGAAGAATATAAATCCCACGGGGGTAAAATTGAAAAAAGTTGAAAACATTGTTTTTTTTGGATTTTTTTCCGGCGTTTATTACACTTTCAGATAGGGCAAATGTCAGTGAGCGTTCCAATTTCTGTTCCAGAGCGATTCGCCCAATGAGTCCTTGATATTTAGTCGTTTTCAGCCAATTTTCTGGAGTTTTGAAAATGTCACTTTTTTGTGGAAATATCCACTAAATGAGGGAGTAATATGTGTGAGGGTACCCCAGGAGAGTTCCAAATGTGTGTGGGAAGAATATATATCCCACGGGGGTAAAATTGAAAAAAGTTGAAAAAATTTTTTTTTGGACTGTCATTTTTCCGGCGTTTATCAGACTTTAAGATAGGGGAAATGTCAGTGAGCATTCCGATTTCAGTTCCAGAGCGATTCGCCCAATGAGTCCTTGATATTTAATCGTTTTCAGCCAATTTTCTGGATTTTTGAAAATTACACTTTTTGTGAAAATATCCACTAAATGAGGGAATAATATGTGTGAGGGTACCCCAGGAGATTTCCAAATGTGTGTGGGTAGAATATATATCCCACGGGGGTAAAATTGAAAAAAGCTGAAAACATTTTTTTTTTGGACTTAGTCATTTTTCCGGCGTTTATCAGACTTTCAGATAGGGGAAATGTCAGTGAATGTTCCAATTTCAGTTCCAGAGCGATTCGCCCAATGAGTCTTTGATATTTAGACGTTTTCAGCCAATTTTCTGGATTTTTGAAAATTTCACTTTTTTGTGAAAATATCCACTAAATGAGGGAATAATATGTGTGAGGGTACCCCAGGAGAGTTCCAAATGTGTGTGGGTAGAATATATATCCCACGGGGGTAAAATTGAAAAAAGTTGAATAAAATTTTTTTTTTTGGACTTAGTCATTTTTCCGGCGTTTATCAGACTTTCAGATAGGGGAAATGTCAGTGAGCGTTGCGATTTCAGTTCCGGAGCGACTCGCCCAATGAGTCCTTGTTATTTAGTCGTTTTCAGCCAATTTTCTGGATTTTTGAAAATTTCACTTTTTTGTGAAAATATCCACTAAATGAGGGAATAATATATGTCAGGGTACCCCAGGAGAGTTCCAAATGTGTGTGGGTAGAATATATATCCCACGGGGGTAAAATTGAAAAAAGTTGAAAACATTTTTTTTTTGGACTTAGTAATTTTTCCGGCGTTTATCAGACTTTCAGATAGGGGAAATGTCAGTGAGCGTTCCGATTTAAGTTCCAGAGTGATTCTCCCAATGAATCCTTGATATTTAGTCGTTTTCAGCCAATTTTCTGGATTTTTGAAAATTTCACTTTTTTGTGAAAATATCCACTAAATGAGGGAATAATATGTGTGAGGGTAACCCAGGAGAATTCCAAATGTGTGTGGGAAGAATATAAATCCCACGGGGGTAAAATTGAAAAAAGTTGAAAACATTGTTTTTTTTGGATTTTTTTCCGGCGTTTATTACACTTTCAGATAGGGCAAATGTCAGTGAGCGTTCCAATTTCAGTTCCAGAGCGATTCGCCCAATGAGTCTTTGATATTTACTCGTTTTCAGCCAATTTTCTGTATTTTTGAAAATTTCACTTTTTTGTGAAAATATCCACTAAATGAGGGAATAATATGTGTGAGGGTACCCCAGGAGAGTTCCAAATGTGTGTGGGTAGAATATATATCCCACGGGGGTAAAATTGAAAAAGTTGAAAACATTTTTTTTTTGGACTGTAATTTTTCCGGCGTTTATCAGACTTTCAGATAGGGAAAATGTCAGTGAGAGTTCCAATTTCAATTCCAGAGCGATTCGCCAAATGAGTCTTTGTTATTTAGTCGTTTCCAGCCAATTTTCTGGATTTTTGAAAATTTTACTTTTTTGTGAAAATATCAACTAAATGAGGGAATAATATGTGTGAGGGTACCCCAGGAGAGTTCCAATTGTGTGTGGGTAGAATATATATCCCACGGGGGTAAAATTGAAAAAAGTTTAAAACATTTTTTTTTTGGACTTAGTCATTTTTCCGGCGTTTATCACACTTTCAGAAAGTGGAAATGTCAGTGAGCGTTCCGATTTCAGTTCCAGAGCGATTCGCCCAATGAGTCTTTGTTATTTAGTCGTTTTCAGCCAATTTTCTGGATTTTTGAAAATTTCACTTTTTTGTGAAAATATCCACTAAATGAGGGAATAATATGTGTGAGGGTACCCCAGGAGAGTTCCAAATGTGTGTGGGTAGAATATATATCCCACGGGGGTAAAATTGAAAAAAGTTGAAAAAAATTTTTTTTTGTACTGTCATTTTTCCGGCTTTTATCAGACTTTCAGATAGGGGAAATGTCAGTGAGCGTTGCGTTTTCAGTTCCGGAGCGACTCGCCCAATGAGTCCTTGTTATTTAGTCGTTTTCAGCCAATTTTCTGGATTTTTGAAAATTTCACTCTTTTGTGAAAATATCCACTAAATGAGGGAATAATATATGTGAGGGTACCCCAGGAGAGTTCCAAATGTGTGTGGGTAGAATATATATTCCACGGGGGTAAAATTGAAAAAAGTTGAAAACATTTTTTTTTTGGACTTAGTAATTTTTCCGGCGTTTATCAGACTTTCAGATAGGGGAAATGTCAGTGAGCGTTCCGATTTAAGTTCCAGAGTGATTCTCCCAATGAATCCTTGATATTTAGTCGTTTTCAGCCAATTTTCTGGATTTTTGAAAATTTCACTTTTTTGTGAAAATATCCACTAAATGAGGGAATAATATGTGTGAGGGTACCCCAGGAGAGTTCCAAATGTGTGTGGGTATAATATATATCCCACGGGGTTAAAATTGAAAAAAGTTAAAAACATTTTTTTTTTGGACCTAGTCATTTTTCCGGCGTTTATTAGACTTTCAGATAGGGCAAATGCCAGTGAGCGTTCCGATTTCAGTTCCAGAGCGATTCGCCCAATGAGTCTTTGATATTTACTCGTTTTCAGCCAATTTTCTGGATTTTTGTAAATTTCACTTTTTTATGAAAATATCCACTAAATGAGGGAATTATATGTGTGAGGGTACCCCATGAGAGTTCCAAATGTGTGTGGGTAGAATATATATCCCACGGGGGTAAAATTGAAAAAAGTTGAAAACATTTTTTTTTTGGACTTAATCTTTTTTCCGGCGTTTATCACACTTTCAGAAAGTGGAAATGTCAGTGAGCGTTCCGATTTCAGTTCCAGAGCGATTCGCCCAATGAGTCTTTGTTATTTAGTCGTTTTCAGCCAATTTTCTGGATTTTTGAAAATTTCACTTTTTTGTGAAAATATCCACTAAATGAGGGAATAATATGTGTGAGGGTACCCCATGAGAGTTCCAAATGTGTGTGGGTAGAATATATATCCCACGGGGGTAAAATGGAAAAAAGTTGAATAAAATTTTTTTTTGTACTGTCATTTTTCCGGCGTTTATCAGACTTTCAGATAGGGGAAATGTCAGTGAGCGTTCCGATTTAAGTTCCAGAGTGATTCTCCCAATGAATCCTTGATATTTAGTCGTTTTCAGCCAATTTTCTGGATTTTTGAAAATTTCACTTTTTTGTGAAAATATCCACTAAATGAGGGAATAATATGTGTGAGGGTACCCCAGGAGAGTTCCAAATGTGTGTGGGTATAATATATATCCCACAGGGGTAAAATTGAAAAAAGTTGAAAACATTTTTTTTTTTGGACTTAGTCATTTTTCCGGCGTTTATTAGACTTTCAGATAGGGCAAATGCCAGTGAGCGTTCCAATTTCAGTTCCAGAGCGATTCGCCCAATGAGTCTTTGATATTTACTCGTTTTCAGCCAATTTTCTGGATTTTTGTAAATTTCACTTTTTTGTGAAAATATCCACTAAATGAGGGAATTATATGTGTGAGGGTACCCCATGAGAGTTCCAAATGTGTGTGGGTAGAATATATATCCCACGGGGTAAAATTGAAAAAAGTTGAATAAAATTTTTTTTTGGACTGTCATTTTTCTGGCGTTTATCTGACTTTCAGATAGGGCAAATGTCAGTGAGCGTTCCAATTTCAATTCCAGAGCGATTCGCCCAATGAGTCTTTGTTATTTAGTCGTTTTCAGCCAATTTTCTGGATTTTTGAAAATTGTGCTTTTTTGTGAAAATATCCACTAAATGAGGGAATAATATGTTTGAGGGTACCCCAGGAGAGTTCCAAATGTGTGTGCGTAGAATATATATCCCACGGGGGTAAAACTGAAAAAAGTTGAAAACATTTTTTTTTGGACTTAGTCATTTTTCTGACGTTTATCAGACTTTCAGAGAGGGGAAATGTCAGTGAGCGTTCCGATTTCAGTTCCAGAGCGATTCGCCCAATGATTCTTTGATATCTAGTCGTTTTCAGCCAATTTTCTGGATTTTTGAAAATTTCTCTTTTTTGTGAAAATATCCACTAAATGAGGGAATAATATGTGTGAGGGTACCCCAGGAGAGTTCCAAATGTGTGTGGGTAGAATATATATCCCACGGGGGTAAAATTGAAAAAAGTTGAATAAAATTTTTTTTTGTACTGTCATTTTTCCGGCGTTTATCAGACTTTCAGATAGGGGAAAGGTCAGTGAGCGTTGCATTTTCAGTTCCAGAGCGACTCGCCCAATGAGTCCTTGTTATTTAGTCGTTTTCAGCCAATTTTCTGGATTTTTGAAAATTTCACTTTTTTGTGAAAATATCCACTAAATGAGGGAAAAATATATGCGAGGGTACCCCAGGAGAGTTCCAAATGTGTGTGGGAAGAATATAAATCCCACGGGGGTAAAATTGAAAAAAGTTGAAAACATTGTTTTTTTTGGATTTTTTTCCGGCGTTTATTACACTTTCAGATAGGGCAAATGTCAGTGAGAGTTCCAATTTCAATTCCAGAGCGATTCGCCAAATGAGTGTTTGTTATTTAGTCGTTTCCAGCCAATTTTCTGGATTTTTGAAAATTTTACTTTTTTGTGAAAATATCAACTAAATGAGGAAATAATGTGTGAGGGTACCCCAGGAGAGTTCCAAATGTGTGTGGGTAGAATATATATCCGACGGGGGTAAAATTGAAAAAAGTTTAAAAAAATTTTTTTTTGAACTTAGTCATTTTTCTGGCGTTTATCAGACTTTCAGATAGGGGAAATGTCAGTGAGCGTTTCGATTTCAGTTCCAGAGCGATTCGCCGAATGAGTCCTTGATATTTAGTTTTTTTCAGCCAATTTTCTGGATTTTTGAAAATTTCTCTTTTTTGTGAAAATATCAACTAAATGAGGGAATGATATGTGTGATGGTACCCCAGGACAGTTCCAAATGTGTGTGGGTAGAATATATATCCGACGGGGGTAAAATTGAAAAAAGTTGAAAACATTTTTTTTTTGGGCTGTCATTTTTCCGGCGTTTATCAGACTTTCAGATAGGGCAAATGTCAGTGAGAGTTCCAATTTCAGTTCCAGAGCGATTCGCCCAATGATTCTTTGATATTTAGTCGTTTTCAGCCAATTTTCTGGATTTTTGAAAATTTCACTTTTTTGTGAAAATATCCACTAAATGAGGGAATAATATGTGTGAGGGTACCCCAGGAGAGTTCCAAATGTGTGTGGGAAGAATATATATCCCACGGGGGTAAAACTGAAAAAAGTTGAAAACATTTTTTTTTGGACTTAGTCATTTTTCTGACGTTTATCAGACTTTCAGAGAGGGGAAATGTCAGTGAGCATTCCGATTTCAGTTCCAGAGCGATTCGCCCAATGAGTCCTTGATATTTAGTCGTTTTCAGCCAATTTTCTGGATTTTTGAAAATGTCACTTTTTTGTCAAAATATCCACTAAATGAGGGAATAATATGTGTGAGGGTACCCCAGGAGAGTTCCAAATGTGTGTGGGAAGAATATATATCCCACGGGGGTAAAATTGAAAAAAGTTTTAAAAAAATTTTTTTTGAACTTAGTAATTTTTCTGGCGTTTATCAGACTTTCAGATAGGGGAAATGTCAGTGAGCGTTCCGATTTCAGTTCCAGAGCGATTCGCCCAATGATTCTTTGATATCTAGTCGTTTTCAGCCAATTTTCTGGATTTTTGAAAATTTCTCTTTTTTGTGAAAATATCCACTAAATGAGCGAATAATATGTGTGAGGGTACCCCAGGAGAGTTCCAAATGTGTGTGGGTAGAATATATATCCCACGGGGGTAAAATTGAAAAAAGTTGAATAAATTTTTTTTTTGTACTGTCATTTTTCCGGCGTTTATCAGACTTTCAGATAGGGGAAAGGTCAGTGAGCGATGCGATTTCAGTTCCAGAGCGACTCGCCCAATGAGTCCTTGTTATTTAGTCGTTTTCAGCCAATTTTCTGGATTTTTGAAAATTTCACTTTTTTGTGAAAATATCCACTAAATGAGGGAAAAATATATGTGAGGGTACCCCAGGAGAGTTCCAAATGTGTGTGGGAAGAATATAAATCCCACGGGGGTAAAATTGAAAAAAGTTGAAAACATTGTTTTTTTTGGATTTTTTTCCGGCGTTTATTACACTTTCAGATAGGGCAAATGTCAGTGAGAGTTCCAATTTCAATTCCAGAGCGATTCGCCAAATGAGTCTTTGTTATTTAGTCGTTTCCAGCCAATTTTCTGGATTTTTGAAAATTTTACTTTTTTGTGAAAATATCAACTAAATGAGGAAATAATGTGTGAGGGTACCCCAGGAGAGTTCCAAATGTGTGTGGGTAGAATATATATCCAGCGGGGGTAAAATTGAAAAAAGTTTAAAAAAATTTTTTTTTGAACTTAGTCATTTTTCTGGCGTTTATCAGACTTTCAGATAGGGGAAATGTCAGTGAGCGTTCCGATTTCAGTTCCAGAGCGATTCGCCGAATGAGTCCTTGATATTTAGTTTTTTTCAGCCAATTTTCTGGATTTTTGAAAATTTCTCTTTTTTGTGAAAATATCAACTAAATGAGGGAATAATATGTGTGAGGGTACCCCAGGAGAGTTCCAAATGTGTGTGGGTATAATATATATCCCACGGGGTTAAAATTGAAAAAAGTTAAAAACATTTTTTTTTTGGACCTAGTCATTTTTCCGGCGTTTATTAGACTTTCAGATAGGGCAAATGCCAGTGAGCGTTCCAATTTCAGTTCCAGAGCGATTCGCCCAATGAGTCTTTGATATTTACTCGTTTTCAGCCAATTTTCTGGATTTTTGTAAATTTCACTTTTTTATGAAAATATCCTCTAAATGAGGGAATAATATGTGTGAGGGTACCCCAGGAGAGTTCCAAATGTGTGTGGGTAGAATATATATCCCACGGGCGTAAAATTGAAAAAAGTTGAAAACATTTTTTTTTTGGACTTAGTCATTTTTCCGGCGTTTATCAGACTTTCAGATAGGGCAAATGTCAGTGAGCGTTCCGATTTCAGTTCCAGAGCCATTCGCCCAATGATTCTTTGATATCTAGTCGTTTTCAGCCAATTTTCTGGATTTTTGAAAATTTCACTTTTTTGTGAAAATATCCACTAAATGAGGGAATAATATGTGTGAGGGTACCCCAGGAGAGTTCCAAATGTGTGTGGGTAGAATATATATCCCACGGGGGTAAAATTGAAAAAAGTTTAAAACATTTTTTTTTTGGACTTAGTCATTTTTCCGGCATTTATCAGACTTTCAGAAAGTGGAAATGTCAGTGAGCGTTCCGATTTCAGTTCCAGAGCGATTCGCCCAATGAGTCTTTGTTATTTAGTCGTTTTCAGCCAATTTTCTGTATTTTTGAAAATTGTGCTTTTTTGTGAAAATATCCACTAAATGAGGGAATAATATGTTTGAGGGTACCCCAGGAGAGTTCCAAATGTGTGTGCGTAGAATATATATCCCACGGGGGTAAAACTGAAAAAAGTTGAAAACATTTTTTTTTGGACTTAGTCATTTTTCTGACGTTTATCAGACTTTCAGAGAGGGGAAATGTCAGTGAGCATTCCGATTTCAGTTCCAGAGCGATTCGCCCAATGACTCCTTGATATTTAGTCGTTTTCAGCCAATTTTCTGGATTTTTGAAAATGTCACTTTTTTGTCAAAATATCCACTAAATGAGGGAATAATATGTGTGAGGGTACCCCAGGAGAGTTCCAAATGTGTGTGGGAAGAATATATATCCCACGGGGGTAAAATTGAAAAAAGTTTAAAAAAAAATTTTTTTGAACTTAGTAATTTTTCTGGCGTTTATCAGACTTTCAGATAGGGGAAATGTCAGTGAGCGTTCCGATTTCAGTTCCAGAGCGATTCGCCGAATGAGTCCTTGATATTTAGTCGTTTTCAGCCAATTTTCTGGATTTTTGAAAATTTCTCTTTTTTGTGAAAATATCAACTAAATGAGGGAATAATATGTGTGGGGGTACCCCAGGAGAGTTCCAAATGTGTTTGGGTAGAATATATATCCGACGGGGGTAAAATTGAAAAAAGTTGAAAAATTATTTTTTTTTGCACTTAGTCATTTTTCCCGCGTTTATCAGACTTTCAGATAGGGGAAATGTCAGTGAGCATTCCGATTTCAGTTCCAGAGCAATTCGCCCAATGATTCTTTGATATTTAGTCGTTTTCAGCCAATTTTCTGGATTTTTGAAAATTTCACTTGTTTGTGAAAATATCCACTAAATGAGGGAATAATATGTGTGAGGGTACCCCAGGAGAGTTCCAAATGTGTGTGCGTAGAATATATATCCCACGGGGGTAAAACTGAAAAAAGTTGAAAACATTTTTTTTTTGGACTTAGTCATTTTTCTGACGTTTATCAGACTTTCAGATAGGGGAAATGTCAGTGACCATTACAATTTCAGTTCCAGAGCGATTCGCCCAATGAGTCCTTGATATTTAGTCGTTTTCAGCCAATTTTCTGGATTTTTGAAAATGTCACTTTTTTGTGAAAATATCCACTAAATGAGGGAATAATATGTGTGAGGGTACCCCAGGAGAGTTCCAAATGTGTGTGGGAAGAATATATATCCCACGGGGGTAAAAATGAAAAAAGTTGAAAAAAATTTTTTTTTGACTGTCATTTTTCTGGCGTTTATCTGACTTTCAGATAGGGCAAATGTCAGTGAGCGTTCCGATTTCAGTTCCAGAGCGATTCGCCCAATGATTCTTTGATATTTAGTCGTTTTCAGCCAATTTTCTGGATTTTTGAAAATTTCACTTTTTTGTGAAAATATCCACTAAATGAGGGAATAATATGTGTGAGGGTACCCCAGGAGAGTTCCAAATGTGTGTGGGTAGAATATACAGTCATATGAAAAAGTTTGGGCACCCCTATTAATCTTAAGCTTAATGTTTTATAAAAATTGGTGTTTTTGCAACAGCTATTTCAGTCTGATATATGTAATAACTGTTGGATACAGTAATGTTTCTGCCTTGAAATGAGGTTTATTGTACTAACAGAAAATGTGCAATCTGCATTCAAACAAAATTTGACAGGTGCATAAGTATGGGCACCTCACCAGAAAAGTGACATTAATATTTAGTAGATCCTCCTTTTGCAAAAATAACAGCCTCTAGTCGCTTCCTGTAGCTTTTAATGAGTTCCTGGATCCTGGATGAAGGTATTTTTGACCATTCCTCTTTACAAAACAATTCCAGTTCAGTTAACTTTGATGGTCGCCGAGCATGGACAGCCTCTTCAAATGATCCCACAGATGTTCAATGATATTCAGGTCTGGGGACTGGGATGGCCATTCCAGAACATTGTAATTGTTCCTCTGCATGAATGCCTGAGTAGATTTGGAGCGGTGTTTTGGATCATTGTCGTGCTGAAAGATCCATCCACTGCGTAACTTCAACTTTATCACTGATTCTTGAACACTATTGCCAAGAATCTGCTGATACTGACTGGAATCCATGCGTCCCTCAACTTTAACAAGATTCCCAGTGCCGGCATTGACCACACAGCCCCAAAGCATGATGGAACCTCCACCAAATTTTACTGTGGGTAGCAAGTGTTTTTCTTGGAATGCTGTGTTTTTTTGCCACCATGCATAACGCCTTTTTGTATGACCAAACAACTCAATCTTGGTTTCATCAGTCCACAGGACCTTCTTCCAAAAAGAAATAGGCTTCTTCAAATGTGCTTTTGCATACCTCAGCCGACTCTGTTTGTGCGTACTTGCAGAAACGGCTTCTTTCGCATCACTCTCCCATACAGCTTCTCCTTGTGCAAAGTGCGTTGTATAGTTGACCGATGCACAGTGACACCATCTGCAGCAAGTTGATGCTGCAGCTCTCTGGAGGTGGTCTGAGGATTGTCCTTGACTGATCTCACCATTCTTCTTCTCTGCCTTTCTGATGTTTTTCTTGTCCTGACACTTCTGGCCTTAACAAGAACTGTCCCTATGTTCTTCCATTTTCTTACTATGTTCCTCACAGTGGAAACTGACAGGTTAAATCTCTGAGACAGCTTTTTGTATCCTTCCCCTGAACAACTATGTTGAATAATCTTTGTTTTCAGATCATTTGACAGTTGTTTTGAGGAGCCCATGATGCCACTCTTCAGAGGAGATTCAAACAGGAGAACAACTTGCAAGTGGCCACTTTAAGTAGCTTTTCTCATGATTGCATACACCTGGCTATAAAGTTCAAAGCTCAATGAGGTTACAAAACCAAAAAAAGTGCTTTAGTAAGTCAGTAAAAAGTAGGCAGGAGTATTTAAAACAAGAAAATGATAAGGGTGCCCATACTTATGCACCGGTCAAATTTTGTTTGAATGCAGATTGCACATTTTCTGTTAGCACAATAAACCTCATTTCAAGGCAGAAACATTACTGTTTCCAACAGTTATTACATATATCAAACTGAAATAGCTGTTGCAAAAACACCAATTTTTATAAAACATTAAGCTTAAGATTAATAGGGGTGCCCAAACTTTTTCATATGACTGTATATCCCACGGGGGTAAAATTGAAAAAAGTTGAAAACATTTTTTTTTTTGGACTTAGTCATTTTTCCGGCGTTTATCAGACTTTCAGATAGGGCAAATGTCAGTGAGCGTTCCGATTTCAGTTCCAGAGCGATTCGCCCAATGATTCTTTGACATCTAGTCGTTTTCAGCCAATTTTCTGGATTTTTGAAAATTTCACTTTTTTGTGAAAATATCCACTAAATGAGGGAATAATATGTGTGAGGGTACCCCAGGAGAGTTCCAAATGTGTGTGGGCAGAATATATATCCCACGGGGGTAAAATTGAAAAAAGTTTAAAACATTTTTTTTTTGGACTTAGTCATTTTTCCGGCGTTTATCAGACTTTCAGAAAGTGGAAATGTCAGTGAGCGTTCCGATTTCAGTTCCAGAGCGATTCGCCCAATGAGTCTTTGTTATTTAGTCGTTTTCAGCCAATTTTCTGTATTTTTGAAATTTGTGCTTTTTTGTGAAAATATCCACTAAATGAGGGAATAATATGTTTGAGGGTACCCCAGGAGAGTTCCAAATGTGTGTGCGTAGAATATATATCCCACGGGGGTAAAACTGAAAAAAGTTGAAAACATTTTTTTTTGGACTTAGTCATTTTTCTGACGTTTATCAGACTTTCAGAGAGGGGAAATGTCAGTGAGCATTCCGATTTCAGTTCCAGAGCGATTCGCCCAATGAGTCCTTGATATTTAGTCGTTTTCAGCCAATTTTCTGGATTTTTGAAAATGTCACTTTTTTGTCAAAATATCCACTAAATGAGGGAATAATATGTGTGAGGGTACCCCAGGAGAGTTCCAAATGTGTGTGGGAAGAATATATATCCCACGGGGGTAAAATTGAAAAAAGTTTAAAAAAAATTTTTTTTGAACTTAGTAATTTTTCTGGCGTTTATCAGATTTTCAGAGACGGGAAATGTCAGTGAGCGTTCCGATTTCAGTTGCAGAGCGATTCGCCGAATGAGTCCTTGATATTTAGTCGTTTTCAGCCAATTTTCTGGATTTTTGAAAATTTCTCTTTTTTGTGAAAATATCAACTAAATGAGGGAATAATATGTGTGAGGGTACCCCAGGAGAGTTCCAAATGTGTGTGGGTAGAATATACAGTCATATGAAAAAGTTTGGGCACCCCTATTAATCTTAAGCTTAATGTTTTATAAAAATTGGTGTTTTTGCAACAGCTATTTCAGTCTGATATATGTAATAACTGTTGGATACAGTAATGTTTCTGCCTTGAAATGAGGTTTATTGTACTAACAGAAAATGTGCAATCTGCATTCAAACAAAATTTGACAGGTGCATAAGTATGGGCACCTCACCAGAAAAGTGACATTAATATTTAGTAGATCCTCCTTTTGCAAAAATAACAGCCTCTAGTCGCTTCCTGTAGCTTTTAATGAGTTCCTGGATCCTGGATGAAGGTATTTTTGACCATTCCTCTTTACAAAACAATTCCAGTTCAGTTAACTTTGATGGTCGCCGAGCATGGACAGCCTCTTCAAATGATCCCACAGATGTTCAATGATATTCAGGTCTGGGGACTGGGATGGCCATTCCAGAACATTGTAATTGTTCCTCTGCATGAATGCCTGAGTAGATTTGGAGCGGTGTTTTGGATCATTGTCGTGCTGAAAGATCCATCCACTGCGTAACTTCAACTTTATCACTGATTCTTGAACACTATTGCCAAGAATCTGCTGATACTGACTGGAATCCATGCGTCCCTCAACTTTAACAAGATTCCCAGTGCCGGCATTGACCACACAGCCCCAAAGCATGATGGAACCTCCACCAAATTTTACTGTGGGTAGCAAGTGTTTTTCTTGGAATGCTGTGTTTTTTTGCCACCATGCATAACGCCTTTTTGTATGACCAAACAACTCAATCTTGGTTTCATCAGTCCACAGGACCTTCTTCCAAAAAGAAATAGGCTTCTTCAAATGTGCTTTTGCATACCTCAGCCGACTCTGTTTGTGCGTACTTGCAGAAACGGCTTCTTTCGCATCACTCTCCCATACAGCTTCTCCTTGTGCAAAGTGCGTTGTATAGTTGACCGATGCACAGTGACACCATCTGCAGCAAGTTGATGCTGCAGCTCTCTGGAGGTGGTCTGAGGATTGTCCTTGACTGATCTCACCATTCTTCTTCTCTGCCTTTCTGATGTTTTTCTTGTCCTGACACTTCTGGCCTTAACAAGAACTGTCCCTATGTTCTTCCATTTTCTTACTATGTTCCTCACAGTGGAAACTGACAGGTTAAATCTCTGAGACAGCTTTTTGTATCCTTCCCCTGAACAACTATGTTGAATAATCTTTGTTTTCAGATCATTTGACAGTTGTTTTGAGGAGCCCATGATGCCACTCTTCAGAGGAGATTCAAACAGGAGAACAACTTGCAAGTGGCCACTTTAAGTAGCTTTTCTCATGATTGCATACACCTGGCTATAAAGTTCAAAGCTCAATGAGGTTACAAAACCAAAAAAAGTGCTTTAGTAAGTCAGTAAAAAGTAGGCAGGAGTATTTAAAACAAGAAAATGATAAGGGTGCCCATACTTATGCACCGGTCAAATTTTGTTTGAATGCAGATTGCACATTTTCTGTTAGCACAATAAACCTCATTTCAAGGCAGAAACATTACTGTTTCCAACAGTTATTACATATATCAAACTGAAATAGCTGTTGCAAAAACACCAATTTTTATAAAACATTAAGCTTAAGATTAATAGGGGTGCCCAAACTTTTTCATATGACTGTATATCCCACGGGAGTAAAATTGAAAAAAGTTGAAAACATTTTTTTTTTGGACTTAGTCATTTTTCCGGCGTTTATCAGACTTTCAGATAGGGCAAATGTCAGTGAGCGTTCCGATTTCAGTTAAAGAGCGATTCGCCCAATGATTCTTTGACATCTAGTCGTTTTCAGCCAATTTTCTGGATTTTTGAAAATTTCTCTTTTTTGTGAAAATATCAACTAACTGAGGGAATAATATGTGTGAGGGTACCCCAGGAGAGTTCCAAATGTGTGTGGGAAGAATATATATCCCACGGGGGTAAAATTGAAAAAAGTTGAAAACATTTTTTTTTGGACTTAGTCATTTTTCCGGCGTTTATCAGACTGTCAGATAGGGGAAATGTCAGTGAGCTCTCCAATTTCAGTTCCAGAGAGATTCGCCAAATGAGTCCTTGATACTTAGTCGTTTTCAGCCAATATTTTGGATTTTTGAAAATGTCACTTTTTTGTGAAAATATCCACTAAATGAGGGAATAATATGTGTGAGGGTACCCCAGGAGAGTTCCAAATGTGTGTGGGAAGAATATATATCCCACGGGGGTAAAAATGAAAAAAGTTGAAAAAAATTTTTTTTTGACTGTCATTTTTCTGGCGTTTATCTGACTTTCAGATAGGGCAAATGTCAGTGAGCGTTCCGATTTCAGTTCCAGAGCGATTCGCCCAATGATTCTTTGATATTTAGTCGTTTTAAGCCAATTTTCTAGATTTTTGAAAATTTCACTTTTTTGTGAAAATATCCACTAAATGAGGGAATAATATGTGTGAGGGTACCCCAGGAGAGTTCCAAATGTGTGTGGGTAGAATATATATCCCACGGGGGTAAAATTGAAAAAAGTTTAAAACATTTTTTTTTTGGACTTAGTCATTTTTCCGGCGTTTATCAGACTTTCAGAAAGTGGAAATGTCAGTGAGCGTTCCGATTTCAGTTCCAGAGCAATTCGCCCAATGAGTCTTTGTTATTTAGTCGTTTTCAGCCAATTTTCTGTATTTTTGAAAATTGTGCTTTTTTGTGAAAATATCCACTAAATGAGGGAATAATATGTTTGAGGGTACCACAGGACAGTTCCAAATGTGTGTGCGTAGAATATATATCCCACGGGGGTAAAACTGAAAAAAGTTGAAAACATTTTTTTTGGACTTAGTCATTTCTCTGACGTTTATCAGACTTTCAGAGAGGGGAAATGTCAGTGAGCATTCCGAATTCAGTTCCCGAGCGATTCGCCCAATGAGTCCTTGATATTTAGTCGTTTTCAGCCAATTTTCTGGATTTTTGAAAATGTCACTTTTTTGTCAAAATATCCACTAAATGAGGGAATAATATGTGTGAGGGTACCCCAGGAGAGTTCCAAATGTGTGTGGGTAGAATATATATCCGACGGTGGTAAAATTGAAAAAAGTTGAAAAATTATTTTTTTTTGCACTTAGTCATTTTTCCGGCGTTTATCAGACTTTCAGATAGGGGAAATGTCAGTGAGCGTTCCGATTTCAGTTCCAGAGCGATTCGCTCAATGAGTCCTTGATATTTAATCGTTTTCAGCCAATTTTCTGGATTTTTGAAAAATACACTTTTTGTGAAAATATCCACTAAATGAGGGAATAATATGTGTGAGGGTACCCCAGGAGAGTTCCAAATGTGTGTGGGTAGAATATATATCCCACGGGGGTAAAATTGAAAAAAGTTGAAAAAAATTTTTTTTTGGACTTAGTCATTTTTCTGGCGTTTATCAGACTTTCAGATAAGGGAAATGTCAGTGAGCATTACGATTTCAGTTCCAGAGCGATTCGCCCAATGAGTCCTTGATATTTAGTCGTTTTCAGCCATTATTTTGGATTTTGGAAATTTCACTTTTTTGTGAAAATATCCACTAAATGAGGGAATAATATGTGTGAGGGTACCCCAGGAGAGTTCCAAATGTGTGTGGGTAGAATATATATCCCACGGGGGTAAAATTAAAAAAAGTTGAAAAAAATTTTTTTTGGACTGTCATTTTTCCGGCGTTAATCAGACTTTCAGATAGGGGAAATGTCAGTGAGCCTTCCGATTTCAGTTCCAGAGCGATTCGCCCAATGAGTTTTTGATATTTAATCATTTTCAGGCAATTTTCTGGATTTTTGAAAATTACACTTTTTTGTGAAAATATCCACTAAATGAGGGAATAATATGTGTGATGGTACCCCAGGAGATTTCCAAATGTGTGTGGGTAGAATATATATCCCACGGGGGTAAAATTGAAAAAAGTTTAAAAAATTTTTTTTTTGGACTTAGTCATTTTTCCGGCGTTTATCAGACTTTCAGATAGGGGAAATGTCAGTGAGCGTTTCGATTTCAGTTTCAGAGCGATTCGACCAATGAGTCCTTGATATTTAGTCGTTTTCAGACAATTTTCTGGATTTTTGAAAATTCCACTTTTTTGTGAAAATATCCACTAAATGAGGGAATAATATGTGTGAGGGTACCCCAGGAGAGTTCCGAATGTGTGTGGGTAGAATATATATTCCACGGGGGTAAAATTGAAAAAAGTTGAAAAAAAAATTTTTTTGGACTGTCATTTTTACAGTGTTAATCAGACTTTCAGATAGGGGAAATGTCAGTGAGCGTTCCGATTTCAGTTCCAGAGCGATTTGCCCAATGAGTCCTTGATATTTAGTTGTTTTCAGCCAATTTTCTGGATTTTTGAAAATGTCACTTTTTTGTGAAAATATCCACTAAATGAGGGAATAATATGTGTGAGGGTACCCCAGGAGAGTTCCAAATGTGTGTGGGTAGAATATGTATCCCACGGGGGTAAAATTGAAAAAAGTTGAAAAATTTTTTTTTTTGGACTTAGTTATTTTTCTGGCGTTTATCAGACTTTCAGATAGGGGAAATGTCAGTGAGTGTTCCGATTTCAGTTCCAGAGCGATTTGCCCTATGAGTCCTTGATATTTAGTCGTTTTCAGCCAATATTTTGGATTTTTGAAAATTTCACTTTTTTGTGAAAATATCCACTAAATGAGGGAATAATATGTGTGAGGGTACCCCAGGAGAGTTCCAAATGTGTGTGGGTAGAACATATATCCCACGGGGGTAAAATTGAAAATAGTGGAAAAAAATTTTTTTTTGGACTGTCATTTTTCCGGCGTTTATCAGACTTTCAGATAGGGGAAATGTCAGTGAGCATTCCGATTTCAGTTCCAGAGCGATTCGCCCAATGAGTCCTTGATATTTACTCGTTTTCAGCCAATTTTCTGGATTTTTGAAAATTACACTTTTTTGTGAAAATATCCACTAAATGAGGGAATAATATGTGTGAGGGTACCCCAGGAGAGTTCCAAATGTGTGTGGGTAGAATATATATCCCATGTGGGGAAAATTGAAAAAAGTTGAAAAATTTTTTTTTTTGGACTTAGTCATTTTTCCGGCGTTTATCAGACATTAAGATAGGGGAAATGTCAGTGAGCATTCCGATTTCAGTTCCAGAGCAATTCGCCGAATGAGTCCTTGAGATTTAGTCGTTTTCAGCCAATCTTCTGGATTTTTGAAAATTTCTCTTTTTTGTGAAAATATCCACTAAATGAGGGAATAATATGTGTGAGGGTACCCCAGGAGAGTTCCAAATGTGTGTGGGTATAATATATATCCCATGTGGGGAAAATTGAAAAAAGTTTAAAAAGAATTTTTTTGGACTTCGACATTTTTCTGCCATTTATCAGACTTTCAGATAGGGGAAATGTCAGTGAGCGTTCCGATTTCAGTTCCAGAGCGATTCGCCCAATGAGTACTTGTTATTTATTCGTTTTCAGCCAATTTTCTAGATTTTTGAAAATTTCACTTTTTTGTGAAAATATCCACTAAATGAGGGAATAATATGTGTGAGGGTCCCCCAGGAGAGTTAAAAATGTGTGTGGGTATAATATATATCCCACGGTGGTAAAATTGAAAAAAATTGAAAAAAAAAATTTTTTGGGACTTCGACATTTTTCTGCGGTTTATCAGACTTTCAGATAGGGGAAATGTCAGTGAGCATTCCGATTTCAGTTCCAGAGCGATTCGCCCAATGAGTCCTTGATATTTAGTCGTTTTCAGCCAATTTCTGGATTTTTGAAAATTTCACTTTTTTGTGAAAATATCCACTAAATTAGGGAACAATATGTGTGAGGGTACCCCAGGAGAGTTCCAAATGTGTGTGGGTAGAATATATATCCCACGGGGGTAAAATTGAAAAAAATTTAAAAAAAAAATTTTTTGGACTTCGACATTTTTCTGCCGTTTATCAGACTTTCAGATAGGGGAAATGTCAGTGAGCATTCCGATTTCAGTTCCAGAGCGATTCGCCCAATGAGTATTTGTTATTTAGTCGTTTTCAGCCAATTTTCTGGATTTTTGAAAATTTCACTTTTTTGTGAAAACATCCACTAAATGAGGGAATAATATGTGTGAGGGTACCCCAGGAGAGTTCCAAATGTGTTTGGGAAAAATATATATCCCACGGAGGTAAAATTGAAAGAAGTTGAAAAAAAAATTTTTTTGGACTTAGTCATTTTTCTGGCGTTTATCAGACTTTCAGATTGGGGAAATGTCAGTGAGCATTCCGATTTCAGTTGCAGAGCGATTTGCCCAATGAGTCCTTGATATTTAATCGTTTTCAGCCAATATTTTCGATTTTTGAAAATTTCACTTTTTTGTGAATATATCCACTAAATGAGGGAATAATATGTGTGAGGGTACCCCAGGAGAGTTCCAAATGTGTGTGGGTAGAATATATATCCCACGGGGGTAAAATTGAAAGAAGTTGAAAAAAATTTTTTTTTGGACTTAGTCATTTTTCTGACGTTTATCAGACTTTCAGACAGGGGAAATGTCAGTGAGCATTCAGATTTCAGTTCCAGAGCGATTCACCCAATGAGTCCTTGATATTTAGTCGTTTTCAGCCAATATTTTGGATTTTTGAAAATTTCACTTTTTTGTGAAAATATCCACTAAATGAGGGAATAATATGTGTGAGGGTACCCCAGGAGAGTTCCTAATGTGTGTGGGTAGAATATATATCCCACGGGGGTAAAATTGAAAAAAGCTGAAAAAAAATTTTTTTTGGACTTAGTCATTTTTCTGGCGTTTATCAGACTTTCAGATAGGGGAAATGTCAGTGAGCGTTCCGATTTCAGTTCCAGAGCGATTCGCCCAATGAGTCCTTGATATTTAGTCGTTTTCAGCCAATATTTTGGATTTTTGAAAATTTCACTTTTTTGTGAAAATATCCACTAAATGAGGGAATATTATGTGTGAGGGTACCCCAGGAGAGTTCCAAATGTGTGTGGGTAGAATATATATCCCACGGGGGTAAAATTGAAAAATTTTTTTTTTTGGACTTATGTAGCATCGGCGTCTCTGCCCCGTACTAGGCAGATACGCCGTCCCTCTCACCTCCCCGCTCCTGGCGCGGCGTCCTCCGGCGCTTCTCTCCCCGCTGCTTCCGGCACGTGCTCCTTCCCCGGCAGTGTGCTTAGGGCCCGCGCGCGCGCTCTCCCTCTCTTGAAGGGACCGCGCTCGCCGTCCTAAGGAGTCCCCGGCCAATTGCCGGAGGACCTCCCATATATAAGGCACCTCCTCCAAAATGGAGGTGCCCGAGCAATGTTGTTGCAAAGCCTTCACTCTGCTTCAGCCCTCAGGTCCCATTACCAGTTACCTGCCAGTCTCCTGCCAGATTCCTGCTTGATACCTTCCTGATATCCGTCTACCTGCTTGCAAGCCTGTGGTCCGACGGTCTGCCTTCCGACACCTGTCAGTCTGTCTATGGACCAGCCTGCCCGCTCACCTGGGAGCGCTCACCTGCTACCTGCCTGCTAGCCTACCTGGAGGCTCTGCCGTCACTTGCTGTGACCACCTGCCCGTCCAGAGACTCTCGCCCGCTCACCTGGGAGCGCTCACCAGCCACCTGTCTGCTGTCCTTCTACCCAGAGACTGTCCCTGTCACTTGCCATGACTACCTGCCCTTCTACCCAGAGACTGTCCCTGTCACTTGCCGTGACTACCTGCCCGTCTTCCCCGGGAGCCACCCGCTTCCTTACAAGGACCGCCCCCTTGTATAGTTGCTCAGAGGTTCCGCCTCCCAGACCCGTTACAGTTTGCTCGGGCCATGGAACCCGGTGGCCCCCAGATCTCCGATCTGCACCAGGAAGTCTTACGTCAGAAAACTCAGCAGGAGGTGGTACTGTCCCATCTACGGTCCGTTAACTCTCGTCTAGGCGCATTGTGTGACTTTTCTATGTCTACCTCTGGTCCAGCCGTGCCCAATTCCTGCGGTACCGCAATCCAGTTCCTTCATGGTACCCAACTATGGACCTCGGCTTCTGGCACCTCCACGCTTTGCCGGCGAACCTACTTTAGCTCGGGGTTTCATAAACCAGTGCACCCTGCACTTTGAGCTATTGGCATACCAGTTCATCTCCGACCGGGCCAAGGTGGCCTTCATCATGTCCCATCTCACTGAGGAGTCACTGGCATGGCTAAATCTCCTGTGGGAGAGAGGGGATCCCCTGGTGTCCGACCTGCCATCATTCCTCGCTGCTTTCCGGAAAGTCTTCGATGAACCTGGACAGAAAACCTCTTCTGCCTCCTCTCTGCTACGTCTCCGCCAAGGGAGTCTCACCGTGGGCCAATATGCCATACGGTTCCGCACCCTCGCTTCTGAGCTTGCCTGAGAAAATGAGGCTCTGGTGTCCGTCTTTTGGGAGGGTCTTTCCGGTCGGATTAACAGCTGGTCGGGACATTCCTACCACTCTGGATGACCTGGTGTCACTAGCTACCCGGATTGGCATCCGGTTCCAAGAACGTGCCAAAAAGACTACCTGGGAGAAAGACTTATCTTGCTCTGCTCCTACTTCCCTGAGACCTGCCTCTCAATCAGTCACTCCGCGGGTGATCTCGCCTGAACCTATGCAGATCGACCAGACAAAAATGGTCAGATCTCGCCAAGAATCTCGCCGAATCGAGAGAAGCTGTTTCTATTGTGGCAGTATGGAGCACTTCATCCGTTCCTGCCCGGAGAAGCCGGGAAACGCCAGTGTCTAGGACCGCTCGGAGAGGTCGTCCTAGACAAAAGTAAGCCCTCTCCTTCTCTGACTTTACCGGTCTCTATTGCTTGGGGAGAAAACCGTCACTTTGAACTCGCCCACCTGGATTCTGGAGCTGCAGGAAACCTCATCTCCCAGTCTCTGGTAGAGAGATACCGTATTCCCACCAAGTCCCTGGCTGAACCATTATCAGTCGCCTCCGTGGATGGAAGACTTCTCTCGGAGACTATCCTGCTCGTCACTGAACCCATAACCCTGCAGGTGGGAATGCTGCACTCTGAGGAAATCTCATTCCATGTGTTGTCCGGACTTTCTCACTCCCTGTTGCTAGGTCTACCTTGGCTCCAGACACACGAACCCATATTGAACTGGCGATCCGGTGAAGTACTCCGATGGGGTCCAGACTGCCATAGGACCTGCCTGGTTCCGGTCCGCCCAGCTCGCCCTCCGCCAACTCCAGCTAATTTACCAGGTCTCCCGGCTCCTTACTGGCCCTATGCGGACGTCTTCGGTAAGAAGGAAGCAGAGACGTTGCCACCCCATAGGCCATATGACTGCCCGATCGACCTGGTACCTGGCACCACTTCTCCCCATGGGCGTATCTACCCGTTGTCTGCAGCCGAGACCCGGGCCATGTCTGAATACATTGAAGAGAATCTGGCTAGGGGATTTATCCGGAAATCTACCTCCCCGGCTGGAGCCGGATTCTTCTTTGTCAAAAAGAAAGACGGCTCGCTGCGTCCCTGTATTGACTATAGAGGACTCAATCGGATCACGGTTAAAAATAAATACCCCCTTCCGCTCATCTCTGAGTTATTTGATCGTCTTAGAGGCGCCAGGATCTTCTCCAAGCTGGATCTACGTGGAGTGTATAACCTGGTCCGTATCCGTCAGGGAGACTAGTGGAAAACAGCATTTAATACCCGGGATGGACACTATGAGTACCGTGTGATGCCCTTCAGTCTCTGCAATGCTCCCGCCATCTTCCAGGAACTGGTCAACGACATCTTCCGTGACCTTCTTTACTCCTGCGTGGTGGTATAGCTGGACGACATCTTGGTCTTCTCTCCGGATCTTCCCACACACCGGAGGGATGTTCGTCAGGTCCTGCTTAGGCTCAGGCAGAACCACCTCTATGCTAAATATGAGAAGTGCCTTTTTGAGCAGACCTCTCTTCCTTTCCTGGGCTATGTTATCTCCCAGACAGGCTTGCGAATGGATCCCGAGAAGCTCTCTGCTGTCCTAAAGTGGCCCCGTCCGGAGGGCTTGAAGGCGGTACAGCGATTCCTGGGCTTCGCTAATTACTATCGTCTCTTCATTCCTCACTTCTCGTCACGGACTGCGCCCATATCTGCACTCACCCGTAAGGGAGCAAATCCCAAGGTATGGTCATCCGAAGCTGAGGAGGCCTTCCTTTCCCTGAAACAAGCCTTCTCCTCTGCCCCTGTGCTGCACCGTCCGGACTGCAACAAACAGTTCTACCTGGAGGTTGATGCCTCCTCCTCTGGAGCCGGAGCGGTGCTCACCCAGAAGTCTTCCTCCGGGAGAATGGTAACCTGCGGCTTTTTCTCTAAAATCTTCTCCTCCTCTGAGCGCAATTACTCCATAGGAGACTGAGAACTGCTTGCCGTTAAATTGGCGTTGGAGGAGTGGCGTTACCTGCTTGAAAGGGCTCTATACCCGGTGATCATCTATACGGATCACAAGATCCTGGCATATCTCCAAAATGCTCAGAGACTTAATCCACGTCAGGTTCGGTGGTCTTTGTTTTTTGCCCGCTTCGATTTCATCCTTCATTACCGCCCGGTGGACAAAAATGTAAAAGCTGATGCCTTGTCCCGATCCTTCCTGTCCTCCGACCAAGAGGAGGAGCCTATGCACATTATCGACCCCTCCAAGGTGATGAGTGTGGCCCCCTTGGATTTGACTCGTCTTCCACCCGGCAAGACGTTCGTGGAGCCTCCAGACCGTGAGAGGGTTCTTCACTGGGGTCATTCTTCTAAACTAGCTGGCCATGACGGCCAAAAGAAGACCTTCCTACTCATTTCCCGGCATTACTGGTGGTCTACCCTGCGTAAGGATGTGGTAGACTTCGACTCTGCCTGTTCATCTTGTGGCCGCAACAAAATTCCCAGACACTTACCAGCTGGTCATCTCCTGCCGCTTCCCATACCTGTTGCCCCGTGGCAACACATCGCTATGGACTTCATTACCGATCTTCCTGTCTCTGCCGGGTGTACTGTCATTTGGGTGGTCGCGGACCGCTTCTCTAAAATGGCCATCTTCATTCCCCTGCCTGGTCTTCCGTCTGCACCTGAGATGGCTAAGGACTTTATTCGCCATATCTTCCGTCTCCATGGCCTACCCCTCCACATCGTGTCGGATCGAGGGGTTCAGTTTACCTCACGCTTCTGGAGAGCCACATATAAACTGCTGGACGTCACCCTGGACTTCTCCTCCGCTTACCACCCTCAGTCCAATGGTCAAGTGGTGCGGATCAATCAGATCCTTACCAGCTATCTCCGGCACTTTGTTAATGCCCACCATTCTGATTGGGTGGACCTCCATCCTTGGGCCGAGTTCTCTTATAATAACCATGAGAGCGAATCCTCTTCCAAGTCCCCGTTCTTTATTGTCTATGGCCAGCACCCC
Source organism: Phyllobates terribilis (assembly GCF_046119375.1). NCBI lineage: Eukaryota > Metazoa > Chordata > Amphibia > Anura > Dendrobatidae > Phyllobates > Phyllobates terribilis. The sequence goes on along the minus strand of NW_027362805.1, from coordinate 6,751,462 downwards.
CGGATTCAACTTCCTGTCTCCGTTTCTGTGGACAACCCTGCTGCGGAGTCTCTTGTCAGCGAATTTTCTACTATTTGGGAGAGTACCAGGTCCGCTCTTCTTCTGTCCTCTGAGCGGATGAAGAGATATGCTGATAAGAGACGTCTGGATCCGCCTCAATTCCGTCCGGGAGACAAGGTTTGGCTCTCGTCCAAACATGTGCGGCTCAAAGTACCCTCCTTCAAGTTGAGTCCTCGATTCATCGGTCCCTTCGAAGTCCTCAGGCAAATTAACCCTGTGGCCTACAAATTAAAACTCCCGGCCACCCTACGGATTCCCAACTCCTTCCACGTATCTCTCCTCAAACCCGTTGTCTTTAACTCTTTTTCCAATAATCCAGGTGCCCCTCCTGCTCCGGTTTCCGCTGATGACGTCTTTGAGGTAGAGAGTATTCTGGCCCCCAAGAGGTTAAGAGGAAAGACCTTTTTTCTGGTAGATTGGAAGGGGTTTGGTCCTGAGGAGAGAAATTGGGAACCCAGGGAGAACATCAACGCCCCGCTTCTCCATGAAAAATTTCTTTCTGGCCAAAAAAAGAGGGGGCCCAAAGGGGCGGTGCTGTAGCATCGGCGTCTCTGCCCCATACTAGGCAGAGACGCCGTCCCTCTCACCTCCCCGCTCCTGGCGCGGCGTCCTCCAGCGCTTCTCTCCCCGCTGCTTCCGGCACGCGCTCCTTCCCCGGCAGTGTGCTTAGGGACCCCGCGCGCCATCCTAAGGAGTCCCCCGGCCAATTGCCGGAGGACCTCCCATATATAAGGCACCTCCTCCAAAATGGAGGTGCCCGAGCAATGTTGTTGCAAAGCCTTCACTCTGCTTCAGCCCTCAGGTCCCGTTACCAGTTACCTGCCAGTTTCCTGCCAGATTCCTGCTTGATACCTGCCTGATATCTGTCTACCTGCTTGCAAGCCTGCGGTCCGACGGTCTGCCTTCCGACACCTGTCAGTCTGTCTATGGACCAGCCTGCCCACTCACCTGGGAGCGCTCAAATGCTACCTGCCTGATAGCCTACCTGGAGGCTCTGCCGTCACTTGCCGTGACCACCTGCCTGTCCAGAGACTCTTGCCTGCTCACCTGCGAGCGCTCACCTGCTACCTGCCTGCTAGCCTACCTGGAGGCTCTGCCGTCACTTGCCGTGACCACCTGCCTGTCCAGAGACTTTTGCCTGCTCACCTGGGAGAACTCACCTGCTACTTGTCTGCTAGCCTACCTGGAGGATCTGCCGTCACTTGCCGTGACCACCTGTCCGTCCAGAGACTTTTGCCTGCTCACCTGGGAGCGCTCACCTGCTACCTGCCTGCTAGCCTACCTGGAGGCTCCGCCGTCACTTGCTGTGACCACCTGCCTGTCTTGAGACTCTCGCCCGCTCACCTGGGAGCGCTCAGCAGCCACCTGTCTGCTGTCCTTCTACCCAGAGACTGTCCCTGTCACTTGCCGTGAGTACCCGTCCTTCTACCCAGAGACTGTCCCTGTCACTTGCCGTGACTACCTGCCTGTCTTCCCCGGGAGCCACCCGCTTCCTTACAAGGACCGCCCCCTTGTTTAGTTGCTCAGAGGTTCCGCCTCCCAGACCCGTTACATTTTTCTGGCGTTTATCAGACTTTCAGATAGGGGAAATGTCAGTGAGCATTCCGATTTCAGTTCCAGAGCGATTCGCCCAATGAGTCCTTGATATTTAGTCGTTTTCAGCCAATTTTCTGGATTTTTGAAAATTTCACTTTTTTGTGAAAATATCCACTAAGTGAGGGAATAATATGTGTGCGGGTACCCCAGGAGAGTTCCAAATGTGTGTGGGTAGAATATATATCCCACGGGGGTAAAATTGAAAAAAAATTTAAAAAAATTTTTTGGGACTTAGTCATTTGACCGACGTTTATCAGACTTTCAGATAGGGGAAATGTCAGTGAGCATTCCGATTTCAGTTCCAGAGCGATTCACCCAATGAGTCCTTGATATTTAGTCGTTTTCAGCTAATTTTCTGGATTTTTGAAAATTTCACTTTTTTGTGAAAATATCCACTAAATGAGGGAATAATATGTGTGAGGGTACCCCAGGAGAGTTCCAAATGTGTGTGGGTAGAATATATATCCCACGGGGGTAAAATTGAAAAAAGTTGAAAAAAATTTTTTTTTTTACTTAGTCATTTTTCCGACGTTTATCAGACTTTCAGATAGGGGAAATGTCAGTGAGCTTTCCGATTTCAGTTCCAGAGCGATTCGCCCAATGAGTCCTTGTTATTGAGTCGATTTCAGCCAATTTTCTGGATTTTTGAAAATTTTACTTTTTTCGTGAAAAGATCCACTAAATGAGGGAATAATATGTGTGAGGGTACCCCAGGAGAGTTACAAATGTGTGTGGGTATAATGTATATCCCACGGGGGTAAATTGAAAGAAGTTGAAAAAAATTTTTTTTTGGACTTAGTCATTTTTCTGGCATTTGTCAGACTTTCAGATAGGGGAAATGTCAGTGAGCATTCCGATTTCAGTTCCAGAGCGATTCGCCCAATGAGACCTTGATATTTAGTCGTTTTCAGCCAATTTTTTGGATTTTTGAAAATTTCACTTTTTTGTGAAAATATCCACTAAATGAGGGAATAATATGTGTGATGATACCCCAGGAGAGTTCCAAATGTGTGTGGGTAGAATATATATCACACGGGGGTAAAATTGAAAGAAGTTGAAAAAAATTTTTTTTGGACTTAGTCATTTTTCCGACGTTTATCAGACTTTCAGATAGGGGAAATGTCAGTGAGCGTTCCGATTTCAGTTCCAGAGCGATTCGCCCAATGAGTCCTTGTTATTGAGTCGTTTTCAGCCAATTTTCTGGATTTTTGAAAATGTCACTTTTTTGTGAAAATATCCACTAAATGAGGGAATAATATGTGTGAGGGTACCCCAGGAGAGTTCCAAATGTGTGTGGGAAGAATATATATCCCACGGGGGTAAAATTGAAAAAAGTTGAAAAATTTTTTTTTTGGACTTAGTCATTTTTCCGACGTTTATCAGACTTTCAGATAGGGGAAATGTCAGTGAGCATTCCAATTTCAGTTCCAGAGCGATTCACCGAATGAGTCCTTCATATTTAGTCTTTTTCAGCTAATTTTATGGATTTTTGAAAATTTCACTTTTTTGGAAAAATATCCACTAAATGAGGGAATAATATGTGTGATGGTACCCCAAGAGAGTTCCAAATGTGTGTGGGTAGAATATATATCCCACGGGGGTAAAATTGAAAAAAGTTGAAAAAAAAATTTTTTTTGACTTAGTCATTTTTCCGACATTTATCAGACTTTCAGATAGGGGAAATGTCAGTGAGCATTCCGATTTCAGTTCCAGAGCGATTCGCCCAATGAGACCTTGATATTTAGTCGATTTCAGACAATTTTCTGGATTTTTGAAAATTTCTCTTTTTTGTGAAAATATCCACTAAATGAGGAAATAATATGTGTGAGGGTACCCCAGGAGAGTTCCAAATGTGTGTGGGAAGAATATATATCCCACGGGGGTAAAATTGAAAAAAGTTGAAAATTTTTTTTTTTGGACTTAGTCATTTTTCCGGCGTTTATCAGTCTTTAAGATAGGGTAAATGTCAGTGAGCATTCCGATTTCAGTTCCAGAGCGATTCGCCCAATGAGTCCTTGATATTTAGTCGTTTTCAGCCAATTTTTTGGATTTTTGAAAATTTCACTTTTTTGTGAAAATATCCACTAAATGAGGGAATAATATGTGTGAGGATACCCCAGGAGAGTTCCAAATGTGTGTGGGTAGAATATATATCCCACGGGGGTAAAATTGAAAGAATTTGAAAAAAATTTTTTTTTGGACTTAGTCATTTTTCCGGCGTTTATCAGACTTTCAGATAGGGGAAATGTCAGTGAGCGTTCCGATTTCAGTTCCAGAGCGATTCGCCCAATTAATCCTTTTTATTTAGTCTTTTTCAGCTAATTTTCTGGATTTTTGAAAATTTCACTTTTTTGGGAAAATATCCCCTAAATGAGGGAATAATATGTGTGAGGGTACCCCAGGAGAGTTACAAGTGTGTGGGTATAATATGTATCCCATCCGGGTAAAATTGAAAGAAGTTGAAAATTTTTTTTTTTGGACTTAGTCATTTTTCCGGCGTTTATCAGACTTTAAGATAGGGTAAATGTCAGTGAGCGTTCCGATTTCAGTTCCAGAGCGATTCGCTCAATGAGTCCTTGATATTTAGTCGTTTTCAGCCAATTTTCTGGATTTTTGAAAATTTCACTTCTTTGTGAAAATATCCACTAAATGAGGGAATAATATGTGTGAGGGTACCCCAGGAGAGTTACAAATGTGTGTGGGTATAATATATTTCCCAAGGGGGTAAAATTGAAAGAAGTTGAAAAAAATTTTTTTTTGGACTTAGTCATTTTTCTGGCATTTATCAGACTTTCAGATAGGGGAAATGTCAGTGAGCATTCCGATTTCAGTTCCAGAGCGATTCACCCAATGAGTCCTTGATATTTAGTCGTTTTCAGCCAATTTTCTGGATTTTTGAAAATATCACTTTTTTGTGAAGCTATCCACTAAATGAGGGAATAATATGTGTGAGGGTACCCCAGGAGAGTTACAAATGTGTGTGGGTATAATATATATCCCATCCCTGTAAAATTGAAAGAAGTTGAAAAAAAATTTTTTTGGTACTTAGTCATTTTTCTGGCATTTATCAGACTTTCAGATAGAGGAAATGTCAGTGAGCATTCCGATTTCAGTTCCAGAACGATTCACCCAATGAATCCTTGATATTTAGTCGTTTTCAGCTAATTTTCTGGATTTTTGAAAATTTCACTTTTTTTGTGAAAATATCCACTAAATGAGGGAATAATATGTGTGAGGGTACCCCAGGAGAGTTCCAAATGTGTGTGGGAAGAATATATATCCCATGGGGGTAAAATTGAAAAAAGTTGAAAAATTTTTTTTTTTGGACTTAGTCATTTTTCCGACGTTTATCAGACTTTCAGATAGGGGAAATGTCAGTGAGCGTTCCGATTTCAGTTCCAGAGCGATTCGCCCAATGAGTCCTTGTTATTGAGTCGTTTTCAGCCAATTTTCTGGATTTTTGAAAATTTTACTTTTTTCGTGAAAATATCCACTAAATGAGGGAATAATATGTGTGAGGGTACCCCAGGAGAGTTACAAATGTGTGTGGGTATAATATATATCCCACGGGGGTAAAATTGAAAGAAGTTGAAAAAAATTTTTTTTTTGGACTTAGTCATTTTTCTGGCATTTATCAGACTTTCAGATAGGGGAAATGTCAGTGAGCATTCCGATTTCAGTACCAGAGCGATTCGCCCATTGAATCCTTTTTATTTAGTCTTTTTCAGCTAATTTTCTGGATTTTTGAAAATTTCACTTTTTTGGGAAAATATCCCCTAAATGAGGGAATAATATGTGTGAGGGTACCCCAGGAGAGTTACAAATGTGTTTGGGTATAATATATATCCCATCCGGGTAAAATTGAAAGAAGTTGAAAAAAAATTTTTTTTGGACTTAGTCATTTTTCCGACGTTTATCAGCCTTTCAGATAGGGGAAATGTCAGTGAGCATTCCGATTTCAGTTCCAGAGCGATTCGCCCAATGAGTCCTTGATATTTAGTCGTTTGCAGCCAATTTTCTGGATTTTTGAAAATTTCACTTTTTTTGTGAAAATCTCCACTAAATGAGGGAATAATATGAGTGAGGGTACCCCAGGAGATTTCCTAATGTGTGTGGGAAGTATATATATCCCACGGGGGTAAAATTGAAAGAAGTTGAAAAAAATTTTTTTTGGGACTTAATCATTTTTCTGGCATTTATCAGACTTTCAGATAGGGGAAATGTCAGTGAGCATTCCGATTTCAGTTCCAGAGCGATTCGCCCAATGAGTCCTTGATATTTAGTCGTTTTCAGCCAATTTTCTGGATTTTTGAAAATTTCACTTTTTTGTGAAAATATCCACTAAATGAGGGAATAATATGTGTGAGGGTACCCCAGGAGAGTTCCAAATGTGAGTGGGTAGAATATATATCCCACGGGGGTAAAATTGAAAAAAGTTGAAAAAAATTTTTTTTTGGACTTAGTCATTTTTCCGACGTTTATCAGACTTTCAGATAGGGGAAATGTCAGTGAGCATTCCGATTTCAGTTCCAGAGCGATTCGCCCAATGAGTCCTTGTTATTGAGTCGTTTTCAGCCAATTTTCTGGATTTTTGAAAATGTCACTTTTTTGTGAAAATATCCACTAAATGAGGGAATAATATGTGTGAGGGTACCCCAGGAGAGTTACAAATGTGTTTGGGTATAATATATATTCCATGGGGGTAAAATTGAAAAAAGTTGTAAAAAATTTTTTTTTGGACTTATTCATTTTTCCAACGTTTATCAGACTTTCAGATAGGGGAAATGTCAGTGAGCGTTCCGATTTCAGTTCCAGAGCGATTCGCCCAATGAGTCCTTGATATTTAGTCGTTTGCAGCCAATTTTCTGGATTTTTGAAAATTTCACTTTTTTGTGAAAATATCCACTAAATGAGGAAATAATATGTGTGAGGGTACCCCAGGAGAGTTCCAAATGTGTGTGGGAAGAATATATATCCCACGGGGGTAAAATTGAAAAAAGTTGAAAATTTTTTTTTTTGGACTTAGTCATTTTTCCGGCGTTTATCAGTCTTTAAGATAGGGTAAATGTCAGTGAGCATTCCGATTTCAGTTCCAGAGCGATTCGCCCAATGAGTCCTTGATATTTAGTCGTTTTCAGCCAATTTTTTGGATTTTTGAAAATTTCACTTTTTTGTGAAAATATCCACTAAATGAGGGAATAATATGTGTGAGGATACCCCAGGAGAGTTCCAAATGTGTGTGGGCAGAATATATATCCCACGGGGGTAAAATTGAAAGAATTTGAAAAAAATTTTTTTTTGGACTTAGTCATTTTTCTGGCATTTATCAGACTTTCAGATAGGGGAAATGTCAGTGAGCATTCCGATTTCAGTTCCAGAGCGATTCGCCCTATGAGTCCTTGATATTTAGTCGTTTTCAGCCAATTTTCTGGATTTTTGAAAATTTCACTTTTTTGTGAAACTATCCACTAAATGAGGGAATAATATGTGTGAGGGTACCCCAGGAGAGTTACAAATGTGTGTGGGTATAATATATATCCCATCCCTGTAAAATTGAAAGAAGTTGAAAAAAATTTTTTTTTGGACTTAGTCATTTTTCCGGCGTTTATCAGACTTTCAGATAGGGGAAATGTCAGTGAGCGTTCCGATTTCAGTTCCAGAGCGATTCGCCCAATTAATCCTTTTTATTTAGTCTTTTTCAGCTAATTTTCTGGATTTTTGAAAATTTCACTTTTTTGGGAAAATATCCCCTAAATGAGGGAATAATATGTGTGAGGGTACCCCAGGAGAGTTACAAGTGTGTGGGTATAATATGTATCCCATCCGGGTAAAATTGAAAGAAGTTGAAAATTTTTTTTTTTGGACTTAGTCATTTTTCCGGCGTTTATCAGACTTTAAGATAGGGTAAATGTCAGTGAGCGTTCCGATTTCAGTTCCAGAGCGATTCGCTCAATGAGTCCTTGATATTTAGTCGTTTTCAGCCAATTTTCTGGATTTTTGAAAATTTCACTTCTTTGTGAAAATATCCACTAAATGAGGGAATAATATGTGTGAGGGTACCCCAGGAGAGTTACAAATGTGTGTGGGTATAATATATATCCCAAGGGGGTAAAATTGAAAGAAGTTGAAAAAAATTTTTTTTTGGACTTAGTCATTTTTCTGGCATTTATCAGACTTTCAGATAGGGGAAATGTCAGTGAGCATTCCGATTTCAGTTCCAGAGCGATTCACCCAATGAGTCCTTGATATTTAGTCGTTTTCAGCCAATTTTCTGGATTTTTGAAAATATCACTTTTTTGTGAAGCTATCCACTAAATGAGGGAATAATATGTGTGAGGGTACCCCAGGAGAGTTACAAATGTGTGTGGGTATAATATATATCCCATCCCTGTAAAATTGAAAGAAGTTGAAAAAAAATTTTTTTGGTACTTAGTCATTTTTCTGGCATTTATCAGACTTTCAGATAGGGGAAATGTCAGTGAGCATTCCGATTTCAGTTCCAGAACGATTCACCCAATGAATCCTTGATATTTAGTCGTTTTCAGCTAATTTTCTGGATTTTTGAAAATTTCACTTTTTTTGTGAAAATATCCACTAAATGAGGGAATAATATGTGTGAGGGTACCCCAGGAGAGTTCCAAATGTGTGTGGGAAGAATATATATCCCATGGGGGTAAAATTGAAAAAAGTTGAAAAATTTTTTTTTTTGGACTTAGTCATTTTTCCGACGTTTATCAGACTTTCAGATAGGGGAAATGTCAGTGAGCGTTCCGATTTCAGTTCCAGAGCGATTCGCCCAATGAGTCCTTGTTATTGAGTCGTTTTCAGCCAATTTTCTGGATTTTTGAAAATTTTACTTTTTTCGTGAAAATATCCACTAAATGAGGGAATAATATGTGTGAGGGTACCCCAGGAGAGTTACAAATGTGTGTGGGTATAATATATATCCCACGGGGGTAAAATTGAAAGAAGTTGAAAAAAATTTTTTTTTTGGACTTAGTCATTTTTCTGGCATTTATCAGACTTTCAGATAGGGGAAATGTCAGTGAGCATTCCGATTTCAGTACCAGAGCGATTCGCCCATTGAATCCTTTTTATTTAGTCTTTTTCAGCTAATTTTCTGGATTTTTGAAAATTTCACTTTTTTGGGAAAATATCCCCTAAATGAGGGAATAATATGTGTGAGGGTACCCCAGGAGAGTTACAAATGTGTTTGGGTATAATATATATCCCATCCGGGTAAAATTGAAAGAAGTTGAAAAAAAATTTTTTTTGGACTTAGTCATTTTTCCGACGTTTATCAGCCTTTCAGATAGGGGAAATGTCAGTGAGCATTCCGATTTCAGTTCCAGAGCGATTCGCCCAATGAGTCCTTGATATTTAGTCGTTTGCAGCCAATTTTCTGGATTTTTGAAAATTTCACTTTTTTTGTGAAAATCTCCACTAAATGAGGGAATAATATGAGTGAGGGTACCCCAGGAGATTTCCTAATGTGTGTGGGAAGTATATATATCCCACGGGGGTAAAATTGAAAGAAGTTGAAAAAAATTTTTTTTGGGACTTAATCATTTTTCTGGCATTTATCAGACTTTCAGATAGGGGAAATGTCAGTGAGCATTCCGATTTCAGTTCCAGAGCGATTCGCCCAATGAGTCCTTGATATTTAGTCGTTTTCAGCCAATTTTCTGGATTTTTGAAAATTTCACTTTTTTGTGAAAATATCCACTAAATGAGGGAATAATATGTGTGAGGGTACCCCAGGAGAGTTCCAAATGTGAGTGGGTAGAATATATATCCCACGGGGGTAAAATTGAAAAAAGTTGAAAAAAATTTTTTTTTGGACTTAGTCATTTTTCCGACGTTTATCAGACTTTCAGATAGGGGAAATGTCAGTGAGCATTCCGATTTCAGTTCCAGAGCGATTCGCCCAATGAGTCCTTGTTATTGAGTCGTTTTCAGCCAATTTTCTGTATTTTTGAAAATGTCACTTTTTTGTGAAAATATCCACTAAATGAGGGAATAATATGTGTGAGGGTACCCCAGGAGAGTTACAAATGTGTTTGGGTATAATATATATTCCATGGGGGTAAAATTGAAAAAAGTTGTAAAAAATTTTTTTTTGGACTTATTCATTTTTCCAACGTTTATCAGACTTTCAGATAGGGGAAATGTCAGTGAGCATTCCGATTTCAGTTCCAGAGCGATTCGCCCAATGAGTCCTTGATATTTAGTCGTTTGCAGCCAATTTTCTGGATTTTTGAAAATTTCACTTTTTTGTGAAAATATCCACTAAATGAGGAAATAATATGTGTGAGGGTACCCCAGGAGAGTTCCAAATGTGTGTGGGAAGAATATATATCCCACGGGGGTAAAATTGAAAAAAGTTGAAAATTTTTTTTTTTGGACTTAGTCATTTTTCCGGCGTTTATCAGTCTTTAAGATAGGGTAAATGTCAGTGAGCATTCCGATTTCAGTTCCAGAGCGATTCGCCCAATGAGTCCTTGATATTTAGTCGTTTTCAGCCAATTTTTTGGATTTTTGAAAATTTCACTTTTTTGTGAAAATATCCACTAAATGAGGGAATAATATGTGTGAGGATACCCCAGGAGAGTTCCAAATGTGTGTGGGTAGAATATATATCCCACGGGGGTAAAATTGAAAGAATTTGAAAAAAATTTTTTTTTTGGACTTAGTCATTTTTCTGGCATTTATCAGACTTTCAGATAGGGGAAATGTCAGTGAGCATTCCGATTTCAGTTCCAGAGCGATTCGCCCTATGAGTCCTTGATATTTAGTCGTTTTCAGCCAATTTTCTGGATTTTTGAAAATTTCACTTTTTTGTGAAACTATCCACTAAATGAGGGAATAATATGTGTGAGGGTACCCCAGGAGAGTTACAAATGTGTGTGGGTATAATATATATCCCATCCCTGTAAAATTGAAAGAAGTTGAAAAAAATTTTTTTTTGGACTTAGTCATTTTTCCGGCGTTTATCAGACTTTCAGATAGGGGAAATGTCAGTGAGCGTTCCGATTTCAGTTCCAGAGCGATTCGCCCAATTAATCCTTTTTATTTAGTCTTTTTCAGCTAATTTTCTGGATTTTTGAAAATTTCACTTTTTTGGGAAAATATCCCCTAAATGAGGGAATAATATGTGTGAGGGTACCCCAGGAGAGTTACAAGTGTGTGGGTATAATATGTATCCCATCCGGGTAAAATTGAAAGAAGTTGAAAATTTTTTTTTTTGGACTTAGTCATTTTTCCGGCGTTTATCAGACTTTAAGATAGGGTAAATGTCAGTGAGCGTTCCGATTTCAGTTCCAGAGCGATTCGCTCAATGAGTCCTTGATATTTAGTCGTTTTCAGCCAATTTTCTGGATTTTTGAAAATTTCACTTCTTTGTGAAAATATCCACTAAATGAGGGAATAATATGTGTGAGGGTACCCCAGGAGAGTTACAAATGTGTGTGGGTATAATATATATCCCATCCCTGTAAAATTGAAAGAAGTTGAAAAAAAATTTTTTTGGTACTTAGTCATTTTTCTGGCATTTATCAGACTTTCAGATAGGGGAAATGTCAGTGAGCATTCCGATTTCAGTTCCAGAACGATTCACCCAATGAATCCTTGATATTTAGTCGTTTTCAGCTAATTTTCTGGATTTTTGAAAATTTCACTTTTTTTGTGAAAATATCCACTAAATGAGGGAATAATATGTGTGAGGGTACCCCAGGAGAGTTCCAAATGTGTGTGGGAAGAATATATATCCCATGGGGGTAAAATTGAAAAAAGTTGAAAAATTTTTTTTTTTGGACTTAGTCATTTTTCCGACGTTTATCAGACTTTCAGATAGGGGAAATGTCAGTGAGCGTTCCGATTTCAGTTCCAGAGCGATTCGCCCAATGAGTCCTTGTTATTGAGTCGTTTTCAGCCAATTTTCTGGATTTTTGAAAATTTTACTTTTTTTGTGAAAATATCCACTAAATGAGGGAATAATATGTGTGAGGGTACCCCAGGAGAGTTACAAATGTGTGTGGGTATAATATATATCCCACGGGGGTAAAATTGAAAGAAGTTGAAAAAAATTTTTTTTTTGGACTTAGTCATTTTTCTGGCATTTATCAGACTTTCAGATAGGGGAAATGTCAGTGAGCATTCCGATTTCAGTACCAGAGCGATTCGCCCATTGAATCCTTTTTATTTAGTCTTTTTCAGCTAATTTTCTGGATTTTTGAAAATTTCACTTTTTTGGGAAAATATCCCCTAAATGAGGGAATAATATGTGTGAGGGTACCCCAGGAGAGTTACAAATGTGTTTGGGTATAATATATATCCCATCCGGGTAAAATTGAAAGAAGTTGAAAAAAAATTTTTTTTGGACTTAGTCATTTTTCCGACGTTTATCAGCCTTTCAGATAGGGGAAATGTCAGTGAGCATTCCGATTTCAGTTCCAGAGCGATTCGCCCAATGAGTCCTTGATATTTAGTCGTTTGCAGCCAATTTTCTGGATTTTTGAAAATTTCACTTTTTTTGTGAAAATCTCCACTAAATGAGGGAATAATATGAGTGAGGGTACCCCAGGAGATTTCCTAATGTGTGTGGGAAGTATATATATCCCACGGGGGTAAAATTGAAAGAAGTTGAAAAAAATTTTTTTTGGGACTTAATCATTTTTCTGGCATTTATCAGACTTTCAGATAGGGGAAATGTCAGTGAGCATTCCGATTTCAGTTCCAGAGCGATTCGCCCAATGAGTCCTTGATATTTAGTCGTTTTCAGCCAATTTTCTGGATTTTTGAAAATTTCACTTTTTTGTGAAAATATCCACTAAATGAGGGAATAATATGTGTGAGGGTACCCCAGGAGAGTTCCAAATGTGAGTGGGTAGAATATATATCCCACGGGGGTAAAATTGAAAAAAGTTGAAAAAAATTTTTTTTTGGACTTAGTCATTTTTCCGACGTTTATCAGACTTTCAGATAGGGGAAATGTCAGTGAGCATTCCGATTTCAGTTCCAGAGCGATTCGCCCAATGAGTCCTTGTTATTGAGTCGTTTTCAGCCAATTTTCTGTATTTTTGAAAATGTCACTTTTTTGTGAAAATATCCACTAAATGAGGGAATAATATGTGTGAGGGTACCCCAGGAGAGTTACAAATGTGTTTGGGTATAATATATATTCCATGGGGGTAAAATTGAAAAAAGTTGTAAAAAATTTTTTTTTGGACTTATTCATTTTTCCAACGTTTATCAGACTTTCAGATAGGGGAAATGTCAGTGAGCATTCCGATTTCAGTTCCAGAGCGATTCGCCCAATGAGTCCTTGATATTTAGTCGTTTGCAGCCAATTTTCTGGATTTTTGAAAATTTCACTTTTTTGTGAAAATATCCACTAAATGAGGAAATAATATGTGTGAGGGTACCCCAGGAGAGTTCCAAATGTGTGTGGGAAGAATATATATCCCACGGGGGTAAAATTGAAAAAAGTTGAAAATTTTTTTTTTTGGACTTAGTCATTTTTCCGGCGTTTATCAGTCTTTAAGATAGGGTAAATGTCAGTGAGCATTCCGATTTCAGTTCCAGAGCGATTCGCCCAATGAGTCCTTGATATTTAGTCGTTTTCAGCCAATTTTTTGGATTTTTGAAAATTTCACTTTTTTGTGAAAATATCCACTAAATGAGGGAATAATATGTGTGAGGATACCCCAGGAGAGTTCCAAATGTGTGTGGGTAGAATATATATCCCACGGGGGTAAAATTGAAAGAATTTGAAAAAAATTTTTTTTTTGGACTTAGTCATTTTTCTGGCATTTATCAGACTTTCAGATAGGGGAAATGTCAGTGAGCATTCCGATTTCAGTTCCAGAGCGATTCGCCCTATGAGTCCTTGATATTTAGTCGTTTTCAGCCAATTTTCTGGATTTTTGAAAATTTCACTTTTTTGTGAAACTATCCACTAAATGAGGGAATAATATGTGTGAGGGTACCCCAGGAGAGTTACAAATGTGTGTGGGTATAATATATATCCCATCCCTGTAAAATTGAAAGAAGTTGAAAAAAATTTTTTTTTGGACTTAGTCATTTTTCCGGCGTTTATCAGACTTTCAGATAGGGGAAATGTCAGTGAGCGTTCCGATTTCAGTTCCAGAGCGATTCGCCCAATTAATCCTTTTTATTTAGTCTTTTTCAGCTAATTTTCTGGATTTTTGAAAATTTCACTTTTTTGGGAAAATATCCCCTAAATGAGGGAATAATATGTGTGAGGGTACCCCAGGAGAGTTACAAGTGTGTGGGTATAATATGTATCCCATCCGGGTAAAATTGAAAGAAGTTGAAAATTTTTTTTTTTGGACTTAGTCATTTTTCCGGCGTTTATCAGACTTTAAGATAGGGTAAATGTCAGTGAGCGTTCCGATTTCAGTTCCAGAGCGATTCGCTCAATGAGTCCTTGATATTTAGTCGTTTTCAGCCAATTTTCTGGATTTTTGAAAATTTCACTTCTTTGTGAAAATATCCACTAAATGAGGGAATAATATGTGTGAGGGTACCCCAGGAGAGTTACAAATGTGTGTGGGTATAATATATATCCCATCCCTGTAAAATTGAAAGAAGTTGAAAAAAAATTTTTTTGGTACTTAGTCATTTTTCTGGCATTTATCAGACTTTCAGATAGGGGAAATGTCAGTGAGCATTCCGATTTCAGTTCCAGAACGATTCACCCAATGAATCCTTGATATTTAGTCGTTTTCAGCTAATTTTCTGGATTTTTGAAAATTTCACTTTTTTTGTGAAAATATCCACTAAATGAGGGAATAATATGTGTGAGGGTACCCCAGGAGAGTTCCAAATGTGTGTGGGAAGAATATATATCCCATGGGGGTAAAATTGAAAAAAGTTGAAAAATTTTTTTTTTTGGACTTAGTCATTTTTCCGACGTTTATCAGACTTTCAGATAGGGGAAATGTCAGTGAGCGTTCCGATTTCAGTTCCAGAGCGATTCGCCCAATGAGTCCTTGTTATTGAGTCGTTTTCAGCCAATTTTCTGGATTTTTGAAAATTTTACTTTTTTTGTGAAAATATCCACTAAATGAGGGAATAATATGTGTGAGGGTACCCCAGGAGAGTTACAAATGTGTGTGGGTATAATATATATCCCACGGGGGTAAAATTGAAAGAAGTTGAAAAAAATTTTTTTTTTGGACTTAGTCATTTTTCTGGCATTTATCAGACTTTCAGATAGGGGAAATGTCAGTGAGCATTCCGATTTCAGTACCAGAGCGATTCGCCCATTGAATCCTTTTTATTTAGTCTTTTTCAGCTAATTTTCTGGATTTTTGAAAATTTCACTTTTTTGGGAAAATATCCCCTAAATGAGGGAATAATATGTGTGAGGGTACCCCAGGAGAGTTACAAATATGTTTGGGTATAATATATATCCCATCCGGGTAAAATTGAAAGAAGTTGAAAAAAAATTTTTTTTGGACTTAGTCATTTTTCCGACGTTTATCAGCCTTTCAGATAGGGGAAATGTCAGTGAGCATTCCGATTTCAGTTCCAGAACGATTCACCCAATGAATCCTTGATATTTAGTCGTTTTCAGCTAATTTTCTGGATTTTTGAAAATTTCACTTTTTTTGTGAAAATATCCACTAAATGAGGGAATAATATGTGTGAGGGTACCCCAGGAGAGTTCCAAATGTGTGTGGGAAGAATATATATCCCATGGGGGTAAAATTGAAAAAAGTTGAAAAATTTTTTTTTTTGGACTTAGTCATTTTTCCGACGTTTATCAGACTTTCAGATAGGGGAAATGTCAGTGAGCGTTCCGATTTCAGTTCCAGAGCGATTCGCCCAATGAGTCCTTGTTATTGAGTCGTTTTCAGCCAATTTTCTGGATTTTTGAAAATTTTACTTTTTTCGTGAAAATATCCACTAAATGAGGGAATAATATGTGTGAGGGTACCCCAGGAGAGTTACAAATGTGTGTGGGTATAATATATATCCCACGGGGGTAAAATTGAAAGAAGTTGAAAAAAATTTTTTTTTTGGACTTAGTCATTTTTCTGGCATTTATCAGACTTTCAGATAGGGGAAATGTCAGTGAGCATTCCGATTTCAGTACCAGAGCGATTCGCCCATTGAATCCTTTTTATTTAGTCTTTTTCAGCTAATTTTCTGGATTTTTGAAAATTTCACTTTTTTGGGAAAATATCCCCTAAATGAGGGAATAATATGTGTGAGGGTACCCCAGGAGAGTTACAAATGTGTTTGGGTATAATATATATCCCATCCGGGTAAAATTGAAAGAAGTTGAAAAAAAATTTTTTTTGGACTTAGTCATTTTTCCGACGTTTATCAGCCTTTCAGATAGGGGAAATGTCAGTGAGCATTCCGATTTCAGTTCCAGAGCGATTCGCCCAATGAGTCCTTGATATTTAGTCGTTTGCAGCCAATTTTCTGGATTTTTGAAAATTTCACTTTTTTTGTGAAAATCTCCACTAAATGAGGGAATAATATGAGTGAGGGTACCCCAGGAGATTTCCTAATGTGTGTGGGAAGTATATATATCCCACGGGGGTAAAATTGAAAGAAGTTGAAAAAAATTTTTTTTGGGACTTAATCATTTTTCTGGCATTTATCAGACTTTCAGATAGGGGAAGTGTCAGTGAGCATTCCGATTTCAGTTCCAGAGCGATTCGCCCAATGAGTCCTTGATATTTAGTCGTTTTCAGCCAATTTTCTGGATTTTTGAAAATTTCACTTTTTTGTGAAAATATCCACTAAATGAGGGAATAATATGTGTGAGGGTACCCCAGGAGAGTTCCAAATGTGAGTGGGTAGAATATATATCCCACGGGGGTAAAATTGAAAAAAGTTGAAAAAATTTTTTTTTTGGACTTAGTCATTTTTCCGACGTTTATCAGACTTTCAGATAGGGGAAATGTCAGTGAGCATTCCGATTTCAGTTCCAGAGCGATTCGCCCAATGAGTCCTTGTTATTGAGTCGTTTTCAGCCAATTTTCTGGATTTTTGAAAATGTCACTTTTTTGTGAAAATATCCACTAAATGAGGGAATAATATGTGTGAGGGTACCCCAGGAGAGTTACAAATGTGTTTGGGTATAATATATATTCCATGGGGGTAAAATTGAAAAAAGTTGTAAAAAATTTTTTTTTGGACTTATTCATTTTTCCAACGTTTATCAGACTTTCAGATAGGGGAAATGTCAGTGAGCGTTCCGATTTCAGTTCCAGAGCGATTCGCCCAATGAGTCCTTGATATTTAGTCGTTTGCAGCCAATTTTCTGGATTTTTGAAAATTTCACTTTTTTGTGAAAATATCCACTAAATGAGGAAATAATATGTGTGAGGGTACCCCAGGAGAGTTCCAAATGTGTGTGGGAAGAATATATATCCCACGGGGGTAAAATTGAAAAAAGTTGAAAATTTTTTTTTTTGGACTTAGTCATTTTTCCGGCGTTTATCAGTCTTTAAGATAGGGTAAATGTCAGTGAGCATTCCGATTTCAGTTCCAGAGCGATTCGCCCAATGAGTCCTTGATATTTAGTCGTTTTCAGCCAATTTTTTGGATTTTTGAAAATTTCACTTTTTTGTGAAAATATCCACTAAATGAGGGAATAATATGTGTGAGGATACCCCAGGAGAGTTCCAAATGTGTGTGGGTAGAATATATATCCCACGGGGGTAAAATTGAAAGAATTTTAAAAAAATTTTTTTTTGGACTTAGTCATTTTTCTGGCATTTATCAGACTTTCAGATAGGGGAAATGTCAGTGAGCATTCCGATTTCAGTTCCAGAGCGATTCGCCCTATGAGTCCTTGATATTTAGTCGTTTTCAGCCAATTTTCTGGATTTTTGAAAATTTCACTTTTTTGTGAAACTATCCACTAAATGAGGGAATAATATGTGTGAGGGTACCCCAGGAGAGTTACAAATGTGTGTGGGTATAATATATATCCCATCCCTGTAAAATTGAAAGAAGTTGAAAAAAATTTTTTTTGGACTTAGTCATTTTTCCGGCGTTTATCAGACTTTCAGATAGGGGAAATGTCAGTGAGCGTTCCGATTTCAGTTCCAGAGCGATTCGCCCAATGAATCCTTTTTATTTAGTCTTTTTCAGCTAATTTTCTGGATTTTTGAAAATTTCACTTTTTTGGGAAAATATCCCCTAAATGAGGGAATAATATGTGTGAGGGTACCCCAGGAGAGTTCCAAATGAGTGTGGGTAGAATATATATCCCACGGGGGTAAAATTATAAAAAGTTGAAAAATTTTTTTTTTTTTACTTAGTCATTTTTCCGACGTTTATCAGACTTTCAGATAGGGGAAATGTCAGTGAGCGTTCCGATTTCAGTTCCAGAGCGATTAGCCCAATGAGTCCTTGTTATTGAGTCGATTTCAGCCAATTTTCTGGATTTTTGAAAATTTCACTTTTTTTGTGAAATAATCCACTAAATGAGGGAATAATATGTGTGAGGGTACCCCAGGAGAGTTACAAATGTGTGTGGGTATAATATATATCCCACGGGGGTAAAATTGAAAGAAGTTGAAAAAAATTTTTTTTTTGGACTTAGTCATTTTTCTGGCATTTATCAGACTTTCAGATAGGGGAAATGTCAGTGAGCATTCCGATTTCGGTACCAGAGCGATTCGCCCAATGAATCCTTTTTATTTAGTCTTTTTCAGCTAATTTTCTGGATTTTTGAAAATTTCACTTTTTTGGGAAAATATCCCCTAAATGAGGGAATAATATGTGTGAGGGTACCCCAGGAGAGTTACAAATGTGTTTGGGTATAATATATATCCCATCCGGGTAAAATTGAAAGAAGTTGAAAAAAAATTTTTTTTGGACTTAGTCATTTTTCCGACGTTTATCAGACTTTCAGATAGGGGAAATGTCAGTGAGCATTCCGATTTCAGTTCCAGAGCGATTCGCCCAATGAGCCCTTGATATTTAGTCGTTTGCAGCCAATTTTCTGGATTTTTGAAAATTTCACTTTTTTGTGAAAATCTCCACTAAATGAGGGAATAATATGAGTGAGGGTACCCCAGGAGAGTTACAAGTGTGTGGGTATAATATATATCCGACGGGGGTAAAATTGAAAGAAGTTGAAAAAAATTTTTTTTTGGACTTAGTCATTTTTCCGGCGTTTATCAGACTTTCAGATAGGGGAAATGTCAGTGAGCGTTCCGATTTCAGTTCCAGAGCGATTCGCCCAATAAGTCCTTGATATTTAGTCGTTTGCAGCCAATTTTCTGGATTTTTGAAAATTTCACTTTTTTGTGAAAATATCCACTAAATGAGGGAATAATATGTGTGAGGGTACCCCAGGAGAGTTCCTAATGAGTGTGGGTAGAATATATATCCCACGGGGATAAAATTGAAAGAAGTTGAAAAAAAAATTTTTTTTGGACTTGGTCATTTTTCTGGCATTTATCAGACTTTCAGATAGGGGAAATGTCAGTCAGCATTCCGATTTCGGTACTAGAGCGATTCGCCCAATGAATCCTTTTTATTTAGTCTTTTTCAGCTAATTTTCTGGATTTTTGAAAATTTCACTTTTTTGGGAAAATATCCCCTAAATGAGGGAATAATATGTGTGAGGGTACCCCAGGAGAGTTACAAATGTGTTTGGGTATAATATATATCCCATCCGGGTAAAATTGAAAGAAGTTGAAAAAAATTTTTTTTTGGACATAGTCATTTTTCCGACGTTTATCAGACTTTCAGATAGGGGAAATGTCAGTGAGCATTCCGATTTCAGTTCCAGAGCGATTCACCCAATGAGACCTTGATATTTAGTCGTTTGCAGCCAATTTTCTGGATTTTTGAAAATTTCACTTTTTTGTGAAAATATCCACTAAATGAGGGAATAATATGTGTGAGGGTACACCAGGAGAGTTCCAAATGTGAGTGGGTAGAATATATATCCCACGGGGGTAAAATTGAAAAAAGTTGAAAAAAATTTTTTTTGGACTTAGTCATTTTTCCGACGTTTATCAGACTTTCAGATAGGGGAAATGTCAGTGAGCATTCCGATTTCAGTTCCAGAGCGATTCACCCAATGAGACCTTGATATTTAGTCGTTTGCAGCCAATTTTCTGGATTTTTGAAAATTTCACTTTTTTGTGAAAATATCCACTAAATGAGGGAATAATATGTGTGAGGGTACCCCAGGAGAGTTA
This sequence comes from Phyllobates terribilis, assembly GCF_046119375.1. Taxonomy (NCBI): domain Eukaryota; kingdom Metazoa; phylum Chordata; class Amphibia; order Anura; family Dendrobatidae; genus Phyllobates; species Phyllobates terribilis. The sequence continues at coordinate 6,731,600 of NW_027362805.1, read as the reverse complement.
CAAGTGTGTTTGGGTATAATATATATCCCATGGGGGTAAAATTGAAAAAAGTTGTAAAAAATTTTTTTTTGGACTTAGTCATTTTTCCGATGTTTATCAGACTTTCTGATAGGGGAAATGTCAGTGAGCGTTCCGATTTCAGTTCCAGAGCGATTCGCCCAATGAGTCCTTGATATTTAGTCGTTTTCAGCCAATTTTCTGAATTTTTGAAAATTTCACTTTTTTTGTGAAAATATCCACTAAATGAGGGAATAATATGTGTGAGGGTACCCCAGGAGAGTTCCAAATGTGAGTGGGTAGAATATATATCCCACGGGGGTAAAATTGAAAAAAGTTGAAAAATTTTTTTTTTTGGACTTAGTCATTTTTCCGATGTTTATCAGACTTTCAGATAGGGGAAATGTCAGTGAGCGTTCCGATTTCAGTTCCAGAGCGATTCGCCCAATGAGTCCTTGATATTTAGTCGTTTTCAGACAATTTTCTGGAATTCTTGAAAATTTCACTTTTTTGTGAAAATATCCACTAAATGAGGGAATAATATGTGTGAGGGTACCCCAGGAGAGTTCCAAACGTGTGTGGGTAGAATATATATCCCACGGGGGTAAAATTGAAAGAAGTTGAAAAAATTTTTTTTTAGATTTAGTCATTTTTCCGGGATTTATCAGACTTTCAGATAGGGGAAATGTAAGTGAGCGTTCCGATTTCAGTTCCAGAGCGATTCGCCCAATGAGTCCTTGATATTTAGTCGTTTTCAGCCAGTTTTCTGGATTTTTGAAAATTTCACTTTTTTGTGAAAATATCCACTAAATGAGGGAATAATATGTGTGAGGGTACCCCAGGAGAGTTCCAAATGTGTGTGGGTAGAATATATATCCCAAGGGGTAAAATTGAAAAAAGTAAAAAAAATTTTTTTATTGTACTTAGTCATTTTTCTGTCGTTTATCAGACTTTCAGATAGGGGAAATGTCAGTGAGCGTTCCGATTTCAGCTCTAGAGCGATTCACACAATGAGTCCTTGATATTTAGTCTTTTTTAGCCAATTTTCTGGATTTTTGAAAATTTCACCTTTTTGTGAAAATATCCACTAAATGAGGGAATAATATGTGTGAGGGTTCCCCCAGAAGAGTTCCAAATGTGTGTGGGTAGAATATATATCCCACGGGGTTAAAATTGAAAAAAGTTGAAAAAAATTTTTTATTGGACTTAGTCATTTTTCCGTCGTTTATCAGACTTTTAGATAGGGGAAATGTCAGTGAGAGTTCCGATTTGAGTTCCAGAGCGATTCGCCCAATGAGTCCTTGATATTTAGTCGTTTTCAGCCAATTTTCTGCATTTTTGAAAACTTCACTTTTTTGTGAAAATATCCACTAAATGAGGGAATAATATGTGTGAGGGTACCCCAGGAGAGTTCCAAATGTGTGTGGGTAGAATATATATCCCACGGGGATAAAATTGAAAAAAGTTGAAAAAAAATTTTTATTGGACTTAGTCATTTTTCCGTCGTTTATCAGACTTTTAGATAGGGGAAATGTCAGTGAGAGTTCCGATTTCAGTTCCAGAGCGATTCGCTAAATGAGTCCTTGATATTTAGTCATTTTCAGCCAATTTTCTGGATTTTTGATAATTTCACCTTTTTGTGAAAATATCCACTAAATAAGAGAAAAATATGTGTGAGGGTACCCCAGGAGAGTTCCAAATGTGTGTGGGTAGAATATATATCCCACGGGGGTAAAATTGAAAAAAGTTTAAAAACATTTTTTCTTGAACTTAGTCATTTTTCCGGCGTTTATCAGACTTTCAGATAGGGGAAATGTCAGTGAGCGTTCCGATTTGAGTTCCAGAGCGATTCGCCCAATGAGTCCTTGATATTTAGTCGTTTTCAGCCAATTTTCTGGAATTTTTGAAAATTTCACCTTTTTGTGAAAATATCCACTAAATGAGGGAATAATATGTGTGAGGGTACCCCAGGAGAGTTCCAAACGTGTGTGGGTAGAATATATATCCCACGGGGGTAAAATTGAAAAAAGTTGAAAAAATTTTTTTTTAGACTTAGTCATTTTTCCGGCATTTATCAGACTTTCAGATAGGGGAAATGTCAGTGAGAGTTCCGATTTCAGTTCCAGAGCGATTCGCCCAATGAGTCCTTGATATTTAGTCATTTTCAGCCAATTTTCTGGATTTTTGCTAATTTCACCTTTTTGTGAAAATATCCACTAAATAAGAGAAAAATATGTGTGAGGGTACCCCAGGAGAGTTCCAAATGTGTGTGGGTAGAATATATATCCCACGGGGTAAAATTGAAAAAAGTTTAAAAACATTTTTTCTTGGATTTAGTCATTTTTCCGTCGTTTATCAGACTTTCAGATAGGGGAACTGTCAGTGAGCGTTCCGATTTCAGTTCCAGAGCGATTCGCCCAATGAGTCCTTGATATTTAGTCGTTTTCAGGCAATTTTCTGGATTTTTGAAAATTTCACCTCTTTGTGAAAATATCCACTAAATGAGGGAATAATATGTGTGAGGGTACCCCAGGAGAGTTCCAAATGTGTGTGGGTAGAATATATATCCCACGGGGTAAAATTGAAAAAAGTTTAAAAACATTTTTTCTTGAACTTAGTCATTTTTCCGGCGTTTATCAGACTTTCAGATAGGGGAAATGTCAGTGAGCGTTCCGATTTGAGTTCCAGAGCGATTCGCCCAATGAGTCCTTGATATTTAGTCGTTTTCAGCCAATTTTCTGCATTTTTGAAAACTTCACTTTTTTGTGAAAATATCCACTAAATGAGGGAATAATATGTGTGAGGGTACCCCAGGAGTTTTCCAAATGTGTGTGGGTAGAATATATATCCCACGGGGATAAAATTGAAAAAAGTTTAAAAAAAATTTTTTTTGGACTTAGTAATTTTTTCAGCATTTATCAGACTTTCAGATAGGGGAAATGTCAGTGAGCGTTCCGATTTCAATTCCCGAGCGATTCGCCCAATGAGTCCTTGATATTTAGTCGTTTTCAGACAATTTTCTGGAATTTTTGAAAATTTCACTTTTTTGTGAAAATATCCACTAAATGAGGGAATAATATGTGTGAGGGTACCCCAGGAGAGTTCCAAACGTGTGTGGGTAGAATATATATCCCACGGGGGTAAAATTGAAAGAAGTTGAAAATTTTTTTTTTTAGATTTAGTCATTTTTCCGGGATTTATCAGACTTTCAGATAGGGGAAATGTCAGTGAGCATTCCGATTTCAGTTCCAGAGCGATTCTCCCAATGAGTCCTTGATATTTAGTCGTTTTCAGCCAATATTTTGGATTTTTGAAAATTTCACTTTTTTGTGAAAATATCCACTAAATGAGGGAATAATATGTGTGAGGGTACCCCAGGAGAGAATCAAATGTGTGTAGGTAGAATATATATCCCAAGGGGTAAAATTGAAAAAAGTTAAAAAAAAATTTTTATTGCACTTAGTCATTTTTCTGTCGTTTATCAGACTTTCAGATAGGGGAAATGTCAGTGAGCATTCCGATTTCAGTTCCAGAGCGATTCGCCCAATGAGTCCTTGATATTTAGTCGTTTTCAGCCAATTTTCTGGAATTTTTGAAAATTTCACTGTTTTGTGAAAATATCCACTAAATGAGGGAATAATATGTGTGAGGGTACCCCAGGAGAGTTCCAAACGTGTGTGGGTAGAATATATATCCCACGGGGGTAAAATTGAAAAAAGTTTAAAAATTTTTTTTCTTGGACTTAGTCATTTTTCCGGCGTTTATCAGACTTTCAGATAGGGGAAATGTCAGTGAGCGTTCAGATTTCAGTTCTAGAGTGAATCGCCCAATGAGTCCTTGATATTTAGTCGTTTTCAGCCAATTTTCTGGATTTTTGAAAATTTCACCTTTTTGTGAAAATATTCACTAAATGAGGGAATAATATGTGTGAGGGTACCCCAGAAGAGTTCCAAATATGTGTGGGTAGAATATATATCCCACGGGGTAAAATGGAAAAAGTTTAAAAACATTTTTTCTTGGACTTAGTCATTTTTCCGGCGCTTATCAGACTTTCAGATAGGGGAAATGTCAGTGAGCGTTCCGATTTGAGTTCCAGAGCGATTCGCCCAATGAATTCTTGATATTTAGTCGTTTTCAGCCAATTTTCTGGATTTTTGAAAACTTCACTTTTTTGTGAAAATATCCACTAAATGAGGGAATAATATGTGTGAGGGTACCCCAGGAGAGTTCCAAATGTGTGTGGGTAGAATTTATATCCCACGGGGATAAAATAGAAAAAAGTTGAAAAAAAATTTTTTTGGGACTTGGTAATTTTTTCGGCATTTATCAGACTTTCAGATAGGAGAAATGTCGATGAGCGTTCCGATTTCAGTTCCAGAGCGATTCGCCCAATGAGTCCTTGATATTTAGTCGTTTTCAGACAATTTTCTGGAATTTTTGAAAATTTCACTTTTTTGTGAAAATATCCATTAAATGAGGGAATAATATGTGTGAGGGTACCCCAGAAGCGTTCCAAATGTGTGTGGGTAGAATATATATCCCACGGGGGTAAAATTGAAAGAAGTTGAAAAATTTTTTTTTTAGATTTAGTCATTTTTCCGGGATTTATCACACTTTCAGATAGGGGAAATGTCAGTGAGCATTCCGATTTCAGTTCCAGAGCGATTCGCCCAATGAGTCCTTGATATTTAGTCGTTTTCAGCCAATATTTTGGATTTTTGAAAATTTCACTTTTTTGTGAAAATATCCACTAAATGAGGGAATAATATGTGTGAGGGTACCCCAGGAGAGTTCCAAATGTGTGTGGGTAGTATATATATCCCACGGGGTAAAATTGAAAAAAGTTTAAAAAAATTTTTTCTTGGATTTAGTCATTTTTCCGTCGTTTATCAGACTTTCAGATAGGGGAAATGTCAGTGAGCGTTCCGATTTCAGTTCCAGAGTGATTCGCCCAATGAGTCCTTGATATTTAGTCGTTTTCAGCCAATTTTCTGGATTTTTGAAAATTTCACTGTTTTGTGAAAATATCCACTAAATGAGGGAATAATATGTGTGAGGGTACCCCAGGAGAGTTCCAAACGTGTGTGGGTAGAATATATATCCCACGGGGGTAAAATTGAAAAAAGTTTAAAAATTTTTTTTCTTGGACTTAGTCATTTTTCCGGCGTTTATCAGACTTTCAGATAGGGGAAATGTCAGTGAGCGTTCAGATTTCAGTTCTAGAGTGAATCGCCCAATGAGTCCTTGATATTTAGTCGTTTTCAGCCAATTTTCTGGATTTTTGAAAATTTCACCTTTTTGTGAAAATATTCACTAAATGAGGGAATAATATGTGTGAGGGTACCCCAGAAGAGTTCCAAATATGTGTGGGTAGAATATATATCCCACGGGGTAAAATGGAAAAAGTTTAAAAACATTTTTTCTTGGACTTAGTCATTTTTCCGGCGCTTATCAGACTTTCAGATAGGGGAAATGTCAGTGAGCGTTCCGATTTGAGTTCCAGAGCGATTCGCCCAATGAATTCTTGATATTTAGTCGTTTTCAGCCAATTTTCTGGATTTTTGAAAACTTCACTTTTTTGTGAAAATATCCACTAAATGAGGGAATAATATGTGTGAGGGTACCCCAGGAGAGTTCCAAATGTGTGTGGGTAGAATATATATCCCACGGGGATAAAATAGAAAAAAGTTGAAAAAAAATTTTTTTGGGACTTGGTAATTTTTTCGGCATTTATCAGACTTTCAGATAGGAGAAATGTCGATGAGCGTTCCGATTTCAGTTCCAGAGCGATTCGCCCAATGAGTCCTTGATATTTAGTCGTTTTCAGACAATTTTCTGGAATTTTTGAAAATTTCACTTTTTTGTGAAAATATCCATTAAATGAGGGAATAATATGTGTGAGGGTACCCCAGAAGCGTTCCAAATGTGTGTGGGTAGAATATATATCCCACGGGGGTAAAATTGAAAGAAGTTGAAAAATTTTTTTTTTAGATTTAGTCATTTTTCCGGGATTTATCACACTTTCAGATAGGGGAAATGTCAGTGAGCATTCCGATTTCAGTTCCAGAGCGATTCGCCCAATGAGTCCTTGATATTTAGTCGTTTTCAGCCAATATTTTGGATTTTTGAAAATTTCACTTTTTTGTGAAAATATCCACTAAATGAGGGAATAATATGTGTGAGGGTACCCCAGGAGAGTTCCAAATGTGTGTGGGTAGTATATATATCCCACGGGGTAAAATTGAAAAAAGTTTAAAAAAATTTTTTCTTGGATTTAGTCATTTTTCCGTCGTTTATCAGACTTTCAGATAGGGGAAATGTCAGTGAGCGTTCCGATTTCAGTTCCAGAGTGATTCGCCCAATGAGTCCTTGATATTTAGTCGTTTTCAGCCAATTTTCTGGATTTTTGAAAATTTCACTTTTTTGTGAAAATATCCACTAAATGAGGGAATAATATGTGTGAGGGTACCCCAGGAGAGTTCCAAATGTGTGTGGGTAGAATATATATCCCACGGGGAAAAAATTGAAAAAAGTTGCAAAAAATTTTTTTTTGGACTTAGTAATTTTTTCGGCATTTATCAGACTTTCAGATAGGAGAAATGTCAGTGAGCGTTCCAATTTCAATTCCCGAGCGATTCGCCCAATGAGTCCTTGATATTTAGTCGTTTTCAGACAATTTTCTGGAATTTTTGAAAATTTCACTTTTTTGTGAAAATATCCATTAAATGAGGGAATAATATGTGTGAGGGTACCCCAGAAGCGTTCCAAATGTGTGTGGGTAGAATATATATCCCACGGGGGTAAAATTGAAAGAAGTTGAAAAATTTTTTTTTTTAGATTTAGTCATTTTTCCGGGATTTATCACACTTTCAGATAGGGGAAATGTCAGTGAGCATTCCGATTTCAGTTCCAGAGCGATTCGCCCAATGAGTCCTTGATATTTAGTCGTTTTCAGCCAATATTTTGGATTTTTGAAAATTTCACTTTTTTGTGAAAATATCCACTAAATGAGGGAATAATATGTGTGAGGGTACCCCAGGAGAGTTCCAAATGTGTGTGGGTAGTATATATATCCCACGGGGTAAAATTGAAAAAAGTTTAAAAAAATTTTTTCTTGGATTTAGTCATTTTTCCGTTGTTTATCAGACTTTCAGATAGGGGAAATGTCAGTGAGCATTCCGATTTCAGTTTCAGAGTGATTCGCCCAATGAGTCCTTGATATTTAGTCGTTTTCAGCCAATTTTCTGGATTTTTGAAAATTTCACTTTTTTGTGAAAATATCCATTAAATGAGGGAATAATATGTGTGAGGGTACCCCAGAAGCGTTCCAAATGTGTGTGGGTAGAATATATATCCCACGGGGGTAAAATTGAAAGAAGTTGAAAAATTTTTTTTTAGATTTAGTCATTTTTCCGGGATTTATCACACTTTCAGATAGGGGAAATGTCAGTGAGCATTCCGATTTCAGTTCCAGAGCGATTCGCCCAATGAGTCCTTGATATTTAGTCGTTTTCAGCCAATATTTTGGATTTTTGAAAATTTCACTTTTTTGTGAAAATATCCACTAAATGAGGGAATAATATGTGTGAGGGTACCCCAGGAGAGTTCCAAATGTGTGTGGGTAGTATATATATCCCACGGGGTAAAATTGAAAAAAGTTTAAAAAAAATTTTTCTTGGATTTAGTCATTTTTCCGTCGTTTATCAGACTTTCAGATAGGGGAAATGTCAGTGAGCGTTCCGATTTCAGTTTCAGAGTGATTCGCCCAATGAGTCCTTGATATTTAGTCGTTTTCAGCCAATTTTCTGGATTTTTGAAAATTTCACTTTTTTGTGAAAATATCCACTAAATGAGGGAATAATATGTGTGAGGGTACCCCAGGAGAGTTCCAAATGTGTGTGGGTAGAATATATATCCCACGGGGATAAAATTGAAAAAAGTTGAAAAAAAATTTTTTTTGGACTTAGTCATTTTTCCGGCGTTTATCAGACTTTCAGATAGGGGAAATGTCAGTGAGCGTTCCGATTTCAGTTCCAGAGCGATTCGCCCAATGAGTCCTTGATATTTAGTCGTTTTCAGCCAATTTTCTGGATTTTTGAAAACTTCACTTTTTTGTGAAAATATCCACTAAATGAGGGAATAATATGTGTGAGAGTACCCCAGGAGAGTTCCAAATGTGTGTGGGTAGAATATATATCCCACGGGGTAAAATTGAAAAAAGTAAAAAAAAAATTTTTTTGGGACTTGGTAATTTTTTCGGCATTTATCAGACTTTCAGATAGGAGAAATGTCGATGAGCGTTCCGATTTCAGTTCCAGAGCGATTCGCCCAATGAGTCCTTGATATTTAGTCGTTTTCAGACAATTTTCTGGAATTTTTGAAAATTTCACTTTTTTGTGAAAATATCCATTAAATGAGGGAATAATATGTGTGAGGGTACCCCAGAAGCGTTCCAAATGTGTGTGGGTAGAATATATATCCCACGGGGGTAAAATTGAAAGAAGTTGAAAAATTTTTTTTTTAGATTTAGTCATTTTTCCGGGATTTATCACACTTTCAGATAGGGGAAATGTCAGTGAGCATTCCGATTTCAGTTCCAGAGCGATTCGCCCAATGAGTCCTTGATATTTAGTCGTTTTCAGCCAATATTTTGGATTTTTGAAAATTTCACTTTTTTGTGAAAATATCCACTAAATGAGGGAATAATATGTGTGAGGGTACCCCAGGAGAGTTCCAAATGTGTGTGGGTAGTATATATATCCCACGGGGTAAAATTGAAAAAAGTTTAAAAAAATTTTTTCTTGGATTTAGTCATTTTTCCGTCGTTTATCAGACTTTCAGATAGGGGAAATGTCAGTGAGCGTTCCGATTTCAGTTCCAGAGTGATTCGCCCAATGAGTCCTTGATATTTAGTCGTTTTCAGCCAATTTTCTGGATTTTTGAAAATTTCACTTTTTTGTGAAAATATCCACTAAATGAGGGAATAATATGTGTGAGGGTACCCCAGGAGAGTTCCAAATGTGTGTGGGTAGAATATATATCCCACGGGGATAAAATTGAAAAAAAATTTTTTTTGGACTTAGTCATTTTTCCGGCGTTTATCAGACTTTCAGATAGGGGAAATGTCAGTTAGCGTTCCGATTTCAGTTCCAGAGCGATTCGCCCAATGAGTCCTTGATATTTAGTCGTTTTCAGCCAATTTTCTGGATTTTTGAAAACTTCACTTTTTTGTGAAAATATCCACTAAATGAGGGAATAATATGTGTGAGGGTACCCCAGGAGAGTTCCAAATGTGTGTGGGTAGAATATATATCCCACGGGGAAAAAATTGAAAAAAGTTGCAAAAAATTTTTTTTTGGACTTAGTAATTTTTTCGGCATTTATCAGACTTTCAGATAGGAGAAATGTCAGTGAGCGTTCCAATTTCAATTCCCGAGCGATTCGCCCAATGAGTCCTTGATATTTAGTCGTTTTCAGACAATTTTCTGGAATTTTTGAAAATTTCACTTTTTTGTGAAAATATCCATTAAATGAGGGAATAATATGTGTGAGGGTACCCCAGAAGCGTTCCAAATGTGTGTGGGTAGAATATATATCCCACGGGGGTAAAATTGAAAGAAGTTGAAAAATTTTTTTTTTTAGATTTAGTCATTTTTCCGGGATTTATCACACTTTCAGATAGGGGAAATGTCAGTGAGCATTCCGATTTCAGTTCCAGAGCGATTCGCCCAATGAGTCCTTGATATTTAGTCGTTTTCAGCCAATATTTTGGATTTTTGAAAATTTCACTTTTTTGTGAAAATATCCACTAAATGAGGGAATAATATGTGTGAGGGTACCCCAGGAGAGTTCCAAATGTGTGTGGGTAGTATATATATCCCACGGGGTAAAATTGAAAAAAGTTTAAAAAAATTTTTTCTTGGATTTAGTCATTTTTCCGTTGTTTATCAGACTTTCAGATAGGGGAAATGTCAGTGAGCATTCCGATTTCAGTTTCAGAGTGATTCGCCCAATGAGTCCTTGATATTTAGTCGTTTTCAGCCAATTTTCTGGATTTTTGAAAATTTCACTTTTTTGTGAAAATATCCATTAAATGAGGGAATAATATGTGTGAGGGTACCCCAGAAGCGTTCCAAATGTGTGTGGGTAGAATATATATCCCACGGGGGTAAAATTGAAAGAAGTTGAAAAATTTTTTTTTAGATTTAGTCATTTTTCCGGGATTTATCACACTTTCAGATAGGGGAAATGTCAGTGAGCATTCCGATTTCAGTTCCAGAGCGATTCGCCCAATGAGTCCTTGATATTTAGTCGTTTTCAGCCAATATTTTGGATTTTTGAAAATTTCACTTTTTTGTGAAAATATCCACTAAATGAGGGAATAATATGTGTGAGGGTACCCCAGGAGAGTTCCAAATGTGTGTGGGTAGTATATATATCCCACGGGGTAAAATTGAAAAAAGTTTAAAAAAATTTTTTCTTGGATTTAGTCATTTTTCCGTCGTTTATCAGACTTTCAGATAGGGGAAATGTCAGTGAGCGTTCCGATTTCAGTTTCAGAGTGATTCGCCCAATGAGTCCTTGATATTTAGTCGTTTTCAGCCAATTTTCTGGATTTTTGAAAATTTCACTTTTTTGTGAAAATATCCACTAAATGAGGGAATAATATGTGTGAGGGTACCCCAGGAGAGTTCCAAATGTGTGTGGGTAGAATATATATCCCACGGGGATAAAATTGAAAAAAGTTGAAAAAAAATTTTTTTTGGACTTAGTCATTTTTCCGGCGTTTATCAGACTTTCAGATAGGGGAAATGTCAGTGAGCGTTCCGATTTCAGTTCCAGAGCGATTCGCCCAATGAGTCCTTGATATTTAGTCGTTTTCAGCCAATTTTCTGGATTTTTGAAAACTTCACTTTTTTGTGAAAATATCCACTAAATGAGGGAATAATATGTGTGAGAGTACCCCAGGAGAGTTCCAAATGTGTGTGGGTAGAATATATATCCCACGGGGTAAAATTGAAAAAAGTAAAAAAAAAATTTTTCTTGTACATAGTCATTTTTCTGTCGTTTATCAGACTTTCAGATAGGGGAAATGTCAGTGAGCGTTCCGACTCAGTTCTAGAGCGATTCGCCCAATGAGTCCTTGATATTTAGTCGTTTTCAGCCAATTTTCTGGATTTTTGAAAATTTCACTTTTTTGTGAAAATATCCACTAAATGAGGGAATAATATGTGTGAGCGTACCCCAGGAGAGTTCCAAATGTGTGTGGGTAGAATATATATAACACGGGGTAAAATTGAAAAAAGTTTAAAAAAATTTTTTCTTGGACTTAGTCATTTTTCCGGCGTTTATCAGACTTTCAGATAGGGGAAATGTAAGTGAGCGTTCCGATTTCAGTTCCAGAGCGATTCGCCCAATGAGTCCTTGATATTTAGTCGTTTTCAGGCCATTTTCTGGATTTTTGAAAATTTCACTTTTTTGTGAAAATATCCATTAAATGAGGGAATAATATGTGTGAGGGTACCCCAGAAGCGTTGCAAATGTGTGTGGGTAGAATATATATCCCACGGGGGTAAAATTGAAAGAAGTTGAAAAATTTTTTTTTTAGATTTAGTCATTTTTCCGGGATTTATCACACTTTCAGATAGGGGAAATGTCAGTGAGCATTCCGATTTCAGTTCCAGAGCGATTCGCCCAATGAGTCCTTGATATTTAGTCTTTTTTAGCCAATTTTCTGGATTTTTGAAAATTTCACCTTTTTGTGAAAATATCCACTAAATGAGGGAATAATATGTGTGAGGGTACCCCAGAAGAGTTCCAAATGTGTGTGGGTAGAATATATATCCCACGGGGTAAAATTGAAAAAAGTTTAAAAACATTTTTTCTTGGACTTAGTCATTTTTCCGGCGTTTATCAGACTTTCAGATAGGGGAAATGTCAGTGAGCGTTCCGATTTGAGTTCCAGAGCGATTCGCCCAATGATTCCTTGATATTTAGTCGTTTTCAGCCAATTTTCTGCATTTTTGAAAACTTCACTTTTTTGTGAAAATATCCACTAAATGAGGGAATAATATGTGTGAGGGTACCCCAGGAGAGTTCCAAATGTGTGTGGGTAGAATATATATCCCACGGGGATAAAATTGAAAAAAGTTGAAAAAAAATTTTTTTTGGACTTAGTCATTTTTCCGGCGTTTATCAGACTTTCAGATAGGAGAAATGTCAGTGAGCGTTCCAATTTCAATTCCCAAGCGATTCGCCCAATGAGTCCTTGATATTTAGTCGTTTTCAGCCAATTTTCTGGATTTTTGAAAATGTCACTTTTTTGTGAAAATATCCACTAAATGAGGGAATAATATGTGTGAGGGTACCCCAGGAGAGTTCCAAATGTGTGTGGGTAGAATATATATCCCACGGGGTAAAATTGAAAAAGTAAAAAAAAAAATTTTCTTGTACATAGTCATTTTTCTGTCGTTTATCAGACTTTCAGATAGGGGAAATGTCAGTGAGCGTTCCGATTTCAGTTCCAGAGTGATTCACCCAATGAGTCCTTGATATTTAGTCGTTTTCAGCCAATTTTCTGGATTTTTGAAAATTTCACTTTTTTGTGAAAATATCCATTAAATGAGGGAATAATATGTGTGAGGGTACCCCAGAAGCGTTGCAAATGTGTGTGGGTAGAATATATATCCCACGGGGGTAAAATTGAAAGAAGTTGAAAAATTTTTTTTTTAGATTTAGTCATTTTTCCGGGATTTATCACACTTTCAGATAGGGGAAATGTCAGTGAGCATTCCGATTTCAGTTCCAGAGCGATTCGCCCAATGAGTCCTTGATATTTAGTCTTTTTTAGCCAATTTTCTGGATTTTTGAAAATTTCACCTTTTTGTGAAAATATCCACTAAATGAGGGAATAATATGTGTGAGGGTACCCCAGAAGAGTTCCAAATGTGTGTGGGTAGAATATATATCCCACGGGGTAAAATTGAAAAAAGTTTAAAAACATTTTTTCTTGGACTTAGTCATTTTTCCGGCGTTTATCAGACTTTCAGATAGGGGAAATGTCAGTGAGCGTTCCGATTTGAGTTCCAGAGCGATTCGCCCAATGATTCCTTGATATTTAGTCGTTTTCAGCCAATTTTCTGCATTTTTGAAAACTTCACTTTTTTGTGAAAATATCCACTAAATGAGGGAATAATATGTGTGAGGGTACCCCAGGAGAGTTCCAAATGTGTGTGGGTAGAATATATATCCCACGGGGATAAAATTGAAAAAAGTTGAAAAAAAATTTTTTTTGGACTTAGTCATTTTTCCGGCGTTTATCAGACTTTCAGATAGGGGAAATGTCAGTGAGCGTTCCGATTTCAGTTCCAGAGCGATTCGCCCAATGAGTCCTTGATATTTAGTCGTTTTCAGCCAATTTTCTGGATTTTTGAAAACTTCACTTTTTTGTGAAAATATCCACTAAATGAGGGAATAATATGTGTGAGGGTACCCCAGGAGAGTTCCAAATGTGTGTGGGTAGAATATATATCCCACGGGGAAAAAATTGAAAAAAGTTGCAAAAAATTTTTTTTTGGACATAGTAATTTTTTCGGCATTTATCAGACTTTCAGATAGGAGAAATGTCAGTGAGCGTTCCAATTTCAATTCCCGAGCGATTCGCCCAATGAGTCCTTGATATTTAGTCGTTTTCAGCCAATTTTCTGGATTTTTGAAAATGTCACTTTTTTGTGAAAATATCCACTAAATGAGGGAATAATATGTGTGAGGGTACCCCAGGAGAGTTCCAAATGTGTGTGGGTAGAATATATATCCCACGGGGTAAAATTGAAAAAGTAAAAAAAAAATTTTTCTTGTACTTTGTCATTTTTCTGTCGTTTATCAGACTTTCAGATAGGGGAAATGTCAGTGAGCGTTCCGACTCAGTTCTAGAGCGATTCGCCCAATGAGTCCTTGATATTTAGTCTTTTTTAGCCAATTTTCTGGATTTTTGAAAATTTCACCTTTTTGTGAAAATATCCACTAAATGAGGGAATAATATGTGTGAGGGTACCCCAGAAGAGTTCCAAATGTGTGTGGGTAGAATATATATCCCACGGGGTAAAATTGAAAAAAGTTTAAAAACATTTTTTCTTGGACTTAGTCATTTTTTCGGCATTTATCAGACTTTCAGATAGGAGAAATGTCAGTGAGCGTTCCAATTTCAATTCCCGAGCGATTCGCCCAATGAGTCCTTGATATTTAGTCGTTTTCAGACAATTTTCTGGAATTTTTGAAAATTTCACTTTTTTGTGAAAATATCCATTAAATGAGGGAATAATATGTGTGAGGGTACCCCAGAAGCGTTCCAAATGTGTGTGGGTAGAATATATATCCCACGGGGGTAAAATTGAAAGAAGTTGAAAAATTTTTTTTTTAGATTTAGTCATTTTTCCGGGATTTATCACACTTTCAGATAGGGGAAATGTCAGTGAGCATTCCGATTTCAGTTCCAGAGCGATTCGCCCAATGAGTCCTTGATATTTAGTCGTTTTCAGCCAATTTTCTGGATTTTTGAAAATTTCACTTTTTTGTGAAAATATCCATTAAATGAGGGAATAATATGTGTGAGGGTACCCCAGAAGCGTTGCAAATGTGTGTGGGTAGAATATATATCCCACGGGGGTAAAATTGAAAGAAGTTGAAAAATTTTTTTTTTAGATTTAGTCATTTTTCCGGGATTTATCACACTTTCAGATAGGGGAAATGTCAGTGAGCGTTCCGATTTCAGTTTCAGAGTGATTCGCCCAATGAGTCCTTGATATTTAGTCGTTTTCAGCCAATTTTCTGGATTTTTGAAAATTTCACTTTTTTGTGAAAATATCCACTAAATGAGGGAATAATATGTGTGAGCGTACCCCAGGAGAGTTCCAAATGTGTGTGGGTAGAATATATATCCCACGGGGTAAAATTGAAAAAAGTTTAAAAAATTTTTTTCTTGGACTTAGTCATTTTTCCGGCGTTTATCAGACTTTCAGATAGGGGAAATGTCAGTGAGCGTTCCGATTTCAGTTCCAGAGCGATTCGCCCAATGAGTCCTTGATATTTAGTCGTTTTCAGGCCATTTTCTGGATTTTTGAAAATTTCACTTTTTTGTGAAAATATCCACTAAATGAGGGAATAATATGTGTGAGGGTACCCCAGGAGAGTTCCAAATGTGTGTGGGTAGAATATATATCCCACGGGGATAAAATTGAAAAAAGTTGAAAAAAAATTTTTTTTGGACTTAGTCATTTTTCCGGCGTTTATCAGACTTTCAGATAGGGGAAATGTCAGTGAGCGTTCCGATTTCAGTTCCAGAGCGATTCGCCCAATGAGTCCTTGATATTTAGTCGTTTTCAGCCAATTTTCTGGATTTTTGAAAACTTCACTTTTTTGTGAAAATATCCACTAAATGAGGGAATAATATGTGTGAGAGTACCCCAGGAGAGTTCCAAATGTGTGTGGGTAGAATATATATCCCACGGGGAAAAAATTGAAAAAAGTTGAAAAAAATTTTTTTTTGGACTTAGTAATTTTTTCGGCATTTATCAGACTTTCAGATAGGAGAAATGTCAGTGAGCGTTCCAATTTCAATTCCCGAGCGATTCGCCCAATGAGTCCTTGATATTTAGTCGTTTTCAGCCAATTTTCTGGATTTTTGAAAATGTCACTTTTTTGTGAAAATATCCACTAAATGAGGGAATAATATGTGTGAGGGTACCCCAGGAGAGTTCCAAATGTGTGTGGGTAGAATATATATCCCACGGGGTAAAATTGAAAAAAGTTTAAAAACATTTTTTCTTGGACTTAGTCATTTTTCTGTCGTTTATCAGACTTTCAGATAGGGGAAATGTCAGTGAGCGTTCCGACTCAGTTCTAGAGCGATTCGCCCAATGAGTCCTTGATATTTAGTCGTTTTCAGCCAATTTTCTGGATTTTTGAAAACTTCACTTTTTTGTGAAAATATCCACTAAATGAGGGAATAATATGTGTGAGGGTACCCCAGGAGAGTTCCAAATGTGTGTGGGTAGAATACATATCCCACGGGGAAAAAATTGAAAAAAGTTGCAAAAAATTTTTTTTTGGACTTAGTAATTTTTTCGGCATTTATCAGACTTTCAGATAGGAGAAATGTCAGTGAGCGTTCAAATTTCAATTCCCGCGCGATTCGCCCAATGAGTCCTTGATATTTAGTCGTTTTCAGACAATTTTCTGGAATTTTTGAAAATTTCACTTTTTTGTGAAAATATCCATTAAATGAGGGAATAATATGTGTGAGGGTACCCCAGAAGCGTTCCAAATGTGTGTGGGTAGAATATATATCCCACGGGGGTAAAATTGAAAGAAGTTGAAAAATTTTTTTTTTAGATTTAGTCATTTTTCCGGGATTTATCACACTTTCAGATAGGGGAAATGTCAGTGAGCGTTCCGATTTGAGTTCCAGAGCGATTCGCCCAATGATTCCTTGATATTTAGTCGTCTTCAGCCAATTTTCTGGATTTTTGAAAATTTAACTTTTTTGTGAAAATATCCACTAAATGAGGGAATAATATGTGTGAGGGTACCCCAGGAGAGTTCCAAATGTGTGTGGGTAGAATATATATCCCACGGGGTAAAATTGAAAAAAGTTTAAAAAAAATTTTTCTTGGATTTAGTCATTTTTCCGTCGTTTATCAGACTTTCAGATAGGGGAAATGTCAGTGAGCGTTCCGATTTCAGTTCCAGAGTGATTCGCCCAATGAGTCCTTGATATTTAGTCGTTTTCAGCCAATTTTCTGGATTTTTGAAAATTTCACCTTTTTGTGAAAATATCCACTAAATGAGGGAATAATATGTGTGAGGGTACCCATGAAGAGTTCCAAATGTGAGTGGGTAGAATATATATCCCACGGGGTAAAATTGAAAAAAGTAAAAAAAAAATTTTTCTTGGACTTAGTCATTTTTTGAGGCGTTTATTAGACTTTCAGATAGGGGAAATGTCAGTGAGCGTTCCGATTTCAGTTCCAGAGCGATTCGCCCAATGAGTCCTTGATATTTAGTCGTTTTCAGCCAATTTTCTGGAATATTTGAAAATTTCACTTTACTGTGAAAATATCCACTAAATGAGGGAATAATATGTGTGAGGGTACCCCAGGAGAGTTCCAAACGTGTGTGGGTAGAATATATATCCCACGGGGGTAAAATTGAAAAAAGTTGAAAAAATTTTTTTTAGACTTAGTCATTTTTCCGGCATTTATCAGACTTTCAGATAGGGGAAATGTCAGTGAGCATTCCGATTCCAGTTCCAGAGCGATTTGCCCAATGAGTCCTTGATATTTAGTCGTTTTCAGGCAATTTTCTGGATTTTTGAAAATTTCACCTTTTTGTGAAAATATCCACTAAATGAGGGAATAATATGTGTGAGGGTACCCATGAAGATTTCCAAATGTGTGTGGGTAGAATATATATCCCACGGGGGTAAAATTGAAAAAAGTTAAAAAAAAAATGTTCTTGGACTTAGTCATTTTTCCGGCGTTTATCAGACTTTCAGATAGGGGAAATGTCAGTGAGCGTTCCGATTTCAGTTCCAGAGCGATTCGCCCAATGAGTCCTTGATATTTAGTCGTTTTCAGCCAATTTTCTGGTATATTTGAAAATTTCACTTTTTTGTGAAAATATCCACTAAATGAGGGAATAATATGTGTGAGGGTACCCATGAAGAGTTCCAAATGTGTGTGGGTAGAATATATATCCCACGGGGTAAAATTGAAAAAAGTTTAAAAACATTTTTTCTTGGATTTAGTCATTTTTCCGTCGTTTATTAGACTTTCAGATAGGGGAAATGTCAGTGAGCGTTCCGATTTCAGTTCCAGAGCGATTCACCCAATGAGTCCTTGATATTTAGTCATTTTCAGCCAATTTTCTGGATTTTTGATAATTTCACCTTTTTGTGAAAATATCCACTAAATAAGGGAATAATATGTGTGAGGGTACCCATGAAGAGTTCCAAATGTGTGTGGGTAGAATATATATCCCACGGGGTAAAATTGAAAAAAGTTTAAAAACATTTTTTCTTGGACTTAGTCATTTTCCCGGCGTTTATCAGACTTTCAGATAGGGGAAATGTCAGTGAGCGTTCCGATTTCAGTTCCAGAGCGATTGGCCCAATGAGTCCTTGATATTTAGTCGTTTTCAGCCAATTTTGTGGATTTTTGAAAACTTCACTTTTTTGTGAAAATATCCACTAAATGAGGGAATAATATGTGTGAGGGTACCCCAGGAGAGTTCCAAATGTGTGTGGGTAGAATATATATCCCACGGGGGTAAAATTGAAAAAAGTTGAAAAAATTTTTTTTTTGACTTAGTCATTTTTCCGGCATTTATCAGACTTTCAGATAGGGGAAATGTCAGTGAGCATTCCGATTCCAGTTCCAGAGCGATTTGCCCAATGAGTCCTTGATATTTAGTCGTTTTCAGCCAATTTTCTGGATTTTTGAAAATTTCACCTTTTTGTGAAAATATCCACTAAATGAGGGAATAATATGTGTGAGGGTACCCCAGGAGAGTTCCAAATGTGTGTGGGTAGAATATATATCCCACGGGGGTAAAATTGAAAAAAGTAAAAAAAAAAATTTTCTTGGACTTAGTCATTTTTGAGGCATTTATTAGACTTTCAGATAGGGGAAATGTCAGTGAGCGTTCCAATTTCAGTTCCAGAGCGATTCGCCCAATGAGTCCTTGATATTTAGTCGTTTTCAGCCAATTTTCTGGATTTTTGAAAATTTCACCTTTTTGTGAAAATATCCACTAAATGAGGGAATAATATGTGTGAGGGTACCCCAGGAGAGTTCCAAATGTGTGTGGGTAGAATATAAATCCCACGGGGGTAAAATTGAAAAAAGTAAAAAAAAAATTTTTCTTGGACTTAGTCATTTTTGAGGCATTAATTAGACTTTCAGATAGGGGAAATGTCAGTGAGCGTTCCAATTTCAGTTCCAGAGCGATTCGCCCAATGAGTCCTTGATATTTAGTCGTTTTCAGGCAATTTTCTGGATTTTTGAAAATTTCACTTTTTTGTGAAAATATCCACTAAATGAGGGAATAATATGTGTGAGGTTACGCCAGGAGAGTTCCAAATGTGTGTGGGTAGAATATATATTCCACGGGGTAAAATTGAAAAAAGTTTAAAAACATTTTTTCTTGGATTTAGTCATTTTTCCGTCGTTTATCAGACTTTCAGATAGGGGAAATGTCAGTGAGCGTTCCGATTTCTGTTCCAGAGCGATTCGCCCAATGAGTCCTTGATATTTAGTCGTTTTCAGCCAATATTTTGGATTTTTGAAAATTTCACTTTTTTGTGAAAATGTCCACTAAATGAGGGAATAATATGTGTGAGGGTACCCCAGGAGAGTTCCAAATGTGTGTGGGTAGAATATATATCCCACGGGGGTAAAATTGAAAAAAATAAAAAAAAAAATGTTCTTGGACTTAGTCATTTTTCCGTCGTTTTTCAGACTTTCAGATAGGGGAAATGTCAGTGAGCATTCCGATTTCAGTTCCAGAGCGATTCGCCCAATGAGTCCTTGATATTTAGTCGTTTTCAGCCAATTTTCTGGATTTTTGAAAATTTCACCTTTTTGTGAAAATGTCCACTAAATGAGGGAATAATATGTGTGAGGGTACCCCAGGAGAGTTCCAAATGTGTGTGGGTAGAATATATATCCCACGGGGGTAAAATTGAAAAAAATTTAAAAAAAAATGTTCTTGGACTTAGTCATTTTTCCGTCGTTTTTCAGACTTTCAGATAGGGGAAATGTCAGTGAGCGTTCCGATTTCTGTTCCAGAGCGATTCGCCCAATGAGTCCTTGATATTTAGTCGTTTTCAGCCAATTTTCTGGATTTTTAAAATTTCACCTTTTTGTGAAAATATCCACTAAATGAGGGAATAATATGTGTGAGGGTACCCCATGAGAGTTCCAAATGTGTGTGGGTAGAATATATATCCCACGGGGGTAAAAATGAAAAAAGTTGAAAAAAATTTTTTTTTGGACTTAGTAATTTTTCCGGCGTTTATCAGACTTTCAGATAGGGGAAATGTCAGTGAGCATTCCAATTTCAGTTCCAGAGCGATTTGCCCAATGAGACCTTGATATTTAGTCGTTTTCAGCCAATTTTCTGGATTTTTGAAATTTCACCTTTTTGTGAAAATATCCACTAAATGAGGGAATAATATGTGTGAGGGTACCCCAGGAGAGTTCCAAATGTGTGTGGGTAGAATATATATCCCACGGGGGTAAAATTGAAAAAAGTAAAAAAAAAATTTTTCTTGGACTTAGTCATTTTTGAGGCGTTTATTAGACTTTCAGATAGGGGAAATGTCAGTGAGCGTTCCGATTTCAGTTCCAGAGCGATTCGCCCAATGAGTCCTTGATATTTAGTCGTTTTCAGGCAATTTTCTGGATTTTTGAAAATTTCACTTTTTTGTGAAAATATCCACTAAATGAGGGAATAATATGTGTGAGGGTACGCCAGGAGAGTTCCAAATGTGTGTGGGTAGAATATATATCCAACGGGGTAAAATTGAAAAAAGTTTAAAAAAAATTTTCTTGGATTTAGTCATTTTTCCGTCGTTTATCAGACTTTCAGATAGGGGAAATGTCAGTGAGCGTTCCGATTTCAGTTCCAGAGCGATTCGCCCAATGAGTCCTTGATATTTAGTCGTTTTCAGCAAATTTTCTGGATTTTTGAAAATTTCACTTTTTTGTGAAAATATCCACTAAATGAGGGAATAATATGTGTGAGGGTACCCCAGGAGAGTTCCAAATGTGTGTGGGTAGAATATATATCCCACGGGGTAACATTGAAAAAAGTTTAAAAACATTTTTTCTTGGATTTAGTCATTTTTCCGTCGTTTATCAGACTTTCAGAAAGGGGAAATGTCAGTGAGCGTTCCGATTTCAGTTCCAGAGCGATTCGCCCAATGAGTCCTTGATATTTAGTCGTTTTCAGCCAACTTTCTGGATGTTTGAAAATTTCACCTTTTGTGAAAATATCCACTAAATGAGGGAATAATATGTGTGAGGGTACCCATGAAGAGTTCCAAATGTGTGTGGGTAGAATATATATCCCACTGGGTAAAATTGAAAAAAGTTTAAAAACATTTTTTTTTGGACTTAGTAATTTTTCCGGCGTTTATCAGACTTTCAGATAGGGGAAATGTCAGTGAGCGTTCCGATTTCAGTTCCAGAGCGATTCGCCCAATGAGTCATTGATATTTAGTCGTTTTCAGCCAATTTTCTGGATTTTTGAAAATTTCACCTTTTTGTGAAAATATCCACTAAATGAGGGAATAATATGTGTGAGGGTACCCCAGGAGAGTTCCAAATGTGTGTGGGTAGAATATATATCCCACGGGGTAAAATTGAAAAAAGTTTAAAAAAATTTTTTCTTGGATTTAGTCATTTTTCCGTCGTTTATCAGACTTTCAGATAGGGGAAATGTCAGTGAGCGTTCCGATTTCAGTTCCAGAGTGATTCGCCCAATGAGTCCTTGATATTTAGTCGTTTTCAGCCAATTTTCTGGATTTTTGAAAATTTCACTTTTTTGTGAAAATATCCACTAAATGAGGGAATAATATGTGTGAGGGTACCCCAGGAGAGTTCCAAATGTGTGCGTGTAGAATATATATCCCACGAGGGTAAAATTGAAAAAAGTTGAAAAAAAATTTCTTTTGGACTTAGTAATTTTTCCGGCGTTTATCAGACTTTCAGATAGGGGAAATGTCAGTGAGCATTCCGATTTCAGTTCCAGAGCGATTCACCCAATGAGTCCTTGATATTTAGTCATTTTCAGCCAATTTTCTGGATTTTTGATAATTTCACCTTTTTGTGAAAATATCCACTAAATAAGGGAATAATATGTGTGAGGGTACCCATGAAGAGTTCCAAATGTGTGTGGGTAGAATATATATCCCACGGGGTAAAATTGAAAAAAGTTTAAAAACATTTTTTCTTGGACTTAGTCATTTTTCCGGCGTTTATCAGACTTTCAGATAGGGGAAATGTCAGTGAGCGTTCCGATTTCAGTTCCAGAGCGATTCGCCCAATGAGTCCTTGATATTTAGTCGTTTTCAGCCAATTTTCTGGAATATTTGAAAATTTCACTTTTTTGTGAAAATATCCACTAAATGAGGGAATAATATGTGTGAGGGTACCCATGAAGAGTTCCAAATGTGTGTGGGTAGAATATATATCCCACGGGGTAACATTGAAAAAAGTTTAAAAACATTTTTTCTTGGACTTAGTCATTTTTCCGGCGTTTATCAGACTTTCAGATAGGGGAAATGTCAGTGAGCGTTCCGATTTCAGTTCCAGAGCGATTCGCCCAATGAGTCCTTGATATTTAGTCGTTTTCAGCCAATTTTCTGGATTTTTGAAAATTTCACCTTTTTGTGAAAATATCCACTAAATGAGGGAATAATATGTGTGAGGGTACCCCAGGAGAGTTCCAAATGTGTGTGGGTAGAATATATATCCCACGGGGGTAAAATTGAAAAAAGTTTAAAAAAAAAAATGTCTTGGACTTAGTCATTTTTCCGTCGTTTATCAGACTTTCAGATAGGGGAAATGTCAGTGAGCATTCCGATTTCAGTTCCAGAGCGATTCACCCTATGAGTCCTTGATATTTAGTCATTTTCAGCAAATTTTCTGGATTTTTGAAAATTTCACTTTTTTGTGAAAATATCCACTAAATGAGGGTATAATATGTGTGAGGGTACCCCAGGAGAGTTCCAAATGTGTGTGGGTAGAATATATATCCCACGGGGTAAAATTGAAAAAAGTTTAAAAAAAATTTTTCTTGGACTTAGTGATTTTTCCGGCGTTTATCAGACTTTCAGATAGGGGAAATGTCAGTGAGCATTCTGATTTCAGTTCCAGAGCGATTCGCCCAATGAGTCCTTGACATTTTGTCGTTTTCAGGCCTTTTTCTGGATATTTGAAAATTTCACTTTTTTGTGAAAATATCCACTAAATGAGGGAATAATATGTGTGAGGGTAACCCAGGAGAGTTCCAAATGTTTGTGGGTAGAATATATATCCAACGGGGTAAAATTGAAAAAAGTTTAAAAAAATTTTTCTTGGATTTAGACATTTTTCCGTCGTTTATCAGACTTTCAGATAGGGGAAATGTCAATGAGCGTTCCGATTTCAGTTCCAGAGCGATTCGCCCAATGAGTCCTTGATATTTAGTCGTTTTCAGGCAATTTTCTGGATTTTTGAAAATTTCACTTTTTTGTGAAAATATCCACTAAATCAGGGAATAATATGTGTGAGGTTACGCCAGGAGAGTTCCAAATGTGTGTGGGTAGAATATATATCCCACGGGGTAAAATTGAAAAAAGTTTAAAAAAAAATTTTCTTGGACTTAGTAATTTTTCCGGCGTTTATCAGACTTTCAGATAGGGGAAATGTCAGTGAGCATTCCAATTTCAGTTCCAGAGCGATTTGCCCAATGAGTCCTTGATATTTAGTCGTTTTCAGCCAATTTTCTGGATTTTTGAAATTTCACCTTTTTGTGAAAATATCCACTAAATGAGGGAATAATATGTGTGAGGGTACCCCAGGAGAGTTCCAAATGTGTGTGGGTAGAATATATATCCCACGGGGTAAAATTGAAAAAAGTTTAAAAAATTTTTTCTTGGATTTAGTCATTTTTCCGTCGTTTATCAGACTTTCAGATAGGGGAAATGTCAGTGAGCATTCCGATTTCAGTTCCAGAGCTATTCGCCCAATGAGTCCTTGATATTTAGTCGTTTTCAGCCAATTTTCTGGATTTTTGAAAATTTCACTTTTTTGTGAAAATATCCACTAAATGAGGTAATAATATGTGTGAGGTTACGCCAGGAGAGTTCCAAATGTGTGTGGGTAGAATATATATCCAACGGGGGAAAATTGAAAAAAGTTTAAAAAATTTTTTTTTGGACTTAGTAATTTTTCCGGCGTTTATCAGACTTTCAGATAGGGGAAATGTCAGTGAGCGTTCCGATTTCAGTTCCAGAGCGATTCGCCCAATGAGTCCTTGATATTTAGTCGTTTTCAGGCAATTTTCTGGATTTTTGAAAATTTCACTTTTTTGTGAAAATATCCACTAAATGAGGGAATAATATGTGTGAGGTTACGCCAGGAGAGTTCCAAATGTGTGTGGGTAGAATATATATCCCACGGGGGTAAAATTAAAAAAAGTTTAAAAAAAATTTTTCTTCGACTTAGTGATTTTTCCAGCGTTTATCAGACTTTCAGATAGGGGAAATGTGAGTGAGCGATCCGATTTCAGTTTCAGAGCGATTCGCCCAATGAGTCCTTTATATTTAGTCGTTTTCAGGAAATATTTTGGATTTTTGAAAATTTCACTTTTTTGTGAAAATATCCACTAAATGAGGGAATAATATGTGTGAGGGTACCCCAGGAGAGTTCCAAATTTGTGTGGGTAGAATATATATCCCACGGGGTAAAATTGAAAAAAGTTTAAAAAAATTTTTTCTTGGACTTAGTGATTTTTCCGGCGTTTATTAGACTTTCAGATAGGGGAAATGTCAGTGAGCGTTCCGATTTCAGTTCCAGAGCGATTCGCCCAATGAGTCCTTGATATTTAGTCGTTTTCAGCCCATTTTCTGGATTTTTGAAAATTTCACTTTTTTGTGAAAATATCCACTAAATGAGGGAATAATATGTGTGAGGGTACCCCAGGAGAGTTCCAAATGTGTGTGGGTAGAATATATATCCCACGGGGGTAAAATTGAAAAAAGTTGAAAAAATTTTTTTTTTGGACATAGTCATTTTTCCGTTGTTTATCAGACTTTCAGATAGGGGAAATATCAGTGAGCATTCCGATTTCAGTTCCAGAGCGATTCGCCCAATGAGTCCTTGATATTTAGTCGTTTTCAGCCAATTTTCTGGATTTTTGAAAATTTCACCTTTTTGTGAAAATATCCACTAAATGAGGGAATAATATGTGTGAGGGTACCCCAGGAGAGTTCCAAATGTGTGTGGGTAGAATATATATCCCACGGGGTAAAATTGAAAAAAGTTGAAAAAAATTTTTTTTTGGACTTAGTAATTTTTCCGGCGTTTATCAGACTTTCAGATAGGGGAAATGTCAGTGAGCGTTCCGATTTCAGTTCCAGAGCTATTCGCCCTATGAGTCATTGATATTTAGTCGTTTTCAGCGAATTTTAGGGATTTTTGAAAATTTCACCTTTTTGTGAACATATCCACTAAATAATGGAATAATATGTGTGAGGGTACCCCAGGAGATTTCCAAATGTGTGTGGGTAGAATATATATCCCACGGGGTAAAATTGAAAAAAGTTTTAAATTTTTTTTTCTTGTACTTAGTCATTTTTCCGTCGTTTATCAGACTTTCAGATAGGGGAAATGTCAGTGAGCATTCCGATTTCAGTTCCAGAGCGATTCGCCCAATGAGTCCTTGATATTTTGTCGTTTTCAGCCAATTTTCATAATTTTTGATAATTTCACTTTTTTGTGAAAATATCCACTAAATGAGGGAATAATATGTGTGACGGTAGCACAGGAGAGTTCCAAATGTGTGTGGGTAGAATATATATCCCACCGGGATAAAATTGAAAAAAGTTGAAAAAAATTTATTTTTGGACTTAGTCATTTTTCCGTCGTTTATCAGACTTTCAGATAGGGGAAATGTGAGTGAGCGTTCCGATTTCAGTTTCAGAGCGATTCGCCCAATGAGTCCTTGATATTTAGTCATTTTTAGCCAATTTTCTGGATTTTTGATAATTTCACTTTTTTGTGAAAATATCCACTAAATGAGGGAATAAAATGTGTGAGGGTACCCCAGGAGAGTTCCAAATGTGTGTGGGTAGAATATATATCCCACGGGGGTAAAATTGAAAAAAGTTAAAAAAATTTTTTTTGGACTTAGTAATTTTTCCGCCGTTTATCAGACTTTCAGATAGGGGAAATGTCAGTGAGCATTCCGATTTCAGTTCCAGAGCGATTCACCCAATGAGTCCTTGATATTTAGTCATTTTCAGCCAATATTTTGGATTTTTGAAAATTTCACTTTTTTGTGAAAATATCCACTAAATGAGGGAATAATATAATAATAATAATAAGTTTATTTTTATAGCGCCAACATATTCCGCAGCACTTTACAAATTTTAGGGGGGACTTATACAGACAATACAGAATAAGCATATCTCATATCGAACGGAGTGAGGGCCCTGCTCGCGAGCTTACAGTCTATGAGGAAGTGGGGGAGACACAAAAGGTAAAAAGTACATATATTGTATAATGCAGCCTTGATATACTGAATAGGATAAATAATAATACATGGACTGGTCGCCAGCCAGTATGTGTGCAGTCCTGACAGAGGCTTTTATGTGCATGGTTGGTTTGAACCCGAAGTTGAAGAAGATTTTAATATGGGGGAAAGCTGGGATGGACAGAGTGTGTTTAGGTTATACGCCAGTCTAAAGAAATGTGTTTTTAGGGTTCGCTTGAAACTGTGGGTATTGGGAATTAATCGAACTGTCCTGGGTAGTGCATTCCAGAGAATTGGCGCAGCACGCGAGAAATCTTGGAGACGGGAGTGGGAAGTTCGGATTATGGAGGATTATAGTTTCAAGTCATTTGCAGAACGGAGGGCACGTGTAGGGTGGTAGACTGAGACAAGGGAGGAGATGTAGGGGGGTACTGAAGCATGGAGCGCTTTGTGGGTAAGCGTGATAAGTTTAAAACGAACTCTATATTGGATGGGCAACCAATGCAATGACTGGCACAGGGAAGAGGCATCTGAGTAGCGGTTGGCGAGGAATATGATCCTGGCTGCTGCGTTCAGGACGGATTGGAGAGGGGAGAGTTTAGTAAGAGGGAGACCGATTA
This sequence comes from Phyllobates terribilis, assembly GCF_046119375.1. Taxonomy (NCBI): domain Eukaryota; kingdom Metazoa; phylum Chordata; class Amphibia; order Anura; family Dendrobatidae; genus Phyllobates; species Phyllobates terribilis. Next base: position 6,704,685 of record NW_027362805.1, on the reverse strand, counting down.
GTAGAGCGTTGCAATAGTCAAGACGAGAATGAATAAGAGCGACAGTAAGAGTTTTTGCCGAGTCAAAGGTGAGAAAAGTCCTGATTCTTGAGATGTTTTTGAGGAGTAGATGACATGAACGAGTGAGTGATTTGATGTGAGGAGTGAAAGAAAGATCTGAATCAAAAATGACCCCAAGACAGCGGGCTTGTAGCTGGGGAGTAATGGTTGAGCCACAAACGGAGATGGCAATATCGGGCACAGGTAGATTAATGGAGGGAGGAAAGACGAGGAGTTCAGTTTTTGACAGATTCAGTTTTAGGTAGAGGGAGGACATAATGTTAGACAAAGCAGAAAGACAATCACTGGTCTTTTGTAGTAATGCCGGGGTGATGTCCGGAGCAGAGGTGTATAATTGGGTGTCATCAGCATAGAGATGGTACTGAAAACCGAATCTACTGATTGTTTGTCCAATAGGAGCGGTGTATAAGGAGAAAAGAAGGGGGCCTAGGACTGATCCTTGAGGAACCCCGACAGTAAGAGGAAGTAGGGAGGAGGAGGAGCCGGCAAAAGACACAGAGAAGGAGCGGTCAGAGAGATAAGAGGAGAACCAGGAGAGAACCGTGTCCTTGAGGCCAATAGTGCGGAACATAGTGAGGAGGAGCTGATGATCCACAGTGTCGAATGCTGCAGAGAGATCCAGGAGAATCAGCAGGGAGTAGTGACCATTAGATTTAGCTGTTAGTAGATCATTAGAGACTTTAGTGAGGGCAGTTTCAGTAGAATGTAAAGAGCGGAAACCAGATTGTAAAGGGTCAAGAAGAGAGTTGTCTGAGAGATAGCGGATTAGACGGGAGTGGACCAGGCGTTCCAGGAGTTTAGAGATAAAGGGAAGATTGGAAACAGGTCTGTAGTTGGCCGTGCAGTTCTGGTCGAGGGATGGTTTTTTAAGTAATGGTTGTATGCTGGCGTGTTTAAAAGAAGAGGGAAAGATACCAGATGAGAGGGAAAGGTTGAAAATTTTAGTTAGGTGAGAGGTGACAGCTGGAGCAAGGGACTGAAGGAGATGTGAGGGAATAGGGTCGCTGGTGCAGGTGGTAGGGCGAGAAGATGCAAGGAGCCTGATCACTTCATCTTCCGTGACTGGTTCGAAGTCAGAAAATGAGCAAGATACAATGTGGCGGGGGGGAGCATGCATAACATTTGGGGATTGGGAGAAAATTTCCTGTCGGATATGGTCAATTTTTTCTTTGAAATAGTTAGCCAGATCGTCAGCGCTGAGGTCGGTGGTCGGGGCCTGTGCTGTTTGATTGAGGAGAGAATGAAACGTGTCAAAGAGTCGTTTAGGATTATTGGAAAGTGAGATGATGAGGTTGTTAAAGTAGGTTTGTTTGGAGAGGTGAAGGGCAGAGTTATATGTTTTCAGCATAAATTTATAGTGGAGGAAATCTTCGGGCAGATTTGATTTTCTCCACAGCCGTTCAGCGCACCTGGAGTACCTCTGGAGAAGACGTGTTTGAGGCGTGTGCCAGGGTTGTCGCCGTCTATGCCGAATTGTTCTTTGTGTAGGAGGTGCGGCTTCATCCAGGGCGCATAGCATTATTTTGTTATAATGCTTCAATGCAGATTCGGGACATGAGAGGGAGGAGATTGGGGCCAATGATGATTGCAACCTTTTTATAAATTTCTGGGTGTTAATGGCGCGTAAATTTCTATAAGTGTGGACGGTGGGAGTGTCTTGAGTAGAGTCACAGTTCTTGACAGAGAATGAAAGAAGATTATGGTCAGACAGTGGAAGGGGAGAGTTAGTAAAGTCATGTACTGAGCAAAGCCGGGAGAAGATCAGGTCCAATGTGTTCCCGTCCTCATGTGTAGGAGAATTAGCAAGCTGTGAAAGGCCGAAGGAGGAGGTTAATGATAAAAGATGCGTGGCAGATGGGGAAAGAGGATCGCCAATTGGGATGTTAAAGTCTCCCATGATTATCGTGGGGATGTCGCAGGATAGAAAATTTGTAAGCCAGGCAGCAAAGTGATCCAGGAATTGACGGGGGGGACCTGGGGGGCGATAGACAACCGCCACTCGCAGGGAGAAGGGCCGGTAGAGTCTGACTGTGTGGGCCTCAAAGGATGGGAAGATAAGGGAGGGTACAGGGGGGATAACCTGAAAAGTACATTTTGTTGAAAGAAGCAGACCAACACCTCCACCTGATCTGTTGTCAGGTCGCGGGGTATGAGAGAAATGTAGGCCACCATAGGAGAGAGCTGCAGCGGCGGTGGTGTCTGACTGCTGGATCCAGGTTTCAGTGAGAGCCAGAAGGTTGAGGGAATTAGAGAGGAAAAAGTCATGGATGTAAGAGAGTTTATTACAAGCTGAGCGTGCATTCCAAAGTGCACAGTTGAATGAGACAGAAGATATGCAGGGAATATTAATGAGATTAGCAGGGTTTCTGAATGTAACAGGGAAAGAGTTAGTGTTATTATTACTGGAGGGTCCTGGGTTGGGAGAAATATCACCTGCGACTAATAGAAGGAAGATACAGAGAGTGAGCAGATGATTGAGTGATTTGTGAGAGCGTTTCCTGCGTTGTATGGTGGGAATGAATGGATCTGCGTGGTATAACATTGTGAAGAGAGCATGACAACTGTACATAGGAGAAGAGAGGAGTGAGGGATTAATATGGATGAAGTGTGCCGCATTTGTGGGAGAACGGTGAATGTGGATGATTGTAGCAACCAGAGTATAAATGGCACAGATACAAATGGTGAATACTGTTTGCCAAAAAGATGACCTGGAAGCAAGTTTGTTTAATTGTCTTGCATGTCTTACCTGTCTCCTGCCCTGTCCAACTGCCATTTTCTAACTGCCAGGGCACTTTGCTAAATTATGGCACTTCGATAAAGTATGCATAAATGCTATATGCATAAATGCCCCCGCATAAATGCCTCCCCTTAACTAAGTCTCAATATATAGGGACGTATCTGCTTAGATCTGCACAGATTTAACTCATTAACAGTCAATCACTAGCTTAAAAGACAACAGGAGACCATAAAGTGCAGAAAAAAAAAAAAAAAAAACAGACTAGTAAACTCGGCATGGATCATAAACTCTTAAAGTAAGTGTGATGACCTTTAAGTATCATGGAATAAAAAAGCTAGAGGAGTGAAAAAATATATACCAGAAATTGATAGGCTGCAGAGCATTGCATGGAGATATAATGCAGTTTTCAGGACAGATCACACAAGCAGTGAAAAATATATACCTGTAAGAAGAGAAGAAAGATGAATATTAGCAATGCCATTTTCTAACTGCCAGGGCACTTTGCTAAATTATGGCACTTCGATAAAGTATGCATAAATGCTATATGCATAAATGCCCCCGCATAAATGCCTCCCCTTAACTAAGTCTCAATATATAGGGACGTATCTGCTTAGATCTGCACAGATTTAACTCATTAACAGTCAATCACTAGCTTAAAAGACAACAGGAGACCATAAAGTGCAGAAAAAAAAAAAAAAAAAACAGACTAGTAAACTCGGCATGGATCATAAACTCTTAAAGTAAGTGTGATGACCTTTAAGTATCATGGAATAAAAAAGCTAGAGGAGTGAAAAAATATATACCAGAAATTGATAGGCTGCAGAGCATTGCATGGAGATATAATGCAGTTTTCAGGACAGATCACACAAGCAGTGAAAAATATATACCTGTAAGAAGAGAAGAAAGATGAATATTAGCAATGCCATTTTCTAACTGCCAGGGCACTTTGCTAAATTATGGCACTTCGATAAAGTATGCATAAATGCTATATGCATAAATGCCCCCGCATAAATGCCTCCCCTTAACTAAGTCTCAATATATAGGGACGTATCTGCTTAGATCTGCACAGATTTAACTCATTAACAGTCAATCACTAGCTTAAAAGACAACAGGAGACCATAAAGTGCAGAAAAAAAAAAAAAAAAAACAGACTAGTAAACTCGGCATGGATCATAAACTCTTAAAGTAAGTGTGATGACCTTTAAGTATCATGGAATAAAAAAGCTAGAGGAGTGAAAAAATATATACCAGAAATTGATAGGCTGCAGAGCATTGCATGGAGATATAATGCAGTTTTCAGGACAGATCACACAAGCAGTGAAAAATATATACCTGTAAGAAGAGAAGAAAGATGAATATTAGCAATGCCATTTTCTAACTGCCAGGGCACTTTGCTAAATTATGGCACTTCGATAAAGTATGCATAAATGCTATATGCATAAATGCCCCCGCATAAATGCCTCCCCTTAACTAAGTCTCAATATATAGGGACGTATCTGCTTAGATCTGCACAGATTTAACTCATTAACAATCAATCACTAGCTTAAAAGACAACAGGAGACCATAAAGTGCAGGGAAAAAAAAAAAAAAAAAAACAGACTAGTAAACTCGGCATGGATCATAAACTCTTAAAGTAAGTATGATAACCTTTAAGTATCATGGAATAAAAAAGCTAGAGGAGTGAAAAAATATATACCAGAAATTGATAGGCTGCAGAGCATTGCATGGAGATATAATGCAGTTTTCAGGACAGATCACACAAGCAGTGAAAAATATATACCAGAAATTGATAGGCTGCAGAGCATTGCATGGAGATATAATGCAGTTTTCAGGACAGATCACACAAGCAGTGAAAAATATATACCTGTAAGAAGAGAAGAAAGATGAATATTAGCAATGCCATTTTCTAACTGCCAGGGCACTTTGCTAAATTATGGCACTTCGATAAAGTATGCATAAATGCTATATGCATAAATGCCCCCGCATAAATGCCTCCCCTTAACTAAGTCTCAATATATAGGGACGTATCTGCTTAGATCTGCACAGATTTAACTCATTAACAGTCAATCACTAGCTTAAAAGACAACAGGAGACCATAAAGTGCAGAAAAAAAAAAAAAAAAAACAGACTAGTAAACTCGGCATGGATCATAAACTCTTAAAGTAAGTGTGATGACCTTTAAGTATCATGGAATAAAAAAGCTAGAGGAGTGAAAAAATATATACCAGAAATTGATAGGCTGCAGAGCATTGCATGGAGATATAATGCAGTTTTCAGGACAGATCACACAAGCAGTGAAAAATATATACCTGTAAGAAGAGAAGAAAGATGAATATTAGCAATGCCATTTTCTAACTGCCAGGGCACTTTGCTAAATTATGGCACTTCGATAAAGTATGCATAAATGCTATATGCATAAATGCCCCCGCATAAATGCCTCCCCTTAACTAAGTCTCAATATATAGGGACGTATCTGCTTAGATCTGCACAGATTTAACTCATTAACAGTCAATCACTAGCTTAAAAGACAACAGGAGACCATAAAGTGCAGGGAAAAAAAAAAAAAAAAAACAGACTAGTAAACTCGGCATGGATCATAAACTCTTAAAGTAAGTGTGATGACCTTTAAGTATCATGGAATAAAAAAGCTAGAGGAGTGAAAAAATATATACCAGAAATTGATAGGCTGCAGAGCATTGCATGGAGATATAATGCAGTTTTCAGGACAGATCACACAAGCAGTGAAAAATATATACCAGAAATTGATAGGCTGCAGAGCATTGCATAGAGATATAATGCAGTTTTCAGGACAGATCACACAAGCAGTGAAAAATATATACCAGAAATTGATAGGCTGCAGAGCATTGCATAGAGATATAATGCAGTTTTCAGGACAGATCACACAAGCAGTGAAAAATATATACCACAAATTGATAGGCTGCAGAGCATTGCATGGAGATATAATGCAGTTTTCAGGACAGATCACACAAGCAGTGAAAAATATATACCAGAAATTGATAGGCTGCAGAGCATTGCATGGAGATATAATGCAGTTTTCAGGACAGATCACACAAGCAGTGAAAAATATATACCAGAAATTGATAGGCTGCAGAGCATTGCATGGAGATATAATGCAGTTTTCAGGACAGATCACACAAGCAGTGAAAAATATATACCTGTAAGAAGAGAAGAAAGATGAATATTAGCAATGCCATTTTCTAACTGCCAGGGCACTTTGCTAAATTATGGCACTTCGATAAAGTATGCATAAATGCTATATGCATAAATGCCCCCGCATAAATGCCTCCCCTTAACTAAGTCTCAATATATAGGGACGTATCTGCTTAGATCTGCACAGATTTAACTCATTAACAGTCAATCACTAGCTTAAAAGACAACAGGAGACCATAAAGTGCAGGAAAAAAAAAAAAAAAAAAAAACAGACTAGTAAACTCGGCATGGATCATAAACTCTTAAAGTAAGTGTGATGACCTTTAAGTATCATGGAATAAAAAAGCTAGAGGAGTGAAAAAATATATACCAGAAATTGATAGGCTGCAGAGCATTGCATGGAGATATAATGCAGTTTTCAGGACAGATCACACAAGCAGTGAAAAATATATACCTGTAAGAAGAGAAGAAAGATGAATATTAGCAATGCCATTTTCTAACTGCCAGGGCACTTTGCTAAATTATGGCACTTCGATAAAGTATGCATAAATGCTATATGCATAAATGCCCCCGCATAAATGCCTCCCCTTAACTAAGTCTCAATATATAGGGACGTATCTGCTTAGATCTGCACAGATTTAACTCATTAACAATCAATCACTAGCTTAAAAGACAACAGGAGACCATAAAGTGCAGGGAAAAAAAAAAAAAAAAAACAGACTAGTAAACTCGGCATGGATCATAAACTCTTAAAGTAAGTGTGATGACCTTTAAGTATCATGGAATAAAAAAGCTAGAGGAGTGAAAAAATATATACCAGAAATTGATAGGCTGCAGAGCATTGCATGGAGATATAATGCAGTTTTCAGGACAGATCACACAAGCAGTGAAAAATATATACCTGTAAGAAGAGAAGAAAGATGAATATTAGCAATGCCATTTTCTAACTGCCAGGGCACTTTGCTAAATTATGGCACTTCGATAAAGTATGCATAAATGCTATATGCATAAATGCCCCCGCATAAATGCCTCCCCTTAACTAAGTCTCAATATATAGGGACGTATCTGCTTAGATCTGCACAGATTTAACTCATTAACAATCAATCACTAGCTTAAAAGACAACAGGAGACCATAAAGTGCAGGGAAAAAAAAAAAAAAAAAACAGACTAGTAAACTCGGCATGGATCATAAACTCTTAAAGTAAGTGTGATGACCTTTAAGTATCATGGAATAAAAAAGCTAGAGGAGTGAAAAAATATATACCAGAAATTGATAGGCTGCAGAGCATTGCATGGAGATATAATGCAGTTTTCAGGACAGATCACACAAGCAGTGAAAAATATATACCAGAAATTGATAGGCTGCAGAGCATTGCATAGAGATATAATGCAGTTTTCAGGACAGATCACACAAGCAGTGAAAAATATATACCAGAAATTGATAGGCTGCAGAGCATTGCATAGAGATATAATGCAGTTTTCAGGACAGATCACACAAGCAGTGAAAAATATATACCACAAATTGATAGGCTGCAGAGCATTGCATGGAGATATAATGCAGTTTTCAGGACAGATCACACAAGCAGTGAAAAATATATACCAGAAATTGATAGGCTGCAGAGCATTGCATGGAGATATAATGCAGTTTTCAGGACAGATCACACAAGCAGTGAAAAATATATACCAGAAATTGATAGGCTGCAGAGCATTGCATGGAGATATAATGCAGTTTTCAGGACAGATCACACAAGCAGTGAAAAATATATACCTGTAAGAAGAGAAGAAAGATGAATATTAGCAATGCCATTTTCTAACTGCCAGGGCACTTTGCTAAATTATGGCACTTCGATAAAGTATGCATAAATGCTATATGCATAAATGCCCCCGCATAAATGCCTCCCCTTAACTAAGTCTCAATATATAGGGACGTATCTGCTTAGATCTGCACAGATTTAACTCATTAACAGTCAATCACTAGCTTAAAAGACAACAGGAGACCATAAAGTGCAGGAAAAAAAAAAAAAAAAAAAAACAGACTAGTAAACTCGGCATGGATCATAAACTCTTAAAGTAAGTGTGATGACCTTTAAGTATCATGGAATAAAAAAGCTAGAGGAGTGAAAAAATATATACCAGAAATTGATAGGCTGCAGAGCATTGCATGGAGATATAATGCAGTTTTCAGGACAGATCACACAAGCAGTGAAAAATATATACCTGTAAGAAGAGAAGAAAGATGAATATTAGCAATGCCATTTTCTAACTGCCAGGGCACTTTGCTAAATTATGGCACTTCGATAAAGTATGCATAAATGCTATATGCATAAATGCCCCCGCATAAATGCCTCCCCTTAACTAAGTCTCAATATATAGGGACGTATCTGCTTAGATCTGCACAGATTTAACTCATTAACAATCAATCACTAGCTTAAAAGACAACAGGAGACCATAAAGTGCAGGGAAAAAAAAAACAGACTAGTAAACTCGGCATGGATCATAAACTCTTAAAGTAAGTGTGATGACCTTTAAGTATCATGGAATAAAAAAGCTGGAGGAGTGAAAAAATATATACCAGAAATTGATAGGCTGCAGAGCATTGCATGGAGATATAATGCAGTTTTCAGGACAGATCACACAAGCAGTGAAAAATATATACCAGAAATTGATAGGCTGCAGAGCATTGCATGGAGATATAATGCAGTTTTCAGGACAGATCACACAAGCAGTGAAAAATATATACCAGAAATTGATAGGCTGCAGAGCATTGCATGGAGATATAATGCAGTTTTCAGGACAGATCACACAAGCAGTGAAAAATATATACCTGTAAGAAGAGAAGAAAGATGAATATTAGCAATGCCATTTTCTAACTGCCAGGGCACTTTGCTAAATTATGGCACTTCGATAAAGTATGCATAAATGCTATATGCATAAATGCCCCCGCATAAATGCCTCCCCTTAACTAAGTCTCAATATATAGGGACGTATCTGCTTAGATCTGCACAGATTTAACTCATTAACAATCAATCACTAGCTTAAAAGACAACAGGAGACCATAAAGTGCAGGGAAAAAAAAAAAAAAAAAAAACAGACTAGTAAACTCGGCATGGATCATAAACTCTTAAAGTAAGTGTGATAACCTTTAAGTATCATGGAATAAAAAAGCTAGAGGAGTGAAAAAATATATACCAGAAATTGATAGGCTGCAGAGCATTGCATGGAGATATAATGCAGTTTTCAGGACAGATCACACAAGCAGTGAAAAATATATACCAGAAATTGATAGGCTGCAGAGCATTGCATGGAGATATAATGCAGTTTTCAGGACAGATCACACAAGCAGTGAAAAATATATACCAGAAATTGATAGGCTGCAGAGCATTGCATGGAGATATAATGCAGTTTTCAGGACAGATCACACAAGCAGTGAAAAATATATACCTGTAAGAAGAGAAGAAAGATGAATATTAGCAATGCCATTTTGTAACTGCCAGGGCACTTTGCTAAATTATGGCACTTCGATAAAGTATGCATAAATGCTATATGCATAAATGCCCCCGCATAAATGCCTCCCCTTAACTAAGTCTCAATATATAGGGACGTATCTGCTTAGATCTGCACAGATTTAACTCATTAACAATCAATCACTAGCTTAAAAGACAACAGGAGACCATAAAGTGGAGGGAAAAAAAAAAAAAAAAAACAGACTAGTAAACTCGGCATGGATCATAAACTCTTAAAGTAAGTGTGATGACCTTTAAGTATCATGGAATAAAAAAGCTAGAGGAGTGAAAAAATATATACCAGAAATTGATAGGCTGCAGAGCATTGCATGGAGATATAATGCAGTTTTCAGGACAGATCACACAAGCAGTGAAAAATATATACCAGAAATTGATAGGCTGCAGAGCATTGCATGGAGATATAATGCAGTTTTCAGGACAGATCACACAAGCAGTGAAAAATATATACCAGAAATTGATAGGCTGCAGAGCATTGCATGGAGATATAATGCAGTTTTCAGGACAGATCACACAAGCAGTGAAAAATATATACCAGAAATTGATAGGCTGCAGAGCATTGCATGGAGATATAATGCAGTTTTCAGGACAGATCACACAAGCAGTGAAAAATATATACCAGAAATTGATAGGCTGCAGAGCATTGCATGGAGATATAATGCAGTTTTCAGGACAGATCACACAAGCAGTGAAAAATATATACCAGAAATTGATAGGCTGCAGAGCATTGCATGGAGATATAATGCAGTTTTCAGGACAGATCACACAAGCAGTGAAAAATATATACCAGAAATTGATAGGCTGCAGAGCATTGCATGGAGATATAATGCAGTTTTCAGGACAGATCACACAAGCAGTGAAAAATATATACCAGAAATTGATAGGCTGCAGAGCATTGCATGGAGATATAATGCAGTTTTCAGGACAGATCACACAAGCAGTGAAAAATATATACCAGAAATTGATAGGCTGCAGAGCATTGCATGGAGATATAATGCAGTTTTCAGGACAGATCACACAAGCAGTGAAAAATATATACCAGAAATTGATAGGCTGCAGAGCATTGCATGGAGATATAATGCAGTTTTCAGGACAGATCACACAAGCAGTGAAAAATATATACCAGAAATTGATAGGCTGCAGAGCATTGCATGGAGATATAATGCAGTTTTCAGGACAGATCACACAAGCAGTGAAAAATATATACCAGAAATTGATAGGCTGCAGAGCATTGCATGGAGATATAATGCAGTTTTCAGGACAGATCACACAAGCAGTGAAAAATATATACCTGTAAGAAGAGAAGAAAGATGAATATTAGCAATGCCATTTTCTAACTGCCAGGGCACTTTGCTAAATTATGGCACTTCGATAAAGTATGCATAAATGCTATATGCATAAATGCCCCCGCATAAATGCCTCCCCTTAACTAAGTCTCAATACATAGGGACGTATCTGCTTAGATCTGCACAGATTTAACTCATTAACAATCAATCACTAGCTTAAAAGACAACAGGAGACCATAAAGTGCAGGGAAAAAAAAAAAAAAAAACAGACTAGTAAACTCGGCATGGATCATAAACTCTTAAAGTAAGTGTGATGACCTTTAAGTATCATGGAATAAAAAAGCTAGAGGAGTGAAAAAATATATACCAGAAATTGATAGGCTGCAGAGCATTGCATGGAGATATAATGCAGTTTTCAGGACAGATCACACAAGCAGTGAAAAATATATACCAGAAATTGATAGGCTGCAGAGCATTGCATAGAGATATAATGCAGTTTTCAGGACAGATCACACAAGCAGTGAAAAATATATACCAGAAATTGATAGGCTGCAGAGCATTGCATAGAGATATAATGCAGTTTTCAGGACAGATCACACAAGCAGTGAAAAATATATACCAGAAATTGATAGGCTGCAGAGCATTGCATGGAGATATAATGCAGTTTTCAGGACAGATCACACAAGCAGTGAAAAATATATACCAGAAATTGATAGGCTGCAGAGCATTGCATGGAGATATAATGCAGTTTTCAGGACAGATCACACAAGCAGTGAAAAATATATACCAGAAATTGATAGGCTGCAGAGCATTGCATGGAGATATAATGCAGTTTTCAGGACAGATCACACAAGCAGTGAAAAATATATACCAGAAATTGATAGGCTGCAGAGCATTGCATGGAGATATAATGCAGTTTTCAGGACAGATCACACAAGCAGTGAAAAATATATACCAGAAATTGATAGGCTGCAGAGCATTGCATGGAGATATAATGCAGTTTTCAGGACAGATCACACAAGCAGTGAAAAATATATACCAGAAATTGATAGGCTGCAGAGCATTGCATGGAGATATAATGCAGTTTTCAGGACAGATCACACAAGCAGTGAAAAATATATACCAGAAATTGATAGGCTGCAGAGCATTGCATGGAGATATAATGCAGTTTTCAGGACAGATCACACAAGCAGTGAAAAATATATACCAGAAATTGATAGGCTGCAGAGCATTGCATGGAGATATAATGCAGTTTTCAGGACAGATCACACAAGCAGTGAAAAATATATACCTGTAAGAAGAGAAGAAAGATGAATATTAGCAATGCCATTTTCTAACTGCCAGGGCACTTTGCTAAATTAAGGCACTTCGATAAAGTATGCATAAATGCTATATGCATAAATGCCCCCGCATAAATGTGTGAGGGTACCCCAGGAGAGTTCCAAATGTGTGTGGGTAGTATATATATCCCACGGGGATAAAATTGAAAAAAGTTGAAAAAAATTTTTTTTTGGACTTAGTCATTTTTCCGTCGTTTATCAGACTTTCAGATAGGGGAAATGTCAGTGAAAGTTCCGATTTCAGTTCCAGAGCGATTCGCCCAATGAGTCCTTGATATTTAGTCATTTTCAGCCAATTTTCTGGATTTTTGAAAATTTCACCTTTTTGTGAACATATCCACTAAATAAGGGAATAATATGTGTGAGGGTACCCCAGGAGAGTTCCAAACGTGTGTGGGTAGAATATATATCCCACGGGGGTAAAATTGAAAAAAGTTGAAAAAATTTTTTTTTAGACTTAGTCATTTTTCCGGCATTTATCAGACTTTCAGATAGGGGAAATGTCAGTGAGCATTCCGATTTCAGTTCCAGAGCGATTCGCCCAATGAGTCCTTGATATTTAGTCGTTTTCAGCCAATATTTTGGATTTTTGAAAATTTTACTTTTTTGTGAAAATATCCACTAAATGAGGGAATAATATGTGTGAGGGTACCCCAGGAGAGTTCCAAATGTGTGTGGGTAGTATATATATCCCACGGGGATAAAATAGAAAAAAGTTGAAAAAAATTTTTTTTGGACTTAGTCATTTTTCCGTCATTTATCAGACTTTCAGATAGGGGAAATGTCAGTGAGAGTTCGGATTTCGGTTCCAGAGCGATTCGCCCAATGAGTCCTTGATATTTAGTCATTTTCAGCCAATTTTCAGCATTTTTGATAATTTCACTTTTTTGTGAAAATATCCACTAAATGAGGGAATAATATGTGTGAGGGTACCCCAGGAGAGTTCCAAATGTGTGTGGATAGAATGTATATCCCACGGGGATAAAATTGAAAAAAGTTGAAAAAATTTTTTTGGGGGACTTAGTCATTTTTCCGTCGTTTATCAGACTTTCAGATAGGGGAAATGTCAGTGAGAGTTCCGATTTCAGTTCCAGAGCGATTCGCCCAATGAGTCCTTGATATTTAGTCATTTTCAGTCAATTTTCAGCATTTTTGATAATTTCACTTTTTTGTGAAAATATCCACTAAATGAGGGAATAATATGTGTGAGGGTACCCCAGGAGAGTTTCAAATGTGTGTGGGTAGAATACATATCCCATGGGGATAAAATTGAAAAAAGTTGAAAAAATTTTTTTTGGAGACTTAGTCATTTTTCCAGCGTTTATCAGACTTTCAGATAGGGGAAATGTCAGTGAGCGTTCCGATTTCAGTTCCAGAGCGATTCGCCCAATGAGTCCTTGATATTTAGCCGTTTTCAGCCAATTTTCTGGAATTTTTGAAAATTTCGCTTTTTTGTGAAAATATCCACTAAATGAGGGAACAATATGTGTGAGGGTTCACCAGTAGAGTTCCAAACATGTGAGGGTAGAATATATATCCCACGGGGGTAAAATTGAAAAAAGTTTAAAAAAATTTTTTTTTGGACTTAGTAATTTTTCCGTCGTTTATCAGACTTTCAGATAGGGGAAATGTCAGTGAGAGTTCCGATTTCAGTTCCAGAGCGATTCGCCCAATGAGTCTCTGATATTTAGTCGTTTTCAGCCAATTTTCTGGATTTTTGAAAATTTCACCTTTTTTGAGCATATCCACTAAATAAGGGAATAATATGTGTGAGGGTACCCCAGGAGAGTTCCAAATGTGTGTGGGTAGAATATATATCCCACGGGGTAAAATTGAAAAAAGTTTTAAATTTTTTTTTCTTGTACTTAGTCATTTTTCCGTCGTTAATCAGACTTTCAGATAGGGGAAATGTCAGTGAGCATTCCGATTTCAGTTCCAGAGCGATTCGCCCAATGAGTCCTTGATATTTAGTCATTTTCAGCCAATATTTTGGATTTTTGAAAATTTCACTTTTTTTGTGAAAATATCCACTAAATGAGGGAATAATATGTGTGAGGGTACCCCAGGAGAGTTCCAAACGTGTGTGGGTAGAATATATATCCCACGGGGGTAAAATTGAAAAAAGTTGAAAAAATTTTTTTTAGACTTAGTCATTTTTCCGACATTTATCAGACTTTCAGATAGGGGAAATGTAAGTGAGCATTCCGATTTCAGTTCCAGAGCGATTCGCCCAATGAGTCCTTGATATTTAGTCGTTTTCAGCCAATAGTTTGGATTTTTGAATATTTCACTTTTTTGTGAAAATATCCACTAAATGAGGGAATAATATGTGTGAGGGTACCCCAGGAGAGTTCCAAATGTGTGTGGGTAGAACATATATCCCATGGGGTAAAATTGAAAAAGTTCAAAAAAAAATTTTCTTGGACTTAGTCGTTTTTCCGGCGTTTATCAGACTTTCAGAGAGGGGAAATGTCAGTGAGCATTCAAATTTCAGTTCCAGAGCGATTCACCCAATGAGTCCTTGATATTTCGTCGTTTTCAGCCAATTTTCTGGATTTTTGAAAATTTCACTTTTTTGTGAAAATATCTACTAAATGAGGGAATAATATGTGTGAGGGTACCCCAGGAGAGTTCCAAATGTGTGTGGGTAGAATATATATCCCATGGGGTAAAATTGAAAAAGTTCAAAAAAAATTTTTCTTGGACTTAGTCGTTTTTCCGGCGTTTATCAGACTTTCAGAGAGGGGAAATGTCAGTGAGCATTCCGATTTCAGTTCCAGAGCGATTCACCCAATGAGTCCTTGATATTTAGTCGTTTTCAGCCAATTTTCTGGATTTTTGAAAATTTCACTTTTTTGTGAAAATATCTACTAAATGAGGGAATAATATGTGTGAGGGTACCCCAGGAGAGTTCCAAATGTGTGTGCGTAGAATATATATCCCACGGGGGTAAAATTGAAAAAAGTTGAAAATATTTTTTTTATGAACTTAGTCATTTTTCCGGCGTTTATCAGACTTTCAGTTAGGGGAAATGTCAGTCAGCATTCCGATTTCAGTTCCAGAGCGATTCGCCCAATGAGTCCTTGATATTTAGTCGTTTTCAGCCAATATTTTGGATTTTTGAATATTTCACTTTTTTGTGAAAATATCCACTAAATGAGGGAATAATATGTGTGAGGGTACCCCAGGAGAGTTCCAAATGTGGGTGGGTAGAATATATATCCCATGGGGTAAAATTGAAAAAGTTCAAAAAAAATTTTTCTTCGACTTAGTCGTTTTTCCGGCGTTTATCAGACTTTCAGAGAGGGGAAATGTCAGTGAGCATTCCGATTTCAGTTCCAGAGCGATTCGCCCAATGAGTCCTTGATATTTAGTCGTTTTCAGCCAATTTTCTGGACTTTTGAAAATTTCACCTTTTTGTGAAAATATCCACTAAATGAGGGAATAATATGTGTGAGGGTACCCCAGGAGAGTTCCAAATGTGTGTGGGTAGAATATATATCCCATGGGGTAAAATTGAAAAAAGTTGAAAAATTTTTTTTGGGAGACTTAGTACTTTTTCCGGCGTTTATCAGACTTTCAGATAGGGGAAATGTCAGTGAGCGTTCCGATTTCAGTTCCAGAGCGATTCGCCCAATGAGTCCTTGATATTTAGTCATTTTCAGCCAATTTTCTGGATTTTTGAAAATTTCACCTTTTTGTGAAAACATCCACTAAATGAGGGAATAATATTTGTGGGGGTACCCCAGGAGAGTTCCAAATGTGTGTGGGTAGAATATATATCCCACGGGGG
The DNA here is from genome assembly GCF_046119375.1 of Phyllobates terribilis. Lineage (NCBI taxonomy): Eukaryota > Metazoa > Chordata > Amphibia > Anura > Dendrobatidae > Phyllobates > Phyllobates terribilis. The sequence continues at coordinate 6,688,777 of NW_027362805.1, read as the reverse complement.
TAAAATTGAAAAAAGTTGAAAAATTTTTTTTTTATGAAAGTCATTTTTCCGGCGTTTATCAGACTTTCAGATAGGGGAAATGTCAGTCAGCATTCCGATTTCAGTTCCAGAGCGATTCGCCCAATGAGTCCTTGATATTTAGTCGTTTTCAGCCAATAGTTTGGATTTTTGAATATTTCACTTTTTTGTGAAAATATCCACTAAATGAGGGAATAATATGTGTGAGGGTACCCCAGGAGAGTTCCAAATGTGTGTGGGTAGAATATATATCCCACGGGGTAAAATTGAAAAAAGTTGAAAAAAATTTTTTCTTGGACTTAGTCTTTTTTCCGGCGTTTATCAGACTTTCAAGATAGGGGAAATGTCAGTGAGCGTTCCGATTTCAGTTCCAGAGTGATTCGCCCAATGAGTCCTTGATATTTAGTCGTTTTCAGCCAATTTTCTGGATTTTTGAAAATTTCACCTTTTTGTGGAAATATCCACTAAATGAGGGAATAATATGTGTGAGGGTACCCCAGAAGATTTCCAAATGTGTGTGGGTAGAATATATATCCCATGGGGTAAAATTGAAAAAAGTTTAAAAACATTTTTTCTTGGACTTAGTCATTTTTCTGGCGTTTATTAGACTTTCAGATAGGGGAAATGTCAGTGAGTGTTCCGATTTCAGTTCCAGAGCGATACGCCCAATGAGTCCTTATTATTTAGTCGTTTTCAGCCAATTTTCTGGATTTTTGAAAATTTCACTTTTTTGTGAAAATATCCACTAAATGAGGGAATAATATGTGTGAGGGTACCCCAGGAGAGTTCCAAATGTGTGTGGGTAGAATATATATCCCACGCGTGTAAAATTGAAAAAAGTTGAAAAATTTTTTTTGGGAGACTTAGTACTTTTTCCGGCGTTTATCAGACTTTCAGATAGGGGAAATGTCAGTGAGCGTTCCGATTTCAGTTCCAGAGCGATTCGCCCAATGAGTCCTTGATATTTAGTCGTTTTCAGCCAATTTTCTGGATTTTTAAAAATTTCACTTTTTTGTGAAAATATCCACTAAATGAGGGAATAATATGTGTGAGGGTACCCCAGAAGAGTTCCAAATGTGTGTGGGTAGAATATATATCCCACAAGGTAAAATTGAAAAAAGTTAAAAAAAAAATTTTTCTTGGACTTAGTCATTTTTCCGGCATTTATCAGACTTTCAGAAAGGGGAAATGTCAGTGAGCGTTCCGATTTCAGTTCCAGAGCGATTCACCCAATGAGTCCTTGATATTTAGTCGTTTTCAGCCAATTTTCTGGATTTTTAAAAATTTCACTTTTTTGTGAAAATATCTACTAAATGAGGGAAGAATATGTGTGAGGGTACCCCAGGAGAGTTCCAAATGTGTGTGGGTAGAATATATATCCCACGGGGGAAATATTGAAAAAAGTTTAAAAAATTTTTTTTTTGGACTTAGTAATTTTTCCGGCGTTTATCAGACTTTCAGATAGGGGAAATGTCAGTGAGCGTTCCGATTTCAGTTCCAGAGCGATTCACCCAATGAGTCCTTGATATTTAGTCGTTTTCAGCCAATTTTCTGGATTTTTGAAAATTTCACCTTTTTGTGAAAATATCCATTAAATGAGGGAATAATATGTGTGAGGGTACCCCAGGAGAGTTCCAAATGTGTGTGGGCAGAATACATATCCCACGGGGTAAAATTGAAAAAAGTTTTAAAAAAAATTTTCTTGGACTTAGTCATTTTTACGGCATTTATCAGACTTTCAGATAGGGGAAATGTCAGTGTGCGTTCCGATTTCAGTTCCAGAGCGATTCGCCCAATGAGTCCTTGATATTTAGTCATTTTCAGCCAATTTTCTGGATTTTTGAAAATTTCACTTTTTTGTGAAAATATCCACTAAATGAGGGAATAATATGTGTGAGGGTACCCCAGAAGAGTTCCAAATGTGTGTGGGTAGAATATATATCCCACGGGGGTAAAATTGAAAAAAGTTGAACATTTTTTATTTTTGGACTTAGTAATTTTTCCGGCGTTCATCAGACTTTCAGATAGGGGAAATGTCAGTGAGCGTTCCGATTTCAGTTCCAGAGCGATTCGCCCAATGAGTCCTTGATATTTACTCATTTTCAGCCAATATTTTGGATTTTTGAAAATTTCACTTTTTTGTGAAAATATCCACTAAATGAGGGAATAATATGTGTGAGGGTACCCCAGGAAAGTTCCAAATGTGTGTGGGTAGAATATATATCTCACAAGGTAAAATTGAAAAAAGTTTAAACATTTTTTTTCTTGGACTTTGTCATTTTTCTGGCGTTTATCAGACTTTCAGATAGGGGAAATGTCAGTGAGCGTTCCGATTTCAGTTCCAGAGCGATTCGCCCAATGAGTCCGTAATATTTATTCGTTTTCAGCCAATTTTCTGGATTTTTGAAAATTTCACTTTTTTGTGAAAATATCTACTAAATGAGGGAATAATAAGTGTGAGGGTACCCCAGGAGAGTTCCAAATGTGTGTGGGTAGAATATATATCCCACGGGGGAAAATTGAAAAAAGTTTAAAAAAAATGTTTCTTGGACTTAGTCATTTTTCCGGCGTTTATCAGACTTTCAGATAGGGGAAATGTCAGTGAGCGTTCCGATTTCAGTTCCAGAGCGATTCGCCCAATGAGTCCTTGATATTTAGCCGCTTTCAGCCAATTTTCTGGATTTTTGAAAATTTCACCTTTTTGTGAAAATATCCACTAAATGAGGGAATAATATGTGTGAGGGTACCCCAGGAGAGTTCCAAATGTGTGTGGGTAGAATATATATCCCACGGGGTAAAATTGAAAAAGTTAAAAAAAAAATTTTCTTGGACTTAGTCATTTTTCCGGCGTTTATCAGACTTTCAGAGAGGGGAAATGTCAGTGAGCATTCCGATTTCAGTTCCAGAGCGATTCGCCCAATGAGTCCTTGATATTTAGTCGTTTTCATCCAATTTTCTGGATTTTTGAAAATTTCACTTTTTTGTGAAAATATCCACTAAATGAGGGAATAATATGTGTGAGGGTACCCCAGGATAGTTCCAAATGTATGTGGGTAGAATATATATCCCACGGGGTAAAATTGAAAAAAGTTTTAAAAAATTTTTTCTTGGACTTAGTCATTTTTACGGCATTTATCAGACTTTCAGATAGGGGAAATGTCAGTGTGCGTTCCGATTTCAGTTCCAGAGCGATTCGCCCAATGAGTCCTTGATATTTAGTCGTTTTCAGCCAATTTTCTGGATTTTTTAATTTTTCACTTTTTTGTGAAAATATCCACTAAATGAGGGAATAATATGTGTGGGGGTACCCCAGGAGAGTTCCAAATGTGTGTGGGTAGAATATATATCCCACGGGGTAAAATTGAAAAAAGTTAAAAAAAAATTGTTCTTGGACTTAGTCATTTTTCCGGCGTTTATCAGACTTTCAGATAGGGGAAATGTCAGTGAGCATTCAAATTTCAGTTCCAGAGCGATTCACCCAATGAGTCCTTGATATTTAGTCGTTTTCAGCCAATTTTCTGGATTTTTGAAAATTTCACTTTTTTGTGAAAATATCTACTAAATGAGGGAATAATATGTGTGAGGGTACCCCAGGAGAGTTCCAAATGTGTGTGGGTAGAATATATATCCCATGGGGTAAAATAGAAAAAGTTCAAAAAAAATTTTTCTTGGACTTAGTCGTTTTTCCGGCGTTTATCAGACTTTCAGAGAGGGGAAATGTCAGTGAGCATTCCGATTTCAGTTCCAGAGCGATTCGCCCAATGAGTCCTTGATAATTAGTCGTTTTCAGCCAATTTTCTGGATTTTTGAATTTTTCACTTTTTTGTGAAAATATCCACTAAATGAGGGAATAATATGTGTGAGGGTACCCCAGGATAGTTCCAAATGTGTGTGGGTAGAATATATATCCCACGGGGGTAAAATTGAAAAAAGTTGAAAAAATTTTTTTTTTGGACTTAGTAATTTTTCCGGCGTTTATCAGACTTTCAGATAGGGGAAATGTCAGTGAGCATTCCGATTTCAGTTCCAGAGCGATTCGCCCAATGAGTCCTTGATATTTAGTCGTTTTCAGCCAATTTTCTGGATTTTTAAAAATTTCACTTTTTTGTGAAAATATCCACTAAATGAGGGAATAATATGTGTGAGGGTACCCCAGAAGAGTTCCAAATGTGTGTGGGTAGAATATATATCCCACAAGGTAAAATTGAAAAAAGTTAAAAAAAAAATTTTTCTTGGACTTAGTCATTTTTCCGGCATTTATCAGACTTTCAGATAGGGGAAATGTCAGTGAGCGTTCCGATTTCAGTTCCAGAGCGATTCACCCAATGAGTCCTTGATATTTAGTCGTTTTCAGCCAATTTTCTGGATTTTTGAAAATTTTACCTTTTTGTGAAAATATCCATTAAATGAGGGAATAATATGTGTGAGGGTACCCCAGGAGAGTTCCAAATGTGTGTGGGCAGAATACATATCCCACGGGGTAAAATTGAAAAAAGTTTAAAAAAATTTTTTCTTGGACTTAGTCATTTTTACGGCATTTATCAGACTTTCAGATAGGGGAAATATAAGTGTGCGTTCCGATTTCAGTTCCAGAGCGATTCGCCGAATGAATCCTTGATATTTAGTTGTTTTCAGCCAATTTTCTGGATTTTTTAATTTTTCACTTTTTTGTGAAAATATCCACTAAATGAGGGAATAATATGTGTGAGGGTACCCCAGGATAGTTCCAAATGTGTGTGGGTAGAATATATATCCCACGGGGGTAAAATTGAAAAAAGTTGAAAATTTTTTATTTTTGGACTTAGTTATTTTTCCGGCGTTCATCAGACTTTCAGATAGGGGAAATGTCAGTGAGCGTTCCGATTTCAGTTCCAGAGCAATTCGCCCAATGAGTCCGTGATATTTAGTCGTTTTCAGCCAATTTTCTGGATTTTTGAAAATTTCACTTTTTTGTGAAAATATCCACTAAATGAGGGAATAATATGTGTGAGGGTACCCCAGAAGAGTTCCAAATGTGTGTGGGTAGAATATATATCCCACGGGGGTAAAATTAAAAAAAGTTTAAAAAATTTTTTTTTTGGACTTAGTAATTTTTCCGGCGTTTATCAGACTTTCAGATAGGGGAAATGTCAGTGAGCGTTCCGATTTCAGTTCCAGAGCGATTCGCCCAATGAGTCCTTGATATTTAGCTGCTTTCAGCCAATTTTCTGGATTTTTGAAAATTTCACCTTTTTGTGAAAATATCCACTAAATGAGAGAATAATATGTGTGAGGGTACCCCAGGAGAGTTCCAAATGTGTGTGGGTAGAATATATATCCCACGGGGTAAAATTGTAAAATGTTTAAAAAAAAATTTCTTGGACTTAGTTGTTTTTCCGGCGTTTATCAGACTTTCAGAGAGGGGAAATGTCAGTGAGCATTAAAATTTCAGTTCCAGAGCTGTTCGCCCAATGAGTCCTTGATATTTAGTCGTTTTCATCCAATTTTCTGGATTTTTGAAAATTTCACTTTTTTGTGAAAATATCCACTAAATGAGGGAATAATATGTGTGAGGGTACCCCAGGATAGTTCCAAATGTGTGTGGGTAGAATATATATCCCACGGGGGTAAAATTGAAAAAAGTTGAAAAAATTTTTTTTTTGGACTTAGTAATTTTTCCGGCGTTTATCAGACTTTCAGATAGGGGAAATGTCAGTGAGCATTCCGATTTCAGTTCCAGAGCGATTCGCCCAATGAGTCCTTGATATTTAGTCGTTTTCAGCCAATTTTCTGGATTTTTAAAAATTTCACTTTTTTGTGAAAATATCCACTAAATGAGGGAATAATATGTGTGAGGGTACCCCAGAAGAGTTCCAAATGTGTGTGGGTAGAATATATATCCCACGGGGTAAAATTTTAAAATGTTCAAAAAAAATATTCTTGGACTTAGTCATTTTTCCGGCGTTTATCAGACTTTCAGATAGAGGAAATGTCAGTGAGCGTTCCGATTTCAGTTCCAGAGCGATTCGCCGAATGAGTCCTTGATATTTAGTCGTTTTCAGACAATTTTCTGGATTTTTTAATTTTTCACTTTTTTGTGGAAATATACACTAAATGAGGGAATAATATGTGTGAGGGTACCCCAGGATAGTTCCAAATGTGTGTGGGTAGAATATATATCCCACGGGGGTAAAATTGAAAAAAGTTGAAAATTTTTTATTTTTGGACTTAGTAATTTTTCCGGCGTTCATCAGACTTTCAGATAGGGGAAATGTCAGTGAGCATTCCGATTTCAGTTCCAGAGCGATTCGCCCAATGGGTCCTTGATATTTAGTCGTTTTCAGCCAATTTTCTGGATTTTTGAAAATTTCACCTTTTTGTGAAAATATCCACTAAATGAGGGAACAATATGTGTGAGGGTACCCCAGGAGAGTTCCAAATGTGTGTGGGTAGAATATATATCCCACGGGGTAAAATTGAAAAATTTCAAAAAAAATTTTTCTAGGACTTAGTCATTTTTCCGGCGTTTATCAGACTTTCAGAGAGGGGAAATGTCAGTGAGCATTCCGATTTCAGTTCCAGAGCGATTCGCCCAATGAGTCCTTGATATTTAGTCATTTTCAGCCAATTTTCTGGATTTTTGAAAATTTCACTTTTTTGTGAAAATATCCACTAAATGAGGGAATAATATGTGTGAGGGTACCCCAGAAGAGTTCCAAATGTGTGTGGGTAGAATATATATCCCATGGGGGTAAAATTGAAAAAAGTTGAAAAAAATTTTTTTTTGGACTTAGTCATTTTTCCGGCGTTTATCAGACTTTCAGATAGGGGAAATGTCAGTGAGCGTTCCGATTTCAGTTCCAGAGCGATTCGTCCAATGAGTCCGTGATATTTAGTCGTTTTCAGCCAATTTTCTGGATTTTTGAAAATTTCACCTTTTTGTGAAAATATCCACTAAATGAGGGAATAATTTGTGTGAGGGTACCCCAGGAGAGTTCCAAATGTGTGTGGGTAGAATATATATCCCACGGGGGAAAATTGAAAAAAGTTTAAAAAAAATGTTTCTTGGACTTAGTCATTTTTCCGGCATTTATCAGACTTTCAGATAGGGGAAATGTCAGTGAGCGTTCCGATTTCAGTTCCAGAGCGGTTCGCCCAATGAGTCCTTGATATTTACTCATTTTCAGCCAATATTTTGGATTTTTGAAAATTTCACTTTTTTGTGAAAATATCCACTAAATGAGGGAATAATATGTGTGGGGGTACCCCAGGTGAGTTCCAAATGTGTGTGGGTAGAATATATATCCCACGGGGTAAAATTGAAAAAAGTTAAAAAAAATGTTTTCTTGGACTTAGTCATTTTTCCGGCGTTTATCAGACTTTCAGATAGGGGAAATGTCAGTGAGCATTCAAATTTCAGTTCCAGAGCGATTCACCCAATGAGTCCTTGATATTTAGTCGTTTTCAGCCAATTTTCTGGATTTTTGAAAATTTCACTTTTTTGTGAAAATATCTACTAAATGAGGGAATAATATGTGTGAGGGTACCCCAGGAGAGTTCCAAATGTTTGTGGGTAGAATATATATCCCATGGGGTAAAATAGAAAAAGTTCAAAAAAAATTTTTCTTGGACTTAGTCGTTCTTCCGGCGTTTATCAGACTTTCAGAGAGGGGAAATGTCAGTGAGCATTCCGATTTCAGTTCCAGAGCGATTCGCCCAATGAGTCCTTGATATTTAGTCGTTTTCAGCCAATTTTCTGGATTTTTAAAAATTTCACTTTTTTTGTGAAAATATCCACTAAATGAGGGAATAATATGTGTGAGGGTACCCCAGAAGAGTTCCAAATGTGTGTGGGTAGAATATATATCCCACAAGGTAAAATTGAAAAAAGTTAAAAAAAAAATTTTTCTTGGACTTAGTCATTTTTCCAGCGTTTTTCAGACTTTCAGATAGGGGAAATGTCAGTGAGCATTCCGTTTTCAGTTCCAGAGCGATTCGCCCAATGAGTCCTTGATATTTAGTCGTTTTCAGCCAATTTTCTGGATTTTTAAAAATTTCACTTTTTTGTGAAAATATCCACTAAATGAAGGAATAATATGTGTGAGGGTACCCCAGAAGAGTTCCAAATGTGTGTGGGTAGAATATATATCCCACAAGGTAAAATTGAAAAAAGTTTAAAAAAAAAATTTTCTTGGACTTAGTCATTTTTCCGGCATTTATCAGACTTTCAGATAGGGGAAATGTCAGTGAGCGTTCCGATTTCAGTTCCAGAGCGATTCGCCCAATGAGTCCTTGATATTTAGTCGTTTTCAGCCAGTTTTCTGGATTTATGAAAATTTCACCTTTTTGTGAAAATATCCATTAAATGAGGGAATAATATGTGTGAGGGTACCCCAGGAGAGTTCCAAATGTGTGTGGGCAGAATACATATGCCACGGGGTAAAATTGAAAAAAGTTTAAAAAATTTTTTTCTTGGACTTAGTCATTTTTCCGGCATTTATCAGATTTTCAGATAGGGGAAATGTCAGTGAGCGTTCCGATTTCAGTTCCAGAGCGATTCGCCCAATGAGTCTTTGATATTTAGTCGTTTTCAGCCAATTTTCTGGATTTTTGAAAATTTCACCTTTTTGTGAAAATATCCACTAAATGAGGGAATAATATGTGTGAGGGTACCCCAGGAGAGTTCCAAATGTGTGTGGGTAGAATATATATCCCACGGGGTAAAATTGAAAAATTTCAAAAAAAATTTTTCTAGGACTTAGTCATTTTTCCGGCGTTTATCAGACTTTCAGAGAGGGGAAATGTCAGTGAGCATTCCGATTTCAGTTCCAGAGCGATTCGCCCAATGAGTCCTTGATATTTAGTCATTTTCAGCCAATTTTCTGGATTTTTGAAAATTTCACTTTTTTGTGAAAATATCCACTAAATGAGGGAATAATATGTGTGAGGGTACCCCAGAAGAGTTCCAAATGTGTGTGGGTAGAATATATATCCCATGGGGGTAAAATTGAAAAAAGTTGAAAAAAATTTTTTTTTGGACTTAGTCATTTTTCCGGCGTTTATCAGACTTTCAGATAGGGGAAATGTCAGTGAGCGTTCCGATTTCAGTTCCAGAGCGATTCGTCCAATGAGTCCGTGATATTTAGTCGTTTTCAGCCAATTTTCTGGATTTTTGAAAATTTCACCTTTTTGTGAAAATATCCACTAAATGAGGGAATAATTTGTGTGAGGGTACCCCAGGAGAGTTCCAAATGTGTGTGGGTAGAATATATATCCCACGGGGGAAAATTGAAAAAAGTTTAAAAAAAATGTTTCTTGGACTTAGTCATTTTTCCGGCATTTATCAGACTTTCAGATAGGGGAAATGTCAGTGAGCGTTCCGATTTCAGTTCCAGAGCGGTTCGCCCAATGAGTCCTTGATATTTACTCATTTTCAGCCAATATTTTGGATTTTTGAAAATTTCACTTTTTTGTGAAAATATCCACTAAATGAGGGAATAATATGTGTGGGGGTACCCCAGGTGAGTTCCAAATGTGTGTGGGTAGAATATATATCCCACGGGGTAAAATTGAAAAAAGTTAAAAAAAATGTTTTCTTGGACTTAGTCATTTTTCCGGCGTTTATCAGACTTTCAGATAGGGGAAATGTCAGTGAGCATTCAAATTTCAGTTCCAGAGCGATTCACCCAATGAGTCCTTGATATTTAGTCGTTTTCAGCCAATTTTCTGGATTTTTGAAAATTTCACTTTTTTGTGAAAATATCTACTAAATGAGGGAATAATATGTGTGAGGGTACCCCAGGAGAGTTCCAAATGTTTGTGGGTAGAATATATATCCCATGGGGTAAAATAGAAAAAGTTCAAAAAAAATTTTTCTTGGACTTAGTCGTTCTTCCGGCGTTTATCAGACTTTCAGAGAGGGGAAATGTCAGTGAGCATTCCGATTTCAGTTCCAGAGCGATTCGCCCAATGAGTCCTTGATATTTAGTCGTTTTCAGCCAATTTTCTGGATTTTTAAAAATTTCACTTTTTTTGTGAAAATATCCACTAAATGAGGGAATAATATGTGTGAGGGTACCCCAGAAGAGTTCCAAATGTGTGTGGGTAGAATATATATCCCACAAGGTAAAATTGAAAAAAGTTAAAAAAAAAATTTTTCTTGGACTTAGTCATTTTTCCAGCGTTTTTCAGACTTTCAGATAGGGGAAATGTCAGTGAGCATTCCGTTTTCAGTTCCAGAGCGATTCGCCCAATGAGTCCTTGATATTTAGTCGTTTTCAGCCAATTTTCTGGATTTTTAAAAATTTCACTTTTTTGTGAAAATATCCACTAAATGAAGGAATAATATGTGTGAGGGTACCCCAGAAGAGTTCCAAATGTGTGTGGGTAGAATATATATCCCACAAGGTAAAATTGAAAAAAGTTTAAAAAAAAAATTTTCTTGGACTTAGTCATTTTTCCGGCATTTATCAGACTTTCAGATAGGGGAAATGTCAGTGAGCGTTCCGATTTCAGTTCCAGAGCGATTCGCCCAATGAGTCCTTGATATTTAGTCGTTTTCAGCCAGTTTTCTGGATTTATGAAAATTTCACCTTTTTGTGAAAATATCCATTAAATGAGGGAATAATATGTGTGAGGGTACCCCAGGAGAGTTCCAAATGTGTGTGGGCAGAATACATATGCCACGGGGTAAAATTGAAAAAAGTTTAAAAAATTTTTTTCTTGGACTTAGTCATTTTTCCGGCATTTATCAGATTTTCAGATAGGGGAAATGTCAGTGAGCGTTCCGATTTCAGTTCCAGAGCGATTCGCCCAATGAGTCTTTGATATTTAGTCGTTTTCAGCCAATTTTCTGGATTTTTGAAAATTTCACCTTTTTGTGAAAATATCCACTAAATGAGGGAATAATATGTGTGAGGGTACCCCAGGAGAGTTCCAAATGTGTGTGGGTAGAATATATATCCCACGGGGGTAAAATTGAAAAAAGTTGAAAATTTTTTATTTTTGGACTTAGTAATTTTTCCGGCGTTCATCAGACTTTCAGATAGGGGAAATGTCAGTGAGCATTCCGATTTCAGTTCCAGAGCGATTCGCCCAATGGGTCCTTGATATTTAGTCGTTTTCAGCCAATTTTCTGGATTTTTGAAAATTTCACCTTTTTGTGAAAATATCCACTAAATGAGGGAACAATATGTGTGAGGGTACCCCAGGAGAGTTCCAAATGTGTGTGGGTAGAATATATATCCCACGGGGTAAAATTGAAAAATTTCAAAAAAATTTTTTCTAGGACTTAGTCATTTTTCCGGCGTTTATCAGACTTTCAGATAGGGGAAATGTCAGTGAGCGTTCCGATTTCAGTTCCAGAGCGATTCGCCCAATGAGTCCTTGATATTTAGTCGTTTTCAGCTAATTTTCTGGATTTTTGAAAAATTCACTTTTTTGTGAAAATATCCACTAAATGAGGGAATAATATGTGTGAGGGTACCCCAGAAGAGTTCCAAATGTGTGTGGGTAGAATATATATCCCACAAGGTAAAATTGAAAAAAGTTTAAAAAAAATTTTTCTTGGACTTAGTCATTTTTCCGGCATTTATCAGACTTTCAGATAGGGGAAATGTCAGTGAGCGTTCCGATTTCAGTTCCAGAGCGATTCGCCCAATGAGTCTTTGATATTTAGTCGTTTTCAGCCAATTTTCTGGATTTTTGAAAATTTCACCTTTTTGTGAAAATATCCACTAAATGAGGGAATAATATGTGTGAGGGTACCCCAGGAGAGTTCCAAATGTGTGTGGGTAGAATATATATCCCACGGGGTAAAATTGTAAAATGTTCAAAAAAAATTTTCTTGGACTTAGTCATTTTTCCGGCGTTTATCAGACTTTCAGATAGAGGAAATGTCAGTGAGCGTTCCGATTTCAGTTCCAGAGCGATTCGCCCAATGAGTCCGTGATATTTAGTCGTTTTCAGCCAATTTTCTGGATTTTTGAAAATTTCACTTTTTTGTGAAAATATCCACTAAATGAGGGAATAATATGTGTGAGGGTACCCCAGAAGAGTTCCAAATGTGTGTGGGTAGAATATATATCCCACGGGGGTAAAATTAAAAAAAGTTTAAAAAATTTTTTTTTTGGACTTAGTAATTTTTCCGGCGTTTATCAGACTTTCAGATAGGGGAAATGTCAGTGAGCGTTCCGATTTCAGTTCCAGAGCGATTCGCCCAATGAGTCCTTGATATTTAGCCGCTTTCAGCCAATTTTCTGGATTTTTGAAAATTTCACCTTTTTGTGAAAATATCCACTAAATGAGGGAATAATATGTGTGAGGGTACCCCAGGAGAGTTACAAATGTGTGTGGGTAGAATATATATCCCACGGGGTAAAATTGTAAAATGTTTAAAAAAAATTTTCTTGGACTTAGTTGTTTTTCCGGAGTTTATCAGACTTTCAGAGAGGGGAAATGTCAGTGAGCATTCCAATTTCAGTTCCAGAGCTGTTCGCCCAATGAGTCCTTGATATTTAGTCGTTTTCATCCAATTTTCTGGATTTTTGAAAATTTCACTTTTTTGTGAAAATATCCACTAAATGAGGGAATAATATGTGTGAGGGTACCCCAGGATAGTTCCAAATGTGTGTGGGTAGAATATATATCCCACGGGGGTAAAATTGAAAAAAGTTGAAAAAAATTTTTTTTTGGACTTAGTAATTTTTCCGGCGTTTATCAGACTTTCAGATAGGGGAAATGTCAGTGAGCATTCCGATTTCAGTTCCAGAGCGATTCGCCCAATGAGTCCTTGATATTTAGTCGTTTTCAGCCAATTTTCTGGATTTTTAAAAATTTCACTTTTTTGTGAAAATATCCACTAAATGAGGGAATAATATGTGTGAGGGTACCCCAGAAGAGTTCCAAATGTGTGTGGGTAGAATATATATCCCACAAGGTAAATTGAAAAAAGTTTAAAAAATTTTTTTCATGGACTTTGTCATTTTTCTGGCGTTTATCAGACTTTCAGATAGGGGAATGTCAGTGAGCGTTCCGATTTCAGTTCCAGAGCGATTCGCCCAATGAGTCCTTGATATTTAGTCGTTTTCAGCCAATTTTCTGGATTTTTGAAAATTTCACCTTTTTGTGAAAATATCCACTAAATGAGGGAATAATATGTGTGAGGGTACCCCAGGAAAGTTCCAAATGTGTGTGGGTAGAATATATATTTCACAAGGTAAAATTGAAAAAAGTTTAAAAAATTTTTTTCTTGGACTTTGTCATTTTTCTGGCGTTTATCAGACTTTCAGATAGGGGAATGTCAGTGAGCGTTCCGATTTCAGTTCCAGAGCGATTCGCCCAATGAGTCCTTGATATTTAGTCGTTTTCAGCCAATTTTCTGGATTTTTGAAAATTTCACTTTTTTGTGAAAATATCCACTAAATGAGGGAATAATATGTGTGAGGGTACCCCAGAAGAGTTCCAAATGTGTGTGGGTAGAATATATATCCCACTGGGGTAAAATTGAAAAAAGTTGAAAAAAATTTTTTTTTGGACTTAGTAATTTTTCCGGCGTTTATCAGACTTTCAGATAGGGGAAATGTCAGTGAGCGTTCCGATTTCAGTTCCAGAGCGATTCGTCCAATGAGTCCGTGATATTTAGTAGTTTTCAGCCAATTTTCTGGATTTTTGAAAATTTCACCTTTTTGTGAAAATATCCACTAAATGAGGGAATAATATGTGTGAGGCTACCCCAGGAGAGTTCCAAATGTGTGTGGGTAGAATATATATCCCACGTGGGAAAATTGAAAAAAGTTTAAAAAAAATGTTTCTTGGACTTAGTCATTTTTCCGGCGTTTATCAGACTTTCAGAGAGGGGAACTGTCAGTGAGCGTTCCGATTTCAGTTCCAGAGCGATTCGCCCAATGAGTCCTTGATATTTAGCCGCTTTCAGCCAATTTTCTGGATTTTTGAAAATTTCACCTTTTTGTGAAAATATCCACTAAATGAGGGAATAATATGTGTGAGGGTAACCCAGGATAGTTCCAAATGTGTGTGGGTAGAATATATATCCCACGTGGGTAAAATTGAAAAAGTTGAAAAAAAATTTTTTTTGGACTTAGTCGTTTTTCCGGCGTTTATCAGACTTTCAGAGAGGGGAAATGTCAGTGAGCATTCCGATTTCAGTTCCAGAGCGATTCGCCCAATGAGTCCTTGATATTTAGTCGTTTTCAGCCAATTTTCTGGATTTTTGAAAATTTCACTTTTTTGTGAAAATATCCACTAAATGAGGGAATAATATGTGTGAGGGTACCCCACAAGAGTTCCAAATGTGTGTGGGTAGAATATATATCCCACGGTGTAAAATTGAAAAAAGTTTAAAAAAATTTTTTCTTGGACTTAGTCATTTTTCCGGCGTTTATCAGACTTTCAGATAGGGGAAATGTCAGTGAGCGTTCCGATTTCAGTTCCAGAGCGATTCGCCCAATGAGTCCTTGATATTTAGTCGTTTTCAGCCAATTTTCTGGATTTTTGAAAATTTCACTTTTTTGTGAAAATATCCACTAAATGAGGGAATAATATGTGTGAGGGTAACCCAGGATAGTTCCAAATGTGTGTGGGTAGAATATATATCCCACGGGGGTAAAATTGAAAAAAGTTGAAAAAAAATTTTTTTTGGACTTAGTAATTTTTCCGGCGTTTATCAGACTTTCAGATCGGGGAAATGACAGTGAGCGTTCCGATTTCAGTTCCAGAGCGATTCGCCCAATGAGTCCTTGATATTTAGTCGTTTTCCGCCAATTTTCTGGATTTTTGAAAATTTCATGTTTTTGTGAAAATATCCACTAAATGAGGGAATAATATGTGTGAGGGTACCCCAGGAGAGTTCCAAATGTGTGTGGGTAGATTATATATCCCACGGGGTAAAATTGAAAAAGTTAAAAAGAAATTTTTCTTGGACTTAGTCATTTTTCCGGCGTTTATCACAATTTCAGATAGGGGAAATGTCAGTGAGCGTTCCGATTTCAGTTCCAGAGCGTTTCGCCCAATGATTCCTTGATATTTAGTCGTTTTCAGCCAATATTTTGGATTTTTGAAAATTTCACTTTTTTGTGAAATTATCCACTAAATGATGGAATAATATGTGTGAGGGTACCCCAGGAGAGTTCCAAATGTGTGTGGGTAGAACATATATCCCACGCGGGTAAAATTGAAAAAAGTTTAAAAAAAATTTTTCTTGGACTTAGTCATTTTTCCGGCGTTTATCAGACTTTCAGATAGGGGAAATGTCAGTGAGCGTTCCGATTTCAGTTCCACAGCGATTCGCCCAATGAGTCCTTGATATTTATTCGCTTTCAGCCAATTTTCTGGATTTTTGAAAATTTCACCTTTTTGTGAAAATATCCACTAAATGAGGGAATAATATGTGTGAGGGTACCCCAGGAGAGTTCCAAATGTGTGTGGGTAGAATATATATCCCACGGGGTAAAATTGAAAAAGTTAAAAAAAAATTTTTCTTGGACTTAGTCGTTTTTCCGGCGTTTATCAGACTTTCAGAGAGGGGAAATGTCAGTGAGCATTCCGATTTCAGTTCCAGAGCGATTCGCCCAATGAGTCCTTGATATTTAGTCGTTTTCAGCCAATTTTCTGGATTTTTGAAAATTTAACTTTTTTGTGAAAATATCCACTAAATGAGGGAATAATATGTGTGAGGGTACCCCACAAGAGTTCCAAATGTGTGTGGGTAGAATATATATCCCACGCGGTAAAATTGAAAAAATTTTAAAAAAATTTTTTCTTGGACTTAGTAATTTTTCTGCCGTTTATCAGACTTTCAGATAGGGGAAATGTCAGTGAGCGTTCCGATTTCAGTTCCAGAGCGATTCGCCCAGTGAGTCCTTGATATTTAGTCGTTTTCAGCCAATTTTCTGGATTTTTGAAAATTTCACTTTTTTGTGAAAATATCCACTAAATGAAGGAATAATATGTGTGAGGGTACACCAGAAGAGTTCCAAATGTGTGTGGGTAGAATATATATCCCACAGGGGTAAAATTGAAAAAGGTTGAAAAAAAAATTTTTTGGGGACTTAATCATTTTTCCGGCGTTTATCAGACTTTCAGATAGGGGAAATGTCAGTGAGCATTCCGATTTCAGTTCCAGAGCGATTCGCCCAATGAGTGCTTGATATTTAGTCGTTTTCAGCCAATATTTTGGATTTTTGAAAATTTCACTTTTTTGTGAAAATATCCACTAAATGAGGGAATAATATGTGTGAGGGTACCCCAGAAGAGATCAAAATGTGTGTGGGTAGAATATATATCCCACGGGGTAAAATTGAAAAAAGTTTAAAAAAACATTTTCTTGGACTTAGTCATTTTTCCGGCGTTTATCAGACTTTCAGATAGGGAAAATGTCAGTGAGCGCTCGGATTTCAGTTCCAGAGCGATTCGCCCAATGAGTCCTTGATATTTAGTCGTTTTCAGCCAATTTTCTGGATTTTTGAAAATTTCACTTTTTTTGTGAAAATATCCACGAAATGAGGGAATAATATGTGTGAGGGTACCCCAGGAGAGTTCCAAATGTGTGTGGGTAGAATATATATTCCACGGGGGTAAAATTGAAAAAAGTTGAAAAAAATTTTTTTTAGGACTTTGTAATTTTTCCGGCGTTTATCAGACTTTGAGATAGGGGAAATGTCAGTGAGCGTTCCGATTTCAGTTCCAGAGCGATTCGTCCAATGAGTCCTTGATATTTAGTCGTTTTCAGCCAATTTTCTGGATTTTTGAAAATTTCACTTTTTTGTGAAAATATCCACTAAATGAGGGAATAATATGTGTGAGGGTACCCCACAAGAGTTCCAAATGTGTGTGGGTAGAATATATATCCCACGGTGTAAAATTGAAAAAAGTTTAAAAAAAAATTTTCTTGGACTTAGTCATTTTTCCGGCGTTTATCAGACTTTTAGATAGGGGAAATGTCAGTGAGCATTCCGATTACAGTTCCAGAGCGAAATGCCCAATGAGTGCTTGATATTTACTCATTTTCAGCCAATATTTTGGATTTTTGAAAATTTCACTTTTTTGTGAAAATATCCACTAAATGAGGGAATAATATGTGTGAGGGTACCCCAGGAAAGTTCCAAATGTGTGTGGGTAGAATATATATCCCACGGGGGTAAAATTGAAAAAAGTTGAAAATATTTTTTTTTTGGGACTTAATCATTTTTCTGGCGTTTATCAGACTTTCAGATAGGGGAAATGTCAGTGAGCGTTCCGATTTCAGTTCCAGAGCAATTCACCCAATGAGTCCTTGATATTTAGTCGTTTTCAGCCAATTTTCTGGATTTTTGAAAATGTCACTTTTTTGTGAAAATATCCACTAAATGAAGGAATAATATGTGTGAGGGTACACCAAAAGAGTTCCAAATGTGTGTGGTAGAATATATATCCCACAGGGGTAAAATTGAAAAAGGTTGAAAAAAAATTTTTTTTTGGACTTAGTAATTTTTCTGGTGTTTATCAGACTCTTAGATAGGGGAAATGTCAGTGAGCGTTCCGATTTCAGTACCAGAGCGATTCGCCCAATGAGTCCTTGATATTTAGTCGTTTTCAGCCAATTTTCTGGATTTTTGAAAATTTCACTTTTTTGTGAAAATATCCACTAAATGAAGGAATAATATGTGTGAGGGTACACAAGAAGAGTTCCAAATGTGTGTGTTTAGAATATATATCCCACGGGGTAAAATTGAAAAAAGTTTAAAAAATTTTTTTCTTGGACTTAGTCATTTTTCCGGCGTTTATCAGACTTTCAGATAGGGGAAATGTCAGTGAGCGTTCCGATTTCAGTTCCAGAGCGATTCGCCCAGTGAGTCCGTGATATTTAGTCGTTTTCAGCCAATTTTCTGGATTTTTGAAAATTTCACTTTTTTGCGAAAATATCCACTAAATGAGGGAATAATATGTGTGAGGGTACCCCAGGAGAGTTCCAAATGTGTGTGGGTAGAATATATATCCCAGAGGGGTAAAATTGAAAAAGGTTGAAAAAAAATTTTTTTTTTGACTTAATCATTTTTCCGGCGTTTATCAGACTTTTAGATAGTGGAAATGTCAGTGAGCATTCTGATTTCAGTTCCAGAGCGATTCGCCCAATGAGTCCTTGATATTTAGTCGTTTTCAGCCAATTTTCTGGATTTTTGAAAATTTCACTTTTTTGTGAAAATATCCACTAAATGAGGGAATAATATGTGTGAGGGTACCCCAGGAGAGTTCCAAATGTGTGTGGGTAGAATATATATCCCACGGGGTAAAATTGAAAAAGTTAAAAAAAAAATTTTCTTGGACTTAGTCGTTTTTCCGGCGTTTATCAGACTTTCAGAGAGGGGAAATGTCAGTGAGCATTCCGATTTCAGTTCCAGAGCGATTCGCCCAATGAGTCCTTGATATTTAGTCGTTTTCAGCCAATTTTCTGGATTTTTGAAAATTTAACTTTTTTGTGAAAATATCCACTAAATGAGGGAATAATATGTGTGAGGGTACCCCACAAGAGTTCCAAATGTGTGTGGGTAGAATATATATCCCACGCGTTAAAATTGAAAAAATTTTAAAAAAAATTTTTCTTGGACTTAGTCATTTTTCCGGCGTTTATCAGACTTTCAGATAGGGGAAATGTCAGTGAGCGTTCCGATTTCAGTTCCAGAGCGATTCGCCCAATGAGTCTTTGATATTTAGTCGTTTTCACCCAATTTTCTGGATTTTTGAAAATTTCACTTTTTTGTGAAAATATCCACTAAATGAGGGAATAATATGTGTGAGGGTACCCCAGGATAGTTCCAAATGTGTGTGGGTAGAATATATATCCCACGGGGGTAAAATTGAAAAAAGTTGAAAAAAATTTTTTTTTGGACTTAGTAATTTTTCTGCCGTTTATCAGACTTTCAGATAGGGGAAATGTCAGTGAGCGTTCCGATTTCAGTTCCAGAGCGATTCGCCCAGTGAGTCCTTGATATTTAGTCGTTTTCAGCCAATATTTTGGATTTTTGAAAATTTCACTTTTTTGGGAAAATATCCACTAAATGAGGGAATAATATGTGTGAGGGTACCCCAGAAGAGATCAAAATGTGTGTGGGTAGAATATATATCCCACGGGGTAAAATTGAAAAAAGTTTTAAAAAACATTTTCTTGGACTTAGTCATTTTTCCGGCGTTTATCAGACTTTCAGATAGGGGAAATGTCAGTGAGCGCTCGGATTTCAGTTCCAGAGCGATTCGCCCAATGAGTCCTTGATATTTAGTCGTTTTCAGCCAATTTTCTGGATTTTTGAAAATTTCACTTTTTTCTGAAAACATCCACTAAATAAGGGAATAATATGTGTGAGGGTACCACAGGAGAGTTCCAAATGTGTGTGGGTAGAATATATATCCCACGGGGGTAAAATTGAAAAAAGTTTAAAAACATTTTTTCTTGGACTTAGTCATTTTTCCGGCGTTTATCAGACTTTCAGATAGGGGAAATGTCAGTGAGCGTTCCGATTTCAGTTCCAGAGCGATTCGCCCAGTGAGTCCTTGATATTTAGTTGTTTTCAGCCAATTTTCTGGATTTTTGAAAATGTCACTTTTTTGTGAAAATATCCACTAAATGAAGGAATAATATGTGTGAGGGTACACCAGAAGAGTTCCAAATGTGTGTGGGTAGAATATATATCCCACAGGGGTAAAATTGAAAAAGGTTGAAAAAAAAATTTTTTGGGGACTTAATAATTTTTCCGGCGTTTATCAGACTTTCAGATAGGGCAAATGTAAGTGAGCATTCAGATTTCAGTTCCAGAGTGATTCGCCCAATGAGTCCTTGATATTTAGTAGTTTTCAGCCAATTTTCTGGATTTTTGAAAATTTCACTTTTTTTGTGAAAATATCCACGAAATGAGGGAATAATATGTGTGAGGGTACCCCAGGAGAGTTCCAAATGTGTGTGGGTAGAATATATATTCCACGGGGGTAAAATTGAAAAAAGTTGAAAAAAATTTTTTTTAGGACTTTGTAATTTTTCCGGCGTTTATCAGACTTTGAGATAGGGGAAATGTCAGTGAGCGTTCCGATTTCAGTTCCAGAGCGATTCGCCCAATGAGTCCTTGATATTTAGTCGTTTTCAGCCAATTTTCTGGATTTTTGAAAATTTCACTTTTTTGTGAAAATATCCACTAAATGAGGGAATAATATGTGTGAGGGTACCCCACAAGAGTTCCAAATGTGTGTGGGTAGAATATATATCCCACGGTGTAAAATTGAAAAAAGTTTAAAAAAAATTTTTCTTGGACTTAGTCATTTTTCCGGCGTTTATCAGACTTTTAGATAGGGGAAATGTCAGTGAGCATTCCGATTACAGTTCCAGAGCGAAATGCCCAATGAGTGCTTGATATTTACTCATTTTCAGCCAATATTTTGGATTTTTGAAAATTTCACTTTTTTGTGAAAATATCCACTAAATGAGGGAATAATATGTGTGAGGGTACCCCAGGAAAGTTCCAAATGTGTGTGGGTAGAATATATATCCCACGGGGGTAAAATTGAAAAAAGTTGAAAATATTTTTTTTTGGGACTTAATCATTTTTCTGGCGTTTATCAGACTTTCAGATAGGGGAAATGTCAGTGAGCGTTCCGATTTCAGTTCCAGAGCAATTCACCCAATGAGTCCTTGATATTTAGTCGTTTTCAGCCAATTTTCTGGATTTTTGAAAATGTCACTTTTTTGTGAAAATATCCACTAAATGAAGGAATAATATGTGTGAGGGTACACCAAAAGAGTTCCAAATGTGTGTGGGTAGAATATATATCCCAGAGGGGTAAAATTGAAAAAGGTTGAAAAAAAATTTTTTTTTTTACTTAATCATTTTTCCGGCATTTATCAGACTTTTAGATAGTGGAAATGTCAGTGAGCATTCTGATTTCAGTTCCAGAGCGATTCGCCCAATGAGTCCTTGATATTTAGTCATTTTCAGCCAATTTTCTGGATTTTTGAAAATTTCATTTTTTTGTGAAAATATCCACTAAATGAGGGAATAATATGTGTGAGGGTACCCCAGGAGAGTTCCAAATGTGTTTGGGTAGAATATATATCCCACGGGGTAAAATTGAAAAAAGTTTAAAAAAAATTTTTCCTTGACTTAGTAATTTTTCTGGCGTTTATCAGACTTTCAGATAGGGGAAATGTCAGTGAGCGTTCCGATTTCAGTTCCAGAGCGATTCGCCCAATTAGTCCTTCATATTTAGTCGTTTTCAGCCAATTTGCTGGATTTTTGAAAATTTCACGTTTTTGTGAAAATATCCACTAAATGAGGGAATAATATGTGTGAGGGTACCCCACAAGCGTTCCAAATGTGTGTGGTTAGAATATATATCCCACGGGGGTAAAATTGAAAAAAGTTGAAAAAATTTTTTTTTTGGACTTAGTAATTTTTCCGGCGTTTATCAGACTTTCAGATAGGGGAAATGTCAGTGAGCGTTCCGATTTCAGTTCCAGAGCGATTCGCCCAATGAGTCCTTGATATTAAGTCGTTTTCAGCCAATTTTCTGGATTTTTGAAACTTTTACTTTTTTGTGAAAACATCCACTAAATGAGGGAATAATATGTGTGAGGGTACCCCAGGAAAGTTCCAAATGTGTGTGGGTAGAATATATATCCCACAGGGGTAAAATTGAAAAAGGTTGAAAAAAATTTTGTTTTGGACTTAGTCATTTTTCCGGCGTTCATCAGACTTTCAGATAGGGGAAATGTCAGTGAGCATTCCGATTTCAGTTCCAGAGCGATTCCCCAATGAGTCCTTGATATTTAGTCGTTTTCAGTCAATTTTCTGGATTTTTGAAAATTTCACTTTTTTGTGAAAATATCCACTAAATGAGGGAATAATATGTGTGAGGGTACCCCAGGAGAGTTCCAAATGTGTGTGGGTAGAATATATATCCCACGGGGTAAAATTGAAAAAAGTTTAAAAAAAAATTTTCTTGGACTTAGTCATTTTTCCGGCGTTTATCAGACTTTCAGATAGGGGAAATGTCAGTGAGCCTTCCGATTTCAGTTCCAGAGCAATTTTCCCAATGAGTCCTTGATATTTAGTCGTTTTCAGCCAATTTTCTGGATTTTTGAAAATTTCACTTCTTTGTGAAAATATCCACTAAATGAGGGAATAATATGTGTGAGGGTACCCCAGGAAAGTTCCAAATGTGTGTGGGTAGAATATATATGCCACGGGGTAAAATTGAAAAAAGTTTAAAAAATTTTTTTTTTGGACTTAATCATTTTTCCGGCGTTTATCAGACTTTTAGATAGGGGAAATGTCAGTGATCGTTCCGATTTCAGTTCCAGAGCGATTCGCCCAATTAGACCTTGATATTTAGTCGTTTTCAGTCAATTTTCTGGATTTTTGAAAATTTCACTTTTTTGTGAAAATATCCACTAAATGAAGGAATAATATGTGTGAGGGTACCCCAGGAAAGTTCCAAATGTGTGTGGGTAGAATATATATCCCACAGGGGTAAAATTGAAAAAGGTTGAAAAAAATTTAGTTTTGGACTTAGTCATTTTTCCGGCGTTCATCAGACTTTCAGATAGGGGAAATGTCAGTGAGCATTCTGATTTCAGTTCCAGAGCGATTTGCCCAATGAGTCCTTGATATTTAGTCATTTTCAGCCAATATTTTGGATTTTTGAAAATTTCACTTTTTTGTGAAAATATCCACTGAATGAGGGAATAATATGTGTGAGGGTACCCCAGGAGAGTTCCAAATGTGTGTGGGTAGAATATATATCCCACGGGGGTAAAATTGAAAAAAGTTGAAAAAAATGTTTTTTTGGACTTAGTCATTATTCCGGCATTTATCAGACTTTCAGATAAGGGAAATGTCAGTGAGCGTTCCGATTTCAGTTCCAAAGCGATTCGCCCAATGAGTCCTTGATATTTAGTCGTTTTCAGCCAATATTTTGGATTTTTGAAAATTTCACTTTTTTGTGAAAATATCCACTAAATGAAGGAATAATATGTGTGAGGGAACCCCAGGAAAGTTCCAAATGTGTGTGGGTAGAATATATATCCCACAGGGGTAAAATTGAAAAAGGTTGAAAAAAATTTAGTTTTGGACTTAGTCATTTTTCCGGCGTTCATCAGACTTTCAGATAGGGGAAATGTCAGTGAGCATTCTGATTTCAGTTCCAGAGCGATTTGCCCAATGAGTCCTTGATATTTAGTCATTTTCAGCCAATATTTTGGATTTTTGAAAATTTCACTTTTTTGTGAAAATATCCACTGAATGAGGGAATAATATGTGTGAGGGTACCCCAGGAGAGTTCCAAATGTGTGTGGGTAGAATATATATCCCACGGGGTAAAATTGAAAAAAGTTTTAAGAAAAACTTTTTTTTTTGGACTGTCATTTTTCTGGCGTTTATCAGACTTTCAGATAGAAGAAATGTCAGTGAGCATTCCGATTTCAGTTCCAGAGCGATTCGCCCAATGAGTCCTTGATATTTAGTCGTTTTCAGCCATTTTTCTGGATTTTTGAAAAATACACTTTTTTGTGAAAATATCCACTAAATGAGGGAATAATATGTGTGAGGGTACCCCAGGAGAGTTCCAAATGTGTGTGGGTAGAATATATATCCCACACAGGGGTAAAAATGAAAAAAGTTGAAAAAAATTTTTTTTTGGACTTAGTTATTTTTCCGGCGTTTATCAGACTTTCAGATAGGGGAAATGTCAGTGAGCGTTCCGATTTCAGTTCCAGAGCGATTCCCCAATGAGTCCTTGATATTTAGTCATTTTCAGCCAATATTTTGGATTTTTGAAAATTTCACTTTTTTGTGAAAATATCCACTGAATGAGGGAATAATATGTGTGAGGGTACCCCAGGAGAGTTCCAAATGTGTGTGGGTAGAATATATATCCCACGGGGGTAAAATTGAAAAAAGTTGAAAAAAATGTTTTTTTGGACTTAGTCATTATTCCGGCATTTATCAGACTTTCAGATAAGGGAAATGTCAGTGAGCGTTCCGATTTCAGTTCCAAAGCGATTCGCCCAATGAGTCCTTGATATTTAGTCGTTTTCAGCCAATATTTTGGATTTTTGAAAATTTCACGTTTTTGTGAAAATATCCACTAAATGAGGGAATAATATGTGTGAGGGTACCCCAGGAGAGTTATAAATGTGTGTGGGTAGAATATATTTCCCACAGGGGTTAAATTGAAAAAAGTTGAAAAAAATTTTTTGGGGGACTTATTCATTTTTCCGGCATTTATCAGACTTTCAGATAGGGGAAATGTCAGTGAGCGTTACGATTTCAGTTCCAAAGCGATTCGCCCAATGAGTCCTTGATATTTAGTCGTTTTCAGCCAATTTTCTGGATTTTTGAAAATTTCACATTTTTGTGAAAATATCCACAAAATGAGGGAATAATATGTGTGAGGGTACCCCAGGAGAGTTCCAAATGTGTGAGGGTAGAATATATATCCCATGGGGTAAAAATGAAAAAATTTTAAAAAAGTTTTTTCTTGGACTTAGTCATTTTTCCGTCGTTTATCAGACTTAAAGATAGGGCAGATGTCAGTGAGCGTTCCGATTTCAGTTCCAGAGCGATTCGCCCAATGTGTCCTTGATATTTAGTCGTTTTCAGCCAATTTTCTGGATTTTTTAAAATTTTACTTTTTTGTGAAAATATCCACTAAATGAGGGAATAATATGTGTGAGAGTACCCCAGGAGAGTTCCAAATGTGTGTTGGTAGAATATATATTCCACGGGGGTAAAATTTAAAAAAGTTGAAAAAAATTTTTTTTTTGGAATTAGTAATTTTTCCGGCGTTTATCAGACTTTCAGATAGGGCAGATGTCAGTGAGCGTTCCGATTTCAGTTCCAGACCGATTCGCCCAATGAGTCCTTGATATTTAGTCGTTTTCAGCCTATTTTCAGGATTTTTGAAAATTTCACTTTTTTGTGAACATATCCACTAAATGAGGGAATAATATGTGTGGAGAGTACCCCACGAGAGTTCCAAATGTGTGTTGGTAGAATATATATCCCACGGGGTAAAATTGAAAAAAGTTAAAAAAAAATTGTTCTTGGACTTAGTCATTTTTCCGGCGTTTATCAGACTTTCAGATAGGGGAAATGTCAGTGAGCATTCAAATTTCAGTTCCAGAGCGATTCACCCAATGAGTCCTTGATATTTAGTCGTTTTCAGCCAATTTTCTGGATTTTTGAAAATTTCACTTTTTTGTGAAAATATCTACTAAATGAGGGAATAATATGTGTGAGGGTACCCCAGGAGAGTTCCAAATGTGTGTGGGTAGAATATATATCCCATGGGGTAAAATAGAAAAAGTTCAAAAAAA
Source organism: Phyllobates terribilis (assembly GCF_046119375.1). NCBI lineage: Eukaryota > Metazoa > Chordata > Amphibia > Anura > Dendrobatidae > Phyllobates > Phyllobates terribilis. The sequence continues at coordinate 6,663,426 of NW_027362805.1, read as the reverse complement.
ATTTTTCTTGGACTTAGTCGTTTTTCCGGCGTTTATCAGACTTTCAGAGAGGGGAAATGTCAGTGAGCATTCCGATTTCAGTTCCAGAGCGATTCGCCCAATGAGTCCTTGATAATTAGTCGTTTTCAGCCAATTTTCTGGATTTTTGAATTTTTCACTTTTTTGTGAAAATATCCACTAAATGAGGGAATAATATGTGTGAGGGTACCCCAGGATAGTTCCAAATGTGTGTGGGTAGAATATATATCCCACGGGGGTAAAATTGAAAAAAGTTGAAAAAATTTTTTTTTTGGACTTAGTAATTTTTCCGGCGTTTATCAGACTTTCAGATAGGGGAAATGTCAGTGAGCATTCCGATTTCAGTTCCAGAGCGATTCGCCCAATGAGTCCTTGATATTTAGTCGTTTTCAGCCAATTTTCTGGATTTTTAAAAATTTCACTTTTTTGTGAAAATATCCACTAAATGAGGGAATAATATGTGTGAGGGTACCCCAGAAGAGTTCCAAATGTGTGTGGGTAGAATATATATCCCACAAGGTAAAATTGAAAAAAGTTAAAAAAAAATTTTTTCTTGGACTTAGTCATTTTTCCGGCATTTATCAGACTTTCAGATAGGGGAAATGTCAGTGAGCGTTCCGATTTCAGTTCCAGAGCGATTCACCCAATGAGTCCTTGATATTTAGTCGTTTTCAGCCAATTTTCTGGATTTTTGAAAATTTTACCTTTTTGTGAAAATATCCATTAAATGAGGGAATAATATGTGTGAGGGTACCCCAGGAGAGTTCCAAATGTGTGTGGGCAGAATACATATCCCACGGGGTAAAATTGAAAAAAGTTTAAAAAAAATTTTTCTTGCGCTTAGTCATTTTTACGGCATTTATCAGACTTTCAGATAGGGGAAATATAAGTGTGCGTTCCGATTTCAGTTCCAGAGCGATTCGCCGAATGAGTCCTTGATATTTAGTTGTTTTCAGCCAATTTTCTGGATTTTTTAATTTTTCACTTTTTTGTGAAAATATCCACTAAATGAGGGAATAATATGTGTGAGGGTACCCCAGGATAGTTCCAAATGTGTGTGGGTAGAATATATATCCCACGGGGGTAAAATTGAAAAAAGTTGAAAATTTTTTATTTTTGGACTTAGTTATTTTTCCGGCGTTCATCAGACTTTCAGATAGGGGAAATGTCAGTGAGCGTTCCGATTTCAGTTCCAGAGCGATTCGCCCAATGAGTCCGTGATATTTAGTCGTTTTCAGCCAATTTTCTGGATTTTTGAAAATTTCACTTTTTTGTGAAAATATCCACTAAATGAGGGAATAATATGTGTGAGGGTACCCCAGAAGAGTTCCAAATGTGTGTGGGTAGAATATATATCCCACGGGGGTAAAATTAAAAAAAGGTTAAAAAATTTTTTTTTTGGACTTAGTAATTTTTCCGGCGTTTATCAGACTTTCAGATAGGGGAAATGTCAGTGAGCGTTCCGATTTCAGTTCCAGAGCGATTCGCCCAATGAGTCCTTGATATTTAGCTGCTTTCAGCCAATTTTCTGGATTTTTGAAAATTTCACCTTTTTGTGAAAATATCCACTAAATGAGAGAATAATATGTGTGAGGGTACCCCAGGAGAGTTCCAAATGTGTGTGGGTAGAATATATATCCCACGGGGTAAAATTGTAAAATGTTTAAAAAAAAATTTCTTGGACTTAGTTGTTTTTCCGGCGTTTATCAGACTTTCAGAGAGGGGAAATGTCAGTGAGCATTCCAATTTCAGTTCCAGAGCTGTTCGCCCAATGAGTCCTTGATATTTAGTCGTTTTCATCCAATTTTCTGGATTTTTGAAAATTTCACTTTTTTGTGAAAATATCCACTAAATGAGGGAATAATATGTGTGAGGGTACCCCAGGATAGTTCCAAATGTGTGTGGGTAGAATATATATCCCACGGGGGTAAAATTGAAAAAAGTTGAAAAAATTTTTTTTTTGGACTTAGTAATTTTTCCGGCGTTTATCAGACTTTCAGATAGGGGAAATGTCAGTGAGCATTCCGATTTCAGTTCCAGAGCGATTCGCCCAATGAGTCCTTGATATTTAGTCGTTTTCAGCCAATTTTCTGGATTTTTAAAAATTTCACTTTTTTGTGAAAATATCCACTAAATGAGGGAATAATATGTGTGAGGGTACCCCAGAAGAGTTCCAAATGTGTGTGGGTAGAATATATATCCCACGGGGTAAAATTTTAAAATGTTCAAAAAAAATATTCTTGGACTTAGTCATTTTTCCGGCGTTTATCAGACTTTCAGATAGAGGAAATGTCAGTGAGCGTTCCGATTTCAGTTCCAGAGCGATTCACCCAATGAGTCCTTGATATTTAGTCGTTTTCAGCCAATTTTCTGGATTTTTGAAAATTTCACTTTTTTGTGAAAATATCTACTAAATGAGGGAATAATATGTGTGAGGGTACCCCAGGAGAGTTCCAAATGTTTGTGGGTAGAATATATATCCCATGGGGTAAAATAGAAAAAGTTCAAAAAAAATTTTTCTTGGACTTAGTCGTTCTTCCGGCGTTTATCAGACTTTCAGAGAGGGGAAATGTCAGTGAGCATTCCGATTTCAGTTCCAGAGCGATTCGCCCAATGAGTCCTTGATATTTAGTCGTTTTCAGCCAATTTTCTGGATTTTTGAATTTTTCACTTTTTTGTGAAAATATCCACTAAATGAGGGAATAATATGTGTGAGGGTACCCCAGGATAGTTCCAAATGTGTGTGGGTAGAATATATATCCCACGGGGGTAAAATTGAAAAAAGTTGAAAATTTTTTATTTTTGGACTTAGTAATTTTTCCGGCGTTCATCAGACTTTCAGATAGGGGAAATGTCAGTGAGCATTCCGATTTCAGTTCCAGAGCGATTCGCCCAATGGGTCCTTGATATTTAGTCGTTTTCAGCCAATTTTCTGGATTTTTGAAAATTTCACCTTTTTGTGAAAATATCCACTAAATGAGGGAACAATATGTGTGAGGGTACCCCAGGAGAGTTCCAAATGTGTGTGGGTAGAATATATATCCCACGGGGTAAAATTGAAAAATTTCAAAAAAATTTTTTCTAGGACTTAGTCATTTTTCCGGCGTTTATCAGACTTTCAGAGAGGGGAAATGTCAGTGAGCATTCCGATTTCAGTTCCAGAGCGATTCGCCCAATGAGTCCTTGATATTTAGTCATTTTCAGCCAATTTTCTGGATTTTTGAAAATTTCACTTTTTTGTGAAAATATCCACTAAATGAGGGAATAATATGTGTGAGGGTACCCCAGAAGAGTTCCAAATGTGTGTGGGTAGAATATATATCCCACAAGGTAAATTGAAAAAAGTTTAAAAAAAATTTTTCATGGACTTAGTCATTTTTCCGGCGTTTATCAGACTTTCAGATAGGGGAAATGTCAGTGAGCGTTCCGATTTCAGTTCCAGAGCGATTCGCCCAATGAGTCCTTGATATTTAGTCGTTTTCAGCTAATTTTCTGGATTTTTGAAAAATTCACTTTTTTGTGAAAATATCCACTAAATGAGGGAATAATATGTGTGAGGGTACCCCAGAAGAGTTCCAAATGTGTGTGGGTAGAATATATATCCCACAAGGTAAAATTGAAAAAAGTTTAAAAAAAATTTTTCTTGGACTTAGTCATTTTTCCGGCATTTATCAGACTTTCAGATAGGGGAAATGTCAGTGAGCGTTCCGATTTCAGTTCCAGAGCGATTCGCCCAATGAGTCTTTGATATTTAGTCGTTTTCAGCAAATTTTCTGGATTTTTTAATTTTTCACTTTTTTGTGAAAATATCCACTAAATGAGGGAATAATATGTGTGAGGGTACCCCAGGATAGTTCCAAATGTGTGTGGGTAGAATATATATCCGACGGGGGTAAAATTGAAAAAAGTTGAAAATTTTTTATTTTTGGACTTAGTAATTTTTCCGGCGTTCATCAGACTTTCAGATAGGGGAAATGTCAGTGAGCGTTGCGATTTCAGTTCCAGAGCAATTCGCCTAATGAGTCCTTGATATTTACTCATTTTCAGCCAATATTTTGGATTTTTGAAAATTTCACTTTTTTGTGAAAATATCCACTAAATGAGGGAATAATATGTGTGAGGGTACCCCAGGAAAGTTCCAAATGTGTGTGGGTAGAATATATATCTCACAAGGTAAAATTGAAAAAAGTTTAAAAAAATTTTTCTTTGTCATTTTTCTGGCGTTTATCAGACTTTCAGATAGAGGAAATGTCAGTGAGCGTTCCGATTTCAGTTCCAGAGCGATTCGCCCAATGAGTCCGTGATATTTAGTCGTTTTCAGCCAATTTTCTGGATTTTTGAAAATTTCACTTTTTTGTGAAAATATCCACTAAATGAGGGAATAATATGTGTGAGGGTACCCCAGAAGAGTTCCAAATGTGTGTGGGTAGAATATATATCCCACGGGGGTAAAATTAAAAAAAGTTTAAAAAATTTTTTTTTTGGACTTAGTAATTTTTCCGGCGTTTATCAGACTTTCAGATAGGGGAAATGTCAGTGAGCGTTCCGATTTCAGTTCCAGAGCGATTCGCCCAATGAGTCCTTGATATTTAGCCGCTTTCAGCCAATTTTCTGGATTTTTGAAAATTTCACCTTTTTGTGAAAATATCCACTAAATGAGGGAATAATATGTGTGAGGGTACCCCAGGAGAGTTACAAATGTGTGTGGGTAGAATATATATCCCACGGGGTAAAATTGTAAAATGTTTAAAAAAAATTTTCTTGGACTTAGTTGTTTTTCCGGAGTTTATCAGACTTTCAGAGAGGGGAAATGTCAGTGAGCATTCCAATTTCAGTTCCAGAGCTGTTCGCCCAATGAGTCCTTGATATTTAGTCGTTTTCATCCAATTTTCTGGATTTTTGAAAATTTCACTTTTTTGTGAAAATATCCACTAAATGAGGGAATAATATGTGTGAGGGTACCCCAGGATAGTTCCAAATGTGTGTGGGTAGAATATATATCCCACGGGGGTAAAATTGAAAAAAGTTGAAAAAAATTTTTTTTTGGACTTAGTAATTTTTCCGGCGTTTATCAGACTTTCAGATAGGGGAAATGTCAGTGAGCATTCCGATTTCAGTTCCAGAGCGATTCGCCCAATGAGTCCTTGATATTTAGTCGTTTTCAGCCAATTTTCTGGATTTTTAAAAATTTCACTTTTTTGTGAAAATATCCACTAAATGAGGGAATAATATGTGTGAGGGTACCCCAGAAGAGTTCCAAATGTGTGTGGGTAGAATATATATCCCACAAGGTAAATTGAAAAAAGTTTAAAAAATTTTTTTCATGGACTTTGTCATTTTTCTGGCGTTTATCAGACTTTCAGATAGGGGAATGTCAGTGAGCGTTCCGATTTCAGTTCCAGAGCGATTCGCCCAATGAGTCCTTGATATTTAGTCGTTTTCAGCCAATTTTCTGGATTTTTGAAAATTTCACCTTTTTGTGAAAATATCCACTAAATGAGGGAATAATATGTGTGAGGGTACCCCAGGAAAGTTCCAAATGTGTGTGGGTAGAATATATATTTCACAAGGTAAAATTGAAAAAAGTTTAAAAAATTTTTTTCTTGGACTTTGTCATTTTTCTGGCGTTTATCAGACTTTCAGATAGGGGAATGTCAGTGAGCGTTCCGATTTCAGTTCCAGAGCGATTCGCCCAATGAGTCCTTGATATTTAGTCGTTTTCAGCCAATTTTCTGGATTTTTGAAAATTTCACTTTTTTGTGAAAATATCCACTAAATGAGGGAATAATATGTGTGAGGGTACCCCAGAAGAGTTCCAAATGTGTGTGGGTAGAATATATATCCCACTGGGGTAAAATTGAAAAAAGTTGAAAAAAATTTTTTTTTGGACTTAGTAATTTTTCCGGCGTTTATCAGACTTTCAGATAGGGGAAATGTCAGTGAGCGTTCCGATTTCAGTTCCAGAGCGATTCGCCCAATGAGTCCTTGATATTTAGTCGTTTTCAGCCAATTTTTTGGATTTTTGAAATTTTCACTTTTTTGTGAAAATATCCACTAAATGAGGGAATAATATGTGTGAGGGTACCCCACAAGAGTTCCAAATGTGTGTGGGTAGAATATATATCCCACGTGGGAAAATTGAAAAAAGTTTAAAAAAAATGTTTCTTGGACTTAGTCATTTTTCCGGCGTTTATCAGACTTTCAGAGAGGGGAAATGTCAGTGAGCGTTCCGATTTCAGTTCCAGAGCGATTCGCCCAATGAGTCCTTGATATTTAGTCGTTTTCAGCCAATTTTCTGGATTTTTGAAAATTTCACCTTTTTGTGAAAATATCCACTAAATGAGGGAATAATATGTGTGAGGGTAACCCAGGATAGTTCCAAATGTGTGTGGGTAGAATATATATCCCACGGGGGTAAAATTGAAAAAAGTTGAAAAAAAATTTTTTTTGGACTTAGTAATTTTTCCGGCGTTTATCAGACTTTCAGATCGGGGAAATGACAGTGAGCGTTCCGATTTCAGTTCCAGAGCGATTCGCCCAATGAGTCCTTGATATTTAGTCGTTTTCCGCCAATTTTCTGGATTTTTGAAAATTTCATGTTTTTGTGAAAATATCCACTAAATGAGGGAATAATATGTGTGAGGGTACCCCAGGAGAGTTCCAAATGTGTGTGGGTAGATTATATATCCCACGGGGTAAAATTGAAAAAGTTAAAAAGAAATTTTTCATGGACTTAGTCATTTTTCCGGCGTTTATCAGAATTTCAGATAGGGGAAATGTCAGTGAGCGTTCCGATTTCAGTTCCAGAGCGTTTCGCCCAATGATTCCTTGATATTTAGTCGTTTTCAGCCAATATTTTGGATTTTTGAAAATTTCACTTTTTTGTGAAATTATCCACTAAATGATGGAATAATATGTGTGAGGGTACCCCAGGAGAGTTCCAAATGTGTGTGGGTAGAATATATATCCCACGCGGGTAAAATTGAAAAAAGTTTAAAAAAAATTTTTCTTGGACTTAGTCATTTTTCCGGCGTTTATCAGACTTTCAGATAGGGGAAATGTCAGTGAGCGTTCCGATTTCAGTTCCACAGCGATTCGCCCAATGAGTCCTTGATATTTATTCGCTTTCAGCCAATTTTCTGGATTTTTGAAAATTTCACCTTTTTGTGAAAATATCCACTAAATGAGGGAAGAATATGTGTGAGGGTACCCCAGGAGAGTTCCAAATGTGTGTGGGTAGAATATATATCCCACGGGGTAAAATTGAAAAAGTTAAAAAAAAATTTTTCTTGGACTTAGTCGTTTTTCCGGCGTTTATCAGACTTTCAGAGAGGGGAAATGTCAGTGAGCATTCCGATTTCAGTTCCAGAGCGATTCGCCCAATGAGTCCTTGATATTTAGTCGTTTTCAGCCAATTTTCTGGATTTTTGAAAATTTAACTTTTTTGTGAAAATATCCACTAAATGAGGGAATAATATGTGTGAGGGTACCCCACAAGAGTTCCAAATGTGTGTGGGTAGAATATATATCCCACGCGGTAAAATTGAAAAAATTTTAAAAAAAAATTTTCTTGGACTTAGTCATTTTTCCGGCGTTTATCAGACTTTCAGATAGGGGAAATGTCAGTGAGCGTTCCGATTTCAGTTCCAGAGCGATTCGCCCAATGAGTCTTTGATATTTAGTCGTTTTCACCCAATTTTCTGGATTTTTGAAAATTTCACTTTTTTGTGAAAATATCCACTAAATGAGGGAATAATATGTGTGAGGGTACCCCAGGATAGTTCCAAATGTGTGTGGGTAGAATATATATCCCACGGGGGTAAAATTGAAAAAAGTTGAAAAAAATTTTTTTTTGGACTTAGTAATTTTTCTGCCGTTTATCAGACTTTCAGATAGGGGAAATGTCAGTGAGCGTTCCGATTTCAGTTCCAGAGCGATTCGCCCAGTGAGTCCTTGATATTTAGTCGTTTTCAGCCAATTTTCTGGATTTTTGAAAATTTCACTTTTTTGTGAAAATATCCACTAAATGAAGGAATAATATGTGTGAGGGTACACCAGAAGAGTTCCAAATGTGTGTGGGTAGAATATATATCCCACAGGGGTAAAATTGAAAAAGGTTGAAAAAAAAATTTTTTGGGGACTTAATCATTTTTCCGGCGTTTATCAGACTTTCAGATAGGGGAAATGTCAGTGAGCATTCCGATTTCAGTTCCAGAGCGATTCGCCCAATGAGTGCTTGATATTTAGTCGTTTTCAGCCAATATTTTGGATTTTTGAAAATTTCACTTTTTTGTGAAAATATCCACTAAATGAGGGAATAATATGTGTGAGGGTACCCCAGAAGAGATCAAAATGTGTGTGGGTAGAATATATATCCCACGGGGTAAAATTGAAAAAAGTTTAAAAAAACATTTTCTTGGACTTAGTCATTTTTCCGGCGTTTATCAGACTTTCAGATAGGGGAAATGTCAGTGAGCGCTCGGATTTCAGTTCCAGAGCGATTCGCCCAATGAGTCCTTGATATTTAGTCGTTTTCAGCCAATTTTCTGGATTTTTGAAAATTTCACTTTTTTTGTGAAAATATCCACGAAATGAGGGAATAATATGTGTGAGGGTACCCCAGGAGAGTTCCAAATGTGTGTGGGTAGAATATATATTCCACGGGGGTAAAATTGAAAAAAGTTGAAAAAAATTTTTTTTAGGACTTTGTAATTTTTCCGGCGTTTATCAGACTTTGAGATAGGGGAAATGTCAGTGAGCGTTCCGATTTCAGTTCCAGAGCGATTCGTCCAATGAGTCCTTGATATTTAGTCGTTTTCAGCCAATTTTCTGGATTTTTGAAAATTTCACTTTTTTGTGAAAATATCCACTAAATGAGGGAATAATATGTGTGAGGGTACCCCACAAGAGTTCCAAATGTGTGTGGGTAGAATATATATCCCACGGTGTAAAATTGAAAAAAGTTTAAAAAAAAATTTTCTTGGACTTAGTCATTTTTACGGCGTTTATCAGACTTTTAGATAGGGGAAATGTCAGTGAGCATTCCGATTACAGTTCCAGAGCGAAATGCCCAATGAGTGCTTGATATTTACTCATTTTCAGCCAATATTTTGGATTTTTGAAAATTTCACTTTTTTGTGAAAATATCCACTAAATGAGGGAATAATATGTGTGAGGGTACCCCAGGAAAGTTCCAAATGTGTGTGGGTAGAATATATATCCCACGGGGGTAAAATTGAAAAAAGTTGAAAATATTTTTTTTTTGGGACTTAATCATTTTTCTGGCGTTTATCAGACTTTCAGATAGGGGAAATGTCAGTGAGCGTTCCGATTTCAGTTCCAGAGCAATTCACCCAATGAGTCCTTGATATTTAGTCGTTTTCAGCCAATTTTCTGGATTTTTGAAAATGTCACTTTTTTGTGAAAATATCCACTAAATGAAGGAATAATATGTGTGAGGGTACACCAAAAGAGTTCCAAATGTGTGTGGTAGAATATATATCCCACAGGGGTAAAATTGAAAAAGGTTGAAAAAAAATTTTTTTTTGGACTTAGTAATTTTTCTGGTGTTTATCAGACTCTTAGATAGGGGAAATGTCAGTGAGCGTTCCGATTTCAGTACCAGAGCGATTCGCCCAATGAGTCCTTGATATTTAGTCGTTTTCAGCCAATTTTCTGGATTTTTGAAAATTTCACTTTTTTGTGAAAATATCCACTAAATGAAGGAATAATATGTGTGAGGGTACACAAGAAGAGTTCCAAATGTGTGTGTTTAGAATATATATCCCACGGGGTAAAATTGAAAAAAGTTTAAAAAATTTTTTTCTTGGACTTAGTCATTTTTCCGGCGTTTATCAGACTTTCAGATAGGGGAAATGTCAGTGAGCGTTCCGATTTCAGTTCCAGAGCGATTCGCCCAGTGAGTCCGTGATATTTAGTCGTTTTCAGCCAATTTTCTGGATTTTTGAAAATTTCACTTTTTTGCGAAAATATCCACTAAATGAGGGAATAATATGTGTGAGGGTACCCCAGGAGAGTTCCAAATGTGTGTGGGTAGAATATATATCCCAGAGGGGTAAAATTGAAAAAGGTTGAAAAAAAATTTTTTTTTTGACTTAATCATTTTTCCGGCGTTTATCAGACTTTTAGATAGTGGAAATGTCAGTGAGCATTCTGATTTCAGTTCCAGAGCGATTCGCCCAATGAGTCCTTGATATTTAGTCGTTTTCAGCCAATTTTCTGGATTTTTGAAAATTTCACTTTTTTGTGAAAATATCCACTAAATGAGGGAATAATATGTGTGAGGGTACCCCAGGAGAGTTCCAAATGTGTGTGGGTAGAATATATATCCCACGGGGTAAAATTGAAAAAGTTAAAAAAAATTTTTTCTTGGACTTAGTCGTTTTTCCGGCGTTTATCAGACTTTCAGAGAGGGGAAATGTCAGTGAGCATTCCGATTTCAGTTCCAGAGCGATTCGCCCAATGAGTCCTTGATATTTAGTCGTTTTCAGCCAATTTTCTGGATTTTTGAAAATTTAACTTTTTTGTGAAAATATCCACTAAATGAGGGAATAATATGTGTGAGGGTACCCCACAAGAGTTCCAAATGTGTGTGGGTAGAATATATATCCCACGCGGTAAAATTGAAAAAATTTTAAAAAAAAATTTTCTTGGACTTAGTCATTTTTCCGGCGTTTATCAGACTTTCAGATAGGGGAAATGTCAGTGAGCGTTCCGATTTCAGTTCCAGAGCGATTCGCCCAATGAGTCTTTGATATTTAGTCGTTTTCACCCAATTTTCTGGATTTTTGAAAATTTCACTTTTTTGTGAAAATATCCACTAAATGAGGGAATAATATGTGTGAGGGTACCCCACAAGAGTTCCAAATGTGTGTGGGTAGAATATATATCCCACGGGGGTAAAATTGAAAAAAGTTGAAAAAAATTTTTCTTGGACTTAGTCATTTTTCCGGCGTTTATCAGACTTTTAGATAGGGGAAATGTCAGTGAGCATTCCGATTACAGTTCCAGAGCGAAATGCCCAATGAGTGCTTGATATTTACTCATTTTCAGCCAATATTTTGGATTTTTGAAAATTTCACTTTTTTGTGAAAATATCCACTAAATGAGGGAATAATATGTGTGAGGGTACCCCAGGAAAGTTCCAAATGTGTGTGGGTAGAATATATATCCCACGGGGGTAAAATTGAAAAAAGTTGAAAATATTTTTTTTTTGGGACTTAATCATTTTTCTGGCGTTTATCAGACTTTCAGATAGGGGAAATGTCAGTGAGCGTTCCGATTTCAGTTCCAGAGCAATTCACCCAATGAGTCCTTGATATTTAGTCGTTTTCAGCCAATTTTCTGGATTTTTGAAAATGTCACTTTTTTGTGAAAATATCCACTAAATGAAGGAATAATATGTGTGAGGGTACACCAAAAGAGTTCCAAATGTGTGTGTTTAGAATATATATCCCACGGGGTAAAATTGAAAAAAGTGTAAAAAATTTTTTTCTTGGACTTAGTCATTTTTCCGGCGTTTATCAGACTTTCAGATAGGGGAAATGTCAGTGAGCGTTCCGATTTCAGTTCCAGAGCGATTCGCCCAGTGAGTCCGTGATATTAAGTCGTTTTCAGCCAATTTTCTGGATTTTTGAAAATTTCACTTTTTTGCGAAAATATCCACTAAATGAGGGAATAATATGTGTGAGGGTACCCCAGGAGAGTTCCAAATGTGTGTGGGTAGAATATATATCCCAGAGGGGTAAAATTGAAAAAGGTTGAAAAAAAATTTTTTTTTTGACTTAATCATTTTTCCGGCGTTTATCAGACTTTTAGATAGTGGAAATGTCAGTGAGCATTCTGATTTCAGTTCCAGAGCGATTCGCCCAATGAGTCCTTGATATTTAGTCGTTTTCAGCCAATTTTCTGGATTTTTGAAAATTTCACTTTTTTGTGAAAATATCCACTAAATGAGGGAATAATATGTGTGAGGGTACCCCAGGAGAGTTCCAAATGTGTGTGGGTAGAATATATATCCCAGAGGGGTAAAATTGAAAAAAGTTTAAAAAAATTTTTTCTTGGACTTAGTCATTTTTCGGGCGTTTATCAGACTTTCAGATAGGGGAAATGTCAGTGAGCGTTCCGATTTCAGTTCCAGAGCGATTCGCCCAGTGAGTCCTTGATATTTAGTCGTTTTCAGCCAATTTTCTGGATTTTTGAAAATTTCACTTTTTTGTGAAAATATCCACTAAATGAGGGAATAATATGTGTGAGGGTACCCCAGGAGAGTTCCAAATGTGTGTGGGTAGAATATATATCCCAGAGGGGTAAAATTGAAAAAGGTTGAAAAAAAATTTTTTTTTTTACTTAATCATTTTTCCGGCGTTTATCAGACTTTTAGATAGTGGAAATGTCAGTGAGCATTCTGATTTCAGTTCCAGAGCGATTCGCCCAATGAGTCCTTGATATTTAGTCATTTTCAGCCAATTTTCTGGATTTTTGAAAATTTCATTTTTTTGTGAAAATATCCACTAAATGAGGGAATAATATGTGTGAGGGTACCCCAGGAGAGTTCCAAATGTGTTTGGGTAGAATATATATCCCACGGGGTAAAATTGAAAAAAGTTTAAAAAAAATTTTTCCTTGACTTAGTAATTTTTCTGGCGTTTATCAGACTTTCAGATAGGGGAAATGTCAGTGAGCGTTCCGATTTCAGTTCCAGAGCGATTCGCCCAATTAGTCCTTCATATTTAGTCGTTTTCAGCCAATTTGCTGGATTTTTGAAAATTTCACGTTTTTGTGAAAATATCCACTAAATGAGGGAATAATATGTGTGAGGGTACCCCAGGAAAGTTCCAAATGTGTGTGGGTAGAATATATATCCCACAGGGGTAAAATTGAAAAAGGTTGAAAAAAATTTAGTTTTGGACTTAGTCATTTTTCCGGCGTTCATCAGACTTTCAGATAGGGGAAATGTCAGTGAGCATTCTGATTTCAGTTCCAGAGCGATTTGCCCAATGAGTCCTTGATATTTAGTCATTTTCAGCCAATATTTTGGATTTTTGAAAATTTCACTTTTTTGTGAAAATATCCACTGAATGAGGGAATAATATGTGTGAGGGTACCCCAGGAGAGTTCCAAATGTGTGTGGGTAGAATATATATCCCACGGGGGTAAAATTGAAAAAAGTTGAAAAAAATGTTTTTTTGGACTTAGTCATTATTCCGGCATTTATCAGACTTTCAGATAAGGGAAATGTCAGTGAGCGTTCCGATTTCAGTTCCAAAGCGATTCGCCCAATGAGTCCTTGATATTTAGTCGTTTTCAGCCAATATTTTGGATTTTTGAAAATTTCACTTTTTTGTGAAAATATCCACTAAATGAAGGAATAATATGGGTGAGGGAACCCCAGGAAAGTTCCAAATGTGTGTGGGTAGAATTTATATCCCACAGGGGTAAAATTGAAAAAGGTTGAAAAAAATTTAGTTTTGGACTTAGTCATTTTTCCGGCGTTCATCAGACTTTCAGATAGGGGAAATGTCAGTGAGCATTCTGATTTCAGTTCCAGAGCGATTTGCCCAATGAGTCCTTGATATTTAGTCATTTTCAGCCAATATTTTGGATTTTTGAAAATTTCACTTTTTTGTGAAAATATCCACTGAATGAGGGAATAATATGTGTGAGGGTACCCCAGGAGAGTTCCAAATGTGTGTGGGTAGAATATATATCCCACGGGGTAAAATTGAAAAAAGTTTTAAGAAAAACTTTTTTTTTTGGACTGTCATTTTTCTGGCGTTTATCAGACTTTCAGATAGAAGAAATGTCAGTGAGCATTCCGATTTCAGTTCCAGAGCGATTCGCCCAATGAGTCCTTGATATTTAGTCGTTTTCAGCCATTTTTCTGGATTTTTGAAAAATACACTTTTTTGTGAAAATATCCACTAAATGAGGGAATAATATGTGTGAGGGTACCCCAGGAGAGTTCCAAATGTGTGTGGGTAGAATATATATCCCACACAGGGGTAAAAATGAAAAAAGTTGAAAAAAATTTTTTTTTGGACTTAGTTATTTTTCCGGCGTTTATCAGACTTTCAGATAGGGGAAATGTCAGTGAGCGTTCCGATTTCAGTTCCAGAGCGATTCCCCAATGAGTCCTTGATATTTAGTCATTTTCAGCCAATATTTTGGATTTTTGAAAATTTCACTTTTTTGTGAAAATATCCACTGAATGAGGGAATAATATGTGTGAGGGTACCCCAGGAGAGTTCCAAATGTGTGTGGGTAGAATATATATCCCACGGGGGTAAAATTGAAAAAAGTTGAAAAAAATGTTTTTTTGGACTTAGTCATTATTCCGGCATTTATCAGACTTTCAGATAAGGGAAATGTCAGTGAGCGTTCCGATTTCAGTTCCAAAGCGATTCGCCCAATGAGTCCTTGATATTTAGTCGTTTTCAGCCAATATTTTGGATTTTTGAAAATTTCACGTTTTTGTGAAAATATCCACTAAATGAGGGAATAATATGTGTGAGGGTACCCCAGGAGAGTTATAAATGTGTGTGGGTAGAATATATTTCCCACAGGGGTTAAATTGAAAAAAGTTGAAAAAAATTTTTTGGGGGACTTATTCATTTTTCCGGCATTTATCAGACTTTCAGATAGGGGAAATGTCAGTGAGCGTTACGATTTCAGTTCCAAAGCGATTCGCCCAATGAGTCCTTGATATTTAGTCGTTTTCAGCCAATTTTCTGGATTTTTGAAAATTTCACATTTTTGTGAAAATATCCACAAAATGAGGGAATAATATGTGTGAGGGTACCCCAGGAGAGTTCCAAATGTGTGAGGGTAGAATATATATCCCATGGGGTAAAAATGAAAAAATTTTAAAAAAGTTTTTTCTTGGACTTAGTCATTTTTCCGTCGTTTATCAGACTTAAAGATAGGGCAGATGTCAGTGAGCGTTCCGATTTCAGTTCCAGAGCGATTCGCCCAATGTGTCCTTGATATTTAGTCGTTTTCAGCCAATTTTCTGGATTTTTTAAAATTTTACTTTTTTGTGAAAATATCCACTAAATGAGGGAATAATATGTGTGAGAGTACCCCAGGAGAGTTCCAAATGTGTGTTGGTAGAATATATATTCCACGGGGGTAAAATTTAAAAAAGTTGAAAAAAATTTTTTTTTTGGAATTAGTAATTTTTCCGGCGTTTATCAGACTTTCAGATAGGGGAAATGTCAGTGAGCGTTCCGATTTCAGTTCCAGAGCGATTCGCCCAATGAGTCCTTGATATTTAGTCGTTTTCAGCCTATTTTCAGGATTTTTGAAAATTTCACTTTTTTGTGAACATATCCACTAAATGAGGGAATAATATGTGTGGAGAGTACCCCACGAGAGTTCCAAATGTGTGTTGGTAGAATATATATCCCACGGGGTAAAATTGAAAAAAGTTTAAAAAAAATTTTTCTTGGACTTAGTCATTTTTCCGGCGTTTATCAGACTTAAAGATAGGGCAGATGTCAGTGAGCGTTCCGATTTCAGTTCCAGAGCGATTCGCCAAATGTGTCCTTGATATTTAGTCGTTTTCAGCCAATTTTCTGGATTTTTTAAAATTTTACTTTTTTGTGAAAATATCCACTAAATGAGGGAATAAGATGTGTGAGAGTACCCCAGGAGAGTTCCAAATGTGTGTTGGTAGAATATATATTCCACGGGGGTAAAATTGAAAAAAGTTGAAAAAAATTTTTTGGGGGACTTAGTCATTTTTCCGGCGTTTATCAGACTTTTAGATAGGGGAAATGTCAGTGAGCATTCCGATTACAGTTCCAGAGCGAAATGCCCAATGAGTGCTTGATATTTACTCATTTTCAGCCAATATTTTGGATTTTTGAAAATTTCACTTTTTTGTGAAAATATCCACTAAATGAGGGAATAATATGTGTGAGGGTACCCCAGGAAAGTTCCAAATGTGTGTGGGTAGAATATATATCCCACGGGGGTAAAATTGAAAAAAGTTGAAAATATTTTTTTTTTGGGACTTAATCATTTTTCTGGCGTTTATCAGACTTTCAGATAGGGGAAATGTCAGTGAGCGTTCCGATTTCAGTTCCAGAGCAATTCACCCAATGAGTCCTTGATATTTAGTCGTTTTCAGCCAATTTTCTGGATTTTTGAAAATGTCACTTTTTTGTGAAAATATCCACTAAATGAAGGAATAATATGTGTGAGGGTACACCAAAAGAGTTCCAAATGTGTGTGTTTAGAATATATATCCCACGGGGTAAAATTGAAAAAAGTGTAAAAAATTTTTTTCTTGGACTTAGTCATTTTTCCGGCGTTTATCAGACTTTCAGATAGGGGAAATGTCAGTGAGCGTTCCGATTTCAGTTCCAGAGCGATTCGCCCAGTGAGTCCGTGATATTAAGTCGTTTTCAGCCAATTTTCTGGATTTTTGAAAATTTCACTTTTTTGCGAAAATATCCACTAAATGAGGGAATAATATGTGTGAGGGTACCCCAGGAGAGTTCCAAATGTGTGTGGGTAGAATATATATCCCAGAGGGGTAAAATTGAAAAAGGTTGAAAAAAAATTTTTTTTTTGACTTAATCATTTTTCCGGCGTTTATCAGACTTTTAGATAGTGGAAATGTCAGTGAGCATTCTGATTTCAGTTCCAGAGCGATTCGCCCAATGAGTCCTTGATATTTAGTCGTTTTCAGCCAATTTTCTGGATTTTTGAAAATTTCACTTTTTTGTGAAAATATCCACTAAATGAGGGAATAATATGTGTGAGGGTACCCCAGGAGAGTTCCAAATGTGTGTGGGTAGAATATATATCCCAGAGGGGTAAAATTGAAAAAAGTTTAAAAAAATTTTTTCTTGGACTTAGTCATTTTTCGGGCGTTTATCAGACTTTCAGATAGGGGAAATGTCAGTGAGCGTTCCGATTTCAGTTCCAGAGCGATTCGCCCAGTGAGTCCTTGATATTTAGTCGTTTTCAGCCAATTTTCTGGATTTTTGAAAATTTCACTTTTTTGTGAAAATATCCACTAAATGAGGGAATAATATGTGTGAGGGTACCCCAGGAGAGTTCCAAATGTGTGTGGGTAGAATATATATCCCAGAGGGGTAAAATTGAAAAAGGTTGAAAAAAAATTTTTTTTTTTACTTAATCATTTTTCCGGCGTTTATCAGACTTTTAGATAGTGGAAATGTCAGTGAGCATTCTGATTTCAGTTCCAGAGCGATTCGCCCAATGAGTCCTTGATATTTAGTCATTTTCAGCCAATTTTCTGGATTTTTGAAAATTTCATTTTTTTGTGAAAATATCCACTAAATGAGGGAATAATATGTGTGAGGGTACCCCAGGAGAGTTCCAAATGTGTTTGGGTAGAATATATATCCCACGGGGTAAAATTGAAAAAAGTTTAAAAAAAATTTTTCCTTGACTTAGTAATTTTTCTGGCGTTTATCAGACTTTCAGATAGGGGAAATGTCAGTGAGCGTTCCGATTTCAGTTCCAGAGCGATTCGCCCAATTAGTCCTTCATATTTAGTCGTTTTCAGCCAATTTGCTGGATTTTTGAAAATTTCACGTTTTTGTGAAAATATCCACTAAATGAGGGAATAATATGTGTGAGGGTACCCCAGGAAAGTTCCAAATGTGTGTGGGTAGAATATATATCCCACAGGGGTAAAATTGAAAAAGGTTGAAAAAAATTTAGTTTTGGACTTAGTCATTTTTCCGGCGTTCATCAGACTTTCAGATAGGGGAAATGTCAGTGAGCATTCTGATTTCAGTTCCAGAGCGATTTGCCCAATGAGTCCTTGATATTTAGTCATTTTCAGCCAATATTTTGGATTTTTGAAAATTTCACTTTTTTGTGAAAATATCCACTGAATGAGGGAATAATATGTGTGAGGGTACCCCAGGAGAGTTCCAAATGTGTGTGGGTAGAATATATATCCCACGGGGGTAAAATTGAAAAAAGTTGAAAAAAATGTTTTTTTGGACTTAGTCATTATTCCGGCATTTATCAGACTTTCAGATAAGGGAAATGTCAGTGAGCGTTCCGATTTCAGTTCCAAAGCGATTCGCCCAATGAGTCCTTGATATTTAGTCGTTTTCAGCCAATATTTTGGATTTTTGAAAATTTCACTTTTTTGTGAAAATATCCACTAAATGAAGGAATAATATGGGTGAGGGAACCCCAGGAAAGTTCCAAATGTGTGTGGGTAGAATTTATATCCCACAGGGGTAAAATTGAAAAAGGTTGAAAAAAATTTAGTTTTGGACTTAGTCATTTTTCCGGCGTTCATCAGACTTTCAGATAGGGGAAATGTCAGTGAGCATTCTGATTTCAGTTCCAGAGCGATTTGCCCAATGAGTCCTTGATATTTAGTCATTTTCAGCCAATATTTTGGATTTTTGAAAATTTCACTTTTTTGTGAAAATATCCACTGAATGAGGGAATAATATGTGTGAGGGTACCCCAGGAGAGTTCCAAATGTGTGTGGGTAGAATATATATCCCACGGGGTAAAATTGAAAAAAGTTTTAAGAAAAACTTTTTTTTTTGGACTGTCATTTTTCTGGCGTTTATCAGACTTTCAGATAGAAGAAATGTCAGTGAGCATTCCGATTTCAGTTCCAGAGCGATTCGCCCAATGAGTCCTTGATATTTAGTCGTTTTCAGCCATTTTTCTGGATTTTTGAAAAATACACTTTTTTGTGAAAATATCCACTAAATGAGGGAATAATATGTGTGAGGGTACCCCAGGAGAGTTCCAAATGTGTGTGGGTAGAATATATATCCCACACAGGGGTAAAAATGAAAAAAGTTGAAAAAAATTTTTTTTTGGACTTAGTTATTTTTCCGGCGTTTATCAGACTTTCAGATAGGGGAAATGTCAGTGAGCGTTCCGATTTCAGTTCCAGAGCGATTCCCCAATGAGTCCTTGATATTTAGTCATTTTCAGCCAATATTTTGGATTTTTGAAAATTTCACTTTTTTGTGAAAATATCCACTGAATGAGGGAATAATATGTGTGAGGGTACCCCAGGAGAGTTCCAAATGTGTGTGGGTAGAATATATATCCCACGGGGGTAAAATTGAAAAAAGTTGAAAAAAATGTTTTTTTGGACTTAGTCATTATTCCGGCATTTATCAGACTTTCAGATAAGGGAAATGTCAGTGAGCGTTCCGATTTCAGTTCCAAAGCGATTCGCCCAATGAGTCCTTGATATTTAGTCGTTTTCAGCCAATATTTTGGATTTTTGAAAATTTCACGTTTTTGTGAAAATATCCACTAAATGAGGGAATAATATGTGTGAGGGTACCC
This sequence comes from Phyllobates terribilis, assembly GCF_046119375.1. Lineage (NCBI taxonomy): Eukaryota > Metazoa > Chordata > Amphibia > Anura > Dendrobatidae > Phyllobates > Phyllobates terribilis. The sequence continues at coordinate 6,644,070 of NW_027362805.1, read as the reverse complement.
CAGGAGAGTTATAAATGTGTGTGGGTAGAATATATTTCCCACAGGGGTTAAATTGAAAAAAGTTGAAAAAAATTTTTTGGGGGACTTATTCATTTTTCCGGCATTTATCAGACTTTCAGATAGGGGAAATGTCAGTGAGCGTTACGATTTCAGTTCCAAAGCGATTCGCCCAATGAGTCCTTGATATTTAGTCGTTTTCAGCCAATTTTCTGGATTTTTGAAAATTTCACATTTTTGTGAAAATATCCACAAAATGAGGGAATAATATGTGTGAGGGTACCCCAGGAGAGTTCCAAATGTGTGAGGGTAGAATATATATCCCATGGGGTAAAAATGAAAAAATTTTAAAAAAGTTTTTTCTTGGACTTAGTCATTTTTCCGTCGTTTATCAGACTTAAAGATAGGGCAGATGTCAGTGAGCGTTCCGATTTCAGTTCCAGAGCGATTCGCCCAATGTGTCCTTGATATTTAGTCGTTTTCAGCCAATTTTCTGGATTTTTTAAAATTTTACTTTTTTGTGAAAATATCCACTAAATGAGGGAATAATATGTGTGAGAGTACCCCAGGAGAGTTCCAAATGTGTGTTGGTAGAATATATATTCCACGGGGGTAAAATTTAAAAAAGTTGAAAAAAATTTTTTTTTTGGAATTAGTAATTTTTCCGGCGTTTATCAGACTTTCAGATAGGGGAAATGTCAGTGAGCGTTCCGATTTCAGTTCCAGAGCGATTCGCCCAATGAGTCCTTGATATTTAGTCGTTTTCAGCCTATTTTCAGGATTTTTGAAAATTTCACTTTTTTGTGAACATATCCACTAAATGAGGGAATAATATGTGTGGAGAGTACCCCACGAGAGTTCCAAATGTGTGTTGGTAGAATATATATCCCACGGGGTAAAATTGAAAAAAGTTTAAAAAAAATTTTTCTTGGACTTAGTCATTTTTCCGGCGTTTATCAGACTTAAAGATAGGGCAGATGTCAGTGAGCGTTCCGATTTCAGTTCCAGAGCGATTCGCCAAATGTGTCCTTGATATTTAGTCGTTTTCAGCCAATTTTCTGGATTTTTTAAAATTTTACTTTTTTGTGAAAATATCCACTAAATGAGGGAATAAGATGTGTGAGAGTACCCCAGGAGAGTTCCAAATGTGTGTTGGTAGAATATATATCCCACAGGGGTAAAATTGAAAAAAGTTTAAAAAAAATTTTTTTGGGACTTATTCATTTTTCCGGCATTTATCAGACTTTCAGATAGGGGCAATGTCAGTGAGCCTTACAATTTCAGTTCCAAAGCGATTCGCCCAATGAGTCCTTGATATTTAGTCGTTTTCAGCCAATTTTCTGGATTTTTGAAAATTTCACGTTTTTGTGAAAATATCCACAAAATGAGGGAATAATATGTGTGAGGGTACCCCAGGAGAGTTCCAAATGTGTGAGGGTAGAATATATATCCCACGGGGTAAAATTGAAAAAAGTTTAAAAAAATTTTTTCTTGGACTTAGTCATTTTTCCGGCGTTTATCAGACTTTCAGATAGGGCAGATGTCAGTGAGCGTTCCGATTTCAGTTCCAGACCGATTCGCCCAATGAGTCCTTGATATTTAGTCGTTTTCAGCCAATTTTCTGGATTTTTGAAAATTTCATGTTTTTGTGAAAATATCCACTAAATGAGGGAATAATATGTGTTAGGATACCCCAGGAGAGTTCCAAATGTGTGAGGGTAGAATATATAGCCCACGGGGGTAAAATTGAAAAAAGTTGAAAAAATTTTTTTTTTGGACTTAGTCATTTTTCCAGCGTTTATCAGACTTTCAGATAGGGGAAATGTCAGTGAGCATTCCGATTTCCGTTCCAGAGTGATTCGCCCAATCAGTCCTTGATATTTAGTCGTTTTCAGCCAATTTTCTGGATTTTTGAAAATTTCACTTTATTGTGAAAATATCCACTAAGTGAGCGAATAATATGTGTGAGGGTACCCAAGGAGAGTTCCAAATGTGTGTGGGTTGAATATATATCCCACAGGGGTTAAATTGAAAAAAGTTGAAAAAATTTTTTTGGGGACTTAGTCATTTTTCCGGCGTTTATCAGACTTTCAGATAGGGGAAATGTGAGTGAGCATTCCGATTTCAGTTCCAGAGCGGTTTGTCCAATGAGTTCTTGATATTTAGTAGTTTTCAGCCAATTTTCTGGATTTTTGAAAATTTCACTTTTTTGCGAAAATATCCACTAAATGAGGGAATAATATATGTGAGGGTACCCCAGGAGAGTTCCAAATGTGTGTTGGTAGAATATATATCCCACGGGGGTAAAATTGAAAAAAGTTGAAAAAATTTTTTTTTTGGACTTAGTCATTTTTCCGGCGTTTATCAGACTTTCAGATAGGGGAAATGTCAGTGAGCATTCCGATTTCAGTTCCAGAGCGATTCACCCAATGAGTCCTTGATATTTTGTCGTTTTCAGCCAATTTTCTGGATTTTTGAAAATTTCACTTTTTTGTGAAAACATCCACTAAATGAGGGAATAATATGTGTGAGGGTACCCCAGGAGAGTTTCAAATGTGTGTGGGTAGAATATATATCCCACGGGGGTAAAATTGAAAAAAGTTGAAAAAATTTCATTTTTGGATTAGGTAATTTTTCCGGCGTTTATCAGACTTTCAGATAGGGGAAATGTCAGTGAGCATTCCGATTTCAGTTCCAGAGCGATTCGCCCAATGAGTCCTTGATATTTAGTCGTTTTCAGCAAATTTTCTGGATTTTTGAAAATTTCACTTTATTGTGAAAATATCCACTAAGTGAGGGAATAATATGTGTGAGGGTACCCCAGGAGAGTTCCAATTGTGTGTGGGTAGAATATATATCCCAGAGGGGTTAAATTGAAAAAAGTTGAAAAAATTTTTTTTGGGGACTTATTCATTTTTCCGGCATTTATCAGACTTTCAGATAGGGGAAATGTCAGTGAGCATTACGATTTCAGTTCCAGAGCGATTCGCCTAATGAGTCCTTGATATTTAGTCGTTTTCAGCCAATTTTCTGGATTTTTGAAAATTTCACTTTTTTTGTGAAAATATCCACTGAATGAGAGAATAATATGTGTGAGGGTACCCAAGGAAAGTTCCAAATGTGTGTGGGTAGAATATATATCCCACGGGGGTAAAATTGAAAAAAGATGAAAAAAAATTTTTTTTGGACTTACTAATTTTTCCGGCGTTCATCAGACTTTCAGATAGGGGAAATGTCAGTGAGCATTCCGATATCAGTTCCAGAGCGATTCGCCCAATGAGTCCTTGATATTTAGTCGTTTTCAGCCAATTTTCTGGATTTTTGAAAATTTCACTTTTTTGTGAAAATATCCACTAAATGAGGGAATAGTATGTGTGAAGGTACCCCAGGAGAGTTCCAAATGTGTGTGGGTAGAATATATATCCCATGGGGATAAAATTCCAAAAAGTTGAAAAAAAAATTTTTTTGGGATTAGGTAATTTTTCCGGCGTTTATCAGACTTTCAGATAGGGGAAATGTCAGTGAGCGTTCCGATTTCAGTTCCAGAGCGATTCGCCCAATGAGTCCTTGATATTTAGTCGTTCTCAGCCAATTTTCTGGATTTTTAAAAATTTCACTTTTTTGTGAAAATATCTACTAAATGAGGGAATAATATGTGTGAGGGTACCCAAGGAGAGTTCCAAATGTGTGTGGGTAGAATATATATCCCACGGGGATAAAATTGAAAAAAGTTGAAAAAAATTTTTTTTTGGACTTAGTAATTTTTCCGGCGTTTATCAGACTTTCAGATAGGGGAAATGTCAGTGAGCATTCCGATATCAGTTCCAGAGCGATTCGCCCAATGAGTCCTTTATATTTAGTCGTTTTCAGCCAATTTTCTGGATTTTTGAAAATTTCACTTTTTTGTGAAAATATCCACTAAATGAGGGAATAATATGTGTGAGGGTACCCCAGGAGAGTTCCAAATGTGTGTGGGTAGAATATATATCCCACAGGGGTAAAATTGAAAAAAGTTGAAAAAAATTTTTTTTGGGACTTAGTCATTTTTCCGGCGTTTATCAGACTTTCAGATAGCGGAAATGTCAGTGAGCGTTCCGATTTCAGTTCCAGAGCGATTCGCCCAATGAGTCCTTGATATTTAGTCGTTTTCAGCCAATTTTCTGCATTTTTGAAAATTTTACTTTTTTGTGAAAATATCCACTAAATGAGAGAATAATATGTGTGAGGGTACCCAAGGAGAGTTCCAAATGTGTGTGGGTAGAATATATATCCCACGGGGGTAAAATTGAAAAAAGTTGAAAAAAATTTTTTGGTGGAATCAGTCATTTTTCCGTCGTTTATCAGACTTTCAGATAGGGGAATTGTCAGTGAGCTTTCCGATTTCAGTTCCAGAGCGATTCGCCCAATGAGTCCTTGATATTTAGTCGTTTTCATCCAATTTTCTAGATTTTTGAAAATTTCACTTTTTTGTGAAAATATCCACTAAATGAGGGAATAATATGTGTGAGGGTACCCCAGGAGAGTTCCAAATGTGTGTTGGTAGAATATATATCCCACGGGGATAAAATTGAAAAAAGTTGAAAAAAAATTTTTTTTGGACTTAGTCATTTTTCCGGCGTTTATCAGACTTTCAGATAGGGGAAATGTCAGTGAGCATTCTGATATCAGTTCCAGAGTGATTCGCCCAATGAGTCCTTTATATTTAGTCGTTTTCAGCCAATTTTCAGGATTTTTGAAAATTTCACTTTTTTGTGAAAATATCCACTAAATGAGGGAATAATATGTGTGAAGGTACCCCAGGAGAGTTCCAAATGTGTGTGGGTAGAATATATATCCCATGGGGATAAAATTCCAAAAAGTTGAAAAAAAAATTTTTTTTGGATTAGGTAATTTTTCCGGCGTTTATCAGACTTTCAGATAGGGGAAATGTCAGTGAGCGTTCCGATTTCAGTTCCAGAGCGATTCGCCCAATGAGTCCTTGATATTTAGTCGTTCTCAGCCAATTTTCTGGATTTTTAAAAATTTCACTTTTTTGTGAAAATATGTACTAAATGAGGGAATAATATGTGTGAGGGTACCCAAGGAGAGTTCCAAATGTGTGTGGGTAGAATATATATCCCACGGGGGTAAAATTGAAAAAAGTTGAAAAAAAATTTGGGGGGGACTTAGTCATTTTTCCGGCATTTATCAGACTTTCAGATAGGGGAATTGTCAGTGAGCTTTCCGATTTCAGTTCCAGAGCGATTCGCCCAATGAGTCCTTGATATTTAGTCGTTTTCAGCCAATTTTCTGGATTTTTGAAAATTTCACTTTTTTGTGAAAATATCCACTAAATGAGGGAATAATATGTGTGAGGGTACCCCAGGAGAGTTCCAAATGTGTGTGGGTAGAATATATATCCCACGGGGATAAAATTGAAAAAAGTTGAAAAAAATTTTTTTTTGGACTTAGTAATTTTTCCGGCGTTTATCAGATTTTCAGATAGGGGAAATGTCAGTGAGCATTCCGATATCAGTTCCAGAGCGATTCGCCCAATGAGTCCTTGATATTTAGTCGTTTTCAGCCAATTTTCAGGATTTTTGAAAATTTTACTTTTTTGTGAAAATATCCACTAAATGAGGGAATAATATGTGTGAGGGTACCCCAGGAGAGTTCCAAATGTGTGTGGGTAGAATATATATCCCACAGGGGTAAAATTGAAAAAAGTTGAAAAAATTTTTTTTTGGACTTAGTCATTTTTCCCGCGTTTATCAGACTTTCAGATAGGGGAAATGTCAGTGAGCATTCCGATGTCAGTTCCAGAGCGATTCGCCCAATGAGTCCTTTATATTTAGTCGTTTTCAGCCAATTTTCTGGATTTTTGAAAATTTTACTTTTTTGTGAAAATATCAACTAAATGAGGGAATAATATGTGTGAGGGTACCCCAGGAGAGTTCCAAATGTGTGTGGGTAGAATATATATCCCACAGGGGTAAAATTGAAAAAAGTTGAAAAAAATTTTTTTTGGGACTTAGTCATTTTTCCGGCGTTTATCAGACTTTCAGATAGCGGAAATGTCAGTGAGCGTTCCGATTTCAGTTCCAGAGCGATTCGCCCAATGAGTCCTTGATATTTAGTCGTTTTCAGCCAATTTTCTGCATTTTTGAAAATTTTACTTTTTTGTGAAAATATCCACTAAATGAGAGAATAATATATGTGAGGGTACCCAAGGAGAGTTCCAAATGTGTGTGGGTAGAATATATATCCCACGGGGGTAAAATTGAAAAAAGTTGAAAAAAAATTTTTGGGGGACTTAGTCATTTTTCCGTCGTTTATCAGACTTTCAGATAGGGGAATTGTCAGTGAGCTTTCCGATTTCAGTTCCAGAGCGATTCGCCCAATGAGTCCTTTATATTTAGTCGTTTTCAGCCAATTTTCAGGATTTTTGAAAATTTCACTTTTTTGTGAAAATATCCACTAAATGAGGGAATAATATGTGTGAGGGTTCCCCAGGAGAGTTCCAAATGTGTGTGGGTAGAATATATATCCCACGGGGATAAAATTGAAAAAAGTTGAAAAAAAATTTTTTTTGGACTTAGTCATTTTTCCGGCGTTTATCAGACTTTCAGATAGGGGAAATGTCAGTGAGCATTCTGATATCAGTTCCAGAGTGATTCGCCCAATGAGTCCTTTATATTTAGTCGTTTTCAGCCAATTTTCAGGATTTTTGAAAATTTCACTTTTTTGTGAAAATATCCACTAAATGAGGGAATAATATGTGTGAGGGTTCCCCAGGAGAGTTCCAAATGTGTGTGGGTAGAATATATATCCCACGGGGATAAAATTGAAAAAAGTTGAAAAAAAATTTTTTTTGGACTTAGTCATTTTTCCGGCGTTTATCAGACTTTCAGATAGGGGAAATGTCAGTGAGCATTCTGATATCAGTTCCAGAGTGATTCGCCCAATGAGTCCTTTATATTTAGTCGTTTTCAGCCAATTTTCAGGATTTTTGAAAATTTCACTTTTTTGTGAAAATATCCACTAAATGAGGGAATAATATGTGTGAGGGTACCCAAGGAGAGTTCCAAATGTGTGTGGGTAGAATATATATCCCACGGGGGTAAAATTGAAAAAAGTTGAAAAAAATTTTTTGGGGGACTTAGTCATTTTTCCGTCGTTTATCAGACTTTCAGATAGGGGAATTGTCAGTGAGTTTTCCGATTTCAGTTCCAGAGCGATTCGCCCAATGAGTCCTTGATATTTAGTCGTTTTCAGCCAATTTTCTGGATTTTTGAAAATTTCACTTTTTTGTGAAAATATCCACTAAATGAGGGAATAATATGTGTGAGGGTACCCTAGGAGAGTTCCAAATGTGTGTTGGTAGAATATATATCCCACGGGGATAAAATTGAAAAAAGTTGAAAAAAAATTTTTTTTGGACTTAGTCATTTTTCCGGCGTTTATCAGACTTTCAGATAGGGGAAATGTCAGTGAGCATTCTGATATCAGTTCCAGAGTGATTCGCCCAATGAGTCCTTTATATTTAGTCGTTTTCAGCCAATTTTCAGGATTTTTGAAAATTTCACTTTTTTGTGAAAATATCCACTAAATGAGGGAATAATATGTGTGAGGGTACCCCAGGAGAGTTCCAAATGTGTGTGGGTAGAATATATATCCCACAGGGGTAAAATTGAAAAAAGTTGAAAAAATTTTTTTTTGGGACTTAGTCATTTTTCCAGCGTTTATCAGACTTTCAGATAGCGGAAATGTCAGTGAGCGTTCCGATTTCAGTTCCAGAGCGATTCGCCCAATGAGTCCTTGATATTTAGTCGTTTTCAGCCAATTTTCTGCATTTTTGAAAATTTTACTTTTTTGTGAAAATATCCACTAAATGAGAGAATAATATGTGTGAGGGTACCCAAGGAGAGTTCCAAATGTGTGTGGGTAGAATATATATCCCACGGGGGTAAAATTGAAAAAAGTTGAAAAAAATTTTTTGGGGGACTTAGTCATTTTTCCGTCGTTTATCAGACTTTCAGATAGGGGAATTGTCAGTGAGCTTTCCGATTTCAGTTCCAGAGCGATTCGCCCAATGAGTCCTTGATATTTAGTCGTTTTCATCCAATTTTCTGGATTTTTGAAAATTTCACTTTTTTGTGAAAATATCCACTAAATGAGGGAATAATATGTGTGAGGGTACCCCAGGAGAGTTCCAAATGTGTGTTGGTAGAATATATATCCCACGGGGATAAAATTGAAAAAAGTTGAAAAAAAATTTTTTTTGGACTTAGTCATTTTTCCGGCGTTTATCAGACTTTCAGATAGGGGAAATGTCAGTGAGCATTCCGATGTCAGTTCCAGAGCGATTCGCCCAATGAGTCCTTTATATTTAGTCGTTTTCAGCCAATTTTCTGGATTTTTGAAAATTTTACTTTTTTGTGAAAATATCAACTAAATGAGGGAATAATATGTGTGAGGGTACCCCAGGAGAGTTCCAAATGTGTGTGGGTAGAATATATATCCCACGGGGGTAAAATTGAAAAAAGTTGAAAAAAATTTTTTGGGGGACTTAGTCATTTTTCCGTCGTTAATCAGACTTTCAGATAGGGGAATTGTCAGTGAGCTTTCCGATTTCAGTTCCAGAGCGATTCGCCCAATGAGACCTTGATATTTAGTCGTTTTCAGCCAATTTTCTGGATTTTTGAAAATTTCACTTTTTTGTGAAAATATCCACTAAATGATTGAATACTATGTGTGAGGGTACCCCAGGAGAGTTCCAAATGTGTGTTGGTAGAATATATATCCCACGGGGATAAAATTGAAAAAAGTTGAAAAAAAATTTTTTTTGGACTTAGTCATTTTTCCGGCGTTTATCAGACTTTCAGATAGGGGAAATGTCAGTGAGCATTCTGATATCAGTTCCAGAGTGATTCGCCCAATGAGTCCTTTATATTTAGTCGTTTTCAGCCAATTTTCAGGATTTTTGAAAATTTCTCTTTTTTGTGAAAATATCCACTAAATGAGGGAATAATATGTGTGAGGGTTCCCCAGGAGAGTTCCAAATGTGTGTGGGTAGAATATATATCCCACGGGGATAAAATTGAAAAAAGTTGAAAAAATTTTTTTTTGGGACTTAGTCATTTTTCCAGCGTTTATCAGACTTTCAGATAGCGGAAATGTCAGTGAGCGTTCCGATTTCAGTTCCAGAGCGATTCGCCCAATGAGTCCTTGATATTTAGTCGTTTTCAGCCAATTTTCTGCATTTTTGAAAATTTTACTTTTTTGTGAAAATATCCACTAAATGAGAGAATAATATGTGTGAGGGTAACCAAGGAGAGTTCCGAATGTGTGTGGGTAGAATATATATCCCACGGGGGTAAAATTGAAAAAAGTTGAAAAAAATTTTTTGGGGGACTTAGTCATTTTTCCGTCGTTTATCAGACTTTCAGATAGGGGAATTGTCAGTGAGTTTTCCGATTTCAGTTCCAGAGTGATTCGCCCAATGAGTCCTTGATATTTAGTCGTTTTCAGCCAAGTTTCTGGATTTTTGAAAATTTCACTTTTTTGTGAAAATATCCACTAAATGAGGGAATAATATGTGTGAGGGTACCCAAGGAGAGTTCCAAATGTGTGTGGGTAGAATATATATGCCACGGAAATAAGATTGAAAAAAGTTGAAAAAATTTTTTTTTTTGGATTAGGTAATTTTTCCGTCGTTTATCAGACTTTCAGATAGCGGAAATGTCAGTGAGCGTTCCGATTTCAGTTCCAGAGCGTTTTGCCTAATGAGTCCTTGATATTTAGTCGTTTTCAGCCAATTTTCTGGATTTTTGAAAATTTCACTTTTTTTGTGAAAATATCCACTAAATGAGAGAATAATATGTGTGAGGGTACCCAAGGAGAGTTCCAAATGTGTGTGGGTAGAATATATATCCCACGGGGTTAAAATTGAAAAAAGTTGAAAAAAAATTTTTTTTGGACTTAGTCATTTTTCCGGCGTTTATCAGACTTTCAGATAGCGGAAATGTCAGTGAGCGTTCCGATTTCAGTTCCAGAGCGATTCACCTAATGAGTCCTTGATATTTAGTAGTTTTCAGCCAATTTTCTGGATTTTTGAACATTTCAGTTTTTTGTGAAAATATCCACTAAATGAGGGAATAATATGTGTGAGGGTACCCCAAAAGAGTTCCAAATGTGAGTGGGTAGAATATATATCCCACGGGGATAAAATTCCAAAAAGTTGAAAAAAAAATTTTTTTTGGACTTAGTAATTTTTCCGGCGTTTATCAGACTTTCAGATAGGGGAAATGTCAGTGAGCATTCTGATTTCAGTTCCAGAGCGATTCGCCCAATGAGTCCTTGATATTTAGTCGTTTTCAGCCAATTTTCTGGATTTTTAAAAATTTCACTTTTTTGTGATAATATCCACTAAATGAGGGAATAATATGTGTGAGGGTACCCCAGGAGAGTTCCAAATGTGTGTGGGTAGAATATATATCCCACGGAAATAAGATTGAAAAAAGTTGAAAAAATTTTTTTTTTTGGATTAGGTAATTTTTCCGGCGTTCATCAGACTTTCAGATAGGGGAAATGTCAGTGAGCATTCCGATATCAGTTCCAGAGCAATTCGCCCAATGGGTCCTTGATATTTAGTCGTTTTCAGACAATTTTCTGGATTTTTGAAAATTTTACTTTTTTGTGAAAATATCCACAAAATGAGAGAATAATATGTGTGAGGGTACCCAAGGAGAGTTCCAAATGTGTGTGGGTAGAATATATATCCCACGGGGGTAAAATTGAAAAAAGTTGAAAAAAAATTTTTGGGGGACTTAGTCATTTTTCCGGCGTTTATCAGACTTTCAGATAGGGGAAATGTCAGTGAGCATTCTGATTTCAGTTCCAGAGCGATTCGCCCAATGAGTCCTTGATATTTAGTCGTTTTCAGCCAATTTTCTGGATTTTTAAAAATTTCACTTTTTTGTGATAATATCCACTAAATGAGGGAATAATATGTGTGAGGGTACCCCAGGAGAGTTCCAAATGTGTGTGGGTAGAATATATATCCCACGGAAATAAGATTGAAAAAAGTTGAAAAAAATTTTTTTTTTGGATTAGGTAATTTTTCCGTCGTTTATCAGACTTTCGGTTAGCGGAAATGTCAGTGAGCGTTCCGATTTCAGTTCCAGAGCGATTTGCCTAATGAGTCCTTGATATTTAGTCGTTTTCAGCCAATTTTCTGGATTTTTGAAAATTTCACTTTTTTGTGAAAATATCCACTAAATGAGAGAATAATATGTGTGAGGGTACCCCAAAAGAGTTCCAAATGTGTGTGGGTAGAATATATATCTCACGGGGATAAAATTCCAAAAAGTTGAAAAAAAAATTTTTTTGGACTTACTAATTTTTCCGGCGTTCATCAGACTTTCAGATAGGGGAAATGTCAGTGAGCATTCCGATATCAGTTCCAGAGCGATTCGCCCAATGAGTCCTTGATATTTAGTCGTTTTCAGTCAATTTTCTGGATTTTTGAAAATTTCACTTTTTTGTGAAAATATCCACTAAATGAGGGAATAATATGTGTGAGGGTACCCAAGGAGAGTTCCAAATGTGTGTGGGTAGAATATATATCCCACGGGGTTAAAATTGAAAAAAGTTGAAAAAAAATTTTTTGGGGACTTAGTCATTTTTCCGTCGTTTCTCAGACTTTCAGATAGGGGAATTGTCAGTGAGCGTTCCGATTTCAGTTCCAGAGCGATTCGCCCAACGAGTCCTTGATATTTAGTCGTTTTCAGCCAATTTTCTGGATTTTTGAAAATTTCACTTTTTTGTGAAAATATCCACTAAATGAGGGAATAATATGTGTGAGGGAACCCCAGGAGAGTTCCAAATGTGTGTGGGTAGAATATATATCCCACGGAAATAAGATTGAAAAAAGTTGAAAAAATTTTTTTTTTTGGATTAGGTAATTTTTCCGGCGTTTATCAGACTTTCAGATAGGGGAAATGTCAGTGAGCGTTCCGATTTCAGTTCCAGAGCGATTCGCCTAATGAGTCCTTGATATTTAGTCGTTTTCAGCCAATTTTCTGGATTTTTGAAAATTTCACTTTTTTTGTGAAAATATCCACTAAATGAGAGAATAATATGTGTGAGGGTACCCAAGGAGAGTTCCAAATGTGTGTGGGTAGAATATATATCCCACGGGGTTAAAATTGAAAAAAGTTGAAAAAAAATTTTTTTTGGACTTAGTCATTTTTCCGTCGTTTCTCAGACTTTCAGATAGGGGAAATGTCAGTGAGCGTTCCGATTTCAGTTCCAGAGCGATTCGCCTAATGAGTCCTTGATATTTAGTCGTTTTCAGCCAATTTTCTGGATTTTTGAAAATTTCACTTTTTTTGTGAAAATATCCACTAAATGAGAGAATAATATGTGTGAGGGTACCCAAGGAGAGTTCCAAATGTGTGTGGGTAGAATATATATCCCACGGGGTTAAAATTGAAAAAAGTTGAAAAAAATTTTTTTTTGGCCTTAGTCATTTTTCCAGCGTTTATCAGACTTTCAGATAGGGGAAATGTCAGTGAGCGTTCCGCTTTCAGTTCCAGAGCGATTCGCCCCATGAGTCCTTGATATTTAGTCATTTTCAGCCAATTTTCTGGATTTTTGAAAATTTCACTTTTTTGTGAAAATATCCACTAAATGAGGGAATAATATGTGTGAGGGTACCCCAGGAGAGTTCCAAATGTGTGTGGGTAGAATATATATCCCACGGGGATAAAATTGAAAAAAGTTGAAAAAATTTTTTTTTTGGACTTAGTAATTTTTCCGGCGTTTATCAGACTTTCAGATAGGGGAAATGTCACTGACCGTTCCGATTTCAGTTCCAGAGCGATTCGCTCAATGAGTCCTTGATATTTAGTCGTTTTCAGCCAACTTTCTGGATTTTTAAAAATTTCACTTTTTTGTGAAAATATCCACTAAATGAGGGCATAATATGTGTGAGGGTACCCCAGGAGAGTTCCAAATGTGTGTGGGTAGAATATATATCCCACGGGGATAAAATTGAAAAAAGTTGATAAAAATTTTTTTTGGACTTAGTAATTTTTCCGGCGTTCATCAGACTTTCAGATAGGGGAAATGTCAGTGAGCATTCCGATTTCAGTTCCAGAGCGATTCGGCCAATGAGTCCTTGATATTTAGTCGTTTTCAAGCAATTTTCTAGATTTTTGAAAATTTCACTTTTTTGTGAAAATATCCACTAAATGAGAGAATAATATGTGTGAGGGTACCGCAGGAGAGTTCCAAATGTGTGTGGGTAGAATATATATCCCACGGGGGTAAAATTGAAAAAAGTTGAAAAGAAAATTTTTTTGAACTTAGTCATTTTTCCTTCGTTTATCAGACTTTCACATAGGGGAAATGTCAGTGAGCGTTCCGATTTCAGTTCCAGAGCGATTCGCCCAATGAGACCTTGAAATTTAGTCGTTTTCAGCCAATTTTCTGGATTTTTGAAAATTTCACTTTTTTGTGAAAATATCCACTAAATGAGGGAATAATATGTGTGAGGGTACCCCAGGAGAGTTCCAAATGTGTGTGGGTAGAATATATATCCCACGGGGATAAAATTTAAAAAAGTTGAAAAAAATTTTTTTTTTGACTTAGTCATTTTTCCGGCGTTTATCAGACTTTCAGATAGGGGAAATGTCAGTGAGCGTTCCGCTTTCAGTTCCAGAGCGATTCGCCCCATGAGTTCTTGATATTTAGTCATTTTCAGCCAATTTTCTGGATTTTTGAAAATTTCACTTTTTTGTGAAAATATCCACTAAATGAGGGAATAATATGTGTGAGGGTACCCCAGGAGAGTTCCAAATGTTTGTGGGTAGAATATATATCCCACGGGGTAAAATTGAAAAAAGTTTTAAAATTTTTTTTCTTGGACTTAGTCATTTTTTCGGCGTTTATCAGACTTTCAGATAGGGGAAATGTCAGTGAGTGTTCCGATTTCAGTTGCAGAGCGATTCGCCCAATGAGTCCTTGATATTTAGTTGTTTTCAGCCAATTTTCTGGATTTTTGAAAATTTCACTTTTTTGTGAAAATATCCACTAAATGAGGGAATAATATGTGTGAGGGTACCCCAGGAGAGTTCCAAATGTGTGTGGGTAGAATATATATCCCACGGGGGTAAAATTGAAAAAAGTTTAAAAATTTTTTTTTTTGGACTTAGTCATTTTTCCTGCGTTTATCAGACTTTCACATAGGGGAAATGTCAGTGAGCGTTCCGATTTCAGTTCCAGAGCGATTCGACCAATGAGTCCTTGATATTTAGTCGTTTTCAGCCAATTTTCTGGATTTTTGAAAATTTCACTTTTTTTTGAAAATATCCACTAAATGAGAGAATAATATGTGTGAGGGTACCCCAGTAGAGTTCCAAATGTGTGTGGGTAGAATATATATCCCACAGGGGTAAAATTGAAAAAAGTTGAAAAAAAATTTTTTTTGGCCTTAGTCATTTTTCCGGCGTTTATCAGACTTTCAGATAGGGGAAATGTCAGTGAGCATTCCGCTTTCAGTTCCCGAGCGATTCGCCCCATGAGTCCTTGATATTTAGTCATTTTCAGCCAATTTTCTGGATTTTTGAAAATTTCACTTTTTTGTGAAAATATCCACTAAATGAGGGAATAATATGTGTGAGGGTACCCCAGGAGAGTTCCAAATGTTTGTGGGTAGAATATATATCCCACGGGGTAAAATTGAAAAAAGTTTTAAAATTTTTTTTCTTGGACTTAGTCATTTTTTCGGCGTTTATCAGACTTTCAGATAGGGGAAATGTCAGTGAGCGTTCCGATTTCAGTTCCAGAGCGATTCGCCCAATGAGTCCTTGATATTTAGTTGTTTTCAGCCAATTTTCTGGATTTTTGAAAATTTCACTTTTTTGTGAAAATATCCACTAAATGAGGGAATAATATGTGTGAGGGTACCCCAGGAGAGTTCCAAATGTGTGTGGGTAGAATATATATCCCACGGGGGTAAAATTGAAAAAAGTTTAAAAAATTTTTTTTTTGGACTTAGTCATTTTTCCGGCGTTTATCAGACTTTCAGATAGGGGAGATGTGAGTGAGCGTTCCGATTTCAGTTCCAGAGCGATTTGCCCAATGAGTCCTTGATATTTAGTCATTTTCTGCCAATTTTCTGGATTTTTAAAAATTTCACTTTTTTGTGAAAATATCCACTAAATGAGGGAATAATATGTGTGAGGGTACCCCAGGAGAGTTCCAAATGTGTGTGGGTAGAATATATATCCCACGGGGTAAAATTGAAAAAAGTTTTAAAATTTTTTTTCTTGGACTTAGTCATTTTTTCGGCGTTTATCAGACTTTCAGATAGGGGAAATGTCAGTGAGCGTTCCGCTTTCAGTTCCAGAGCGATTCGCCCCATGAGTCCTTGATATTTAGTCATTTTCAGCCAATTTTCTGGATTTTTGAAAATTTCACTTTTTTGTGAAAATATCCACTAAATGAGGGAATAATATGTGTGAGGGTACCCCAGGAGAGTTCCAAATGTGTGTGGGTAGAATATATATCCCACGGGGATAAAATTGAAAAAAGTTGAAAAAAATTTTTTTTTGGACTTAGTAATTTTTCCGGCGTTTATCAGAGTTTCAGATAGGGGAAATGTCAGTGAGCATTCCGATTTCAGTTCCAGAGCGATTCGGCCAATGAGTCCTTGATATTTAGTCGTTTTCAAGCAATTTTCTGGATTTTTGAAAATTTCACTTTTTTGTGAAAATATCCACTAAATGAGAGAATAATATGTGTGAGGGTACCGCAGGAGAGTTCCAAATGTGTGTGGGTAGAATATATATCCCACGGGGGTAAAATTGAAAAAAGTTGAAAAGAAAATTTTTTTGAACTTAGTCATTTTTCCTTCGTTTATCAGACTTTCACATAGGGGAAATGTCAGTGAGCGTTCCGATTTCAGTTCCAGAGCGATTCGCCCAATGAGACCTTGAAATTTAGTCGTTTTCAGCCAATTTTCTGGATTTTTGAAAATTTCACTTTTTTGTGAAAATATCCACTAAATGAGGGAATAATATGTGTGAGGGTACCCCAGGAGAGTTCCAAATGTGTGTGGGTAGAATATATATCCCACGGGGATAAAATTTAAAAAAGTTGAAAAAAATTTTTTTTTTGACTTAGTCATTTTTCCTGCGTTTATCAGACTTTCAGATAGGGGAAATGTCAGTGAGCGTTCCGATTTCAGTTCCAGAGCGATTCGACCAATGAGTCCTTGATATTTAGTCGCTTTCAGCCAATTTTCTGGATTTTTGAAAATTTCACTTTTTTTGTGAAAATATCCACTAAATGAGAGAATAATATGTGTGAGGGTACCCCAGTAGAGTTCCAAATGTGTGTGGGTAGAATATATATCCCACAGGGGTAAAATTGAAAAAAGTTGAAAAAAAATTTTTTTTGGCCTTAGTCATTTTTCCGGCGTTTATCAGACTTTCAGATAGGGGAAATGTCAGTGAGCATTCCGCTTTCAGTTCCCGAGCGATTCGCCCCATGAGTCCTTGATATTTAGTCATTTTCAGCCAATTTTCTGGATTTTTGAAAATTTCACTTTTTTGTGAAAATATCCACTAAATGAGGGAATAATATGTGTGAGGGTACCCCAGGAGAGTTCCAAATGTTTGTGGGTAGAATATATATCCCACGGGGTAAAATTGAAAAAAGTTTTAAAATTTTTTTTCTTGGACTTAGTCATTTTTTCGGCGTTTATCAGACTTTCAGATAGGGGAAATGTCAGTGAGCGTTCCGATTTCAGTTCCAGAGCGATTCGCCCAATGAGTCCTTGATATTTAGTTGTTTTCAGCCAATTTTCTGGATTTTTGAAAATTTCACTTTTTTGTGAAAATATCCACTAAATGAGGGAATAATATGTGTGAGGGTACCCCAGGAGAGTTCCAAATGTGTGTGGGTAGAATATATATCCCACGGGGGTAAAATTGAAAAAAGTTTAAAAAATTTTTTTTTTGGACTTAGTCATTTTTCCGGCGTTTATCAGACTTTCAGATAGGGGAGATGTGAGTGAGCGTTCCAATTTCAGTTCCAGAGCGATTTGCCCAATGAGTCCTTGATATTTAGTCATTTTCTGCCAATTTTCTGGATTTTTAAAAATTTCACTTTTTTGTGAAAATATCCACTAAATGAGGGAATAATATGTGTGAGGGTACCCCAGGAGAGTTTCAAATGTGTGTGGGTAGAATATATATCCCACAGGGGTAAAATTGAAAAAAGTTGAAAAAAATTTTTTTTTGGCCTTAGTCATTTTTCCGGCGTTTATCAGACTTTCAGATAGGGGAAATGTCAGTGAGCATTCCGATTTCAGTTCCAGAGCGATTCGGCCAATGAGTCCTTAATATTTAGTCATTTTCAGTCAATTTTCTGGATTTTTGAAAATTTCACTTTTTTTGTGAAAATATCCACTAAATGAGGGAATAATATGTGTGAGGGTACCCCAGGAGAGTTCCAAATGTGTGTGGGTAGAATATATATCCCACGGGGATAAAATTTAAAAAAGTTGAAAAAATTTTTTTTTTTGACTTAGTCATTTTTCCTGCGTTTATCAGACTTTCACATAGGGGAAATGTCAGTGAGCGTTCCGATTTCAGTTCCAGAGCGATTCGACCAATGAGTCCTTGATATTTAGTGGTTTTCAGCCAATTTTCTGGATTTTTGAAAATTTCACTTTTTTGTGAAAATATCCACTAAATGAGGGAATAATATGTGTGAGGGTACCCCAGGAGAGGTCCAAATGTGTGTGGGTAGAATATGTATATCACGGGGTAAAATTGAAAGAAGTTTTAAAAAAAATTTTCTTGGACTTAGTCATTTTTCCCGCGTTTATCAGACTTTCAGATAGGGGAAATGTCAGTGAGCGTTCGGATTTCAGTTCCAGAGCGATTCGCCCAATGAGTCCTTGATATTTAGTCGTTTTCAGCCAATTTTCTGGATTTTTGAAAATTTCACTTTTTTGTGAAAATATCCACTAAATGAGGGCATAATATGTGTGAGGGTACCCCAGGAGAGTTCCAAATGTTTGTGGGTAGAATATATATCCCACGGGGATAAAATTTAAAAAAGTTGAAAAAAATATTTTTTTTGACTTAGTCATTTTTCCTGCGTTTATCAGACTTTCACATAGGGGAAATGTCAGAGAGCGTTCCGATTTCAGTTCCAGAGCGATTCGACCAATGAGTCCTTGATATTTAGTCGTTTTCAGCCAATTTTCTGGATTTTTCAAAATTTCACTTTTTTGTGAAAATATCCACTAAATGAGGGAATAATATGTGTGAGGGTACCCCAGGAGAGGTCCAAATGTGTTTGGGTAGAATATGTATCCCACGGGGTAAAATTGAAAGAAGTTTTAAAAAAAATTTTCTTGGACTTAGTCATTTTTCCTGCGTTTATCAGACTTTCAGATAGGGGAAATGTCAGTGAGCGTTCCGATTTCAGTTCCAGAGCGATTCGCCCAATGAGTCCTTGATATTTAGTCGTTTTCAGCCAATTTTCTGGATTTTTGAAAATTTCACTTTTTTGTGAAAATATCCACTAAATGAGGGCATAATATGTGTGAGGGTACCCCAGGAGAGTTCCAAATGTTTGTGGGTAGAATATATATCCCACGGGGATAAAATTTAAAAAAGTTGAAAAAAATATTTTTTTTGACTTAGTCATTTTTCCTGCGTTTATCAGACTTTCACATAGGGGAAATGTCAGAGAGCGTTCCGATTTCAGTTCCAGAGCGATTCGACCAATGAGTCCTTGATATTTAGTCGTTTTCAGCCAATTTTCTGGATTTTTGAAAATTTCACTTTTTTGTGAAAATATCCACTAAATGAGGGAATAATATGTGTGAGGGTACCCCAGGAGAGTTCCAAATGTGTGTGGGTAGAATATATATCCCACGGGGTAAAATTGAAAAAAGTTTTAAAAAAAATTTTCTTGGACTTAGTCATTTCTTCGGCGTTTATCAGACTTTCAGATAGGGGAAATGTCAGTGAGAGTTCCGATTTCAGTTCCAGAGCGATTCGCCCAATGAGTCCTTGATATTTAGTCGTTTTCAGCCAATTTTCTGGATTTTTGAAAATTTCACTTTTTTGTGAAAATATCCACTAAATGAGGGAATAATATGTGTGAGGGTACCCCAGGAGAGGTCCAAATGTGTGTGGGTAGAATTTGTATATCACGGGGTAAAATTGAAAGAAGTTTTAAAAAAAATTTTCTTGGACTTAGTCATTTTTCCCGCGTTTATCAGACTTTCAGATAGGGGAAATGTCAGTGAGCGTTCGGATTTCAGTTCCAGAGCGATTCGCCCAATGAGTCCTTGATATTTAGTCGTTTTCAGCCAATTTTCTGGATTTTTGAAAATTTCACTTTTTTGTGAAAATATCCACTAAATGAGGGCATAATATGTGTGAGGGTACCCCAGGAGAGTTCCAAATGTTTGTGGGTAGAATATATATCCCACGGGGATAAAATTTAAAAAAGTTGAAAAAAATATTTTTTTTGACTTAGTCATTTTTCCTGCGTTTATCAGACTTTCACATAGGGGAAATGTCAGAGAGCGTTCCGATTTCAGTTCCAGAGCGATTCGACCAATGAGTCCTTGATATTTAGTCGTTTTCAGCCAATTTTCTGGATTTTTCAAAATTTCACTTTTTTGTGAAAATATCCACTAAATGAGGGAATAATATGTGTGAGGGTACCCCAGGAGAGGTCCAAATGTGTTTGGGTAGAATATGTATCCCACGGGGTAAAATTGAAAGAAGTTTTAAAAAAAATTTTCTTGGACTTAGTCATTTTTCCTGCGTTTATCAGACTTTCAGATAGGGGAAATGTCAGTGAGCGTTCCGATTTCAGTTCCAGAGCGATTCGCCCAATGAGTCCTTGATATTTAGTCGTTTTCAGCCAATTTTCTGGATTTTTGAAAATTTCACTTTTTTGTGAAAATATCCACTAAATGAGGGCATAATATGTGTGAGGGTACCCCAGGAGAGTTCCAAATGTTTGTGGGTAGAATATATATCCCACGGGGATAAAATTTAAAAAAGTTGAAAAAAATATTTTTTTTGACTTAGTCATTTTTCCTGCGTTTATCAGACTTTCACATAGGGGAAATGTCAGAGAGCGTTCCGATTTCAGTTCCAGAGCGATTCGACCAATGAGTCCTTGATATTTAGTCGTTTTCAGCCAATTTTCTGGATTTTTGAAAATTTCACTTTTTTGTGAAAATATCCACTAAATGAGGGAATAATATGTGTGAGGGTACCCCAGGAGAGTTCCAAATGTGTGTGGGTAGAATATATATCCCACGGGGTAAAATTGAAAAAAGTTTTAAAAAAAATTTTCTTGGACTTAGTCATTTCTTCGGCGTTTATCAGACTTTCAGATAGGGGAAATGTCAGTGAGAGTTCCGATTTCAGTTCCAGAGCGATTCGCCCAATGAGTCCTTGATATTTAGTCGTTTTCAGCCAATTTTCTGGATTTTTGAAAATTTCACTTTTTTGTGAAAATATCCACTAAATGAGGCAATAATATGTGTGAGGGTACCCCAGGAGAGTTCCAAATGTGTGTGGGTAGAATATATATCCCACGGGGGTAAAATTGAAAAAATTTTTTTTTGGACTTAGTCATTTTTCCGGCGTTTATCAGACTTTCAGATAGGGGAAATGTGAGTGAGCGTTCCGATTTCAGTTCCAGAGCGATTCGCCCAATGAGTCCTTGATATTTAGTCGTTTTCAGCCAATTTTCTGGATTTTTGAAAATTTCACTTTTTTGTGAAAATATCCACTAAATGAGAGAATAATATGTGTGAGGTTACCCCAGGAGAGTTCCAAATGTGTGTTTGCAGAATATATATCCCACGGGGTAAAATTTAAAAAAGTTTAAAAAAAAAATTTCTTGGACTTAGTCATTTTTCTGGTGTTTATCAGACTTTCAGACAGGAAAAATGTAAGTGAGCATTCCGATTTCAGTTCCAGAGCGATTTGCCCAATGAGTCCTTGATATTTAGTTGTTTTCAGCCAATTTTCTGGACTTTTGAAAATTTCACTTTTTCGTGAAAATATCCACTAAAAGAGGGAATAATATGTGTGAGGGTACCCCAGGAGAGTTCCAAATGTGTGTGGGTAGAATATATATCCCACGAGGGTAAAATTGAAAAAAGTTGAAAAATTTTTTTTTTTGGACTTAGTAATTTTTCCGGCGTTTATCAAACTTTCAGATAGGGGAAATGTCAGTGAGCGTTCCGATTTCAGTTACAGAGCGATTCGCCCAATGAGTCCTTGATATTTAGTCGTTTTCAGCCAATTTTCAGGATTTTTGACAATTTCACTTTTTTGTGAAAATATCCACTAAATGAGGGAATAAAATGTGTGAGGGTACCCCAGGAGAGTTCCAAATGTGTGTGGGTAGAATATATATCCCACGGGGGTAAAAATGAAAAAAGTTGAAAAAATTTTTTTTTTGGACTTAGTCATTTTTCTGGCGTTTATCAGACTTTCAGATAGGGGAAATGTCAGAGAGCGTTCCGATTTCAGTTCCACAGCGATTCGACCAATGAGTCCTTGATATTTAGTCGTTTTCAGCCAATTTTCTGGATTTTTGAAAATTTCACTTTTTTGTGAAAATATCCACTAAATGAGAGAATAATATGTGTGAGGGTACCCCAGGAGAGTTCCAAATGTGTGTGGGTAGAATATATATCCCACGTGGATAAAATTGAAAAAAGTTTAAAAAAATTTTATTTTGGACTTTGTAATTTTTCCGGCGTTTATCAGACTTTCAGATAGGGGAAAAGTCAGTGAGCGTTCCGATTTCAGTTCCAAAGCGATTCGCCCAATGAGTCCTTGATATTTAGTCATTTTCAGGGAATTTTCTGGATTTTTGAAAATTTCACTCTTTTGTGAAAATATCCACTAAATGAGAGAATAATATGTGTGAGGGTACCCCAGGAGAGTTCCAAATGTGTGTAAGTAGAATATATATCCCACGGGGGTAAAATTGAAAAAAGTTGAAAAATTTTTTTTTTTGGACTTAGTCATTTTTCCGGCGTTTATCAGACTTTCAGATAGGGGAGATGTGAGTGAGCGTTCCGATTTCAGTTCCAGAGCGATTTGCCCAATGAGTCCTTGATATTTAGTCGTTTTCAGCCAATTTTCTGGATTTTTGAAAATTTTACTTTTTTGTGAAAATATCCACTAAAAGAGGGAATAATATGTGTGAGGGTACCCCAGGAGAGTTCCAAATGTGTGTGGGTAGAATATATATCCCACGGGGGTAAAAATGAAAAAAGTTGAAAAAAATTTTGTTTTGGACTTAGTCATTTTTTCGGCGTTTATCAGACTTTCAGATAGGGGAAATGTGAGTGAGCGTTCCGATTTCAGTTCCAGAGCGATTCGCCCAATGAGTCCTTGATATTTAGTCGTTTTCAGCCAATTTTCTGGATTTTTGACAATTTCACTTTTTTGTGAAAATATCCACTAAATGAGAGAATAATATGTGTGAGGGTACCCCAGTAGAGTTCCAAATGTGTGTGGGTAGAATATATATCCCACGGGGGTAAAATTGAAAAAAGTTTTAAAAAAATTTTTTTTGGACTTAGTAATTTTTCCGCCATTTATCAGAATTTCAGATAGGGGAAAAGTCAGTGAGCGTTAAGATTTCAGTTCCAGAGCGATTCGCCCAATGAGTCCTTGATATTTAGTCGTTTTCAGCCAATTTTCTGGATTTTTGAAAATTTCACTTTTTTGTGAAAATATCCACTAAATGAGGGAATAATATGTGTGAGGGTACCCCAGGAGAGTTCCAAATGTGTGTGGGTAGTATATAAATCCCACGGGGATAAAATTGAAAAAAGTTAAAAAAAATTTTTTTTGGACTTAGTAATTTTTCCTGCGTTTATCAGACTTTCACATAGGGGAAATGTCAGAGAGCGTTCCGATTTCAGTTCCAGAGCGATTCGACCAATGAGTCCTTGATATTTAGTCGTTTTCAGCCAATTTTCTGGATTTTTGAAAATTTCACTTTTTTTGTGAAAATATCCACTAAATGACAGAATAATATGTGTGAGGGTACCCCAGGAGAGTTCCAAATGTGTGTGGGTAAAATATATATCCCACGGGGTAAAATTTAAAAAAGTTAAAAAAAAAAATTTCTTGGACTTAGTCATTTTTCTGGTGTTTATCAGACTTTCAGACAGGAAAAATGTCAGTGAGCATTCCGATTTCAGTTCCAGAGCGATTTGCCCAATGAGTCCTTGATATTTAGTTGTTTTCAGCCAATTTTCTGGATTTTTGAAAATTTCACTTTTTTGTGAAAATATCCACTAAATGAGGGAATAATATGTGTGAGGGTACCCCAGGAGAGTTCCAAATGTGTGTGGGTAGAATATATATCCCACGGGGTAAAATTGAAAAAAGTTTTAAAAAAATTTTTTTGGGACTTAGTATTTTTTCCGGCGTTTATCAGACTTTCAGATAGGGAAAATGTCAGTGAGCGGTCCGATTTCAGTTCCAGAGCGATTCCCCCAATGAGTCCTTGATATTTAGTCGTTTTCAGCCAATTTTCTAGTTTTTAGAAAATTTCACTTTTTTGTGAAAATATCCACTAAATGAGGGAATAATATGTGTGAGGGTACCCCAGGAGAGTTCCAAATGTGTGTGGGTAGAATACATATCCCACGGGGGTAAAATTGAAAAAAGTTGAAAAAAAATTTTTTTTGGACTTAGTAATAATTCCAGCATTTATCAGACTTTCAGATAAGGGAAATGTCAGTGAGCGTTCCGCTTTCAGTTCCAGAGCGATTCGCCCCATGAGTCCTTGATATTTAGTCGTTTTCAGCCAATTTTCTGGATTTTTAAAAAATTTCACTTTTTTGTGAAAATATCCACTAAATGAGGGAATAATATGTGTGAGGGTACCCCAGGAGAGTTCCAAATGTGTGTGGGTAGAATATATATCCCACGGTGTAAAATTGAAAGAAGTTTTAAAAAAAATTTTCTTGGACGTAGTCATTTTTCCGGCGTTTATCAGGCTTTCAGATAGGGGAAATGTCAGTGAGCGTTCCGATTTCAGTTCCAGAGCGATTCGCCCAATGAGTCCTTGATATTTAGTCGTTTTCAGCCAATTTTCTGGATTTTTGAAAATTTCACTTTTTTGTGAAAATATCCACTAAATGAGAGAATAATATGTGTGAGGGTACCCCAGGAGAGTTCCAAATGTGTGTGGGTAGAATATATATCCCACGGGGTAAAATTTAAAAAAGTAAAAAAAAAAAATTCTTGGACTTAGTCATTTTTCCGGTGTTTATCAGACTTTCAGACAGGAGAAATGTCAGTGAGCGTTCCGATTTCAGTTCCAGAGCGATTTGCCCAATGAGTCCTTGATATTTAGTTGTTTTCAGCCAATTTTCTGGATTTTTGAAAATTTCACTTTTTGGTTAAAATATCCACTAAATGAGGGAATAATATGAGTGAGGGTACCCCAGGAGAGATCCAAATGTGTGTGGGTAGAATATATATCCCACGGGGAAAAAATTGAAAAAAGTTTTAAAAATTTTTTTCTTGGATTTAGTCATTTTTCCGGTGTTTATCAGACTTTCAGATAGAGGAAATGTCAGTGAGCGTTCCGATTTCAGTTCCAGAGCGATTCGCCCAATGAATCCTTGATATTTAGTAGTTTTCAGCCAATGTTCTGGATTTTTGAAAATTTCGCTTTTTTGTGAAAATATCCACTAAATGAGGGAATAATATGTGTGAGGGTACCCCAGGAGAGTTCCAAATGTGTGTGGGTAGAATATATATCCCACGTGGATAAAATTGAAAAAAGTTTAAAAAATTTTTATTTTGGACTTTGTCATTTTTCCGGCCTTTATCAGACTTTCAGATAGGGGAAATGTCAGTGAGCGTTCCGATTTCAGTTCCAAAGCGATTCGCCCAATGAGTCCTTGATATTTAGTCATTTTCAGGGAATTTTCTGGATTTTTGAAAATTTCACTTTTTTGTGAAAATATCCACTAAATGAGAGAATAATATGTGTGAGGGTACCCCAGGAGAGTTCCAAATGTGTGTGGGTAGAATATATATCCCACGGGGGTAAAATTGAAAAAAGTTGAAAAAATTTTTTTGGGGGACTTAGTCATTTTTCCGTCGTTTATCAGACTTTCAGATAGGGGAAATGTCAGTGAGCGTTCAGATTTCAGTTCCAGAGCGATTCGCCTAATGAGTCCTTGATATTTAGTCGAATTCGGCCAATTTTCTGGATTTTTGAAAATTTCACTTTTTTTGTGAAAATATCCACTAAATGAGAGAATAATATGTGTGAGGGTACCCAAGGAGAGTTCCAAATGTGTGTGGGTAGAATATATATCCCACGGGGGTAAAATTGAAAAAAGTTGAAAAATTTTTTTGGGGGGACTTCGTCATTTTTCCGTCGTTTATCAGACTTTCAGATAGGGGAATTGTCAGTGAGCATTCCGATTTCAGTTCCAGAGCGATTCGCCCAATGAATCCTTGATATTTAGTCATTTTCAGCCAATTTTCTGGATTTTTGAACATTTCACTTTTTTGTGAAAATATCCACTAAATGAGGGAATAATATGTTTGAGGGTACCCCAGGAAAGTTCCAAATGTGTGTGGGAAAAATATATATCCCACGGGGGTTATATTGAAAAAAGTTGAACTAATTTTTTTTTTGGACTTAGTCATTTTTCCGTCGTTTATCACACATTCAGATAGGGGAAATGTCAGTGAGCGTTCCGTTTTCAGTTCCAGAGCGATTCGCCCAATGAGTTCTTGATATTTAGTCGTTTTCAGCCGATTTTCTGGATTTTTGAAAATTTCACTTTTTTGTGAAAATATCCACTAAATGAGGGAATAATATGTGTGAGGGTACCCCAGGAGAGTTCCACATGTGTGTGGGTAGAATATATATCCCACGGGGGTAAAATTGAAAAAAGTTGAAAAAAATTTTTTTTTGGACTTAGTCATTTTTCCGGCGTTTATCAGACTTTCAGATACGGCAAATGTCAGTGAGCATTCCGATTTCAGTTCCAGAGCGATTTGCCCAATGAGTCCTTGATATTTAGTTGTTTTCAGCCAATGTTTTGGATTTTGGAAAATTTCAATTTTTTGTGAAAATATCCACTAAATGAGGGAATAATATGTGTAAGGGTACCGCAGGAGAGTTCCAAATGTGTGTGGGTAGAATATATATCCCACGGGGGTAAAATTGAAAAAAGTTGAAAAAAATTTTTTTTTGGACTTAGTAATAATTCCGGCATTTATCAGACTTTCAGATAGGGGAAATGTCAGTGAGCGTTCCGATTTCAGTTCCACAGCGATTCGCCCAATGAGTCCTTGATATTTAGTCGTTTTCAGCCAATTTTCTGGATTTTTAAAAATTTCACTTTTTTGTGAAAATATCCACTAAATGAGGGAATAATATGTGTGAGGGTACCCCAGGAGAGTTCCAAATGTGTGTGGGTAGAATATATATCCCACGGGGGTAAAATTGAAAAAAGTTGAAAAAAAATTTTTTTTGGAATTAGTCATTTTTCCGGCGTTTATCAGACTTTCAGATAGGGCAAATGTGAGTGAGCGTTCCGATTTCAGTTCCAGAGCGATTCGCCCAATGAGTCCTTGATATTTAGTCGTTTTCAGCCAATTTTCTGGATTTTTGAAAATTTCACTTTTTTGTGAAAATATCCACTAAATGAGGGAATAATATGTGTGAGGGTACCCCAAGAGAGTTCCAAATGTGTGTGGGTAGAATATATATCCCACGGGGTAAAATTGAAAAAAGTTGAAAAAATTTTTTTTTTGGACTTAATCATTTTTCCGGCGTTTATCAGACTTTCAGATAGGGGAAATGTGAGTGAGCGTTCCGATTTCAGTTCCAGAGCGATTCGCCCAATGAGTCCTTGATATTTAGTCGTTTTCAGCCAATTTTCTGGGTTTTTGAAAATTTCACTTTTTTGTGAAAATATCCACTAAATGAGGGAATAATATGTGTGAGGGCACACCAGGAGAGTTCCAAATGTGTGTGGGTAGAATATATATCCCACGGGGGTAAAATTTAAAGTTGAAAAAAATTTTTTTTGAACTTAGTAATTTTTCCCTCGTTTATCAGTCTTTCAGATTGGGCAAATGTCAGTGAGCATTCCGATTTCAGTTCCAGAGCGATTCGCCCAATGAATCCTTGATATTTTGTCATTTTCAGGCAAAATTCTGAATTTTTGAAAATTTCACTTTTTTGTGAAAATATCCACTAAATGAGAGAACAATATGTGTGAGGGTACACCAGGAGAGTTCCAAATGTGTGTGGGTAGAATATATATCCTACGGGGGTAAAATTGAAAAAAGTTGAAAACATTTTTTTTTTGGACTTAGTCATTTTTCCGGCGTTTATCAGACTTTCAGATAGGGCAAATGTGAGTGAGCGTTCCGATTTCAGTTCCAGAGCGATTCACCCACAGAGTCCTTGATATTTTGTCATTTTCAGGCAATATTCAAAATTTTTGAAAATTTCACTTTTTTGTGAAAATATCCACTAAATGAGAGAATAATATGTGTGAGGGTACCCCAGGAGAGTTCCAAATGTGTGTGGGTAGAATATATATCCTACGGGGGTAAAATTGAAAAAAGTTGAAAACATTTTTTTTTTGGACTTAGTCATTTTTCCTGCGTTTATCAGACTTTCACATAGGGGAAATGTCAGAGAGCGTTCCGATTTCAGTTCCAGAGCGATTCGACCAATGAGTCCTTGATATTTAGTTGTTTTCAGCCAATTTTCTGGATTTTTGAAAATTTCACTTTTTTTGTGAAAATATCCACTAAATGACAGAATAATATGTGTGAGGGTACCCCAGGAGAGTTCCAAATGTGTGTGGGTAAAATATATATCCCACGGGGTAAAATTTAAAAAAGTTAAAAAAAAAAATTTCTTGGACTTAGTCATTTTTCTGGTGTTTATCAGACTTTCAGACAGGAAAAATGTCAGTGAGCATTCCGATTTCAGTTCCAGAGCGATTTGCCCAATGAGTCCTTGATATTTAGTTGTTTTCAGCCAATTTTCTGGATTTTTGAAAATTTCACTTTTTTGTGAAAATATCCACTAAATGAGGGAATAATATGTGTGAGGGTACCCCAGGAGAGTTCCAAATGTGTGTGGGTAGAATATATATCCCACGGGGTAAAATTGAAAAAAGTTTTAAAAAAATTTTTTTGGGACTTAGTATTTTTTCCGGCGTTTATCAGACTTTCAGATAGGGAAAATGTCAGTGAGCGTTCCGATTTCAGTTCCAGAGCGATTCCCCCAATGAGTCCTTGATATTTAGTCGTTTTCAGCCAATTTTCTAGTTTTTAGAAAATTTCACTTTTTTGTGAAAATATCCACTAAATGAGGGAATAATATGTGTGAGGGTACCCCAGGAGAGTTCCAAATGTGTGTGGGTAGAATACATATCCCACGGGGGTAAAATTGAAAAAAGTTGAAAAAAATTTTTTTTTGGACTTAGTAATAATTCCAGCATTTATCAGACTTTCAGATAAGGGAAATGTCAGTGAGCGTTCCGCTTTCAGTTCCAGAGCGATTCGCCCCATGAGTCCTTGATATTTAGTCGTTTTCAGCCAATTTTCTGGATTTTTAAAAAATTTCACTTTTTTGTGAAAATATCCACTAAATGAGGGAATAATATGTGTGAGGGTACCCCAGGAGAGTTCCAAATGTGTGTGGGTAGAATATATATCCCACGGTGTAAAATTGAAAGAAGTTTTAAAAAAAATTTTCTTGGACGTAGTCATTTTTCCGGCGTTTATCAGGCTTTCAGATAGGGGAAATGTCAGTGAGCGTTCCGATTTCAGTTCCAGAGCGATTCGCCCAATGAGTCCTTGATATTTAGTCGTTTTCAGCCAATTTTCTGGATTTTTGAAAATTTCACTTTTTTGTGAAAATATCCACTAAATGAGAGAATAATATGTGTGAGGGTACCCCAGGAGAGTTCCAAATGTGTGTGGGTAGAATATATATCCCACGGGGTAAAATTTAAAAAAGTAAAAAAAAAAAATTCTTGGACTTAGTCATTTTTCCGGTGTTTATCAGACTTTCAGACAGGAGAAATGTCAGTGAGCGTTCCGATTTCAGTTCCAGAGCGATTTGCCCAATGAGTCCTTGATATTTAGTTGTTTTCAGCCAATTTTCTGGATTTTTGAAAATTTCACTTTTTGGTTAAAATATCCACTAAATGAGGGAATAATATGAGTGAGGGTACCCCAGGAGAGATCCAAATGTGTGTGGGTAGAATATATATCCCACGGGGAAAAAATTGAAAAAAGTTTTAAAAATTTTTTTCTTGGATTTAGTCATTTTTCCGGTGTTTATCAGACTTTCAGATAGAGGAAATGTCAGTGAGCGTTCCGATTTCAGTTCCAGAGCGATTCGCCCAATGAATCCTTGATATTTAGTCGTTTTCAGCCAATGTTCTGGATTTTTGAAAATTTCGCTTTTTTGTGAAAATATCCACTAAATGAGGGAATAATATGTGTGAGGGTACCCCAGGAGAGTTCCAAATGTGTGTGGGTAGAATATATATCCCACGTGGATAAAATTGAAAAAAGTTTAAAAAATTTTTATTTTGGACTTTGTCATTTTTCCGGCCTTTATCAGACTTTCAGATAGGGGAAATGTCAGTGAGCGTTCCGATTTCAGTTCCAAAGCGATTCGCCCAATGAGTCCTTGATATTTAGTCATTTTCAGGGAATTTTCTGGATTTTTGAAAATTTCACTTTTTTGTGAAAATATCCACTAAATGAGAGAATAATATGTGTGAGGGTACCCCAGGAGAGTTCCAAATGTGTGTGGGTAGAATATATATCCCACGGGGGTAAAATTGAAAAAAGTTGAAAAAATTTTTTTGGGGGACTTAGTCATTTTTCCGTCGTTTATCAGACTTTCAGATAGGGGAAATGTCAGTGAGCGTTCAGATTTCAGTTCCAGAGCGATTCGCCTAATGAGTCCTTGATATTTAGTCGAATTCGGCCAATTTTCTGGATTTTTGAAAATTTCACTTTTTTTGTGAAAATATCCACTAAATGAGAGAATAATATGTGTGAGGGTACCCAAGGAGAGTTCCAAATGTGTGTGGGTAGAATATATATCCCACGGGGGTAAAATTGAAAAAAGTTGAAAAATTTTTTTGGGGGGACTTCGTCATTTTTCCGTCGTTTATCAGACTTTCAGATAGGGGAATTGTCAGTGAGCATTCCGATTTCAGTTCCAGAGCGATTCGCCCAATGAATCCTTGATATTTAGTCATTTTCAGCCAATTTTCTGGATTTTTGAACATTTCACTTTTTTGTGAAAATATCCACTAAATGAGGGAATAATATGTTTGAGGGTACCCCAGGAAAGTTCCAAATGTGTGTGGGAAAAATATATATCCCACGGGGGTTATATTGAAAAAAGTTGAACTAATTTTTTTTTTGGACTTAGTCATTTTTCCGTCGTTTATCACACATTCAGATAGGGGAAATGTCAGTGAGCGTTCCGTTTTCAGTTCCAGAGCGATTCGCCCAATGAGTTCTTGATATTTAGTCGTTTTCAGCCGATTTTCTGGATTTTTGAAAATTTCACTTTTTTGTGAAAATATCCACTAAATGAGGGAATAATATGTGTGAGGGTACCCCAGGAGAGTTCCACATGTGTGTGGGTAGAATATATATCCCACGGGGGTAAAATTGAAAAAAGTTGAAAAAAATTTTTTTTTGGACTTAGTAATAATTCCGGCATTTATCAGACTTTCAGATAGGGGAAATGTCAGTGAGCGTTCCGATTTCAGTTCCACAGCGATTCGCCCAATGAGTCCTTGATATTTAGTCGTTTTCAGCCAATTTTCTGGATTTTTAAAAATTTCACTTTTTTGTGAAAATATCCACTAAATGAGGGAATAATATGTGTGAGGGTACCCCAGGAGAGTTCCAAATGTGTGTGGGTAGAATATATATCCCACGGGGGTAAAATTGAAAAAAGTTGAAAAAAATTTTTTTTTGGAATTAGTCATTTTTCCGGCGTTTATCAGACTTTCAGATAGGGCAAATGTGAGTGAGCGTTCCGATTTCAGTTCCAGAGCGATTCGCCCAATGAGTCCTTGATATTTAGTCGTTTTCAGCCAATTTTCTGGATTTTTGAAAATTTCACTTTTTTGTGAAAATATCCACTAAATGAGGGAATAATATGTGTGAGGGTACCCCAAGAGAGTTCCAAATGTGTGTGGGTAGAATATATATCCCACGGGGTAAAATTGAAAAAAGTTGAAAAAATTTTTTTTTTGGACTTAATCATTTTTCCGGCGTTTATCAGACTTTCAGATAGGGGAAATGTGAGTGAGCGTTCCGATTTCAGTTCCAGAGCGATTCGCCCAATGAGTCCTTGATATTTAGTCGTTTTCAGCCAATTTTCTGGATTTTTGAAAATTTCACTTTTTTGTGAAAATATCCACTAAATGAGAGAATAATATGTGTGAGGGTACCCCAGGAGAGTTCCAAATGTGTGTGGGTAGAATATATATCCCACGGGGGTAAAATTGAAAAAAGTTGAACTATTTTTTTTTTGGACTTAGTCATTTTTCCGGCGTTTATCAGACTTTCAGATAAGACAAATGTCATTGAGCGTTCCGATTTCAGTTCCAGAGCGATTCGCCCAATGAGTCCTTGATATTTAGTCGTTTTCAGCCCATTTTCTGGATTTTTGAAAATTTCACCTTTTTGTGAAAATATCCACTAAATGAGGGAATAATATGTGTGAGGGCACACCAGGAGAGTTACAAATGTGTGTGGGTAGAATATATATCCCACGGGGGTAAAATTTAAAAAAGTTGAAAAATTTTTTTTTTTGGACTTGGTCATTTTTCCGGCGTTTATCAGATTTTCAGATAGGGCAAATGTGAGTGAGCGTTCCGATTTCAGTTCCAGAGCGATTTGCGCAATGAGTTGTTGATATTTAGTCGTTTTCAGCCAATGTTCTGGATTTTGGAAAATTTCAATTTTTTGTGAAAATATCCACTAAATGAGGGAATAATATGTGTGAGGGTTCCCCAGGAGAGTTCCAAATGTGTGTGGGTAGAATATATATCCCACGGGGATAAAATTGAAAAAAGTTGAAAAAAAATTTTTTTTGGACTTAGTAATTTTTCCGGCGTTTATCAGACTTTCAGATAGGGGAAATGTCAGTGAGCGTTCCGATTTCAGTTCCAGAGCGATTCGCACAATGAGTCCTTGATGTTTAGTCGTTTTCAGCCAATTTTCTGGATTTTTAAAAATTTCACTTTTTTGTGAAAATATCCACTAAATGAGGGAATAATATGTGTGAGGGTACCCCAGGAGAGTTCCAAATGTGTGTGGGTAGAATATATATCCCACGGGGATAAAATTGAAAAAAGTTGAAAAAAATTTTTTTTTGGACTGTCATTTTTCCGCCGTTTATCAGACTTTCAGATAGGGAAAATATCAGTGAACATTCCGATTTCAGTTCCAGAGCGATTCGCCCAATGAGTCCTTGATGTTTAGTCGTTTTCAGCCAATTTTCTGGATTTTTAAAAATTTCACTTTTTTGTGAAAATATCCACTAAATGAGGGAATAATATGTGTGAGGGTACCCCAGGAGAGTTCCAAATGTGTGTGGGTAGAATATATATCCCACGGGGATAAAATTGAAAAAAGTTGAAAAAAAATTTTTTTTTGGACTTAGTAATTTTTCCGGCGTTTATCAGACTTTCAGATAGGGGAAATGACAGTGAGCGTTCAAATTTCAGTTCCAGAGCGATTCACCCAATGAGTCCTTGATATTTAGTCGTCTTCAGCCAATTTTCAGGATTTTTGAAAATTTCACTTTTTTGTGAAAATATCCACTAAATGAGGGAATAATATGTGTGAGGGTACCCCAGGAGAGTTCCAAATGTGTGTGGGTAGAATATATATCCCACGGGGATAAAATTGAAAAAAGTTGAAAAAATTTTTTTTTTGGACTTAGTAATTTTTCCGGCGTTTATCAGACTTTCAGATAGGAGAAATGACAGTGAGCATTCAGATTTCAGTTCCAGAGCGATTCGCCCAATGAGTCCTTGATATTTAGTCGTTTTCAGCCAATTTTCTGGATTTTTGAAAATTTCACTTTTTTGTGAAAATATCCACTAAATGAGGGAATAATATGTGTGAGGGTACCCCAGGAGAGTTCCAAATGTGTGTGGGTAGAATATATATCCCACGGGGGTAAAATTGAAAAAAGTTGAAAAAAATTTTTTTTTTGGACTTAGTC
The DNA here is from genome assembly GCF_046119375.1 of Phyllobates terribilis. Taxonomy (NCBI): domain Eukaryota; kingdom Metazoa; phylum Chordata; class Amphibia; order Anura; family Dendrobatidae; genus Phyllobates; species Phyllobates terribilis. The sequence goes on along the minus strand of NW_027362805.1, from coordinate 6,610,728 downwards.
ATTTTTCCTGCGTTTATCAGACTTTCAGATAGGGGAAATGTCAGTGAGCGTTCCGATTTCAGTTCCAGAGCGATTCACCCAATGAGTCCTTGATATTTAGTCGTCTTCAGCCAATTTTCAGGATTTTTGAAAATTTCACTTTTTTGTGAAAATATCCACTAAATGAGGGAATAATATGTGTGAGGGTACCCCAGGAGAGTTCCAAATGTGTGTGGGTAGAATATATATCCCACGGGGATAAAATTGAAAAAAGTTGAAAAAAAATTTTTTTTGGACTTAGTAATTTTTCCGGCGTTTATCAGACTTTCAGATAGGGGAAATGTCAGTGAGCGTTCCGATTTCAGTTCCAGAGTGATTCGCACAATGAGTCCTTGATGTTTAGTCGTTTTCAGCCAATTTTCTGGATTTTTAAAAATTTCACTTTTTTGTGAAAATATCCACTAAATGAGGGAATAATATGTGTGAGGGTACCCCAGGAGAGTTCCAAATGTGTGTGGGTAGAATATATATCCCACGGGGATAAAATTGAAAAAAGTTGAAAAAAATTTTTTTTTGGACTGTCATTTTTCCGCCGTTTATCAGACTTTCAGATAGGGAAAATATCAGTGAACATTCCGATTTCAGTTCCAGAGCGATTCGCCCAATGAGTCCTTGATGTTTAGTCGTTTTCAGCCAATTTTCTGGATTTTTAAAAATTTCACTTTTTTGTGAAAATATCCACTAAATGAGGGAATAATATGTGTGAGGGTACCCCAGGAGAGTTCCAAATGTGTGTGGGTAGAATATATATCCCACGGGGATAAAATTGAAAAAAGTTGAAAAAAAATTTTTTTTTGGACTTAGTAATTTTTCCGGCGTTTATCAGACTTTCAGATAGGGGAAATGACAGTGAGCGTTCAAATTTCAGTTCCAGAGCGATTCACCCAATGAGTCCTTGATATTTAGTCGTCTTCAGCCAATTTTCAGGATTTTTGAAAATTTCACTTTTTTGTGAAAATATCCACTAAATGAGGGAATAATATGTGTGAGGGTACCCCAGGAGAGTTCCAAATGTGTGTGGGTAGAATATATATCCCACGGGGATAAAATTGAAAAAAGTTGAAAAAATTTTTTTTTTGGACTTAGTAATTTTTCCGGCGTTTATCAGACTTTCAGATAGGAGAAATGACAGTGAGCATTCAGATTTCAGTTCCAGAGCGATTCGCCCAATGAGTCCTTGATATTTAGTCGTTTTCAGCCAATTTTCTGGATTTTTGAAAATTTCACTTTTTTGTGAAAATATCCACTAAATGAGGGAATAATATGTGTGAGGGTACCCCAGGAGAGTTCCAAATGTGTGTGGGTAGAATATATATCCCACGGGGATAAAATTGAAAAAAGTTGAAAAAAAATTTTTTTTGGACTTAGTAATTTTTCCGGCGTTTATCAGACTTTCAGATAGGGGAAATATCAGTGAACATTCCGATTTCAGTTCCAGAGCGATTCGCCCATTGAGTCCTTGATGTTTAGTAGTTTTCAGCCAATTTTCTGGATTTTTAAAAATTTCACTTTTTTGTGAAAATATCCACTAAATGAGGGAATAATATGTGTGAGGGTACCCCAGGAGAGTTCCAAATGTGTGTGGGTAGAATATATATCCCACGGGGGTAAAATTGAAAACAGTTGAAAAAAAATTTTTTTTTGACTTAGTCATTTTTCCGGCGTTTATCAGACTTTCAGACAGGAGAAATGACAGTGAGCATTCAGATTTCAGTTCCAGAGCGATTCGCCCAATGAGTCCTTGATGTTTAGTCGTTTTCAGCCAATTTGCTGGATTTTTGAAAATTTCACTTTTTTGTGAAAATATCCACTAAATGAGGGAATAATATGTGTGAGGGTACCCCAGGAAAGTTCCAAATGTGTGTGGGTAGAATATATATCCCACGAGGGTAAAATTGAAAAAAGTTGAAAAAAATTTTTTTTTGGACTTAGTCATTTTTCCGGCGTTTATCAGACTTTCAGATAGGGAAAATGTCAGTGAGCGTTCCGATTTCAGTTCCAGAGCGATTCCCCCAATGAGTCCTTGATATTTAGTCGTTTTCAGCCAATTTTCTAGTTTTTAGAAAATTTCACTTTTTTGTGAAAATATCCACTAAATGAGGGAATAATATGTGTGAGGGTACCCCAGGAGAGTTCCAAATGTGTGTGGGTAGAATACATATCCCACGGGGGTAAAATTGAAAAAAGTTGAAAAAAATTTTTTTTTGGACTTAGTAATAATTCCAGCATTTATCAGACTTTCAGATAAGGGAAATGTCAGTGAGCGTTCCGCTTTCAGTTCCAGAGCGATTCGCCCCATGAGTCCTTGATATTTAGTCGTTTTCAGCCAATTTTCTGGATTTTTAAAAAATTTCACTTTTTTGTGAAAATATCCACTAAATGAGGGAATAATATGTGTGAGGGTACCCCAGGAGAGTTCCAAATGTGTGTGGGTAGAATATATATCCCACGGTGTAAAATTGAAAGAAGTTTTAAAAAAAATTTTCTTGGACGTAGTCATTTTTCCGGCGTTTATCAGGCTTTCAGATAGGGGAAATGTCAGTGAGCGTTCCGATTTCAGTTCCAGAGCGATTCGCCCAATGAGTCCTTGATATTTAGTCGTTTTCAGCCAATTTTCTGGATTTTTGAAAATTTCACTTTTTTGTGAAAATATCCACTAAATGAGAGAATAATATGTGTGAGGGTACCCCAGGAGAGTTCCAAATGTGTGTGGGTAGAATATATATCCCACGGGGTAAAATTTAAAAAAGTAAAAAAAAAAAATTCTTGGACTTAGTCATTTTTCCGGTGTTTATCAGACTTTCAGACAGGAGAAATGTCAGTGAGCGTTCCGATTTCAGTTCCAGAGCGATTTGCCCAATGAGTCCTTGATATTTAGTTGTTTTCAGCCAATTTTCTGGATTTTTGAAAATTTCACTTTTTGGTTAAAATATCCACTAAATGAGGGAATAATATGAGTGAGGGTACCCCAGGAGAGATCCAAATGTGTGTGGGTAGAATATATATCCCACGGGGAAAAAATTGAAAAAAGTTTTAAAAATTTTTTTCTTGGATTTAGTCATTTTTCCGGTGTTTATCAGACTTTCAGATAGAGGAAATGTCAGTGAGCGTTCCGATTTCAGTTCCAGAGCGATTCGCCCAATGAATCCTTGATATTTAGTCGTTTTCAGCCAATGTTCTGGATTTTTGAAAATTTCGCTTTTTTGTGAAAATATCCACTAAATGAGGGAATAATATGTGTGAGGGTACCCCAGGAGAGTTCCAAATGTGTGTGGGTAGAATATATATCCCACGTGGATAAAATTGAAAAAAGTTTAAAAAATTTTTATTTTGGACTTTGTCATTTTTCCGGCCTTTATCAGACTTTCAGATAGGGGAAATGTCAGTGAGCGTTCCGATTTCAGTTCCAAAGCGATTCGCCCAATGAGTCCTTGATATTTAGTCATTTTCAGGGAATTTTCTGGATTTTTGAAAATTTCACTTTTTTGTGAAAATATCCACTAAATGAGAGAATAATATGTGTGAGGGTACCCCAGGAGAGTTCCAAATGTGTGTGGGTAGAATATATATCCCACGGGGGTAAAATTGAAAAAAGTTGAAAAAATTTTTTTGGGGGACTTAGTCATTTTTCCGTCGTTTATCAGACTTTCAGATAGGGGAAATGTCAGTGAGCGTTCAGATTTCAGTTCCAGAGCGATTCGCCTAATGAGTCCTTGATATTTAGTCGAATTCGGCCAATTTTCTGGATTTTTGAAAATTTCACTTTTTTTGTGAAAATATCCACTAAATGAGAGAATAATATGTGTGAGGGTACCCAAGGAGAGTTCCAAATGTGTGTGGGTAGAATATATATCCCACGGGGGTAAAATTGAAAAAAGTTGAAAAATTTTTTTGGGGGGACTTCGTCATTTTTCCGTCGTTTATCAGACTTTCAGATAGGGGAATTGTCAGTGAGCATTCCGATTTCAGTTCCAGAGCGATTCGCCCAATGAATCCTTGATATTTAGTCATTTTCAGCCAATTTTCTGGATTTTTGAACATTTCACTTTTTTGTGAAAATATCCACTAAATGAGGGAATAATATGTTTGAGGGTACCCCAGGAAAGTTCCAAATGTGTGTGGGAAAAATATATATCCCACGGGGGTTATATTGAAAAAAGTTGAACTAATTTTTTTTTTGGACTTAGTCATTTTTCCGTCGTTTATCACACATTCAGATAGGGGAAATGTCAGTGAGCGTTCCGTTTTCAGTTCCAGAGCGATTCGCCCAATGAGTTCTTGATATTTAGTCGTTTTCAGCCGATTTTCTGGATTTTTGAAAATTTCACTTTTTTGTGAAAATATCCACTAAATGAGGGAATAATATGTGTGAGGGTACCCCAGGAGAGTTCCACATGTGTGTGGGTAGAATATATATCCCACGGGGGTAAAATTGAAAAAAGTTGAAAAAAATTTTTTTTTGGACTTAGTAATAATTCCGGCATTTATCAGACTTTCAGATAGGGGAAATGTCAGTGAGCGTTCCGATTTCAGTTCCACAGCGATTCGCCCAATGAGTCCTTGATATTTAGTCGTTTTCAGCCAATTTTCTGGATTTTTAAAAATTTCACTTTTTTGTGAAAATATCCACTAAATGAGGGAATAATATGTGTGAGGGTACCCCAGGAGAGTTCCAAATGTGTGTGGGTAGAATATATATCCCACGGGGGTAAAATTGAAAAAAGTTGAAAAAAATTTTTTTTTGGAATTAGTCATTTTTCCGGCGTTTATCAGACTTTCAGATAGGGCAAATGTGAGTGAGCGTTCCGATTTCAGTTCCAGAGCGATTCGCCCAATGAGTCCTTGATATTTAGTCGTTTTCAGCCAATTTTCTGGATTTTTGAAAATTTCACTTTTTTGTGAAAATATCCACTAAATGAGGGAATAATATGTGTGAGGGTACCCCAAGAGAGTTCCAAATGTGTGTGGGTAGAATATATATCCCACGGGGTAAAATTGAAAAAAGTTGAAAAAATTTTTTTTTTGGACTTAATCATTTTTCCGGCGTTTATCAGACTTTCAGATAGGGGAAATGTGAGTGAGCGTTCCGATTTCAGTTCCAGAGCGATTCGCCCAATGAGTCCTTGATATTTAGTCGTTTTCAGCCAATTTTCTGGATTTTTGAAAATTTCACTTTTTTGTGAAAATATCCACTAAATGAGAGAATAATATGTGTGAGGGTACCCCAGGAGAGTTCCAAATGTGTGTGGGTAGAATATATATCCCACGGGGGTAAAATTGAAAAAAGTTGAACTATTTTTTTTTTGGACTTAGTCATTTTTCCGGCGTTTATCAGACTTTCAGATAAGACAAATGTCATTGAGCGTTCCGATTTCAGTTCCAGAGCGATTCGCCCAATGAGTCCTTGATATTTAGTCGTTTTCAGCCCATTTTCTGGATTTTTGAAAATTTCACCTTTTTGTGAAAATATCCACTAAATGAGGGAATAATATGTGTGAGGGCACACCAGGAGAGTTACAAATGTGTGTGGGTAGAATATATATCCCACGGGGGTAAAATTTAAAAAAGTTGAAAAATTTTTTTTTTTGGACTTGGTCATTTTTCCGGCGTTTATCAGATTTTCAGATAGGGCAAATGTGAGTGAGCGTTCCGATTTCAGTTCCAGAGCGATTTGCGCAATGAGTTGTTGATATTTAGTCGTTTTCAGCCAATGTTCTGGATTTTGGAAAATTTCAATTTTTTGTGAAAATATCCACTAAATGAGGGAATAATATGTGTGAGGGTTCCCCAGGAGAGTTCCAAATGTGTGTGGGTAGAATATATATCCCACGGGGATAAAATTGAAAAAAGTTGAAAAAAAATTTTTTTTGGACTTAGTAATTTTTCCGGCGTTTATCAGACTTTCAGATAGGGGAAATGTCAGTGAGCGTTCCGATTTCAGTTCCAGAGCGATTCGCACAATGAGTCCTTGATGTTTAGTCGTTTTCAGCCAATTTTCTGGATTTTTAAAAATTTCACTTTTTTGTGAAAATATCCACTAAATGAGGGAATAATATGTGTGAGGGTACCCCAGGAGAGTTCCAAATGTGTGTGGGTAGAATATATATCCCACGGGGATAAAATTGAAAAAAGTTGAAAAAAATTTTTTTTTGGACTGTCATTTTTCCGCCGTTTATCAGACTTTCAGATAGGGAAAATATCAGTGAACATTCCGATTTCAGTTCCAGAGCGATTCGCCCAATGAGTCCTTGATGTTTAGTCGTTTTCAGCCAATTTTCTGGATTTTTAAAAATTTCACTTTTTTGTGAAAATATCCACTAAATGAGGGAATAATATGTGTGAGGGTACCCCAGGAGAGTTCCAAATGTGTGTGGGTAGAATATATATCCCACGGGGATAAAATTGAAAAAAGTTGAAAAAAAATTTTTTTTTGGACTTAGTAATTTTTCCGGCGTTTATCAGACTTTCAGATAGGGGAAATGACAGTGAGCGTTCAAATTTCAGTTCCAGAGCGATTCACCCAATGAGTCCTTGATATTTAGTCGTCTTCAGCCAATTTTCAGGATTTTTGAAAATTTCACTTTTTTGTGAAAATATCCACTAAATGAGGGAATAATATGTGTGAGGGTACCCCAGGAGAGTTCCAAATGTGTGTGGGTAGAATATATATCCCACGGGGATAAAATTGAAAAAAGTTGAAAAAATTTTTTTTTTGGACTTAGTAATTTTTCCGGCGTTTATCAGACTTTCAGATAGGAGAAATGACAGTGAGCATTCAGATTTCAGTTCCAGAGCGATTCGCCCAATGAGTCCTTGATATTTAGTCGTTTTCAGCCAATTTTCTGGATTTTTGAAAATTTCACTTTTTTGTGAAAATATCCACTAAATGAGGGAATAATATGTGTGAGGGTACCCCAGGAGAGTTCCAAATGTGTGTGGGTAGAATATATATCCCACGGGGGTAAAATTGAAAAAAGTTGAAAAAAATTTTTTTTTTGGACTTAGTCATTTTTCCTGCGTTTATCAGACTTTCAGATAGGGGAAATGTCAGTGAGCGTTCCGATTTCAGTTCCAGAGCGATTCACCCAATGAGTCCTTGATATTTAGTCGTCTTCAGCCAATTTTCAGGATTTTTGAAAATTTCACTTTTTTGTGAAAATATCCACTAAATGAGGGAATAATATGTGTGAGGGTACCCCAGGAGAGTTCCAAATGTGTGTGGGTAGAATATATATCCCACGGGGATAAAATTGAAAAAAGTTGAAAAAAAATTTTTTTTGGACTTAGTAATTTTTCCGGCGTTTATCAGACTTTCAGATAGGGGAAATGTCAGTGAGCGTTCCGATTTCAGTTCCAGAGTGATTCGCACAATGAGTCCTTGATGTTTAGTCGTTTTCAGCCAATTTTCTGGATTTTTAAAAATTTCACTTTTTTGTGAAAATATCCACTAAATGAGGGAATAATATGTGTGAGGGTACCCCAGGAGAGTTCCAAATGTGTGTGGGTAGAATATATATCCCACGGGGATAAAATTGAAAAAAGTTGAAAAAAATTTTTTTTTGGACTGTCATTTTTCCGCCGTTTATCAGACTTTCAGATAGGGAAAATATCAGTGAACATTCCGATTTCAGTTCCAGAGCGATTCGCCCAATGAGTCCTTGATGTTTAGTCGTTTTCAGCCAATTTTCTGGATTTTTAAAAATTTCACTTTTTTGTGAAAATATCCACTAAATGAGGGAATAATATGTGTGAGGGTACCCCAGGAGAGTTCCAAATGTGTGTGGGTAGAATATATATCCCACGGGGATAAAATTGAAAAAAGTTGAAAAAAAATTTTTTTTTGGACTTAGTAATTTTTCCGGCGTTTATCAGACTTTCAGATAGGGGAAATGACAGTGAGCGTTCAAATTTCAGTTCCAGAGCGATTCACCCAATGAGTCCTTGATATTTAGTCGTCTTCAGCCAATTTTCAGGATTTTTGAAAATTTCACTTTTTTGTGAAAATATCCACTAAATGAGGGAATAATATGTGTGAGGGTACCCCAGGAGAGTTCCAAATGTGTGTGGGTAGAATATATATCCCACGGGGATAAAATTGAAAAAAGTTGAAAAAATTTTTTTTTTGGACTTAGTAATTTTTCCGGCGTTTATCAGACTTTCAGATAGGAGAAATGACAGTGAGCATTCAGATTTCAGTTCCAGAGCGATTCGCCCAATGAGTCCTTGATATTTAGTCGTTTTCAGCCAATTTTCTGGATTTTTGAAAATTTCACTTTTTTGTGAAAATATCCACTAAATGAGGGAATAATATGTGTGAGGGTACCCCAGGAGAGTTCCAAATGTGTGTGGGTAGAATATATATCCCACGGGGATAAAATTGAAAAAAGTTGAAAAAAAATTTTTTTTGGACTTAGTAATTTTTCCGGCGTTTATCAGACTTTCAGATAGGGGAAATATCAGTGAACATTCCGATTTCAGTTCCAGAGCGATTCGCCCATTGAGTCCTTGATGTTTAGTAGTTTTCAGCCAATTTTCTGGATTTTTAAAAATTTCACTTTTTTGTGAAAATATCCACTAAATGAGGGAATAATATGTGTGAGGGTACCCCAGGAGAGTTCCAAATGTGTGTGGGTAGAATATATATCCCACGGGGGTAAAATTGAAAACAGTTGAAAAAAAATTTTTTTTTGACTTAGTCATTTTTCCGGCGTTTATCAGACTTTCAGACAGGAGAAATGACAGTGAGCATTCAGATTTCAGTTCCAGAGCGATTCGCCCAATGAGTCCTTGATGTTTAGTCGTTTTCAGCCAATTTGCTGGATTTTTGAAAATTTCACTTTTTTGTGAAAATATCCACTAAATGAGGGAATAATATGTGTGAGGGTACCCCAGGAAAGTTCCAAATGTGTGTGGGTAGAATATATATCCCACGAGGGTAAAATTGAAAAAAGTTGAAAAAAATTTTTTTTTGGACTTAGTCATTTTTCCGGCGTTTATCAGACTTTCAGATAGGGGAAATGTCAGTGAGCGTTCCGATTTCAGTTCCAGAGCGATTCGCCCAATGAGTCCTTGATGTTTAGTCGTTTTCAGCCAATTTTCAGGATTTTTAAAAATTTCACTTTTTTGTGAAAATATCCACTAAATGAGGGAATAATATGTGTGAGGGTACCCCAGGAGAGTTCCAAATGTGTGTGGGTAGAATATATATCCCACAGGGGTAAAATTGAAAACAGTTGAAAAAAAATTTTTTTTGGACTTAGTCATTTTTCCGGCGTTTATCAGACTTTCAGATAGGGGAAATGTGAGTGAGCATTCCGATTTCAGTTCCAGAGTGATTCGCCCAATGAGACCTTGATATTTAGTCGTTTTCAGCCAATTTGCTGGATTTTTGAAAATTTCACTTTTTTGTGAAAATATCCACTAAATGAGGGAATAATATGTGTGAGGGTACCCCAGGAGAGTTCCAAATGTGTGTGGGTAGAATATATATCCCACGAGGGTAAAATTGAAAAAAGTTGAAAAAAATTTTTTTTTAGACTTAGTCATTTTTCCGGCGTTTATCAGACTTTCAGAGAGGGAAAATGTCAGTGAGCATTCAGATTTCAGTTCCAGAGCGATTCGCCCAATGAGTCCTTGATATTTAGTTGTTTTCAGCCAATTTTCTGGATTTTTGAAAATTTCACTTTTTTGTGAAAATATCCACTAAATGAGGGAATAGTATGTGTGAGGGTACCCCAGGAGAGTTTCAAATGTGTGTGGGTAGAATATATATCCCACGGGGGTAAAATTGAAAAAAGTTGAAAAAATTTTTTTTTTGGAATTAGTCATTTTTCCGGCGTTTATCAGACTTTCAGATAGGGCAAATGTGAGTGAGCGTTCCGATTTCAGTTCCAGAGCGATTCGCCCAATGAGTCCTTGATATTTAGTCGTTTTCAGCCAATTTTCTGGATTTTTGAAAATTTCACTTTTTTGTGAAAATATCCACTAAATGAGGGAATAATATGTGTGAGGGTACCCCAAGAGAGTTCCAAATGTGTGTGGGTAGAATATAAATCCCACGGGGATAAAATTGAAAAAAGTTGAAAAAAATTTTTTTTTGGACTTAGTCATTTTTCCGCCGTTTATCAGACTTTCAGATAGGGAAAATGTCAGTGAGCATTCCGATTTCAGTTCCAGAGCGATTCGCCCAATGAGTCCTTGATGTTTAGTCGTTTTCAGCCAATTTTCTGGATTTTTAAAAATTTCACTTTTTTGTGAAAATATCCACTAAATGAGGGAATAATATGTGTGAGGGTACCCCAGGAGAGTTCCAAATGTGTGTGGGTAGAATATATATCCCACGGGGATAAAATTGAAAAAAGTTGAAAAAAAATTTTTTTTTGGACTTAGTAATTTTTCCGGCGTTTATCAGACTTTCAGATAGGGGAAATGACAGTGAGCGTTCAGATTTCAGTTCCAGAGCGATTCACCCAATGAGTCCTTGATATTTAGTCGTCTTCAGCCAATTTTCAGGATTTTTGAAAATTTCACTTTTTTGTGAAAATATCCACTAAATGAGGGAATAATATGTGTGAGGGTACCCCAGGAGAGTTCCAAATGTGTGTGGGTAGAATATATATCCCACGGGGATAAAATTGAAAAAAGTTGAAAAAAATTTTTTTTTGGACTTAGTAATTTTTCCGGCGTTTATCAGACTTTCAGATAGGGGAAATGTCAGTGAGCGTTCCGATTTCAGTTCCAGAGCGATTCGCCCAATGAGTCCTTGATGTTTAGTCGTTTTCAGCCAATTTTCAGGATTTTTAAAAATTTCACTTTTTTGTGAAAATATCCACTAAATGAGGGAATAATATGTGTGAGGGTACCCCAGGAGAGTTCCAAATGTGTGTGGGTAGAATATATATCCCACGGGGATAAAATTGAAAAAAGTTGAAAAAAAATTTTTTTTGGACTTAGTAATTTTTCCGGCGTTTATCAGACTTTCAGATAGGGGAAATATCAGTGAACATTCCGATTTCAGTTCCAGAGCGATTCGCCCATTGAGTCCTTGATGTTTAGTCGTTTTCAGCCAATTTTCTGGATTTTTAAAAATTTCACTTTTTTGTGAAAATATCCACTAAATGAGGGAATAATATGTGTGAGGGTACCCCAGGAGAGTTCCAAATGTGTGTGGGTAGAATATATATCCCACGGGGGTAAAATTGAAAACAGTTGAAAAAAAATTTTTTTTTGACTTAGTCATTTTTCCGGCGTTTATCAGACTTTCAGACAGGAGAAATGACAGTGAGCATTCAGATTTCAGTTCCAGAGCGATTCGCCCAATGAGTCCTTGATATTTAGTCGTTTTCAGCCAATTTTCTGGATTTTTGAAAATTTCACTTTTTTGTGAAAATATCCACTAAATGAGGGAATAATATGTGTGAGGGTACCCCAGGAGAGTTCCAAATGTGTGTGGGTAGAATATATATCCCACGGGGATAAAATTGAAAAAAGTTGAAAAAAATTTTTTTTTGGACTTAGTCATTTTTCCGCCGTTTATCAGACTTTCAGATAGGGAAAATATCAGTGAACATTCCGATTTCAGTTCCAGAGCGATTCGCCCAATGAGTCCTTGATGTTTAGTCGTTTTCAGCCAATTTTCTGGATTTTTAAAAATTTCACTTTTTTGTGAAAATATCCACTAAATGAGGGAATAATATGTGTGAGGGTACCCCAGGAGAGTTCCAAATGTGTGTGGGTAGAATATATATCCCACGGGGGTAAAATTGAAAACAGTTGAAAAAAAATTTTTTTTGGACTTAGTCATTTTTCCGGCGTTTATCAGACTTTCAGACAGGAGAAATGACAGTGAGCATTCAGATTTCAGTTCCAGAGCGATTCGCCCAATGAGTCCTTGATATTTAGTCGTTTTCAGCCAATTTTCTGGATTTTTGAAAATTTCACTTTTTTGTGAAAATATCCACTAAATGAGGGAATAATATGTGTGAGGGTACCCCAGGAGAGTTCCAAATGTGTGTGGGTAGAATATATATCCCACGGGGATAAAATTGAAAAAAGTTGAAAAAAATTTTTTTTTGGACTTACTCATTTTTCCGGCGTTTATCAGACTTTCAGATAGGGAAAATGTCAGTGAGCATTCAGATTTCAGTTCCAGAGCGATTCGCCCAATGAGTCCTTGATATTTAGTCGTTTTCAGCCAATTTTCTGGATTTTTGAAAATTTCACTTTTTTGTGAAAATATCCACTAAATGAGGGAATAATATGTGTGAGGGTACCCTAGGAGAGTTCCAAATGTGTGTGGGTAGAATATATATCCCACGGGTATAAAATTGAAAAAAGTTAAAAAAAATTTTTTTTTGGACTTAGTAATTTTTCTGGCGTTCATCAGACTTTCAGATAGGGGAAATGTCAGTGAGCATTCCGATTTCAGTTCCAGAGCGATTCGCCCAATGAGTCCTTGATATTTAGTAGTTTTCAGCCAATTTTCTGGATTTTTGAAAATTCCACTTTTTTGTGAAAATATCCACTAAATGAGGGAATAATATGTGTGAGGGTACCCCAGGAGAGTTCCAAATGTGTGTGGGTAGAATATATATCCCACGGGGATAAAATTGAAAAAAGTTGAAAAAAATTTTTTTTTGGACTTACTCATTTTTCCGGCGTTTATCAGACTTTCAGATAGGGAAAATGTCAGTGAGCATTCAGATTTCAGTTCCAGAGCGATTAGCACAATGAGTCCTTGATATTTAGTCGTTTTCAGCCAATTTTCTGGATTTTTGAAAATTTCACTTTTTTGTGAAAATATCCACTAAATGAGGGAATAATATGTGTGAGGGTACCCCAGGAGAGTTCCAAATGTGTGTGGGTAGAATATATATCCCACGGGGATAAAATTGTAAAAAGTTGAAAAAAATTTTTTTTTGGACTTAGTAATTTTTCCGGCGTTTATCAGACTTTCAGATATTGGAAATGTCAGTGAGCGTTCCGATTTCAGTTCCAGAGCGATTCGCCCAATGAGTCCTTGATGTTTAGTCGTTTTCAGCCAATTTTCAGGATTTTTAAAAATTTCACTTTTTTGTGAAAATATCCACTAAATGAGGGAATAATATGTGTGAGGGTACCCCAGGAGAGTTCCAAATGTGTGTGGGTAGAATATATATCCCACGGGGGTAAAATTGAAAACAGTTGAAAAAAAATTTTTTTTGGACTTAGACATTTTTCCGGCGTTTATCAGACTTTCAGACAGGAGAAATGACAGTGAGCATTCAGATTTCAGTTCCAGAGCGATTCGCCCAATGAGTCCTTGATATTTAGTCGTTTTCAGCCAATTTTCTGGATTTTTGAAAATTTCACTTTTTTGTGAAAATATCCACTAAATGAGGGAATAATATGTGTGAGGGTACCCCAGGAGAGTTCCAAATGTGTGTGGGTAGAATATATATCCCACGGGGATAAAATTGAAAAAAGTTGAAAAAAATTTTTTTTTGGACTTACTCATTTTTCCGGCGTTTATCAGACTTTCAGATAGGGAAAATGTCAGTGAGCATTCAGATTTCAGTTCCAGAGCGATTCGCACAATGAGTCCTTGATATTTAGTCGTTTTCAGCCAATTTTCTGGATTTTTGAAAATTTCACTTTTTTGTGAAAATATCCACTAAATGAGGGAATAATATGTGTGAGGGTACCCCAGGAGAGTTCCAAATGTGTGTGGGTAGAATATATATCCCACGGGGATAAAATTGTAAAAAGTTGAAAAAAATTTTTTTTTGGACTTAGTAATTTTTCCGGCGTTTATCAGACTTTCAGATATTGGAAATGTCAGTGAGCGTTCCGATTTCAGTTCCAGAGCGATTCGCCCAATGAGTCCTTGATGTTTAGTCGTTTTCAGCCAATTTTCAGGATTTTTAAAAATTTCACTTTTTTGTGAAAATATCCACTAAATGAGGGAATAATATGTGTGAGGGTACCCCAGGAGAGTTCCAAATGTGTGTGGGTAGAATATATATCCCACGGGGGTAAAATTGAAAACAGTTGAAAAAAAATTTTTTTTGGACTTAGACATTTTTCCGGCGTTTATCAGACTTTCAGACAGGAGAAATGACAGTGAGCATTCAGATTTCAGTTCCAGAGCGATTCGCCCAATGAGTCCTTGATATTTAGTCGTTTTCAGCCAATTTTCTGGATTTTTGAAAATTTCACTTTTTTGTGAAAATATCCACTAAATGAGGGAATAATATGTGTGAGGGTACCCCAGGAGAGTTCCAAATGTGTGTGGGTAGAATATATATCCCACGGGGGTAAAATTGAAAACAGTTGAAAAAAAATTTTTTTTGGACTTAGTCATTTTTCCGGCGTTTATCAGACTTTCAGACAGGAGAAATGACAGTGAGCATTCAGATTTCAGTTCCAGAGCGATTCGCCCAATGAGTCCTTGATATTTAGTCGTTTTCAGCCAATTTTCTGGATTTTTGAAAATTTCACTTTTTTGTGAAAATATCCACTCAATGAGGGAATAATATGTGTGAGGGTACCCCAGGAGAGTTCCAAATGTGTGTGGGTAGAATATATATCCCACGGGGGTAAAATTGAAAAAAATTGAAAAAAATTTTTTTTTTGGACTTAGTCATTTTTCCGGCGTTTATCAGACTTTCAGATAGGGGAAATGTCAGTGAGCGTTCCGATTTCAGTTCCAGAGCGATTCGCCCAATGAGTCCTTGATGTTTAGTCGTTTTCAGCCAATTTTCTGGATTTTTAAAAATTTCACTTTTTTCTGAAAATATCCACTAAATGAGGGAATAATATGTGTGAGGGTACCCCAGGAGAGTTCCAAATGTGTGTGGGTAGAATATATATCCCACGGGGGTAAAATTGAAAACAGTTGAAAAAAAATTTTTTTTGGACTTAGTCATTTTTCCGGCGTTTATCAGACTTTCAGACAGGAGAAATGACAGTGAGCATTCAGATTTCAGTTCCAGAGCGATTCGCCCAATGAGTCCTTGATATTTAGTCGTTTTCAGCCAATTTTCTGGATTTTTGAAAATTTCACTTTTTTGTGAAAATATCCACTCAATGAGGGAATAATATGTGTGAGGGTACCCCAGGAGAGTTCCAAATGTGTGTGGGTAGAATATATATCCCACGGGGATAAAATTGAAAAAAGTTGAAAAAAAATTTTTTTTTGGACTTAGTAATTTTTCCGGCGTTTATC
Organism: Phyllobates terribilis; assembly: GCF_046119375.1. Taxonomy (NCBI): domain Eukaryota; kingdom Metazoa; phylum Chordata; class Amphibia; order Anura; family Dendrobatidae; genus Phyllobates; species Phyllobates terribilis. The sequence goes on along the minus strand of NW_027362805.1, from coordinate 6,595,484 downwards.
AGACTTTCAGATAGGGGAAATGACAGTGAGCGTTCAGATTTCAGTTCCAGAGCGATTCACCCAATGAGTCCTTGATATTTAGTCGTCTTCAGCCAATTTTCAGGATTTTTGAAAATTTCACTTTTTTGTGAAAATATCCACTAAATGAGGGAATAATATGTGTGAGGGTACCCCAGGAGAGTTCCAAATGTGTGTGGGTAGAATATATATCCCACGGGGATAAAATTGAAAAAAGTTGAAAAAAATTTTTTTTTGGACTTACTCATTTTTCCGGCGTTTATCAGACTTTCAGATAGGGAAAATGTCAGTGAGCATTCAGATTTCAGTTCCAGAGCGATTCGCCCAATGAGTCCTTGATATTTAGTCGTTTTCAGCCAATTTTCTGGATTTTTGAAAATTTCACTTTTTTGTGAAAATATCCACTAAATGAGGGAATAATATGTGTGAGGGTACCCTAGGAGAGTTCCAAATGTGTGTGGGTAGAATATATATCCCACGGGGATAAAATTGAAAAAAGTTAAAAAAATTTTTTTTTTGGACTTAGTAATTTTTCTGGCGTTCATCAGACTTTCAGATAGGGGAAATGTCAGTGAGCATTCCGATTTCAGTTCCAGAGCGATTCGCCCAATGAGTCCTTGATGTTTAGTCGTTTTCAGCCAATTTTCAGGATTTTTAAAAATTTCACTTTTTTGTGAAAATATCCACTAAATGAGGGAATAATATGTGTGAGGGTACCCCAGGAGAGTTCCAAATGTGTGTGGGTAGAATATATATCCCACGGGGGTAAAATTGAAAACAGTTGAAAAAAAATTTTTTTTGGACTTAGACATTTTTCCGGCGTTTATCAGACTTTCAGACAGGAGAAATGACAGTGAGCATTCAGATTTCAGTTCCAGAGCGATTCGCCCAATGAGTCCTTGATATTTAGTCGTTTTCAGCCAATTTTCTGGATTTTTGAAAATTTCACTTTTTTGTGAAAATATCCACTAAATGAGGGAATAATATGTGTGAGGGTACCCCAGGAGAGTTCCAAATGTGTGTGGGTAGAATATATATCCCACGGGGGTAAAATTGAAAACAGTTGAAAAAAAATTTTTTTTGGACTTAGTCATTTTTCCGGCGTTTATCAGACTTTCAGACAGGAGAAATGACAGTGAGCATTCAGATTTCAGTTCCAGAGCGATTCGCCCAATGAGTCCTTGATATTTAGTCGTTTTCAGCCAATTTTCTGGATTTTTGAAAATTTCACTTTTTTGTGAAAATATCCACTCAATGAGGGAATAATATGTGTGAGGGTACCCCAGGAGAGTTCCAAATGTGTGTGGGTAGAATATATATCCCACGGGGGTAAAATTGAAAAAAATTGAAAAAAATTTTTTTTTTGGACTTAGTCATTTTTCCGGCGTTTATCAGACTTTCAGATAGGGGAAATGTCAGTGAGCGTTCCGATTTCAGTTCCAGAGCGATTCGCCCAATGAGTCCTTGATGTTTAGTCGTTTTCAGCCAATTTTCTGGATTTTTAAAAATTTCACTTTTTTCTGAAAATATCCACTAAATGAGGGAATAATATGTGTGAGGGTACCCCAGGAGAGTTCCAAATGTGTGTGGGTAGAATATATATCCCACGGGGGTAAAATTGAAAACAGTTGAAAAAAAATTTTTTTTGGACTTAGTCATTTTTCCGGCGTTTATCAGACTTTCAGACAGGAGAAATGACAGTGAGCATTCAGATTTCAGTTCCAGAGCGATTCGCCCAATGAGTCCTTGATATTTAGTCGTTTTCAGCCAATTTTCTGGATTTTTGAAAATTTCACTTTTTTGTGAAAATATCCACTCAATGAGGGAATAATATGTGTGAGGGTACCCCAGGAGAGTTCCAAATGTGTGTGGGTAGAATATATATCCCACGGGGATAAAATTGAAAAAAGTTGAAAAAAAATTTTTTTTTGGACTTAGTAATTTTTCCGGCGTTTATCAGACTTTCAGATAGGGGAAATGACAGTGAGCGTTCAGATTTCAGTTCCAGAGCGATTCACCCAATGAGTCCTTGATATTTAGTCGTCTTCAGCCAATTTTCAGGATTTTTGAAAATTTCACTTTTTTGTGAAAATATCCACTAAATGAGGGAATAATATGTGTGAGGGTACCCCAGGAGAGTTCCAAATGTGTGTGGGTAGAATATATATCCCACGGGGATAAAATTGAAAAAAGTTGAAAAAAATTTTTTTTTGGACTTACTCATTTTTCCGGCGTTTATCAGACTTTCAGATAGGGAAAATGTCAGTGAGCATTCAGATTTCAGTTCCAGAGCGATTCGCCCAATGAGTCCTTGATATTTAGTCGTTTTCAGCCAATTTTCTGGATTTTTGAAAATTTCACTTTTTTGTGAAAATATCCACTAAATGAGGGAATAATATGTGTGAGGGTACCCTAGGAGAGTTCCAAATGTGTGTGGGTAGAATATATATCCCACGGGGATAAAATTGAAAAAAGTTAAAAAAATTTTTTTTTTGGACTTAGTAATTTTTCTGGCGTTCATCAGACTTTCAGATAGGGGAAATGTCAGTGAGCATTCCGATTTCAGTTCCAGAGCGATTCGCCCAATGAGTCCTTGATATTTAGTAGTTTTCAGCCAATTTTCTGGATTTTTGAAAATTTCACTTTTTTGTGAAAATATCCACTAAATGAGGGAATAATATGTGTGAGGGTACCCCAGGAGAGTTCCAAATGTGTGTGGGTAGAATATATATCCCACGGGGGTAAAATTGAAAACAGTTGAAAAAAAATTTTTTTTAGACTTAGTCATTTTTCCGGCGTTTATCAGACTTTCAGACAGGAGAAATGACAGTGAGCATTCAGATTTCAGTTCCAGAGCGATTCGCCCAATGAGTCCTTTTTAGTCGTTTTCAGCCAATTTTCTGGATTTTTGAAAATTTCACTTTTTTGTGAAAATATCCACTAAATGAGGGAATAATATGTGTGAGGGTACCCCAGGAGAGTTCCAAATGTGTGTGGGTAGAATATATATCCCACGGGGGTAAAATTGAAAAAAGTTGAAAAAAAATATTTTTTGGACTTAGTCATTTTTCCGGCGTTTATCAGACTTTCAGATAGGAGAAATGACATTGAGCGTTCAGATTTCAGTTCCAGAGCGATTCACCCAATGAGTCCTTGATATTTAGTCGTCTTCAGTCAATTTTCAGGATTTTTGAAAATTTCACTTTTTTGTGAAAATATCCACTAAATGAGGGAATAATATGTGTGAGGGTACCCCAGGAGAGTTCCAAATGTGTGTGGGTAGAATATATATCCCACGGGGGTAAAATTGAAAACAGTTGAAAAAAAATTTTTTTTGGACTTAGTCATTTTTCCGGCGTTTATCAGACTTTCAGACAGGAGAAATGACAGTGAGCATTCAGATTTCAGTTCCAGAGCGATTCGCCCAATGAGTCCTTGATATTTAGTCGTCTTCAGCCAATTTTCTGGATTTTTGAAAATTTCACTTTTTTGTGAAAATATCCACTAAATGAGGGAATAATATGTGTGAGGGTACCCCAGGAGAGTTCCAAATGTGTGTGGGTAGAATATATATCCCACGGGGGTAAAATTGAAAAAAGTTGAAAAAAATTTTTTTTTTGGACTTAGTCATTTTTCCGGCGTTTATCAGACTTTCAGATAGGGGAAATGTCAGTGAGCGTTCCGATTTCAGTTCCAGAGCGATTCGCCCAATGAGTCCTTGATGTTTAGTCGTTTTCAGCCAATTTTCTGGATTTTTAAAAATTTCACTTTTTTGTGAAAATATCCACTAAATGAGGGAATAATATGTGTGAGGGTACCCCAGGAGAGTTCCAAATGTGTGTGGGTAGAATATATATCCCACGGGGATAAAATTGAAAAAAGTTGAAAAAAAATTTTTTTTTGGACTTAGTAATTTTTCCGGCGTTTATCAGACTTTCAGATAGGGGAAATGACAGTGAGCGTTCAGATTTCAGTTCCAGAGCGATTCACCCAATGAGTCCTTGATATTTAGTCGTCTTCAGCCAATTTTCAGGATTTTTGAAAATTTCACTTTTTTGTGAAAATATCCACTAAATGAGGGAATAATATGTGTGAGGGTACCCCAGGAGAGTTCCAAATGTGTGTGGGTAGAATATATATCCCACGGGGATAAAATTGAAAAAAGTTGAAAAAAATTTTTTTTTGGACTTACTCATTTTTCCGGCGTTTATCAGACTTTCAGATAGGGAAAATGTCAGTGAGCATTCAGATTTCAGTTCCAGAGCGATTCGCCCAATGAGTCCTTGATATTTAGTCGTTTTCAGCCAATTTTCTGGATTTTTGAAAATTTCACTTTTTTGTGAAAATATCCACTAAATGAGGGAATAATATGTGTGAGGGTACCCTAGGAGAGTTCCAAATGTGTGTGGGTAGAATATATATCCCACGGGGATAAAATTGAAAAAAGTTAAAAAAATTTTTTTTTTGGACTTAGTAATTTTTCTGACGTTCATCAGACTTTCAGATAGGGGAAATGTCAGTGAGCATTCCGATTTCAGTTCCAGAGCGATTCGCCCAATGAGTCCTTGATATTTAGTAGTTTTCAGCCAATTTTCTGGATTTTTGAAAATTTCACTTTTTTGTGAAAATATCCACTAAATGAGGGAATAATATGTGTGAGGGTACCCCAGGAGAGTTCCAAATGTGTGTGGGTAGAATATATATCCCACGGGGGTAAAATTGAAAACAGTTGAAAAAAAATTTTTTTGGGACTTAGTCATTTTTCCGGCGTTTATCAGACTTTCAGACAGGAGAAATGACAGTGAGCATTCAGATTTCAGTTCCAGAGCGATTCGCCCAATGAGTCCTTTTTAGTCGTTTTCAGCCAATTTTCTGGATTTTTGAAAATTTCACTTTTTTGTGAAAATATCCACTAAATGAGGGAATAATATGTGTGAGGGTACCCCAGGAGAGTTCCAAATGTGTGTGGGTAGAATATATATCCCACGGGGGTAAAATTGAAAAAAGTTGAAAAAAAATATTTTTTGGACTTAGTCATTTTTCCGGCGTTTATCAGACTTTCAGATAGGAGAAATGACATTGAGCGTTCAGATTTCAGTTCCAGAGCGATTCACACAATGAGTCCTTGATATTTAGTCGTCTTCAGTCAATTTTCAGGATTTTTGAAAATTTCACTTTTTTGTGAAAATATCCACTAAATGAGGGAATAATATGTGTGAGGGTACCCCAGGAGAGTTCCAAATGTGTGTGGGTAGAATATATATCCCACGGGGGTAAAATTGAAAACAGTTGAAAAAAAATTTTTTTTGGACTTAGTCATTTTTCCGGCGTTTATCAGACTTTCAGACAGGAGAAATGACAGTGAGCATTCAGATTTCAGTTCCAGAGCGATTCGCCCAATGAGTCCATGATATTTAGTCGTTTTCAGCCAATTTTCTGGATTTTTGAAAATTTCACTTTTTTGTGAAAATATCCACTAAATGAGGGAATAATATGTGTGAGGGTACCCCAGGAGAGTTCCAAATGTGTGTGGGTAGAATATATATCCCACGGGGGTAAAATTGAAAAAAGTTGAAAAAAATTTTTTTTTTGGACTTAGTCATTTTTCCGGCGTTTATCAGACTTTCAGATAGGGAAAATATCAGTGAACATTCCGATTTCAGTTCCAGAGCGATTCGCTCAATGAGTCCTTGATGTTTAGTCGTTTTCAGCCAATTTTCTGGATTTTTAAAAATTTCACTTTTTTGTGAAAATATCCACTAAATGAGGGAATAATATGTGTGAGGGTACCCCAGGAGAGTTCCAAATGTGTGTGGGTAGAATATATGTCCCACGGGGGTAAAATTGAAAACAGTTGAAAAAAAATTTTTTTTTGACTTAGTCATTTTTCCGGCGTTTATCAGACTTTCAGACAGGAGAAATGACAGTGAGCATTCAGATTTCAGTTCCAGAGCGATTCGCCCAATGAGTCCTTGATATTTAGTCGTTTTCAGCCAATTTTCTGGATTTTTGAAAATTTCACTTTTTTGTGAAAATATCCACTCAATGAGGGAATAATATGTGTGAGGGTACCCCAGGAGAGTTCCAAATGTGTGTGGGTAGAATATATATCCCACGGGGGTAAAATTGAAAAAAATTGAAAAAAATTTTTTTTTTGGACTTAGTCATTTTTCCGGCGTTTATCAGACTTTCAGATAGGGGAAATGTCAGTGAGCGTTCCGATTTCAGTTCCAGAGCGATTCGCCCAATGAGTCCTTGATGTTTAGTCGTTTTCAGCCAATTTTCTGGATTTTTAAAAATTTCACTTTTTTCTGAAAATATCCACTAAATGAGGGAATAATATGTGTGAGGGTACCCCAGGAGAGTTCCAAATGTGTGTGGGTAGAATATATATCCCACGGGGATAAAATTGAAAAAAGTTGAAAAAAAATTTTTTTTTGGACTTAGTAATTTTTCCGGCGTTTATCAGACTTTCAGATAGGGGAAATGACAGTGAGCGTTCAGATTTCAGTTCCAGAGCGATTCACCCAATGAGTCCTTGATATTTAGTCGTCTTCAGCCAATTTTCAGGATTTTTGAAAATTTCACTTTTTTGTGAAAATATCCACTAAATGAGGGAATAATATGTGTGAGGGTACCCCAGGAGAGTTCCAAATGTGTGTGGGTAGAATATATATCCCACGGGGATAAAATTGAAAAAAGTTGAAAAAAATTTTTTTTTGGACTTACTCATTTTTCCGGCGTTTATCAGACTTTCAGATAGGGAAAATGTCAGTGAGCATTCAGATTTCAGTTCCAGAGCGATTCGCCCAATGAGTCCTTGATATTTAGTCGTTTTCAGCCAATTTTCTGGATTTTTGAAAATTTCACTTTTTTGTGAAAATATCCACTAAATGAGGGAATAATATGTGTGAGGGTACCCTAGGAGAGTTCCAAATGTGTGTGGGTAGAATATATATCCCACGGGGATAAAATTGAAAAAAGTTAAAAAAATTTTTTTTTTGGACTTAGTAATTTTTCTGGCGTTCATCAGACTTTCAGATAGGGGAAATGTCAGTGAGCATTCCGATTTCAGTTCCAGAGCGATTCGCCCAATGAGTCCTTTTTAGTCGTTTTCAGCCAATTTTCTGGATTTTTGAAAATTTCACTTTTTTGTGAAAATATCCACTAAATGAGGGAATAATATGTGTGAGGGTACCCCAGGAGAGTTCCAAATGTGTGTGGGTAGAATATATATCCCACGGGGGTAAAATTGAAAAAAGTTGAAAAAAAATATTTTTTGGACTTAGTCATTTTTCCGGCGTTTATCAGACTTTCAGATAGGAGAAATGACATTGAGCGTTCAGATTTCAGTTCCAGAGCGATTCACCCAATGAGTCCTTGATATTTAGTCGTCTTCAGTCAATTTTCAGGATTTTTGAAAATTTCACTTTTTTGTGAAAATATCCACTAAATGAGGGAATAATATGTGTGAGGGTACCCCAGGAGAGTTCCAAATGTGTGTGGGTAGAATATATATCCCACGGGGGTAAAATTGAAAACAGTTGAAAAAAAATTTTTTTTGGACTTAGTCATTTTTCCGGCGTTTATCAGACTTTCAGACAGGAGAAATGACAGTGAGCATTCAGATTTCAGTTCCAGAGCGATTCGCCCAATGAGTCCATGATATTTAGTCGTTTTCAGCCAATTTTCTGGATTTTTGAAAATTTCACTTTTTTGTGAAAATATCCACTAAATGAGGGAATAATATGTGTGAGGGTACCCCAGGAGAGTTCCAAATGTGTGTGGGTAGAATATATATCCCACGGGGGTAAAATTGAAAAAAGTTGAAAAAAATTTTTTTTTTGGACTTAGTCATTTTTCCGGCGTTTATCAGACTTTCAGATAGGGAAAATATCAGTGAACATTCCGATTTCAGTTCCAGAGCGATTCGCCCAATGAGTCCTTGATGTTTAGTCGTTTTCAGCCAATTTTCTGGATTTTTAAAAATTTCACTTTTTTGTGAAAATATCCACTAAATGAGGGAATAATATGTGTGAGGGTACCCCAGGAGAGTTCCAAATGTGTGTGGGTAGAATATATATCCCACGGGGGTAAAATTGAAAACAGTTGAAAAAAAATTTTTTTTTTGGACTTAGTAATTTTTCTGACGTTCATCAGACTTTCAGATAGGGGAAATGTCAGTGAGCATTCCGATTTCAGTTCCAGAGCGATTCGCCCAATGAGTCCTTGATATTTAGTAGTTTTCAGCCAATTTTCTGGATTTTTGAAAATTTCACTTTTTTGTGAAAATATCCACTAAATGAGGGAATAATATGTGTGAGGGTACCCCAGGAGAGTTCCAAATGTGTGTGGGTAGAATATATATCCCACGGGGGTAAAATTGAAAACAGTTGAAAAAAAATTTTTTTGGGACTTAGTCATTTTTCCGGCGTTTATCAGACTTTCAGACAGGAGAAATGACAGTGAGCATTCAGATTTCAGTTCCAGAGCGATTCGCCCAATGAGTCCTTTTTAGTCGTTTTCAGCCAATTTTCTGGATTTTTGAAAATTTCACTTTTTTGTGAAAATATCCACTAAATGAGGGAATAATATGTGTGAGGGTACCCCAGGAGAGTTCCAAATGTGTGTGGGTAGAATATATATCCCACGGGGGTAAAATTGAAAAAAGTTGAAAAAAAATATTTTTTGGACTTAGTCATTTTTCCGGCGTTTATCAGACTTTCAGATAGGAGAAATGACATTGAGCGTTCAGATTTCAGTTCCAGAGCGATTCACCCAATGAGTCCTTGATATTTAGTCGTCTTCAGTCAATTTTCAGGATTTTTGAAAATTTCACTTTTTTGTGAAAATATCCACTAAATGAGGGAATAATATGTGTGAGGGTACCCCAGGAGAGTTCCAAATGTGTGTGGGTAGAATATATATCCCACGGGGGTAAAATTGAAAACAGTTGAAAAAAAATTTTTTTTGGACTTAGTCATTTTTCCGGCGTTTATCAGACTTTCAGACAGGAGAAATGACAGTGAGCATTCAGATTTCAGTTCCAGAGCGATTCGCCCAATGAGTCCATGATATTTAGTCGTTTTCAGCCAATTTTCTGGATTTTTGAAAATTTCACTTTTTTGTGAAAATATCCACTAAATGAGGGAATAATATGTGTGAGGGTACCCCAGGAGAGTTCCAAATGTGTGTGGGTAGAATATATATCCCACGGGGGTAAAATTGAAAAAAGTTGAAAAAAATTTTTTTTTTGGACTTAGTCATTTTTCCGGCGTTTATCAGACTTTCAGATAGGGAAAATATCAGTGAACATTCCGATTTCAGTTCCAGAGCGATTCGCTCAATGAGTCCTTGATGTTTAGTCGTTTTCAGCCAATTTTCTGGATTTTTAAAAATTTCACTTTTTTGTGAAAATATCCACTAAATGAGGGAATAATATGTGTGAGGGTACCCCAGGAGAGTTCCAAATGTGTGTGGGTAGAATATATGTCCCACGGGGGTAAAATTGAAAACAGTTGAAAAAAAATTTTTTTTTGACTTAGTCATTTTTCCGGCGTTTATCAGACTTTCAGACAGGAGAAATGACAGTGAGCATTCAGATTTCAGTTCCAGAGCGATTCGCCCAATGAGTCCTTGATATTTAGTCGTTTTCAGCCAATTTTCTGGATTTTTGAAAATTTCACTTTTTTGTGAAAATATCCACTCAATGAGGGAATAATATGTGTGAGGGTACCCCAGGAGAGTTCCAAATGTGTGTGGGTAGAATATATATCCCACGGGGGTAAAATTGAAAAAAATTGAAAAAAATTTTTTTTTTGGACTTAGTCATTTTTCCGGCGTTTATCAGACTTTCAGATAGGGGAAATGTCAGTGAGCGTTCCGATTTCAGTTCCAGAGCGATTCGCCCAATGAGTCCTTGATGTTTAGTCGTTTTCAGCCAATTTTCTGGATTTTTAAAAATTTCACTTTTTTCTGAAAATATCCACTAAATGAGGGAATAATATGTGTGAGGGTACCCCAGGAGAGTTCCAAATGTGTGTGGGTAGAATATATATCCCACAGGGATAAAATTGAAAAAAGTTGAAAAAAATTTTTTTTTCGACTTAGTCATTTTTCCGCCGTTTATCAGACTTTCAGATAGGGAAAATATCAGTGAACATTCCGATTTCAGTTCCAGAGCGATTCGCCCAATGAGTCCTTGATGTTTAGTCGTTTTCAGCCAATTTTCTGGATTTTTAAAAATTTCACTTTTTTGTGAAAATATCCACTAAATGAGGGAATAATATGTGTGAGGGTACCCCAGGAGAGTTCCAAATGTGTGTGGGTAGAATATATATCCCACGGGGATAAAATTGAAAAAAGTTGAAAAAAAATTTTTTTTTGGACTTAGTAATTTTTCCGGCGTTTATCAGACTTTCAGATAGGGGAAATGACAGTGAGCGTTCAGATTTCAGTTCCAGAGCGATTCACCCAATGAGTCCTTGATATTTAGTCGTCTTCAGCCAATTTTCAGGATTTTTGAAAATTTCACTTTTTTGTGAAAATATCCACTAAATGAGGGAATAATATGTGTGAGGGTACCCCAGGAGAGTTCCAAATGTGTGTGGGTAGAATATATATCCCACGGGGATAAAATTGAAAAAAGTTGAAAAAAATTTTTTTTTGGACTTACTCATTTTTCCGGCGTTTATCAGACTTTCAGATAGGGAAAATGTCAGTGAGCATTCAGATTTCAGTTCCAGAGCGATTCGCCCAATGAGTCCTTGATATTTAGTCGTTTTCAGCCAATTTTCTGGATTTTTGAAAATTTCACTTTTTTGTGAAAATATCCACTAAATGAGGGAATAATATGTGTGAGGGTACCCTAGGAGAGTTCCAAATGTGTGTGGGTAGAATATATATCCCACGGGGATAAAATTGAAAAAAGTTAAAAAAATTTTTTTTTTGGACTTAGTAATTTTTCTGGCGTTCATCAGACTTTCAGATAGGGGAAATGTCAGTGAGCATTCCGATTTCAGTTCCAGAGCGATTCGCCCAATGAGTCCTTTTTAGTCGTTTTCAGCCAATTTTCTGGATTTTTGAAAATTTCACTTTTTTGTGAAAATATCCACTAAATGAGGGAATAATATGTGTGAGGGTACCCCAGGAGAGTTCCAAATGTGTGTGGGTAGAATATATATCCCACGGGGGTAAAATTGAAAAAAGTTGAAAAAAAATATTTTTTGGACTTAGTCATTTTTCCGGCGTTTATCAGACTTTCAGATAGGAGAAATGACATTGAGCGTTCAGATTTCAGTTCCAGAGCGATTCACCCAATGAGTCCTTGATATTTAGTCGTCTTCAGTCAATTTTCAGGATTTTTGAAAATTTCACTTTTTTGTGAAAATATCCACTAAATGAGGGAATAATATGTGTGAGGGTACCCCAGGAGAGTTCCAAATGTGTGTGGGTAGAATATATATCCCACGGGGGTAAAATTGAAAACAGTTGAAAAAAAATTTTTTTTGGACTTAGTCATTTTTCCGGCGTTTATCAGACTTTCAGACAGGAGAAATGACAGTGAGCATTCAGATTTCAGTTCCAGAGCGATTCGCCCAATGAGTCCATGATATTTAGTCGTTTTCAGCCAATTTTCTGGATTTTTGAAAATTTCACTTTTTTGTGAAAATATCCACTAAATGAGGGAATAATATGTGTGAGGGTACCCCAGGAGAGTTCCAAATGTGTGTGGGTAGAATATATATCCCACGGGGGTAAAATTGAAAAAAGTTGAAAAAAATTTTTTTTTTGGACTTAGTCATTTTTCCGGCGTTTATCAGACTTTCAGATAGGGAAAATATCAGTGAACATTCCGATTTCAGTTCCAGAGCGATTCGCCCAATGAGTCCTTGATGTTTAGTCGTTTTCAGCCAATTTTCTGGATTTTTAAAAATTTCACTTTTTTGTGAAAATATCCACTAAATGAGGGAATAATATGTGTGAGGGTACCCCAGGAGAGTTCCAAATGTGTGTGGGTAGAATATATATCCCACGGGGGTAAAATTGAAAACAGTTGAAAAAAAATTTTTTTTTTGGACTTAGTAATTTTTCTGACGTTCATCAGACTTTCAGATAGGGGAAATGTCAGTGAGCATTCCGATTTCAGTTCCAGAGCGATTCGCCCAATGAGTCCTTGATATTTAGTAGTTTTCAGCCAATTTTCTGGATTTTTGAAAATTTCACTTTTTTGTGAAAATATCCACTAAATGAGGGAATAATATGTGTGAGGGTACCCCAGGAGAGTTCCAAATGTGTGTGGGTAGAATATATATCCCACGGGGGTAAAATTGAAAACAGTTGAAAAAAAATTTTTTTGGGACTTAGTCATTTTTCCGGCGTTTATCAGACTTTCAGACAGGAGAAATGACAGTGAGCATTCAGATTTCAGTTCCAGAGCGATTCGCCCAATGAGTCCTTTTTAGTCGTTTTCAGCCAATTTTCTGGATTTTTGAAAATTTCACTTTTTTGTGAAAATATCCACTAAATGAGGGAATAATATGTGTGAGGGTACCCCAGGAGAGTTCCAAATGTGTGTGGGTAGAATATATATCCCACGGGGGTAAAATTGAAAAAAGTTGAAAAAAAATATTTTTTGGACTTAGTCATTTTTCCGGCGTTTATCAGACTTTCAGATAGGAGAAATGACATTGAGCGTTCAGATTTCAGTTCCAGAGCGATTCACCCAATGAGTCCTTGATATTTAGTCGTCTTCAGTCAATTTTCAGGATTTTTGAAAATTTCACTTTTTTGTGAAAATATCCACTAAATGAGGGAATAATATGTGTGAGGGTACCCCAGGAGAGTTCCAAATGTGTGTGGGTAGAATATATATCCCACGGGGGTAAAATTGAAAACAGTTGAAAAAAAATTTTTTTTGGACTTAGTCATTTTTCCGGCGTTTATCAGACTTTCAGACAGGAGAAATGACAGTGAGCATTCAGATTTCAGTTCCAGAGCGATTCGCCCAATGAGTCCATGATATTTAGTCGTTTTCAGCCAATTTTCTGGATTTTTGAAAATTTCACTTTTTTGTGAAAATATCCACTAAATGAGGGAATAATATGTGTGAGGGTACCCCAGGAGAGTTCCAAATGTGTGTGGGTAGAATATATATCCCACGGGGGTAAAATTGAAAAAAGTTGAAAAAAATTTTTTTTTTGGACTTAGTCATTTTTCCGGCGTTTATCAGACTTTCAGATAGGGAAAATATCAGTGAACATTCCGATTTCAGTTCCAGAGCGATTCGCTCAATGAGTCCTTGATGTTTAGTCGTTTTCAGCCAATTTTCTGGATTTTTAAAAATTTCACTTTTTTGTGAAAATATCCACTAAATGAGGGAATAATATGTGTGAGGGTACCCCAGGAGAGTTCCAAATGTGTGTGGGTAGAATATATGTCCCACGGGGGTAAAATTGAAAACAGTTGAAAAAAAATTTTTTTTTGACTTAGTCATTTTTCCGGCGTTTATCAGACTTTCAGACAGGAGAAATGACAGTGAGCATTCAGATTTCAGTTCCAGAGCGATTCGCCCAATGAGTCCTTGATATTTAGTCGTTTTCAGCCAATTTTCTGGATTTTTGAAAATTTCACTTTTTTGTGAAAATATCCACTCAATGAGGGAATAATATGTGTGAGGGTACCCCAGGAGAGTTCCAAATGTGTGTGGGTAGAATATATATCCCACGGGGGTAAAATTGAAAAAAATTGAAAAAAATTTTTTTTTTGGACTTAGTCATTTTTCCGGCGTTTATCAGACTTTCAGATAGGGGAAATGTCAGTGAGCGTTCCGATTTCAGTTCCAGAGCGATTCGCCCAATGAGTCCTTGATGTTTAGTCGTTTTCAGCCAATTTTCTGGATTTTTAAAAATTTCACTTTTTTCTGAAAATATCCACTAAATGAGGGAATAATATGTGTGAGGGTACCCCAGGAGAGTTCCAAATGTGTGTGGGTAGAATATATATCCCACAGGGATAAAATTGAAAAAAGTTGAAAAAAATTTTTTTTTCGACTTAGTCATTTTTCCGCCGTTTATCAGACTTTCAGATAGGGAAAATATCAGTGAACATTCCGATTTCAGTTCCAGAGCGATTCGCCCAATGAGTCCTTGATGTTTAGTCGTTTTCAGCCAATTTTCTGGATTTTTAAAAATTTCACTTTTTTGTGAAAATATCCACTAAATGAGGGAATAATATGTGTGAGGGTACCCCAGGAGAGTTCCAAATGTGTGTGGGTAGAATATATATCCCACGGGGATAAAATTGAAAAAAGTTGAAAAAAAATTTTTTTTTGGACTTAGTAATTTTTCCGGCGTTTATCAGACTTTCAGATAGGGGAAATGACAGTGAGCGTTCAGATTTCAGTTCCAGAGCGATTCACCCAATGAGTCCTTGATATTTAGTCGTCTTCAGCCAATTTTCAGGATTTTTGAAAATTTCACTTTTTTGTGAAAATATCCACTAAATGAGGGAATAATATGTGTGAGGGTACCCCAGGAGAGTTCCAAATGTGTGTGGGTAGAATATATATCCCACGGGGATAAAATTGAAAAAAGTTGAAAAAAATTTTTTTTTGGACTTACTCATTTTTCCGGCGTTTATCAGACTTTCAGATAGGGAAAATGTCAGTGAGCATTCAGATTTCAGTTCCAGAGCGATTCGCCCAATGAGTCCTTGATATTTAGTCGTTTTCAGCCAATTTTCTGGATTTTTGAAAATTTCACTTTTTTGTGAAAATATCCACTAAATGAGGGAATAATATGTGTGAGGGTACCCTAGGAGAGTTCCAAATGTGTGTGGGTAGAATATATATCCCACGGGGATAAAATTGAAAAAAGTTAAAAAAATTTTTTTTTTGGACTTAGTAATTTTTCTGGCGTTCATCAGACTTTCAGATAGGGGAAATGTCAGTGAGCATTCCGATTTCAGTTCCAGAGCGATTCGCCCAATGAGTCCTTTTTAGTCGTTTTCAGCCAATTTTCTGGATTTTTGAAAATTTCACTTTTTTGTGAAAATATCCACTAAATGAGGGAATAATATGTGTGAGGGTACCCCAGGAGAGTTCCAAATGTGTGTGGGTAGAATATATATCCCACGGGGGTAAAATTGAAAAAAGTTGAAAAAAAATATTTTTTGGACTTAGTCATTTTTCCGGCGTTTATCAGACTTTCAGATAGGAGAAATGACATTGAGCGTTCAGATTTCAGTTCCAGAGCGATTCACCCAATGAGTCCTTGATATTTAGTCGTCTTCAGTCAATTTTCAGGATTTTTGAAAATTTCACTTTTTTGTGAAAATATCCACTAAATGAGGGAATAATATGTGTGAGGGTACCCCAGGAGAGTTCCAAATGTGTGTGGGTAGAATATATATCCCACGGGGGTAAAATTGAAAACAGTTGAAAAAAAATTTTTTTTGGACTTAGTCATTTTTCCGGCGTTTATCAGACTTTCAGACAGGAGAAATGACAGTGAGCATTCAGATTTCAGTTCCAGAGCGATTCGCCCAATGAGTCCATGATATTTAGTCGTTTTCAGCCAATTTTCTGGATTTTTGAAAATTTCACTTTTTTGTGAAAATATCCACTAAATGAGGGAATAATATGTGTGAGGGTACCCCAGGAGAGTTCCAAATGTGTGTGGGTAGAATATATATCCCACGGGGGTAAAATTGAAAAAAGTTGAAAAAAATTTTTTTTTTGGACTTAGTCATTTTTCCGGCGTTTATCAGACTTTCAGATAGGGAAAATATCAGTGAACATTCCGATTTCAGTTCCAGAGCGATTCGCCCAATGAGTCCTTGATGTTTAGTCGTTTTCAGCCAATTTTCTGGATTTTTAAAAATTTCACTTTTTTGTGAAAATATCCACTAAATGAGGGAATAATATGTGTGAGGGTACCCCAGGAGAGTTCCAAATGTGTGTGGGTAGAATATATATCCCACGGGGGTAAAATTGAAAACAGTTGAAAAAAAATTTTTTTTGGACTTAGTCATTTTTCCGGCGTTTATCAGACTTTCAGACAGGAGAAATGACAGTGAGCATTCAGATTTCAGTTCCAGAGCGATTCGCCCAATGAGTCCTTTTTAGTCGTTTTCAGCCAATTTTCTGGATTTTTGAAAATTTCACTTTTTTGTGAAAATATCCACTAAATGAGGGAATAATATGTGTGAGGGTACCCCAGGAGAGTTCCAAATGTGTGTGGGTAGAATATATATCCCACGGGGGTAAAATTGAAAAAAGTTGAAAAAAAATATTTTTTGGACTTAGTCATTTTTCCGGCGTTTATCAGACTTTCAGATAGGAGAAATGACATTGAGCATTCAGATTTCAGTTCCAGAGCGATTCACCCAATGAGTCCTTGATATTTAGTCGTCTTCAGTCAATTTTCAGGATTTTTGAAAATTTCACTTTTTTGTGAAAATATCCACTAAATGAGGGAATAATATGTGTGAGGGTACCCCAGGAGAGTTCCAAATGTGTGTGGGTAGAATATATATCCCACGGGGGTAAAATTGAAAACAGTTGAAAAAAAATTTTTTTTGGACTTAGTCATTTTTCCGGCGTTTATCAGACTTTCAGACAGGAGAAATGACAGTGAGCATTCAGATTTCAGTTCCAGAGCGATTCGCCCAATGAGTCCATGATATTTAGTCGTTTTCAGCCAATTTTCTGGATTTTTGAAAATTTCACTTTTTTGTGAAAATATCCACTAAATGAGGGAATAATATGTGTGAGGGTACCCCAGGAGAGTTCCAAATGTGTGTGGGTAGAATATATATCCCACGGGGGTAAAATTGAAAAAAGTTGAAAAAAATTTTTTTTTTGGACTTAGTCATTTTTCCGGCGTTTATCAGACTTTCAGATAGGGAAAATATCAGTGAACATTCCGATTTCAGTTCCAGAGCGATTCGCCCAATGAGTCCTTGATGTTTAGTCGTTTTCAGCCAATTTTCTGGATTTTTAAAAATTTCACTTTTTTGTGAAAATATCCACTAAATGAGGGAATAATATGTGTGAGGGTACCCCAGGAGAGTTCCAAATGTGTGTGGGTAGAATATATATCCCACGGGGGTAAAATTGAAAACAGTTGAAAAAAAATTTTTTTTTGACTTAGTCATTTTTCCGGCGTTTATCAGACTTTCAGACAGGAGAAATGACAGTGAGCATTCAGATTTCAGTTCCAGAGCGATTCGCCCAATGAGTCCTTGATATTTAGTCGTTTTCAGCCAATTTTCTGGATTTTTGAAAATTTCACTTTTTTGTGAAAATATCCACTAAATGAGGGAATAATATGTGTGAGGGTACCCCAGGAGAGTTCCAAATGTGTATGGGTAGAATATATATCCCACGGGGGTAAAATTGAAAAAAGTTGAAAAAAATTTTTTTTTTGGACTTAGTCATTTTTCCTGCGTTTATCAGACTTTCAGATAGGGGAAATGTCAGTGAGCGTTCCGATTTCAGTTCCAGAGCGATTCGCCCAATGAGTCCTTGATGTTTAGTCGTTTTCAGCCAATTTTCTGGATTTTTAAAAATTTCACTTTTTTGTGAAAATATCCACTAAATGAGGGAATAATATGTGTGAGGGTACCCCAGGAGAGTTCCAAATGTGTGTGGGTAGAATATATATCCCACGGGGATAAAATTGAAAAAAGTTGAAAAAATTTTTTTCTTGGACTTAGTCATTTTTCCGCCGTTTATCAGACTTTCAGATAGGGGAAATGTCAGTGAGCATTCCGATTTCAGTTCCAGAGCGATTCGCCCAATGAGTCCTTGATGTTTAGTCGTTTTCAGCTAATTTTCTGGATTTTTAAAAATTTCACTTTTTTGTGAAAATATCCACTAAATGAGGGAATAATATGTGTGAGGGTACCCCAGGAGAGTTCCAAATGTGTGTGGGTAGAATATATATCCCACGGGGGTAAAATTGAAAAAAGTTGAAAAAAAATTTTTTTTTGGACTTAGTCATTTTTCCTGCGTTTATCAGACTTTCAGATAGGGGAAATGTCAGTGAGCGTTCCGATTTCAGTTCCAGAGCGATTCACCCAATGAGTCCTTGATATTTAGTCGTCTTCAGCCAATTTTCAGGATTTTTGAAAATTTCACTTTTTTGTGAAAATATCCACTAAATGAGGGAATAATATGTGTGAGTGTACCCCAGGAGAGTTCCAAATGTGTGTGGGTAGAATATATATCCCACGGGGGTAAAATTGAAAAAAGTTGAAAAAAAATTTTTTTTTGGACTTAGTCATTTTTCCTGCGTTTATCAGACTTTCAGATAGGGGAAATGTCAGTGAGCGTTCCGATTTCAGTTCCAGAGCGATTCACCCAATGAGTCCTTGATATTTAGTCGTCTTCAGCCAATTTTCAAGATTTTTGAAAATTTCACTTTTTTGTGAAAATATCCACTAAATGAAGGAATAATATGTGTGAGGGTACCCCAGGAGAGTTCCAAATGTGTGTGGGTAGAATATATATCCCACGGGGGTAAAATTGAAAACAGTTAAAAAAAATTTTTTTTTGGACTTAGTCATTTTTCCGGCGTTTATCAGACTTTCAGACAGGAGAAATGACAGTGAGCATTCAGATTTCAGTTCCAGAGCGATTCGCCCAATGAGTCCTTGATATTTAGTCGTTTTCAGCCAATTTTCTGGATTTTTGAAAATTTCACTTTTTTGTGAAAATATCCACTAAATGAGGGAATAATAAGTGTGAGGGTACCCCAGGAGAGTTCCAAATGTGTGTGGGTAGAATATATATCCCACGGGGGTAAAATTGAAATAAGTTGAAAAAAAATTTTTTTTGGACTTAGTCATTTTTCCGGCGTTTATCAGACTTTCAGATAGGAGAAATGACATTGAGCATTCAGATTTCAGTTCCAGAGCGATTCACCCAATGAGTCCTTGATATTTAGTCGTCTTCAGCCAATTTTCAGGATTTTTGAAAATTTCACTTTTTTGTGAAAATATCCACTAAATGAGGGAATAATATGTGTGAGGGTACCCCAGGAGAGTTCCAAATGTGTGTGGGTAGAATATATATCCCACGGGGGTAAAATTGAAAAAAGTTGAAAAAAATTTTTTTTTTGGACTTAGTCATTTTTCCTGCGTTTATCAGACTTTCAGAAAAGGGAAATGTCAGTGAGCGTTCCGATTTCAGTTCCAGAGCAATTCACCCAATGAGTCCTTGATATTTAGTCATCTTCAGCCAATTTTCAGGATTTTTGAAAATTTCACTTTTTTGTGAAAATATCCACTAAATGAGGGAATAATATGTGTGAGGGTACCCCAGGAGAGTTCCAAATGTGTGTGGGTAGAATATATATCCCACGGGGATAAAATTGAAAAAAGTTGAAAAAAAATTTTTTTTGGACTTACTCATTTTTCTGGCGTTTATCAGACTTTCAGATAGGGGAAATGTCAGTGAGCATTCCGATTTCAGTTCCAGAGCGATTCGCCCAATGAGTCCTTGATATTTAGTCGTTTTCAGCCAATTTTCTGGATTTTTGAAAATTTCACTTTTTTGTGAAAATATCCACTAAATGAGGGAATAATATGTGTGAGGGTACCCCAGGAGAGTTCCAAATGTGTGTGGGTAGAATATATATCCCACGGGGGTAAAATTGAAAAAAGTTGAAAAAAATTTTTTTTTTGGACTTAGTCATTTTTCATGCGTTTATCAGACTTTCAGATAGGGGAAATGTCAGTGAGCGTTCCGATTTCAGTTCCAGAACGATTCACCCAATGAGTCCTTGATGTTTAGTCGTTTTCAGCCAATTTTCTGGATTTTTAAAAATTTCACTTTTTTGTGAAAATATCCACTAAATGAGGGAATAATATGTGTGAGGGTACCCCAGGAGAGTTCCAAATGTGTGTGGGTAGAATATATATCCCACGGGGGTAAAATTGAAAACAGTTGAAAAAAAATTTTTTTTGGACTTAGTCATTTTTCCGGCGTTTATCAGACTTTCAGATAGGAGAAATGACATTGAGGGTTCAGATTTCAGTTCCAGAGCGATTCACCCAATGAGTCCTTGATATTTAGTCGTCTTCAGTCAATTTTCAGGATTTTTGAAAATTTCACTTTTTTGTGAAAATATCCACTAAATGAGGGAATAATATGTGTGAGGGTACCCCAGGAGAGTTCCAAATGTGTGTGGGTAGAATATATATCCCACGGGGATAAAATTGAAAAAAGTTGAAAAAAATTTTTTTTTGGACTTAGTCATTTTTCCGCCGTTTATCAGACTTTCAGATAGGGAAAATATCAGTGAACATTCCGATTTCAGTTCCAGAGCGATTCGCCCAATGAGTCCTTGATGTTTAGTCGTTTTCAGCCAATTTTCTGGATTTTTAAAAATTTCACTTTTTTGTGAAAATATCCACTAAATGAGGGAATAATATGTGTGAGGGTACCCCAGGAGAGTTCCAAATGTGTGTGGGTAGAATATATATCCCACGGGGATAAAATTGAAAAAAGTTGAAAAAAAATTTGTTTTTGGACTTCGTAATTTTTCCGGCGTTTATCAGACTTTCAGATAGGGGAAATGACAGTGAGCGTTCAGATTTCAGTTCCAGAGCGATACACCCAATGAGTCCTTGATATTTAGTCGTCTTCAGCCAATTTTCAGGATTTTTGAAAATTTCACTTTTTTGTGAAAATATCCACTAAATGAGGGAATAATATGTGTGAGGGTACCCTAGGAGAGTTCCAAATGTGTGTGGGTAGAATATATATCCCACGGGGATAAAATTGAAAAAAGTTAAAAAAAATTTTTTTTTGGACTTAGTAATTTTTCTGGCGTTCATCAGACTTTCAGATAGGGGAAATGTCAGTGAGCATTCCGATTTCAGTTCCAGAGCGATTCGCCCAATGAGTCCTTGATATTTAGTAGTTTTCAGCCAATTTTCTGGATTTTTGAAAATTTCACTTTTTTGTGAAAATATCCACTAAATGAGGGAATAATATGTGTGAGGTTACCCCAGGAGAGTTCCAAATGTGTGTGGGTAGAATATATATCCCACGGGGATAAAATTGAAAAAAGTTGAAAAAAAATTTTTTTTTGGACTTAGTAATTTTTCCGGCGTTTATCAGACTTTCAGATAGGGGAAATGACAGTGAGCGTTCAGATTTCAGTTCCAGAGCGATACACCCAATGAGTCCTTGATATTTAGTCGTCTTCAGCCAATTTTCAGGATTTTTGAAAATTTCACTTTTTTGTGAAAATATCCACTAAATGAGGGAATAATATGTGTGAGGGTACCCCAGGAGAGTTCCAAATGTGTGTGGGTAGAATATATATCCCACGGGGATAAAATTGAAAAAAGTTGAAAAAAAATTTTTTTTGGACTTAGTCATTTTTCTGGCGTTTATCAGACTTTCAGATAGGGAAAATGTCAGTGAGCATTCAGATTTCAGTTCCAGAGCGATTCGCCCAATGAGTCCTTTTTAGTCGTTTTCAGCCAATTTTCTGGATTTTTGAAAATTTCACTTTTTTGTGAAAATATCCACTAAATGAGGGAATAATATGTGTGAGGGTACCCCAGGAGAGTTCCAAATGTGTGTGGGTAGAATATATATCCCACGGGGGTAAAATTGAAAAAAGTTGAAAAAAAATTTTTTTTGGACTTAGTCATTTTTCTGGCGTTTATCAGACTTTCAGATAGGGAAAATGTCAGTGAGCATTCAGATTTCAGTTCCAGAGTGATTCGCCCAATGAGTCCTTGATATTTAGTCGTTCTCAGCCAATTTTCTGGATTTTTGAAAATTTCACTTTTTTGTGAAAATATCCACTAAATGAGGGAATAATATGTGTGAGGGTACCCCAGGAGAGTTCCAAATGTGTGTGGGTAGAATATATATCCCACAGGGGTAAAATTGAAAAAAGTTGAAAAAAATTTTTTTTTTTGGACTTAGTCATTTTTCCTGCGTTTATCAGACTTTCAGATAGGGGAAATGTCAGTGAGCGTTCCGATTTCAGTTCCAGAGCGATTCGCCCAATGAGTCCTTGATGTTTAGTCGTTTTCAGCCAATTTTCTGGATTTTTAAAAATTTCACTTTTTTGTGAAAATATCCACTAAATGAGGGAATAATATGTGTGAGGGTACCCCAGGAGAGTTCCAAATGTGTGTGGGTAGAATATATATCCCACGGGGATAAAATTGAAAAAAGTTGAAAAAAATTTTTTTTTGGACTTAGTCATTTTTCTGGCGTTTATCAGACTTTCAGATAGGGAAAATGTCAGTGAGCATTCAGATTTCAGTTCCAGAGTGATTCGCCCAATGAGTCCTTGATATTTAGTCGTTTTCAGCCAATTTTCTGGATTTTTGAAAATTTCACTTTTTTGTGAAAATATCCACTAAATGAGGGAATAATATGTGTGAGGGTACCCCAGGAGAGTTCCAAATGTGTGTGGGTAGAATATATATCCCACGGGGATAAAATTGAAAAAAGTTGAAAAAAAATTTTTTTTTGGACTTAGTAATTTTTCCGGCGTTTATCAGACTTTCAGATAGGGGAAATGACAGTGAGCGTTCAGATTTCAGTTCCAGAGCGATACACCCAATGAGTCCTTGATATTTAGTCGTCTTCAGCCAATTTTCAGGATTTTTGAAAATTTCACTTTTTTGTGAAAATATCCACTAAATGAGGGAATAATATGTGTGAGGGTACCCCAGGAGAGTTCCAAATGTGTGTGGGTAGAATATATATCCCACGGGGATAAAATTGAAAAAAGTTGAAAAAAAATTTTTTTTGGACTTAGTCATTTTTCTGGCGTTTATCAGACTTTCAGATAGGGAAAATGTCAGTGAGCATTCAGATTTCAGTTCCAGAGCGATTCGCCCAATGAGTCCTTTTTAGTCGTTTTCAGCCAATTTTCTGGATTTTTGAAAATTTCACTTTTTTGTGAAAATATCCACTAAATGAGGGAATAATATGTGTGAGGGTACCCCAGGAGAGTTCCAAATGTGTGTGGGTAGAATATATATCCCACGGGGGTAAAATTGAAAAAAGTTGAAAAAAAATTTTTTTTGGACTTAGTCATTTTTCTGGCGTTTATCAGACTTTCAGATAGGGAAAATGTCAGTGAGCATTCAGATTTCAGTTCCAGAGTGATTCGCCCAATGAGTCCTTGATATTTAGTCGTTCTCAGCCAATTTTCTGGATTTTTGAAAATTTCACTTTTTTGTGAAAATATCCACTAAATGAGGGAATAATATGTGTGAGGGTACCCCAGGAGAGTTCCAAATGTGTGTGGGTAGAATATATATCCCACGGGGGTAAAATTGAAAAAAGTTGAAAAAAATTTTTTTTTTTGGACTTAGTCATTTTTCCTGCGTTTATCAGACTTTCAGATAGGGGAAATGTCAGTGAGCGTTCCGATTTCAGTTCCAGAGCGATTCGCCCAATGAGTCCTTGATGTTTAGTCGTTTTCAGCCAATTTTCTGGATTTTTAAAAATTTCACTTTTTTGTGAAAACATCCACTAAATGAGGGAATAATATGTGTGAGGGTACCCCAGGAGAGTTCCAAATGTGTGTGGGTAGAATATATATCCCACGGGGATAAAATTGAAAAAAGTTGAAAAAAATTTTTTTTTGGACTTAGTCATTTTTCCGCCGTTTATCAGACTTTCAGATAGGGAAAATATCAGTGAACATTCCGATTTCAGTTCCAGAGCGATTCGCCCAATGAGTCCTTGATGTTTAGTCGTTTTCAGCCAATTTTCTGGATTTTTAAAAATTTCACTTTTTTGTGAAAATATCCACTAAATGAGGGAATAATATGTGTGAGGGTACCCCAGGAGAGTTCCAAATGTGTGTGGGTAGAATATATATCCCACGGGGATAAAATTGAAAAAAGTTGAAAAAAAATTTTTTTTTGGACTTAGTAATTTTTCCGGCGTTTATCAGACTTTCAGATAGGAGAAATGACAGTGAGCATTCAGATTTCAGTTCCAGAGCGATTCGCCCAATGAGTCCTTTTTAGTCGTTTTCAGCCAATTTTCTGGATTTTTGAAAATTTCACTTTTTTGTGAAAATATCCACTAAATGAGGGAATAATATGTGTGAGGGTACCCTAGGAGAGTTCCAAATGTGTGTGGGTAGAATATATATCCCACGGGGATAAAATTGAAAAAAGTTAAAAAAATTTTTTTTTTGGACTTAGTAATTTTTCTGGCGTTCATCAGACTTTCAGATAGGGGAAATGTCAGTGAGCATTCCGATTTCAGTTCCAGAGCGATTCGCCCAATGAGTCCTTGATGTTTAGTCGTTTTCAGCCAATTTTCTGGATTTTTAAAAATTTCACTTTTTTGTGAAAATATCCACTAAATGAGGGAATAATATGTGTGAGGGTACCCCAGGAGAGTTCCAAATGTGTGTGGGTAGAATATATATCCCACGGGGGTAAAATTGAAAAAAGTTGAAAAAAATTTTTTTTTTGGACTTAGTCATTTTTCCTGCGTTTATCAGACTTTCAGATAGGGGAAATGTCAGTGAGCGTTCCGATTTCAGTTCCAGAGCGATTCGCCCAATGAGTCCTTGATGTTTAGTCGTTTTCAGCCAATTTTCTGGATTTTTAAAAATTTCACTTTTTTGTGAAAATATCCACTAAATGAGGGAATAATATGTGTGAGGGTACCCCAGGAGAGTTCCAAATGTGTGTGGGTAGAATATATATCCCACGGGGATAAAATTGAAAAAAGTTGAAAAAAATTTTTTTTTGGACTTAGTCATTTTTCTGGCGTTTATCAGACTTTCAGATAGGGAAAATGTCAGTGAGCATTCAGATTTCAGTTCCAGAGTGATTCGCCCAATGAGTCCTTGATATTTAGTCGTTTTCAGCCAATTTTCTGGATTTTTGAAAATTTCACTTTTTTGTGAAAATATCCACTAAATGAGGGAATAATATGTGTGAGGGTACCCCAGGAGAGTTCCAAATGTGTGTGGGTAGAATATATATCCCACGGGGGCAAAATTGAAAAAAGTTGAAAAAAATTTTTTTTTTGGACTTAGTCATTTTTCCTGCGTTTATCAGACTTTCAGATAGGGGAAATGTCAGTGAGCGTTCCGATTTCAGTTCCAGAGCGATTCGCCCAATGAGTCCTTGATGTTTAGTCGTTTTCAGCCAATTTTCTGGATTTTTAAAAATTTCACTTTTTTGTGAAAATATCCACTAAATGAGGGAATAATATGTGTGAGGGTACCCCAGGAGAGTTCCAAATGTGTGTGGGTAGAATATATATCCCACGGGGATAAAATTGAAAAAAGTTGAAAAAAATTTTTTTTTGGACTTTGTCATTTTTCTGGCGTTTATCAGACTTTCAGATAGGGAAAATGTCAGTGAGCATTCAGATTTCAGTTCCAGAGTGATTCGCCCAATGAGTCCTTGATATTTAGTCGTTTTCAGCCAATTTTCTGGATTTTTGAAAATTTCACTTTTTTGTGAAAATATCCACTAAATGAGGGAATAATATGTGTGAGGGTACCCCAGGAGAGTTCCAAATGTGTGTGGGTAGAATATATATCCCACGGGGATAAAAGTGAAAAAAGTTGAAAAAAATTTTTTTTTGGACTTACTCATTTTTCTGGCGTTTATCAGACTTTCAGATAGGGAAAATGTCAGTGAGCATTCAGATTTCAGTTCCAGAGCGATTCGCCCAATGAGTCCTTGATATTTAGTCGTTTTCAGCCAATTTTCTGGATTTTTGAAAATTTCACTTTTTTGTGAAAATATCCACTAAATGAGGGAATAATATGTGTGAGGGTACCCTAGGAGAGTTCCAAATGTGTGTGGGTAGAATATATATCCCACGGGGATAAAATTGAAAAAAGTTAAAAAAATTTTTTTTTTGGACTTAGTAATTTTTCTGGCGTTCATCAGACTTTCAGATAGGGGAAATGTCAGTGAGCATTCCGATTTCAGTTCCAGAGTGATTCGCCCAATGAGTCCTTGATATTTAGTCGTTTTCAGCCAATTTTCTGGATTTTTAAAAATTTCACTTTTTTGTGAAAATATCCACTAAATGAGGGAATAATATGTGTGAGGGTACCCCAGGAGAGTTCCAAATGTGTGTGGGTAGAATATATATCCCACGGGGATAAAATTGAAAAAAGTTGAAAAAAAATTTTTTTTTGGACTTAGTCACTTTTCCTGCGTTTATCAGACTTTCAGACAGGAGAAATGACAGTGAGCATTCAGATTTCAGTTCCAGAGCGATTCGCCCAATGAGTCCTTTTTAGTCGTTTTCAGCCAATTTTCTGGATTTTTGAAAATTTCACTTTTTTGTGAAAATATCCACTAAATGAGGGAATAATATGTGTGAGGGTACCCCAGGAGAGTTCCAAATGTGTGTGGGTAGAATATATATCCCACGGGGATAAAATTGAAAAAAGTTGAAAAAAAATTTTTTTTTGGACTTAGTAATTTTTCCGGCGTTTATCAGACTTTCAGATAGGGGAAATGACAGTGAGCGTTCAGATTTCAGTTCCAGAGCGATACACCCAATGAGTCCTTGATATTTAGTCGTCTTCAGCCAATTTTCAGGATTTTTGAAAATTTCACTTTTTTGTGAAAATATCCACTAAATGAGGGAATAATATGTGTGAGGGTACCCCAGGAGAGTTCCAAATGTGTGTGGGTAGAATATATATCCCACGGGGATAAAATTGAAAAAAGTTGAAAAAAATTTTTTTTTGGACTTAGTTATTTTTCTGGCGTTTATCAGACTTTCAGATAGGGGAAATGTCAGTGAGCGTTCCGATTTCAGTTCCAGAGTGATTCGCCCAATGAGTCCTTGATATTTAGTCGTTTTCAGCCAATTTTCTGGATTTTTGAAAATTTCACTTTTTTGTGAAAATATCCACTAAATGAGGGAATAATATGTGTGAGGGTACCCCAGGAGAGTTCCAAATGTGTGTGGGTAGAATATATATCCCACGGGGGTAAAATTGAAAAAAGTTGAAAAAAATTTTTTTTTTGGACTTAGTCATTTTTCCTGCGTTTATCAGACTTTCAGATAGGGGAAATGTCAGTGAGCGTTCCGATTTCAGTTCCAGAGCGATTCGCCCAATGAGTCCTTGATGTTTAGTCGTTTTCAGCCAATTTTCTGGATTTTTAAAAATTTCACTTTTTTGTGAAAATATCCACTAAATGAGGGAATAATATGTGTGAGGGTACCCCAGGAGAGTTCCAAATGTGTGTGGGTAGAATATATATCCCACGGGGATAAAATTGAAAAAAGTTGAAAAAAATTTTTTTTTGGACTTACTCATTTTTCTGGCGTTTATCAGACTTTCAGATAGGGAAAATGTCAGTGAGCATTCAGATTTCAGTTCCAGAGCGATTCGCCCAATGAGTCCTTGATATTTAGTAGTTTTCAGCCAATTTTCTGGATTTTTGAAAATTTCACTTTTTTGTGAAAATATCCACTAAATGAGGGAATAATATGTGTGAGGGTACCCCAGGAGAGTTCCAAATGTGTGTGGGTAGAATATATATCCCACGGGGGTAAAATTGAAAAAAGTTGAAAAAAAATTTTTTTTTTGGACTTAGTCATTTTTCCTGCGTTTATCAGACTTTCAGATAGGGGAAATGTCAGTGAGCATTCCGATTTCAGTTCCAGAGCGATTCGCCCAATGAGTCCTTGATATTTAGTCGTCTTCAGCCAATTTTCTGGATTTTTGAAAATTTCACTTTTTTGTGAAAATATCCACTAAATGAGGGAATAATATGTGTGAGGGTACCCCAGGAGAGTTCCAAATGTGTGTGGGTAGAATATATATCCCACGGGGATAAAATTGAAAAAAGTTGAAAAAAATTTTTTTTTGGACTTAGTCATTTTTCTGGCGTTTATCAGACTTTCAGATAGGGAAAATGTCAGTGAGCATTCAGATTTCAGTTCCAGAGTGATTCGCCCAATGAGTCCTTGATATTTAGTCGTTTTCAGCCAATTTTCTGGATTTTTAAAAATTTCACTTTTTTGTGAAAATATCCACTAAATGAGGGAATAATATGTGTGAGGGTACCCCAGGAGAGTTCCAAATGTGTGTGGGTAGAATATATATCCCACGGGGATAAAATTGAAAAAAGTTGAAAAAAATTTTTTTTTGGACTTACTCATTTTTCTGGCGTTTATCAGACTTTCAGATAGGGAAAATGTCAGTGAGCATTCCGATTTCAGTTCCAGAGCGATTCGCCCAATGAGTCCTTGATATTTAGTAGTTTTCAGCCAATTTTCTGGATTTTTGAAAATTTCACTTTTTTGTGAAAATATCCACTAAATGAGGGAATAATATGTGTGAGGGTACCCCAGGAGAGTTCCAAATGTGTGTGGGTAGAATATATATCCCACGGGGGTAAAATTGAAAAAAGTTGAAAAAAATTTTTTTTTTGGACTTAGTCATTTTTCCTGCGTTTATCAGACTTTCAGATAGGGGAAATGTCAGTGAGCATTCCGATTTCAGTTCCAGAACGATTCACCCAATGAGTCCTTGATATTTAGTCGTCTTCAGCCAATTTTCAGGATTTTTGAAAATTTCACTTTTTTGTGAAAATATCCACTAAATGAGGGAATAATATGTGTGAGGGTACCCTAGGAGAGTTCCAAATGTGTGTGGGTAGAATATATATCCCATGGGGATAAAATTGAAAAAAGTTGAAAAAATTTTTTTTTTGGACTTAGTAATTTTTCTGGCGTTCATCAGACTTTCAGATAGGGGAAATGTCAGTGAGCATTCCGATTTCAGTTCCAGAGCGATTCGCCCAATGAGTCCTTGATATTTAGTAGTTTTCAGCCAATTTTCTGGATTTTTGAAAATTTCACTTCTTTGTGAAAATATCCACTAAATGAGGGAATAATATGTGTGAGGGTACCCCAGGAGAGTTCCAAATGTGTGTGGGTAGAATATATATCCCACGGGGTTAAAATTGAAAAAAGTTGAAAAAAATTTTTTTTTTGGACTTAGTAATTTTTCTGGCGTTCATCAGACTTTCAGATAGGGGAAATGTCAGTGAGCATTCCGATTTCAGTTCCAGAGCGATTCGCCCAATGAGTCCTTGATATTTAGTAGTTTTCAGCCAATTTTCTGGATTTTTGAAAATTTCACTTCTTTGTGAAAATATCCACTAAATGAGGGAATAATATGTGTGAGGGTACCCCAGGAGAGTTCCAAATGTGTGGGTAGAATATATATCCCACGGGGGTAAAATAGAAAAAAGTTGAAAAAAAATTTTTTTTGGACTTAGTCATTTTTCCGGCGTTTATCAGACTTTCAGATAGGAGAAATGACATTGAGCTTTCAGATTTCAGTTCCAGAGCGATTCACCCAATGAGTCCTTGATATTTAGTCGTCTTCAGCCAATTTTCAGGATTTTTGAAAATTTCACTTTTTTGTGAAAATATCCACTAAATGAGGGAATAATATGTGTGAGGGTACCCCAGGAGAGTTCCAAATGTGTGTGGGTAGAATATATATCCCACGGGGATAAAATTGAAAAAAGTTTAAAAAAATTTTTTTTTGGACTTAGTAATTTTTCCGGCGTTTATCAGACTTTCAGATAGGGGAAATGTCTGAGCTTTCCGATTTCAGTTCCAGAGCGATTCGCCCAATGAGTCCTTGATGTTTAGTCATTTTCAACCAATTTTCTGGATTTTTAAAAATTTCACTTTTTTGTGAAAATATCCACTAAATGAGGGAATAATATGTGTGAGGGTACCCCAGGAGAGTTCCAAATGTGTGTGGGTAGAATATATATCCCACGGGGATAAAATTGAAAAAAGTTGAAAAAAATTTTTTTTTTAGCTTAGTCATTTTTCCGCCGTTTATCAGACTTTCAGATAGGGAAAATGTCAGTGAGCATTCCGATTTTAGTTCCAGAGCCATTCGCCCAATGAGTCCTTGATGTTTAGTCGTTTTCAGCCAATTTTCTGGATTTTTAAAAATTTCACTTTTTTGTGAAAATATCCACTAAATGAGGGAATAATATGTGTGAGGGTACCCCTGGAGAGTTCCAAATGTGTGTGGGTAGAATATATATCCCACGGGGATAAAATTGAAAAAAGTTGAAAAAAAATTTTTTTTTGGACTTAGTAATTTTTCCGGCGTTTATCAGACTTTCAGATAGGGGAAATGACAGTGAGCGTTCAGATTTCAGTTCCAGAGCGATTCACCAAATGAGTCCTTGATATTTAGTCGTCTTCAGCCAATTTTCTGGATTTTTAAAAATTTCACTTTTTTGTGAAAATATCCACTAAATGAGGGAATAATATGTGTGAGGGTACCCCAGGAGAGTTCCAAATGTGTGTGGGTAGAATATATATCCCACGGGGATAAAATTGAAAAAAGTTGAAAAAAATTTTTTTTTGGACTTAGTCATTTTTCCGCCGTTTATCAGACTTTCAGATAGGGAAAATGTCAGTGAGCATTCCGATTTCAGTTCCAGAGCGATTCGCCCAATGAGTCCTTGATGTTTAGTTGTTTTCAGCCAATTTTCTGGATTTTTAAAAATTTCACTTTTTTGTGAAAATATCCACTAAATGAGGGAATAATATGTGTGAGGGTACCCCTGGAGAGTTCCAAATGTGTGTGGGTAGAATATATATCCCACAAGGATAAAATTGAAAAAAGTTGAAAAAAAATTTTTTTTTGGACTTAGTAATTTTTCCGGCGTTTATCAGACTTTCAGATAGGGGAAATGACAGTGAGCGTTCCGATTTCAGTTCCAGTGCGATTCGCCCAATGAGTCCTTGATGTTTAGTCGTTTTCAGCCAATTTTCTGGATTTTTAAAAATTTCACTTTTTTGTGAAAATATCCACTAAATGAGGGAATAATATGTGTGAGGGTACCCCTGGAGAGTTCCAAATGTGTGTGGGTAGAATATATATCCCACGGGGATAAAATTGAAAAAAGTTGAAAAAATTTTTTTTTTGGACTTAGTAATTTTTCTGGCGTTCATCAGACTTTCAGATAGGGGAAATGTCAGTGAGCATTCCGATTTCAGTTCCAGAGCGATTCGCCCAATGAGTCCTTGATATTTAGTAGTTTAAAGCCAATTTTCTGGATTTTTGAAAATTTCACTTCTTTGTGAAAATATCCACTAAATGAGGGAATAATATGTGTGAGGGTACCCCAGGAGAGTTCCAAATGTGTGTGGGTAGAATATATATCCCACGGGGGTAAAATTGAAAAAAGTTGAAAAAAATTTTTTTTTTGGACTTAGTAATTTTTCTGTCGTTCATCAGACTTTCAGATAGGGGAAATGTCAGTGAGCGTTCCGATTTCAGTTCCAGAGCGATTCGCCCAATGAGTCCTTGATATTTAGTAGTTTTCAGCCAATTTTCTGGATTTTTGAAAATTTCACTTCTTTGCGAAAATATCCACTAAATGAGGGAATAATATGCGTGAGGGTACCCCAGGAGAGTTCCAAATGTGTGGGTAGAATATATATCCCACGGGGGTAAAATAGAAAAAAGTTGAAAAAAAATTTTTTTTTGGACTTAGTAATTTTTCCAGCGTTTATCAGACTTTCAGATAGGGGAAATGTCAGTGAGCGTTCCGATTTCAGTTCCAGAGCCATTCGCCCAATGAGTCCTTGATGTTTAGTCGTTTTCAGCCAATTTTCTGGATTTTTAAAAATTTCACTTTTTTGTGAAAATATCCACTAAATGAGGGAATAATATGTGTGAGGGTACCCCAGGAGAGTTCCAAATGTGTGTGGGTAGAATATATATCCCACGGGGATAAAATTGAAAAAAGTTGAAAAAAATTTTTTTTTTGGACTTAGTCATTTTTCCGCCGTTTATCAGACTTTCAGATAGGGAAAATGTCAGTGAGCATTCCGATTTCAGTTCCAGAGCCATTCGCCCAATGAGTCCTTGATGTTTAGTCGTTTTCAGCCAATTTTCTGGATTTTTAAAAATTTCACTTTTTTGTGAAAATATCCACTAAATGAGGGAATAATATGTGTGAGGGTACCCCAGGAGAGTTCCAAATGTGTGTGGGTAGAATATATATCCCACGGGGATAAAATTGAAAAAAGTTGAAAAAAATTTTTTTTTGGACTTAGTCATTTTTCCGCCGTTTATCAGACTTTCAGATAGGGAAAATGTCAGTGAGCGTTCCGATTTCAGTTCCAGAGCGATTCGCCCAATGAGTCCTTGATGTTTAGTCGTTTTCAGCCAATTTTCTGGATTTTTAAAAATTTCACTTTTTTGTGAAAATATCCACTAAATGAGGGAATATGTGTGAGGGTACCCCAGGAGAGTTCCAAATGTGTGTGGGTAGAATATATATCCCACGGGGATAAAATTGAAAAAAGTTGAAAAAAATTTTTTTTTGGACTTAGTCATTTTTCCGCCGTTTATCAGACTTTCAGATAGGGAAAATGTCAGTGAGCATTCCGATTTCAGTTCCAGAGCCATTCGCCCAATGAGTCCTTGATGTTTAGTCGTTTTCAGCCAATTTTCTGGATTTTTTAAAATTTCACTTTTTTGTGAAAATATCCACTAAATGAGGGAATAATATGTGTGAGGGTACCCCAGGAGAGTTCCAAATGTGTGTGGGTAGAATATATATCCCACGGGGATAAAATTGAAAAAAGTTGAAAAAAATTTTTTTTTGGACTTAGTCATTTTTCCGCCGTTTATCAGACTTTCAGATAGGGAAAATGTCAGTGAGCGTTCAGATTTCAGTTCCAGAGCCATTCGCCCAATGAGTCCTTGATGTTTAGTCGTTTTCAGCCAATTTTCAGGATTTTTGAAAATTTCACTTTTTTGTGAAAATATCCACTAAATGAGGGAATAATATGTGTGAGGGTACCCCAGGAGAGTTCCAAATGTGTGTGGGTAGAATATATATCCCACGGGGATAAAATTGAAAAAAGTTGAAAAAAATTTTTTTTTGGACTTAGTAATTTTTCCGGCATTTATCAGACTTTCAGATAGGGGAAATGTCAGTTAGCATTCCGATTTCAGTTCCAGAGCGATTCGCCCAATGAGTCCTTGATATTTAGTCGTTTTCAGCCAATTTTCTGGATTTTTGAAAATTTCACTTTTTTGTGAAAATATCCACTAAATGAGGGAATAATATGTGTGAGGGTACCCTAGGAGAGTTCCAAATGTGTGTGGGTAGAATATATATCCCACGGGGATAAAATTGAAAAAAGTTTAAAAAAATTTTTTTTTGGACTTAGTAATTTTTCCGGCGTTTATCAGACTTTCAGATAGGGGAAATGTCAGTGAGCGCTCCGATTTCAGTTCCAGAGCGATTCGCCCAATGAGTCCTTGATGTTTAGTCGTTTTCAACCAATTTTCTGGATTTTTAAAAATTTCACTTTTTTGTGAAAATATCCACTAAATGAGGGAATAATATGTGTGAGGGTACCCCAGGAGAGTTCCAAATGTGTGTGGGTAGAATATATATCCCACGGGGATAAAATTGAAAAAAGTTGAAAAAAATTTTTTTTTGGACTTAGTAATTTTTCCGGCGTTTATCAGACTTTCAGATAGGGGAAATGACAGTGAGCATTCAGATTTCAGTTCCAGAGCAATTCACCCAATGAGTCCTTGATATTTAGTCGTCTTCAGCCAATTTTCTGGATTTTTGAAAATTTCACTTTTTTGTGAAAATATCCACTAAATGAGGGAATAATATGTGTGAGGGTACCCCAGGAGAGTTCCAAATGTGTGTGGGTAGAATATATATCCCACGGGGATAAAATTGAAAAAAGTTGAAAAAAATTTTTTTTTTGGACTTAGTCATTTTTCCGCCGTTTATCAGACTTTCAGATAGGGAAAATGTCAGTGAGCATTCCGATTTCAGTTCCAGAGCCATTCGCCCAATGAGTCCTTGATGTTTAGTCGTTTTCAGCCAATTTTCTGGATTTTTAAAAATTTCACTTTTTTGTGAAAATATCCACTAAATGAGGGAATAATATGTGTGAGGGTACCCCAGGAGAGTTCCAAATGTGTGTGGGTAGAATATATATCCCACGGGGATAAAATTGAAAAAAGTTGAAAAAAATTTTTTTTTGGACTTAGTAATTTTTCCGGCATTTATCAGACTTTCAGATAGGGGAAATGTCAGTTAGCATTCCGATTTCAGTTCCAGAGCGATTCGCCCAATGAGTCCTTGATATTTAGTCGTTTTCAGCCAATTTTCTGGATTTTTGAAATTTTCACTTTTTTGTGAAAATATCCACTAAATAAGGGAATAATATGTGTGAGGGTACCCCAGGAGAGTTTCAAATGTGTGTGGGTAGAATATATATCCCACGGGGATAAAATTGAAAAAAGTTGAAAAAATTTTTTTTTTGGACTTAGTAATTTTTCTGGCGTTCATCAGACTTTCAGATAGGGGAAATGTCAGTGAGCATTCCGATTTCAGTTGCAGAGCGATTCGCCCAATGAGTCCTTGATATTTAGTAGTTTTCAGCCAATTTTCTGGATTTTTGAAAATTTCACTTCTTTGTGAAAATATCCACTAAATGAGGGAATAATATGTGTGAGGGTACCCCAGGAGAGTTCCAAATGTGTGTGGGTAGAATATATATCCCACGGGGGTAAAATTGAAAAAAGTTGAAAAAAATTTTTTTTTTGGACTTAGTCATTTTTCCTGCGTTTATCAGACTTTCAGATAGGGGAAATGTCAGTGAGCGTTCCGATTTCAGTTCCAGAACGATTCACCCAATGAGTCCTTGATATTTAGTCGTCTTCAGCCAATTTTCATGATTTTTGAAAATTTCACTTTTTTGTGAAAATATCCACTAAATGAGGGAATAATATGTGTGAGGGTACCCTAGGAGAGTTCCAAATGTGTGTGGGTAGAATATATATCCCACGGGGATAAAATTGAAAAAAGTTTAAAAAAATTTTTTTTTGGACTTAGTAATTTTTCCGGCGTTTATCAGACTTTCAGATAGGGGAAATGTCAGTGAGCGCTCCGATTTCAGTTCCAGAGCGATTCGCCCAATGAGTCCTTGATGTTTAGTCGTTTTCAACCAATTTTCTGGATTTTTAAAAATTTCACTTTTTTGTGAAAATATCCACTAAATGAGGGAATAATATGTGTGAGGGTACCCCAGGAGAGTTCCAAATGTGTGTGGGTAGAATATATATCCCACGGGGATAAAATTGAAAAAAGTTGAAAAAAATTTTTTTTTGGACTTAGTAATTTTTCCGGCGTTTATCAGACTTTCAGATAGGGGAAATGACAGTGAGCATTCAGATTTCAGTTCCAGAGCAATTCACCCAATGAGTCCTTGATATTTAGTCGTCTTCAGCCAATTTTCTGGATTTTTGAAAATTTCACTTTTTTGTGAAAATATCCACTAAATGAGGGAATAATATGTGTGAGGGTACCCCAGGAGAGTTCCAAATGTGTGTGGGTAGAATATATATCCCACGGGGATAAAATTGAAAAAAGTTGAAAAAAATTTTTTTTTTGGACTTAGTCATTTTTCCGCCGTTTATCAGACTTTCAGATAGGGAAAATGTCAGTGAGCATTCCGATTTCAGTTCCAGAGCCATTCGCCCAATGAGTCCTTGATGTTTAGTCGTTTTCAGCCAATTTTCTGGATTTTTAAAAATTTCACTTTTTTGTGAAAATATCCACTAAATGAGGGAATAATATGTGTGAGGGTACCCCAGGAGAGTTCCAAATGTGTGTGGGTAGAATATATATCCCACGGGGATAAAATTGAAAAAAGTTGAAAAAAATTTTTTTTTGGACTTAGTAATTTTTCCGGCATTTATCAGACTTTCAGATAGGGGAAATGTCAGTTAGCATTCCGATTTCAGTTCCAGAGCGATTCGCCCAATGAGTCCTTGATATTTAGTCGTTTTCAGCCAATTTTCTGGATTTTTGAAATTTTCACTTTTTTGTGAAAATATCCACTAAATAAGGGAATAATATGTGTGAGGGTACCCCAGGAGAGTTTCAAATGTGTGTGGGTAGAATATATATCCCACGGGGATAAAATTGAAAAAAGTTGAAAAAATTTTTTTTTTGGACTTAGTAAT
The DNA here is from genome assembly GCF_046119375.1 of Phyllobates terribilis. NCBI lineage: Eukaryota > Metazoa > Chordata > Amphibia > Anura > Dendrobatidae > Phyllobates > Phyllobates terribilis. The sequence continues at coordinate 6,559,410 of NW_027362805.1, read as the reverse complement.
TTTTCTGGCGTTCATCAGACTTTCAGATAGGGGAAATGTCAGTGAGCATTCCGATTTCAGTTGCAGAGCGATTCGCCCAATGAGTCCTTGATATTTAGTAGTTTTCAGCCAATTTTCTGGATTTTTGAAAATTTCACTTCTTTGTGAAAATATCCACTAAATGAGGGAATAATATGTGTGAGGGTACCCCAGGAGAGTTCCAAATGTGTGTGGGTAGAATATATATCCCACGGGGGTAAAATTGAAAAAAGTTGAAAAAAATTTTTTTTTTGGACTTAGTCATTTTTCCTGCGTTTATCAGACTTTCAGATAGGGGAAATGTCAGTGAGCGTTCCGATTTCAGTTCCAGAACGATTCACCCAATGAGTCCTTGATATTTAGTCGTCTTCAGCCAATTTTCATGATTTTTGAAAATTTCACTTTTTTGTGAAAATATCCACTAAATGAGGGAATAATATGTGTGAGGGTACCCCAGGAGAGTTCCAAATGTGTGTGGGTAGAATATATATCCCACGGGGATAAAATTGAAAAAAGTTTAAAAAAATTTTTTTTTGGACTTAGTCATTTTTCCGCCGTTTATCAGACTTTCAGATAGGGGAAATGACAGTGAGCGTTCAGATTTCAGTTCCAGAGCAATTCACCCAATGAGTCCTTGATATTTAGTCGTCTTCAGCCAATTTTCAGGATTTTTGAAAATTTCACTTTTTTGTGAAAATATCCACTAAATGAGGGAATAATATGTGTGAGGGTACCCCAGGAGAGTTCCAAATGTGTGTGGGTAGAATATATATCCCACGGGGATAAAATTGAAAAAAGTTGAAAAAAATTTTTTTTTGGACTTAGTCATTTTTCCGCCGTTTATCAGACTTTCAGATAGGGAAAATGTCAGTGAGCATTCCGATTTCAGTTCCAGAGCCATTCGCCCAATGAGTCCTTGATGTTTAGTCGTTTTCAGCCAATTTTCTGGATTTTTAAAAATTTCACTTTTTTGTGAAAATATCCACTAAATGAGGGAATAATATGTGTGAGGGTACCACAGGAGAGTTCCAAATGTGTGTGGGTAGAATATATATCCCACGGGGATAAAATTGAAAAAGTTTAAAAAAATTTTTTTTTGGACTTAGTAATTTTTCCGGCGTTTATCAGACTTTCAGATAGGGGAAATGTCAGTGAGCGTTCCGATTTCAGTTCCAGAGCGATTCGCCCAATGAGTCCTTGATGTTTAGTCGTTTTCAGCCAATTTTCTGGATTTTTAAAAATTTCACTTTTTTGTGAAAATATCCACTAAATGAGGGAATAATATGTGTGAGGGTACCCCAGGAGAGTTCCAAATGTGTGTGGGTAGAATATATATCCCACGGGGATAAAATTGAAAAAAGTTGAAAAAAAAATTTTTTTTGGACTTAGTCATTTTTCCGGCGTTTATCAGACTTTCACATAGGGAAAATGTCAGTGAGCGTTCCGATTTCAGTTCCAGAGCGATTCACCCCATGAGTCCTTGATATTTAGTCGTTTTCAGCCAATTTTCTGGATTTTTGAAAATTTGACTTTTGTGGTGAAAATATCCACAAAATGAGGGAATAATATGTGTGAGGGTAACCCAGGAGAGTTCCAAATGTGTGTGGGTAGAATATATATCCCACGGGGATAAAATTGAAAAAGTTTAAAAAAATTTTTTTTTGGACTTAGTAATTTTTCCGGCGTTTATCAGACTTTCAGATAGGGGAAATGTCAGTGAGCGTTCCGATTTCAGTTCCAGAGCGATTCGCCCAATGAGTCCTTGATGTTTAGTCGTTTTCAGACAATTTTCTGGATTATTGAAAATTTCACTTTTTTGTGAAAATATCCACTAAATGAGGGAATAATATGTGTGAGGGTACCCCAGGAGAGTTTCAAATGTGTGTGGGTAGAATATATATCCCACGGGAGTAAAATTGAAAAAAGTTTAAAAAATTTTTTTTTGGACAGTCATTTTTCCGGAGTTTATCAGACTTTCAGATAGTTGAAATGTCAGTGAGCCTTCCAATTCAGTTCCAGAGCGATTCGCCCAATGAGTCCTTGATATTTAGTCGTTTTCAGCCAATATTTTGGATTTTTGAAAATTTCACTTTTTTGTGAAAATATCCACTAAATGAGGGAATATTATGTGTGAGGGTACCCGAGGAGAAATCCAAATGTCTGTGGGTAGAATATATATCCCACGGGGGTAAAATTGAAAAAAGTTTAAAAAAATTTTTTTTTGGACAGTCATTTTTCCGTAGTTTATCAGACTTTCAGATAGGGCAAATGTCAGTGAGCATTCCGATTCAGTTCCAGGGCAATTCGCCCAATGAGTCCTTGATATTTAGTCGTTTTCAGCCAATATTTTGGATTTTTGAAAATTTCACTTTTTTGTGAAAATATTCACTAAATGATGGAATAATATGTGTGAGGGAACCCCAGGAGAGTCCCAAATGTGTGTGGGTAGAATATATATCCCACCGGGATAAAATTGAAAAAAGTTGAAAATTTTTTTGTTTTGGACTTAGTCATTTTATCAGACTTTCAGATAGGGCAAATTTCAGTGAGCGTTCCGATTTCAGTTCCAGAGCGATTCGCCCAATGAGTCCTTGATATTTAGACATTTTCAGCCATTTTCTGGATTTTTGAAAATTTCACTTTTTTGTGAAAATATCCACTAAATGAGGGAATAATATGTGTGAGGGTACCCCAGGAGAGTTCCAAATGTGTGTGAGTAGAATATATATCCCACGGGGGTAAAATTGAAAAAAGTTGAAAATTTTTTTGTTTTGGACTTAGTCATTTTATCAGACTTTCAGATAGGGCAAATGTCAGTGAGCGTTCCGATTTCAGTTCCAGAGCAATTCGCCCCATGAATCCTTGATATTTAGACATTATCAGCCAATTTCTGGATTTTTGAAAATTTCACTTTTTTGTGAAAATATCCACTAATTGAGGGAATAATATGTGTGAGGGCACCCCAGGAGAGTTCCAAATGTGTGTGGGTAGATTATATATCCCACGGGGGTAAAACTGAAAAAAGTTTAAAAATTTTTTTTTTGGACAGTCATTTTTCCGGAGTTTATCAGACTTTCAGATAGGGGAATGTCAGTGAGCGTTCCGATTTCAGTTCCAGAGCGATTCGCTCAATGAGTCCTTGATATTTAGTCATTTTCAGCCAATATTTTGGATTTTTGAAAATTTCACTTTTTTGTGAAAATATCCACTAAATGAGGGAATAATATGTGTGAGGGTACCCCAGGAGAGTTCCAAATGTGTGTGGGTAGAATATATATCCCACGGGGGTAAAATTGAAAAAAGTTGAAAAAAATATATTTTTTTGACTTAGTCATTTTATCAGACTTTCAGATAGGGCAAATGTCAGTGAGCGTTTCGATTTCAGTTCCAGAGCGATTCGCCCAATGAGTCCTTGATATTTAGACATTTTCAGACAATTTTCAGAATTTTTGAAAATTTCACTTTTTTGTGAAAATATCCACTAAATAAGGGAATAATATGTGTGAGGGTACCCCAGGAGTGTTCCAAATGTGTGTGGGTAGATTATATATCCCACGGGGTTAAAACTGAAAAAAGTTTAAAAAAATTTTTTTTGGACAGTCATTTTTCCAGAGTTTATCAGACTTTCAGATAGGGGAATGTCAGTGAGCGTTCCGATTTCAGTTCCAGAGCGATTCGCCCAATGAGTCCTTGATATTTAGTCGTTTTCAGCCAATATTTTGGATTTTTGAAAATTTCACTTTTTTGTGAAAATATCCACAAAATGAGGGAATAATATGTGTGAGGGTACCCCAGGAGAGTTGCAAATGTGTGTGGGTAGAATATATATCACATGGGGGGTAAAATTGAAAAAAGTTGAAACAATTTTTTTTTTGTACTTAGTCATTTTTCCGGCGTTTATCAGACTTTCAGATAGGGCAAATGTCAGTGAGCATTCCGATTTCAGTTCCAGGGCAATTCGCCCAATGAGTCCTTGATATTTAGTCGTTTTCAGCCAATATTTTGGATTTTTGAAAATTTCACATTTTTGTGAAAATATCCACTAAATGATGGAATAATATGTGTGAGGGAACCCCAGGAGAGTTCCAAATGTGTGTGGGTAGAATATATATCCCACGGGGGGTAAAATTGAAAAAAGTTGAAAAAAATATATTTTTTTGACTTAGTCATTTTATCAGACTTTCAGATAGGGCAAATGTCAGTGAGCGTTTCGATTTCAGTTCCAGAGCGATTCGCCCAATGAGTCCTTGATATTTAGACATTTTCAGACAATTTTCAGAATTTTTGAAAATTTCACTTTTTTGTGAAAATATCCACTAAATAAGGGAATAATATGTGTGATGGTACCCCAGGAGAGTTGCAAATGTGTGTGGGTAGAATATATATCACATGGGGGGTAAAATTGAAAAAAGTTGAAACAATTTTTTTTTTGTACTTAGTCATTTTTCCGGCGTTTATCAGACATTCAGATAGGGGAAATGTCAGTGAGCGTTCCTATTTCAGTTCCAGAGCGATTCGCCCAATGAGTCCTTGATATTTAGACATTTTCAGACAATTTTCAGAATTTTTGAAAATTTCACTTTTTTGTGAAAATATCCACTAAATGATGGAATAATATGTGTGATGGTACCCCAGGAGAGTTGCAAATGTGTGTGGGTAGAATATATATCACATGGGGGGTAAAATTGAAAAAAGTTGAAACAATTTTTTTTTTGTACTTAGTCATTTTTCCGGCGTTTATCAGACATTCAGATAGGGGAAATGTCAGTGAGCGTTCCTATTTCAGTTCCAGAGTGGTTCGCCCAATGAGTCCTTGATATTTAGTAATTTTCAGCCAATATTTTGGATTTTTGAAAATTTCACTTTTTTGTGAAAATATCCACTAAATGAGGGAATAATATGTGTGAGGGAACCCCAGGAGAGTTCCAAATGTGTGTGGGTAGAATATATATCCCACGGGGGTAAAATTGAAAAAAGTTGAAAATTTTTTTGTTTTGGACTTAGTCATTTTATCAGACTTTCAGATAGGGCAAATGTCAGTGAGCGTTCCGATTTCAGTTCCAGAGCGATTCACCCAATGAGTCCTTGATATTTAGACATTTTCAGCCAATTTCTGGATTTTTGAAAATTTCACTTTTTTGTGAAAATATCCACTAAATGAGGGAATAATATGTGTGAGGGAACCCCAGGAGAGTTCCAAATGTGTGTGGGTAGAATATATATCCCACGGGGGTAAAATTGAAAAAAGTTGAAAATTTTTTTGTTTTGGACTTAGTCATTTTATCAGACTTTCAGATAGGGCAAATGTCAGTGAGCGTTCAGATTTCAGTTCCAGAGCGATTCGCCCAATGAGTCCTTGATATTTAGACATTTTCAGCCAATTTTTGGAATTTTTTAAAATTTCATTTTTTGGTGAAAATATCCATTAAATGAGGGAATAATATGTGTGAGGGTACCCCAGGAGAGTTCCAAATGTCTGTGGGTAGAATATATATCCCACGGGGGTAAAATTGAAAAAAGTTGAAAAAAATTTTTTTTTGGACTTAGTCATTTTATCAGACTTTCAGATAGGGCAAATGTCAGTGAGCGTTCCGATTTCAGTTCCAGAGCGATTCGCACAATGAGTCTTTGATATTTAGTCGTTTTCAGCCAATTTTCTGGATTTTTGAAAATTTCACTTTTTTTGTGAAAATATCCACTAAATGAGGGAATAATATGTGTGAGGGTACCCCAGGAGAGTTCCAAATGTGTGTGGGTAGAATATATATCCCACGGGGGTAAAATTGAAAAAAGTTTAAAAAAATTTTTTTTTGGACTTTGTCATTTTTCCGGTGTTTATCAGACTTTTAGATAGGGCAAATGTTAGTGAGAGTTCCAATTTCAGTTCCTGAGCGATTCGCCCAATGAGTTTGATATTTCGTCGTTTTCAGCCAATAAATTGGATTTCGAAAATTTCACTAAATGAGGGAATAATATGTGTGAGGGTACCCCAAGAGAGTTCCAAATGTGTGTGGGTAGAATATATATCCCACGAGGGTAAAATTGAAAAAAGTTTAAAAAATTTTTTCCGGAGATTATCAGACTTTCAGATAGGGGAAATGTCAGTGAGCGTTCCGATTTCAGTTCCAGAGCGATTCGCCCAATGAGTACTTGATATTTAGTCGTTTTCAGCCAATATTTTGGATTTTTGAAAATTTCACTTTTTTGTGAAAATATCCACTAAATGAAGGAATAATATGTGTGAGGGTACCCCAGGACCCCAGGAGAGTTCCAAATGTGTGTGGGTAGAATATATATCACACGGGGGTAAAATTGAAAAAAGTTGAAAAAAAACTTTTTTTGGGACTTAGTCATTTTTCCGGCGTTGATCAGACTTTCAGATAGGGGAAATGTCAGTGAGCGTTCAGATTTCAGTTCCAGGACGATTCGCCCAATGAGTCCTTGATATTTAGTTGTTTTCAGCCAATTTTCTGGATTTTTGAAAATTTTACTTTTTTTGTGAAAATATCCACTAAATGAGGGAATAATATGTGTGAGGGTACCCCAGGAGAGTTCCAAATGTGTGTGGGTAGAATATATATCCCACGGGGGTAAAATTGAAAAAAGTTGAAAACATTTTTTTTTTGGCCTTAGTCATTTTTTCGGCGTTTATCAGACTTTCAGATAGGGGAAATGTCAGTGAGCGTTCAGATTTCAGTTCCAGAGTTTCCCAATGAGTCCTTTATATTTACTCGTTTTCAGCCAATTTTCTGGATTTTTGAAAATTTCACTTTTTTCTGAAAATATCCACTAAATGAAGGAATAATATGTGTGAGGGTATCCCAGGACCCCAGGAGAGTTCCAAATGTGTGTGGGTAGAATATATATCCCACGGGGGTAAAATTGAAAAAAGTTGAAAAAAAACTTTTTTTTGGAACTTAGTCATTTTTCCGGCGTTTATCAGACTTTCAGATAGGGGAAATGTCAGTGAGCATTCCGATTTCAGTTCCAGAGTGATTCACCCAATGAGTCCTTGATATTTAGTCGTTTTCAGCCAATTTTCTGGATTTTTGAAAATTTGACTTTTTTTGTGAAAATATCCACTAAATGAGGGAATAATATGTGTGAGGGTACCCAGGAGAGTTCCAAATGTGTGTGGGTAGAATATATATCCCACGGAGGAAAAATTGAAAAAAGTTGAAAACATTTTTTTTTTGGTGTTAGTCATTTTTCCGGCGTTTATCAGACTTTCAGATAAGCTAAATGTCAGTGAGCGTTCCGATTTCAGTTCCAGAGCGATTCGCACAATGAGTCCTTGATATTTAGTTGTTTTCAGCCAATTTTCTGGATTTTTGAAAATTTTACTTTTTTGTGAAAATATCCACTAAATGAGGGAATTATATGTGTGAGGGTACCCCAGGAGAGTTCCAAATGTGTGTGGGTAGAATATATATCCCACGGGGGTAAAATTGAAAAAAGTTGAAAAAAATTTTTTGGGACTTAGTGCTTTTTCCAGCGTTTATCAGACTTTCAGATAGGGGAAATGTCAGTGAGCGCTCCGATTTCAGTTCCAGAGCGATTTGCCCAATGAGTCCTTGTTATTTAGTCGTTTTCAGACAATTTTCTGGATTTTTGAAAATTTCACATTTTTGTGAAAATATCCACTAAATGAGGGAATAATATGTGTGAGGGTACCCCAGGAGAGCTCCAAATGTGTGTGGGTAAAATATATATCCCACGGGGGTAAAATTGAAAAAAGTTAAAAAAAATTATTTTTTAGACTTAGTCATTTTTCCGGCGTTTATCAGACTTTCAGATAGGGTAAATGTCAGTGAGCATTCCGATTTCCGTTCCAGAGCAATTCACGCAATGAGTCCTTGATATTAAGTCGTTTTCAGCCAATTTTCTGGATTTTTGAAAATTTCACTTTTTTGTGAAAATAGCCACTAAATGAGGGAATAATATTTGTGAGGGTACCCCATGAGAGTTCCAAATGTGTGTGGGTAGAATATATATCCCACGGGGGTAAAATTGAAAAAAGTTGAATCAAATTTTTTTTTGGACTTATTCATTTTTCCGGAGTTTATCAGATTTTCAGATAAGGCAAATGTCAGTGAGCATTCCGATTTCAGTTCCAGAGCAATTCACCAAATGAGTCATTGATATTTAGTCATTTTCAGCCAATATTTTGTTTTTGAAAATTTCACTTTTTTGTGAAAATATCCACTAAATGAGGGAATAATATGTGTGTACCCCAGGAGAGTTCCAAATGTGTGTGGGTAGAATATATATCCCATGGGGGTAAAATTGAAAAAAGTTGAAAAAAATTTTTTTGGGGACTTATTCATTTTTCTGACGTTTATCAGACTTTCAGATAGGGGAAATGTCAGTGAGCGTTCCGATTTCAGTTCCAGAGCGATTCGCCCAATGAGTCCTTGATATTTAGTCGTTTTCAGCCAATTTTCTGAATTTTTGAAAATTTCACTTTTTTGTGAAAATATCCACTAAATTAGGGAATAATATGTGTGAGGGTACCCCAGGAGAGTTCCAAATGTGTGTGGGTAGAATATATATCCCACGGGGGTAAAATTGAAAAAAGTTGAAAAAAATTTTTCTTTGGACTTATTCATTTTTCCGACGTTTATCAGTCTTTCAGATAGGGGAAATGTCAGTGAGCGTTCCGATTTCAGTTCCAGAGCGATTCGCCCAATGTGTCCTTGATATTTAGTCGTTTTCAGCCAAAATTTTTAATTTTTTAAAATTTCACTTTTTTGTGAAAATATCCATTAAATGAGGGAATAATATGTGTGATTGTACCCCAGGAGAGTTCCAAATGTGTGTGGGTAGAATATATATCCTATATATCCCACGGTGGTAAAATTGAAAAAAGTAGAAAAAAAATATTTTTTAGACTTAGTCATCTTTCCAACGTTTATCAGACTTTCAGATGGGGTAAATTTCAGTGAGCATTCCAATTTCAGTTCCAGAGCGATTCGCCCAATGAGTCCTTGATATTTAGTCGTTTTCAGCCAATATTTAGGATTTTAGAAGTTTTCACTTTTTTTTTAAAATATCCACTAAATGAGGGAATAATATGTGTGAGGGTACCCCAGGAGAGTTCCAAATGTGTGTGGGTAGAATATATATCCCACGGGGGTAATATTGAAAAAAGTTTAAAAAATTTTTTTGGGACTTATTCATTTTTCCGACGTTTATCAGACCTTCAGATAGGGGAAATGTCAGTGAGCGTTCCGATTTCAGTTCCAGAGCGATTCACCCAATGAGTCCTTGATATTTAGTCGTTTTCAGCCAATATTTTGTTTTTGAAAATTTCACTTTTTTGTGAAAATATCCACTAAATGAGGGAATAATATATGTGTACCCCAGGAGAGTTCCAAATGTGTGTGGGTAGAATATATATCCCAAGGGAGTAAAATTGAAAAAAGTTGAAAAAAATTTTTTTTTGAACTTATTCATTTTTCCGACGTTTATCAGACTTTCAGATAGGGGAAATGTCAGTGAGCGATCCGATTTCAGTTCCAGAGCGATTCGCCCAATGAGTCCTTGATATTTAGTCGTTTTCAGCCAATTTTCTTTATATTTGAAAATTTCACTTTTTTGTGAAAATATCCAGTAAATGAGGGAATTATATGTGTGAGGGTACCCCAGGAGAGTTCCAAATGTGTGTGGGTAGAATATATATCCCACGGGGGTAAAATTGAAAAAAGATTAAAAAAATTTTTTTTGGACTTATTCATTTTTGCAACGTTTATCAAACTTTCAGATAGGGGAAATGTCAGTGAGCGTTCCGATTTCAGTTCCAGAGCGATTCGTCCAATGAGTCCTTGATATTTAGTCGTTTTCAGCCAATCTTTTGGATTTTTGAAGATTTCACTTTTTTGTGAAAATATCCACTAAATGAGGGAATAATATGTGTGAGGGCACCCCAGGAGTGTTCCAAATGTGTGTGGGTAGAATATATATCCCATGTGGGTAAAATTGAAAAAAGTTGAAAAAAATTTTTTTTGGACTTATTCATTTTTGCGACGTTTATCAGACTTTCAGATAGGTGAAATATCAGTGAGCGTTCCAATTTCAGTTCCAGAGCAATTCGTCCAATGAGTCCTTGATATTTAGTCATTTTCAGCCAATTTTCTGGATTTTTGAAAATTTCACTTTTTTGTGAAAATATCCACTAAATGAGGGAATAATATGTGTGAGGGTACCCCAGGAGAGTTCCAAATGTGTGTGGGTAGAATATATATCCCACGGGGGTAAAATTGAAAAAAGTTTAAAAAAAATTTTTTTTGGACTCAGTCATTTTTCCGGCGTTTATCAGACTTTCAGATAGGGCAACTGTCAGTGAAAAATCCGATTTCAGTTCCAGAGCGATTCGCCCAAATGAGTCCTTGATATTTAGTCGTTTTCAGCTAATTTTCTGGATTTTTGAAAATTTCACTTTTTTGTGAAAATATCCACTAAATGAGGGAATAATATGTGTGAGGGTACCCCAGGAGAGTTCCAAATGTGTGTGGGTAGAATATATATCCCACGGGGGTAAAATTGAAAAAAGTTTAAAAAAAATTTTTTTTGGACTCAGTCATTTTTCTGGCGTTTATCAGACTTTCAGATAGGGGAAATGTAAGTGAGCGTTCCGATTTCAGTTCCAGAGCGATTCGCCCAATGAGTCCTTGATATTTAGTCTTTTTCAGCCAATTTTCTGGGTTTTTGAAAATTTCACTTTTTTGTGAAAATATCCACTAAATGAGGGAATAATATGTGTGAGGGTACCACAGGAGAGTTCCAAATGTGTGTGGGTAGAATATATATCCCACGGGGGTAAAATTGAAAAAAGTTAAAAAAAAAAAAATTTTTCACTCAGTCATTTTTCCAACGTTTATCAGACTTTCAGATAGGGGAGATGTCAGTGAGCATTCCAATTTCAGTTCCAGAGCGATTCGCCCAATGAGTACTTGATATTTAGTCTTTTTCAGCCAATTTTCTGGATTTTTGAAAATTTAACTTTTTTGTGAAAATATCCACTAAATGAGGGAATAATATGTGTGAGGGTACCCCAGGAGAGTTCCAAATGTGTGTGGGTAGAATATATATCCCAAGGGGGTAAAATTAAAAAAAGTTGAAAACATTTTTTTTTTCACTCAGTCATTTTTCCAACGTTTATCAGACTTTCAGATAGGGGAGATGTCAGTGAGCATTCCGATTTCAGTTCCAGAGCGATTCACCCAATGAGTCCTTGATATTTAGTCTTTTTCAGCCAATTTTCTGGATTTTTGAAAATTTAACTTTTTTGTGAAAATATCCACTAAATGAGGGAATAATATGTGTGAGGGTACCCCAGGAGAGTTCCAAATGTGTGTGGGTAGAATATATATCCCAAGGGGGTAAAATTAAAAAAAGTTGAAAACATTTTTTTTTTCACTCAGTCATTTTTCCAACGTTTATCAGACTTTCAGATAGGGGAGATGTCAGTGAGCATTCCGATTTCAGTTCCAGAGCGATTCACCCAATGAGTCCTTGATATTTAGTCTTTTTCAGCCAATTTTCTGGATTTTTGAAAATTTCACTTTTTTGTGAAAATATCCACTAAATGAGGGAATAATATGTGTGAGGGTACCCCAGGAGAGTTCCAAATGTGTGTGGGTAGAAAGGTGAAATGTTTGTGAGTGTTCCGATTTCAGTTCCAGAGCATTTCACCCAATGAGTACTTGATATTTAGTTGTTTTCAGCCAATATTTTGGATTTTTGAAAATTTCACTTTTTTGTGAAAATATCCACTAAATGAGGGAATAATATGTGTGAGGGTACCCCAGGAGAGTTCCAAATGTGTGTGGGTAGAATATATATCCCACAGGGGTAAAATTGAAAAAAGGTGAAAAAATTATTTTTTTGGACTTAGTCATTTTTCCGGCGTTTATCAGACTTTCAGATAAGGCAAATGTCAGTGAGCATTCCGATTTCAGTTCCAGAGCGATTCGCCCAATGAGTCCTTGATATGTAGTGTTTTTCAGCCAAGATTTTGGATTTTTGAAAATTTCACTTTTTTGTGAAAATATCCACTAAATGAGGGAATAATATGTGTGAGGGTACCCCAGGAGAGTTCCAAATCTGTGTGGGTAGAATATATATCCCACGGGGGTAAAATTGAAAAAAGTTGAAAAATTTTTTTTTTGGACTCAGTCATTTCTCCGGCGTTTATCAGACTTTCAGATAGGGGAAATGTTAGTGAGCTTTCCGATTTCAGTTCCAGAGCAATTCGCCCAATGAGTCCTTTATATTTAGTCATTTTCAGCCAATATTTTGGATTTTTGAAAATTTCACTTTTTTGTGAAAATATCCACTAAATGAGGTTATAATATGTGTGAGGGTACCCCAGGAGAGTTCCAAATGTGTGTGGGTAGATAGGGGAAATGTTAGTGAGCGTTTTGATTTCAGTTCCAGAGCAATTCGCCCAATGAGTCCTTGATATTTAGTCGTTTTCAGCCAATATTTTGCATTTTTGAAAATTTCACTTTTTTGTGAAAATATCCACTAAATGAGGGAATAATATGTGTGAGGGTACCCCAGGAGAGTTCCAAATGTGTGTGGGTAGAATATATATCCCACGGGGGTAAAATTGAAAAAAGTTGAAAAATTTTTTTTTTGGACTTAGTCATTTTCCGGCGTTTATCAGACGTTCAGATAGGACAAATGTCAGTGAGCGTTCCGATTTCAGTTCCAGAGCGATTCGCCCAATAAGTCCTTGATATTTAGTCATTTTCAGCCAATTTTCTGGATTTTTGAAAATTTCACTTTTTTGTGAAAATATCCACTAAATGAGGGAATTGTTATGATCTGCTACAGAGACTAAGGAAAGACAGGAGATCTGTCCCTACAATAGAACTAAACTGGATCCCTACGATGTAACGGGGAACCTGATCCTGCGATCAGACCCGCTAAAGTCCTCGGCTAGTCTGAACGAAGACCTATAGATGTGAGGGAGGGATCCCTACAAGATCTAGGGACTGGGATAAGTTGGACACCTCCTAGCTGAAATCGTAGCAGTCAAAGAAAAACACACAACAAAAAGCATAGAGGTCAGAAACCTAGCAAAACTAACAGAGAACAGCAACAGAGCACCAAGCTAGCTCAACAGTAGTAAATATAATGAGGTCCAGCAATGCCAGGAGGGCGGAGCCGGATTAAAAAGGCAAAAATGGTCATGTGACCAGCAAACTAAAAAAAACCTAACAGGAGAGTTGTAACAGTACTCCCTCTTCTAAGAGGATCCTCCGGATCCCCTAGGCCCAGGCTTACCAGGAAACCTCCTGTGAAACGCTCGGACACGTCTGGAAGCAGAAACATCATCCGCCCTCACCCATGAGTTATTCTCAGGTCCGAAACCCTTCCAAGCGACGAGATACTGCAAGCTCCCTCTATACCGTCTAGAATTTAGGATGCGGGAAATTTCATATTCCCCGTCCTCCACCACCGGAGGAACAGTGGCAGAGGCGTCACCATCCGACACATCAGCCTTTTTCAACAGAGAAACATGAAACACCGGATTAATCCTCCAGGACGTAGGAACCCAGAACAACAAAAAAAAGGCGAACACCCAGCAGAAGAGGATGTATGGTTGTTAAGAGCAAATTCAGCAAGTGGCAGAAACTCAGACCACCCCTCTTGATTGTCTGCCACAAAACAACGCAAGAACTGCTCAACATCCTGGTTCTTCCTTTCTGTCTGGCCATTAGACTCAGGATGATATCCGGATGAAAACGACAAATGAACACCCAACCTGTCACAAAAGGCACGCCAAAAATGAGCCACGAACTGAGGTCCCCTATCAGAAACAATGTCAGTTGGAACACCATGTAGTCTGACAATTTCCTTGACAAAGGCCTTAGCGAGTGTCTTAGCGCAAGGCAGTTTGATGAAGGGAACCAAGTGACACATCTTGCTAAAACGGTCCACAACCACCCAGATGACCATGAAACCTTCAGAGGGAGGAAGGTCAGTAATAAAGTCCATAGCCAGATGTGTCCAAGGTGCACTAGGAACCTCCAGAGGGCAAAGCAACCCCGCAGCAGGAGCATGCAGAGACTTGGATCTTGCACACACAGTACATTGGCGCACCCACTTAATGACTTCCTTCTGCCATCCAGGCCACCAAAAACTGCGACCCACAAGTTTCTTGGTCTCAGAAATTCCTGGATGACCTGCCAACCGAGACTCATGACACTCAACAAACAAATCTCTCCTAAAGGTCCTAGAAACAAACAACCTCCCATGGGGAGTGTTAGATGGGGCATTCTCCTGTGCTTTAAGAATCTCATCCTCCAAAATGGAGTCCAAAGCAGCAATCACAACACCTTCTTGTAAAATGGTCTCCTCTTCCTCCTCAACACCGACCATGGGAGAAAAACTGCGAGACAAAGCATCCGCTTTAACATTCTTGGTACCCGGGATGTAAGTAACGGAAAAATTAAACCGCGAGAAAAAAAGTGCCAACCTAGCCAGACGGGCATTCAAGCGCTTGGCAGCATCAAGATAGATCAGATTTTTATGATCAGTGAAAACCTGAATGGGAAAATCAGCACCTTCCAAGAGGTGACGCCAGTGTTCAAATGCGAGTTTAATCGCCAGCAATTCCCGATTACCAATATGGTAATTAAGTTCAGTCTTGGAAAATTTTTTTGAAAAAAAGGCACAGGGATGTACTCCATCCTTGCTTTCCTGAGACAACACCGCACCAACCCCCACCGAAGAAGCATCAACCTCAACCAAAAACGGCTTAGTCACATCAAGCTGCATAAGGATGGGAGCAGAGGTGAACCTCTCCTTTAAAAACACAAAAGCTTCAATGGCCTCAGAAGTCCACTGAACCGCATTAGCACCTTTCCTGGTGAGATCGGTCAGCGGTTTGACAATAATAGAAATTTTTTTTATGAATTTTCTGTAATAATTGGCGAAACACAAAAACCTCTGTATCGATTTCAAACCAATAGGCCTAGGCCATTCCTGCACAGATTGAACTTTAACCGGGTCCATCTCAAAACCTTCACTGGAGATAATGTAGCCCAAAAAATTAATTCTCTGTACACCGAACTCACATTTTTCCAGCTTAGCAAAAAGCGAATTGTCCATTAATAACTGTAATACCTCACGTACGCTCCGCCAATGAGACTCCAGATCAGGCGAATAAATCAAAATGTCATCCAAATACACAACCACATTTTTGCCGATTAAAGGTCTAAGGATATCATTAATAAGATTCTGAAAAAATGCTGGAGCATTGGTGAGACCAAAAGGCATAACCAGATTCTCAAAATGACCCACAGGAGTGTTAAAAGCAGTCTTCCATTCATCACCCTCCTTCATGCGCAACAAATTGTATGTCCCCCGGAGATCAATTTTAGAGAACCACTTGGCCCCCACTAACTGGTTAAATAAATCAGGAATCAATGGCAGTGGGTAAGGATTGCGTACAGTAATTTCATTAATCTCACGAAAGTCCAGACAAGGACGTAAACCGCCATCTTTTTTTTTTTACAAAAAAAAATCCAACAGCCACAGGAGACTTGGAAGGCCTAATGTGACCAGCGGCCAAGCTTGTCTGTATGTATTCCTCCAAAGCCTTTCTCTCAGGAATAGTAAGATTAAATAAACGACTCTTAGGAAGAGTCGCTCCAGGGACAAATTCAATGGTACAATCATAGTCTCTATGGGGAGGCAAAACCTGCGACTCCTCCTCAGAAAAAACTCTCCAAAAATCCTGAATAGGTACAGGCAATTCCCCTCTATCCACAGCAGCAATGCGCCCGTTACAACACTTGTCATAACACTTAGGGCTCCAGGACTTAATTTCATTGGTAGACCAATCCAGTACAGGATTGTGCAATTTTAACCAGGGTAACCCCAATATTACTGGAGAAGGCAAATTATCCAATACCACCAAATCCAAATTCTCTTGATGAATACCATTAATAGTGAGGGGAAATTCACAGACCTCGTGAGTGACACTCTTCAAGGGAGAGCCATCGACAGAAACCACAGCAATAGGGGATGACAAAGTTTTAGGTTCTAATCTAAGTTTTTCCAAGAATCCCCCATCAATCACATTCAGAGTAGATCCACAATCCACAAATACCCGAAATTCAATTAATTCATCCTGAGCAGCAGTAGTGGCAGATAGGAATACTCCCTTAGAATTTAAACAGGCAATACGGGCATGACTGACCATTTTTTTTTTTTCTTCACACGAAGCACACAGCTCTTAATAAAATGACCAGAATTTCCACAATAGAAACACAAGCCTTCAGAAAGTCGGCGGTCTTTTTCCTGAGAGCGGGGTGCCATCGCCCCAATTTCCATCTGCTCACCATTGTCAGCACTGAACCTCTCAGGACTCGAAGCTGACATAGCAGAGGATTTGCTCTCATTAACCCTTGCACGCAGTCTCCTGTCCACCCGTATAGCTAATTGCATTGCCTCCTGCAAGTTTCCAGGTGTGGGATAATCAATCAGTAAATCCTTAACCCTTTCACCTAGCCCTTCAAGAAACAAGCTTTTCAAAGCTGAATCGTTCCACCCCACCTGGGCATACCACCGACGGAAGTGAGAACAATATTTTTCCACATTACCTAATCCCAGCCTCAAACGTCTTAATTCAGACTCAGCAGATGAGACACGATCAGGATCATCGTACAACAAACCCAAAGCAGAAAAAAAACTAACCACTGATCTAAAGCACGGATCACTAGGTTGGAGAGAGAAGGCCCATCCCTGAGGATCTTTGCGCAAAAGTGACATTATGAACCCTATGCGCTGTGATTCATCACCAGAGGATCTGGGTCTCAAACGAAAATATAATAGACAAGCATTTTTAAAAGAAAAAAAATCTTGTTGTTCGCCAAAAAATAGATCAGGCAGACGTACCTTTGGTTCCACAAAATGCGCTCCAGAACAGCTACTCACGTGTAGTTGGAGCTTGGTCACCTCCAGAGAGAGTCCCTGCAAGCGTTGAGCCAAATCTTGCACCGAGACCATGATGGAAAACTGGAGGTCTTTCCTTAGAGAAAATTTTTTTTTTTTCTTTTATGGCTGGACTTACTGTTATTATCTGCTACAGAGACTAAGGAAAGACAGGAGATCTGTCCCTACAATAGAACTAAACTGGATCCCTACGATGTAACGGGGAACCTGATCCTGCGATCAGACCCGCTAAAGTCCTCGGCTAGTCTGAACGAAGACCTATAGATGTGAGGGAGGGATCAATACAAGATCTAGGGACTGGGATAAGTTGGACACCTCCTAGCAGAAATCATAGCAGTCAAAGAAAAACACACAACAAAAAGCATAGAGGTCAGAAGCCCTAGCAAAACTACCAGAGAACGGCAACAGAGCACCAAGCTAACTCAACAGTAGTAAATACAATGAAGTCCAGCAATGCCAGGAGGGCGGAGCCGGATTAAAAAGGCAAAAATGGTCATGTGACCAGCAAACTAAAAAAAAACTAACAGGAGAGTTGTAACAGGAATAATATCTGTGAGGGTACCCCAGGAGAGTTCCAAATGTGGGTGGGTAGAATATATATCCCACGGGGGTAAAATTGAAAAAAGTTGAAAAAAAATTTTTTTTGGACTTAGTCATTTTTCCGTCGTTTATCAGATGTTCAGATAGGGCAAATGTCAATGAGCATTCCGATTTCCGTTCCAGAGCGATTCGCCCAATGAGTCCTTGATATTTAGTCGTTTGCAGGCAATTTTCTGGATTTTTGAGACTTTCACTTTTTTGTGAAAATATCCACTAAATGAGGGAATAATATGTGTGAGGGTACCCCAGGAGAGTTCCAAATGTGTGTGGGTAGATAGGGGAAATGTTAGTGAGCGTTCCGATTTCAGTTCCAGAGTGATTCGCCCAATCAGTCCTTGATATTTAGTTGTTTTCAGCCAATATTTTGGATTTTTGAAAATTTCACTTTTTTTGTGAAAATATCCACTAAATGAGGGAATAATATGTTTGAGGGTACCCCAGGAGAGTTCCAAATGTGTGTGGGTACAATATATATACCACCGGGGTAAAATTGAAAAAAGTTGAAAATTTTTTTTTTTTGGACTTAGTCATTTTTCCAGCGTTTATCAGACTTTCAGATAGGGGAAGTGTCAGCAAGCGTTCCAATGTCAGTTCCAGAGTGATTCGCCAAATGAGTCCTTGATATTTAGCCGTTTTCAGCCAATTTTCTGGATTTTTCAAAATTTCACTTTTTTGTGAAAATATCCACTAAATGATGGAATAATATGTGTGAGGGTACCCAAGGAGAGTTCCAAATGTGTGTGGGTAGAATATATATCCCACGGGGGTAAAATTGAAAAAAGTTAAAAAATTTTTTTTTTTTGAACTTAGTCATTTTTCCAGCGTTTATCAGACTTTCAGATAGGGGAAATGTCAGTGAGGGTTCCGATGTCAGTTCCAGAGTGATTCGTCCAATGAGTCCTTGATATTTAGTTGTTTTCAGCCAATTTTCTGGATTTTTGAAAATTTCACTTTTTTGTGAAAATATCCACTAAATGAGGGAATAATATGTGTGACGGTACCCCAGGAGAGTTCCAAATGTGTGTGGGAAGAATATATATCCCATGGGGGTAAAATTGAAAAAAGGTGAAAAAAAATTTTTTTTGGACTTAGTCATTTTTCCGGCGTTTATCAGACTTTCAGATAGGGGAAATGTCAGTGGGCATTGCGATTTCAGTTCCAGAGCTATTCGCCCAATGAGTCCTTGATATTTAGTCGTTTTCAGCCAATATTTTGGATTTTTGAAAATTTCACTTTTTTGTGAAAATATCCACTAAATGATGGAATAATATATGTGAGGGTACCCCAGGAGAGTTCCAAATGTGTGTGGGTAGAATATATATCCCACGGGGGTAAAATTGAAAAAAGTGGAAAAAAAAAATGTTTTTGACTTAGTAATTTTTCCGGCGTTTATCAGACTTTCAGATAGGGGAAATGTCAGAGAGCGTTCCCATGTCAGTTCCAGAGCGATTCGCCCAATGAGTCCTTGATATTTAGTTGTTTTCAGCCAATATTTTGGATTTTTGAAAGTTTTACTTTTTTGTGAAAATATCCATTAAATGAGGGAATAATATGTGTGAGGGTACCCCAGGAGAGTTCCAAATGTGTGTGGGTAGAATATATATCCCACGGGGGTAAAATTTAGAAAAGTAGAAAAAATTTTTTTTTTGGACTTAGTCATTTTTCCGGCGTTTATCAGACTTGCAGATAGGGGAAATGTCAGTGAGCATTTCGATTTCAGTTCCAGAGTGATTCGCCCAATGAGTCCTTGATATTTAGTCGTTTCTTGATATTTAGTCGTTTTCAGCCAATTTTCTGGATTTTTCAAAATTTCACTTTTTTGTGAAAATATCCACTAAATGAGGGAATAATATGTGTGAGGGTACCCCAGGAGAGTTCCAAATGTTTGTGGGTAGAATATATATCCCACCGGGGTAAAATTGAAAAAAGTTGAAAATTTTTTTTTTTGGGATTTAGTCATTTTTCCGGCATTTATCAGACTTTCAGATAGGGGAAATGTCAGTGAGCATTTCGATTTCAGTTCCTGAGTGATTCGCCCAATGAGTCCTTGATATTTAGTCGTTTCTTGATATTTAGTCTTTTTCAGCCAATATTTTGGATTTTTGGAAATTTCACTTTTTTGTGAAAATATCCACTTAGTGAGGGAATAATATGTTTGAGGGTACCCTAGGAGAGTTCCAAATGTGTGTGGGTAGAATATATATCCCACCGGGGTAAAATTGAAAAAAGTTGAAAATTTTTTTTTTTTGGACTTAGTTATTTTTTCCAGCGTTTATCAGACTTTCAGATAGAGGAAATGTCAGCAAGCGTTCCGATGTCAGTTCCAGAGTGATTCGCCAAATGAGTTCTTGATATTTAGCCGTTTTCAGCCAATTTTCTGGATTTTTCAAAATTTCACTTTTTTGTGAAAGTATCCACTAAATGATGGAATAATATGTGTGAGGGTACCCCAGGAGAGTTCCAAATGTGTGTGGGTAGAATATATATCCCACGGGGGTAAAATTGAAAAAAGTTGAAAACATTTTTTTTTTGGACTTAGTCATTTTTCCGGCGTTTATCAGACTTTCAGATAGGGGAAATGTCAGTGAGAATTCTGCTGTCAGTTACAGAGTGATACGCCCAATGAGTCCTTGATATTTAGCCATTTTCAGCCAATTTTCTGGATTTTTCAAAATTTCACTTTTTTGTGAAAATATCCACTAAATGATGGAATAATATGTGTGAGGGTACCCCAGGAGAGTTCCAAATGTGTGTGGGTAGAAAATATATCCCACCGGGTAAAATTGAAAAAAGTTGAAATTTTTTTTTTTTTTGGACTTAGTCATTTTTCCGGCGTTTATCAGACTTTCAGATAGGGGAAATGTCAGTGAGTGTTCCGATGTCAGTTCCAGAGCGATTCGCCCAATGAGTCCTTGATATTTAGTCGTTTCTTGATATTTAGTCGTTTTCAGCCAATTTTCTGGATTTTTCAAAATTTCACTTTTTTGTGAAAATATCCACTAAATGAGGGAATAATATGTGTGAGGGTACCCCAGGAGAGTTCCAAATGTTTGTGGGTAGAATATATATCCCACCGGGGTAAAATTGAAAAAAGTTGAAAAATTTTTTTTTTGGGATTTAGTCATTTTTCCGGCGTTTATCAGACTTTCAGATAGGGGAAATGTCAGTGAGCATTTCGATTTCAGTTCCTGAGTGATTCGCCCAATGAGTCCTTGATATTTAGTCGTTTCTTGATATTTAGTCTTTTTCAGCCAATATTTTGGATTTTTGAAAATTTCACTTTTTTGTGAAAATATCCACTTAGTGAGGGAATAATATGTTTGAGGGTACCCTAGGAGAGTTCCAAATGTGTGTGGGTAGAATATATATCCCACCGGGGTAAAATTGAAAAAAGTTGCAAATTTTTTTTTTTTGGACTTAGTTATTTTTTCCAGCGTTTATCAGACTTTCAGATAGAGGAAATGTCAGCAAGCGTTCCGATGTCAGTTCCAGAGTGATTCGCCAAATGAGTTCTTGATATTTAGCCGTTTTCAGCCAATTTTCTGGATTTTTCAAAATTTCACTTTTTTGTGAAAGTATCCACTAAATGATGGAATAATATGTGTGAGGGTACCCCAGGAGAGTTCCAAATGTGTGTGGGTAGAATATATATCCCACGGGGGTAAAATTGAAAAAAGTTGAAAACATTTTTTTTTTGGACTTAGTCATTTTTCCAGCGTTTATTAGACTTTCAGATAGGGGAAATGTCAGTGAGAATTCCGCTGTCAGTTACAGAGTGATTCGCCCAATGAGTCCTTGATATTTAGCCATTTTCAGCCAATTTTCTGGATTTTTCAAAATTTCACTTTTTTGTGAAAATATCCACTAAATGATGGAATAATATGTGTGAGGGTACCCCAGGAGAGTTCCAAATGTGTGTGGGTAGAAAATATATCCCACCGGGTAAAATTGAAAAAAGTTGAAATTTTTTTTTTTTTTGGGCTTAGTCATTTTTCCGGCGTTTATCAGACTTTCAGATAGGGGAAATGTCAGTGAGCATTTCGATTTCAGTTCCAGAGTGATTCGCCCAATGAGTCCTTGATATTTAGTCGTTTCTTGATATTTAGTCGTTTTCAGCCAATTTTCTGCATTTTTCAAAATTTCACTTTTTTTGTGAAAATATCCACTAAATGAGGGAATAATATGTGTGAGGGTACCCCAGGAGAGTTCCAAATGTTTGTGGGTAGAATATATATCCCACCGGGGTAAAATTGAAAAAAGTTGAAAAATTTTTTTTTGGGGATTTAGTCATTTTTCCGGCGTTTATCAGACTTTCAGATAGGGGAAATGTCAGTGAGCATTTCGATTTCAGTACCTGAGTGATTTGACCAATGAGTCCTTGATATTTAGTCGTTTTTTGATATTTAGTCTTTTTCAGCCAATATTTTTGATTTTTGAAAATTTCACTTTTTTGTGAAAATATCCACTTAGTGAGGGAATAATATGTTTGAGGGTACCCTAGGAGAGTTCCAAATGTGTGTGGGTAGAATATATATCCCACCAGGGTAAAATTGAAAAAAGTTGAAAATTTTTTTTTTTTGGACTTAGTTATTTTTTCCAGCGTTTATCAGACTTTCAGATAGGGGAAATGTCAGCAAGCGTTCCGATGTCAGTTCCAGAGTGATTCGCCAAATGAGTCCTTGATATTTAGCCGTTTTCAGCCAATTTTCTGGATTTTTCAAAATTTCACTTTTTTGTGAAAATATCCACTAAATGATGGAATAATATGTGTGAGGGTACCCCAGGAGGGTTCCAAATGTGTGTGGGTAGAATATAT
This sequence comes from Phyllobates terribilis, assembly GCF_046119375.1. Classification (NCBI taxonomy): domain Eukaryota; kingdom Metazoa; phylum Chordata; class Amphibia; order Anura; family Dendrobatidae; genus Phyllobates; species Phyllobates terribilis. The sequence continues at coordinate 6,537,005 of NW_027362805.1, read as the reverse complement.
ATCCCACCGGGGTAAAATTGAAAAAAGTTGAAAAATTATTTTTTTTGGACTTAGTCATTTTTCCAGCGTTTATCAGACTTTCAGATAGGGGAAATGTCAGTGAGTGTTCCGATGTCAGTTCCAAAACGATTCGCCCAAAGAGTCCTTGATATTTAGTCGTTTCTTGATATTTAGTCGTTTTCAGCCAATTTTCTAGATTTTTGAAAATTTCACTTTTTTGTGAAAATATCCACTAAATGAGGGAATAATATGTGTGAGGGTACCCCAGGAGAGTTCCAAATGTGTGTGGGTAGAATATATATCCCACAGGGGCAAAAATGAAAAAAAGTTGAAAAAATTTTTTTTTAGACTTAGTCATTTTTACGGCGTTTATCAGACTTTCAGATAGGGGAAATGTCAGTGAGCGTTCCGATGTTAGTTCCAGAGCGATTCGCCCAATGAGTCCTTGATATTTAGTTGTTTTCAGCCAATTTTCTGGATTTTTGAAAATTTCACTTTTTTGTGAAAATATCCACTAAATGAGGGAATAATATGTGTGAGGGTACCCCAGGAGAGTTCCAAATGTGTGTGGGTAGAATATATATCCCACGGGGGTAAAATTGAAAAAAGATTAAAAAAATTATTTCTTTAGACTTAGTCATTTTTCAGGCGTTTATCAGACTTTCAGATAGGGGAAATGTCAGTGAGCATTCCGATTTCAGTTCCAGAGCGATTCGCCCAATGAATCCTTGATATTTAGTCTTTTTCAGCCAATATTTTGGATTTTAAAAAAAATTTCACTTTTTTGTGAAAATATCCACTAAATGAGGGAATAATATGTGTGAGGGTATCCCAGGAGAGTACCAAATGTGTGTGGGTAGAATATATATCCCACGGGTGTAAAATTGAAAAAACTTGAAACATTTTTTTTTTGGACTGAGTCATTTTTCCGGCATTTATCAGACTTTCAGATAGGTCAAATGTCAGTGAGCGTTCCGATTTCAGTTCCAGAGCGATTCGCCCAGTGAGTACTTGATATTAAGTCGTTTTCAGCCAATTTTCTGGATTTTTGAAAATTTCACTTTTTTGTGAAAATATCCACTAAATGAGGGAATAATATGTGTGAGGGTACCCCAGGAGAGTTCCAAATGTGTGTGGGTAGAATATATATCCCACGGGGGTAAAATTGAAAAAAGTTGAAAAAATTTTTTTCTTGGACTTAGTCATTTTTCCGGCGTTTATCAGAATTTCAGATAGGGGAAATGTAAGTTAGCATTCCGATTTCAGTTCCAGAGCGTTTTGCCCAATGAGTCCATGATATTTAGTCAGTTTCAGCCAATATTTTGGATTATTGAAAATTTCACTTTTTTGTGAAAATATGCACTAAATGATGGAATAATATGTGTGAGGGTTACCCAGGAGAGTTCCAAATGTGTGTGGGTAGAATTTATATCCCACGGGGGTAAAATTGAAAAAAGTTAAAAAGAAAATTTTTTTGGACTTAGTCATTTTTCGGCATTTATCAGACTTTCAGATAGGACAAATGTCAGTGAGCGTTCCGATTTCAGTTCCAGAGCGATTCGCCCAATGAGTTCTTGATATTTAGTCGTTTTCAGCTAATTTTCTGGATTATTGAAAATTTCACTTTTTTGTGAAAATATCCACTAAATGAGGGAATAACATGTGTGAGGGTACCCCAGGAGAGTTCCAAATGTGTGTGGGTAGAATATATATCCCACGGGGGTAAAATTGAAAAAAGAAAAAACAAAAATTTTTTTTGGACTTAGTCATTTTTCCGGCGTTTATCAGACTTTCAGATAAGGCAAATGTAAGTGAGCATTCCGATTTCAGTTCCAGAGCGATTCACCCAATGAGTCCTTGATATTTAGTCGTTTTCAGCCAATATTTTGGAATTTTGAAAATTTCACTTTTTTGTGAAAATATCCACTAAATGAGGGAATAATATGTGTGAGGGTACCCCAGGAGAGTTCCAAATGTGTGTGGGTAGAATATATATCCCACGGGGGTAAAATTGAAAAAAGTTGAAAACATTTTTTTTTTTGGACTTAGTCATTTTTCCGGCGTTTATCAGACTTTCAGATAGGGCAAATGTCAGTGAGTCATTCAGTCATTTTCAGTTCCATAGCGATTGGCCCATGAGTCCTTGATATTTAGTCGTTTTCAGCCAATTTTCTGGATTTTTGAAAATTTCACTCTTTTGTGAAAATATCCACTAAATGAGGGAATAATAGGTGTGAGGGTACCCCAGGAGAGTTCCAAATGTTTGTGGGTAGAATATATATCCCACTGGAGTAAAATTGAAAAAAGTTGAAAAAATTTTTTCTTGGACTTAGTCATTTTTCCAGCGTTTATCAGACTTTCAGATAGGGGAAATGCAAGTTAGCATTCCGATTTCAGTTCCAGAGCGTTTCGCCCAATGAGTCCTTGATATTTAGTCAGTTTCAGCCAATATTTTGGATTTTTGAAAATTTCACTTTTTTGTGAAAATATGCACTAAATGAGGGAATAATATGTGTGAGGGTACCCCAGGAGAGTTCCAAATGTGTGTGGGTAGAATATATATCCCACGGGGGTAAAATTGAAAAAAGTTGAAAAATTTTTTTTTTGGACTTAGTCATTCTTCCGGCATTTATCAGACTTTCAGATAGGGGAAATGTCGGTGAGCATTAAGATTTCAGTTCCAGAGTGATTCGCCCAATGAGTCCTTGATATTTAGTCGTTTTCAGCCAATTTTCTGGATTTTTGAAAATTTCACTTTTTTGTGAAAATATCCACTAAATGATGAAATAATATGTGTGAGGGTAACCCAGGAGAGTTCCAAATGTGTGTGGGTAGAATATATATCCCACAGGGGTAAAATTGAAAAAAGTTGAAAACATTATTTTTTTGGACTGTCATTTTTCCGGCATTTATCAGACTTTCAGATAGGGGAAATGTCAGTGAGCATTCCGATTTCAGTTCCAGAGTGATTCGCCCAATGAGTCCTTGATATTTAGTCGTTTTCAGCCAATTTTCTGGATTTTTGAAAATTTCACTTTTTTGTGAAAATATCCACTAAATGAGGGAATAATATGTGTGAGGGTACCCCAGGAGAGTTCCAAATGTGTGTGGGTAGAATATATATCCCACGGGGGTAAAGTTGAAAAAAGTTTTAAATTTTTTTTTTTTGTACCTAGTCATTTTTCCGGGGTTTATCAGACTTTCAGATAGGGCAAATGTCAGTGAGCATTCCGATTTCAGTTCCAGAGCGATTCGCCCAATGAGTCCTTGATATTTAGTCGTTTTCAGCCAATTTTCTGGATTTTTGAAAATTTCACTTTTTTGTGAAAATATCCACTAAATGAGGAAATAATATGTGTGAGGGTACCCCAGGAGAGTTCCAAATGTGTGTGGGTAGAATATATATCCCACGGGGGTAAAATTGAAAAAAGTTGAAAAATTTTTTTTCTTGGACTTAGTCATTTTTCCAGCGTTTATCAGACTTTCAGATAGGGGAAATGCAAGTTAGCATTCTGATTTCAGTTCCAGAGCGTTTTGCCCAATGAGTCCTTGATATTTAGTCAGTTTCAGCCAATATTTTGGATTTTTGAAAATTTCACTCTTTTGTGAAAATATGCACTAAATGAGGGAATAATATGTGTGAGGGTACCCCAGGAGAGTTCCACATGTGTGTGGGTAGAATATATATCCCACGGGGGTAAAATTGAAAAAAGTTGAAAAAAATTTTTTTTTGGACTGTCATTTTTCCGGCATTTATCAGACTTTCAGATAGGGCAAATGTCAGTGAGCGTTCCATTTTCAGTTCCAGAGCGATTCGCCCAATGAGTCCTTGATATTTAGTCGTTTTCAGCCAATTTTCTGGATTTTTGAAAATTTCACTTTTTTGTGAAAATATCCACTAAATGAGGGAATAATATGTGTGAGGGTACCCCAGGAGAGTTCCAAATGTGTGTGGGTAGAATATATATCCCACGGAGGTAAAATTGAAAAAAGTTGAAAAAAAAATTTTTTTGGACTAAGTCATTTCTCCGGCGTTTATCAGACTTTCAGATAGGGCAAATGTCAGTGAGCGTTCCATTTTCAGTTCCAGAGCGATTCGCCCAATGATTCCTTGATATTTAGTCGTTTTCAGCCAATATTTTAGATTTTGAAAATTTCACTTTTTTGTGAAAATATCCACTAAATGAGGGAATAATATGTGTGAAGGTACCCCAGGAGAGTTCCAAATGTGTGTGAATAGAATCTATATCCCACGGGGTTAAAATTGAAAAAAGTTGAAAAAAAATTTTTTTTGGACTTAGTAATTTTCCGGCGTTTATCAGATTTTCAGATAGGGGAAATGTCAGTGAGCATTCCGATTTCAGTTGCAGAGCGATTCGCCCAATGAGTCCTTGATATTTAGTCGTTTTCAGCCAATATTTTGGATTTTTGAAAATTTCACTTTTTTGTGAAAATATCCACTAAATGAGGGAATAATATGTGTGAGGGTACCCCAGGAGAGTTCCAAATGTGTGTGGGTATAATATATATCCCACGGGGGTAAAATTGAAAAAAGTTGAAAAATTTTTTTTTTGGACTTAGTCATTTTTCCGGCATTTATCAGACTTTCAGATAGGGCAAATGTCAGTGAGTCATTCAGTCATTTTCAGTTCCATAGCGATTGGCCCATGAGTCCTTGATATTTAGTCGTTTTCAGCCAATTTTCTGGATTTTTGAAAATTTCACTCTTTTGTGAAAATATCCACTAAATGAGGGAATAATATGTGTGAGGGTACCCCAGGAGAGTTCCAAATGTTTGTGGGTAGAATATATATCCCACTGGAGTAAAATTGAAAAAAGATGAAAAAATTATTTTTTTGGACTTAGTCATTTTTTCCGGCGTTTATCAGACTTTCAGATAGGGGAAATGTCAGTGAGCGTTCCGATTTCAGTTCCAGAGCGATTCACCCAATGAGTCCTTGATATTTAGTCGTTTTCAGCAAATATTTTGGATTTTTGAAAATTTCACTTTTTTGTGAAAATATCCACTAAATGAGGGAATAATATGTGTGAGGGTACCCCAGGAGAGTTCCAAATGTGTGTGGGTAGAATATATATCCCACGGGGGTAAAATTGAAAAAAGTTTTAAAAATTTTTTTTTGTACCTAGTCATTTTTCCGGGGTTTATCAGACTTTCAGATAGGGCAAATGTCAGTGAGCATTCCGATTTCAGTTCCAGAGCGATTCGCCCAATGAGTCCTTGATATTTAGTCGTTTTCAGCCAACTTTCTGGATTTTTGAAAATTTCACTTTTTTGTGAAAATATCCACTAAATGAGGGAATAATATGTGTGAGGGTACCCCAGGAGAGTTCGAAATGTGTGTGAGTAGAACATACATCCCACGGGGGTAAAATTGAAAAAAGTTGAAAAATTTTTTTTTTTGTACTAAGTCATTTCTCCGGCATTTATCAGACTTTCAGATAGGGGAAATGTCAGTGAGCATTCCGATTTCAGTTCCAGAGTGATTCGCCCAATGAGTCCTTGATATTTAGTCGTTTTCAGCCAATTTTCTGGATTTTTGAAAATTTCACTTTTTTGTGAAAATATGCACTAAATGATGGAATAATATGTGTGAGGGTAACCCAGGAGAATTCCAAATGTGTGTGGGTAGAATATATATCCCACGGGGGTAAAATTGAAAAAAGTTGAAAAATTTTTTTTTGGGACTTACTCATTTTTCCGGCATTTATCAGACTTTCAGATAGGGCAAATGTCAGTGAGCATTCCTTTTTCAGTTCCAGAGCGATTCGCCCAATGAGTCTTTGATATTTAGTCGTTTTCAGCCAATTTCCTGGATTTTTGTAAATTTCACTCTTTTGTGAAAATATCCACTAAATGAGGGAATAATAAGTGTGAGGGTACCCCAGGAGAGTTCCCAATGTTTGTGGGTAGAATATATATCCCACTGGGGTAAAATTGAAAAAAGATGAAAAAATTATTTTTTTGGACTTAGTCATTTTTCCGGCGTTTATCAGACTTTCAGATAGGGGAAATGTCAGTGAGCGTTCCGATTTCAGTTCCAGAGCGATTCGCCCAATGAGTCCTTGATATTTAGTCGTTTTTAGCCAATTTTCTGGATTTTTCAAAATTTCACTTTTTTGTGAAAATATCCACTAAATGATGGAATAATATGTGTGAGGGTACCCCAGGAGAGTTCCAAATGTGTGTGGGTAGAATATATATCCCACGGGGGAAACATTGAAAAAAGTTGAAAAAATATTTTTTTTTGGACTTAGTCATTTTTCCGGCATTTATCAGACTTTCAGATAGGGCAAATGACAGTGAGCATTCCATTTTCAGTTCCAGAGCGATTCGCCCAATGAGTCCTAGATATTGAGTCGTTTTCAGCCAATTTTCTGGATTTTTGTAAATTTCACTCTTTTGTGAAAATATCCACTAAATGAGGGAATAATATGTGTGAGGGTACCCCAGGAGAGTTCCAAATGATTTTGGGTAGAATATATATCCCACTGGGCTAAAATTGAAAAAAGATGAAAAAATAATTTTTTTGGACTTAGTCATTTTTCCGGCGTTTATCAGACTTTCAGATAGGGGAAATGTCAGTGAGCATTCCGATTTCAGTTCCAGAGCGATTCGCCCAATGAGTCCTTGATATTTTGTCGTTTTCAGCCAATTTTCTGGATTTTTCAAAATTTCACTTTTCTGTGAAAATATCCACTAAATGAGGGAATAATATGTGTGAGGGTACCCCAGGAGAGTTCCAAATGTGTGTGGGTAGAATATATATCCCACGGGGGTAAAATTGAAAAAAGTTGAAAAATTTTTTTTTTTGGAATTAGTCATTTTTCCGGCATTTATTAGACTTTCAGATAGGGCAAATGTCAGTGAGAATTCCATTTTCAGTTCCAGAGCGATTCGCCCAATGAGTCCTTGATATTTAGTCGTTTTCTGCCAATTTTCTGGATTTTTGAAAATTTCACTTTTTTGTGAAAATATGCACTAAATGAGGGAATAATATGTGTGAGGGTACCCCAGGAGAGTTCCAAATGTGTGTGGGTAGAATATATATCCCACGGGGGTAAAATTGAAAAAAGTTAAAAAAAATTTTTTTGGACCTAGTCATTTTTCCGGCGTTTATCAGACTTTCAGATAGGGCAAATGTCAGTGAGTCATTCAGTCATTTTCAGTACCAGAGCGATTCGCCCAATGAGTCCTTGATATTTAGTAGTTTTCTGCCAATTTTCTGGATTTTTGAAAATTTCACTCTTTTGTGAAAATATCCACTAAATGAGGGAATAATATGTGTGAGGGTACCCCAGGAGAGTTCCAAATGTTTGTGGGTACAATATATATCCCACGGGGGTAAAATTGAAAAAAGATGAAAAAATTATTTTTTTGGACTTAGTCATTTTTCCGGCGTTTATCAGACTTTCAGATAGGGGAAATGTCAGTGAGCGTTCCGATTTCAGTTCCAGAGCGATTCGCCCAATGAGTCCTTGATATTTAGTCGTTTTTAGCCAATTTTCTGGATTTTTCAAAATTTCACTTTTTTGTGAAAATATCCACTAAATGATGGAATAATATGTGTGAGGGTACCCCAGGAGAGTTCCAAATGTGTGTGGGTAGAATATATATCCCACGGGGGAAAAATTGAAAAAAGTTGAAAAAATATTTTTTTTTGGACTTAGTCATTTTTCCGGCATTTATCAGACTTTCAGATAGGGCAAATGTCAGTGAGCATTCCATTTTCAGTTCCAGAGCGATTCGCCCAATGAGTCCTAGATATTGAGTCGTTTTCAGCCAATTTTCTGGATTTTTGTAAATTTCACTCTTTTGTGAAAATATCCACTAAATGAGGGAATAATATGTGTGAGGGTACCCCAGGAGAGTTCCAAATGTTTGTGGGTAGAATATATATCCCACTGGGGTAAAATTGCAAAAAATTAAAAAATTTTTTTTTGGACCTAGTCATTTTTCCGGCGTTTATCAGAATTTCAGATAGGGCAAATGTCAGTGAGCGTTCCGATTTCAGTTCCAGAGCGATTCGCCCAATGAGTCCTTGATATTTAGTTGTTTTCAGCCAATTTTCTGGATTTTTGAAAATTTCACTTTTTTGTGAAAATATGCACTAAATAAGGGAATAATATGTGTGAGGGTACCCCAGGAGAGTTCCAAATGTGTGTGGGTAGAATATATATCCCACGGGGGTAAAATTGAAAAAAGTTAAAAAAAATTTTTTTGGACCTAGTCATTTTTCCGGCGTTTATCAGACTTTCAGATAGGGCAAATGTCAGTGCGTCATTCAGTCATTTTCAGTTCCAGAGCGACTCGCCCAATGAGTCCTTGATATTTAGTAGTTTTCTGCCAATTTTCTGGATTTTTGAAAATTTCACTCTTTTGTGAAAATATCCACTAAATGAGGGAATAATATGTGTGAGGGTACCCCAGGAGAGTTCCAAATGTTTGTGGCTAGAATATATATCCCACTGGGGTAAAATTGAAAAAAGATGAAAAAATTATTTTTTTGGACTTAGTCATTTTTCCGGCGTTTATCAGACTTTCAGATAGGGCAAATGTCAGTGAGCGTTCCGATTTCAGTTCCAGAGCGATTCGCCCAATGAGTCCTTGATATTTAGTCGTTTTCTGCCAATTTTCTGGATTTTTGAAAATTTCACTCTTTTGTGAAAATATCCACTAAATGATGGAATAATATGTGTGAGGGTACCCCAGGAGAGTTCCAAATGTTTGTGGGTAGAATATATATCCCACGGGGGTAAAATTGAAAAAAGTTGAAAAAATTTTTTTTTTGGACTTAGTCATTTTTCCAGCATTTATCAGACTTTCAGATAGGGCAAATGTCAGTGAGCGTTCCAATTTCAGTTCCAGAGCGATTCGCCCAATGAGTCCTTGATATTTAGTCGTTTTCAGCCAATTTTCTGTATTTTTGAAAATTTCACTTTTTTGTGAAAAAATGCACTAAATGATGGAATAATATGTGTGAGGGTACCCCAGGAGAGTTGCAAATGTGTGTGGGTAGAATACATATCCCACGGGGGTAAAATTGAAAAAAGTAAAAAAAATTTTTTTTGGACCTAGTCATTTTTCCGGCGTTTATCAGACTTTCAGATAAGGCAAATGTCAGTGAGTCATTCAGTCATTTTCAGTTCCAGAGTGATTCGCCCAATGAGTCCTTGATAATTAGTCGTTTTCAGCCAATTTTCTGGATTTTTCAAAATTTCACTTTTTTGCGAAAATATGCACTAAATGAGGGAATAATATTTGTGAGGGTACCCCAGGAGAGTTCCAAATGTGTGTGGGTAGAATATATATCCCACGGGGGTAAAATTGAAAAAAGTTTTAAAAATTTTTTTTTGGACCTAGTCATTTTTCCGGCGTTTATCAGACTTTCAGATAGGGCAAATGTCAGTGAGCGTTCCGATTTCAGTTCCAGAGCGATTCGCCCAATGAGTCGTTGATATTTAGTCGTTTTCAAACAATTTTCTGGATTTTTTAAAATTTCACTTTTTTGTGAAAATATCCACTAAATGATGGAATAATATGTGTGAGGATACCCCGGGAGAGTTCCAAATGTGTGTGGGTAGAATATATATCCCACGGGAGTAAAATTGAAAAAAGTTTAAAAAATTCTTTTTTTGGACTTAGTCATTTTTCCGGCATTTATCAGACTTTCAGATAGGGCAAATGTCAGTGAGCGTTCCGATTTCAGTTCCAGAGCGATTCGCCCAATGAGTCCTTGATATTTAGTCGTTTTCTGCCAATTTTCTGGATTTTTGAAAATTTCACTCTTTTGTGAAAATATCCACTAAATGATGGAATAATATGTGTGAGGGTACCCCAGGAGAGTTCCAAATGTTTGTGGGTAGAATATATATCCCACGGGGGTAAAATTGAAAAAAGTTGAAAAAATTTTTTTTTTGGACTTAGTCATTTTTCCAGCATTTATCAGACTTTCAGATAGGGCAAATGTCAGTGAGCGTTCCAATTTCAGTTCCAGAGCGATTCGCCCAATGAGTCCTTGATATTTAGTCGTTTTCAGCCAATTTTCTGTATTTTTGAAAATTTCACTTTTTTGTGAAAAAATGCACTAAATGAGGGAATAATATGTGTGAGGGTACCCCAGGAGAGTTCCAAATGTGTGTGGGTAGAATATATATCCCACGGGGGTAAAATTGAAAAAAGTTAAAAAAAATTTTTTTGGACCTAGTCATTTTTCCGGCGTTTATCAGACTTTCAGATAGGGCAAATGTCAGTGAGTCATTCAGTCATTTTCAGTTCCAGAGCGATTCGCCCAATGAGTCCTTGATATTTAGTCGTTTTCAGCCAATTTTCTGGATTTTTCAAAATTTCACTTTTTTGTGAAAATATCCACTAAATGATGGAATAATATGTGTGAGGGTACCCCAGGAGAGTTCCACATGTGTGTGGGTAGAATATATATCCCACGGGAGTAAAATTGAAAAAAGTTGAAAAAATTTTTTTTTTTGGACTTAGTCATTTTTCCGGCATTTATCAGACTTTCAGATAGGGCAAATGTCAGTGAGCGTTCCGATTTCAGTTCCAGAGCGATTCGCCCAATGAGTCCTTGATATTTAGGCGTTTTCAGGCAATTTTCTGGATTTTTGTAAATGTCACTCTTTTGTGAAAATATCCACTAAATGAGGGAATAATATGTGTGAGGGTACCCCAGGAGAGTTCCAAATGTTTGTGGGTAGAATATATATCCCACTGGGGTAAAATTGAAAAAAATTAAAAAAATTTTTTTTTGGACCTAGTCATTTTTCCGGCATTTATCAGAATTTCAGATAGGGCAAATGTCAGTGAGCGTTCCGATTTCAGTTCCAGAGCGATTCGCCCAATGAGTCCTTGATATTTAGTCGTTTTCAGCCAATTTTCTGGATTTTTTAAAATTTCACTTTTTTGTGAAAATATCCACTAAATGATGGAATAATATGTGTGAGGGTACCCCAAGAGAGCGCCAAATGTGTGTGGGTAGAATATATATCCCACGGGAGTAAAATTGAAAAAAGTTGAAAAAATTTTTTTTTTGGACTTAGTCATTTTTCCGGCGTTTATCAGACTTTCAGATAGGGGAAATGTCAGTGAGCGTTCCGATTTCAGTTCCAGAGTGATTCGCCCCTTGAGTCCTTGATATTTAGTCGTTTTCAGCCAATTTTCTGGATTTTTGAAAATTTCACTTTTTTGTGAAAGTATCCACTAAATGATGGAATAATATGTGTGAGGGTACCCCAGGAGAGTTGCAAATGTGTGTGGGTAGAATACATATCCCACGGGGGTAAAATTGAAAAAAGTAAAAAAAATTTTTTTTGGACCTAGTCATTTTTCCGGCGTTTATCAGACTTTCAGATAAGGCAAATGTCAGTGAGTCATTCAGTCATTTTCAGTTCCAGAGTGATTCGCCCAATGAGTCCTTGATAATTAGTCGTTTTCAGCCAATTTTCTGGATTTTTCAAAATTTCACTTTTTTGCGAAAATATGCACTAAATGAGGGAATAATATTTGTGAGGGTACCCCAGGAGAGTTCCAAATGTGTGTGGGTAGAATATATATCCCACGGGGGTAAAATTGAAAAAAGTTTTAAAAATTTTTTTTTGGACCTAGTCATTTTTCCGGCGTTTATCAGACTTTCAGATAGGGCAAATGTCAGTGAGCGTTCCGATTTCAGTTCCAGAGCGATTCGCCCAATGAGTCGTTGATATTTAGTCGTTTTCAAACAATTTTCTGGATTTTTTAAAATTTCACTTTTTTGTGAAAATATCCACTAAATGATGGAATAATATGTGTGAGGATACCCCGGGAGAGTTCCAAATGTGTGTGGGTAGAATATATATCCCACGGGAGTAAAATTGAAAAAAGTTTAAAAAATTCTTTTTTTGGACTTAGTCATTTTTCCGGCATTTATCAGACTTTCAGATAGGGCAAATGTCAGTGAGTCATTCAGTCATTTTCAGTTCCAGAGCGATTCGCCCAATGAGTCCTTAATATTTAGTCGTTTTCTGCCAATTTTCTGGATTTTTGAAAATTTCACTTTTTTGTGAAAATATGCACTAAATGAGGGAATAATATGTGAGAGGGTACCCCAGGAGAGTTCCAAATGTGTGTGGGTAGAATATATATCCCACGGGGGTAAAATTGAAAAAAGTTGAAAATTTTTTTTTTTTGGACTTAGTCATTTTTCCGGCATTTATCAGACTTTCAGATAGGGGAAATGTCAGTGAGCGTTCCGATTTCAGTTCCAGAGCGATTCGCCCAATGAGTCCTTGATATTTAGTCGTTTTCAGCCAATTTTCTGGATTTTTGTAAATTTCACTCTTTTGTGAAAATATCCACTAAATGAGGGAATAATATGTGTGACGGTACCCCAGGAGAGTTCCAAATGTTTGTGGGTAGAATATATATCCCACTGGGGTAAAATTGAAAAAAGATGAAAAAATTATTTTTTTGGACTTAGTCATTTTTCCGGCGTTTATCAGACTTTCAGATAGGGGAAATGTCAGTGAGCGTTCCGATTTCAGTTCCAGAGCGATTCGCCCAATGAGTTCTTGATATTTAGTCGTTTTCAGCCAATTTTCTGGATTTTTCAAAATTTCACTTTTTTCTGAAAATATCCACTAAATGATGGAATAATATGTGTGAGGGTACCCCAGGAGAGTTCAAAATGTGTGTGGGTAGAATATATATCCCACGGGGGTAAAATTGAAAAAAGTCTTACAAATTTTTTTTTGGACCTAGTCATTTTTCCGGCGTTTATCAGACTTTCAGATAGGGCAAATGTCAGTGAGCGTTCCGATTTCAGTTCCAGAGCGTTTCGCCCAATGAGTCCTTGATATTTAGTCGTTTTCAGCCAATTTTCGGGATTTTTGAAAATTTCACTTTTTTGTGAAAATATGCACTAAATTAGGGAATAATATGTGTGAGGGTACCCCAGGAGAGTTCCAAATGTGTGTGGGTAGAATATATATCCCACGGGGGTAAAATTGAAAAAAGTCTTACAAATTTTTTTTTGGACCTAGTCATTTTTCCGGCGTTTATCAGACTTTCAGATAGGGCAAATGTCAGTGAGCGTTCCGATTTCAGTTCCAGAGCGATTCGCCCAATGAGTCCTTGATATTTAGTCGTTTTCTGCTAATTTTCTGGATTTCTGAAAATTTCACTCTTTTGTGAAAATATCCACTAAATGATGGAATAATATGTGTGAGGGTACCCCAGGAGAGTTGCAAATGTGTGTGGGTAGAATACATATCCCACGGGGGTAAAATTGAAAAAAGTAAAAAAAATTTTTTTTGGACCTAGTCATTTTTCCGGCGTTTATCAGACTTTCAGATAAGGCAAATGTCAGTGAGTCATTCAGTCATTTTCAGTTCCAGAGCGATTCGCCCAATGAGTCCTTGATAATTAGTCGTTTTCAGCCAATTTTCTGGATTTTTCAAAATTTCACTTTTTTGCGAAAATATGCACTAAATGAGGGAATAATATGTGTGAGGGTACCCCAGGAGAGTTCCAAATGTGTGTGGGTAGAATATATATCCCACGGGGGTAAAATTGAAAAAAGTTTAAAAAATTTTTTTTTGGACCTAGTCATTTTTCCGGCGTTTATCAGACTTTCAGATAGGGCAAATGTCAGTGAGCGTTCCGATTTCAGTTCCAGAGCGATTCGCCCAATGAGTCGTTGATATTTAGTCGTTTTCAAACAATTTTCTGGATTTTTTAAAATTTCACTTTTTTGTGAAAATATCCACTAAATGATGGAATAATATGTGTGAGGATACCCCGGGAGAGTTCCAAATGTGTGTGGGTAGAATATATATCCCACGGGGGAAAAATTGAAAAAAGTTGAAAAATTTTTTTTTTTGGACTTAGTCATTTTTCCGCCATTTATCAGACTTTCAGATAGGGCAAATGTCAGTGAGCATTCCATTTTCAGTTCCAGAGCGATTCGCCCAATGAGTCCTAGATATTTAGTCGTTTTCAGCCAATTTTCTGGATTTTTGTAAATTTCACTCTTTTGTGAAAATATCCACTAAATGAGGGAATAATATATGTGAGGGTACCCCAGGAGAGTTCCAAATGTTTGTGGGTAGAATATATATCCCACTGGGGTAAAATTGAAAAAAGATGAAAAATTTTTTTTTTTGGACTTAGTCATTTTTCCGGCGTTTATCAGACTTTCTGATAGGGGAAATGTCAGTGAGCGTTCCGATTTCAGTTCCAGAGCGTTTCGCCCAATGAGTCCTTGATATTTAGTCGTTTTCTGCTAATTTTCTGGATTTCTGAAAATTTCACTCTTTTGTGAAAATATCCACTAAATGATGGAATAATATGTGTGAGGGTACCCCAGGAGAGTTGCAAATGTGTGTGGGTAGAATATATATCCCACGGGGGTAAAATTGAAAAAAGTTAAAAAAAATTTTTTTGGACCTAGTCATTTTTCCGGCGTTTATCAGACTTTCAGATAGGCCAAATGTCAGTGAGCGTTCCGATTTCAGTTCCAGAGCGATTCGCCCAATGAGTCGTTGATATTTAGTCGTTTTCAAACAATTTTCTGGATTTTTTAAAATTTCACTTTTTTTTGAAAATATCCACTAAATGATGGAATAATATGTGTGAGGATACCCCGGGAGAGTTCCAAATGTGTGTGGGTAGAATATATATCCCACGGGAGTAAAATTGAAAAAAGTTTAAAAAATTCTTTTTTTGGACTTAGTCATTTTTCCGGCATTTATCAGACTTTCAGATAGGGCAAATGTCAGTGAGTCATTCAGTCATTTTCAGTTCCAGAGCGATTCGCCCAATGACTTCTTGATATTTAGTCGTTTTCAGCCAATTTTCTGGATTTTTCAAAATTTCACTTTTTTGTGAAAATATCCACTAAATGATGGAATAATATGTGTTAGGGTACCCCAGGAGAGTTCCAAATGTGTGTGGGTAGAATATATATCCCACGGGGGTAAAATTGAAAAAAGTTTAAAAAAAATTTTTTTTGGACTTAGTCATTTTTCCGGCATTTATCAGACTTTCAGATAGGGCAAATGTCAGTGAGCGTTCCATTTTCAGTTCCAGAGCGATTCGCCCAATGAGTCCTTGATATTTAATCGTTTTCAGCCAATTTTCTGGATTTTTTAAAATTTCACTTTTTTGTGAAAATATGCACTAAATGAGGGAATAATATGTGTGAGGGTACCCCAGGAGAGTTCCAAATGTGTGTGGGTAGAATTTATATCCCACGGGGGTAAATCTGAAAAAAGTTGAAAACATTTTTTATTGGACTTAGTAATTTTTCCGGCATTTATCAGACTTTCAGATAGGGCAAATGTCAGTGAGCGTTCCATTTTCAGTTCCAGAGCGATTCGCCCAATGAGTCCTTGATATTTAGTCATTTTCAGCCAATTTTCTGGATTTTTGAAAATTTCACTTTTTTGTGAAAATATGCACTAAATGAGGGAATAATATGTGTGAGGGTACCCCATGAGAGTTCCAAATGTGTGTGGGTAGAATATATATCCCACGGGGGTAAAATTGAAAAAAGTTGAAAACATTTTTTTTTTGACTTAGTCATTTTTCCGGCATTTATCAGATTTTCAGATAGGGCAAATGTCACTAAGCGTTCCGATTTCAGTTCCAGAGCGATTCGCCCAATGAGTCCTTGATATTTAGTCATTTTCAGCCAATTTTCTGGATTTTTGAAAATTTCACTTTTTTGTGAAAATATCCACTAAATGATGGAATAATATGTGTGAGGGTACCCCAGGAGAGTTCCAAATGTGTGTGGGTAGAATATATATCCCAAGGGGGTAAAATTGAAAAAAGTTGAAACTTTTTTTTTTTTGGACCTAGTCATTTTTACGGCATTTATCAGACTTTCAGATAAGGCAAATGTCAGTGAGCGTTCCGATTTCAGCTCCAGAGCCATTCGCCCAATGAGTCCTTGATATTTAGTCGTTTTCTGCCAATTTTCTGGATTTTTGAAAATTTCACTTTTTTGTGAAAATATCCACTAAATGAGGGAATAATATGTGTGAGGGTACCCCAGGAGAGTTCCAAATGTGTGTGGGTAGAATATATATCCCACGGGGGTAAAATTGAAAAAAGTTTAAAAAAAATTTTTTTTGGACTTAGTCATTTTTCCGGCATTTATCAGACTTTCAGATAGGGGAAATGTCAGTGAGCGTTCCGATTTCAGTTCCAGAGTGATTTGCCCAATGAGTCCTTGATATTTAGTCATTTTCAGCCAATTTTCTGGATTTTTTAAAATTTCACTTTTTTGTGAATATATGCACTAAATGATGGAATAATATGTGTGAGGGTAACCCAGGAGAGTTCCAAATGTGTGTGGGTAGAATATATATCACACGGGGGTAAAATTGAAAAAAGTTGAAAAAAATTTTTTTTTGGACTGTCATTTTTCCGGCATTTATCAGACTTTCAGATAGGGTAATTGTTAGTGAGCGTTCCATTTTCAGTTCCAGAGCGATTCGCCCAATGAGTCCTTGATATTTATTCGGTTTCAGCCAATTTTCTGGATTTTTGAAAATTTCACTTTTTTGTGAAAATATGCACTAAATGAGGGAATAATATGTGTGAGGGTACCCCAGGAGAGTTCCAAATGTGTGTGGGTAGAATATATATCCAACGGGGGTAAAATTGAAAAAAGTTTTAAAAATTTTTTTTTGGACTGTCATTTTTCCGGCGTTTATCAGACTTTCAGATAGGGCAAATTTCAGTAAGCGTTCCGATTTCAGTTCCAGAGCGATTCGCCCAATGAGTCCTTGATATTTAGTCGTTTTCAGCCAATTTTCTGTATTTTTGAAAATTTCACTTTTTTGTGAAAATATCCACTAAATGATGGAATAATATGTGTGAGGGTACCACAGGAGAGTTCCAAATGTGTGTGGTTAGAATATATATCCCACGGGGGTAAATCTGAAAAAAGTTGAAAACATCTTTTTTTGGACTTAGTCATTTTTCCGGCATTTATCAGACTTTCAGATAGGGCAAATGTCAGTGAGCGTTCCATTTTCAGTTCCAGAGCGATTCGCCCAATGAGTCCTTGATATTTAATCGTTTTCAGCCAATTTTCTGGATTTTTTAAAATTTCACTTTTTTGTGAAAATATGCACTAAATGAGGGAATAATATGTGTGAGGGTACCCCAGGAGAGTTCCAAATGTGTGTGGGTAGAATTTATATCCCACGGGGGTAAATCTGAAAAAAGTTGAAAACATTTTTTTTTGGACTTAGTAATTTTTCCGGCATTTATCAGACTTTCAGATAGGGCAAATGTCAGTGAGCGTTCCATTTTCAGTTCCAGAGCGATTCGCCCAATGAGTCCTTGATATTTAGTCATTTTCAGCCAATTTTCTGGATTTTTGAAAATTTCACTTTTTTGTGAAAATATGCACTAAATGAGGGAATAATATGTGTGAGGGTACCCCATGAGAGTTCCAAATGTGTGTGGGTAGAATATATATCCCACGGGGGTAAAATTGAAAAAAGTTGAAAACATTTTTTTTTGGACTTAGTCATTTTTCCGGCATTTATCAGATTTTCAGATAGGGCAAATGTCAGTGAGCGTTCCATTTTCAGTTCCAGAGCGATTCGCCCAATGATTCCTTGATATTTAGTTGTTTTCAGCCAATTTTCTGGATTTTTGAAAATTTCACTTTTTTGTGAAAATATGCACTAAATGAGGGAATAATATGTGTGAGGGTACCCCAGGAGAGTTCCAAATGTGTGTGGGTAGAATATATATCCCACGGGGGTAAAATTGAAAAAAGTTGAAACTTTTTTTTTTTTGGACCTAGTCATTTTTCCGGCATTTATCAGACTTTCAGAAAGGGCAAATGTCAGTGAGCGTTCCATTTTCAGTTCCAGAGCGATTCGCCCAATGAGTCCTTGATATTTATTCGTTTTCAGCCAATTTTCTGGATTTTTGAAAATTTCACTTTTTTGTGAAAATATGCACTAAATGAGGGAATAATATGTGTGAGGGTACCCCAGGAGAGTTCCAAATGTGTGTGGTTAGAATATATATCCCACGGGGTAAATCTGAAAAAAGTTGAAAACATTTTTTTTTGGACTTAGTCATTTTTCCGGCATTTATCAGACTTTCAGATAGGGCAAATGTCAGTGAGCGTTCCATTTTCAGTTCCAGAGCGATTCGCCCAATGAGTCCTTGATATTTAGTCGTTTTCAGCCAATTTTCTGGATTTTTGAAAATTTCACTTTTTTGTGAAAATATGCACTAAATGAGGGAATAATATGTGTGAGGGTACCCCATGAGAGTTCCAAATGTGTGTGGGTAGAATATATATCCCACGGGGGTAAAATTGAAAAAAGTTGAAAACATTTTTTTTTGGACCTAGTCATTTTTCCGGCATTTATCAGACTTTCAGATAAGGCAAATGTCAGTGAGCGTTCCGATTTCAGCTCCATAGCCATTCGCCCAATGAGTCCTTGATACTTAGTCGTTTTCTGCCAATTTTCTGGATTTTTGAAAATTTCACTTTTTTGTGAAAATATCCACTAAATGATGGAATAATATGTGTGAGGGTAACCCAGGAGAGTTCCAAATGTGTGTGGGTAGAATATATATCCCACGGGGGGAAAATTGAAAAAAGTTGAAAACATTTTTTTTTGGACTTAGTCATTTTTCCGGCATTTATCAGACTTTCAGATAGGGCAAATGTCAGTGAGCGTTCCAATTTCAGTTCCAGAGCGATTCGCCCAATGATTCCTTGATATTTAGTCGTTTGCAGCCAAATTTCTGGATTTTTGAAAATTTCACTTTTTTGTGAAAATTTCCACTAAATGATGAGATAATATGTGTGAGGGTAACCCAGGAGAGTTCCAAATGTGTGTGGGTAGAATATATATCCCACGGGGGTAAAATTGAAAAAAGTTGAAACATTTTTTTTTTGGACCTAGTCATTTTTCCGGCGTTTATCAGACTTTCAGATAGGACAAATGTCAGTGAGCGTTCCGATTTCAGTTCCAGAGCGATTCGCCCAATGAGGCGTTGATATTTAGTCGTTTTCAGCCAATTTTCTGGATATTTGAAAATTTCACTTTTTTGTTAAAATATCCACTAAATGATGGAATAATATGTGTGAGGGTACCCCAGGAGAGATCCAAATGTGTGTGGGTAGAATATATATCCCACGGGGGTAAAATTGAAAAAAGTTGAAAACATTTTTTTTTGGACTTAGTCATTTTTCCGGCATTTATCAGACTTTCAGATAGGGCAAATGTCAGTGAGCGTTCCATTTTCAGTTCCAGAGCGATTCGCCCAATGATTCCTTGATATTTAGTTGTTTTCAGCCAATTTTCTGGATTTTTGAAAATTTCACTTTTTTGTGAAAATATGCACTAAATGAGGGAATAATATGTGTGAGGGTACCCCAGGAGAGTTCCAAATGTGTGTGGGTAGAATATATATCCCACGGGGGTAAAATTGAAAAAAGTTGAAACTTTTTTTTTTTTGGACCTAGTCATTTTTCCGGCATTTATCAGACTTTCAGAAAGGGCAAATGTCAGTGAGCGTTCCGATTTCAGTTCCAGAGCGATTCGCCCAATGAGTCCTTGATATTTATTCGTTTTCAGCCAATTTTCTGGATTTTTGAAAATTTCACTTTTTTGTGAAAATATGCACTAAATGAGGGAATAATATGTGTGAGGGTACCCCATGAGAGTTCCAAATGTGTGTGGGTAGAATATATATCCCACGGGGGTAAAATTGAAAACATTTTTTAAAATTTTTTTTTGGACTGTCATTTTTCCGGCGTTTATCAGACTTTCAGATAGGGCAAATGTCAGTAAGCGTTCCGATTTCAGTTCCAGAGCGATTCGCCCAATGAGTCCTTGATATTTAGTCGTTTTCAGCCAATTTTCTGGATTTTTGAAAATTTCACTTTTTTGTTAAAATATCCACTAAATGATGGAATAATATGTGTGAGGGTACCCCAGGAGAGTTCCAAATGTGTGTGGTTAGAATATATATCCCACGGGGGTAAAATTGAAAAAAGTTGAAACATTTTTTTTTTTGGACCTAGTCATTTTTCCAGCGTTTATCAGTCTTTCAGATAGGGGAAATGTAAGCTAGCGTTCCGATTTCAGTTCCAGAGCATTTCGCCCAATGAGTCCTTGATATTTAGTCAGTTTCAGCCAATATTTTGGATTTTTGAAAATTTCACTTTTTTGTGAAAATATGCACTAAATGAGGGAATAATATGTGTGAGGGTACCCCAGGAGAGTTCCAAATGTGTGTGGGTAGAATATATATCCCACGGGGGTAAATCTGAAAAAAGTTGAAAACATTTTTTTTTGGACTTAGTCATTTTTCCGGCATTTATCAGACTTTCAGATAGGGGAAATGTCAGTGAGCGTTCCGATTTCAGTTCCAGAGTGATTCGCCCAATGAGTCGTTTTCAGCCAATTTTCTGGATTTTTCAAAATTTCACTTTTTTGTGAAAATATCCACTAAATGATGGAATGATATGTGTGAGGGTACCCCAGGAGAGTTCCAAATGTGTGTGGTTAGAATATATATCCCACGGGGGTAAAATTGAAAAAAGTTGAAACTTTTTTTTTTTTTGGACCTAGTCATTTTTCCGGCATTTATCAGACTTTCAGATAGGGCAAATGTCAGTGAGCGTTCCATTTTCATTTCCAGAGCAATTCGCCCAATGAGTCCTTGATATTTAGTCGTTTTCAGCCAATTTTCTGGATTTTTGAAAATTTCACTTTTTTGTGAAAATATCCACTAAATGAGGGAATAATATGTGTGAGGGTACCCCAGGAGAGTTCCAAATGTGTGTGGATAGAATATATATCCCACGGGGGTAAATCTGAAAAAAGTTGAAAACATTTTTTTTTGGACTTAGTCATTTTTCCGGCATTTATCAGACTTTCAGATAGGTCAAATGTCAGTGAGCGTTCCATTTTCAGTTCCAGAGTGATTCGCCCAATGAGTCCTTGATATTTAGTCGTTTTCAGCCAATTTTCTGGATTTTTGAAAATTTCACTTTTTTGTGAAAATTTCCACTAAATGATGAGATAATATGTGTGAGGGTAACCCAGGAGAGTTCCAAATGTGTGTGGGTAGAATATATATCCCACGGGGGTAAAATTGAAAAAAGTTGAAAACATTTTTTTTTGGACTTAGTCATTTTTCCGGCATTTATCAGACTTTCAGATAGGGGAAATGTCAGTGAGCGTTCCGATTTCAGTTCCAGAGTGATTCACCCAATGAGTCGTTTTCAGCCAATTTTCTGGATTTTTCAAAATTTCACTTTTTTGTGAAAATATCCACTAAATGATGGAATAATATGTGTGAGGGTACCCCAGGAGAGTTCCAAATGTGTGTGGTTAGAATATATATCCCACGGGGGTAAAATTGAAAAAAGTTGAAACATTTTTTTTTTGGACCTAGTCATTTTTCCGGCGTTTATCAGACTTTCAGATAGGACAAATGTCAGTGAGCGTTCCGATTTCATTTCCAGAGCGATTCGCCCAATGAGTCGTTGATATTTAGTCGTTTTCAGCCAATTTTCTGGATTTTTGAAAATTTCACTTTTTTGTGAAAATATCCACTAAATGATGGAATAATATGTGTGAGGGTACCCCAGGAGAGATCCAAATGTGTGTGGGTAGAATATATATCCCACGGGGGTAAAATTTAAAAAAGTTGAAAACATTTTTTTTGGACTTAGTCATTTTTCCGGCATTTATCAGACTTTCAGATAGGGCAAATGTCAGTGAGCGTTCCATTTTCAGTTCCAGAGCGATTCGCCCAATGAGTCCTTGATATTTAGTCGTTTTCAGCCAATTTTCTGGATTTTTGAAAATTTCACTTTTTTGTGAAAATATGCACTAAATGAGGGAATAATATGTGTGCGGGTACCCCAGGAGAGTTCCAAATGTGTGTGGGTAGAATATATATCCCACGGGGGTAAAATTGAAAACATTTTTTAAAATTTTTTTTTGGACTGTCATTTTTCCGGCGTTTATCAGACTTTCAGATAGGGCAAATGTCAGTAAGCGTTCCGATTTCAGTTCCAGAGCGCTTCGCCCAATGAGTCCTTGATATTTAGTCGTTTTCAGCCAATTTTCTGGATTTTTGAAAATTTCACTTTTTTGTGAAAATATCCACTATATGATGGAATAATATGTGTGAGGGTACCCCAGGAGAGTTCCAAATGTGTGTGGTTAGAATATATATCCCACGGGGGTAAAATTGAAAAAAGTTGAAACATTTTTTTTTTTGGACCTAGTCATTTTTCCGGCATTTATCAGACTTTCAGATAGGGCAAATGTCACTGAGCGTTCGGTTTTCAGTTCCAGAGCGATTCGCCCAATGAGTCCTTGATATTTAGTCGTTTTCTGCCAATATTTTAGATTTTTGAAAATTTCACTTTTTTGTGAAAATATCCACTAAATGAGGGAATAATATGTGTGAGGGTACCCCAGGAGAGTTCCAAATGTGTGTGGTAGAATATATATCCCACGGGGGTAAAATTGAAAAAATTTGAAAATTTTTTTTTCTTGGACTTAGTCATTTTTCCAGCGTTTATCAGTCTTTCAGATAGGGGAAATGCAAGCTAGCGTTCCGATTTCAGTTCCAGAGCGTTTCTCCCAATGAGTCCTTGATATTTAGTCAGTTTCAGCCAATATTTTGGATTTTTGAAAATTTCACTTTTTTGTGAAAATATGCACTAAATGAGGGAATAATATGTGTGAGGGTACCCCAGGAGAGTTCCAAATGTGTGTGGGTAGAATATATATCCCACGGGGGTAAATCTGAAAAAAGTTGAAAACATTTTTTTTTGGACTTAGTCATTTTTCCGGCATTTATCAGACTTTCAGATAGGGGAAATGTCAGTGAGCGTTCCGATATCAGTTCCAGAGTGATTCGCCCAATGAGTCGTTTTCAGCCAATTTTCTGGATTTTTCAAAATTTCACTTTTTTGTGAAAATATCCACTAAATGATGGAATAATATGTGTGAGGGTACCCCAGGAGAGTTCCAAATGTGTGTGGTTAGAATATATATCCCACGGGGGTAAATCTGAAAAAAGTTGAAACATTTTTTTTTTTGGACCTAGTCATTTTTCCGGCATTTATCAGACTTTCAGATAGGGCAAATGTCAGTGAGCGTTCCATTTTCAGTTCCAGAGCAATTCGCCCAATGAGTCCTTGATATTTAGTCATTTTCAGCCAATTTTCTGGATTTTTGAAAATTTCACTTTTTTGTGAAAATATCCACTAAATGAGGGAATAATATGTCTGAGGGTACCCCAGGAGTGTTCCAAATGTGAGTGGGTAGAATATATATCCCACGGGGGTAAAATTGAAAAAAGTTCAAAAATTTTTTTTTTTTACGTAGTCATTTTTCCCGCGTTTATCAGACATTCAGGTAGGGGAAATGTCAGTGAGAGTTCCGATTTCAGTTCCAGAGCGATTCGCCCAATGAGTCCTTGATATTTAGACGTTTTCAGCCAATTTTCTGGATTTTTGAAAATTTCACTTTTTTGTGAAAATATCCACTAAATGAGGGAATAATATGTGTGAGGGTACCCCAGGAGAGTTCCAAATGTGTGTGGGTAGAATACATATCCAACGGGGGTAAAATTGAAAAAAGTTCAAAAATTTTTTTTTTTTACTTAGTCATTTTTCCGGCGTTTATCAGACATTCAGATAGGGGAAACGTCAGTGAGCATTTCGATTTCAGTTCCAGAGTGATTCGCCCAATGAGTCCTTGATATTTAGTCGTTTCTTGATATTTAGTCGTTTTCAGCCAATATTTTGGATTTTTGAAAATTTCACTTTTTTGTGAAAATATCCACTAAATGAGGGAATAATATGTGTGAGGGTACCCCAGGAGAGTTCCAAATGTGTGTGGGTAGAATATATATCCCACGGGGGTAAAATTGAAAAAAGTTGAAAATACAATTTTTTTTGGACTTAGTCATTTTTCCGGCGTTTATCAGACTTTCAGATAGGGGAAATGTCAGTGAGCATTCCGATTTCAGTTCCAGAGCTATTCGCCCAATGAGTCCTTGATATTTAGTCGTTTTCAGCCAATTTTCTGGATTTTTGAAAATTTCACTTTTTTTGTGAAAATATCCACTAAATGAGGGAATAATATGTGTGAGGGTACACCAGGAGAGTTCCAAATGTGTGTGGGTAGAATATATATCCCACGGGGGTAAAATTGAAAAAAGATGAAAAAATATTTTTTTTGGACTCAGTCATTTTTCCGGCGTTTATCAGACTTTCAGATAGGGGAAAAGTCAGTGAGCATTCCGATATCAGTTCCAGAGTGATTCGCCCAATGAGTCCTTGATATTTAGTCGTTTTCAGCCAATATTTTGGGTTTTTGAAAATTTCACATTTTTGTGAAAATATCCACTAAATGAGGGAATACTATGTGTGAGGGTACCCCAGGAGAGTTCCAAATGTGTGTGGGTAGAATATATATCCCACGGGGGTAAAATTGAAAAAAGTTTAAAAAAAATTATTTTTGGACTTAGTCATTTTTCCGTCGTTTATCAGACTTTCAGATAGGGGAAATGACAGTGAGCATTCCGATTTCAGTTCCAGAGCTATTCGCCCAATGAGTCCTTGATATTTAGTCGTTTTCAGCCAATTTTCTGGATTTTTGAAAATTTCACTTTTTTTGTGAAAATATCTACTAAATGAGGGAATAATATGTGTGAGGGTACACCAGGAGAGTTCCACATGTGTGTGGGTAGAATATATATCAAACGGGGGTAAAATTGAAAAGAGATGAAAACATTTTTTTTTGGGACTTAGTCGCTTTTCCAGCGTTTATCAGACTTTCAGATAGGGGAAATGTCAGTGAGCGTTCCGATTTCAGTTCCAGAGCGATTCGCCCAATGAGTCCTTGATATTTAGTCATTTTCAGCCAATTTTCTGGATTTTTGAAAATTTCACTTTTTTGTGAAAATATGCACTAAATGAGGGAATAATATGTGTGAGGGTACCCCAGGAGAGTTCCAAATGTGTGTGGGTAGAATATATATCCCACGGGGGTAAATCTGAAAAAAGTTGAAAACATTTTTTTTTGGACTTAGTCATTTTTCCGGCATTTATCAGACTTTCAGATAGGGGAAATGTCAGTGAGCGTTCCGATTTCAGTTCCAGAGTGATTCGCCCAATGAGTCGTTTTCAGCCAATTTTCTGGATTTTTCAAAATTTCACTTTTTTGTGAAAATATCCACTAAATGATGGAATAATATGTGTGAGGGTACCCCAGGAGAGTTCCAAATGTGTGTGGTTAGAATATATATCCCACGGGGGTAAAATTGAAAAAAGTTGAAACATTTTTTTTTTTGGACCTAGTCATTTTTCCGGCATTTATCAGACTTTCAGATAGGGCAAATGTCAGTGAGCGTTCCATTTTCATTTCCAGAGCAATTCGCCCAATGAGTCCTTGATATTTAGTCGTTTTCAGCCAATTTTCTGGATTTTTGAAAATTTCACTTTTTTGTGAAAATTTCCACTAAATGAGGGAATAATATGTGTGAGGGTACCCCAGGAGAGTTCCAAATGTGTGTGGATAGAATATATATCCCACGGGGGTAAATCTGAAAAAAGTTGAAAACATTTTTTTTTGGACTTAGTCATTTTTCCGGCATTTATCAGACTTTCAGATAGGGGAAATGTCAGTGAGCGTTCCGATTTCAGTTCCAGAGTGATTCGCCCAATGAGTCGTTTTCAGCCAATTTTCTGGATTTTTCAAAATTTCACTTTTTTGTGAAAATATCCACTAAATGATGGAATAATATGTGTGAGGGTACCCCAGGAGAGTTCCAAATGTGTTTGGTTAGAATATATATCCCACGGGGGTAAAATTGAAAAAAGTTGAAACATTTTTTTTTTGGACCTAGTCATTTTTCCGGCGTTTATCAGACTTTCAGATAGGACAAATGTCAGTGAGCGTTCCGATTTCATTTCCAGAGCGATTCGCCCAATGAGTCGTTGATATTTAGTCGTTTTCAGCCAATTTTCTGGATTTTTGAAAATTTCACTTTTTTGTGAAAATATTCACTAAATGATGGAATAATATGTGTGAGGGTACCCCAGGAGAGATCCAAATGTGTGTGGGTAGAATATATATCCCACGGGGGTAAAATTTAAAAAAGTTGAAAACATTTTTTTTGGACTTAGTCATTTTTCCGGCATTTATCAGACTTTCAGATAGGGCAAATGTCAGTGAGCGTTCCATTTTCAGTTCCAGAGCGATTCGCCCAATGAGTCCTTGATATTTAGTCGTTTTCAGCCAATTTTCTGGATTTTTGAAAATTTCACTTTTTTGTGAAAATATGCACTAAATGAGGGAATAATATGTGTGCGGGTACCCCAGGAGAGTTCCAAATGTGTGTGGGTAGAATATATATCCCACGGGGGTAAAATTGAAAACATTTTTTAAAATTTTTTTTTGGACTGTCATTTTTCCGGCGTTTATCAGACTTTCAGATAGGGCAAATGTCAGTAAGCGTTCCGATTTCAGTTCCAGAGCGCTTCGCCCAATGAGTCCTTGATATTTAGTCGTTTTCAGCCAATTTTCTGGATTTTTGAAAATTTCACTTTTTTGTGAAAATATCCACTATATGATGGAATAATATGTGTGAGGGTACCCCAGGAGAGTTCCAAATGTGTGTGGTTAGAATATATATCCCACGGGGGTAAAATTGAAAAAAGTTGAAACATTTTTTTTTTTGGACCTAGTCATTTTTCCGGCATTTATCAGACTTTCAGATAGGGCAAATGTCAGTGAGCGTTCGGTTTTCAGTTCCAGAGCGATTCGCCCAATGAGTCCTTGATATTTAGTCGTTTTCTGCCAATATTTTAGATTTTTGAAAATTTCACTTTTTTGTGAAAATATCCACTAAATGAGGGAATAATATGTGTGAGGGTACCCCAGGAGAGTTCCAAATGTGTGTGGTAGAATATATATCCCACGGGGGTAAAATTGAAAAAAGTTGAAAAATTTTTTTTCTTGGACTTAGTCATTTTTCCAGCGTTTATCAGTCTTTCAGATAGGGGAAATGCAAGCTAGCGTTCCGATTTCAGTTCCAGAGCGTTTCGCCCAATGAGTCCTTGATATTTAGTCAGTTTCAGCCAATATTTTGGATTTTTGAAAATTTCACTTTTTTGTGAAAATATGCACTAAATGAGGGAATAATATGTGTGAGGGTACCCCAGGAGAGTTCCAAATGTGTGTGGGTAGAATATATATCCCACGGGGGTAAATCTGAAAAAAGTTGAAAACATTTTTTTTTGGACTTAGTCATTTTTCCGGCATTTATCAGACTTTCAGATAGGGGAAATGTCAGTGAGCGTTCCGATATCAGTTCCAGAGTGATTCGCCCAATGAGTCGTTTTCAGCCAATTTTCTGGATTTTTCAAAATTTCACTTTTTTGTGAAAATATCCACTAAATGATGGAATAATATGTGTGAGGGTACCCCAGGAGAGTTCCAAATGTGTGTGGTTAGAATATATATCCCACGGGGGTAAAATTGAAAAAAGTTGAAACATTTTTTTTTTTGGACCTAGTCATTTTTCCGGCATTTATCAGACTTTCAGATAGGGCAAATGTCAGTGAGCGTTCCATTTTCAGTTCCAGAGCAATTCGCCCAATGAGTCCTTGATATTTAGTCGTTTTCAGCCAATTTTCTGGATTTTTGAAAATTTCACTTTTTTGTGAAAATATCCACTAAATGAGGGAATAATATGTGTGAGGGTACCCCAGGAGAGTTCCAAATGTGTGTGGGTAGAATATATATCCCACGGGGGTAAAATTGAAAAAAGTTGAAAAAAATTTTTTTTTGGACTTACTCATTTTACCGGCGTTTATCAGACTTTCAGATAGGGCAAATGTCAGTGAGCATTTTGATTTCAGTTCCAGAGTGATTCGCCCAATGAGTCCTTGATATTTAGTCGTTTCTTGATATTTAGTCGTTTTCAGCCAATTTTCTGGATTTTTCAAAATTTCACTGTTTTGTGAAAATATCCACTAAATGATGGAATAATATGTGTGAGGGTACCCCAGGAGAGTTTCAAATGTGTGTGGGTAGAATATATATCCCACGGGGGTAAAATTGAAAAAAGTTCAAAAATTTTTTTTTTTTACGTAGTCATTTTTCCCGCGTTTATCAGACATTCACGTAGGGGAAATGTCAGTGAGAGTTCCGATTTCAGTTCCAGAGCGATTCGCCCAATGAGTCCTTAATATTTAGTCGTTTTCAGCCAATTTTCTGGATTTTTGAAAATTTCACTTTTTTGTGAAAATATCCACTAAATGAGGGAATAATATGTGTGAGGGTACCCCAGGAGAGTTCCAAATGTGTGTGGGTAGAATATATATCCCACGGGGTAAAATTGAAAAAAGATGAAAAAATAATTTTTTTGGACTCAGTCATATTTCCGGCGTTTATCAGACTTTCAGATAGGGGAAAAGTCAGTGAGCATTCCGATTTCAGTTCCAGAGTGATTCGCCCAATGAGTCCTTGATACTTAGTCGTTTTCAGCCAATATTTTGGATTTTTGAAAATTTCACATTTTTGTGAAAATATCCACTAAATGAGGGAATACTATGTGTGAGGGTACCCCAGGAGAGTTCCAAATGTGTGTGGGTAGAATATATATCCCACGGGGGTAAAATTGAAAAGAGATGAAAACATTTTTTTTTGGGACTTAGTCGCTTTTCCAGCGTTTATCAGACTTTCAGATAGGGAAAATGTCAGTGAGCGTTCCGATTTCAGTTCCAGAGCGATTCGCCCAATGAGTCCTTGATATTTAGTCATTTTCAGCCAATTTTCTGGATTTTTGAAAATTTCACTTTTTTGTGAAAATATCCACTAAATGAGGGAATAATATGTCTGAGGGTACCCCAGGAGTGTTCCAAATGTGTGTGGGTAGAATATATATCCCACGGGGGTAAAGTTGAAAAAAGTTCAAAAATTTTTTTTTTTTACGTAGTCATTTTTCCCGCGTTTATCAGACATTCAGGTAGGGGAAATGTCAGTGAGAGTTCCGATTTCAGTTCCAGAGCGATTCGCCCAATGAGTCCTTGATATTTAGTCGTTTTCAGCCAATTTTCTGGATTTTTGAAAATTTCACTTTTTTGTGAAAATATCCACTAAATGAGGGAATAATATGTGTGAGGGTACCCCAGGAGAGTTCCAAATGTGTGTGGGTAGAATACATATCCAACGGGGGTAAAATTGAAAAAAGTTCAAAAATTTTTTTTTTTTACTTAGTCATTTTTCCGGCGTTTATCAGACATTCAGATAGGGGAAACGTCAGTGAGCATTTCGATTTCAGTTCCAGAGTGATTCGCCCAATGAGTCCTTGATATTTAGTCGTTTCTTGATATTTAGTCGTTTTCAGCCAATATTTTGGATTTTTGAAAATTTCACTTTTTTGTGAAAATATCCACTAAATGAGGGAATAATATGTGTGAGGGTACCCCAGGAGAGTTCCAAATGTGTGTGGGTAGAATATATATCCCACGGGGGTAAAATTGAAAAAAGTTGAAAATACAATTTTTTTTGGACTTAGTCATTTTTCCGGCGTTTATCAGACTTTCAGATAGGGGAAATGTCAGTGAGCATTCCGATTTCAGTTCCAGAGCTATTCGCCCAATGAGTCCTTGATATTTAGTCGTTTTCAGCCAATTTTCTGGATTTTTGAAAATTTCACTTTTTTTGTGAAAATATCCACTAAATGAGGGAATAATATGTGTGAGGGTACACCAGGAGAGTTCCAAATGTGTGTGGGTAGAATATATATCCCACGGGGGTAAAATTGAAAAAAGATGAAAAAATATTTTTTTTGGACTCAGTCATTTTTCCGGCGTTTATCAGACTTTCAGATAGGGGAAAAGTCAGTGAGCATTCCGATATCAGTTCCAGAGTGATTCGCCCAATGAGTCCTTGATATTTAGTCGTTTTCAGCCAATATTTTGGGTTTTTGAAAATTTCACATTTTTGTGAAAATATCCACTAAATGAGGGAATACTATGTGTGAGGGTACCCCAGGAGAGTTCCAAATGTGTGTGGGTAGAATATATATCCCACGGGGGTAAAATTGAAAAAAGTTTAAAAAAAATTATTTTTGGACTTAGTCATTTTTCCGTCGTTTATCAGACTTTCAGATAGGGGAAATGACAGTGAGCATTCCGATTTCAGTTCCAGAGCTATTCGCCCAATGAGTCCTTGATATTTAGTCGTTTTCAGCCAATTTTCTGGATTTTTGAAAATTTCACTTTTTTTGTGAAAATATCTACTAAATGAGGGAATAATATGTGTGAGGGTACACCAGGAGAGTTCCACATGTGTGTGGGTAGAATATATATCAAACGGGGGTAAAATTGAAAAGAGATGAAAACATTTTTTTTTGGGACTTAGTCGCTTTTCCAGCGTTTATCAGACTTTCAGATAGGGGAAATGTCAGTGAGCGTTCCGATTTCAGTTCCAGAGCGATTCGCCCAATGAGTCCTTGATATTTAGTCATTTTCAGCCAATTTTCTGGATTTTTGAAAATTTCACTATTTTGTGAAAATATCCACTAAATGAGGGAATAATATGTCTGAGGGTACCCCAGGAGTGTTCCAAATGTGTGTGGGTAGAATATATATCCCACGGGGGTAAAGTTGAAAAAAGTTCAAAAATTTTTTTTTTTTACGTAGTCATTTTTCCCGCGTTTATCAGACATTCAGGTAGGGGAAATGTCAGTGAGAGTTCCGATTTCAGTTCCAGAGCGATTCGCCCAATGAGTCCTTGATATTTAGTCGTTTTCAGCCAATTTTCTGGATTTTTGAAAATTTCACTTTTTTGTGAAAATATCCACTAAATGAGGGAATAATATGTGTGAGGGTACCCCAGGAGAGTTCCAAATGTGTGTGGGTAGAATACATATCCAACGGGGGTAAAATTGAAAAAAGTTCAAAAATTTTTTTTTTTTACTTAGTCATTTTTCCGGCGTTTATCAGACATTCAGATAGGGGAAACGTCAGTGAGCATTTCGATTTCAGTTCCAGAGTGATTCGCCCAATGAGTCCTTGATATTTAGTCGTTTCTTGATATTTAGTCGTTTTCAGCCAATATTTTGGATTTTTGAAAATTTCACTTTTTTGTGAAAATATCCACTAAATGAGGGAATAATATGTGTGAGGGTACCCCAGGAGAGTTCCAAATGTGTGTGGGTAGAATATATATATCCCACGGGGTGTAAAATTGAAAAAAGTTAAAAAAAAATTTTTTTTGGACTTAGTCATTTTTCCGGCGTTTATCAGACTTTCAGAGAGGGGAAATGTCAGTGAACGTTCCGATTTCAGTTCCAGAGTGATTCGCCCAATGAGTCCTTGATATTTAGTCGTTTTCAGCCAATTTTCTCAATTTTTGAAAATTTCACTTTTTTGTGAAAATATCCACTAAATGAGGGAATAATATGTGTGAGGGTACCCCAGGAGAGTTCCAAATGTGTGTGGGTAGAATACATATCCAACGGGGGTAAAATTGAAAAAAGTTCAAAAATTTTTTTTTTTTACTTAGTCATTTTTCCGGCGTTTATCAGACATTCAGATAGGGGAAACGTCAGTGAGCATTTCGATTTCAGTTCCACAGTGATTCACCCAATGAGTCCTTGATATTTAGTCGTTTCTTGATATTTAGTCGTTTTCAGCCAATTTTCTGGATTTTTCAAAATTTCACTTTTTTGTGAAAATATCCACTAAATGATGGAATAATATGTGTGAGGGTACCCCAGGAGTGTTCCAAATGTGTGTGGGTAGAATATATATCCCACGGGGGTAAAATTGAAAAAAGTTCAAAAATTTTTTTTTTTTACGTAGTCATTTTTCCCGCGTTTATCAGACATTCACGTAGGGGAAATGTCAGTGAGAGTTCCGATTTCAGTTCCAGAGCGATTCGCCCAATGAGTCCTTAATATTTAGTCGTTTTCAGCCAATTTTCTGGATTTTTGAAAATTTCACTTTTTTGTGAAAATATCCACTAAATGAGGGAATAATATGTGTGAGGGTACCCCAGGAGAGTTCCAAATGTGTGTGGGTAGAATATATATCCCACGGGGTAAAATTGAAAAAAGATGAAAAAATAATTTTTTTGGACTCAGTCATTTATCCGGCGTTTATCAGACTTTCAGATAGGGGAAAAGTCAGTGAGCATTCCGATTTCAGTTCCAGAGTGATTCGCCCAATGAGTCCTTGATACTTAGTCGTTTTCAGCCAATATTTTGGATTTTTGAAAATTTCACATTTTTGTGAAAATATCCACTAAATGAGGGAATAATATGTGTGAGGGTACCCCAGGAGAGTTCCAAATGTGTGTCGGTAGAATATATATCCCACGGGGGTAAAATTGAAAAGAGATGAAAACATTTTTTTTTTTTACGTAGTCATTTTTCCCGCGTTTATCAGACATTCAGGTAGGGGAAATGTCAGTGAGAGTTCCGATTTCAGTTCCAGAGCGATTCGCCCAATGAGTCCTTGATATTTAGTCGTTTTCAGCCAATTTTCTGGATTTTTGAAAATTTCACTTTTTTGTGAAAATATCCACTAAATGAGGGAATAATATGTGTGAGGGTACCCCAGGAGAGTTCCAAATGTGTGTGGGTAGAATATATATATCCCACGGGGTGTAAAATTGAAAAAAGTTAAAAAAAAATTTTTTTTGGACTTAGTCATTTTTCCGGCGTTTATCAGACTTTCAGAGAGGGGAAATGTCAGTGAACGTTCCGATTTCAGTTCCAGAGTGATTCGCCCAATGAGTCCTTGATATTTAGTCGTTTTCAGCCAATTTTCTCAATTTTTGAAAATTTCACTTTTTTGTGAAAATATCCACTAAATGAGGGAATAATATGTGTGAGGGTACCCCAGGAGAGTTCCAAATGTGTGTGGGTAGAATACATATCCAACGGGGGTAAAATTGAAAAAAGTTCAAAAATTTTTTTTTTTTACTTAGTCATTTTTCCGGCGTTTATCAGACATTCAGATAGGGGAAACGTCAGTGAGCATTTCGATTTCAGTTCCACAGTGATTCACCCAATGAGTCCTTGATATTTAGTCGTTTCTTGATATTTAGTCGTTTTCAGCCAATTTTCTGGATTTTTCAAAATTTCACTTTTTTGTGAAAATATCCACTAAATGATGGAATAATATGTGTGAGGGTACCCCAGGAGTGTTCCAAATGTGTGTGGGTAGAATATATATCCCACGGGGGTAAAATTGAAAAAAGTTCAAAAATTTTTTTTTTTTTTTTTTACGTAGTCATTTTTCCCGCGTTTATCAGACATTCACGTAGGGGAAATGTCAGTGAGAGTTCCGATTTCAGTTCCAGAGCGATTCGCCCAATGAGTCCTTAATATTTAGTCGTTTTCAGCCAATTTTCTGGATTTTTGAAAATTTCACTTTTTTGTGAAAATATCCACTAAATGAGGGAATAATATGTGTGAGGGTACCCCAGGAGAGTTCCAAATGTGTGTGGGTAGAATATATATCCCACGAGGTAAAATTGAAAAAAGATGAAAAAATAATTTTTTTGGACTCAGTCATTTTTCCGGCGTTTATCAGACTTTCAGATAGGGGAAAAGTCAGTGAGCATTCCGATTTCAGTTCCAGAGTGATTCGCCCAATGAGTCCTTGATACTTAGTCGTTTTCAGCCAATATTTTGGATTTTTGAAAATTTCACATTTTTGTGAAAATATCCACTAAATGAGGGAATAATATGTGTGAGGGTACCCCAGGAGAGTTCCAAATGTGTGTGGGTAGAATATATATCCCACGGGGGTAAAATTGAAAAGAGATGAAAACATTTTTTTTTTTTACGTAGTCATTTTTCCCGCGTTTATCAGACATTCAGGTAGGGGAAATGTCAGTGAGAGTTCCGATTTCAGTTCCAGAGCGATTCGCCCAATGAGTCCTTGATATTTAGTCGTTTTCAGCCAATTTTCTGGATTTTTGAAAATGTCACTTTTTTGTGAAAATATCCACTAAATGAGGGAATAATATGTGTGAGGGTACCCCAGGAGAGTTCCAAATGTGTGTGGGTAGAATACATATCCAACGGGGTAAAATTGAAAAAAGTTCAAAAATTTTTTTTTTTACTTAGTCATTTTTCCGGCGTTTATCAGACATTCAGATAGGGGAAACGTCAGTGAGCATTTCGATTTCAGTTCCAGAGTGATTCGCCCAATGAGTCCTTGATATTTAGTCGTTTCTTGATATTTAGTCGTTTTCAGCCAATATTTTGGATTTTTGAAAATTTCACTTTTTTGTGAAAATATCCACTAAATGAGGGAATAATATGTGTGAGGGTACCCCAGGAGAGTTCCAAATGTGTGTGGGTAGAATATATATCCCACGGGGGAAAAATTGAAAAAAGTTGAAAATACAATTTTTTTTGGACTTAGTCATTTTTCCGGCGTTTATCAGACTTTCAGATAGGGTAAATGTCAGTGAGCATTCCGATTTCAGTTCCAGAGCTATTCGCCCAATGAGTCCTTGATATTTAGTCGTTTTCAGCCAATTTTCTGGATTTTTGAAAATTTCACTTTTTTTGTGAAAATATCCACTAAATGAGGGAATAATATGTGTGAGGGTACACCAGGAGAGTTCCAAATGTGTGTGGGTAGAATATATATCCCACGGGGGTAAAATTGAAAAAAGATGAAAAAATATTTTTTTTGGACTCAGTCATTTTTCCGGCGTTTATCAGACTTTCAGATAGGGGAAAAGTCAGTGAGCATTCCGATTTCAGTTCCAGAGCTATTCGCCCAATGAGTCCTTGATATTTAGTCGTTTTCAGCCAATTTTCTGGATTTTTGAAAATTTTCACTTTTTTTGTGAAAATATCTACTAAATGAGGGAATAATATGTGTGAGGGTACACCAGGAGAGTTCCACATGTGTGTGGGTAGAATATATATCAAACGGGGGTAAAATTGAAAAAAGTTTAAAAAAAATTATTTTTGGACTTAGTCATTTTTCCGTCGTTTATCAGACTTTCAGATAGGGGAAATGACAGTGAGCATTCCGATTTCAGTTCCAGAGCTATTCGCCCAATGAGTCCTTGATATTTAGTCGTTTTCAGCCAATTTTCTGGATTTTTGAAAATTTCACTTTTTTTGTGAAAATATCTACTAAATGAGGGAATAATATGTGTGAGGGTACACCAGGAGAGTTCCACATGTGTGTGGGTAGAATATATATCAAACGGGGGTAAAATTGAAAAAAGTTTAAAAAAAATTATTTTTGGACTTGGTCATTTTTCCGTCGTTTATCAGACTTTCAGATAGGGGAAATGACAGTGAGCATTCCGATTTCAGTTCCAGAGCTATTCGCCCAATGAGTCCTTGATATTTAGTCGTTTTCAGCCAATTTTCTGGATTTTTGAAAATTTCACTTTTTTTGTGAAAATATCTACTAAATGAGGGAATAATATGTGTGAGGGTACACCAGGAGAGTTCCACATGTGTGTGGGTAGAATATATATCAAACGGGGGTAAAATTGAAAAGAGATGAAAACATTTTTTTTTGGGACTTAGTCGCTTTTCCAGCGTTTATCAGACTTTCAGATAGGGGAAATGTCAGTGAGCGTTCCGATTTCAGTTCCAGAGCGATTCGCCCAATGAGTCCTTGATATTTAGTCATTTTCAGCCAATTTTCTGGATTTTTGAAAATTTCACTTTTTTGTGAAAATATCCACTAAATGAGGGAATAATATGTGTGAGGGTACCCCAGGAGTGTTCCAAATGTGTGTGGGTAGAATATATATCTCACGGGGGTAAAATTGAAAAAAGTTCAAAATTTTTTTTTTTTTACGTAGTCATTTTTCCCGCGTTTATCAGACATTCAGGTAGGGGAAATGTCAGTGAGAGTTCCGATTTCAGTTCCAGAGCGATTCGCCCAATGAGTCCTTGATATTTAGTCGTTTTCAGCCAATTTTCTGGATTTTTGAAAATTTCACTTTTTTGTGAAAATATCCACTAAATGAGGGAATAATATGTGTGAGGGTACCCCAGGAGAGTTCCAAATGTGTGTGGGTAGAATATATATATCCCACGGGGTGTAAAATTGAAAAAAGTTAAAAAAAAATTTTTTTTGGACTTAGTCATTTTTCCGGCGTTTATCAGACTTTCAGAGAGGGGAAATGTCAGTGAACGTTCCGATTTCAGTTCCAGAGTGATTCGCCCAATGAGTCCTTGATATTTAGTCGTTTTCAGCCAATTTTCTCAATTTTTGAAAATTTCACTTTTTTGTGAAAATATCCACTAAATGAGGGAATAATATGTGTGAGGGTACCCCAGGAGAGTTCCAAATGTGTGTGGGTAGAATACATATCCAACGGGGGTAAAATTGAAAAAAGTTCAAAAATTTTTTTTTTTTACTTAGTCATTTTTCCGGCGTTTATCAGACATTCAGATAGGGGAAACGTCAGTGAGCATTTCGATTTCAGTTCCACAGTGATTCACCCAATGAGTCCTTGATATTTAGTCGTTTCTTGATATTTAGTCGTTTTCAGCCAATTTTCTGGATTTTTCAAAATTTCACTTTTTTGTGAAAATATCCACTAAATGAGGGAATAATATGTGTGAAGGTACCCCAGGAGAGTTCCAAATGTGTGTGGGTAGAATATATATCCCACGGGGGTAAAATTGAAAAAAGTTCAAAAATTTTTTTTTTTTACGTAGTCATTTTTCCCGCGTTTATCAGACATTCAGGTAGGGGAAATGTCAGTGAGAGTTCCGATTTCAGTTCCAGAGCGATTCGCCCAATGAGTCTTTGATATTTAGTCGTTTTCAGCCAATTTTCTGGATTTTTGAAAATTTCACTTTTTTGTGAAAATATCCACTAAATGAGGGAATAATATGTGTGAGGGTACCCCAGGAGAGTTCCAAATGTGTGTGGGTAGAATACATATCCAACGGGGGTAAAATTGAAAAAAATTCAAAAATTTTTTTTTTTTTACTTAGTCATTTTTCCGGCGTCTATCAGACATTCAGATAGGGGAAACGTCAGTGAGCATTTCGATTTCAGTTCCAGAGTGATTGGCCCAATGAGTCCTTGATATTTAGTCGTTTTCAGCCAATTTTCTGGATTTTTGAAAATTTCACTTTTTTTGTGAAAATATCCACTAAATGAGGGAATAATATGTGTGAGGGTACACCAGGAGAGTTCCACATGTGTGTGGGTAGAATATATATCCCACAGGGGTAAAATTGAAAAAAGATGAAAAAATAATTTTTTTGGACTTAGTCATTTTTCCGGTGTTTATCAGACTTTCAGATAGGGGAAAAGTCAGTGAGCGTTCCGATTTCAGTTCCAGAGTGATTCGCCCAATGAGTCCTTGATATTTAGTCGTTTTCAGCCAATATTTTGGATTTTTGAAAATTTCACATTTTTGTGAAAATATCCACTAAATGAGGGAATATTATGTGTGAGGGTACCCCAGGAGAGTTCCAAATGTGTGTGGGTAGAATATATATCCCACGGGGGTAAAATTGAAAAAAGTTGAAAAATAGTTTTTTTTGGACTTAGTCATTTTTCCGGCGTTTATCAGACTTTCAGATAGGGGAAATGACAGTGAGCATTACGATTTCAGTTCCAGAGCGATTCGCCCAATGAGTCCTTGATATTTAGTCGTTTTCAGCCAATATTTTTTATTTTTGAAAAATTCACTTTTTTGTGAAAATATCCACTAAATGAGGGAATAATATGTGTGAGGGTGCCCCAGGAGAGTTCCAAATGTGTGTGGGTAGAATATATATCCCACGGGGGTAAAATTGAAAAAAGTTGAAAAATAATTTTTTTTGGACTTAGTCATTTTTCCGGCGTTTATCAGACTTTCAGATAGGTGAAATGACAGTCAGCATTCCGATTTTAGTTCCAGAGCGATTCGCCCAATGAGTCCTTGATATTTAGTCGTTTTCAGCCAATATTTTGGATTTTTGAAAATTTCACATTTTTGTGAAAATATCCACTAAATGAGGGAATACTATGTGTGAGGGTACCCCAGGAGAGTTCCAAATGTGTGTGGGTAGAATATATATCCCACGGGGGTAAAATTGAAAAAAGTTGAAAAAAACATTTTTTTTGGACTTAGTCATTTTTCCGGCGTTTATCAGACTTTCAGATAGGGGAAATGACAGTGAGCATTCCGATTTCAGTTCCAGAGCGATTCGCCCAATGAGTCCTTGATATTTAGTCGTTTTCAGCCAATATTTTGGATTTTTGAAAAATTCACTTTTTTGTGAAAATATCCACTAAATGAGGGAATAATATGTGTGAGGGTACCCCAGGAGAGTTCCAAATGTGTGTGGGTAGAATATATATCCCACGGGGGTAAAATTGAAAAAAGTTGAAAAATAATTTTTTTTGGACTTAGTCATTTTTCCGGCGTTTATCAGACTTTCAGTTAGGTGAAATGACAGTCAGCATTCCGATTTCAGTTCCAGAGCGATTCGCCCAATGAGTCCTTGATATTTAGTCGTTTTCAGCCAATATTTTGGTTTTTTGAAAATTTCACTTTTTTGTGAAAATATCCACTAAATGAGGGAATAATATGTGTGAGGGTACCCCAGGAGAGTTCCAAATGTGTGTGGGTAGAATATATATCCCACGGGGGTAAAATTGAAAAAAGATGAAAAAATAATTTTTTTGGACTTAGTCATTTTTCCGGCGTTTATCAGACTTTCAGATAGGGGAAAAGTCAGTGAGCGTTCCGATTTCAGTTCCAGAGTGATTCGCCCAATGAGTCCTTGATATTTAGTCGTTTTCAGCCAATATTTTGGATTTTTGAAAAATTCACTTTTTTGTGAAAATATCCACTAAATGAGGGAATAATATGTGTGAGGGTACCCCAGGAGAGTTCCAAATGTGTGTGGGTAGAATACATATCCCACGGGGGTAAAATTGAAAAAAGTTGAAAAAAACATTTTTTTTGGACTTAGTCATTTTTCCGGCGTTTATCAGACTTTCAGATAGGGGAAATGACAGTGAGCATTCCGATTTCAGTTCCAGAGCGATTCGCCCAATGAGTCCTTGATATTTAGTCGTTTTCAGCCAATATTTAGGATTTTTGAAAATTTCACATTTTTGTGAAAATATCCACTAAATGAGGGAATACTATGTGTGAGGGTACCCCAGGAGAGTTCCAAATGTGTGTGGGTAGAATATATATCCCACGGGGGTAAAATTGAAAAAAGTTGAAAAAAAATTTTTTTTGGACTTAGTCATTTTTCCGGCATTTATCAGACTTTCAGATAGGGGAAATGACAGTGAGCATTCCGATTTCAGTTCCAGAGCGATTCGCCCAATGAGTCCTTGATATTTAGTCGTTTTCAGCCAATAATTTGGATTTTTGAAAATTTCACTTTTTTGTGAAAATATCCACTAAATGAGGGAATAATATGTGTGAGGGTACCCCAGGAGAGTTCCAAATGTGTGTGGGTAGAATATATATCCCACGGGGGTAAAATTGAAAAAAGTTGAAAAATAATTTTTTTTGGACTTAGTCATTTTTCCGGCGTTTATCAGACTTTCAGATAGGGGAAAAGTCAGTGAGCGTTCCGATTTCAGTTCCAGAGTGATTCGCCCAATGAGTCCTTGATATTTAGTCGTTTTCAGCCAATATTTAGGATTTTTGAAAATTTCACATTTTTGTGAAAATATCCACTAAATGAGGGAATACTATGTGTGAGGGTACCCCAGGAGAGTTCCAAATGTGTGTGGGTAGAATATATATCCCACGGGGGTAAAATTGAAAAAAGTTGAAAAAAATTTTTTTTTGGACTTAGTCATTTTTCCGGCGTTTATCAGACTTTCAGATAGGGGAAATGACAGTGAGCATTCCGATTTCAGTTCCAGAGCGATTCGCCCAATGATTCCTTGATATTTAGTCGTTTTCAGCCAATATTTTGGTTTTTTGAAAATTTCACTTTTTTGTGAAAATATCCACTAAATGAGGGAATAATATGTGTGAGGGTACCCCAGGAGAGTTCCAAATGTGTGTGGGTAGAATATATATCCCACGGGGGTAAAATTGAAAAAAGATGAAAAAATAATTTTTTTGGACTTAGTCATTTTTCCGGCGTTTATCAGACTTTCAGATAGGGGAAAAGTCAGTGAGCGTTCCGATTTCAGTTCCAGAGTGATTCGCCCAATGAGTCCTTGATATTTAGTCGTTTTCAGCCAATATTTTGGATTTTTGAAAAATTCACTTTTTTGTGAAAATATCCACTAAATGAGGGAATAATATGTGTGAGGGTACCCCAGGAGAGTTCCAAATGTGTGTGGGTAGAATACATATCCCACGGGGGTAAAATTGAAAAAAGTTGAAAAAAACATTTTTTTTGGACTTAGTCATTTTTCCGGCGTTTATCAGACTTTCAGATAGGGGAAATGACAGTGAGCATTCCGATTTCAGTTCCAGAGCGATTCGCCCAATGAGTCCTTGATATTTAGTCGTTTTCAGCCAATATTTAGGATTTTTGAAAATTTCACATTTTTGTGAAAATATCCACTAAATGAGGGAATACTATGTGTGAGGGTACCCCAGGAGAGTTCCAAATGTGTGTGGGTAGAATATATATCCCACGGGGGTAAAATTGAAAAAAGTTGAAAAAAAATTTTTTTTGGACTTAGTCATTTTTCCGGCATTTATCAGACTTTCAGATAGGGGAAATGACAGTGAGCATTCCGATTTCAGTTCCAGAGCGATTCGCCCAATGAGTCCTTGATATTTAGTCGTTTTCAGCCAATAATTTGGATTTTTGAAAATTTCACTTTTTTGTGAAAATATCCACTAAATGAGGGAATAATATGTGTGAGGGTACCCCAGGAGAGTTCCAAATGTGTGTGGGTAGAATATATATCCCACGGGGGTAAAATTGAAAAAAGATGAAAAAATAATTTTTTTGGGACTTAGTCATTTTACCGGCGTTTATCAGACTTTCAGATAGGAGAAATGACAGTGAGCATTCCGATTTCAGTTCCAGAGCGATTCGCCCAATGAGTCCTTGATATTTAGTCGTTTTCAGCCAATATTTTGGATTTTTGAAAAATTCACTTTTTTGTGAAAATATCCACTAAATGAGGGAATAATATGTGTGAGGGTACCCCA
The DNA here is from genome assembly GCF_046119375.1 of Phyllobates terribilis. Classification (NCBI taxonomy): domain Eukaryota; kingdom Metazoa; phylum Chordata; class Amphibia; order Anura; family Dendrobatidae; genus Phyllobates; species Phyllobates terribilis. Next base: position 6,495,803 of record NW_027362805.1, on the reverse strand, counting down.
GGAGAGTTCCAAATGTGTGTGGGTAGAATATATATCCCACGGGGGTAAAGTTGAAAAAAGATGAAAAAATAATTTTTTTGGACTTGGTCATTTTTCCGGCGTTTATCAGACTTTCAGATAGGGGAAAAGTCAGTGAGCGTTCCGATTTCAGTTCCAGAGTGATTCGCCCAATGAGTCCTTGATATTTAGTCGTTTTCAGCCAATATTTTGGATTTTTGAAAATTTCACATTTTTGTGAAAATATCCACTAAATGAGGGAATACTATGTGTGAGGGTACCCCAGGAGAGTTCCAAATGTGTGTGGGTAGAATATATATCCCACGGGGGTAAAATTGAAAAAAGTTGAAAAATAATTTTTTTTGGACTTAGTCATTTTTCCGGCGTTTATCAGACTTTCAGATAGGGGAAATGACAGTGAGCATTCCGATTTCAGTTCCAGAGCGATTCGCCCAATGAGTCCTTGATATTTAGTCGTTTTCAGCCAATATTTTGGATTTTTGAAAATTTCACTTTTTTGTGAAAATATCCACTAAATGAGGGAATAATATGTGTGAGGGTACCCCAGGAGAGTTCCAAATGTGTGTGGGTAGAATATATATCCCACGGGGGTAAAATTGAAAAAAGATGAAAAAAAAATTTTTTTGGACTTAGTCATTTTTCCGGCGTTTATCAGACTTTCAGATAGGGGAAAAGTCAGTGAGCATTCCGATTTCAGTTCCAGAGTGATTCGCCCAATGAGTCCTTGATATTTAGTCGTTTTCAGCCAATATTTTGGATTTTTGAAAAATTCACTTTTTTGTGAAAATATCCACTAAATGAGGGAATAATATGTGTGAGGGTACCCCAGGAGAGTTCCAAATGTGTGTGGGTAGAATATATATCCCACGGGGGTAAAATTGAAAAAAGTTGAAAAATAATTTTTTTTGGACTTAGTCATTTTTCCGGCGTTTATCAGACTTTCAGATAGGGGAAATAACAGTGAGCATTCCGATTTCAGTTCCAGAGCGATTCGCCCAATGAGTCCTTGATATTTAGTCGTTTTCAGCCAATATTTTGGATTTTTGAAAAATTCACTTTTTTGTGAAAATATCCACTAAATGAGGGAATAATATGTGTGAGGGTACCCCAGGAGAGTTCCAAATGTGTGTGGGTAGAATACATATCCCACGGGGGTAAAATTGAAAAAAGTTGAAAAATAATTTTTTTTGGACTTAGTCATTTTTCCGGCGTTTATCAGACTTTCAGATAGGGGAAATGACAGTGAGCATTCCGATTTCAGTTTCAGAGCGATTCGCCCAATGAGTCCTTGATATTTAGTCGTTTTCAGCCAATATTTTGGATTTTTGAAAAATTCACTTTTTTGTGAAAATATCCACTAAATGAGGGAATAATATGTGTGAGGGTACCCCAGGAGAGTTCCAAATGTGTGTGGGTAGAATATATATCCCACGGGGGTAAAATTGAAAAAAGATGAAAAAATAATTTTTTTGGACTTAGTCATTTTTCCGGCGTTTATCAGACTTTCAGATAGGGGAAATAACAGTGAGCATTCCGATTTCAGTTCCAGAGCGATTCGCCCAATGAGTCCTTGATATTTAGTCGTTTTCAGCCAATATTTTGGATTTTTGAAAAATTCACTTTTTTGTGAAAATATCCACTAAATGAGGGAATAATATGTGTGGGGGTACCCCAGGAGAGTTCCAAATGTTTGTGGGTAGAATATATATCCCACGGGGGTAAAATTGAAAAAAGTTGAAAAAAACATTTTTTTTGGACTTAGTCATTTTTCCGGCGTTTATCAGACTTTCAGATAGGGGAAATGACAGTGAGCATTCCGATTTCAGTTCCAGAGCGATTCGCCCAATGAGTCCTTGATATTTAGTCGTTTTCAGCCAATATTTTGGATTTTTGAAAAATTCACTTTTTTGTGAAAATATACACTAAATGAGGGAATAATATGTGTGAGGGTACCCCAGGAGAGTTCCAAATGTGTGTGGGTAGAATATATATCCCACGAGGGTAAAATTGAAAAAAGTTGAAAAATAATTTTTTTTTTACTTAGTCATTTTTCCGGAGTTTATCAGACTTTCAGATAGGGGAAATGACAGTGAGCATTCCGATTTCAGTTCCAGAGCGATTCGCCCAATGAGTCCTTGATATTTAGTCGTTTTCAGCCAATATTTTGGATTTTTGAAAATTTCACATTTTTGTGAAAATATCCACTAAATGAGGGAATAATATGTGTGAGGGTACCCCAGGAGAGTTCCAAATGTGTGTGGGTAGAATATATATCCCACGGGGGTAAAATTGAAAAAAGTTGTAAAAAAATTTTTTTTGGACTTATTCATTTTTCCGGCATTTATCAGACTTTCAGATAGGGGAAATGACAGTGAGCATTCCGATTTCAGTTCCAGAGCGATTCGCCCAATGAGTCCTTGATATTTAGTCGTTTTCAGCCAATAATTTGGATTTTTGAAAATTTCACTTTTTTGTGAAAATATCCACTAAATGAGGGAATAATATGTGTGAGGGTACCCCAGGAGAGTTCCAAATGTGTGTGGGTAGAATATATATCCCACGGGGGTAAAATTGAAAAAAGATGAAAAAATAATTTTTTTGGGACTTAGTCATTTTACCGGCGTTTATCAGACTTTCAGATAGGAGAAATGACAGTGTGCATTCCGATTTCAGTTCCAGAGCGATTCGCCCAATGAGTCCTTGATATTTAGTCGTTTTCAGCCAATATTTTGGATTTTTGAAAATTTCACATTTTTGTGAAAATATCCACTAAATGAGGGAATACTATGTGTGAGGGTACCCCAGGAGAGTTCCAAATGTGTGTGGGTAGAATATATATCCCACGGGGGTAAAATTGAAAAAAGTTGAAAAAAAATTTTTTTTGGACTTAGTCATTTTTCCGGCGTTTATCAGACTTTCAGATAGGGGAAATGAAAGTGAGCATTCCGATTTCAGTTCCAGAGCGATTCGCCCAATGAGTCCTTGATATTTAGTCGTTTTCAGCCAATATTTTGGATTTTTGAAAATTTCACATTTTTGTGAAAATATCCACTAAATGAGGGAATAATATGTGTGAGGGTACCCCAGGAGAGTTCCAAATGTGTGTGGGTGGAATATATATCCCACGGGGGTAAAATTGAAAAAAGTTGAAAAAAACATTTTTTTTGGACTTAGTCATTTTTCCGGCGTTTATCAGACTTTCAGATAGGGGAAAAGTCAGTGAGCGTTCCGATTTCAGTTCCAGAGTGATTCGCCCAATGAGTCCTTGATATTTAGTCGTTTTCAGCCAATATTTTGGATTTTTGAAAATTTCACTTTTTTGTGAAAATATCCACTAAATGAGGGAATAATATGTGTGAGGGTACCCCAGGAGAGTTCCAAATGTGTGTGGGTAGAATATATATCCCACGGGGGTAAAATTGAAAAAAGTTGAAAAATAATTTTTTTTGGACTTAGTCATTTTTCCGGCGTTTATCAGACTTTCAGATAGGGGAAATGACAGTGAGCATTCCGATTTCAGTTCCAGAGTGATTCGCCCAATGAGTCCTTGATATTTAGTCGTTTTCAGCCAATATTTTGGATTTTTGAAAATTTCACATTTTTGTGAAAATATCCACTAAATGAGGGAATACTATGTGTGAGGGTACCCCAGGAGAGTTCCAAATGTGTGTGGGTAGAATATATATCCCACGGGGGTAAAATTGAAAAAAGTTGAAAAATAATTTTTTTTGGACTTAGTCATTTTTCCGGCGTTTATCAGACTTTCAGATAGGGGAAATGACAGTGAGCATTCCGATTTCAGTTCCAGAGCGATTCGCCCAATGAATCCTTGATATTTAGTCGTTTTCAGCCAATATTTTGGATTTTTGAAAATTTCACATTTTTGTGAAAATATCCACTAAATGAGGGAATAATATGTGTGAGGGTACCCCAGGAGAGTTCCAAATGTGTGTGGGTGGAATATATATCCCACGGGGGTAAAATTGAAAAAAGTTGAAAAAAACATTTTTTTTGGACTTAGTCATTTTTCCGGCGTTTATCAGACTTTCAGATAGGGGAAATGACAGTGAGCATTCCGATTTCAGTTCCAGAGCGATTCGCCCAATGAGTCCTTGATATTTAGTCGTTTTCAGCCAATATTTTGGATTTTTGAAAATTTCACTTTTTTGTGAAAATATCCACTAAATGAGGGAATAATATGTGTGAGGGTACCCCAGGAGAGTTCCAAATGTGTGTGGGTAGAATATATATCCCACGGGGGTAAAATTGAAAAAAGTTGAACACATTTTTTTTTTGTACTGAGTCATTTTTCCGGCGTTTATCAGACTTTCAGATAGGGGAAATGTCAGTGAGCGTTACGATTCCAGTTCAAGAGCGATTCGCCCAATGAGTACTTGATATTTAGTCGTTTTCAGCCAATTTTCTGGATTTTTGAAAATTTCACTTTTTTGTGAAAATATCCACTAAATGAGGGAATAATATGTGTGAGGGAACCCCAGGAGAGTTCCAAATGTGTGTGCGTAGAATATATGTCCCACGGGGGCAAAAATGGAAAAAAGTTGAAAAAATTTTTTTTTGGACTTAGTCATTTTTACGCCGTTTATCAGACTTTCAGATAGGGGAAATGTCAGTGAGCATTCCGATTTCAGTTCCAGAACTATTCGCCCAATGAGTCCTTGATATTTAGTCATTTTCAGCCAATATTTTGGATTTTTGAAAATTTCACTTTTTTGTGAAAATATCCACTAAATGAGGGAATAATATGTGTGAGGGTACCACAGGAGAGTTCCAAATGTGTTTGGGTAGAATATATATCCCTCAGGGGAAAATTGAAAAAAGTTGAAAAAAAAATTTTTTGGGGACTTAGTCGTTTTTCCGTTGTTTATCAGACTTTCAGATAGGGGAAATGTCAGTGAGCGTTCCGATTTCAGTTCCAGAACGATTCGCTCAATGAGTCCTTGATATTAAGTGGTTTTCAGGGAATTTTCTGGATTTTTCAGAATTTCACTTTTTTGTGAAAATATCCACCAAATGAGGGAATAATATGTGTGAGGGTACCCCAGGAGAGTTCCAAATGTGTGTGGGTAGAATATATATCCCACGGGGGTAAAATTGAAAAAAGTTGAAAATACAATTTTTTTTGGACTTAGTAATTTTTCCGGCGTTTATCAGACTTTCAGATAGGGGAAATGTCAGTGAGCGTTCCGATTTCAGTTCCAGAGCGAATCGCCCAATGAGTCCTTGATATTTAGTCGTTTTCAGCCAATTTTCTGGATTTTTGAAAATTTCACTTTTTTTGTGAAAATATCCACTAAATGAGGGAATAATATGTGTGAGGGTACCCCAGGAGAGTTCCAAATGTGTGTGGGTAGAATATATATCCCACGGGGGTAAAATTGAAAAAAGTTGAAAAAAACATTTTTTTTGGACTTAGTCATTTTTCCGGCGTTTATCAGACTTTCAGATAGGGGAAATGTCAGTGAGCGTTCCGATTTCAGTTCCAGAGCGATTCGCCCAATGAGTCCTTGATATTTAGTCGTTTTCAGCCAATTTTCTGGATTTTTGAAAATTTCACTTTTTTTGTGAAAATATCCACTAAATGAGGGAATAATATGTGTGAGGGTACCCCAGGAGAGTTCCAAATGTGTGTGGGTAGAATATATATCCCACGGGGGTAAAATTGAAAAAAGTTGAAAACATTTTTTTTGGGGACTTAGTCGTTTTTCCGGCATTTATCAGACTTTCAGATAGGGGAAATGACAGTGAGCATTCCGATTTAAGTTCAAGAGCGATTCGCCCAATGAGTCCTTGATATTTAGTCGTTTTCAGCCAATATTTTGGATTTTTGAAAAATTCACTTTTTTGTGAAAATATCCACTAAATGAGGGAATAATATGTGTGAGGGTACCCCAGGAGAGTTCCAAATGTGTGTGGGTAGAATATATATCCCACGGGGGTAAAATTGAAAAAAGATGAAGAAATAATTTTTTTGGACTTAGTCATTTTTCCGGCGTTTATCAGACTTTCAGATAGGTGAAAAGTCAGTGAGCGTTCCGATTTCAGCTCCAGAGTGATTCGCCCAATGAGTCCTTGATATTTAGTCGTTTTCAGCCAATATTTTGGATTTTTGAAAATTTCACATTTTTGTGAAAATATCCACTAAATGAGGGAATACTATGTGTGAGGGTACCCCAGGAGAGTTCCAAATGTGTGTGGGTAGAATATATATCCCACGGGGGTAAAATTGAAAAAAGTTGAAAAATAATTTTTTTTTTTTACTTAGTCATTTTTCCGGCGTTTATCAGACTTTCAGATAGGGGAAATGAAAGTGAGCATTCCGATTTCAGTTCCAGAGCGATTCGCCCAATGAGTCCTTGATATTTAGTCGTTTTCAGCCAATATTTTGGATTTTTGAAAAATTCACTTTTTTGTGAAAATATCCACTAAATGAGGGAATAATATGTGTGAGGGTACCCCAGGAGAGTTCCAAATGTGTGTCGGTAGAATATATATCCCACGGGGGTAAAATTGAAAAAAGATGAAAAAATAATTTTTTTGGACTTAGTCATTTTTCCGGCGTTTATCAGACTTTCAGATAGGGGAAAAGTCAGTGAGCGTTCCGATTTCAGTTCCAGAGTGATTCGCCCAATGAGTCCTTGATATTTAGTCGTTTTCAGCCAATATTTTGGATTTTTGAAAATTTCACATTTTTGTGAAAATATCCACTAAATGAGGGAATACTATGTGTGAGGGTACCCCAGGAGAGTTCCAAATGTGTGTGGGTAGAATATATATCCCACGGGGGTAAAATTGAAAAAAGTTGAAAAATAATTTTTTTTGGACTTAGTCATTTTTCCGGCGTTTATCAGACTTTCAGATAGGGGAAATGACAGTGAGCATTCCGATTTCAGTTCCAGAGCGATTCGCCCAATGAGTCCTTGATATTTAGTCGTTTTCAGCCAATATTTTGGATTTTTGAAAATTTCACATTTTTGTGAAAATATCCACTAAATGAGGGAATAATATGTGTGAGGGTACCCCAGGAGAGTTCCAAATGTGTGTGGGTGGAATATATATCCCACGGGGGTAAAATTGAAAAAAGTTGAAAAAAACATTTTTTTTGGACTTAGTCATTTTTCCGGCGTTTATCAGACTTTCAGATAGGGGAAATGTCAGTGAGCGTTACGATTCCAGTTCAAGAGCGATTCGCCCAATGAGTACTTGATATTTAGTCGTTTTCAGCCAATTTTCTGGATTTTTGAAAATTTCACTTTTTTGTGAAAATATCCACTAAATGAGGGAATAATATGTGTGAGGGTACCCCAGGAGAGTTCCAAATGTGTGTGCGTAGAATATATGTCCCACGGGGGCAAAAATGGAAAAAAGTTGAAAAAATTTTTTTTTGGACTTAGTCATTTTTACGCCGTTTATCAGACTTTCAGATAGGGGAAATGTCAGTGAGCATTCCGATTTCAGTTCCAGAACTATTCGCCCAATGAGTCCTTGATATTTAGTCATTTTCAGCCAATATTTTGGATTTTTGAAAATTTCACTTTTTTGTGAAAATATCCACTAAATGAGGGAATAATATGTGTGAGGGTACCACAGGAGAGTTCCAAATGTGTTTGGGTAGAATATATATCCCTCAGGGGAAAATTGAAAAAAGTTGAAAAAAAAATTTTTTGGGACTTAGTCGTTTTTCCGGCGTTTATCAGACTTTCAGATAGGGGAAATGTCAGTGAGCGTTCCGATTTCAGTTCCAGAGCGATTCGCTCAATGATTCCTTGATATTTAGTCGTTTTCAGCCAATTTTCTGGATTTTTGAAAATTTCACTTTTTTGTGAAAATATCCACTAAATGAGGGAATAATATGTGTGAGGGTACCCCAGGAGAGTTCCAAATGTGTGTGGGTAGAATATATATCCCACGGGGGTAAAATTGAAAAAAGTTGCAAAAAATTTTTTTGGGGACTTAGTCGTTTTTCCGTTGTTTATCAGACTTTCAGATAGGGGAAATGTCAGTGAGCGTTCCGATTTCAGTTCCAGAACGATTCGCTCAATGAGTCCTTGATATTAAGTGGTTTTCAGGGAATTTTCTGGATTTTTCAGAATTTCACTTTTTTGTGAAAATATCCACTAAATGAGGGAATAATATGTGTGAGGGTACCCCAGGAGAGTTCCAAATGTGTGTGGGTAGAATATATATCCCACGGGGGTAAAATTGAAAAAAGTTGAAAATACAATTTTTTTTGGACTTAGTAATTTTTCCGGCGTTTATCAGACTTTCAGATAGGGGAAATGTCAGTGAGCGTTCCGATTTCAGATCCAGAGCGAATCGCCCATTGAGTCCTTGATATTTAGTCGTTTTCAGCCAATTTTCTGGATTTTTGAAAATTTCACTTTTTTTGTGAAAATATCCACTAAATGAGGGAATAATATGTGTGAGGGTAACCCAGGAGAGTTCCAAATGTGTGTGGGTAGAATATATATCCCACGGGGGTAAAATTGAAAAAAGTTGAAAAAAACATTTTTTTTGGACTTAGTCATTTTTCCGGCGTTTATCAGACTTTCAGATAGGGGAAATGTCAGTGAGCGTTCCGATTTCAGTTCCAGAGCGATTCGCCCAATGAGTCCTTGATATTTAGTCGTTTTCAGCCAATTTTCTGGATTTTTGAAAATTTCACTTTTTTTGTGAAAATATCCACTAAATGAGGGAATAATATGTGTGAGGGTACCCCAGGAGAGTTCCAAATGTGTGTGGGTAGAATATATATCCCAAGGGGGTAAAATTGAAAAAAGTTGAAAACATTTTTTTTGGGGACTTAGTCGTTTTTCCGGCGTTTATCAGACTTTCAGATAGGGGAAATGTCAGTGAGCGTTCCGATTTCAGTTCCAGAGCGATTCGCTCAATGATTCCTTGATATTTAGTCGTTTTCAGCCAATTTTCTGGATTTTTGAAAATTTCACTTTTTTGTGAAAATATCCACTAAATGAGGGAATAATATGTGTGAGGGTACCCCAGGAGAGTTCCAAATGTGTGTGGGTAGAATATATATCCCACGGGGGTAAAATTGAAAAAAGTTGCAAAAAATTTTTTTGGGGACTTAGTCGTTTTTCCGTTGTTTATCAGACTTTCAGATAGGGGAAATGTCAGTGAGCGTTCCGATTTCAGTTCCAGAACGATTCGCTCAATGAGTCCTTGATATTAAGTGGTTTTCAGGGAATTTTCTGGATTTTTCAGAATTTCACTTTTTTGTGAAAATATCCACTAAATGAGGGAATAATATGTGTGAGGGTACCCCAGGAGAGTTCCAAATGTGTGTGGGTAGAATATATATCCCACGGGGGTAAAATTGAAAAAAGTTGAAAATACAATTTTTTTTGGACTTAGTAATTTTTCCGGCGTTTATCAGACTTTCAGATAGGGGAAATGTCAGTGAGCGTTCCGATTTCAGATCCAGAGCGAATCGCCCATTGAGTCCTTGATATTTAGTCGTTTTCAGCCAATTTTCTGGATTTTTGAAAATTTCACTTTTTTTGTGAAAATATCCACTAAATGAGGGAATAATATGTGTGAGGGTAACCCAGGAGAGTTCCAAATGTGTGTGGGTAGAATATATATCCCACGGGGGTAAAATTGAAAAAAGTTGAAAAAAACATTTTTTTTGGACTTAGTCATTTTTCCGGCGTTTATCAGACTTTCAGATAGGGGAAATGTCAGTGAGCGTTCCGATTTCAGTTCCAGAGCGATTCGCCCAATGAGTCCTTGATATTTAGTCGTTTTCAGCCAATTTTCTGGATTTTTGAAAATTTCACTTTTTTTGTGAAAATATCCACTAAATGAGGGAATAATATGTGTGAGGGTACCCCAGGAGAGTTCCAAATGTGTGTGGGTAGAATATATATCCCAAGGGGGTAAAATTGAAAAAAGTTGAAAACATTTTTTTTGGGGACTTAGTCGTTTTTCCGGCATTTATCAGACTTTCAGATAGGGGAAATGTCAGTGAGAGTTCCGATCTCAGTTCCAGAGCGATTCACCCAATGAGTCCTTGATATTTAGTCGTTTTCAGCCAATATTTTGGATTTTTGAAAATTTCACATTTTTGTGAAAATATCCACTAAATGAGGGAATACTGTGTGAGGGTACCCCAGGAGAGTTCCAAATGTGTTTGGGTAGAATATAAATCCCACGGGGGTAAAATTGAAAAAAGTTGAAAAAAAATTTTTTTAGGACTTAGTCATTTTTCCGGCGTTTATCAGACTTTCAGATAGGGGAAAAGTCAGTGAGCGTTCCGATTTCAGTTCCAGAGCGATTCGCCCAATGAGTCCTTGATATTTAGTCGTTTTCAGCCAATTTTCTGGATTTTTGAAAATTTCACTTTTTTTGTGAAAATATCCACTAAATGAGGGAATAATATGTGTGAGGGTACCCCAGGAGAGTTCCAAATGTGTGTGGGTAGAATATATATCCCACGGGGGTAAAATTGAAAAAAGATGAAAAAATATTTTTTTTGGACTTAGTCATTTTTCCGGCGTTTATCAGACTTTCAGATAGGGGAAAAGTCAGTGATCGTTCCGATTTCAGTTCCAGAGTGATTCGCCCAATGAGTCCTTGATATTTAGTCGTTTTCAGCCAATATTTTGGATTTTTGAAAATTTCACATTTTTGTGAAAATATCCACTAAATGAGGGAATACTGTGTGAGGGTACCCCAGGAGAGTTCCAAATGTGTGTGGGTAGAATATAAATCCCACGGGGGTAAAATTGAAAAAAGTTGAAAAAAATTTTTTTTAGGACTTAGTCATTTTTCCGGCGTTTATCAGACTTTCAGACAGGGGAAATGACAGTGAGCGTTCCGATTTCAGTTCCAGAGCGATTCGCCCAATGAGTCCTTGATATTTTGTCATTTTCAGCCAATTTTCTGGATTTTTGAAAATTTCACTTTTTTTGTGAAAATATCCACTAAATGAGGGAATAATATGTGTGAGGGTACCCCAGGAGAGTTCCAAATGTGTGTGGGTAGAATATATATCCCACGGGGGTAAAATTGAAAAAAGTTGAAAAAAAATTTTTTTGGGACTTAGTCATTTTTCCGGCATTTATCAGACTTTCAGATAGGGCAAATGTCAGTGAGCATTTCGATTTCAGTTCCAGAGCGATTCGCCCAATGAGTCCTTGATATTTAGTCGTTTTCAGCCAATTTTCTGGATTTTTGAAAATTTCACTTTTTTGTGAAAATATCTACTAAATGAATGAATAATATGTGTGAGGGTACCCCAGGAGAGTTCCAAATGTGTGTGGGTAGTATATATATCCCACGGGGATAAAACTGAAAAAGTTGAAAAAAATTTTTTGGGGAACTTAGTAATTTTTCCGGCGTTTATCAGACTTTCAGATAGGGGAAATGTCAGTGAGCGTTCCGATTTCAGTTCCAGAGCGATTCGCCCAATGAGTCCTTGATATTTAGTAATTTTCAGCCAATTTTATGGATTTTTGAAAATTTCACTTTTTTGTGAAAATATCCACAAAATGAGGGAATAATATGTGTGAGGGTACCCCAGGAGAGTTCCAAATGTTTGTTGGTAGAATATGTATCCCACGGGGGTAAAATTGAAAAAAGTTGAAAAAATTTTTTTTTTGGACTTAGTCATTTTTCCGGCATTTATCAGACTTTCAGATAGGGGAAATGTCAGTGAGCATTCCGATTTCAGTTCCAGAGCGAGTCGCCCAATGAGTGCTTGATATTTAGTCATTTTCAGCCAATATTTTGGATTTTTGAAAATTTAACTTTTTTTGTGAAAATATCCACTAAATGAGGGAATAATATGTGTGAGGGTACCCCAGGAGAGTTCCACATGTGTGTGGGTAGAATATATATCCCACAAGGGCAAAAATGGAAAAAAGTTGAAAAATTTTTTTTTTTTTTGGACTGAGTCATTTTTCCGGCGTTTATCAGACTTTCAGATAGGGGAAATGTCAGTGAGCGTTCCGATTCCAGTTCAAGAGCGATTTGACTAATGAGTACTTGATATTTAGTCGTTTTCAGCCAATTTTCTGGATTTTTGAAAATTTCACTTTTTTGTGAAAATATCCACTAAATGAGGGAATAATATGTGTGAGGGTACCCCAGGAGAGTTCCAAATGTGTGTGGGTAGAATACATGTCCCACGGGGGCAAAAATGGAAAAAAATTGAAAAAATTTTTTTTTGGACTTAGTCATTTTTCCGGAGTTTATCAGACTTTCAGATAGGGGAAAAGTCAGTGAGCGTTCCGATATCAGTTCCAGAGCGATTCGCCCAATGAGTCCTTGATATTTAGTCGTTTTCAGCCAATATTTTAAATTTTTGAAAATTTCACTTTTTTGTGAAAATATCCACTAAATGAGGGAATAATATGTTTGAGGGTACCCCAGGAGAGTTCCAAATGTGTGTGGGTAGAATATATATCCCACGGGGGTAAAATTGAAAAAAGTTGAAAAAAAATTTTTTTTGGACTTAGTCATTTTTCCGGCGTTTATCAGACTTTCAGATAGGGGAAATGTCAGTGAGCATTCCGATTTCAGTTCCAGAACGATTCGCCCAATGAGTCCTTGATATTTAGTCGTTTTCAGCCAATATTTTGGATTTTTGAAAATGTCACTATTTTGTGAAAATATCCACTAAATGAGGGAATAAAATGTGTGAGGGTACCCCAGGAGAGTTCCAAATGTGTGTGGGTAGTATATATATCCCACGGGGATAAAACTGAAAAAGTTGAAAAAATTTTTTTGGGGAACTTAGTAATTTTTCCGGCGTTTATCAGACTTTCAGTTAGGGGAAATGTCAGTGAGCGTTCCGATTTCAGTTCCAGAGCGATTCGCCCAATGAGTCCTTGATATTTAGTCGTTTTCAGCCAATTTTCTGGGTTTTTGAAAATTTCACTTTTTTTGTGAAAATATCCACTAAATGAGGGAATAATATGTGTGAGGGTACCCCAGGAGAGTTCCAAATGTGTGTGGGTAGAATATATATCCCACGGGGGTAAAATTGAAAAAAGTTGAAAACATTTTTTTTGGGGACTTAGTCGTTTTTCCGGCATTTATCAGACTTTCAGATAGGGGAAATGTCAGTGAGAGTTCCGATCTCAGTTCCAGAGCGAATCACCCAATGAGTCCTTGATATTTCGTAGTTTTCAGCCAATTTTCTGGATTTTTGAAAATTTCACTTTTTTGTGAAAATATCCACTAAATGAGGGAATAATATGTGTGAGGGTACCCCAGGAGAGTTCCAAATGTGTGTGGGTAGAATATATATCCCACGGGGGTAAAATTGAAAAAAGTTGAAAACATTTTTTTTTGGGACTTAGTCGTTTTTCCGGCGTTTATCAGACTTTCAGATAGGGGAAATGTCAGTGAGCGTTACGATTTCAGTTCCAGAGCGATTCGCCCAATGAGTCCTTGATATTTAGTCGTTTCTTGATATTTAGTCGTTTTCAGCCAATTTTCTGGATTTTTGAAAATTTCACTTTTTTGTGAAAATATCCACTAAATGAGGGAATAATATGTGTGAGGGTACCCCAGGAGAGTTCCTATTGTGTGTGGGTAGAATTTATATCCCACGGGGGTAAAATTGAAAAAAGTTGAAAAAAAAATTTTTTTGGACTTAGTCATTTTTCCGGCGTTTATCAGACTTTCAGATAGGGGAAATGTCAGTGAGCATTCCGATGTTAGTTCCAGAGCGATTCGCCCAATGAGTCCTAGATATTTAGTCGTTTTCAGCCAATTTTCTGGATTTTTGAAAATTTCACTTTTTTGTGAAAACATCCACTAAATGATGGAATAATATGTGTGAGGGTACCCCAGGAGAGTTCCAAATGTGTGTGGGTAGAATATATATCCCACGGGGTAAAATTGTAAAAAGATGAAAAAATAATTTTTTTGGACTTAGTCATTTTTCCGGAGTTTATCAGACTTTCAGATAGGGGAAAAGTCAGTGAGCGTTCCGATATCAGTTCCAGAGCGATTCGCCCAATGAGTCCTTGATATTTAGTCGTTTTCAGCCAATATTTTGGATTTTTGAAAATTTCACTTTTTTGTGAAAATATCCACTAAATGAGGGAATAATATGTTTGAGGGTACCCCAGGAGAGTTCCAAATGTGTGTGGGTAGAATATATATCCCACGGGGGTAAAATTGAAAAAAGTTGAAAAAATTTTTTTTTTTGACTTAGTCATTTTTCCGCCGTTTATCAAACATTCAGATAGGGGAAAAAACAGTGAGCATTCCGATTTCAGTTCCAGAACGATTCGCCGAATGAGTCCTTGATATTTAGTCCTTTTCGGCCAATATTTTGGATTTTTGAAAATTTCACTTTTTTGTGAAAATATCCACTAAATGAGGGAATAATATGTTTGAGGGTACCCCAGGAGAGTTCCAAATGTGTGTGGGTAGTATATATATCCCACTGGGATAAAACTGAAAAAGTTGAAAACATTTTTTTGGGGAACTTAGTAATTTTTCCGGCGTTTATCAGACTTTCACATAGGGGAAATGTCAGTGAGCGTTCCGATTCCAGTTCAAGAGCGATTCGCCCAATGAGTCCTTGATATTTAGTCGTTTTCAGCCAATATTCTGGATTTTTGAAAATTTCACTTTTTTGTGAAAATATCCACTAAATGAGGGAATAATATGTGTGAGGGTACCCCAGGAGAGTTCCAAATGTGTGTGGGTAGAATATATGTCCCACGGGGGCAAAAATGGAAAAAAGTTGAAAAAAATTTTTTTTTGGACTTAGTCATTTTTCCGGCGTTTATCAGACTTTCAGATAGGGGAAATGTCAGTGAGCATTCCGATTTCAGTTCCAGAACGATTCGCCCAATGAGTCCTTGATATTTAGTCGTTTTCAGCCAATATTTTGGATTTTTGAAAATGTCACTATTTTGTGAAAATATCCACTAAATGAGGGAATAAAATGTGTGAGGGTACCCCAGGAGAGTTCCAAATGTGTGTGGGTAGTATATATATCCCACGGGGATAAAACTGAAAAAAGTTGAAAACATTTTTTTTGGGGACTTAGTCGTTTTTCCGGCATTTATCAGACTTTCAGATAGGGGAAATGTCAGTGAGAGTTCCGATCTCAGTTCCAGAGCGATTCACCCAATGAGTCCTTGATATTTCGTCGTTTTCAGCCAATTTTCTGGATTTTTGAAAATTTCACTTTTTTGTGAAAATATCCACTAAATGAGGGAATAATATGTGTGAGGGTACCCCAGGAGAGTTCCAAATGTGTGTGGGTAGAATATATATCCCACGGGGGTAAAATTGAAAAAAGTTGAAAACATTTTTTTTTGGGACTTAGTCGTTTTTCCGGCGTTTATCAGACTTTCAGATAGGGGAAATGTCAGTGAGCGTTACGATTTCAGTTCCAGAGCGATTCGCCCAATGAGTCCTTGATATTTAGTCGTTTCTTGATATTTAGTCGTTTTCAGCCAATTTTCTGGATTTTTGAAAATTTCACTTTTTTGTGAAAATATCCACTAAATGAGGGAATAATATGTGTGAGGGTACCCCAGGAGAGTTCCAAATGTGTGTGGGTGGAATATATATCCCACGGGGGTAAAATTGAAAAAAGTTGAAAAAAACATTTTTTTTGGACTTAGTCATTTTTCCGGCGTTTATCAGACTTTCAGATAGGGGAAATGTCAGTGAGCGTTACGATTCCAGTTCAAGAGCGATTCGCCCAATGAGTACTTGATATTTAGTCGTTTTCAGCCAATTTTCTGGATTTTTGAAAATTTCACTTTTTTGTGAAAATATCCACTAAATGAGGGAATAATATGTGTGAGGGTACCCCAGGAGAGTTCCAAATGTGTGTGCGTAGAATATATGTCCCACGGGGGCAAAAATGGAAAAAAGTTGAAAAAATTTTTTTTTGGACTTAGTCATTTTTACGCCGTTTATCAGACTTTCAGATAGGGGAAATGTCAGTGAGCATTCCGATTTCAGTTCCAGAACTATTCGCCCAATGAGTCCTTGATATTTAGTCATTTTCAGCCAATATTTTGGATTTTTGAAAATTTCACTTTTTTGTGAAAATATCCACTAAATGAGGGAATAATATGTGTGAGGGTACCACAGGAGAGTTCCAAATGTGTTTGGGTAGAATATATATCCCTCAGGGGAAAATTGAAAAAAGTTGAAAAAAAAATTTTTTGGGACTTAGTCGTTTTTCCGGCGTTTATCAGACTTTCAGATAGGGGAAATGTCAGTGAGCGTTCCGATTTCAGTTCCAGAGCGATTCGCTCAATGATTCCTTGATATTTAGTCGTTTTCAGCCAATTTTCTGGATTTTTGAAAATTTCACTTTTTTGTGAAAATATCCACTAAATGAGGGAATAATATGTGTGAGGGTACCCCAGGAGAGTTCCAAATGTGTGTGGGTAGAATATATATCCCACGGGGGTAAAATTGAAAAAAGTTGCAAAAAATTTTTTTGGGGACTTAGTCGTTTTTCCGTTGTTTATCAGACTTTCAGATAGGGGAAATGTCAGTGAGCGTTCCGATTTCAGTTCCAGAACGATTCGCTCAATGAGTCCTTGATATTAAGTGGTTTTCAGGGAATTTTCTGGATTTTTCAGAATTTCACTTTTTTGTGAAAATATCCACTAAATGAGGGAATAATATGTGTGAGGGTACCCCAGGAGAGTTCCAAATGTGTGTGGGTAGAATATATATCCCACGGGGGTAAAATTGAAAAAAGTTGAAAATACAATTTTTTTTGGACTTAGTAATTTTTCCGGCGTTTATCAGACTTTCAGATAGGGGAAATGTCAGTGAGCGTTCCGATTTCAGATCCAGAGCGAATCGCCCATTGAGTCCTTGATATTTAGTCGTTTTCAGCCAATTTTCTGGATTTTTGAAAATTTCACTTTTTTTGTGAAAATATCCACTAAATGAGGGAATAATATGTGTGAGGGTAACCCAGGAGAGTTCCAAATGTGTGTGGGTAGAATATATATCCCACGGGGGTAAAATTGAAAAAAGTTGAAAAAAACATTTTTTTTGGACTTAGTCATTTTTCCGGCGTTTATCAGACTTTCAGATAGGGGAAATGTCAGTGAGCGTTCCGATTTCAGTTCCAGAGCGATTCGCCCAATGAGTCCTTGATATTTAGTCGTTTTCAGACAATTTTCTGGATTTTTGAAAATTTCACTTTTTTTGTGAAAATATCCACTAAATGAGGGAATAATATGTGTGAGGGTACCCCAGGAGAGTTCCAAATGTGTGTGGGTAGAATATATATCCCAAGGGGGTAAAATTGAAAAAAGTTGAAAACATTTTTTTTGGGGACTTAGTCGTTTTTCCGGCGTTTATCAGACTTTCAGATAGGGGAAATGTCAGTGAGCGTTCCGATTTCAGTTCCAGAGCGATTCGCTCAATGATTCCTTGATATTTAGTCGTTTTCAGCCAATTTTCTGGATTTTTGAAAATTTCACTTTTTTGTGAAAATATCCACTAAATGAGGGAATAATATGTGTGAGGGTACCCCAGGAGAGTTCCAAATGTGTGTGGGTAGAATATATATCCCACGGGGGTAAAATTGAAAAAAGTTGCAAAAAATTTTTTTGGGGACTTAGTCGTTTTTCCGTTGTTTATCAGACTTTCAGATAGGGGAAATGTCAGTGAGCGTTCCGATTTCAGTTCCAGAACGATTCGCTCAATGAGTCCTTGATATTAAGTGGTTTTCAGGGAATTTTCTGGATTTTTCAGAATTTCACTTTTTTGTGAAAATATCCACTAAATGAGGGAATAATATGTGTGAGGGTACCCCAGGAGAGTTCCAAATGTGTGTGGGTAGAATATATATCCCACGGGGGTAAAATTGAAAAAAGTTGAAAATACAATTTTTTTTGGACTTAGTAATTTTTCCGGCGTTTATCAGACTTTCAGATAGGGGAAATGTCAGTGAGCGTTCCGATTTCAGATCCAGAGCGAATCGCCCATTGAGTCCTTGATATTTAGTCGTTTTCAGCCAATTTTCTGGATTTTTGAAAATTTCACTTTTTTTGTGAAAATATCCACTAAATGAGGGAATAATATGTGTGAGGGTAACCCAGGAGAGTTCCAAATGTGTGTGGGTAGAATATATATCCCACGGGGGTAAAATTGAAAAAAGTTGAAAAAAACATTTTTTTTGGACTTAGTCATTTTTCCGGCGTTTATCAGACTTTCAGATAGGGGAAATGTCAGTGAGCGTTCCGATTTCAGTTCCAGAGCGATTCGCCCAATGAGTCCTTGATATTTAGTCGTTTTCAGCCAATTTTCTGGATTTTTGAAAATTTCACTTTTTTTGTGAAAATATCCACTAAATGAGGGAATAATATGTGTGAGGGTACCCCAGGAGAGTTCCAAATGTGTGTGGGTAGAATATATATCCCAAGGGGGTAAAATTGAAAAAAGTTGAAAACATTTTTTTTGGGGACTTAGTCGTTTTTCCGGCATTTATCAGACTTTCAGATAGGGGAAATGTCAGTGAGAGTTCCGATCTCAGTTCCAGAGCGATTCACCCAATGAGTCCTTGATATTTAGTCGTTTTCAGCCAATATTTTGGATTTTTGAAAATTTCACATTTTTGTGAAAATATCCACTAAATGAGGGAATACTGTGTGAGGGTACCCCAGGAGAGTTCCAAATGTGTTTGGGTAGAATATAAATCCCACGGGGGTAAAATTGAAAAAAGTTGAAAAAAAATTTTTTTAGGACTTAGTCATTTTTCCGGCGTTTATCAGACTTTCAGATAGGGGAAAAGTCAGTGAGCGTTCCGATTTCAGTTCCAGAGCGATTCGCCCAATGAGTCCTTGATATTTAGTCGTTTTCAGCCAATTTTCTGGATTTTTGAAAATTTCACTTTTTTTGTGAAAATATCCACTAAATGAGGGAATAATATGTGTGAGGGTACCCCAGGAGAGTTCCAAATGTGTGTGGGTAGAATATATATCCCACGGGGGTAAAATTGAAAAAAGATGAAAAAATATTTTTTTTGGACTTAGTCATTTTTCCGGCGTTTATCAGACTTTCAGATAGGGGAAAAGTCAGTGATCGTTCCGATTTCAGTTCCAGAGTGATTCGCCCAATGAGTCCTTGATATTTAGTCGTTTTCAGCCAATATTTTGGATTTTTGAAAATTTCACATTTTTGTGAAAATATCCACTAAATGAGGGAATACTGTGTGAGGGTACCCCAGGAGAGTTCCAAATGTGTGTGGGTAGAATATAAATCCCACGGGGGTAAAATTGAAAAAAGTTGAAAAAAATTTTTTTTAGGACTTAGTCATTTTTCCGGCGTTTATCAGACTTTCAGACAGGGGAAATGACAGTGAGCGTTCCGATTTCAGTTCCAGAGCGATTCGCCCAATGAGTCCTTGATATTTTGTCATTTTCAGCCAATTTTCTGGATTTTTGAAAATTTCACTTTTTTTGTGAAAATATCCACTAAATGAGGGAATAATATGTGTGAGGGTACCCCAGGAGAGTTCCAAATGTGTGTGGGTAGAATATATATCCCACGGGGGTAAAATTGAAAAAAGTTGAAAAAAAATTTTTTTGGGACTTAGTCATTTTTCCGGCATTTATCAGACTTTCAGATAGGGCAAATGTCAGTGAGCATTTCGATTTCAGTTCCAGAGCGATTCGCCCAATGAGTCCTTGATATTTAGTCGTTTTCAGCCAATTTTCTGGATTTTTGAAAATTTCACTTTTTTGTGAAAATATCTACTAAATGAATGAATAATATGTGTGAGGGTACCCCAGGAGAGTTCCAAATGTGTGTGGGTAGTATATATATCCCACGGGGATAAAACTGAAAAAGTTGAAAAAAATTTTTTGGGGAACTTAGTAATTTTTCCGGCGTTTATCAGACTTTCAGATAGGGGAAATGTCAGTGAGCGTTCCGATTTCAGTTCCAGAGCGATTCGCCCAATGAGTCCTTGATATTTAGTAATTTTCAGCCAATTTTATGGATTTTTGAAAATTTCACTTTTTTGTGAAAATATCCACAAAATGAGGGAATAATATGTGTGAGGGTACCCCAGGAGAGTTCCAAATGTTTGTTGGTAGAATATGTATCCCACGGGGGTAAAATTGAAAAAAGTTGAAAAAATTTTTTTTTTGGACTTAGTCATTTTTCCGGCATTTATCAGACTTTCAGATAGGGGAAATGTCAGTGAGCATTCCGATTTCAGTTCCAGAACGATTCGCCCAATGAGTCCTTGATATTTAGTCGTTTTCAGCCAATATTTTGGATTTTTGAAAATTTCACTTTTTTGTGAAAATATCCACTAAATGAGGGAATAATATGTGTGAGGGTACCCCAGGAGAGTTCCTATTGTGTGTGGGTAGAATATATATCCCACGGGGGTAAAATTGAAAAAAGTTGAAAAAATTTTTTTTTTGGACTGAGTCATTTTTCCGGCGTTTATCAGACTTTCAGATAGGGGAAATGTCAGTGAGCGTTCCGATTCCAGTTCAAGAGCGATTTGACTAATGAGTACTTGATATTTAGTCGTTTTCAGCCAATTTTCTGGATTTTTGAAAATTTCACTTTTTTGTGAAAATATCCACTAAATGAGGGAATAATATGTGTGAGGGTACCCCAGGAGAGTTCCAAATGTGTGTGGGTAGAATACATGTCCCACGGGGGCAAAAATGGAAAAAAATTGAAAAAATTTTTTTTTGGACTTAGTCATTTTTCCGGAGTTTATCAGACTTTCAGATAGGGGAAAAGTCAGTGAGCGTTCCGATATCAGTTCCAGAGCGATTCGCCCAATGAGTCCTTGATATTTAGTCGTTTTCAGCCAATATTTTAAATTTTTGAAAATTTCACTTTTTTGTGAAAATATCCACTAAATGAGGGAATAATATGTTTGAGGGTACCCCAGGAGAGTTCCAAATGTGTGTGGGTAGAATATATATCCCACGGGGGTAAAATTGAAAAAAGTTGAAAAAAAATTTTTTTTGGACTTAGTCATTTTTCCGGCGTTTATCAGACTTTCAGATAGGGGAAATGTCAGTGAGCATTCCGATTTCAGTTCCAGAACGATTCGCCCAATGAGTCCTTGATATTTAGTCGTTTTCAGCCAATATTTTGGATTTTTGAAAATGTCACTATTTTGTGAAAATATCCACTAAATGAGGGAATAAAATGTGTGAGGGTACCCCAGGAGAGTTCCAAATGTGTGTGGGTAGTATATATATCCCACGGGGATAAAACTGAAAAAGTTGAAAAAATTTTTTTGGGGAACTTAGTAATTTTTCCGGCGTTTATCAGACTTTCAGTTAGGGGAAATGTCAGTGAGCGTTCCGATTTCAGTTCCAGAGCGATTCGCCCAATGAGTCCTTGATATTTAGTCGTTTTCAGCCAATTTTCTGGGTTTTTGAAAATTTCACTTTTTTTGTGAAAATATCCACTAAATGAGGGAATAATATGTGTGAGGGTACCCCAGGAGAGTTCCAAATGTGTGTGGGTAGAATATATATCCCACGGGGGTAAAATTGAAAAAAGTTGAAAACATTTTTTTTGGGGACTTAGTCATTTTTCCGGCATTTATCAGACTTTCAGATAGGGAAAATGTCAGTGAGAGTTCCGATCTCAGTTCCAGAGCGATTCACCCAATGAGTCCTTGATATTTCGTAGTTTTCAGCCAATTTTCTGGATTTTTGAAAATTTCACTTTTTTGTGAAAATATCCACTAAATGAGGGAATAATATGTGTGAGGGTACCCCAGGAGAGTTCCAAATGTGTGTGGGTAGAATATATATCCCACGGGGGTAAAATTGAAAAAAGTTGAAAACATTTTTTTTTGGGACTTAGTCGTTTTTCCGGCGTTTATCAGACTTTCAGATAGGGGAAATGTCAGTGAGCGTTACGATTTCAGTTCCAGAGCGATTCGCCCAATGAGTCCTTGATATTTAGTCGTTTCTTGATATTTAGTCGTTTTCAGCCAATTTTCTGGATTTTTGAAAATTTCACTTTTTTGTGAAAATATCCACTAAATGAGGGAATAATATGTGTGAGGGTACCCCAGGAGAGTTCCTATTGTGTGTGGGTAGAATTTATATCCCACGGGGGTAAAATTGAAAAAAGTTGAAAAAAAAATTTTTTTGGACTTAGTCATTTTTCCGGCGTTTATCAGACTTTCAGATAGGGGAAATGTCAGTGAGCATTCCGATGTTAGTTCCAGAGCGATTCGCCCAATGAGTCCTAGATATTTAGTCGTTTTCAGCCAATTTTCTGGATTTTTGAAAATTTCACTTTTTTGTGAAAACATCCACTAAATGATGGAATAATATGTGTGAGGGTACCCCAGGAGAGTTCCAAATGTGTGTGGGTAGAATATATATCCCACGGGGTAAAATTGTAAAAAGATGAAAAAATAATTTTTTTGGACTTAGTCATTTTTCCGGAGTTTATCAGACTTTCAGATAGGGGAAAAGTCAGTGAGCGTTCCGATATCAGTTCCAGAGCGATTCGCCCAATGAGTCCTTGATATTTAGTCGTTTTCAGCCAATATTTTGGATTTTTGAAAATTTCACTTTTTTGTGAAAATATCCACTAAATGAGGGAATAATATGTGTGAGGGTACCCCAGGAGAGTTCCAAATGTGTGTGGGTAGAATATATATCCCACGGGGGTAAAATTGAAAAAAGATGAAAAAATATTTTTTTTGGACTTAGTCATTTTTCCGGCGTTTATCAGACTTTCAGATAGGGGAAAAGTCAGTGATCGTTCCGATTTCAGTTCCAGAGTGATTCGCCCAATGAGTCCTTGATATTTAGTCGTTTTCAGCCAATATTTTGGATTTTTGAAAATTTCACATTTTTGTGAAAATATCCACTAAATGAGGGAATACTGTGTGAGGGTACCCCAGGAGAGTTCCAAATGTGTGTGGGTAGAATATAAATCCCACGGGGGTAAAATTGAAAAAAGTTGAAAAAAATTTTTTTTAGGACTTAGTCATTTTTCCGGCGTTTATCAGACTTTCAGACAGGGGAAATGACAGTGAGCGTTCCGATTTCAGTTCCAGAGCGATTCGCCCAATGAGTCCTTGATATTTTGTCATTTTCAGCCAATTTTCTGGATTTTTGAAAATTTCACTTTTTTTGTGAAAATATCCACTAAATGAGGGAATAATATGTGTGAGGGTACCCCAGGAGAGTTCCAAATGTGTGTGGGTAGAATATATATCCCACGGGGGTAAAATTGAAAAAAGTTGAAAAAAAATTTTTTTGGGACTTAGTCATTTTTCCGGCATTTATCAGACTTTCAGATAGGGCAAATGTCAGTGAGCATTTCGATTTCAGTTCCAGAGCGATTCGCCCAATGAGTCCTTGATATTTAGTCGTTTTCAGCCAATTTTCTGGATTTTTGAAAATTTCACTTTTTTGTGAAAATATCTACTAAATGAATGAATAATATGTGTGAGGGTACCCCAGGAGAGTTCCAAATGTGTGTGGGTAGTATATATATCCCACGGGGATAAAACTGAAAAAGTTGAAAAAAATTTTTTGGGGAACTTAGTAATTTTTCCGGCGTTTATCAGACTTTCAGATAGGGGAAATGTCAGTGAGCGTTCCGATTTCAGTTCCAGAGCGATTCGCCCAATGAGTCCTTGATATTTAGTAATTTTCAGCCAATTTTATGGATTTTTGAAAATTTCACTTTTTTGTGAAAATATCCACAAAATGAGGGAATAATATGTGTGAGGGTACCCCAGGAGAGTTCCAAATGTTTGTTGGTAGAATATGTATCCCACGGGGGTAAAATTGAAAAAAGTTGAAAAAATTTTTTTTTTGGACTTAGTCATTTTTCCGGCATTTATCAGACTTTCAGATAGGGGAAATGTCAGTGAGCATTCCGATTTCAGTTCCAGAACGATTCGCCCAATGAGTCCTTGATATTTAGTCGTTTTCAGCCAATATTTTGGATTTTTGAAAATTTCACTTTTTTGTGAAAATATCCACTAAATGAGGGAATAATATGTGTGAGGGTACCCCAGGAGAGTTCCTATTGTGTGTGGGTAGAATATATATCCCACGGGGGTAAAATTGAAAAAAGTTGAAAAAATTTTTTTTTTGGACTGAGTCATTTTTCCGGCGTTTATCAGACTTTCAGATAGGGGAAATGTCAGTGAGCGTTCCGATTCCAGTTCAAGAGCGATTTGACTAATGAGTACTTGATATTTAGTCGTTTTCAGCCAATTTTCTGGATTTTTGAAAATTTCACTTTTTTGTGAAAATATCCACTAAATGAGGGAATAATATGTGTGAGGGTACCCCAGGAGAGTTCCAAATGTGTGTGGGTAGAATACATGTCCCACGGGGGCAAAAATGGAAAAAAATTGAAAAAATTTTTTTTTGGACTTAGTCATTTTTCCGGAGTTTATCAGACTTTCAGATAGGGGAAAAGTCAGTGAGCGTTCCGATATCAGTTCCAGAGCGATTCGCCCAATGAGTCCTTGATATTTAGTCGTTTTCAGCCAATATTTTAAATTTTTGAAAATTTCACTTTTTTGTGAAAATATCCACTAAATGAGGGAATAATATGTTTGAGGGTACCCCAGGAGAGTTCCAAATGTGTGTGGGTAGAATATATATCCCACGGGGGTAAAATTGAAAAAAGTTGAAAAAAAATTTTTTTTGGACTTAGTCATTTTTCCGGCGTTTATCAGACTTTCAGATAGGGGAAATGTCAGTGAGCATTCCGATTTCAGTTCCAGAACGATTCGCCCAATGAGTCCTTGATATTTAGTCGTTTTCAGCCAATATTTTGGATTTTTGAAAATGTCACTATTTTGTGAAAATATCCACTAAATGAGGGAATAAAATGTGTGAGGGTACCCCAGGAGAGTTCCAAATGTGTGTGGGTAGTATATATATCCCACGGGGATAAAACTGAAAAAGTTGAAAAAATTTTTTTGGGGAACTTAGTAATTTTTCCGGCGTTTATCAGACTTTCAGTTAGGGGAAATGTCAGTGAGCGTTCCGATTTCAGTTCCAGAGCGATTCGCCCAATGAGTCCTTGATATTTAGTCGTTTTCAGCCAATTTTCTGGGTTTTTGAAAATTTCACTTTTTTTGTGAAAATATCCACTAAATGAGGGAATAATATGTGTGAGGGTACCCCAGGAGAGTTCCAAATGTGTGTGGGTAGAATATATATCCCACGGGGGTAAAATTGAAAAAAGTTGAAAACATTTTTTTTGGGGACTTAGTCATTTTTCCGGCATTTATCAGACTTTCAGATAGGGAAAATGTCAGTGAGAGTTCCGATCTCAGTTCCAGAGCGATTCACCCAATGAGTCCTTGATATTTCGTAGTTTTCAGCCAATTTTCTGGATTTTTGAAAATTTCACTTTTTTGTGAAAATATCCACTAAATGAGGGAATAATATGTGTGAGGGTACCCCAGGAGAGTTCCAAATGTGTGTGGGTAGAATATATATCCCACGGGGGTAAAATTGAAAAAAGTTGAAAACATTTTTTTTTGGGACTTAGTCGTTTTTCCGGCGTTTATCAGACTTTCAGATAGGGGAAATGTCAGTGAGCGTTACGATTTCAGTTCCAGAGCGATTCGCCCAATGAGTCCTTGATATTTAGTCGTTTCTTGATATTTAGTCGTTTTCAGCCAATTTTCTGGATTTTTGAAAATTTCACTTTTTTGTGAAAATATCCACTAAATGAGGGAATAATATGTGTGAGGGTACCCCAGGAGAGTTCCTATTGTGTGTGGGTAGAATTTATATCCCACGGGGGTAAAATTGAAAAAAGTTGAAAAAAAAATTTTTTTGGACTTAGTCATTTTTCCGGCGTTTATCAGACTTTCAGATAGGGGAAATGTCAGTGAGCATTCCGATGTTAGTTCCAGAGCGATTCGCCCAATGAGTCCTAGATATTTAGTCGTTTTCAGCCAATTTTCTGGATTTTTGAAAATTTCACTTTTTTGTGAAAACATCCACTAAATGATGGAATAATATGTGTGAGGGTACCCCAGGAGAGTTCCAAATGTGTGTGGGTAGAATATATATCCCACGGGGTAAAATTGTAAAAAGATGAAAAAATAATTTTTTTGGACTTAGTCATTTTTCCGGAGTTTATCAGACTTTCAGATAGGGGAAAAGTCAGTGAGCGTTCCGATATCAGTTCCAGAGCGATTCGCCCAATGAGTCCTTGATATTTAGTCGTTTTCAGCCAATATTTTGGATTTTTGAAAATTTCACTTTTTTGTGAAAATATCCACTAAATGAGGGAATAATATGTTTGAGGGTACCCCAGGAGAGTTCCAAATGTGTGTGGGTAGAATATATATCCCACGGGGGTAAAATTGAAAAAAGTTGAAAAAATTTTTTTTTTTGACTTAGTCATTTTTCCGCCGTTTATCAAACATTCAGATAGGGGAAAAAACAGTGAGCATTCCGATTTCAGTTCCAGAACGATTCGCCGAATGAGTCCTTGATATTTAGTCCTTTTCGGCCAATATTTTGGATTTTTGAAAATTTCACTTTTTTGTGAAAATATCCACTAAATGAGGGAATAATATGTTTGAGGGTACCCCAGGAGAGTTCCAAATGTGTGTGGGTAGTATATATATCCCACTGGGATAAAACTGAAAAAGTTGAAAACATTTTTTTGGGGAACTTAGTAATTTTTCCGGCGTTTATCAGACTTTCACATAGGGGAAATGTCAGTGAGCGTTCCGATTCCAGTTCAAGAGCGATTCGCCCAATGAGTCCTTGATATTTAGTCGTTTTCAGCCAATATTCTGGATTTTTGAAAATTTCACTTTTTTGTGAAAATATCCACTAAATGAGGGAATAATATGTGTGAGGGTACCCCAGGAGAGTTCCAAATGTGTGTGGGTAGAATATATGTCCCACGGGGGCAAAAATGGAAAAAAGTTGAAAAAAATTTTTTTTTGGACTTAGTCATTTTTCCGGCGTTTATCAGACTTTCAGATAGGGGAAATGTCAGTGAGCATTCCGATTTCAGTTCCAGAACGATTCGCCCAATGAGTCCTTGATATTTAGTCGTTTTCAGCCAATATTTTGGATTTTTGAAAATGTCACTATTTTGTGAAAATATCCACTAAATGAGGGAATAAAATGTGTGAGGGTACCCCAGGAGAGTTCCAAATGTGTGTGGGTAGTATATATATCCCACGGGGATAAAACTGAAAAAGTTGAAAACATTTTTTTGGGGAACTTAGTAATTTTTCCGGCGTTTATCAGACTTTCAGTTAGGGGAAATGTCAGTGAGCGTTCCGATTTCAGTTCCAGAGCGATTCGCCCAATGAGTCCTTGATATTTAGTCGTTTTCAGCCAATTTTCTGGGTTTTTGAAAATTTCACTTTTTTTGTGAAAATATCCACTAAATGAGGGAATAATATGTGTGAGGGTACCCCAGGAGAGTTCCAAATGTGTGTGGGTAGAATATATATCCCACGGGGGTAAAATTGAAAAAAGTTGAAAACATTTTTTTTGGGGACTTAGTCGTTTTTCCGGCATTTATCAGACTTTCAGATAGGGGAAATGTCAGTGAGAGTTCCGATCTCAGTTCCAGAGCGATTCACCCAATGAGTCCTTGATATTTCGTCGTTTTCAGCCAATTTTCTGGATTTTTGAAAATTTCACTTTTTTGTGAAAATATCCACTAAATGAGGGAATAATATGTGTGAGGGTACCCCAGGAGAGTTCCAAATGTGTGTGGGTAGAATATATATCCCACGGGGGTAAAATTGAAAAAAGTTGAAAACATTTTTTTTTGGGACTTAGTCGTTTTTCCGGCGTTTATCAGACTTTCAGATAGGGGAAATGTCAGTGAGCGTTACGATTTCAGTTCCAGAGCGATTCGCCCAATGAGTCCTTGATATTTAGTCGTTTCTTGATATTTAGTCGTTTTCAGCCAATTTTCTGGATTTTTGAAAATTTCACTTTTTTGTGAAAATATCCACTAAATGAGGGAATAATATGTGTGAGGGTACCCCAGGAGGGTTCCAAATGTGTGTGGGTAGAATATATATACCGCGGGGGCAAAAATGGAAATAAGTTGAAAAAATTTTTTTTTGGACTTAGTCATTTTTCCGGCGTTTATCAGACTTTCAGATAGGGGAAATGTCAGTGAGCATTCCGATTTCAGTTCCAGAACGATTCGCCCAATGAGTCCTTGATATTTAGTCGTTTTCAGCCAATATTTTGGATTTTTGAAAATGTCACTATTTTGTGAAAATATCCACTAAATGAGGGAATAAAATGTGTGAGGGTACCCCAGGAGAGTTCCAAATGTGTGTGGGTAGTATATATATCCCACGGGGATAAAACTGAAAAAGTTGAAAACATTTTTTTGGGGAGCTTAGTAATTTTTCCGGCGTTTATCAGACTTTCAGTTAGGGGAAATGTCAGTGAGCGTTCCGATTTCAGTTCCAGAGCGATTCGCCCAATGAGTCCTTGATATTTCGTCGTTTTCAGCCAATTTTCTGGATTTTTGAAAATTTCACTTTTTTGTGAAAATATCCACTAAATGAGGGAATAATATGTGTGAGGGTACCCCAGGAGAGTTCCAAATGTGTGTGGGTAGAATATATATCCCACGGGGGTAAAATTGAAAAAAGTTGAAAACATTTTTTTTTGGGACTTAGTCGTTTTTCCGGCGTTTATCAGACTTTCAGATAGGGGAAATGTCAGTGAGCGTTACGATTTCAGTTCCAGAGCGATTCGCCCAATGAGTCCTTGATATTTAGTCGTTTCTTGATATTTAGTCGTTTTCAGCCAATTTTCTGGATTTTTGAAAATTTCACTTTTTTGTGAAAATATCCACTAAATGAGGGAATAATATGTGTGAGGGTACCCCAGGAGGGTTCCAAATGTGTGTGGGTAGAATATATATACCGCGGGGGCAAAAATGGAAATAAGTTGAAAAAATTTTTTTTTGGACTTAGTCATTTTTCCGGCGTTTATCAGACTTTCAGATAGGGGAAATGTCAGTGAGCATTCCGATTTCAGTTCCAGAGCGATTCGCCCAATGAGTCCTTGATATTTAGTCATTTTCAGCCAATTTTCTGGATTTTTGAAAATTTCAATTTTTGTGAAAATATCCACTAAATGAGGGAATAATATGTGTGAGGGTACCCCAGGAGAGTTCCAAATGTGTGTGGGTAGAATATATATCCCACGGGGGCAAAAATGGAAAAAAGTTTAAAAAATGTTTTTTTGGACTTAGTCATTTTTACGGCGTTTATCAGACTTTCAGATAGGGGAAATGTCAGTGAGCCTCCCGATTTCAGTTCCAGAACCATTCGCCCAATGAGTCCTTGATATTTATTCGTTTTCAGCCAATTTTCTGGATTTTTAAAAATTTCACTTTTTTGTGAAAATATCCACTAAATGAGGGAATAATATGTGTGAGGGTACCCTAGGAGAGTTCCAAATGTGTGTGGGTAGAATATATATCCCACGGGGGGTAAAATTGAAAAAAGTTGAAAAAAATTTTTTTTTGGACTTAGTCATTTTTCCGGCGTTTATCAGACTTTCAGATATGGGAAATGTCAGTGAACGTTCCGATTTCAGTTCCAGAGTGATTCGCCCAATGAGTCCTTGATATTTAGTCATTTTTAGCCAATTTTCTGGATTTTTGAAAATTTCAATTTTTGTGAAAATATCCACTAAATGAGGGAATAATATGTGTGAGGGTACCCCAGGAGAGTTCCAAATGTGTGTGGGTAGAAAATATATCCCACGGGGGCAAAAATGGAAAAAAGTTGAAAAAAATTTTTTTTGGACTTTGTCATTTTTACGGCATTTATCAGACTTTCAGATAGGGGAAATGTCAGTGAGCCTTCCGATTTCAGTTCCAGAACCATTCGCCCAATGAGTCCTTGATATTTTTTCGTTTTCAGCCAATTTTCTGGATTTTTGAAAATTTCACTTTTTTGTGAAAATATCCACTAAATGAGGGAATAATATGTGTGAGGGTACCCCAGGAGAGTTCCAAATTTGTGTGGGTAGAATATATATCCCACGGGGGTAAAATTGAAAAAAGTTGCAAAAAATTTT
Source organism: Phyllobates terribilis (assembly GCF_046119375.1). Classification (NCBI taxonomy): domain Eukaryota; kingdom Metazoa; phylum Chordata; class Amphibia; order Anura; family Dendrobatidae; genus Phyllobates; species Phyllobates terribilis. Next base: position 6,465,711 of record NW_027362805.1, on the reverse strand, counting down.
TTTTTGGACTTAGTAATTTTTCCGGCGTTTATCAGACTTTCAGATAGGTCAAATGTCAGTGAACGTTCCGATTTCAGTTCCAGAGTGATTCGCCAAATGAGTCCTTGATGTTTAGTCGTTTTCAGCCAATTCTCTGGATTTTTCAAAATTTCACTTTTTTGTGAAAATATCCACTAAATGAGGGAACAATATGTGTGAGGGTCCCCCAGGAGAGTTCCAAATGTGTGTGGGTAGTATATATATCCCAAAGGGATAAAACTGAAAAAGTTTAAAAAAATTTTTTGGGGAACTTAGTAATTTTTCTGGCGTTTTTTAGACTTTCAGATAGGGGAAATGTCAGTGAGCATTCCGCTTTCAGTTCCAGAGCGATTCGCCGAATGAGTCCTTGATATTTAGTCATTTTCAGCCAATATTTTGGATTTTTGAAAATTTCACTTTTTTGTGAAAATATCCATTATATGAGGGAATAATATGTGTGAGGGTACCACAGGAGAGTTCCAAATGTGTGTGGGTAGAATATATATCCCACCGGGGTAAAATTGAAAAAAGTTGAAAAAAATTTTTTTTTGGACTTAGTCATTTTTCCGGCGTTTATCAGACTTTCAGATAGGGGAAATGTCAGTGAGCGTTCCGATGTTAGTTCCAGAGCGATTCGCCCAATGAGTCCTTGATATTTAGTCGTTTTCAGCCAATTTTCTGGATTTTTGAAAATTTCACTTTTTTGTGAAAATATCCAATAAATGAGGGAATAATATGTGTGAGGGAACCCCAGGAGAGTTCCAAATGTGTGTGGCTAGAATATATATCCCACGGGGGTAAAATTGAAAAAAGTTGAACAAATTTTTTTTTTGGACTGAGTCATTTTTCCGGCGTTTATCAGACTTTCAGATAGGGGAAATGTCAGTGAGCGTTCCGATTTCAGTTCCAGAGCGATTCACCCAATGAGTCCTTGATATTTAGTCGTTTTCAGCCAATTTTCTGGATTTTTGAAAATTTCACTTTTTTGTGAAAATATCCACTAAATGAGGGAATAATATGTGTGAGGGTACCCCAGGAGATTTCCAAATGTGTGTGGGTAGAATATATATCCCACGGGGGCAAAAATGGAAAAAAGTTGAACAAATTTTTTTTTTGGACTGAGTCATTTTTACGGCGTTTATCAGACTTTCAGATAGGGGAAATGTCAGTGAGCATTCCGATTTCAGTTCCAGAACCATTCGCCCAATGAGTCTTTGATGTTTAGTCGTTTTCAGCCAATTTTCTGGATTTTTAAAAATTTCCCTTTCTTGTGAAAATATCCACTAAATGAGGGAACAATATGTGTGAGGGTCCCCCAGGAGAGTTCCAAATGTGTGTGGGTAATATATATATCCCACGGGGATAAAACTGAAAAAGTTGAAAAAAAATTTTTGGGGAACTTAGTAATTTTTCTGGCGTTTTCTAGACTTTCAGATAGGGGAAATGTCAGTGAGCATTCCGCTTTCAGTTCCAGAGCGATTCACCCAATGAGTCCTTTATATTTAGTCGTTTTCAGCCAATTTTCTGGATTTTTGAAAATTTCACTTTTTTGTGAAAATATCCACTAAATGAGGGAATAATATGTGTGAGGGTCTCCCAGGAGAGTTCCAAATGTGTGTGGGTAGAATATATATCCCACGCGGGTAAAATTGAAAAAAGTTGAACAAATTTTTTTTTTGGACTGAGTCATTTTTCCGGCGTTTATCAGACTTTCAGATAGGGGAAATGTCAGTGAGCATTCCGATTTCAGTTCCAGAACGATTCGCTCAATGAGTCCTTGATATTAAGTGGTTTTCAGCCAATTTTCTGGATTTTTCAAAATTTCACTTTTTTGTGAAAACATCCACTAAATGATGGAATAATATGTGTGAGGGTACCCCAGGAGAGTTCCAAATGTGTGTGGGTAGAATATATATCCCACGGGGTAAAATTGTAAAAAGATGAAAAAATAATTTTTTTGGACTTAGTCATTTTTCCGGAGTTTATCAGACTTTCAGATAGGGGAAAAGTCAGTGAGCGTTCCGATATCAGTTCCAGAGCGATTCGCCCAATGAGTCCTTGATATTTAGTCGTTTTCAGCCAATATTCTGGATTTTTGAAAATTTCACTTTTTTGTGAAAATATCCACTAAATGAGGGAATAATATGTGTGAGGGTACCACAGGAGAGTTCCAAATGTGTTTGGGTAGAATATATATCCCACAGGGGTAAAATTGAAAAAAGTTGAAAAAAAAATTTTTTGGGACTTAGTCGTTTTTCCGGCGTTTATCAGACTTTCAGATAGGGGAAATGTCAGTGAGCATTCCGATTTCAGTTCCAGAGCGATTCGCCCAATGAGTCCTTGATATTTAGTCATTTTCAGCCAATTTTCTGGATTTTTGAAAATTTCAATTTTTGTGAAAATATCCACTAAATGAGGGAATAATATGTGTGAGGGTACCCCAGGAGAGTTCCAAATGTGTGTGGGTAGAATATAGATCCCACGGGGGCAAAAATGGAAAAAAGTTTAAAAAATGTTTTTTTGGACTTAGTCATTTTTACGGCGTTTATCAGACTTTCAGATAGGGGAAATGTCAGTGAGCCTTCCGATTTCAGTTCCAGAACCATTCGCCCAATGAGTCCTTGATATTTATTCGTTTTCAGCCAATTTTCTGGATTTTTAAAAATTTCACTTTTTTGTGAAAATATCCACTAAATGAGGGAATAATATGTGTGAGGGTACCCTAGGAGAGTTCCAAATGTGTGTGGGTAGAATATATATCCCACGGGGGTAAAATTGAAAAAAGTTGCAAAAAATTTTTTTTGGGACTTAGTAATTTTTCCGGCGTTTATCAGACTTTCAGATAGGTCAAATGTCAGTGAACGTTCCGATTTCAGTTCCAGAGTGATTCGCCAAATGAGTCCTTGATGTTTAGTCGTTTTCAGCCAATTCTCTGGATTTTTCAAAATTTCACTTTTTTGTGAAAATATCCACTAAATGAGGGAACTATAAGTGTGAGGGTCCCCCAGGAGAGTTCCAAATGTGTGTGGGTAGTATATATATCTCAAAGGGATAAAACTGAAAAAGTTTAAAAAAATTTTTTGGGGAACTTAGTAATTTTTCTGGCGTTTTTTAGACTTTCAGATAGGGGAAATGTCAGTGAGCATTCCGCTTTCAGTTCCAGAACCATTCGCCCAATGAGTCCTTGATATTTTTTCGTTTTCAGCCAATTTTCTGGATTTTTGAAAATTTCACTTTTTTGTGAAAATATCCACTAAATGAGGGAATAATATGTGTGAGGGTACCCCAGGAGAGTTCCAAATTTGTGTGGGTAGAATATATATCCCACGGGGGCAAAAATGGAAAAAAGTTGAAAAAATTTTTTTTTGAACTTTGTCATTTTTACGGCGTTTATCAGACTTTCAGATAGGGGAAATGTCAGTGAGCCTTCCGATTTCAGTTCCAGAACCATTCGCCCATTGAGTCCTTGATATTTTTTCGTTTTCAGCCAATTTTCTGGATTTTTGAAAATTTCACTTTTTTGTGAAAATATCCACTAAATGAGGGAATAATATGTGTGAGGGTACCCCAGGAGAGTTCCAAATGTGTGTGGGTAGAATATAGATCCCACGGGGGCAAAAATGGAAAAAAGTTGAAAAAAATTTTTTTTTGGACTTAGTCATTTTTCCGGCGTTTATCAGACTTTCAGATAGGGGAAAAGTCAGTGAGCGTTCCGATATCAGTTCCAGAGCGATTCGCCCAATGAGTCCTTGATATTTAGTCGTTTTCAGCCAATATTTTGGATTTTTGAAAATTTCACTTTTTTGTGAAAATATCCACTAAATGAGGGAATAATATGTTTGAGGGTACCCCAGGAGAGTTCCAAATGTGTGTGGGTAGAATATATATCCCACGGGGGTAAAATTTAAAAAAGTTGAAAAAATTTTTTTTTTTGACTTAGTCATTTTTCCGCCGTTTATCAAACATTCAGATAGGGGAAAAAACAGTGAGCATTCCGATTTCAGTTCCAGAACGATTCGCCGAATGATTCCTTGATATTTAGTCCTTTTCGGCCAATATTTTGGATTTTTGAAAATTTCACTTTTTTGTGAAAATATCCACTAAATGAGGGAATAATATGTTTGAGGTTACCCCAGGAGAGTTCCAAATGTGTGTGGGTAGTATATATATCCCACTGGGATAAAACTGAAAAAGTTGAAAACATTTTTTTGGGGAACTTAGTAATTTTTCCGGCGTTTATCAGACTTTCACATAGGGGAAATGTCAGTGAGCGTTCCGATTCCAGTTCAAGAGCGATTCGCCCAATGAGTCCTTGATATTTAGTCGTTTTCAGCCAATATTCTGAATTTTTGAAAATTTCACTTTTTTGTGAAAATATCCACTAAATGAGGGAATAATATGTGTGAGGGTACCCCAGGAGAGTTCCAAATGTGTGTGGGTAGAATATATGTCCCACGGGGGCAAAAATGGAAAAAAGTTGAAAAAAATTTTTTTTTGGACTTAGTCATTTTTACGGCGTTTATCAGACTTTCAGATAGGGGAAATGTCAGTGAGCATTCTGATTTCAGTTCCAGAACCATTCGCCCAATGAGTCCTTGATATTTAGTAGTTTTCAGCCAATATTTTGGATTTTTGAAAATTTCACTTTTTTGTGAAAATATCCACTAAATGAGGGAATAATATGTGTGAGGGTACCACAGGAGAGTTCCAAATGTGTTTGGGTAGAATATATATCCCACAGGGGTAAAATTGAAAAAAGTTGAAAAAAAAATTTTTTGGGACTTAGTCGTTTTTCCGGCGTTTATCAGACTTTCAGATAGGGGAAATGTCAGTGAGCATTCCGATTTCAGTTCCAGAGCGATTCGCCCAATGAGTCCTTGATATTTAGTCATTTTCAGCCAATTTTCTGGATTTTTGAAAATTTCAATTTTTGTGAAAATATCCACTAAATGAGGGAATAATATGTGTGAGGGTACCCCAGGAGAGTTCCAAATGTGTGTGGGTAGAATATAGATCCCACGGGGGCAAAAATGGAAAAAAGTTTAAAAAATGTTTTTTTGGACTTAGTCATTTTTCCGGCGTTTATCAGACTTTCAGATAGGGGAAATGTCAGTGAGCGTTCCGATTTCAGTTCCAGAGCGATTCACCCAATGAGTCCTTGATATTTAGTCGTTTTCAGCCAATTTTCTGGATTTTTGAAAATTTCACTTTTTTGTGAAAATATCCACTAAATGAGGGAATAATATGTGTTTAGGTACCACAGGAGAGTTCCAAATGTGTGTGGGTAGAATATATATCCCACGGGGGTAAAATTGAAAAAAGTTGAAAAAAATTTTTTTTTGGACTTAGTCATTTTTCCGGCGTTTATCAGACTTTCAGATAGGGGAAATGTCAGTGAGCATTCCGATTTCAGTTCCAGAGCGATTCACCCATTGAGTCCTTGATATTTAGTCGTTTTCAGGCAATATTTTGGATTTTTGAAAATTTCACTTTTTTGTGAAAATATCCACTAAATGAGGGAATAATATGTGTGAGGGTACCCCAGGAGAGTTCCAAATGTGTGTGGGTAGTATATATATCCCACGGGGATAAAACTGAAAAAAGTTGAAAAATTTTTTTGGGGGAACTTAGTAATTTTTCCGGCGTTTATTAGACTTTCAGATAGGGGAAATGTCAGTGAGCGTTCCGATTTCAGTTCCAGAACGATTCGCCCAATGAGTCCTTGATATTTAGTCGTTTTCAGCCAATTTTCTGGATTTTTGAAAATTTCACTTTTTTGTGAAAATATCCACTAAATGAGGGAATAATATGTGTGAGGGTACCCCAGGAGAGTTCCAAATGTGTGTGGGTAGAATATATATCCCACGGGGGGTAAAATTGAAAAAAGTTGAAAAAAAATATTTTTTTGGACTTATTCATTTTTCCGGCGTTTATCAGACTTTCAGATAGGGGAAATGTCAGTGAGCGTTCTGATTCCAGTTCCAGAGCGATTCGCCGAATGAGTCCTTGATATTTAGTCGTTTTCAGCCAATATTTTGGATTTTTGAAAATTTCACTTTTTTGTGAAAATATCCACTAAATGAGGGAATAATATGTGTTTAGGTACCACAGGAGAGTTCCAAATGTGTGTGGGTAGAATATATATCCCACGGGGGTAAAATTGAAAAAAGTTGAAAAAAATTTTTTTTTTGACTTAGTCATTTTTCCGGCGTTTATCAGACTTTCAGATAGGGGAAATGTCAGTGAGCATTCCGATTTCAGTTCCAGAGTGATTCGCCCAATGAGTCCTTGATGTTTAGTCGTTTTCAGCCAATTTTCTGGATTTTTCAAAATTTCACTTTTTTGTTAAAATATCCACTAAATGAGGGAACAATATGTGTGAGGGTCCCCCAGGAGAGTTCCAAATGTGTGTGGGTAGTATATATATCCCACGGGGATAAAACTGAAAAAGTTGAAAAAAATTTTTTGGGGAACATAGTAATTTTTCTGCCGTTTATTAGACTTTCAGATAGGGGAAATGTCAGTGAACGTTCCGATTTCAGTTCCAGAGTGATTCGCCCAATGAGTCCTTGATATTTAGTCGTTTTCAGCCAATATTCTGGATTTTTGAAAATTTCACTTTTTTGTGAAAATATCCACTAAATGAGGGAACAATATGTGTGAGGGTCCCCCAGGAGAGTTCCAAATGTGTGTGGGTAGAATATATATCCCACGGGGGTAAAATTGAAAAAAGTTTAAAAAAATTTTTTTTTGGACTTTGGAATTTTTCCGGCGTTTATCAGACTTTCAGATAGGGGAAATGTCAGTGAACGTTCCGATTTCAGTTCCAGAGTGATTTGCCCAATGAGTCCTTGATATTTAGTCGTTTTCAGCCAATTTTCTGGATTTTTCAAAATTTCACTTTTTTGTGAAAATATCCACTAAATGAGGGAACAATATGTGTGAGGGTCCCCCAGGAGAGTTCCAAATGTGTGTGGGTAGAATATATATCCCACGGGGGTAAAATTGAAAAAAGTTGAAATAAATTATTTTTTTAGACTTAGTCTTTTTTCCTGCATTTATCAGACTTTCAGATCGTAGAAATGTCAGTGAGCGTTCCAATTTCAGTTGAAGAGCGATTCGCCCAATGAGTCCTTGATATTTAGTCATTTTCAGCCAATTTTCTGGAATTTTGAAACTTTCACTTTTTTGTCAAAATATCCACTAAATGAGGGAATAATATGTGTGAGGGTACCCCAGGAGAGTTCCAAATGTGTGTGGGTAGAATATATATCCCACGGGGGTAAAATTTAAAAAAGTTGAAAAATTTTTTTTTTTGGACTTAGTCATTTTTCCGGCGTTTATCAGACTTTCAGATAAGGCAAATGTCAGTGAGCATTCCGATTTCAGTTCCAGAGCGTTTCGCTCATTGAATCCTTGATATTTAGTCGTTTTCAGCCAATATTTTGGATTTTTGAAAATTTTACTTTTTTGTGAAAATATCCACTAAATTAGTGAATAATATGTGTGAGAACACCCCAGGAGAGTTCCAAATGTGTGTGGGTAGAATATATATCCCATGGGGGTAAAATTGAAAAAAGTTAAAAAAAATTTTTTTTTGGACTTTGTCATTTCTCCGGCATTTATCAGACTTTCAGATAGGACAAATGTCAGTGAGCGTTCCGATTTCAGTTCCAGAGCGATCCGCCCAATGAATCCTTGATATTTAGTCGTTTTCAGCCAATATTTTGGATTTTTGAAAATTTCACTTTTTTGAAAAAATATCCACTAAATGAGGGAATAATATGTGTGAGAGTACCCCAGGAGAGTTCCAAATGTGTGTGGGTAGAATATATGTCCCACGGGGGTAAAATTGAAAAAAGTTGAAAACATTTTTTTTTGGACTTAGTCATTTTTCTGGCATTTCTCAGACTTTCAGATAGGACAAATGTCAGTGAGCGTTCCGATTTCAGTTCCAGAGCGATTCTCCCAATGAGTCCTTGATATTTAGTCGTTTTCAGCCAATTTTCTGGATTTTTGAAAATTTCACTTTTTTGTGAAAATATGCACTAAATGAGGGAATAATATGTGTGAGGGTACCCCAGGAGAGTTCCAAATGTGTGTGGGTAGAATATATATCGCACGGGGGTAAAATTGAAAAAAGTTGAAAAAAAATTTTTTTGGACTTTAATTTTTCCGACATTTATCAGACTTTCAGATAGGGCAAATGTCAGTGAGTCATTCAGTCATTTTCAGTTCCACAGCGATTCGCCCAATGAGTCCTTGATATTTAGTCGTTTTCTGCCAATTTTCTGGATTTTTGAAAATTTCACTTTTTTGTAAAAATATGCACTAAATGAGGGAATAATATGTGTGAGGGTACCCCAGGAGAGTTCCAAATGTGTGTGGGTAGAATATATATCCCACGGGGTTAAAATTGAAAAAAGTTGAAAAATTTTTTTTTTTGGACTTAGTCATTTTTCCGGCATTTATCAGACTTTCAGATAGGGCAAATGTCAGTGAGCGTTCCGAATTCAGTTCCAGAGCGATTCGCCCAATGAGTCCTTGATATTTAGTCGTTTTCAGCCAATTTTCTGGATTTTTTAAAATTTCACTTTTTTGTGAAAATATCCACTAAATGAGGGAATAATATGTGTGAGGGTACCCCAGGAGAGTTCCAAATGTGTGTGGGTAGAATATATATCCCACGGGGGTAAAATCGAAAAAAGTTTTAAAAATTTTTTTTTGGACCTAGTCATTTTTCCGGCGTTTATCAGACTTTCAGATAGGGCAAATGTCAGTGAGCGTTCCGATTTCAGTTACAGAGCGATTCGCCCAATGAGTCGTTGATATTTAGTCGTTTTCAACCAATTTTCTGGATTTTTGAAAATTTCACTTTTTTGTGAAAATATCCACTAAATGATGGAATAATATGTGTGAGGGTAACCCAGGAGAGTTCCAAATGTGTGTGGGTAGAATAAATATCCCACGGGGGTAAAATTGAAAAAAGCTGAAAAAAATTTTTTTTGGACTGTCATTTTTCCGGCATTTATCAGACTTTCAGATAATGCAATTGTCAGTGAGCGTTCCATTTTCAGTTCCAGAGCGATTCGCCCAATGAGTCCTTGATATTTAGTCGTTTTCAGCCAATTTTATGGATTTTTGAAAATTTCGCCTTTTTGTGAAAATCTGCACTAAATGAGGGAATAATATGTGTGAGGGTACCCCATGAGAGTTCCAAATGTGTGTGGGTAGAATATATATCCCACGGGGGTAAAATTGAAAAAAGTTTAAAAAAATTTTTTTTGGACCTAGTCACTTTTCCGGCGTTTATCAGACTTTCAGATAGGGCAAATGTCAGTGAGCATTCCGATTTCAGTTCCAGAGCGATTCCCCCAATGAGTCCTTGATTTTTAGTCGTTTTCAGCCAATTTTCTAGATTTTTCAAAATTTCACTTTTTTGTGAAAATATCCACTAAATGATGGAATAATATGTGTGAGGGTAACCCAGGAGAGTTCCAAATGTGTGTGGGTAGAATATATATCCCATGGGGTAAAATTGAAAAAAGTTGAAAAATTTTTTTTTTTGGACTGCCATTTTTCCGGCATTTATCAGACTTTCAGATAGGGCAAATGTCAGTGAGCGTTCCATTTTCAGTTCCAGAGCGATTCGCCCAATGAGTCCTTGATATTTAGTAGTTTTCAGCCAATTTTCTGGATTTTTGAAAATTTTTCTTTTTTGTGAAAATATCCACTAAATGATGGAATAATATGTGTGAGGGTACCCCAGGAGAGTTCCAAATGTGTGTGGGTAGAATATATATCCCACGGGGGTAAAATTGAAAAAAGTTGAAAACATTTTTTTTTTTGGACTTAGTCATTTTTCCGGCATTTATCGGACTTTCAGATAGGGCAAATGTCAGTAAGCGTTCCGATTTCAGTTCCAGAGCGATTCGCCCAATGAGTCCTTGATATTTAGTCGTTTTCAGCCAATTTTCTGGATTTTTGAAAATTTCACTTTTTTGTGAAAATATCCACTAAATGAGGGAATAATATGTGTGAGGGTACCCCAGGAGAGTTCCAAATGTGTGTGGGTAGAATATATATCGCACGGGGGTAAAATTGAAAAAAGTTGAAAAAAAATTTTTTTGGACTGTAATTTTTCCGGCATTTATCAGACTTTCAGATAGGGCAAATGTCAGTGAGTCATTCAGTCATTTTCAGTTCCACAGCGATTCGCCCAATGAGTCCTTGATATTTAGTCGTTTTCTGCCAATTTTCTGGATTTTTGAAAATTTCACTTTTTTGTGAAAATATCCACTAAATGAGGGAATAATATGTGTGAGGGTACCCCAGGAGAGTTCCAAATGTGTGTGGGTAGAATATATATCCCACGGGGGTAAATCTGAAAAAAGTTGAAAACATTTTTTTTTGGACTTAGTCATTTTTCCGGCATTTATCAGACTTTCAGATAGGGGAAATGTCAGTGAGCGTTCCGATTTCAGTTCCAGAATGATTCGCCCAATGAGTCCTTGATATTTAGTCGTTTTCAGCCAATTTTCTGGATTTTTGAACATTTCACTTTTTTGTGAAAATTTCCACTAAATGATGAAATAATATGTGTGAGGGTAACCCAGGAGAGTTCCAAATGTGTGTGGGTAGAATATATATCCCACGGGGTAAATCTGAAAAAAGTTGAAAACATTTTTTTTGGACTTAGTCATTTTTCCGGCATTTATCAGACTTTCAGATAGGGCAAATGTCAGTGAGCGTTCCATTTTCAGTTCCAGAGCGATTCGCCCAATGAGTCCTTGATATTTAGTCGTTTTCAGCCAATTTTCTGGATTTTTGAAAATTTTACTTTTTTGTGAAAATATCCACTAAATGATGGAATAATATGTGTGAGGGTACCCCAGGAGAGTTCCAAATGTGTGTGGGTAGAATATATATCCCACGGGGGTAAAATTGAAAAAAGTTGAAAACATTTTTTTTTTGGACTTAGTCATTTTTCCGGCATTTATCAGACTTTCAGATAGGGCAAATGTCAGTAAGCGTTCCGATTTCAGTTCCAGAGCGATTCGCCCAATGAGTCCTTGATATTTAGACGTTTTCAGCCAATTTTCTGGATTTTTGAAAATTTCACTTTTTTGTGAAAATATCCACTAAATGATGGAATAATATGTTTGAGGGTACCCCAGGAGAGTTCCAAATGTGTGTGGGTAGAATATATATCCCACGCGGGTAAAATTGAAAAAAGTTGAAACTTTTTTTTTTTTTGGACCTAGTCATTTTTCTGGCGTTTATCAGACTTTCAGATAAGGCAAATGTCAGTGAGCGTTCCGATTTCAGCTCCAGAGCGATTCACCCAATGAGTCCTTGATATTTAGTCGCTTTCTGCCAATTTTCTGGATTTTTGAAAATTTCACTTTTTTGTGAAAATATCCACTAAATGATGGAATAATATGTGTGAGGGTACCCCAGGAGAGTACCAAATGTGTGTGGGTAGAATATATATCCCACGGGGGTAAAATTGAAAAAAGTTGAAAACATTTTTTTTTGGACTTAGTCATTTTTCCGGCATTTATCAGACTTTCAGATAGGGCAAATGTCAGTGAGCATTCCGATTTCAGTTCCAGAGCGATTCCCCCAATGAGTCCTTGATTTTTAGTCGTTTTCAGCCAATTTTCTAGATTTTTCAAAATTTCACTTTTTTGTGAAAATATCCACTAAATGATGGAATAATATGTGTGAGGGTAACCCAGGAGAGTTCCAAATGTGTGTGGGTAGAATATATATCCCATGGGGTAAAATTGAAAAAAGTTGAAAAATTTTTTTTTTTGGACTGCCATTTTTCCGGCATTTATCAGACTTTCAGATAGGGCAAATGTCAGTGAGCGTTCCATTTTCAGTTCCAGAGCGATTCGCCCAATGAGTCCTTGATATTTAGTAGTTTTCAGCCAATTTTCTGGATTTTTGAAAATTTTTCTTTTTTGTGAAAATATCCACTAAATGATGGAATAATATGTGTGAGGGTACCCCAGGAGAGTTCCAAATGTGTGTGGGTAGAATATATATCCCACGGGGGTAAAATTGAAAAAAGTTGAAAACATTTTTTTTTTTGGACTTAGTCATTTTTCCGGCATTTATCGGACTTTCAGATAGGGCAAATGTCAGTAAGCGTTCCGATTTCAGTTCCAGAGCGATTCGCCCAATGAGTCCTTGATATTTAGTCGTTTTCAGCCAATTTTCTGGATTTTTGAAAATTTCACTTTTTTGTGAAAATATCCACTAAATGAGGGAATAATATGTGTGAGGGTACCCCAGGAGAGTTCCAAATGTGTGTGGGTAGAATATATATCGCACGGGGGTAAAATTGAAAAAAGTTGAAAAAAAATTTTTTTGGACTGTAATTTTTCCGGCATTTATCAGACTTTCAGATAGGGCAAATGTCAGTGAGTCATTCAGTCATTTTCAGTTCCACAGCGATTCGCCCAATGAGTCCTTGATATTTAGTCGTTTTCTGCCAATTTTCTGGATTTTTGAAAATTTCACTTTTTTGTGAAAATATCCACTAAATGAGGGAATAATATGTGTGAGGGTACCCCAGGAGAGTTCCAAATGTGTGTGGGTAGAATATATATCCCACGGGGTTAAATCTGAAAAAAGTTGAAAACATTTTTTTTTGGACTTAGTCATTTTTCCGGCATTTATCAGACTTTCAGATAGGGGAAATGTCAGTGAGCGTTCCGATTTCAGTTCCAGAATGATTCGCCCAATGAGTCCTTGATATTTAGTCGTTTTCAGCCAATTTTCTGGATTTTTGAACATTTCACTTTTTTGTGAAAATTTCCACTAAATGATGAAATAATATGTGTGAGGGTAACCCAGGAGAGTTCCAAATGTGTGTGGGTAGAATATATATCCCACGGGGTAAATCTGAAAAAAGTTGAAAACATTTTTTTTGGACTTAGTCATTTTTCCGGCATTTATCAGACTTTCAGATAGGGCAAATGTCAGTGAGCGTTCCATTTTCAGTTCCAGAGCGATTCGCCCAATGAGTCCTTGATATTTAGTCGTTTTCAGCCAATTTTCTGGATTTTTGAAAATTTTACTTTTTTGTGAAAATATCCACTAAATGATGGAATAATATGTGTGAGGGTACCCCAGGAGAGTTCCAAATGTGTGTGGGTAGAATATATATCCCACGGGGGTAAAATTGAAAAAAGTTGAAAACATTTTTTTTTTGGACTTAGTCATTTTTCCGGCATTTATCAGACTTTCAGATAGCGCAAATGTCAGTAAGCGTTCCGATTTCAGTTCCAGAGCGATTCGCCCAATGAGTCCTTGATATTTAGACGTTTTCAGCCAATTTTCTGGATTTTTGAAAATTTCACTTTTTTGTGAAAATATCCACTAAATGATGGAATAATATGTTTGAGGGTACCCCAGGAGAGTTCCAAATGTGTGTGGGTAGAATATATATCCCACGCGGGTAAAATTGAAAAAAGTTGAAACTTTTTTTTTTTTTGGACCTAGTCATTTTTCTGGCGTTTATCAGACTTTCAGATAAGGCAAATGTCAGTGAGCGTTCCGATTTCAGCTCCAGAGCGATTCACCCAATGAGTCCTTGATATTTAGTCGTTTTCAGCCAATTTTCTGGATTTTTCAAAATTTCACTTTTTTGTGAAAATATCCACTAAATGAGGGAACAATATGTGTGAGGGTCCCCCAGGAGAGTTCCAAATGTGTGTGGGTAGAATATATATCCCACGGGGGTAAAATTGAAAAAAGTTGAAATAAATTATTTTTTTAGACTTAGTCTTTTTTCCTGCATTTATCAGACTTTCAGATCGTAGAAATGTCAGTGAGCGTTCCAATTTCAGTTGAAGAGCGATTCGCCCAATGAGTCCTTGATATTTAGTCATTTTCAGCCAATTTTCTGGAATTTTGAAACTTTCACTTTTTTGTCAAAATATCCACTAAATGAGGGAATAATATGTGTGAGGGTACCCCAGGAGAGTTCCAAATGTGTGTGGGTAGAATATATATCCCACGGGGGTAAAATTGAAAAAAGTTGAAAAATTTTTTTTTTTGGACTTAGTCATTTTTCCGGCGTTTATCAGACTTTCAGATAAGGCAAATGTCAGTGAGCATTCCGATTTCAGTTCCAGAGCGTTTCGCTCATTGAATCCTTGATATTTAGTCGTTTTCAGCCAATATTTTGGATTTTTGAAAATTTTACTTTTTTGTGAAAATATCCACTAAATTAGTGAATAATATGTGTGAGAACACCCCAGGAGAGTTCCAAATGTGTGTGGGTAGAATATATATCCCATGGGGGTAAAATTGAAAAAAGTTAAAAAAAATTTTTTTTTGGACTTTGTCATTTCTCCGGCATTTATCAGACTTTCAGATAGGACAAATGTCAGTGAGCGTTCCGATTTCAGTTCCAGAGCGATCCGCCCAATGAATCCTTGATATTTAGTCGTTTTCAGCCAATATTTTGGATTTTTGAAAATTTCACTTTTTTGAAAAAATATCCACTAAATGAGGGAATAATATGTGTGAGAGTACCCCAGGAGAGTTCCAAATGTGTGTGGGTAGAATATATGTCCCACGGGGGTAAAATTGAAAAAAGTTGAAAACATTTTTTTTTGGACTTAGTCATTTTTCTGGCATTTCTCAGACTTTCAGATAGGACAAATGTCAGTGAGCGTTCCGATTTCAGTTCCAGAGCGATTCTCCCAATGAGTCCTTGATATTTAGTCGTTTTCAGCCAATTTTCTGGATTTTTGAAAATTTCACTTTTTTGTGAAAATATGCACTAAATGAGGGAATAATATGTGTGAGGGTACCCCAGGAGAGTTCCAAATGTGTGTGGGTAGAATATATATCGCACGGGGGTAAAATTGAAAAAAGTTGAAAAAAAATTTTTTTGGACTTTAATTTTTCCGACATTTATCAGACTTTCAGATAGGGCAAATGTCAGTGAGTCATTCAGTCATTTTCAGTTCCACAGCGATTCGCCCAATGAGTCCTTGATATTTAGTCGTTTTCTGCCAATTTTCTGGATTTTTGAAAATTTCACTTTTTTGTAAAAATATGCACTAAATGAGGGAATAATATGTGTGAGGGTACCCCAGGAGAGTTCCAAATGTGTGTGGGTAGAATATATATCCCACGGGGTTAAAATTGAAAAAAGTTGAAAAATTTTTTTTTTTGGACTTAGTCATTTTTCCGGCATTTATCAGACTTTCAGATAGGGCAAATGTCAGTGAGCGTTCCGAATTCAGTTCCAGAGCGATTCGCCCAATGAGTCCTTGATATTTAGTCGTTTTCAGCCAATTTTCTGGATTTTTTAAAATTTCACTTTTTTGTGAAAATATCCACTAAATGAGGGAATAATATGTGTGAGGGTACCCCAGGAGAGTTCCAAATGTGTGTGGGTAGAATATATATCCCACGGGGGTAAAATCGAAAAAAGTTTTAAAAATTTTTTTTTGGACCTAGTCATTTTTCCGGCGTTTATCAGACTTTCAGATAGGGCAAATGTCAGTGAGCGTTCCGATTTCAGTTACAGAGCGATTCGCCCAATGAGTCGTTGATATTTAGTCGTTTTCAACCAATTTTCTGGATTTTTGAAAATTTCACTTTTTTGTGAAAATATCCACTAAATGATGGAATAATATGTGTGAGGGTAACCCAGGAGAGTTCCAAATGTGTGTGGGTAGAATAAATATCCCACGGGGGTAAAATTGAAAAAAGCTGAAAAAAATTTTTTTTGGACTGTCATTTTTCCGGCATTTATCAGACTTTCAGATAATGCAATTGTCAGTGAGCGTTCCATTTTCAGTTCCAGAGCGATTCGCCCAATGAGTCCTTGATATTTAGTCGTTTTCAGCCAATTTTATGGATTTTTGAAAATTTCGCCTTTTTGTGAAAATCTGCACTAAATGAGGGAATAATATGTGTGAGGGTACCCCATGAGAGTTCCAAATGTGTGTGGGTAGAATATATATCCCACGGGGGTAAAATTGAAAAAAGTTTAAAAAAATTTTTTTTGGACCTAGTCACTTTTCCGGCGTTTATCAGACTTTCAGATAGGGCAAATGTCAGTGAGCATTCCGATTTCAGTTCCAGAGCGATTCCCCCAATGAGTCCTTGATTTTTAGTCGTTTTCAGCCAATTTTCTAGATTTTTCAAAATTTCACTTTTTTGTGAAAATATCCACTAAATGATGGAATAATATGTGTGAGGGTAACCCAGGAGAGTTCCAAATGTGTGTGGGTAGAATATATATCCCATGGGGTAAAATTGAAAAAAGTTGAAAAATTTTTTTTTTTGGACTGCCATTTTTCCGGCATTTATCAGACTTTCAGATAGGGCAAATGTCAGTGAGCGTTCCATTTTCAGTTCCAGAGCGATTCGCCCAATGAGTCCTTGATATTTAGTAGTTTTCAGCCAATTTTCTGGATTTTTGAAAATTTTTCTTTTTTGTGAAAATAGCCACTAAATGATGGAATAATATGTGTGAGGGTACCCCAGGAGAGTTCCAAATGTGTGTGGGTAGAATATATATCGCACGGGGGTAAAATTGAAAAAAGTTGAAAAAAAATTTTTTTGGACTGTAATTTTTCCGGCATTTATCAGACTTTCAGATAGGGCAAATGTCAGTGAGTCATTCAGTCATTTTCAGTTCCACAGCGATTCGCCCAATGAGTCCTTGATATTTAGTCGTTTTCTGCCAATTTTCTGGATTTTTGAAAATTTCACTTTTTTGTGAAAATATCCACTAAATGAGGGAATAATATGTGTGAGGGTACCCCAGGAGAGTTCCAAATGTGTGTGGGTAGAATATATATCCCACGGGGGTAAATCTGAAAAAAGTTGAAAACATTTTTTTTTGGACTTAGTCATTTTTCCGGCATTTATCAGACTTTCAGATAGGGGAAATGTCAGTGAGCGTTCCGATTTCAGTTCCAGAATGATTCGCCCAATGAGTCCTTGATATTTAGTCGTTTTCAGCCAATTTTCTGGATTTTTGAACATTTCACTTTTTTGTGAAAATTTCCACTAAATGATGAAATAATATGTGTGAGGGTAACCCAGGAGAGTTCCAAATGTGTGTGGGTAGAATATATATCCCACGGGGTAAATCTGAAAAAAGTTGAAAACATTTTTTTTGGACTTAGTCATTTTTCCGG
Source organism: Phyllobates terribilis (assembly GCF_046119375.1). NCBI lineage: Eukaryota > Metazoa > Chordata > Amphibia > Anura > Dendrobatidae > Phyllobates > Phyllobates terribilis. Next base: position 6,448,510 of record NW_027362805.1, on the reverse strand, counting down.
CATTTATCAGACTTTCAGATAGGGCAAATGTCAGTGAGCGTTCCATTTTCAGTTCCAGAGCGATTCGCCCAATGAGTCCTTGATATTTAGTCGTTTTCAGCCAATTTTCTGGATTTTTGAAAATTTTACTTTTTTGTGAAAATATCCACTAAATGATGGAATAATATGTGTGAGGGTACCCCAGGAGAGTTCCAAATGTGTGTGGGTAGAATATATATCCCACGGGGGTAAAATTGAAAAAAGTTGAAAACATTTTTTTTTTGGACTTAGTCATTTTTCCGGCATTTATCAGACTTTCAGATAGGGCAAATGTCAGTAAGCGTTCCGATTTCAGTTCCAGAGCGATTCGCCCAATGAGTCCTTGATATTTAGACGTTTTCAGCCAATTTTCTGGATTTTTGAAAATTTCACTTTTTTGTGAAAATATCCACTAAATGATGGAATAATATGTTTGAGGGTACCCCAGGAGAGTTCCAAATGTGTGTGGGTAGAATATATATCCCACGCGGGTAAAATTGAAAAAAGTTGAAACTTTTTTTTTTTTTGGACCTAGTCATTTTTCTGGCGTTTATCAGACTTTCAGATAAGGCAAATGTCAGTGAGCGTTCCGATTTCAGCTCCAGAGCGATTCACCCAATGAGTCCTTGATATTTAGTCGCTTTCTGCCAATTTTCTGGATTTTTGAAAATTTCACTTTTTTGTGAAAATATCCACTAAATGATGGAATAATATGTGTGAGGGTACCCCAGGAGAGTACCAAATGTGTGTGGGTAGAATATATATCTCACGGGGGTAAAATTGAAAAAAGTTGAAAACATTTTTTTTTGGACTTAGTCATTTTTCCGGCATTTATCAGACTTTCAGATAGGGCAAATGTCAGTGAGCATTCCGATTTCAGTTCCAGAGCGATTCCCCCAATGAGTCCTTGATTTTTAGTCGTTTTCAGCCAATTTTCTAGATTTTTCAAAATTTCACTTTTTTGTGAAAATATCCACTAAATGATGGAATAATATGTGTGAGGGTAACCCAGGAGAGTTCCAAATGTGTGTGGGTAGAATATATATCCCATGGGGTAAAATTGAAAAAAGTTGAAAAATTTTTTTTTTTGGACTGCCATTTTTCCGGCATTTATCAGACTTTCAGATAGGGCAAATGTCAGTGAGCGTTCCATTTTCAGTTCCAGAGCGATTCGCCCAATGAGTCCTTGATATTTAGTAGTTTTCAGCCAATTTTCTGGATTTTTGAAAATTTTTCTTTTTTGTGAAAATATCCACTAAATGATGGAATAATATGTGTGAGGGTACCCCAGGAGAGTTCCAAATGTGTGTGGGTAGAATATATATCCCACGGGGGTAAAATTGAAAAAAGTTGAAAACATTTTTTTTTTTGGACTTAGTCATTTTTCCGGCATTTATCGGACTTTCAGATAGGGCAAATGTCAGTAAGCGTTCCGATTTCAGTTCCAGAGCGATTCGCCCAATGAGTCCTTGATATTTAGTCGTTTTCAGCCAATTTTCTGGATTTTTGAAAATTTCACTTTTTTGTGAAAATATCCACTAAATGAGGGAATAATATGTGTGAGGGTACCCCAGGAGAGTTCCAAATGTGTGTGGGTAGAATATATATCGCACGGGGGTAAAATTGAAAAAAGTTGAAAAAAAATTTTTTTGGACTGTAATTTTTCCGGCATTTATCAGACTTTCAGATAGGGCAAATGTCAGTGAGTCATTCAGTCATTTTCAGTTCCACAGCGATTCGCCCAATGAGTCCTTGATATTTAGTCGTTTTCTGCCAATTTTCTGGATTTTTGAAAATTTCACTTTTTTGTGAAAATATCCACTAAATGAGGGAATAATATGTGTGAGGGTACCCCAGGAGAGTTCCAAATGTGTGTGGGTAGAATATATATCCCACGGGGGTAAATCTGAAAAAAGTTGAAAACATTTTTTTTTGGACTTAGTCATTTTTCCGGCATTTATCAGACTTTCAGATAGGGGAAATGTCAGTGAGCGTTCCGATTTCAGTTCCAGAATGATTCGCCCAATGAGTCCTTGATATTTAGTCGTTTTCAGCCAATTTTCTGGATTTTTGAACATTTCACTTTTTTGTGAAAATTTCCACTAAATGATGAAATAATATGTGTGAGGGTAACCCAGGAGAGTTCCAAATGTGTGTGGGTAGAATATATATCCCACGGGGTAAATCTGAAAAAAGTTGAAAACATTTTTTTTGGACTTAGTCATTTTTCCGGCATTTATCAGACTTTCAGATAGGGCAAATGTCAGTGAGCGTTCCATTTTCAGTTCCAGAGCGATTCGCCCAATGAGTCCTTGATATTTAGTCGTTTTCAGCCAATTTTCTGGATTTTTGAAAATTTTACTTTTTTGTGAAAATATCCACTAAATGATGGAATAATATGTGTGAGGGTACCCCAGGAGAGTTCCAAATGTGTGTGGGTAGAATATATATCCCACGGGGGTAAAATTGAAAAAAGTTGAAAACATTTTTTTTTTGGACTTAGTCATTTTTCCGGCATTTATCAGACTTTCAGATAGCGCAAATGTCAGTAAGCGTTCCGATTTCAGTTCCAGAGCGATTCGCCCAATGAGTCCTTGATATTTAGACGTTTTCAGCCAATTTTCTGGATTTTTGAAAATTTCACTTTTTTGTGAAAATATCCACTAAATGATGGAATAATATGTTTGAGGGTACCCCAGGAGAGTTCCAAATGTGTGTGGGTAGAATATATATCCCACGCGGGTAAAATTGAAAAAAGTTGAAACTTTTTTTTTTTTTGGACCTAGTCATTTTTCTGGCGTTTATCAGACTTTCAGATAAGGCAAATGTCAGTGAGCGTTCCGATTTCAGCTCCAGAGCGATTCACCCAATGAGTCCTTGATATTTAGTCGCTTTCTGCCAATTTTCTGGATTTTTGAAAATTTCACTTTTTTGTGAAAATATCCACTAAATGATGGAATAATATGTGTGAGGGTACCCCAGGAGAGTACCAAATGTGTGTGGGTAGAATATATATCCCACGGGGGTAAAATTGAAAAAAGTTGAAAACATTTTTTTTTGGACTTAGTCATTTTTCCGGCATTTATCAGACTTTCAGATAGGGCAAATGTCAGTGAGCGTCCCATTTTCAGTTCCAGAGCGATTCGCCCAATGAGTCCTTGATATTTAGTCGTTTTCAGCCAATTTTCTGGATTTTTGAAAATTTCACTTTTTTGTGAAAATATCCACTAAATGATGGAATAATATGTGTGAAGGTACCCCAGGAGAGTTCCAAATGTGTGTGGTTTGAATATATATCCCACGGGGGTAAAATTGAAAAAAGTTGAAACATTTTTTTTTTTGGACGTAGTCATTTTTCCGGCGTTTATCAGACTTTCAGATAGGACAAATGTCAGTGAGCATTCCGATTTCAGTTCCAGAGCGATTCGCCCAATGAGTCGTTGATATTTAGTCGTTTTCAGCCAATTTTCTGGATTTTTGAAAATTTCACTTTTTTGTGAAAATATCCACTAAATGAGGGAATAATATGTGTGAGGGTACCCGAGGAGAGTTCCAAATGTGTGTGGGTAGAATATATATCCCACGGGGGTAAATCTGAAAAAAGTTGAAAACATTTTTTTTTGGACTTAGTCATTTTTCCGGCATTTATCAGACTTTCAGATAGGGCAAATGTCAGTGAGCGTTCCATTTTCAGTTCCAGAGCGATTCGCCCAATGAGTCCTTGATATTTAGTCGTTTTCAGCCAATTTTCTGGATTTTTGAAAATTTCACTTTTTTGTGAAAATATCCACTAAATGAGGGAATAATATGTGTGAGGGTACCCCAGGAGAGTTCCAAATGTGTGTGGGTAGAATATATATCCCACGGGGGTAAATCTGAAAAAAGTTGAAAACATTTTTTTTTGGACTTAGTCATTTTTCCGGCATTTATCAGACTTTCAGATAGGGCAAATGTCAGTGAGCGTTCCATTTTCAGTTCCAGAGCGATTCGCCCAATGAGTCCTTGATATTTAGTCGTTTTCAGCCAATTTTCTGGATTTTTGAAAATTTCATTTTTTTGTGAAAATATCCACTAAATGATGGAATAATATGAGTGAGGGTACCCCAGGAGAGTTCCAAATGTGTGTGGTTAGAATATATATCCCACGGGGGTAAAATTGAAAAAAGTTGAAACATTTTCTTTTTTGGACCTAGTCATTTTTCCGGCGTTTATCAGACTTTCAGATAGGGCAAATGTCAGTGAGCGTTCCATTTTCAGTTCCAGAGCGATTCGCCCAATGAGTCGTTGATATTTAGTCGTTTTCAGCCAATTTTCTGGATTTTTGAAAATTTCACTTTTTTGTGAAAATATGCACTAAATGAGGGAATAACATGTGTGAGGGTACACCAGGAGAGTTCCAAATGTGTGTGGGTAGAATATATATCCCAAGGGGGTAAAATTGAAAAAAGTTGAAAAATTTTTTTTTTGGACTGTCATTTTTCGGGCATTTATCAGATTTTCAGATAGGGGAAATGTCAGTGAGCATTCCGATTTCAGTTCCAGAGCGATTCACCCAATGAGTCCTTGATATTTAGTCGTTTTCAGCCAATTTTCTGGATTTTTGAAAATTTCACTTTTTTGTGAAAATATGCACTAAATGAGGGAATAATATGTGTGAGGGTACCCCAGGAGAGTTCCAAATGTGTTTGGGTAGAATATATATCCCACGGGGGTAAAATTGAAAAAAGTTTAAAAATTTTTTTTTTTGGACTTAGTCATTTTTCCAGCATTTATCAGACTTTCAGATAGGAGAAATGTCAGTGAGCATTCCGATTTCAGTTCCAGAGTGATTCGCCCAATGAGTCCTTGATATTTAGTCGTTTTCAGCCAATTTTCTGGATTTTTGAAAATTTCACTTTTTTGTGAAAATATCCACTAAATGATGGAATAATATGTGTGAGGGTACCCCAGGAGAGTTCCAAATGTGTGTGGGTAGAATATATATCCCACGGGGGTAAAATTGAAAAAAGTTGAAAAATTTTTTTTATGGACTTAGTCATTTTTCCGGCATTTATCAGACTTTCAGATAGTGGAAATGTCAGTGAGCATTCCGATTTCAGTTCCAGAGTGATTCGCCCAATGAGTCCTTGATATTTAGGTGTTTTCAGCCAATTTCCTGGATTTTTGAAAATTTCACTTTTTTGTGAAAATATATACTAAATGATGGAATAATATGTGTGAGAGTAACCCAGGAGAGTTCCAAATGTGTGTGGGTAGAATATATATCCCACTGGGGTAAAATTTAAAAAAGTTTAAAAAATTTTTTTTTGGACCTAGTCATTTTTCCGCCGTTTATCAGACGTTCAGATAGTGGAAATGTCAGTGAGCGTTCCGATTTCAGTTCCAGAGTGATTCGCCAAATGAGTCCTTGATATTTAGTCGTTTTCAGCCAATTTTCTGGATTTTTGAAAATTTCACTTTTTTGTGAAAATATCCACTAAATGATGGAACAATATGTGTGAGGGTACCCCAGGAGAGTTCCAAATGTGCGTGGGTAGAATATATATCCCACGGGGGTAAAATTGAAAAAAGTTGAAAAATTTTTTTTTTGGACTGTCATTTTTCCGGCATTTATCAGACTTTCAGATAGGGGAAATGTCAGTGAGCATTCCGATTTCAGTTCCAGAGCGATTCACCCAATGAGTCCTTGATATTTAGTCGTTTTCAGCCAATTTTCTGGATTTTTGAAAATTTCACTTTTTTGTGAAAATATGCACTAAATGAGGGAATTGTTAGAACCTTGCTGTTAGGTTTTTTTTCCTTTGCTGGTCACATGACCTTGTTGGCCTATTTAATCCTGCTCCGCCCTTCTGGCTTTGCTGGACTTTATTGTATATCTACTTTCTGGCTAGCCTGTGCTCTGTATCTAACTCTGTTAGTTTGCTTGGTCTACGGACCTCTATGTTCTATCTATTTTGTTTGTTCGTCTGTCTGCTACTATTTCTGTTAGGAGGTGTCCCATATTCCTCCCAGTCCTTAGTACCTGTAGGGATTTCCTCCCCACATCTATAGGTCTTCGTACAGACTAGATTAGGACTTTAGCAGGTCTGATCGCAGGATCAGGTTCCCTGTTACATCGTAGGGATTCAGCTGAGTCTTATAGTAGGGACAGATCTCCTCTCTTTCCTTAGCTTTGGTAGCAGAACATAACAGTAAGTCCAGCCTGCAAATTCTCTAAGGAAAGATTTTTTTTTTTTTTTTTTTTTTTTTTTGTTCCATCATGGTGTCGGTTCAGGATTTGGCTAAACACCTGCAGGGACTCTCTCTGGAAGTGGCCGAGCTCCGTCAGCACGTGAGTAACTGTCCTGGAGCATATTTCTTGGAGCCTAAGGTATGTTTGCCGGATTTATTTTTTGGTGAACATCGAGAATTTTTTTCATTTAAAAATGCTTGCTTATTGTATTTTCGTTTGAGACCCAAGTCCTCTGGGGATGAATCCCAGCGCGTAGGGTTCATAATGTCACTTTTGCGCAAAGAGCCTCAGGAGTGGGCCTTTTCTTTGCAACCTAGTGATACATGCTTCAGATCAGTGGATAGTTTTTTTTCTGCTTTAGGACTATTATATGATGATCCTGACCGTGTCGCATCAGCTGAGACTGAGTTGAGACGTTTAAAACAAGGATCAAGTAACGTAGAAAAATATTGTACACATTTTCGTCGTTGGTCTACTCAAACAGGGTGGAACGATTCTGCTCTGAAAAGTCTATTTCTTGCTGGGCTCAGTGAAAGGGTTAAAGACCTGCTAATTGCTTATCCTACACCTGAGGATTTGCAACAGGCTATGCAATTAGCTATACGGGTGGATAGGAGACTGCGTGCTAGGGTTAATGAGAGCAAATCCTCTGCTATGTCAGTTTCTGGTTATGATAATGTGTGTACTAACAGTGGTGAACCGATGGAGATTGGATCGGTGGCACCTCGCTCTCAAGAAAAAGATCGTCGTTTTTCAGAAGGCTTGTGTTTCTATTGCGGGAAATCTGGTCATTTGATTAAAGGCTGTGAGCTCCGTATAAAGAAAGAAAAAAAAATGGTCAGTCACGCCCGTATTGCCTGTTTAAATTCCAAGGGTATATTTTTAGCTGCTTCCACGATTGCTCAGGAAAAATTAATGGAATTTCGGGTGTTTGTTGATTGCGGGTCTACATTGAATGTAATTGATGGGGGATTCGTGGAAAAACTCAATTTAAAACCTGAACCTTTATCATCCCCCATTGCTGTGGTTTCTGTGGATGGCTCCCCTTTGAAGAATATTACTCTCAAGGTCAGTGAATTTCCTCTCACTATTAATGGTGTTCACCATGAGAAATTGGATTTGGTAGTGTTGAATAACTTGCCTTCTCCAGTAATATTGGGTTTGCCCTGGTTAAAATTTCACAATCCTGTACTGGATTGGTCTACCAGTGAAATTAAATCCTGGAGCCATAAATGTTATGACAAGTGTTGTAACGGGCGTATTGCAGCTTTGGATAGGGGAGAATTGCCTGTTCCTATTCAGGATTTTTGGAGAGTTTTTTCTGAGAAGGAATCGCAGGTTTTGCCTCCCCATAGAGACTATGATTGTTCTATTGAATTTGTCCCTGGAGCGACTCTTCCTAAAAGTCGTTTATTTAACCTTACTATTCCTGAGAGGAAGGCTTTGGAGGAATACATACAGACAAGTTTGGCCGCCGGTCACATTAGGCCCTCTAAGTCTCCTGTGGCGGTTGGATTTTTTTTTGTAAAAAAAAAGGACGGCGGTTTACGTCCTTGTCTGGATTTTCGTGAGATTAACAAAATTACTGTACGCAATCCTTACCCACTGCCATTGATTCCTGATCTGTTTAACCAGTTATTGGGGGCCAAGTGGTTCTCTAAAATTGACCTTAAGGGGGCATACAATCTGTTGCGCATGAAGGAGGGTGATGAATGGAAGACTGCTTTTAACACTCCTGTGGGTCATTTTGAGAATCTGGTTATGCCTTTTGGTCTTACTAATGCTCCTGCATTTTTTCAGAATCTGATTAATGACATCCTTAGACCTTTGATTGGTAAAAATGTGGTTGTGTATTTGGATGACATTTTGATTTATTCGCCAGATCTGGAGTCTCATTGGCGGAGCGTGCGTGAGGTATTACAGTTATTAATGGACAATTCGCTTTTTGCTAAGCTGGAGAAATGTGAGTTCGCTGTACAGAGAATTAGTTTTTTGGGCTACATTATCTCCAGCAAAGGTTTTGAGATGGATCCGGTTAAGGTTCAGGCTGTGCAGGAATGGCCTAGGCCTATTGGTTTGAAATCGATACAGAGGTTTTTGGGTTTCGCCAATTACTATAGAAAATTCATAAAAAATTTTTCTAGTATTGTCAAACCTCTGACTGATCTCACCAGGAAAGGTGCTGATGCGGTTCAGTGGTCTTCTGAGGCCATTGAAGCTTTTGTGTATCTCAAGGAGAGGTTCACCTCTGCTCCCATCCTTATGCAGCCTGATGTTACTAGGCCGTTTTTGGTTGAGGTTGATGCTTCCTCTGTGGGGGTTGGCGCAGTATTGTCTCAGGATAACGGGGATGGATTACATCCTTGTGCCTTTTTTTCCAAAAAATTTTCGGAGACTGAATTGAATTACGATATTGGTAATCGGGAATTATTGGCTATTAAACTCGCATTTGAACACTGGCGCCACTTCTTGGAAGGTGCGGAATTTCCCGTTCAGGTTCTTACGGATCATAAAAATCTGATATATCTTGATGCTGCCAAGCGCCTGAATGCCCGTCAGGCTAGGTGGGCACTGTTTTTCTCGCGGTTTAATTTCTCCGTTACTTACATCCCTGGTACTAAGAATGTTAAGGCGGATGCCTTGTCTCGCAGTTTTTCTCCCATAGTCGGTGCTGAGAAAGAGGAAAACATTTTACAAGAAGGTGTTGTGATAGCTGCTTTAGACTCCGTTTTGGAAGATGAGATTCTTAAAGCTCAGGAGAATGCCCCATCTAACACTCCTCATGGGAGGTTGTTTGTGCCTGGGACCTTTAGGAGAGATTTGTTTGTTGAGTGTCACGAATCTCGGTTGGCAGGTCATCCCGGAATCTCTGAGACCAAGAGACTGGTGGGTCGCAGTTTTTGGTGGCCTGGATGGCAGAAGGAAGTCATTAAGTGGGTGCGCCAATGTACTATATGTGCTAGATCCAAGTCCTCACATACTCCTGCTGCGGGGTTGCTTTGTCCTTTGGAGGTCCCCAGTGCTCCTTGGACACATTTGGCTATGGACTTTATAACTGACCTTCCCCCCTCTGAGGGTTTTACTGTCATCTGGGTGGTCGTGGACCGTTTTAGCAAGATGTGTCACTTGGTTCCCTTCGTCAAACTGCCCTGCGCTAAAACTCTCGCTAAGGCCTTTGTCAAGGAAATTGTCAGACTTCATGGCGTTCCTACTGACATTGTTTCTGATAGGGGTCCTCAGTTCGTGGCTCGTTTTTGGCGTGCCTTTTGTGACAGGTTGGGAATTCATTTGTCGTTTTCGTCCGGATACCATCCTGAATCTAATGGCCAAACAGAAAGGAAAAACCAGGATGTTGAGCAGTTCTTGCGTTGTTTTGTGGCAGACAATCAAGAGGGGTGGTCTGAGTTTCTGCCACTTGCCGAATTTGCTCTGAACAATCATACATCTTCTTCTGCTGGTTGTTCGCCTTTTTTTTGTTGTTCTGGGAGACATCCGTCGTTTGGGTCGTTCTCCAAGTTGGGATCTGCCGTGCCTGAGGAGGAGAATTTTTCCGGTGATTTGGAAAGAGTTTGGACGGATGTGCGTGGTAATCTTCAGGAGGCCAACAGAAAATCTAAAGACTACTTTGATAGGAAACGACAGGAGGTTTTGTTCGCTGTTGGTGACATGGTTTGGTTGTCCTCTAGGAATCTGCGGTTGAGGATTCCTTCTAAGAAATTGGGTCCCAAGTTTGTAGGGCCCTTTAAGGTGCTTCAGGTTGTCAACCAATCTGCTGTTAGGTTGGAGGTTCCTACCTCCTGGAGAATTAATCCGGTCTTTCATGTCTCTCTGTTAAAAAAAGCTGTTGTGTCGGATGGTGACGCCTCTGCCTCTGTTCCTCCGGTGGTGGAGGACGGGGAATATGAAATTTCTCGCATCCTTGACTCTAGACGGTATAGAGGTAGTTTGCAGTATCTTGTGGCCTGGAAAGGTTTCGGACCCGAGGATAACTCTTGGGTGAGGTCAGATGATGTTTCCGCGTCCAGACTTATCAGAGCGTTTCACAGGAGATTTCCTGATAAGCCTGGTCCTAGGGGATCCGGAGGATCCTCTTAGAAGGGGGGGTACTGTTAGAACCTTGCTCTTAGGTTTTTTCCTTTGCTGGTCACATGACCTTGTTGGCCTATTTAATCCTGCTCCGCCCTTCTGGCTTTGCTGGACTTCATTGTATATCTACTTTCTAGCTAGCCTGTGCTCTGTGTCTTGCTCTGTTAGTTTGCTTGGTCTACGGACCTCTATGTTCTATATATTTTCTTTGTTCGTCTGTCTGCTACTATTTCTGTTAGGAGGTGTCCCATATTCCTCCCAGTCCTTAGTACTTGTAGGGATTCCATCCCCACATCTATAGGTCTCCGTACAGACTAGCTTAGGACTTTAGCAGGTCTGATCGCAGGATCAGGTTCCCTGTTACATCGTAGGGATTAAGCTGAGTTCTATTGCAGGGACAGATCTCCTCTCTTTCCTTAGCTCTGGTAGCAGAACATAACACTTAGTCATTATTCCGGCGTTTATCAGACTTTCAGGTAGGGCAAATGTCAGTAAGCTTTCCGATTTCAGTTCCAGAGCGATTCGCCCAATGAGTCGGTGATATTTAGTCGAGTTCAGCCAATATTTTGGAATTTTGAAAATTTCACTTTTTTGTGAAAATATCCACTAAATGAGGGAATAATATGTGTGAGGATACCCCAGGAGAGTTCCAAATGTGTGTGGGTAGAATATATATCCCACTGGGGTAAAACTGAAAAAAGTTGAACACATTTTTTTTTTGGGCTTAGTCATTTTTCTGGCGTTTATGAGACTTTCAGAAAGGGGAAATGTCAGTGAGCATTCCGATTTCAGTTCCATAGCGATTCTCCCAATGAGTCCTTGATATTTAGTCGTTTTCAGCCAATATTTTGGATTTTTGAAAATTTCACTTTTTTGTGAAAATATCCACTAAATGAGGGAATAATATGTGTGAGGGTACCCCAGGAGAGTTCCAAATGTGTGTGGGTAGAATATATATCCCACGGGGGTAAAATTGAAAAAAGTTGAACAAATTTTTTTTTTGGACTTAGTCATTTTTCTGGCGTTTATGAGACTTTCAGATAGGGGAAATGGAAGTGAGCATTCCGATTTCAGTTCCATAGCGATTCGCCCAATGAGTTGGTTGATATTTAGTCGATATCAGTCAATATTTTGGAATTTTGAAAATTTCAGTTTTTTGTGAAAATATCCACTAAATGAGGGAATAATATGTGTGAGGGTACCCCAGGAGAGTTCCAAATGTGTGTGGGTAGAATACATGTTCCACGGTGGAAAAATTGAAAAAAATTGAAATAAAAATTTTTTGGACTTAGTCATTTTTTCAGCATTTTTCAGACTTTCAGAGAGGGGAAAATATCAATGAGCGTTCCCATTTCAGTTCCAGAGCGATTCGCCCGATGAGTCCTTGATATTTAGTCGTTTTCAGCCAATTTTCTGACGTTTTGAAAATTTCACTTTTTGGTGAAAATATCCATTGAATGTGGGGATAATATGTGTGAGGGTACCCCAGGAGAGTTCCAAATGTGTGTGGGTAGAATATATATATAACAGGGGAAAAATTGAAAAAACTTGAAATAAAATTTTTTTGGACTTAGTCATGTTTCTGGCATGTTTCAGACTTTCACAGAGGGGAAAATGTCAGTCAGCATTCCGATTTCAGTTCCAGAGCTATTCGCCAGATGAGTCCTTGATATTTAGTCGTTTTCAGCCAATTTTCTGACATTTTGAAAATTTCACTTTTTGGTGAAAATATCCATTGAATGTGGGAATAATATGTGTGAGGGTACCCCAGGAGAGTTCCAAATGTGTGTTTGTAGAACATATATATAACAGGGGAAAAATTGGAAAAAGTTTAAAAAAATTTTTTTGGACTTAGTCATTGTTCTGCCATTTTTCAGACTTTCAGAAGCGGGAAAATGTCAGTGAGCATTGCGATTTCAGTTCCAGAGCGATTCGCCCAATGAGTCCTTGATATTTAGTCGTTTTCAGCCAATTTTCAGACTTTTTGAATATTTCACTTTTTGGTGAAAATATCCATTGAATGTGGGAATAATATGTGTGAGGGTACCCCAGAAGAGTTTCAAATGTGTGTGGGTAGAATATATATATAACGGGGGAAAAATTGAAAAAACTTGAAAAAAAAATTTTTTGGACTTAGTCATTTTTCTGGCATTTTTCAGACTTTCACAGAGGGGAAAATGTCAGTCAGTATTCCGATTTCAGTTCCAGTGTGATTCGCCCGATGAGTCTTTGATATTTAGTCGTTTTCATCCAATTTTCTGACTTTTTGAATATTTCACTTTTTGGTGAAAATATCCATTGAATGTGGGAATAATATGTGTGAGGGTACCCCAGAAGAGTTTCAAATGTGTGTGGGTAGAATATATATATAACGGGGGAAAAATTGAAAAAACTTGAAATAAAATTTTTTTGGACTTAGTCATTTTTCTGGCATTTTTCAGACTTTCACAGAGGGGAAAATGTCAGTCAGCATTAGTGTTGAGCCACCCCCGTAGTGTTCGAGTTCGGTTCGGTTCGCCGAACTGTTCGTCGAACTGTTCGTTGAACACCTTCGAACACCGTTAAAACCAATGGCAGGCAAACAAAAACACATAGAAACACATAGAAAACACCTTCAAAGGTGTCCAATAGCTGACAAACTGCTCAGAAGACACAACTAACACATGGAAAAGTGACAAGTACATATAGTCATGCGAAAAGAATAGAGGTGGAGGAGTAAAAGGAGGGGGAGACACAGATATAGGCATGTCATGCCCTTCTAAAATCCAAAAAGTGAGAAGCCGACACGTTCAGTCCGCTCCTGCCCGTGCCACCTCCGCGTCGCCGGGTTTGTGCCAGAGCCGCGGTGAACCCTGACGGCCAGCCCCCCTCTCCCAATACTGGTGCCTGTCCGCTGGTGGGTCGAGCGAGCCCCCCTGTGGTGGAGGCAGCTCTAAGCTTTTTAATTTAAATTGTCTCTCTAATTTGAATGAATACACTTTAAATCCATTTACAAGGATCTATTGGAGGGCAAGTCTCATGCCAGCAGCCGCGTAATTCCAGCTCCAGTAGCGTCCACTAAAGCTGCTGCAGTTATAAAGCTTTTATAAGGATCGAGCTCGGCTGTCCACCGCAAGACATCCTACTGCCAGTCCCAGCCCCTATGCCTTGGGGTGCCTCCTGATGCTCTTCACTGAGTATCCCGTGGTCCCGAAGCATTTCCTTTGAAAAAATTAAGTGTCCAAACTACAGGTGGTGTAGCTTGGTTAACAGCCGGGATAATCCACTGACTAGCAGACACTGCTACTAGGCACAAAGTATTTCCTGGGCTAGATGCAGTTAAAAATTTGTAATTAGATACTCTCGTTGGATGCTGAGAAAGCATTCCATAGAGTCTCCTGGCACGCCATATATGATTCTATTAAAAAGCTTGGGGTAGGGGTCTAGGGGACCCTTTTATAGCCAAAATCACGGCCCTGTATCGCAATACGTCACCTAGGCTGAAGATAAATGGAACTGTAGCACCCTGAGGGCTCGGTTGCTACAGAGGTATTGCACCTCACCCAGAGGTGTGATATCTCACTCTCAGGTAAGGATGTAGTGTGGATCAGGACCCGACACCTGCATGCATTACACCACATTGCCATGGGGCAGGGCGACCAATATGCCCCTGAGATGGGCACGACAGTCCTTGTCCCTGGCTGGAGTGGGGGGAGGGAACACTGAGGAAGGGGAACCCTGTAGTGCAGGAGCAGGGAGGAAGCAGTTCCTGGGTGCATTGAGAAGGGAGTATAAAAGGTGGGCACCATCTTAGTTCAGTGCAGAGAAGTCTGAGCAGAAGTGGCAGGGAGCAGGGGCTCTGCATGAGCTCTGCTCCGGAGGCGGGCCTAGTAACAGAGGCCCAGGCCTGGAAGAGGGAGAAGGAAGGAAGAGGAGCAGAGAAGGCTCCAGGAACGAAGGGATCTCAGGGGTGCGGACAGGCGAGTTGCCACCGCACGCCCCAATCCACCTGCGTGGAGGGGTCAGGCCAAAGGGGGAGACCGTTCCCCGAAACTAGTGGAGGCAGGAAACGACCCTCAGCTAGAAACAGGAGGCTGTGCCATTTTATGTGGCGCAGTCCCTCGCTACACCCGCTAGGAAGGCACCACATAGGGTCAGGGAAACTGGCGCCAAGTTTACCAAGAGGAGGCCCGAGGCAGCCGGACAGAAGGGTTGGTAAGAAAGGCCAGACAAAGGACACACAAAGGGGGTCCTGTGAAGCACTCCAAAGTTATCTGGGAGTTGTCTGAGCCCCTCACCTGGTGAGCACAGTACGACGTGGGCAGCCATTACCTGCAGACGTGGTCTGGATAATAAGAACTGTGAGTAAAGGCCCTGGACTGCATCACTGACTCCGTGTCATTACTGCTGCTGCCCTGCACCATCACCCCCATCCTCCGCATAAACTGCCCTGAGGCTATACTCCTCCCGTGGGGAGTTATGCTACGCTCTGCTGCACCCACAACACCAGCCTCAGCGGTCTGCCCTGGAGCGGCGGTTCACTCTGACCGCAATCCACGGGTGGCGTAGTCGGACATTTAAACATCAAAACCACATAAATAGTTCCGCCACTGGTTTGACTGCCCTGAGCCATGGAACCGGGTTGCCGCCACGGAGACTACAACCACCAGCATCCACCAAAAAGGGTCCGGCTCCGGGTGTCCCAAGGCCCAGGGGGCGCGTCAGAACATTTTCATCACCTTTCACAATCACCAATGGGACAAGGCAGGGATGTTCTCTGTCCCCTCTCTTATACATCCTAGTGACGGAGCACCTGCTCTCATCAATTCGCCATAACCCCAATATTAGGTGGATTGAGGTGGGAGGCACCGAGTACAAGTGCTCTCTATTTGCTGATGATGTCCTAGTATATATCACTCAATCACATATATCCATCCATGCTGTTATGGCTGAAATAGATCACTTTGTTACATGGTCAAATTTTAAAATCAATGCAGCGAAGTCTGAGGCCCTCGATGTCTCCCTCCCCAAATCCATATAGGATTCCATCCAGTCCAACTTTCCCTTTGCCTGGCCCTCACAGGGTATCAAATACTTAGGAATTCCTATTCATAGAGACCTCTCCCATCTATGTTATCTTAATTTTGGGCCCTTTATTGAACAACTCCATACAGACCACGGTTGGCAAGTTAGAACTGTAAGATTCACTACGTGAACCACTGGTGTTTTGTGGAAAAGCACATGTACACTGTGTTCCAAATTGTTATGCAAAAAGTGTTTAGGAGTGATAAGGGAAGAATTTGTTTGTTTGTCAGTTAAACTCATTGATGGTGATGTGTGTCAGGGCTCTTTATATCACTGTAAGCAATTGCAGACACCTGTGCTAATTAGTTTGGCAGGTGTGTCCAATGAAAGGCAAGACTACTTAAGAAGGAAGTCTCACATTATTAAGCAGCCTACATTTTCTGCCAAAATGGGAAAGAAAAAGGATGTGTCGGCTGCTGAGAAGCAACAAATTGTGGAGTGTTTAGGTCAAGGCATGACTACAATCAACATTGTGCGATGATCAGGATGAAGTGTCTTGGCAATCAAGAAGTATGTAGCTGATTAACAGTACACACGTGTGCGTGCTGATAAGGGCAAATTGAGGACTCTTTCCTACAGGCAATTACGTCAGGTTGAAAGAGCAGCGGCAAAAAAGCCTTGTCATAGCAGCAGACAAGTTTTTGAAGCTGCTTGTGCCTCCAACGTCCCCCGAACAACAAGATGCAGGGTCCTTCAGAGGTTTGCAGCTGTGCATACGCCATCCTGTCGACCTCCTCTATCCACTTCACACAAGCAGAAACGGCTCCAGTGGGCCAAACATTACATGAAGACTGATTTCAAAACTGTTTTGTTCACGGATGAGTGCCGTGCAGCGCTCGATGGTCCAGATGGATGGAGTGGAGGATGGCTGGTTGATGGACACCCCACGCAAACACGGCTACAGCGCCAACAAGGAGGAGGTGGAGTAATGTTTTGGGCTGGAATCATGGGGAGAGAGATTGTCGGCCCCTTTAGGATCCCTGAAGGCGCTAAAGATGAACTCCATAATGTATGTGGATTTTCTCAAACAGCACTTCCTGCCATGGTTCAAGAAGAAGAACCGTGTATTTCACAGCAAGATCATTTTTCTGCATGATAATGCACCATCTCATGCTGCACATAAAACATCTGCATCTCTGGCTGATATAGGCATAAAAGGGGACAAACTTATGGTGTGACCCCCATGCTCCCCTGACCTCTACCCCATTCAGAACCTTTGGAGCATCATTAAAAGGAGTGTCTATGATGGTGGGAGGCAGTTCACATCTAAGCAACAGCTCTGGGAGGGTATTCTGTCCTCATGCAAAACAATTGAAGCAGAAACCATCCAAAACCTGACAAATTCAATGGACGAGAGAGTTCAGAAGCTCCTTTCGAACAAGGGGTCCTATGTGAAAATGTAACATCACCTAGAATAAAGTTTTGAGTTGAAAACTGTTTGATTTCAGCTTCTAACAACCTGCTAATGCTTATAATTTCAAAAATGACCATTTGATCGAAAAGTTTGGGGGATCTAAGAGTGTGGCAACCCAGTAGTCATGATTACTTTGAATTCTGACAATATGAGGGTCATGCTGCAGGTAGTGCAGCAAGAAGGCACTTATGTGTCTTGTGCATCTCGGAGCCCCAAAATTATTTTCCGGGCTAGATGCAGCTAAAAATTATTATTAATTTTAAATCTGGTGAAGCTTTAGTATAGATGGCCTAATAGGATCAGTGCTGCACACTGCTACAAAGCCCAAATTATTTTCCAGTCAAGATACAGATAAACATGATTAGTAATTTTAAATCTGGTGGAGCTTATTATAGATGGCCTAATAGAATCAGTGCTGCACACTGCTACAAAGCCCAAATTATTTCCCAGCCAAGATACAGATAAACATGATTAGTAATTTGAAAGCTTAAAACGGTTGGTAGGGTGATTTTAACCAACCATCAAGCTTTTACTCTCCCCAGGATGACACAGGGGTAGAAAAGTCGTTTCGGATCCATGATTTGTTCATCTTTATGAACGTGAGTCTGTCTACATTATCAGTGGAGAGCCGCTTGCGCTTATCTGTCAGCACACCACCAGCAGCGCTGAACACACGTTCAGACAGAACGCTGGCTGCGGGGCATGACAAGATCTCCAAGGCGTAAGTGGCTAGCTCCGGCCATTTATCCAGATTGGAAGCCCAAAAAGAGCAAGGGTCCAGTGACACAGTCGTGGCTTCAATGTTTACTTGGAGATACTCCTGTACCATCGTCTCTAGGCGTTGACTATGTGTCAGACTTCTTGTCTCCTGTGGCCTTGCAAAGGATGGGCTAAAAAAGTGGTGAAATGATTCCGCAAAATTGATGTTACCAGCAGATACTGTGGTTCTGTTACGGTTTGAGTGCTGAACACTTGACGGTCCCAGGGTTGGCAAGTTGGAACTGTGAGATTCACTACGTGCACCACTGGTATTTTGTGGAAAAGCACATGTAAGATTCTGCAACAGTCTCTGCTGATACTCCTGCATGCGTGCATCCCTTTCTATGGCAGGAATAATTTCTGCAAATTTACTTTTGTACCGGGGATCTAACAGTGTGGCAACCCAGTAGTCAGGATTATTTCTAATTCTCACAATTCGAGGGTCATGTTGCAGGTAGTGCAGCAAGAAGGCACTCATGTGTGTTGCGCATCCAGGAGCACCAAGTCCCTGTTGTGTTGGTGGCGAGGTAACAATCATGCTTCCTTCCTCTGTCCTCTCCCCCCAACCTCGCACAACAGAAATGTGATCAAGGTCTCCCTCATCTGATGAGTCTTCCATCAGTTCGTCCTCCACTTCTTCCTGGGCTCCTGCACCTTCCTCACTAGTTTGGCTGCTACCATGCGCCCTGGTAAAACCATCTCCCCCACCCTCACATGCCTGCCGTCTTGGTGCTGCCGACCGTCTGGACCTTGCAGATGTTAGCCCTTCCGCATACAACTCCTCCTCCTCTACTTCCTCCACCTCCTCTTGTGCCACCACCTGACTCCGAATTCTGTTTAACATGTGCTCCAGCATGTAAATCACCGGAATAGTCATGCTGATAATGGCATCGTCAGCACTAAACATCTTCGTCGCCATTTCAAAACTGTGCAGAAGGGTGCATAAGTCCCTGATCTGAGACCACTCCTCCAGCGTGATTTGCCCCACCTCTGGATCTCGTTGGCCCAGGCTATACGTCAGAACGTATTGCACCAGGGCTTGTCGGTGCTGCCACAGTCGCTGCAACATGTGCAGAGTTGAATTCCACCGGGTAGGCACATCACATTTTATCCGGTGAAGTGGCAGGCCCAACGACTTCTGTAGAGATGTAAGTCGCTGAGCTGCGGGATGCGAACGGCGGAAGTGAGCACACAGCGATCGTGCCCTCTGCAGAAGGCCATCTAGTCTGGGATAGTGGGCTAAAAATTGCTGGACAACCAGGTTCAACACGTCAGCCATACAAGGCACGTGTGTGACATTGCCCCGGCGAAGGGCCGCACCCAGGTTTGCAGCATTGTCGCACACGGCCTTCCCTGGTTTCAGGTCCAGTGGAGACAACCATTCATGAAATTGGTTCTCCAGAGCTGACCACAACTCCTCAGCTGTGTGACTCACATTTCCCAGACATTTCAATGTAAAAACCGCCTGATGACGTTGAGCCCTACTGCCAGCATAGTAAGGAGGTGTGCAGTATCCCTTCTGCGCAGGTAGAAAGCTTGTGGCATGACCAGACAGGCTTTGGGTGCAGGTGGAAGACCGAGAGGAGGTTGAGGAGGCAGAAGCAGTGGAGGAACATTGACATAAAGAGGATTGACGCACAACTCGTGGGGACGGCAAGACTTGGACAGCAGCCCCTTGTCCTGCTGTCACCATAGTTACCCAGTGCCCAGTCAGCGACCTGTAACGCCCCTGTCCATGCCTACTCGTCCAAGTGTCTGTGGTGAAATGCACCCTGTCACACACAGAGTTTCTCAAAGAAGCGTTGATGTTGTGTGCGACATGCTGGTGGAGCGCAGGCACACCTTTCTTTGAGAAGTAGTGCCGACTGGGCATCTGGTACTGGGGCACTGCGACGGACATAAGGTCTCGAAAATCCTCTGTGTCCACCAGGCGGAAAGGCAGCATTTCTGTAGCCAAGAACTTGCAGATGGTGAAATTCAACCTCTTAGCTTTCTCATGGCTAGGAGGAAATGGTCTTTTACTTGTCCACATCTGAGGGACCGAGGGCTGGCTATTGTGCTTAGACGGGGTTGATAAGGGTGTCCCCGGCAAACTGCCGGTCTGTGAGGAAGATGCAGGCGGACATGTTAGGTTGCCTTGATCCAAAGGTGGTGCTATCGATGTTGGACAGCGCTCAACACCAGCTGGTGTTACCACCTCCAAAGAAATTGATGACCTGCCAATCACGCTGGCTGTTGCGGGTAAAGAGGTGGCAGGTCTGCGCCCCAAAACAGGTGTGACTGCTGTCCCCCCAGTCACAGAGGATGAAGAGGCCGCGGATGCACAAGATATGGCAGACGGTGGTTGGCCCGGCCGGCTAGGCCGCATTGTAGCACACTGAGCTTCCCACTGCAACTTATGCTTCATGTCCATGTGCCGGTTCATGCATGAAGTACTCAAACTATGTATTTTTTGGCCTCTACTTAGCTTTTGCTGACAAATGTTACAGATAACACGAGTTGGGTCATCTTTATCGATCTGAAAAAATGCCCAGGCTATGCAAGGCTTAGCACCCATGCGACCTGAAGAGCCACCACGACTTGTGGTGAGAGGCAGAGTTGTGTTTGAGGATGCAGTTGTTGACGTGCTTCCAGTACTACGTCTCTGTCCAGGAAGGCGCAACCTGACCTCGTCATCACTAGCATCTTCCTCCACCTCCTCTGCTGACCTCATCTCTTGGCTGACTGTGGGTTGACAGTAAGTGGAATCTCCAACCTCATCATCATCACCCTGTGCGTTATCACACCCGTCGTCCTCAGAGCCAACCTGTTCCTGCCCTGACAAAAAACTAAAGTTGTCGCTCCAATCAGGTATTTGAGTCTTATCATCGTCTTCCTCATTGTCTCCACCAACAGGAGTTACAGTTTGGGAATGAGGGTCTACATTATGGTCAGAACCTTCTGTGTCTGGTCCTGGATCCGACTCATAAAGATTCTGGGCATCAGTGCAGATCATTTCCTCGTCTGGATTCACAGAAGCGCTGGAGTCGACCTCTGATTCCCAGGCTATAGTATGAGTAAACAGCTCTGCAGACTCAACCATCTGTTCTACCTCATACTCAGACGGGCAGCTGGAGATTTGGGAGCTGTGAGGAAGCAAGTGCGATTGGGGTGACACCTTTGAGGACTGGAGTATTTGTGATGTTGAAGTTGATGTGGAGGAGAGCCCACTTAAAGGAGCACTTGATATCCGTTGAAGCACCTGCTGTTTTTGTGCCTCATCTGGAATTTGTAGCGATTGGCGTGGCCGTAAGAAAGGGATCTTATCACATTGTCCGCTAAAAGAAGTAGACATTTTAGTTTGGCTGGAAGATGGTCTTTCTTCTGCAGATGTTACTGTTGCTTTAACACCTACCCCACGGACACAACCTTTTTTCCCCTTCCCAACACGCCTATTCCCCTTTCCACCAGCAGCAGGCCTTTTTCCACTCATTTTGGTGGTTAACTAATTCACAACTCTGGAGTTGTTTGCACAAAAAAACAATGGATGGGAACCGAGCAGAGCTGAGTGGCCAAACTGTGGTATTAGGCCAAAACTATTGGCTGGGTTAGATGCAGAATAAAATTATATTCAATTTGCAACATGATGGAGGTCAGTATAGATGGACTAATAGAGAAAGTCCCACACACTGCTAGAAGGCCAAATATTTTTTCAGAGCTAGATGCAGATAAAAATTATTTTTAATTTGCAACCTGATGGAGGTCAGTATAGATGGACTAATAGAGAAAGTCCCACACACTGCTAGAAGGCCAAATATTTTTTCAGAGCTAGATGCAGATAAAAATTATTTTTAATTTGCAACCTGATGGAGGTCAGTATAGATGGACTAATAGAGAAAGTCCCACACACTGCTAGAAGGCCAAATATTTTTTCAGAGGTAGATGCAGAAAAAAATATATTCAGTTTGCAACCTGATGGAGGTCTGTATAGATGGATTAATAGAACATGTCCCACACACAGCTAGAAGCCCAATATTTTTTCAGAGGTAGATGCAGAAAAAAATATATTCAGTTTGCAACCTGATGGAGGTCAGTATAGATGGACTAATACAACAAGTCCCACACACAGCTAGAAGCCCAATATTTTTTCAGAGGTAGATGCAGAAAAAAATATATTCAGTTTGCAACCTGATGGAGGTCAGTATAGATGGACTAATACAACAAGTCCCACACACAGCTAGAAGCCCAATATTTTTTCAGAGGTAGATGCAGAAAAAAATATATTCAGTTTGCAACCTGATGGAGGTCTGTATAGATGGATTAATAGAACAAGTCCCACACACAGCTAGAAGCCCAATATTTTTTCAGAGGTAGATGAAGAAAAAGATATATGCAGTTTGCAACCTGATGGAGGTCAGTATAGATGGACTAATACAACAAGTCCCACACACAGCTAGAAGCCCAAATATTTTTTCAGAGCTAGATGCAGAAAAAAGTTATATTCAATTTGCAACCTGATGGAGGTCAGTATAGATGGACTAATAGAATGATGCTATGCCCAAAAGATTTTACTTCACTAGGTGCAGTAAAAAAATTGGTATTCTATACACAGGTGGTATATCTTGCAACACAGATAGGCTACTCCACTGACTAACACACTCTGCAATAGGCCAAAAAGGATTAGCTTTGCTAGATTCAGCCAAATGCTGTGAAAAAAACTTGCACAGCACTGGCACAGACCTGCCTGGCAAAAACTGATAGGAACTGATGTAACCTAGTCCTGAAAAGGACTCCAATTACAATTAGTCTTTACTCCCACAATCTATCTATTTAAGAGCACAGACCTGCCTGATAAAAGTCGTAGGAAATGCTGTAACCTAGTCCTTAAAAGGACTGCAATCACAACTATTCCCTACTCCCAAGCTATCTGTAGATTTGTGTGAAAATTGGCTTGAAATTAACAAGGTATAGCGCACACAGCAACAGCGGTGCCGTCTAACATGCAGCTGCAGCAGTGAGAAAATGGTGGCGACGGGGAAAATGGCTTGGTCTTATAGGGCAAGGACATGTGACATACACTGCCAATGACACATGCCCTTGCTTGTGTGAAAAAAAGCACTTCGCTCCGTGTGTGCGCTGCTGATAGGCTGACAGATTGCACCTCCCCACTGTAAATGCGGGAAAGAGAAAAAAAAATGGAGATCTTCATTGTTCCTACAGAGATCCATCCCCTGCCCCTACCCCCACCCCGCTGTACACTCAAACTGCGTATTAACATTAATTTTCATCATTACTGAGAAAAAATCCAGTTATGATTTTGGTGCACGAACAGTTATCGAACATAACCTCGAACAGCCGAATTTTTCTCAAATTGTTCGTGTTCGCCGAACGGCTCGAACACCGCCCAAAACAGCTCGAATTTGAGATTGGCGAACAGTTTGAGTAGAACAACGCTCATCTCTAGTCAGCATTCCGATTTCAGTTCCAGAGCGATTCGCCAGATGAGTCCTTGATATTTAGTCATTTTCAGCCAATTTTCTGACATTTTGAAAATTTCACTTTTTGGTGAAAATATCCATTGAATGTGGGAATAATATGTGTGAGGGTACCCCAGGAGAGTTCCAAATGTGTGTGGGTAGAATATACAGTCATATGAAAAAGTTTGGGCACCCCTATTAATCTTAAGCTTAATGTTTAATAAAAATTGGTGTTTTTGCAACAGCTATTTCAGTTTGATATATGTAATAACTGTTGGACACAGTAATGTTTCTGCCTTGAAATGAGGTTTATTGTACTAACAGAAAATGTGCAATCTGCATTCAAACAAAATTTGACAGGTGCATAAGTATGGGCACCTCACCAGAAAAGTGACATTAATATTTAGTAGATCCTCCTTTTGCAAAAATAACAGCCTCTAGTCGCTTCTTGTAGCTTTTAATGAGTTCCTGGATCCTGGATGAAGGTATTTTTGACCATTCCTCTTTACAAAACAATTCCAGTTCAGTTAAGTTTGATGGTCGCCGAGCATGGACAGCCCTCTTCAAATGATCTCACAGATGTTCAATGATATTCAGGTCTGGGTACTGGGATGGCCATTCCAGAACATTGTAATTGTTCCTCTGCATGAATGCCTGAGTAGATTTGGAGCGGTGTTTTGGATCATTGTCTTGCTGAAAGATCCATCCCCTGCGCAACTTCAACTTTATCACTGATTCTTGAACATTATTATCAAGAATCTGCTGATACTGAGTGGAATCCTTGCGTCCCTCAACTTTAACAAGATTCCCAGTTCCGGCATTGGCCACACAGCCCCAAAGCATGATGGAACCTCCACCAAATTTTACTGTGGGTAGCAAGTGTTTTTCTTGGAATGCTGTGTTTTTTTGCCACCATGCATAAAGCCTTTTGTATGACCAAACAACTCAATCTTGGTTTCATCAGTCCACAGGACCTTCTTCCAAAAAGAAATTGGCTTCTCCAAATGTGCTTTTGCATACCTCAGCCGACTCTGTTTGTGGCGTGCTTGCAGAAACGGCTTCTTTCGCATCACTCTCCCATAAAGCTTCTCCTTGTGCAAAGTGCGTTGTATAGTTGACCGATGCGCAGTGACACCATCTGCAGCAAGTTGATGCTGCAGCTCTCTGGAGGTGGTCTGAGGATTGTCCTTGACTGATCTCACCATTCTTCTTCTCTGCCTTTATGATGTTTTTCTTGGCCTGCCACTTCTGGCCTTAACAAGAACTGTCCCTGTGTTCTTCCATTTCCTTACTATGTTCCTCACAGTGGAAACTGACAGGTTAAATCTCTGAGACAGCTTTTTGCATCCTTCCCCGGAACAACTATGTTGAATAATCTTTGTTTTAAGATCATTTGACAGTTGTTTTGAGGAGCCCATGATGCCACTCTTCAGAGGACATTCAAACATGAGAACAACTTGCAAGTGGCCACTTTAAGTAGCTTTTCTCATGATTGCATACAACTGGCTCTGAAGTTCAAATCTCAATGAGGTTACAAAACCAAAAAAAGTGCTTTAGTAAGTCAGTAAAAAGTAGGTAGGAGTATTTAAAACAAGAAAATGATAAAGGTGCCCATACTTATGCACCTGTCAAATTTTGTTTGAATGCAGATTGCACATTTTCTGTTAGTACAATAAACCTCATTTCAAGGCAGAAACATTACTGTGTCCAACAGTAATTACATATATCAAACTGAAATAGCTGTTGCAAAAACACCAATTTTTATTAAACATTAAGCTTAAGATTAATAGGGGTGCCCAAACTTTTTCATATGACTGTATATATAACAGGGGAAAAATTGAAAAAAGTTGAAAAAAAAAATTTTTGGAATTAGTAATTTTTCTGGCATTTTTCAGACTTTCACAAAGGGGAAGCGTTCCGATTTCAGTTCCAGAGCGATTCGCCCGATGAGTCCTTGATATTTAGTCGTTTTCAGCCAATTTTCTGACTTTTTGAAAATTTCACTTTTTTGGGAAAATATCCACTAAATGAGGGAAAAATATGTGTGAGGGTACCCCAGGAGAGTTCAAAATGTTTGTGGATAGAATATATATATAACGGGGGTAAAATTGAAAAAAGTTGAAAAAAATTTTTTTTAGACTTAGTCATTTTTCCAGCATTTTTCAGACTTTCAGAGCGGGGAAAATGTCAGTGAGCGTTCCAATTTCAGTTCCAGAGCGATTCGCCCGATGAGTCCTTGATATTTAGTCACTTTCAGACATTTTTCTAACTTTTTGAATATTTCACTTTTTGGTGAAAATATCCATTGAATATGGGAATAATATGTGTGAGGGTACCCCAGGAGCGTTCCAAATGTGTGGGGGTAGAATATATATATATATAACGGGGGAAAAATTGAAAAAACTTGAAAAAAATTTTTTGGGGACTTATTCATTTTTCTGGCATTTTTCAGACTTTCAGAGAGGGGAAAATGTCAGTGAGCATTCCGATTTCAGTTCCATTGCGATTCGCCAGATGAGTCCTTGATGTTTAGTCATTTTAAGCCAATTTTCTGACTTTTTGAAAATTTCACTTTTTGGTGAAAATATCCATTGAATGTGGGAATAATATGTGTGAGAGTACCCCAGGAGAGTTCCAAATGTGTGTGGGCAGAACATATATATAACAGGGGAAAAACTGAAAAAAGTTGAAAAAATTTTTTGGGGACTTATTCATTTTTCTGGCATTTTTCAGACTTTCAGAGAGGGGAAAATGTCAGTGAGCATTCCGATTTCAGTACCAGAGCGATTCGCCCGATGAGTCCTTGATATTTAGTCGTTTTCAGCCAATTTTCTGACTTTTTGAAAATTTCACTTTTTTGGGAAAATATCCACTAAATGAGGGAAAAATATGTGTGAGGGTACCCCAGGAGAGTTCGAAATGTTTGTGGATAGAATATATATATAACGGGGGTAAAATTGAAAAAAGTTGAGAAAAAATTTTTTTAGACTGTCATTTTTCCAGCATTTTTCAGACTTTCAGAGCGGGGAAAATGTCAGTGAGCGTTCCGATTTCAGTTCCAGAGTGATTCGCCCGATGAGTCCTTGATATTTAGTCGTTTTCAGCAAATTTTCTGACTTTTTGAAAATTTCACTTTTCCGTGAAAATATCCATTGAATGTGGGAATAATATGTGGGAGGGTACCCCAGGAGAGTTCCAAATGTGTTTGGGTAGAATATATATATAACGGGAAAAATTGAAAAAAGTTGAAAAAAAAATTTTTTGGACTTATTTATTTTTCTGGCATTTTTCAGACTTTCAGAGAGGGGAAAATGTCAGTGAGCGTTCCGATTTCAGTTCCAATGCGATTCGCCAGATGAGTCCTTGATATTTAGCCATTTTCTGCCAATTTTCGGACATTTTAAAAATTTCTCTTTTTGGTGAAAATATCCATTAAATGAGGGAATAATATGTGTGAGGGTACCCCAGGAGAGTTCCAAATGTGTGTGGGTAGAATATATAATCCCACGGGGGAAACATTGAAAAAAGTTGAAAAAAAATTTTTTTGGACTTATTCATTTTTCTGGCATTTTTCAGACTTTCACAGAGGGGAAAATGTCAGTGAGCTTTCCGATTTCAGTTCCAGAGCGATTCGCCCGATGAGTCCTTGATATTTAGTCGTTTTCAGCCAATTTTCAGACTTTTCGAATATTTCACTTTTTGGTGAAAATATCCATTGAATGTGGGATTAATATGTGTGAGGGTACCCCAGGAGAGTTCCAAATGTGTGTGGGTAGAATATATATATAACGGGAAAAATTGAAAAAACTTGAAATACATTTTTTTGGACTTATTCATTTTTCTGCCATTTTTCAGACTTTCACAGAGGGGAAAATGTCAGTCAGCATTCCGATTTCAGTTCCAGTGTGATTCACCCGATGAGTCCTTGATATTTAATCGTTTTCAGCCAATTTTCTTACTTTTTGAAAATTTCACTTTTTGGGGAAAATATCCACTAAATGAGGGAAAAGTATGTGTGAGGGTACCCCAGGAGAGAACGAAATGTGTTTGGATAGAATATATATAACGGGGGTAAAATTGAAAAAGTTGAAAAAATTTTTTTTTTAGACTTAGTCATTTTTCCGGCATTTTTCAGACTTTCAGAGAGGGGAAAATGTCAGTGAGCGTTCCGATTTCAGTTCCAGAGCGATTCGCCCGATGAGTCCTTGATATTTAGTCGTTTTCAGACAATTTTCTGACTTTTTGAATATTTCACTTTTTGGTGAAAATATCCATTGAATGTGGTAATAATATGTGTGAGGGTACCCCAGGAGCGTTCCAAATGTGTGTGGGTAGAATATATATATATATAACAGGGGAAAAATTGAAAAAACTTGAAAAAAATTTTTTTTGGACTTAGTCATGTTTTCGGCATTTTTCAGACTTTCAGAGAGGGGAAAATGTCAGAGAGCATAGCGATTTCAGTTCCAGAGTGATTCGCCCGATGAGTCCTTGATATTTAGTCGTTTTAAGCCAATTTTCTGACTTTTTGAAAATTTCACTTTCTGGTGAAAATATCCATTGAATGTGGGAATAATATGTGTGAGGGTACCCCAGGAGAGTTCCAAATGTGTGTGGGTAGAATATATATATAACGGGAAAAATTAAAAAAACTTGAAATAAAATTTTTTTGGACTTAGTCATTTTTCTGGCCTGTTTCAGACTTTCACAGAGGGGAAAATGTCAGTCAGCATTCCGATTTCAGTTCCAGAGCGATTCGCCAGATGAGTCCTTGATATTTAGTCGTTTTCAGCCAATTTTCTGACATTTTGAAAATTTCACTTTTTGGTGAAAATATCCATTGAATGTGGGAATAATATGTGTGAGGGTACCCCAGGAGAGTTTTAAATGTGTGTGGGTAGAACAACTGGCTACGTCGATGGTGCCGTCAACAAGGATTTGGATTTCTGGATCACGGAATGAATTACCTATACGATGGACTACTTGCTAGAGATGGGGTGCACCTTACAAAGACTGGAAAACATGTATTTGGAAGTCGCCTTGCTACACTCATCAGGAGAGCTTTAAACTAGAACAATGTGGGAAGGGAAGCAAAAGGCCAGAAAAAGCCATACAGCTGACAAATACTATTGAGATCTCTGCTACTGGAAGTGGAAAGGAAGAACAAAGACAAAACAATTTAAATAATAAAAATATGGGAGGAAGAGAAACCAATCACAAACTAAAATGTTTTTATACAAATGCACAAAGCATGAGCAACAAACAAGGAGAATTGGAACTACTAATGCAGGAAAAGAAATATGATGTCATTGGAATCACTGAAACTTGGTGGGACGATACACATGATTGGAATAAAAGGCTAAAAGGATACAACTTATTTGCAAGAAACAGACTTGATAAAAGAGGAGGAGGTGTCGCACTGTATGTTAGAAAAGCGTATATCTGCACAGAGATTGAAGCTTCAGAGACTGGGAGTTCTGTGGAAACTGTTTGGGTAAGAATACAAGGAGAGAACAACGGAAAGGACACCATTGTAGGCATTTACTACAGGCCACCTGGGCAAGCTGAAGATATGGATGAACTCTTTATGTATCAAATGACCAAGTTCTCAAAAAAATATGACGTAGTGGTTATGGGAGATTTCAACTATCCAGACATTTGTTGGGAATCTCTCTCAAGTAAAACTAACAGGTCAAGCAAATTCTTATCCTCTCTTGCTGACAACTTTATCTTCCAAAAGGTAGGGGAGAAAACAAGGGGATCTGCTACTTTGGATCTAATCCTTATAAACAGGGATGAAATGGTTGAGGAGGTAAAGGTGGCTGGGACCCTAGGAGGCAGCGATCATGCTATTATAGAATTTTGGATAACTAGAGGAGGAAGACATGTGAAGACTCAAACTTCAAGGTTAGATTTTAGAAATGCAGATTTTAAGAGACTCAGAAAGAGAATAGGAGGGATCCAATGGCTGGATGTCCTTAAGGACAAAAATGTCCAGGAAGGATGGGAAATTTTTAAAAATGAGATTCTCAAAGCACAATCGTTAACAATCCCGAAAAGTAGGAAGAATGGGAAGCATTTAAGGAAACCAGGATGGATGAACACAGAACTTAAACACATGCTAAAAAGAAAGAAAGAAATGTTTATTAAATGGAAAGAGGGAGGCATATCTAAAGAAGATTATAATGCAGTCTGCAGATCCTGTAGGGCACGTATCAGATTAGCTAAAGCTGACAATGAATTAAGGCTTGCAAGAGATGTCAAAAGCAACAAAAAAGGATTTTGGGGGTATGTCAAAAGTAAAAGAAAAGTCAAAGATGCTATAGGATTTTTACAGGATGAAAATGGAGAAATGGTAAGAGAGGATGTTGAGAAGGCCGAACTTTTTAATTCCTATTTTGCATCTGTTTTCTCTCAGAAAGAAAATGTATCATCAACTGATCTTCACTGTCGTTTTAAAGGAATAGAGGAATCCAAGTTATCTGTAAACAGAAAGATTGTGAGGGAATATTTAGCTAACATAAATGAGTTCAAGTCTCCAGGTCCAGATGAATTACACCCCAGAGTACTGAAGGAGATCGTAGAAGAAATTTTAGAACCACTCTCCATAATCTTTGAAAATTCTTGGAGAACAGGAGAAGTCCCAGAAGACTGGAGAAGAGCAAATGTTGTTCCTATCTTCAAAAAGGGGAAGAAGGTGGACCCAGGGAACTATAGGCCGGTGAGTCTGACTTCTATACCAGGAAAGATCTTTGAACAAATTATTAAACAACATGTAGGTAAGTACATGGATAAGAATGAAGTGATTAACCAGAGTCAGCATGGGTTTGTAACTAACAAGTCATGTCAGACTAACTTAATTTCCTTCTATGACAGAATCACTGACTGGGTGGATCAGGGAAATGCTGTAGATATAGTATATCTTGACTTCAGCAAAGCATTTGACAAAGTATCTCACACCATCTTTATTGAAAAAATGACCAAGTATGCAATGGACCAGGCAACTGTTAGGTGGATTCATAACTGGCTTAGTGATCGGACTCAAAGGGTGGTTGTAAATGGCTTCACATCCAGCTGGATGAATGTCTCAAGTGGGGTACCACAGGGCTCCGTCCTGGGACCTGTATTGTTCAACATCTTTATCAATGATTTAGATGAAGGAATTGAGGGTAAACTGATTAAATTTGCTGATGACACAAAGCTAGGAGGGATAGCTAATACTAGAGAAGAGAGAGAGAGGATTCAAAAAGACCTAAATAAACTGGAGCAGTGGGCAGCAACCAACAGAATGGTTTTTAACAGGGAAAAATGCAAAGTACTACATCTGGGCAATAAAAATGAAAAAAGCATATACAGAATGGGAGGAATAGAGCTAAGCAACAGTACATGTGAAAAAGACTTAGGTATACTAATAGATCATAGACTGAACATGAGTCAACAGTGTGATGCAGCAGCAAAAAAGGCAAATGCAATTCTGGGATGTATTAACAGAAGCATACAGTCTAGATCACGTGAAGTCATTATCGGACTTTACTCCTCTTTGGTCAGACCTCATCTGGAATACTGTGTACAGTTTTGGGCACCACATTTTAAAAAAGACATAGACAAACTGGAGCAAGTTCAGAGAAGAGCGACCAGAATGGTGACTGGTCTGCAAACCATGTCCTATGAGGAACGGTTGCAGGATTTGGGAATGTTTAGCTTGCAAAAAAGAAGACTGAGAGGAGACTTAATAGCTGTCTACAAATATGTCAAGGGCTGTCACATTGTAGAAGGATCATCTTTATTCTCATTTGCACAAGGAAAGACTAGAAGCAATGGGATGAAACTAAATGGAAGGAGACACAGATTAGATATTAGAAAAAACTTTTTGACAGTGAGGGTGATCAATGAGTGGAACAGGCTGCCACGAGAGGTGGTGAGTTCCCCTTCAATGGACGTCTTCAAACAGAGGCTGGACAGACATCTGTTTGAGATGATTTAGTGAATCCTGCTTTGAGCAGGGGGTTGGACCAGATGACCCAGGAGGTCCCTTCCAACTCTACATTCTATGATTCTATGATTCTATGAAATGCCCTTTGGTCTCTGTAACGCTCCTGCCGTCTTTCAAGAGTTGGTCAATGACATCTTCCGGGACCTTCTCTACTCCTGCGTAGTGGTGTACCTGGACGACATCTTGGTCTTCTCTCCGGATCTCCAGACTCACCGGAGGGATGTTCGTCAGGTCCTGCTCAGGCTCAGGCAAAATCACCTCTTCGCTAAATATGAGAAGTGCCTCTTTGAGCAGACCTCGCTTCCGTTTTTGGGCTACATTATTTCCCAGACCGGCCTACGAATGGATCCAGAGAAACTGTTTGCCATCGAGAAATGGCCTCGACCGGAGGGGTTGAAGGCTATTCAGCGGTTCCTGGGCTTCGCCAACTACTACCGCCTCTTCATCCCGCACTTCTCTTCCCGGACTGCCCCAATTTCCGCGCTCACCCGTAAGGGTACTAATCCCAAAGACTGGCCGCCCGAAGCAGAGGAGGCCTTTCTCTCCTTAAAACAGGCCTTCTCTTCCGCCCCAGTGCTGCATCGCCCGGACAGCAACAAGCAGTTCTTCCTGGAAGTTGACACCTCCTCCTCTGGAGCCGGAGCGGTACTTACTCAAAAATCATCTTCCGGGAGGATGGTAACTTGCGGCTTCTTCTCCAAACTCTTCTCCTCTTCTGAGCGCAATTATTCCATAGGAGACCGAGAGTTATTGGCCATCAAGCTGGCATTGGAGGAGTGGCGTTACCTACTCGAGGGGGCTCTTCATCCGGTAATAATTTACACTGACCACAAGAACTTGGCTTACCTCCAGCATGCCCAGAGACTTAACCCGCGCCAAGCCCGGTGGTCCTTGTTTTTTGCTCGCTTTGATTTTGTTCTACATTTTCGCCCGGCTGACAAGAACATCAAAGCGGACGCCTTGTCCCGATCCTTTCTGGTGTCTTATCTCGAGGAAGAACCTAAACATATCATCGATCCCGCCAGAGTAATGCAGGTGGCTCCCGTGAGTCTAAATCGTCTCCCTCCCGGTAAGACGTTCGTATCGGTACCTGATCGGGAGAAGATCCTACACTGGGGTCATTCGTCTAAACTAGCTGGCCAGTCCGGTCAGAAAAAGACCCTCAAGCTTATTACCCGGCACTACTGGTGGCCTACCCTGCACAAGGACGTAATAGACTTTGTTTCTGCCTGTGTCTCCTGTGCCTGCAACAAAGTTCCGAGACACCTGCCAGCCGGTCGCCTCCTTCCGCTTCCTGTACCCGCTGCCCCCTGGCAGCATATAGCTATGGACTTCATAACTGATCTCCCCGTCTCTGTGGGTTGTACGGTCATTTGGGTGGTCGCTGACTGCTTTTCCAAGATGGCTCACTTTATTCCCCTGCCAGGCCTCCCGTCTGCACCCGAGCTGGCTAAAGACTTTATCCGCCACATCTTCCGTCTTCATGGCCTGCCCCTCCACATCGTGTCGGATTGTTGGGTACAGTTCACCTCACGTTTCTGGAGAGCCACTTGTAAATTGCTAGACGTCACCCTGGACTTCTCCTCCGCTTACCACCCACAGTCCAATGGTCAAGTGGAGCGGATCAATCAGATCCTGACCAGTTACCTCCGGCACTTCCTTAATGCCCACCATTCTGACTGGGTGGATCTCCTGCCATGCGTCGAATTTTCTTACAACAATCACGAGAGCGAATCTTCCTCCAAATCCCCGTTTTTTGTAGTCTTCGGTCAGCATCCTCGGATCCCATTTCCCGTCTCCACCTCGGTGGACAATCCGGCTGCGGAATCGCTTGTTAACAAATTTTCCTCCATGTGGGAGAGTACCCGGTCCGCACTCCTTCTGTCGTCCGAGCGTATGAAAAGACATGCTGACAAAAAACGTCTGGATCCTCCTCAATTCCGTCCAGGGGATAAGGTCTGGCTGTCGTCCAAGTATGTCCGGCTCAAGATTCCTTCCTATAAGTTAGGGCCTTGGTTCATCGGTCCTCTGGAGGTCATCAGTCAGATCAACCCGGTGGCTTATAAATTAAAACTCCCGGCCAACTTGCGGATCCCTAACTCCTTCCATGTATCTCTCCTCAAACCTGTGGTACTTAACTCTTTTTCTAAGTCTACAGGTACGCCTCCTGCTCCGGTTTCTGCTGAAAACGAGTTTGAGGTAGAGAACATTCTGGCCACCAAAAGGGTAAGAGGGAAGACCTTTTTTCTAAGAAAATTGGAAGGGGTTTGGTCCTGAAGAGAGAACGTGGGAGCCCCGGGAGAACATCCATGCCCCTCTCATCCTTGCTAAATTTCTGTCTGGCCTAAAAAAGGGGGGGCCTAAAGGGGGGGTACTGTAGCACCGGCGTCCCTGCCCTCTGCTAGGCAGGGACGCTGTTCCTCTCACCTCTCTGCTCCGAGCCCGGCGTCCTCCTCCCGCTCTGCTGGCAGCGTGCGCTCCTTCCCGGCCACGGTGCTTAGGGCGCGCGCGCTCCCCCCCCTCTTAAAGGGGCTGCGCGCGCCGTCCTAAGGAGTCCCCGGCCAATGACCCGAGGACTTCAATATATATCAAGCACCTCCTCCAAAATGGATGTGCCCGAGCAATGTTGTTGCACTGTTCACTACTCTGCTTCAGCCCTCAGGTCCCGTTGCCAGTTACATGCCAGTTACCTGCCAGTTTCCTGCCAGTTTGCTGTCTGATTCCAGCCTGTTATCCGCTTTTCTGCTTGCTAGCCTGAGGTCCGACGGTCTGCCTTCCAACACCAGTCAGTCTGTCTATGGACCAGCTTGCCCGCTCACCTGGGAGCGTCCACCTGCTACCTGCTTGCTAGCCTACCTGGAGGCTCTGCCGTCACGTGCTGTGACCACCTGCCAGTCCAGTGACTCTTGCTTGCTCACCTGGGAGCGCTCATCTGTTACCTGCCTGTTAGCCTACCTGGAGGCTCTGCCGTCACGTGCTGTGACCATCTGCCAGTCCAGAGACTCTCGCCTGCTCACCTGGGAGCACTCATCTGCTATCTGCCTGCTAGCCTACCTGGAGGCTCAGCCGTCACAGGTCGTACCTGCCCGTTTACCCAGTCACTTGCTGTGACCTCCTGCCCGTTAACCCAGAGACTGTCCCGGTCACCTGCTGTGACTATCTGCCTGCCTCCCCCGGTCGCCACCCGCTTCCTTACAAGGACCGCCCCCTTGTATAAGTTGCTCAGAGGTTCCGCCTCCCAGACCCCATTTCAGTTCCAGAGCGATTCGCCCAATGAGTCCTTGATATTTAGTCGTTTTCAGCCAATTTTCTGGATTTTTGAAAATTTTACTTTTTTGTGAAAATATCCACTAAATGATGGAATAATATGTGTGAGGGTACCACAGGAGAGTTCCAAATGTGTGTGGGTAGAATATATATCCCACGGGGGTAAAATTGAAAAAAGTTGAAAAAAATTTTTTTTTGGGCTTAGTCATTTTCCCGGCGTTTATCAGACTTTCAGATAGGGCAAATGGCAGTGAGCCTTCCGATATCAGTTACAGAGCAATTCGCCTGATGAGTACTTGATATTTAGTCGTTTTTAGCCAATTATCTAACTTTTTGAAAATTTAACTTTTTGGGGAAAATAAATAGAATAAGTAGAATACCCCCGCTCGGGTAAAATTGAAAAAAGTTTAAACAAAATTTTTTTGGACTTTTTTTCCAGAGTTTGTCAGATTTACAGAGAGGGGAAAATGTCAGTGAGCGTTCCGATTTCAGTTCCAGAGTGATTCGCCCAATGAGTCCTTGATATTTAGTCGTTTTCAGCCAATTTTCTGACTTTTTGAAAATTTCACTCTTTGGTGAAAATATCCATTAAATGAGGTTATAATATGTGTGAGGGTACCCCAGGAGAGTTCAACATGTGTGTGGGTAGAATACCCCCACGGGGGTAAAATTGAAAAAAGGTGGAAAAAAAAATTTTTTGGGGACTTAGTCATTTTGATGCCATTTTTCAGACTTTCAGAGAGAGGAAAATGTCAGTGAGTGTTCCGATTTCAGTTCCAGAGCGATTCACCCGATGAGTCCTTGTTATTTAGTCGTTTTCAGCCAATTTTCTAACTTTTTGAAAATTTCACTTTTTGGTGAAAATATCTATTAAATGAGGGAATAATATGTGTGAGGATACCCCATTAGAGTTGAAAATGTGTGTGGGTAGAATCTATATCCCACGGGGGTAAAATTGAAAAAAGTTGAAAAATTTTTTTTAGACTTAGTCATTTTTCCGGCATTTTTCAGCCTTTCAGACCTGGGAAAATGTCAGTGAGCATTCTGATTTCAGTTCCAGAGCAATTCGCCTGATGAGTTC
This sequence comes from Phyllobates terribilis, assembly GCF_046119375.1. NCBI lineage: Eukaryota > Metazoa > Chordata > Amphibia > Anura > Dendrobatidae > Phyllobates > Phyllobates terribilis. The sequence goes on along the minus strand of NW_027362805.1, from coordinate 6,413,140 downwards.
TTGATATTTAGTCGTTTTTAGCCAATTTTCTGACTTTTTGAAAATTTCAATTTTTTGGTGAAAATATCTATTAAATGTGGGATTAATATGTGTGAGGGTACCCCAGGAGAGTTCCAAATGTGTGTGGGTAGAATATATATATTACAGGGGTAAAATTGAAAAAAGTTGAAAAAAAATTTTTTTGGGCTTAGTCATTTTTACGGCATTTTTCAGATTTTCACAGAGGTGAAAATGTCAGTCAGCATTCCGATTTCAGTTCCAGAGCGATTCGCCAGATGAGTCCTTGATATTTAGTTGTTTTCAGCCAATTTTCTGACTTTGAAAATTTCACTTTTTGGTAATAATATCCATTGAATGTGGGAATAATATGTGTGAGGGTACCCCAGGAGAGTTCCAAATGTGTGTGGGTAGAATATATTTATAACGGGGGGAAAATTGAAAAAACTTGATAAATTTTTTTTTTCGACTTAGCCATTTTTCCGGCATTTTTCTGACTTTCAGAGAGGGGAAAATGTCAGTGAGCGTTCCGATTTCAGTTTCAGAGCAATTCGTCTGATGAGTTCTTGATATTTAGTCGTGCTTAGCTAATTTTCTGACTTTTTGAAAATTTCACTTTTTTGGGAAAATATCCACTAAATGAGGGAAAAATATGTGTGAGGGTACACCAGGAGAGTCCATAATGTGTTTGGGTAGAATACCCCCACGGGGGTAAAATTGAAAAAAGTTGAAAAAATTTTTTTAGAGACTTAGTCATTTTTCCGGCATTTTTCAGACTTTCAGAGAGGGGAAAATGTCAGTGAGCGTTCCGATTTCAGTTTCAGAGCAATTCGTCTGATGAGTTCTTGATATTTAATCGTTTTGAGCTAATTTTCTGACTTTTTGAAAATGTAACTTTTTGGGAAAAATATCCACTAAATGAGGGAAAAATATGTGTGAGGGTACCCCAGGAGAGTTCAAAATGTGTGTGAATACAATATATACATAACGGGGGTAAAATTGAAAGTAGTTGAGAAAAATTTTTTTGGGACGTAGTCATTTTTCCGGCATTTTTCAGACTTTCAGAGAGGGGAAAATGTCAGTGAGTGTTCCGATTTCAGTTCCAGAGCGATTCGCCCGATGAGTCCTTGATATTTATTCGTTTTCAGCCAATTTTCGGACTTTTTGAAAATTTCACTTTTTGGTGAAAATATCCAATAATTGAGGCAATGATATGTGTGAGGGTACCCCAGGAGAGTTCCAAATGTGTGTGGGTAGAATATATATCCCACGGGGGTAAAATTGAAAAAAGTTGAGCAAAAATTTTTTTGGACTTAGTCATTTTTCCGGCATTTTTCAGACTTTCAGAGAGGGGAAAATGTCAGTCAGCATCCGATTTCATTTCCAGAGCGATTCGACAGATGAGTCCTTGATATTTAGTCGTTTTCATCCGATTTTCTGACTTTTTGAAAATTTCACTTTTTTGGGAAAATATCCACTAAATGAGGGAAAAATATGTGTGATGGTATCCCAGGAGAGTTCAAAATGTATGTGGGTAGAATATATATATAACGTGGGTAAAATTGAAAAAAATTTGAAAAAAAATTTTTTGGACTTAGTCATTTTTCCGGCATTTTTCCGACTTTCACAGAGGGGGAAATGTCAGTCAGCATGCCGATTTCAGTTCCAGAGCGACTCGCCCGATGAGTCCTTGATATTTAGTCGTTTTCAGCCAATTTTCTGACTTTTTGAAAATTTCAATTTTTGGTGAAAATATCCATTAAATGTGGGATTAATATGTGTGAGGGTACCCCAGGAGAGTTTCAAATGTGTTTGGGTAGAATATATATATAACGGGGGAAAAATTGAAAAAACGTGAAAAATTTTTTGGGGACTTAGTCATTATTCTGACATTTTTCCGACTTTCAGAGAGCGGAAAATGTCAGTCAGCATTCCGATTTCAGTTCCAGAGCGATTCGCCCGATGAGTCCTTGATATTTAGTCATTTTCAGCCAATTTTTGGACTTTTTGAAAATTTCACTTTTTGTTGAAAATATCCAATAAATGAGGGAATGATTTGTGTGAGGGTACCAGAGGAGAGTTCCAAATGTGTGTGGGTAGAATATATATATAACGGGGGTAAAATTGAAAAAAGTTGTAAAAAATTTTTTAGGACTTATTCATTTTTCCTCCATTTTTCAGACTTTCAGAGAGGGGAAAATGTCAGTGCGAGTTCCAATTTCAGTTCCAGAGCATTTCGCCCGATGAGTCCTTGATATTTAGTCATTTTCAGCCAATTTTCATACTTCTTGAAAATTTCACTTTTTGGTGAAAATATCCATTAAATGAGGGAATAATATGTGTGAGCGTAATATGTGTGAGCGTGCACCTGGAGAGTTCATAATGTGCTTGGGTAGAATACCACCATGGGGGTAAAATTGAAAAAAGTTGAAAAAAGTTTTTTGGGGACTTAGTCATTTTTTCAGCGTTTTTCAGACTTTCAGAGAGGGGAAAATGTCAGTGAGCATTCCGATTTCAGTTCCAGAGCGATTCGCCCGATGAGTCCTTGATATTTAGTCATTTTCAGCCAATTTTCATACTTCTTGAAAATTTCACTTTCTGGTGAAAATATCCATTAAATGATGGAATAATATGTGTGAGCGTGCACCTGGAGATTTCATAATGTGCTTGGGTAGAATACCCCCATGGGGGTCAAATTGAAAAAAGTTGAAAAAAATCTTTTGGGGACTTAGTCATTTTTCCGGCGTTTGTCAGACTTTCAAAGAGGGGAAATTGTCAGTGAGCGTTCCGATTTCAGTTCCAGAGCAATTTGCCCGATGAGTCCTTGATATTTAGTCGTTTTCAGGGAATTTTTGGACTTTTTGAAAATTTCACTTTTTGGTGAAAATATGCATTAAATGAGGGAATGATATGTGTGAGGGTACCTCAGGAGAGTTCCAAATGTGCATGGGTAGAATATATATATAACGGGGGAAAAATTGAAAGTAGTTGAAAAAAATTTTTTTTGAACTTAGTCATTTTCCCTGCATTTTTCAGACTTTCAGAGAGGGGAAAATGTCAGTGAGCGCTACGATTTCAGTTCCAGAGCGATTCGACCGATGAGTCCTTGATATTTAGTCGTTTTCAGCCAATTTTCTGACTTTTTGAAATTTCACTTTTTGGTGAAAATATCCATCAAATGAGGGAATAATATGTGTGAGGGTACCCCAGGAGAGTTCCAAATGTGTGTGGGTAGAATATATATATAACGGGGGTAAAATTGAAAAAAGTTGAAAAAAAAATTAGTTGGACTTAGTAATTTTTCTGGCATTTTTCAGACTGTCAGATAAGGGAAAATGTCAGTGAGCATTCCGATTTCAGTTCCAGAGCGATTCGCCCGATGAGTCCTTGATATTTAGTGGTTTTCGTCCAATTTTCTGACTTTTTGTAAATTTCAATTATTGGTGAAAATATCCATTAAATGAGAGAATAATATGTGTGAGGGTACCTCAGGAGAGTTCGAAATGTGTGTGGGTCCAATATATATATAACGGTGGGTTGAAAAAAGCTTTTAAAAAATTTTTTTGGACTGTCATTTTTTTGGCGCTTTTCAGACTTTCAGAGAGGGGAAAATGTCAGTTTCAGAGCGATTCGCCTGAGGAGTTCTTGATATTTAGTCGTTTTCAGCCAATTTTCTGACTTTTTGAAAATTTCACTTTTTTGGGAAAATATCCACTAAATGAGGGAAAAATATGTGTGAGGGTACCCCAGGAGAGTTACAAATGTGTGTGGGTAGAATATAAATGTAACGGGGGAAAAATTGAAAAAAGTTGAAAAAAATTTTTTTTGACTTAGTCATTTTTCTGGCATTTTTCAGACTTTCAGAGAGGGGAAAATGTCAGTGAGCGTTCCGATTTCAGTTCCACAGCAATTTGACTGAGGAGTTCTTGATATTTAGTCGTTTTTAGCCAATTTTCTGACTTTTTGAAAATTTCACTTTTTTGGGAAAATATCCATTAAATGAGGGAATAATATGTGTGAGGGTACCCCAGGAGAGTTCCAAATGTGTGTGGGTAGAATATAAATGTAACGGGGAAAAAATTGAAAAAAGGTTTTTACTTTTTTTGGACTTAGTCATTTTTTCAGCATTTTTCAGACTTTCAGAGAGGTGAAAATGTCAGTGAGCGTTCCGATTTCAGTTTCAGAGCAATTCGCCTGATGAGTTTTTGATATTTAGTCGTATTTAGCCAATTTTCTGACTTTTTGAAAATTTCACTTTTTTGAGAAAATATCCACTAAATGAGGGAAAATATGTGTGAGGGTACCCCAGGAGAGTAAGAAATGTGTGTGGGTAGAATACCCCCATGAGGGAAAAATTGAAAAAAGTTGAAAAAAATTTTTTTTAGAGTTAGTCATTTTTCCGGCATTTTTCAGACTTTCAGAGAGGTGAAAATGTCAGTGAGCGTTCCGATTTCAGTTTCAGAGCAATTCGCCTGATGAGTTTTTGATGTTTAGTCGTTTTTAGCCAATTTTCTGATTTTTTGAAAATTTCCCTTTTTTGGGAAAATATCCATTAAATGTGGGATTAATATGTGTGAGGGTACCACAGGAGAGTTCCAAATGTGTGTGGGTAGAATATATATATAACGGGGGAAAAATTTAAAAAACTTGTAAAAAAATTTTTTTGGACTTATTCATTTTTCATCCTTCAGAGAGGGGAAAATGTCAGTGAGCGTTCCGATTTCAGTTTCAGAGCAATTCGCCCGATGAGTCCTTGATATTTAGTCATTTTCAGCCAATTTTCGGACTTTTTGAAAATTTCACTTTTTGGTGAAAATATCCAAAAAATGAGGGAATGATATAAGTGACGGTACCCCAGGAGAGCTCCAAATGTGTGTGGGTAGAATATATATATAACGGGGGTAAAATTGAAAAAAGTTGAAAAAATTTTTTGTGGGACTTAGTCATTTTTCCGGCATTTTTCAGACTTTCAGAGAGGGGAAAATGTCAGTGAGCATTCCGATTTCAGTTCCAGAGCGATTTGCCCAATGAGTCCTTGATATTTAGTCATTTTCAGCCAATTTTCTGACTTTTTGAAAATTTCAATTTTTTGTGAAAATATCCACTAAATGAGAGAAAAATATGCGTGAGGGTACCCCAGGAGAGTTCCAAATGTGTGTGGGTAGAATATATATATAACGGGGGTAACATTGAAAAAAGTTGAAAAACATTTTTTTGGACTTAGTCATTTTTCAGGTATTTTTCAGACTTTCAGAGAGGGCAAAATGTCAGTGAGAATTCTGATTTCATTTCCAGAACAATTCGCCCGATGAGTCCTTGATATTTAGTCGTTTTCAGCCAATTTTCTGACTTTTTGAAAATTTCACTTTTCTGGAAAAATATCCACTAAATGAGGGAAAAATATGTGTGAGGGTACCCCCGGAGAGTAACAAATGTGTGTGGGTAGAATATAAATGTAACATGGGAAAAATTGAAAAAAGTTGAAAAATAATTTTTTTAGACTTAGTCATTTTTCCCGCATTCTTCACACTTTCAGAAAGGGGAAAATGTCAGTGAACATTCCAATTTCAGTTCCAGAGCGATTCGCCCAATGAGTCCTTGATATTAATTCTTTTTCAGCCAATTTTCTGACTTTTTGAAAATTTCACTTTTTGGTGAAAATATCCATTAAACGAGGGAATAATATGTGTGAGGGTACCCCAGGAGAGTTCCAAATGTGTGTGGGTATATTATATATATAACGGGGGTAAAATTGAAAAAAGTTAAAAAAAAATTTTTTGGACTTAGTCATTTTTCCGGCATTTTTCAGACTTTCAAAGAGGTGAAAATGTCAGTGAGCTTTCCGATTTCAGTTCCAGATCGATTCGCCCGATGAGTCCTTGATATGTAGTCGTTTTTAGCCAATTTTCTGATTTTTTGAAAATTTCACTTTTTTGGAAAAATATCCAGAAAATGAGGGAATAATATGTGTGAGGGTACCCCAGGAGAGATACAAATGTGTGTGGTTAGAATATATATATAACGGGGGTAAAATTGAAAAAAGATGAGAAAATTTTTTTTTAGATTGTCATTTTTCCCGCGTTTTTCAGACTTTCAGAGAGGGGAAAATGTCAGTGAACGTTCCGATTTCATTTCCAGAGTGATTCGCCCGATGAGTCCTTGATATTTATTCGTTTTTAGCCAATTTTCTGACTTTTTGAAAATTTCACTTTTTTGGGAAAATATCCACTAAATGAGGGAAAATATGTGTGAGGGTACCCCAGGAGAGTTCGAAATGTGTGTGGGTAGAAAATATATATAACGGGGGTAAAATTGAAAAAAGTTGAAAAAATTTTTTTTTAGACTTAGTAATTTTTCCCGCATTTTTCAGAATTTCAGAGAGGGGAAAATGTCAGTGAGCGTTCTGATTTCAGTTCCAGAGCGATTCGCCCAATGAGTCATTGATATTTATTCGTTTTCAGCCAATTTTCTGACTTTTTGAAAATTTCACTTTTTGGTGAAAATATCCAATAAATGAGGGAATAATATGTGTAAGGGTACCCCAGAAGAGTTCCAAATGTATGTGGGTAAAATATATATATAACGGGGGTAAAATTGAAAGTAGTTGAAAAAAATTTTTTTTTAGACTTAGTAATTTTTCCCGCATCTATCATACTTTCAGAGAGGGGAAAATGTCAGTGAGCGTTCCGATTTCAATTCCAGAGCGATTTGCCCGATGAGTCCTTGATATTTAGTCGTTTTTAGCCAATTTTCTGACTTTTTGAAAATTTCACTTTTTTGGGAAAATATCCACTAAATGAGGGAAAAATATGTGTGAGGGTATCCCAGGAGAGTTTAAAATGTGTGTGGGTAGAATATATATATAATGGGGGTAAAATTGAAAAAAGTTGATTAAAATTTCTTAGACTTAGTCATTTTTCCGGCATTTTTCAGACATTCAGAGAGGGGAAAATGTCAGTGAGCATTCCGATTTCAGTTCCAGAGCGATTCGCCCCATGAGTCCCTGATATTTAGTCGTTTTCAGCCAATTTTCTGACTTTTTGAAAATTTCACTTTTTTAGGAAAATATCCACTAAATGAGGGAAATATATGTGTGAGGGTATCCAAGGAGAGTTCCAAATGTGTGTGGGTAGTATGTTTATATATAACGAGGGAAAAATTGAAAAAACTTGAAAAAAATTGTTTGGGGACTTAGTCATTTTTCCTGCATTTTTCAGACTTTCACAGAGGGGAAAATGTCAGTGAGCATTCCAATTTCAGTTCTAGAGTGATTCGCCCGATGAGTCCTTGATATTTAGTCATTTTCAGCCAATTTTCGGACTTTTTGAAAATTTCACTTTTTGGTGAAAATATCCATTGAAAGTGGTAATAATATGTGTGAGGGTACCCCAGGAGAGTTCCAAATGTGTGTGGGTAGAATATATATATAAGGGGGAAAAATAGAAAAAAACTTGAAAAAAAATTTTTTTGGACTTAGTCATGTTTTCGCCATTTTTCAGACTTTCAGAGAGGGGAAAATGTCAGTGCGTGTTCCGATTTCAGTTCCAGAGCGATTCGCCCGATGAGTCCTTGATATTTAGTCGTTTTCAGCCAATTTTCTGACTTTTTGAAAATTTCACTTTCTGGTGAATATATCCATTGAATGTGGTAATAATATGTGTGAGGGTACCCCAGGAGAGTTCCAAATGTGTGTGGGTAGAATATATATATAACGGGAAAAATTGAAAAAAGTTGAAACAATTTTTTGGGGACTTAGTCATTTTTCTGGCATTTTTCAGACTTTCATAGAGGGGAAAATGTCATTCAGTATTCCGAATTTCAGTTCCAGAGTGATTCGCCCGATGAGTCCTTGATATTTAGTCGTTTTCAGCCAATTTTCTGACTTTTTTAAAATTTCACTTTTTGGTGAAAATATCCATTGAATGTGGTAAGAATATGTGTGAGGGTACCCCAGGAGAGTTCCAAATGTGTGTGGGTAGAATATAAATACAACAGGGGAAAAATTGAAAAAAGTTGACAATTTTTTGGGGGGACTTAGTCATTTTTCTGGCATTTTTCAGACTTTCATACAGGGGAAAATGTCAGTCAGCATTCCAATTTCAGTTCCAGAGCGATTCGACGGATGAGTCCTTGATATTTAGTCGTTTTCAGCCAATTTTTGGACTTTTTGAAAATTTCATTTTTTGGTGAAAATGTCCATTAAATGAGGGAAAAATATGTGTGAGGGTACCCCAGGAGAGTTCAAAATGTGCGTGGGTAGAATATATATATAACGGGGGTAAAATTGAAAAAAGTTGAAAAAAAATATTTTAGACTTAGTCATTTTTCCAGCATTTTTCAGACTTTCAGAGAGGGGAAAATGTCAGTGAGCGTTTCGATTTCAGTTCCAGAGCGATTCGCCCGATGAGTCCTTGATATTTAGTCATTTTCAGCCAATTTTTGGACTTTTTGAAATATTCATTTTTTGGTGAAAATGTCCATTAAATGAGGGAATAATATGTGTGAGGGTACCCCAGGAGAGTTCCAAATGTGTGTGGGTGGAATATATATCCCACGGAGGAAAAATTTAAAAAAGTTTAAAAAAAAATTTATTGGACTTAGTCATTTTTCTGGCATTTTTCAGACTTTCAGAGAGGGGAAAATGTTACTGAGCGTTCCGATTTCAGTTCCAGAGCGATTCGCCCGATGAGTCCTTGATATTTAGTAATTTTCAGCCAATTTTTGGACTTTTTGAAAATTTCATTTTTTGGTGAAAATATCCATTAAATGAGGGAATAATATGTGTGAGGGTACCCCAGGAGAGTTCCAAATGTGTGTGGGTAGAATATATATCCCACGGGGGAAAAATTGAAAAAAGTTGAAAACATTTTTTTTTTGACTTAGTCATTTTTCTGGCATTTTTCAGACTTTCATAGAGTCGAAAATGTCAGAGAGCGTTCCGATTTCAGTTTCAAAGCGATTCGCCCGATGAGTCCTTGATATTTAGTCGTTTCAGCCAATTTTCTGACTTTTTGAATATTTCACTTTTTGGTGAAATTATCCATTGAATGTGGGAATAATATGTGTGAGGGTACCCCTGGAGAGTTCCAAATGTGTGTGGGTAGAATATATATATAACAGGTGAAAAATTGAAAAAAGTTGAAAAACATTTTTTTGGACTTAGTCATTTTTCTGGCATTTTTCAGACTTTCAGAGACGGGAAAATGTCAGTGAGGTTTCCGATTTCAGTTCCAGAGCGATTCGCCCGATGAGTCCTTGATATTTAGTCGTTTTCAAGCCAATTTTCTGACTTTTTGAATATTTCACTTTTTGGTGAAAATATCCATTGAATGTGGTAATAATATGTGTGATGGTACCCCAGGAGAGTTCCAAATGTGTGTGGGTAGAATATATATATAACGGGGGAAAAATTGAAAAAACTTGAAAAAAAATTTTTTTGGACTTAGTCATGTGTTCGCCATTTTTCAGACTTTCAGAGAGGGGAAAATGTCAGTCAGCATCCGATTTCATTTCCAAAGCCATTCGACGGATGAGTCCTTGATATTTAGTCGTTTTCATCCTATTTTCTGACTTTTTGAAAATTTCACTTTTCTGGGAAAATATCCACTAAATGAGGGAAAAATATGTGTGAGGGTACCCCAGGAGAGTTCAAAATGTGCGTGGGTAGAATATATATATATAAGGGGGGTAAAATTGAAAAAAGTTGAAAAAAATTATTTTAGACTTAGTCATTTTTCCAGCATTTTTCAGACTTTCAGAGAAGGGAAAATGTCAGTGAGCGTTCCGATTTCAGTTCCAGAGCGATTCGCCCGATGAGTCCTTGATATTTAGTCATTTTCAGCCAATTTTTGGACTTTTTGAAATATTCATTTTTTGGTGAAAATGTCCATTAAATGAGGGAATAATATGTGTGAGGGTACCCCAGGAGAGTTCCAAATGTGTGTGGGTGGAATATATATCCCACGAGGGGGAAATTGAAAAAAGTTTAGAAAAAATTTATTGGACTTAGTCATTTTTCTGGCATTTTTCAGACTTTCAGAGACGGGAAAATGTCAGTGAGCGTTCCGATTTCTGTTCCAGAGCCATTAGCCCGATGAGTCCTTGATATTTTGTCGTTTTCAGCCAATTCTCTGACTTTTTGAATATTTCACTTTTTGGTGAAAATATCCATTGAATGTGGTAATAATATGTGTGATGGTACCCCAGGAGAGTTCCAAATGTGTGTGGGTAGGATATATATATAACAGGGGAAAAATTGAAAAAAGTTAAAAAATTTTTTTGGGGACTTAGTCATTTTTCTGGCATTTTTCAGACTTTCAAACAGGGGAGAATGTCAGTCAGCATTCCGATTTCAGTTGCAGAGCGATTCGGCCGATGAGTCCTTGATATTTTGTAGTGTTCAGCCAATTTTCTGACTTTTTGAATATTTCACTTTTTGGTGAAAATATCCATTGAATGTGGTAATAATATGTGTGATGGTACCCCAGGAGAGTTCCAAATGTGTGTGGGTAGAATATATAAATAACGGGGGAAAAATTGAAAAAACTTGAAAAAAAAATTTCTTGGACTTAGTCATGTTTTCGGCATTTTTTAGACTTTCAGAGAGGGGAAAATGTCAGTGAGCGTTCCGATTTCAGTTCCAGAGCGATTCGCCCAATGAGTCCTTGATATTTAGTCATTTTCAGCCAATTTTTGGACTTTTTGAAAATTTCATTTTTTTGTGAAAATATCCATTGAATGTGGGAATAATATGTGTGAGGGTACCCAAGGAGAGTTCCAAATGTGTGTGGGTAGAATATAAATATAACGGGAAAAATTGAAAAAAGTTGAAAAATTTTTTGGGGGACTTAGTCATTTTTCTGGCATTTTTCACACTTTCATAGAGGGGAAAATGTCAGTCAGCATTCTGAATTTCAGTTCCAGAGTGATTCGCCCGATGAGTCCTTGATATTTTGTCGTTTTCAGCCAATTTTCTGACTTTTTGAAAATTTCATTTTTTTGGGAAAATATCCACTAAATGAGGGAAAAATATGTGTGAGGGTACCCCAGGAGAGTTCAAAATGAGCGTGGGTAGAATATATATATAACGGGGGTAAAATTGAAAAAAGTTGAAAACATTTTTTTTTGGACTTAGTTATTTTTCTGGCATTTTTCAGACTTTCAGAGAGGGGAAAATGTCAGTGAGTGTTCTGATATCAGTTCTAGAGCGATTCGCCCGATGAGTCCTTGAAATTTAGTCGTTTTCAGCCAATTTTCTGACTTTTTGAATATTTCACTTTTTGGTGAAATTATCCATTGAATGTGGTAATAATATGTGTGAGGGTACCCCAGGAGAGTTCAAAATGAGCGTGGGTAGAATATATATATAACGGGGGTAAAATTGAAAAAAGTTGAAAACATTTTTTTTGGACTTAGTTATTTTTCTGGCATTTTTCAGACTTTCAGAGAGGGGAAAATGTCAGTCAGCGTTCCGATTTCAGTTCCAGAGCGATTCCCCCCGATGAGTCCTTGATATTTAGTCCTTTTCATCCGATTTTCTGTCTTTTTGAAAATTTCACTTTTTTGGGAAAATATCCATTGAATGTGGTAATAATAGGTGTGAGGGTACCCCAGGAGAGTTCTAAATGTGTGTGGGTAGAATATATATATAACAGGGGAAAAATTGAAAAAAGTTGAAAAATTTTTTGGAGGACTTAGGCATTTTTCTGGCATTTTTCAGACTTTCACACAGGGGAAAAGTCAGTCAGAATTTCGATTTCAGTTCCAGAGCTATTCGCCTGATAAGTCCTTGATATTTGGTCGTTTTCAGCCAATTTTCAGACTTTTTGAATATTTCACTTTTTGGTGAAAATATCCATTGAATGTGGTAATAATATGTGTGAGGGTACCCCAGGAGAGTTCCAAATGTGTGTGTGTAGAATATATATAAAACGAGGGAAAAATTGAAAAAACGTAAAAAAAAAATTTTTTGGACTTAGTCATCTTTTCGACATTTTTCAGACTTTCAGAGAGGGGAAAATGTCAGTGAGCGTTCCGATTTCAGTTCCAGAGCGATTCGGCCGATGAGTCCTTGATATTTAGTCATTTTCAGCCAATTTTCTGACTTTTTGAAAATTTCACTTTTTGGTGAAAATATCCATTGAATGTGGGAATAATATGTGTGAGGATACCCCAAGAGTTCCAAATGTGTGTGGGTAGAATATATATATAATAGGGGAAAAATTGAAAAAAGTTGAAAAAAAATTTTTTTGGACTTAGTCATGTGTTCGCCATTTTTCAGACTTTCAGAGAGGGGAAAATGTCAGTCAGCATCCGATTTCATTTCCAAAGCCATTCGACGGATGAGTCCTTGATATTTAGTCGTTTTCATCCTATTTTCTGACTTTTTGAAAATTTCACTTTTTTGGGAAAATATCCACTAAATGAGGGAAAAATATGTGTGAGGGTACCCCAGGAGAGTTCAAAATGTGCGTGGGTAGAATATATATATAAGGGGGGTAAAATTGAAAAAATTTGAAAAAAATTATTTTAGACTTAGTCATTTTTCCAGCATTTTTCAGACTTTCAGAGAAGGGAAAATGTCAGTGAGCGTTCCGATTTCAGTTCCAGAGCCATTAGCCCGATGAGTCCTTGATATTTAGTCATTTTCAGCCAATTTTTGGACTTTTTGAAATATTCATTTTTTGGTGAAAATGTCCATTAAATGAGGGAATAATATGTGTGAGGGTACCCCAGGAGAGTTCCAAATGTGTGTGGGTGGAATATATATCACACGAGGGGGAAATTGAAAAAAGTTTAGAAAAAATTTATTGGACTTAGTCATTTTTCTGGCATTTTTCAGACTTTCAGAGACGGGAAAATGTCAGTGAGCGTTCCAATTTCTGTTCCAGAGCCATTAGCCCGATGAGTCCTTGATATTTTGTCGTTTTCAGCCAATTCTCTGACTTTTTGAATATTTCACTTTTTGGTGAAAATATCCATTGAATGTGGTAATAATATGTGTGATGGTACCCCAGGAGAGTTCCAAATGTGTGTGGGTAGAATATATATATAACGGGGGAAAAATTGAAAAAACTTGAAAAAAAAATTTTTTGGACTTAGTCATGTTTTCGCCATTTTTCAGACTTTCAGAGAGGGGAAAATGTCAGTGAGCGTTCCGATTTCAGTGCCAGAGCGATTCGCCCGAATGGTCCTTGATATTTAGTCGTTTTCAGCCAATTTTCTGACTTTTTGAATATTTCACTTTTTGGTGAAAATATCCATTGAATGTGGTAATAATATGTGTGAGGGTACCCCAGGAGAGTTCCAAATGTGTGTGGGTAGAATATATATATAACGGGGGAAAAATTGAAAAAACTTTAAAAACATTTTTTTTAGTACTTAGTCATGTTTTCGGCATTTTTCAGACTTTCAGAGAGGGGAAAATGTCAGTGAGCATTCCGATTTCAGTTCCAGAGCGATTCACCCGATGAGTCCTTGATATTTAGTCGTTTTCAGCCAATTTTCTGACTTTTTGAATATTTCACTTTTTGGTGAAAATGTCCATTACATGAGGGAATAATATGTGTGAGGGTTCCCCCAGGAGAGTTCCAAATGTGTGTGGGTGGAATATATATCCCACGGGGGAAAAATTGAAAAAAGTTAAAAAATAAATTTTTTGGACTTAGTCATGTTTTCGGCATTTTTCAGACTTTCAGAAAAAGGAAAATGTCAGTGAGCGTTCCAATTTCAGTTCCAGAGCGATTCGCCCGATGAGTCCTTGATATTTAGTCATTTTCAGCCAATTTTTGGACTTTTTGAAATATTCATTTTTTGGTGAAAATATCCATTAAATGAGGGAATAATATGTGTGAGGGTACCCCAGGAGTGTTCCAAATGTGTGTGGGTAGAATATATATATAACAGGGGAAAAATTGAAAAAACTTGAAAAAAAAATTTCTTGGACTTAGTCATGTTTGCGGCATTTTTTAGACTTTCAGAGAGGGGAAAATGTCAGTGAGCGTTCCGATTTCAGTTCCAGAGCGATTCGCCCGATGAGTCCTTGATATTTAGTCATTTTCAGCCAATTTTTGGACTTTTTGAAAATTTCATTTTTTTGTGAAAATATCCATTGAATGTGGGAATAATATGTGTGAGGGTACCCAAGGAGAGTTCCAAATGTGTGTGGGTAGAATATAAATATAACGGGAAAAATTTAAAAAAGTTGAAAAATTTTTGGGGGGACTTAGTCATTTTTCTGGCATTTTTCACACTTTCATAGAGGGGAAAATGTCAGTCAGCATTCTGAATTTCAGTTCCAGAGTGATTCGCCCGATGAGTCCTTGATATTTTGTCGTTTTCAGCCAATTTTCTGACTTTTTGAAAATTTCACTTTTTGGTGAAAATATCCATTAAATGAGGGAATAATATGTGTGAGGGTACCACAGGAGTGTTCCAAATGTGTGTGGGTAGAATATATATATAACAGGGGAAAAATTGAAAAAAGTTTTTAAAAAATTTTTTTGGACTTAGTCATTTTTCAGGCATTTTTCAGACTTTCAGAGACGGGAAAATGTCAGTCAGCATCCGATTTCATTTCCAGAGCGATTCGACGGATGAGTCCTTGATATTTAGTCGTTTTCATCCGATTTTCTGACTTTTTGAAAATTTCATTTTTTTGGGAAAATATCCACTAAATGAGGGAAAAATATGTGTGAGGGTACCCCAGGAGAGTTCAAAATGTGCGTGGGTAGAATATATATATAACGGGGGTAAAATTGAAAAAATTTGAAAAAAATTATTTTAGACTTAGTCATTTTTCCAGCATTTTTCAGACTTTCAGAGAGGGGAAAATGTCAGTGAGTGTTCTGATTTCAGTTCCAGAGCGATTCGCCCGATGAGTCCTTGAAATTTAGTCGTTTTCAGCCAATTTTCTGACTTTTTGAATATTTCACTTTTTGGTGAAATTATCCATTGAATGTGGTAATAATATGTGTGATGGTACCCCAGGAGAGTTCCAAGTGTGTGTTGGTAGAATATATATATAACGGGGGAAAAATTGAAAAAACTTGAAAAAAAAATTTTTTGGACTTAGTCATGTTTTCGGCATTTTTCAGACTTTCAGAGAGGGGAAAATGTCAGTCAGCGTTCCGATTTCAGTTCCAGAGCGATTCCCCCCGATGAGTCCTTGATATTTAGTCATTTTCAGCCAATTTTTGGACTTTTTGAAATATTCATTTTTTGGTGAAAATGTCCATTAAATGAGGGAATGATATGTGTGAGGGTACCCCAGGAGAGTTCCAAATGTGTGTGGGTGGAAAATATATCCCACGGGGGAAAAATTGAAAAAAGTTGAAAAAAAATTTTTTTTGGACTTAGTCATTTTTCCGCCATTTTTCAGACTTTCAGAGACGGGAAAATGTCAGTCAGCATCCGATTTCATTTCCAGAGCGATTCGCCGGATGAGTCCTTGATATTTAGTCCTTTTCATCCGATTTTCTGACTTTTTGAAAATTTCACTTTTTTGGGAAAATATCCACTAAATAAGGGAAAATATGTGTGAGGGTACCCCAGGAGAGTTCAAAATGTGCGTGGGTAGAATATATATATAACGGGGGTAAAATTGAAAAAAGTTGAAAAAAATTATTTTAGACTTAGTCATTTTTCCAGCATTTTTCAGACTTTCAGAGAGGGGAAAATATCAGTGAGCGTTCCGATTTCAGTTCCAGAGTGATTCGCCCGATGAGTCCTTGATATTTAGTCATTTTCAGCCAATTTTTGGACTTTTTGAAAATTTCATTTTTTGGTGAAAATATCCATTAAATGAGGGAATAATATGTGTGAGGGTACCCCAGGAGAGTTCCAAATGTGTGTGGGTAGAATATATATATAACGGGGGAAAAATTGAAAAAACTTTAAAAAAAAATTTTTTGTACTTAGTCATGTTTTCGTCATTTTTCAGACTTTCAGAGAGGGGAAAATGTCAGTGAGCGTTCCGATTTCAGTTCCAGAGCGATTCACCCGATGAGTCCTTGATATTTAGTCGTTTTCAGCCAATTTTCTGACTTTTTGAATATTTCACTTTTTGGTGAAAATATCCATTGAATGTGGTAATAGGTGTGAGGGTACCCCTGGAGAGTTCTAAATGTGTGTGGCTAGAACATATATATCACAGGTGAAAAATTGAAAAAAGTTGAAAAACATTTTTTTGGACTTAGTCATTTTTCTGGCATTTTTCAGACTTTCAGAGAGGGGAAAATGTCAGTGAGCGTTCCGATTTCAGTTCCAGAGCGATTCGTCCGATGAGTGCTTGATATTTAGTCATTTTCAGCCAATTTTTGGACTTTTTGAAAATTTCATTTTTTGGTGAAAATGTCCATTAAATGAGGGAATAATATGTGTGAGGGTACCCCAGGAGAGTTCCAAATGTGTGTGGGTAGAATATATATATAACGGGAAAAATTGAAAAAACCTGAAATAAATTTTTTTGGACTTAGTCATTTTTCTGGCATTTTTCAGACCTTCACAAAGAGGAAAATGTCAGTCAGCATTCCGATTTCAGTTCCAGAAGGATTCGCGCGATGAGTCCTTGATATTTAGTCGTTTTCAGCCAATTTTCTGACTTTTTGAAAATTTCACTTTTTGGTGAAAATATCCATTGAATGTGGGAATAATATGTGTGAGGATACTCCAAGAGAGTTCCAAATGTGTGTGGGTAGAATATATATACAGTTATATGAAAAAGTTTGGGCACCCCTATTAATCTTAAGCTTAATGTTTTATAAAAATTGTTGTTTTTGCAACAGCTATTTCAGTTTGTTATATGTAATAATTGTTGGACACAGTAATGTTTCTGCCTTGAAATGAGGTTTATTGTACTAACAGAAAATGTGCAATCTGCATTCAAACAAAATTTGACAGGTGCAAAAGTATGGGCACCCTTATCATTTTCTTGTTTTAAATACTCCTACCTACTTTTTACTGACTTACTAAAGCACTTTTTTGGGTTTTGTAACCTCATTGAGCTTTGAACTTCATAGCCAGGTGTATGCAATCATGAGAAAAGCTACTTAAAGTGGCCACTTGCAAGTTGTTCTCCTGTTTGAATCTCCTCTGAAGAGTGGCATCATAGGCTCCTCAAAACAACTGTCAAATGATCTGAAAACAAAGATTATTCAACATAGTTGTTCAGGGGAAGGATACAAAAAGCTGTCTCAGCGAATTTTTCCTGTCAGTTTCCACTGTGAGGAACATAGTAAGGAAATGGAAGAACACAGGGACAGTTCTTGTTAAGGGCAGAAGTGGCAGGCCAAGAAAAACATCAGAAAGCCAGAGAAGAAGAATGGTGAGATCAGTCAAGGACAATCCTCAGACCTACTCCAGAGAGCTGCAGCATCAACTTGCTGCAGATGGTGTCACTGTGCATCGGTCAACTATACAACGCACTTTGCACAAGGAGAAGCTTTATGGGAGAGTGATGCGAAAGAAGCCGTTTCTGCAAGCACGCCACAAACAGAGTCGGCTGAGGTATGCAAAAGCACATTTGGAGAAGCCAATTTCTTTTTGGAAGAAGGTCCTGTGGACTGATGAAACCAAGATTGAGTTGTTTGGTCATACAAACAGGCGTTATGCATGGCGGCAAAAAAACACAGCATTCCAAGAAAAACACTTGCTACCCACAGTAAAATTTGGTGGAGGTTCCATCATGCTTTGGGGCTGTGTGGCCAATGCCGGCACCGGGAATCTTGTTAAAGTTGAGGGACGCATGGATTCCACTCAGTATCAGCAGATTCTTGACAATAATGTTCAACAATCAGTCATAAAGTTGAAGTTACGCAGGGGATGGATCTTTCAGCAAGACAATGATCCAAAACACCGCTCCAAATCTACTCAGGCATTCATGCAGAGGAACAATTACAATGTTCTGGAATGGCCATCCCAGTCCCCAAACCTGAATATCATTGAACATCTGTGGGATCATTTGAAGAGGGCTGTCCATGCTCGGCGACCATCAAACTTAACTGAACTGGAATTGTTTTGTAAAGAGGAATGGTCAAAAATACCTTTATCCAGGATCCAGGAAATCATTAAAAGCTACTGGAAGCGACTAGAGGCTGTTATTTTTGCAAAAGGAGGATCTACTAAATATTAATGTTACTTTTCTGGTGAGGTGCCCATACTTATGCACCTGTCAAATTTTGTTTGAATGCAGATTGCACATTTTCTGTTAGTACAATAAACCTCATTTCAAGGCAGAAACATTACTGTGTCCAACAGTTATTACATATATCAAACTGAAATAGCTGTTGCAAAAACACCAATTTTTATAAAACATTAAGCTTAAGATTAATAGGGGTGCCCAAACTTTTTCATATAACTGTATAATAGGGGAAAAATTGAAAAAACTTGAAATAAATTTTTTTTGGACTTAGTCATTTTTCTGGCATTTTTCAGGCTTTCAGAGAGGGGAAAATGTCAGTGAGCATTCCGATTTCAGTTCCAGAGCGGTTCGCACGATGAGTCCTTGATATTTAATCATTTTCAGCCAATTTTCTGACTTTTTGAATATTTCACTTTTTGGTGAAAATAACCATTGAAGGTGGTAATAATATGTGTGAGGGTACCCCAGGAGAGTTCCAAATGTGTGTGGGTAGAATATATAACGGGGGAAAAATTGAAAAAACTTGAAAAAAAATTTTTTGGGACTTAGTCATGTTTTCGGCATTTTTCAGACTTTCACACAGGGGAGAATGTCAGTCAGCATTCCGATTTCAGTTCCAGAGCAATTCGCCAAATGAGTCCTTGATATTTAGTCGTTTTCAGCCAATTTTCTGACTTTTTGAAAATTTCACTTTTTGGTGAAAATATCCATTGAAGTTGGCAATAATATGTGTGAGGGTACCCCAGGAGAGTTCCAAATGTGTGTGGGTAGAATATATATATAACGGGGGAAAAATTGAAAAAAGTTGAAAAAAAATTTTTTGGACTTAGTAATTTTTCTGCCATTTTTCAGACTTTCACAGAGGGGAAAATGTCAGTGAGCATTCCGATTTCAGTTCCAGAGTGATTCGCCCGATGAGTCCTTGATATTTAGTCGTTTTCAGCCAATTTTCTTACTTTTCGAAAATTTCACTTTTTTGGGAAAATATCCACTAAGTGAGGGAAAAGTATGTGTGAGTGTACCCCAGGAGAGTTCGAAATGTGTGTAGATAGAATATATTTATAACGGGGTTAAAAGTGAAAAAAGTTTAAAAAAATTTTTTTTAGACTTAGCAATTTTTCTGGCATTTTTCAGACTTTCACAGAGGGGAAAATGTCAGTGAGCGTTCCGATTTCAGTTCCAGAGCGATTTGCCCGATGAGTCCTTGATATTTTGTCGTTTTCAGCCAATTTTCTGACTTTTTGATTATTTCACTTTTTGGTGAAAATATCCATTGAATGTGGGAATAATATGTGTGAGGGTACCCCAGGAGAGTTCCAAATGTGTGTGGGTAGAATATATAACGGGGGAAAAATTGAAAAAACTTGAAAAAAAATTTTTTGGGACTTAGTCATGTTTTCGGCATTTTTCAGACTTTCACACAGGGGAGAATGTCAGTCAGCATTCCGATTTCAGTTCCAGAGCAATTCGCCAAATGAGTCCTTGATATTTAGTCGTTTTCAGCCAATTTTCTGACTTTTTGAAAATTTCACTTTTTGGTGAAAATATCCATTGAAGTTGGCAATAATATGTGTGAGGGTACCCCAGGAGAGTTCCAAATGTGTTTGCGTAGAATATATATATAACGGGAAAAATTTAAAAAACTTGAAATAAATTTTTTTTGGACTTAGTCATTTTTCTGGCATTTTTCAGACTTTCACAGAGGGGAAAATATCAGTCAGCATTCCGATTTCAGTTCCAGAGCGATATGCCCGATGAGTCCTTGATATTTAGTCGTTTTAAGCCAATTTTCTGACTTTTTGAAAATTTCACTTTTTGGTGAAAATATCCATTGAATGTGGGAATAATATGTGTGAGGGTACCCTAGGAGAGTTCCAAGTGTGTGGGTAGAATATATATATAACGAGGGAAAAATGTAAAAAACTTGAAAAAAATTTTTTTTGACTTAGTCATTTTTTCGGCTTTTTTCAGACTTTCAGAGAGGCGAAAATGTCAGTGAGCGTTCCGATTTTCAGTTCCACAGCGATTCGTCCGATGAGTCCTCGATATATAGTCGTTTTCAGCCAATTTTCTGACTTTTTGAAAATGTCACTTTTTGCTGAAAATATCCATTAAATGAGGGAATAATATGTGTGAGGGTACCCCAGGAGAGTTCCAAATGTGTGTGGGTAGCATATAAATATATATAGGGGGTAAAATTGATAAAAGTTGAAAAAAAATTTTTTTTGGACATAGTCATTTTTCCGCCATTTTTCAGACCTTCAGAGAGGGGAAAATGTCAGTGAGCGTTCCGATTTCAGTTCCAGAGCGATTCGCCCAATGAGTCCTTGATATTTAGTCCTTTTCAACCAATTTTCTGAATTTTTGAATATTTCACTTTTCGGTGAAAATATCCACTAAATGAGGGAATAATATGTGTGAGGGTACCCCAGGAGAGTTCCAAATGTGTGTGGGTAGAATACATGTTCCACGGTGGAAAAATTGAAAAAAATTGAAATAAAAATTTTTTGGACTTAGTCATTTTTTCAGCATTTTTCAGACTTTCAGAGAGGGGAAAATATCAATGAGCGTTCCCATTTCAGTTCCAGAGCGATTCGCCCGATGAGTCCTTGATATTTAGTCGTTTTCAGCCAATTTTCTGACGTTTTGAAAATTTCACTTTTTGGTGAAAATATCCATTGAATGTGGGGATAATATGTGTGAGGGTACCCCAGGAGAGTTCCAAATGTGTGTGGGTAGAATATATATATAACAGGGGAAAAATTGAAAAAACTTGAAATAAAATTTTTTTGGACTTAGTCATGTTTCTGGCATGTTTCAGACTTTCACAGAGGGGAAAATGTCAGTCAGCATTCCGATTTCAGTTCCAGAGCTATTCGCCAGATGAGTCCTTGATATTTAGTCGTTTTCAGCCAATTTTCTGACATTTTGAAAATTTCACTTTTTGGTGAAAATATCCATTGAATGTGGGAATAATATGTGTGAGGGTACCCCAGGAGAGTTCCAAATGTGTGTTTGTAGAACATATATATAACAGGGGAAAAATTGGAAAAAGTTTAAAAAAATTTTTTTGGACTTAGTCATTGTTCTGCCATTTTTCAGACTTTCAGAAGCGGGAAAATGTCAGTGAGCATTGCGATTTCAGTTCCAGAGCGATTCGCCCAATGAGTCCTTGATATTTAGTCGTTTTCAGCCAATTTTCAGACTTTTTGAATATTTCACTTTTTGGTGAAAATATCCATTGAATGTGGGAATAATATGTGTGAGGGTACCCCAGAATAGTTTCAAATGTGTGTGGGTAGAATATATATATAACGGGGGAAAAATTGAAAAAACTTGAAAAAAAAATTTTTTGGACTTAGTCATTTTTCTGGCATTTTTCAGACTTTCACAGAGGGGAAAATGTCAGTCAGTATTCCGATTTCAGTTCCAGTGTGATTCGCCCGATGAGTCTTTGATATTTAGTCGTTTTCATCCAATTTTCTGACTTTTTGAATATTTCACTTTTTGGTGAAAATATCCATTGAATGTGGGAATAATATGTGTGAGGGTACCCCAGAAGAGTTTCAAATGTGTGTGGGTAGAATATATATATAACGGGGGAAAAATTGAAAAAACTTGAAATAAAATTTTTTTGGACTTAGTCATTTTTCTGGCATTTTTCAGACTTTCACAGAGGGGAAAATGTCAGTCAGCATTAGTGTTGAGCCACCCCCGTAGTGTTCGAGTTCGGTTCGGTTCGCCGAACTGTTCGTCGAACTGTTCGTTGAACACCTTCGAACACCGTTAAAACCAATGGCAGGCAAACAAAAACACATAGAAACACATAGAAAACACCTTCAAAGGTGTCCAATAGCTGACAAACTGCTCAGAAGACACAACTAACACATGGAAAAGTGACAAGTACATATAGTCATGCGAAAAGAATAGAGGTGGAGGAGTAAAAGGAGGGGGAGACACAGATATAGGCATGTCATGCCCTTCTAAAATCCAAAAAGTGAGAAGCCGACACGTTCAGTCCGCTCCTGCCCGTGCCACCTCCGCGTCGCCGGGTTTGTGCCAGAGCCGCGGTGAACCCTGACGGCCAGCCCCCCTCTCCCAATACTGGTGCCTGTCCGCTGGTGGGTCGAGCGAGCCCCCCTGTGGTGGAGGCAGCTCTAAGCTTTTTAATTTAAATTGTCTCTCTAATTTGAATGAATACACTTTAAATCCATTTACAAGGATCTATTGGAGGGCAAGTCTCATGCCAGCAGCCGCGTAATTCCAGCTCCAGTAGCGTCCACTAAAGCTGCTGCAGTTATAAAGCTTTTATAAGGATCGAGCTCGGCTGTCCACCGCAAGACATCCTACTGCCAGTCCCAGCCCCTATGCCTTGGGGTGCCTCCTGATGCTCTTCACTGAGTATCCCGTGGTCCCGAAGCATTTCCTTTGAAAAAATTAAGTGTCCAAACTACAGGTGGTGTAGCTTGGTTAACAGCCGGGATAATCCACTGACTAGCAGACACTGCTACTAGGCACAAAGTATTTCCTGGGCTAGATGCAGTTAAAAATTTGTAATTAGATACTCTCGTTGGATGCTGAGAAAGCATTCCATAGAGTCTCCTGGCACGCCATATATGATTCTATTAAAAAGCTTGGGGTAGGGGTCTAGGGGACCCTTTTATAGCCAAAATCACGGCCCTGTATCGCAATACGTCACCTAGGCTGAAGATAAATGGAACTGTAGCACCCTGAGGGCTCGGTTGCTACAGAGGTATTGCACCTCACCCAGAGGTGTGATATCTCACTCTCAGGTAAGGATGTAGTGTGGATCAGGACCCGACACCTGCATGCATTACACCACATTGCCATGGGGCAGGGCGACCAATATGCCCCTGAGATGGGCACGACAGTCCTTGTCCCTGGCTGGAGTGGGGGGAGGGAACACTGAGGAAGGGGAACCCTGTAGTGCAGGAGCAGGGAGGAAGCAGTTCCTGGGTGCATTGAGAAGGGAGTATAAAAGGTGGGCACCATCTTAGTTCAGTGCAGAGAAGTCTGAGCAGAAGTGGCAGGGAGCAGGGGCTCTGCATGAGCTCTGCTCCGGAGGCGGGCCTAGTAACAGAGGCCCAGGCCTGGAAGAGGGAGAAGGAAGGAAGAGGAGCAGAGAAGGCTCCAGGAACGAAGGGATCTCAGGGGTGCGGACAGGCGAGTTGCCACCGCACGCCCCAATCCACCTGCGTGGAGGGGTCAGGCCAAAGGGGGAGACCGTTCCCCGAAACTAGTGGAGGCAGGAAACGACCCTCAGCTAGAAACAGGAGGCTGTGCCATTTTATGTGGCGCAGTCCCTCGCTACACCCGCTAGGAAGGCACCACATAGGGTCAGGGAAACTGGCGCCAAGTTTACCAAGAGGAGGCCCGAGGCAGCCGGACAGAAGGGTTGGTAAGAAAGGCCAGACAAAGGACACACAAAGGGGGTCCTGTGAAGCACTCCAAAGTTATCTGGGAGTTGTCTGAGCCCCTCACCTGGTGAGCACAGTACGACGTGGGCAGCCATTACCTGCAGACGTGGTCTGGATAATAAGAACTGTGAGTAAAGGCCCTGGACTGCATCACTGACTCCGTGTCATTACTGCTGCTGCCCTGCACCATCACCCCCATCCTCCGCATAAACTGCCCTGAGGCTATACTCCTCCCGTGGGGAGTTATGCTACGCTCTGCTGCACCCACAACACCAGCCTCAGCGGTCTGCCCTGGAGCGGCGGTTCACTCTGACCGCAATCCACGGGTGGCGTAGTCGGACATTTAAACATCAAAACCACATAAATAGTTCCGCCACTGGTTTGACTGCCCTGAGCCATGGAACCGGGTTGCCGCCACGGAGACTACAACCACCAGCATCCACCAAAAAGGGTCCGGCTCCGGGTGTCCCAAGGCCCAGGGGGCGCGTCAGAACATTTTCATCACCTTTCACAATCACCAATGGGACAAGGCAGGGATGTTCTCTGTCCCCTCTCTTATACATCCTAGTGACGGAGCACCTGCTCTCATCAATTCGCCATAACCCCAATATTAGGTGGATTGAGGTGGGAGGCACCGAGTACAAGTGCTCTCTATTTGCTGATGATGTCCTAGTATATATCACTCAATCACATATATCCATCCATGCTGTTATGGCTGAAATAGATCACTTTGTTACATGGTCAAATTTTAAAATCAATGCAGCGAAGTCTGAGGCCCTCGATGTCTCCCTCCCCAAATCCATATAGGATTCCATCCAGTCCAACTTTCCCTTTGCCTGGCCCTCACAGGGTATCAAATACTTAGGAATTCCTATTCATAGAGACCTCTCCCATCTATGTTATCTTAATTTTGGGCCCTTTATTGAACAACTCCATACAGACCACGGTTGGCAAGTTAGAACTGTAAGATTCACTACGTGAACCACTGGTGTTTTGTGGAAAAGCACATGTACACTGTGTTCCAAATTGTTATGCAAAAAGTGTTTAGGAGTGATAAGGGAAGAATTTGTTTGTTTGTCAGTTAAACTCATTGATGGTGATGTGTGTCAGGGCTCTTTATATCACTGTAAGCAATTGCAGACACCTGTGCTAATTAGTTTGGCAGGTGTGTCCAATGAAAGGCAAGACTACTTAAGAAGGAAGTCTCACATTATTAAGCAGCCTACATTTTCTGCCAAAATGGGAAAGAAAAAGGATGTGTCGGCTGCTGAGAAGCAACAAATTGTGGAGTGTTTAGGTCAAGGCATGACTACAATCAACATTGTGCGATGATCAGGATGAAGTGTCTTGGCAATCAAGAAGTATGTAGCTGATTAACAGTACACACGTGTGCGTGCTGATAAGGGCAAATTGAGGACTCTTTCCTACAGGCAATTACGTCAGGTTGAAAGAGCAGCGGCAAAAAAGCCTTGTCATAGCAGCAGACAAGTTTTTGAAGCTGCTTGTGCCTCCAACGTCCCCCGAACAACAAGATGCAGGGTCCTTCAGAGGTTTGCAGCTGTGCATACGCCATCCTGTCGACCTCCTCTATCCACTTCACACAAGCAGAAACGGCTCCAGTGGGCCAAACATTACATGAAGACTGATTTCAAAACTGTTTTGTTCACGGATGAGTGCCGTGCAGCGCTCGATGGTCCAGATGGATGGAGTGGAGGATGGCTGGTTGATGGACACCCCACGCAAACACGGCTACAGCGCCAACAAGGAGGAGGTGGAGTAATGTTTTGGGCTGGAATCATGGGGAGAGAGATTGTCGGCCCCTTTAGGATCCCTGAAGGCGCTAAAGATGAACTCCATAATGTATGTGGATTTTCTCAAACAGCACTTCCTGCCATGGTTCAAGAAGAAGAACCGTGTATTTCACAGCAAGATCATTTTTCTGCATGATAATGCACCATCTCATGCTGCACATAAAACATCTGCATCTCTGGCTGATATAGGCATAAAAGGGGACAAACTTATGGTGTGACCCCCATGCTCCCCTGACCTCTACCCCATTCAGAACCTTTGGAGCATCATTAAAAGGAGTGTCTATGATGGTGGGAGGCAGTTCACATCTAAGCAACAGCTCTGGGAGGGTATTCTGTCCTCATGCAAAACAATTGAAGCAGAAACCATCCAAAACCTGACAAATTCAATGGACGAGAGAGTTCAGAAGCTCCTTTCGAACAAGGGGTCCTATGTGAAAATGTAACATCACCTAGAATAAAGTTTTGAGTTGAAAACTGTTTGATTTCAGCTTCTAACAACCTGCTAATGCTTATAATTTCAAAAATGACCATTTGATCGAAAAGTTTGGGGGATCTAAGAGTGTGGCAACCCAGTAGTCATGATTACTTTGAATTCTGACAATATGAGGGTCATGCTGCAGGTAGTGCAGCAAGAAGGCACTTATGTGTCTTGTGCATCTCGGAGCCCCAAAATTATTTTCCGGGCTAGATGCAGCTAAAAATTATTATTAATTTTAAATCTGGTGAAGCTTTAGTATAGATGGCCTAATAGGATCAGTGCTGCACACTGCTACAAAGCCCAAATTATTTTCCAGTCAAGATACAGATAAACATGATTAGTAATTTTAAATCTGGTGGAGCTTATTATAGATGGCCTAATAGAATCAGTGCTGCACACTGCTACAAAGCCCAAATTATTTCCCAGCCAAGATACAGATAAACATGATTAGTAATTTGAAAGCTTAAAACGGTTGGTAGGGTGATTTTAACCAACCATCAAGCTTTTACTCTCCCCAGGATGACACAGGGGTAGAAAAGTCGTTTCGGATCCATGATTTGTTCATCTTTATGAACGTGAGTCTGTCTACATTATCAGTGGAGAGCCGCTTGCGCTTATCTGTCAGCACACCACCAGCAGCGCTGAACACACGTTCAGACAGAACGCTGGCTGCGGGGCATGACAAGATCTCCAAGGCGTAAGTGGCTAGCTCCGGCCATTTATCCAGATTGGAAGCCCAAAAAGAGCAAGGGTCCAGTGACACAGTCGTGGCTTCAATGTTTACTTGGAGATACTCCTGTACCATCGTCTCTAGGCGTTGACTATGTGTCAGACTTCTTGTCTCCTGTGGCCTTGCAAAGGATGGGCTAAAAAAGTGGTGAAATGATTCCGCAAAATTGATGTTACCAGCAGATACTGTGGTTCTGTTACGGTTTGAGTGCTGAACACTTGACGGTCCCAGGGTTGGCAAGTTGGAACTGTGAGATTCACTACGTGCACCACTGGTATTTTGTGGAAAAGCACATGTAAGATTCTGCAACAGTCTCTGCTGATACTCCTGCATGCGTGCATCCCTTTCTATGGCAGGAATAATTTCTGCAAATTTACTTTTGTACCGGGGATCTAACAGTGTGGCAACCCAGTAGTCAGGATTATTTCTAATTCTCACAATTCGAGGGTCATGTTGCAGGTAGTGCAGCAAGAAGGCACTCATGTGTGTTGCGCATCCAGGAGCACCAAGTCCCTGTTGTGTTGGTGGCGAGGTAACAATCATGCTTCCTTCCTCTGTCCTCTCCCCCCAACCTCGCACAACAGAAATGTGATCAAGGTCTCCCTCATCTGATGAGTCTTCCATCAGTTCGTCCTCCACTTCTTCCTGGGCTCCTGCACCTTCCTCACTAGTTTGGCTGCTACCATGCGCCCTGGTAAAACCATCTCCCCCACCCTCACATGCCTGCCGTCTTGGTGCTGCCGACCGTCTGGACCTTGCAGATGTTAGCCCTTCCGCATACAACTCCTCCTCCTCTACTTCCTCCACCTCCTCTTGTGCCACCACCTGACTCCGAATTCTGTTTAACATGTGCTCCAGCATGTAAATCACCGGAATAGTCATGCTGATAATGGCATCGTCAGCACTAAACATCTTCGTCGCCATTTCAAAACTGTGCAGAAGGGTGCATAAGTCCCTGATCTGAGACCACTCCTCCAGCGTGATTTGCCCCACCTCTGGATCTCGTTGGCCCAGGCTATACGTCAGAACGTATTGCACCAGGGCTTGTCGGTGCTGCCACAGTCGCTGCAACATGTGCAGAGTTGAATTCCACCGGGTAGGCACATCACATTTTATCCGGTGAAGTGGCAGGCCCAACGACTTCTGTAGAGATGTAAGTCGCTGAGCTGCGGGATGCGAACGGCGGAAGTGAGCACACAGCGATCGTGCCCTCTGCAGAAGGCCATCTAGTCTGGGATAGTGGGCTAAAAATTGCTGGACAACCAGGTTCAACACGTCAGCCATACAAGGCACGTGTGTGACATTGCCCCGGCGAAGGGCCGCACCCAGGTTTGCAGCATTGTCGCACACGGCCTTCCCTGGTTTCAGGTCCAGTGGAGACAACCATTCATGAAATTGGTTCTCCAGAGCTGACCACAACTCCTCAGCTGTGTGACTCACATTTCCCAGACATTTCAATGTAAAAACCGCCTGATGACGTTGAGCCCTACTGCCAGCATAGTAAGGAGGTGTGCAGTATCCCTTCTGCGCAGGTAGAAAGCTTGTGGCATGACCAGACAGGCTTTGGGTGCAGGTGGAAGACCGAGAGGAGGTTGAGGAGGCAGAAGCAGTGGAGGAACATTGACATAAAGAGGATTGACGCACAACTCGTGGGGACGGCAAGACTTGGACAGCAGCCCCTTGTCCTGCTGTCACCATAGTTACCCAGTGCCCAGTCAGCGACCTGTAACGCCCCTGTCCATGCCTACTCGTCCAAGTGTCTGTGGTGAAATGCACCCTGTCACACACAGAGTTTCTCAAAGAAGCGTTGATGTTGTGTGCGACATGCTGGTGGAGCG
This sequence comes from Phyllobates terribilis, assembly GCF_046119375.1. NCBI lineage: Eukaryota > Metazoa > Chordata > Amphibia > Anura > Dendrobatidae > Phyllobates > Phyllobates terribilis. The sequence goes on along the minus strand of NW_027362805.1, from coordinate 6,384,709 downwards.
CAGGCACACCTTTCTTTGAGAAGTAGTGCCGACTGGGCATCTGGTACTGGGGCACTGCGACGGACATAAGGTCTCGAAAATCCTCTGTGTCCACCAGGCGGAAAGGCAGCATTTCTGTAGCCAAGAACTTGCAGATGGTGAAATTCAACCTCTTAGCTTTCTCATGGCTAGGAGGAAATGGTCTTTTACTTGTCCACATCTGAGGGACCGAGGGCTGGCTATTGTGCTTAGACGGGGTTGATAAGGGTGTCCCCGGCAAACTGCCGGTCTGTGAGGAAGATGCAGGCGGACATGTTAGGTTGCCTTGATCCAAAGGTGGTGCTATCGATGTTGGACAGCGCTCAACACCAGCTGGTGTTACCACCTCCAAAGAAATTGATGACCTGCCAATCACGCTGGCTGTTGCGGGTAAAGAGGTGGCAGGTCTGCGCCCCAAAACAGGTGTGACTGCTGTCCCCCCAGTCACAGAGGATGAAGAGGCCGCGGATGCACAAGATATGGCAGACGGTGGTTGGCCCGGCCGGCTAGGCCGCATTGTAGCACACTGAGCTTCCCACTGCAACTTATGCTTCATGTCCATGTGCCGGTTCATGCATGAAGTACTCAAACTATGTATTTTTTGGCCTCTACTTAGCTTTTGCTGACAAATGTTACAGATAACACGAGTTGGGTCATCTTTATCGATCTGAAAAAATGCCCAGGCTATGCAAGGCTTAGCACCCATGCGACCTGAAGAGCCACCACGACTTGTGGTGAGAGGCAGAGTTGTGTTTGAGGATGCAGTTGTTGACGTGCTTCCAGTACTACGTCTCTGTCCAGGAAGGCGCAACCTGACCTCGTCATCACTAGCATCTTCCTCCACCTCCTCTGCTGACCTCATCTCTTGGCTGACTGTGGGTTGACAGTAAGTGGAATCTCCAACCTCATCATCATCACCCTGTGCGTTATCACACCCGTCGTCCTCAGAGCCAACCTGTTCCTGCCCTGACAAAAAACTAAAGTTGTCGCTCCAATCAGGTATTTGAGTCTTATCATCGTCTTCCTCATTGTCTCCACCAACAGGAGTTACAGTTTGGGAATGAGGGTCTACATTATGGTCAGAACCTTCTGTGTCTGGTCCTGGATCCGACTCATAAAGATTCTGGGCATCAGTGCAGATCATTTCCTCGTCTGGATTCACAGAAGCGCTGGAGTCGACCTCTGATTCCCAGGCTATAGTATGAGTAAACAGCTCTGCAGACTCAACCATCTGTTCTACCTCATACTCAGACGGGCAGCTGGAGATTTGGGAGCTGTGAGGAAGCAAGTGCGATTGGGGTGACACCTTTGAGGACTGGAGTATTTGTGATGTTGAAGTTGATGTGGAGGAGAGCCCACTTAAAGGAGCACTTGATATCCGTTGAAGCACCTGCTGTTTTTGTGCCTCATCTGGAATTTGTAGCGATTGGCGTGGCCGTAAGAAAGGGATCTTATCACATTGTCCGCTAAAAGAAGTAGACATTTTAGTTTGGCTGGAAGATGGTCTTTCTTCTGCAGATGTTACTGTTGCTTTAACACCTACCCCACGGACACAACCTTTTTTCCCCTTCCCAACACGCCTATTCCCCTTTCCACCAGCAGCAGGCCTTTTTCCACTCATTTTGGTGGTTAACTAATTCACAACTCTGGAGTTGTTTGCACAAAAAAACAATGGATGGGAACCGAGCAGAGCTGAGTGGCCAAACTGTGGTATTAGGCCAAAACTATTGGCTGGGTTAGATGCAGAATAAAATTATATTCAATTTGCAACATGATGGAGGTCAGTATAGATGGACTAATAGAGAAAGTCCCACACACTGCTAGAAGGCCAAATATTTTTTCAGAGCTAGATGCAGATAAAAATTATTTTTAATTTGCAACCTGATGGAGGTCAGTATAGATGGACTAATAGAGAAAGTCCCACACACTGCTAGAAGGCCAAATATTTTTTCAGAGCTAGATGCAGATAAAAATTATTTTTAATTTGCAACCTGATGGAGGTCAGTATAGATGGACTAATAGAGAAAGTCCCACACACTGCTAGAAGGCCAAATATTTTTTCAGAGGTAGATGCAGAAAAAAATATATTCAGTTTGCAACCTGATGGAGGTCTGTATAGATGGATTAATAGAACATGTCCCACACACAGCTAGAAGCCCAATATTTTTTCAGAGGTAGATGCAGAAAAAAATATATTCAGTTTGCAACCTGATGGAGGTCAGTATAGATGGACTAATACAACAAGTCCCACACACAGCTAGAAGCCCAATATTTTTTCAGAGGTAGATGCAGAAAAAAATATATTCAGTTTGCAACCTGATGGAGGTCAGTATAGATGGACTAATACAACAAGTCCCACACACAGCTAGAAGCCCAATATTTTTTCAGAGGTAGATGCAGAAAAAAATATATTCAGTTTGCAACCTGATGGAGGTCTGTATAGATGGATTAATAGAACAAGTCCCACACACAGCTAGAAGCCCAATATTTTTTCAGAGGTAGATGAAGAAAAAGATATATGCAGTTTGCAACCTGATGGAGGTCAGTATAGATGGACTAATACAACAAGTCCCACACACAGCTAGAAGCCCAAATATTTTTTCAGAGCTAGATGCAGAAAAAAGTTATATTCAATTTGCAACCTGATGGAGGTCAGTATAGATGGACTAATAGAATGATGCTATGCCCAAAAGATTTTACTTCACTAGGTGCAGTAAAAAAATTGGTATTCTATACACAGGTGGTATATCTTGCAACACAGATAGGCTACTCCACTGACTAACACACTCTGCAATAGGCCAAAAAGGATTAGCTTTGCTAGATTCAGCCAAATGCTGTGAAAAAAACTTGCACAGCACTGGCACAGACCTGCCTGGCAAAAACTGATAGGAACTGATGTAACCTAGTCCTGAAAAGGACTCCAATTACAATTAGTCTTTACTCCCACAATCTATCTATTTAAGAGCACAGACCTGCCTGATAAAAGTCGTAGGAAATGCTGTAACCTAGTCCTTAAAAGGACTGCAATCACAACTATTCCCTACTCCCAAGCTATCTGTAGATTTGTGTGAAAATTGGCTTGAAATTAACAAGGTATAGCGCACACAGCAACAGCGGTGCCGTCTAACATGCAGCTGCAGCAGTGAGAAAATGGTGGCGACGGGGAAAATGGCTTGGTCTTATAGGGCAAGGACATGTGACATACACTGCCAATGACACATGCCCTTGCTTGTGTGAAAAAAAGCACTTCGCTCCGTGTGTGCGCTGCTGATAGGCTGACAGATTGCACCTCCCCACTGTAAATGCGGGAAAGAGAAAAAAAAATGGAGATCTTCATTGTTCCTACAGAGATCCATCCCCTGCCCCTACCCCCACCCCGCTGTACACTCAAACTGCGTATTAACATTAATTTTCATCATTACTGAGAAAAAATCCAGTTATGATTTTGGTGCACGAACAGTTATCGAACATAACCTCGAACAGCCGAATTTTTCTCAAATTGTTCGTGTTCGCCGAACGGCTCGAACACCGCCCAAAACAGCTCGAATTTGAGATTGGCGAACAGTTTGAGTAGAACAACGCTCATCTCTAGTCAGCATTCCGATTTCAGTTCCAGAGCGATTCGCCAGATGAGTCCTTGATATTTAGTCATTTTCAGCCAATTTTCTGACATTTTGAAAATTTCACTTTTTGGTGAAAATATCCATTGAATGTGGGAATAATATGTGTGAGGGTACCCCAGGAGAGTTCCAAATGTGTGTGGGTAGAATATACAGTCATATGAAAAAGTTTGGGCACCCCTATTAATCTTAAGCTTAATGTTTAATAAAAATTGGTGTTTTTGCAACAGCTATTTCAGTTTGATATATGTAATAACTGTTGGACACAGTAATGTTTCTGCCTTGAAATGAGGTTTATTGTACTAACAGAAAATGTGCAATCTGCATTCAAACAAAATTTGACAGGTGCATAAGTATGGGCACCTCACCAGAAAAGTGACATTAATATTTAGTAGATCCTCCTTTTGCAAAAATAACAGCCTCTAGTCGCTTCTTGTAGCTTTTAATGAGTTCCTGGATCCTGGATGAAGGTATTTTTGACCATTCCTCTTTACAAAACAATTCCAGTTCAGTTAAGTTTGATGGTCGCCGAGCATGGACAGCCCTCTTCAAATGATCTCACAGATGTTCAATGATATTCAGGTCTGGGTACTGGGATGGCCATTCCAGAACATTGTAATTGTTCCTCTGCATGAATGCCTGAGTAGATTTGGAGCGGTGTTTTGGATCATTGTCTTGCTGAAAGATCCATCCCCTGCGCAACTTCAACTTTATCACTGATTCTTGAACATTATTATCAAGAATCTGCTGATACTGAGTGGAATCCTTGCGTCCCTCAACTTTAACAAGATTCCCAGTTCCGGCATTGGCCACACAGCCCCAAAGCATGATGGAACCTCCACCAAATTTTACTGTGGGTAGCAAGTGTTTTTCTTGGAATGCTGTGTTTTTTTGCCACCATGCATAAAGCCTTTTGTATGACCAAACAACTCAATCTTGGTTTCATCAGTCCACAGGACCTTCTTCCAAAAAGAAATTGGCTTCTCCAAATGTGCTTTTGCATACCTCAGCCGACTCTGTTTGTGGCGTGCTTGCAGAAACGGCTTCTTTCGCATCACTCTCCCATAAAGCTTCTCCTTGTGCAAAGTGCGTTGTATAGTTGACCGATGCGCAGTGACACCATCTGCAGCAAGTTGATGCTGCAGCTCTCTGGAGGTGGTCTGAGGATTGTCCTTGACTGATCTCACCATTCTTCTTCTCTGCCTTTATGATGTTTTTCTTGGCCTGCCACTTCTGGCCTTAACAAGAACTGTCCCTGTGTTCTTCCATTTCCTTACTATGTTCCTCACAGTGGAAACTGACAGGTTAAATCTCTGAGACAGCTTTTTGCATCCTTCCCCGGAACAACTATGTTGAATAATCTTTGTTTTAAGATCATTTGACAGTTGTTTTGAGGAGCCCATGATGCCACTCTTCAGAGGACATTCAAACATGAGAACAACTTGCAAGTGGCCACTTTAAGTAGCTTTTCTCATGATTGCATACAACTGGCTCTGAAGTTCAAATCTCAATGAGGTTACAAAACCAAAAAAAGTGCTTTAGTAAGTCAGTAAAAAGTAGGTAGGAGTATTTAAAACAAGAAAATGATAAAGGTGCCCATACTTATGCACCTGTCAAATTTTGTTTGAATGCAGATTGCACATTTTCTGTTAGTACAATAAACCTCATTTCAAGGCAGAAACATTACTGTGTCCAACAGTAATTACATATATCAAACTGAAATAGCTGTTGCAAAAACACCAATTTTTATTAAACATTAAGCTTAAGATTAATAGGGGTGCCCAAACTTTTTCATATGACTGTATATATAACAGGGGAAAAATTGAAAAAAGTTGAAAAAAAAAATTTTTGGAATTAGTAATTTTTCTGGCATTTTTCAGACTTTCACAAAGGGGAAGCGTTCCGATTTCAGTTCCAGAGCGATTCGCCCGATGAGTCCTTGATATTTAGTCGTTTTCAGCCAATTTTCTGACTTTTTGAAAATTTCACTTTTTTGGGAAAATATCCACTAAATGAGGGAAAAATATGTGTGAGGGTACCCCAGGAGAGTTCAAAATGTTTGTGGATAGAATATATATATAACGGGGGTAAAATTGAAAAAAGTTGAAAAAAATTTTTTTTAGACTTAGTCATTTTTCCAGCATTTTTCAGACTTTCAGAGCGGGGAAAATGTCAGTGAGCGTTCCAATTTCAGTTCCAGAGCGATTCGCCCGATGAGTCCTTGATATTTAGTCACTTTCAGACATTTTTCTAACTTTTTGAATATTTCACTTTTTGGTGAAAATATCCATTGAATATGGGAATAATATGTGTGAGGGTACCCCAGGAGAGTTCCAAATGTGTGTGGGTAGAATATATATATAACGGGAAAAATTGAAAAAACTTGAAATACATTTTTTTGGACTTAGTCATTTTTCTGCCATTTTTCAGACTTTCACAGAGGGGAAAATGTCAGTCAGCATTCCGATTTCAGTTCCAGTGTGATTCACCCGATGAGTCCTTGATATTTAATCGTTTTCAGCCAATTTTCTTACTTTTTGAAAATTTCACTTTTTTGGGAAAATATCCACTAAATGAGGGAAAAGTATGTGTGAAGGTACCCCAGGAGAGTTCGAAATGTGTTTGGATAGAATATATATATAACGGGGGTAAAATTGAAAAAAGTTGAAAAAATTTTTTTGGACTTAGTCATTTTTCTGGCATTTTTCAGACTTTTACAGAGGGGAAAATGTCAGTCAGCATTCCGATTTCAGTTCCAGAGCGATTCGCCCCGATGAGTCCTTGATATTTAGTCGTTTTCAGCCAATTTTCTGACTTTTTGAAAATTTCACTTTTTGGTGAAAATATCCATTGAATGTGGTAATATGTGTGAGGGTACCCCAGGAGAGTTCCAAATGTGTGTGGGTAGAATATATATATAACAGGGGAAAAATTGAAAAAAGTTGAAAAAAAATTTTTTTGGACTTAGTCATTTTTCTAGCATTTTTCAAACTTTCAAAGAAGGGAAAATGTCAGTCAGCGTTCCGATTTCAGTTCCAGAGCCATTCGCCCGATGAGTCCTTGATATTTAGTCGTTTTCAGACAATTTTCTGACTTTTTGAATATTTCACTTTTTGGTGAAAATATCCATTGAATGTGGTAATAATATGTGTGAGGGAACCCCAGGAGCGTTCCAAATGTGTGTGGGTAGAATATATATATATATATGTAACGGGGGAAAAATTGAAAAAACTTGAAAAAAAGTTTTTTTGGACTTAGTCATGTTTTCGGCATTTTTCAGACTTTCAGAGAGGGGAAAATGTCAGAGAGCGTTCCGATTTCAGTTCCAGAGCGATTCGCCCGATGAGTCCTTGATATTTAGTCGTTTTCAGACAATTTTCTGACTTTTTGAATATTTCACTTTTTGGTGAAAATATCCATTGAATGTGGTAATAATATGTGTGAGGGTACCCCAGGAGCGTTCCAAATGTGTGTGGGTAGAATATATATAAATATATAACAGGGGAAAAATTGAAAAAAGTTGAAAAAATTTTTTTGGGGACTTATTCATTTTTCTGGCATTTTTCAGACTTTCAGAGAGGGGAAAATGTCAGTGAGCATTCCGATTTCAGTTCCATTGCGATTCACCAGATGAGTCCTTGATGTTTAGTCATTTTAAGCCAATTTTCTGACTTTTTGAAAATTTCACTTTTTGGTGAAAATATCCATTGAATGTGGGAATAATATGTGTGAGAGTACCCCAGGAGAGTTCCAAATGTGTGTGGGCAGAACATATATATAACAGGGGAAAAACTGAAAAAAGTTGAAAAAATTTTTTGGGGACTTATTCATTTTTCTGGCATTTTTCAGACTTTCAGAGAGGGGAAAATGTCAGTGAGCATTCCGATTTCAGTACCAGAGCGATTCGCCCGATGAGTCCTTGATATTTAGTCGTTTTCAGCCAATTTTCTGACTTTTTGAAAATTTCACTTTTTTGGGAAAATATCCACTAAATGAGGGAAAAATATGTGTGAGGGTACCCCAGGAGAGTTCGAATTGTTTGTGGATAGAATATATATATAACGGGGGTAAAATTGAAAAAAGTTGAAAAAAAATTTTTTTGGACTTAGTCATTTTTCTGGCATTTTTCAAACTTTCAAAGAAGGGAAAATGTCAGTCAGCGTTCCGATTTCAGTTCCAGAGCGATTCGCCCGATGAGTCCTTGATATTTAGTCGTTTTCAGACAATTTTCTGACTTTTTGAATATTTCACTTTTTGGTGAAAATATCCATTGAATGTGGTAATAATATGTGTGAGGGTACCCCAGGAGCGTTCCAAATGTGTGTGGGTAGAATATATATATATATAACGGGGGAAAAATTGAAAAAACTTGAAAAAAATTTTTTTTGGACTTAGTCATGTTTTCGGCATTTTTCAGACTTTCAGAGAGGGGAAAATGTCAGAGAGCATAGCGATTTCAGTTCCAGAGCGATTCGCCCGATGAGTCCTTGATATTTAGTCGTTTTCAGCCAATTTTCTGACATTTTGAAAATTTCACTTTTTGGTCAAAATATCCATTGAATGTGGGAATAATATGTGTGAGGGTACCCCAGGAGAGTTCCAAATGTGTGAGGGTAGAATATATATATAACAGGGGAAAAATTGAAAAAACTTGAAATAAAATTTTTTTGGACTTAGTCATTTTTCTGGCATTTTTCAGACTTTCACAGTGGGGAAAATGTCAGTCAGCGTTCCGATTTCAGTTCCAGAGCGATTCGCCCGATGAGTCCTTGATATTTAGTCATTTTCAGACAATTTTCTAACTTTTTGAATATTTCACTTTTTGGTGAAAATATCCATTGAATGTGGGAATAATATGTGTGAGGGTACCCCAGGAGCGTTCCAAATGTGTGTGGGTAGAATATATATATATATATAACGGGAAAAATTGAAAAAAGTTGAAAAAATTTTTTTGGGGACTTATTCATTTTTCTGGCATTTTTCAGACTTTCAGAGAGGGGAAAATGTCAGTGAGCGTTCCGATTTCAGTTCCAATGCGATTCGCCAGATGAGTCCTTGATATTTAGTCATTTTCTGCCAATTTTCGGACATTTTGAAAATTTCTCTTTTTGGTGAAAATATCCATTAAATGAGGGAATAATATGTGTGAGGGTACCCCAGGAGAGCTCCAAATGTGTGTGGGTAGAATATATAATCCCACGGGGGAAACATTGAAAAAAGTTGAAAAAAAATTTTTTTGGACTTATTCATTTTTCTGGCATTTTTCAGACTTTCACAGAGGGGAAAATGTCAGTGAGCTTTCTGATTTCAGTTCCAGAGCGATTCGCCCGATGAGTCCTTGATATTTAGTCGTTTTCAGCCAATTTTCAGACTTTTTGAATATTTCACTTTTTGGTGAAAATATCCATTGAATGTGGGATTAATATGTTTGAGGGTACCCCAGGAGAGTTCCAAATGTGTGTGGGTAGAATATATATATAACGGGAAAAATTGAAAAAACTTGAAATACATTTTTTTGGACTTAGTCATTTTTCTGCCATTTTTCAGACTTTCACAGAGGGGAAAATGTCAGTCAGCATTCCGATTTCAGTTCCAGTGTGATTCACCCGATGAGTCCTTGATATTTAATCGTTTTCAGCCAATTTTCTTACTTTTTGAAAATTTCACTTTTTTGGGAAAATATCCACTAAATGAGGGAAAAGTATGTGTGAAGGTACCCCAGGAGAGTTCGAAATGTGTTTGGATAGAATATATATATAACAGGGGAAAAATTGAAAAAAGTTGAAAAAAAATTTTTTTGGACTTAGTCATTTTTCTGGCATTTTTCAAACTTTCAAAGAAGGGAAAATGTCAGTCAGCGTACCGATTTCAGTTCCAGAGCCATTCGCCTGATGAGTCCTTGATATTTATTCGTTTTCAGCCAATTTTCTTACTTTTCGAAAATTTCACTTTTTGGGGAAAATATCCACTAAATGAGGGAAAAGTATGTGTGAGGGTACCCCAGGAGAGAACGAAATGTGTTTGGATAGAATATATATATAACGGGGGTAAAATTGAAAAAGTTGAAAAAATTTTTTTTTTAGACTTAGTCATTTTTCCGGCATTTTTCAGACTTTCAGAGAGGGGAAAATGTCAGTGAGCGTTCCGATTTCAGTTCCAGAGCGATTCGCCCGATGAGTCCTTGATATTTAGTCGTTTTCAGACAATTTTCTGACTTTTTGAATATTTCACTTTTTGGTGAAAATATCCATTGAATGTGGTAATAATATGTGTGAGGGTACCCCAGGAGCGTTCCAAATGTGTGTGGGTAGAATATATATATATATAACGGGGGAAAAATTGAAAAAACTTGAAAAACATTTTTTTTGGACTTAGTCATGTTTTCGGCATTTTTCAGACTTTCAGAGAGGGGAAAATGTCAGAGAGCGTTCCGATTTCAGTTCCAGAGCGATTCGCCCGATGAGTCCTTGATATTTAGTCGTTTTCAGACAATTTTCTGACTTTTTGAATATTTCACTTTTTGGTGAAAATATCCATTGAATGTGGTAATAATATGTGTGAGGGTACCCCAGGAGCGTTCCAAATGTGTGTGGGTAGAATATATATATATATAACAGGGGAAAAATTGAAAAAACTTGAAAAAAATTTGTTTTGGACTTAGTCATGTTTTCGGCATTTTTCAGACTTTCAGAGAGGGGAAAATGTCAGAGAGCATAGCGATTTCAGTTCCAGAGCGATTCGCCCGATGAGTCCTTGATATTTAGTCGTTTTAAGCCAATTTTCTGACTTTTTGAAAATTTCACTTTCTGGTGAAAATATCCATTGAATGTGGGAATAATATGTGTGAGAGTACCCCAGGAGAGGTCCAAGTGTGTGGGTAGAATATATATATAACGAGGGAAAAATGTAAAAAACTTGAAAAAAAATTTTTTTTGGACTTAGTCATGTTTTCGGCATTTTTCAGACTTTCAGAGAGGGGAAAATGTCAGAGAGCGTTCCGATTTCAGTTCCAGAGCGATTCGCCCGATGAGTCCTTGATATTTAGTCGTTTTCAGACAATTTTCTGACTTTTTGAATATTTCACTTTTTGGTGAAAATATCCATTGAATGTGGTAATAATATGTGTGAGGGTACCCCAGGAGCGTTCCAAATGTGTGTGGGTAGAATATATGTATAACAGGGGAAAAATTGAAAAAACTTGAAAAAAATTTTTTTGGACTTAGTCATTTTTCTGGCATTTTTCAGACTTTCAAAGAAGGGAAAATGTCAGGCAGCGTTCCGATTTCAGTTCCAGAGCCATTCGCCCGATGAGTCCTTGATATTTATTAGTTTTCAGCCAATTTTCTTACTTTTTGAAAATTTCACTTTTTGGGGAAAATATCCACTAAATGAGGGAAAAGTATGTGTGAGGGTACCCCAGGAGAGAACGAAATGTGTTTGGATAGAATATATATATAACGGGAGTAAAATTGAAAAAAGTTGAAAAAATTTTTTTTTTAGACTTAGTCATTTTTCCGGCATTTTTCAGACTTTCAGAGAGGGGAAAATGTCAGTGAGCGTTACGATTTCAGTTCCAGAGCGATTCGCCCGATGAGTCCTTGATATTTAGTCGTTTTCAGACAATTTTCTGACTTTTTGAATATTTCACTTTTTGGTGAAAATATCCATTGAATGTGGTAATAATATGTGTGAGGGTACCCCAGGAGCGTTCCAAATGTGTGTGGGTAGAATAAATATATATATATATATATATAACGGGGGAAAAATTGAAAAAACTTGAAAAAAATTTTTTTTGGACTTAGTCATGTTTTCGGCATTTTTCAGACTTTCAGAGTGGGGAAAATGTCAGAGAGCGAAGCGATTTCAGTTCCAGAGCGATTCGCCCGATGAGTACTTGATATTTAGTCGTTTTAAGCCAATTTTCTGACTTTTTGAAAATTTCACTTTCTGGTGAATATATCCATTGAATGTGGGAATAATATGTGTGAGGGTATCCCAGGAGAGTTCCAAGTGTGTGGGTAGAATATATATATAACGAGGGAAAAATGTAAAAAACTTGAAAAAAAAATTTTTTAGACTTAGTCATTTTTTCGGCATTTTTCAGACTTTCAGAGAGGCGAAAATGTCAGTGAGCGTTCCCATTTCAGTTCCAGAGCGATTCGCCCGATGAGTCCTTGATATTTATTCGTTTTTAGCCAATTTTCTTACTTTTTGAAAATTTCACTTTTTTGGGAAAATATCCACTAAATGAGGGAAAAGTATGTGTGATGGTACCCCAGGAGAGTTCGAAATGTGTGCATATAGAATATATCTATAACGGGGGTAAAATTGAAAAAATTTGAAAAATTTTTTTTTTAGTGTAAGTCATTTTTCTGGCATTTTATAGACTTTCAGAGAGGGGAAAATGTCAGTGAGCGTTCCGATTTCAGTTCCAGAGCGATTCGCCCGATGAGTCCTTGATATTTAGTCGTTTTCAGCTAATTTTCTGACTTTTTGAAAATTTCACTTTTTCGTGAAAATATCCATTGAATGTGGGAATAATATGTGTGAGGGTACCCCAGGAGAATTCCAAATGTGTTTGGGTAGAATATATATATAACGGGAAACATTGAAAAAAGTTGAAAAAAAATTTTTTTGGACTTAGTCATTTTTCTGGTATTTTTCAGACTTTCACAGAGGGGAAAATGTTAGTCAGCGTTCCGATTTCAGTTCCAGAGCGATTCGCCCGATGAGTCCTTGATATTTAGTAGTTTTCAGCCAATTTTCAGACTTTTTGAATATTTCACTTTTTGCTGAAAATATCCATTGAATGTGGGAATAATATGTGTGAGGGTACCCCAGGAGAGTTCCAAATGTGTGTGGGTAGAATATATATATAACGGGAAAAATTGAAAAAACTTGAAATATATTTTTTTGGACTTAGTCATTTTTCTGCCATTTTTCAGACTTTCACAGAGGGGAAAATGTCAGTCAGCATTCCGATTTCAGTTCCAGTGTGATTCACCCGATGAGTCATTGATATTTAATCGTTTTCAGCCAATTTTCTTACTTTTCGAAAATTTCACTTTTTTGGGAAAATATCCACTAAATGAGGGAAAAGTATGTGTGAAGGTACCCCAGGAGAGTTCGAAATGTGTTTGGATAGAATATATATATAACGGGGGTAAAATTGAAAAAAGTTGAAAAAATTTTTTTTTAGACTTAGTCATTTTTCTGGCATTTTTCAGACTTTCAGAGAGGGGAAAATGTCAGTGAGCGTTCCGATTTCAATTCCAGAGCGATTCGCCCAATGAGTCCTTGATATTTAGTCATTTTCAACCAATTTTCTGACTTTTTGAATATTTCACTTTTCGGTGAAAATATCCATTGAATGTGGGAATAATATGTGTGAGGGTACCCCAGGAGAGTTTTAAATGTGTGTGGGTAGAATATATATATATATAACGGGGGAAAAATTGAAAAAAGTTGAAAAAATTTTTTGGGGGACTTATTCATTTTTCTGCCATTTTTCAGACTTTCAGAGAGGGGAAAATGTCAGTGAGCATTCCGATTTCAGTTCCAGAGCGATTCGCCCGATGAGTCCTTGATATTTAGACATTTTCAGCCAATTTTCGGACATTTTGAACATTTCCCTTTTTGGTGAAAATATCCATTAAATGAGGGATTAATATGTGTGAGGGTAACCCCAGGAGAGTTCCAAATGTGTGTGGGTAGAATATATATCCCACGGGGGAAAAATTGAAAAAAGTTGAAAAAAATTTTTTTTGGACTTAGTCATTTTTCTGGCATTTTTCAGACTTTCACAGAGGGGAAAATGTCAGTGAGCATTCCAATTTCAGTTCCAGAGCGATTCGTCCGATGAGTCCTTGATATTTATTCGTTTCTAGACAATTTTCTGACTTTTTGAAAATTTCACTTTTTTGGGAAAATATCCACTAAATGAGGGAAAAATATTATTGTTGAGCGAGCACTGAAAAGCTCGGGTGCTCGAAGCTCGGACCGAGCTCGCCGTGACACTCGGGTGCTTGACCCAAGCAACGAGCCCAATGTTAGTCTATGGGAGACTCGAGCATTTTTGCGGTGGCACACCCGGCAGTCTTTTAAAAGCCTAACAAGTGCCCAAAACGATAGTGACAGTGCTCAAATGACATGGGGACAGCATGGGGATCGCCCCAGGAAGCATTTCTGACCCCCAGGTCACTGCTGTCAACAGCGTGATCAGAGGTATTAAGCCACTTTTACAGGCTCACAAAAAAACGAAAGTGAAACTTTTTTCCTGTGAAATATGTTAAGGAACATCCTTTCCAGGGAAAAGACTTGTGCATAAGTTAAAATAAATGACCAAAAACAAAAATACTACTCCACACCTTCGGCTATGTTCACAAGTAGCATTTTTTATGCGTTTTTGCACTTTTGTATTGCTTTCAACTATGACAAATGCATTCACCGGGAAATATCATTTTAACATTTTACAACCTTATCTGGCCATGTGCTGTGTGACACATGCATAAAGTGCTGAAAAGACATGGGAACAGCATGGGGAAGACCCCTGGAAGCATCTCTGACTCCCAGGTCACTGTCTAAAAGTGTGCCCATCATAAGTGATCCTTGCCGCATCTGAAGATGCAGACTTGCAACTATCCCCATGCAAGTTCTAGTCCCAGGGCAGTGTTCAATTGTACCTCCCCCATTCCTTGCAATACAAGCGCAAGTATGCAGCCTGCCACCCACCCACCCCCAGGCTGCAATACCATACTGCTTGCTTGCTTGAACTTGAAATTGGGCCTTTTAGGCATGTGGAGGTGGAATCTGGCCACCACGTCATGGCTGTGTTGGCGGCCTGGAATCCATACTCAGTCCCCAGCCGCCCGGCGGCCGGGTGTCCATACTCAGTCCCCAGCCGCCTGGAGGCAGTCAGGTGTCCATAAACGGTCCCCAGCCGCCCCCATTTCTCCTTGGAACATCCCCCCACACACTTTTCTTAGCCCGGCCTGCTTTAGGCAGCATTGGACGAGCCCACCAGAGAACCAGACTCCTCCGGTGTGCCCTGACTTCTCCATCGGTGGAGTTGAGAGTGCCAAGGTGAGGAGCATGATGATGATGACAGAAGTTAGTATCTGCTATGTTTTCTTTTAATGCAAGTGTAATTGTGCAGCCTGCCACCCACCCACCCCCAGACTGCAATTCCATACTGCTAGCTTGCACTTGAAATGGGGCCTTTTAGTTTAGAGGAGGCCGAAGCTGGCCACTACCTCATGGCTGCTTCGGCAGCGAGGTATCCATACTCAGTCCCCAGCCGCCCCTATTTGTCCTGGTGTGCCTTATACATAAGATTAAGCGCTTATACCAAAACATTACCTGTGCCCTCCCCAGTGCATTTAGTGGGAAGGAGAGCCTATTCCGCTGTAGTGTGTGCATGCCAAACCCCTGTTCATGGTACATGTGAAGATGCCTCCCACCTTGCACCTGTCATTGCAGACTTGCAACTATCCCCATTCAAGTCCTTGTCCCAGGGCAGTGTACCTCTCCCATTCCTTGCAATGCAAGCGCAAGTATGCAGCCTGCCACCCACCCACCCCCAGGCTGCAATACCATACTGCTTGCTTGCTTGCACTTTAAATTGGGCCTTTTAGGCATGTGGAGGCGGAATCTGGCCACCACGCCATGGCTGTGTCGGCGGCCTGGTATCCATACTCAGTCCCCAGCCGCCTGGTGGCCGGGTGTCCCCGCTTGCTCCCCAGCCTCCAGGCGGTGGCCGGGTGTCCATACTCGGTCCCCAGCCACCCCTATTTGTACCGGTAACCTTTCCCACACTTTTCTTAGCCTGGCCTGCTTTAGGGCAGCATTGGCCGAGCCCACCGGACTATCAGACTCCTCCGGTGGGCCCTGGCTTCTCCATTAGGGGAGTTGAGAGTGCCAAGGTGAGGAGCATGATGAGGATGATAGAAGTTAGCATCTGCTTTGTTTTGTTGTAATGCAAGCGCATGTATGTAGTAGCGGCTAGGCCTGAGGAGGTCAGCGTTTTGGCGCATATCCTACCTCCTCCGAGGATTGCTGGATGTTTTCCTGCTACTATCCAAGTTCTATGACTCCCGTTAAAACAAAGCTTCAGGTGATAAATGATGGATGAGGTAGTGGCAAAGGAGAAAGAGCAGGAGGAACAGGGACCATTCACATCAATATCAGGCCAGTCAACCAGATATGTCTTGTAGGATATGTTTCTGTAACAAAAGGAGTGGTTCGGCTACACAGTTATAGGGCATACAGTGAGTGCAATGCCTACCAAAAATTTCGAGGCACTCCAATGCCCTTTGGAAATGACATGGAGGTCAGAGGGCGTTAACTAAACCTTTTTTTCCATTTATAGCAACTGGGTCTCCTGTGCACTGTTGGCCTAAGCAGTGAATGGAAGGCTTTCCAAAAATTATGAGGTACTGCAATGCCCCTTACAAGAGCCATGTGTAGCACCCCAGGGGTCTGGTCTCCACAGTAATAGAGATTACGTCGGAGAGCAAGTGGGAGGTTTCCTGGTCAGGATCCCTTAAACATGCAACATCCTCCTGCCCCAGTCCTGGGAGGGGAGAATTCTGCCCTTATAAACTGGATCTGGGGTGGGGTTGAGTGAGTCAGAGAACAGAGATCAGTCAGAGTCAGAGTGATAGCAAGGGAAAGTAACAGCAAGGAGCTCTGTAGGAGCTAGGAGCTAAAGACGAGGGGCTGGAAGCTGAGCAGAGCTCGCCCTGGCAGAAGACAATAGGAACCGGACACAGGAGTCCGAAGCTGTTAGGACTTATATATCCAGCAGCAGAAACCAGCCGGCAGGGGATTTCAGGTCCTCTGGCCATAGAAGCCCGGAGGCTCAGTCACAAGCAAGGGACCAGCAACGCCGTCGTGGAGCGGAGGCTAACAGAACGCCCCAAGTCACCAGCCATACGGGTGAGCACTACACGGTACACTCAGGGACGTGGGCTACTTCTACCCGCTTACAGCAAGGTAGCCAGGAAGAGTGCAGACAGACGGGGAGGCCTACAACTCCACCTGGCCAGGGGAACTCCTGCTTGCTCACAGACTGACCAGGCCTCTTATGCTAGCCAGTACTCCCGGGAGGGTCTACCTTATAATCATCAGTAAAGACCCTGAACTGCACTGCAAAGACTCTGAGTCATTCCTGCTGCGCTCGTGCACCATCACCCCCATCATCCACACTCACTGCCCTGAGGCTATACTCCTCCCGAGGGGAGTTATCCCATTTTATGCTGCGCACACAACACCAGCCTCATTGGTCTGCCTCGCAGCGGTGGTACTCACTGACCGCAATCCACGGGTGGTGCAGTCGGACAATTAACCTCAAAACCTAAGAAAGATTGCCACTGGTTTGACCCGCCTGAGCCACGGGACCGGGTGACTGCCACGGAGACTACAGACCCCAGAGACCCGGCACCGGGTATCCCACACACGTGTACACACGGCCCAGGGGGCGCGTCACATGAGGTACAGCATATTACAAACATAAGTCCCATTATTGGGGAGTGGGTGTCCCATAGTATTTGCTTATGCCTTGCAAGCAAAAGCTGCCAAAAATTAGGACGGAGAAACTTGCAATGCCCCTTACAAGAGCCATGCAGTACAGCATATTACAAACATAAGTCCCATTATTGGGGAGTGGGTCTCCCATAGTATTTGCTTATGCTTTCCCAGCAAAGTTGCCAAAAATTAGGATGGAGCAACTTGCAATGCCCCTTACAAGAGCCATGCAGTACAGCATATTACAAACATAAGTCCCATTATTGGGGAGTGGGTGTCCCATAGTATTTGCTTATGCTTTCCCAGCAAAAGCTGCCAAAAATTAGGACGGAGCAACTTGCAATGCCCCTTACAAGAGCCATGCAGTACAGCATATTACAAACATAAGTCCCATTATTGGGGAGTGGGTGTTCCATAGTATTTGCTTATGCCTTGCAAGCAAAAGCTGCCAGAAATTAGGATGGAGCAACTTGCAATGCCCCTTACAAGAGCCATGCAGTACAGCATATTACAAACATAAGTCCCATTATTTGGGAGTGGGTCTCCCATAGTATTTGCTTATGCTTTCCCAGCAAAAGCTGCCAAAAATTAGGACGGAGGAACTTGCAATGCTGGCACCCTGGTGGTATAGTGGTGGTGGAGGCTGAGGATAAGGAGAAGAAGATTAAACAGCCGAAACGAGGAAGCGTATACCCATGTGTGGGTGTGAAGTGGTGCATGTGAATACACCTCCCGAAAGAACACAGTGGATTTGACTTTATGTTACTCTGCTGTCATTTGGTGGTGATGAGAAGTCTGGCCCAATTCAGCCCTTGTTCATTTTGATAAGGGTCAGCTTGTCAGCATTGTCAGTTGACAGGCGAGTGCGCTTATCAGTTATAATTCCCCCAGCGGCACTAAAAACACACTCCGATAACACGCTAGCGGCAGGGCAGGCCAGGACCTCCAAGGCGTACAGAGCGAGTTCATTCCAAGTGTCCAGCTTGGATACCCAATAATTAAAAGGCACAGAGGAATAACGGAGGATGCTGGTACGATCGGCAAGGTACTCCTTCACCATCTTTTGAAACTTTCCACTCTTTGTGAGAGTACCCCGGGCCTCAGGGCCTGTAAGCTGGGCAGGTGTCAGAAAACTGTCCCAGAACGTTGACAGTGTTCCGCTGCCTCTGCTGGATTGGAGTTGCATCTCTCTCGCCTGTACGCCTTGGTTGGGCAACGAACTGTGACCTCTGCCGCTAGCGTGTTCAGATGGGAATTTTTTTAAGAGTTCTGCAGCAAGGGCCTTCTAGTATTGCCCCATTTTTGTAGACCTCTCCACCTCAGGAATAAGAGAGTGAAAGTTCTCCTTGTAGCGGGGGTCTACAAGTGTCACCAGCCAATGACTGTCACCCAACATTTTGACAACGCGAGGGTCACGGTTAAGGCAGCGTAACATAAAGTCAGCCATGCGTGCCACACTGGTAACGGGCAAGATTTCCGTGTCCTCACCAAGATGACAACTGACCATGCTCTCCTCCTCCTCCTCCTCTTCCTCCTCCCCCCTGTCCTCAGGCCACCCATGCTGAACCGACGGTATGACACTTTTACAGGTACTACCGTCTACAACGCATGATAGCAGCTCCTGTTCTTCCTCCTCCTCCTCCTCCTCCTCTCCCTCATTGTCCCCCAATGCACGTTGGGATGAGATGAGGCTGGGTTGTGTGTATTCGCCCGCTACGGCTTCTTGATCCATCTCATCATACTCTGGCTGCAATGCCTCCTCTTTAATTCTCTGCAGAGAGCGTTGCAAAAGACAGACAAGTGGGATGCTGACACTAATGATGGCGTCATCGCCACTCACCATCTTGGTGGCCTCCACAAAGTTTGTCAGGATGGTACATATGTCAGACATCCAGGTCCACTCCTGAGGTCTTATGCGTGGAGTCTGACCTGAATATCGATGGCCTTGTTGCAGCTGGTACTCCACAACTGCTCTCTTCTGCTCACAAATCCTTTGCAACATGTGGAGAGTAGAGTTCCAACGTGTGGGGACATCACACACCAGTCGGTGTGCCGGAAGCTGCAAACGCTGCTGCAACACAGCAAGGGCGGCGGAGGCTGTAGCCGACTTGCAAAAATGAGCTGACAGGCGGCGTACTTTCACGAGCAGATCTGGCAACTCGGGGTACGATTTAAGAAACCGCTGAACCACAAGGTTAAGCACATGAGCCAGGCATGGTACGTGTGTGATCTCACCTCGCCTCAGAGCCGCCACCAGGTTACGGCCATTGTCACACACGACCATGCCGGGATGTAGGTTCAGCGGTCTCAGCCACAGATCTGCCTTCTCTTTCACAGCTGTCCACAACTCACAAGCAGTGTGAGGTTTATCACCTAAGCTAATAAGATTCAGCACAGCCTGTTGCCGCTTGGCGGAGGCAGTACTGCAATGCTTCCAGCTTGCAACTGATGTGGTGATATCTGAGATGGAGGCTGAACATGAGGAGGAGGAGGATGCGCAGGAGCTGTACACTGTGGGGGCAACTCTGACTGACATAGGGCCCGCAATCCTCGGTGTGGGGAGGATGTGTTCCGTCCCAAGGTCCGACTGGGTCCCGGCTTCCACTATGTTTACCCAGTGTGCCGTCAGAGAGATGTACCGTCCCTGGCCACAAGCACTTGTCCATGTGTCCGTTGTCAGGTGGACTCTCCTAGTAACTGCATTGTTGAGGGCACAGCAGATGCTTTGGGACACGTGCTTGTGTAGTGCAGGGATGGCACATCAGGCAAAATAGTGTTGGCTGGGGACCGAGTACCGAGGGACGGCCACCGCCATAAGATTGCGGAAGGATTCCGTCTCCACCATCCTAAAAGGCAGCATTTCCAATGCAAGCAGTCGTGAAATGTGCAAATTTAGGACTGTGGCCTGTGGGGCGTTAGCTGCGAATTTCCGCTTTCGTTCAAAGGTCTGGGATATGGACAATTGAACGCTGCGGTGGGACGTGGACGTTGATGCTGTTTCTTGAGAAACTGCCATAACAAGTGAAGACTGTGAGAAGGGGGCATCTTTACATGCAGTATGGACAGGGGATTGTCTTGCACACACAACAGGGGGTTCTATTGCACGCACAACAGTGGAAGAAGCAGTGGTGACACCCACTGACACTGGTAGTGGACCCTGGGTTTCGACCCACAAAGTCGGGTGCTTTGCTGCCATGTGCCTGATCATGCTGGTGGTGGTCAGGCTGGTAGTTTTGTCACCACTGCTGATGCTGGCATGGCAGGTGGAACATATGGCCTTTTTGGGGTTATCAGCAGAGTCTTTAAAAAAATTCCAGACTCTGGAAGACCTACCGCTTGTACTGGCAACGTCCCTCGTGTTGGTGTTACGGGGAACGGTTGCCTTCCTTCTGTCTGTGGCCACCACACTGCTTCTTCCTGCCTGTTGGGGTACTCTGCCTCCCTCCCCCTGTGTGCTGCTGGCCTCACTCTGCATGTCCTCCTTCCACGTTGGGTCAGTTACTAGATCATCCACCACCTCCTCCTCTTCCACTTGCGCACCACGATCCTCCTCCTCACTTCCTGGCAATTGTGTCTCGTCATTGTCCACCTCTTGTGACAGATTGCCAACATCGACTTCCTGTGGCCGTGGCTGTTCAAATATTTGGGCATCGCAACATGGGATCTCCTCTTCCACCACTTCAAGCGTATAAGGCGAGGGGCCCAAATATGGAAATGGACCAGTGAACGGCTCTTCAGAGTGTCCAAGTGTGGGATCACTTGCTGTCTGACGACACTCGGCATGGTGGGAGGAAGGAGCATCAGGGTGAGGAGGAGTATGCGGTCGAGACTCACGGCTACTAAGAGTTGGCCGTGTGGAAGACAGACCGAGGTGGTGGTGCCCAGGTAACTGGAAGTATTGTCTGCTATCCAATTAATAACCTGTTCACACTGATCAGTTCTCAATACTGGTGTTGTTCTGTGTTTCCCTAGTAATTGGGTCAAGAAGTGGGAGCGAGAAGATGTGGCTGTTGGTTGTGGCACATTTTCACCTTGGCCACGGCCCCATCCTTGCCCATTGTAAATGAAGTAAAATAGCTTACACTTGCACTATCAATGGAAAAAGGGTAATAAAGAGTAGATTAGAACCGTGGAAGAGGAAAACCACAGTTATTGTTTACTGGGGTATACCACACTTTTTTAAATAGAGATATTTGCGGCTGAACAGTGAGCGACACACTCAAACTGCTTTTTTTTAGATAACAAAGGCCCAAAACTGGATAGTACAGCGATTTGACACATGGAACTGCGACACCACACTGGTATGTCGGGTCTACACAAGACTATTTTCAACAGATATATTTTTGTGTCACAACAGGCAGGAGACAATACTGTTTTTCTTTACGGAAAAAACTACCAAAATCTGAATAATAGAGATTTTTTACCGTCGAACAGCAAAACCACAGTTATAATTTACTGGTGTATACCAGGCTTTTTAAAATATATATATATTTGCGGCTGAACAGTGAGCGACACATTCAAAGTGTTTTTTTTAGATACAAATGGCCCAAAAGTGGATAATACAGAGGTTTGTACCGTGGAACTGCAAAACCACACTTGTATTTCTCGGGCCTACACCAGACTATTTTCAACAGATATATTTGTGTCTGAAAAATCAGGGAGACACTATTTTTTTTTTTACAGCAAAAAATGCAAAAAGCAGGATAATAGAGATTTTTTATCGTGGAACAGCAAAAGCACACTTCTGTCTCTCTGGCCTACACCAGACTAATTTCAACAGATATATTTGTGTCTGAAAAATCAGGGATACACTATTTTTTTTTTTTTTACAGCAAAAAATGCAAAAAGAAGGATAATAGAGATTTTTTACCGTGGAACAGCAAACGCACACTTCTGTCTCTCTGGCCTACACCAGACTATTTTCAACAGATATATTTGTGTCTGAAAAATCAGGGAGACACTATTATTATTTTTATACAGCAAAAAATGCCAAAAACAGGATAATAGAGATGTTTTACCGTGGAACATCAAAACCACAGTAATAATTTACTGGTGTATACCAGGCTTTTTAAAATATATATATATTTGCGGCTGAACAGTAAGCGACACACTCAAACTGTTTTTTTTAGATACAAATGGCCCAAAAGTGGATAATACAGAGGTTTGTACCGTGGAACTGCAAAACCACACTTGTATTTCTCGGGCCTACACCAGACTATTTTCATCAGATATATTTGTGCCTGAAAAATCAGGGAGACACTATTTTTTTTTTTTACAGCAAAAAATGCAGAAAGCAGGATAATAGAGATTTTTTACCGTGGAACAGCAAAAGCACACTTCTGTCTCTCTGGCCTACAGCAGACTATTTTCAACAGATATATTTGTGTCTGAAAAATCAGGGAGACACTATTATTATTTTTATACATCAAAAAAAGCCAAAAACAGGATAATAGAGATGTTTTACCGTGGAACAGCAAAACCACAGTAATAATTTACTGGTGTATACCAGGCTTTTTAAAATATATATATATATATATATATTTGCGGCTGAACAGTGAGCGACACACTCAAACAGTTTTTTTTATATACAAATGGCCCAAAAGTGGATAATACAGAGGTTTGTACCGTGGAACTGCAAAACCACACTTGTATTTCTCGGGCCTACACCAGACTATTTTCAACAGATATATTTGTGTCTGAAAAATCAGGGAGACACTATTTTTTTTTTTACAGCAAAAAATGCAAAAAGCAGGATAATAGAGATTTTTTATCGTGGAACAGCAAAAGCACACTTCTGTCTCTCTGGCCTACACCAGACTAATTTCAACAGATATATTTGTGTCTGAAAAATCAGGGATACACTATTTTTTTTTTTTACAGCAAAAAATGCAAAAAGAAGGATAATAGAGATTTTTTACCGTGGAACAGCAAACGCACACTTCTGTATCTCTTGCCTACACCAGACTATTTTCAACAGATATATTTGTGTCTGAAAAATCAGGGAGACACTATTTTTTTTTTTTACAGCAAAAAATGCAAAAAGCAGGATAATAGAGATTTTTTACCGTGGAACAGCAAAAGCACATTTCTGTCTCTCTGGCCTACACCAGACTATTTTCAACAGATATATTTGTGTCTGAAAAATCAGGGAGACACTATTTTTTTTTTTTTACAGCAAAAAATGCAAAAAGCAGGATAATAGAGATTTTTTTACCGTTGAACAGCAAAAGCACACTTCTGTCTCTCTGGCCTACACCAGACTATTTTCAACAGATATATTTGTGTCTGAAAAATCAGGGAGACACTATTTTTTTTTTTTTACAGCAAAAAATGCAAAAGCAGGATAATAGAGATTTTTTTACTGTGGAACAGCAAAAGCACACTTCTGTCTCTCTGGCCTACACCAGACTATTTTCAACAGATATATTTGCGTCTGAAAAATCAGGGAGACACTATTTTTTTTTTTTTACAGCAAAAAATGCAAAAAGCAGGATAATAGAGATTTTTTACCATGGAACAGCAAAAGCACACTTCTGTCTCTCTGGCCTACACCAGACTATTTTCAACAGATATATTTGTGTCTGAAAAATCAGGGAGACACTATTATTATTTTTATACAGCAAAAAATGCCAAAAACAGGATAATAGAGATGTTTTACCGTGGAACATCAAAACCACAGTAATAATTTACTGGTGTATAACAGGCTTTTTAAAATATATATATATATTTGCGGCTGAACAGTGAGCGACACACTGAAACAGTTTTTTTTATATACAAATGGCCCAGAAGTGGATAATACAGAGGTTTGTACCGTGGAACTGCAAAACCACACTTGTATTTCTCGGGCCTACACCAGACTATTTTCAACAGATATATTTGTGTCTGAAAAATCAGGGAGACACTATTGTTATTTTTATACAGCAAAAAATGCCAAAAACAGGATAATAGAGATGTTTTACCGTGGAACATCAAAACCACAGTAATAATTTACTGGTGTATACCAGGCTTTTTAAAATATATATATATTTGCGGCTGAACAGTAAGCGACACACTCAAACTGTTTTTTTTAGATACAAATGGCCCAAAAGTGGATAATACAGAGGTTTGTACCGTGGAACTGCAAAACCGCACTTGTATTTCTCGGGCCTACACCAGACTATTTTCAACAGATATATTTGTGTCTGAAAAATCAGGGAGACACTATTTTTTTTTTTTACAGGAAAAAATGCAAAAAGCAGGATAATAGAGATTTTTTTACCGTTGAACAGCAAAAGCACACTTCTGTCTCTCTGGCCTACACCAGACTATTTTCAACAGATATATTTGTGTCTGAAAAATCAGGGAGACACTATTTTTTTTTTTTACAGCAAAAAATGCAAAAAGCAGGATAATAGAGATTTTTTTACCGTTGAACAGCAAAAGCACACTTCTGTCTCTCTGGCCTACACCAGACTATTTTCAACAGATATATTTGTGTCTGAAAAATCAGGGAGACACTATTATTATTTTTATACAGCAAAAAATGACAAAAACAGGATAATAGAGATGTTTTACCGTGGAACATCAAAACCACAGTAATAATTTACTGGTGTATACCAGGCTTTTTAAAATATATATATATTTGCGGCTGAACAGTAAGCGACACACTCAAACTGTTTTTTTTAGATACAAATGGCCCAAAAGTGGATAATACAGAGGTTTGTACCGTGGAACTGCAAAACCACACTTGTATTTCTCGGGCCTACACCAGACTATTTTCAACAGATATATTTGTGCCTGAAAAATCAGGGAGACACTATTTTTTTTTTTTACAGCAAAAAATGCAGAAAGCAGGATAATAGAGATTTTTTACCGTGGAACAGCAAAAGCACACTTCTGTCTCTCTGGCCTACAGCAGACTATTTTCAACAGATATATTTGTGTCTGAAAAATCATGGAGACACTATTATTATTTTTATACATCAAAAAATGCCAAAAACAGGATAATAGAGATGTTTTCCGTGGAACAGCAAAACCACAGTAATAATTTTCTGGTGTATACCAGGCTTTTTAAAATATATATATATATATATATATATATATTTGCGGCTGAACAGTGAGCGACACACTCAAACAGTTTTTTTTATATACAAATGGCCCAAAAGTGGATAATACAGAGGTTTGTACCGTGGAACTGCAAAACCACACTTGTATTTCTCGAGCCTACACCAGACTATTTTCAACAGATATATTTGTGTCTGAAAAATCAGGGAGACACTATTTTTTTTTTTTTACAGCAAAAAATGTAAAAAGCAGGATAATAGAGATTTTTTACCGTGGAACAGCAAAAGCACACTTCTGTCTCTCTGGCCTACACCAGACTATTTTCAACAGATATATTTGTGTCTGAAAAATCAGGGAGACACTATTTTTTTTTTTTACAGCAAAAAATGTAAAAGCAGGATAATAGAGATTTTTTTACTGTGGAACAGCAAAAGCACACTTCTGTCTCTCTGGCCTACACAAGACTATTTTCAACAGATATATTTGCGTCTGAAAAATCAAGGAGACACTATTTTTTTTTTTTTACAGCAAAAAATGCAAAAAGCAGGATAATAGAGATTTTTTACCATGGAACAGCAAAAGCACACTTCTGTCTCTCTGGCCTACACCAGACTATTTTCAACAGATATATTTCTGTCTGAAAAATCAGGGAGACACTATTATTATTTTTATACAGCAAAAAATGCCAAAAACAGGATAATAGAGATGTTTTACCGTGGAACATCAAAACCACAGTAATAATTTACTGGTGTATAACAGGCTTTTTAAAATATATATATATATTTGCGGCTGAACAGTGAGCGACACACTGAAACAGTTTTTTTTATATACAAATGGCCCAGAAGTGGATAATACAGAGGTTTGTACCGTGGAACTGCAAAACCACACTTGTATTTCTCGGGCCTACACCAGACTATTTTCAACAGATATATTTGTGTCTGAAAAATCCGGGAGACACTATTTTTTTTTTTTACAGCAAAAAATGCAGAAAGAAGGATAATAGAGATTTTTTACCGTGGAACAGCAAAAGCACACTTCTGTCTCTCTGGGCTACACCAGACTATTTTCAACAGATTTATTTGTATCTGAAAAATAAGTGAGACACTATTATTATTTTTATACAGCAAAAAATGTCAAAAACAGGATAATAGAGATGTTTTACCTTGGAACATCAAAACCACAGTAATAATTTACTGGTGTATACCAGGCTTTTTAAAATATATATATATTTGCAGCTGAGCAAAGAGCGACACACTCAAACTGTTTTTTTTAGATACAAATGGCCCAAAAGTGGATAATACAGAGGTTTGTATCGTGGAACTGCAAAACCACACTTGTATTTCTCGGGCCTACACCAGACTATTTTCAACAGATATATTTGTGTCTGAAAAATCAGGGAGACACTATTTTTTTTTTTTTACAGCAAAAAATGCAAAAAGCAGGATAATAGAGATTTTTTACCGTGGAACAGCAAAAGCACACTTCTGTCTCTCTGGGCTACACCAGACTATTTTCAACAGATATATTTGTGTCTGAAAAATCAGGGAGACACTATTATTATTTTTATACAGCAAAAAATGCCAAAAACAGGATAATAGAGATGTTTTACCGTGGAACAGCAAAACCACAGTAATAATTTACTGGTGTATACCAGGCTTTTTAAAATATATATATGTTTGCGGCTGAACAGTGAGCGACACACTCAAACTGTTTTTTGTAGATACAAATGGCCCAAAAGTGGATAATACAGATATTTGTACCGTGGAACTGCAAAACCACACTTGTATTTCTCGGGCCTACAGCAGACTATTTTCAACAGATATATTTGTGTCTGAAAAATCAGGGAGACACTATTTTTTTTTTTACAGCAAAAAATGCAAAAAGCAGGATAATAGAGATTTTTTACCATGGAACAGCAAAAGCACACTTCTGTCTCTCTGACCTACACCAGACTATTTTCAACAGATATATTTGTGTCTGAAAAATCAGGGAGACACTATTTTTTTTTTTTACAGCAAAAAATGCAAAAAGCAGGATAATAGAGATTTTTTACCGTGGAACTGCAAAAGCACACTTCTGTCTCTCTGGCCTACACCAGACTATTTTCAAAAGATATATTTGTGTCTGAAAAATCAGGGAGACACTATTATTATTTTTATACAGCAAAAAATGCCAAAAACAGAATAATAGCGATGTTTTACCGTGGAACATCAAAACCACAGGAGTACCAGAAAAATACCCAACAACCGTTGGAAAAAAGGGGATGTAAACTAACTAACAAACCAAGGAGCAGAAAAAATACCCTTTAAAAAATAACTTTTAATATAACATTTAAAAATGTGTACCAAATAGTACAGTTAGGACAAACTACATATATTGAGATGAGATACTAGATAGTAAGGGGATGGTGGGGATAGTCATATAACAATCAAAAATTGACCCTGAATAACCCTGGTAGAGGAGCTCCCCCTACCTAGCAACGGAGTGATATCACCCTAAGGGTTAAGATGTTGCCCCCCCTACACAAAAGCTGTCCCTCACCCAACCCTCAATATCCCTACTCAGACACATACACACAAATGACCAGTAATTTTTAAAGTTGGCAAACTAAATATATATCGGACACACAATAATTATGTCAATAGGGATACTAAATACATACACAGAAAATAGATAGGATCGCCTAGAAAAATAAAGGCAATCCTTAAAAGACAATAGCCAATTACAACATATACTGGTCAACCATTATATAGCTTCAAAAATGTATAGCAATGGACTTATTCTTATACAGAGCTTTCTGAGGTATCACTTCAAAAATGTATAGCAAAGGACTTATACAGAGCTTTCTGAGGTTTTTGCTGTTAGACAAATGTCCCCTTCAGACCCCAGAACAATATATATATATATAGCTGTGTGGACCAGGTCCAAAAAATGTTCGCAGCAAAACATATTCAATACATCAGGTGCCCTTAATAGCAGTTCCTTTAGGCAGGTATAAGATCACCAGCAGGTAAACATATCCCTCAAATATAATCCCAACCTAAAAAGGATCAAAAAAAGAAAAAAATGAAAAAAAAAAAAAAAAAAAAGGAAGAAATGTCCCAAATAGTCTCAGTAGTTTCAAAAAATTATATATAGCAATGGACTTATCTTGTTCAGATCCTTCTGAGGTTTCGGCTGATCTTCCTGTAGAAAAGATCCCTTCAGACACAAAAGATTTATAGCTGTAGGAGCCAGGTCCAGAAGATAATCCCAGCAACAAAATATGAGCAGGTTGCTTCAGAGGCACACCAAAAGTCTTTAGTAATGGTCCCTCAGGCAGGTGTAGAATCAGGTTTACTTCAAAAACACACCAGAAGTCCTTAGTAATGGTCCCTCAGGCAGATATAGAATTATCAGCAAATAACATATATTTAAATATGGTCCCAAAATCGTCAACGGATCAAAAAGTCCTTTCAGAGTAGTCTCATAGTCCCTACGCGTTTCACCCCCCCCCCTCCTTAATGCGGGGCTCATCAGGGGACAAAATTGTACTAGAGGAGAAAAAGTGCACCGATAATAAGTGCTACCAAGTTAGAGTTCAATCACATATAAACTAAGCAGGACCCTATATTTATACCTCCCTCCACGTGCTAACACGCCGTGGGATTAGACCCACCTGTAGTTAGTTACATACTCGCCATGATTTTGGAACGCAAGTGGCGCTCCACGATCCCCCCTTCCTTCCTTCCTTCCTCACGCGAGATCAGTTCCGGTAGTTACGTCAGACGTCATTTCCGCTTGCGTAAGTACCGATCTAGACTGGAGAAGTTACGCAAACTGCGTACTGTTTAGCTTCATAGTGGAAGGCTCGCAGCCACGGTCAACTAACGTCAAAACTGACAACGCAAAGAACCATCACATGGGGGGGGGGGACCATAATAAGGTATGAGGGTATAATAAGAATCCCCATAAGAGGCCATATATAAATAAATTTAGGCTGATAGGGGGGCCATATATAATTAAATTTAGGCTAATAAATACATATAAAAATATATTGTATCCCTATGTCATAATAATGAATACACTAGGCAAACTTTCATGTATAAGCAACAGTGTTATGATACAATAGAAGAGGGAGAAAAAAAAATTTTTTAGAAATGATATAAAGTATGCTAATTGCTCTGTCAACCATAGGTAGAAAATCAGAGCTGCCCATAAAGATATACCTGGGCAGCAGAATCCATTAGCGATCAATCAGGATTGTCCCAGCAAAGGCCAGTATCCATTTTTTAAATACTGGAACATAATAATATATATATAAATCCTTAATCCGGAGAAAGAGACTGATATTGATTTTTGAATAAGGGCTAATAAAGTAGAAAAAAATAGAAAAATAGAAAAAGCTAGACAAAACTAGAAAAATTCAGCTGTTCGTTAATGCCTCCAGGGCTCAAAGACTCCAGCCAAAAAATCCATCTGGATTCCCGCTGTAAAATTTTTTTGTCCCAATCGCCCTGGCGACAATGGGGGTTAACAACCTCTACTGAGCGAAACGTGATGGAGTTCAAATCACCTCCATGATGTACATTTACATGCTTCGCCAGAGGTGTATCTCTCTTGTTTCGAATATCACCCAGATGTTCACCAATTCGCACCTTCAATTGTCTTTTTGTTTTTCCCACATAGTCTTTGGGACATGTAAACGTACAAATGTATATGACACCCATAGTTTTACAGTTGGCAAAATGTTTGTTTTTATAGGTGCGTCCAGTTGCTGAGCTGGTAAAAGTCCCTGAGATTGAAATATATCTGCAAAAAGTACATTGTCCACACCTAAAGGTGCCTACAGACCTTTCATCCAACCAAGTCCCTTCTCTCTTAGGGGGCACAAAGTGACTATGCACCAAGTAATCTTTTACAGATTTGCCTCTCCTAAAAGTAACAGATGGATAATCAGTAATCCATTTAGAGATATCGGGATTAGTTCTTAAAATGCCCCAATATTTTCTCAGAATTGTCATGATTTTTGGATGCTGGTCATCGAAGGTTCCAATAAGTCTAGTCAAGGAGGTCTGTTCAGACCTATCTCGAGGTACAAGTAATTTAGACCTATCTTGTTGCAGGGCAAAGTTAAATGCTTTATTCACCACCCTAGCTGGATAACCACGATCCTTAAACCGACCCTTTAGATCCTTAGCTTTCCTAAAAAAGTCAGAAGAAGAGGAGCAATTCCTCCGCAATCTCAAGAACTGACCTTTAGGGATCCCTTGTTTCAAGGGGATAGGATGGTGACTCCCCCATTTTAGAAGACTATTGGCCGCCGTCGGTTTTCTAAAGATGGATGACCTTAAGATACCCGATTCACCAATGGCTATCACCCTCGAGACTGCCTAATAGACCGAGGGGACAAGGAAGGAAGGGTCCATATAGGAGATGGCAAAACAGAGGTCCTCCGGGTCAGGGACCATCCCTTTCATCATCGCCCTCTATGGGATTTCCCTCTACCTCCTCTTTTTTAGAGAACAAGGATATGCGGTATCATTTACGGGAGAGAACAGTAAATTACAACTGGTAGCTATGAATAAACCAACATATGGGCCTAATACTGATCACGACAGGAATGTCCTTAATTTATCCTCACATATACTCACGGAGATCGAAAGAAAGGTCTTGGGTACAGGACTTTCTTTTATACCAACGACCCGGTTTGACCCTTTTTTATGGGTCAAAGATATCCATCTATTTTTGAGGAAATTGAGATGGAAAAAGTTTTTTGCCCTCAATGATAAAAATAAATGCCAACAATTGGGGATCTCTATGGAGGACTTTCATGACATTCACCTTCTGCCTGAATTGGCAGAAGAGGGTGATCGTGATTTAGGGAAGGGCCCCTTTTCTAATTTGAGACCCAAGAGTGTCAAAATGCCACCTATTGGAGACATAAGTAGCATTGACATCTTTCTAACGATGGTCACTGATGAGATTAAGAAAATCAACCCGAGACTACATAGGGTTGATCCAAATCTCACTTTTGAGGAAAGAAGAGCATTACAGAATTTAAGTAATGATACCTCCCTTGTCATGAAACCATCTGACAAGGGCGGAAATATAGTACTCCTCGACTCTGATCAGTATGTATCGATGTGTATGGATATCCTCTCTGACACCGTGACCTATAAGGTCTTGCAGGGGGATCCCACTACTATATATATGAGGGCGCTCTCGAACATCTTGCAACAAGCCAAACAAGATGGTCTGATATCTTTAAATGAATTTAGGTTTCTCCTCCCTAAGTTCCCTGTGATTGCGACCTTCTATGCCCTCCCGAAGGTCCATAAGGGCTATCCTCCATTGAAAGGGAGACCAATTGTTTCTGGTGTGGATGCTTTGAGCCAAAACTCGAGTATATATCTTGATCAGATACTTAGGCCCTTTGTTATAGCCCTCCCATCCTTTCTGAGGGATACAACTGATCTATTAACAAAACTAGATGATGTTGTAGTTGACCCAGGGACTATTTTAGCATCAATTGATGTTGAAGCCCTTTACTCGAGTATTCATCATACAGAGGGCATTTTGGCAGTTGAATTTTACCTTAAATCTAGAGGGAACCATTTGATTCCACATAATGATTTTATTCTTCAATTGCTTCATTATGTCCTGACGCATAATTTCTTTTTGTTGCACGGGAATTTTTACCACCAGCTCAGGGGCACAGCAATGGGGAGCCCTTGTGCCCCTACTTATGCTAATCTGCTCCTGGGCTGGTGGGAGGACACGATAGTCTTTGGGGACGGGGATATCATCGGGGGTCCATACATCCAGTTTTGGGGCCGTTATATCGACGATATCCTCGTCCTCTGGACAGGAGATGAGGCATCCTTTGTTGGGTTTATTCAACGCCTAAATATTAACGAACTGGGCCTTAAGTTCACCTACGAGATAGGAGGTAAAAAAATCGCTTTTCTGGATGTTGAGATAGCCATTGGTGAATCGGGTATCTTAAGGTCATCCATCTTTAGAAAACCGACGGCGGCCAATAGTCTTCTAAAATGGGAGAGTCACCATCCTATCCCCTTGAAACAAGGGATCCCTAAAGGTCAGTTCTTGAGATTGCGGAGGAATTGCTCCTCTTCTTCTGACTTTTTTAGGAAAGCTAAGGATCAAAAGGGTCGGTTTAAGGATCGTGGTTATCCAGCTAGGGTGGTGAATAAAGCATTTAACTTTGCTCTGCAACAAGATAGGTCTAAATTACTTGTACCTCGAGATAGGTCTGAACAGACCTCCTTGACTAGACTTATTGGAACCTTCGATGACCAGCATCCAAAAATCATGACAATTCTGAGAAAATATTGGGGCATTTTAAGAACTGATCCCGATATCTCTAAATGGATTACTGATTATCATCTGTTACTTTTAGGAGAGGCAAATCTGTAAAAGATTACTTGGTGCATAGTCACTTTGTGCCCCCTAAGAGAGAAGGGACTTGGTTGGATAAAAGGTCTGTAGGCACCTTTAGGTGTGGACAATGTACTTTTTGCAGATATATTTCAATCTCAGGGACTTTTACCAGCTCAGCAACTGGACGCACCTATAAAAACAAACATTTTGCCAACTGTAAAACTATGGGTGTCATATACATTTGTACGTGTACATGTCCCAAAGACTATGTGGGAAAAACAAAAAGACAACTGAAGGTTCGAATTGGTGAACATCTGGGTGATATTCGAAACAAGAGAGATACACCTCTGGCGAAGCATGTAAATGTACATCATGGAGGTGATTTGAACTCCATCACGTTTCGCTCAGTAGAGGTTGTTAACCCCCATTGTCGCCAGGGCGATTGGGACAAAAAAATTTTACAGCGGGAATCCAGATGGATTTTTTGGCTGGAGTCTTTGAGCCCTGGGGGCATTAACGAACAGCAGAATTTTTCTAGTTTTGTCTAGCTTTTTCTATTTTTCTATTTTTTTCTACTTTATTAGCCCTTATTCAAAAATCAATATCAGTCTCTTTCTCCGGATTAAGGATTTATATATATACTATTATGTTCCAGTATTTAAAAAATGGATACTGGCCTTTGTTGGGACAATCCTGATTGATTGCTAATGGATTCTGCTGCCCAGGTATATCTTTATGGGCAGCTCTGATTTTCTACCTATGGTTGACAGAGCAATTAGCATACTTTACATCATTTCTAAAAAATTGTTTTTTTCTCCCTCTTCTATTGTATCATAATACTGTTGCTTATACATGAAAGTTTGCATAGTGTATTCATTATTATGACATAGGGATACAATATATTTTTATATGTATTTATTAGCCTAAATTTAATTATATATGGCCCCCCTATCAGCCTAAATTTATTTATATATGGCCTCTTATGGGGATTCTTATTATACCCTCATACCTTATTATGGTCCTCCCCCCCCCATGTGATGGTTCTTTGCGTTGTCAGTTTTGACGTTAGTTGACCGTGGCTGCGAGCCTTCCACTATGAAGCTAAACAGTACGCAGTTTGCGTAACTTCTCCAGTCTAGATCGGTACTTACGCAAGCGGAAATGACGTCTGACGTAACTACCGAGACTGATCTCGCGTGAGGATGGAACGAAGGAAGGGGGGATCGTGGAGCGCAGCTTGCGTTCCAAAATCATGGCGAGTATGTAACTAACTACAGGTGGGTCTAATCCCACGGCGTGTTAGCACGTGGAGGGAGGTATAAATATAGGGTCCTGCTTAGTTTATATGTGATTGAACTCTAACTTGGTAGCACTTATTATCGGTGCACTTTTTCTCCTCTAGTACAATTTTGTCCCCTGATGAGCCCCGCATTAAGGAGGGGGGGATGAAACGCGTAGGGACTATGAGACTACTCTGAAAGGACTTTTTGATCCGTTAACGATTTTGGGACCATATTTAAATATATGTTATTTGCTGATAATTCTATATCTGCCTGAGGGACCATTACTAAGGACTTCTGGTGTGTTTTTGAAGTAAACCTGATTCTACACCTGCCTGAGGGACCATTACTAAAGACTTTTGGTGTGCCTCTGAAGCAACCTGCTTATATTTTGTTGCTGGGATTATCTTCTGGACCGGGCTCCTACAGCTATAAATCTTTTGTGTCTGAAGTGATCTTTTCTACAGGAAGATCAGCCGAAACCTCAGAAGGATCTGAACAAGATAAGTCCATTGTTATATATAATTTTTTGAAACTACTGAGACTATTTGGGACATTTCTTCCTTTTTTTTTTTATTTTTTTCATTTTTTTCTTTTTTTGATCCTTTTTAGGTTGGGATTATATTTGAGGGATATGTTTACCTGCTGGTGATCTTATACCTGCCTAAAGGAACTGCTATTAAGGGCACCTGATGTATTGAATATGTTTTGCTGCGAACATTTTTTGGACCTGGTCCACACAGCTATATATATATATTGTTCTGGGGTCTGAAGGGGACATTTGTCTAACAGCAAAAACCTCAGAAAGCTCTGTATAAGTCCTTTGCTATACATTTTTGAAGTGATACCTCAGAAAGCTCTGTATAAGAATAAGTCCATTGCTATACATTTTTGAAGCTATATAATGGTTGACCAGTATATGTTGTAATTGGCTATTGTCTTTTAAGGATTGCCTTTATTTTTCTAGGCGATCCTATCTATTTTCTGTGTATGTATTAAGTATCCCTATTGACATAATTATTGTGTGTCCGATATATATTTAGTTTGCCAACTTTAAAAATTACTGGTCATTTGTGTGTATGTGTCTGAGTAGGGATATTGAGGGTTGGGTGAGGGACAGCTTTTGTGTAGGGGGGGCACCATCTTAACCCTTAGGGTGATATCACTCCGTTGCTAGGTAGGGGGAGCTCCTCTACCAGGGTTATTCAGGGTCAATTTTTGATTGTTATATGACTATCCCCACCATCCCCTTAATATCTAGTATCTCATCTCAATATATGTAGTTTGTCCTAACTGTACTCTTTGGTACACATTTTTAAATGTTATATTAAAAGCTATTTTTTAAAGGGTATTTTTTCTGCTCCTTGGTTTGTTAACATCAAAACCACAGTAACAATTTACTGGTGTATACCAGGCTTTTTAAAATAAATATATATTTGCGGCTGAACAGTGAGCGACACACTCAAACTGTTTTTTTTAGATACAAATGGCCCAAAAGTGGATAATACAGAGGTTTGTACCGTGGAACTGCAAAACCACACTTGTATTTCTCGGGCCTACACCAGACTATTTTCAACAGATATATTTGTGTCTGAAAAATCAGGGAGACACTATTTTTTTTTTTTACAGCAAAAAATGCAAAAAGCAGGATAATAGAGATTTTTTACCATGGAACAGCAAAAGCACACTTCTGTCTCTCTGGCCTACACCAGACTAATTTCAACAGATATATTTGTGTCTGAAAAATCAGGGAGACACTATTTTTTTTTTTTTTTACAGCAAAAAATGCAAAAAGCAGGATAATAGAGATTTTTTACTGTGGAACAGCAAAAGCACACTTCTGTCTCTCTGGCCTACACCAGACTATTTTCAACAGATATATTTGTGTCTGAAAAATCAGGGAGACACTATTTTTTTTTTTTACAGCAAAAATGCAAAAAGCAGGATAATAGAGATTTTTTACAGTGGAACAGCAAAAGGACACTTCTGTCTCTCTGTCCTACACCAGACTATTTTCAACAGATATATTTGTGTCTGAAAAATCAGGGAGACACTATTATTATTTTTATACAGCAAAAAATGGCAAAAACAGGATAATAGAGATGTTTTACCGTGGAACATCAAAACCACAGTAATAATTTACTGGTGTATACCAGGCTTTTTAAAATATATATATATTTGCGGCTGAACAGTGAGCGACACACTCAAACTGTTTTTATTATATACAAATTGCCCAAAAGTGGATAAAACAGAGGTTTGTACCGTGGAACTGCAAAACCACACTTGTATTTCTCGGGCCTACAGCAGACTATTTTCAACAGATATATTTGTGTCTGAAAAATCAGGGAGACACTATTTTTTTTTTACAGCAAAAAATGTAAAAAGCAGGATAATAGATATTTTTTACCGTGGAACAGCAAAGGCAAACTTCTGTCTCTCTGGCCTACACCAGACTATTTTCAACAGATATATTTGTGTCTGAAAAATCAGGGAGACACTATTATTATTTTTATACAGCAAAAAATGCCAAAAACAGAATAATAGCGATGTTTTACCGTGGAACATAAAAACCACAGTAATAATTTACTGGTGTATACCAGGCTTTTTAAAAATATATATATATTTGCGGCTGAACAGTGAGCGACACACTCAAACTGTTTTTTTTAGATACAAATGGCCCAAAAGTGGATAATACAGAGGTTTGTACCGTGGAACTGCAAAACCACACTTGTATTTCTTGGGCCTACACCAGACTATTTTCAACAGATATATTTGTGTCTTAAAAATCAGTGAGACACTGTTTTTTTTTTTTTACAGCAAAAAATGCAAAAAGCAGGATAATAGAGATTTTTTACCGTGGAACAGCAAAAGCACACTTCTGTCTCTCTGGCCTACACCAGACTATTTTCAACAGATATATTTGTGTGTGAAAAATCAGGGAGACACTATTTTTTTTTTTTTACATCAAAAAATGCAAAAAGCAGTATAATAGAGATTTTTTTACCGTGGAACAGCAAAAGCACACTTCTGTCTCTCTGGCCTACACCAGACTATTTTCAACAGATATATTTGTGTCTGAAAAATCAGGGAGACACTATTTTTTTTTTTTTTACAGCAAAAAATTCAAAAAGCAGGATAATAGAGATTTTTTTACTGTGGAACAGCAAAAGCACACTTCTGTCTCTTTGGCCTACACCAGACTGTTTTCAACAGATATATTTGTGTCTGAAAAATCAGAGATACACTATAATTATTTTTATACAGCAAAAAATGCCAAAAACAGGATAATAGAGATGTTTTACCGTGGAACATCAAAACCACAGTAATAATTTACTGGTGTATACCAGGCTTTTTAAAATATATATATATTTGAGGCTGAACAGTGAACGACACACTCAAACTGTTTTTTTTAGATACAAATGGCCCATAGAACAGCAAAACCACACTTCTATTTCTATGGCCTTCACCAGACTATTTTCAACAGATATATTTGTGTCTGAAAAATCAGAGGCACACTTTTTTTTTTTGGGGGGGGGACACCAAAAGGTTA
Source organism: Phyllobates terribilis (assembly GCF_046119375.1). Lineage (NCBI taxonomy): Eukaryota > Metazoa > Chordata > Amphibia > Anura > Dendrobatidae > Phyllobates > Phyllobates terribilis. The sequence goes on along the minus strand of NW_027362805.1, from coordinate 6,347,291 downwards.
ATAAGATGGGTATTTGTACATTGTGAAGGAGGAAAAAAAAGAGGATTTAGATAAAAAAGGATTTTTCCTGGCCCCCGGGACCTGGAGCTAAGTCCAGCAATTTCAGCAACAGGAGCAGCACACAGGACTGTAATGCAACATTTGCTGGTATAACCACTGCGTCTCCTATACAGCCTGCCTGCTTGCCTGCCTGATATACCTGGGATGGATATTAGTACTGAGAAGGACTGTTTGTTTGATCTGGCTGCCTTTACAGACATTACAATAACTATTTTGCAGGATATATCTCTCCCTAAATCAGCAGCGCTGTCCCTACACTGTCTGATCCGGAGCGACTGTGTCCAAGATGGCGGCACCCGGTTTTAAATACTCGAGGTGACTCTGCGCGGCCAGCCAATCAATGTAATGCCCACAAACAACATGGCTGCGGCATTACAGTGATTGGCTGTCAATCCCTGCATGTTCATTGGCTCTGTAAAGAGCGCCAAACATGCAGGGTGGAGACCCGAGCTCCGCCCGAGTAACTCGGAAATGCTCGGTGCTCGCCGAACATCCCGAGTAGCGTGATGCTCGGGCGAGTACCGAGCAGTGTTGAGCATGTTCGCTCAACACTGAAAAATATGTGTGAGGGTACCCCAGAAGAGTTTAAAATGTGTGTGGGTAGAATATATATATAACGGAGGAAAAACTGAAAAAACTTAAAAAAAAATTTTTTGGGACGTAGTCATTTTTCCGGCGTTTTTCAGACTTTCAGGGAAGGGAAAGTGTCAGTGAGCATTCCGATATTTAGCCATTTTCAGCCAATTTTCTGACTTTTTGAAAATTTCACTTTTTGGTGAAAATATCCATTAAATGAGGGAATAATATGTGTGAGGGTACCCCAGGAGAGTTCCAAATGTGTGTGGGTAGAATATATATCCCACGGGGGAAAAATTGAAAAAAGTTGAAAAAAAAATTTTTTTGGACTTAGTCATTTTTCGGCATTTTTCAGACTTTCAGAGAGGGGAAAATGTCAGTCAGCATTCCGATTTCAGTTCCAGAGCGATTCGCCCGATGAGTCCTTGATATATAGTCGTTTACAACCACTTTTATGACTTTTTGAAAATTTCACTTTTTGGTGAAAATATCCATTAAATGTGGAAATAATATGTGTGAGGGTACCCCAGGAGAGTTCAAAATGTGTGTGGGTAGAATATAAATTTAAAGGGGGTAAAATTGAAAAAATTTATTTTTAGACTTAGTCATTTTTCCGGCATTTTTCAGACTTTCAGAGAGGGGAAAATGTAAGTGAGCGTTCCGATTTCAGTTCCAGAGCGATTCGCCCCATGAGTCCTTGATATTTAGTCATTTAAAGCCAATTTTCTGACTTTTTGAAAATTTCACTTTTTTGGGAAAATATCCACTAAATGAGGAAAAAATATGTGTAAGGGTACCCCAAGAGAGTTCCAAATATGTGTGGGTAGAATATATATATATAACGAGGGTAAAAGTGAAAAAAGTTTAAATACATTTTTTTTGGACTTAGTAATTTTTGCAGCATTTTTCAGACTTTCAGAGAGGGAAAAATGTCAGTGAGCGTTCCGATTTCAGTTCCAGAGGGATTCGCCCAATGAGTCCTTGATAATTAGTCGTTTTCAGCCAATTTTCTGACTTTTTGAAAATTTCACTTTTTGGTGAAAATATCCATTAAATGAGGGAATAATATGTGTGAGGGTACCCCAGGAGAGTTCCAAATGTGTGTGGGTAGAATATATATATATATAACGGGGGTAATTTTGAAAAAAGTTGAAAATAATATTTTTGGGACTTGGTCATTTTTCCGGCGTTTGTCAGACTTACAGAGAGGGGAAAATGTCAGTGAGCGTTCCGATTTCTGTTTCAGAGCAATTTGCCTGATGAGTCCTTGATATTAAGTCGTTTTCAGCCAATTTTCTGACTTTTTGAAAATTTCACTTTTTGGTGAAAATATCCATTAAATGAGGGAATAATATGTGTGAGGTTACCCCAGGAGAGTTCCAAATGTGTGTGGGTAGAATATATATCCCAAGGGGGTAAAATTGAAAAAAGTTGAAAAAAATTTTTTTGGACTTAGTCATTTTTCCGTCATTTTTCCGACTTTCAGAGAGGGGAAAATGTCAGTGAGCGTTCCGATTTCAGTTCCAGAGCGATTCGCCTGATGAGTCCTTGATATTTAGTCGTTTTCAGCCAATTTTCTGACTTTTTGAAAATTTCAATTTTTGGTGAAAATATCCATTAAATGAGGGAATAATATGTGTGATGGTACCCCAGCAGAGTTCCAAATGTGTGTGGATAGAATATATATCTGACGGGGGTAAAATTGAAAAAAGTTTAAAAAACATTTTTTTGGACTAAGTAATTTTTCCCGCATTTTTCAGAATTTCAGAGAGGGGAAGATGTCAGTGAGCGTTCCGATTTCAGTTCCAGAGCGATTTGCCCGATGAGTCCTTGATAATTAGTCATTTTCAGCCAATTTTCTGACTTTTTGAAAATTTCACTTTTTGGTGAAAATATCCATTAAATGAGGAAATAATATGTGTGAGGGTACCCAAGGAGAGTTCCAAATGTGTGTGGGTAGAATATATATATATAACGGGGGTAATTTTGAAAAATGTTGAAAATAATATTTTTGGGACAGTCATTTTTCCGGCGTTTGTCACACTTATAGAGAGGTGAATATGTCAGTGAGCGCTCCGATTTCAGTTCCAGAGCGATTCGCCCAATGAGTCCTTGACATTTAGTCGTTTTTTGCCAATTTTCTAACTTTTTGAAAATTTCACTTTTTTGGGAAAATATCCACTACTTGAGGCAAAAATATGTGTGAGGGTACCCCAGGAGAGTTCCAAATGTGTGTGGGTAGAATATATATATATATATATATATATATATATATTTATATATATAGGGGGTAAAATTGATAAAAGTAGAAAAAAAATTTTTTTTTGACATAGTCATTTTTCTGGCGTTTGTCAGACTTACAGAGAGGGGAAAATGTCAGTGAGCGTCCCGATTTTCAGTTCCACAGCGATTCGTCCGATGAGTCCTTGATATATAGTCGTTTTCAGCCAATTTTCTGACTTTTTGAAAATTTCACTTTTTGGTGAAAATATCCATTAAATGAGGGAATAATATGTGTGAGGGTACCCCAGGAGAGTTCCAAATGTGTGTGGGTAGAATATATATCCCACGGGGGTAATATTGAAAAAAGTTGACATTTTTTTTTATGGACTTAGTTATTTTTCCGGCAATTTTCATACTTTCAGAGACGGGAAAATGTCAGTGAGCGTTCCGAATACAGTTCCAGAGTGACTCGCCCGATGAGTCCTTGATAATTAGTCGTTGTCAGCCATTTTTCTGACTTTTTGAAAATTTCACTTTTTTGGGAAAATATCCAATTATTGAGGGAAAAATATGTGTGAGGGTGCCCCAGGAGAGTTCCAAATGTGTGTGCGTAGAATATATATTTAGCGGGGGTAAAATTGAAAAAAGTTAAAAAAAATTTTTTTGGACTTAGTCATTTTTCCGGCATTTTTCAGACTTTCAGAGATGGGAAAATGTCAGTGAGCGTTCCGATTTCAGTTCCTGAGCGATTCGCCCAATGAATGCTTGATAATTAGTCATTTTCAGCCAATTTTCTGACTTTTTGAAAATTTCACTTTTTGGTGAAAATATCCATTAAATGAGGTAATAATATGTGTTAGGGTACACCAGGAGAGTTCCAAATGTGTGTGGGTAGAATATATAGTTAACGGGGGTAAAATTGAAAAAAGTTGAAAAAAAATTTTTTTGGACTTAGTCATTTTTGCAGCATTTTTTGGACTTTCAGAGAGGGGAAAATGTCAGTGAGCGTTCCGATTTCAGTTCCAGAGCAATTCACCTGATGAGTTCTTGATATTTAGTCATTTTTAGCCAATTTTCAGACTTTTTGAAAATGTCACTTTTTTGGGAAAATATCCACTAAAGAGGGAAAAATATGTTTGAGGGTACCCCAGGAGCGTTCATAATGTGTGTGGGTAGAATACCGCAATGGGGGAAAAATTGAAAAAAGTTGAACATTTTTTTTTTTTCGACTTAGTCATTTTTCTGGCATTTTTCCGAATTTCAGGAAGGAGAAAATGTCAGTGAGCGTTCCGAGTTCAGTTCCAGACCAATTCACCTGATGAGTTCTTGATATTTAATAATTTTTAGCCAAGTTTCTTATTTTTTGAAAATTTCACTTTTTTGGGAAACTATCCATTAAATTAGGGAATAATATGTGTGAGTGTACGCCAGGAGAGTTCCAAATGTGTGTGGGTAGAATATATATCCCACGGGGGCAAAATTGAAAAAAGTTGCAAAAAAATTTTTTTGGACTTAGTCATTTTTCCAGCATTTTTCTGACTTTCAGATAGGGGAAAATGTCAGTGAGCGTTCCGATGCAGTTCCAGAGCGATTCGCCCGATGAGTCCTTGATATTTAGTCGTTTTCAGCCAATTTTCGGACTTTTTGAAAATTTCACTTTTGGTGAAAATATCCATTAAATGAGGGAATAATATGTGTGAGGGTACCCCAGGAGAGTTCGAAATGTGTGTGGGTAGAACCCATGGGGGTAAAATTGAAAAAAGTTGAAAATTTTTTTTTTCGTCTTAGTCATTTTTCCGCCGTTTTTCAGACTTTCAGAGAGGGGAAAATGTCAGTGAGCGTTCCGATTTCAGTTCCAGAGCAATTCGCCTGATGAGTTCTTCATGTTTAGTTGTTTTTAATCCCATTTTCTGACTTTGAAAATGTCACTTTTTTACTAAAATATCCACTAAATGAGGGAATAATATGTGTGAGGGTACCCCAGGAGAGTTCCAAATGTGTGTGGGTGGAAAACATATATAACGGGGGTAAAATTGAAAAAAGTTTTAAAAAAATTTTTTGGACTTAGTCATGTTTCCGGCGTTTTTCAGACTTTCAGAGAGGGAAAAATGTCAGTGAGCGTTCCGATTTCAGTTCCAGAGCGATTCGCCCGATGAGTAGAGTTGAGCCACCCCTGTAGTGTTCGGGTTCGGTTCGGTTCGTCGAACACCGGGATGTTCGAGGAAGTGTTCGTCGAACTTTTCGTCGAACACCTTAGAACACTGTCGAACACCGTTAAAACCAATGGCAGGCAATCATAAACACATAGTAACACATAGAAAACACCTTCAAAGGTGTCCAAAAGCTGACAAACTGCTCAGAAGACACTCTCTTTAAGAAAGCCGGCCGGCAAATTCAGCAGCGGCATACACCGGTACCCGACAATTTAGACAAGAAGGAATAGAGCATCACACATAGATTAGATAGATAGAAACATGTCAGTCACACATATAAGAAGCACAGTGACAGTGTTGGTTACTGTACTTGTCATTTAGTGTAAAGGATTTATTAAAAAAAATATTAGTGTTTTCATGCACCGTCTCTTTAAAAAAGCCGGCCGGCAATTCAGCAGCGGTACCTGACAATTTATAACAGAAAGAATAGAGCTTCACACATAGACTAGATAGATAGAAACATGTCAGTCACATATATATGAAGTACAGTGACAGTATTGGTTACTGTACTTGTCATTTAGTGTAAAGCATTTATTTAAAAAAATAATAGTGTTTTCATGCACCGTCTCTTTAAAAAAGCCGGCCGGCAATTCAGCAGCGGTACCCGACAATTTAGATTGTACGTCACTGACAGCGTGGGAGAATTCTCACGCTGAAGCGCTGAGTGTAGGAGAATTTTCCCACGCTGTCAGTGACGTGCATGAGGTGAGCTGAGATCATTGGTAGTGTTGAGCATTCCGATACTGAAATATCGGGTATCGGCCGATATTCGCGGTATCGGAATTCCGATACTTAATTCCGATACTTTTGCAATATCGTATACCGGAATCGGAAGTTCCCATAATGCAATGAGACATTTTCATTTTATTCAGCCAATGAGGATCCTAAGAAGTGTGGGCACATCCTGTTAGGCATGTAGGCATCTTAACTAATGGCATGGCTGTGATTGGCTGCTGAAATGATGTCATGATGTACTATAAAAGCCACCGCCGCCATTTTGAGCTCACTCTGCTGTGAATTCAGTTAGGGATAGGACGCTGTTGTTCTGAGGGACAGTTTTAGCTACCTATTTGCTCTATACTGCTTTACCCAAGCTACTTTCTAAATCACTGTGCCTTGCAGTGCTAGTGCACAGTTCCCTGTGCTGTTCACCGCTGTCTGCAAGGTCTGTGTGTGTGAGTGCAGCTCACCCTGTAGTGTGTGCTTCAGCCAAGTCTGGTTGTAGTGCACTCAGTGTGTGTCACTGCCTCATACATTGTCCTTTTTTGCCAATTCATAATTTTTCCTGATATCTCCTATTAGTGTGGTGGTTCCATCTGTATTCAGCTAAATTGGTTCCAAACACACTATATAGGAGTAGATAGAGAAATTTTTTTCCGTCTTGCAGCACTAGTGCACAGTGCTCTGCATCTGTACTGTTCACCGCTGTCTGCAAGGTCTGGTGTGAGAGTGCAGCTCACCCTGTAGTGTGTGCTTCAACCCCGTCTGGTTGTAGTGCACTCAGTGTGTGTCACTGCCTCATACATTGTCCTTTTTTGCCAATTCATAATTTTTCCTGATATCTCCTATTAGTATGGTGGTTCCATCTGTATTCAGCTAAATTGGTTCCAAACACACTATATAGGAGTAGATAGAGAAATTTTTTTCCGTCTTGCAGCACTAGTGCACAGTGCTCTGCATCTGTACTGTTCACCGCTGTCTGCAAGGTCTGGTGTGTGAGTGCAGCTCACCCTGTAGTGTGTGCTTCAACCCCGTCTGGTTGTAGTGCACTCAGTGTGTGTCACTGCCTCATACATTGTCCTTTTTTGCCAATTCATAATTTTTCCTGATATCTCCTATTAGTGTGGTGGTTCCATCTGTATTCAGCTAAATTGGTTCCAAACACACTATATAGGAGTAGATAGAGAAATTTTTTTCCGTCTTGCAGCACTAGTGCACAGTGCTCTGCATCTGTACTGTTCACCGCTGTCTGCAAGGTCTGGTGTGAGAGTGCAGCTCACCCTGTAGTGTGTGCTTCAACCCCGTCTGGTTGTAGTGCACTCAGTGTGTGTCACTGCCTCATACATTGTCCTTTTTTGCCAATTCATAATTTTTCCTGATATCTCCTATTAGTATGGTGGTTCCATCTGTATTCAGCTAAATTGGTTCCAAACACACTATATAGGAGTAGATAGAGAAATTTTTTTCCGTCTTGCAGCACTAGTGCACAGTGCTCTGCATCTGTACTGTTCACCGCTGTCTGCAAGGTCTGGTGTGTGAGTGCAGCTCACCCTGTAGTGTGTGCTTCAACCCCGTCTGGTTGTAGTGCACTCAGTGTGTGTCACTGCCTCATACATTGTCCTTTTTTGCCAATTCATAATTTTTCCTGATATCTCCTATTAGTGTGGTGGTTCCATCCGTATTCAGCTAAATTGGTTCCAAACACACTATATAGGAGTAGATAGAGAAATTTTTTTGGTCTTGCAGCGCTAGTGCACAGTGCTCTGCATCTATACTGTTCACCGCTGTCTGCAAGGTCTGGTGTGTGAGTGCAGCTCACCCTGTAGTGTGTGCTTCAACCCCGTCTGGTTGTAGTGCACTCAGTGTGTGTCACTGCCTCATACATTGTCCTTTATTGCCAATTCATAATTTTTCCTGATATCTCCTATTAGTGTGGTGGTTCCATCCGTATTCAGCTAAATTGATTCCAAACACATTATATAGGAGTAGATAGAGGAGCCTTTCTGCAGCATTGGGCCCTGCAGCCCCAGCCAGATTAGTATTAGCCTATTTTTTGCAGCCTCATCTATTGCATTGTAGGTTACCTTCCTACATTGTAATAGCTACAAAAAGTTTGTGATACTATCATTATTACATCTTTAGGCACATCCAGTGTCTTTTTGTGACAAAAAAAAACCTAAATAAAGTTCACCAAACACTCCACTTTACAGTTGTGTAGGCCACATTAGCTCATATTAAAGTCTAGTCCACATTTTATAAAATTAGTGTTTCTTATACCTGTTAGCAGCTGTTCAGGAATAAGCACACTAAGCCCTTAGTACTTTTCTGCCTATCTTTATCAGTCTACCAAGATGAAGAAGGCAGGGAGTAAGGTATGTGGTCGTGGTCGTGGTCGTGGGCGTGGGCGTGGGCGTGGAGTTTCTGCAGGGAGAGGACGTGAGGATTCTGTGCCTGCAGGGAGAGGACGTGGGGATTCTGTGCCTGCTGCAGGCAACAGTGACTCAGCATCCCCCAGTTTCACCAGGGAACAGTCCTTTATGCGCAGCTTTGTAGGAGCTAGCCGTACCCCACTGCTGCGCGAGGACCAAATTGAAGCCGTTGTCGGATGGATGGCAGCTAACGCATCGACTTCAATTAGTTCCAGATCCTCTCAGGTACTGAGCACTGAAGAGCACCCATCTGTCTCTTCACCACCTGCCAAATTGCCCAGGCAGTCAGAGAGCCCTGGACAGGAGCCATCTCTATTTCTGTTCTCTGAATCTCTTGGCTTGGAAAGAGGGGGCCAGCCAAGTAGAATTCGAGAATTTGAAGAAGAGGTAGTATGCAGAGATGCGCAACCGTTTTGTCTCTCTGAATCTGAAGAGGCGGGTGGGCCAGTGCCTATGGTCAGCAGCACACCTCAGTACGCATCTGATGATGAGACTCAGGTGCCACTTTCTGGTGCGTACTGTGCTGTCGAGACTACCCAGGAGAAGCAGTTGTTTGAAGAGGGTGGTGTAGATGATGAGGTCCTTGACCCATCATGGCGTGAGGGACAGGAAGGTGGTGGGAGCAGCTCTGAGGAAGAGATTCCCCGAACGGCCCAAAAAGGAGGGAGAGGGAGGGGGCAGACTTGGTTGCCTGTAGCCTCCACTTCGGCACCCATTAGGAGCATGGCTCTTCCAAAATCCAAAGCGGGCGCTCCCAAGACTTGCAGTGCCTGGTCCTTTTTTGACACAGTTGCAGATGACATTTGCTTTGTCAAATGCAAGCTGTGTAATCAGAAGGTGAAAAGAGGGAAAAGTGTCAGCAACCTCAATACCACAAATATGTGGAAACATGTGCGGACCAAGCACGTGGTGGAGTTACACAAACACACTGAAGACCTAGGCCAACCTACAGCGCCACCTACCACCTCTTCAGCTCGTGTTGTAGCCTCTTCCTCCAGCTCACACACAGCTGGTTCGGCTTCCTCACAGGATCGCCATGGAAGAATCTCTGGCACTGTTGTACAGAGACACAGTGTAATTCCACCCACAGCACCATTTTCCCAGTCATCCTCACACTCCCAGGCCAGTCTACAGCCATCGTTAGCACAGGCATGGGAGAAAAGGCGCCCATACTCGGCAAACCACCCCCGAGCACAGGCTCTGAATGCTGGCATTGCTAAACTACTGGCCCTTGAAATGCTATCATTCAGGCTGGTGGAGACTGACATATTCCGTAACTTTATGGCATTGGCAGTCCCACAATACAAGGTGCCCAGCCGCTTTTATTTCAGCAGGCAAGCCGTCCCTGCCCTGCAACATCATGTGGAGGGAAAAATTAAACATGCGCTACAAAACGCCGTCAGTAGCAAGGTCCACCTGACCACTGATGCGTGGACCAGTAAGCATGGACAGGGACGATACCTTTCCCTCACTGCCCATTGGGTAAATGTTGTGGAGCCGGGTACAGATCTTGAGCGTGGCGCTGTACGTGTTCTGCCAACTCCAAGGATTGCAGGAATCCAGTCTGTACACATTGACTCCTCCTCATACTCCAGTTCCTCTGAATCAGCGCTGCAGGAGCCGTCACGGTCTACCTCCACATCGACCCGTGAACGGTTACCTGTTATGATGACCGATATGAGCACAGCCGTGGCCAAACGTCAACAGGCCGTATTAAAATTAATTTCTTTGCGGAATCGAAGCCACACAGCGCAGGAGCTCTGGAATGCCATCAAGCAGCAGAGTGACGTGTGGTTTGTGCCAGCGAATCTCCAGCCAGGAATGGTAGTGTGTGACAATGGCCGAAATCTGGTGGCAGCTCTGGGCCTAGGCAACCTCACTCACATCCCATGTCTGGCACATGTGCTCAACTTGGTCGTGCAGAGTTTTTTGAGGGACTATCCGGATCTTGATGCACTGCTTCACAAGGTCCGCATAGAGTGCGCTCACTTGCGGCATTCCAGCAATGCAAGATCACGCATTGCAGCTCTGCAGCGCCGATTATGTCTTCCGGAACATCGCATCATATGTGACCTACCCACCAGATGGAATTCAACGTTACATATGTTGGAGAGGTTGTGTGAGCAGCAGGCAGCAGTAATGGAGTACCAGCTGCAGCAGGCGCAAACAAGTCGCAGTGCGCGCCGTTCACACTTCACCACCACTGAGTGGGCCTCTATGAAGGACATTTGCCACGTTTTGCGTGCCTTTGATTATTCCACGCGGATGGCGAGTGCAGATGATGCACTAGTCAGCATGACTATCCACCTTATCTGCCTGCTTGAAAAAACACTGCAAGCACTAAGGGACGAGGTTTTGGAAGAGGTGGAGGATGAGGAGTCACAAATGCCATCTGCTTCTCTACAGTCTGCGCAACGTGGTTCCTCACAAAGGCCTAGGCAGGGGACACTTTGTGAGGAGGAGTCAATGGATGAGGAAGACATCTGTCCAGAGGAGGGAGGTACACAATGCTCTAGTAGTCAGTATCTAGAGCGAGGGTGGGGTGATGCAGAGCAGGCAGAGATCACGCCTCAAGCAGGGGACAGCGTTTCTTGGCCAGTTGGCAGTCTGCAGCACATGGTTGATTTCATGCTGCAGTGCCTGAGAAACGACCGCCGCATCGCCCACATTCTCAACACGGCTGATTATTGGGTGTCCACCCTCCTAGATCTTCGCTACCGGGACAACTTACAAAGCCTCATAACACCGTTGAACCGGGAGCGTAAAATGCGGGAGTACCAAGACGCAATGGTGCATTCCATCATGTTCTCCATTCCAACCGAGAGCAGTGCTGCTAGTGCTTTAAAAAGCAGCTCAGTGCGTCGAGGCAGTGGAGGAAGCTCTGCACAAAGAGGGAGCAGAAGCAGCGCCTCAGCACAAGGCAAGACCAGTATGGCCGAAATGTGGCAAAGTTTTGTGTCCCCGCCGCCACAAATGTCTACACCATCACAGACGGCTCCAGTCAGCAGGAGGCAACGTTTCCGTCAGATGGTGACAGACTACGCCTTGCCCTCTTAGTGTACTCCCAGTCGGCTCTTCTCCCTTCAAGTTTTGGGTCTGTAAGCTGGATACATGGCCAGAGCTTAGTCAGTATGCACTGGAGGTGCTAGCTTGCCCTGCTGCTAGTGTATTATCGGAACGCGTCTTTAGTGCCGCAGGTGGTGTACTAACAGACCGTTGCATGCGACTATCCTCCGATAACGTTGACCGGCTTACTTTTCTCAAAATGAACAAGGCCTGGATCTCTCATGAATTTGCCAGTCCTCTTCCAGAATAAATAATTGGTTGGCAACAGTATCCAGGTCTCCTGTTCTGTTCATGTTTCTACCACCTGAACTGTAATCCCTGAGCTCCAACACCGCCAGTTGGCGCTCGGAAGTGCCGTCTGCACAGTCAACACTTGCTGCCGTGTTATTGGGGTTCAGTAACGTCAGCTGTTCCCCTGCTGTGCGGACGGCAATTTCTCCTGCTCTGTCCACATCCACTGTACTACTGATTTAAAACCTCCTCCAAATACACCTCTGGCTCCTCTGTTTTCAGTATTATCCCTGAGCTCCAACACCGCCAGTTGGCGCACGGAAGTGCCGTCTGCACAGTCAACACTTGCTGCCGTGTTATTGGGGTTCAGTAAGGTCAGCTGTTCCCCTGCTGTGCGGACGGCAATTTCTCCTGCTTTGTCCACATCCACTGTACTACACATTTTAAAGTTGCTCCAATTACACCTCTGGCTCCTCTGTTTTCATTCTTATCCCTGGGCTCCAGCACCGCCAGTTGGCGCTCGGAAGTGCTGTCTGCACAGTCAACACTTGCTACCATGTTATTGGGGTTCAGTAACGTCAGCTGTTCCCCTGCTGTGCGGACGGCAATTTCTCCTGCTCTGTCCACATTCTCACTACTACAGATTTTAAAGTTGCTCCAATTACACCTCTGGCTCCTCTGTTTTCAGTATTATCCCTGAGCTCCAACACCGCCAGTTGGCGCACGGAAGTGCCGTCTGCACAGTCAACACTTGCTGCGGTGTTATTGGGGTTCGGTAACGTCAGCTGTTCCCCTGCTGTGTTCACGGCAATTTCTCCTGCTCTGTCCATATTCACTGTGCTACTTACTTAAAACTTGCTCCAATTACACCTCTGGCTCCTCTGTTTTCATTCTTATCCCTGGGTTCCAACACCGCCAGTTGGCGCTCGGAAGTGCTGTCTGCACAGTCAACACTTGCTACCATGTTATTGGGGTTCAGTAACGTCAGCTGTTCCCCTGCTGTGCGGACGGCAATTTCTCCTGCTCTGTCCACATTCTCACTACTACAGATTTTAAAGTTGCTCCAATTACACCTCTGGCTCCTCTGTTTTCAGTATTATCCCTGAGCTCCAACACCGCCAGTTGGCGCACGGAAGTGCCGTCTGCACAGTCAACACTTGCTGCGGTGTTATTGGGGTTCGGTAACGTCAGCTGTTCCCCTGCTGTGCGGACGGCAATTTCTCCTGCTCTGTCCACATCCACTGTACTACTGATTTAAAACCTCCTCCAAATACACCTCTGGGTCCTCTGTTTTCAGTATTATCCCTGAGCTCCAACACCGCCAGTTGGCGCACGGAAGTGCCGTCTGCACAGTCAACACTTGCTGCCGTGTTATTGGGGTTCAGTAACGTCAGCTGTTCCCCTGCTGTGCGGACGGCAATTTCTCCTGCTTTGTCCACATCCACAGTACTACACATTTTAAAGTTGCTCCAATTACACCTCTGGCTCCTCTGTTTTCATTCTTATCCCTGGGCTCCAACACCGCCAGTTGGCGCTCGGAAGTGCCGTCTGCACAGTCAACACTTGCTGCGGTGTTATTGGGGTTCGGTAACGTCAGCTGTTCCCCTGCTGTGTTCACGGCAATTTCTCCTGCTCTGTCCATATTCACTGTGCTACTTATTTAAAACTTGCTCCAATTACACCTCTGACTCCTCCGTTTTTAGTATTTACCCTGGGCTCCAATACCGCTAGTTGCTGCTCAGAAGTGCCGTCTGCACAGTCAACACTTGCTGCCGTGTTATTGGGGTTCAGTAACGTCAGCTGTTCCCCTGCTGTGTGGACGGCAATTTCTCCTGCTTTGTCCACATCCACTGTACTACACATTTTAAAGTTGCTCCAATTACACCTCTGGCTCCTCTGTTTTCATTCTTATCCCTGGGCTCCAGCACCGCCAGTTGGCGCTCGGAAGTGCCGACTGCACAGTCAACACTTGCTGCCGTGTTATTGGGGTTCAGTAACGTCAGCTGTTCCCCTGCTGTGTTCACAGCAATTTCTCCTGCTCTGTCCATATTCACTGTGCTACTTATTTAAAACTTGCTCCAAATACACCTCTGGCTCCTCTGTTTTCAGTATTATCCCTGAGCTCCAACACCGCCAGTTGGCGCTCGGAAGTGCTGTCTGCACAGTCAACACTTGCTACCATGTTATTGGGGTTCAGTAACGTCAGCTGTTCCCCTGCTGTGCGGACGGCAATTTCTCCTGCTCTGTCCACATTCTCACTACTACAGATTTTAAAGTTGCTCCAATTACACCTCTGGCTCCTCTGTTTTCAGTATTATCCCTGAGCTCCAACACCGCCAGTTGGCGCACGGAAGTGCCGTCTGCACAGTCAACACTTGCTGCCGTGTTATTGGGGTTCAGTAACGTCAGCTGTTCCCCTGCTGTGCGGACGGCAATTTCTCCTGCTTTGTCCACATCCACTGTACTACACATTTTAAAGTTGCTCCAATTACACCTCTGGCTCCTCTGTTTTCATTCTTATCCCTGGGCTCCAACACCGCCAGTTGGCGCTCGGAAGTGCCGTCTGCACAGTCAACACTTGCTGCGGTGTTATTGGGGTTCGGTAACGTCAGCTGTTCCCCTGCTGTGTTCACGGCAATTTCTCCTGCTCTGTCCATATTCACTGTGCTAATTATTTAAAACTTGCTCCAATTACACCTCTGGCTCCTCTGTTTTCATTCTTATCCCTGGGCTCCAGCACCGCCAGTTGGCGCTCGGAAGTGCCGGCTGCACAGTCAACACTTGCTGCGGTGTTATTGGGGTTCGGTAACATCAGCTGTTCCCCTGCTGTGTTCACGGCAATTTCTCCTGCTCTGTCCATATTCACTGTGCTACTTATTTAAAACTTGCTCCAATTACACCTCTGGCTCCTCCGTTTTTAGTATTTACCCTGGGCTCCAATATTGCTAGTTGCTGCTCAGAAGTGCCGTCTGCACAGTCAACGCTTGCTCCAGTGTTATTGGGGTTCAGTAACGTCAGCTGATCCCCAGCTGTGTGTCCGGCAAATTCTCCTGCTTTGTCCACATCCACTGTACTACGGATTTAAAACCTCCTCCAAATACACCTCTGGCTCCTCTGTTTTTAGTATTTACCCTGGGCTCCAGCACCGCCAGCTGGTTCTCGGCAGTTCCATTGGCTCTTGTACCTTCTGCTACCCATCCGGGTTCCAGTACCGTCAGCTGGTTCTCGGCAGTGTCTTTGGCACGGGTACTCCCTCCTGCCCAGCCTGGTTCCAGCACGCCAGCTGTTTCCGGGTAGTGTCAACGTCACTTTGCCTCCAATGCGTTGTCCTGTCGTGTTGCGGTCGGGTTAGCCGACTCTATGGTGCCTGCAGTTTAGGTGACTCCTATGTGGGCTGCGGGATCTGGCAATGAACGCTGGTTCCATAGTGCCAATAGGACAAGCACCCCCTGTAGGACTGTGGGTTTTGGTAACTGCGGCCGGCTCGCGGCCTTGAACTTTTTTTTACATGGGTACCTTCTGCTACCCATCCGGGTTCCAGTACCGTCAGCTGGTTCTCGGCAGTGAATTTTGATTAGGTGCCTCCTTCTCGGTATCCAAGTTCCACCAACGTCTGCTGGTCCTTGGTAGTGCTTTCTGGCACAGGTACCTCCTGCTTAGTAACCGAGTTCCAGTAACATCAGCTGGTCCTCGGTAGTTCCATTGGCTCTTGTACCTTCTGCTACCCATCCGGGTTCCAGTACCGTCAGCTGGTCCTCGGTAGTTCCATTTGCTCTTGTATCTTCTGCTACCCATCCGGGTTCCAGTACCGTCAGCTGGTTCTCGGCAGTGTCTTTGGCACGGGTACTCCCTCCTGCCCAGCCTGGTTCCAGCACGCCAGCTGTTTCCGGGTAGTGTCAACGTCACTTTGCCTCCAATGCGTTGTCTTGTCGTGTTGCGGTCGGGTTAGCCGACTCTATGGTGCCTGCAGTTTAGGTGACTCCTATGTGGGCTGCGGGATCTGGCAATGAAGGCTGGTTCCATAGTGCCAATAGGACAAGCACCCCCTGTAGGACTGTGGGTTTTGGTAACTGCGGCCGGCTCGCGGCCTTGAACTTTTTTTTACATGGGTACCTTCTGCTACCCATCCGGGTTCCAGTACCGTCAGCTGGTTCTCGGCAGTGCCTTTGGATTAGGTGCCTCCTTCTCGGTATCCAAGTTCCACCAACGTCTGCTGGTCCTTGGTAGTGCTTTCTGGCACAGGTAACTCCTGCTTAGTAACCGAGTTCCAGTAACATCAGCTGGTCCTCGGTAGTTCCATTGGCTCTTGTACCTTCTGCTACCCATCCGGGTTCCAGTACCGTCAGCTGGTCCTCGGTAGTTCCATTTGCTCTTGTATCTTCTGCTACCCATCCGGGTTCCAGTACCGTCAGCTGGTTCTCGGCAGTGTCTTTGGCACGGGTACTCCCTCCTGCCCAGCCTGGTTCCAGCACGCCAGCTGTTTCCGGGTAGTGTCAACGTCACTTTGCCTCCAATGCGTTGTCCTGTCGTGTTGCGGTCGGGTTTGCCGACTCTATGGTGCCTGCAGTTTAGGTGACTCCTATGTGGGCTGCGGGATCTGGCAATGAAGGCTGGTTCCATAGTGCCAATAGGACAAGCACCCCCTGTAGGACTGTGGGTTTTGGTAACTGCGGCCGGCTCGCGGCCTTGAACTTTTTTTTACATGGGTACCTTCTGCTACCCATCCGGGTTCCAGTACCGTCAGCTGGTTCTCGGCAGTGCCTTTGGATTAGGTGCCTCCTTCTCGGTATCCAAGTTCCACCAACGTCTGCTGGTCCTTGGTAGTGCTTTCTGGCACAGGTACCTCCTGCTTAGTAACCGAGTTCCAGTAACATCAGCTGTTCCTCGGTAGTTCCATTGGCTCTTGTACCTTCTGCTACCCATCCGGGTTCCAGTACCGTCAGCTGGTCCTCGGTAGTTCCATTTGCTCTTGTATCTTCTGCTACCCATCCGGGTTCCAGTACCGTCAGCTGGTTCTCGGCAGTGTCTTTGGCACGGGTACTCCCTCCTGCCCAGCCTGGTTCCAGCACGCCAGCTGTTTCCGGGTAGTGTCAACGTCACTTTGCCTCCAATGCGTTGTCCTGTCGTGTTGCGGTCGGGTTTGCCGACTCTATGGTGCCTGCAGTTTAGGTGACTCCTATGTGGGCTGCGGGATCTGGCAATGAAGGCTGGTTCCATAGTGCCAATAGGACAAGCACCCCCTGTAGGACTGTGGGTTTTGGTAACTGCGGCCGGCTCGCGGCCTTGAACTTTTTTTTACATGGGTACCTTCTGCTACCCATCCGGGTTCCAGTACCGTCAGCTGGTTCTCGGCAGTGCCTTTGGATTAGGTGCCTCCTTCTCGGTATCCAAGTTCCACCAACGTCTGCTGGTCCTTGGTAGTGCTTTCTGGCACAGGTACCTCCTGCTTAGTAACCGAGTTCCAGTAACATCAGCTGGTACTCGGTAGTTCCATTGGCTCTTGTACCTTCTGCTACACATCCGGTTTCCAATACCGTCAGCTCGTCCTCGGTAGTTCCTCAGCTTTCTTGTACCTTCTGCTACATTTCCAAGTTCAAGCTTTTTGAAATGGTTCTTGGTAATCACTCTGGATCTCCCTGACGAGGACCCTGAAGACGAGGACCCTGAAGACCAACCCTAAGAAGACGAGGACCCCGAAGACAATGACCCTGAAGACGAGGACCCCGAAGACAATGACCCTGAAGACGAGGACCCTGAAGACCACCCCGAAGAAGACGAGGACCCTGAAGACCACCCCGAAGAAGACGAGGACCCTGAAGACCACCCCGAAGAAGACGAGGACCCTGAAGACCACCCCGAAGAAGACGAGGACCCCGAAGACGAGGACCCAGAAGACCAACCCGAAGAAGACGAGGACCCCGAAGACGAGGACCCCCGAAGACGACGACCCTGAAGACCACCCCGAAGAAGACCAAGAAGATGACCCTGAAGAAGTTGACCAAGAAGACAAAGAAGAGAAGACAAGCACCAAGATACAGAAGAACAAGAGACAGAAAACCAAGAAGCAGAAATACAAGAAGCTGCAGAACAAAAAGCGGAAGAACATTAAGCATAAGACTAAAAATCAGAGCAAAAGATAATATCTAAATTATAAGCAGAAGATGACTAAGCAGTGTATGGGGGTGAGTCCGTTCCTCCTCGTGGTGCCCCTGGAAAAGACCTGCTGCTGCAGGCCAAACTGAACGCGGACAAATCCTGTTGTAAATCTTTTGTGACGGGCAGAACGAAAGGTGTAATGTCCAACCTTTTATAGATAACAACTACAGGAATGCCTGTCACAAATAAGAATATGATGAAGAAGAAGAATATGAAGAAGATGAAGAAGTAGAATATGAAGAATGTAAAAAAAAGAATAATACGAAGAAGGTGAAGAAGAAGAAGGTGAAGAAGAAGTGGATGAAAAAGATGCTGAGGATGATGAAGGAGAAAGTGTGGGAGAAGTAAAAAAGAAGGTGAAGAGCATGGAAGTAGTGAAACATAAATATCTGACAAAATATAAAAATACTTAACATAGTTAATATTTCCGTAACTCAGAACATAATAAAAAAATAGTAATTCCTGCTATTCCATTTGACTGGGCTAAACCTCTATGCCTTTATTGTCTCCCCCACCTCCCCCAATACATTCTACATTATTCTTAGTTGTTTTCCTTCATGTAGAAATAACCTACAAGGAAAGAAAGGGTTTATTTTAATTCCGATATTTATGTCCCATTGACTTGCATTGGTTTCCGGTATCGGAATCGGCGATATCCGATACTTTTTCGGTATCGGTCCGATCCAATCCGATCCGATATTTCCCGATATCGGAAGGTATCGCTCAACACTAATCATTGGACATGACCTCGGCTCATCTGGATGCCGTCACAGCCAGACACTGAGGAGCGCAAGCATGCATGCGCTTCTCAGTGTCTGCGGGATGACAGGCTGGATGGCAGCTTTCTGGTGCGGTCCAGCCTGTCATCTCGATGAAGCAGAGCTGAAGCTGTCGTGGGAACCATGGAAAGGTAAGGATGATGTTGGTTTATTATTTTTCTTTTATTGCAGGAGATCGTTGGCTTCAGCTGGAATGGGCGTGATGGTAAGTATGGTTTAATTTAGAACAATAAAGAATTGTGTGTTTATTTCAATTAAAGGACTTTATTCTGGGTGTTGTGTTTTTTTTAAATACTTTACTAGAAATTCATGGCGGTCATGTCTAATATTGGCGTGACCCATGAATTTCGGGCTTAGGGCCAGCTGATAATACCAAGCTGGCCCTAACCCCTTTATTACCCAGTGAGCCACCGCACCAGGGCCATGGATGAGTTGGGTACAGCGCCAGAAGATGGCGCTTCTATGAACGCGCCATTTTCTGGGGTGGCTGCGGACTGCAATTTGTCGTGGGGGGGAGGACCCAGAAACCTTGGGCCTCCCTGCGCTGCAGATTCCAGCTCCCAGCTAACTAGTTGTACCTGGCTGGACACAAAAATAGGGCGAAGCCCCACGTATTTTTTTTTTTATTATTTCATGAAATTCATGAAATAATGAAGAAAAAAAGGCCTTCCCTATATTGTTTTGTCCGGCCAGGTACAAATAGGCAGCTGGTGGTTGGGGGCAGCCCGTTCCTGCCTGATGTACCTGGCTGGACACAAATATAGTGCGAAGCCCCTCTTCAATTTTTTTAAATTATTTCAGGAAATTCATGAAATAATTAAGAAAAAAAGGCCTTCCCTATATTGTTGTGTCCGGCCAGGTACAAATAGGCAGCTGGTGGTTGGGGGCAGCCCGTTCCTGCCTGCTGTACCTGGCTGGAAACAAATATAGTGCGAAGCCCCACTTCAATTTTTTTAAATTATTTCAGGAAATTCATGAAATAATTAAGAAAAAATTGTTTGTCCTATGGATGCGCCATTTCTGGGGCGTTTGACGGCTGGTGTTTCTAGCCTGGGAGGGGGCCAATATTCATGGCACCCTTCCTGGGCTACTAATATCAGCCCCCAGCTGTCTGCCTAGCCTTTGCTAGCTATTAAAATAGGGGGGACCCACGTCATTTTTTTGGGGGGTCCCCATTTTAATAGCTAGTAAAGGCTAGGCATTCAGCTGGGGGCTGATATTAGTAGCCTGGGAAGCTCCGTGGGTATTACCCCCTTCCCAGGCTTCAAACATCTGCCCCAGCCGTCTGCTTAACCTCCGCTAGAGACTAAAATTATGGGGAACCCCACGACAATTTTTTTTTAAAATAAATCCTTTATTTTAACACTAAATGACAAGTACAGTAATCAACACTGTCACTGTACTTCATATATATGTGACTGACATGTTTCTATCTATCTAATCTATGTGTGCTTCTCTATTCCTTCTATTCTAAATTGTCGGGTACCGCTGCTGAATTGCCGGCCGGCTTTTTTAAAGAGACGGTGCATGAAAAAACTAATATTTTTTTAAATAAATCCTTTACACTAAATGACAAGTACAGTAATCAACACTGTCACTGTACTTCATATACATGTGACTGACATGTTTCTATCTTTCTAATCTATGTGTGAAGCTCTATTCTTTCTGTTCTAAATTGTCGGGTACTGGTGTATGCCGCTGATGAATTGCCGGCTTTTCATGTTTCACTGTGAGCACTGTTCCCATCGATTTGGGCAATCACTGTAATGCCACAACCACCATGGCTGTGGCATTACAGTGAGTGGCAGACAATCCCTGCATGATTGGTGCTCTAAATAGCGCCAGACATGCAGGACACGATTTTTGGTGCACGAACAGTTATCGAACATAACTAGTGTTGAGCCACCCCCGTAGTGTTCGAGTTCGGTTCGTTGAACACCCGTGTGTTCGCCAAACTGTTCGTCGAACACCTTCGAACACCGTTAAAACCAATGGCAGGCAAACAAAAACACATAGAAACACATAGAAAACACCTTTAAAGGTGTCCAAAAGCTGACAAACTGCTCAGAAGACACAACTAACAAATGGAAAAGTGATAAGTACATATAGTCATGCGAAAAGAAAAGAGGTGGAGGAGTAAAAGGAGGGGGAGACACAGATATAGGCATGTCATGCCCTTCTAAAATCCAAAAAGTGAAAAGCCGACACGTTCAGTCCGCTCCTGCCCGTGCCACCTCCGTGTCGCCGGGTTTGTGCCAGAGCCGCGGTGAACCCTGACGGCCAGCCCCCCTCTCCCAATACCGGTGCCTGTCCGCTGGTGGGTCGAGCGAGCCCCCCTGTGGTGGAGGCAGCTCTAAGCTTTTTAATTTAAATTGTCTCTCTAATTTGAATGAATACACTTTAAATCCATTTACAAGGATCTATTGGAGGGCAAGTCTCATGCCAGCAGCCGCGTAATTCCAGCTCCAGTAGCGTCCACTAAAGCTGCTGCAGTTAAAAAGCTTTTATAAGGATCGAGCTCGGCTGTCCACCGCAAGGCATCCTACTGCCAGTCCCAGCCCCTATGCCTTGGGGTGCCTCCTGATCCTCTTCACTGAGTATCCCGTGGTCCCGAAGCATTTCCTTTGAAAAAATTAAGTGTCCAAACTACAGGTGGTGTAGCTTGCTTAACAGCCGGGATAATCCGCTGACTAGCAGACACTGCTACTAGGCACAAAGTATTTCCTGGGCTAGATGCAGTTAAAAATTTGTAATTAGATACTCTCGTTGGATGCTGAGAAAGCATTCCATAGAGTCTTCTGGCACGCCATATATGATTCTCTTAAAAAGCTTGGGGTAGGGGTCTAGGGGACCCTTTTATAGCCAAAATCACGGCCCTGTATCACAATACGTCACCTAGGCTGAAGATAAATGGAACTGTAGCACCCTGAGGGCTCGGTTGCTACAGAGGTATTGCACCTCACCCAGAGGTGTGATATCTCACTCTCAGGTAAGGATGGAGTGTGGATCAGGACCCGACACCTGCATGCATTACACCACATTGCCGTGGGGCAGGGCGACCAATATGCCTCTGAGATGGGCACGACAGTCCCTGTCCCTGGCTGGAGTGGGGGGAGTGAACACTGAGGAAGGGGAACCCTGTAGTGCAGGAGCAGGGAGGAAGCAGTTCCTGGGTGCATTGAGAAGGGAGTATAAAAGGTGGGCACCATCTTAGTTCAGTGCAGAGAAGTCTGAGCATAAGTGGCAGGGAGCAGGGGCTCTGCATGAGCTCTGCTCCAGAGGCGGGCCTAGTAACAGAGGCCCAGGCCTGGAAGAGGGAGAAGGAAGGAAGAGGAGCGGAGAAGGCTCCAGGAACGAGGAATGAAGGGATCCCAGGGGTGTGGACGGGCGAGTCGCCACTGCACGCCCGAATCCACCTGCGTGGAGGGGTCAGGCCAAAGGGGGAGACCGGTCCCCGAAACTAGTGGAGGCAGGAAACGACCCTCAGCTAGAAACCGGAGGCTGTGACATTTTATGTGGCGCAGCCCCTCGCTACACCCGCTAGGAAGGCACCACATAGGGTCAGGGAAACTGGCGCCAAGTTTACCAAGAGGAGGCCCGAGGCAGCCGGACAGAAGGGTTGGTAAGAAAGGCCAGACAAAGGACACACAAAGGGGGTCCTGTGAAGCGCTCCAAAGTTATCTGGGAGTTGTCTGAACCCCTCACCTGGTGAGCACAGTACGACGTGGGCAGCCGTTACCTGCAGACGTGGTCTGGATAATAAGAACTGTGAGTAAAGGACCTGGACTGCATCACTGACTCCGTGTCATTACTGCTGCTGCCCTGCACCATCACCCCCATCCTCCACATACACTGCCCTGAGGCTATACTCCTCCCGTGGGGAGTTATGCTACGCTCTGCTGCACCCACAACACCAGCCTCAGCGGTCTGCCCTGCAGCGGCGGTTCACTCTGACCGCAATCCACGGGTGGCATAGTCGAAACATCAAAACCACATAAATAGTTCCACCACTGGTTTGACCACCCTGAGCCACGGAACCGGGTCGCCGCCACGAAGACTACAACCACCAGCATCCACCAAAAAGGGTCCGGCTCCGGGTGTCCCAAGGCCCAGGGGGTGCACCAGAACATTTTCATCACCTTTCACAATCACCAATGGGACAAGGCAGGGATGTCCTCTGTCCCCTCTCTTATACATCCTAGTGACGGAGCACCTGCTCTCATCAATTCGCCATAACCCCAATATTAGGTGGATTTAGGTGGGAGGCACCGAGTACAAGTGCTCTCTATTTGCTGATGATGTCCTAGTATATATCACTCAATCATATATATCCATCCATGCTGTTATGGCTGAAATAGATCACTTTGTTACATGGTCAAATTTTAAAATCAATGCAGCGAAGTCTGAGGCCCTCGATGTCTCCCTCCCCAAATCCATATAGGATTCCATCCAGTCCAACTTTCCCTTTGCCTGACCCTCACAGGGTATCAAATACTTAGGAATTCCTATTCATAGAGACCTCTCCCATCTATGTTATCTTAATTTTGGGCCCTTTATTGAACAACTCCATACAGACCACGGTTGGCAAGTTAGAACTGTAAGATTCACTACGTGAACCACTGGTGTTTTGTGGAAAAGCACATGTACACTGTGTTCCAAATTATTATGCAAAAAGTGTTTAGGAGTGATAAGGGAAGAATTTGTTTGTTTGTCAGTTAAACTCATTGATGGTGATGTGTGTCAGGGCTCTTTATATCACTGTAAGCAATTGCAGACACCTGTGCTAATTAGTTTGGCAGGTGTGTCCAATGAAAGGCAAGACTACTTAAGAAGGCTGTCTCACATTATTAAGCAGCCTACATTTTCTGCCAAAATGGGAAAGAAAAAGGATGTATCGGCTGCTGAGAAGCAACAAATTGTGGAGTGTTTAGGTCAAGGCATGACTACAATCAACATTGTGCGATGATCTGGATGAAGTGTCTTGGCAATCAAGAAGTATGTAGCTGATTCACAGTACACACGTGTGCGTGCTGATAAGGGCAAATTGAGGACTCTTTCCTACAGGCAATTACGTCAGGTTAAAAAAGCAGCGGCAAAAAAGCCTTGTCATAGCAGCAGACACGTTTTTGAAGCTGCTGATGCCTCCAACGTCCCCCGAACAACAAGATGCAGGGTCCTTCAGAGGTTTGCAGCTGTGCATACGCCATCCTGTCGACCTCCTCTATCCACTTCACACAAGCAGAAACGGCTCCAGTGGGCCAAACATTACATGAAGACTGATTTCAAAACTGTTTTGTTCACGGATGAGTGCCGTGCAGCGCTCGATGGTCCAGATGGATGGAGTGGAGGATGGCTGGTTGATGGACACCCCACGCAAACACGGCTACAGCGCCAACAAGGAGGAGGTGGAGTAATGTTTTGGGCTGGAATCATGGGGAGAGAGATTGTCGGCCCCTTTAGGATCCCTGAAGGCGCTAAAGATGAACTTCATAATGTATGTGGATTTTCTCAAACAGCACTTCCTGCCATGGTTCAAGAAGAAGAACCGTGTATTTCACAGCAAGATCATTTTTTTGCATGATAATGCACCATCTCATGCTGCACATAAAACATCTGCATCTCTGGCTGATATGAGCATAAAAGGGGACAAACTTATGGTGTGACCCCCATGCTCCCCTGATCTCTACCCCATTCAGAACCTCTGGAGCATCATTAAAAGGAGTGTCTATGATGGCGGGAGGCAGTTCACATCTAAGCAACAGCTCTGGGAGGGTATTCTGTCCTCATGCAAAACAATTGAAGCAAAAACCATCCAAAACCTGACAAATTCAATGGACGAGAGAGTTCAGAAGCTCCTTTCGAACAAGGGGTCCTATGTGAAAATGTAACATCACCTAGAATAAAGTTTTGAGTTGAAAACTGTTTGATTTCAGTTTCTAATAACCTGCTAATGCTTATAATTTAAAAATGACCATTTTTTTGGTCTTTATTAAAATGAAAAGGTTGATCGAAAAGTTTGGGGGATCTAAGAGTGTGGCAACCCAGTAGTCATGATTACTTCGAATTCTGACAATATGAGGGTCATGTTGCAGGTAGTGCAGCAAGAAGGCACTTATGTGTCTTGCGCATCTCGGAGCCCCAAAATTATTTTCCGGGCTAGATGCAGCTAAAATTTATTATTAATTTTAAATCTGGTGGAGCTTAGTATAGATGGCCTAATAGGATCAGTGCTGCACACTGCTACAAAGCCCAAATTATTTTCCAGTCAAGATACAGATAAACATGATTAGTAATTTTAAATCTGGTGGAGCTTATTATAGATGGCCTAATAGAATCAGTGCTGCACAATGCTACAAAGCCCAAATTATTTTCCAGCCAAGATACAGATAAACATGATTAGTAATTTGAAAGTTTAAAACGGTTGGTAGGGTGATTTTAACCAATCATCAAGCTTTTACTCTCCCCAGGATGACACAGGGGTAGAAAAGTCGTTTCGGATCCATGATTTGTTCATCTTTATGAACGTGAGTCTGTCTACATTATCAGTGGAGAGCCGCGTGCGCTTATCTGTCAGCACACCACCAGCAGCGCTGAACACACGTTCAGACAGAACGCTGGCTGCGGGGCATGACAAGATCTCCAAGGCGTAAGTGGCTAGCTCCGGCCATTTATCCAGATTGGAAGCCCAAAAAGAGCAAGGGTCCAGTGACACAGTCATGGCTTCAATGTTTACTTGGAGATACTCCTGTACCATCGTCTCTAGGCGTTGACTATGTGTCAGACTTCTTGTCTCCTGTGTCCTTGCAAAGGATGGGCTAAAAAAGTGGTGAAATGATTCCACAAAATTGATGTTACCAGCAGATACTGTGGTTCTGTTACGGTTTGAGTGCTGAACACTTGACGGTCCCACGGTTGGCAAGTTGGAACTGTGAGATTCACTACGTGCACCATTGTTATTTTGTGGAAAAGCACAGCACATGTAAGATTCTGCAACAGTCTCTGCTGATACTCCTGCATGCGTGCATCCCTTTCTATGGCAGGAATAATTTCTGCAAATTTACTTTTCTACCGGGGATCTAACAGTGTGGCAACCCAGTAGTCAGGATTATTTCTAATTCTCACAATTCGAGGGTCATGTTGCAGGTAGTGCAGCAAGAAGGCACTCATGTGTGTTGCGCATCCAGGAGCACCAAGTCCCTGTTGTGTTGGTGGCGAGGTAACAATCATGCTTCCTTCCTCTGTCCTCTCCCCCCAACCTTGCACAACAGAAATGTGATCAAGGTCTCCCTCATCTGATGAGTCTTCCATCAGTTCGTCCTCCACTTCTTCCTGGGCTCCTGCACCTTCCTCACTAGTTTGGCTGCTACCATGCGCCCTGGTAAAACCATCTCCCCCACCCTCACATGCCTGCCGCCTTGGTGCTGCCGACCGTCTGGACCTTGCAGATGTTAGCCCTTCCGCATACAACTCCTCCTCCTCTACTTCCTCCACCTCCTCTTGTGCCACCACCTGACTCCGAATTCTTTTTAACATGTGCTCCAGCATGTAAATCACCGGAATAGTCATGCTGATAATGGCATCGTCAGCACTAAACATCTTCGTCGCCATTTCAAAACTGTGCAGAAGGGTGCATAGGTCCCTTATCTGAGACCACTCCTCCAGCGTGATTTGCCCCACCTCTGGATCTCGTTGGCCCAGGCTATACGTCAGAACGTATTGCACCAGGGCTTGTCGGTGCTGCCACAGTCGCTGCAAGATGTGCAGAGTTGAATTCCACCGGGTAGGCACATCGCATTTTAGCCGGTGAAGTGGCAGGCCCAACGACTTCTGTAGAGATGTAAGTCGCTGAGCTGCGGGATGCGAACGGCGGAAGTGAGCACACAGCGATCGTGCCCTCTGCAGAAGGCCATCTAGTCTGGGATAGTGGGCTAAAAATTGCTGGACAACCAGGTTCAACACGTCAGCCATACAAGGCACGTGTGTGACATTGCCCCGGCGAAGGGCCGCACCCAGGTTTGCAGCATTGTCGCACACGGCCTTCCCTGGTTTCAGGTCCAGTGGAGACAACCATTCATGAAATTGGTTCTCCAGAGCTGACCACAACTCCTCAGCTGTGTGACTCACATTTCCCAGACATTTCAAAGTAAAAACCGCCTGATGACGTTGAGCCCTACTGCCAGCATAGTAAGGAGGTGTGCAGGATCCCTTCTGCGCAGTTAGAAAGCTTGTGGCACGACCAGACAGGCTTTGGGTGCAGGTGGAAGACCGAGAGGAGGTTGAGGAGGCAGAAGCAGTGGAGGAACTTTGACATAAAGAGGATTGACGCACAACTCGTGGGGACGGCAAGACTTGGACAGCAGCCCCTTGTCCTGCTGTCACCATAGTTACCCAGTGCCCAGTCAGCGACATGTAACGCCCCTGTCCATGCCTACTCGTCCAAGTGTCTGTGGTGAAATGCACACTGTCACACACAGAGTTTCTCAAAGAAGCGGTGATGTTGTGTGCGACATGCTGGTGGAGCGCAGGCACACCTTTCTTTGAGAAGTAGTGCCGACTGGGCATCTGGTACTGGGGCACTGCGACGGACATAAGGTCTCGAAAATCCTCTGTGTCCACCAGGCGGAAAGACAGCATTTCTGTAGCCAAGAGCTTGCAGATGGTGAAATTCAACCTCTTACCTTTCTCATGGCTAGGAGGAAATGGTCTTTTACTTGTCCACATCTGAGGGACCGAGGGCTGGCTACTGTGCTTAGACGGGATTGATAAGGGTGTCCCCGGCAAACTGCCGGTCTGTGAGGAAGATGCAGGCGGACATGTTAGGTTGCCTTGATCCAAAGGTGGTGCTATCGATGTCGGACAGCGCTCAACACCAGCTGGTGTTACCACCTCCAAAGAAAATGATGACCTGCCAATCACGCTGGCTGTTGCAGGTAAAGAGGTGGCAGGTCTGCGCCCCAAAACAGGTGTGACTGCTGTCCCCCCAGTCACAGAGGATGAAGAGGCCGCGGATGCACAAGATATGGCAGACGGTAGTTGGCCCGGCCGGCTAGGCCGCATTGTAGGACACTGAGCTTCCCACTGCAACTTATGCTTCATGTCCATGTGCCGGTTCATGCATGAAGTACTCAAACTATGTATTTTTTGGCCTCTACTTAGCTTTTGCTGACAAATGTTACAGATAACACGAGTTGGGTCATCTTTATCGATCTGAAAAAATGCCCAGGCTATGCAAGGCTTAGCACCCATGCGACCTGAAGAGCCACCACGACTTGTGGTCAGAGGCAGAGTTGTGTTTGAGGATGCAGTTGTTGACGTGCTTCTAGTACTACGTCTCTGTCCAGGAAGGCGCAACCTGACCTCGTCGTCACTAGCATCTTCCTCCACCTCCTCTGCTGACCTCATCTCTTGGCTGACTGTGGGTTGACAGTAAGTGGGATCTCCAACCTCATCATCATCACCCTGTGCGTTATCACACCCATCGTCCTCAGAGCCAACCTGTTCCTGCCCTGACAAAAAACTAAAGTTGTCGCTCCAATCAGGTATTTGAGTCTCATCATCGTCTTCCTCATTATCTCCACCAACAGGAGTTACAGTTTGGGAATGAGGGTCTACATTATGGTCAGAACCTTCTGCGTCTGGTCCTGGATCCGACTCATAAAGATTCTGGGCATCAGTGCAGATCATTTCCTCGTCTGGATTCACAGAAGCGCTGGAGTCGACCTCTGATTCCCAGGCTATAGTATGAGTAAACAGCTCTGCAGACTCAACCATCTGTTCTACCTCATACTCAGATGGGCAGCTGGAGATTTGGGAGCTGTGAGGAAGCAAGTGCGATTGGGGTGACACCTTTGAGGACTGGAGTATTTGTGATGTTGAAGTTGATGTGGAGGAGAGCCCACTTAAAGGAGCACTTGATATCCGTTGAAGCACCTGCTGTTTTTGTGCCTCATCTGGAATTTGTAGCGATTGGCGTGGCCGTAAGAAAGGGATCTTATCACATTGTCCGCTAAAAGAAGTAGACATTTTAGTTTGGCTGGAAGATGGTCTTTCTTCTGCAGATGTTACTGTTGCTTTAACACCTACCCCACGGACACAACCTTTTTTCCCCTTCCCAACACGCCTATTCCCCTTTCCACCAGGAGCAGGCCTTATTCCACTCATTTTGGTGGTTAACTAATTCACAACTCTGGAGTTGTTTGCACAAAAAAACAGTGGATGGGAACCGAGCAGAGCTGAGTGGCCAAATTGTGGTATTAGGCCAAAACTATTGGCTGGGTTGGATGCAGAAAAAAATTATATTCAATTTGCAACCTGATGGAGGTCAGTATAGATGGACTAATAGAACAAGTCCTACACACAGCTAGAAGCCCAAATATTTTTTCAGAGGTAGATGCAGAAAAAAATTATAATCAGTTTGCAACCTGATGGAGGTCAGTATAGATGGACTAATAGAACAAGTCCCACACACAGCTAGAAGCCCAAATATTTTTTCAGAGGTAGATGCAGAAAAAATATATATTCAGTTTGCAACCTGATGGAGGTCAGTATAGATGGACGAATAGAGAAAGTCCCACACACTGCTAGAAGGCCAAATATTTTTTCAGAGCTAGATGCAGACAAAAAATTATTTTGAATTTGCAACTTGATGGAGGTCAGTATAGGTGGACTAATAGAACAAGTCCCACACACTGCTAGAAGGCCAAATATTTTTTCAGAGCTAGATGCAGATAAAAATTATTTTTAATTTGCAACCTGATGGATGTCAGTATAGATGGACTAATAGAGAAAGTCCCACACACTGCTAGAAGGCCAAATATTTTTTCAGAGCTAGATGCAGAAAAAAATTATATTCAGTTTGCAACCTGATGGAGGTCAGTATAGATGGACTAATAGAACAAGTCCCACACACAGCTAGAAGCCCAAATATTTTTTCAGAGGTAGATGCAGAAAAAAATTATATTCAGTTTGCAACCTGATGGAGGTCAGTATAGATGGCCTAATAGAGAAAGTCCCACACACTGCTAGAAGGCCAAATATTTTTTCAGAGCTAGATGCAGACAAAAAATTATTTTTAATTTGCAACCTGATGGAGGTCAGTATAGATGGACTAATAGAGAAAGTCCCACACACTGCTAGAAGGCCAAATATTTTTTCAGAGCAAGATGCAGACAAAAAATTATTTTTAATTTGCAACCTGATGGAGGTCAGTATAGATGAACTAATAGAGAAAGTCCCACACACTGCTAGAAGGCCAAATATTTTTTCAGAGCTAGATGCAGATAAAAATTATTTTTAATTTGCAACCTGATGGATGTCAGTATAGATGGACTAATAGAGAAAGTCCCACACACTGCTAGAAGGCCAAATATTTTTTCAGAGCTAGATGCAGAAAAAAATTATATTCAGTTTGCAACGTGATGGAGGTCAGTATAGATGGACTAATAGAACAAGTCCCACAAACAGCTAGAAGCCCAAATATTTTTTCAGAGTTAGATGCAAATAAAAATTATTTTTAATTTGCAACCTGATGGAGGTCAGTATAGATGGACTAATAGAGAAAGTCCCACACACTGCTAGAAGGCCAAATATTTTTTCAGAGCTAGATGCAGACAAAAAATTATATTCAGTTTGCAACCTGATGGAGGTCAGTATAGATGGACTAATAGAACAAGTCCCACACACAGCTAGAAGCCCAAATATTTTTTCAGAGGTAGATGCAGAAAAAAAATATATTCAGTTTGCAACCTGATGGAGGTCAGTATAGATGGACTAATAGAACAAGTCCCACACACAGCTAGAAGCCCAAATATTTTTTCAGAGGTAGATGCAGAAAAAAAATATATTCAGTTTGCAACCTGATGGAGGTCAGTATAGATGGACTAATAGAGAAAGTCCCACACACTGCTAGAAGGCCAAATATTTTTTCAGAGCTAGATGCAGACAAAAAATTATTTTTAATTTGCAACCTGATGGAGGTCAGTATAGATGGACTAATAGAGAAAGTCCCACACACTGCTAGAAGGCCAAATATTTTTTCAGAGCTAGATGCAGACAAAAAATTATTTTTAATTTGCAACCTGATGGAGGTCAGTATAGATTGACTAATATAGAAAGTCCAACACACTGCTAGAAGGCCAAATATTTTTCAGAGCTAGATGCAGATAAAAATTATTTTTAATTTGCAACCTGATGGATGTCAGTATAGATGGACTAATAGAGAAAGTCCCACACACTGCTAGAAGGCCAAATATTTTTTCAGAGCTAGATGCAGATAAAAATTATATTCAGTTTGCAACCTGATGGAGGTCAGTATAGATGGACTAATAGAACAAGTCCCACACACTGCTAGAAGGCCAAATATTTTTCAGAGCTAGAAGCAGACAAAAAATTATTTTTAATTTGCAGCGTGATGGAGGTCAGTATAGATGGACTAATAGAACAAGTCCCACACACTGCTAGAAGGCCAAATATTTTTTCAGAGCTAGATGCAGAAAAAAATTATATTCAGTTTGCAACCTGATGGAGGTCAGTATAGATGAACTAATAGAACAAGTCCCACACACAGCTAGAAGCCCAATTATTTTTTCAGAGGTAGATGCAGAAAAAAATTATATTCAGTTTGCAACCTGATGGAGGTCAGTATAGATGGACTAATAGAACAAGTCCCACACACAGCTAGAAGCGCAAATATTTTTTCAGAGGTAGATGCAGAAAAAATATATATTCAGTTTGCAACCTGATGGAGGTCAGTATAGATGGACTAATAGAGAAAGTCACACACACTGCTAGAAGGCCAAATATTTTTTCAGAGCTAGATGCAGACAAAAAATTATTTTGAATTTGCAACCTGATGGAGGTCAGTATAGGTGGACTAATAGAACAAGTCCCACACACTGCTAGAAGCCCAAATATTTTTTCAGAGGTAGATGCAGAAAAAAATTATATTCAGTTTGCAACCTGATGGAGGTCAGTATAGATGGACTAATAGAACAAGTCCCACACACAGCTAGAAGCCCAAATATTTTTTCAGAGGTAGATGCAGAAAAAAAATATATTCAGTTTGCAACCTGATGGAGGTCAGTATAGATGGACGAATAGAGTAAGTCCCACACACTGCTAGAAGGCCAAATATTTTTTCAGAGCTAGATGCAGACAAAAAATTATTTTGAATTTGCAACCTGATGGAGGTCAGTATAGGTGGACTAATAGAACAAGTCCCACACACTGCTAGAAGGCCAAATATTTTTTCAGAGCTAGATGCTGAAAAAAATTATTTTCAGTTTGCAACCTGATGGAGGTCAGTATAGATGGACTAATAGAACAAGTCCCACACACAGCTAGAAGCCCAAATATTTTTTCAGAGGTAGATGCAGAAAAAAAATATATTCAGTTTGCAACCTGATGGAGGTCAGTATAGATGGACTAATAGAAAAAAGTCCCACACACTGCTAGAAGGCCAAATATTTTTTCAGAGCTAGATGCAGACAAAAAATTATTTTTAATTTGCAACCTGATGGAGGTCAGTATAGATGGACTAATAGAACAAGTCCCACACACTGCTAGAAGGCCAAATATTTTTCAGAGCTAGATGCAGATAAAATTATTTTTAAGTTGCAACCTGATGGATGTCAGCATAGATGGACTAATAGAGAAAGTCCCACACACTGCTAGAAGGCCAAATATTTTTTCAGAGCTAGATGCAGAAAAAAATTATAGTCAATTTGCAACCTGATGGAGGTCAGTATAGATGGACTAATAGAACAAGTCCCACACACAGCTAGAAGCCCAAATATTTTTTCAGAGGTAGATGCAGACAAAAAATTATTTTTAATTTCCAACCTGATGGAGGTCAGTATAGATGGACTAATAGAGAAAGTCCCACACACTGCTAGAAGGCCAAATATTTTTTCAGAGCTAGATGCAGAAAAAAATTATAGTCAATTTGCAACCTGATGGAGGTCAGTATAGATGGACTAATAGAATGATGCTATGCCCAAAAGATTTTACTTCACTAGGTGCAGTAAAAAAATTGGTATTCTATACACAGGTGGTATATCTTGCAACACAGATAGGCTACTCCACTGACTAACACACTCTGC
The DNA here is from genome assembly GCF_046119375.1 of Phyllobates terribilis. Lineage (NCBI taxonomy): Eukaryota > Metazoa > Chordata > Amphibia > Anura > Dendrobatidae > Phyllobates > Phyllobates terribilis. The sequence continues at coordinate 6,314,739 of NW_027362805.1, read as the reverse complement.
AATAGGCCAAAAAGGATTAGCTTTGCTAGATTCAGCCACATGCTGTGAAAAAAACTTGCACAGCACTGGCACAGACCTGCCTGGCAAAAACTGATAGGACTTGATGTAACCTAGTCCTGAAAAGGACTGCAATTACAATTAGTCTTTACTCCCACAATCTATCTATTTAAGAGCACAGACCTGCCTGATAAAAGTCGTAGGAAATGCTGTAACCTAGTCCTTAAAAGGACTGCAATCACAACTATTCCCTACTCCCAAGCTATGTGTAGATTTGTGCGAAAATTGGCCTGAAATTAACAAGGTATAGCGCACACAGCAACAGCGGTGCCATCTAACACGCAGCTGCAGCAGTGAGAAAATGGTGGCGACAGGGAAAATGGCTGGGTCTTATAGGGCAAGGACATGTGACATACACTGCCAATGACACATGCCCTTGCTTGTGTGAAAAAAAGCACTTCGCTCCATGTGTGCGCTGCTGATAGGCTGACAGATTGCACCTCCCCACTGTAAATGCGGGAAAGAGAAAAAAAAATGGAGTTCTTCATTATTCCTGCAGAGATCCATCCCCTGCCCCTCCCCCCACCCCGCTGTACACTCAAACTGCGTATTAACATTAATTTTCATCATTACTGAGAAAAAATCCAGTTATGATTTTGGTGCACGAACAGTTATCGAACATAACCTCGAACAGCCGAATTTTTCTAAAATCGTTCGTGTTCGCCGAACGGCTCGAACACCGCCCAAAACAGCTCGAATTTGAGATTGGCGAACAGTTCGAGTAGAACAACGCTCATCTCTAAACACAACTTCGAACAGCCGAATTTTTTGCAAATCGTTCGGGTTCGTCGAACAACTCGAACACCGCCCAAAACAGCTCAAATTTGAGATTGGCGAACAGTTCTAGTCGAACACCGCTCGCTCATCTCTACCGATGAGTCCTTTATATTTAGTCGTTTTCAGCCAATTTTCTGACTTTTTGAAAACTTCACTTTTGGTGAAAATATCCATTAAATGAGGGAATAATATGTGTGAGGGTACCAAAGGAGAGTTCCAAATGTGTGTGGGTAGAATACATATATAACTGGTAAAATTGAAAAAAGTTGAAAATTTTTTTTTTTGGACTTCGTAATTTTTCTGTCATTTTTCACACTTTCAGAGAGGGGGAAATGTGAGTGAGCATTCTGATTTCAGTTCCAGAGCGATTCGCCCGATGAGTCCTTTATATTTAGTCGTTTTCAGCCAAATTTCTGACTTTTTGAAAATTTCACTTTTTGGTGAAAATATCCACTGAATGAGGGAATAATATGTGTGAGGGTACCCCAGGAGAGTTCCAAATGTGTGTGGGTAGAATATAAATCCCACGGGGGGTAAAATTGAAAAAATTTGAAAATTTTTTTTTTCGACTTAGTCATTTTTCCGGCGTTTGTCAGACTTTCAGAGAGGGGAAAATGTCAGTGAGCATTCCGATTTCAGTTCCAGAGTGATTCGCCCGATGCGTCCTTTATATTTAGTTGTTTTCAGCCAAATTTCTGACTTTTTGAAAATTTCACTTTTTGGTGAAAATATCCATTTAATGAGGGAATAATATGTGTGAGGGTACCCCAGGAGAGTTCCAAATGTGTGGGTAGAATATATATATATAACGGGGGTAAAATTGAAAAAAGTTGAAAAACATTTTTTCTGGACTTAGTCATTTTTCATGTGTTAGTTAGACTTTCAGAGAGGGGAAAATGGCAGTGAGCATTCCTATTTCAGTACCAGAGCGATTCGCCCAATGAGACTTTTATATTTAGTCGTTTTCAGCCAATTTTCTGACTTTTTGAAAATTTCACTTTTTGGTGAAAATATCCATTAAATGAGGGAATAATATGTGTGAGGGTACCCCAGGAGAGTTCCAAATGTGTGTGGATAGAATATAAATCCCACGGGGGGTAAAATTGAAAAAAGTTGAAATTTTTTTTTTCCGACTTAGTCATTTTTCCAGCGTTTGTCAGACTTTCAGAGACGGGAAAATGTCAGTGAGCGTTCCGATTTCAGTTCCAGAGTGATTCGCCCGATGAGTCCTTTATATTTAGTTGTTTTCAGCCAAATTTCTGACTTTTTGAAAATTTCACTTTTTGGTGAAAATTTCCATTAAATGAGAGAATAATATGTGTGAGGGTACCCCAAAAGAGTTTAAAATGTGTGTGGGTAGAATATATATCCCACGGGGGTAAAATTGAAAAAAAATTGAAAAATTTTTTTTTGGAACTTACTAATTTTTCCGGCATTTTTCACACTTTCAGCGAGCCGAAAAAGTCAGTGAGCATTCCGATTTCAGTTCCAGATTGATTCGCCCGATGAGTCCTTTATGTTTAGTCGTTTTCAGCCAAATTTCTGACTATTTGAAAATTTATCTTTTTGGTGAAAATTTCCATTAAATGAGAGAATAATATGTGTGAGGGTACCCCAGGAGAGTTTCAAATGTGTGTGGGTAGAAAATATATCCCGCGGGGGTAAAATTGAAAAAAGTTAAAAAAAAATTTATTTTGGGGACTTAGTCATTTTTTCAGCGTTTGTCAGACTTTCAGAGAGGGGAAAATGTCAGTGAGCATTCCGATTTCAGTTCCAGGGCGATTCGCGCGATGAGTAGTTTATATTTAGTCATTTTCAGCCAATGTTCTGACTTTTTGAAAATTTCACTTTTTGGTGAAAATATCCATTAAATGAGGGAATAATATGTGTGAGGGTACCCCAGGAGAGTTCCAAATGTGTGTGGGTAGAATATATATCCCACGGGGGTAAAATTGAAAAAAAATTGAAAAATTTTTTTTTGGAACTTACTAATTTTTCCGGCGTTTTTCACACTTTCAGCGAGCCGAAAAAGTCAGTGAGCATTCCGATTTCAGTTCCAGATTGATTCGCCCGATGAGTCCTTTATGTTTAGTCGTTTTCAGCCAAATTTCTGACTATTTGAAAATTTAACTTTTTGGTGAAAATTTCCATTAAATGAGAGAATAATATGTGTGAGGGTACCCCAGGAGAGTTTCAAATGTGTGTGGGTAGAAAATATATCCCGCGGGGGTAAAATTGAAAAAAGTTCAAAAAATTTTTATTTTGGGGACTTAGTCATTCTTTCAGCGTTTGTCAGACTTTCAGAGAGGGGAAAATGTGAGTGAGCATTCCGATTTCAGTTCCAGGGCGATTCGCGCGATGAGTAGTTTATATTTAGTCATTTTCAGCCAATGTTCTGACTTTTTGAAAATTTCACTTTTTGGTGAAAATATCCATTAAATGAGGGAATAATATGTGTGAGGGTACCCCAGGAGAGTTCCAAATGTGTGTGGGTAGAATATATATCCCACGGGGGGTAAAATTGAAAAAAGTTGAAAATTTTTTTTTTTCGTCTTAGTCATTTTTCCGACGTTTGTCAGACTTTCAGAGAGGGGAAAATGTCAGTGAGCATTCCGATTTCAGTTCCAGAGCAATGCGCCCGATGAGTCCTTAATATTTAGTCATTTTCAGCGAATTTTCTGACTTTTTGAAAACTTCAGTTTTGGTGAAAATATCCATTAAATAAGGGAATAATATGTGTGAGGGTACCCCAGGAGAGTTCCAAATGTGTGTGGTTAAAATATATATCCCACGGGGGTAAAATTGAAAAAAGTTGGAAAAATTTTTTTGGGGGACTTAGTCATTTTTCCGGCATTTGTCTGACTTTCAGAGAGGGGAAAAAGTCAGTAAGCGTTCCGATTTCAGTTCCAGAGCGATTCACTCGATGAATCCTTTATATTTCGTCGTTTTCAGCCAATTCTCTGACTTTTTGAAAATGTCCCTTTTTGGTGAAAATATCCATTAAATGAGGGAATAATATGTGTGAGGGTACCCCAGGAGAGTTCCAAATGTGTGGATAGAATATATATATATATGTATAACGGGTGTAAAATTGAAAAAAGTTGAAAAATATTTTTTTTGGACTTTTTTCATCTGTTAGTGAGACTTTCAGAGAGGGGAAAATGTCAGTGAGCATTCTGATTTCAGTTCCAGAGCGATTCGCCCGATGAGTCCTTTATATTTAGTCATTTTCAGCCAAATTTCTGACTTTTTGAAAATTTCACTTTTTGGTGAACATATCCATTAAATGAGAGAATAATATGTGTGAGGGTACCCCAGGAGAGTTTCAAATGTGTGTGGGTAGAATATATATCCCACGGGGTGTAAAAGTGAAAAAAGGTTAAAAAAAATTTTTTTTTGAACTTCGGCATTTTTCCGCCATTTGTCAGACTTTCAGAGAGGGGAAAATGTCAGTGAGCATTCTGATTTCAGTTCCAGAGCGATTCGCTGGATGAGTCCTATATATTTAGTCATTTTCAGCCAATTTTCTGACTTTTCAAAAATTTCACATTTTGGTGAAAATGTCCATTAAATGAGGGAATAATATGTGTGAGTGTACCCCAGGAGAGTTCCAAATGTGTATGGGTAGAATACCTATCCCACGGGGGTAAAATTGAAAAAAGTTTAAAAACATTTTTTTTAATTAGTCATTTTCCATCTGTTAGTGAGACTTTCAGAGAGGGGAAAATGTCAGTGAGCATTCTGATTGCAGTTCCAGAGCGATACGCCCGATGAGTCGTTTATATTTAGTCGTTTTCAGCCAATTTTCTGACTTTTTGAAAATTTCACTTTTTGGTGAAAATATCCATTAAATGAGGGAATAATATGTGTGAGGGTACCCCAGGAGAGTTCCAAATGTGTGTGGGTAGAATACATATCCCACGGGGATAAAATTGAAAAAAGTTGAAAAAATTTTTTTTGGGGACTTAGTCATTTTTCCGGCATTTGTCAGACTTTCAGAGATGGGAAAATGTCAATGAGCGTTCCGATTTCAGTTCCAGAGCGATTCGCTCAATAAGTCCTTGATATTTAGTCGTTTTCAGCCAATTTTCTGCATTTTTGAAAATTTCACTTTTTTGTGAAAATATCCACTAAATGAGGGAATAATATGTGTGAGGGTACCGCATTAGAGTTCCACATGTGTGTGGGTAGAATATATATCCTACTGGGATAAAATTGAAAAAAGTTGAAAAAATTTTTTTACGGACTTAGTCATTTTTCAGGCGTTTATCAGACTTTCAGATAGAGGAAATGTCAGTGAGCGTTCCGCTTTCAGTTCCAGAGCGATTCGCCCAATGAGACCTTGTTATTTAGTCTTTTTCAGCAAATTTTGTGGATTTTTGAAAATTTCACTTTTTTGTGAAAATATCCACTAAATGAGGGAATAATATGTGTGAGGGTACCCCAGGAGAGTTCCACATGTGTGTGGGTAGAATATATATCCAGCGGGGGAAAAATTCAAAAAAGTTGAAATTTTTTTTTTTTTGGACTTAGTCATTTTTCCGACGTTTATCAGACTTTCAGATAGGGGAAATGTCAGTGAGCGTTCTGATTTCAGTTCCAGAGTGATTCGCTCAATAAGTCCTTGATATTTAGTTGTTTTCAGCCAATTTTCTGGATTTTTGAAAATTTCACTTTTTTGTGAAAATATCCACTAAATGAGGGAATAATATGTGTGAGGGTACCCCTGGAGAGTTCCAAATGTGTGTGGGTAGAATATATATCCAGCGGGGGTAAAATTCAAAAAAGTTGAAAAAAATTTTTTTTTGGACTTAGTCATTTTTCCAGCGTTTATCAGACTTTCAAATAGGGGAAATGTCAGTGAGCATTCCGATTTCAGTTCCAGAGCGATTCGCCCAGTGAGTCCTTGATATTTAGTCATTTTCAGCCAATTATCTGGATTTTTGAAAATTTCACTTTTTTGTGAAAATATCCACTAAATGAGGGAATAATATGTGTGAGGGTACCCCAGGAGAGTTCCAAATGTGTGTGGGTATAATATATATCCCACGGGGGTAAAATTCAAAAAATTTGAAAACATTTTTTTTTTGGACTTAGTCATTTTTCCGGCGTTTATCAGACTTTCAGATAGGGGAAATGTCAGTGAGCCTTCCGATTTCAGTTCCAGAGCGAATCGCCCAATGATTCCTTGTAATTTAGTCATTTTCAGCCATTTTTCTGGATTTTTGAAAATTTCACTTTTTTGTGAAAATATCCACTAAATGAGGGAATAATATGTGTGAGGGTACCCCAGGAGAGTTACAATTGTGTGTGGGTATAATATATATCCAGCGGGGGTAAAATTGAAAGAAGTTAAAAAATTTTTTTTTTGGACTTAGTCATTTTTCGGACGTTTATCAGACTTTCAGATAGGGGAAATGTCAGTGAGCATTCCGATTTCAGTTCCAGAGCGATTCGCCCAATGAGTCCTTGTTATTTAGGCGTTTTCAGCCAATTTTCTGGATTTTTGAAAATTTCACTTTTTTGTGAAAATATCCACTAAATGGGGGAATAATATGTGTGAGGGTACCCCAGGAGAGTTCCAAATGTGTGTGGGTATAATATATATCCCACGGGGGTAAAATTCAAAAAATTTGAAAACATTTTTTTTTTGGACTTAGTCATTTTTCCGGCGTTTATCAGACTTTCAGATAGGGGAAATGTCAGTGAGCGTTCCGATTTCAGTTCCAGAGCGATTCGCCCAATGAGTCCTTGTTATTTAGTCTTTTTCAGCTAATTTTCTGGATTTTTGAAAATTTCACTTTTTTGTGAAAATATCCACTAAATGAGGGAATAATATGTGTGAGGGTACCCCAGGAGAGTTCCAAATGTGTGTGGGTAGACTATATATCCAGCGGGGGTAAAATTCAAAAAAGTTGAAAAAAATTTTTTTTTGGACTTAGTCATTTTTCCAGCGTTTATCAGACTTTCAAATAGGGGAAATGTCAGTGAGCATTCCGATTTCAGTTCCAGAGCGATTCGCCCAGTGAGTCCTTGATATTTAGTCATTTTCAGCCAATTATCTGGATTTTTGAAAATTTCACTTTTTTGTGAAAATATCCACTAAATGAGGGAATAATATGTGTGAGGGTACCCCAGGAGAGTTCCAAATGTGTGTGGGTATAATATATATCCCACGGGGGTAAAATTCAAAAAATTTGAAAACATTTTTTTTTTGGACTTAGTCATTTTTCCTGCGTTTATCAGACTTTCAGATAGGGGAAATGTCAGTGAGCCTTCCGATTTCAGTTCCAGAGCGATTCGCCCAATGATTCCTTGTAATTTAGTCATTTTCAGCCATTTTTCTGGATTTTTGAAAATTTCACTTTTTTGTGAAAATATCCACTAAATGAGGGAATAATATGTGTGAGGGTACCCCAGGAGAGTTACAAATGTGTGTGGGTATAATATATATCCAGCGGGGGTAAAATTGAAAGAAGTTAAAAAATTTTTTTTTTGGACTTAGTCATTTTTCCGACGTTTATCAGACTTTCAGATAGGGGAAATGTCAGTGAGCCTTCCGATTTCAGTTCCAGAGCGATTCGCCCAATGATTCCTTGTTATTTAGTCTTTTTCAGCTAATTTTCTGGATTTTTGAAAATTTCACTTTTTTGTGAAAATATCCACTAAATGAGGGAATAATATGTGTGAGGGTACCCCAGGAGAGTTCCACATGTGTGTGGGTAGAATATATATCCAGCGGGGGTAAAATTCAAAAAAGTTGAAATTTTTTTTTTTTTTTGGACTTAGTCATTTTTCCGACGTTTATCAGACTTTCAGATAGGGGAAATGTCAGTGAGCGTTCCGATTTCAGTTCCAGCGCCATTCGCTCAATAAGTCCTTGATATTTAGTCATTTTCAGACAATTTTCTGGATTTTTGAAAATTTCACTTTTTTATGAAAATATCCACTAAATGAGGGAATAATATGTGTGAGGGTACCCCAGGAGAGTTCCAAATGTGTGTGGGTAGAATATATATCCCACAGGGGTAAAATTGAAAGAAGCTGAAACAAATTTTTTTTTGGACTTAGTCATTTTTCCGACGTTTATCAGACTTTCAGATAGGGCAAATGTCAGTGAGCGTTCCGATTTCAGTTCCAGAGCGATTCGCCCAATGAGTCTTTGATATTTAGTAGTTTTCAGCCAATATTTTGGATTTTTGAAAATTTCACTTTTTTGTGAAAATAAACACTAAATGATGGAATAATATGTGTGAGGTTACCCCAGGAGACTTCCAAATATGTGTGGGTAGAATATATATCCCACGGGGGTAAAAGCGAAAAAAGTTGAAAACATTTTTTTTTTGGACTTAGTCATTTTTCCGGCGTTTATCAGACTTTCAGAGAGGGCAAATGTCAGTGAGCGTTCCGATTTCAGTTCCACAGCGATTCGCCCAATGAGTCCTTGTTATTTAGTCGTTTTCAGCCAATTTTCTGGATTTTTGAAAATTTCACTTTTTTGTGAAAATATCCACTAAATGAGGGAATAATATGTATGAGGGTACCCCAGGAGAGTTCCAAATGTGTGTGGGTAGAATATATATCCTACGGGGGTAAAATTGAAAAAAGTTGAAAAATTTTTTTTTGCGGACTTAGTTATTTTTCCGCCGTTTATCAGACTTTCAGATAGGACAAATGTCAGTGAGCGTTCCGATTTCAGTGCCAGAGCGAGTCGCCCAATGAGTCCTTAATATTTAGTCGTTCTCAGCCAATATTTTGGATTTTTGAAAATTTCACTTTTTTGTGAAAATATCCACTAAATGAGGGAATAATATGTGTGAGGGTACCCCAGGAGAGTTCCAAATGTGTGTGGGTCGAATATATATCCCACGGGGGTAAAATTTAAAAAAGTTGAAAAAAATTTTTTTTGGACATAGTCATTTTTCTGGCGTTTATCAGACTTTCAGATAGGGGAAATGTCAGTGAACGTACTGATTTCAGTTCCAGAGCGATTCGCCCAATGAGTCCTTGATATTTAGTAGTTTTCAGCCAATATTTTGGATTTTTGAAAATTTCAATTTTGTGAAAATATACACTAAATGATGGAATAATATGTGTGAGGGTACCCCAGGAGAGTTCCAAATGTGTGTGGGTAGAATATATATCCCACGGGGGTAAAAGTGAAAAAAGTTGAAAAAATTTTTTTTTTGGACTTAGTCATTTTTCTGGCGTTTATCAGACTTTCAGATAGGGCAAATGTCAGTGAGCGTTCCAATTTCAGTTCCAGAGCGATTCGCTCAATGAGTCCTTTAATATTTAGTCGTTTTCAGTCAACTTTCTGGATTTTTGAAAATTTCACTTTTTTGTGAAAATATCCACTAAATGAGGGAATAATATGTGTGAGGGTACCCCAGGAGAGTTCCAAATGTGTGTGGGTAGAAAATATATCCTACGGGGGTTAAAATTGAAAAAAGTTGAAAACAATTTTTTTTTGGACTTAGTCATTTTTCCGGCGTTTATCAGACTTCCAGATAGGGCAAATGTCAGTGAGCGTTCCAATTTCAGTTCCAGAGCGATTCGCTCAATGAGTCCTTGTTATTTAGTCGTTTTCAGTCAACTTTCTGGATTTTTGAAAATTTCACTTTTTTGTGAAAATATCCACTAAATGAGGGATTAATATGTGTGAGGGTACCCCAGGAGAGTTCCAAATGAGTGTGGGTAGAATATATATCCCACGGGGGTAAAATTGAAAAAAGTTGAAAATAATTTTTTTTTGGACTTGGTCATTTTTCCGGCGTTTATCAGACTTTCAGATAGGGGAAATGTCAGTCAGCGTTCCGATTTCAGTGCCAGAGCGAGTCGCCCAATGAGTCCTTGATATTTAGTCGTTTTCAGCCAATTTTCTGGATTTTTGAAAATTTCACTTTTTTGTGAAAATATCCACTAAATGAGGGATTAATATGTTTGAGGGTACTCCAGGAGAGTTCCAAATGTGTGTGGGTAGAATATATATCCCACGGGGGTAAAATTGAAAAAAGTTGAAAAAATTTTTTTTGGGACATAGTTATTTTTCTGGCGTTTATCAGACTTTCAGATAGGGGAAATGTCAGTCAGCATTCCGATTTCAGTGCCAGAGCGAGTCGCCCAATGAGTACTTGATATTTAGTAGTTTTCAGCCAATATTTTGGATTTTTGAAAATTTCACTTTTTTGTGAAAATATACACTAAATGATGGAATAATATGTGTGAGGGTACCCCAGGAGAGTTCCAAATGTGTGTGGGTAGAATATATATCCCACGGGGGTAAAATTGAAAAAAGTTGAAAACATTTTTTTTTTGGACTTAGTCATTTTTCCGGCGTTTATCAGACTTTCAGATAGGGCAAATGTCAGTGAGCGTTCCGATTTCAGTTCCAGAGCGTTTCGCCCAATGAGTCCATGTTATTTAGTCGTTTTCAGTCAACTTTCTGGATTTTTGAAAATTTCACTTTTTTTGTGAAAATATCCACTAAATGAGGGATTAATATGTGTGAGGGTACCCCAGGAGAGTTCCAAATGTGTGTGGGTAGAATATATATCCCACGGGGGTAAAAGTGAAAAAAGTTGAAAAAATTTTTTTTTTGGACTTAGTCATTTTTCTGGCGTTTATCAGACTTTCAGAAAGGGGAAATGTTAGTGAGCGTTCCGTTTTCAGTTCCAGAGCGATTCACCCAGTGAGTCCTTGATATTTAGTCGTTTTCAGCCAATTTTCTGGATTTTTGAAAATTTCACTTTTTTGTGAAAATATCCACTAAATGAGGGAATAATATGTGTGAGGGTACCCCAGGAGAGTTACAAATGTGTGTGGGAAGAATATATATCCCACGGGGGTAAAATTAAAAAAGTTATAAAAAATTTTTTTTTGGACTTAGTCATTTTTCCGGCGTTTATCAGACTTTCAGATAGGGCAAATGTCAGTGAGCGTTCCAATTTCAGTTCCAGAGCGATTCGCTCAATGAGTCCTTGTTATTTAGTCGTTTTCAGTCAACTTTCTGGATTTTTGAAAATTTCACTTTTTTGTGAAAATATCCACTAAATGAGGGATTAATATGTGTGAGGGTACCCCAGGAGAGTTCCAAATGAGTGTGGGTAGAATATATATCCCACGGGGGTAAAATTGAAAAAAGTTGAAAATAATTTTTTTTTGGACTTGGTCATTTTTCCGGCGTTTATCAGACTTTCAGATAGGGGAAATGTCAGTCAGCATTCCGATTTCAGTGCCAGAGCGAGTCGCCCAATGAGTCCTTGATATTTAGTCGTTTTCAGCCAATTTTCTGGATTTTTGAAAATTTCACTTTTTTGTGAAAATATCCACTAAATGAGGGAATAATATGTATGAGGGTACCCCAGGAGAGTTCCAAATGTGTGTGGGTAGAATATATATCCTACGGGGGTAAAATTGAAAAAAGTTGTAAAAAAATATTTTTTGGACTTAGTCATTTTTCCGGCGTTTGTCAGACTTTCAGATAGGGGATATGTCAGTGAGCGTTCCGATTTCAGTTCCAGAGCGATTCACCCAGTGAGTCCTTGATATTTAGTCGTTTTCAGCCAATATTTTGGATTTTTGAAAATTTCACTTTTTTGTGAAAATATACACTAAATGATGGAATAATATGTGTGAGGGTACCCCAGGAGAGTTCCAAATGTGTGTGGGTAGAATATATACCCCACGGGGTAAAATTGAAAGAAGTTGAAAAAAATTTTTTTTTGGACTGTCATTTTTCTGGCATTTATCAGACTTTCAGATAGGGGAAATGTCAGTGAGCGTTCCGATTTCAGTTCCAGAGCGATTCGACCAATGAGTCCTTGTTATTTATTCTTTTTCAGCTAATTTTCTGGATTTTTGAAAATTTCACTTTTTTTGTGAAAATATCCACTAAATGAGGGAATAATATGTGTGAGGGTACCCCAGGAGAGTTCCAAATGTGTTTGGGTAGAATATATATCCAGTGGGGATAAAATTGAAAAAAGTTGTAAAAAATTTTTTTTTGGACTTAGTCATTTTTTCGGCGTTTATCAGACTTTCAGATAGGGGAAATGTCAGTGAGCGTTCCGATTTCAGTTCCAGAGCGATTCAACCAGTGAGTCCTTGATATTTAGTCGTTTTCAGCCAATTTTCTGGATTTTTGAAAATTTCACTTTTTTGGGAAAATATCCACTAAATGAGGGAATAATATGTGTGAGGGTACCCCAGGAGAGTTCCAAATGTGTGTGGGTAGAATATATATCCTACGGGGGTAAAATTGAAAAAAGTTGTAAAAAAATTTTTTTTGGACTTAGTCATTTTTCCGGCGTTTGTCAGACTTTCAGATAGGGGAAATGTCAGTGAGCGTTCCGATTTCAGTTCCAGAGCGATTCACCCAGTGAGTCCTTGATATTTAGTCGTTTTCAGCCAATATTTTGGATTTTTGAAAATTTCACTTTTTTGTGAAAATATACACTAAATGATGGAATAATATGTGTGAGGGTACCCCAGGAGAGTTCCAAATGTGTGTGGGTAGAATATATACCCCACGGGGTAAAATTGAAAGAAGTTGAAAAAAATTTTTTTTTGGACTGTCATTTTTCCGGCATTTATCAGACTTTCAGATAGGGGAAATGTCAGTGAGCGTTCCGATTTCAGTTCCAGAGCGATTCGCCCAATGAGTCGTTGTTATTTAGTCTTTTTCAGCTAATTTTCTGGATTTTTAAAAATTTCACTTTTTTGTGAAAATATCCACTAAATGAGGGAATAATATGTGTGAGGGTACCCCAGGAGAGTTCCAAATGTGTGTGGGTATAATATATATCCCACGGGGGTAAAATTGAAAAAAATTTTTTTTGGACTTAGTCACTTTTCCGGCGTTTATCAGACTTTCAGATAGGGGAAATGACAGTGAGCGTTCCGATTTCAGTTCCAGAGCGATTCACCCAATGAGTCCTTGTTATTTAGTCTTTTTCAGCTAATTTTCTGGATTTTTGAAAATTTCACTTTTTTGGGAAAATATCCACTAGATGAGGGAATAATATGTGTGAGGTTACCCCAGGAGAGTTACAAATGTGTGTGGGTATAATACATATCCCACGGGGGTAAAATTGAAAGAAGTTTAAAAAAATTTTTTTTTTTACTTAGTCATTTTTCTGGCATTTATCAGACTTTCAGATAGGGGAAATGTCAGTGAGCGTTCCGATTTCAGTTCCAGAGCGATTCACCCAATGAGTCCTTGTTATTTAGTCTTTTTCAGCTAATTTCTGGATTTTTGAAAATTTCACTTTTTTGTGAAAATATCCACTAAATGAGGGAATAATATGTGTGAGGGTACCCCAGGAGAGTTCCAAATGTGTGTGGGAAGAATATATATCCCACGGGGGTAAAATTGAAAGAAGTTGAAAAAAATTTTTTTTTGGACTTAGTCATTTTTCTGGCGTTTATCAGACTTTCAGATAGGGGAAATGTCAGTGAGCGTTCCGATTTCAGTTCCAGAGCGATTCACCCAATGAGTCCTTGTTATTTAGTCTTTTTCAGCTAATTTCGGAATTTTGAAAATTTCACTTTTTTGTGAAAATATCCACTAAATGAGGGAATAATATGTGTGAGGGTACCCCAGGAGAGTTACAAATGTGTGTGGGTATAATATATATCCCACGGGGGTAAAATTGAAAAAAGTTGAAAACATTTTTTTTTGGACTTAGTCATTTTTCTAGCGTTTATCAGACTTTCAGATAGGTGAAATGTCAGTGAGTGTTCCGATTTCAGTTCCAGAGCGATTCGCCCAATGAGTCCTTGTTATTTAGTCTTTTTCAGCTAATTTTCTGTATTTTTGAAAATTTCACTTTTTTGTGAAAATATCCACTAAATGAGGGAATAATATGTGTGAGGGTACCCCAGGAGAGTTCCAAATGTGTGTGGGAAGAATATATATCCCACGGGGGTAAAATTGAAAGAAGTTGAAAAAAATTTTTTTTTGGACTTAGTCATTTTTCTGGCGTTTATCAGACTTTCAGATAGGGGAAATGTCAGTGACCTTTCCGATTTCAGTTCCAAGGCGATTCACCCAATGAGTCCTTGTTATTTAGTCTTTTTCAGCAAATTTTCTGGATTTTTGAAAATTTCACTTTTTTGTGAAAATATCCACTAAATGAGGGAATAATATGTGTGAGGGTACCCCAGGAGAGTTCTAAATGTGTGTTGGAAGTATATATATCCCACGGGGGTAAAATTGAAAAAAGTTGAAAAAATTTTTTTTTGGACTTACTCATTTTTCTGGCGTTTATCAGACTTTCAGATAGGGGAAATGTCAGTGAGCGTTCCGATTTCAGTTCCAGAGCGATTCAACCAATGAGTCCTTGTTATTTAGTCTTTTTCAGCTAATTTTCTGGATTTTTGAAAATTTCACTTTTTTGTGAAAATATCCACTAAATGAGGGAATAATATGTGTGAGGGTACCCCAGGAGAGTTCCAAATGTGTGTGGGAAGAATAAATATCACACGGGGGTAAAATTGAAAAAAGTTGAAAAAATTTTTTTTTGGACTGTCATTTTTCCGGCATTTATCAGACTTTCAGATAGGGGAAATGTCAGTGAGCGTTCCGATTTCAGTTCCAGAGCGATTCGCCCAATGAGTCGTTGTTATTTAGTCTTTTTCAGCTAATTTTCTGGATTTTTGAAAATTTCACTTTTTTGTGAAAATATCCACTAAATGAGGGAATAATATGTGTGAGGGTACCCCAGGAGAGTTCCAAATGTGTGTGGGTATAATATATATCCCACGGGGGTAAAATTGAAAAAAGTTGAAAACATTTTTTTTTGGACTTAGTCATTTTTCTAGCGTTTATCAGACTTTCAGATAGGTGAAATGTCAGTGAGTGTTCCGATTTCAGTTCCAGAGCGATTCGCCCAATGAGTCGTTGTTATTTAGTCTTTTTCAGCTAATTTTCTGGATTTTTGAAAATTTCACTTTTTTGTGAAAATATCCACTAAATGAGGGAATAATATGTGTGAGGGTACCCCAGGAGAGTTCCAAATGTGTGTGGGTATAATATATATCCCACGGGGGTAAAATTGAAAAAAGTTGAAAACATTTTTTTTTGGACTTAGTCATTTTTCTAGCGTTTATCAGACTTTCAGATAGGTGAAATGTCAGTGAGTGTTCCGATTTCAGTTCCAGAGCGATTCGCCCAATGAGTCCTTGATATTTATTCTTTTTCAGCTAATTTTCTGGATTTTTGAAAATTTCACTTTTTTGTTAAAATATCCACTAAATGAGGGAATAATATGTGTGAGGGTACCCCAGGAGAGTTCCAAATGTGTGTGGGTATAATATATATCCCACGGGGGTAAAACTGAAAAAAGTTGAAAACATTTTTTTTTGGACTTAGTCATTTTTCTAGCGTTTATCAGACTTTCAGACAGGTGAAATGTCAGTGAGTGTTCCGATTTCAGTTCCAGAGCGATTCGCCCAATGAGTCCTTGTTATTTAGTCTTTTTCAGCTAATTTTCTGGATTTTTGAAAATTTCACTTTTTTGTGAAAATATCCACTAAATGAGGGAATAATATGTGTGAGGGTACCCCAGGAGAGTTCCAAATGTGTGTGGGAAGAATATATATCCCACGGGGGTAAAATTGAAAGAAGTTGAAAAAAATTTTTTTTTGGACTTAGTCATTTTTCTGGCGTTTATCAGACTTTCAGATAGGGGAAATGTCAGTGACCTTTCCGATTTCAGTTCCAAGGCGATTCACCCAATGAGTCCTTGTTATTTAGTCTTTTTCAGCAAATTTTCTGGATTTTTGAAAATTTCACTTTTTTGTGAAAATATCCACTAAATGAGGGAATAATATGTGTGAGGGTACCCCAGGAGAGTTCTAAATGTGTGTTGGAAGTATATATATCCCACGGGGGTAAAATTGAAAAAAGTTGAAAAAATTTTTTTTTGGACTTACTCATTTTTCTGGCGTTTATCAGACTTTCAGATAGGGGAAATGTCAGTGAGCGTTCCGATTTCAGTTCCAGAGCGATTCAACCAATGAGTCCTTGTTATTTAGTCTTTTTCAGCTAATTTTCTGGATTTTTGAAAATTTCACTTTTTTGTGAAAATATCCACTAAATGAGGGAATAATATGTGTGAGGGTACCCCAGGAGAGTTCTAAATGTGTGTTGGAAGAATATATATCCCACGGGGGTAAAATTGAAAAAAGTTGAAAAAATTTTTTTTTGAACTTAGTCATTTTTCTAGCGTTTATCAGACTTTCAGATATGTGAAATGTCAGTGAGCGTTCCGATTTCAGTTCCAGAGCGATTCGCCCAATGAGTCCTTGTTATTTAGTCTTTTTCAGCTAATTTTTTGGATTTTTGAAAATTTCACTTTTTTGTGAAAATATCCACTAAATGAGGGAATACTATGTGTGAGGGTACCCCAGGAGAGTTTCAAATGTGTGTGGGTAGAATATATATCCAGTGGGGGTAAAATTCAAAAAAGTTGAAAAAAAATTTTTTTTGGACTTAGTCATTTTTTCGGCGTTTATCAGAATTTCAGATAGGGGAAATGTCAGTGAGCGTTCCGATTTCAGTTCCAGAGCGATTCGCCCGATGAGTCCTTGATATTCAGTCGTTTTCAGCCAATTTTTTGGATTTTTGAAAATTTCACTTTTTTGTGAAAATATCCACTAAATGAGGGAATAATATGTGTGAGGGTACCCCAGGAGAGTTCTACATGTGTGTGGGAAGAATATATATCCCACGGGGGTAAAATTGAAAAAAGTTGAAAACATTTTTTTTTGGACTTAGTCATTTTTCTAGCGTTTATCAGACTTTCAGACAGGTGAAATGTCAGTGAGTGTTCCGATTTCAGTTCCAGAGCGATTCACCCAATGAGTCCTTGTTATTTAGTCTTTTTCAGCTCATTTTCTGGATTTTTGAAAATTTCACTTTTTTGTGAAAATATCCACTAATGAGGGAATAATATGTGTGAGGGTACCCCAGGAGAGTTCCAAATGTGTGTGGGAAGAATATATATCCCACGGGGGTAAAATTGAAAGAAGTTGAAAAAAATTTTTTTTTGGACTTAGTCATTTTTCCGGCGTTTATCAGACTTTCAGATAGGGGAAATGTCAGTGATCGTTCCGATTTCAGTTCCAGAGCGATTCACCTAGTGAGTCCTTGATATTTATTCTTTTTCAGCTAATTTTCTGGATTTTTGAAAATTTCACTTTTTTGTGAAAATATCCACTAAATGAGGGAATAATATGTGTGAGAGTACCCCAGGAGAGTTCCAAATGTGTGTGGGAAGAATATATATCCCACGGGGGTAAAATTGAAAAAAGTTGTAAAAATTTTTTTTTTGGACTTAGTCATTTTTCTAGCGTTTATCAGACTTTCAGATAGGTGAAATGTCAGTGAGTGTTCCGATTTCAGTTCCAGAGCGATTCGCCCAATGCGTCCTTGTTATTTAGTCTTTTTCAGCTAATTTTCTGGATTTTTGAAAATTTCACTTTTTTGTGAAAATATCCACTAAATGAGGGAATACTATGTGTGAGGGTACCCCAGGAGAGTTTCAAATGTGTGTGGGTAGAATATATATCCAGTGGGGGTAAAATTCAAAAAAGTTGAAAAAAAATTTTTTTTGGACTTAGTCATTTTTTCGGCGTTTATCAGAATTTCAGATAGGGGAAATGTCAGTGAGCGTTCCGATTTCAGTTCCAGAGCGATTCGCCCGATGAGTCCTTGATATTCAGTCGTTTTCAGCCAATTTTTTGGATTTTTGAAAATTTCACTTTTTTGTGAAAATATCCACTAAATGAGGGAATAATATGTGTGAGGGTACCTCAGGAGAGTTCTACATGTGTGTGGGAAGAATATATATCCCACGGGGGTAAAATTGAAAAAAGTTGCAAAAATTTTTTTTTTGGACTTAGTCATTTTTCCGGCGTTTATCAGACTTTCAGATAGGGGAAATGTCAGTGAGCGTTCCGATTTCAGTTCCAGAGCGATTTGCCCAATGAGTCCTTGTTATTTAGTCTTTTTCAGCTAATTTTCTGGATTTTTGAAAATTTCACTTTTTTGTGAAAATATCCACTAAATGAGGGAATAATATGTGTGAGGGTACCCCAGGAGAGTTCCAAATGTGTGTGGGAAGAATATATATCCCACGAGGGTAAAATTGAAAGAAGTTGAAAAAAAATATTTTTTTGGACTTAGTCATTTTTCTGGTGTTTATCAGACTTTCAGATAGGGGAAATGTCAGTGAGCGTTCCGATTTCAGTTCCAGAGCGATTCGCCCAATGAGTCCTTGATATTCAGTCGTTTTCAGCCAATTTTTTGGATTTTTGAAAATTTCACTTTTTTGTGAAAATATCCACTAAATGAGGGAATAATATGTGTGAGGGTACCCCAGGAGAGTTCTACATGTGTGTGGGAGGAATATATATCCCACGGGGGTAAAATTGAAAAAAGTTGCAAAAATTTTTTTTTTGGACTTAGTCATTTTTCTAGCGTTTATCAGACTTTCAGATAGGTGAAATGTCAGTGAGTGTTCCGATTTCAGTTCCAGAGCGATTCGCCCAATGAGTCCTTGTTATTTAGTCTTTTTCAGCTAATTTTCTGGATTTTTGAAAATTTCACTTTTTTGTGAAAATATCCACTAAATGAGGGAATAATATGTGTGAGGGTACCCCAGGAGAGTTCTAAATGTGTGTTGGAAGAATATATATCCCACGGGGGTAAAATTGAAAAAAGTTGTAAAAATTTTTTTTTTGGACTTAGTCATTTTTCCGGCGTTTATCAGACTTTCAGATAGGGGAAATGTCAGTGAGCGTTCCGATTTCAGTTCCAGAGCGATTCAACCAATGAGTCCTTGTTATTTAGTCTTTTTCAGCTAATTTTCTGGATTTTTGAAAATTTCACTTTTTTGTGAAAATATCCACTAAATGAGGGAATAATATGTGTGAGGGTACCCCAGGAGAGTTCCAAATGTGTGTGGGAAGAATAAATATCACACGGGGGTAAAATTGAAAAAAGTTGAAAAAATTTTTTTTTGGACTGTCATTTTTCCGGCATTTATCAGACTTTCAGATAGGGGAAATGTCAGTGAGCGTTCCGATTTCAGTTCCAGAGCGATTCGCCCAATGAGTCGTTGTTATTTAGTCTTTTTCAGCTAATTTTCTGGATTTTTGAAAATTTCACTTTTTTGTGAAAATATCCACTAAATGAGGGAATAATATGTGTGAGGGTACCCCAGGAGAGTTCCAAATGTGTGTGGGTATAATATATATCCCACGGGGGTAAAATTGAAAAAAGTTGAAAACATTTTTTTTTGGACTTAGTCATTTTTCTAGCGTTTATCAGACTTTCAGATAGGTGAAATGTCAGTGAGTGTTCCGATTTCAGTTCCAGAGCGATTCGCCCAATGAGTCGTTGTTATTTAGTCTTTTTCAGCTAATTTTCTGGATTTTTGAAAATTTCACTTTTTTGTGAAAATATCCACTAAATGAGGGAATAATATGTGTGAGGGTACCCCAGGAGAGTTCCAAATGTGTGTGGGTATAATATATATCCCACGGGGGTAAAATTGAAAAAAGTTGAAAACATTTTTTTTTGGACTTAGTCATTTTTCTAGCGTTTATCAGACTTTCAGATAGGTGAAATGTCAGTGAGTGTTCCGATTTCAGTTCCAGAGCGATTCGCCCAATGAGTCCTTGATATTTATTCTTTTTCAGCTAATTTTCTGGATTTTTGAAAATTTCACTTTTTTGTTAAAATATCCACTAAATGAGGGAATAATATGTGTGAGGGTACCCCAGGAGAGTTCCAAATGTGTGTGGGTATAATATATATCCCACGGGGGTAAAACTGAAAAAAGTTGAAAACATTTTTTTTTGGACTTAGTCATTTTTCTAGCGTTTATCAGACTTTCAGACAGGTGAAATGTCAGTGAGTGTTCCGATTTCAGTTCCAGAGCGATTCGCCCAATGAGTCCTTGTTATTTAGTCTTTTTCAGCTAATTTTCTGGATTTTTGAAAATTTCACTTTTTTGTGAAAATATCCACTAAATGAGGGAATAATATGTGTGAGGGTACCCCAGGAGAGTTCCAAATGTGTGTGGGAAGAATATATATCCCACGGGGGTAAAATTGAAAGAAGTTGAAAAAAATTTTTTTTTGGACTTAGTCATTTTTCTGGCGTTTATCAGACTTTCAGATAGGGGAAATGTCAGTGACCTTTCCGATTTCAGTTCCAAGGCGATTCACCCAATGAGTCCTTGTTATTTAGTCTTTTTCAGCAAATTTTCTGGATTTTTGAAAATTTCACTTTTTTGTGAAAATATCCACTAAATGAGGGAATAATATGTGTGAGGGTACCCCAGGAGAGTTCTAAATGTGTGTTGGAAGTATATATATCCCACGGGGGTAAAATTGAAAAAAGTTGAAAAAATTTTTTTTTGGACTTACTCATTTTTCTGGCGTTTATCAGACTTTCAGATAGGGGAAATGTCAGTGAGCGTTCCGATTTCAGTTCCAGAGCGATTCAACCAATGAGTCCTTGTTATTTAGTCTTTTTCAGCTAATTTTCTGGATTTTTGAAAATTTCACTTTTTTGTGAAAATATCCACTAAATGAGGGAATAATATGTGTGAGGGTACCCCAGGAGAGTTCTAAATGTGTGTTGGAAGAATATATATCCCACGGGGGTAAAATTGAAAAAAGTTGAAAAAATTTTTTTTTGAACTTAGTCATTTTTCTAGCGTTTATCAGACTTTCAGATATGTGAAATGTCAGTGAGCGTTCCGATTTCAGTTCCAGAGCGATTCGCCCAATGAGTCCTTGTTATTTAGTCTTTTTCAGCTAATTTTTTGGATTTTTGAAAATTTCACTTTTTTGTGAAAATATCCACTAAATGAGGGAATACTATGTGTGAGGGTACCCCAGGAGAGTTTCAAATGTGTGTGGGTAGAATATATATCCAGTGGGGGTAAAATTCAAAAAAGTTGAAAAAAAATTTTTTTTGGACTTAGTCATTTTTTCGGCGTTTATCAGAATTTCAGATAGGGGAAATGTCAGTGAGCGTTCCGATTTCAGTTCCAGAGCGATTCGCCCGATGAGTCCTTGATATTCAGTCGTTTTCAGCCAATTTTTTGGATTTTTGAAAATTTCACTTTTTTGTGAAAATATCCACTAAATGAGGGAATAATATGTGTGAGGGTACCCCAGGAGAGTTCTACATGTGTGTGGGAAGAATATATATCCCACGGGGGTAAAATTGAAAAAAGTTGAAAACATTTTTTTTTGGACTTAGTCATTTTTCTAGCGTTTATCAGACTTTCAGACAGGTGAAATGTCAGTGAGTGTTCCGATTTCAGTTCCAGAGCGATTCACCCAATGAGTCCTTGTTATTTAGTCTTTTTCAGCTCATTTTCTGGATTTTTGAAAATTTCACTTTTTTGTGAAAATATCCACTAATGAGGGAATAATATGTGTGAGGGTACCCCAGGAGAGTTCCAAATGTGTGTGGGAAGAATATATATCCCACGGGGGTAAAATTGAAAGAAGTTGAAAAAAATTTTTTTTTGGACTTAGTCATTTTTCCGGCGTTTATCAGACTTTCAGATAGGGGAAATGTCAGTGATCGTTCCGATTTCAGTTCCAGAGCGATTCACCTAGTGAGTCCTTGATATTTATTCTTTTTCAGCTAATTTTCTGGATTTTTGAAAATTTCACTTTTTTGTGAAAATATCCACTAAATGAGGGAATAATATGTGTGAGAGTACCCCAGGAGAGTTCCAAATGTGTGTGGGAAGAATATATATCCCACGGGGGTAAAATTGAAAAAAGTTGTAAAAATTTTTTTTTTGGACTTAGTCATTTTTCTAGCGTTTATCAGACTTTCAGATAGGTGAAATGTCAGTGAGTGTTCCGATTTCAGTTCCAGAGCGATTCGCCCAATGCGTCCTTGTTATTTAGTCTTTTTCAGCTAATTTTCTGGATTTTTGAAAATTTCACTTTTTTGTGAAAATATCCACTAAATGAGGGAATACTATGTGTGAGGGTACCCCAGGAGAGTTTCAAATGTGTGTGGGTAGAATATATATCCAGTGGGGGTAAAATTCAAAAAAGTTGAAAAAAAATTTTTTTTGGACTTAGTCATTTTTTCGGCGTTTATCAGAATTTCAGATAGGGGAAATGTCAGTGAGCGTTCCGATTTCAGTTCCAGAGCGATTCGCCCGATGAGTCCTTGATATTCAGTCGTTTTCAGCCAATTTTTTGGATTTTTGAAAATTTCACTTTTTTGTGAAAATATCCACTAAATGAGGGAATAATATGTGTGAGGGTACCTCAGGAGAGTTCTACATGTGTGTGGGAAGAATATATATCCCACGGGGGTAAAATTGAAAAAAGTTGCAAAAATTTTTTTTTTGGACTTAGTCATTTTTCCGGCGTTTATCAGACTTTCAGATAGGGGAAATGTCAGTGAGCGTTCCGATTTCAGTTCCAGAGCGATTTGCCCAATGAGTCCTTGTTATTTAGTCTTTTTCAGCTAATTTTCTGGATTTTTGAAAATTTCACTTTTTTGTGAAAATATCCACTAAATGAGGGAATAATATGTGTGAGGGTACCCCAGGAGAGTTCCAAATGTGTGTGGGAAGAATATATATCCCACGAGGGTAAAATTGAAAGAAGTTGAAAAAAAATATTTTTTTGGACTTAGTCATTTTTCTGGTGTTTATCAGACTTTCAGATAGGGGAAATGTCAGTGAGCGTTCCGATTTCAGTTCCAGAGCGATTCGCCCAATGAGTCCTTGATATTCAGTCGTTTTCAGCCAATTTTTTGGATTTTTGAAAATTTCACTTTTTTGTGAAAATATCCACTAAATGAGGGAATAATATGTGTGAGGGTACCCCAGGAGAGTTCTACATGTGTGTGGGAGGAATATATATCCCACGGGGGTAAAATTGAAAAAAGTTGCAAAAATTTTTTTTTTGGACTTAGTCATTTTTCTAGCGTTTATCAGACTTTCAGATAGGTGAAATGTCAGTGAGTGTTCCGATTTCAGTTCCAGAGCGATTCGCCCAATGAGTCCTTGTTATTTAGTCTTTTTCAGCTAATTTTCTGGATTTTTGAAAATTTCACTTTTTTGTGAAAATATCCACTAAATGAGGGAATAATATGTGTGAGGGTACCCCAGGAGAGTTCTAAATGTGTGTTGGAAGAATATATATCCCACGGGGGTAAAATTGAAAAAAGTTGTAAAAATTTTTTTTTTGGACTTAGTCATTTTTCCGGCGTTTATCAGACTTTCAGATAGGGGAAATGTCAGTGATCGTTCCGATTTCAGTTCCAGAGCGATTCACCTAGTGCGTCCTTGATATTTATTCTTTTTCAGCTAATTTTCTGGATTTTTGAAAATTTCACTTTTTTGTGAAAATATCCACTAAATGAGGGAATAATATGTGTGAGGGTACCCCAGGAGAGTTCCAAATGTGTGTGGGTATAATATATATCCCACGGGGGTAAAATTGAAAAAAGTTGAAAACATTTTTTTTTGGACTTAGTCATTTTTCTAGCGTTTATCAGACTTTCAGATAGGTGAAATGTCAGTGAGTGTTCCGATTTCAGTTCCAGAGCGATTCGCCCAATGCGTCCTTGTTATTTAGTCTTTTTCAGCTAATTTTCTGGATTTTTGAAAATTTCACTTTTTTGTGAAAATATCCACTAAATGAGGGAATAATATGTGTGAGGGTACCCCAGGAGAGTTCCAAATGTGTGTGGGAAGAATATATATCCCACGGGGGTAAAATTGAAAGAAGTTGAAAAAAATTTTTTTTTGGACTTAGTCATTTTTCTGGTGTTTATCAGACTTTCAGATAGGGGAAATGTCAGTGAGCGTTCCGATTTCAGTTCCAGAGCGATTCGCCCAATGAGTCCTTGATATTCAGTCGTTTTCAGCCAATTTTTTGGATTTTTGAAAATTTCACTTTTTTGTGAAAATATCCACTAAATGAGGGAATAATATGTGTGAGGGTACCCCAGGAGAGTTCCAAATGTGTGTGGGAAGAATATATATCCCACGGGGGTAAAATTGAAAAAAGTTGCAAAAATTTTTTTTTTGGACTTAGTCATTTTTCTAGCGTTTATCAGACTTTCAGATAGGTGAAATGTCAGTGAGTGTTCCGATTTCAGTTCCAGAGCGATTCGCCCAATGCGTCCTTGTTATTTAGTCTTTTTCAGCTAATTTTCTGGATTTTTGAAAATTTCACTTTTTTGTGAAAATATCCACTAAATGAGGGAATAATATGTGTGAGGGTACCCCAGGAGAGTTCCAAATGTGTGTGGGAAGAATATATATCCCACGAGGGTAAAATTGAAAGAAGTTGAAAAAAAATATTTTTTTGGACTTAGTCATTTTTCTGGTGTTTATCAGACTTTCAGATAGGGGAAATGTCAGTGAGCGTTCCGATTTCAGTTCCAGAGCGATTCGCCCAATGAGTCCTTGATATTCAGTCGTTTTCAGCCAATTTTTTGGATTTTTGAAAATTTCACTTTTTTGTGAAAATATCCACTAAATGAGGGAATAATATGTGTGAGGGTACCCCAGGAGAGTTCTACATGTGTGTGGGAAGAATATATATCCCACGGGGGTAAAATTGAAAAAAGTTGCAAAAATTTTTTTTTTGGACTTAGTCATTTTTCTAGCGTTTATCAGACTTTCAGATAGGTGAAATGTCAGTGAGTGTTCCGATTTCAGTTCCAGAGCGATTCGCCCAATGAGTCCTTGTTATTTAGTCTTTTTCAGCTAATTTTCTGGATTTTTGAAAATTTCACTTTTTTGTGAAAATATCCACTAAATGAGGGAATAATATGTGTGAGGGTACCCCAGGAGAGTTCTAAATGTGTGTTGGAAGAATATATATCCCACGGGGGTAAAATTGAAAAAAGTTGTAAAAATTTTTTTTTTTGGACTTAGTCATTTTTCCGGCGTTTATCAGACTTTCAGATAGGGGAAATGTCAGTGATCGTTCCGATTTCAGTTCCAGAGCGATTCACCTAGTGCGTCCTTGATATTTATTCTTTTTCAGCTAATTTTCTGGATTTTTGAAAATTTCACTTTTTTGTGAAAATATCCACTAAATGAGGGAATAATATGTGTGAGGGTACCCCAGGAGAGTTCCAAATGTGTGTGGGTATAATATATATCCCACGGGGGTAAAATTGAAAAAAGTTGAAAACATTTTTTTTTGGACTTAGTCATTTTTCTAGCGTTTATCAGACTTTCAGATAGGTGAAATGTCAGTGAGTGTTCCGATTTCAGTTCCAGAGCGATTCGCCCAATGCGTCCTTGTTATTTAGTCTTTTTCAGCTAATTTTCTGGATTTTTGAAAATTTCACTTTTTTGTGAAAATATCCACTAAATGAGGGAATAATATGTGTGAGGGTACCCCAGGAGAGTTCCAAATGTGTGTGGGAAGAATATATATCCCACGGGGGTAAAATTGAAAGAAGTTGAAAAAAATTTTTTTTTGGACTTAGTCATTTTTCTGGTGTTTATCAGACTTTCAGATAGGGGAAATGTCAGTGAGCGTTCCGATTTCAGTTCCAGAGCGATTCGCCCAATGAGTCCTTGATATTCAGTCGTTTTCAGCCAATTTTTTGGATTTTTGAAAATTTCACTTTTTTGTGAAAATATCCACTAAATGAGGGAATAATATGTGTGAGGGTACCCCAGGAGAGTTCCAAATGTGTGTGGGAAGAATATATATCCCACGGGGGTAAAATTGAAAAAAGTTGCAAAAATTTTTTTTTTGGACTTAGTCATTTTTCTAGCGTTTATCAGACTTTCAGATAGGTGAAATGTCAGTGAGTGTTCCGATTTCAGTTCCAGAGCGATTCGCCCAATGAGTCCTTGTTATTTAGTCTTTTTCAGCTAATTTTCTGGATTTTTGAAAATTTCACTTTTTTGTGAAAATATCCACTAAATGAGGGAATAATATGTGTGAGGGTACCCCAGGAGAGTTCTAAATGTGTGTTGGAAGAATATATATCCCACGGGGGTAAAATTGAAAAAAGTTGATAAAATTTTTTTTTGGACTTAGTCATTTTTCTAGCGTTTATCAGACTTTCAGATAGGGGAAATGTCAGTGATCGTTCCGATTTCAGTTCCAGAGCGATTCACCTAGTGAGTCCTTGATATTTATTCTTTTTCAGCTAATTTTCTGGATTTTTGAAAATTTCACTTTTTTGTGAAAATATCCACTAAATGAGGGAATAATATGTGTGAGGGTACCCCAGGAGAGTTCTAAATGTGTGTTGGAAGTATATATATCCCACGGGGGTAAAATTGAAAAAAGTTGAAAAAATTTTTTTTTGGACTTACTCATTTTTCTGGCGTGTATCAGACTTTCAGATAGGGGAAATGTCAGTGAGCGTTCCGATTTCAGTTCCAGAGCGATTCACCCAATGAGTCATTGTTATTTAGTCTTTTTCAGCTAATTTTCTGGATTTTTGAAAATTTCACTTTTTTGTGAAAATATCCACTAAATGAGGGAATAATATGTGTGAGGGTACCCCAGGAGAGTTCCAAATGTGTGTGGGTAGAATATATATCCCACGGGGGTAAAATTGAAAAAAGTTGAAAGCATTTTTTTTTGGACTTAGTCATTTTTCTAGCGTTTATCAGACTTTCAGATAGGTGAAATGTCAGTGAGTGTTCCGATTTCAGTTCCAGAGCGATTCGCCCAATGAGTCCTTGTTATTTAGTCTTTTTCAGCTAATTTTCTGGATTTTTGAAAATTTCACTTTTTTGTGAAAATATCCACTAAATGAGGGAATAATATGTGTGAGGGTACCCCAGGAGAGTTCCAAATGTGTGTGGGAAGAATATATATCCCACGGGGGTAAAATTGAAAGAAGTTGAAAAAAATTTTTTTTTGGACTTAGTCATTTTTCTGGTGTTTATCAGACTTTCAGATAGGGGAAATGTCAGTGAGCGTTCCGATTTCAGTTCCAGAGCGATTCGCCCAATGAGTCCTTGATATTCAGTCGTTTTCAGCCAATTTTTTGGATTTTTGAAAATTTCACTTTTTTGTGAAAATATCCACTAAATGAGGGAATAATATGTGTGAAGGTACCCCAGGAGAGTTCTACATGTGTGTGGGAAGAATATATATCCCACGGGGGTAAAATTGAAAAAAGTTGCAAAAATTTTTTTTTTGGACTTAGTCATTTTTCCGGCGTTTATCAGACTTTCAGATAGGGGAAATGTCAGTGAGCGTTCCGATTTCAGTTCCAGAGCGATTTGCCCAATGAGTCCTTGTTATTTAGTCTTTTTCAGCTAATTTTCTGGATTTTTGAAAATTTCACTTTTTTGTGAAAATATCCACTAAATGAGGGAATAATATGTGTGAGGGTACCCCAGGAGAGTTCCAAATGTGTGTGGGTATAATATATATCCCACGGGGGTAAAATTGAAAAAAGTTGAAAACATTTATTTTTGGACTTAGTCATTTTTCTAGCGTTTATCAGACTTTCAGATAGGTGAAATGTCAGTGAGTGTTCCGATTTCAGTTCCAGAGCGATTCGCCCAATGAGTCCTTGTTATTTAGTCTTTTTCAGCTAATTTTCTGGATTTTTGAAAATTTCACTTTTTTGTGAAAATATCCACTAAATGAGGGAATAATATGTGTGAGGGTACCCCAGGAGAGTTCTAAATGTGTGTTGGAAGAATATGTATCCCACGGGGGTAAAATTGAAAAAAGTTGAAAAAATTTTTTTTTGGACTTAGTCATTTTTCTAGCGTTTATCAGACTTTCAGATAGGGGAAATGTCAGTGACCTTTCCGATTTCAGTTCCAAGGCGATTCACCCAATGAGTCCTTGTTATTTAGTCTTTTTCAGCAAATTTTCTGGATTTTTGAAAATTTCACTTTTTTCTGAAAATATCCACTAAATGAGGGAATAATGTGTGAGGGTACCCCAGGAGAGTTCTAAATGTGTGTTGGAAGAATATATATCCCACGGGGGTAAAATTGAAAAAAGTTGAAAAAATTTTTTTTTGAACTTAGTCATTTTTCTAGCGTTTATCAGACTTTCAGATATGTGAAATGTCAGTGAGCGTTCCGATTTCAGTTCCAGAGCGATTCGCCCAATGAGTCCTTGTTATTTAGTCTTTTTCAGCTAATTTTTTGGATTTTTGAAAATTTCACTTTTTTGTGAAAATATCCACTAAATGAGGGAATACTATGTGTGAGGGTACCCCAGGAGAGTTTCAAATGTGTGTGGGTAGAATATATATCCAGTGGGGGTAAAATTCAAAAAAGTTGAAAAAAAATTTTTTTTGGACTTAGTCATTTTTTCGGCGTTTATCAGAATTTCAGATAGGGGAAATGTCAGTGAGCGTTCCGATTTCAGTTCCAGAGCGATTCGCCCGATGAGTCCTTGATATTCAGTCGTTTTCAGCCAATTTTTTGGATTTTTGAAAATTTCACTTTTTTGTGAAAATATCCACTAAATGAGGGAATAATATGTGTGAGGGTACCCCAGGAGAGTTCTACATGTGTGTGGGAAGAATATATATCCCACGGGGGTAAAATTGAAAAAAGTTGCAAAAATTTTTTTTTTGGACTTAGTCATTTTTCCGGCGTTTATCAGACTTTCAGATAGGGGAAATGTCAGTGAGCGTTCCGATTTCAGTTCCAGAGCGATTTGCCCAATGAGTCCTTGTTATTTAGTCTTTTTCAGCTAATTTTCTGGATTTTTGAAAATTTCACTTTTTTGTGAAAATATCCACTAAATGAGGGAATAATATGTGTGAGGGTACCCCAGGAGAGTTCCAAATGTGTGTGGGTATAATATATATCCCACGGGGGTAAAATTGAAAAAAGTTGAAAACATTTATTTTTGGACTTAGTCATTTTTCTAGCGTTTATCAGACTTTCAGATAGGGGAAATGTCAGTGATCGTTCCGATTTCAGTTCCAGAGCGATTCACCTAGTGAGTCCTTGATATTTATTCTTTTTCAGCTAATTTTCTGGATTTTTGAAAATTTCACTTTTTTGTTAAAATATCCACTAAATGAGGGAATAATATGTGTGAGGGTACCCCAGGAGAGTTCCAAATGTGTGTGGGTATAATATATATCCCACGGGGGTAAAATTGAAAAAAGTTGAAAACATTTTTTTTTGGACTTAGTCATTTTTCTGGCGTTTATCAGACTTTCAGATAGGGGAAAAGTCAATGACCTTTCCGATTTCAGTTCCAGAGCGATTCACCCAATGAGTCCTTGTTATTTAGTCTTTTTCAGCTAATTTTCTGGATTTTTGAAAATTTCACTTTTTTGTGAAAATATCCACTAAATGAGGGAATAATATGTGTGAGGGTACCCCAGGAGAGTTCTAAATGTGTGTTGGAAGAATATATATCAAACGGGGGTAAAATTGAAAAAAGTTGAAAAAATTTTTTTTGGACTTAGTCATTTTTCTGGCGTTTATCAGACTTCCAGATAGGGGAAATGTCAGTGAGCGTTCCGATTTCAGTTCCAGAGCGATTCACCCAATGAGTCCTTGTTATTTAGTCTTTTTCAGCTCATTTTCTGGATTTTTGAAAATTTCACTTTTTTGTGAAAATATCCACTAATGAGGGAATAATATGTGTGAGGGTACCCCAGGAGAGTTCCAAATGTGTGTGGGAAGAATATATATCCCACGGGGGTAAAATTGAAAGAAGTTGAAAAAAATTTTTTTTTGGACTTAGTCATTTTTCTGGCGTTTATCAGACTTTCAGATAGGGGAAATGTCAGTGACCTTTCCGATTTCAGTTCCAGAGCGATTCACCCAATGAGTCCTTGTTATTTAGTCTTTTTCAGCTAATTTTCTGGATTTTTGAAAATTTCACTTTTTTGTGAAAATATCCACTAAATGAGGGAATAATATGTGTGAGAGTACCCCAGGAGAGTTCCAAATGTGTGTGGGAAGAATATATATCCCACGGGGGTAAAATTGAAAAAAGTTGTAAAAATTTTTTTTTTGGACTTAGTCATTTTTCTGGCGTTTATCAGACTTTCAGATAGGGGAAATGTCAGTGAGCGTTCCGATTTCAGTTCCAGAGCGATTCGCCCAATGAGTCCTTGATATTCAGTCGTTTTCAGCCAATTTTTTGGATTTTTGAAAATTTCACTTTTTTGTGAAAATATCCACTAAATGAGGGAATAATATGTGTGAGGGTACCCCAGGAGAGTTCTACATGTATGTGGGAAGAATATATATCCCACGGGGGTAAAATTGAAAAAAGTTGCAAAAATTTTTTTTTTGGACTTAGTCATTTTTCCGGCGTTTATCAGACTTTCAGATAGGGGAAATGTCAGTGAGCGTTCCGATTTCAGTTCCAGAGCGATTCGCCCAATGAGTCCTTGTTATTTAGTCTTTTTCAGCTAATTTTCTGGATTTTTGAAAATTTCACTTTTTTGTGAAAATATCCACTAAATGAGGGAATAATATGTGTGAGGGTACCCCAGGAGAGTTCCAAATGTGTGTGGGAAGAATATATATCCCACGGGGGTAAAATTGAAAAAAGTTGTAAAAATTTTTTTTTTGGACTTAGTCATTTTTCTAGCGTTTATCAGACTTTCAGATAGGTGAAATGTCAGTGAGTGTTCCGATTTCAGTTCCAGAGCGATTCGCCCAATGCGTCCTTGTTATTTAGTCTTTTTCAGCTAATTTTCTGGATTTTTGAAAATTTCACTTTTTTGTGAAAATATCCACTAAATGAGGGAATAATATGTGTGAGGGTACCCCAGGAGAGTTCTAAATGTGTGTTGGAAGAATATATATCCCACGGGGGTAAAATTGAAAAAAGTTGTAAAAATTTTTTTTTTGGACTTAGTCATTTTTCCGGCGTTTATCAGACTTTCAGATAGGGGAAATGTCAGTGATCGTTCCGATTTCAGTTCCAGAGTGATTCACCTAGTGAGTCCTTGATATTTATTCTTTTTCAGCTAATTTTCTGGATTTTTGAAAATTTCACTTTTTTGTGAAAATATCCACTAAATGAGGGAATAATATGTGTGAGGGTACCCCAGGAGAGTTCCAAATGTGTGTGGGTATAATATATATCCCACGGGGGTAAAATTGAAAAAAGTTGAAAACATTTTTTTTTGGACTTAGTCATTTTTCTAGCGTTTATCAGACTTTCAGATAGGTGAAATGTCAGTGAGTGTTCCGATTTCAGTTCCAGAGCGATTCGCCCAATGCGTCCTTGTTATTTAGTCTTTTTCAGCTAATTTTCTGGATTTTTGAAAATTTCACTTTTTTGTGAAAATATCCACTAAATGAGGGAATAATATGTGTGAGGGTACCCCAGGAGAGTTCTAAATGTGTGTTGGAAGAATATATATCCCACGGGGGTAAAATTGAAAAAAGTTGTAAAAATTTTTTTTTTGGACTTAGTCATTTTTCCGGCGTTTATCAGACTTTCAGATAGGGGAAATGTCAGTGATCGTTCCGATTTCAGTTCCAGAGCGATTCACCTACTGCGTCCTTGATATTTATTCTTTTTCTACTAATTTTCTGGATTTTTGAAAATTTCACTTTTTTGTGAAAATATCCACTAAATGAGGGAATAATATGTGTGAGGGTACCCCAGGAGAGTTCCAAATGTGTGTGGGTATAATATATATCCCACGGGGGTAAAATTGAAAAAAGTTGAAAAAATTTTTTTTTGGACTTACTCATTTTTCTGGCGTGTATCAGACTTTCAGATAGGGGAAATGTCAGTGAGCATTCCGATTTCAGTTCCAGAGCGATTCACCCAATGAGTCATTGTTATTTAGTCTTTTTCAGCTAATTTTCTGGATTTTTGAAAATTTCACTTTTTTGTGAAAATATCCACTAAATGAGGGAATAATATGTGTGAGGGTACCCCAGGAGAGTTCTAAATGTGTGTTGGAAGAATATATATCCCACGGGGGTAAAATTGAAAAAAGTTGAAAAAATTTTTTTTTGGACTTAGTCATTTTTCTAGCGTTTATCAGACTTTCAGATATGTGAAATGTCAGTGAGCGTTCCGATTTCAGTTCCAGAGCGATTCGCCCAATGAGTCCTTGTTATTTAGTCTTTTTCAGCTAATTTTTTGGATTTTTGAAAATTTCACTTTTTTGTGAAAATATCCACTAAATGAGGGAATACTATGTGTGAGGGTACCCCAGGAGAGTTTCAAATGTGTGTGGGAAGAATATATATCCCACGGGGGTAAAATTGAAAAAAGTTGTAAAAATTTTTTTTTTGGACTTAGTCATTTTTTCGGCGTTTATCAGAATTTCAGATAGGGGAAATGTCAGTGAGCGTTCCGATTTCAGTTCCAGAGCGATTCACCTAGTGAGTCCTTGATATTTATTCTTTTTCAGCTAATTTTCTGGATTTTTGAAAATTTCACTTTTTTTGTGAAAATATCCACTAAATGAGGGAATAATATGTGTGAGGGTACCCCAGGAGAGTTCCAAATGTGTGTGGGTAGAATATATATCCCACGGGGGTAAAATTGAAAAAAGTTGAAAGCATTTTTTTTTGGACTTAGTCATTTTTCTAGCGTTTATCAGACTTTCAGATAGGTGAAATGTCAGTGAGTGTTCCGATTTCAGTTCCAGAGCGATTCGCCCAATGAGTCCTTGTTATTTAGTCTTTTTCAGCTAATTTTCGGGATTTTTGAAAATTTCACTTTTTTGTGAAAATATCCACTAAATGAGGGAATAATATGTGTGAGGGTACCCCAGGAGAGTTCCAAATGTGTGTGGGAAGAATATATATCCCACGGGGGTAAAATTGAAAAAAGTTGAAAAAATTTTTTTTTGGACTTAGTCATTTTTCTGGCGTTTATCAGACTTTCAGATAGGGGAAATGTCAGTGAGCGTTCCGATTTCAGTTCCAGAGCGATTCACCCAATGAGTCCTTGTTATTTAGTCTTTTTCAGCTAATTTTCTGGATTTTTGAAAATTTCACTTTTTTGTGAAAATATCCACTAAATGAGGGAATACTATGTGTGAGGGTACCCCAGGAGAGTATCAAATGTGTGTGGGTAGAATATATATCCAGTGGGGGTAAAATTCAAAAAAGTTGAAAAAAAAGTTTTTTTGGACTTAGTCATTTTTCTGGCGTTTATCAGACTTCCAGATAGGGGAAATGTCAGTGAGCGTTCCGATTTCAGTTCCAGAGCGATTCACCCAATGAGTCCTTGTTATTTAGTCTTTTTCAGCTAATTTTCTGGATTTTTGAAAATTTCACTTTTTTGTGAAAATATTCACTAAATGAGGGAATAATATGTGTGAGGGTACCCCAGGAGAGTTCCAAATGTGTGTGGGAAGAATATATATCCCACGGGGGTAAAATTGAAAAAAGTTGAAAAAATTTTTTTTTGAACTTAGTCATTTTTCTAGCGTTTATCAGACTTTCAGATATGTGAAATGTCAGTGAGCGTTCCGATTTCAGTTCCAGAGCGATTCGCCCAATGAGTCCTTGTTATTTAGTCTTTTTCAGCTAATTTTCTGGATTTTTGAAAATTTCACTTTTTTGTGAAAATATCCACTAAATGAGGGAATACTATGTGTGAGGGTACCCCAGGAGAATATCAAATGTGTGTGGGTAGAATATATATCCAGTGGGGGTAAAATTTAAAAAAGTTGAAAAAAAATTTTTTTTGGACTTAGTCATTTTTCTGGCGTTTATCAGATTTCCAGATAGGGGAAATGTCAGTGAGCGTTCCGATTTCAGTTCCAGAGCGATTCACCCAATGAGTCCTTGTTATTTAGTCTTTTTCAGCTAATTTTCTGGATTTTTGAAAATTTCACTTTTTTGTGAAAATATCCACTAAATGAGGGAATAATATGTGTGAGGGTACCCAAGGAGAGTTCCAAATGTGTGTGGGAAGAATATATATCCCACGGGGGAAAAATTGAAAAAAGTTGAAAGCATTTTTTTTTGGACTTAGTCATTTTTCTAGCGTTTATCAGACTTTCAGATAGGTGAAATGTCAGTGAGTGTTCCGATTTCAGTTCCAGAGCGATTCGCCCAATGAGTCCTTGTTATTTAGTCTTTTTCAGCTAATTTTCTGGATTTTTGAAAATTTCACTTTTTTGTGAAAATATCCACTAAATGAGGGAATAATATGTGTGAGGGTACCCCAGGAGAGTTTTAAATGTGTGTTGGAAGTATATATATCCCACGGGGGTAAAATTGAAAAAAGTTGAAAAAATTTTTTTTTGGACTTAGTCATTTTTCTGGCGTTTATCAGACTTTCAGATAGGGGAAATGTCAGTGAGCGTTCCGATTTCAGTTCCAGAGTGATTCACCCAATGAGTCCTTGTTATTTAGTCTTTTTCAGCCAATTTTCGGGATTTTTGAAAATTTCACTTTTTTGTGAAAATATCCACTAAATGAGGGAATACTATGTGTGAGGGTACCCCAGGAGAGTATCAAATGTGTGTGGGTAGAATATATATCCAGTGGGGGTAAAATTCAAAAAAGTTGAAAAAAAAGTTTTTTTGGACTTAGTCATTTTTCTGGCGTTTATCAGACTTCCAGATAGGGGAAATGTCAGTGAGCGTTCCGATTTCAGTTCCAGAGCGATTCACCCAATGAGTCCTTGTTATTTAGTCTTTTTCAGCTAATTTTCTGGATTTTTGAAAATTTCACTTTTTTGTGAAAATATCCACTAAATGAGGGAATAATATGTGTGAGGGTACCCCAGGAGAGTTTTAAATGTGTGTTGGAAGTATATATATCCCACGGGGGTAAAATTGAAAAAAGTTGAAAAAATTTTTTTTTGGACTTAGTCATTTTTCTGGCGTTTATCAGACTTTCAGATAGGGGAAATGTCAGTGAGCGTTCCGATTTCAGTTCCAGAGCGATTCGCCCAATGAGTCCTTGTTATTTAGTCTTTTTCAGCTATTTTTTGGATTTTTGAAAATTTCACTTTTTTGTGAAAATATCCACTAAATGAGGGAATAATATGGGTGAGGGTACCCCAGGAGAGTTCCAAATGTGTGTGGGTAGAATATATATCCCACGGGGGTAAAATTGAAAAAAGTTGAAAGCATTTTTTTTTGGACTTAGTCATTTTTCTAGCGTTTATCAGACTTTCAGATAGGTGAAATGTCAGTGAGTGTTCCGATTTCAGTTCCAGAGCGATTCGCCCAATGAGTCCTTGTTATTTAGTCTTTTTCAGCTATTTTTTGGATTTTTGAAAATTTCACTTTTTTGTGAAAATATCCACTAAATGAGGGAATAATATGGGTGAGGGTACCCCAGGAGAGTTCCAAATGTGTGTGGGTAGAATATATATCCCACGGGGATAAAATTGAAAAAAGTTGAAAGCATTTTTTTTTGGACTTAGTCATTTTTCTAGCGTTTATCAGACTTTCAGATAGGTGAAATGTCAGTGAGTGTTCCGATTTCAGTTCCAGAGCGATTCGCCCAATGAGTCCTTGTTATTTAGTCTTTTTCAGCTAATTTTCGGGATTTTTGAAAATTTCACTTTTTTGTGAAAATATCCACTAAATGAGGGAATACTATGTGTGAGGGTACCCCAGGAGAGTATTAAATGTGTGTGGGTAGAATATATATCCCACGGGGGTAAAATTAAAAAAAGTTGAAAAAAAAGTTTTTTTGGACTTAGTCATTTTTCTGGCGTTTATCAGACTTCCAGATAGGGGAAATGTCAGTGAGCGTTCCGATTTCAGTTCCAGAGCGATTCACCCAATGAGTCCTTGTTATTTAGTCTTTTTCAGCTAATTTTCTGGATTTTTGAAAATTTCACTTTTTTGTGAAAATATCCACTAAATGAGGGAATACTATGTGTGAGGGTACCCCAGGAGAATATCAAATGTGTGTGGGTAGAATATATATCCAGTGGGGGTAAAATTTAAAAAAGTTGAAAAAAAATTTTTTTTGGACTTAGTCATTTTTCTGGCGTTTATCAGACTTCCAGATAGGGGAAATGTCAGTGAGCGTTCCGATTTCAGTTCCAGAGCGATTCACCCAATGAGTCCTTGTTATTTAGTCTTTTTCAGCTAATTTTCTGGATTTTTGAAAATTTCACTTTTTTGTGAAAATATCCACTAAATGAGGGAATAATATGTGTGAGGGTACCCAAGGAGAGTTCCAAATGTGTGTGGGAAGAATATATATCCCACGGGGGAAAAATTGAAAAAAGTTGAAAGCATTTTTTTTTGGACTTAGTCATTTTTCTAGCGTTTATCAGACTTTCAGATAGGTGAAATGTCAGTGAGTGTTCCGATTTCAGTTCCAGAGCGATTCGCCCAATGAGTCCTTGTTATTTAGTCTTTTTCAGCTAATTTTCTGGATTTTTGAAAATTTCACTTTTTTGTGAAAATATCCACTAA
The DNA here is from genome assembly GCF_046119375.1 of Phyllobates terribilis. Taxonomy (NCBI): domain Eukaryota; kingdom Metazoa; phylum Chordata; class Amphibia; order Anura; family Dendrobatidae; genus Phyllobates; species Phyllobates terribilis. The sequence continues at coordinate 6,278,537 of NW_027362805.1, read as the reverse complement.
ATGAGGGAATAATATGTGTGAGGGTACCCCAGGAGAGTTTTAAATGTGTGTTGGAAGTATATATATCCCACGGGGGTAAAATTGAAAAAAGTTGAAAAAATTTTTTTTTGGACTTAGTCAATTTTCTGGCGTTTATCAGACTTTCAGATAGGGGAAATGTCAGTGAGCGTTCCGATTTCAGTTCCAGAGTGATTCACCCAATGAGTCCTTGTTATTTAGTCTTTTTCAGCCAATTTTCTGGATTTTTGAAAATTTCACTTTTTTGTGAAAATATCCACTAAATGAGGGAATACTATGTGTGAGGGTACCCCAGGAGAGTATCAAATGTGTGTGGGTAGAATATATATCCAGTGGGGGTAAAATTCAAAAAAGTTGAAAAAAAAGTTTTTTTGGACTTAGTCATTTTTCTGGCGTTTATCAGACTTCCAGATAGGGGAAATGTCAGTGAGCGTTCCGATTTCAGTTCCAGAGCGATTCACCCAATGAGTCCTTGTTATTTAGTCTTTTTCAGCTAATTTTCTGGATTTTTGAAAATTTCACTTTTTTGTGAAAATATCCACTAAATGAGGGAATAATATGTGTGAGGGTACCCCAGGAGAGTTCCAAATGTGTGTGGGAAGAATATATATCCCACGGGGGTAAAATTGAAAAAAGTTGAAAAAATTTTTTTTTGGACATAGTCATTTTTCTGGCGTTTATCAGACTTTCAGATAGGGGAAATGTCAGTGAGCGTTCCGATTTCAGTTCCAGAGCGATTCACCCAATGAGTCCTTGTTATTTAGTCTTTTTCAGCTAATTTTCTGGATTTTTGAAAATTTCACTTTTTTGTGAAAATATCCACTAAATGAGGGAATACTATGTGTGAGGGTACCCCAGGAGAGTCTCAAATGTGTGTGGGTAGAATATATATCCAGTGGGGGTAAAATTCAAAAAAGTTGAAAAAAAAGTTTTTTTGGACTTAGTCATTTTTCTAGCGTTCATCAGACTTTCGGATAGGTGAAATGTCAGTGAGTGTTCCGATTTCAGTTCCAGAGCGATTCGCCCAATGAGTCCTTGTTATTTAGTCTTTTTCAGCTAATTTTCTGGATTTTTGAAAATTTCACTTTTTTGTGAAAATATCCACTAAATGAGGGAATAATATGTGTGAGGGTACCCCAGGAGAGTTTTAAATGTGTGTTGGAAGTATATATATCCCACGGGGGTAAAATTGAAAAAAGTTGAAAAAATTTTTTTTTGGACTTAGTCATTTTTCTGGCGTTTATCAGACTTTCAGATAGGGGAAATGTCAGTGAGCGTTCCGATTTCAGTTCCAGAGCGATTCGCCCAATGAGTCCTTGTTATTTAGTCTTTTTCAGCTATTTTTTGGATTTTTGAAAATTTCACTTTTTTGTGAAAATATCCACTAAATGAGGGAATAATATGGGTGAGGGTACCCCAGGAGAGTTCCAAATGTGTGTGGGAAGAATATATATCCCACGGGGGTAAAATTGAAAGAAGTTGAAAAAAATTTTTTTTTGGACTTAGTCATTTTTCTGGCGTTTATCAGACTTTCAGATAGGGGAAATGTCAGTGAGCTTTCCGATTTCAGTTCCAGAGCGATTCACCCAATGAGTCCTTGTTATTTAGTCTTTTTCAGCTAATTTTCTGGATTTTTGAAAATTTCACTTTTTTGTGAAAATATCCACTAAATGAGGGAATAATATGTGTGAGGGTACCCCAGGAGAGTTCTAAATGTGTGTTGGAAGAATATATATCCCACGGGGGTAAAATTGAAAAAAGTTGAAAAAAATTTTTTTTGGACTTAGTCATTTTTCTGGCGTTTATCAGACTTTCAGATAGGGGAAATGTCAGTGAGCGTTCCGATTTCAGTTCCAGAGCGATTCACCCAATGAGTCCTTGTTATTTAGTCTTTTTCAGCTAATTTTCTGGATTTTTGAAAATTTCACTTTTTTGTGAAAATATCCACTAAATGAGGGAATACTATGTGTGAGGGTACCCCAGGAGAGTCTCAAATGTGTGTGGGTAGAATATATATCCAGTGGGGGTAAAATTCAAAAAAGTTGAAAAAAAAGTTTTTTTGGACTTAGTCATTTTTCTAGCGTTCATCAGACTTTCGGATAGGTGAAATGTCAGTGAGTGTTCCGATTTCAGTTCCAGAGCGATTCGCCCAATGAGTCCTTGTTATTTAGTCTTTTTCAGCTAATTTTCTGGATTTTTGAAAATTTCACTTTTTTGTGAAAATATCCACTAAATGAGGGAATAATATGTGTGAGGGTACCCCAGGAGAGTTTTAAATGTGTGTTGGAAGTATATATATCCCACGGGGGTAAAATTGAAAAAAGTTGAAAAAATTTTTTTTTGGACTTAGTCATTTTTCTGGCGTTTATCAGACTTTCAGATAGGGGAAATGTCAGTGAGCGTTCCGATTTCAGTTCCAGAGCGATTCGCCCAATGAGTCCTTGTTATTTAGTCTTTTTCAGCTATTTTTTGGATTTTTGAAAATTTCACTTTTTTGTGAAAATATCCACTAAATGAGGGAATAATATGGGTGAGGGTACCCCAGGAGAGTTCCAAATGTGTGTGGGAAGAATATATATCCCACGGGGGTAAAATTGAAAAAAGTTGAAAAAATTTTTTTTTGGACATAGTCATTTTTCTGGCGTTTATCAGACTTTCAGATAGGTGAAATGTCAGTGAGTGTTCCGATTTCAGTTCCAGAGCGATTCGCCCAATGAGTCCTTGTTATTTAGTCTTTTTCAGCTAATTTTCTGGATTTTTGAAAATTTCACTTTTTTGTGAAAATATCCACTAAATGAGGGAATAATATGTGTGAGGGTACCCCAGGAGAGTTTTAAATGTGTGTTGGAAGTATATATATCCCACGGGGGTAAAATTGAAAAAAGTTGAAAAAATTTTTTTTTGGACATAGTCATTTTTCTGGCGTTTATCAGACTTTCAGATAGGGGAAATGTCAGTGAGCGTTCCGATTTCAGTTCCAGAGCGATTCGCCCAATGAGTCCTTGTTATTTAGTCTTTTTCAGCTATTTTTTGGATTTTTGAAAATTTCACTTTTTTGTGAAAATATCCACTAAATGAGGGAATAATATGGGTGAGGGTACCCCAGGAGAGTTCCAAATGTGTGTGGGAAGAATATATATCCCACGGGGGTAAAATTGAAAGAAGTTGAAAAAAATTTTTTTTTGGACTTAGTCATTTTTCTGGCGTTTATCAGACTTTCAGATAGGGGAAATGTCAGTGAGCGTTCCGATTTCAGTTCCAGAGCCATTCACCCAATGAGTCCTTGTTATTTAGTCTTTTTCAACTAATTTTCTGGATTTTTGAAAATTTCACTTTTTTGTGAAAATATCCACTAAATGAGGGAATAATATGTGTGAGAGTACCCCAGGAGAGTTCTAAATGTGTGTTGGAAGAATATATATCCCACGGGGGTAAAATTGAAAAAAGTTGAAAAAATTTTTTTTTGGACTTAGTCATTTTTCTGGCGTTTATCAGACTTTCAGATAGGGGAAATGTCAGTGAGTGTTCCGTTTTCAGTTCCAGAGCGATTCGCCCAATGAGTCCTTGTTATTTAGTCTTTTTCAGCTAATTTTCTGGATTTTTGAAAATTTCACTTTTTTGTGAAAATATCCACTAAATGAGGGAATACTATGTGTGAGGGTACCCCAGGAGAGTTTCAAATGTGTGTGGGTAGAATATATATCCAGTGGGGGTAAAATTCAAAAAAGTTGAAAAAAATTTTTTTTTGGACTTAGTCATTTTTCTGGCGTTTATCAGACTTTCAGATAGGGGAAATGTCAGTGAGCGTTCCGATTTCAGTTCCAGAGCGATTCGCCCAATGAGTCCTTGTTATTTAGTCTTTTTCAGCTATTTTTTGGATTTTTGAAAATTTCACTTTTTTGTGAAAATATCCACTAAATGAGGGAATAATATGGGTGAGGGTACCCCAGGAGAGTTCCAAATGTGTGTGGGAAGAATATATATCCCACGGGGGTAAAATTCAAAAAAGTTGAAAAAAAATTTTTTTTGGACTTAGTCATTTTTCTGGCGTTTATCAGACTTTCAGATAGGGGAAATGTCAGTGAGCGTTCCGATTTCAGTTCCAGAGCGATTCACCCAATGAGTACTTGTTATTTAGTCTTTTTCAGCTAATTTTCTGGATTTTTGAAAATTTCACTTTTTTGTGAAAATATCCACTAAATGAGGGAATAATATGTGTGAGGGTACCCCAGGAGAGTTCTAAATGTGTGTTGGAAGTATATATATCCCACGGGGGTAAAATTGAAAAAAGTTGAAAAAATTTTTTTTTTGACTTAGTCATTTTTCTGGCGTTTATCAGACTTTCAGATAGGGGAAATGTCAGTGAGCGTTCCGATTTCAGTTCCAGAGCGATTCGCCCAATGAGTCCTTGTTATTTAGTCTTTTTCAGCTATTTTTTGGATTTTTGAAAATTTCACTTTTTTGTGAAAATATCCACTAAATGAGGGAATAATATGGGTGAGGGTACCCCAGGAGAGTTCCAAATGTGTGTGGGAAGAATATATATCCCACGGGGGTAAAATTGAAAAAAGTTGAAAAAATTTTTTTTTGGACTTAGTCATTTTTCTGGCGTTTATCAGACTTTCAGATAGGGGAAATGTCAGTGAGTGTTCCGTTTTCAGTTCCAGAGCGATTCACCCAATGAGTCCTTGTTATTTAGTCTTTTTCAACAAATTTTCTGGATTTTTGAAAATTTCACTTTTTTGTGAAAATATCCACTAAATGAGGGAATAATATGTGTGAGGGTACCCCAGGAGAGTTCTAAATGTGTGTTGGAAGTATATATATCCCACGGGGGTAAAATTGAAAAAAGTTGAAAAAAATTTTTTTTTGACTTAGTCATTTTTTCTGGCGTTTATCAGACTTTCAGATAGGGGAAATGTCAGTGAGCGTTCCGATTTCAGTTCCAGAGCGATTCGCCCAATGAGTCCTTGTTATTTAGTCTTTTTCAGCTATTTTTTGGATTTTTGAAAATTTCACTTTTTTGTGAAAATATCCACTAAATGAGGGAATAATATGTGTGAGGGTACCCAGGAGAGTTCTAAATGTGTGTTGGAAGAATATATATCCCACGGGGGTAAAATTGAAAAAAGTTGAAAAAATTTTTTTTGGGACTTAGTCATTTTTCTAGCGTTTATCAGACTTTCAGATAGGTGAAATGTCAGTGAGCGTTCCGATTTCAGTTCCAGAGCGATTCGCCCAATGAGTCCTTGTTATTTAGTCTTTTTCAGCTAATTTTCTGGATTTTTGAAAATTTCACTTTTTTGTGAAAATATACACTAAATGAGGGAATAATATGTGTTAGGGTACCCCAGGAAAGTTACAAATGTGTGTGGGTATAATATATATCCCACGGGGGTAAAATTCAAAGAAGTTGAAAAAAAATTTTTTTTGGACTTAGTCATTTTTCTGGCATTTATCAGACTTTCAGATAGGGGAAATGTCAGTGAGCGTTCCGATTTCAGTTCCAGAGCGATTCACCCAATGAGTCCTTGTTATTTTGTCTTTTTCAGCTAATTTTCTGGATTTTTGAAAATTTCACTTTTTGGTGAAAATATCCACTAAATGAGGGAATAAAATGTGTGAGGGTACCCCAGGAGAGTTCCAAATGTGTGTGGGTATAATATATATCCCACGGGGGTAAAATTGAAAGAAGTTGAAAAAAAATTTTTTTTGGGACTTAGTCATTTTTCTGGCATTTATCAGACTTTCAGATAGGGGAAATGTCAGTGAGTGTTCTGATTTCAGTTCCAGAGCGATTCGCCCAATGACTCCTTGTTATTTATTCTTTTTCAGCTAATTTTCTGGATTTTTGAAAATTTCACTTTTTTGTGAAAATATCCACTAAATGAGGGAATAATATGTGTGAGGGTACCCCAGGAGAGTTTCAAATGTGTGTGGGTAGAATATATATCCAGTGGGGGTAAAATTCAAAAAAGTTGAAAAAAATTTTTTTTTGGACTTAGTCATTTTTCTGGCGTTTATCACACTTTCAGATAGGTGAAATGTCAGTGAGCGTTCCGATTTCAGTTCCAGAGCGATTCACCCAATGAGTCCTTGTTATTTAGTCTTTTTCAGCTAATTTTCTGGATTTTTGAAAATTTCACTTTTTTGTGAAAATATCCACTAAATGAGGGAATAATATGTGTGAGAGTACCCCAGGAGAGTTCTAAATGTGTGTTGGAAGAATATATATCCCACGGGGGTAAAATTGAAAAAAGTTGAAAAAATTTTTTTTTGGACTTAGTCATTTTTCTGGCGTTTATCAGACTTTCAGATAGGGGAAATGTCAGTGAGTGTTCCGTTTTCAGTTCCAGAGCGATTCGCCCAATGAGTCCTTGTTATTTAGTCTTTTTCAGCTAATTTTCTGGATTTTTGAAAATTTCACTTTTTTGTGAAAATATCCACTAAATGAGGGAATACTATGTGTGAGGGTACCCCAGGAGAGTTTCAAATGTGTGTGGGTAGAATATATATCCAGTGGGGGTAAAATTCAAAAAAGTTGAAAAAAATTTTTTTTTGGACTTAGTCATTTTTCTGGCGTTTATCAGACTTTCAGATAGGGGAAATGTCAGTGAGCGTTCCGATTTCAGTTCCAGAGCGATTCACCCAATGAGTACTTGTTATTTAGTCTTTTTCAGCTAATTTTCTGGATTTTTGAAAATTTCACTTTTTTGTGAAAATACCACTAAATGAGGGAATAATATGTGTGAGGGTACCCCTGGAGAGTTCTAAATGTGTGTTGGAAGTATATATATCCCACGGGGGTAAAATTGAAAAAAGTTGAAAAAATTTTTTTTTGTACTTAGTCATTTTTCTGGCGTTTATCAGACTTTCAGATAGGGGAAATGTCAGTGAGCGTTCCGATTTCAGTTCCAGAGCGATTCGCCCAATGAGTCCTTGTTATTTAGTCTTTTTCAGCTATTTTTTGGATTTTTGAAAATTTCACTTTTTTGTGAAAATATCCACTAAATGAGGGAATAATATGGGTGAGGGTAACCCAGGAGAGTTCCAAATGTGTGTGGGAAGAATATATATCCCACGGGGGTAAAATTGAAAGAAGTTGAAAAAATTTTTTTTTGGACTTAGTCATTTTTCTGGCGTTTATCAGACTTTCAGATAGGTGAAATGTCAGTGAGCGTTCCGATTTCAGTTCCAGAGCGATTCACCCAATGAGTCCTTGTTATTTAGTCTTTTTCAGCTAATTTTCTGGATTTTTGAAAATTTCACTTTTTTGTGAAAATATCCACTAAATGAGGGAATAATATGTGTGAGAGTACCCCAGGAGAGTTCTAAATGTGTGTTGGAAGAATATATATCCCACGGGGGTAAAATTGAAAAAAGTTGAAAAATTTTTTTTTTGGACTTAGTCATTTTTCTGGCGTTTATCAGACTTTCAGATAGGGGAAATGTCAGTGAGTGTTCCGTTTTCAGTTCCAGAGCGATTCACCCAATGAGTCCTTGTTATTTAGTCTTTTTCAACAAATTTTCTGGATTTTTGAAAATTTCACTTTTTTGTGAAAATATCCACTAAATGAGGGAATAATATGTGTGAGGGTACCCCAGGAGAGTTCTAAATGTGTGTTGGAAGTATATATATCCCACGGGGGTAAAATTCAAAAAAGTTGAAAAAAAATTTTTTTTGGACTTAGTCATTTTTCTGGCGTTTATCAGACTTTCAGATAGGGGAAATGTCAGTGAGCGTTCCGATTTCAGTTCCAGAGCGATTCACCCAATGAGTCCTTGTTATTTAGTCTTTTTCAGCTAATTTAGTGGATTTTTGAAAATTTCACTTTTTTGTGAAAATATCCACTAAATGAGGGAATAATGTGTGTGAGGGTACCCCAGGAGAGTTCTAAATGTGTGTTGGAAGAATATATATCCCACGGGGGTAAAATTGAAAAAAGTTGAAAAAATTTTTTTTGGGACTTAGTCATTTTTCTAGCGTTTATCAGACTTTCAGATAGGTGAAATGTCAGTGAGCGTTCCGATTTCAGTTCCAGAGCGATTCGCCCAATGAGTCCTTGTTATTTAGTCTTTTTCAGCTAATTTTCTGGATTTTTGAAAATTTCACTTTTTTGTGAAAATATACACTAAATGAGGGAATAATATGTGTTAGGGTACCCCAGGAAAGTTACAAATGTGTGTGGGTATAATATATATCCCACGGGGGTAAAATTCAAAGAAGTTGAAAAAAAATTTTTTTTGGACTTAGTCATTTTTCTGGCATTTATCAGACTTTCAGATAGGGGAAATGTCAGTGAGCGTTCCGATTTCAGTTCCAGAGCGATTCACCCAATGAGTCCTTGTTATTTTGTCTTTTTCAGCTAATTTTCTGGATTTTTGAAAATTTCACTTTTTGGTGAAAATATCCACTAAATGAGGGAATAAAATGTGTGAGGGTACCCCAGGAGAGTTCCAAATGTGTGTGGGTATAATATATATCCCACGGGGGTAAAATTGAAAGAAGTTGAAAAAAAATTTTTTTTGGGACTTAGTCATTTTTCTGGCATTTATCAGACTTTCAGATAGGGGAAATGTCAGTGAGTGTTCTGATTTCAGTTCCAGAGCGATTCGCCCAATGACTCCTTGTTATTTATTCTTTTTCAGCTAATTTTCTGGATTTTTGAAAATTTCACTTTTTTGTGAAAATATCCACTAAATGAGGGAATAATATGTGTGAGGGTACCCCAGGAGAGTTTCAAATGTGTGTGGGTAGAATATATATCCAGTGGGGGTAAAATTCAAAAAAGTTGAAAAAAATTTTTTTTTGGACTTAGTCATTTTTCTGGCGTTTATCACACTTTCAGATAGGGGAAATGTCAGTGAGCGTTCCGATTTCAGTTCCAGAGCGATTCACCCAGTGAGTCCTTGATATTTAGTCGTTTTCAGCCAATTTTCTGGATTTTTGAAAATTTCACTTTTTTGTGAAAATATCCACTAAATGAGGGAATAATATGGGTGAGGGTACCCCAGGAGAGTTCCAAATGTGTGTGGGAAGAATATATATCCCACGTGGGTAAAATTGAAAGAAGTTGAAAAAAATTTTTTTTGGACTTAGTCATTTTTCTGGCGTTTATCAGACTTTCAGATAGGGGAAATGTCAGTGAGCGTTCCGATTTCAATTCCAGAGCGATTCACCCAATGAGTCCTTGTTATTTAGTCTTTTTCAGCTAATTTTCTGGATTTTTGAAAATTTCACTTTTTTGTGAAAATATCCACTAAATGAGGGAATAATATGTGTGAGAGTACCCCAGGAGAGTTCTAAATGTGTGTTGGAAGAATATATATCCCACGGGGGTAAAATTGAAAAAAGTTGAAAAATTTTTTTTTTGGACTTAGTCATTTTTCTGGCGTTTATCAGACTTTCAGATAGGGGAAATGTCAGTGAGTGTTCCGTTTTCAGTTCCAGAGCGATTCACCCAATGAGTCCTTGTTATTTAGTCTTTTTCAACAAATTTTCTGGATTTTTGAAAATTTCACTTTTTTGTGAAAATATCCACTAAATGAGGGAATAATATGTGTGAGGGTACCCCAGGAGAGTTTCAAATGTGTGTGGGTAGAATATATATCCAGTGGGGGTAAAATTCAAAAAAGTTGAAAAAAATTTTTTTTTGGACTTAGTCATTTTTCTGGCGTTTATCAGACTTTCAGATAGGGGAAATGTCAGTGAGTGTTCCGTTTTCAGTTCCAGAGCGATTCACCCAATGAGTCCTTGTTATTTAGTCTTTTTCAACAAATTTTCTGGATTTTTGAAAATTTCACTTTTTTGTGAAAATATCCACTAAATGAGGGAATAATGTGTGAGGGTACCCCAGGAGAGTTTCAAATGTGTGTGGGTAGAATATATATCCAGTGGGGGTAAAATTCAAAAAAGTTGAAAAAAAATTTTTTTTGGACTTAGTCATTTTTCTGGCGTTTATCAGACTTTCAGATAGGGGAAATGTCAGTGAGCGTTCCGATTTCAGTTCCAGAGCGATTCACCCAATGAGTACTTGTTATTTAGTCTTTTTCAGCTAATTTTCTGGATTTTTGAAAATTTCACTTTTTTGTGAAAATATCCACTAAATGAGGGAATAATATGTGTGAGGGTACCCCAGGAGAGTTCTAAATGTGTGTTGGAAGTATATATATCCCACGGGGGTAAAATTGAAAAAAGTTGAAAAAATTTTTTTTTTGACTTAGTCATTTTTCTGGCGTTTATCAGACTTTCAGATAGGGGAAATGTCAGTGAGCGTTCCGATTTCAGTTCCAGAGCGATTCGCCCAATGAGTCCTTGTTATTTAGTCTTTTTCAGCTATTTTTTGGATTTTTGAAAATTTCACTTTTTTGTGAAAATATCCACTAAATGAGGGAATAATATGGGTGAGGGTACCCCAGGAGAGTTCCAAATGTGTGTTGGAAGAATATATATCCCACGGGGGTAAAATTGAAAAAAGTTGAAAAAATTTTTTTTTGGACTTAGTCATTTTTCTAGCGTTTATCAGACTTTCAGATAGGTGAAATGTCAGTGAGCATTCCGATTTCAGTTCCAGAGCGATTCGCCCAATGAGTCCTTGTTATTTAGTCTTTTTCAGCTAATTTTCTGGATTTTTGAAAATTTCACTTTTTTGTGAAAATATACACTAAATGAGGGAATAATATGTGTTAGGGTACCCCAGGAAAGTTCCAAATGTGTGTGGGTAGAATATATATCTAGTGGGGGTAAAATTCAAAAAGTTGAAAAAAAATTTTTTTGGACTTAGTCATTTTTCCGGCGTTTATCAGACTTTCAGATAGGGGAAATGTCAGTGAGCATTCCGATTTCAGTTCCAGAGCGATTTGCCCAATGAGTCCTTGATATTTAGTCGTTTTCAGCCAATTTTCTGGATTTTTGAAAATTTCACTTTTTTGTGAAAATATCCACTAAATGAGGGAATAACATTGAGAGGGTACCCCAGGAGAGTTACAAATGTGTGTGGGTATAATATATATCCCACGGGGGTAAAATTGAAAAAAGTTGAAAAAATTTTTTTTTGGACTTAGTCATTTTTCTGGCGTTTATCACACTTTCAGATAGGGGAAATGTCAGTGAGCGTTCCGATTTCAGTTCCAGAGCGATTCACCCAGTGAGTCCTTGATATTTAGTCGTTTTCAGCCAATTTTCTGGATTTTTGAAAATTTAACTTTTTTGTGAAAATATCCACTAAATGAGGGAATAATATGTGTGAGGGTACCCCAGGAGAGTTCCAAATGTGTGTGGGAAGAATATATATTCCACGGGGGTAAAATTGAAAAAAGTTGTAAAAAATTTTTTTTTGGACTTAGTCATTTTTCCGGCGTTTATCAGACTTGCAGATAGAGGAAATGTCAGTGAGCGTTCCGATTTCAGTTCCAGAGCGATTCAGCCAGTGAGTCCTTGATATTTAGTCGTTTTCAGCCAATTTTCTGGATTTTTGAAAATTTCACTTTTTTGTGAAAATATCCACTAAATGAGGGAATAATATGTGTGAGGGTACCCCAGGAGAGTTCCAAATGTGTGTGGGTAGAATATATATCCCACGGGGGTAAAATTGAAAAAAGTTGAAAAAAATTTTTTTTTGGACTTAGTCATTTTTCCGACGTTTATCAGACTTTCATATAAGGGAAATGTCAGTGAGCGTTCCGATTTCAGTTCCAGAGCGATTCGCCCAATGAGTCCTTGATATTTAGTCGTTCTCAGCCAATTTTCTGGATTTTTGAAAATTTCACTTTTTTGTGAAAATATCCACTAAATGAGGGAATAACATGTGTGAGGGTACCCCAGGAGAGTTACAAATGTGTGTGGGTATAACATATATCCCACGGGGGTAAAATTGAAAAAAGTTGAAAAAAATTTTTTTTGGACTTAGCCATTTTTCCGGCGTTTATCAGACTTTCAGATAGGGGAAATGTCAGTGAGCATTCCGATTTCAGTTCCAGAGCGATTCACCCAATGAGTCCTTGTTATTTAGTCTTTTTCAGCTAATTTTCTGGATTTTTGAAAATTTCACTTTTTTGTGAAAATATCCACTAAATGAGGGAATAATATGTGTGAGAGTACCCCAGGAGAGTTCTAAATGTGTGTTGGAAGAATATATATCCCACGGGGGTAAAATTGAAAAAAGTTGAAAAATTTTTTTTTTGGACTTAGTCATTTTTCTGGCGTTTATCACACTTTCAGATAGGGGAAATGTCAGTGAGCGTTCCGATTTCAGTTCCAGAGCGATTCACCCAGTGAGTCCTTGATATTTAGTCGTTTTCAGCCAATTTTCTGGATTTTTGAAAATTTCACTTTTTTGTGAAAATATCCACTAAATGAGGGAATAATATGGGTGAGGGTACCCCAGGAGAGTTCCAAATGTGTGTGGGAAGAATATATATCCCACGTGGGTAAAATTGAAAGAAGTTGAAAAAAATTTTTTTTGGACTTAGTCATTTTTCTGGCGTTTATCAGACTTTCAGATAGGGGAAATGTCAGTGAGCGTTCCGATTTCAATTCCAGAGCGATTCACCCAATGAGTCCTTGTTATTTAGTCTTTTTCAGCTAATTTTCTGGATTTTTGAAAATTTCACTTTTTTGTGAAAATATCCACTAAATGAGGGAATAATATGTGTGAGGGTACCCCAGGAGAGTTTCAAATGTGTGTGGGTAGAATATATATCCAGTGGGGGTAAAATTCAAAAAAGTTGAAAAAAAATTTTTTTTGGACTTAGTCATTTTTCTGGCGTTTATCAGACTTTCAGATAGGGGAAATGTCAGTGAGCGTTCCGATTTCAGTTCCAGAGCGATTCACCCAATGAGTACTTGTTATTTAGTCTTTTTCAGCTAATTTTCTGGATTTTTGAAAATTTCACTTTTTTGTGAAAATATCCACTAAATGAGGGAATAATGTGTGTGAGGGTACCCCAGGAGAGTTCTAAATGTGTGTTGGAAGTATATATATCCCACGGGGGTAAAATTGAAAAAAGTTGAAAAAATTTTTTTTTGGACTTAGTCATTTTTCTGGCGTTTATCAGACTTTCAGATAGGTGAAATGTCAGTGAGCGTTCCGATTTCAGTTCCAGAGCGATTCACCCAATGAGTCCTTGTTATTTAGTCTTTTTCAGCTAATTTAGTGGATTTTTGAAAATTTCACTTTTTTGTGAAAATATCCACTAAATGAGGGAATAATATGTGTGAGGGTACCCAGGAGAGTTCTAAATGTGTGTTGGAAGAATATATATCCCACGGGGGTAAAATTGAAAAAAGTTGAAAAAATTTTTTTTGGGACTTAGTCATTTTTCTAGCGTTTATCAGACTTTCAGATAGGTGAAATGTCAGTGAGCGTTCCGATTTCAGTTCCAGAGCGATTCGCCCAATGAGTCCTTGTTATTTAGTCTTTTTCAGCTAATTTTCTGGATTTTTGAAAATTTCACTTTTTTGTGAAAATATACACTAAATGAGGGAATAATATGTGTTAGGGTACCCCAGGAAAGTTACAAATGTGTGTGGGTATAATATATATCCCACGGGGGTAAAATTCAAAGAAGTTGAAAAAAAATTTTTTTTGGACTTAGTCATTTTTCTGGCATTTATCAGACTTTCAGATAGGGGAAATGTCAGTGAGCGTTCCGATTTCAGTTCCAGAGCGATTCACCCAATGAGTCCTTGTTATTTTGTCTTTTTCAGCTAATTTTCTGGATTTTTGAAAATTTCACTTTTTGGTGAAAATATCCACTAAATGAGGGAATAAAATGTGTGAGGGTACCCCAGGAGAGTTCCAAATGTGTGTGGGTATAATATATATCCCACGGGGGTAAAATTGAAAGAAGTTGAAAAAAAATTTTTTTTGGGACTTAGTCATTTTTCTGGCATTTATCAGACTTTCAGATAGGGGAAATGTCAGTGAGTGTTCTGATTTCAGTTCCAGAGCGATTCGCCCAATGACTCCTTGTTATTTATTCTTTTTCAGCTAATTTTCTGGATTTTTGAAAATTTCACTTTTTTGTGAAAATATCCACTAAATGAGGGAATAATATGTGTGAGGGTACCCCAGGAGAGTTTCAAATGTGTGTGGGTAGAATATATATCCAGTGGGGGTAAAATTCAAAAAAGTTGAAAAAAATTTTTTTTTGGACTTAGTCATTTTTCTGGCGTTTATCACACTTTCAGATAGGGGAAATGTCAGTGAGCGTTCCGATTTCAGTTCCAGAGCGATTCACCCAGTGAGTCCTTGATATTTAGTAGTTTTCAGCCAATTTTCTGGATTTTTGAAAATTTCACTTTTTTGTGAAAATATCCACTAAATGAGGGAATAATATATGTGAGGGTACCCCAGTAGAGTTCCAAATGTGTGTGGGAAGAATATATATTCCACGGGGGTAAAATTGAAAAAAGTTGTAAAAAATTTTTTTTTGGACTTAGTCATTTTTCTGGCGTTTATCAGACTTTCAGATAGGTGAAATGTCAGTGAGCGTTCCGATTTCAGTTCCAGAGCGATTCGCCCAATGAGTCCTTGTTATTTAGTCTTTTTCAGCTATTTTTTGGATTTTTGAAAATTTCACTTTTTTGTGAAAATATCCACTAAATGAGGGAATAATATGGGTGAGGGTACCCCAGGAGAGTTCCAAATGTGTGTGGGAAGAATATATATCCCACGTGGGTAAAATTGAAAGAAGTTGAAAAAAATTTTTTTTGGACTTAGTCATTTTTCTGGCGTTTATCAGACTTTCAGATAGGGGAAATGTCAGTGAGCGTTCCGATTTCAATTCCAGAGCGATTCACCCAATGAGTCCTTGTTATTTAGTCTTTTTCAGCTAATTTTCTGGATTTTTGAAAATTTCACTTTTTTGTGAAAATATCCACTAAATGAGGGAATAATATGTGTGAGAGTACCCCAGGAGAGTTCTAAATGTGTGTTGGAAGAATATATATCCCACGGGGGTAAAATTGAAAAAAGTTGAAAAATTTTTTTTTTGGACTTAGTCATTTTTCTGGCGTTTATCAGACTTTCAGATAGGGGAAATGTCAGTGAGTGTTCCGTTTTCAGTTCCAGAGCGATTCACCCAATGAGTCCTTGTTATTTAGTCTTTTTCAACAAATTTTCTGGATTTTTGAAAATTTCACTTTTTTGTGAAAATATCCACTAAATGAGGGAATAATATGTGTGAGGGTACCCCAGGAGAGTTTCAAATGTGTGTGGGTAGAATATATATCCAGTGGGGGTAAAATTCAAAAAAGTTGAAAAAAAATTTTTTTTGGACTTAGTCATTTTTCTGGCGTTTATCAGACTTTCAGATAGGGGAAATGTCAGTGAGCGTTCCGATTTCAGTTCCAGAGCGATTCACCCAATGAGTACTTGTTATTTAGTCTTTTTCAGCTAATTTTCTGGATTTTTGAAAATTTCACTTTTTTGTGAAAATATCCACTAAATGAGGGAATAATGTGTGTGAGGGTACCCCAGGAGAGTTCTAAATGTGTGTTGGAAGTATATATATCCCACGGGGGTAAAATTGAAAAAAGTTGAAAAAATTTTTTTTTGGACTTAGTCATTTTTCTGGCGTTTATCAGACTTTCAGATAGGGGAAATGTCAGTGAGCATTCCGATTTCAGTTCCAGAGCGATTCGCCCAATGAGTCCTTGTTATTTAGTCTTTTTCAGCTATTTTTTGGATTTTTGAAAATTTCACTTTTTTGTGAAAATATCCACTAAATGAGGGAATAATATGGGTGAGGGTACCCCAGGAGAGTTCCAAATGTGTGTGGGAAGAATATATATCCCACGGGGGTAAAATTGAAAGAAGTTGAAAAAAATTTTTTTTTGGACTTAGTCATTTTTCTGGCGTTTATCAGACTTTCAGATAGGTGAAATGTCAGTGAGCGTTCCGATTTCAGTTCCAGAGCGATTCACCCAATGAGTCCTTGTTATTTAGTCTTTTTCAGCTAATTTTTTGGATTTTTGAAAATTTCACTTTTTTGTGAAAATATCCACTAAATGAGGGAATAATATGTGTGAGGGTACCCAGGAGAGTTCTAAATGTGTGTTGGAAGAATATATATCCCACGGGGGTAAAATTGAAAAAAGTTGAAAAAATTTTTTTTGGGACTTAGTCATTTTTCTAGCGTTTATCAGACTTTCAGATAGGTGAAATGTCAGTGAGCGTTCCGATTTCAGTTCCAGAGCGATTCGCCCAATGAGTCCTTGTTATTTAGTCTTTTTCAGCTAATTTTCTGGATTTTTGAAAATTTCACTTTTTTGTGAAAATATACACTAAATGAGGGAATAATATGTGTTAGGGTACCCCAGGAAAGTTACAAATGTGTGTGGGTATAATATATATCCCACGGGGGTAAAATTCAAAGAAGTTGAAAAAAAATTTTTTTTGGACTTAGTCATTTTTCTGGCATTTATCAGACTTTCAGATAGGGGAAATGTCAGTGAGCGTTCCGATTTCAGTTCCAGAGCGATTCACCCAATGAGTCCTTGTTATTTTGTCTTTTTCAGCTAATTTTCTGGATTTTTGAAAATTTCACTTTTTGGTGAAAATATCCACTAAATGAGGGAATAAAATGTGTGAGGGTACCCCAGGAGAGTTCCAAATGTGTGTGGGTATAATATATATCCCACGGGGGTAAAATTGAAAGAAGTTGAAAAAAAATTTTTTTTGGACTTAGTCATTTTTCTGGCATTTATCAGACTTTCAGATAGGGGAAATGTCAGTGAGCGTTCCGATTTCAGTTCCAGAGCGATTCACCCAATGAGTCCTTGTTATTTTGCCTTTTTCAGCTAATTTTCTGGATTTTTGAAAATTTCACTTTTTGGTGAAAATATCCACTAAATGAGGGAATAAAATGTGTGAGGGTACCCCAGGAGAGTTCCAAATGTGTGTGGGTAGAATATATATCCAGTGGGGGTAAAATTCAAAAAAGTTGAAAAAAATTTTTTTTTGGACTTAGTCATTTTTCTGGCGTTTATCACACTTTCAGATAGGGGAAATGTCAGTGAGCGTTCCGATTTCAGTTCCAGAGCGATTCACCCAGTGAGTCCTTGATATTTAGTCGTTTTCAGCCAATTTTCTGGATTTTTGAAAATTTCACTTTTTTGTGAAAATATCCACTAAATGAGGGAATAATATATGTGAGGGTACCCCAGTAGAGTTCCAAATGTGTGTGGGAAGAATATATATTCCACGGGGGTAAAATTGAAAAAAGTTGTAAAAAATTTTTTTTTGGACTTAGTCATTTTTCTGGCGTTTATCAGACTTTCAGATAGGTGAAATGTCAGTGAGCGTTCCGATTTCAGTTCCAGAGCGATTCGCCCAATGAGTCCTTGTTATTTAGTCTTTTTCAGCTATTTTTTGGATTTTTGAAAATTTCACTTTTTTGTGAAAATATCCACTAAATGAGGGAATAATATGGGTGAGGGTACCCCAGGAGAGTTCCAAATGTGTGTGGGAAGAATATATATCCCACGTGGGTAAAATTGAAAGAAGTTGAAAAAAATTTTTTTTGGACTTAGTCATTTTTCTGGCGTTTATCAGACTTTCAGATAGGGGAAATGTCAGTGAGCGTTCCGATTTCAATTCCAGAGCGATTCACCCAATGAGTCCTTGTTATTTAGTCTTTTTCAGCTAATTTTCTGGATTTTTGAAAATTTCACTTTTTTGTGAAAATATCCACTAAATGAGGGAATAATATGTGTGAGAGTACCCCAGGAGAGTTCTAAATGTGTGTTGGAAGAATATATATCCCACGGGGGTAAAATTGAAAAAAGTTGAAAAATTTTTTTTTTGGACTTAGTCATTTTTCTGGCGTTTATCAGACTTTCAGATAGGGGAAATGTCAGTGAGCATTCCGATTTCAGTTCCAGAGCGATTTGCCCAATGAGTCCTTGATATTTAGTCGTTTTCAGCCAATTTTCTGGATTTTTGAAAATTTCACTTTTTTGTGAAAATATCCACTAAATGAGGGAATAACATTGAGAGGGTACCCCAGGAGAGTTACAAATGTGTGTGGGAAGAATATATATTCCACGGGGGTAAAATTGAAAAAAGTTGTAAAAAATTTTTTTTTGGACTTAGTCATTTTTCCGGCGTTTATCAGACTTGCAGATAGAGGAAATGTCAGTGAGCGTTCCGATTTCAGTTCCAGAGCGATTCAGCCAGTGAGTCCTTGATATTTAGTCGTTTTCAGCCAATTTTCTGGATTTTTGAAAATTTCACTTTTTTGTGAAAATATCCACTAAATGAGGGAATAATATGTGTGAGGGTACCCCAGGAGAGTTCCAAATGTGTGTGGGTAGAATATATATCCCAAGGGGGTAAAATTGAAAAAAGTTGAAAAAAATTTTTTTTTGGACTTAGTCATTTTTCCGACGTTTATCAGACTTTCATATAAGGGAAATGTCAGTGAGCGTTCCGATTTCAGTTCCAGAGCGATTCGCCCAATGAGTCCTTGATATTTAGTCGTTCTCAGCCAATTTTCTGGATTTTTGAAAATTTCACTTTTTTGTGAAAATATCCACTAAATGAGGGAATAACATGTGTGAGGGTACCCCAGGAGAGTTACAAATGTGTGTGGGTATAACATATATCCCACGGGGGTAAAATTGAAAAAAGTTGAAAAAAATTTTTTTTGGACTTAGCCATTTTTCCGGCGTTTATCAGACTTTCAGATAGGGGAAATGTCAGTGAGCGTTCTGATTTCAGTTCCAGAGCGATTCGTCCAATGAGTCCTTGTTATTTAGTCTTTTTCAGCTAATTTAGTGGATTATTGAAAATTTCACTTTTTTGTGAAAATATCCACTAAATGAGGGAATAATATGTGTGAGGGTACCCAGGAGAGTTCTAAATGTGTGTTGGAAGAATATATATCCCACGGGGGTAAAATTGAAAAAAGTTGAAAAAATTTTTTTTTGGACTTAGTCATTTTTCTAGCGTTTATCAGACTTTCAGATAGGTGAAATGTCAGTGAGCGTTCCGATTTCAGTTCCAGAGCGATTCGCCCAATGAGTCCTTGTTATTTAGTCTTTTTCAGCTAATTTTCTGGATTTTTGAAAATTTCACTTTTTGGTGAAAATATCCACTAAATGAGGGAATAATATGTGTGAGGGTACCCCAGGAGAGTTCCAAATGTGTGTGGGTATAATATATATCCCACGGGGGTAAAATTGAAAGAAGTTGAAAAAAAATTTTTTTTGGGACTTAGTCATTTTTCTGGCATTTATCAGACTTTCAGATAGGGGAAATGTCAGTGAGCGTTCTGATTTCAGTTCCAGAGCGATTCGCCCAATGAGTCCTTGTTATTTATTCTTTTTCAGCTAATTTTCTGGATTTTTGAAAATTTCACTTTTTTGTGAAAATATCCACTAAATGAGGGAATAATATGTGTGAGGGTACCCCAGGAGAGTTCCAAATGTGTGTGGGAAGAATATATATTCCACGGGGGTAAAATTGAAAAAAGTTGTAAAAAATTTTTTTTTGGACTTAGTCATTTTTCCGGCGTTTATCAGACTTGCAGATAGAGGAAATGTCAGTGAGCGTTCCGATTTCAGTTCCAGAGCGATTCAGCCAGTGAGTCCTTGATATTTAGTCGTTTTCAGCCAATTTTCTGGATTTTTGAAAATTTCACTTTTTTGTGAAAATATCCACTAAATGAGGGAGTAATATGTGTGAGGGTACCCCAGGAGAGTTCCAAATGTGTGTGGGTAGAATATATATCTAGTGGGGGTAAAATTCAAAAAGTTGAAAAAAATTTTTTTTGGACTTAGTCATTTTTCTGCCGTTTATCACACTTTCAGATAGGGGAAATGTCAGTGAGCATTCCGATTTCAGTTCCAGAGCGATTCACCCAGTGAGTCCTTGATATTTAGTCGTTTTCAGCCAATTTTCTGGATTTTTGAAAATTTAACTTTTTTGCGAAAATATCCACTAAATGAGGGAATAATATGTGTGAGGATACCCCAGGAGAGTTCCAAATGTGTGTGGGAAGAATATATATTCCACGGGGGTAAAATTGAAAAAAGTTGTAAAAAATTTTTTTTTGGACTTAGTCATTTTTCCGGCGTTTATCAGACTTGCAGATAGAGCAAATGTCAGTGAGCGTTCCGATTTCAGTTCCAGAGCGATCAAACCAGTGAGTCCTTGATATTTAGTCGTTTTCAGCTAATTTTCTGGATTTTTGAAAATTTCACTTTTTGGTGAAAATATCCACTAAATGAGGGAATAATATGTGTGAGGGTACCCCAGGAGAGTTCCAAATGTGTGTGGGTATAATATATATCCCACGGGGGTAAAATTGAAAGAAGTTGAAAAAAAATTTTTTTGGGGACTTAGTCATTTTTCTGGCATTTATCAGACTTTCAGATAGGGGAAATGTCAGTGAGCGTTCTGATTTCAGTTCCAGAGCGATTCGCCCAATGACTCCTTGTTATTTATTCTTTTTCAGCTAATTTTCTGGATTTTTGAAAATTTCACTTTTTTGTGAAAATATCCACTAAATGAGGGAATAATATGTGTGAGGGTACCCCAGGAGAGTTTCAAATGTGTGTGGGTATAATATATATCCCACGGGGGTAAAATTGAAAAAAGTTGAAAAAATTTTTTTTTGGACTTAGTCATTTTTCTGGCGTTTATCACACTTTCAGATAGGGGAAATGTCAGTGAGCGTTCCGATTTCAGTTCCAGAACGATTCACCTAGTGAGTCCTTGATATTTAGTCGTTTTCAGCCAATTTTCTGGATTTTAGAAAATTTAACTTTTTTGTGAAAATATCCACTAAATGAGGGAATAATATGTGTGAGGGTACCCCAGGAGAGATCCAAATGTGTGTGGGAAGAATATATATTCCACGGGGGTAAAATTGAAAAAAGTTGTAAAAAATTTTTTTTTGGACTTAGTCATTTTTCCGGCGTTTATCAGACTTGCAGATAGAGGAAATGTCAGTGAGCGTTCCGATTTCAGTTCCAGAGCGATTCAGCCAGTGAGTCCTTGATATTTAGTCATTTTCAGCCAATTTTCTGGATTTTTGAAAATTTCACTTTTTTGTGAAAATATCCACTAAATGAGGGAATAATATGTGTGAGGCTACCCCAGGAGAGTTCCAAATGTGTGTGGGTAGAATATATATCTAGTGGGGGTAAAATTCAAAAAGTTAAAAAAAAATTTTTTTGGACTTAGTCATTTTTCCGGCGTTTATCAGACTTTCAGATAGGGGAAATGTCAGTGAGCATTCCGATTTCAGTTCCAGAGCGATTTGCCCAATGAGTCCTTGATATTTAGTCGTTTTCAGCCAATTTTCTGGATTTTTGAAAATTTCACTTTTTTGTGAAAATATCCACTAAATGAGGGAATAACATGTGAGAGGGTACCCCAGGAGAGTTACAAATGTGTGTGGGTATAATATATATCCCACGGGGGTAAAATTGAAAAAAGTTGAAAAAATTTTTTTTTGGACTTAGTCATTTTTCTGCCGTTTATCACACTTTCAGATAGGGGAAATGTCAGTGAGCATTCCGATTTCAGTTCCAGAGCGATTCACCCAGTGAGTCCTTGATATTTAGTCGTTTTCAGCCAATTTTCTGGATTTTTGAAAATTTCACTTTTTTGTGAAAATATCCACTAAATGAGGGAATAATATGTGTGAGGGTACCCCAGGAGAGTTCCAAATGTGTGTGGGTAGAATATATGTCCCACGGGGGTAAAATTGAAAAAAGTTGAAAAAAATTTTTTTTTGGACTTAGTCATTTTTCCGGCGTTTATCAGACTTTCAGATAGGGGAAATGTCAGTGAGCATTCCGATTTCAGTTCCAGAGCGATTTGCCCAATGAGTCCTTGATATTTAGTCGTTTTCAGCCAATTTTCTGGATTTTTGAAAATTTCACTTTTTTGTGAAAATATCCACTAAATGAGGGAATAACATGTGAGAGGGTACCCCAGGAGAGTTACAAATGTGTGTGGGTATAATATATATCCCACGGGGGTAAAATTGAAAAAAGTTGAAATAATTTTTTTTTGGACTTAGTCATTTTTCTGCCGTTTATCACACTTTCAGATAGGGGAAATGTCAGTGAGCATTCCGATTTCAGTTCCAGAGCGATTCACCCAGTGAGTCCTTGATATTTAGTCGTTCTCAGCCAATTTTCTGGATTTTTGAAAATTTCACTTTTTTGTGAAAATATCCACTAAATGAGGGAATAACATGTGTGAGGGTACCCCAGGAGAGTTACAAATGTGTGTGGGTATAACATATATCCCACGGGGGTAAAATTGAAAAAAGTTGAAAAAAATTTTTTTTGGACTTAGCCATTTTTCCGGCGTTTATCAGACTTTCAGATAGGGGAAATGTCAGTGAGCGTTCCGATTTCAGTTCCAGAGCGATTCGTCCAATGAGTCCTTGTTATTTAGTCTTTTTCAGGTAATTTTCTGGATTTTTGAAAATTTCACTTTTTTGTGAAAATATCCACTAAATGAGGGAATAATATGTGTGAGGGTACCCCAGGAGAGTTCCAAATGTGTGTGGGTAGAATATATGTCCCACGGGGGTAAAATTGAAAAAAGTTGAAAAACATTTTTTTTTGGACTTAGTCATTTTTCCGGCGTTTATCAGACTTTCAGATAGGGGAAATGTCAGTGAGCGTTCCGATTTCAGTTCCAGAGCAATTCGCCCAATGAGTCGTTGATATTTAGTCGTTCTCAGCCAATTTTCTGGATTTTTGAAAATTTCACTTTTTTGTGAAAATATCCACTAAATGAGGGAATAATATGTGAGAGGGTACCCCAGGAGAGGTACAAATGTGTGTGGGTAGAATATATATCCCACGGGGGTAAAATTGAAAAAAGTTGAAAAAATTGTTTTTGGGACTTAGTCATTTTTCCGGCGTTTATCACATTCAGATAGGGGAAATGTGAGTGAGCGTTCCGATTTCAGTTCCAGAGAGATTCGCCCAATGAGTCCTCGTTATTTAGTCTTTTTCAGCTAATTTTCTGGATTTTTGAAAATTTCACTTTTTGGTGAAAATATCCACTAAATGAGGGAATAATATGTGTGAGGGTACCCCAGGAGAGTTCCAAATGTGTGTGGGTAGAATATATATCCCACGGGGGTAAAATTGAAAGAAGTTGAAAACATTTTTTTTTTGACTTAGTCATTTTTCTGGCATTGATCAGACTTTCAGATAGGGGAAATGTCAGTGAGCGTTCCTATTTCAGTTCCAGAGCGATTCACCCAATGAGTCCTTGTTATTTAGTCTTTTTCAGCAAATTTTCTGGATTTTTGAAAATTTCACTTTTTTGTGAAAATATCAACTAAATGAGGGAATAATATGTGTGAGGGTACCCCAGGAGAGTTCTAAATGTGTGTGGGTAGAATATATATCCCACGGGGGTAAAATTGAAAAAAGTTGTAAAAAATTTTTTTTTGGACTCAGTCTTTTTTCCGGTGTTTATCAGACTTTCAGATAGGGGAAATGTCAGTGAGCGTTCCGATTTCAGTTCCAGAGCGATTCACCCAATGAGTCCTTCTTATTTAGTCGTTTTCAGCCAATTTTCTGGATTTTTGAAAATTTCACTTTTTTGTGAAAATATCCACTAAATGAGGGAATAATATGTGTGAGGGTACCCCAGGAAAGTTCCAAATGTGTGTGGGTAGAATATATATCCCACGGGGATAAAATTGAAAGAAGTTGAAAAAAATTTTTTTTTGGACTTAGTCATTTTTCTGGCGTTTATCAGACTTTCAGATAGGGGAAATGTCAGTGAGCGTTCCGATTTCAGTTCCAGAGCGATTCACCCAATGAGTCTTTGTTATTAAGTCGTTTTCAGCCAATTTTCTGGATTTTTGAAAATTTCACTCTTTTGTGAAAATATCCACTAAATGAGGGAATAATATGTGTGAGGGTACCCCAGGAGAGTTCTAAATGTGTGTGGGTAGAATATATATCCCACGGGGGTAAAATTGAAAAAAGTTGAAAAAAAATTTTTTTGGACATAGTCATTTTTCTGGCGTTTATCAGACTTTCAGATAGGGGAAATGTCAGTGAACGTTCCGATTTCAGTTCCAGAGCGATTCGCCCAATGAGTCCTTGATATTTAGTAGTTTTCAGCCAATATTTTGGATTTTTGAAAATTTCACTCTTTTGTGAAAATATACACTAAATGATGGAATAATATGTGTGAGGGTACCCCAGGAGAGATCCAAATGTGTGTGGGTAGAATATATATCCCACGGGGGTAAAAGTGAAAAAAAATTTTTTTTGGACTTATCCATTTTTCCGGCGTTTATCAGACTTTCAGATAGGGGAAATGTTAGTGAGCGTTCTGATTTCAGTGCCACAGCGATTCGCCCAATGAGTCCTTGTTATTTAGTCGTTTTCAGCCAATTTTCTGGATTTTTGAAAATTTCACTTTTTTGTGAAAATATCCACTAAATGAGGGAATAACATGTGTGAGGGTACCCCAGGAGAGTTCCAAATGTGTGTGGGTAGAATATATATCCTACGGGGGTAAAATTTAAAAAAGTTGAAAAAATTTCTTTTTTGGGACTTAGTCATTTTTCTGGCGTTTATCAGACTTTCAGTTAGGGGAAATGTCAGTGAGCGTTCCGATTTCAGTGCCAGAGTGATTCGCCCAATGAGTCCTTGTTATTTAGTCGTTTTCAGCCAATTTTCTGGATTTTTTAAAATTTCACTTTTTTTGTGAAAATATCCACTAGATGAGGGAATAATATGTGTGAGGGTACCCCAGGAGAGTTCAAAATGTGTGTGGGTAGAATATATATGCTACTGGGGTAAAATTGAAAAAAGTTGAAAACATTTTTTTTGGACATAGTCATTTTTCTGGCGTTTATCAGACTTTCAGATATTGGAAATGTCAGTGAACGTTCCGATTTCAGTTCCAGAGCGATTCGCCCAATGAGTCCTTGATATTTAGTAGTTTTCAACCAATATTTTGGATTTTTGAAAATGTCACTTTTTTGTGAAAATATACACTAAATGATGGAATAATATGTGTGAGGGTACCCCAGGAGAGTTCCAAATGTGTGTGGGTAGAATATATATCCCACGGGGGTAAAATTGAAAAAAGCTGAAAAAATTTTTTTTGAACTTAGTCATTTTTCTGGCATTTATCAGACTTTCAGATAGGGGAAATGTCAGTGAGCGTTCCTATTTCAGTTCCAGAGCGATTCACCCAATGAGTCCTTGTTATTTAGTCTTTTTCAGCAAATTTTCTGGATTTTTGAAAATTTCACTTTTTTGTGAAAATATCCACTAAATGAGGGAATAATATGTGTGAGGGTACCCCAGGAGAGTTCTAAATGTGTGTGGGTAGAATATATATCAAACGGGGGTAAAATTGAAAAAAGTTGAAAAACATTTTTTTTGGACATAGTCATTTTTCTGGCGTTTATCAGACTTTCAGATAGGGGAAATGTCAGTGAACATTCCGATTTCAGTTCCAGAGCGATTTGCCCAATAAGTCCTTGATATTTAGTAGTTTTCAGCCAATATTTTGGATTTTTGAAATTTTCACTTTTTTGTGAAAATATCCACTAAATGATGGAATAATATGTGTGAGGGTACCCCAGGAGAGTTCCAAATGTGTGTGGGTAGAATATATATCCCACGGGGGTAAAAGTGAAAAAAGTTGAAAAAAAATTTTTTTTGGACTTATCCATTTTTCCAGCGTTCATCAGACTTTCAGATAGGGGAAATTTTAGTGAGCGTTCCAATTTCAGTTCCAGAGCGATTCGCCCAATGAGTCCTTGTTATTTAGTCGTTTTCAGCCAATTTTCTGGATTTTTGAAAATTTCACTTTTTTGTGAAAATATCCACTAAATGAGGGAATAACATGTGTGAGGGTACCCCAGGAGAGTTCCAAATGTGTGTGGGTAGAATATATATCCCACGGGGGTAAAATTGAAAAAAGTTGAAAACATTTTTTTTTTTGGACTTAGTCATTTTTCCGGCGTTTATCAGACTTTCAGATAGGGCAAATGTCAGTGAGCGTTCCGATTTCAGTTCCAGAGCGATTCGCCCAATGAGTCCTTGTTATTTATTCTTTTTCAGCTAATTTTCTGGATTTTTGAAAATTTCACTTTTTTGTGAAAATATCCACTAAATGAGGGAATAATATGTGTGAGGGTACCCCAGGAGACTTCCAAATGTGTGTGGGTAGAATATATATCCCAAGGGGGTAAAAGTGAAAAAAGTTGAAAAAAAATTTTTTTTGGACTTATCCATTTTTCCGGCGTTTATCAGACTTTCAGATAGGGGAAATGTTAGTGAGCGTTCCGATTTCAGTTCCAGAGCGATTCGCCCAATGAGTCCTTGTTATTTAGTCATTTTCAGCCAATTTTCTGGATTTTTGAAAATTTCACTTTTTTGTGAAAATATCCACTAAATGAGGGAATAATATGTGTGAGGGTACCCCAGGAGAGTTCCAAATGTGTGCAGGTAGAATATATATCCCACGGGGGTAAAAGTGAAAAAAGTTGAAAAAAATTTTTTTTGGGACTTATCCATTTTTCCGGCGTTTATCAGACTTTCAGATAGGGGAAATGTTAGTGAGCGTTACGATTTCAGTTCCAGAGCGATTCGCCCAATGAGTCCTTGTTATTTAGTCGTTTTCAGCCAATTTTCTGGATTTTTGATAATTTCACTTTTTTGTGAAAATATCCACTAAATGAGGGAATAATATGTGTGAGGGTAACCCAGGAGAGTTCCAAATGTGTGTGAGTAGAATATATGATGCTACTGGGGTCAAATTGAAAAAAGTTGAAAAAATTTTTTTTGGGGACTTAGTCATTTTTCTGGCGTTAATCAGACTTTCATATAGGGGAAATGTCAGTGAGCGTTCTGATATCAGTGCCAGAGCAATTCGCCCAATGAGTCCTTGATATTTAGTCATTCTCAGCCAATATTTTCAATTTTTGAAAATTTCACTTTTTTGTGAAAATATCCACTAAATGAGGGAATAATATGTGTGAGGGTACCCCAGGAGAGTTCCAAATGTGTGTGGGTAGAGTGTATATACAGCGGGGGTAAAATTCAAAAAAGTTGATAAAAAAATTTTTTTGTACTTAGTCATTTTTCCGGCGTTTATCAGACTTTCAGATAGGGGAAATGTCAGTGAGCGTTCTGATTTCAGTGCCAGAGCAATTCGCCCAATGAGTCCTTGATATTTAGTAGTTTTCAGCCAATTTTCTGGATTTTTGAAAATTTCACTTTTTTGTGAAAATATCCACTAAATGAGGGAATAATATGTGTGAGGGTACCCCAGGAGAGTTCCAAATGTGTGTGGGTAGAATATATATTCCACGGGGGTAAAATTGAAAGAAGTTGAAAAAATTTTTTTTTTGGACTTAGTCATTTTTCCGGCGTTTATCAGACTTTCAGATAGGGGAAATGTCAGTGAGCGTTCCGATTTCAGTTCCAGAGCGATTCGCATAATGAGTCTTTGATATTTAGTCGTTCTCAGCCAATATTTTGGATTTTTGAAAATTTCACTTTTTTGTGAAAATATCCACTAAATGAGGGAAAAATATGTGTGAGGGTACCGCAGGAGAGTTCCAAATGTGTGTGGGTAAAATATATATCCCACGGGGGTAAAATTGAAAAAAGTTGAAAAAAATTTTTTTTTGGACTTAGTCATTTTTCCGGCGTTTATCAGACTTTCAGATAGGGCATATGTCAGTGAGCGTTCCGATTTCAGTTCCAGAACGATTCGCCCAATGAGTCCTTTAATATTTTGTCGTTTTCAGTCAATTTTCTGGATATTTGAAAATTTCACTTTTTTGTGAAAATATCCACTAAATGAGGGAATAATATGTGTGAGGGTACCCCAGGAGAGTTCCAAATGTGTGTGGGTAGAATATATATCCTACTGGGGTAAAATTGAATAAAGTTTAAAAAAATTTTTTTGGACATAGTCATTTTTCTGGCGTTTATCAGACTTTCAGATAGGGGAAATGTCAGTGAGTGTTCCGATTTCAGTTCCAGAGCAATTCGCCCAATGAGTCCTTGATATTTAGTAGTTTTCAGCCAATTTTCTGGATTTTTGAAAATTTCACTTTTTTGTGAAAATATCCACTAAATGAGGGAATAATATGTGTGAGGGTACACCAGGAGAGTTCCAAATGTGTGTGGGTAGAATATATATCCCACGAGGGTAAAATTGAAAAAAGTTGAAAAGATTTTTTTTTTGGACTTAGTCATTTTTCTGGCGTTTATCAGACTTTCAGATAGGGCATATGTCAGTGAGCGTTCCGATTTCATTTCCAGAACGATTCGCCCAATGAGTCCTTTAATATTTTGTCGTTTTCAGTCAATTTTCTGGATATTTGAAAATTTCACTTTTTTGTGAAAATATCCACTAAATGAGGGAATAATATGTGTGAGGGTACCCCAGGAGAGTTCCAAATGTGTGTGGGTAGAATATATATCCTACTGGGGTAAAATTGAATAAAGTTGAAAAAAAATTTTTTTGGGACTTAGTCATTTTTCTAGCGTTTATCAGACTTTCAGATAGGGGAAATGTCAGTGAGCGTTCCGATTTCAGTGCCAGAGCGATTCGCCCAATGAGTCCTTGATATTTAGTCGTTCTCAGCCAATATTTTGGATTTTTGAAAATTTCACTTTTTTGTGAAAATATCCACTAAATGAGGGAATAATATGTGTGAGGGTACCCCAGGAGAGTTCCAAATGTATGTGGGTAGAATATATATCCCACGGGGGTAAAATTGAAAAAAGTTTAAAAAAAATTTTTTGGACATAGTCATTTTTCTGGCGTTTATCAGACTTTCAGATAGGGGAAATGTCAGTGAGTGTTCCGATTTCAGTTCCAGAGCGATTTGCCCAATGAGTCCTTGATATTTATTAGTTTTCAGCCAATTTTCTGGATTTTTGAAAATTTTACTTTTTTTGTGAAAATATCCACTAAATGAGGGAATAATATGTGTGAGGGTACCCCAGGAGAGTTCCAAATGTGTGTGGGTAGAATATATATCCCACGGGGGTAAAATTGAAAAAAGTTGAAAAAAATTTTTTTTTGAACTTAGTCATTTTTCCGGAGTTTATCAGACTTTCAGATAGGGCATATGTCAGTGAGCGTTCCGATTTCAGTTCCAGAACGATTCGCCCAATGAGTCCTTTAATATTTTGTCGTTTTCAGTCAATTTTCTGGATTTTTGAAAATTTCACTTTTTTGTGAAAACATCCACTAAATGAGGGAATAATATGTGTGAGGGTACCCAAGGAGAGTTCCAAATGTGTGTGGGTAGAATATATATCCTACTGGGGTAAAATTGAAAAAAGTTGAAAAAAAATTTTTTGGGGACTTAGTCATTTTTCTGGCGTTTATTAGAGTTTCAGATAGGGGAAATGTCAGTGAGCGTTCCGATTTCAGTGCCAGAGCGATTCGCACAATGAGTCCTTGATATTTAGTCGTTCTCAGCCAATATTTTGGATTTTTGAAAATTTCACTTTTTTGTGAAAATATCCACTAAATGAGGGAATAATATGTGTGAGGGTACCCCAGGAGAGTTCCAAATGTGTGTGGGTAGAATATATATCCCACGGGGGTAAAATTGAAAAAAGTTGAAAAGATTTTTTTTTTGGACTTAGTCATTTTTCCGGCGTTTATCAGACTTTCAGATAAGGCATATGTCAGTGAGCATTCCGATTTCAGTTCCAGAACGATTCGCCCAATGAGTCCTTTAATATTTTGTCGTTTTTAGTCAATTTTCAGAATTTTTGAAAATTTCACTTTTTTGTGAAAATATCCACTAAATGAGGGAATAATATGTGTGAGGGTACCCCAGGAGAGTTCCAAATGTGTGTGGGTAGAATATATATCCTACTGGGGTAAAATTGAAAAAAGTTGAAAAAAATTTTTTTGGGGACATAGTCATTTTTCTGGCGTTTATCAGAGTTTCAGATAGGGGAAATGTCAGTGAGCGTTCCGATTTCAGTGCCAGAGCGATTCGCCCAATGAGTCCTTGATATTTAGTCGTTCTCAGCCAATATTTTGGATTTTGAAAATTTCACTTTTTTGTGAAAATATCCACTAAATGAGGGAATAATATGTGTGAGGGTACCCCAGGAGAGTTCCAAATGTATGTGGGTAGAATATATATCCCACGGGGGTAAAATTGAAAAAAGTTTAAAAAAATTTTTTGGACATAGTCATTTTTCTGGCGTTTATCAGACTTTCAGATAGGGGAAATGTCAGTGAGTGTTCCGATTTCAGTTCCAGAGCGATTCGCCCAATGAGTCCTTGATATTTAGCAGTTTTCAGCCAATTTTCTGGATTTTTGAAAAATTTAACTTTTTTGTGAAAATATCCACTAAATGAGGGAATAATATGTGTGAGGGTACCCCAGGAGAGTTCCAAATGTGTGTGGGTAGAATATATATCCCATGGGGGTAAAATTGAAAAAAGTTGAAAACATATTTTTTTTGGACAGTCATTTTTCCGGCGTTTATCAGACTTTCAGATAGGGGAAATGTCAGTGAGCGTTCCGATTTCAGTGCCAGAGCGATTCGCCCAATGAGCCCTTGATATTTAGTCGTTCTCAGCCAATATTTGGGATTTTTGAAAATTTTACTTTTTTGTGAAAATATCCACTAAATGAGGGAAAAATATGTGTGAGGGTACCCCAGGAGAGTTCCAAATGTGTGTGGGTAGAATATATATCCTACTGGGGTAAAATTGAAAAAAGTTGAAAAAAATTTTTTTGGGGACTTAGTCATTTTTCTGGCGTTTATCAGACTTTCAGATAGGGGAAATGTCAGTGAGCGTTCCGATTTCAGTTCCAGAGCATTTCGCCCAATGAGTCCTTTAATATTTTGTCGTTTTCAGTCAATTTTCTGGTTTTTGAAAATTTCACTTTTTTGTGAAAATATCCACTAAATGAGGGAATAATATGTGTGAGGGTACCCCAGGAGAGTTCCAAATGTGTGTGGGTAGAATATATATCCCATGGGGGTAAAATTGAAAAAAGTTGAAAACATTTTTTTTTTGGACAGTCATTTTTCCGGCGTTTATCAGACTTTCAGATAGGGGAAATGTCAGTGAGCGTTCCGATTTCAGTTCCAGAGCGATTCGCCCAATGAGTCCTTGATATTTAGTCATTCTCAGCCAATATTTTGGATTTTTGAAAATTTCACTTTTTTGTGAAAATATCCACTAAATGAGGGAATAATATGTGTGAGGGTACCCCAGGAGAGTTCCAAATGTGTGTGGGTAGAATATATATCCCACGGGGGTAAAATTGAAAAAAGTTTAAAAAATTTTTTTTCGACAAAGGCATTTTTCTGGCGTTTATCAGACTTTCAGATAGGGGAAATGTCAGTGAGCGTTCCAATTTCAGTTCCAGAGCGTTTCGCCCAATGAGTCCTTGATATTTAGTAGTTTTCAGCCAATTTTCTGGATTTTTGAAAATTTCACTTTTTTGTGAAAATATCCACTAAATGAGGGAATAATATGTGTGAGGGTACCCCAGGAGAGTTCCAAATGTGTGTGGGTAGAATATATATCCCATGGCGGTAAAATTGAAAAAAGTTGAAAACATTTTTTTTTTGGACTTAGTCATTTTTCCGGCGTTTATCAGACTTTCAGATAGGGGAAATGTCAGTGAGCGTTCCGATTTCAGTTCCAGAGCGATTCGCCCAATGAGTCCTTGATATTTAGTAGTTTTCAGCCAATTTTCTGGATTTTTGAAAATTTCACTTTTTTGTGAAAATATCCACTAAATGAGGGAATAATATGTGTGAGGGTACCCCAGGAGAGTTCCAACTGTGTGTGGGTAGAATATATATCCTACTGGGGTAAAATTGAATAAAGTTGAAAAAAAATTTTTTTGGGACTTAGTCATTTTTCTGGCGTTTATCAGACTTTCAGATAGGGGAAATGTCAGTGAGCGTTCCGATTTCAGTGCCAGAGCGATTCACCCAATGAGTCCTTGATATTTAGTCATTCTCAGCCAATATTTTGGATTTTTGAAAATTTAACTTTTTTGTGAAAATATCCACTAAATGAGGGAATAATATGTGTAAGGGTACCCCAGGAGAGTTCCAAATGTGTGTGGGTAGAATATATATCCCACGATGGTAAAATTGAAAAAAGTTGAAAAGATTTTTTTTTTGGACTTAGTCATTTTTCCGGCGTTTATCAGACTTTCAGATAGGGTATATGTCAGTGAGCATTCCGATTTCAGTTCCAGAACGATTCGCCCAAAGAGTCCTTTAATATTTTGTCGTTTTTAGTCAATTTTCAGAATTTTTGAAAATTTCACTTTTTTGTGAAAATATCCACTAAATGAGGGAATAATATGTGTGAGGGTACCCCAGGAGAGTTCCAAATGTGTGTGGGTAGAATATATATCCTACTGGGGTAAAATTGAAAAAAGTTGAAAAAAATTTTTTTGGGGACATAGTCATTTTTCTGGCGTTTATCAGAGTTTCAGATAGGGGAAATGTCAGTGAGCATTCCGATTTCAGTGCCAGAGCGATTCGCCCAATGAGTCCTTGATATTTAGTCGTTCTCAGCCAATATTTTGGATTTTGAAAATTTCACTTTTTTGTGAAAATATCCACTAAATGAGGGAATAATATGTGTGAGGGTACCCCAGGAGAGTTCCAAATGTATGTGGGTAGAATATATATCCCACGGGGGTAAAATTGAAAAAAGTTGAAAAAAATTTTTTGGACATAGTCATTTTTCTGGCGTTTATCAGACTTTCAGATAGGGGAAATGTCAGTGAGTGTTCCGATTTCAGTTCCAGAGCGATTCGCCCAATGAGTCCTTGATATTTAGCAGTTTTCAGCCAACTTTCTGGATTTTTGAAAAATTTTACTTTTGTGAAAATATCCACTAAATGAGGGAATAATATGTGTGAGGGTACCCCAGGAGAGTTCCAAATGTGTGTGGGTAGAATATATATCCCAAGGGGGTAAAATTGAAAAAAGTTGAAAACATATTTTTTTTGGACAGTCATTTTTCCGGCGTTTATCAGACTTTCAGATAGGGGAAATGTCAGTGAGCGTTCCGATTTCAGTGCCAGAGCGATTCGCCCAATGAGCCCTTGATATTTAGTCGTTCTCAGCCAATATTTGGGATTTTTGAAAATTTTACTTTTTTGTGAAAATATCCACTAAATGAGGGAATAATATGTGTGAGGGTACCCCAGGAGAGTTCCAAATGTGTGTGGGTAGAATATATATCCTACTGGGGTAAAATTGAAAAAAGTTGAAAAAAATTTTTTTTGGGACTTAGTCATTTTTCTGGCGTTTATCAGACTTTCAGATAGGGGAAATGTCAGTGAGCGTTCCGATTTCAGTGCCAGAGCGATTCACCCAATGAGTCCTTGATATTTAGTCATTCTCAGCCAATATTTTGGATTTTTGAAAATTTAACTTTTTTGTGAAAATATCCACTAAATGAGGGAATAATATGTGTGAGGGTACCCCAGGAGAGTTCCAAATGTGTGTGGGTAGAATATATATCCCACGGGGGTAAAATTGAAAAAAGTTGAAAAGATTTTTTTTTTGGACTTAGTCATTTTTCCGGCGTTTATCAGACTTTCAGATAGGGCATATGTCAGTGAGCATTCCGATTTCAGTTCCAGAACGATTCGCCCAAAGAGTCCTTTAATATTTTGTCGTTTTTAGTCAATTTTCAGAATTTTTGAAAATTTCACTTTTTTGTGAAAATATCCACTAAATGAGGGAATAATATGTGTGAGGGTACCCCAGGAGAGTTCCAAATGTGTGTGGGTAGAATATATATCCTACTGGGGTAAAATTGAAAAAAGTTGAAAAAAATTTTTTTGGGGACAGTCATTTTTCTGGCGTTTATCAGAGTTTCAGATAGGGGAAATGTCAGTGAGCATTCCGATTTCAGTGCCAGAGCGATTCGCCCAATGAGTCCTTGATATTTAGTCGTTCTCAGCCAATATTTTGGATTTTGAAAATTTCACTTTTTTGTGAAAATATCCACTAAATGAGGGAATAATATGTGTGAGGGTACCCCAGGAGAGTTCCAAATGTATGTGGGTAGAATATATATCCCACGGGGGTAAAATTGAAAAAAGTTGAAAAAAATTTTTTGGACATAGTCATTTTTCTGGCGTTTATCAGACTTTCAGATAGGGGAAATGTCAGTGAGTGTTCCGATTTCAGTTCCAGAGCGATTCGCCCAATGAGTCCTTGATATTTAGCAGTTTTCAGCCAACTTTCTGGATTTTTGAAAAATTTTACTTTTGTGAAAATATCCACTAAATGAGGGAATAATATGTGTGAGGGTACCCCAGGAGAGTTCCAAATGTGTGTGGGTAGAATATATATCCCAAGGGGGTAAAATTGAAAAAAGTTGAAAACATATTTTTTTTGGACAGTCATTTTTCCGGCGTTTATCAGACTTTCAGATAGGGGAAATGTCAGTGAGCGTTCCGATTTCAGTGCCAGAGCGATTCGCCCAATGAGCCCTTGATATTTAGTCGTTCTCAGCCAATATTTGGGATTTTTGAAAATTTTACTTTTTTGTGAAAATATCCACTAAATGAGGGAATAATATGTGTGAGGGTACCCCAGGAGAGTTCCAAATGTGTGTGGGTAGAATATATATCCTACTGGGGTAAAATTGAAAAAAGTTGAAAAAAATTTTTTTTGGGACTTAGTCATTTTTCTGGCGTTTATCAGACTTTCAGATAGGGGAAATGTCAGTGAGCGTTCCGATTTCAGTGCCATAGCGATTCACCCAATGAGTCCTTGATATTTAGTCATTCTCAGCCAATATTTTGGATTTTTGAAAATTTAACTTTTTTGTGAAAATATCCACTAAATGAGGGAATAATATGTGTGAGGGTACCCCAGGAGAGTTCCAAATGTGTGTGGGTAGAATATATATCCCACGGGGGTAAAATTGAAAAAAGTTAAAAAAAATTTTTTTGGACATAGTCATTTTTCTGGCGTTTATCAGACTTTCAGATAGGGGAAATGTCAGTGAGCGTTCCGATTTCAGTTCCAGAGCGTTTCGCCCAATGAGTCCTTTAATATTTTGTCGTTTTCAGTCAATTTTCTGGATTTTTGAAAATTTCACTTTTTTGTGAAAATATCCACTAAATGAGGGAATAATATGTGTGAGGGTACCCCAGGAGAGTTCCAAATGTGTGTGGGTAGAATATATATCCCATGGGGGTAAAATTGAAAAAAGTTGAAAACATTTTTTTTTTGGACAGTCATTTTTCCGGCGTTTATCAGACTTTCAGATAGGGGAAATGTTAGTGAGTGTTCCGATTTCAGTTCCAGAGCGTTTCGCCCAATGAGTCCTTTAATATTTAGTCGTTTTCAGCCGACTTTCTGGATTTTTGAAAATTTCACTTTTTTGTGAAAATATCCACTAAATGAGGGAATAATATGTGTGAGGGTACCCCAGGAGAGTTCCAAATGTGTGTGGGTAGAATATATATCCTACTGGGGTAAAATTTAAAAAAGTTGAAAAAATTTTTTTTTTGGACTTAGTCATTTTTCTTACGTTTATCAGACTTTCAGATATCTGAAATGTCAGTGAGCGTTCGGATTTCAGTGCCAGAGCGATTCGGCCAATGAGTCCTTGATATTTAGTCGTTCTCAGCCAATATTTTGTATTTTTGAAAATTTCACTTTTTTGTGAAAATATCCACTAAATGAGGGAATAATATGTGTGAGGGTACCCCAGGAGAGTTCCAAATGTGTGTGGGTAGAATATATATCCAGCGGGGGTAAAATTCAAAAAAGTTGAAAACATTTTTTTTTTGGACTTAGTCATTTTTCCGACGTTTATCAGACTTTCAGATAGGGGAAATGTCAGTGAGCGTTCCGATTTCAGTTCCAGAGCGATTCGCCCAATGAGTCCTTGTTATTTAGTCGTTTTCAGCCAACTTTCTGGATTTTTGAAAATTTCACTTTTTTGTGAAAATATCCACTAAATGAGGGAATAATATGTGTGAGGGTACCCCAGGAGAGTTCCAAATGTGTGTGGGTAGAATATATATCCCAAGGGGGTAAAATTGAAAAAAGTTGAAAACATATTTTTTTTGGACAGTCATTTTTCCGGGGTTTATCAGTCTTTCAGATAGGGGAAATGTCAGTGAGCGTTCCGATTTCAGTGCCAGAGCGATTCGCCCAATGAGCCCTTGATATTTAGTCGTTCTCAGCCAATATTTGGGATTTTTGAAAATTTTACTTTTTTGTGAAAATATCCACTAAATGAGGGAATAATATGTGTGAGGGTACCCCAGGAGAGTTCCAAATGTGTGTGGGTAGAATATATATCCTACTGGGGTAAAATTGAAAAAAGTTGAAAAAAATTTTTTTTGGGACTTAGTCATTTTTCTGGCGTTTATCAGACTTTCAGATAGGGGAAATGTCAGTGAGCGTTCCGATTTCAGTGCCATAGCGATTCACCCAATGAGTCCTTGATATTTAGTCATTCTCAGCCAATTTTCTGGATTTTTGAAAATTTCACTTTTTTGTGAAAATATCCACTAAATGAGGGAATAATATGTGTGAGGGTACCCCAGGAGAGTTCCAAATGTGTGTGGGTAGAATATATATCCCACGGGGGAAAAATTGAAAAAAGTTGAAAAGATTTTTTTTTTGGACTTAGTCATTTTTCCGGCGTTTATCAGACTTTCAGATAGGGCATATGTCAGTGAGCATTCCGATTTCAGTTCCAGAACGATTCGCCCAAAGAGTCCTTTAATATTTTGTCGTTTTTAGTCAATTTTCAGAATTTTTGAAAATTTCACTTTTTTGTGAAAATATCCACTAAATGAGGGAATAATATGTGTGAGGGTACCCCAGGAGAGTTCCAAATGTGTGTGGGTAGAATATATATCCTACTGGGGTAAAATTGAAAAAAGTTGAAAAAAATTTTTTTGGGGACATAGTCATTTTTCTGGCGTTTATCAGAGTTTCAGATAGGGGAAATGTCAGTGAGCGTTCCGATTTCAGTGCCAGAGCGATTCGCCCAATGAGTCCTTGATATTTAGTCGTTTTCAGCCAACTTTCTGGATTTTTGAAAAATTTTACTTTTGTGAAAATATCCACTAAATGAGGGAATAATATGTGTGAGGGTACCCCAGGAGAGTTCCAAATGTGTGTGGGTAGAATATATATCCCAAGGGGGTAAAATTGAAAAAAGTTGAAAACATATTTTTTTTGGACAGTCATTTTTCCGGCGTTTATCAGACTTTCAGATAGGGGAAATGTCAGTGAGCGTTCCGATTTCAGTGCCAGAGCGATTCGCCCAATGAGCCCTTGATATTTAGTCGTTCTCAGCCAATATTTTGGATTTTTGAAAATTTAACTTTTTTGTGAAAATATCCACTAAATGAGGGAATAATATGTGTGAGGGTACCCCAGGAGAGTTCCAAATGTGTGTGGGTAGAATATATATCCCACGGGGGTAAAATTGAAAAAAGTTTAAAAAAATTTTTTTTTGGACATAGTCATTTTTCTGGCGTTTATCAGACTTTCAGATAGGGGAAATGTCAGTGAGCGTTCCGATTTCAGTTCCAGAGCGTTTCGCCCAATGAGTCCTTTAATATTTTGTCGTTTTCAGTCAATTTTCTGGATTTTTGAAAATTTCACTTTTTTGTGAAAATATCCACTAAATGAGGGAATAATATGTGTGAGGGTACCCCAGGAGAGTTCCAAATGTGTGTGGGTAGAATATATATCCAGCGGGGGTAAAATTCAAAAAAGTTGAAAACATTTTTTTTTTGGACTTAGTCATTTTTCCGACGTTTATCAGACTTTCAGATAGGGGAAATGTCAGTGAGCGTTCAGAGTTCAGTTCCAGAGCGATTCGCCCAATGAGTCCTTGTTATTTAGTCGTTTTCAGCCAACTTTCTGGATTTTTGAAAATTTCACTTTTTTGTGAAAATATCCACTAAATGAGGGAATAATATGTGTGAGGGTACCCCAGGAGAGTTCCAAATGTGTGTGGGTAGAATATATATCCTACTGGGGTAAAATTGAAAAAAGTTGAAACATTTTTTTTTTGGATATAGTCATTTTTCCAGCGTTTATCAGACTTTCAGATAGGGCAAATGTCAGTGAGCGTTCCGATTTCAGTTCCAGAGCGATTCATCCAATGAGTCCTTGATATTTAGTCGTTTTCAGCCAATTTTCTGGATTTTTGAAAATTTCATTTTTTTGTGAAAATATCCACTAAATGAGGGAATAATATGTGTGAGGGTACCCCAGGAGAGTTCCAAATGTGTGTGGGTAGAATATATATCCCACGGGGGTAAAATTGAAAAAAGTTGAAAACATTTTTTTTTTATACTTAGTCATTTTTCCGGCGTTTATCAGACTTTCAGATAGGGGAAATGTCAGTGAGCGTTCCGATTTCAGTTCCAGAGCGATTCGCCCAATGAGTCCTTGATATTTAGTAGTTTTCAGCCAATTTTCTGGATTTTTGAAAATTTCACTTTTTTGTGAAAATATCCACTAAATGAGGGAATAATATGTGTGAGGGTACCCCAGGAGAGTTCCAAATGTGTGTGGGTAGAATATATATCCCACAGGGGTAAAATTGAAAAAAGTTGAAAAGATTTTTTTTTTGGACTTAGTCATTTTTCCCGCGTTTATCAGACTTTCAGATAGGGCATATGTCAGTGAGCGTTCCGATTTCAGTTCCAGAACGATTCGCCCAATGAGTCCTTTAATATTTTGTCGTTTTCAGTCAATTTTCTGGATTTTTGAAAATTTCACTTTTTTGTGAAAATATCCACTAAATGAGGGAATAATATGTGTGAGGGTACCCCAGAAGAGTTCCAAATGTGTGTGGGTAGAATATATATCCTACTGGGGTAAAATTGAATGAAGTTGAAAAAAATTTTTTTTGGGACTTAGTCATTTTTCTGGCGTTTATCAGACTTTCAGATAGGGGAAATGTCAGTGAGCGTTCCGATTTCAGTGCCAGAGCGATTCGCCCAATGAGTCCTTGATAGTTAGGCGTTCTCAGCCAATATTTTGGATTTTGAAAATTTCACTTTTTTGTGAAAATATCCACTAAATGAGGGAATAATATGTGTGAGGGTACCCCAGGAGAGTTCCAAATGTATGTGGGTAGAATATATATCCCACGGGGGTAAAATTGAAAAAAGTTTAAAAAATTTTTTTGGACATAGTCATTTTTCTGGCGTTTATCAGACTTTCAGATAGGGGAAATGTCAGTGAGTGTTCTGATTTCAGTTCCAGAGCGATTCGCCCAATGAGTCCTTGATATTTAGCAGTTTTCAGCCAACTTTCTGGATTTTTGAAAAATTTTACTTTTGTGAAAATATCCACTAAATGAGGGAATAATATGTGTGAGGGTACCCCAGGAGAGTTCCAAATGTGTGTGGGTAGAATATATATCCCAAGGGGGTAAAATTGAAAAAAGTTGAAAACATATTTTTTTTGGACAGTCATTTTTCCGGCGTTTATCAGACTTTCAGATAGGGGAAATGTCAGTGAGTGTTCCGATTTCAGTGCCAGAGCGATTCGCCCAATGAGCCCTTGATATTTAGTCGTTCTCAGCCAATATTTGGGATTTTTGAAAATTTTACTTTTTTGTGAAAATATCCACTAAATGAGGGAATAATATGTGTGAGGGTACCCCAGGAGAGTTCCAAATGTGTGTGGGTAGAATATATATCCTACTGGGGTAAAATTGAAAAAAGTTGAAAAAAATTTTTTTTGGGACTTAGTCATTTTTCTGGCGTTTATCAGACTTTCAGATAGGGGAAATGTCAGTGAGCGTTCCGATTTCAGTGCCAGAGCGATTCACCCAATGAGTCCTTGATATTTAGTCATTCTCAGCCAATATTTTGGATTTTTGAAAATTTAACTTTTTTGTGAAAATATCCACTAAATGAGGGAATAATATGTGTGAGGGTACCCCAGGAGAGTTCCAAATGTGTGTGGGTAGAATATATATCCCACGGGGGTAAAATTGAAAAAAGTTTAAAAAAATTTTTTTGGACATAGTCATTTTTCTGGCGTTTATCAGACTTTCAGATAGGGGAAATGTCAGTGAGCGTTCCGATTTCAGTTCCAGAGCGTTTCGCCCAATGAGTCCTTTAATATTTTGTCGTTTTCAGTCAATTTTCTGGATTTTTGAAAATTTCACTTTTTTGTGAAAATATCCACTAAATGAGGGAATAATATGTGTGAGGGTACCCCAGGAGAGTTCCAAATGTGTGTGGGTAGAATATATATCCCATGGGGGTAAAATTGAAAAAAGTTGAAAACATTTTTTTTTTGGACAGTCATTTTTCCGGCGTTTATCAGACTTTCAGATAGGGGAAATGTCAGTGAGTGTTCCGATTTCAGTTCCAGAGCGTTTCGCCCAATGAGTCCTTTAATATTTAGTCGTTTTCAGCCGACTTTCTGGATTTTTGAAAATTTCACTTTTTTGTGAAAATATCCACTAAATGAGGGAATAATATGTGTGAGGGTACCCCAGGAGAGTTCCAAATGTGTGGGTAGAATATATATCCTACTGGGGTAAAATTGAAAAAAGTTTAAAAAAATTTTTTTTGGGACTTAGTCATTTTTCTGGCGTTTATCAGACTTTCAGATAGGCGAAATGTCAGTGAGCGTTCCGATTTCAGTGCCAGAGCGATTCGCCCAATGAGTCCTTGATATTTAGTCATTCTCAGCCAATATTTTGGATTTTTGAAAATTTCACTTTTTTGTGAAAATATCCACTAAATGAGGGAATAATATGTGTGAGGGTACCCCAGGAGAGTTCCAAATGTGTGTGGGTAGAATATATGTCCTACTGGGGTAAAATTGAAAAAAGTTGAAAAAATTTTTTTTTTGGACTTAGTCATTTTTCTTACGTTTATCAGACTTTCAGATATCTGAAATGTCAGTGAGCGTTCGGATTTCAGTGCCAGAGCGATTCGGCCAATGAGTCCTTGATATTTAGTCGTTCTCAGCCAATATTTTGTATTTTTGAAAATTTCACTTTTTTGTGAAAATATCCACTAAATGAGGGAATAATATGTGTGAGGGTACCCCAGGAGAGTTCCAAATGTGTGTGGGTAGAATATATATCCTACTGGGGTAAAATTGAAAAAAGTTGAAACAATTTTTTTTTGGATATAGTCATTTTTCCAGCGTTTATCAGACTTTCAGATAGGGCAAATGTCAGTGAGCGTTCCGATTTCAGTTCCAGAGCGATTCATCCAATGAGTCCTTGATATTTAGTCGTTTTCAGCCAATTTTCTGGATTTTTGAAAATTTCATTTTTTTGTGAAAATATCCACTAAATGAGGGAATAATATGTGTGAGGGTACCCCAGGAGAGTTCCAAATGTGTGTGGGTAGAATATATATCCCACGGGGGTAAAATTGAAAAAAGTTGAAAACATTTTTTTTTTATACTTAGTCATTTTTCCGGCGTTTATCAGACTTTCAGATAGGGGAAATGTCAGTGAGCGTTCCGATTTCAGTTCCAGAGCGATTCGCCCAATGAGTCCTTGATATTTAGTAGTTTTCAGCCAATTTTCTGGATTTTTGAAAATTTCACTTTTTTGTGAAAATATCCACTAAATGAGGGAATAATATGTGTGAGGGTACCCCAGGAGAGTTCCAAATGTGTGTGGGTAGAATATATATCCCACAGGGGTAAAATTGAAAAAAGTTGAAAAGATTTTTTTTTTGGACTTAGTCATTTTTCCCGCGTTTATCAGACTTTCAGATAGGGCATATGTCAGTGAGCGTTCCGATTTCAGTTCCAGAACGATTCGCCCAATGAGTCCTTTAATATTTTGTCGTTTTCAGTCAATTTTCTGGATTTTTGAAAATTTCACTTTTTTGTGAAAATATCCACTAAATGAGGGAATAATATGTGTGAGGGTACCCCAGGAGAGTTCCAAATGTGTGTGGGTAGAATATATATCCTACTGGGGTAAAATTGAATGAAGTTGAAAAAAATTTTTTTTGGGACTTAGTCATTTTTCTGGCGTTTATCAGACTTTCAGATAGGGGAAATGTCAGTGAGCGTTCCGATTTCAGTGCCAGAGCGATTCGCCCAATGAGTCCTTGATAGTTAGTCGTTCTCAGCCAATATTTTGGATTTTTGAAAATTTCACTTTTTTGTGAAA
Source organism: Phyllobates terribilis (assembly GCF_046119375.1). Classification (NCBI taxonomy): domain Eukaryota; kingdom Metazoa; phylum Chordata; class Amphibia; order Anura; family Dendrobatidae; genus Phyllobates; species Phyllobates terribilis. The sequence goes on along the minus strand of NW_027362805.1, from coordinate 6,236,361 downwards.
ATATCCACTAAATGAGGGAATAATATGTGTGAGGGTACCCCAGGAGAGTTCCAAATGTGTGTGGGTAGAATATATATCCTACTGTGGTAAAATTGAAAAAAGTTGAAAAAAATTTTTTTTGGGACTTAGTCATTTTTCTGGCGTTTATCAGACTTTCAGATAGGGGAAATGTCAGTGAGCGTTCCGATTTCACTGCCAGAGCGATTCGCCCAATGAGTCCTTGATATTTAGTCGTTCTCAGCCAATATTTTGGATTTTTGAAAATTTCACTTTTTTGTGAAAATATCCACTAAATGAGGGAATAATATGTGTGAGGGTACCCCAGGAGAGTTCCAAATGTGTGTGGGTAGAATATATATCCCACGGGGGAAAAATTGAAAAAAGTTGAAAAGATTTTTTTTTTGGACTTAGTCATTTTTCCGGCGTTTATCAGACTTTCAGATAGGGCATATGTCAGTGAGCATTCCGATTTCAGTTCCAGAACGATTCGCCCAAAGAGTCCTTTAATATTTTGTCGTTTTTAGTCAATTTTCAGAATTTTTGAAAATTTCACTTTTTTGTGAAAATATCCACTAAATGAGGGAATAATATGTGTGAGGGTACCCCAGGAGACTTCCAAATGTGTGTGGGTAGAATATATATCCTACTGGGGTAAAATTGAAAAAAGTTGAAAAAAATTTTTTTGGGGACATAGTCATTTTTCTGGCGTTTATCAGAGTTTCAGATAGGGGAAATGTCAGTGAGCGTTCCGATTTCAGTGCCAGAGCGATTCGCCCAATGAGTCCTTGATATTTAGTCGTTCTCAGCCAATATTTTGGATTTTGAAAATTTCACTTTTTTGTGAAAATATCCACTAAATGAGGGAATAATATGTGTGAGGGTACCCCAGGAGAGTTCCAAATGTATGTGGGTAGAATATATATCCCACGGGGGTAAAATTGAAAAAAGTTTAAAAAAATTTTTTGGACATAGTCATTTTTCTGGCGTTTATCAGACTTTCAGATAGGGGAAATGTCAGTGAGTGTTCCGATTTCAGTTCCAGAGCGATTCGCCCAATGAGTCCTTGATATTTAGTCGTTTTCAGCCAACTTTCTGGATTTTTGAAAAATTTTACTTTTGTGAAAATATCCACTAAATGAGGGAATAATATGTGTGAGGGTACCCCAGGAGAGTTCCAAATGTGTGTGGGTAGAATATATATCCCAAGGGGGTAAAATTGAAAAAAGTTGAAAACATATTTTTTTTGGACAGTCATTTTTCCGGCGTTTATCAGACTTTCAGATAGGGGAAATGTCAGTGAGCGTTCCGATTTCAGTGCCAGAGCGATTCGCCCAATGAGCCCTTGATATTTAGTCGTTCTCAGCCAATATTTGGGATTTTTGAAAATTTTACTTTTTTGTGAAAATATCCACTAAATGAGGGAATAATATGTGTGAGGGTACCCCAGGAGAGTTCCAAATGTGTGTGGGTAGAATATATATCCTACTGGGGTAAAATTGAAAAAAGTTGAAAAAAATTTTTTTTGGGACTTAGTCATTTTTCTGGCGTTTATCAGACTTTCAGATAGGGGAAATGTCAGTGAGCGTTCCGATTTCAGTGCCAGAGCGATTCACCCAATGAGTCCTTGATATTTAGTCATTCTCAGCCAATATTTTGGATTTTTGAAAATTTAACTTTTTTGTGAAAATATCCACTAAATGAGGGAATAATATGTGTGAGGGTACCCCAGGAGAGTTCCAAATGTGTGTGGGTAGAATATATATCCCACGGGGGTAAAATTGAAAAAAGTTTAAAAAAATTTTTTTTTGGACATAGTCATTTTTCTGGCGTTTATCAGACTTTCAGATAGGGGAAATGTCAGTGAGCGTTCCGATTTCAGTTCCAGAGCGTTTCGCCCAATGAGTCCTTTAATATTTTGTCGTTTTCAGTCAATTTTCTGGATTTTTGAAAATTTCACTTTTTTGTGAAAATATCCACTAAATGAGGGAATAATATGTGTGAGGGTACCCCAGGAGAGTTCCAAATGTGTGTGGGTAGAATATATATCCAGCGGGGGTAAAATTCAAAAAAGTTGAAAACATTTTTTTTTTGGACTTAGTCATTTTTCCGACGTTTATCAGACTTTCAGATAGGGGAAATGTCAGTGAGCGTTCCGAGTTCAGTTCCAGAGCGATTCGCCCAATGAGTCCTTGTTATTTAGTCGTTTTCAGCCAACTTTCTGGATTTTTGAAAATTTCACTTTTTTGTGAAAATATCCACTAAATGAGGGAATAATATGTGTGAGGGTACCCCAGGAGAGTTCCAAATGTGTGTGGGTAGAATATATATCCTACTGGGGTAAAATTGAAAAAAGTTGAAACATTTTTTTTTTGGATATAGTCATTTTTCCAGCGTTTATCAGACTTTCAGATAGGGTAAATGTCAGTGAGCGTTCCGATTTCAGTTCCAGAGCGATTCATCCAATGAGTCCTTGATATTTAGTCGTTTTCAGCCAATTTTCTGGATTTTTGAAAATTTCATTTTTTTGTGAAAATATCCACTAAATGAGGGAATAATATGTGTGAGGGTACCCCAGGAGAGTTCCAAATGTGTGTGGGTAGAATATATATCCCACGGGGGTAAAATTGAAAAAAGTTGAAAACATTTTTTTTTTATACTTAGTCATTTTTCCGGCGTTTATCAGACTTTCAGATAGGGAAATGTCAGTGAGCGTTCCGATTTCAGTTCCAGAACGATTCGCCCAATGAGTCCTTTAATATTTTGTCGTATTCAGTCAATTTTCTGGATTTTTGAAAATTTCACTTTTTTGTGAAAATATCCACTAAATGAGGGAATAATATGTGTGAGGGTACCCCAGGAGAGTTCCAAATGTGTGTGGGTAGAATATATATCCTACTGGGGTAAAATTGAATGAAGTTGAAAAAAATTTTTTTTGGGACTTAGTCATTTTTCTGGCGTTTATCAGACTTTCAGATAGGGGAAATGTCAGTGAGCGTTCCGATTTCAGTGCCAGAGCGATTCGCCCAATGAGTCCTTGATAGTTAGTCGTTCTCAGCCAATATTTTGGATTTTGAAAATTTCACTTTTTTGTGAAAATATCCACTAAATGAGGGAATAATATGTGTGAGGGTACCCCAGGAGAGTTCCAAATGTATGTGGGTAGAATATATATCCCACGGGGGTAAAATTGAAAAAAGTTTAAAAAAATTTTTTGGACATAGTCATTTTTCTGGCGTTTATCAGACTTTCAGATAGGGGAAATGTCAGTGAGTGTTCTGATTTCAGTTCCAGAGCGATTCGCCCAATGAGTCCTTGATATTTAGCAGTTTTCAGCCAACTTTCTGGATTTTTGAAAAATTTTACTTTTGTGAAAATATCCACTAAATGAGGGAATAATATGTGTGAGGGTACCCCAGGAGAGTTCCAAATGTGTGTGGGTAGAATATATATCCCAAGGGGGTAAAATTGAAAAAAGTTGAAAACATATTTTTTTTGGACAGTCATTTTTCCGGCGTTTATCAGACTTTCAGATAGGGGAAATGTCAGTGAGCGTTCCGATTTCAGTGCCAGAGCGATTCGCCCAATGAGCCCTTGATATTTAGTCGTTCTCAGCCAATATTTGGGATTTTTGAAAATTTTACTTTTTTGTGAAAATATCCACTAAATGAGGGAATAATATGTGTGAGGGTACCCCAGGAGAGTTCCAAATGTGTGTGGGTAGAATATATATCCTACTGGGGTAAAATTGAAAAAAGTTGAAAAAAATTTTTTTTGGGACTTAGTCATTTTTCTGGCGTTTATCAGACTTTCAGATAGGGGAAATGTCAGTGAGCGTTCCGATTTCAGTGCCAGAGCGATTCACCCAATGAGTCCTTGATATTTAGTCATTCTCAGCCAATATTTTGGATTTTTGAAAATTTAACTTTTTTGTGAAAATATCCACTAAATGAGGGAATAATATGTGTGAGGGTACCCCAGGAGAGTTCCAAATGTGTGTGGGTAGAATATATATCCCACGGGGGTAAAATTGAAAAAAGTTTAAAAAAATTTTTTTGGACATAGTCATTTTTCTGGCGTTTATCAGACTTTCAGATAGGGGAAATGTCAGTGAGCGTTCCGATTTCAGTTCCAGAGCGTTTCGCCCAATGAGTCCTTTAATATTTTGTCGTTTTCAGTCAATTTTCTGGATTTTTGAAAATTTCACTTTTTTGTGAAAATATCCACTAAATGAGGGAATAATATGTGTGAGGGTACCCCAGGAGAGTTCCAAATGTGTGTGGGTAGAATATATATCCCATGGGGGTAAAATTGAAAAAAGTTGAAAACATTTTTTTTTTGGACAGTCATTTTTCCGGCGTTTATCAGACTTTCAGATAGGGGAAATGTCAGTGAGTGTTCCGATTTCAGTTCCAGAGCGTTTCGCCCAATGAGTCCTTTAATATTTAGTCGTTTTCAGCCGACTTTCTGGATTTTTGAAAATTTCACTTTTTTGTGAAAATATCCACTAAATGAGGGAATAATATGTGTGAGGGTACCCCAGGAGAGTTCCAAATGTGTGGGTAGAATATATATCCTACTGGGGTAAAATTGCAAAAAGTTTAAAAAAATTTTTTTTGGGACTTAGTCATTTTTCTGGCGTTTATCAGACTTTCAGATAGGCGAAATGTCAGTGAGCGTTCCGATTTCAGTGCCAGAGCGATTCACCCAATGAGTCCTTGATATTTAGTCATTCTCAGCCAATATTTTGGATTTTTGAAAATTTCACTTTTTTGTGAAAATATCCACTAAATGAGGGAATAATATGTGTGAGGGTACCCCAGGAGAGTTCCAAATGTGTGTGGGTAGAATATATATCCTACTGGGGTAAAATTGAAAAAAGTTGAAAAAATTTTTTTTTTGGACTTAGTCATTTTTCTTACGTTTATCAGACTTTCAGATATCTGAAATGTCAGTGAGCGTTCGGATTTCAGTGCCAGAGCGATTCGGCCAATGAGTCCTTGATATTTAGTCGTTCTCAGCCAATATTTTGTATTTTTGAAAATTTCACTTTTTTGTGAAAATATCCACTAAATGAGGGAATAATATGTGTGAGGGTACCCCAGGAGAGTTCCAAATGTGTGTGGGTAGAATATATATCCCATGGGGGTAAAATTGAAAAAAGTTGAAAACATTTTTTTTTTGGACAGTCATTTTTCCGGCGTTTATCAGACTTTCAGATAGGGGAAATGTCAGTGAGTGTTCCGATTTCAGTTCCAGAGCGTTTCGCCCAATGAGTCCTTTAATATTTAGTCGTTTTCAGCCGACTTTCTGGATTTTTGAAAATTTCACTTTTTTGTGAAAATATCCACTAAATGAGGGAATAATATGTGTGAGGGTACCCCAGGAGAGTTCCAAATGTGTGTGGGTAGAATATATATCCTACTGGGGTAAAATTGAAAAAAGTTGAAAAAATTTTTTTTTTGGACTTAGTCATTTTTCTTACGTTTATCAGACTTTCAGATATCTGAAATGTCAGTGAGCGTTCGGATTTCAGTGCCAGAGCGATTCGGCCAATGAGTCCTTGATATTTAGTCGTTCTCAGCCAATATTTTGTATTTTTGAAAATTTCACTGTTTTGTGAAAATATCCACTAAATGAGGGAATAATATGTGTGAGGGTACCCCAGGAGAGTTCCAAATGTGTGTGGGTAGAATATATATCCAGCGGGGGTAAAATTCAAAAAAGTTGAAAACATTTTTTTTTTGGACTTAGTCATTTTTCCGACGTTTATCAGACTTTCAGATAGGGGAAATGTCAGTGAGCGTTCCGATTTCAGTTCCAGAGCGATTCATCCAATGAGTCCTTGATATTTAGTCGTTTTCAGCCAATTTTCTGGATTTTTGAAAATTTCATTTTTTTGTGAAAATATCCACTAAATGAGGGAATAATATGTGTGAGGGTACCCCAGGAGAGTTCCAAATGTGTGTGGGTAGAATATATATCCCACGGGGGTAAAATTGAAAAAAGTTGTAAACATTTTTTTTTTATACTTAGTCATTTTTCCGGCGTTTATCAGACTTTCAGATAGGGGAAATGTCAGTGAGCGTTCCGATTTCAGTTCCAGAGCGATTCGCCCAATGAGTCCTTGATATTTAGTAGTTTTCAGCCAATTTTCTGGATTTTTGAAAATTTCACTTTTTTGTGAAAATATCCACTAAATGAGGGAATAATATGTGTGAGGGTACCCCAGGAGAGTTCCAAATGTGTGTGGGTAGAATATATATCCCACAGGGGTAAAATTGAAAAAAGTTGAAAAGATTTTTTTTTTGGACTTAGTCATTTTTCCCGCGTTTATCAGACTTTCAGATAGGGCATATGTCAGTGAGCGTTCCGATTTCAGTTCCAGAACGATTCGCCCAATGAGTCCTTTAATATTTTGTCGTTTTCAGTCAATTTTCTGGATTTTTGAAAATTTCACTTTTTTGTGAAAATATCCACTAAATGAGGGAATAATATGTGTGAGGGTACCCCAGGAGAGTTCCAAATGTGTGTGGGTAGAATATATATCCTACTGGGGTAAAATTGAAAAAAGTTGAAAAAAAATTTTTTTGGGACTTAGTCATTTTTCTGGCGTTTATCAGACTTTCAGATAGGGGAAATGTCAGTGAGCGTTCCGATTTCAGTGCCAGAGCGATTCGCCCAATGAGTCCTTGATATTTAGTCATTCTCAGCCAATATTTTGGATTTTTGAAAATTTCACTTTTTTGTGAAAATATCCACTAAATGAGGGAATAATATGTGTGAGGGTACCCCAGGAGAGTTCCAAATGTGTGTGGGTAGAATATATATCCCATGGGGGTAAAATTGAAAAAAGTTGAAAACATTTTTTTTTTGGACAGTCATTTTTCTGGCGTTTATCAGACTTTCAGATAGGGGAAATGTCAGTGAGCGTTCCAATTTCAGTTCCAGAGCGATTCGCCCAATGAGTCTTTGTTATTTAGTCCTTTTCAGCCGACTTTCTGTATTTTTGAAAATTTCACTTTTTTGTGAAAATATCCACTAAATGAGGGAATAATATGTGTGAGGGTACCCCAGGAGAGTGACAAATGTGTGTGGGTATAATATATATCCCACGGGGGTAAAATTGAAAGAAGTTGAAAAAAAAATTTTTTTGGACTTAATCATTTTTCTGGCATTTATCAGACTTTCAGATAGGTGAAATGTCAGTGAGCTTCCGATTTCAGTTCCACAGCGATTCGCCCAATGAGTCCTTTAATATTTAGTCGTTTTCAGTCAACTTTCTGGATTTTTGAAAATTTCACTTTTTTGTGAAAATATCCACTAAATGAGGGAATAATATGTGTGAGGGTACCCCAGGAGAGTTCCAAATGTGTGCGGGTAGAATATATATCCCACGGGGGTAAAATTGAAAAAAGTTAAAAAAAATTTTTTTGGACATAGTCATTTTTCTGGCGTTTATCAGACTTTCAGATAGGGGAAATGTCAGTGAGCGTTCCGATTTCAGTTCCAGAGCGATTCGCCCAATGAATCCTTGATATTTAGTCATTCTCAGCCAATATATTGGATTTTTGAAAATTTCACTTTTTTGTGAAAATATCCACTAAATGAGGGAATAATATGTGTGAGGGTACCCCAGGAGAGTTCCAAATGTGTGTGGGTAGAATATATATCCCACGGGGGTAAAATTGAAAAAAGTTTAAAAAAAATTTTTTTGGACATAGTCATTTTTCTGGCGTTTATCAGACTTTCAGATAGGGGAAATGTCAGTGAGCGTTCCGATTTCAGTTCCACAGCGATTCGCCCAATGAGTCCTTTAATATTTAGTCGTTTTCAGTCAACTTTCTGGATTTTTGAAAATTTCACTTTTTTGTGAAAATATCCACTAAATGAGGGAATAATATGTGTGAGGGTACCCCAGGAGAGTTCCAAATGTGTGCGGGTAGAATATATATCCCACGGGGGTAAAATTGAAAAAAGTTAAAAAAAAATTTTTTGGACATAGTCATTTTTCTGGCGTTTATCAGACTTTCAGATAGGGGAAATGTCAGTGAGCGTTCCGATTTCAGTTCCAGAGCGATTAGCCCAATGAGTCCTTGATATTTAGTAGTTTTCAGCCAATTTTCTGGATTTTTGAAAATTTCACTTTTTTGTGAAAATATCCACTTAATGAGGGAATAATATGTGTGAGGGTACCCCAGGAGAGTTCCAAATGTGTGTGGGTAGAATATATATCCCATGGGGGTAAAATTGAAAAAAGTTGAAAACATTTTTTTTTGGGACTTAGTCATTTTTCCCGCGTTTATCAGACTTTCAGATAGGGGAAATGTCAGTGAGCGTTCCAATTTCAGTTCCAGAGCTATTCACCCAATGAGTCCTTGTTATTTAGTCGTTTTCAGCCGACTTTCTGGATTTTTGAAAATTTCACTTTTTTGTGAAAATATCCACTAAATGAGGGAATAATATGTGTGAGGGTACCCCAGGAGAGTTCCAAATGTGTGTGGGTAGAATATATATCCTACTGTGGTAAAATTGAAAAAAGTTGAAAAAAATTTTTTTTGGGACTTAGTCATTTTTCTGGCATTTATCAGACTTTCAGATAGGGGAAATGTCAGTGAGTGTTCCGATTTCAGTGCCAGAGCGATTCGCCCAATGAGTCCTTGATATTTAGTCGTTCTCAGCCAATATTTTGGATTTTTGAAAATTTCACTTTTTTGTGAAAATATCCACTAAATGAGGGAATAATATGTGTGAGGGTACCCCAGGAGAGTTCCAAATGTGTGTGGGTAGAATATATATCCCACGGGGGTAAAATTGAAAAAAGTTTAAAAGATTTTTTTTTTGGACTTAGTCATTTTTCCGGCGTTTATCAGACTTTCAGATAGGGCATATGTCAGTGAGCATTCCGATTTCAGTTCCAGAACGATTCGCCCAATGAGTCCTTTAATATTTTGTCGTTTTTAGTCAATTTTCTGAATTTTTGAAAATTTCACTTTTTTGTGAAAATATCCACTAAATGAGGGAATAATATGTGTGAGGGTACCCCAGGAGAGTTCCAAATGTGTGTGGGTAGAATATATATCCCATGGGGGTAAAATTGAAAAAAGTTGAAAACATTTTTTTTTGGGACTTAGTCATTTTTCCCGCGTTTATCAGACTTTCAGATAGGGGAAATGTCAGTGAGCGTTCCAATTTCAGTTCCAGAGCGATTCACCCAATGAGTCCGTGTTATTTATTTGTTTTCAGCCGACTTTCTGGATTTTTGAAAATTTCACTTTTTTGTGAAAATATCCACTAAATGAGGGAATAATATGTGTGAGGGTACCCCAGGAGAGTTCCAAATGTGTGTGGGTAGAATATATATCCCATGGGGGTAAAATTGAAAAAAGTTGAAAACATTTTTTTTTGGGACTTAGTCATTTTTCCCGCGTTTATCAGACTTTCAGATAGGGGAAATGTCAGTGAGCGCTCCGATTTCAGTTCCAGAGCGATTCGCCCAATGAGTCCTTTAATACTTAGTTGTTTTCAGTCAACTTTCTGGATTTTTGAAAATTTCACTTTTTTGTGAAAATATCCACTAAATGAGGGAATAATATGTGTGAGGGTACCCCAGGAGAGTTCCAAATGTGTGTGGGTAGAATATATATCCTACTGGGGTAAAATTGAAAAAAAGTTTAAAAAATTTTTTTTGGGAACTTAGTCATTTTTCTGGCGTTCATCAGACTATCAGATAGGGGAAATGTCAGTGAGCGTTCCGATTTCAGTGCCAGAGTGATTCGACCAATGAGTCCTTGATATTTAGTCATTCTCAGCCAATATTTTGGATTTTTGAAAATGTCACTTTTTTGTGAAAATATCCACTAAATGAGGGAATAATTTGTGTGAGGGTACCCCAGGAGAGTTCCAAATGTGTGTGGGTAGAATATATATCCCAGGGGGGTAAAATTGTAAAAAGTTGAAAAAAATTTTTTTTTGGACTTCGTCATTTTTCCGGCGTTTATCAGACTTTCGGATAGTACAAATGTCAGTGAGCGTTCCGATTTCAGTTCCAGAACGATTCGCCCAATGAGTTCTTTAATATTTCGTCGTTTTCAGTCAATTTTCTGGATTTTTGAAAATTTCACTTTTTTGTGAAAATATCCACTAAATGAGGGAATAATATGTGTGAGGGTACCCCAGGAGAGTTCCAAATGTGTGTGGGTAGAATATATATCCTACTGGGGTAAAATTGGAAAAAAGTTGAAAAAAATTTTTTTGGGGACTTAGTCATTTTTCTGGCGTTTATCAGACTTTCAGATAGGGGAAATGTCAGTGAGCGTTCCGATTTCAGTGCCAGAGCGATTCGCCCAATGAGTCCTTGATATTTAGTCGTTCTCAGCCAATATTTGGTATTTTAGAAAATTTCACTTTTTTGTGAAAATATCCACTAAATGAGGGAATAATATGTGTGAGGGTACCCCAGGAGAGTTCCAAATGTGTGTGGGTAGAATATATATCCAGCGGGGATAAAATTCAAAAAAGTTGAAAACATTTTTTTTTTAGACTTAGTCATTTTTCCGACGTTTATCAGACTTTCAGATAGGGGAAATGTCAGTGAGCATTCCGATTTCAGTTCCAGAGCGATTCGCCCAATAAGTCCTTGATATTTAGTCGTTTTCAGCCAATTTTCTGGATTTTTGAAAATTTCACTTTTTTGTGAAAATATCCACTAAATGAGGGAATAATATGTGTGAGGGTACCCCAGGAGAGTTCCAAATGTGTGTGGGTAGAATATATATCCTACTGTGGTAAAATTGAAAAAAGTTTAAAAATTTTTTTTTTGGACTTAGTCATTTTTCCGGCATTTATCAGAATTTCAGATAGGGCATATCTCAGTGAGCGTTCCGATTTCAGTTCCAGAACGATTCGGCCAATGAGTCCTTTAATATTTTGTCGTTTTCAGTCAATTTTCTGGATTTTTGAAAATTTCACTTTTTTGTGAAAATATCCACTAAATGAGGGAATAATATGTGTGAGGGTACCCCAGGAGAGTTCCAAATGTGTGTGGGTAGAATATATATCCTACTGGGGTAAAATTGAAAAAAAGTTGAAAAAAATTTTTTTGGGGACTTAGTCATTTTTCTGGCGTTTATCAGACTTTCAGATAGGGGAAATGTCAGTGAGCATTCCGATTTCAGTGCCAGAGCGATTCGCCCAATGAGTCCTTGATATTTAGTCGTTCTCAGCCAATATTTGGGATTTTAGAAAATTTCACTTTTTTGTGAAAATATCCACTAAATGAGGGAATAATATGTGTGAGGGTACCCCAGGAGAGTTCCAAATGTGTGTGGGTAGAATATATATCCTACTGTGGTAAAATTGAAAAAAGTTAAAAAATTTTTTTTTTGGACTTAGTCATTTTTCCGGCATTTATCAGAATTTCAGATAGGGCATATCTCAGTGAGCGTTCCGATTTCAGTTCCAGAACGATTCGCCCAATGAGTCCTTTAATATTTCGTCGTTTTCAGTCAATTTTCTGGATTTTTGAAAATTTCACTTTTTTGTGAAAATATCCACTAAATGAGAGAATAATATGTGTGAGGGTACCCCAGGAGAGTTCCAAGTGTGTGTGGGTAGAATATATATCCTACTGGGGTAAAATTGAAAAAAAGTTGAAAAAAATTTTTTTGGGGACTTAGTCATTTTTCTGGCGTTTATCAGACTTTCAGATAGGGGAAATGTCAGTGAGCGTTCCGATTTCAGTGCCAGAGCGATTCGCCCATTGAGTCCTTGATATTTAGTCGTTCTCAGCCAATATTTTGGATTTTTGAAAATGTCACTTTTTTGTGAAAATATCCACTAAATGAGGGAATAATATGTGTGAGGGAACCCCAGGAGAGTTCCAAATGTGTGTGGGTAGAATATATATCCCAGGGGGGTAAAATTGTAAAAAGTTGAAAAAAATTTTTTTTTGGACTTAGTCATTTTTCCGGCATTTATCAGACTTTCAGATAGGGCATATGTCAGTGAGCGTTCCGATTTCAGTTCCAGAACGATTCGCCCAATGAGTCCTTTAATATTTAGTCGTTTTCAGCCAATTTTCTGGATTTTTGAAAATTTCACTTTTTTGTGAAAATATCCACTAAATGAGGGAATAATATGTGTGAGGGTACCCCAGGAGAGTTCCAAATGTGTGTGGGTAGAATATATATCCTACTGGGGTAAAATTGAAAAAAAGTTGAAAAAAATTTTTTGGGGGACTTAGTCATTTTTCTGGCGTTTATCAGACTTTCAGATAGGGGAAATGTCAGTGAGCGTTCCGATTTCAGTGCCAGAGCGATTCGCCCATTGAGTCCTTGATATTTAGTCGTTCTCAGCCAATATTTTGGATTTTTTAAAATGTCACTTTTTTGTGAAAATATCCACTAAATGAGGGAATAATATGTGTGAGGGAACCCCAGGAGAGTTCCAAATGTGTGTGGGTAGAATATATATCCCAGGGGGGTAAAATTGTAAAAAGTTGAAAAAAATTTTTTTTTGGACTTAGTCATTTTTCCGGCGTTTATCAGACTTTCAGATAGGACAAATGTCAGTGAGCGTTCCGATTTCAGTTCCAGAACGATTCACCCAATGAGTCCTTTAATATTTAGTCGTTTTCAGTCAATTTTCTGGATTTTTGAAAATTTCACTTTTTTGTGAAAATATCCACTAAATGAGGGAATAATATGTGTGAGGGTACCCCAGGAGAGTTCCAAATGTGTGCGGGTAGAATATATATCCCACGGGGGTAAAATTGAAAAAAGTTTAAAAGATTTTTTTTTTGGACTTAGTCATTTTTCCGGCGTTTATCAGACTTTCAGATAGGGCATATGTCAGTGAGCATTCCGATTTCAGTTCCAGAACGATTCGCCCAATGAGTCCTTTAATATTTTGTCGTTTTTAGTCAATTTTCTGAATTTTTGAAAATTTCACTTTTTTGTGAAAATATCCACTAAATGAGGGAATAATATGTGTGAGGGTACCCCAGGAGAGTTCCAAATGTGTGTGGGTAGAATATATATCCCATGGGGGTAAAATTGAAAAAAGTTGAAAACATTTTTTTTTGGGACTTAGTCATTTTTCCCGCGTTTATCAGACTTTCAGATAGGGGAAATGTCAGTGAGCGTTCCAATTTCAGTTCCAGAGCGATTCACCCAATGAGTCCGTGTTATTTATTCGTTTTCAGCCGACTTTCTGGATTTTTGAAAATTTCACTTTTTTGTGAAAATATCCACTAAATGAGGGAATAATATGTGTGAGGGTACCCCAGGAGAGTTCCAAATGTGTGTGGGTAGAATATATATCCTACTGGGGTAAAATTGAAAAAAAGTTTAAAAAATTTTTTTTGGGAACTTAGTCATTTTTCTGGCGTTCATCAGACTATCAGATAGGGGAAATGTCAGTGAGCGTTCCGATTTCAGTGCCAGAGTGATTCGACCAATGAGTCCTTGATATTTAGTCATTCTCAGCCAATATTTTGGATTTTTGAAAATGTCACTTTTTTGTGAAAATATCCACTAAATGAGGGAATAATTTGTGTGAGGGTACCCCAGGAGAGTTCCAAATGTGTGTGGGTAGAATATATATCCCAGGGGGGTAAAATTGTAAAAAGTTGAAAAAAATTTTTTTTTGGACTTCGTCATTTTTCCGGCGTTTATCAGACTTTCGGATAGTACAAATGTCAGTGAGCGTTCCGATTTCAGTTCCAGAACGATTCGCCCAATGAGTTCTTTAATATTTCGTCGTTTTCAGTCAATTTTCTGGATTTTTGAAAATTTCACTTTTTTGTGAAAATATCCACTAAATGAGGGAATAATATGTGTGAGGGTACCCCAGGAGAGTTCCAAATGTGTGTGGGTAGAATATATATCCTACTGGGGTAAAATTGGAAAAAAGTTGAAAAAAATTTTTTTGGGGACTTAGTCATTTTTCTGGCGTTTATCAGACTTTCAGATAGGGGAAATGTCAGTGAGCGTTCCGATTTCAGTGCCAGAGCGATTCGCCCAATGAGTCCTTGATATTTAGTCGTTCTCAGCCAATATTTGGTATTTTAGAAAATTTCACTTTTTTGTGAAAATATCCACTAAATGAGGGAATAATATGTGTGAGGGTACCCCAGGAGAGTTCCAAATGTGTGTGGGTAGAATATATATCCAGCGGGGATAAAATTCAAAAAAGTTGAAAACATTTTTTTTTTAGACTTAGTCATTTTTCCGACGTTTATCAGACTTTCAGATAGGGGAAATGTCAGTGAGCATTCCGATTTCAGTTCCAGAGCGATTCGCCCAATAAGTCCTTGATATTTAGTCGTTTTCAGCCAATTTTCTGGATTTTTGAAAATTTCACTTTTTTGTGAAAATATCCACTAAATGAGGGAATAATATGTGTGAGGGTACCCCAGGAGAGTTCCAAATGTGTGTGGGTAGAATATATATCCTACTGTGGTAAAATTGAAAAAAGTTTAAAAATTTTTTTTTTGGACTTAGTCATTTTTCCGGCATTTATCAGAATTTCAGATAGGGCATATCTCAGTGAGCGTTCCGATTTCAGTTCCAGAACGATTCGGCCAATGAGTCCTTTAATATTTTGTCGTTTTCAGTCAATTTTCTGGATTTTTGAAAATTTCACTTTTTTGTGAAAATATCCACTAAATGAGGGAATAATATGTGTGAGGGTACCCCAGGAGAGTTCCAAATGTGTGTGGGTAGAATATATATCCTACTGGGGTAAAATTGAAAAAAAGTTGAAAAAAATTTTTTTGGGGACTTAGTCATTTTTCTGGCGTTTATCAGACTTTCAGATAGGGGAAATGTCAGTGAGCATTCCGATTTCAGTGCCAGAGCGATTCGCCCAATGAGTCCTTGATATTTAGTCGTTCTCAGCCAATATTTGGGATTTTAGAAAATTTCACTTTTTTGTGAAAATATCCACTAAATGAGGGAATAATATGTGTGAGGGTACCCCAGGAGAGTTCCAAATGTGTGTGGGTAGAATATATATCCAGCGGGGATAAAATTCAAAAAAGTTGAAAACATTTTTTTTTTGGACTTAGTCATTTTTCCGACGTTTATCAGACTTTCAGATAGGGGAAATGTCAGTGAGCATTCCGATTTCAGTTCCAGAGCGATTCACCCAATAAGTCCTTGATATTTAGTCGTTTTCAGCCAATTTTCTGGATTTTTGAAAATTTCACTTTTTTGTGAAAATATCCACTAAATGAGGGAATAATATGTGTGAGGGTACCCCAGGAGAGTTCCAAATGTGTGTGGGTAGAATATATATCCTACTGGGGTAAAATTGAAAAAAAGTTGAAAAAAATTTTTTGGGGGACTTAGTCATTTTTCTGGCGTTTATCAGACTTTCAGATAGGGGAAATGTCAGTGAGCGTTCCGATTTCAGTGCCAGAGCGATTCGCCCATTGAGTCCTTGATATTTAGTCGTTCTCAGCCAATATTTTGGATTTTTGAAAATGTCACTTTTTTGTGAAAATATCCACTAAATGAGGGAATAATATGTGTGAGGGAACCCCAGGAGAGTTCCAAATGTGTGTGGGTAGAATATATATCCCAGGGGGGTAAAATTGTAAAAAGTTGAAAAAAATTTTTTTTTGGACTTAGTCATTTTTCCGGCGTTTATCAGACTTTCAGATAGGACAAATGTCAGTGAGCGTTCCGATTTCAGTTCCAGAACGATTCACCCAATGAGTCCTTTAATATTTAGTCGTTTTCAGTCAATTTTCTGGATTTTTGAAAATTTCACTTTTTTGTGAAAATATCCACTAAATGAGGGAATAATATGTGTGAGGGTACCCCAGGAGAGTTCCAAATGTGTGTGGGTAGAATATATATCCTACTGGGGTAAAATTGAAAAAAAGTTGAAAAAATTTTTTTTGGGTACTTAGTCATTTTTCTGGCGTTTATCAGACTTTCAGATAGGGGAAATGTCAGTGAGCGTTCCGATTTCAGTGCCAGAGCATTCGCCCAATGAGTCCTTGATATTTAGTCGTTCTCAGCCAATATTTTGGATTTTTGAAAATGTCACTTTTTTGTGAAAATATCCACTAAATGAGGGAATAATATGTGTGAGGGTACCCCAGGAGAGTTCCAAATGTGTGTGGGTAGAATATATATCCTACTGGGGTAAAATTGAAAAAAGTTTAAAAAAATTTTTTTGGACATAGGCATTTTTTCTGGCGTTTATCAGACTTTCAGATAGGGGAAATGTCAGTGAGCGTTCGGATTTCAGTGCCAGAGCGATTCGCCCAATGAATCCTTGATATTTAGTCGTTCTCAGCCAATATTTGGGATTTTAGAAAATTTCACTTTTTTGTGAAAATATCCACTAAATGAGGGAATAATATGTGTGAGGGTACCCCAGGAGAGTTCCAAATGTGTGTGGGTAGAATATATATCCAGCGGGGATAAAATTCAAAAAAGTTGAAAACATTTTTTTTTTGGACTTATTCATTTTTCCTACGTTTATCAGACTTTCAGATAGGGGAAATGTCAGTGAGCATTCCGATTTCAGTTCCAGAGCGATTCGCCCAATAAGTCCTTGATATTTAGTCGTTTTCAGCCAATTTTCTGGATTTTTGAAAATTTCACTTTTTTGTGAAAATATCCACTAAATGAGGGAATAATATGTGTGAGGGTACCCAAGGAGAGTTCAAAATGTGTGTGGGTAGAATATATATCCTACTGGGGTAAAATTGAAAAAAAGTTGAAAAACATTTTTTTGGACATAGTCATTTTTCTTACGTTTATCAGACTTTCAGATAGTGGAAATGTCAGTGAGCGTTCCGATTTCAGTGCCAGAGCGATTCGCCCAATGAGTCCTTGATATTTAGTCATTCTGAGCCAATATTTGGGATTTTTGAAAATTTCACTTTTTTGTGAAAATATCCACTAAATGAGGGAATAATATGTGTGAGGGTACCCCAGGAGAGTTCCAAATGTGTGTGGGTAGAATATATATCCTACTGGGGTAAAATTGAAAAAAGTTGAAAAAATTTTTTTTTGGGACTTAGTCATTTTTCTGGCGTTTATCAGACTTTCAGATAGGGGAAATGTCAGTGAGCATTCCGATTTCAGTGCCAGAGAGATTCGCCCAATGAGTCATTGATATTTAGTATTTTTCAGCCAATTTTCTGGATTTTTGAAAATTTCACTTTTTTGTGAAAATATCCACTAAATGAGGGAATAATATGTGTGAGGGTACCCCAGGAGAGTGACAAATGTGTGTGGGTATAATATATATCCCACGGGGGTAAAATTGAAAGAAGTTGAAAAAAAATTTTTTTTGGACTTAATCATTTTTCTGGCATTGATCAGACTTTCAGATAGGTGAAATGTCAGTGAGCGCTCCGATTTCAGTTCCACAGCGATTCGCCCAATGAGTCCTCTAATATTTAGTCGTTTTCAGTCAATTTTCTGGATTTTTGAAAATTTCACTTTTTTGTGAATATATCCACTAAATGAGGGAATAATATGTGTGAGGGTACGCCAGGAGAGTTCCAAATGTGTGTGGGTAGAATATATATCCTACTGGGGTAAAATTGAAAAAAGTTGAAAAAAATTTTTTTGGACATAGTCATTTTTTCGGCGTTTATCAGACTTTCAGATAGGGGAAATGTCAGTGAGCGTTCTGATTTCAGTTCCAGAGCGATTCGCCCAATGAGTTCTTGTCATTTAGTCGTTTTCAGCCAACTTTCTGGATTTTTTAAAATTTCACTTTTTTGTGAAAATATCCACTAAATGAGGGAATAATATGTGTGAGGGTTCCCCAGGAGAGTTCCAAATGTGTGTGGGTAGAATATATATCCCACGGGGGTAAAATTGAAAAAAGTTGAAAAAAATTTTTTTGGACATAGTCATTTTTTCTGGCTTTCAGATAGGGGAAATGTCAGTGAGCAATCCGATTTCAGTTCCAGAGCGATTCGCCCAATGAGTCATTGATATTTAGTATTTTTCAGCCAATTTTCTGGATTTTTGAAAATTTCACTTTTTTGTGAAAATATCCACTAAATGAGGGAATAATATGTGTGAGGGTACCCCAGGAGAGTGACAAATGTGTGTGGGTATAATATATATCCCACGGGGGTAAAATTGAAAGAAGTTGAAAAAAAATTTTTTTTGGACTTAATCATTTTTCTGGCATTGATCAGACTTTCAGATAGGTGAAATGTCAGTGAGCGCTCCGATTTCAGTTCCACAGCGATTCGCCCAATGAGTCCTCTAATATTTAGTCGTTTTCAGTCAATTTTCTGGATTTTTGAAAATTTCACTTTTTTGTGAATATATCCACTAAATGAGGGAATAATATGTGTGAGGGTACGCCAGGAGAGTTCCAAATGTGTGTGGGTAGAATATATATCCTACTGGGGTAAAATTGAAAAAAGTTGAAAAAAATTTTTTTGGACATAGTCATTTTTTCGGCGTTTATCAGACTTTCAGATAGGGGAAATGTCAGTGAGCGTTCTGATTTCAGTTCCAGAGCGATTCGCCCAATGAGTTCTTGTCATTTAGTCGTTTTCAGCCAACTTTCTGGATTTTTTAAAATTTCACTTTTTTGTGAAAATATCCACTAAATGAGGGAATAATATGTGTGAGGGTTCCCCAGGAGAGTTCCAAATGTGTGTGGGTAGAATATATATCCCACGCGGGTAAAATTGAAAAAAGTTGAAAAAAATTTTTTTGGACCTAGTCATTTTTCTGGCGTTTATCAGACTTTCAGATAGGGGAAATGTCAGTGAGCGCTCCGATTTCAGTTCCAGAACGATTCGCCCAATGAGTCCTTGATATTTAGTAGTTCTCAGCCAATATTTGGGATTTTTGAAAATTTCACTTTTTGTGAAAAAATCCACTAAATGAGGGAATAATATGTGTGAGGGTACCCCAGGAGAGTTCCAAATGTGTGTGGGTAGAAGATATATCCAGCGGGGATAAAATTCAAAAAAGTTGAAAACATTTTTTTTTTTGGACTTAGTCATTTTTCCGGCGTTTTTCAGACTTTCAGATAGGGGAAATGTCAGTGAGCGTTCCGATTTCAGTTCCAGAACGATTCACCCAATCAGTCCTTTAATATTTAGTCGTTTTCAGTCAATTTTCTGGATTTTTGAAAATTTCACTTTTTTGTGAAAATATCCACTAAATGAGGGAATAATATGTGTGAGGGTACCCCAGGAGAGTTCCAAATGTGTGTGGGTGGAATATATATCCCACGGGGGTAAAATTAAAAAAAGTTTAAAAAATTTTTTTTTGGGACTTAGTCATTTTTCCGGCGTTTATCAGACTTTCAGATAGGGGAAATGTCAGTGAGCGTTCCGATTTCAGTTCCACAGCGATTCACCCAATGAGTCCTTGTTATTAAGTCGTTTTCAGCCAATTTTCTGGATTTTTGAAAATTTTACTTTTTTGTGAAAATATCCACTAAATGAGGGAATAATATGTGTGAGGGTACCCAGGAGAGTTCCAAATGTGTGTGGGTAGAATATATATCCCATGGGGGTAAAATTGAAAAAAGTTAAAAACATTTTTTTTTGGACTTAGTCATTTTTCCGGCTTTTATCAGACTTTCAGATAGGGCAAACGTCAGTGAGCGTTCCGATTTCAGTGCCAGAGCGATTCGCCCAATGAGTCCTTGATATTTAGTCGTTCTCAACCAATATTTGGGATTTTTGAAAATTTCACTTTTTTGTGAAAATATCCACTAAATGAGGGAATAATATGTGTGAGGGTACCCCAGGAGAGTTCCAAATGTGTGTGGGTAGAATATATATCCAGCGGGGATAAAATTCAAAAAAGTTGAAAACATTTTTTTTTTGGACTTAGTCATTTTTCCGGCGTTTTTCAGACTTTCAGATAGGGGAAATGTCAGTGAGCATTCCGATTTCAGTTCCAGAGTGATTCGCCCAACGAGTCCTTGTTATTTAGTCGTTTTCAGCCAACTTTCTGTATTTTTGAAAATTTCACTTTTTTGTGAAAATATCCACTAAATGAGGGGAAAATATGTGTGAGGGTACCCCAGGAGAGTTCCAAATGTGTGTGGGTAGAATATAAATCCCACGGGGGTAAAATTGAAAAAAGTTTAAAAAAATTTTTTTGGACATAGTCATTTTTCTGGCGTTTATCATACTTTCAGATAGGGGAAATGTCAGTGAGCGTTCCGATTTCAGTTCCACAGCGATTCACCCAATGAGTCCTTGTTATTAAGTCATTTTCAGCCAATTTTCTGGATTTTTGAAAATTTTACTTTTTTGTGAAAATATCCACTAAATGAGGGAATAATATGTGTGAGGGTACCCAGGAGAGTTCCAAATGTGTGTGGGTAGAATATATATCCAGCGGGGATAAAATTCAAAAAAGTTGAAAACATTTTTTTTTTGGATTTAGTCAATTTTCCGACATTTATCAGACTTTCAGATAGGGGAAATGTCAGTGAGCGTTCCGATTTCAGTTCCAGAGCGATTCGCCCAATGAGTCCTTGATATTTAGTAGTTTTCAGCCAGTTTTCTGGATTTTTGAAACTTTCACTTTTTTGTGAAAATATCCACTAAATGAGGGAATAATATGTGTGAGGGTACCCCAGGAGAGTTCCAAATGTGTGTGGGTAGAATATATATCCTACTGGGGTAAAATTGAAAAAAGTTTAAAAAAATTTTTTTGGACATAGTCATTTTTTCTGGCGTTTATCAGACTTTCAGATAGGGGAAATGTCAGTGAGCGTTCCGATTTCAGTGCCAGAGCGATTCGCCCAATGAGTCCTTGATATTTAGTCGTTCTCAGCCAATATTTGGGATTTTAGAAAATTTCACTTTTTTGTGAAAATATCCACTAAATGAGGGAATAATATGTGTGAGGGTACCCCAGGAGAGTTCCAAATGTGTGTGGGTAGAATATATATCCAGCGGGGATAAAATTCAAAAAAGTTGAAAACATTTTTTTTTTGGACTTATTCATTTTTCCGACGTTTATCAGACTTTCAGATAGGGGAAATGTCAGTGAGCATTCCGATTTCAGTTCCATAGCGATTCGCCCAATGAGTCATTGGTATTTAGTATATTTCAGCCAATTTTCTGGATTTTTGAAAATTTCACTTTTTTGTGAAAATATCCACTAAATGAGGGAATAATATGTGTGAGGGTACCCCAGGAGAGTGACAAATGTGTGTGGGTATAATATATATCCCACGGGGGTAAAATTGAAAGAAGTTGAAAAAAAATTTTTTTTGGACTTAATCATTTTTCTGGCATTGATCAGACTTTCAGATAGGTGAAATGTCAGTGAGCGTTCCGATTTCAGTTCCACAGCGATTCGCCCAATGAGTCCTCTAATATTTAGTTGTTTTCAGTCAATTTTCTGGATTTTTGAAAATTTCACTTTTTTGTGAATATATCCACTAAATGAGGGAATAATATGTGTGAGGGTACGCCAGGAGAGTTCCAAATGTGTGTGGGTAGAATATATATCCTACTGGGGTAAAATTGAAAAAAGTTGAAAAAATTTTTTTTCGACATAGTCATTTTTCTTACGTTTATCAGACTTTCAGATAGGGGAAATGTCAGTGAGCGTTCCGATTTCAGTTCCAGAATGATTCGCCCGATGAGTCCTTTAATATTTTGTCGTTTACAGTCAATTTTCTGGATTTTTGAAAATTTCACTTTTTTGTGAAAATATCCATTTAATGAGGGAATAATATGTGTGAGGGTACCCCGGGAGAGTTCCAAATGTGTGTGGGTAGAATATATATCCTACTGGGGTAAAATTGAAAAAAGTTGAAAAAAATTTTTTTGGGGACTTAGTCATTTTTCCGGCGTTCATCAAACTTTCAGATAGGGGAAATGTCAGTGAGCGTTCCGATTTCAGTGCCAGAACGATTCGCCCAATTAGTCCTTTAATATTTAGTCATTTTCAGTCAATTTTCTGGATTTTTGAAAATTTCACTTTTTTGTGAAAATATCCACTAAATGAGGGAATAATATGTGTGAGGGTACCCCAGGAGAGTTCCAAATGTGTGTGGGTAGAATATATATCCCACGGGGGTAAAATTGAAAGAAGTTGAAAAAAATTTTTTTTTGGACTTAGTAATTTTTCTGGCATTTATCAGACTTTCAGATAGGTGAAATGTCAGTGAGCGTTCCGATTTCAGTTCCACAGCGATTCACCCAATGAGTCCTTGTTATTAAGTCATTTTCAGCCAATTTTCTGGATTTTTGAAAATTTTACTTTTTTGTGAAAATATCCACTAAATGAGGGAATAATATGTGTGAGGGTACCCAGGAGAGTTCCAAATGTGTGTGGGTAGAATATATATCCCATGGGGGTAAAATTGAAAAAAGTTGAAAAAATTTTTTTTCGACATAGTCATTTTTCTTACGTTTATCAGACTTTCAGATAGGGGAAATGTCAGTGAGCGTTCCGATTTCAGTTCCAGAACGATTCGCCCGATGAGTCCTTTAATATTTTGTCGTTTACAGTCAATTTTCTGGATTTTTGAAAATTTCACTTTTTTGTGAAAATATCCATTTAATGAGGGAATAATATGTGTGAGGGTACCCCGGGAGAGTTCCAAATGTGTGTGGGTAGAATATATATCCTACTGGGGTAAAATTGAAAAAAGTTGAAAAAAATTTTTTTGGGGACTTAGTCATTTTTCCGGCGTTCATCAAACTTTCAGATAGGGGAAATGTCAGTGAGCGTTCCGATTTCAGTGCCAGAACGATTCGCCCAATTAGTCCTTTAATATTTAGTCGTTTTCAGTCAATTTTCTGGATTTTTGAAAATTTCACTTTTTTTGTGAAAATATCCACTAAATGAGGGAATAATATGTGTGAGGGTACCCCAGGAGAGTTCCAAATGTGTGTGGGTAGAATATATATCCCACGGGGGTAAAATTGAAAGAAGTTGAAAAAAATTTTTTTTTGGACTTAGTAATTTTTCTGGCATTTATCAGACTTTCAGATAGGTGAAATGTCAGTGAGCGTTCCGATTTCAGTTCCACAGCGATTCACCCAATGAGTCCTTGTTATTAAGTCATTTTCAGCCAATTTTCTGGATTTTTGAAAATTTTACTTTTTTGTGAAAATATCCACTAAATGAGGGAATAATATGTGTGAGGGTACCCAGGAGAGTTCCAAATGTGTGTGGGTAGAATATATATCCCATGGGGGTAAAATTGAAAAAAGTTGAAAAAATTTTTTTTCGACATAGTCATTTTTCTTACGTTTATCAGACTTTCAGATAGGGGAAATGTCAGTGAGCGTTCCGATTTCAGTTCCAGAACGATTCGCCCGATGAGTCCTTTAATATTTTGTCGTTTACAGTCAATTTTCTGGATTTTTGAAAATTTCACTTTTTTGTGAAAATATCCATTTAATGAGGGAATAATATGTGTGAGGGTACCCCAGGAGAGTTCCAAATGTGTGTGGGTAGAATATATATCCTACTGGGGTAAAATTGAAAAAAGTTGAAAAAAATTTTTTTGGGGACTTAGTCATTTTTCCGGCGTTCATCAAACTTTCAGATAGGGGAAATGTCAGTGAGCGTTCCGATTTCAGTGCCAGAACGATTCGCCCAATTAGTCCTTTAATATTTAGTCGTTTTCAGTCAATTTTCTGGATTTTTGAAAATTTCACTTTTTTGTGAAAATATCCACTAAATGAGGGAATAATATGTGTGAGGGTACCCCAGGAGAGTTCCAAATGTGTGTGGGTAGAATATATATCCCACGGGGGTAAAATTGAAAGAAGTTGAAAAAAATTTTTTTTTGGACTTAGTAATTTTTCTGGCATTTATCAGACTTTCAGATAGGTGAAATGTCAGTGAGCGTTCCGATTTCAGTTCCACAGCGATTCACCCAATGAGTCCTTGTTATTAAGTCATTTTCAGCCAATTTTCTGGATTTTTGAAAATTTTACTTTTTTGTGAAAATATCCACTAAATGAGGGAATAATATGTGTGAGGGTACCCAGGAGAGTTCCAAATGTGTGTGGGTAGAATATATATCCCATGGGGGTAAAATTGAAAAAAGTTGAAAACATTTTTTTTTTTGGACTTAGTCATTTTTCCGGCTTTTATCAGACTTTCAGATAGGGCAAACGTCAGTGAGCGTTCCGATTTCAGTGCCAGAGCGATTCGCCCAATGAGTCCTTGATATTTAGTCATTCGCAGCCAATATTTAGGATTTTTGAAAATTTCACTTTTTTGTGAAAATATCCACTAAATGAGGGAATAATATGTGTGAGGGTACCCCAGGAGAGTTCCAAATGTGTGTGGGTAGAATATATATCCAGCGGGGAGAAAAATTCAAAAAAGTTGAAAACATTTTTTTTTTGGATTTAGTCAATTTTCCGACATTTATCAGACTTTCAGATAGGTGAAATGTCAGTGAGCGTTCCGATTTCAGTTCCAGAGCGATTCACCCAATGAGTACTTGTTATTTAGTCTTTTTCAGCTAATTTTCTGGATTTTTGAAAATGTCACTTTTTTGTGAAAATATCCACTAAATGAGGGAATAATATGTGTGAGGGTACCCCAGGAGAGTGACAAATGTGAGTGGGTATAATATATATCCTACGGGGGTAAAATTGAAAGAAGTTGAAAAAAATATTTTTTTGGACTTAGTCATTTTTCTGGCATTTATCAGAGTTCCAGATAGGGGAAATGTCAGTGAGCGTTCCGATTTCAGTTCCAGAGCGATTCGCCCAATGAGTCCTTGATATTTAGTCGTTCTCAGCCAATATTTTGGATTTTTGAAAATTTCACTTTTTTTGTGAAAATATCCACTAAATGAGGGAATAATATGTGTGAGGGTACGCCAGGAGAGTTCCAAATGTGTGTCGGTAGAATATATATCCTACTGGGGTAAAATTGAAAAAAGTTGAAAAAAATTTTTTTGGACATAGTCATTTTTCTTACGTTTATCAGACTTTCAGATAGGGGAAATGTCAGTGAGCATTCCGATTTCAGTTCCAGAGTGATTCGCCCAATGAGTCCTTGTTATTTAGTCGTTTTCAGCCAACTTTCTGTATTTTTGAAAATTTCACTTTTTTGTGAAAATATCCACTAAATGAGGGAATAATATGTGTGAGGGTACCCCAGGAGAGTTCCAAATGTGTGTGGGTAGAATATATATCCCACGGGGGTAAAATTAAAAAAAGTTTAAAAAATTTTTTTTGGGGACTTAGTCATTTTTTCGGCGTTTATCAGACTTTCAGATAGGGGAAGTGTCAGTGAGCGTTCTGATTTCAGTTCCAGAGCGATTCGCCCAATGAGTTCTTGTCATTTAGTCATTTTCAGCCAACTTTCTGGATTTTTGAAAATTTCACTTTTTTGTGAAAATATCAACTAAATGAGGGAATAATATGTGTGAGGGTTCCCCAGGAGAGTTCCAAATGTGTGTGGGTAGAATATATATCCCACGGGGGTAAAATTGAAAAAAGTTGAAAAAAATTTTTTTGGACCTAGTCATTTTTCTGGCGTTTATCACACTTTCAGATAGGGGAAATGTCAGTGAGCGTTCCGATTTCAGTTCCAGAACGATTCAACCAATGAGTCCTTTAATATTTAGTCGTTTTCAGTCAATTTTCTGGATTTTTGAAAATTTCACTTTTTTGTGAAAATATCCACTAAATGAGGGAATAATATGTGTGAGGGTACCCCAGGAGAGTTCCAAATGTGTGTGGGTAGAATATATATCCTACTGGATTAAAATTGAAAAAAAGTTGAAAAAAATTTTTTTGGGTACTTAGTTATTTTTCTGGCGTTTATCAGACTTTCAGATAGGGGAAATGTCAGTGAGCGTTCCGATTTCAGTGCCAGAGCATTCGCCCAATGAGTCCTTGATATTTAGTCGTTCTCAGCCAATATTTTGGATTTTTGAAAATGTCACTTTTTTGTGAAAATATCCACTAAATGAGGGAATAATATGTGTGAGGGTACCCCAGGAGAGTTCCAAATGTGTGTGGGTAGAATATATATCCTACTGGGGTAAAATTGAAAAAAGTTTAAAAAAATTTTTTTGGACATAGTCATTTTTTCTGGCGTTTA
This sequence comes from Phyllobates terribilis, assembly GCF_046119375.1. Taxonomy (NCBI): domain Eukaryota; kingdom Metazoa; phylum Chordata; class Amphibia; order Anura; family Dendrobatidae; genus Phyllobates; species Phyllobates terribilis. The sequence goes on along the minus strand of NW_027362805.1, from coordinate 6,210,301 downwards.
TCAGACTTTCAGATAGGGGAAATGTCAGTGAGCGTTCCGATTTCAGTGCCAGAGCGATTCGCCCAATGAGTCCTTGATATTTAGTCGTTCTCAGCCAATATTTGGGATTTTAGAAAATTTCACTTTTTTGTGAAAATATCCACTAAATGAGGGAATAATATGTGTGAGGGTACCCCAGGAGAGTTCCAAATGTGTGTGGGTAGAATATATATCCAGCGGGGATAAAATTCAAAAAAGTTGAAAACATTTTTTTTTTGGACTTATTCATTTTTCCGACGTTTATCAGACTTTCAGATAGGGGAAATGTCAGTGAGCATTCCGATTTCAGTTCCAGAGCGATTCGCCCAATAAGTCCTTGATATTTAGTCGTTTTCAGCCAATTTTCTGGATTTTTGAAAATTTCACTTTTTTGTGAAAATATCCACTAAATGAGGGAATAATATGTGTGAGGGTACCCCAGGAGAGTTCCAAATGTGTGTGGGTAGAATATATATCCAGCGGGGATAAAATTGAAAAGAGTTGAAAAAAATTTTTTTGGACATAGTCATTTTTTCTGGCTTTCAGATAGGGGAAATGTCAGTGAGCATTCCGATTTCAGTTCCATAGCGATTCGCCCAATGAGTCATTGATATTTAGTATATTTCAGCCAATTTTCTGGATTTTTGAAAATTTCACTTTTTTGGGGAAATATCCACTAAATGAGGGAATAATATGTGTGAGGGTACCCCAGGAGAGTGACAAATGTGTGTGGGTATAATATATATCCCACGGGGGTAAAATTGAAAGAAGTTGAAAAAAAATTTTTTTTGGACTTAATCATTTTTCTGGCATTGATCAGACTTTCAGATAGGTGAAATGTCAGTGAGCGTTCCGATTTCAGTTCCACAGCGATTCGCCCAATGAGTCCTCTAATATTTAGTTGTTTTCAGTCAATTTTCTGGATTTTTGAAAATTTCACTTTTTTGTGAATATATCCACTAAATGAGGCAATAATATGTGTGAGGGTACGCCAGGAGAGTTCCAAATGTGTGTGGGTAGAATATATATCCTACTGGGGTAAAATTGAAAAAAGTTGAAAAATTTTTTTTTCGACATAGTCATTTTTCTTACGTTTATCAGACTTTCAGATAGGGGAAATGTCAGTGAGCGTTCCGATTTCAGTTCCAGAACGATTCGCCCGATGAGTCCTTTAATATTTTGTCGTTTACAGTCAATTTTCTGGATTTTTGAAAATTTCACTTTTTTGTGAAAATATCCATTTAATGAGGGAATAATATGTGTGAGGGTACCCCGGGAGAGTTCCAAATGTGTGTGGGTAGAATATATATCCTACTGGGGTAAAATTGAAAAAAGTTGAAAAAAATTTTTTTGGGGACTTAGTAATTTTTCCGGCGTTCATCAAACTTTCAGATAGGGGAAATGTCAGTGAGCGTTCCGATTTCAGTTCCAGAACGATTCGCCCAATCAGTCCTTTAATATTTAGTCGTTTTCAGTCAATTTTCTGGATTTTTGAAAATTTCACTTTTTTGTGAAAATATCCACTAAATGAGGGAATAATATGTGTGAGGGTACCCCAGGAGAGTTCAAAATGTGTGTGGGTAGAATATATATCCCACGGGGGTAAAATTGAAAGAAGTTGAAAAAAATTTTTTTTTGGACTTAGTAATTTTTCTGGCATTTATCAGACTTTCAGATAGGTGAAATGTCAGTGAGCATTCCGATTTCAGTTCCACAGCGATTCACCCAATGAGTCCTTGTTATTAAGTCATTTTCAGCCAATTTTCTGGATTTTTGAAAATTTTACTTTTTTGTGAAAATATCCACTAAATGAGGGAATAATATGTGTGAGGGTACCCAGGAGAGTTCCAAATGTGTGTGGGTAGAATATATATCCCATGGGGGTAAAATTGAAAAAAGTTGAAAACATTTTTTTTTTTGGACTTAGTCATTTTTCCGGCTTTTATCAGACTTTCAGATAGGGCAAACGTCAGTGAGCGTTCCGATTTCAGTGCCAGAGCGATTCGCCCAATGAGTCCTTGATATTTAGTCATTCGCAGCCAATATTTGGGATTTTTGAAAATTTCACTTTTTTGTGAAAATATCCACTAAATGAGGGAATAATATGTGTGAGGGTACCCCAGGAGAGTTCCAAATGTGTGTGGGTAGAATATATGTCCAGCGGGGAGAAAAATTCAAAAAAGTTGAAAACATTTTTTTTTTGGATTTAGTCAATTTTCCGACATTTATCAGACTTTCAGATAGGTGAAATGTCAGTGAGCGTTCCGATTTCAGTTCCAGAGCGATTCACCCAATGAGTCCTTGTTATTTAGTCTTTTTCAGCTAATTTTCTGGATTTTTGAAAATGTCACTTTTTTGTGAAAATATCCACTAAATGAGGGAATAATATGTGTGAGGGTACCCCAGGAGAGTGACAAATGTGAGTGGGTATAATATATATCCTACGGGGGTAAAATTGAAAGAAGTTGAAAAAAATTTTTTTTTGGACTTAGTCATTTTTCTGGCATTTATCAGAGTTTCAGATAGGGGAAATGTCAGTGAGCGTTCCGATTTCAGTTCCAGAGCGATTCGCCCAATGAGTCCTTGATATTTAGTCGTTCTCAGCCAATATTTTGGATTTTTGAAAATTTCACTTTTTTTGTGAAAATATCCACTAAATGAGGGAATAATATGTGTGAGGGTACCCCAGGAGAGTTCCAAATGTGTGTGGGTATAATATATATCCCACGGGGGTAAAATTGAAAAAAGTTGAAAACATTTTTTTTTTGGACTTAGTCATTTTTCTGGCATTTATCAGACTTTCAGGTAGGTGAAATGTCAGTGAGCGTTCCGATTTCAGTTCCAGAGCGATTCACCCAATGAGTCCTTGTTATTTAGTCTTTTTCAGCTAATTATCTGGATTTTTGAAAATGTCACTTTTTTGTGAAAATATCCACTAAATGAGGGAATAATATGTGTGAGGGTACCCCAGGAGAGTGACAAATGTGAGTGGGTATAATATATATTTCCCACGGGGGTAAAATTGAAAGAAGTTGAAAAAAATTTTTTTTTGGACTTAGTCATTTTTTCTGGCATTTATCAGAGTTTCAGATAGGTGAAATGTCAGTGAGCATTCCGATTTCAGTTCCACAGCGATTCACCCAATGAGTCCTTGTTATTAAGTCGTTTTCAGCCAATTTTCTGGATTTTTGAAAATTTCACTTTTTTGTGAAAATATCCACTAAATGAGGGAATAATATGTTTGAGGGTACCCAGGAGAGTTCCAAATGTGTGTGGGTAGAATATATATCCCATGGGGGTAAAAGTGAAAAAAGTTGAAAACATTTTTTTTTTGGACTTAGTCATTTTTCCGGCTTTTATCAGACTTTCAGATAGGTGAAATGTCAGTGAGCGTTCCGATTTCAGTGCCAGAGCGATTCGTCCAATGAGCCTTGATATTTAGTCGTTCTCAGCCAATTTTCTGGATTTTTGAAAATTTCACTTTTTTGTGAAAATATCCACTAAATGAGGGAATAATATGTGTGAGGGTACCCCAGGAGAGTTCCAAATGTGTGTGGGTAGAATATATATCCCACGGGGGTAAAATTGAAAAAAGTTTAAAAAAATTTTTTGGACATAGTCATTTTTCTGGCGTTTATCAGACTTTCAGATAGGGGAAATGTCAGTGAGCATTCCGATTTCAGTTCCACAGCGATTCACCCAATGAGTCCTTGTTATTAAGTCATTTTCAGCCAATTTTCTGGATTTTTGAAAATGTCAATTTTTGTGAAAATATCCACTAAATGAGGGAATAATATGTGTGAGGGTACCCCAGGAGAGTGACAAATGTGTGTGGGTATAATATATATCCCACGGGGGTAAAATTGAAAGAAGTTGAAAAAAATTTTTTTTTGGACTTAGTCATTTTTCTGGCATTTATCAGTCTTTCAGATAGGTGAAATGTCAGTGAGCGTTCCGATTTCAGTTCCAGAGCGATTCACCCAATGAGTCCTTGTTATTTAGTCTTTTTCAGCTAATTTTCTGGATTTTTGAAAATGTCAATTTTTGTGAAAATATCCACTAAATGAGGGAATAATATGTGTGAGGGTACCCCAGGAGAGTTCCAAATGTGTGTGGGTAGAATATATGTCCCACGGGGGTAAAATTGAAAAAAGTTAAAAACATTTTTTTTTTGGACTTAGTCATTTTTCCTGCGTTTATCAGACTTTCAGATAGGGCAAATGTCAGTGAGCGCTCCGATTTCAGTTTCAGAGCGATTCACCCAATTAGTCCTTGTTATTAAGTCGTTTTCAGCTAATTTTTTGTATTTTTGAAAATTTCACTTTTTTGTGAAAATATCCACTAAATGAGGGAATAATATGTGTGAGGGTACCCCAGGAGAGTTCCAAATGTGTGTGGGTAGAATATATATCCCACGGGGGTAAAATTGAAAAAAGTTAAAAACATTTTTTTTTTGGACTTAGTCATTTTTCTGGCATTTATCAGACTTTCAGATAGGTGAAATGTCAGTGAGCGTTCCGATTTCAGTTCCACAGCGATTCACCCAATGAGTCCGTGTTATTAAGTCGTTTTCAGCCAATTTTCTGGATTTTTGAAAATTTCACTTTTTTGTGAAAACATCCACTAAATGAGGGAATAATATGTGTGAGGGTACCCAGGAGAGTTCCAAATGTGTGTGGGTAGAATATATATCCCACGGGGGTAAAATTGAAAGAAGTTGAAAAAAATTTTTTTTGGACTTAGTCATTTTTCTGGCATTTATCAGACTTTCAGATAGGTGAAATGTCAGTGAGCATTCCGATTTCAGTTCCACAGCGATTCACCCAATGAGTCCTTGTTATTTAGTCTTTTTCAGCTAATTTTCTGGATTTTTGAAAATTTCACTTTTTTTGTGAAAATATCCACTAAATGAGGGAATAATATGTGTGAGGGTACCCCAGGAGAGTGACAAATGTGTGTGGGTATAATATATATCCCACGGGGGTAAAATTGAAAGAAGTTGAAAAAAATTTTTTTTTGGACTTAGTCATTTTTCTGGCATCTATCAGACTTTTAGATAGGTGAAATTTCAGTGAGCGTTCCGATTTCAGTTCCACAGCGATTCACCCAATGAGTCCTTGTTATTAAGTCGTTTTCAGCCAATTTTCTGGATTTTTGAAAATTTCACTTTTTTGTGAAAATATCCACTAAATGAGGGAATAATATGTGTGAGGGTACCCAGGAGAGTTCCAAATGTGTGAGGGTAGAATATATATCCCATGGGGGTAAAATTGAAAAAAGTTGAAAATATTTTTTTTTTGGACTTAGTCATTTTTCCGGCTTTTATCAGACTTTCAGATAGGTGAAATGTCAGTGAGCGTTCCGATTTCAGTGCCAGAGCGATTCGCCCAATGAGCCTTGATATTTAGTCGTTCTCAGCCAATTTTCTGGATTTTTGAAAATTTCACTTTTTTGTGAAAATATCCACTAAATGAGGGAATAATATGTGTGAGGGTACCACAGGAGAGTTCCTAATGTGTGTGGGTAGAATATATATCCCACGGGGGTAAAATTAAAAAAAGTTGAAAAAAAATTTTTTGGGGACTTAGTCATTTTTCCGGCATTTATCATACTTTCAGATAGGGCAAATGTCAGTGAGCGTTCCTATTTCTGTTCCAGAATGATTCGCCCAATGAGTCCTTTAATATTTAGTCGTTTTCAGTCAATTTTCTGGTTTTTTGAAAATTTTACTTTTTTGTGAAAATATCCACTAAATGAGGGAATAATATGTGTGAGGGTACCCAGGAGAGTTCCAAATGTGTGTGGGTAGAATATATATCCCACGGGGGTAAAATTGAAAAAAGTTAAAAACATTTTTTTTTTGGACTTAGTCATTTTTCCTGCGTTTATCAGACTTTCAGATAGGGCAAATGTCAGTGAGTGCTCCGATTTCAGTGCCAGAGCGATTCACTCCATGAGTCCTTGTTATTAAGTCGTTTTCAGCTAATTTTTTGGATTTTTGAAAATTTCTCTTTTTTGTGAAAATATCCACTAAATGAGGGAATAATATGTGTGAGGGTATCCCAGGAGAGTGACAAATGTGTGTGGGTATAATATATATCCCACGGGGGTAATATTGAAAGAAGTTGAAAAAAATTTTTTTTGGACTTAGTCATTTTTCTGGCATTTATCAGACTTTCACATAGGTGAAATGTCAGTGAGCGTTCCGATTTCAGTGCCAGAGCGATTCGCCCAATGAGCCTTGATATTTAGTCGTTCTCAGACAATTTTCTGGATTTTTGAAAATTTTACTTTTTTGTGAAAATATCCACTAAATGAGGGAATAATATGTGTGAGGGTACGCCATGAGAGTTCCAAATGTGTGTGGGTAGAATATATATCCCACGGGGGTAAAATTAAAAAAAGTTGAAAAAAATTTTTTGGGGGACTTAGTCATTTTTCCGGCGTTTATCAGACTTTCAGATAGGGGAAATGTCAGTGAGCGTTCAAATTTCAGTTCCAGAGCGATTCGCCCAATGAGTCCTTGTTATTTAGTCGTTTTCAGCCAACTTTCTGGATTTTTGAAAATTTCACTTTTTTATGAAAATATCCACTAAATGAGGGAATAATATGTGTGTTGGTACCCCAGGAGAGTTCCAAATGTGTTTGGGTAGAATGTATATCCCACGGGGGTAAAATTGAAAAAAGTTGAAAACATTTTTTTTTTTGGACTTAGTCATTTTTCCGGCGTTTATCATACTTTCATATAGGGCAAATGTCAGTGAGCGTTCCGATTTCTGTTCCAGAACGATTCGACCAATGAGTCCTTTAATATTTCGTCGTTTTCAGTCAATTTTCTGTATTTTTGAAAATTTTACTTTTTGGTGAAAATATCCACTAAATGAGGGAATAATATGTGTGAGGGTACCCCAGGAGAGTTCCAAATGTGTGTGGGTAGAATATATATCCCACGGGGGTAAAATTGAAAAAAGTTAAAAACATTTTTTTTTTGGACTTAGTCATTTTTCCTGCGTTTATCAGACTTTCAGATAGGGGAAATGTCAGTGAGCGTTCCGATTTCAGTGCCAGAGCGTTTCGCCCAATGAGTCCTTGATATTTAGTCGTTCTCAGCCAATATTTTGGATTTTTGAAAATTTCACTTTTTTTGTGAAAATATCCACTAAATGAGGGAATAATATGTGTGAGGGTACCCCAGGAGAGTGACAAATGTGTTTGGGTATAATATATATCCCACGGGGGTAAAATTGAAAGAAGTTGAAAAAAATTTTTTTTGGACTTAGTCATTTTTCTGGCATTTATCAGACTTTCAGATAGGTGAAATGTCAGTGAGCGTTCCGATTTCAGTTCCACAGCGATTCACCCAATGAGTCTGTGTTATTAAGTCGTTTTCAGCCAATTTTCTGGATTTTTGAAAATTTCACTTTTTTGTGAAAACATCCACTAAATGAGGGAATAATATGTGTGAGGGTACCCAGGAGAGTTCCAAATGTGTGTGGGTAGAATATATATCCCCTGGGGGTAAAATTGAAAAAAGTTGAAAACATTTTTTTTTTGGACTTAGTCATTTTTCCGGCGTTTATCAGACTTTCAGATAGGGGAAATGTCAGTGAGCGTTCCGATTTCAGTTCCACAGCGATTCACCCAATGAGTCCTTGTTATTAAGTCGTTTTCAGCTAATTTTTGGGATTTTTGAAAATTTCACTTTTTTGTGAAAATATCCACTAAATGAGGGAATAATATGTGAGAGGGTACCCCAGGAGAGTTCCAAATGTGTGTGGGTAGAATATATATCCCACGGAGGTAAAATTAAAAAAAGCTGAAAAAAAATTTTTGGGGGACTTAGTCAATTTTCTGGCATTTATCAGACTTTCAGATGGGTGAAATGTCAGTGAGCGTTCCGATTTCAGTTCCACAGCGATTCACCCAATGAGTCCTTGTTTTTAAGTCGTTTTCAGCCAATTTTCTGGATTTTTGAAAATTTCACTTTTTTGTGAAAATATCCACTAAATGAGGGAATAATATGTGTGAGGGTACCCAGGAGAGTTCCAAATGTGTGTCGGTAGAATATATATCCCATGGGGGTAAAATTGAAAAAAGTTGAAAACATTTTTTTTTTGGACTTAGTCATTTTTCCCGCTTTTATCAGACTTTCAGATAGGTGAAATGTCAGTGAGCGTTCCGATTTCATTGCCAGAGCGATTCGCCCAATGAGCCTTGATATTTAGTCGTTCTCAGCCAATTTTCTGGATTTTTGAAAATTTCACTTTTTTGTGAAAATATCCACTAAATGAGGGAATAATATGTGTGAGGGTACCCCAGGAGAGTACCAAATGTGTGTGGGTAGAATATATATCCCACGGGGGTAAAATTGAAAAAAGTTAAAAACATTTTTTTTTTGGACTTAGTCATTTTTCCTGCGTTTATCAGACTTTCACATAGGGCAAATGTCAGTGAGCGTTCCGATTTCAGTGCCAGAGCGATTCGCCCAATGAGTCCTTGATATTTAGTCGTTCTCAGCCAATATTTTAGATTTTTGAAAATTTTACTTTTTTGTGAAAATATCCACTAAATGAAGGAATAATATGTGTGAGGGTACCCCAGGAGAGTTCCAAATGTGTGTGGGTAGAATATATATCCCACGGGGGTAAAATTGAAAAAAGTTGAAAACATTTTTTTTTTGGACTTAGTCATTTTTCCTGCGTTTATCAGACTTTCAGATAGGGGAAATGTCAGTGAGCGTTCCGATTTCAGTTCCACAGCGATTCACCCAATGAGTCCTTGTTATTAAGTCGTTTTCAGCTAATTTTTTGGATTTTTGAAAATTTCACTTTTTTGTGAAAATATCCACTAAATGAGGGAATAATATGTGTGAGGGTATCACAGGAGAGTGACAAATGTGTGTGGGTATAATATATATCCCACGGGGGTAATATTGAAAGAATTTGAAAAAAATTTTTTTTGGACTTAGTCATTTTTCTGGCATTTATCAGACTTTCACATAGGTGAAATGTCAGTGAGCGTTCCGATTTCAGTGCCAGAGCGATTCGCCCAATGAGCCTTGATATTTAGTCGTTCTCAGCCAATTTTCTGGATTTTTGAAAATTTAACTTTTTTGTGAAAATATCCACTAAATGAGGGAATAATATGTGTGAGGGTACGCCAGGAGAGTTCCAAATGTGTGTGGGTAGAATATATATCCCACGGGGGTAAAATTAAAAAAAGTTGAAAAAAATTTTTTGGGGGACTTAGTCATTTTTCCGGCGTTTATCAGACTTTCAGATAGGGGAAATGTCAGTGAGCGTTCAAATTTCAGTTCCAGAGCGATTCGCCCAATGAATCCTTGTTATTTAGTCGTTTTCAGCCAACTTTCTGGATTTTTGAAAATTTCACTTTTTTGTGAAAATATCCACTAAATGAGGGAAAAATATGTGTGAGTATACCACAGGAGAGTTCCAAATGTGTGTGGGTAGAATATATATCCCACGGGGGTAAATTGAAAAAAGTTGAAAACATTTTTTTTTTGTACTTAGTCATTTTTCCTGCGTTTATCATACTTTCATATAGGGCAAATGTCAGTGAGCGTTCCGATTTCTGTTCCAGAACGATTCGCCCAATGAGTCCTTTAATACATAGTCGTTTTCAGTCAATTTTCTGTATTTTTGAAAATTTCACTTTTTGGTGAAAATATCCACTAAATGAGGGAATAATATGTGTGAGGGTACCCCAGGAGAGTTCCAAATGTGTGTGGGTAGAATATATATCCCACGGGGGTAAATTGAAAAAAGTTGAAAACATTTTTTTTTTGGACTTAGTCATTTTTCCTGCGTTTATCAGACTTTCAGATAGGGGAAATGTCAGTGAGCGTTCCGATTTCAGTTCCAGAGCGATTCACCCAATGAGTCCTTGTTATTTAGTCTTTTTCAGCTAATTTTTTGGATTTTTGAAAATTTCACTTTTTTGTGAAAATATCCACTAAATGAGGGAATAATATGTGTGAGGGTATCCCAGGAGAGTGACAAATGTGTTTGGGTATAATATATATCCCACGGGGGTAAAATTGAAAGAAGTTTAAAAAAATTTTTTTTGGACTTAGTCATTTTTCTGGCATTTATCAGACTTTCAGATAGGTGAAATGTCAGTGAGCGTTCCGATTTCAGTTCCAGAGCGATTCACCCATTGAGTCCTTGTTATTAAGTCGTTTTCAGCCAATTTTCTGGATTTTTGAAAATTTCACTTTTTTGTGAAAATATCCACTAAATGAGGGAATAATATGTGTGAGGGTACCCAGGAGAGTTCCAAATGTGTGTGGGTAGAATATATATCCCATGGGGGTAAAATTGAAAAAAGTTGAAAACATTTTTTTTTTGGACTTAGTCATTTTTCCGGCTTTTATCAGACTTTCAGATAGGTGAAATGTCAGTGAGCGTTCCGATTTCTGTTCCAGAACGATTCGCCCAATGAGTCCTTTAATATTTAGTCGTTTTCAGTCAATTTTCTGGATTTTTGAAAATTTCACTTTTTTGTGAAAATATCCACTAAATGAGGGAATAATATGTGTGAGGGTACCCCAGGAGAGTTCCAAATGTGTGTGGGTAGAATATATATCCCACGGGGGTAAAATTGAAAAAAGTTGAAAACATTTTTTTTTTGGACTTAGTCATTTTTCCGGCGTTTATCAGACTTTCAGATAGGGCAAATGTCAGTGAGCGTTCCGATTTCAGTGCCAGAGCGATTCACCCAATGAGTCCTTGTTATTAAGTCGTTTTCAGCTAATTTTTGGGATTTTTGAAAATTTCACTTTTTTGTGAAAATATCCACTAAATGAGGAAATAATATGTGAGAGGGTACCCCAGGAGAGTTCCAAATGTGTGTGGGTAGAATATATATCCCACGGGGGTAAAATTCAAAAAAGTTAAAAACATTTTTTTTTTGGACTTAGTCATTTTTCCTGCGTTTATCAGACTTTCAGATAGGGGAAATGTCAGTGAGCGTTCCGATTTCAGTGCCAGAGCGTTTCGCCCAATGAGTCCTTGATATTTAGTCGTTCTCAGCCAATATTTTGGATTTTTGAAAATTTCACTTTTTTTGTGAAAATATCCACTAAATGAGGGAATAATATGTGTGAAGGTACCCCAGGAGAGTGACAAATGTGTTTGGGTATAATATATATCCCACGGGGGTAAAATTGAAAGAAGTTGAAAAAAATTTTTTTTGGACTTAGTAATTTTTCTGGCATTTATCAGACTTTCAGATAGGGGAAATGTCAGTGAGCGTTCCGATTTCAGTTCCACAGTGATTCACCCAATGAGTCCTTGTTATTAAGTCGTTTTCAGCTAATTTTTGGTATTATTGAAAATTTCACTTTTTTGTGAAAATATCCACTAAATGAGGGAATAATATGTGAGAGGGTACCCCAGGAGAGTTCCAAATGTGTGTGGGTAGAATATATATCCCACGGAGGTAAAATTAAAAAAAGCTGAAAAAAAATTTTTTGGGGACTTAGTCATTTTTCTTGCATTTATCAGACTTTCAGATGGGTGAAATGTCAGTGAGCGTTCCGATTTCAGTTCCACAGCGATTCACCCAATGAGTCCTTGTTATTAAGTCGTTTTCAGCCAATTTTCTGGATTTTTGAAAATTTCACTTTTTTGTGAAAACATCCACTAAATGAGGGAATAATATGTGTGAGGGTACCCAGGAGAGTTCCAAATGTGTGTGGGTAGAATATATATCCCATGGGGGTAAAATTGAAAAAAGTTGAAAACATTTTTTTTTTGGACTTAGTCATTTTTCCGTCTTTTATCAGACTTTCAGATAGGTGAAATGTCAGTGAGCGTTCCGATTTCAGTGCCAGAGCGATTCGCCCAATGAGCCTTGATATTTAGTCGTTCTCAGCCAATTTTCTGGATTTTTGAAAATTTCACTTTTTTGTGAAAATATCCACTAAATGAGGGAAAAATATGTGTGAGTATACCCCAGGAGAGTTCCAAATGTGTGTGGGTAGAATATATATCCCACGGGGGTAAAATTAAAAAAAGTTGAAAAAAATTTTTTTGGGGACTTAGTCATTTTTCCGGCATTTATCAGACTTTCAGATAGGGGAAATGTCAGTGAGCGTTCCAATTTCAGTTCCAGAGCGATTCGCCCAATGAGTCCTTGTTATTTAGTCATTTTCAGCCAACTTTCTGGATTTTTGAAAATTTCACTTTTTTGTGAAAATATCCACTAAATGAGGGAAAAATATGTGTGAGTATACCCCAGGAGAGTTCCAAATGTGTGTGGGTAGAATATATATCCCACGGGGGTAAAATTGAAAAAAGTTAAAAACATTTTTTTTTTTGGACTTAGTCATTTTTCCTGCGTTTATCAGACTTTCAGATAGGGCAAATGTCAGTGAGCATTCCGATTTCAGTGCCAGAGCGATTCGCCCAATGAGTCCTTGATATTTAGTCGTTCTCAGCCAATATTTTGGATTTTTGAAAATTTTACTTTTTTGTGAAAATATCCACTAAATGAGGGAATAATATGTGTGAGGGTACCCCAGGAGAGTTCCAAATGTGTGTGGGTAGAATATATATCCCACGGGGGTAAAATTGAAAAAAGTTGAAAACATTTTTTTTTTGGACTTAGTCATTTTTCCGGCGTTTATCAGACTTTCAGATAGGGGAAATGTCAGTGAGCGTTCCGATTTCAGTTCCACAGCGATTCACCCAATGAGTCCTTGTTATTAAGTCGTTTTCAGCTAATTTTTGGGATTTTTGAAAATTTCACTTTTTTGTGAAAATATCCACTAAATGAGGAAATAATATGTGAGAGGGTACCCCAGGAGAGTTCCAAATGTGTGTGGGTAGAATATATATCCCACGGAGGTAAAATTAAAAAAAGCTGAAAAAAATTTTTTTGGGGACTTAGTCATTTTTCTGGCATTTATCAGACTTTCAGATGGGTGAAATGTCAGTGAGCGTTCCGATTTCAGTTCCACAGTGATTCACCCAATGAGTCCTTGTTATTAAGTCGTTTTCAGCCAATTTTCTGGATTTTTGAAAATTTCACTTTTTTGTGAAAACATCCACTAAATGAGGGAATAATATGTGTGAGGGTACCCAGGAGAGTTCCAAATGTGTGTGGGTAGAATATATATCCCATGGGGGTAAAATTGAAAAAAGTTGAAAACATTTTTTTTTTGGACTTAGTCATTTTTCCGTCTTTTATCAGACTTTCAGATAGGTGAAATGTCAGTGAGCGTTCCGATTTCAGTGCCAGAGCGATTCGCCCAATGAGCCTTGATATTTAGTCGTTCTCAGCCAATTTTCTGGATTTTTGAAAATTTCACTTTTTTGTGAAAATATCCACTAAATGAGGGAAAAATATGTGTGAGTATACCCCAGGAGAGTTCCAAATGTGTGTGGGTAGAATATATATCCCACGGGGGTAAAATTAAAAAAAGTTGAAAAAAATTTTTTTGGGGACTTAGTCATTTTTCCGGCATTTATCAGACTTTCAGATAGGGGAAATGTCAGTGAGCGTTCCAATTTCAGTTCCAGAGCGATTCGCCCAATGAGTCCTTGTTATTTAGTCATTTTCAGCCAACTTTCTGGATTTTTGAAAATTTCACTTTTTTGTGAAAATATCCACTAAATGAGGGAAAAATATGTGTGAGTATACCCCAGGACAGTTCCAAATGTGTGTGGGTAGAATATATATCCCACGGGGGTAAAATTGAAAAAAGTTAAAAACATTTTTTTTTTGGACTTAGTCATTTTTCCCGCTTTTATCAGACTTTCAGATAGGTGAAATGTCAGTGAGCGTTCCGATTTCATTGCCAGAGCGATTCGCCCAATGTGCCTTGATATTTAGTCGTTCTCAGCCAATTTTCTGGATTTTTGAAAATTTCACTTTTTTGTGAAAATATCCACTAAATGAGGGAATAATATGTGTGAGGGTACCACAGGAGAGTTCCAAATGTGTGTGGGTAGAATATATATCCCACGGGGGTAAAATTAAAAAAAGTTGAAAAAAATTTTTTTGGGGACTTAGTCATTTTTCCGGCATTTATCAGACTTTCAGATAGGGCAAATGTCAGTGAGCGTTCCGATTTCTGTTCCAGAACGATTCGCCCAATGAGTCCTTTAATATTTAGTCGTTTTCAGTCAATTTTCTGGATTTTTGAAAATTTCACTTTTTTGTGAAAATATCCACTAAATGAGGGAATAATATGTGTGAGGGTACCCCAGGAGAGTTCCAAATGTGTGTGGGTAGAATATATATCCCACGGGGTAAAATTGAAAAAAGTGAAAAACATTTTTTTTTGGGACTTAGTCATTTTTCCTGCGTTTATCAGACTTTCAGATAGGGCAAATGTCAGTGAGCGTTCCGATTTCATTGCCAGAGCGATTCGCCCAATGTGCCTTGATATTTAGTCGTTCTCAGCCAATTTTCTGGATTTTTGAAAATTTCACTTTTTTGTGAAAATATCCACTAAATGAGGGAATAATATGTGTGAGGGTACCACAGGAGAGTTCCAAATGTGTGTGGGTAGAATATATATCCCACGGGGGTAAAATTAAAAAAAGTTGAAAAAAATTTTTTTGGGGACTTAGTCATTTTTCCGGCATTTATCAGACTTTCAGATAGGGCAAATGTCAGTGAGCGTTCCGATTTCTGTTCCAGAACGATTCGCCCAATGAGTCCTTTAATATTTAGTCGTTTTCAGACAATTTTCTGGATTTTTGAAAATTTCACTTTTTTGTGAAAATATCCACTAAATGAGGGAATAATATGTGTGAGGGTACCCCAGGAGAGTTCCAAATGTGTGTGGGTAGAATATATATCCCACGGGGGTAAAATTGAAAAAAGTTGAAAACATTTTTTTTTGGACTTAGTCATTTTTCGGGCATTTATCAGACTTTCAGATAGGTGAAATGTCAGTGAGCGTTCCGATTTCAGTTCCACAGCGATTCACCCAATGAGTCCTTGTTATTAAGTCGTTTTCAGCTAATTTTTGGGATTTTTGAAAATTTCACTTTTTTGTGAAAATATCCACTAAATGAGGGAATAATATGTGTGAGGGTACCCCAGGAGAGTTCCAAATGTGTGTGGGAAGAATATATATCCCACGGGGGTAAAATTGAAAAAAGTTGAAAACATTTTTTTTTTGGACTTAGTCATTTTTCCGGCGTTTATGAGACTTTCAGATAGGGGAAATGTCAGTGAGCGTTCCGATTTCAGTTCCAGAGCGATTCGCCCAATGAGTCCTTGATATTTAGTCGTTCTCAGCCAATATTTTGGATTTTTGAAAATTTCACTTTTTTGTGAAAATATCCACTAAATGAGGGAATAATATGTGTGAGGGAACCCCAGGAGAGTTCCAAATGTGTGTGGGTAGAATATATATCCCAAGGAGGTTAAATTAAAAAAAGTTGAAAAGATTTTTTTTTTGGACTTAGTCATTTTTCCGGCGTTTATCAGACTTTCAGATAGGGGAAATGTCAGTGAGCGTTCCGATTTCAGTTCCAGAGCGATTCGCCCAATGAGTCCTTGATAATTAGTAGTTCTCAGCCAATATTTTGGATTTTTGAAAATTTCACTTTTTTGTGAAAATATCCACTAAATGAGGGAATAATATGTGTGAGGGTACCCCAGGAGAGTTCCAAATGTGTGTGGGTAGAATATATATCCCACGTGGGTAAAATTGAAAAAAGTTGAAAAAATTTTTTTTTTGGACTTAGTCATTTTTCCTGCGTTTATCATACTTTCAGATAGGGCAAATGTCAGTGAGCGTTCCGATTTCTGTTCCAGAACGATTCGCCCAATGAGTCCTTTAATATTTAGTCGTTTTCAGTCAATTTTCTGGATTTTTGAAAATTTCACTTTTTTGTGAAAATATCCACTAAATGAGGGAATAATATGTGTGAGGATACCCCAGGAGAGTTCCATATGTGTGTGGGTAGAATATATATCCCACGGGGGTAAAATTGAAAAAAGTTAAAAACATTTTTTTTTTGGACTTAGTCATTTTTCCTGCGTTTATCAGACTTTCAGATAGGGCAAATGTCAGTGAGCATTCCGATTTCAGTGCCAGAGCGATTCGCCCAATGAGTCCTTGATATTTAGTCGTTCTCAGCCAATATTTTGGATTTTTGAAAATTTTACTTTTTTGTGAAAATATCCACTAAATGAGGGAATAATATGTGTGAGGGTACCCCAGGAGAGTTCCAAATGTGTGTGGGTAGTATATATATCCCACGGGGGTAAAATTGAAAAAAGTTGAAAACATTTTTTTTTTGGACTTAGTCATTTTTCCGGCGTTTATCAGACTTTCAGATAGGGGAAATGTCAGTGAGCGTTCCGATTTCAGTTCCACAGCGATTCACCCAATGAGTCCTTGTTATTAAGTCGTTTTCAGCTAATTTTTGGGATTTTTGAAAATTTCACTTTTTTGTGAAAATATCCACTAAATGAGGGAATAATATGTGTGAGGGTACCCCAGGAGAGTTCCAAATGTGTGTGGGTAGAATATATATCCCACGGGGGTAAAATTAAAAAAAGTTAAAAACATTTTTTTTTTGGACTTAGTCATTTTTCCTGCGTTTATCAGACTTTCACATAGGGCAAATGTCAGTGAGCGTTCCGATTTCAGTGCCAGAGCAATTCGCCCAATGAGTCCTTGATATTTAGTCGTTCTCAGCCAATATTTTAGATTTTTGAAAATTTTACTTTTTTGTGAAAATATCCACTAAATGAAGGAATAATATGTGTGAGGGTACCCCAGGAGAGTTCCAAATGTGTGTGGGTAGAATATATATCCCACGGAGGTTAAATGAAAAAAAGTTGAAATGTTTTTTTTTTTGGACTTAGTCATTTTTCCGGCTTTTATCAGACTTTCAGATAGGGCAAATGTCAGTGAGCGTTCCGATTTCAGTTCCAGAGCGATTCACCCAATGAGTCCATGTTATTTAGTCTTTTTCAGCTAATTTTCTGGATTTTTGAAAATTTCACTTTTTTGTGAAAATATCCACTAAATGAGGGAATAATATGTGTGAGGGTACCCCAGGAGAGTTCCAAATGTGTGTGGGAAGAATATATATCCCACGGGGGTAAAATTGAAAAAAGTTGAAAACATTTTTTTTTTGGACTTAGTCATTTTTCCGGCGTTTATGAGACTTTCAGATAGGGGAAATGTCAGTGAGCGTTCCGATTTCAGTTCCAGAGCGATTCGCCCAATGAGTCCTTGATATTTAGTCGTTCTCAGCCAATATTTTGGATTTTTGAAAATTTCACTTTTTTGTGAAAATATCCACTAAATGAGGGAATAATATGTGTGAGGGTACCCCAGGAGAGTTCCAAATGTGTGTGGGTAGAATATATATCCCATGGGGGTAAAATTGAAAAAAGTTGAAAACATTTTTTTTTTGGACTTAGTCATTTTTCCGGCTTTTATCAGACTTTCAGATAGGTGAAATGTCAGTGAGCGTTCCGATTTCTGTTCCAGAACGATTCGCCCAATGAGTCCTTTAATATTTAGTCGTTTTCAGTCAATTTTCTGTATTTTTGAAAATTTCACTTTTTGGTGAAAATATCCACTAAATGAGGGAATAATATGTGTGAGGGTACCCCAGGAGAGTTCCAAATGTGTGTGGGTAGAATATATATCCCACGGGGGTAAAATTCAAAAAAGTTAAAAACATTTTTTTTTTGGACTTAGTCATTTTTCCTGCGTTTATCAGACTTTCAGATAGGGGAAATGTCAGTGAGCGTTCCGATTTCAGTGCCAGAGCGTTTCGCCCAATGAGTCCTTGATATTTATTCGTTCTCAGCCAATATTTTGGATTTTTGAAAATTTCACTTTTTTTGTGAAAATATCCACTAAATACGGGAATAATATGTGTGAAGGTACCCCAGGAGAGTGACAAATGTGTTTGGGTATAATATATATCCCACGGGGGTAAAATTGAAAGAAGTTGAAAAAAATTTTTTTTGGACTTAGTAATTTTTCTGGCATTTATCAGACTTTCAGATAGGGGAAATGTCAGTGAGCGTTCCGATTTCAGTTCCACAGCGATTCACCCAATGAGTCCTTGTTTTTAAGTCGTTTTCAGCTAATTTTTGGGATTTTTGAAAATTTCACTTTTTTGTGAAAATATCCACTAAATGAGGGAATAATATGTGAGAGGGTACCCCAGGAGAGTTCCAAATGTGTGTGGGTAGAATATATATCCCACGGAGGTAAAATTAAAAAAAGCTGAAAAAAATTTTTTTGGGGACTTAGTCATTTTTCCGGCATTTATCAGACTTTCAGATAGGGCAAATGTCAGTGAGCGTTCCGATTTCTGTTCCAGAACGATTCGCCCAATGAGTCCCTTAATATTTAGTCGTTTTCAGTCAATTTTCTGGATTTTTGAAAATTTCACTTTTTTGTGAAAATATCCACTAAATGAGGGAATAATATGTGTGAGGGTACCCCAGGAGAGTTCCAAATGTGTGTGGGTAGAATATATATCACACGGGGTAAAATTGAAAAAAGTTAAAAACATTTTTTTTTGGGACTTAGTCATTTTTCCTGCGTTTATCAGACTTTCAGATAGGGCAAATGTCAGTGAGCGTTCCGATTTCAGTGCCAGAGCGATTCGCCCAATGAGTCCTTGATATTTAGTCGTTTTCAGCTAATTTTTTGGATTTTTGAAAATTTCACTTTTTTGTGAAAATATCCACTAAATGAGGGAATAATATGTGTGAGGGTATCACAGGAGAGTGACAAATGTGTGTGGGTATAATATATATCCCACGGGGGTAAAATTGAAAGAATTTGAAAAAAAATTTTTTTGGACTTAGTCATTTTTCGGGCATTTATCAGACTTTCAGATAGGTGAAATGTCAGTGAGCGTTCCGATTTCAGTTCCAGAGCGATTCGCCCAATGAGTCCTTGATATTTAGTCGTTCTCAGCCAATATTTTGGATTTTTGAAAATTTCACTTTTTTGTGAAAATATCCACTAAATGAGGGAATAATATGTGTGAGGGAACCCCAGGAGAGTTCCAAATGTGTGTGGGAAGAATATATATCCCAAGGAGGTTAAATTAAAAAAAGTTGAAAAGATTTTTTTTTTTGGACTTAGTCATTTTTCCGGCGTTTATCAGACTTTCACATAGGGCAAATGTCAGTGAGCGTTCCGATTTCAGTGCCAGAGCGATTCGCCCAATGAGTCCTTGATATTTAGTCGTTCTCAGCCAATATTTTAGATTTTTGAAAATTTTACTTTTTTGTGAAAATATCCACTAAATGAAGGAATAATATGTGTGAGGGTACCCCAGGAGAGTTCCAAATGTGTGTGGGAAGAATATATATCCCACGGGGGTAAAATTGAAAAAAGTTGAAAACATTTTTTTTTTGGACTTAGTCATTTTTCCGGCGTTTATGAGACTTTCAGATAGGGGAAATGTCAGTGAGCGTTCCGATTTCAGTTCCAGAGCGATTCGCCCAATGAGTCCTTGATATTTAGTCGTTCTCAGCCAATATTTTGGATTTTTGAAAATTTCACTTTTTTGTGAAAATATCCACTAAATGAGGGAATAATATGTGTGAGGGAACCCCAG
The DNA here is from genome assembly GCF_046119375.1 of Phyllobates terribilis. NCBI lineage: Eukaryota > Metazoa > Chordata > Amphibia > Anura > Dendrobatidae > Phyllobates > Phyllobates terribilis. Next base: position 6,190,691 of record NW_027362805.1, on the reverse strand, counting down.
GAGAGTTCCAAATGTGTGTGGGAAGAATATATATCCCAAGGAGGTTAAATTAAAAAAAGTTGAAAAGATTTTTTTTTTTGGACTTAGTCATTTTTCCGGCGTTTATGAGACTTTCAGATAGGTGAAATGTCACTGAGCGTTCCGATTTCAGTTCCACAGCGATTCACCCAATGAGTCCTTGTTATTAAGTCGTTTTCAGCTAATTTTTGGGATTTTTGAAAATTTCACTTTTTTGTGAAAATATCCACTAAATGAGGGAATAATATGTGTGAGGGAACCCCAGGAGAGTTCCAAATGTGTGTGGGTAGAATATATATCCCAAGGAGGTTAAATTAAAAAAAGTTGAAAAGATTTTTTTTTGGACTTAGTCATTTTTCCGGCGTTTATCAGACTTTCAGATAGGGGAAATGTCAGTGAGCGTTCCGATTTCAGTTCCAGAGCGATTCGCCCAATGAGTCCTTGATATTTAGTCGTTTTCAGCCAACTTTCTGGATTTTTGCAAATTTCACTTTTTGTGAAAATATCCACTATATGAGGGAAAAATATGTGTGAGGGTACCCCAGGAGAGTTCCAAATGTGTGTGGGTAGAATATATATCCCATGGGGGTAAAAGTGAAAAAAGTTGAAAAAAATTTTTTTTTGGACTTAGTCATTTTTCCGGCTTTTATCAGACTTTCAGATAGGGGAAATGTCAGTGAGCGTTCCGATTTCAGTTCCACAGCGATTCACCCAATGAGTCCTTGTTATTAAGTCGTTTTCAGCTAATTTTTTGGATTTTTGAAAATTTCACTTTTTTGTGAAAATATCCACTAAATGAGGGAATAATATGTGTGAGGGTACCCCAGGAGAGTTCCAAATGTGTGTGGGTAGAATATATATCCCACGGGGGTAAAATTGAAAACGTTTAAAACATTTTTTTTTTGGACTTAGTCATTTTTCCTGCGTTTATCAGACTTTCAGATAGGGGAAATGTCAGTGAGCGTTCCAATTTCAGTTCCATAGCGATTCACCCAATGAGTCTTTGTTATTTAGTCTTTTTCAGCTAATTTTTTGGATTTTTGAAAATTTCACTTTTTTGTGAAAATATCCACTAAATGAGGGAATAATATGTGTGAGGGTATCACAGGAGAGTTCCAAATGTGTGTGGGTAGAATATATATCCCACGGAGGTTAAATTAAAAAAAGTTGAAAAGATTTTTTTTTTGGACTTAGTCATTTTTCCGGCGTTTATCAGACTTTCAGATAGGGAAATGTCAGAGAGCGTTCCGATTTCAGTGCCAGAGGGATTCGCCCAATGAGTCCTTGATATTTAGTCGTTCTCAGCCAATATTTTGGATTTTTGGAAATTTCACTTTTTTGTGAAAATATCCACTAAATGAGGGAATAATATGTGTGAGGGTACCCCAGGAGAGTTCCAAACGTGTGTGGGAAGAATCTATATCCCACGGGGGTAAAATTGAAAAAAGTTGAAAACATTTTTTTTTTGAACTTAGTCATTTTTCCGGCGTTTATGAGACTTTCAGATAGGGGAAATGTCAGTGAGCGTTCCGATTTCAGTTCCAGAGCGATTCGCCCAATGAGTCCTTGATATTTAGTCGTTCTCAGCCAATATTTTGGATTTTTGAAAATTTCACTTTTTTGTGAAAATATCCACTAAATGAGGGAATAATATGTGTGAGGGTACCCCAGGAGAGTTCCAAATGTGTGTGGGTAGAATATATATCCCACGGGGGTAAAATTGAAAACGTTTAAAACATTTTTTTTTTGGATTTAGTCATTTTTCCTGCGTTTATCAGACTTTCAGATAGGTGAAATGTCAGTGAGCGTTCCGATTTCAGTTCCATAGCGATTCGCCCAATGAGTCCTTGATATTAAGTCGTTCTCAGCCAATATTTTGGATTTTTGAAAATTTCACTTTTTTGTGAAAATATCCACTAAATGAGGGAATAATATGTGTGAGGGTACCCCAGGAGAGTTCCAAATGTGTGTGGGTAGAATATATATCCCACGGAGGTGAAATTAAAAAAAGTTGAAAAAAAAATTTTTGGGGACTTAGTCATTTTTCTGGCATTCATCAGACTTTCAGATAGGGGAAATGTCAGTGAGCGTTCCGATTTCAGTTCCACAGCGATTCACCCAATGAGTCCTTGTTATTAAGTCGTTTTCAGACAATTTTCTGGATTTTTGAAAATTTCACTTTTTTGTGAAAATATCCACTAAATGAGGGAATAATATGTGTGAGGGTACCCCAGGAGAGTTCCAAATGTGTGTGGGTAGAATATATATCCAGCGGGGGTAAAATTCAAAAAAGTTGAAAACATTTTTTTTTTGGACTTAGTCATTTTTCCGACGTTTATCAGACTTTCAGATAGGGGAAATGTCAGTGAGCGTTCCGATTTCAGTTCCAGAGCGATTCGCCCAATGAGTCCTTGTTATTTAGTCGTTTTCAGCCAACTTTCTGGATTTTTGAAAATTTCACTTTTTTGTGAAAATATCCACTAAATGAGGGAATAATATGTGTGAGGGTACCCCAGGAGAGTTCCAAATGTGTGTGGGTAGAATATATATCCTACTGGGGTAAAATTGAAAAAAGCTGAAACAATTTTTTTTTGGATATAGTCATTTTTCCAGCGTTTATCAGACTTTCAGATAGGGCAAATGTCAGTGAGCGTTCCGTTTTCAGTTCCAGAGCGATTCATCCAATGAGTCCTTGATATTTAGTCGTTTTAAGCCAATTTTCTGGATTTTTGAAAATTTCATTTTTTTGTGAAAATATCCACTAAATGAGGGAATAATATGTGTGAGGGTACCCCAGGAGAGTTCCAAATGTGTGTGGGTAGAATATATATCCCACGGGGGTAAAATTGAAAAAAGTTGAAAACATTTTTTTTTTATACTTAGTCATTTTTCCGGCGTTTATCAGACTTTCAGATAGGGGAAATGTCAGTGAGCGTTCCGATTTCAGTTCCAGAGCGATTCGCCCAATGAGTCCTTGATATTTAGTCGTTCTCAGCCAATATTTTGGATTTTTGAAAATTTCACTTTTTTGTGAAAATATCCACTAAATGAGGGAATAATATGTGTGAGGGTACCCCAGGAGAGTTCCAAATGTGTGTGGGTAGAATATATATCCCATGGGGGTAAAATTGAAATAAGTTTAAAAAATTTTTTGGACATAGTCATTTTTCTTACGTTTATCAGACTTTCAGATAGGGGAAATGTCAGTGAGCGTTCCGATTTCAGTTTCAAAGCGATTCGCTCAATGAGTCCATGATATTTAGTAGTTTTCAGCCAATTTTCTCGATTTTTGAAAATTTCACTTTTTTGTGAAAATATCCACTAAATGAGGGAATAATATGTGTGTTGGTACCCCAGGAGAGTTCCAAATGTGTTTGGGTAGAATATATATCCCACGGGGGTAAAATTGAAAAAAGTTGAAAACATTTTTTTTTTTGGACTTAGTCATTTTTCCGGCGTTTATCAGACTTTCAGATAGGGGAAATGTCAGTGAGCGCTCCGATTTCAGTTCCAGAGCGATTCGCCCAATGAGTCCTTGATATTTAGTCGTTTTCAGCCAATTTTCTGGATTTTTGAAAATTTCACTTTTTTTCTGAAAATATCCACTAAATGAGGGAATAATATGTGTGAGGGTACCCCAGGAGAGTTCCAAATGTGTGTGGGTAGAATATATATCCCACGGGGGTAAAATTGAAAAAAGTTGAAAACATTTTTTTTTTTGGACTTAGTCATTTTTCCGGCGTTTATCAGACTTTCAGATAGGGCAAATGTCAGTGAGCGTTCCGATTTCAGTTCCAGAACGATTCGACCAATGAGTCCTTTAATATTAAGTCGTTTTCAGTCAACTTTCTGGATTTTTGAAAATTTCACTTTTTTGTGAAAATATCCACTAAATGAGGGAATAATATGTGTGAGGGTACCCCAGGAGAGTTCCAAATGTGTGTGGGTAGAATATATGTCCCATGGGGGTAAAATTGAAAAAAGTTGAAAACATTTTTTTTTTGGACTTAGTCATTTTTCCTGCGTTTATCATACTTTCAGATAGGGCAAATGTCAGTGAGCGTTCCGATTTCTGTTCCAGAACGATTCGCCCAATGAGTCCTTTAATATTTAGTCATTTTCAGTCAATTTTCTGGATTTTTGAAAATTTCACTTTTTTGTGAAAATATCCACTAAATGAGGGAATAATATGTGTGAGGATACCCCAGGAGAGTTCCATATGTGTGTGGGTAGAATATATATCCCACGGGGGTAAAATTGAAAAAAGTTAAAAACATTTTTTTTTTGGACTTAGTCATTTTTCCTGCGTTTATCAGACTTTCAGATAGGGCAAATGTCAGTGAGCGTTCCGATTTCAGTGCCAGAGTGATTCGCCCAATGAGTCCTTGATATTTAGTCGTTCTCAGCCAATATTTTGAATTTTTGAAAATTTTACTTTTTGTGAAAATATCCACTAAATGAGGGAATAATATGTGTGAGGGTACCCCAGGAGAGTTCCAAATGTGTGTGGGTAGAATATATATCCCACGGGGGTAAAATTGAAAAAAGCTGAAAACATTTTTTTTTTGGACTTAGTCATTTTTCCTGCGTTTATCAGACTTTCAGATAGGGGAAATGTCAGTGAGCGTTCCGATTTCAGTTCCACAGCGATTCACCCAATGAGTCCTTGTTATTAAGTCGTTTTCAGCTAATTTTTGGGATTTTTGAAAATTTCACTTTTTTGTGAAAATATCCACTAAATGAGGGAATAATATGTGAGAGGGTACCCCAGGAGAGTTCCAAATGTGTGTGGGTAGAATATAAATCCCACGGAGGTAAAATTAAAAAAAGCTGAAAAAAAATTTTTTGGGGACTTAGTCATTTTTCTGGCATTTATCAGACTTTCAGATGGGTGAAATGTCAGTGAGCGTTCCGATTTCAGTTCCACAGCGATTCACCCAATGAGTCCTTGTTATTAAGTCGTTTTCAGCCAATTTTCTGGATTTTTGAAAATTTCACTTTTTTGTGAAAATATCCACTAAATGAGGGAATAATATGTGTGAGGGTACCCAGGAGAGTTCCAAATGTTTGTGGGTAGAATATATATCCCATGGGGGTAAAATTGAAAAAAGTTGAAAACATTTTTTTTTTGGACTTAGTCATTTTTCCCGCTTTTATCAGACTTTCAGATAGGTGAAATGTCAGTGAGCGTTCCGATTTCATTGCCAGAGCGATTCGCCCAATGAGCCTTGATATTTAGTCGTTCTCAGCCAATTTTCTGGATTTTTGAAAATTTCACTTTTTTGTGAAAATATCCACTAAATGAGGGAATAATATGTGTGAGGGTACCACAGGAGAGTTCCAAATGTGTGTGGGTAGAATATATATCCCACGGGGGTAAAATTAAAAAAAGTTGAAAAAATTTTTTTTGGGGACTTAGTCATTTTTCCGGCATTTATCAGACTTTCAGATAGGGCAAATGTCAGTGAGCGTTCCGATTTCTGTTCCAGAACGATTCGCCCAATGAGTCCTTTAATATTTAGTCTTTTCAGTCAATTTTCTGGATTCTTGAAAATTTCACTTTTTTGTGAAAATATCCACTAAATGAAGGAATAATATGTGTGAGGGTACCCCAGGAGAGTTCCAAATGTGTGTGGGTAGAATATATATCCCACGGGGGTAAAATTGAAAAAAGTTGAAAACATTTTTTTTTGGACTTAGTCATTTTTCCTGCGTTTATCAGACTTTCAGATAGGGGAAATGTCAGTGAGCGTTCCGATTTCAGTTCCACAGCGATTCACCCAGTGAGTCCTTGTTATTAAGTCGTTTTCAGCTAATTTTTTGGATTTTTGAAAATTTCACTTTTTTGTGAAAATATCCACTAAATGAGGGAATAATATGTGTGAGGGTATCACAGGAGAGTTCCAAATGTGTGTGGGTAGAATATATATCCCACGGAGGTTAAATTAAAAAAAGTTGAAAAGATTTTTTTTTTGGACTTAATCATTTTTCCGGCGTTTATCAGACTTTCAGATAGGGAAATGTCAGAGAGCGTTCCGATTTCAGTTCCAGAGCGATTCGCCCAATGAGTCCTTGATATTTAGTCGTTTTCAGCCAACTTTCTGGATTTTTGAAAATTTCACTTTTTGTGAAAATATCCACTATATGAGGGAAAAATATGTGTGAGGGTACCCCAGGAGAGTTCCAAATGTGTGTGGGTAGAATATATATCCCATGGGGGTAAAATTGAAAAAAGTTGAAAAAAATTTTTTTTTGGACTTAGTCATTTTTCCGGCTTTTATCAGACTTTCAGATAGGGCAAATGTCAGTGAGCGTTCCGATTTCAGTTCCAGAGCGATTCACCCAATGAGTCCATGTTATTTAGTCTTTTTCAGCTAATTTTCTGGATTTTTGAAAATTTCACTTTTTTGTGAAAATATCCACTAAATGAGGGAATAATATGTGTGAGGGTACCCCAGGAGAGTTCCAAATGTGTGTGGGTAGAATATATATCCTACTGGGGTAAAATTGAAAAAAGTTGAAAAAATTTTTTTTTTGGGACTTAGTCATTTTTCTTACGTTTATCAGACTTTCAGATAGGGGAAATGTTAGTGAGCGTTCCGATTTCAGTGCCAGAGGGATTCGCCCAATGAGTCCTTGATATTTAGTCGTTCTCAGACAATATTTTGGATTTTTGGAAATTTCACTTTTTTGTGAAAATATCCACTAAATGAGGGAATAATATGTGTGAGGGTACCCCAGGAGAGTTCCAAACGTGTGTGGGTAGAATTTATATCCCATGGGGGTAAAATTGAAATAAGTTTAAAAAATTTTTTGGACATAGTCATTTTTCTTACGTTTATCAGACTTTCAGATAGGGCAAATGTCAGTGAGCGTTCCGATTTCAATTCCAGAGCGATTCATCCAATGAGTCCTTGATATTTAGTAGTTTTCAGCCAATTTTCTGGATTTTTGAAAATTTCATTTTTTTGTGAAAATATCCACTAAATGAGGGAATAATATGTGTGAGGGTACCCCAGGAGAGTTCCAAATGTGTGTGGGTAGAATATATATCCCACGGGGGTAAAATTGAAAAAAGTTAAAAACATTTTTTTTTTATACTTAGTCATTTTTCCTGCGTTTATCAGACTTTCAGATAGGGGAAATGTCAGTGAGCGTTCCGATTTCAGTTCCAGAGCGCTTCGCCCAATGAGTCCTTGATATTTAGTCATTTTCAGCCAACTTTCTGGATTTTTGAAAATTTCACTTTTTGTGAAAATATCCACTATATGAGGGAAAAATATGTGTGAGGGTACCCCAGGAGAGTTCCAAATGTGTGTGGGTAGAATATATATCCCATGGGGGTAAAATTGAAAAAAAGTTGAAAAAAATTTTTTTTTGGACTTAGTCATTTTTCCTGCGTTTATGAGACTTTCAGATAGGGGAAATGTCAGTGAGCGTTCCAATTTCAGTTCCAGAGCGATTCGCCCAATGAGTCCTTGATATTTAGTCGTTCTCAGCCAATATTTTGGATTTTTGAAAATTTCACTTTTTTGTGAAAATATCCACTAAATGAGGGAATAATATGTGTGAGGGTACCCCAGTAGAGTTCCAAATGTGTGTGGGTAGAATATATATCCCATGGGGGTAAAATTGAAATAAGTTTAAAAAATTTTTTGGACATAGTCATTTTTCTTACGTTTATCAGACTTTCAGATAGGGGAAATGTCAGTGAGCGTTCCGATTTCAGTTTCAAAGCGATTCGCTCAATGAGTCCATGATATTTAGTAGTTTTCAGCCAATTTTCTGGATTTTTGAAAATTTCACTTTTTTGTGAAAATATCCACTAAATGAGGGAATAATATGTGTGTTGGTACCCCAGGAGAGTTCCAAATGTGTGTGGGTAGAATATATATCCCACGGGGGTAAAATTGAAAAAAGTTGAAAACATTTTTTTTTTTGGACTTAGTCATTTTTCCGGCGTTTATCAGACTTTCAGATAGGGCAAATGTCAGTGAGCGTTCCGATTTCAGTTCCAGAACGATTCGACCAATGAGTCCTTTAATATTAAGTCGTTTTCAGTCAACTTTCTGGATTTTTGAAAATTTCACTTTTTTGTGAAAATATCCACTAAATGAGGGAATAATATGTGTGAGGGTACCCCAGGAGAGTTCCAAATGTGTGTGGGTAGAATATATATCCTACTGGGGTAAAATTGAAAAAAATTGAAACAAATTTTTTTTGGATATAGTCATTTTTCCAGCGTTTATCAGACTTTCAGATAGGGCAAATGTCAGTGAGCGTTCCGATTTCAGTTCCAGAGCGATTCATCCAATGAGTCCTTGATATTCAGTAGTTTTCAGCCAATTTTCTGGATTTTTGAAAATTTCATTTTTTTGTGAAAATATCCACTAAATGAGGGAATAATATGTGTGAGGGTACCCCAGGAGAGTTCCATATGTGTGTGGGTAGAATATATATCCCACGGGGGTAAAATTGAAAAAAGTTAAAAACATTTTTTTTTTGGACTTAGTCATTTTTCCTGCGTTTATCAGACTTTCAGATAGGGGAAATGTCAGTGAGCGTTCCGATTTCAGTTCCACAGCGATTCACCCAATGAGTCCTTGTTATTAAGTCGTTTTCAGCTAATTTTTGGGATTTTTGAAAATTTCACTTTTTTGTGAAAATATCCACTAAATGAGGGAATAATATGTGAGAGGGTACCCCAGGAGAGTTCCAAATGTGTGTGGGTAGAATATATATCCCACGGGGGTAAAATTGAAAAAAGTTGAAAACATTTTTTTTTTGGACTTAGTCATTTTTCCTGCGTTTATCATACTTTCAGATAGGTGAAATGTCAGTCAGCGTTCCGATTTCTGTTCCAGAACGATTCGCCCAATGAGTCCTTTAATATTTAGTCGTTTTCAGTCAATTTTCTGGATTTTTGAAAATTTCACTTTTTTGTGAAAATATCCACTAAATGAGGGAATAATATGTGTGAGGATACCCCAGGAGAGTTCCATATGTGTGTGGGTAGAATATATATCCCACGGGGGTAAAATTGAAAAAAGTTAAAAACATTTTTTTTTTGGACTTAGTCATTTTTCCTGCGTTTATCAGACTTTCAGATAGGGCAAATGTCAGTGAGCGTTCCGATTTCAGTGCCAGAGCGATTCGCCCAATGAGTCCTTGATATTTAGTCGTTCTCAGCCAATATTTTGGATTTTTGAAAATTTTACTTTTTGTGAAAATATCCACTAAATGAGGGAATAATATGTGTGAGGGTACCCCAGGAGAGTTCCAAATGTGTGTGGGTAGAATATATATCCCACGGGGGTAAAATTGAAAAAAGTTGAAAACATTTTTTTTTTGGACTTAGTCATTTTTCCTGCGTTTATCAGACTTTCAGATAGGGGAAATGTCAGTGAGCGTTCCGATTTCAGTTCCACAGCGATTCACCCAATGAGTCCTTGTTATTAAGTCGTTTTCAGCTAATTTTTGGGATTTTTGAAAATTTCACTTTTTTGTGAAAATATCCACTAAATGAGGGAATAATATGTGAGAGGGTACCCCAGGAGAGTTCCAAATGTGTGTGGGTAGAATATATATCCCACGGAGGTAAAATTAAAAAAAGCTGAAAAAAATTTTTTTGGGAACTTAGTCATTTTTCTGGCATTTATCAGACTTTCAGATGGGTGAAATGTCAGTGAGCGTTCCGATTTCAGTTCCACAGCGATTCACCCAATGAGTCCTTGTTATTAAGTCGTTTTCAGCCAATTTTCTGGATTTTTGAAAATTTCACTTTTTTGTGAAAATATCCACTAAATGAGGGAATAATATGTGTGAGGGTACCCAGGAGAGTTCCAAATGTGTGTGGGTAGAATATATATCCCATGGGGGTAAAATTGAAAAAAGTTGAAAACATTTTTTTTTTGGACTTAGTCATTTTTCCCGCTTTTATCAGACTTTCAGATAGGTGAAATGTCAGTGAGCGTTCCGATTTCATTGCCAGAGCGATTCGCCCAATGAACCTTGATATTTAGTCGTTCTCAGCCAATTTTTTCTGGATTTTTGAAAATTTCACTTTTTTGTGAAAATATCCACTAAATGAGGGAATAATATGTGTGAGGGTACCACAGTAGAGTTCCAAATGTGTGTGGGTAGAATATATATCCCACGGGGGTAAAATTAAAAAAAGTTGAAAAAAATTTTTTTTTGGACTTAGTCATTTTTCCTGCGTTTATGAGACTTTCAGATAGGGGAAATGTCAGTGAGCGTTCCAATTTCAGTTCCAGAGCGATTCGCCCAATGAGTCCTTCATATTTAGTCGTTCTCAGCCAATATTTTGGATTTTTGAAAATTTCACTTTTTTGTGAAAATATCCACTAAATGAGGGAATAATATGTGTGAGGGTACCCCAGGAGAGTTCCAAATGTGTGTGGGTAGAATATATATCCCATGGGGGTAAAATTGAAATAAGTTTAAAAAATTTTTTGGACATAGTCATTTTTCTTACGTTTATCAGACTTTCAGATAGGGCAAATGTCAGTGAGCGTTCCGATTTCAGTTCCAGAGCGATTCATCCAATGAGTCCTTGATATTTAGTAGTTTTCAGCCAATTTTCTGGATTTTTGAAAATTTCATTTTTTTGTGAAAATATCCACTAAATGAGGGAATAATATGTGTGAGGGTACCCCAGGAGAGTTCCAAATGTGTGTGGGTAGAAAATATATCCCACGGGGGTAAAATTGAAAAAAGTTAAAAACATTTTTTTTTTATACTTAGTCATTTTTCCTGCGTTTATCAGACTTTCAGATAGGGGAAATGTCAGTGAGCGTTCCGATTTCAGTTCCAGAGCGATTCGCCCAATGAGTCCTTGATATTTAGTCATTTTCAGCCAACTTTCTGGATTTTTGAAAATTTCACTTTTTGTGAAAATATCCACTATATGAGGGAAAAATATGTGTGAGGGTACCCCAGGAGAGTTCCAAATGTGTGTGGGTAGAATATATATCCCATGGGGGTAAAATTGAAAAAAAGTTGAAAAAAATTTTTTTTTGGACTTAGTCATTTTTCCTGCATTTATGAGACTTTCAGATAGGGGAAATGTCAGTGAGCGTTCCAATTTCAGTTCCAGAGCGATTCGCCCAATGAGTCCTTGATATTTAGTCGTTCTCAGCCAATATTTTGGATTTTTGAAAATTTCACTTTTTTCTGAAAATATCCACTAAATGAGGGAATAATATGTGTGAGGGTACCCCAGGAGAGTTCCAAATGTGTGTGGGTAGAATATATATCCCATGGGGGTAAAATTGAAATAAGTTTAAAAAATTTTTTGGACATAGTCATTTTTCTTACGTTTATCAGACTTTCAGATAGGGGAAATGTCAGTGAGCGTTCCGATTTCAGTTTCAAAGCGATTCGCTCAATGAGTACATGATATTTAGTAGTTTTCAGCTAATTTTCTGGATTTTTGAAAATTTCACTTTTTTGTGAAAATATCCACTAAATGAGGGAATAATATGTGTGTTGGTACCCCAGGAGAGTTCCAAATGTGTTTGGGTAGAATATATATCCCACGGGGGTAAAATTGAAAAAAGTTGAAAACATTTTTTTTTTTGGACTTAGTCATTTTTCCAGCGTTTATCAGACTTTCAGATAGGGGAAATGTCAGTGAGCGCTCCGATTTCAGTTCCAGAGCGATTCGCCCAATGAGTCCTTGATATTTAGTCGTTTTCAGCCAATTTTCTGGATTTTTGAAAATTTCACTTTTTTTCTGAAAATATCCACTAAATGAGGGAATAATATGTGTGAGGGTACCCCAGGAGAGTTCCAAATGTGTGTGGGTAGAATATATATCCCACGGGGGTAAAATTGAAAAAAGTTGAAAACATTTTTTTTTTTGGACTTAGTCATTTTTCCGGCGTTTATCAGACTTTCAGATAGGGCAAATGTCAGTGAGCGTTCCGATTTCAGTTCCAGAACGATTCGACCAATGAGTCCTTTAATATTAAGTCGTTTTCAGTCAACTTTCTGGATTTTTGAAAATTTCACTTTTTTGTGAAAATATCCACTAAATGAGGGAATAATATGTGTGAGGGTACCCCAGGAGAGTTCCAAATGTGTGTGGGTAGAATATATATCCTACTGGGGTAAAATTGAAAAAAATTGAAACAAATTTTTTTTGGATATAGTCATTTTTCCAGCGTTTATCAGACTTTCAGATAGGGCAAATGTCAGTGAGCGTTCCGATTTCAGTTCCAGAGCGATTCATCCAATGAGTCCTTGATATTTAGTAGTTTTCAGCCAATTTTCTGGATTTTTGAAAATTTCATTTTTTTGTGAAAATATCCACTAAATGAGGGAATAATATGTGTGAGGGTACCCCAGGAGAGTTCCAAATGTGTGTGGGTAGAATATATATCCCACGGGGGTAAAATTGAAAAAAGTTGAAAACATTTTTTTTTTTGGACTTAGTCATTTTTCCGGCGTTTATCAGACTTTCAGATAGGGCAAATGTCAGTGAGCGTTCCGATTTCAGTTCCAGAACGATTCGACCAATGAGTCCTTTAATATTAAGTCGTTTTCAGTCAACTTTCTGGATTTTTGAAAATTTCACTTTTTTGTGAAAATATCCACTAAATGAGGGAATAATATGTGTGAGGGTACCCCAGGAGAGTTCCAAATGTGTGTGGGTAGAATATATGTCCCATGGGGGTAAAATTGAAAAAAGTTGAAAACATTTTTTTTTTGGACTTAGTCATTTTTCCTGCGTTTATCAGACTTTCAGATAGGGCAAATGTCAGTGAGCGTTCCGATTTCAGTGCCAGAGCGATTCGCCCAATGAGTCCTTGATATTTAGTCGTTCTCAGCCAATATTTTGGATTTTTGAAAATTTTACTTTTCGTGAAAATATCCACTAAATGAGGGAATAATATGTGTGAGGGTACCCCAGGAGAGTTCCAAATGTGTGTGGGTAGAATATATATCCCACGGGGGTAAAATTGAAAAAAGTTGAAAACATTTTTTTTTGGACTTAGTCATTTTTCCTGCGTTTATCAGACTTTCAGATAGGGGAAATGTCAGTGAGCGTTCCGATTTCAGTTCCACAGCGATTCACCCTGTGAGTCCTTGTTATTAAGTCGTTTTCAGCTAATTTTTTGGATTTTTGAAAATTTCACTTTTTTGTGAAAATATCCATTAAATGAGGGAATAATATGTGTGAGGGTATCTCAGGAGAGTTCCAAATGTGTGTGGGTAGAATATATATCCCACGGAGGTTAAATTAAAAAAAGTTGAAAAGATTTTTTTTTTGGACTTAGTTATTTTTCCGGCGTTTATCAGACTTTCAGATAGGGGAAATGTCAGTGAGCGTTCCGATTTCAGTTCCAGAGCGTTTCGCCCAATGAGTCCTTGATATTTAGTCGTTTTCAGCCAACTTAGTGGATTTTTGCAAATTTCACTTTTTGTGAAAATATCCACTATATGAGGGAAAAATATGTGTGAGGGTACCCCAGGAGAGTTCCAAATGTGTGTGGGTAGAATATATATCCCATGGGGGTAAAAGTGAAAAAAGTTGAAAAAAATTTTTTTTTGGACTTAGTCATTTTTCCGGCGTTTATCAGACTTTCAGATAGGGAAATGTCAGTGAGCGTTCCGATTTCAGTTCCAGAGCGATTCGCCCAATGAGTCCTTGATATTTAGTCGTTCTCAGCCAATATTTTGGATTTTTGAAAATTTCACTTTTTTGTGAAAATATCCACTAAATGAGGGAATAATATGTGTGAGGGTACCCCAGGAGAGTTCCAAATGTGTGTGGGTAGAATATATATCCCACGGGGGTAAAATTGAAAACGTTTAAAACATTTTTTTTTTGGATTTAGTCATTTTTCCTGCGTTTATCAGACTTTCAGATAGGTGAAATGTCAGTGAGCGTTCCGATTTCAGTTCCATAGCGATTCGCCCAATGAGTCCTTGATATTAAGTCGTTCTCAGCCAATATTTTGGATTTTTGAAAATTTCACTTTTTTGTGAAAATATCCACTAAATGAGGGAATAATATGTGTGAGGGTACCCCAGGAGAGTTCCAAATGTGTGTGGGTAGAATATATATCCCACGGAGGTGAAATTAAAAAAAGTTGAAAAAAAATTTTTTGGGGACTTAGTCATTTTTCTGGCATTCATCAGACTTTCAGATAGGGGAAATGTCAGTGAGCGTTCCGATTTCAGTTTCAAAGCGATTCGCTCAATGAGTCCATGATATTTAGTAGTTTTCAGCCAATTTTCTGGATTTTTGAAAATTTCACTTTTTTGTGAAAATATCCACTAAATGAGGGAATAATATGTGTGATGGTACCCCAGGAGAGTTCCAAATGTGTTTGGGTAGAATACATATCCCACGGGGGTAAAATTGAAAAAAGTTGAAAACATTTTTTTTTGGACTTAGTCATTTTTCCGGCGTTTATCAGACTTTCAGATAGGGCAAATGTCAGTGAGCGTTCCGATTTCAGTTCCAGAGCGATTCGCCCAATGAGTCCTTTAATATTTAGTCGTTTTCAGTCAACTTTCTGGATTTTTGAATATTTCACTTTTTTGTGAAAATATCCACTAAATGAGGGAATAATATGTGTGAGGGTACCCCAGGAGAGTTCCAAATTTGTGTGGGTAGAATATATATCCTACTGGGGTAAAATTGAAAAAAGTTGAAAAATTTTTTTTTTAGGACTTAGTCATTTTTCTGGCGTTTATCAGACTTTCAGATAGGGGAAATGTCAGTGAGCGCTCCGATTTCAGTTCCAGAGCGATTCGCCCAATGAGTCCTTGATATTTAGTCGTTTTCAGCCAATTTTCTGGATTTTTGAATATTTCACTTTTTTGTGAAAATATCCACTAAATGAGGGAATAATATGTGTGAGGGTACCCCAGGAGAGTTCCAAATTTGTGTGGGTAGAATATATATCCTACTGGGGTAAAATTGAAAAAAGTTGAAAAATTTTTTTTTTAGGACTTAGTCATTTTTCCGGCGTTTATCAGACTTTCAGATAGGGCAAATGTCAGTGAGCGTTCCGATTTCAGTTCCAGAACGATTCGACCAATGAGTCCTTTAATATTAAGTCGTTTTCAGTCAACTTTCTGGATTTTTGAAAATTTCACTTTTTTGTGAAAATATCCACTAAATGAGGGAATAATATGTGTGAGGGTACCCCAGGAGAGTTCCAAATGTGTGTGGGTAGAATATATATCCTACTGGGGTAAAATTGAAAAAAATTGAAACAAATTTTTTTTGGATATAGTCATTTTTCCAGCGTTTATCAGACTTTCAGATAGGGCAAATGTCAGTGAGCGTTCCGATTTCAGTTCCAGAGCGATTCATCCAATGAGTCCTTGATATTTAGTAGTTTTCAGCCAATTTTCTGGATTTTTGAAAATTTCATTTTTTTGTGAAAATATCCACTAAATGAGGGAATAATATGTGTGAGGGTACCCCAGGAGAGTTCCAAATGTGTGTGGGTAGAATATATATCCCACGGGGGTAAAATTGAAAAAAGTTGAAAACATTTTTTTTTTTGGACTTAGTCATTTTTCCGGCGTTTATCAGACTTTCAGATAGGGCAAATGTTAGTGAGCGTTCCGATTTCAGTTCCAGAACGATTCGACCAATGAGTCCTTTAATATTAAGTCGTTTTCAGTCAACTTTCTGGATTTTTGAAAATTTCACTTTTTTGGGAAAATATCCACTAAATGAGGGAATAATATGTGTGAGGGTACCCCAGGAGAGTTCCAAATGTGTGTGGGTAGAATATATATCCTACTGGGGTAAAATTGAAAAAAGTTGAAACAATTTTTTTTTGGATATAGTCATTTTTCCAGCGTTTATCAGACTTTCAGAGAGGGCAAATGTTAGTGAGCGTTCCGATTTCAGTTCCAGAGCGATTCATCCAATGAGTCCTTGATATTTAGTAGTTTTCAGCCAATTTTCTGGATTTTTGAAAATTTCATTTTTTTGTGAAAATATCCACTAAATGAGGGAATAATATGTGTGAGGGTACCCCAGGAGAGTTCCAAATGTGTGTGGGTAGAATATATATCCCACGGGAGTAAAATTGAAAAAAGTTGAAAACATTTTTTTTTTTATACTTAGTCATTTTTTCGGCGTTTATCAGACTTTGAGATAGGGGAAATGTCAGTGAGCGTTCCGATTTCAGTTCCATAGCGATTCACCCAATGAGTCTTTGTTATTTAGTCTTTTTCAGCTAAATTTTTGGATTTTTGAAAATTTCACTTTTTTGTGAAAATATCCACTAAATGAGGGAATAATATGTGTGAGGGTACCCCAGGAGAGTGACAAATGTGTGTGGGTATAATATATATCCCACGGGGGTAAAATTGAAAGAAGTTGAAAAAAATTTTTTTTGGGCTTAGTCATTTTTCTGGCATTTATCAGACTTTCAGATAGGTGAAATGTCAGTGAGCATTCCGATTTCAGTTACAGAGCGATTCGCCCAATGAGTCCTTGATATTTAGTCGTTCTCAGCCAATATTTTGGATTTTTGAAAATTTCACTTTTTTGTGAAAATATCCACTAAATGAGGGAATAATATGTGTGAGGGTACCCCAGGAGAGTTCCAAATGTGTGTGGGTAGAATATATATCCCATGGGGGTAAAATTGAAATAAGTTTAAAAAAAATTTTTTGGACATAGTCATTTTTCTAGCGTTTATCAGACTTTCAGATAGGGGAAATGTCAGTGAGCGTTCCGATTTCAGTGCCAGAGCGATTCGCCCAATGAGTCCTTGATATTTAGTCGTTCTCAGCCAATATTTTGGATTTTTGAAAATTTCACTTTTTTGTGAAAATATCCACTAAATGAGGGAATAATATGTGTGAGGGTACCCCAGGAGAGATCCAAATGTGTGTGGGTAGAATATATATACCACGGGGGTAAAATTGAAAAAAGATGAAAACATTTTTTTTTTGGACTTAGTCATTTTTCCGGCGTTTATCAGACTTTCAGATAGGGCAAATGTCAGTGCGCGTTCCGATTTCAGTTCCAGAACGATTCGCCCGATGAGTCCTTGATATTTAGTCGTTCTCAGCCAATATTTTGGATTTTTGAAAATTTCACTTTTTTGTGAAAACATCCACTAAATGAGGGAATAATATGTGTGAGGGTACCCCAGGAGAGTTCCAAATGTGTGTGGGTAGAATATATATCCCACGAGGGTAAAAATGAAAAAAGTTGAAAACATTTTTTTTTTGGACTTAGTCATTTTTCCGCCGTTTATCAGACTTTCAGATAGGGCAAATGTCAGTGAGCGTTCCGATTTCAGTTCCAGAGCGATTCGCCCAATGAGTCCTTTAATATCAAGACGTTTTCAGTCAACTTTCTGGATTTTTGAAAATTTCACTTTTTTGTGAAAATATCCACTAAATGAGGGAATAATATGTGTGAGGGTACCCCAGGAGAGTTCCAAATGTGTGTGGGTAGAATATATATCCTACTGGGGTAAAATTGAAAAAAGTTGAAAACATTTTTTTTTTGGACTTAGTCATTTTTCCTGCGTTTATCAGACTTTCAGATAGGGGAAATGTCAGTGAGCG
Organism: Phyllobates terribilis; assembly: GCF_046119375.1. NCBI lineage: Eukaryota > Metazoa > Chordata > Amphibia > Anura > Dendrobatidae > Phyllobates > Phyllobates terribilis. Next base: position 6,173,093 of record NW_027362805.1, on the reverse strand, counting down.
TTCCGATTTCAATTCCAGAGCGATTCACCCAATAAGTCCTTGATATTTAGTCGTTTTCAGCCAATTTTCTGGATTTTTGAAAATTTCACTTTTTTGTGAAAATATCCACTAAATGAGGGAATAATATGTGTGAGGGTACCCCAGGAGAGTTCCAAATGTGTGTGGGTAGAATATATATCCCACGCGGGTAAAATTGAAAAAAGTTGAAAAATTTTTTTGGGGGATATAGTCATTTTTCCGGCGTTTATCAGACTTTCAGATAGGGCAAATGTCAGTGAGCGTTCCGATTTCAGTTCCCGAGCGATTCATCCAATCAGTCCTTGATATTTAGTCGTTTTCAGCCAATTTTCTGGATTTTTGAAAATTTCACTTTTTTTGTGAAAATATCCACTAAATGAGGGAATAATATATGTGAGGGTACCCCAGGAGAGTTCCCAATGTGTGTGGATAGAATATATATCCCACGGGGGTAAAATTGAAAGAAGTTGAAAAAAATTTTTTTTTGGACTTAGTCATTTTTCCGACGTTTATCAGACTTTCAGATAGGGGAAATGTCAGTGAGCGTTCCGATTTCAGTTCCAGAGCTATTCACCCAATGAGTCCTTGTTATTTAGTCTTTTTCAGCTAATTTTCTGGATTTTTGAAAATTTCACTTTTTTGTGAAAATATCCACTAAATGAGGGAATAATATGTGTGAGGGTACCCCAGGAGAGTGACAAATGTGTGTGGGAAGAATATATATCCCACGGGGGTAAAATTGAAAAAAGTTATAAAAAATTTTTTTTTGGACTTAGTCATTTTTCCGGCGTTTATCAGACTTTTAGATAGGGCAAATGTCAGTGAGCGTTCCGATTTCAGTTCCAGAGCGATTCATCCAATGAGTCCTTGATATTTAGTCGTTTTCAGCCAATTTTCTGGATTTTTGAAAATTTCACTTTTTTGTGAAAATATCCACTAAATGAGGGAATAATATGTGTGAGGGTACCCCAGGAGAGTTCCAAATGTGTGTTGGTATAATATATATCCCACGGGGGTAAAATTGAAAAAAGTTGAAAAAAATTTTTTTTTGGACTTGGTCATTTTACCAGCGTTTATCAGACTTTCAGATAGGGGAAATGTCAGTGAGCGTTCCGATTTCAGTTCCACAGCGATTCACCCTGTGAGTCCTTGTTATTAAGTCGTTTTCAGCTAATTTTTTGGATTTTTGAAAATTTCACTTTTTTGTGAAAATATCCATTAAATGAGGGAATAATATGTGTGAGGGTATCTCAGGAGAGTTCCAAATGTGTGTGGGTAGAATATATATCCCACGGAGGTTAAATTAAAAAAAGTTGAAAAGATTTTTTTTTTGGACTTAGTTATTTTTCCGGCGTTTATCAGACTTTCAGATAGGGGAAATGTCAGTGAGCGTTCCGATTTCAGTTCCAGAGCGTTTCGCCCAATGAGTCCTTGATATTTAGTCGTTTTCAGCCAACTTAGTGGATTTTTGCAAATTTCACTTTTTGTGAAAATATCCACTATATGAGGGAAAAATATGTGTGAGGGTACCCCAGGAGAGTTCCAAATGTGTGTGGGTAGAATATATATCCCATGGGGGTAAAAGTGAAAAAAGTTGAAAAAAATTTTTTTTTGGACTTAGTCATTTTTCCGGCGTTTATCAGACTTTCAGATAGGGAAATGTCAGTGAGCGTTCCGATTTCAGTTCCAGAGCGATTCGCCCAATGAGTCCTTGATATTTAGTCGTTCTCAGCCAATATTTTGGATTTTTGAAAATTTCACTTTTTTGTGAAAATATCCACTAAATGAGGGAATAATATGTGTGAGGGTACCCCAGGAGAGTTCCAAATGTGTGTGGGTAGAATATATATCCCACGGGGGTAAAATTGAAAACGTTTAAAACATTTTTTTTTTGGATTTAGTCATTTTTCCTGCGTTTATCAGACTTTCAGATAGGTGAAATGTCAGTGAGCGTTCCGATTTCAGTTCCATAGCGATTCGCCCAATGAGTCCTTGATATTAAGTCGTTCTCAGCCAATATTTTGGATTTTTGAAAATTTCACTTTTTTGTGAAAATATCCACTAAATGAGGGAATAATATGTGTGAGGGTACCCCAGGAGAGTTCCAAATGTGTGTGGGTAGAATATATATCCCACGGAGGTGAAATTAAAAAAAGTTGAAAAAAAATTTTTTGGGGACTTAGTCATTTTTCTGGCATTCATCAGACTTTCAGATAGGGGAAATGTCAGTGAGCGTTCCGATTTCAGTTTCAAAGCGATTCGCTCAATGAGTCCATGATATTTAGTAGTTTTCAGCCAATTTTCTGGATTTTTGAAAATTTCACTTTTTTGTGAAAATATCCACTAAATGAGGGAATAATATGTGTGATGGTACCCCAGGAGAGTTCCAAATGTGTTTGGGTAGAATACATATCCCACGGGGGTAAAATTGAAAAAAGTTGAAAACATTTTTTTTTGGACTTAGTCATTTTTCCGGCGTTTATCAGACTTTCAGATAGGGCAAATGTCAGTGAGCGTTCCGATTTCAGTTCCAGAGCGATTCGCCCAATGAGTCCTTTAATATTTAGTCGTTTTCAGTCAACTTTCTGGATTTTTGAATATTTCACTTTTTTGTGAAAATATCCACTAAATGAGGGAATAATATGTGTGAGGGTACCCCAGGAGAGTTCCAAATTTGTGTGGGTAGAATATATATCCTACTGGGGTAAAATTGAAAAAAGTTGAAAAATTTTTTTTTTAGGACTTAGTCATTTTTCTGGCGTTTATCAGACTTTCAGATAGGGGAAATGTCAGTGAGCGCTCCGATTTCAGTTCCAGAGCGATTCGCCCAATGAGTCCTTGATATTTAGTCGTTTTCAGCCAATTTTCTGGATTTTTGAATATTTCACTTTTTTGTGAAAATATCCACTAAATGAGGGAATAATATGTGTGAGGGTACCCCAGGAGAGTTCCAAATTTGTGTGGGTAGAATATATATCCTACTGGGGTAAAATTGAAAAAAGTTGAAAAATTTTTTTTTTAGGACTTAGTCATTTTTCCGGCGTTTATCAGACTTTCAGATAGGGCAAATGTCAGTGAGCGTTCCGATTTCAGTTCCAGAACGATTCGACCAATGAGTCCTTTAATATTAAGTCGTTTTCAGTCAACTTTCTGGATTTTTGAAAATTTCACTTTTTTGTGAAAATATCCACTAAATGAGGGAATAATATGTGTGAGGGTACCCCAGGAGAGTTCCAAATGTGTGTGGGTAGAATATATATCCTACTGGGGTAAAATTGAAAAAAATTGAAACAAATTTTTTTTGGATATAGTCATTTTTCCAGCGTTTATCAGACTTTCAGATAGGGCAAATGTCAGTGAGCGTTCCGATTTCAGTTCCAGAGCGATTCATCCAATGAGTCCTTGATATTTAGTAGTTTTCAGCCAATTTTCTGGATTTTTGAAAATTTCATTTTTTTGTGAAAATATCCACTAAATGAGGGAATAATATGTGTGAGGGTACCCCAGGAGAGTTCCAAATGTGTGTGGGTAGAATATATATCCCACGGGAGTAAAATTGAAAAAAGTTGAAAACATTTTTTTTTTTATACTTAGTCATTTTTTCGGCGTTTATCAGACTTTGAGATAGGGGAAATGTCAGTGAGCGTTCCGATTTCAGTTCCATAGCGATTCACCCAATGAGTCTTTGTTATTTAGTCTTTTTCAGCTAAATTTTTGGATTTTTGAAAATTTCACTTTTTTGTGAAAATATCCACTAAATGAGGGAATAATATGTGTGAGGGTACCCCAGGAGAGTGACAAATGTGTGTGGGTATAATATATATCCCACGGGGGTAAAATTGAAAGAAGTTGAAAAAAATTTTTTTTGGGCTTAGTCATTTTTCTGGCATTTATCAGACTTTCAGATAGGTGAAATGTCAGTGAGCATTCCGATTTCAGTTACAGAGCGATTCGCCCAATGAGTCCTTGATATTTAGTCGTTCTCAGCCAATATTTTGGATTTTTGAAAATTTCACTTTTTTGTGAAAATATCCACTAAATGAGGGAATAATATGTGTGAGGGTACCCCAGGAGAGTTCCAAATGTGTGTGGGTAGAATATATATCCCATGGGGGTAAAATTGAAATAAGTTTAAAAAAAATTTTTTGGACATAGTCATTTTTCTAGCGTTTATCAGACTTTCAGATAGGGGAAATGTCAGTGAGCGTTCCGATTTCAGTGCCAGAGCGATTCGCCCAATGAGTCCTTGATATTTAGTCGTTCTCAGCCAATATTTTGGATTTTTGAAAATTTCACTTTTTTGTGAAAATATCCACTAAATGAGGGAATAATATGTGTGAGGGTACCCCAGGAGAGATCCAAATGTGTGTGGGTAGAATATATATACCACGGGGGTAAAATTGAAAAAAGATGAAAACATTTTTTTTTTGGACTTAGTCATTTTTCCGGCGTTTATCAGACTTTCAGATAGGGCAAATGTCAGTGCGCGTTCCGATTTCAGTTCCAGAACGATTCGCCCGATGAGTCCTTGATATTTAGTCGTTCTCAGCCAATATTTTGGATTTTTGAAAATTTCACTTTTTTGTGAAAACATCCACTAAATGAGGGAATAATATGTGTGAGGGTACCCCAGGAGAGTTCCAAATGTGTGTGGGTAGAATATATATCCCACGAGGGTAAAAATGAAAAAAGTTGAAAACATTTTTTTTTTGGACTTAGTCATTTTTCCGCCGTTTATCAGACTTTCAGATAGGGCAAATGTCAGTGAGCGTTCCGATTTCAGTTCCAGAGCGATTCGCCCAATGAGTCCTTTAATATCAAGACGTTTTCAGTCAACTTTCTGGATTTTTGAAAATTTCACTTTTTTGTGAAAATATCCACTAAATGAGGGAATAATATGTGTGAGGGTACCCCAGGAGAGTTCCAAATGTGTGTGGGTAGAATATATATCCTACTGGGGTAAAATTGAAAAAAGTTGAAAACATTTTTTTTTTGGACTTAGTCATTTTTCCTGCGTTTATCAGACTTTCAGATAGGGGAAATGTCAGTGAGCGTTCCGATTTCAATTCCAGAGCGATTCACCCAATAAGTCCTTGATATTTAGTCGTTTTCAGCCAATTTTCTGGATTTTTGAAAATTTCACTTTTTTGTGAAAATATCCACTAAATGAGGGAATAATATGTGTGAGGGTACCCCAGGAGAGTTCCAAATGTGTGTGGGTAGAATATATATCCCACGCGGGTAAAATTGAAAAAAGTTGAAAAATTTTTTTGGGGGATATAGTCATTTTTCCGGCGTTTATCAGACTTTCAGATAGGGCAAATGTCAGTGAGCGTTCCGATTTCAGTTCCCGAGCGATTCATCCAATCAGTCCTTGATATTTAGTCGTTTTCAGCCAATTTTCTGGATTTTTGAAAATTTCACTTTTTTTGTGAAAATATCCACTAAATGAGGGAATAATATATGTGAGGGTACCCCAGGAGAGTTCCCAATGTGTGTGGATAGAATATATATCCCACGGGGGTAAAATTGAAAGAAGTTGAAAAAAATTTTTTTTTGGACTTAGTCATTTTTCCGACGTTTATCAGACTTTCAGATAGGGGAAATGTCAGTGAGCGTTCCGATTTCAGTTCCAGAGCTATTCACCCAATGAGTCCTTGTTATTTAGTCTTTTTCAGCTAATTTTCTGGATTTTTGAAAATTTCACTTTTTTGTGAAAATATCCACTAAATGAGGGAATAATATGTGTGAGGGTACCCCAGGAGAGTGACAAATGTGTGTGGGAAGAATATATATCCCACGGGGGTAAAATTGAAAAAAGTTATAAAAAATTTTTTTTTGGACTTAGTCATTTTTCCGGCGTTTATCAGACTTTTAGATAGGGCAAATGTCAGTGAGCGTTCCGATTTCAGTTCCAGAGCGATTCATCCAATGAGTCCTTGATATTTAGTCGTTTTCAGCCAATTTTCTGGATTTTTGAAAATTTCACTTTTTTGTGAAAATATCCACTAAATGAGGGAATAATATGTGTGAGGGTACCCCAGGAGAGTTCCAAATGTGTGTTGGTATAATATATATCCCACGGGGGTAAAATTGAAAAAAGTTGAAAAAAATTTTTTTTTGGACTTGGTCATTTTACCAGCGTTTATCAGACTTTCAGATAGGGGAAATGTCAGTGAGCGTTCCGATTTCAGTGCCAGAGCGATTCGCCCAATGAGTCCTTGATATTTAGTCGTTCTCAGCCAATATTTTGGATTTTTGAAAATTTCACTTTTTTGTGAAAATATCCACTAAATGAGGGAATAATATGTGTGAGGGTACCCCAGGAGAGTTCCAAATGTGTGTGGGTAGAATATATATCCCACGGGGGTAAAATTGAAAAAACCTGAAAAAAATATTTTTTGGGACTAAGTCATTTTTCCGGCGTTTATCAGACTTTCAGATAGGGGAAATGTCAGTGAGCGTTCCGATTTCAGTTCCAGAGCGATTCGCCCAATGAGTCTTTGTTATTTAGTCGTTTTCAGCAAACTTTCTGGATTTTTGAAAATTTCACTTTTTTGTGAAAATATCCACTAAATGAGGGAATAATATGTGTGAGGGTACCCCAGGAGAGTTCCAAATGTGTGTGGGTAGAATATATATCCCACGGGGGTAAAATTGAAAAAGTTGAAAACATTTTTTTTTTTGCACTTAGTCATTTTTGATGCGTTTATCAGACTTTCAGATAGGGGAAATGTCAGTGAGCGTTCCGATTTCAGTTCCAGAGCGATTCACCCAATGAGTCCTTGTTATTTAGTCTTTTTCAGCTAATATTTTGGATTTTTGAAAATTTCACTTTTTTGTGAAAATATCCACTAAATGAGGGAATAATATGTGTGAGGGTACCCCAGGAGAGTTCCAAATGTGTGTGGGTAGAATATATATCCCACGGGGGTAAAATTGAAAACGTTTAAAACATTTTTTTTTTGGATTTAGTCATTTTTCCTGCGTTTATCAGACTTTCAGATAGGTGAAATGTCAGTGAGCGTTCCGATTTCAGTTCCATAGCGATTCGCCCAATGAGTCCTTGATATTAAGTCGTTCTCAGCCAATATTTTGGATTTTTGAAAATTTCACTTTTTTGTGAAAATATCCACTAAATGAGGGAATAATATGTGTGAGGGTACCCCAGGAGAGTTCCAAATGTGTGTGGGTAGAATATATATCCCACGGAGGTGAAATTAAAAAAAGTTGAAAAAAAATTTTTTGGGGACTTAGTCATTTTTCTGGCATTCATCAGACTTTCAGATAGGGGAAATGTCAGTGAGCGTTCCGATTTCAGTTTCAAAGCGATTCGCTCAATGAGTCCATGATATTTAGTAGTTTTCAGCCAATTTTCTGGATTTTTGAAAATTTCACTTTTTTGTGAAAATATCCACTAAATGAGGGAATAATATGTGTGATGGTACCCCAGGAGAGTTCCAAATGTGTTTGGGTAGAATACATATCCCACGGGGGTAAAATTGAAAAAAGTTGAAAACATTTTTTTTTGGACTTAGTCATTTTTCCGGCGTTTATCAGACTTTCAGATAGGGCAAATGTCAGTGAGCGTTCCGATTTCAGTTCCAGAGCGATTCGCCCAATGAGTCCTTTAATATTTAGTCGTTTTCAGTCAACTTTCTGGATTTTTGAATATTTCACTTTTTTGTGAAAATATCCACTAAATGAGGGAATAATATGTGTGAGGGTACCCCAGGAGAGTTCCAAATTTGTGTGGGTAGAATATATATCCTACTGGGGTAAAATTGAAAAAAGTTGAAAAATTTTTTTTTTAGGACTTAGTCATTTTTCTGGCGTTTATCAGACTTTCAGATAGGGGAAATGTCAGTGAGCGCTCCGATTTCAGTTCCAGAGCGATTCGCCCAATGAGTCCTTGATATTTAGTCGTTTTCAGCCAATTTTCTGGATTTTTGAATATTTCACTTTTTTGTGAAAATATCCACTAAATGAGGGAATAATATGTGTGAGGGTACCCCAGGAGAGTTCCAAATTTGTGTGGGTAGAATATATATCCTACTGGGGTAAAATTGAAAAAAGTTGAAAAATTTTTTTTTTAGGACTTAGTCATTTTTCCGGCGTTTATCAGACTTTCAGATAGGGCAAATGTCAGTGAGCGTTCCGATTTCAGTTCCAGAACGATTCGACCAATGAGTCCTTTAATATTAAGTCGTTTTCAGTCAACTTTCTGGATTTTTGAAAATTTCACTTTTTTGTGAAAATATCCACTAAATGAGGGAATAATATGTGTGAGGGTACCCCAGGAGAGTTCCAAATGTGTGTGGGTAGAATATATATCCTACTGGGGTAAAATTGAAAAAAATTGAAACAAATTTTTTTTGGATATAGTCATTTTTCCAGCGTTTATCAGACTTTCAGATAGGGCAAATGTCAGTGAGCGTTCCGATTTCAGTTCCAGAGCGATTCATCCAATGAGTCCTTGATATTTAGTAGTTTTCAGCCAATTTTCTGGATTTTTGAAAATTTCATTTTTTTGTGAAAATATCCACTAAATGAGGGAATAATATGTGTGAGGGTACCCCAGGAGAGTTCCAAATGTGTGTGGGTAGAATATATATCCCACGGGGGTAAAATTGAAAAAAGTTGAAAACATTTTTTTTTTTGGACTTAGTCATTTTTCCGGCGTTTATCAGACTTTCAGATAGGGCAAATGTTAGTGAGCGTTCCGATTTCAGTTCCAGAACGATTCGACCAATGAGTCCTTTAATATTAAGTCGTTTTCAGTCAACTTTCTGGATTTTTGAAAATTTCACTTTTTTGGGAAAATATCCACTAAATGAGGGAATAATATGTGTGAGGGTACCCCAGGAGAGTTCCAAATGTGTGTGGGTAGAATATATATCCTACTGGGGTAAAATTGAAAAAAGTTGAAACAATTTTTTTTTGGATATAGTCATTTTTCCAGCGTTTATCAGACTTTCAGAGAGGGCAAATGTCAGTGAGCGTTCCGATTTCAGTTCCAGAGCGATTCATCCAATGAGTCCTTGATATTTAGTAGTTTTCAGCCAATTTTCTGGATTTTTGAAAATTTCATTTTTTTGTGAAAATATCCACTAAATGAGGGAATAATATGTGTGAGGGTACCCCAGGAGAGTTCCAAATGTGTGTGGGTAGAATATATATCCCACGGGAGTAAAATTGAAAAAAGTTGAAAACATTTTTTTTTTTATACTTAGTCATTTTTTCGGCGTTTATCAGACTTTGAGATAGGGGAAATGTCAGTGAGCGTTCCGATTTCAGTTCCATAGCGATTCACCCAATGAGTCTTTGTTATTTAGTCTTTTTCAGCTAAATTTTTGGATTTTTGAAAATTTCACTTTTTTGTGAAAATATCCACTAAATGAGGGAATAATATGTGTGAGGGTACCCCAGGAGAGTGACAAATGTGTGTGGGTATAATATATATCCCACGGGGGTAAAATTGAAAGAAGTTGAAAAAAATTTTTTTTGGGCTTAGTCATTTTTCTGGCATTTATCAGACTTTCAGATAGGTGAAATGTCAGTGAGCATTCCGATTTCAGTTCCAGAGCGATTCGCCCAATGAGTCCTTGATATTTAGTCGTTCTCAGCCAATATTTTGGATTTTTGAAAATTTCACTTTTTTGTGAAAATATCCACTAAATGAGGGAATAATATGTGTGAGGGTACCCCAGGAGAGTTCCAAATGTGTGTGGGTAGAATATATATCCCATGGGGGTAAAATTGAAATAAGTTTAAAAAAAATTTTTTGGACATAGTCATTTTTCTAGCGTTTATCAGACTTTCAGATAGGGGAAATGTCAGTGCGCGTTCCGATTTCAGTGCCAGAACGATTCGCCCGATGAGTCCTTGATATTTAGTCGTTCTCAGCCAATATTTTGGATTTTTGAAAATTTCACTTTTTTGTGAAAACATCCACTAAATGAGGGAATAATATGTGTGAGGGTACCCCAGGAGAGTTCCAAATGTGTGTGGGTAGAATATATATCCCACGAGGGTAAAAATGAAAAAAGTTGAAAACATTTTTTTTTTGGACTTAGTCATTTTTCCGCCGTTTATCAGACTTTCAGATAGGGCAAATGTCAGTGAGCGTTCCGATTTCAGTTCCAGAGCGATTCGCCCAATGAGTCCTTTAATATCAAGACGTTTTCAGTCAACTTTCTGGATTTTTGAAAATTTCACTTTTTTGTGAAAATATCCACTAAATGAGGGAATAATATGTGTGAGGGTACCCCAGGAGAGTTCCAAATGTGTGTGGGTAGAATATATATCCTACTGGGGTAAAATTGAAAAAAGTTGAAAACATTTTTTTTTTGGACTTAGTCATTTTTCCTGCGTTTATCAGACTTTCAGATAGGGGAAATGTCAGTGAGCGTTCCGATTTCAATTCCAGAGCGATTCACCCAATAAGTCCTTGATATTTAGTCGTTTTCAGCCAATTTTCTGGATTTTTGAAAATTTCACTTTTTTGTGAAAATATCCACTAAATGAGGGAATAATATGTGTGAGGGTACCCCAGGAGAGTTCCAAATGTGTGTGGGTAGAATATATATCCCACGCGGGTAAAATTGAAAAAAGTTGAAAAATTTTTTTGGGGGATATAGTCATTTTTCCGGCGTTTATCAGACTTTCAGATAGGGCAAATGTCAGTGAGCGTTCCGATTTCAGTTCCCGAGCGATTCATCCAATCAGTCCTTGATATTTAGTCGTTTTCAGCCAATTTTCTGGATTTTTGAAAATTTCACTTTTTTTGTGAAAATATCCACTAAATGAGGGAATAATATATGTGAGGGTACCCCAGGAGAGTTCCCAATGTGTGTGGATAGAATATATATCCCACGGGGGTAAAATTGAAAGAAGTTGAAAAAAATTTTTTTTTGGACTTAGTCATTTTTCCGACGTTTATCAGACTTTCAGATAGGGGAAATGTCAGTGAGCGTTCCGATTTCAGTTCCAGAGCTATTCACCCAATGAGTCCTTGTTATTTAGTCTTTTTCAGCTAATTTTCTGGATTTTTGAAAATTTCACTTTTTTGTGAAAATATCCACTAAATGAGGGAATAATATGTGTGAGGGTACCCCAGGAGAGTGACAAATGTGTGTGGGAAGAATATATATCCCACGGGGGTAAAATTGAAAAAACCTGAAAAAAATATTTTTTGGGACTAAGTCATTTTTCCGGCGTTTATCAGACTTTCAGATAGGGGAAATGTCAGTGAGCGTTCCGATTTCAGTTCCAGAGCGATTCGCCCAATGAGTCTTTGTTATTTAGTCGTTTTCAGCAAACTTTCTGGATTTTTGAAAATTTCACTTTTTTGTGAAAATATCCACTAAATGAGGGAATAATATGTGTGAGGGTACCCCAGGAGAGTTCCAAATGTGTGTGGGTAGAATATATATCCCACGGGGGTAAAATTGAAAAAGTTGAAAACATTTTTTTTTTTGCACTTAGTCATTTTTGATGCGTTTATCAGACTTTCAGATAGGGGAAATGTCAGTGAGCGTTCCGATTTCAGTTCCAGAGCGATTCACCCAATGAGTCCTTGTTATTTAGTCTTTTTCAGCTAATATTTTGGATTTTTGAAAATTTCACTTTTTTGTGAAAATATCCACTAAATGAGGGAATAATATGTGTGAGGGTACCCCAGGAGAGTTCCAAATGTGTGTGGGTAGAATATATATCCCACGGGGGTAAAATTGAAAAAAGCTGAAAAAAATATTTTTTGGGACTAAGTCATTTTTCCGGCGTTTATCAGACTTTCAGATAGGGGAAATGTCAGTGAGCGTTCCGATTTCAGTTCCAGAGCGATTCGCCCAATGAGTCTTTGTTATTTAGTCGTTTTCAGCCAACTTTCTGGATTTTTGAAAATTTCACTTTTTTGTGAAAATATCCACTAAATGAGGGAATAATATGTGTGAGGGTACCCCAGGAGAGTTCCAAATGTGTGTGGGTAGGATATATATCCCATGGGGGTAAAATTGAAAAAAGTTGAAAACATTTTTTTTTTTGGACTTAGTCATTTTTCCGGCGTTTATCAGACTTTCAGATAGGGGAAATGTCAGTGAGCGTTCCGATTTCAGTTCCAGAGCGATTCACCCAATGAGTCCTTGTTATTTAGTCTTTTTCAGCTAATTTTCTGGATTTTTTAAAATTTCACTTTTTTGTGAAAATATCCACTAAATGAGGGAATAATATGTGTGAGGGTACCCCAGGAGAGTGACAAATGTGTGTGGGTATAATATATATCCCACAGGGGTAAAATTGAAAGAAGTTGAAAACATTTTTTTTTTGGACTTAGTCATTTTTCTGAAATTTATCAGACTTTCAGATAGGGGAAATGTCAGTGAGCGTACCGATTTCAGTTCCAGAGCGATTCGCCCGATGAGTCCTTGTTATTTAGTCGTTTTCAGCCAATTTTCTGGATTTTTGAAAATTTCACTTTTTTGTGAAAATATCCACTAAATGAGGGAATAATATGTGTGAGGGTACCCCAGGAGAGTTCCAAATGTGTGTGGGTAGAATATATATCCCACGGGGGTAAAATTGAAAAAAGTTGAAAAAAATTTTTTTTTGGACTTAGTCATTTTACCAGCGTTTATCTGACTTTCAGATAGGGGAAATGTCAGTGAGCCTTCCGATTTCAGTTCCAGAGCGATTCGCCCGATGAGTCCTTGTTATTTTGTCGTTTCAGCCAATTTTCTGGATTTTTGAAAATTTCACTTTTTTGTGAAAATATCCACTAAAGGAGGGAATAATATGTGTGAGGGTACCCCAGGAGAGTTCCAAATGTGTGTGGGTAGAATATATATCCCACGGGGGTAAAATTGAAAAAAGTTGAAAACTTTTTTTTTGGACTTAGTCATTTTTCCGGCGTTTATCAGACTTTCAGATAGGGGAAATGTCAGTGAGCGTACCGATTTCAGTTCCAGAGCGATTCACCCAATGAGTCCTTGATATTTAGTCGTTTTCAGCCAGTTTGCTGGATTTTTGAAAATTTCACTTTTTTGTGAAAACATCCACTAAATGAGGGAATAATATGTGTGAGGGTACCCCAGGAGAGTTCCAAATGTGTGTTGGTAGAATATATATCCCACGGGGGTAAAATTTAAAAAAGTTGAAAAAAATTTTTTTTTTGGACTTGGTCATTTTACCAGCGTTTATCAGACTTTCAGATAGGGGAAATGTCAGTGAGCGTTCCGATTTCAGTGCCAGAGCGATTCGCCCAATGAGTCCTTGATATTTAGTCGTTCTCAGCCAATATTTTGGATTTTTGAAAATTTCACTTTTTTGTGAAAATATCCACTAAATGAGGGAATAATATATGTGAGGGTACCCCAGGAGAGTTCCAAATGTGTGTTGGTAGAATATATATCCCACGGGGGTAAAATTGAAAAAAGCTGAAAAAAATATTTTTTGGGACTAAGTCATTTTTCCGGCGTTTATCAGACTTTCAGATAGGGGAAATGTCAGTGAGCGTTCCGATTTCAGTTCCAGAGCGATTCGCCCAATGAGTCCTTGTTATTTAGTCGTTTTCAGCCAACTTTCTGGATTTTTTTAAATTTCACTTTTTTGTGAAAATATCCACTAAATGTTGGAAAAATATGTGTAAGGGTACCCCAGGAGAGTTCCAAATGTGTGTGGGTAGAATGTATATCCCACGGGGGTAAAATTGAAAAAAGTTGAAAAAATTTTTTTTTTCGACTTAGTCATTTTTCCTGCATTTATCAGACTTTCAGATAGGGGAAATGTCAGTGAGCATTCCGATTTCAGTGCCAGAGCGATTCGCCCAATGAGTCCTTGATATTTAGTCGTTCTCAGCCAATATTTTGGATTTTTGAAAATTTCACTTTTTTGTGAAAATATCCACTAAATGAGGGAATAATATGTGTGAGGGTACCCCAGGAGAGTTCCAAATGTTTGTGGGTAGAATATATATCCCACGGGGATAAAATTGAAAAAAGTTATAAAAAATTTTTTTTTGGACTTAGTCATTTTTCCGGCGTTTATCAGACTTTCAGATAGGGGAAATGTCAGTGAGCGTTCCGATCTCAGTTCCAGAGCGATTCGCCCAATGAGTCCTTGATATTTAGTCGTTTTCAGCGAATTTTCTGGATTTTTGAAAATTTCACTTTTTTGTGAAAATATCCACTAAATGAGGGAATAATATGTGTGAGGGTACCCCAGGAGAGTTCCCAATGTGTGTGGGTAGAATATATATCCCATGGGGGTAAAATAGAAAAAAGTTGAAAACATGTTTTTTTTGGACTTAGTCATTTTCTGGCATTTATCAGACTTTCAGATAGGGGAAATGTCAGTGTGCGTTCCAATTTCAGTGCCAGAGCGATTCGCCCAATGAGTCCTTGATATTTAGTCGTTCTCAGCCAATATTTTGGATTTTTGAAAATTTCACTTTTTGGTGAAAATATCCACTAAATGAGGGAATAATATGTGTGAGGGTACTCCAGGAGAGTTCCAAATGTGTGTGGGAAGAATATATATCCCACGGGGGTAAAATTGAAAAAAGTTATAAAAAATTTTTTTTTGGACTTAGTCATTTTTCCTGCGTTTATCAGACTTTCAGATAGGGGAAATGTCAGTGAGCGTTCCGATTTCAGTTCCAGAGCGATTCACCCAATGAGTCCTTGTTATTTAGTCTTTTTCAGCCAATTTTCTGGATTTTTGAAAATTTCACTTTTTTTGTGAAAATATCCACTAAATGAGGGAATAATATGTGTGAGCGTACCCCAGGAGAGTTCCAAATGTGTGTGGGTAGAATATATATCCCACGGGGGTAAAATTGAAAAAAGTTGAAAACTTTTTTTTTGGACTTAGTCATTTTTCCGGCGTTTATCAGACTTTCAGATAGGAGAAATGTCAGTGAGCGTTCCGATTTCAGTTCCAGAGCGATTCACCCAATGAGTCCTTGATATTTAGTCGTTTTCAGCCAGTTTGCTGGATTTTTGAAAATTTCACTTTTTTGTGAAAACATCCACTAAATGAGGGAATAATATGTGTGAGGGTACCCCAGGAGAGTTCCAAATGTGTGTTGGTAGAATATATATCCCACGGGGGTAAAATTTAAAAAAGTTGAAAAAAATTTTTTTTTTGGACTTGGTCATTTTACCAGCGTTTATCAGACTTTCAGATAGGGGAAATGTCAGTGAGCATTCCGATTTCAGTGCCAGAGCGATTCGCCCAATGAGTCCTTGATATTTAGTCGTTCTCAGCCAATATTTTGGATTTTTGAAAATTTCACTTTTTTGTGAAAATATCCACTAAATGAGGGAATAATATATGTGAGGGTACCCCAGGAGAGTTCCAAATGTGTGTGGGTAGAATATATATCCAACGGGGGTAAAATTGAAAAAGTTGAAAACATTTTTTTTTTTGCACTTAGTCATTTTTCCTGCGTTTATCAGACTTTCAGATAGGGGAAATGTCAGTGAGCGTTCCGATTTCAGTTCCAGAGCGATTCACCCAATGAGTCCTTGTTATTTAGTCTTTTTCAGCTAATATTTTGGATTTTTGAAAATTTCACTTTTTTGTGAAAATATCCACTAAATGAGGGAATAATATGTGTGAGGGTACCCCAGGAGAGTTCCAAATGTGTGTGGGTAGAATATATATCCCACGGGGGTAAAATTGAAAAAAGCTGAAAAAAATATTTTTTGGGACTAAGTCATTTTTCCGGCGTTTATCAGACTTTCAGATAGGGGAAATGTCAGTGAGCGTTCCGATTTCAGTTCCAGAGCGATTCGCCCAATGAGTCTTTGTTATTTAGTCGTTTTCAGCCAACTTTCTGGATTTTTGAAAATTTCACTTTTTTGTGAAAATATCCACTAAATGAGGGAATAATATGTGTGAGGGTACCCCAGGAGAGTTCCAAATGTGTGTGGGTAGGATATATATCCCATGGGGGTAAAATTGAAAAAAGTTGAAAACATTTTTTTTTTTGGACTTAGTCATTTTTCCGGCGTTTATCAGACTTTCAGATAGGGGAAATGTCAGTGATCGTTCCGATTTCAGTTCCAGAGCGATTCACCCAATGAGTCCTTGTTATTTAGTCTTTTTCAGCTAATTTTCTGGATTTTTTAAAATTTCACTTTTTTGTGAAAATATCCACTAAATGAGGGAATAATATGTGTGAGGGTACCCCAGGAGAGTGACAAATGTGTGTGGGTATAATATATATCCCACAGGCGTAAAATTGAAAGAAGTTGAAAACATTTTTTTTTTGGACTTAGTCATTTTTCTGAAATTTATCAGACTTTCAGATAGGGGAAATGTCAGTGAGCGTTCCGATTTCAGTTCCAGAGCGATTCGCCCAATGAGTCCTTTAATATTTAGTCGTTTTCAGTCAACTTTCTGGATTTTTGAAAATTTCACTTTTTTGTGAAAATATTCACTAAATGAGGGAATAATATGTGTGAGGGTACCCCAGGAGAGTTACAAATGTGTGTGGGTAGAATATATATCCCATGGGGGTAAAATTGAAAAAAGTTGAAAACATTTTTTTTTTGGACTTAGTCATTTTTCCGTCTTTTATCAGACTTTCAGATAGGGCAAATGTCAGTAAGCGTACCGATTTCAGTTCCAGAGCGATTCGCCCGATGAGTCCTTGTTATTTAGACGTTTTCAGCCAATTTTCTGGATTTTTGAAAATTTCACTTTTTTGTGAAAATATCCACTAAATGAGGGAATAATATGTGTGAGGGTACCCCAGGAGAGTTCCAAATGTGTGTGGGTAGAATATATATCCCACGGGGGTAAAACTGAAAAAAGTTGAAAAAAATTTTTTTTTGGACTTAGTCATTTTACCAGCGTTTATCTGACTTTCAGATAGGGGAAATGTCAGTGAGCCTTCCGATTTCAGTTCCAGAGCGATTCGCCCGATGAGTCCTTGTTATTTTGTCGTTTCAGCCAATTTTCTGGATTTTTGAAAATTTCACTTTTTTGTGAAAATATCCACTAAAGGAGGGAATAATATGTGTGAGGGTACCCCAGGAGAGTTCCAAATGTGTGTGGGTAGAATATATATCCCACGGGGGTAAAATTGAAAAAAGTTGAAAAAAATGTTTTTTGGGACTTAGTCATTTTTCCGGCGTTTATCAGACTTTCAGATAGGGGAAATGTCAGTGAGCGTTCCGATTTCAGTTTCAGAACGATTTGCCCAATGAGTCCTTTAATATTTAGTCGTTTTCAATAAACTTTATGGATTTTTGAAAATTTCACTTTTTTGTGAAAATATCCACTAAATGAGGGAATAATATGTGTGAGGGTACCCCAGGAGAGTTCCAAATGTGTGTGTGTAGAATATATATCCTACTGGGGTAAAATTGAAAAAAGTTGAAAAAATTTTTTTTTGGATATAGTCATTTTTCCGGCGTTTATCAGACTTTCAGATAGGGGAAATGTCAGTGAGCGTTCCGATTTCAGTTCCAGAGCGATTCGCCCAATGAGTCCTTGTTATTTAGTCGTTTTCAGCCAACTTTCTGGATTTTTTTAAATTTCACTTTTTTGTGAAAATATCCACTAAATGTTGGAAAAATATGTGTAAGGGTACCCCAGGAGAGTTCCAAATGTGTGTGGGTAGAATGTATATCCCACGGGGGTAAAATTGAAAAAAGTTGAAAAAATTTTTTTTTTCGACTTAGTCATTTTTCCTGCATTTATCAGACTTTCAGATAGGGGAAATGTCAGTGAGCATTCCGATTTCAGTGCCAGAGCGATTCGCCCAATGAGTCCTTGATATTTAGTCGTTCTCAGCCAATATTTTGGATTTTTGAAAATTTCACTTTTTTGTGAAAATATCCACTAAATGAGGGAATAATATGTGTGAGGGTACCCCAGGAGAGTTCCAAATGTTTGTGGGTAGAATATATATCCCACGGGGATAAAATTGAAAAAAGTTATAAAAAATTTTTTTTTCGACTTAGTCATTTTTCCGGCGTTTATCAGACTTTCAGATAGGGGAAATGTCAGTGAGCGTTCCGATCTCAGTTCCAGAGCGATTCGCCCAATGAGTCCTTGATATTTAGTCGTTTTCAGCGAATTTTCTGGATTTTTGAAAATTTCACTTTTTTGTGAAAATATCCACTAAATGAGGGAATAATATGTGTGAGGGTACCCCAGGAGAGTTCCCAATGTGTGTGGGTAGAATATATATCCCATGGGGGTAAAATAGAAAAAAGTTGAAAACATGTTTTTTTTGGACTTAGTCATTTTCTGGCATTTATCAGACTTTCAGATAGGGGAAATGTCAGTGTGCGTTCCAATTTCAGTGCCAGAGCGATTCGCCCAATGAGTCCTTGATATTTAGTCGTTCTCAGCCAATATTTTGGATTTTTGAAAATTTCACTTTTTGGTGAAAATATCCACTAAATGAGGGAATAATATGTGTGAGGGTACTCCAGGAGAGTTCCAAATGTGTGTGGGAAGAATATATATCCCACGGGGGTAAAATTGAAAAAAGTTATAAAAAATTTTTTTTTGGACTTAGTCATTTTTCCTGCGTTTATCAGACTTTCAGATAGGGGAAATGTCAGTGAGCGTTCCGATTTCAGTTCCAGAGCGATTCGCCCAATGAGTCCTTTAATATTAAGACGTTTTCAGTCAACTTTCTGGATTTTTGAAAATTTCACTTTTTTTGTGAAAATATCCACTAAATGAGGGAATAATATGTGTGAGCGTACCCCAGGAGAGTTCCAAATGTGTGTGGGTAGAATATATATCCTACTGGGGTAAAATTGAAAAAAGTTGAAAAATTTTTTTTGGGATATATTCATTTTTCCGGCGTTTATCAGACTTTCAGATAGGGGAAATGTCAGTGAGCGTTCCGATTTCAGTTCCAGAGCTATTCGCCCAATGAGTCCTTGTTATTTAGTCGTTTTCAGCCAACTTTCTGGATTTTTTTAAATTTCACTTTTTTGTGAAAATATCCACTAAATGAAGGAAAAATATGTGTGAGGGTACCCCAGGAGAGTTCCAAATGTGTGTGGGTAGAATGTATATCCCACGGGGGTAAAATTGAAAAAAGTTGAAAAAAATTTTTTTTTGGACTTAGTCATTTTTCCTGCATTTATCAGACTTTCAGATAGGGGAAATGTCAGTGAGCGTTCCGATTTCAGTTCCAGAACGATTCGCCCAATAATTGCTTTAATATTTAGTCATTTTCAGTCAATTTTCCGGATTTTTCAAAATTTCACTTTTTTGTGAAAATATCCACTAAATGAGGGAAAAATATGTGTCAGGGTACCCCAGGAGAGTTCCAAATGTGTGTGGGTAGAATATATATCCCACTGGGGTAAAATTGAAAAAAGTTGAAAAAAATTTTTTTTGGGACTTAGTCATTTTTCTGGCGTTTATCAGACTTTCAGATAGGGGAAATGTCAGTGAGCGTTCCGATTTCAGTGCCAGAGCGATTCGCCCAATGAGTCCTTGATATTTAGTCGTTCTCAGCCAATATTTTGGATTTTTGAAAATTTCACTTTTTTGTGAAAATATCCACTAAATGAGGGAATAATATGTGTGAGGGTACCCCAGGAGAGTTCCAAATGTGTGTGGGTAGAATATATATCCCACGGGGGTAAAATTGAAAAAAGTTGAAAAAAATTTTTTTGGACATAGTCATTTTTCTGGCGTTTATCAGACTTTCAGATAGGGGAAATGTCAGTGAGCGTTACGATTTCAGTTTCAGAGCGATTCGCCCAATGAGTCCTTGATATTTAGTAGTTTTCAGCCAATTTTCTGGATTTTTGAAAATTTCACTTTTTTGTGAAAATATCCACTAAATGAGGGAATAATATGTGTGAGGGTACCCCAGGAGAGTTCCAAATGTGTGTGGGTAGAATATATTTCCCATGGGGGTAAAATTGAAAAAAGTTGAAAACATGTTTTTTTTGGACTTAGTCATTTTTCTGGCATTTATCAGACTTTCAGATAGGGGAAATGTCAGTGAGCGTTCCGATTTCAGTGCCAGAGCGATTCGCTCAATGAGTCCTTGATATTTAGTCGTTCTCAGCCAATATTTTGGAATTTTGAAAATTTCACTTTTTTTGTGAAAATATCCACTAAATGAGGGAATAATATGTGTGAGGGTACCCCAGGAGAGTTCCAAATGTGTGTGGGTAGAATATATATCCCACGGGGGTAAAATTGAAAAAAGTTGAAAAAAAATTATTTTTGGACTTAGTCATTTTACCAGCGTTTATCTGACTTTCAGATAGGGGAAATGTCAGTGAGCGTTCCGATTTCAGTTCCAGAACGATTCGCCCAATGAGTCCTTTAATATTTAGTCGTTTTCAATAAACTTTATGGATTTTTGAAAATTTCACTTTTTTTGTGAAAATATCCACTAAATGAGGGAATAATATGTGTGAGGGTACCCCAGGAGAGTTCCAAATGTGTGTGGGTAGAATATATATCCTACTGGGGTAAAATTGAAAAAAGCTGAAAAAATTTTTTTTTGGATATAGTCATTTTTCCGGCGTTTATCAGACTTTCAGATAGGGGAAATGTCAGTGAGCGTTCCGATTTCAGTTCCAGAGCGATTCGCCCAATGAGTCCTTGTTATTTAGTCGTTTTCAGCCAACTTTCTGGATTTTTTTAAATTTCACTTTTTTGTGAAAATATCCACTAAATGAGGGAAAAATATGTGTGAGGGTACCCCAGGAGAGTTCCAAATGTGTGTGGGTAGAATGTATATCCCATGGGGGTAAAATTGAAAAAAGTTGAAAAAAGTTTTTTTTTGGACTTAGTCATTTTTCCTGCATTTATCAGACTTTCAGACAGGGGAAATGTCAGTGAGCGTTCCGATTTAAGTTCCAGAACGATTCGCCCAATGAGTCCTTGTTATTTAGTCTTTTTCAGCTAATTTTCTGGATTTTTGAAAATTTCACTTTTTTGTGAAAATATCCACTAAATGAGGGAATAATATGTGTGAGGGTACCCCAGGAGAGTGACAAATCTGTGTGGGTATAATATATAACCCACGGGGGTAAAATTGAAAGAAGTTGAAAACATTTTTTTTTGGACTTAGTCATTTTTCTGGCATTTATCAGACTTTCAGATAGGGGAAATGTCAGTGAGCGTTCCGATTTCAGTTCCAGAGCAATTCGCCCAATGAGTCCTTGATATTTAGTCGTTTTCAGCCAATTTTCTGGATTTTTGAAAATTTCACTTTTTTGTGAAAATATCCACTAAATGAGGGAATAATATGTGTGAGGGTACCCCAGGAGAGTTCCAAATGTGTGTGGGTAGAATATATATCCAGCGGGGGTAAAATTCAAAAAAGTTGAAAACATTTTTTTTTTGGACTTAGTCATTTTTCCGGCGTTTATCAGACTTTCAGATAGGTGAAATGTCAGTGAGCATTCCGATTTCAGTTCCAGAGCGTTTCGCCCAATGAGTCCTTGATATTTAGTCGTTCTCAGCCAATATTTTGGATTTTTGAAAATTTCATTTTTTTGTGAAAATATCCACTAAATGAGGGAATAATATGTGTGAGGGTACCCCAGGAGAGTTCCAAATGTGTTTGGGTAGAATATATATACCACGGGGGTAAAATTGAAAAAAGTTGAAAACATTTTTTTTTTGGGCTTAGTCATTTTTCCGGCGTTTATCAGACTTTCAGATAGGGCAAATGTCAGTGAGCGTTCCGATTTCAGTTCCAGAGCGATTCATCCAATGAGTCCTTGATATTTAGTTGTTTTCAGCCAATTTTCTGGATTTTTGAAAATTTCACTTTTTTGTGAAAATATCCACTAAATGAGGGAATAATATGTGTGAGGGTACCCCAGGAGAGTTCCAAATGTGTGTGGGTAGAATATATATCCCATGGGGGTAAAATTGAAAAAAGTTGAAAACATGTTTTTTTTGGACTTAGTCATTTTTCCGGCGTTTATCAGACTTTCAGATAGGGGAAATGTCAGTGAGCGTTCCGATCTCAGTTCCAGAGCGATTCGCCCAATGAGTCCTTGATATTTAGTCGTTTTCAGCCAATTTTCTGGATTTTTTAAAATTTCACTTTTTTTGTGAAAATATCCACTAAATGAGGGAATAATATGTGTGAGGGTACCCCAGGAGAGTTCCAAATGTGTGTGGGTAGAATATATATCCAGCGGGGGTAAAATTCAAAAAAGTTGAAAACATTTTTTTTTTGGACTTAGTCATTTTTCCGGCGTTTATCAGACTTTCAGATAGGTGAAATGTCAGTGAGCATTCCGATTTCAGTTCCAGAGCGTTTCGCCCAATGAGTCCTTGATATTTAGTCGTTTTCAGCCAATATTTTGGATTTTTGAAAATTTCACTTTTTTGTGAAAATATCCACTAAATGAGGGAATAATATGTGTGAGGGTACCCCAGGAGAGTTCCAAATGTGTGTGGGTAGAATATATATCCCACGGGGTTAAAATTTAAAAAAGTTGAAAAAAATATTTTTTGGGACTTAGTCATTTTTCTGGCGTTTATCAGACTTTCAGATAGATGAAATGTCAGTGAGCGTTCCGATTTCAGTTCCAGAGCGATTCACCCAATGAGTCCTTATTATTTCGTCTTTTTCAGCTAATTTTCTGGATTTTTGAAAATTTCACTTTTTTGTGAAAATATCCACTAAATGAGGGAATAATATGTGTGAGGGTACCCCAGGAGAGTTCCAAATGTGTGTGGGTAGAATCTATATCCCACGGGGGTAAAATTGAAAAAGTTGAAAACATTTTTTTTTGGGGCTTAGTCATTTTTCCGGCGTTTATCAGACTTTCAGATAGGGCAAATGTCAGTGAGCGTTCCGTTTTCACTTCCAGAGCGATTCATCCAATCAGTCCTTGATATTTAGTCGTTCTCAGCCAATATTTTGGATTTTTGAAAATTTCACTTTTTTGTGAAAATATCCACTAAATGAGGGAATAATATGTGTGAGGGTACCTCAGGAGAGTTCCAAATGTGTGTGGGTAGAATATATATCCCACGGGGGTAAAATTGAAAAAGTTGAAAACATTTTTTTTTTTGGACTTAGTCATTTTTCCGGCGTTTATCAGACTTTCAGATAGGGGAAATGTCAGTGAGCGCTCCGATTTCAGTTCCAGAGCGATTCGCCCAATGAGTCCTTGATATTTAGTCGTTTTCAGCCAATTTTTTGGATTTTTGAAAATTTCACTTTTTTGTGAAAATATCCACTAAATGAGGGAATAATATGTGTGAGGGTACCCCAGGAGAGTTCCAAATGTGTTTGGGTAGAATATATATACCACGGGGGTAAAATTGAAAAAAGTTGAAAACATTTTTTTTTTGGGCTTAGTCATTTTTCCGGCGTTTATCAGACTTTCAGATAGGGCAAATGTCAGTGAGCGTTCCGATTTCAGTTCCAGAGCGATTCATCCAATGAGTCCTTGATATTTAGTTGTTTTCAGCCAATTTTCTGGATTTTTGAAAATTTCACTTTTTTGTGAAAATATCCACTAAATGAGGGAATAATATGTGTGAGGGTACCCCAGGAGAGTTCCAAATGTGTGTGGGTAGAATATATATCCCATGGGGGTAAAATTGAAAAAAGTTGAAAACATGTTTTTTTTGGACTTAGTCATTTTTCCGGCGTTTATCAGACTTTCAGATAGGGGAAATGTCAGTGAGCGTTCCGATCTCAGTTCCAGAGCGATTCGCCCAATGAGTCCTTGATATTTAGTCGTTTTCAGCCAATTTTCTGGATTTTTTAAAATTTCACTTTTTTTGTGAAAATATCCACTAAATGAGGGAATAATATGTGTGAGGGTACCCCAGGAGAGTTCCAAATGTGTGTGGGTAGAATATATATCCAGCGGGGGTAAAATTCAAAAAAGTTGAAAACATTTTTTTTTTGGACTTAGTCATTTTTCCGGCGTTTATCAGACTTTCAGATAGGTGAAATGTCAGTGAGCATTCCGATTTCAGTTCCAGAGCGTTTCGCCCAATGAGTCCTTGATATTTAGTCGTTTTCAGCCAATATTTTGGATTTTTGAAAATTTCACTTTTTTGTGAAAATATCCACTAATTGAGGGAATAATATGTGTGAGGGTACCCCAGGAGAGTTCCAAATGTGTGTGGGTAGAATATATATCCCACGGGGTTAAAATTTAAAAAAGTTGAAAAAAATATTTTTTGGGACTTAGTCATTTTTCTGGCGTTTATCAGACTTTCAGATAGATGAAATGTCAGTGAGCGTTCCGATTTCAGTTCCAGAGCGATTCACCCAATGAGTCCTTATTATTTCGTCTTTTTCAGCTAATTTTCTGG
This sequence comes from Phyllobates terribilis, assembly GCF_046119375.1. NCBI lineage: Eukaryota > Metazoa > Chordata > Amphibia > Anura > Dendrobatidae > Phyllobates > Phyllobates terribilis. Next base: position 6,148,775 of record NW_027362805.1, on the reverse strand, counting down.
ATTTTTGAAAATTTCACTTTTTTGTGAAAATATCCACTAAATGAGGGAATAATATGTGTGAGGGTACCCCAGGAGAGTTCCAAATGTGTGTGGGTAGAATCTATATCCCACGGGGGTAAAATTGAAAAAGTTGAAAACATTTTTTTTTGGGGCTTAGTCATTTTTCCGGCGTTTATCAGACTTTCAGATAGGGCAAATGTCAGTGAGCGTTCCGTTTTCACTTCCAGAGCGATTCATCCAATCAGTCCTTGATATTTAGTCGTTCTCAGCCAATATTTTGGATTTTTGAAAATTTCACTTTTTTGTGAAAATATCCACTAAATGAGGGAATAATATGTGTGAGGGTACCTCAGGAGAGTTCCAAATGTGTGTGGGTAGAATATATATCCCACGGGGGTAAAATTGAAAAAGTTGAAAACATTTTTTTTTTTGGACTTAGTCATTTTTCCGGCGTTTATCAGACTTTCAGATAGGGGAAATGTCAGTGAGCGTTCCGATTTCAGTTCCAGAGCGATTCGCCCAATGAGTCCTTGATATTTAGTCGTTTTCAGCCAATTTTCTGGATTTTTGAAAATTTCACTTTTTTGTGAAAATATCCACTAAATGAGGGAATAATATGTGTGAGGGTACCCCAGGAGAGTTCCAAATGTGTGTGGGTAGAATATATATCCAGCGGGGGTAAAATTCAAAAAAGTTGAAAACATTTTTTTTTTGGACTTAGTCATTTTTCCGGCGTTTATCAGACTTTCAGATAGGTGAAATGTCAGTGAGCATTCCGATTTCAGTTCCAGAGCGTTTCGCCCAATGAGTCCTTGATATTTAGTCGTTCTCAGCCAATATTTTGGATTTTTGAAAATTTCATTTTTTTGTGAAAATATCCACTAAATGAGGGAATAATATGTGTGAGGGTACCCCAGGAGAGTTCCAAATGTGTGTGGGTAGAATATATATCCCACGGGGTTAAAATTGAAAAAAGTTGAAAAAAATATTTTTTGGGACTTAGTCATTTTTCTGGCGTTTATCAGACTTTCAGATAGATAAAATGTCAGTGAGCGTTCCGATTTCAGTTCCAGAGCGATTCACCCAATGAGTCCTTATTATTTAGTCTTTTTCAGCTAATTTTCTGGATTTTTGAAAATTTCACTTTTTTGTGAAAATATCCACTAAATGAGGGAATAATATGTGTGAGGGTACCCCAGGAGAGTTCCAAATGTGTGTGGGTAGAATCTATATCCCACGGGGGTAAAATTGAAAAAGTTGAAAACATTTTTTTTTTGGGCTTAGTCATTTTTCCGGCGTTTATCAGACTTTCAGATAGGGGAAATGTCAGTGAGCGTTACGATTTCAGTTTCAGAGGGATTTGCCCAATGAGTCCTTGATATTTAGTAGTTTTCAGCCAATTTTCTGGATTTTTGAAAATTTCACTTTTTTGTGAAAATAGCCACTAAATGAGGGAATAATATGTGTGAGGGTACCCCAGGAGAGTTCCAAATGTGTGTGGGTAGAATATATATCCCACGGGGGTAAAATTGAAAAAAGTTGAAAACATTTTTTTTTTGGGCTTAGTCATTTTTCCGGCGTTTATCAGACTTTCAGATAGGGCAAATGTCAGTGAGCATTCCGATTTCAGTTCCAGAGCGATTCACCCAATGAGTCCTTATTATTTAGTCTTTTTCAGCTAATTTTCTGGATTTTTGAAAATTTCACTTTTTTGTGAAAATATCCACTAAATGAGGGAATAATATGTGTGAGGGTACCCCAGGAGAGTTCCAAATGTGTGTGGGTAGAATCTATATCCCACGGGGGTAAAATTGAAAAAGTTGAAAACATTTTTTTTTTGGGCTTAGTCATTTTTCCGGCGTTTATCAGACTTTCAGATAGGGGAAATGTCAGTGAGCGCTCCGATTTCAGTTCCAGAGCGATTCGCCCTATGAGTCCTTGATATTTAGTCGTTTTCAGCCAATTTTCTGGATTTTTGAAAATTTCACTTTTTTGTGAAAATATCCACTAAATGAGGGAATAATATGTGTGAGGGTACCCCAGGAGAGTTCCAAATGTGTGTGGGTAGAATATATATCCAGCGGGGGTAAAATTCAAAAAAGTTGAAAACTTTTTTTTTTTGGACTTAGTCATTTTTCCGGCGTTTATCAGACTTTCAGATAGGTGAAATGTCAGTGAGCATTCCGATTTCAGTTCCAGAGCGTTTCGCCCAATGAGTCCTTGATATTTAGTCGTTCTCAGCCAATATTTTGGATTTTTGTAAATTTCACTTTTTTGTGAAAATATCCACTAAATGAGGGAATAATATGTGTGAGGGTACCCCAGGAGAGTTCCAAATGTGTGTGGGTAGAATATATATCCCACGGGGTTAAAATTGAAAAAAGTTGAAAAAAATATTTTTTGGGACTTAGTCATTTTTCTGGCGTTTATCAGACTTTCAGATAGATAAAATGTCAGTGAGCGTTCCGATTTCAGTTCCAGAGCGATTCACCCAATGAGTCCTTATTATTTAGTCTTTTTCAGCTAATTTTCTGGATTTTTGAAAATTTCACTTTTTTGTGAAAATATCCACTAAATGAGGGAATAATATGTGTGAGGGTACCCCAGGAGAGTTCCAAATGTGTGTGGGTAGAATCTATATCCCACGGGGGTAAAATTGAAAAAGTTGAAAACATTTTTTTTTTGGGCTTAGTCATTTTTCCGGCGTTTATCAGACTTTCAGATAAGGGAAATGTCAGTGAGCGTTCCGATTTCAGTGCCAGAGCGATTCGCCCAATGAGTCCTTGATATTTAGTCGTTCTCAGCCAATATTTTGGATTTTTGAAAATTTCACTTTTTTGTGAAAATATCCACTAAATGAAGGAATAATATGTGTGAGGGTACCCCAGGAGAGTTCCAAATGTGTGTGAGTAGAATATATATCCCACGGGGGTAAAATTGAAAAAAGTTTAAAAAAATTTTTTTGGACATAGTCATTTTTCTGGCGTTTATCAGACTTTCAGATAGGGGAAATGTCAGTGAGCGTTACGATTTCAGTTTCAGAGGGATTTGCCCAATGAGTCCTTGATATTTAGTAGTTTTCAGCCAATTTTCTGGATTTTTGAAAATTTCACTTTTTTGTGAAAATAGCCACTAAATGAGGGAATAATATGTGTGAGGGTACCCCAGGAGAGTTCCAAATGTGTGTGGGTAGAATATATATCCCACGGGGGTAAAATTGAAAAAAGTTGAAAACATTTTTTTTTTGGGCTTAGTCATTTTTCCGGCGTTTATCAGACTTTCAGATAGGGCAAATGTCAGTGAGCGTTCCGATTTCAGTTCCAGAGCGATTCATCCAATGAGTCCTTGAAATTTAGTCGTTTTCAGCCAATTTTCTGGATTTTTGAAAATTTCACTTTTTTGTGAAAATATCCACTAAATGAGGGAATAATATGTGTGAGGGTAACCCAGGAGAGTTCCAAATGTGTGTGGGTAGAATATATATCCCACGGGGTTAAAATTGAAAAAAGTTGAAAACATTTTTTTTTTGGACTTAGTCATTTTTCCTGCGTTTATCAGACTTTCAGATAGGGGAAATGTCAGTGAGCATTCCGATTTCAGTTCCAGAGCGATTCACCCAATGAGTCCTTGTTATTTAGTCTTTTTCAGCTAATTTTCTGGATTTTTGAAAATTTCACTTTTTTGTGAAAATATCCACTAAATGAGGGAATAATATGTGTGAGGGTACCCCAGGAGAGTGACAAATCTGTGTGGGTATAATATATAACCCACGGGGGTAAAATTGAAAGAAGTTGAAAACATTTTTTTTTGGACTTAGTCATTTTTCTGGCATTTATCAGACTTTCAGATAGGGGAAATGTCAGTGAGCGTTCCGATTTCAGTGCCAGAGCGATTCGCCCAATGAGTCCTTGATATTTAGTCGTTCTCAGCCATTATTTTGGATTTTTGAAAATTTCACTTTTTTGTGAAAATATCCACTAAATGAGGGAATAATATGTGTGAGGGTACTCCAGGAGAGTTCCAAATGTGTGTGGGAAGAATATATATCCCACGGGGGTAAAATTGAAAAAAGTTCTAAAAAATTTTTTTTTGGACTTAGTCATTTTTCCAGCGTTTATCAGACTTTCAGATAGGGGAAAAGTCAGTGAGCGTTCCGATCTCAGTTCCAGAGCGATTCGCCCAATGAGTTCTTGATATTTAGTCGTTTTCAGCCAATTTTCTGGATTTTTGAAAATGTCACTTTTTTGTGAAAATATCCACTAAATGAGGGAATAATATGTGTGAGGGTACCCCAGGAGAGTTCCAAATGTGTTTGGGTAGAATATATATACCACGGGGGTAAAATTGAAAAAAGTTGAAAACATTTTTTTTTTGGGCTTAGTCATTTTTCCGGCGTTTATCAGACTTTCAGATAGGGCAAATGTCAGTGAGCGTTCCGATTTCAGTTCCAGAGCGATTCATCCAATGAGTCCTTGATATTTAGTTGTTTTCAGCCAATTTTCTGGATTTTTGAAAATTTCACTTTTTTGTGAAAATATCCACTAAATGAGGGAATAATATGTGTGAGGGTACCCCAGGAGAGTTCCAAATGTGTGTGGGTAGAATATATATCCCATGGGGGTAAAATTGAAAAAAGTTGAAAACATGTTTTTTTTGGACTTAGTCATTTTTCCGGCGTTTATCAGACTTTCAGATAGGGGAAATGTCAGTGAGCGTTCCGATCTCAGTTCCAGAGCGATTCGCCCAATGAGTCCTTGATATTTAGTCGTTTTCAGCCAATTTTCTGGATTTTTGAAAATTTCACTTTTTTGTGAAAATATCCACTAAATGAGGGAATAATATGTGTGAGGGTACCCCAGGAGAGTTCCAAATGTGTGTGGGTAGAATATATATCCCACGGGGGTAAAATTGAAAAAAGTTGAAAACATTTTTTTTTTGGACTTAGTCATTTTTCCTGCGTTTATCAGACTTTCAGATAGGGGAAATGTCAGTGAGCGTTCCGATTTCAGTTCCACAGCGATTCACCCAATGAGTCCTTGTTATTAAGTCGTTTTCAGCCAATTTTCTGGATTTTTGAAAATTTCACTTTTTTGTGAAAATATCCACTAAATGAGGGAATAATATGTGTCAGGGTACCCCAGGAGAGTTCCAAATATGTGTGGGTAGAATATATATCCTACTGGGGTAAAATTGAAAAAAGTTGAAAAAATTTTTTTTTGGGACTTAGTCGTTTTTCTGGCGTTTATCAGACTTTCAGATAGGGGAAATGTCAGTGAGCGTTCCGATTTCAGTGCCAGAGCGATTCGCCCAATGAGTCCTTGATATTTAGTCGTTCTCAGCCAATATTTTGGATTTTTGAAAATTTCACTTTTTTGTGAAAATATCCACTAAATGAGGGAATAATATGTGTGAGGGTACCCCAGGAGAGTTCCAAATGTGTGTGGGTAGAATATATATCACATGGGGGTAAAATTGAAAAAAGTTGAAAACAAGTTTTTTTTGGACTTAGTCATTTTTCCGGCGTTTATCAGACTTTCAGATAGGGGAAATGTCAGTGAGCGTTCCGATTTCAGTTCCAGAGCGATTCGCCCAATGAGTCCTTGATATTTAGTCGTTTTCAGCCAATTTTCTGGATTTTTGAAAATTTCACTTTTTTGTGAAAATATCCACTAAATGAGGGAATAATATGTGTGAGGGTACCCCAGGAGAGTTCCAAATGTGTGTGGGTAGAATATATATCCAGCGGGGGTAAAATTCAAAAAAGTTGAAAACATTTTTTTTTTGGACTTAGTCATTTTTCTGGCGTTTATCAGACTTTCAGATAGATGAAATGTCAGTGAGCGTTCCGATTTCAGTTCCAGAGCGATTCACCCAATGAGTCCTTATTATTTCGTCTTTTTCAGCTAATTTTCTGGATTTTTGAAAATTTCACTTTTTTGTGAAAATATCCACTAAATGAGGGAATAATATGTGTGAGGGTACCCCAGGAGAGTTCCAAATGTGTGTGGGTAGAATCTATATCCCACGGGGGTAAAATTGAAAAAGTTGAAAACATTTTTTTTTTGGGCTTAGTCATTTTTCCGGCGTTTATCAGACTTTCAGATAGGGCAAATGTCAGTGAGCGTTCCGTTTTCACTTCCAGAGCGATTCATCCAATCAGTCCTTGATATTTAGTCGTTCTCAGCCAATATTTTGGATTTTTGAAAATTTCACTTTTTTGTGAAAATATCCACTAAATGAGGGAATAATATGTGTGAGGGTACCTCAGGAGAGTTCCAAATGTGTGTGGGTAGAATATATATCCCACGGGGGTAAAATTGAAAAAGTTGAAAACATTTTTTTTTTGGACTTAGTCATTTTTCCGGCGTTTATCAGACTTTCAGATAGGGGAAATGTCAGTGAGCGTTCCGATTTCAGTTCCAGAGCGATTCGCCCAATGAGTCCTTGATATTTAGTCGTTTTCAGCCAATTTTCTGGATTTTTGAAAATTTCACTTTTTTGTGAAAATATCCACTAAATGAGGGAATAATATGTGTGAGGGTACCTCAGGAGAGTTCCAAATGTGTGTGGGTAGAATATATATCCCACGGGGGTAAAATTGAAAAAGTTGAAAACATTTTTTTTTTTGGACTTAGTCATTTTTCCGGCGTTTATCAGACTTTCAGATAGGGGAAATGTCAGTGAGCGTTCCGATTTCAGTTCCAGAGCGATTCGCCCAATGAGTCCTTGATATTTAGTCGTTTTCAGCCAATTTTCTGGATTTTTGAAAATTTCACTTTTTTGTGAAAATATCCACTAAATGAGGGAATAATATGTGTGAGGGTACCCCAGGAGAGTTCCAAATGTGTGTGGGTAGAATATATATCCAGCGGGGGTAAAATTCAAAAAAGTTGAAAACATTTTTTTTTTGGACTTAGTCATTTTTCCGGCGTTTATCAGACTTTCAGATAGGTGAAATGTCAGTGAGCATTCCGATTTCAGTTCCAGAGCGTTTCGCCCAATGAGTCCTTGATATTTAGTCGTTCTCAGCCAATATTTTGGATTTTTGAAAATTTCATTTTTTTGTGAAAATATCCACTAAATGAGGGAATAATATGTGTGAGGGTACCCCAGGAGAGTTCCAAATGTGTGTGGGTAGAATATATATCCCACGGGGTTAAAATTGAAAAAAGTTGAAAAAAATATTTTTTGGGACTTAGTCATTTTTCTGGCGTTTATCAGACTTTCAGATAGATAAAATGTCAGTGAGCGTTCCGATTTCAGTTCCAGAGCGATTCACCCAATGAGTCCTTATTATTTAGTCTTTTTCAGCTAATTTTCTGGATTTTTGAAAATTTCACTTTTTGGTGAAAATATCCACTAAATGAGGGAATAATATGTGTGAGGGTACCCCAGGAGAGTTCCAAATGTGTGTGGGTAGAATCTATATCCCACGGGGGTAAAATTGAAAAAGTTGAAAACATTTTTTTTTTGGGCTTAGTCATTTTTCCGGCGTTTATCAGACTTTCAGATAGGGGAAATGTCAGTGAGCGTTACGATTTCAGTTTCAGAGGGATTTGCCCAATGAGTCCTTGATATTTAGTAGTTTTCAGCCAATTTTCTGGATTTTTGAAAATTTCACTTTTTTGTGAAAATAGCCACTAAATGAGGGAATAATATGTGTGAGGGTACCCCAGGAGAGTTCCAAATGTGTGTGGGTAGAATATATATCCCACGGGGGTAAAATTGAAAAAAGTTGAAAACATTTTTTTTTTGGGCTTAGTCATTTTTCCGGCGTTTATCAGACTTTCAGATAGGGCAAATGTCAGTGAGCATTCCGATTTCAGTTCCAGAGCGATTCACCCAATGAGTCCTTATTATTTAGTCTTTTTCAGCTAATTTTCTGGATTTTTGAAAATTTCACTTTTTTGTGAAAATATCCACTAAATGAGGGAATAATATGTGTGAGGGTACCCCAGGAGAGTTCCAAATGTGTGTGGGTAGAATCTATATCCCACGGGGGTAAAATTGAAAAAGTTGAAAACATTTTTTTTTTGGGCTTAGTCATTTTTCCGGCGTTTATCAGACTTTCAGATAGGGGAAATGTCAGTGAGCGCTCCGATTTCAGTTCCAGAGCGATTCGCCCTATGAGTCCTTGATATTTAGTCGTTTTCAGCCAATTTTCTGGATTTTTGAAAATTTCACTTTTTTGTGAAAATATCCACTAAATGAGGGAATAATATGTGTGAGGGTACCCCAGGAGAGTTCCAAATGTGTGTGGGTAGAATATATATCCAGCGGGGGTAAAATTCAAAAAAGTTGAAAACTTTTTTTTTTTGGACTTAGTCATTTTTCCGGCGTTTATCAGACTTTCAGATAGGTGAAATGTCAGTGAGCATTCCGATTTCAGTTCCAGAGCGTTTCGCCCAATGAGTCCTTGATATTTAGTCGTTCTCAGCCAATATTTTGGATTTTTGTAAATTTCACTTTTTTGTGAAAATATCCACTAAATGAGGGAATAATATGTGTGAGGGTACCCCAGGAGAGTTCCAAATGTGTGTGGGTAGAATATATATCCCACGGGGTTAAAATTGAAAAAAGTTGAAAAAAATATTTTTTGGGACTTAGTCATTTTTCTGGCGTTTATCAGACTTTCAGATAGATAAAATGTCAGTGAGCGTTCCGATTTCAGTTCCAGAGCGATTCACCCAATGAGTCCTTATTATTTAGTCTTTTTCAGCTAATTTTCTGGATTTTTGAAAATTTCACTTTTTTGTGAAAATATCCACTAAATGAGGGAATAATATGTGTGAGGGTACCCCAGGAGAGTTCCAAATGTGTGTGGGTAGAATCTATATCCCACGGGGGTAAAATTGAAAAAGTTGAAAACATTTTTTTTTTGGGCTTAGTCATTTTTCCGGCGTTTATCAGACTTTCAGATAAGGGAAATGTCAGTGAGCGTTCCGATTTCAGTGCCAGAGCGATTCGCCCAATGAGTCCTTGATATTTAGTCGTTCTCAGCCAATATTTTGGATTTTTGAAAATTTCACTTTTTTGTGAAAATATCCACTAAATGAAGGAATAATATGTGTGAGGGTACCCCAGGAGAGTTCCAAATGTGTGTGAGTAGAATATATATCCCACGGGGGTAAAATTGAAAAAAGTTTAAAAAAATTTTTTTGGACATAGTCATTTTTCTGGCGTTTATCAGACTTTCAGATAGGGGAAATGTCAGTGAGCGTTACGATTTCAGTTTCAGAGGGATTTGCCCAATGAGTCCTTGATATTTAGTAGTTTTCAGCCAATTTTCTGGATTTTTGAAAATTTCACTTTTTTGTGAAAATAGCCACTAAATGAGGGAATAATATGTGTGAGGGTACCCCAGGAGAGTTCCAAATGTGTGTGGGTAGAATATATATCCCACGGGGGTAAAATTGAAAAAAGTTGAAAACATTTTTTTTTTGGGCTTAGTCATTTTTCCGGCGTTTATCAGACTTTCAGATAGGGCAAATGTCAGTGAGCGTTCCGATTTCAGTTCCAGAGCGATTCATCCAATGAGTCCTTGAAATTTAGTCGTTTTCAGCCAATTTTCTGGATTTTTGAAAATTTCACTTTTTTGTGAAAATATCCACTAAATGAGGGAATAATATGTGTGAGGGTAACCCAGGAGAGTTCCAAATGTGTGTGGGTAGAATATATATCCCACGGGGTTAAAATTGAAAAAAGTTGAAAACATTTTTTTTTTGGACTTAGTCATTTTTCCTGCGTTTATCAGACTTTCAGATAGGGGAAATGTCAGTGAGCATTCCGATTTCAGTTCCAGAGCGATTCACCCAATGAGTCCTTGTTATTTAGTCTTTTTCAGCTAATTTTCTGGATTTTTGAAAATTTCACTTTTTTGTGAAAATATCCACTAAATGAGGGAATAATATGTGTGAGGGTACCCCAGGAGAGTGACAAATCTGTGTGGGTATAATATATAACCCACGGGGGTAAAATTGAAAGAAGTTGAAAACATTTTTTTTTGGACTTAGTCATTTTTCTGGCATTTATCAGACTTTCAGATAGGGGAAATGTCAGTGAGCGTTCCGATTTCAGTGCCAGAGCGATTCGCCCAATGAGTCCTTGATATTTAGTCGTTCTCAGCCATTATTTTGGATTTTTGAAAATTTCACTTTTTTGTGAAAATATCCACTAAATGAGGGAATAATATGTGTGAGGGTACTCCAGGAGAGTTCCAAATGTGTGTGGGAAGAATATATATCCCACGGGGGTAAAATTGAAAAAAGTTCTAAAAAATTTTTTTTTGGACTTAGTCATTTTTCCAGCGTTTATCAGACTTTCAGATAGGGGAAAAGTCAGTGAGCGTTCCGATCTCAGTTCCAGAGCGATTCGCCCAATGAGTTCTTGATATTTAGTCGTTTTCAGCCAATTTTCTGGATTTTTGAAAATGTCACTTTTTTGTGAAAATATCCACTAAATGAGGGAATAATATGTGTGAGGGTACCCCAGGAGAGTTCCAAATGTGTTTGGGTAGAATATATATACCACGGGGGTAAAATTGAAAAAAGTTGAAAACATTTTTTTTTTGGGCTTAGTCATTTTTCCGGCGTTTATCAGACTTTCAGATAGGGCAAATGTCAGTGAGCGTTCCGATTTCAGTTCCAGAGCGATTCATCCAATGAGTCCTTGATATTTAGTTGTTTTCAGCCAATTTTCTGGATTTTTGAAAATTTCACTTTTTTGTGAAAATATCCACTAAATGAGGGAATAATATGTGTGAGGGTACCCCAGGAGAGTTCCAAATATGTGTGGGTAGAATATATATCCTACTGGGGTAAAATTGAAAAAAGTTGAAAAAATTTTTTTTTGGGACTTAGTCGTTTTTCTGGCGTTTATCAGACTTTCAGATAGGGGAAATGTCAGTGAGCGTTCCGATTTCAGTGCCAGAGCGATTCGCCCAATGAGTCCTTGATATTTAGTCGTTCTCAGCCAATATTTTGGATTTTTGAAAATTTTACTTTTTTGTGAAAATATCCACTAAATGAGGGAATAATATGTGTGAGGGTACCCCAGGAGAGTTCCAAATGTGTGTGGGTAGAATATATATCACATGGGGGTAAAATTGAAAAAAGTTGAAAACAAGTTTTTTTTGGACTTAGTCATTTTTCCGGCGTTTATCAGACTTTCAGATAGGGGAAATGTCAGTGAGCGTTCCGATTTCAGTTCCAGAGCGATTCGCCCAATGAGTCCTTGATATTTAGTCGTTTTCAGCCAATTTTCTGGATTTTTGAAAATTTCACTTTTTTGTGAAAATATCCACTAAATGAGGGAATAATATGTGTGAGGGTACCCCAGGAGAGTTCCAAATGTGTGTGGGTAGAATATATATCCAGCGGGGGTAAAATTCAAAAAAGTTGAAAACATTTTTTTTTTGGACTTAGTCATTTTTCCGGCGTTTATCAGACTTTCAGATAGGTGAAATGTCAGTGAGCATTCCGATTTCAGTTCCAGAGCGTTTCGCCCAATGAGTCCTTGATATTTAGTCGTTTTCAGCCAATATTTTGGATTTTTGAAAATTTCACTTTTTTGTGAAAATATCCACTAAATGAGGGAATAATATGTGTGAGGGTACCCCAGGAGAGTTCCAAATGTGTGTGGGTAGAATATATATCCCACGGGGTTAAAATTGAAAAAAGTTGAAAAAAATATTTTTTGGGACTTAGTCATTTTTCTGGCGTTTATCAGACTTTCAGATAGATGAAATGTCAGTGAGCGTTCCGATTTCAGTTCCAGAGCGATTCACCCAATGAGTCCTTATTATTTCGTCTTTTTCAGCTAATTTTCTGGATTTTTGAAAATTTCACTTTTTTGTGAAAATATCCACTAAATGAGGGAATAATATGTGTGAGGGTACCCCAGGAGAGTTCCAAATGTGTGTGGGTAGAATCTATATCCCACGGGGGTAAAATTGAAAAAGTTGAAAACATTTTTTTTTTGGGCTTAGTCATTTTTCCGGCGTTTATCAGACTTTCAGATAAGGGAAATGTCAGTGAGCGTTCCGATTTCAGTGCCAGAGCGATTCGCCCAATGAGTCCTTGATATTTAGTCGTTCTCAGCCAATATTTTGGATTTTTGAAAATTTCACTTTTTTGTGAAAATATCCACTAAATGAAGGAATAATATGTGTGAGGGTACCCCAGGAGAGTTCCAAATGTGTGTGAGTAGAATATATATCCCACGGGGGTAAAATTGAAAAAAGTTTAAAAAAATTTTTTTGGACATAGTCATTTTTCTGGCGTTTATCAGACTTTCAGATAGGGGAAATGTCAGTGAGCGTTACGATTTCAGTTTCAGAGGGATTTGCCCAATGAGTCCTTGATATTTAGTAGTTTTCAGCCAATTTTCTGGATTTTTGAAAATTTCACTTTTTTGTGAAAATAGCCACTAAATGAGGGAATAATATGTGTGAGGGTACCCCAGGAGAGTTCCAAATGTGTGTGGGTAGAATATATATCCCACGGGGGTAAAATTGAAAAAAGTTGAAAACATTTTTTTTTTGGGCTTAGTCATTTTTCCGGCGTTTATCAGACTTTCAGATAGGGCAAATGTCAGTGAGCGTTCCGATTTCAGTTCCAGAGCGATTCATCCAATGAGTCCTTGAAATTTAGTCGTTTTCAGCCAATTTTCTGGATTTTTGAAAATTTCACTTTTTTGTGAAAATATCCACTAAATGAGGGAATAATATGTGTGAGGGTAACCCAGGAGAGTTCCAAATGTGTGTGGGTAGAATATATATCCCACGGGGTTAAAATTGAAAAAAGTTGAAAACATTTTTTTTTTGGACTTAGTCATTTTTCCTGCGTTTATCAGACTTTCAGATAGGGGAAATGTCAGTGAGCATTCCGATTTCAGTTCCAGAGCGATTCACCCAATGAGTCCTTGTTATTTAGTCTTTTTCAGCTAATTTTCTGGATTTTTGAAAATTTCACTTTTTTGTGAAAATATCCACTAAATGAGGGAATAATATGTGTGAGGGTACCCCAGGAGAGTGACAAATCTGTGTGGGTATAATATATAACCCACGGGGGTAAAATTGAAAGAAGTTGAAAACATTTTTTTTTGGACTTAGTCATTTTTCTGGCATTTATCAGACTTTCAGATAGGGGAAATGTCAGTGAGCGTTCCGATTTCAGTGCCAGAGCGATTCGCCCAATGAGTCCTTGATATTTAGTCGTTCTCAGCCATTATTTTGGATTTTTGAAAATTTCACTTTTTTGTGAAAATATCCACTAAATGAGGGAATAATATGTGTGAGGGTACTCCAGGAGAGTTCCAAATGTGTGTGGGAAGAATATATATCCCACGGGGGTAAAATTGAAAAAAGTTCTAAAAAATTTTTTTTTGGACTTAGTCATTTTTCCAGCGTTTATCAGACTTTCAGATAGGGGAAAAGTCAGTGAGCGTTCCGATCTCAGTTCCAGAGCGATTCGCCCAATGAGTTCTTGATATTTAGTCGTTTTCAGCCAATTGTCTGGATTTTTGAAAATGTCACTTTTTTGTGAAAATATCCACTAAATGAGGGAATAATATGTGTGAGGGTACCCCAGGAGAGTTCCAAATGTGTTTGGGTAGAATATATATACCACGGGGGTAAAATTGAAAAAAGTTGAAAACATTTTTTTTTTGGGCTTAGTCATTTTTCCGGCGTTTATCAGACTTTCAGATAGGGCAAATGTCAGTGAGCGTTCCGATTTCAGTTCCAGAGCGATTCATCCAATGAGTCCTTGATATTTAGTTGTTTTCAGCCAATTTTCTGGATTTTTGAAAATTTCACTTTTTTGTGAAAATATCCACTAAATGAGGGAATAATATGTGTGAGGGTACCCCAGGAGAGTTCCAAATGTGTGTGGGTAGAATATATATCCCATGGGGGTAAAATTGAAAAAAGTTGAAAACATGTTTTTTTTGGACTTAGTCATTTTTCCGGCGTTTATCAGACTTTCAGATAGGGGAAATGTCAGTGAGCGTTCCGATCTCAGTTCCAGAGCGATTCGCCCAATGAGTCCTTGATATTTAGTCGTTCTCAGCCAATATTTTGGATTTTTGAAAATTTCACTTTTTTGTGAAAATATCCACTAAATGAGGGAATAATATGTGTGAGGGTACCCCAGGAGAGTTCCAAATGTGTGTGGGTAGAATATATATCACATGGGGGTAAAATTGAAAAAAGTTGAAAACAAGTTTTTTTTGGACTTAGTCATTTTTCCGGCGTTTATCAGACTTTCAGATAGGGGAAATGTCAGTGAGCGTTCCGATTTCAGTTCCAGAGCGATTCGCCCAATGAGTCCTTGATATTTAGTCGTTTTCAGCCAATTTTCTGGATTTTTGAAAATTTCACTTTTTTGTGAAAATATCCACTAAATGAGGGAATAATATGTGTGAGGGTACCCCAGGAGAGTTCCAAATGTGTGTGGGTAGAATATATATCCAGCGGGGGTAAAATTCAAAAAAGTTGAAAACATTTTTTTTTTGGACTTAGTCATTTTTCCGGCGTTTATCAGACTTTCAGATAGGTGAAATGTCAGTGAGCATTCCGATTTCAGTTCCAGAGCGTTTCGCCCAATGAGTCCTTGATATTTAGTCGTTTTCAGCCAATATTTTGGATTTTTGAAAATTTCACTTTTTTGTGAAAATATCCACTAAATGAGGGAATAATATGTGTGAGGGTACCCCAGGAGAGTTCCAAATGTGTGTGGGTAGAATATATATCCCACGGGGTTAAAATTGAAAAAAGTTGAAAAAAATATTTTTTGGGACTTAGTCATTTTTCTGGCGTTTATCAGACTTTCAGATAGATGAAATGTCAGTGAGCGTTCCGATTTCAGTTCCAGAGCGATTCACCCAATGAGTCCTTATTATTTCGTCTTTTTCAGCTAATTTTCTGGATTTTTGAAAATTTCACTTTTTTGTGAAAATATCCACTAAATGAGGGAATAATATGTGTGAGGGTACCCCAGGAGAGTTCCAAATGTGTGTGGGTAGAATCTATATCCCACGGGGGTAAAATTGAAAAAGTTGAAAACATTTTTTTTTTGGGCTTAGTCATTTTTCCGGCGTTTATCAGACTTTCAGATAGGGCAAATGTCAGTGAGCGTTCCGTTTTCACTTCCAGAGCGATTCATCCAATCAGTCCTTGATATTTAGTCGTTCTCAGCCAATATTTTGGATTTTTGAAAATTTCACTTTTTTGTGAAAATATCCACTAAATGAGGGAATAATATGTGTGAGGGTACCTCAGGAGAGTTCCAAATGTGTGTGGGTAGAATATATATCCCACGGGGGTAAAATTGAAAAAGTTGAAAACATTTTTTTTTTGGACTTAGTCATTTTTCCGGCGTTTATCAGACTTTCAGATAGGGGAAATGTCAGTGAGCGTTCCGATTTCAGTTCCAGAGCGATTCGCCCAATGAGTCCTTGATATTTAGTCGTTTTCAGCCAATTTTCTGGATTTTTGAAAATTTCACTTTTTTGTGAAAATATCCACTAAATGAGGGAATAATATGTGTGAGGGTACCCCAGGAGAGTTCCAAATGTGTGTGGGTAGAATATATATCCCACGGGGTTAAAATTGAAAAAAGTTGAAAAAAATATTTTTTGGGACTTAGTCATTTTTCTGGCGTTTATCAGACTTTCAGATAGATAAAATGTCAGTGAGCGTTCCGATTTCAGTTCCAGAGCGATTCACCCAATGAGTCCTTATTATTTAGTCTTTTTCAGCTAATTTTCTGGATTTTTGAAAATTTCACTTTTTTGTGAAAATATCCACTAAATGAGGGAATAATATGTGTGAGGGTACCCCAGGAGAGTTCCAAATGTGTGTGGGTAGAATCTATATCCCACGGGGGTAAAATTGAAAAAGTTGAAAACATTTTTTTTTTGGGCTTAGTCATTTTTCCGGCGTTTATCAGACTTTCAGATAGGGGAAATGTCAGTGAGCGTTACGATTTCAGTTTCAGAGGGATTTGCCCAATGAGTCCTTGATATTTAGTAGTTTTCAGCCAATTTTCTGGATTTTTGAAAATTTCACTTTTTTGTGAAAATAGCCACTAAATGAGGGAATAATATGTGTGAGGGTACCCCAGGAGAGTTCCAAATGTGTGTGGGTAGAATATATATCCCACGGGGGTAAAATTGAAAAAAGTTGAAAACATTTTTTTTTTGGGCTTAGTCATTTTTCCGGCGTTTATCAGACTTTCAGATAGGGCAAATGTCAGTGAGCATTCCGATTTCAGTTCCAGAGCGATTCACCCAATGAGTCCTTATTATTTTGTCTTTTTCAGCTAATTTTCTGGATTTTTGAAAATTTCACTTTTTTGTGAAAATATCCACTAAATGAGGGAATAATATGTGTGAGGGTACCCCAGGAGAGTTCCAAATGTGTGTGGGTAGAATCTATATCCCACGGGGGTAAAATTGAAAAAGTTGAAAACATTTTTTTTTTGGGCTTAGTCATTTTTCCGGCGTTTATCAGACTTTCAGATAGGGGAAATGTCAGTGAGCGCTCCGATTTCAGTTCCAGAGCGATTCGCCCAATTAGTCCTTGATATTTAGTCGTTTTCAGCCAATATTTTGGATTTTTGAAAATTTCACTTTTTTGTGAAAATATCCACTAAATGAGGGAATAATATGTGTGAGGGTACCCCAGGAGAGTTCCAAATGTGTGTGGGTAGAATATATATCCCACGGGGTTAAAATTGAAAAAAGTTGAAAAAAATATTTTTTGGGACTTAGTCATTTTTCTGGCGTTTATCAGACTTTCAGATAGATGAAATGTCAGTGAGCGTTCCGATTTCAGTTCCAGAGCGATTCACCCAATGAGTCCTTATTATTTAGTCTTTTTCAGCTAATTTTCTGGATTTTTGAAAATTTCACTTTTTTGTGAAAATATCCACTAAATGAGGGAATAATATGTGTGAGGGTACCCCAGGAGAGTTCCAAATGTGTGTGGGTAGAATCTATATCCCACGGGGGTAAAATTGAAAAAGTTGAAAACATTTTTTTTTTGGGCTTAGTCATTTTTCCGGCGTTTATCAGACTTTCAGATAGGGGAAATGTCAGTGAGCGTTCCGATTTCAGTGCCAGAGCGATTCGCCCAATGAGTCCTTGATATTTAGTCGTTCTCAGCCAATATTTTGGATTTTTGAAAATTTCACTTTTTTGTGAAAATATCCACTAAATGAAGGAATAATATGTGTGAGGGTACCCCAGGAGAGTTCCAAATGTGTGTGAGTAGAATATATATCCCACGGGGGTAAAATTGAAAAAGTTGAAAACATTTTTTTTTTGGGCTTAGTCATTTTTCCGGCGTTTATCAGACTTTCAGATAGGGGAAATGTCAGTGAGCGTTACGATTTCAGTTTCAGAGGGATTTGCCCAATGAGTCCTTGATATTTAGTAGTTTTCAGCCAATTTTCTGGATTTTTGAAAATTTCACTTTTTTGTGAAAATAGGCACTAAATGAGGGAATAATATGTGTGAGGGTACCCCAGGAGAGTTCCAAATGTGTGTGGGTAGAATATATATCCCACGGGGGTAAAATTGAAAAAAGTTGAAAACATTTTTTTTTTGGGCTTAGTCATTTTTCCTTCGTTTATCAGACTTTCAGATAGGGCAAATGTCAGTGAGCGTTCCGTTTTCACTTCCAGAGCGTTTCGCCCAATCAGTCCTTGATATTTAGTCGTTCTCAGCCAATATTTTGGATTTTTGAAAATTTCACTTTTTTGTGAAAATATCCACTAAATGAGGGAATAATATGTGTGAGGGTACCTCAGGAGAGTTCCAAATGTGTGTGGGTAGAATATATATCCCACGGGGGTAAAATTGAAAAAGTTGAAAACATTTTTTTTTTGGACTTAGTCATTTTTCCGGCGTTTATCAGACTTTCAGATAGGGGAAATGTCAGTGAGCGCTCCGATTTCAGTTCCAGAGCGATTCGCCCAATGAGTCCTTGATATTTAGTCGTTTTCAGCCAATTTTCTGGATTTTTGAAAATTTCACTTTTTTGTGAAAATATCCACTAAATGAGGGAATAATATGTGTGAGGGTACCCCAGGAGAGTTCCAAATGTGTGTGGGTAGAATATATATCCAGCGGGGGTAAAATTCAAAAAAGTTGAAAACATTTTTTTTTTGAACTTAGTCATTTTTCCGGCGTTTATCAGACTTTCAGATAGGTGAAATGTCAGTGAGCATTCCGATTTCAGTTCCAGAGCGTTTCGCCCAATGAGTCCTTGATATTTAGTCGTTCTCAGCCAATATTTTGGATTTTTGAAAATTTCACTTTTTTGTGAAAATATCCACTAAATGAGGGAATAATATGTGTGAGGGTACCCCAGGAGAGTTCCAAATGTGTGTGGGTAGAATCTATATCCCACGGGGGTAAAATTGAAAAAGTTGAAAACATTTTTTTTTTTGGGCTTAGTCATTTTTCCGGCGTTTATCAGACTTTCAGATAGGGGAAATGTCAGTGAGCGTTCCGATTTCAGTGCCAGAGCGATTCGCCCAATGAGTCCTTGATATTTAGTCGTTCTCAGCCAATATTTTGGATTTTTGAAAATTTCACTTTTTTGTGAAAATATCCACTAAATGAAGGAATAATATGTGTGAGGGTACCCCAGGAGAGTTCCAAATGTGTGTGAGTAGAATATATATCCCACGGGGGTAAAATTGAAAAAAGTTTAAAAAAATTTTTTTGGACATAGTCGTTTTTGTGGCGTTTATCAGACTTTCAGATAGGGGAAATGTCAGTGAGCGTTACGATTTCAGTTTCAGAGGGATTTGCCCAATGAGTCCTTGATATTTAGTAGTTTTCAGCCAATTTTCTGGATTTTTGAAAATTTCACTTTTTTGTGAAAATAGCCACTAAATGAGGGAATAATATGTGTGAGGGTACCCCAGGAGAGTTCCAAATGTGTGTGGTTAGAATATATATCCCACGGGGGTAAAATTGAAAAAAGTTGAAAACATTTTTTTTTGGGCTTAGTCATTTTTCCGGCGTTTATCAGACTTTCAGATAGGGCAAATGTCAGTGAGCATTCCGATTTCAGTTCCAGAGCGATTCACCCAATGAGTCCTTGTTATTTAGTCTTTTTCAGCTAATTTTCTGGATTTTTGAAAATTTCACTTTTTTGTGAAAATATCCACTAAATGAGGGAATAATATGTGTGAGGGTACCCCAGGAGAGTGACAAATCTGTGTGGGTATAATATATAACCCACGGGGGTAAAATTGAAAGAAGTTGAAAAAAATTTTTTTTTGGACTTAGTCATTTTTCTGGCATTTATCAGACTTTCAGATAGGGGAAATGTCAGTGAGCGTTCCGATTTCAGTGCCAGAGCGATTCGCCCAATGAGTCCTTGATATTTAGTCGTTCTCAGCCATTATTTTGGATTTTTGAAAATGTCACTTTTTTGTGAAAATATCCACTAAATGAGGGAATAATATGTGTGAGGGTACCCCAGGAGAGTTCCAAATGTGTTTGGGTAGAATATATATACCACGGGGGTAAAATTGAAAAAAGTTGAAAACATTTTTTTTTTTGGGCTTAGTCATTTTTCCGGCGTTTATCAGACTTTCAGATAGGGCAAATGTCAGTGAGCGTTCCGATTTCAGTTCCAGAGCGATTCATCCAATGAGTCCTTGATATTTAGTTGTTTTCAGCCAATTTTCTGGATTTTTGAAAATTTCACTTTTTTGTGAAAATATCCACTAAATGAGGGAATAATATGTGTGAGGGTACCCCAGGAGAGTTCCAAATGTGTTTGGGTAGAATATATATACCACTGGGGTAAAATTGAAAAAAGTTGAAAACATTTTTTTTTTGGGCTTAGTCATTTTTCCGACGTTTACCAGACTTTCAGATAGGGGATATGTCAGTGAGCATTCCGATTTCAGTTCCAGAGCGATTCGCCCAATGAGTCCTTGATATTTAGTCGTTCTCAGCCAATATTTTGGATTTTTGAAAATTTCACTTTTTTGTGAAAATATCCACTAAATGAGGTAATAATATGTGTGAGGGTACCTCAGGAGAGTTCCAAATGTGTGTGGGTAGAATATATATCCCACGGGGGTAAAATTGAAAAAGTTGAAAACATTTTTTTTTTTGGACTTAGTCATTTTTCCGGCGTTTATCAGACTTTCAGATAGGGGAAATGTCAGTGAGCGTTCCGATTTTAGTTCCACAGCGATTCACCCAATGAGTCCTTGTTATTAAGTCGTTTTCAGCCAATTTTCTGGATTTTTGAAAATTTCACTTTTTTGTGAAAATATCCACTAAATGAGGGAATAATATGTGTGAGGGTACCCCAGGAGAGTTCCAAATGTGTGTGGGTAGAATATATATCCTACTGGGGTAAAATTGAAAAAAGTTGAAAAAAATTTTTTTTGGACTTAGTCATTTTTCCGGCGTTTATCAGACTTTCAGATAGGGGAAATGTCAGTGAGCATTCCGATTTCAGTTCCAGAGCGATTCGCCCAATGAGTCCTTGATATTTAGTCGTTTTCAGCCAATTTTCTGGATTTTTGAAAATTTCACTTTTTTGTGAAAATATCCACTAAATGAGGGAATAATATGTGTGAGGGTACCCCAGGAGAGTTCCAAATGTGTGTGGGTAGAATATATATCCCACGGGGGTAAAATTGAAAAAAGTTGAAAACACTTTTTTTTTGGGCTTAGTCATTTTTCCCGCGTTTATCAGACTTTCAGATTGGGGAAATGTCAGTGAGCATTCCGATTTCAGTTCCAGAGCGATTCGCGCAATGAGTCCTTGATATTTAGTCGTTCTCAGCCAATATTTTGGATTTTTGAAAATTTCACTTTTTTGTGAAAATATCCACTAAATGAGGGAATAATATGTGTGAGGGTACCCCAGGAGAGTTCCAAATGTGTGTGGGTAGAATATATATCCCACGGGGGTAAAATTGAAAAAAGTTGAAAAAAATATTTTTTGGGACTTCGTCATTTTTCCGGCGTTTATCAGACTTTCAGATAGGGGAAATGTCAGTGAGCGTTCCGATTTCAGTTCCAGAGCGATTCGCCCAATGAGTCCTTGTTATTTTGTCGTTTTCAGCCAACTTTCAGGATTTTTGAAAATTTCACTTTTTTGTGAAAATATCCAGTAAATGAGGGAATAATATGTGTGAGGGTACCCCAGGAGAGTTCCAAATGTGTGTGGGTAGAATATATATCCTACTGGGGTAAAATTGAAAAAAGTTGAAAAAATTTTTTTTTCTTGGACTTAGTCATTTTTCCGGCGTTTATCAGACTTTCAGATAGGTGAAATGTCAGTGAGCATTCCGATTTCAGTTCCAGAGCGTTTCGCCCAATGAGTCCTTGATATTTAGTCGTTCTCAGCCAATATTTTGGATTTTTGAAAATTTCACTTTTTTGTGAAAATATCCACTAAATGAGGGAATAATATGTGTGAGGGTACCCCAGGAGAGTTCCAAATGTGTGTGGGTAGAATATATATCCCACGGGGGTAAAATTGAAAAAGTTGAAAACATTTTTTTTTTGGACTTAGTCATTTTTCCGGCGTTTATCAGACTTTCAGATAGGGGAAATGTCAGTGAGCGTTCCGATTTCAGTGCCAGAGCGATTCGCCCAATGAGTCCTTGATATTTAGTCGTTCTCAGCCAATATTTTGGATTTTTGAAAATTTCACTTTTTTGTGAAAATATCCACTAAATGAGGGAATAATATGTGTGAGGGTACCCCAGGAGAGTTCCAAATGTGTGTGGGTAGAATATATATCCCACGGGGGTAAAATTGAAAAAAGTTGAAAACACTTTTTTTTGGGCTTAGTCATTTTTCCGGCGTTTATCAGACTTTCAGATAGGGGAAATGTCAGTGAGCATTCCGATTTCAGTACCAGAGCGATTCGCCCAATGAGTCCTTGATATTTAGTCGTTCTCAGCCAATATTTTGGATTTTTGAAAATTTCACTTTTTTGTGAAAATATCCTCTAAATGAGGGAATAATATGTGTGAGGGTACCCCAGGGGAGTTCCAAATGTGTGTGGGTATAATTTATATCCCATGGGGGTAAAATTGAAAAAAGTTGAAAACATTTTTTTTTTGGACTTAGTCATTTTTCCGGCGTTTATCAGACTTTCAGATAGGGCAAATGTCAGTGAGCGTTCCGATATCAGTTCCAGAGCGATTCGCCCAATCAGTCATTTAATATTTAGTCGTTTTCAGTCAACTTTCTGGATTTTTGAAAATTTCACTTTTTTGTGAAAATATCCACTAAATGAGGGAATAATATGTGTGAGGGTACCCCAGGAGAGTTCCAAATGTGTGTGGGTAGAATATATATCCTACTGGGGTAAAATTGAAAAAAGTTGAAAAAAATATTTTTTTGGACTTAGTCATTTTTCCGGCGTTTATCAGACTTTCAGATAGGGGAAATGTCAGTGAGCGTTCCGATTTCAGTTCCAGAGCGATTCGCCCAATGAGTCCTTGTTATTTAGTCTTTTTCAGCTAATTTCCTGGATTTTTGAAAATTTCACTTTTTTGTGAAAATATCCACTAAATGAGGGAATAATATGTGTGAGGGTACCCCAGGAGAGTTCCAAATGTGTGTGAGTAGAATATATATCCCACGGGGGAAAAATTGAAAAAAGTTGAAAAAAATTTTTTTGGACATAGTCATTTTTCTGGCGTTTATCAGACTTTCAGATAGGGGAAATGTCAGTGAGCGTTACGATTTCAGTTTCAGAGGGATTTGCCCAATGAGTCCTTGATATTTAGTAGTTTTCAGCCAATTTTCTGGATTTTTGAATATTTCACTTTTTTGTGAAAATAGCCACTAAATGAGGGAATAATATGTGTGAGGGTACCCCAGGAGAGTTCCAAATGTGTGTGGGTAGAATATATATCCCACGGGGGTAAAATTGAAAAAGTTGAAAACATTTTTTTTTTGGACTTAGTCATTTTTCCGGCGTTTATCAGACTTTCAGATAGGGGAAATGTCAGTGAGCGTTCCGATTTCAGTGCCAGAGCGATTCGCCCAATGAGTCCGTGATATTTAGTCGTTCTCAGCCAATATTTTGGATTTTTGAAAATTTCACTTTTTTGTGAAAATATCCACTAAATGAGGGAATAATATGTGTGAGGGTACTCCAGGAGAGTTCCAAATGTGTGTGGGAAGAATATATATCCCACGGGGGTAAAATTGAAAAAAGTTCTAAAAAATTTTTTTTTGGACTAAGTCATTTTTCCGGCGTTTATCAGACTTTCAGATAGGGGAAATGTCAGTGAGCGTTCCGATCTCAGTTCCAGAGCGATTCGCCCAATGAGTTCTTGATATTTAGTCGTTTTCAGCCAATTTTCTGGATTTTTGAAAATTTCACTTTTTTTGTGAAAATATCCACTAAATGAGGGAATAATATGTGTGAGGGTACCCCAGGAGAGTTGCAAATGTGTGTGGGTAGAATATATATCCCACGGGGGTAAAATTGAAAAAAGTTGAAAACATTTTTTTTTTGGGCTTAGTCATTTTTCCGGCGTTTATCAGACTTTCAGATAGGGCAAATGTCAGTGAGCGTTCCGATTTCAGTTCCAGAGCGATTCATCCAATGAGTCCTTGATATTTAGTTGTTTTCAGCCAATTTTCTGGATTTTTGAAAATTTCACTTTTTTGTGAAAATATCCACTAAATGAGGGAATAATATGTGTGAGGGTACCCCAGGAGAGTTCCAAATGTGTGTGGGTAGAATATATATCCCACGGGGGTAAAATTGAAAAAAGTTGAAAACATTTTTTTTTGGGACTTAGTCATTTTTCCGGCATTTATCAGACTTTCAGATAGGGGAAATGTCAGTGAGCGTTCCGATTTCAGTTCCAGAGCGATTCGCCCAATGAGTCCTTGATATTTAGTCGTTTTCAGCCAATTTTCTGGATTTTTGAGAATTTCACTTTTTTGTGAAAATATCCACTAAATGAGGGAATAATATGTGTGAGGGTACCCCAGGAGAGTTCCAAATGTGTGTGGGTAGAATATATATCCCACGGGGGTAAAATTGAAAAAAGTTGAAAACACTTTTTTTTTGGGCTTAGTCATTTTTCCGGCGTTTATCAGACTTTCAGATAGGGGAAATGTCAGTGAGCGTTCCGATTTCAGTTCCAGAGCGATTCGCCCAATGAGTCCTTGTTATTTTGTCGTTTTCAGCCAACTTTCTGGATTTTTGAAAATTTCACTTTTTTGTGAAAATATCCACTAAATGAGGGAATAATATGTGTGATGGTACCCCAGGAGAGTTCCAAATGTGTGTGGGTAGAATATATATCCCACGGGGGTAAAATTGAAAAAAGTTGAAAAAATTATTTTTTGGGACTTAGTCATTTTTCCGGCATTTATCAGACTTTCAGATAGGGGAAATGTCAGTGAGCATTCCGATTTCAGTTCCAGAGCGATTCGCCCAATGAGTCCATGTTATTTAGTCGTTTTCAGACAACTTTCTGGATTTTTGAAAATTTCACTTTTTTGTGAAAATATCCACTAAATGAGGGAATAATATGTGTGAGGGTACCCCAGGGGAGTTCCAAATGTGTGTGGGTATAATTTATATCCCATGGGGGTAAAATTGAAAAAAGTTGAAAACATTTTTTTTTTGGACTTAGTCATTTTTCCGGCGTTTATCAGACTTTCAGATAGGGCAAATGTCAGTGAGCGTTCCGATATCAGTTCCAGAGCGATTCGCCCAATCAGTCATTTAATATTTAGTCGTTTTCAGTCAACTTTCTGGATTTTTGAAAATTTCACTTTTTAGTGAAAATATCCACTAAATGAGGGAATAATATGTGTGAGGGTACCCCAGGAGAGTTCCAAATGTGTGTGGGTAGAATATATATCCCACGGGGGTAAAATTGAAAAAAGTTGAAAACATTTTTTTTTTGGGCTTAGTCATTTTTCCGGCGTTTATCAGACTTTCAGATAGGGGAAATGTCAGTGAGCATTCCGATTTCAGTTCCAGAGCGATTCGCCCAATGAGTCCATGTTATTTAGTCGTTTTCAGCCAACTTTCTGGATTTTTGAAAATTTCACTTTTTTGTGAAAATATCCACTAAATGAGGGAATAATATGTGTGAGGGTACCCCAGGAGAGTTCCAAATGTGTGTGGGTAGAATATATATCCCACGGGGGTAAAATTGAAAAAAGTTGAAAAAATTTTTTTTTGGGACTTAGTCATTTTTCCGGCATTTATCAGACTTTCAGATAGGGGAAATGTCAGTGAGCGTTCCGATATCAGTTCCAGAGCGATTCGCCCAATCAGTCATTTAATATTTAGTCGTTTTCAGTCAACTTTCTGGATTTTTGAAAATTTCACTTTTTTGTGAAAATATCCACTAAATGAGGGAATAATATGTGTGAGGGTACCCCAGGAGAGTTCCAAATGTGTGTGGGTAGAATATATATCCCACGGGGGTAAAATTGAAAAAAGTTGAAAACATTTTTTTTTTGGGCTTAGTCATTTTTCCGGCGTTTATCAGACTTTCAGATAGGGGAAATGTCAGTGAGCGTTCCGATTTCAGTTCCAGAGCGATTCGCCCAATGAGTCCTTGTTATTTAGTCTTTTTCAGCTAATTTCCTGGATTTTTGAAAATTTCACTTTTTTGTGAAAATATCCACTAAATGAGGGAATAATATGTGTGAGGGTACCCCAGGAGAGTTCCAAATGTGTGTGAGTAGAATATATATCCCACGGGGGTAAAATTGAAAAAAGTTGAAAAAAATTTTTTTGGACATAGTCATTTTTCTGGCGTTTATCAGACTTTCAGATAGGGGAAATGTCAGTGAGCGTTACGATTTCAGTTTCAGAGGGATTTGCCCAATGAGTCCTTGATATTTAGTAGTTTTCAGCCAATTTTCTGGATTTTTGAATATTTCACTTTTTTGTGAAAATAGCCACTAAATGAGGGAATAATATGTGTGAGGGTACCCCAGGAGAGTTCCAAATGTGTGTGGGTAGAATATATATCCCACGGGGGTAAAATTGAAAAAGTTGAAAACATTTTTTTTTTGGACTTAGTCATTTTTCCGGCGTTTATCAGACTTTCAGATAGGGGAAATGTCAGTGAGCGTTCCGATTTCAGTGCCAGAGCGATTCATCCAATGAGTCCTTGATATTTAGTCGTTTTCAGCCAATTTTCTGGATTTTTGAAAATTTCACTTTTTTGTGAAAATATCCACTAAATGAGGGAATAATATGTGTGAGGGTACCCCAGTAGAGTTCCAAATGTGTGTGGGTAGAATATATATCCCACGGGGGTAAAATTGAAAAAAGTTGAAAACATTTTTTTTTTGGACTTAGTCATTTTTCCTGCATTTATCAGACTTTCAGATAGGGGAAATGTCAGTGAGCGTTCCGATTTCAGTGCCAGAGCGATTCGCCCAATGAGTTCTTGATATTTAGTCGTTCTCAGCCAATATTTTGGATTTTTGAAAATTTCACTTTTTTGTGAAAATATCCACTAAATGAGGGAATAATATGTGTGAGGGTACCCCAGGAGAGTTCCAAATGTGTGTGGGTAGAATATATATCCCATGGGGGTAAAATTGAAAAAAGTTGAAAACATTTTTTTTTCGGACTTAGTCATTTTTCTCAAATTTATCAGACTTTCAGATAGGGGAAATGTCAGTGAGCATTCCGATTTCAGTTCCAGTGCGATTCAACCAATGAGTACTTGTTATTAAGTCGTTTTCTGCCAATTTTCTGGATTTTTGAAAATTTCACTTTTTTGTGAAAATATCCGCTAAATGAGGGAATAATATGTGTGAGGGTACCCCAGGAGAGTTCCAAATGTGTGTGGTTAGAATATATATCCAGCGGGGGTAAAATTAAAAAAAGTTGAAAACTTTTTTTTTTGGACTTAGTCATTTTTCCGGCGTTTATCAGACTTTCAGATAGGGGAAATGTCAGTGAGCGTTCCGATTTCAGTTCCAGAGAGATTCACCCAATGAGTCCTTGTTATAAAGTCTTTTTCAGCTAATTTTCTAGATTTTTGAAAATTTCACTTTTTTGTGAAAATATCCACTAAATGAGGGAATAATATGTGTGAGGGTACCCCAGGAGAGTTCCAAATGTGTGTGGGTAGAATATATATCCCATGGGGGTAAAATTGAAAAAAGTTGAAAACATTTTTTTTTTGGACTTAGTAATTTTTCCGGCGTTTATCAGACTTTCAGATAGGGCAAATGTCAGTGAGCGTTCCGATTTCAGTTCCAGAGCGATTCGCCCAATCAGTCCTTTAATATTTAGTCGTTTTCTGCCAATTTTCTGGATTTTTGAAAATTTCAATTTTTTGTGAAAATATCCGCTAAATGAGGGAATAATATGTGTGAGGGTACCCCAGGAGAGTTCCAAATGTGTGTGGGTAGAATATATATCCAGCGGGGGTAAAATTCAAAAAAGTTGAAAACATTTTTTTTTTGGACTTAGTCATTTTTCCGGCGTTTATCAGACTTTCAGATAGGGGAAATGTCAGTGAGCGTTCCGATTTCAGTTCCAGAGCGATTCACCTAATGAGTCCTTGTTATTAAGTCGTTTTCTGCCAATTTTCTGGATTTTTGAAAATTTCACTTTTTTGTGAAAATATCCGCTAAATGAGGAAATAATATGTGTGAGGGTACCCCAGGAGAGTTCCAAATGTGTGTGGGAAGAATATATATATCCCACGGGGTAAAATTGAAAAAAGTTGAAAAAATTTTTTTTGGGGACTTAGTCATTTTTCTGGCGTTTATCAGACTTTCAGATAGGGCAAATGTCAGTGAGCGTTCCGATTTCAGTTTCAGAGCAATTCGCCCAATGAGTCCTTGTTATTTAGTCGTTTTCAGCCAACTTTCTGGATTTTTGAAAATTTCACTTTTTTGTGAAAATATCCACTAAATGAGGGAATAATATGTGTGAGGGTATCCCAGGAGAGTTCCAAATGTGTGTGTTTAGAATATATATCCCACGGGGGTAAAATTGAAAAAAGTTGAAAACATTTTTTTTTTTGACTTAATCATTTTTCCGACGTTTATCAGACTTTCAGATAGGGGAAATGTCAGTGAGCATTCCGATTTCAGTTCCAGAGCGATTCGCCCGATGAGTCCTTGTTATTTAGTCGTTCTCAGCCAATATTTTGGATTTTTGAAAATTTCACTTTTTTGTGAAAATATCCACTAAATGAGGGAATAATATGTGTGAGGGTACCACAGGAGAGTTCCAAATGTGTATCGGTAGAATATATATCCCACGGGGGTAAAAATGAAAAAAGTTGAAAACATTTTTTTTTTGGACTTAGTCATTTTTCCGGCGTTTATCAGACTTTCAGATAGGGCAAATGTCAGTGAGCGTTCCGATTTCAGTTCCAGAGCAATTCGCCCAATGAGTCCTTGTTATTTAGTCGTTTTCAGCCAACTTTCTGGATTTTTGAAAATTTCACTTTTTTGTGAAAATATCCACTAAATGAGGGAATAATACGTGTGAGGGTACCCCAGGAGAGTTCCAAATGTGTGTGGGTAGAATATATATATCACGGGGGTAAAATTGAAAAAAGTTGAAAACATTTTTTTTTTGGACTTAGTCATTTTTCCGACGTTTATCAGACTTTCAGATAGGGGAAATGTCAGTGAGCATTCCGATTTCAGTTCCAGAGCGATTCGCCCGATGAGTCCTTGTTATTTAGTCGTTCTCAGCCAATATTTTGGATTTTTGAAAATTTCACTTTTTTGTGAAAATATCCACTAAATGAGGGAATAATATGTGTGAGGGTACCCCAGGAGAGTTTCAAATGTGTGTGGGAAGAATATATATCCAGCGGGGGAAAAATTCAAAAAAGTTGAAGACATTTTTTTTTTGGACTAAGTCATTTTTCCGACGTTTATCAGACTTTCAGATAGGGGAAATGTCAGTGAGCGTTCCGATTTCAGTTCCAGAGCAATAGGCCCAATGAGTCCTTGTTATTTAGTCGTTTTCAGCCAACTTTCTGGATTTTTGAAAATTTCACTTTTTTGTGAAAATATCCACTAAATGAGGGAATAATATGTGTGAGGGTACCCCAGGAGAGTTCCAAATGTGTGTGGGTAGAATATATATATCACGGGGGTAAAATTGAAAAAAGTTGAAAACATTTTTTTTTTGGACTTAGTCATTTTTCCGACGTTTATCAGACTTTCAGATAGGGGAAATGTCAGTGAGCATTCCGATTTCAGTTCCAGAGCGATTCGCCCGATGAGTCCTTGTTATTTAGTCGTTCTCAGCCAATATTTTGGATTTTTGAAAATTTCACTTTTTTGTGAAAATATCCGCTAAATGAGGGAATAATATGTGTGAGGGTACCCCAGGAGAGTTCCAAATGTGTGTGGGCAGAATATATATCCCACGGGGGTAAAATTGAAAAAAGTTGAAAAAATTATTTTTTGGGACTTAGTCATTTTTCCGGCATTTATCAGACTTTCAGATAGGGGAAATGTCAGTGAGCATTCCGATTTCAGTTCCAGAGCGATTCGCCCAATGAGTCCATGTTATTTAGTCGTTTTCAGCCAACTTTCTGGATTTTTGAAAATTTCACTTTTTTGTGAAAATATCCACTAAATGAGGGAATAATATGTGTGAGGGTACCCCAGGGGAGTTCCAAATGTGTGTGGGTATAATTTATATCCCATGGGGGTAAAATTGAAAAAAGTTGAAAACATTTTTTTTTTGGACTTAGTCATTTTTCCGGCGTTTATCAGACTTTCAGATAGGGCAAATGTCAGTGAGCGTTCCGATATCAGTTCCAGAGCGATTCGCCCAATCAGTCATTTAATATTTAGTCGTTTTCAGTCAACTTTCTGGATTTTTGAAAATTTCACTTTTTTGTGAAAATATCCACTAAATGAGGGAATAATATGTGTGAGGGTACCCCAGGAGAGTTCCAAATGTGTGTGGGTAGAATATATATCCTACTGGGGTAAAATTGAAAAAAGTTGAAAAAAATATTTTTTTGGACTTAGTCATTTTTCCGGCGTTTATCAGACTTTCAGATAGGGGAAATGTCAGTGAGCGTTACGATTTCAGTTTCAGAGGGATTTGCCCAATGAGTCCTTGATATTTAGTAGTTTTCAGCCAATTTTCTGGATTTTTGAATATTTCACTTTTTTGTGAAAATAGCCACTAAATGAGGGAATAATATGTGTGAGGGTACCCCAGGAGAGTTCCAAATGTGTGTGGGTAGAATATATATCCCACGGGGGTAAAATTGAAAAAGTTGAAAACATTTTTTTTTTGGACTTAGTCATTTTTCCGGCGTTTATCAGACTTTCAGATAGGGGAAATGTCAGTGAGCGTTCCGATTCCAGTGCCAGAGCGATTCATCCAATGAGTCCTTGATATTTAGTCGTTTTCAGCCAATTTTCTGGATTTTTGAAAATTTCACTTTTTTGTGAAAATATCCACTAAATGAGGGAATAATATGTGTGAGGGTACCCCAGGAGAGTTCCAAATGTGTGTGGGTAGAATATATATCCCACGGGGGTAAAATTGAAAAAAGTTGAAAACATTTTTTTTTTGGGCTTAGTCATTTTTCCGACGTTTATCAGACTTTCAGATAGGGCAAATGTCAGTGAGCATTCCGATTTCAGTTCCAGAGCGATTCGCCCGATGAGTCCTTGTTATTTAGTCGTTTTCAGCCAATTTTCTGGATTTTTGAAAATTTCACTTTTTTGTGAAAATATCCACTAAATGAGGAAATAATATGTGTGAGGGTACCCCAGGAGAGTTCCAAATGTGTATGGGTAGAATATATATCCCACGGGGGTAAAATTGAAAAAATTTGAAAAAAAATTTTTTTTGGACTTAGTCATTTTACCAGTGTTTATCAGACTTTCAGATAGGGGAAATGTCAGTGAGCGTTCCGATTTCAGTTCCAGAGCGATTCGCCCAATCAGTCCTTTAATATTTAGTCGTTTTCAGTCAACTTTCTGGATTTTTGAAAATTTCACTTTTTTGTGAAAATATCCACTAAATGAGGGAATAATATGTGTGAGGGTATCCCAGGAGAGTTCCAAATGTGTGTGGGTAGAATAAATATCCCATGGGGGTAAAATTGAAAAAAGTTGAAAACATTTTTTTTTTGCACTTAGTCATTTTTCTCAAATTTATCAGACTTTCAGATAGGGGAAATGTCAGTGAGCATTCCGATTTCAGTTCCAGTGCGATTCAACCAATGAGTACTTGTTATTAAGTCGTTTTCTGCCAATTTTCTGGATTTTTGAAAATTTCACTTTTTTGTGAAAATATCCGCTAAATGGGGGAATAATATGTGTGAGGGTACCCCAGGAGAGTTCCAAATGTGTGTGGTTAGAATATATATCCAGCGGGGGTAAAATTAAAAAAAGTTGAAAACTTTTTTTTTTGGACTTAGTCATTTTTCCGGCGTTTATCAGACTTTCAGATAGGGGAAATGTCAGTGAGCGTTCCGATTTCAGTTCCAGAGCGATTCACCCAATGAGTCCTTGTTATTAAGTCGTTTTCTGCCAATTTTCTGGATTTTTGAAAATTTCACTTTTTTGTGAAAATATCCACTAAATGAGGGAATAATATGTGTGCGGGTACCCCAGGAGAGTTCCAAATGTGTGTGGGTAGAATATATATCCCACGGGGGTAAAATTGAAAAAGTTGAAAACATTTTTTTTTTGGACTTAGTCATTTTTCCGACGTTTATCAGACTTTCAGATAGGGGAAATGTCAGTGAGCATTCCGATTTCAGTTCCAGAGCGATTCGCCCGATGAGTCCTTGTTATTTAGTCGTTCTCAGCCAATATTTTGGATTTTTGAAAATTTCACTTTTTTGTGAAAATATCCACTAAATGAGGGAATAATATGTGTGAGGGTACCCCAGGAGAGTTTCAAATGTGTGTGGGAAGAATATATATCCAGCTGGGGAAAAATTCAAAAAAGTTGAAGACATTTTTTTTTTGGACTAAGTCATTTTTCCGACGTTTATCAGACTTTCAGATAGGGGAAATGTCAGTGAGCGTTCCGATTTCAGTTCCAGAGCAATTCGCCCAATGAGTCCTTGTTATTTAGTCGTTTTCAGCCAACTTTCTGGATTTTTGAAAATTTCACTTTTTTGTGAAAATATCCACTAAATGAGGGAATAATATGTGTGAGGGTACCCCAGGAGAGTTCCAAATGTGTGTGGGTAGAATATATATATCACGGGGGTAAAATTGAAAAAAGTTGAAAACATTTTTTTTTTGGACTTAGTCATTTTTCCGACGTTTATCAGACTTTCAGATAGGGGAAATGTCAGTGAGCATTCCGATTTCAGTTCCAGAGCGATTCGCCCGATGAGTCCTTGTTATTTAGTCGTTCTCAGCCAACTTTCTGGATTTTTGAAAATTTCACTTTTTTGTGAAAATATCCACTAAATGAGGGAATAATATGTGTGAGGGTACCCCAGGAGAGTTCCAAATGTGTGTGTTTAGAATATATATCCCACGGGGGTAAAATTGAAAAAAGTTGAAAACATTTTTTTTTTTGACTTAATCATTTTTCCGAC
This sequence comes from Phyllobates terribilis, assembly GCF_046119375.1. Lineage (NCBI taxonomy): Eukaryota > Metazoa > Chordata > Amphibia > Anura > Dendrobatidae > Phyllobates > Phyllobates terribilis. The sequence continues at coordinate 6,116,205 of NW_027362805.1, read as the reverse complement.
GTTTATCAGACTTTCAGATAGGGGAAATGTCAGTGAGCATTCCGATTTCAGTTCCAGAGCGATTCGCCCGATGAGTCCTTGTTATTTAGTCGTTCTCAGCCAATATTTTGGATTTTTGAAAATTTCACTTTTTTGTGAAAATATCCACTAAATGAGGGAATAATATGTGTGAGGGTACCACAGGAGAGTTCCAAATGTGTATCGGTAGAATATATATCCCACGGGGGTAAAAATGAAAAAAGTTGAAAACATTTTTTTTTTGGACTTAGTCATTTTTCCGGCGTTTATCAGACTTTCAGATAGGGCAAATGTCAGTGAGCGTTCCGATTTCAGTTCCAGAGCAATTTGCCCAATGAGTCCTTGTTATTTAGTCGTTTTCAGCCAACTTTCTGGATTTTTGAAAATTTCACTTTTTTGTGAAAATATCCACTAAATGAGGGAATAATATGTGTGAGGGTACCCCAGGAGAGTTCCAAATGTGTGTGGGTAGAATATATATATCACGGGGGTAAAATTGAAAAAAGTTGAAAACATTTTTTTTTTGGACTTAGTCATTTTTGCGACGTTTATCAGACTTTCAGATAGGGGAAATGTCAGTGAGCATTCCGATTTCAGTTCCAGAGCGATTCGCCCGATGAGTCCTTGTTATTTAGTCGTTCTCAGCCAATATTTTGGATTTTTGAAAATTTCACTTTTTTGTGAAAATATCCACTAAATGAGGGAATAATATGTGTGAGGGTACCCCAGGAGAGTTTCAAATGTGTGTGGGAAGAATATATATCCAGCGGGGGAAAAATTCAAAAAAGTTGAAGACATTTTTTTTTTTGGACTAAGTCATTTTTCCGACGTTTATCAGACTTTCAGATAGGGGAAATGTCAGTGAGCGTTCCGATTTCAGTTCCAGAGCAATTCGCCCAATGAGTCCTTGTTATTTAGTCGTTTTCAGCCAACTTTCTGGATTTTTGAAAATTTCACTTTTTTGTGAAAATATCCACTAAATGAGGGAATAATATGTGTGAGGGTACCCCAGGAGAGTTCCAAATGTGTGTGGGTAGAATATATATATCACGGGGGTAAAATTGAAAAAAGTTGAAAACATTTTTTTTTTGGACTTAGTCATTTTTCCGACGTTTATCAGACTTTCAGATAGGGGAAATGTCAGTGAGCATTCCGATTTCAGTTCCAGAGCGATTCGCCCGATGAGTCCTTGTTATTTAGTCGTTCTCAGCCAATATTTTGGATTTTTGAAAATTTCACTTTTTTGTGAAAATATCCGCTAAATGAGGGAATAATATGTGTGAGGGTACCCCAGGAGAGTTCCAAATGTGTGTGGGTAGAATATATATCCCACGGGGGTAAAATTGAAAAAAGTTGAAAACATTTTTTTTTTGGACTTAATCATTTTTCCGACGTTTATCAGACTTTCAGATAGGGCAAATGTCAGTGAGCGTTCCGATTTCAGTTCCAGAGCGATTCGCCCGATGAGTCCTTGTTATTTAGTCGTTTTCAGCCAATTTTCTGGATTTTTTAAAATTTCACTTTTTTGTGAAAATATCCACTAAATGAGGGAATAATATGTGTGAGGGTACCCCAGGAGAGTTCCAAATGTGTGTGTTTAGAATATATATCCCACGGGGTAAAATTAAAAAAGTTTAAAAAAATTTTTTGGGGACTTAGTCATTTTTCTGGCATTTATCACACTTTCAGATAGGGGAAATGTCAGTGAGCGTTCCGATTTCAGTACCAAAGCGATTCGCCCAATGAGTCCTTGATATTTAGTCGTTCTCAGCCAATATTTTGGATTTTTGAAAATTTCACTTTTTTGTGAAAATATCCACTAAATGAGGGAATAATATGTGTGAGGGTACCCCAGGAGAGTTCCAAATGTGTATCGGTAGAATATATATCCCACGGGGGTAAAATTGAAAAAGTTGAAAACATTTTTTTTTTGGACTTAGTCATTTTTCCTGCGTTTATCAGACTTTCAGATAGGGGAAATGTCAGTGAGCGTTCCGATTTCAGTTCCAGAGCGATTCACCCAATGAGTCCTTGTTATTAAGTCGTTTTCTGCCAATTTTCTGGATTTTTGAAAATTTCACTTTTTTGTGAAAATATCCGCTAAATGAGGGAATAATATGTGTGAGGGTACCCCAGGAGAGTTCCAAATGTGTGTGGGTAGAATATATATCCCACGGGGGTAAAATTGAAAAAAGTTGAAAACATTTTTTTTTTGGACTTAATCATTTTTCCGACGTTTATCAGACTTTCAGATAGGGCAAATGTCAGTGAGCGTTCCGATTTCAGTTCCAGAGCAATTCGCATAAAGAGTCCTTGTTATTTAGTCGTTTTCAGCCAACTTTCTGGATTTTTGAAAATTTCACTTTTTTGTGAAAATATCCACTAAATGAGGGAATAATATGTGTGAGGGTACCCCAGGAGAGTTCCAACTGTGTGTGGGTAGAATATATATCCAGCGGGGGTAAAATTGAAAAAAGTTGAAAACATTTTTTTTTTGGGCTTAGTCATTTTTCCGGCGTTTATCAGACTTTCAGATAGGGGAAATGTCAGTGAGCATTCCGATTTCAGTTCCAGAGTGATTCGCCCAATGAGTCCTTGATATTTAGTCGTTCTCAGCCAATATTTTGGATTTTTGAAAATTTCACTTTTTTGTGAAAATATCCACTAAATGAGGGAATAATATGTGTGAGGGTACCCCAGGAGAGTTCCAAATGTGTGTGGGTAGAATATATATCCCACGGGGGTAAAATTGAAAAAAGTTGAAAAAAAATATTTTTTGGGACTTAGTCATTTTTCCGGCGTTTATCAGACTTTCAGATAGGGGGAATATCAGTGAGCGTTCCGATTTCAGTTCCAGAGCGATTCGCCCAATGAGTCCTTGATATTTAGTCGTTTTCAGCCAATTTTCTGGATTTTTGAAAATTTCACTTTTTTGTGAAAATATCCACTAAATGAGGGAATAATATGTGTGAGGGTACCCCAGGAGAGTTCCAAATGTGTGTGGGTATAATTTATATCCCATGGGGGTAAAATTGAAAAAAGTTGAAAACATTTTTTTTTTGGACTTAGTCATTTTTCCGGCGTTTATCAGACTTTCAGATAGGGCAAATGTCAGTGAGCGTTCCGATATCAGTTCCATAGCGATTCGCCCAATCAGTCCTTTAATATTTAGTCGTTTTCAGTCAACTTTCTGGATTTTTGAAAATTTCACTTTTTTGTGAAAATATCCACTAAATGAGGGAATAATATGTGTGAGGGTACCCCAGGAGAGTTCCAACTGTGTGTGGGTAGAATATATATCCAGCGGGGGTAAAATTCAAAAAAGTTGAAAACATTTTTTTTTTGGACTTAGTCATTTTTCCTGCGTTTATCAGACTTTCAGATAGGGGAAATGTCAGTGAGCATTCCGATTTCAGTTCCAGAGCGATTCGCCCGATGAGTCCTTGTTATTTAGTCGTTCTCAGCCAATATTTTGGATTTTTGAAAATTTCACTTTTTTGTGAAAATATCCACTAAATGAGGGAATAATATGTGGGAGGGTACCCCAGGAGAGTTTCAAATGTGTGTGGGAAGAATATATATCCAGCGGGGGAAAAATTCAAAAAAGTTGAAGACATTTTTTTTTTGGACTTAGTCATTTTTCTGACGTTTATCAGACTTTCAGATAGGGGAAATGTCAGTGAGCGTTCCGATTTCAGTGCCAGAGCGATTCGCCCAATGAGTCCTTGATATTTAGTCGTTCTCAGCCAATATTTTGGATTTTTGAAAATTTCACTTTTTTGTGAAAATATCCACTAAATGAGGGAATAATATGTGTCAGGGTACCCCAGGAGACTTCCAAATGTGTGTGGGTAGAATATATATCCCACGGGGGGTAAAATTGAAAAAAATTGAAAACATTTTTTTTTTGGACTTCGTCATTTTAACAGCGTTTATCAGACTTTCAGATAGGGGAAATGTCAGTGAGCGTTCCGATTTCAGTTCCAGAGCGATTCGCCCAATGAGTCCTTGATATTTAGTCGTTTTCAGCCAATTTTCTGGATTTTTGAAAATTTCACTTTTTTGTGAAAATATCCACTAAATGAGGGAATAATATGTGTGAGGGTACCCCAGGAGAGTTCCAAATGTGTGTGGGTAGAATATATATCCCACGGGGGTAAAATTGAAAAAACTTGAAAACATTTTTTTTTTGGGCTTAGTCATTTTTCCGGCGTTTATCAGACTTTCAGACAGGGGAAATGTCAGTGAGCATTCCGATTTCAGTTCCAGAGCGATTCGCAAAATGAGTCCTTGATATTTAGTCGTTCTCAGCCAATATTTTGGATTTTTGAAAATTTCACTTTTTTGTGAAAATATCCACTAAATGAGGGAATAATATGTGTGAGGGTACCCCAGGAGAGTTCCAAATGTGTGTGGGTAGAATATATATCCCACGGGGGTAAAATTGAAAAAAGTTGAAAAAAAATATTTTTTGGGACTTAGTCATTTTTCCGGCGTTTATCAGACTTTCAGATAGGGCAAATGTCAGTGAGCATTCCGATATCAGTTCCAGAGCGATTCGCCCAATCAGTCCTTTAATATTTAGTCGTTTTCAGTCAACTTTCTGGATTTTTGAAAATTTCACTTTTTTGTGAAAATATCCACTAAATGAGGGAATAATATGTGTGAGGGTACCCCAGGAGAGTTCCAAATGTGTGTGGGTAGAATATATATCCTACTGGGGTAAAATTGAAAAAAGTTGAAAAAATTTTTTTTTGGGACTTAGTCATTTTTCCGGCATTTATCAGACTTTCAGATAGGGGAAATGTCAGTGAGCGTTCCGATTTCAGTTCCAGAGTGATTCGCCCAATGAGTCCTTGATATTTAGTTGTTTTCAGCCAATTTTCTGGATTTTTGAAAATTTCACTTTTTTCTGAAAATATCCACTAAATTAGGGAATAATATGTGTGAGGGTACCCCAGGAGAGTTTCAAATGTGTGTGGGTATAATTTATATCCCATGGGGGTAAAATTGAAAAAAGTTGAAAACATTTTTTTTTTGGACTTAGTCATTTTTCCGGCGTTTATCAGACTTTCAGATAGGGCAAATGTCAGTGAGCGTTCCGATATCAGTTCCAGAGCGATTCGCCCAATCAGTCCTTTAATATTTAGTCGTTTTCAGTCAACTTTCTGGATTTTTGAAAATTTCACTTTTTTGTGAAAATATCCACTAAATGAGGGAATAATATGTGTGAGGGTACCCCATGAGAGTTCCAAATGTGTGTGGGTAGAATATATATCCTACTAGGGTAAAATTGAAAAAAGTTGTAAAAATTTTTTTTTTGGACTTAGTCATTTTTCCGGCGTTTATCAGACTTTCAGATAGGGGAAATGTCAGTGAGCATTCCGATTTCAGTTCCAGAGCGATTCGCCCGATGAGTCCTTGTTATTTAGTCGTTCTCAGCCAATATTTTGGATTTTTGAAAATTTCACTTTTTTGTGAAAATATCCACTAAATGAGGGAATAATATGTGTGAGGGTACCCCAGGAGAGTTTCAAATGTGTGTGGGAAGAATATATATCCAGCGGGGGAAAAATTCAAAAAAGTTGAAGACATTTTTTTTTTGGACTAAGTCATTTTTCCGACGTTTATCAGACTTTCAGATAGGGGAAATGTCAGTGAGCGTTCCGATTTCAGTTCCAGAGCAATTCGCCCAATGAGTCCTTGTTATTTAGTCGTTTTCAGCCAACTTTCTGGATTTTTGAAAATTTCACTTTTTTGTGAAAATATCCACTAAATGAGGGAATAATATGTGTGAGGGTACCCCAGGAGAGTTCCAAATGTGTGTGGGTAGAATATATATATCACGGGGGTAAAATTGAAAAAAGTTGAAAACATTTTTTTTTTGGACTTAGTCATTTTTCCGACGTTTATCAGACTTTCAGATAGGGGAAATGTCAGTGAGCATTCCGATTTCAGTTCCAGAGCGATTCGCCCGATGAGTCCTTGTTATTTAGTCGTTCTCAGCCAATATTTTGGATTTTTGAAAATTTCACTTTTTTGTGAAAATATCCGCTAAATGAGGGAATAATATGTGTGAGGGTACCCCAGGAGAGTTCCAAATGTGTGTGGGTAGAATATATATCCCACGGGGGTAAAATTGAAAAAAGTTGAAAACATTTTTTTTTTGGACTTAATCATTTTTCCGACGTTTATCAGACTTTCAGATAGGGCAAATGTCAGTGAGCGTTCCGATTTCAGTGCCAGAGCGATTCGCCCAATGAGTCCTTGATATTTAGTCGTTCTCAGCCAATATTTTGGATTTTTGAAAATTTCACTTTTTTGTGAAAATATCCACTAAATGAGGGAATAATATGTGTGAGGGTACCCCAGGAGACTTCCAAATGTGTGTGGGTAGAATATATATCCCACGGGGGGTAAAATTGAAAAAAATTGAAAACATTTTTTTTTTGGACTTCGTCATTTTAACAGCGTTTATCAGACTTTCAGATAGGGGAAATGTCAGTGAGCGTTCCGATTTCAGTTCCAGAGCGATTCGCCCAATGAGTCCTTGATATTTAGTCGTTTTCAGCCAATTTTCTGGATTTTTGAAAATTTCACTTTTTTGTGAAAATATCCACTAAATGAGGGAATAATATGTGTGAGGGTACCCCAGGAGAGTTCCAAATGTGTGTGGGTAGAATATATATCCCACGGGGGTAAAATTGAAAAAACTTGAAAACATTTTTTTTTTGGGCTTAGTCATTTTTCCGGCGTTTATCAGACTTTCAGACAGGGGAAATGTCAGTGAGCATTCCGATTTCAGTTCCAGAGCGATTCGCAAAATGAGTCCTTGATATTTAGTCGTTCTCAGCCAATATTTTGGATTTTTGAAAATTTCACTTTTTTGTGAAAATATCCACTAAATGAGGGAATAATATGTGTGAGGGTACCCCAGGAGAGTTCCAAATGTGTGTGGGTAGAATATATATCCCACGGGGGTAAAATTGAAAAAAGTTGAAAAAAAATATTTTTTGGGACTTAGTCATTTTTCCGGCGTTTATCAGACTTTCAGATAGGGCAAATGTCAGTGAGCGTTCCGATATCAGTTCCAGAGCGATTCGCCCAATCAGTCCTTTAATATTTAGTCGTTTTCAGTCAACTTTCTGGATTTTTGAAAATTTCACTTTTTTGTGAAAATATCCACTAAATGAGGGAATAATATGTGTGAGGGTACCCCAGGAGAGTTCCAAATGTGTGTGGGTAGAATATATATCCTACTGGGGTAAAATTGAAAAAAGTTGAAAAAATTTTTTTTTGGGACTTAGTCATTTTTCCGGCATTTATCAGACTTTCAGATAGGGGAAATGTCAGTGAGCGTTCCGATTTCAGTTCCAGAGTGATTCGCCCAATGAGTCCTTGATATTTAGTTGTTTTCAGCCAATTTTCTGGATTTTTGAAAATTTCACTTTTTTCTGAAAATATCCACTAAATTAGGGAATAATATGTGTGAGGGTACCCCAGGAGAGTTTCAAATGTGTGTGGGTATAATTTATATCCCATGGGGGTAAAATTGAAAAAAGTTGAAAACATTTTTTTTTTGGACTTAGTCATTTTTCCGGCGTTTATCAGACTTTCAGATAGGGCAAATGTCAGTGAGCGTTCCGATATCAGTTCCAGAGCGATTCGCCCAATCAGTCCTTTAATATTTAGTCGTTTTCAGTCAACTTTCTGGATTTTTGAAAATTTCACTTTTTTGTGAAAATATCCACTAAATGAGGGAATAATATGTGTGAGGGTACCCCATGAGAGTTCCAAATGTGTGTGGGTAGAATATATATCCTACTAGGGTAAAATTGAAAAAAGTTGTAAAAATTTTTTTTTGGGACTTAGTCATTTTTCCGGCGTTTATCAGACTTTCAGATAGGGGAAATGTCAGTGAGCGTTCCGATTTCAGTTCCAGAGCGATTCGCCCAATGAGTCCTTGATATTTAGTCGTTTTCAGCCAATTTTCTGGATTTTTGAAAATTTCACTTTTTTGTGAAAATATCCACTAAATGAGGGAATAATATGTGTGAGGGTACCCCAGGAGAGTTCCAAATGTGTGTGGGTAGAATATATATCCAGCGGGGGTAAAATTCAAAAAAGTTGAAAACATTTTTTTTTTGGACTTAGTCATTTTTCCGGCGTTTATCAGACTTTCAGATAGGGGAAATGTCAGTGAGCATTCCGATTTCAGTTCCAGAGCGATTCGCCCGATGAGTCCTTGTTATTTAGTCGTTCTCAGCCAATATTTTGGATTTTTGAAAATTTCACTTTTTTGTGAAAATATCCACTAAATGAGGGAATAATATGTGTGAGGGTACCCCAGGAGAGTTTCAAATGTGTGTGGGAAGAATATATATCCAGCGGGGGAAAAATTCAAAAAAGTTGAAGACATTTTTTTTTTGGACTAAGTCATTTTTCCGACGTTTATCAGACTTTCAGATAGGGGAAATGTCAGTGAGCGTTCCGATTTCAGTTCCAGAGCAATTCGCCCAATGAGTCCTTGTTATTTAGTCGTTTTCAGCCAACTTTCTGGATTTTTGAAAATTTCACTTTTTTGTGAAAATATCCACTAAATGAGGGAATAATATGTGTGAGGGTACCCCAGGAGAGTTCCAAATGTGTGTGGGTAGAATATATATATCACGGGGGTAAAATTGAAAAAAGTTGAAAACATTTTTTTTTTGGACTTAGTCATTTTTCCGACGTTTATCAGACTTTCAGATAGGGGAAATGTCAGTGAGCATTCCGATTTCAGTTCCAGAGCGATTCGCCCGATGAGTCCTTGTTATTTAGTCGTTCTCAGCCAATATTTTGGATTTTTGAAAATTTCACTTTTTTGTGAAAATATCCGCTAAATGAGGGAATAATATGTGTGAGGGTACCCCAGGAGAGTTCCAAATGTGTGTGGGTAGAATATATATCCCACGGGGGTAAAATTGAAAAAAGTTGAAAACATTTTTTTTTTGGACTTAATCATTTTTCCGACGTTTATCAGACTTTCAGATAGGGCAAATGTCAGTGAGCGTTCCGATTTCAGTTCCAGAGCGATTCGCCCGATGAGTCCTTGTTATTTAGTCGTTTTCAGCCAATTTTCTGGATTTTTTAAAATTTCACTTTTTTGTGAAAATATCCACTAAATGAGGGAATAATATGTGTGAGGGTACCCCAGGAGAGTTCCAAATGTGTGTGTTTAGAATATATATCCCACGGGGTAAAATTAAAAAAGTTTAAAAAATTTTTTTGGGGACTTAGTCATTTTTCTGGCATTTATCACACTTTCAGATAGGGGAAATGTCAGTGAGCGTTCCGATTTCAGTACCAAAGCGATTCGCCCAATGAGTCCTTGATATTTAGTCGTTCTCAGCCAATATTTTGGATTTTTGAAAATTTCACTTTTTTGTGAAAATATCCACTAAATGAGGGAATAATATGTGTGAGGGTACCCCAGGAGAGTTCAAAATGTGTATCGGTAGAATATATATCCCACGGGGGTAAAATTGAAAAAGTTGAAAACATTTTTTTTTTGGACTTAGTCATTTTTCCTGCGTTTATCAGACTTTCAGATAGGGGAAATGTCAGTGAGCGTTCCGATTTCAGTTCCAGAGCGATTCACCCAATGAGTCCTTGTTATTAAGTCGTTTTCTGCCAATTTTCTGGATTTTTGAAAATTTCACTTTTTTGTGAAAATATCCGCTAAATGAGGGAATAATATGTGTGAGGGTACCCCAGGAGAGTTCCAAATGTGTGTGGGTAGAATATATATCCCACGGGGGTAAAATTGAAAAAAGTTGAAAACATTTTTTTTTTGGACTTAATCATTTTTCCGACGTTTATCAGACTTTCAGATAGGGCAAATGTCAGTGAGCGTTCCGATTTCAGTTCCAGAGCGATTCGCCCGATGAGTCCTTGTTATTTAGTCGTTTTCAGCCAATTTTCTGGATTTTTGAAAATTTCACTTTTTTGTGAAAATATCCACTAAATGAGGGAATAATATGTGTGAGGGTACCCCAGGAGAGTTCCAACTGTGTGTGGGTAGAATATATATCCAGCGGGGGTAAAATTCAAAAAAGTTGAAAACATTTTTTTTTTGGACTTAGTCATTTTTCCGGCGTTTATCAGACTTTCAGATAGGGGAAATGTCAGTGAGCATTCCGATTTCAGTTCCAGAGCGTTTCGCCCAATGAGTCTTTGATATTTAGTCGTTCTCAGCCAATATTTTGGATTTTTGAAAATTTCACTTTTTTGTGAAAATATCCACTAAATGAGGGAATAATATGTGTGAGGGTACCCCAGGAGAGTTCCAAATGTGTGTGGGTATAATTTATATCCCATGGGGGTAAAATTGAAAAAAGTTGAAAACATTTTTTTTTTGGACTTAGTCATTTTTCCGGCGTTTATCAGACTTTCAGATAGGGCAAATGTCAGTGAGCGTTCCGATATCAGTTCCATAGCGATTCGCCCAATCAGTCCTTTAATATTTAGTCGTTTTCAGTCAACTTTCTGGATTTTTGAAAATTTCACTTTTTTGTGAAAATATCCACTAAATGAGGGAATAATATGTGTGAGGGTACCCCAGGAGAGTTCCAACTGTGTGTGGGTAGAATATATATCCAGCGGGGGTAAAATTCAAAAAAGTTGAAAACATTTTTTTTTTGGACTTAGTCATTTTTCCGACGTTTATCAGACTTTCAGATAGGGGAAATGTCAGTGAGCATTCCGATTTCAGTTCCAGAGCGATTCGCCCGATGAGTCCTTGTTATTTAGTCGTTCTCAGCCAATATTTTGGATTTTTGAAAATTTCACTTTTTTGTGAAAATATCCACTAAATGAGGGAATAATATGTGGGAGGGTACCCCAGGAGAGTTTCAAATGTGTGTGGGAAGAATATATATCCAGCGGGGGAAAAATTCAAAAAAGTTGAAGACATTTTTTTTTTGGACTTAGTCATTTTTCCGACGTTTATCAGACTTTCAGATAGGGGAAATGTCAGTGAGCGTTCCGATTTCAGTGCCAGAGCGATTCGCCCAATGAGTCCTTGATATTTAGTCGTTCTCAGCCAATATTTTGGATTTTTGAAAATTTCACTTTTTTGTGAAAATATCCACTAAATGAGGGAATAATATGTGTGAGGGTACCCCAGGAGACTTCCAAATGTGTGTGGGTAGAATATATATCCCACGGGGGGTAAAATTGAAAAAAATTGAAAACATTTTTTTTTTGGACTTCGTCATTTTAACAGCGTTTATCAGACTTTCAGATAGGGGAAATGTCAGTGAGCGTTCCGATTTCAGTTCCAGAGCGATTCGCCCAATGAGTCCTTGATATTTAGTCGTTTTCAGCCAATTTTCTGGATTTTTGAAAATTTCACTTTTTTGTGAAAATATCCACTAAATGAGGGAATAATATGTGTGAGGGTACCCCAGGAGAGTTCCAAATGTGTGTGGGTAGAATATATATCCCACGGGGGTAAAATTGAAAAAAGTTGAAAAAAAATATTTTTTGGGACTTAGTCATTTTTCCGGCGTTTATCAGACTTTCAGATAGGGCAAATGTCAGTGAGCGTTCAGATATCAGTTCCAGAGCGATTCGCCCAATCAGTCCTTTAATATTTAGTCGTTTTCAGTCAACTTTCTGGATTTTTGAAAATTTCACTTTTTTGTGAAAATATCCACTAAATGAGGGAATAATATGTGTGAGGGTACCCCAGGAGAGTTCCAAATGTGTGTGGGTAGAATATATATCCTACTGGGGTAAAATTGAAAAAAGTTGAAAAAATTTTTTTTTGGGACTTAGTCATTTTTCCGGCATTTATCAGACTTTCAGATAGGGGAAATGTCAGTGAGCGTTCCGATTTCAGTTCCAGAGTGATTCGCCCAATGAGTCCTTGATATTTAGTTGTTTTCAGCCAATTTTCTGGATTTTTGAAAATTTCACTTTTTTCTGAAAATATCCACTAAATTAGGGAATAATATGTGTGAGGGTACCCCAGGAGAGTTTCAAATGTGTGTGGGTATAATTTATATCCCATGGGGGTAAAATTGAAAAAAGTTGAAAACATTTTTTTTTTGGACTTAGTCATTTTTCCGGCGTTTATCAGACTTTCAGATAGGGCAAATGTCAGTGAGCGTTCCGATTTCAGTTCCAGAGCGATTCGCCCAATGAGTCCTTGATATTTAGTCGTTTTCAGCCAATTTTCTGGATTTTTGAAAATTTCACTTTTTTGTGAAAATATCCACTAAATGAGGGAATAATATGTGTGAGGGTACCCCAGGAGAGTTCCAAATGTGTGTGGGTGGAATATATATCCCACGGGGGTAAAATTGAAAAAAGTTGAAAAAAATATTTTTTGGGACTTAGTCATTTTTCCGACGTTTATCAGACTTTCAGATAGGGGAAATGTCAGTGAGCATTCCGATTTCAGTTCCAGAGCGATTCGCCCGATGAGTCCTTGTTATTTAGTCGTTCTCAGCCAATATTTTGGATTTTTGAAAATTTCACTTTTTTGTGAAAATATCCACTAAATGAGGGAATAATATGTGTGAGGGTACCCCAGGCGAGTTTCAAATGTGTGTGGGAAGAATGTATATCCAGCGGGGGAAAAATTCAAAAAAGTTGAAGACATTTTTTTTTTGGACTTAGTCATTTTTCCGACGTTTATCAGACTTTCAGATAGGGGAAATGTCAGTGACCGTTCCGATTTCAGTTCCAGAGCGATTCGCCCAATGAGTCCTTGATATTTAGTCGTTTTCAGCCAATTTTCTGGATTTTTGAAAATTTCACTTTTTTGTGAAAATATCCACTAAATGAGGGAATAATATGTGTGAGGGTACCCCAGGAGAGTTCCAAATGTGTGTGGGTATAATTTAAATCCCATGGGGGTAAAATTGAAAAAAGTTGAAAACATTTTTTTTTTTGGACTTAGTCATTTTTCCGGCGTTTATCAGACTTTCAGATAGGGCAAATGTCAGTGAGCGTTCCGATATCAGTTCCAGAGCGATTCGCCCAATCAGTCCTTTAATATTTAGTCGTTTTCAGTCAACTTTCTGGATTTTTGAAAATTTCACTTTTTTGTGAAAATATCCACTAAATGAGGGAATACTATGTGTGAGGGTACCCCAGGAGAGTTCCAAATGTGTGTGGGTAGAATATATATCCTACTGGGGTAAAATTGAAAAAAGTTGAAAAAAATTTTTTTTGGGACTTAGTCATTTTTCCGGCATTTATCAGACTTTCAGATAGGGGAAATGTCAGTGAGCGTTCCGATTTCAGTTCCAGAGCGATTCGCCCAATGAGTCCTTGATATTTAGTCGTTTTCAGCCAATTTTCTGGATTTTTGAAAATTTCACTTTTTTGTGAAAATATCCACTAAATGAGGGAATAATATGTGTGAGGGTACCCCAGGAGAGTTCCAAATGTGTGTGGGTATAATTTATATCCCATGGGGGTAAAATTGAAAAAAGTTGAAAACATTTTTTTTTTTGGACTTAGTCATTTTTCCGGCGTTTATCAGACTTTCAGATAGGGCAAATGTCAGTGAGCGTTCCGATATCAGTTCCAGAGCGATTCGCCCAATCAGTCCTTTAATATTTAGTCGTTTTCAGTCAACTTTCTGGATTTTTGAAAATTTCACTTTTTTGTGAAAATATCCACTAAATGAGGGAATAATATGTGTGAGGGTACCCCAGGAGAGTTCCAAATGTGTGTGGGTAGAATATATATCCAGCGGGGGTAAAATTCAAAAAATTTGAAAACATTCTTTTTTTGGACTTAGTCATTTTTCCGGCGTTTATCAGACTTTCAGATAGGGCAAATGTCAGTGAGCGTTCCGATATCAGTTCCAGAGCGATTCGCCCAATGAGTTCTTGATATTTAGTCGTTTTCAGCCAATTTTCTGGATTTTTGAAAATTTCACTTTTTTGTGAAAATATCCACTAAATGAGGGAATAATATGTGTGAGGGTACCCCAGGAGAGTTCCAAATGTGTGTGGGTAGAATATATATCCTATTGGGGTAAAATTGAAAAAAGTTGAAAAAATTTTTTTTTGGGACTTAGTCATTTTTCCGGCATTTATCAGACTTTCAGATAGGGGAAATGTCAGTGAGTGTTCCGATTTCAGTTCCAGAGTGATTCGCCCAATGAGTCCTTGATATTTAGTCGTTTTCAGCCAATTTTCTGGATTTTTGAAAATTTCACTTTTTTGTGAAAATATCCACTAAATTAGGGAATAATATGTGTGAGGGTACCTCAGGAGAGTTTCAAATGTGTGTGGGTATAATTTATATCCCATGGGGGTAAAATTGAAAAAAGTTGAAAACATTTTTTTTTTGGACTTAGTCATTTTTCCGGCGTTTATCAGACTTTCAGATAGGGCAAATGTCAGTGAGAGTTCCGATATCAGTTCCAGAGCGATTCGCCCAATCAGTCCTTTAATATTTAGTCGTTTTCAGTCAACTTTCTGGATTTTTGAAAATTTCACTTTTTTGTGAAAATATCCACTAAATGAGGGAATAATATGTGTGAGGGTACCCCAGGAGAGTTCCAAATGTGTGTGGGTAGAATATATATCCTACTGGGGTAAAATTGAAAAAAGTTGAAAAAATTTTTTTTTGGACTTAGTCATTTTTCCGGCGTTTATCAGACTTTCAGATAGGGGAAATGTCAGTGAGCGTTCCGATTTCAGTTCCAGAGCGATTCGCCCAATGAGTCCTTGATATTTAGTCGTTTTCAGCCAATTTTCTGGATTTTTGAAAATTTCACTTTTTTGTGAAAATATCCACTAAATGAGGGAATAATATGTGTGAGGGTATCCCAGGAGAGTTCCAAATGTGTGTGGGTAGAATATATATCCCACGGGGGTAAAATTGAAAAAGTTGAAAACATTTTTTTTTTGGACTTAATCATTTTTCCGGCGTTTATCAGACTTTCAGATAGGGGAAATGTCAGTTAGCTTTCCGATTTCAGTGCCAGAGCGATTCGCCCAATGAGTCCTTGATATTTAGTCGTTCTCAGCCATTATTTTGGATTTTTGAAAATTTAACTTTTTTGTGAAAATATCCACTAAATGAGGGAATAATATGTGTGAGGGTACCCCAGGAGAGTTCCAAATGTGTGTGGGTGGAATATATATCCCACGGGGGTAAAATTGAAAAAAATATTTTTTGGGACTTAGTCATTTTTCCGGCGTTTATCAGACTTTCAGATAGGGGAAATGTCAGTGAGCGTTCTGATTTCAGTTCCACAGCGATTCACCCAATGAGTCCTTGTTATTAAGTTGTTTTCAGCCAATTTCTGGATTTTTGAAAATGTCACTTTTTTATGAAAATATCCACTAAATGAGGGAATAATATGTGTGAGGGTACCCCAGGAGAGTTCCAAATGTGTGTGGGTAGAATATATATCCCATGGGGGTAAAATTGAAAAAAGTTGAAAACATTTTTTTTTGGACTTAGTCATTTTTCTGGCAATTATCAGATTTTCAGATAGGGGAAATGTCAGTGAGCGTTCCGATTTCAGTGCCAGAGCGATACGCCCAATGAGTCCTTGATATTTAGTCGTTCTCAGCCATTATTTTGGATTTTTGAAAATTTAACTTTTTTGTGAAAATATCCACTAAATGAGGGAATAATATGTGTGAGGGTACCCCAGGAGAGTGACAAATGTGTGTGGGTATAATATATATCCCACGGGGGTAAAATTGAAAGAAGTTGAAAAAAATTTTTTTTTGGACTTAGTCATTTTTCTGGCATTTATCAGACTTTTAGATAGGGGAAATGTCAGTGAGCATTCCGATTTCAGTTCCAGAGCGATTCGCCCAATGAGTCCTTGATATTTAGTCGTTCTCAGCCAATATTTTGGATTTTTGAAAATTTCACTTTTTTGTGAAAATATCCACTAAATGAGGGAATAATATGTGTGAGGGTACTCCAGGAGAGTTCCAAATGTGTGTGGGAAGAATATATATCCCACGGGGGTAAAATTGAAAAAAGTTGAAAAAAATTTTTTTGGACAAAGTCATTTTTCTGGCGTTTATCAGACTTTCAGATAGGGGAAATGTCAGTGAGCGTTACGATTTCAGTTTCAGAGGGATTTGCAAAATGAGTCCTTGATATTTAGTAGTTTTCAGCCAATTTTCTGGATTTTTGAAAATTTCCCTTTTTTGTGAAAATAGCCACTAAATGAGGGAATAATATGTGTGAGGGTACCCCAGGAGAGTTCCAAATGTGTGTGGGTAGAATATATATCCCACGGGGGTAAAATTGAAAAAAGTTGAAAACATTTTTTTTTTGGGCTTAGTCATTTTTCCGGCGTTTATCAGACTTTCAGATAGGGCAAATGTCAGTGAGCGTTCCGATTTCAGTTCCAGAGCGATTCATCCAATGAGTCCTTGATATTTAGTCGTTTTCAGCCAATTTTCTGGATTTTTGAAAATTTCACTTTTTTGTGAAAATATCCACTAAATGAGGGAATAATATGTGTGAGGGTACCCCAGGAGAGTGACAAATGTGTGTGGGTATAATTTATATCCCACGGGGGTAAAATTGAAAGAAGTTGAAAAAAATTTGTTTTTGGACTTAGTCATTTTTCTGGCATTTATCAGACTTTTAGATAGGGGAAATGTCAGTGAGCATTCCGATTTCAGTTCCAGAGCGATTCGCCCAATGTGTCCTTGATATTTAGTCGTTCTCAGCCAATATTTTGGATTTTTGAAAATTTTACTTTTTTGTGAAAATATCCACTAAATGAGGGAATAATATGTGTGAGGGTACCTCAGGAGAGTTCCAAATGTGTGTGGGTAGAATATATATCCCACGGGGGTAAAATTGAAAAAGTTGAAAACATTTTTTTTTTGGACTTAGTCATTTTTCCGGCGTTTATCAGACTTTCAGATAGGGCAAATGTCAGTGAGCATTCCGATTTCAGTTCCAGAGCGATTCGCCCAATGAGTCCTTTAATACTTAGTCGTTTTCAGTCAACTTTCTGGATTTTTGAAAATTTCACTTTTTTGTGAAAATATCCACTAAATGAGGGAATAATATGTGTGAGGGTATTCCAGGAGAGTGACAAATGTGTGTGGGTAGAATATATATCCCACGGGGGTAAAATTGAAAAAAGTTGAAAACATTTTTTTTTTGGACTTAGTCATTTTACCAGCGTTTATCTGACTTTCAGATAGGGGGAATGTCAGTGAGCATTCCGATTTCAGTTCCAGAGCGTTTCGCCCGATGAGTCCTCGTTATTTAGTCGTTTTCAGCCAATTTTCTGGATTTTTGAAAATTTCACTTTTTTGTGAAAATATAAACTAAATGAGGGAATAATATGTGTGAGGGTACCCCAGGAGAGTTCCAAATGTGTGTGGGTAGAATATATATCCTACTGGGGTAAAATTGAAAAAAGTTGAAAAAATTTTTTTTTGAGACTTAGTCATTTTTCCGGCGTTTATCAGACTTTCAGATAGGGGAAATGTCAGTGAGCGTTCCGATTTCAGTTCCAGAGCGATTCACCCAATGAGTCCTTGATATTTAGTCGTTTTCAGCCAATTTTCTGGATTTTTGAAAATTTCACTTTTTTGTGAAAATATCCACTAAATGAGGGAATAATATGTGTGAGGGTTCCCCAGGAGAGTTCCAAATGTGTGTGGGTAGAATATATATCCAGCGGGGGTAAAATTCAAAAAAGTTGAAAACATTTTTTTTTTGGACTTAGTCATTTTTCCGGCGTTTATCAGACTTTCAGATAGGGGAAATGTCAGTGTGTGTTCCGATTTCAGTTCCAGAGCGATTCACCCAATGAGTCCTTGTTATTAAGTCGTTTTCTGCCAATTTTCTGGATTTTTGAAAATTTCACTTTTTTGTGAAAATATCCGCTAAATGAGGGAATAATATGTGTGAGGGTACCCCAGGAGAGTTCCAAATGTGTGTGGGTAGAATATATATCCCACGGGGGTAAAATTGAAAAAAGTTGAAAAAAATTTTTTTTTGGACTTAGTCACTTTACCAGCGTTTATCTGACTTTCAGATAGGGGAAATGTCAGTGAGCATTCCGATTTCAGTTCAGAGCGATTTGCCCGATGAGTCCTTGTTATTTAGTCGTTTTCAGCCAATTTTCTGGATTTTTGAAAATTTCACTTTTTTGTGAAAATATCCACTAAATGAGGGAATAATATGTGTAAGGGTACCCCAGGAGAGTTCCAAATGTGTATGGGTAGAATATATATCCCACGGGGGTAAAATTGAAAAAAGTTGAAAAAAATATTTTTTGGGACTTAGTCATTTTTCTAGCGTTTATCAGACTTTCAGATAGGGGAAATGTCAGTGAGCGTTCCGATTTCAGTTCCAGAGCGATTCACCCAATGAGTCCTTGTTATTTAGTCTTTTTCAGCTAATTTTCTGGATTTTTGAAAATTTCACTTTTTTGTGAAAATATCCACTAAATGAGGGAATAATATGTGTGAGGGTACCCCAGGAGAGTGACAAATGTGTGTGGGTAGAATATCTATCCCACGGGGGTAAAATTGAAAGAAGTTGAAAAAATTTTTTTTTTGGACTTAGTGATTTTTCTGAAATTTATCAGACTTTCAGATAGGGGAAATGTCAGTGAGCGTTCCGATTTCAGTTCCACAGCGATTCACCCAATGAGTCCTTGTTATTAAGTCGTTTTCAGCCAATTTTCTGGATTTTTGAAAATTTCACTTTTTTGTGAAAATATCCACTAAATGAGGGAATAATATGTGTGAGGGTACCCCAGGAGAGTTCCAAATGTGTGTGGGTAGAATATATATCCCATGGGGGTAAAATTGAAAAAAGTTTAAAAAAATTTTTTTTTGGACTTAGTCATTTTTCCGGCGTTTATCAGACTTTCAGATGGGGCAAATGTCAGTGAGCTTTCCGATTTCAGTTCCAGAGCGATTCGTCCAATCAGTCCTTTAATATTTAGTCGTTTTCAGTCAACTTTCTTGATTTTTGAAAATTTCACTTTTTTGTGAAAATATCCACTAAATGAGGGAATAATATGTGTGAGGGTACCCCAGGAGAGTTCCAAATGTGTGTGGGTAGAATATATATCCCATGGGGGTAAAATTGAAAAAAGTTGAAAACATTTTTTTTTTGCACTTAGTCATTTTTCTGAAATTTATCAGACTTTCAGATAGGGGAAATGTCAGTGAGCGTTCCAATTACAGTTCCACAGCGATTCACCCAATGAGTCCTTGTTATTAAGTCGTTTTCAGCCAATTTTCTGGATTTTTGAAAATTTCACTTTTTTGTGAAAATATCCACTAAATGAGGGAATAATATGTGTGAGGTACCCCAGGAGAGTTCCAAATGTGTGTGGGTAGAATATATATCCCATGGGGGTAAAATTGAAAAAAGTTGAAAAAATTTTTTTTTTGGACTTAGTCATTTTTCCGGCGTTTAACAGACTTTCAGATAGGGGAAATGTCAGTGAGCATTCCGATTTCAGTTCCAGAGCGATTCACCCAATGAGTCCTTGTTATTAAGTCGTTTTCTGCCAATTTTCTGGATTTTTGAAAATTTCACTTTTTTGTGAAAATATCCGCTAAATGAGGGAATAACATGTGTGAGGGTACCCCAGGAGAGTTCCAAATGTGTGTGGGAAGAATATATATCCCACGGGGGTAAAATTGAAAAAAGTTGAAAATATTTTTTTTTTTGGACTTAGTCATTTTTCCGACGTTTATCAGACTTTCAGATACGGCAAATGTAAGTGAGCGTTCCGATTTCAGTTCCAGAGCGATTCGCCCAATCAGTCCTTTAATATTTAGTCGTTTTCTGCCAATTTTCTGGATTTTTGAAAATTTCAATTTTTTGTGAAAATATCCGCTAAATGAGGGAATAATATGTGTGAGGGTACCCCAGGAGAGTTCCAAATGTGTGTGTTTAGAATATATATCCCACGGGGTAAAATTGAAAAAAGTTAAAAAAAATTTTTTTGGGGACTTATTCATTTTTCTGGCGTTTATCAGACTTTCAGATAGGGCAAATGTCAGTGAGCGTTCCGATTTCAGTTCCAGAGCAATTCGCCCAATGAGTCCTTGTTATTTAGTCGTTTTCAGCCAACTTTCTGGATTTTTGAAAATTTCACTTTTTTGTGAAAATATCCACTAAATGAGGGAATAATATGTGTTAGGGTACCCCAGGAGAGTTCCAAATGTGTGTGGGTAGAATATATATCCCACGGGGGTAAAATTGAAAAAGTTGAAAACATTTTTTTTTTGGACTTAGTCATTTTTCCTGCGTTTATCAGACTTTCAGATAGGGGAAATATCAGTGAGCGTTCCGATTTCAGTTCCAGAGCGATTCACCCAATGAGTCCTTGTTATTAAGTCGTTTTCTGCCAATTTTCTGGATTTTTGAAAATTTCACTTTTTTGTGAAAATATCCGCTAAATGAGGAAATAATATGTGTTAGGGTACCCCAGGAGAGTTCCAAATGTGTGTGGGTAGAATATATATCCCACGGGGGTAAAATTGAAAAAAGTTGAAAACATTTTTTTTTTGGACTTAGTCATTTTTCCGACGTTTATCAGACTTTCAGATAGGGGAAATGTCAGTGAGCATTCCGATTTCAGTTCCAGAGCGATTCGCCCCATGAGTCCTTGTTATTTAGTCGTTCTCAGCCAATATTTTGGATTTTTGAAAATTTCACTTTTTTGTGAAAATATCCACTAAATGAGGGAATAATATGTGTGAGGGTACCCCAGGAGAGTTTCAGATGTGTGTGGGAAGAATATATATCCAGCGGGGGAAAAATTCAAAAAAGTTGAAGACATTTTTTTTTTGGACTTAGTCATTTTTCCGACGTTTATCAGACTTTCAGATAGGGGAAATGTCAGTGAGCATTCCGATTTCAGTTCCAGAGCGATTCGCCCAATGAGTCCTTTAATAATTAGTCGTTTTCAGTCAACCTTCTGGATTTTTGAAAATTTCACTTTTTTGTGAAAATATCCACTAAATGAGGGAATAATATGTGTGAGGGTACCCCAGGAGAGCTCCAAATGTGTGTGGGTAGAATATATATCCTACTGGGGTAAAATTGAAAAAAGTTGAAAAAAATTTTTTTGGGATATAGTCATTTTTCCGGCGTTTGTCAGACTTTCAGATAGGGAAAATGTCAGTGAGCGTTCCGATTTCAGTTCCAGAGCGATTCATCCAATGAGTCCTTGATATTTAGTCGTTTTCAGCCAATTTTCTGGATTTTTGAAAATTTCACTTTTTTGTGAAAATATCCACTAAATGAGGGAATAATATGTGTGAGGGTACCCCAGGAGAGTTCCAAATGTGTGTGGGTAGAATATATTTCCCACCGGGGTAAAATTGAAAAAAGTTGAAAACATTTTTTTTTTGGACTTAGTCATTTTTCTGGCGTTTATCAGACTTTCAGATAGGGGAAATGTCAGTGAGCGTTCCGATTTCAGTGCCAGAGCGATTCGCCCAATGAATACTTGATATTTAGTCGTTCTCAGCCAATATTTTGGATTTTTGAAAATTTCACTTTTTTGTGAAAATATCCACTAAATGAGGGAATAATATGTGTGAGGGTACCTCAGGAGAGTTCCAAATGTGTGTGGGTAGAATATATATCCCACGGGGGTAAAATTGAAAAAGTTGAAAACATTTTTTTTTGGACTTAGTCATTTTTCTGAAATTTATCAGACTTTCAGATAGGGGAAATGTCAGTGAGCGTTCCAATTACAGTTCCACAGCGATTCACCCAATGAGTCCTTGTTATTAAGTCGTTTTCAGCCAATTTTCTGGATTTTTGAAAATTTCACTTTTTTGTGAAAATATCCACTAAATGAGGGAATAATATGTGTGAGGTACCCCAGGAGAGTTCCAAATGTGTGTGGGTAGAATATATATCCCATGGGGGTAAAATTGAAAAAAGTTGAAAAAAATTTTTTTTTGGACTTAGTCATTTTTCCGGCGTTTAACAGACTTTCAGATAGGGGAAATGTCAGTGAGCATTCCGATTTCAGTTCCAGTGCGATTCACCCAATGAGTCCTTGTTATTAAGTCGTTTTCTGCCAATTTTCTGGATTTTTGAAAATTTCACTTTTTGGTGAAAATATCCACTAAATGAGGGAATAATATGTGTGAGGGTACCCCAGGAGAGTTCCAAATGTGTGTGGGTAGAATATATATCCCACGGGGGTAAAATTGAAAAAGTTGAAAACATTTTTTTTTTGGACTTAGTCATTTTTCCGGCGTTTATCAGATTTTCAGATAGGGGAAATGTCAGTGAGCGTTCCGATTTCAGTTCCAGAGCTATTCACCCAATGAGTGCTTGTTATAAAGTCTTTTTCAGCTAATTTTCTAGATTTTTGAAAATTTCACTTTTTTGTGAAAATATCCACTAAATGAGGGAATAATATGTGTGAGGGTACCCCAGGAGAGTTCCAAATGTGTGTGGGTAGAATATATATCCCATGGGGGAAAAATTGAAAAAAGTTGAAAACATTTTTTTTTGGACTTAGTAATTTTTCCGGCGTTTATCAGACTTTCAGATAGGGCAAATGTCAGTGAGCGTTCCGATTTCAGTTCCAGAGCGATTCATCCAATGAGTCCTTGATATTTAGTTGTTTTCAGCCAATTTTCTGGATTTTTGAAAATTTCACTTTTTTGTGAAAATATCCACTAAATGAGGGAATAATATGTGTGAGGGTACCCCAGGAGAGTTCCAAATGTGTGTGAGTAGAATATATATTCCACGGGGGTAAAATTGAAAAAAGTTGAAAAAAATTTTTTTGGACAAAGTCATTTTTCTGGTGTTTATCAGACTTTCAGATAGGGGAAATGTCAGTGAGCGTTACGATTTCAGTTTCAGAGGGATTTGCAAAATGAGTCCTTGATATTTAGTAGTTTTCAGCCAATTTTCTGGATTTTTGAAAATTTCACTTTTTTGTGAAAATATCCACTAAATGAGGGAATAATATGTGTGAGGGTACCTCAGGAGAGTTCCAAATGTGTGTGGGTAGAATATATATCCCACGGGGGTAAAATTGAAAAAGTTGAAAACATTTTTTTTTGGACTTAGTCATTTTTCCGGCGTTTATCAGACTTTCAGATAGGGGAAATGTCAGTGAGCATTCCGATTTCAGTTCCAGAGCGATTCGCCCAATGAGTCCATGTTATTTAGTCGTTTTTAGCCGACTTTCTGGCTTTTTGAAAATTTCACTTTTTTGTGAAAATATCCACTAAATGAGGGAATAATATGTGTGAGGGTACCCCAGGAGAGTTCCAAATGTGTGTGGGTAGAATATATATCCCACGGGGGTAAAATTGAAAAAAGTTGAAAACATTTTTTTTTTGGGCTTAGTCATTTTTCCGGCGTTTATCAGACTTTCAGATAGGGCAAATGTCAGTGAGCGTTCCGATTTCAGTTCCAGAGCGATTCATCCAATGAGTCCTTGATATTTAGTTGTTTTCAGCCAATTTTCTGGATTTTTGAAAATTTCACTTTTTTGTGAAAATATCCACTAAATGAGGGAATAATATGTGTGAGGGTACTCCAGGAGAGTTCCAAATGTGTGTGGGAAGAATATATATCCCAAGGGGGTAAAATTGAAAAAAGTTCTAAAAAATTTTTTTTTGGACTTAGTCATTTTTCCGGCGTTTATCAGACTTTCAGATAGGGGAAATGTCAGTGAGCATTCCGATTTCAGTTCCAGAGCGATTCGCCCAATGAGTCCATGTTATTTAGTCGTTTTTAGCCGACTTTCTGGCTTTTTGAAAATTTCACTTTTTTGTGAAAATATCCACTAAATGAGGGAATAATATGTGTGAGGGTACCCCAGGAGAGTTCCAAATGTGTGTGGGTAGAATATATATCCCACGGGGGTAAAATTGAAAAAAGTTGAAAACATTTTTTTTTTGGGCTTAGTCATTTTTCCGGCGTTTATCAGACTTTCAGATAGGGCAAATGTCAGTGAGCGTTCCGATTTCAGTTCCAGAGCGATTCATCCAATGAGTCCTTGATATTTAGTTGTTTTCAGCCAATTTTCTGGATTTTTGAAAATTTCACTTTTTTGTGAAAATATCCACTAAATGAGGGAATAATATGTGTGAGGGTACTCCAGGAGAGTTCCAAATGTGTGTGGGAAGAATATATATCCCAAGGGGGTAAAATTGAAAAAAGTTCTAAAAAATTTTTTTTTGGACTTAGTCATTTTTCCGGCGTTTATCAGACTTTCAGATAGGGGAAATGTCAGTGAGCGTTCCGATCTCAGTTCCAGAGCGATTCGCCCAATGAGTTCTTGATATTTAGTCGTTTTCAGCCATTTTTCTGGATTTTTGAAAATTTCACTTTTTTGTGAAAATATCCACTAAATGAGGGAATAATATGCGTGAGGGTACCCCACGAGAGTTCCAAATGTGTGTGGGTAGAAGATATATCCCACGGGGGTAAAATTGAAAAAAGTTGAAAAAATTTTTTTTTTGGGCTTAGTCATTTTTCCGGCGTTTATCAGACTTTCAGATATGGCAAATGTCAGTGAGCGTTCCGATTTCAGTTCCAGAGCGATTCGCCCAATCAGTCCTTTAATATTTAGTCGTTTTCAGTCAACTTTCTGGATTTTTGAAAATTTCACTTTTTTGTTAAAATATCCACTAAATGAGGGAATAATATGTGTGAGGGTACCCCAGGAGAGTTCCAAATGTGTGTGGGTAGAATATATATCCCACGGGGGTAAAATTGAAAAAGTTGAAAACATTTTTTTTTTGGACTTAGTCATTTTTCCGGCGTTTATCAGACTTTCAGATAGGGGAAATGTCAGTGAGCGTTCCGATTTCAGTTCCAGAGCGATTCACCCAATGAGTCCTTGTTATTAAGTCGTTTTCTGCCAATTTTCTGGATTTTTGAAAATTTCACTTTTTTGTGAAAATATCCGCTAAATGAGGGAATAATATGTGTGAGGGTACCCCAGGAGAGTTCCAAATGTGTGTGGGAAGAATATATATCCCACGGGGGTAAAATTGAAAAAAGTTGAAAATATTTTTTTTTTTGGACTTAGTCATTTTTCCGACGTTTATCAGACTTTCAGATAGGGGAAATGTCAGTGAGCATTCCGATTTCAGTTCCAGAGCGATTCGCCCAATAAGTCCTTGATATTTAGTCGTTTTCAGCCAATTTTCTGGATTTTTGAAAATTTCAGTTTTTTGTGAAAACATCCACTAAATGAGGGAATAATATGTGTGAGGGTACCACAGGAGAGTTCCAAATGTGTGTGGGTAGAATATATATCCAGCAGGGGTAAAATTCAAAAAAGTTGAAAACATTTTTTTTTTGGACTTAGTAATTTTTCCGGCGTTTATCAGACTTTCAGATAGGGCAAATGTAAGTGAGCGTTCCGATTTCAGTTCCAGAGCGATTCGCCCAATAAGTCCTTGATATTTAGTCGTTTTCAGCCAATTTTCTGGATTTTTGAAAATTTCACTTTTTTGTGAAAACATCCACTAAATGAGGGAATAATATGTGTGAGGGTACCCCAGGAATGATCCAAATGTGTGTGGGTAAAATATATATCCCACGGGGGTAAAATTGAAAAAAGTTGAAAACATTTTTTTTTTGGACTTAGTCATTTTTCCTGCGTTTATCAGACTTTCAGATAGGGGAAATGTCAGTGAGCGTTCCGATTTCAGTTCCAGAGCGATTCGCCCAATGAGTCCATGTTATTTAGTCGTTTTTAGCCAACTTTCTGGATTTTTGAAAATTTCACTTTTTTGTGAAAATATCCACTAAATGAGGGAATAATATGTGTGAGGGTACCCCAGGAGAGTTCCAAATGTGTGTGGGCAGAATATATATCCTACTGGGGTAAAATTGAAAAAAGTTGAAAAAAATTTTTTTTGGGACTTAGTCATTTTTCTGAAATTTATCAGACTTTCAGATAGCGGAAATGTCAGTGAGCATTCCGATTTCAGTTCCAGAGCGATTCGCCCAATGAGACCATGTTATTTAGTCGTTTTCAGTCAACTTTCTGGATTTTTGAAAATTTCACTTTTTTGTGAAAATATCCACTAAATGAGGGAATAATATGTGTGAGGGTATTCCAGGAGAGTGACAAATGTGTGTGGGTAGAATATATATCCCACGGGGGTAAAATTGAAAAAAGTTGAAAACATTTTTTTTTTGGACTTAGTCATTTTACCAGCGTTTATCTGACTTTCAGATAGGGGGAAGGTCAGTGAGCATTCCGATTTCAGTTCCAGAGCGTTTCGCCCGATGAGTCCTCGTTATTTAGTCGTTTTCAGCCAATTTTCTGGATTTTTGAAAATTTCACTTTTTTGTGAAAATATAAACTAAATGAGGGAATAATATGTGTGAGGGTACCCCAGGAGAGTTCCAAATGTGTGTGGGTAGAATATATATCCCATGGGGGTAAAATTGAAAAAAGTTGAAAAAATTTTTTTTTTGGACTTAGTCATTCTTCCGGCGTTTATCAGACTTTCAGATGGGGCAAATGTCAGTGAGCTTTCCGATTTCAGTTCCAGAGCGATTCGCCCAATGAGTCCATGTTATTTAGTCGTTTTCAGCCAATTTTCTGGATTTTTGAAAATTTCAATTTTTTGTGAAAATATCCACTAAATGAGGGAATAATATGTGTGAGGGTACCCCAGGAGACTTCCAAATGTGTGTGGGTAGAATATATATCCCACGGGGGTAAAATTGAAAAAAGTTGAAAACATTTTTTTTTTGGACTTAGTCATTTTAACAGCGTTTATCAGACTTTCAGATAGGGGAAGTGTCAGTGAGCATTCCGATTTCAGTTCCAGAGCGATTCGCCCAATGAGTCCTTTAATAATTAGTCGTTTTCAGTCAACTTTCTGGATTTTTGAAAATTTCACTTTTTTGTGAAAATATCCACTAAATGAGGGAATAATATGTGTGAGGGTACCCCAGGAGAGTTCCAAATGTGTGTGGGTAGAATATATATCCTACTGGGGTAAAATTGAAAAAAGTTGAAAAAAATTTTTTTGGGATATAGTCATTTTTCCGGCGTTTGTCAGACTTTCAGATAGGGCAAATGTCAGTGAGCGTTCCGATTTCAGTTCCAGAGCGATTCATCCAATGAGTCCTTGATATTTAGTCGTTTTCAGCCAATTTTCTGGATTTTTGAAAATTTCACTTTTTTGTGAAAATATCCACTAAATGAGGGAATAATATGTGTGAGGGTACCCCAGGAGAGTTCCAAATGTGTGTGGGTAGAATATATTTCCCACCGGGGTAAAATTGAAAAAAGTTGAAAACATTTTTTTTTTGGACTTAGTCATTTTTCTGGCGTTTATCAGACTTTCAGATAGGGGAAATGTCAGTGAGCGTTCCGATTTCAGTGCCAGAGCGATTCGCCCAATGAATACTTGATATTTAGTCGTTCTCAGCCAATATTTTGGATTTTTGAAAATTTCACTTTTTTGTGAAAATATCCATTAAATGAGGGAATAATATATGTGA
Organism: Phyllobates terribilis; assembly: GCF_046119375.1. Classification (NCBI taxonomy): domain Eukaryota; kingdom Metazoa; phylum Chordata; class Amphibia; order Anura; family Dendrobatidae; genus Phyllobates; species Phyllobates terribilis. The sequence goes on along the minus strand of NW_027362805.1, from coordinate 6,088,692 downwards.
GGGTACCCCAGGAGAGTTCCAAATGTGTGTGGGTAGAATATATATCCTACTGGGGTGAAATTGAAAAAAGTTGAAAAATTATTTTTTTGGGACTTAGTCATTTTTCTTACGTTTATCAGACTTTCAGATAGGGGAAATATCAGTGAGCGTTACGATTTCAGTTCCAGAGCGATTCACCCAATGAGTCCTTGTTATTTAGTCTTTTTCAGCTAATTTTCTGGATTTTTGAAAATTTCACTTTTTTGTGAAAATATCCACTAAATGAGGGAATAATATGTGTGAGGGTACCCCAGGAGAGTTCCAAATGTGTGTGGGTAGAATATATATCCCACGGGGGTAAAATTGAAAAAAGTTGAAAAAATTTTTTTGGGACAGTCATTTTTCTGGCGTTTATCAGACTTTCAGATAGGGGAAATGTCAGTGAGCGTTCCGATTTCAGTGCCAGAGCGATTCGCCCAATGAGTCCTTGATATTTAGTCGTTCTCAGCCAATATTTTGGATTTTTGAAAATTTCACTTTTTTGTGAAAATATCCACTAAATGAGGGAATAATATGTGTGAGGGTACCCCAGTAGAGTTAGAAATGTGTGTGGGTAGAATATATATCCCACGGGGGTAAAATTGAAAAAAGTTGAAAAATTTTTTTTGGGACAGTCATTTTTCTGGCGTTTATCAGACTTTCAGATAGGGGAAATGTCAGTGAGCGTTCCGATTTCAGTTCCAGAGCGATTCGCCCAATGAGTCCTTTAATATTTAGTCGTTTTCAGTCAACTTTCTGGATTTTTGAAAATTTCACTTTTTTGTGAAAATATCCACTAAATGAGGGAATAATATGTGTGAGGGTACCCCAGGAGAGTTCCAAATGTGTGTGGGTAGAATATATATCCCACGGGGGTAAAATTGAAAAAAGATGAAAACATTTTTTTTTTGATCTTAGTCATTTTTCCGACGTTTATCAGACTTTCAGATAGGGCAAATGTCAGTGAGCATTCCGATTTCAGTTCCAGAGCGATTCGCCCAATAAGTCCTTGACATTTAGTCGTTTTCAGCCAATTTTCTGGATTTTTGAAAATTTCACATTTTTGTGAAAATATCCACTAAATGAGGGAATAATATGTGTGAGGGTACCCCAGGAGAGTTCCAAATGTGTGTGGGTAGAATTTATATCCCACGGGGGTAAAATTGAAAAAAGTTGAAAAAAATTTGTTTTGGGACTTAGTCATTTTTCTGGCGTTTAACAGACTTTCAGATAGGGGAAATGTCGGTGAGCGTTCTGATTTCAGTGCCAGAGCGATTCGCCCAATGAGTCCTTGATATTTAGTCGTTCTCAGCCAATATTTTGGATTTTTGAAAATTTCACTTTTTTGTGAAAATATCCACTAAATGAGGGAATAATATGTGTGAGGGTACCCCAGGAGAGTCCCAAATGTGTGTGGGTAGAATATATATCCTACTGGGGTAAAATTGAAAAAAGTTGAAAAAAATTTTTTTGGGATATAGTCATTTTTCCGGCGTTTTTCAGACTTTCAGAGAGGGCAAATGTCAGTGAGCGTTCCGATTTCAGTTCCAGAGCGATTCTTCCAATGAGTCCTTGATATTTAGTCGTTTTCAGCCAATTTTCTGGATTTTTGAAAATTTCACTTTTTTGTGAAAATATCCACTAAATGAGGGAATAATATGTGTGAGGGTACCCCAGGAGAGTTCCAAATGTGTTTGGGTAGAATATATATCCCACGGGGGTAAAATTGAAAGAAGTTGAAAACATTTTTTTTTTGGACATAGTCTTTTTTCTGGCGTTTATCAGACTTTCAGATAGGGGAAATGTCAGTGAGCGTTCAGATTTCAGTTCCAGAGCGATTCGCCCAATGAGTCCTTGATATTTAGTAGTTTTCAGCCAATTTTCTGGATTTTTGAAAATTTCACTTTTTTTGTGAAAATATCCACTAAATGAGGGAATAATATGTGTGAGGGTACCCCAGGAGATTTCCAAATGTGTGTGGGTAGAATAAATATCCCACGGAGGTAAAATTGAAAAAAGTTGAAAACATTTTTTTTTTGGACTTAGTCATTTTTCCTGCGTTTATCAGATTTTCAGATGGGGCAAATGTCAGTGAGCGTTCCGATTTCAGTTCCAGAGCAATTCGCCCAATGAGTCCTTTAATAATTAGTCGTTTTCAGTCAACTTTCTGGATTTTTGAAAATTTCACTTTTTTGTGAAAATATCCACTAAATGAGGGAATAATATGTGTTAGGGTACCCCAGGAGAGTTCCAAATGTGTGTGGGTAGAATATATATCCCACGGGGGTAAAATTGAAAGAAGTTGAAAAAAATTTTTTTTTGGACTTAGTCATTTTTCTGGCATTTATTAGACTTTCAGATAGGGGAAATGTCAGTGAGCGTTCCGATTTCAGTCCCACAGCGATTCACCCAATGAGTCCTTGTTATTAAGTCGTTTTCAGCCAATTTTCTGGATTTTTGAAAATTTCACTTTTTTGTGAAAATATCCACTAAATGAGGGAATAATATGTGTAAGGGTACCCCAGGAGAGTTCCAAATGTGTGTGGGAAGAATATATATCCCACGGGGGTAAAATTGAAAAAAGTTATAAAAAATTTTTTTTTTAACTTAGTCATTTTTCCGGCGTTTATCAGACTTTCAGATAGGGGAAATGTCAGTGAGCATTCCGATTTCAGTTCCAGAGCGATTCGCCCAATAAGTCCTTGATATTTAGTCGTTTTCAGTAAATTTTTTGGATTTTTGAAAATTTCACTTTTTTGTGAAAATATCCACTAAATGAGGGAATAATATGTGTGAGGGTACCCCAGGAGAGTTCCAAATGTGTGTGGGTAGAATATATATCCCACGGGGGTAAAATTGATAAAAGTTGAAAACATTTTTTTTTTGGACTTAGTCATTTTTCCGGTGTTTATCAGACTTTCAGATAGGGCAAATGTCAGTGAGCGTTCCGATTTCAGTTCCAGAGCGATTCGCCCAATGAGTCCTTTAATATTTAGTCGTTTTCAGTCAACTTTCTGGATTTTTGAAAATTTCACTTTTTTGTGAAAATATCCACTAAATGAGGGAATAATATGTGTGAGGGTACCCCAGTAGAGTGACAAATGTGTGTGGGTATAATATATATCCCACGGGGGTAAAATTGAAAGAAGTTGAAAAAATTTTTTTTTGGACTTAGTCATTTTTCTGGCATTTATCAGACTTTCAGATAGGGGAAATGTCAGTGAGCGTTCCGATTTCAGTTCCACAGCGATTCACCCAATGAGTCCTTTAATATTTAGTCATTTTCAGTCAACTTTCTGGATTTTTGAAAATTTCACTTTTTTGTGAAAATATCCATTAAATGAGGGAATAATATGTGTGAGGGTACCCCAGGAGAGTTCCAAATGTGTGTGGGTAGAATATATATCCCATGGGGGTAAAATTGAAAAAAGTTAAAAACATTTTTTTTTTGGACTTAGTCATTTTTCTGGCGTTTATCAGACTTTCAGATACGGCAAATGTCAGTAAGCGTTCCGATTTCAGTTGCATAGCGATTCGCCCAAGGAGTCCTTTAATATTTAGTCATTTTCAGTCAACTTTCTGGATTTTTGAAAATTTCACTTTTTTGTGAAAATATCCATTAAATGAGGGAATAATATGTGTGAGGGTACCCCAGGAGAGTTCCAAATGTGTGTGGGTAGAATATATATCCCATGGGGGTAAAATTGAAAAAAGTTGAAAACATTTTTTTTTTGGACTTAGTCATTTTTCCGGCGTTTATCAGACTTTCAGATAGGGGAAATGTCAGTGAGCATTCCGATTTCAGTTCCAGAGCGATTCGCCCAATAAGTCCTTGATATTTAGTCGTTTTCAGTCAATTTTCTGGATTTTTGAAAATTTCACTTTTTTGTGAAAATATCCACTAAATGAGGGAATAATATGTGTGAGGGTACCCCAGGAGAGTTCCAAATGTGTGTGGGTAGAATATATATCCCACGGGGGTTAAATTGAAAAAAGTTGAAAAAAATTTTTTTCTTTACTTAGTCATTTTTCCGACGTTTATCAGACTTTCAGATAGGGCAAATGTCAGTAAGCGTTCCGATTTCAGTTCCAGAGCGATTCGCCCAATGAGTCCTTTAATATTTAGTCGTTTTCAGTCAACTTTCCGGATTTTTGAAAATTTTACTTTTTTGTGAAAATATCCATTAAATGAGGGAATAATATGTGTGAGGGTACCCCAGGAGAGTTAAAAATGTGTGTGGGTAGAATATATATCCCACGGGGGTAAAATTGAAAAAAGTTGAAAAAATTTTTTTTTGGACTTAGTCATTTTTCCGACATTTATCAGACTTTCAGATAGGGGAAATGTCAGTGAGCATTCCGATTTCAGTTCCAGAGCGATTCGCCCAATAAGTCCTTGATATTTAGTCGTTTTCAGTCAATTTTCTGGATTTTTGAAAATTTCACTTTTTTGTGAAAATATCCATTAAATGAGGGAATAATATGTGTGAGGGTACCCCAGGAGAGTTCCAAATGTGTGTGGGTAGAATATATATCCTACTGGGGTAAAATTGAAAAAAGTTTAAAAAATTTTTTTTTGGGACTTAGTCATTTTTCTTACGTTTATCAGACTTTCAGATAGGGGAAATGTCAGTGAGCATTCCGATTTCAGTTCCAGAGCGATTCGCCCACTGAGTCCTTTAATATTTAGTCATTTTCAATCAACTTTCTGGATTTTTGAAAATTTCACTTTTTTGTGAAAATATCCACTAAATGAGGGAATAATATGTGTGAGGGTACCCCAGGAGAGTTCCAAATGTGTGTGGGTAGAATTTATATCCCATGGGGGTAAAATTGAAAAAAGTTAAAAACATTTTTTTTTGGACTTAGTCATTTTTCTGGCGTTTATCAGACTTTCAGATACGGCAAATGTCAGTAAGCGTTCCGATTTCAGTTGCATAGCGATTCGCCCAAGGAGTCCTTTAATATTTAGTCATTTTCAGTCAACTTTCTGGATTTTTGAAAATTTCACTTTTTTGTGAAAATATCCATTAAATGAGGGAATAATATGTGTCAGGGTACCCCAGGAGAGTTCCAAATGTGTGTGGGTAGAATATATATCCTACTGGAGTAAAATTGAAAAAAGTTTAAAAAAATTTTTTTGGGACTTAGTCATTTTTCTTACGTTTATCAGATTTTCAGATAGGGGAAATGTCAGTGAGCATTCCGATTTCAGTTCCAGAGCGATTCGCCCAATAAGTCCTTGATATTTAGTCGTTTTCAGTCAATTTTCTGGATTTTTGAAAATTTCACTTTTTTGTGAAAATATCCACTAAATGAGGGAATAATATGTGTGAGGGTACCCCAGGAGAGTTCCAAATGTGTGTGGGTAGAATATATATCCCACGGGGGTTAAATTGAAAAAAGTTGAAAAAAATTTTTTTCTTTACTTAGTCATTTTTCCGACGTTTATCAGACTTTCAGATAGGGCAAATGTCAGTAAGCGTTCCGATTTCAGTTCCAGAGCGATTCGCCCAATGAGTCCTTTAATATTTAGTCGTTTTCAGTCAACTTTCCGGATTTTTGAAAATTTTACTTTTTTGTGAAAATATCCATTAAATGAGGGAATAATATGTGTGAGGGTACCCCAGGAGAGTTAAAAATGTGTGTGGGTAGAATATATATCCCATGGGGGTAAAATTGAAAAAAGTTAAAAACATTTTTTTTTGGACTTAGTCATTTTTCTTACGTTTATCAGACTTTCAGATAGGGGAAATGTCAGTGAGCATTCTGATTTCAGTTCCAGAGCGATTCGCCCAATAAGTCCTTGATATTTAGTCGTTTTCAGTCAATTTTCTGGATTTTTGAAAATTTCACTTTTTTGTGAAAATATCCACTAAATGAGGGAATAATATGTGTGAGGGTACCCCAGAAAAGTTCCAATTGTGTGTGGGTAGAATATATATCCTACTGGGGTAAAATTGAAAAAAGTTTAAAAAATTTTTTTTTTGGGACTTTGTCATTTTTTCTTACGTTTATCAGACTTTCAGATAGGGGAAATGTCAGTGAGCGTTCCGATTTCAGTGCTAGAGCAATTCGCCCAATGAGTCCTTGATATTTAGTCGTTCTCAGCCAATATTTTGGATTTTTGAAAATTTCACTTTTTTGTGAAAATATCCACTAAATGAGGGAATAATATGTGTGAGGGTACCCCAGGAGAGTTCCAAATGTGTGTGGGTAGAATATATATCCCACGGGGGTTAAATTGAAAAAAGTTGAAAAAAATTTTTTGCTGGACTTAGTCATTTTTCCGACGTTTATCAGACTTTCAAATAGGGCAAATGTCAGTAAGCGTTGCGATTTCAGTTCCAGAGCGATTCGCCCAATAAGTCCTTGATACTTAGTCGTTTTCAGTCAATTTTCTGGATTTTTGAAAATTTCACTTTTTTGTGAAAATATCCACTAAATTAGGGAATAATATGTGTGAGGGTACCCCAGGAGAGTTCCAAATGTGTGTGGGTAGAATATATATCCCACGGGGGTTAAATTGAAAAAAGTTGAAAAAAAAATTTTTCTGGACTTCGTAATTTTTCCGACGTTTATCAGACTTTCAGATAGGGGAAATGTCAGTGAGCATTCCGATTTCAGTTCCAGAGCGATTCGCCCACTGAGTCCTTTAATATTTAGTGGTTTTCAATCAACTTTCTAGATTTTTGAAAATTTCACTTTTTTGTGAAAATATCCACTAAATGAGGGAATAATATGTGTGAGGGTACCCCAGGAGAGTTCCAAATGTGTGTGGGTAGAATATATATCCCACGGGGGTAAAATTGAAAAAGTTAAAAACATTTTTTTTTTGGACTTAGTCATTTTTCTGGCGTTTATCAGACTTTCAGATACGGCAAATGTCAGTAAGCGTTCCGATTTCAGTTCCATAGCGATTCGCCCAAGGAGTCCTTTAATATTTAGTCATTTTCAGTCAACTTTCTGGATTTTTGAAAATTTCACTTTTTTGTGAAAATATCCATTAAATGAGGGAATAATATGTGTGAGGGTACCCCAGGAGAGTTCCAAATGTGTGTGGGTAGAATATATATCCTACTGGGGTAAAATTGAAAAAAGTTTAAAAAAATTTTTTTTGGGACTTAGTCATTTTTCTTACGTTTATCAGACTATCAGATAGGGGAAATGTCAGTGAGCGTTCCGATTTCAGTGCCAGAGCGATTCGCCCAATGAGTCCTTGATATTTAGTCGTTCTCAGCCAATATTTTGGATTTTTGAAAATTTCACTTTTTTGTGAAAATATCCACTAAATGAGGGAATAATATGTGTGAGGGTACCCCAGGACAGTTACAAATGTGTGTGGGTAGAATATATATCCCATGGGGGTAAAATTGAAAAAAGTTGAAAACATTTCTTTTTTGGACTTAGTCATTTTTCCGGCGTTTATCAGACTTTCAGATAGGGGAAATGTCAGTGAGCATTCCGATTTCAGTTCCAGAGCGATTCGCCCAATAAGTCCTTGATATTTAGTCGTTTTCAGTCAATTTTCTGGATTTTTGAAAATTTCACTTTTTTGTGAAAATATCCACTAAATGAGGGAATAATATGTGTGAGGGTACCCCAGGAGAGTTCCAAATGTGTGTGGGTAGAATATATATCCCATGGGGGTAAAATTGAAAAAAGTTGAAAACATTTTTTTTTTGGACTTATTCATTTTTCTGGCGTTTATGAGACTTTCAGATACGGCAAATGTCAGTAAGCGTTCCGATTTCAGTTCCAGAGCGATTCGCCCAATGAGTCCTTTAATATTTAGTCGTTTTCAGTCAACTTTCTGGATTTTTGAAAATTTCACTTTTTTGTGAAAATATCCATTAAATGAGGGAATAATATGTGTGAGGGTACCCCAGGAGAGTTCCAAATGTGTGTGGGTAGAATATATATCCTACTGGGGTAAAATTGAAAAAAGTTAAAAAAATTTTTTTTGGGACTTAGTCATTTTTCTTACGTTTATCAGACTTTCAGATAGGGGAAATGTCAGTGAGCATTCCGATTTCAGTGCCAGAGCGATTCGCCCAATGAGTCCTTGATATTTAGTCGTTCTCAGCCAATATTTTGGATTTTTGAAAATTTCACTTTTTTGTGAAAATATCCACTAAATGAGGGAATAATATGTGTGAGGGTACCCCGGGACAGTTACAAATGTGTGTGGGTAGAATATATATCCCATGGGGGTAAAATTGAAAAAAGTTGAAAACATTTTTTTTTTGGACTTAGTCATTTTTCCGGCGTTTATCAGACTTTCAGATAGGGGAAATGTCAGTGAGCATTCCGATTTCAGTTCCAGAGCGATTCGCCCAATAAGTCCTTGATATTTAGTCGTTTTCAGTCAATTTTCTGGATTTTTGAAAATTTCACTTTTTTTGTGAAAATATCCACTAAATGAGGGAATAAAATGTGTGAGGGTACCCCAGGAGAGTTCCAAATGTGTGTGGGTAGAATATATATCCCACGGGGGTTAAATTGAAAAAAGTTGAAAAAAATTTTTTTCTTTAGTTAGTCATTTTTCCGACGTTTATCAGACTTTCAGATAGGGCAAATGTCAGTAAGCGTTCCGATTTCAGTTCCAGAGCGATTCGCCCAATGAGTCCTTTAATATTTAGTCGTTTTCAGTCAACTTTCCGGATTTTTGAAAATTTTACTTTTTTGTGAAAATATCCATTAAATGAGGGAATAATATGTGTGAGGGTACCCCAGGAGAGTTAAAAATGTGTGTGGGTAGAATATATATCCCACGGGGGTAAAATTGAAAAAAGTTGAAAAAATTTTTTTTTGGACTTAGTCATTTTTCCGACATTTATCAGACTTTCAGATAGGGGAAATGTCAGTGAGCATTCCGATTTCAGTTCCAGAGCGATTCGCCCAATAAGTCCTTGATATTTAGTCGTTTTCAGTCAATTTTCTGGATTTTTGAAAATTTCACTTTTTTGTGAAAATATCCATTAAATGAGGGAATAATATGTGTGAGGGTACCCCAGGAGAGTTCCAAATGTGTGTGGGTAGAATATATATCCTACTGGGGTAAAATTGAAAAAAGTTTAAAAAATTTTTTTTGGGACTTAGTCATTTTTCTTACGTTTATCAGACTTTCAGATAGGGGAAATGTCAGTGAGCATTCCGATTTCAGTTCCAGAGCGATTCGCCCACTGAGTCCTTTAATATTTAGTCATTTTCAATCAACTTTCTGGATTTTTGAAAATTTCACTTTTTTGTGAAAATATCCACTAAATGAGGGAATAATATGTGTGAGGGTACCCCAGGAGAGTTCCAAATGTGTGTGGGTAGAATATATATCCCATGGGGGTAAAATTGAAAAAAGTTAAAAACATTTTTTTTTGGACTTAGTCATTTTTCTGGCGTTTATCAGACTTTCAGATACGGCAAATGTCAGTAAGCGTTCCGATTTCAGTTGCATAGCGATTCGCCCAAGGAGTCCTTTAATATTTAGTCATTTTCAGTCAACTTTCTGGATTTTTGAAAATTTCACTTTTTTGTGAAAATATCCATTAAATGAGGGAATAATATGTGTCAGGGTACCCCAGGAGAGTTCCAAATGTGTGTGGGTAGAATATATATCCTACTGGAGTAAAATTGAAAAAAGTTTAAAAAAATTTTTTTGGGACTTAGTCATTTTTCCGGCGTTTATCAGACTTTCAGATAGGGGAAATGTCAGTGAGCATTCCGATTTCAGTTCCAGAGCGATTCGCCCAATAAGTCCTTGATATTTAGTCGTTTTCAGTCAATTTTCTGGATTTTTGAAAATTTCACTTTTTTGTGAAAATATCCACTAAATGAGGGAATAAAATGTGTGAGGGTACCCCAGGAGAGTTCCAAATGTGTGTGGGTAGAATATATATCCCACGGGGCTTAAATTGAAAAAAGTTGAAAAAAATTTTTTTCTTTACTTAGTCATTTTTCCGACGTTTATCAGACTTTCAGATACGGCAAATGTCAGTAAGCGTTCCGATTTCAGTTGCATAGCGATTCGCCCAAGGAGTCCTTTAATATTTAGTCATTTTCAGTCAACTTTCTGGATTTTTGAAAATTTCACTTTTTTGTGAAAATATCCATTAAATGAGGGAATAATATGTGTGAGGGTATACCAGGAGAGTTAAAAATGTGTGGGGGTAGAATATATATCCCATGGGGGTAAAATTGAAAAAAGTTGAAAAAATTTTTTTTTGGACTTAGTCATTTTTCCGACATTTATCAGACTTTCAGATAGGGGAAATGTCAGTGAGCATTCCGATTTCAGTTCCAGAGCGATTGCCCAATAAGTCCTTGATATTTAGTCGTTTTCAGTCAATTTTCTGGATTTTTGAAAATTTCACTTTTTTGTGAAAATATCCATTAAATGAGGGAATAATATGTGTGAGGGTACCCCAGGAGAGTTCCAAATGTGTGTGGGTAGAATATATATCCCATGGGGGTAAAATTGAAAAAAGTTAAAAACATTTTTTTTTGGACTTAGTCATTTTTCTGGCGTTTATCAGACTTTCAGATACGGCAAATGTCAGTAAGCGTTCCGATTTCAGTTGCATAGCGATTCGCCCAAGGAGTCCTTTATTATTTAGTCATTTTCAGTCAACTTTCTGGATTTTTGAAAATTTCACTTTTTTGTGAAAATATCCACTAAATGAGGGAATAATATGTGTGAGGGTACCCCAGAAAAGTTCCAAATGTGTGTGGGTAGAATATATATCCTACTGGGGTAAAATTGAAAAAAGTTTTAAAAATTTTTTTTGGGGACTTTGTCATTTTTTCTTACGTTTATCAGACTTTCAGATAGGGGAAATGTCAGTGAGCGTTCCGATTTCAGTGCTAGAGCAATTTGCCCAATGAGTCCTTGATATTTAGTCGTTCTCAGCCAATATTTTGGATTTTTGAAAATTTCACTTTTTTGTGAAAATATCCACTAAATGAGGGAATAATATGTGTGAGGGTACCCCAGGACAGTTACAAATGTGTGTGGGTAGAATATATATCCTACGGGGGTTAAATTGAAAAAAGTTGAAAAAAATTTTTTTCTGGACTTAGTAATTTTTCCGACGTTTATCAGACTTTCAGATAGGGGAAATGTCAGTGAGCATTCCGATTTCAGTTCCAGAGCGATTCGCCCACTGAGTCCTTTAATATTTAGTGGTTTTCAATCAACTTTCTGGATTTTTGAAAATTTCACTTTTTTGTGAAAATATCCACTAAATGAGGGAATAATATGTGTGAGGGTACCCCAGAAAAGTTCCAAATGTGTGTGGGTAGAATATATATCCCATGGGGGTAAAATTGAAAAAAGTTGAAAACATTTTTTTTTTGGACTTAGTCATTTTTCTGGCGTTTATCAGACTTTCAGATACGGCAAATGTCAGTAAGCGTTCCGATTTCAGTTCCATAGCGATTCGCCCAAGGAGTCCTTTAATATTTAGTCATTTTCAGTCAACTTTCTGGATTTTTGAAAATTTCACTTTTTTGTGAAAATATCCATTAAATGAGGGAATAATATGTGTGAGGGTACCCCAGGAGAGTTCCAAATGTGTGTGGGTAGAATATATATCCTACTGGGGTAAAATTGAAAAAAGTTTAAAAAAATTTTTTTTGGGACTTAGTCATTTTTCTTACGTTTTTCAGACTTTCAGATAGGGGAAATGTCAGTGAGCGTTCCGATTTCAGTGCTAGAGCAATTCGCCCAATGAGTCCTTGATATTTAGTCGTTCTCAGCCAATATTTTGGATTTTTGAAAATTTCACTTTTTTGTGAAAATATCCACTAAATGAGGGAATAATATGTGTGAGGGTACCCCAGGAGAGTTCCAAATGTGTGTGGGTAGAATATATATCCCACGGGGGTTAAATTGAAAAAAGTTGAAAAAAATTTTTTGCTGGACTTAGTCTTTTTTCCGAAGTTTATCAGACTTTCAGATAGGGCAAATGTCAGTAAGCGTTCCGATTTCAGTTCCAGAGCGATTCGCCCAATAAGTCCTTGATACTTAGTCGTTTTCAGTCAATTTTCTGGATTTTTGAAAATTTCACTTTTTTGTGAAAATATCCACTAAATTAGGGAATAATATGTGTGAGGGTACCCCAGGAGAGTTCCAAATGTGTGTGGGTAGAATATATATCCCACGGGGGTTAAATTGAAAAAAGTTGAAAAAATTTTTTTTCTGGACTTAGCAATTTTTCCGATGTTTATCAGACTTTCAGATAGGGGAAATGTCAGTGAGCATTCCGATTTCAGTTCCAGAGCGATTCGCCCAATAAGTCCTTGATATTTAGTCGTTTTCAGTAAATTTTCTGGATTTTTGAAAATTTCACTTTTTTGTGAAAATATCCACTAAATGAGGGAATAATATGTGTGAGGGTACCCCAGGAGAGTTCCAGATGTGTGTGGGTAGAATATATATCCCATGGGGGTAAAATTGAAAAAAGTTGAAAACATTTTTTTTTTGGGCTTAGTCATTTTTCTGGCGTTTATCAGACTTTCAGATAGGGGAAATGTCAGTGAGCGTTCCGATTTCAGTGCCAGAGCGATTCGCCCAATGAGTCCTTGATATTTAGTCATTCTCAGCCAATTTTCTGGATTTTTGAAAATTTCACTTTTTTGTGAAAATATCCACTAAATGAGGGAATATTATGTGTGAGGGTTCCCCAGGAGAGTTCCAAATGTGTGTGGGTAGAATATATATCCCATGGGGGTAAAATTGAAAAAAGTTGAAAACATTTTTTTTTTGGACTTAGTCATTTTTCTGGCGTTTATCAGACTTTCAGATACGGCAAATGTCAGTAAGCGTTCCGATTTCAGTTCCAGAGCAATTCGCCCAATGAGTCCTTTAATATTTAGTCGTTTTCAGTCAACTTTCCGGATTTTTGAAAATTTCACTTTTTTGTGAAAATATCCATTAAATGAGGGAATAATATGTGTGAGGGTACCCCAGGAGAGTTAAAAATGTGTGTGGGTAGAATATATATCCCACGGGGGTAAAATTGAAAAAAGTTGAAAAAATTTTTTTTTGGACTTAGTAATTTTTCCGACGTTTATCAGACTTTCAGATAGGGGAAATGTCAGTGAGCATTCCGATTTCAGTTCCAGAGCGATTCGCCCACTGAGTCCTTTAATATTTAGTGGTTTTCAATCAACTTTCTGGATTTTTGAAAATTTCACTTTTTTGTGAAAATATCCACTAAATGAGGGAATAATATGTGTGAGGGTACCCCAGGAGAGTTCCAAATGTGTGTGGGTAGAATATATATCCCATGGGGGTAAAATTGAAAAAAGTTGAAAACATTTTTTTTTTGGACTTAGTCATTTTTCCGGCGTTTATCAGACTTTCAGATAGGGCAAATGTCAGTGAGCATTCCGATTTCAGTTCCAGAGCGATTCGCCCAATGAGTCCATTAATATTTAGTCGTTTTCAGTCAACTTTCTGGATTTTTGAAAGTTTCACTTTTTTGTGAAAATATCCACTAAATGAGGGAATAATATGTGTGAGGGTACCCCAGGAGAGTTCCAGATGTGTGTGGGTAGAATATATATCCCATGGGGGTAAAATTGAAAAAAGTTGAAAACATTTTTTTTTTGGGCTTAGTCATTTTTCCGGCGTTTATCAGACTTTCAGATAGGGGAAATGTCAGTGAGCGTTCCGATTTCAGTGCCAGAGCGATTCGCCCAATGAGTCCTTGATATTTAGTCATTCTCAGCCAATATTTTGGATTTTTGAAAATTTCACTTTTTTGTGAAAATATCCACTAAATGATGGAATAATATGTGTGAGGGTACCCCAGGAGAGTTCCAAATGTGTGTGGGTAGAATATATATCCCACGGGGGTAAAATTGAAAAAAGTTGAAAAAAATTTTTTTTTGGACTTAGTCATTTTTCCGTCGTTTATCAGACTTTCAGATAGGGGAAATGTCAGTGAGCATTACAATATCAGTTCCACAGCGATTCGCCCAATGAGCCCTTGTTATTTAGTCGTTTTCAGCCAATTTTCTGGATTTTTGAAAATTTCACTTTTTTGTGAAAATATCCACTAAATGAGGGTGAGGGTACCCCAGGAGAGTTCCAAATGTGTGTGGGTAGAATATATATCCCACGGGGGTAAAATTGAAAAAAGTTGAAAACATTTTTTTTTTTGACTTAGTCATTTTTCCGGCGTTTATCAGGCTTTCAGATAGGGCAAATGTCAGTGAGCATTCCGATTTCAGTTCCAGAGCAATTCGCCCAATGAGTCCTTTAATATTTAGTCGTTTTCAGTCAACTTTCTGGATTTTTGAAAATTTCACTTTTTTGTGAAAATATCCATTAAATGAGGGAATAATATGTGTGAGGGTACCCCAGGAGAGTTCCAAATGTGTGTGGGTAGAATATATATCCTACTGGGGTAAAATTGAAAAAAGTTTAAAAAAATTTTTTTGGGGACTTAGTCATTTTTCTTACGTTTATCAGACTATCAGATAGGGGAAATGTCAGTGAGCGTTCCGATTTCAGTGCCAGAGCGATTCGCCCAATGAGTCCTTGATATTTAGTCGTTCTCAGCCAATATTTTGGATTTTTGAAAATTTCACTTTTTTGTGAAAATATCCACTAAATGAGGGAATAATATGTGTGAGGGTACCCCAGGACAGTTACAAATGTGTGTGGGTAGAATATATATCCCATGGGGGTAAAATTGAAAAAAGTTGAAAACATTTTTTTTTTGGACTTAGTCATTTTTCCGGCGTTTATCAGACTTTCAGATAGGGGAAATGTCAGTGAGCATTCCGATTTCAGTTCCAGAGCGATTCGCCCAATAAGTCCTTGATATTTAGTCGTTTTCAGTCAATTTTCTGGATTTTTGAAAATTTCACTTTTTTGTGAAAATATCCACTAAATGAGGGAATAATATGTGTGAGGGTACCCCAGAAAAGTTCCAAATGTGTGTGGGTAGAATATATATCCTACTGGGGTAAAATTGAAAAAAGTTTAAAAAATTTTTTTTTATGACTTTGTCATTTTTTCTTTCGTTTATCAGACTTTCAGATAGGGGAAATGTCAGTGAGCATTCCGATTTCAGTGCCAGAGCAATTCGCCCAATGAGTCCTTGATATTTAGTCGTTCTCAGCCAATATTTTGGATTTTTGAAAATTTCACTTTTTTGTGAAAATATCCACTAAATGAGGGAATAATATGTGTGAGGGTACCCCAGGAGAGTTCCAAATGTGTGTTGGTAGAATATATATCCCACGGGGGTTAAATTGAAAAAAGTTTTTTGCTGGACTTAGTCATTTTTCCGACGTTTATCAGACTTTCAGATAGGGCAAATGTCAGTAAGCGTTCCGATTTCAGTTCCAGAGCGATTCGCCCAATGAGTCCTTTAATATTTAGTCGTTTTCAGTCAACTTTCCGGATTTTTGAAAATTTCACTTTTTTGTGAAAATATCCATTAAATGAGGGAATAATATGTTTGAGGGTACCCCAGGAGAGTTACAAATGTGTGTGGGTATAATATATATCCCACGGGGGTAAATTTGAAAAAAGTTGAAAACATTTTTTTTTTGGACTTAGTCATTTTTCTGGCGTTTATCAGACTTTCAGATACGGCAAATGTCAGTAAGCGTTCCGATTTCAGTTCCAGAGCGATTCGCCCAATGAGTCCTTTAATATTTATTCGTTTTCAGTCAACTTTCCGGATTTTTGAAAATTTCACTTTTTTGTGAAAATATCCATTGAAAGAGGGAATAATATGTGTGAGGGTACCCCAGGAGAGTTACAAATGTGTGTGGGTAGAATATATATCCCATGGGGGTAAAATTGAAAAAAGTTGAAAAATTTTTTTTTGGACTTAGTCATTTTTCCGGCGTTTATCAGAATTTCAGATAGGGGAAATGTCAGTGAGCGTTCCGATTTCAGTTCCAGAGCGATTCGCCCACTGAGTCCTTTAATATTTAGTCGTTTTCAATCAATTTTCTGGATTTTTGAAAATTTCACTTTTTTGTGAAAATATCCACTAAATGAGGGAATAATATGTGTGAGGGTACCCCAGAAAAGTTCCAAATGTGTGTGGGTAGAATATATATCCTACTGGGGTAAAATTGAAAAAAGTTTAAAAAATTTTTTTTTGGGACTTAGTCATTTTTTCTTACGTTTATCAGACTTTCAGATAGGGGAAATGTCAGTGAGCGTTCCGATTTCAGTGCCAGAGCAATTCGCCCAATGAGTCCTTGATGTTTAGTCGTTCTCAGCCAATATTTTGGATTTTTGAAAATTTCACTTTTTTTGTGAAAATATCCACTAAATGAGGGAATAATATGTGTGAGGGTACCCCAGGAGAGTTCCAAATGTGTGTGGGTAGAATATATATCCCACGGGAGTTAAATTGAAAAAAGTTGAAAAAAATTTTTTTCTGGACTTAGTAATTTTTCCGACGTTTATCAGAATTTCAAATAGGGGAAATGTCAGTGAGCATTCCGATTTCAGTTCCAGAGCGATTTGCCCAATAAGTCCTTGATATTTAGTCGTTTTCAGTCAATTTTCTGGATTTTTGAAAATTTCACTTTTTTGTGAAAATATCCACTAAATGAGGGAATAATATGTGTGAGGGTACCCCAGGAGAGTTCCAAATGTGTGTGGGTAGAATATATATCCCATGGGGGTAAAATTGAAAAAAGTTGAAAACATTTTTTTTTTGGACTTAGTCATTTTTCTGGCGTTTATCAGAATTTCAGATACGGCAAATGTCAGTAAGCGTTCCGATTTCAGTTCCATAGCGATTCGCCCAATGCGTCCTTTAATATTTAGTCGTTTTCAGTCAACTTTCTGGATTTTTGAAAATTTCACTTTTTTGTGAAAATATCCATTAAATGAGGGAATAATATGTGTGAGGGTACCCCAGGAGAGTTACAAATGTGTGTGGGTATAATATATATCCCATGGGGGTAAAATTGAAAAAAGTTGAAAACATTTTTTTTTTGGACTTAGTCATTTTTCTGGCGTTTATCAGACTTTCAGATAGGGCAAATGTCAGTGAGCATTCCGATTTCAGTTCCAGAGCGATTCGCCCAATAAGTCCTCGATATTTAGTCGTTTTCAGTCAATTTTCTGGATTTTTGAAAATTTCACTTTTTTGTGAAAATATCCACTAAATGAGGGAATAATATGTGTGAGGGTACCCCAGGAGAGTTACAAATGTGTGTGGGTATAATATATATCCCACGGGGGTAAAATTGAAAATAGTTGAAAAAATTTTTTTTTGGACTTAGTCATTTTTCCGGCGTTTATCAGACTTTCAGATAGGGGAAATGTCAGTGAGCGTTCCGATTTCAGTTCCAGAGCGATTCTCCCGCTGAGTCCTTTAATATTTAGTCGTTTTCAGTCAACTTTCTGGATTTTTGAAAATTTCACTTTTTTGTGAAAATATCCACTAAATGAGGGAATAACATGTGTGAGGGTACCCCAGGAGAGTTCCAAATGTGTGTGGGTAGAATATATATCCCATGGGGGTAAAATTGAAAAAAGTTGAAAACATTTTTTTTTTGGACTTAGTCATTTTTCTGGCTTTTATCAGACTTTCAGAGAGGGGAAATGTCAGTGAGCATTCCGATTTCAGTGCCAGAGCGATTCGCCCAATGAGTCCTTGTTATTAAGTAGTTTTCAGCCAATTTTCTGGATTTTTGTAAATTTCACTTTTTTGTGAAAATTCCACTAAATGAGGGAATAATATGTGTGAGGGTACCCCAGGAGAGTTCCAAATGTGTGTGGGTAGAATATATATCCCAAGGGGGTAAAATTGAAAAAAGTTGAAAACATTTTTTTTTTGGACTTAGTCATTTTTCCGGCGTTTATCAGACTTTCAGATAGGGCAAATGTCAGTGAGCGTTCCGATTTCAGTTCCAGAGCGATTCGCCCAATGAGTCCATTAATATTTAGTCGTTTTCAGTCAACTTTCTGGATTTTTGAAAGTTTCACTTTTTTGTGAAAATATCCACTAAATGAGGGAATAATATGTGTGAGGGTACCCCAGGAGAGTTCCAGATGTGTGTGGGTAGAATATATATCCCATGGGGGTAAAATTGAAAAAAGTTGAAAACATTTTTTTTTTGGACTTAGTCATTTTTCCGACGTTTATCAGACTTTCAGATAGGGGAAATGTCAGTGAGCATTCCCATTTCAGTTCCAGAGCGATTCGACGAATAAGTCCTTGATATTTAGTCGTTTTCAGTCAATTTTCTGGATTTTTGAAAATTTAACTTTTTTGTGAAAACATCCACTAAATGAGGGAATAATATGTGTGAGGGTACCCCAGGAGAGTTCCAAATGTGTGTGGGTAGAATATATATCCCACGGGGGTAAAGTTGAAAAAAGTTGAAAACATTTTTTTTTTGGGCTTAGTCATTTTTCCGGCGTTTATCAGACTTTCAGATAGGGGAAATGTCAGTGAGCATTCCGATTTCAGTGCCAGAGCGATTCGCCCAATGAGTCCTTGATATTTAGTCATTCTCAGCCAATATTTTGGATTTTTGAAAATTTCACTTTTTTGTGAAAATATCCACTAAATGATGGAATAATATGTGTGAGGGTACCCCAGGAGAGTTCCAAATGTGTGTGGGTAGAATATATATCCCACGGGGGTAAAATTGAAAAAAGTTGAAAACAATTTTTTTTTGGACTTAGTCATTTTTCCGTCGTTTATCAGACTTTCAGATAGGGGAAATGTCAGTGAGCATTACAATATCAGTTACAGAGCGATTCGCCCAATGAGCCCTTGTTATTTAGTCGTTTTCAGCCAATTTTCTGGATTTTTGAAAATTTCACTTTTTTGTGAAAATATCCACTAAATGAGGGTGAGGGTACCCCAGGAGAGTTCCAAATGTGTGTGGGTAGAATGTATATCCCACGGGGGTAAAATTGAAAAAAGTTGAAAACATTTTTTTTTTGGACTTAGTCATTTTTCTGGCATTTATCAGGCTTTCAGATAGGGCAAATGTCAGTGAGCGTTGCGATTTCAGTTCCAGAGCAATTCGCCCAATGAGTCCTTTAATATTTAGTCGTTCTCAGCCAATATTTTGGATTTTTGAAAATTTCACTTTTTCTGAAAATATCCACTAAATGAGGGAATAATATGTGTGAGGGTACCCCAGGAGAGTTCCAAATGTGTGTGGGTAGAATATATAGCCCAAGGGGGTAAAATTGAAAGAAGTTGAAAAAATTTTTTTTTTGGACTTAGTCATTTTTCTGGCATTTATCAGACTTTCAGATAGGGGAAATGTCAGTGAGCGTTCCGATTTCAGATCCAGAGCGATTCACCCAATGAGTCCTTGTTATTAAGTCGTTTTCAGCCAATTTTCTGGATTTTTGAAAATTTCACTTTTTTGTGAAAATATCCACTAAATGAGGGAATAATATGCGTGAGGGTACCCCAGAAGAGTTCCAAATGTGTGTGGGTAGAATATATATCCCATGGGGGTAAAATTGAAAAAAGTTGAAAACATTTTTTTTTTGGACTTAGTCATTTTTCCGACGTTTATCAGACTTTCAGATAGGGTAAATGTCAGTGAGCATTACGATTTCAGTTCCAGAGTGATTCGCCAAATGAGTCCTTTAATATTTAGTCGTTTTCAGTCAACTTTCTGGATTTTTGAAAATTTCACTTTTTTCTGAAAATATCCACTAAATGAGGGAAACAGGAGAGTTCCAAATGTGTGTGGGTAGAATATATATCCCACAGGGGTAAAATTGAAAGAAGTTGAAAAAGAATTTTTTTTTATGGACTTAGTCATTTTTCCGGCATTTATCAGACTTTCAGATAGGGGAAATGTCAGTGAGCGTTCCGATTTCAGTTCCAGAGCGATTCGCCCAATGAGTCCTTTAATATTTAGTCGTTTTCAGTCAACTTTCTGGATTTTTGAAAATTTCACTTTTTTGTGAAAATATCCACTAAATGAGGGAATAATATGTGTGAGGGTACCCCAGGAGAGTTCCAAATGTGTGTGGGTAGAATATATATCCCACGGGGGTAAAATTGAAAAAAGTTGAAAAAAATTTTTTTTTGGACTTAGTCATTTTTCCGACGTTTATCAGACTTTCAGATAGGGCAAATGTCTGTGAGCGTTTCGATTTCAGTTCCAGAGCGATTCGCCCAATGAGTCTTTGGTATTTAGTCGTTTTCAGCCAATTTTCTGGATATTTGAAAATTTCACTTTTTTGTGAAAATATCCACTAAATGAGGGAATATTATGTGTGAGGGTACCCCAGGAGAGTTCCAAATGTGTGTGGGTAAAATATATATCCCACGGGGGTTACATTGAAAAAAGTTGAAAAAATTTTTTTGGGGACTTAGTCATTTTTCCGGCGTTTATCAGACTTTCAGATAGGGCAAATGTCAGTGAGCGTTCCGATTTCAGTTCCAGAGCGATTCGCTCAATGAGTCCTTGATATTTAGTAGTTTTCAGCCAATATTTTGGATTTTTGAAAATTTCACTTTTTTGTGAAAATATACACTAAATGATGGAATAATATGTGTGAGGGTACCCCAGGAGAGTTCCAAATGTGTGTGGGTAGAATATATATCCCACGGGGGTAAAATTGAAAGAAGTTGAAAAAAATTTTTTTTTGGTCTTAGTCATTTTTCCGGCGTTTATCAGACTTTCAGATAGGGCAAATGTCAGTGAGCGTTCCGATTTCAGTTCCAGAGCGATTCGCTCAATGAGTCCTTGATATTTAGTCACTCTCAGCCAATATTTTGGATTTTTGAAAATTTCACTTTTTTGTGAAAATATCCACTAAATGAGGGAATAATATGTGTGAGGGTACCCCAGGAGAGTTCCAAATGTGTGTGGGAAGAATATATATCCTACTGGGGTAAAATTGAAAAAAGTTATAAAAAATTTTTTTTGGGACTTAGTCATTTTTCTTACGTTTATTAGACTTTCAGATAGGGGAAATGTCAGTGAGCATTCCGATTTCATTGCCAGAGCGATTCGCCCAATGAGTCCTTGATATTTAGTCGTTCTCAGCCAATATTTTGGATTTTTGAAAATTTCACTTTTTTGTGAAAATATCCATTAAATGAGGGAATTATATGTGTGAGGATACACCAGGAGAGTTCCAAATGTGTGTGGGTAGAACATATATCCCACGGGGGTAAAATTGAAAAAAGTTGAAATAAATTTTTGGGACTTAGTAATTTTTCCGGCGTTTATCAGACTTTCAGCTAGGGGAAATGTCAGTGAGCGTTACGATTTCAGTTCCAGAGCGATTCGCCCAATGAATCCTTGATATTTAGTCATTTTCAGCCAATTTTCTGGATTTTTGAAAATGTCATATTTTTGTGAAAATATCCACTAAATGAGGGAATAATATGTGTGAGGGTACCCCAGGAGAGTTCCAAATGTGTGTGCGTAGAATATATATCCAATAGGGGTAAAATTTAAAAAAGTTGAAAAATTATTTTTTTTGAACTTAGTCATTTTTCCGGCGTTTATCAGACTTTCAGATAGGGGAAATGTCAGTGAGCGTTCCGATATCAGTTCCAGAGCGATTTGCCTTGATATTTAGTCATTTTCAGCCAATCTTCTGGATTTTTGAAAATGTCATATTTTTGTGAAAATATCCACTAAATGAGGGAATAATATGTGTGAGGGTACCCCAGGAGAGTTCCAAATGTGTGTGGGTAGAAAATATATCCCACGGGGGTAAAATTGAAAAAAGTTTAAAAAAAAATTTTTTTGGACTTAGTCATTTTTCCGGCATTTATCAGACTTTCAGATAGGGCAAATGTCAGTGAGCTTTTCTCTTTCAGTTCCAGAGCGATTTGCCCAATGAGTCCTTGATATTAAGTCGTTTTCAGCCAATTTTCTGGATTTTTGAAAATTTCACTTTTTTGTGAAAATATCCACTAAATGAGGGAATAATATGTGTGAAGGTACACCAGTAGAGTTCCAAATGTCTGTGGGTAGAATAACTATCCCACGGGGGTAAAATTGAAAATAATTTTTTTTTTGGACTTAGTCATTTTTCCGGCATTTATCAGACTTTCAGATAGGGAAAATGTCAGTGAGCGTTTCGATTTCAGTTCCAGAGCGATTTGCCCAATGAGTCCTGGATATTAAGTCGTTTTCAGCCAATTTTCTGGATTTTTCAAAATTTCTCTTTTTTGTGAAAATATCCACTAAATGAGGGAATAATATGTGTGAGGGTACCCCAGGAGAGTTCCAAATGTGTGTGGGTAGAATATATATCCCACGGGGGTAAAATTGAAAAAAGTTGAAAATTTTTTTTTTTTTACTTAGTCATTTTTCCGGCGTTTATCAGACTTTCAGATAGGGGAAATATCTGTGAGCATTCCGATTTCAGTTCTAGAGCGATTCGCCCAATGAGTCCTTGATATTTAGTCATTTTCAGCCAATTTTCTGGATTTTTGAAAATTTTACTTTTTTGTGAAAATATCCACTAATTGAGTTAATAATATGTGTGAGGGTACCCCAGGAGAGTTCCAAATATGTGTGAGTAGAATATATATCCCACGGGGGTAAAATTGAAAAAAGTTTAAAAAAGTTTTTTTTGGACTTAGTCATTTTTTCAGCATTTATCAGACTTTCAGATAGGGGATATATCAGTGAGCGTTCCGATATCAGTTCCAGAGCGATTCGCCCAATGAGTCCTTGATATTTAATCGTTTTCAGCCAATTTTCTGGATTTTTCAAAAATTTCACTTTTTTGTGAAAATATCCCCTAAATGAGGGCATAATATGTGTGAGGGTACCCCAGGAGAGTTCCAAATGTGTGTGGGTAGAATATATATCCAACGGGGGTAAAATTGTAAAAAGTTTTAAATTTTTTTTTTTTTGGACTTAGTCATTTTTCTGGCGTTTATCAATCTTTCAGATAGGGGATATGTCAGTGAGCATTCCGATTTCAGTTCCAGATCGATTCGCCCAATGAGTCCTTGATATTTAGTCGTTTTCAGCCAATTTTCTGGATTTTTGAAAATTTAACTTTTTGTGAAAATATCCACTAAATTAGGGAATAATATGTGTGAGGGTACCCCAGGAGAGTTCCAAATGTGTGTGGGTAGAATATATATCCCACAGGGGTAAAATTGAAAAAAGTTGAAAATTATTTTTTTTTGGACTTAGTCATTTTTCCAGCGTTTATCTGAATTTCAGATAGGGGAAATGTCAGTGAGCGTTCCGGTTTCAGTTCCAGAGCGATTTGCCCAATGAGTCCTTGATATTTAGTCATTTTCAGCCAATTTTCTGGATTTTTGAAAATGTCATGTTTTTGTGAAAATATCCACTAAATGAGGGAATAATATGTGTGAGGGTACCCCAGGAGAGTTCCAAATGTGTGTGGGTAGAATATATATCCCACGGGGTAAAATTGAAAAAAGTTTAAAAAAAAATTTTTTTGGACTTAGTCATTTTTCCGCCATTTATCAGACTTTCAGATAGGCAAATGTCAGTGAGCTTTTCGATTTCAGTTCCAGAGCGATTTGCCCAATGAGTCCTTGATATTAAGTCGTTTTCATCCAATTTTCTGGATTTTTGAAAATTTCACTTTTTTGTGAAAATATCCACTAAATAAGGGAATAATATGTGTGAGGGTACACCAGGAGAGTTCCAAATGTGTGTGGGTAGAATATATATCCCACGGGGGTAAAATTTAAAATAATTTTTTTATTGGACTTAGTCATTTTTCCGGCATTTATCAGACTTTCTGATATGGAAAATGTCAGTGAGCGTTTCGATTTCAGTTCCAGAGCGATTTGCCCAATGAGTCCTTGATATTAAGTCGTTTTCAGCCAATTTTCTGGATTTTTGATAATTTCACTTTTTTTGTGAAAATATCCACTAAATGAGGGAATAATATGTGTGAGGGTACCCCAGGAGAGTTCCAAATATGTGTGAGTAGAATATATATCCCACGGGGGTAAAATTGAAAAAAGTTGAAAAATTTTTTTTTTTTACTTAGTCATTTTTCCGGCGTTTATCAGACTTTCAGATAGGGGAAATATCTGTGAGCATTCCAATTTCAGTTCTAGAGCGATTCGCCCAATGAGTCCTTGATATTTAGTCATTTTCAGCCAATTTTCTGGATTTTTGAAAATTTTACTTTTTTGTGAAAATATCCACTAATTGAGGGAATAATATGTGTGAGGGTACCCCAGGAGAGTTCCAAATATGTGTGAGTAGAATATATATCCCAAGGGGGTAAAATTGAAAAAAGTTTAAAAAAGTTTTTTTTGGACTTAGTCATTTTTTCAGCATTTATCAGACTTTCAGATAGGGAAAATGTCAGTGAGCATTTCGATTTCAGTTCCAGAGTGATTCGCCCTATGAGTCCTTGATATAAAGTCGTTTTCAGCCAATTTTCTGGATTTTTGAAATTTTCACTTTTTTGTGAAAATATCCACTAAATAAGGGAATAATATGTGTGAGGGTACCCCAGGAGAGTTCCAAATGTGTGTGGGTAGAATATATATCCCACGGGGGTAAAATTGAAAAAAGTTGAAACAATTTTTTTTTTTACCTAGTCATTTTTCCGGCGTTTATCAGACTTTCAGATAGGGGAAATGTCAGTGAGCATTCCGATTTCAGTTCCAGAGCGATTCGCCTTATGAGTCCTTGATATTAAGTCGTTTTCAGCCAATTTTCTGCATTTTTTAAATTTTCACTTTTTTGTGAAAATATCCACTAAATAAGGGAATAATATGTGTGAGGGCACCCCAGGAGACTGCCAAATGTGTGTGGGTGGAATATATATCCCACGGGGGTAAAATTGAAAAAAGTTGAAATTTTTTTTTTTTTTACTTAGTCATTTTTCCGGCGTTTATCAGACTTTCAGATAGGGGAAATATCAGTGAGCGTTCCGTTTTCAGTTCCAGAGCGATTCGCCCAATGAGTCCTTGATATTAAGTCGTTTTCAGCCAATTTTCTGGATTTTTGAAAATTTCACTTTTTTGTGAAAATATCCACTAATTGAGGGAATAATATGTGTGAGGGTCCACCAGGAGAGTTCCAAATATGTGTGGGTAGAATATATATCCCACGGGGGTAAAATCGAAAAAAGTTTTAAAACATTTTTTTTTGGACTTAGTCATTTTTCCGGCATTTATCAGACTTTCAGATAGGGCAAATGTCAGTGAGCGTTTCGATTTCAGTTCCAGAGCGATTTGCCCAATGAGTCCTGGATATTAAGTCGTTTTCAGCCAATTTTCTGGATTTTTGAAAATTTCACTTTTTTGTGAAAATATCCACTAAATGAGGGAATAATATGTGTGAGGGTACACCAGGAGAGTTCCAAATGTGTGTGGGTAGAATATATATCCCACGTGGGTAAAATTGAAAAAATTAAAAAAAAAATTTTTTTTGGACTTAGTCATTATTTCGGCATTTATCAGACTTTCAGATAGAGAAAATGTCAGTGAGCATTCCGATTTCAGTTCCAGAGTGATTCGCCCTATGAGTCCTTGATATTAAGTCGTTTTCAGCCAATTTTCTGGATTTTTGAAATTTTCACTTTTTTGTGAAAATATCCACTAAATGAGGGAATAATATGTGTGAGGGTACCCCAGGAGAGTTCCAAATGTGTGTCGGTAGAATATATATCACACGGGGGTAAAATTGAAAAAAGTTGAAAAAAATTTTTTTTTTACCTAGTCATTTTTCCGGCGTTTATCAGACTTTCAGATAGGGGAAATGTCAGTGAGCATTCCGATTTCAGTTCCAGAGCGATTCGCCCTATGAGTCCTTGATATTAAGTCGTTTTCAGCCAATTTTCTGCATTTTTTAAATTTTCACTTTTTTATGAAAATATCCACTAAATAAGGGAATAATATGTGTGAGGGCACCCCAGGAGACTGCCAAATGTGTGTGGGTGGAATATATTTCCCACGGGGGTAAAATTGAAAAAAGTTGAAATTTTTTTTTTTTTTACTTAGTCATTTTTCCGGCGTTTATCAGACTTTCAGATAGGGGAAATATCAGTGAGCGTTCCGTTTTCAGTTCCAGAGCGATTCGCCCAATGAGTCCTTGATATTAAGTCGTTTTCAGCCAATTTTCTGGATTTTTGAAAATTTTACTTTTTTGTGAAAATATCCACTAAATGAGGGAATAATATGTGTGAGGGTACCCCAGGAGAGTTCCAAATGTATGTGGGTAGAATATATATCCCACGGGGGTAAAATTGAAAAAAGTTTAAAAAAAAATTTTTTTGGACTTGGTCATTTTTCCGGCATTTATCAGACTTTCAGATAGGGGAAATGTCAGTGAGCATTCCGATTTCAGTTCCAGAGCGATTCGCCCTATGAGTCCTTGATATTAAGTCGTTTTCAGCCAATTTCCTGCATTTTTGAAATTTTCACTTTTTTGTGAAAATATCCACTAAATGAGGGAATAATATGTGTGAGGGTACCCCAGGAGAGTTCCAAATGTGTGTGGGTAGAATATATATCCCAAGGGGGTAAAATTGAAAAAAGTTGAAAAAAATTTTTTTTGACTTAGTCATTTTTCCGGCGTTTATCAGATTTTCAGTTAGGGGAAATGTCCGTGAGCGTTCCGATTTCAGTTCCAGATCGATTCGCCCAATGAGTCCTTGATATTAATTCATTTTCAGCCAATTTTCTGGATTTTTGAAAATTTCACTTTTTTGTGAAAATATCTACTAAATGAGGGAATAATATGTGTGAGGGTACCCCAGGATAGTTCCAAATGTGTGTGGGTAGAATATATAACCCACGTGGGTAAAATTGAAAAAAGTTGAAAACATTTTTTTTTTGGACTTAGTCATTTTTTCGGCGTTTATCAGACTTTCAGATGGGGGAAATGTCAGTGAGCGTTCCGATTTCAGTTCCAGAGCGAGTCGCCCAATGAGTCCTTGATATTTAGTCGTTTTCAGCCAATATTTTGGATTTTTGAAAATTTCACTTTTTCGTGAAAGTATCCACTAAATGAGGGAATAATATGTGTGAGGGTACCCCAGGAGAGTTCCAAATGTGTTTGGGTAGAATATATATCCCACGGCGGTAAAATTGAAAAATGTTGAAAAAATTTTTTTTTGGACTTAGTCATTTTTCCGGCAATTATCAGACTTTCAGATAGGGGAAATGTCAGTGAGCGTTCCGATTTCAGTTCCAGAGCGATTCGCCCAATGAGTCCTTGATATTAAGTCGTTTTCAGCCAATTTTCAGGATTTTTGAAAATTTCACTTTTTTGTGAAAATATCCACTAAATGAGGGAATAATATGTGTGAGGGTACCCCAGGAGAGTTCCAAATGTGTGTGGGTAGAATATATATCCCAAGGGGGTAAAATTGAAAAAAGTTGAAAAAAATTTTTTTTGACTTAGTCATTTTTCCGGCGTTTATCAGATTTTCAGTTAGGGGAAATGTCCGTGAGCGTTCCGATTTCAGTTCCAGATCGATTCGCCCAATGAGTCCTTGATATTAATTCATTTTCAGCCAATTTTCTGGATTTTTGAAAATTTCACTTTTTTGTGAAAATATCTACTAAATGAGGGAATAATATGTGTGAGGGTACCCCATGAGAGTTCCAAATGTGTGTGGGTAGAATATATATCCCACGGGGGTAAAATTGAAAAAAGTTGAAAAAATTTTTTTTTGACTTAGTCATTTTTCCGGCGTTTATCAGATTTTCAGTTAGGGGAAATGTCCATGAGCGTTCCGATTTCAGTTCCAGATCGATTCGCCCAATGAGTCCTTGATATTAAGTCGTTTTCAGCCAATATTTTGGATTTTTGAAAATTTCACTTTTTCGTGAAAGTATCCACTAAATGAGGGAATAATATGTGTGAGGGTACCCCAGGAGAGTTCCAAATGTGTGTGGGTAGAATATATATCCCACGGGGGTAGAATTGAAAAAAGTTGAAAAATTCTTTTTTTTTGGACTTAGTCATTTTTCCGCCGTTTATCAGACTTTCAGAGAGGGGAAATGTCAGTGAGCGTTCCGATTTCAGTTCCAGAGCGATTTGCGCAATGAGTCCTTGATATTTAGTCATTTTCAGCCAATTTTCTGGATTTTTGAAAATTTCTCTTTTTTGTGAAAATATCCACTAAATGAGGGAATAATATGTGTGAGGGTACCCCAGGAGAGTTCCAAATGTGTGTCGGTAGAATATCGATCCCACGGGGGAAAAAGTGAAAAAAGTTGAAAAATTTTTTTTTTTTGGACTTAGTCATTTTTCCGGGGTTTATCAGACTTTCAGATAGCGGAAATGTCAGTGAGCGTTCCAATTTCAGTTCCAGAGCGATTCGGCCAATGAGTCCTTGATATTAAGTCGTTTTCTGCCAATTTTCTGGATTTTTGAAAATTTCACTTTTTTGTGAAAATATCCACTAAATAAGGGAATAATGTGTGTGAGGGTACCCGAGGAGAGTTCCAAATGTGTGTGGGTAGAATATATATCCCAGGGGGGTAAAATTGAAAAAAGTTAAAAAAATTTTTTTTTGGACTTAGTCATTTTTCCGCCGTTTATCAGACTTTCAGATAGGAGAAATGTCAGTGAGCGTTCCGATTTCAATACCAGAGCGATTCGCCCAATGAGTCCTTGATATTTAGTCGTTTTCAGCCAATATTTTGGATTTTTGAAAATTTCACTTTTTTGTGAAAGTATCCACTAAATGAGGGAATAATATGTGTGAGGGTACCCCAGGAGAGTTCCAAATGTGTGTGGGTAGAATATATATCCCACGGGGGTAAAATTGAAAAAAAAAATTTTTTGACTTAGTCATTTTTCCGGCATTTATCAGACTTTCAGATAGGGGAAATGTCAGTGAGCGTTACGATTTCAGTTCCAGAGCGATTCGCCCAATGAGTCCTTGATATTTAGTCGTTTTCAGAAATTTACTGGATTTTTGAAAATTTCACTTTTTTGTGAAAATATCCTCTAAATGAGGGAATAATATGTGTGATGGTACCCCAGTAGAGTTCCAAATGTGTGTGGGTAGAATATATATCCCACGGGGGTAAAATTGAAAAAAGTTGAAAAAATTTTTTTTTGGGACTTAGTCATTTTTCCGGCCTTTATCAGACTTTCAGATAGGGGAAATGTCAGTGAGCATTCCAATTTCAGTTCCAGAGCGATTTGCCCAATGAGTCCTTGATATTAAGTCGTTTTCAGCCAATTTTCTGGATTTTTGAAAATTTCACTTTTTTGTGAAAATATCCACTAAATAAGGGAATAATATGTGTGAGAGTACCCGAGGAGAGCTCCAAATGTGTGTGGGTAGAATATATATCCCACGGGGGTAAAATTGAAAAAAAAAATTTTTTGACTTAGTCATTTTTCCGGCATTTATCAGACTTTCAGATAGGGGAAATGTCAGTGAGCGTTACGATTTCAGTTCCAGAGCGACTCGCCCAATGAGTCCTTGATATTTAATCGTTTTCAACCAATTTTCTGGATTTTTGAAAATTTCACTTTTTTGGGAAAATATCCTCTAAATGAGGGAATAATATGTGTGAGGGTACCCCAGGAGAGTTCCAAATGTGTGTGGGTAGAATATATATCCCACGGAGGTAAAATTGAAAAAAGTTGAAAAAAAAATTTTTTTGGAACTCAGTCATTTTTCCGGCGTTTATCAGACTTTCAGATAGGGGAAATGTCAGTGAGCGTTCCAATTTCAGTTCCAGAGCGAGTCGCTCTATGAGTCCTTGATATTAAGTCATTTTCAGCCAATTTTCTGGATTTTTGAAAATTTCACTTTTTTGTGAAAATATCCACTAAATGAGGGAACAATATGTGTGAGGGTACCCCAGGAGAGTTCCAAATGTGTGTGGGTAGAATATATATCCCACGGTGGTAAAATTGAAAAAAGTTGAAAAAAATTTTTTTGGGACTTAGTCATTTTTCCGGCATTTATCAGACTTTCAGATAGGGGAAATGTCAGTGAGCGTTTCGATTTCAGTTCCAGAGCGATTCGCCCATTGAGTCCTTGATCTTTAGTCGTTTTCAGCCAATTTACTGGATTTTTGAAAATTTCACTTTTTTGTGAAAATATCCACTAAATGAGGGAATAATATGTGTGAGGGTATCCCAGGAGAGTTCCAAATGTGTGTGGGTAGAATATATATCCCACGGGGGTAAAATTGAACAAAAAATTTTTTTGAATTAGTCATTTTTCCGGCATTTATCAGACTTTCAGATAGGAGAAATGTCAGTGAGCGTTCCGATTTCAGTTCCAGAGCGATTCGCCCAATGAGTCCTTGATATTTAGTCGTTTTCAGCCAATTTACTGGATTTTTGAAAATTTCACTTTTTTGTGAAAATATCCTCTAAATGAGGGAATAATATGTGTGACGGTACCTCAGGAGAGTTCCAAATGTGTGTGGATAGAATATATATCCCACGGGGGTAAAATTGAAAAAAGTTGAAAAAAATTTTTTTTTGGACTTAGTCATTTTTTCGGCGTTTATCAGACTTTCAGATGGGGGAAATGTCAGTGAGCATTCCGATTTCAGTTCCAGAGTGATTCGCCCAATGAGTAGTTGATATTTAGTCGTTTTCAGCCAATTTTCAGGATTTTTGAAAATTTCACTTTTTTGAAAAAATATCCACTAATGAGGGAATAATATGTTTGAGGGTACCCGAGGAGAGTTCCAAATGTGTGTGGGTAGAATATATATCCCACGGGGGTAAAATTGAAAAAAGTTGAAAAAAATTTTTTTTTGAACTTAGTCATTTTTCTGGCGTTTATCAGACTTTCAGATAGGGGAAATGTCAGTGACCATTCCAATTTCAGTTCCAGAGCGATTTGCCCAATGTGTCCTTGATATTAAGTCGTTTTCAGCCAATTTTCTGGATTTTTGAAACTTTCACTTTTTTGTGAAAATATCCTCTAAATCAGAGGTCCCCAACCGCCGGTCCGCGGACCAGGACCGGGCCGTTGGGGTTTTTCAGCCGGTCCACGGGGAGAGGGGGCCCCTCCAGCCTCCAGCAGGGCCGCCAACAGGGCATGACTGCCCTGACTCCAGTATGGGGCCCGGCCGGTAGGAGCCCCCTCGGAGCCCCCCTCTTGTGCGTCTCTCTCCTCATGGGGCCCCCGGCCCCATGCAAAGCGCCGGGTCCAGGACATCTCATAATTCCTCTGACTTCCGGTCATGTGACGGCACCGTCACATGACCGGAAGGCAGGAGAACCTGGTGTTAGCGATTTGGACGAGCGCCAGGATTCTGCAGGGATCGCATGGGGGTAAGTATAACAAGTTTTATTTTTTTTAAATACAATTAACTAGGAGTGGGGGGAATGGGAGATGCACATGGGGGGAGGGGAGAGATGAGAGATGCACATGGGGGAGGGGAGAGATGAGAGATGCACATGGGGGAGGGGAGAGATGAGAGATGCACATGGGGGGGAGGGGAGAGATGAGAGATGCACATGGGGGGGAGGGGAGAGATGAGAGATGCACGGGTGGGGTGAGAGATGCACGGGGAGAGCTGCACATGGGGGGGTGAGAGATGCACATGGGGGGGTTATGTTTACATAACTTTGTTGCCTTATGAAGGGCGGGGGGGGCCCCAAAAAATTTCTTGCACAGGGGCCCACTACAGTCTGTGTCCGCCCCTGGGATGAAGTAAATGCAGCTGAACAGCAGCTGTCAGGACAGCTGCCCTGTCCTGCTGCAGGGCGTGATGGGGCCTCAGTGATGCGGCTCCTGGCACAGCACATTATGTGGGGCTCCTGGCATAGCTCCTGGCGGGGACCTGGTCTACACTATATGATAAGTATGCACTAAACTCCAAATCCCTCCATTACCCCGCCCCCATATAACCAAAGCCCCGCCCACCTCACCACCTCCTTGCTGGGCCATGGAAAAATGATCTTGCTTCAAGCCGGTCCCTGGTGCAAAAAAGGTTGGGGACCACTGCTCTAAATGAGGGAATAATATGTGTGACGGTACCCCAGGAGAGTTCCAAATGTGTGTGGGTAGAATATATATCCCACGGGGGTAAAATTGAAAAAAGTTGAAAAAAATTTTTTTTTGGACTTACTCATTTTTCCGGCATTTATCAGACTTTCAGATAGGACAAATGTCAGTGAGCATTCCGATTTCAGTTCCAGAGCGATTCGCCCAATGAGTCCTTGATATTTAGTCGTTTTCAGTCAACATTTTGGATTTTTGAAAATTTCACTTTTTTGTGAAAATATCCACTAAATGAGGGAATAATATGTGTGAGGGTACCCCAGGAGAGTTCCAAATGTGTGTGGTTAGAATATATATCCCACGGGGGTAAAATTGAAAAAAGTTGAAAAAAAATATTTTTTGGACTTAGTCATTTTTCCGGCGTTTATCAGACTTTCAGATAGGGCAAATGTCAGTGAGCCTTCCGATTTCAGTTCCAGAGCGATTCTCCCAATGAGTCCTTGATATTTAGTCGTTTTCAGCCAATTTTCAGGATTTTTGAAAATTTCTCTTTTTTGTGAAAATATCCATTAATGAGGGAATAATATGTGTGAGGGTACCCCAGGAGAGTTGCAAATGTGTGTGGGTAGAATATATATCCCACGGGGGTAAAATTGAAAAAAGTTGAAAAAAAATTTTTTTTGGACTTAGTCATTTTTCCGGCGTTTATCAGACTTTCAGATAGGGGAAATGTCAGTGAGCGTTCTGATTTCAGTTTCAGAGCGATTCGCCCAATGAGTCCTTGATATTTAGTCGTTTTCAGTCAACATTTTGGATTTTTGAAAATTTCACTTTTTTGTGAAAATATCCACTAAGTGAGGGAATAATATGTGTGAGGGTACCCCAGGAGAGTTCCAAATGTGTGTGGTTAGAATATATATCCCACTGGGGTAAAATTGAAAAAAGTTGAAAAATTCTTTTTTTTTGGACTTAGTCATTTTTCCGGTGTTTATCAGACTTTCAGATAGGGGAAATGTCAGTGAGCGTTCCGATTTCAGTTTCAGAGCGATTCGCCCAATGAGTCCTTGATATTTAGTCGTTTTCAGCCAATTTTCTGGATTTTTGAAAATTTAACTTTTTTGTGAAAATATCCTCTAAATGAGGGAATAATATGTGTGACGGTACCCCAGGACAGTTCCAAATGTGTGTGGGTAGAATATAAATCCCACGGGGGTAAAATTGAAAAAAGTTGAAAAATTCTTTTTTTTTGGACTTAGTCATTTTTCTGGCGTTTATCAGACTTTCAGATAGGGGAAATGTCAGTGAGCGTTCCAATTTCAGTTCCAGAGCGATTCGGCCAATGAGTCCTTGATATTAAGTCGTTTTCTGCCAATTTTCTGAATTTTTGAAAATTTCACTTTTTTGTGAAAATATCCACTAAAGAAGGGAATAATGTGTGTGAGGGTACCCGAGGAGAGTTCCAAATGTGTGTGGGTAGAATATATATCCCAAGGGGGTAAAATTGAAAAAAGTTAAAAAAAATTTTTTTTGGACTTAGTCATTTTTCCGCCGTTTATCAGACTTTCAGATAGGAGAAATGTCAGTGAGCGTTCCGATTTCAGTTCCAGAGCGATTCGCCCAATGAGTCCTTGATATTAAGTCGTTTTCAGCCAATTTTCTGGATTTTTGAAAATTTTACTTTTTTGTGAAAATATCCACTAAATGAGGGAATAATATGTGTGAGGGTACCCCAGGAGAGTTCCAAATGTGTGTGGGTAGAATATATATCCCACGGAGGTAAAATTGAAAAAAGTTGAAAAAAAAATTTTTTTGGAACTTAGTCATTTTTCCGGCGTTTATCAGACTTTCAGATAGGGGAAATGTCAGTGAGCGTTCCAATTTCAGTTCCAGAGTGATTTGCCCAATGAGTCCTTGATATTAAGTCGTTTTCAGCCAATTTTCTGGATTTTTGAAAATTTAACTTTTTTGTGAAAATATCCACTAAATAAGGGAATAATATGTGTGAGGGTACCCGAGGAGAGTTCCAAATGTGTGTGGGTAGAATATATACCCCACGGGGGTAAAATTGAAAAAAAAATTTTTTTGACTTAGTCATTTTTCCGGCATTTATCAGACTTTCAGATAGGGGAAATGTCAGTGAGCGTTTCGATTTCAGTTCCAGAGCGATTCGCCCATTGAGTCCTTGATCTTTAGTCGTTTTCAGCCAATTTACTGGATTTTTGAAAATTTCACTTTTTTGTGAAAATATCCACTAAATGAGGGAATAATATGTGTGAGGGTATCCCAGGAGAGTTCCAAATGTGTGTGGGTAGAATATATATCCCACGGGGGTAAAATTGAACAAAAAATTTTTTTGAATTAGTCATTTTTCCGGCATTTATCAGACTTTCAGATAGGAGAAATGTCAGTGAGCGTTCCGATTTCAGTTCCAGAGCGATTCGCCCATTGAGTCCTTGATCTTTAGTCGTTTTCAGCCAATTTACTGGATTTTTGAAAATTTCACTTTTTTGTGAAAATATCCACTAAATGAGGGATTAATATGTGTGAGGGTATCCCAGGAGAGTTCCAAATGTGTGTGGGTAGAATATATATCCCACGGGGGTAAAATTGAACAAAAAATTTTTTTGAATTAGTCATTTTTCCGGCATTTATCAGACTTTCAGATAGGAGAAATGTCAGTGAGCGTTCCGATTTCAGTTCCAGAGCGATTCGCCCAATGAGTCCTTGATATTTAGTCGTTTTCAGCCAATTTACTGGATTTTTGAAAATTTCACTTTTTTGTGAAAATATCCTCTAAATGAGGGAATAATATGTGTGACGGTACCTCAGGAGAGTTCCAAATGTGTGTGGATAGAATATATATCCCACGGGGGTAAAATTGAAAAAAGTTGAAAAAAATTTTTTTTTGGACTTAGTCATTTTTCCAGCGTTTATCAGACTTTAAGATAGCGCAAATGTCAGTGAGCTTTCCGATTTCAGTTCCAGAGTGATTCGCCCAATGAGTCCTTGATATTTAATCGTTTTCAGCCAATTTTCAGGATTTTTGAAAATTTCACTTTTTTGTAAAAATATCCACTAATGAGGGAATAATATGTTTGAGGGTACCCGAGGAGAGTTCCAAATGTGTGTGGTTAGAATATATATCCCACGGGGGTAAAATTGAAAAAAGTTGAAAAAAATTTTTTTTTGAACTTAGTCATTTTTCTGGCGTTTATCAGACTTTCAGATAGGGGAAATGTCAGTGACCGTTCCAATTTCAGTTCCAGAGCGTTTTGCCCAATGTGTCCTTGATATTAAGTCGTTTTCAGCCAATTTTCTGGATTTTTGAAAATTTCACTTTTTTGTGAAAATATCCACTAAATGAGGGAATAATATGTGTGAGTGTACCCGAGGAGAGTTCCAAATGTGTGTGGGTAGAATATATATCCCACGGGGGTAAAATTGAAAAAAGTTGAAAACATTTTTTTTTTTGGACTTAGTCATTTTTCCGGCATTTATCAGACTTTCAGATGGGGGAAATGTCAGTGAGCATTCCGATTTCAGTTCCAGAGCGATTCGCCCAATGAGTCCTTGATATTTAGTCGTTTTCAGCCAATTTTCTGGATTTTTGAAAATTTCACTTTTTTGTGAAAATATCCTCTAAATCAGAGGTCCCCAACCGCCGGTCCGCGGACCAGGACCGGGCCGTTGGGGTTTTTCAGCCGGTCCACGGGGAGAGGGGGCCCCTCCAGCCTCCAGCAGGGCCGCCAACAGGGCATGACTGCCCTGACTCCAGTATGGGGCCCGGCCGGTAGGAGCCCCCTCGGAGCCCCCCTCTTGTGCGTCTCTCTCCTCATGGGGCCCCCGGCCCCATGCAAAGCGCCGGGTCCAGGACATCTCATAATTCCTCTGACTTCCGGTCATGTGACTGCGCCGTCACATGACCGGAAGGCAGGAGAACCTGGTGTTAGCGATTTGGACGAGCGCCAGGATTCTGCAGGGATCGCATGGGGGTAAGTATAACAAGTTTTATTTTTTTTAAATACAATTAACTAGGAGTGGGGGGAATGGGAGATGCACATGGGGGGAGGGGAGAGATGAGAGATGCACATGGGGGAGGGGAGAGATGAGAGATGCACATGGGGGAGGGGAGAGATGAGAGATGCACATGGGGGAGGGGAGAGATGAGAGATGCACATGGGGGGGAGGGGAGAGATGAGAGATGCACGGGGGGGTGAGAGATGCACGGGGAGAGCTGCACATGGGGGGGTGAGAGATGCACATGGGGGGGTTATGTTTACATAACTTTGTTGCCTTATGAAGGGCGGGGGGGCCCCAAAAAATTTCTTGCACAGGGGCCCACTACAGTCTGTGTCCGCCCCTGGGATGAAGTAAATGCAGCTGAACAGCAGCTGTCAGGACAGCTGCCCTGTCCTGCTGCAGGGCGTGATGGGGCCTCAGTGATGCGGCTCCTGGCACAGCACATTATGTGGGGCTCCTGGCATAGCTCCTGGCGGGGACCTGGTCTACACTATATGATAAGTATGCACTAAACTCCAAATACCTCCATTACCCCGCCCCCATATAACCAAAGCCCCGCCCACCTCACCACCTCCTTGCTGGGCCATGGAAAAATGATCTTGCTTCAAGCCGGTCCCTGGTGCAAAAAAGGTTGGGGACCACTGCTCTAAATGAGGGAATAATATGTGTGACGGTACCCAAGGAGAGTTCCAAATGTGTGTGGGTAGAATATATATCCCACGGGGGTAAAATTGAAAAAAGTTGAAAAAAATGTTTTTTTGGACTTACTCATTTTTCCGGCATTTATCAGACTTTCAGATAGGACAAATGTCAGTGAGCATTCCGATTTCAGTTCCAGAGCGATTCGCCCAATGAGTCCTTGATATTTAGTCGTTTTCAGTCAACATTTTGGATTTTTGAAAATTTCACTTTTTTGTGAAAATATCCACTAAATGAGGGAATAATATGTGTGAGGGTACCCCAGGAGAGTTCCAAATGTGTGTGGTTAGAATATATATCCCACGGGGGTAAAATTGAAAAAAGTTGAAAAAAAATATTTTTTGGACTTAGTCATTTTTCCGGCGTTTATCAGACTTTCAGATAGGGCAAATGTCAGTGAGCCTTCCGATTTCAGTTCCAGAGCGATTCTCCCAATGAGTCCTTGATATTTAGTCGTTTTCAGCCAATTTTCAGGATTTTTGAAAATTTCTCTTTTTTGTGAAAATATCCATTAATGAGGGAATAATATGTGTGAGGGTACCCCAGGAGAGTTGCAAATGTGTGTGGGTAGAATATATATCCCACGGGGGTAAAATTGAAAAAAGTTGAAAAAAAATTTTTTTTGGACTTAGTCATTTTTCCGGCGTTTATCAGACTTTCAGATAGGGGAAATGTCAGTGAGCGTTCTGATTTCAGTTTCAGAGCGATTCGCCCAATGAGTCCTTGATATTTAGTCGTTTTCAGTCAACATTTTGGATTTTTGAAAATTTCACTTTTTTGTGAAAATATCCACTAAGTGAGGGAATAATATGTGTGAGGGTACCCCAGGAGAGTTCCAAATGTGTGTGGTTAGAATATATATCCCACTGGGGTAAAATTGAAAAAAGTTAAAAAAAATTTTTTTTGGACTTAGTCATTTTTCCGGCATTTATCAGACTTTCAGATAGGGGAAATGTCAGTGAGCGTTCCGATTTCAGTTCCAGAGCGATTCGCCCAATGAGTCCTTGATATTAAGTCGTTTTCAGCCAATTTTCTGGATTTTTGAAAATTTTACTTTTTTGTGAAAATATCCACTAAATGAGGGAATAATATGTGTGAGGGTACCCCAGGAGAGTTCCAAATGTGTGTGGGTAGAATATATATCCCACGGAGGTAAAATTGAAAAAAGTTGAAAAAAAAATTTTTTTGGAACTTAGTCATTTTTCCGGCGTTTATCAGACTTTCAGATAGGGGAAATGTCAGTGAGCGTTCCAATTTCAGTTCCAGAGTGATTTGCCCAATGAGTCCTTGATATTAAGTCGTTTTCAGCCAATTTTCTGGATTTTTGAAAATTTAACTTTTTTGTGAAAATATCCACTAAATAAGGGAATAATATGTGTGAGGGTACCCGAGGAGAGTTCCAAATGTGTGTGGGTAGAATATATACCCCACGGGGGTAAAATTGAAAAAAAAATTTTTTTGACTTAGTCATTTTTCCGGCATTTATCAGACTTTCAGATAGGGGAAATGTCAGTGAGCGTTTCGATTTCAGTTCCAGAGCGATTCGCCCATTGAGTCCTTGATCTTTAGTCGTTTTCAGCCAATTTACTGGATTTTTGAAAATTTCACTTTTTTGTGAAAATATCCACTAAATGAGGGAATAATATGTGTGAGGGTATCCCAGGAGAGTTCCAAATGTGTGTGGGTAGAATATATATCCCACGGGGGTAAAATTGAACAAAAAATTTTTTTGAATTAGTCATTTTTCCGGCATTTATCAGACTTTCAGATAGGAGAAATGTCAGTGAGCGTTCCGATTTCAGTTCCAGAGCGATTCGCCCATTGAGTCCTTGATCTTTAGTCGTTTTCAGCCAATTTACTGGATTTTTGAAAATTTCACTTTTTTGTGAAAATATCCACTAAATGAGGGATTAATATGTGTGAGGGTATCCCAGGAGAGTTCCAAATGTGTGTGGGTAGAATATATATCCCACGGGGGTAAAATTGAACAAAAAATTTTTTTGAATTAGTCATTTTTCCGGCATTTATCAGACTTTCAGATAGGAGAAATGTCAGTGAGCGTTCCGATTTCAGTTCCAGAGCGATTCGCCCAATGAGTCCTTGATATTTAGTCGTTTTCAGCCAATTTACTGGATTTTTGAAAATTTCACTTTTTTGTGAAAATATCCACTAAATGAGGGAATAATATGTGTGAGGGTACCCCAGGAGAGTTCCAAATGTGTGTGGTTAGAATATATATCCCACGGGGGTAAAATTGAAAAAAGTTGAAAAAAAATTTTTTTTGGACTTAGTCATTTTTCCGGCGTTTATCAGACTTTCAGATAGGGCAAATGTCAGTGAGCCTTCCAATTTCAGTTCCAGAGCGATTCGCCCAATGAGTTCTTGATATTTAGTCGTTTTCAGCCAATTTTCAGGATTTTTGAAAATTTCTCTTTTTTGTGAAAATATCCATTAATGAGGGAATAATATGTGTGAGGGTACCCCAGGAGAGTTGCAAATGTGTGTGGGTAGAATATATATCCCACGGGGGTAAAATTGAAAAAAGTTGAAAAAAATTTTTTTTTGGACTTACTCATTTTTCCGGCATTTATCAGACTTTCAGATAGGGCAAATGTCAGTGAGCATTCCGATTTCAGTTCCAGAGCGATTCGCCCAATGAGTCCTTGATATTTAGTCGTTTTCAGTCAACATTTTGGATTTTTGAAAATTTCACTTTTTTGTGAAAATATCCACTAAGTGAGGGAATAATATGTGTGACGGTACCCCAGGACAGTTCCAAATGTGTGTGGGTAGAATATAAATCCCACGGGGGTAAAATTGAAAAAAGTTGAAAAATTCTTTTTTTTTGGACTTAGTCATTTTTCTGGCGTTTATCAGACTTTCAGATAGGGGAAATGTCAGTGAGCGTTCCAATTTCAGTTCCAGAGCGATTTGCCCAATGAGTCCTTGATATTAAGTCGTTTTCAGACAATTTTCTGGATTTTTGAAAATTTCACTTTTTTGTGAAAATTTCCACTAAATAAGGGAATAATATGTGTGAGGGTACCCGAGCAGAGTTCCAAATGTGTGTGGATAGAATATATATCCCACGGGGGTAAAATTGAAAAAAGTTGAAAAAAATTTTTTTTTGGACTTACTCATTTTTCCGGCATTTATCAGACTTTCAGATAGGACAAATGTCAGTGAGCATTCCGATTTCAGTTCCAGAGCGATTCGCAAAATGAGTCCTTGATATTTAGTTGTTTTCAGTCAACATTTTGGATTTTTGAAAATTTCACTTTTTTGTGAAAATATCCACTAAATGAGGGAATAATATGTGTGAGGGTACCCCAGGAGAGTTCCAAATGTGTGTGGTTAGAATATATATCCCACGGGGGTAAAATTGAAAAAAGTTGAAAAATTCTTTTTTTTTGGACTTAGTCATTTTTCTGGCGTTTATCAGACTTTCAGATAGGGGAAATGTCAGTGAGCGTTCCAATTTAAGTTCCAGAGCGATTTGCCCAATGAGTCCTTGATATTAAGTAGTTTTCAGCCAATTTTCTGGATTTTTGAAAATTTAACTTTTTTGTGAAAATATCCTCTAAATGAGGGAATAATATGTGTGACGGTACCCCAGGACAGTTCCAAATGTGTGTGGGTAGAATATAAATCCCACGGGGGTAAAATTGAAAAAAGTTGAAAAATTCTTTTTTTTTGGACTTAGTCATTTTTCTGGCGTTTATCAGACTTTCAGATAGGGGAAATGTCAGTGAGCGTTCCAATTTCAGTTCCAGAGCGATTTGCCCAATGAGTCCTAGATATTAAGTCGTTTTCAGACAATTTTCTGGATTTTTGAAAATTTCACTTTTTTGTGAAAATTTCCACTAAATAAGGGAATAATATGTGTGAGGGTACCCGAGCAGAGTTCCAAATGTGTGTGGGTAGAATATATATCCCACGGGGGTAAAATTGAAAAAAAAAATTTTTTGACTTAGTCATTTTTCCGGCATTTATCAGACTTTCAGATAGCGCAAAAGTCAGTGAGCATTCCGATTTCAGTTCCAGAGCGATTCGCCCAATGAGTTCTTGATATTTAGTCGTTTTCAGCCAATTTTCAGGATTTTTGAAAATTTCACTTTTTTGTGAAAATATCCACTAATGAGGGAATAATATGATTGAGGGTACCCCAGGAGAGTTCCAAATGTGTGTGGGTAGAATATATATACCACGGGGGTAAAATTGAAAAAAGTTGAAAAATTCTTTTTTTTTGGACTTAGTCATTTTTCCGGTGTTTATCAGACTTTCAGATAGGGGAAATGTCAGTGAGCGTTCCGATTTCAGTTCCAGAGCGATTTGCCTAATGAGTCCTTGATATTTAGTCGTTTTCAGCCAACATTTTGGATTTTTGAAAATTTCACTTTTTTGTGAAAATATCCTCTAAATGATATGTGTGACGGTAAACCAGGAGAGTTCCAAATGTGTGTGGGTAGAATATATATCCCACATGGGTAAAATTGAAAAAAGTTGAAATAAAATTTTTTTTGGACTTAGTCATTTTTCCGGCGTTTATCAGACTTTCAGATAGGGGAAATGTCAGTGAGCGTTCCAATTTCAGTTCCAGAGCGATTCGCCCAATGAGTCCTTGATATTGAGTCGTTTTCAGCCAATTTTCTGGATTTTTGAAAATTTCACTTTTTTTGTGAAAATATCCACTAAATGAGGGAATAATATGTGTGAGGGTACCCCAGGAGAGTTCCAAATGTGTGTGGGTAGAATATATATCCCACGGGGGTAAAATTGAAAAAAATTTTTTTTTTACTTAGTCATTTTTTCGGCATTTATCAGACTTTCAGATAGGGGAAATGTCAGTGAGCGTTCCGATTTCAGTTCCAGAGCGTTTCACCCAATGAGTCCTTGATATTTAATCGTTTTCAGCCAATTTTCTGGATTTTTGAAAATTTCACTTTTTTGTGAAAATATCCACTAAATGAGGGAATAATATGTGTGAGGGTACCCGAGGAAAGTTCCAAATGTGTGTGGGTAGAATATATATCCCACGGGGGTAAAATTTAAAAAAGTTGAAAACATTTTTTTTATGGACTTAGTCATTTTTTCGGCGTTTATCAGACTTTCAGATGGGGGAAATGTCAGTGAGCATTCCGATTTCAGTTCCAGAGCGATTCGCCCAATGAGTCCTTGATATTTAGTCGTTTTCAGCCAACATTTAGGATTTTTGAAAATTTCACTTTTTTGTGAAAATATCCTCTAAATGAGGGAATAATATGTGTGACGGTAACCCAGGAGAGTTCCAAATGTGTGTGGGTAGAATATATATCCCACATGGGTAAAATTGAAAAAAGTTTAAATAAAATTTTTTTTGGACTTAGTCATTTTTCCGGCGTTTATCAGACTTTCAGATAGGGGAAATGTCAGTGAGCGTTCCAATTTCAGTTCCAGAGCGATTCGCCCAGTGAGTCCTTGATATTAAGTCGCTTTCACCCAATTTTCTGGATTTTTGAAAATTTCACTTTTTTGTGAAAATATCCACTAAATGAGGGAATAATATGTGTGAGGGTACCCGAGGAGAGTTCCAAATGTGTGTGGGTAGAATATATATCCCACGGGGGTAAAATTGAAAAAAGTTGAAAAAATTTTTTTTTGGACTTAGTCATTTTTCCGGCGTTTATCAGACTTTCAGATAGGGGAAATGTCAGTGATTTCAGTTCCAGAGCGATTCGCCCAATGAGTCCTTGATATTTAGTCGTTTTCAGCCAATATTCTGGATTTTTGAAAATTTCACTTTTTTGGGAAAATATCCACTAAATGAGGGAATAATATGTGTGAGGGTACCCCAGGAGAGTTCCAAATGTGTGTGGGTGGAATATATATCCCATGGGGGTAAAATTGAAAAAAGTTGAAAAATTTTTTTTTTTGGACTTAATCAGTTTTCCGGCATTTATCAGACTTTCAGATAGGGGAAATGTCAGTGAGCGTTCCGATTTCAGTTCCAGAGCGATTCGCCGAATGAGTCCTTGATATTTAGTCGTTTTCAGCCAATTTACTGGATTTTTGAAAATTTCACTTTTTTGTGAAAATATCCACTAAATGAGGGAATAATATGTGTGAGGGTATCCCAGGAGAGTTCCAAATGTGTGTGGGTAGAATATATATGCCACGGGGGTAAAATTGAAAAAAGTTGAAAAAAATTTTTTTTTGGACTTAGTCATTTTTCTGGCGTTTATCAGACTTTCAGATAGGGCAAATGTCAGTGAGCGTTCCAATTTCAGTTCCAGAGTTATTCGCCCAATGAGTCCTTGATATTTAGTCGTTTTCAGCCAATTTTCAGGATTTTTGAAAATTTTACATTTTTGTGAAAATATCCACTAATGAGGGAATAATATGTGTGAGGGTACCCCAGGAGAGTTCCAAATGTGTGTCGGTAGAATATATATCCCATGGCGGTAAAATTGAAAAAAGTTGAAAAAAATTTTTGGGGACTTAGTCATTTTTCCGCCGTTTATCAGACTTTCAGATAGGGGAAATGTCAGTGATTTCAGTTCCAGAGAGATTCGCCCAATGAGTCCTTGATATTTAATCGTTTTCAGCCAATTTTCTGGATTTTTGAAAATGTCACTTTTTTGTGAAAATATCCTCTAAATGAGGGAATAATATGTGTGAGGATACCCCAGGAGAGTTCCAAATGTGTGTCGGTAGAATATATATCCCACGGCAGTAAAATTGAAAAAAGTTGAAAAAAAATTTTTTGGGACTTAGTCATTTTTCCGGTGTTTATCAGACTTTCAGATAGGGGAAATGTCAGTGAGCGTTCCGATTTCAGTTTCAGAGCTATTCGCCCAATGAGTCCTTGATATTTAGTCGTTTTCAGCCAATTTTCTGGATTTTTGAAAATTTCACTTTTTTGTGAAAATATCCTCTAAATGAGGTAATAATATGTGTGACGGTAACCCAGGAGAGTTCCAAATGTGTGTGGTTAGAATATATATCCCACGGGGATAAAATTGAAAAAAGTTGAAAACATTTTTTTTTTGGACTTAGTCATTTTTTCGGCGTTTATCAAACTTTCAGATGGAGGAAATGTCAGTGAGCGTTCTGATTTCAGTTCCAGAGCGAGTCGCCCAATGAGTCCTTGAAATTTAGTCGTTTTCAGCCAATATTTTGGATTTTTGAAAATTTCACTTTTTTGTGAAAATATCCTCTAAATGAGGGAATAATATGTGTGACGGTAAACCAGGAGAGTTCCAAATGTGTGTGGGTAGAATATATATCCCACATGGGTAAAATTGAAAAAAGTTGAAATAAAATTTTTTTTGGACTTAGTCATTTTTCCGGCGTTTATCAGACTTTCAGATAGGGGAAATGTCAGTGAGCGTTCCGATTTCAGTTTCAGAGCTATTCGCCCAATGAGTCCTTGATATTTAGTCGTTTTCAGCCAATTTTCTGGATTTTTGAAAATTTCACTTTTTTGTGAAAATATCCACTAACTGAGGGAATAATATGTGTGAGGGTACCCGAGGAGAGTTCCAAATGTGTGTGGGTAGAATATATA
Source organism: Phyllobates terribilis (assembly GCF_046119375.1). NCBI lineage: Eukaryota > Metazoa > Chordata > Amphibia > Anura > Dendrobatidae > Phyllobates > Phyllobates terribilis. The sequence goes on along the minus strand of NW_027362805.1, from coordinate 6,044,524 downwards.
TCCCACGGGGGTAAAATTGAAAAAATTTTTTTTTGGTCTTAGTCATTTTTCCGGCGTTTATCAGACTTTCAGATAGGGGAAATGTCAGTCAGCGCTCCGATTTCAGTTCCAGAGCGAGTCGCCCAATGAGTCCTTGATATTGAGTCGTTTTCAGCCAATTTTCTGGATTTTTGAAAATTTCACTTTTTTGTGAAAATATCCACTAAATGAGGGAATAATATGTGTGAGGGTACCCGAGGAAAGTTCCAAATGTGTGTGGGTAGAATATATATCCCACGGGGGTAAAATTTAAAAAAGTTGAAAACATTTTTTTTTTGGACTTAGTCATTTTTTCGGCGTTTATCAGACTTTCAGATGGGGGAAATGTCAGTGAGCATTCCGATTTCAGTTCCAGAGCAATTCGCCCAATGAGTCCTTGATATTTAGTCGTTTTCAGCCAACATTTAGGATTTTTGAAAATTTCACTTTTTTGTGAAAATATCCTCTAAATGAGGGAATAATATGTGTGACGGTAACCGAGGAGAGTTCCAAATGTGTGTGGGTAGAATATATATCCCACATGGGTAAAATTGAAAAAAGTTTAAATAAAATTTTTTTTGGACTTAATCAGTTTTCCGGCATTTATCAGACTTTCAGATAGGGGAAATGTCAGTGAGCGTTCCGATTTCAGTTCCAGAGCGATTCGCCGAATGAGTCCTTGATATTTAGTCGTTTTCAGCCAATTTACTGGATTTTTGAAAATTTCACTTTTTTGTGAAAATATCCACTAAATGAGGGAATAATATGTGTGAGGGTATCCCAGGAGAGTTCCAAATGTGTGTGGGTAGAATACATATGCCACGGGGGTAAAATTGAAAAAAGTTGAAAAAAATTTTTTTTTGGACTTAGTCATTTTTCTGGCGTTTATCAGACTTTCAGATAGGGCAAATGTCAGTGAGCGTTCCAATTTCAGTTCCAGAGCGATTCGCCCAATGAGTCCTTGATATTTAGTCGTTTTCAGCCAATTTTCAGGATTTTTGAAAATTTTACTTTTTTGTGAAAATATCCACTAATGAGGGAATAATATGTGTGAGGGTACCCCAGGAGAGTTCCAAATGTGTGTCGGTAGAATATATATCCCATGGCGGTAAAATTGAAAAAAGTTGAAAAAATTTTTTGGGGACTTAGTCATTTTTCCGCCGTTTATCAGACTTTCAGATAGGGGAAATGTCAGTGATTTCAGTTCCAGAGAGATTCGCCCAATGAGTCCTTGATATTTAATCGTTTTCAGCCAATTTTCTGGATTTTTGAAAATGTCAATTTTTTGTGAAAATATCCTCTAAATGAGGGAATAATATGTGTGAGGGTACCCCAGGAGAGTTCCAAATGTGTGTCGGTAGAATATATATCCCACGGCAGTAAAATTGAAAAAAGTTGAAAAAAAATTTTTTGGGACTTAGTCATTTTTCCGGTGTTTATCAGACTTTCAGATAGGGGAAATGTCAGTGAGCGTTCCGATTTCAGTTTCAGAGCTATTCGCCCAATGAGTCCTTGATATTTAGTCATTTTCAGCCAATTTTCTGGATTTTTGAAAATTTCACTTTTTTGTGAAAATATCCACTAAATGAGGGAATAATATGTGTGAGGGTACCCCAGGAGAGTTCCAAATGTGTGTGGTTAGAATATATATCCCACGGGGGTAAAATTGAAAAAAGTTGAAAACATTTTTTTTTTTGGACTTAGTCATTTTTCCGGTGTTTATCAGACTTTCAGATAGGGGAAATGTCAGTGAGCGTTCCGATTTCAGTTACAGAGCGATTCGCCCAATGAGTCCTTGATATTTAGTCGTTTTCAGCCAACATTTTGGATTTTTGAAAATTTCACTTTTTTGTGAAAATATCCTCTAAATGAGGTAATAATATGTGTGACGGTAACCCAGGAGAGTTCCAAATGTGTGTGGTTAGAATATATATCCCACGGGGATAAAATTGAAAAAAGTTGAAAACATTTTTTTTTTGGACTTAGTCATTTTTTCGGCGTTTATCAAACTTTCAGATGGAGGAAATGTCAGTGAGCGTTCTGATTTCAGTTCCAGAGCGAGTCGCCCAATGAGTCCTTGAAATTTAGTCGTTTTCAGCCAATATTTTGGATTTTTGAAAATTTCACTTTTTTGTGAAAATATCCTCTAAATGAGGGAATAATATGTGTGACGGTAAACCAGGAGAGTTCCAAATGTGTGTGGGTAGAATATATATCCCACATGGGTAAAATTGAAAAAAGTTGAAATAAAATTTTTTTTAGACTTAGTCATTTTTCCGGCGTTTATCAGACTTTCAGATAGGGGAAATGTCAGTGAGCGTTCGTATTTCAGTTCCAGAGCGATTCGCCCAATGAGTCCTTGATATTGAGTCGTTTTCAGCCAATTTTCTGGATTTTTGAAAATTTCACTTTTTTGTGAAAATATCCACTAACTGAGGGAATAATATGTGTGAGGGTACCCGAGGAGAGTTCCAAATGTGTGTGGGTAGAATATATATCCCACGGGGGTAAAATTGAAAAAAGTTGAAAAAATTTTTTTTTGGTCTTAGTCATTTTTCCGGCGTTTATCAGACTTTCAGATAGGGGAAATGTCAGTCAGCGCTCCGATTTCAGTTCCAGAGCGAGTCGCCCAATGAGTCCTTGATATTGAGTCGTTTTCAGCCAATTTTCTGGATTTTTGAAAATTTCACTTTTTTGTGAAAATATCCACTAAATGAGGGAATAATATGTGTGAGGGTACCCGAGGAGAGTTCCAAATGTGTGTGGGTAGAATATATATCCCACGGGGGTAAAATTGAAAAAAGTTGAAAAAATTTTTTTTTGGACTTAGTCATTTTTCCGGCGTTTATCAGACTTTCAGATAGGGGAAATGTCAGTGATTTCAGTTCCAGAGCGATTCGCCCAATGAGTCCTTGATATTTAGTCGTTTTCAGCCAATATTCTGGATTTTTGAAAATTTCACTTTTTTGTGAAAATATCCACTAAATGAGGGAATAATATGTGTGAGGGTACCCCAGGAGAGTTCCAAATGTGTGTGGGTGGAATATATATCCCATGGGGGTAAAATTGAAAAAAGTTGAAAAATTTTTTTTTTTGGACTTAATCAGTTTTCTGGCGTTTATCAGACTTTCAGATAGGGCAAATGTCAGTGAGCGTTCCAATTTCAGTTCCAGAGCGATTCGCCCAATGAGTCCTTGATATTTAGTCGTTTTCAGCCAATTTTCAGGATTTTTGAAAATTTTACTTTTTTGTGAAAATATCCACTAATGAGGGAATAATATGTGTGAGGGTACCCCAGGAGAGTTCCAAATGTGTGTCGGTAGAATATATATCCCATGGCGGTAAAATTGAAAAAAGTTGAAAAAATTTTTTGGGGACTTAGTCATTTTTCCGCCGTTTATCAGACTTTCAGATAGGGGAAATGTCAGTGATTTCAGTTCCAGAGAGATTCGCCCAATGAGTCCTTGATATTTAATCGTTTTCAGCCAATTTTCTGGATTTTTGAAAATGTCACTTTTTTGTGAAAATATCCTCTAAATGAGGGAATAATATGTGTGAGGGTACCCCAGGAGAGTTCCAAATGTGTGTCGGTAGAATATATATCCCACGGCAGTAAAATTGAAAAAAGTTGAAAAAAAATTTTTTGGGACTTAGTCATTTTTCCGGTGTTTATCAGACTTTCAGATAGGGGAAATGTCAGTGAGCGTTCCGATTTCAGTTTCAGAGCTATTCGCCCAATGAGTCCTTGATATTTAGTCGTTTTCAGCCAATTTTCTGGATTTTTGAAAATTTCACTTTTTTGTGAAAATATCCTCTAAATGAGGGAATAATATGTGTGAGGGTACCCCAGGAGAGTTCCAAATGTGTGTCGGTAGAATATATATCCCACGGCAGTAAAATTGAAAAAAGTTGAAAAAAAATTTTTTGGGACTTAGTCATTTTTCCGGTGTTTATCAGACTTTCAGATAGGGGAAATGTCAGTGAGCGTTCCGATTTCAGTTACAGAGCGATTCGCCCAATGAGTCCTTGATATTTAGTCGTTTTCAGCCAACATTTTGGATTTTTGAAAATTTCACTTTTTTGTGAAAATATCCTCTAAATGAGGTAATAATATGTGTGACGGTAACCCAGGAGAGTTCCAAATGTGTGTGGTTAGAATATATATCCCACGGGGATAAAATTGAAAAAAGTTGAAAACATTTTTTTTTTGGACTTAGTCATTTTTTCGGCGTTTATCAAACTTTCAGATGGAGGAAATGTCAGTGAGCGTTCTGATTTCAGTTGCAGAGCGAGTCGCCCAATGAGTCCTTGAAATTTAGTCGTTTTCAGCCAATATTTTGGATTTTTGAAAATTTCACTTTTTTGTGAAAATATCCTCTAAATGAGGGAATAATATGTGTGACGGTAAACCAGGAGAGTTCCAAATGTGTGTGGGTAGAATATATATCCCACATGGGTAAAATTGAAAAAAGTTGAAATAAAATTTTTTTTGGACTTAGTCATTTTTCCGGCGTTTATCAGACTTTCAGATAGGGGAAATGTCAGTGAGCGTTCCAATTTCAGTTCCAGAGCGATTCGCCCAATGAGTCCTTGATATTGAGTCGTTTTCAGCCAATTTTCTGGATTTTTGAAAATTTCACTTTTTTGTGAAAATATCCACTAACTGAGGGAATAATATGTGTGAGGGTACCCGAGGAGAGTTCCAAATGTGTGTGGGTAGAATATATATCCCACGGGGGTAAAATTGAAAAAAGTTGAAAAATTTTTTTTTTGGTCTTAGTCATTTTTCCGGCGTTTATCAGACTTTCAGATAGGGGAAATGTCAGTCAGCGCTCCGATTTCAGTTCCAAAGCGAGTCGCCCAATGAGTCCTTGATATTGAGTCGTTTTCAGCCAATTTTCTGGATTTTTGAAAATTTCACTTTTTTGTGAAAATATCCACTAAATGAGGGAATAATATGTGTGAGGGTACCCCAGGAGAGTTCCAAATGTGTGTGGTTAGAATATATATCCCACGGGGGTAAAATTGAAAAAAGTTGAAAAATTCTTTTTTTTTGGACTTAGTCATTTTTCCGGTGTTTATCAGACTTTCAGATAGGGGAAATGTCAGTGAGCGTTCCGATTATCGTTACAGAGCGATTTGCCCAATGAGTCCTTGATATTTAGTCGTTTTCAGCCAACATTTTGGATTTTTGAAAATTTCACTTTTTTGTGAAAATATCCTCTAAATGAGGGAATAATATGTGTGACGGTAAACCAGGAGAGTTCCAAATGTGTGTGGGTAGAATATATATCCCACGGGGGTAAAATTTAAAAAACTTGAAAACATTTTTTTTTTGGACTTAGTCATTTTTCCGGCATTTATCAGACTTTCAGATAGGGGAAATGTCAGTGAGCGTTCCGATTTCAGTTCCAGAGCGTTTCACCCAATGAGTCCTTGATATTTAATCGTTTTCAGCCAATTTTCTGGATTTTTGAAAATTTCACTTTTTTGTGAAAATATCCACTAAATGAGGGAATAATATGTGTGAGGGTACCCGAGGAAAGTTCCAAATGTGTGTGGTTAGAATATATATCCCACGGGGGTAAAATTGAAAAAAGTTGAAAAATTATTTTTTTTTGGACTTAGTCATTTTTCCGGTGTTTATCAGACTTTCAGATAGGGGAAATGTCAGTGAGCGTTCCGATTTCAGTTCCAGAGCGTTTCACCCAATGAGTCCGTGATATTTAATCGTTTTCAGCCAATTTTCTGGATTTTTGAAAATTTCACTTTTTTGTGAAAATATCCTCTAAATGAGGGAATAATATGTGTGACGGTACCCCAGGAGAGTTCCAAATGTGTGTGGGTAGAATATATATCCCACGGGGGTAAAATTGAAAAAAAATTTTTTTTGACTTAGTCATTTTTCCGGCATTTATCAGACTTTCAGATAGGGGAAATGTCAGTGAGCGTTCCAATTTCAGTTCCAGAGCGATTCGCCCAGTGAGTCCATGATATTAAGTCGTTTTCAGCCAATTTTCTGGATTTTTGAAAATTTCACTTTTTTGTGAAAATATCCACTAAATGAGAGAATAATATGTGTGAGGGTACCCCAGGAGAGTTCCAAATGTGTGTGGGTAGAATATATATCACACGGGGGTAAAATTGAAAAAAGTTGAAAAAAATTTTTTTTTTGGACTTAGTCATTTTTCCGGCGTTTATCAGACTTTCAGATAGGGCAAATGTCAGTGAGCGTTCCGATTTCAGTTCCATAGCGATTCTCCCAATGAGTCCTTGATATTTAGTCATTTTCAGCCAATTTTCTGGATTTTTGAAATTTTCACCTTTTTGTGAAAATATCCACTAAATAAGGGAATAATATGTGTGAGGGTACACCAGGAGAGTTCCAAATGTGTGTGGGTAAAATATATATCCAACGGGGGTAAATTTGAAAAAAGTTGAAAAAAATTTTTTTTGGATTTAGTCATTTTTCCGGCGTTTATCAGACGTTCAGATAGGGGAAATGTCAGTGAGTGTTCCGATTTCAGTTCCAGAGCGATTCGCCCAATGAGTCCTTGATATTTAGTCATTTTCAGCCAATTTTCTGGATTTTTGAAAAATTCACTTTTTTGTGAAAATATCCACTAAATGAGGGAATAATATGTGTGAGGGTACCCCAGGAGAGTTCCAAATGTGTGTCGGTAGAATATATATCCCATGGCGGTAAAATTGAAAAAAGTTGAAAAAAATTTTTTGGGGACTTAGTCATTTTTCTGCCGTTTATCAGACTTTCATATAGGGGAAATGTCAGTGATTTCAGTTCCAGAGCGATTCGCCCAATGAGTCCTTGATATTTAGTCGTTTTCAGCCAATTTTCTGGATTTTTGAAAATTTCACTTTTTTGTGAAAATATCCACTAAATGAGGGAATAATGTGTGTGAGGGTACCCCAGGAGAGTTCCAAATGTGTGTGGGTAGAATACATATCCCACGGGGGTAAAATTGAAAAAAGTTGAAATTTTTTTTTTTTTTGGACTTATTCATTTTTCCGGCGTTTATCAGACTTTCAGATAGGGAAAATGTAAGTGATCGTTCCGATTTCAGTTCCAGAGCGATTCGCCCAATGAGTCCTTGATATTTAGTCATTTTCAGCCAATTTTCTGGATTTTTGAAAATTTCACTTTTTTGTGAAAATATCCACTAAATGAGGGAATAATATGTGTGAGGGTACCCCAGGAGAGTTCCAAATGTGTGTGGGTAGAATATATATCCCATGGCGGTAAAATTGAAAAAAGTTGAAAAAATTTTTTTGGGGACTTAGTCATTTTTCCGCCGTTTATCAGACTTTCAGATAGGGCAAATGTCAGTGAGCGTTTTGATTTCAGCTCCAGAGTGATTCGCCCAATGAGACCTTGATATTTATTCATTTTCAGCCAATATTTTGGATTTTTGAAAATTTCACTTTTTTGTGAAAATATCCACTAAATGAGGGAATAATATGTATGAGGGTACCCCAAGAGAGTTCCAAATGTGTGTGGGTAGAATATATATCCCACAGGTGTAAAATTATAAAAAGTTGAAAAAAAAATTTTTTTGGACTTAGTAATTTTTACTGCGTTTATCAGACTTTCAGATAGGGGAAATGTCAGTGAGCGTTCCGATTTCAGTTCCAGAGCGATTCGCCCAATGAGTCCTTGATATTTAATCATTTTCAGCCAATTTTCTGGATTTTTGAAAATTTCACTTTTTTGTGAAAATATCCACTAAATGAGGGAATAATATGTGTGAGGGTACCCCAGGAGAGTTCCAAATGTGTGTGGATAGAATATATATCCCACGGGGGTAAAATTGAAAAGAGTTGAAAAAATTTTATTTTTCGACTTAGTCATTTTTCCGGCGTTTATCAGACTTTCAGATAGGGCAAATGTCAGTGAGCGTTCCGATTTCAGTTCCAGAGCGATTCTCCCAATGAGTCCTTGATATTTAGTCATTTTCAGCCAATTTTATGGATTTTTTAAAATTTCACTTTTTTGTGAAAATATCCACTAAATGAGGGAATAATATGTGTGAGGGTACCCCAGGAGAATTCCAAATGTGTGTCGGTAGAATACATATCCCACGGGGGTAAAATTGAAAAAAGTTGAAAAAATTTTATTTTTCGACTTAGTCATTTTTCCGGCGTTTATCAGACTTTCAGATAGGGCAAATGTCAGTGAGCGTTTCGATTTCAGCTCCAGAGTGATTCGCCCAATGAGACCTTGATATTTATTCATTTTCAGCCAATATTTTGGATTTTTGAAAATTTCACTTTTTTGTGAAAAAAACCACTAAATGAGGGAATAATATGTGTGAGGGTTCCCCAGGAGAGTTCCAAATGTGTGTGGGTAGAATATATATCCCACGGGGGTAAAATTGAAAAAAGTTGAAATTTTTTTTTTTTTTGGACTTATTCATTTTTCCGGCGTTTATCAGACTTTCAGATAGGGAAAATGTAAGTGAGCGTTCCGATTTCAGTTCCATAGCGATTCTCCCAATGAGTCCTTGATATTTAGTCATTTTCAGCCAATTTTATGGATTTTTGAAAATTTCACTTTTTTGTGAAAATATCCACTAAATGAGGGAATAATATGTGTGAGGGTACCACAGGAGAGTTCCAAATGTGTGTGGGTAGAATATATATCCCACAGGGGTAAAATTAAAAAAAGTTTAAAAAGTTTTTTTTTTGGACTTAGTCATTTTTCCGGCGTTTATCAGAGTTTCAGATACGGCAAATGTCAGTGAGCATTCCGATTTCAGTTCCAGAGCGATTTGCCCAATGAGGCCTTGATATTTAGTCGTTTTCAGCCAATTTTCTGGATTTTTGAAAATTTTACTTTTTTGTGAAAATATCCACTAAATGAGGGAATAATATGTATGAGGGTACCCCAGGAGAGTTCCAAATGTGTGTGGGTAGAATATATATCCCACAGGGGTAAAATTATAAAAAGTTGAAAAAAAAATTTTTTTGGACTTAGTAATTTTTCCTGCGTTTATCAGAGTTTCAGATACGGCAAATGTCAGTGAACGTTCCGATTTCAGTTCCGGAGCGATTCGCCCAATGAGTCCTTGATATTTAATCATTTTCAGCCAATTTTCTGGATTTTTGAAAATTTCACTTTTTTGTGAAAATATCCACTAAATGAGGGAATAATATGTGTGAGGGTACCCCAGGAGAGTTCCAAATGTGTGTGGATAGAATATATATCCCACGGGGGTAAAATTGAAAAGAGTTGAAAAAATTTTGTTTTTCGACTTAGTCATTTTTCCGGCGTTTATCAGACTTTCAGATAGGGCAAATGTCAGTGAGCGTTCCGATTTCAGTTCCAGAGCGATTCTCCCAATGAGTCCTTGATATTTAGTCATTTTCAGCCAATTTTATGGATTTTTTAAAATTTCACTTTTTTGTGAAAATATCCACTAAATGAGGGAATAATATGTGTGAGGGTACCCCAGGATAATTCCAAATGTGTGTTGGTAGAATACATATCCCACGGGGGTAAAATTGAAAAAAGTTGAAAAATTTTTTTTTCTGGACTTAGTCATTTTTCCGGCGTTTATCAGACTTTCAGATAGGGCAAATGTCAGTGAGCGTTTCGATTTCAGCTCCAGAGTGATTCGCCCAATGAGACCTTGATATTTATTCATTTTCAGCCAATATTTTGGATTTTTGAAAATTTCACTTTTTTGTGAAAATATCCACTAAATGAGGGAATAATATGTGCGAGGGTACCCCAGGAGAGTTCCAAATGTGTGTGGGTAGAATATATATCCCACAGGGGTAAAATTGAAAAAAGTTGAAATTTTTTTTTTTTTGGACTTATTCATTTTTCCGGCGTTTATCAGACTTTCAGATAGGGAAAATGTAAGTGAGCGTTCCGATTTCAGTTCCATAGCGATTCTCCCAATGATTCCTTGATATTTAGTCATTTTCAGCCAATTTTATGGATTTTTGAAAATTTCACTTTTTTGTGAAAATATCCACTAAATGAGGGAATAATATGTGTGAGGGTACCACAGGAGAGTTCCAAATGTGTGTGGGTAGAATATATATCCCACAGGGGTAAAATTAAAAAAAGTTTAAAAAGTTTTTTTTTTTGGACTTAGTCATTTTTCCGGCGTTTATCAGAGTTTCAGATACGGCAAATGTCAGTGAGCATTCCGATTTCAGTTCCAGAGCGATTTGCCCAATGAGGCCTTGATATTTAGTCGTTTTCAGCCAATTTTCTGGATTTTTGAAAATTTTACTTTTTTGTGAAAATATCCACTAAATGAGGGAATAATATGTATGAGGGTACCCCAGGAGAGTTCCAAATGTGTGTGGGTAGAATATATATCCCACAGGGGTAAAATTATAAAAAGTTGAAAAAAAAATTTTTTTGGACTTAGTAATTTTTCCGGCGTTTATCAGACTTTCAGATAGGGGAAATGTCAGTGAGCGTTCCGATTTCAGTTCCAGAGCGATTCGCCCAATGAGTCCTTGATATTTAATCATTTTCAGCCAATTTTCTGGATTTTTGAAAATTTCACTTTTTTGTGAAAATATCCACTAAATGAGGGAATAATATGTGTGAGGGTACCCCAGGAGAGTTCCAAATGTGTGTGGATAGAATATATATCCCACGGGGGTAAAATTGAAAAGAGTTGAAAAAATTTTGTTTTTTGACTTAGTAATTTTTCCGGCGTTTATCAGACTTTCAGATAGGGCAAATGTCAGTGAGCGTTCCGATTTCAGTTCCATAGCGATTCTCCCAATGAGTCCTTGATATTTAGTCATTTTCAGCCAATTTTATGGATTTTTGAAAATTTCACTTTTTTGTGAAAATATCCACTAAATGAGGGAATAATATGTGTGAGGGTACCACAGGAGAGTTCCAAATGTGTGTGGGTAGAATATATATCCCACAGGGGTAAAATTAAAAAAAGTTTAAAAATTTTTTTTTTTGGACTTAGTCATTTTTCCGGCGTTTATCAGAGTTTCAGATACGGCAAATGTCAGTGAGCGTTCCGATTTCAGTTCCGGAGCGATTCGCCCAATGAGTCCTTGATATTTAATCATTTTCAGCCAATTTTCTGGATTTTTGAAAATTTCACTTTTTTGTGAAAATATCCACTAAATGAGGGAATAATATGTGTGAGGGTACCCCAGGAGAGTTCCAAATGTGTGTGGATAGAATATATATCCCACGGGGGTAAAATTGAAAAAAGTTGAAAAAATTTTATTTTTCGACTTAGTCATTTTTCCGGCGTTTATCAGACTTTCAGATAGGGCAAATGTCAGTGAGCGTTCCGATTTCAGTTCCAGAGCGATTCTCCCAATGAGTCCTTGATATTTAGTCATTTTCAGCCAATTTTATGGATTTTTTAAAATTTCACTTTTTTGTGAAAATATCCACTAAATGAGGGAATAATATGTGTGAGGGTACCCCAGGAGAATTCCAAATGTGTGTCGGTAGAATACATATCCCACGGGGGTAAAATTGAAAAAAGTTGAAAAAATTTTATTTTTCGACTTAGTCATTTTTCCGGCGTTTATCAGACTTTCAGATAGGGCAAATGTCAGTGAGCGTTTCGATTTCAGCTCCAGAGTGATTCGCCCAATGAGACCTTGATATTTATTCATTTTCAGCCAATATTTTGGATTTTTGAAAATTTCACTTTTTTGTGAAAATATCCACTAAATGAGGGAATAATATGTGTGAGGGTACCCCAGGAGAATTCCAAATGTGTGTCGGTAGAATACATATCCCACGGGGGTAAAATTGAAAAAAGTTGAAAAAATTTTATTTTTCGACTTAGTCATTTTTCCGGCGTTTATCAGACTTTCAGATAGGGCAAATGTCAGTGAGCGTTTCGATTTCAGCTCCAGAGTGATTCGCCCAATGAGACCTTGATATTTATTCATTTTCAGCCAATATTTTGGATTTTTGAAAATTTCACTTTTTTGTGAAAATATCCACTAAATGAGGGAATAATATGTGTGAGGGTTCCCCAGGAGAGTTCCAAATGTGTGTGGGTAGAATATATATCCCACGGGGGTAAAATTGAAAAAAGTTGAAATTTTTTTTTTTTTTGGACTTATTCATTTTTCCGGCGTTTATCAGACTTTCAGATAGGGAAAATGTAAGTGAGCGTTCCGATTTCACTTCCATAGCGATTCTCCCAATGAGTCCTTGATATTTAGTCATTTTCAGCCAATTTTATGGATTTTTGAAAATTTCACTTTTTTGTGAAAATATCCACTAAATGAGGGAATAATATGTGTGAGGGTACCACAGGAGAGTTCCAAATGTGTGTGGGTAGAATATATATCCTACGGGGGTAAAATTGAAAAAAGTTGAAATTTTTTTTTTTTTGGACTTAGTCATTTTTCCGGCGTTTATCAGACTTTCAGATAGGGGAAATGTCAGTGAGCGTTCCGATTTCAGTTCCAGAGCGATTCTCCCAATGAGTCCTTGATATTTAGTCATTTTCAGCCAATTTTATGGATTTTTTAAAATTTCACTTTTTTGTGAAAATATCCACTAAATGAGGGAATAATATGTGTGAGGGAACACCAGGAGAATTCCAAATGTGTGTCGGTAGAATACATATCCCACGGGGGTAAAATTGAAAAAAGTTGAAAAATTTTTTTTCTGGACTTAGTCATTTTTCCGGCGTTTATCAGACTTTCAGATAGGGCAAATGTCAGTGAGCGTTCCGATTTCAGTTCCAGAGCGATTCGCCCAATGAGTCCTTTAATATTTAGACGTTTTCAGTCAACTTTCTGGATTTTTGAAAATTTCACTTTTTTGTGAAAATATCCACTAAATGAGGGAATAATATGTGTGAGGGTACCCCAGGAGAGTTCCAAATGTGTGTGGGTAGAATATATATCCTACTGGGGTAAAATTGAAAAAAGTTGAAAAAAAATTTTTTGGGGATTTAGTCATTTTTCTGGCGTTTATCAGACTTTCAGATAGGGGAAATGTCAGTGAGCGTTCCGATTTCAGTTCCAGAGCGATTCGCCCAATGAGTCCTTGATATTTAGTCGTTCTCAGCCAATATTTAGGATTTTTGAAAATTTCACTTTTTTGTGAAAATATCCACTAAAAGAGGGAATAATATGTGTGAGGGTACCCCAGGAGAGTTCCAAATGTGTGTGGGGTAGAATATATATCCCACAGGGGTAAAATTGAAAAAAGTTGAAAAAAATATTTTTTGGGACTTAGTAATTTTTCCGGCGTTTATCAGACTTTCAGATAGGGGAAATGTCAGTGAGCGTTCCGATTTCAGTTCCACAGCGATTCACCCAATGAGTCCTTGATATTTAGTCGTTCTCAGCCAATATTTTGGATTTTTGAAAATTTCACTTTTTTGTGAAAATATCCACTAAATGAGGGAATAATATGTGTGAGGGTACCCCAGGAGAGTTCCAAATGTGTGTGGGTAGAATATATATCCCATGGGGGTAAAATTGAAAAAAGTTGAAAACATGTTTTTTTTGGACTTAGTCATATTTATGGCATTTATCAGACTTTCAGATACGGCAAATGTCAGTATGCGTTCCGATTTCAGTTCCAGAGCGATTCGCCCAATGAGTCCTTTAATATTTAGTCGTTTTCAGTCAACTTTCTGGATTTTTGAAAATTTCACTTTTTTGTGAAAATATCCACTAAATGAGGGAATAATATGTGTGAGGGTACCCCAGGAGAGTTCCAAATGTGTGTGGGTAGAATATATATCCTACTGGGGTAAAATTGAAAAAAGTTGAAAAAATTTTTTTTTAGGACTTAGTCATTTTTCCGGCGTTTATCAGACTTTCAGATAGTGCAAATGTCAGTGAGCGTTCCGATTTCAGTTCCAGAGCGATTCGCCCAATGAGTCCTTGATATTTAGTCGTTTTCAGCCAATTTTCTGGATTTTTGAAAATTTCACTTTTTTGTGAAAATATCCACTAAATGAGGGAATAATATGTGTGAGGGTACCCCAGGAGAGTTCCAAATGTGTGTGGGTAGAATATATATCCCACGGGGGTAAAATTGAAAAAGTTGAAAACATTTTTTTTTTGGACTTAGTCATTTTTCCGGCGTTTATCAGACTTTCAGATAGGGGAAATGTCAGTGAGCGTTCCGATTTCAGTGCCAGAGCGATTCGCACAATGAGTCCTTGATATTTAGTCGTTCTCAGCCAATATTTTGGATTTTTGAAAATTTCACTTTTTTGTGAAAATATCCACTAAATGAGGGAATAATATGTGTGAGGGTACCCCAGGAGAGTTCCAAATGTGTGTGGGGTAGAATATATATCCCACGGCGGTAAAATTGAAAAAAGTTGAAAAAAATATTTTTTGGGACTTAGTCATTTTTCCGGCGTTTATCAGACTTTCAGATAGGGGAAATGTCAGTGAGCGTTCCGATTTCAGTTCCACAGCGATTCCCCCAATGAGTCCTTGTTATTAAGCCGTTTTCAGCCAATTTTCTGGATTTTTGAAAATTTCACTTTTTTGTGAAAATATCCACTAAATGAGGGAATAATATGTGTGAGGGTACCCCAGGAGAGTTCCAAATGTGTGTGGGTAGAATATATATCCTACTGGGGTAAAATTGAAAAAAGTTGAAAAAAATTTTTTTGGGACTTAGTCATTTTACCGTCGTTTATCAGACTTTCAGATAGGGGAAATGTCAGTGAGCATTCCGATTTCAGTTCCACAGCGATTCGCCCAATGAGTCCTTGATATTTAGTCGTTCTCAGCCAATATTTTGGATTTTTGAAAATTTCACTTTTTTGTGAAAATATCCACTAAATGAGGGAATAATATGTGTGAGGGTACCTCAGGAGAGTTCCAAATGTGTGTGGGTAGAAAATATATCCCATGGGGGTAAAATTGAAAAAAGTTGAAAACATGTTTTTTTTGGACTTAGTCATATTTCTGGCATTTATCAGACTTTCAGATACGGCAAATGTCAGTAAGCGTTCCGATTTCAGTTCCAGAGCGATTCGCCCAATGAGTCCTTAATATTTAGTCGTTTTCAGCCAATTTTCTGGATTTTTGAAAATTTCACTTTTTTGTGAAAATATCCACTAAATGAGGGAATAATATGTGTGAGGGTACCCCAGGAGAGTTCCAAATGTGTGTGGGGTAGAATATATATCCCACGGGGGTAAAATTGAAAAAAGTTGAAAAAAATATTTTTTGGGACCTAGTCATTTTTCCGGCGTTTATCAGACTTTCAGATAGGGGAAATGTCAGTGAGCGTTCCGATTTCAGTTCCACAGCGATTCACCCAATGAGTACTTGTTATTAAGCCGTTTTCAGCCAATTTTCTGGATTTTAGAAAATTTCACTTTTTTGTGAAAATATCCACTAAATGAGGGAATAATATGTGTGAGGGTACCCCAGGAGAGTTCCAAATGTGTGTGGGTAGAATATATATCCTACTGGGGTAAAATTGAAAAAAGTTGAAAAATTTTTTTTTTGAGACTTAGTCATTTTTCCGGCGTTTATCAGACTTTCAGATAGGGGAAATGTCAGTGAGCGTTCCGATTTCAGTTCCAGAGCGTTTCGCCCAATGAGTCCTTGATATTTAGTCGTTCTCAGCCAATATTTTGGATTTTTGAAAATTTCACTTTTTTGTGAAAATATCCACTAAATGAG
This sequence comes from Phyllobates terribilis, assembly GCF_046119375.1. NCBI lineage: Eukaryota > Metazoa > Chordata > Amphibia > Anura > Dendrobatidae > Phyllobates > Phyllobates terribilis. The sequence continues at coordinate 6,028,855 of NW_027362805.1, read as the reverse complement.
GGAATAATATGTGTGAGGGTACCCCAGGAGAGTTCCAAATGTGTGTGGGTAGAATATATATCCCACGGGGGTAAAATTGAAAAAAGTTGAAAAAAATATTTTTTGGGACTTAGTCATTTTTCCGGCGTTTATCAGACTTTCAGATAGGGGAAATGTCAGTGAGCGTTCCGATTTCAGTTCCAGAGCGTTTCGCCCAATGAGTCCTTGATATTTAGTCGTTCTCAGCCAATATTTTGGATTTTTGAAAATTTCACTTTTTTGTGAAAATATCCACTAAATGAGGGAATAATATGTGTGAGGGTACCCCAGGAGAGTTCCAAATGTGTGTGAGTAGAATATATATCCCACGGGGGTAAAATTGAAAAAAGTTGAAAAAAATTTTTTTGGACATAGTCATTTTTCTGGCGTTTATCAGACTTTCAGATAGGGCAAATGTCAGTGAGCGTTCCGATTTCAGTTCCAGAGCGATTCATCCAATGAGTCCTTGATATTTAGTTGTTTTCAGCCAATTTTCTGGATTTTTGAAAATTTCACTTTTTTGTGAAAATAGCCACTAAATGAGGGAATAATATGTGTGAGGGTACCCCAGGAGAGTTCCAAATGTGTGTGGGTAGAATATATATCCCACGGGGGTAAAATTGAAAAAAGTTGAAAACATTTTTTTTTTGGGCTTAGTCATTTTTCTGGCATTTATCAGACTTTCAGATAGGGGAAATGTCAGTGAGCGTTCCGATTTGAGTTCCACAGCGATTCACCCAATGAGTCCTTGTTATTAAGTCGTTTTGAGCCAATTTTCGGGATTTTTGAAAATTTCACTTTTTTGTGAAAATATGCACTAAATGAGGGAATAATATGTGTGAGGGTACCCCAGGAGAGTGACAAATGTGTGTGGGTATAATATATAACCCACAGAGGTAAAATTGAGAGAAGTTGAAAAAAAATTTTCCGACGTTTATCAGACTTTCAGATAGGGGAAATGTCAGTGAGCATTCCGATTTCAGTTCCAGAGCGATTCGCCTAATCAGTCCTTGATATTTAGTCGTTCTCAGCCAATATTTTGGATTTTTGAAAATTTCACTTTTTTGTGAAAATATCCACTAAATGAGGGAATAATATGTGTGAGGGTACCTCAGGAGAGTTCCAAATGTGTGTGGGTAGAATATATATCCCACGGGGGTAAAATTGAAAAAGTTGAAAACATTTTTTTTTTGGACTTAGTCATTTTTCCGGCGTTTATCAGACTTTCAGATAGGGGAAATGTCAGTGAGCGTTCCGATTTCAGTTCCAGAGCGATTCGCCCAATGAGTCCATGTTATTTAGTCGTTTTCAGCCAACTTTCTGGATTTTTGAAAATTTCACTTTTTTGTGAAAATATCCACTAAATGAGGGAATAATATGTGTGAGGGTACCCCAGGAGAGTTCCAAATGTGTGTGGGTAGAATATATATCCCACGTGGGTAAAATTGAAAAAAGTTGAAAACATTTTTTTTTTGGACTTAGTCATTTTTCCGGCGTTTATCAGACTTTCAGATAGGGGAAATGTCAGTGAGCATTCCGATTTCAGTTCCAGAGCGATTCGCCCAATGAGTCCTTGATATTTAGTCGTTTTCAGCCAATTTTCTGGATTTTTGAAAATTTCACTTTTTTGTGAAAATATCCACTAAATGAGGGAATAATATGTGTGAGGGTACCCCAGGAGAGTTCCAAATGTGTGTGGGTAGAATATATATCCCACGGGGGTAAAATTGAAAAAAGTTGAAAAAAATATTTTTTGGGACTTAGTCATTTTTCCGGCGTTTATCAGACTTTCAGATAGGGGAAATGTCAGTGAGCGTTCCGATTTCAGTTCCAGAGCGATTCGCCCAATGAGTCCTTGTTATTTTGTCGTTTTCAGCCAACTTTCTGGATTTTTGAAAATTTCACTTTTTTGTGAAAATATCCACTAAATGAGGGAATAATATGTGTGAGGGTACCCCAGGAGAGTTCCAAATGTGTGTGGGTAGAATATATATCCCACGGGGGTAAAATTGAAAGAAGTTGAAAAAATTTTTTTTTGGGACTTAGTCATTTTTCCGGCATTTATCAGACTTTCAGATAGGGGAAATGTCAGTGAGCATTCCGATTTCAGTTCCAGAGCGATTCGCCCAATGAGTCCTTGATATTTAGTCGTTTTCAGCCAATTTTCTGGATTTTTGAAAATTTCACTTTTTTGTGAAAATATCCACTAAATGAGGGAATAATATGTGTGAGGGTACCCCAGGAGAGTGACAAATGTGTGTGGGTATAATATATATCCCACGGGGGTAAAATTGAAAGAAGTTGAAAAAAATTTTTTTTTGGACTTAGTCATTTTTCTGGCATTTATCAGACTTTCAGTTAGGGGAAATGTCAGTGAGCGTTACGATTTTAGTTTCAGAGGGATTTGCCCAATGAGTCCTTGATATTTAGTAGTTTTCAGCCAATTTTCTGGATTTTTGAATATTTCACTTTTTTGTGAAAATAGCCACTAAATGAGGGAATAATATGTGTGAGGGTACCCCAGGAGAGTTCCAAATGTGTGTGGGTAGAATATATATCCCACGGGGGTAAAATTGAAAAAGTTGAAAACATTTTTTTTTTGGACTTAGTCATTTTTCCGGCGTTTATCAGACTTTCAGATAGGGGAAATGTCAGTGAGCGTTCCGATTTCAGTGCCAGAGCGATTCGCCCAATGAGTCCTTGATATTTAGTCGTTCTCAGCCAATATTTTGGATTTTTGAAAATTTCACTTTTTTGTGAAAATATCCACTAAATGAGGGAATAATATGTGTGAGGGTACCCCAGGAGAGTTCCAAATGTGTGTGGGTAGAATATATATCCCACGGGGGTAAAAATGAAAAAAGTTGAAAAAAAATTTTTTGGACATAGTCATTTTTCTGGCGTTTATCAGACTTTCAGATAGGGGAAATGTCAGTGAGCGTTACGATTTCAGTTTCAGAGGTATTTGCCCAATGAGTCCTTGATATTTAGTCTTTTTCAGCTAATTTTCTGGATTTTTGAAAATTTCACTTTTTTGTGAAAATATCCACTAAATGAGGGAATAATATGTGTGAGGGTACCCCAGGAGAGTTCCAAATGTGTGTGGGTAGAATATATATCCTACTGGGGTAAAATTGAAAAAAGTTGAAAAATTTTTTTTTTGGATATAGTCATTTTTCCGGCGTTTATCAGACTTTCAGATAGGGGAAATGTCAGTGAGCGTTCCGATTTCAGTTCCAGAACGATTCGCCCAATGAGTGCTTTAATATTTAGTCGTTTTCAGTCAATTTTCTGGATTTTTGAAAATTTCACTTTTTTGTGAAAATATCCACAAAATGAGGGAATAATATGTGTGAGGGTACTCCAGGAGAGTTCCAAATGTGTGTGGGAAGAATATATATCCCACGGGGGTAAAATTGAAAAAAGTAATAAAAAATTTTTTTTTTGGACTTAGACATTTTTCCGGCGTTTATCAGACTTTCAGATAGGGGAAATGTCAGTGAGCGTTCCGATCTCAGTTCCAGAGCGATTCGCCCAATGAGTCCTTGATATTTAGTCGTTTTCAGCCAATTTTCTGGATTTTTGAAAATTTCACTTTTTTGTGAAAATATCCACTAAATGAGGGAATAATATGTGTGAGGGTACCCCAGGAGAGTTCCAAATGTGTGTGGGTAGAATATATATCCCACGGGGGTAAAATTGAAAAAAAGTTGAAAACATTTTTTTTTTGGACTGTCATTTTTCCTGCGTTTATCAGACTTTCAGATAGGGGAAATGTCAGTGAGCGTTCCGATTTCAGTTCCAAAGCGATTCACCCAATGAGTCCTTGTTATTTAGTCTTTTTCAGCTAATTTATTGGATTTTTGAAAATTTCACTTTTTTGTGAAAATATCCACTAAATGAGGGAATAATATGTGTGAGGGTACCCCAGGAGAGTTCCAAATGTGTGTGGGTAGAATATATATCCTACTGGGATAAAATTGAAAAAAGTTGAAAAATTTTTTTTTTAGGACTTAGTCATTTTTCCGGCGTTTATCAGACTTTCAGATAGGGGAAATGTCAGTGAGCGTTCCGATTTCAGCTCCAGAGCGATTCGCCCAATGAGTCCTTGATATTTAGTCGTTTTCAGCCAATTTTCTGGTTTTTTGAAAATTTCACTTTTTTGTGAAAATATCCACTAAATGAGGGAATAATATGTGTGAGGGTACCCCAGGAGAGTTCCAAATGTGTGTGGGTAGAATATATATCCCACAGGGGTAAAATTGAAAAAAGTTGAAAAAAATATTTTTTGGGACTTAGTCATTTTTCCGGCGTTTATCAGACTTTCAGATAGGGGAAATGTCAGTAAGCGTTCCGATTTCAGTTCCAGAGCGATTCGCCCAATGAGTCCTTTAATATTTAGTCGTTTTCAGTCAACTTTCTGGATTTTAGAAAATTTCACTTTTTTGTGAAAATATCCACTAAATGAGGGAATAATATGTGTGAGGGTACCCCAGGAGAGTTCCAAATGTGTGTGGGTAGAATATATATCCTACTGGGGTAAAATTGAAAAAAGTTGAAAAAATTTTTTTTTGGACTTAGTCATTTTTCCGGCGTTTATCAGACTTTCAGATAGGGGAAATGTCAGTGAGCGTTCCGATTTCAGTTCCACAGCGATTCACCCAATGAGTCCTTGTTATTAAGTCATTTTCAGCCAATTCTCTGGATTTTTGAAAATTTCACTTTTTTGTGAAAATATCCACTAAATGAGGGAATAATATGTGTGAGGGTACCCCAGGAGAGTTCCAAATGTGTGTGGGTAGAATATATATCCCATGGGGGTAAAATTGAAAAAAGTTGAAAACATTTTTTTTTTGGACTTAGTCATTTTTCCGGCGTTTATCAGACTTTCAGATAGGGGAAATGTCAGTGAGCGTTCCGATTTCAGTTCCAGAGCTATTCGCCCAATGAGTACTTGTTATTAAGTCGTTTTCTGCCAATTTTCTGGATTTTTGAAAATTTCACTTTTTTGTGAAAATATACGCTAAATGAGGGAATAATATGTGTGAGGGTACCCCAGGAGAGTTCCAAATGTGTGTGGGTAGAATATATATCCCACGGGGGTAAAATTGAAAAAGTTAAAAACATTTTTTTTTTTGGACTTAGTCATTTTTCCGGCGTTTATCAGACTTTCAGATAGGGGAAATGTCAGTGAGCATTCCGATTTCAGTTCCAGAGCGATTCGCCCAATGATTCCTTGATATTTAGCCGTTCTCAGCCAATATTTTGGATTTTTGAAAATTTCACTTTTTTGTGAAAATATCCACTAAATGAGGGAATAATATGTGTGAGGGTACCCCAGGAGAGTTCCAAATGTGTGTGGGTAGAATATATATCACACGGGGGTAAAATTGAAAAAAGTTGAAAAAAATATTTTTTGGGACTTAGTCATTTTTCCCGCGTTTATCAGACTTTCAGATAGGGGAAATGTCAGTGAGCGTTCCGATTTCAGTTCCAGAGCGATTCGCCCAATGAGTCCATGTTATTTAGTCGTTTTCAGCCAACTTTCTGGATTTTTGAAAATTTCACTTTTTTGTGAAAATATCCACTAAATGAGGGAATAATATGTGTGAGGGTACCCCAGGAGAGTTCCAAATGTGTGTGGGTAGAATACATATCCCACGGGGGTAAAATTGAAAAAAGTTGAAAACATTTTTTTTTTGGACTTAGTCATTTTTCCTGCGTTTATCAGACTTTCAGATAGGGCAAATGTCAGTGAGCGTTCCGATTTCAGTTCCAGAGTGATTCGCCCAATGAGTCCTTTAATACTTAGTCGTTTTCAGCCAACTTTCTGGATTTTTGAAAATTTCACTTTTTTGTGAAAATATCCACTAAATGAGGGAATAATATGTGTGAGGGTACCCCAGGTGAGTTCCAAATGTGTGTGGGTAGAATATATATCCCACGGGGGTAAAATTGAAAAAGTTAAAAACATTTTTTTTTTGGGCTTAGTCATTTTTCCGGCGTTTATCAGACTTTCAGATAGGGCAAATGTCAGTGAGCGTTCCGATTTCAGTTCCAGAGCGATTCATCCAATGAGTCCTTGATATTTAGTTGTTTTCAGCCAATTTTCTGGATTTTTGAAAATTTAACTTTTTTGTGAAAATATCCACTAAATGAGGGAATAATATGTGTGAGGGTACCCCAGAAGAGTTCCAAATGTGTGTGGGTAGAATATATATCCCACGGGGGTAAAATTGAAAAAGTTAAAAACATTTTTTTTTTGGACTTAGTCATTTTTCCGGCGTTTATCAGACTTTCAGATAGGGAAAATGTCAGTGAGCGTTCCGATTTCAGTTCCAGAGCGATTCACCCAATGAGTCCTAGTTATTTAGTCGTTTTCAGCCAACTTTCTGGATTTTTGAAAATTTCACTTTTTTGTGAAAATATCCACTAAATGAGGGAATAATATGTGTGAGGGTACCCCAGGAGAGTTCCAAATGTGTGTGGGTAGAATATATATCCCACGGGGGTAAAATTGAAAAAGTTAAAAACATTTTTTTTTTTGGACTTAGTCATTTTTCCGGCGTTTTTCAGACCTTCAGATAGGGGAAATGTCAGTGAGCATTCCGATTTCAGTTCCAGTGCGATTCACCCAATGAGTCCTTGTTATTAAGTCGTTTTCTGCCAATTTTCTGGATTTTTGAAAATTTCACTTTTTTGTGAAAATATCCACTAAATGAGGGAATAATATGTGTGAGGGTACCCCAGGAGAGTTCCAAATGTGTGTGGGTAGAATATATATCCAGCGGGGGTAAAATTCAAAAAAGTTGAACACATTTTTTTTTTGGACTTAGTCATTTTTCCGGCGTTTATCAGACTTTCAGATAGGGGAAATGTCAGTGAGCGTTCCGATTTCAGTTCCAGAGCGATTCACCCAATGAGTCCTTGTTAATAAGTCGTTTTCTGCCAATTTTCTGGATTTTTGAAAATTTCACTTTTTTGTGAAAATATCCGCTAAATGAGGAAATAATATGTGTGAGGGTACCCCAGGAGAGTTCCAAATGTGTGTGGGTAGAATATATATCCCACGGGGGTAAAATTGAAAAAAGTTGAAAAAAATTTTTTTTTGGTCTTAGTCATTTTACCAGCGTTTATCTGACTTTCAGATAGGGGAAATGTCAGTGAGCATTCCGATTTCAGTTCCAGAGCGATTCGCCCGATGAGTCCTTGTTATTTAGTTGTTTTCAGCCAATTTTCTGGATTTTTGAAAATTTCACTTTTTTGTGAAAATATCCACTAAATGAGGGAATAATATGTGTGAGGGTACCCCAGGAGAGTTCCAAATGTGTGTGGGTAGAATATATATCCCACGGGGGTAAAATTGAAAAAAGTTGAAAACATTTTTTTTTTGGGCTTAGTCATTTTTCCGGCGTTTATCAGACTTTCAGATAGGGGAAATGTCAGTGAGCATTCCGATTTCAGTTCCAGAGCGATTCGCCCAATGAGTCCTTGATATTTAGTCGTTCTCAGCCAATATTTTGGATTTTTGAAAATTTCACTTTTTTGTGAAAATATCCACTAAATGAGGGAATAATATGTGTGAGGGTACCCCAGGAGAGTTCCAAATGTGTGTGGGTAGAATATATATCCCACGGGGGTAAAATTGAAAAAAGTTGAAAACATTTTTTTTTTGGACTTAGTCATTTTTCCGACGTTTATCAGACTTTCAGATAGGGGAAATGTCAGTGAGCATTCCGATTTCAGTTCCAGAGCGATTCGCCCGATGAGCCCTTGTTATTTAGTCGTTCTCAGCCAATATTTTGGATTTTTGAAAATTTCACTTTTTTGTGAAAATATCCACTAAATGAGGGAATAATATGTGTGAGGGTACCCCAGGAGAGTTTCAAATGTGTGTGGGAAGAATATATATCCAGCAGGGGAAAAATTCAAAAAAGTTGAAGACATTTTTTTTTTGGACTTAGTCATTTTTCCGACGTTTATCAGACTTTCAGATAGGGGAAATGTCAGTGAGCGTTCCGATTTCAGTGCCAGAGCGATTCGCCCAATGAGTCCTTGATATTTAGTCGTTCTCAGCCAATATTTTGGATTTTTGAAAATTTCACTTTTTTGTGAAAATATCCACTAAATGAGGGAATAATATGTGTGAGGGTACCCCAGGAGACTTCCAAATGTGTGTGGGTAGAATATATATCCCACGGGGGTAAAATTGAAAAATGTTGAAAACATTTTTTTTTTGGACTTCGTCATTTTAACAGCGTTTATCAGACTTTCAGATAGGGGAAATGTCAGTGAGCGTTCCGATTTCAGTTCCAGAGCGATTCGCCCAATGAGTCCTTGATATTTAGTCGTTTTCAGCCAATTTTCTGGATTTTTCAAAATTTCACTTTTTTGTGAAAATATCCACTAAATGAGGGAATAATATGTGTGAGGGTACCCCAGGAGAGTTCCAAATGTGTGTGGGTAGAATATATATCCCACGGGGGTAAAATTGAAAAAAGTTGAAAACATTTTTTTTTTGGGCTTTGTCATTTTTCCGGCGTTTATCAGACTTTCAGATAGGGGAAATGTCAGTGAGCGTTCTGATTTCAGTTCCAGAGCGATTCGCCCAATGAGTCCTTGATATTTAGTCGTTTTCAGCCAATTTTCTGGATTTTTGAAAATTTCACTTTTTTGTGAAAATATCCACTAAATGAGGGAATAATATGTGTGAGGGTACCCCAGGAGAGTTCCAAATGTGTGTGGGTAGAATATATATCCCACGGGGGTAAAATTGAAAAAAGTTGAAAACATTTTTTTTTTGGGCTTAGTAATTTTTCCGGCGTTTATCAGACTTTCAGATAGGGGAAATGTCAGTGAGCATTCCGATTTCAGTTCCAGAGCGATTCGCCCAATGAGTCCTTGATATTTAGTCGTTCTCAGCCAATATTTTGGATTTTTGAAAATTTCACTTTTTTTGTGAAAATATCCACTAAATGAGGGAATAATATGTGTGAGGGTACCCCAGGAGAGTTCCAAATGTGTGTGGGTAGATTATATATCCCAAGGGGGTAAAATTGAAAAAAGTTGAAAAAAATATTTTTTGGGACTTAGTCATTTTTCCGGCGTTTATCAGACTTTCAGATAGGGGAAATGTCAGTGAGCGTTCCGATATCAGTTCCATAGCGATTCGCCCAATCAGTCCTTTAATAATTAGTCGTTTTCAGTCAACTTTCTGGATTTTTGAAAATTTCACTTTTTTGTGAAAATATCCACTAAATGAGGGAATAATCTGTGTGAGGGTACCCCAGGAGAGTTCCAAATGTGTGTGGGTAGAATATATATCCTACTGGGGTAAAATTGAAAAAAGTTGAAGAATTTTTTTTTTGGGACTTAGTCATTTTTCCGGCATTTATCAGACTTTCAGATAGGGGAAATGTCAGTGAGCGTTCCGATTTCAGTTCAAGAGTGATTCGCCCAATGAGTCCTTGATATTTAGTCGTTTTCAGCCAATTTTCTGGATTTTTGAAAATTTCACTTTTTTGTGAAAATATCCACTAAATTAGGGAATAATATGTGTGAGGGTACCCCAGGAGAGTTCCAAATGTGTGTGGGTATAATTTATATCCCATGGGGGTAAAATTGAAAAAAGTTGAAAACATTTTTTTTTTGGACTTAGTCATTTTTCTGAAATTTATCAGACTTTCAGATAGGGGAAATGTCAGTGAGCGTTACAATTTCAGTTCCACAGCGATTCACCCAATGAGTCCTTGTTATTAAGTCGTTTTCAGCCAATTTTCTGGATTTTTGAAAATTTCACTTTTTTGTGAAAATATCCACTAAATGAGGGAATAATATGTGTCAGGGTACCCCAGGAGAGTTCCAAATGTGTGTGGGTAGAATATATATCCCATGGGGGTAAAATTGAAAAAAGTTGAAAAAATTTTTTTTTTGGACTTAGTAATTTTTCCGGCGTTTATCAGACTTTCAGATAGGGCAAATGTCAGTGAGCGTTCCGATTTCAGTTCCAGAGCGATTCGCCCAATCAGTCTTTTAATATTTAGTCGTTTTCTGCCAATTTTCTGGATTTTTGAAAATTTCAATTTTTTGTGAAAATATCCGCTAAATGAGGGAATAATATGTGTGAGGGTACCCCAGGAGAGTTCCAAATGTGTGTGGGTAGAATATATATCCAGCGGGGGTAAAATTCAAAAAAGTTGAAAACATTTTTTTTTTGGACTTCGTCATTTTAACAGCGTTTATCAGACTTTCAGATAGGGGAAATGTCAGTGAGCATTCCGATTTCAGTTCCAGAGCGATTCGCCCAATGAGTCCTTGATATTTAGTCGTTTTCAGCCAATTTTCTGGATTTTTGAAAATTTCACTTTTTTGGGAAATATCCACTAAATGAGGGAATAATATGTGTGAGGGTACCCCAGGAGAGTTCCAAATGTGTGTGGGTAGAATATATATCCAGCGGGGGTAAAATTCAAAAAAGTTGAAAACATTTTTTTTTTGGACTTCGTCATTTTTCCGGCGTTTATCAGACTTTCAGATAGGGGAAATGTCAGTGAGCATTCCGATTTCAGTTCCAGAGCGATTCGCCCAATGAGTCCTTGATATTTAGTCGTTCTCAGCCAATATTTTGGATTTTTGAAAATTTCACTTTTTTGTGAAAATATCCACTAAATGAGGGAATAATATGTGTGAGGGTACCCCAGGAGAGTTTCAAATGTGTGTGGGAAGAATATATATCCAGCGGGGGAAAAATTCAAAAAAGTTGAAGACATTTTTTTTTTGGACTTAGTCATTTTTCCGACGTTTATCAGACTTTCAGATAGGGGAAATGTCAGTGAGCGTTCCGATTTCAGTTCCAGAGCTATTCGCCCAATGAGTCCTTGATATTTAGTCTTTTTCAGCCAATTTTCTGGATTTTTGAAAATTTCACTTTTTGGTGAAAATATCCACTAAATGAGGGAATAATATGTGTGAGGGTACCCCAGGAGAGTTCCAAATGTGTGTGGGTAGAATATATATCCAGCGGGGGTAAAATTCAAAAAAGTTGAAAACATTTTTTTTTTGGACTTAGTCATTTTTCCGGCGTTTAACAGACTTTCAGATAGGGGAAATGTCAGTGAGCATTCCGATTTCAGTTCCAGTGCGATTCACCCAATGAGTCCTTGATATTTAGTCGTTTTCAGCCAATTTTCTGGATTTTTGAAAATTTCACTTTTTTGTGAAAATATCCACTAAATGAGGGAATAATCTGTGTGAGGGTACCCCAGGAGAGTTCCAAATGTGTGTGGGTAGAATATATATCCTACTGGGGTAAAATTGAAAAAAGTTGAAGAATTTTTTTTTTGGGACTTAGTCATTTTTCCGGCATTTATCAGACTTTCAGATAGGGGAAATGTCAGTGAGCGTTCCGATTTCAGTTCAAGAGTGATTCGCCCAATGAGTCCTTGATATTTAGTCGTTTTCAGCCAATTTTCTGGATTTTTGAAAATTTCACTTTTTGGTGAAAATATCCACTAAATGAGGGAATAATATGTGTGAGGGTACCCCAGGAGAGTTCCAAATGTGTGTGGGTAGAATATATATCCAGCGGGGGTAAAATTCAAAAAGTTGAAAACATTTTTTTTTTGGACTTAGTCATTTTTCCGGCGTTTAACAGACTTTCAGATAGGGGAAATGTCAGTGAGCATTCCGATTTCAGTTCCAGTGCGATTCACCCAATGAGTCCTTGTTATTAAGTCGTTTTCTGCCAATTTTCTGGATTTTTGAAAATTTCACTTTTTTGTGAAAATATCCACTAAATGAGGGAATAATATGTGTGAGGGTACCCCAGGAGAGTTCCAAATGTGTGTGGGTAGAATATATATCCCATGGGGGTAAAATTGAAAAAAGTTGAAAACATTTTTTTTTTGGACTTAGTAATTTTTCCAGCGTTTATCAGACTTTCAGATAGGGCAAATGTCAGTGAGCGTTCCGATTTCAGTTCCAGAGCGATTCGCCCAATCAGTCTTTTAATATTTAGTCGTTTTCTGCCAATTTTCTGGATTTTTGAAAATTTCAATTTTTTGTGAAAATATCCGCTAAATGAGGGAATAATATGTGTGAGGGTACCCCAGGAGAGTTCCAAATGTGTGTGGGTAGAATATATATCCAGCGGGGGTAAAATTCAAAAAAGTTGAAAACATTTTTTTTTTGGACTTAGTCATTTTTCCGGCGTTTATCAGACTTTCAGATAGGGGAAATGTCAGTGAGCGTTCCGATTTCAGTTCCAGAGCCATTCACCCAATGAGTCCTTGTTATTAAGTCGTTTTCTGCCAATTTTCTGGATTTTTGAAAATTTCACTTTTTTGTGAAAATATCTGCTAAATGAGGGAATAATATGTGTGAGGGTACCCCAGGAGAGTTCCAAATGTGTGTGGGAAGAATATATATCCCACGGGGGTAAAATTGAAAAAAGTTGAAAACATATTTTTTTTTGGACTTAGCCATTTTTCCGACGTTTATCTGACTTTCAGATAGGGGAAATGTCAGTGAGCATTCCGATTTCAGTTCCAGAGCGATTCGCCCAATAAGTCCTTGATATTTAGTCGTTCTCAGCCAATATTTTGGATTTTTGAAAATTTCACTTTTTTGTGAAAATATCCACTAAATGAGGGAATAATATGTGTGAGGGTACCCCAGGAGACTTCCAAATGTGTGTGGGTAAAATTGAAAAAAGTTGAAAACATTTTTTTTTTGGACTTCGTCATTTTAACAGCGTTTATCAGACTTTCAGATAGGGGAAATGTCAGTGAGCATTCCGATTTCAGTTTCAGAGCGATTCGCCCGATGAGTCCTTGTTATTTAGTCGTTTTCAGCCAATATTTTGGATTTTTGAAAATTTCACTTTTTTGTGAAAATATCCACTAAATGAGGGAATAATATGTGTGAGGGTACCCCAGGAGAGTTCCAAATGTGTGTGGGTAGAATATATATCCCACGGGGGTAAAATTGAAAAAAGTTGAAGACATTTTTTTTTTGGACTTAGTCATTTTTCCGACGTTTATCAGACTTTCAGATAGGGGAAATGTCAGTGAGCGTTCCGATTTCAGTTCCACAGCGATTCACCCAATGAGTCCTTGTTATTAAGTCGTTTTCAGCCAATTTTCTGGATTTTTGAAAATTTCACTTTTTTGTGAAAATATCCACTAAATGAGGGAATAATATGTGTCAGGGTACCCCAGGAGAGTTCCAAATGTGTGTGGGTAGAATATATATCCCATGGGGGTAAAATTGAAAAAAAGTTGAAAAAATTTTTTTCTTGGACTTAGTCATTTTTCCGGCGTTTATCAGACTTTCAGATAGGGGAAATGTCAGTGAGCGTTCCGATTTCAGTTCCAGAGCTATTCGCCCAATGAGTCCTTGATATTTAGTCGTTTTCAGCCAATTTTCTGGATTTTTGAAAATTTCACTTTTTGGTGAAAATATCCACTAAATGAGGGAATAATATGTGTGAGGGTACCCCAGGAGAGTTCCAAATGTGTGTGGGTAGAATATATATCCAGCGGGGGTAAAATTCAAAAAAGTTGAAAACATTGTTTTTTTGGACTTAGTCATTTTTCCGGCGTTTAACAGACTTTCAGATAGGGGAAATGTCAGTGAGCATTCCGATTTCAGTTCCAGTGCGATTCACCCAATGAGTCCTTGTTATTAAGTCATTTTCTGCCAATTTTCTGGATTTTTGAAAATTTCACTTTTTTGTGAAAATATCCACTAAATGAGGGAATAATATGTGTGAGGGTACCCCAGGAGAGTTCCAAATGTGTGTGGGTAGAATATATATCCCATGGGGGTAAAATTGAAAAAAGTTGAAAACATTTTTTTTTTGGACTTCGTCATTTTAACAGCGTTTATCAGACTTTCAGATAGGGGAAATGTCAGTGAGCATTCCGATTTCAGTTCCAGAGCGATTCGCCCAATGAGTCCTTGATATTTAGTCGTTCTCAGCCAATATTTTGGATTTTTGAAAATTTCACTTTTTTGTGAAAATATCCACTAAATGAGGGAATAATATGTGTGAGGGTACCCCAGGAGAGTTCCAAATGTGTGTGGGTAGAATATATATCCCACGGGGGTAAAATTGAAAAAAGTTGAAAACATTTTTTTTTTTGACTTAGTCATTTTTCCGACGTTTATCAGACTTTCAGATAGGGGAAATGTCAGTGAGCATTCCGATTTCAGTTCCAGAGCGATTCGCCCGATGAGTCCTTGTTAATTAGTCGTTCTCAGCCAATATTTTGGATTTTTGAAAATTTCACTTTTTTGTGAAAATATCCACTAAATGAGGGAATAATATGTGTGAGGGTACCCCAGGAGAGTTTCAAATGTGTGTGGGAAGAATATATATCCAGCGGGGGAAAAATTCAAAAAAGTTGAAGACATTTTTTTTTTGGACTTAGTCATTTTTCCGACGTTTATCAGACTTTCAGATAGGGGAAATGTCAGTGAGCGTTCCGATTTCAGTTCCAGAGCTATTCGCCCAATGAGTCCTTGATATTTAGTCGTTTTCAGCCAATTTTCTGGATTTTTGAAAATTTCACTTTTTGGTGAAAATATCCACTAAATGAGGGAATAATATGTGTGAGGGTACCCCAGGAGAGTTCCAAATGTGTGTGGGTAGAATATATATCCAGCGGGGGTAAAATTCAAAAAAGTTGAAAACATTTTTTTTTTGGACTTAGTCATTTTTCCGGCGTTTAACAGACTTTCAGATAGGGGAAATGTCAGTGAGCATTCCGATTTCAGTTCCAGTGCGATTCACCCAATGAGTCCTTGATATTTAGTCGTTTTCTGCCAATTTTCTGGATTTTTGAAAATTTCACTTTTTTGTGAAAATATCCACTAAATGAGGGAATAATATGTGTGAGGGTACCCCAGGAGAGTTCCAAATGTGTGTGGGTAGAATATATATCCCATGGGGGTAAAATTGAAAAAAGTTGAAAACATTTTTTTTTTGGACTTAGTAATTTTTCCGGCGTTTATCAGACTTTCAGATAGGGCAAATGTCAGTGAGCGTTCCGATTTCAGTTCCAGAGCGATTCGCCCAATCAGTCTTTTAATATTTAGTCGTTTTCTGCCAATTTTCTGGATTTTTGAAAATTTCAATTTTTTGTGAAAATATCCGCTAAATGAGGGAATAATATGTGTGAGGGTACCCCAGGAGAGTTCCAAATGTGTGTGGGTAGAATATATATCCCACGGGGGTAAAATTGAAAAAAGTTGAAAACATTTTTTTTTTTGGGCTTAGTCATTTTTCCGGCGTTTATCAGACTTTCAGATAGGGGAAATGTCAGTGAGCATTCCGATTTCAGTTCCAGAGCGATTCGCCCAATGAGTCCTTGATATTTAGTCGTTCTCAGCCAATATTTTGGATTTTTGAAAATTTCACTTTTTTGTGAAAATATCCACTAAATGAGGGAATAATATGTGTGAGGGTACCCCAGGAGAGTTCCAAATGTGTGTGGGTAGAATATATATCCCACGGGGGTAAAATTGAAAAAAGTTGAAAACATTTTTTTTTTGGACTTAGTCATTTTTCCAACGTTTATCAGACTTTCAGATAGGGGAAATGTCAGTGAGCATTCCGATTTCAGTTCCAGAGCGATTCGCCCGATGAGTCCTTGTTATTTAGTCGTTCTCAGCCAATATTTTGGATTTTTGAAAATTTCACTTTTTTGTGAAAATATCCACTAAATGAGGGAATAATATGTGTGAGGGTACCCCAGGAGAGTTTCAAATGTGTGTGGGAAGAATATATATCCAGCGGGGGAAAAATTCAAAAAAGTTGAAGACATTTTTTTTTTGGACTTAGTCATTTTTCCGACGTTTATCAGACTTTCAGATAGGGGAAATGTCAGTGAGCATTCCGATTTCAGTGCCAGAGCGATTCGCCCAATGAGTCCTTGATATTTAGTCGTTCTCAGCCAATATTTTGGATTTTTGAAAATTTCACTTTTTTGTGAAAATATCCACTAAATGAGGGAATAATATGTGTGAGGGTACCCCAGGAGACTTCCAAATGTGTGTGGGTAGAATATATATCCCACGGGGGTAAAATTGAAAAAGTTGAAAACATTTTTTTTTTGGACTTCGTCATTTTAACAGCGTTTATCAGACTTTCAGATAGGGGAAATGTCAGTGAGCGTTCCAATTTCAGTTCCAGAGCGATTCGCCCAATGAGTCCTTGATATTTAGTCGTTTTCAGCCAATTTTTTGGATTTTTCAAAATTTCACTTTTTTGTGAAAATATCCACTAAATGAGGGAATAATATGTGTGAGGGTACCCCAGGAGAGTTCCAAATGTGTGTGGGTAGAATATATATCCCACGGGGGTAAAATTGAAAAAAGTTGAAAACATTTTTTTTTTGGGCTTAGTAATTTTTCAGGCGTTTATCAGACTTTCAGATAGGGGAAATGTCAGTGAGCATTCCGATTTCAGTTCCAGAGCGATTCGCCCAATGAGTCCTTGATATTTAGTCGTTCTCAGCCAATATTTTGGATTTTTGAAAATTTCACTTTTTTTGTGAAAATATCCACTAAATGAGGGAATAATATGTGTGAGGGTACCCCAGGAGAGTTCCAAATGTGTGTGGGTAGATTATATATCCCAAGGGGGTAAAATTGAAAAAAGTTGAAAAAAATATTTTTTGTGACTTAGTCATTTTTCTGGCGTTTATCAGACTTTCAGATAGGGGAAATGTCAGTGAGTGTTCCGATTTCAGTTCCAGAGCGATTCGCCCAATGAGTCCTTGATATTTAGTCGTTTTCAGCCAATTTTCTGGATTTTTGAAAATTTCACTTTTTTGTGAAAATATCCACTAAATGAGGGAATAATATGTGTGAGGGTACCCCAGGAGAGTTCCAAATGTGTGTGGGTAGATTATATATCCCAAGGGGGTAAAATTGAAAAAAGTTGAAAAAAATATTTTTTGGGACTTAGTCATTTTTCTGGCGTTTATCAGACTTTCAGATAGGGGAAATGTCAGTGAGTGTTCCGATTTCAGTTCCAGAGCGATTCGCCCAATGAGTCCTTGATATTTAGTCGTTTTCAGCCAATTTTCTGGATTTTTGAAAATTTCACTTTTTTGTGAAAATATCCACTAAATGAGGGAATAATATGTGTGAGGGTACCCCAGGAGAGTTCCAAATGTGTGTGGGTAGAATATATATCCAGCGGGGGTAAAATTCAAAAAAGTTGAAAACATTTTTTTTTTGGACTTAGTCATTTTTCCGGCATTTATCAGACTTTCAGATAGGGGAAATGTCAGTGAGCGTTCCGATTTCAGTTCAAGAGTGATTCGCCCAATGAGTCCTTGATATTTAGTCGTTTTCAGCCAATTTTCTGGATTTTTGAAAATTTCACTTTTTTGTGAAAATATCCACTAAATTAGGGAATAATATGTGTGAGGGTACCCCAGGAGAGTTCCAAATGTATGTGGGTATAATTTATATCCCATGGGGGTAAAATTGAAAAAAGTTGAAAACATTTTTTTTTTGGACTTAGTCATTTTTCTGAAATTTATCAGACTTTCAGATAGGGGAAATGTCAGTGAGCGTTACAATTTCAGTTCCACAGCGATTCACCCAATGAGTCCTTGTTATTAAGTCGTTTTCAGCCAATTTTCTGGATTTTTGAAAATTTCACTTTTTTGTGAAAATATCCACTAAATGAGGGAATAATATGTGTCAGGGTACCCCAGGAGACTTCCAAATGTGTGTGGGTAGAATATATATCCCATGGGGGTAAAATTGAAAAAAGTTGAAAAAATTTTTTTTTTGGACTTAGTCATTTTTCCGGCGTTTATCAGACTTTCAGATAGGGGAAATGTCAGTGAGCGTTCCGATTTCAGTTCAAGAGTGATTCGCCCAATGAGTCCTTGATATTTAGTCGTTTTCAGCCAATTTTCTGGATTTTTGAAAATTTCACTTTTTTGTGAAAATATCCACTAAATTAGGGAATAATATGTGTGAGGGTACCCCAGGAGAGTTCCAAATGTGTGTGGGTATAATTTGTATCCCATGGGGGTAAAATTGAAAAAAGTTGAAAACATTTTTTTTTTGGACTTAGTCATTTTTCTGAAATTTATCAGACTTTCAGATAGGGGAAATGTCAGTGAGCGTTCCAATTTCAGTTCCACAGCGATTCACCCAATGAGTCCTTGTTATTAAGTCGTTTTCAGCCAATTTTCTGGATTTTTGAAAATTTCACTTTTTTGTGAAAATATCCACTAAATGAGGGAATAATATGTGTCAGGGTACCCCAGGAGAGTTCCAAATGTGTGTGGGTAGAATATATATCCCATGGGGGTAAAATTGAAAAAAGTTGAAAAAATTTTTTTTTTGGACTTAGTCATTTTTCCGGCGTTTATCAGACTTTCTGATAGGGGAAATGTCAGTGAGCGTTCCGATTTCAGTTCCAGAGCTATTCGCCCAATGAGTCCTTGATATTTAGTCGTTTTCAGCCAATTTTCTGGATTTTTGAAAATTTCACTTTTTGGTGAAAATATCCACTAAATGAGGGAATAATATGTGTGAGGGTACCCCAGGAGAGTTCCAAATGTGTGTGGGTAGAATATATATCCAGCGGGGGTAAAATTCAAAAAAGTTGAAAACATTTTTTTTTTGGACTTAGTCATTTTTCCAGCGTTTAACAGACTTTCAGATAGGGGAAATGTCAGTGAGCATTCCGATTTCAGTTCCAGTGCGATTCACCCAATGAGTCCTTGTTATTAAGTCGTTTTCTGCCAATTTTCTGGATTTTTGAAAATTTCACTTTTTTGTGAAAATATCCACTAAATGAGGGAATAATATGGTCGAGGGTACCCCAGGAGAGTTCCAAATGTGTGTGGGTAGAATATATATCCCATGGGGGTAAAATTGAAAAAAGTTGAAAACATTTTTTTTTTGGACTTAGTCATTTTTCCGGCGTTTATCAGACTTTCAGATAGGGCAAATGTCAGTGAGCGTTCCGATTTCAGTTCCAGAGCGATTCACCCAATGAGTCCTTGTTATTAAGTCGTTTTCTGCCAATTTTCTGGATTTTTGAAAATTTCACTTTTTTGTGAAAATATCTGCTAAATGAGGGAATAATATGTGTGAGGGTACCCCAGGAGAGTTCCAAATGTGTGTGGGTAGAATATATATCCCATGGGGGTAAAATTGAAAAAAGTTGAAAACATTTTTTTTTTGGACTTAGTCATTTTTCCGGCGTTTATCAGACTTTCAGATAGGGCAAATGTCAGTGAGCGTTCCGATATCAGTTCCATAGCGATTCGCCCAATCAGTCCTTTAATATTTAGTCGTTTTCAGTCAACTTTCTGGATTTTTGAAAATTTCACTTTTTTGTGAAAATATCCACTAAATGAGGGAATAATCTGTGTGAGGGTACCCCAGGAGAGTTCCAAATGTGTGTGGGTAGAATATATATCCTACTGGGGTAAAATTGAAAAAAGTTGAAGAATTTTTTTTTTGGGACTTAGTGATTTTTCCGGCGTTTAACAGACTTTCAGATAGGGGAAATGTCAGTGAGCATTCCGATTTCAGTTCCAGTACGATTCACCCAATGAGTCCTTGTTATTAAGTCGTTTTCTGCCAATTTTCTGGATTTTTGAAAATTTCACTTTTTTGTGAAAATATCCACTAAATGAGGGAATAATATGTGTGAGGGTACCCCAGGAGAGTTCCAAATGTGTGTGGGTAGAATATATATCCCATGGGGGTAAAATTGAAAAAAGTTGAAAACATTTTTTTTTTGGACTTAGTAATTTTTCCGGCGTTTATCAGACTTTCAGATAGGGCAAATGTCAGTGAGCGTTCCGATTTCAGTTCAAGAGTGATTCGCCCAATGAGTCCTTGATATTTAGACGTTTTCAGCCAATTTTCTGGATTTTTGAAAATTTCACTTTTTTGTGAAAATATCCACTAAATTAGGGAATAATATGTGTGAGGGTACCCCAGGAGAGTTCCAAATGTGTGTGGGTATAATTTATATCCCATGGGGGTAAAATTGAAAAAAGTTGAAAACATTTTTTTTTTGGACTTAGTCATTTTTCTGAAATTTATCAGACTTTCAGATAGGGGAAATGTCAGTGAGCGTTCCAATTTCAGTTCCACAGCGATTCACCCAATGAGTCCTTGTTATTAAGTCGTTTTCAGCCAATTTTCTGGATTTTTGAAAATTTCACTTTTTTGTGAAAATATCCACTAAATGAGGGAATAATATGTGTCAGGGTACCCCAGGAGAGTTCCAAATGTGTGTGGGTAGAATATATATCCCATGGGGGTAAAATTGAAAAAAGTTGAAAAAATTTTTTTTTTGGACTTAGTCATTTTTCCGGCGTTTATCAGACTTTCAGATAGGGGAAATGTCAGTGAGCGTTCCGATTTCAGTTCCAGAGCTATTCGCCCAATGAGTCCTTGATATTTAGTCGTTTTCAGCCAATTTTCTGGATTTTTGAAAATTTCACTTTTTGGTGAAAATATCCACTAAATGAGGGAATAATATGTGTGAGGGTACCCCAGGAGAGTTCCAAATGTGTTTGGGTAGAATATATATCCAGCGGGGGTAAAATTCAAAAAAGTTGAAAACATTTTTTTTTTTGGACTTAGTCATTTTTCCGGCGTTTAACAGACTTTCAGATAGGGGAAATGTCAGTGAGCATTCCGATTTCAGTTCCAGTACGATTCACCCAATGAGTCCTTGTTATTAAGTCTTTTTCTGCCAATTTTCTGGATTTTTGAAAATTTCACTTTTTTGTGAAAATATCCACTAAATGAGGGAATAATATGTGTGAGGGTACCCCAGGAGAGTTCCAAATGTGTGTGGGTAGAATATATATCCCATGGGGGTAAAATTGAAAAAAGTTGAAAACATTTTTTTTTTGGACTTAGTCATTTTTCCGGCGTTTATCAGACTTTCAGATAGGGCAAATGTCAGTGAGCGTTCCGATTTCAGTTCCAGAGCGATTCGCCCAATCAGTCTTTTAATATTTAGTCGTTTTCTGCCAATTTTCTGGATTTTTGAAAATTTCAATTTTTTGTGAAAATATCCGCTAAATGAGGGAATAATATGTGTGAGGGTACCCCAGGAGAGTTCCAAATGTGTGTGGGTAGAATATATATCCAGCGGGGGTAAAATTCAAAAAAGTTGAAAACATTTTTTTTTTGGACTTAGTCATTTTTCCGGCGTTTATCAGACTTTCAGATAGGGGAAATGTCAGTGAGCCTTCCGATTTCAGTTCCATAGCGATTCACCCAATGAGTCCTTGTTATTAAGTCGTTTTCTGCCAATTTTCTGGATTTTTGAAAATTTCACTTTTTTGTGAAAATATCTGCTAAATGAGGGAATAATATGTGTGAGGGTACCCCAGGAGAGTTCCAAATGTGTGTGGGAAGAATATATATCCCACGGGGGTAAAATTGAAAAAAGTTGAAAACATTTTTTTTTTTGGACTTAGTCATTTTTCCGACGTTTATCAGACTTTCAGATAGGGGAAATGTCAGTGAGCATTCCGATTTCAGTTCCAGAGCTATTCGCCCAATAAGTCCTTGATATTTAGTCGTTCTCAGCCAATATTTTGGATTTTTGAAAATTTCACTTTTTTGTGAAAATATCCACTAAATGAGGGAATAATATGTGTGAGGGTACCCCAGGAGACTTCCAAATGTGTGTGGGTAAAATATATATCCCACGGGGGTAAAATTGAAAAAAGTTGAAAACATTTTTTTTTTGGACTTCGTTATTTTAACAGCGTTTATCAGACTTTCAGATAGGGGAAATGTCAGTGAGCATTCCGATTTCAGTTCCAGAGCGATTCGCCCAATGAGTCCTTGATATTTAGTCGTTTTCAGCCAATTTTCTGGATTTTTGAAAATTTCACTTTTTTGGGAAAATATCCACTAAATGAGGGAATAATATGTGTGAGGGTACCCCAGGAGAGTTCCAAATGTGTGTGGGTAGAATATATATCCCACGGGGGTAAAATTGAAAAAAGTTGAAAACATTTTTTTTTTGGGCTTAGTCATTTTTCCCTCGTTTATCAGACTTTCAGATAGGGGAAATGTCAGTGAGCATTCCGATTTCAGTTCCAGAGCGATTCGCCCAATGAGTCCTTGATATTTAGTCGTTCTCAGCCAATATTTTGGATTTTTGAAAATTTCACTTTTTTTGTGAAAATATCCACTAAATGAGGGAATAATATGTGTGAGGGTACCCCAGGAGAGTTCCAAATGTGTGTGGGTAGATTATATATCCCAAGGGGGTAAAATTGAAAAAAGTTGAAAAAAATATTTTTTGGGACTTAGTCATTTTTCTGGCGTTTATCAGACTTTCAGATAGGGGAAATGTCAGTGAGCGTTCCAATTTCAGTTCCACAGCGATTCACCCAATGAGTCCTTGTTATTAAGTCGTTTTCAGCCAATTTTCTGGATTTTTGAAAATTTCACTTTTTTGTGAAAATATCCACTAAATGAGGGAATAATATGTGTCAGGGTACCCCAGGAGAGTTCCAAATGTGTGTGGGTAGAATATATATCCCATGGGGGTAAAATTGAAAAAAGTTGAAAAAATTTTTTTTTTGGACTTAGTAATTTTTCCGGCGTTTATCAGACTTTCAGATAGGGGAAATGTCAGTGAGCGTTCCGATTTCAGTTCCAGAGCTATTCGCCCAATGAGTCCTTGATATTTAGTCGTTTTCAGCCAATTTTCTGGATTTTTGAAAATTTCACTTTTTGGTGAAAATATCCACTAAATGAGGGAATAATATGTGTGAGGGTACCCCAGGAGAGTTCCAAATGTGTGTGGGTAGAATATATATCCAGCGGGGGTAAAATTCAAAAAAGTTGAAAACATTTTTTTTTTGGACTTAGTCATTTTTCCGGCGTTTAACAGACTTTCAGATAGGGGAAATGTCAGTGAGCATTCCGATTTCAGTTCCAGTGCGATTCACCCAATGAGTCCTTGTTATTAAGTCGTTTTCTGCCAATTTTCTGGATTTTTGAAAATTTCACTTTTTTGTGAAATTATCCACTAAATGAGGGAATAATATGTGTGAGGGTACCCCAGGAGAGTTCCAAATGTGTGTGGGTAAAATATATATCCCAAGGGGGTAAAATTGAAAAAAGTTGAAATAAAATATTTTTTGGGACTTAGTCATTTTTCTGGCTTTTATCAGACTTTCAGATAGGGGAAATGTCAGTGAGCGTTCCGATTTCAGTTCCAGAGCGATTCGCCCAATGAGTCCTTGATATTTAGTCGTTTTCAGCCAATTTTCTGGATTTTTGAAAATTTCACTTTTTTGTGAAAATATCCACTAAATGAGGGAATAATATGTGTCAGGGTACCCCAGGAGATTTCCAAATGTGTGTGGGTAGAATATATATCCCATGGGGGTAAAATTGAAAAAAGTTGAAAAAATTTTTTTTTTGGACTGAGTCATTTTTCCGGCGTTTATCAGACTTTCAGATAGGGGAAATGTCAGTGAGCGTTCCGATTTCAGTTCAAGAGTGATTCGCCCAATGAGTCCTTGATATTTAGTCGTTTTCAGCCAATTTTCTGGATTTTTGAAAATTTCACTTTTTTGTGAAAATATCCACTAAATTAGGGAATAATATGTGTGAGGGTACCCCAGGAGAGTTCCAAATGTGTGTGGGTATAATTTATATCCCATGGGGGTAAAATTGAAAAAAGTTGAAAACATTTTTTTTTTGGACTTAGTCATTTTTCTGAAATTTATCAGACTTTCAGATAGGGGAAATGTCAGTGAGCGTTCCAATTTCAGTTCCACAGCGATTCACCCAATGAGTCCTTGTTATTAAGTCGTTTTCAGCCAATTTTCTGGATTTTTGAAAATTTCACTTTTTTGTGAAAATATCCACTAAATGAGGGAATAATATGTGTCAGGGTACCCCAGGAGAGTTCCAAATGTGTGTGGGTAGAATATATATCCCATGGGGGTAAAATTGAAAAAAGTTGAAAAAATTTTTTTTTTGGACTTAGTCATTTTTCCGGCGTTTATCAGACTTTCAGATAGGGGAAATGTCAGTGAGCGTTCCGATTTCAGTTCCAGAGCTATTTGCCCAATGAGTCCTTGATATTTAGTCGTTTTCAGCCAATTTTCTGGATTTTTGAAAATTTCACTTTTTGGTGAAAATATCCACTAAATGAGGGAATAATATGTGTGAGGGTACCCCAGGAGAGTTCCAAATGTGTGTGGGTAGAATATATATCCCACGGGGGTAAAATTCAAAAAAGTTGAAAACATTTTTTTTTTGGACTTAGTCATTTTTCCGGCGTTTAACAGACTTTCAGATAGGGCAAATGTCAGTGAGCGTTCCGAATTCAGTTCCAGAGCGATTCGCCCAATCAGTCTTTTAATATTTAGTCGTTTTCTGCCAATTTTCTGGATTTTTGAAAATTTCAATTTTTTGTGAAAATATCCGCTAAATGAGGGAATAATATGTGTGAGGGTACCCCAGGAGAGTTACAAATGTGTGTGGGTAGAATATATATCCAGCGGGGGTAAAATTCAAAAAAGTTGAAAACATTTTTTTTTTGGACTTAGTCATTTTTCCGACGTTTATCAGACTTTCAGATAGGGGAAATGTCAGTGAGCATTCCGATTTCAGTTCCAGAGCGATTCGCCCAATAAGTCCTTGATATTTAGTCGTTCTCAGCCAATATTTTGGATTTTTGAAAATTTCACTTTTTTGTGAAAATATCCACTAAATGAGGGAATAATATGTGTGAGGGTACCCCAGGAGACTTCCAAATGTGTGTGGGTAAAATATATATCCCACGGGGGTAAAATTGAAAAAAGTTGAAAACATTTTTTTTTTGGACTTCGTCATTTTAACAGCGTTTATCAGACTTTCAGATAGGGGAAATGTCAGTGAGCATTCCGATTTCAGTTCCAGAGCGATTCGCCCAATGAGTCCTTGATATTTAGTCGTTTTCAGCCAATTTTCTGGATTTTTGAAAATTTCACTTTTTTGGGAAAATATCCACTAAATGAGGGAATAATATGTGTGAGGGTACCCCAGGAGAGTTCCAAATGTGTGGGTAGAATATATATCCCACGGGGGTAAAATTGAAAAAAGTTGAAAACATTTTTTTTTTGGGCTTAGTCATTTTTCCGACGTTTATCAGACTTTCAGATAGGGGAAATGTCAGTGAGCATTCCGATTTCAGTTCCAGAGCGATTCGCCCGATGAGTCCTTGATATTTAGTCGTTCTCAGCCAATATTTTGGATTTTTGAAAATTTCACTTTTTTGTGAAAATATCCACTAAATGAGGGAATAATATGTGTGAGGGTACCCCAGGAGAGTTCCAAATGTGTGTGGGTAGAATATATATCCCACGGGGGTAAAATTGAAAAAAGTTGAAAACATTTTTTTTTTGGACTTCGTCATTTTAACAGCGTTTATCAGACTTTCAGATAGGGGAAATGTCAGTGAGCGTTCCGATTTCAGTTCCAGAGCCATTCGCCCAATGAGTCCTTGATATTTAGTCGTTTTCAGCCAATTTTCTGGATTTTTGAAAATTTCACTTTTTTGTGAAAATATCCACTAAATGAGGGAATAATATGTGTCAGGGTACCCCAGGAGAGTTCCAAATGTGTGTGGGTAGAATATATATCCCATGGGGGTAAAATTGAAAAAAGTTGAAAAAATTTTTTTTTTGGACTTAGTCATTTTTCCGGCGTTTATCAGACTTTCAGATAGGGGAAATGTCAGTGAGCGTTCCGATTTCAGTTCCAGAGCCATTCGCCCAATGAGTCCTTGATATTTAGTCGTTTTCAGCCAATTTTCTGGATTTTTGAAAATTTCACTTTTTTTGTGAAAATATCCACTAAATGAGGGAATAATATGTGTGAGGGTACCCCAGGAGAGTTCCAAATGTGTGTGGGTAGAATATATATCCCACGGGGGTAAAATTGAAAAAAGTTGAAAACATTTTTTTTTTGGGCTTAGTAATTTTTCCGGCGTTTATCAGACTTTCAGATAGGGGAAATGTCAGTGAGCATTCCGATTTCAGTTCCAGAGCGATTCGCCCAATGAGTCCTTGATATTTAGTCGTTCTCAGCCAATATTTTGGATTTTTGAAAATTTCACTTTTTTTGTGAAAATATCCACTAAATGAGGGAATAATATGTGTGAGGGTACCCCAGGAGAGTTCCAAATGTGTGTGGGTAGATTATATATCCCAAGGGGGTAAAATTGAAAAAAGTTGAAAAAAATATTTTTTGGGACTTAGTCATTTTTCTGGCGTTTATCAGACTTTCAGATAGGGGAAATGTCAGTGAGCGTTCCGATTTCAGTTCCAGAGCGATTCGCCCAATGAGTCCTTGATATTTAGTCGTTTTCAGCCAATTTTCTGGATTTTTGAAAATTTCACTTTTTTGTGAAAATATCCACTAAATGAGGGAATAATATGTGTCAGGGTACCCCAGGAGAGTTCCAAATGTGTGTGGGTAGAATATATATCCCATGGGGGGTAAAATTGAAAAAAGTTGAAAAAATTTTTTTTTGGACTTAGTCATTTTTCCGGCGTTTATCAGACTTTCAGATAGGGGAAATGTCAGTGAGCATTGCGATTTCAGTTCCAGTGCGATTCACCCAATGAGTCCTTGTTATTAAGTCGTTTTCTGCCAATTTTCTGGATTTTTGAAAATTTCACTTTTTTGTGAAAATATCCACTAAATGAGGGAATAATATGTGTTAGGGTACCCCAGGAGAGTTCCAAATGTGTGTGGGTAGAATATATATCCCATGGGGGTAAAAGTGAAAAAAGTTGAAAACATTTTTTTTTTGGACTTAGTAATTTTTCCAGCGTTTATCAGACTTTCAGATAGGGGAAATGTCAGTGAGCATTCCGATTTCAGTTCCAGTGCGATTCACCCAATGAGTCCTTGTTATTAAGTCGTTTTCTGCCAATTTTCTGGATTTTTGAAAATTTCACTTTTTTGTGAAAATATCCACTAAATGAGGGAATAATATGTGTGAGGTTACCCCAGGAGAGTTCCAAATGTGTGTGGGTAGAATATATATCCCATGGGGGTAAAATTGAAAAAAGTTGAAAACATTTTTTTTTTGGACTTAGTCATTTTTCCGACGTTTATCAGCATTTCAGATAGGGGAAATGTCAGTGAGCATTCCGATTTCAGTTCCAGAGCGATTCGCCCAATAAGTCCTTGATATTTAGTCGTTTTCAGCCAATTTTCTGGATTTTTGAAAATTTCACTTTTTTGTGAAAACATCCACTAAATGAGGGAATAATATGTGTGAGGGTACCACAGGAGAGTTCCAAATGTGTGTGGGTAGAATATATATCCAGCAGGGGTAAAATTCAAAAAAGTTGAAAACATTTTTTTTTTGGACTTAGTAATTTTTCCGGCGTTTATCAGACTTTCAGATAGGGCAAATGTAAGTGAGCGTTCCGATTTCAGTTCCAGAGCGATTCGCCCAATCAGTCCTTTAATATTTAGTCGTTTTCTGCCAATTTTCTGGATTTTTGAAAATTTCAATTTTTTGTGAAAATATCCGCTAAATGAGGGAATAATATGTGTGAGGGTACCCCAGGAGAGTTCCAAATGTGTGTGGGTAGAATATATATCCAGCGGGGGTAAAATTCAAAAAAGTTGAAAACATTTTTTTTTTGGACTTAGTCATTTTTCCGGCGTTTATCAGACTTTCAGATAGGGGAAATGTCAGTGAGCGTTCCGATTTCAGTTCCAGAGCGATTCACCCAATGAGTCCTTGTTATTAAGTCGTTTTCTGCCAATTTTCTGGATTTTTGAAAATTTCACTTTTTTGTGAAAATATCCGCTAAATGAGGGAATAATATGTGTGAGGGTACCCCAGGAGAGTTCCAAATGTGTGTGGGTAGAATATATATCCCACGGGGGTAAAATTGAAAAAAGTTGAAAACATTTTTTTTTTTGGACTTAGTCATTTTTCCGACGTTTATCAGACTTTCAGATAGGGGAAATGTCAGTGAGCATTCCGATTTCAGTTCCAGAGCGATTCGCCCAATAAGTCCTTGATATTTAGTCGTTTTCAGCCAATTTTCTGGATTTTTGAAAATTTCACTTTTTTGTGAAAACATCCACTAAATGAGGGAATAATATGTGTGAGGGTACCACAGGAGAGTTCCAAATGTGTGTGGGTAGAATATATATCCAGCAGGGGTAAAATTCAAAAAAGTTGAAAACATTTTTTTTTTGGACTTAGTAATTTTTCCGGCGTTTATCAGACTTTCAGATAGGGCAAATGTAAGTGAGCGTTCCGATTTCAGTTCCAGAGCGATTCGCCCAATCAGTCCTTTAATATTTAGTCGTTTTCTGCCAATTTTCTGGATTTTTGAAAATTTCAATTTTTTGTGAAAATATCCGCTAAATGAGGGAATAATATGTGTGAGGGTACCCCAGGAGAGTTCCAAATGTGTGTGGGTAGAATATATATCCAGCGGGGGTAAAATTCAAAAAAGTTGAAAACATTTTTTTTTTGGACTTAGTCATTTTTCCGGCGTTTATCAGACTTTCAGATAGGGGAAATGTCAGTGAGCGTTCCGATTTCAGTTCCAGAGCGATTCACCCAATGAGTCCTTGTTATTAAGTCGTTTTCTGCCAATTTTCTGGATTTTTGAAAATTTCACTTTTTTGTGAAAATATCCGCTAAATGAGGGAATAATATGTGTGAGGGTACCCCAGGAGAGTTCCAAATGTGTGTGGGAAGAATATATATCCCACGGGGGTAAAATTGAAAAAAGTTGAAAACATTTTTTTTTTGGACTTCGTCATTTTAACAGCGTTTATCAGACTTTCAGATAGGGGAAATGTCAGTGAGCATTCCGATTTCAGTTCCAGAGCGATTCGCCCAATAAGTCCTTGATATTTAGTCGTTTTCAGCCAATTTTCTGGATTTTTGAAAATTTCACTTTTTTGTGAAAACATCCACTAAATGAGGGAATAATATGTGTGAGGGTACCACAGGAGAGTTCCAAATGTGTGTGGGTAGAATATATATCCAGCAGGGGTAAAATTCAAAAAAGTTGAAAACATTTTTTTTTTGGACTTAGTCATTTTTCCGGCGTTTATCAGACTTTCAGATAGGGGAAATGTCAGTGAGCATTCCGATTTCAGTTCCAGAGCGATTCACCCAATGAGTCCTTGTTATTAAGTCGTTTTCTGCCAATTTTCTGGATTTTTGAAAATTTCACTTTTTTGTGAAAATATCCGCTAAATGAGGAAATAATATGTGTGAGGGTACCCCAGGAGAGTTCCAAATGTGTGTGGGTAGAATATATATCCCACGGGGGTAAAATGGAAAAAAGTTGAAAAAAATTTTTTTTTGGTCTTAGTCATTTTACCTGCGTTTATCTGACTTTCAGATAGGGGAAATGTCAGTGAGCATTCCGATTTCAGTTCCAGAGCGATTCACCCAATGAGTCCTTGTTATTACGTCGTTTTCTGCCAATTTTCTGGATTTTTGAAAATTTCACTTTTTTGTGAAAATATCCACTAAATGAGGGAATAATATGTGTGAGGGTACCCCAGGAGAGTTCCAAATGTGTGTGTTTAGAATATATATCCCACGGGGTAAAATTGAAAAAAGTTAAAAAAAATTTTTTTGGGGACTTAGTCATTTTTCTGGCGTTTATCAGACTTTCAGATAGGGCAAATGTCAGTGAGCATTCCGATTTCAGTTCCACAGCGATTCACCCAATGAGTCCTTGTTATTAAGTCGTTTTCAGCCAATTTTCTTGATTTTTGAAAATTTCACTTTTTTGTGAAAATATCCACTAAATGAGGGAACAATATGTGTGAGGGTACCCCAGGAGAGTTCCAAATGTGTGTGGGTAGAATATATATCCCATGGGGGTAAAATTGAAAAAAGTTGAAACATTTTTTTTTTGGACTTAGTCATTTTTCTGGCGTTTATCAGACTTTCAGATAGGGCAAATGTCAGTGAGTGTTCCGATTTCAGTTCCAGAGCGATTCGCCCAATGAGTCCTTTAATATTTAGTCGTTTTCAGTCAACTTTCTGGATTTTTGAAAATTTCACTTTTTTGTGAAAATATCCACTAAATGAGGGAATAATATATGTGAGGGTACCCCAGGAGAGTTCCAAATGTGTGTGGGTAGAATATATATCCTACTGGGGTAAAATTGAAAAAAGTTGAAAAAAATTTTTTTTGGGACTTAGTCATTTTTCTGGCATTTATCAGACTTTCAGATAGGGGAAATGTCAGTGAGCATTCCGATTTCAGTTCCACAGCGATTCACCCAATGAGTCCTTGTTATTAAGTCGTTTTCAGCCAATTTTCTTGATTTTTGAAAATTTCACTTTTTTGTGAAAATATCCACTAAATGAGGGAATAATATGTGTGAGGGTACCCCAGGGGAGTTCCAAATGAGTGTGGGTAGAATATATATCCCACGGGGGTTAAATTGAAAAAAGTTGAAAAAATTTTTTTTCTGGACTTAGTCATTTTTCTGGCATTTATCAGACTTTCAGATAGGGGAAATGTCAGTGAGCGTTCCGATTTCAGTGCCAGAGCGATTCGCCCAATGAGTCCTTGTTATCTAGTCGTTTCCAGCCATCTTTCTGGATTTTTGAAAATTCACTTTATTATGAAAATATCCACTAAATGAGGGAATAATATGTGTGAGGGTACCCCAGGAGAGTTCCACATGTGTGTGGGTAGAATATATATCCCATGGGGGTAAAATTGAAAAAAGTTGAAAACATTTTTTTTTTGGACTTAGTCATTTTTCCGGCGTTTATCAGACTTTCAGATAGGGCAAATGTCAGTGAGCGTTCCGATTTCAGTTCCAGAGCGATTCGCCCAATGAGTCCTTTAATACTTAGTCGTTTTCAGTCAACTTTCTGGATTTTTGAAAATGTCACTTTTTTTGTGAAAATATCCATTAAATGAGGGAATAATATATGTGAGGGTACCCCAGGAGAGTTCCAAATGTGTGTGGGTAGAATATATATCCTACTGGGGTAAAATTGAAAAAAGTTGAAAAAATTTTTTTTTGGACTTAGTAATTTTTCCGACGTTTATCAGAATTTCAGATAGAGGAAATGTCAGTGAGCATTCCGATTTCAGTTCCAGAGCGATTCGCCCAATAAGTCCTTGATATTTAGTCGTTTTCAGTCAATTTTCTGGATTTTTGAAAATTTCACTTTTTTGTGAAAATATCCACTAAATGAGGGAATAATATGTGTGAGGGTACCCCAGGAGAGTTCCAAATGTGTGTGGGTAGAATATATATCCCACGGGGGTTAAATTGAAAAAAGTTGAAAAAAATTTTTTTCTGGACTTAGTAATTTTTCCAACGTTTATCAGACTTTCAGATAGGGGAAATGTCAGTGAGCGTTCCGATTTCAGTTCCAGAGCGATTCGCCCACTGAGTCCTTTAATATTTAGTCGTTTTCAATCAACTTTCTGGATTTTTGAAAATTTCACTTTTTTGTGAAAATATCCACTAAATGAGGGAATAATATGTGTGAGGGTACCCCAGGAGAGTTCCAAATGTGTGTGGGTAGAATATATATCCCATGGGGGTAAAATTGAAAAAAGTTGAAAACATTTTTTTTTTGGACTTAGTCATTTTTCCGGCGTTTATCAGACTTTCAGATAGGGCAAATGTCAGTGAGCGTTCCGATTTCAGTTCCAGAGCGATTCGCCCAATGAGTCCTTTAATACTTAGTCGTTTTCAGTCAACTTTCTGGATTTTTGAAAATGTCACTTTTTTTGTGAAAATATCCATTAAATGAGGGAATAATATATGTGAGGGTACCCCAGGAGAGTTCCAAATGTGTGTGGGTAGAATATATATCCTACTGGGGTAAAATTGAAAAAAGTTGAAAAAATTTTTTTTTGGGACTTAGTCATTTTTCTTACGTTTATCAGACTTTCAGATAGGGGAAATGTCAGTGAGCGTTCCGATTTCAGTTCCAGAGCGATTCGCCCACTGAGTCCTTTAATATTTAGTCGTTTTCAATCAACTTTCTGGATTTTTGAAAATTTCACTTTTTTGTGAAAATATCCACTAAATGAGGGAATAATATGTGTGAGGGTACCCCAGGAGAGTTCCAAATGTGTGTGGGTAGAATATATATCCCATGGGGGTAAAATTGAAAAAAGTTGAAAACATTTTTTTTTTGGACTTAGTCATTTTTCTTACGTTTATCAGACTTTCAGATAGGGGAAATGTCAGTAAGCATTCCGATTTCAGTGCCAGAGCGATTCGCCCAATGAGTCCTTGATATTTAGTCGTTCTCAGCCAATATTTTGGATTTTTGAAAATTTCACTTTTTTGTGAAAATATCCACTAAATGAGGGAATAATATGTTTGAGGGTACCCCAGGAGATTTACAAATGTGTGTGGGTATAATATATATCCCACGGGGGTAAAATTGAAAAAAGTTGAAAAAAATTTTTTTCTGGACTTAGTCATTTTTCCGACGTTTATCAGACTTTCAGATAGGGCAAATGTCAGTAAGCGTTCCGATTTCAGTTCCAGAGCGATTCGCCCAATGAGTCCTTTAATATTTAGTCGTTTTCAGTCAACTTTCCGGATTTTTGAAAATTTCACTTTTTTGTGAAAATATCCATTAAATGAGGGAATAATATGTGTGAGGGTACCCCAGGAGAGTTCCAAATGTGTGTGGATAGAATATATATCCTACTGGGGTAAAATTGAAAAAAGTTTAAAAAATTTTTTTTTGGGACTTAGTCATTTTTCTTACGTTTATCAGACTTTCACATAGGGGAAATGTCAGTGAGCGTTCCGATTTCAGTTCCAGAGCGATTCGCCCACTGAGTCCTGTAATATTTAGTCGTTTTCAATCAACTTTCTGGATTTTTGAAAATTTCACTTTTTTGTGAAAATATCCACTAAATGAGGGAATAATATGTGTGAGGGTACCCCAGGACAGTTA
Organism: Phyllobates terribilis; assembly: GCF_046119375.1. Classification (NCBI taxonomy): domain Eukaryota; kingdom Metazoa; phylum Chordata; class Amphibia; order Anura; family Dendrobatidae; genus Phyllobates; species Phyllobates terribilis. The sequence continues at coordinate 5,995,854 of NW_027362805.1, read as the reverse complement.
CAAATGTGTGTGGGTAGAATATATATCCCATGGGGGTAAAATTGAAAAAAGTTGAAAACATTTTTTTTTTTGGACTTAGTCATTTTTCTTACGTTTATCAGACTTTCAGATAGAGGAAATGTCAGTGAGCATTCCGATTTCAGTTCCAGAGCGATTCGCCCAATAAGTCCTTGATATTTAGTCGTTTTCAGCCAATTTTCTGGATTTTTGAAAATTTCACTTTTTTGTGAAAACATCCACTAAATGAGGGAATAATATGTGTGAGGGTACCACAGGAGAGTTCCAAATGTGTGTGGGTAGAATATATATCCAGCAGGGGTAAAATTCAAAAAAGTTGAAAACATTTTTTTTTTGGACTTAGTCATTTTTCCGGCGTTTATCAGACTTTCAGATAGGGGAAATGTCAGTGAGCATTCCGATTTCAGTTCCAGAGCGATTCACCCAATGAGTCCTTGTTATTAAGTCGTTTTCTGCCAATTTTCTGGATTTTTGAAAATTTCACTTTTTTGTGAAAATATCCGCTAAATGAGGAAATAATATGTGTGAGGGTACCCCAGGAGAGTTCCAAATGTGTGTGGGTAGAATATATATCCCACGGGGGTAAAATGGAAAAAAGTTGAAAAAAATTTTTTTTTGGTCTTAGTCATTTTACCTGCGTTTATCTGACTTTCAGATAGGGGAAATGTCAGTGAGCATTCCGATTTCAGTTCCAGAGCGATTCACCCAATGAGTCCTTGTTATTACGTCGTTTTCTGCCAATTTTCTGGATTTTTGAAAATTTCACTTTTTTGTGAAAATATCCACTAAATGAGGGAATAATATGTGTGAGGGTACCCCAGGAGAGTTCCAAATGTGTGTGTTTAGAATATATATCCCACGGGGTAAAATTGAAAAAAGTTAAAAAAAATTTTTTTGGGGACTTAGTCATTTTTCTGGCGTTTATCAGACTTTCAGATAGGGCAAATGTCAGTGAGCATTCCGATTTCAGTTCCACAGCGATTCACCCAATGAGTCCTTGTTATTAAGTCGTTTTCAGCCAATTTTCTTGATTTTTGAAAATTTCACTTTTTTGTGAAAATATCCACTAAATGAGGGAACAATATGTGTGAGGGTACCCCAGGAGAGTTACAAATGTGTGTGGGTAGAATATATATCCCATGGGGGTAAAATTGAAAAAAGTTGAAACATTTTTTTTTTGGACTTAGTCATTTTTCTGGCGTTTATCAGACTTTCAGATAGGGCAAATGTCAGTGAGTGTTCCGATTTCAGTTCCAGAGCGATTCGCCCAATGAGTCCTTTAATATTTAGTCGTTTTCAGTCAACTTTCTGGATTTTTGAAAATTTCACTTTTTTGTGAAAATATCCACTAAATGAGGGAATAATATATGTGAGGGTACCCCAGGAGAGTTCCAAATGTGTGTGGGTAGAATATATATCCTACTGGGGTAAAATTGAAAAAAGTTGAAAAAAATTTTTTTTGGGACTTAGTCATTTTTCTGGCATTTATCAGACTTTCAGATAGGGGAAATGTCAGTGAGCATTCCGATTTCAGTTCCACAGCGATTCACCCAATGAGTCCTTGTTATTAAGTCGTTTTCAGCCAATTTTCTTGATTTTTGAAAATTTCACTTTTTTGTGAAAATATCCACTAAATGAGGGAATAATATGTGTGAGGGTACCCCAGGGGAGTTCCAAATGAGTGTGGGTAGAATATATATCCCACGGGGGTTAAATTGAAAAAAGTTGAAAAAATTTTTTTTCTGGACTTAGTCATTTTTCTGGCATTTATCAGACTTTCAGATAGGGGAAATGTCAGTGAGCGTTCCGATTTCAGTGCCAGAGCGATTCGCCCAATGAGTCCTTGTTATCTAGTCGTTTCCAGCCATCTTTCTGGATTTTTGAAAATTCACTTTATTATGAAAATATCCACTAAATGAGGGAATAATATGTGTGAGGGTACCCCAGGAGAGTTCCACATGTGTGTGGGTAGAATATATATCCCATGGGGGTAAAATTGAAAAAAGTTGAAAACATTTTTTTTTTGGACTTAGTCATTTTTCCGGCGTTTATCAGACTTTCAGATAGGGCAAATGTCAGTGAGCGTTCCGATTTCAGTTCCAGAGCGATTCGCCCAATGAGTCCTTTAATACTTAGTCGTTTTCAGTCAACTTTCTGGATTTTTGAAAATGTCACTTTTTTTGTGAAAATATCCATTAAATGAGGGAATAATATATGTGAGGGTACCCCAGGAGAGTTCCAAATGTGTGTGGGTAGAATATATATCCTACTGGGGTAAAATTGAAAAAAGTTGAAAAAATTTTTTTTTGGACTTAGTAATTTTTCCGACGTTTATCAGAATTTCAGATAGAGGAAATGTCAGTGAGCATTCCGATTTCAGTTCCAGAGCGATTCGCCCAATAAGTCCTTGATATTTAGTCGTTTTCAGTCAATTTTCTGGATTTTTGAAAATTTCACTTTTTTGTGAAAATATCCACTAAATGAGGGAATAATATGTGTGAGGGTACCCCAGGAGAGTTCCAAATGTGTGTGGGTAGAATATATATCCCACGGGGGTTAAATTGAAAAAAGTTGAAAAAATTTTTTTTCTGGACTTAGTAATTTTTCCAACGTTTATCAGACTTTCAGATAGGGGAAATGTCAGTGAGCGTTCCGATTTCAGTTCCAGAGCGATTCGCCCACTGAGTCCTTTAATATTTAGTCGTTTTCAATCAACTTTCTGGATTTTTGAAAATTTCACTTTTTTGTGAAAATATCCACTAAATGAGGGAATAATATGTGTGAGGGTACCCCAGGAGAGTTCCAAATGTGTGTGGGTAGAATATATATCCCATGGGGGTAAAATTGAAAAAAGTTGAAAACATTTTTTTTTTGGACTTAGTCATTTTTCCGGCGTTTATCAGACTTTCAGATAGGGCAAATGTCAGTGAGCGTTCCGATTTCAGTTCCAGAGCGATTCGCCCAATGAGTCCTTTAATACTTAGTCGTTTTCAGTCAACTTTCTGGATTTTTGAAAATGTCACTTTTTTTGTGAAAATATCCATTAAATGAGGGAATAATATATGTGAGGGTACCCCAGGAGAGTTCCAAATGTGTGTGGGTAGAATATATATCCTACTGGGGTAAAATTGAAAAAAGTTGAAAAAATTTTTTTTTGGGACTTAGTCATTTTTCTTACGTTTATCAGACTTTCAGATAGGGGAAATGTCAGTGAGCGTTCCGATTTCAGTTCCAGAGCGATTCGCCCACTGAGTCCTTTAATATTTAGTCGTTTTCAATCAACTTTCTGGATTTTTGAAAATTTCACTTTTTTGTGAAAATATCCACTAAATGAGGGAATAATATGTGTGAGGGTACCCCAGGAGAGTTCCAAATGTGTGTGGGTAGAATATATATCCCATGGGGGTAAAATTGAAAAAAGTTGAAAACATTTTTTTTTTGGACTTAGTCATTTTTCTTACGTTTATCAGACTTTCAGATAGGGGAAATGTCAGTAAGCATTCCGATTTCAGTGCCAGAGCGATTCGCCCAATGAGTCCTTGATATTTAGTCGTTCTCAGCCAATATTTTGGATTTTTGAAAATTTCACTTTTTTGTGAAAATATCCACTAAATGAGGGAATAATATGTTTGAGGGTACCCCAGGAGATTTACAAATGTGTGTGGGTATAATATATATCCCACGGGGGTAAAATTGAAAAAAGTTGAAAAAAATTTTTTTCTGGACTTAGTCATTTTTCCGACGTTTATCAGACTTTCAGATAGGGCAAATGTCAGTAAGCGTTCCGATTTCAGTTCCAGAGCGATTCGCCCAATGAGTCCTTTAATATTTAGTCGTTTTCAGTCAACTTTCCGGATTTTTGAAAATTTCACTTTTTTGTGAAAATATCCATTAAATGAGGGAATAATATGTGTGAGGGTACCCCAGGAGAGTTACAAATGTGTGTGGGTAGAATATATATCCCACGGGGGTAAAATTGAAAAAAGTTGAAAAAATTTTTTTTTGGACTTAGTAATTTTTCCGACGTTTATCAGACTTTCAGATAGGGGAAATGTCAGTGAGCATTCCGATTTCAGTTCCAGAGCGATTCGCCCAATAAGTCCTTGATATTTAGTCGTTTTCAGTCAATTTTCTGGATTTTTGAAAATTTCACTTTTTTGTGAAAATATCCATTAAATGAGGGAATAATATGTGTGAGGGTACCCCAGGAGAGTTCCAAATGTGTGTGGATAGAATATATATCCTACTGGGGTAAAATTGAAAAAAGTTTAAAAAATTTTTTTTTGGGACTTAGTCATTTTTCTTACGTTTATCAGACTTTCACATAGGGGAAATGTCAGTGAGCGTTCCGATTTCAGTTCCAGAGCGATTCGCCCACTGAGTCCTGTAATATTTAGTCGTTTTCAATCAACTTTCTGGATTTTTGAAAATTTCACTTTTTTGTGAAAATATCCACTAAATGAGGGAATAATATGTGTGAGGGTACCCCAGGACAGTTACAAATGTGTGTGGGTAGAATATATATCCCATGGGGGTAAAATTGAAAAAAGTTGAAAACATTTTTTTTTTTGGACTTAATCATTTTTCCGACGTTTATCAGACTTTCAGATAGGGGAAATGTCAGTGAGCAATCCGATTTCAGTTCCAGAGCGATTCGCCCATTAAGTCCTTGAAATTTAGTCGTTTTCAGTCAATTTTCTGGATTTTTGAAAATTTCACTTTTTTGTGAAAATATCCACTAAATGAGGGAATATTATGTGTGAGGGTACCCCAGGAGAGTTCCAAATGTGTGTGGGTAGAATATATATCCCACGGGGGTTAAATTGAAAAAAGTTGAAAAAAAAATTTTTTTTGGACTTAGTCATTTTTCCAAGGTTTATCAGACTTTCAGATAGGGCAAATGTCAGTGAGCGTTCCGATTTCAGTTCCAGAGCGATTCGCCCAATGAGTCCTTTAATATTTAGTCGTTTTCAGTCTCCTTTAATATTTAGTCGTTTTCACTCAACTTTCTGGATTTTTGAAAATTTCACTTTTTTGTGAAAATATCCACTAAATGAGGGTGAGGGTACTCCAGGAGAGTTCCAAATGTGTGTGGGTAGAATATATATCCCACGGGGGTAAAATTTAAAAAAGTTGAAGCATTTTTTGGGGGGGAATTAGTCATTTTTCCGGCTTTTATCAGACTTTCAGATAGGGGAATATCAGCATTTTTTGGGGGGAATTAGTCATTTTTCCGGCGTTTATCAGACTTTCAGATAGGGCAAATGTCAGTGAGCGTTCCGATTTCAGTTCCAGAGCGATTCGCCCAATGAGTCCTTGATATTTAGTCGTTTTCAGCCAATATTTTGGATTTTTGAAAATTTCACTTTTTTGTGAAAATATCCACTAAATGAGGGAATAATATGTGTGAGGGTACCCCAGGAGAGTACCAAATGTGTGTGGGTAGAATATATCCCACGGGGGTAAAATTGAAAGAAGTTGAAACATTTTTTTTTTGGACTTAGTCATTTTTCCGGCGTTTATCAGAATTTCAGTTAGGGCAAATGTCAGTGAGCGTTCTGATTTCATTTCCAGAGCAATTCGCCCAATGAGTCCTTGATATTTAGTCGTTTTCAGCCAATTTTCTGGATTTTTAAAAATTTCACTTTTTTGTGAAAATATCCACTACATGAGGGAATAATATGTGTGAGGGTACCCCAGGAGAGTACCAAATGTGTGTGGGTAGAATATATCCCACGGGGGTAAAATTGAAAAAAGTTTAAAAAATTTTTTTCTTGAACTTAGTCATTTTTCCGGCGTTTATCAGACTTTCAGATAGGGGAAATGTCAGTGAGCGTTACGATTTCACTTCCAGAGCGATTCGCCCAATGAGTCCTTGATATTTAGTCGTTTTCAGCCAATTTTCTGGATTTTTAAAAATTTCACTTTTTTGTGAAAATATCCACTAAATGAGGGAATAATATGTGTGAGGGTACCCCAGGAGAGTTCCTAATGTGTGTGGGTAGAATATATATCCCACGGGGGAAAAATTGAAAAAAGTTGAAACATTTTTTTTTTGGACTTAGTAATTTTTCCGGCGTTTATCAGACTTTCAGATAGGGGAAATGTCAGTGAGCATTCAGATTTCAGTTCCAGAGCGATTCGCCAAATGAGTTCTTGATATTTAGTCGTTTTCAGCCAATCTTCTGGATTTTTGAAAATTTCACTTTTTTGTGAAAATATCCTCTAAATGAGGGAATAATATGTGTGAGGGTACCCCAGAAGAGTTCCAAATGTGTGTGGGTAGAATATATATCCCACGGGGGTAAAATTAAAAATAAGTTGAAGCTTTTTTTGGGGGGGAATTAGTCATTTTTCCGGCGTTTATCAGACTTTCAGATAGGGGAAATGTCAGGGAGCATTCCGATTTCAGTTCCAGAGCGATTCGCCAAATGAGTTCTTGATATTTAGTCGTTTTCAGCCAATTTTCTGGATTTTTGAAAATTTCACTTTTTTGTGAAAATATCCTCTAAATGAGGGAATAATATGTGTGAGGGTACCCCAGAAGAGTTCCAAATGTGTGTGGGTAGAATATATATCCCACGGGGGTAAAATTAAAAATAAGTTGAAGCATTTTTTGGGGGGGAATTAGTCATTTTTCCGGCGTTTATCAGACTTTCAGATAGGGGAGATGTCAGTGAGCATTCCGATTTCAGTTCCAGAGCGATTCGCCCAATGAGTCCTTGATATTTAGTCGTTTTCAGCCAATTTTCTGGATTTTTAAAAATTTCACTTTTTTGTGAAAATATCCACTAAATGAGGGAATAATATGTGTGAGGGTACCCCAGGAGAGTTCCAAATGTGTGTGGGTAGAATATATATCCCACGGGGGTAAAATTGAAAAAAGTTGAAACATTTTTTTTTTTGGACTTAGTAATTTTTCCGGCGTTTATTAGACTTTCAGATAGGGGAAATGTCAGTGAGCTTTCCGATTTCAGTTCCAGAGCGATTCGCCCAATGAGTCCTTGATATCTAGTCGTTTTCAGCCAATTTTCTTTCTTTTTGAAAAATTCACTTTTTTGTGAAAATATCCACTAAATGAGGGAATAATATGTGTGAGGGCACCCCAGAAGAGTTCCAAATGTGTGTGGGTAGAATATATATCCCACGGGGGTAAAATTGAAAAAAGTTGAAAAATGTTTTTTTTTGGACTTACTCATTTTTCCGGCGTTTATCAGACTTTCAGATAGGGGGAAATGTCAGTGAGCGTTCCGATTTCAGTTCCAGAGTGATTCGCCCAATGAGTCCTTGATATTTAGTCGTTTTCAGCCAATTTTCTGGATTTTTAAAAATTTCACTTTTTTGTGAAAATATCCACTAAATGAGGGAATAATATGTGTGAGGGTACCCCAGAAGAGTACCAAATGTGTGTGGGTAGAATATATCTCACGGGGGTAAAATTGAAAAAAGTAAAAAAAAAATTTTTCTTGGACTTAGTCATTTTTCCGGCGTGTATCAGACTTTCAGATAGGGGAAATGTCAGTGAACGTTCCGATTTCAGTTCCAGAGCGATTCGCCCAATGAGTCCTTGATATTTAGTCGTTTTCAGCCAATTTTCTGGATTTTTAAAAATTTCACTTTTTTGTGAAAATATCCACTAAATGAGGGAATAATATGTGTGAGGGTACCCCAGGAGAGTTCCAAATGTGTGTGGGTAGAATATATATCCCACGGGGGTAAAATTGAAAAAAGTTGAAACATTTTTTTTTTTGGACTTAGTAATTTTTCCGGCGTTTATCAGACTTTCAGATAGGGGAAATGTCAGTGAGCGTTCCGATTTCAGTTCCAGAGCGATTCGCCCAATGAATCCTTGATATTTAGTCATTTTCAGCCAATTTTCTTTATTTTTGAAAAATTTACTTTTTTGTGAAAATATCCACTAAATGAGGGAATAATATGTGTGAGGGTATCCCAGGAGAGTTCCAAATGTGTGTGGGTAAAATATATATCCCACGGGGGTAAAATTGAAAAAAGTTGAAAAAAATTTTTTTTTCGACTTAGTCATTTTTCCGGAGTTTATCAGACTTTCAGATAGGGGAAATGTCAGTGAGCATTCTGATTTCAGTTCCAGAGCGATTTTTCCAATGACTCGTTGATATTAAGTCATTTTCAGCCAATTTTCTGGATTTTTGAAAATTTCACTTTTTTGTGAAAATATCCACTAAATGAGGGAATAATATGTGTGATGGTACCCCAGGAGAGTTCCAAATGTGTGTTGGTAGAATACATATCCCACGGGGGTAAAATTGAAAAAGGTTAAAAAAAAAAAATTTTTTGGACTTAGTCATTTTTCCGGCCTTTATCAGACTTTCACATAGGGCAAATGTCAGTGAGCGTTCCGATTTCAGTTCCAGAGTGATTCGACCAATGATTCCTTGATATTTAGTCGTTTTCAGCAAATTTTCTGGATTTTTGAAAATTTCACTTTTTTGTGAAAATATCCACTAAATGAGGGAATAATATGTGTGAAGGTACCCCAGGAGAGTTCCAAATGTGTGTGGTTAGAATATATATCCCACGGGGGTAAAATTGAAAAAAGTTTAAAAAAAATTTTTTTGGACTTAGTCTTTTTCCGGCGTTTATCAGACTTTCAGATAGGCCAAATGTCAGTGAGCGTTCAGATTTCAGTTCCAGAGCGATTCGCCCAATGAGTCCTTGATATTTAGTCGTTTTCAGCCAATTTTCTGGATTTTTGAAAATTTCACTTTTTTGTGAAAATATCCACTAAATGAGGGAATAATATGTGTGAGGGTACCCCAGGAGACTTCCAAATGTGTGTGGTTAGAATATATATCCCACGGGGGTAAAATTGAAAAAAGTTGAAAAATGTTTTTTTTTGGACATAGTCATTTTTCCGGCGTTTATCAGACTTTCAGATAGGGGAAATGTCAGTGAGCATTCAGATTTCAGTTCCAGAGCGATTCGCCCAATGAGTCCTTGATATTTAGTCGTTTTCAGCCAATTTTCTGGATTTTTGAAAATTTCACTTTTTTGTGAAAATATCCACTAAATGAGGGAATAATATGTGTGAGGGTACCCCAGGAGATTTCCAAATGTGTGTGGATAGAATACATAACCCATGGGGGTAAAATTGAAAAAAGTAAAAAAAAAATTTTTTGGGAATTAGTCATTTTTCCGGCATTTATCAAACATTCATATAGGGGAAATGTCAGTGAGCGTTCCAATTTCAGTTCCAGAGCGATTCGCCCAATGAGTCCTTGATATTTAGTCGTTTTCAGCCAATTTTCTGGATTTTTGAAAATTTCACTTTTTTGTGAAAATATCCACTAAATGAGGGAATAATATGTGTGAGGGTATGCGGGGAGAGTTCCAAATGTGTGTGGGTACAATATATATTCCACGGGGGTAAAATTGAAAAAAGTTGAAAAAGGTTTTTTTTTGGACTTAGTCATTTTTCCGGCGTTTATCAGACTTTCAGATAGGGGATATATCCGTGAGCGTTCCGATATCAGTTCCAGAGCGATTCTCCCAATGAGTCCTTGATATTTAGTCGCTTTCAGCCAATTTTCTGGATTTTTGAAAATTTCACTTTTTTGTGAAAATATCCACTAAATGAGGGCATAATATGTGTGAGGGTACCTTAGGAGAGTTCCAAATGTGTGTGGGTAGAATATATATTCCACGGGGGTAAAATTGAAAAAAGTTTTAAAAATTTTTTTTTTGGTCTTAGTCATTTTTCTGGCGTTTATCAGACTTTCAGATAGGGGATATGTCAGTGAGCGTTCCGGTTTCAGTTCCAGAGCGATTCGCCCAATGAGTCCTTGATATTAAGTCGTTTTCAGCCAATTTTCTGGATTTTTGAAATTTTCACTTTTTGTGAAAATATCCACTAAATGAGAGCATAATATGTGTGAAGGTACCCCAGGAGAGTTTCAAATGTGTGTGGGTAGAATATATATCCCACGGGGGTAAAATTGAAAAAAGTTAAAAATTATTTTTTTTTGGACTTAGTCATTTTTCCGGCGTTGATCAGACTTTCAGATAGGGGATATATCAGTGAGCGTTCCGATATCAGTTCCAGAGCGATTCGCCCAATGAGTCCTTGATATTTAATCGTTTTCAGCCAATTTTCTGGATTTTTCAAAAATTTCACTTTTTTGTGAAAATATCAACTAAATGAGGGCATAATATGTGTGAGGGTACCCTAGGAGAGTTCCAAATGTGTGTGGGTAGAATATATATTCCACGGGGGTAAAATTGAAAAAAGTTTAAAAAATTTTTTTTTTGGACTTAGTCATTTTTCTGGCGTTTATCAGACTTTCAGATAGGGGATATGTCAGTGAGCGTTCAGGTTTCAGTTCCAGAGCGATTCGCCCAATGAGTCCTTGATATTTAAGTCGTTTTCAGCCAATTTCTGGATTTTTGAAAATTTAACTTTTTGTGAAAATATCCACTAAATGAGGGAATAATATGTGTGAGGGTACCCCAGGAGAGTTCCAAATGTGTGTGGGTAGAATATATATCCAACGGGGCTAACATTGAAAAAAGTTTTAAATTTTTTTTTTTTGGACTTAGTCATTTTTCTGGCGTTTATCAAACTTTCAGATAGGGGATATGTCAGTGAGCATTCCGATTTCAGTTCCAGATCGATTCGACCAATGAGTCCTTGATATTTAGTCATTTTCAGCCAATTTTCTGGATTTTTTTTCAGCCAATCTTCTGGATTTTTGAAAATTTCATTATTTTGTGAAAATATCCACTAAATGAGGGAATAATATGTGTGAGGGTACCCTAGGAGAGTTCCAAATGTGTGTCAGTAGAATATATATCCCACGGGGGTAAAATTGAAAAAAGTTGAAAAAATTTTTTTTTTCGACTTAGTCATTTTTCCGGCGCTTATCAGACTTTCAGATAGGGCAAATGTCAGTGAGCATTTCGATTTCAGTTCCAGAGCGAATCGCCCAATGAGTACTTGATATTTAGTCGTTTTCAGCCAATTTTCTGGATTTTTGAAAATTTCACTTTTTTGTGAAAATATCCACTAAATGAGGGAATAATATGTGTGAGGGTACCCCAGGAGAGTTCCAAATGTGTGTGGGTAGAATATATATCCCATGGGGGTAAAATTGAAAAAAGTTGAAAAAAATGTTTTTTTGAACTTAGTCATTTTTCCGGCGTTTATCAGACTTTCAGATAGGGCAAATGTCAGTGAGCATTCCGATTTCAGTTCCAGAGCGATTCGCCCAATGAGTACTTGATATTTAGTCGTTTTCAGCCAATTTTCTGGATTTTTGAAAATGTCATATTTTTGTGAAAATATCCACTAAATGAGGGAACCCAGGAGAGTTCCAAATGTGTGTGCGTAGAATATATATCCAATAGGGGTAAAATTGAAAAAAGTTGAAAAATTATTTTTTTTGAACTTAGTCATTTTTCCGGCGTTTATCAGACTTTCAGATAGGGGAAATGTCAGTGAGCGTTCCGATTTCAGCTCCAGAGCGATTTGCCCAATGAGTCATTGATATTAAGTCGTTTTCAGCCAATTTTCTGGATTTTTGAAAATTTCACTTTTTTGTGAAAATATCCACTAAATGAGGGAATAATATGTGTGAGAGTACCCCAGGAGAGTTCCAAATGTGTGTGGGTAGAATATATTTCCCACGGGGGTAAAATTGAAAAAAGTTTAAAAAAGTTTTTTTTCTGGACTTAGTCATTTTTCCGGCGTTTATCAGACTTTCAGATAAGGGAAATGTCAGTGAGTGTTCTGATTTCAGTTCCAGAGCGATTTGCCTTGATATTTAGTCATTTTCAGCCAATTTTCTGGATTTTTGAAAATGTCATATTTTTGTGAAAATATCCACTAAATGAGGGAATAATATGTGTGAGGGTACCCCAGGAGAGTACCAAATGTGTGTGGGTAGAAAATATATCCCACGGGGGTAAAATTGAAAAAACTTTAAAAAAAAATTTTTTTGGACTTAGTCATTTTTCCGGCATTTATCAGATTTTCAGATAGGGCAAATGTCAGTGAGCTTTTCTATTTCAGTTCCAGAGCGATTTGCCCAATGAGTCCTTGATATTAAGTCGTTTTCAGCCAATTTTCTGGATTTTTGAAAATTTCACTTTTTTGTGAAAATATCCACTAAATGAGGGAATAATATGTGTGAGGGTACCCCAGGAGAGTTCCAAATGTGTGTCGGTAGAATAACTATCCCACGGGGGTAAAATTGAAAAAAGTTTAAAATATTTTTTTTTGGACTTAGTCATTTTTTCATCATTTATCAGACTTTCAGATAGGGCAAATGTCAGTGAGCTTTTCGATTTCAGTTCCAGAGCGATTTGCCCAATGAGTCCTTGATATTAAGTCGTTTTCAGCCAATTTTCTGGATTTTTGAAAATTTCACTTTTTTGTGAAAATATCCACTAAATGAGGGAATAATATGTGTGAAGGTACACCAGGAGAGTTCCAAATGTGTGTGGGTAGAATAACTATCCCACGGGGGTAAAATTGAAAATAATTTTTTTTTTGGACTTAGTCATTTTTCCGGCATTTATCAGACTTTCAGATAGGGAAAATGTCAGTGAGCGTTTCGATTTCAGTTCCAGAGCAATTCGCCCAATGAGTCCTGGATATTAAGTCGTTTTCAGCCAATTTTCTGGATTTTTGAAAATTTCACTTTTTGTGAAAATATCCACTAAATGAGGGAATAATATGTGTGAGGGTACCCCAGGTGAGTTCCAAATGTGTGTGCGTAGAATATATATCCCATGGGGGTAAAATTGAAAAAAGTTGAAAAAAAAATTTTTTTGGACTTAGTCATTTTTCCGGCGTTTATCAGACTTTCAGATAGGGGATATATCAGTGAGAGTTCCGATATCAGTTCCAGAGCGATTCGCCCAATGAGTCCTTGATATTAATTCGTTTTCAGCCAATTTTTTGGATTTTTGAAACTTTCACTTTTTTGTGAAAATATCCACTAAATGAGGGAATAATATGTGTGAGGATACCCCAGGAGAGTTCCAAATGTGTGTGGGTAGAATATATATCCCATGGGGGTAAAATTGAAAAAAGTTGAAAAAATTTTTTTTTTGGACTTAGTCATTTTTCCGGCGTTTAGCAGACTTTCAGATAGGGGAAATGTCAGTGAGCGTTCCAATTTCAGTTCCAGAGCTATTTGCCCAATGAGTCCTTGATATTAATTCGTTTTCAGCCAATTTTTAGGATTTTTGAAAATTTCACTTTTTTGTGAAAATATCCACTAAATGAGGGAATAATATGTGTGAGGGTACCCCAGGAGAGTTCCAAATGTGTGTGGGTAGAATATATATCCCACGGGGGTAAAATTGAAAAAAGTTAAAAATTATTTTTTTTTGGATTTAGTCATTTTTCCGGCGTTTATCAGACTTTCAGATAGGGGAAATGTCAGTGAGCGTTCCGGTTTCAGTTCCAGAGCGATTCGCCCAATGAGTTCTTGATATTAAGTCGTTTTCAGCCAATTTTCTGGATTTTTGAAAATTTCATTATTTTGTGAAAATATCCACCAAATGAGGGAATAATATGTGTGAGGGTACCCCAGGAGAGTTCCAAATGTGTGTGGGTAGAATATATATCCCATGGGGGTAAAATTGAAAAAAGTTGAAAAAAATGTTTTTTTGAACTTAGTCATTTTTCCGGCGTTTATCAGACTTTCAGATAGGGCAAATGTCAGTGAGCATTTCGATTTCAGTTCCAGAGTGATTCGCCCAATGAGTCCTTGATATTTAGTTGTTTAAAGCCAATTTTTTGGATTTTTGAAAATTTTACTTTTTTGTGAAAATATCCACTAAATGAGGGAATAATATGTGTGATGGTACCCCAGGAGAGTTATAAATGTGTGTGGGTAGAATATATATCCCACGGGGGTAAAATTGAAAAAAGTTTTAAATTATTTTTTTTTGGACTTAGTCATTTTTTCATCATTTATCAGACTTTCAGATAGGGAAAATGTCAGTGAGCATTTCGATTTCAGTTCCAGAGTGATTCGCCCTATGAGTCCTTGATATAAAGTCGTTTTCAGCCAATTTTCTGGATATTTGAAATTGTCACTTTTTTGTGAAAATATCCACTAAATAAGGGAATAATATGTGTGAGGGTACCCCAGGAGAGTTCCAAATGTGTGTGGGTAGAATATATATCCCACGGGGGTAAAATTTAAAATAATTTTTTTATTGGACTTAGTCATTTTTCCGGCATTTATCAGACTTTCTGATATGGAAAACGTCAGTGAGCGTTTCGATTTCAGTACCAGAGCGATGTGCCGAAAGAGTCCTTGATATTAAGTCGTTTTCAGCCAATTTTCTGGATTTTTGAAAATTTCACTTTTTTTGTGAAAATATCCACTAAATGAGGGAATAATATGTGTGAGGGTACCCCAGGAGAGTTCCAAATGTGTGTGGGTAGAATATATATCCCACGGGGGTAAAATTGAAAAAAGTTTAAAAAAAAATTTTTTTGGACTTAGTCATTTTTCCGCCATTTATCAGACTTTCAGATAGGGCAAATGTCAGTGAGCTTTTAGATTTCAGTTCCAGAGCGATTTGCCCAATGAGTCCTTGATATTAAGTCGTTTTCAGCCAATTTTCTGCATTTTTGAAAATTTCACTTTTTTGTGAAAATATCCACTAAATGAGGGAATAATATGTGTGAGGGTACCCCAGGAGAGTTCCAAATGTGTGTGGGTAGAATAACTATCCCACGGGGGTAAAATTGAAAATAATTTTTTTTTTGGACTTAGTCATTTTTCCGGCATTTATCAGACTTTCAGATAGGGAAAATGTCAGTGAGCGTTTCGATTTCAGTTCCAGAGCAATTCGCCCAATGAGTCCTGGATATTAAGTCGTTTTCAGCCAATTTTCTGGATTTTTGAAAATTTCACTTTTTGTGAAAATATCCACTAAATGAGGGAATAATATGTGTGAGGGTACCCCAGGTGAGTTCCAAATGTGTGTGCGTAGAATATATATCCCATGGGGGTAAAATTGAAAAAAGTTGAAAAAAAAATTTTTTTGGACTTAGTCATTTTTCCGGCGTTTATCAGACTTTCAGATAGGGGATATATCAGTGAGAGTTCCGATATCAGTTCCAGAGCGATTCGCCCAATGAGTCCTTGATATTAATTCGTTTTCAGCCAATTTTTTGGATTTTTGAAACTTTCACTTTTTTGTGAAAATATCCACTAAATGAGGGAATAATATGTGTGAGGATACCCCAGGAGAGTTCCAAATGTGTGTGGGTAGAATATATATCCCATGGGGGTAAAATTGAAAAAAGTTGAAAAAAATTTTTTTTTGGACTTAGTCATTTTTCCGGCGTTTAGCAGACTTTCAGATAGGGGAAATGTCAGTGAGCGTTCCAATTTCAGTTCCAGAGCTATTTGCCCAATGAGTCCTTGATATTAATTCGTTTTCAGCCAATTTTTAGGATTTTTGAAAATTTCACTTTTTTGTGAAAATATCCACTAAATGAGGGAATAATATGTGTGAGGGTACCCCAGGAGAGTTCCAAATGTGTGTGGGTAGAATATATATCCCACGGGGGTAAAATTGAAAAAAGTTAAAAATTATTTTTTTTTGGATTTAGTCATTTTTCCGGCGTTTATCAGACTTTCAGATAGGGGAAATGTCAGTGAGCGTTCCGGTTTCAGTTCCAGAGCGATTCTCCCAATGAGTTCTTGATATTAAGTCGTTTTCAGCCAATTTTCTGGATTTTTGAAAATTTCATTATTTTGTGAAAATATCCACCAAATGAGGGAATAATATGTGTGAGGGTACCCCAGGAGAGTTCCAAATGTGTGTGGGTAGAATATATATCCCATGGGGGTAAAATTGAAAAAAGTTGAAAAAAATGTTTTTTTGAACTTAGTCATTTTTCCGGCGTTTATCAGACTTTCAGATAGGGCAAATGTCAGTGAGCGTTTCGATTTCAGTTCCAGAGTGATTCGCCCAATGAGTCCTTGATATTTAGTTGTTTAAAGCCAATTTTTTGGATTTTTGAAAATTTTACTTTTTTGTGAAAATATCCACTAAATGAGGGAATAATATGTGTGATGGTACCCCAGGAGAGTTATAAATGTGTGTGGGTAGAATATAGATCCCACGGGGGTAAAATTGAAAAAAGTTTTAAATTATTTTTTTTTGGACTTAGTCATTTTTTCATCATTTATCAGACTTTCAGATAGGGAAAATGTCAGTGAGCATTTCGATTTCAGTTCCAGAGTGATTCGCCCTATGAGTCCTTGATATAAAGTCGTTTTCAGCCAATTTTCTGGATATTTGAAATTGTCACTTTTTTGTGAAAATATCCACTAAATAAGGGAATAATATGTGTGAGGGTACCCCAGGAGAGTTCCAAATGTGTGTGGGTAGAATATATATCCCACGGGGGTAAAATTTAAAATAATTTTTTTATTGGACTTAGTCATTTTTCCGGCATTTATCAGACTTTCTGATATGGAAAATGTCAGTGAGCGTTTCGATTTCAGTACCAGAGCGATGTGCCGAAAGAGTCCTTGATATTAAGTCGTTTTCAGCCAATTTTCTGGATTTTTGAAAATTTCACTTTTTTTGTGAAAATATCCACTAAATGAGGGAATAATATGTGTGAGGGTACCCCAGGAGAGTTCCAAATGTGTGTGGGTAGAATATATATCCCACGGGGGTAAAATTGAAAAAAGTTTAAAAAAAAATTTTTTTGGACTTAGTCATTTTTCCGGGGTTTATCAGACTTTCAGGTAGGGGAAATGTCAGTGAGCGTTCCAATTTCAGTTCCAGAGCGATTCGCCCAATGAGTCCTTGATATTAAGTCGTTTTCAGCCAATTTTCTGGATTTTTGAAAATTTCACTTTTTTGTGAAAATATCCACTAAATAAGGGAATAATATGTGTGAGGGTACCCGAGGAGAGTTCCAAATGTGTGTGGGTAGAATATATATCCCAAGGGGGTAAAATTGAAAAAAGTTAAAAAAAATTTTTTTTTGGACTTAGTCATTTTTCCGGCGTTTATCAGACTTTCAGATAGGGGAAATGTCAGTGAGCGTTCCGATTTCAGTTCCAGAGCGAGTCGCTCAATGAGTCCTTGATATTAATTCATTTTCAGCCAATTTTCTGGATTTTTGAAAATTTCACTTTTTTGTGAAAATATCTACTAAATGAGGGAATAATATGTGTGAGGGTACCCGAGGAGAGTTCCAAATGTGTGTGGGTAGAATATATATCCCACGGGGGTAAAATTGAAAAAAGTTGAAAACATATTTTTTTTGGACTTAGTCATTTTTCCGGCGTTTATCAGACTTTCAGATAGGGCAAATGTCAGTGAGCATTCCGATTTCAGTTGCAGAGCGAGTCGCCCAATGAGTCCTTGATATTAAGGCATTTTCAGCCAATTTTCTGGATTTTTGAAAATTTCACTTTTTTGTGAAAATATCCTCTAAATGAGGGAATAATATGTGTGAGGGTACCCGAGGAGAGTTCCAAATGTGTGTGGGTAGAATATATATCCCATGGGCGTAACATTGAAAAAAGTTGAAAACATTTTTTTTTTGGACTTAGTCATTTTTTTGGCGTTTATCAGACTTTCAGATGGGGGAAATGTCAGTGAGCGTTCCGATTTCAGTTCCAGAGCGATTCACCCAATGAGTCCTTGATATTTAGTCGTTTTCAGCCAATTTTCCGGATTTTTGAAAAGTTCACTTTTTTGTGAAAATATCCACTAAATGAGGGAATAATATGTGTGAGGGTACCCCAGGAGAGTTCCAAATGTGTGTGGGTAGAATATATATCCCACGGGGGTAAAATTGAAAAAAGTTGAAAAATTTTTTTTGGACTTAGTCATTTTTCCGGTGTTTATTAGACTTTCAGAGAGGGGAAATGTCAGTGAGCGTTCTGATTTCAGTTCCAGAGAGATTTGCGCAATTAGTCCTTGATATTTAGTCATTTTCAGCCAATTTTCTGGATTTTTGAAAATTTCTCTTTTTTGTGAAAATATCCACTAAATGAGGGAATAATATGTGTGAGGGTACCCCAGGAGAGTTTCAAATGTGTGTCGGTAGAATATCGATCCCACGGGGGTAAAATTGAAAAAAGTTGAAAAATTTTTTTTTTGGACTTAGTCATTTTTCCGGGGTTTATCAGACTTTCAGGTAGGGGAAATGTCAGTGAGCGTTCCAATTTCAGTTCCAGAGCGATTCGCCCAATGAGTCCTTGATATTAAGTCATTTTCAGCCAATTTTCTGGATTTTTGAAAATTTCACTTTTTTGTGAAAATATCTACTAAATGAGGGAATAATATGTGTGAGGGTACCCGAGGAGAGTTCCAAATGTGTGTGGGTAGAATATATATCCCACGGGGGTAAAATTGAAAAAAGTTGAAAACATTTTTTTTTTGGACTTAGTCATTTTTTTGGCGTTTATCAGACTTTCAGATGGGGGAAATGTCAGTGAGCGTTCCGATTTCAGTTCCAGAGCGAGTCGCCCAATGAGTCCTTGATATTTAGTCGTTTTCAGCCAATTTTCCGGATTTTTGAAAAGTTCACTTTTTTGTGAAAATATCCACTAAATGAGGGAATAATATGTGTGAGGGTACCCCAGGAGAGTTCCAAATGTGTGTGGGTAGAATATATATCCCACGGGGCTAAAATTGAAAAAAGTTGAAAAATTTTTTTTTGGACTTAGTCATTTTTCCGGTGTTTATTAGACTTTCAGAAAGGGGAAATGTCAGTGAGCGTTCCAATTTCAGTTCCAGAGCGATTTCCCCAATGAGTCCTTGATATTAAGTCGTTTTCAGCCAATTTTCTGGATTTTTGAAAATTTCACTTTTTTGTGAAAATATCCACTAAATGAGGGAATAATACGTGTGAGGGTACCCAAGGAGAGTTCCAAATGTGTGTGGGTAGAATATATATCCCACGGGGGTAGAATTGAAAAAAGTTGAAAAATTCTTTTTTTTTGGACTTAGTCATTTTTCCGCCGTTTATCAGACTTTCAGAGAGGGGAAATGTCAGTGAGCGTTCTGATTTCAGTTCCAGAGAGATTTGCGCAATTAGTCCTTGATATTTAGTCATTTTCAGCCAATTTTCTGGATTTTTTAAAATTTCTCTTTTTTGTGAAAATATCCACTAAATGAGGGAATAATATGTGTGAGGGTACCCCAGGAGAGTTTCAAATGTGTGTCGGTAGAATATCGATCCCACGGGGGTAAAATTGAAAACAGTTGAAAAAATTTTTTTTTTGGACTTAGTCATTTTTCCGGCGTTTATCAGACTTTCAGATAGGGCAAATGTCAGTGAGCATTCCGATTTCAGTTCCAGAGCGAGTCGCCCAATGAGTCCTTGATATTAAGGCATTTTCAGCCAATTTTCTGGATTTTTGAAAATTTCACTTTTTTGTGAAAATATCCACTAAATGAGGGAATAATATGTGTGAGGGTACCCCAGGAGAGTTCCAAATGTGTGTGGGTAGAATATATATCCCACGGGGGCAAAATTGAAAAAAGTTGAAAAAATTTTTTTTTTGGACTTAGTCATTTTTCCGGGGTTTATCAGACTTTCAGGTAGGGGAAATGTCAGTGAGCGTTCCAATTTCAGTTCCAGAGCGATTCGCCCAATGAGTCCTTGATATTAAGTCGTTTTCAGCCAATTTTCTGGATTTTTGAAAATTTCACTTTTTTGTGAAAATATCCACTAAATAAGGGAATAATATGTGTGAGGGTACCCGAGGAGAGTTCCAAATGTGTGTGGGTAGAATATATATCCCAAGGGGGTAAAATTGAAAAAAGTTAAAAAAAATTTTTTTTGGACTTAGTCATTTTTCCGGCGTTTATCAGACTTTCAGATAGGGGAAATGTCAGTGAGCGTTCTGATTTCAGTTCCAGAGCGATTCGCCCAATGTGTCCTTGATATTTAGTCGTTTTCAGCCAATTTTCTTGATTTTTTAAATGTTCACTTTTTTGTGAAAATATCCCATAAATGAGGGAATAATATGTGTGAGGGTACCCCAGGAGAGTTCCAAATGTGTGTAGGTAGAATATATATCCCACGGGGGTAAAATTGAAAAAAAAAATTTTTTTACTTAGTCATTTTTCCGGCATTTATCAGACTTTCAGATAGGGGAAATGTCAGTGAGCGTTACGATTTCAGTTCCAGAGCGATTCGCCCAATGAGTCCTTGATATTTAGTCGTTTTCAGAAATTTACTGGATTTTTGAAAATTTCACTTTTTTGTGAAAATATCCTATAAATGAGGGAATAATATGTGTGACGGTACCCCAGGAGAGTTCCAAATGTGTGTGGGTAGAATATATATCCCATGGGGGTAAAATTGAAAAAAGTTGAAAAAAATTTTTTTGGGACTTAGTCATTTTTCCGGCGTTTATCAGACTTTCAGATAGGGGAAATGTCAGTGAGCATTCCAATTTCAGTTCCAGAGCAACTCGCCCAATGAGTCCTTGATATTTAATCGTTTTCAACCAATTTTCTGGATTTTTGAAAATTTCACTTTTTTGGGAAAATATCCTCTAAATGAGGGAATAATATGTGTGAGGGTACCCCAGGAGAGTTCCAAATGTGTGTGGGTAGAATATATATCCCACGCGGGTAAAATTGAAAAAGGTTGAAAAATTTTTTTTTTTTGGACTTAGTCATTTTTCCGGCCTTTATCAGACTTTCAGATAAGGGAAATGTCAGTGAGCGTTCCAATTTCAGTTCCAGAGCGATTTGCCCAATGAGTCCTTGATATTAAGTCATTTTCAGCCAATTTTCTGGATTTTTGAAAATTTCACTTTTTTGTGAAAATATCCACTAAATGAGGGAATAATATGTGTGAGGGTACCCCAGGAGAGTTCTGAATGTGTGTGGGTAGAATATATATCCCACGGGGGTAAAATTGAAAAAAGTTGAAAAAATTTTTTTTTAGACTTAGTCATTTTTCCGGCGTTTATCAGATTTTCAGTTAGGGGAAATGTCCGTGAGCATTCCAATTTCAGTTCCAAATCGATTCGCCCAATGAGTCCTTGATATTAAGTCGTTTTCAGCCAATTTTCTTGATTTTTGAAAATTTCACTTTTTTGTGAAAATATCTACTAAATCATGGAATAATATGTGTGAGGGTACCCGAGGAGAGTTCCAAATGTGTGTGGGTAGAATATATATCCCACGGTGGTAAAATTGAAAAAAGTTGAAAAAAATTTTTGGGGGACTTAGTCATTTTTCCGCCGTTTATCAGACTTTCAGATAGGAGAAATGTCAGTGAGCGTTCCGATTTCAGTTCCAGAGCGATTCGCCCAATGAGTCCTTGATATTTAGTCGTTTTCAGCCAATATTTTGGATTTTTGAAAATTTCACTTTTTTGTGAAAGTATCCACTAAATGAGGGAATAATATGTGTGAGGGTACCCCAGGACAGTTCCAAATGTGTTTGGGTAGAATATATATCCCACGGGGGTAGAATTGAAAAAAGTTGAAAAATTCTTTTTTTTTGGACTTAGTCATTTTTCCGCCGTTTATCAGACTTTCAGAGAGGGGAAATGTCAGTGAGCGTTCCGATTTCAGTTCCAGAGTGATTTGCGCAATGAGTCCTTGATATTTAGTCATTTTCAGCCAATTTTCTGGATTTTTGAAAATTTCTCTTTTTTGTGAAAATATCCACTAAATGAGGGAATAATATGTGTGAGGGTACCCCAGGAGAGTTCCAAATGTGTGTGGGTAGAATATATATCCCACGGGGGTAAAGTTGAAAAAAGTTGAAAAAAAATTTTTTTGGGACTTAGTCATTTTTCCGGCGTTTATCAGACTTTCAGATAGGGGAAATGTCAGTGAGCATTCCAATTTCAGTTCCAGAGCGACTCGCCCAATGAGACCTTGATATTTAATCGTTTTCAACCAATTTTCTGGATTTTTGAAAATTTCACTTTTTTGGGAAAATATCCTCTAAATGAGGGAATAATATGTGTGAGGGTACCCCAGGAGTGTTCCAAATGTGTGTGGGTAGAATATATATCCCACGGAGGTAAAACTGAAAAAAGTTGAAAAAAAAATTTTTTTGGAACTTAGTCATATTTCCGGCGTTTATCAGACTTTCAGATAGGGGAAATGTCAGTGAGCGTTCCGATTTCAGTTCCAGAGCGAGTCGCTCAATGAGTCCTTGATATTAAGTCATTTTCAGCCAATTTTCTGGATTTTTGAAAATTTCACTTTTTTTGTGAAAATATCCACTAAATGAGGGAATAATATGTGTGAGGGTACCCCAGGAGAGTTCCAAATGTGTGTGGGTAGAATATATATCCCACGGGGGTAAAATTGAAAAAAAAATTTTTTTGACTAAGTCATTTTTCCGGCATTTATCAGACTTTCAGATAGGGGAAATGTCAGTGAGCGTTTCGATTTCAGTTCCAGAGCGATTCGCCCATTGAGTCCTTGATCTTTAGTCGTTTTCAGCCAATTTACTGGATTTTTGAAAATTTCACTTTTTTGTGAAAATATCCACTAAATGAGGGAATAATATGTGTGAGGGTATCCCAGGAGAGTTCCAAATGTGTGTGGGTAGAATATATATCCCACGGGGGTAAAATTGAAAAAAAAATTTTTTTGAATTAGTCATTTTTCCGGCATTTATCAGACTTTCAGATAGGGGAAATGTCAGTGAGCGTTCCGATTTCAGTTCCAGAGCGATTCGCCCAATGAGTCCTTGATATTTAGTCGTTTTCAGCCAATTTACTGGATTTTTGAAAATTTCACTTTTTTGTGAAAATATCCTCTAAATGAGGGAATAATATGTGTGACGGTACCTCAGGAGAGTTCCAAATGTGTGTGGAATAGAATATATATCCCACGGGGGTAAAATTGAAAAAAAGTTGAAAAAAATTTTTTTTTGGACTTAGTCATTTTTCCAGCGTTTATCAGACTTTCAGATAGCGCAAATGTCAGTGAGCTTTCCGATTTCAGTTCCAGAGTGATTCGCCCAATGCGTCCTTGATATTTAGTCGTTTTCAGCCAATTTTCAGGATTTTTGAAAATTTCACTTTTTTGTAAAAATATCCACTAATGAGGGAATAATATGTTTGAGGGTACCCGAGGAGAGTTCCAAATGTGTGTGGGTAGAATATATATCCCACGGGGGTAAAATTGAAAAAAGTTGAAAAAAATTTTTTTTGGGACTTAGTCATTTTTCCGGCGTTTATCAGACTTTCAGATAGGAGAAATGTCAGTGAGCGTTCCGATTTCAGTTCCAGAGCGATTCGCCCAATGAGTCCTTGATATTTAGTCGTTTTCAGCCAATATTTTGGATTTTTGAAAATTTCACTTTTTTGTGAAAGTATCCACTAAATGAGGGAATAATATGTGTGAGGGTACCCCAGGACAGTTCCAAATGTGTTTCGGTAGAATATATATCCCACGGTGGTAAAATTGAAAAAAGTTGAAAAAAAATTTTTTGGGACTTAGTCATTTTTCCGCCGTTTATCAGACTTTCAGGTAGGAGAAATGTCAGTGAGCGTTCCGATTTCAGTTCCAGAGCGATTCGCCCAATGAGTCCTTGATATTTAGTCGTTTTCAGCCAATTTTCTGGATTTTTGAAATGTTCACTTTTTTGTGAAAATATCCACTAAATGAGGGAATAATATGTGTGAGGGTACCCCAGGAGCGTTCCAAATGTGTGTGGGTAGAATATATATCCCACGGGGGTAAAATTGAAAAAGGTTGAAAAATTTTTTTTTTTGGACTTAGTCATTTTTCCGGCCTTTATCAGACTTTCAGATAGGGGAAATGTCAGTGAGCGTTCCGATTTCAGTTCCAGAGCGAGTCGCCCAATGATTCCTTGAAATTTAGTCGTTTTCAGCCAATATTTTGGATTTTTGAAACTTTCACTTTTTTGTGAAAGTATCCACTAAATGAGGGAATAATATGTGTGAGGGTACCCCAGGAGAGTTCCAAATGTGTGTCGGTAGAATATATATCCCACAGCGGTAAAATTGAAAAAAGTTGAAAAAAAATTTTTTGGGACTTAGTCATTTTTCCGCCGTTTATCAGACTTTCAGATAGGTGAAATGTCAGTGAGCGTTCCGATTTCAGTTCCAGAGCGATTCGCCCAATGAGTCCTTGATATTAAGTCGTTTTCAGCCAATTTTCTGGATTTTTGAAAATTTCACTTTTTTGTGAAAATATCCACTAAATGAGGGAATAATATGTGTGAGTGTACCCGAGGAGAGTTCCAAATGTGTGTGGGTAGAATATATATCCCACGGGGGTAGAATTGAAAAAAGTTGAAAAATTCTTTTTTTTTGGACTTAGTCATTTTTCCGCCGTTTATCAGACTTTCAGAGAGGGGAAATATCAGTGAGCGTTCCGATTTCAGTTCCAGAGCGATTTGCGCAATGAGTCCTTGATATTTAGTCATTTTCAGCCAATTTTCTGGATTTTTGAAAATTTCTCTTTTTTGTGAAAATATCCACTAAATGAGGGAATAATATGTGTGAGGGTACCCCAGGAGAGTTCCAAATGTGTGTGGGTAGAATATATATCCCACGGGGGTAAAATTGAAAAAAGTTGAAAAAATTTTTTTTTGGGACTTAGTCATTTTTCCTGCGTTTATCAGACTTTCAGATAGGGGAAATGTCAGTGAGCATTCCAATTTCAGTTCCAGAGCGACTCGCCCAATGAGTCCTTGATATTTAATCGTTTTCAACCAATTTTCTGGATTTTTGAAAATTTCACTTTTTTGGGAAAATATCCTCTAAATGAGGGAATAATATGTGTGAGGGTACCCCAGGAGAGTTCCAAATGTGTGTGGGTAGAATATATATCCCACGGAGGTAAAACTGAAAAAAGTTGAAAAAAAAAATTTTTTGGAACTTAGTCATATTTCTGGCGTTTATCAGACTTTCAGATAGGGGAAATGTCAGTGAGCGTTCCGATTTCAGTTCCAGAGCGATTCGCCCAATGAGTCCTTGATATTTAGTCGTTTTCAGCCAATTTTCTGGATTTTTGAGAATTTCACTTTTTTGTGAAAATATCCTCTAAATCAGAGGTCCCCAACCGCCGGTCCGCGGACCAGGACCGGGCCGTTGGGGTTTTTCAGCCAGTCCACGGGGAGAGGGGGCCCCTCCAGCCTCCAGCAGGGCCGCCATCAGGGCATGACTGCCCTGACTCCAGTATGGGGCCCGGCCGGTAGGAGCCCCCTCGGAGCCCCCCTCTTGTGCGTCTCTCTCCTCATGGGGCCCCCGGCCCCATGCAAAGCGCCGGGTCCAGGACATCTCATAATTCCTCTGACTTCCGGTCATGTGACGGCGCCATCACATGACCGGAAGGCAGGAGAACCTGGTGTTAGCGATTTGGACGAGCGCCAGGATTCTGCAGGGATCGCATGGGGGTAAGTATAACAAGTTTTATTTTTTTTAAATACAATTAACTAGGAGTGGGGGGAATGGGAGATGCACATGGGGGGAGGGGAGAGATGAGAGATGCACATGGGGGAGGGGAGAGATGAGAGATGCACATGGGGGGGAGGGGAGAGATGAGAGATGCACATGGGGGGGAGGGGAGAGATGAGAGATGCACATGGGGGGGAGGGGAGAGATGAGAGATGCACGGGGGGGTGAGAGATGCACGGGGAGAGCTGCACATGGGGGGGTGAGAGATGCACATGGGGGGGTTATGTTTACATAACTTTGTTACCTTATGAAGGGCGGGGGGGGCCCCCAAAAATTTCTTGCACAGGGGCCCACTACAGTCTGTGTCCGCCCCTGGGATGAAGTAAATGCAGCTGAACAGCAGCTGTCAGGACAGCTGCCCTGTCCTGCTGCAGGGCGTGATGGGGCCTCAGTGATGCGGCTCCTGGCACAGCACATTATGTGGGGCTCCTGGCATAGCTCCTGGCGGGGACCTGGTCTACACTATATGATAAGTATGCACTAAACTCCAAATCCCTCCATTACCCCGCCCCCATATAACCAAAGCCCCGCCCACCTCACCCCCTCCTTGCTGGGCCATGGAAAAATGATCTTGCTTCAAGCCGGTCCCTGGTGCAAAAAAGGTTGGGGACCACTGCTCTAAATGAGGGAATAATATGTGTGACGGTACCCCAGGAGAGTTCCAAATGTGTGTGGGTAGAATATATATCCCACGGGGGTAAAATTGAAAAAAGTTGAAAAAAATTTTTTTTTGGACTTAGTCATTTTTTCGGCGTTTATCAGACTTTCAGATGGGGGAAATGTCAGTGAGCATTCCGATTTCAGTTCCAGAGCGATTCGCCCAATGAGTCCTTGATATTTAGTCGTTTTCAGCCAACATTTTTGATTTTTGAAAATTTCACTTTTTTGTGAAAATATCCACTAAATGAGGGAATAATACGTGTGAGGGTACCCCAGGAGAGTTCCAAATGTGTGTGGTTAGAATATATATCCCACGGGGGTAAAATTGAAAAAAGTTGAAAAATTCTTTTTTTTTGGACTTAGTCATTTTTCCGGTGTTTATCAGACTTTCAGATAGGGGAAATGTCAGTGAGCGTTCCGATTTCAGGTCCAGAGCGATTTGCCTAATGAGTCCTTGATATTTAGTCGTTTTCAGCCAACATTTTGGATTTTTGAAAATTTCACTTTTTTGTGAAAATATCCTCTAAATGAGGGAATAATATGTGTGAGGGTACCCCAGGAGAGGTCCAAATGTGTGTGGGTAGAATATATATCCCACATTGGTAAAATTGAAAAAAGTTGAAAAATTTTTTTTTTTGGACTTAGTCATTTTTCCGGCGTTTATCAGACTTTCAGATAGGGGAAATGTCAGTGAGCGTTCCGATTTCAGTTCCAGAGCGAGTCGCTCAATGAGTCCTTGATATTAAGTCATTTTCAGCCAATTTTCTGGATTTTTGAAAATTTCACTTTTTTTGTGAAAATATCCACTAAATGAGGGAATAATATGTGTGAGGGTACCCCAGGAGAGTTCCAAATGTGTGTGGGTAGAATATATATCCCACGGGCGTAAAATTGAAAAAAGTTGAAAAAAATTTTTTTTTGACTTAGTCATTTTTCCGGCGTTTATCAGACTTTCAGATAGGGGAAATGTCAGTGAGCGTTCCAATTTCAGTTCCAGAGTGATTTGCCCAATGAGTCCTTGATATTAAGTCGTTTTCAGCCAATTTTCTGGATTTTTGAAAATTTAACTTTTTTGTGAAAATATCCACTAAATAAGGGAATAATATGTGTGAGGGTACCCGAGGAGAGTTCCAAATGTGTGTGGGTAGAACATATATCCCACGGGGGTAAAATTGAAAAAAAAAATTTTTTGACTTAGTCATTTTTCCGGCATTTATCAGACTTTCAGATAGGGGAAATGTCAGTGAGCGTTTCGATTTCAGTTCCAGAGCGATTCGCCCATTGAGTCCTTGATCTTTAGTCGTTTTCAGCCAATTTACTGGATTTTTGAAAATTTCACTTTTTTGTGAAAATATCCACTAAATGAGGGAATAATATGTGTGAGGGTATCCCAGGAGAGTTCCAAATGTGTGTGGGTAGAATATATATCCCACGGGGGTAAAATTGAAAAAAAAATTTTTTTGAATTAGTCATTTTTCCGGCATTTATCAGACTTTCAGATAGGGGAAATGTCAGTGAGCGTTCCGATTTCAGTTCCAGAGCGATTCGCCCAATGAGTCCTTGATATTTAGTCGTTTTCAGCCAATTTACTGGATTTTTGAAAATTTCACTTTTTTGTGAAAATATCCTCTAAATGAGGGAATAATATGTGTGACGGTACCTCAGGAGAGTTCCAAATGTGTGTGGAATAGAATATATATCCCACGGGGGTAAAATTGAAAAAAAGTTGAAAAAAATTTTTTTTTGGACTTAGTCATTTTTCCAGCGTTTATCAGACTTTCAGATAGCGCAAATGTCAGTGAGCTTTCCGATTTCAGTTCCAGAGTGATTCGCCCAATGCGTCCTTGATATTTAGTCGTTTTCAGCCAATTTTCAGGATTTTTGAAAATTTCACTTTTTTGTAAAAATATCCACTAATGAGGGAATAATATGTTTGAGGGTACCCGAGGAGAGTTCCAAATGTGTGTGGGTAGAATATATATCCCACGGGGGTAAAATTGAAAAAAGTTGAAAAAAATTTTTTTTGGGACTTAGTCATTTTTCCGGCGTTTATCAGACTTTCAGATAGGAGAAATGTCAGTGAGCGTTCCGATTTCAGTTCCAGAGCGATTCGCCCAATGAGTCCTTGATATTTAGTCGTTTTCAGCCAATATTTTGGATTTTTGAAAATTTCACTTTTTTGTGAAAGTATCCACTAAATGAGGGAATAATATGTGTGAGGGTACCCCAGGACAGTTCCAAATGTGTGTCGGTAGAATATATATCCCACGGTGGTAAAATTGAAAAAAGTTGAAAAAAAATTTTTTGGGACTTAGTCATTTTTCCGCCGTTTATCAGACTTTCAGGTAGGAGAAATGTCAGTGAGCGTTCCGATTTCAGTTCCAGAGCGATTCGCCCAATGAGTCCTTGATATTTAGTCGTTTTCAGCCAATTTTCTGGATTTTTGAAATGTTCACTTTTTTGTGAAAATATCCACTAAATGAGGGAATAATATGTGTGAGGGTACCCCAGGAGCGTTCCAAATGTGTGTGGGTAGAATATATATCCCACGGGGGTAAAATTGAAAAAGGTTGAAAAATTTTTTTTTTTGGACTTAGTCATTTTTCCGGCCTTTATCAGACTTTCAGATAGGGGAAATGTCAGTGAGCGTTCCAATTTCAGTTCCAGAGCGATTTGCCCAATGAGTCCTTGATATTAAGTCGTTTTCAGCCAATTTTCTGGATTTTTGAAAATTTCACTTTTTTGTGAAAATATCTACTAAATGAGGGAATAATATGTGTGAGGGTACCCCAGGAGAGTTCCAAATGTGTGTGGTTAGAATATATATCCCACATGTGTAAAATTGAAAAAAGTTGACAACATTTTTTTTTGGACTTAGTCATTTTTTCGGCGTTTATCAGACTTTCATATGGGGGAAATGTCAGTGAGCGTTCCGATTTCAGTTCCAGAGCGAGTCGCC
The DNA here is from genome assembly GCF_046119375.1 of Phyllobates terribilis. NCBI lineage: Eukaryota > Metazoa > Chordata > Amphibia > Anura > Dendrobatidae > Phyllobates > Phyllobates terribilis. The sequence goes on along the minus strand of NW_027362805.1, from coordinate 5,966,764 downwards.
CAATGATTCCTTGAAATTTAGTCGTTTTCAGCCAATATTTTGGATTTTTGAAACTTTCACTTTTTTGTGAAAGTATCCACTAAATGAGGGAATAATATGTGTGAGGGTACCCCAGTAGAGTTCCAAATGTGTGTCGGTAGAATATATATCCCACAGCGGTAAAATTGAAAAAAGTTGAAAAAAAATTTTTTGGGACTTAGTCATTTTTCCGCCGTTTATCAGACTTTCAGATAGGTGAAATGTCAGTGAGCGTTCCGATTTCAGTTCCAGAGCGATTCGCCCAATGAGTCCTTGATATTAAGTCGTTTTCAGCCAATTTTCTGGATTTTTGAAAATTTCACTTTTTTGTGAAAATATCCACTAAATGAGGGAATAATATGTGTGAGTGTACCCGAGGAGAGTTCCAAATGTGTGTGGGTAGAATATATATCCCACGGGGGTAGAATTGAAAAAAGTTGAAAAATTCTTTTTTTTTGGACTTAGTCATTTTTCCGCCGTTTATCAGACTTTCAGAGAGGGGAAATATCAGTGAGCGTTCCGATTTCAGTTCCAGAGCGATTTGCGCAATGAGTCCTTGATATTTAGTCATTTTCAGCCAATTTTCTGGATTTTTGAAAATTTCTCTTTTTTGTGAAAATATCCACTAAATGAGGGAATAATATGTGTGAGGGTACCCCAGGAGAGTTCCAAATGTGTGTGGGTAGAATATATATCCCACGGGGGTAAAATTGAAAAAAGTTGAAAAAATTTTTTTTTGGGACTTAGTCATTTTTCCTGCGTTTATCAGACTTTCAGATAGGGGAAATGTCAGTGAGCATTCCAATTTCAGTTCCAGAGCGACTCGCCCAATGAGTCCTTGATATTTAATCGTTTTCAACCAATTTTCTGGATTTTTGAAAATTTCACTTTTTTGGGAAAATATCCTCTAAATGAGGGAATAATATGTGTGAGGGTACCCCAGGAGAGTTCCAAATGTGTGTGGGTAGAATATATATCCCACGGAGGTAAAACTGAAAAAAGTTGAAAAAAAAAATTTTTTGGAACTTAGTCATATTTCTGGCGTTTATCAGACTTTCAGATAGGGGAAATGTCAGTGAGCGTTCCGATTTCAGTTCCAGAGCGATTCGCCCAAAGAGTCCTTGATATTTAGTCGTTTTCAGCCAATTTTCTGGATTTTTGAAAATTTCACTTTTTTGTGAAAATATCCTCTAAATCAGAGGTCCCCAACCGCCGGTCCGCGGACCAGGACCGGGCCGTTGGGGTTTTTCAGCCAGTCCACGGGGAGAGGGGGCCCCTCCAGCCTCCAGCAGGGCCGCCATCAGGGCATGACTGCCCTGACTCCAGTATGGGGCCCGGCCGGTAGGAGCCCCCTCGGAGCCCCCCTCTTGTGCGTCTCTCTCCTCATGGGGCCCCCGGCCCCATGCAAAGCGCCGGGTCCAGGACATCTCATAATTCCTCTGACTTCCGGTCATGTGACGGCGCCATCACATGACCGGAAGGCAGGAGAACCTGGTGTTAGCGATTTGGACGAGCGCCAGGATTCTGCAGGGATCGCATGGGGGTAAGTATAACAAGTTTTATTTTTTTTAAATACAATTAACTAGGAGTGGGGGGAATGGGAGATGCACATGGGGGGAGGGGAGAGATGAGAGATGCACATGGGGGAGGGGAGAGATGAGAGATGCACATGGGGGGGAGGGGAGAGATGAGAGATGCACATGGGGGGGAGGGGAGAGATGAGAGATGCACATGGGGGGGAGGGGAGAGATGAGAGATGCACGGGGGGGTGAGAGATGCACGGGGAGAGCTGCACATGGGGGGGTGAGAGATGCACATGGGGGGGTTATGTTTACATAACTTTGTTGCCTTATGAAGGGCGGGGGGGGCCCCCAAAAATTTCTTGCACAGGGGCCCACTACAGTCTGTGTCCGCCCCTGGGATGAAGTAAATGCAGCTGAACAGCAGCTGTCAGGACAGCTGCCCTGTCCTGCTGCAGGGCGTGATGGGGCCTCAGTGATGCGGCTCCTGGCACAGCACATTATGTGGGGCTCCTGGCATAGCTCCTGGCGGGGACCTGGTCTACACTATATGATAAGTATGCACTAAACTCCAAATCCCTCCATTACCCCGCCCCCATATAACCAAAGCCCCGCCCACCTCACCCCCTCCTTGCTGGGCCATGGAAAAATGATCTTGCTTCAAGCCGGTCCCTGGTGCAAAAAAGGTTGGGGACCACTGCTCTAAATGAGGGAATAATATGTGTGACGGTACCCCAGGAGAGTTCCAAATGTGTGTGGGTAGAATATATATCCCACGGGGGTAAAATTGAAAAAAGTTGAAAAAAATTTTTTTTTGGACTTAGTCATTTTTTCGGCGTTTATCAGACTTTCAGATGGGGGAAATGTCAGTGAGCATTCCGATTTCAGTTCCAGAGCGATTCGCCCAATGAGTCCTTGATATTTAGTCGTTTTCAGCCAACATTTTTGATTTTTGAAAATTTCACTTTTTTGTGAAAATATCCACTAAATGAGGGAATAATACGTGTGAGGGTACCCCAGGAGAGTTCCAAATGTGTGTGGTTAGAATATATATCCCACGGGGGTAAAATTGAAAAAAGTTGAAAAATTCTTTTTTTTTGGACTTAGTCATTTTTCCGGTGTTTATCAGACTTTCAGATAGGGGAAATGTCAGTGAGCGTTCCGATTTCAGGTCCAGAGCGATTTGCCTAATGAGTCCTTGATATTTAGTCGTTTTCAGCCAACATTTTGGATTTTTGAAAATTTCACTTTTTTGTGAAAATATCCTCTAAATGAGGGAATAATATGTGTGAGGGTACCCCAGGAGAGGTCCAAATGTGTGTGGGTAGAATATATATCCCACATTGGTAAAATTGAAAAAAGTTGAAAAATTTTTTTTTTTGGACTTAGTCATTTTTCCGGCGTTTATCAGACTTTCAGATAGGGGAAATGTCAGTGAGCGTTCCGATTTCAGTTCCAGAGCGATTCGCCCAATGAGTCATTGATATTTAGTCGTTTTCAGCCAATTTTCTGCATTTTTGAAAATGTCACATTTTTGTGAAAATATCCACTAAATGAGGGAATAATATGTGTGAGGCTACCCCAGGAGAGTTCCAAATGTGTGTGCGTAGAATATATATCCCACTAGGGTAAAATTGAAAAAAGTTGAAAAAATTTTTTTTGGGACTTAGTCATTTTTCTGGAGTTTATCAGACTTTCAGATAGGGGAAATGTCAGTGAGCGTTCCGATTTCAGTTCCAGAGCGATTCGCCCAATGACTCCTTGATATTAAGTCGTTTTCAGCCAATTTTCTGGATTTTTGAAAATTTCACTTTTTTGTGAAAATATCCACTAAATGAGGGAATAATATGTGTGAGGGTACCCGAGGAGAGTTCCAAATGTGTGTGGGTAGAATATATATCCCACGGGGGTAAAATTGAAAAAAGTTTAAAAAAATTTTTTTTTGGACTTAGTCATTTTTCTGGCATTTATCAGACTTTCAGATAGGGGAAATGTCAGTGAGCGTTCCAATTTCAGTTCCAGAGCGATTCACCCAAAGAGTCCTTGATATTTAGTCGTTTTCAGCCAATTTTCAGGATTTTTGAAAATTTCACTTTTTTGTGAAAATATCCACTAATGAGGGAATAATATGTGTGAGGGTACCCCAGGAGAGTTCCAAATGTGTGTCGGTAGAATATATATCCCATGGTGGTAAAATTGAAAAAAGTTGAAAAAAATTTTTGGGGACTTAGTCATTTTTCCGCCGTTTATCAGACTTTCAGATAGGGGAAATGTCAGTGATTTCAGTTCCAGAGCGATTCGCCCAATGAGTCCTTGATATTTAGTCGTTTTCAGCCAATATTCTGGATTTTTGAAAATTTCACTTTTTTGTGAAAATATCCACTAAATGAGGGAATAATATGTGTGAGGGTACCCCAGGAGAGGTCCAAATGTGTGTGGGTAAAATATATATCCCATGGGGGTAAAATTGAAAAAAGTTTTAAAATTTTTTTTTTTGGACTTAATCAGTTTTCCGGCATTTATCAGACTTTCAGATAGGGGAAATGTCAGTGAGCGTTCCGATTTCAGTTCCAGAGCGATTCGCCGAATGAGTCCTTGATATTTAGTCGTTTTCAGCCAATTTACTGGATTTTTGAAAATTTCACTTTTTTGTGAAAATATCCACTAAATGAGGGAATAATATGTGTGAGGGTATCCCAGGAGAGTTCCAAATGTGTGTGGGTAGAATATATATGCCACGGGGGTAAAATTGAAAAAAGTTGAAAAAAATTTTTTTTTGGACTTAGTCATTTTTCTGGCGTTTATCAGACTTTCAGATAGGGGAAGTGTCAGTGAGCGTTCCAATTTCAGTTCCAGAGCGATTCGCCCAATGAGTCCTTGATATTTAGTCGTTTTCAGCCAATTTTCAGGATTTTTGAAAATTTCACTTTTTTGTGAAAATATCCACTAATGAGGGAATAATATGTGTGAGGGTACCCAGGAGAGTTCCAAATGTGTGTCGGTAGAATATATATCCCATGGCGGTAAAATTGAAAAAAGTTAAAAAAAATTTTGGGGGACTTAGTCATTTTTCCGCCGTTTATCAGACTTTCAGATAGGGGAAATGTCAGTGATTTCAGTTCCAGAGCGAGTCGCCCAATGAGTCCTTGAAATTTAGTCGTTTTCAGCCAATATTTTGGATTTTTGAAAATTTCTCTTTTTTGTGAAAATATCCTCTAAATGAGGGAATAATATGTGTGACGGTAAACCAGGAGAGTTCCAAATGTGTGTGGGTAGAATATATATCCCACATGGGTAAAATTGAAAAAAGTTGAAAAAAATTTTTTTTGGACTTAGTCATTTTTCCGGCGTTTATCAGACTTTCAGATAGGGAAAATGTAAGTGAGCGTTCCGATTTCAGTTCCATAGCGATTCTCCCAATGAGTCCTTGATATTTAGTAATTTTCAGCCAATTTTATGGATTATTGAAAATTTCACTTTTTTGTGAAAATATCCACTAAATGAGGGAATAATATGTATGAGGGTACCCCAGGAGAGTTCCAAATGTGTGTGGGTAGAATATATATCCCACAGGGGTAAAATTATAAAAAGTTTAAAAAAAAAATTTTTTGGACTTAGTAATTTTCCGGCGTTTATCAGACTTTCAGATAGGGGAAATGTCAGTGAGCGTTCCGATTTCAGTTCCAGAGCGATTCTCCCAATGAGTCCTTGATATTTAGTCATTTTCAGCCAATTTTATGGATTTTTTAAAATTTCACTTTTTTGTGAAAATATCCACTAAATGAGGGAATAATATGTGTGAGGGAACACCAGGAGAATTCCAAATGTGTGTCGGTAGAATACATATCCCAAGGGGGTAAAATTGAAAAAAGTTGAAAATTTTTTTTTCTGGACTTAGTCATTTTTCCGGCGTTTATCAGACTTTCAGATAGGGCAAATGTCAGTGAGCGTTCCAATTTCAGTTCCAGAGCGATTCGCCCAATGAGTCCTTGATATTAAGTCGTTTTCAGCCAATTTTCTGGATTTTTGAAAATTTCACTTTTTTGTGAAAATATCCACTAAATGAGAGAATAATATGTGTGAGGGTACCCCAGGAGAGTTCCAAATGTGTGTCGGTAGAATATATATCCCATGGCGGTAAAATTGAAAAAAGTTGAAAAAAATTTTTTGACGACTTAGTCATTTTTCCGCCGTTTATCAGACTTTCAGATAGGGGAAATGTCAGTGATTTCAGTTCCAGAGCGATTCGCCCAATGAGTCCTTGATATTTAGTCATTTTCAGCCAATATTTTGGATTTTTGAAAATTTCACTTTTTTTGTGAAAATATCCACTAAATAAGGGAATAATATGTGTGAGGGTACCCCAGGAGAGTTCCAAATGTGTGTGGGTAGAATATATATTCCACGGGGGTAAAATTGAAAAAAGTTGAAAAAATGGTATTTTTCGACTTACTCATTTTTCCGGCGTTTATCAGACTTTCAGATAGGGCAAATGTCAGTGAGCGTTTCGATTTCAGCTCCAGAGTGATTCGCCCAATGAGTCCTTGATATTTATTCATTTTCGGCCAATATTTTGGATTTTTGAAAATTTCACTTTTTTGTGAAAATATCCACTAAATGAGGGAATAATATGTGTGAGGGTACCCCAGGAGAGTTCCAAATGTGTGTGGGTAGAATATTTATCCCACGGGGTAAAATTGAAAAAAGTTTAAAAAAAATTTTTTTTGGACTTAGTCATTTTTCCGGCGTTTATCAGAGTTTCAGATACGGCAAATGTCAGTGAGCGTTCCGATTTCAGTTCCAGAGCGATTCTCCCAATGAGTCCTTGATATTTAGTCATTTTTAGCCAGTTTTATGGATTTTTGAAAATTTCTCTTTTTTGTGAAAATATCCACTAAATGAGGGAATAATATGTGTGAGGGTACCCCAGGAGAGTTCCAAATGTGTGTGGGTAGAATATATATCCCACGGGGGTAAAATTGAAAAAAGTTGAAAAAATTTTATTTTTCGACTTAGTCATTTTTCCGGCATTTATCAGACTTTCAGATAGGGGAAATGTCAGTGAGCGTTCCACTTTCAGTTCCAGAGCGATTCGCTCAATGAGTCCTTGATATTTAATCGTTTTCAGCCAATTTTCGGGATGTTTGAAAATTTCACTTTTTTGTGAAAATATCCACTAAATAAGGGAATAATATGTGTGAGGGTACCCCAGGAGAGTTCCAAATGTGTGTGGGTAGAATATATATCCCATGGGGGTAAAATTGAAAAAAGTTGAAAAATTTTTTTCTTTGGACTTAGTCATTTTTCAGGCATTTATCAGACTTTCAGATAGGGGAAATGTCAGTGTGCGTTCCACTTTCAGTTCCAGAGCGATTCGCTCAATGAGTCCTTGATATTTAATCGTTTTCAGTCAATTTTCGGGATGTTTGAAAATTTCACTTTTTTGTGAAAATATCCACTAAATAAGGGAATAATATGTGTGAGGGTACCCCAGGAGAGTTCCAAATGTGTGTGGGTAGAATATATATTCCACGGGGGTAAAATTGAAAAAAGTTGAAAAAATGGTATTTTTCGACTTACTCATTTTTCCGGCGTTTATCAGACTTTCAGATAGGGCAAATGTCAGTGAGCGTTTCGATTTCAGCTCCAGAGTGATTCGCCCAATGAGTCCTTGATATTTATTCATTTTCAGCCAATATTTTGCATTTTTGAAAATTTCACTTTTTTGTGAAAATATCCACTAAATGAGGGAATAATATGTGTGAGGGTACCCCAGGAGAGTTCCAAATGTGTGTGGGTAGAATATTTATCCCACGGGGTAAAATTGAAAAAAGTTTAAAAAAAATTTTTTTTGGACTTAGTCATTTTTCCGGCGTTTATCAGAGTTTCAGATACGGCAAATGTCAGTGAGCGTTCCGATTTCAGTTCCAGAGCGATTCTCCCAATGAGTCCTTGATATTTAGTCATTTTCAGCCAGTTTTATGGATTTTTGAAAATTTCTCTTTTTTGTGAAAATATCCACTAAATGAGGGAATAATATGTGTGAGGGTACCCCAGGAGAATTCCAAATGTGTGTGGGTAGAATATATATCCCACGGCGGTAAAATTGAAAAAAGTTGAAAAAATTTTTTTTTTTGGACTTAGTCATTTTTCCTGCGTTCATCAGACTTTCAGATAGGGGAAATGTCAGTGAGCGTTCCGATTTCAGTTCCAGAGCAATTCGCCCAATGAGTCCTGGATATTAAGTCGTTTTCAGCCAATTTTCGGGTTGTTTGAAATTTTCACTTTTTTGTGAAAATATCCACTAAATGAGGGAATAATATGTGTGAGGGTACCCCAGGAGAGTTCCTAATGTATGTGGGTAGAATATATATCCCACGGGGGTAAAATTGAAAAAAGTTTAAAAAATTTTTTTTTTGGACTTGGTCATTTTTCCGCCATTTATCAGACTTTCAGATAGGGGAAATGTCAGTAAGCGTTCCGATTTCAGTTCCAGAGCGATTCGCCCAATGAGTCCTTGATATTTAGTCGTTTCAGCCATTTTTCTGGATTTTTGAAAATTTCACTTTTTTGTGAAAATATCCACTAATTGAGGGAATAATATGTGTGAGGGTACCCCAGGAGAGTTCCAAATGTGTGTGGGTAGAATATATATCCCACGGGGGTAAAATTTAAAAAAGTTGAAACATTTTTTTTTTTTTGGACTTAGTCATTTTTCCGGCGTTTATCAGTCTTTCAGATAGGGGATATATCAGTGAGCACTCCGATTTCAGTTCCAGAGTGATTCGCCCAATGAGTCCTTGATATTTAATCGTTTTCATCCAATTTTCTGGATTTTTGAAAATTTCACTTTTTTGTGAAAATATCCACTAAATGAGGAAATAATATGTGTGAGGGTACCCCAGGAGAGTTCCAAATGTGTGTGGGTAGAAAATATATCCCACGGGGGTAAAATTGAAAAAAGTTGAAAAATTTTTTTTATTGGACTTAGTCATTTTTCTGGCGTTTATCAGACTTTCAGATAGGGGAAATGTCAGTGAGCGTTCCGATTTCAGTTCCAGAGGAATTCGCCCAATGAGTCCTGGATATTAAGTCGTTTTCAGCCAATTTTCGGGTTGTTTGAAATTTTCACTTTTTTGTGAAAATATCCACTAAATGAGGGAATAATATGTGTGAGGGTACCCCAGGAGAGTTCCTAATGTATGTGGGTAGAATATATATCCCACGGGGGTAAAATTGAAAAAAGTTTAAAAAATTTTTTTTTTGGACTTGGTCATTTTTCCGCCGTTTATCAGACTTTCAGATAGGGGAAATGTCACTAAGCGTTCCGATTTCAGTTCCAGAGCGATTCGCCCAATGAGTCCTTGATATTTAGACGTTTCAGCCATTTTTCTTGATTTTTGAAAATTTCACTTTTTTGTGAAAATATCCACTAAATGAGGGAATAATATGTGTGAGGGTACCCCAGGAGAGTTCCAAATGTGTGTGAGTAGCATATATATCCCACGGGGGAAAAATTGAAAAAAGTTGAAACATTTTTTTTTTCGACTTAGTCATTTTTCCGGCAATTATCAGACTTTCAGATAGGGCAAATGTCAGTGAGCATTCCGATTTCAATTTCAGAGCAATTCGCCCAATGAATCCTTGATATTTAGTCGTTTTCAGCCAATTTTCTGAATTTTTGAAAATTTCACTTTTTTGTGAAAATATCCACTAACTGAGGGAATAATATGTGTGCGGGTACGGCAGGAGAGTTCCAAATGTGTGTGGGTAGAATATATATCCCAAAGGGTTAAAATTGAAAGAAGTTGAAAAAATTTTTTTTTTTGTACTTAGTCATTTTTCTGGCGTTTATCAGACTTTCAGATAGGGAAAATGTCAGTGAGGGTTCCGATATCAGTTCCAGACTGGATTCACTGGATGAGTTCTTGATATTTAGTCGTTTTCATCCAACTTTCTGGATTTTTGAAAATTTCAATTTTTTGTGAAAATATCCACTAAATGAGGGAATAATATGTGTGAGGGTACCCCAGGAGAGTTCCAAATGTGTGTGGGTAAAATGTATATCCCACGGGGGTAAAATTGAAAAAAGTTGAAAACTTTTTTTTTTTGGACTTGGTCATCTTTCCGGCGTTTATCAGACTTTCAGATAGGGGAAATGTCAGTGAGCGTTTCGATTTCAGTTCCAGAGCGATTCGCCCAATGAGTCCTTGATATTAAGTAGTTTTCAGCCAATTTTCTGGATTTTTGAAAATTTCACTTTTTTGTGAAAATATCCACTAAATGAGGGAATAATATGTGTGAGGGTACCCCAGGAGAGTTCCAAATGTGTGTGGGTAGAATATATATCCCACGAGAGTAAAACTGAAAAAAGTTGAAAACATTTTTTTTTGGACTTAGTCATTTTTCCTGCTTTTATCAGACTTTCATATAGGGGAAATGTCAGTGAGCGTTCCGATTTCAGTTCCAGAGCGATGCGCCCAATGAGTCCTTGATATTTAGTCATTTTCAGCCAATTTTCTGGATTTTTGAAAATTTCGCTTTTTTGTGAAAATATTCACTAAATGAGGGAATAATATGTGTGAGGGTACCCCAGGAGAGTTCCAAATGTGTGTGGGTAGAATATATATCCCACGGGGGTAAAACTTAAAAAAGTTTAAAAAAATTTTTTCGGACGTAGTCATTTTTCCTGCTTTTATCAGACTTTCAGATAGGGGATATGTCAGTGAGTGTTCCGATTTCAGTTCCAGAGCGATTCGCTCAATGAGTCCTTGATATTTAGTCGTTTTCAGCCAATTTCCTGGATTTTTGAAAATTTCACTTTTTTTGTGAAAATATCCACTAAATGAGGGAATAATATGTGTGAGGATACCCCAGGAGAGTTCCAAATGTATGTGGGTAGAATATATATCCCACGGGGGTAAAACTGAAAAAAGTAGAAAAAAATTTTTTTTGGACTAAGTCATTTTTCCGGCGTTTATCAGACTTTCAGATAGGGCAAATGTCAGTGAGCATTCCCATTTCAATTTCAGAGCAATTCGCCCAATGAGTCCTCGATATTTAGTCGTTTTCAGCCAATTTTCTGGATTTTTGAAAATTTCACTTTTTTGTGAAAATATCCACTAACTGAGGGAATAATATGTGTGCGGGTACCGCAGGAGAGTTCCAAATGTGTGTGGGTAGAATATATATCCCAAAGGGTTAAAATTGAAAGAAGTTGAAAAAATTTTTTTTTTTGGACTTAGTCATCTTTCCGGCGTTTATCAGACTTTCAGATAGGGCAAATGTCAGTGAGCGTTCCAATTTCAGTTCCACAGCGATTCGCCGGATGAGTCCTTGATATTTACTCATATTCAGCCAATTTTCTGGATTTTTGAAAATTTCGCTTTTTTGTGAAATTATTCACTAAATGAGGGAATAATATGTGTGAGGGTACCCCAGGAGAGTTCCAAATGTGTGTGGGTAGAATATATATCCCACGGGGGTAAAACTTAAAAAAGTTTAAAAAATTTTTTTTTTGGACTTGGTCATTTTTCCGCCGTTTATCAGACTTTCAGATAGGGGAAATGTCACTAAGCGTTCCGATTTCAGTTCCAGAGCGATTCGCCCAATGAGTCCTTGATATTTAGTCGTTTCAGCCATTTTTCTTGATTTTTGAAAATTTCACTTTTTTGTGAAAATATCCACTAATTGAGGGAATAATATGTGTGAGGGTACCCCAGGAGAGTTCCAAATGTGTGTGGGTAGAATATATATCCCACGGGGGTAAAATTTAAAAAAGTTGAAACATTTTTTTTTTTTGGACTTAGTCATTTTTCCGGCGTTTATCAGTCTTTCAGATAGGGGATATGTCAGTGAGCGTTCCGATTTCAGTTCCAGAGTGATTCGCCCAATGAGTCCTTGATATTTAGTCGTTTTCAGCCAATTTTCTGGATTTTTGAAAATTTCACTTTTTTGTGAAAATATCCACTAAATGAGGGAATAATATGTGTGAGGGTACCCCAGGAGAGTTCCAAATGTGTGTGGGTAGAAAATATATCCCACGGGGGTAAAATTGAAAAAAGTTGAAAAAAATTTTTTTTTTGGACTTAGTCATTTTTCCGGCGTTCATCAGACTTTCAGATAGGGTAATGTCAGTGAGCGTTTCGATTTCAGTTCCAGAGCGATTCGCCCAATGAGTCCTTGATATTTAGTCATTTTCAGCCAATTTTCTGGATTTTTGAAAATTTCGCTTTTTTGTGAAAATATTCACTAAATGAGGGAATAATATGTGTGAGAGTACCGCAGGAGAGTTCCAAATGTGTGTGGGTAGAATATATATCCCACGGGGGTAAAACTTAAAAAAGATTAAAAAATCTTTTTCTGGACGTAGTCATTTTTCCTGCTTTTATCAGACTTTCAGATAGGGGATATGTCAGTGAGCGTTCCAATTTCAGTTCCAGAGCGATTCGCACAATGAGTCCTTGATATTTAGTCGTTTTCAGCCAATTTCCTGGATTTTTGAAAATTTCACTTTTTTGTGAAAATATCCACTAAATTAGGGAATAATATGTGTGAGGATACCCCAGTAGAGTTCCACATGTGTGTGGGTAGAATATATATCCCACGGGGGTAAAATTGAAAAAAGTTGAAAACATTTTTTTTTGGGACTTAGTCATCTTTCCAGCGTTTATCAGACTTTCAGATAGGGCAAATGTCAGTGAGCGTTCCAATTTCAGTTCCAGAGCGATTCGCCGGATGAGTCCTTGATACTTACTCATATTCAGCCAATTTTCTGGATTTTTGAAAATGTCACTTTTTTGTGAAAATATCCACTAAATGAGGGAATAATATGTGTGAGGGTACCCCAGGAGAGTTCCAAATGTGTGTGAGTAGCATATATATCCCACGGGGGAAAAATTGAAAAAAGTTGAAACATTTTTTTTTCGACTTAGTCATTTTTCCGGCAATTATCAGACTTTCAGATAGGGCAAATGTCAGTGAGCATTCCGATTTCAATTTCAGAGCAATTCGCCCAATGAATCCTTGATATTTAGTCGTTTTCAGCCAATTTTCTGAATTTTTGAAAATTTCACTTTTTTGTGAAAATATCCACTAACTGAGGGAATAATATGTGTGCGGGTACGGCAGGAGAGTTCCAAATGTGTGTGGGTAGAATATATATCCCAAAGGGTTAAAATTGAAAGAAGTTGAAAAAATTTTTTTTTTTGTACTTAGTCATTTTTCTGGCGTTTATCAGACTTTCAGATAGGGAAAATGTCAGTGAGCGTTTCGATTTCAGTTCCAGAGCGATTCGCCCAATGAGTCCTTGATATTAAGTAGTTTTCAGCCAATTTTCTGGATTTTTGAAAATTTCACTTTTTTGTGAAAATATCCACTAAATGAGGGAATAATATGTGTGAGGGTACCCCAGGAGAGTTCCAAATGTGTGTGGGTAGAATATATATCCCACGAGAGTAAAACTGAAAAAAGTTGAAAACATTTTTTTTTGGACTTAGTCATTTTTCCTGCTTTTATCAGACTTTCATATAGGGGAAATGTCAGTGAGCGTTCCGATTTCAGTTCCAGAGCGATGCGCCCAATGAGTCCTTGATATTTAGTCATTTTCAGCCAATTTTCTGGATTTTTGAAAATTTCGCTTTTTTGTGAAAATATTCACTAAATGAGGGAATAATATGTGTGAGGGTACCCCAGGAGAGTTCCAAATGTGTGTGGGTAGAATATATATCCCACGGGGGTAAAACTTAAAAAAGTTAAAAAAAATTTTTTCGGACGTAGTCATTTTTCCTGCTTTTATCAGACTTTCAGATAGGGGATATGTCAGTGAGTGTTCCGATTTCAGTTCCAGAGCGATTCGCACAATGAGTCCTTGATATTTAGTCGTTTTCAGCCAATTTCCTGGATTTTTGAAAATTTCACTTTTTTTGTGAAAATATCCACTAAATGAGGGAATAATATGTGTGAGGATACCCCAGGAGAGTTCCAAATGTATGTGGGTAGAATATATATCCCACGGGGGTAAAACTGAAAAAAGTAGAAAAAAATTTTTTTTGGACTAAGTCATTTTTCCGGCGTTTATCAGACTTTCAGATAGGGCAAATGTCAGTGAGCATTCCCATTTCAATTTCAGAGCAATTCGCCCAATGAGTCCTCGATATTTAGTCGTTTTCAGCCAATTTTCTGGATTTTTGAAAATTTCACTTTTTTGTGAAAATATCCACTAACTGAGGGAATAATATGTGTGCGGGTACCGCAGGAGAGTTTCAAATGTGTGTGGGTAGAATATATATCCCAAAGGGTTAAAATTGAAAGAAGTTGAAAAAATTTTTTTTTTTGTACTTAATCATTTTTCTGGCGTTTATCAGACTTTCAGATAGGGGAAATGTCAGTGAGCGTTCCGATATCAGTTCCAGACCGATTCACTGGATGAGTTCCTGATATTTAGTCGTTTTCATCCAATTTTCTGGATTTTTGAAAATTTCAATTTTTTGTGAAAATATCCACTAAATGAGGGAATAATATGTGTGAGGGTACCCCAGGAGAGTTCCACATGTGTGTGGGTAGAATATATATCCCACGGGGGTAAAATTGAAAAAAGTTGAATACATTTTTTTTTTGGACTTAGTCATCTTTCCGGCGTTTATCAGACTTTCAGATAGGGCAAATGTCAGTGAGCGTTCCAATTTCAGTTCCAGAGCGATTCGCCGGATGAGTCCTTGATATTTACTCATATTCAGCCAATTTTCTGGATTTTTGAAAATTTCGCTTTTTTGTGAAATTATTCACTAAATGAGGGAATAATATGTGTGAGGGTACCCCAGGAGAGTTCCAAATGTGTGTGGGTAGAATATATATCCCACGGGGGTAAAACTTAAAAAAGTTTAAAAAAATTTTTTCTGGACGTAGTCATTTTTCCTGCTTTTATCAGACTTTCAAATAGGGGATATGTCAGTGAGCGTTCCGATTTCAGTTCCAGAGCGATTCGCCCAATGAATCCTTGATATTTAGTCATTTTCAGCCAATTTCCTGGATTTTTGAAAATTTCACTTTTTTGTGAAAATATCCACTAAATGAGGGAATAATATGTGTGAGGATATCCCAGGAGAGTTCCAAATGTATGTGGGTAGAATATATATCCCATGGGGGTAAAACTGAAAAAGGAGAAAAAAATTTTTTTTGGACCTAGTCATTTTTCCAGCATTTATCAGACTTTCAGATAGGGGATTTGTCAGTGAGCGTTCCGATTTCAGTTCCAGAGCGATTTGCCGGATTAGTCCTTGATATTTACTCATATTCAGTCAATTTTCTGGATTTTTGAAAATGTAATTTTTTTGTGAAAATATCCACTAAATGAGGGAATAATATGTGTGAGAGTATCGCAGGAGAGTTCCAAATGTGTATGGGTAGAATATATATCCCAAAGGGTTAAAATTGAAAGAAGTTGAAAAAAAATTTTTTTTGTACTTAGTCATTTTTCTGGCGTTTATCAGACTTTCATATAGGGGAAATGTCAGTGAGCGTTCCGATATCAGTTCCAGACCGATTCGCTGGATGAGTTCTTCATATTTAGTCTTTTTCAGCCAATTTTCTGGATTTTTGAAAATTTCAATTTTTTGTGAAAATATCCACTAAATGAGGGACTAATATGTGTGAGGGTACCCCAGGAGAGTTCCACATGTGTGTGGGTAGAATATATATCCCACGGGGGTAAAATTGAAAAAAGTTGAAAACATTTTTTTTTTGGACTTAGTCATTTTTCCCGCGTTTATCAGACTTTCAGATAGGAGAAATGTCAGTGAGCGTTCCGATTTCAGTTTCAGAGTGATTCGCCCAATGAGTCCTTGATATTAAGTAGTTTTCAGCCAATTTTCTGGATTTTTGAAAATTTCACTTTTTTGTGAAAATATCCACTAAATGAGGGAATAATATGTGTGAGGGTACCCCAGGAGAGTTCCAAATGTGTGTGGGTAGAATATATATCCCATAGGGGTAAAATTGAAAAAAGGTGAAAAAAAATTTTTGGGGACTTAGTCAGTTTTCCAGCGTTTATCAGACTTTCAGATAGTGGAAATGTCAGTGAGCGTTCCGATTTCAGTTCAAGAGCGATTCGCCCAATGAGTCCTTGATATTTAGTCGTATTCAGCCAATTTTCTGGATTTTTGAAAATTTCACTTTTTTTGTGAAAATTTCCACTAAATGAGGGAATAATATGTGTGAGGGTACCCCAGGAGAGTTCCACATGTGTGTGGGTAGAATATATATCCCACTGGGGTCAAATTGAAAAAAGATGAAAAAAATTTTTTTTTTGGACTTAGTCATTTTTCCGGCGTTTATCAGACTTTCAGATAGGGGAAATGTCAGTGAGCCTTCCGATTTCAGTTCCAGAGTGATTTGCCCAATGAGTCTTTGATATTTAGTGGTTTTCAGCCAATATTTTGGATTTTTGAAAATTTCACTTTTTTGTGAAAATATCCACTAAATGAGGGAATAATATGTGTGAGGGTACCCCAGGAGAGTTCCAAATGTGTGTGGGTAGAATATATGTCCCACGGGAGTAAAACTGAAAAAAGTTTAAAAAAATTTTTTTTGGACTTAGTCATTTTTCCGGCGTTTATCAGACTTTCAGATAGGGGAAATGTCAGTGAGTGTTCCGATTTCAGTTCCAGACCGATTCACCGACTGAGTCATTGATATTTAGTCGTTTTCAGCCAATTTTCTGGATTTTTGAAAATTTCACTTTTTTTGTGAAAATATCCACTAACTGAGGGAATAATATGTGTGAGGGTACCGCAGGAGAGTTCCAAATGTGTGTTGGTAGAATATATATCCCACAGGGTTAAAATTGAAAAAAGTTGAAAAATTTTTTTTTTTGGACTTAGTCATTTTTCTGGCGTTTATCAGACTTTCAGATAGGGGAAATGTCAGTGAGCCTTCCGATTTCAGTTCCAGAGTGATTCGCCCAATGAGTCTTTGATATTTAGTCGTATTCAGCCAATTTTCTGTATTTTTTAAAATTTCACTTTTTTGTGAAAATATCCACTAAATGAGGGAATAATATGTGTGAGGGTACCCCAGAAGAGTTACAAATGTGTGTGGGTAGTATATATATCCCACAGTGTTAAAATTGAAAAAAACTTGAAAAAATTTTTTTTTTGTACTTAGTCATTTTTCCGGCGTTTATCAGACTTTCAGATAGGGGAAATGTCAGTGAGCATTCCAATTTCAGTTTCAGACCGATACACCGGATGAGTCCTTGATATTTAGTCGTTTTCAGGCAATTTTCTGTATTTTTGAAAATTTCAATTTTTTGTTAAAATATCCACTAAATGAGGGAATAATATGTGTGAGGGTACCCAAGGAGAGTTCCACATGTGTGTAGGTAGAATATATATCCCACAGAAGTAAAACTGAAAAAAGTTGAAAAAATTATTTTTTTGGACTTAGTCATTTTTCCGGCATTTATCAGACTTTCAGATAGGGGAAATGTCAGTGAGCATTCCGATTTCAGTTCCAGAGCGATTCGCCGGATGAGTCCTTGATATTTAGTCGTTTTCAGGCAATTTTCTGGATTTTTGAAAATTTCAATTTTTGGTGAAAATATTATTCTTATTATTTATTATTATAGCGCCATTTATTCCATGGCGCTTTACATGTGATAGGGATATACATAACAAAAGCATTTACATAATCTTAACAAAATGAGTCAGTGACTGGTACAGGAGGAGCGAGGACCCTGCCCGCGATGGTTCACAGTCTACAAGGGATGGGTGAGGATGCATTAGGTGAGTGTAGAGCTGGTCGTGCAGTGGTGTTTACTGCAGGTTGTAGGCTTGTCGGAAGAGGTGGGTCTTCAGGTTCCTTTTGAAGGTTTCCACGGTCGGTGAGAGTCTGATATATTTGGGTAGAGAGCTCCAGAGTAGGGGGGAAGCACGGGAGAAATCTTGTATACGATTGTGGGAGGAGGAGATAAGAGGGGAGTAGAGAAGGAGATCTTGTGAGGATCGGAGGTTGCGTGCAGGTATGTACCGGGAGACTAGGTCACAGATGTATGCGGGAGACAGGTTGTGGATGGCTTTGTATGCCATGGTTAGGGTTTTGAACTGAATTCTCTGGTCAATGGGGAGCCAGTGAAGGGATTGACAGAGAGGAGAGGACGGGGAATAGCGGGGGGACAGGTGGATTAGTCGAGCAGCAGAGTTTAGGATAGATTGGAGAGGTGCAAGAGTGTTGGAAGGGAGGCCACGGAGCAGGAGGTTGCAGTAGTCGAGGCGGGATATGATGAGGGCATGCCCTAGTGTTTTTGCAGAGTCTTTGCTGAGGAATGCACGGATCCGGGAGATGTTTTTGAGTTGGAGTCAGCAGGAGGTGGAAAGGGCTTGGATATGTGGCTTGAAGGAGAGATCAGAGTCCAGGGTTACCCCAAGGCAGCGAGCTTGTGGGACTGGGGAGAGTGAACAGCCATTGACGTTGATGGATAGGTCGGATGGGGGATGTGAATGAGAGGGTGGAAAGATGATGAGCTCTGTTTTATCCATGTTGAGTTTTAGAAATCTGTCGGAGAAGAAGGATGTGATGGCAGACAGACATTGTGGGATTCTGGTTAGTAGGGAGGAGATATCGGGTCCAGAGAGGTAGATCTGTGTGTTATCAGCATAGAGGTGATACTGAAAGCCGTGAGACTCTATGAGCTGTTCCAGGCCGAAGGTGTAGATGGAGAAGAGCAGAGGTCCTAGAACTGAACCTTGGGGGACACCGACAGATAGGGGGTGAGATGAGGAGGTGGTGCGTGAGTGGGAGACGCTGAATGTCCTGTCTGTTAAGTATGAGGAGATCCAAGATAGAGCCAAGTCCGTGATGCCAAGAGATGAGAGAATCTGGAGTAAGAGGGAAAGGTCCACTGTGTCAAAGGCAGATGACAGGTCCAGAAGGAGGAGGATGGAGTAGTGTTGCTTGGATTTGGCATTTAGTAGGTCGTTGGTGACTTTGGTCAGGGCAGTTTCAGTCGAGTGATGTGGTCGGAAGCCAGATTGTAGACAGTCGAAGAGGGAGCAGGAGGAGAGGTGGGAGGACAGTTCAAGGTGGACATGTTGTTCTAGAAGTTTTGAGGCAAAGGGGAGGAGTGATATGGGACGGTAGCTAGTCAGAGAGGAATGGTCAAGGGAGGGCTTTTTGAGGATGGGTGTGATTGCGGCATGTTTGAAACATGAGGGGAAGACTCCGGTTGTTAGTGATAGATTGAAGAGGTGGGTTAGGGTTGGGATGAAGACTGTGGTGAGGTTAGTGATGAGGTGGGATGGGATTGGGTCAAGTTCGCAGGTGGTGAGGTGTGATTTGGAGAGTAAAGAGGAGACTTGACCTTCTATAATGGTGGAGAAGTGGGGTTTGGAGGAGGAGGGTTGAGTAGATATGAGGAGGGGTTGTGTGGACTTTAGGCCAAAGTTTTGTCTGATGGTGTTAATCTTCTGTTTGAAGAATGAGGCAAAGTCATCGGCTGAGATGAGAGAAGAAGGAGGAGGTGCTAGGGGACGAAGGAGAGAGTTGAAAGTGTTAAATAGCTGTTTAGGGTTGTGAGATAGGGAGGATATGAGAGATGAGAAGTAGGTTTGTTTTGCTGTAGTGAGTGCGGACTTGAAATTAGTGAGGGATTGCTTGAATGCGATGAAGTGCTCGATGGAGTGAGACCTTTTCCATCTCCGCTCCGCAACCCTGGAGGCCCGGCGCAGTTCTTTGGTAAGTTTAGTGTGCCAGGGTTGCCTGTTGAATGTGCGAGGTGTGGTGTGTGTGAGAGGGGCAATCGAGTCTAGAGCTGAAGCTATTGTGGTGTTATATGAAGCAGCAGCAACGTCTGCATCGTGTAAGGAATTTATGTCTGTGAGAGGAAGGAGGGATTCAGAGAGAGAGTGTAGGTCAAGGTCTTTGAGATTTCTGCTAGGGTGTGTGAGTTTGTGGAGTGGGGATTGTGCACCCGGAGAGGAGAGGGTAGAGAACGTGAGGAGGTTATGGTCAGAGAGAGGGAGTGGTGAGTTAGAAAGGTTAGATAGGGAATAGAGGCGGGTGAAGATGAGGTCCAGCGTGTGGCCATCTTTGTGGGTGGGTGTGGAAGACCATTGAGTGAGTCCAAAGGAGGAAGTGAGGGATAGGAGCTTAGAGACAGACGAGTGGGGAGTGTCAATGGGGATGTTGAAGTCACCCATTATGATAGTGGGGATGTCAGTGGAAAGGAAGTGAAGCAGCCAGGTGGTGAAATGGTCTAAGAAGGTGGTGTCTTGCCCTGGGGGTCGGTAAACGACGGCCAGTTGGAGGTTGGAGGGGGAATAGATGCGCACACAGTGCACCTCAAAAGAGGGGAGTGTAACGGAGGGTGGCAGTGGGATTTTGGTGAAAGCGCAAAGTTCTGATAGGAGGAAACCTACGCCTCCACCATGTTTGCCATTGGGGCGGGGGGTGTGGGAAAGGTGCAATCCGCCATATGAAAGGGCAGCTGGGGAGGCTGTGTCAGAGGGGGTGAGCCTGGTTTCGGTGATGGCGAGGAAGGAGAGTTTGTTTGTAATGAAAAGATCGTGGATGAAGGAAAGTTTGTTGCAGACAGAGCGAGCGTTCCATAGAGCTCCTGTTAGTATAGCTGAGGAGGTGGGTATTAGTTGGATGGGTATGAGGTTAGAAGGGTTGCGACAGTTTGAGGAAGGTCGTGGATAGGAGGTTGAAGTGACTGTGGGGATATGGCGAGGAGGACCAGGATTTGGAAAGATATCTCCAGCAGTGAGGAGGAGCAGAGAAAGTGTTAGCAGGTGGGAACAGGAGAGAGCATGAGGTGGCTGTCTGTGTTGGGAGATCCAGGATTGAATGTTGAGGAATAATTTGGAGGAGGAAGTGAGGTGAATTGGGAGGATAGAGGGAGAGATGAAGAGTTTCTTACTAGGTGTAGGGATTTGAGGGGTTATTAGAAAGTGGAGGACTATAGAGGAAAAAGTGAGAGCTAACAGAAACATAGTTAAAAGAGAGTGAGTGGTAAAAGTGTTTGTTACCTGACTCCTGCCCTGACTAACTGCCTATGAAATAACTGCCACTTCTCTCCGAAGCCACTTTGCACAAGAAGACGCGTACACACCCCAGCACGCGTGCACCCCATACAGAGAGTATAAATATATAGGCCACATTAAACTATATCAGGTGAAGGGCATTGTGGGAATGGCTTGTGGATAAATTAACAGCTGGTCATTTCAACAGGAGATGGCTGGGTGATCAAAGACAGAGCCAGGACTCTAGTGTCTGCAGTTTAGCACCTCTAAAAATCAGATAAGGTATATAGTGGGGAAGGGACAAACATATGTGAATATTGATTGGAGTGGGACAGATGAAGCAGGGGAATTATGCAGAGCATGTACCAGAGAGATTGGTCAGCAGAGCATTAGATGACAGCATACATAGGAGCAGGGGAATTATGCAGAGCATGTACCAGAGAGATATATATCCCAAGGGGGTAAAATTGAAAAAACTTTAAAAAATTTTTTTTTTGGACTAAGTCATTTTTCCGGCGTTTATCAGACCTTCAGATAGAGGAAATGTCAGTGAGCGTTCCGATTTCAGTTCCAGACCGATTCGCCGGATGAGTCCTTGATATTTCGTCAATTTCAGGCAATTTTTTGGTTTTTGGAAAATTTCACTTTTTTGTGAAAATATCCACTAAATGAGGGAATAATATGTGTGAGGGTACCCCAGAAGAGTTCCAAATGTGTGTGGGTAGAATATATATCCCACGGGGGTAAAATTGAAAAAAATTTTTTTTTGGACTTAGTCATTTTTCCGGCGTTTATCAGACTTTCAGATAGGGGAAATGTCAGTGAGCGTTCCGATTTCAGTTCCAGAGCGATTCGCCCAATGAGTCCTTGAAATTTCGTAGTTTTCAGCCAATTTTCTGGATTTTTGAAAATTTCACTTTTTTGTGAAAATATCCACTAAATGATGGAATAATATGTGTGAGGGTACCCCAGGAGAGTTCCACATGTGTGTGGGTAGAATATATATCCCACGGGGGTAAAATTGAAAAAAGTTGAAAAAAAATTTTTTTTGGACTTAGTCATTTTTCCGGCGTTTATCAGACTTTCTGATAGGGGAAATGTCAGTGAGCATTCCGATTTCATTTCCAGAGCGAATCGTCCAATGAGTTTGTGATATTTAGTCGTTTTCAGCCAATATTTTGGATTTTTGAAAATTTCACTTTTTTGTGAAAATATCCACTTAATGAGGAAATAATATGTGTGAGGGTACCCCAGGAGAGTTCAAATGTGTTTGGGTAGAATATATATCCCAAGAAGGTAAAATTGAGAAAAGTTGAAAAAAATTTTTTTTTGGACTTAGTCATTTTTCCGGCGTTTATCCAACTTTCAGATATTGCAAATGTTAGTGATCGTTCCGATTTCAGTTGCAGAGCAATTCTCCCAATGAGTCCTTGATATTTAGTCGTTTTCAGCCAATTATTTGGATTTTTGTAAATTTCACTTTTTTGTGAAAATATCCACTAAATGAGCGAATAATATGCATGAGGGTACTCCAGGAGAGTTCCAAATGTGTGTGGGTAGAACATATATCCCACAAGGGTAAAATTGAAAAAAGAAGAATAATCTTTTTTTTTTGGACTTAGTCATTTTTCCGGCGTTTATCAGACTTTCAGATAGGGGAAATGTCAGTGAGTGTTCCGATTTCAGTTCCAGAGCGATTCTCCCAATGAGTCCTTGATATTTAGTCGATTTCAGCCAATTTTCTGGATTTTTGAAAATTTCACTTTTTTGTGAAAATATCCACTAAATGAGGGAATAATATGTGTGAGGGTTCCCCAGGAGAGTTCCAAATGTGTGTGGGTAGAATATATATCCCACGAGGGTAAAATTGAAGAAAGTTGAAAACATTTTTTTTTTGGACTTAGTCATTTTTCCGGCATTTAACAGACTTTCAGATAGGGCAAATGTCAGTGAGCGTTCCGATTTCAGTTCCAGAGCGATTCGACCAATGAGTCCTTGATATTTAGTCGTTTTCAGCCAATTTTCTGGAGTTTTGAAAATTTCACTTTTTTGTGAAAATATCCACTAAATGAGCGAATAATATGCGTGAGGGTACTAAAGGAGAGTTCCAAATGTGTGTGGGTAGAATATATATCCCACGGGATTAAAATTGAAAAAAGTTGAAAAAAATTTTTTTTTCCACTTAGTCATTTTTCCGGCGTTTATCAGACTTTCAGATAGGGCAAATGTCAGTGAGCGTTCCGATTTCAGTTCCAGAGCGATTCGCCCTATGAGTCCTTGATATTTAGTCGTTTTCAGCCAATTTTCTGGATTTTTGAAAATTTCACTTTTTTGTGAAAATGTCCACTAAATGAGGGAATAATATGTGTGAGGGTACCCCAGGAGAGTTCCAAATGTGTGTGGGTAGAACATATATCCCACAAGGGTAAAATTGAAAAAAGGTGAAAAATCTTTTTTTTTGGACTTAGTCATTTTTCCGGCGTTTATCCGACTTTCAGATATTGCAAATGTCAGTGAGCGTTCCGATTTCAGTTCCAGAGCAATTCGCCCAATGATTCCTTGATATTTAGTCGTTTTCAGCCAATATTTTGGATTTTTGAAAATTTCACTTATTTGTGAAAATATCCACTAAATGAGGGAATAATATGTGTGAGGGTACCCCAGGAGAGTTCCAAATGTGTGTGGTTAGAATATATATCCCACGGGGGTAAAATTGAAACGAGTTGCAAAAATTTTTTTCTTGGACTTACTCATTTTTCCGGCGTTTATCAGTCTTTCAGAGAGGGGATATGTCAGTGAGCGTTCCGATTTCAATTCGAGAGCGATTCGCCCAATGAGTCCTTGATATTTAATTGTTTTCAGCCAATTTTCTGGATTTTTGAAAATTTCACTTTTTTGTGAAAATATCCACTAAATGAGGGAATAATATGTGTGAGGGTACCCCAGGAGAGTTCCAAATGTGTGTGGGTAGAATATATATCCCACGGGGGTAAAATTGCAAAAAGTTGAAAAAAATTTTTTTTGGACTTAGTCATTTTTCCGGCGTTTATCAGACTTTCAGATAGGGGAAATGTCAGTGAGCGTTCCGATTTCAGTTCCAGAGCAATTCGCCCATTGAGTCCTGGATATTAAGTCGTTTTCAGCCAATTATCGGGTTGTTTGAAATTTTCACTTTTTTGTGAAAATATCCACTAAATGAGGGAATAATATGTGTGAGGGTACCCCAGGAGAGTTCCTAATGTATGTGGGTAGAATATATATCCCACGGGGGTAAAATTGAAAAAAGTTTAAAAAATTTTTTTTTTGGACTTGGTCATTTTTCCGCCATTTATCAGACTTTCAGATAGGGGAAATGTCAGTGAGCGTTCCGATTTCAGTTCCAGAGCGATTCGCCCAATGAGTCCTGGATATTAAGTCGTTTTCAGCCAATTTTCTGGATTTTTGAAAATGTCACTTTTTTGTGAAAATATCCACTAAATGAGGGAATAATATGTGTGCGGGTACCCCAGGAGAGTTCCAAATGTGTGTGGGTAGAATATATATTCCATGGGGGTAAAATTGAAAAAAGTTTAAAAAAATTTTTTTTGGACTTAGTCATTTTTCCTGCTTTTATCAGACTTTCATATAGGGGATATGTCAGTGAGCGTTCCGATTTCAGTTCCAGAGCGATTCGCCCAATGAGTCCTTGATATTTAGTCGTTTTCAGCCAATTTCCTGGATTTTTGAAAATTTCACTTATTTGTGAAAATATCCACTAAATGAGGGAACAATATGTGTGAGGATACCCCAGGAGAGTTCCAAATGTATGTCGGTAGAATATATATCCCACGGGGGTAAAACTGAAAAGAGTAGAAAAATTTTTTTTTTGGACTTAGTCATTTTTCCGGCGTTTATCAGACTTTCAGATAGGGGAAATGTCAGTGAGCATTGCGATTTCAGTTCCAGAGCAATTCGCCCAATGAGTCCTGGATATTAAGTCGTTTTCAGCCAATTTTCGGGTTGTTTGAAATTTTCTCTTTTTTGTGAAAATATCCACTAAATGAGGGAATAATATGTGTGAGGGTACCCCAGGAGAGTTCCTAATGTATGTGGGTAGAATATATATCCCACGGGGGTAAAATTGAAAAAAGTTTAAAATATTTTTTTTTTGGACTTGGTCATTTTTCCGCCGTTTATCAGACTTTCAGATAGGGGAAATGTCACTAAGCGTTCCGATTTCAGTTCCAGAGCGATTCGCCCAATGAGTCCTTGATATTTAGTCGTTTCAGCCATTTTTCTGGATTTTTGAAAATTTCACTTTTTTGTGAAAATATCCACTAATTGAGGGAATAATATGTGTGAGGGTACCCCAGGAGAGTTCCAAATGTGTGTGGGTAGAATATATATCCCACGGGGGTAAAATTTAAAAAAGTTGAAACATTTTTTTTTTTTGGACTTAGTCATTTTTCCGGCGTTTATCAGTCTTTCAGATAGGGGATATGTCAGTGAGCGTTCCGATTTCAGTTCCAGAGTGATTCGCCCAATGAGTCCTTGATATTTAGTCGTTTTCAGCCAATTTTCTGGATTTTTGAAAATTTCACTTTTTTGTGAAAATATCCACTAAATGAGGGAATAATATGTGTGAGGGTACCCCAGGAGAGTTCCAAATGTGTGTGGTTAGAATATATATCCCACGGGGGTAAAATTGAAAAAAGTTGAAAACAATTTTTTTTGGACTTAGTCATTTTTCCGGCGTTTATCAGACTTTCAGATGGGGCAAATGTCAGTGAGCGTTTCGATTTCAGTTCCAGAGTAATTCGCCCAATGAGTCCGTGATATTTAATCGTTTTCAGCCAATATTTTGGATTTTTGAAAATTTCCCTTTTTTGTGAAAATATCCACTAAATGAGGGAATAATATGTGTGAGGGTACCCCAGGAGAGTTCCAAATGTGTGTGGGTAGAAAATATATCCCACGGGGGTAAAATTGAAAAAAGTTGAAAAAAATTTTTTTTTTGGACTTAGTCATTTTTCCGGCGTTCATCAGACTTTCAGATAGGGGAAATGTCAGTGAGCGTTTCGATTTCAGTTCCAGAGCGATTCGACCAATGAGTCCTTGATATTTAGTCATTTTCAGCCAATTTTCTGGATTTTTGAAAATTTCGCTTTTTTGTGAAAATATTCACTAAATGAGGGAATAATATGTGTGAGGATACCCCAGGACAGTTCCAAATGTATGTGGGTAGCATATATATCCCACGGGGGTAAAATTGAAAAAAATTGAAACATTTTTTTTTTTTACTTAGTCATTTTTCCGGCTTTTATCAGACTTTCAGATAGGGCAAATGTCAGTGAGCGTTCCGATTTCAATTTCAGAGCAATTCGCCCAATGAGTCCTTGATATTTAGTCGTTTTCAGCCAATTTTCTGGATTTTTGAAAATTTCACTTTTTTGTGAAAATATCCACTAACTGAGGGAATAATATGTGTGAGGGTACCCCAGTAGAGTTCCACATGTGTGTGGGTAGAATATATATCCCACGGGGGTAAAATTGAAAAAAGTTGAAAACATTTTTTTTTTGGACTTAGTCATCTTTCCAGCGTTTATCAGACTTTCAGATAGGGCAAATGTCAGTGAGCGTTCCAATTTCAGTTCCAAAGCGATTCGCCGGATGAGTCCTTGATATTTACTCATATTCAGCCAATTTTCTGGATTTTTGAAAATGTCACTTTTTTGTGAAAATATCCACTAAATGAGGGAATAATATGTGTGAGGGTACCCCAGGAGAGTTCCAAATGTGTGTGAGTAGCATATATATCCCACGGGGGTAAAACTGAAAAAAGTAGAAAAAATTTTTTTTTGGACTTAGTCATTTTTCCGGCGTTTATCAGACTTTCTGATAGGGCAAATGTCAGTGAGCATTCCCATTTCAATTTCAGAGCAATTCGCCCTATGAGTCCTCGATATTTAGTCGTTTTCAGCCAATTTTCTGGATTTTTGAAAATTTCACTTTTTTGTGAAAATATCCACTAAATGAGGGAATAATATGTGTGAGGGTACCCCAGGAGAGTTCCACATGTGTGTGGGTAGAATATATATCCCACGGGGGTAAAATTGAAAAAAGTTGAATACATTTTTTTTTTGGACTTAGTCATCTTTCCGGCGTTTATCAGACTTTCAGATAGGGCAAATGTCAGTGAGCGTTCCAATTTCAGTTCCAGAGCGATTCGCCGGATGAGTCCTTGATATTTACTCATATTGAGCCAATTTTCTGGATTTTTGAAAATTTCGCTTTTTTGTGAAATTATTCACTAAATGAGGGAATAATATGTGTGAGGGTACCCCAGGAGAGTTCCAAATGTGTGTGGGTAGAATATATATCCCACGGGGGTAAAACTTAAAAAAGTTTAAAAAAATTTTTTCTGGACGTAGTCATTTTTCCTGCTTTTATCAGACTTTCAAATAGGGGATATGTCAGTGAGCGTTCCGATTTCAGTTCCAGAGCGATTCGCCCAATGAATCCTTGATATTTAGTCGTTTTCAGCCAATTTCCTGGATTTTTGAAAATTTCACTTTTTTGTGAAAAATATCCACTAAATGAGGGAATAATATGTGTGAGGATACCCCAGGAGAGTTCCAAATGTATGTGGGTAGAATATATATCCCATGGGGGTAAAACTGAAAAAGTAGAAAAAAATTTTTTTTGGACCTAGTCATTTTTCCGGCATTTATCAGACTTTCAGATAGGGGATATGTCAGTGAGCGTTCCGATTTCAGTTCCAGAGCGATTTGCCGGATTAGTCCTTGATATTTACTCATATTCAGTCAATTTTCTGGATTTTTGAAAATGTAATTTTTTTGTGAAAATATCCACTAAATGAGGGAATAATATGTGTGAGAGTATCGCAGGAGAGTTCCAAATGTGTGTGGGTAGAATATATATCCCAAAGGGTTAAAATTGAAAGAAGTTGAAAAAAAATTTTTTTTGTACTTAGTCATTTTTCTGGCGTTTATCAGACTTTCAGATAGGGGAAATGTCAGTGAGCGTTCCGATATCAGTTCCAGACCGATTCACTGGATGAGTTCTTGATATTTAGTCGTTTTCAGCCAATTTTCTGGATTTTTGAAAATTTCAATTTTTTGTGAAAATATCCACTAAATGAGGGACTAATATGTGTGAGGGTACACCAGGAGAGTTCCACATGTGTGTGGGTAGAATATATATCCCACGGGGGTAAAATTGAAAAAAGTTGAAAACATTTTTTTTTTGGACTTAGTCATTTTTCCCGCGTTTATCAGACTTTCAGATAGGAGAAATGTCAGTGAGCGTTCCGATTTCAGTTCCAGAGCGATTCGCCCAATGAATCCTTGATATTTAGTCGTTTTCAGCCAATTTCCTGGATTTTTGAAAATTTCACTTTTTTGTGAAAATATCCACTAAATGAGGGAATAATATGTGTGAGGATACCCCAGGAGAGTTCCAAATGTATGTGGGTAGAATATATATCCCATGGGGGTAAAACTGAAAAAGTAGAAAAAAATTTTTTTTGGACCTAGTCATTTTTCCGGCATTTATCAGACTTTCAGATAGGGGATATGTCAGTGAGCGTTCCGATTTCAGTTCCAGAGCGATTTGCCGGATTAGTCCTTGATATTTACTCATATTCAGTCAATTTTCTGGATTTTTGAAAATGTAATTTTTTTGTGAAAATATCCACTAAATGAGGGAATAATATGTGTGAGAGTATCGCAGGAGAGTTCCAAATGTGTGTGGGTAGAATATATATCCCAAAGGGTTAAAATTGAAAGAAGTTGAAAAAAAATTTTTTTTGTACTTAGTCATTTTTCTGGCGTTTATCAGACTTTCAGATAGGGGAAATGTCAGTGAGCGTTCCGATATCAGTTCCAGACCGATTCACTGGATGAGTTCTTGATATTTAGTCGTTTTCAGCCAATTTTCTGGATTTTTGAAAATTTCAATTTTTTGTGAAAATATCCACTAAATGAGGGACTAATATGTGTGAGGGTACCCCAGGAGAGTTCCACATGTGTGTGGGTAGAATATATATCCCACGGGGGTAAAATTGAAAAAAGTTGAAAACATTTTTTTTTTGGACTTAGTCATTTTTCCCGCGTTTATCAGACTTTCAGATAGGAGAAATGTCAGTGAGTGTTCCGATTTCAGTTTCAGAGTGATTCGCCCAATGAGTCCTTGATATTAAGTAGTTTTCAGCCAATTTTCTAGATTTTTGAAAATTTCACTTTTTTGTGAAAATATCCACTAAATGAGGGAATAATATGTGTGAGGGTACCCCAGGAGAGTTCCAAATGTGTTTGGGTAGAATATATATCCCATAGGGGTAAAATTGAAAAAAGGTGAAAAAAAATTTTTGGGGACTTAGTCAGTTTTCCAGCGTTTATCAGACTTTCAGATAGGGGAAATGTCAGTGAGCGTTCCGATTTCAGTTCAAGAGCGATTCGCCCAATGAGTCCTTGATATTTAGTCGTATTCAGCCAATTTTCTGTATTTTTGAAAATTTCACTTTTTTTGTGAAAATTTCCACTAAATGAGGGAATAATATGTGTGAGGGTACCCCAGGAGAGTTCCACATGTGTGTGGGTAGAATATATATCCCACTGGGGTCAAATTGAAAAAAGATGAAAAAAATTTTTTTTTTGGACTTAGTCATTTTTCCGGCGTTTATCAGACTTTCAGATAGGGGAAATGTCAGTGAGCCTTCCGATTTCAGTTCCAGAGTGATTTGCCCAATGAGTCTTTGATATTTAGTGGTTTTCAGCCAATATTTTGGATTTTTGAAAATTTCACTTTTTTGTGAAAATATCCACTAAATGAGGGAATAATATGTGTGAGGGTACCCCAGGAGAGTTCCAAATGTGTGTGGGTAGAATATATGTCCCACGGGAGTAAAACTGAAAAAAGTTTAAAAAAATTTTTTTTGGACTTAGTCATTTTTCCGGCGTTTATCAGACTTTCAGATAGGGGAAATGTCAGTGAGTGTTCCGATTTCAGTTCCAGACCGATTCACCGACTGAGTCATTGATATTTAGTCGTTTTCAGCCAATTTTCTGTATTTTTGAAAATTTCAATTTTTTGTTAAAATATCCACTAAATGAGGGAATAATATGTGTGAGGGTACCCAAGGAGAGTTCCACATGTGTGTAGGTAGAATATATATCCCACAGAAGTAAAACTGAAAAAAGTTGAAAAAATTATTTTTTTGGACTTAGTCATTTTTCCGGCATTTATCAGACTTTCAGATAGGGGAAATGTCAGTGAGCATTCTGATTTCAGTTCCAGAGCGATTCGCCGGATGAGTCCTTGATATTTAGTCGTATTCAGCCAAGTTTCTGGATTTTTGAAAATTTCACTTTTTTGTGAAAATATCCACTAAATGAGGGAATAATATGTGTGAGGGTACCCCAGGAGAGTTCCAAATGTGTGTGGGTAGTATATGTATCCCACAGGGTTAAAATTGAAAAAAGTTGAAAAATTTTTTTTTTTGGACTTAGTCATTTTTCTGGCGTTTATCAGACTTTCAGATAGGGGAAATGTCAGTGAGCCTTCCGATTTCAGTTCCAGAGTGATTCGCCCAATGAGTCTTTGATATTTAGTCGTATTCAGCCAATTTTCTGGATTTTTTAAAATTTCACTTTTTTGTGAAAATATCCACTAAATGAGGGAATAATATGTGTGAGGGTACCCCAGAAGAGTTACAAATGTGTGTGGGTAGTATATATATCCCACAGTGTTAAAATTGAAAAAAACTTGAAAAAAATTTTTTTTTGTACTTAGTCATTTTTCCGGCGTTTATCAGACTTTCAGATAGGGGAAATGTCAGTGAGCGTTCCAATTTCAGTTCCAGACCGATTCACCGGATGAGTCCTTGATATTTAGTCGTTTTCAGGCAATTTTCTGGATTTTTGAAAATTTCAATTTTTGGTGAAAATATTATTCTTATTATTTATTATTATAGCGCCATTTATTCCATGGCGCTTTACATGTGATAGGGATATACATAACAAAAGCATTTACATAATCTTAACAAAATGAGTCAGCGACTGGTACAGGAGGAGCGAGGACCCTGCCCGCGATGGTTCACAGTCTACAAGGGATGGGTGAGGATGCATTAGGTGAGTGTAGAGCTGGTCGTGCAGTGGTGTTTACTGCAGGTTGTAGGCTTGTCGGAAGAGGTGGGTCTTCAGGTTCCTTTTGAAGGTTTCCACGGTCGGTGAGAGTCTGATATGTTTGGGTAGAGAGCTCCAGAGTAGGGGGGAAGCACGGGAGAAATCTTGTATACGATTGTGGGAGGAGGAGATAAGAGGGGAGTAGAGAAGGAGATCTTGTGAGGATCGGAGGTTGCGTGCAGGTATGTACCGGGAGACTAGGTCACAGATGTATGCGGGAGACAGGTTGTGGATGGCTTTGTATGCCATGGTTAGGGTTTTGAACTGAATTCTCTGGGCAATGGGGAGCCAGTGAAGGGATTGACAGAGAGGAGAGGCCGGGGAATAGCGGGGGGACAGGTGGATTAGTCGAGCAGCAGAGTTTAGGATAGATTGGAGAGGTGCAAGAGTGTTGGAAGGGAGGCCACGGAGCAGGAGGTTGCAGTAGTCGAGGCGGGATATGATGAGGGCATGCCCTAGTGTTTTTGCAGAGTCTTTGCTGAGGAATGCACGGATCCGGGAGATGTTTTTGAGTTGGAGTCAGCAGGAGGTGGAAAGGGCTTGGATATGTGGCTTGAAGGAGAGATCAGAGTCCAGGGTTACCCCAAGGCAGCGAGCTTGTGGGACTGGGGAGAGTGAACAGCCATTGACGTTGATGGATAGGTCGGATGGGGGATGTGAATGAGAGGGTGGAAAGATGATGAGCTCTGTTTTATCCATGTTGAGTTTTAGAAATCTGTCGGAGAAGAAGGATGTGATGGCAGACAGACATTGTGGGATTCTGGTTAGTAGGGAGGAGATATCGGGTCCAGAGAGGTAGATCTGTGTGTCATCAGCATAGAGGTGATACTGAAAGCCGTGAGACTCTATGAGCTGTTCCAGGCCGAAGGTGTAGATGGAGAAGAGCAGAGGTCCTAGAACTGAACCTTGGGGGACACCGACAGATAGGGGGTGAGATGAGGAGGTGGTGCGTGAGTGGGAGACGCTGAATGTCCTGTCTGTTAAGTATGAGGAGATCCAAGATAGAGCCAAGTCCGTGATGCCAAGAGATGAGAGAATCTGGAGTAAGAGGGAAAGGTCCACTGTGTCAAAGGCAGATGACAGGTCCAGAAGGAGGAGGATGGAGTAGTGTTGCTTGGATTTGGCATTTAGTAGGTCGTTGGTGACTTTGGTCAGGGCAGTTTCAGTCGAGTGATGTGGTCGGAAGCCAGATTGTAGACAGTCGAAGAGGGAGCAGGAGGAGAGGTGGGAGGACAGTTCAAGGTGGACATGTTGTTCTAGAAGTTTTGAGGCAAAGGGGAGGAGTGATATGGGACGGTAGCTAGTCAGAGAGGAATGGTCAAGGGAGGGCTTTTTGAGGATGGGTGTGATTGCGGCATGTTTGAAACATGAGGGGAAGACTCCGGTTGTTAGTGATAGATTGAAGAGGTGGGTTAGGGTTGGGATGAAGACTGTGGTGAGGTTAGTGATGAGGTGGGATGGGATTGGATCAAGTTCGCAGGTGGTGAGGTGTGATTTGGAGAGTAAAGAGGAGACTTGACCTTCTATAATGGTGGAGAAGTGGGGTTTGGAGGAGGAGGGTTGAGTAGATATGAGGAGGGGTTGTGTGGACTTTAGGCCAAAGTTTTGTCTGATGGTGTCAATCTTCTGTTTGAAGAATGAGGCAAAGTCATCGGCTGAGATGAGAGAAGAGGGAGGAGGTGCTAGGGGACGAAGGAGAGAGTTGAAAGTGTTAAATAGCTGTTTAGGGTTGTGAGATAGGGAGGATATGAGAGATGAGAAGTAGGTTTGTTTTGCTGTAGTGAGTGCGGACTTGAAATTAGTGAGGGATTGCTTGAATGCGATGAAGTGCTCGATGGAGTGAGACCTTTTCCATCTCCGCTCCGCAACCCTGGAGGCCCGGCGCAGTTCTTTGGTAAGTTTAGTGTGCCAGGGTTGCCTGTTGAATGTGCGAGGTGTGGTGTGTGTGAGAGGGGCAATCGAGTATAGAGCTGAAGCTATTGTGGTGTTATATGAAGCAGCAGCAACGTCTGCATCGTGTAAGGAATTTATGTCTGTGAGAGGAAGGAGGGATTCAGAGAGAGAGTGTAGGTCAAGGTCTTTGAGATTTCTGCTAGGGTGTGTGAGTTTGTGGAGTGGGGATTGTGCACCCGGAGAGGAGAGGGTAGAGAATGTGAGGAGGTTATGGTCAGAGAGAGGGAGTGGTGAGTTAGAAAGGTTAGATAGGGAACAGAGGCGGGTGAAGATGAGGTCCAGCGTGTGGCCATCTTTGTGGGTGGGTGTGGAAGACCATTGAGTGAGTCCAAAGGAGGAAGTGAGGGATAGGAGCTTAGAGACAGACGAGTGGGGAGTGTCAATGGGGATGTTGAAGTCACCCATTATGATAGTGGGGATGTCAGTGGAAAGGAAGTGAAGCAGCCAGGTGGTGAAATGGTCTAAGAAGGTGGTGTCTTGCCCTGGGGGTCGGTAAACGACGGCCAGTTGGAGGTTGGAGGGGGAATAGATGCGCACACAGTGCACCTCAAAAGAGGGGAGTGTAACGGAGGGTGGCAGTGGGATTTTGGTGAAAGCGCAAAGTTCTGATAGGAGGAAACCTACGCCTCCACCATGTTTGCCATTGGGGCGGGGGGTGTGGGAAAGGTGCAATCCGCCATATGAAAGGGCAGCTGGGGAGGCTGTGTCAGAGGGGGTGAGCCTGGTTTCGGTGATGGCGAGGAAGGAGAGTTTGTTTGTAATGAAAAGATCGTGGATGAAGGAAAGTTTGTTGCAGACAGAGCGAGCGTTCCATAGAGCTCCTGTTAGTATAGCTGAGGAGGTGGGTATTAGTTGGATAGATATGAGGTTAGAAGGGTTGCGACAGTTTGAGGAAGGTCGTGGATAGGAGGTTGAAGTGACTGTGGGGATATGGCGAGGAGGACCAGGATTTGGAAAGATATCTCCAGCAGTGAGGAGGAGCAGAGAAAGTGTTAGCAGGTGGGAACAGGAGAGAGCATGAGGTGGCTGTCTGTGTTGGGAGATCCAGGATTGAATGTTGAGGAATAATTTGGAGGAGGAAGTGAGGTGAATTGGGAGGATAGAGGGAGAGATGAAGAGTTTCTTACTAGGTGTAGGGATTTGAGGGGTTATTAGAAAGTGGAGGACTATAGAGGAAAAAGTGAGAGCTAACAGAAACATAGTTAAAAGAGAGTGAGTGGTAAAAGTGTTTGTTACCTGACTCCTGCCCTGACTAACTGCCTATGAAATAACTGCCACTTCTCTCCGAAGCCACTTTGCACAAGAAGACGCGTACACACCCCAGCACGCGTGCACCCCATACAGAGAGTATAAATATATAGGCCACATTAAACTATATCAGGTGAAGGGCATTGTGGGAATGGCTTGTGGATAAATTAACAGCTGGTCATTTCAACAGGAGATGGCTGGGTGATCAAAGACAGAGCCAGGACTCTAGTCTCTGCAGTTTAGCACCTCTAAAAATCAGATAAGGTATATAGTGGGGAAGGGACAAACATATGTGAATATTGATTGGAGTGGGACAGATGAAGCAGGGGAATTATGCAGAGCATGTACCAGAGAGATGGGTCAGCAGAGCATTAGATGACAGCATACATAGGAGCAGGGGAATTATGCAGAGCATGTACCTGTGGAAAGAGAAGAAGAAGACGGATGTTAGTCCATGGCCTCTGAAATAACTGCCACTTCTCTCCGAAGCCACTTTGCACAAGAAGACACGTGCACACCCCAGCACGCGTACACCCCTTACCCCTTATCCACTAAATGAGGGAATAATATGTGTGAGGGTACCCCAGGAGAGTTCCACATGTGTGTAGGTAGAATATATATCCCACGGGTGTAAAATTGAAAAAAGTTGAAAAAATTTTTTTTTTTGGACTTAGTCATTTTTCCGGTGTTTATCAGACTTTCAGATAGGGCAAATGTCAGTGAGCGTTCCAATTTCAGTTCCAGAGCGATTCGCCCAATGAGTCCTTGATATTTAGTCGTTTTCAGCCAATATTTTGGATTTTTGAAAATTTCACTTTTTTGTGAAAATATCCACTTAATGAGGGAATAATATGTGTGAGGGTACAACAGGAGAGTTCGAAATGTGTGTGGGTAGAATATATATCCCAAGGGGGTAAAATTGAGAAAAGTTGAAAAAAATTTTTTTTTGGACTTAGTCATTTTTCCGGCGTTTATCAGACTTTCAGATAGGGGAAATGTCAGTGAGCGTTCCGATTTCAATTCCAGAGCAATTCGCCCAATGAGTCCTTGATATTTAGTCGTTTTCAGCCAATTTTCTGGATTTTTGAAAATTTCACTTTTTTGTGAAAATATCCACTAACTGAGGGAATAATATGTGTGAGGGTACCGCAGGAGAGTTCCAAATGTGTGTGGGTAGAATATATATCCCACAGGGTTAAAATTGAAAAAAGTTGAAAAAAATTTTTTTTTTCTACTTAGTCATTTTTCCGGCGTTTATCAGACTTTCAGATAGGGGAAATGTCAGTGAGCGTTCCGATTTCAGTTCCAGACCGATTCACCGGATGAGTCCTTGATATTTAGTCGCTTTCAGGCAATTTTCTGGATTTTTGAAAATTTCAATTTTTTGGGAAAATATCCACTAAATGAGGGAATAATATGTGTGAGGGTACCACAGGAGAGTTCCACATGTGTGTGCGTAGAATATATATCCCACGGGGGTAAAACTGAAAAAAATTGAAAAATTTTTTTTTTTGGAGTCAGTCATTTCTCCGGCGTTTATCAGACTTTCAGATAGGGGAAATGTCAGTGAGCGCTCCAATTTCAGTTCCAGAGCGATTCGCCCAATGAGTCCTTGATATTTAGTCGTTTTCAGCCAATATTTTGGATTTTTGAAAATTTCACTTTTTTTGTGAAAATATCCACTAAATGAGGGAATAATATGTGTGAGGGTACCCCAGGAGAGTTCCACATGTGTGTGGGTAGAATATATATACCACGGGGGTAAAACTGAAAAAAAGTTGAAAACATTTTTTTTTTGGACTTAGTAATTTTTCCGGCGTTTATCAGACTTTCAGATAGGGAAAATGTCAGTGAGCCTTCCGATTACAGTTACAGAGTGATTCGCCCAATGAGTCTTTGATATTTAGTCGTTTTCAGCCAATATTTTGGATTTTTGAAAATTTCACTTTTTTGTGAAAATATCCACTAAATGAGCGAATAATATGCGTGAGGGTACCCCAGGAGAGTTCCAAATGTGTGTCGGTAGAATATATATCCCACGGGGGTAAAATTGAAAAAAGTTGAAAAAAAACTTTTTATTGGACTTAGTTATTTTTCCGACGTTTATCCAACTTTCAGATATTGCAAATGTCAGTGATCGTTCCGATTTCAGTTGCAGAGCAATTGGACCAATCAGTCCTTGATATTTAGTCGTTTTCAGCCAATTTTCTGGATTTTTGTAAATTTCACTTTTTTGTGAAAATATCCACTAAATGAGGGAATAATATGTGTGAGGGTACCCCAGGAGAGTTCCAAATGTGTGGGGGTAGAATATATATCCCACGGGGGTAAAATTGAAAAAAGTTGAACATTTTTTTTTCTTGGCCTTAGTCATTTTTCCGGCGTTTATCAGACTTTCAGATAGGGCAAATGTCAGTGAGCGTTCCGATTACAGTTGCAGAGCAATTCGCCCAATCAGTCCTTGATATTTAGTCGTTTTCAGCCAATTTTCTGGATTTTTGAAAATTTCACTTTTTTGTGAAAATGTCCACTAAATGAGGGAATAATATGTGTGAGGGTACCCCAGGAGAGATCCAAATGTGTGTGGGTAGAACATATATCCCACAAGGGTAAAATTGAAAAAAGAAGAAAAATCTTTTTTTTTGGACTTAGTCATTTTTCCGGCGTTTATCAGACTTTCAGATAGGGGAAATGTCAGTGAGTGTTCCGATTTCAGTTCCAGAGCGATTCTCCCAATGAGTCCTTGATATTTAGTCGATTTCAGCCAATTTTCTGGATTTTTGAAAATTTCACTTTTTTGTGAAAATGTCCACTAAATGAGGGAATAATATGTGTGAGGGTACCCCAGGAGAGTTCCAAATGTGTGTGGGTAGAACATATATCCCACAAGGGTAAAATTGAAAAAAGGTGAAAAATCTTTTTTTTTGGACTTAGTCATTTTTCCGGCGTTTATCCAACTTTCAGATATTGCAAATGTCAGTGAGCGTTCCGATTTCAGTTCCAGAGCAATTCGCCCAATGATTCCTTGATATTTAGTCGTTTTCAGCCAATTTTCTAGATTTTTGAAAATTTCACTTTTTTGTGAAAATATGCACTAAATGAGGGAATAATATGTGTGAGGGTACCCCAGGAGAGTTCCAAATGTGTGGGTAGAACATATATCCCACGGGGGTAAAATTGAAAAAAAGTTGAAAATTTTTTTTTTTTAGATATAGTCATTTTTCCGGCGTTTATCACACTTTCAGATAGGGAAAAGGTCAGTGAGCGTTCCTATTTCAGTTCCAGAGCGATTCGCCCAATGATTCCTTGATATTTACTCGTTATCAGCCAATTTTCTGGATTTTTGAAAATTTCATTTTTTTTGTGAAAATATCCACTAAATGAGGGAATACTATCTTGGAGGGTACCCCAGGAGAGTTCCAAATGTGTGTGGGTAGAACATATATCCCATGGGAGTAAAATTGAAAAAAGTTGAAAAATTATTTTTTTTGGATTTAGTCATTTTTCCGGTGTTTATCAGACTTTCAGATAGGGCAAATGTCAGTGAGCGTTACTATTTCAGTTCCAGAGCGATTCGGCCAATGAGTCCTTGATATTTAGTCGTTTTCAGCCAATATTTTGGATTTTTGAAGATTTCACTTTTTTGTGAAAATATCCACTAAATGAGGGAATAATATGTGTGAGGGTACCCCAGGAGAGTTCCAAATGTGTGTGGGTAGAATATATATCCCACAGGGGTAAAATTGAAAAGAGTTGCAAAAATTTTTTTCTTGGACTTAGTCATTTTTCCGGCGTTTATCAGACTTTCAGATAGGGGAAATGTCAGTGAACGTTCCGATTTCAGTTCCAGAACGATTCGCCCAATGAGTCCTTGATATTTAGTCGTTTTCAGCCAATTTTCTGGATTTTTGAAAATTTCACTTTTTTGGGAAAATATCCACTAAATGAGGGAATAATATGTGTGAGGGTACCCTAGGAGAGTTCCAAATGTGTGGGTAGAACATATATCCCACGGGGGTAAAATTGAAAAAAAGTTGAAAAATTTTTTTTTTAGATATAGTCATTTTTCCGGCGTTTATCACACTTTCAGATAGGGAAAAGGTCAGTGAGCGTTCCTATTTCAGTTCCAGAGCGATTCGCCCTTTGAGTCCTTGATATTTAGTCGTTTTCAGCCAATTTTCTGGATTTTTGAAAATTTCACTTTTTTGTGAAAATATCCACTAAATGAGGGAATAATATGTGTGAGGGTACCCCAGGAAAGTTCCAAATGTGTGTGGGTAGAATACATATCCCACAGGGGTAAAATTGAAAAAAGTTTAAAAAAAATTTTTTTGGGACTTAGTCATTTTTCCAGCGTTTATCAGACTTTCAGATAGGGGAAATGTCAGTGAGCGTTCCGATTTCAGTTCCAGAGCAATTCGCCCAATTATTTCCTGATATTTAGTCGTTCTCAGCCAATTTTCTGGATTTTTGAAAATTTCACTTTTTTGTGAAAATATCCATTAAATGAGCGAATAATATGCGTGAGGGTACCCCAGGACAGTTCTAAATGGGTGTGAGTAGAATATATATCCCACGGGGTAAAATTGAAAAAAGTTGAAAAAAATTTTTTCTTGGACTTAGTCATTTTTCCGGCGTTTATCAGACTTTCAGATAGGGGAAATGTTAGTGAGTGTTCCGATTTCAGTTCCAGAGCGATTCTCCCAATGAGTCCTTGATATTTAGTCTATTTCAGCCAATTTTCTGGATTTTTGAAAATTTCACTTTTTTGTGAAAATATCCACTAAATGAGGGAATAATATGTGTGAGGGTTCCCCAGGAGAGATCCAAATGTGTGTGGGTAGAATATATATCCCACGAGGGTAAAATTGAAGAAAGTTGAAAACATTTTTTTTTTGGACTTAGTCATTTTTCTGGCGTTTAACAGACTTTCAGATAGGGCAAATGTCAGTGAGCTTTCCGATTTCAGTTCCAGAGCGATTCGCCCAATGAGTCCTTGATATTTACTCGTTATCAGCCAATTTTCTGGATTTTTGAAAATTTCACTTTTTTGTGAAAATATCCACTAAATGAGGGAATACTATGTGTGAGGGTACCCCAGGAGAGTTCCAAATGTGTGTGGGTAGAACATATATGCCATGGGAGTAAAATTGAAAAAAGTTGAAAAATTATTTTTTTTGGATTTGTCATTTTTCTGGTGTTTATCAGACTTTCAGATAGGGCAAATGTCAGTGAGCGTTCCTATTTCAGTTCCAGAGCGATTCGCCCAATGAGTCCTTGATATTTAGTCGTTTTCAGCCAATATTTTGGATTTTTGAAAATTTCACTTTTTTGTGAAAATATCCACTAAATGAGGGAATAATATGTGTGAGGGTACCCCAGGAGAGTTCCAAATGTGTGTGGGTAGAATATATATCCCATGGGGGTAAAATTGAAAAGAGTTGCAAAAATTTTTTTCTTGGACTTAGTCATTTTTCCGGCGTTTATCAGACTTTCAGATAGGTGAAATGTCAGTGAACGTTCCGATTTCAGTTCCAGAGCGATTCGCCCAATGAGTCCTTGATATTTAGTTGTTTTCAGCCAACTTTCTGGATTTTTGAAAATTTCACTTTTTTCTGAAAATATCCACTAAATGAGGGAATAATATGTGTGAGGGTACAACAGGAGAGTTCCAAATGTGTGTGGGTAGAATATATATCCCACGGGGGTAAAATTGAAAAAAGTTGAAAAAATTTTTTTCTTGGACTTAGTCATTTTTCCGGCGTTTATCAGACTTTCAGATAGGGCAAATGTCAGTGAGCGTTCCGATTTCAGTTGCAGAGCAATTCGGCCAATCAGTCCTTGATATTTAGTCGTTTTCAGCCAATTTTCTGGATTTTTGAAAATTTCACTTTTTTGTGAAAATATCCACTAAATGAGCGAATAATATGCGTGAGGGTACTCCAGGAGAGTTCCAAATGTGTGTGGGTAGAATATATATCCCACGGGGGTAAAATTGAAAAAAGTTGAAAAAATTTTTTTTTTCCACTTAGTCATTTTTCCGGCGTTTATCAGACTTTCAGATAGGGCAAATGTCAGTGAGCGTTCCGATTTCAGTTCCAGAGCGATTCGCCCTATGAGTCCTTGATATTTAGTCGTTTTCAGCCAATTTTCTGGATTTTTGAAAATTTCACTTTTTTGTGAAAATGTCCACTAAATGAGGGAATAATATGTATGAGGGTACCCCAGGAGAGTTCCAAATGTGTGTGGGTAGAACATATATCCCATGGGAGTAAAATTGAAAAAAGTTGAAAAATTATTTTTTTTGGATTTAGTCATTTTTCCGGTGTTTATCAGACTTTCAGATAGGGCAAATGTCAGTGAGCGTTCCGATTTCAGTTCCAGAGCGATTCGCACAATGAGTCCTTGATATTTAGTCGTTTTCAGCCAATATTTTGGATTTTTGAAAATTTCACTTTTTTGTGAAAATATTCACTAAATGAGGGAATAATATGTGTGAGGGTACCCCAGGAGAGTTCCAAATGTGTGTGGGTAGAATATATATCCCACGGGGGTAAAATTGAAACGAGTTGCAAAAATTTTTTTCTTGGACTTAGTCATTTTTCCGGCGTTTATCAGACTTTCAGATACGGGAAATGTCAGTGAGCATTCCTATTTCAGTTCCAGAGCGATTCGCCCAATGAGTCCTTAATATTTAGTCGTTTTCAGCCAATTTTCTGGATTTTTGAAAATTTCACTTTTTTTGTGAAAATATCCACTAAATGAGGGAATAATATGTGTGAGGGTACCCCAGGAGAGTTCCAAATGTGTGTGGGTAGAATATATATCCCACGGGGGTAACATTGAAAAAACTTTAAAAAAATTTTTTCTTGGACTTAGTCATTTTTCCGGCGTTTATCATACTTTCAGATAGGGGAAATGTCAGTGAGCGTTCCGATTTCAGTTCCAGAGCGATTCTCCCAATGAGTCCTTGATATTTAGTTGTTTTCAGCCAACTTTCTGGATTTTTGAAAATTTCACTTTTTTCTGAAAATATCCACTATATGAGGGAATAATATGTGTGAGGGTACAACAGGAGAGTTCCAAATGTGTGTGGGTAGAATATATATCCCACGGGGGTAAAATTGAAAAAAGTTGAAAAAAATTTTTTTGGGGACTTAGTCATTTTTCCGGCGTTTATCAGACTTTCAGATAGGGGAAATGTCAGTGAACGTTCCGATTTCAGTTCCAGAGCGATTCGCCCAATGAGTCCTTGATATTTAGTCGTTTTCAGCCAATTTTCTGGATTTTTGAAAATTTCACTTTTTTGTGAAAATATCCACTAAATGAGGGAATAATATGTGTGAGGGTACCCCAGGAGAGTTCCAAATGTGTGTGGGTAGAATATATATCCCACGGGGGTAAAATTAAAAAAAGTTGAAAAAATTTTTTTCTTGGACTTAGTCATTTTTCCGGCGTTTATCATACTTTCAGAAAGGGGAAATGTCAGTGAGCGGTCCGATTTTAGTTCCAGAGCGATTCGTCCAATGAGTCCTTGATATTTAGTCGTTTTCAGCCAACTTTCTGGATTTTTGAAAATTTCACTTTTTTGTGAAAATATCCACTAAATGAGGGAATAATATGTGTGAGGGTACAACAGGAGAGTTCCAAATGTGTGTGCGTAAAATGTATATCCCACGGGGGTAAAATTGAAAAAAGTTGAACAAATTTTTTTTCTTGGACTTAGTCATTTTTCCAGCGTTTATCAGACTTTCAGAGAGGGCAAATGTTAGTGAGCGCTCCGATTTCAGTTCCAGAGCGATTCGTCCAATGAGTCCTTGATATTTAGTCATTTTCAGCCAATATTTTGGATTTTTAAAAATTTCACTTTTTTGTGAAAATATCCACTAAATGAGGGAATAATATGTGTGAGGGTACCCCAGGAGAGTTCCAAATGTGTTTGGGTAGAATATATATCCCACGGGGGTAAAATTGAAAAAAGTTGAAAAAAATTTTTTTTTGGACTTAGTCATTTTTCCGGCGTTTATCAGACTTTCAGATAGGGGAAATGTCAGTGAGCGTTCCCATTTCAGTTCCAGAGCGATTTGTCCAATCAGTCCTTGATATTTAGTCGTTTTCAGCCAACTTTCTGGATTTTTGAAAATTTCACTTTTTTGTGAAAATATCCACTGAATGAGGGAATAATATGTGTGAGGGTACCCCAGGAGAGTTCCAAATGTGTGTGGGTAGAATATATATCCCACGGGGGTAAAATTGAAAAAAGTTGAAAAAATTTTTTTTTATGACTTAGTCATTTTTCCGGCGTTTATCAGACTTTCAGATAGGGGAAATGTCAGTGAGCGTTCCGATTTCAGTTCCAGAGCGATTCGCCCAATGAG
This sequence comes from Phyllobates terribilis, assembly GCF_046119375.1. NCBI lineage: Eukaryota > Metazoa > Chordata > Amphibia > Anura > Dendrobatidae > Phyllobates > Phyllobates terribilis. Next base: position 5,924,444 of record NW_027362805.1, on the reverse strand, counting down.
TCCTTGATATTTAGTCGTTTTCAGCCAATTTTCTGGATTTTTGAAAATTTCACTTTTTTGTGAAAATATTCACTAAATGAGGGAATAATATGTGTTAGGGTACCCCAGGAGAGTTCCAAATGTGTGTGCGTAGAATATATATCCCACAGGTGTAAAATTGAAAAAAGTTGAAAAAAATTTTTTCTTGTACTTAGTCATTTTTCCGGCGTTTATCAGACCTTCAGAAAGGGCAAATGTTAGTGAGCGTTCCGATTTCAGTTCCAGAGCGATTCACCCAATGTGTCCTTGATATTTAGTCGTTTTCAGCCAATATTTTGGATTTTTGAAAATTTCACTTTTTTGTGAAATTATCCACTAAATGAGGGAATAATATGTGTGAGGGTACAACAGGAGAGTTCCAAATGTGTGTGGGTATAATATATATCCCACGGAGGTAAAATTGAAAAAATTTGAAAAATTTTTATTTTTGGACTTAGTAATTTTTCCCGCGTTTATCATACTTTCAGATAGGGGAAATGTCAGTGAGCGTTCCCATTTCAGTTCCAGAGCGATTTGTCCAATAAGTCCTTGATATTTAGTCGTTTTCAGCCAACTTTCTGGATTTTTGAAAATTTCACTTTTTTGTGAAAATATCCACTAAATGAGGGAATAATATGTGTGAGGGTACCCCAGGAGGGTTCCAAATGTGTGTGGGTAGAACATATATCCCACGGGGGTAAAATTAAAAAAAGTTGAAAAAATTTTTTTCTTGGACTTAGTCATTTTTCCGGCGTTTATCATACTTTCAGATAGGGGAAATGTCAGTGAGCGTTCCGATTTCAGTTCCAGAGCGATTCGCCCAATGAGTCCTTGATATTTAGTCGTTTTCAGCCAATTTTCTGGATTTTTGAAAATTTCACTTTTTTGTGAAAATATCCACTAAATGAGGGAATAATATGTGTGAGGGTACCCCAGGAGAGTTCCAAATGTGTGTGGGTAGAATATATATCCCACGCGGGTAAAATTAAAAAAAGTTGAAAAAATTTTTTTCTTGGACTTAGTCATTTTTCCGGCGTTTATCAGACTTTCAGATAGGGGAAATGTCAGTAAACGTTCCGATTTCAGTTCCAGAGCGATTCGCCCAATGAGTCCTTGATATTTAGTCGTTTTCAGCCAATTTTTTGGATTTTTGAAAATTTCACTTTTTTGTGAAAATATCCACTAAATGAGGGAATAATATGTGTGAGGGTACCCCAGGAGAGTTCCAAATGTGTGTGGGTAGAACATATATCCCACGGGGGTAAAATTAAAAAAAGTTGAAAAAATTTTTTTCTTGCACTTAGTCATTTTTCCGGCGTTTATCAGACTTTCAGATAGGGCAAATGTCAGTGAGCGTTCCGATTTCAGTTCCAGAGCGATTCGCCCAATGAGTCCTTGATGTTTAGTCGTTTTCAGCCAATTTTCTGGATTTTGAAAATTTCACTTTTTTGTGAGAATATCCACTAAATGAGGGAATAATATGTGTGAGGGTACCCCAGGAGAGTTCCAAATGTGTGTGGGTAGAATATATATCCCACGGTGGTAAAATTGTAAAAAGTTGAAAACATTTTTTTTTTGGACTTAGTCATTTTTCCGGCGTTTATCAGACTTTCAGATAGGGGAAATGTCAGTGAGCGTTCCGATTTCAGTTCCAGAGCGATTCGCCCAATGAGTCCTTGATATTTAGTCGTTTTCAGCCAATTTTCTGGATTTTTGAAAATTTAACTTTTTTGTGAAAATATTCACTAAATGAGGGAATAATATGTGTGAGGGTACCCCAGGAGAGTTCCAAATGTGTGTGGGTAGAATATATATCCCACGGGGGTAAAATTGAAGAAAGTTGAAAAAATTTTATTTTTGGACTTAGTCATTTTTCCGGCGTTTATCATACTTTCAGATAGGGGAAATGTCAGTGAGCATTCCAATTTCAGTTCCAGAGCGATTCGCCCAATGAGTCCTTGATATTTAGTCGTTTTCAGCCAACTTTCTGGATTTTTGAAAATTTCACTTTTTTGTGAAAATATCCACTAAATGAGGGAATAATATGTGTGAGGGTACCCCAGGAGAGTTCCAAATGTGTGTGGGTAGAATATATATCCCACGGGGGTAAAATTGAAAAAAGTTGAAAAAAATTTTTTTTTGGACTTAGTCATTTTTCCGGCGTTTATCAGACTTTCAGATAGGGGAAATGTCAGTGAGCGTTCCGATTTCAGTTCCAGAGCGATTCGCCCAATGAGTCCTTGATATTTAGTTGTTTTCAGCCAATTTTCTGGATTTTTGAAAATTTCACTTTTTTGTGAAAATATCCACTAAATGAGGGAATAATATGTGTGAGGGTACCCCAGGAGAGTTCCAAATGTGTGTGGGTAGAACATATATCCCACGGGGTTAAAATTAAAAAAAGTTGAAAAATTTTTTTTCTTGCACTTAGTCATTTTTCCCGCGTTTATCATACTTTCAGATAGGGGAAATGTAAGTGAGCGTTCCCATTTCAGTTCCAGAGCGATTTGTCCAATGAGTCCTTGATATTTAGTCGTTTTCAGCCAACTTTCTCGATTTTTGAAAATTTCACTTTTTTGTGAAAATATCCACTAAATGAGGGAATAATATGTGTGAGGGTACCCCAGGAGAGTTCCAAATGTGTGTGGGTAGAACATATATCCCACGGGGGTAAAATTAAAAAAAGTTGAAAAAATTTTTTTTTTGGACTTAGTCATTTTTCCGGCGTTTATCATACTTTCAGATAGGGGAAATGTCAGTGAGCATTCCAATTTCAGTTCCAGAGCGATTCGCCAATGAGTCCTTGATATTTAGTCGTTTTGAGCCAATTTTCGGGATTTTTGAAAATTTCACTTTTTTGTGAAAATATCCACTAAATGAGGGAATAATATGTGTGAGGGTACAGCAGGAGAGTTCCAAATGTGTGTGGGTAGAATATATATGCCACGGGGGTAAAATTGAAAAAAGTTTAAAAAATTTTTTTTTTGGACTTAGTCATTTTTCCGGCGTTTATCAGACTTTCAGATAGGGCAAATGTCAGTGAGCGTTCCGATTTCAGTTCCAGAGCGATTCGCCCAATGAGTCCTTGATGTTTAGTCGTTTTCAGCCAATTTTCTGGATTTTGAAAATTTCACTTTTTTGTGAAAATATCCACTAAATGAGGGAATAATATGTGTGAGGGTACCCCAGGAGAGTTCCAAATGTGTGTGGGTAGAATATATATCCCACGGTGGTAAAATTGTAAAAAGTTGAAAACATTTTTTTTTTGGACTTAGTCATTTTTCCGGCGTTTATCAGACTTTCAGATAGGGGAAATGTCAGTGAGCATTCCAATTTCAGTTCCAGAGCGATTCGCCAATGAGTCCTTGATATTTAGTCGTTTTGAGCCAATTTTCGGGATTTTTGAAAATTTCACTTTTTTGTGAAAATATCCACTAAATGAGGGAATAATATGTGTGAGGTTACAGCAGGAGAGTTCCAAATGTGTGTGGGTAGAATATATATGCCACGGGGGTAAAATTGAAAAAAGTTTAAAAAATTTTGTTTTTCGACTTAGTCATTTTTCCGGCGTTTATCAGACTTTCAGATAGGGGAAATGTCAGTGAACGTTCCTATTTCAGTTCCAGAGCGATTCGCCCAATGAGTCCTTGATATTTAGTCGTTTTCAGCCAATTTTCTGGATTTTTGAAAATTTCACTTTTTTGTGAAAATATCCACTAAATGAGGGAATAATATGTGTGAGGTTACAGCAGGAGAGTTCCAAATGTGTGTGGGTAGAATATATATCCCACGGGGGTAAAAGTGAAAAAAGTTGAAAAAATTTTTTTTTTGGACTTAGTCATTTTTCCGGCGTTTATCAGACTTTCAGATAGGGGAAATGTCAGTGAACGTTCCTATTTCAGTTCCAGAGCGATTCGCCCAATGAGTCCTTAACATTTAGTCGTTTTCAGCCAATTTTCTGGATTTTTGAAAATTTCACTTTTTTGTGAAAATATCCACTAAATGAGGGAATAATATGTGTGAGGGTACCCCAGGAGAGTTCCAATGTGTGTGGGTAGAATATATATCCCACGGGGGTAAAATTGAAAAAAGTTGAAAATTTTTTTTTCTTGGACTTAGTCATTTTTCCGGCGTTTATCATACTTTCAGATAGGGGAAATGTCAGTGAGCATTCCAATTTCAGTTCCAGAGCGATTCGCCCTATGAGTCCTTGATATTTAGTCGTTTTCAGCCAATTTTCTGGATTTTTGAAAATTTCACTTTTTTGTGAAAATATCCACTAAATGAGGGAATAATATGTGTGAGGGTACCCCAGGAGAGTTCCAAATGTGTGGGTAGAACATATATCCCACGGGGGTAAAATTGTAAAAAAGTTGAAAATTTTTTTTTTTAGATATAGTCATTTTTCCGGCGTTTATCACACTTTCAGATAGGGAAAAGGTCAGTGAGCGTTCCTATTTCAGTTCCAGAGCGATTTGTCCAATGAGTCCTTGATATTTAGTCGTTTTCAGCCAACTTTCTGGATTTTTGAAAATTTCACTTTTTTGTGAAAATATCCACTAAATGAGGGAATAATATGTGTGAGGTTACAGCAGGAGAGTTCCAAATGTGTGTGGGTAGAATATATATGCCACGGGGGTAAAATTGAAAAAAGTTTAAAAAATTTTTTTTTTGGACTTAGTCATTTTTCCGGCGTTTATCAGACTTTCAGATAGGGGAAATGTCAGTGAGCGTTCCGATTTCAGTTCCAGAGCAATTCGCTCAATGATTCCTTGATATTTAGTCGTTTTCAGCCAATTTTCTGGATTTTTGAAAATTTTACTTTTTTGTGAAAATATTCACTCTTGAGGGAATAATATGTGTGAGGGTGCCCCAGGAGAGTTCCAAATGTGTGTGCGTAGAATATATATCCCACGGTTGTAAAATTGAAAAAAGTTTAAAAAAAATTTTTCTTGTACTTAGTCATTTTTCCGGCGTTTATCAGACCTTCAGAAAGGGCAAATGTTAGTGAGCGTTCCGATTTCAGTTCCAGAGCGATTCACCCAATGTGTCCTTGATATTTAGTCATTTTCAGCCAATATTTTGGATTTTTGAAAATTTCACTTTTTTGTGAAAATATCCACTAAATGAGGGAATAATATGTGTGAGGGTACCCCAGGAGAGTTCCAAATGTGTGTGGTTAGAATATATATCCCACGGGGGTAAAATTGAAAAAAGTTGAAAAAATTTTTTTTTTGGACTTAGTCATTTTTCCGGCGTTTATCAGACTTTCAGATAGGGGAAATGTCAGTGAGCATTCCTATTTCAGTTCCAGAGCGATTCGCCCAATGAGTCCTTAATATTTAGTCGTTTTCAGTCAATTTTCGGGATTTTTGAAAATTTCACTTTTTTGTGAAAATGTCCACTAAATGAGGGAATAATATGTATGAGGGTACCCCAGGAGAGTTCCAAATGTGTGTGGGTAGAACATATATCCCATGGGAGTAAAATTGAAAAAAGTTGAAAAATTATTTTTTTTGGATTTAGTCATTTTTCCGGTGTTTATCAGACTTTCAGATAGGGCAAATGTCAGTGAGCGTTCCGATTTCAGTTCCAGAGCGATTCGCACAATGAGTCCTTGATATTTAGTCGTTTTCAGCCAATATTTTGGATTTTTGAAAATTTCACTTTTTTGTGAAAATATTCACTAAATGAGGGAATAATATGTGTGAGGGTACCCCAGGAGAGTTCCAAATGTGTGTGGGTAGAATATATATCCCACGGGGGTAACATTGAAAAAACTTTAAAAAAAATTTTTCTTGGACTTAGTCATTTTTCCGGCGTTTATCATACTTTCAGATAGGGGAAATGTCAGTGAGCGTTCCGATTTCAGTTCCAGAGCGATTCTCCCAATGAGTCCTTGATATTTAGTTGTTTTCAGCCAACTTTCTGGATTTTTGAAAATTTCACTTTTTTCTGAAAATATCCACTATATGAGGGAATAATATGTGTGAGGGTACAACAGGAGAGTTCCAAATGTGTGTGGGTAGAATATATATCCCACGGGGGTAAAATTAAAAAAAGTTGAAAAAATTTTTTTCTTGGACTTAGTCATTTTTCCGGCGTTTATCATACTTTCAGAAAGGGGAAATGTCAGTGAGCGGTCCGATTTCAGTTCCAGAGCGATTCGTCCAATGAGTCCTTGATATTTAGTCGTTTTCAGCCAACTTTCTGGATTTTTGAAAATTTCACTTTTTTGTGAAAATATCCACTAAATGAGGGAATAATATGTGTGAGGGTACAACAGGAGAGTTCCAAATGTGTGTGCGTAAAATGTATATCCCACGGGGGTAAAATTGAAAAAAGTTGAACAAATTTTTTTTCTTGGACTTAGTCATTTTTCCAGCGTTTATCAGACTTTCAGAGAGGGCAAATGTTAGTGAGCGCTCCGATTTCAGTTCCAGAGCGATTCGCCCAATGAGTCCTTGATATTTAGTCGTTTTCAGCCAATATTTTGGATTTTTAAAAATTTCACTTTTTTGTGAAAATATCCACTAAATGAGGGAATAATATGTGTGAGGGTACCCCAGGAGAGTTCCAAATGTGTTTGGGTAGAATATATATCCCACGGGGGTAAAATTGAAAAAAGTTGAAAAAAATTTTTTTTATGACTTAGTCATTTTTCCGGCGTTTATCAGACTTTCAGATAGGGGAAATGTCAGTGAGCGTTCCGATTTCAGTTCCAGAGCGATTCGCCCAATGAGTCCTTGATATTTAGTCGTTTTCAGCCAATTTTCTGGATTTTTGAAAATTTCACTTTTTTGTGAAAATATTCACTAAATGAGGGAATAATATGTGTTAGGGTACCCCAGGAGAGTTCCAAATGTGTGTGCGTAGAATATATATCCCACAGGTGTAAAATTGAAAAAAGTTGAAAAAAATTTTTTCTTGTACTTAGTCATTTTTCCGGCGTTTATCAGACCTTCAGAAAGGGCAAATGTTAGTGAGCGTTCCGATTTCAGTTCCAGAGCGATTCACCCAATGTGTCCTTGATATTTCGTCGTTTTCAGCCAATATTTTGGATTTTTGAAAATTTCACTTTTTTGTGAAATTATCCACTAAATGAGGGAATAATATGTGTGAGGGTACAACAGGAGAGTTCCAAATGTGTGTGGTTAGAATATATATCCCACGGGGGTAAAATTGAAAAAAGTTGAAAAAAATTTTTTTTTGGACTTAGTCATTTTTCCGGCGTTTATAACACTTTCAGATAGGGGAAATGTCAGTGAGCATTCCGATTTCAGTTCCAGAGCGATTCGCCCAATGAGTCCTTGATATTTAGTTGTTTTCAGCCAATTTTCTGGATTTTTGAAAATTTCACTTTTTTGTGAAAATATCCACTAAATGAGGGAATAATATGTGTGAGGGTACAACAGGAGAGTTCCAAATGTGTGTGGGTAGAATATATATCCCACGCGGGTAAAATTAAAAAAAGTTGAAAAAATTTTTTTCTTGGACTTAGTCATTTTTCCGGCGTTTATCAGACTTTCAGATAGGGGAAATGTCAGTAAACGTTCCGATTTCAGTTCCAGAGCGATTCGCCCAATGAGTCCTTGATATTTAGTCGTTTTCAGCCAATTTTTTGGATTTTTGAAAATTTCACTTTTTTGTGAAAATATCCACTAAATGAGGGAATAATATGTGTGAGGGTACCCCAGGAGAGTTCCAAATGTGTGTGGGTAGAACATATATCCCACGGGGGTAAAATTAAAAAAAGTTGAAAAATTTTTTTTCTTACACTTAGTCATTTTTCCCGCGTTTATCATACTTTCAGATAGGGGAAATGTAAGTGAGCGTTCCCATTTCAGTTCCAGAGCGATTTGTCCAATGAGTCCTTGATATTTAGTCGTTTTCAGCCAACTTTCTGGATTTTTGAAAATTTCACTTTTTTGTGAAAATATCCACTAAATGAGGGAATAATATGTGTGAGGGTACAGCAGGAGAGTTCCAAATGTGTGTGGGTAGAATATATATGCCACGGGGGTAAAATTGAAAAAAGTTTAAAAAATTTTTTTTTTTGGACTTAGTCATTTTTCCGGCGTTTATCAGACTTTCAGATAGGGCAAATGTCAGTGAGCGTTCCGATTTCAGTTCCAGAGCGATTCGCCCAATGAGTCCTTGATGTTTAGTCGTTTTCAGCCAATTTTCTGGATTTTGAAAATTTCACTTTTTTGTGAAAATATCCACTAAATGAGGGAATAATATGTGTGAGGGTACCCCAGGAGAGTTCCAAATGTGTGTGGGTAGAATATATATCCCACGGTGGTAAAATTGTAAAAAGTTGAAAACATTTTTTTTTTGGACTTAGTCATTTTTCCGGCGTTTATCAGACTTTCAGATAGGGGAAATGTCAGTGAGCATTCCAATTTCAGTTCCAGAGCGATTCGCCAATGAGTCCTTGATATTTAGTCGTTTTGAGCCAATTTTCGGGATTTTTGAAAATTTCACTTTTTTGTGAAAATATCCACTAAATGAGTGAATAATATGTGTGAGGTTACAGCAGGAGAGTTCCAAATGTGTGTGGGTAGAATATATATGCCACGGGGGTAAAATTGAAAAAAGTTTAAAAAATTTTTTTTTTGGACTTAGTCATTTTTCCGGCGTTTATCAGACTTTCAGATAGGGGAAATGTCAGTGAGCGTTCCGATTTCAGTTTCAGAGCGATTCGCCCAATGAGTCCTTGATATTTAGTCGTTTTCAGCCAATTTTCTGGATTTTTGAAAATTTCACTTTTTTGTGAAAATATCCACTAAATGAGGGAATAATATGTGTGAGGGTACCCCAGGAGAGTTCCAAATGTGTGTGGGTAGAATATATATCCCACGGGGGTAAAATTAAAAAAAGTTGAAAAAATTTTTTTCTTGGACTTAGTCATTTTTCCGGCGTTTATCAGACTTTCAGATAGGGGAAATGTCAGTGAGCGTTCTGATTTCAGTTCCAGAGCAATTCGCTCAATGATTCCTTGATATTTAGTCGTTTTCAGCCAATTTTCTGGATTTTTGAAAATTTAACTTTTTTGTGAAAATATTCACTAAATGAGGGAATAATATGTGTGAGGGTACCCCAGGAGAGTTCCAAATGTGTGTGGGTAGAATATATATCCCACGGGGGTAAAATTGAAAAAAGTTGAAAAAATTTTATTTTTGGACTTAGTCATTTTTCCGGCGTTTATCATACTTTCAGATAGGGGAAATGTCAGTGAGCATTCCAATTTCAGTTCCAGAGCGATTCGCCCAATGAGTCCTTGATATTTAGTCATTTTCAGCCAATTTTCGGGATTTTTGAAAATTTCACTTTTTTGTGAAAATATCCACTAAATGAGGGAATAATATGTGTGAGGGTACAACAGGAGAGTTCCAAATGTGTGTGGGTAGAATATATATCCCACGGGGGTAAAATTGAAAAAAGTTGAAAAAATTTTATTTTTGGACTTAGTCATTTTTCCGGCGTTTATCATACTTTCAGATAGGGGAAATGTCAGTGAGCATTCCAATTTCAGTTCCAGAGCGATTCGCCCAATGAGTCCTTGATATTTAGTCATTTTCAGCCAATATTTTGGATTTTTGAAAATTTCACTTTTTTGTGAAATTATCCACTAAATGAGGGAATAATATGTGTGAGGGTACAACAGGAGAGTTCCAAATGTGTGTGGGTATAATATATATCCCACGGGGGTAAAATTGAAAAAAGTTGAAAAATTTTTATTTTTGGACTTAGTCATTTTTCCGGCGTTTATCAGACTTTCAGATAGGGGAAATGTCAGTGAACGTTCCTATTTCAGTTCCAGAGCGATTCGCCCAATGAGTCCTTGATATTTAGTCGTTTTCAGCCAATTTTCTGGATTTTTGAAAATTTCACTTTTTTGTGAAAATATCCACTAAATGAGGGAATAATATGTGTGAGGTTACAGCAGGAGAGTTCCAAATGTGTGTGGGTAGAATATATATCCCACGGGGGTAAAAGTGAAAAAAGTTTCAAAAATTTTTTTTTTGGACTTAGTCATTTTTCCGGCGTTTATCAGACTTTCAGATAGGGGAAATGTCAGTGAACGTTCCTATTTCAGTTCCAGAGCGATTCGCCCAATGAGTCCTTAACATTTAGTCGTTTTCAGCCAATTTTCTGGATTTTTGAAAATTTCACTTTTTTGTGAAAATATCCACTAAATGAGGGAATAATATGTGTGAGGGTACCCCAGGAGAGTTCCAATGTGTGTGGGTAGAATATATATCCCACGGGGGTAAAATTGAAAAAAGTTGAAAATTTTTTTTTCTTGGACTTAGTCATTTTTCCGGCGTTTATCATACTTTCAGATAAGGGAAATGTCAGTGAGCATTCCAATTTCAGTTCCAGAGCGATTCGCCCTATGAGTCCTTGATATTTAGTCGTTTTCAGCCAATTTTCTGGATTTTTGAAAATTTCACTTTTTTGTGAAAATATCCACTAAATGAGGGAATAATATGTGTGAGGGTACCCCAGGAGAGTTCCAAATGTGTGGGTAGAACATATATCCCACGGGGGTAAAATTGTAAAAAAGTTGAAAATTTTTTTTTTTAGATATAGTCATTTTTCCGGCGTTTATCACACTTTCAGATAGGGAAAAGGTCAGTGAGCGTTCCTATTTCAGTTCCAGAGCGATTTGTCCAATGAGTCCTTGATATTTAGTCGTTTTCAGCCAACTTTCTGGATTTTTGAAAATTTCACTTTTTTGTGAAAATATCCACTAAATGAGGGAATAATATGTGTGAGGTTACAGCAGGAGAGTTCCAAATGTGTGTGGGTAGAATATATATGCCACGGGGGTAAAATTGAAAAAAGTTTAAAAAATTTTTTTTTTGGACTTAGTCATTTTTCCGGCGTTTATCAGACTTTCAGATAGGGGAAATGTCAGTGAGCGTTCCGATTTCAGTTCCAGAGCAATTCGCTCAATGATTCCTTGATATTTAGTCGTTTTCAGCCAATTTTCTGGATTTTTGAAAATTTTACTTTTTTGTGAAAATATTCACTCTTGAGGGAATAATATGTGTGAGGGTGCCCCAGGAGAGTTCCAAATGTGTGTGCGTAGAATATATATCCCACGGTTGTAAAATTGAAAAAAGTTGAAAAAAATTTTTTCTTGTACTTAGTCATTTTTCCGGCGTTTATCAGACCTTCAGAAAGGGCAAATGTTAGTGAGCGTTCCGATTTCAGTTCCAGAGCGATTCACCCAATGTGTCCTTGATATTTAGTCATTTTCAGCCAATATTTTGGATTTTTGAAAATTTCACTTTTTTGTGAAAATATCCACTAAATGAGGGAATAATATGTGTGAGGGTACCCCAGGAGAGTTCCAAATGTGTGTGGGTAGAACATATATCCCACGGGGGTAAAATTAAAAAAAGTTGAAAAAATTTTTTTTTTGGACTTAGTCATTTTTCCGGCGTTTATCAGACTTTCAGATAGGGGAAATGTCAGTGAGCATTCCAATTTCAGTTCCAGAGCGATTCGCCAATGAGTCCTTGATATTTAGTCGTTTTGAGCCAATTTTCGGGATTTTTGAAAATTTCACTTTTTTGTGAAAATATCCACTAAATGAGGGAATAATATGTGTGAGGGTACAGCAGGAGAGTTCCAAATGTGTGTGGGTAGAATATATATGCCACGGGGGTAAAATTGAAAAAAGTTTAAAAAATTTTTTTTTTGGACTTAGTCATTTTTCCGGCGTTTATCAGACTTTCAGATAGGGCAAATGTCAGTGAGCGTTCCGATTTCAGTTCCAGAGCGATTCGCCCAATGAGTCCTTGATGTTTAGTCGTTTTCAGCCAATTTTCTGGATTTTGAAAATTTCACTTTTTTGTGAAAATATCCACTAAATGAGGGAATAATATGTGTGAGGGTACCCCAGGAGAGTTCCAAATGTGTGTGGGTAGAATATATATCCCACGGTGGTAAAATTGTAAAAAGTTGAAAACATTTTTTTTTTGGACTTAGTCATTTTTCCGGCGTTTATCAGACTTTCAGATAGGGGAAATGTCAGTGAGCGTTCCCATTTCAGTTCCAGAGCGATTTGTCCAATGAGTCCTTGATATTTAGTCGTTTTCAGCCAACTTTCTGGATTTTTGAAAATTTCACTTTTTTGTGAAAATATCCACTAAATGAGGGAATAATATGTGTGAGTGTACCCCAGGAGAGTTCCAAATGTGTGTGGGTAGAACATATATCCCACGGGGGTAAAATTAAAAAAAGTTGAAAAAATTTTTTTTTTGGACTTAGTCATTTTTCCGGCGTTTATCAGACTTTCAGATAGGGCAAATGTCAGTGAGCGTTCCGATTTCAGTTCCAGAGCGATTCGCCCAATGAGTCCTTGATATTTAGTCGTTTTCAGCCAATTTTCTGGATTTTTGAAAATTTCACTTTTTTGTGAAAATATCCACTAAATGAGGGAATAATATGTGTGAGGGTACACCAGGAGAGTTCCAAATGTGTGTGGGTAGAATATATATCCCACGGGGGTAAAATTGAAAAAAGTTGAAAAAATTTTATTTTTGGACTTAGTCATTTTTCCGGCGTTTATCATACTTTGAGATAGGGGAAATGTCAGTGAGCATTCCAATTTCAGTTCCAGAGCGATTCGCCAATGAGTCCTTGATATTTAGTCGTTTTCAGCCAATTTTCTGGATTTTTGAAAATTTCACTTTTTTGTGAAAATATCCACTAAATGAGGGAATAATATGTGTGAGGGTACACCAGGAGAGTTCCAAATGTGTGTGGGTAGAATATATATCCCACGGGGGTAAAATTGAAAAAAGTTGAAAAAAATTTATTTTTGGACTTAGTCATTTTTCCGGCGTTTATCATACTTTCAGATAGGGGAAATGTCAGTGAGCATTCCAATTTCAGTTCCAGAGCGATTCGCCAATGAGTCCTTGATATTTAGTCGTTTTCAGCCAATTTTCGGGATTTTTGAAAATTTCACTTTTTTGTGAAAATATCCACTAAATGAGGGAATAATATGTGTGAGGGTACCCCAGGAGAGTTCCAAATGTGTGTGGGTAGAATATATATGCCACGGGGGTAAAATTGAAAAAAGTTTAAAAAAATTTTTTCTTGGACTTAGTCATTTTTCCGGCGTTTATCAGACTTTCAGATAGGGGAAATGTCAGTGAGCGTTCCGATTTCAGTTCCAGAGCGATTCGTCCAATGAGTCCTTGATATTTAGTCGTTTTCAGCCAATTTTCTGGATTTTTGAAAATTTCACTTTTTTGTGAAAATATCCACTAAATGAGGGAATAATATGTGTGAGGGTACCCCAGGAGAGTTCCAAATGTGTGTGGGTAGAATATATATCCCACGGGGGTAAAATTGAAAAAAGTTGAAAAAATTTTTTTCTTGAACTTAGTCATTTTTCCGGCGTTTATCATACTTTCAGATAGGGGAAATGTCAGTGAGCATTCCAATTTCAGTTCCAGAGCGATTCGCCCAATGAGTCCTTGATATTTAGTCGTTTTCAGCCAATTTTCTGGATTTTTGAAAATTTCACTTTTTTGTGAAAATATCCACTAAATGAGGGAATAATATGTGTGAGGGTACAACAGGAGAGTTCCAAATGTGTGTGGGTAGAATATATATCCCACGGGGGTAAAATTGAAAAAAGTTGAAAACATTTTTTTTTTGGACTTAGTCATTTTTCCGGCGTTTATCAGACTTTCAGATAGGGGAAATGTCAGTGAGCATTCCAATTTCAGTTCCAGAGCGATTCGCCCAATGAGTCCTTGATATTTAGTCGTTTTCAGCCAATATTTTGGATTTTTGAAAATTTCACTTTTTTGTGAAAATATCCACTAAATGAGGGAATAATATGTGTGAGGGTACCCCAGGAGAGTTCCAAATGTGTGTGGGTAGAATATATATCCCACGGAGGTAAAATTGCAAAAAGTTGAAAAATTTTTTTTCTTGGACTTAGTCATTTTTCCGGCGTTTATCAGACTTTCAGATAGGGGAAATGTCAGTGAGCGTTCTGATTTCAGTTCCAGAGCAATTCGCTCAATGATTCCTTGATATTTAGTCGTTTTCAGCCAATTTTCTGGATTTTTGAAAATTTAACTTTTTTGTGAAAATATTCACTAAATGAGGGAATAATGTGTGTGAGGGTACCCCAGGAGAGTTCCAAATGTGTGTGGGTAGAATATATATCCCACGGGGGTAAAATTGAAAAAAGTTGAAAAAATTTTATTTTTGGACTTAGTCATTTTTCCGGCGTTTATCATACTTTCAGATAGGGGAAATGTCAGTGAGCATTCCAATTTCAGTTCCAGAGCGATTCGCCCAATGAGTCCTTGATATTTAGTCATTTTCAGCCAATTTTCGGGATTTTTGAAAATTTCAATTTTTTGTGAAAATATCCACTAAATGAGGGAATAATATGTGTGAGGGTACCCCAGGAGAGTTTCAAATGTGTGTGCGTAGAATATATATCCCACGGGTGTAAAATTGAAAAAAGTTGAAAAAATTTTATTTTTGGACTTAGTCATTTTTCCGGCGTTTATCAGACTTTCAGATAGGGGAAATGTCAGTGAGCATTCCGATTTCAGTTCCAGAGAGATTCGCCCAATGAGTCCTTGATATTTAGTCGTTTTCAGCCAATTTTCTGGATTTTTGAAAATTTCACTTTTTTGTGAAAATATCCACTAAATGAGGGAATAATATGTGTGAGGGTACCCCAGGAGAGTTCCAAATGTGTGTGGTTAGAATATATATCCCACGGGGGTAAAATTGAAAAAAGTTGAAACATTTTTTTTTTTGGACTTAGTTATTTTTCCGGCGTTTATCAGACTTTCAGATAGGGGAAATGTCAGTGAGCATTGCTATTTCAGTTCCAGAGCGAATCGCCCAATGAGTGCTTAATATTTAGTCGTTTTCAGCCAATTTTCTGGATTTTTGAAAATTTCACTTTTTTGTGAAAATATCCATTAATGAGGGAATAATATGTGTGAGGGTACCCCAGGAGAGTTCCAAATGTGTGTGGGTAGAATATATATCCCACGGGGGTAAAATTGAAAAAAGTTGAAAAAATTTTTTTCTTGGACTTAGTCATTTTTCCGGCTTTTGTCATACTTTCAGATAGGGGAAATGTCAGTGAGCGTTCCGATTTCAGTTCCAGAGCGATTCGTCCAATGAGTCCTTGATATTTAGTCGTTTTCAGCCAATTTTCTGGATTTTTGAAAATTTCACTTTTTTGTGAAAATATCCACTAAATGAGGGAATAATATGTGTGAGGGTACAACAGGAGAGTTCCAAATGTGTGTGGGTAGAATATATATCCCACGGGGGTAAAATTGAAAAAAGTTGAAAACATTTTTTTTTTGGACTTAGTCATTTTTCCGGCGTTTATCAGACTTTCAGATAGGGGAATTGTCAGTGAGCATTCCTATTTCAGTTCCAGAGCAATTCGCCCAATGAGTCCTTAATATTTAGTCGTTTTCAGCCAATTTTCTGGATTTTTTAAAATTTCACTTTTTTGTGAAAATAACCACTAAATGAGGGAATAATATGTGTGAGGGTACCCCAGGAGAGTTCCAAATGTGTGTGGGTAGAATATTTATCCCACGGGGGTAAAATTGAAAAAAGTTGAAAATTTTTTTTTCTTGGACTTAGTCATTTTTCCGGCGTTTATCATACTTTCATATAGGGGAAATGTCAGTGAGCGTTC
Source organism: Phyllobates terribilis (assembly GCF_046119375.1). Taxonomy (NCBI): domain Eukaryota; kingdom Metazoa; phylum Chordata; class Amphibia; order Anura; family Dendrobatidae; genus Phyllobates; species Phyllobates terribilis. The sequence goes on along the minus strand of NW_027362805.1, from coordinate 5,908,702 downwards.
CGATTTCAGTTCCAGAGCGATTCGCCCAATGAGTCCTTGATATTTTGTCTTTTTCAGCCAATTTTCTGGATTTTTGAAAATTTCACTTTTATGTGAAAATATCCACTAAATGAGGGAATAATATGTGTGAGGGTACCCCAGGAGAGTTCCAAATGTGTGTGGGTAAAATGTATATTCCACGGGGGTAAAATTGAAAAAAGTTGAACAAACTTTTTTTCTTGGACTTAGTCATTTTTCCGGCATTTATCAGACTATCAGATAGGGCAAATGTTAGTGAGCGTTCCGATTTCAGTTCCAGAGCGATTCGCCCAATGAGTCCTTGATGTTTAGTCGTTTTCAGCCAATTTTCTGGATTTTTGAAAATTTCACTTTTTTGTGAAAATATCCACCAAATGAGGGAATAATATTTGTGAGGGTACCCCAGGAGAGTTCCAAATGTGTGTGGGTAGAATGTATATCCCACGGGGGTAAAATTGAAAAAAGTTGAACAAATTTTTTTTCTTGGACTTAGTCATTTTTCCGGCGTTTATCATACTTTCAGATAGGGGAAATGTCAGTGAGCATTCCAATTTCAGTTCCAGAGCGATTCGCCCAATGATTCCTTGATATTTAGACGTTTTCAGCCAATTTTCGGGATTTTTGAAAATTTCACTTTTTTGTGAAAATATCCACTAAATGAGGGAATAATATGTGTGAGGTTACAGCAGGAGAGTTCCAAATGTGTGTGGGTAGAATATATATGCCACGGGGTTAAAAGTGAAAAAAGTTTAAAAAAATTTTTTTTTGGACTTAGTCATTTTTCCGGCGTTTATCAGACTTTCAGATAGGGGAAATGTTAGTGAGCGTTCCGATTTCAGTTCCAGAGCGATTCGCCCAATGAGTCCTTGATGTTTAGTCGTTTTCAGCCAATTTTCTGGATTTTTGAAAATTTCACTTTTTTGTGAAAATATCCACCAAATGAGGGAATAATATGTGTGAGGGTACCCCAGGAGAGTTCCAAATGTGTGTGGGTAGAATGTATATCCCACGGGGGTAAAATTAAAAAAAGTTGAAAAAATTTTTTTCTTGGACTTAGTCATTTTTACGGCGTTTATCAGACTTTCAGATAGGGGAAATGTCAGTGAGCGTTCCGATTTCAGTTCCAGAGCAATTCGCTCAATGATTCCTTGATATTTAGTCGTTTTCAGCCAATTTTCTGGATTTTTGAAAATTTTACTTTTTTGTGAAAATATTCACTAAATGAGGGAATAATATGTGTGAGGGTACCCCAGGAGAGTTCCAAATGTGTGTGCGTAGAATATATATCCCACGGGTGTAAAATTGAAAAAGTTGAAAAAAAATTTTTCTTGTACTTAGTCATTTTTCCGGCGTTTATCAGACCTTCAGAAAGGGCAAATGTTAGTGAGCGTTCCGATTTCAGTTCCAGAGCGATTCACCCAATGTGTCCTTGATATTTAGTCGTTTTCAGCCAATTTTCTGGATTTTTGAAAATTTCACTTTTTTGTGAAAATATCCTCTAAATGAGGAAATAATATGTGTGAGGGTACCCCAGGAGAGTTCCAAATGTGTGTGGTTAGAATATATATCCCACGGGGGTAAAATTGAAAAAAGTTGAAAAATTTTTTTTTTTGGACTTAGTTATTTTTCCGGCGTTTATCAGTCTTTCAGATAGGGGAAATGTCAGTGAGCGTTCCGATTTCAGTTCCAGAGCGATTCGCCCAATGAGTCCTTGATATTTAGTCTTTTTCAGCCAATTTTCTGGATTTTTGAAAATTTCACTTTTATGTGAAAATATCCACTAAATGAGGGAATAATATGTGTGAGGGTACCCCAGGAGAGTTCCAAATGTGTGTGGGTAAAATGTATATTCCACGGGGGAAAAATTGAAAAAAGTTGAACAAACTTTTTTTCTTGGACTTAGTCATTTTTCCGGCATTTATCAGACTATCAGATAGGGCAAATGTTAGTGAGCGTTCCGATTTCAGTTCCAGAGCGATTCGCCCAATGAGTCCTTGATGTTTAGTCGTTTTCAGCCAATTTTCTGGATTTTTGAAAATTTCACTTTTTTGTGAAAATATCCACCAAATGAGGGAATAATATTTGTGAGGGTAACCCAGGAGAGTTCCAAATGTGTGTGGGTAGAATATATATCCCACGGGGGTAAAATTGAAAAAAGTTGAAAGATTTTTTTTCTTGGACTTAGTCATTTTTCCGGCGTTCATCATACTTTCAGATAGGGGAAATGTCAGTGAGCATTCCAGTTTCAGTTCCAGAGCGATTCGCCCAATGAGTCCTTGATATTTAGTCGTTTTCAGCCAATTTTCTGGATTTTTGAAAATTTCACTTTTATGTGAAAATATCCACTAAATGAGGGAATAATATGTGTGAGGGTACCCCAGGAAAGTTCCAAATGTGTGTGGGTAAAATGTATATTCCACGGGGGTAAAATTGAAAAAAGTTGAACAAACTTTTTTTCTTGGACTTAGTCATTTTTCCGGCGTTTATCATACTTTCAGATAGGGGAAATGTCAGTGAGCATTCCAATTTCAGTTCCAGAGCGATTCGCCCAATGAGTCCTTGATATTTAGTCGTTTTCAGCCAATTTTCTGGATTTTTTAAAATTTCACTTTTTTGTGAAAATATCCACTAAATGAGGGAATAATATGTGTGAGGGTACCCCAGGAGAGTTCCAAATGTGTGTGGGTAGAATATTTATCCCACGGGGGTAAAATTGAAAAAAGTTGAAAATTTTTTTTTCTTGGACTTAGTCATTTTTCCGGCGTTTATCATACTTTCATATAGGGGAAATGTCAGTGAGCGTTCCGATTTCAGTTCCAGAGCGATTCGCCCAATGAGTCCTTGATATTTAGTCTTTTTCAGCCAATTTTCTGGATTTTTGAAAATTTCACTTTTATGTGAAAATATCCACTAAATGAGGGAATAATATGTGTGAGGGTACCCCAGGAGAGTTCCAAATGTGTGTGGGTAAAATGTATATTCCACGGGGGTAAAATTGAAAAAAGTTGAACAAACTTTTTTTCTTGGACTTAGTCATTTTTCCGGCATTTATCAGACTATCAGATAGGGCAAATGTTAGTGAGCGTTCCGATTTCAGTTCCAGAGCGATTCGCCCAATGAGTCCTTGATGTTTAGTCGTTTTCAGCCAATTTTCTGGATTTTTGAAAATTTCACTTTTTTGTGAAAATATCCACCAAATGAGGGAATAATATTTGTGAGGGTACCCCAGGAGAGTTCCAAATGTGTGTGGGTAGAATGTATATCCCACGGGGGTAAAATTGAAAAAAGTTGAACAAATTTTTTTTCTTGGACTTAGTCATTTTTCCGGCGTTTATCATACTTTCAGATAGGGGAAATGTCAGTGAGCATTCCAATTTCAGTTTCAGACCGATTCGCCCAATGATTCCTTGATATTTAAACGTTTTCAGCCAATATTCGGGATTTTTGAAAATTTCACTTTTTTGTGAAAATATCCACTAAATGAGGGAATAATATGTGTGAGGTTACAGCAGGAGAGTTCCAAATGTGTGTGGGTAGAATATATATGCCACGGGGGTAAAATTGAAAAAAGTTGAACAAATTTTTTTTCTTGGACTTAGTCATTTTTCCGGCGTTTATCAGACTTTCAGATAGGGGAAATGTTAGTGAGCGTTCCGATTTCAGTTCCAGAGCGATTCGCCCAATGAGTCCTTGATGTTTAGTCGTTTTCAGCCAATTTTCTGGATTTTTGAAAATTTCACTTTTTTGTGAAAATATCCACCAAATGAGGGAATAATATGTGTGAGGGTACCCCAGGAGAGTTCCAAATGTGTGTGCGTAGAATATATATCCCACGGGTGTAAAATTGAGAAAGTTGAAAAAAAAATTTTCTTGTACTTAGTCATTTTTCCGGCGTTTATCAGACCTTCAGAAAGGGCAAATGTTAGTGAGCGTTCCGATTTCAGTTCCAGAGCGATTCACCCAATGTGTCCTTGATATTTAGTCATTTTCAGCCAATATTTTGGATTTTTGAAAATTTCACTTTTTTGTGAAATTATGCACTAAATGAGGGAATAATATGTGTGAGGGTACAACAGGAGAGTTCCAAATGTGTGTGGGTATAATATATATCCCACGGGGGTAAAATTGAAAAAAGTTGAAAAATTTTTTTTCTTGGACTTAGTCATTTTTCCGGCGTTTATCATACTTTCAGATAGGGGAAATGTCAGTGAGCATTCCAGTTTCAGTTCCAGAGCGATTCGCCCAATGAGTCCTTGATATTTAGTCGTTTTCAGCCAATTTTCTGGATTTTTGAAAATTTCACTTTTTTGTGAAAATATCCACTAAATGAGGGAATAATATGTGTGAGGGTACAACAGGAGAGTTCCAAATGTGTGTGGGTAGAATATATATCCCACGGGGGTAAAATTGAAAAAAGTTGAAAACATTTTTTTTTTGGACTTAGTCATTTTTCCGGCGTTTATCAGACTTTCAGATAGGGGAATTGTCAGTGAGCATTCCTATTTCAGTTCCAGAGCAATTCGCCCAATGTGTCCTTAATATTTAGTCGTTTTCAGCCAATTTTCTGGATTTTTTAAAATTTCACTTTTTTGTGAAAATATCCACTAAATGAGGGAATAGTATGTGTGAGGGTACCCCAGGAGAGTTCCAAATGTGTGTGGGTAGAATATTTATCCCACGGGGGTAAAATTGAAAAAAGTTGAAAATTTTTTTTTCTTGGACTTAGTCATTTTTCCGGCGTTTATCATACTTTCATATAGGGGAAATGTCAGTGAGCGTTCCGATTTCAGTTCCAGAGCGATTCGCCCAATGAGTCTTTGATATTTAGTCTTTTTCATCCAATTTTCGGGATTTTTGAAAATTTCACTTTTATGTGAAAATATCCACTAAATGAGGGAATAATATGTGTGAGGGTACCCCAGGAGAGTTCCAAATGTGTGTGGGTAAAATGTATATTCCACGGGGGTAAAATTGAAAAAAGTTGAACAAATTTTTTTTCTTGGACTTAGTCATTTTTCCGGCATTTATCAGACTATCAGATAGGGCAAATGTTAGTGAGCGTTCCGATTTCAGTTCCAGAGCGATTCGCCCAATGAGTCCTTGATGTTTAGTCGTTTTCAGCCAATTTTCGGGATTTTTGAAAATTTCACTTTTTTGTGAAAATATCCACTAAATGAGGGAATAATATGTGTGAGGGTACAACAGGAGAGTTCCAAATGTGTGTGGGTAGAATATATATCCCACGGGGGTAAAATTGAAAAAAGTTGAAAAAATTTTTTTTTCTTGGACTTAGTCATTTTTCCGGCGTTTTTCAGACTTTCAGATAGGGGAAATGTCAGTGAGCGTTCCGATTTCAGTTCCAGAGCGATTCTCCCAATGAGTCCTTGATATTTAGTCGTTTTCAGCCAATTTTCTGGATTTTTGAAAATTTCACTTTTTTGTGAAAATATCCACTAAATGAGGGAATAATATGTGTGAGGGTACAACAGGAGAGTTCCAAATGTGTGTGGGTAGAATATATATCCCACGGGGGTAAAATTGAAAAAAGTTGAAAAAAATTTTTTTTTGGACTTAGTCATTTTTCCGGCGTTTATCAGACTTTCAGATAGGGGAAATGTCAGTGAGCGTTGCGATTTCAGTTCCAGAGCGATTCGCCTAATGAGTCCTTGATATTTAGTCGTTTTCAGCCAATTTTCTGGATTTTTGAAAATTTCACTTTTTTGTGAAAATATCCACTAAATGAGGGAATAATATGTGTGAGGTTACCCCAGGAGATTTCCAAATGTGTGTGGGTAAAATGTATATTCCACGGGGGAAAAATTGAAAAAAGTTGAACAAACTTTTTTTCTTGGACTTAGTCATTTTTCCGGCATTTATCAGACTATCAGATAGGGCAAATGTTAGTGAGCGTTCCGATTTCAGTTCCAGAGCGATTCGCCCAATGAGTCCTTGATGTTTAGTCGTTTTCAGCCAATTTTCTGGATTTTTGAAAATTTCACTTTTTTGTGAAAATATCCACCAAATGAGGGAATAATATTTGTGAGGGTAACCCAGGAGAGTTCCAAATGTGTGTGGGTAGAATATATATCCCACGGGGGTAAAATTGAAAAAAGTTGAAAAATTTTTTTTCTTGGACTTAGTCATTTTTCCGGCGTTCATCATACTTTCAGATAGGGGAAATGTCAGTGAGCATTCCAGTTTCAGTTCCAGAGCGATTCGCCCAATGAGTCCTTGATATTTAGTCGTTTTCAGCCAATTTTCTGGATTTTTGAAAATTTCACTTTTATGTGAAAATATCCACTAAATGAGGGAATAATATGTGTGAGGGTACCCCAGGAGAGTTCCAAATGTGTGTGGGTAGAATATTTATCCCACGGGGGTAAAATTGAAAAAAGTTGAAAATTTTTTTTTCTTGGACTTAGTCATTTTTCCGGCGTTTATCATACTTTCATATAGGGGAAATGTCAGTGAGCGTTCCGATTTCAGTTCCAGAGCGATTCGCCCAATGAGTCCTTGATATTTAGTCGTTTTCAGCCAATTTTCTGGATTTTTGAAAATTTCACTTTTATGTGAAAATATCCACTAAATGAGGGAATAATATGTGTGAGGGTACCCCAGGAGAGTTCCAAATGTGTGTGGGTAGAATATTTATCCCACGGGGGTAAAATTGAAAAAAGTTGAAAATTTTTTTTTCTTGGACTTAGTCATTTTTCCGGCGTTTATCATACTTTCAGATAGGGGAAATGTCAGTGAGCATTCCAATTTCAGTTTCAGACCGATTCGCCCAATGATTCCTTGATATTTAGACGTTTTCAGCCAATTTTCGGGATTTTTGAAAATTTCACTTTTTTGTGAAAATATCCACTAAATGAGGGAATAATATGTGTGAGGTTACAGCAGGAGAGTTCCAAATGTGTGTGGGTAGAATATATATGCCACGGGGTTAAAAGTGAAAAAAGTTTAAAAAATTTTTTTTTTGGACTTAGTCATTTTTCCGGCGTTTATCAGACTTTCAGATAGGGGAAATGTTAGTGAGCGTTCCGATTTCAGTTCCAGAGCGATTCGCCCAATGAGTCCTTGATGTTTAGTCGTTTTCAGCCAATTTTCTGGATTTTTGAAAATTTCACTTTTTTGTGAAAATATCCACCAAATGAGGGAATAATATGTGTGAGGGTACCCCAGGAGAGTTCCAAATGTGTGTGCGTAGAATATATATCCCACGGGTGTAAAATTGAGAAAGTTGAAAAAAAAATTTTCTTGTACTTAGTCATTTTTCCGGCGTTTATCAGACCTTCAGAAAGGGCAAATGTTAGTGAGCGTTCCGATTTCAGTTCCAGAGCGATTCACCCAATGTGTCCTTGATATTTAGTCATTTTCAGCCAATATTTTGGATTTTTGAAAAATTTCACTTTTTTGTGAAATTATGCACTAAATGAGGGAATAATATGTGTGAGGGTACAACAGGAGAGTTCCAAATGTGTGTGGGTATAATATATATCCCACGGGGGTAAAATTGAAAAAAGTTGAAAAAATTTTATTTTTGGACTTAGTCATTTTTCCGGCGTTTATCAGACTTTCAGATAGGGGAAATGTCAGTGAGCATTCCGATTTCAGTTCCAGAGAGATTCGCCCATTGAGTCCTTGATATTTAGTCGTTTTCAGCCAATTTTCTGGATTTTTGAAAATTTCACTTTTTTGTGAAAATATCCTCTAAATGAGGAAATAATATGTGTGAGGGTACCCCAGGAGAGTTCCAAATGTGTGTGATTAGAATATATATCCCACGGGGGTAAAATTGAAAAAAGTTGAAAAATTTTTTTTTTTGGACTTAGTTATTTTTCCGGCGTTTATCAGTCTTTCAGATAGGGGAAATGTCAGTGAGCGTTCCTATTTCAGTTCCAGAGCGATTCGTCCAATGAGTCCTTGATATTTAGTCGTTTTCAGCCAACTTTCTGGATTTTTGAAAATTTCACTTTTTTGTGAAAATATCCACTAAATGAGGGAATAATAAGTGTGAGGGTACCCCAGGAGAGTTCCAAATGTGTGTGGGTAGATTATATATCCCACGGGGGTAAAATTGAAAAAAGTTGAAAAATTTTTTTTCTTGGACTTAGTCATTTTTCCGGCGTTTATCATACTTTCAGATAGGGGAAATGTCAGTGAGCATTCCAGTTTCAGTTCCAGAGCGATTCGCCCAATGAGTCCTTGATATTTAGTCGTTTTCAGCCAATTTTCTGGATTTTTGAAAATTTCACTTTTTTGTGAAAATATCCACTAAATGAGGGAATAATATGTGTGAGGGTACAACAGGAGAGTTCCAAATGTGTGTGGGTAGAATATATATCCCACGGGGGTAAAATTGAAAAAAGTTGAAAACATTTTTTTTTTGGACTTAGTCATTTTTCCGGCGTTTATCAGACTTTCAGATAGGGGAATTGTCAGTGAGCATTCCTATTTCAGTTCCAGAGCAATTCGCCCAATGTGTCCTTAATATTTAGTCGTTTTCAGCCAATTTTCTGGATTTTTTAAAATTTCACTTTTTTGTGAAAATATCCACTAAATGAGGGAATAGTATGTGTGAGGGTACCCCAGGAGAGTTCCAAATGTGTGTGGGTAGAATATTTATCCCACGGGGGTAAAATTGAAAAAAGTTGAAAATTTTTTTTTCTTGGACTTAGTCATTTTTCCGGCGTTTATCATACTTTCATATAGGGGAAATGTCAGTGAGCGTTCAGATTTCAGTTCCAGAGCGATTCGCCCAATGAGTCTTTGATATTTAGTCTTTTTCATCCAATTTTCGGGATTTTTGAAAATTTCACTTTTATGTGAAAATATCCACTAAATGAGGGAATAATATGTGTGAGGGTACCCCAGGAGAGTTCCAAATGTGTGTGGGTAAAATGTATATTCCACGGGGGTAAAATTGAAAAAAGTTGAACAAATTTTTTTTCTTGGACTTAGTCATTTTTCCGGCATTTATCAGACTATCAGATAGGGCAAATGTTAGTGAGCGTTCCGATTTCAGTTCCAGAGCGATTCGCCCAATGAGTCCTTGATGTTTAGTCGTTTTCAGCCAATTTTCGGGATTTTTGAAAATTTCACTTTTTTGTGAAAATATCCACTAAATGAGGGAATAATATGTGTGAGGGTACAACAGGAGAGTTCCAAATGTGTGTGGGTAGAATATATATCCCACGGGGGTAAAATTGAAAAAAGTTGAAAAAATTTTTTTTTCTTGGACTTAGTCATTTTTCCGGCGTTTTTCAGACTTTCAGATAGGGGAAATGTCAGTGAGCGTTCCGATTTCAGTTCCAGAGCGATTCTCCCAATGAGTCCTTGATATTTAGTCGTTTTCAGCCAATTTTCTGGATTTTTGAAAATTTCACTTTTTTGTGAAAATATCCACTAAATGAGGGAATAATATGTGTGAGGGTACAACAGGAGAGTTCCAAATGTGTGTGGGTAGAATATATATCCCACGGGGGTAAAATTGAAAAAAGTTGAAAAAAATTTTTTTTTGGACTTAGTCATTTTTCCGGCGTTTATCAGACTTTCAGATAGGGGAAATGTCAGTGAGCGTTGCGATTTCAGTTCCAGAGCGATTCGCCTAATGAGTCCTTGATATTTAGTCGTTTTCAGCCAATTTTCTGGATTTTTGAAAATTTCACTTTTTTGTGAAAATATCCACTAAATGAGGGAATAATATGTGTGAGGTTACCCCAGGAGATTTCCAAATGTGTGTGGGTAGAATATATATCCCACGGGGGTAAAATTGAAAAAAGTTGAAAAAAAATTTTTCTTGGACTTAGTCATTTTTCCGGCGTTTATCAGACTTTCAGATAGGGCAAATGTCAGTGAGCGTTCCGATTTCAGTTCCAGAGCGATTCGCCCAATGAGTCATTGATATTTAGTCGTTTTCAGCTAATTTTCTGGATTTTTGAAAATTTCACTTTTTTTGTGAAAATATCCACTAAATGAGGGAATAATATGTGTGAGGGTACCCCAGAAGAGTTCCAAATGTGTGTGGGTAGAATATATATCCCACGGGGGTAAAATTGAAAAAGGTTGAAAAAAATTTTTTTTTGGACTTAGTCATTTTTCCGGCGTTTATCAGACTTTCAGATAGGGGAAATGTCAGTGAACGTTCCGATTTCAGTTCCAGAGCGATTCTCCCAATGAGTCCTTGATATTTAGTCGTTTTCAGCCAATTTTCTGGATTTTTGAAAATTTCACTTTTTTGGGAAAATATCCACTACATGAGGGAATAATATGTGTGAGGGTACCCCAGGAGAGTTCCAAATGTGTGTGGGTAGAATATATATCCCACGGGGGTAAAATTGAAAAAAGTTGAAAAAATTTTTTTCTTGGACTTAGTCATTTTTCCGGCGTTTATCAGACTTTCAGATAGGGCAAATGTTAGTGAGCGTTCCGATTTCAGTTCCAGAGCGATTCGCCCAATGAGTCCTTGATATTTAGTCGTTTTCAGTCAATATTTTGGATTTTTAAAAATTTCACTTTTTTGTGAAAATATCCACTAAATGAGGGAATAATATGTGTGAGGGTACCACAGGAGAGTTCCAAATGTGTGTGGGTAAAATATATATCCCACGGGGGTAAAATTGAAAAAAGTTGAACAAATTTTTTTTTGGACTTAGTCATTTTTCCGGTGTTTATCAGACTTTCAGATAGGGGAAATGTCAGTGAGCGTTCTGATTTCAGTTCCAGAGTGATTCGCCCAATGAGTACTTGATATTTAGTCGTTTTCAGCCAATTTTCTGGATTTTTGAAAATTTCACTTTTTTGTGAAAATATCCACTAAATGAGGGAATAATATGTGTGAGGGTACCCCAGGAGAGTTCCAAAGGTGTGTGGGTAGAATATATATCCCACGGGGGTAAAATTGAAAAAAGTTGAAAGATTTTTTTTCTTGGACTTAGTCATTTTTCCGGCGTTTATCAGACTTTCAGATAGGGGAAATGTCAGTGAGCATTCCGATTTCAGTTCCAGAGCGATTCGCCCAATGATTCCTTGATATTTAGTCGATTTCAGAAATTTTTTTTGATTTTTGAAAATTTAACTTTTTTTGTGAAAATATTCACTAAATGAGGGAATAATATGTGTGAGGGTACCCCAGGAGAGTTCCAAATGTGTGTGGGTAGAATATATATCCCACGGGTGTAAAATTGAAAAAAGTTGAACAAATTTTTTTTTGGACTTAGTCATTTTTCCGGTGTTTATCAGACTTTCAGATAGGGGAAATGTCAGTGAGCGTTCTGATTTCAGTTCCAGAGCGATTCGCCCAATGAGTACTTGATATTTAGTAGTTTTCAGCCAATTTTCTGGATTTTTGAAAATTTCACTTTTTTGTGAAAATATCCACTAAATGAGGGAATAATATGTGTGAGGGTACCCCAGGAGAGTTCCAAATGTGTGTGGGTAGAATATATATCCCACGGGGGTAAAATTGAAAAAAGTTGAAACATTTTTTTTCTTGGACTTAGTCATTTTTCCGGCGTTTATCAGACTTTCAGATAGGGGAAATGTCAGTGAGCGTTCTGATTTTAGTTCCAGAGTGATTCGCCCAATGAGTCCTTGATATTTAGTCGTTTTCAGCCAATTTTCTGGATTTTTGAAAATTTCACTTTTTTGTGAAAATATCCACTAAATGAGGGAATAATATGTGTGAGGGTAACCCAGGAGAGTTCCAAATGTGTGTGGGTAGAATATATATCCCACGGGGGTAAAATTGAAAAAAGTTGAAACATTTTTTTTCTTGGACTTAGTCATTTTTCCGGCGTTTATCAGACTTTCAGATAGGGGAAATGTCAGTGAGCATTCCGATTTCAGTTCCAGAGCGATTCGCCCAATGATTCCTTGATATTTAGTCGATTTCAGAAAATTTTCTTGATTTTTGAAAATTTAACTTTTTTTGTGAAAATATTCACTAAATGAGGGAATAATACAGTTATATGAAAAAGTTTGGGCACCCCTATTAATCTTAAGCTTATTGTTTTATAAAAATTGGTGTATTTGCAACAACTATTTCAGTTTGATATATGTAATAACTGTTGGACACAGTAATGTTTCTGCCTTGAAATGACGTTTATTGTACTAACTGAAAATGTGCAATCTGCATTCAAACAAAATTTGACAGGTGCATAAGTATGGGCACCCTTATCATTTTCTTCTTTTACATACTCCTACCTACTTTTTACTGACATACTAAAGCACTTTTTTTGGTTTTTTAACCTCATTGAGCTTTGAACTTCATAGCCAGATGTATGCAATGATGAGAAAAGCTACTTAAAGTGGCCACTTGCAAGTTGTTCTCCTGTTTGAATCTCCTCTGAAGAGTGGCATCATGGGCTCCTCAAAATAACTGTCAAATGATCTGAAAACAAAGATTATTCAACATAGTTCTTCAGGGGAAGGATACAAAAAGCTGTCTCAGAGATTTAACCTGTCAGTTTCCACTGTGAGGAACATAGTAAGGAAATGGAAGAACACAGGGACAGTTCTTGTTAAGGCCAGAAGTGGCAGGCCAAGAAAAACATCAGAAAGGCAGAGAAGAAGAATGGTGAGATCAGTCAAGGACAATCCTCAGACCACCTCCAGAGAGCTGCAGCATCAACTTGCTGCAGATGGTGTCACTGTGCATCGGTCAACTATACAACGCACTTTGCACAAGGAGAAGTTGTATGGGAAAGTGATGCGAAAGAAGCCGTTTCTCCAAGCACGCCACAAACAGAGTCGGCTGAGGTATGTAAAAGCACATTTGGAGAAGCCAATTTCTTTTTGGAAGAAGGTCCTGTGGACTGATGAAACCAAGATTGAGTTGTTTGGTCATACAAAAAGGCGTTATGCATGGTGGCAAAAAAACACAGCATTCCAAGAAAAACACTTGCTACCCACAGTAAAATTTAGTGGAGGTTCCACCATGCTTTGGGGCTGTGTGGCCAATGCCGGCACCGGGAATCTTGTTAAAGTTGAGGGACGCATGGATTCCACTCAGTATCAGCAGATTCTTGACAATAATGTTCAAGAATCAGTGATAAAGTTGAAGTTACGCAGGGGATGGATCTTTCAGCAAGACAATGATCCAAAACACCGCTCCAAATCTACTCAGGCATTCTTGCAGAGGAACAATTACAATGTTCTGGAATGGCCATCCCAATCCCCAGACCTGAATATCATTGAACATCTGTGGGATCATTTGAAGAGGGATGTCCATGCTCGGCGACCATCAAACTTAACTGAACTGGAATTGTTTTGTAAAGAGGAATGGTCAAAAATACCTTCATCCAGGATCTAGGAACTCATTAAAAGCTACAGGAAGCGACTAGAGGCGGTTATTTTTGCAAAAGGAGGATCTACTAAATATTAATGTCACATTTCTGGTGAGGTGCCCATACTTATGCACCTGTCAAATTTTGTTTGAATGCAGATTGCACATTTTCTGTTACTACAATAAACCTCATTTCAAGGCAGAAACATTACTGTGTCCAACAGTTATTACATATATCAAACTGAAATAGCTGTTGCAAAAACATAAATTTTCATAAAACATTAAGCTTAAGATTAATAGGGGTGCCCAAACTTTTTCATATAACTGTATGTGTGAGGGTACCCCAGGAGAGTTCCAAATGTGTGTGGGTAGAATATATATCCCACGGGGGTAAAATTGAAAAAAGTTAAACAAATTTTTTTTTCTTGGACTTAGTCATTTTTCCGGTGTTTATCAGACTTTCAGATAGGGGAAATGTCAGTGAGCGTTCTGATTTCAGTTCCAGAGCAATTCGCCCAATGAGTCCTTTGATATTTAGTCATTTTCAGCCAATTTTCTGGATTTTTGAAAATTTCACTTTTTTGTGAAAATATCCACTAAATGAGGGAATAATATGTGTGAGGGTACCCCAGGAGAGTTCCAAATGTGTGTGGGTAGAATATATATCCCACGGGGGTAAAATTGAAAAAAGTTGAACAAATTTTTTTCCTTGGACTTAGTCATTTTTCCGGCGTTTATCAGACTTTCAGATAGGGGAATGTCAGTGAGCGTTCCGTTCTCAGTTCCAGAGCGATTCGCCCAATGAGTCCTTGATATTTAGTCGTTTTCAGCCAATTTTCTGGATTTTTGAAAATTTCACTTTTTTGTGAAAATATCCACTAAATGAGGGAATAATATGTGTGAGGGTACCCCAGGAGAGTTCCAAATGTGTGTGGGTAGAATATATATCCCACGGGGGTAAAATTGAAAAAAGTTGAAACATTTTTTTTCTTGGACTTAGTCATTTCTCCGGCGTTTATCAGACTTTCAGATAGGGGAAATGTCAGTGAGCGTTCCGATTTCAGTTCCAGAGCGATTCGCCCAATGATTCCTTGATATTTAGTCGATTTCAGAAAATTTTCTGAATTTTTGAAAATTTTACTTTTTTGTGAAAATATTCACTAAATGAGGGAATAATATGTGTGAGGGTACCCCAGGAGAGTTCCAAATGTGTGTGCGTAGAATATATATCCCACGGGGGTAAATGTTAAACCTTGCTCTTAGTTTTTTCCTTTGCTGGTCACATGACCTTGTTGGCCTATTTAATCCTGCTCAGCCCCTCTGGCTTTGCTTGACTTCATTGTATAACTACTTTCTAGCTAGCCTGTGCTCTGTATCTAACTCTGTTAATTTGCTTGGTCTACGGACCTCTTTGTTCTATATATTTTGTTTGTTCGTCTGTCTGCTACTATTTCTGTTAGGAGGTGTCCCATTTTCCTCCCAGTCCTTAGTACTTGTAGGGATTCCTTCCCCATATCTATAGGTCTCCGTACAGACTAGCTTAGGACTTTAGCATGTCTGATCGCAGGATCAGGTTCCCTGTTACATCGTAGGGATTAAGCTGAGTTCTATCGTAGGGACAGATCTCCTCTCTTTCCTTAGCTCTGGTAGCAGAACATAACAGTAAGTCCAGCCTGCAAATTCTCTAAGGAAAGATTTTTCTGTTCCATCATGGTGTCGGTTCTGGATTTGGCTAAACGCCTGCAGGGACTCTCTCTGGAGGTGGCCGAGCTCCGTCAGCACGTGAGTAACTGTCCTGGAGCACATTTCTTGGAGCCTAAGGTATGTTTGCCGGATTTATTTTTTGGTGAACACCGAGAATTTTTTTCATTTAAAAATGCTTGCTTATTGTATTTTCGTTTGAGACCCAAGTCCTCTGGGGATGAATCCCAGCACATAGGGTTCATAATGTCACTTTTGCGCAAAGAGCCTCAGGAGTGGGCCTTTTCTTTGCAACCTAGTGATACATGCTTCAGATCAGTGGATAGTTTTTTTTCTGCTTTGGGACTATTATATGATGATCCTGACCGTGTCTCATCAGCTGAGACTGAGTTAAGACGTTTGAGACAGGGATCAGGTAATGTGGAAAAATATTGTACTCATTTCCGTCGTTGGTCTACTCAAACAGGGTGGAACGATTCTGCTCTGAAAAGTCTATTTCTTGCTGGGCTCAATGAAAGGGTTAAAGACCTGCTAATTGCTTATCCTACACCTGAAGATTTGCAACAGGCTATGCAATTAGCTATACGGGTGGATAGGAGACTGCGTGCAAGGGTTAATGAGAGCAAATCCTCTGCTATGTCAGTTTCTGGTTATGAGAATGTGTGTACTAACAGTGGTGAACCGATGGAGATTGGATCGGTGGCACCTCGCTCTCAAGAAAAAGACCGTAGATTTTCTGAAGGCTTGTGTTTCTATTGCGGAAAATCTGGTCATTTGATTAAAGGCTGTGAGCTTCGTATGAAGAAAGAAAAAAAAATGGTCAGTCATGCCCGTATTGCCTGTTTAAATTCCAAGGGTGTATTTTTAGCTGCTTCCACGATTGCTCAGTAAAAATTAATGGAATTATGGGTGTTTGTTGATTGTGGGTCTACTCTGAATGTAATTGATGGGGGATTCTTGGAAAGACTCAATTTAAAACCCGAACCTTTATCATCCCCCATTGCTGTGGTTTCTGTGGATGGTTCCCCTTTGAAGAATATTACTCTCAAGGTCTGTGAATTTCCTCTCACTATTAATGGTGTTCACCATGAGAAATTGGATTTGGTAGTTTTGAATAACTTGCCTTCTCCAGTAATATTGGGATTGCCCTGGTTAAAATGTCACAATCCTGTACTGGATTGGTCTACCAGTGAAATTAAATCCTGGAGCCATAAATGTTATGACAAGTGTTGTAACGGGTGTATTGCAGCTTTGGATAGGGGAGAATTGCCTGTTCCTATTCAGGATTTTTGGAGAGTTTTTTCTGAGAAGGAATCGCAGGTTTTGCCTCCCCATAGAGACTATGATTGTTCTATTGAATTTGTCCCTGGAGCGACTCTTCCTAAAAGTCGTTTATTTAACCTTACTATTCCTGAGAGGAAGGCTTTGGAGGAATACATACAGACAAGTTTGGCCGCCGGTCACATTAGGCCCTCTAAGTCTCCTGTGGCGGTTGGATTTTTTTTTGTAAAAAAAAACGACGGCGGTTTACGTCCTTGTCTGGATTTTCGTGAGATTAACAAAATTACTGTACGCAATCCTTACCCACTGCCATTGATTCCTGATCTGTTTAACCAGTTAATGGGGGCCAAGTGGTTCTCTAAAATTGACCTTAAGGGGGCATACAATCTGTTGCGCATGAAGGAGGGTGACGAATGGAAGACTGCTTTTAACACTCCTGTGGGTCATTTTGAGAATCTGGTTATGCCTTTTGGTCTTACTAATGCTCCTGTATTTTTTCAGAATCTTATTAATGACATCCTTAGACCTTTGATCGGCAAAAATGTGGTTGTGTATTTGGATGACATTTTGATTTATTCGCCGGATCTGGAGTCTCATTGGCGGAGCGTACGTGAGGTATTACAGAAATTAATGGACAATTCGCTTTTTGCTAAGCTGGAGAAATGTGAGTTCGCTGTACAGAGAATTAGTTTTTTGGGTTACATTATCTCCAGCGAAGGTTTTGAGATGGACCCGGTTAAAGTTCAAGCTGTACAGGAATGGCCTAGGCCTATTGGTTTGAAATCGATACAGAGGTTTTTAGGTTTCGCCAATTATTACAGAAAATTCATAAAAAAAATTTCTAGTATTGTCAAACCTCTGACCGATCTCACCAGGAAAGGGGCTGATGCGGTTCAGTGGTCTTCTGAGGCCATTGAAGCTTTTGTGTATCTGAAGGAGAGGTTCACCTCTGCTCCCATCCTTATGCAGCCTGATGTGACTAAGCCGTTTTTGGTTGAGGTTAATGCTTCCTCTGTGGGGGTTGGCGCAGTATTGTCTCAGGATAACGGGGATGGATTACTTCCCTGTGCCTTTTTTTCAAAAAAATTTTCGGAGACTGAACTAAATTACGATATTGGTAATCGGGAATTATTGGCTATTAAACTCGCATTTGAACACTGGCGCCACTTCTTGGAAGGTGCGGAATTTCCCGTTCAGGTTCTTACGGATCATAAAAATCTGATATATCTTGATGCTGCCAAGCGCCTGAATGCCCGTCAGGCTAGGTGGGCACTGTTTTTCTCGCGGTTTAATTTCTCCGTTACTTACATCCCTGGTACTAAGAA
The DNA here is from genome assembly GCF_046119375.1 of Phyllobates terribilis. Lineage (NCBI taxonomy): Eukaryota > Metazoa > Chordata > Amphibia > Anura > Dendrobatidae > Phyllobates > Phyllobates terribilis. The sequence goes on along the minus strand of NW_027362805.1, from coordinate 5,891,092 downwards.
TGTTAAGGCGGATGCCTTGTCTCGCAGTTTTTCTCCCATAGTCGGTGCTTAGAAAGAGGAGAACATTTTACAAGAAGGTGTTGTGATAGCTGCTTTGGACTCCGTTTTGGAAGATGAGATTCTTAAAGCACAGGAGAATGCCCCATCTAACACTCCTCATGGGAGGTTGTTTGTGCCTGGGACCTTTAGGAGAGATTTGTTTGTTGAGTGTCACGAATCTCGGTTGGCAGGTCATCCCGGAATCTCTGAGACCAAGAGACTGGTGGGTCGCAGTTTTTGGTGGCCTGGATGGCAGAAGGAAGTCATTAAGTGGGTGCGTCAATGTACTATATGTGCTAGATCTAAGTCCTCACATACTCCTTCTGCGGGGTTGCTTTGTCTTTTGGAGGTTCCCAGTGCTCCTTGGACACATTTGGCTATGGACTTTATAACTGACCTTCCCCCCTCTGAGGGTTTTACTGTCATCTGGGTGGTCGTGGACCGTTTTAGCAAGATGTGTCACTTGGTTCCCTTCATCAAACTGCCCTGCGCTAAAACTCTCGCTAAGGCCTTTGTCAAGGAAATTGTCAGACTTCATGGCGTTCCTCCTGACATTGTTTCTGATAGGGGTCCTCAGTTCGTGGCTCGTTTTTGGCGTGCCTTTTGTGACAGGTTGGGAGTTCATTTGTCGTTCTCGTCCGGATATCATCCTGAATCTAATGGCCAGACAGAAAGGAAAAACCAGGATGTTGAGCAGTTCTTGCATTGTTTTGTGGCAGACAATCAAGAGGGGTGGTCTGAGTTTCTGCCACTTGCTGAATTTGCTCTGAACAATCATACATCTTCTTCTGCTGGTTGTTCGCCTTTTTTTTGTTGTTCTGGGAGACATCCGTCGTTTGGGTCGTTCTCCAAGTTGGGATCTGCCGTGCCTGAGGAGGAGAATTTTTCCGGTGATTTGGAGAGAGTTTGGACGGATGTGCGTGGTAATCTTCAGGAGGCCAACAGAAAATCTAAAGACTACTTTGATAGGAAACGACAGGAGGTTTTGTTCGCTGTTGGTGACATGGTTTGGTTGTCCTCTAGGAATCTGCAGTTGAGGATTCCTTCTAAGAAATTGGGTCCCAAGTTTGTAGGGCCCTTTAAGGTGCTTCAGGTTGTCAACCAATCTGCTGTTAGGTTGGAGGTTCCTACCTCCTGGAGAATTAATCCGGTATTTCATGTCTCTGTTGAAAAAAGCTGTTGTATCGGATTGTGACGCCTCTGCCTCTGTTCCTCCGGTGGTGGAGGACGGGGAATATGAAATTTCTCGCATCCTTAACTCTAGACGGTATAGAGGTAGTTTGCAGTATCTTGTGGCCTGGAAAGGTTTCGGACCCGAGGATAACTCTTGGGTGAGGTCGGATGATGTTTCCGCGTCCAGACTTATCAGAGCGTTTCACAGGAGATTTCCTGATAAGCCTGGTCCTAGGGGATCCCGAGGATCCTCTTAGAAGGGGGGGTACTGTTAGAACCTTGCTCTTAGGTTTTTTCCTTTGCTGGTCACATGACCTTGTTGGCCTATTTAATCCTGCTCCGCCCTTCTGGCTTTGCTGGACTTCATTGTATAACTACTTTCTAGCTAGCCTGTGCTCTGTATCTAACTCTGTTAGTTTGCTTGGTCTACGGACCTCTTTGTTCTATATATTTTGTTTGTTCGTCTGTCTGCTACTATTTCTGTTAGGAGGTGTCCCATTTTCCTCCCAGTCCTTAGTACTTGTAGGGATTCCTTCCCCATATCTATAGGTCTCCGTACAGACTAGCTTAGGACTTTAGCAGGTCTGATCGCAGGATCAGGTTCCCTGTTACATCGTAGGGATTAAGCTGAGTTCTATCGTAGGGACAGATCTCCTCTCTTTCCTTAGCTCTGGTAGCAGAACATAACAGTAAAATTGAAAAAAGTTAAACAAATTTTTTTTTGGACTTAGTCATTTTTCCGGTGTTTATCAGACTTTCAGATAGGGGAAATGTCAGTGAGCGTTCTGATTTCAGTTCCAGAGCGATTCGCCCAATGAGTCCTTGATATTTAGTCGTTTTCAGCCAATCTTCTGGATTTTTGAAAATTTCACTTTTTTGTGAAAATATCCACTAAATGAGGGAATAATATGTGTGAGGGTACCCCAGGAGAGTTCCAAATGTGTGTGGGTAGAATACATATACCACGGGGGTAAAATTGAAAAAAGTTGAACAAATTTTTTTCCTTGGACTTAGTCATTTTTCCGGCGTTTATCAGACTTTCAGATAGGGGAATGTCAGTGAGCGTTCCGTTCTCAGTTCCAGAGCGATTCGCCCAATGAGTCCTTGATATTTAGTCGTTTTCAGCCAATCTTCTGGATTTTTGAAAATTTCACTTTTTTGTGAAAATATCCACTAAATGAGGGAATAATATGTGTGAGGGTACCCCAGGAGAGTTCCAAATGTGTGTGGGTAGAATATATATCCCACGGGGGTAAAATTGAAAAAAGTTGAAAATTTTTTTTTTTGGACTTAGTCATTTTTCCGGCGTTTATCAGACTTTCAGATAGGGGAAATGTCAGAGAGCGTTCTGATTTCAGTTCCAGAGCGATTCACCCAATGAGTCCTTGATATTTAGTCGTTTTCAGCCAATTTTCTGGATTTTTGAAAATTTCACTTTTTTGTGAAAATATCCACTAAATGAGGGAATAATATGTGTGAGGGTACCCCAGGAGAGTTCCAAATGTGTGTGAGTAGAATGTATATCCCACGGGGGTAAAATTGAAAAAAGTTAAACAAATTTTTTTTCTTGGACTTAGTCATTTTTCCGGCGTTTATCAGACTTTCAGATAGGGGAAATGTCAGTGAGCGTTCCGATTTCAGTTCCAGAGCGATTCGCCCAATGAGTCCTTGATATTTACTCGTTTTCAGCCAATTTTCTGGATTTTTGAAAATTTCACTTTTTTGTGAAAATATCCACTAAATGAGGGAATAATATGTGTGAGGGTACCCCAGGAGAGTTCCAAATGTGTGTGGGTAGAATATATATCCCACGGGGGTAAAATTGAACAAAGTTGAAATTTTTTTTCTTGGACTTAGTCATTTTTCCGGCGTTTATCAGACTTTCAGATAGGGGAATGTCAGTGAGCGTTCCGTTCTCAGTTCCAGAGCGATTCGCCCAATGAGTCCTTGATATTTAGTCGTTTTCAGCCAAACTTCTGGATTTTTGAAAATTTCACTTTTTTGTGAAAATATCCACTAAATAAGGGAATAATATGTGTGAGGGTACCCCAGGAGAGTTCCAAATGTGTGTGGGTAGAATATATATCCCACGGGGGTAAAATTGAAAAAAGTTGAAAATTTTTTTTTTTGGACTTAGTCATTTTTCCGGCGTTTATCAGACTTTCAGATAGGGGAAATGTCAGAGAGCGTTCTGATTTCAGTTCCAGAGCGATTCACCCAATGAGTCCTTGATATTTAGTCGTTTTCAGCCAATTTTTTGGATTTTTGAAAATTTCACTTTTTTGTGAAAATATCCACTAAATGAGGGAATAATATGTGTGAGGGTACCCCAGGAGAGTTCCAAATGTGTGTGAATAGAATGTATATCCCACGAGGGTAAAATTGAAAAAAGTTAAACAAATTTTTTTTCTTGGACTTAGTCATTTTTCCGGCGTTTATCAGACTTTCAGATAGGGGAAATGTCAGTGAGCGTTCCGATTTCAGTTCCAGAGCGATTCGCCCAATGAGTCCTTGATATTTACTCGTTTTCAGCCAATTTTCTGGATTTTTGAAAATTTCACTTTTTTGTGAAAATATCCACTAAATGAGGGAATAATATGTGTGAGGGTACCCCAGGAGAGTTCCAAATGTGTGTGGGTAGAATATATATCCCACGGGGGTAAAATTGAAAAAAGTTGAAATTTTTTTTCTTGGACTTAGTCATTTTTCCGGCGTTTATCAGACTTTCAGATAGGGGAAATGTCAGTGAGCGTTCCGATTTCAGTTCCAGAGCGATTCGCCGAATGAGTCCTTGATATTTACTCGTTTTCAGCCAATTTTCTGGATTTTTGAAAATTTCACTTTTTTGTGAAAATATCCACTAAATGAGGGAATAATATGTGTGAGGGTACCCCAGGAGAGCTCCAAATGTGTGTGGGTAGAATATATATCCCTCGGGGGTAAAATTGAAAAAAGTTGAAATTTTTTTTTTTGGACTTAGTCATTTTTCCGGCGTTTATCAGACTTTCAGATAGGGCAAATGTCAGTGAGCTTTCCGATTTCAGTTCCAGAGCGATTCGCCCATTGAGTCCTTGATATTTAGTCGTTTTCAGCTAATTTTCTGGAGTTTTGAAAATTTCACTTTTTTGTGAAAATATCCACTAAATGAGGGAATAATATGGGTGAGGGGACCCCAGGAGAGTTCCAAATGTGTGTGGGTAGAATATATATCCCACGGGGGTAAAACTGAAAAAAGTTGAAAAAATTTTTTTCTTGGACTTAGTCATTTTTCCGGCATTTATCAGACTTTCAGTTAGGGGAAATGTCAGTGAGCGTTCCGTTCTCAGTTCCAGAGCGATTCGCCCAATGAATCCTTGATATTTACTCGTTTTCAGCCAATTTTCTGGAGTTTTGAAAATTTCACTTTTTTGTGAAAATATCCACTAAATGAGGGAATAATATGTGTGAGTGTACCCCAGGAGAGTTCCAAATGTGTGTGGGCAGAATATATATCCCACGGTGGTAAAACTGAAAAAAGTTGAAAAAATTTTTTTCTTGGACTTAGTCATTTTTACGGTGTTTATCAGACTTTCAGAGAGGGGAAATGTCAGTGAGCGTTCCGTTCTCAGTTCCAGAGCGATTCGCCCAATGAGTCCTTGATATTTACTCGTTTTCAGCCAATTTTCTGGATTTTTGAAAATGTAACTTTTTTGTGAAAATATCCACTAAATGAGGGAATAATATGTGTGAGGGTACCCCAGGAGAGTTCCAAATGTGTGTGGGTCGAATATATATCCCACGGGGGTAAAATTGAAAAAAGTTGAAAAATTTTTTTTCTTGGACTTAGTCATTTTTCCGGCGTTTATCAGACTTTCAGATAGGGGAAATGTCAGTGAGCGTTCCGATTTCAGTTCCAGAGCGATTCGCCCAATGAGTCCTTGATATTTACTCGATTTCAGCCAATTTTCTGGATTTTTGAAAATGTCACTTTTTTGTGAAAATATCCTCTAAATGAGGGAATAATATGTGTGAGGGTACCCCAGGAGAGTTCCAAATGTGTGTGGGTAGAATATATATCCCTCGGGGGTAAAATTGAAAAAAGTTGAAAATTTTTTTTTTTGGACTTAGTCATTTTTCCGGTGTTTATCAGACTTTCAGATAGAGGAAATGTCAGTGAGCGTTCCAATTTCAGTTCCAGAGCGATTCGCCCAATGAGTCCTTGATATTTAGTCCTTTTCAGCCAATTTTCTGGATTTTTGAAAATTTCACTTTTTTGTGAAAATATCCACTAAATGAGGGAATAATATGTGTGAGGGTACCCCAGGAGAGTTCCAAATGTGTGTGGGTAGAATATATATCCCACGGGGGTAAAACTGAAAAAAGTTGAAAAAAAATTTTCTTGGACTTAGTCATTTTTCCGGCGTTTATCAGACTTTCAGTTAGGGGAAATGTCAGTGAGCGTTCCGTTCTCAGTTCCAGAGCGATTCGCCCAATGAATCATTGATATTTACTCGTTTTCAGCCAATTTTCTGGATTTTTGAAAATTTCATTTTTTTGTGAAAATATCCACTAAATGAGGGAATAATATGTGTGAGGGTACCCCAGGAGAGTTCCAAATGTGTGTGGGTAGAATATATATCCCACGGGGGTAAAACTGAAAAAAGTTGAAAAAAAATTTTCTTGGACTTAGTCATTTTTCCGGCATTTATCAGACTTTCAGTTAGGGGAAATGTCAGTGAGCGTTCCGTTCTCAGTTCCAGAGCGATTCGCCCAATGAATCCTTGATATTTACTCGTTTTCAGCCAATTTTCTGGAGTTTTGAAAATTTCACTTTTTTGTGAAAATATCCACTAAATGAGGGAATAATATGTGTGAGTGTACCCCAGGAGAGTTCCAAATGTGTGTGGGCAGAATATATATCCCACGGTGGTAAAACTGAAAAAAGTTGAAAAAATTTTTTTCTTGGACTTAGTCATTTTTACGGTGTTTATCAGACTTTCAGATAGGGGAAATGTCAGTGAGCGTTCCGTTCTCAGTTCCAGAGCGATTCGCCCAATGAGTCCTTGATATTTACTCGTTTTCAGCCAATTTTCTGGATTTTTGAAAATGTAACTTTTTTGTGAAAATATCCACTAAATGAGGGAATAATATGTGTGAGGGTACCCCAGGAGAGTTCCAAATGTGTGTGGGTCGAATATATATCCCACGGGGGTAAAATTGAAAAAAGTTGAAAAAAATTTTTTCTTGGACTTAGTCATTTTTCCGGCGTTTATCAGACTTTCAAATACGGCAAATGTCAGTGAGCGTTTCGATTTCAGTTCCAGAGCGATTCGCCCAATGAGTCCTTGATATTTAGTCGTTTTCAGCTAATTTTCTGGAGTTTTGAAAATTTCACTTTTTTTTGAAAATATCCACTAAATGAGGGAATAATATGTGTGAGGGTACCCCAGGAGAGTTCCAAATGTGTGTGGGTAGAATATATATCCCACGGGGTAAAATTGAAAAAATTTGAACAAATTTTTTTTTTGGACTTAGTCATTTTTCCGGCGTTTATCAGACTTTCAGATAGGGGAAATGTCAGTGAGCGTTCCGTTCTCAGTTCCAGAGCGATTCGCCCAATGAGTCCTTGATATTTAGTCGTTTTCAGCCAATTTTCTGGATTTTTGAAAATTTCACTTTTTTGTGAAAATATCCACTAAATGAGGGAATAATATGTGTGAGGGTACCCCAGGAGAGTTCCAAATGTGTGTGGGTAGAATATATATCCCATGGGGGTAAAATTGAAAAAAGTTGAAATTTTTTTTCTTGGACTTAGTCATTTTTCCGGCGTTTATCAGACTTTCAGATAGGGGAAATGTCAGTGAGCGTTCCGATTTCAGTTCCAGAGCGATTCGCCCAATGTGTCCTTGATATTTACTCATTTTCAGCCAATTTTCTGGATTTTTGGAAATTTCACTTTTTTTGTGAAAATATCCACTAAATGAGGGAATAATATGTGTGAGGGTACCCCAGGAGAGTTCCAAATGTGTGTGGGTAGAATATATATCCCTCGGGGGTAAAATTGAAAAAGTTGAAAATTTTTTTTTGGACTTAGACATTTTTCCGGCGTTTATCAGACTTTCACATAGAGGAAATGTCAGTGAGCGTTCCGATTTCAGTTCCAGAGTGATTCGCCCAATGAGTCCTTGATATTTACTCGGTTTCAGCCAATTTTCTGGATTTTTGATAAAATCGAAAAAAGTTGAAAACATTTTTTTCTTGGACTTAGTCATTTTCCGGCGTTTATCAGACTTTCAGATAGAGGAAATGTCAGTGAGCGTTCCGATTTCAGTTCCACAGCGATCGCCCAATGAGTCCTTGATATTTACTCGTTTTCAGCCAATTTTCTGGATTTTTGAAAATTTCACTTTTTTGTGAAAATATCCACTAAATGAGGGAATAATATGTGTGAGGGTACCCCAGGAGAGTTCCAAATGTGTGTGGGTAGAATATATATCCCTCGGGGTAAAATTGAAAAAAGTTGAAAATGTTTTTTTTGGACTTAGTCATTTTTCCGGCGTTTATCCGACTTTCAGATGAGGCAAATGTCAGTGAGCGTTCCGATTTCAGTTCCAGAGCGATTCGCCCAATGAGTCCTTGATATTTAGTCGTTTTGAGACAATATTTTGAATTTTTGAAAATTTCACTTTTTTGTGAAAATATCCACTAAATGAGTGAATAATATGTGTGAGGGGACAACAGGAGAGTTCCAAGTGTGTCTGGGTAGAACATATTTCCCACGGGGATAAAATTGAAAAAAGTTGAAAAAAATTTTTCTTGCACTTAGTCATTTTTCCGGCGTTTATCAGACTTTCAAATACGGCAAATGTCAGTGAGCGTTCCGATTTCAGTTCCAGAGCGATTCGCCCAATGAGTCCTTGATATTTAGTCGTTTTCAGCTAATTTTCTGGAGTTTTGAAAATTTCACTTTTTTTTGAAAATATCCACTAAATGAGGGAATAATATGTGTGAGGGTACCCCAGGAGAGTTCCAAATGTGTGTGGGTAGAATATATATCCCACGGGGGTAAAATTGAAAAAATTTGAACAAATTTTTTTTTTGGACTTAGTCATTTTTCCGGCGTTTATCAGACTTTCAGATAGGGGAAATGTCAGTGAGCGTTCCGTTCTCAGTTCCAGAGCGATTCGCCCAATGAGTCCTTGATATTTAGTCGTTTTCAGCCAATTTTCTGGATTTTTGAAAATTTCACTTTTTTGTGAAAATATCCACTAAATGAGGGAATAATATGTGTGAGGGTACCCCAGGAGAGTTCCAAATGTGTGTGGGTAGAATATATATCCCATGGGGGTAAAATTGAAAAAAGTTGAAATTTTTTTTCTTGGACTTAGTCATTTTTCCGGCGTTTATCAGACTTTCAGATAGGGGAAATGTCAGTGAGCGTTCCGATTTCAGTTCCAGAGCGATTCGCCCAATGTGTCCTTGATATTTACTCATTTTCAGCCAATTTTCTGGATTTTTGGAAATTTCACTTTTTTTGTGAAAATATCCACTAAATGAGGGAATAATATGTGTGAGGGTACCCCAGGAGAGTTCCAAATGTGTGTGGGTAGAATATATATCCCTCGGGGGTAAAATTGAAAAAGTTGAAAATTTTTTTTTGGACTTAGACATTTTTCCGGCGTTTATCAGACTTTCACATAGAGGAAATGTCAGTGAGCGTTCCGAATTCAGTTCCAGAGTGATTCGCCCAATGAGTCCTTGATATTTACTCGGTTTCAGCCAATTTTCTGGATTTTTGATAAAATCGAAAAAAGTTGAAAACATTTTTTTCTTGGACTTAGTCATTTTCCGGCGTTTATCAGACTTTCAGATAGAGGAAATGTCAGTGAGCGTTCCGATTTCAGTTCCACAGCGATCGCCCAATGAGTCCTTGATATTTACTCGTTTTCAGCCAATTTTCTGGATTTTTGAAAATTTCACTTTTTTGTGAAAATATCCACTAAATGAGGGAATAATATGTGTGAGGGTACCCCAGGAGAGTTCCAAATGTGTGTGGGTAGAATATATATCCCTCGGGGTAAAATTGAAAAAAGTTGAAAATGTTTTTTTTTGGACTTAGTCATTTTTCCGGCGTTTATCCGACTTTCAGATGAGGCAAATGTCAGTGAGCGTTCCGATTTCAGTTCCAGAGCGATTCGCCCAATGAGTCCTTGATATTTAGTCGTTTTGAGACAATATTTTGAATTTTTGAAAATTTCACTTTTTTGTGAAAATATCCACTAAATGAGTGAATAATATGTGTGAGGGGACAACAGGAGAGTTCCAAGTGTGTCTGGGTAGAACATATTTCCCACGGGGATAAAATTGAAAAAAGTTGAAAAAAATTTTTCTTGCACTTAGTCATTTTTCCGGCGTTTATCAGACTTTCAAATACGGCAAATGTCAGTGAGCGTTCCGATTTCAGTTCCAGAGCGATTCGCCCAATGAGTCCTTGATATTTAGTCGTTTTCAGCTAATTTTCTGGAGTTTTGAAAATTTCACTTTTTTTTGAAAATATCCACTAAATGAGGGAATAATATGTGTGAGGGTACCCCAGGAGAGTTCCAAATGTGTGTGGGTAGAATATATATCCCACGGGGGTAAAATTGAAAAAATTTGAACAAATTTTTTTTTTGGACTTAGTCATTTTTCCGGCGTTTATCAGACTTTCAGATAGGGGAAATGTCAGTGAGCGTTCCGTTCTCAGTTCCAGAGCGATTCGCCCAATGAGTCCTTGATATTTAGTCGTTTTCAGCCAATTTTCTGGATTTTTGAAAATTTCACTTTTTTGTGAAAATATCCACTAAATGAGGGAATAATATGTGTGAGGGTACCCCAGGAGAGTTCCAAATGTGTGTGGGTAGAATATATATCCCATGGGGGTAAAATTGAAAAAAGTTGAAATTTTTTTTCTTGGACTTAGTCATTTTTCCGGCGTTTATCAGACTTTCAGATAGGGGAAATGTCAGTGAGCGTTCCGATTTCAGTTCCAGAGCGATTCGCCCAATGTGTCCTTGATATTTACTCATTTTCAGCCAATTTTCTGGATTTTTGGAAATTTCACTTTTTTTGTGAAAATATCCACTAAATGAGGGAATAATATGTGTGAGGGTACCCCAGGAGAGTTCCAAATGTGTGTGGGTAGAATATATATCCCTCGGGGGTAAAATTGAAAAAGTTGAAAATTTTTTTTTGGACTTAGACATTTTTCCGGCGTTTATCAGACTTTCACATAGAGGAAATGTCAGTGAGCGTTCCGATTTCAGTTCCAGAGTGATTCGCCCAATGAGTCCTTGATATTTACTCGGTTTCAGCCAATTTTCTGGATTTTTGATAAAATCGAAAAAAGTTGAAAACATTTTTTTCTTGGACTTAGTCATTTTCCGGCGTTTATCAGACTTTCAGATAGAGGAAATGTCAGTGAGCGTTCCGATTTCAGTTCCACAGCGATCGCCCAATGAGTCCTTGATATTTACTCGTTTTCAGCCAATTTTCTGGATTTTTGAAAATTTCACTTTTTTGTGAAAATATCCACTAAATGAGGGAATAATATGTGTGAGGGTACCCCAGGAGAGTTCCAAATGTGTGTGGGTAGAATATATATCCCTCGGGGTAAAATTGAAAAAAGTTGAAAATGTTTTTTTTTGGACTTAGTCATTTTTCCGGCGTTTATCCGACTTTCAGATGAGGCAAATGTCAGTGAGCGTTCAGATTTCAGTTCCAGAGCGATTCGCCCAATGAGTCCTTGATATTTAGTCGTTTTGAGACAATATTTTGAATTTTTGAAAATTTCACTTTTTTGTGAAAATATCCACTAAATGAGGGAATAATATGTGTGAGGGGACAACAGGAGAGTTCCAAGTGTGTCTGGGTAGAACATATTTCCCACGGGGATAAAATTGAAAAAAGTTGAAAAAAATTTTTCTTGCACTTAGTCATTTTTCCGGCGTTTATCAGACTTTCAAATACGGCAAATGTCAGTGAGCGTTCCGATTTCAGTTCCAGAGCGATTCGCCCAATGAGTCCTTGATATTTAGTCGTTTTCAGCTAATTTTCTGGAGTTTTGAAAATTTCACTTTTTTTTGAAAATATCCACTAAATGAGGGAATAATATGTGTGAGGGTACCCCAGGAGAGTTCCAAATGTGTGTGGGTAGAATATATATCCCACGGGGGTAAAATTGAAAAAATTTGAACAAATTTTTTTTTTGGACTTAGTCATTTTTCCGGCGTTTATCAGACTTTCAGATAGGGGAAATGTCAGTGAGCGTTCCGTTCTCAGTTCCAGAGCGATTCGCCCAATGAGTCCTTGATATTTAGTCGTTTTCAGCCAATTTTCTGGATTTTTGAAAATTTCACTTTTTTGTGAAAATATCCACTAAATGAGGGAATAATATGTGTGAGGGTACCCCAGGAGAGTTCCAAATGTGTGTGGGTAGAATATATATCCCATGGGGGTAAAATTGAAAAAAGTTGAAATTTTTTTTCTTGGACTTAGTCATTTTTCCGGCGTTTATCAGACTTTCACATAGAGGAAATGTCAGTGAGCGTTCCGATTTCAGTTCCAGAGTGATTCGCCCAATGAGTCCTTGATATTTACTCGGTTTCAGCCAATTTTCTGGATTTTTGATAAAATCGAAAAAAGTTGAAAACATTTTTTTCTTGGACTTAGTCATTTTCCGGCGTTTATCAGACTTTCAGATAGAGGAAATGTCAGTGAGCGTTCCGATTTCAGTTCCACAGCGATCGCCCAATGAGTCCTTGATATTTACTCGTTTTCAGCCAATTTTCTGGATTTTTGAAAATTTCACTTTTTTGTGAAAATATCCACTAAATGAGGGAATAATATGTGTGAGGGTACCCCAGGAGAGTTCCAAATGTGTGTGGGTAGAATATATATCCCTCGGGGTAAAATTGAAAAAAGTTGAAAATGTTTTTTTTTGGACTTAGTCATTTTTCCGGCGTTTATCCGACTTTCAGATGAGGCAAATGTCAGTGAGCGTTCCGATTTCAGTTCCAGAGCGATTCGCCCAATGAGTCCATGATATTTAGTCGTTTTGAGCCAATATTTTGAATTTTTGAAAATTTCACTTTATTGTGAAAATATCCACTAAATGAGGGAATAATATGTGTGAGGGAACAACAGGAGAGTTCCAAGTGTGTCTGGGTAGAACATATTTCCCACGGGGATAAAATTGAAAAAAGTTGAAAAAAATTTTTCTTGCACTTAGTCATTTTTCCGGTGTTTATCAGACTTTCAGTTAGGGGAAATGTCAGTGAGCGTTCCGTTCTCAGTTCCAGAGCGATTCGCCCAATGAGTCCTTGATATTTACTCGTTTTCAGCCAATTTTCTGGATTTTTGAAAATTTAACTTTTTTGTGAAAATATCCACTAAATGAGGGAATAATATGTGTGAGGGTACCCCAGGAGAGTTCCAAATGTGTGTGGGTAGAATATATATCCCAAGGGGATAAAATTGAAAAAAGTTGAAAAAATTTTTTTCTTGGACTTAGTCATTTTTCCGGCGTTTATCAGACTTTCAGATAGGGGAAATGTCAGTGAGCGTACCGATTTCAGTTCCAGAGCGATTCGCCCAATGAGTCCTTGATATTTACTCGATTTCAGCCAATTTTCTGGATTTTTGAAAATGTCACTTTTTTGTGAAAATATCCTCTAAATGAGGGAATAATATGTGTGAGGGTACCCCAGGAGAGTTCCAAATGTGTGTGGGTAGAATATATATCCCTCGGGGGTAAAATTGAAAAAAGTTGAAAATTTTTTTTTTTGGACTTAGTCATTTTTCCTGTGTTTATCAGACTTTCAGATAGGGGAAATGTCAGTGAGCGTTCCAATTTCAGTTCCAGAGCGATTCGCCCAATGAGTCCTTGATATTTAGTCCTTTTCAGCCAATTTTCTGGAATTTTGAAAATTTCACTTTTTTGTGAAAATATCCACTAAATGAGGGAATAATATGTGTGAAGGTACCCCAGGAGAGTTCCAAATGTGTGTGGGTAGAATATATATCCCACGGGGGTAAAACTGAAAAAAGTTGAAAAAAATTTTTCTTGGAGTTAGTCATTTTTCCGGCGTTTATCAGACTTTCAGTTAGGGGAAATGTCAGTGAGCGTTCCGTTCTCAGTTCCAGAGCGATTCGCCCAATGAGTCCTTGATATTTAGTCGTTTTCAGCCAATTTCCTGGATTTTTGAAAATTTAACTTTTTTGTGAAAATATCCACTAAATGAGGGAATAATATGTGTGAGGGTACCCCAGGAGAGTTCCAAATGTGTGTGGGTAGAATATATATCCCAAGGGGATAAAATTGAAAAAAGTTGAAAAAATTTTTTTCTTCGACTTAGTCATTTTTCTGGCGTTTATCAGACTTTTAGATAGAGGAAATGTCAGTGAGCATTCCGATTTCAGTTCCAGAGCGATTCGCCCAATGAGTCCTTGATATTTAGTCGTTTTCAGCTAATTTTCTGGAGTTTTGAAAATTTCACTTTTTTGTGAAAATATCCACTAAATGAGGGAATAATATGTGTGAGGGTACCCCAGGAGAGTTCCAAATGTGTGTGGGTAGAATATATATCCCACGGGGGTAAAACTGAAAAAAGTTTAAAAAAATTTTCTTGGACTTAGTCATTTTTCCGGCGTTTATCAGCCTTTCAAATACGGCAAATGTCAGTGAGCGTTCCGATTTCAGTTCCAGAGCGATTCGCCCAATGAGTCCTTGATATTTAGTCGTTTTCAGCTAATTTTCTGGAGTTTTGGAAATTTCACTTTTTTTGTGAAAATATCCACTAAATGAGGGAATAATATGTGTGAGGGTACCCCAGGAGAGTTCCAAATGTGTGTGGGTAGAATATATATCCCTCGGGGGTAAAATTGAAAAAAGTTGAAAATTTTTTTTTGGACTTAGACATTTTTCCGGCGTTTATCAGACTTTCACATAGAGGAAATGTCAGTGAGCGTTCCGATTTCAGTTCCAGAGTGATTCGCCCAATGAGTCCTTGATATTTACTCGTTTTCAGCCAATTTTCTGGATTTTTGAAAATTTCACTTTTTTGTGAAAATATCCACTAAATGAGGGAATAATATGTATGAGGGTACCCCAGGAGAGTTCCAAATGTGTGTGGGTAGAATATATATCCCTCGGGGGTAAAATTGAAAAAAGTTGAACATTTTTTTTTTTGGACTTAGTCATTTTTCCGGCGTTTATCAGACTTTCAGATAGGGCAAATGTCAGTAAGCGTTCCGATTTCAGTTCCAGAGTGATTCACGCAATGCGTCCTTGATATTTAGTCGTTTTCAGCTAATTTTCTGGAGTTTTGAAAATTTCACTTTTTTGTGAAAATATCCACTAAATGAGGGAATAATATGTGTGAGTGTACCCCAGGAGAGTTCCAAATGTGTGTGGGCAGAATATATATCCCACGGTGGTAAAACTGAAAAAAGTTGAAAAAAATTTTTTCTTGGACTTAGTCATTTTTCCGGCGTTTATCAGACTTTCAGATAGGGGAAATGTCAGTGAGCGTTCCGATTTCAGTTCCAGAGGAATTCGCCCAATGAGTCCTTGATATTTACTCGATTTCAGCCAATTTTCTGGATTTTTGAAAATGTCACTTTTTTGTGAAAATATCCACTAAATGAGGGAATAATATGTGTGAGGGTACCCCAGGAGAGTTCCAAATGTGTGTGGGTAGAATATATATCCCTCGGGGGTTAAATTGAAAAAAGTTGAAAATTTTTTTTTTTGGACTTAGTCATTTTTCCGGTGTTTATCAGACTTTCAGATAGGGGAAATGTCAGTGAGCGTTCCAATTTCAGTTCCAGAGCGATTCGCCCAATGAGTCCTTGTTATTTAGTCCTTTTCAGCCAATTTTCTGGAGTTTTGAAAATTTCACTTTTTTGTGAAAATATCCACTAAATGAGGGAATAATATGTGTGAGGGTACCCCAGGAGAGTTCCAAATGTGTGTGGGTAGAATATATATTCCACGGGGATAAAATTGAAAAAAGTTGAAAACATTTTTTTCTTGGACTTAGTCATTTTCCGGCGTTTATCAGACTTTCAGATAGAGGAAATGTCAGTGAGCGTTCCGATTTCAGTTCCAGAGCGATCGCCCAATGAGTCCTTGATATTTACTCGTTTTCAGCCAATTTTCTGGATTTTTGAAAATTTCACTTTTTTGTGAAAATATCCACTAAATGAGGGAATAATATGTGTGAGGGTACCCCAGGAGAGTTCCAAATGTGTGTGGGTAGAATATATATCCCTCGTGGTAAAATTGAAAAAAGTTGAAAATGTTTTTTTTTGGACTTAGTCATTTTTCCGGCGTTTATCAGACTTTCAGATGAGGCAAATGTCAGTGAGCGTTCCGATTTCAGTTCCAGAGCGATTCGCCCAATGAGTCCTTGATATTTAGTCGTTTTGAGCCAATATTTTGAATTTTTGAAAATTTCACCTTTTTGTGAAAATATCCACTAAATGAGGGAATAATATGTGTGAGGGGACAACAGGAGAGTTCCAAGTGTGTGTGGGTAGAATATATATCCCACTGGGGCAAAATTGAAAAAATTTGAACAAATTTTTTCTTGGACTTAGTCATTTTTCCGGCGTTTATCAGACTTTCAGTTAGGGGAAATGTCAGTGAGCGTTCCGTTCTCAGTTCCAGAGCGATTCGCCCAATGAGTCCTTGTTATTTAGTCCTTTTCAGCCAATTTTCTGGAGTTTTGAAAATTTCACTTTTTTGTGAAAATATCCACTAAATGAGGGAATAATATGTGTGAGGGTACCCCAGGAGAGTTCCAAATGTGTGTGGGTAGAATATATATCCCACGGGGGTAAAACTGAAAAAAGTTGAAAAAATTTTTTCTTGGACTTAGTCATTTTTCCGGCGTTTATCAGACTTTCAGTTAGGGAAAATGTCAGTGAGCGTTCCGTTCTCAGTTCCAGAGCGATTCGCCCAATGAGTCCTTGATATTTACTCGTTTTCAGCCAATTTTCTGGATTTTTGAAAATTTAACTTTTTTGTGAAAATATCCACTAAATGAGGGAATAATATGTGTGAGGGTACCCCAGGAGAGTTCCAAATGTGTGTGGGTAGAATATATATCCCAAGGGGATAAAATTGAAAAAAGTTGAAAAAATTTTTTTCTTCGACTTAGTCATTTTTCTGGGGTTTATCAGACTTTTAGATAGAGGAAATGTCAGTGAGCATTCCGATTTCAGTTCCAGAGCGATTCGCCCAATGAGTCCTTGATATTTAGTCGTTTTGAGACAATATTTTGAATTTTTGAAAATTTCACTTTTTTGTGAAAATATCCACTAAATGAGGGAATAATATGTGTGAGGGGACAACAGGAGAGTTCCAAGTGTGTCTGGGTAGAACATATTTCCCACGGGGATAAAATTGAAAAAAGTTGAAAAAAATTTTTCTTGCACTTAGTCATTTTTCCGGCGTTTATCAGACTTTCAAATACGGCAAATGTCAGTGAGCGTTCCGATTTCAGTTCCAGAGCGATTCGCCCAATGAGTCCTTGATATTTAGTCGTTTTCAGCTAATTTTCTGGAGTTTTGAAAATTTCACTTTTTTTTGAAAATATCCACTAAATGAGGGAATAATATGTGTGAGGGTACCCCAGGAGAGTTCCAAATGTGTGTGGGTAGAATATATATCCCACGGGGGTAAAATTGAAAAAATTTGAACAAATTTTTTTTTTGGACTTAGTCATTTTTCCGGCGTTTATCAGACTTTCAGATAGGGGAAATGTCAGTGAGCGTTCCGTTCTCAGTTCCAGAGCGATTCGCCCAATGAGTCCTTGATATTTAGTCGTTTTCAGCCAATTTTCTGGATTTTTGAAAATTTCACTTTTTTGTGAAAATATCCACTAAATGAGGGAATAATATGTGTGAGGGTACCCCAGGAGAGTTCCAAATGTGTGTGGGTAGAATATATATCCCATGGGGGTAAAATTGAAAAAAGTTGAAATTTTTTTTCTTGGACTTAGTCATTTTTCCGGCGTTTATCAGACTTTCACATAGAGGAAATGTCAGTGAGCGTTCCGATTTCAGTTCCAGAGTGATTCGCCCAATGAGTCCTTGATATTTACTCGGTTTCAGCCAATTTTCTGGATTTTTGATAAAATCGAAAAAAGTTGAAAACATTTTTTTCTTGGACTTAGTCATTTTCCGGCGTTTATCAGACTTTCAGATAGAGGAAATGTCAGTGAGCGTTCCGATTTCAGTTCCACAGCGATCGCCCAATGAGTCCTTGATATTTACTCGTTTTCAGCCAATTTTCTGGATTTTTGAAAATTTCACTTTTTTGTGAAAATATCCACTAAATGAGGGAATAATATGTGTGAGGGTACCCCAGGAGAGTTCCAAATGTGTGTGGGTAGAATATATATCCCTCGGGGTAAAATTGAAAAAAGTTGAAAATGTTTTTTTTTGGACTTAGTCATTTTTCCGGCGTTTATCCGACTTTCAGATGAGGCAAATGTCAGTGAGCGTTCCGATTTCAGTTCCAGAGCGATTCGCCCAATGAGTCCTTGATATTTAGTCGTTTTGAGCCAATATTTTGAATTTTTGAAAATTTCACTTTATTGTGAAAATATCCACTAAATGAGGGAATAATATGTGTGAGGGGACAACAGGAGAGTTCCAAGTGTGTCTGGGTAGAACATATTTCCCACGGGGATAAAATTGAAAAAAGTTGAAAAAAATTTTTCTTGCACTTAGTCATATTTCCGGCGTTTATCAGACTTTCAGTTAGGGGAAATGTCAGTGAGCGTTCCGTTCTCAGTTCCAGAGCGATTCGCCCAATGAGTCCTTGATATTTACTCGTTTTCAGCCAATTTTCTGGATTTTTGAAAATTTAACTTTTTTGTGAAAATATCCACTAAATGAGGGAATAATATGTGTGAGGGTACCCCAGGAGAGTTCCAAATGTGTGTGGGTAGAATATATATCCCAAGGGGATAAAATTGAAAAAAGTTGAAAAAAATTTTTTCTTGGACTTAGTCATTTTTCCGGCGTTTATCAGACTTTCAGATAGGGGAAATGTCAGTGAGCGTACCGATTTCAGTTCCAGAGCGATTCGCCCAATGAGTCCTTGATATTTACTCGATTTCAGCCAATTTTCTGGATTTTTGAAAATGTCACTTTTTTGTGAAAATATCCTCTAAATGAGGGAATAATATGTGTGAGGGTACCCCAGGAGAGTTCCAAATGTGTGTGGGTAGAATATATATCCCTCGGGGGTAAAATTGAAAAAAGTTGAAAATTTTTTTTTTTGGACTTAGTCATTTTTCCTGTGTTTATCAGACTTTCAGATAGGGGAAATGTCAGTGAGCGTTCCAATTTCAGTTCCAGAGCGATTCGCCCAATGAGTCCTTGATATTTAGTCCTTTTCAGCCAATTTTCTGGAATTTTGAAAATTTCACTTTTTTGTGAAAATATCCACTAAATGAGGGAATAATATGTGTGAAGGTACCCCAGGAGAGTTCCAAATGTGTGTGGGTAGAATATATATCCCACGGGGGTAAAACTGAAAAAAGTTGAAAAAAATTTTTCTTGGAGTTAGTCATTTTTCCGGCGTTTATCAGACTTTCAGTTAGGGGAAATGTCAGTGAGCGTTCCGTTCTCAGTTCCAGAGTGATTCGCCCAATGAGTCCTTGATATTTAGTCGTTTTCAGCCAATTTTCTGGATTTTTGAAAATTTAACTTTTTTGTGAAAATATCCACTAAATGAGGGAATAATATGTGTGAGGGTACCCCAGGAGAGTTCCAAATGTGTGTGGGTAGAATATATATCCCAAGGGGATAAAATTGAAAAAAGTTGAAAAAATTTTTTTCTTCGACTTAGTCATTTTTCTGGCGTTTATCAGACTTTTAGATAGAGGAAATGTCAGTGAGCATTCCGATTTCAGTTCCAGAGCGATTCGCCCAATGAGTCCTTGATATTTAGTCGTTTTCAGCTAATTTTCTGGAGTTTTGAAAATTTCACTTTTTTGTGAAAATATCCACTAAATGAGGGAATAATATGTGTGAGGGTACCCCAGGAGAGTTCCAAATGTGTGTGGGTAGAATATATATCCCACGGGGGTAAAACTGAAAAAAGTTTAAAAAAATTTTCTTGGACTTAGTCATTTTTCCGGCGTTTATCAGCCTTTCAAATACGGCAAATGTCAGTGAGCGTTCCGATTTCAGTTCCAGAGCGATTCGCCCAATGAGTCCTTGATATTTAGTCGTTTTCAGCTAATTTTCTGGAGTTTTGGAAATTTCACTTTTTTTGTGAAAATATCCACTAAATGAGGGAATAATATGTGTGAGGGTACCCCAGGAGAGTTCCAAATGTGTGTGGGTAGAATATATATCCCTCGGGGGTAAAATTGAAAAAAGTTGAAAATTTTTTTTTGGACTTAGACATTTTTCCGGCGTTTATCAGACTTTCACATAGAGGAAATGTCAGTGAGCGTTCCGATTTCAGTTCCAGAGTGATTCGCCCAATGAGTCCTTGATATTTACTCGTTTTCAGCCAATTTTCTGGATTTTTGAAAATTTCACTTTTTTGTGAAAATATCCACTAAATGAGGGAATAATATGTGTGAGTGTACCCCAGGAGAGTTCCAAATGTGTGTGGGCAGAATATATATCCCACGGTGGTAAAACTGAAAAAAGTTGAAAAAAATTTTTTCTTGGACTTAGTCATTTTTCCGGCGTTTATCAGACTTTCAGATAGGGGAAATGTCAGTGAGCGTTCCGATTTCAGTTCCAGAGGGATTCGCCCAATGAGTCCTTGATATTTACTCGATTTCAGCCAATTTTCTGGATTTTTGAAAATGTCACTTTTTTGTGAAAATATCCACTAAATGAGGGAATAATATGTGTGAGGGTACCCCAGGAGAGTTCCAAATGTGTGTGGGTAGAATATATATCCCTCGGGGGTTAAATTGAAAAAAGTTGAAAATTTTTTTTTTTGGACTTAGTCATTTTTCCGGTGTTTATCAGACTTTCAGATAGGGGAAATGTCAGTGAGCGTTCCAATTTCAGTTCCAGAGCGATTCGCCCAATGAGTCCTTGTTATTTAGTCCTTTTCAGCCAATTTTCTGGAGTTTTGAAAATTTCACTTTTTTGTGAAAATATCCACTAAATGAGGGAATAATATGTGTGAGGGTACCCCAGGAGAGTTCCAAATGTGTGTGGGTAGAATATATATCCCACGGGGGTAAAACTGAAAAAAGTTGAAAAAAATTTTTCTTGGACTTACTCATTTTTCCGGCGTTTATCAGACTTTCAGTTAGGGGAAATGTCAGTGAGCGTTCCGTTCTCAGTTCCAGAGCGATTCGCCCAATGAGTCCTTGATATTTACTCGTTTTCAGCCAATTTTCTGGATTTTTGAAAATTTAACTTTTTTGTGAAAATATCCACTAAATGAGGGAATAATATGTGTGAGGGTACCCCAGGAGAGTTCCAAATGTGTGTGGGTAGAATATATATCCCAAGGGGATAAAATTGAAAAAAGTTGAAAAAATTTTTTTCTTCGACTTAGTCATTTTTCTGGCGTTTATCAGACTTTTATATAGAGGAAATGTCAGTGAGCATTCCGATTTCAGTTCCAGAGCGATTCGCCCAATGAGTCCTTGATATTTAGTCGTTTTCAGCTAATTTTCTGGAGTTTTGAAAATTTCACTTTTTTGTGAAAATATCCACTAAATGAGGGAATAATATGTGTGAGGGTACCCCAGGAGAGTTCCAAATGTGTGTGGGTAGAATATATATTCCACGGGGATAAAATTGAAAAAAGTTGAAAACATTTTTTTCTTGGACTTAGTCATTTTCCGGCGTTTATCAGACTTTCAGATAGAGGAAATGTCAGTGAGCGTTCCGATTTCAGTTCCAGAGCGATCGCCCAATGAGTCCTTGATATTTACTCGTTTTCAGCCAATTTTCTGGATTTTTGAAAATTTCACTTTTTTGTGAAAATATCCACTAAATGAGGGAATAATATGTGTGAGGGTACCCCAGGAGAGTTCCAAATGTGTGTGGGTAGAATATATATCCCTCGTGGTAAAATTGAAAAAAGTTGAAAATGTTTTTTTTTGGACTTAGTCATTTTTCCGGCGTTTATCAGACTTTCAGATGAGGCAAATGTCAGTGAGCGTTCCGATTTCAGTTCCAGAGCGATTCGCCCAATGAGTCCTTGATATTTAGTCGTTTTGAGCCAATATTTTGAATTTTTGAAAATTTCACTTTTTTGTGAAAATATCCACTAAATGAGGGAATAATATGTGTGAGGGGACAACAGGAGAGTTCCAAGTGTGTGTGGGTAGAATATATATCCCACTGGGGCAAAATTGAAAAAATTTGAACAAATTTTTTCTTGGACTTAGTCATTTTTCCGGCGTTTATCAGACTTTCAGTTAGGGGAAATGTCAGTGAGCGTTCCGTTCTCAGTTCCAGAGCGATTCGCCCAATGAGTCCTTGTTATTTAGTCCTTTTCAGCCAATTTTCTGGAGTTTTGAAAATTTCACTTTTTTGTGAAAATATCCACTAAATGAGGGAATAATATGTGTGAGGGTACCCCAGGAGAGTTCCAAATGTGTGTGGGTAGAATATATATCCCACGGGGGTAAAACTGAAAAAAGTTGAAAAAATTTTTTCTTGGACTTAGTCATTTTTCCGGCGTTTATCAGACTTTCAGTTAGGGGAAATGTCAGTGAGCGTTCCGTTCTCAGTTCCAGAGCGATTCGCCCAATGAGTCCTTGATATTTACTCGTTTTCAGCCAATTTTCTGGATTTTTGAAAATTTAACTTTTTTGTGAAAATATCCACTAAATGAGGGAATAATATGTGTGAGGGTACCCCAGGAGAGTTCCAAATGTGTGTGGGTAGAATATATATCCCAAGGGGATAAAATTGAAAAAAGTTGAAAAAATTTTTTTCTTCGACTTAGTCATTTTTCTGGGGTTTATCAGACTTTTAGATACAGGAAATGTCAGTGAGCATTCCGATTTCAGTTCCAGAGCGATTCGCCCAATGAGTCCTTGATATTTAGTCGTTTTCAGCTAATTTTCTGGAGTTTTGAAAATTTCACTTTTTTGTGAAAATATCCACTAAATGAGGGAATAATATGTGTGAGGGTACCCCAGGAGAGTTCCAAATGTGTGTGGGTAGAATATATATCCCACGGGGATAAAATTGAAAAAAGTTGAAAACATTTTTTTCTTGGACTTAGTCATTTTTCCGGTGTTTATCAGACTTTCAGATAGGGGAAATGTCAGTGAGCGTTCCAATTTCAGTTCCAGAGCGATTCGCCCAATGAGTCCTTGTTATTTAGTCCTTTTCAGCCAATTTTCTGGAGTTTTGAAAATTTCACTTTTTTGTGAAAATATCCACTAAATGAGGGAATAATATGTGTGAGGGTACCCCAGGAGAGTTCCAAATGTGTGTGGGTAGAATATATATCCCTCGGGGGTAAAATTGAAAAAAGTTGAAAATTTTTTTTTTTGGACTTAGTCATTTTTCCTGTGTTTATCAGACTTTCAGATAGGGGAAATGTCAGTGAGCGTTCCAATTTCAGTTCCAGAGCGATTCGCCCAATGAGTCCTTGATATTTAGTCGTTTTCAGCCAATTTTCTGGATTTTTGAAAATTTAACTTTTTTGTGAAAATATCCACTAAATGAGGGAATAATATGTGTGAGGGTACCCAAGGAGAGTTCCAAATGTGTGTGGGTAGAATATATATCCCACGGGGGTAAAACTGAAAAAAGTTTAAAAAATTTTTCTTGGACTTAGTCATTTTTCCGGCGTTTATCAGCCTTTCAAATACGGCAAATGTCAGTGAGCGTTCCGATTTCAGTTCCAGAGCGATTCGCCCAATGAGTCCTTGATATTTAGTAGTTTTCAGCTAATTTTCTGGAGTTTTGGAAATTTCACTTTTTTTGTGAAAATATCCACTAAATGAGGGAATAATATGTGTGAGGGTACCCCAGGAGAGTTCCAAATGTGTGTGGGTAGAATATATATCCCTCGGGGGTAAAATTGAAAAAAGTTGAAAATTTTTTTTTGGACTTAGACATTTTTCCGGCGTTTATCAGACTTTCACATAGAGGAAATGTCAGTGAGCGTTCCGATTTCAGTTCCAGAGTGATTCGCCCAATGAGTCCTTGATATTTACTCGTTTTCAGCCAATTTTCTGGATTTTTGAAAATTTCACTTTTTTGTGAAAATATCCACTAAATGAGGGAATAATATGTATGAGGGTACCCCAGGAGAGTTCCAAATGTGTGTGGGTAGAATATATATCCCTCGGGGGTAAAATTGAAAAAAGTTGAACATTTTTTTTTTTGGACTTAGTCATTTTTCCGGCGTTTATCAGACTTTCAGATAAGGCAAATGTCAGTAAGCGTTCCGATTTCAGTTCCAGAGTGATTCACCCAATGCGTCCTTGATATTTAGTCGTTTTCAGCTAATTTTCTGGAGTTTTGAAAATTTCACTTTTTTGTGAAAATATCCACTAAATGAGGGAATAATATGTGTGAGTGTACCCCAGGAGAGTTCCAAATGTGTGTGGGCAGAATATATATCCCACGGTGGTAAAACTGAAAAAAGTTGAAAAAAATTTTTTCTTGGACTTAGTCATTTTTCCGGCGTTTATCAGACTTTCAGATAGGGGAAATGTCAGTGAGCGTTCCGATTTCAGTTCCAGAGCGATTCGCCCAATGAGTCCTTGATATTTACTCGATTTCAGCCAATTTTCTGGATTTTTGAAAATGTCACTTTTTTGTGAAAATATCCACTAAATGAGGGAATAATATGTGTGAGGGTACCCCAGGAGAGTTCCAAATGTGTGTGGGTAGAATATATATCCCTCGGGGGTTAAATTGAAAAAAGTTGAAAATTTTTTTTTTTGGACTTAGTCATTTTTCCGGTGTTTATCAGACTTTCAGATAGGGGAAATGTCAGTGAGCGTTCCAATTTCAGTTCCAGAGCGATTCGCCCAATGAGTCCTTGTTATTTAGTCGTTTTCAGCCAATTTTCTGGAGTTTTGAAAATTTCACTTTTTTGTGAAAATATCCACTAAATGAGGGAATAATATGTGTGAGGGTACCCCAGGAGAGTTCCAAATGTGTGTGGGTAGAATATATATCCCACGGGGGTAAAACTGAAAAAAGTTGAAAAAAATTTTTCTTGGACTTAGTCATTTTTCCGGCGTTTATCAGACTTTCAGTTAGGGGAAATGTCAGTGAGCGTTCCGTTCTCAGTTCCAGAGCGATTCGCCCAATGAGTCCTTGATATTTACTCGTTTTCAGCCAATTTTCTGGAGTTTTGAAAATTTCACTTTTTTGTGAAAATATCCACTAAATGAGGGAATAATATGTGTGAGGGTACCCCAGGAGAGTTCCAAATGTGTGTGGGTAGAATATATATTCCACGGGGATAAAATTGAAAAAAGTTGAAAACATTTTTTTCTTGGACTTAGTCATTTTCCGGCGTTTATCAGACTTTCAGATAGAGGAAATGTCAGTGAGCGTTCCGATTTCAGTTCCAGAGCGATCGCCCAATGAGTCCTTGATATTTACTCGTTTTCAGCCAATTTTCTGGATTTTTGAAAATTTCACTTTTTTGTGAAAATATCCACTAAATGAGGGAATAATATGTGTGAGGGTACCCCAGGAGAGTTCCAAATGTGTGTGGGTAGAATATATATCCCTCGTGGTAAAATTGAAAAAAGTTGAAAATGTTTTTTTTTGGACTTAGTCATTTTTCCGGCGTTTATCAGACTTTCAGATGAGGCAAATGTCAGTGAGCGTTCCGATTTCAGTTCCAGAGCGATTCGCCCAATGAGTCCTTGATATTTAGTCGTTTTGAGCCAATATTTTGAATTTTTGAAAATTTCACTTTTTTGTGAAAATATCCACTAAATGAGGGAATAATATGTGTGAGGGGACAACAGGAGAGTTCCAAGTGTGTGTGGGTAGAATATATATCCCACTGGGGCAAAATTGAAAAAATTTGAACAAATTTTTTCTTGGACTTAGTCATTTTTCCGGCGTTTATCAGACTTTCAGTTAGGGGAAATGTCAGTGAGCGTTCCGTTCTCAGTTCCAGAGCGATTCGCCCAATGAGTCCTTGTTATTTAGTCCTTTTCAGCCAATTTTCTGGAGTTTTGAAAATTTCACTTTTTTGTGAAAATATCCACTAAATGAGGGAATAATATGTGTGAGGGTACCCCAGGAGAGTTCCAAATGTGTGTGGGTAGAATATATATCCCACGGGGGTAAAACTGAAAAAAGTTGAAAAAATTTTTTCTTGGACTTAGTCATTTTTCCGGCGTTTATCAGACTTTCAGTTAGGGGAAATGTCAGTGAGCGTTCCGTTCTCAGTTCCAGAGCGATTCGCCCAATGAGTCCTTGATATTTACTCGTTTTCAGCCAATTTTCTGGATTTTTGAAAATTTAACTTTTTTGTGAAAATATCCACTAAATGAGGGAATAATATGTGTGAGGGTACCCCAGGAGAGTTCCAAATGTGTGTGGGTAGAATATATATCCCAAGGGGATAAAATTGAAAAAAGTTGAAAAAATTTTTTTCTTCGACTTAGTCATTTTTCTGGGGTTTATCAGACTTTTAGATAGAGGAAATGTCAGTGAGCATTCCGATTTCAGTTCCAGAGCGATTCGCCCAATGAGTCCTTGATATTTAGTCGTTTTCAGCTAATTTTCTGGAGTTTTGAAAATTTCACTTTTTTGTGAAAATATCCACTAAATGAGGGAATAATATGTGTGAGGGTACCCCAGGAGAGTTCCAAATGTGTGTGGGTAGAATATATATCCCACGGGGATAAAATTGAAAAAGGTTGAAAACATTTTTTTCTTGGACTTAGTCATTTTTCCGGTGTTTATCAGACTTTCAGATAGGGGAAATGTCAGTGAGCGTTCCAATTTCAGTTCCAGAGCGATTCGCCCAATGAGTCCTTGTTATTTAGTCCTTTTCAGCCAATTTTCTGGAGTTTTGAAAATTTCACTTTTTTGTGAAAATATCCACTAAATGAGGGAATAATATGTGTGAGGGTACCCCAGGAGAGTTCCAAATGTGTGTGGGTAGAATATATATCCCACGGGGGTAAAACTGAAAAAAGTTGAAAAAATTTTTTCTTGGACTTAGTCATTTTTCCGGCGTTTATCAGACTTTCAGTTAGGGGAAATGTCAGTGAGCGTTCCGTTCTCAGTTCCAGAGCGATTCGCCCAATGAGTCCTTGATATTTACTCGTTTTCAGCCAATTTTCTGGATTTTTGAAAATTTAACTTTTTTGTGAAAATATCCACTAAATGAGGGAATAATATGTGTGAGGGTACCCCAGGAGAGTTCCAAATGTGTGTGGGTAGAATATATATCCCTCGGGGGTTAAATTGAAAAAAGTTGAAAATTTTTTTTTTTGGACTTAGTCATTTTTCCGGTGTTTATCAGACTTTCAGATAGGGGAAATGTCAGTGAGCGTTCCAATTTCAGTTCCAGAGCGATTCGCCCAATGAGTCCTTGTTATTTAGTCGTTTTCAGCCAATTTTCTGGAGTTTTGAAAATTTCACTTTTTTGTGAAAATATCCACTAAATGAGGGAATAATATGTGTGAGGGTACCCCAGGAGAGTTCCAAATGTGTGTGGGTAGAATATATATCCCACGGGGGTAAAACTGAAAAAAGTTGAAAAAATTTTTTCTTGGACTTAGTCATTTTTCCGGCGTTTATCAGACTTTCAGTTAGGGGAAATGTCAGTGAGCGTTCCGTTCTCAGTTCCAGAGCGATTCGCCCAATGAGTCCTTGATATTTACTCGTTTTCAGCCAATTTTCTGGAGTTTTGAAAATTTAACTTTTTTGTGAAAATATCCACTAAATGAGGGAATAATATGTGTGAGGGTACCCCAGGAGAGTTCCAAATGTGTGTGGGTAGAATATATATTCCACGGGGATAAAATTGAAAAAAGTTGAAAACATTTTTTTCTTGGACTTAGTCATTTTCCGGCGTTTATCAGACTTTCAGATAGAGGAAATGTCAGTGAGCGTTCCGATTTCAGTTCCAGAGCGATCGCCCAATGAGTCCTTGATATTTACTCGTTTTCAGCCAATTTTCTGGATTTTTGAAAATTTCACTTTTTTGTGAAAATATCCACTAAATGAGGGAATAATATGTGTGAGGGTACCCCAGGAGAGTTCCAAATGTGTGTGGGTAGAATATATATCCCTCGTGGTAAAATTGAAAAAAGTTGAAAATGTTTTTTTTTGGACTTAGTCATTTTTCCGGCGTTTATCAGACTTTCAGATGAGGCAAATGTCAGTGAGCGTTCCGATTTCAGTTCCAGAGCGATTCGCCCAATGAGTCCTTGATATTTAGTCGTTTTGAGCCAATATTTTGAATTTTTGAAAATTTCACTTTTTTGTGAAAATATCCACTAAATGAGGGAATAATATGTGTGAGGGGACAACAGGAGAGTTCCAAATGTGTGTGGGTAGAATATATATCCCTCGGGGGTTAAATTGAAAAAAGTTGAAAATTTTTTTTTTTGGACTTAGTCATTTTTCCGGTGTTTATCAGACTTTCAGATAGGGGAAATGTCAGTGAGCGTTCCAATTTCAGTTCCAGAGCGATTCGCCCAATGAGTCCTTGTTATTTAGTCGTTTTCAGCCAATTTTCTGGAGTTTTGAAAATTTCACTTTTTTGTGAAAATATCCACTAAATGAGGGAATAATATGTGTGAGGGTACCCCAGGAGAGTTCCAAATGTGTGTGGGTAGAATATATATCCCACGGGGGTAAAACTGAAAAAAGTTGAAAAAATTTTTTCTTGGACTTAGTCATTTTTCCGGCGTTTATCAGACTTTCAGTTAGGGGAAATGTCAGTGAGCGTTCCGTTCTCAGTTCCAGAGCGTTTCGCCCAATGAGTCCTTGATATTTACTCGTTTTCAGCCAATTTTCTGGATTTTTGAAATTTTAACTTTTTTGTGAAAATATCCACTAAATGAGGGAATAATATGTGTGAGGGTACCCCAGGAGAGTTCCAAATGTGTGTGGGTAGAATATATATCCCAAGGGGATAAAATTGAAAAAAGTTGAAAAAA
This sequence comes from Phyllobates terribilis, assembly GCF_046119375.1. Taxonomy (NCBI): domain Eukaryota; kingdom Metazoa; phylum Chordata; class Amphibia; order Anura; family Dendrobatidae; genus Phyllobates; species Phyllobates terribilis. Next base: position 5,862,743 of record NW_027362805.1, on the reverse strand, counting down.
TTTTTTTCTTCGACTTAGTCATTTTTCTGGCGTTTATCAGACTTTTAGATAGAGGAAATGTCAGTGAGCGTTCCGATTTCAGTTCCAGAGCGATTCGCCCAATGAGTCCTTGATATTTAGTCGTTTTGAGCCAATATTTTGAATTTTTGAAAATTTCACTTTTTTGTGAAAATATCCACTAAATGAGGGAATAATATGTGTGAGGGGACAACAGGAGAGTTCCAAGTGTGTTTGGGTAGAATATATATCCCACTGGGGCAAAATTGAAAAAATTTGAACAAATTTTTTTTTGGACTTAGTCATTTTTCCGGCGTTTATCAGACTTTCAGATAGAGGAAATGTCAGTGAGCGTTCCGATTTCAGTTCCAGAACGATTCGCCCAATGATTCCTTGATATTTAGTCGTTTTCAGCTAATTTTCTGGAGTTTTAAAAATTTCACTTTTTTGTGAAAATATCCACTAAATGAGGGAATAATATGTGTGAGGGTACCCCAGGAGAGTTCCAAATGTGTGTGGGTAGAATATATATCCCACGGGGGTAAAACTGAAAAAAGTTGAAAAAATTTTTTCTTGGACTTAGTCATTTTTCCGGCGTTTATCAGACTTTCAGTTAGGGGAAATGTCAGTGAGCGTTCCGTTCTCAGTTCCAGAGCGATTCGCCCAATGAGTCCTTGATATTTACTCGTTTTCAGCCAATTTTCTGGATTTTTGAAAATTTCATTTTTTTGTGAAAATATCCACTAAATGAGGGAATAATATGTGTGAGGGTACCCCAGGAGAGTTCCAAATGTGTGTGGGTAGAATATATATCCCTCGGGGGTTAAATTGAAAAAAGTTGAAAATTTTTTTTTTTGGACTTAGTCATTTTTCCGGTGTTTATCAGACTTTCAGATAGGGGAAATGTCAGTGAGCGTTCCAATTTCAGTTCCAGAGCGATTCGCCCAATGAGTCCTTGTTATTTAGTCGTTTTCAGCCAATTTTCTGGAGTTTTGAAAATTTCACTTTTTTGTGAAAATATCCACTAAATGAGGGAATAATATGTGTGAGGGTACCCCAGGAGAGTTCCAAATGTGTGTGGGTAGAATATATATCCCACGGGGGTAAAACTGAAAAAAGTTGAAAAAAATTTTTCTTGGACTTAGTCATTTTTCCGGCGTTTATCAGACTTTCAGTTAGGGGAAATGTCAGTGAGCGTTCCGTTCTCAGTTCCAGAGCGATTCGCCCAATGAGTCCTTGATATTTACTCGTTTTCAGCCAATTTTCTGGAGTTTTGAAAATTTCACTTTTTTGTGAAAATATCCACTAAATGAGGGAATAATATGTGTGAGGGTACCCCAGGAGAGTTCCAAATGTGTGTGGGTAGAATATATATTCCACGGGGATAAAATTGAAAAAAGTTGAAAACATTTTTTTCTTGGACTTAGTCATTTTCCGGCGTTTATCAGACTTTCAGATAGAGGAAATGTCAGTGAGCGTTCCGATTTCAGTTCCAGAGCGATCGCCCAATGAGTCCTTGATATTTACTCGTTTTCAGCCAATTTTCTGGATTTTTGAAAATTTCACTTTTTTGTGAAAATATCCACTAAATGAGGGAATAATATGTGTGAGGGTACCCCAGGAGAGTTCCAAATGTGTGTGGGTAGAATATATATCCCTCGTGGTAAAATTGAAAAAAGTTGAAAATGTTTTTTTTTGGACTTAGTCATTTTTCCGGCGTTTATCAGACTTTCAGATGAGGCAAATGTCAGTGAGCGTTCCGATTTCAGTTCCAGAGCGATTCGCCCAATGAGTCCTTGATATTTAGTCGTTTTGAGCCAATATTTAAAATTTTTGAAAATTTCACTTTTTTGTGAAAATATCCACTAAATGAGGGAATAATATGTGTGAGGGGACAACAGGAGAGTTCCAAGTGTGTGTGGGTAGAATATATATCCCACTGGGGCAAAATTGAAAAAATTTGAACAAATTATTTCTTGGACTTAGTCATTTTTCCGGCGTTTATCAGACTTTCAGTTAGGGGAAATGTCAGTGAGCGTTCCGTTCTCAGTTCCAGAGCGATTCGCCCAATGAGTCCTTGTTATTTAGTCCTTTTCAGCCAATTTTCTGGAGTTTTGAAAATTTCACTTTTTTGTGAAAATATCCACTAAATGAGGGAATAATATGTGTGAGGGTACCCCAGGAGAGTTCCAAATGTGTGTGGGTAGAATATATATCCCACGGGGGTAAAACTGAAAAAAGTTGAAAAAATTTTTTCTTGGACTTAGTCATTTTTCCGGCGTTTATCAGACTTTCAGTTAGGGGAAATGTCAGTGAGCGTTCCGTTCTCAGTTCCAGAGCGATTCGCCCAATGAGTCCTTGATATTTACTCGTTTTCAGCCAATTTTCTGGATTTTTGAAAATTTAACTTTTTTGTGAAAATATCCACTAAATGAGGGAATAATATGTGTGAGGGTACCCCAGGAGAGTTCCAAATGTGTGTGGGTAGAATATATATCCCAAGGGGATAAAATTGAAAAAAGTTGAAAAAATTTTTTTCTTCGACTTAGTCATTTTTCTGGCGTTTATCAGACTTTTAGATAGAGGAAATGTCAGTGAGCATTCCGATTTCAGTTCCAGAGCGATTCGCCCAATGAGTCCTTGATATTTAGTCGTTTTCAGCTAATTTTCTGGAGTTTTGAAAATTTCACTTTTTTGTGAAAATATCCACTAAATGAGGGAATAATATGTGTGAGGGTACCCCAGGAGAGTTCCAAATGTGTGTGGGTAGAATATATATCCCACGGGGATAAAATTGAAAAAAGTTGAAAACATTTTTTTCTTGGACTTAGTCATTTTCCGGCGTTTATCAGACTTTCAGATAGAGGAAATGTCAGTGAGCGTTCCGATTTCAGTTCCAGAGCGATCGCCCAATGAGTCCTTGATATTTACTCGTTTTCAGCCAATTTTCTGGATTTTTGAAAATTTCACTTTTTTGTGAAAATATCCACTAAATGAGGGAATAATATGTGTGAGGGTACCCCAGGAGAGTTCCAAATGTGTGTGGGTAGAATATATATCCCTCGGGGTAAAATTGAAAAAAGTTGAAAATGTTTTTTTTTGGACTTAGTCATTTTTCCGGCGTTTATCAGACTTTCAGATGAGGCAAATGTCAGTGAGCGTTCCGATTTCAGTTCCAGAGCGATTCGCCCAATGAGTCCTTGATATTTAGTCGTTTTGAGCCAATATTTTGAATTTTTGAAAATTTCACTTTTTTGTGAAAATATCCACTAAATGAGGGAATAATATGTGTGAGGGGACAACAGGAGAGTTCCAAGTGTGTTTGGGTAGAATATATATCCCACTGGGGCAAAATTGAAAAAATTTGAACAAATTTTTTTTTGGACTTAGTCATTTTTCCGGCGTTTATCAGACTTTCAGATAGAGGAAATGTCAGTGAGCGTTCCGTTCTCAGTTCCAGAGCGATTCGCCCAATGAGTCCTTGATATTTACTCGTTTTCAGCCAATTTTCTGGATTTTTGAAAATTTCATTTTTTTGTGAAAATATCCACTAAATGAGGGAATAATATGTTTGAGGGTACCCCAGGAGAGTTCCAAATGTGTGTGGGTAGAATATATATTCCACGGGGGTAAAATTGAAAAAAGTTGAACATTTTTTTTTCTTGGACTTAGTAATTTTTCAGGCGTTTATCAGACTTTCAGATAGGGCAAATGTTAGTGAGAGTTCCGATTTCAGTTCCAGAGCGATTCGCCCAATGAGTCCTTGATATTTAGTCGTTTTCAGCCAATATTTTGAATTTTTGAAAATTTCACTTTTTTGTGAAAATATCCACTAAATGAGGGAATAATATGTGTGAGGGGACAACAGGAGAGTTCCAAATGTGTGTGGGTAGAATATATATCCCACGGGGGTAAAATTGAAAAAAAAATTTTCTTGGACTTAGTCATGTTTCCGGCGTTTATCAGACTTTCAGATAGGGGAAATGTCAGTGAGCGTTCCGATTTCAGTTCAAGAGCGATTCGCCCAATGAGTCCTTGATATTTACTCGTTTTCAGCCAATTTTCTGGATTTTTGAAAATTTAATTTTTTTGTGAAAATATCCACTAAATGAGGGAATAATATGTGTGAGGGTACCCCAGGAGAGTTCCAAATGTGTGTGGGTAGAATATAAATCCCACGGTGGTAAAATTGAAAAAAGTTGAACAAATTTTTCTCCTTTGACTTAGTCATTTTTCCGGCGTTTATCAGACTTTCAGATAGGGGAAATGTCAGTGAGCGTTCCGTTCTCAGTTCCAGAGCGATTCGCCCAATGAGTCCTTGATATTTACTCGTTTTCAGCCAATTTTCTTGATTTTTGAAAATTTCACTTTTTTGTGAAAATATCCACTAAATGAGGGAATAATATGTGTTGAGGGTACCCCAGGAGAGTTCCAAATGTGTGTGGGTAGAATATATATCCCACGGGGGTAAAATTGAAAAAAGTTGAAACATATTTTTTCTTGGCCTTAGTCATTTTTCCGGCGTTTATCAGACTTTCAGATAGGGCAAATGTTAGTGAGTGTTCCGATTTCAGTTCCAGAGCGATTCGCCCAATGAGTCCTTGATATTTAGTCGTTTTCAGCTAATTTTCTGGAGTTTTGAAAATTTCTCTTTTTTGTGAAAATATCCACTAAATGAGGGAATAATATGTGTGAGGGTACCCCAGGAGAGTTCCAAATGTGTGTGGGTAGAATATATATCCCACGGGGGTAAAATTGAAAAAAGTTGAGAAAAATTTTTCTTGGACTTAGTCATTTTTCCGCCGTTTATCAGACTTTCAGATAGGGGAAATGTCAGTGAGCGTTCCGATTTCAGTTCCAGAGCGATTCGCCCAATGAGTCCTTGATATTTAGTCGTTTTCAGCCAATTTTCTGGATTTTTGAAAATTTCACTTTTTTGTGAAAATATCCACTAAATGAGGGAATAATATGTGTGAGGGTACCCCAGGAGAATTCCAAATGTGTGTGGGTAGAATATATATCCCATGGGAGTAAAATTGAAAAAAGTTGAAAAAATTTTTTTCCTTTGACTTAGTCATTTTTCCGGCGTTTGTCAGACTTTCAGATAGGGGAAATGTCAGTGAGCGTTCCGTTCTCAGTTCCAGAGCGATTCTCCCAATGAGTCCTTGATATTTAGTCGTTTTCAGCCAATTTTCTGGATTTTTGAAAATTTCACTTTTTTGTGAAAATATCCACTAAATGAGGCAATAATATGTGTGAGGGTACCCCAGGAGAGTTCCAAATGTGTGTGGGTAGAATATATATCCCACGGGGGTAAAATTGAAAAAAGTTGAAAAAAAATTTTTCTTGGACTTAGTAATTTTTCCGGCGTTTATCAGACTTTCAGATAGGGCAAATGTTAGTGAGAGTTCCGATTTCAGTTCCAGAGCGATTCGCCCAATGAGTCCTTGATATTTTGTCGTTTTCAGCCAATATTTTGAATTTTTGAAAATTTCACTTTTTTGTGAAAATATCCACTAAATGAGGGAATAATATGTGTGAGGGGACAACAGGAGATTTCCAAATGTGTGTGGGTAGAATATATATCCCACTGGGGTAAAATTGAAAAAATTTGAACAATTTTTTTTTTGGACTTAGTCATTTTTCCGGCGTTTATCAGACTTTCAGATAGGGGAAATGTCAGTGAGCGTTCCGTTCTCAGTTCCAGAGCGATTCGCCCAATGAGTCCTTGATATTTACTCGTTTTCAGCCAATTTTCTGGATTTTTGAAAATTTCATTTTTTTGTGAAAATATCCACTAAATGAGGGAATAATATGTTTGAGGGTACCCCAGGAGAGTTCCAAATGTGTGTGGGTAGAATATATATTCCACGGGGGTAAAATTGAAAAAAGTTGAAAATTTTTTTTTCTTGGACTTAGTAATTTTTCAGGCGTTTATCAGACTTTCAGATAGGGCAAATGTTAGTGAGAGTTCCGATTTCAGTTCCAGAGCGATTCGCCCAATGAGTCCTTGATATTTAGTCGTTTTCAGCCAATATTTTGAATTTTTGAAAATTTCACTTTTTTGTGAAAATATCCACTAAATGAGGGAATAATATGTGTGAGGGGACAACAGGAGAGTTCCAAATGTGTGTGGGTAAAATATATATCCCACGGGGGTAAAATTGAAAAAAAAATTTTCTTGGACTTAGTCATGTTTCCGGCGTTTATCAGACTTTCAGATAGGGGAAATGTCAGTGAGCGTTCCGTTCTCAGTTCCAGAGCGATTCGCCCAATGAGTCCTTGATATTTACTCGTTTTCAGCCAATTTTCTGGATTTTTGAAAATTTCACTTTTTTTGTGAAAATATCCACTAAATGAGGGAATAATATGTGTGAGGGTACCCCAGGAGAGTTCCAAATGTGTGTGGGTAGAATATAAATCCCACGGTGGTAAAATTGAAAAAAGTTGAACAAATTTTTTTCCTTTGACTTAGTCATTTTTCCGGCGTTTATCAGACTTTCAGATAGGGGAAATGTCAGTGAGCGTTCCGTTCTCAGTTCCAGAGCGATTCGCCCAATGAGTCCTTGATATTTACTCGTTTTCAGCCAATTTTCTTGATTTTTGAAAATTTCACTTTTTTGTGAAAATATCCACTAAATGAGGGAATAATATGTGTTGAGGGTACCCCAGGAGAGTTCCAAATGTGTGTGGGTAGAATATATATCCCACGGGGGTAAAATTGAAAAGAGTTGAAACATTTTTTTTCTTGGCCTTAGTCATTTTTCCGGCGTTTATCAGACTTTCAGATAGGGCAAATGTTAGTGAGTGTTCCGATTTCAGTTCCAGAGCGATTCGCCCAATGAGTCCTTGATATTTAGTCGTTTTCAGCCAATTTTCTGGATTTTTGAAAATTTCACTTTTTTGTGAAAATATCCACTAAATGAGGGAATAATATGTGTGAGGGTACCCCAGGAGAATTCCAAATGTGTGTGGGTAGAATATATATCCCATGGGAGTAAAATTGAAAAAAGTTGAAAAAATTTTTTTCCTTTGACTTAGTCATTTTTCCGGCGTTTGTCAGACTTTCAGATAGGGGAAATGTCAGTGAGCGTTCCGTTCTCAATTCCAGAGCGATTCTCCCAATGAGTCCTTGATATTTACTCGTTTTCAGCCAATTTTCTGGATTTTTGAAAATTTCACTTTTTTGTGAAAATATCCACTAAATGAGGCAATAATATGTGTGAGGGTACCCCAGGAGAGTTCCAAATGTGTGTGGGTAGAATATATATCCCACGGGGGTAAAATTGAAAAAAGTTGAACAAATTTTTTTCCTTTGACTTAGTCATTTTTCCGGCGTTTATCAGACTTTCAGATAGGGGAAATGTCAGTGAGCGTTCCGTTCTCAGTTCCAGAGTGATTCGCCCAATGAGTCCTTGATATTTACTCGTTTTCAGCCAATTTTCTGGATTTTTGAAAATTTCACTTTTTTGTGAAAATATCCACTAAATGAGGGAATAATATGTGTGAGGGTACCCCAGGAGAGTTCCAAATGTGTGTGGGTAGAATATAAATCCCACGGGGGTAAAACTGAAAAAAGTTGAACAAATTTTTTTCCTTTGACTTAGTCATTTTTCCGGCGTTTATCAGACTTTCAGATAGGGGAAATGTCAGTGAGCGTTCCGTTCTCAGTTCCAGAGCGATTCGCCCAATGAGTCCTTGATATTTACTCGTTTTCAGCCAATTTTCTGGATTTTTGAAAATTTCACTTTTTTGTGAAAATATCCACTAAATGAGGGAATAATATGTGTTGAGGGTACCCCAGGAGAGTTCCAAATGTGTGTGGGTAGAATATATATCCCACGGGGGTAAAATTGAAAAAAGTTGAAACATTTTTTTTCTTGGTCTTAGTCATTTTTCCGGCGTTTATCAGACTTTCAGATAGGGCAAATGTTAGTGAGTGTTCCGATTTCAGTTCCAGAGCGATTCGCCCAATGAGTCCTTGATATTTAGTCGTTTTCAGCTAATTTTCTGGAGTTTTGAAAATTTCTCTTTTTTGTGAAAATATCCACTAAATGAGGGAATAATATGTGTGAGGGTACCCCAGGAGAGTTCCAAATGTGTGTGGGTAGAATATATATCCCACGGGGGTAAAATTGAAAAAAGTTGAAACATTTTTTTTCTTGGCCTTAGTCATTTTTCCGGCGTTTATCAGACTTTCAGATAGGGCAAATGTTAGTGAGTGTTCCGATTTCAGTTCCAGAGTGATTCGCCCAATGAGTCCTTGATATTTAGTCGTTTTCAGCTAATTTTCTGGAGTTTTGAAAATTTCTCTTTTTTGTGAAAATATCCACTAAATGAGGGAATAATATGTGTGAGGGTACCCCAGGAGAGTTCCAAATGTGTGTGGGTAGAATATATATCCCACGGGGGTAAAATTGAAAAAAGTTGAACAAATTTTTTTCCTTTGACTTAGTCATTTTTCCGGCGTTTATCAGACTTTCAGATAGGGGAAATGTCAGTGAGCGTTCCGTTCTCAGTTCCAGAGCGATTCTCCCAATGAGTCCTTGATATTTACTCGTTTTCAGCCAATTTTCTGGATTTTTGAAAATTTCACTTTTTTGTGAAAATATCCACTAAATGAGGGAATAATATGTGTGAGGGTACCCCAGGAGAGTTCCAAATGTGTGTGGGTAGAATATATATCCCACGGGGGTAAAATTGAAAAAAGTTGAACAAATTTTTTTCCTTTGACTTAGTAATTTTTCCGCCGTTTATCAGACTTTCAGATAGGGGAAATGTCAGTGAGCGTTCCGATTTCAGTTCCAGAGCGATTCGCCCAATGAGTCCTTGATATTTAGTCGTTTTCAGCCAATATTTTGAATTTTTGAAAATTTCACTTTTTTGTGAAAATATCCACTAAATGAGGGAAAAATATGTGTGAGGGGACAACAGGAGAGTTCCAAATGTGTGTGGGTAGAATATATATCCCACGGGGGTAAAATTGAAAAAAAAATTTTCTTGGACTTAGTCATTTTTCCGGCGTTTATCAGACTTTCAGATAGGGGAAATGTCAGTGAGCGTTCCGATTTCAGTTCAAGAGCGATTCGCCCAATGAGTCCTTGATATTTAGTCGTTTTCAGCCAATTTTCTGGATTTTTGAAAATTTAATTTTTTTGTGAAAATATCCACTAAATGAGGGAATAATATGTGTGAGGGTACCCCAGGAGAGTTCCAAATGTGTGTGGGTAGAATATATATCCCACGGGGGTAAAATTGAAAAAAGTTGAACAAATTTTTTTCCTTTGACTTAGTCATTTTTCCGGCGTTTATCAGACTTTCAGATAGGGGAAATGTCAGTGAGCGTTCCGTTCTCAGTTCCAGAGCGATTCTCCCAATGAGTCCTTGATATTTACTCGTTTTCAGCCAATTTTCTGGATTTTTGAAAATTTCACTTTTTTGTGAAAATATCCACTAAATGAGGGAATAATATGTGTGAGGGTACCCCAGGAGAGTTCCAAATGTGTGTGGGTAGAATATATATCCCACGGGGGTAAAATTGAAAAAAGTTGAAAAAAATTTTTTCTTGGACTTAGTAATTTTTCCGGCGTTTATCAGACTTTCAGATAGGGCAAATGTTAGTGAGAGTTCCGATTTCAGTTCCAGAGTGATTCGCACAATGAGTCCTTGATATTTTGTCGTTTTCAGCCAATATTTTGAATTTTTGAAAATTTCACTTTTTTGTGAAAATATCCACTAAATGAGGGAATAATATGTGTGTGGGTAGAATATATATCCCACGGGGGTAAAATTGAAAAAAGTTGAACAAATTTTTTTCCTTTGACTTAGTCATTTTTCCGGCGTTTATCAGACTTTCAGATAGGGGAAATGTCAGTGAGCGTTCTGTTCTCAGTTCCAGAGCGATTCGCCCAATGAGTCCTTGATATTTACTCGTTTTCAGCCAATTTTCTGGATTTTTGAAAATTTCACTTTTTTGTGAAAATATCCACTAAATGAGGGAATAATATGTGTGAGGGTACCCCAGGAGAGTTCCAAATGTGTGTGGGTAGAATATAAATCCCACGGGGGTAAAATTGAAAAAAGTTGAACAAATTTTTTTCCTTTGACTTAGTCATTTTTCCGGCGTTTATCAGACTTTCAGATAGGGGAAATGTCAGTGAGCGTTCCGTTCTCAGTTCCAGAGCGATTCGCCAAATGAGTCCTTGATATTTACTCGTTTTCAGCCAATTTTCTTGATTTTTGAAAATTTCACTTTTTTGTGAAAATATCCACTAAATGAGGGAATAATATGTGTTGAGGGTACCCCAGGAGAGTTCCAAATGTGTGTGGGTAGAATATATATCCCACAGGGGTAAAATTGAAAAAAGTTGAAACATTTTTTTTCTTATCCTTAGTCATTTTTCCGGCGTTTATCAGACTTTCAGATAGGGCAAATGTTAGTGAGCGTTCCGATTTCAGTTCCAGAGCGATTCGCCCAATGAGTCCTTGATATTTAGTCGTTTTCAGCTAATTTTCTGGAGTTTTGAAAATTTCTCTTTTTTTGAAAATATCCACTAAATGAGGGAATAATATGAGTCAGGGTACCCCAGGAGAGTTCCAAATGTGTGTGGGTAGAATATATATCCCACGGGGGTAAAATTGAAAAAAGTTGAGAAAAATTTTTTCTTGGACTTAGTCATTTTTCCGCCGTTTATCAGACTTTCAGATAGGGGAAATGTCAGTGAGCGTTCCGATTTCAGTTCCAGAGCGATTCGCCCAATGAGTCCTTGATATTTAGTCGTTTTCAGCCAATTTTTTGGATTTTTGAAAAATTCACTTTTTTGTGAAAATATCCACTAAATGAGGGAATAGTATGTGTGAGGGTACCCCAGGAGGGTTCCAAATGTGTGTGGGTAGAATATATATCCCACGGGGGTAAAATTGAAAAAAGTTGAAAAAAATTTTTTCTTGGACTTAGTCATTTTTCCGCCGTTTATCAGACTTTCAGATAGGGGAAATGTCAGTGAGCGTTCCGATTTCAGTTCCAGAGCGATTCGCCCAATGAGTCCTTGATATTTAGTCGTTTTCAGCCAATTTTCTGGATTTTTGAAAATTTCACTTTTTTGTGAAAATATCCACTAAATGAGGGAATAATATGTGTGAGGGTACCCCAGGAGAATTCCAAATGTGTGTGGGTAGAATATATATCCCATGGGGGTAAAATTGAAAAAAGTTGAAAAAATTTTTTTCGTTTGACTTAGTCATTTTTCCGGCGTTTGTCAGACTTTCAGATAGGGGAAATGTCGGTGAGCGTTCCGTTCTCAGTTCCAGAGCGATTCGCCCAATGTGTCCTTGATATTTACTCGTTTTCAGCCAATTTTCTGGATTTTTGAAAATTTCACTTTTTTGTGAAAATATCCACTAAATGAGGGAATAATATGTGTGAGGGTACCCCAGGAGAGTTCCAAATGTGTGTGGGTAGAATATATATCCCACGGGGGTAAAATTGAAAAAAGTTGAAAAAAATTTTTCTTGGACTTAGTAATTTTTCCGGCGTTTATCAGACTTTCAGATAGGGCAAATGTTAGTGAGAGTTCCGATTTCAGTTCCAGAGCGATTCGCCCAATGAGTCCTTGATATTTTGTCGTTTTCAGCCAATATTTTGAATTTTTGAAAATTTCACTTTTTTGTGAAAATATCCACTAAATGAGGGAATAATATGTGTGAGGGTACCCCAGGAGAGTTCCAAATGTGTGTGGGTAGAATATATATCCCACGGGGGTAAAATTGAAAAAGTTGAAACATTTTTTTTCTTGGCCTTATTCATTTTTCCGGCGTTTATCAGACTTTCAGATAGGGCAAATGTTAGTGAGTGTTCCGATTTCAGTTCCAGAGCGATTCGCCCAATGAGTCCTTGATATTTAGTCGTTTTCAGCTAATTTTCTGTATTTTTGAAAATTTCACTTTTTTGTGAAAATATCCACTATATGAGGGAATAATATGTGTGAGGGTACCCCAGGAGACTTCCAAATGTGTGTGGGTAGAATATATATCCCACTTGGGTAAAATTGAAAAAAGTTGAAATTTTTTTTTTATTGGACTTAGTAATTTTTCCGGCGTTCATCAATCTTTCAGATAGGGCAAATGTTAGTGAGAGTTCAGATTTCAGTTCCAGAGCGATTCGCCCAATGAGTCCTTGATATTTAGTCGTTTTCAGCCTATATTTTGGATTTTTGAAAATTTCACTTTTTTGTGAAAATATCCACTAAATGAGGGAATAATATGTGTCAGGGTACAACAGGAGAGTTCCAAATGTGTGTGGGTAGAATATATATCCCACGGGGGTAAAATTTAAAAAAGTTGAACAAATTTTTTTCCTTTGACTTAGTCATTTTTCCGGCGTTTATCAGACTTTCAGATAGGGGAAATGTCAGTGAGCGTTCCGTTCTCAGTTCCAGAGCGATTCGCCCAATGAGTCCTTGATATTTATTCGTTTTCAGCCAAATTTCTGGAGTTTTCAAAATTTCACTTTTTTGTGAAAATATCCACTAAATGAGGGAATAATATGTGTGAGGGTACAACAGGAGAGTTCCAAATGTGTGTGGGTAGAATACATATCCCACGGGGGTAAAACTGAAAAAAGTTGAAAAAATTTTTTTCTTGGACTTAGTCATTTTTCCGGCGTTTATCAGACTTTCAGATAGGGCAAATGTTAGTGAGTGTTCCGATTTCAGTTCCAGAGCGATTCGCCCAATTAGTCCTTGATATTTAGTCGTTTTCAGCCAATATTTTGGATTTTTGAAAATTTCACTTTTTTGTGAAAATATCCACTAAATGAGGGAATAATATGTGTGAGGGTACCCCAGGAGAGTTCCAAATGTGTGTGGGTAGAATATATATCCCACAGGGGTAAAATTGAAAAAAGTTGAACAATTTTTTTTTCTTTGACTTAGTCATTTTTCCGGCGTTTATCAGACTTTCACATAGGGGAAATCTCAGTGAGCGTTCCTATTTCAGTTCCAGAGCGATTCGTCCTATGAGTCCTTGATATTTAGTCGTTTTCAGCCAATTTTCTGGATTTTTGAAAATTTCACTTTTTTCTGAAAATATCCACTAAATGAGGGAATAATATGTGTGAGGGTACCCCAGGAGAGTTCCAAATGTGTGTGGGTAGAATATATATCCCACGGGGGTAAAATTGAAAAAAGTTGAACAATTTTTTTTTCTTTGACTTAGTCATTTTTCCGGCGTTTATCAGACTTTCACATAGGGGAAATCTCAGTGAGCGTTCCTATTTCAGTTCCAGAGCGATTCGTCCTATGAGTCCTTGATATTTAGTCGTTTTCAGCCAATTTTCTGGATTTTTGAAAATTTCACTTTTTTCTGAAAATATCCACTAAATGAGGGAATAATATGTGTGAGGGTACCCCAGGAGAGTTGCAAATGTGTGTGGGTAGAATATATATCCCACGGGGGTAAAATTGAAAAAAGTTGAAAAAATTTTTTTCCTTGGACTTAGTCATTTTTCCGGCGTTTATCAGACTTTCAGATACGACAAAAGTTAGTGAGCGTTCCGACTTCAGTTCCAGAGCGATTCGCCCAATGAGTCCTTGATATTTACTCGTTTTCAGCCAATTTTCTGGATTTTTGAAAATTTCACTTTTTTGTGAAAATATCCACTAAATGAGGGAATAATATGTGTGAGGGTACCCCAGTACAGTTCCAAATGTGTGTGGGTAGAATATATATCCCATGGGGGTAAAATTGAAAAAAGTTGAAAAAAATTTTTTCTTGGACTTAGTCATTTTTCCGGCGTTTATCAGACTTTCAGATAGGGCAAATGTTAGAGAGCATTCCGACTTCAGTTCCAGAGCGATTCGCCCAATGAGTCCTTGATATTTAGTCGTCTTCAGCCAATTTTCTGGAGTTTTGAAAATTTCACTTTTTTGTGAAAATATCCACTAAATGAGGGAATAATATGTGTGAGGGTACCCCAGGAGAGTCCAAATGTGTGTGGGTAGAATATATATCCCACGGGGGTAAAATTGAAAAAAGTTGAATATTTTTTTCTCCTGGACTTAGTCATTTTTCCGTCGTTTATCAGACTTTCAGATAAGGGAAATGTCAGTGAGCGTTCCGATTTCAGTTCCAGAGCGATTCGCCCAATGAGTCCTTGATATTTAGTCGTTTTCAGCCAATTTTCTGGAGTTTTGAAAATTTCACTTTTTTGTGAAAATATCCACTAAATGAGGGAATAATATGTGTGAGGGTACCCCAGTTGAGTTCCAAATGTGTGTGGGTAGAATATATATCCCACGGGGGTAAAATTGAAAAAAGTTGAACACATTTTTTTCCTTGGACTTAGTCATTTTTCCGGCGTTTATCAGACTTTCAGATAGGGCAAATGTCAGTGAGCGTTCCGTTCTCAGTTCCAGAGCGATTTGCCCAATGAGTCCTTGATATTTAGTCGTTTTCAGCTAATTTTCTGGAGTTTTAAAAATTTCACTTTTTTGTGAAAATATCCACTAAATGAGGGAATAATATGTGTGAGGGTACCCCAGGAGAGTTCCAAATGTGTGTGGGTAGAATATATATCCCACGGGGGTAAAATTGAAAAAAGTTGAACACATTTTTTTCTTGGACTTAGTCATTTTTCCGGCGTTTATCAGACTTTCAGATAGGGGAAATCTCAGTGAGTGTTCCTATTTCAGTTCCAGAGCGATTCGTCCAATGAGTCCTTGATATTTAGTCGTTTTCAGCCAATTTTCTGGATTTTTGAAAATTTCACTTTTTTCTGAAAATATCCACTAAATGAGGGAATAATATGTGTGAGGGTACCTCAGGAGAGTTCCAAATGTGTGTGGGTAGAATATATATCCTACGGGGTAAAATTGAAAAAAGTTGAATATTTTTTTCTCTTGGACTTAGTCATTTTTCCGTCGTTTATCAGACTTTCAGATAGGGGAAATGTCAGTGAGCGTTCCGATCTCAGTTCCAGAGCGATTCGACCAATGAGTCCTTGATATTTAGTCGTTTTCAGCCAATTTTCTGGAGTTTTGAAAATTTCACTTTTTTGTGAAAATATCCACTAAATGAGGGAATAATATGTGTGAGGGTACCCCAGGAGAGTTCCAAATGTGTGTGGGTAGAATATATATCCCACGGGGGTAAAATTGAAAATTTTTGAACACATTTTTTTCCTTGGACTTAGTCATTTTTCCTGCGTTTATCAGACTTTCAGATAGGGGAAATATCAGTGAGCGTTCCGTTCTCAGTTCCAGAGCGATTCGCCCAATGAGTCCTTGATATTTACTCGTTTTCAGCCAATTTTCTGGATTTTTGAAAATTTCACTTTTTTGTGAAAATATCCACTAAATGAGGGAATAATATGTGTGAGGGTACCCCAGTAGAGTTCCAAATGTGTGTGGGTAGAATATATATCCCATGGGGGTAAAATTGAAAAAAGTTGAAAAAAATTTTTTCTTGGACTTAGTCATTTTTCCGGCGTTTATCAGACTTTCAGATAGGGGAAATGTCAGTGAGCGTTCCGTTCTCTGTTACAGAGCGATTCGCCCAATGAGTCCTTGATATTTAGTCGTTTTCAGCCAATATTTGGATTTTTGAAAATTTCACTTTTTTATGAAAATATCCACTAAATGAGGGAATAATATGTGTGAGGGTACCCCAGGAGAGTTCCAAATGTGTGTGGGTAGAATATATATCCCACGGGGGTAAAATTGAAAATTTTTGAACACATTTTTTTCCTTGGACTTAGTCATTTTTCCGGCGTTTATCAGACTTTCATATAGGTGAAATGTCAGTGAGCGTTCCGATTTCAGTTCCAGAGCGATTCGCCCAATGAGTCCTTGATATTTAGTCGATTTCAGCCAATTTTCTGGATTTTTGAAAATTTCACTTTTTTGTGAAAATATCCACTAAATGATGGAATAATATGTGTGAGGGTACCCCAGGAGAGTTCCAAATGTGTGTGGGTAGAATATATATCCCACGGGGGTAAAATTGAAAAAAGTTGAACAAATTTTTTTCCTTCGACTTAGTAATTTTTCCGGAGTTTATCAGACTTTCAGATAGTGGAAATGTCAGTGAGCGTTCCGATT
Source organism: Phyllobates terribilis (assembly GCF_046119375.1). Taxonomy (NCBI): domain Eukaryota; kingdom Metazoa; phylum Chordata; class Amphibia; order Anura; family Dendrobatidae; genus Phyllobates; species Phyllobates terribilis. Next base: position 5,846,649 of record NW_027362805.1, on the reverse strand, counting down.
TCAGTTCCAGAGCGATTCGCCCAATGAGTCCTTGATATTTAGTCGTTTTCAGCCAATATTTGGATTTTTGAAAATTTCACTTTTTTATGAAAATATCCACTAAATGAGGGAATAATATGTGTGAGGGTACCCCAGGAGAGTTCCAAATGTGTGTGGGTAGAATATATATCCCACGGGGGTAAAATTGAAAAAAGTTGAACACATTTTTTTCCTTGGACTTAGTCATTTTTCCGGCGTTTATCAGACTTTCAGATAGGGCAAATGTTAGTGAGCGTTCCGTTCTCATTTCCGGAGCGATTCGCCGAATGAACCCTTCATATTTATTCATTTTCAGCCAATTTTTTGGATTTTTGAAAATTTCACTTTTTTGTGAAAATATCCACTAAATGAGGGAATAATATGTGTGAGGGAACAACAGGAGAGTTCCAAATGTATGTGGGTAGAATATATATCCCACGGGGGTAAAAGTGAAAAAAGTTTAAAATTTTTTGTTTTGGACTTAGTCATTTTTCCGGCGTTTATCAGACTTTCAGATAGGGCAAATGTCAGTGAGCGTTCCGATTTCAGTTCCAGAGCGATTCGCCCAATGAGTCCTTGATATTTAGTCGTTTTCAGGTAATTTTCTGGAGTTTTGAAAATTTCACTTTTTTGTGAAAATATCCACTAAATGAGGGAATAATATGTGTGAGGGTACCCCAGGAGAGTTCCAAATGTGTGTGGGTAGAATATATATCCCACGGGGGTAAAATTGAAAAAAGTTGAAAAAATTTTTTTCTTGGACTTAGTCATTTTTCCGGCGTTTATCAGACTTTCAGATAGGGGAAATGTCAGTGAGCGTTACGTTCTCATTTCCGGAGCGATTCGCCGTATGAACCCTTCATATTTATTCATTTTCAGCCAATTTTCTGGATTTTTGAAAATTTCACTTTTTTGTGAAAATATCCACTAAATGAGGGAATAATATGTGTGAGGGTACAACAGGAGAGTTCCAAATGTGTGAGGGTAGAATATATATCCCACGGGGGTAAAATTGAAAAAAGTTGAAAAATTTTTTTTTCGACTTAGTCATTTTTCCGGCGTTTATCAGACTTTCAGATAGGGCAAATGTCAGTGAGCGTTCCGATTTCAGTTCCAGAGCGATTCGCCCAATGAGTCCTTGATATTTAGTCGTTTTCAGCTAATTTTCTGGAGTTTTGAAAATTTCACTTTTTTGTGAAAATATCCACTAAATGAGGGAATAATATGTGTGAGGGTACCCCAGGAGAGTTCCAAATGTGTGTGGGTAGAATATATATCCCACAGGGGTAAAATTGAAAAAAGTTGAAATTTTTTTCCTTGGACTTAGTCATTTTTCCGGCGTTTATCAGACTTTCAGATAGGGCAAATGTTAGTGAGCGTTCCGTTCTCAGTTCCGTAGCGATTCGCCCAATGAGTCCTTGATATTTATTCGTTTTCAGCCAATTTTCTGGATTTTTGAAAATTTCACTTTTTTGTGAAAATATCCACTAAATGAGGGAATAATATGTGTGAGGGTACAACAGGAGAGTTCCAAATGTGTGAGGGTAGAATATATATCCCACGGGAGTAAAATTGAAAAAAGTTGAAAAATTTTTTTTTTCGACTTAGTCATTTTTCCGGCGTTTATCAGACTTTCAGATAGGGCAAATGTCAGTGAGCGTTACGATTTCAGTTCCAGAGCGATTCGCCCAATGAGTCCTTGATATTTAGTCGATTTCAGCCAATTTTCTGGATTTTTGAAAATGTCACTTTTTTGTGAAAATATCCACTAAATGAGGGAATAATATGTGTGAGGGTACCCCAGGAGAGTTCCAAATGTGTGTGGGTAGAATATATATCCCACGGGGGTAAAATTGAAAAAAGTTGAAAAAATTTTTTTTTTGACTTAGTCATTTTTCCGGCGTTTATCAGACTTTCAGATAGGGCAAATGTCAGTGAGCGTTACGATTTCAGTTCCAGAGCGATTCGCCCAATGAGTCCTTGATATTTATTCATTTTCAGCCAATTTTCTGGATTTTTGAAAATTTCACTTTTTTGTGAAAATATCCACTAAATGAGGGAATAATATGTGTGAGGGAACAACAGGAGAGTTCCAAATGTATGTGGGTAGAATATATATCCCACGGGGTAAAAGTGAAAAAAGTTTAAAAATTTTTTTTTTTGGACTTAGTCATTTTTAAGGCGTTTATCAGACTTTCAGATAGGGCAAATGTCAGTGAGCGTTCCGATTTCAGTTCCAGAGCGATTCGCCCAATGAGTCCTTGATATTTAGTCGTTTTCAGCTAATTTTCTGGAGTTTTGAAAATTTCACTTTTTTGTGAAAATATCCACTAAATGAGGGAATAATATGTGTGAGGGTACAACAGGAGAGTTCCAAATGTGTGAGGGTAGAATATATATCCCACGGGGGTAAAATTGAAAAAAGTTGAAAAAATTTTTTTTCGACTTAGTCATTTTTCCGGCGTTTATCAGACTTTCAGATAGGGCAAAGGTCAGTGAGCGTTACGATTTCAGTTCCAGAGCGATTCGCCCAATGAGTCCTTGATATTTAGTCGATTTCAGCCAATTTTCTGGATTTTTGAAAATGTCAGTTTTTTGTGAAAATATCCACTAAATGAGGGAATAATATGTGTGAGGGTACCCCAGGAGAGTTCCAAATGTGTGTGGGTAGAATATATATCCCACGGGGGTAAAATTGAAAAAAGTTGAAAATTTTTCTCCTTGGACTTAGTCATTTTTCCGGCGTTTATCAGACTTTCAGATAGGGCAAATGTTAGTGAGCGTTCCGTTCTCAGTTCCGGAGCGATTCGCCCAATCAGTCCTTGATATTTATTCGTTTTCAGCCAATTTTCTGGATTTTTGAAAATTTCACTTTTTTGTGAAAATATCCACTAAATGAGGGAATAATATGTGTGAGGGTACAACAGGAGAGTTCCAAATGTGTGTGGGTAGAATATATATCCCACGGGGGTAAAATTGAAAAAAGTTGAACAATTTTTTCTTCTTGGACTTAGTCATTTTTCCGGCGTTTATCAGACTTTCAGATAGGGGAAATGTCAGTGAGCATTCTTATTTCAGTTCCAGAGCGATTCGCCCAATGAGTCCTTGATATTTAGTCGTTTTCAGACAATTTTCTAGATTTTTGAAAATTTCACTTTTTTGTGAAAATATCCACTTATTGAGGGAATAATATGTGTGAGGGTACCCCAGGAGAATTCCAAATGTGTGTGGGTAGAATATATATGCCACGGGGGTAAAATTGAAAAAAGTTGAAAAAAAATTTTTCTTGTACTTAGTCATTTTTCCGGCGTTTATCAGACTTTCAGATAGGGGAAATGTCAGTGAGCGTTCCGATTTCAGTTCCAGAGCGATTCGCCCAATGAGTCCTTGATATTTAGTCGTTTTCAGCTAATTTTCTGGAGTTTTGAAAATTTCACTTTTTTGTGAAAATATCCACTAAATGAGGGAATAATATGTGTGAGGGTACCCCAGGAGAGTTCCAAATGTGTGTGGGTAGAATATATATCCCACGGGGGTAAAATTGAAAAAAGTTGAAAATTTTTTTCCTTGGACTTAGTCATTTTTCCGGCGTTTATCAGACTTTCAGATAGGGCAAATGTTAGTGAGCGTTCCGTTCTCAGTTCCGTAGCGATTCGCCCAATGAGTCCTTGATATTTATTCGTTTTCAGCCAATTTTCTGGATTTTTGAAAATTTCACTTTTTTGTGAAAATATCCACTAAATGAGGGAATAATATGTGTGAGGGTACAACAGGAGAGTTCCAAATGTGTGAGGGTAGAATATATATCCCACGGGGGTAAAATTGAAAAAAGTTGAAAAATTTTTTTTTCGACTTAGTCATTTTTCCGGCGTTTATCAGACTTTCAGATAGGGCAAATGTCAGTGAGCGTTACGATTTCAGTTCCAGAGCGATTCGCCCAATGAGTCCTTGATATTTAGTCGATTTCAGCCAATTTTCTGGATTTTTGAAAATGTCACTTTTTTGTGAAAATATCCACTAAATGAGGGAATAATATGTGTGAGGGTACCCCAGGAGAGTTCCAAATGTGTGTGGGTAGAATATATATCCCACGGGGGTAAAATTGAAAAAAGTTGAAAATTTTTTTCCTTGGACTTAGTCATTTTTCCGGCGTTTATCAGACTTTCAGATAGGGCAAATGTTAGTGAGCGTTCCGTTCTCAGTTCCGTAGCGATTCGCCCAATGAGTCCTTGATATTTATTGGTTTTCAGCCAATTTTCTGGATTTTTGAAAATTTCACTTTTTTGTGAAAATATCCACTAAATGAGGGAATAATATGTGTGAGGGTACAACAGGAGAGTTCCAAATGTGTGAGGGTAGAATATATATCCCACGGGGGTAAAATTGAAAAAAGTTGAAAAATTTTTTTTTTTGGACTTAGTCATTTTTCCGGCGTTTATCAGACTTTCAGATAGGGGAAATGTCAGTGAGCATTCTTATTTCAGTTCCAGAGCGATTCGCCCAATGAGTCCTTGATATTTAGTCGTTTTCAGACAATTTTCTAGATTTTTGAAAATTTCACTTTTTTGTGAAAATATCCACTTATTGAGGGAATAATATGTGTGAGGGTACCCCAGGAGAATTCCAAATGTGTGTGGGTAGAATATATATGCCACGGGGGTAAAATTGAAAAAAGTTGAAAAAAAATTTTTCTTGTACTTAGTCATTTTTCCGGCGTTTATCAGACTTTCAGATAGGGGAAATGTCAGTGAGCGTTCCGATTTCAGTTCCAGAGCGATTCGCCCAATGAGTCCTTGATATTTAGTCGTTTTCAGCTAATTTTCTGGAGTTTTGAAAATTTCACTTTTTTGTGAAAATATCCACTAAATGAGGGAATAATATGTGTGAGGGTACCCCAGGAGAGTTCCAAATGTGTGTGGGTAGAATATATATCCCACGGGGGTAAAATTGAAAAAAGTTGAAAATTTTTTTCCTTGGACTTAGTCATTTTTCCGGCGTTTATCAGACTTTCAGATAGGGCAAATGTTAGTGAGCGTTCCGTTCTCAGTTACGTAGCGATTCGCCCAATGAGTCCTTGATATTTATTCGTTTTCAGCCAATTTTCTGGATTTTTGAAAATTTCACTTTTTTGTGAAAATATCCACTAAATGAGGGAATAATATGTGTGAGGGTACAACAGGAGAGTTCCAAATGTGTGAGGGTAGAATATATATCCCACGGGGGTAAAATTGAAAAAAGTTGAAAAATTTTTTTTTCGACTTAGTCATTTTTCCGGCGTTTATCAGACTTTCAGATAGGGCAAATGTCAGTGAGCGTTACGATTTCAGTTCCAGAGCGATTCGCCCAATGAGTCCTTGATATTTAGTCGATTTCAGCCAATTTTCTGGATTTTTGAAAATGTCACTTTTTTGTGAAAATATCCACTAAATGAGGGAATAATATGTGTGAGGGTACCCCAGGAGAGTTCCAAATGTGTGTGGGTAGAATATATATCCCACGGGGGTAAAATTGAAAAAAGTTGAAAATTTTTTTCCTTGGACTTAGTCATTTTTCCGGCGTTTATCAGACTTTCAGATAGGGCAAATGTTAGTGAGCGTTCCGTTCTCAGTTCCGTAGCGATTCGCCCAATGAGTCCTTGATATTTATTGGTTTTCAGCCAATTTTCTGGATTTTTGAAAATTTCACTTTTTTGTGAAAATATCCACTAAATGAGGGAATAATATGTGTGAGGGTACAACAGGAGAGTTCCAAATGTGTGAGGGTAGAATATATATCCCACGGGGGTAAAATTGAAAAAAGTTGAAAAATTTTTTTTTTTGGACTTAGTCATTTTTCCGGCGTTTATCAGACTTTCAGATAGGGCAAATGTCAGTGAGCGTTACGATTTCAGTTCCAGAGCGATTCGCCCAATGAGTCCTTGATATTTATTCATTTTCAGCCAATTTTCTGGATTTTTGAAAATTTCACTTTTTTGTGAAAATATCCACTAAATGAGGGAATAATATGTGTGAGGGAACAACAGGAGAGTTCCAAATGTATGTGGGTAGAATATATATCCCACGGGGTAAAAGTGAAAAAAGTTTAAAAATTTTTTTTTTTTGGACTTAGTCATTTTTAAGGCGTTTATCAGACTTTCAGATAGGGCAAATGTCAGTGAGCGTTCCGATTTCAGTTCCAGAGCGATTCGCCCAATGAGTCCTTGATATTTAGTCGTTTTCAGCTAATTTTCTGGAGTTTTGAAAATTTCACTTTTTTGTGAAAATATCCACTAAATGAGGGAATAATATGTGTGAGGGTACCCCAGGAGAGTTCCAAATGTGTGTGGGTAGAATATATATCCCACGGGGGTAAAATTGAAAAAAGTTGAAAATTTTTTTCCTTGGACTTAGTCATTTTTCCGGCGTTTATCAGACTTTCAGATAGGGCAAATGTTAGTGAGCGTTCCGTTCTCAGTTCCGTAGCGATTCGCCCAATGAGTCCTTGATATTTATTCGTTTTCAGCCAATTTTCTGGATTTTTGAAAATTTCACTTTTTTGTGAAAATATCCACTAAATGAGGGAATAATATGTGTGAGGGTACAACAGGAGAGTTCCAAATGTGTGAGGGTAGAATATATATCCCACGGGGGTAAAATTGAAAAAAGTTGAAAAAATTTTTTTTCGACTTAGTCATTTTTCCGGCGTTTATCAGACTTTCAGATAGGGCAAAGGTCAGTGAGCGTTACGATTTCAGTTCCAGAGCGATTCGCCCAATGAGTCCTTGATATTTAGTCGATTTCAGCCAATTTTCTGGATTTTTGAAAATGTCACTTTTTTGTGAAAATATCCACTAAATGAGGGAATAATATGTGTGAGGGTACCCCAGGAGAGTTCCAAATGTGTGTGGGTAGAATATATATCCCACGGGGGTAAAATTGAAAAAAGTTGAAAATTTTTCTCCTTGGACTTAGTCATTTTTCCGGCGTTTATCAGACTTTCAGATAGGGCAAATGTTAGTGAGCGTTCCGTTCTCAGTTCCGGAGCGATTCGCCCAATCAGTCCTTGATATTTATTCGTTTTCAGCCAATTTTCTGGATTTTTGAAAATTTCACTTTTTTGTGAAAATATCCACTAAATGAGGGAATAATATGTGTGAGGGTACAACAGGAGAGTTCCAAATGTGTGTGGGTAGAATATATATCCCACGGGGGTAAAATTGAAAAAAGTTGAACAATTTTTTCTTCTTGGACTTAGTCATTTTTCCGGCGTTTATCAGACTTTCAGATAGGGGAAATGTCAGTGAGCGTTCCGTTCTCAGTTCCAGAGCGATTCGCCCAATGAGTCCTTGATATTTATTCGTTTTCAGCCAAATTTCTGGATTTTTGAAAATGTCACTTTTTTGTAAAAATATCCACTGAATGAGGGAATAATATGTGTGAGGGTACAACAGGAGAGTACCAAATGTGTGTGGGTAGAATATATATCCCACGGGGGTAAAATTGAAAAAAGTTGAAAAAAATTTTTTTTTGGACTTAGTCATTTTTCCGGCATTTATCAGACTTTCAGATAGGGGAAATGTCAGTGAGCATTCTTATTTCAGTTCCAGAGCGATTCGCCCAATGAGTCCTTGATATTTAGTCGTTTTCAGACAATTTTCTAGATTTTTGAAAATTTCACTTTTTTGTGAAAATATCCACTTATTGAGGGAATAATATGTGTGAGGGTACCCCAGGAGAATTCCAAATGTGTGTGGGTAGAATATATATGCCACGGGGGTAAAATTGAAAAAAGTTGAAAAAAAATTTTTCTTGTACTTAGTCATTTTTCCGGCGTTTATCAGACTTTCAGATAGGGGAAATGTCAGTGAGCGTTCCGATTTCAGTTCCAGAGCGATTCGCCCAATGAGTCCTTGATATTTAGTCGTTTTCAGCTAATTTTCTGGAGTTTTGAAAATTTCACTTTTTTGTGAAAATATCCACTAAATGAGGGAATAATATGTGTGAGGGTACCCCAGGAGTGTTCCAAATGTGTGTGGGTAGAATATATATCCCACGGGGGTAAAATTGAAAAAAGTTGAAAATTTTTTTCCTTGGACTTAGTCATTTTTCCGGCGTTTATCAGACTTTCAGATAGGGCAAATGTTAGTGAGCGTTCCGTTCTCAGTTCCGTAGCGATTCGCCCAATGAGTCCTTGATATTTATTCGTTTTCAGCCAATTTTCTGGATTTTTGAAAATTTCACTTTTTTGTGAAAATATCCACTAAATGAGGGAATAATATGTGTGAGGGTACAACAGGAGAGTTCCAAATGTGTGAGGGTAGAATATATATCCCACGGGGGTAAAATTGAAAAAAGTTGAAAAATTTTTTTTTCGACTTAGTCATTTTTCCGGCGTTTATCAGACTTTCAGATAGGGCAAATGTCAGTGAGCGTTACGATTTCAGTTCCAGAGCGATTCGCCCAATGAGTCCTTGATATTTAGTCGATTTCAGCCAATTTTCTGGATTTTTGAAAATGTCACTTTTTTGTGAAAATATCCACTAAATGAGGGAATAATATGTGTGAGGGTACCCCAGGAGAGTTCCAAATGTGTGTGGGTAGAATATATATCCCACGGGGGTAAAATTGAAAAAAGTTGAAAATTTTTTTCCTTGGACTTAGTCATTTTTCCGGCGTTTATCAGACTTTCAGATAGGGCAAATGTTAGTGAGCGTTCCGTTCTCAGTTCCGTAGCGATTCGCCCAATGAGTCCTTGATATTTATTGGTTTTCAGCCAATTTTCTGGATTTTTGAAAATTTCACTTTTTTGTGAAAATATCCACTAAATGAGGGAATAATATGTGTGAGGGTACAACAGGAGAGTTCCAAATGTGTGAGGGTAGAATATATATCCCACGGGGGTAAAATTGAAAAAAGTTGAAAAATTTTTTTTTCGACTTAGTCATTTTTCCGGCGTTTATCAGACTTTCAGATAGGGCAAATGTCAGTGAGCGTTCCGATTTCAGTTCCAGAGCGATTCGCCCAATGAGTCCTTGATATTTAGTCGTTTTCAGCTAATTTTCTGGAGTTTTGAAAATTTCACTTTTTTGTGAAAATATCCACTAAATGAGGGAATAATATGTGTGAGGGTACCCCAGGAGAGTTCCAAATGTGTGTGGGTAGAATATATATCCCACGGGGGTAAAATTGAAAAAAGTTGAAATTTTTTTCCTTGGACTTAGTCATTTTTCCGGCATTTATCAGACTTTCAGATAGGGCAAATGTTAGTGAGCGTTCCGTTCTCAGTTCCGTAGCGATTCGCCCAATGAGTCCTTGATATTTATTCGTTTTCAGCCAATTTTCTGGATTTTTGAAAATTTCACTTTTTTGTGAAAATATCCACTAAATGAGGGAATAATATGTGTGAGGGTACAACAGGAGAGTTCCAAATGTGTCAGGGTAGAATATATATCCCACGGGGGTAAAATTGAAAAAAGTTGAAAATTTTTTTTTTTCGACTTAGTCATTTTTCCGGCGTTTATCAGACTTTCAGATAGGGCAAATGTCAGTGAGCGTTACGATTTCAGTTCCAGAGCGATTCGCCCAATGAGTCCTTGATATTTAGTCGATTTCAGCCAATTTTCTGGATTTTTGAAAATGTCACTTTTTTGTGAAAATATCCACTAAATGAGGGAATAATATGTGTGAGGGTACCCCAGGAGAGTTCCAAATGTGTGTGGGTAGAATATATATCCCACGGGGGTAAAATTGAAAAAAGTTGAAAAAAAATTTTTCTTGGACTTAGTCATTTTTCCGGCGTTTATCAGACTTTCAGATAGGGGAAATGTCAGTGAGCGTTCCGATTTCAGTTCCAGAGCGATTCGCCCAATGAGTCCTTGATATTTAGTCGTTTTCAGCCAATTTTCTGGATTTTTGTAAATTTCACTTTTTTGTGAAAATATCCACTAAATGAGGGAATAATATGTGTGAGGGTACCCCAGGAGAGTTCCAAATGTGTGTGGGTAGAATATATATCCCACGGGGGTAAAATTGAAAAAAGTTGAAAAAATTTTTTTTCGACTTAGTCATTTTTCCGGCGTTTATCAGACTTTCAGATAGGGCAAATGTCAGTGAGCGTTACGATTTCAGTTCCAGAGCGATTCGCCCAATGAGTCCTTGATATTTATTCATTTTCAGCCAATTTTCTGGATTTTTGAAAATTTCACTTTTTTGTGAAAATATCCACTAAATGAGGGAATAATATGTGTGAGGGAACAACAGGAGAGTTCCAAATGTATGTGGGTAGAATATATATCCCACGGGGTAAAAGTGAAAAAAGTTTAAAATTTTTTTTTTTGGACTTAGTCATTTTTCCGGCGTTTATCAGACTTTCAGATAGGGCAAATGTCAGTGAGCGTTCCGATTTCAGTTCCAGAGCGATTCGCCCAATGAGTCCTTGATATTTAGTCGTTTTCAGCTAATTTTCTGGAGTTTTGAAAATTTCACTTTTTTGTGAAAATATCCACTAAATGAGGGAATAATATGTGTGAGGGTACCCCAGGAGAGTTCCAAATGTGTGTGGGTAGAATATATATCCCACGGGGGTAAAATTGAAAAAAGTTGAAAATTTTTTTCCTTGGACTTAGTCATTTTTCCGGCGTTTATCAGACTTTCAGATAGGGCAAATGTTAGTGAGCGTTACGTTCTCAGTTCCGTAGCGATTCGCCCAATGAGTCCTTGATATTTATTCGTTTTCAGCCAATTTTCTGGATTTTTGAAAATTTCACTTTTTTGTGAAAATATCCACTAAATGAGGGAATAATATGTGTGAGGGTACAACAGGAGAGTTCCAAATGTGTGAGGGTAGAATATATATCCCACGGGGGTAAAATTGAAAAAAGTTGAAAAAAATTTTTTCTTCTTGGACTTAGTCATTTTTCCGGCGTTTATCAGACTTTCAGATAGGGGAAATGTCAGTGAGCGTTCCGTTCTCAGTTCCAGAGCGATTCGCCCAATGAGTCCTTGATATTTATTCGTTTTCAGCCAAATTTCTGGATTTTTGAAAATGTCACTTTTTTGTAAAAATATCCACTGAATGAGGGAATAATATGTGTGATGGTACAACAGGAGAGTACCAAATGTGTGTGGGTAGAATATATATCCCACGGGGGTAAAATTGAAAAAAGTTGAAAAAAATTTTTTTTTGGACTTAGTCATTTTTCCGGCGTTTATCAGACTTTCAGATAGGGGAAATGTCAGTGAGCGTTCTTATTTCAGTTCCAGAGCGATTCGCTCAATGAGTCCTTGATATTTAGTCGTTTTCAGACAATTTTCTAGATTTTTGAAAATTTCACTTTTTTGTGAAAATATCCACTTATTGAGGGAATAATATGTGTGAGGGTACCCCAGGAGAGTTCCAAATGTGTGTGGGTAGAATATATATGCCACGGGGGTAAAATTGAAAAAAGTTGAAAAAAAATTTTTCTTGTACTTAGTCATTTTTCCGGCGTTTATCAGACTTTCAGATAGGGGAAATGTCAGTGAGCATTCCGATTTCAGTTCCAGAGCGATTCGCCCAATGAGTCCTTGATATTTAGTCGTTTTCAGCTAATTTTCTGGAGTTTTGAAAATTTCACTTTTTTGTGAAAATATCCACTAAATGAGGGAATAATATGTGTGAGGGTACCCCAGGAGAGTTCCAAATGTGTGTGGGTAGAATATATATCCCACGGGGGTAAAATTGAAAAAAGTTGAAAATTTTTTTCCTTGGACTTAGTCATTTTTCCGGCGTTTATCAGACTTTCAGATAGGGCAAATGTTAGTGAGCGTTCCGTTCTCAGTTCCGTAGCGATTCGCCCAATAAGTCCTTGATATTTATTCGTTTTCAGCCAATTTTCTGGATTTTTGAAAATTTCACTTTTTTGTGAAAATATCCACTAAATGAGGGAATAATATGTGTGAGGGTACAACAGGAGAGTTCCAAATGTGTGTGGGTAGAATATATATCCCACGGGGGTAAAATTGAAAAAAGTTGAACAATTTTTTCTTCTTGGACTTAGTCATTTTTCCGGCGTTTATCAGACTTTCAGATAGGGGAAATGTCAGTGAGCGTTCCGTTCTCAGTTACAGAGCGATTCGCCCAATGAGTCCTTGATATTTATTCGTTTTCAACCAAATTTCTGGATTTTTGAAAATGTCACTTTTTTGTAAAAATATCCACTGAATGAGGGAATAATATGTGTGAGGGTACAACAGGAGAGTTCCAAATGTGTGTGGGTAGAATATATATCCCACGGGGGTAAAATTGAAAAAAGTTGAAAAAAATTTTTTTTTGGACTTAGTCATTTTTCCGGCGTTTATCAGACTTTCAGATAGGGGAAATATCAGTGAGCGTTCTTATTTCAGTTCCAGAGCGATTCGCCCAATGAGTCCTTGATATTTAGTCGTTTTCAGACAATTTTCTAGATTTTTGAAAATTTCACTTTTTTGTGAAAATATCCACTTATTGAGGGAATAATATGTGTGAGGGTACCCCAGGAGAGTTCCAAATGTGTGTGGGTAGAATATATATGCCACGGGGGTAAAATTGAAAAAAGTTGAAAAAAAATTTTTCTTGTACTTAGTCATTTTTCCGGCGTTTATCAGACTTTCAGATAGGGGAAATGTCAGTGAGCATTCCGATTTCAGTTCCAGAGCGATTCGCCCAATGAGTCCTTGATATTTAGTCGTTTTCAGCCAATTTTCTGGATTTTTGTAAATTTCACTTTTTTGTGAAAATATCCAGTAAATGAGGGAATAATATGTGTGAGGGTACCCCAGGAGAGTTCCAAATGTGTGTGGGTAGAATATATATCCCACGGGGGTAAAATTGAAAAAAGTTGAAAATTTTTCTCCTTGGACTTAGTCATTTTTCCGGAGTTTATCAGACTTTCAGATAGGGGAAATGTCAGTGAGCATTACTATTTCAGTTCCAGAGCGATTCGCCCAATGAGTCCTTGATATTTAGTCGTTTTCAGCCAATTTTCTGGATTTTTGAAAATTTCACTTTTTTGAGAAAATATCCACTAAATGAGGGAATAATATGTGTGAGGGTACCCCAGGAGAGTTCCAAATGTGTGTGGGTAGAATATATATCCCACGGGGGTAAAATTGAAAAAAGTTGAAACATTTTGTTTTCTTGGACTTAGTCATTTTTCCGGCGTTTATCAGACTTTCAGATAGGGGAAATGTCAGTGAGCGTTCCGTTCTCAGTTCCAGAGCGATTCGCCCAATGAGTCCTTGATATTTATTCGTTTTCAGCCAAATTTCTGGATTTTTGAAAATGTCACTTTTTTGTAAAAATATCCACTGAATGAGGGAATAATATGTGTGATGGTACAACAGGAGATTTCCAAATGTGTGTGGGTAGAATATATATCCCATGGGGGTAAAATTGAAAAAAGTTGAACAAAATTTTTTTTTTGGACTTAGTCATTTTTCCGGCGTTTATCAGACTTTCAGATAGAGGAAATGTCAGTGAGCGTTCCGATTTCAGTTCCAGAGCGATTCGCTCAATGATTCCTTGATATTTAGTCGTTTTCAGCCAATTTTCTGGATTTTTGAAAATTTTACTTTTTTGTGAAAATATCCACTAAATGAGGGAATAATATGTGTGAGGGTACAACAGGAGAGTTCCAAATGTGTGTGGGTAGAATATATATCCCATGGGGGTAAAATTGAAAAAAGTTGAAAAAAATTTTTTCTTGGACTTAGTCATTTTTCCGGCGTTTATCAGACTTTCAGATAGGGGAAATGTCAGTGAGCGTTCCGATTTCAGTTCCAGAGCGATTCGCCCAATGAGTCCTTGATATTTAGTCGTTTTCAGCCAATTTTCTGGATTTTTGAAAATTTCACTTTTTTGTGAAAATATCCACTAAATGAGGGAATAATATGTGTGAGGGTACAACAGGAGAGTTCCAAATGTGTGTGCGTAGAATATATATCCCACGGGGGTAAAATTGAAAAAAGTTGAAAAATTTTTTTTTTTGGACTTAGTCATTTTTCCGGCGTTTATCAGACTTTCAGATAGGGGAAATGTCAGTGAGCGTTCCGATTTCAGTTCCAGAGCGATTCGCCCAATGAGTCCTTGATATTTAGTCGTTTTCAGCCAATTTTCTGGATTTTTTAAAATTTCACTTTTTTGTGAAAATATCCACTAAATGAGGGAATACTATGTGTGAGGGTACCCCAGGAGAGTTCCAAATGTGTGTGGGTAGAATATATATCCCACGGGGGTAAAATTGAAAAAAGTTGAAACATTTTTTTTTCTTGGACTTAGTCATTTTTCCAGCGTTTATCAGACTTTCAGATAGAGGAAATGTCAGTGAGTGTTCCGATTTCAGTTCCAGAGCGATTCGCTCAATGATTCCTTGATATTTAGTAGTTTTCAGCCAATTTTCTGGATTTTTGAAAATTTTACTTTTTTGTGAAAATATCCACTAAATGAGGGAATAATATGTGTGAGGGTACCCCAGGAGAGTTCCAAATGTGTGTGGGTAGAATATATATCCCACGGGGGTAAAATTGAAAAAACTTGAAAAAAATTTTTTTTTGGACTTAGTCATTTTTCCGGCGTTTATCAGACTTTCAGATAGGGGAAATGTCAGTGAGCATTCCGATTTCAGTTCCAGAGCGATTCGCCCAATGAGTCCTTGATATTTAGTCGTTTTCAGCTAATTTTCTGGAGTTTTGAAAATTTCACTTTTTTGTGAAAATATCCACTAAATGAGGGAAAAATATGTGTGAGGGTACCCCAGGAGAGTTCCAAATGTGTGTGGGTAGAATATATATCCCACGGGGGTAAAATTGAAAAAAGTTGAAAATTTTTTTCCTTGGACTTAGTCATTTTTCCGGCGTTTATCAGACTTTCAGATAGGGCAAATGTTAGTGAGCGTTCCGTTCTCAGTTCCGTAGCGATTCGCAAAATAAGTCCTTGATATTTATTCGTTTTCAGCCAATTTTCTGAATTTTTGAAAATTTCACTTTTTTGTGAAAATATCCACTAAATGAGGGAATAATATGTGTGAGGGTACAACAGGAGAGTTCCAAATGTGTGTGGGTAGAATATATATCCCACGGGGGTAAAATTGAAAAAAGTTGAACAATTTTTTCTTCTTGGACTTAGTCATTTTTCCGGCGTTTATCAGACTTTCAGATAGGGGAAATATCAGTGAGCGTTCTTATTTCAGTTCCAGAGCGATTCGCCCAATGAGTCCTTGATATTTAGTCGTTTTCAGACAATTTTCTAGATTTTTGAAAATTTCACTTTTTTGTGAAAATATCCACTTATTGAGGGAATAATATGTGTGAGGGTACCCCAGGAGAGTTCCAAATGTGTGTGGGTAGAATATATATGCCACGGGGGTAAAATTGAAAAAAGTTGAAAAAAATTTTTTCTTGTACTTAGTCATTTTTCCGGCGTTTATCAGACTTTCAGATAGGGGAAATGTCAGTGAGCATTCCGATTTCAGTTCCAGAGCGATTCGCCCAATGAGTCCTTGATATTTAGTCGTTTTCAGCCAATTTTCTGGATTTTTGTAAATTTCACTTTTTTGTGAAAATATCCAGTAAATGAGGGAATAATATGTGTGAGGGTACCCCAGGAGAGTTCCAAATGTGTGTGGGTAGAATATATATCCCACGGGGGTAAAATTGAAAAAAGTTGAAAATTTTTCTCCTTGGACTTAGTCATTTTTCCGGAGTTTATCAGACTTTCAGATAGGGGAAATGTCAGTGAGCATTCCTATTTCAGTTCCAGAGCGATTCGCCCAATGAGTCCTTGATATTTAGTCGTTTTCAGCCAATTTTCTGGATTTTTGAAAATTTCACTTTTTTGTGAAAATATCCACTAAATGAGGGAATAATATGTGTGAGGGTACCCCAGGAGAGTTCCAAATGTGTGTGGGTAGAATATATATCCCACGGGGGTAAAATTGAAAAAAGTTGAAACATTTTGTTTTCTTGGACTTAGTCATTTTTCCGGCGTTTATCAGACTTTCAGATAGAGGAAATGTCAGTGAGCGTTCCGATTTCAGTTCCAGAGCGATTTGCTCAATGATTCCTTGATATTTAGTCGTTTTCAGCCAATTTTCTGGATTTTTGAAAATTTTACTTTTTTTGTGAAAATATCCACTAAATGAGGGAATAATATGTGTGAGGGTACAACAGGAGATTTCCAAATGTGTGTGGGTAGAATATATATCCCATGGGGGTAAAATTGAAAAAAGTTGAACAAAATTTTTTTTTTGGACTTAGTCATTTTTCCGGCGTTTATCAGACTTTCAGATAGGTCAAATGTCAGTGAGCGTTCCGATTTCAGTTCCAGAGCGATTCGCCCAATGAGTTCTTGATATTTAGTCGTTTTCAGCTAATTTTCTGGAGTTTTGAAAATTTAACTTTTTTGTGAAAATATCCACTAAATGGGGGAATAATATGTGTGAGGGTACAACAGGAGAGTTCCAAATGTGTGTGGGTAGAATATATATCCCATGGGGGTAAAATTGAAAAAAGTTGAAAAAAATTTTTCTTGGACTTAGTCATTTTTCCGGCGTTTATCAGACTTTCAGATAGGGGAAATGTCAGTGAGCGTTCCGATTTCAGTTCCAGAGCGATTCGCCCAATGAGTCCTTGATATTTAGTCGTTTTCAGCCAATTTTCTGGATTTTTTAAAATTTCACTTTTTTGTGAAAATATCCACTAAATGAGGGAATAATATGTGTGAGGGTACAACAGGAGAGTTCCAAATGTGTGTGGGAAGAATATATATCCCACGGGGGTAAAATTGAAAAAAGTTGAAACATTTTTTTTCTTGGACTTAGTCATTTTTCCGGCGTTTATCAGACTTTCAGATAGGGGAAATGTCAGTGAGCGTTCCGATTTCAGTTCCAGAGCGATTCGCTCAATGATTCCTTGATATTTAGTCGTTTTCAGCCAATATTTTGGATTTTTGAAAATATCACTTTTTTGTGAAAATATCCACTAAATGAGGGAATAATATGTGTGAGGGTACAACAGGAGATTTCCAAATGTGTGTGGGTAGAATATATATCCCACGGGGGTAAAATTGAAAAAAGTTGAAAAAAAATTTTTCTTGGACTTAGTCATTTTTCCGGCGTTTATCAGACTTTCAGATAGGGGAAATGTCAGTGAGCATTCCTGTTTCAGTTCCAGAGCGATTCGCCCAATGAGTCCTTGATATTTAGTCGTTTTCAGCCAATTTTCTGGATTTTTTAAAATTTCACTTTTTTGTGAAAATATCCACTAAATGAGGGAATACTATGTGTGATTGTACCCCAGGAGAGTTCCAAATGTGTGTGGGTAGAATATATATCCCACGGGGGTAAAATTGAAAAAAGTTGAAACATTTTTTTTTCTTGGACTTAGTCATTTTTCCGGCGTTTATCAGACTTTCAGATAGAGGAAATGTCAGTGAGTGTTCCGATTTCAGTTCCAGAGCGATTCGCTCAATGATTCCTTGATATTTAGTAGCTTTCAGCCAATTTTCTGGATTTTTGAAAATTTTACTTTTTTGTGAAAATATCCACTAAATGAGGGAATAATATGTGTGAGGGTACCCCAGGAGAGTTCCAAATGTGTGTGGGTAGAATATATATCCCACGGGGGTAAAATTGAAAAAACTTGAAAACATTTTTTTCTTGGACTTAGTCATTTTTCCGGCGTTTATCATACTTTCAGATAGGGGAAATGTCAGTGAGCGTTCCGATTTCAGTTCCACAGCGATTCGCCCAATGAGTCCTTGATATTTAGTCGTTTTCAGCCAATTTTCTGGATTTTTGAAAATTTCACTTTTTTGTGAAAATATCCAGTAAATGAGGGAATAATATGTGTGAGGGTACCCCAGGAGAGTTCCAAATGTGTGTGGGTAGAATATATATGCCACGGGGGTAAAATTGAAAAAAGTTGAAAAAAATTTTTTCTTGTACTTAGTCATTTTTCCGGCGTTTATCAGACTTTCAGATAGGGGAAATGTCAGTGAGCATTCCTATTTCAGTTCCAGAGCGATTCGCCCAATGAGTCCTTGATATTTAGTCGTTTTCAGCCAATTTTCTGGATTTTTGAAAATTTCACTTTTTTGTGAAAATATCCACTAAATGAGGGAATAATATGTGTGAGGGTACCCCAGGAGAGTTCCAAATGTGTGTGGGTAGAATATATATCCCACGGGGGTAAAATTGAAAAAAGTTGAAACATTTTTTTTTCTTGGACTTAGTCATTTTTCCGGCGTTTATCAGACTTTCAGATAGAGGAAATGTCAGTGAGCGTTCCGATTTCAGTTCCAGAGCGATTTGCTCAATGATTCCTTGATATTTAGTCGTTTTCAGCCAATTTTCTGGATTTTTGAAAATTTTACTTTTTTTGTGAAAATATCCACTAAATGAGGGAATAATATGTGTGAGGGTACAACAGGAGATTTCCAAATGTGTGTGGGTAGAATATATATCCCACGGGGGTAAAATTGAAAAAAGTTGAAAAAAAATTTTTCTTGGACTTAGTCATTTTTCCGGCGTTTATCAGACTTTCAGATAGGGGAAATGTCAGTGAGCATTCCTGTTTCAGTTCCAGAGCGATTCGCCCAATGAGTCCTTGATATTTAGTCGTTTTCAGCCAATTTTCTGGATTTTTTAAAATTTCACTTTTTTGTGAAAATATCCACTAAATGAGGGAATACTATGTGTGAGGGTACCCCAGGAGAGTTCCAAATGTGTGTGGGTAGAATATATATCCCACGGGGGTAAAATTGAAAAAAGTTGAAACATTTTTTTTTCTTGGACTTAGTCATTTTTCCGGCGTTTATCAGACTTTCAGATAGAGGAAATGTCAGTGAGTGTTCCGATTTCAGTTCCAGAGCGATTCGCTCAATGATTCCTTGATATTTAGTAGCTTTCAGCCAATTTTCTGGATTTTTGAAAATTTTACTTTTTTGTGAAAATATCCACTAAATGAGGGAATAATATGTGTGAGGGTACCCCAGGAGAGTTCCAAATGTGTGTGGGTAGAATATATATCCCACGGGGGTAAAATTGAAAAAACTTGAAAACATTTTTTTCTTGGACTTAGTCATTTTTCCGGCGTTTATCATACTTTCAGATAGGGGAAATGTCAGTGAGCGTTCCGATTTCAGTTCCACAGCGATTCGCCCAATGAGTCCTTGATATTTAGTCGTTTTCAGCCAATTTTCTGGATTTTTGAAAATTTCACTTTTTTGTGAAAATATCCAGTAAATGAGGGAATAATATGTGTGAGGGTACCCCAGGAGAGTTCCAAATGTGTGTGGGTAGAATATATATGCCACGGGGGTAAAATTGAAAAAAGTTGAAAAAAATTTTTTTTTGGACTTAGTCATTTTTCCGGCGTTTATCAGACTTTCAGATAGGGGAAATATCAGTGAGCGTTCTTATTTCAGTTCCAGAGCGATTCGCCCAATGAGTCCTTGATATTTAGTCGTTTTCAGACAATTTTCTAGATTTTTGAAAATTTCACTTTTTTGTGAAAATATCCACTTATTGAGGGAATAATATGTGTGAGGGTACCCCAGGAGAGTTCCAAATGTGTGTGGGTAGAATATATATGCCACGGGGGTAAAATTGAAAAAAGTTGAAAAAAATTTTTTCTTGTACTTAGTCATTTTTCCGGCGTTTATCAGACTTTCAGATAGGGGAAATGTCAGTGAGCATTCCTATTTCAGTTCCAGAGCGATTCGCCCAATGAGTCCTTGATATTTAGTCGTTTTCAGCCAATTTTCTGGATTTTTGAAAATTTCACTTTTTTGTGAAAATATCCACTAAATGAGGGAATAATATGTGTGAGGGTACCCCAGGAGAGTTCCAAATGTGTGTGGGTAGAATATATATCCCACGGGGGTAAAATTGAAAAAAGTTGAAACATTTTTTTTTCTTGGACTTAGTCATTTTTCCGGCGTTTATCAGACTTTCAGATAGAGGAAATGTCAGTGAGCGTTCCGATTTCAGTTCCAGAGCGATTTGCTCAATGATTCCTTGATATTTAGTCGTTTTCAGCCAATTTTCTGGATTTTTGAAAATTTTACTTTTTTTGTGAAAATATCCACTAAATGAGGGAATAATATGTGTGAGGGTACAACAGGAGATTTCCAAATGTGTGTGGGTAGAATATATATCCCATGGGGGTAAAATTGAAAAAAGTTGAACAAAATTTTTTTTTTGGACTTAGTCATTTTTCCGGCGTTTATCAGACTTTCAGATAGAGGAAATGTCAGTGAGCGTTCCGATTTCAGTTCCAGAGCGATTCGCTCAATGATTCCTTGATATTTAGTCGTTTTCAGCCAATTTTCTGGATTTTTGAAAATTTTACTTTTTTGTGAAAATATCCACTAAATGAGGGAATAATATGTGTGAGGGTACAACAGGAGAGTTCCAAATGTGTGTGGGTAGAATATATATCCCATGGGGGTAAAATTGAAAAAAGTTGAAAAAAATTTTTTCTTGGACTTAGTCATTTTTCCGGCGTTTATCAGACTTTCAGATAGGGGAAATGTCAGTGAGCGTTCCGATTTCAGTTCCAGAGCGATTCGCCCAATGAGTCCTTGATATTTAGTCGTTTTCAGCCAATTTTCTGGATTTTTGAAAATTTCACTTTTTTGTGAAAATATCCACTAAATGAGGGAATAATATGTGTGAGGGTACAACAGGAGAGTTCCAAATGTGTGTGCGTAGAATATATATCCCACGGGGGTAAAATTGAAAAAAGTTGAAAAATTTTTTTTTTTGGACTTAGTCATTTTTCCGGCGTTTATCAGACTTTCAGATAGGTCAAATGTCAGTGAGCGTTCCGATTTCAGTTCCAGAGCGATTCGCCCAATGAGTTCTTGATATTTAGTCGTTTTCAGCTAATTTTCTGGAGTTTTGAAAATTTAACTTTTTTGTGAAAATATCCACTAAATGGGGGAATAATATGTGTGAGGGTACAACAGGAGAGTTCCAAATGTGTGTGGGTAGAATATATATCCCATGGGGGTAAAATTGAAAAAAGTTGAAAAAAAATTTTTCTTGGACTTAGTCATTTTTCCGGCGTTTATCAGACTTTCAGATAGGGGAAATGTCAGTGAGCGTTCCGATTTCAGTTCCAGAGCGATTCGCCCAATGAGTCCTTGATATTTAGTCGTTTTCAGCCAATTTTCTGGATTTTTTAAAATTTCACTTTTTTGTGAAAATATCCACTAAATGAGGGAATAATATGTGTGATGGTACCCCAGGAGAGTTCCAAATGTGTGTGAGTAGAATATATATCCCACGGGGGTAACATTGAAAAAAGTTGAAAACATTTTTTTCTTGGACTTAGTCATTTTTCCGGCGTTTATCATTCTTTCAGATAGGGGAAATGTCAGTGAGCGTTCCGATTTCAGTTCCAGAGCGATTCGCCCAATGAGTCCTTGATATTTAGTCGTTTTCAGCCAATTTTCTGGATTTTTGAAAATTTTACTTTTTTGTGAAAATATCCACTAAATGAGGGAATAATATGTGTGAGGGTACCCCAGGAGAGTTCCAAATGTGTGTGGGTAGAATTTATATCCCACGGGGGTAAAATTGAAAAAACTTGAAAAAATTTTTTTCTTGGACTTAGTCATTTTTCCGGCGTTTATCAGACTTTCAGATAGGGGGAATGTCAGTGAGCGTTCCGATTTCAGTTGCAGAGCGATTCGCTCAATGATTCCTTGATATTTAGTCATTTTCAGCCAATATTTTGGATTTTTGAAAATTTCACTTTTTTGTGAAAATATCCACTAAATGAGGGAATAATATATGTGAGGGTACAACAGGAGAGTTCCAAATGTGTGTGGGTAGAATATATATCCCACGGGGGTAAAATTGAAATAAGTTGAAAAATTTTTTTTTTGGACTTAGTCATTTTTCCGGCGTTTATCAGACTTTCAGATAGGGCAAATGTCAGTGAGCGTTCCGATTTCAGTTCCAGAGCGATTCGCACAATGAGTTCTTGATATTTAGTCGTTTTCAGCTAATTTTCTGGAGTTTTGAAAATTTAACTTTTTTGTGAAAATATCCACTAAATGAGGGAATAATATGTGTGAGGGTACAACAGGAGAGTTCCAAATGTGTGTGGGTAGAATATATATCCCATGGGGGTAAAATTGAAAAAAAATTTTTCTTGGACTTAGTCATTTTTCCGGCGTTTATCAGACTTTCAGATAGGTCAAATGTCAGTGAGCGTTCCGATTTCAGTTCCAGAGCGATTCGCCCAATGAGTTCTTGATATTTAGTCGTTTTCAGCTAATTTTCTTGAGTTTTGAAAATTTAACTTTTTTGTGAAAATATCCACTAAATGGGGGAATAATATGTGTGAGGGTACAACAGGAGAGTTCCAAATGTGTGTGGGTAGAATATATATCCCATGGGGGTAAAATTGAAAAAAGTTGAAAAAAAATTTTTCTTGGACTTAGTCATTTTTCCGGCGTTTATCATTCTTTCAGATAGGGGAAATGTCAGTGAGCGTTCCGATTTCAGTTCCAGAGCGATTCGCCCAATGAGTCCTTGATATTTAGTCGTTTTCAGCCAATTTTCTGGATTTTTGAAAATTTTACTTTTTTGTGAAAATATCCACTAAATGAGGGAATAATATGTGTGAGGGTACCCCAGGAGAGTTCCAAATATGTGTGGGTAGAATTTATATCCCACGGGGGTAAAATTGAAAAAACTTGAAAAATTTTTTTTCTTGGACTTAGTCATTTTTCCGGCGTTTATCAGACTTTCAGATAGGGGGAATGTCAGTGAGCGTTCCGATTTCAGTTGCAGAGCGATTCGCTCAATGATTCCTTGATATTTAGTCATTTTCAGCCAATATTTTGGATTTTTGAAAATTTCACTTTTTTGTGAAAATATCCACTAAATGAGGGAATAATATATGTGAGGGTACAACAGGAGAGTTCCAAATGTGTGTGGGTAGAATATATATCCCACGGGGGTAAAATTGAAATAAGTTGAAAAATTTTTTTTTTGGACTTAGTCATTTTTCCGGCGTTTATCAGACTTTCAGATAGGGCAAATGTCAGTGAGCGTTCCGATTTCAGTTCCAGAGCGATTCGCACAATGAGTTCTTGATATTTAGTCGTTTTCAGCTAATTTTCTGGAGTTTTGAAAATTTAACTTTTTTGTGAAAATATCCACTAAATGAGGGAATAATATGTGTGAGGGTACAACAGGAGAGTTCCAAATGTGTGTGGGTAGAATATATATCCCACGGGGGTAAAATTGAAAAAAGTTGAAAAAAATTTTTTCTTGGACTTAGTCATTTTTCCGGCGTTTATTAGACCTTCAGATAGGGCAAATGTTAGTGAGCGTTCTGATTTCAGTTCCAGAGCGATTCGCCCAATGAGTCCTTGATATTTAGTCGTTTTCAGACAATTTTTTGGATTTTTGAAAATTTCACTTTTTTTGTGAAAATATCCACTAAATGAGGGAATAATATGTGTGAGGGTACCCCAGGAGAGTTCCAAATGTGTGTGGGTAGAATTTATATCCCACGGGGGTAAAATTGAAGAAACGTGAAAAATTTTTTTTCTTGGACTTAGTCATTTTTCCGGCGTTTATCAGACTTTCAGATAGGGGGAATGTCAGTGAGCGTTCCGATTTCAGTTCCAGAGCGATTCGCTCAATGATTCCTTGATATTTAGTCATTTTCAGCCAATATTTTGGATTTTTGAAAATTTCACTTTTTTGCGAAAATATCCACTAAATGATGGAATAATATGTGTGAGGGTACAACAGGAGAGTTCCAAATGTGTGTGGGTAGAATATATATCCCACGGGGGTAAAATTGAAAAAAGTTGAAAAATTTTTTTTTTGGACTTAGTCATTTTTCCGGCGTTTATCAGACTTTCAGATAGGGCAAATGTCAGTGAGCGTTCCGATTTCAGTTCCAGAGTGATTCGCACAATGAGTTCTTGATATTTAGTCGTTTTCAGCTAATTTTCTGGAGTTTTGAAAATTTAACTTTTTTTGTGAAAATATCCACTAAATGAGGGAATAATATGTGTGAGGGTACCCCAGGAGAGTTCCAAATGTGTGTGGGTAGAATATATATCCCATGGGGGTAAAATTGAAAAAAGTTAAAAAATATTTTTTTTTAGACTTAGTCATTTTTCCGGCGTTTATCAGACTTTCAGATAGGGGAAATGTCAGTGAGCGTTCCGATTTCAGTTCCAGAGCGATTCGCCCAATCAGTCCTTGATATTTAGTCGTTTTCAGCCAATTTTCTGTATTTTTGAAAATTTCACTTTTTTGTGAAAATATCCACTAAATGAGGGAATAATATGTGTGAGGGTACCCCAGGAGAGTTCCAAATGTGTGTGGGTAGAATGTATATCCCACGGGGGTAAAATTGAAAAAAGTTGAATAAATTTTTTTTCTTGGACTTAGTCATTTTTCCGGCGTTTATCAGACTTTCAGACAGGGCAAATGTTAGTGAGCGTTCCGATTTCAGTTCCAGAGCGATTCGCCCAATGAGTCCTTGATATTTAGTTGTTTTCAGCCAATTTTCTGGATTTTTGAAAATTTCACTTTTTTGTGAAAATATCCACTAAATGAGGGAATAATATGTGTGAGGGTACCCCAGGAGAGTTCCAAATGTGTGTGGGTAGAATATATATCCCACGGGGGTAAAATTGAAAAAAAATTTTTTTTGGACTTAGCCATTTTTCCGGCGTTTATCAGACTTTCAGATAGTGGAAATGTCAGTGAGCGTTCCGATTTCAGTTCCAGAGCGATTCGCCCAATGATTCCTTGATATTTAGTCGTTTTCAGCCAATTTTCCGGATTTTTGGAAATTTAACTTTTTTGTGAAAATATCCACTAAATGAGGGAATAATATGTGTGAGGGTACCCCAGGAGAGTTCCAAATGTGTGTGGGTAGAATATATATCCCACGGGGGTAAAATTGAAAAAAGTTGAAAACATTTTTTTCTTGGACTTAGTCATTTTTCCGGCGTTTATCAGACTTTCAGATAGGGGAAATGTCAGTGAGCGTTCCGATTTCAGTTCCAGAGTGATTCGCCCAATGAGTCCTTGATATTTAGTCGTTTTCAGCCAATTTTCTGGAGTTTTGAAAATTTCACTTGCTTGTGAAAATATCCACTAAATGAGGGAATAATATGTGTGAGGGTACACCAAGAGAGTTCCAAATGTGTGTGGGTAGAATGTATATCCCACGGGGGTAAAATTGAAAAAAGTTAAACAAATTTTTTTTCTTGGACTTAGTCATTTTTCCGGCGTTTATCAGACTTTCAGATAGGGCAAATGTTAGTGAGCGTTCCGATTTCAGTTCCAGAGCGATTCGCCCAATGAGTCCTTGATATTTAGTCGTTTTCAGCCAATATTTTGGATTTTTGAAAATTTCACTTTTTTGTGAAAATATCCACTAAATGAGGGAATAATATGTGTGAGGGTACAACAGGAGAGTTCCAAATGTGTGTGGGTAGAATATATATCCCACGGGGGTAAAATTGAAAAAAGTTGAAAAAAAATTTTTTTTGGACTTAGTCATTTTTCCGGCGTTTATCAGACTTCAGATAGGGGAAATGTCAGTGAGCGTTCCTATTTCAGTTCCAGAGCGATTCGTCCAATGAGTCCTTGATATTTAGTCGTTTTCAGCCAATTTTCTGGATTTTTGAAAATTTCACTTTTTTGTGAAAATATCCACTAAATGATGGAATAATATGTGTGAGAGTTCCTCAGGAGAGTAGCAAATGTGAGTGGGTAGAATATATATCCCACGGGGGTAAAATTGAAAAAAGTTGAACAATTTTTTTTTCTTGGACTTAGTCATTTTTCTGGCGTTTATCAGACTTTCAGATAGGGGAAATGTCAGTGAGCGTTCCGTTCTCAGTTCCAGAGCGATTCGCCCAATGAGTCCTTGATATTTATTCGTTTTCAGCCAAATTTCTGGATTTTTGAAAATTTCACTTTTTTGTGAAAATATCCACTAAATGAAGGAATAATATGTGTGAGGGTACAACAGGAGAGTTCCAAATGTGTGTGGGTAGAATATATATCCCACGGGGTTAAAATTGAAAAAAGTTGAAAAAAATTTTTTCTTGGACTTAGTCATTTTTCCGGCGTTTATCAGACTTTCAAATAGGGGAAATGTCAGTGAGCGTTCCGATTTCAGTTCCAGAGCGATTCGCCCAATGAGTCTTTGATATTTAGTCGTTTTCAGCCAATTTTCTGGATTTTTGAAAATTTAACTTTTTTGTGAAAATATCCACTAAATGAGGGAATAATATGTGTGAGGGTACAACAGGAGAGTTCCAAATGTGTGTGGGTAGAATATATATCCCACGGGGGTAATATTGAAAAAAGTTGAACAATTTTTTTTTCTTGGACTTAGTCATTTTTCCGGCGTTTATCAGACTTTCAGATAGGGGAAATGTCAGTGAGCGTTCCGATTTCAGTTCCAGAGTGATTCGCCCAATGAGTCCTTGATATTTAGTCATTTTCAGCCAATTTTCTGGATTTTTGAAAATTTCACTTTTTTTGCAAAAATATCCACTAAATGAGGGAATAATATGTGTGAGTGTACAACAGGAGAGTTCCAAATGTGTGTGGGTAGAATATATATCCCACGGGAGTAAAATTGAAAAAAGTTGAACAATATTTTTTTCTTGGACTTAGTCCTTTTTCCGGCGTTTATCAGACTTTCAGATAGGGGAAATGTCAGTGAGCGTTCCGTTCTCAGTTCCAGAGCGATTCGCCCAATGAGTCCGTGATATTTATTCGTTTTCAGCCAAATTTCTGGATTTTTGAAAATTTCACTTTTTTGTGAAAATATCCACTAAATGAAGGAATAATATGTGTGAGGGTACAACAGGAGAGTTCCAAATGTGTGTGGGTAGAATATATATCCCGCGGGGTTAAAATTGAAAAAAGTTGAAAAAATTTTTTTCTTCGACTTAGTCATTTTTCCGGCGTTTATCAGACTTTCAGATAGGGCAAATGTCAGTGAGCGTTCCGATTTCAGTTCCAGAGCGATTCACCCAATGAGTCCTTGATATTTAGTCGTTTTCAGCCAATTTTCTAGATTTTTGAAAATTTCACTTTTTTGTGAAAATATCCACTAAATGAGGGAATAATATGTGTGAGGGTACCCCAGGAGAGTTCCAAATGTGTGTGGGTAGAACATATATCCCACGGGGGTAAAATTGAAAAAAATTGAAAATTTTTTTTTTTGGATTGTCATTTTTCCGGCGTTTATCAGACTTTCAGATATGGCAAATGTCAGTGAGTGTTCCGATTTCAGTTCCAGAGCGATTCGCCCAATGAGTCCTTGATATTTAGTTGTTTTCAGCTAATTTTCTGGAGTTTTGAAAATTTAACTTTTTTGTGAAAATATCCACTAAATGAGGGAATAATATGTGTGAGGGTACCCCAGGAGAGTTCCAAATGTGTGTGGGTAGAATATATATCCCACGGGGGTAAAATTGAAAAAAGTTGAAAAATTTTTTTTCTTGGACTTAGTCATTTTTCTGGCGTTTATCAGACTTTCAGATAGGGCAAATGTTAGTGAGCGTTCCGATTTCAGCTCCAGAGCAATTTGCCCAATGAGTCCTTGATATTTAGTCGTATTCAGCCAATTTTCTGGATTTTTGAAAATTTCACTTTTTTGTGAAAATATCCACTAAATGAGGGAATAATATGTGTGAGGGTACCCCAGGAGAGTTCCAAATGTGTGTGGGTAGAATATATTTCCCACGGGGGTAAAATTGAAAAAAGTTTAAAAAAATTTTTTTTTGGACTTAGTCATTTTTCCGGCGTTTATCAGACTTTCAGATAGGGGAAAAGTCAGTGAGCGATCCTATTTCAGTTCCAGAGCTATTCGCTCAATGAGTCCTTGATATTTAGTCGTTTTCAGCCAATTTTCTAGATTTTTGAAAATTTCACTTTTTTGTGAAAATATCCACTAAATGAGCGCACAATATGTGGGAGGGTACCCCAGGAGAGTTCGAAATGTGTGAGGGTAGAATATATATCGCACGGGGGTAAAATTGAAAAAAGTTGAAAAAATTTTTTTCTTGGACTTAGTCATTTTTCCAGCGTTTATCAGACTTTCAGATAGCTGAGATGTCAGTGAGCGTTCCGATTTCAGTTCCAGAGCGATTCGCCCAATGAGTCCTTGATATTTAGTCGTTTTCAGCCAATTTTCTGGATTTTTGAAAATTTCACTTTTTTGTGAAAATATCCACTAAATGAGGGAATAATATGTGTGACTGTACAACAGGAGAGTTCCAAATGTGTGTGGGTAGAATATATATCCCACGGGGGTAAAATTGAAAAAAGTTGAAAAAAATTTTTTTTGGACTTAGTCATTTTTCCGGCGTTTATCAGACTTTCAAATAGGGGAAGTGTCAGTGAGCGTTCCGATTTCAGTTCCAGAGCGATTCGCCCAATGAGTCCTTGATATTTAGTCGTTTTCAGCCAATTTTCTGGATTTTTGAAAATTTAACTTTTTTGTGAAAATATCCACTAAATGAGGGAATAATATGTGTGAGGGTACAACAGGAGAGTTCCAAATGTGTGTGGGTAGAATATATATCCCACGGGGGTAATATTGAAAAAAGTTGAACAATTTTTTTTTCTTGGACTTAGTCATTTTTCCGGCGTTTATCAGACTTTCAGATAGGGGAAATGTCAGTGAGCGTTCCGATTTCAGTTCCAGAGTGATTCGCCCAATGAGTCCTTGATATTTAGTCATTTTCAGCCAATTTTCTGGATTTTTGAAAATTTCACTTTTTTTGCAAAAATATCCACTAAATGAGGGAATAATATGTGTGAGTGTACAACAGGAGAGTTCCAAATGTGTGTGGGTAGAATATATATCCCACGGGAGTAAAATTGAAAAAAGTTGAACAATATTTTTTTCTTCGACTTAGTCATTTTTCCGGCGTTTATCAGACTTTCAGATGGGGCAAATGTCAGTGAGCGTTCCGATTTCAGTTCCAGAGCGATTCACCCAATGAGTCCTTGATATTTAGTCGTTTTCAGCCAATTTTCTGGATTTTTGAAAATTTCACTTTTTTGTGAAAATATCCACTAAATGAGGGAATAATATGTGTGAGGGTACCCCAGGAGAGTTCCAAATGTGTGTGGGTAGAACATATATCCCACGGGGGTAAAATTGAAAAAAGTTGTAAATTTTTTTTTTTGGACTTAGTCATTTTTCCGGCGTTTATCAGACTTTCAGATAGCGCATATGTCAGTGAGCGTTCCGATTTCAGTTCCAGAGCGATTCGCCCAATGAGTCCTTGATATTTAGTCGTTTTCAGCTAATTTTCTGGAGTTTTGAAAATTTAACTTTTTTGTGAAAATATCCACTAAATGAGGGAATAATATGTGTGAGGGTACCCCAGGAGAGTTCCAAATGTGTGTGGGTAGAATATATATCCCACGGGGGGGAAAATTGAAAAAGTTGAAAAATTTTTTTCTTGGAGTTAGTCATTTTTCCGGCGTTTATCAGACTTTCAGATAGGTGAAATGTCAGTGAGCGTTCCGATTACAGTTCCAGAGCGATTCGCCCAATGAGTCCTTGATATTTATTCGTTTTCAGCCCAATTTCTGGATTTTTGAAAATTTCACTTTTTTGTGAAAATATCCACTAAATGAGGGAATAATATGTGTGAGGGTACAACAGGAGAGTTCCAAATGCATGTGGGTAGAATATATATCCCGCGGGGTTAAAATTGAAAAAAGTTGAAAAAAATTTTTTCTTGGACTTAGTCATTTTTCCGGCGTTTATCAGACTTTCAGATAGGGCAAATGTCAGTGAGCGTTCCGATTTCAGTTCCAGAGCGATTCGCCCAATGAGTCCTTGATATTTAGTCGTTTTCAGCTAATTTTCTGGAGTTTTGAAAATTTAACTTTTTTTGTGAAAATATCCACTAAATGAGGGAATAATATGTGTGAGGGTACCCCAGGAGAGTTCCAAATGTGTGTGGGTAGAATATATATCCCATGGGGGTAAAATTGAAAAAAGTTAAAAAATATTTTTTTTTAGACTTAGTCATTTTTCCGGCGTTTATCAGACTTTCAGATAGGGGAAATGTCAGTGAGCGTTCCGATTTCAGTTCCAGAGCGATTCGCCCAATCAGTCCTTGATATTTAGTCGTTTTCAGCCAATTTTCTGTATTTTTGAAAATTTCACTTTTTTGTGAAAATATCCACTAAATGAGGGAATAATATGTGTGAGGGTACCCCAGGAGAGTTCCAAATGTGTGTGGGTAGAATGTATATCCCACGGGGGTAAAATTGAAAAAAGTTGAATAAATTTTTTTTCTTGGACTTAGTCATTTTTCCGGCGTTTATCAGACTTTCAGACAGGGCAAATGTTAGTGAGCGTTCCGATTTCAGTTCCAGAGCGATTCGCCCAATGAGTCCTTGATATTTAGTTGTTTTCAGCCAATTTTCTGGATTTTTGAAAATTTCACTTTTTTGTGAAAATATCCACTAAATGAGGGAATAATATGTGTGAGGGTACCCCAGGAGAGTTCCAAATGTGTGTGGGTAGAATATATATCCCACGGGGGTAAAATTGAAAAAAAATTTTTTTTGGACTTAGCCATTTTTCCGGCGTTTATCAGACTTTCAGATAGTGGAAATGTCAGTGAGCGTTCCGATTTCAGTTCCAGAGCGATTCGCCCAATGATTCCTTGATATTTAGTCGTTTTCAGCCAATTTTCCGGATTTTTGGAAATTTAACTTTTTTGTGAAAATATCCACTAAATGAGGGAATAATATGTGTGAGGGTACCCCAGGAGAGTTCCAAATGTGTGTGGGTAGAATATATATCCCACGGGGGTAAAATTGAAAAAAGTTGAAAACATTTTTTTCTTGGACTTAGTCATTTTTCCGGCGTTTATCAGACTTTCAGATAGGGGAAATGTCAGTGAGCGTTCCGATTTCAGTTCCAGAGTGATTCGCCCAATGAGTCCTTGATATTTAGTCGTTTTCAGCCAATTTTCTGGAGTTTTGAAAATTTCACTTTCTTGTGAAAATATCCACTAAATGAGGGAATAATATGTGTGAGGGTACACCAAGAGAGTTCCAAATGTGTGTGGGTAGAATGTATATCCCACGGGGGTAAAATTGAAAAAAGTTAAACAAATTTTTTTTCTTGGACTTAGTCATTTTTCCGGCGTTTATCAGACTTTCAGATAGGGCAAATGTTAGTGAGCGTTCCGATTTCAGTTCCAGAGCGATTCGCCCAATGAGTCCTTGATATTTAGTCGTTTTCAGCCAATATTTTGGATTTTTGAAAATTTCACTTTTTTGTGAAAATATCCACTAAATGAGGGAATAATATGTGTGAGGGTACAACAGGAGAGTTCCAAATGTGTGTGGGTAGAATATATATCCCACGGGGGTAAAATTGAAAAAAGTTGAAAAAAAATTTTTTTTGGACTTAGTCATTTTTCCGGCGTTTATCAGACTTCAGATAGGGGAAATGTCAGTGAGCGTTCCTATTTCAGTTCCAGAGCGATTCGTCCAATGAGTCCTTGATATTTAGTCGTTTTCAGCCAATTTTCTGGATTTTTGAAAATTTCACTTTTTTGTGAAAATATCCACTAAATGATGGAATAATATGTGTGAGAGTTCCTCAGGAGAGTAGCAAATGTGAGTGGGTAGAATATATATCCCACGGGGGTAAAATTGAAAAAAGTTGAACAATTTTTTTTTCTTGGACTTAGTCATTTTTCTGGCGTTTATCAGACTTTCAGATAGGGGAAATGTCAGTGAGCGTTCCGTTCTCAGTTCCAGAGCGATTCGCCCAATGAGTCCTTGATATTTATTCGTTTTCAGCCAAATTTCTGGATTTTTGAAAATTTCACTTTTTTGTGAAAATATCCACTAAATGAAGGAATAATATGTGTGAGGGTACAACAGGAGAGTTCCAAATGTGTGTGGGTAGAATATATATCCCACGGGGTTAAAATTGAAAAAAGTTGAAAAAAATTTTTTCTTGGACTTAGTCATTTTTCCGGCGTTTATCAGACTTTCAAATAGGGGAAATGTCAGTGAGCGTTCCGATTTCAGTTCCAGAGCGATTCGCCCAATGAGTCTTTGATATTTAGTCGTTTTCAGCCAATTTTCTGGATTTTTGAAAATTTAACTTTTTTGTGAAAATATCCACTAAATGAGGGAATAATATGTGTGAGGGTACAACAGGAGAGTTCCAAATGTGTGTGGGTAGAATATATATCCCACGGGGGTAATATTGAAAAAAGTTGAACAATTTTTTTTTCTTGGACTTAGTCATTTTTCCGGCGTTTATCAGACTTTCAGATAGGGGAAATGTCAGTGAGCGTTCCGATTTCAGTTCCAGAGTGATTCGCCCAATGAGTCCTTGATATTTAGTCATTTTCAGCCAATTTTCTGGATTTTTGAAAATTTCACTTTTTTTGCAAAAATATCCACTAAATGAGGGAATAATATGTGTGAGTGTACAACAGGAGAGTTCCAAATGTGTGTGGGTAGAATATATATCCCACGGGAGTAAAATTGAAAAAAGTTGAACAATATTTTTTTCTTGGACTTAGTCCTTTTTCCGGCGTTTATCAGACTTTCAGATAGGGGAAATGTCAGTGAGCGTTCCGTTCTCAGTTCCAGAGCGATTCGCCCAATGAGTCCGTGATATTTATTCGTTTTCAGCCAAATTTCTGGATTTTTGAAAATTTCACTTTTTTGTGAAAATATCCACTAAATGAAGGAATAATATGTGTGAGGGTACAACAGGAGAGTTCCAAATGTGTGTGGGTAGAATATATATCCCGCGGGGTTAAAATTGAAAAAAGTTGAAAAAATTTTTTTCTTCGACTTAGTCATTTTTCCGGCGTTTATCAGACTTTCAGATAGGGCAAATGTCAGTGAGCGTTCCGATTTCAGTTCCAGAGCGATTCACCCAATGAGTCCTTGATATTTAGTCGTTTTCAGCCAATTTTCTAGATTTTTGAAAATTTCACTTTTTTGTGAAAATATCCACTAAATGAGGGAATAATATGTGTGAGGGTACCCCAGGATAGTTCCAAATGTGTGTGGGTAGAACATATATCCCACGGGGGTAAAATTGAAAAAAATTGAAAATTTTTTTTTTTGGATTGTCATTTTTCCGGCGTTTATCAGACTTTCAGATATGGCAAATGTCAGTGAGTGTTCCGATTTCAGTTCCAGAGCGATTCGCCCAATGAGTCCTTGATATTTAGTTGTTTTCAGCTAATTTTCTGGAGTTTTGAAAATTTAACTTTTTTGTGAAAATATCCACTAAATGAGGGAATAATATGTGTGAGGGTACCCCAGGAGAGTTCCAAATGTGTGTGGGTAGAATATATATCCCACGGGGGTAAAATTGAAAAAAGTTGAAAAATTTTTTTTCTTGGACTTAGTCATTTTTCTGGCGTTTATCAGACTTTCAGATAGGGCAAATGTTAGTGAGCGTTCCGATTTCAGCTCCAGAGCAATTTGCCCAATGAGTCCTTGATATTTAGTCGTATTCAGCCAATTTTCTGGATTTTTGAAAATTTCACTTTTTTGTGAAAATATCCACTAAATGAGGGAATAATATGTGTGAGGGTACCCCAGGAGAGTTCCAAATGTGTGTGGGTAGAATATATTTCCCACGGGGGTAAAATTGAAAAAAGTTTAAAAAAATTTTTTTTTGGACTTAGTCATTTTTCCGGCGTTTATCAGACTTTCAGATAGGGGAAAAGTCAGTGAGCGATCCTATTTCAGTTCCAGAGCTATTCGCTCAATGAGTCCTTGATATTTAGTCGTTTTCAGCCAATTTTCTAGATTTTTGAAAATTTCACTTTTTTGTGAAAATATCCACTAAATGAGCGCACAATATGTGGGAGGGTACCCCAGGAGAGTTCGAAATGTGTGAGGGTAGAATATATATCGCACGGGGGTAAAATTGAAAAAAGTTGAAAAAATTTTTTTCTTGGACTTAGTCATTTTTCCAGCGTTTATCAGACTTTCAGATAGCTGAGATGTCAGTGAGCGTTCCGATTTCAGTTCCAGAGCGATTCGCCCAATGAGTCCTTGATATTTAGTCGTTTTCAGCCAATTTTCTGGATTTTTGAAAATTTCACTTTTTTGTGAAAATATCCACTAAATGAGGGAATAATATGTGTGACTGTACAACAGGAGAGTTCCAAATGTGTGTGGGTAGAATATATATCCCACGGGGGTAAAATTGAAAAAAGTTGAAAAAAATTTTTTTTGGACTTAGTCATTTTTCCGGCGTTTATCAGACTTTCAAATAGGGGAAGTGTCAGTGAGCGTTCCGATTTCAGTTCCAGAGCGATTCGCCCAATGAGTCCTTGATATTTAGTCGTTTTCAGCCAATTTTCTGGATTTTTGAAAATTTAACTTTTTTGTGAAAATATCCACTAAATGAGGGAATAATATGTGTGAGGGTACAACAGGAGAGTTCCAAATGTGTGTGGGTAGAATATATATCCCACGGGGGTAATATTGAAAAAAGTTGAACAATTTTTTTTTCTTGGACTTAGTCATTTTTCCGGCGTTTATCAGACTTTCAGATAGGGGAAATGTCAGTGAGCGTTCCGATTTCAGTTCCAGAGTGATTCGCCCAATGAGTCCTTGATATTTAGTCATTTTCAGCCAATTTTCTGGATTTTTGAAAATTTCACTTTTTTTGCAAAAATATCCACTAAATGAGGGAATAATATGTGTGAGTGTACAACAGGAGAGTTCCAAATGTGTGTGGGTAGAACATATATCCCACGGGGGTAAAATTGAAAAAAGTTGTAAATTTTTTTTTTTGGACTTAGTCATTTTTCCGGCGTTTATCAGACTTTCAGATAGCGCATATGTCAGTGAGCGTTCCGATTTCAGTTCCAGAGCGATTCGCCCAATGAGTCCTTGATATTTAGTCGTTTTCAGCTAATTTTCTGGAGTTTTGAAAATTTAACTTTTTTGTGAAAATATCCACTAAATGAGGGAATAATATGTGTGAGGGTACCCCAGGAGAGTTCCAAATGTGTGTGGGTAGAATATATATCCCACGGGGGGGAAAATTGAAAAAGTTGAAAAATTTTTTTCTTGGAGTTAGTCATTTTTCCGGCGTTTATCAGACTTTCAGATAGGTGAAATGTCAGTGAGCGTTCCGATTACAGTTCCAGAGCGATTCGCCCAATGAGTCCTTGATATTTATTCGTTTTCAGCCCAATTTCTGGATTTTTGAAAATTTCACTTTTTTGTGAAAATATCCACTAAATGAGGGAATAATATGTGTGAGGGTACAACAGGAGAGTTCCAAATGCATGTGGGTAGAATATATATCCCGCGGGGTTAAAATTGAAAAAAGTTGAAAAAAATTTTTTCTTGGACTTAGTCATTTTTCCGGCGTTTATCAGACTTTCAGATAGGGCAAATGTCAGTGAGCGTTCCGATTTCAGTTCCAGAGCGATTCGCCCAATGAGTCCTTGATATTTAGTCATTTTCAGCCAATTTTCTGGAGTTTTGAAAATGTCACTTTTTTGTGAAAATATCCACTAAATGAGGGAATAATATGTGTGAGGGTACAACAGGAGAGTTCCAAATGTGTTTCCGTAGAATATATATCCCACGGGGGTAAAATTGAAAAAAGTTGAACATTTTTTTTTTCTTGGACTTAGTCATTTTTCCGGCGTTTATCAGACTTTCAGATAGGGGAAATATCACTGAGCGTTCCGTTCTCAGTTCCAGAGCGATTCGCCCAATGAGTCCTTGATATTTATTCGTTTTCAGCCAAATTTCTGGATTTTTGAAAATTTCACTTTTTTGTGAAAATATCCACTAAATGAAGGAATAATATGTGTGAGGGTACAACAGGAGAGTTCCAAATGTGTGTGGGTAGAATATATATCCCGCGGGGTTAAAATTGAAAAAAGTTGAAAAAATTTTTTTCTTGGACTTAGTCATTTTTCCGGCGTTTATCAGACTTTCAGATAGGGCAAATGTTAGTGAGCGTTCCGATTTCAGTTCCAGAGCGATTTGCCCAATGAGTCCTTGATATTTAATCGTTTTCAGCCAATTTTCAGGATTTTTGAAAATTTCACTTTTTTGTGAAAATATCCACTAAATCAGGGAATAATATGTGTGAGGGTACCCCAGGAGAGTTCCACATGTGTGTGGGTAGAATATATATCCCACGGGGGTAAAATTTAAAAAAGTTGAAAATTTTTTTTTTTGGACTTAGTCATTTTTCCGGCGTTTATCAGACTTTCAGATGGGGCAAATGTCAGAGAGCGTTCCGATTTCAGTTCCAGAGCGATTCACCCAATGAGTCCTTGATATTTAGTCGTTTTCAGCCAATTTTCTAGATTTTTGAAA
Source organism: Phyllobates terribilis (assembly GCF_046119375.1). NCBI lineage: Eukaryota > Metazoa > Chordata > Amphibia > Anura > Dendrobatidae > Phyllobates > Phyllobates terribilis. Next base: position 5,810,246 of record NW_027362805.1, on the reverse strand, counting down.
ATTTCACTTTTTTGTGAAAATATCCACTAAATGAGGGAATAATATGTGTGAGGGTACCCCAGGAGAGTTCCAAATGTGTGTGGGTAGAACATATATCCCACGGGGGTAAAATTGAAAAAAATTGAAAATTTTTTTTTTTGGATTAAGTCATTTTTCCGGCGTTTATCAGACTTTCAGATATGGCAAATGTCAGTGAGTGTTCCGATTTCAGTTCCAGAGCGATTCGCCCAATGAGTCCTTGATATTTAGTTGTTTTCAGCTAATTTTCTGGAGTTTTGAAAATTTAACTTTTTTGTGAAAATATCCACTAAATGAGGGAATAATATGTGTGAGGGTACCCCAGGAGAGTTCCAAATGTGTGTGGGTAGAATATATATCCCACGGGGGTAAAATTGAAAAAAGTTGAAAAAATTTTTTTCTTGGACTTAGTCATTTTTCTGGCGTTTATCAGACTTTCAGATAGGGCAAATGTTAGTGAGCGTTCCGATTTCAGCTCCAGAGCAATTTGCCCAATGAGTCCTTGATATTTAGTCGTTTTCAGCCAATTTTCTGGATTTTTGAAAATTTCACTTTTTTGTGAAAATATCCACTAAATGAGGGAATAATATGTGTGAGGGTACCCCAGGAGAGTTCCAAATGTGTGTGGGTAGAATATATTTCCCACGGGGGTAAAATTGAAAAAAGTTTAAAAAAATTTTTTTTTGGACTTAGTCATTTTTCCGGCGTTTATCAGACTTTCAGATAGGGGAAATGTCAGTGAGCGATCCGATTTCAGTTCCAGAGCGATTCGCCCAATGAGTCCTTGATATTTAGTCGTTTTCAGCCAATTTTCTGGATTTTTGAAAATTTCACTTTTTTGTGAAAATATCCACTAAATGAGGGAATAATATGTGTGAGGGTACAACAGGAGAGTTCCAAATGTGTGTGCGTAGAATATATATCCCACGGGGGTAAAATTGAAAAAAGTTGAAAAATTTTTTTTTTTGGACTTAGTCATTTTTCCGGCGTTTATCAGACTTTCAGATAGGTCAAATGTCAGTGAGCGTTCCGATTTCAGTTCCAGAGCGATTCGCCCAATGAGTTCTTGATATTTAGTCGTTTTCAGCTAATTTTCTGGAGTTTTGAAAATTTTACTTTTTTGTGAAAATATCCACTAAATGAGGGAATAATATGTGTGAGGGTACCCCAGGAGAGTTCCAAATATGTGTGGGTAGAATATATATCCCACTGGGGTAAAATTGAAAAAAGTTGAAAAAATTTTTTTCTTGGACTTAGTCATTTTTCCGGCGTTTATCAGACCTTCAGATAGGGCAAATGTTAGTGAGCGTTCCGATTTCAGTTCCAGAGCGATTCGCTCAATGATTCCTTGATATTTAGTTGTTTTCAGCCAATTTTCTGGATTTTTGAAAATTTTACTTTTTTGTGAAAATATCCACTAAATGAGGGAATAATATGTGTGAGGGTACCCCAGGAGAGTTCCAAATGTGTGTGGGTAGAATTTATATCCCACGGGGGTAAAATTGAAAAAACTTGAAAAATTTTTTTTCTTGGACTTAGTCATTTTTCCGGCGTTTATCAGACTTTCAGATACGGGGAATGTCAGTGAGCGTTCCGATTTCAGTTGCAGAGCGATTCGCTCAATGATTCCTTGATATTTAGTCATTTTCAGCCAATATTTTGGATTTTTGAAAATTTCACTTTTTTGTGAAAATATCCACTAAATGAGGGAATAATATATGTGAGGGTACAACAGGAGAGTTCCAAATGTGTGTGGGTAGAATATATATCCCACGGGGGTAAAATTGAAATAAGTTGAAAAATTTTTTTTTTGGACTTAGTCATTTTTCCGGCGTTTATCAGACTTTCAGATAGGGCAAATGTCAGTGAGCGTTCCGATTTCAGTTCCAGAGCGATTCGCACAATGAGTTCTTGATATTTAGTCGTTTTCAGCTAATTTTCTGGAGTTTTGAAAATTTAACTTTTTTGTGAAAATATCCACTAAATGAGGGAATAATATGTGTGAGGGTACAACAGGAGAGTTCCAAATGTGTGTGGGTAGAATATATATCCCATGGGGGTAAAATTGAAAAAAAAATTTTCTTGGACTTAGTCATTTTTCCGGCGTTGATCAGACTTTCAGATAGGGGAAATGTCAGTGAGCGTTCCGACTTCAGTTCCAGAGCGATTCGCTCAATGATTCCTTGATATTTAGTCGTTTTCAGCCAATTTTCTGGATTTTTGAAAATTTTACCTTTTTGTGAAAATATCCACTAAATGAGGGAATAATATGTGTGAGGGTACCCCAGGAGAGTTCCAAATGTGTTTGGGTAGAACATATATCCCACGGGGGTAAAATTGAAAAAAGTTGAAAAAAATTTTTTCTTGGACTTAGTCATTTTTCCGGCGTTTATTAGACCTTCAGATAGGGCAAATGTTAGTGAGCGTTCTGATTTCAGTTCCAGAGCGATTCGCCCAATGAGTCCTTGATATTTAGTCGTTTTCAGACAATTTTTTGGATTTTTGAAAATTTCACTTTTTTTGTGAAAATATCCACTAAATGAGGGAATAATATGTGTGAGGGTACCCCAGGAGAGTTCCAAATGTGTGTGGGTAGAATTTATATCCCACGGGGGTAAAATTGAAGAAACGTGAAAAATTTTTTTTCTTGGACTTAGTCATTTTTCCGGCGTTTATCAGACTTTCAGATAGGGGGAATGTCAGTGAGCGTTCCGATTTCAGTTCCAGAGCGATTCGCTCAATGATTCCTTGATATTTAGTCATTTTCAGCCAATATTTTGGATTTTTGAAAATTTCACTTTTTTGCGAAAATATCCACTAAATGATGGAATAATATGTGTGAGGGTACAACAGGAGAGTTCCAAATGTGTGTGGGTAGAATATATATCCCACGGGGGTAAAATTGAAAAAAGTTGAAAAATTTTTTTTTTGGACTTAGTCATTTTTCCGGCGTTTATCAGACTTTCAGATAGGGCAAATGTCAGTGAGCGTTCCGATTTCAGTTCCAGAGTGATTCGCACAATGAGTTCTTGATATTTAGTCGTTTTCAGCTAATTTTCTGGAGTTTTGAAAATTTAACTTTTTTTGTGAAAATATCCACTAAATGAGGGAATAATATGTGTGAGGGTACCCCAGGAGAGTTCCAAATGTGTGTGGGTAGAATATATATCCCACGGGGGTAAAATTGAAAAAAGTTAAAAAATATTTTTTTTTAGACTTAGTCATTTTTCCGGCGTTTATCAGACTTTCAGATAGGGGAAATGTCAGTGAGCGTTCCGATTTCAGTTCCAGAGCGATTCGCCCAATCAGTCCTTGATATTTAGTCGTTTTCAGCCAATTTTCTGTATTTTTGAAAATTTCACTTTTTTGTGAAAATATCCACTAAATGAGGGAATAATATGTGTGAGGGTACCCCAGGAGAGTTCCAAATGTGTGTGGGTAGAATGTATATCCCACGGGGGTAAAATTGAAAAAAGTTGAATAAATTTTTTTTCTTGGACTTAGTCATTTTTCCGGCGTTTATCAGACTTTCAGACAGGGCAAATGTTAGTGAGCGTTCCGATTTCAGTTCCAGAGCGATTCGCCCAATGAGTCCTTGATATTTAGTTGTTTTCAGCCAATTTTCTGGATTTTTGAAAATTTCACTTTTTTGTGAAAATATCCACTAAATGAGGGAATAATATGTGTGAGGGTACCCCAGGAGAGTTCCAAATGTGTGTGGGTAGAATATATATCCCACGGGGGTAAAATTGAAAAAAAATTTTTTTTGGACTTAGCCATTTTTCCGGCGTTTATCAGACTTTCAGATAGTGGAAATGTCAGTGAGCGTTCCGATTTCAGTTCCAGAGCGATTCGCCCAATGATTCCTTGATATTTAGTCGTTTTCAGCCAATTTTCCGGATTTTTGGAAATTTAACTTTTTTGTGAAAATATCCACTAAATGAGGGAATAATATGTGTGAGGGTACCCCAGGAGAGTTCCAAATGTGTGTGGGTAGAATATATATCCCACGGGGGTAAAATTGAAAAAAGTTGAAAACATTTTTTTCTTGGACTTAGTCATTTTTCCGGCGTTTATCAGACTTTCAGATAGGGGAAATGTCAGTGAGCGTTCCGATTTCAGTTCCAGAGTGATTCGCCCAATGAGTCCTTGATATTTAGTCGTTTTCAGCCAATTTTCTGGAGTTTTGAAAATTTCACTTTCTTGTGAAAATATCCACTAAATGAGGGAATAATATGTGTGAGGGTACACCAAGAGAGTTCCAAATGTGTGTGGGTAGAATGTATATCCCACGGGGGTAAAATTGAAAAAAGTTAAACAAATTTTTTTTCTTGGACTTAGTCATTTTTCCGGCGTTTATCAGACTTTCAGATAGGGCAAATGTTAGTGAGCGTTCCGATTTCAGTTCCAGAGCGATTCGCCCAATGAGTCCTTGATATTTAGTCGTTTTCAGCCAATATTTTGGATTTTTGAAAATTTCACTTTTTTGTGAAAATATCCACTAAATGAGGGAATAATATGTGTGAGGGTACAACAGGAGAGTTCCAAATGTGTGTGGGTAGAATATATATCCCACGGGGGTAAAATTGAAAAAAGTTGAAAAAAAATTTTTTTTGGACTTAGTCATTTTTCCGGCGTTTATCAGACTTCAGATAGGGGAAATGTCAGTGAGCGTTCCTATTTCAGTTCCAGAGCGATTCGTCCAATGAGTCCTTGATATTTAGTCGTTTTCAGCCAATTTTCTGGATTTTTGAAAATTTCACTTTTTTGTGAAAATATCCACTAAATGAGGGAATAATATGTGTGAGGGTACAACAGGAGAGTTCCAAATGTGTGTGGGTAGAATATATATCACACGGGGGTAAAATTGAAAAAAGTTGAAAATTTTTTTTTCTTGGACTTAGTCATTTTTGCGGCGTTTATCAGACTTTCAGATAGGGAAAATGTCAGTGAGCGTTCCGTTCTCAGTTCCAGAGCGATTCTCCCAATGAGTCCTTCATATTTAGTCGTTTTCAGCCAATTTTCTGCATTTTTGAAAATTTTACTTTTTTGTGAAAATATCCACTAAATGAGGGAATAATATGTGTGAGGGTACAACAGGAGAGTTCCAAATGTGTGTGGGTAGAATATGTATCCCACGGGGGTAAAATTGAAAAAAGTTGAACAATTTTTTTTTCTTTGACTTAGTCATTTTTCCGCCGTTTATCAGACTTTCAGATAGGGGAAATGTCAGTGAGCGTTCCCTTCTCAGTTCCAGAGCGATTCGCCCAATGAGTCCTTGATATTTATTCGTTTTCAGCCAAATTTCTGGATTTTTGAAAATTTCACTTTTTTGTGAAAATATCCACTAAATGATGGAATAATATGTGTGAGAGTTCCTCAGGAGAGTAGCAAATGTGAGTGGGTAGAATATATATCCCACGGGGGTAAAATTGAAAAAAGTTGAACAATTTTTTTTTCTTGGACTTAGTCATTTTTCTGGCGTTTATCAGACTTTCAGATAGGGGAAATGTCAGTGAGCGTTCCGTTCTCAGTTCCAGAGCGATTCGCCCAATGAGTCCTTGATATTTATTCGTTTTCAGCCAAATTTCTGGATTTTTGAAAATTTCACTTTTTTGTGAAAATATCCACTAAATGAAGGAATAATATGTGTGAGGGTACAACAGGAGAGTTCCAAATGTGTGTGGGTAGAATATATATCCCACGGGGTTAAAATTGAAAAAAGTTGAAAAAAATTTTTTCTTGGACTTAGTCATTTTTCCGGCGTTTATCAGACTTTCAAATAGGGGAAATGTCAGTGAGCGTTCCGATTTCAGTTCCAGAGCGATTCGCCCAATGAGTCTTTGATATTTAGTCGTTTTCAGCCAATTTTCTGGATTTTTGAAAATTTAACTTTTTTGTGAAAATATCCACTAAATGAGGGAATAATATGTGTGAGGGTACAACAGGAGAGTTCCAAATGTGTGTGGGTAGAATATATATCCCACGGGGGTAATATTGAAAAAAGTTGAACAATTTTTTTTTCTTGGACTTAGTCATTTTTCCGGCGTTTATCAGACTTTCAGATAGGGGAAATGTCAGTGAGCGTTCCGATTTCAGTTCCAGAGTGATTCGCCCAATGAGTCCTTGATATTTAGTCATTTTCAGCCAATTTTCTGGATTTTTGAAAATTTCACTTTTTTTGCAAAAATATCCACTAAATGAGGGAATAATATGTGTGAGTGTACAACAGGAGAGTTCCAAATGTGTGTGGGTAGAATATATATCCCACGGGAGTAAAATTGAAAAAAGTTGAACAATATTTTTTTCTTGGACTTAGTCCTTTTTCCGGCGTTTATCAGACTTTCAGATAGGGGAAATGTCAGTGAGCGTTCCGTTCTCAGTTCCAGAGCGATTCGCCCAATGAGTCCGTGATATTTATTCGTTTTCAGCCAAATTTCTGGATTTTTGAAAATTTCACTTTTTTGTGAAAATATCCACTAAATGAAGGAATAATATGTGTGAGGGTACAACAGGAGAGTTCCAAATGTGTGTGGGTAGAATATATATCCCGCGGGGTTAAAATTGAAAAAAGTTGAAAAAATTTTTTTCTTCGACTTAGTCATTTTTCCGGCGTTTATCAGACTTTCAGATAGGGCAAATGTCAGTGAGCGTTCCGATTTCAGTTCCAGAGCGATTCACCCAATGAGTCCTTGATATTTAGTCGTTTTCAGCCAATTTTCTAGATTTTTGAAAATTTCACTTTTTTGTGAAAATATCCACTAAATGAGGGAATAATATGTGTGAGGGTACCCCAGGAGAGTTCCAAATGTGTGTGGGTAGAACATATATCCCACGGGGGTAAAATTGAAAAAAATTGAAAATTTTTTTTTTTGGATTGTCATTTTTCCGGCGTTTATCAGACTTTCAGATATGGCAAATGTCAGTGAGTGTTCCGATTTCAGTTCCAGAGCGATTCGCCCAATGAGTCCTTGATATTTAGTTGTTTTCAGCTAATTTTCTGGAGTTTTGAAAATTTAACTTTTTTGTGAAAATATCCACTAAATGAGGGAATAATATGTGTGAGGGTACCCCAGGAGAGTTCCAAATGTGTGTGGGTAGAATATATATCCCACGGGGGTAAAATTGAAAAAAGTTGAAAAATTTTTTTTCTTGGACTTAGTCATTTTTCTGGCGTTTATCAGACTTTCAGATAGGGCAAATGTTAGTGAGCGTTCCGATTTCAGCTCCAGAGCAATTTGCCCAATGAGTCCTTGATATTTAGTCGTATTCAGCCAATTTTCTGGATTTTTGAAAATTTCACTTTTTTGTGAAAATATCCACTAAATGAGGGAATAATATGTGTGAGGGTACCCCAGGAGAGTTCCAAATGTGTGTGGGTAGAATATATTTCCCACGGGGGTAAAATTGAAAAAAGTTTAAAAAAATTTTTTTTTGGACTTAGTCATTTTTCCGGCGTTTATCAGACTTTCAGATAGGGGAAAAGTCAGTGAGCGATCCTATTTCAGTTCCAGAGCTATTCGCTCAATGAGTCCTTGATATTTAGTCGTTTTCAGCCAATTTTCTAGATTTTTGAAAATTTCACTTTTTTGTGAAAATATCCACTAAATGAGCGCACAATATGTGGGAGGGTACCCCAGGAGAGTTCGAAATGTGTGAGGGTAGAATATATATCGCACGGGGGTAAAATTGAAAAAAGTTGAAAAAATTTTTTTCTTGGACTTAGTCATTTTTCCAGCGTTTATCAGACTTTCAGATAGCTGAGATGTCAGTGAGCGTTCCGATTTCAGTTCCAGAGCGATTCGCCCAATGAGTCCTTGATATTTAGTCGTTTTCAGCCAATTTTCTGGATTTTTGAAAATTTCACTTTTTTGTGAAAATATCCACTAAATGAGGGAATAATATGTGTGACTGTACAACAGGAGAGTTCCAAATGTGTGTGGGTAGAATATATATCCCACGGGGGTAAAATTGAAAAAAGTTGAAAAAAATTTTTTTTGGACTTAGTCATTTTTCCGGCGTTTATCAGACTTTCAAATAGGGGAAGTGTCAGTGAGCGTTCCGATTTCAGTTCCAGAGCGATTCGCCCAATGAGTCCTTGATATTTAGTCGTTTTCAGCCAATTTTCTGGATTTTTGAAAATTTAACTTTTTTGTGAAAATATCCACTAAATGAGGGAATAATATGTGTGAGGGTACAACAGGAGAGTTCCAAATGTGTGTGGGTAGAATATATATCCCACGGGGGTAATATTGAAAAAAGTTGAACAATTTTTTTTTCTTGGACTTAGTCATTTTTCCGGCGTTTATCAGACTTTCAGATAGGGGAAATGTCAGTGAGCGTTCCGATTTCAGTTCCAGAGTGATTCGCCCAATGAGTCCTTGATATTTAGTCATTTTCAGCCAATTTTCTGGATTTTTGAAAATTTCACTTTTTTTGCAAAAATATCCACTAAATGAGGGAATAATATGTGTGAGTGTACAACAGGAGAGTTCCAAATGTGTGTGGGTAGAATATATATCCCACGGGAGTAAAATTGAAAAAAGTTGAACAATATTTTTTTCTTCGACTTAGTCATTTTTCCGGCGTTTATCAGACTTTCAGATGGGGCAAATGTCAGTGAGCGTTCCGATTTCAGTTCCAGAGCGATTCACCCAATGAGTCCTTGATATTTAGTCGTTTTCAGCCAATTTTCTGGATTTTTGAAAATTTCACTTTTTTGTGAAAATATCCACTAAATGAGGGAATAATATGTGTGAGGGTACCCCAGGAGAGTTCCAAATGTGTGTGGGTAGAACATATATCCCACGGGGGTAAAATTGAAAAAAGTTGTAAATTTTTTTTTTTGGACTTAGTCATTTTTCCGGCGTTTATCAGACTTTCAGATAGCGCATATGTCAGTGAGCGTTCCGATTTCAGTTCCAGAGCGATTCGCCCAATGAGTCCTTGATATTTAGTCGTTTTCAGCTAATTTTCTGGAGTTTTGAAAATTTAACTTTTTTGTGAAAATATCCACTAAATGAGGGAATAATATGTGTGAGGGTACCCCAGGAGAGTTCCAAATGTGTGTGGGTAGAATATATATCCCACGGGGGGGAAAATTGAAAAAGTTGAAAAAATTTTTTCTTGGAGTTAGTCATTTTTCCGGCGTTTATCAGACTTTCAGATAGGTGAAATGTCAGTGAGCGTTCCGATTACAGTTCCAGAGCGATTCGCCCAATGAGTCCTTGATATTTATTCGTTTTCAGCCAAATTTCTGGATTTTTGAAAATTTCACTTTTTTGTGAAAATATCCACTAAATGAGGGAATAATATGTGTGAGGGTACAACAGGAGAGTTCCAAATGCATGTGGGTAGAATATATATCCCGCGGGGTTAAAATTGAAAAAAGTTGAAAAAAATTTTTTCTTGGACTTAGTCATTTTTCCGGCGTTTATCAGACTTTCAGATAGGGCAAATGTCAGTGAGCGTTCCGATTTCAGTTCCAGAGCGATTCGCCCAATGAGTCCTTGATATTTAGTCATTTTCAGCCAATTTTCTGGAGTTTTGAAAATGTCACTTTTTTGTGAAAATATCCACTAAATGAGGGAATAATATGTGTGAGGGTACAACAGGAGAGTTCCAAATGTGTTTCCGTAGAATATATATCCCACGGGGGTAAAATTGAAAAAAGTTGAGCATTTTTTTTTTCTTGGACTTAGTCATTTTTCCGGCGTTTATCAGACTTTCAGATAGGGGAAATATCACTGAGCGTTCCGTTCTCAGTTCCAGAGCGATTCGCCCAATGAGTCCTTGATATTTATTCGTTTTCAGCCAAATTTCTGGATTTTTGAAAATTTCACTTTTTTGTGAAAATATCCACTAAATGAAGGAATAATATGTGTGAGGGTACAACAGGAGAGTTCCAAATGTGTGTGGGTAGAATATATATCCCGCGGGGTTAAAATTGAAAAAAGTTGAAAAAATTTTTTTCTTGGACTTAGTCATTTTTCCGGCGTTTATCAGACTTTCAGATAGGGCAAATGTTAGTGAGCGTTCCGATTTCAGTTCCAGAGCGATTTGCCCAATGAGTCCTTGATATTTAATCGTTTTCAGCCAATTTTCAGGATTTTTGAAAATTTCACTTTTTTGTGAAAATATCCACTAAATCAGGGAATAATATGTGTGAGGGTACCCCAGGAGAGTTCCACATGTGTGTGGGTAGAATATATATCCCACGGGGGTAAAATTTAAAAAAGTTGAAAATTTTTTTTTTTGGACTTAGTCATTTTTCCGGCGTTTATCAGACTTTCAGATGGGGCAAATGTCAGAGAGCGTTCCGATTTCAGTTCCAGAGCGATTCACCCAATGAGTCCTTGATATTTAGTCGTTTTCAGCCAATTTTCTAGATTTTTGAAAATTTCACTTTTTTGTGAAAATATCCACTAAATGAGGGAATAATATGTGTGAGGGTACCCCAGGAGAGTTCCAAATGTGTGTGGGTAGAACATATATCCCACGGGGGTAAAATTGAAAAAAATTGAAAATTTTTTTTTTTGGATTAAGTCATTTTTCCGGCGTTTATCAGACTTTCAGATATGGCAAATGTCAGTGAGTGTTCCGATTACAGTTCCAGAGCGATTCGCCCAATGAGTCCTTGATATTTATTCGTTTTCAGCCAAATTTCTGGATTTTTGAAAATTTCACTTTTTTGTGAAAATATCCACTAAATGAGGGAATAATATGTGTGAGGGTACCCCAGGAGAGTTCCAAATGTGTGTGGGTAGAATATATATCCCACGGGGGTAAAATTGAAAAAAGTTGAAAAAATTTTTTTCTTGGACTTAGTCATTTTTCTGGCGTTTATCAGACTTTCAGATAGGGCAAATGTTAGTGAGCGTTCCGATTTCAGCTCCAGAGCAATTTGCCCAATGAGTCCTTGATATTTAGTCGTTTTCAGCCAATTTTCTGGATTTTTGAAAATTTCACTTTTTTGTGAAAATATCCACTAAATGAGGGAATAATATGTGTGAGGGTACCCCAGGAGAGTTCCAAATGTGTGTGGGTAGAATATATTTCCCACGGGGGTAAAATTGAAAAAAGTTTAAAAAAATTTTTTTTTGGACTTAGTCATTTTTCCGGCGTTTATCAGACTTTCAGATAGGGGAAATGTCAGTGAGCGATCCTATTTCAGTTCCAGAGCTATTCGCTCAATGAGTCCTTGATATTTAGTCGTTTTCAGCCAATTTACTAGATTTTTGAAAATTTCACTTTTTTGTGAAAATATCCACTAAATGAGGGAATAATATGTGTGACTGTACAACAGGAGAGTTCCAAATGTGTGTGGGTAGAATATATATCCCACGGGGGTAAAATTGAAAAAAGTTGAAAAAAATTTTTTTTGGACTTAGTCATTTTTCCGGCGTTTATCAGACTTTCAGATAGGGAAAATGTCAGTGAGCGTTCCGATTTCAGTTCCATAGTGATTCGCCCAATGAGTCCTTGATATTTAGTCGTTTTCAGCCAATTTTCTGGATTTTTGAAAATTTCACTTTTTTGTGAAAATATCCACTAAATGAGGGAATAATATGTGTGAGGGTACCCCAGGAGAGTTCCAAATGTGTGTGGGTAGAATATATATCCCACGGGGGGGAAAATTGAAAAAGTTGAAAAATTTTTTTCTTGGAGTTAGTCATTTTTCCGGCGTTTATCAGACTTTCAGATAGGTGAAATGTCAGTGAGCGTTCCGATTACAGTTCCAGAGCGATTCGCCCAATGAGTCCTTGATATTTATTCGTTTTCAGCCAAATTTCTGGATTTTTGAAAATTTCACTTTTTTGTGAAAATATCCACTAAATGAGGGAATAATATGTGTGAGGGTACAACAGGAGAGTTCCAAATGTATGTGGGTAGAATATATATCCCGCGGGGTTAAAATTGAAAAAAGTTGAAAAAAATTTTTTCTTGGACTTAGTCATTTTTCCGGCGTTTATCAGACTTTCAGATAGGTGAAATGTCAGTGAGCGTTCCGATTTCAGTTCCAGAGCGATTCGCCCAATGAGTCCTTGATATTTAGTCATTTTCAGCCAATTTTCTGGAGTTTTGAAAATGTCACTTTTTTGTGAAAATATCCACTAAATGAGGGAATAATATGTGTGAGGGTACAACAGGAGAGTTCCAAATGTGTTTCCGTAGAATATATATCCCACGGGGGTAAAATTGAAAAAAGTTGAACATTTTTTTTTTCTTGGACTTAGTCATTTTTCCGGCGTTTATCAGACTTTCAGATAGGGGAAATATCACTGAGCGTTCCGTTCTCAGTTCCAGAGCGATTCGCCCAATGAGTCCTTGATATTTATTCGTTTTCAGCCAAATTTCTGGATTTTTGAAAATTTCACTTTTTTGTGAAAATATCCACTAAATGAAGGAATAATATGTGTGAGGGTACAACAGGAGAGTTCCAAATGTGTGTGGGTAGAATATATATCCCGCGGGGTTAAAATTGAAAAAAGTTGAAAAAATTTTTTTCTTGGACTTAGTCATTTTTCTGGCGTTTATCAGACTATCAGATAGGGCAAATGTTAGTGAGCGTTCCGATTTCAGTTCCAGAGCGATTTGCCCAATGAGTCCTTGATATTTAATCGTTTTCAGCCAATTTTCAGGATTTTTGAAAATTTCACTTTTTTGTGAAAATATCCACTAAATCAGGGAATAATATGTGTGAGGGTACCCCAGGAGAGTTCCACATGTGTGTGGGTAGAATATATATCCCACGGGGGTAAAATTTAAAAAAGTTGAAAATTTTTTTTTTTGGACTTAGTCATTTTTCCGGCGTTTATCAGAGTTTCAGGTAGGGGAAATGTCAGTGAGCGTTCCGTTCTCAGTTCCAGAGCGATTCGCCCAATGAGTCCTTGATATTTATTCGTTTTCAGCCAAATTTCTGGATTTTTGAAAATTTCACTTTTTTGTGAAAATATCCACTAAATGAGGGAATAATATGTGTCAGGGTACCCCAGGAGAGTTCCAAATGTGTGTGGGTAGAATATATATCCCGCGGGGTTAAAATTGAAAAAAGTTGAAAAATTTTTTTTCTTGGACTTAGTCATTTTTCCGGCGTTTATCAGACTTTCAGATAGGGCAAATGTCAGTGAGCGTTCCGATTTCAGTTCCAGAGCGATTCGCCCAATGAGTCCTTGATATTTAGTCGTTTTCAGCCAATTTTCTAGAGTTTTGAAAATGTCACTTTTTTGTGAAAATATCCACTAAATGAGGGAATAATATGTGTGAGGGTACAACAGGAGAGTTCCAAATGTGTGTGGGTAGAATATGTATCCCACGGGGGTAAAATTGGAAAAAGTTGAACAATTTTTTTTTCTTGGACTTAGTCATTTTTCCGGCGTTTATCAGTCTTTCAGATAGGGGAAATATCAGTGAGCGTTCCGTTCTCAGTTCCAGAGCGATTCGCCCAATGAGTCCTTGATATTTATTCGTTTTCAGCCAAATTTCTGGATTTTTGAAAATTTCACTTTTTTGTGAAAATATCCACTAAATGAAGGAATAATATGTGTGAGGGTACAACAGGAGAGTTCCAAATGTGTGTGGGTAGAATATATATCCCACGGGGGTAAAATTGAAAAAGTTGAAAATTTTTTTTCTTGGACTTAGTCATTTTTCCGGCGTTTATCAGACTTTCAGATAGGGGAAATGTCAGTGAGCGTTCCGATTTCAGTTCCAGAGCGATTCGCCAAATGAGTCCTTGATATTTAGTCGTTTTCAGCCAATTTTCTGGATTTTTGAAAATTTCACTTTTTTGTGAAAATATCCACTAAATGAGGGAATAATATGTGTGAGGGTACCCCAGGAGAGTTCCAAATGTGTGTGGGTAGAACATATATCCCACGGGGGTAAAATTGAAAAAAGTTGAAAATTTTTTTTTTGGACTTAGTCATTTTTCCGGCGTTTATCAGACTTTCAGATAGCGCATATGTCAGTGAGCGTTCCGATTTCAGTTCCAGAGCGATTCGCCCAATGAGTCCTTGATATTTAGTCGTTTTCAGCTAATTTTCTGGAGATTTGAAAATTTAACTTTTTTGTGAAAATATCCACTAAATGAGGGAATAATATGTGTGAGGGTACCCCAGGAGAGTTCCAAATGTGTGTGGGTAGAATATATATCCCACGGGGGGTAAAATTGAAAAAGTTGAAAAAATTTTTTCTTGGAGTTAGTCATTTTTCCGGCGTTTATCAGACTTTCAGATAGGTGAAATGTCAGTGAGCGTTCCGATTACAGTTCCAGAGCGATTCGCCCAATGAGTCCTTGATATTTATTCGTTTTCAGCCAAATTTCTGGATTTTTGAAAATTTCACTTTTTTGTGAAAATATCCACTAAATGAGGGAATAATATGTGTGAGGGTACAACAGGAGAGTTCCAAATGTATGTGGGTAGAATATATATCCCGCGGGGTTAAAATTGAAAAAAGTTGAAAAAATTTTTTTCTTGGACTTAGTCATTTTTCCGGCGTTTATCAGACTTTCAGATAGGGCAAATGTCAGTGAGCGTTCCGATTTCAGTTCCAGAGCGATTCGCCCAATGAGTCCTTGATATTTAGTCATTTTCAGCCAATTTTCTGGAGTTTTGAAAATGTCACTTTTTTGTGAAAATATCCACTAAATGAGGGAATAATATGTGTGAGGGTACAACAGGAGAGTTCCAAATGTGTTTCCGTAGAATATATATCCCACGGGGGTAAAATTGAAAAAAGTTGAACATTTTTTTTCCTTGGACTTAGTCATTTTTCCGGCGTTTATCAGACTTTCAGATAGGGGAAATATCAGTGAGCGTTCCGTTCTCAGTTCCAGAGCGATTCGCCCAATGAGTCCTTGATATTTATTCGTTTTCAGCCAAATTTCTGGATTTTTGAAAATTTCACTTTTTTGTGAAAATATCCACTAAATGAAGGAATAATATGTGTGAGGGTACAACAGGAGAGTTCCAAATGTGTGTGGGTAGAATATATATCCCGCGGGGTTAAAATTGAAAAAAGTTGAAAAAAAATTTTTCTTGGACTTAGTGATTTTTCCGCCGTTTATCAGACTTTCAGATAGGGGAAATGTAAGTGAGCGTTCCTATTTCAGTTCCAGAGCTATTCGCTCAATGAGTCCTTGATATTTAGTCGTTTTCAGCCAATTTTCTAGATTTTTGAAAATTTCACTTTTTTGTGAAAATATCCACTAAATGAGGGAATAATATGTGTGAGGGTACCCCAGGAGAGTTCCAAATGTGTGTGGGTAGAATATATATCCCACGGGGGTAAAATTGAAAAAGTTGAAAATTTTTTTTCTTGGACTTAGTCATTTTTCCGGCGTTTATCAGACTTTCAGATAGGGGAAATGTCAGTGAGCGTTCCGATTTCAGTTCCAGAGCGATTCGCCAAATGAGTCCTTGATATTTAGTCGTTTTCAGCCAATTTTCTGGATTTTTGAAAATTTCACTTTTTTGTGAAAATATCCACTAAATGAGGGAATAATATGTGTGAGGGTACCCCAGGAGAGTTCCAAATGTGTGTGGGTAGAACATATATCCCACGGGGGTAAAATTGAAAAAAGTTGAAAATTTTTTTTTTGGACTTAGTCATTTTTCCGGCGTTTATCAGACTTTCAGATAGCGCATATGTCAGTGAGCGTTCCGATTTCAGTTCCAGAGCGATTCGCCCAATGAGTCCTTGATATTTAGTCGTTTTCAGCTAATTTTCTGGAGATTTGAAAATTTAACTTTTTTGTGAAAATATCCACTAAATGAGGGAATAATATGTGTGAGGGTACCCCAGGAGAGTTCCAAATGTGTGTGGGTAGAATATATATCCCACGGGGGGTAAAATTGAAAAAGTTGAAAAAATTTTTTCTTGGAGTTAGTCATTTTTCCGGCGTTTATCAGACTTTCAGATAGGTGAAATGTCAGTGAGCGTTCCGATTACAGTTCCAGAGCGATTCGCCCAATGAGTCCTTGATATTTATTCGTTTTCAGCCAAATTTCTGGATTTTTGAAAATTTCACTTTTTTGTGAAAATATCCACTAAATGAGGGAATAATATGTGTGAGGGTACAACAGGAGAGTTCCAAATGTGTTTGCGTAGAATATATATCCCACGGGGGTAAAATTGGAAAAAGTTGAACAATATTTTTTTCTTGGACTTAGTCATTTTTCCGGCGTTTATCAGACTTTCAGATAGGGGAAATATCAGTGAGCGTTCCGTTCTCAGTTCCAGAGCGATTTGCCCAATGAGTCCTTGATATTTATTCGTTTTCAGCCAAATTTCTGGATTTTTGAAAATTTCACTTTTTTGTGAAAATATCCACTAAATGAAGGAATAATATGTGTGAGGGTACAACAGGAGAGTTCCAAATGTGTGTGGGTAGAATATATATCCCGCTGGGTTAAAATTGAAAAAAGTTGAAAAAATTTTTTTCTTGGACTTAGTCATTTTTCCGGCGTTTATCAGACTTTCAGATAGGGGAAATGTCAGTGAGCGTTCCTATTTCAGTTTCAGAGCTATTCGCTCAATGAGTCCTTGATATTTAGTCGTTTTCAGCCAATTTTCTAGATTTTTGAAAATTTCACTTTTTTGTGAAAATATCCACTAAATGAGGGAATAATATGTGTGAGGGTACCCCAGGAGAGTTCCAAATGTGTGTGGGTAGAATATATATCCCACGGGGGTAAAATTGAAAAAGTTGAAAAAATTTTTTCTTGGACTTAGTCATTTTTCCGGCGTTTATCAGACTTTCAGATAGGGGAAATGTCAGTGAGCGTTCCGATTTCAGTTCCAGAGCGATTCGCCCAATGAGTCCTTGATATTTAGTCGTTTTCAGCCAATTTTCTGGAGTTTTGAAAATGTCACTTTTTTGCAAAAATATCCACTAAATGAGGGAATAATATGTGTGAGGGTACCCCAGGAGAGTTCCAAATGTGTGTGGGTAGAATATATATCCCACGGGGGTAAAATTGAAAAAAGTTGAAAAATTTTTTTTCTTGGACTTAGTCATTTTTCCGGCGTTTATCAGACTTTCAGATAGGGCAAATGTTAGTGAGCGTTCCGATTTCAGTTCCAGAGCGATTCGCCCAATGAGTCCTTGATATTTAGTCGTTTTCAGCCAATTTTCTGGATTTTTGAAAATTTCACTTTTTTGTGAAAATATCCACTAAATGAGGGAATAATATGTGTGAGGGTACAACAGGAGAGTTTCAAATGTGTTTGGGTAGAATATATATCCCACGGGGGTAAAATTGAAAAAAGTTGAACAATTTTTTTTTCTTGGACTTAGTCATTTTTCCGGCGTTTATCAGACTTTCAGATAGGTCAAATGTTAGTGAGCGTTCCGATTTCAGCTCCAGAGCGATTTGCACAATGAGTCCTTGATATTTAGTCGTTTTCAGCCAATATTCTGGATTTTTGAAAATTTCACTTTTTTGTGAAAATATCCACTAAATGAGGGAATAATATGTGTGAGGGTACCCCAGGAGAGTTCCAAATGTGTGTGGGTAGAATATATATCCCACGGGGGTAAAATTGAAAAAGTTGAAAAAAATTTTTCTTAGAGTTAGTCATTTTTCGGGCGTTTATCAGACTTTCAGATAGGTGAAATGTCAGTGAGCGTTCCGATTACAGTTCCAGAGCGATTCGCCCAATTAGTCCTTGATATTTAGTCGTTTTCAGCCAAATTTCTGGATTTTTGAAAATTTCACTTTTTTGTGAAAATATCCACTAAATGAAGGAATAATATGTGTGAGGGTACAACAGGAGAGTTCCAAATGTGTGTGGGTAGAATATATATACCACGGGGGTAAAATTGAAAAAAGTTGAAAAAAAATTTTTTTTGGACTTAGTGATTTTTCCGGCGTTTATCAGACTTTCAGATAGGGGAAATGTCAGTGAGCGTTCCGATTTCAGTTCCAGAGCGATTCGCCCAATGAGTCCTTGATATTTAGTCGTTTTCAGCCAATTTTCTGGAGTTTTGAAAATATCACTTTTTTGTGAAAATATCCACTAAATGAGGGAATAATATGTGTCAGGGTACCCCAGGAGAGTTCCAAATGTGTGTGGGTAGAATATATATCCCACGGGGGTAAAATTGAAAAAAGTTGAAAATTTTTTTTTCGTGGACTTAGTCATTTTTCCGGCGTTTATCAGACTTTCAGATAGGGGAAATATCAGTGAGCGTTCCGTTCTCAGTTCCAGAGCGATTCGCCCAATGAGTCCTTGATATTTATTTGTTTTCAGCCAAATTTTTGGATTTTTGAAAATTTCACTTTTTTGTGAAAATATCCACTAAATGAAGGAATAATATGTGTGAGGGTACAACAGGAGAGTTCCAAATGTGTGTGGGTAGAATATATATCCCACGGGGGTAAAATTGAAAAAAGTTGAAAAACAATTTTTTTTGGACTTAGTGATTTTTCCGCCGTTTATCAGACTTTCAGATAGGGGAAATGTCAGTGAGCGTTCCTATTTCAGTTTAAGAGCTATTCCCTCAATGAGTCCTTGATATTTAGTCGTTTTCAGCCAATTTTCTAGATTTTTGAAAATTTCACTTTTTTGTGAAAATATCCACTAAATGAGGGAATAATATGTGTGAGGGTACCCCAGGAGAGTTCCAAATGTGTGTGGGTAGAATATATATCCCACGGGGGTAAAATTGAAAAAGTTGAAAAAATTTTTTCTTGGACTTAGTCATTTTTCCGGCGTTTATCAGACTTTCAGATAGGGGAAATGTCAGTGAGCGTTCCGATTTCAGTTCCAGAGCGATTCGCCCAATGAGTCCTTGATATTTAGTCGTTTTCAGCCAATTTTCTGGAGTTTTGAAAATGTCACTTTTTTGCAAAAATATCCACTAAATGAGGGAATAATATGTGTGAGGGTACCCCAGGAGAGTTCCAAATGTGTGTGGGTAGAATATATATCCCACGGGGGTAAAATTGAAAAAAGTTGAAAAATTTTTTTTCTTGGACTTAGTCATTTTTCCGGCGTTTATCAGACTTTCAGATAGGGCAAATGTTAGTGAGCGTTCCGATTTCAGTTCCAGAGCGATTCGCCCAATGAGTCCTTGATATTTAGTCGTTTTCAGCCAATTTTCTGGATTTTTGAAAATTTCACTTTTTTGTGAAAATATCCACTAAATGAGGGAATAATATGTGTGAGGGTACAACAGGAGAGTTTCAAATGTGTTTGGGTAGAATATATATCCCACGGGGGTAAAATTGAAAAAGTTGAAAAAAATTTTTCTTAGAGTTAGTCATTTTTCGGGCGTTTATCAGACTTTCAGATAGGTGAAATGTCAGTGAGCGTTCCGATTACAGTTCCAGAGCGATTCGCCCAATTAGTCCTTGATATTTAGTCGTTTTCAGCCAAATTTCTGGATTTTTGAAAATTTCACTTTTTTGTGAAAATATCCACTAAATGAAGGAATAATATGTGTGAGGGTACAACAGGAGAGTTCCAAATGTGTGTGGGTAGAATATATATACCACGGGGGTAAAATTGAAAAAAGTTGAAAAAAAAATTTTTTTGGACTTAGTGATTTTTCCGGCGTTTATCAGACTTTCAGATAGGGGAAATGTCAGTGAGCGTTCCGATTTCAGTTCCAGAGCGATTCGCCCAATGAGTCCTTGATATTTAGTCGTTTTCAGCCAATTTTCTGGAGTTTTGAAAATGTCACTTTTTTGCGAAAATATCCACTAAATGAGGGAATAATATGTGTGAGGGTACCCCAGAAGAGTTCCAAATGTGTGTGGGTAGAATATATATCCCACGGGGGTAAAATTGAAAAAAGTTGAAAAATTTTTTTTCTTGGACTTAGTCATTTTTCCGGCGTTTATCAGACTTTCAGATAGGGCAAATGTTAGTGAGCGTTCCGATTTCAGTTCCAGAGCGATTCGCCCAATGAGTCCTTGATATTTAGTCGTTTTCAGCCAATTTTCTGGATTTTTGAAAATTTCACTTTTTTGTGAAAATATCCACTAAATGAGGGAATAATATGTGTGAGGGTACAACAGGAGAGTTCCAAATGTGTGTGGGTAGAATATATATCCCACGGGGGTAAAATTGAAAAAAGTTGAACAATTTTTTTTTCTTGGACTTAGTCATTTTTCCGGCGTTTATCAGACTTTCAGATAGGGGAAATGTCAGTGAGCGTTCCGATTTCAGTTCCAGAACGATTCGCCCAATGATTCCTTGATATTTAGTCGTTTTCAGCTAATTTTCTGGAGTTTTGAAAATTTTACTTTTTTGTGAAAATATCCACTAAATGAGGGAATAATATGTGTGAGGGTACCCCAGGAGAGTTCCAAATGTGTGTGGGTAGAATATATATCCCACGGGGGTAAAATTGAAAAAAGTTGAAAAAAAATTTTTCTTGGACTTAGTCATTTTTCCGGCGTTTATCAGACTTTCAGATAGGGGAAATGTCAGTGAGCGTTCCGATTTCAGTTCCAGAGCGATTCGCCCAATGAGTCCTTGATATTTAGTCGTTTTCAGCCAATTTTCTGGAGTTTTGAAAATGTCACTTTTTTGCGAAAATATCCACTAAATGAGGGAATAATATGTGTGAGGGTACCCCAGAAGAGTTCCAAATGTGTGTGGGTAGAATATATATCCCACGGGGGTAAAATTGAAAAAAGTTGAAAAATTTTTTTTCTTGGACTTAGTCATTTTTCCGGCGTTTATCAGACTTTCAGATAGGGCAAATGTTAGTGAGCGTTCCGATTTCAGTTCCAGAGCGATTAGCCCAATGAGTCCTTGATATTTAGTCGTTTTCAGCCAATTTTCTTGATTTTTGAAAATTTCACTTTTTTGTGAAAATATCCACTAAATGAGGGAATAATATGTGTGAGGGTACAACAGGAGAGTTCCAAATGTGTGTGGGTAGAATATATATCCCACGGGGGTAAAATTGAAAAAAGTTGAACAATTTTTTTTTCTTGGACTTAGTCATTTTTCCGGCGTTTATCAGACTTTCAGATAGGGGAAATGTCAGTGAGCGTTCCGATTTCAGTTCCAGAACGATTCGCCCAATGATTCCTTGATATTTAGTCGTTTTCAGCTAATTTTCTGGAGTTTTGAAAATTTAACTTTTTTGTGAAAATATCCACTAAATGAGGGAATAATATGTGTGAGGGTACCCCAGGAGAGTTCCAAATGTGTGTGGGTAGAATATATATCCCACGGGGGTAAAATTGAAAAAAGTTGAAAAAAATTTTTTCTTGGACTTAGTCATTTTTCCGGCGTTTATCAGACTTTCAGATAGGGGAAATGTCAGTGAGCATTCCGATTTCAGTTCCAGAGTGATTCGCCCAATGAGTCCTAGATATTTAGTCGTTTTCAGCCAAATTTCTGGATTTTTGAAAATTTCACTTTTTTGTGAAAATATCCACTAAATGAGGGAATAATATGTGTGAGGGTACAACAGGAGAGTTCCAAATGTGTGTGGGTAGAATTTATATCCCACGGGGGTAAAATTGAAAAAAGTTGAACAATTTTTTTTTCTTGGACTTAATCATTTTTCCGGCGTTTATCAGACTTTCAGATAGGGGAAATGTCAGTGAGCGTTCCGATTTCAGTTCCAGAGCGATTCGCCCAATGATTCCTTGATATTTAGTCGTTTTCAGCTAATTTTCTGGAGTTTTGAAAATTTAACTTTTTTGTGAAAATATCCACTAAATGAGGGAATAATATGTGTGAGGGTACCCCAGGAGAGTTCCAAATGTGTGTGGGTAGAATATATATCCCACGGGGGTAAAATTGAAAAAAGTTGAAAAAAATTTTTTCTTGGACTTAGTCATTTTTCCGGCGTTTAACAGACTTTCAGATAGGGGAAATGTCAGTGAGCGTTCCGATTTCAGTTCCAGAGTGATTCGCCCAATGAGTCCTTGATATTTAGTCGTTTTCAGCCAATTTTCTGGATTTTTGAAAATTTCACTTTTTTGTGAAAATATCCACTAAATGAGGGAATAATATGTGTGAGGGTACAACAGGAGAGTTCCAAATGTGTGTGGGTAGAATATATATCCCACGGGGGTAAAATTGAAAAAAGTTGAACATTTTTTTTTCTTGGACTTAGTCATTTTTCCGGCGTTTATCAGAGTTTCAGATAGGGGAAATGTCAGTGAGCGTTCCTATTTCAGTTCCAGAGCGATTCGCCCAATGAGTCCTTGATATTTAGTCGTTTTCAGCCAATTTTCTGGATTTTTGAAAATTTCACTTTTTTGTGAAAATATCCACTAAATGAGGGAATAATATGTGTGAGGGTACAACAGGAGAGTTCCAAATGTGTTTGGGTAGAATATATATCCCACGGGGGTAAAATTGAAAAAAGTTGAACAATTTTTTTTTCTTGGACTTAGTCATTTTTCCGGCGTTTATCAGACTTTCAGATAGGTCAAATGTTAGTGAGCGTTCCGATTTCAGCTCCAGAGCGATTTGCCCAATGAGTCCTTGATATTTAGTCGTTTTCAGCCAATATTCTGGATTTTTGAAAATTTCACTTTTTTGTGAAAATATCCACTAAATGAGGGAATAATATGTGTGAGGGTACCCCAGGAGAGTTCCAAATGTGTGTGGGTAGAATATATATCCCACGGGGGTAAAATTGAAAAAGTTGAAAAAAATTTTTCTTAGAGTTAGTCATTTTTCGGGCGTTTATCAGACTTTCAGATAGGTGAAATGTCAGTGAGCGTTCCGATTACAGTTCCAGAGCGATTCGCCCAATGAGTCCTTGATATTTAGTCGTTTTCAGCCAAATTTCTGGATTTTTGAAAATTTCACTTTTTTGTGAAAATATCCACTAAATGAAGGAATAATATGTGTGAGGGTACAACAGGAGAGTTCCAAATGTGTGTGGGTAGAATATATATACCACGGGGGTAAAATTGAAAAAAGTTGAAAAAAAATTTTTTTTGGACTTAGTGATTTTTCCGCCGTTTATCAGACTTTCAGATAGGGGAAATGTCAGTGAGCGTTCCTATTTCAGTTCCAGAGCTATTCGCTCAATGAGTCCTTGATATTTAGTCGTTTTCAGCCAATTTTCTAGATTTTTGAAAATTTCACTTTTTTGTGAAAATATCCACTAAATGAGGGAATAATATGTGTGAGGGTACCCCAGGAGAGTTCCAAATGTGTGTGGGTAGAATATATATCCCACGGGGGTAAAATTGAAAAAGTTGAAAAAATTTTTTCTTGGACTTAGTCATTTTTCCGGCGTTTATCAGACTTTCAGATAGGGGAAATGTCAGTGAGCGTTCCGATTTCAGTTCCAGAGCGATTCGCCCAATGAGTCCTTGATATTTAGTCGTTTTCAGCCAATTTTCTGGAGTTTTGAAAATGTCACTTTTTTGCGAAAATATCCACTAAATGAGGGAATAATATGTGTGAGGGTACCCCAGAAGAGTTCCAAATGTGTGTGGGTAGAATATATATCCCACGGGGGTAAAATTGAAAAAAGTTGAAAAATTTTTTTTCTTGGACTTAGTCATTTTTCCGGCGTTTATCAGACTTTCAGATAGGGCAAATGTTAGTGAGCGTTCCGATTTCAGTTCCAGAGCGATTCGCCCAATGAGTCCTTGATATTTAGTCGTTTTCAGCCAATTTTCTGGATTTTTGAAAATTTCACTTTTTTGTGAAAATATCCACTAAATGAGGGAATAATATGTGTGAGGGTACAACAGGAGAGTTCCAAATGTGTGTGGGTAGAATATATATCCCACGGGGGTAAAATTGAAAAAAGTTGAACAATTTTTTTTTCTTGGACTTAGTCATTTTTCCGGCGTTTATCAGACTTTCAGATAGGGGAAATGTCAGTGAGCGTTCCGATTTCAGTTCCAGAACGATTCGCCCAATGAGTCCTTGATATTTAGTCGTTTTCAGCCAATTTTCTGGATTTTTGAAAATTTCACTTTTTTGTGAAAATATCCACTAAATGAGGGAATAATATGTGTGAGGGTACAACAGGAGAGTTCCAAATGTGTGTGGGTAGAATATATATCCCACGGGGGTAAAATTGAAAAAAGTTGAACATTTTTTTTTCTTGGACTTAGTCATTTTTCCGGCGTTTATCAGACTTTCAGATAGGGGAAATGTCAGTGAGCGTTCCGATTTCAGTTCCAGAGCGATTCGCCCAATGAGTCCTTGATATTTAGTCGTTTTCAGCCAATTTTCTGGAGTTTTGAAAATGTCACTTTTTTGCGAAAATATCCACTAAATGAGGGAATAATATGTGTGAGGGTACCCCAGAAGAGTTCCAAATGTGTGTGGGTAGAATATATATCCCACGGGGGTAAAATTGAAAAAAGTTGAAAAATTTTTTTTCTTGGACTTAGTCATTTTTCCGGCGTTTATCAGACTTTCAGATAGGGCAAATGTTAGTGAGCGTTCCGATTTCAGTTCCAGAGCGATTAGCCCAATGAGTCCTTGATATTTAGTCGTTTTCAGCCAATTTTCTGGATTTTTGAAAATTTCACTTTTTTGTGAAAATATCCACTAAATGAGGGAATAATATGTGTGAGGGTACAACAGGAGAGTTCCAAATGTGTGTGGGTAGAATTTATATCCCACGGGGGTAAAATTGAAAAAAGTTGAACAATTTTTTTTTCTTGGACTTAATCATTTTTCCGGCGTTTATCAGACTTTCAGATAGGGGAAATGTCAGTGAGCGTTCCGATTTCAGTTCCAGAGCGATTCGCCCAATGATTCCTTGATATTTAGTCGTTTTCAGCTAATTTTCTGGAGTTTTGAAAATGTAACTTTTTTGTGAAAATATCCACTAAATGAGGGAATAATATGTGTGAGGGTACCCCAGGAGAGTTCCAAATGTGTGTGGGTAGAATATATATCCCACGGGGGTAAAATTGAAAAAAGTTGAAAAAAATTTTTTCTTGGACTTAGTCATTTTTCCGGCGTTTAACAGACTTTCAGATAGGGGAAATGTCAGTGAGCGTTCCGATTTCAGTTCCAGAGTGATTCGCCCAATGAGTCCTTGATATTTAGTCGTTTTAAGCCAATTTTCTGGATTTTTGAAAATTTCACTTTTTTGTGAAAATATCCACTAAATGAGGGAATAATATGTGTGAGGGTACAACAGGAGAGTTCCAAATGTGTTTGGGTAGAATATATATCCCACGGGGGTAAAATTGAAAAAAGTTGAACAATTTTTTTTTCTTGGACTTAGTCATTTTTCCGGCGTTTATCAGACTTTCAGATAGGTCAAATGTTAGTGAGCGTTCCGATTTCAGCTCCAGAGCGATTTGCCCAATGTGTCCTTGATATTTAGTGTTTTCAGCCAATATTCTGGATTTTTGAAAATTTCACTTTTTTGTGAAAATATCCACTAAATGAGGGAATAATATGTGTGAGGGTACCCCAGGAGAGTTCCAAATATGTGTGGGTAGAATATATATCCCACGGGGGTAAAATTGAAAAAGTTGAAAAATTTTTTTTGGACTTAGTCATTTTTCCGGCGTTTATCAGACTTTCAGATAGGGGAAATGTCAGTGAGCGTTCCGATTTCAGTTCCAGAGCGATTCGCCCAATGA
This sequence comes from Phyllobates terribilis, assembly GCF_046119375.1. NCBI lineage: Eukaryota > Metazoa > Chordata > Amphibia > Anura > Dendrobatidae > Phyllobates > Phyllobates terribilis. The sequence continues at coordinate 5,784,669 of NW_027362805.1, read as the reverse complement.
GTCCTTGATATTTAGTCGTTTTCAGCCAATTTTCTGGAGTTTTGAAAATGTCACTTTTTTGCGAAAATATCCACTAAATGAGGGAATAATATGTGTGAGGGTACCCCAGAAGAGTTCCAAATGTGTGTGGGTAGAATATATATCCCACGGGGGTAAAATTGAAAAAAGTTGAAAAATTTTTTTTCTTGGACTTAGTCATTTTTCCGGCGTTTATCAGACTTTCAGATAAGGGAAATGTCAGTGAGCGTTCCGATTTCAGTTCCAGAACGATTCGCCCAATGATTCCTTGATATTTAGTCGTTTTCAGCTAATTTTCTGGAGTTTTGAAAATTTAACTTTTTTGTGAAAATATCCACTAAATGAGGGAATAATATGTGTGAGGGTACCCCAGGAGAGTTCCAAATGTGTGTGGGTAGAATATATATCCCACGGGGGTAAAATTGAAAAAAGTTGAAAAAAAATTTTTCTTGGACTTAGTCATTTTTCCGGCGTTTATCAGACTTTCAGATAGGGGAAATGTCAGTGAGCGTTCCGATTTCAGTTCCAGAGTGATTCGCCCAATGAGTCCTAGATATTTAGTCGTTTTCAGCCAAATTTCTGGATTTTTGAAAATTTCACTTTTTTGTGAAAATATCCACTAAATGAGGGAATAATATGTGTGAGGGTACAACAGGAGAGTTCCAAATGTGTGTGGGTAGAATTTATATCCCACGGGGGTAAAATTGAAAAAAGTTGAACAATTTTTTTTTCTTGGACTTAGTCATTTTTCCGGCGTTTATCAGACTTTCAGATAGGGGAAATGTCAGTGAGCGTTCCGATTTCAGTTCCAGAGCGATTCGCCCAATGATTCCTTGATATTTAGTCGTTTTCAGCTAATTTTCTGGAGTTTTGAAAATTTAACTTTTTTGTGAAAATATCCACTAAATGAGGGAATAATATGTGTGAGGGTACCCCAGGAGAGTTCCAAATGTGTGTGGGTAGAATATATATCCCACGGGGATAAAATTGAAAAAAGTTGAAAAAATTTTTTCTTGGACTTAGTCATTTTTCCGGCGTTTATCAGAGTTTCAGATAGGGGAAATGTCAGTGAGCGTTCCTATTTCAGTTCCAGAGCGATTCGCCCAATGAGTCCTTGATATTTAGTCGTTTTCAGCCAATTTTCTGGATTTTTGAAAATTTCACTTTTTTGTGAAAATATCCACTAAATGAGGGAATAATATGTGTGAGGGTACAACAGGAGAGTTCCAAATGTGTGTGGGTAGAATATATATCCCACGGGGGTAAAATTGAAAAAAGTTGAACATTTTTTTTTCTTGGACTTAGTCATTTTTCCGGCGTTTATCAGAGTTTCAGATAGGGGAAATGTCAGTGAGCGTTCCTATTTCAGTTCCAGAGCTATTCGCTCAATGATTCCTTGATATTTAGTCGTTTTCAGCCAATTTTCTAGATTTTTGAAAATTTCACTTTTTTGTGAAAATATCCACTAAATGAGGGAATAATATGTGTGAGGGTACCCCAGGAGAGTTCCAAATGTGTGTGGGTAGAATATATATCCCACGGGGGTAAAATTGAAAAAGTTGAAAAAAATTTTTCTTGGACTTAGTCATTTTTCCGGCGTTTATCAGACTTTCAGATAGGGGAAATGTCAGTGAGCGTTCCGATTTCAGTTCCAGAGCGATTCGCCCAATGAGTCCTTGATATTTAGTCGTTTTCAGCCAATTTTCTGGAGTTTTGAAAATGTCACTTTTTTGCGAAAATATCCACTAAATGAGGGAATAATATGTGCGAGGGTACTCCAGGAGAGTTACAAATGTGTGTGGGTAGAATATATATCCCACGGGGGTAAAATTGAAAAAAGTTGAAAAATTTTTTTTCTTGGACTTAGTCATTTTTCCGGCGTTTATCAGACTTTCAGATAGGGCAAATGTTAGTGAGCGTTCCGATTTCAGTTCCAGAGCGATTCGCCCAATGAGTCCTTGATATTTAGTCGTTTTCAGCCAATTTTCTGGATTTTTGAAAATTTCACTTTTTTGTGAAAATATCCACTAAATGAGGGAATAATATGTGTGAGGGTACAACAGGAGAGTTCCAAATGTGTGTGGGTAGAATATATATCCCACGGGGGTAAAATTGAAAAAAGTTGAAAAAATTTTTTTTTTGGACTTAGTCATTTTTCCGGCGTTTATCAGACTTTCAGATAGGGGAAATGTCAGTGAGCGTTCCGATTTCAGTTCCAGAGTGATTCGCCCAATGAGTCCTTGATATTTAGTCGTTTTCAGCCAATTTTCTGGATTTTTGAAAATTTCACTTTTTTGTGAAAATATCCACTAAATGAGGGAATAATATGTGTGAGGGTACAACAGGAGAGTTCCAAATGTGTGTGGGTAGAATATATATCCCACGGGGGTAAAATTGAAAAAAGTTGAACAATTTTTTTTTCTTGGACTTAGTCATTTTTCCGGCGTTTATCAGACTTTCAGATAGGGGAAATGTCAGTGAGCGTTCCGATTTCAGTTCCAGAGCGATTCGCCCAATGATTCCTTGATAATTAGTCGTTTTCAGCTAAATTTCTGGAGTTTTGAAACTTTAACTTTTTTGTGAAAATATCCACTAAATGAGGGAATAATATGTGTGAGGGTACCCCAGGAGAGTTCCAAATGTGTGGGGGTAGAATATATATCCCATGGGGGTAAAATTGAAGAAAGTTGAAACATTTTTTTTCTTGGACTTAGTCATATTTCCGGCGTTTATCAGACTTTCAGATAGGGCAAATGAAAGTGAGCGTTCCGATTTCATTTCCAGAGCGATTCGCCCAATGAGTCCTTTATATTTAGTCGTTTTCAGCCAATATTTTGGATTTTTGAAATTTTCACTTTTTTGTGAAAATATCCACTAAATGAGGGAATAATATGTGTGAGGGTACAAGAGGAGAGTTCCAAATGTGTGTGGGTAGAATATATATCCCAAGGGGGTAAAATTGAAAAAAGTTGAACTAATATTTTTTTTGGACTTAGTCATTTTTCCGTCGTTTATCAGACTTTCAGATATGGGAAATGTCAGTGAGCGTTCCGATTTCAGTTCAAGAGCGATTCGCCCAATGAGTTCTTGATATTTAGTCTCTTTCGGCCAATATTTTCGATTTTTGAAAATTTCACTTTTTTGTGAAAACATCCCCTAAATGAGGGAATAATATGTGTGAGGGTACAACAGGAGAATTCCAAATGTGTGTGGGTAGAATATATATCCCACGGGGGTAAAATTGAAAAAAGTTGAAAAAAATTTTTTCTTGGACTTAGTCAATTTTCCGGCGTTTATCAGACTTTCAGATAGGGCAAATGTCAGTGAGCGTTCCGCTTTCAGTTCCAGAGCGATTCGCCCAATGAGTCCTTGATATTTAGTCATTTTCAGCCAATTTTCTGGATTTTTGAATATTTTACTTTTTGGTGAAAATGTCCACTAAATGAGGGAATAATATGTGTGAGGGTACAACAGGAGAGTTCCAAATGTGTGTGGGTAGAATTTATATCCCACGGGGGTAAAATTGAAAAAAGTTGAACAATTTTTTTTTCTTGGACTTAATCATTTTTCCGGCGTTTATCAGACTTTCAGATAGGGGAAATGTCAGTGAGCGTTCCGATTTCAGTTCCAGAGCGATTCGCCCAATGATTCCTTGATATTTAGTCGTTTTCAGCTAATTTTCTGGAGTTTTGAAAATTTAACTTTTTTGTGAAAATATCCACTAAATGAGGGAATAATATGTGTGAGGGTACCCCAGGAGAGTTCCAAATGTGTGTGGGTAGAATATATATCCCACGGGGGTAAAATTGAAAAAAGTTGAAAAAAATTTTTTCTTGGACTTAGTCATTTTTCCGGCGTTTAACAGACTTTCAGATAGGGGAAATGTCAGTGAGCGTTCCGATTTCAGTTCCAGAGTGATTCGCCCAATGAGTCCTTGATATTTAGTCGTTTTCAGCCAATTTTCTGGATTTTTGAAAATTTCACTTTTTTGTGAAAATATCCACTAAATGAGGGAATAATATGTGTGAGGGTACAACAGGAGAGTTCCAAATGTGTGTGGGTAGAATATATATCCCACGGGGGTAAAATTGAAAAAAGTTGAACATTTTTTTTTCTTGGACTTAGTCATTTTTCCGGCGTTTATCAGAGTTTCAGATAGGGGAAATGTCAGTGAGCGTTCCTATTTCAGTTCCAGAGCGATTCGCCCAATGAGTCCTTGATATTTAGTCGTTTTCAGCCAATTTTCTGGATTTTTGAAAATTTCACTTTTTTGTGAAAATATCCACTAAATGAGGGAATAATATGTGTGAGGGTACAACAGGAGAGTTCCAAATGTGTTTGGGTAGAATATATATCCCACGGGGGTAAAATTGAAAAAAGTTGAACAATTTTTTTTTCTTGGACTTAGTCATTTTTCTGGCGTTTATCAGACTTTCAGATAGGTCAAATGTTAGTGAGCATTCCGATTTCAGCTCCAGAGCGATTTGCCCAATGAGTCCTTGATATTTAGTCGTTTTCAGCCAATATTCTGGATTTTTGAAAATTTCACTTTTTTGTGAAAATATCCACTAAATGAGGGAATAATATGTGTGAGGGTACCCCAGGAGAGTTCCAAATATGTGTGGGTAGAATATATATCCCACGGGGGTAAAATTGAAAAAGTTGAAAAATTTTTTTTGGACTTAGTCATTTTTCCGGCGTTTATCAGACTTTCAGATAGGGGAAATGTCAGTGAGCGTTCCGATTTCAGTTCCAGAGCGATTCGCCCAATGAGTCCTTGATATTTAGTCGTTTTCAGCCAATTTTCTGGAGTTTTGAAAATGTCACTTTTTTGCGAAAATATCCACTAAATGAGGGAATAATATGTGTGAGGGTACCCCAGAAGAGTTCCAAATGTGTGTGGGTAGAATATATATCCCACGGGGGTAAAATTGAAAAAAGTTGAAAAATTTTTTTTCTTGGACTTAGTCATTTTTCCGGCGTTTATCAGACTTTCAGATAAGGGAAATGTCAGTGAGCGTTCCGATTTCAGTTCCAGAACGATTCGCCCAATGATTCCTTGATATTTAGTCGTTTTCAGCTAATTTTCTGGAGTTTTGAAAATTTAACTTTTTTGTGAAAATATCCACTAAATGAGGGAATAATATGTGTGAGGGTACCCCAGGAGAGTTCCAAATGTGTGTGGGTAGAATATATATCCCACGGGGGTAAAATTGAAAAAAGTTGAAAAAAAATTTTTCTTGGACTTAGTCATTTTTCCGGCGTTTATCAGACTTTCAGATAGGGGAAATGTCAGTGAGCGTTCCGATTTCAGTTCCAGAGTGATTCGCCCAATGAGTCCTTGATATTTAGTCGTTTTCAGCCAAATTTCTGGATTTTTGAAAATTTCACTTTTTTGTGAAAATATCCAGTAAATGAGGGAATAATATGTGTGAGGGTACAACAGGAGAGTTCCAAATGTGTGTGGGTAGAATTTATATCCCACGGGGGTAAAATTGAAAAAAGTTGAACAATTTTTTTTTCTTGGACTTAGTCATTTTTCCGGCGTTTATCAGACTTTCAGATAGGGGAAATGTCAGTGAGCGTTCCGATTTCAGTTCCAGAGCGATTCGCCCAATGATTCCTTGATATTTAGTCGTTTTCAGCTAATTTTCTGGAGTTTTGAAAATTTAACTTTTTTGTGAAAATATCCACTAAATGAGGGAATAATATGTGTGAGGGTACCCCAGGAGAGTTCCAAATGTGTGTGGGTAGAATATATATCCCACGGGGATAAAATTGAAAAAAGTTGAAAAAATTTTTTCTTGGACTTAGTCATTTTTCCGGCGTTTATCAGACTTTCAGATAGGGCAAATGTTAGTGAGCGTTCCGATTTCAGTTCCAGAGCGATTCGCCCAATGAATCCTTGATATTTAGTCGTTTTCAGCCAATTTTCTGGATTTTTGAAAATTTCACTTTTTTGTGAAAATATCCACTAAATGAGGGAATAATATGTGTGAGGGTACAACAGGAGAGTTCCAAATGTGTTTGGGTAGAATATATATCCCACGGGGGTAAAATTGAAAAAAGTTGAACAATTTTTTTTTCTTGGACTTAGTCATTTTTCTGGCGTTTATCAGACTTTCAGATAGGTCAAATGTTAGTGAGCATTCCGATTTCAGCTCCAGAGCGATTTGCCCAATGAGTCCTTGATATTTAGTCGTTTTCAGCCAATATTCTGGATTTTTGAAAATTTCACTTTTTTGTGAAAATATCCACTAAATGAGGGAATAATATGTGTGAGGGTACCCCAGGAGAGTTCCAAATATGTGTGGGTAGAATATATATCCCACGGGGGTAAAATTGAAAAAGTTGAAAAATTTTTTTTGGACTTAGTCATTTTTCCGGCGTTTATCAGACTTTCAGATAGGGGAAATGTCAGTGAGCGTTCCGATTTCAGTTCCAGAGCGATTCGCCCAATGAGTCCTTGATATTTAGTCGTTTTCAGCCAATTTTCTGGAGTTTTGAAAATGTCACTTTTTTGCGAAAATATCCACTAAATGAGGGAATAATATGTGTGAGGGTACCCCAGAAGAGTTCCAAATGTGTGTGGGTAGAATATATATCCCACGGGGGTAAAATTGAAAAAAGTTGAAAAATTTTTTTTCTTGGACTTAGTCATTTTTCCGGCGTTTATCAGACTTTCAGATAAGGGAAATGTCAGTGAGCGTTCCGATTTCAGTTCCAGAACGATTCGCCCAATGATTCCTTGATATTTAGTCGTTTTCAGCTAATTTTCTGGAGTTTTGAAAATTTAACTTTTTTGTGAAAATATCCACTAAATGAGGGAATAATATGTGTGAGGGTACCCCAGGAGAGTTCCAAATGTGTGTGGGTAGAATATATATCCCACGGGGATAAAATTGAAAAAAGTTGAAAAAATTTTTTCTTGGACTTAGTCATTTTTCCGGCGTTTATCAGACTTTCAGATAGGGCAAATGTTAGTGAGCGTTCCGATTTCAGTTCCAGAGCGATTCGCCCAATGAATCCTTGATATTTAGTCGTTTTCAGCCAATTTTCTGGATTTTTGAAAATTTCACTTTTTTGTGAAAATATCCACTAAATGAGGGAATAATATGTGTGAGGGTACAACAGGAGAGTTCCAAATGTGTGTGGGTAGAATATATATCCCACGGGGGTAAAATTGAAAAAAGTTGAACATTTTTTTTTCTTGGACTTAGTCATTTTTCCGGCGTTTATCAGAGTTTCAGATAGGGGAAATGTCAGTGAGCGTTCCTATTTCAGTTCCAGAGCGATTCGCCCAATGAGTCCTTGATATTTAGTCGTTTTCAGCCAATTTTCTGGATTTTTGAAAATTTCACTTTTTTGTGAAAATATCCACTAAATGAGGGAATAATATGTGTGAGGGTACAACAGGAGAGTTCCAAATGTGTGTGGGTAGAATATATATCCCACGGGGGTAAAATTGAAAAAAGTTGAACATTTTTTTTTCTTGGACTTAGTCATTTTTCCGGCGTTTATCAGAGTTTCAGATAGGGGAAATGTCAGTGAGCGTTCCTATTTCAGTTCCAGAGCTATTCGCTCAATGAGTCCTTGATATTTAGTCGTTTTCAGCCAATTTTCTAGATTTTTGAAAATTTCACTTTTTTGTGAAAATATCCACTAAATGAGGGAATAATATGTGTGAGGGTACCCCAGGAGAGTTCCAAATGTGTGTGGGTAGAATATATATCCCACGGGGGTAAAATTGAAAAAGTTGAAAAAATTTTTTCTTGGACTTAGTCATTTTTCCGGCGTTTATCAGACTTTCAGATATGGGAAATGTCAGTGAGCGTTCTGATTTCAGTTCCAGAGCGATTCGCCCAATGAGTCCTTGATATTTAGTCGTTTTCAGCCAATTTTCTGGAGTTTTGAAAATGTCACTTTTTTGCGAAAATATCCACTAAATGAGGGAATAATATGTGTGAGGGTACTCCAGGAGAGTTACAAATGTGTGTGGGTAGAATATATATCCCACGGGGGTAAAATTGAAAAAAGTTGAAAAATTTTTTTTCTTGGACTTAGTCATTTTTCCGGCGTTTATCAGACTTTCAGATAGGGCAAATGTTAGTGAGCGTTCCGATTTCAGTTCCAGAGCGATTCGCCCAATGAGTCCTTGATATTTAGTCGTTTTCAGCCAATTTTCTGGATTTTTGAAAATTTCACTTTTTTGTGAAAATATCCACTAAATGAGGGAATAATATGTGTGAGGGTACAACAGGAGAGTTCCAAATGTGTGTGGGTAGAATATATATCCCACGGGGGTAAAATTGAAAAAAGTTGAAAAAATTTTTTTTTTGGACTTAGTCATTTTTCCGGCGTTTATCAGACTTTCAGATAGGGGAAATGTCAGTGAGCGTTCCGATTTCAGTTCCAGAGTGATTCGCCCAATGAGTCCTTGATATTTAGTCGTTTTCAGCCAATTTTCTGGATTTTTGAAAATTTCACTTTTTTGTGAAAATATCCACTAAATGAGGGAATAATATGTGTGAGGGTACAACAGGAGAGTTCCAAATGTGTGTGGGTAGAATATATATCCCACGGGGGTAAAATTGAAAAAAGTTGAACAATTTTTTTTTCTTGGACTTAGTCATTTTTCCGGCGTTTATCAGACTTTCAGATAGGGGAAATGTCAGTGAGCGTTCCGATTTCAGTTCCAGAGCGATTCGCCCAATGATTCCTTGATAATTAGTCGTTTTCAGCTAAATTTCTGGAGTTTTGAAACTTTAACTTTTTTGTGAAAATATCCACTAAATGAGGGAATAATATGTGTGAGGGTACCCCAGGAGAGTTCCAAATGTGTGTGGGTAGAATATATATCCCATGGGGGTAAAATTGAAGAAAGTTGAAACATTTTTTTTCTTGGACTTAGTCATATTTCCGGCGTTTATCAGACTTTCAGATAGGGCAAATGAAAGTGAGCGTTCCGATTTCATTTCCAGAGCGATTCGCCCAATGAGTCCTTTATATTTAGTCGTTTTCAGCCAATATTTTGGATTTTTGAAATTTTCACTTTTTTGTGAAAATATCCACTAAATGAGGGAATAATATGTGTGAGGGTACAAGAGGAGAGTTCCAAATGTGTGTGGGTAGAATATATATCCCAAGGGGGTAAAATTGAAAAAAGTTGAACTAATATTTTTTTTGGACTTAGTCATTTTTCCGTCGTTTATCAGACTTTCAGATACGGGAAATGTCAGTGAGCGTTCCGATTTCAGTTCAAGAGCGATTCGCCCAATGAGTTCTTGATATTTAGTCTCTTTCGGCCAATATTTTCGATTTTTGAAAATTTCACTTTTTTGTGAAAATATCCCCTAAATGAGGGAATAATATGTGTGAGGGTACAACAGGAGAATTCCAAATGTGTGTGGGTAGAATATATATCCCACGGGGGTAAAATTGAAAAAAGTTGAAAAATTTTTTTTCTTGGACTTAGTCAATTTTCCGGCGTTTATCAGACTTTCAGATAGGGCAAATGTCAGTGAGCGTTCCGCTTTCAGTTCCAGAGCGATTCGCCCAATGAGTCCTTGATATTTAGTCATTTTCAGCCAATTTTCTGGATTTTTGAATATTTTACTTTTTGGTGAAAATGTCCACTAAATGAGGGAATAATATGTGTGAGGGTACCCCAGGAGAGTTCCAAATGTGTGTGGGTAGAATATATATCCAACGGGGGTAAAATTGAAAAAAGTTGAAAAAAAATTTTTCTTGGACTTAGTCAATTTTCCGGCGTTTATCAGACTTTCAGATAGGGGAAATGTCAGTGAGCGTTCCGATTTCAGTTCCAGAGCGATTCGCCCAATGATTCCTTGATATTTAGTCGTTTTCAGCTAATTTTCTGGAGTTTTGAAACTTTAACTTTTTTGTGAAAATATCCACTAAATGAGGGAATAATATGTGTGAGGGTACCCCAGGAGAGTTCCAAATGTGTGTGGGTAGAATATATATCCCACGGGGGTAAAATTGAAAAAAGTTGAAAAAATTTTTTTCTTGGACTTAGTCATTTTTCCGGCGTTTATCAGACTTTCAGATAGGGGAAATGTCAGTGAGCGTTCCGATTTCTGTTCCAGAGTGATTCGCCCAATGAGTCCTTGATATTTAGTCGTTTTCAGCCAATTTTCGGGATTTTTGAAAATTTCACTTTATTGTGAAAATATCCACTAAATGAGGGAATAATATGTGTGAGGGTACAACAGGAGAGTTCCAAATGTGTGTGGGTAGAATATATATCCCACGGGGGTAAAATTGAAAAAAGTTTAAAAAAAATTTTTTTTGGACTTAGTCATTTTTTCGGCGTTTATCAGACTTTCAGTTAGGGGAAATGTCAGTGAGTGTTCCTATTTCAGTTCCAGAGCGATACACCCAATGAGTCCTTGATATTTAGTCGTTTTCAGCCAATTTTCTAGATTTTTGAAAATTTCACTTTTTTGTGAAAATATCCCCTAAATGAGGGAATAATATGTGTGAGGGTACAACAGGAGAGTTCCAAATGTGTGTGGGTAGAATATATATCCCACGGGGGTAAAATTGAAAAAAGTTGAAAAAATTTTTTTCTTGGACTTAGTCAATTTTCCTGCGTTTATCAGACTTTCAGATAGGGCAAAAGTCAGTGAGCGTTCCGATTTCAGTTCCAGAGCGATTCGCCCAATGAGTCCTTGATATTTAGTCATTTTCAGCCAATTTTCTGGATTTTTGAATATTTTACTTTTTGGTGAAAATATCCACTACATGAGGGAATAATATGTGTGAGGGTACCCCAGGAGAGTTCCAAATGTGTGTGGGTAGAATATATATCCCACGGGGGTAAAATTGAAAAAAGTTGAAAAAATTTTTTTCTTGGACTTAGTCAATTTTCCGGCGTTTATCAGACTTTCAGATAGTGCAAATGTCAGTGAGCGTTCCGATTTCAGTTCAAGAGCGATTCGCCCAATGAGTCCTTTATATTTAGTCGTTTTCAGCCAATATTTTGGATTTTTGAAAATTTCACTTTTTTGTGAAAATATCCACTAAATGAGGGAATAATATGTGTGAGGGTACAAGAGAGTTCCAAATGTGTGTGGGTAGAATATATATCCCATGGGGGTAAAATTGAAAAAAGTTGAAATAAAATTTTTCTTGGACTTAGTCACTTTTCCGGCGTTTATCAGACTTTCAGTTAGGGGAAATGTCAGTGAGTGTTCCTATTTCAGTTCCAGAGCGATTCACCCAATGAGTCCTTGATATTTAGTCGTTTTCAGCCAATTTTCTAGATTTTTGAAAATTTCACTTTTTTGTGAAAATATCCACTAAATGAGGGAATAATATGTGTGAGGGTACCCAGGGAGAGTTCCAAATGTGTGTGGGTAGAACATATATCCCACGGGGGTAAAATTGAAAAAAGTTGAACTAATTTTTTTTTTGGGACTTATTCATTTTTCCGGCGTTTATCAGACTTTCAGATAGGGGAAATGTCAGTGAGCGTTCCTATTTCAGTTCCAGAGCGATTCTCCCAATGAGTCCTTGATATTTAGTCGTTTTCAGCCAAATTTCTGGATTTTTGAAAATTTCACTTTTTTGTGAAAATATCCACTAAATGAGGGAATAATATGTGTGAGGGTACCCCAGGAGAGTTCCAAATGTGTGTGGGTAGAATATATATCCCACGGGGGTAAAATTGAAAAAAGTGGAAACAATTTTTTTTTGGGACTTAGTCATTTTTCCGGCGTTTATCAGACTTTCAGATAGGGCAAATGTCAGTGAGCGTTCCGTTCTCAGTTCCAGAGCGATTCGCCCAATGAGTCCTTGATATTTAGTCATTTTCAGCCAATTTTCTGGTTTTTTGAAAATTTCACTTTTTTGTGAAAATATCCACTAAATGAGGGAATAATCTGTGTGAGGGTACAACAGGAGAGTTCCAAATGTGTGTGGGTAGAATATATATCCCACGGGGGTAAAATTGAAGAAAGTTGAAACATTGTTTTTCTTGGACTTAGTCATATTTCCGGCGTTTATCAGACTTTCAGATAGGGTAAATGAAAGTGAGTGTTCCGATTTCATTTCCAGAGCCATTCGCCCAATGAGTCCTTTATATTTAGTCGTTTTCAGCCAATATTTTGGATTTTTGAAAATTTCACTTTTTTGTGAAAATATCCACTAAATGAGGGAATAATATGTGTGAGGGTACAAGAGGAGAGTTCCAAATGTGTGTGGGTAGAATATATATCCCAAGGGGGTAAAATTGAAAAATGTTGAACTAATATTTTTTTTGGACTTAGTCATTTTTCCGTCGTTTATCAGACTTTCAGATACGGGAAATGTCAGTGAGCGTTCCGATTTCAGTTCAAGAGCGATTCGCCCAATGAGTTCTTGATATTTAGTCTCTTTCGGCCAATATTTTCGATTTTTGAAAATTTCACTTTTTTGTGAAAATATCCCCTAAATGAGGGAATAATATGTGTGAGGGTACAACAGGAGAGTTCCAAATGTGTGTGGGTAGAATATATATCCCACGGGGGTAAAATTGAAAAAAGTTGAAAAAAAATTTTTCTTGGACTTAGTCAATTTTCCGGCGTTTATCAGACTTTCAGATAGGGCAAAAGTCAGTGAGCGTTCCGATTTCAGTTCCAGAGCGATTCGCCCAATGAGTCCTTGATATTTAGTCATTTTCAGCCAATTTTCTGGATTTTTGAATATTTTACTTTTTGGTGAAAATGTCCACTAAATGAGGGAATAATATGTGTGAGTGTACCCCAGGAGAGTTCCAAATGTGTGTGGGTAGAATATATATCCCACGGGGGTAAAATTGAAAAAAGTTGAAAAAATTTTTTTCTTGGACTTAGTCAATTTTCCGGCGTTTATCAGACTTTCAGATAGGGCAAATGTCAGTGAGCGTTCCGATTTCAGTTCAAGAGCGATTCGCCCAATGAGTCCTTTATATTTAGTCGTTTTCAGCCAATATTTTGGATTTTTGAAAATTTCACTTTTTTGTGAAAATATCCACTAAATGAGGGAATAATATGTGTGAGGGTACAACAAGAGAGTTCCAAATGTGTGTGGGTAGAATATATATCCCATGGGGGTAAAATTGAAAAAAGTTGAAAAAAATTTTTTCTTGGACTTAGTCACTTTTCCTGCGTTTATCAGACTTTCAGATAGGGGAAATGTCAGTGAGCGTTCCGTTCTCAGTTCCAGAGCGATTCGCCCAATGAGTCCTTGATATTTATTCGTTTTCAGCCAAGTTTCTGGATTTTTGAAAATTTCACTTTTTTGTGAAAATATCCACTAAATGAAGGAATAATATGTGTGAGGGTACCCCAGGACAGTTCCAAATCTGTGTGGGTAGAATATATATCCCACGGGGGTAAAATTGAAAAAAGTTGACAAATTTTTTTTCTTGGCCTTAGTCATTTTTCCGGCGTTTATCAGACTTTCAGATAGGGCAAATGTTAGTGAGCGTTCCGATTTCAGTTCCAGAGCGATACGCCCAATGAGTCCTTGATATTTAGTTGTTTTCAGCCAATATTTTGGATTTTTGAAAATTTCACTTTTTTGTGAAAATATCCACTAAATGAGGGAATAATATGTGTGAGGGTACCCCAGGAGAGTTCCAAATGTGTGTGGGTAGAATATATATCCCACGGGGGTAAAATTGAAAAAAGTGGAAAAAAAATTTTTTTTTGGACTTAGTCATTTTTCCGGCGTTTATCAGACTTTCAGATAGGGCATTCCGATTTCAGTTCCAGAGCGATTTGCCCAATGAGTCCTTGATATTTAGTCGTTATGAGCCATTATTTTCGATTTTTGAAAATTTCACTTTTTTGTGAAAATATCCCCTAAATGAGGGAATAATATGTGTGAGGGTACAACAGGAGAGTTCCAAATGTGTGTGGGTAGAATATATGTCCCACGGGGGTAAAATTGAAAAAAGTTGAAAAAAATTTTTTCTTGGACTTAGTCATTTTTCCGGCGTTTATCAGACTTTCAGATAGGGCAAAAGGTTAGTGAGCTTTCCGATTTCAGTTCCAGAGCGATTCGCCCAATGAGTCCTTTATATTTAGTCGTTTTCAGCCAATATTTTGGATTTTTGAAAATTTCACTTTTTTGTGAAAATATCCACTAAATGAGGGAATAATATGTGTGAGGGTACCCCAGGAGAGTTCCAAATGTGTGTGGGTAGAATATATGTCCCACGGGGGTAAAATTGAAAAAAGTTACAAAAAACTTTTTTTGGACTTAGTCATTTTTCCATCGTTTCTCAGTCTTTCAGATTCGGCAAATGTCAGTTAGAGTTCCGATTTCAGTTCCAGAGCGATTCTCCCAATGAGTCCTTGATATTTAGTCGTTTTCAGCCAATCTTCTGGATTTTTGAAAATTTCAATTTTTTGTGAAAATATCCACTAAATGAGGGAATAATATGTGTGAGGGTACAACAGTAGAGTTCCAAATGTGTGTGGGTAGAATATAACTCCCACGGGGGTAAAAATGAAAAAAAGTTGAACAAATTTTTTTTTTGGACTTAGTCATTTTTCCGTCGTTTATCAGACATTCAGATAGGACAAATGTCATTGAGCGTTCCGATTTCAGTTCCAGAGCGATTCGCCCAATGAGTTCTTGATATTTAGTCGTTTTCAGCCAATTTTCTGGGTTTTTGAAAATTTTACTTTTTTGTGAAAATATCCACTAAATGAGGGAATAATATGTGTGAGGGTACCCCAGGAGAGTTCCAAATGTGTGTGGGTAGAATTTATATCCCACGGGGGTAAAATTGAAAAAAGTTGAACTAATTTTTTTTGGACTTAGTCATTTTTCCGGCGTTTATCAGACTTTCAGATAGGGCAAATGTCAGTGAGCGTTCCGATTTCAGTTCTAGAGCGATTCGCCCAAAGAGTCCTTAATATTTTGTCGTTTTCAGGCAATATTCTGAATTTTTGAAAATTTCACTTTTTTGTGAATATATCCACTAAATGAGGGAATAATATGTGTGAGGGTACCCCAGGAGAGTTCCAAATGTGTGTGGGTAGAATATATATCCCACGGGGGTAAAATTGAAAAAAGTTGAACTAATATTTTTTTGGGACTTAGTCATTTTTCCGTCGTTTATCAGATTTTCAGATACGGGAAATGTCAGTGAGCGTTCCGATTTCAGTTCAAGAGCGATTCGGCCAATGAGTTCTTGATATTTAGTCGTTTTCGGCCAATATTTTCGATGTTTGAAAATTTCACTTTTTTGTGAAAATATCCACTAAATGAGGGAATAATATGTGTGAGGGTACAACAGGAGAGTTCCAAATGTGTGTTGGTAGAATATATATACCACGGGGGTAAAATTGAAAAAAGTTGAAAAAAATTTTTTTTGGACTTAGTCATTTTTCTGCCGTTTATCAGCCTTTCAGATTGGGCAAATGTCAGTGAGCATTCCGATTTCAGTTCCATAGCGATTTGCCCCATGAGTCCTTGATATTTAGTAGTTTTCAGAAAATTTTCTGGATTTTTGAAAATTTCACTTTTTTGTGAAAATATCCACTAAATGAGGGAATAATATGTGTGAGGGTACCCCAGGAGAGTGCCAAATGTGTGTGGGTAGAATATATATCCCACGGGGGTAAAATTGAAAAAAGTTGAAAACATTTTTTTTTTGGACTTAGTCATTTTTCCGGCGTTTATCAGACTTTCAGATAGGGCAAACGTCAGTGAGCATTCCGATTTCAGTTCCATAGCGATTTGCCCCATGAGTCCTTGATATTTAGTAGTTTTCAGCCAATTTTCTGGATTTTTGAAAATTTCACTTTTTTGTGAAAATATCCACTAAATGAGGGAATAATATGTGTGAGGGTACCCCAGGAGAGTGCCAAATGTGTGTGGGTAGAATATATATCCCACGGGGGTAAAATTGAAAAAAGTTGAAAAAATTTTTTTTTTGGACTTAGTCATTTTTCCGGCGTTTATCAGACTTTCAGATAGGGCAAATGTCAGTGAGCGTTCCGATTTCAGTTCCAGAGCGATTCGCCCAAAGAGTCCTTAATATTTTGTCGTTTTCAGGCAATATTCTGAATTTTTGAAAATTTCACTTTTTTGTGAATATATCCACTAAATGAGGGAATAATATGTGTGAGGGTACCCCAGGAGAGTTCCAAATGTGTGTGGGTAGAATATATATCCCACGGGGGTAAAATTCAAAAAAAAGTTGAAAAAAATTTTTTCTTGGACTTAGTCACTTTTCCGGCGTTTATCAGACTTTCAGATAGGGGAAATGTCAGTGAGCGTTCCGTTCTCAGTTCCAGAGCGATTCGCCCAATGAGTCCTTGATATTTATTCGTTTTCAGCCAAGTTTCTGGATTTTTGAAAATTTTACTTATTTGTGAAAATATCCACTAAATGAGGGAATAATATGTGTGAGGGTACAACAGGAGAGTTCCAAATGTGTGTGGGTAGAATATATATCCCACGGGGGTAAAATTGAAAAAAAATGAACAAATTTTTTTTCTTGGACTTAGTCATTTTTCCGGCGTTTATCAGACTTTCAGATAGGGCAAATGTTAGTGAGCGTTCCGATTTCAGTTCCAGAGCGATACGCCCAATGAGTCCTTGATATTTAGTCGTTTTCAGACAATATTTTGGATTTTTGAAAATTTCACTTTTTTGTGAAAATATCCACTAAATGAGGGTATAATATGAGTGAGGGTACCCCAGGAGAGTTCCAAATGTGTGTGGGTAGAATATATATCCCAAGGGGGTAAAATTGAAAAAAGTTGAACTAATATTTTTTTTGGACTTAGTCATTTTTCCGTCGTTTATCAGACTTTCAGATACGGGAAATGTCAGTGAGTGTTCCGATTTCAGTTCAAGAGCGATTCGCCCAATGAGTTCTTGATATTTAGTCTCTTTCGGCCAATATTTTCGATTTTTGAAAATTTCACTTTTTTGTGAAAATATCCCCTAAATGAGGGAATAATATGTGTGAGGGTACAACAGAAGAGTTCCAAATGTGTGTGGGTAGAATATATATCCCACGGGGGTAAAATTGAAAAAAGTTGAAAAAATTTTTTTCTTGGACTTCGTCAATTTTCCGGCGTTTATCAGACTTTCAGATAGGGCAAATGTCAGTGAGCATTCCGATTTCAGTTCCAGAGCGATTCGCCCAATGAGTCCTTGATATTTAGTCATTTTCAGCCAATTTTCTGGATTTTTGAATATTTTACTTTTTGGTGAAAATGTCCACTAAATGAGGGAATAATATGTGTGAGGGTACCCCAGGAGAGTTCCAAATGTGTGTGGGTAGAATATATATCCCATGGGGGTAAAATTGAAAAAAGTTGAAAAAAATTTTTTCTTGGACTTAGTCACTTTTCCGGCGTTTATCAGACTTTCAGATAGGGGAAATGTCAGTGAGCGTTCCGTTCTCAGTTCAAGAGCGATTCGCCCAATGAGTTCTTGATATTTAGTCGTTTTCGGCCAATATTTTCGATGTTTGAAAATTTCACTTTTTTGTGAAAATATCCACTAAATGAGGGAATAATATGTGTGAGGGTACAACAGGAGAGTTCCAAATGTGTGTTGGTAGAATATATATACCACGGGGGTAAAATTGAAAAAAGTTGAAAAAAATTTTTTTTGGACTTAGTCATTTTTCTGCCGTTTATCAGCCTTTCAGATTGGGCAAATGTCAGTGAGCATTCCGATTTCAGTTCCAGAGCGATTTGCCCAATGAGTCCTTGATATTTATTCGTTTTCAGCCAAGTTTCTGGATTTTTGAAAATGTCAATTTTTTGTGAAAATATCCACTAAATGAGGAATAATATGTGTGAGGGTACAACAGGAGAGTTACAAATGTGTGTGGGTAGAATATATATCCCACGGGGGTAAAACTGAAAAAAGTTACAAAAAACTTTTTTTGGACTTAGTCATTTTTCCGGCGTTTATCAAACTTTCAGATAGGGCAAATGTCAGTGAGCGTTCCAATTTCTGTTCCAGAGCGATTCGCCCAATGAGTCCTTGATATTTATTCGTTTTCAGCCAAATTTCTGGATTTTTGAAAATTTCACTTTTTTATGAAAATATCCACTAAATGAGGGAATAATATGTGTGAGGGTACCCCAGGAGAGTTCCAAATGTGTGTGGTTAGAACATATATCCCACGGGGTAAAATTTAAAATAGTTGACAAATTTTTTTTTTTGGACTTAGTCATTTTTCCGGCGTTTATCAGACTTTCAGATAGGGCAAATGTTAGTGAGCGTTCTGATTTCAGTTCCAGAGTGATTCGCACAATGAGTCGTTGATATTTAGTCGATTTCAGCCAATTTTCTGGATTTTTGAAAATTTCACTTTTTTGTGAAAATATCCACTAAATGAGGGAATAATATGTGTGAGGGTACCCCAGGAGAGTTCCAAATGTGTGTGGGTAGAATTTATATCCCACGGGGGTAAAATTGAAAAAAGTTGAACTAATTTTTTTTTGGACTTAGTCATTTTTCCGTCGTTTATCAGACTTTCAGAAACGGGAAATGTCAGTGAGCGTACCGATTTCAGTTCCAGAGCGATTCGCCCAATGAGTCCTTGATATTTAGTCGTTTTCAGCGCATTTTCTGAATTTTTGAAATTTTCACTTTTTTGCGAAAATATCCACTAAATGAGGGAATAATATGTGTGAGGGTACCCCAGGAGAGTGCCAAATGTGTGTGGGTAGAATATATATCCCACGGGGGTAAAATTGAAAAAAGTTGAAAAAATAATTTTTTTGGACTTAGTTATTTTTCCGGCGTTCATCAGACTTTCAGATAGGGCAAACGTCAGTGAGCATTCCGATTCAGTTCAAGAGCGATTCGCCCAATGAGTTCTTGATATTTAGTCTCTTTCGGCCAATATTTTCGATTTTTGAAAATTTCACTTTTTTGTGAAAATATCCCCTAAATGAGGGAATAATATGTGTGAGGGTACAACAGAAGAGTTCCAAATGTGTGTGGGTAAAATATATATCCCACGGGGGTAAAATTGAAAAAAGTTGAAAAAATTTTTTTCTTGGACTTAGTCAATTTTCCGGCGTTTATCAGACTTTCAGATAGGGCAAATGTCAGTGAGCGTTCAGTTCTCAGTTCCAGAGCGATTCGCCCAATGAGTCCTTGATATTTAGTTGTTTTCAGCCAATCTTCTGGTTTTTCGAAAATTTCACTTTTTTGTGAAAATATCCACTAAATGAGGGAATAATCTGTGTGAGGGTACAACAGGAGAGTTCCAAATGTGTGTGGGTAGAATATATATCCCACGGCGGTAAAATTGAAAAAAGTAGAAACATTTTTTTCTTGGACTTAGTCATATTTCCGGCGTTTATCAGCCTTTCAGATAGGGCAAATGTTAGTGAGCGTTCCGATTTCATTTCCAGAGCGATTCGCCCAATGAGTCCTCTATATTTAGTCGTTTTCAGCCAATATTTTGGATTTTTGAAAATTTCACTTTTTTGTGAAAATATCCACTAAATGAGGGAATAATATGTGTGAGGGTACAAGAGGAGAGTTCCAAATGTGTGTGGGTAGAATATATATCCCATGGGGGTAAAATTGAAAAAAAAAATTTCTTGGACTTAGTCATTTTTCCGGCGTTTATCAGACTTTCAGATAGGGCAAATGTTAGTGAGCGTTCCGATTTCAGTTCCAGAGCGATACGCCCAATGAGTCCTTGATATTTAGTCGTTTTCAGCCAATATTTTGGATTTTTGAAAATTTCACTTTTTTGTGAAAATATCCACTAAATGAGGGAATAATATGAGTGAGGGTACCCCAGGAGAGTTCCAAATGTGTGTGGGTAGAATATATATCCCACGGGGGTAAAATTGAAAAAAGTTGAACTAATATTTTTTTTGGACTTAGTCATTTTTCAGTCGTTTATCAGACTTTCAGATACGGGAAATGTCAGTGAGCATTCCGATTTCAGTTCCAGAGCGATTTGCCCAATGAGTCCTTGATATTTAGTCGTTTTCAGCCAATGTTTTGTATTTTTGAAAATTTCACTCTTTTGTGAACATATCCACTAAATGAGGGAATAATCTGTTTGAGGGTACCGCAGGAGAGTTCCAAATGTGTGTGGGTAGAATATATATCCCACGGGGGTAAAATTGAAAAAAGTTGAAAAAAAATTTTACTTGGACTTAGTCACTTTTCCGGCGTTTATCAGACTTTCAGATAGGGCAAATGTTAGTGAGCGTTCCGATTTCAGTTCCAGAGCGATTCCCCCAATGAGTCCTTGATATTTAGTCGTTATGAGCCAATATTTTCGATTTTTGAAAATTTCACTTTTTTGTGAAAATATCCCATAAATGAGGGAATAATATGTGTGAGGGTACAACAGGAGAGTTCCAAATGTGTGTGGGTAGAATATATGTCCCACGGGGGTAAAATTGAAAAAAGTTGAAAAAATTTTTTTCTTGGACTTAGTCATTTTTTCGGCGTTTATCAGACTTTCAGATAGGGCAAATGTTAGTGAGCGCTCCGATTTCAGTTCCAGAGCGATTCGCCCAATGAGTCCTTGATATTTAGTCGTTTTCAGCGCATTTTCTGAATTTTTGAAATTTTCACTTTTTTGCGAAAATATCCACTAAATGAGGGAATAATATGTGTGAGGGTACCCCAGGAGAGTTCCAAGTGTGTGTGGGTAGAATATATATCCCACGGGGGTAAAATTGAAAAAAGTTGAACTAATTTTTTTTGGACTTAGTCATTTTTCCGGCGTTTATCAGACTTTCAGATAGGGCAAACGTCAGTGAGCATTCCGATTTCAGTTCCATAGCGATTTGCCCAATGAGTCCTTGATATTTAGTAGTTTTCAGCCAATTTTCTGGATTTTTGAAAATTTCACTTTTTTGTGAATATATCCACTAAATGAGGGAATAATATGTGTGAGGGTACCCCAGGAGAGTTCCAAATGTGTGTTGGTAGAATATATATCCCACGGGGGTAAAATTGAAAAAAGTTGAAACATTTTTTTTTCTTGGAATGAGTCATTTTTCCGGCATTTATCAAACTTTCATATAGGGGAAATGCCAGTGAGCGTTTCGATTTCAGTTCCAGAGCGATTCGCCCAATGAGTCCTTGATATTTAGTCGTTTTCTGCCAATTTTCTGGATTTTTGAAAATTTCACTTTTTTGTGAATATATCCACTAAATGAGGGAATAATATGTGTGAGGGTACAACAGGAGAGTTCCAAATGTGTGTGGGTAGAATATATATCCCAGGGGGGTAAAATTGAAAAAAGTTGAAACATTTTTTTTCTTGGACTTAGTCATATTTCCGGCGTTTATCAGACTTTCAGATAGGGCAAATGTTAGTGAGCGTTCCGATTTCATTTCCAGAGCGATTCGCCCAATGAGTCCTTTATATTTATTCGTTTTCAGCCAATATTTTGGATTTTTGAAAATTTCACTTTTTTGTGAAAATATCCACTAAATGAGGGAATAATATGTGTGAGGGTACAAGAGGAGAGTTCCAAATGTGTGTGGGTAGAATATATATCCCATGGGGGTAAAATTGAAAAAAGTTGAAAAAAAATTTTTCTTGGACTTAGTCATTTTTCCGGCGTTTATCAGACTTTCAGATAGGGGAAATGTCAGTGAGCGTTCCGATTTCAGTTCCAGAGCGATTTGCCCAATGAGTCCTTGATATTTAGTCGTTTTCAGCCAATGTTTTGTATTTTTGAAAATTTCACTTTTTTGTGAACATATCCACTAAATGAGGGAATAATCTGTGTGAGGGTACCGCAGGAGAGTTCCAAATGTGTGTGGGTAGAATATATATCCCACGGGGGTAAAATTGAAAAAAGTTGAAACATTTTTTTTCTTGGACTTAGTCATTTTTCCGGCGTTTATCAGACTTTCAGATAGGGCAAAAGGTTAGTGAGCTTTCCGATTTCAGTTCCAGAGCGATTCGCCCAATGAGTCCTTTATATTTAGTCGTTTTCAGCCAATATTTTGGATTTTTGAAAATTTCACTTTTTTGTGAAAATATCCACTAAATGAGGGAATAATATGTGTGAGGGTACAACAGGAGAGTTCCAAATGTGTGTGGGTAGAATATATATCCCACGGGGGTAAAATTGAAAAAAGTTACAAAAAACTTTTTTTGGACTCAGTCATTTTTCCGGCGTTTATCAGACTTTCAGATTGGGCGAATGTCAGTGAGTGCTCCAATTTCAGTTCCAGAGCGATTCTCAGAAAGAGGCCTTGATATTTATTCGTTTTCAGCCAATTTTCTGGATTTTTGAAAATTTCACTTTTTTGTGAAAATATCCACTAAATGAGGGAATAATATGTGTGAGGGTACCCCAGGAGAGTTCCAAATGTGCTTGGGTAGAATATATATCCCACGGGGGTAAAATTGAAAAAAGTTGAAAAAATAATTTTTTTGAACTTAGTCATTTTTCCGGCGTTTATCAGACTTTCAGATAGGGCAAATGTCAGTGAGCGTTCCGATTTCAGTTCCAGAGCAATTCGCCCAAAGAGTCCTTAATATTTTGTCGTTTTCAGCCAATCTTCTGGATTTTTGAAAATTTCACTTTTTTGTGAAAATATCCACTAAATGAGGGAATAATATGTGTGAGGGTACCCCAGGAGAGTTCCAAATGTGTGTGGGTAGAATATATATCCCACGGGGGTAAAATTGAAAAAAGTTGAACTAATATTTTTTTTTGACTTAGTCATTTTTCCGTCGTTTATCAGACTTTCAGATACGGGAAATGTCAGTGAGCGTTCCGATTTCAGTTCAAGAGCGATTCGCCCAATGAGTTCTTGATATTTAGTCGTTTTCGGCCAATATTTTCGATGTTTGAAAATTTCACTTTTTTGTGAAAATATCCACTAAATGAGGGAATAATATGTGTGAGGGTACAACAGGAGAGTTCCAAATGTGTGTTGGTAGAATATATATACCACGGGGGTAAAATTGAAAAAAGTTGAAAAAAATTTTTTTTGGACTTAGTCATTTTTCTGCCGTTTATCAGCCTTTCAGATTGGGCAAATGTCAGTGAGCATTCCGATTTCAGTTCCAGAGCGATTCGCCCAATGAGTCCTTGATATTTATTCATTTTCAGCCAAGTTTCTGGATTTTTGAAAATGTCAATTTTTTGTGAAAATATCCACTAAATGAGGAATAATATGTGTGAGGGTACCCCAGGAGAGTTCCAAATGTGTGTGGGTAGAATATATATCCCACGGGGGTAAAATTGAAAAAAGTTGAACTAATTTTTTTTGGACTTAGTCATTTTTCCGGCGTTTATCAGACTTTCCGACACGGGAAATGTCAGTGAGCGTTTCGATTTCAGTTCCAGAGCGATTCGCCCAATGAGTCCTTGATATTTATTCATTTTCAGCCAAGTTTCTGGATTTTTGAAAATGTCAATTTTTTGTGAAAATATCCACTAAATGAGGGAATAATATGTGTGAGGGTACCCCAGGAGAGTTCCAAATGTGTGTGGGTAGAATATGTATCCCACGGGGGTAAAATTGAAAAAAGTTGAAAAAATATTTTTTTTGGACTTAGTCATTTTTCCAGCTTTTATCAAACTTTCATATAGAGGAAATGTCAGTGAGCGTTTCGATTTCAGTTCCATAGCGATTCGCCCAATGAGTCCTTGATATTTAGTCATTTTCAGCCAATTTCCTGGATTTTTGAAAATTTCGTTTTTTTGTGAAAGTATCCACTAAATGAGGGAATAATATGTGTGAGGGTACCCAAGGAGAGTTCCAAATGTGTGTGGGTAAAATATATATCCCACGGGGTAAAATTGAAAAAAGTTGAAAATTATTTTTTTTTGGACTTAGTCATTTCTCCATCGTTTATCAGTCTTTCAGATTGG
This sequence comes from Phyllobates terribilis, assembly GCF_046119375.1. Lineage (NCBI taxonomy): Eukaryota > Metazoa > Chordata > Amphibia > Anura > Dendrobatidae > Phyllobates > Phyllobates terribilis. Next base: position 5,760,796 of record NW_027362805.1, on the reverse strand, counting down.
GCGAATGTCAGTGAGTGTTCCAATTTCAGTTCCAGAGCGATTCTCAGAAAGAGGCCTTGATATTTAGTCGTTTTCAGCCAATTTTCTGGATTTTTGAAAATTTCACTTTTTTGTGAAAATATCCACTAAATGAGGGAATAATATGTGTGAGGGTACCCCAGGAGAGTTCCAAATGTGCTTGGGTAGAATATATATCCCACGGGGGTAAAATTGAAAAAAGTTGAACTAATTTTTTTTTGGACTTAGTCATTTTTCCGGCGTTTATCAGACTTTCAGATAGGGCAAATGTCAGTGAGCGTTCCGATTTCAGTTCCAGAGCGATGCGCCCAATGAGTCCTTGATATTTAGTCGTTTTCAGCCCATTTTCTGGATTTTTGAAAATTTCACCTTTTTGTGAAAATTTCCACTAAATGAGGGAATAATATGTGTGAGGGCACACCAGGAGAGTTCCAAATGTGTGTGGGTAGAATATATATCCCACGAGGATAAAATTTAAAAAAGTTGAAAAATTTTTTTTTTTTGAACTTAGTCATTTTTCCCTCGTTTATCAGTCTTTCAGATTGGGCAAATGTCAGTGAGCATTCCGATTTCAGTTCCAGAGCGATTCGCCCAATGAATCCTTGATATTTTGTCATTTTCAGGCAAAATTCTGAATTTTTGAAAATTTCACTTTTTTGTGAAAATATCCACTAAATGAGAGAATAATATGTGTGAGGGTACCCCAGGAGAGTTCCACATGTGTGTGGGTAGAATATATATCCCACGGGGGTAAAATTGAAAAAAGTTAAAAAAATTTTTTGGGGGATTTAGTCATTTTTCCGGCGTTTATCAGACTTTCAGATAGAGCAAATGTCAGTGAGCGTTCCGATTTCAGTTCCATAGCGATTTGCCCAATGAGTCGTTGATATTTAGTCGATTTCAGCCAATATTTTGGAATTTTGAAAATTTCACTTTTTGTGAAAATATCCACTAAATGAGGGAATAATATGTGTGAGGGTACAACAGGAGAGTTCCAAATGTGTGTGGGTAGAATATATATCCCACGGGGGTAAAATTGAAAAAAGCTGAAAAAATTTCTTTTTGGACTTAGTCATTTTTCCGGCATCTATCAGACTTTCAGATAGGGCAAATGTCAGTGAGCATTCCGATTTCAGTTCCATAGCGATTCGCCCAATGAGTCCTTGATATTTAGTCGTTTTCAGCCAATATTTTGGATTTTTGAAAATTTCACTTTTTTGTGAAAATATCCACTAAATGAGGGAATAATATGTGTGAGGGTACCCGAGGAGAGTTCCAAATGTGTGTGGGTAGAATATATATCCCACGGGGGTAAAATTGAAAAAAGTTGAAAAAATTATTTTTGGGACTAAGTCATTTTTCCGGCGTTTATCAGACTTTCAGATAGGGGAAATGTCAGTGAGCGTTTCGATTTCAGTTCCAGAGCGATTCACCCAATGAGTCCATGATATTTAGTCGATTTCAGCCAAATTTCTGGAATTTTGAAAATTTCACTTTTTTGTGAAAATATCCACTAAATGAGGGAATAATATGTGTGAGGGTACCCCAGGAGAGTTCCAAATGTGTGTGGGTAGAATATATATCCCACGGGGGTAAAATTGAAAAAAGCTGAAAAAATTTATTTTTGGACTTAGTCATTTTTCCGGCGTTCATCAGACTTTCAGATAGGGCAAATGTCAGTGAGCGTTCCGATTTCAGTTTCAGAGCGATTCGCCCAATGAGTCCTTGATATTTAGTCGTTTTCAGCCAATATTTTGGAATTTTGAAAATTTCACTTTTTTGTGAAAATATCCACTAAATGAGGGAATAATATGTGTGAGGGTACCCCAGGAGAGTTCCAAATGTGTGTGGGTAGAATATATATCCCACAGGGGTAAAATTGAAAAAAGTTGAACAAATTTTTTTTCTGCACTTATTCATTTTTCTGTCATTTATGAGACTTTCAGATAGGGGAAATGTCAGTGAGCGTTCCTATTTCAGTTCCAGAGCGATTCGCCCAATGAGTCCTTGATATTTCGTCGTTTTCAGGCAAATTTCTGGAATTTTGAAAATTTCACTTTTTTGTGAAAATATCCACTAAATGAGTGAATAATAAGTGTGAGGGTACCCCAGCAGAGTTCCAAATGTGTGTGGGTAGAATATATATCCCACGGGGGTAAAATTGAAAAAAGTTTAACAAATTTTTTTTTGGACTTAGTCATTTTTCCAGCGTTTATCAGACTTTCAGATAGGGCAAATGTCAGTGAGTGTTCCGATTTCAGTTCCAGAGCGATTCGCCCAATGATTCCTTGATATTTAGTCGTTTTCAGCCAATATTTTAGATTTTTGAAAATTTCACTTTTTTGTGAAAATATCCACTAAATGAGGGAATAATATGTGTGAGGGTACCCCAGGAGAGTTCCAAATGTGTGTGGGTAGAATATATAACCCACAGGGGTAAAATTGAAAAACGTTGAACAAATTTTTCTTTTTGGACTTAGTCATTTTTCCAGCGTTTATCAAACTTTCAGATTGGTCAAATGTCAGTGAGCTTTCCGATTTCAGTTCCAGAGCGATTCGCCCAATGAATCCTTGATATTTAGTCGTTTTCAGCCAATATTTTAGATTTTTGAAAATTTCACTTTTTTGTGAAAATATCCACTAAATGAGGGAATAATATGTGTGAGGGTACCCCAGGAGAGTTCCAAATGTGTGTGGGTAGAATATATATCCCACGGGGGTAAAATTGAAAAAAGTTTAACAAATTTTTTTTTGGACTTAGTCATTTTTCCAGCGTTTATCAGACTTTCAGATAGGGCAAATGTCAGTGAGCTTTCCGATTTCAGTTCCATAGCGATTCGCCCAATGAGTCCTTGATATTTAGTTGTTTTCAGCCAATATTTTGGATTTTTGAAAATTTCACTTTTTTGTGAAAATATCCACTAAATGAGGGAATAATATGTGTGAGGGTACCCCAGTAGAGTTCCAAATGTGTGTGGGTAGAATATATATCCCACGGGGGTAAAATTGAAAAAAGTTTAACAAATTTTTTTTTGGACTTAGTCCATTTTCTGGTGTTTATCAGACTTTCAGATAGGGCAAATGTCAGTGAGCGTTCCGATTTCAGTTCCAGAGCGATTCGCCCAATGAGTCCTTGATATTTCGTCGTTTTCAGGCAAATTTCTGGAATTTTGAAAATTTCACTTTTTTGTGAAAATATCCACTAAATGAGGGAATAATATGTGTGAGGGTACCCCAGGAGAGTTCCAAATGTGTGTGGGTAGAATATATATCCCACGGGGGTAAAATTGAAAAAAGTTGAACAAATTTCTTTTTGGACTTAGTCCATTTTCTGGTGTTTATCAGACTTTCTGATAGGGCAAATGTCAGTGAGCGTTCCGATTTCAGTTCCAGAGCGGTTCGCCCAATGAGATCTTGATATTTAGTCGATTTCAGCCAATATTTTGAAATTTTGAAAATTTCACTTTTTTGTGAAAATATCCACTAAATGAGGGAATAATATGTGTGAGGGTACCCCAGGAGAGTTCCAAATGTGTGTGGGTAGAATATATATCCCACGGGGGTAAAATTGAAAAAAGTTGAAAAATTTTTTTTTGGACTTAGTCCATTTTCTGGTGTTTATCAGACTTTCAGATAGGGCAAATGTCAGTGAGCGTTCCGATTTCAGTTCCAGAGCGATTCGCGCAATGAGTCCTTGATATTTCGTCGTTTTCAGGCAAATTTCTGGAATTTTGAAAATTTCACTTTTTTGTGAAAATATCCACTAAATGAGGGAATAATATGTGTGAGGGTACCCCAGGAGATTTCCAAATGTGTGTGGGTAGACTATATATCCCACGGGGGTAAAATTAAAAAAAGTTGAACAAATTTCTTTTTGGACTTAGTCCATTTTCTGGTGTTTATCAGACTTTCAGATAGGGCAAATGTCAGTGAGCGTTCCGATTTCAGTTCCAGAGCGATTCGCCCAATGAGTCCTTGATATTTCGTCGTTTTCAGGCAAATTTCTGGAATTTTGAAAATTTCACTTTTTTGTGAAAATATCCACTAAATGAGGGAATAATATGTGTGAGGGTACCCCAGGAGAGTTCAAAATGTGTGTGGGTAGAATATATATCCCACGGGGGTAAAATTGAAAAAAGTTGAACAAATTTCTTTTTGGACTTAGTACATTTTCTGGTGTTTATCAGATTTTCAGATAGGGCAAATGTCAGTGAGCCTTCCGATTTCAGTTCCAGAGCGATTCGCCCAATGAGTCCTTGATATTTAGTCGATTTCAGCCAATATTTTGGAATTTTGAAAATTTCACTTTTTTGTGAAAATATCCACTAAATAAGGGAATAATATGTGTGAGGGTACCCCAGGAGAGTTCCAAATGTGTGTGGGTAGAATATATATCCCACAGGGGTAAAATTGAAAAAAGTTGAACAAATTTCTTTTTTTGGACTTAGTCATTTTTCCAGCGTTTATCAGACTTTCAGATTGGGCAAATGTCAGTGAGCGTTCCGATTTCAGTTCCAGAGCGATTCGCCCAATGAGTCCTTGATATTTCGTTGTTTTCAGGCAAATTTCTGGAATTTTGAAAATTTCACTTTTTTGTGAAAATATCCACTAAATGAGGGAATAATATGTGTGAGGGTACCCCAGGAGAGTTCCAAATGTGTGTGGGTAGAATATATATCCCACGGGGGTAAAATTGAAAAAAGTTGAACAAATTTCTTTTTAGACTTAGTCCATTTTCTGGTGTTTATCAGACTTTCAGATAGGGGAAATGTCAGTGAGCGTTCCGATTTCAGTTCCAGAGCGATTCACCCAATGAGTCCTTGATATTTAGTCGATTTCAGCCAATATTTTGGAATTTTGAAAATTTCACTTTTTTGTGAAAATATCCACTAAATGAGGGAATAATATGTGTGAGGGTACCCCAGGAGAGTTCCAAATGTGTGTGGGTAGAATATATATCCCACGGGGGTAAAATTGAAAAAAGTTGAACAAATTTTTTTTTTGGACTTAGTCCATTATCTGGTGTTTATTATTATTTATTATTATAGCGCCATTTATTCCATGGCGCTTTACATGTGATAGGGATATACATAACAAAAGCATTTACATAATCTTAACAAAACGAGTCAGCGACTGGTACAGGAGGAGCGAGGACCCTGCCCGCGAGGGCTCACAGTCTACGAGGGATGGGTGAGGATACAGTAGGTGAGGGTAGAGCTGGTCGTGCAGTGGTGTTTACTGCAGGTTGTAGGCTTGTCGGAAGAGGTGGGTCTTCAGGTTCCTTTTGAAGGTTTCCACGGTCGGCGAGAGTCTGATATGTTGGGGTAGAGAGTTCCAGAGTAGGGGGGAAGCACGGGAGAAATCTTGTATACGAGTGTGGGAGGAGGAGATAAGAGGGGAGTAGAGCAGGAGATCTTGTGAGGATCGGAGGTTGCGTGCAGGTAAGTACCGGGAGACTAGGTCACAGATGTATGGGGGAGACAGGTTGTGGATGGCTTTGTATGCCATGGTTAGAGTTTTGAACTGAATTCTCTGGGCAATAGGGAGCCAGTGAAGGGATTGACAGAGAGGAGAGGCCGGGGAATAGCGGGGGGAAAAGGTGGATTAGTCGAGCAGCAGAGTTTAGGATAGATTGGAGAGGTGCAAGAGTGTTGGAAGGGATGCCACGGAGCAGGAGGTTGCAGTAGTCGAGGCGGGATATGATGAGGGCATGCACTAGTGTTTTTGCAGAGTCTTTGCTGAGGAATGCACGGATCCGGGAGATGTTTTTGAGTTGGAGTCGGCAGGAGGTGGAAAGGGCTTGAATATGTGGCTTGAAGGAGAGATCAGAGTCCAGGGTTACCCCAAGGCAGCGAGCTTGTGGGACTGGGGAGAGTGAACAGCCATTGACGTTGATGGATAGGTCGGATGGGGGATGTGAATGAGAGGGTGGAAAGATGATGAACTCTGTTTTATCCATGTTGAGTTTTAGAAACCTGTCGGAGAAGAAGGATGAGATGGCGGACAGACATTGTGGGATTCTGGTTAGTAGGGAGGAGATATCGGGTCCAGAGAGGTAGATCTGTGTGTCGTCAGCATAGAGGTGATACTGAAAGCCGTGAGACTCTATGAGCTGTCCCAGGCCGAAGGTGTAGATGGAGAAGAGCAGGGGTCCTAGAACTGAACCTTGGGGGACACCGACAGATAGGGGGCGAGATGAGGAGGTGGTGCGTGAGTGGGAGACGCTGAATGTCCTGTCTGTTAAGTATGAGGAGATCCAAGATAGAGCCAAGTCCGTGATGCCAAGAGATGAGAGAATCTGGAGTAAGAGGGAATGGTCCACTGTGTCAAAGGCAGATGACAGGTCCAGAAGGAGGAGGATGGAGTAGTGTCGCTTGGATTTGGCATTTAGTAGGTCGTTTGTGACTTTGGTCAGGGCAGTTTCAGTCGAGTGATGCGGTCGGAAGCCAGATTGTAGACGGTCGAAGAGGGAGCAGGAGGAGAGGTGGGAGGACAGTTCAAGGTGGACATGTTGTTCTAGAAGTTTTGAGGCAAAGGGGAGAAGTGATATGGGGCGGTAGCTGGTCAGAGAGGAAGGGTCAAGGGAGGGCTTTTTGAGGATGGGTGTGATTGCGGCATGTTTGAAACATGAGGGGAAGACTCCGGTTGTTAGTGATAGATTGAAGACGTGGGTTAGGGTTGGGATGAAGACTGAGGTGAGGTTAGTGATGAGGTGGGATGGGATTGGGTCAAGTTCGCAGACTTTCACATAGGGGAAATGTCAGTGAGAGTTCCGATTTCAGTTCCAGAGCGATTCGCCCAATGAGTCCTTGATATTTAGTCGATTTCAGCCAATATTTTGGAATTTTGAAAATTTCACTTTTTTGTGAAAATATCCACTAAATGAGGGAATAATATGTGTGAGGGTACCCCAGGAGAGTTCCAAATGTGTGTGGGTAGAATATATATCCCACGGGGGTAAAATTGAAAAAAGTTGAAAAAATTGTTTTTTTTTGGACTTAGTCATTTTTCCGGCGTTTATCAGACTTTCAGATAGGGAAAATGTCAGTGAGCTTTCCGATTTCAGTTCCAGAGCGATTCGCCCAATGAGTCCTTGATATTTAGCCGTTTTCAGCCAATATTTTGGAATTTTGAAAATTTCACTTTTTTGTGAAAATATCCACTAAATGAGGGAATAATATGTGTGAGGGTACCCCAGGACAGTTCCAAATGTGTGTGGGTAGAATATATATCCCACAGGGGTAAAATTGAAAAAAGTTGAACAAATTTCTTTTTTTGGACTTAGTCATTTTTCCAGCGTTTATCAGACTTTCAGATTGGGCAAATGTCAGTGAGCGTTCCGATTTCAGTTCCAGAGCGATTCGCCCAAGGATTCCTTGATATTTAGTCGTTTTCAGCCAATATTTTAGATTTTTGAAAATTTCACTTTTTTGTGAAAATATCCACTAAATGAGGGAATAATATGTGTGAGGATACCCCAGCAGAGTTCCAAATGTGTGTGGGTAGAATATATATCCCACGGGGGTAAAATTGAAAAAAGTTGAACAAATTTCTTTTTGGACTTAGTCCATTTTCTGGTGTTTATCAGACTTTCAGATAGGGCAAATGTCAGTGAGCGTTCCGATTTCAGTTCCAGAGCGATTCGCCCAATGAGTCCTTGATATTTCGTCGTTTTCAGGCAAATTTCTGGAATTTTGAAAATTTCACTTTTTTGTGAAAATATCCACTAAATGAGGGAATAATATGTGTGAGGGTACCCCAGGAGAGTTCCAAATGTGTGTGGGTAGAATATATATCCCACGGGGGTAAAATTGAAAAAAGTTGAACAAATTTCTTTTTGGACTTAGTCCATTTTCTGGTGTTTATCAGACTTTCTGATAGGGCAAATGTCAGTGAGCGTTCCGATTTCAGTTCCAGAGCGGTTCGCCCAATGAGTTCTTGATATTTAGTCGATTTTAGCCAATATTTTGAAATTTTGAAAATTTCACTTTTTTGTGAAAATATCCACTAAATGAGGGAATAATATGTGTGAGGGTACCCCAGGAGAGTTCCAAATGTGTGTGGGTAGAATATATATCCCACGGGGGTAAAATTGAAAAAAGTTGAAAATTTTTTTTTTGGACTTAGTCCATTTTCTGGTGTTTATCAGACTTTCAGAAAGGGCAAATGTCAGTGAGCGTTCCGATTTCAGTTCCAGAGCGATTCGCGCAATGAGTCCTTGATATTTCGTCGTTTTCAGGCAAATTTCTGGAATTTTGAAAATTTCACTTTTTTGTGAAAATATCCACTAAATGAGGGAATAATATGTGTGAGGGTACCCCAGGAGAGTTCCAAATGTGTGTGGGTAGAATATATATCCCACGGGGGTAAAATTGAAAAAAGTTGAACAAATTTCTTTTTAGACTTAGTCCATTTTCTGGTGTTTATCAGACTTTCAGATAGGGGAAATGTCAGTGAGCGTTCCGATTTCAGTTCCAGAGCGATTCGCCCAATGAGTCAGTGATATTTAGTCGATTTCAGACAATATTTTGGAATTTTGAAAATTTCACTTTTTTGTGAAAATATCGACTAAATGAGGGAATAATATGTGTGAGGGTACCCCAGGAGAGTTCCAAATGTGTGTGGGTAGAATATATATCCCACGGGGGTAAAATTGAAAAAAGTTGAACAAATTTTTTTTTTGGACTTAGTCCATTTTCTGGTGTTTATCAGACTTTCACATAGGGGAAATGTCAGTGAGCGTTCCGATTTCAGTTCCAGAGCGATTCGCGCAATGAGTCCTTGATATTTCGTCGTTTTCAGGCAAATTTCTGGAATTTTGAAAATTTCACTTTTTTGTGAAAATATCCACTAAATGAGGGAATAATATGTGTGAGGGTACCCCAGGAGATTTCCAAATGTGTGTGGGTAGACTATATATCCCACGGGGGTAAAATTAAAAAAAGTTGAACAAATTTCTTTTTGGACTTAGTCCATTTTCTGGTGTTTATCAGACTTTCAGATAGGGCAAATGTCAGTGAGCGTTCCGATTTCAGTTCCAGAGCGATTCGCCCAATGAGTCCTTGATATTTCGTCGTTTTCAGGCAAATTTCTGGAATTTTGAAAATTTCACTTTTTTGTGAAAATATCCACTAAATGAGGGAATAATATGTGTGAGGGTACCCCAGGAGAGTTCAAAATGTGTGTGGGTAGAATATATATCCCACGGGGGTAAAATTGAAAAAAGTTGAACAAATTTCTTTTTGGACTTAGTACATTTTCTGGTGTTTATCAGATTTTCAGATAGGGCAAATGTCAGTGAGCCTTCCGATTTCAGTTCCAGAGCGATTCCCCCAATGAGTCCTTGATATTTAGTCGATTTCAGCCAATATTTTGGAATTTTGAAAATTTCACTTTTTTGTGAAAATATCCACTAAATAAGGGAATAATATGTGTGAGGGTACCCCAGGAGAGTTCCAAATGTGTGTGGGTAGAATATATATCCCACAGGGGTAAAATTGAAAAAAGTTGAACAAATTTCTTTTTTTGGACTTAGTCATTTTTCCAGCGTTTATCAGACTTTCAGATTGGGCAAATGTCAGTGAGCGTTCCGATTTCAGTTCCAGAGCGATTCGCCCAATGAGTCCTTGATATTTCGTTGTTTTCAGGCAAATTTCTGGAATTTTGAAAATTTCACTTTTTTGTGAAAATATCCACTAAATGAGGGAATAATATGTGTGAGGGTACCCCAGGAGAGTTCCAAATGTGTGTGGGTAGAATATATATCCCACGGGGGTAAAATTGAAAAAAGTTGAACAAATTTCTTTTTAGACTTAGTCCATTTTCTGGTGTTTATCAGACTTTCAGATAGGGGAAATGTCAGTGAGCGTTCCGATTTCAGTTCCAGAGCGATTCACCCAATGAGTCCTTGATATTTAGTCGATTTCAGCCAATATTTTGGAATTTTGAAAATTTCACTTTTTTGTGAAAATATCCACTAAATGAGGGAATAATATGTGTGAGGGTACCCCAGGAGAGTTCCAAATGTGTGTGGGTAGAATATATATCCCACGGGGGTAAAATTGAAAAAAGTTGAACAAATTTTTTTTTTGGACTTAGTCCATTATCTGGTGTTTATTATTATTATTATTTATTATTATAGCGCCATTTATTCCATGGCGCTTTACATGTGATAGGGATATACATAACAAAAGCATTTACATAATCTTAACAAAACGAGTCAGCGACTGGTACAGGAGGAGCGAGGACCCTGCCCGCGAGGGCTCACAGTCTACGAGGGATGGGTGAGGATACAGTAGGTGAGGGTAGAGCTGGTCGTGCAGTGGTGTTTACTGCAGGTTGTAGGCTTGTCGGAAGAGGTGGGTCTTCAGGTTCCTTTTGAAGGTTTCCACGGTCGGCGAGAGTCTGATATGTTGGGGTAGAGAGTTCCAGAGTAGGGGGGAAGCACGGGAGAAATCTTGTATACGAGTGTGGGAGGAGGAGATAAGAGGGGAGTAGAGCAGGAGATCTTGTGAGGATCGGAGGTTGCGTGCAGGTAAGTACCGGGAGACTAGGTCACAGATGTATGGGGGAGACAGGTTGTGGATGGCTTTGTATGCCATGGTTAGAGTTTTGAACTGAATTCTCTGGGCAATAGGGAGCCAGTGAAGGGATTGACAGAGAGGAGAGGCCGGGGAATAGCGGGGGGACAGGTGGATTAGTCGAGCAGCAGAGTTTAGGATAGATTGGAGAGGTGCAAGAGTGTTGGAAGGGATGCCACGGAGCAGGAGGTTGCAGTAGTCGAGGCGGGATATGATGAGGGCATGCACTAGTGTTTTTGCAGAGTCTTTGCTGAGGAATGCACGGATCCGGGAGATGTTTTTGAGTTGGAGTCGGCAGGAGGTGGAAAGGGCTTGAATATGTGGCTTGAAGGAGAGATCAGAGTCCAGGGTTACCCCAAGGCAGCGAGCTTGTGGGACTGGGGAGAGTGAACAGCCATTGACGTTGATGGATAGGTCGGATGGGGGATGTGAATGAGAGGGTGGAAAGATGATGAACTCTGTTTTATCCATGTTGAGTTTTAGAAACCTGTCGGAGAAGAAGGATGAGATGGCGGACAGACATTGTGGGATTCTGGTTAGTAGGGAGGAGATATCGGGTCCAGAGAGGTAGATCTGTGTGTCGTCAGCATAGAGGTGATACTGAAAGCCGTGAGACTCTATGAGCTGTCCCAGGCCGAAGGTGTAGATGGAGAAGAGCAGGGGTCCTAGAACTGAACCTTGGGGGACACCGACAGATAGGGGGCGAGATGAGGAGGTGGTGCGTGAGTGGGAGACGCTGAATGTCCTGTCTGTTAAGTATGAGGAGATCCAAGATAGAGCCAAGTCCGTGATGCCAAGAGATGAGAGAATCTGGAGTAAGAGGGAATGGTCCACTGTGTCAAAGGCAGATGACAGGTCCAGAAGGAGGAGGATGGAGTAGTGTCGCTTGGATTTGGCATTTAGTAGGTCGTTTGTGACTTTGGTCAGGGCAGTTTCAGTCGAGTGATGCGGTCGGAAGCCAGATTGTAGACGGTCGAAGAGGGAGCAGGAGGAGAGGTGGGAGGACAGTTCAAGGTGGACATGTTGTTCTAGAAGTTTTGAGGCAAAGGGGAGAAGTGATATGGGGCGGTAGCTGGTCAGAGAGGAAGGGTCAAGGGAGGGCTTTTTGAGGATGGGTGTGATTGCGGCATGTTTGAAACATGAGGGGAAGACTCCGGTTGTTAGTGATAGATTGAAGAGGTGGGTTAGGGTTGGGATGAAGACTGAGGTGAGGTTAGTGATGAGGTGGGATGGGATTGGGTCAAGTTCGCAGACTTTCACATAGGGGAAATGTCAGTGAGCGTTCCGATTTCAGTTCCAAAGCGATTCGCCCAATGAGTCCTTGATATTTAGTCGATTTCAGCCAATATTTTGGAATTTTGAAAATTTCACTTTTTTGTGAAAATATCCACTAAATGAGGGAATAATATGTGTGAGGGTACCCCAGGAGAGTTCCAAATGTGTGTGGGTAGAATATATATCCCACGGGGGTAAAATTGAAAAAAGTTGAAAAAATTGTTTTTTTTGGACTTAGTCATTTTTCCGGCGTTTATCAGACTTTCAGATAGGGAAAATGTCAGTGAGCTTTCCGATTTCAGTTCCAGAGCGATTCGCCCAATGAGTCCTTGATATTTAGCCGTTTTCAGCCAATATTTTGGAATTTTGAAAATTTCACTTTTTTGTGAAAATATCCACTAAATGAGGGAATAATATGTGTGAGGGTACCCCAGGACAGTTCCAAATGTGTGTGGGTAGAATATATATCCCACAGGGGTAAAATTGAAAAAAGATGAACAAATTTCTTTTTTTGGACTTAGTCATTTTTCCAGCGTTTATCAGACTTTCAGATTGGGCAAATGTCAGTGAGCGTTCCGATTTCAGTTCCAGAGCGATTCGCCCAATGAGTCCTTGATATTTCGTCGTTTTCAGGCAAATTTCTGGAATTTTGAAAATTTCACTTTTTTGTGAAAATATCCACTAAATGAGGGAATAATATGTGTGAGGGTACCCCAGGAGAGTTCCAAATGTGTGTGGGTAGAATATATATCCCACGGGGGTAAAATTGAAAAAAGTTGAACAAATTTCTTTTTGGACTTAGTCCATTTTCTGGTGTTCATCAGACTTTCTGATAGGGCAAATGTCAGTGAGCGTTCCGATTTCAGTTCCAGAGCGGTTCGCCCAATGAGTTCTTGATATTTAGTCGATTTTAGCCAATATTTTGAAATTTTGAAAATTTCACTTTTTTGTGAAAATATCCACTAAATGAGGGAATAATATGTGTGAGGGTACCCCAGGAGAGTTCCAAATGTGTGTGGGTAGAATATATATCCCACGGGGGTAAAATTGAAAAAAGTTGAAAATTTTTTTTTTGGACTTAGTCCATTTTCTGGTGTTTATCAGACTTTCAGAAAGGGCAAATGTCAGTGAGCGTTCCGATTTCAGTTCCAGAGCGATTCGCGCAATGAGTCCTTGATATTTCGTCGTTTTCAGGCAAATTTCTGGAATTTTGAAAATTTCACTTTTTTGTGAAAATATCCACTAAATGAGGGAATAATATGTGTGAGGGTACCCCAGGAGAGTTCCAAATGTGTGTGGGTAGAATATATATCCCACGGGGTAAAATTGAAAAAAGTTGAACAAATTTCTTTTTAGACTTAGTCCATTTTCTGGTGTTTATCAGACTTTCAGATAGGGGAAATGTCAGTGAGCGTTCCGATTTCAGTTCCAGAGCGATTCGCCCAATGAGTCAGTGATATTTAGTCGATTTCAGACAATATTTTGGAATTTTGAAAATTTCACTTTTTTGTGAAAATATCCACTAAATGAGGGAATAATATGTGTGAGGGTACCCCAGGAGAGTTCCAAATGTGTGTGGGTAGAATATATATCCCACGGGGGTAAAATTGAAAAAAGTTGAACAAATTTTTTTTTTGGACTTAGTCCATTTTCTGGTGTTTATCAGACTTTCACATAGGGGAAATGTCAGTGAGCGTTCCGATTTCAGTTCCAGAGCGATTCGCCCAATGAGTCCTTGAAATTTAGTAGATTTCAGCCAATATTTTGGAATTTTGAAAATTTCACTTTTTTGTGAAAATATCCACTAAATGAGGGAATAATATGTGTGAGGGTACCCCAGGACAGTTCCAAATGTGTGTGGGTAGAATATATATCCCACAGGGGTAAAATTGAAAAAAGTTGAAAAATTTTTTTTTGGGACTTAGTCATTTTTCCGGCGTTTATCTGACTTTCAGATAGGGCAAATGTCAGTGAGGGTTCCGATTTCAGTTCCAGAGCGATTCGCCCAATGATTCCTTGATATTTAGTCGTTTTCAGCCAATATTTTGGAATTTTGAAAATTTCACTTTTTTGTGAAAATATCCACTAAATGAGGGAATAATATGTGTGAGGGTACCCCAGGAGAGTTCCAAATGTGTGTGGGTAGAATATATATCCCACGGGGGTAAAATTGAAAAAAGTTGAACAAATTTCTTTTTGGACTTAGTCCATTTTCTGGTGTTTATCAGACTTTCTGATAGGGCAAATGTCAGTGAGCGTTCCGATTTCAGTTCCAGAGCGGTTCGCCCAATGAGTTCTTGATATTTAGTCGATTTTAGCCAATATTTTGAAATTTTGAAAATTTCACTTTTTTGTGAAAATATCCACTAAATGAGGGAATAATATGTGTGAGGGTACCCCAGGAGAGTTCCAAATGTGTGTGGGTAGAATATATATCCCACGGGGGTAAAATTGAAAAAAGTTGAAAATTTTTTTTTTGGACTTAGTCCATTTTCTGGTGTTTATCAGACTTTCAGAAAGGGCAAATGTCAGTGAGCGTTCCGATTTCAGTTCCAGAGCGATTCGCGCAATGAGTCCTTGATATTTCGTCGTTTTCAGGCAAATTTCTGGAATTTTGAAAATTTCACTTTTTTGTGAAAATATCCACTAAATGAGGGAATAATATGTGTGAGGGTACCCCAGGAGAGTTCCAAATGTGTGTGGGTAGAATATATATCCCACGGGGTAAAATTGAAAAAAGTTGAACAAATTTCTTTTTAGACTTAGTCCATTTTCTGGTGTTTATCAGACTTTCAGATAGGGGAAATGTCAGTGAGCGTTCCGATTTCAGTTCCAGAGCGATTCGCCCAATGAGTCAGTGATATTTAGTCGATTTCAGACAATATTTTGGAATTTTGAAAATTTCACTTTTTTGTGAAAATATCCACTAAATGAGGGAATAATATGTGTGAGGGTACCCCAGGAGAGTTCCAAATGTGTGTGGGTAGAATATATATCCCACGGGGGTAAAATTGAAAAAAGTTGAACAAATTTTTTTTTTGGACTTAGTCCATTTTCTGGTGTTTATCAGACTTTCACATAGGGGAAATGTCAGTGAGCGTTCCGATTTCAGTTCCAGAGCGATTCGCCCAATGAGTCCTTGATATTTAGTAGATTTCAGCCAATATTTTGGAATTTTGAAAATTTCACTTTTTTGTGAAAATATCCACTAAATGAGGGAATAATATGTGTGAGGGTACCCCAGGACAGTTCCAAATGTGTGTGGGTAGAATATATATCCCACAGGGGTAAAATTGAAAAAAGTTGAAAAATTTTTTTTTTGGACTTAGTCCATTTTCTGGTGTTTATCAGACTTTCACATAGGGGAAATGTCAGTGAGCGTTCCGATTTCAGTTCCAGAGCGATTCGCCCAATGAGTCCTTGATATTTAGTAGATTTCAGCCAATATTTTGGAATTTTGAAAATTTCACTTTTTTGTGAAAATATCCACTAAATGAGGGAATAATATGTGTGAGGGTACCCCAGGACAGTTCCAAATGTGTGTGGGTAGAATATATATCCCACAGGGGTAAAATTGAAAAAAGTTGAAAAATTTTTTTTTGGGACTTAGTCATTTTTCCGGCGTTTATCTGACTTTCAGATAGGGCAAATGTCAGTGAGGGTTCCGATTTCAGTTCCAGAGCGATTCGCCCAATGATTCCTTGATATTTAGTCGTTTTCAGCCAATATTTTGGAATTTTGAAAATTTCACTTTTTTGTGAAAATATCCACTAAATGAGGGAATAATATGTGTGAGGGTACCCCAGGAGAGTTCCAAATGTGTGTGGGTAGAATATATATCCCACGGGGGTAAAATTGAAAAAAGTTGAACAAATTTTTTTTGGACTTAGTCCATTTTCTGGTGTTTATCAGACTTTCTGAAAGGGCAAATGTCAGTGAGCGTTCCGATTTCAATTCCAGAGCGATTCGCCCAATGAGTTCTTGATATTTAGTCGATTTCAGCCAATATTTTGAAATTTTGAAAATTTCACTTTTTTGTGAAAATATCCACTAAATGAGGGAATAATATGTGTGAGGGTACCCCAGGAGAGTTCCAAATGTGTGTGGGTAGAATATATATCCCACGGGGGTAAAACTGAAAAAAGTTGAACACATTTTTTTTTTTGGACTTAGTCATTTTTCTGGCGTTTATGAGACTTTCAGATAGGGGAAATGTCAGTGAGCATTCCGATTTCAGTCCCATATCGATTCGCCCAATGAGTCCTTGATATTTAGACGTTTTCAGCCAATTTTTTGGATTTTTGAAAATTTCACTTTTTTGTGAAAATATCCACTAAATGAGGGAATAATATGTGTGAGGGTACCCCAGGAGAGTTCCAAATGTGTGTGGGTAGAATATATATCCCACGGTGGTAAAATTGAAAAAAGTTGAACAAATTTTTTTTTTGGACTTAGTCCATTTTCTGGTGTTTATCAGACTTTCAGATAGGGGAAATGTCAGTGAGCGTTCCGATTTCAGTTCCAGAGCGATTCGCCCTATGAGTCCTTGATATTTCGTCGTTTTCAGGCAAATTTCTGGAATTTTGAAAATTTCACTTTTTTGTGAAAATATCCACTAAATGAGGGAATAATATGTGTGAGGGTACCCCAGGAGAGTTCCAAATGTGTGTGGGTAGAATATATGTCCCACGGGGTAAAATTGAAAAAAGTTGAAAAATTTTTTTTTGGGACTTAGTCATTTTTCCGGCGTTTATCAGACTTTCAGATAGGGCAAATGTCAGTGAGTGTTACGATTTCAGTTCCAGAGCGATTCGCCCAATGATTCCTTGATATTTAGTCGTTTTCAGCCAATATTTTAGATTTTTGAAAATTTCACTTTTTTTGTGAAAATATCCACTAAATGAGGGAATAATATGTGTGAGGGTACCCCAGGAAAGTTCCAAATGTGTGTGGGTAGAATATATATCCCACGGGGGTAAAATTGAAAAAAGTTGAACAAATTTCTTTTTGGACTTAGTACATTTTCTGGTGTTTATCAGACTTTCAGATAGGGGACATGTCAGTGAGCGTTCCGATTTCAGTTCCAGAGCGATTCGCCCAATGAGTCGGTGATATTTAGTCGATTTCAGCCAATATTTTGGAATTTTGAAAATTTCACTTTTTTGTGAAAATATCCACTAAATGAGGGAATAATATGTGTGAGGGTACCCCAGGAGAGTTCCAAATGTGTGTGGGTAGAATATATATCCCACGGGGGTAAAATTGAAAAAAGTTGAACAAATTTTTTTTTTGGACTTAGTCCATTTTCTGGTGTTTATCAGACTTTCACATAGGGGAAATGTCAGTGAGCGTTCCGATTTCAGTTCCAGAGCGATTCGCCCAATGAGTCGGTGATATTTAGTCGATTTCAGCCAATATTTTGGAATTTTTAAAATTTCACTTTTTTGTGAAAATATCCACTAAATGAGGGAATAATATGTGTGAGGGTACCCCAGGAGAGTTCCAAATGTGTGTGGGTAGAATATATATCCCACGGGGGTAAAACTGAAAAAAGTTGAACACATTTTTTTTTTTGGACTTAGTCATTTTTCCAGCGTTTATCAGACTTTCAGATTGGGCAAATGTCAGTGAGCGTTCCGATTTCAGTTCCAGAGCGATTCGCCCAATGAGTCGTTGATATTTCGTCGTTTTCAGGCAAATTTCTGGAATTTTGAAAATTTCACTTTTTTGTGAAAATATCCACTAAATGAGGGAATAATATGTGTGAGGGTACCCCAGGAGAGTTCCAAATGTGTGTGGGTAGAATATATATCCCACGGGGGTAAAATTGAAAAAAGTTGAACAAATTTTTTTTTTGGACTTAGTCCATTTTCTGGTGTTTATGAGACTTTCACATAGGGGAAATGTCAGTGAGCGTTCCGATTTCAGTTCCAGAACGATTCGCCCAATGAGTTCTTGATATTTAGTTGATTTCAGCCAATATTTTGGAATTTTGAAAATTTAACTTTTTTGTGAAAATATCCACTAAATGAGGGAATAATATGTGTGAGGGTACCCCAGGAGAGTTCCAAATGTGTGTGGGTAGAATATATATCCCATGAGGGTAAAATTGAACAAAGTTGAAAAAAAATTTTTTTTTTACTTAGTCATTTTTCCGGCGTTTATCAGACTTTCAGATAGGGCAAATATAAGTGAGCTTTCCGATTTCAGTTCCAGAGCGATTCGCCCAATGAGTCCTTGATATTTAGTCGTTTTCAGCCAATATTATGGATTTTTGAAAATTTCACTTTTTTCGTGAAAATATCCACTAAATGAGGGAATAATATGTGTGAGGGTACCCCAGGAGAGTTCCAAATGTGTGTGGGTAGAATATATATCCCACGGGTGTAAAATTGAAAAAAGTTGAACAAATTTTTTTTTGAACTTAGTCATTTTTCCGGCGTTTATCAGACTTTCAGATAGGGCAAATGTCAGTGAGTGTTACGATTTCAGTTCCAGAGCGATTCGCCCAATGATTCCTTGATATTTAGTCGTTTTCAGCCAATATTTTGGAATTTTGAAAATTTCACTTTTTTGTGAAAATATCCTCTAAATGAGGGAATAATATGTGTGAGGGTACACCAGGAGAGTTCCAAATGTGTGTGGGTAGAATATATATCCCACGGGGGTAAAATTGAAAAAAGTTGAACAAATTTCTTTTTGGACTTAGTCCATTTTCTGGTGTTTATCAGACTTTCAGATAGGGCAAATGTCAGTGAGCGTTCCGATTTCAGTTCCAGAGCGATTCGCCCAATGAGTCCTTGATGTTTCGTCGTTTTCAGGCAAATTTCTGGAATTTTGAAAATTTCACTTTTTTGTTAAAATATCCACTAAATGAGGGAATAATATGTGTGAGGGTTCCCCAGCAGAGTTCCAAATGTGTGTGGGTAGAATATATATCCCACGGGTGTAAAATTGAAAAAAGTTGAACAAATTTTTTTTTGAACTTAGTCATTTTTCTGGCGTTTATGAGACTTTCAGATAGGGGAAATGTCATTGAGCATTCCGATTTCAGTTCCAAATCTATTCGCCCAATGAGTCGTTGATATTTAGTCGATTTCAGCCAATATTTTGGATTTTTGAAAATTTCACTTTTTTGTGAAAATATCCACTAAATGAGGGAATAATATGTGTGAGGGTACCCCAGGAGAGTTCCAAATGTGTGTGGGTAGAATATATATCCCACGGTGGTAAAATTGAAAAAAGTTGAACAAATTTCTTTTTGGACTTAGTCCATTTTCTGGTGTTTATCAGACTTTCAGATAGGGGAAATGTCAGTGAGAGTTCCGCTTTCAGTTCCAGAGCGATTCGCCCTATGAGTCCTTAATATTTAGTCGTTTTCAGCCAATATTTTGGAATTTTGAAAATTTCACTTTTTTGTGAAAATATCCTCTAAATGAGGGAATAATATGTGTGAGGGTACACCAGGAGAGTTCCAAATGTGTGTGGGTAGAATATATATCCCACGGGGGTAAAATTGAAAAAAGTTGAACAAATTTCTTTTTGGACTTAGTCCATTTTCTGGTGTTTATCAGACTTTCAGATAGGGGAAATGTCAGTGAGCGTTCCGATTTCAGTTCCAGAGCGATTCGCCCAATGAGTCAGTGATATTTAGTCGATTTCAGACAATATTTTGGAATTTTGAAAATTTCACTTTTTTGTGAAAATATCCACTAAATGAGGGAATAATATGTGTGAGGGTACCCCAGGAGAGTTCCAAATGTGTGTGGGTAGAATATATATCCCACGGGGGTAAAATTGAAAAAAGTTGAACAAATTTTTTTTTTGGACTTAGTCCATTTTCTGGTGTTTATCAGACTTTCACATAGGGGAAATGTCAGTGAGCGTTCCGATTTCAGTTCCAGAGCGATTCGCCCAATGAGTCCTTGATATTTAGTAGATTTCAGCCAATATTTTGGAATTTTGAAAATTTCACTTTTTTGTGAAAATATCCACTAAATGAGGGAATAATATGTGTGAGGGTACCCCAGTAGAGTTCCAAATGTGTGTGGGTAGAATATATATCCCACGGGGGTAAAATTGAAAAAAGTTGAAAAATTTTTTTTTGGGACTTAGTCATTTTTCCGGCGTTTATCTGACTTTCAGATAGGGCAAATGTCAGTGAGGGTTCCGATTTCAGTTCCAGAGCGATTCGCCCAATGATTCCTTGATATTTAGTCGTTTTCAGCCAATATTTTGGATTTTTGAAAATTTCACTTTTTTGTGAAAATATCCACTAAATGAGGGAATAATATGTGTGAGGGTACCCCAGGAGAGTTCCAAATGTGTGTGGGTAGAATATATATCCCACGGGGGTAAAATTGAAAAAAGTTGAACAAATTTCTTTTTGGACTTAGTCCATTTTCTGGTGTTTATCAGACTTTCTGATAGGGCAAATGTCAGTGAGCGTTCCGATTTCAGTTCCAGAGCGGTTCGCCCAATGAGTTCTTGATATTTAGTCGATTTCAGCCAATATTTTGAAATTTTGAAAATTTCACTTTTTTGTGAAAATATGCACTAAATGAGGGAATAATATGTGTGAGGGTACCCCAGGAGAGTTCCAAATGTGTGTGGGTAGAATATATATCCCACGGGGGTAAAACTGAAAAAAGTTGAACACATTTTTTTTTTTGGACTTAGTCATTTTTCTGGCGTTTATGAGACTTTCAGATAGGGGAAATGTCAGTGAGCATTCCGATTTCAGTCCCATATCGATTCGCCCAATGAGTCCTTGATATTTAGTCGTTTTCAGCCAATTTTTTGGATTTTTGAAAATTTCACTTTTTTGTGAAAATATCCACTAAATGAGGGAATAATATGTGTGAGGGTACCCCAGGAGAGTTCCAAATGTGTGTGGGTAGAATATATATCCCACGGTGGTAAAATTGAAAAAAGTTGAACAAATTTTTTTTTTGGACTTAGTCCATTTTCTGGTGTTTATCAGACTTTCAGATAGGGGAAATGTCAGTGAGCGTTCCGATTTCAGTTCCAGAGCGATTCGCCCTATGAGTCCTTGATATTTCGTCGTTTTCAGGCAAATTTCTGGAATTTTGAAAATTTCACTTTTTTGTGAAAATATCCACTAAATGAGGGAATAATATGTGTGAGGGTACACCAGGAGAGTTCCAAATTTGTGTGGGTAGAATATATATCCCACGGGGGTAAAATTGAAAAAAGTTGAACAAATTTCTTTTTGGACTTAGTCCATTTTCTGGTGTTTATCAGACTTTCAGATAGGGGAAATGTCAGTGAGCGTTCCGATTTCAGTTCCAGAGCGATTCGCCCAATGAGTCCTTGATATTTAGTCGTTTTCAGCCAATATTTTGGATTTTTGAAAATTTCACTTTTTTGTGAAAATATCCACTAAATGAGGGAATAATATGTGTGAGGGTACCCCAGGAAAGTTCCAAATGTGTGTGGGTAGAATATATGTCCCACGGGGGTAAAATTGAAAAAAGTTGAAACATTTTTTTTTGGGACTTAGTCATTTTTCCGGCGTTTATCAGACTTTCAGATAGGGCAAATGTCAGTGAGTGTTACGATTTCAGTTCCAGAGCGATTCGCCCAATGATTCCTTGATATTTAGTCGTTTTCAGCCAATATTTTAGATTTTTGAAAATTTCACTTTTTTTGTGAAAATATCCACTAAATGAGGGAATAATATGTGTGAGGGTACCCCAGGAAAGTTCCAAATGTGTGTGGGTAGAATATATATCCCACGGGGGTAAAATTGAAAAAAGTTGAACAAATTTCTTTTTGGACTTAGTACATTTTCTGGTGTTTATCAGACTTTCAGATAGGGGACATGTCAGTGAGCGTTCCGATTTCAGTTCCAGAGCGATTCGCCCAATGAGTCGGTGATATTTAGTCGATTTCAGCCAATATTTTGGAATTTTGAAAATTTCACTTTTTTGTGAAAATATCCACTAAATGAGGGAATAATATGTGTGAGGGTACCCCAGGAGAGTTCCAAATGTGTGTGGGTAGAATATATATCCCACGGGGGTAAAATTGAAAAAAGTTGAACAAATTTTTTTTTTGGACTTAGTCCATTTTCTGGTGTTTATCAGACTTTCACATAGGGGAAATGTCAGTGAGCGTTCCGATTTCAGTTCCAGAGCGATTCGCCCAATGAGTCGGTGATATTTAGTCGATTTCAGCCAATATTTTGGAATTTTTAAAATTTCACTTTTTTGTGAAAATATCCACTAAATGAGGGAATAATATGTGTGAGGGTACCCCAGGAGAGTTCCAAATGTGTGTGGGTAGAATATACATCCCACGGGGGTAAAATTGAACAAAGTTGAAAAAAATTTTTTTTTTTACTTAGTCATTTTTCCGGCGTTTATCAGACTTTCAGATAGGGCAAATGTCAGTGAGTGTTCCAATTTCAGTTCCAGAGCGATTCGCCCAATGATTCCTTGATATTTAGTCGTTTTCAGCCAATATTTTGGATTTTTGAAAATTTCACTTTTTTGTGAAAATATCCACTAAATGAGGGAAAAATATGTGTGAGGGTACACCAGGAGAGTTCCAAATGTGTGTGGGTAGAATATATATCCCACGGGGGTAAAATTGAAAAAAGTTGAACAAATTTCTTTTTGGACTTAGTCCATTTTCTGGTGTTTATCAGACTTTCAGATAGGGCAAATGTCAGTGAGTGTTCCGATTTCAGTTCCAGAGATATTCGCCCAATGAGTCCTTGATGTTTCGTCGTTTTCAGGCAAATTTCTGGAATTTTGAAAATTTCACCTTTTTGTGAAAATATCCACTAAATGAGGGAATAATATGTGTGAGGGTACCCCAGGAGAGTTCCAAATGTGTGTGGGTAGAATATATATCCCACGGGGGTAAAATTAAAAAAGGTTAAAAAATTGCTTTTTTTGGACTTAGTCATTTTTCCGGCGTTTATCAGACTTTCAGATAGGGAAAATGTCAGTGAGCTTTCCGATTTCAGTTCCAGAGCGATTCGCCCAATGAGTCCTTGATATTTAGCCGTTTTCAGCCAATATTTTGGAATTTTGAAAATTTCACTTTTTTGTGAAAATATCCACTAAATGAGGGAATAATATGTGTGAGGGTACCCCAGGACAGTTCCAAATGTGTGTGGGTAGAATATATATCCCACAGGGGTAAAATTGAAAAAAGTTGAACAAATTTATTTTTTTGGACTTAGTCATTTTTCCAGCGTTTATCAGACTTTCAGATTGGGCAAATGTCAGTGAGCATTCCGATTTCAGTTCCAGAGCGATTCGCCCAATGAGTCGTTGATATTTCGTCGTTTTCAGGCAAATTTCTGGAATTTTGAAAATTTCACTTTTTTGTGAAAATATCCACTAAATGAGGGAATAATATGTGTGAGGGTACCCCAGGAGAGTTCCAAATGTGTGTGGGTAGAATATATATCCCACGGGGGTAAAATTGAAAAAAGTTGAACAAATTTTTTTTTTGGACTTAGTCCATTTTCTGGTGTTTATCAGACTTTCACATAGGGGAAATGTCAGTGAGCGTTCCGATTTCAGTTCCAGAACGATTCGCCCAATGAGTTCTTGATATTTAGTTGATTTCAGCCAATATTTTGGAATTTTGAAAATTTAACTTTTTTGTGAAAATATCCACTAAATGAGGGAATAATATGTGTGAGGGTACCCCAGGAGAGTTCCAAATGTGTGTGGGTAGAATATATATCCCATGAGGGTAAAATTGAACAAAGTTGAAAAAAAATTTTTTTTTTACTTAGTCATTTTTCCGGCGTTTATCAGACTTTCAGATAGGGCAAATGTAAGTGAGCTTTCCGATTTCAGTTCCAGAGCGATTCGCCCAATGAGTCCTTGATATTTAGTCGTTTTCAGCCAAAATTATGGATTTTTGAAAATTTCACTTTTTTCGTGAAAATATCCACTAAATGAGGGAATAATATGTGTGAGGGTACCCCAGGAGAGTTCCAAATGTGTGTGGGTAGAATATATATCCCACGGGTGTAAAATTGAAAAAAGTTGAACAAATTTTTTTTTGAACTTAGTCATTTTTCTGGCGTTTATCAGACTTTCAGATAGGGCAAATGTCAGTGAGTGTTACGATTTCAGTTCCAGAGCGATTCGCCCAATGATTCCTTGATATTTAGTCGTTTTCAGCCAATATTTTGGAATTTTGAAAATTTCACTTTTTTGTGAAAATATCCTCTAAATGAGGGAATAATATGTGTGAGGGTACACCAGGAGAGTTCCAAATGTGTGTGGGTAGAATATATATCCCACGGGGGTAAAATTGAAAAAAGTTGAACAAATTTCTTTTTGGACTTAGTCCATTTTCTGGTGTTTATCAGACTTTCAGATAGGGCAAATGTCAGTGAGCGTTCCGATTTCAGTTCCAGAGCGATTCGCCCAATGAGTCCTTGATGTTTCGTCGTTTTCAGGCAAATTTCTGGAATTTTGAAAATTTCACTTTTTTGTTAAAATATCCACTAAATGAGGGAATAATATGTGTGAGGGTTCCCCAGCAGAGTTCCAAATGTGTGTGGGTAGAATATATATCCCACGGGTGTAAAATTGAAAAAAGTTGAACAAATTTTTTTTTGAACTTAGTCATTTTTCTGGCGTTTATGAGACTTTCAGATAGGGGAAATGTCATTGAGCATTCCGATTTCAGTTCCAAATCTATTCGCCCAATGAGTCGTTGATATTTAGTCGATTTCAGCCAATATTTTGGATTTTTGAAAATTTCACTTTTTTGTGAAAATATCCACTAAATGAGGGAATAATATGTGTGAGGGTACCCCAGGAGAGTTCCAAATGTGTGTGGGTAGAATATATATCCCACGGTGGTAAAATTGAAAAAAGTTGAACAAATTTCTTTTTGGACTTAGTCCATTTTCTGGTGTTTATCAGACTTTCAGATAGGGGAAATGTCAGTGAGAGTTCCGCTTTCAGTTCCAGAGCGATTCGCCCTATGAGTCCTTAATATTTAGTCGTTTTCAGCCAATATTTTGGAATTTTGAAAATTTCACTTTTTTGTGAAAATATCCTCTAAATGAGGGAATAATATGTGTGAGGGTACACCAGGAGAGTTCCAAATGTGTGTGGGTAGAATATATATCCCACGGGGGTAAAATTGAAAAAAGTTGAACAAATTTCTTTTTGGACTTAGTCCATTTTCTGGTGTTTATCAGACTTTCTGATAGGGCAAATGTCAGTGAGCGTTCCGATTTCAGTTCCAGAGCGGTTCGCCCAATGAGTTCTTGATATTTAGTCGATTTCAGCCAATATTTTGAAATTTTGAAAATTTCACTTTTTTGTGAAAATATCCACTAAATGAGGGAATAATATGTGTGAGGGTACCCCAGGAGAGTTCCAAATGTGTGTGGGTAGAATATATATCCCACGGGGGTAAAACTGAAAAAAGTTGAACACATTTTTTTTTTTGGACTTAGTCATTTTTCTGGCGTTTATGAGACTTTCAGATAGGGGAAATGTCAGTGAGCATTCCGATTTCAGTCCCATATCGATTCGCCCAATGAGTCCTTGATATTTAGTCGTTTTCAGCCAATTTTTTGGATTTTTGAAAATTTCACTTTTTTGTGAAAATATCCACTAAATGAGGGAATAATATGTGTGAGGGTACCCCAGGAGAGTTCCAAATGTGTGTGGGTAGAATATATATCCCACGGTGGTAAAATTGAAAAAAGTTGAACAAATTTTTTTTTTGGACTTAGTCCATTTTCTGGTGTTTATCAGACTTTCAGATAGGGGAAATGTCAGTGAGCGTTCCGATTTCAGTTCCAGAGCGATTCGCCCTATGAGTCCTTGATATTTCGTCGTTTTCAGGCAAATTTCTGGAATTTTGAAAATTTCACTTTTTTGTGAAAATATCCACTAAATGAGGGAATAATATGTGTGAGGGTACACCAGGAGAGTTCCAAATTTGTGTGGGTAGAATATATATCCCACGGGGGTAAAATTGAAAAAAGTTGAACAAATTTCTTTTTGGACTTAGTCCATTTTCTGGTGTTTATCAGACTTTCAGATAGGGGAAATGTCAGTGAGCGTTCCGATTTCAGTTCCAGAGCGATTCGCCCAATGAGTCCTTGATATTTAGTCGTTTTCAGCCAATATTTTGGATTTTTGAAAATTTCACTTTTTTGTGAAAATATCCACTAAATGAGGGAATAATATGTGTGAGGGTACCCCAGGAAAGTTCCAAATGTGTGTGGGTAGAATATATGTCCCACGGGGGTAAAATTGAAAAAAGTTGAAACATTTTTTTTTGGGACTTAGTCATTTTTCCGGCGTTTATCAGACTTTCAGATAGGGCAAATGTCAGTGAGTGTTACGATTTCAGTTCCAGAGCGATTCGCCCAATGATTCCTTGATATTTAGTCGTTTTCAGCCAATATTTTAGATTTTTGAAAATTTCACTTTTTTTGTGAAAATATCCACTAAATGAGGGAATAATATGTGTGAGGGTACCCCAGGAAAGTTCCAAATGTGTGTGGGTAGAATATATATCCCACGGGGGTAAAATTGAAAAAAGTTGAACAAATTTCTTTTTGGACTTAGTACATTTTCTGGTGTTTATCAGACTTTCAGATAGGGGACATGTCAGTGAGCGTTCCGATTTCAGTTCCAGAGCGATTCGCCCAATGAGTCGGTGATATTTAGTCGATTTCAGCCAATATTTTGGAATTTTGAAAATTTCACTTTTTTGTGAAAATATCCACTAAATGAGGGAATAATATGTGTGAGGGTACCCCAGGAGAGTTCCAAATGTGTGTGGGTAGAATATATATCCCACGGGGGTAAAATTGAAAAAAGTTGAACAAATTTTTTTTTTGGACTTAGTCCATTTTCTGGTGTTTATCAGACTTTCACATAGGGGAAATGTCAGTGAGCGTTCCGATTTCAGTTCCAGAACGATTCGCCCAATGAGTTCTTGATATTTAGTTGATTTCAGCCAATATTTTGGAATTTTGAAAATTTAACTTTTTTGTGAAAATATCCACTAAATGAGGGAATAATATGTGTGAGGGTACCCCAGGAGAGTTCCAAATGTGTGTGGGTAGAATATATATCCCATGAGGGTAAAATTGAACAAAGTTGAAAAAAAATTTTTTTTTTACTTAGTCATTTTTCCGGCGTTTATCAGACTTTCAGATAGGGCAAATGTAAGTGAGCTTTCCGATTTCAGTTCCAGAGCGATTCGCCCAATGAGTCCTTGATATTTAGTCGTTTTCAGCCAAAATTATGGATTTTTGAAAATTTCACTTTTTTCGTGAAAATATCCACTAAATGAGGGAATAATATGTGTGAGGGTACCCCAGGAGAGTTCCAAATGTGTGTGGGTAGAATATATATCCCACGGGTGTAAAATTGAAAAAAGTTGAACAAATTTTTTTTTGAACTTAGTCATTTTTCCGGCGTTTATCAGACTTTCAGATAGGGCAAATGTCAGTGAGTGTTACGATTTCAGTTCCAGAGCGATTCGCCCAATGATTCCTTGATATTTAGTCGTTTTCAGCCAATATTTTGGAATTTTGAAAATTTCACTTTTTTGTGAAAATATCCTCTAAATGAGGGAATAATATGTGTGAGGGTACACCAGGAGAGTTCCAAATGTGTGTGGGTAGAATATATATCCCACGGGGGTAAAATTGAAAAAAGTTGAACAAATTTCTTTTTGGACTTAGTCCATTTTCTGGTGTTTATCAGACTTTCAGATAGGGCAAATGTCAGTGAGCGTTCCGATTTCAGTTCCAGAGCGATTCGCCCAATGAGTCCTTGATGTTTCGTCGTTTTCAGGCAAATTTCTGGAATTTTGAAAATTTCACTTTTTTGTTAAAATATCCACTAAATGAGGGAATAATATGTGTGAGGGTTCCCCAGCAGAGTTCCAAATGTGTGTGGGTAGAATATATATCCCACGGGTGTAAAATTGAAAAAAGTTGAACAAATTTTTTTTTGAACTTAGTCATTTTTCTGGCGTTTATGAGACTTTCAGATAGGGGAAATGTCATTGAGCATTCCGATTTCAGTTCCAAATCTATTCGCCCAATGAGTCGTTGATATTTAGTCGATTTCAGCCAATATTTTGGATTTTTGAAAATTTCACTTTTTTGTGAAAATATCCACTAAATGAGGGAATAATATGTGTGAGGGTACCCCAGGAGAGTTCCAAATGTGTGTGGGTAGAATATATATCCCACGGTGGTAAAATTGAAAAAAGTTGAACAAATTTCTTTTTGGACTTAGTCCATTTTCTGGTGTTTATCAGACTTTCAGATAGGGGAAATGTCAGTGAGAGTTCCGCTTTCAGTTCCAGAGCGATTCGCCCTATGAGTCCTTAATATTTAGTCGTTTTCAGCCAATATTTTGGAATTTTGAAAATTTCACTTTTTTGTGAAAATATCCTCTAAATGAGGGAATAATATGTGTGAGGGTACACCAGGAGAGTTCCAAATGTGTGTGGGTAGAATATATATCCCACGGGGGTAAAATTGAAAAAAGTTGAACAAATTTCTTTTTGGACTTAGTCCATTTTCTGGTGTTTATCAGACTTTCTGATAGGGCAAATGTCAGTGAGCGTTCCGATTTCAGTTCCAGAGCGGTTCGCCCAATGAGTTCTTGATATTTAGTCGATTTCAGCCAATATTTTGAAATTTTGAAAATTTCACTTTTTTGTGAAAATATCCACTAAATGAGGGAATAATATGTGTGAGGGTACCCCAGGAGAGTTCCAAATGTGTGTGGGTAGAATATATATCCCACGGGGGTAAAACTGAAAAAAGTTGAACACATTTTTTTTTTTGGACTTAGTCATTTTTCTGGCGTTTATGAGACTTTCAGATAGGGGAAATGTCAGTGAGCATTCCGATTTCAGTCCCATATCGATTCGCCCAATGAGTCCTTGATATTTAGTCGTTTTCAGGCAAATTTCTGGAATTTTGAAAATTTCACTTTTTTGTGAAAATATCCACTAAATGAGGGAATAATATGTGTGAGGGTACACCAGGAGAGTTCCAAATTTGTGTGGGTAGAATATATATCCCACGGGGGTAAAATTGAAAAAAGTTGAACAAATTTCTTTTTGGACTTAGTCCATTTTCTGGTGTTTATCAGACTTTCAGATAGGGGAAATGTCAGTGAGCGTTCCGATTTCAGTTCCAGAGCGATTCGCCCAATGAGTCCTTGATATTTAGTCGTTTTCAGCCAATATTTTGGATTTTTGAAAATTTCACTTTTTTGTGAAAATATCCACTAAATGAGGGAATAATATGTGTGAGGGTACCCCAGGAAAGTTCCAAATGTGTGTGGGTAGAATATATGTCCCACGGGGGTAAAATTGAAAAAAGTTGAAACATTTTTTTTTGGGACTTAGTCATTTTTCCGGCGTTTATCAGACTTTCAGATAGGGCAAATGTCAGTGAGTGTTACGATTTCAGTTCCAGAGCGATTCGCCCAATGATTCCTTGATATTTAGTCGTTTTCAGCCAATATTTTAGATTTTTGAAAATTTCACTTTTTTTGTGAAAATATCCACTAAATGAGGGAATAATATGTGTGAGGGTACCCCAGGAAAGTTCCAAATGTGTGTGGGTAGAATATATATCCCACGGGGGTAAAATTGAAAAAAGTTGAACAAATTTCTTTTTGGACTTAGTACATTTTCTGGTGTTTATCAGACTTTCAGATAGGGGACATGTCAGTGAGCGTTCCGATTTCAGTTCCAGAGCGATTCGCCCAATGAGTCGGTGATATTTAGTCGATTTCAGCCAATATTTTGGAATTTTGAAAATTTCACTTTTTTGTGAAAATATCCACTAAATGAGGGAATAATATGTGTGAGGGTACCCCAGGAGAGTTCCAAATGTGTGTGGGTAGAATATATATCCCACGGGGGTAAAATTGAAAAAAGTTGAACAAATTTTTTTTTTGGACTTAGTCCATTTTCTGGTGTTTATCAGACTTTCACATAGGGGAAATGTCAGTGAGCGTTCCGATTTCAGTTCCAGAGCGATTCGCCCAATGAGTCGGTGATATTTAGTCGATTTCAGCCAATATTTTGGAATTTTTAAAATTTCACTTTTTTGTGAAAATATCCACTAAATGAGGGAATAATATGTGTGAGGGTACCCCAGGAGAGTTCCAAATGTGTGTCGGTAGAATATACATCCCACGGGGGTAAAATTGAACAAAGTTGAAAAAAATTTTTTTTTTTACTTAGTCATTTTTCCGGCGTTTATCAGACTTTCAGATAGGGCAAATGTCAGTGAGTGTTCCAATTTCAGTTCCAGAGCAATTCGCCCAATGATTCCTTGATATTTAGTCGTTTTCAGCCAATATTATGGATTTTTGAAAATTTCACTTTTTTCGTGAAAATATCCACTAAATGAGGGAATAATATGTGTGAGGGTACCCCAGGAGAGTTCCAAATGTGTGTGGGTAGAATATATATCCCACGGGTGTAAAATTGAAAAAAGTTGAACAAATTTTTTTTTGAACTTAGTCATTTTTCCGGCGTTTATCAGACTTTCAGATAGGGCAAATGTCAGTGAGTGTTACGATTTCAGTTCCAGAGCGATTCGCCCAATGATTCCTTGATATTTAGTCGTTTTCAGCCAATATTTTGGAATTTTGAAAATTTCACTTTTTTGTGAAAATATCCTCTAAATGAGGGAATAATATGTGTGAGGGTACACCAGGAGAGTTCCAAATGTGTGTGGGTAGAATATATATCCCACGGGGGTAAAATTGAAAAAAGTTGAACAAATTTCTTTTTGGACTTAGTCCATTTTCTGGTGTTTATCAGACTTTCAGATAGGGCAAATGTCAGTGAGCGTTCCGATTTCAGTTCCATAGCGATTCGCCCAATGAGTCCGTGATATTTAGTCGATTTCAGGCAATATTTTGGAATTTTGAAAATTTCAC
This sequence comes from Phyllobates terribilis, assembly GCF_046119375.1. Lineage (NCBI taxonomy): Eukaryota > Metazoa > Chordata > Amphibia > Anura > Dendrobatidae > Phyllobates > Phyllobates terribilis. Next base: position 5,729,964 of record NW_027362805.1, on the reverse strand, counting down.
TTTTTTGCGAAAATATCCACTAAATGAGGGAATAATATGTGTGAGGGTACCCCAGGAGAGTTTCAAATGTGTGTGGGTAGAATATATATCCCACTGTGGTAAAATTGAAAAAAGTTGAACAAATTTTTTTTTGGACTTAGTCATTTTTCTGGCATTTATGAGACTTTCAGATAGGGGAAATGTCAGTGAGCATTCCGATTTCAGTTCCATAGCGATTCGCCCAATAAGTCCGTGATATTTAGTCGATTTCAGGCAATATTTTGGAATTTTGAAAATTTCACTTTTTTGTGAAAATATCCACTAAATGAGGGAATAATATGTGTGAGGGTACCCCAGGAGAGTTCCAAATGTGTGTGGGTAGAATATATATCCCACGGGGGTAAAATTGAAAAAAGTTGAACAAATTTTTTTTTTGGACTTAGTCATTTTTCTGGCGTTTATGAGACTTTCAGATAGGGGAAATGTCAGTGAGCATTCCGATTTCAGTTCCATAGCGATTCGCCCAATGAGTCCGTGATATTTAGTCGATTTCAGGCAATATTTTGAAATTTTGAAAATTTCACTTTTTTGTGAAAATATCCACTAAATGAGGTAATAATATGAGTGAGGGTACCCCAGGAGAGTTCCAAATGTGTGTGGGTAGAATATATATCCCACAGGGGTAAAATTGAAAAAAGTTGAACACATTCTTTTTTTCGGACTTAGTCATTTTTCCAGCGTTTATCAGACTTTCAGATTGGGCAAATGTCAGTGAGCGTTCCGATTTCAGTTCCAGAGCGATTCGCCCAATGAGTCCTTGATATTTCGTCGTTTTCAGGCAAATTTCTGAAATTTTGAAAATTTCACTTTTTTGTGAAAATATCCACTAAATGAGGGAATAATATGTGTGAGGGTACCCCAGGAGAGTTCCAAATGTGTGTGGGTAGAATATATATCCCACGGGGGTAAAATGTAAAAAAAGTTGAAAAATTTTTTTTTGGGACTTAGTCATTTTTAAGGCGTTTATCAGACTTTCAGATAGGGCAAATGTCAGTGAGTGTTCCGATTTCAGTTCCAGAGCGATTCCCCCAATGATTCCTTGATATTTAGTCATTTTCAGCCAATATTTTAGATTTTTGAAAATTTTACTTTTTTGTGAAAATATCCACTAAATGAGGGAATAATATGTGTGAGGGTACACCAGGAGAGTGCCAAATGTGTGTGGGTAGAATATATATCCCACGGTGGTAAAATTGAAAAAAGTTGAACAAATTTTTTTTTGGACTTAGTCATTTTTCTGGCATTTATGAGACTTTCAGATAGGGGAAATGTCAGTGAGCATTCCGATTTCAGTTCCATAGCGATTCGCCCAATGAGTCGTTGATATTTAGTCGATATCAGCCAATATTTTGGAATTTTGAAAATTTCACTTTTTTGTGAAAATATCCACTAAATAAGGGAATAATATGTGTGAGGGTACCCCAGGAGAGTTCCAAATGTGTGTGGGTTCAATATATATCCCACGGGGGTAAAATTGAAAAAAGTTTAAAAAATTTTTTTTTCGGACTTAGTCATTTTTCCGGCGTTTATCAGACTTTCAGATAGGGCAAATGTCAGTGAGCTTTCCGATTTCAGTTCCATAGCGATTCGCCCAATGAGTCGTTGATATTTAGTCGATTTCAGCCAATATTTTGGATTTTTGAAAATTTCACTTTTTTGTGAAAATAACCCCTAAATGAGGGAATAATATGTGTGAGGGTACCCCAGGAGAGTTCCAAATGTGTGTGGGTAGAATATATATCCCACTGGGGTAAAATTGAAAAAAGTTGAACAAATTTTTTTTTTGGACTTAGTCCATTTTCTGGTGTTTATCAGACTTTCAGATAGGGGAAATGTCAGTGAGCGTTTCGATTTCAGTTCCAGAGCGATTCGCCCAATGATTCCTTGATATTTAGTCGTTTTCAGCCAATATTTTAGATTTTTGAAAATTTCACTTTTTTGTGAAAATATCCACTAAATGAGGGAATAATATGTGTGAGGGTACCCCAGGAGAGTTCCAAATGTGTGTGGGTAGAATATATATCCCACGGGGGTAAAATTGAAAAAAGTTGAACAAATTTTTTTTTTGGACTTAGTCATTTTTCTGGCGTTTATGAGACTTTCAGATAGGGGAAATGTCAGTGAGCATTCCGATTTCAGTTCCATAGCGATTCGCCCAATGAGTCGGTGATATTTAGTCGATTTCAACCAATATTTTGGAATTTTGAAAATTTGACTTTTTTGTGAAAATATCCACTAAATGAGGGAATAATATGTGTGAGGGTACCCCAGGAGAGTTCCAAATGTGTGTGGGTAGAATATATATCCCACAGGGGTAAAATTGAAAAAAGTTGAACACATTTTTTTTTTTGGACTTAGTCATTTTTCCAGCGTTTATCAGACTTTCAGATTGGGCAAATGTCAGTGAGCGTTCCGATTTCAGTTCCAGAGCGATTCGCCCAATGAGTCCTTGATATTTAGTCGATTTCAGCCAATATTTTGGAATTTTGAAAATTTCACTTTTTTGTGAAAATATACACTAAATGAGTGAATAATATGTGTGAGGGTACCCCAGGAGAGTTCCAAATGTGTGTGGGTAGTATTATATTTCCCCCGGGGTAAAATTGAAAAAAGTTGAAAAAATTGTTTTTTTTGGACTTAGTCATTTTTCCGGCGTTTATCAGACTTTCAGATAGGGAAAATGTCAGTGAGCTTTCCGATTTCAGTTCCAGAGCAATTCGCCCAATGAGTCCCTGTTATTTAGCCGTTTTCAGCCAATATTTTGGATTTTTGAAAATTTCACTTTTTTGTAAAAATATACACTAAATGAGGGAATAATATGTGTGAGGGTACCCCAGGAGAGTTCCAAATGTGTGTGGGTAGAATATATGTCCCACGGGGGTAAAATTGAAAAAAGTTGAAAAAATTGTTTTTTTTGGACTTAGTCATTTTTCTGGCGTTTATCAGACTTTCAGATAGGGAAAATGTCAGTGAGCTTTCCGATTTCAGTTCCAGAGCGATTCGCCCAATGAGTCCTTGATATTTAGCCGTTTTAAGCCAATATTTTGGATTTTTGAAAATTTCACTTTTTTGTGAAAATTTCCACTAAATGAGGGAATAATATGTGTGAGGGTACCCCAGGAGAGTTCCAAATGTGTGTGGGTAGAATATATATCCCACGGGGGTAAAATTGAAAAAAGTTGAACAAATTTTTTTTTTGGACTTAGTCATTTTTCTGGCGTTTATGAGACTTTCAGATAGGGGAAATGTAAGTGAGCATTTCGATTTCAGTTCCATAGCGATTCGCCCAATGAGTCATTGATATTTAGTCGATTTCAGCCAATATTTTGGAATTTTGAAAATTTCACTTTTTTGTGAAAATATCCACTAAATGAGGGAATAATATGTGTGAGGGTACCCCAGGAGAGTTCCAAATGTGTGTGGGTAGAATATATATCCCACGGGGGTAAAATTGAAAAAAGTTGAAAAAATTGTTTTTTTTGGACTTAGTCATTTTTCCGGCGTTTATCAGACTTTCAGATAGGGAAAATGTCAGTGAGCTTTCCGATTTCAGATCCAGAGCGATTCGCCCAATGAGTCCTTGATATTTAGCCGTTTTCAGCCAATATTTTGGATTTTTGAAAATTTCACTTTTTTGTGAAAATATCCACTAAATGAGGGAATAATATGTGTGAGGTTACCCCAGGAGAGTTCCAAATGTGTGTGGGTAGAATATATATCCCACGGGGGTAAAATTGAAAAAAGTTGAACAAATTGGTTTTTTTGGACTTAGTCATTTTTCCGGTGTTTATCAGACTTTCAGATAGGGAAAATGTCATTGAGCTTTCCGATTTCAGTTCCAGAGCAATTCGCCCAATGAGTCCCTGTTATTTAGCCGTTTTCAGCCAATATTTTGGATTTTTGAAAATTTCACTTTTTTGTGAAAATATCCACTAAATGAGGGAATAATATGTGTGAGGGTACCCCAGGAGAGTTCCAAATGTGTGTGGGTAGAATATATATCCCACAGGGGTAAAATTGAAAAAAGTTGAACAAATTTTTTTTTTTGGACTTAGTCATTTTTCCAGCGTTTATCAGACTTTCAGATTGGGCAAATGTCAGTGAGCGTTACGATTTCAGTTCCAGAGCAATTCGCCCAATGATTCCTTGATATTTCGTCGTTTTCAGGCAAATTTCTGGAATTTTGAAAATTTCACTTTTTTGTGAAAATATCCACTAAATGAGGGAATAATATGTGTGAGGGTACCCCAGGAGAGTTCCAAATGTGTGTGGGTAGAATATATGTCCCACGGGGGTAAAATTGAAAAAAGTTGAAAAAATTGTTTTTTTTGGACTTAGTCATTTTTCTGGCGTTTATCAGACTTTCAGATAGGGAAAATGTCAGTGAGCTTTCCGATTTCAGTTCCAGAGCGATTCGCCCAATGAGTCCTTGATATTTAGCCGTTTTCAGCCAATATTTTGGATTTTTGAAAATTTCACTTTTTTTAAAAAATATACACTAAATGAGGGAATAATATGTGTGAGGGTACCCCAGGAGAGTTCCAAATGTGTGTGGGTAGAATATATATCCCACTGGGGTAAAATTGAAAAAAGTTGAACAAATTTTTTTTTTTGGACTTAGTCATTTTTCCAGCGTTTACCAGACATTCAGATTGGGCAAATGTCAGTGAGCGTTCCGATTTCAGTTCCAGAGCGATTCGCCCAATGTGTCCTTGATATTTTGTCGTTTTCAGGCAATATTTTGGAATTTTGAAAATTTCACTTTTTTGTGAAAATATCCACTAAATGAGGGAATAATATGTGTGAGGGTACCCCAGGAGAGTTCCAAATGTGTGTGTGTAGAATATATATCCCACGGGGGTAAAATTGAAAAAAGTTGAACAAATTTTTTTTTTGGACTTAGTCCATTTTCTGGTGTTTATCAGACTTTCAGATAGGGGAAATGTCAGTGAGCGTTTCGATTTCAGTTCCAGAGCGATTCGCCCAATGATTCCTTGATATTTAGTCGTTTTCAGCCAATATTTTAGATTTTTGAAAATTTCACTTTTTTGTGAAAATATCCACTAAATGAGGGAATAATATGTGTGAGGGTACCCCAGGAGAGTTCCAAATGTGTGTGGGTAGAATATATATCCCACGGGGGTAAAATTGAAAAAAGTTGAACAAATTTTTTTTTGGGATTTAGTCATTTTTCTGGCGTTTATGAGACTTTCAGATAGGGGAAATGTAAGTGAGCATTCCGATTTCAGTTCCATAGCGATTCGCCCAATGAGTCGTTGATATTTAGTAGATTTCAGCCAATATTTTGGAATTTTGAAAATTTCACTTTTTTGTGAAAATATCCACTAAATGAGGGAATAATATGTGTGAGGGTACCCCAGGAGAGTTCCAAATGTGTGTGGGTAGAATATATATCCCACGGGGGTAAAATTGAAAAAAGTTGAACAAATTTTTTTTTTGGACTTAGTCATTTTTCTGGCGTTTATGAGACTTTCAGATAGGGGAAATGTCAGTGAGCATTCCGATTTCAGTTCCATAGCGATTCGCCCAATGAGTCGGTGATATTTAGTCGATTACAACCAATATTTTGGAATTTTGAAAATTTGACTTTTTTGTGAAAATATCCACTAAATGAGGGAATAATATGTGTGAGGGTACCCCAGGAGAGTTCCAAATGTGTGTGGGTAGAATATATATCCCACAGGGGTAAAATTGAAAAAAGTTGAACACATTTTTTTTTTCGGACTTAGTCATTTTTCCAGCGTTTATCAGACTTTCAGATTGGGCAAATGTCAGTGAGCGTTCCGATTTCAGTTCCAGAGTGATTCGCCCAATGAGTCCTTGATATTTCGTAGTTTTCAGGCAAATTTCTGGAATTTTGAAAATTTCACTTTTTTGTGAAAATATCCACTAAATGAGGGAATAATATGTGTGATGGTACCCCAGGAGAGTTCCAAATGTGTGTGGGTAGAATATATATCCCACGGGGGTAAAATTGAAAAAAGTCGAACAAATTTCTTTTTGGACTTAGTCCATTTTCTGGTGTTTATCAGACTTTCAGATAGGGCAAATGTCAGTGAGCGTTCCGATTTCAGTTCCAGAGCGATTCGCCCAATGAGTCCTTGATGTTTCGTCGTTTTCAGGCAAATTTCTGGAATTTGGAAAATTTCACTTTTTTGTGAAAATATCCACTAAATGAGGGAATAATATGTGTGAGGGTACCCCAGCAGAGTTCCAAATGTGTGTGTGTAGAATATATATCCCACGGGGGTAAAATTGAAAAAAGTTGAACAAATTTTTTTTTTGGACTTAGTCCATTTTCTGGTGTTTATCAGACTTTCAGATATCGGAAATGTCAGTGAGCGTTTCGATTTCAGTTCCAGAGCGATTCGCCCAATGAGTCCTAGATATTTCATCGTTTTCAGGCAAATTTCTGGAATTTTGAAAATTTCACTTTTTTGTGAAAATATCCACTAAATGAGGGAATAATATGTGTGAGGGTACCCCAGGAGAGTTCCAAATGTGTGTGGGTAGAATATATATCCCACGGGGGTAAAATTGAAAAAAGTTGAACAAATTTCTTTTTGGACTTAGTCCATTTTCTGGTGTTTATCAGACTTTCAGATAGGGCAAATGTCAGTGAGCGTTCCGATTTCAGTTCCAGAGCGATTCACCCAATGAGTCCTTGATGTTTCGTCGTTTTCAGGCAAATTTCTGGAATTTTGAAAATTTCACTTTTTTGTGAAAATATCCACTAAATGAGGGAATAATATGTGTGAGGGTACCCCAGCAGAGTTCCAAATGTGTGTGGGTAGAATATATATCCCACAGGGGTAAAATTGAAAAAAGTTGAACAAATTTTTTTTTTTGGACTTAGTCATTTTTCCAGCGTTTATCAGACTTTCAGATTGGGCAAATGTCAGTGAGCGTTCCGATTTCAGTTCCAGAGCGATTCGCCCAATGAGTCCTTGATATTTAGTCGATTTCAGCCAATATTTTGGAATTTTGAAAATTTCACTTTTTTGTGAAAATATACACTAAATGAGTGAATAATATGTGTGAGGGTACCCCAGGAGAGTTCCAAATGTGTGTGGGTAGTATTATATTTCCCCCGGGGTAAAATTGAAAAAAGTTGAAAAAATTGTTTTTTTTGGACTTAGTCATTTTTCCGGCGTTTATCAGACTTTCAGATAGGGAAAATGTCAGTGAGCTTTCCGATTTCAGTTCCAGAGCAATTCGCCCAATGAGTCCCTGTTATTTAGCCGTTTTCAGCCAACATTTTGGATTTTTGAAAATTTCACTTTTTTGTAAAAATATACACTAAATGAGGGAATAATATGTGTGAGGGTACCTCAGGAGAGTTCCAAATGTGTGTGGGTAGAATATATATCCCACGGGGTAAAATTGAAAAAAGTTGAACAAATTTTTTTTTTGGACTTAGTCATTTTTCTGGCGTTTATGAGACTTTCAGATAGGGGAAATGTCAGTGAGCATTCCGATTTCAGTTCCATAGCGATTCGCATAATGAGTCGGTGATATTTAGTCGATTACAACCAATATTTTGGAATTTTGAAAATTTGACTTTTTTTGTGAAAATATCCACTAAATGAGGGAATAATATGTGTGAGGGTACCCCAGGAGAGTTCCAAATGTGTGTGGGTAGAATATATATCCCACAGGGGTAAAATTGAAAAAAGTTGAACACATTTTTTTTTTCGGACTTAGTCATTTTTCCAGCGTTTATCAGACTTTCAGATTGGGCAAATGTCAGTGAGCGTTCCGATTTCAGTTCCAGAGTGATTCGCCCAATGAGTCCTTGATATTTCGTAGTTTTCAGGCAAATTTCTGGAATTTTGAAAATTTCACTTTTTTGTGAAAATATCCACTAAATGAGGGAATAATATGTGTGATGGTACCCCAGGAGAGTTCCAAATGTGTGTGGGTAGAATATATATCCCACGGGGGTAAAATTGAAAAAAGTCGAACAAATTTCTTTTTGGACTTAGTCCATTTTCTGGTGTTTATCAGACTTTCAGATAGGGCAAATGTCAGTGAGCGTTCCGATTTCAGTTCCAGAGCGATTCGCCCAATGAGTCCTTGATGTTTCGTCGTTTTCAGGCAAATTTCTGGAATTTGGAAAATTTCACTTTTTTGTGAAAATATCCACTAAATGAGGGAATAATATGTGTGAGGGTACCCCAGCAGAGTTCCAAATGTGTGTGTGTAGAATATATATCCCACGGGGGTAAAATTGAAAAAAGTTGAACAAATTTTTTTTTTGGACTTAGTCCATTTTCTGGTGTTTATCAGACTTTCAGATATCGGAAATGTCAGTGAGCGTTTCGATTTCAGTTCCAGAGCGATTCGCCCAATGAGTCCTAGATATTTCATCGTTTTCAGGCAAATTTCTGGAATTTTGAAAATTTCACTTTTTTGTGAAAATATCCACTAAATGAGGGAATAATATGTGTGAGGGTACCCCAGGAGAGTTCCAAATGTGTGTGGGTAGAATATATATCCCACGGGGGTAAAATTGAAAAAAGTTGAACAAATTTCTTTTTGGACTTAGTCCATTTTCTGGTGTTTATCAGACTTTCAGATAGGGCAAATGTCAGTGAGCGTTCCGATTTCAGTTCCAGAGCGATTCACCCAATGAGTCCTTGATGTTTCGTCGTTTTCAGGCAAATTTCTGGAATTTTGAAAATTTCACTTTTTTGTGAAAATATCCACTAAATGAGGGAATAATATGTGTGAGGGTACCCCAGCAGAGTTCCAAATGTGTGTGGGTAGAATATATATCCCACAGGGGTAAAATTGAAAAAAGTTGAACAAATTTTTTTTTTTGGACTTAGTCATTTTTCCAGCGTTTATCAGACTTTCAGATTGGGCAAATGTCAGTGAGCGTTCCGATTTCAGTTCCAGAGCGATTCGCCCAATGAGTCCTTGATATTTAGTCGATTTCAGCCAATATTTTGGAATTTTGAAAATTTCACTTTTTTGTGAAAATATACACTAAATGAGTGAATAATATGTGTGAGGGTACCCCAGGAGAGTTCCAAATGTGTGTGGGTAGTATTATATTTCCCCCGGGGTAAAATTGAAAAAAGTTGAAAAAATTGTTTTTTTTGGACTTAGTCATTTTTCCGGCGTTTATCAGACTTTCAGATAGGGAAAATGTCAGTGAGCTTTCCGATTTCAGTTCCAGAGCAATTCGCCCAATGAGTCCCTGTTATTTAGCCGTTTTCAGCCAATATTTTGGATTTTTGAAAATTTCACTTTTTTGTAAAAATATACACTAAATGAGGGAATAATATGTGTGAGGGTACCTCAGGAGAGTTCCAAATGTGTGTGGGTAGAATATATATCCCACGGGGTAAAATTGAAAAAAGTTGAACAAATTTTTTTTTTGGACTTAGTCATTTTTCTGGCGTTTATGAGACTTTCAGATAGGGGAAATGTAAGTGAGCATTTCGATTTCAGTTCCATAGCGATTCGCCCAATGAGTCATTGATATTTAGTCGATTTCAGCCAATATTTTGGAATTTTGAAAATTTCACTTTTTTGTGAAAATATCCACTAAATGAGGGAATAATATGTGTGAGGGTACCCCAGGAGAGTTCCAAATGTGTGTGGGTAGAATATATATCCCACGGGGGTAAAATTGAAAAAAGTTGAAAAAATTGTTTTTTTTGGACTTAGTCATTTTTCCGGCGTTTATCAGACTTTCAGATAGGGAAAATGTCAGTGAGCTTTCCGATTTCAGATCCAGAGCGATTCGCCCAATGAGTCCTTGATATTTAGCCGTTTTCAGCCAATATTTTGGATTTTTGAAAATTTCACTTTTTTGTGAAAATATCCACTAAATGAGGGAATAATATGTGTGAGGGTACCCCAGGAGAGTTCCAAATGTGTGTGGGTAGAATATATATCCCACGGGGGTAAAATTGAAAAAAGTTGAACAAATTGGTTTTTTTGGACTTAGTCATTTTTCCGGTGTTTATCAGACTTTCAGATAGGGAAAATGTCAGTGAGCTTTCCGATTTCAGTTCCAGAGCAATTCGCCCAATGAGTCCCTGTTATTTAGCCGTTTTCAGCCAATATTTTGGATTTTTGAAAATTTCACTTTTTTGTGAAAATATCCACTAAATGAGGGAATAATATGTGTGAGGGTACCCCAGGAGAGTTCCAAATGTGTGTGGGTAGAATATATATCCCACAGGGGTAAAATTGAAAAAAGTTGAACAAATTTTTTTTTTTGGACTTAGTCATTTTTCCAGCGTTTATCAGACTTTCAGATTGGGCAAATGTCAGTGAGCGTTACGATTTCAGTTCCAGAGCAATTCGCCCAATGATTCCTTGATATTTCGTCGTTTTCAGGCAAATTTCTGGAATTTTGAAAATTTCACTTTTTTGTGAAAATATCCACTAAATGAGGGAATAATATGTGTGAGGGTACCCCAGGAGAGTTCCAAATGTGTGTGGGTAGAATATATGTCCCACGGGGGTAAAATTGAAAAAAGTTGAAAAAATTGTTTTTTTTGGACTTAGTCATTTTTCTGGCGTTTATCAGACTTTCAGATAGGGAAAATGTCAGTGAGCTTTCCGATTTCAGTTCCAGAGCGATTCGCCCAATGAGTCCTTGATATTTAGCCGTTTTCAGCCAATATTTTGGATTTTTGAAAATTTCACTTTTTTTAAAAAATATACACTAAATGAGGGAATAATATGTGTGAGGGTACCCCAGGAGAGTTCCAAATGTGTGTGGGTAGAATATATATCCCACAGGGGTAAAATTGAAAAAAGTTGAACAAATTTTTTTTTTTGGACTTAGTCATTTTTCCAGCGTTTATCAGACTTTCATATTGGGCAAATGTCAGTGAGCGTTACGATTTCAGTTCCAGAGCAATTCGCCCAATGATTCCTTGATATTTCGTCGTTTTCAGGCAAATTTCTGGAATTTTGAAAATTTCACTTTTTTGTGAAAATATCCACTAAATGAGGGAATAATATGTGTGAGGGTACCCCAGGAGAGTTCCAAATGTGTGTGGGTAGAATATATATCCCACGGGGGTAAATTTGAAAAAAGTTGTACAAATTTTTTTTTTGGACTTAGTCATTTTTCTGGCGTTTATGAGACTTTCAGATAGGGGAAATGTAAGTGAGCATTCCGATTTCAGTTCCATATCAATTCGCCCAATGAGTCATTGATATTTAGTCGATTTCAGCCAATATTTTGGAATTTTGAAAATGTCACTTTTTTGTGAAAATATCCACTAAATGAGGGAATAATATGTGTGAGGGTACCCCAGGAGAGTTCCAAATGTGTGTGGGTAGAATAAATATCCCACGGGGGTAAAATTGAAAAAAGTTGAACAAATTTCTTTTTGGACTTAGTCCATTTTCTGGTGATTATCAGACTTTCAGATAGGTCAAATGTCAGTGAGCGTTCCGATTTCAGTTCCAGAGCGATTCGCCCAATGAGTCCTTGATATTTAGTCGATTTCAGCCAATATTTTGGAATTTTGAAAATTTCACTTTTTTGTAAAAATATACACTAAATGAGGGAATAATATGTGTGAGGGTACCCCAGGAGAGTTCCAAATGTGTGTGGGTAGAATATATGTCCCACGGGGGTAAAATTGAAAAAAGTTGAAAAAATTGTTTTTTTTGGACTTAGTCATTTTTCTGGCGTTTATCAGACTTTCAGATAGGGAAAATGTCAGTGAGCTTTCCGATTTCAGTTCCAGAGCGATTCGCCCAATGAGTCCTTGATATTTAGCCGTTTTCAGCCAATATTTTGGATTTTTGAAAATTTCACTTTTTTGTGAAAATTTCCACTAAATGAGGGAATAATATGTGTGAGGGTACCCCAGGAGAGTTCCAAATGTGTGTGGGTAGAATATATATCCCACGGGGGTAAAATTGAAAAAAGTTGAACAAATTTTTTTTTTGGACTTAGTCATTTTTCTGGCGTTTATGAGACTTTCAGATAGGGGAAATGTAAGTGAGCATTCCGATTTCAGTTCCATAGCGATTCGCCCAATGAGTAATTGATATTTAGTCGATTTCAGCCAATATTTTGGAATTTTGAAAATTTCACTTTTTTGTGAAAATATCCACTAAATGAGGGAATAATATGTGTGAGGGTACCCCAGGAGAGTTCCAAATGTGTGTGGGTAGAATATATATCCCACGGGGGTAAAATTGAAAAAAGTTGAACAAATTGTTTTTTTTTGGACTTAGTCATTTTTCCGGTGTTTATCAGACTTTCAGATAGGGAAAATGTCAGTGAGCTTTCCGATTTGAGTTCCAGAGCAATTCGCCCAATGAGTCCCTGTTATTTAGCCGTTTTCAGCCAATATTTTGGATTTTTGAAAATTTCACTTTTTTGTGAAAATATCCACTAAATGAGGGAATAATATGTGTGAGGGTACCCCAGGAGAGCTCCAAATGTGTGTGGGTAGAATATATATCCCACGGGGGTAAAATTGAAAAAAGTTGAACAAATTGGTTTTTTTGGACTTAGTCATTTTTCCGGTGTTTATCAGACTTTCAGATAGGGAAAATGTCAGTGAGCTTTCCGATTTCAGTTCCAGAGCAATTCGCTCAATGAGTCCCTGTTATTTAGCCGTTTTCAGCCAATATTTTCGATATTTGAAAATTTCACTTTTTTGTGAAAATATCCACTAAATGAGGGAATAATATGTGTGAGGGTACCCCAGGAGAGTTCCAAATGTGTGTGGGTAGAATATATATCCCACGGGGATAAAATTGAAAAAAGTTGAAAAAAAATTTTTTTTTGGACTTAGTCATTTTTCCAGCGTTTATCAGACTTTCAGATTGGGCAAATGTCAGTGAGCGTTACGATTTCAGTTCCAGAGCAATTCGCCCAATGATTCCTTGATATTTCGTCGTTTTCAGGCAAATTTCTGGAATTTTGAAAATTTCACTTTTTTGTGAAAATATCCACTAAATGAGGGAATAATATGTGTGAGGGTACCCCAGGAGAGTTCCAAATGTGTGTGGGTAGAATATATATCCCACAGGGGTAAAATTGAAAAAAGTTGAACAAATTTTTTTTTTTGGACTTAGTCATTTTTCCAGCGATTATCAGACTTTCAGATTGGGCAAATGTCAGTGAGCGTTACGATTTCAGTTCCAGAGCAATTCGCCCAATGATTCCTTGATATTTCGTCGTTTTCAGGCAAATTTCTGGAATTTTGAAAATTTCACTTTTTTGTGAAAATATCCACTAAATGAGGGAATAATATGTGTGAGGGTACCCCAGGAGAGTTCCAAATGTGTGTGGGTAGAATATATATCCCACGGGGGTAAAATTGAAAAAAGTTGTACAAATTTTTTTTTTGGACTTAGTCATTTTTCTGGCGTTTATGAGACTTTCAGATAGGGGAAATGTAAGTGAGCATTCCGATTTCAGTTCCATATCAATTCGCCCAATGAGTCATTGATATTTAGTCGATTTCAGCCAATATTTTGGAATTTTGAAAATGTCACTTTTTTGTGAAAATATCCACTAAATGAGGGAATAATATGTGTGAGGGTACCCCAGGAGAGTTCCAAATGTGTGTGGGTAGAATAAATATCCCACGGGGGTAAAATTGAAAAAAGTTGAACAAATTTCTTTTTGGACTTAGTCCATTTTCTGGTGTTTATCAGACTTTCAGATAGGTCAAATGTCAGTGAGCGTTCCGATTTCAGTTCCAGAGCGATTCGCCCAATGAGTCCTTGATATTTAGTCGATTTCAGCCAATATTTTGGAATTTTGAAAATTTCACTTTTTTGTAAAAATATACACTAAATGAGGGAATAATATGTGTGAGGGTACCCCAGGAGAGTTCCAAATGTGTGTGGGTAGAATATATGTCCCACGGGGGTAAAATTGAAAAAAGTTGAAAAAATTGTTTTTTTTGGACTTAGTCATTTTTCTGGCGTTTATGAGACTTTCAGATAGGGGAAATGTAAGTGAGCATTCCGATTTCAGTTCCATAGCGATTCGCCCAATGAGTCATTGATATTTAGTCGATTTCAGCCAATATTTTGGAATTTTGAAAATTTCACTTTTTTGTGAAAATATCCACTAAATGAGGGAATAATATGTGTGAGGGTACCCCAGGAGAGTTCCAAATGTGTGTGGGTAGAATATATATCCCACGGGGGTAAAATTGAAAAAAGTTGAACAAATTGGTTTTTTTGGACTTAGTCATTTTTCCGGTGTTTATCAGACTTTCAGATAGGGAAAATGTCAGTGAGCTTTCCGATTTGAGTTCCAGAGCAATTCGCCCAATGAGTCCCTGTTATTTAGCCGTTTTCAGCCAATATTTTGGATTTTTGAAAATTTCACTTTTTTGTGAAAATATCCACTAAATGAGGGAATAATATGTGTGAGGGTACCCCAGGAGAGTTCCAAATGTGTGTGGGTAGAATATATATCCCACGGGGGTAAAATTGAAAAAAGTTGAACAAATTGGTTTTTTTGGACTTAGTCATTTTTCCGGTGATTATCAGACTTTCAGATAGGGAAAATGTCAGTGAGCTTTCCGATTTCAGTTCCAGAGCAATTCGCCCAATGAGTCCCTGTTATTTAGCCGCTTTCAGCCAATATTTTCGATTTTTGAAAATTTCACTTTTTTGTGAAAACATCCACTAAATGAGGGAATAATATGTGTGAGGGTACCCCAGGAGAGTTCCAAATGTGTGTGGGTAGAATATATATCCCACAGGGGTAAAATTGAAAAAAGTTGAACAAATTTTTTTCTTTGGACTTAGTCATTTTTCCAGCGTTTATCAGACTTTCAGATTGGGCAAATGTCAGTGAGCGTTACGATTTCAGTTCCAGAGCAATTCGCCCAATGATTCCTTGATATTTCGTCGTTTTCAGGCAAATTTCTGGAATTTTGAAAATTTCACTTTTTTTGTGAAAATATCCACTAAATGAGGGAATAATATGTGTGAGGGTACCCCAGGAGAGTTCCAAATGTGTGTGGGTAGAATATATATCCCACAGGGGTAAAATTGAAAAAAGTTGAACAAATTTTTTTTTTTGGACTTAGTCATTTTTCCAGCGTTTATCAGACTTTCAGATTGGGCAAATGTCAGTGAGCGTTACGATTTCAGTTCCAGAGCAATTCGCCCAATGATTCCTTGATATTTCGTCGTTTTCAGGCAAATTTCTGGAATTTTGAAAATTTCACTTTTTTGTGAAAATATCCACTAAATGAGGGAATAATATGTGTGAGGGTACCCCAGGAGAGTTCCAAATGTGTGTGGGTAGAATATATATCCCACGGGGGTAAAATTGAAAAAAGTTGTACAAATTTTTTTTTTGGACTTAGTCATTTTTCTGGCGTTTATGAGACTTTCAGATAGGGGAAATGTAAGTGAGCATTCCGATTTCAGTTCCATATCAATTCACCCAATGAGTCATTGATATTTAGTCGATTTCAGCCAATATTTTGGAATTTTGAAAATGTCACTTTTTTGTGAAAATATCCACTAAATGAGGGAATAATATGTGTGAGGGTACCCCAGGAGAGTTCCAAATGTGTGTGGGTAGAATAAATATCCCACGGGGGTAAAATTGAAAAAAGTTGAACAAATTTCTTTTTGGACTTAGTCCATTTTCTGGTGTTTATCAGACTTTCAGATAGGTCAAATGTCAGTGAGCGTTCCGATTTCAGTTCCAGAGCGATTCGCCCAATGAGTCCTTGATATTTAGTCGATTTCAGCCAATATTTTGGAATTTTGAAAATTTCACTTTTTTGTAAAAATATACACTAAATGAGGGAATAATATGTGT
The DNA here is from genome assembly GCF_046119375.1 of Phyllobates terribilis. NCBI lineage: Eukaryota > Metazoa > Chordata > Amphibia > Anura > Dendrobatidae > Phyllobates > Phyllobates terribilis. The sequence goes on along the minus strand of NW_027362805.1, from coordinate 5,714,108 downwards.
GAGGGTACCCCAGGAGAGTTCCAAATGTGTGTGGGTAGAATATATGTCCCACGGGGGTAAAATTGAAAAAAGTTGAAAAAATTGTTTTTTTTGGACTTAGTCATTTTTCTGGCGTTTATCAGACTTTCAGATAGGGAAAATGTCAGTGAGCTTTCCGATTTCAGTTCCAGAGCGATTCTCCCAATGAGTCCTTGATATTTAGCCGTTTTCAGCCAATATTTTGGATTTTTGAAAATTTCACTTTTTTGTGAAAATTTCCACTAAATGAGGGAATAATATGTGTGAGGGTACCCCAGGAGAGTTCCAAATGTGTGTGGGTAGAATATATATCCCACGGGGGTAAAATTGAAAAAAGTTGAACAAATTTTTTTTTTGGACTTAGTCATTTTTCTGGCGTTTATGAGACTTTCAGATAGGGGAAATGTAAGTGAGCATTCCGATTTCAGTTCCATAGCGATTCGCCCAATGAGTAATTGATATTTAGTCGATTTCAGCCAATATTTTGGAATTTTGAAAATTTCACTTTTTTGTGAAAATATCCACTAAATGAGGGAATAATATGTGTGAGGGTACCCCAGGAGAGTTCCAAATGTGTGTGGGTAGAATATATATCCCACGGGGGTAAAATTGAAAAAAGTTGAACAAATTGGTTTTTTTGGACTTAGTCATTTTTCCGGTGTTTATCAGACTTTCAGATAGGGAAAATGTCAGTGAGCTTTCCGATTTGAGTTCCAGAGCAATTCGCCCAATGAGTCCCTGTTATTTAGCCGTTTTCAGCCAATATTTTGGATTTTTGAAAATTTCACTTTTTTGTGAAAATATCCACTAAATGAGGGAATAATATGTGTGAGGGTACCCCAGGAGAGCTCCAAATGTGTGTGGGTAGAATATATATCCCACGGGGGTAAAATTGAAAAAAGTTGAACAAATTGGTTTTTTTGGACTTAGTCATTTTTCCGGTGTTTATCAGACTTTCAGATAGGGAAAATGTCAGTGAGCTTTCCGATTTCAGTTCCAGAGCAATTCGCTCAATGAGTCCCTGTTATTTAGCCGTTTTCAGCCAATATTTTTGATTTTTGAAAATTTCACTTTTTTGTGAAAATATCCACTAAATGAGGAAATAATATGTGTGAGGGTACCCCAAGAGAGTTCCAAATGTGTGTGGGTAGAATATATATCCCACAGGGGTAAAATTGAAAAAAGTTGAACAAATTTTTTTTTTTGGACTTAGTCATTTTTCCAGCGTTTATCAGACTTTCAGATTGGGCAAATGTCAGTGAGCGTTACGATTTCAGTTCCAGAGCAATTCGCCCAATGATTCCTTGATATTTTGTCGTTTTCAGGCAAATTTCTGGAATTTTGAAAATTTCACTTTTTTGTGAAAATATCCACTAAATGAGGGAATAATATGTGTGAGGGTACCCCAGGAGAGTTCCAAATGTGTGTGGGTAGAATATATATCCCACAGGGGTAAAATTGAAAAAAGTTGAACAAATTTTTTTTTTTGGACTTAGTCATTTTTCCAGCGATTATCAGACTTTCAGATTGGGCAAATGTCAGTGAGGGTTACGATTTCAGTTCCAGAGCAATTCGCCCAATGATTCCTTGATATTTCGTCGTTTTCAGGCAAATTTCTGGAATTTTGAAAATTTCACTTTTTTGTGAAAATATCCACTAAATGAGGGAATAATATGTGTGAGGGTACCCCAGGAGAGTTCCAAATGTGTGTGGGTAGAATATATATCCCACGGGGGTAAAATTGAAAAAAGTTGAACAAATTTCTTTTTGGACTTAGTCCATTTTCTGGTGTTTATCAGACTTTCAGATAGGTCAAATGTCAGTGAGCGTTCCGATTTCAGTTCCAGAGCGATTCGCCCAATGAGTCCTTGATATTTAGTCGATTTCAGCCAATATTTTGGAATTTTGAAAATTTCACTTTTTTGTAAAAATATACACTAAATGAGGGAATAATATGTGTGAGGGTACCCCAGGAGAGTTCCAAATGTGTGTGGGTAGAATATATGTCCCACGGGGGTAAAATTGAAAAAAGTTGAAAAAATTGTTTTTTTTGGACTTAGTCATTTTTCTGGCGTTTATCAGACTTTCAGATAGGGAAAATGTCAGTGAGCTTTCCGATTTCAGTTCCAGAGCGATTCTCCCAATGAGTCCTTGATATTTAGCCGTTTTCAGCCAATATTTTGGATTTTTGAAAATTTCACTTTTTTGTGAAAATTTCCACTAAATGAGGGAATAATATGTGTGAGGGTACCCCAGGAGAGTTCCAAATGTGTGTGGGTAGAATATATATCCCACGGGGGTAAAATTGAAAAAAGTTGAACAAATTTTTTTTTGGACTTAGTCATTTTTCTGGCGTTTATGAGACTTTCAGATAGGGGAAATGTAAGTGAGCATTCCGATTTCAGTTCCATAGCGATTCGCCCAATGAGTAATTGATATTTAGTCGATTTCAGCCAATATTTTGGAATTTTGAAAATTTCACTTTTTTGTGAAAATATCCACTAAATGAGGGAATAATATGTGTGAGGGTACCCCAGGAGAGTTCCAAATGTGTGTGGGTAGAATATATATCCCACGGGGGTAAAATTGAAAAAAGTTGAACAAATTGGTTTTTTTGGACTTAGTCATTTTTCCGGTGTTTATCAGACTTTCAGATAGGGAAAATGTCAGTGAGCTTTCCGATTTGAGTTCCAGAGCAATTCGCCCAATGAGTCCCTGTTATTTAGCCGTTTTCAGCCAATATTTTGGATTTTTGAAAATTTCACTTTTTTGTGAAAATATCCACTAAATGAGGGAATAATATGTGTGAGGGTACCCCAGGAGAGCTCCAAATGTGTGTGGGTAGAATATATATCCCACGGGGGTAAAATTGAAAAAAGTTGAACAAATTGGTTTTTTTGGACTTAGTCATTTTTCCGGTGTTTATCAGACTTTCAGATAGGGAAAATGTCAGTGAGCTTTCCGATTTCAGTTCCAGAGCAATTCGCTCAATGAGTCCCTGTTATTTAGCCGTTTTCAGCCAATATTTTCGATTTTTGAAAATTTCACTTTTTTGTGAAAATATCCACTAAATGAGGGAATAATATGTGTGAGGGTACCCCAGGAGAGTTCCAAATGTGTGTGGGTAGAATATATATCCCACAGGGGTAAAATTGAAAAAAGTTGAACAAATTTTTTTTTTTGGACTTAGTCATTTTTCCAGCGATTATCAGACTTTCAGATTGGGCAAATGTCAGTGAGCGTTACGATTTCAGTTCCAGAGCAATTCGCCCAATGATTCCTTGATATTTCGTCGTTTTCAGGCAAATTTCTGGAATTTTGAAAATTTCACTTTTTTGTGAAAATATCCACTAAATGAGGGAATAATATGTGTGAGGGTACCCCAGGAGAGTTCCAAATGTGTGTGGGTAGAATATATATCCCACGGGGGTAAAATTGAAAAAAGTTGAACAAATTTCTTTTTGGACTTAGTCCATTTTCTGGTGTTTATCAGACTTTCAGATAGGGCAAATGTCAGTGAGCGTTCCGATTTCAGTTCCAGAGCGATTCGCCCAATGAGTCCTTGATATTTAGTCGATTTCAGCCAATATTTTGGAATTTTGAAAATTTCACTTTTTTGTGAAAATATACCCTAAATGAGGGAATAATATGTGTGAGGGTACCCCAGGAGAGTTCCAAATGTGTGTGGGTAGAATATATATCCCAAGGGGGTAAAATTGAAAAAAGTTGAACAAATTGGTTTTTTTGGACTTAGTCATTTTTCTGGCGTTTATCAGACTTTCAGATAGGGAAAATGTCAGTGAGCTTTCCGATTTCAGTTCCAGAGCGATTCGCCCAATGAGTCCTTGATATTTAGCCGTTTTCAGCCAATATTTTGGATTTTTGAAAATTTCACTTTTTTGTGAAAATTTCCACTAAATGAGGGAATAATATGTGTGAGGGTACCCCAGGAGAGTTCCAAATGTGTGTGGGTAGAATATATATCCCACGGGGGTAAAATTGAAAAAAGTTGAACAAATTTTTTTTTTGGACTTAGTCATTTTTCTGGCGTTTATGAGACTTTCAGAGAGGGGAAATGTAAGTGAGCATTCCGATTTCAGTTCCATAGCGATTCGCCCAATGAGTCATTGATATTTAGTCGATTTCAGCCAATATTTTGGAATTTTGAAAATTTCACTTTTTTGTGAAAATATCCACTAAATGAGGGAATAATATGTGTGAGGGTACCCCAGGAGAGTTCCAAATGTGTGTGGGTAGAATAAATATCCCACGGGGGTAAAATTGAAAAAAGTTGAACAAATTTCTTTTTGGACTTATTCCATTTTCTGGTGTTTATCAGACTTTCAGATAGGTCAAATGTCAGTGAGCGTTCCGATTTCAGTTCCAGAGCGATTCGCCCAATGAGTCCTTGATATTTAGTCGATTTCAGCCAATATTTTGGAATTTTGAAAATTTCACTTTTTTGTAAAAATATACACTAAATGAGGGAATAATATGTGTGAGGGTACCCCAGGAGAGTTCCAAATGTGTGTGGGTAGAATATATGTCCCACGGGGGTAAAATTTAAAAAAGTTGAAAAAATTGTTTTTTTTGGACTTAGTCATTTTTCTGGCGTTTATCAGACTTTCAGATAGGGAAAATGTCAGTGAGCTTTCCGATTTCAGTTCCAGAGCAATTCGCCCAATGAGTCCTTGATATTTAGCCGTTTTAAGCCAATATTTTGGATTTTTGAAAATTTCACTTTTTTGTGAAAATTTCCACTAAATGAGGGAATAATATGTGTGAGGGTACCCCAGGAGAGTTCCAAATGTGTGTGGGTAGAATATATATCCCACGGGGGTAAAATTGAAAAAAGTTGAACAAATTTTTTTTTTGGACTTAGTCATTTTTCTGGCGTTTATGAGACTTTCAGAGAGGGGAAATGTAAGTGAGCATTCCGATTTCAGTTCCATAGCGATTCGCCCAATGAGTCATTGATATTTAGTCGATTTCAGCCAATATTTTGGAATTTTGAAAATTTCACTTTTTTGTGAAAATATCCACTAAATGAGGGAATAATATGTGTGAGGGTACCCCAGGAGAGTTCCAAATGTGTGTGGGTAGAATATATATCCCACGGGGGTAAAATTGAAAAAAGTTGAACAAATTGGTTTTTTTGGACTTAGTCATTTTTCCGGTGTTTATCAGACTTTCAGATAGGGAAAATGTCAGTGAGCTTTCCGATTTCAGTTCCAGAGCAATTCGCCCAATGAGTCCCTGTTATTTAGCCGTTTTCAGCCAATATTTTGGATTTTTGAAAATTTCACTTTTTTGTGAAAATATCCACTAAATGAGGGAATAATATGTGTGAGGGTACCCCAGGAGAGTTCCAAATGTGTGTGGTTAGAATATATATCCCACAGGGGTAAAATTGAAAAAAGTTGAACAAATTTCTTTTTGGACTTAGTCCATTTTCTGGTGTTTATCAGACTTTCAGATAGGGCAAATGTCAGTGAGCGTTCCGATTTCAGTTCCAGAGCGATTCGCCCAATGAGTCCTTGATATTTAGTCGATTTCAGCCAATATTTTGGAATTTTGAAAATTTCACTTTTTTGTGAAAATATACCCTAAATGAGGGAATAATATGTGTGAGGGTACCCCAGGAGAGTTCCAAATGTGTGTGGGTAGAATATATATCCCACGGGGGTAAAATTGAAAAAAGTTGTACAAATTTTTTTTTTGGACTTAGTCATTTTTCTGGCGTTTATGAGACTTTCAGATAGGGGAAATGTAAGTGAGCATTCCGATTTCAGTTCCATAGTGATTCGCCCAATGAGTCGTTGATATTTAGTCGATTTCAGCCAATATTTTGGAATTTTGAAAATTTCACTTTTTTGTGAAAATATCCACTAAATGAGGGAACAATATGTGTGAGGGTACCCCAGGAGAGTTCCAAATGTGTGTGGGTAGAATATATATCCCACGGGGGTAAAATTGAAAAAAGTTGAACAAATTTCTTTTTGGACTTAGTCCATTTTCTGGTGTTTATCAGACTTTCAGATAGGTCAAATGTCAGTGAGCGTTCCGATTTCAGTTACAGAGCGATTCGCCCAATGAGTCCTTGATATTTAGTCGATTTCAGCCAATATTTTGGAATTTTGAAAATTTCACTTTTTTGTAAAAATATACACTAAATGAGGGAATAATATGTGTGAGGGTACCCCAGGAGAGTTCCAAATGTGTGTGGGTAGAATATATGTCCCACGGGGGTAAAATTGAAAAAAGTTGAAAAAATTGTTTTTTTTGGACTTAGTCATTTTTCTGGCGTTTATCAGACTTTCAGATAGGGAAAATGTCAGTGAGCTTTCCGATTTCAGTTCCAGAGCGATTCGCCCAATGATTCCTTGATATTTAGCCGTTTTCAGCCAATATTTTGGATTTTTGAAAATTTCACTTTTTTGTGAAAATTTCCACTAAATGAGGGAATAATATGTGTGAGGGTACCCCAGGAGAGTTCCAAATGTGTGTCGGTAGAATATATATCCCACGGGGGTAAAATTGAAAAAAGTTGAACAAATTTTTTTTTTGGACTTAGTCATTTTTCTGGCGTTTATGAGACTTTCAGATAGGGGAAATGTAAGTGAGCATTCCAATATCAGTTCCATAGCGATTCGCCCAATGAGTCATTGATATTTAGTCGATTTCAGCCAATATTTTGGAATTTTGAAAATTTCACTTTTTTGTGAAAATATCCACTAAATGAGGGAATAATATGTGTGAGGGTACCCCAGGAGAGTTCCAAATGTGTGTGGGTAGAATATATATCCCACGGGGGTAAAATTGAAAAAAGTTGAACAAATTTTTTTTTTGGACTTAGTCATTTTTCTGGCGTTTATGAGACTTTCAGATAGGGGAAATGTAAGTGAGCATTCCGATTTCAGTTCCATAGCGATTCGCCCAATGAGTCATTGATATTTAATCGATTTCAGCCAATATTTTGGAATTTTGAAAATTTCACTTTTTTGTGAAAATATCCACTAAATGAGGGAATAATATGAGTGAGGGTACCCCAGGAGAGTTCCAAATGTGTGTGGGTAGAATATATATCCCACGGGGGTAAAATTGAAAAAAGTTGAAAAAATTGTTTTTTTTGGACTTGGTCATTTTTCCGGTGTTTATCAGACTTTCAGATAGGGAAAATGTCAGTGAGCTTTCCGATTTCAGTTCCAGAGCAATTCGCCCAATGAGTCCCTGTTATTTAGCCGTTTTCAGCCAATATTTTGGATTTTTGAAAATTTCACTTTTTTGTGAAAATATCCACTAAATGAGGGAATAATATGTGTGAGGGTACCCCAGGAGAGTTCCAAATGTGTGTGGGTAGAATATATATCCCACAGGGGTAAAATTGAAAAAAGTTGAACAAATTTTTTTTTTTGGACTTAGTCATTTTTCCAGCGTTTATCAGACTTTCAGATTGGGCAAATGTCAGTGAGCGTTACGATTTCAGTTCCAGAGCAATTCGCCCAATGATTCCTTGATATTTCGTCGTTTTCAGGCAAATTTCTGGAATTTTGAAAATTTCACTTTTTTGTGAAAATATCCACTAAATGAGGGAATAATATGTGTGAGGGTACCCCAGGAGAGTTCCAAATGTGTGTGGGTAGAATATATATCCCACAGGGGTAAAATTGAAAAAAGTTGAACAAATTTTTTTTTTGGACTTAGTCATTTTTCCAGCGTTTATCAGACTTTCAGATTGGGCAAATGTCAGTGAGCGTTACAATTTCAGTTCCAGAGCAATTCGCCCAATGATTCCTTGATATTTCGTCATTTTCAGGCAAATTTCTGGAATTTTGAAAATTTCACTTTTTTGTGAAAATATCCACTAAATGAGGGAATAATATGTGTGAGGGTACCCCAGTAGAGTTCCAAATGTGTGTGGGTAGAATATATATCCCACGGGGGTAAAATTGAAAAAAGTTGAACAAATTTCTTTTTGGACTTAGTCATTTTTCCGGCGTTTATCAGACTTTCAGATAGGGAAAATGTCAGTGAGCTTTCCGATTTCAGTTCCAGAGCGATTCGCCCAATGAGTCCTTGATATTTAGCCGTTTTCAGCCAATATTTTGGATTTTTGAAAATTTCACTTTTTTGTGAAAATATCCACTAAATGAGGGAATAATATGTGTGAGGGTACCCCAGGAGAGTTCCAAATGTGTGTGGGTAGAATATATATCCCACGGGGGTAAAATTGAAAAAAGTTGAACAAATTGGTTTTTTTGGACTTAGTCATTTTTCCGGTGTTTATCAGACTTTCAGATAGGGAAAATGTCAGTGAGCTTTCCGATTTCAGTTCCAGAGCAATTCGCCCAATGAGTCCCTGTTATTTAGCCGTTTTCAGCCAATATTTTGGATTTTTGAAAATTTCACTTTTTTGTGAAAATATCCACTAAATGAGGGAATAATATGTGTGAGGGTACCCCAGGAGAGTTCCAAATGTGTGTGGGTAGAATATATATCCCACAGGGGTAAAATTGAAAAAAGTTGAACAAATTTTTTTTTTTGGACTTAGTCATTTTTCCAGCGTTTATCAGACTTTCAGATTGGGCAAATGTCAGTGAGCGTTACGATTTTAGTTCCAGAGCAATTCGCCCAATGATTCCTTGATATTTCGTCGTTTTCAGGCAAATTTCTGGAATTTTGAAAATTTCACTTTTTTGTGAAAATATCCACTAAATGAGGGAATAATATGTGTGAGGGTACCCCAGGAGAGTTCCAAATGTGTGTGGGTAGAATATATATCCCACAGGGGTAAAATTGAAAAAAGTTGAACAAATTTTTTTTTTGGACTTAGTCATTTTTCCAGCGTTTATCAGACTTTCAGATTGGGCAAATGTCAGTGAGCGTTACGATTTCAGTTCCAGAGCAATTCGCCCAATGATTCCTTGATATTTCGTCATTTTCAGGCAAATTTCTGGAATTTTGAAAATTTCACTTTTTTGTGAAAATATCCACTAAATGAGGGAATAATATGTGTGAGGGTACCCCAGGAGAGTTCCAAATGTGTGTGGGTAGAATATATATCCCACGGGGGTAAAATTGAAAAAAGTTGAACAAATTTCTTTTTGGACTTAGTCCATTTTCTGGTGTTTATCAGACTTTCAGATAGGGCAAATGTCAGTGAGCCTTCCGATTTCAGTTCCAGAGCGATTCGCCCAATGAGTCCTTGATATTTAGTCGATTTCAGCCAATATTTTGGAATTTTGAAAATTTCACTTTTTTGTGAAAATATACCCTAAATGAGGGAATAATATGTGTGAGGGTACCCCAGGAGAGTTCCAAATGTGTGTGGGTAGAATATATATCCCACGGGGGTAAAATTGAAAAAAGTTGAACAAATTGGTTTTTTTGGACTTAGTCATTTTTCCGGCGTTTATCAGACTTTCAGATAGGTGAAATGTCAGTGAGCGTTCCGATTACAGTTCCAGAGCGATTCGCCCAATGAGTCCTTGATATTTATTCGTTTTCAGCCAAATTTCTGGATTTTTGAAAATTTCACTTTTTTGTGAAAATATCCACTAAATGAAGGAATAATATGTGTGAGGGTACAACAGGAGAGTTCCAAATGTGTGTGGGTAGAATATATATCCCGCGGGGTTAAAATTGAAAAAAGTTGAAAAAAATTTTTTCTTGGACTTGGTCATTTTTCCGGCGTTTATCAGACTTTCAGATAGGGCAAATGTCAGTGAGCGTTCCGATTTCAGTTCCAGAGCGATTCGCCCAATGAGTCCTTGATATTTAGTCGTTTTCAGCCAATTTTCTGGAGTTTTGAAAATGTCACTTTTTTGTGAAAATATCCACTAAATGAGGGAATAAAATGTGTCAGGGTACCCCAGGAGAGTTCCAAATGTGTGTGGGTAGAATATATATCCCACGGGGGTAAAATTGAAAAAAGTTGAAAAAATTTTTTTCTTGGACTTAGTCATTTTTCCGGCGTTTATCAGACTTTCAGATAGGGCAAATGTTAGTGAGCGTTCCGATTTCAGTTCCAGAGCGATTTGCCCAATGAGTCCTTGATATTTAGTCGTTTTCAGCCAATTTTCAGGATTTTTGAAAATTTCACTTTTTTGTGAAAATATCCACTAAATCAGGGAATAATATGTGTGAGGGTACCCCAGGAGAGTTCCACATGTGTGTGGGTAGAATATATATCCCACGGGGGTAAAATTTAAAAAAGTTGAAAATTTTTTTTTTTGGACTTAGTCATTTTTCCGGCGTTTATCAGAGTTTCAGGTAGGGGAAATGTCAGTGAGCGTTCCGTTCTCAGTTCCAGAGCGATTCGCCCAATGAGTTCTTGATATTTATTAGTTTTCAGCCAAATTTCTGGATTTTTGAAAATTTCACTTTTTTGTGAAAATATCCACTAAATGGAGGAATAATATGTGTGAGGGTACCCCAGGAGAGTTCCAAATGTGTGTGGGTAGAATATATATCCCGCGGGGTTAAAATTGAAAAAAGTTGAAAAATTTTTTTTCTTGGACTTAGTCATTTTTCCGGCGTTTATCAGACTTTCAGATAGGGCAAATGTCAGTGAGCGTTCCGATTTCAGTTCCAGAGCGATTCGCCCAATGAGTCCTTGATATTTAGTCGTTTTCAGCCAATTTTCTGGAGTTTTGAAAATGTCACTTTTTTGTGAAAATATCCACTAAAGGAGGGAATAATATGTGTCAGGGTACCCCAGGAGAGTTCCAAATGTGTGTGGGTAGAATATATATCCCACGGGGGTAAAATTGAAAAAAGTTGAAAATTTTTTTTTCGTGGACTTAGTCATTTTTCCGGCGTTTATCAGACTTTCAGATAGGGCAAATGTTAGTGAGCGTTCCGATTTCAGTTCCAGAGCGATTTGCCCAATGAGTCCTTGATATTTAGTCGTTTTCAGCCAATTTTCTGGATTTTTGAAAATTTCACTTTTTTGTGAAAATATCCACTAAATGAGGGAATAATATGTGTGAGGGTACAACAGGAGAGTTCCAAATGTGTGTGGGTAGAATATATATCCCACGGGGGTAAAATTGGAAAAAGTTGAACAATATTTTTTTCTTGGATTTAGTCATTTTTCCGGCGTTTATCAGACTTTCAGATAGGGGAAATATCAGTGAGCGTTCAGTTCTCAGTTCCAGAGCGATTCGCCCAATGAGTCCTTGATATTTATTCGTTTTCAGCCAAATTTCTGGATTTTTGAAAATTTCACTTTTTTGTGAAAATATCCACTAAATGAGGGAATAATATGTGTGAGGGTACAACAGGAGAGTTCCAAATGTGTTTGCGTAGAATATATATCCCACGGGGGTAAAATTGAAAAAAGTTGAACAATTTTTTTTTCTTGGACTTAGTCATTTTTCCGGCGTTTATCAGACTTTCAGATAGGGGAAATATCAGTGAGCGTTCCGTTCTCAGTTCCAGAGCGATTCGCCCAATGAGTCCTTGATATTTATTCGTTTTCAGCCATATTTCTGGATTTTTGAAAATTTCACTTTTTTGTGAAAATATCCACTAAATGAAGGAATAATATGTGTGAGGGTACAACAGGAGAGTTCCAAATGTGTGTGGGTAGAATATATATCCCGCGGGGTTAAAATTGAAAAAAGTTGAAAAAATTTTTTTCTTGGACTTAGTCATTTTTCCGGCGTTTATCAGACTTTAAGATAGGGCAAATGTCAGTGAGCGTTCCGATTTCAGTTCCAGAGCGATTCGCCCAATGAGTCCTTGATATTTAGTTGTTTTTAGCCAATTTTCTGGAGTTTTGAAAATGTCACTTTTTTGTGAAAATATCCACTAAATGAGGGAATAATATGTGTGAGGGTACCCCAGGAGAGTTCCAAATGTGTGTGGGTAGAATATATATCCCACGGGGGTAAAATTGAAAAAGTTGAAAAAAATTTTTTCTTAGAGTTAGTCATTTTTCCGGCGTTTATCAGACTTTCAGATAGGTGAAATGTCAGTGAGCGTTCCGATTACAGTTCCAGAGCGATTCGCCCAATGATTCCTTGATATTTAGTCGTTTTCAGCCAATTTTCTGGAGTTTTGAAAATGTCACTTTTTTGTGAAAATATCCACTAAATGAGGGAATAATATGTGTGAGGGTACAAAAGGAGAGTTCCAAATGTGTGTGGGTAGAATATATATCCCACGGGGGTAAAATTGAAAAAAGTTGAAAAATTTTTTTTCTTGGACTTAGTCATTTTTCCGGCTTTTATCAGACTTTCAGATAGGGCAAATGTTAGTGAGCGTTCCGATTTCAGTTCCAGAGCGATTTGCCCAATGAGTCCTTGATATTTAGTCGTTTTCAGCCAATTTTCAGGATTTTTGAAAATTTCACTTTTTTGTGAAAATATCCACTAAATCAGGGAATAATATGTGTTAGGGTACCGCAGGAGAGTTCCACATGTGTGTGGGTAGAATATATATCCCACGGGGGTAAAATTGGAAAAAGTTGAACAATTTTTTTTTTTTGGACTTAGTGATTTTTCCGCCGTTTATCAGACTTTCAGATAGGGGAAATGTCAGTGAGCGTTCCTATTTCAGTTCCAGAGCTATTCGCTCAATGAGTCCTTGATATTTAGTCGTTTTCAGCCAATTTTCTAGATTTTTGAAAATTTCACTTTTTTGTGAAAATATCCACTAAATGAGGGAATAATATGTGTGAGGGTACCCCAGGAGAGTTCCAAATGTGTGTGGGTAGAATATATATCCCACGGGGGTAAAATTGAAAAAAGTTGAAAAAATTTTTTTCTTGGACTTAGTCATTTTTCCGGCGTTTATCAGACTTTCAGATAGGGCAAATGTTAGTGAGCGTTCCGATTTCAGTTCCAGAGCGATTCGCCCAATGAGTCCTTGATATTTATTCGTTTTCAGCCAATTTTCTGGATTTTTGAAAATTTCACTTTTTTGTGAAAATATCCACTAAATGAGGGAATAATATGTGTGAGGGTACAACAGGAGAGTTCCAAATGTGTTTGGGTAGAATATATATCCCACGGGGGTAAAATTGAAAAAAGTTGAACAATTTTTTTTTCTTGGACTTAGTCATTTTTCCGGCGTTTATCAGACTTTCAGATAGGTCAAATGTTAGTGAGCGTTCCGATTTCAGCTCCAGAGCGATTTTCTCAATGAGTCCTTGATATTTAGTCGTTTTCAGCCAATATTCTGGATTTTTGAAAATTTCACTTTTTTGTGAAAATATCCACTAAATGAGGGAATAATATGTGTGAGGGTACCCCAGGAGAGTTCCAAATGTGTGTGGGTAGAATATATATCCCACGGGGGTAAAATTGAAAAAAGTTGAAAAAAAATTTTTTTTGGACTTAGTCATTTTTCGGGCGTTTATCAGACTTTCAGATAGGGGAAATGTCAGTGAGCGTTCCGATTTCAGTTCCAGAGCGATTCGCCCAATGAGTCCTTGATATTTATTCGTTTTCAGCCAAATTTCTATATTTTTGAAAATTTAACTTTTTTGTGAAAATATCCACTAAATGAAGGAATAATATGTGTGAGGGTACCCCAGGAGAGTTCCAAATGTGTGTGGGTAGAATATATATCCCGCGGGGTTAAAATTGAAAAAAGTTGAAAAATTTTTTTTCTTGGACTTAGTCATTTTTCCGGCGTTTATCAGACTTTCAGATAGGGCAAATGTCAGTGAGCGTTCCGATTTCAGTTCCAGAGCGATTCGCCCAATGAGTCCTTGATATTTAGTCGTTTTCAGCCAATTTTCTGGAGTTTTGAAAATGTCACTTTTTTGTGAAAATATCCACTAAAGGAGGGAATAATATGTGTCAGGGTACCCCAGGAGAGTTCCAAATGTGTGTGGGTAGAATATATATCCCACGGGGGTAAAATTGAAAAAAGTTGAAAATTTTTTTTTCGTGGACTTAGTCATTTTTCCGGCGTTTATCAGACTTTCAGATAGGGCAAATGTTAGTGAGCGTTCCGATTTCAGTTCCAGAGCGATTTGCCCAATGAGTCCTTGATATTTAGTCGTTTTCAGCCAATTTTCTGGATTTTTGAAAATTTCACTTTTTTGTGAAAATATCCACTAAATGAGGGAATAATATGTGTGAGGGTACAACAGGAGAGTTCCAAATGTGTGTGGGTAGAATATATATCCCACGGGGGTAAAATTGAAAAAAGTTGAAAAAAATTTTTTTTTGGACTTAGTCATTTTTCCGCCGTTTATCAGACTTTCAGATAGGGGAAATGTCAGTGAGCGTTCCGATTTCAGTTCCAGAGCGATTCGCCCAATGAGTCCTTGATATTTATTCGTTTTCAGCCAAATTTCTGGATTTTTGAAAATTTAACTTTTTTGTGAAAATATCCACTAAATGAAGGAGTAATATGTGTGAGGGTACCCCAGGAGAGTTCCAAATGTGTGTGGGTAGAATATATATCCCGCGGGGTTAAAATTGAAAAAAGTTGAAAATTTTTTTTCTTGGACTTAGTCATTTTTCCGGCGTTTATCAGACTTTCAGATAGGGCAAATGTCAGTGAGCGTTCCGATTTCAGTTCCAGAGCGATTCGCCCAATGAGTCCTTGATATTTAGTCGTTTTCAGCCAATTTTCTGGAGTTTTGAAAATGTCACTTTTTTGTGAAAATATCCACTAAATGAGGGAATAATATGTGTCAGGGTATCCCAGGAGAGTTCCAAATGTGTGTGGGTAGAATATATATCCCACGGGGGTAAAATTGAAAAAAGTTGAAAATTTTTTTTTCGTGGACTTAGTCTTTTTTCCGGCGTTTATCAGGCTTTCAGATAGGGCAAATGTTAGTGAGCGTTCCGATTTCAGTTCCAGAGCGATTCGCACAATGAGTCCTTGATATTTAGTTGTTTTCAGCCAATAATTTGGATTTTTGAAAATGTCACTTTTTTGTGAAAATATCCACTAAATGAGGGAATAATATGTGTGAGGGTACAACAGGAGAGTTACAAATGTGTGTGGGTAGAATATGTATCCCACGGGGGTAAAATTGAAAAAAGTTGAAAATTTTTTTTTCGTGGACTTAGTCATTTTTCCGGCGTTTATCAGACTTTCAGATAGGGCAAATGTTAGTGAGCGTTCCGATTTCAGTTCCAGAGCGATTTGCCCAATGAGTCCTTGAAATTTAGTCGTTTTCAGCCAATTTTCTGGATTTTTGAAAATTTCACTTTTTTGTGAAAATATCCACTTAATGAGGGAATAATATGTGTGAGGGTACAACAGGAGAGTTCCAAATGTGTGTGGGTAGAATATATATCCCACGGGGGTAAAATTGGAAAAAGTTGAACAATATTTTTTTCTTGGATTTAGTCATTTTTCCGGCGTTTATCAGACTTTCAGATAGGGGAAATATCAGTGAGCGTTCAGTTCTCAGTTCCAGAGCGATTCGCCCAATGAGTCCTTGATATTTATTCGTTTTCAGCCAAATTTCTGGATTTTTGAAAATTTCACTTTTTTGTGAAAATATCCACTAAATGAAGGAATAATATGTGTGAGGGTAGAACAGGAGAGTTCCAAATGTGTGTGGGTAGAATATATATCCCGCGGGGTTAAAATTGAAAAAAGTTGAAAAAATTTTTTTCTTGGACTTAGTCATTTTTCCGGCGTTTATCAGACTTTAAGATAGGGCAAATGTCAGTGAGCGTTCCGATTTCAGTTCCAGAGCGATTCGCCCAATGAGTCCTTGATATTTAGTTGTTTTCAGCCAATTTTCTGGAGTTTTGAAAATGTCACTTTTTTGTGAAAATATCCACTAAATGAGGGAATAATATGTGTGAGGGTACCCCAGGAGAGTTCCAAATGTGTGTGGGTAGAATATATATCCCACGGGGGTAAAATTGAAAAAGTTGAAAAAAAATTTTTCTTAGAGTTAGTCATTTTTCCGGCGTTTATCAGACTTTCAGATAGGTGAAATGTCAGTGAGCGTTCCGATTACAGTTCCAGAGCGATTCGCCCAATGATTCCTTGATATTTAGTCGTTTTCAGCCAATTTTCTGGAGTTTTGAAAATGTCACTTTTTTGTGAAAATATCCACTAAATGAGGGAATAATATGTGTGAGGGTACAACAGGAGAGTTCCAAATGTGTTTGCGTAGAATATATATCCCACGGGGGTAAAATTGAAAAAAGTTGAACAATTTTTTTTTCTTGGACTTAGTCATTTTTCCGGCGTTTATCAGACTTTCAGATAGGGCAAATGTCAGTGAGCGTTCCGATTTCAGTTCCAGAGCGATTTGCCCAATGAGTCCTTGATATTTAGTCGTTTTCAGCCAATTTTCAGGATTTTTGAAAATTTCACTTTTTTGTGAAAATATCCACTAAATCAGGGAATAATATGTGTTAGGGTACCGCAGGAGAGTTCCACATGTGTGTGGGTAGAATATATATCCCACGGGGGTAATATTGGAAAAAGTTGAACAATTTTTTTTTTTTGGACTTAGTGATTTTTCCGCCGTTTATCAGACTTTCAGATAGGGGAAATGTCAGTGAGCGTTCCTATTTCAGTTCCAGAGCTATTCGCTCAATGAGTCCTTGATATTTAGTCGTTTTCAGCCAATTTTCTAGATTTTTGAAAATTTCACTTTTTTGTGAAAATATCCACTAAATGAGGGAATAATATGTGTGAGGGTACCCCAGGAGAGTTCCAAATGTGTGTGGGTAGAATATATATCCCACGGGGGTAAAATTGAAAAAAGTTGAAAAAAAATTTTTTTTGGACTTAGTTATTTTTCGGGCGTTTATCAGACTTTCAGATAGGGGAAATGTCAGTGAGCGTTCCGATTTCAGTTCCAGAGCAATTCGCCCAATGAGTCCTTGATATTTATTCGTTTTCAGCCAAATTTCTATATTTTTGAAAATTTAACTTTTTTGTGAAAATATCCACTAAATGAAGGAATAATATGTGTGAGGGTACCCCAGGAGAGTTCCAAATGTATGTGGGTAGAATATATATCCCGCGGGGTTAAAATTGAAAAAAGTTGAAAAAAATTTTTTCTTGGACTTAGTCATTTTTCCGGCGTTTATCAGACTTTCAGATAGGGCAAATGTCAGTGAGCGTTCCGATTTCAGTTCCAGAGCGATTCGCCCAATGAGTCCTTGATATTTAGTCGTTTTCAGCCAATTTTCTGGAGTTTTGAAAACGTCACTTTTTTGTGAAAATATCCACTAAATGAGGGAATAATATGTGTCAGGGTATCCCAGGAGAGTTCCAAATGTGTGTGGGTAGAATATATATCCCACGGGGGTAAAATTGAAAAAAGTTGAAAATTTTTTTTTCGTGGACTTAGTCTTTTTTCCGGCGTTTATCAGGCTTTCAGATAGGGCAAATGTTAGTGAGCGTTCCGATTTCAGTTCCAGAGCGATTCGCACAATGAGTCCTTGATATTTAGTTGTTTTCAGCCAATAATTTGGATTTTTGAAAATGTCACTTTTTTGTGAAAATATCCACTAAATGAGGGAATAATATGTGTGAGGGTACAACAGGAGAGTTACAAATGTGTGTGGGTAGAATATGTATCCCACGGGGGTAAAATTGAAAAAAGTTGAAAAAATATTTTTTTTGGACTTAGTCATTTTTCCGGCTTTTATCAAACTTTCATATCGGGGAAATGTCAGTGAGCGTTTCGATTTCAGTTCCATAGCGATACGCCCAATGAGTCCTTGATATTTAGTCATTTTCAGCCAATTTCCTGGATTTTTGAAAATTTCACTTTTTTGTGAAAATATCCACTAAATGAGGGAATAATATGTGTGAGGGTACCCCAGGAGAGTTCCAAATGTGCTTGGGTAGAATATATATCCCACGGGGGTAAAATTGAAAAAAGTTGAACTAATTTTTTTTTGGACTTAGTCATTTTTCCGGCGTTTATCAGACTTTCAGATAGGGCAAACGTCAGTGAGCATTCCGATTTCAGTTCCATAGCGATTTGCCCAATGAGTCCTTGATGTTTAGTAGTTTTCAGCCAATTTTCTGGATTTTTGAAAATTTCACTTTTTTGTGAAAATATCCACTAAATGAGGGAATAATATGTGTGAGGGTACCCCAGGAGAGTGCCAAATGTGTGTGGGTAGAATATATATCCCACGGGGGTAAAATTGAAAAAAGTTGAAAAAATTTTTTTTTTGGACTTAGTCATTTTTCCGGCGTTTATCAGACTTTCAGAGAGGGCAAATGTCAGTGAGCGTTCCGATTTCAGTTCCAGAGCGATTCGCCCAAAGAGTCCTTAATATTTTGTCGTTTTCAGGCAATATTCTGAATTTTTGAAAATTTCACTTTTTTGTGAATATATCCACTAAATGAGGGAATAATATGTGTGAGGGTACCCCAGGAGAGTTCCAAATGTGTGTGGGTAGAATATATATCCCACGGGGGTAAAATTCAAAAAAAAGTTGAAAAAATTTTTTTGGGACTTAGTCATTTTTCCGGCGTTTATCAGTCTTTCAAATTGGGCAAATGTCAGTGAGCGCTCCGATTTCAGTTCCAGAGCGATTCGCCCAATGAGTCCTTGATATTTAATCATTTTCAGCCAATTTTCTGGATTTTTGAATATTTTACTTTTTGGTGAAAATGTCCACTAAATGAGGGAATAATATGTGTGAGGGTACCCCAGGAGAGTTCCAAATGTGTGTGGGTAGAATATATATCCCACGGGGGTAAAATTGAAAAAAGTTGAAAAAAATTTTTTCTTGGACTTAGTCAATTTTCCGGCGTTTATCAGACTTTCAGATAGGGCAAATGTCAGTGAGCGTTCCGATTTCAGTTCAAGAGCGATTCACCCAATGAGTCCTTTATATTTAGTCGTTTTCAGCCAATATTTTGGATTTTTGAAAATTTCACTTTTTTGTGAAAATATCCACTAAATGAGGGAATAATATGTGTGAGGGTACAACAAGAGAGTTCCAAATGTGTGTGGGTAGAATATATATCCCATGGGGGTAAAATTGAAAAAAGTTGAAAAAAATTTTTTCTTGGACTTAGTCACTTTTCCGGCGTTTATCAGACTTTCAGATAGGGGAAATGTCAGTGAGCGTTCCGTTCTCAGTTCCAGAGCGATTTGCCCAATGAGTCCTTGATATTTATTCGTTTTCAGCCAAGTTTCTGGATTTTTGAAAATTTCACTTTTTTGTGAAAATATCCACTAAATGAGGGAATAATATGTGTGAGGATACAACAGGAGAGTTCCAAATGTGTGTGGGTAGAATATATATCCCACGGGGGTAAAATTGAAAAAAAATGAACAAATTTTTTTTCTTGGACTTAGTCATTTTTCCGGCGTTTATCAGACTTTCAGATAGGGCAAATGTTAGTGAGCGTTCCGATTTCAGTTCCAGAGCGATACGCCCAATGAGTGCTTGATATTTAGTCGTTTTCAGACAATATTTTGGATTTTTAAAAATTTCACTTTTTTTGTGAAAATATCCACTAAATGAGGGAATAATATGAGTGAGGGTACCCCAGGAGAGTTCCAAATGTGTGTGGGTAGAATATATATCCCAAGGGGGTAAAATTGAAAAAAGTTGAACTAATATTTTTTTTGGACTTAGTCATTTTTCCGTCGTTTATCAGACTTTCAGATACGGGAAATGTCAGTGAGCGTTCCGATTTCAGTTCAAGAGCGATTCGCCCAATGAGTTCTTGATATTTAGTCTCTTTCGGCCAATATTTTCGATTTTTGAAAATTTCACTTTTTTGTGAAAATATCCACTAAATGAGGGAATAATATGAGTGAGGGTACCCCAGGAGAGTTCCAAATGTGTGTGGGTAGAATACATATCCCACGGGGGTAAAATTGAAAAAAGTTGAAAAAAAATTTTTCTTGGACTTAGTCACTTTTCCGGCGTTTATCAGACTTTCAGATAGGGCAAATGTTAGTGAGCGTTCCGATTTCAGTTCCAGAGCGATTCCCCCAATGAGTCCTTGATATTTAGTCGTTTTCAGCCAATTATCTGGTTTTTTGAAAATTTCACTTTTTTCTGAAAAAATCCACTAAATGAGGGAATAATATGTGTGAGGGTACAACAGGAGAGTTCCAAATGTGTGTGGGTAGAATATATATCCCACGGGGGTAAAATTGAAAAAAAATGAACAAATTTTTTTTCTTGGACTTAGTCATTTTTCCGGCGTTTATCAGACTTTCAGATAGGGCAAATGTTAGTGAGCGTTCCGATTTCAGTTCCAGAGCGATACGCCCAATGAGTCCTTGATATTTAGTCGTTTTCAGACAATATTTTGGATTTTTGAAAATTTCACTTTTTTGTGAAAATATCCACTAAATGAGGGAATAATCTGTGTGAGGGTACAACAGGAGAGTTCCAAATGTGTGTGGGTAGAATATATATCCCACGGGGGTAAAATTGAAAAAAGTTACAAAAAACTTTTTTTGGACTCAGTCATTTTTCCGTCGTTTCTCAGTCTTTCAGATTGGGCAAATGTCAGTGAGCGTTCCGATTTCAGTTCCAGAGCGATTCTCCCAATGAGTCCTTTATATTTAGTCGTTTTCAGCCAATTTTCTGGATTTTTGAAAATTTCACTTTTTTGTGAAAATATCCACTAAATGAGGGAATAATATGTGTGAGGGTACCCCAGGAGAGTTCCAAATGTGTGTGGGTAGAATATATGTCCCACGGGGGTAAAATTGAAAAAAGTTACAAAAAACTTTTTTTGGACTTAGTCATTTTTCCGTCGTTTATCAGACATTCAGATAGGCAAATGTCAGTGAGCGTTCCGATTTCAGTTCCAGAGCGATTCGCCCAATGAGTTCTTGATATTTAGTCGTTTTCAGCCAATTTTCTGGGTTTTTGAAAATTTTACTTTTTTGTGAAAATATCCACTAAATGAGGGAATAATATGTGTGAGGGTACCCCAGGAGAGTTCCAAATGTGTTTGGATAGAATATATATACCACGGGGGTAAAATTGAAAAAAGTTGTACTAATTTTTTTTTTGGACTTAGTCATTTTTCCGTTGTTTATCAGACATTCATATAGGGCAAATGTCAGTGAGCATTCCGATTTCAGTTCCAGAGCGTTTCGCCCAATGAGTTCTTGATATTTAGTCGTTTTCAGCCAATTTTCTTGATTTTTGAAAATTTCACTTTTTTGTGAAAATATCCACTAAATGAGGGAATAATATGTGTGAGGGTACCCCAGGAGAGTTCCAAATGTGTGTGGGTAAAATATATATCCCACGGGGTAAAATTGAAAAAAGTTGAAAATAATTTTTTTTTGGACTTAGTCATTTTTCCGTCGTTTATCAGTCTTTCAGATTGGGCGAATGTCAGTGAGTGTTCCAATTTCAGTTCCAGAGCGATTCTCAGAAAGAGGCCTTGATATTTAGTCGTTTTCAGCCAATTTTCTGGATTTTTGAAATTTTCACTTTTTTGTGAAAATATCCACTAAATGAGGGAATAATATGTGTGAGGGTACCCCAGGAGAGTTCCAAATGTGCTTGGGTAGAATATATATCCCACGGGGGTAAAATTGAAAAAAGTTGAAAAAATAATTTTTTTGAACTTAGTCATTTTTCCGGCGTTTATCAGACTTTCAGATAGGGCAAATGTCAGTGAGCGTTCCGATTTCAGTTCCAGAGCGATTCGCCCAAAGAGTCCTTAATATTTTGTCGTTTTCAGCCAATCTTCTGGATTTTTGAAAATTTCACTTTTTTGTGAAAATATCCACTAAATGAGGGAATAATATTTGTGAGGGTACCCCAGGAGAGTTCCAAATGTGTGTGGGTAGAATATATATCCCACGGGGGTAAAATTGAAAAAAGTTGAACTAATATTTTTTTTGGACTTAGTCATTTTTCCGTCGTTTATCAGACTTTCAGATACGGGATATGTCAGTGAGCGTTCCGATTTCAGTTGAAGAGCGATTCGCCGAATGAGTTCTTGATATTTAGTCGTTTTCGGCCAATATTTTCGATGTTTGAAAATTTCACTTTTTTGTGAAAATATCCACTAAATGAGGGAATAATATGTGTGAGGGTACAACAGGAGAGTTCCAAATGTGTGTTGGTAGAATATATATACCACGGGGGTAAAATTGAAAAAAGTTTAAAAAAATTTTTTTGGGACTTAGTCATTTTTCTGCCGTTTATCAGCCTTTCAGATTGGGAAAATGTCAGTGAGCATTCCGATTTCAGTTCCAGAGCGATTCGCCCAATGAGTCCTTGATATTTATTCGTTTTCAGCCAAGTTTCTGGATTTTTGAAAATGTCAATTTTTTGTGAAAATATCCACTAAATGAGGAATAATATGTGTGAGGGTACCCCAGGAGAGTTCCAAATGTTTGTGGGTAGAATATATATCCCACGGGGGTAAAATTGAAAAAAGTTGACAAATTTTTTTTCTTGGACTTAGTCATTTTTCCGGCGTTTATCAGACTTTCAGATAGGGCAAATGTTAGTGAGCGTTCCGATTTCAGTTCCAGAGCGATTCGCCCAATGAGTCCTTGATATTTAGTCGTTTTCAGCCCATTTTCTGGATTTTTGAAAATTTCACCTTTTTGTGAAAATATCCACTAAATGAGGGAATAATATGTGTGAGGGCACACCAGGAGAGTTCCAAATGTGTGTGGGTAGAATATATATCCCAAGGGGGTAAAATTTAAAAAAGTTGAAAAATTTTTTTTTTTGAACTTAGTCATTTTTCCCTCGTTTATCAGTCTTTCAGATTGGGCAAATGTCAGTGAGCATTCCGATTTCAGTTCCAGAGCGATTCGCCCAATGAATCCTTGATATTTTGTCATTTTCAGGCAAAATTCAGAATTTTTGAAAATTTCACTTTTTTGTGAAAATATCCACTAAATGAGAGAATAATATGTGTGAAGGTACACCAGGAGAGTTCCAAATGTGTGTGGGTAGAATATATATCCTACGGGGGTAAAATTGAAAAAAGTTGAAAACATTTTTTTTTTGGACTTAGTCATTTTTCCGGCGTTTATCAGACTTTCAGATAGGGCAAATGTGAGTGAGCGTTCCGATTTCAGTTCCAGAGCGATTCACCCACAGAGTCCTTGATATTTTATCATTTTCAGGCAATATTCTGAATTTTTGAAAATTTCACTTTTTGTGAAAATATCCACTAAATGAGGGAATAATATGTGTGAGGGTACCCCAGGAGAGTTCCACATGTGTGTGGGTAGAATATATATCCCACGGGGGTAAAATTGAAAAAAGTAAAAAAAAATTTTTGGGGGATTTAGTCATTTTTCCGTCGTTTATCAGACTTTCAGATAGAGCAAATGTCAGTGAGCGTTCCGATTTCAGTTCCATAGCGATTTGCCCAATGAGTCGTTGATATTTAGTCGATTTCAGCCAATATTTTGGAATTTTGAAAATTTCACTTTTTGTGAATATATCCACTAAATGAGGGAATAATATGTGTGAGGGTACCCCAGGAGAGTTCCAAATGTGTGTGGGTAGAATATATATCCCACGGGGGTAAAATTGAAAAAAGCTGAAAAAATTTCTTTTTGGACTTAGTCATTTTTCCGGCATCTATCAGACTTTCAGATAGGGCAAATGTCAGTGAGCATTCCGATTTCAGTTCCATAGCGATTCGCCCAATGAGTCCTTGATATTTAGTCGTTTTCAGCCAATATTTTGGATTTTTGAAAATTTCACTTTTTTGTGAAAATATCCACTAAATGAGGGAATAATATGTGTGAGGGTACCCCAGGAGAGTTCCAAATGTGTGTGGGTAGAATATATATCACACGGGGGTAAAATTGAAAAAAGTTGAAAAAAATTTTTTTGGGACTAAGTAATTTTTCCGGCGTTTATCAGACTTTCAGATAGGGGAAATGTCAGTGAGCGTTCCGATTTCAGTTCCAGAGCGATTCACCCAATGATTCCTTGATATTTAGTCGTTTTCAGCCAATATTTTGGATTTTTGAAAATTTCACTTTTTTGTGAAAATATCCACTAAATGGGGGAATAATATGTGTGAGGGTACCCCAGGAGAGTTCCAAATGTGTGTGGGTAGAATATATATCCCACAGGGGTAAAATTGAAAAAAGTTGAACAAATTTCTTTTTGTACTTAGTCCATTTTCTGGTGTTTATCAGACTTTCAGATAGGGAAAATGTCAGTGAGTGTTCCGATTTCAGTTCCAGAGAGATTCGCCAAATGATTCCGTGATATTTAGTCGTTTTCAGCCAATATTTTAGATTTTTGAAAATTTCACTTTTTTGTGAAAATATCCACTAAATGAGGGAATAATATGTGTGAGGGTACCCCAGGAGAGTTCCAAATGTGTGTGGGTAGAATATATAACCCACAGGGGTAAAATTGAAAAACGTTGAACAAATTTTTTTTTTTGGACTTAGTCATTTTTCCAGCGTTTATCAAACTTTCAGATTGGTCAAATGTCAGT
Organism: Phyllobates terribilis; assembly: GCF_046119375.1. Lineage (NCBI taxonomy): Eukaryota > Metazoa > Chordata > Amphibia > Anura > Dendrobatidae > Phyllobates > Phyllobates terribilis. The sequence continues at coordinate 5,689,706 of NW_027362805.1, read as the reverse complement.
GAGCTTTCCGATTTCAATTCCAGAGCGATTCGCCCAATGAGTCCTTGATATTTAGTCGATTTCAGCCAATATTTTGGAATTTTGAAAATTTCACTTTTTTGTGAAAATATCCACTAAATGAGGGAATAATATGTGTGAGGGTAACCCAGGAGAGTTCCAAATGTGTGTGGGTAGAATATATATCACACGGGGGTAAAATTGAAAAAAGTTGAAAAAATTTTTTTTGGGACTAAGTAATTTTTCCGGCGTTTATCAGACTTTCAGATAGGGGAAATGTCAGTGAGCGTTCCGATTTCAGTTCCAGAGCGATTCACCCAATGAGTCCTTGATATTTAGTCGATTTCAGCCAAATTTCTGGAATTTTGAAAATTTCACTTTTTTGTGAAAATATCCACTAAATGAGGGAATAATATGTGTGAGGGTACCCCAGGAGAGTTCCAAATGTGTGTGGGTAGAATATATATCCCACGGGGGTAAAATTGAAAAAAGCTGAAAAAATTTATTTTTGGACTTAGTCATTTTTCCGGCTTTCATCAGACTTTCAGATAGGGCAAATGTCAGTGAGTGTTCCGATTTCAGTTCCAGAGTGATTCGCCCAATGATTCCTTGATATTTAGTCGTTTTCAGCCAATATTTTGGATTTTTGAAAATTTCACTTTTTTGTGAAAATATCCACTAAATGGGGGAATAATATGTGTGAGGGTACCCCAGGAGAGTTCCAAATGTGTGTGGGTAGAATATATATCCCACGGTGGTTAAATTGAAAAAAGTTGAACAAATTTTTTTTTTGGACTTAGTCCATTTTCTGGTGTTTATCAGACTTTCAGATAGGGGAAATGTCAGTGAGCGTTCCGATTTCAGTTTCAGAGCGATTCGCCCAATGAGTCCTTGATATTTAGTCGTTTTCAGCCAATATTTTGGAATTTTGAAAATTTCACTTTTTTGCGAAAATATCCACTAAATGAGGGAATAATATGTGTGAGGGTACCCCAGGAGAGTTCCAAATGTGTGTGGGTAGAATATATATCCCACAGGGGTAAAATTGAAAAAAGTTGAACAAATTTTTTTTCTGCACTTATTCATTTTTCTGTCATTTATGAGACTTTCAGATAGGGGAAATGTCAGTGAGCGTTCCTATTTCAGTTCCAGGGCGATTCGCCCAATGAGTCCATGATATTTAGTCGATTTCAGCCAATATTTTGGAATTTTGAAAATTTCACTTTTTTGTGAAAATATCCACTAAATGAGGGAATAATATGTGTGAGGGTACCCCAGGAGAGTTCCAAATGTGTGTGGGTAGAATATATATACCACGGGGGTAAAATTGAAAAAAGCTGAAAAAATTTATTTTTGGACTTAGTCATTTTTCCGGCGTTTATCAGACTTTCAGATTGGGCAAATGTCAGTGAGCGTTCCGATTTCAGTTCCAGAGCGATTCGCCCAATGAGTCCTTGATATTTCGTCGTTTTCAGGCAAATTTCTGGAATTTTGAAAATTTCACTTTTTTGTGAAAATATCCACTAAATGAGTGAATAATATGTGTGAGGGTACCCCAGCAGAGTTCCAAATGTGTGTGGGTAGAATATATATCCCACGGGGGTAAAATTGAAAAAAGTTTAACAAATTTTTTTTTGGACTTAGTCATTTTTCCAGCGTTTATCAGACTTTCAGATAGGGCAAATGTCAGTGAGCATTCCGATTTCAGTTCCATAGCGATTCGGCCAAGGAGTCGTTGATATTTAGTCGATTTCAGCCAATATTTTGGAATTTTGAAAATTTCACTTTTTTGTGAAAATATCCACTAAATGAGGGAATAATATGTGTTAGGGTACCCCAGGAGAGTTCCAAATGTGTGTGGGTAGAATATATATCCCACGGGGGTAAAATTGAAAAAGTTTAACAAATTTTTTTTTGGACTTAGTCATTTTTCCAGCGTTTATCAGACTTTCAGATAGGGCAAATGTCAGTGAGTTTTCCGATTTCAGTTCCATAGCGATTCGCCCAATGAGTCGGTGATCTTTAGTCGATTTCAGCCAATATTTTGGAATTTTGAAAATTTCACTTTTTTGTGAAAATATCCACTAAATGAGGGAATAATATGTGTGAGGGTACCCCAGGAGATTTCCAAATGTGTGTGGGTAGACTATATATCCCACGGGGGTAAAATTAAAAAAAGTTGAACAAATTTCTTTTTGGACTTAGTCCATTTTCTGGTGTTTATCAGACTTTCTGATAGGGCAAATGTCAGTGAGTGTTCCGATTTCAGTTCCAGAGCGATTCGCCCAATGAGTTCTTGATATTTAGTCGATTTCAGCCAATATTTTGAAATTTTGTAAATTTCACTTTTTTGTGAAAATATCCACTAAATGAGGGAATAATATGTGTGAGGGTACCCCAGGAGAGTTCCAAATGTGTTTGGGTAGAATATATATCCCACGGGGGTAAAATTGAAAAAAGTTGAAAAATTTTTTTTTGGGACTTAGTCATTTTTCGGGCGTTTATCAGACTTTCAGATAGGGCAAATGTCAGTGAGTGTTCCGATTTCAGTTCCAGAGCGATTCGCCCAATGATTCCTTGATATTTAGCCGTTTTCAGCCAATATTTTAGATTTTTGAAAATTTCACATTTTTGTGAAAATATCCACTAAATGAGGGAATAATATGTGAGAGGGTACCCCAGGAGAGTTCCAAATGTGTGTGGGTAGAATATATATCCCACAGGGGTAAAATTGAAAAAAGTTTAACAAATTTTTTTTTGGACTTAGTCTATTTTCTGGTGTTTATCAGACTTTCAGAAAGGGCAAATGTCAGTGAGCGTTCCGATTTCAGTTCCAGAGCGATTCGCCAAATGATTCCGTGATATTTAGTCGTTTTCAGCCAATATTTTAGATTTTTGAAAATTTCACTTTTTTGTTAAAATATCCACTAAATGAGGAAATAATATGTGTGAGGGTACCCCAGGAGAGTTCCAAATGTGTGTGGGTAGAATATATATCCCACGGGGGTAAAATTGAAAAAAGTTGAACAAATTTTTTTTTGGACTTAGTCATTTTTCTGGCGTTTATGAGACTTTCAGATAGGGGAAATGTCAGTGAGCATTCCGATTTCAGTTCCATAGCGATTCGCCCAATGAGTCGTTGATATTTAGTCGATTTCAGCCAATATTTTGGAATTTTGAAAATTTCACTTTTTTGTGAAAATATCCACTAAATGAGGGAATAATATGTGTGAGGGTACCCCAGGAGAGTTCCAAATGTGTGTGGGTAGAATATATAACCCACAGGGGTAAAATTGAAAAACGTTGAACAAATTTTTTTTTTTGGACTTAGTCATTTTTCCAGCGTTTATCAAACTTTCAGATTGGTCAAATGTCAGTGAGCTTTCCGATTTCAATTCCAGAGCGATTCGCCCAATGAGACCTTGATATTTAGTAGATTTCAGCCAATATTTTGGAATTTTGAAAATTTCACTTTTTTGTGAAAATATCCACTAAATGAGGGAATAATATGTGTGAGGGTACCCCAGGAGAGTTCCAAATGTGTGTGGGTAGAATATATATCCCACGGGGGTAAAATTGAAAAAAGTTTAACAAATTTTTTTTTGGACGTAGTCATTTTTCCAGCGTTTATCAGACTTTCAGATAGGGCAAATGTCAGTGAGCTTTCCGATTTCAGTTCCATAGCGATTCGCCCAATGAGTCGGTGATCTTTAGTCGATTTCAGCCAATATTTTAGAATTTTGAAAATTTCACTTTTTTGTGAAAATTTCCACTAAATGAGGGTATAATATGTGTGAGGGTACCCCAGCAGAGTTCCAAATGTGTGTGGGTAGAATATATATCCCACGGGGGTAAAATTGAAAAAAGTTGAACAAATTTATTTTTGGACTTAGTCCATTTTCTGGTGTTTATCAGACTTTCAGATAGGGCAAATGTCAGTGAGCGTTCCGATTTCAGTTCCAGAGCGATTCGCGCAATGAGTCCTTGATATTTCGTCGTTTTCAGGCAAATTTCTGGAATTTTGAAAATTTCACTTTTTTGTGAAAATATCCACTAAATGAGGGAATAATATGTGTGAGGGTACCCCAGGAGATTTCCAAATGTGTGTGGGTAGACTATATATCCCACGGGGGTAAAATTAAAAAAAGTTGAACAAATTTCTTTTTTGACTCAGTCCATTTTCTGGTGTTTATCAGACTTTCTGATAGGGCAAATGTCAGTGAGTGTTCCGATTTCAGTTCCAGAGCGATTCGCCCAATGAGTTCTTGATATTTAGTCGATTTCAGCCAATATTTTGAAATTTTGAAAATTTCACTTTTTTGTGAAAATATCCACTAAATGAGGGAATAATATGTGTGAGGGTACCCCAGGAGAGTTCCAAATGTGTGTGGGTAGAATATATATCCCACGGGGGTAAAATTGAAAAAAGTTGAAAAAATTTTTTTTGGGACTTAGTCATTTTTCCGGCGTTTATCAGACTTTCAGATAGGGCAAATGTCAGTGAGTGTTCCGATTTCAGTTCCAGAGCGATTCGCCCAATGATTCCTTGATATTTAGTCGTTTTCAGCCAATATTTTAGATTTTTGAATTTTCACTTTTTTTGTGAAAATATCCACTAAATGAGGGAATAATATGTGTGAGGGTACCCCAGGAGAGTTCCAAATGTGTGTGGGTAGAATATATATCCCACGGGGGTAAAATTGAAAAAAGTTTAACAAATTTTTTTTGGACTTAGTCCATTTTCTGGTGTTTATCAGACTTTCAGATAGGGCAAATGTCAGTGAGCATTCCGATTTCAGTTCCAGAGCGATTCGCCCAATGAGTCCTTGATATTTCGTCGTTTTCAGGCAAATTTCTGGAATTTTGAAAATTTCACTTTTTTGTGAAAATATCCACTAAATGAGGGAATAATATGTGTGAGGGTACCCCAGGAGAGTTCCAAATGTGTGTGGGTAGAATATATATCCCACGGGGGTAAAATTGAAAAAAGTTGAACAAATTTCTTTTTGGACTTAGTCCATTTTCTGGTGTTTATCAGACTTTCTGATAGGGCAAATGTCAGTGAGCGTTCCGATTTCAGTTCCAGAGCGGTTCGCCCAATGAGTTCTTGATATTTAGTCGATTTCAGCCAATATTTTAGATTTTTGAAAATTTCACTTTTTTGTGAAAATATCCACTAAATGAGGGAATAATATGTGTGAGGGTACCCCAGGAGAGTTCCAAATGTGTGTGGGTAGAATATATATCCCACGGGGGTAAAATTGAAAAAAGTTTAACAAATTTTTTTTTGGACTTAGTCATTTTTCCAGCGTTTATCAGACTTTCAGATAGGGCAAATGTCAGTGAGCTTTCCGATTTCAGTTCCATAGCGATTCGCCCAATGAGTCGGTGATCTTTAGTCGATTTCAGCCAATATTTTGGAATTTTGAAAATTTCACTTTTTTGTGAAAATATCCACTAAATGAGGGTATAATATGTGTGAAGGTACCCCAGCAGAGTTCCAAATGTGTGTGGGTAGAATATATATCCCACGGGGGTAAAATTGAAAAAAGTTTAACAAATTTTTTTTTGGACTTAGTCCATTTTCTGGTGTTTATCAGACTTTCAGAAAGGGCAAATGTCAGTGAGCGTTCCGATTTCAGTTCCAGAGCGATTCGCCCAATGAGTCCTTGATATTTCGTCGTTTTCAGGCAAATTTCTGGAATTTTGAAAATTTCACTTTTTTGTGAAAATATCCACTAAATGAGGGAATAATATGTGTGAGGGTACCCCAGGAGAGTTCCAAATGTGTGTGGGTAGAATATATATCCCACGGGGGTAAAATTGAAAAAAGTTGAACAAATTTCTTTTTGGACTTAGTCCATTTTCTGGTGTTTATCAGACTTTCAGATAGGGCAAATGTCAGTGAGCGTTCCGATTTCAGTTCCAGAGCGATTCGCGCAATGAGTCCTTGATATTTCGTCGTTTTCAGGCAAATTTCTGGAATTTTGAAAATTTCACTTTTTTGTGAAAATATCCACTAAATGAGGGAATAATATGTGTGAGGGTACCCCAGGAGATTTCCAAATGTGTGTGGGTAGACTATATATCCCACGGGGGTAAAATTAAAAAAAGTTGAACAAATTTCTTTTTGGACTTAGTCCATTTTCTGGTGTTTATCAGACTTTCTGATAGGGCAAATGTCAGTGAGTGTTCCGATTTCAGTTCCAGAGCGATTCGCCCAATGAGTTCTTGATATTTAGTCGATTTCAGCCAATATTTTGAAATTTTGAAAATTTCACTTTTTTGTGAAAATATCCACTAAATGAGGGAATAATATGTGTGAGGGTACCCCAGGAGAGTTCCAAATGTGTGTGGGTAGAATATATATCCCACAGGGGTAAAATTGAAAAAAGTTGAAAAATTTTTTTTTGGGACTTAGTCATTTTTCCGGCGTTTATCAGACTTTCAGATAGGGCAAATGTCAGTGAGTGTTCCGATTTCAGTTCCAGAGCGATTCGCCCAATGATTCCTTGATATTTAGTCGTTTTCAGCCAATATTTTGGATTTTTGAAAATTTCACTTTTTTGTGAAAATATCCACTAAATGAGGGAATAATATGTGTGAGGGTACCCCAGGAGAGTTCCAAATGTGTTTGGGTAGAATATATATCCCACGGGGGTAAAATTGAAAAAAGTTGAAAAATTTTTTTTTGGGACTTAGTCATTTTTCGGGCGTTTATCAGACTTTCAGATAGGGCAAATGTCAGTGAGTGTTCCGATTTCAGTTCCAGAGCGATTCGCCCAATGATTCCTTGATATTTAGCCGTTTTCAGCCAATATTTTAGATTTTTGAAAATTTCACATTTTTGTGAAAATATCCACTAAATGAGGGAATAATATGTGAGAGGGTACCCCAGGAGAGTTCCAAATGTGTGTGGGTAGAATATATATCCCACAGGGGTAAAATTGAAAAAAGTTTAACAAATTTTTTTTTGTACTTAGTCTATTTTCTGGTGTTTATCAGACTTTCAGAAAGGGCAAATGTCAGTGAGCGTTCCGATTTCAGTTCCAGAGCGATTCGCCAAATGATTCCGTGATATTTAGTCGTTTTCAGCCAATATTTTAGATTTTTGAAAATTTCACTTTTTTGTGAAAATATCCACTAAATGAGGAAATAATATGTGTGAGGGTACCCCAGGAGAGTTCCAAATGTGTGTGGGTAGAATATATATCCCACGGGGGTAAAATTGAAAAAAGTTGAACAAATTTTTTTTTGGACTTAGTCATTTTTCTGGCGTTTATGAGACTTTCAGATAGGGGAAATGTCAGTGAGCATTCCGATTTCAGTTCCATAGCGATTCGCCCAATGAGTCGTTGATATTTAGTCGATTTCAGCCAATATTTTGGAATTTTGAAAATTTCACTTTTTTGTGAAAATATCCACTAAATGAGGGAATAATATGTGTGAGGGTACCCCAGGAGAGTTCCAAATGTGTGTGGGTAGAATATATAACCCACAGGGGTAAAATTGAAAAACGTTGAACAAATTTTTTTTTTTGGACTTAGTCATTTTTCCAGCGTTTATCAAACTTTCAGATTGGTCAAATGTCAGTGAGCTTTCCGATTTCAATTCCAGAGCGATTCGCCCAATGAGTCCTTGATATTTAGTCGATTTCAGCCAATATTTTGGAATTTTGAAAATTTCACTTTTTTGTGAAAATATCCACTAAATGAGGGAATAATATGTGTGAGGGTACCCCAGGAGAGTTCCAAATGTGTGTGGGTACAATATATATCCAACGGGGGTAAAATTGAAAAAAGTTGAAAAAAATTTTTTTTTGGACTTAGTTATTTTTCCGGCGTTTATCAGAATTTCAGATTGGGCAAATGTCAGTGAGCTTTCCGATTTCAGTTCCAGAGCGATTCGCCCAATGAATCCTTGATATTTAGTCGTTTTCAGCCAATATTTTAGATTTTTGAAAATTTCACTTTTTTGTGAAAATATCCACTAAATGAGGGAATAATATGTGTGAGGGTACCCCAGGAGAGTTCCAAATGTGTGTGGGTAGAATATATATCCCACGGGGGTAAAATTGAAAAAAGTTGAAAAAATTGTTTTTTTTTGGACTTAGTCATTTTTCCGGCGTTTATCAGACTTTCAGATAGGGAAAATGTCAGTGAGCGTTCCGATTTCAGTTCCAGAGCGATTCGCCCAATGAGTCCTTGATATTTCGTCGTTTTCAGGCAAATTTCTGGAATTTTGAAAATTTCACTTTTTTGTGAAAATATCCACTAAATGAGGGAATAATATGTGTGAGGGTACCCCAGGAGAGTTCCAAATGTGTGTGGGTAGAATATATATCCCACGGGGGTAAAACTGAAAAAAGTTGAACACATTTTTTTTTTGGACTTAGTCATTTTTCTGGCGTTTATGACACTTTCAGATAGGGGAAATGTCAGTGAGCATTCCGATTTCAGTCCCATATCGATTCGCCCAATGAGTCCTTGATATTTAGTCGTTTTCAGCCAATTTTTTGGATTTTTGAAAATTTCACTTTTTTGTGAAAATATCCACTAAATGAGGGAATAATATGTGTGAGGGTACCCCAGGAGAGTTCCAAATGTGTGTGGGTAGAATATATATCCCACGGGGGTAAAATTGAAATAAGTTGAACAAATTTTTTTTTTGGACTTAGTCCATTTTCTGGTGTTTATCAGACTTTCACATAGGGGAAATGTCAGTGAGCGTTCCGATTTCAGTTCCAGAGCGATTCGCCCAATGATTCCTTGATATTTAGTCGTTTTCAGCGAATATTTTAGATTTTTGAAAATTTCACTTTTTTTGTGAAAATATCCACTAAATGAGGGAATAATATGTGTGAGGGTACCCCAGGAGAGTTCCAAATGTGTGTGGGTAGAATATATATCCCACGGGGGTAAAATTGAAAAAAGTTGAACAAATTTCTTTTTGGACTTAGTACATTTTCTGGTGTTTATCAGATTTTCAGATAGGGCAAATGTCAGTGAGCCTTCCGATTTCAGTTCCAGAGCGATTCGCCCAATGAGTCCTTGATATTTCGTCGTTTTCAGGCAAATTTCTGGAATTTTGAAAATTTCACTTTTTTGTGAAAATATCCACTAAATGAGGGAATAATATGTGTGAGGGTACCCCAGGAGATTTCCAAATGTGTGTGGGTAGACTATATATCCCACGGGGGTAAAATTAAAAAAAGTTGAACAAATTCCTTTTTGGACTTAGTCCATTTTCTGGTGTTTATCAGACTTTCTGATAGGGCAAATGTCAGTGAGTGTTCCGATTTCAGTTCCAGAGCGATTCGCCCAATGAGTTCTTGATATTTAGTCGATTTCAGCCAATATTTTGAAATTTTGAAAATTTCACTTTTTTGTGAAAATATCCACTAAATGAGGGAATAATATGTGTGAGGGTACCCCAGGAGAGTTCCAAATGTGTGTGGGTAGAATATATATCCCACAGGGGTAAAATTGAAAAAAGTTGAAAAATTTTTTTTTGGGACTTAGTCATTTTTCCGGCGTTTATCAGATTTTCAGATAGGGCAAATGTCAGTGAGTGTTCCGATTTCAGTTCCAGAGCGATTCGCCCAATGATTCCTTGATATTTAGTCGTTTTCAGCCAATATTTTGGATTTTTGAAAATTTCACTTTTTTGTGAAAATATCCACTAAATGAGGGAATAATATGTGTGAGGGTACCCCAGGAGAGTTCCAAATGTGTTTGGGTAGAATATATATCCCACGGGGGTAAAATTGAAAAAAGTTGAAAAATTTTTTTTTGGGACTTAGTCATTTTTCGGGCGTTTATCAGACTTTCAGATAGGGCAAATGTCAGTGAGTGTTCCGATTTCAGTTCCAGAGCGATTCGCCCAATGATTCCTTGATATTTAGCCGTTTTCAGCCAATATTTTAGATTTTTGAAAATTTCACATTTTTGTGAAAATATCCACTAAATGAGGGAATAATATGTGAGAGGGTACCCCAGGAGAGTTCCAAATGTGTGTGGGTAGAATATATATCCCACAGGGGTAAAATTGAAAAAAGTTTAACACATTTTTTTTTGGACTTAGTCTATTTTCTGGTGTTTATCAGACTTTCAGAAAGGGCAAATGTCAGTGAGCGTTCCGATTTCAGTTCCAGAGCGATTCGCCAAATGATTCCGTGATATTTAGTCGTTTTCAGCCAATATTTTAGATTTTTGAAAATTTCACTTTTTTGTGAAAATATCCACTAAATGAGGAAATAATATGTGTGAGGGTACCCCAGGAGAGTTCCAAATGTGTGTGGGTAGAATATATATCCCACGGGGGTAAAATTGAAAAAAGTTGAACAAATTTTTTTTTGGACTTAGTCATTTTTCTGGCGTTTATGAGACTTTCAGATAGGGGAAATGTCAGTGAGCATTCCGATTTCAGTTCCATAGCGATTCGCCCAATGAGTCGTTGATATTTAGTCGATTTCAGCCAATATTTTGGAATTTTGAAAATTTCACTTTTTTGTGAAAATATCCACTAAATGAGGGAATAATATGTGTGAGGGTACCCCAGGAGAGTTCCAAATGTGTGTGGGTAGAATATATATCCCACGGGGGTAAAATTGAAAAAAGTTGAAAAAATTGTTTTTTTTTGGACTTAGTCATTTTTCCGGCGTTTATCAGACTTTCAGATAGGGAAAATGTCAGTGAGCTTTCCGATTTCAGTTCCAGAGCGATTCGCCCAATGAGTCCTTGATATTTAGCCGTTTTCAGCCAATATTTTGGAATTTTGAAAATTTCACTTTTTTGTGAAAATATCCACTAAATGAGGGAATAATATATGTGAGGGTACCCCAGGACAGTTCCAAATATGTGTGGGTAGAATATATATCCCACAGGGGTAAAATTGAAAAAAGTTGAACAAATTTCTTTTTTTGGACTTAGTCATTTTTCCAGCGTTTATCAGACTTTCAGATAGGGGAAATGTCAGTGAGCATTCCGATTTCAGTCCCATATCGATTCGCCCAATGAGTCCTTGATATTTAGTCGTTTTCAGCCAATTTTTTGGATTTTTGAAAATTTCACTTTTTTGTGAAAATATCCACTAAATGAGGGAATAATATGTGTGAGGGTACCCCAGGAGAGTTCCAAATGTGTGTGGGTAGAATATATATCCCACGGGGGTAAAATTGAAAAAAGTTGAACAAATTTCTTTTTAGACTTAGTCCATTTTCTGGTGTTTATCAGACTTTCAGATAGGGGAAATGTCAGTGAGCGTTCCGATTTCAGTTCCAGAGCGATTCGCCCAATGAGTCGGTGATATTTAGTCGATTTCAGCCAATATTTTAGATTTTTGAAAATTTCACTTTTTTTGTGAAAATATCCACTAAATGAGGGAATAATATGTGTGAGGGTACCCCAGGAGAGTTCCAAATGTGTGTGGGTAGAATATATATCCCACGGGGGTAAAATTGAAAAAAGTTGAACAAATTTCTTTTTGGACTTAGTACATTTTCTGGTGTTTATCAGATTTTCAGATAGGGCAAATGTCAGTGAGCCTTCCGATTTCAGTCCCAGAGCGATTCGCCCAATGAGTCCTTGATATTTAGTCGATTTCAGCCAATATTTTGGAATTTTGAAAATTTCACTTTTTTGTGAAAATATCCACTAAATGAGGGAATAATATGTGTGAGGGTACCCCAGGAGAGTTCCAAATGTGTGTGGGTAGAATATATATCCCACAGGGGTAAAATTGAAAAAAGTTGAACAAATTTCTTTTTTTGGACTTAGTCATTTTTCCAGCGTTTATCAGACTTTCAGATTGGGCAAATGTCAGTGAGCGTTCCGATTTCAGTTCCAGAGCGATTCGCCCAATGAGTCCTTGATATTTCGTTGTTTTCAGGCAAATTTCTGGAATTTTGAAAATTTCACTTTTTTGTGAAAATATCCACTAAATGAGGGAATAATATATGTGAGGGTACCCCAGGAGACTTCCAAATGTGTGTGGGTAGAATATATATCCCACGGGGGTAAAATTGAAAAAAGTTGAACAAATTTCTTTTTAGACTTAGTCCATTTTCTGGTGTTTATCAGACTTTCAGATAGGGGAAATGTTAGTGAGCGTTCCGATTTCAGTTCCAGAGCGATTCGCCCAATGAGTCGGTGATATTTAGTCGATTTCAGCCAATATTTTGGAATTTTGAAAATTTCACTTTTTTATGAAAATATCCACTAAATGAGGGAATAATATGTGTGAGGGTACCCCAGGAGAGTTCCAAATGTGTGTGGGTAGAATATATATCCCACGGGGGTAAAATTGAAAAAAGTTGAACAAATTTTTTTTTTGGACTTAGTCATTTTTCTGGCGTTTATGAGACTTTCAGATAGTGCAAATGTCAGTGAGCTTTCCGATTTCAGTTCCATAGCGATTCGCCCAATGAGTCGCAGATCTTTAGTCGATTTCAGCCAATATTTTGGAATTTTGAAAATGTCACTTTTTTGTGAAAATATCCACTAAATGAGGGAATAATATGTGTGAGGGTACCCCAGGAGAGTTCCAAATGTGTGTGGGTAGAATATATATCCCACGGGGGTAAAATTGAAAAAAGTTGAACAAATTTTTTTTTTGGACTTAGTCCATTTTCTGGTGTTTATCAGACTTTCACATAGGGGAAATGTCAGTGAGCGTTCCGATTTCAGTTCCAGAGCGATTCGCCCAATGAGTCCTTGATATTTAGTCGATTTCAGCCAATATTTTGGAATTTTGAAAATTTCACTTTTTTGTGAAAATATCCACTAAATGAGGGAATAATATGTGTGAGGGTACCCCAGGAGTGTTCCAAATGTGTGTGGGTAGAATATATATCCCACGGGGGTAAAATTGAAAAAAGTTGAAAAAATTGTTTTTTTGGACTTAGTCCATTTTCTGGCGTTTATGAGACTTTCAGATAGGGCAAATGTCAGTGAGCTTTCCGATTTCAGTTCCAGAGCGATTCGCCCAATGAGTCCTTGATATTTAGTCGATTTCAGCCAATATTTTGGAATTTTGAAAATTTCACTTTTTTGTGAAAATATCCACTAAATGAGGGAATAATATGTGTGAGGGTACCCCAGGAGAGTTCCAAATGTGTGTGGGTAGAATATATATCCCACGGGGGTAAAATTGAAAAAAGTTGAACAAATTTTTTTTTTGGACTTAGTCCATTTTCTGGTGTTTATCAGACTTTCACATAGGGGAAATGTCAGTGAGCGTTCCGATTTCAGTTCCAGAGCGATTCGCCCAATGAGTCCTTGATATTTAGTCGATTTCAGCCAATATTTTGGAATTTTGAAAATTTCACTTTTTTGTGAAAATATCCACTAAATGAGGGAATAATATGTGTGAGGGTACCCCAGGAGAGTTCCAAATGTGTGTGGGTAGAATATATATCCCACGGGGGTAAAACTGAAAAAAGTTGAACACATTTTTTTTTTGGACTTAGTCATTTTTCTGGCGTTTATGAGACTTTCAGATAGGGGAAATGTCAGTGAGCATTCCGATTTCAGTCCCATATCGATTCGCCCAATGATTCCTTGATATTTAGTCGTTTTCAGCCAATTTTTTGGATTTTTGAAAATTTCACTTTTTTGTGAAAATATCCACTAAATGAGGGAATAATATGTGTGAGGGTACCCCAGGAGAGTTCCAAATGTGTGTGGGTAGAATATATATCCCACGGTGGTAAAATTGAAAAAAGTTGAACAAATTTTTTTTTTGGACTTAGTCCATTTTCTGGTGTTTATCAGACTTTCAGATAGGGGAAATGTCAGTGAGCGTTCCGATTTCAGTTCCAGAGCGATTCGCCCTATGAGTCCTTGATATTTAGTCGTTTTCAGCCAATATTTTGGAATTTTGAAAATTTCACTTTTTTGTGAAAATATCCTCTAAATGAGGGAATAATATGTGTGAGTGTACCCCAGGAGAGTTCCAAATGAGTGTGGGCAGAATATATATCCCACGGGGGTAAAATTGAAAAAAGTTGAACAAATTTTTTTTTTGGACTTAGTCATTTTTCTGGCGTTTATGAGACTTTCAGATAGGGCAAATGTCAGTGAGCTTTCCGATTTCAGTTCCATAGCGATTCGCCCAATGAGTCGGTGATCTTTAGTCGATTTCAGCCAATATTTTGGAATTTTGAAAATGTCACTTTTTTGTGAAAATATCCACTAAATGAGGGAATAATATGTGTGAGGGTACCCCAGGAGAGTTCCAAATGTGTGTGGGTAGAATATATATCCCACAGGGGTAAAATTGAAAAAAGCTGAACAAATTTCTTTTTGGACTTAGTCCATTTTCTGGTGTTTATCAGACTTTCAGATAGGGCAAATGTCAGTGAGCGTTCCGATTTCAGTTCCAGAGCGATTCGCCCAATGAGTCCTTGATGTTTCGTCGTTTTCAGGCAAATTTCTGGAATTTTGAAAATTTCACTTTTTTGTGAAAATATCCACTAAATGAGGGAATAATATGTGTGAGGGTACCCCAGGAGAGTTCCAAATGTGTGTGGGTAGAATATATATCCCACGGGGGTAAAATTAAAAAAGGTTAAAAAATTGCTTTTTTTGGACTTAGTCATTTTTCCGGCGTTTATCAGACTTTCAGATAGGGAAAATGTCAGTGAGCTTTCCGATTTCAGTTCCAGAGCGATTCGCCCAATGAGTCCTTGATATTTAGCCGTTTTCAGCCAATATTTTGGAATTTTGAAAATTTCACTTTTTTGTGAAAATATCCACTAAATGAGGGAATAATATGTGTGAGGGTACCCCAGGACAGTTCCAAATGTGTGTGGGTAGAATATATATCCCACAGGGGTAAAATTGAAAAAAGTTGAACAAATTTTTTTTTTTGGACTTAGTCATTTTTCCAGCGTTTATCAGACTTTCAGATTGGGCAAATGTCAGTGAGCGTTCCGATTTCAGTTCCAGAGCGATTCGCCCAATGAGTCGTTGATATTTCGTCGTTTTCAGGCAAATTTCTGGAATTTTGAAAATTTCACTTTTTTGTGAAAATATCCACTAAATGAGGGAATAATATGTGTGAGGGTACCCCCGGAGAGTTCTAAATGTGTGTGGGTAGAATATATATCCCACGGGGGTAAAATTGAAAAAAGTTGAACAAATTTCTTTTTGGACTTAGTCCATTTTCTGGTGTTTATCAGACTTTCAGATAGGGGAAATGTCAGTGAGCATTCCGATTTCAGTTCCAGAGCGATTCGCCCAATGAGTCGGTGATATTTAGACGATTTCAGCCAATATTTTGGAATTTTGAAAATTTCACTTTTTTGTGAAAATATCCACTAAATGAGGGAATAATATGTGTGAGGGTACCCCAGGAGAGTTCCAAATGTGTGTGGGTAGAATATATATCCCACGGGGGTAAAATTGAAAAAAGTTGAACAAATTTTTTTTTTGGACTTAGTCCATTTTCTGGTGTTTATCAGACTTTCATATAGGGGAAATGTCAGTGAGCGTTCCGATTTCAGTTCCAGAACGATTCGCCCAATGAGTTCTTGATATTTAGTTGATTTCAGCCAATATTTTGGAATTTTGAAAATTTAACTTTTTTGTGAAAATATCCACTAAATGAGGGAATAATATGTGTGAGGGTACCCCAGGAGAGTTCCAAATGTGTGTGGGTAGAATATATATCCAACGGGGGTAAAATTGAAAAAAGTTGAACAAATTTCTTTTTGGACTTAGTCCATTTCCTGGTGTTTATCAGACTTTCAGATAGGGGAAATGTCAGTGAGCGTTCCGATTTCAGTTCCAGAGCGATTCGCCCAATGAGTCGGTGATATTTAGACGATTTCAGCCAATATTTTGGAATTTTGAAAATTTCACTTTTTTGTGAAAATATCCACTAAATGAGGGAATAATATGTGTGAGGGTACCCCAGGAGAGTTCCAAATGTGTGTGGGTAGAATATATATCCCACGGGGGTAAAATTGAAAAAAGTTGAACAAATTTTTTTTTTGGACTTAGTCCATTTTCTGGTGTTTATCAGACTTTCACATAGGGGAAATGTCAGTGAGCGTTCCGATTTCAGTTCCAGAACGATTCGCCCAATGAGTTCTTGATATTTAGTTGATTTCAGCCAATATTTTGGAATTTTGATAATTTAACTTTTTTGTGAAAATATCCACTAAATGAGGGAATAATATGTGTAAGGGTACCCCAGGAGAGTTCCAAATGTGTGTGGGTAGAATATATATCCCACGGGTGTAAAATTGAAAAAAGTTGAACAAATTTTTTTTTGAACTTAGTCATTTTTCTGGCGTTTATGAGACTTTCAGATAGGGGAAATGTCATTGAGCATTCCGATTTCAGTTCCATATCGATTCGCCCAATGAGTCGTTGATATTTAGTCGATTTCAGCCAATATTTTGGAATTTTGAAAATTTCACTTTTTTGTGAAAATATCCACTAAATGAGGGAATAATATGTGTGAGGGTACCCCAGGAGAGTTCCAAATGTGTGTGGGTAGAAAATATATCCCACGGGGGTAAAATTGAAAAAAGTTGAACAAATTTTTTTTTGGGACTTAGTCCATTTTCCGGCGTTTATCAGACTTTCAGATAGGGCAAATGTCAGTGAGTGTTCCAATTTCAGTTCCAGAGCGATTCGCCCAATGATTCCTTGATATTTAGTCGTTTTCAGCCAATATTTTGGATTTTTGAAAATTTCACTTTTTTGTGAAAATATCCACTAAATGAGGGAAAAATATGTGTGAGGGTACACCAGGAGAGTTCCAAATGTGTGTGGGTAGAATATATATCCCACGGGGGTAAAATTGAAAAAAGTTGAACAAATTTTTTTTTTGGACTTAGTCCATTTTCTGGTGTTTATCAGACTTTCACATAGGGGAAATGTCAGTGAGCGTTCCGATTTCAGTTCCAGAACGATTCGCCCAATGAGTTCTTGATATTTAGTTGATTTCAGCCAATATTTTGGAATTTTGAAAATATAACTTTTTTGTGAAAATATCCACTAAATGAGGGAATAATATGTGTGAGGGTACCCCAGGAGAGTTCCAAATGTGTGTGGGTAGAATATATATCCCACGGGGGTAAAACTGAAAAAAGTTGAACACATTTTTTTTTTGGACTTAGTCATTTTTCTGACGTTTATGAGACTTTCAGATAGGGGAAATGTCAGTGAGCATTCCGATTTCAGTTCCATAGCGATTCGCGCAATGAGTCCTTGATATTTAGCCGTTTTCAGCCAATATTTTGGAATTTTTAAAATTTCACTTTTTTGTGAAAATATCCACTAAATGAGGGAATAATATGTGTGAGGGTACCCCAGGAGAGTTCCAAATGTGTGTGGGTAGAATATGTATACCCACGGGGGTAAAATTGAAAAAAGTTGAACAAATTTTTTTTTGGGACTTAGTCCATTTTCCGGCGTTTATCAGACTTTCAGATAGGGCAAATGTCAGTGAGTGTTCCAATTTCAGTTCCAGAGCGATTCGCCCAATGATTCCTTGATATTTAGTCGTTTTCAGCCAATATTTTGGATTTTTGAAAATTTCACTTTTTTGTGAAAATATCCACTAAATGAGGGAAAAATATGTGTGAGGGTACACCAGGAGAGTTCCAAATGTGTGTGGGTAGAATATATATCCCATGAGGGTAAAATTGAACAAAGTTGAAAAAAAATTTTTTTTTTACTTAGTCATTTTTCCGGCGTTTATCAGACTTTTAGATAGGGCAAATGTAAGTGAGCTTTCCGATTTCAGTTCCAGAGCGATTCGCCCTATGAGTCCTTGATATTTAGTCGTTTTCAGCCAATATTTTGGAATTTTGAAAATTTCACTTTTTTGTGAAAATATCCACTAAATGAGGGAAAAATATGTGTGAGGGTACACCAGGAGAGTTCCAAATGTGTGTGGGTAGAATATATATCCCACGGGGGTAAAATTGAAAAAAGTTGAACAAATTTCTTTTTGGACTTAGTCCAATTTCTGGTGTTTTTCAGGCTTTCAGATGGGGCAAATGTCAGTGAGCGTTCCGATTTCAGTTCCAGAGCGATACGCCCAATGAGTCCTTGATGTTTCGTCGTTTTCAGGCAAATTTCTGGAATTTTGAAAATTTCACTTTTTTGTGAAAATATCCACTAAATGAGGGAATAATATGTGTGAGGGTACCCCAGGAGAGTTCCAAATGTGTGTGGGTAGAATATATATCCCACGGGGGTAAAATTAAAAAAGGTTAAAAAATTGCTTTTTTTGGACTTAGTCATTTTTTCGGCGTTTATCAGACTTTCAGATAGGGAAAATGTCAGTGAGCTTTCCGATTTCAGTTCCAGAGCGATTCGCCCAATGAGTCCTTGATATTTAGCCGTTTTCAGACAATATTTTGGAATTTTGAAAATTTCACTTTTTTGTGAAAATATCCACTAAATGAGGGAATAATATGTGTGAGGGTACCCCAGGACAGTTCCAAATGTGTGTGGGTAGAATATATATCCCACAGGGGTAAAATTGAAAAAAGTTGAACAAATTTTTTTTTTTGGACTTAGTCATTTTTCCAGAGTTTATCAGACTTTCAGATTGGGCAAATGTCAGTGAGCGTTCCGATTTCAGTTCCAGAGCGATTCGCCCAATGAGTCGTTGATATTTCGTCGTTTTCAGGCAAATTTCTGGAATTTTGAAAATTTCACTTTTTTGTGAAAATATCCACTAAATGAGGGAATAATATGTGTGAGGGTACCCCAGGAGAGTTCCAAATGTGTGTGGGTAGAATATATATCCAACGGGGGTAAAATTGAAAAAAGTTGAACAAATTTCTTTTTGGACTTAGTCCATTTCCTGGTGTTTATCAGACTTTCAGATAGGGGAAATGTCAGTGAGCGTTCCGATTTCAGTTCCAGAGCGATTCGCCCAATGAGTCGGTGATATTTAGACTATTTCAGCCAATATTTTGGAATTTTGAAAATTTCACTTTTTTTGTGAAAATATCCACTAAATGAGGGAATAATATGTGTGAGGGTACCCCAGGAGAGTTCCAAATGTGTGTGGGTAGAATATATATCCCACGGGGGTAAAATTGAAAAAAGTTGAACAAATTTTTTTTTTGGACTTAGTCCATTTTCTGGTGTTTATCAGACTTTCATATAGGGGAAATGTCAGTGAGCGTTCCGATTTCAGTTCCAGAACGATTCGCCCAATGAGTTCTTGATATTTAGTTGATTTCAGCCAATATTTTGGAATTTTGAAAATTTAACTTTTTTGTGAAAATATCCACTAAATGAGGGAATAATATGTGTGAGGGTACCCCAGGAGAGTTCCAAATGTGTGTGGGTAGAATATATATCCCACGGGGGTAAAACTGAAAAAAGTTGAACACATTTTTTTTTTGGACTTAGTCATTTTTCTGACGTTTATGAGACTTTCAGATAGGGGAAATGACAGTGAGCATTCCGATTTCAGTTCCATAGCGATTCGCCCAATGAGTCCTTGATATTTAGTCGTTTTCAGCCAATATTTTGGAATTTTTAAAATTTCACTTTTTTGTGAAAATATCCACTAAATGAGGGAATAATATGTGTGAGGGTACCCCAGGAGAGTTCCAAATGTGTGTGGGTAGAATATATATCCCATGAGGGTAAAATTGAACAAAGTTGAAAAAAAAATTTTTTTTTACTTAGTCATTTTTCCGGCGTTTATCAGACTTTCAGATAGGGCAAATGTAAGTGAGCTTTCCGATTTCAGTTCCAGAGCGATTCGCCCAATGAGTCGTTGATATTTAGTCGATTTCAGCCAATATTTTGGATTTTTGAAAATTTCACTTTTTTGTGAAAATATCCACTAAATGAGGGAATAATATGTGTGAGGGTACCCCAGGAGAGTTCCAAATGTGTGTGGGTAGAATATATATCCCACGATGGTAAAATTGAAAAAAGTTGAACAAATTTTTTTTTTGGACTTAGTCCATTTTCTGGTGTTTATCATACTTTCAGATAGGGGAAATGTCAGTGAGAGTTCCGATTTCAGTTCCAGAGCGATTCGCCCTATGAGTCCTTGATATTTAGTCGTTTTCAGCCAATATTTTGGAATTTTGAAAATTTCACTTTTTTGTGAAAATATCCTCTAAATGAGGGAATAATATGTGTGAGGGTACACCAGGAGAGTTCCAAATGTGTGTGGGTAGAATATATATCCCACGGGGGTAAAATTGAAAAAAGTTGAACAAATTTCTTTTTGGACTTAGTCCATTTTCTGGTGTTTATCAGACTTTCAGATAGGGCAAATGTCAGTGAGCGTTCCGATTTCAGTTCCAGAGCGATTCGCCCAATGAGTCCTTGATGTTTCGTCGTTTTCAGGCAAATTTCTGGAATTTTGAAAATTTCACTTTTTTGTTAAAATATCCACTAAATGAGGGAATAATATGTGTGAGGGTACCCCAGCAGAGTTCCAAATGTGTGTGGGTAGAATATATATCCCACTGGGGTAAAATTGAAAAAAGTTGAACAAATTTTTTTTTTGGACCTAGTCCATTTTCTTGTGTTTATCAGACTTTCAGATAGGGGAAATGTCAGTGAGCGTTCCGATTTCAGTTCCAGAGCGATTCGCCCAATGAGCCTTGATATTTAGTCGATTTCAGCCAATATTTTGGAATTTTGAAAATTTCACTTTTTTGTGAAAATATCCACTAAATGAGGGAATAATATGTGTGAGGGTACCCCAGGAGAGTTCCAAATGTGTGTGGGTAGAATATATATCCCACGGGTGTAAAATTGAAAAAAGTTGAACAAATTTTTTTTTGAACTTAGTCATTTTTCTGGCGTTTATGAGACTTTCAGATAGGGGAAATGTCATTGAGCATTCCGATTTCAGTTCCAAATCTATTCGCCCAGTGAGTCGTTGATATTTAGTCGATTTCAGACAATATTTTGGATTTTTGAAAATTTCACTTTTTTGTGAAAATATCCACTAAATGAGGGAATAATATGTGTGAGGGTACCCCAGGAGAGTTCCAAATGTGTGTGGGTAGAATATATATCCCACGGTGGTAAAATTGAAAAAAGTTGAACAAATTTTTTTTTTGGACTTAGTCCATTTTCTGGTGTTTATCAGACTTTCAGATAGGGGAAATGTCAGTGAGAGTTCCGATTTCAGTTCCAGAGCGATTCGCCCTATGAGTCCTTGATATTTAGTCGTTTTCAGCCAATATTTTGGAATTTTGAAAATTTCACTTTTTTGTGAAAATATCCTCTAAATGAGGGAATAATATGTGTGAGGGTACACCAGGAGAGTTCCAAATGTGTGTGGGTAGAATATATATCCCACGGGGGTAAAATTGAAAAAAGTTGAACAAATTTCTTTTTGGACTTAGTCCATTTTCTGGTGTTTATCAGACTTTCAGATAGGGCAAATGTCAGTGAGCGTTCCGATTTCAGTTCCAGAGCGATTCGCCCAATGAGTCCTTGATGTTTCGTTGTTTTCAGGCAAATTTCTGGAATTTTGAAAATTTCACTTTTTTGTTAAAATATCCACTAAATGAGGGAATAATATGTGTGAGGGTACCCCAGCAGAGTTCCAAATGTGTGTGGGTAGAATATATATCCCACGGGGGTAAAATTGAAAAAAGTTGAACAATTTTTTTTTTGGACTTATTCCATTTTCTTGTGTTTATCAGACTTTCAGATAGGGGAAATGTCAGTGAGCGTTCCGATTTCAGTTCCAGAGCGATTCGCCCAATGAGTCCGTGATATTTAGTCGTTTTCAGCCAATATTTTAGATTTTTAAAATTTCACTTTTTTGTGAAAATATCCACTAAATGAGGGAATAATATGTGTGAGGGTACACCAGGAGAGTGCCAAATGTGTGTGGGTAGAATATATATCCCACGGTGGTAAAATTGAAAAAAGTTGAACAAATTTTTTTTTGGACTTAGTCATTTTTCTGGCATTTATGAGACTTTCAGATAGGGGAAATGTCAGTGAGCATTCCGATTTCAGTTCCATAGCGATTCGCCCAATGAGTCGTTGATATTTAGTCGATTTCAGCCAATATTTTGGAATTTTGAAAATTTCACTTTTTTGTGAAAATATCCACTAAATAAGGGAATAACATGTGTGAGGGTACCCCAGGAGAGTTCCAAATGTGTGTGGGTAGAATATATATCCCACAGGGGTAAAATTGAAAAAAGTTGAACACATTTTTTTTTTCGGACTTAGTCATTTTTCCAGCGTTTATCAGACTTTCAGATTGGGCAAATGTCAGTGAGCGTTCCAATTTCAGTTCCAGAGCGATTCGCCCAATGAGTCCTTGATATTTCGTCGTTTTCAGGCAAATTTCTGGAATTTTGAAAATTTCACTTTTTTGTGAAAATATCCACTAAATGAGGGAATAATATGTGTGAGGGTACCCCAGGAGAGTTCCAAATGTGTGTGGGTAGAATATATATCCCACGGGGGTAAAATTGAAAAAAGTTGAAAAATTTTTTTTGGGGACTTAGTCATTTTTAAGGCGTTTATCAGACTTTCAGATAGGGCAAATGTCAGTGAGTGTTCCGATTTCAGTTCCAGAGCGATTCGCCCAATGATTCCTTGATATTTAGTCGTTTTCAGCCAATATTTTAGATTTTTGAAAATTTTACTTTTTTGTGAAAATATCCACTAAATGAGGGAATAATATGTGTGAGGGTACACCAGGAGAGTGCCAAATGTGTGTGGGTAGAATATATATCCCACGGGGGTAAAATTGAAAAAAGTTTTAAATTTTTTTTTTTCGGACTTAGTCATTTTTCCAGCGTTTATCAGACTTTCAGATTGGGCAAATGTCAGTGAGCGTTCCAATTTCAGTTCCAGAGCGATTCGCCCAATGAGTCCTTGATATTTCGTCGTTTTCAGGCAAATTTCTGGAATTTTGAAAATTTCACTTTTTTGTGAAAATATCCACTAAATGAGGGAATAATATGTGTGAGGGTACCCCAGGAGAGTTCCAAATGTGTGTGTGTAGAATATATATCCCACGGGGGTAAAATTGAAAAAAGTCGAACAAATTTCTTTTTGGACTTAGTCCATTTTCTGGTGTTTATCAGACTTTCTGATAGGGCAAATGTCAGTGAGTGTTCCGATTTCAGTTCCAGAGCGATTCGCCCAATGATTCCTTGATATTTAGTCGTTTTCAGCCAATATTTTAGATTTTTGAAAATTTTACTTTTTTGTGAAAATATCCACTAAATGAGGGAATAATATGTGTGAGGGTACACCAGGAGAGTGCCAAATGTGTGTGGGTAGAATATATATCCCACGGTGGTAAAATTGAAAAATGTTGAACAAATTTTTTTTTGGACTTAGTCATTTTTCTGGCATTTATGAGACTTTCAGATAGGGGAAATGTCAGTGAGCATTCCGCTTTCAGTTCCATAGCGATTCGCCCAATGAGTCGTTGCTATTTAGTCGATTTCAGCCAATATTTTGGAATTTTGAAAATTTCACTTTTTTGTGAAAATATCCACTAAATAAGGGAATAATATGTGTGAGGGTACCCCAGGAGAGTTCCAAATGTGTGTGGGTTCAATATATATCCCACGGGGGTAAAATTGAAAAAAGTTTAACATTTTTTTTTTTCGGACTTAGTCATTTTTCCGGCGTTTATCAGACTTTCAGATAGGGCAAATGTCAGTGAGCTTTCCGATTTCAGTTCCATAGCGATTCGCCCAATGAGTCGGTGATATTTAGTCGATTTCAGCCAATATTTTAGATTTTTGAAAATTTCACTTTTTTGTGAAAATATCCACTAAATGAGGGAATAATATGTGTGAGGGTACCCCAGGAGAGTTCCAAATGTGTGTGGGTAGAATATATATCCCACAGGGGTAAAATTGAAAAAAGTTGAACAAATTTTTTTTTTTGGACTTAGTCATTTTTCCAGCGTTTATCAGACTTTCAGATTGGGCAAATGTCAGTGAGCATTCCAATTTCAGTTCCAGAGCGATTCGCCCAATGAGTCCTTGATGTTTCGTCGTTTTCAGGCAAATTTCTGGAATTTTGAAAATTTCACTTTTTTGTGAAAATATCCACTAAATGAGGGTATAATATGTGTGAGGATACCCCAGCAGAGTTCCAAATGTGTGTGGGTAGAATATATATCCCACGGGGGTAAAATTGAAAAAAGTTGAAAAATTTTTTTTTGGGACTTAGTCATTTTTAAGGCGTTTATCAGACTTTCAGATAGGGCAAATGTCAGTGAGTGTTCCGATTTCAGTTCCAGAGCGATTCGCCCAATGATTCCTTGATATTTAGTCATTTTCAGCCAATATTTTAGATTTTTGAAAATTTTACTTTTTTGTGAAAATATCCACTAAATGAGGGAATAATATGTGTGAGGGTACACCAGGAGAGTGCCAAATGTGTGTGGGTAGAATACATATCCCACGGTGGTAAAATTGAAAAAAGTTGAACAAATTTTTTTTTGGACTTAGTCATTTTTCTGGCATTTATGAGACTTTCAGATAGGGGAAATGTCAGTGAGCATTCCGATTTCAGTTCCATAGCGATTCGCCCAATGAGTCGTTGATATTTAGTCGATATCAGCCAATATTTTGGAATTTTGAAAATTTCACTTTTTTGTGAAAATATCCACTAAATAAGGGAATAATATGTGTGAGGGTACCCCAGGAGAGTTCCAAATGTGTGTGGGTTCAATATATATCCCACGGGGGTAAAATTGAAAAAAGTTTAAAATTTTTTTTTTTCGGACTTAGTCATTTTTCCGTCATTTATCAGACTTTCAAATAGTGCAAATGTCAGTGAGCTTTCTGTTTTCAGTTCCATAGCGATTCGCCCAATGAGTCGTTGATATTTAGTCGATTTCAGCCAATATTTTGGATTTTTGAAAATTTCACTTTTTTGTGAAAATATCCACTAAATGAGGGAATAATATGTGTGAGGGTACCCCAGGAGAGTTCCAAATGTGTGTGGGTAGAATATATATCCCACTGGGGTAAAATTGAAAAAAGTTGAACAAATTTTTTTTTTTGGACTTAGTCATTTTTCCAGTGTTTATCAGACTTTCAGATTGGGCAAATGTCAGTGAGCGTTCCGATTTCAGTTCCAGAGCGATTCGCCCAATGTGTCCTTGATATTTTGTCCTTTTTCAGGCAATATTTTGGAATTTTGAAAATTTCACTTTTTTGTGAAAATATCCACTAAATGAGGGAATAATATGTGTGAGGGTACCCCAGGAGAGTTCCAAATGTGTGTGTGTAGAATATATATCCCACGGGGGTAAAATTGAAAAAAGTTGAACAAATTTTTTTTTTGGACTTAGTCCATTTTCTGGTGTTTATCAGACTTTCAGATAGGGGAAATGTCAGTGAGCGTTGCGATTTCAGTTCCAGAGCGATTCGCCCAATGATTCCTTGATATTTAGTCGTTTTCAGCCAATATTTTAGATTTTTGAAAATTTCACTTTTTTGTGAAAATATCCACTAAATGAGGGAATAATATGTGTGAGGGTACCCCAGGAGAGTTCCAAATGTGTGTGGGTAGAATATATATCCCACGGGGGTAAAATTGAAAAAAGTTGAACAAATTTTTTTTTTGGATTTAGTCATTTTTCTGGCGTTTATGAGACTTTCAGATAGGGGAAATGTAAGTGAGCATTCCGATTTCAGTTCCATAGCGATTCGCCCAATGAGTCGTTGATATTTAGTAGATTTCAGCCAATATTTTGGAATTTTGAAAATTTCACTTTTTTGTGAAAATATCCACTAAATGAGGGAATAATATGTGTGAGGGTACCCCAGGAGAGTTCCAAATGTGTGTGGGTAGAATATATATCCCACGGGGGTAAAATTGAAAAAAGTTGAACAAATTTTTTTTTTGGACTTAGTCATTTTTCTGGCGTTTATGAGACTTTCAGATAGGGGAAATGTCAGTGAGCATTCCGATTTCAGTTCCATAGCGATTCGCTCAATGAGTCGGTGATATTTAGTCGATTTCAGCCAATATTTTGGAATTTTGAAAATTTCACTTTTTTGTGAAAATATCCAGTAAATGAAGGAATAATATGTGTGAGGGTACCCCAGGAGAGTTCCAAATGTGTGTGGGTAGAATATATATCCCACGGGGGTAAAATTGAAAAAAGTTGAACAAATTTTTTTTTTTGGACGTAGTCATTTTTCCAGCGTTTATCAGACTTTCAGATTGGGCAAATGTCAGTGAGCGTTCCGATTTCAGTTCCAGAGCAATTCTCCCAATGAGTCCTTGATATTTCGTCGTTTTCAGGCAAATTTCTGGAATTTTGAAAATTTCACTTTTTTGTGAAAATATCCACTAAATGAGGGAATAATATGTGTGAGGGTACCCCAGGAGAGTTCCAAATGTGTGTGGGTAGAATATATATCCCACGGGGGTAAAATTGAAAAAAGTTGAACAAATTTCTTTTTGAACTTAGTCCATTTTCTGGTGTTTATCAGACTTTCAGATAGGGCAAATGTCAGTGAGCGTTCCGATTTCAGTTCCAGAGCGATTCGCCCAATGAGTCCTTGATATTTAGTCGATTTCAGCCAATATTTTGGAATTTTGAAAATTTCACTTTTTTGTGAAAATATACCCTAAATGAGGGAATAATATGTGTGAGGGTACCCAAGGAGAGTTCCAAATGTGTGTGGGTAGAATATATATCCCACGGGGGTAAAATTGAAAAAAGTTGAAAAAATTGTTTTTTTTGGACTTAGTCATTTTTCTGGCGTTTATGAGACTTTCAGATAGGGGAAATGTAAGGGAGCATTCCGATTTCAGTTCCATAGCGATTCGCCCAATGAGTCGTTGATATTTAGTCGATTTCAGCCAATATTTTGGAATTTTGAAAATTTCACTTTTTTGTGAAAATATCCACTAAATGAGGGAATAATATGTGTGAGGGTACCCCAGGAGAGTTCCAAATGTGTGTGGGTAGAATATATATCCCACAGGGGTAAAATTGAAAAAAGTTGAACAAATTTTTTTTTTTGGACTTAGTCATTTTTCCAGCGTTTATCAGACTTTCAGATTGGGCAAATGTCAGTGAGCGTTCCGATTTCAGTTCCAGAGCAATTCGACCAATGAGTCCTTGATATTTCGTCGTTTTCAGGCAAATTTCTGGAATTTTGAAAATTTCACTTTTTTTGTGAAAATATCCACTAAATGAGGGAATAATATGTGTGAGGGTACCCCAGGAGAGTTCCAAATGTGTGTGGGTAGAATATATATCCCACGGGGGTAAAATTGAAAAAAGTTGAACAAATTTCTTTTTGGACTTATTCCATTTTCTGGTGTTTATGAGACTTTCAGATAGGGAAATGTAAGTGAGCATTCCGATTTCAGTTCCATAGCAATTCGCCCAATGAGTCATTGATATTTAGACGATTTCAGCCAATATTTTGGAATTTTGAAAATGTCACTTTTTTGTGAAAATATCCACTAAATGAGAGAATAATATGTGTGAGGGTACCCCAGGAGAGTTCCAAATGTGTGTGGGTAGAATATATATCCCACGGGGGTAAAATTGAAAAAAGTTGAACAAATTTCTTTTTGGACTTATTCCATTTTCTGGTGTTTATCAGACTTTCAGATAGGTCAAATGTCAGTGAGCGTTCCGATTTCAGTTCCAGAGCGATTCGCCCAATGAGTCCTTGATATTTAGTCGATCTCAGCCAATATTTTGGAATTTTGAAAATTTCACTTTTTTGTGAAAATATCCACTAAATGAGGGAATAATATGTGTGAGGGTACCCCAGGAGAGTTCCAAATGTGTGTGGGTAGTATTATATATCCCCCGGGGTAAAATTGAAAAAAGTTGAAAGAATTGTTTTTTTTGGACTTAGTCATTTTTCCGGCGTTTATCAGACTTTCAGATAGGGAAAATGTCAGTGAGCTTTCCGATTTCAGTTCCAGAGCGATTCGCCCAATGAGTCCTTGATATTTAGCCGTTTTCAGCCAATATTTTGGACTTTTGAAAATTTCACTTTTTTGTGAAAATATCCACTAAATGAGGGAATAATATGTGTGAGGGTACCCCAGGAGAGTTCCAAATGTGTGTGGGTAGAATATATATCCCACGGGGGTAAAATTGAAAAAAGTTGAACAAATTGGTTTTTTTGGACTTAGTCATTTTTCCGGTGTTTATCAGACTTTCAGATAGGGAAAATGTCAGTGAGCTTTCCGATTTCAGTTCCAGAGCAATTCGCCCAATGAGTCCTTGATATTTCGTCGTTTTCAGGCAAATTTCTGGAATTTTGAAAATTTCACTTTTTTGTGAAAATATCCACTAAATGAGGGAATAATATGTGTGATGGTACCCCAGGAGAGTTCCAAATGTGTGTGTGTAGAATATATATCCCACGGGGGTAAAATTGAAAAAAGTCGAACAAATTTCTTTTTGGACTTAGTCCATTTTCTGGTGTTTATCAGACTTTCAGATAGGGAAAATGTCAGTGAGCTTTCCGATTTCAGTTCCAGAGCAATTCGCCCAATGAGTCCTTGATATTTCGTCGTTTTCAGGCAAATTTCTGGAATTTTGAAAATTTCACTTTTTTGTGAAAATATCCACTAAATGAGGGTATAATATGTGTGAGGATACCCCAGCAGAGTTCCAAATGTGTGTGGGTAGAATATATATCCCACGGGGGTAAAATTGAAAAAAGTTGAAAAATTTTTTTTTGGGACTTAGTCATTTTTAAGGCGTTTATCAGACTTTCAGATAGGGCAAATGTCAGTGAGTGTTCCGATTTCAGTTCCAGAGCGATTCGCCCAATGATTCCTTGATATTTAGTCATTTTCAGCCAATATTTTAGATTTTTGAAAATTTTACTTTTTTGTGAAAATATCCACTAAATGAGGGAATAATATGTGTGAGGGTACACCAGGAGAGTGCCAAATGTGTGTGGGTAGAATACATATCCCACGGTGGTAAAATTGAAAAAAGTTGAACAAATTTTTTTTTGGACTTAGTCATTTTTCTGGCATTTATGAGACTTTCAGATAGGGGAAATGTCAGTGAGCATTCCGATTTCAGTTCCATAGCGATTCGCCCAATGAGTCGTTGATATTTAGTAGATATCAGCCAATATTTTGGAATTTTGAAAATTTCACTTTTTTGTGAAAATATCCACTAAATAAGGGAATAATATGTGTGAGGGTACCCCAGGAGAGTTCCAAATGTGTGTGGGTTCAATATATATCCCACGGGGGTAAAATTGAAAAAAGTTTAAAATTTTTTTTTTTCGGACTTAGTCATTTTTCCGTCATTTATCAGACTTTCAAATAGTGCAAATGTCAGTGAGCTTTCCGTTTTCAGTTCCATAGCGATTCGCCCAATGAGTCGTTGATATTTAGTCGATTTCAGCCAATATTTTGGATTTTTGAAAATTTCACTTTTTTGTGAAAATATCCACTAAATGAGGGAATAATATGTGTGAGGGTACCCCAGGAGAGTTCCAAATGTGTGTGGGTAGAATATATATCCCACTGGGGTAAAATTGAAAAAAGTTGAACAAATTTTTTTTTTTGGACTTAGTCATTTTTCCAGTGTTTATCAGACTTTCAGATTGGGCAAATGTCAGTGAGCGTTCCGATTTCAGTTCCAGAGCGATTCGCCCAATGTGTCCTTGATATTTTGTCGTTTTCAGGCAATATTTTGGAATTTTGAAAATTTCACTTTTTTGTGAAAATATCCACTAAATGAGGGAATAATATGTGTGAGGGTACCCCAGGAGAGTTCCAAATGTGTGTGTGTAGAATATATATCCCACGGGGGTAAAATTGAAAAAAGTTGAACAAATTTTTTTTTTGGACTTAGTCCATTTTCTGGTGTTTATCAGACTTTCAGATAGGGGAAATGTCAGTGAGCGTTGCGATTTCAGTTCCAGAGCGATTCGCCCAATGATTCCTTGATATTTAGTCGTTTTCAGCCAATATTTTAGATTTTTGAAAATTTCACTTTTTTGTGAAAATATCCACTAAATGAGGGAATAATATGTGTGAGGGTACCCCAGGAGAGTTCCAAATGTGTGTGGGTAGAATATATATCCCACGGGGGTAAAATTGAAAAAAGTTGAACAAATTTTTTTTTTGGATTTAGTCATTTTTCTGGCGTTTATGAGACTTTCAGATAGGGGAAATGTAAGTGAGCATTCCGATTTCAGTTCCATAGCGATTCGCCCAATGAGTCGTTGATATTTAGTAGATTTCAGCCAATATTTTGGAATTTTGAAAATTTCACTTTTTTGTGAAAATATCCACTAAATGAGGGAATAATATGTGTGAGGGTACCCCAGGAGAGTTCCAAATGTGTGTGGGTAGAATATATATCCCACGGGGGTAAAATTGAAAAAAGTTGAACAAATTTTTTTTTTGGACTTAGTCATTTTTCTGGCGTTTATGAGACTTTCAGATAGGGGAAATGTCAGTGAGCATTCCGATTTCAGTTCCATAGCGATTCGCTCAATGAGTCGGTGATATTTAGTCGATTTCAGCCAATATTTTGGAATTTTGAAAATTTCACTTTTTTGTGAAAATATCCAGTAAATGAAGGAATAATATGTGTGAGGGTACCCCAGGAGAGTTCCAAATGTGTGTGGGTAGAATATATATCCCACGGGGGTAAAATTGAAAAAAGTTGAACAAATTTTTTTTTTTGGACGTAGTCATTTTTCCAGCGTTTATCAGACTTTCAGATTGGGCAAATGTCAGTGAGCGTTCCGATTTCAGTTCCAGAGCAATTCTCCCAATGAGTCCTTGATATTTCGTCGTTTTCAGGCAAATTTCTGGAATTTTGAAAATTTCACTTTTTTGTGAAAATATCCACTAAATGAGGGAATAATATGTGTGAGGGTACCCCAGGAGAGTTCCAAATGTGTGTGGGTAGAATATATATCCCACGGGGGTAAAATTGAAAAAAGTTGAACAAATTTCTTTTTGAACTTAGTCCATTTTCTGGTGTTTATCAGACTTTCAGATAGGGCAAATGTCAGTGAGCGTTCCGATTTCAGTTCCAGAGCGATTCGCCCAATGAGTCCTTGATATTTAGTCGATTTCAGCCAATATTTTGGAATTTTGAAAATTTCACTTTTTTGTGAAAATATACCCTAAATGAGGGAATAATATGTGTGAGGGTACCCAAGGAGAGTTCCAAATGTGTGTGGGTAGAATATATATCCCACGGGGGTAAAATTGAAAAAAGTTGAAAAAATTGTTTTTTTTGGACTTAGTCATTTTTCTGGCGTTTATGAGACTTTCAGATAGGGGAAATGTAAGGGAGCATTCCGATTTCAGTTCCATAGCGATTCGCCCAATGAGTCGTTGATATTTAGTCGATTTCAGCCAATATTTTGGAATTTTGAAAATTTCACTTTTTTGTGAAAATATCCACTAAATGAGGGAATAATATGTGTGAGGGTACCCCAGGAGAGTTCCAAATGTGTGTGGGTAGAATATATATCCCACAGGGGTAAAATTGAAAAAAGTTGAACAAATTTTTTTTTTTGGACTTAATCATTTTTCCAGCGTTTATCAGACTTTCAGATTGGGCAAATGTCAGTGAGCGTTCCGATTTCAGTTCCAGAGCAATTCGACCAATGAGTCCTTGATATTTCGTCGTTTTCAGGCAAATATCTGGAATTTTGAAAATTTCACTTTTTTTGTGAAAATATCCACTAAATGAGGGAATAATATGTGTGAGGGTACCCCAGGAGAGTTCCAAATGTGTGTGGGTAGAATATATATCCCACAGGGGTAAAATTGAAAAAAGTTGAACAAATTTTTTTTTTGGACTTAGTCATTTTTCTGGCGTTTATGAGACTTTCAGATAGGGGAAATGTAAGTGAGCATTCCGATTTCAGTTCCATAGCAATTCGCCCAATGAGTCATTGATATTTAGACGATTTCAGCCAATATTTTGGAATTTTGAAAATGTCACTTTTTTGTGAAAATATCCACTAAATGAGAGAATAATATGTGTGAGGGTACCCCAGGAGAGTTCCAAATGTGTGTGGGTAGAATATATATCCCACGGGGGTAAAATTGAAAAAAGTTGAACAAATTTCTTTTTGGACTTATTCCATTTTCTGGTGTTTATCAGACTTTCAGATAGGTCAAATGTCAGTGAGCGTTCCGATTTCAGTTCCAGAGCGATTCGCCCAATGAGTCCTTGATATTTAGTCGATCTCAGCCAATATTTTGGAATTTTGAAAATTTCACTTTTTTGTGAAAATATCCACTAAATGAGGGAATAATATGTGTGAGGGTACCCCAGGAGAGTTCCAAATGTGTGTGGGTAGTATTATATATCCCCCGGGGTAAAATTGAAAAAAGTTGAAAGAATTGTTTTTTTTGGACTTAGTCATTTTTCCGGCGTTTATCAGACTTTCAGATAGGGAAAATGTCAGTGAGCTTTCCGATTTCAGTTCCAGAGCGATTCGCCCAATGAGTCCTTGATATTTAGCCGTTTTCAGCCAATATTTTGGACTTTTGAAAATTTCACTTTTTTGTGAAAATATCCACTAAATGAGGGAATAATATGTGTGAGGGTACCCCAGGAGAGTTCCAAATGTGTGTGGGTAGAATATATATCCCACGGGGGTAAAATTGAAAAAAGTTGAACAAATTGGTTTTTTTGGACTTAGTCATTTTTCCGGTGTTTATCAGACTTTCAGATAGGGAAAATGTCAGTGAGCTTTCCGATTTCAGTTCCAGAGCAATTCGCCCAATGATTCCTTGATATTTCGTCGTTTTCAGGCAAATTTCTGGAATTTTGAAAATTTCACTTTTTTGTGAAAATATCCACTAAATGAGGGAATAATATGTGTGAGGGTACCCCAGGAGAGTTCCAAATGTGTGTGGGTAGAATATATATCCCACGGGGGTAAAATTGAAAAAAGTTGAACAAATTTCTTTTTGGACTTAGTCCATTTTCTGGTGTTTATCAGACTTTCAGATAGGTCAAATGTCAGTGAGCGTTCCGATTTCAGTTCCATAGCGATTCGCCCAATGAGTCCTTGATATTTAGTCGATTTCAGCCAATATTTTGGAATTTTTGAAAATTTCACTTTTTTGTAAAAATATACACCAAATGAGGGAATAATATGTGTGAGGGTACCCC
This sequence comes from Phyllobates terribilis, assembly GCF_046119375.1. Classification (NCBI taxonomy): domain Eukaryota; kingdom Metazoa; phylum Chordata; class Amphibia; order Anura; family Dendrobatidae; genus Phyllobates; species Phyllobates terribilis. The sequence goes on along the minus strand of NW_027362805.1, from coordinate 5,656,595 downwards.
AGGAGAGTTCCAAATGTGTGTGGGTAGAATATATATCCCACGGGGGTAAAATTGAAAAAAGTTGAACAAATTTTTTTTTTGGACTTAGTCATTTTTCTGGCGTTTATGAGACTTTCAGATAGGGGAAATGTAAGTGAGCATTCCGATTTCAGTTCCATAGCGATTCGCCCAATGAGTCATTGATATTTAGTCGATTTCAGCCAATATTTTGGAATTTTGAAAATTTCACTTTTTTGTGAAAATATCCACTAAATGAGGGAATAATATGTGTGAGGGTACCCCAGGAGAGTTCCAAATGTGTGTGGGTAGAATATATATCCCACGGGGGTAAAATTGAAAAAAGTTGAACAAATTTCTTTTTTGGACTTAGTCATTTTTCTGGCGTTTATGAGACTTTCAGATAGGGGAAATGTAAGTGAGCATTCCGATTTCAGTTCCATAGCGAGTCGCCCAATGAGTCGCTGATATTTAGTCGATTTCAGCCAATATTTTGGAATTTTTAAAATTTCACTTTTTTGTGAAAATATCCACTAAATGAGGGAATAATATGTGTGAGGGTACCCCAGGAGAGTTCCAAATGTGTGTGGGTAGTATTATATATCCCCCGGGGTAAAATTGAAAAAAGTTGAACGAATTTTTTTTTTTGGACTTAGTCATTTTTCCAGCGTTTATCAGACTTTCAGATTGGGCAAATGTCAGTGAGCGTTACGATTTCAGTTCCAGAGCAATGCGCCCAATGATTCCTTGATATTTCGTCGTTTTCAGGCAAATTTCTGGAATTTTGAAAATTTCACTTTTTTGTGAAAATATCCACTAAATGAGGGAATAATATGTGTGAGGGTACCCCAGGAGAGTTCCAAATGTGTGTGGGTAGAATATATATCCCACGGGGGTAAAATTGAAAAAAGTTGAACAAATTTCTTTTTGGACTTAGTTCATTTTCTGGTGTTTATCAGACTTTCAGATAGGTCAAATGTCAGTGAGCGTTCCGATTTCAGTTCCAGAGCGATTCGCCCAATGAGTCCTTGATATTTAGTCGATTTCAGCCAATATTTTGGAATTTTTGAAAATTTCACTTTTTTGTAAAAATATACACTAAATGAGGGAATAATATGTGTGAGGGTACCCCAGGAGAGTTCCAAATGTGTGTGGGTAGAATATATGTCCCACGGGAGTAAAATTGAAAAAAGTTGAAAAAATTGTTTTTTTTGGACTTAGTCATTTTTCTGGCGTTTATCAGACTTTCAGATAGGGAAAATGTCAGTGAGCTTTCCGATTTCAGTACCAGAGCGATTCGCCCAATGAGTCCTTGATATTTAGCCGTTTTCAGCCAATATTTTGGAATTTTGAAAATTTCACTTTTTTGTGAAAATTTCCACTAAATGAGGGAATAATATGTGTGAGGGTACCCCAGGAGAGTTCCAAATGTGTGTGGGTAGAATATATATCCCACGGGGGTAAAATTGAAAAAAGTTGAACAAATTTTTTTTTTGGACTTAGTCATTTTTCTGGCGTTTAAGAGACTTTCAGATAGGGGAAATGTAAGTGAGCATTCCGATTTCAGTTCCATAGCGATTTGCCCAATGAGTCATTGATATTTAGTTGATTTCAGACAATATTTTGGAATTTTGAAAATTTCACTTTTTTGTGAAAATATCCACTAAATGAGGGAATAATATGTGTGAGGGTACCCCAGGAGAGTTCCAAATGTGTGTGGGTAGAATATATATCCCATGGGGGTAAAATTGAAAAAAGTTGAACAAATTTTTTTTTTGGACTTAGTCATTTTTCTGGCGTTTATGAGACTTTCAGATAGGGGAAATGTAAGTGAGCATTCCGATTTCAGTTCCATAGCGATTCGCCCAATGAGTCATTGATATTTAGTCGATTTCAGCCAATATTTTGGAATTTTGAAAATTTCACTTTTTTGTGAAAATATCCACTAAATGAGGGAATAATATGTGTGAGGGTACCCCAGGAGAGTTCCAAATGTGTGTGGGTAGAATATATATCCCACGGGGGTAAAATTGAAAAAAGTTGAACAAATTTCTTTTTTGGACTTAGTCATTTTTCTGGCGTTTATGAGACTTTCAGATAGGGGAAATGTAAGTGAGCATTCCGATTTCAGTTCCATAGCGATTCGCCCAATGAGTCGCTGATATTTAGTCGATTTCAGCCAATATTTTGGAATTTTTAAAATTTCACTTTTTTGTGAAAATATCCACTAAATGAGAGAATAATATGTGTGAGGGTACCCCAGGAGAGTTCCAAATGTGTGTGGGTAGAATATATATCCCACAGGGGTAAAATTGAAAAAAGTTGAACAAATTTTTTTTTTTGGACTTAGTCATTTTTCCAGCGTTTATCAGACTTTCAGATTGGGCAAATGTCAGTGAGCGTTACGATTTCAGTTCCAGAGCAATTCGCCCAATGATTCCTTGATATTTCATCGTTTTCAGGCAAATTTCTGGAATTTTGAAAATTTCACTTTTTTGTGAAAATATCCACTAAATGAGGGAATAATATGTGTGAGGGTACCCCAGGAGAGTTCCAAATGTGTGTGGGTAGAATATATATCCCACGGGGGTAAAATTGAAAAAAGTTGAACAAATTTCTTTTTGGACTTAGTCCATTTTCTGGTGTTTATCAGACTTTCAGATAGGTCAAATGTCAGTGAGCGTTCCGATTTCAGTTCCAGAGCGATTCGCCCAATGAGTCCTTGATATTTAGTCGATTTCAGCCAATATTTTGGAATTTTTGAAAATTTCACTTTTTTGTAAAAATATCCACTAAATGAGGGAATAATATGTGTGAGGGTACCCCAGGAGAGTTCCAAATGTGTGTGGGTAGAATATATGTCCCACGGGGGTAAAATTGAAAAAAGTTGAAAAAATTGTTTTTTTTGGACTTAGTCATTTTTCTGGCGTTTATCAGACTTTCAGATAGGGAAAATGTCAGTGAGCTTTCCGATTTCAGTTCCAGAGCGATTCGCCCAATGAGTCCTTGATATTTAGCCGTTTTCAGCCAATATTTTGGATTTTTGAAAATTTCACTTTTTTGTGAAAATTTCCACTAAATGAGGGAATAATATGTGTGAGGGTACCCCAGGAGAGTTCCAAATGTGTGTGGGTAGAATATATATCCCACGGGGGTAAAATTGAAAAAAGTTGAACAAATTTTTTTTTTGGACTTAGTCATTTTTCTGGCGTTTAAGAGACTTTCAGATAGGGGAAATGTAAGTGAGCATTCCGATTTCAGTTCCATAGCGATTTGCCCAATGAGTCATTGATATTTAGTTGATTTCAGACAATATTTTAGAATTTTGAAAATTTCACTTTTTTGTGAAAATATCCACTAAATGAGGGAATAATATGTGTGAGGGTACCCCAGGAGAGTTCCAAATGTGTGTGGGTAGAATATATATCCCACGGGGGTAAAATTGAAAAAAGTTGAACAAATTTTTTTTTTGGACTTAGTCATTTTTCTGGCGTTTATGAGACTTTCAGATAGGGGAAATGTAAGTGAGCATTCCGATTTCAGTTCCATAGCGATTCGCCCAATGAGTCATTGATATTTAGTCGATTTCAGCCAATATTTTGGAATTTTGAAAATTTCACTTTTTTGTGAAAATATCCACTAAATGAGGGAATAATATGTGTGAGGGTACCCCAGGAGAGTTCCAAATGTGTGTGGGTAGAATATATATCCCACGGGGGTAAAATTGAAAAAAGTTGAACAAATTTCTTTTTTGGACTTAGTCATTTTTCTGGCGTTTATGAGACTTTCAGATAGGGGAAATGTAAGTGAGCATTCCGATTTCAGTTCCATAGCGATTCGCCCAATGAGTCGCTGATATTTAGTCGATTTCAGCCAATATTTTGGAAGTTTTAAAATTTCACTTTTTTGTGAAAATATCCACTAAATGAGAGAATAATATGTGTGAGGGTACCCCAGGAGAGTTCCAAATGTGTGTGGGTAGAATATATATCCCACAGGGGTAAAATTGAAAAAAGTTGAACAAATTTTTTTTTTTGGACTTAGTCATTTTTCCAGCGTTTATCAGACTTTCAGATTGGGCAAATGTCAGTGAGCGTTACGATTTCAGTTCCAGAGCAATTCGCCCAATGATTCCTTGATATTTCGTCGTTTTCAGGCAAATTTCTGGAATTTTGAAAATTTCACTTTTTTGTGAAAATATCCACTAAATGAGGGAATAATATGTGTGAGGGTACCCCAGGAGAGTTCCAAATGTGTGTGGGTAGAATATATATCCCACGGGGGTAAAATTGAAAAAAGTTGAACAAATTTCTTTTTGGACTTAGTCCATTTTCTGGTGTTTATCAGACTTTCAGATAGGTCAAATGTCAGTGAGCGTTCCGATTTCAGTTCCAGAGCGATTCGCCCAATGAGTCCTTGATATTTAGTCGATTTCAGCCAATATTTTGGAATATTTGAAAATTTCACTTTTTTGTAAAAATATCCACTAAATGAGGGAATAATATGTGTGAGGGTACCCCAGGAGAGTTCCAAATGTGTGTGGGTAGAATATATGTCCCACGGGGGTAAAATTGAAAAAAGTTGAAAAAATTGTTTTTTTTGGACTTAGTCATTTTTCTGGCGTTTATCAGACTTTCAGATAGGGAAAATGTCAGTGAGCTTTCCGATTTCAGTTCCAGAGCGATTCGCCCAATGAGTCCTTGATATTTAGCCGTTTTCAGCCAATATTTTGGATTTTTGAAAATTTCACTTTTTTGTGAAAATTTCCACTAAATGAGGGAATAATATGTGTGAGGGTACCCCAGGAGAGTTCCAAATGTGTGTGGGTAGAATATATATCCCACGGGGGTAAAATTGAAAAAAGTTGAACAAATTTTTTTTTTGGACTTAGTCATTTTTCTGGCGTTTAAGAGACTTTCAGATAGGGGAAATGTAAGTGAGCATTCCGATTTCAGTTCCATAGCGATTTGCCCAATGAGTCATTGATATTTAGTTGATTTCAGACAATATTTTAGAATTTTGAAAATTTCACTTTTTTGTGAAAATATCCACTAAATGAGGGAATAATATGTGTGAGGGTACCCCAGGAGAGTTCCAAATGTGTGTGGGTAGAATATATATCCCACGGGGGTAAAATTGAAAAAAGTTGAACAAATTTTTTTTTTGGACTTAGTCATTTTTCTGGCGTTTATGAGACTTTCAGATAGGGGAAATGTAAGTGAGCATTCCGATTTCAGTTCCATAGCGATTCGCCCAATGAGTCATTGATATTTAGTCGATTTCAGCCAATATTTTGGAATTTTGAAAATTTCACTTTTTTGTGAAAATATCCACTAAATGAGGGAATAATATGTGTGAGGGTACCCCAGGAGAGTTCCAAATGTGTGTGGGTAGAATATATATCCCACGGGGGTAAAATTGAAAAAAGTTGAACAAATTTCTTTTTTGGACTTAGTCATTTTTCTGGCGTTTATGAGACTTTCAGATAGGGGAAATGTAAGTGAGCATTCCGATTTCAGTTCCATAGCGATTCGCCCAATGAGTCGCTGATATTTAGTCGATTTCAGCCAATATTTTGGAATTTTTAAAATTTCACTTTTTTGTGAAAATATCCACTAAATGAGAGAATAATATGTGTGAGGGTACCCCAGGAGAGTTCCAAATGTGTGTGGGTAGAATATATATCCCACAGGGGTAAAATTGAAAAAAGTTGAACAAATTTTTTTTTTTGGACTTAGTCATTTTTCCAGCGTTTATCAGACTTTCAGATTGGGCAAATGTCAGTGAGCGTTACGATTTCAGTTCCAGAGCAATTCGCCCAATGATTCCTTGATATTTCGTCGTTTTCAGGCAAATTTCTGGAATTTTGAAAATTTCACTTTTTTGTGAAAATATCCACTAAATGAGGGAATAATATGTGTGAGGGTACCCCAGGAGAGTTCCAAATGTGTGTGGGTAGAATATATATCCCACGGGGGTAAAATTGAAAAAAGTTGAACAAATTTCTTTTTGGACTTAGTCCATTTTCTGGTGTTTATCAGACTTTCAGATAGGTCAAATGTCAGTGAGCGTTCCGATTTCAGTTCCAGAGCGATTCGCCCAATGAGTCCTTGATATTTAGTCGATTTCAGCCAATATTTTGGAATTTTTGAAAATTTCACTTTTTTGTAAAAATATACACTAAATGAGGGAATAATATGTGTGAGGGTACCCCAGGAGAGTTCCAAATGTGTGTGGGTAGAATATATGTCCCACGGGGGTAAAATTGAAAAAAGTTGAAAAAATTGTTTTTTTTGGACTTAGTCATTTTTCTGGCGTTTATCAGACTTTCAGATAGGGAAAATGTCAGTGAGCTTTCCGATTTCAGTTCCAGAGCGATTCGCCCAATGAGTCCTTGATATTTAGCCGTTTTCAGCCAATATTTTGGATTTTTGAAAATTTCACTTTTTTGTGAAAATTTCCACTAAATGAGGGAATAAAATGTGTGAGGGTACCCCAGGAGAGTTCCAAATGTGTGTGGGTAGAATATATATCCCACGGGGGTAAAATTGAAAAAAGTTGAACAAATTTTTTTTTTGGACTTAGTCATTTTTCTGGCGTTTATGAGACTTTCAGATAGGGGAAATGTAAGTGAGCATTCCGATTTCAGTTCCATTGCGATTCGCCCAATGAGTCATTGATATTTAGTTGATTTCAGCCAATATTTTGGAATTTTGAAAATTTCACTTTTTTGTTAAAATATCCACTAAATGAGGGAATAATATGTGTGAGGGTACCCCAGGAGAGTTCCAAATGTGTGTGGGTAGAATATATATCCCATGGGGGTAAAATTGAAAAAAGTTGAACACATTTTTTTTTTGGACTTAGTCATTTTTCTGGCGTTTATGAGACTTTCAGATAGGGGAAATGTAAGTGAGCATTCCGATTTCAGTTCCATAGCGATTCGCCCAATGAGTCCTTGATATTTAGCCGTTTTCAGCCAATATTTTGGATTTTTGAAAATTTCACTTTTTTGTGAAAATTTCCACTAAATGAGGGAATAATATGTGTGAGGGTACCCCAGGAGAGTTCCAAATGTGTGTGGGTAGAATATATATCCCACGGGGGTAAAATTGAAAAAAGTTGAACAAATTTTTTTTTTGGACTTAGTCATTTTTGTGGCGTTTATGAGACTTTCAGATAGGGGAAATGTAAGTGAGCATTCCGATTTCAGTTCCATAGCGATTCGCCCAATGAGTCATTGATATTTAGTCGATTTCAGCCAATATTTTGGAATTTTGAAAATTTCACTTTTTTGTGAAAATATCCACTAAATGAGGGAATAATATGTGTGAGGGTACCCCAGGAGAGTTCCAAATGTGTGTGGGTAGAATATATATCCCACGGGGGTAAAATTGAAAAAAGTTGAACAAATTTCTTTTTGGACTTAGTCCATTTTCTGGTGTTTATCAGACTTTCAGATAGGTCAAATGTCAGTGAGCGTTCCGATTTCAGTTCCAGAGTGATTCGCCCAATGATTCCTTGATATTTAGTCGATTTCAGCCAATATTTTGGAATTTTTGAAAATTTCACTTTTTTGTAAAAATATACACTAAATGAGGGAATAATATGTGTGAGGGTACCCCAGGAGAGTTCCAAATGTGTGTGGGTAGAATATATGTCCCACGGGGGTAAAATTGAAATAAGTTGAAAAAATTGTTTTTTTTGGACTTAGTCATTTTTCTGGCGTTTATCAGACTTTCAGATAGGGAAAATGTCAGTGAGCTTTCCGATTTCAGTTCCAGAGCGATTCGCCCAATGAGTCCTTGATATTTAGCCGTTTTCAGCCAATATTTTCGATTTTTGAAAATTTCACTTTTTTGTGAAAATTTCCACTAAATGAGGGAATAATATGTGTGAGGGTACCCCAGGAGAGTTCCAAATGTGTGTGGGTAGAATATATATCCCACGGGGGTAAAATTGAAAAAAGTTGAACAAATTTTTTTTTTGGACTTAGTCATTTTTCTGGCGTTTATGAGACTTTCAGATAGGGGAAATGTAAGTGAGCATTCCGATTTCAGTTCCATAGCGATTCGCCCAATGAGTCATTGATATTTAGTTGATTTCAGCCAATATTTTGGAATTTTGAAAATTTCACTTTTTTGTGAAAATATCCACTAAATGAGGGAATAATATGTGTGAGGGTACCCCAGGAGAGTTCCAAATGTGTGTGGGTAGAATATATATCCCACGGGGGTAAAATTGAAAAAAGTTGAACAAATTTTTTTTTTGGACTTAGTCATTTTTCTGGCGTTTATGAGACTTTCAGATAGGGGAAATGTAAGTGAGCATTCCGATTTCAGTTCCATAGCGATTCGCCCAATGAGTCATTGATATTTAGTCGATTTCAGCCAATATTTTGGAATTTTGAAAATTTCACTTTTTTGTAAAAATATCCACTAAATGAGGGAATAATATGTGTGAGGGTACCCCAGGAGAGTTCCAAATGTGTGTGGGTAGAATATATGTCCCACGGGGGTAAAATTGAAAAAAGTTGAAAAAATTGTTTTTTTTGGACTTAGTCATTTTTCTGGCGTTTATCAGACTTTCAGATAGGGAAAATGTCAGTGAGCTTTCCGATTTCAGTTCCAGAGCGATTCGCCCAATGAGTCATTGATATTTAGTTGATTTCAGACAATATTTTGGAATTTTGAAAATTTCACTTTTTTGTGAAAATATCCACTAAATGAGGGAATAATATGTGTGAGGGTACCCCAGGAGAGTTCCAAATGTGTGTGGGTAGAATATATATCCCACGGGGGTAAAATTGAAAAAAGTTGAACAAATTTTTTTTTTGGACTTAGTCATTTTTCTGGCGTTTATGAGACTTTCAGATAGGGGAAATGTAAGTGAGCATTCCGATTTCAGTTCCATAGCGATTCGCCCAATGAGTCGCTGATATTTAGTCGATTTCAGCCAATATTTTGGAATTTTGAAAATTTCACTTTTTTGTGAAAATATCCACTAAATGAGGGAATAATATGTGTGAGGGTACCCCAGGAGAGTTCCAAATGTGTGTGGGTAGAATATATATCCCACGGGGGTAAAATTGAAAAAAGTTGAAAAAATTGTTTTTTTTTGGACTTAGTCATTTTTCCGGTGTTTATCAGACTTTCAGATAGGGAAAATGTCAGTGAGCTTTCCGATTTCAGTTCCAGAGCGATTCGCCCAATGAGTCCTTAATATTTAGCCGTTTTCAGCCAATATTTTGGATTTTTGAAAATTTCACTTTTTTGTGAAAATATCCACTAAATGAGGGAATAATATGTGTGAGGGTACCCCAGGAGAGTTCCAAATGTGTGTGGGTAGAATATATATCCCACAGGGGTAAAATTGAAAAAAGTTGAACAAATTTTTTTTTTTGGACTTAGTCATTTTTCCAGCGTTTATCAGACTTTCAGATTGGGCAAATGTCAGTGAGCGTTACGATTTCAGTTCCAGAGTAATTCGCCCAATGATTCCTTGATATTTCGTCGTTTTCAGGCAAATTTCTGGAATTTTGAAAATTTCACTTTTTTGTGAAAATATCCACTAAATGAGGGAATAATATGTGTGAGGGTACCCCAGGAGAGTTCCAAATGTGTGTGGGTAGAATATATATCCCACAGGGGTAAAATTGAAAAAAGTTGAACAAATTTTTTTTTTTGGACTTAGTCATTTTTCCAGCGTTTATCAGACTTTCAGATTGGGCAAATGTCAGTGAGCGTTACGATTTCAGTTCCAGAGCAATACGCCCAATGATTCCTTGATATTTCGTCGTTTTCAGGCAAATTTCTGGAATTTTGAAAATTTCACTTTTTTGTGAAAATATCCACTAAATGAGGGAATAATATGTGTGAGGGTACCCCAGGAGAGTTCCAAATGTGTGTGGGTAGAATATATATCCCACGGGGGTAAAATTGAAAAAAGTTGAACAAATTTTTTTTTTGGACTTAGTCATTTTTCTGGCGTTTATGAGACTTTCAGATAGGGGAAATGTAAGTGAGCATTCCGATTTCAGTTCCATAGCGATTCGCCCAATGAGTCATTGATATTTAGTCGATTTCAGCCAATATTTTGGAATTTTGAAAATGTCACTTTTTTGTGAAAATATCCACTAAATGAGGGAATAATATGTGTGAGGGTACCCCAGGAGAGTTCCAAATGTGTGTGGGTAGAATAAATATCCCACGGGGGTAAAATTGAAAAAAGTTGAACAAATTTCTTTTTGGACTTAGTCCATTTTCTGGTGTTTATCAGACTTTCAGACAGGTCAAATGTCAGTGAGCGTTCCGATTTCAGTTCCAGAGCGATTCGCCCAATGAGTCCTTGATATTTAGTCGATTTCAGCCAATATTTTGGAATTTTGAAAATTTCACTTTTTTGTAAAAATATACACTAAATGAGGGAATAATATGTGTGAGGGTACCCCAGGAGAGTTCCAAATGTGTGTGGGTAGAATATATGTCCCACGGGGGTAAAATTGAAAAAAGTTGAAAAAATTGTTTTTTTTGGACTTAGTCATTTTTCTGGCGTTTATCAGACTTTCAGATAGGGAAAATGTCAGTGAGCTTTCCGATTTCAGTTCCAGAGCGATTCGCCCAATTAGTCCTTGATATTTAGCCGTTTTCAGCCAATATTTTGGATTTTTGAAAATTTCACTTTTTTTGTGAAAATTTCCACTAAATGAGGGAATAATATGTGTGAGGGTACCCCAGGAGAGTTCCAAATGTGTGTGGGTAGAATATATATCCCACGGGGGTAAAATTGAAAAAAGTTGAACAAATTTTTTTTTTTCAACTTAGTCATTTTTCTGGCGTTTATGAGACTTTCAGATAGGGGAAATGTAAGTGAGCATTCCGATTTCAGTTCCATAGCGATTCGCCCAATGAGTCATTGATATTTAGTTGATTTCAGACAATATTTTGGAATTTTGAAAATTTCACTTTTTTGTGAAAATATCCACTAAATGAGGGAATAATATGTGTGAGGGTACCCCAGGAGAGTTCCAAATGTGTGTGGGTAGAATATATATCCCACGGGGGTAAAATTGAAAAAAGTTGAACAAATTTTTTTTTTGGACTTAGTCATTTTTCTGGCGTTTATGAGACTTTCAGATAGGGGAAATGTAAGTGAGCATTCCGATTTCAGTTCCATAGCGATTCGCCCAATGAGTCGCTGATATTTAGTCGATTTCAGCCAATATTTTGGAATTTTGAAAATTTCACTTTTTTGTGAAAATATCCACTAAATGAGGGAATAATATGTGTGAGGGTACCCCAGGAGAGTTCCAAATGTGTGTGGGTAGAATATATATCCCACAGGGGTAAAATTGAAAAAAGTTGAACAAATTTTTTTTTTTGGACTTAGTCATTTTTCCAGCGTTTATCAGACTTTCAGATTGGGCAAATGTCAGTGAGCGTTACGATTTCAGTTCCAGAGCAATTCGCCCAATGATTCCTTGATATTTCGTCGTTTTCAGGCAAATTTCTGGAATTTTGAAAATTTCACTTTTTTGTGAAAATATCCACTAAATGAGTGAATAATACGTGTGAGGGTACCCCAGGAGAGTTCCAAATGTGTGTGGGTAGAATATATTTCCCACGGGGTAAAATTGAAAAAAGTTGAACAAATTTCTTTTTGGACTTAGTCCATTTTCTGGTGTTTATCAGACTTTCAGATAGGTCAAATGTCAGTGAGCGTTCCGATTTCAGTTCCAGAGCGATTCGCCCAATGAGTCCTTGATATTTAGTCGATTTCAGCCAATATTTTGGAATTTTTGAAAATTTCACTTTTTTGTAAAAATATACACTAAATGAGGGAATAATATGCGTGAGGGTACCCCAGGAGAGTTCCAAATGTGTGTGGGTAGAATATATGTCCCACGGGGGTAAAATTGAAAAAAGTTGAAAAAATTGTTTTTTTTGGACTTAGTCATTTTTCTGGCGTTTATCAGACTTTCAGATAGGGAAAATGTCAGTGAGCTTTCCGATTTCAGTTCCAGAGCGATTCTCCCAATGAGTCCTTGATATTTAGCCGTTTTCAGCCAATATTTTGGATTTTTGAAAATTTCACTTTTTTGTGAAAATTTCCACTAAATGAGGGAATAATATGTGTGAGGGTACCCCAGGAGAGTTCCAAATGTGTGTGGGTAGAATATATATCCCACGGGGGTAAAATTGAAAAAAGTTGAACAAATTTTTTTTTTGGACTTAGTCATTTTTCTGGCGTTTATGAGACTTTCAGATAGGGGAAATGTAAGTGAGCATTCCGATTTCAGTTCCATTGCGATTCGCCCAATGAGTCATTGATATTTAGTTGATTTCAGCCAATATTTTGGAATTTTGAAAATTTCACTTTTTTGTGAAAATATCCACTAAATGAGGGAATAATATGTGTGAGGGTACCCCAGGAGAGTTCCAAATGTGTGTGGGTAGAATATATATCCCATGGGGGTAAAATTGAAAAAAGTTGAACACATTTTTTTTTTGGACTTAGTCATTTTTCTGGCGTTTATGAGACTTTCAGATAGGGGAAATGTAAGTGAGCATTCCGATTTCAGTTCCATAGCGATTCGCCCAATGATTCCTTGATATTTAGTTGATTTCAGCCAATATTTTGGAATTTTGAAAATTTCACTTTTTTGTGAAAATATCCACTAAATGAGGGAATAATATGTGTGAGGGTACCCCAGGAGAGTTCCAAATGTGTGTGGGTAGAATATATATCCCACGGGGGTAAAATTGAAAAAAGTTGAACAAATTTTTTTTTGGACTTAGTCATTTTTCTGGCGTTTATGAGACTTTCAGATAGGGGAAATGTAAGTGAGCATTCCGATTTCAGTTCCATAGCGATTCGCCCAATGAGTCATTGATATTTAGTCGATTTCAGCCAATATTTTGGAATTTTGAAAATTTCACTTTTTTGTGAAAATATCCACTAAATGAGGGAATAATATGTGTGAGGGTACCCCAGGAGAGTTCCAAATGTGTGTGGGTAGAATATATATGCCACGGGGGTAAAATTGAAAAAAGTTGAAAAAATTGTTTTTTTTTGGACTTAGTCATTTTTCCAGCGTTTATCAGACTTTCAGATTGGGCAAATGTCAGTGAGCGTTACGATTTCAGTTCCAGAGCAATTCGCCCAATGATTCCTTGATATTTCGTCGTTTTCAGGCAAATTTCTGGAATTTTGAAAATTTCACTTTTTTGTGAAAATATCCACTAAATGAGGGAATAATATGTGTGAGGGTACCCCAGGAGAGTTCCAAATGTGTGTGGGTAGAATATATATCCCACAGGGGTAAAATTGAAAAAAGTTGAACAAATTTTTTTTTTTGGACTTAGTCATTTTTCCAGCGTTTATCAGACTTTCAGATTGGGCAAATGTCAGTGAGCGTTACGATTTCAGTTCCAGAGCAATTCGCCCAATGATTCCTTGATATTTCGTCGTTTTCAGGCAAATTTCTGGAATTTTGAAAATTTCACTTTTTTGTGAAAATATCCACTAAATGAGGGAATAATATGTGTGAGGGTACCCCAGGAGAGTTCCAAATGTGTGTGGGTAGAATAAATATCCCACGGGGGTAAAATTGAAAAAAGTTGAACAAATTTCTTTTTGGACTTAGTCCATTTTCTGGTGTTTATCAGACTTTCAGATAGGTCAAATGTCAGTGAGCGTTCCGATTTCAGTTCCAGAGCGATTCGCCCAATGAGTCCTTGATATTTAGTCGATTTCAGCCAATATTTTGGAATTTTGAAAATTTCACTTTTTTGTAAAAATATACACTAAATGAGGGAATAATATGTGTGAGGGTACCCCAGGAGAGTTCCAAATGTGTGTGGGTAGAATATATGTCCCACGGGGGTAAAATTGAAAAAAGTTGAAAAAATTGTTTTTTTTGGACTTTGTCATTTTTCTGGCGTTTATCAGACTTTCAGATAGGGAAAATGTCAGTGAGCTTTCCGATTTCAGTTCCAGAGCGATTCGCCCAATTAGTCCTTGATATTTAGCCGTTTTCAGCCAATATTTTGGATTTTTGAAAATTTCACTTTTTTTGTGAAAATTTCCACTAAATGAGGGAATAATATGTGTGAGGGTACCCCAGGAGAGTTCCAAATGTGTGTGGGTAGAATATATATCCCAAGGGGGTAAAATTGAAAAAAGTTGAACAAATTTTTTTTTTTCAACTTAGTCATTTTTCTGGCATTTATGAGACTTTCAGATAGGGGAAATGTAAGTGAGCATTCCGATTTCAGTTCCATAGCGATTCGCCCAATGAGTCATTGATATTTAGTTGATTTCAGACAATATTTTAGAATTTTGAAAATTTCACTTTTTTGTGAAAATATCCACTAAATGAGGGAATAATATGTGTGAGGGTACCCCAGGAGAGTTCCAAATGTGTGTGGGTAGAATATATATCCCACGGGGGTAAAATTGAAAAAAGTTGAACAAATTTTTTTTTTGGACTTAGTCATTTTTCTGGCGTTTATGAGAGTTTCAGATAGGGGAAATGTAAGTGAGCATTCCGATTTCAGTTCCATAGTGATTCGCCCAATGAGTCATTGATATTTAGTCGATTTCAGCCAATATTTTGGAATTTTGAAAATTTCACTTTTTTGTGAAAATATCCACTAAATGAGGGAATAATATGTGTGAGGGTACCCCAGGAGAGTTCCAAATGTGTGTGGGTAGAATATATATCCCACGGGGGTAAAATTGAAAAAAGTTGAACAAATTTCTTTTTTGGACTTAGTCATTTTTCTGGCGTTTATGAGACTTTCAGATAGGGGAAATGTAAGTGAGCATTCCGATTTCAGGTCCATAGCGATTCGCCCAATGAGTCGCTGATATTTAGTCGATTTCAGCCAATATTTTGGAATTTTTAAAATTTCACTTTTTTGTGAAAATATCCACTAAATGAGGGAATAATATGTGTGAGGGTACCCCAGGAGAGTTCCAAATGTGTGTGGGTAGAATATATATCCCACAGGGGTAAAATTGAAAAAAGTTGAACAAATTTTTTTTTTTGGACTTAGTCATTTTTCCAGCGTTTATCAGACTTTCAGATTGGGCAAATGTCAGTGAGCGTTACGATTTCAGTTCCAGAGCAATTCGCCCAATGATTCCTTGATATTTCGTCGTTTTCAGGCAAATTTCTGGAATTTTGAAAATTTCACTTTTTTGTGAAAATATCCACTAAATGAGTGAATAATATGTGTGAGGGTACCCCAGGAGAGTTCCAAATGTGTGTGGGTAGAATATATATCCCACAGGGGTAAAATTGAAAAAAGTTGAACAAATTTTTTTTTTTGGACTTAGTCATTTTTCCAGCGTTTATCAGACTTTCAGATTGGGCAAATGTCAGTGAGCGTTACGATTTCAGTTCCAGAGCAATTCGCCCAATGATTCCTTGATATTTCGTCGTTTTCAGGCAAATTTCTGGAATTTTGAAAATTTCACTTTTTTGTGAAAATATCCACTAAATGAGGGAATAATATGTGTGAGGGTACCCCAGGAGAGTTCCAAATGTGTGTGGGTAGAATATATATCCCACAGGGGTAAAATTGAAAAAAGTTGAACAAATTTTTTTTTTTGGACTTAGTCATTTTTCCAGCGTTTATCAGACTTTCAGATTGGGCAAATGTCAGTGAGCGTTACGATTTCAGTTCCAGAGCAATTCGCCCAATGATTCCTTGATATTTCGTCGTTTTCAGGCAAATTTCTGGAATTTTGAAAATTTCACTTTTTTGTGAAAATATCCACTAAATGAGGGAATAATATGTGTGAGGGTACCCCAGGAGAGTTCCAAATGTGTGTGGGTAGAATATATATCCCACGGGGGTAAAATTGAAAAAAGTTGAACAAATTTTTTTTTTGGACTTAGTCATTTTTCTGGCGTTTATGAGACTTTCAGATAGGGGAAATGTAAGTGAGCATTCCGATTTCAGTTCCATAGCGATTCGCCCAATGAGTCATTGATATTTAGTCGATTTCAGCCAATATTTTGGAATTTTGAAAATTTCACTTTTTTGTGAAAATATCCACTAAATGAGGGAATAATATGTGTGAGGGTACCCCAGGAGAGTTCCAAATGTGTGTGGGTAGAATATATATGCCACGGGGGTAAAATTGAAAAAAGTTGAAAAAATTGTTTTTTTTTGGACTTAGTCATTTTTCCAGCGTTTATCAGACTTTCAGATTGGGCAAATGTCAGTGAGCGTTACGATTTCAGTTCCAGAGCAATTCGCCCAATGATTCCTTGATATTTCGTCGTTTTCAGGCAAATTTCTGGAATTTTGAAAATTTCACTTTTTTGTGAAAATATCCACTAAATGAGGGAATAATATGTGTGAGGGTACCCCAGGAGAGTTCCAAATGTGTGTGGGTAGAATATATATCCCACAGGGGTAAAATTGAAAAAAGTTGAACAAATTTTTTTTTTTGGACTTAGTCATTTTTCCAGCGTTTATCAGACTTTCAGATTGGGCAAATGTCAGTGAGCGTTACGATTTCAGTTCCAGAGCAATTCGCCCAATGATTCCTTGATATTTCGTCGTTTTCAGGCAAATTTCTGGAATTTTGAAAATTTCACTTTTTTGTGAAAATATCCACTAAATGAGGGAATAATATGTGTGAGGGTACCCCAGGAGAGTTCCAAATGTGTGTGGGTAGAATATATATCCCACGGGGGTAAAATTGAAAAAAGTTGAACAAATTTTTTTTTTGGACTTAGTCATTTTTCTGGCGTTTATGAGACTTTCAGATAGGGGAAATGTAAGTGAGCATTCCGATTTCAGTTCCATAGCGATTCGCCCAATGAGTCATTGATATTTAGTCGATTTCAGCCAATATTTTGGAATTTTGAAAATTTCACTTTTTTGTGAAAATATCCACTAAATGAGGGAATAATATGTGTGAGGGTACCCCAGGAGAGTTCCAAATGTGTGTGGGTAGAATATATATGCCACGGGGGTAAAATTGAAAAAAGTTGAAAAAATTGTTTTTTTTTGGACTTAGTCATTTTTCCAGCGTTTATCAGACTTTCAGATTGGGCAAATGTCAGTGAGCGTTACGATTTCAGTTCCAGAGCAATTCGCCCAATGATTCCTTGATATTTCGTCGTTTTCAGGCAAATTTCTGGAATTTTGAAAATTTCACTTTTTTGTGAAAATATCCACTAAATGAGGGAATAATATGTGTGAGGGTACCCCAGGAGAGTTCCAAATGTGTGTGGGTAGAATATATATCCCACAGGGGTAAAATTGAAAAAAGTTGAACAAATTTTTTTTTTTGGACTTAGTCATTTTTCCAGCGTTTATCAGACTTTCAGATTGGGCAAATGTCAGTGAGCGTTACGATTTCAGTTCCAGAGCAATTCGCCCAATGATTCCTTGATATTTCGTCGTTTTCAGGCAAATTTCTGGAATTTTGAAAATTTCACTTTTTTGTGAAAATATCCACTAAATGAGGGAATAATATGTGTGAGGGTACCCCAGGAGAGTTCCAAATGTGTGTGGGTAGAATATATATCCCACGGGGGTAAAATTGAAAAAAGTTGAACAAATTTTTTTTTTGGACTTAGTCATTTTTCTGGCGTTTATGAGACTTTCAGATAGGGGAAATGTAAGTGAGCATTCCGATTTCAGTTCCATAGCGATTCGCCCAATGAGTCATTGATATTTAGTCGATTTCAGCCAATATTTTGGAATTTTGAAAATTTCACTTTTTTGTGAAAATATCCACTAAATGAGGGAATAATATGTGTGAGGGTACCCCAGGAGAGTTCCAAATGTGTGTGGGTAGAATAAATATCCCACGGGGGTAAAATTGAAAAAAGTTGAACAAATTTCTTTTTGGACTTAGTCCATTTTCTGGTGTTTATCAGACTTTCAGATAGGTCAAATGTCAGTGAGCGTTCCGATTTCAGTTCCAGAGCGATTCGCCCAATGAGTCCTTGATATTTAGTCGATTTCAGCCAATATTTTGGAATTTTGAAAATTTCACTTTTTTGTAAAAATATACACTAAATGAGGGAATAATATGTGTGAGGGTACCCCAGGAGAGTTCCAAATGTGTGTGGGTAGAATATATGTCCCACGGGGGTAAAATTGAAAAAAGTTGAAAAAATTGTTTTTTTTGGACTTTGTCATTTTTCTGGCGTTTATCAGACTTTCAGATAGGGAAAATGTCAGTGAGCTTTCCGATTTCAGTTCCAGAGCGATTCGCCCAATTAGTCCTTGATATTTAGCCGTTTTCAGCCAATATTTTGGATTTTTGAAAATTTCACTTTTTTTGTGAAAATTTCCACTAAATGAGGGAATAATATGTGTGAGGGTACCCCAGGAGAGTTCCAAATGTGTGTGGGTAGAATATATATCCCAAGGGGGTAAAATTGAAAAAAGTTGAACAAATTTTTTTTTTTCAACTTAGTCATTTTTCTGGCATTTATGAGACTTTCAGATAGGGGAAATGTAAGTGAGCATTCCGATTTCAGTTCCATAGCGATTCGCCCAATGAGTCATTGATATTTAGTTGATTTCAGACAATATTTTAGAATTTTGAAAATTTCACTTTTTTGTGAAAATATCCACTAAATGAGGGAATAATATGTGTGAGGGTACCCCAGGAGAGTTCCAAATGTGTGTGGGTAGAATATATATCCCACGGGGGTAAAATTGAAAAAAGTTGAACAAATTTCTTTTTTGGACTTAGTCATTTTTCTGGCGTTTATGAGACTTTCAGATAGGGGAAATGTAAGTGAGCATTCCGATTTCAGGTCCATAGCGATTCGCCCAATGAGTCGCTGATATTTAGTCGATTTCAGCCAATATTTTGGAATTTTTAAAATTTCACTTTTTTGTGAAAATATCCACTAAATGAGGGAATAATATGTGTGAGGGTACCCCAGGAGAGTTCCAAATGTGTGTGGGTAGAATATATATCCCACAGGGGTAAAATTGAAAAAAGTTGAACAAATTTTTTTTTTTGGACTTAGTCATTTTTCCAGCGTTTATCAGACTTTCAGATTGGGCAAATGTCAGTGAGCGTTACGATTTCAGTTCCAGAGCAATTCGCCCAATGATTCCTTGATATTTCGTCGTTTTCAGGCAAATTTCTGGAATTTTGAAAATTTCACTTTTTTGTGAAAATATCCACTAAATGAGTGAATAATATGTGTGAGGGTACCCCAGGAGAGTTCCAAATGTGTGTGGGTAGAATATATATCCCACAGGGGTAAAATTGAAAAAAGTTGAACAAATTTTTTTTTTTGGACTTAGTCATTTTTCCAGCGTTTATCAGACTTTCAGATTGGGCAAATGTCAGTGAGCGTTACGATTTCAGTTCCAGAGCAATTCGCCCAATGATTCCTTGATATTTCGTCGTTTTCAGGCAAATTTCTGGAATTTTGAAAATTTCACTTTTTTGTGAAAATATCCACTAAATGAGGGAATAATATGTGTGAGGGTACCCCAGGAGAGTTCCAAATGTGTGTGGGTAGAATATATATCCCACAGGGGTAAAATTGAAAAAAGTTGAACAAATTTTTTTTTTTGGACTTAGTCATTTTTCCAGCGTTTATCAGACTTTCAGATTGGGCAAATGTCAGTGAGCGTTACGATTTCAGTTCCAGAGCAATTCGCCCAATGATTCCTTGATATTTCGTCGTTTTCAGGCAAATTTCTGGAATTTTGAAAATTTCACTTTTTTGTGAAAATATCCACTAAATGAGGGAATAATATGTGTGAGGGTACCCCAGGAGAGTTCCAAATGTGTGTGGGTAGAATATATATCCCACGGGGGTAAAATTGAAAAAAGTTGAACAAATTTTTTTTTTGGACTTAGTCATTTTTCTGGCGTTTATGAGACTTTCAGATAGGGGAAATGTAAGTGAGCATTCCGATTTCAGTTCCATAGCGATTCGCCCAATGAGTCATTGATATTTAGTCGATTTCAGCCAATATTTTGGAATTTTGAAAATTTCACTTTTTTGTGAAAATATCCACTAAATGAGGGAATAATATGTGTGAGGGTACCCCAGGAGAGTTCCAAATGTGTGTGGGTAGAATAAATATCCCACGGGGGTAAAATTGAAAAAAGTTGAACAAATTTATTTTTGGACTTAGTCCATTTTCTGGTGTTTATCAGACTTTCAGATAGGTCAAATGTCAGTGAGCGTTCCGATTTCAGTTCCAGAGCGATTCGCCCAATGAGTCCTTGATATTTAGTCGATTTCAGCCAATATTTTGGAATTTTGAAAATTTCACTTTTTTGTAAAAATATACACTAATTGAGGGAATAATATGTGTGAGGGTACCCCAGGAGAGTTCCAAATGTGTGTGGGTAAAATATATGTCCCACGGGGGTAAAATTGAAAAAAGTTGAAAAAATTGTTTTTTTTGGACTTAGTCATTTTTCCGGCGTTTATCAGACTTTCAGATAGGGAAAATGTCAGTGAGCTTTCCGATTTCAGTTCCAGAGCAATTCGCCCAATGAGTCCCTGTTATTTAGCCGTTTTCAGCCAATATTTTGGATTTTTGAAAATTTCACTTTTTTGTGAAAATATCCACTAAATGAGGGAATAATATGTGTGAGGGCACCCCAGGAGAGTTCCAAATGTGTGTGGGTAGAATATATATCCCACGGGGTAAAATTGAAAAAAGTTGTACAAATTTTTTTTTGGACTTAGTCATTTTTCTGGCGTTTATGAGACTTTCAGATAGGGGAAATGTAAGTGAGCTTTCCGATTTCAGTTCCAGAGCAATTCGCCCAATAAGTCCCTGTTATTTAGCCGTTTTCAGCCAATATTTTGGATTTTTGAAAATTTCACTTTTTTGTGAAAATATCCACTAAATGAGGGAATAATATGTGTGAGGGTACCCCAGGAGAGTTCCAAATGTGTGTGGGTAGAATATATATCCCACAGGGGTAAAATTGAAAAAAGTTGAACAAATTTTTTTTTTTGGACTTAGTCATTTTTCCAGCGTTTATCAGACTTTCAGATTGGGCAAATGTCAGTGAGCGTTACGATTTCAGTTCCAGAGCAATTCGCCCAATGATTCCTTGATATTTCGTCGTTTTCAGGCAAATTTCTGGAATTTTGAAAATTTCACTTTTTTGTGAAAATATCCACTAAATGAGGGAATAATATGTGTGAGGGTACCCCAGGAGAGTTCCAAATGTGTGTGGGTAGAATATATATCCCACAGGGATAAAATTGAAAAAAGTTGATCAAATTTTTTTTTTTGGACTTAGTCATTTTTCCAGCGTTTATCAGACTTTCAGATTGGGCAAATGTCAGTGAGCGTTACGATTTCAGTTCCAGAGCAATTCGCCCAATGATTCCTTGATATTTCGTCGTTTTCAGGCAAATTTCTGGAATTTTGAAAATTTCACTTTTTTGTGAAAATATCCACTAAATGAGGGAATAATATGTGTGAGGGTACCCCAGGAGAGTTCCAAATGTGTGTGGGTAGAATATATATCCCACGGGGGTAAAATTGAAAAAAGTTGAACAAATCTCTTTTTGGACTTAGTCCATTTTCTGGTGTTTATCAGACTTTCAGATAGGGCAAATGTCAGTGAGCGTTCCGATTTCAGTTCCAGAGCGATTCGCCCAATGAGTCCTTGATATTTAGTCGATTTCAGCCAATATTTTGGAATTTTGAAAATTTCACTTTTTTGTGAAAATATACACTAAATGAGGGAATAATATGTGTGAGGGTACCCCAGGAGAGTTCCAAATGTGTGTGGGTAGAATATATATCCCACGGGGGTAAAATTGAAAAAAGTTGAACAAATTGGTTTTTTTGGACTTAGTCATTTTTCCGGCGTTTATCAGACTTTCAGATAGGGAAAATGTCAGTGAGCCTTCCGATTTCAGTTCCAGAGCAATTCGCCCAATGAGTCACTGTTATTTAGCCGTTTTCAGCCAATATTTTGGATTTTTGGAAATTTCCCTTTTTTGTGAAAATATCCACTAAATGAGGGAATAATATGTGTGAGGGTACCCCAGGAGAGTTCCAAATGTGTGTGGGTAGAATATATATCCCACGGGGGTAAAATTGAAAAAAGTTGTACAAATTTTTTTTTTGGACTTAGTCATTTTTCTGGCGTTTATGAGACTTTCAGATAGGGGAAATGTAAGTGAGCTTTCCGATTTCAGTTCCAGAGCGATTCGCCCAATGAGTCCTTGATATTTAGCCGTTTTCAGCCAATATTTTGGATTTTTGAAAATTTCACTTTTTTGTGAAAATATCCACTAAATGAGGGAATAATATGTGTGAGGGTACCCCAAGAGAGTTCCAAATGTGTGTGGGTAGAATATATATCCCACGGGGGTAAAATTGAAAAAAGTTGAACAAATTGGTTTTTTTGGACTTAGTCATTTTTCCGGTGTTTATCAGACTTTCAGATAGGGAAAATGTCAGTGAGCTTTCCGATTTCAGTTCCAGAGCAATTCGCCCAATGAGTCCCTGTTATTTAGCCGTTTTCAGCCAATATTTTGGATTTTTGAAAATTTCACTTTTTTGTGAAAATATCCACTAAATGAGGGAGTAATATGTGTGAGGGTACCCCAGGAGAGTTCCAAATGTGTGTGGGTAGAATATATATCCCACAGGGGTAAAATTGAAAAAAGTTGAACAAATTTTTTTTTTTGGACTTAGTCATTTTTCCAGCGTTTATCAGACTTTCAGATTGGGCAAATGTCAGTGAGCGTTCCGATTTCAGTTCCAGAGCGATTCGCCCAATGAGTCCTTGATATTTAGTCGATTTCAGACAATATTTTGGAATTTTGAAAATTTCACTTTTTTGTGAAAATATACCCTAAATGAGGGAATAATATGTGTGAGGGTACCCCAGGAGAGTTCCAAATGTGTGTGGGTAGAATATATATCCCACGGGGTAAAATTGAAAAAAGTTGTACAAATTTTTTTTTTGGACTTAGTCATTTTTCTGGCGTTTATGAGACTTTCAGATAGGGGAAATGTAAGTGAGCTTTCCGATTTCAGTTCCAGAGCAATTCGCCCAATGAGTCCCTGTTATTTAGCCGTTTTCAGCCAATATTTTGGATTTTTGAAAATTTCACTTTTTTGTGAAAATATCCACTAAATGAGGGAATAATATGTGTGAGGGTACCCCAGGAGAGTTCCAAATGTGTGTGGGTAGAATATATATCCCACAGGGGTAAAATTGAAAAAAGTTGAACAAATTTTTTTTTTTGGACTTAGTCATTTTTCCAGCGTTTATCAGACTTTCAGATTGGGCAAATGTCAGTGAGCGTTACGATTTCAGTTCCAGAGCAATTCGCCCAATGATTCCGTGATATTTCGTCGTTTTCAGGCAAATTTCTGGAATTTTGAAAATTTCACTTTTTTGTGAAAATATCCACTAAATGAGGGAATAATATGTGTGAGGGTACCCCAGGAGAGTTCCAAATGTGTGTGGGTAGAATATATATCCCACGGGGGTAAAATTGAAAAAACTTGAACAAATTGGTTTTTTTGGACTTAGTCATTTTTCCGGCGTTTATCAGACTTTCAGATAGGGAAAATGTCAGTGAGCTTTCCGATTTCAGTTCCAGAGCAATTCGCCCAATAAGTCCCTGTTATTTAGCCGTTTTCAGCCAATATTTTGGATTTTTGAAAATTTCACTTTTTTGTGAAAATATCCACTAAATGAGGGAATAATATGTGTGAGGGTACCCCAGGAGAGTTCCAAATGTGTGTGGGTAGAATATATATCCCACGGGGTAAAATTGAAAAAAGTTGTACAAATTTTTTTTTTGGACTTAGTCATTTTTCTGGCGTTTATGAGACTTTCAGATAGGGGAAATGTAAGTGAGCTTTCCGATTTCAGTTCCAGAGCAATTCGCCCAATGAGTCCCTGTTATTTAGCCGTTTTCAGCCAATATTTTGGATTTTTGAAAATTTCACTTTTTTGTGAAAATATCCACTAAATGAGGGAATAATATGTGTGAGGGTACCCCAGGAGAGTTCCAAATGTGTGTGGGTAGAATATATATCCCACAGGGGTAAAATTGAAAAAAGTTGAACAAATTTTTTTTTTTGGACTTAGTCATTTTTCCAGCGTTTATCAGACTTTCAGATTGGGCAAATGTCAGTGAGCGTTACGATTTCAGTTCCAGAGCAATTCGCCCAATGATTCCTTGATATTTCGTCGTTTTCAGGCAAATTTCTGGAATTTTGAAAATTTCACTTTTTTGTGAAAATATCCACTAAATGAGGGAATAATATGTGTGAGGGTACCCCAGGAGAGTTCCAAATGTGTGTGGGTAGAATATATATCCCACAGGGATAAAATTGAAAAAAGTTGATCAAATTTTTTTTTTTGGACTTAGTCATTTTTCCAGCGTTTATCAGACTTTCAGATTGGGCAAATGTCAGTGAGCGTTACGATTTCAGTTCCAGAGCAATTCGCCCAATGATTCCTTGATATTTCGTCGTTTTCAGGCAAATTTCTGGAATTTTGAAAATTTCACTTTTTTGTGAAAATATCCACTAAATGAGGGAATAATATGTGTGAGGGTACCCCAGGAGAGTTCCAAATGTGTGTGGGTAGAATATATATCCCACGGGGGTAAAATTGAAAAAACTTGAACAAATTGGTTTTTTTGGACTTAGTCATTTTTCCGGCGTTTATCAGACTTTCAGATAGGGAAAATGTCAGTGAGCTTTCCGATTTCAGTTCCAGAGCAATTCGCCCAATGAGTCCCTGTTATTTAGCCGTTTTCAACCAATATTTTGGATTTTTGAAAATTTCACTTTTTTGTGAAAATATCCACTAAATGAGGGAATAATATGTGTGAGGGTACCCCAGGAGAGTTCCAAATGTGTGTGGGTAGAATATATATCCCACGGGGTAAAATTGAAAAAAGTTGTACAAATTTTTTTTTTGGACTTAGTCATTTTTCTGGCGTTTATGAGACTTTCAGATAGGGGAAATGTAAGTGAGCTTTCCGATTTCAGTTCCAGAGCAATTCGCCCAATGAGTCCCTGTTATTTAGCCGTTTTCAGCCAATATTTTGGATTTTTGAAAATTTCACTTTTTTGTGAAAATATCCACTAAATGAGGGAATAATATGTGTGAGGGTACCCCAGGAGAGTTCCAAATGTGTGTGGGTAGAATATATATCCCACAGGGGTAAAATTGAAAAAAGTTGAACAAATTTTTTTTTTTGGACTTAGTCATTTTTCCAGCGTTTATCAGACTTTCAGATTGGGCAAATGTCAGTGAGCGTTACGATTTCAGTTCCAGAGCAATTCGCCCAATGATTCCTTGATATTTCGTCGTTTTCAGGCAAATTTCTGGAATTTTGAAAATTTCACTTTTTTGTGAAAATATCCACTAAATGAGGGAATAATATGTGTGAGGGTACCCCAGGAGAGTTCCAAATGTGTGTGGGTAGAATATATATCCCACAGGGGTAAAATTGAAAAAAGTTGAACAAATTTTTTTTTTTGGACTTAGTCATTTTTCCAGCGTTTATCAGACTTTCAGATTGGGCAAATGTCAGTGAGCGTTACGATTTCAGTTCCAGAGCAATTCGCCCAATGATTCCGTGATATTTCGTCGTTTTCAGGCAAATTTCTGGAATTTTGAAAATTTCACTTTTTTGTGAAAATATCCACTAAATGAGGGAATAATATGTGTGAGGGTACCCCAGGAGAGTTCCAAATGTGTGTGGGTAGAATATATATCCCACGGGGGTAAAATTGAAAAAAGTTGAACAAATTTCTTTTTGGACTTAGTCCATTTTCTGGTGTTTATCAGACTTTCAGATAGGGCAAATGTCAGTGAGCGTTCCGATTTCAGTTCCAGAGCGATTCGCCCAATGAGTCCTTGATATTTAGTCGATTTCAGCCAATATTTTGGAATTTTGAAAATTTCACTTTTTTGTGAAAATATACCCTAAATGAGGGAATAATATGTGTGAGGGTACCCCAGGAGAGTTCCAAATGTGTGTGGGTAGAATATATATTCCACGGGGGTAAAATTGAAAAAACTTGAACAAATTGGTTTTTTTGGACTTAGTCATTTTTCCGGCGTTTATCAGACTTTCAGATAGGGAAAATGTCAGTGAGCTTTCCGATTTCAGTTCCAGAGCAATTCGCCCAATGAGTCCCTGTTATTTAGCCGTTTTCAACCAATATTTTGGATTTTTGAAAATTTCACTTTTTTGTGAAAATATCCACTAAATGAGGGAATAATATGTGTGAGGGTACCCCAGGAGAGTTCCAAATGTGTGTGGGTAGAATATATATCCCACGGGGTAAAATTGAAAAAAGTTGTACAAATTTTTTTTTTGGACTTAGTCATTTTTCTGGCGTTTATGAGACTTTCAGATAGGGGAAATGTAAGTGAGCTTTCCGATTTCAGTTCCAGAGCAATTCGCCCAATGAGCCCCTGTTATTTAGCCGTTTTCAGCCAATATTTTGGATTTTTGAAAATTTCACTTTTTTGTGAAAATATCCACTAAATGAGGGAATAATATGTGTGAGGGTACCCCAGGAGAGTTCCAAATGTGTGTGGGTAGAATATATATCCCACAGGGGTAAAATTGAAAAAAGTTGAACAAATTTTTTTTTTTGGACTTAGTCATTTTTCCAGCGTTTATCAGACTTTCAGATTGGGCAAATGTCAGTGAGCGTTACGATTTCAGTTCCAGAGCAATTCGCCCAATGATTCCTTGATATTTCGTCGTTTTCAGGCAAATTTCTGGAATTTTGAAAATTTCACTTTTTTGTGAAAATATCCACTAAATGAGGGAATAATATGTGTGAGGGTACCCCAGGAGAGTTCCAAATGTGTGTGGGTAGAATATATATCCCACAGGGGTAAAATTGAAAAAAGTTGAACAAATTTTTTTTTTTGGACTTAGTCATTTTTCCAGCGTTTATCAGACTTTCAGATTGGGCAAATGTCAGTGAGCGTTACGATTTCAGTTCCAGAGCAATTCGCCCAATGATTCCTTGATATTTCGTCGTTTTCAGGCAAATTTCTGGAATTTTGAAAATTTCACTTTTTTGTGAAAATATCCACTAAATGAGGGAATAATATGTGTGAGGGTACCCCAGGAGAGTTCCAAATGTGTGTGGGTAGAATATATATCCCACAGGGGTAAAATTGAAAAAAGTTGAACAAATTTTTTTTTTTGGACTTAGTCATTTTTCCAGCGTTTATCAGACTTTCAGATTGGGCAAATGTCAGTGAGCGTTACGATTTCAGTTCCAGAGCGATTCGCCCAATGAGTCCTTGATATTTAGTCGATTTCAGCCAATATTTTGGAATTTTGAAAATTTCACTTTTTTGTGAAAATATACCCTAAATGAGGGAATAATATGTGTGAGGGTACCCCAGGAGAGTTCCAAATGTGTGTGGGTAGAATATATATCCCACAGGGGTAAAATTGAAAAAAGTTGAACAATTTTTTTTTTTTGGACTTAGTCATTTTTCCAGCGTTTATCAGACTTTCAGATTGGGCAAATGTCAGTGAGCGTTACGATTTCAGTTCCAGAGCAATTCGCCCAATGATTCCTTGATATTTCGTCGTTTTCAGGCAAATTTCTGGAATTTTGAAAATTTCACTTTTTTGTGAAAATATCCACTAAATGAGGGAATAATATGTGTGAGGGTACCCCAGGAGAGTTCCAAATGTGTGTGGGTAGAATATATATCCCACAGGGGTAAAATTGAAAAAAGTTGAACAAATTTTTTTTTTTGGACTTAGTCATTTTTCCAGCGTTTATCAGACTTTCAGATTGGGCAAATGTCAGTGAGCGTTACGATTTCAGTTCCAGAGCAATTCGCCCAATGATTCCTTGATATTTCGTCGTTTTCAGGCAAATTTTTGGAATTTTGAAAATTTCACTTTTTTGTGAAAATATCCACTAAATGAGGGAATAATATGTGTGAGGGTACCCCAGGAGAGTTCCAAATGTGTGTGGGTAGAATATATATCCCACGGGGTAAAATTGAAAAAAGTTGTACAAATTTTTTTTTTGGACTTAGTCATTTTTCTGGCGTTTATGAGACTTTCAGATAGGGGAAATGTAAGTGAGCTTTCCGATTTCAGTTCCAGAGCAATTCGCCCAATGATTCCCTGTTATTTAGCCGTTTTCAGCCAATATTTTGGATTTTTGAAAATTTC
The DNA here is from genome assembly GCF_046119375.1 of Phyllobates terribilis. Lineage (NCBI taxonomy): Eukaryota > Metazoa > Chordata > Amphibia > Anura > Dendrobatidae > Phyllobates > Phyllobates terribilis. The sequence goes on along the minus strand of NW_027362805.1, from coordinate 5,628,406 downwards.
ACTTTTTTGTGAAAATATCCACTAAATGAGGGAATAATATGTGTGAGGGTACCCCAGGAGAGTTCCAAATGTGTGTGGGTAGAATATATATCCCACAGGGGTAAAATTGAAAAAAGTTGAACAAATTTTTTTTTTTGGACTTAGTCATTTTTCCAGCGTTTATCAGACTTTCAGATTGGGCAAATGTCAGTGAGCGTTACGATTTCAGTTCCAGAGCAATTCGCCCAATGATTCCTTGATATTTCGTCGTTTTCAGGCAAATTTCTGGAATTTTGAAAATTTCACTTTTTTGTGAAAATATCCACTAAATGAGGGAATAATATGTGTGAGGGTACCCCAGGAGAGTTCCAAATGTGTGTGGGTAGAATATATATCCCACAGGGATAAAATTGAAAAAAGGTGAACAAATTTTTTTTTTTGGACTTAGTCATTTTTCCAGCGTTTATCAGACTTTCAGATTGGGCAAATGTCAGTGAGCGTTACGATTTCAGTTCCAGAGCAATTCGCCCAATGATTCCTTGATATTTCGTCGTTTTCAGGCAAATTTCTGGAATTTTGAAAATTTCACTTTTTTGTGAAAATATCCACTAAATGAGGGAATAATATGTGTGAGGGTACCCCAGGAGAGTTCCAAATGTGTGTGGGTAGAATATATATCCCACGGGGGTAAAATTGAAAAAAGTTGAACAAATTTCTTTTTGGACTTAGTCCATTTTCTGGTGTTTATCAGACTTTCAGATAGGGCAAATGTCAGTGAGCGTTACGATTTCAGTTCCAGAGCAATTCGCCCAATGAGTCCCTGTTATTTAGCCGTTTTCAGCCAATATTTTGGATTTTTGAAAATTTCCCTTTTTTGTGAAAATATCCACTAAATGAGGGAATAATATGTGTGAGGGTACCCCAGGAGAGTTCCAAATGTGTGTGGGTAGAATATATATCCCACGGGGGTAAAATTGAAAAAAGTTGTACAAATTTTTTTTTTGGACTTAGTCATTTTTCTGGCGTTTATAAGACTTTCAGATAGGGGAAATGTAAGTGAGAATTACGATTTCAGTTCCATAGCGATTCGCCCAATGAGTCATTGATATTTAGTCGATTTCAGCCAATATTTTGGAATTTTGAAAATTTCACTTTTTTGTGAAAATATCCACTAAATGAGGGAATAATATGTGTGAGGGTACCCCAGGAGAGTTCCAAATGTGTGTGGGTAGACTATATATCCCACGGGGGTAAAATTGAAAAAAGTTGAAAAAATTGTTTTTTTTGGACTTAGTCATTTTTCCGGCGTTTATCAGACTTTCAGATAGGGAAAATGTCAGTGAGCTTTCCGATTTCAGTTCCAGAGCGATTCGCCCAATGAGTCCTTGATATTTAGCCGTTTTCAGCCAATATTTTGGATTTTTGAAAATTTCACTTTTTTGTGAAAATATCCACTAAATGAGGGAATAATATGTGTGAGGGTACCCCAGGAGAGTTCCAAATGTGTGTGGGTAGAATATATATCCCACGGGGGTAAAATTGAAAAAAGTTGAACAAATTGGTTTTTTTGGACTTAGTCATTTTTCCGGTGTTTATCAGACTTTCAGATAGGGAAAATGTCAGTGAGCTTTCCGATTTCAGTTCCAGAGCAATTCGCCCAATGAGTCCCTGTTATTTAGCCGTTTTCAGCCAATATTTTGGATTTTTGAAAATTTCACTTTTTTGTGAAAATATCCACTAAATGAGGGAATAATATGTGTGAGGGTACCCCAGGAGAGTTCCAAATGTGTGTGGGTAGAATATATATCCCACAGGGGTAAAATTGAAAAAAGTTGAACAAATTTTTTTTTTTGGACTTAGTCATTTTTCCAGCGTTTATCAGACTTTCAGATTGGGCAAATGTCAGTGAGCGTTACGATTTCAGTTCCAGAGCAATTCGCCCAATGATTCCTTGATATTTCGTCGTTTTCAGGCAAATTTCTGGAATTTTGAAAATTTCACTTTTTTGTGAAAATATCCACTAAATGAGGGAATAATATGTGTGAGGGTACCCCAGGAGAGTTCCAAATGTGTGTGGGTAGAATATATATCCCACGGGGGTAAAATTGAAAAAAGTTGAACAAATTTCTTTTTGGACTTAGTCCATTTTCTGGTGTTTATCAGACTTTCAGATAGGGCAAATGTCAGTGAGCGTTCCGATTTCAGTTCCAGAGCGATTCGCCCAATGAGTCCTTGATATTTAGTCGATTTCAGCCAATATTTTGGAATTTTGAAAATTTCACTTTTTTGTGAAAATATACCCTAAATGAGGGAATAATATGTGTGAGGGTACCCCAGGAGAGTTCCAAATGTGTGTGGGTAGAATATATATCCCACGGGGGTAAAATTGAAAAAAGTTGACAAATTGGTTTTTTTGGACTTAGTCATTTTTCCGGCGTTTATCAGACTTTCAGATAGGGAAAATGTCAGTGAGCTTTCCGATTTCAGTTCCAGAGCAATTCGCCCAATGAGTCCCTGTTATTTAGCCGTTTTCAGCCAATATTTTGGATTTTTGAAAATTTCACTTTTTTGTGAAAATATCCACTAAATGAGGGAATAATATGTGTGAGGGTACCCCAGGAGAGTTCCAAATGTGTGTGGGTAGAATATATATCCCACGGGGGTAAAATTGAAAAAAGTTGTACAAATTTTTTTTTTGGACTTAGTCATTTTTCTGGCGTTTATGAGACTTTCAGATAGGGGAAATGTAAGTGAGCATTCCGTTTTCAGTTCCATAGCGATTCGCCCAATGAGTCGTCGATATTTAGTCGATTTCAGCCAATATTTTGGAATTTTGAAAATTTCACTTTTTTGTGAAAATATCCACTAAATGAGGGAATAATATGTGTGAGGGTACCCCAGGAGAGTTCCAAATGTGTGTGGGTAGAATATATATCCCACAGGGGTAAAATTGAAAAAAGTTAAACAAATTTTTTTTTTGGACTTAGTCATTTTTCTGGCGTTTATGAGACTTTCAGATAGGGGAAATGTAAGTGAGCATTCCGATTTCAGTTCCATAGCAATTCGCCCAATGAGTCATTGATATTTAGTCGATTTCAGCCAATATTTTGGAATTTTGAAAATGTCACTTTTTTGTGAAAATATCCACTAAATGAGGGAATAATATGTGTGAGGGTACCCCAGGAGAGTTCCAAATGTGTGTGGGTAGAATAAATATCCCACGGGGGTAAAATTGAAAAAAGTTGAACAAATTTCTTTTTGGACTTAGTCCATTTTCTGGTGTTTATCAGACTTTCAGATAGGTCAAATGTCAGTGAGCGTTCCGTTTTCAGTTCCAGAGCGATTCGCCCAATGAGTCCTTGATATTTAGTCGATTTCAGCCAATATTTTGGAATTTTGAAAATTTCACTTTTTTGTAAAAATATACACTAAATGAGGGAATAATATGTGTGAGGGTACCCCAGGAGAGTTCCAAATGTGTGTGGGTAGAATATATGTCCCACGGGGGTAAAATTGAAAAAAGTTGAAAAAATTGTTTTTTTTGGACTTAGTCATTTTTCTGGCGTTTAACAGACTTTCAGATAGGGAAAATGTCAGTGAGTTTTCCGATTTCAGTTCCAGAGCGATTCGCCCAATGAGTCCTTGATATTTAGCCGTTTTCAGCCAATATTTTGGATTTTTGAAAATTTCACTTTTTTGTGAAAATTTCCACTAAATGAGGGAATAATATGTGTGAGGGTACCCCAGGAGAGTTCCAAATGTGTGTGGGTAGAATATATATCCCACGGGGGTAAAATTGAAAAAAGTTGAACAAATTTTTTTTTTGGACTTAGTCATTTTTCTGGCGTTTATGAGACTTTCAGATAGGGGAAATGTAAGTGAGCATTCCGATTTCAGTTCCATAGCGATTCGCCCAATGAGTCAATGATATTTAGTCGATTTCAGCCAATATTTTGGAATTTTGAAAATTTCACTTTTTTGTGAAAATATCCACTAAATGAGGGAATAATATGTGTGAGGGTACCCCAGGAGAGTTCCAAATGTGTGTGGGTAGAATATATATCCCACGGGGGTAAAACTGAAAAAAGTTGAACAAATTTTTTTTTTGGACTTAGTCATTTTTCTGGCGTTTATGAGACTTTCAGATAGGGGAAATGTAAGTGAGCATTCCGGTTTCAGTTCCATAGCGATTCGCCCAATGAGTCATTGATATTTAGTCGATTTCAGCCAATATTTTGGAATTTTGAAAATTTCACTTTTTTGTGAAAATATCCACTAAATGAGGGAATAATATGTGTGAGGGTACACCAGGAGAGTTCCAAATGTGTGTGGGTTGAATATATATCCCACGGGGGTAAAATTGAAAAAAGTTGAAAAAATTGTTTTTTTTGGACTTAGTCATTTTTCCGGCGTTTATCAGACTTTCAGATAGGGAAAATGTCAGTTAGCTTTCCGATTTCAGTTCCAGAGCGATTCGCCCAATGAGTCCTTGATATTTAGCCGTTTTCAGCCAATATTTTGGATTTTTGAAAATTTCACTTTTTTGTGAAAATATCCACTAAATGAGGGAATAATATGTGTGAGGGTACCCCAGGAGAGTTCCAAATGTGTGTGGGTAGAATATATATCCCACAGGGGTAAAATTGAAAAAAGTTGAACAAATTTTTTTTTTTGGACTTAGTCATTTTTCCAGCGTTTATCAGACTTTCAGATTGGGCAAATGTCAGTGAGCGTTACGATTTCAGTTCCAGAGCAATTCGCCCAATGATTCCTTGATATTTCGTCGTTTTCAGGCAAATTTCTGGAATTTTGAAAATTTCACTTTTTTGTGAAAATATCCACTAAATGAGGGAATAATATGTGTGAGGGTACCCCAGGAGAGTTCCAAATGTGTGTGGGTAGAATATATATCCCACAGGGGTAAAATTGAAAAAAGTTGAACAAATTTTTTTTTTTGGACTTAGTCATTTTTCCAGCGTTTTTTCAGACTTTCAGATTGGGCAAATGTCAGTGGGCGTTACGATTTCAGTTCCAGAGCAATTCGCCCAATGATTCCTTGATATTTCGTCGTTTTCAGGCAAATTTCTGGAATTTTGAAAATTTCACTTTTTTGTGAAAATATCCACTAAATGAGGGAATAATATGTGTGATGGTACCCCAGGAGAGTTCCAAATGTGTGTGGGTAGAATATATATCCCACGGGGGTAAAATTGAAAAAAGTTGAACAAATTTCTTTTTGGACTTAGTCCATTTTCTGGTGTTTATCAGACTTTCAGATAGGGCAAATGTCAGTGAGCGTTCCGATTTCAGTTCCAGAGCGATTCGCCCAATGAGTCCTTGATATTTAGTCGATTTCAGCCAATATTTTGGAATTTTGAAAATTTCACTTTTTTGTAAAAATATACACTAAATGAGGGAATAATATGTGTGAGGGTACCCCAGGAGAGTTCCAAATGTGTGTGGGTAGAATATATGTCCCACGGGGGTAAAATTGAAAAAAGTTGAAAAAATTGTTTTTTTTGGACTTAGTCATTTTTCTGGCGTTTATCAGACTGTCAGATAGGGAAAATGTCAGTGAGCTTTCCGATTTCAGTTCCAGAGCGATTCGCCCAATGAGTCCTTGATATTTAGCCGTTTTCAGCCAATATTTTGGATTTTTGAAAATTTCACTTTTTTATGAAAATTTCCACTAAATGAGGGAATAATATGTGTGAGGGTACCCCAGGAGAGTTCCAAATGTGTTTGGGTAGAATATATATCCCACGGGGGTAAAATTGAAAAAAGTTGAACAAATTTTTTTTTTGGACTTAGTCATTTTTCTGGCGTTTATGAGACTTTCGGATAGGGGAAATGTAAGTGAGCATTCCGATTTCAGTTCCATAGCGATTCGCCCAATGAGTCATTGATATTTAGTCGATTTCAGCCAATATTTTGGAATTTTGAAAATTTCACTTTTTTGTGAAAATATCCACTAAATGAGGGAATAATATGTGTGAGGGTACCCCAGGAGAGTTCCAAATGTGTGTGGGTAGAATATATATCCCACGGGGGTAAAATTGAAAAAAGTTGAACACATTTTTTTTTTGGACTTAGTCATTTTTCTGGCGTTTATGAGACTTTCAGATAGGGGAAATGTAAGTGAGCATTCCGGTTTCAGTTCCATAGCGATTCGCCCAATGAGTCATTGATATTTAGTCGATTTCAGCCAATATTTTGGAATTTTGAAAATTTCACTTTTTTGTGAAAATATCCACTAAATGAGGGAATAATATGTGTGAGGGTACACCACGAGAGTTCCAAATGTGTGTGGGTAGAATATATATCCCACGGGGGTAAAATTGAAAAAAGTTGAAAAAATTGTTTTTTTTGGACTTAGTCATTTTTCCGGCGTTTATCAGACTTTCAGATAGGGAAAATGTCAGTTAGCTTTCCGATTTCAGTTCCAGAGCGATTCGCCCAATGAGTCCTTGATATTTAGCCGTTTTCAGCCAATATTTTGGATTTTTGAAAATTTCACTTTTTTGTGAAAATATCCACTAAATGAGGGAATAATATGTGTGAGGGTACCCCAGGAGAGTTCCAAATGTGTGTGGGTAGAATATATATCCCACAGGGGTAAAATTGAAAAAAGTTGAACAAATTTTTTTTTTTGGACTTAGTCATTTTTCCAGCGTTTATCAGACTTTCAGATTGGGCAAATGTCAGTGAGCGTTACGATTTCAGTTCCAGAGCAATTCGCCCAATGATTCCTTGATATTTCGTCGTTTTCAGGCAAATTTCTGGAATTTTGAAAATTTCACTTTTTTGTGAAAATATCCACTAAATGAGGGAATAATATGTGTGATGGTACCCCAGGAGAGTTCCAAATGTGTGTGCGTAGAATATATATCCCACGGGGGTAAAATTGAAAAAAGTTGAACAAATTTCTTTTTGGACTTAGTCCATTTTCTGGTGTTTATCAGACTTTCAGATAGGGGAAATGTAAGTGAGCATTCCGATTTCAGTTCCATAGCAATTCGCCCAATGAGTCATTGATATTTAGTTGATTTCAGCCAATATTTTGGAATTTTGAAAATGTCACTTTTTTGTGAAAATATCCACTAAATGAGGGAATAATATGTGTGAGGGTACCCCAGGAGAGTTCCAAATGTGTGTGGGTAGAATAAATATCCCACGGGGGTAAAATTGAAAAAAGTTGAACAAATTTCTTTTTGGACTTAGTCCATTTTCCAGCGTTTATCAGACTTTCAGATTGGGCAAATGTCAGTGAGCGCTACGATTTCAGTTCCAGAGCAATTCGCCCAATGATTCCGTGATATTTCGTCGTTTTCAGGCAAATTTCTGGAATTTTGAAAATTTCACTTTTTTGTGAAAATATCCACTAAATGAGGGAATAATATGTGTGAGGGTACCCCAGGAGAGTTCCAAATGTGTGTGGGTAGAATATATATCCCACGGGGGTAAAATTGAAAAAAGTTGAACAAATTTCTTTTTGGACTTAGTCCATTTTCTGGTGTTTATCAGACTTTCAGATAGGGCAAATGTCAGTGAGCGTTCCGATTTCAGTTCCAGAGCGATTCGCCCAATGAGTCCTTGATATTTAGTCGATTTCAGCCAATATTTTGGAATTTTGAAAATTTCACTTTTTTGTGAAAATACACCCTAAATGAGGGAATAATATGTGTGAGGGTACCCCAGGAGAGTTCCAAATGTGTGTGGGTAGAATATATATCCCACGGGGGTAAAATTGAAAAAACTTGAACAAATTGTTTTTTTTGGACTTAGTCATTTTTCCGGCGTTTATCAGACTTTCAGATAGGGAAAATGTCAGTGAGCTTTCCGATTTCAGTTCCAGAGCAATTCGCCCAATGAGTCCCTGTTATTTAGCCGTTTTCAGCCAATATTTTGGATTTTTGAAAATTTCACTTTTTTGTGAAAATATCCACTAAATGAGGGAATAATATGTGTGAGGGTACCCCAGGAGAGTTCCAAATGTGTGTGGGTAGAATATATATCCCACGGGGTAAAATTGAAAAAAGTTGTACAAATTTTTTTTTTGGACTTAGTCATTTTTCTGGCGTTTATGAGACTTTCAGATAGGGGAAATGTAAGTGAGCTTTCCGATTTCAGTTCCAGAGCAATTCGCCCAATGAGTCCCTGTTATTTAGCCGTTTTCAGCCAATATTTTGGATTTTTGAAAATTTCACTTTTCTGTGAAAATATCCACTAAATGAGGGAATAATATGTGTGAGGGTACCCCAGGAGAGTTCCAAATGTGTGTGGGTAGAATATATATCCCACAGGGGTAAAATTGAAAAAAGTTGAACAAATTTTTTTTTTTGGACTTAGTCATTTTTCCAGCGTTTATCAGACTTTCAGATTGGGCAAATGTCAGTGAGCGTTACGATTTCAGTTCCAGAGCAATTCGCCCAATGATTCCTTGATATTTCGTCGTTTTCAGGCAAATTTCTGGAATTTTGAAAATTTCACTTTTTTGTGAAAATATCCACTGAATGAGGGAATAATATGTGTGAGGGTACCCCAGGAGAGTTCCAAATGTGTGTGGGTAGAATATATATCCCACAGGGGTAAAATTGAAAAAAGTTGAACAAATTTTTTTTTTTGGACTTAGTCATTTTTCCAGCGTTTATCAGACTTTCAGATTGGGCAAATGTCAGTGAGCGTTACGATTTCAGTTCCAGAGCAATTCGCCCAATGATTCCGTGATATTTCGTCGTTTTCAGGCAAATTTCTGGAATTTTGAAAATTTCACTTTTTTGTGAAAATATCCACTAAATGAGGGAATAATATGTGTGAGGGTACCCCAGGAGAGTTCCAAATGTGTGTGGGTAGAATATATATCCCACGGGGGTAAAATTGAAAAAAGTTGAACAAATTTCTTTTTGGACTTAGTCCATTTTCTGGTGTTTATCAGACTTTCAGATAGGGCAAATGTCAGTGAGCGTTCCGATTTCAGTTCCAGAGCGATTCGCCCAATGAGTCCTTGATATTTAGTCGATTTCAGCCAATATTTTGGAATTTTGAAAATTTCACTTTTTTGTGAAAATATACCCTAAATGAGGGAATAATATGTGTGAGGGTACCCCAGGAGAGTTCCAAATGTGTGTGGGTAGAATATATATCCCACGGGGGTAAAATTGAAAAAACTTGAACAAATTGGTTTTTTTGGACTTAGTCATTTTTCCGACGTTTATCAGACTTTCAGATAGGGAAAATGTCAGTGAGCTTTCCGATTTCAGTTCCAGAGCAATTCGCCCAATGAGTCCCTGTTATTTAGCCGTTTTCAGCCAATATTTTGGATTTTTGAAAATTTCACTTTTTTGTGAAAATATCCACTAAATGAGGGAATAATATGTGTGAGGGTACCCCAGGAGAGTTCCAAATGTGTGTGGGTAGAATATATATCCCACGGGGTAAAATTGAAAAAAGTTGTACAAATTTTTTTTTTGGACTTAGTCATTTTTCTGGCGTTTATGAGACTTTCAGATAGGGGAAATGTAAGTGAGCTTTCCGATTTCAGTTCCAGAGCAATTCGCCCAATGAGTCCCTGTTATTTAGCCGTTTTCAGCCAATATTTTGGATTTTTGAAAATTTCACTTTTTTGTGAAAATATCCACTAAATGAGGGAATAATATGTGTGAGGGTACCCCAGGAGAGTTCCAAATGTGTGTGGGTAGAATATATATCCCACGGGGGTAAAATTGAAAAAAGTTGAACAAATTTCTTTTTGGACTTAGTCCATTTTCTGGTGTTTATCAGACTTTCAGATAGGGCAAATGTCAGTGAGTGTTACGATTTCAGTTCCAGAGCAATTCGCCCAATGAGTCCCTGTTATTTAGCCGTTTTCAGCCAATATTTTGGATTTTTGAAAATTTCCCTTTTTTGTGAAAATATTCACTAAATGAGGGAATAATATGTGTGAGGGTACCCCAGGAGAGTTCCAAATGTGTGTGGGTAGAATATATATCCCACGGGGGTAAAATTGAAAAAAGTTGTACAAATTTTTTTTTTGGACTTAGTCATTTTTCTGGCGTTTATGAGACTTTCAGATAGGGGAAATGTAAGTGAGCATTACGATTTCAGTTCCATAGCGATTCGCCCAATGAGTCATTGATATTTAGTCGATTTCAGCCAATATTTTGGAATTTTGAAAATTTCACTTTTTTGTGAAAATATCCACTAAATGAGGGAATAATATGTGTGAGGGTACCCCAGGAGAGTTCCAAATGTGTGTGGGTAGACTATATATCCCACGGGGGTAAAATTGAAAAAAGTTGAAAAAATTGTTTTTTTTTTACTTAGTCATTTTTCCGGCGTTTATCAGACTTTCAGATAGGGAAAATGTCAGTGAGCTTTCCGATTTCAGTTCCAGAGCGATTCGCCCAATGAGTCCTTGATATTTAGCCGTTTTCAGCCAATATTTTGGATTTTTGAAAATTTCACTTTTTTGTGAAAATATCCACTAAATGAGGGAATAATATGTGTGAGGGTACCCCAGGAGAGTTCCAAATGTGTGTGGGTAGAATATATATCCCACGGGGGTAAAATTGAAAAAAGTTGAACAAATTGTTTTTTTTGGACTTAGTCATTTTTCCGGTGTTTATCAGACTTTCAGATAGGGAAAATGTCAGTGAGCTTTCCGATTTCAGTTCCAGAGCAATTCGCCCAATGAGTCCCTGTTATTTAGCCGTTTTCAGCCAATATTTTGGATTTTTGAAAATTTCACTTTTTTGTGAAAATATCCACTAAATGAGGGAATAATATGTGTGAGGGTACCCCAGGAGAGTTCCAAATGTGTGTGGGTAGAATATATATCCCACGGGGTAAAATTGAAAAAAGTTGTACAAATTTTTTTTTTGGACTTAGTCATTTTTCTGGCGTTTATGAGACTTTCAGATAGGGGAAATGTAAGTGAGCTTTCCGATTTCAGTTCCAGAGCAATTCGCCCAATGAGTCCCTGTTATTTAGCCGTTTTCAGCCAATATTTTGGATTTTTGAAAATTTCACTTTTTTGTGAAAATATCCACTAAATGAGGGAATAATATGTGTGAGGGTACCCCAGGAGAGTTCCAAATGTGTGTGGGTAGAATATATATCCCACAGGGGTAAAATTGAAAAAAGTTGAACAAATTTTTTTTTTTGGACTTAGTCATTTTTCCAGCGTTTATCAGACTTTCAGATTGGGCAAATGTCAGTGAGCGTTACGATTTCAGTTCCAGAGCAATTCGCCCAATGATTCCGTGATATTTCGTCGTTTTCAGGCAAATTTCTGGAATTTTGAAAATTTCACTTTTTTGTGAAAATATCCACTAAATGAGGGAATAATATGTGTGAGGGTACCCCAGGAGAGTTCCAAATGTGTGTGGGTAGAATATATATCCCACGGGGGTAAAATTGAAAAAAGTTGAAAAAATTGTTTTTTTTGGACTTAGTCATTTTTCCGGCGTTTATCAGACTTTCAGATAGGGAAAATGTCAGTGAGCTTTCCGATTTCAGTTCCAGAGCGATTCGCCCAATGAGTCCTTGATATTTAGCCGTTTTCAGCCAATATTTTGGATTTTTGAAAATTTCACTTTTTTGTGAAAATATCCACTAAATGAGGGAATAATATGTGTGAGGGTACCCCAGGAGAGTTCCAAATGTGTGTGGGTAGAATATATATCCCACGGGGGTAAAATTGAAAAAAGTTGAACAAATTGGTTTTTTTGGACTTAGTCATTTTTCCGGTGTTTATCAGACTTTCAGATAGGGAAAATGTCAGTGAGCTTTCCGATTTCAGTTCCAGAGCAATTCGCCCAATGAGTCCCTGTTATTTAGCCGTTTTCAGCCAATATTTTGGATTTTTGAAAATTTCACTTTTTTGTGAAAATATCCACTAAATGAGGGAATAATATGTGTGAGGGTACCCCAGGAGAGTTCCAAATGTGTGTGGGTAGAATATATATCCCACGGGGTAAAAATGAAAAAAGTTGTACAAATTTTTTTTTTGGACTTAGTCATATTTCTGGCGTTTATGAGACTTTCAGATAGGGGAAATGTAAGTGAGCTTTCCGATTTCAGTTCCAGAGCAATTCGCCCAATGAGTCCCTGTTATTTAGCCGTTTTCAGCCAATATTTTGGATTTTTGAAAATTTCACTTTTTTGTGAAAATATCCACTAAATGAGGGAATAATATGTGTGAGGGTACCCCAGGAGAGTTCCAAATGTGTGTGGGTAGAATATATATCCCACAGGGGTAAAATTGAAAAAAGTTGAACAAATTTTTTTTTTTGGACTTAGTCATTTTTCCAGCGTTTATCAGACTTTCAGATTGGGCAAATGTCAGTGAGCGTTACGATTTCAGTTCCAGAGCAATTCGCCCAATGATTCCGTGATATTTCGTCGTTTTCAGGCAAATTTCTGGAATTTTGAAAATTTCACTTTTTTGTGAAAATATCCACTAAATGAGGGAATAATATGTGTGAGGGTGCCCCAGGAGAGTTCCAAATGTGTGTGGGTAGAATATATATCCCACGGGGGTAAAATTGAAAAAAGTTGAAAAAATTGTTTTTTTTGGACTTAGTCATTTTTCCGGCGTTTATCAGACTTTCAGATAGGGAAAATGTCAGTGAGCTTTCCGATTTCAGTTCCAGAGCGATTCGCCCAATGAGTCCTTGATATTTAGCCGTTTTCAGCCAATATTTTGGATTTTTGAAAATTTCACTTTTTTGTGAAAATATCCACTAAATGAGGGAATAATATGTGTGAGGGTACCCCAGGAGAGTTCCAAATGTGTGTGGGTAGAATATATATCCCACGGGGGTAAAATTGAAAAAAGTTGAACAAATTGGTTTTTTTGGACTTAGTCATTTTTCCGGTGTTTATCAGACTTTCAGATAGGGAAAATGTCAGTGAGCTTTCCGATTTCAGTTCCAGAGCAATTCGCCCAATGAGTCCCTGTTATTTAGCCGTTTTCAGCCAATATTTTGGATTTTTGAAAATTTCACTTTTTTGTGAAAATATCCACTAAATGAGGGAATAATATGTGTGAGGGTACCCCAGGAGAGTTCCAAATGTGTGTGGGTAGAATATATATCCCACGGGGTAAAAATGAAAAAAGTTGTACAAATTTTTTTTTTGGACTTAGTCATTTTTCTGGCGTTTATGAGACTTTCAGATAGGGGAAATGTAAGTGAGCTTTCCGATTTCAGTTCCAGAGCAATTCGCCCAATGAGTCCCTGTTATTTAGCCGTTTTCAGCCAATATTTTGGATTTTTGAAAATTTCACTTTTTTGTGAAAATATCCACTAAATGAGGGAATAATATGTGTGAGGGTACCCCAGGAGAGTTCCAAATGTGTGTGGGTAGAATATATATCCCACAGGGGTAAAATTGAAAAAAGTTGAACAAATTTTTTTTTTTGGACTTAGTCATTTTTCCAGCGTTTATCAGACTTTCAGATTGGGCAAATGTCAGTGAGCGTTACGATTTCAGTTCCAGAGCAATTCGCCCAATGATTCCGTGATATTTCGTCGTTTTCAGGCAAATTTCTGGAATTTTGAAAATTTCACTTTTTTGTGAAAATATCCACTAAATGAGGGAATAATATGTGTGAGGGTACCCCAGGAGAGTTCCAAATGTGTGTGGGTAGAATATATATCCCACGGGGGTAAAATTGAAAAAAGTTGAACAAATTTCTTTTTGGACTTAGTCCATTTTCTGGTGTTTATCAGACTTTCAGATAGGGCAAATGTCAGTGAGCGTTCCGATTTCAGTTCCAGAGCGATTCGCCCAATGAGTCCTTGATATTTAGTCGATTTCAGCCAATATTTTGGAATTTTGAAAATTTCACTTTTTTGTGAAAATATACCCTAAATGAGGGAATAATATGTGTGAGGGTACCCCAGGAGAGTTCCAAATGTGTGTGGGTAGAATATATATCCCACGGGGGTAAAATTGAAAAAACTTGAACAAATTGGTTTTTTTGGACTTAGTCATTTTTCCGACGTTTATCAGACTTTCAGATAGGGAAAATGTCAGTGAGCTTTCCGATTTCAGTTCCAGAGCAATTCGCCCAATGAGTCCCTGTTATTTAGCCGTTTTCAGCCAATATTTTGGATTTTTGAAAATTTCACTTTTTTGTGAAAATATCCACTAAATGAGGGAATAATATGTGTGAGGGTACCCCAGGAGAGTTCCAAATGTGTGTGGGTAGAATATATATCCCACGGGGTAAAATTGAAAAAAGTTGTACAAATTTTTTTTTTGGACTTAGTCATTTTTCTGGCGTTTATGAGACTTTCAGATAGGGGAAATGTAAGTGAGCTTTCCGATTTCAGTTCCAGAGCAATTCGCCCAATGAGTCCCTGTTATTTAGCCGTTTTCAGCCAATATTTTGGATTTTTGAAAATTTCACTTTTTTGTGAAAATATCCACTAAATGAGGGAATAATATGTGTGAGGGTACCCCAGGAGAGTTCCAAATGTGTGTGGGTAGAATATATATCCCACAGGGGTAAAATTGAAAAAAGTTGAACAAATTTTTTTTTTTGGACTTAGTCATTTTTCCAGCGTTTATCAGACTTTCAGATTGGGCAAATGTCAGTGAGCGTTACGATTTCAGTTCCAGAGCAATTCGCCCAATGATTCCTTGATATTTCGTCGTTTTCAGGCAAATTTCTGGAATTTTGAAAATTTCACTTTTTTGTGAAAATATCCACTAAATGAGGGAATAATATGTGTGAGGGTACCCCAGGAAAGTTCCAAATGTGTGTGGGTAGAATATATATCCCACAGGGATAAAATTGAAAAAAGTTGAACAAATTTTTTTTTTTGGACTTAGTCATTTTTCCAGCGTTTATCAGACTTTCAGATTGGGCAAATGTCAGTGAGCGTTACGATTTCAGTTCCAGAGCAATTCGCCCAATGATTCCTTGATATTTCGTCGTTTTCAGGCAAATTTCTGGAATTTTGAAAATTTCACTTTTTTGTGAAAATATCCACTAAATGAGGGAATAATATGTGTGAGGGTACCCCAGGAGAGTTCCAAATGTGTGTGGGTAGAATATATATCCCACGGGGGTAAAATTGAAAAAAGTTGAACAAATTTCTTTTTGGACTTAGTCCATTTTCTGGTGTTTATCAGACTTTCAGATAGGGCAAATGTCAGTGAGTGTTACGATTTCAGTTCCAGAGCAATTCGCCCAATGAGTCCCTGTTATTTAGCCGTTTTCAGCCAATATTTTGGATTTTTGAAAATTTCCCTTTTTTGTGAAAATATCCACTAAATGAGGGAATAATATGTGTGAGGGTACCCCAGGAGAGTTCCAAATGTGTGTGGGTAGAATATATATCCCACGGGGGTAAAATTGAAAAAAGTTGTACAAATTTTTTTTTTGGACTTAGTCATTTTTCTGGCGTTTATGAGACTTTCAGATAGGGGAAATGTAAGTGAGCATTACGATTGCAGTTCCATAGCGATTCGCCCAATGAGTCATTGATATTTAGTCGATTTCAGCCAATATTTTGGAATTTTGAAAATTTCACTTTTTTGTGAAAATATCCACTAAATGACGGAATAATATGTGTGAGGGTACCCCAGGAGAGTTCCAAATGTGTGTGGGTAGACTATATATCCCACGGGGGTAAAATTGAAAAAAGTTGAAAAAATTGTTTTTTTTGGACTTAGTCATTTTTCTGGCGTTTATGAGACTTTCAGATAGGGGAAATGTAAGTGAGCTTTCCGATTTCAGTTCCAGAGCGATTCGCCCAATGAGTCCCTGTTATTTAGCCGTTTTCAGCCAATATTTTGGATTTTTGAAAATTTCACTTTTTTGTGAAAATATCCACTAAATGAGGGAATAATATGTGTGAGGGTACCCCAGGAGAGTTCCAAATGTGTGTGGGTAGAATATATATCCCACAGGGGTAAAATTGAAAAAAGTTGAACAAATTTTTTTTTTTGGACTTAGTCATTTTTCCAGCGTTTATCAGACTTTCAGATTGGGCAAATGTCAGTGAGCGTTACGATTTCAGTTCCAGAGCAATTCGCCCAATGATTCCTTGATATTTCGTCGTTTTCAGGCAAATTTCTGGAATTTTGAAAATTTCACTTTTTTGTGAAAATATCCACTAAATGAGGGAATAATATGTGTGAGGGTACCCCAGGAAAGTTCCAAATGTGTGTGGGTAGAATATATATCCCACAGGGATAAAATTGAAAAAAGTTGAACAAATTTTTTTTTTTGGACTTAGTCATTTTTCCAGCGTTTATCAGACTTTCAGATTGGGCAAATGTCAGTGAGCGTTACGATTTCAGTTCCAGAGCAATTCGCCCAATGATTCCTTGATATTTCGTCGTTTTCAGGCAAATTTCTGGAATTTTGAAAATTTCACTTTTTTGTGAAAATATCCACTAAATGAGGGAATAATATGTGTGAGGGTACCCCAGGAGAGTTCCAAATGTGTGTGGGTAGAATATATATCCCACGGGGGTAAAATTGAAAAAAGTTGAACAAATTTCTTTTTGGACTTAGTCCATTTTCTGGTGTTTATCAGACTTTCAGATAGGGCAAATGTCAGTGAGTGTTACGATTTCAGTTCCAGAGCAATTCGCCCAATGAGTCCCTGTTATTTAGCCGTTTTCAGCCAATATTTTGGATTTTTGAAAATTTCCCTTTTTTGTGAAAATATCCACTAAATGAGGGAATAATATGTGTGAGGGTACCCCAGGAGAGTTCCAAATGTGTGTGGGTAGAATATATATCCCACGGGGGTAAAATTGAAAAAAGTTGTACAAATTTTTTTTTTGGACTTAGTCATTTTTCTGGCGTTTATGAGACTTTCAGATAGGGGAAATGTAAGTGAGCATTACGATTTCAGTTCCATAGCGATTCGCCCAATGAGTCATTGATATTTAGTCGATTTCAGCCAATATTTTGGAATTTTGAAAATTTCACTTTTTTGTGAAAATATCCACTAAATGAGGGAATAATATGTGTGAGGGTACCCCAGGAGAGTTCCAAATGTGTGTGGGTAGACTATATATCCCACGGGGGTAAAATTGAAAAAAGTTGAAAAAATTGTTTTTTTTGGACTTAGTCATTTTTCCGGCGTTTATCAGACTTTCAGATAGGGAAAATGTCAGTGAGCTTTCCGATTTCAGTTCCAGAGCGATTCGCCCAATGAGTCCTTGATATTTAGCCGTTTTCAGCCAATATTTTGGATTTTTGAAAATTTCACTTTTTTGTGAAAATATCCACTAAATGAGGGAATAATATGTGTGAGGGTACCCCAGGAGAGTTCCAAATGTGTGTGGGTAGAATATATATCCCACGGGGGTAAAATTGAAAAAAGTTGAACAAATTGGTTTTTTTGGACTTAGTCATTTTTCCGGTGTTTATCAGACTTTCAGATAGGGAAAATGTTAGTGAGCTTTCCGATTTCAGTTCCAGAGCAATTCGCCCAATGAGTCCCTGTTATTTAGCCGTTTTCAGCCAATATTTTGGATTTTTGAAAATTTCACTTTTTTGTGAAAATATCCACTAAATGAGGGAATAATATGTGTGAGGGTACCCCAGGAGAGTTCCAAATGTGTGTGGGTAGAATATATATCCCACGGGGTAAAATTGAAAAAAGTTGTACAAATTTTTTTTTTGGACTTAGTCATTTTTCTGGCGTTTATGAGACTTTCAGATAGGGGAAATGTAAGTGAGCTTTCCGATTTCAGTTCCAGAGCAATTCGCCCAATGAGTCCCTGTTATTTAGCCGTTTTCAGCCAATATTTTGGATTTTTGAAAATTTCACTTTTTTGTGAAAATATCCACTAAATGAGGGAATAATATGTGTGAGGGTACCCCAGGAGAGTTCCAAATGTGTGTGGGTAGAATATATATCCCACAGGGGTAAAATTGAAAAAAGTTGAACAAATTTTTTTTTTTGGACTTAGTCATTTTTCCAGCGTTTATCAGACTTTCAGATTGGGCAAATGTCAGTGAGCGTTACGATTTCAGTTCCAGAGCAATTCGCCCAATGATTCCTTGATATTTCGTCGTTTTCAGGCAAATTTCTGGAATTTTGAAAATTTCACTTTTTTGTGAAAATATCCACTAAATGAGGGAATAATATGTGTGAGGGTACCCCAGGAGAGTTCCAAATGTGTGTGGGTAGAATATATATCCCACAGGGGTAAAATTGAAAAAAGTTGAACAAATTTTTTTTTTTGGACTTAGTCATTTTTCCAGCGTTTATCAGACTTTCAGATTGGGCAAATGTCAGTGAGCGTTACGATTTCAGTTCCAGAGCAATTCGCCCAATGATTCCGTGATATTTCGTCGTTTTCAGGCAAATTTCTGGAATTTTGAAAATTTCACTTTTTTGTGAAAATATCCACTAAATGAGGGAATAATATGTGTGAGGGTACCCCAGGAGAGTTCCAAATGTGTGTGGGTAGAATATATATCCCACGGGGGTAAAATTGAAAAAAGTTGAACAAATTTCTTTTTGGACTTAGTCCATTTTCTGGTGTTTATCAGACTTTCAGATAGGGCAAATGTCAGTGAGCGTTCCGATTTCAGTTCCAGAGCGATTCGCCCAATGAGTCCTTGATATTTAGTCGATTTCAGCCAATATTTTGGAATTTTGAAAATTTCACTTTTTTGTGAAAATATACCCTAAATGAGGGAATAATATGTGTGAGGGTACCCCAGGAGAGTTCCAAATGTGTGTGGGTAGAATATATATCCCACGGGGGTAAAATTGAAAAAACTTGAACAAATTGGTTTTTTTGGACTTAGTCATTTTTCCGGCGTTTATCAGACTTTCAGATAGGGAAAATGTCAGTGAGCTTTCCGATTTCAGTTCCAGAGCAATTCGCCCAATGATTCCCTGTTATTTAGCCGTTTTCAGCCAATATTTTGGATTTTTGAAAATTTCACTTTTTTGTGAAAATATCCACTAAATGAGGGAATAATATGTGTGAGGGTACCCCAGGAGAGTTCCAAATGTGTGTGGGTAGAATATATATCCCACGGGGTAAAATTGAAAAAAGTTGTACAAATTTTTTTTTTGGACTTAGTCATTTTTCTGGCGTTTATGAGACTTTCAGATAGGGGAAATGTAAGTGATCTTTCCGATTTCAGTTCCAGAGCAATTCGCCCAATGAGTCCCTGTTATTTAGCCGTTTTCAGCCAATATTTTGGATTTTTGAAAATTTCACTTTTTTGTGAAAATATCCACTAAATGAGGGAATAATATGTGTGAGGGTACCCCAGGAGAGTTCCAAATGTGTGTGGGTAGAATATATATCCCACAAGGGTAAAATTGAAAAAAGTTGAACAAATTTTTTTTTTTGGACTTAGTCATTTTTCCAGCGTTTATCAGACTTTCAGATTGGGCAAATGTCAGTGAGCGTTACGATTTCAGTTCCAGAGCAATTCGCCCAATGATTCCTTGATATTTCGTCGTTTTCAGGCAAATTTCTGGAATTTTGAAAATTTCACTTTTTTGTGAAAATATCCACTAAATGAGGGAATAATATGTGTGAGGGTACCCCAGGAGAGTTCCAAATGTGTGTGGGTAGAATATATATCCCACAGGGGTAAAATTGAAAAAAGTTGAACAAATTTTTTTTTTTGGACTTAGTCATTTTTCCAGCGTTTATCAGACTTTCAGATTGGGCAAATGTCAGTGAGCGTTACGATTTCAGTTCCAGAGCAATTCGCCCAATGATTCCGTGATATTTCGTCGTTTTCAGGCAAATTTCTGGAATTTTGAAAATTTCACTTTTTTGTGAAAATATCCACTAAATGAGGGAATAATATGTGTGAGGGTACCCCAGGAGAGTTCCAAATGTGTGTGGGTAGAATATATATCCCACGGGGGTAAAATTGAAAAAAGTTGAACAAATTTCTTTTTGGACTTAGTCCATTTTCTGGTGTTTATCAGACTTTCAGATAGGGCAAATGTCAGTGAGCGTTCCGATTTCAGTTCCAGAGCGATTCGCCCAATGAGTCCTTGATATTTAGTCGATTTCAGCCAATATTTTGGAATTTTGAAAATTTCACTTTTTTGTGAAAATATACCCTAAATGAGGGAATAATATGTGTGAGGGTACCCCAGGAGAGTTCCAAATGTGTGTGGGTAGAATATATATCCCACGGGGGTAAAATTGAAAAAACTTGAACAAATTGGTTTTTTTGGACTTAGTCATTTTTCCGGCGTTTATCAGACTTTCAGATAGGGAAAATGTCAGTGAGCTTTCCGATTTCAGTTCCAGAGCAATTCGCCCAATGATTCCCTGTTATTTAGCCGTTTTCAGCCAATATTTTGGATTTTTGAAAATTTCACTTTTTTGTGAAAATATCCACTAAATGAGGGAATAATATGTGTGAGGGTACCCCAGGAGAGTTCCAAATGTGTGTGGGTAGAATATATATCCCACGGGGTAAAATTGAAAAAAGTTGTACAAATTTTTTTTTTGGACTTAGTCATTTTTCTGGCGTTTATGAGACTTTCAGATAGGGGAAATGTAAGTGATCTTTCCGATTTCAGTTCCAGAGCAATTCGCCCAATGAGTCCCTGTTATTTAGCCGTTTTCAGCCAATATTTTGGATTTTTGAAAATTTCACTTTTTTGTGAAAATATCCACTAAATGAGGGAATAATATGTGTGAGGGTACCCCAGGAGAGTTCCAAATGTGTGTGGGTAGAATATATATCCCACAAGGGTAAAATTGAAAAAAGTTGAACAAATTTTTTTTTTTGGACTTAGTCATTTTTCCAGCGTTTATCAGACTTTCAGATTGGGCAAATGTCAGTGAGCGTTACGATTTCAGTTCCAGAGCAATTCGCCCAATGATTCCTTGATATTTCGTCGTTTTCAGGCAAATTTCTGGAATTTTGAAAATTTCACTTTTTTGTGAAAATATCCACTAAATGAGGGAATAATATGTGTGCGGGTACCCCAGGAGAGTTCCAAATGTGTGTGGGTAGAATATATATCCCACGGGGGTAAAATTGAAAAAAGTTGAACAAATTTCTTTTTGGACTTAGTCCATTTTCTGGTGTTTATCAGACTTTCAGATAGGGCAAATGTCAGTGAGCGTTACGATTTCAGTTCCAGAGCAATTCGACCAATGAGTCCCTGTTATTTAGCCGTTTTCAGCCAATATTTTGGATTTTTGAAAATTTCCCTTTTTTGTGAAAATATCCACTAAATGAGGGAATAATATGTGTGAGGGTACCCCAGGAGAGTTCCAAATGTGTGTGGGTAGAATATATATCCCACGGGGGTAAAATTGAAAAAAGTTGTACAAATTTTTTTTTTTGACTTAGTCATTTTTCTGGCGTTTATGAGACTTTCAGATAGGGGAAATGTAAGTGAGCATTACGATTTCAGTTCCATAGCGATTCGCCCAATGAGTCATTGATATTTAGTCGATTTCAGCCAATATTTTGGAATTTTGAAAATTTCACTTTTTTGTGAAAATATCCACTAAATGAGGGAATAATATGTGTGAGGGTACCCCAGGAGAGTTCCAAATGTGTGTGGGTAGACTATATATCCCACGGGGGTAAAATTGAAAAAACTTGAACAAATTGGTTTTTTTGGACTTAGTCATTTTTCCGGCGTTTATCAGACTTTCAGATAGGGAAAATGTCAGTGAGCTTTCCGATTTCAGTTCCAGAGCAATTCGCCCAATGAGTCCCTGTTATTTAGCCGTTTTCAGCCAATATTTTGGATTTTTGAAAATTTCACTTTTTTGTGAAAATATCCACTAAATGAGGGAATAATATGTGTGAGGGTACCCCAGGAGAGTTCCAAATGTGTGTGGGTAGAATATATATCCCACGGGGTAAAATTGAAAAAAGTTGTACAAATTTTTTTTTTGGACTTAGTCATTTTTCTGGCGTTTATGAGACTTTCAGATAGGGGAAATGTAAGTGAGCTTTCCGATTTCAGTTCCAGAGCAATTCGCCCAATGAGTCCCTGTTATTTAGCCGTTTTCAGCCAATATTTTGGATTTTTGAAAATTTCACTTTTTTGTGAAAATATCCACTAAATGAGGGAATAATATGTGTGAGGGTACCCCAGGAGAGTTCCAAATGTGTGTGGGTAGACTATATATCCCACGGGGGTAAAATTGAAAAAAGTTGAAAAAATTGTTTTTTTTGGACTTAGTCATTTTTCCAGCGTTTATCAGACTTTCAGATTGGGCAAATGTCAGTGAGCGTTACGATTTCAGTTCCAGAGCAATTCGCCCAATGATTCCTTGATATTTCCTCGTTTTCAGGCAAATTTCTGGAATTTTGAAAATTTCACTTTTTTGTGAAAATATCCACTAAATGAGGGAATAATATGTGTGAGGGTACCCCAGGAGAGTTCCAAATGTGTGTGGGTAGACTATATATCCCACGGGGGTAAAATTGAAAAAAGTTGAAAAAATTGTTTTTTTTGGACTTAGTCATTTTTCCGGCGTTTATCAGACTTTCAGATAGGGAAAATGTCAGTGAGCTTTCCGATTTCAGTTCCAGAGCGATTCGCCCAATGAGTCCTAGATATTTAGCCGTTTTCAGCCAATATTTTGGATTTTTGAAAATTTCACTTTTTTGTGAAAATATCCACTAAATGAGGGAATAATATGTGTGAGGGTACCCCAGGAGAGTTCCAAATGTGTGTGGGTAGAATATATATCCCACGGGGGTAAAATTGAAAAAAGTTGAACAAATTGGTTTTTTTGGACTTAGTCATTTTTCCGGTGTTTATCAGACTTTCAGATAGGGAAAATGTCAGTGAGCTTTCCGATTTCAGTTCCAGAGCAATTCGCCCAATGAGTCCCTGTTATTTAGCCGTTTTCAGCCAATATTTTGGATTTTTGAAAATTTCACTTTTTTGTGAAAATATCCACTAAATGAGGGAGTAATATGTGTGAGGGTACCCCAGGAGAGTTCCAAATGTGTGTGGGTAGAATATATATCCCACAGGGGTAAAATTGAAAAAAGTTGAACAAATTTTTTTTTTTGGACTTAGTCATTTTTCCAGCGTTTATCAGACTTTCAGATTGGGCAAATGTCAGTGAGCGTTACGATTTCAGTTCCAGAGCAATTCGCCCAATGATTCCTTGATATTTCGTCGTTTTCAGGCAAATTTCTGGAATTTTGAAAATTTCACTTTTTTGTGAAAATATCCACTAAATGAGGGAATAATATGTGTGAGGGTACCCCAGGAGAGTTCCAAATGTGTGTGGGTAGACTATATATCCCACGGGGGTAAAATTGAAAAAAGTTGAAAAAATTGGTTTTTTTGGACTTAGTCATTTTTCCAGCGTTTATCAGACTTTCAGATTGGGCAAATGTCAGTGAGCGTTACGATTTCAGTTCCAGAGCAATTCGCCCAATGATTCCTTGATATTTCGTCGTTTTCAGGCAAATTTCTGTAATTTTGAAAATTTCACTTTTTTGTGAAAATATCCACTAAATGAGGGAATAATATGTGTGAGGGTACCCCAGGAGAGTTCCAAATGTGTGTGGGTAGACTATATATCCCACGGGGGTAAAATTGAAAAAAGTTGAAAAAATTGTTTTTTTTGGACTTAGTCATTTTTCCGGCGTTTATCAGACTTTCAGATAGGGAAAATGTCAGTGAGCTTTCCGATTTCAGTTCCAGAGCGATTCGCCCAATGAGTCCTTGATATTTAGCCGTTTTCAGCCAATATTTTGGATTTTTGAAAATTTCACTTTTTTGTGAAAATATCCACTAAATGAGGGAATAATATGTGTGAGGGTACCCCAGGAGAGTTCCAAATGTGTGTGGGTAGAATATATATCCCACGGGGGTAAAATTGAAAAAAGTTGAACAAATTGGTTTTTTTGGACTTAGTCATTTTTCCGGTGTTTATCAGACTTTCAGATAGGGAAAATGTCAGTGAGCTTTCCGATTTCAGTTCCAGAGCAATTCGCCCAATGAGTCCCTGTTATTTAGCCGTTTTTAGCCAATATTTTGGATTTTTGAAAATTTCACTTTTTTGTGAAAATATCCACTAAATGAGGGAGTAATATGTGTGAGGGTACCCCAGGAGAGTTCCAAATGTGTGTGGGTAGAATATATATCCCACAGGGGTAAAATTGAAAAAAGTTGAACAAATTTTTTTTTTTGGACTTAGTCATTTTTCCGGCTTTTATCAGACTTTCAGATAGGGAAAATGTCAGTGAGCTTTCCGATTTCAGTTCCAGAGCAATTCGCCCAATGAGTCCCTGTTATTTAGCCGTTTTCAGCCAATATTTTGGATTTTTGAAAATTTCACTTTTTTGTGAAAATATCCACTAAATGAGGGAATAATATGTGTGAGGGTACCCCAGGAGAGTTCCAAATGTGTGTGGGTAGAATATATATCCCACGGGGTAAAATTGAAAAAAGTTGTACAAATTTTTTTTTTGGACTTAGTCATTTTTCTGGCGTTTATGAGACTTTCAGATAGGGGAAATGTAAGTGAGCTTTCCGATTTCAGTTCCAGAGCAATTCGCCCAATGAGTCCCTGTTATTTAGCCGTTTTCAGCCAATATTTTGGATTTTTGAAAATTTCACTTTTTTGTGAAAATATCCACTAAATGAGGGAATAATATGTGTGAGGGTACCCCAGGAGAGTTCCAAATGTGTGTGGGTAGAATATATATCCCACGGGGGTAAAATTGAAAAAACTTGAACAAATTGGTTTTTTTGGACTTAGTCATTTTTCTGGCGTTTATGAGACTTTCAGATAGGGGAAATGTAAGTGAGCTTTCCGATTTCAGTTCCAGAGCAATTCGCCCAATGAGTCCCTGTTATTTAGCCGTTTTCAGCCAATATTTTGGATTTTTGAAAATTTCACTTTTTTGTGAAAATATCCACTAAATGAGGGAATAATATGTGTGAGGGTACCCCAGGAGAGTTCCAAATGTGTGTGGGTAGAATATATATCCCACGGGGTAAAATTGAAAAAAGTTGTACAAATTTTTTTTTTGGACTTAGTCATTTTTCTGGCGTTTATGAGACTTTCAGATAGGGGAAATGTAAGTGAGCTTTCCGATTTCAGTTCCAGAGCAATTCGCCCAATGAGTCCCTGTTATTTAGCCGTTTTCAGCCAATATTTTGGATTTTTGAAAATTTCACTTTTTTGTGAAAATATCCACTAAATGAGGGAATAATATGTGTGAGTGTACCCCAGGAGAGTTCCAAATGTGTGTGGGTAGAATATATATCCCACAGGGGTAAAATTGAAAAAAGTTGAACAAATTTTTTTTTTTGGACTTAGTCATTTTTCCAGCGTTTATCAGACTTTCAGATTGGGCAAATGTCAGTGAGCGTTACGATTTCAGTTCCAGAGCAATTCGCCCAATGATTCCTTGATATTTCGTCGTTTTCAGTCAAATTTCTGGAATTTTGAAAATTTCACTTTTTTGTGAAAATATCCACTAAATGAGGGAATAATATGTGTGAGGGTACCCCAGGAGAGTTCCAAATGTGTGTGGGTAGACTATATATCCCACGGGGGTAAAATTGAAAAAAGTTGAAAAAATTGTTTTTTTTGGACTTAGTCATTTTTCCAGCGTTTATCAGACTTTCAGATTGGGCAAATGTCAGTGAGCGTTACGATTTCAGTTCCAGAGCAATTCGCCCAATGATTCCTTGATATTTCCTGGTTTTCAGGCAAATTTCTGGAATTTTGAAAATTTCACTTTTTTGTGAAAATATCCACTAAATGAGGGAATAATATGTGTGAGGGTACCCCAGGAGAGTTCCAAATGTGTGTGGGTAGACTATATATCCCACGGGGGTAAAATTGAAAAAAGTTGAAAAAATTGTTTTTTTTGGACTTAGTCATTTTTCCGGCGTTTATCAGACTTTCAGATAGGGAAAATGTCAGTGAGCTTTCCGATTTCAGTTCCAGAGCGATTCGCCCAATGAGTCCTAGATATTTAGCCGTTTTCAGCCAATATTTTGGATTTTTGAAAATTTCACTTTTTTGTGAAAATATCCACTAAATGAGGGAATAATATGTGTGAGGGTACCCCAGGAGAGTTCCAAATGTGTGTGGGTAGAATATATATCCCACGGGGGTAAAATTGAAAAAAGTTGAACAAATTGGTTTTTTTGGACTTAGTCATTTTTCCGGTGTTTATCAGACTTTCAGATAGGGAAAATGTCAGTGAGCTTTCCGATTTCAGTTCCAGAGCAATTCGCCCAATGAGTCCCTGTTATTTAGCCGTTTTCAGCCAATATTTTGGATTTTTGAAAATTTCACTTTTTTGTGAAAATATCCACTAAATGAGGGAGTAATATGTGTGAGGGTACCCCAGGAGAGTTCCAAATGTGTGTGGGTAGAATATATATCCCACAGGGGTAAAATTGAAAAAAGTTGAACAAATTTTTTTTTTGGACTTAGTCATTTTTCCAGCGTTTATCAGACTTTCAGATTGGGCAAATGTCAGTGAGCGTTACGATTTCAGTTCCAGAGCAATTCGCCCAATGATTCCTTGATATTTCGTCGTTTTCAGGCAAATTTCTGGAATTTTGAAAATTTCACTTTTTTGTGAAAATATCCACTAAATGAGGGAATAATATGTGTGAGGGTACCCCAGGAGAGTTCCAAATGTGTGTGGGTAGAATATATATCCCACGGGGGTAAAATTGAAAAAAGTTGAACAAATTTCTTTTTGGACTTAGTCCATTTTCTGGTGTTTATCAGACTTTCAGATAGGGCAAATGTCAGTGAGCGTTCCGATTTCAGTTCCAGAGCGATTCGCCCAATGAGTCCTTGATATTTAGTCGATTTCAGCCAATATTTTGGAATTTTGAAAATTTCACTTTTTTGTGAAAATATCCACTAAATGAGGGAATAATATGTGTGAGGGTACCCCAGGAGAGTTCCAAATGTGTGTGGGTAGAATATATATCCCACGGGGGTAAAATTGAAAAAACTTGAACAAATTGGTTTTTTTGGACTTAGTCATTTTTCCGGCGTTTATCAGACTTTCAGATAGGGAAAATGTCAGTGAGCTTTCCGATTTCAGTTCCAGAGCAATTCGCCCAATGAGTCCCTGTTATTTAGCCGTTTTCAGCCAATATTTTGGATTTTTGAAAATTTCACTTTTTTGTGAAAATATCCACTAAATGAGGGAATAATATGTGTGAGGGTACCCCAGGAGAGTTCCAAATGTGTGTGGGTAGAATATATATCCCACGGGGTAAAATTGAAAAAAGTTGTACAAATTTTTTTTTTGGACTTAGTCATTTTTCTGGCGTTTATGAGACTTTCAGATAGGGGAAATGTAAGTGAGCTTTCCGATTTCAGTTCCAGAGCAATTCGCCCAATGAGTCCCTGTTATTTAGCCGTTTTCAGCCAATATTTTGGATTTTTGAAAATTTCACTTTTTTGTGAAAATATCCACTAAATGAGGGAATAATATGTGTGAGGGTACCCCAGGAGAGTTCCAAATGTGTGTGGGTAGAATATATATCCCACAGGGGTAAAATTGAAAAAAGTTGAACAAATTTTTTTTTTTGGACTTAGTCATTTTTCCAGCGTTTATCAGACTTTCAGATTGGGCAAATGTCAGTGAGCGTTACGATTTCAGTTCCAGAGCAATTCGCCCAATGATTCCTTGATATTTCGTCGTTTTCAGGCAAATTTCTGGAATTTTGAAAATTTCACTTTTTTGTGAAAATATCCACTAAATGAGGGAATAATATGTGTGAGGGTACCCCAGGAGAGTTCCAAATGTGTGTGGGTAGACTATATATCCCACGGGGGTAAAATTGAAAAAAGTTGAAAAAATTGGTTTTTTTGGACTTAGTCATTTTTCCAGCGTTTATCAGACTTTCAGATTGGGCAAATGTCAGTGAGCGTTACGATTTCAGTTCCAGAGCAATTCGCCCAATGATTCCTTGATATTTCGTCGTTTTCAGGCAAATTTCTGTAATTTTGAAAATTTCACTTTTTTGTGAAAATATCCACTAAATGAGGGAATAATATGTGTGAGGGTACCCCAGGAGAGTTCCAAATGTGTGTGGGTAGACTATATATCCCACGGGGGTAAAATTGAAAAAAGTTGAAAAAATTGTTTTTTTTGGACTTAGTCATTTTTCCGGCGTTTATCAGACTTTCAGATAGGGAAAATGTCAGTGAGCTTTCCGATTTCAGTTCCAGAGCGATTCGCCCAATGAGTCCTTGATATTTAGCCGTTTTCAGCCAATATTTTGGATTTTTGAAAATTTCACTTTTTTGTGAAAATATCCACTAAATGAGGGAATAATATGTGTGAGGGTACCCCAGGAGAGTTCCAAATGTGTGTGGGTAGAATATATATCCCACGGGGTAAAATTGAAAAAAGTTGTACAAATTTTTTTTTTGGACTTAGTCATTTTTCTGGCGTTTATGAGACTTTCAGATAGGGGAAATGTAAGTGAGCTTTCCGATTTCAGTTCCAGAGCAATTCGCCCAATGAGTCCCTGTTATTTAGCCGTTTTCAGCCAATATTTTGGATTTTTGAAAATTTCACTTTTTTGTGAAAATATCCACTAAATGAGGGAATAATATGTGTGAGGGTACCCCAGGAGAGTTCCAAATGTGTGTGGGTAGAATATATATCCCACAGGGGTAAAATTGAAAAAAGTTGAACAAATTTTTTTTTTTGGACTTAGTCATTTTTCCAGCGTTTATCAGACTTTCAGATTGGGCAAATGTCAGTGAGCGTTACGATTTCAGTTCCAGAGCAATTCGCCCAATGATTCCTTGATATTTCGTCGTTTTCAGGCAAATTTCTGGAATTTTGAAAATTTCACTTTTTTGTGAAAATATCCACTAAATGAGGGAATAATATGTGTGAGGGTACCCCAGGAGAGTTCCAAATGTGTGTGGGTAGAATATATATCCCACAGGGGTAAAATTGAAAAATGTTGAACAAATTTCTTTTTGGACTTAGTCCATTTTCTGGTGTTTATCAGACTTTCAGATAGGGCAAATGTCAGTGAGCGTTCCGATTTCAGTTCCAGAGCGATTCGCCCAATAAGTCCTTGATATTTAGTCGATTTCAGCCAATATTTTGGAATTTTGAAAATTTCACTTTTTTGTGAAAATATACCCTAAATGAGGGAATAATATGTGTGAGGGTACCCCAGGAGAGTTCCAAATGTGTGTGGGTAGAATATATATCCCACGGGGGTAAAATTGAAAAAACTTGAACAAATTGGTTTTTTTGGACTTAGTCATTTTTCCGGCGTTTATGAGACTTTCAGATAGGGGAAATGTAAGTGAGCTTTCCGATTTCAGTTCCAGAGCAATTCGCCCAATGAGTCCCTGTTATTTAGCCGTTTTCAGCCAATATTTTGGATTTTTGAAAATTTCACTTTTTTGTGAAAATATCCACTAAATGAGGGAATAATATGTGTGAGGGTACCCCAGGAGAGTTCCAAATGTGTGTGGGTAGAATATATATCCCACAGGGGTAAAATTGAAAAAAGTTGAACAAATTTTTTTTTTTGGACTTAGTCATTTTTCCAGCGTTTATCAGACTTTCAGATTGGGCAAATGTCAGTGAGCGTTACGATTTCAGTTCCAGAGCAATTCGCCCAATGATTCCTTGATATTTCGTCGTTTTCAGGCAAATTTCTGGAATTTTGAAAATTTCACTTTTTTGTGAAAATATCCACTAAATGAGGGAATAATATGTGTGAGGGTACCCCAGGAGAGTTCCAAATGTGTGTGGGTAGAATATATATCCCACGGGGGTAAAATTGAAAAAAGTTGAACAAATTTCTTTTTGGACTTAGTCCATTTTCTGGTGTTTATCAGACTTTCAGATAGGGCAAATGTCAGTGAGCGTTACGATTTCAGTTCCAGAGCAATTCGCCCAATGAGTCCCTGTTATTTAGCCGTTTTCAGCCAATATTTTGGATTTTTGAAAATTTCCCTTTTTTGTGAAAATATCCACTAAATGAGGGAATAATATGTGTGAGGGTACCCCAGGAGAGTTCCAAATGTGTGTGGGTAGAATATATATCCCACGGGGGTAAAATTGAAAAAAGTTGTACAAATTTTTTTTTTGGACTTAGTCATTTTTCTGGCGTTTATGAGACTTTCAGATAGGGGAAATGTAAGTGAGCATTACGATTTCAGTTCCATAGCGATTCGCCCAATGAGTCATTGATATTTAGTCGATTTCAGCCAATATTTTGGAATTTTGAAAATTTCACTTTTGTGTGAAAATATCCACTAAATGAGGGAATAATATGTGTGAGGGCACCCCAGGAGAGTTCCAAATGTGTGTGGGTAGACTATATATCCCACGGGGGTAAAATTGAAAAAAGTTGAAAAAATTGTTTTTTTTGGACTTAGTCATTTTTCCGGCGTTTATCAGACTTTCAGATAGGGAAAATGTCAGTGAGCTTTCCGATTTCAGTTCCAGAGCGATTCGCCCAATGAGTCCTTGATATTTAGCCGTTTTCAGCCAATATTTTGGATTTTTGAAAATTTCACTTTTTTGTGAAAATATCCACTAAATGAGGGAATAATATGTGTGAGGGTACCCCAGGAGAGTTCCAAATGTGTGTGGGTAGAATATATATCCCACGGGGGTAAAATTGAAAAAAGTTGAACAAATTTCTTTTTGGACTTAGTCCATTTTCTGGTGTTTATCAGACTTTCAGATAGGGCATATGTCAGTGAGCGTTACGATTTCAGTTCCAGAGCAATTCGCCCAATGAGTCCCTGTTATTTAGCCGTTTTCAGCCAATATTTTGGATTTTTGAAAATTTCCCTTTTTTGTGAAAATATCCACTAAATGAGGGAATAATATGTGTGAGGGTACCCCAGGAGAGTTCCAAATGTGTGTGGGTAGAATATATATCCCACGGGGGTAAAATTGAAAAAAGTTGTACAAATTTTTTTTTTGGACTTAGTCATTTTTCTGGCGTTTATGAGACTTTCAGATAGGGGAAATGTAAGTGAGCATTACGATTTCAGTTCCATAGCGATTCGCCCAATGAGTCATTGATATTTAGTCGATTTCAGCCAATATTTTGGAATTTTGAAAATTTCACTTTTTTGTGAAAATATCCACTAAATGAGGGAATAATATGTGTGAGGGTACCCCAGGAGAGTTCCAAATGTGTGTGGGTAGACTATATATCCCACGGGGGTAAAATTGAAAAAAGTTGAAAAAATTGTTTTTTTTGGACTTAGTCATTTTTCCGGCGTTTATCAGACTTTCAGATAGGGAAAATGTCAGTGAGCTTTCCGATTTCAGTTCCAGAGCGATTCGCCCAATGAGTCCTTGATATTTAGCCGTTTTCAGCCAATATTTTGGATTTTTGAAAATTTCACTTTTTTGTGAAAATATCCACTAAATGAGGGAGTAATATGTGTGAGGGTACCCCAGGAGAGTTCCAAATGTGTGTGGGTAGAATATATATCCCACAGGGGTAAAATTGAAAAAAGTTGAACAAATTTTTTTTTTTGGACTTAGTCATTTTTCCAGCGTTTATCAGACTTTCAGATTGGGCAAATGTCAGTGAGCGTT
The DNA here is from genome assembly GCF_046119375.1 of Phyllobates terribilis. Classification (NCBI taxonomy): domain Eukaryota; kingdom Metazoa; phylum Chordata; class Amphibia; order Anura; family Dendrobatidae; genus Phyllobates; species Phyllobates terribilis. The sequence continues at coordinate 5,596,875 of NW_027362805.1, read as the reverse complement.
ACGATTTCAGTTCCAGAGCAATTCGCCCAATGATTCCTTGATATTTCGTCGTTTTCAGGCAAATTTCTGGAATTTTGAAAATTTCACTTTTTTGTGAAAATATCCACTAAATGAGGGAATAATATGTGTGAGGGTACCCCAGGAGAGTTCCAAATGTGTGTGGGTAGAATATATATCCCACAGGGGTAAAATTGAAAAAAGTTGAACAAATTTTTTTTTTTGGACTTAGTCATTTTTCCAGCGTTTATCAGACTTTCAGATTGGGCAAATGTCAGTGAGCGTTACGATTTCAGTTCCAGAGCAATTCGCCCAATGATTCCTTGATATTTCGTCGTTTTCAGGCAAATTTCTGGAATTTTGAAAATTTCACTTTTTTGTGAAAATATCCACTAAATGAGGGAATAATATGTGTGAGGGTACCCCAGGAGAGTTCCAAATGTGTGTGGGTAGAATATATATCCCACGGGGGTAAAATTGAAAAAAGTTGAACAAATTTCTTTTTGGACTTAGTCCATTTTCTGGTGTTTATCAGACTTTCAGATAGGGCAAATGTCAGTGAGCGTTCCGATTTCAGTTCCAGAGCGATTCGCCCAATGAGTCCTTGATATTTAGTCGATTTCAGCCAATATTTTGGAATTTTGAAAATTTCACTTTTTTGTGAAAATATACCCTAAATGAGGGAATAATATGTGTGAGGGTACCCCAGGAGAGTTCCAAATGTGTGTGGGTAGAATATATATCCCACGGGGGTAAAATTGAAAAAAGTTGACAAATTGGTTTTTTTGGACTTAGTCATTTTTCCGGCGTTTATCAGACTTTCAGATAGGGAAAATGTCAGTGAGCTTTCCGATTTCAGTTCCAGAGCAATTCGCCCTATGAGTCCCTGTTATTTAGCCGTTTTCAGCCAATATTTTGGATTTTTGAAAATTTCCCTTTTTTGTGAAAATATCCACTAAATGAGGGAATAATATGTGTGAGGGTACCCCAGGAGAGTTCCAAATGTGTGTGGGTAGAATATATATCCCACGGGGGTAAAATTGAAAAAAGTTGTACAAATTTTTTTTTTGGACTTAGTCATTTTTCTGGCGTTTATGAGACTTTCAGATAGGGGAAATGTAAGTGAGCATTACGATTTCAGTTCCATAGCGATTCGCCCAATGAGTCATTGATATTTAGTCGATTTCAGCCAATATTTTGGAATTTTGAAAATTTCACTTTTTTGTGAAAATATCCACTAAATGAGGGAATAATATGTGTGAGGGTACCCCAGGAGAGTTCCAAATGTGTGTGGGTAGACTATATATCCCACGGGGGTAAAATTGAAAAAAGTTGAAAAAATTGTTTTTTTTGGACTTAGTCATTTTTCCGGCGTTTATCAGACTTTCAGATAGGGAAAATGTCAGTGAGCTTTCCGATTTCAGTTCCAGAGCGATTCGCCCAATGAGTCCTTGATATTTAGCCGTTTTCAGCCAATATTTTGGATTTTTGAAAATTTCACTTTTTTGTGAAAATATCCACTAAATGAGGGAGTAATATGTGTGAGGGTACCCCAGGAGAGTTCCAAATGTGTGTGGGTAGAATATATATCCCACAGGGGTAAAATTGAAAAAAGTTGAACAAATTTTTTTTTTTGGACTTAGTCATTTTTCCAGCGTTTATCAGACTTTCAGATTGGGCAAATGTCAGTGAGCGTTACGATTTCAGTTCCAGAGCAATTCGCCCAATGATTCCTTGATATTTCGTCGTTTTCAGGCAAATTTCTGGATTTTTGAAAATTTCCCTTTTTTGTGAAAATATCCACTAAATGAGGGAATAATATGTGTGAGGGTACCCCAGGAGAGTTCCAAATGTGTGTGGGTAGAATATATATCCCACGGGGGTAAAATTGAAAAAAGTTGTACAAATTTTTTTTTTGGACTTAGTCATTTTTCTGGCGTTTATGAGACTTTCAGATAGGGGAAATGTAAGTGAGCATTACGATTTCAGTTCCATAGCGATTCGCCCAATGAGTCATTGATATTTAGTCGATTTCAGCCAATATTTTGGAATTTTGAAAATTTCACTTTTTTGTGAAAATATCCACTAAATGAGGGAATAATATGTGTGAGGGTACCCCAGGAGAGTTCCAAATGTGTGTGGGTAGACTATATATCCCACGGGGGTAAAATTGAAAAAAGTTGAAAAAATTGTTTTTTTTGGACTTAGTCATTTTTCCGGCGTTTATCAGACTTTCAGATAGGGAAAATGTCAGTGAGCTTTCCGATTTCAGTTCCAGAGCGATTCGCCCAATGAGTCCTTGATATTTAGCCGTTTTCAGCCAATATTTTGGATTTTTGAAAATTTCACTTTTTTGTGAAAATATCCACTAAATGAGGGAATAATATGTGTGAGGGTACCCCAGGAGAGTTCCAAATGTGTGTGGGTAGAATATATATCCCACGGGGGTAAAATTGAAAAAAGTTGAACAAATTTCTTTTTGGACTTAGTCCATTTTCTGGTGTTTATCAGACTTTCAGATAGGGCAAATGTCAGTGAGCGTTACGATTTCAGTTCCAGAGCAATTCGCCCAATGAGTCCCTGTTATTTAGCCGTTTTCAGCCAATATTTTGGATTTTTGAAAATTTCCCTTTTTTGTGAAAATATCCACTAAATGAGGGAATAATATGTGTGAGGGTACCCCAGGAGAGTTCCAAATGTGTGTGGGTAGAATATATATCCCACGGGGGTAAAATTGAAAAAAGTTGTACAAATTTTTTTTTTGGACTTAGTCATTTTTCTGGCGTTTATGAGACTTTCAGATAGGGGAAATTAAGTGAGCATTACGATTTCAGTTCCATAGCGATTCGCCCAATGAGTCATTGATATTTAGTCGATTTCAGCCAATATTTTGGAATTTTGAAAATTTCACTTTTTTGTGAAAATATCCACTAAATGAGGGAATAATATGTGTGAGGGTACCCCAGGAGAGTTCCAAATGTGTGTGGGTAGACTATATATCCCACGGGGGTAAAATTGAAAAAAGTTGAAAAAATTGTTTTTTTTGGACTTAGTCATTTTTCCGGCGTTTATCAGACTTTCAGATAGGGAAAATGTCAGTGAGCTTTCCGATTTCAGTTCCAGAGCGATTCGCCCAATGAGTCCTTGATATTTAGCCGTTTTCAGCCAATATTTTGGATTTTTGAAAATTTCACTTTTTTGTGAAAATATCCACTAAATGAGGGAGTAATATGTGTGAGGGTACCCCAGGAGAGTTCCAAATGTGTGTGGGTAGAATATATATCCCACAGGGGTAAAATTGAAAAAAGTTGAACAAATTTTTTTTTTTGGACTTAGTCATTTTTCCAGCGTTTATCAGACTTTCAGATTGGGCAAATGTCAGTGAGCGTTACGATTTCAGTTCCAGAGCAATTCGCCCAATGATTCCTTGATATTTCGTCGTTTTCAGGCAAATTTCTGGAATTTTGAAAATTTCACTTTTTTGTGAAAATATCCACTAAATGAGGGAATAATATGTGTGAGGGTACCCCAGGAGAGTTCCAAATGTGTGTGGGTAGAATATATATCCCACAGGGGTAAAATTGAAAAAAGTTGAACAAATTTTTTTTTTTGGACTTAGTCATTTTTCCAGCGTTTATCAGACTTTCAGATTGGGCAAATGTCAGTGAGCGTTACGATTTCAGTTCCAGAGCAATTCGCCCAATGATTCCTTGATATTTCGTCGTTTTCAGGCAAATTTCTGGAATTTTGAAAATTTCACTTTTTTGTGAAAATATCCACTAAATGAGGGAATAATATGTGTGAGGGTACCCCAGGAGAGTTCCAAATGTGTGTGGGTAGAATATATATCCCACGGGGGTAAAATTGAAAAAAGTTGAACAAATTTCTTTTTGGACTTAGTCCATTTTCTGGTGTTTATCAGACTTTCAGATAGGGCAAATGTCAGTGAGCGTTCCGATTTCAGTTCCAGAGCGATTCGCCCAATGAGTCCTTGATATTTAGTCGATTTCAGCCAATATTTTGGAATTTTGAAAATTTCACTTTTTTGTGAAAATATACCCTAAATGAGGGAATAATATGTGTGAGGGTACCCCAGGAGAGTTCCAAATGTGTGTGGGTAGAATATATATCCCACGGGGGTAAAATTGAAAAAAGTTGACAAATTGGTTTTTTTGGACTTAGTCATTTTTCCGGCGTTTATCAGACTTTCAGATAGGGAAAATGTCAGTGAGCTTTCCGATTTCAGTTCCAGAGCAATTCGCCCTATGAGTCCCTGTTATTTAGCCGTTTTCAGCCAATATTTTGGATTTTTGAAAATTTCACTTTTTTGTGAAAATATCCACTAAATGAGGGAATAATATGTGTGAGGTTACCCCAGGAGAGTTCCAAATGTGTGTGGGTAGAATATATATCCCACGGGGGTAAAATTGAAAAAAGTTGTACAAATTTTTTTTTTGGACTTAGTCATTTTTCTGGCGTTTATGAGACTTTCAGATAGGGGAAATGTAAGTGAGCATTCCGATTTCAGTTCCATAGCGATTCGCCCAATGAGTCGTCGATATTTAGTCGATTTCAGCCAATATTTTGGAATTTTGAAAATTTCACTTTTTTGTGAAAATATCCACTAAATGAGGGAATAATATGTGTGAGGGTACCCCAGGAGAGTTCCAAATGTGTGTGGGTAGAATAAATATCCCACGGGGGTAAAATTGAAAAAAGTTGAACAAATTTCTTTTTGGACTTAGTCCATTTTCTGGCGTTTATCAGACTTTCAGATGGGGAAATGTAAGTGAGCATTCCGGTTTCAGTTCCATAGCGATTCGCCCAATGAGTCATTGATATTTAGTCGATTTCAGCCAATATTTTGGAATTTTGAAAATTTCACTTTTTTGTGAAAATATCCACTAAATGAGGGAATAATATGTGTGAGGGTACACCAGGAGAGTTCCAAATGTGTGTGGGTTGAATATATATCCCACGGGGGTAAAATTGAAAAAAGTTGAAAAAATTGTTTTTTTTTGGACTTAGTCATTTTTCTGGCGTTTATCAGACTTTCAGATAGGGAAAATGTCAGTTAGCTTTCCGATTTCAGTTCCAGAGCGATTCGCCCAATGAGTCCTTGATATTTAGCCGTTTTCAGCCAATATTTTGGATTTTTGAAAATTTCACTTTTTTGTGAAAATATCCACTAAATGAGGGAATAATATGTGTGAGGGTACCCCAGGAGAGTTCCAAATGTGTGTGGGTAGAATATATATCCCACAGGGGTAAAATTGAAAAAAGTTGAACAAATTTTTTTTTTTGGACTTAGTCATTTTTCCAGCGTTTTTTCAGACTTTCAGATTGGGCAAATGTCAGTGAGCGTTACGATTTCAGTTCCAGAGCAATTCGCCCAATGATTCCTTGATATTTCGTCGTTTTCAGGCAAATTTCTGGAATTTTGAAAATTTCACTTTTTTGTGAAAATATCCACTAAATGAGGGAATAATATGTGTGATGGTACCCCAGGAGAGTTCCAAATGTGTGTGGGTAGAATATATATCCCACGGGGGTAAAATTGAAAAAAGTTGAACAAATTTCTTTTTGGACTTAGTCCATTTTCTGGTGTTTATCAGACTTTCAGATGGGCAAATGTCAGTGAGCGTTCCGATTTCAGTTCCAGAGCGATTCGCCCAATGAGTCCTTGATATTTAGTCGATTTCAGCCAATATTTTGGAATTTTGAAAATTTCACTTTTTTGTAAAAATATACACTAAATGAGGGAATAATATGTGTGAGGGTACCCCAGGAGAGTTCCAAATGTGTGTGGGTAGAATATATGTCCCACGGGGGTAAAATTGAAAAAAGTTGAAAAAATTGTTTTTTTTGGACTTAGTCATTTTTCTGGCGTTTATCAGACTTTCAGATAGGGAAAATGTCAGTGAGCTTTCCGATTTCAGTTCCAGAGCGATTCGCCCAATGAGTCCTTGATATTTAGCCGTTTTCAGCCAATATTTTGGATTTTTGAAAATTTCACTTTTTTATGAAAATTTCCACTAAATGAGGGAATAATATGTGTGAGGGTACCCCAGGAGAGTTCCAAATGTGTTTGGGTAGAATATATATCCCACGGGGGTAAAATTGAAAAAAGTTGAACAAATTTTTTTTTTGGACTTAGTCATTTTTCTGGCGTTTATGAGACTTTCAGATAGGGGAAATGTAAGTGAGCATTCCGATTTCAGTTCCATAGCGATTCGCCCAATGAGTCATTGATATTTAGTCGATTTCAGCCAATATTTTGGAATTTTGAAAATTTCACTTTTTTGTGAAAATATCCACTAAATGAGGGAATAATATGTGTGAGGGTACCCCAGGAGAGTTCCAAATGTGTGTGGGTAGAATATATATCCCACGGGGGTAAAATTGAAAAAAGTTGAACAAATTTTTTTTTTGGACTTAGTCATTTTTCTGGCGTTTATGAGACTTTCAGATAGGGGAAATGTAAGTGAGCATTCCGGTTTCAGTTCCATAGCGATTCGCCCAATGAGTCATTGATATTTAGTCGATTTCAGCCAATATTTTGGAATTTTGAAAATTTCACTTTTTTGTGAAAATATCCACTAAATGAGGGAATAATATGTGTGAGGGTACACCACGAGAGTTCCAAATGTGTGTGGGTAGAATATATATCCCACGGGGGTAAAATTGAAAAAAGTTGAAAAAATTGTTTTTTTTGGACTTAGTCATTTTTCCGGCGTTTATCAGACTTTCAGATAGGGAAAATGTCAGTTAGCTTTCCGATTTCAGTTCCAGAGCGATTCGCCCAATGAGTCCTTGATATTTAGCCGTTTTCAGCCAATATTTTGGGTTTTTGAAAATTTCACTTTTTTGTGAAAATATCCACTAAATGAGGGAATAATATGTGTGAGGGTACCCCAGGAGAGTTCCAAATGTGTGTGGGTAGAATATATATCCCACAGGGGTAAAATTGAAAAAAGTTGAACAAATTTTTTTTTTTGGACTTAGTCATTTTTCCAGCGTTTATCAGACTTTCAGATTGGGCAAATGTCAGTGAGCGTTACGATTTCAGTTCCAGAGCAATTCGCCCAATGATTCCTTGATATTTCGTCGTTTTCAGGCAAATTTCTGGAATTTTGAAAATTTCACTTTTTTGTGAAAATATCCACTAAATGAGGGAATAATATGTGTGATGGTACCCCAGGAGAGTTCCAAATGTGTGTGGGTAGAATATATATCCCACGGGGGTAAAATTGAAAAAAGTTGAACAAATTTCTTTTTGGACTTAGTCCATTTTCTGGTGTTTATCAGACTTTCAGATAGGGCAAATGTCAGTGAGCGTTCCGATTTCAGTTCCAGAGCGATTCGCCCAATGAGTCCTTGATATTTAGTCGATTTCAGCCAATATTTTGGAATTTTGAAAATTTCACTTTTTTGTAAAAATATACACTAAATGAGGGAATAATATGTGTGAGGGTACCCCAGGAGAGTTCCAAATGTGTGTGGGTAGAATATATGTCCCACGGGGGTAAAATTGAAAAAAGTTGAAAAAATTGTTTTTTTTGGACTTAGTCATTTTTCTGGTGTTTATCAGACTTTCAGATAGGGAAAATGTCAGTGAGCTTTCCGATTTCAGTTCCAGAGCGATTCGCCCAATGAGTCCTTGATATTTAGCCGTTTTCAGCCAATATGTTGGATTTTTGAAAATTTCACTTTTTTATGAAAATTTCCACTAAATGAGGGAATAATATGTGTGAGGGTACCCCAGGAGAGTTCCAAATGTGTTTGGGTAGAATATATATCCCACGGGGGTAAAATTGAAAAAAGTTGAACAAATTTTTTTTTTGGACTTAGTCATTTTTCTGGCGTTTATGAGACTTTCAGATAGGGGAAATGTAAGTGAGCATTCCGATTTCAGTTACATAGCGATTCGCCCAATGCGTCATTGATATTTAGTCGATTTCAGCCAATATTTTGGAATTTTGAAAATTTCACTTTTTTTTGAAAATATCCACTAAATGAGGGAATAATATGTGTGAGGGTACCCCAGGAGAGTTCCAAATGTGTGTGGGTAGAATATATATCCCACGGGGGTAAAATTGAAAAAAGTTGAACAAATTTTTTTTTTGGACTTAGTCATTTTTCTGGCGTTTATGAGACTTTCAGATAGGGGAAATGTAAGTGAGCATTCCGATTTCAGTTCCATAGCGATTCGCCCAATGAGTCATTGATATTTAGTCGATTTCAGCCAATATTTTGGAATTTTGAAAATTTCACTTTTTTGTAAAAATATCCACTAAATGAGGGAATAATATGTGTGAGGGTACCCCAGGAGAGTTCCAAATGTGTGTGGGTAGAATATATATCCCACGGGGGTAAAATTGAAAAAAGTTGAAAAAATTGTTTTTTTTGGACTTAGTCATTTTTCCGGCGTTTATCAGACTTTCAGATAGGGAAAATGTCAGTGAGCTTTCCGATTTCAGTTCCAGAGCGATTCGCCCAATGAGTCCTTGATATTTAGCTGTTTTCAGCCAATATTTTGGATTTTTGAAAATTTCACTTTTTTGTGAAAATATCCACTAAATGAGGGAATAATATGTGTGAGGGTACCCCAGGAGAGTTCCAAATGTGTGTGGGTAGAATATATATCCCACGGGGGTAAAATTGAAAAAAGTTGAACAAATTGTTTTTTTTGGACTTAGTCATTTTTCCGGTGTTTATCAGACTTTCAGATAGGGAAAATGTCAGTGAGCTTTCCGATTTCAGTTCCAGAGCAATTCGCCCAATGATTCCTTGATATTTCGTCGTTTTCAGGCAAATTTCTGGAATTTTGAAAATTTCACTTTTTTGTGAAAATATCCACTAAATGAGGGAATAATATGTGTGAGGGTACCCCAGGAGAGTTCCAAATGTGTGTGGGTAGAATAGATATCCCACAGGGGTAAAATTGAAAAAAGTTGAACAAATTTTTTTTTTGGACTTAGTCATTTTTCCAGCGTTTATCAGACTTTCAGATTGGGCAAATGTCAGTGAGCGTTACGATTTCAGTTCCAGAGCAATTCGCCCAATGATTCCTTGATATTTCGTCGTTTTCAGGCAAATTTCTGGAATTTTGAAAATTTCACTTTTTTGTGAAAATATTCACTAAATGAGGGAATAATATGTGTGAGGGTACAACAAGAGAGTTCCAAATGTGTGTGGGTAGAATATATATCCCACGGGGGTAAAATTGAAAAAAGTTGTGCAAATTTTTTTTTTGGACTTAGTCATTTTTCTGGCGTTTATGAGACTTTCAGATAGGGGAAATGTAAGTGAGCATTCCGATTTCAGTTCCATAGCGATTCGCCCAATGAGTCGTTGATATTTAGTCGATTTCAGCCAATATTTTGGAAATTTGGAAATTTCACTTTTTTGTGAAAATATCCACTAAATGAGGGAATAATATGTGTGAGGGTACCCCAGGAGAGTTCCAAATGTGTGTGGGTAGAATATATATCCCACAGGGGTAAAATTGAAAAAAGTTGAACAAATTTTTTTTTTGGACTTAGTCATTTTTCTGGCGTTTATGAGACTTTCAGATAGGGGAAATGTAAGTGAGCATTCCGATTTCAGTTCCATAGCAATTCGCCCAATGAGTCATTGATATTTAGTCGATTTCAGCCAATATTTTGGAATTTTGAAAATGTCACTTTTTTGTGAAAATATCCACTAAATGAGGGAATAATATGTGTGAGGGTACCCCAGGAGAGTTCCAAATGTGTGTGGGTAGAATAAATATCCCACGAGGGTAAAATTGAAAAAAGTTGAACAAATTTCTTTTTGGACTTAGTCCATTTTCTGGTGTTTATCAGACTTTCAGATAGGTCAAATGTCAGTGAGCGTTCCGATTTCAGTTCCAGAGCGATTCGCCCAATGAGTCCTTGATATTTAGTCGATTTCAGCCAATATTTTGGAATTTTGAAAATTTCACTTTTTTGTGAAAATATACACTAAATGAGGGAATAATATGTGTGAGGGTACCCCAGGAGAGTTCCAAATGTGTGTGGGTAGTATTATATATCCCCCGGGGTAAATTGAAAAAAGTTGAAAAAATTGTTTTTTTTGGACTTAGTCATTTTTCCGGCGTTTATCAGACTTTCAGATAGGGAAAATGTCAGTGAGCTTTCCGATTTCAGTTCCAGAGCGATTCGCCCAATGAGTCCTTGATATTTAGTCGTTTTCAGGCAAATTTCTGGAATTTTGAAAATTTCACTTTTTTGTGAAAATATCCACTAAATGAGGGAATAATATGTGTGATGGTACCCCAGGAGAGTTCCAAATGTGTGTGGGTAGAATATATATCCCACGGGGGTAAAATTGAAAAAAGTTGAACAAATTTCTTTTTGGACTTAGTCCATTTTCTGGTGTTTATCAGACTTTCAGATAGGGCAAATGTCAGTGAGCGTTCCGATTTCAGTTCCAGAGCGATTCGCCCAATGAGTCCTTGATATTTAGTCGATTTCAGCCAATATTTTGGAATTTTGAAAATTTCACTTTTTTGTAAAAATATACACTAAATGAGGGAATAATATGTGTGAGGGTACCCCAGGAGAGTTCCAAATGTGTGTGGGTAGAATATATATCCCACGGGGGTAAAATTGAAAAAAGTTGAAAAAATTGTTTTTTTTGGACTTAGTCATTTTTCCGGCGTTTATCAGACTTTCAGATAGGGAAAATGTCAGTGAGCTTTCCGATTTCAGTTCCAGAGCGATTCGCCCAATGAGTCCTTGATATTTAGCTGTTTTCAGCCAATATTTTGGATTTTTGAAAATTTCACTTTTTTGTGAAAATATCCACTAAATGAGGGAATAATATGTGTGAGGGTACCCCAGGAGAGTTCCAAATGTGTGTGGGTAGAATATATATCCCACGGGGGTAAAATTGAAAAAAGTTGAACAAATTGGTTTTTTTGGACTTAGTCATTTTTCCGGTGTTTATCAGACTTTCAGATAGGGAAAATGTCAGTGAGCTTTCCGATTTCAGTTCCAGAGCAATTCGCCCAATGATTCCTTGATATTTCGTCGTTTTCAGGCAAATTTCTGGAATTTTGAAAATTTCACTTTTTTGTGAAAATATCCACTAAATGAGGGAATAATATGTGTGAGGGTACCCCAGGAGAGTTCCAAATGTGTGTGGGTAGAATATATATCCCACAGGGGTAAAATTGAAAAAAGTTGAACAAATTTTTTTTTTGGACTTAGTCATTTTTCCAGCGTTTATCAGACTTTCAGATTGGGCAAATGTCAGTGAGCGTTACGATTTCAGTTCCAGAGCAATTCGCCCAATGATTCCTTGATATTTCGTCGTTTTCAGGCAAATTTCTGGAATTTTGAAAATTTCACTTTTTTGTGAAAATATTCACTAAATGAGGGAATAATATGTGTGAGGGTACAACAAGAGAGTTCCAAATGTGTGTGGGTAGAATATATATCCCACGGGGGTAAAATTGAAAAAAGTTGTGCAAATTTTTTTTTTGGACTTAGTCATTTTTCTGGCGTTTATGAGACTTTCAGATAGGGGAAATGTAAGTGAGCATTCCGATTTCAGTTCCATAGCGATTCGCCCAATGAGTCGTTGATATTTAGTAGATTTCAGCCAATATTTTGGAAATTTGGAAATTTCACTTTTTTGTGAAAATATCCACTAAATGAGGGAATAATATGTGTGAGGGTACCCCAGGAGAGTTCCAAATGTGTGTGGGTAGAATAAATATCCCACGAGGGTAAAATTGAAAAAAGTTGAACAAATTTCTTTTTGGACTTAGTCCATTTTCTGGTGTTTATCAGACTTTCAGATAGGTCAAATGTCAGTGAGCGTTCCGATTTCAGTTCCAGAGCGATTCGCCCAATGAGTCCTTGATATTTAGTCGATTTCAGCCAATATTTTGGAATTTTGAAAATTTCACTTTTTTGTGAAAATATACACTAAATGAGGGAATAATATGTGTGAGGGTACCCCAGGAGAGTTCCAAATGTGTGTGGGTAGTATTATATATCCCCCGGGGTAAATTGACAAAAGTTGAAAAAATTGTTTTTTTTGGACTTAGTCATTTTTCCGGCATTTATCAGACTTTCAGATAGGGAAAATGTCAGTGAGCTTTCCGATTTCAGTTCCAGAGCGATTCGCCCAATGAGTCCTTGATATTTAGCCGTTTTCAGCCAATATTTTGGATTTTTGAAAATTTCACTTTTTTGTGAAAATATCCACTAAATGAGGGAATAATATGTGTGAGGGTACCCCAGGAGAGTTCCAAATGTGTGTGGGTAGAATATATATCCCACGGGGGTAAAATTGTAAAAAGTTGAACAAATTTCTTTTTGGACTTAGTCCATTTTCTGGTGTTTATCAGACTTTCAGATAGGGCAAATGTCAGTGAGCGTTCCGATTTCAGTTCCAGAGCGATTCGCCCAATGAGTCCTTGATATTTAGTCGATTTCAGCCAATATTTTGGAATTTTGAAAATTTCACTTTTTTGTAAAAATATACACTAAATGAGGGAATAATATGTGTGAGGGTACCCCAGGAGAGTTCCAAATGTGTGTGGGTAGAATATATGTCCCACGGGGGTAAAATTGAAAAAAGTTGAAAAAATTGTTTTTTTTGGACTTAGTCATTTTTCTGGCGTTTATCAGACTTTCAGATAGGGAAAATGTCAGTGAGCTTTCCGATTTCAGTTCCAGAGCGATTCGCCCAATGAGTCCTTGATATTTAGCCGTTTTCAGCCAATATTTTGGATTTTTGAAAATTTCACTTTTTTGTGAAAATATCCACTAAATGAGGGAATAATATGTGTGAGGGTACCCCAGGAGAGTTCCAAATGTGTGTGGGTAGAATATATATCCCACGGGGGTAAAATTGTAAAAAGTTGAACAAATTTCTTTTTGGACTTAGTCCATTTTCTGGTGTTTATCAGACTTTCAGATAGGGCAAATGTCAGTGAGCGTTCCGATTTCAGTTCCAGAGCGATTCGCCCAATGAGTCCTTGATATTTAGTCGATTTCAGCCAATATTTTGGAATTTTGAAAATTTCACTTTTTTGTAAAAATATACACTAAATGAGGGAATAATATGTGTGAGGGTACCCCAGGAGAGTTCCAAATGTGTGTGGGTAGAATATATGTCCCACGGGGGTAAAATTGAAAAAAGTTGAAAAAATTGTTTTTTTTGGACTTAGTCATTTTTCTGGCGTTTATCAGACTTTCAGATAGGGAAAATGTCAGTGAGCTTTCCGATTTCAGTTCCAGAGCAATTCGCCCAATGAGTCCCTGTTATTTAGCCGTTTTCAGCCAATATTTTGGATTTTTGAAAATTTCACTTTTTTGTGAAAATATCCACTAAATGAGGGAATAATATGTGTGAGGGTACCCCAGGAGAGTTCCAAATGTGTGTGGGTAGAATATATATCCCACAGGGGTAAAATTGAAAAAAGTTGAACAAATTTTTTTTTTTGGACTTAGTCATTTTTCCAGCGTTTATCAGACTTTCAGATTGGGCAAATGTCAGTGAGCGTTACGATTTCAGTTCCAGAGCAATTCGCCCAATGATTCCTTGATATTTCGTCGTTTTCAGGCAAATTTCTGGAATTTTGAAAATTTCACTTTTTTGTGAAAATATCCACTAAATGAGGGAATAATATGTGTGAGGGTACCCCAGGAGAGTTCCAAATGTGTGTGGGTAGAATATATATCCCACTGGCGAAAACTGAAAAAAGTTGAACAAATTTTTTTTTTGGACTTAGTCATTTTTCTGGCGTTTATGAGACTTTCAGATAGGGGAAATGTAAGTGAGCATTCCGATTTCAGTTCCATAGCGATTCGCCCAATGAGTCCTTGATATTTAGTCGATTTCAGCCAATATTTTGGAATTTTGAAAATTTCACTTTTTTGTAAAAATATACACTAAATGAGGGAATAATATGTGTGAGGGTACCCCAGGAGAGTTCCAAATGTGTGTGGGTAGAATATATGTCCCACGGGGGTAAAATTGAAAAAAGTTGAAAAAATTGTTTTTTTTGGACTTAGTCATTTTTCTGGCGTTTATCAGACTTTCAGATAGGGAAAATGTCAGTGAGCTTTCCGATTTCAGTTCCAGAGCGATTCGCCCAATGAGTCCTTGATATTTAGCCGTTTTCAGCCAATATTTTGGATTTTTGAAAATTTCACTTTTTTATGAAAATTTCCACTAAATGAGGGAATAATATGTGTGAGGGTACCCCAGGAGAGTTCCAAATGTGTGTGGGTAGAATATATATCCCACGGGGGTAAAATTGAAAAAAGTTGAACAAATTTTTTTTTTGGACTTAGTCATTTTTCTGGCGTTTATGAGACTTTCAGATAGGGGAAATGTAAGTGAGCATTCCGATTTCAGTTCCATAGCGATTCGCCCAATGAGTCATTGATATTTAGTCGATTTCAGCCAATATTTTGGAATTTTGAAAATTTCACTTTTTTGTAAAAATATCCACTAAATGAGGGAATAATATGTGTGAGGGTACCCCAGGAGAGTTCCAAATGTGTGTGGGTAGAATATATATCCCACGGGGGTAAAATTGAAAAAAGTTGAAAAAATTGTTTTTTTTGGACTTAGTCATTTTTCCAGCGTTTATCAGACTTTCAGATAGGGAAAATGTCAGTGAGCTTTCCGATTTCAGTTCCAGAGCAATTCGCCCAATGAGTCCTTGATATTTAGCTGTTTTCAGCCAATATTTTGGATTTTTGAAAATTTCACTTTTTTGTGAAAATATCCACTAAATGAGGGAATAATATGTGTGAGGGTACCCCAGGAGAGTTCCAAATGTGTGTGGGTAGAATATATATCCCACAGGGGTAAAATTGAAAAAAGTTGAACAAATTTTTTTTTTTGGACTTAGTCATTTTTCCAGCGTTTATCAGACTTTCAGATTGGGCAAATGTCAGTGAGCGTTACGATTTCAGTTCCAGAGCAATTCGCCCAATGATTCCTTGATATTTCGTTGTTTTCAGGCAAATTTCTGGAATTTTGAAAATTTCACTTTTTTGTGAAAATATCCACTAAATGAGGGAATAATATGTGTGAGGGTACCCCAGGAGAGTTCCAAATGTGTGTGGGTAGAATATATATCCCACTGGGGAAAACTGAAAAAAGTTGAACAAATTTTTTTTTTGGACTTAGTCATTTTTCTGGCGTTTATGAGACTTTCAGATAGGGGAAATGTAAGTGAGCATTCCGATTTCAGTTCCATAGCGATTCGCCCAATGAGTCATTGATATTTAGTCGATTTCAGCCAATATTTTGGAATTTTGAAAATTTCACTTTTTTGTGAAAATATCCACTAAATGAGGGAATAATATGTGTGAGGGTACCCCAGGAGAGTTCCAAATGTGTGTGGGTAGAATATATATCCCACGGGGGTAAAATTGAAAAAAGTTGTGCAAATTTTTTTTTTGGACTTAGTCATTTTTCTGGCGTTTATGAGACTTTCAGATAGGGGAAATGTAAGTGAGCATTCCGATTTCAGTTCCATAGCGATTCGCCCAATGAGTCATTGAGATTTAGTCGATTTCAGCCAATATTTTGGAATTTTGAAAATTTCACTTTTTTGTAAAAATATCCACTAAATGAGGGAATAATATGTGTGAGGGTACCCCAGGAGAGTTCCAAATGTGTGTGGGTAGAATATATATCCCACGGGGGTAAAATTGAAAAAAGTTGAAAAAATTGTTTTTTTTGGACTTAGTCATTTTTCCGGCGTTTATCAGACTTTCAGATAGGGAAAATGTCAGTGAGCTTTCCGATTTCAGTTCCAGAGCGATTCGCCCAATGAGTCCTTGATATTTAGCTGTTTTCAGCCAATATTTTGGATTTTTGAAAATTTCACTTTTTTGTGAAAATATCCACTAAATGAGGGAATAATATGTGTGAGGGTACCCCAGGAGAGTTCCAAATGTGTGTGGGTAGAATATATATCCCACGGGGGTAAAATTGAAAAAAGTTGAACAAATTGGTTTTTTTGGACTTAGTCATTTTTCCGGTGTTTATCAGACTTTCAGATAGGGAAAATGTCAGTGAGCTTTCCGATTTCAGTTCCAGAGCAATTCGCCCAATGAGTCCCTGTTATTTAGCCGTTTTCAGCCAATATTTTGGATTTTTGAAAATTTCACTTTTTTGTGAAAATATCCACTAAATGAGGGAATAATATGTGTGAGGGTACCCCAGGAGAGTTCCAAATGTGTGTGGGTAGAATATATATCCCGCAGGGGTAAAATTGAAAAAAGTTGAACAAATTTTTTTTTTTGGACTTAGTCATTTTTCCAGCGTTTATCAGACTTTCAGATTGGGCAAATGTCAGTGAGCGTTACGATTTCAGTTCCAGAGCAATTCGCCCAATGATTCCTTGATATTTCGTTGTTTTCAGGCAAATTTCTGGAATTTTGAAAATTTCACTTTTTTGTGAAAATATCCACTAAATGAGGGAATAATATGTGTGAGGGTACCCCAGGAGAGTTCCAAATGTGTGTGGGTAGAATATATATCCCACTGGGGAAAACTGAAAAAAGTTGAACAAATTTTTTTTTTGGACTTAGTCATTTTTCTGGCGTTTATGAGACTTTCAGATAGGGGAAATGTAAGTGAGCATTCCGATTTCAGTTCCATAGCGATTCGCCCAATGAGTCATTGATATTTAGTCGATTTCAGCCAATATTTTGGAATTTTGAAAATTTCACTTTTTTGTGAAAATATCCACTAAATGAGGGAATAATATGTGTGAGGGTACCCCAGGAGAGTTCCAAATGTGTGTGGGTAGAATATATATCCCACGGGGGTAAAATTGAAAAAAGTTGAACAAATTGGTTTTTTTGGACTTAGTCATTTTTCCGGTGTTTATCAGACTTTCAGATAGGGAAAATGTCAGTGAGCTTTCCGATTTCAGTTCCAGAGCAATTCGCCCAATGAGTCCCTGTTATTTAGCCGTTTTCAGCCAATATTTTGGATTTTTGAAAATTTCACTTTTTTGTGAAAATATCCACTAAATGAGGGAATAATATGTGTGAGGGTACCCCAGGAGAGTTCCAAATGTGTATGGGTAGAATATATATCCCACAGGGGTAAAATTGAAAAAAGTTGAACAAATTTTTTTTTTTGGACTTAGTCATTTTTCCAGCGTTTATCAGACTTTCAGATTGGGCAAATGTCAGTGAGCGTTACGATTTCAGTTCCAGAGCAATTCGCCCAATGATTCCTTGATATTTCGTCGTTTTCAGGCAAATTTCTGGAATTTTGAAAATTTCACTTTTTTGTGAAAATATCCACTAAATGAGGGAATAATATGTGTGAGGGTACCCCAGGAGAGTTCCAAATGTGTGTGGGTAGAATATATATCCCACAGGGGTAAAATTGAAAAAAGTTGAACAAATTTTTTTTTTTGGACTTAGTCATTTTTCCAGCGTTTATCAGACTTTCAGATTGGGCAAATGTCAGTGAGCGTTACGATTTCAGTTCCAGAGCAATTCGCCCAATGATTCCTTGATATTTCGTCGTTTTCAGGCAAATTTCTGGAATTTTGAAAATTTCACTTTTTTGTGAAAATATTCACTAAATGAGGGAATAATATGTGTGAGGGTACAACAAGAGAGTTCCAAATGTGTGTGGGTAGAATATATATCCCACGGGGGTAAAATTGAAAAAAGTTGAACAAATTGGTTTTTTTGGACTTAGTCATTTTTCCGGCGTTTATCAGACTTTCAGATAGGGAAAATGTCAGTGAGCTTTCCGATTTCAGTTCCAGAGCAATTCGCCCAATGAATCCCTGTTATTTAGCCGTTTTCAGCCAATATTTTGGATTTTTGAAAATTTCACTTTTTTGTGAAAATATCCACTAAATGAGGGAATAATATGTGTGAGGGTACCCCAGGAGAGTTCCAAATGTGTGTGGGTAGAATATATATCCCACGGGGGTAAAATTGAAAAAAGTTGTGCAAATTTTTTTTTTGGACTTAGTCATTTTTCTGGCGTTTATGAGACTTTCAGATAGGGGAAATGTAAGTGAGCATTCCGATTTCAGTTCCATAGCGATTCGCCCAATGAGTCGTTGATATTTAGTCGATTTCAGCCAATATTTTGGAATTTTGAAAATGTCACTTTTTTGTGAAAATATCCACTAAATGAGGGAATAATATGTGTGAGGGTACCCCAGGAGAGTTCCAAATGTGTGTGGGTAGAATAAATATCCCACGGGGGTAAAATTGAAAAAAGTTGAACAAATTTCTTTTTGGACTTAGTCCATTTTCTGGTGTTTATCAGACTTTCAGATAGGTCAAATGTCAGTGAGCGTTCCGATTTCAGTTCCAGAGCGATTCGCCCAATGAGTCCTTGATATTTAGTCGATTTCAGCCAATATTTTGGAATTTTGAAAATTTCACTTTTTTGTGAAAATATACACTAAATGAGGGAATAATATGTGTGAGGGTACCCCAGGAGAGTTCCAAATGTGTGTGGTTAGTATTATATATCCCCCGGGGTAAATTGAAAAAAGTTGAAAAAATTGTTTTTTTTGGACTTAGTCATTTTTCCGGCGTTTATCAGACTTTCAGATAGGGAAAATGTCAGTGAGCTTTCCGATTTCAGTTCCAGAGCGATTCGCCCAATGAGTCCTTGATATTTAGCCGTTTTCAGCCAATATTTTGGATTTTTGAAAATTTCACTTTTTTGTGAAAATTTCCACTAAATGAGGGAATAATATGTGTGAGGGTACCCCAGGAGAGTTCAAAATGTGTGTGGGTAGAATATATATCCCACGGGGGTAAAATTGAAAAAAGTTGAACAAATTTTTTTTTTTGGACTTAGTCATTTTTCTGGCGTTTATGAGACTTTCAGATAGGGGAAATGTAAGTGAGCATTCCGATTTCAGTTCCATAGCGATTCGCCCAATGAGTCATTGATATTTAGTCGATTTCAGCCAATATTTTGGAATTTTGAAAATTTCACTTTTTTGTGAAAATATCCACTAAATGAGGGAATAATATGTGTGAGGGTACCCCAGGAGAGTTCCAAATGTGTGTGGGTAGAATATATATCCCACGGGGGTAAAATTGAAAAAAGTTGAACAAATTTTTTTTTTGGACTTAGTCATTTTTCTGGCGTTTATGAGACTTTCAGATAGGGGAAATGTAAGTGAGCATTCCGATTTCAGTTCCATAGCGATTCGCCCAATGAGTCATTGATATTTAGTCGATTTCAGCCAATATTTTGGAATTTTGAAAATTTCACTTTTTTGTGAAAATATCCACTAAATGAGGGAATAATATGTGTGAGGGTACCCCAGGAGAGTTCCAAATGTGTGTGGGTAGAATATATATCCCACGGGGTAAAATTGAAAAAAGTTGAACAAATTTTTTTTTTGGACTTAGTCATTTTTCTGGCGTTTATGAGACTTTCAGATAGGGGAAATGTAAGTGAGCATTCCGATTTCAGTTCCATAGCGATTCGCCCAATGAGTCATTGATATTTAGTCGATTTCAGCCAATATTTTGGAATTTTGAAAATTTCACTTTTTTGTAAAAATATCCACTAAATGAGGGAATAATATGTGTGAGGGTACCCCAGGAGAGTTCCAAATGTGTGTGGGTAGAATATATATCCCACGGGGGTAAAATTGAAAAAAGTTGAAAAAATTGTTTTTTTTGGACTTAGTCATTTTTCCGGCGTTTATCAGACTTTCAGATAGGGAAAATGTCAGTGAGCTTTCCGATTTCAGTTCCAGAGCGATTCGCCCAATGAGTCCTTGATATTTAGCTGTATTCAGCCAATATTTTGGATTTTTGAAAATTTCACTTTTTTGTGAAAATATCCACTAAATGAGGGAATAATATGTGTGAGGGTACCCCAGGAGAGTTCCAAATGTGTGTGGGTAGAATATATATCCCACGGGGGTAAAATTGAAAAAAGTTGAACAAATTGGTTTTTTTGGACTTAGTCATTTTTCCGGTGTTTATCAGACTTTCAGATAGGGAAAATGTCAGTGAGCTTTCCGATTTCAGTTCCAGAGCAATTCGCCCAATGAGTCCCTGTTATTTAGCCGTTTTCAGCCAATATTTTGGATTTTTGAAAATTTCACTTTTTTGTGATAATATCCACTAAATGAGGGAATAATATGTGTGAGGGTACCCCAGGAGAGTTCCAAATGTGTGTGGGTAGAATATATATCCCACAGGGGTAAAATTGAAAAAAGTTGAACAAATTTTTTTTTTTGGACTTAGTCATTTTTCCAGCGTTTATCAGACTTTCAGATTGGGCAAATGTCAGTGAGCGTTACGATTTCAGTTCCAGAGCAATTCGCCCAATGATTCCTTGATATTTCGTCGTTTTCAGGCAAATTTCTGGAATTTTGAAAATTTCACTTTTTTGTGAAAATATCCACTAAATGAGGGAATAATATGTGTGAGGGTACCCCAGGAGAGTTCCAAATGTGTGTGGGTAGAATATATATCCCACGGGGGTAAAATTGAAAAAAGTTGTGCAAATTTTTTTTTTGGACTTAGTCATTTTTCTGGCGTTTATGAGACTTTCAGATAGGGGAAATGTAAGTGAGCATTCCGATTTCAGTTCCATAGCGATTCGCCCAATGAGTCGTTGATATTTATTCGATTTCAGCCAATATTTTGGAATTTTGAAAATTTCACTTTTTTGTGAAAATATCCACTAAATGAGGGAATAATATGTGTGAGGGTACCCCAGGAGAGTTCCAAATGTGTGTGGGTAGAATAAATATCCCACGGGGGTAAAATTGAAAAAAGTTGAACAAATTTCTTTTTGGACTTAGTCCATTTTCTGGTGTTTATCAGACTTTCAGATAGGTCAAATGTCAGTGAGCGTTCCGATTTCAGTTCCAGAGCGATTCGCCCAATGAGTCCTTGATATTTAGTCGATTTCAGCCAATATTTTGGAATTTTGAAAATTTCACTTTTTTGTGAAAATATACACTAAATGAGGGAATAATATGTGTGAGGGTACCCCAGGAGAGTTCCAAATGTGTGTGGGTAGTATTATATATCCCCCGGGGTAAATTGAAAAAAGTTGAAAAAATTGTTTTTTTTGGACTTAGTCATTTTTCCGGCGTTTATCAGACTTTCAGATAGGGAAAATGTCAGTGAGCTTTCCGATTTCAGTTCCAGAGCGATTCGCCCAATGAGTCCTTGATATTTAGCCGTTTTCAGCCAATATTTTGGATTTTTGAAAATTTCACTTTTTTGTGAAAATTTCCACTAAATGAGGGAATAATATGTGTGAGGGTACCCCAGGAGAGTTCAAAATGTGTGTGGGTAGAATATATATCCCACGGGGGTAAAATTGAAAAAAGTTGAACAAATTTTTTTTTTGGACTTAGTCATTTTTCTGGCGTTTATGAGACTTTCAGATAGGGGAAATGTAAGTGAGCATTCCGATTTCAGTTCCATAGCGATTCGCCCAATGAGTCATTGATATTTAGTCGATTTCAGCCAATATTTTGGAATTTTGAAAATTTCACTTTTTTGTGAAAATATCCACTAAATGAGGGAATAATATGTGTGAGGGTACCCCAGGAGAGTTCCAAATGTGTGTGGGTAGAATATATATCCCACGGGGGTAAAATTGAAAAAAGTTGAACAAATTTTTTTTTTGGACTTAGTCATTTTTCTGGCGTTTATGAGACTTTCAGATAGGGGAAATGTAAGTGAGCATTCCGATTTCAGTTCCATAGCGATTCGCCCAATGAGTCATTGATATTTAGTCGATTTCAGCCAATATTTTGGAATTTTGAAAATTTCACTTTTTTGTGAAAATATCCACTAAATGAGGGAATAATATGTGTGAGGGTACCCCAGGAGAGTTCCAAATGTGTGTGGGTAGAATATATATCCCACGGGGTAAAATTGAAAAAAGTTGAACAAATTTTTTTTTTGGACTTAGTCATTTTTCTGGCGTTTATGAGACTTTCAGATAGGGGAAATGTAAGTGAGCATTCCGATTTCAGTTCCCTAGCGATTCGCCCAATTAGTCATTGATATTTAGTCGATTTCAGCCAATATTTTGGAATTTTGAAAATTTCACTTTTTTGTAAAAATATCCACTAAATGAGGGAATAATATGTGTGAGGGTACCCCAGGAGAGTTCCAAATGTGTGTGGGTAGAATATATATCCCACGGGGGTAAAATTGAAAAAAGTTGAAAAAATTGTTTTTTTTGGACTTAGTCATTTTTCCGGCGTTTATCAGACTTTCAGATAGGGAAAATGTCAGTGAGCTTTCCGATTTCAGTTCCAGAGCGATTCGCCCAATGAGTCCTTGATATTTAGCTGTTTTCAGCCAATATTTTGGATTTTTGAAAATTTCACTTTTTTGTGAAAATATCCACTAAATGAGGGAATAATATGTGTGAGGGTACCCCAGGAGAGTTCCAAATGTGTGTGGGTAGAATATATATCCCACGGGGGTAAAATTGAAAAAAGTTGAACAAATTGGTTTTTTTGGACTTAGTCATTTTTCCGGTGTTTATCAGACTTTCAGATAGGGAAAATGTCAGTGAGCTTTCCGATTTCAGTTCCAGAGCAATTCGCCCAATGAGTCCCTGTTATTTAGCCGTTTTCAGCCAATATTTTGGATTTTTGAAAATTTCACTTTTTTGTGATAATATCCACTAAATGAGGGAATAATATGTGTGAGGGTACCCCAGGAGAGTTCCAAATGTGTGTGGGTAGAATATATATCCCACAGGGGTAAAATTGAAAAAAGTTGAACAAATTTTTTTTTTTGGACTTAGTCATTTTTCCAGCGTTTATCAGACTTTCAGATTGGGCAAATGTCAGTGAGCGTTACGATTTCAGTTCCAGAGCAATTCGCCCAATGATTCCTTGATATTTCGTCGTTTTCAGGCAAATTTCTGGAATTTTGAAAATTTCACTTTTTTGTGAAAATATCCACTAAATGAGGGAATAATATGTGTGAGGGTACCCCAGGAGAGTTCCAAATGTGTGTGGGTAGAATATATATCCCACGGGGGTAAAATTGAAAAAAGTTGTGCAAATTTTTTTTTTGGACTTAGTCATTTTTCTGGCGTTTATGAGACTTTCAGATAGGGGAAATGTAAGTGAGCATTCCGATTTCAGTTCCATAGCGATTCGCCCAATGAGTCGTTGATATTTATTCGATTTCAGCCAATATTTTGGAATTTTGAAAATTTCACTTTTTTGTGAAAATATCCACTAAATGAGGGAATAATATGTGTGAGGGTACCCCAGGAGAGTTCCAAATGTGTGTGGGTAGAATAAATATCCCACGGGGGTAAAATTGAAAAAAGTTGAACAAATTTCTTTTTGGACTTAGTCCATTTTCTGGTGTTTATCAGACTTTCAGATAGGTCAAATGTCAGTGAGCGTTCCGATTTCAGTTCCAGAGCGATTCGCCCAATGAGTCCTTGATATTTAGTCGATTTCAGCCAATATTTTGGAATTTTGAAAATTTCACTTTTTTGTGAAAATATACACTAAATGAGGGAATAATATGTGTGAGGGTACCCCAGGAGAGTTCCAAATGTGTGTGGGTAGTATTATATATCCCCCGGGGTAAATTGAAAAAAGTTGAAAAAATTGTTTTTTTTGGACTTAGTCATTTTTCCGGCGTTTATCAGACTTTCAGATAGGGAAAATGTCAGTGAGCTTTCCGATTTCAGTTCCAGAGCGATTCGCCCAATGAGTCCTTGATATTTAGCCGTTTTCAGCCAATATTTTGGATTTTTGAAAATTTCACTTTTTTGTGAAAATTTCCACTAAATGAGGGAATAATATGTGTGAGGGTACCCCAGGAGAGTTCAAAATGTGTGTGGGTAGAATATATATCCCACGGGGGTAAAATTGAAAAAAGTTGAACAAATTTTTTTTTTGGACTTAGTCATTTTTCTGGCGTTTATGAGACTTTCAGATAGGGGAAATGTAAGTGAGCATTCCGATTTCAGTTCCATAGCGATTCGCCCAATGAGTCATTGATATTTAGTCGATTTCAGCCAATATTTTGGAATTTTGAAAATTTCACTTTTTTGTGAAAATATCCACTAAATGAGGGAATAATATGTGTGAGGGTACCCCAGGAGAGTTCCAAATGTGTGTGGGTAGAATATATATCCCACGGGGGTAAAATTGAAAAAAGTTGAACAAATTTTTTTTTTGGACTTAGTCATTTTTCTGGCGTTTATGAGACTTTCAGATAGGGGAAATGTAAGTGAGCATTCCGATTTCAGTTCCATAGCGATTCGCCCAATGAGTCATTGATATTTAGTCGATTTCAGCCAATATTTTGGAATTTTGAAAATTTCACTTTTTTGTGAAAATATCCACTAAATGAGGGAATAATATGTGTGAGGGTACCCCAGGAGAGTTCCAAATGTGTGTGGGTAGAATATATATCCCACGGGGTAAAATTGAAAAAAGTTGAACAAATTTTTTTTTTGGACTTAGTCATTTTTCTGGCGTTTATGAGACTTTCAGATAGGGGAAATGTAAGTGAGCATTCCGATTTCAGTTCCATAGCGATTCGCCCAATGAGTCATTGATATTTAGTCGATTTCAGCCAATATTTTGGAATTTTGAAAATTTCACTTTTTTGTAAAAATATCCACTAAATGAGGGAATAATATGTGTGAGGGTACCCCAGGAGAGTTCCAAATGTGTGTGGGTAGAATATATATCCCACGGGGGTAAAATTGAAAAAAGTTGAAAAAATTGTTTTTTTTGGACTTAGTCATTTTTCCGGCGTTTATCAGACTTTCAGATAGGGAAAATGTCAGTGAGCTTTCCGATTTCAGTTCCAGAGCGATTCGCCCAATGAGTCCTTGATATTTAGCTGTATTCAGCCAATATTTTGGATTTTTGAAAATTTCACTTTTTTGTGAAAATATCCACTAAATGAGGGAATAATATGTGTGAGGGTACCCCAGGAGAGTTCCAAATGTGTGTGGGTAGAATATATATCCCACGGGGGTAAAATTGAAAAAAGTTGAACAAATTGGTTTTTTTGGACTTAGTCATTTTTCCGGTGTTTATCAGACTTTCAGATAGGGAAAATGTCAGTGAGCTTTCCGATTTCAGTTCCAGAGCAATTCGCCCAATGAGTCCCTGTTATTTAGCCGTTTTCAGCCAATATTTTGGATTTTTGAAAATTTCACTTTTTTGTGATAATATCCACTAAATGAGGGAATAATATGTGTGAGGGTACCCCAGGAGAGTTCCAAATGTGTGTGGGTAGAATATATATCCCACAGGGGTAAAATTGAAAAAAGTTGAACAAATTTTTTTTTTTGGACTTAGTCATTTTTCCAGCGTTTATCAGACTTTCAGATTGGGCAAATGTCAGTGAGCGTTACGATTTCAGTTCCAGAGCAATTCGCCCAATGATTCCTTGATATTTCGTCGTTTTCAGGCAAATTTCTGGAATTTTGAAAATTTCACTTTTTTGTGAAAATATCCACTAAATGAGGGAATAATATGTGTGAGGGTACCCCAGGAGAGTTCCAAATGTGTGTGGGTAGAATATATATCCCACGGGGGTAAAATTGAAAAAAGTTGTGCAAATTTTTTTTTTGGACTTAGTCATTTTTCTGGCGTTTATGAGACTTTCAGATAGGGGAAATGTAAGTGAGCATTCCGATTTCAGTTCCATAGCGATTCGCCCAATGAGTCGTTGATATTTATTCGATTTCAGCCAATATTTTGGAATTTTGAAAATTTCACTTTTTTGTGAAAATATCCACTAAATGAGGGAATAATATGTGTGAGGGTACCCCAGGAGAGTTCCAAATGTGTGTGGGTAGAATAAATATCCCACGGGGGTAAAATTGAAAAAAGTTGAACAAATTTCTTTTTGGACTTAGTCCATTTTCTGGTGTTTATCAGACTTTCAGATAGGTCAAATGTCAGTGAGCGTTCCGATTTCAGTTCCAGAGCGATTCGCCCAATGAGTCCTTGATATTTAGTCGATTTCAGCCAATATTTTGGAATTTTGAAAATTTCACTTTTTTGTGAAAATATACACTAAATGAGGGAATAATATGTGTGAGGGTACCCCAGGAGAGTTCCAAATGTGTGTGGGTAGTATTATATATCCCCCGGGGTAAATTGAAAAAAGTTGAAAAAATTGTTTTTTTTGGACTTAGTCATTTTTCCGGCGTTTATCAGACTTTCAGATAGGGAAAATGTCAGTGAGCTTTCCGATTTCAGTTCCAGAGCGATTCGCCCAATGAGTCCTTGATATTTAGCCGTTTTCAGCCAATATTTTGGATTTTTGAAAATTTCACTTTTTTGTGAAAATTTCCACTAAATGAGGGAATAATATGTGTGAGGGTACCCCAGGAGAGTTCAAAATGTGTGTGGGTAGAATATATATCCCACGGGGGTAAAATTGAAAAAAGTTGAACAAATTTTTTTTTTGGACTTAGTCATTTTTCTGGCGTTTATGAGACTTTCAGATAGGGGAAATGTAAGTGAGCATTCCGATTTCAGTTCCATAGCGATTCGCCCAATGAGTCATTGATATTTAGTCGATTTCAGCCAATATTTTGGAATTTTGAAAATTTCACTTTTTTGTGAAAATATCCACTAAATGAGGGAATAATATGTGTGAGGGTACCCCAGGAGAGTTCCAAATGTGTGTGGGTAGAATATATATCCCACGGGGGTAAAATTGAAAAAAGTTGAACAAATTTTTTTTTTGGACTTAGTCATTTTTCTGGCGTTTATGAGACTTTCAGATAGGGGAAATGTAAGTGAGCATTCCGATTTCAGTTCCATAGCGATTCGCCCAATGAGTCATTGATATTTAGTCGATTTCAGCCAATATTTTGGAATTTTGAAAATTTCACTTTTTTGTGAAAATATCCACTAAATGAGGGAATAATATGTGTGAGGGTACCCCAGGAGAGTTCCAAATGTGTGTGGGTAGAATATATATCCCACGGGGTAAAATTGAAAAAAGTTGAACAAATTTTTTTTTTGGACTTAGTCATTTTTCTGGCGTTTATGAGACTTTCAGATAGGGGAAATGTAAGTGAGCATTCCGATTTCAGTTCCCTAGCGATTCGCCCAATTAGTCATTGATATTTAGTCGATTTCAGCCAATATTTTGGAATTTTGAAAATTTCACTTTTTTGTAAAAATATCCACTAAATGAGGGAATAATATGTGTGAGGGTACCCCAGGAGAGTTCCAAATGTGTGTGGGTAGAATATATATCCCACGGGGGTAAAATTGAAAAAAGTTGAAAAAATTGTTTTTTTTGGACTTAGTCATTTTTCCGGCGTTTATCAGACTTTCAGATAGGGAAAATGTCAGTGAGCTTTCCGATTTCAGTTCCAGAGCGATTCGCCCAATGAGTCCTTGATATTTAGCTGTTTTCAGCCAATATTTTGGATTTTTGAAAATTTCACTTTTTTGTGAAAATATCCACTAAATGAGGGAATAATATGTGTGAGGGTACCCCAGGAGAGTTCCAAATGTGTGTGGGTAGAATATATATCCCACGGGGGTAAAATTGAAAAAAGTTGAACAAATTGGTTTTTTTGGACTTAGTCATTTTTCCGGTGTTTATCAGACTTTCAGATAGGGAAAATGTCAGTGAGCTTTCCGATTTCAGTTCCAGAGCAATTCGCCCAATGAGTCCCTGTTATTTAGCCGTTTTCAGCCAATATTTTGGATTTTTGAAAATTTCACTTTTTTGTGATAATATCCACTAAATGAGGGAATAATATGTGTGAGGGTACCCCAGGAGAGTTCCAAATGTGTGTGGGTAGAATATATATCCCACAGGGGTAAAATTGAAAAAAGTTGAACAAATTTTTTTTTTTGGACTTAGTCATTTTTCCAGCGTTTATCAGACTTTCAGATTGGGCAAATGTCAGTGAGCGTTACGATTTCAGTTCCAGAGCAATTCGCCCAATGATTCCTTGATATTTCGTCGTTTTCAGGCAAATTTCTGGAATTTTGAAAATTTCACTTTTTTGTGAAAATATCCACTAAATGAGGGAATAATATGTGTGAGGGTACCCCAGGAGAGTTCCAAATGTGTGTGGGTAGAATATATATCCCACGGGGGTAAAATTGAAAAAAGTTGTGCAAATTTTTTTTTTGGACTTAGTCATTTTTCTGGCGTTTATGAGACTTTCAGATAGGGGAAATGTAAGTGAGCATTCCGATTTCAGTTCCATAGCGATTCGCCCAATGAGTCGTTGATATTTATTCGATTTCAGCCAATATTTTGGAATTTTGAAAATTTCACTTTTTTGTGAAAATATCCACTAAATGAGGGAATAATATGTGTGAGGGTACCCCAGGAGAGTTCCAAATGTGTGTGGGTAGAATAAATATCCCACGGGGGTAAAATTGAAAAAAGTTGAACAAATTTCTTTTTGGACTTAGTCCATTTTCTGGTGTTTATCAGACTTTCAGATAGGTCAAATGTCAGTGAGCGTTCCGATTTCAGTTCCAGAGCGATTCGCCCAATGAGTCCTTGATATTTAGTCGATTTCAGCCAATATTTTGGAATTTTGAAAATTTCACTTTTTTGTGAAAATATACACTAAATGAGGGAATAATATGTGTGAGGGTACCCCAGGAGAGTTCCAAATGTGTGTGGGTAGTATTATATATCCCCCGGGGTAAATTGAAAAAAGTTGAAAAAATTGTTTTTTTTGGACTTAGTCATTTTTCCGGCGTTTATCAGACTTTCAGATAGGGAAAATGTCAGTGAGCTTTCCGATTTCAGTTCCAGAGCGATTCGCCCAATGAGTCCTTGATATTTAGCCGTTTTCAGCCAATATTTTGGATTTTTGAAAATTTCACTTTTTTGTGAAAATTTCCACTAAATGAGGGAATAATATGTGTGAGGGTACCCCAGGAGAGTTCAAAATGTGTGTGGGTAGAATATATATCCCACGGGGGTAAAATTGAAAAAAGTTGAACAAATTTTTTTTTTGGACTTAGTCATTTTTCTGGCGTTTATGAGACTTTCAGATAGGGGAAATGTAAGTGAGCATTCCGATTTCAGTTCCATAGCGATTCGCCCAATGAGTCATTGATATTTAGTCGATTTCAGCCAATATTTTGGAATTTTGAAAATTTCACTTTTTTGTGAAAATATCCACTAAATGAGGGAATAATATGTGTGAGGGTACCCCAGGAGAGTTCCAAATGTGTGTGGGTAGAATATATATCCCACGGGGGTAAAATTGAAAAAAGTTGAAAAAATTGTTTTTTTTGGACTTAGTCATTTTTCCGGCGTTTATCAGACTTTCAGATAGGGAAAATGTCAGTGAGCTTTCCGATTTCAGTTCCAGAGCGATTCGCCCAATGAGTCCTTGATATTTAGCTGTTTTCAGCCAATATTTTGGATTTTTGAAAATTTCACTTTTTTGTGAAAATATCCACTAAATGAGGGAATAATATGTGTGAGGGTACCCCAGGAGAGTTCCAAATGTGTGTGGGTAGAATATATATCCCACGGGGGTAAAATTGAAAAAAGTTGAACAAATTGGTTTTTTTGGACTTAGTCATTTTTCCGGTGTTTATCAGACTTTCAGATAGGGAAAATGTCAGTGAGCTTTCCGATTTCAGTTCCAGAGCAATTCGCCCAATGAGTCCCTGTTATTTAGCCGTTTTCAGCCAATATTTTGGATTTTTGAAAATTTCACTTTTTTGTGATAATATCCACTAAATGAGGGAATAATATGTGTGAGGGTACCCCAGGAGAGTTCCAAATGTGTGTGGGTAGAATATATATCCCACAGGGGTAAAATTGAAAAAAGTTGAACAAATTTTTTTTTTTGGACTTAGTCATTTTTCCAGCGTTTATCAGACTTTCAGATTGGGCAAATGTCAGTGAGCGTTACGATTTCAGTTCCAGAGCAATTCGCCCAATGATTCCTTGATATTTCGTCGTTTTCAGGCAAATTTCTGGAATTTTGAAAATTTCACTTTTTTGTGAAAATATCCACTAAATGAGGGAATAATATGTGTGAGGGTACCCCAGGAGAGTTCCAAATGTGTGTGGGTAGAATATATATCCCACGGGGGTAAAATTGAAAAAAGTTGTGCAAATTTTTTTTTTGGACTTAGTCATTTTTCTGGCGTTTATGAGACTTTCAGATAGGGGAAATGTAAGTGAGCATTCCGATTTCAGTTCCATAGCGATTCGCCCAATGAGTCGTTGATATTTATTCGATTTCAGCCAATATTTTGGAATTTTGAAAATTTCACTTTTTTGTGAAAATATCCACTAAATGAGGGAATAATATGTGTGAGGGTACCCCAGGAGAGTTCCAAATGTGTGTGGGTAGAATAAATATCCCACGGGGGTAAAATTGAAAAAAGTTGAACAAATTTCTTTTTGGACTTAGTCCATTTTCTGGTGTTTATCAGACTTTCAGATAGGTCAAATGTCAGTGAGCGTTCCGATTTCAGTTCCAGAGCGATTCGCCCAATGAGTCCTTGATATTTAGTCGATTTCAGCCAATATTTTGGAATTTTGAAAATTTCACTTTTTTGTGAAAATATACACTAAATGAGGGAATAATATGTGTGAGGGTACCCCAGGAGAGTTCCAAATGTGTGTGGGTAGTATTATATATCCCCCGGGGTAAATTGAAAAAAGTTGAAAAAATTGTTTTTTTTGGACTTAGTCATTTTTCCGGCGTTTATCAGACTTTCAGATAGGGAAAATGTCAGTGAGCTTTCCGATTTCAGTTCCAGAGCGATTCGCCCAATGAGTCCTTGATATTTAGCCGTTTTCAGCCAATATTTTGGATTTTTGAAAATTTCACTTTTTTGTGAAAATTTCCACTAAATGAGGGAATAATATGTGTGAGGGTACCCCAGGAGAGTTCAAAATGTGTGTGGGTAGAATATATATCCCACGGGGGTAAAATTGAAAAAAGTTGAACAAATTTTTTTTTTGGACTTAGTCATTTTTCTGGCGTTTATGAGACTTTCAGATAGGGGAAATGTAAGTGAGCATTCCGATTTCAGTTCCATAGCGATTCGCCCAATGAGTCATTGATATTTAGTCGATTTCAGCCAATATTTTGGAATTTTGAAAATTTCACTTTTTTGTGAAAATATCCACTAAATGAGGGAATAATATGTGTGAGGGTACCCCAGGAGAGTTCCAAATGTGTGTGGGTAGAATATATATCCCACGGGGGTAAAATTGAAAAAAGTTGAAAAAATTGTTTTTTTTGGACTTAGTCATTTTTCCGGCGTTTATCAGACTTTCAGATAGGGAAAATGTCAGTGAGCTTTCCGATTTCAGTTCCAGAGCGATTCGCCCAATGAGTCCTTGATATTTAGCTGTTTTCAGCCAATATTTTGGATTTTTGAAAATTTCACTTTTTTGTGAAAATATCCACTAAATGAGGGAATAATATGTCTGAGGGTACCCCAGGAGAGTTCCAAATGTGTGTGGGTAGAATATATATCCCACGGGGGTAAAATTGAAAAAAGTTGAACAAATTGGTTTTTTTGGACTTAGTCATTTTTCCGGTGTTTATCAGACTTTCAGATAGGGAAAATGTCAGTGAGCTTTCCGATTTCAGTTCCAGAGCAATTCGCCCAATGAGTCCCTGTTATTTAGCCGTTTTCAGCCAATATTTTGGATTTTTGAAAATTTCACTTTTTTGTGATAATATCCACTAAATGAGGGAATAATATGTGTGAGGGTACCCCAGGAGAGTTCCAAATGTGTGTGGGTAGAATATATATCCCACAGGGGTAAAATTGAAAAAAGTTGAACAAATTTTTTTTTTTGGACTTAGTCATTTTTCCAGCGTTTATCAGACTTTCAGATTGGACAAATGTCAGTGAGCGTTACGATTTCAGTTCCAGAGCAATTCGCCCAATGATTCCTTGATATTTCGTCGTTTTCAGGCAAATTTCTGGAATTTTGAAAATTTCACTTTTTTGTGAAAATATCCACTAAATGAGGGAATAATATGTGTGAGGGTACCCCAGGAGAGTTCCAAATGTGTGTGGGTAGAATAAATATCCCACGGGGGTAAAATTGAAAAAAGTTGAACAAATTTCTTTTTGGACTTAGTCCATTTTCTGGTGTTTATCAGACTTTCAGATAGGTCAAATGTCAGTGAGCGTTCCGATTTCAGTTCCAGAGCGATTCGCCCAATGAGTCCTTGATATTTAGTCGATTTCAGCCAATATTTTGGAATTTTGAAAATTTCACTTTTTTGTGAAAATATACACTAAATGAGGGAATAATATGTGTGAGGGTACCCCAGGAGAGTTCCAAATGTGTGTGGGTAGTATTATATATCCCCCGGGGTAAATTGAAAAAAGTTGAAAAAATTGTTTTTTTTGGACTTAGTCATTTTTCCGGCGTTTATCAGACTTTCAGATAGGGAAAATGTCAGTGAGCTTTCCGATTTCAGTTCCAGAGCGATTCGCCCAATGAGTCCTTGATATTTAGCCGTTTTCAGCCAATATTTTGGATTTTTGAAAATTTCACTTTTTTGTGAAAATTTCCACTAAATGAGGGAATAATATGTGTGAGGGTACCCCAGGAGAGTTCAAAATGTGTGTGGGTAGAATATATATCCCACGGGGGTAAAATTGAAAAAAGTTGAACAAATTTTTTTTTTGGACTTAGTCATTTTTCTGGCGTTTATGAGACTTTCAGATAGGGGAAATGTAAGTGAGCATTCCGATTTCAGTTCCATAGCGATTCGCCCAATGAGTCATTGATATTTAGTCGATTTCAGCCAATATTTTGGAATTTTGAAAATTTCACTTTTTTGTGAAAATATCCACTAAATGAGGGAATAATATGTGTGAGGGTACCCCAGGAGAGTTCCAAATGTGTGTGGGTAGAATATATATCCCACGGGGGTAAAATTGAAAAAAGTTGAACAAATTTTTTTTTTGGACTTAGTCATTTTTCTGGCGTTTATGAGACTTTCAGATAGGGGAAATGTAAGTGAGCATTCCGATTTCAGTTCCATAGCGATTCGCCCAATGAGTCATTGATATTTAGTCGATTTCAGCCAATATTTTGGAATTTTGAAAATTTCACTTTTTTGTGAAAATATCCACTAAATGAGGGAATAATATGTGTGAGGGTACCCCAGGAGAGTTCCAAATGTGTGTGGGTAGAATATATATCCCACGGGGTAAAATTGAAAAAAGTTGAACAAATTTTTTTTTTGGACTTAGTCATTTTTCTGGCGTTTATGAGACTTTCAGATAGGGGAAATGTAAGTGAGCATTCCGATTTCAGTTCCATAGCGATTCGCCCAATGAGTCATTGATATTTAGTCGATTTCAGCCAATATTTTGGAATTTTGAAAATTTCACTTTTTTGTAAAAATATCCACTAAATGAGGGAATAATATGTGTGAGGGTACCCCAGGAGAGTTCCAAATGTGTGTGGGTAGAATATATATCCCACGGGGGTAAAATTGAAAAAAGTTGAACAAATTGGTTTTTTTGGACTTAGTCATTTTTCCGGTGTTTATCAGACTTTCAGATAGGGAAAATGTCAGTGAGCTTTCCGATTTCAGTTCCAGAGCAATTCGCCCAATGAGTCCCTGTTATTTAGCCGTTTTCAGCCAATATTTTGGATTTTTGAAAATTTCACTTTTTTGTGATAATATCCACTAAATGAGGGAATAATATGTGTGAGGGTACCCCAGGAGAGTTCCAAATGTGTGTGGGTAGAATATATATCCCACAGGGGTAAAATTGAAAAAAGTTGAACAAATTTTTTTTTTTGGACTTAGTCATTTTTCCAGCGTTTATCAGACTTTCAGATTGGGCAAATGTCAGTGAGCGTTACGATTTCAGTTCCAGAGCAATTCGCCCAATGATTCCTTGATATTTCGTCGTTTTCAGGCAAATTTCTGGAATTTTGAAAATTTCACTTTTTTGTGAAAATATCCACTAAATGAGGGAATAATATGTGTGAGGGTACCCCAGGAGAGTTCCAAATGTGTGTGGGTAGAATATATATCCCACGGGGGTAAAATTGAAAAAAGTTGTGCAAATTTTTTTTTTGGACTTAGTCATTTTTCTGGCGTTTATGAGACTTTCAGATAGGGGAAATGTAAGTGAGCATTCCGATTTCAGTTCCATAGCGATTCGCCCAATGACTCGTTGATATTTATTCGATTTCAGCCAATATTTTGGAATTTTGAAAATTTCACTTTTTTGTGAAAATATCCACTAAATGAGGGAATAATATGTGTGAGGGTACCCCAGGAGAGTTCCAAATGTGTGTGGGTAGAATAAATATCCCACGGGGGTAAAATTGAAAAAAGTTGAACAAATTTCTTTTTGGACTTAGTCCATTTTCTGGTGTTTATCAGACTTTCAGATAGGTCAAATGTCAGTGAGCGTTCCGATTTCAGTTCCAGAGCGATTCGCCCAATGAGTCCTTGATATTTAGTCGATTTCAGCCAATATTTTGGAATTTTGAAAATTTCACTTTTTTGTGAAAATATACACTAAATGAGGGAATAATATGTGTGAGGGTACCCCAGGAGAGTTCCAAATGTGTGTGGGTAGTATTATATATCCCCCGGGGTAAATTGAAAAAAGTTGAAAAAATTGTTTTTTTTGGACTTAGTCATTTTTCCGGCGTTTATCAGACTTTCAGATAGGGAAAATGTCAGTGAGCTTTCCGATTTCAGTTCCAGAGCGATTCGCCCAATGAGTCCTTGATATTTAGCCGTTTTCAGCCAATATTTTGGATTTTTGAAAATTTCACTTTTTTGTGAAAATTTCCACTAAATGAGGGAATAATATGTGTGAGGGTACCCCAGGAGAGTTCAAAATGTGTGTGGGTAGAATATATATCCCACGGGGGTAAAATTGAAAAAAGTTGAACAAATTTTTTTTTTGGACTTAGTCATTTTTCTGGCGTTTATGAGACTTTCAGATAGGGGAAATGTAAGTGAGCATTCCGATTTCAGTTCCATAGCGATTCGCCCAATGAGTCATTGATATTTAGTCGATTTCAGCCAATATTTTGGAATTTTGAAAATTTCACTTTTTTGTGAAAATATCCACTAAATGAGGGAATAATATGTGTGAGGGTACCCCAGGAGAGTTCCAAATGTGTGTGGGTAGAATATATATCCCACGGGGGTAAAATTGAGAAAAGTTGAACAAATTTTTTTTTTGGACTTAGTCATTTTTCTGGCGTTTATGAGACTTTCAGATAGGGGAAATGTAAGTGAGCATTCCGATTTCAGTTCCAGAGCAATTCGCCCAATGAGTCCCTGTTATTTAGCCGTTTTCAGCCAATATTTTGGATTTTTGAAAATTTCACTTTTTTGTGATAATATCCACTAAATGAGGGAATAATATGTGTGAGGGTACCCCAGGAGAGTTCCAAATGTGTGTGGGTAGAATATATATCCCACAGGGGTAAAATTGAAAAAAGTTGAACAAATTTTTTTTTTTGGACTTAGTCATTTTTCCAGCGTTTATCAGACTTTCAGATTGGGCAAATGTCAGTGAGCGTTACGATTTCAGTTCCATAGCAATTCGCCCAATGATTCCTTGATATTTCGTCGTTTTCAGGCAAATTTCTGGAATTTTGAAAATTTCACTTTTTTGTGAAAATATCCACTAAATGAGAGAATAATATGTGTGAGGGTACCCCAGGAGAGTTCCAAATGTGTGTGGGTAGAATATATATCCCACGGGGGTAAAATTGAAAAAAGTTGTGCAAATTTTTTTTTTGGACTTAGTCATTTTTCTGGCGTTTATGAGACTTTCAGATAGGGGAAATGTAAGTGAGCATTCCGATTTCAGTTCCATAGCGATTCGCCCAATGACTCGTTGATATTTATTCGATTTCAGCCAATATTTTGGAATTTTGAAAATTTCACTTTTTTGTGAAAATATCCACTAAATGAGGGAATAATATGTGTGAGGGTACCCCAGGAGAGTTCCAAATGTGTGTGGGTAGAATAAATATCCCACGGGGGTAAAATTGAAAAAAGTTGAACAAATTTCTTTTTGGACTTAGTCCATTTTCTGGTGTTTATCAGACTTTCAGATAGGTCAAATGTCAGTGAGCGTTCCGATTTCAGTTCCAGAGCGATTCGCCCAATGAGTCCTTGATATTTAGTCGATTTCAGCCAATATTTTGGAATTTTGAAAATTTCACTTTTTTGTGAAAATATACACTAAATGAGGGAATAATATGTGTGAGGGTACCCCAGGAGAGTTCCAAATGTGTGTGGGTAGTATAATATATCCCCCGGGGTAAATTGAAAAAAGTTGAAAAAATTGTTTTTTTTGGACTTAGTCATTTTTCTGGCGTTTATGAGACTTTCAGATAGGGGAAATGTAAGTGAGCATTCCGATTTCAGTTCCATAGCGATTCGCCCAATGAGTCATTGATATTTAGTCGATTTCAGCCAATATTTTGGAATTTTGAAAATGTCACTTTTTTGTGAAAATATCCACTAAATGAGGGAATAATATGTGTGAGGGTACCCAAGGAGAGTTCCAAATGTGTGTGGGTAGAATAAATATCCCACGGGGGTAAAATTGAAAAAAGTTGAACAAATTTCTTTTTGGACTTAGTCCATTTTCTGGTGTTTATCAGACTTTCAGATAGGTCAAATGTCAGTGAGCGTTCCGATTTCAGTTCCAGAGCGATTCGCCCAATGAGTCCTTGATATTTAGTCGATTTCAGACAATATTTTGGAATTTTGAAAATTTCACTTTTTTGTGAAAATATCCACTAAATGAGGGAATAATATGTGTGAGGGTACCCCAGGAGAGTTCCAAATGTGTGTGGGTAGAATATATATCCCACGGGGGTAAAATTGAAAAAAGTTGAACAAATTTTTTTTTTGGACTTAGTCATTTTTCTGGCGTTTATGAGACTTTCAGATAGGGGAAATGTAAGTGAGCATTCCGATTTCAGTTCCATAGCGATTCGCCCAATGAGTCATTGATATTTAGTCGATTTCAGCCAATATTTTGGAATTTTGAAAATTTCACTTTTTTGTGAAAATATCCACTAAATGAGGGAATAATATGTGTGAGGGTACCCCAGGAGAGTTCCAAATGTGTGTGGGTAGAATATATATCCCACGGGGGTAAAATTGAAAAAAGTTGAACAAATTTTTTTTTTGGACTTAGTCATTTTTCTGGCGTTTATGAGACTTTCAGATAGGGGAAATGTAAGTGAGCATTCCGATTTCAGTTCCATAGCGATTCGCCCAATGAGTCATTGATATTTAGTCGATTTCAGCCAATATTTTGGAATTTTGAAAATTTCACTTTTTTGTGAAAATATCCACTAAATGAGGGAATAATATGTGTGAGGGTACACCAGGAGAGTTCCAAATGTGTGTGGGTAGAATATATATCCCACGGGGGTAAAATTGAAAAAAGTTGAAAAAATTGTTTTTTTTGGACTTAGTCATTTTTCCGGCGTTTATCAGACTTTCAGATAGGGAAAATGTCAGTGAGCTTTCCGATTTCAGTTCCAGAGCGATTCGCCCAATGAGTCCTTGATATTTAGCCCTTTTCAACCAATATTTTGGATTTTTGAAAATTTCACTTTTTTGTGAAAATATCCACTAAATGAGGGAATAATATGTGTGAGGGTACCCCAGGAGAGTTCCAAATGTTTGTGGGTAGAATATATATCCCACGGGGGTAAAATTGAAAAAAGTTGAACAAATTTCTTTTTGGACTTAGTCCATTTTCTGGTGTTTATCAGACTTTCAGATAGGGCAAATGTCAGTGAGCGTTCCGATTTCAGTTCCAGAGCGATTCGCCCAATGAGTCCTTGATATTTAGTCGATTTCAGCCAATATTTTGGAATTTTGAAAATTTCACTTTTTTGTAAAAATATACACTAAATGAGGGAATAATATGTGTGAGGGTACCCCAGGAGAGTTCCAAATGTGTGTGGGTAGAATATATGTCCCACGGGGGTAAAATTGAAAAAAGTTGAAAAAATTGTTTTTTTTGGACTTAGTCATTTTTCTGGCGTTTATCAGACTTTCAGATAGGGAAAATGTCAGTGAGCTTTCCGATTTCAGTTCCAGAGCGATTCGCCCAATGAGTCCTTGATATTTAGCCGTTTTCAGCCAATATTTTGGATTTTTGAAAATTTCACTTTTTTGTGAAAATTTCCACTAAATGAGGGAATAATATGTGTGAGGGTACCCCAGGAGAGTTCCAAATGTGTGTGGGTAGAATATATATCCCACGGGGGTAAAATTGAAAAAAGTTGAACAAATTTTTTTTTTGGACTTAGTCATTTTTCTGGCGTTTATGAGACTTTCAGATAGGGGAAATGTAAGTGAGCATTCCGATTTCAGTTCCATAGCGATTCGCCCAATGAGTCATTGATATTTAGTCGATTTCAGCCAATATTTTGGAATTTTGAAAATTTCACTTTTTTGTGAAAATATCCACTAAATGAGGGAATAATATGTGTGAGGGTACCCCAGGAGAGTTCCAAATGTGTGTGGGTAGAATATATATCCCAAGGGGGTAAAATTGAAAAAAGTTGAACAAATTTCTTTTTGGACTTAGTCCATTTTCTGGTGTTTATCAGACTTTCAGATAGGTCAAATGTCAGTGAGCGTTCCGATTTCAGTTCCAGAGCGATTCGCCCAATGAGTCCTTGATATTTAGTCGATTTCAGACAATATTTTGGAATTTTGAAAATTTCACTTTTTTGTGAAAATATACACTAAATGAGGGAATAATATGTGTGAGGGTACCCCAGGAGAGTTCCAAATGTGTGTGGGTAGTATTATATATCCCCCGGGGTAAATTGAAAAAAGTTGAAAAAATTGTTTTTTTTGGACTTAGTCATTTTTCCGGCGTTTATCAGACTTTCAGATAGGGAAAATGTCAGTGAGCTTTCCGATTTCAGTTCCAGAGCGATTCGCCCAATGAGTCCTTGATATTTAGCCGTTTTCAGCCAATATTTTGGATTTTTGAAAATTTCACTTTTTTGTGAAAATTTCCACTAAATGAGGGAATAATATGTGTGAGGGTACCCCAGGAGAGTTCAAAATGTGTGTGGGTAGAATATATATCCCACGGGGGTAAAATTGAAAAAAGTTGAACAAATTTTTTTTTTGGACTTAGTCATTTTTCTGGCGTTTATGAGACTTTCAGATAGGGGAAATGTAAGTGAGCATTCCGATTTCAGTTCCATAGCGATTCGCCCAATGAGTCATTGATATTTAGTCGATTTCAGCCAATATTTTGGAATTTTGAAAATTTCACTTTTTTGTGAAAATATCCACTAAATGAGGGAATAATATGTGTGAGGGTACCCCAGGAGAGTTCCAAATGTGTGTGGGTAGAATATATATCCCACGGGGGTAAAATTGAAAAAAGTTGAACAAATTTTTTTTTTGGACTTAGTCATTTTTCTGGCGTTTATGAGACTTTCAGATAGGGGAAATGTAAGTGAGCATTCCGATTTCAGTTCCATAGCGATTCGCCCAATGAGTCATTGATATTTAGTCGATTTCAGCCAATATTTTGGAATTTTGAAAATTTCACTTTTTTGTGAAAATATCCACTAAATGAGGGAATAATATGTGTGAGGGTACACCAGGAGAGTTCCAAATGTGTGTGGGTAGAATATATATCCCACGGGGGTAAAATTGAAAAAAGTTGAAAAAATTGTTTTTTTTGGACTTAGTCATTTTTCCGGCGTTTATCAGACTTTCAGATAGGGAAAATGTCAGTGAGCTTTCCGATTTCAGTTCCAGAGCGATTCGCCCAATGAGTCCTTGATATTTAGCCCTTTTCAACCAATATTTTGGATTTTTGAAAATTTCACTTTTTTGTGAAAATATCCACTAAATGAGGGAATAATATGTGTGAGGGTACCCCAGGAGAGTTCCAAATGTTTGTGGGTAGAATATATATCCCACG
The DNA here is from genome assembly GCF_046119375.1 of Phyllobates terribilis. Taxonomy (NCBI): domain Eukaryota; kingdom Metazoa; phylum Chordata; class Amphibia; order Anura; family Dendrobatidae; genus Phyllobates; species Phyllobates terribilis. The sequence goes on along the minus strand of NW_027362805.1, from coordinate 5,556,908 downwards.
GGGGTAAAATTGAAAAAAGTTGAACAAATTTCTTTTTGGACTTAGTCCATTTTCTGGTGTTTATCAGACTTTCAGATAGGGCAAATGTCAGTGAGCGTTCCGATTTCAGTTCCAGAGCGATTCGCCCAATGAGTCCTTGATATTTAGTCGATTTCAGCCAATATTTTGGAATTTTGAAAATTTCACTTTTTTGTAAAAATATACACTAAATGAGGGAATAATATGTGTGAGGGTACCCCAGGAGAGTTCCAAATGTGTGTGGGTAGAATATATGTCCCACGGGGGTAAAATTGAAAAAAGTTGAAAAAATTGTTTTTTTTGGACTTAGTCATTTTTCTGGCGTTTATCAGACTTTCAGATAGGGAAAATGTCAGTGAGCTTTCCGATTTCAGTTCCAGAGCGATTCGCCCAATGAGTCCTTGATATTTAGCCGTTTTCAGCCAATATTTTGGATTTTTGAAAATTTCACTTTTTTGTGAAAATTTCCACTAAATGAGGGAATAATATGTGTGAGGGTACCCCAGGAGAGTTCCAAATGTGTGTGGGTAGAATATATATCCCACGGGGGTAAAATTGAAAAAAGTTGAACAAATTTTTTTTTTGGACTTAGTCATTTTTCTGGCGTTTATGAGACTTTCAGATAGGGGAAATGTAAGTGAGCATTCCGATTTCAGTTCCATAGCGATTCGCCCAATGAGTCATTGATATTTAGTCGATTTCAGCCAATATTTTGGAATTTTGAAAATTTCACTTTTTTGTGAAAATATCCACTAAATGAGGGAATAATATGTGTGAGGGTACCCCAGGAGAGTTCCAAATGTGTGTGGGTAGAATATATATCCCACGGGGGTAAAATTGAAAAAAGTTGAAAAAATTGTTTTTTTTGGACTTAGTCATTTTTCCGGCGTTTATCAGACTTTCAGATAGGGAAAATGTCAGTGAGCTTTCCGATTTCAGTTTCAGAGCGATTCGCCCAATGAGTCCTTGATATTTAGTCGTTTTCAGCCAATATTTTGGATTTTTGAAAATTTCAATTTTTTGTGAAAATATCCACTAAATGAGGGAATAATATGTGTGAGGGTACCCCAGGAGAGTTCCAAATGTGTGTGGGTAGAATATATATCCCACAGGGGTAAAATTGAAAAAAGTTGAACAAATTTTTTTTTTTGGACTTAGTCATTTTTCCAGCGTTTATCAGACTTTCAGATTGGGCAAATGTCAGTGAGCGTTACGATTTCAGTTCCAGAGCAATTCGCCCAATGATTCCTTGATATTTCGTCGTTTTCAGGCAAATTTCTGGAATTTTGAAAATTTCACTTTTTTGTGAAAATATCCACTAAATGAGGGAATAATATGTGTGAGGGTACCCCAGGAGAGTTCCAAATGTGTGTGGGTAGAATATATATCCCACGGGGGTAAAATTGAAAAAAGTTGAACAAATTTCTTTTTGGACTTAGTCCATTTTCTGGTGTTTATCAGACTTTCAGATAGGGCAAATGTCAGTGAGCGTTCCGATTTCAGTTCCAGAGCGATTCGCCCATTGAGTCCTTGATATTTAGTCGATTTCAGCCAATATTTTGGAATTTTGAAAATTTCACTTTTTTGTAAAAATATACACTAAATGAGGGAATAATATGTGTGAGGGTACCCCAGGAGAGTTCCAAATGTGTGTGGGTAGAATATATATCCCACGGGGGTAAAATTGAAAAAAGTTGAAAAAATTGTTTTTTTTGGACTTAGTCATTTTTCTGGCGTTTATCAGACTTTCAGATAGGGAAAATGTCAGTGAGCTTTCCGATTTCAGTTCCAGAGCGATTCGCCCAATGAGTCCTTGATATTTAGCCGTTTTCAGCCAATATTTTGGATTTTTGAAAATTTCACTTTTTTGTGAAAATTTCCACTAAATGAGGGAATAATATGTGTGAGGGTACCCCAGGAGAGTTCCAAATGTGTGTGGGTAGAATATATATCCCACGGGGGTAAAATTGAAAAAAGTTGAACAAATTTTTTTTTTGGACTTAGTCATTTTTCTGGCGTTTATGAGACTTTCAGATAGGGGAAATGTAAGTGAGCATTCCGATTTCAGTTCCATAACGATTCGCCCAATGAGTCATTGATATTTAGTCGATTTCAGCCAATATTTTGGAATTTTGAAAATTTCACTTTTTTGTGAAAATATCCACTAAATGAGGGAATAATATGTGTGAGGGTACCCCAGGAGAGTTCAAAATGTGTGTGGGTAGAATACATATCCCACGGGGGTAAAATTGAAAAAAGTTGAACAAATTTTTTTTTTGGACTTAGTCATTTTTCTGGCGTTTATGAGACTTTCAGATAGGGGAAATGTAAGTGAGCATTCCGATTTCAGTTCCATAGCGATTCGCCCAATGAGTCATTGATATTTAGTCGATTTCAGCCAATATTTTGGAATTTTGAAAATTTCACTTTTTTGTAAAAATATCCACTAAATGAGGGAATAATATGTGTGAGGGTACCCCAGGAGAGTTCCAAATGTGTGTGGGTAGAATATATATCCCACGGGGGTAAAATTGAAAAAAGTTGAACAAATTTCTTTTTGGACTTAGTCCATTTTCTGGTGTTTATCAGACTTTCAGATAGGGCAAATGTCAGTGAGCGTTCCGATTTCAGTTCCAGAGCGATTCGCCCAATGAGTCCTTGATATTTAGTCGATTTCAGCCAATATTTTGGAATTTTGAAAATTTCACTTTTTTGTAAAAATATACACTAAATGAGGGAATAATATGTGTGAGGGTACCCCAGGAGAGTTCCAAATGTGTGTGGGTAGAATATATGTCCCACGGGGGTAAAATTGAAAAAAGTTGAAAAAATTGTTTTTTTTGGACTTAGTCATTTTTCTGGCGTTTATCAGACTTTCAGATAGGGAAAATGTCAGTGAGCTTTCCGATTTCAGTTCCAGAGCGATTCGCCCAATGAGTCCTTGATATTTAGCCGTTTTCAGCCAATATTTTGGATTTTTGAAAATTTCACTTTTTTGTGAAAATTTCCACTAAATGAGGGAATAATATGTGTGAGGGTACCCCAGGAGAGTTCCAAATGTGTGTGGGTAGAATATATATCCCACGGGGGTAAAATTGAAAAAAGTTGAACAAATTTTTTTTTTGGACTTAGTCATTTTTCTGGCGTTTATGAGACTTTCAGATAGGGGAAATGTAAGTGAGCATTCCGATTTCAGTTCCATAGCGATTCGCCCAATGAGTCATTGATATTTAGTCGATTTCAGCCAATATTTTGGAATTTTGAAAATTTCACTTTTTTGTGAAAATATCCACTAAATGAGGGAATAATATGTGTGAGGGTACCCCAGGAGAGTTCCAAATGTGTGTGGGTAGAATATATATCCCACGGGGGTAAAATTGAAAAAAGTTGAACAAATTTTTTTTTTGGACTTAGTCATTTTTCTGGCGTTTATGAGACTTTCAGATAGGGGAAATGTAAGTGAGCATTCCGATTTCAGTTCCATAGCGATTCGCCCAATGAGTCATTGATATTTAGTCGATTTCAGCCAATATTTTGGAATTTTGAAAATTTCACTTTTTTGTGAAAATATCCACTAAATGAGGGAATAATATGTGTGAGGGTACCCCAGGAGAGTTCCAAATGTGTGTGGGTAGAATATATATCCCACGGGGGTAAAATTGAAAAAAGTTGAAAAAATTGTTTTTTTTGGACTTAGTCATTTTTCCGGCGTTTATCAGACTTTCAGATAGGGAAAATGTCAGTGAGCTTTCCGATTTCAGTTCCAGAGCGATTCGCCCAATGAGTCCTTGATATTTAGCCGTTTTCAGCCAATATTTTGGATTTTTGAAAATTTCAATTTTTTGTGAAAATATCCACTAAATGAGGGAATAATATTTGTGAGGGTACCCCAGGAGAGTTCCAAATGTGTGTGGGTAGAATATATATCCCACGGGGGTAAAATTGAAAAAAGTTGAACAAATTGTTTTTTTTCGACTTAGTCATTTTTCCGGTGTTTATCAGACTTTCAGATAGGGAAAATGTCAGTGAGCTTTCCGATTTCAGTTCCAGAGCAATTCGCCCAATGAGTCCCTGTTATTTAGCCGTTTTCAGCCAATATTTTGGATTTTTGAAAATTTCACTTTTTTGTGAAAATATCCACTAAATGAGGGAATAATATGTGTGAGGGTACCCCAGGAGAGTTCCAAATGTGTGTGGGTAGAATATGTATCCCACAGGGGTAAAATTGAAAAAAGTTGAACAAATTTTTTTTTTTGGACTTAGTCATTTTTCCAGCGTTTATCAGACTTTCAGATTGGGCAAATGTCAGTGAGCGTTACGATTTCAGTTCCAGACCAATTCGCCCAATGATTCCTTGATATTTCGTCGTTTTCAGGCAAATTTCTGGAATTTTGAAAATTTCACTTTTTTGTGAAAATATCCACTAAATGAGGGAATAATATGTGTGAGGGTACCCCAGGAGAGTTCCAAATGTGTGTGGGTAGAATATATATCCCACAGGGGTAAAATTGAAAAAAGTTGAACAAATTTTTTTTTTTGGACTTAGTCATTTTTCCAGCGTTTATCAGACTTTCAGATTGGGCAAATGTCAGTGAGCGTTACGATTTCAGTTCCAGAGCAATTCGCCCAATGATTCCTTGATATTTCGTCGTTTTCAGGCAAATTTCTGGAATTTTGAAAATTTCACTTTTTTGTGAAAATATCCACTAAATGAGGGAATAATATGTGTGAGGGTACCCCAGGAGAGTTCCAAATGTGTGTGGGTAGAATAAATATCCCACGGGGGTAAAATTGAAAAAAGTTGAACAAATTTCTTTTTGGACTTAGTCCATTTTCTGGTGTTTATCAGACTTTCAGATAGGTCAAATGTCAGTGAGCGTTCCGATTTCAGTTCCAGAGCGATACGCCCAATGAGTCCTTGATATTTAGTCGATTTCAGCCAATATTTTGGCATTTTGAAAATTTCAGTTTTTTGTGAAAATATACACTAAATGAGGGAATAATATGTGTGAGGGTACCCCAGGAGAGTTCCAAATGTGTGTGGGTAGTATTATATATCCCCCGGGGTAAATTGAAAAAAGTTGAAAAAATTGTTTTTTTTTGGACTTAGTCATTTTTCCGGCGTTTATCAGACTTTCAGATAGGGAAAATGTCAGTGATCTTTCCGATTTCAGTTCCAGAGCGATTCGCCCAATGAGTCCTTGATATTTAGCCGTTTTCAGCCAATATTTTGGATTTTTGAAAATTTCACTTTTTTGTGAAAATATCCACTAAATGAGGGAATAATATGTGTGAGGGTACCCCAGGAGAGTTCAAAATGTGTGTGGGTAGAATATATATCCCACGGGGGTAAAATTGAAAAAAGTTGAACAAATTTCTTTTTGGACTTAGTCCATTTTCTGGTGTTTATCATACTTTCAGATAGGGCAAATGTCAGTGAGCGTTCCGATTTCAGTTCCAGAGCGATTCGCCCAATGAGTCCTTGATATTTAGTCGATTTCAGCCAATATTTTGGAATTTTTGAAAATTTCACTTTTTTGTAAAAATATACACTAAATGAGGGAATAATATGTGTGAGGGTACCCCAGGAGAGTTCCAAATGTGTGTGCGTAGAATATATGTCCCACGGGGGTAAAATTGAAAAAAGTTGAACAAATTTTTTTTTTGGACTTAGTCATTTTTCTGGCGTTTATGAGACTTTCAGATAGGGGAAATGTAAGTGAGCATTCCGATTTCAGTTCCATAGCGATTCGCCCAATGAGTCATTGATATTTAGTCGATTTCAGCCAATATTTTGGAATTTTGAAAATTTCACTTTTTTGTGAAAATATCCACTAAATGAGGGAATAATATGTGTGAGGGTACCCCAGGAGAGTTCCAAATGTGTGTGGGTAGAATATATATCCCACGGGGGTAAAATTGAAAAAAGTTTAAAAAAATTTTTTTTAGGACTTAGTCATTTTTCCGGCGTTTATCAGACTTTCAGATAGGGGAAATGTCAGTGAGCGTTCCGATTTCAGTTCCAGAGCGATTCGCCCAATGAGTCCTTGATATTTAGTCGATTTCAGCCAATATTTTGGAATTTTGAAAATTTCACTTTTTTGTGAAAATATCCACTAAATGAGGGAATAATATGTGTGAGGGTACCACAGGAGAGTTCCAAATGTGTGTGGGTAGAATATATATCCCACGGGGGTAAAATTGAAAAAAGTTGAACAAATTTCTTCTTGGACTTAGTCCATTTTCTGGTGTTTATCATACTTTCAGATAGGGCAAATGTCAGTGAGCGTTACGATTTCAGTTCCAGAGCGATTCGCCCAATGAGTCCTTGATATTTCGTCGTTTTCAGGCAAATTTCTGGAATTTTGAAAATTTCACTTTTTTGTGAAAATATCCACTAAATGAGGGAATAATATGTGTGAGGGTACCCCAGGAGAGTTCCAAATGTGTGTGGGTAGAATATATATCCCACGGGGGTAAAATTGAAAAAAGTTGAAAAAATTTCTTTTTGGACTTAGTCATTTTTCTTGTGTTTATCAAACTTTCAGATAGGGCAAATGTCAGTGAGCGTTCCGATTTCAGTTCCAGAGCGATTCGCCCAATGAGTCCTTGATATTTAGTCGATTTCATCCAATATTTTGGAATTTTGAAAATTTCACTTTTTTGTGAAAATATCCACTAAATGAGGGAATAATATGTGTGAGGGTACCCCAGGAGAGTTCCAAATGTGCGTGGGTAGAATATACATCCCACAGGGGTAAAATTGAAAAAAGTTGAACAAATTTTTTTTTTTGGACTTAGTCATTTTTCAAGCGTTTATTAGACTTTCAGATTGGGCAAATGTCAGTGAGCGTTCCGATTTCAGTTCCAGAGCGTCTCGCCCAATGAGTCCTTGATATTTCGTCGTTTTCAGGCAAATTTCTGGAATTTTGAAAATTTCACTTTTTTGTGAAAATATCCACTAAATGAGGGAATAATATGTGTGAGGGTACCCCAGGAGAGTTCCAAATGTGTGTGGGTAGAATATATATCCTACGGGGGTAAAATTGAAAAAAGTTGAACAAATTTTTTTTTTTGGACTTAGTCATTTTTCTAGCGTTTATCAGACTTTCAGATTGGGCAAATGTCAGTGAGCATTCCGATTTCAGTTCCAGAACGATTCGCCCAATGATTCCTTCATATTTAGTCGTTTTCAGCCAATATTTTGGATTTTTGAAAATTTCTCTTTTTTGTGAAAATATCCACTAAATGAGGGAATAATATGTGTGAGGGTACCCCAGGAGAGTTCCAAATGTGTGTGGGTAGAATATATATCCCACGGGGGTAAAATTGAAAAAAGTTGAACAAATTTTTTTTTTGGACTTAGTCATTTTTCTGGCGTTTATGAGACTTTCAGATAGGGGAAATGTAAGTGAGCATTCCGATTTCAGTTCCATAGCGATTCGCCCAATGAGTCATTGATATTTAGTCGATTTCAGCCAATATTTTGGAATTTTGAAAATTTCACTTTTTTGTGAAAATATCCACTAAATGAGGGAATAATATGTGTGAGGGTACCCCAGGAGAGTTCCAAATGTGTGTGGGTAGAATACATATCCCACGGGGGTAAAATTGAAAAAAGTTGAACAAATTTTTTTTTTGGACTTAGTCATTTTTCTGGCGTTTATGAGACTTTCAGATAGGGGAAATGTAAGTGAGCATTCCGATTTCAGTTCCATAGCGATTCGCCCAATGAGTCATTGATATTTAGTCGATTTCAGCCAATATTTTGGAATTTTGAAAATTTCACTTTTTTGTAAAAATATCCACTAAATGAGGGAATAATATGTGTGAGGGTACCCCAGGAGAGTTCCAAATGTGTGTGGGTTGAATATATATCCCACGGGGGTAAAATTGAAAAAAGTTGAAAAAATTGTTTTTTTTGGACTTAGTCATTTTTCCGGCGTTTATCAGACTTTCAGATAGGGAAAATGTCAGTGAGCTTTCCGATTTCAGTTCCAGAGCGATTCGCCCAATGAGTCCTTGATATTTAGCTGTTTTCAGCCAATATTTTGGATTTTTGAAAATTTCACTTTTTTGTGAAAATATCCACTAAATGAGGGAATAATATGTGTGAGGGTACCCCAGGAGAGTTCCAAATGTGTGTGGGTAGAATATATATCCCACGGGGGTAAAATTGAAAAAAGTTGAACAAATTGGTCTTTTTGGACTTAGTCATTTTTCCTGTGTTTATCAGACTTTCAGATAGGGAAAATGTCAGTGAGCGTTCCGATTTCAGTTCCAGAGCAATTCGCCCAATGAGTCCCTGTTATTTAGCCGTTTTCAGCCAATATTTAGGATTTTTGAAAATTTAACTTTTTGGTGAAAATATCCACTAAATGAGGGAATAATATGTGTGAGGGTACCCCAGGAGAGTTCCAAATGTGTGTGGGTAGAATATATATCCCACAGGGGTAAAATTGAAAAAAGTTGAACAAATTTTTTTTTTTGGACTTAGTCATTTTTCCAGCGTTTATCAGACTTTCAGATTGGGCAAATGTCAGTGAGCGTTACGATTTCAGTTCCAGAGCAATTTGCCCAACGATTCCTTGATATTTCGTCGTTTTCAGGCAAATTTCTGGAATTTTGAAAATTTCACTTTTTTGTGAAAATATCCACTAAATGAGGGAATAATATGTGTGAGGGTACAACAAGAGAGTTCCAAATGTGTGTGGGTAGAATATATATCCCACGGGGGTAAAATTGAAAAAAGTTGTACAAATTGGTTTTTTTGGACTTAGTCATTTTTCCGGCGTTTATCAGACTTTCAGATAGGGAAAATGTCAGTGAGCTTTCCGATTTCAGTTCCAGAGCAATTCGCCCAATGAGTCCCTGTTATTTAGCCGTTTTCAGCCAATATTTTGGATTTTTGAAAATTTCACTTTTTTGTGAAAATATCCACTAAATGAGGGAATAATATGTGTGAGGGTACCCCAGGAGAGTTCCAAATGTGTGTGGGTAGAATATATATCCCACGGGGGTAAAATTGAAAAAAGTTGTGCAAATTTTTTTTTGGACTTAGTCATTTTTCTGGCGTTTATGAGACTTTCAGATAGGGGAAATGTAAGTGAGCATTCCGATTTCAGTTCCATAGCGATTCGCCCAATGAGTCGTTGATATTTAGTCGATTTCAGCCAATATTTTGGAATTTTGAAAATGTCACTTTTTTGTGAAAATATCCACTAAATGAGGGAATAATATGTGTGAGGGTACCCCAGGAGAGTTCCAAATGTGTGTGGGTAGAATAAATATCCCACGGGGGTAAAATTGAAAAAAGTTGAACAAATTTCTTTTTGGACTTAGTCCATTTTCTGGTGTTTATCAGACTTTCAGATAGGTCAAATGTCAGTGAGCGTTCCGATTTCAGTTCCAGAGCGATACGCCCAATGAGTCCTTGATATTTAGTCGATTTCAGCCAATATTTTGGCATTTTGAAAATTTCACTTTTTTGTGAAAATATACACTAAATGAGGGAATAATATGTGTGAGGGTACCCCAGGAGAGTTCCAAATGTGTGTGGGTAGTATTATATATCCCCCGGGGTAAATTGAAAAAAGTTGAAAAAATTGTTTTTTTTGGACTTAGTCATTTTTCCGGCGTTTATCAGACTTTCAGATAGGGAAAATGTCAGTGAGCTTTCCGATTTCAGTTCCAGAGCGATTCGCCCAATGAGTCCTTGATATTTAGCCGTTTTCAGCCAATATTTTGGATTTTTGAAAATTTCACTTTTTTGTGAAAATATCCACTAAATGAGGGAATAATATGTGTGAGGGTACCCCAGGAGAGTTCAAAATGTGTGTGGGTAGAATATATATCCCACGGGGGTAAAATTGAAAAAAGTTGAACAAATTTCTTTTTGGACTTAGTCCATTTTCTGGTGTTTATCATACTTTCAGATAGGGCAAATGTCAGTGAGCGTTCCGATTTCAGTTCCAGAGCGATTCGCCCAATGAGTCCTTGATATTTAGTCGATTTCAGCCAATATTTTGGAATTTTTGAAAATTTCACTTTTTTGTAAAAATATACACTAAATGAGGGAATAATATGTGTGAGGGTACCCCAGGAGAGTTCCAAATGTGTGTGCGTAGAATATATGTCCCACGGGGGTAAAATTGAAAAAAGTTGAACAAATTTTTTTTTTGGACTTAGTCATTTTTCTGGCGTTTATGAGACTTTCAGATAGGGGAAATGTAAGTGAGCATTCCGATTTCAGTTCCATAGCGATTCGCCCAATGAGTCATTGATATTTAGTCGATTTCAGCCAATATTTTGGAATTTTGAAAATTTCACTTTTTTGAGAAAATATTCACTAAATGAGGGTATAATATTAGTGAGGGTACCCCAGGAGAGTTCCAAATGTGTGTGGGTAGAATATATATCCCACGGGGGTAAAATTGAAAAAAGTTGAAAAAATTTCTTTTTGGACTTAGTCATTTTTCTGGTGTTTATCAGACTTTCAGATAGGGCAAATGTCAGTGAGCGTTCCGATTTCAGTTCCAGAGCGATTCGCCCAATGAGTCCTTGATATTTAGTCGATTTCAGCCAATATTTTGGAATTTTGAAAATTTCACTTTTTTGTGAAAATATCCACTAAATGAGGGAATAATATGTGTGAGGGTACCACAGGAGAGTTCCAAATGTGTGTGGGTAGAATATATATCCCACGGGGGTAAAATTGAAAAAAGTTGAACAAATTTCTTCTTGGACTTAGTCCATTTTCTGGTGTTTATCATACTTTCAGATAGGGCAAATGTCAGTGAGCGTTACGATTTCAGTTCCAGAGCGATTCGCCCAATGAGTCCTTGATATTTCGTCGTTTTCAGGCAAATTTCTGGAATTTTGAAAATTTCACTTTTTTGTGAAAATATCCACTAAATGAGGGAATAATATGTGTGAGGGTACCCCAGGAGAGTTCCAAATGTGCGTGGGTAGAATATACATCCCACAGGGGTAAAATTGAAAAAAGTTGAACAAATTTTTTTTTTTGGACTTAGTCATTTTTCAAGCGTTTATTAGACTTTCAGATTGGGCAAATGTCAGTGAGCGTTCCGATTTCAGTTCCAGAGCGTCTCGCCCAATGAGTCCTTGATATTTCGTCGTTTTCAGGCAAATTTCTGGAATTTTGAAAATTTCACTTTTTTGTGAAAATATCCACTAAATGAGGGAATAATATGTGTGAGGGTACCCCAGGAGAGTTCCAAATGTGTGTGGGTAGAATATATATCCTACGGGGGTAAAATTGAAAAAAGTTGAACAAATTTTTTTTTTTGGACTTAGTCATTTTTCTAGCGTTTATCAGACTTTCAGATTGGGCAAATGTCAGTGAGCGTTCCGATTTCAGTTCCAGAACGATTCGCCCAATGATTCCTTCATATTTAGTCGTTTTCAGCCAATATTTTGGATTTTTGAAAATTTCTCTTTTTTGTGAAAATATCCACTAAATGAGGGAATAATATGTGTGAGGGTACCCCAGGAGAGTTCCAAATGTGTGTGGGTAGAATATATATCCCACGGGGGTAAAATTGAAAAAAGTTGAACAAATTTCTCTTTGGACTTAGTCCATTTTCTGGTGTTTATCATACTTTCAGATAGGGCAAATGTCAGTGAGCGTTCCGATTTCAGTTCCAGAGCGATTCGCCCAATGAGTCCTTGATATTTAGTCGATTTCAGCCAATATTTTGGAATTTTTGAAAATTTCACTTTTTTGTAAAAATATACACTAAATGAGGGAATAATATGTGTGAGGGTACCCCAGGAGAGTTCCAAATGTGTGTGCGTAGAATATATGTCCCACGGGGGTAAAATTGAAAAAAGTTGAAAAAATTGTTTTTTTTGGACTTAGTCATTTTTCTGGCGTTTATGAGACTTTCAGATAGGGGAAATGTAAGTGAGCATTCCGATTTCAGTTCCATAGCGATTCGCCCAATGAGTCATTGATATTTAGTCGATTTCAGCCAATATTTTGGAATTTTGAAAATTTCACTTTTTTGTGAAAATATCCTCTAAATGAGGGAATAATATGTGTGAGGGTACCCCAGGAGAGTTCCAAATGTGTGTGGGTAGAATATATATCCCACGGGGGTAAAATTGAAAAAAGTTGAACAAATTTTTTTTTTGGACTTAGTCATTTTTCTGGCGTTTATGAGACTTTCAGATAGGGGAAATGTAAGTGAGCATTCCGATTTCAGTTCCATAGCGATTCGCCCAATGAGTCATTGATATTTAGTCGATTTCAGCCAATATTTTGGAATTTTGAAAATTTCACTTTTTTGTGAAAATATCCACTAAATGAGGGAATAATATGTGTGAGGGTACCCCAGGAGAGTTCCAAATGTGTGTGGGTAGAATATATATCCCACGGGGGTAAAATTGAAAAAAGTTGAACAAATTTTTTTTTTGGACTTAGTCATTTTTCCGGCGTTTATCAGACTTTCAGATAGGGGAAATGTCAGTGAGCGTTCCGATTTCAGTTCCAGAGCGATTCGCCCAATGAGTCCTTGATATTTCGTCGTTTTCAGGCAAATTTCTGGAATTTTGAAAATTTCACTTTTTTGAGAAAATATTCACTAAATGAGGGTATAATATGAGTGAGGGTACCCCAGGAGAGTTCCAAATGTGTGTGGGTAGAATATATATCCTACGGGGGTAAAATTGAAAAAAGTTGAACAAATTTTTTTTTTTGGACTTAGTCATTTTTCTAGCGTTTATCCGACTTTCAGATTGGGCAAATGTCAGTGAGCGTTCCGATTTCAATTCCAGAACGATTCGCCCAATGATTCCTTCATATTTAGTCGTTTTCAGCCAATATTTTGGATTTTTGAAAATTTCTCTTTTTTGTGAAAATATCCACTAAATGAGGGAATAATATGTGTGAGGGTACGCCAGGAGAGTTCCAAATGTGTGTGGGTAGAACATATATCCCACGGGGGTAAAATTGAAAAAAGTTTAAAAAAATTTTTTTTTGGGACTTAGTCATTTTTCCGGCGTTTATCAGACTTTCAGATAGGGGAAATGTCAGTGAGCGTTCCGATTTCAGTTCCAGAGCGATTCGTCCAATGAGTCCTTGATATTTCGTCGTTTTCAGGCAAATTTCTGGAATTTTGAAAATTTCACTTTTTTGAGAAAATATCCACTAAATGAGGGTATAATATGTGTGAGGGTACCCCAGGAGAGTTCCAAATGTGTGTGGGTAGAATATATGTCCCACGGGGGTAAAATAGAAAAAAGTTGAAAAAATTGTTTTTTTTGGACTTAGTCATTTTTCTTGCGTTTATCAGACTTTCAGATAGGGAAAATGTCAGTGAGCTTTCCGATTTCAGTTCCAGAGCGATTCGCCCAATGAGTCCTTGATATTTAGCGGTTTTCAGCCAATATTTTGGATTTTTGAAAATTTCACTTTTTTGAGAAAATTTCCACTAAATGAGGGAATAATATGTGTGAGGGTACCCCAGGAGAGTTCCAAATGTGTGTGGGTAGAATATATATCCCACGGGGGTAAAATTGAAAAAAGTTGAAAAAATTTCTTTTTGGACTTAGTCATTTTTCTGGTGTTTATCAGACTTTCAGATAGGGCAAATGTCAGTGAGCGTTCCGATTTCAGTTCCAGAGCGATTCGCCCAATGAGTCCTTGATATTTAGTCGATTTCAGCCAATATTTTGGAATTTTGAAAATTTCACTTTTTTGTGAAAATATCCACTAAATGAGGGAATAATATGTGTGAGGGTACCCCAGGAGAGTTCCAAATGTGTGTGGGTAGAATATATATCCCACGGGGGTAAAATTGAAAAAAGTTGAAAAAATTTCTTTTTGGACTTAGTCATTTTTCTGGTGTTTATCAGACTTTCAGATAGGGCAAATGTCAGTGAGCGTTCCGATTTCAGTTCCAGAGCGATTCGCCCAATGAGTCCTTGATATTTAGTCGATTTCAGCCAATATTTTGGAATTTTGAAAATTTCACTTTTTTGTGAAAATATCCACTAAATGAGGGAATAATATGTGTGAGGGTACCCCAGGAGAGTTCCAAATGTGTGTGGGTAGAATATACATCCCACAGGGGTAAAATTGGAAAAAGTTGAACAAATTTTTTTTTTTGGACTTAGTCATTTTTCAAGCGTTTATTAGACTTTCAGATTGGGCAAATGTCAGTGAGCGTTCCGATTTCAGTTCCAGAGCGTCTCGCCCAATGAGTCCTTGATATTTCGTCGTTTTCAGGCAAATTTCTGGAATTTTGAAAATTTCACTTTTTTGTGAAAATATCCACTAAATGAGGGAATAATATGTGTGAGGGTACCCCAGGAGAGTTCCAAATGTGTGTGGGTAGAATATATATCCTACGGGGGTAAAATTGAAAAAAGTTGAACAAATTTTTTTTTTTGGACTTAGTCATTTTTCTAGCGTTTATCAGACTTTCAGATTGGGCAAATGTCAGTGAGCGTTCCGATTTCAGTTCCAGAACGATTCGCCCAATGATTCCTTCATATTTAGTCGTTTTCAGCCAATATTTTGGATTTTTGAAAATTTCTCTTTTTTGTGAAAATATCCACTAAATGAGGGAATAATATGTGTGAGGGTACCCCAGGAGAGTTCCAAATGTGTGTGGGTAGAATATATATCCCACGGGGGTAAAATTGAAAAAAGTTGAACAAATTTCTCTTTGGACTTAGTCCATTTTCTGGTGTTTATCATACTTTCAGATAGGGCAAATGTCAGTGAGCGTTCCGATTTCAGTTCCAGAGCGATTCGCCCAATGAGTCCTTGATATTTAGTCGATTTCAGCCAATATTTTGGAATTTTTGAAAATTTCACTTTTTTGTAAAAATATACACTAAATGAGGGAATAATATGTGTGAGGGTACCCCAGGAGAGTTCCAAATGTGTGTGCGTAGAATATATGTCCCACGGGGGTAAAATTGAAAAAAGTTGAAAAAATTGTTTTTTTTGGACTTAGTCATTTTTCTGGCGTTTATCAGACTTTCAGATAGGGAAAATGTCAGTGAGCTTTCCGATTTCAGTTCCAGAGCGATTCGCCCAATGAGTCCTTGATATTTAGCCGTTTTCAGCCAATATTTTGGATTTTTGAAAATTTCACTTTTTTGTGAAAATTTCCACTAAATGAGGGAATAATATGTGTGAGGGTACCCCAGGAGAGTTCCAAATGTGTGTGGGTAGAATATATATCCCACGGGGGTAAAATTGAAAAAAGTTGAACAAATTTTTTTTTGGACTTAGTCATTTTTCTGGCGTTTATGAGACTTTCAGATAGGGGAAATGTAAGTGAGCATTCCGATTTCAGTTCCATAGCGATTCGCCCAATGAGTCATTGATATTTAGTCGATTTCAGCCAATATTTTGGAATTTTGAAAATTTCACTTTTTTGTGAAAATATCCTCTAAATGAGGGAATAATATGTGTGAGGGTACCCCAGGAGAGTTCCAAATGTGTGTGGGTAGAATATATATCCCACGGGGGTAAAATTGAAAAAAGTTGAACAAATTTTTTTTTTGGACTTAGTCATTTTTCTGGCGTTTATGAGACTTTCAGATAGGGGAAATGTAAGTGAGCATTCCGATTTCAGTTCCATAGCGATTCGCCCAATGAGTCATTGATATTTAGTCGATTTCAGCCAATATTTTGGAATTTTGAAAATTTCACTTTTTTGTGAAAATATCCACTAAATGAGGGAATAATATGTGTGAGGGTACCCCAGGAGAGTTCCAAATGTGTGTGGGTAGAATATATATCCCACGGGGGTAAAATTGAAAAAAGTTGAACAAATTTTTTTTTTGGACTTAGTCATTTTTCCGGCGTTTATCAGACTTTCAGATAGGGGAAATGTCAGTGAGCGTTCCGATTTCAGTTCCAGAGCGATTCGCCCAATGAGTCCTTGATATTTCGTCGTTTTCAGGCAAATTTCTGGAATTTTGAAAATTTCACTTTTTTGTGAAAATATTCACTAAATGAGGGTATAATATGAGTGAGGGTACCCCAGGAGAGTTCCAAATGTGTGTGGGTAGAATATATATCCTACGGGGGTAAAATTGAAAAAAGTTGAACAAATTTTTTTTTTTGGACTTAGTCATTTTTCTAGCGTTTATCCGACTTTCAGATTGGGCAAATGTCAGTGAGCGTTCCGATTTCAATTCCAGAACGATTCGCCCAATGATTCCTTCATATTTAGTCGTTTTCAGCCAATATTTTGGATTTTTGAAAATTTCTCTTTTTTGTGAAAATATCCACTAAATGAGGGAATAATATGTGTGAGGGTACGCCAGGAGAGTTCCAAATGTGTGTGGGTAGAACATATATCCCACGGGGGTAAAATTGAAAAAAGTTTAAAAAAATTTTTTTTTGGGACTTAGTCATTTTTCCGGCGTTTATCAGACTTTCAGATAGGGGAAATGTCAGTGAGCGTTCCGATTTCAGTTCCAGAGCGATTCGTCCAATGAGTCCTTGATATTTCGTCGTTTTCAGGCAAATTTCTGGAATTTTGAAAATTTCACTTTTTTGAGAAAATATCCACTAAATGAGGGTATAATATGTGTGAGGGTACCCCAGGAGAGTTCCAAATGTGTGTGGGTAGAATATATGTCCCACGGGGGTAAAATAGAAAAAAGTTGAAAAAATTGTTTTTTTTGGACTTAGTCATTTTTCTTGCGTTTATCAGACTTTCAGATAGGGAAAATGTCAGTGAGCTTTCCGATTTCAGTTCCAGAGCGATTCGCCCAATGAGTCCTTGATATTTAGCGGTTTTCAGCCAATATTTTGGATTTTTGAAAATTTCACTTTTTTGAGAAAATTTCCACTAAATGAGGGAATAATATGTGTGAGGGTACCCCAGGAGAGTTCCAAATGTGTGTGGGTAGAATATATATCCCACGGGGGTAAAATTGAAAAAAGTTGAAAAAATTTCTTTTTGGACTTAGTCATTTTTCTGGTGTTTATCAGACTTTCAGATAGGGCAAATGTCAGTGAGCGTTCCGATTTCAGTTCCAGAGCGATTCGCCCAATGAGTCCTTGATATTTAGTCGATTTCAGCCAATATTTTGGAATTTTGAAAATTTCACTTTTTTGTGAAAATATCCACTAAATGAGGGAATAATATGTGTGAGGGTACCCCAGGAGAGTTCCAAATGTGTGTGGGTAGAATATATATCCCACGGGGGTAAAATTGAAAAAAGTTGAAAAAATTTCTTTTTGGACTTAGTCATTTTTCTGGTGTTTATCAGACTTTCAGATAGGGCAAATGTCAGTGAGCGTTCCGATTTCAGTTCCAGAGCGATTCGCCCAATGAGTCCTTGATATTTAGTCGATTTCAGCCAATATTTTGGAATTTTGAAAATTTCACTTTTTTGTGAAAATATCCACTAAATGAGGGAATAATATGTGTGAGGGTACCCCAGGAGAGTTCCAAATGTGTGTGGGTAGAATATACATCCCACAGGGGTAAAATTGGAAAAAGTTGAACAAATTTTTTTTTTTGGACTTAGTCATTTTTCCAGCGTTTATCAGACTTTCAGATTGGGCAAATGTCAGTGAGCGTTCCGATTTCAGTTCCAGAGCGACTCGCCCAATGAGTCCTTGATATTTAGTCGTTTTCAGGCAAATTTCTGGATTTTTGAAAATTTCTCTTTTTTGTGAAAATATCCACTAAATGAGGGAATAATATGTGTGAGGGTACCCCAGGAGAGTTCCAAATGTGTGTGGGTAGAATATATATCCCACGGGGGTAAAATTGAAAAAAGTTGAACAAATTTCTTTTTGGACTTAATCCATTTTCTGGTGTTTATCAGACTTTCAGATAGGGCAATTGTCAGTGAGCGTTCCAATTTCAGTTCCAGAGCGATTCGCCCAATGAGTCGGTGATATTTAGTCGATTTCAGCCAATATTTTGAAATTTTGAAAATTTCACTTTTTTGTGAAAATATCTACTAAATGAGGGAATAATATGTGTGAGGGTACCCCAGGAGAGTTCCAATTGTGTGTGGGTAGAATATATATCCTACGGGGGTAAAATTGAAAAAAGTTGAACAAATTTTTTTTTTTGGACTTAGTCATTTTTCCAGCGTTTATCAGACTTTCAGATTGGGCAAATGTCAGTGAGTGTTCCGATTTCAGTTCCAGAGCGATTCGCCCAATGATTCCTTGATATTTAGTCGTTTTCAGGCAATATTTTGGATTTTTGAAAATTTCTCTTTTTTGTGAAAATATCTACTAAATGAGGGAATAATATGTGTGAGGGTACCCCAGGAGAGTTCCAAATGTGTGTGGGTAGAATATATATCCCACGGGGGTAAAATTGAAAAAAGTTTAAAAAAAATTTTTTTGGGACTTAGTCATTTTTCCGGCGTTTATCAGACTTTCAGATAGGGGAAATGTCAGTGAGCGTTCCGATTTCAGTTCCAGAGCGATTCGCCCAATGAGTCCTTGATATTTCGTCGTTTTCAGGCAAATTTCTGGAATTTTGAAAATTTCACTTTTTTGTGAAAATATCCACTAAATGAGGGAATAATATGTGTGAGGGTACCCCAGGAGAGTTCCAAATGTGTGTGGGTAGAATATATATCCCAAGGGGGTAAAATTGAAAAAAGTTGAACAAATTTTTTTTTTGGACTTAGTCATTTTTCTGGCGTTTATGAGACTTTCAGATAGGGGAAATGTAAGTGAGCATTCCGATTTCAGTTCCATAGCGATTCGCCGGATGAGTCTTTGATATTTAGTCGATTTCAGCCAATATTTTGGAATTTTGAAAATTTCACTTTTTTGTGAAAATATCCACTAAATGAGGGAATAATATGTGTGAGGGTACCCCAGGAGAGTTCCAAATGTGTGTGGGTAGAATATACATCCCAGAGGGGTAAAATTGAAAAAAGTTGAACAAATTTTTTTTTTTGGACTTAGTCATTTTTCCAGCTTTTATCAGACTTTCAGATTGGGCAAATGTCAGTGAGCGTTCCGATTTCAGTTCCAGAGCGATTCGTCCAATGAGTCCTTGATATTTCGACGTTTTCAGGAAAATTTCTGGAATTTTGAAAATTTCACTTTTTTGTGAAAATATCCACTAAATGAGGGAATAATATGTGTGAGGGTACCCCAGGAGAGTTCCAAATGTGGGTGGGTAGAATATATATCCCACGGGGGTAAAATTGAAAAAAGTTGAAAAAATTTCTTTTAGGACTTAGTCATTTTTCCAGCGTTTATCAGACTTTCAAATAGGGCAAATGTAAGTGAGCTTTCCGATTTCAGTTCCAGAGCGATTCGCCCAATGAGTCCTTGATATTTAGTCGTTTTCAGCCAATATTTTGGATTTTGAAAATTTCACTTTTTTTGTGAAAATATCCACTAAATGAGGGAATAATATGTGTGAGGGTACCCCAGGAGAGTTCCAAATGTGTGTGGGTAGAATATATGTCCCACGGGGGTAAAATTGAAAAAAGTTGAAAAAATTGTTTTTTTTGGACTTAGTCATTTTTCTTGCGTTTATCAGACTTTCAGATAGGGAAAATGTCAGTGAGCTTTCCGATTTCAGTTCCAGAGCGATTCGCCCAATGAGTCCTTGATATTTAGCGGTTTTCAGCCAATATTTTGGATTTTTGAAAATTTCACTTTTTTGTGAAAATTTCCACTAAATGAGGGAATAATATGTGTGAGGGTACCCCAGGAGAGTTCCAAATGTGTGTGGGTAGAATATATATCCCACGGGGGTAAAATTGAAAAAAGTTGAAAAAATTTCTTTTTGGACTTAGTCATTTTTCTGGTGTTTATCAGACTTTCAGATAGGGCAAATGTCAGTCAGCGTTCCGATTTCAGTTCCAGAGCGATTCGCCCAATGAGTCCTTGATATTTCGTCGTTTTCAGGCAAATTTCTGGAATTTTGAAAATTTCACTTTTTTGTGAAAATATCCACTAAATGAGGGAATAATATGTGTGAGGGTACCCC
This sequence comes from Phyllobates terribilis, assembly GCF_046119375.1. Taxonomy (NCBI): domain Eukaryota; kingdom Metazoa; phylum Chordata; class Amphibia; order Anura; family Dendrobatidae; genus Phyllobates; species Phyllobates terribilis. Next base: position 5,536,914 of record NW_027362805.1, on the reverse strand, counting down.
AGGAGAGTTCCAAATGTGTGTGGGTAGAATATATATCCCACGGGGGTAAAATTGAAAAAAGTTGAACAAATTTATTTTTGGACTTAATCCATTTTCTGGTGTTTATCAGACTTTCAGATAGGGCAATTGTCAGTGAGCGTTCCAATTTCAGTTCCAGAGCGATTCGCCCAATGAGTCGGTGATATTTAGTCGATTTCAGCCAATATTTTGGAATTTTGAAAATTTCACTTTTTTGTGAAAATATCCACTAAATGAGGGAATAATATGTGTGAGGGTACCTCAGGAGAGTTCCAATTGTGTGTGGGTAGAATATATATCCTACGGGGGTAAAATTGAAAAAAGTTGAACAAATTTTTTTTTTTGGACTTAGTCATTTTTCCAGCGTTTATCAGACTTTCAGATTGGGCAAATGTCAGTGAGCGTTCCGATTTCAGTTCCAGAGCGATTCGCCCAATGAGTCCTTGATATTTAGTCGATTTCAGCCAATATTTTGGAATTTTGAAAATTTCTCTTTTTTGTGAAAATATCCACTAAATGAGGGAATAATATGTGTGAGGGTACCCCAGGAGAGTTCCAAATGTGTTTCGGTAGAATATACATCCCACAGGGGTAAAATTGAAAAAAGTTGAACAAATTTTTTTTTTTGGACTTAGTCATTTTTCCAGCGTTTATCAGACTTTCAGATTGGGCAAATGTCAGTGAGCGTTACGATTTCAGTTCCAGAGCGATTCGTCCAATGAGTCCTTGATATTTCGTCGTTTTCAGGCAAATTTCTGGAATTTTGAAAATTTCACTTTTTTGAGAAAATATCCACTAAATGAGGGTATAATATGTGTGAGGGTACCCCAGGAGAGTTCCAAATGTGTGTGGGTAGAATATATATCCCACGGGGGTAAAATTGAAAAAAGTTGAACAAATTTTTTTTTTTGGACTTAGTCATTTTTCCAGCTTTTATCAGACTTTCAGATTGGTCAAATGTCAGTGAGCGTTCCGATTTCAGTTCCAGAGCGATTCGCCCAATGAGTCCTTGATATTTCGTCGTTTTCAGGCAAATTTCTAGAATTTTGAAAATTTCACTTTTTTGTGAAAATATCCACTAAATGAGGGAATAATATGTGTGAGGGTACCCCAGGAGAGTTCCAAATGTGTGTGGGTAGAATATATATCCCACGGGGGTAAAATTGAAAAAAGTTGAACAAATTTTTTTTTTGGCCTTAGTCATTTTTCTGGCGTTTATGAGACTTTCAGATAGGGGAAATGTAAGTGAGCACTCCGATTTCAGTTCCATAGCGATTCGCCCGATGAGTCTTTGATATTTAGTCGATTTCAGCCAATATTTTGGAATTTTGAAAATTTCACTTTTTTGTGAAAATATCCACTAAATGAGGGAATAATATGTGTGAGGGTACCCCAGGAGAGTTCCAAATGTGTGTGGGTAGAATATATATCCCACGGGGGTAAAATTGAAAAAAGTTTAAAAAAAATTTTTTTAGGACTTAGTCATTTTTCCGGCGTTTATCAGACTTTCAGATAGGGGAAATGTCAGTGAGCGCTCCGATTTCAGTTCCAGAGCGATTCGTCCAATGCGTCCTTGATATTTCGTCGTTTTCAGGCAAATTTCTGGAATTTTGAAAATTTCACTTTTTTGAGAAAATATCCACTAAATGAGGGTATAATATGTGTGAGGGTACCCCAGGAGAGTTCCAAATGTGTGTGGGTAGAATATATATCCCACGGGGGTAAAATTGAAAAAAGTTGAAAAAATTTCTTTTTGGACTTAGTCATTTTTCTGGTGTTTATCAGACTTTCAGATAGGGCAAATGTCAGTTAGCGTTCCGATTTCAGTTCCAGAGCGATTCGCCCAATGAGTCCTTGATATATAGTCGATTTCAGCCAATATTTTGGAATTTTGAAAATTTCTCTTTTTTGTGAAAATATCCACTAAATGAGGGAATAATATGTGTGAGGGTACCCCAGGAGAGTTCCAAATGTGTTTGGGTAGAATATACATCCCACAGGGGTAAAATTGAAAAAAGTTGAACAAATTTTTTTTTTTGGACTTAGTCATTTTTCCAGCGTTTATCAGACTTTCAGATAGGGAAAATGTCAGTGAGCTTTCCGATTTCAGTTCCAGAGCGATTCGCCCAATGAGTCCTTGATATTTAGCGGTTTTCAGCCAATATTTTGGATTTTTGAAAATTTCACTTTTTTGTGAAAATTTCCACTAAATGAGGGAATAATATGTGTGAGGGTACCCCAGGAGAGTTCCAAATGTGTGTGGGTAGAATATATATCCCACGGGGGTAAAATTGAAAAAAGTTGAACAAATTTATTTTTGGACTTAATCCATTTTCTGGTGTTTATCAGACTTTCAGATAGGGCAATTGTCAGTGAGCGTTCCAATTTCAGTTCCAGAGCGATTCGCCCAATGAGTCTGTGATATTTAGTCGATTTCAGCCAATATTTTGGAATTTTGAAAATTTCAATTTTTTGTGAAAATATCCACTAAATGAGGGAATAATATGTGTGAGGGTACCCCAGGAGAGTTCCAATTGTGTGTGGGTAGAATATATATCCTACGGGGGTAAAATTGAAAAAAGTTGAACAAATTTTTTTTTTTGGACTTAGTCATTTTTCCAGCGTTTATCAGACTTTCAGATTGGGCAAATGTCAGTGAGCGTTCCGATTTCAGTTCCAGAGCGATTCGCCCAATGATTCCTTGATATTTAGTCGTTTTCAGCCAATATTTTGGATTTTTGAAAATTTCTCTTTTTTGTGAAAATATCCACTAAATGAGGGAATAATATGTGTGAGGGTACCCCAGGAGAGTTCCAAATGTGTGTGGGTAGAATATATATCCCACGGGGGTAAAATTGAAAAAAGTTTTAAAAAAATTTTTTTAGGACTTAGTCATTTTTCCGGCGTTTATCAGACTTTCAGATAGGGGAAATGTCAGTGAGCGTTCCGATTTCAGTTCCAGAGCGATTCGTCCAATGCGTCCTTGATATTTCGTCGTTTTCAGGCAAATTTCTGGAATTTTGAAAATTTCACTTTTTTGAGAAAATATCCACTAAATGAGGGAATAATATGTGTGAGGGTACCCCAGTAGAGTTCCAAATGTGTGTGGGTAGAATATATATCCCACAGTGGTAAAATTGAAAAAAGTTGAACAAATTTTTTTTTTGGACTTAGTCATTTTTCTGGCGTGTATGAGACTTTCAGATAGGGCAAATGTAAGTGAGCATTCCGATTTAAGTTCCATAGCGATACGCCCAATGAGTCGGTGATATATAGTCGATTTCAGCCAATATTTTGGAATTTTGAAAATTTTACTTTTTTGTGAAAATATCCACTAAATGAGGGAATAATATGTGTGAGGGTACCCCAGGAGAGTTCCATATGTGTGTGGGTAGAATATATATCCCACGGGGGTAAAATTGAACAAAGTTGAAAAGAATTTTTTTTTTTACTTAGTCATTTTTCCGGAGTTTTTCAGACTTTCAGATAGGGCAAATGGAAGTGAGCTTTCCGATTTCAGTTCCAGAGTGATTCGACCAATGAGTCCTTGATATTTCGTCGTTTTCAGCCATTATTTTGGATTTTTGAAAATTTCACTTTTTTGTGAAAATATCCACTAAATGAGGGAATAATATGTGTGAGGGTACCCTAGGAGAGTTCCAAATGTGTGTGGGTAGAATATATATCCCACAGGGGTAAAATTGAAAAAAGTTGAACAAATTTTTTTTTTTGGACTTAGTCATTTTTCTGGCGTTTATGAGACTTTCAGATAGGGGAAATGTAAGTGAGCATTCCGATTTCAGTTCCATAGCGATTCGCCCATTGAGTCGGTGATATTTAGTAGATTTCAGCCAATATTTTGGAATTTTGAAAATTTCACTTTTTTGTTAAAATATCCACTAAATGAGGGAATAATATGTGTGAGGGTACCCCAGGAGAGTTCCAAATGTGTGTGGGTAGAATATATATCCCATGGGGGTAAAATTGAAAAAAGTTGAAAACATTTTTTTTTTGAACTTAGTCCATTTTCTGGTGTTTATCAGACTTTCAGATAGGGGAAATGTCAGTGAGCGTTCCGATTTCAGTTCCAGAGCGATTCGCATAAATGAGTCCTTGATATTTAGTCGATTTCAGACAATATTTTGGAATTTTGAAAATTTCACTTTTTTGTGAAAATATCCACTAAATGAGGGAATAATATGTGTGAGGGTACCCCAGGAGAGTTCCAAATGTGTGTGGGTAGAATATATATCCCACGGGGGTAAAATTGAAAAAAGTTGAAAAAATTTCTTTTTGGACTTAGTCATTTTTCTGGTGTTTATCAGACTTTCAGATAGGGCAAATGTCAGTGAGCGTTCCGATTTCAGTTCCAGAGCGATTCGCCCAATGAGTCCTTGATATTTAGTCGATTTCAGCCAATATTTTGGAATTTTGAAAATTTCACTTTTTTGTGAAAATATCCACTAAATGAGGGAATAATATGTGTGAGGGTACCCCAGGAGAGTTCCAAATGTGTGTGGGTAGAATATACATCCCACAGGGGTAAAATTGAAAAAAGTTGAACAAATTTTTTTTTTTGGACTTAGTCATTTTTCCAGCGTTTATCAGACTTTCAGATTGGGCAAATGTCAGTGAGCGTTCCGATTTCAGTTCCAGAGCGACTCGCCCAATGAGTCCTTGATATTTCGTCGTTTTCAGGCAAATTTCTGGAATTTTGAAAATTTCACTTTTTTGTGAAAATATCCACTAAATGAGGGAATAATATGTGTGAGGGTACCCCAGGAGAGTTCCAAATGTGTGTGGGTAGAATATATATCCCACGGGGGTAAAATTGAAAAAAGTTGAACAAATTTCTTTTTGGACTTAATCCATTTTCTGGTGTTTATCAGACTTTCAGATAGGGGAAATGTCAGTGAGCGTTCTAATTTCAGTTCCAGAGCGATTCGCCCAATGAGTCGGTGATATTTAGTCGATTTCAGCCAATATTTTGGAATTTTGAAAATTTCACTTTTTTGTGAAAATATCCACTAAATGAGGGAATAATATGTGTGAGGGTACCCCAGGAGAGTTCCAATTGTGTGTGGGTAGAATATATATCCTACGGGGGTAAAATTGAAAAAAGTTGAACAAATTTTTTTTTTTGGACTTAGTCATTTTTCCAGCGTTTATCAGACTTTCAGATTGGGCAAATGTGAGTGAGCGTTCCGATTTCAGTTCCAGAGCGATTCGCCCAATGATTCCTTGATATTTAGTCGTTTTCAGCCAATATTTTGGATTTTTGAAAATTTCTCTTTTTTGTGAAAATATCCACTAAATGAGGGAATAATATGTGTGAGGGTACCCCAGGAGAGTTCCAAATGTGTGTGGGTAGAATATATATCCCACGGGGGTAAAATTGAAAAAAGTTTAAAAAAAATTTTTTTGGGACTTAGTCATTTTTCCAGCTTTTATCAGACTTTCAGATTGGTCAAATGTCAGTGAGCGTTCCGATTTCAGTTCCAGAGCGATTCGCCCAATGAGTCCTTGATATTTCGTCGTTTTCAGGCAAATTTCTGGAATTTTGAAAATTTCACTTTTTTGTGAAAATATCCACTAAATGAGGGAATAATATGTGTGAGGGTACCCCAGGAGAGTTCCAAATGTGTTTGGGTAGAATATACATCCCACAGGGGTAAAATTGAAAAAAGTTGAACAAATTTTTTTTTTTGGACTTAGTCATTTTTCCAGCGTTTATCAGACTTTCAGGTAGGGCAAATGTCAGTGAGCTTTCCGATTTCAGTTCCAGAGCGATTCGCCCAATGAGTCCTTGATATTTAGTCGTTTTCAGCCAATATTTTGGATTTTTGAAAATTTCACTTTTTTGTGAAAATATCCACTAAATGAGGGAATAATATGTGTGAGGGTACCCCAGGAGAGTTCCAAATGTGTGTGGGTAGAATATATATCTCACGGGGGTAAAACTGAAAAAAGTTGAACACATTTTTTTTTTGGACTTAGTCATTTTTCTGGCGTTTATGAGACTTTCAGATAGGGGAAATGTAAGTGAGCGTTCCGATTTCAGTTCCAGAGCGATTCGCCCAATGAGTCCTTGATATTTAGTGGTTTTTAGGCAAATTTCTGGAATTTTGAAAATTTCACTTTTTTGAGAAAATATCCACTAAATGAGGGAATAATATGTGTGAGGGTACCCCAGTAGAGTTCCAAATGTGTGTGGGTAAAATATATATCCCACAGGGGTAAAATTGTAAAAAGTTGAACAAATTTTTTTTTTTGACTTAGTCATTTTTCTGGCGTGTATGAGACTTTCAGATAGGGCAAATGTAAGTGAGCATTCCGATTTAAGTTCCATAGCGATAAGCTCAATGAGTCGGTGATATATAGTCGATTTCAGCCAATATTTTGGAATTTTGAAAATTTCACTTTTTTGTGAAAATATCCACTAAATGAGGGAATAATATGTGTGAGGGTACCCCAGGAGAGTTCCAAATGTGTGTGGGTAGAATATATATCCCATGGGGGTAAAATTGAAAAAAGTTGAAAACATTTTTTTTTTGAGCTTAGTCATTTTTCTGGCGTTTATGAGACTTTCAGTTAGGGGAAATGTCAGTGAGCATTCCGATTTCAGTTCCATAGTGATTCGCCCAATGAGTCCTTGATATTTAGTAGTTTTCAGCCAATATTTTGGAATTTTGAAAATTTCACTTTTTTGTGAAAATATCCACTAAATGAGGGAATAATATGTGTGAGGGTACCCCAGGAGAGTTCCATATGTGTGTGGGTAGAATATATATCCCACGGGGGTAAAATTGAACAAAGTTGAAAAGAATTTTTTTTTTTACTTAGTCATTTTTCCGGAGTTTTTCAGACTTTCAGATAGGGCAAATGTAAGTGAGCTTTCCGATTTCAGTTCCAGAGTGGTTCGCCCAATGAGTCCTTGATATTTCGTCGTTTTCAGCCAATATTTTGGATTTTTGAAAATTTCACTTTTTTGTGAAAATATCCACTAAATGAGGGAATAATATGTGTGAGGGTACCCTAGGAGAGTTCCAAATGTGTGTGGGTAGAATATATATCCCACAGGGGTAAAATTGAAAAAAGTTGAACAAATTTTTTTTTTTGGACTTAGTCATTTCTCTGGCGTTTATGAGACTTTCAGATAGGGGAAATGTAAGTGAGCATTCCGATTTCAGTTCCATAGCGATTCGCCCATTAAGTCGGTGATATTTAGTCGATTTCAGCCAATATTTTGGAATTTTGAAAATTTCACTTTTTTGTTAAAATATCCACTAAATGAGGGAATAATATGTGTGAGGGTACCCCAGGAGAGTTCCAAATGTGTGTGGGTAGAATATATATCCCATGGGGGTAAAATTGAAAAAAGTTGAAAACATTTTTTTTTTGAACTTAGTCCATTTTCTGGTGTTTATCAGACTTTCAGATAGGGGAAATGTCAGTGAGCGTTCCGATTTCAGTTCCAGAGCGATTCGCATAAATGAGTCCTTGATATTTAGTCGATTTCAGCCAATATTTTGGAATTTTGAAAATTTCACTTTTTTGTGAAAATATCCACTAAATGAGGGAATAACATGTGTGAGGGTACCCCAGGAGAGTTCCAAATGTGTGTGGGTAGAATATATATCTCACGGGGGTAAAACTGAAAAAAGTTGAACACATTTTTTTTTTTGGACTTAGTCATTTTTCTGGCGTTTATGAGACTTTCAGATAGGGGAAATGTCAGTGAGCATTCCGATTTCAGTTCCATAGCGATTCGCCCAATGAGTCCTTGATATTTAGTCGTTTTCAGCCAATATTTTGGAATTTTGAAAATGTCACTTTTTTGTGAAAATATCCACTAAATGAGGGAATAATATGTGTGAGGGTACCCCAGGAGAGTTCCAAATGTGTGTGGGTAGAATATATATCCCACAGGGGTAAAATTGAAAAAAGTTGAACAAATTTTTTTTTTTGGACTTAGTCATTTTTCCAGCGTTTATCAGACTTTCAGATTGGGCAAATGTCAGTGAGCGTTCCGATTTCAGTTCCAGAGCGATTCGCCCAATGAGTCCTTGATATTTAGTGGTTTTTAGGCAAATTTCTGGAATTTTGAAAATTTCACTTTTTTGAGAAAATATCCACTAAATGAGGGAATAATATGTGTGAGGGTACCCCAGTAGAGTTCCAAATGTGTGTGGGTAAAATATATATCCCACAGGGGTAAAATTGTAAAAAGTTGAACAAATTTTTTTTTTTGACTTAGTCATTTTTCTGGCGTGTATGAGACTTTCAGATAGGGCAAATGTAAGTGAGCATTCCGATTTAAGTTCCATAGCGATACGCTCAATGAGTCGGTGATATATAGTCGATTTCAGCCAATATTTTGGAATTTTGAAAATTTCACTTTTTTGTGAAAATATCCACTAAATGAGGGAATAATATGTGTGAGGGTACCCCAGGAGAGTTCCAAATGTGTGTGGGTAGAATATATATCCCATGGGGGTAAAATTGAAAAAAGTTGAAAACATTTTTTTTTTGAGCTTAGTCATTTTTCTGGCGTTTATGAGACTTTCAGTTAGGGGAAATGTCAGTGAGCATTCCGATTTCAGTTCCATAGTGATTCGCCCAATGAGTCCTTGATATTTAGTAGTTTTCAGCCAATATTTTGGAATTTTGAAAATTTCACTTTTTTGTGAAAATATCCACTAAATGAGGGAATAATATGTGTGAGGGTACCCCAGGAGAGTTCCATATGTGTGTGGGTAGAATATATATCCCACGGGGGTAAAATTGAACAAAGTTGAAAAGAATTTTTTTTTTTACTTAGTCATTTTTCCGGAGTTTTTCAGACTTTCAGATAGGGCAAATGTAAGTGAGCTTTCCGATTTCAGTTCCAGAGTGGTTCGCCCAATGAGTCCTTGATATTTCGTCGTTTTCAGCCAATATTTTGGATTTTTGAAAATTTCACTTTTTTGTGAAAATATCCACTAAATGAGGGAATAATATGTGTGAGGGTACCCTAGGAGAGTTCCAAATGTGTGTGGGTAGAATATATATCCCACAGGGGTAAAATTGAAAAAAGTTGAACAAATTTTTTTTTTTGGACTTAGTCATTTCTCTGGCGTTTATGAGACTTTCAGATAGGGGAAATGTAAGTGAGCATTCCGATTTCAGTTCCATAGCGATTCGCCCATTAAGTCGGTGATATTTAGTCGATTTCAGCCAATATTTTGGAATTTTGAAAATTTCACTTTTTTGTTAAAATATCCACTAAATGAGGGAATAATATGTGTGAGGGTACCCCAGGAGAGTTCCAAATGTGTGTGGGTAGAATATATATCCCATGGGGGTAAAATTGAAAAAAGTTGAAAACATTTTTTTTTTGAACTTAGTCCATTTTCTGGTGTTTATCAGACTTTCAGATAGGGGAAATGTCAGTGAGCGTTCCGATTTCAGTTCCAGAGCGATTCGCATAAATGAGTCCTTGATATTTAGTCGATTTCAGCCAATATTTTGGAATTTTGAAAATTTCACTTTTTTGTGAAAATATCCACTAAATGAGGGAATAACATGTGTGAGGGTACCCCAGGAGAGTTCCAAATGTGTGTGGGTAGAATATATATCTCACGGGGGTAAAACTGAAAAAAGTTGAACACATTTTTTTTTTTGGACTTAGTCATTTTTCTGGCGTTTATGAGACTTTCAGATAGGGGAAATGTCAGTGAGCATTCCGATTTCAGTTCCATAGCGATTCGCCCAATGAGTCCTTGATATTTAGTCGTTTTCAGCCAATATTTTGGAATTTTGAAAATGTCACTTTTTTGTGAAAATATCCACTAAATGAGGGAATAATATGTGTGAGGGTACCCCAGGAGAGTTCCAAATGTGTGTGGGTAGAATATATATCCCACGGGGGTAAAATTGAAAAAAGTTGAAAAAATTTTTTTTTTGGACTTAGTCATTTTTCTGGCGTTTATGAGGCTTTCAGATAGGGGAAATGTAAGTGAGCTTTCCGATTTCAGTTCCAGAGCGATTCGCCCAATGAGTCCTTGATATTTAGTCGATTTCAGCCAATATTTTGGAATTTTGAAAATTTCACTTTTTTGTGAAAATATCCACTAAATGAGGGAATAATATGTGTGAGGGTACCCCAGGAGAGTTCCAAATGTGTGTGGGTAGAATATATATCCCACAGGGGTAAAATTGAAAAAAGTTGAACAAATTTTTTTTTTTGGACTTAGTCATTTTTCCAGCGTTTATCAGACTTTCAGATTGGGCAAATGTCAGTGAGCGTTCCGATTTCAGTTCCAGAGCGATTCGCCCAATGAGTCCTTGATATTTAGTGGTTTTCAGGCAAATTTCTGGAATTTTGAAAATTTCACTTTTTTGAGAAAATATCCACTAAATGAGGGTATAATTAGAGATGAGCGTTGTTCTACTCGAACTGTTCGCCAATCTCAAATTCGAGCTGTTTTGGGCGGTGTTCGAGCCGTTCGGCGAACACGAACAATTTGAGAAAAATTCGGCTGTTCGAGGTTATGTTCGATAACTGTTCGTGCACCAAAATCATAACTGGATTTTTTCTCAGTAAGGATGAAAATTAATGTTAATACGCAGTTTGAGTGTACAGCGGGATGGGGGGAGGGGCAGGGGATGGATCTCTGCAGGAACAATGAAGATCTCCATTTTTTTTTCTCTTTCCCGCATTTGCAGTGGGGAGGTGCAATCTGTCAGCCTATCAGCAGCGCACACACGGAGCGAAGTACTTTTTTTCACACAAGCAAGGGCATGTGTCATTGGCAGTGTATGTCACATGTCCTTGCCCTATAAGACCAAGCCATTTTCCCGTCGCCACCATTTTCTCACTGCTGCAGCTGCGTGTTAGACGGCACCGCTGTTGCTGTGTGCGCTATACCTTGTTAATTTCAAGCCAATTTTCGCACAAATCTACAGATAGCTTGGGAGTAGGGAATAGTTGTGATTGCAGTCCTTTTAAGGACTAGGTTACAGTATTTCCTACGACTTTTATCAGGCAGGTCTGTGCTCTTAAATAGATAGATTGTGGGAGTAAAGACTAATTGTAATTGGAGTCCTTTTCAGGACTAGGTTACATCAGTTCCTATCAGTTTTTGCCAGGCAGGTCTGTGCCAGTGCTGTGCAAGTTTTTTTCACAGCATTTGGCTGAATCTAGCAAAGCTAGAGTGTGTTAGTCAGTGGAGTAGCCTATCTGTGTTGCAAGATATACCACCTGTGTATAGAATACCAATTTTTTTACTGCACCTAGTGAAGTAAAATCTTTTGGGCATAGCATCATTCTATTAGTCCATCTATACTGACCTCCATCAGGTTGCAAATTGAATATAATTTTTTTCTGCATCTAGCTCTGAAAAAATATTGGGCTTCTAGCTGTGTGTGGGACTTGTTGTACTAGTCCATCTATACTGACCTCCATCAGGTTGCAAGCTGCATATATTTTTTTCTTCATCTACCTCTGAAAAAATATTGGGCTTCTAGCTGTGTATGGGACTTGTTCTATTAATCCATCTATACAGACCTCCATCAGGTTGCAAACTGAATATATTTTTTTCTGCATCTACCTCTGAAAAAATATTTGGCCTTCTAGCTGTGTGTGGGACTTGTTCTATTAGTCCATCTATACTGACCTCCATAAGGTTGCAAACTGAATATAATTTTTTTCTGCATCTACCTCTGAAAAAATATTTGGCCTTTTAGCTGTGTGTGGGACTTGTTCTATTAGTCCATCTATACTGACCTCCATAAGGTTGCAAACTGAATATAATTTTTTTCTGCATCTACCTCTGAAAAAATATTTGGCCTTCTAGCTGTGTGTGGGACTTGTTCTATTAGTCCATCTATACTGACCTCCATAAGGTTGCAAACTGAATATAATTTTTTTCTGCATCTACCTCTGAAAAAATATTTGGCCTTCTAGCTGTGTGTGGGACTTGTTCTATTAGTCCATCTATACTGACCTCCATCAGGTTGCAAACTGAATATAATTTTTTTCTGCATCTACCTCTGACAAAATATTTGGCCTTCTAGCTGTGTGTGGGACTTGTTCTATTAGTCCATCTATACTGACCTCCATAAGGTTGCAAACTGAATATAATTTTTTTCTGCATCTACCTCTGAAAAAATATTTGGCCTTCTAGCTGTGTGTGGGACTTGTTCTATTAGTCCATCTATACTGACCTCCAAAAGGTTGCAAACTGAATATAATTTTTTTCTGCATCTACCTCTGAAAAAATATTTGGCCTTCTAGCTGTGTGTGGGACTTGTTCTATTAGTCCATCTATACTGACCTCCATAAGGTTGCAAACTGAATATAATTTTTTTCTGCATCTACCGCTGAAAAAATATTTGGCCTTCTAGCTGTGTGTGGGACTTGTTCTATTAGTCCATCTATACTGACCTCCATAAGGTTGCAAACTGAATATAATTTTTTTCTGCATCTACCTCTGAAAAAATATTTGGCCTTCTAGCTGTGTGTGGGACTTGTTCTATTAGTCCATCTATACTGACCTCCATAAGGTTGCAAACTGAATATAATTTTTTTCTGCATCTACCTCTGAAAAAATATTTGGCCTTCTAGATGTGTGTGGGACTTGTTCTATTAGTCCATCTATACTGACCTCCATAAGGTTGCAAACTGAATATAATTTTTTTCTGCATCTACCTCTGAAAAAATATTGGGCTTCTAGCTGTGTGTGGGACTTGTTCTATTAATCCATCTATACAGACCTCCATCAGGTTGCAAACTGAATATATTTTTTTCTGCATCTACCTCTGAAAAAATATTGGGCTTCTAGCTGTGTGTGGGACTTGTTGTATTCGTCCATCTATACAGACCTCCATCAGGTTGCAAATTGAATATAATTTTTTTCTGCATCTAACCCAGCCAATAGTTTTGGCCTAATACCACAGTTTGGCCACTCAGCTCTGCTCGGTTCCCATCCATTGTTTTTTTGTGCAAACAACTCCAGAGTTGTGAATTAGTTAACCACCAAAATGAGTGGAAAAATGCCTGCTGCTGGTGGAAAGGGGAATAGGCGTGTTGGGAAGGGGAAAAAAGGTTGTGTCCGTGGGGTAGGTGTTAAAGCAACAGTAACATCTGCAGAAGAAAGACCATCTTCCAGCCAAACTAAAATGTCTACTTCTTTTAGCGGACAATGTGATAAGATCCCTTTCTTACGGCCACGCCAATCGCTACAAATTCCAGATGAGGCACAAAAACAGCAGGTGCTTCAATGGATATCAAGTGCTCCTTTAAGTGGGCTCTCCTCCACATCAACTTCAACATCACAAATACTCCAGTCCTCAAAGGTGTCACCCCAATCGCACTTGCTTCCTCACAGCTCCCAAATCTCCAGCTGCCCGTCTGAGTATGAGGTAGAACAGATGGTTGAGTCTGCAGAGCTGTTTACTCATACTATAGCCTGGGAATCAGAGGTCGACTCCAGCGCTTCTGTGAATCCAGACGAGGAAATGATCTGCACTGATGCCCAGAATCTTTATGAGTCGGATCCAGGACCAGACGCAGAAGGTTCTGACCATAATGTAGACCCTCATTCCCAAACTGTAACTCCTGTTGGTGGAGACAATGAGGAAGACGATGATAAGACTCAAATACCTGATTGGAGCGACAACTTTAGTTTTTTGTCAGGGCAGGAACAGGTTGGCTCTGAGGACGACGGGTGTGATAACGCACAGGGTGATGATGATGAGGTTGGAGATCCCACTTACTGTCAACCCACAGTCAGCCAAGAGATGAGGTCAGCAGAGGAGGTAGAGGAAGATGCTAGTGACGACGAGGTCAGGTTGCGCCTTCCTGGACAGAGACGTAGTACTGGAAGCACGTCAACAACTGCATCCTCAAACACAACTCTGCCTCTCACCACAAGTCGTGGTGGCTCTTCAGGTCGCATGGGTGCTAAGCCTTGCATAGCCTGGGCATTTTTTCAGATCGATAAAGATGACCCAACTCGTGTTATCTGTAACATTTGTCAGCAAAAGCTAAGTAGAGGCCAAAAAATACATAGTTTGAGTACTTCATGCATGAACCGGCACATGAACATGAAGCATAAGTTGCAGTGGGAAGCTCAGTGTGCTACAATGCGGCCTAGCCGGCCGGGCCCACCACCGTCTGCCATATCTTGTGCATCCGCGGCCTCTTCATCCTCTGTGACTGGGGGGACAGAAGTCACACCTGTTTTGGGGCGCAGACCTGCCACCTCTTTACCCGCAACAGCCAGCGTGATTGGCAGGTCATCATTTTCTTTGGAGGTGGTAACACCAGCTGGTGTTGAGCGCTGTCCGACATCGATAGCACCACCTTTGGATCAAGGCAACCTAACATGTCCGCCTGCATCTTCCTCACAGACCGGCAGTTTGCCGGGGACACCCTTATCAACCCCGTCTAAGCACAATAGCCAGCCCTCGGTCCCTCAGATGTGGACAAGTAAAAGACCATTTCCTCCTAGCCATGAGAAAGCTAAGAGGTTGAATTTCACCATCTGCAAGCTCTTGGCTACAGAAATGCTGCCTTTCCGCCTGGTGGACACAGAGGATTTTCGAGACCATATGTCCGTCGCAGTGCCCCAGTACCAGATGCCCAGTCGGCACTACTTCTCAAAGAAAGGTGTGCCTGCGCTCCACCAGCATGTCGCACACAACATCACCGCTTCTTTGAGAAACTCTGTGTGTGACAGGGTGCATTTCACCACAGACACTTGGATGAGTAGGCATGGACAGGGGCGTTACATGTCGCTGACTGGGCACTGGGTAACTATGGTGACAGCAGGACAAGGGGCTGCTGTCCAAGTCTTGCCGTCCCCACGAGTTGTGCGTCAATCCTCTTTATGTCAAAGTTCCTCCACTGCTTCTGCCTCCTCAACCTCCTCTCGGTCCTCCACCTGCACCCAAAGCCTGTCTGGTCATGCCACAAGCTTTCTAACTGCGCAGAAGGGATCCTGCACACCTCCTTACTATGCTGGCAGTAGGGCTCAACGTCATCAGGCGGTTTTTACATTGAAATGTCTGGGAAATGTGAGTCACACAGCTGAGGAGTTGTGGTCAGCTCTGGAGAACCAATTTCATGAATGGTTGTCTCCACTGGACCTGAAACCAGGGAAGGCCGTGTGCGACAATGCTGCAAACCTGGGTGCGGCCCTTCGCCGGGGCAATGTCACACACGTGCCTTGTATGGCTCACGTGTTGAACCTGGTTGTCCAGCAATTGTTAGCCCACTATCCCAGACTAGATGGCCTTCTGCAGAGGGCACGGTCGCTGTGTGCTCACTTCCGCCGTTCGCATCCCGCAGCTCAGCGACTTACATCTCTACAGAAGTCGTTGGGCCTGCCACTTCACCGGCTAAAATGCGATGTGCCTACCCGGTGGAATTCAACTCTGCACATGTTGCAGCGACTGTGGCAGCACCGACAAGCCCTGGTGCAATACGTTCTGACGTATAGCCTGGGCCAACGAGATTCAGAGGTGGGGCAAATCACGCTGGAGGAGTGGTCTCAGATCAGGGACCTATGCACCCTTCTGCACAGTTTTGAAAGGGCAACGATGACAATGCCATTATCAGCATGACTATTCCGGTGATTTACATGCTGGAGCACATGTTAAACAGAATTCGGAGTCAGGTGGAGGCACAAGAGGAGGTGGAGGAAGTAGAGGAGGAGGAGTTGTATGCGGAAGGGCTAACATCTGCAAGGTCCAGACGGTCGGCAGCACCAAGGCGGCAGGCATGTGAGGGTGGGGGAGATGGTTTTACCAGGGCGCATGGTAGCAGCCAAACTAGTGAGGAAGGTGCAGGAGCCCAGGAAGAAGTGGAGGACGAACTGATGGAAGACTCATCAGATGAGGGAGACCTTGATCACATTTTTGTTGTGCGAGGTTGGGGGGAGAGGACAGAGGAAGGAAGCATGATTGTTACCTCGCCACCAACACAACAGGGACTTGGTGCTCCTGGATGCGCAACACACATGAGTGCCTTCTTGCTGCACTACCTGCAACATGACCCTCGAATTGTGAGAATTAGAAATAATCCTGACTACTGGGTTGCCACAATGTTAGATCCCTGGTACAAAAGTAAATTTGCAGAAATTATTCCTGCCATAGAAAGGGATGCACGCATGCAGGAGTATCAGCAGAGACTGTTGCAGAATCTTACATGTGCTTTTCCACAAAATACCAGTGGTGCACGTAGTGAATCTCACAGTTCCAACTTGCCAACCGTGGGACCGTCAAGTGTTCAGCACTCAAACCGTAACAGAACCACAGTATCTGCTGGTAACATCAATTTTGCGGAATCATTTCACCACTTTTTTAGCCCATCCTTTGCAAGGCCACAGGAGACAAGAAGTCTGACACATAGTCAACGCCTAGAGATGATGGTACAGGAGTATCTCCAAGTAAACATTGAAGCCACGACTGTGTCACTGGACCCTTGCTCTTTTTGGGCTTCCAATCTGGATAAATGGCCGGAGCTAGCCACTTACGCCTTGGAGATCTTGTCATGCCCCGCAGCCAGCGTTCTGTCTGAACGTGTGTTCAGCGCTGCTGGTGGTGTGCTGACAGATAAGCGCACGCGGCTCTCCACTGATAATGTAGACATAAAGATGAACAAATCATGGATCCGAAACGACTTTTCTACCCCTGTGTCATCCTGGGGAGAGTAAAAGCTTGATGATTGGTTAAAATCACTCTACCAACCGTTTTAAGCTTTCAAATTACTAATCATGTTTATCTGTATCTTGGCTGGAAAATAATTTGGGCTTTGTAGCAGTGTGCAGCACTGATTCTATTAGGACATCTCTAATAAGCTCCACCAGATTTAAAATTACTAATCATGTTTATCTGTATCTTGACTGGAAAATAATTTGGGCTTTGTAGCAGTGTGCAGCACTGATCCTATTAGGCCATCTATACTAAAGCTTCACTAGATTTAAAATTAATAATAATTTTTAGCTGCATCTAGCCCGGAAAATAATTTTGGGGCTCCGAGATGCGCAAGACACATAAGTGCCTTCTTGCTGCACTACCTGCAGCATGACCCTCATATTGTCAGAATTCGAAGTAATCATGACTACTGGGTTGCCACACTCTTAGATCCCCCAAACTTTTCGATCAACCTTTTCATTTTAATAAAGACCAAAAAAATGGTCATTTTTGAAATTATAAGCATTAGCAGGTTGTTAGAAACTGAAATCAAACAGTTTTCAACTCAAAACTTTATTCTAGGTGATGTTACATTTTCACATAGGACCCCTTGTTCGAAAGGAGCTTCTGAACTCTCTCGTCCATTGAATTTGTCAGGTTTTGGATAGTTTCTGCTTCAATTGTTTTGCATGAGGACAGAATACCCTCCCAGAGCTGTTGCTTAGATGTGAACTGCCTCCCGCCATCATAGACACTCCTTTTAATGATGCTCCAAAGGTTCTGAATGGGGTAGAGGTCAGGGGAGCATGGGGGTCACACCATAAGTTTGTCCCCTTTTATGCCCATATCAGCCAGAGATGCAGATGTTTTATGTGCAGCATGAGATGGTGCATTATCATGCAGAAAAATGATCTTGCTGTGAAATACACGGTTCTTCTTCTTGAACCATGGCAGGAAGTGCTGTTTGAGAAAATCCACATACATTATGGAGTTCATCTTTAGCGCCTTCAGGGATCCTAAAGGGGCCGACAATCTCTCTCCCCATGATTCCAGCCCAAAACATTACTCCACCTCCTCCTTGTTGGCGCTGTAGCTGTGTTTGCGTGGGGTGTCCATCAACCAGCCATCCTCCACTCCATCCATCTGGACCATCGAGCGCTGCATGGCACTCATCCGTGAACAAAACAGTTTTGAAATCAGTCTTCATGTAATGTTTGGCCCACTGGAGCCGTTTCTGCTTGTGTGAAGTGGATAGAGGAGGTCGTATGCACAGCTGCAAACCTCTGAAGGACCCTGCATCTTGTTGTTCGGGGGACGTTGGAGGCACAAGCAGCTTCAAAAACTTGTCTGCTGCTATGACAAGGCTTTTTTGCCGCTTCTCTTTCAACCTGACGTAATTGCCTGTAGGAAAGAGTCCTCAATTTGCCCTTATCAGCACGCACACGTGTGTACTGTGAATCAGCTACATACTTCTTGATTGCCAAGACACTTCATCCTGATCATCGCACAATGTTGATTGTAGTCATGCCTTGACCTAAACACTCCACAATTTGTTGCTTCTCAGCAGCCGACACATCCTTTTTCTTTCCCATTTTGGCAGAAAATGTAGGCTGCTTAATAATGTGAGAGAGCCTTCTTAAGTAGTCTTGCCTTTCATTGGACACACCTGCCAAACTAATTAGCACAGGTGTCTGCAATTGCTTACAGTGATATAAAGAGCCCTGACACACATCACCATCAATGAGTTTAACTGACAAACAAACAAATTTTCCCTTATCACTCCTAAACACTTTTTGCATAATAATTTGGAACGCAGTGTACATGTGCTTTTCCACAAAACACCAGTGGTTCACGTAGTGAATCTTACAGTTCTAACTTGCCAACCGTGATCTGTATGGAGTTGTTCAATAAAGGGCCCAAAATTAAGATAACATAGATGGGAGAGGTCTCTATGAATAGGAATTCCTAAGTATTTGATACCCTGTGAGGGCCAGGCAAAGGGAAAGTTGGACTGGATGGAATCCTATATGGATTTGGGGAGGGAGACATCGAGGGCCTCAGACTGCGCTGCATTGATTTTAAAATTTGACCATGTAACAAAGTGATCTATTTCAGCCATAACAGCATGGATGGATATATGTGATTGAGTGATATATGCTAGGACATCATCAGCAAATAGAGAGCACTTGTACTCGGTGCCTCCCACCTCAATCCACCTAATAGTGGGGTTATGGCGAATTGATGAGAGCAGGTGCTCCGTCACTAGGATGTATAAGAGAGGGGACAGAGGACATCCCTGCCTTGCCCCATTGGTGATTGTGAAAGGTGATGAAAATGTTCTGACGCACCCCCTGGGCCTTGGGACACCCGGAGCCGGACCCTTTTTGGTGGATGCTGGTGGTTGTAGTCTTCGTGGCGGCGACCCGGTTCCGGGGCTCAGGGTGGTCAAACCAGTGGCGGAACTATTTATGTGGTTTTGATGTTTAAATGTCCGACTACGCCACCCGTGGATTGCGGTCAGAGTGAACCGCCGCTACAGGGCAGACCGCTGAGGCTGGTGTTGTGGGTGCAGCAGAGCGTAGCATAACTCCCCACGGGAGGAGTATAGCCTCAGGGCAGTGTATGCGGAGGATGGGGGTGATGGTGCAGGGCAGCAGCAGTAACGACACGGAGTCAGTGATGCAGTTCAGGGCCTTTACTCACAGTTCTTATTATTCAGACCACGTCTGCAGGTAACGGCTGCCCACGTCGTACTGTGCTCACCAGGTGAGGGGCTCAGACAACTCCCAGATAACTTTGGAGCGCTTCACAGGACCCCCTTTGTGTGTCCTTTGTCTGGCCTTTCTTACCAACACTTCTGTCCGGCTGCCTCGGGCCTCCTCTTGGTAAACTTGGCGCCAGTTTCCCTGACCCTATGTGGTGCCTTCCTAGCGGGTGTAGCGAGGGGCTGTGCCACATAAAATGTCAGAGCCTCCGGTTCCTAGCTGAGGGTCGTTTCCTGCCTCCACTAGTTCGGGGACCGGTCTCCCCCTTTGGCCTGACCCCTCCACGCAGGTGGATTCGGGCGTGCGGTGGCGACTCGCCCATCCGCACCCCTGGGATCCCTTCATTCCTCGTTCCTGGAGCCTTCTCCGCTCCTCTTCCTTCCTTCTCCCTCTTGCAGGCCTGGGCCTCTGTTACTAGGCCCGCCTGCGGAGCAGAGCTCATGCAGAGCCCCTGCTCCCTGACACTTCTGCTCAGACTTCTCTGCACTGAACTAAGATGGTGCCCACCTTTTATACTCCCTTCTCAATGCACCCAGGAACTGCTTCCTCCCTGCTCCTGCACTACAGGGTTCCCCTTCCTCAGTGTTCCCTCCCCCCACTCCAGCCAGGGACAGGGACTGTCGTGCCCATCTCAGGGGCATATTGGTCGCCCTGCCCCACGGCAATGTGGTGTAATGCATGCAGGTGTCGGGTCCTGATCCACACTACATCCTTACCTGAGAGTGAGATATCACACCTCTGGGTGAGGTGCAATACGTCTGTAGCAACCGAGCCCTCAGGGTGCTACAGTTCCATTTATCTTCAGTCTAGGTGACGTATTGTGATACAGGGCCGTGATTTTGGCTATAAAAGGGTCCCCTAGACCCCTACCCCAAGCTTTTTAAGAGAATCATATATGGCGTGCCAGGAGACTCTATGGAATGCTTTCTCAGCATCCAACGAGAGTATCTACTTACAAATTTTTAACTGCATCTAGCCCAGGAAATACTTTGTGCCTAGTAGCAGTGTCTGCTAGTCAGCGGATTATCCCGGCTGTTAAGCAAGCTACACCACCTGTAGTTTGGACACTTAATTTTTTCAAAGGAAATGCTTCGGAACCACGGGATACTCAGTGAAGAGCATCAGGAGGCACCCCAAGGCATAGGGGCTGGGACTGGCAGTAGGATGCCTTGCGGTGGACAGCCGAGCTCGATCCTTATAAAAGCTTTTTAACTGCAGCAGCTATAGTGGACGCTACTGGAGCTGGAATTACGCGGCTGCTGGCATGAGACTTGCCCTCCAATAGATCCTTGTAAATGGATTTAAAGTGTATTCATTCAAATTAGAGAGACAATTTAAATTAAAAAACTTAGAGCTGCCTCCACCACAGGGGGGCTCGCTCGACCCACCAGCGGACAGGCATCAGTATTGGGAGAGGGGGGCTGGCCGTCAGGGTTCACCGCGGCTCTGGCACAAACCCGGCGACACGGAGGTGGCACGGGCAGGAGCGGACTGAACTTGTCGGCTTTTCACTTTTTGGATTTTAGAAGGGCATGACATGCCTATATCTGTGTCTCCCCCTCCTTTTACTCCTCCACCTCTTTTCTTTTCCCATGACTATATGTACTTGTCACTTTTCCATGTGTTAGTTGTGTCTTCTGAGCAGTTTGTCAGCTTTTGAACAACTTTGAAGGTGTTTTCTATGTGTTTCTAGGTGTTTTTGTTTGCCTGCCATTGGTTTTAACGGTGTTCGAAGGTGTTCGATGAACAGTTCGACGAACAGTTTGGCGAACACACGGGTGTTCGACGAACCGAACCGAACTCGAACACTACGGGGGTGGCTCAACACTAGGTATAATATGTGTGAGGGTACCCCAGAAGAGTTCCAAATGTGTGTGGGTAGAATATATATCCCACGGGGGTAAAATTGAAAAAAGTTGAAAAAATTTCTTTTTGGACTTAGTCATTTTTCCGGCGTTTATCAGACTTTCAGATAGGGCAAATGTCAGTGAGTGTTCCGATTTCAGTTCCAGAGCGATTCGCCCAATGATTCCTTAATATTTAGTCGTTTTCAGCCAATACTTTGGATTTTTGAAAATTTCTCTTTTTTGTGAAAATATCCACTAAATGAGGGAATAATATGTGTGAGGGTACCCCAGGAGAGTTCCAAATGTGTGTGGTTAGAATATATATCCCACGGGGGTAAAATTGAAAAAAGTTGAAAAAAAATTTTTTTTGGACTTAGTCATTTTTCCGGCGTTTATCAGACTTTCAGGTATGGCAAATGTCAGTGAGCTTTCCGATTTCAGTTCCAGAGCGATTCGCCCAATGAGTCCTTGATATTTAGTCGTTTTCAGAAAAATTTTGGATTTTTGAAAATTTCACTTTTTTGTGAAAATATCCACTAAATGAGGGAATAATATGTGTGAGGGTACCCCAGAAGAGTTCCAAATGTGTGTGGGTAGAATATATATCCCACGGGGGTAAAACTGAAAAAAGTTGAACAAATTTTTTTTTTTGGACTTAGTCATTTTTCCAGGGTTTATCAGACTTTCAGATTGGGCAAATGTCAGTGAGCATTCCGATTTCAGTTCCAGAGCGATTAGCCCAATGAGTCCTTGATATTTAGTGGTTTTCAGGCAAATTTCTGGAATTTTGAAAATTTCACTTTTTTGAGAAAATATCCACTAAATGAGGGTATAATATGTGTGAGGGTACCCTAGGAGAGTTCCAGATGTGTGTGGGTAGAATATATATCCCACGGGGGTAAAATTGAACAAAGTTGAAAAAAATTTTTTTTTTACTTAGTCATTTTTCCGGCATTTATCAGACTTTCAGATAGGGCAAATGTAAGTGAGCTTTCCGATTTCAGTTCCAGAGCGATTCGCCCAATGAGTCCTTGATATTTAGTCGTTTTCAGAAAAATTTTGGATTTTTGAAAATTTCACTTTTTTGTGAAAATATCCACTAAATGAGGGAATAATATGTGTGAGGGTACCCCAGGAGAGTACCAAATGTGTGTGGGTAGAATATATATCCCACGGGGGTAAAATTGAAAAAAGTTGAACAAATTTTTTTTTTGGGCTTAGTCATTTTTCTGGCGTTTATGAGACTTTCAGATAGGGGAAATGTAAGTGAGCATTCCGATTTCAGTTCCATAGCGATTCGCCCAATAAGTCGGTGATATCTAGTCGAGTTCAGCCAATATTTTGGAATTTTGAAAATTTCACTTTTTTGTGAAAATATCCACTAAATGAGGGAATAATATGTGTGAGGGAACCCCAGGAGAGTTCCAAATGTGTGTGGGTAGAATATATATCTCACGGGGGTAAAACTGAAAAAAGTTGAACACATTTTTTTTTTTTTGGACTTAGTCATTTTTCTGGCGTTTATGAGACTTTCAGATAGGGGAAATGTATGTGAGCATTCCGATTTCAGTTCCATAGCGATTCGCCCAATGAGTCGGTGATATTTAGTCGATTTCAGCCAATATTTTGGAATTTTGAAAATTTCACTTTTTTGTGAAAATAGCCACTAAATGAGGGAATAATATGTGTGATGGTACCCCAGGAGAGTTCCAAATGTGTGTGGGTAGAATATATATCCCACGGGGGTAAAATTGAAAAAAGTTGAACAAATTTTTTTTTTTGGACTTAGTCATTTTTCTGGCGATTATGAGACTTTCAGATAGGGGAAATGTAAGTGAGCATTCCGATTTCAGTTCCATAGCGATTCACCCAATGAGTCGGTGATATTTAGTCGATTTCAGCCAATATTTTGGAATTTTGAAAATTTCACTTTTTTGTGAAAATATCCACTAAGTGAGGGAATAATATGTGTGAGGGTACCCCAGGAGAGTTCCAAATGTGTGTGGGTAGAATATATATCCCACGGGGGTAAAATTGAACAAAGTTGAAAAAATTTTTTTTTTTACTTTGTCATTTTTGCTGCATTTATCAGACTTTCAGATAGGGGAAATGTAAGTGAGCTTTCCGATTTTAGTTCCATAGCGATTCGCCCAATGAGTCGGTGATATTTAGTCGTTTTCAGCCAATATTTTGGAATTTTGAAAATTTCACTTTTTTGTGGAAATATCCACTAAATGAGGGAATAATATGTGTGAGGGTACCCCAGGAGAGTTCCAAATGTGTGTGGGTAGAATATATATCCCACGGGGGTAAAATTGAACAAAGTTGAAAAAAATTTTTTTTTTTACTTAGTCATTTTTCCGGCATTTATCAGACTTTCAGATAGGGTAAATGTAAGTGAGCTTTCCGATTTCAGTTCCAGAGCGATTCGCCCAATGAGTCCTTGATATTTAGTCTTTTTCAGCCAATATTTTGGATTTTTGAAAATTTCAATTTTTTTGTGAAAATATCCACTAAATGAGGGAATAATATGTGTGAGGGTACCCCAGGAGAGTTCCAAATGTGTGTGGGTAGAATATATATCCCACGGGGGTAAAATTGAAAAAAGTTGAACAAATTTTTTTTTTGGGCTTAGTCATTTTTCTGGCGTTTATGAGACTTTCAGATAGGGGAAATGTAAGTGAGCATTCCGATTTCAGTTCCATAGCGATTCGCCCAATAAGTCGGTGATATCTAGTCGAGTTCAGCCAATATTTTGGAATTTTGAAAATTTCACTTTTTTGTGAAAATATCCACTAAATGAGGGAATAATATGTGTGAGGGTACCCCAGGAGAGTTCCAAATGTGTGTGGGTAGAATATATATCCCACGGGGGTAAAATTGAAAAAAGTTGAACAAATTTTTTTTTTTTTGGACTTAGTCATTTTTCTGGCGTTTATGAGACTTTCAGATAGGGGAAATGTAAGTGAGCATTCCGATTTCAGTTCCATAGCGATTCGCCCAATGAGTCGGTGATATTTGGTCGATTTCAGCCAATATTTTGGAATTTTGAAAATTTCACTTTTTTGTGAAAATATCCACTAAATGAGGGAATAATATGTGTGAGGGTACCCCAGGCGAGTTCCAAATGTGTGTGGGTAGAATATATATCCCACGGGGGTAAAATTGAAAAAAGTTTAACAAATTTTTTTTTTTGGACTTAGTCATTTTTCTGGCGATTATGAGACTTTCAGATAGGGGAAATGTAAGTGAGCATTCCGATTTCAGTTCCATAGCGATTCGCCCAATAAGTCGGTGATATCTAGTCGAGTTCAGCCAATATTTTGGAATTTTGAAAATTTCACTTTTTTGTGAAAATATCCACTAAATGAGGGAATAATATGTGTGAGGGTACCCCAGGAGAGTTCCAAATGTGTGTGGTTAGAATATATATCCCACAGGGGTAAAATTGAAAAAAGTTGAACAAATTTTTTTTTTTTTGGACTTAGTCATTTTTCTGGCGATTATGAGACTTTCAGATAGGGGAAATGTAAGTGAGCATTCCGATTTCAGTTCCATAGCTATTCGCCCAATAAGTCGGTGATATCTAGTCGAGTTCAGCCAATATTTTGGAATTTTGAAAATTTCACTTTTTTGTGAAAATATCCACTAAATGAGGGAATAATATGTGTGAGGGTACCCCAGGAGAGTTCCAAATGTGTGTGGGTAGAATATATATCCCACGGGGGTAAAATTGAAAAAAGTTGAACAAATTTTTTTTTTTTTTGACTTAGTCATTTTTCTGGCGTTTATGAGACTTTCAGATAGGGGAAATGTAAGTGAGCATTCCGATTTCAGTTCCATAGCGATTCGCCCTATGAGTCGGTGATATTTGGTCGATTTCAGCCAATATTTTGGAATTTTGAAAATTTCACTTTTTTGTGAAAATATCCACTAAATGAGGGAATAATATGTGTGAGGGTACCCCAGGAGTGTTCCAAATGTGTGTGGGTAGAATATATATCCCACGGGGGTAAAATTGAAAAAAGTTGAACAAATTTTTTTTTTTGGACTTAGTCATTTTTCTGGCGTTTATGAGACTTTCAGATAGGGGAAATGTAAGTGAGCATTCCGATTTCAGTTCCATAGCGATTCGCCCAATGAGTCGGTGATATTTAGTCGATTTCAGCCAATATTTTGGAATTTTGAAAATTTCACTTTTTTGTGAAAATATCCACTAAATGAGGGAATAATATGTGTGAGGGTACCCCAGGAGAGTTCCAAATGTGTGTGGGTAGAATATATATCCCACGGGGGTAAAATTGAACAAAGTTGAAAAAAATTTTTTTTTTACTTAGTCATTTTTCCGGCATTTATCAGACTTTCAGATAGGGCAAATGTAAGTGAGCTTTCCGATTTCAGTTCCAGAGCGATTCGCCCAATGAGTCCTTGATATTTAGTCATTTTCAGCCAATATTTTGGATTTTTGAAAATTTCAATTTTTTTGTGAAAATATCCACTAAATGAGGGAATAATATGTGTGATGGTACCCCAGGAGAGTTCCAAATGTGTGTGGGTAGAATATATATCCCACGGGGGTAAAATTGAAAAAAGTTGAACAAATTTTTTTTTTTGGACTTAGTCATTTTTCTGGCGATTATGAGACTTTCAGATAGGGGAAATGTAAGTGAGCATTCCGATTTCAGTTCCATAGCGATTCACCCAATGAGTCGGTGATATTTAGTCGATTTCAGCCAATATTTTGGAATTTTGAAAATTTCACTTTTTTGTGAAAATATCCACTAAGTGAGGGAATAATATGAGTGAGGGTACCCCAGGAGAGTTCCAAATGTGTGTGGGTAGAATATATATCCCACGGGGGTAAAATTGAACAAAGTTGAAAAAATTTTTTTTTTTACTTTGTCATTTTTGCTGCATTTATCAGACTTTCAGATAGGGGAAATGTAAGTGAGCTTTCCGATTTTAGTTCCATAGCGATTCGCCCAATGAGTCGGTGATATTTAGTCGTTTTCAGCCAATATTTTGGAATTTTGAAAATTTCACTTTTTTGTGGAAATATCCACTAAATGAGGGAATTATATGTGTGAGGGTACCCCAGGAGAGTTCCAAATGTGTGTGGGTAGAATATATATCCCACGGGGGTAAAATTGAACAAAGTTGAAAAAAATTTTTTTTTTTACTTAGTCATTTTTCCGGCATTTATCAGACTTTCAGATAGGGTAAATGTAAGTGAGCTTTCCGATTTCAGTTCCAGAGCGATTCGCCCAATGAGTCCTTGATATTTAGTCTTTTTCAGCCAATATTTTGGATTTTTGAAAATTTCAATTTTTTTGTGAAAATATCCACTAAATGAGGGAATAATATGTGTGAGGGTACCCCAGGAGAGTTCCAAATGTGTGTGGGTAGAATATATATCCCACGGGGGTAAAATTGAAAAAAGTTGAACAAATTTTTTTTTTGGGCTTAGTCATTTTTCTGGCGTTTATGAGACTTTCAGATAGGGGAAATGTAAGTGAGCATTCCGATTTCAGTTCCATAGCGATTCGCCCAATGAGTCGGTGATATTTGGTCGATTTCAGCCAATATTTTGGAATTTTGAAAATTTCACTTTTTTGTGAAAATATCCACTAAATGAGGGAATAATATGTGTGAGGGTACCCCAGGCGAGTTCCAAATGTGTGTGGGTAGAATATATATCCCACGGGGGTAAAATTGAAAAAAGTTTAACAAATTTTTTTTTTTGGACTTAGTCATTTTTCTGGCGATTATGAGACTTTCAGATAGGGGAAATGTAAGTGAGCATTCCGATTTCAGTTCCATAGCGATTCGCCCAATAAGTCGGTGATATCTAGTCGAGTTCAGCCAATATTTTGGAATTTTGAAAATTTCACTTTTTTGTGAAAATATCCACTAAATGAGGGAATAATATGTGTGAGGGTACCCCAGGAGAGTTCCAAATGTGTGTGGTTAGAATATATATCCCACAGGGGTAAAATTGAAAAAAGTTGAACAAATTTTTTTTTTTGGACTTAGTCATTTTTCTGGCGTTTATGAGACTTTCAGTTTAGGGAAATGTAAGTGAGCATTCCGATTTCAGTTCCATAGCGATTCGACCAATGAGTCAGTGATATTTAGTCGATTTCAGCCAATATTTTGGAATTTTGAAAATTTCACTTTTTTGTGAAAATATCCACTAAATGAGGGAATAATATGTGTGAGGGTACCCCAGGAGAGTTCCAAATGTGTGTGGGTAGAATATATATCCCACGGGGGTAAAATTGAAAAAAGTTGAACAAATTTTTTTTTTTTTGGACTTAGTCATTTTTCTGGCGATTATGAGACTTTCAGATAGGGGAAATGTAAGTGAGCATTCCGATTTCAGTTCCATAGCGATTCGCCCAATAAGTCGGTGATATCTAGTCGAGTTCAGCCAATATTTTGGAATTTTGAAAATTTCACTTTTTTGTGAAAATATCCACTAAATGAGGGAATAATATGTGTGAGGGTACCCCTGGAGAGTTCCAAATGTGTGTGGGTAGAATATATATCCCACGGGGGTAAAATTGAAAAAAGTTGAACAAATTTTTTTTTTTTTGGACTTAGTCATTTTTCTGGCGTTTATGAGACTTTCAGATAGGGGAAATGTAAGTGAGCATTCCGATTTCAGTTCCATAGCGATTCGCCCTATGAGTCGGTGATATTTGGTCGATTTCAGCCAATATTTTGGAATTTTGAAAATTTCACTTTTTTGTGAAAATATCCACTAAATGAGGGAATAATATGTGTGAGGGTACCCCAGGAGTGTTCCAAATGTGTGTGGGTAGAATATATATCCCACGGGGGTAAAATTGAAAAAAGTTGAACAAATTTTTTTTTTTGGACTTAGTCATTTTTCTGGCGTTTATGAGACTTTCAGATAGGGGAAATGTAAGTGAGCATTCCGATTTCAGTTCCATAGCGATTCGCCCAATGAGTCGGTGATATTTAGTCGATTTCAGCCAATATTTTGGAATTTTGAAAATTTCACTTTTTTGTGAAAATATCCACTAAATGAGGGAATAATATGTGTGAGGGTACCCCAGGAGAGTTCCAAATGTGTGTGGGTAGAATATATATCCCACGGGGGTAAAATTGAACAAAGTTGAAAAAAATTTTTTTTTTACTTAGTCATTTTTCCGGCATTTATCAGACTTTCAAATAGGGCAAATGTAAGTGAGCTTTCCGATTTCAGTTCCAGAGCGATTCGCCCAATGAGTCCTTGATATTTAGTCATTTTCAGCCAATATTTTGGATTTTTGAAAATTTCAATTTTTTTGTGAAAATATCCACTAAATGAGGGAATAATATGTGTGAGGGTACCCCAGGAGAGTACCAAATGTGTGTGGGTAGAATATATATCCCACGGGGGTAAAATTGAAAAAAGTTGAACAAATTTTTTTTTTGGGCTTAGTCATTTTTCTGGCGTTTATGAGACTTTCAGATAGGGGAAATGTAAGTGAGCATTCCGATTTCAGTTCCATAGCGATTCGCCCAATAAGTCGGTGATATCTAGTCGAGTTCAGCCAATATTTTGGAATTTTGAAAATTTCACTTTTTTGTGAAAATATCCACTAAATGAGGGAATAATATGTGTGAGGGTACCCCAGGAGAGTTCCAAATGTGTGTGGGTAGAATATATATCCCACGGGTGTAAAATTGAAAAAAGTTGAACAAATTTTTTTTTTTTTGGACTTAGTCATTTTTCTGGCGTTTATGAGACTTTCAGATAGGGGAAATGTAAGTGAGCATTCCGATTTCAGTTCCATAGCGATTCGCCCAATGAGTCAGTGATATTTGGTCGATTTCAGCCAATATTTTGGAATTTTGAAAATTTCACTTTTTTGTGAAAATATCCACTAAATGAGGGAATAATATGTGTGAGGGTACCCCAGGCGAGTTCCAAATGTGTGTGGGTAGAATATATATCCCACGGGGGTAAAATTGAAAAAAGTTTAACAAATTTTTTTTTTTGGACTTAGTCATTTTTCTGGCGATTATGAGACTTTCAGATAGGGGAAATGTAAGTGAGCATTCCGATTTCAGTTCCATAGCGATTCGCCCAATAAGTCGGTGATATCTAGTCGAGTTCAGCCAATATTTTGGAATTTTGAAAATTTCACTTTTTTGTGAAAATATCCACTAAATGAGGGAATAATATGTGTGAGGGTACCCCAGGAGAGTTCCAAATGTGTGTGGTTAGAATATATATCCCACAGGGGTAAAATTGAAAAAAGTTGAACAAATTTTTTTTTTTGGACTTAGTCATTTTTCTGGCGTTTATGAGACTTTCAGTTTAGGGAAATGTAAGTGAG
The DNA here is from genome assembly GCF_046119375.1 of Phyllobates terribilis. Taxonomy (NCBI): domain Eukaryota; kingdom Metazoa; phylum Chordata; class Amphibia; order Anura; family Dendrobatidae; genus Phyllobates; species Phyllobates terribilis. The sequence goes on along the minus strand of NW_027362805.1, from coordinate 5,507,253 downwards.
CATTCCGATTTCAGTTCCATAGCGATTCGACCAATGAGTCAGTGATATTTAGTCGATTTCAGCCAATATTTTGGAATTTTGAAAATTTCACTTTTTTGTGAAAATATCCACTAAATGAGGGAATAATATGCGTGAGGGTACCCCAGGAGAGTTCCAAATGTGTGTGGGTAGAATATATATCCCAGGGGGGTAAAAGTGAAAAAAGTTGAACAAATTTTTTTTTTGGACTTAGTCATTTTTCTGGCGTTTATGAGACTTTCAGATAGGGGAAATGTCAGTGAGCATTCCGATTTCAGTTCCATAGCGATTCGCCCAATGAGTCCTTGATATTTAGTCGTTTTCAGCCAATATTTTGGAATTTTGAAAATTTCACTTTTTTGTGGAAATATCCACTAAATGAGGGAATAATATGTGTGAGGGTACCCCAGGCGAGTTCCAAATGTGTGTGGGTAGAATATATATCCCACGGGGGTAAAATTGAACAAAGTTGAAAAAAATTTTTTTTTTTACTTAGTCATTTTTCCGGCATTTATCAGACTTTCAGATAGGGCAAATGTAAGTGAGCTTTCCGATTTCAGTTCCAGAGCTATTCGCCCAATGAGTCCTTGATATTTAGTCGATTTCAGCCAATATTTTGGATTTTTGAAAATTTCAATTTTTTTGTGAAAATATCCACTAAATGAGGGAATAATATGTGTGAGGGTACCCCAGGAGAGTTCCAAATGTGTGTGGGTAGAATATATTTCCCACGGGGGTAAAATTGAAAAAAGTTGAACAAATTTTTTTTTTGGGCTTAGTCATTTTTCTGGCGTTTATGAGACTTTCAGATAGGGGAAATGTAAGTGAGCATTCCGATTTCAGTTCCATAGCGATTCGCCCAATGAGTCGGTGATATTTAGTCGATTTCAGCCAATATTTTGGAATTTTGAAAATTTCACTTTTTTGTGAAAATATCCACTAAATGAGGAAATAATATGTGTGAGGGTACCCCAGGAGAGTTCCAAATGTGTGTGGGTAGAATATATATCCCACGGGGGTAAAATTTAAAAAAGTTGAAAAAAATTTTTTTTGGACTTAGTCATTATTCCGGCGTTTATCAGACTTTCAGGTAGGGCAAATGTCAGTAATCTTTCCGATTTCAGTTCCAGAGCGATTCGCCCAATGAGTCCTTGATATTTAGTCATTTTCAGCCAATATTTTGGATTTTTGAAAATTTCACTTTTTTGTGAAAATAGCCACTAAATGAGGGAATAATATGTGTGATGGTACCCCAGGAGAGTTCCAAATGTGTGTGGGTAGAATATATATCCCACGGGGGTAAAATTGAAAAAAGTTGAACAAATTTTTTTTTTTGGACTTAGTCATTTTTCTGGCGATTATGAGACTTTCAGATAGGGGAAATGTAAGTGAGCATTCCGATTTCAGTTCCATAGCGATTCACCCAATGAGTCGGAGATATTTAGTCGATTTCAGCCAATATTTTGGAATTTTGAAAATTTCACTTTTTTGTGAAAATATCCACTAAGTGAGGGAATAATATGTGTGAGGGTACCCCAGGAGAGTTCCAAATGTGTGTGGGTAGAATATATATCCCACGGGGGTAAAAGTGAACAAAGTTGAAAAAATTTTTTTTTTTACTTTGTCATTTTTGCTGCATTTATCAGACTTTCAGATAGGGGAAATGTAAGTGAGCTTTCCGATTTTAGTTCCATAGCGATTCGCCCAATGAGTCGGTGATATTTAGTCGTTTTCAGCCAATATTTTGGAATTTTGAAAATTTCACTTTTTTGTGGAAATATCCACTAAATGAGGGAATAATATGTGTGAGGGTACCCCAGGAGAGTTCCAAATGTGTTTGGGTAGAATATATATCCCACGGGGGTAAAATTGAACAAAGTTGAAAAAAATTTTTTTTTTTACTTACTCATTTTTCCGGCATTTATCAGACTTTCAGATAGGGTAAATGTAAGTGAGCTTTCCGATTTCAGTTCCAGAGCGATTCGCCCAATGAGTCCTTGATATTTAGTCTTTTTCAGCCAATATTTTGGATTTTTGAAAATTTCAATTTTTTTGTGAAAATATCCACTAAATGAGGGAATAATATGTGTGAGGGTACCCCAGGAGAGTTCCAAATGTGTGTGGGTAGAATATATATCCCACGGGGGTAAAATTGAAAAAAGTTGAACAAATTTTTTTTTTGGGCTTAGTCATTTTTCTGGCGTTTATGAGACTTTCAGATAGGGGAAATGTAAGTGAGCATTCCGATTTCAGTTCCATAGCGATTCGCCCTATGAGTCGGTGATATTTGGTCGATTTCAGCCAATATTTTGGAATTTTGAAAATTTCACTTTTTTGTGAAAATATCCACTAAATGAGGGAATAATATGTGTGAGGGTACCCCAGGAGTGTTCCAAATGTGTGTGGGTAGAATATATATCCCACGGGGGTAAAATTGAAAAAAGTTGAACAAATTTTTTTTTTTGGACTTAGTCATTTTTCTGGCGTTTATGAGACTTTCAGATAGGGGAAATGTAAGTGAGCATTCCGATTTCAGTTCCATAGCGATTCGCCCAATGAGTCGGTGATATTTAGTCGATTTCAGCCAATATTTTGGAATTTTGAAAATTTCACTTTTTTGTGAAAATATCCACTAAATGAGGGAATAATATGTGTGAGGGTACCCCAGGAGAGTTCCAAATGTGTGTGGGTAGAATATATATCCCACGGGGGTAAAATTGTAAAAAGTTGAACAATTTTTTTTTTTTGGACTTAGTCATTTTTCTGGCGTTTATGAGACTTTCAAATAGGGGAAATGTAAGTGAGCATTCCGATTTCAGTTCCATAGCGATTCGCCCAATGAGTCCGTGATATTTAGTCGATTTCAGCCAATATTTTGGAATTTTGAAAATTTCACTTTTTTGTGAAAATATCCACTAAATGAGGGAATAATATGTGTGAGGGTACCCCAGGAGAGTTCCAAATGTGTGTGGGTAGAATATATATCCCACGGGGGTAAAATTGAACAAAGTTGAAAAAAATTTTTTTTTTACTTAGTCATTTTTCCGGCATTTATCAGACTTTCAGATAGGGCAAATGTAAGTGAGCTTTCCGATTTCAGTTCCAGAGCGATTCGCCCAATGAGTCCTTGATATTTAGTCATTTTCAGCCAATATTTTGGATTTTTGAAAATTTCAATTTTTTTGTGAAAATATCCACTAAATGAGGGAATAATATGTGTGAGGGTACCCCAGGAGAGTACCAAATGTGTGTGGGTAGAATATATATCCCACGGGGGTAAAATTGAAAAAAGTTGAACAAATTTTTTTTTTGGGCTTAGTCATTTTTCTGGCGTTTATGAGACTTTCAGATAGGGGAAATGTAAGAGTGAGCATTCCGATTTCAGTTCCATAGCGATTCGCCCAATGAGTCGGTGATATTTAGTCGAGTTCAGCCAATATTTTGGAATTTTGAAAATTTCACTTTTTTGTGAAAATATCCACTAAATGAGGGAATAATATGTGTGAGGGTACCCCAGGAGAGTTCCAAATGTGTGTGGGTAGAATATATATCCCACGGGGGTAAAACTGAAAAAAGTTGAACACATTTTTTTTTTTTTGGACTTAGTCATTTTTCTGGCGTTTATGAGACTTTCAGATAGGGGAAATGTAAGTGAGCATTCCGATTTCAGTTCCATAGCGATTCGCCCAATGAGTCGGTGATATTTAGTCGATTTCAGCCAATATTTTGGAATTTTGAAAATTTCACTTTTTTGTGAAAATATCCACTAAATGAGGAAATAATATGTGTGAGGGTACCCCAGGAGAGTTCCAAATGTGTGTGGGTAGAATATATATCCCACGGGGGTAAAATTTAAAAAAGTTGAAAAAATTTTTTTTTTGGACTTAGTCATTATTCCGGCGTTTATCAGACTTTCAGGTAGGGCAAATGTCAGTAATCTTTCCGATTTCAGTTCCAGAGCGATTCGCCCAATGAGTCCTTGATATTTAGTCATTTTCAGCCAATATTTTGGATTTTTGAAAATTTCACTTTTTTGTGAAAATAGCCACTAAATGAGGGAATAATATGTGTGATGGTACCCCAGGAGAGTTCCAAATGTGTGTGGGTAGAATATATATCCCACGGGGGTAAAATTGAAAAAAGTTGAACAAATTTTTTTTTTTGGACTTAGTCATTTTTCTGGCGATTATGAGACTTTCAGATAGGGGAAATGTAAGTGAGCATTCCGATTTCAGTTCCATAGCGATTCACCCAATGAGTCGGAGATATTTAGTCGATTTCAGCCAATATTTTGGAATTTTGAAAATTTCACTTTTTTGTGAAAATATCCACTAAGTGAGGGAATAATATGTGTGAGGGTACCCCAGGAGAGTTCCAAATGTGTGTGGGTAGAATATATATCCCACGGGGGTAAAATTGAACAAAGTTGAAAAAATTTTTTTTTTTACTTTGTCATTTTTGCTGCATTTATCAGACTTTCAGATAGGGGAAATGTAAGTGAGCTTTCCGATTTTAGTTCCATAGCGATTCGCCCAATGAGTCGGTGATATTTAGTCGTTTTCAGCCAATATTTTGGAATTTTGAAAATTTCACTTTTTTGTGGAAATATCCACTAAATGAGGGAATAATATGTGTGAGGGTACCCCAGAAGAGTTCCAAATGTGTTTGGGTAGAATATATATCCCACGGGGGTAAAATTGAACAAAGTTGAAAAAAATTTTTTTTTTTACTTACTCATTTTTCCGGCATTTATCAGACTTTCAGATAGGGTAAATGTAAGTGAGCTTTCCGATTTCAGTTCCAGAGCGATTCGCCCAATGAGTCCTTGATATTTAGTCTTTTTCAGCCAATATTTTGGATTTTTGAAAATTTCAATTTTTTTGTGAAAATATCCACTAAATGAGGGAATAATATGTGTGAGGGTACCCCAGGAGAGTTCCAAATGTGTGTGGGTAGAATATATATCCCACGGGGGTAAAATTGAAAAAAGTTGAACAAATTTTTTTTTTGGGCTTAGTCATTTTTCTGGCGTTTATGAGACTTTCAGATAGGGAAAATGTAAGTGAGCATTCCGATTTCAGTTCCATAGCGATTCGCCCAATAAGTCGGTGATATCTAGTCGAGTTCAGCCAATATTTTGGAATTTTGAAAATTTCACTTTTTTGTGAAAATATCCACTAAATGAGGGAGTAATATGTGTGAGGGTACCCCAGGAGAGTTCCAAATGTGTGTGGGTAGAATATATATCCCACGGGGGTAAAATTGAAAAAAGTTGAACAAATTTTTTTTTTTTTGGACTTAGTCATTTTTCTGGCGTTTATGAGACTTTCAGATAGGGGAAATGTAAGTGAGCATTCCGATTTCAGTTCCATAGCGATTCGCCCAATGAGTCGGTGATATTTGGTCGATTTCAGCCAATATTTTGGAATTTTGAAAATTTCACTTTTTTGTGAAAATATCCACTAAATGAGGGAATAATATGTGTGAGGGTACCCCAGGCGAGTTCCAAATGTGTGTGGGTAGAATATATATCCCACGGGGGTAAAATTGAAAAAAGTTTAACAAATTTTTTTTTTTGGACTTAGTCATTTTTCTGGCGATTATGAGACTTTCAGATAGGGGAAATGTAAGTGAGCATTCCGATTTCAGTTCCATAGCGATTCGCCCAATAAGTCGGTGATATCTAATCGAGTTCAGCCAATATTTTGGAATTTTGAAAATTTCACTTTTTTGTGAAAATATCCACTAAATGAGGGAATAATATGTGTGAGGGTACCCCAGGAGAGTTCCAAATGTGTGTGGGTAGAATATATATCCCACAGGGGTAAAATTGAAAAAAGTTGAACAAATTTTTTTTTTTGGACTTAGTCATTTTTCTGGCGTTTATGAGACTTTCAGTTTAGGGAAATGTAAGTGAGCATTCCGATTTCAGTTCCAGAGCGATTCGACCAATGAGTCAGTGATATTTAGTCGATTTCAGCCAATATTTTGGAATTTTGAAAATTTCACTTTTTTGTGAAAATAGCCACTAAATGAGGGAATAATATGTGTGATGGTACCCCAGGAGAGTTCCAAATGTGTGTGGGTAGAATATATATCCCACGGGGGTAAAATTGAACAAAGTTGAAAAAATTTTTTTTTTTACTTTGTCATTTTTGCTGCATTTATCAGACTTTCAGATAGGGGAAATGTAAGTGAGCTTTCCGATTTTAGTTCCATAGCGATTCGCCCAATGAGTCGGTGATATTTAGTCGTTTTCAGCCAATATTTTGGAATTTTGAAAATTTCACTTTTTTGTGGAAATATCCACTAAATGAGGGAATAATATGTGTGAGGGTACCCCAGAAGAGTTCCAAATGTGTTTGGGTAGAATATATATCCCACGGGGGTAAAATTGAACAAAGTTGAAAAAAATTTTTTTTTTTACTTACTCATTTTTCCGGCATTTATCAGACTTTCAGATAGGGTAAATGTAAGTGAGCTTTCCGATTTCAGTTCCAGAGCGATTCGCCCAATGAGTCCTTGATATTTAGTCTTTTTCAGCCAATATTTTGGATTTTTGAAAATTTCAATTTTTTTGTGAAAATATCCACTAAATGAGGGAATAATATGTGTGAGGGTACCCCAGGAGAGTTCCAAATGTGTGTGGGTAGAATATATATCCCACGGGGGTAAAATTGAAAAAAGTTGAACAAATTTTTTTTTTGGGCTTAGTCATTTTTCTGGCGTTTATGAGACTTTCAGATAGGGAAAATGTAAGTGAGCATTCCGATTTCAGTTCCATAGCGATTCGCCCAATAAGTCGGTGATATCTAGTCGAGTTCAGCCAATATTTTGGAATTTTGAAAATTTCACTTTTTTGTGAAAATATCCACTAAATGAGGGAGTAATATGTGTGAGGGTACCCCAGGAGAGTTCCAAATGTGTGTGGGTAGAATATATATCCCACGGGGGTAAAATTGAAAAAAGTTGAACAAATTTTTTTTTTTTTGGACTTAGTCATTTTTCTGGCGTTTATGAGACTTTCAGATAGGGGAAATGTAAGTGAGCATTCCGATTTCAGTTCCATAGCGATTCGCCCAATGAGTCGGTGATATTTGGTCGATTTCAGCCAATATTTTGGAATTTTGAAAATTTCACTTTTTTGTGAAAATATCCACTAAATGAGGGAATAATATGTGTGAGGGTACCCCAGGCGAGTTCCAAATGTGTGTGGGTAGAATATATATCCCACGGGGGTAAAATTGAAAAAAGTTTAACAAATTTTTTTTTTTGGACTTAGTCATTTTTCTGGCGATTATGAGACTTTCAGATAGGGGAAATGTAAGTGAGCATTCCGATTTCAGTTCCATAGCGATTCGCCCAATAAGTCGGTGATATCTAATCGAGTTCAGCCAATATTTTGGAATTTTGAAAATTTCACTTTTTTGTGAAAATATCCACTAAATGAGGGAATAATATGTGTGAGGGTACCCCAGGAGAGTTCCAAATGTGTGTGGGTAGAATATATATCCCACAGGGGTAAAATTGAAAAAAGTTGAACAAATTTTTTTTTTTGGACTTAGTCATTTTTCTGGCGTTTATGAGACTTTCAGTTTAGGGAAATGTAAGTGAGCATTCCGATTTCAGTTCCAGAGCGATTCGACCAATGAGTCAGTGATATTTAGTCGATTTCAGCCAATATTTTGGAATTTTGAAAATTTCACTTTTTTGTGAAAATAGCCACTAAATGAGGGAATAATATGTGTGATGGTACCCCAGGAGAGTTCCAAATGTGTGTGGGTAGAATATATATCCCACGGGGGTAAAATTGAAAAAAGTTGAACAAATTTTTTTTTTTGGACTTAGTCATTTTTCTGGCGATTATGAGACTTTCAGATAGGGGAAATGTAAGTGAGCATTCCGATTTCAGTTCCATAGCGATTCACCCAATGAGTCGGTGATATTTAGTCGATTTCAGCCAATATTTTGGAATTTTGAAAATTTCACTTTTTTTGTGAAAATATCCACTAAGTGAGGGAATAATATGTGTGAGGGTACCCCAGGAGAGTTCCAAATGTGTGTGGGTAGAATATATATCCCACGGGGGTAAAATTGAACAAAGTTGAAAAAATTTTTTTTTTTACTTTGTCATTTTTGCTGCATTTATCAGACTTTCAGATAGGGGAAATGTAAGTGAGCTTTCCGATTTTAGTTCCATAGCGATTCGCCCAATGAGTCGGTGATATTTAGTCGTTTTCAGCCAATATTTTGGAATTTTGAAAATTTCACTTTTTTGTGAAAATATCCACTAAATGAGGGAATAATATGTGTGAGGGAACCCCAGGAGAGTTCCAAATGTGTGTGGGTAGAATATATATCCCACTGGGGAAAACTGAAAAAAGTTGAACACATTTTTTTTTTGGACTTAGTCATTTTTCTGGCGTTTATGAGACTTTCAGATAGGGGAAATGTCAGTGAGCATTGCGATTTCAGTTCCATAGCGATTCGCCCAATGAGTCCTTGATATTTAGTCGTTTTCAGCCAATATTTTGGAATTTTGAAAATTTCACTTTTTTGTGGAAATATCCACTAAATGAGGGAATAATATGTGTGAGGGTACCCCAGGCGAGTTCCAAATGTGTGTGGGTAGAATATATATCCCACGGGGGTAAAATTGAACAAAGTTGAAAAAAATTTTTTTTTTTACTTAGTCATTTTTCCGGCATTTATCAGACTTTCAGATAGGGCAAATGTAAGTGAGCTTTCCGATTTCAGTTCCAGAGCTATTCGCCCAATGAGTCCTTGATATTTAGTCGATTTCAGCCAATATTTTGGATTTTTGAAAATTTCAATTTTTTTGTGAAAATATCCACTAAATGAGGGAATAATATGTGTGAGGGTACCCCAGGAGAGTTCCAAATGTGTGTGGGTAGAATATATATCCCACGGGGGTAAAATTGAAAAAAGTTGAACAAATTTTTTTTTTGGGCTTAGTCATTTTTCTGGCGTTTATGAGACTTTCAGATAGGGGAAATGTAAGTGTGAGCATTCCGATTTCAGTTCCATAGCGATTCGCCCAATGAGTCGGTGATATTTAGTCGAGTTCAGCCAATATTTTGGAATTTTGAAAATTTCACTTTTTTGTGAAAATATCCACTAAATGAGGGAATAATATGTGTGAGGGTACCCCAGGAGAGTTCCAAATGTGTGTGGGTAGAATATATATCCCACGGGGGTAAAACTGAAAAAAGTTGAACACATTTTTTTTTTTTTTGGACTTAGTCATTTTTCTGGCGTTTATGAGACTTTCAGATAGGGGAAATGTAAGTGAGCATTCCGATTTCAGTTCCATAGCGATTCGCCCAATGAGTCGGTGATATTTAGTCGATTTCAGCCAATATTTTGGAATTTTGAAAATTTCACTTTTTTGTGAAAATATCCACTAAATGAGGAAATAATATGTGTGAGGGTACCCCAGGAGAGTTCCAAATGTGTGTGGGTAGAATATATATCCCACGGGGGTAAAATTGAACAAAGTTGAAAAAAATTTTTTTTTTACTTTGTCATTTTTGCTGCATTTATCAGACTTTCAGATAGGGGAAATGTAAGTGAGCTTTCCGATTTTAGTTCCATAGCGATTCGCTCAATGAGTCGGTGATATTTAGTCGTTTTCAGCCAATATTTTGGAATTTTGAAAATTTCACTTTTTTGTGGAAATATCCACTAAATGAGGGAATAATATGTGTGAGGGTACCCCAGGAGAGTTCCAAATGTGTTTGGGTAGAATATATATCCCACGGGGGTAAAATTGAACAAAGTTGAAAAAAATTTTTTTTTTTACTTAGTCATTTTTCCGGCATTTATCAGACTTTCAGATAGGGTAAATGTAAGTGAGCTTTCCGATTTCAGTTCCAGAGCGATTCGCCCAATGAGTCCTTGATATTTAGTCTTTTTCAGCCAATATTTTGGATTTTTGAAAATTTCAATTTTTTTGTGAAAATATCCACTAAATGAGGGAATAATATGTGTGAGGGTACCCCAGGAGAGTTCCAAATGTGTGTGGGTAGAATATATATCCCACGGGGGTAAAATTGAAAAAAGTTGAACAAATTTTTTTTTTGGGCTTAGTCATTTTTCTGGCGTTTATGAGACTTTCAGATAGGGGAAATGTAAGTGAGCATTCCGATTTCAGTTCCATAGCGATTCGCCCAATGAGTCGGTGATATTTGGTCGATTTCAGCCAATATTTTGGAATTTTGAAAATTTCACTTTTTTGTGAAAATATCCACTAAATGAGGGAATAATATGTGTGACGGTACCCCAGGCGAGTTCCAAATGTGTGTGGGTAGAATATATATCCCACGGGGGTAAAATTGAAAAAAGTTTAACAAATTTTTTTTTTTGGACTTAGTCATTTTTCTGGCGATTATGAGACTTTCAGATAGGGGAAATGTAAGTGAGCATTCCGATTTCAGTTCCATAGCGATTCGCCCAATAAGTCGGTGATATCTAGTCGAGTTCAGCCAATATTTTGGAATTTTGAAAATTTCACTTTTTTGTGAAAATGTCCACTAAATGAGGGAATAATATGTGTGAGGGTACCCCAGGAGAGTTCCAAATGTGTGTGGGTAGAATATATATCCCACAGGGGTAAAATTGAAAAAAGTTGAACAAATTTTTTTTTTTGGACTTAGTCATTTTTCTGGCGTTTATGAGACTTTCAGTTTAGGGAAATGTATGTGAGCATTCCGATTTCAGTTCCATAGCGATTCACCCAATGAGTCGGTGATATTTAGTCGATTTCAGCCAATATTTTGGAATTTTGAAAATTTCACTTTTTTGTGAAAATATCCACTAAGTGAGGGAATAATATGTGTGAGGGTACCCCAGGAGAGTTCCAAATGTGTGTGGGTAGAATATATATCCCACGGGGGTAAAATTGAACAAAGTTGAAAAAATTTTTTTTTTTACTTTGTCATTTTTGCTGCATTTATCAGACTTTCAGATAGGGGAAATGTAAGTGAGCTTTCCGATTTTAGTTCCATAGCGATTCGCCCAATGAGTCGGTGATATTTAGTCGTTTTCAGCCAATATTTTGGAATTTTGAAAATTTCACTTTTTTGTGGAAATATCCACTAAATGAGGGAATAATATGTGTGAGGGTACCCCAGGAGAGTTCCAAATGTGTGTGGGTAGAATATATATCCCACGGGGGTAAAATTGAACAAAGTTGAAAAAAATTTTTTTTTTTACTTAGTCATTTTTCCGGCATTTATCAGACTTTCAGATAGGGTAAATGTAAGTGAGCTTTCCGATTTCAGTTCCAGAGCGATTCGCCCAATGAGTCCTTGATATTTAGTCTTTTTCAGCCAACATTTTGGATTTTTGAAAATTTCAATTTTTTTGTGAAAATATCCACTAAATGAGGGAATAATATGTGTGAGGGTACCCCAGGAGAGTTCCAAATGTGTGTGGGTAGAATATATATCCCACGGGGGTAAAATTGAAAAAAGTTGAACAAATTTTTTTTTGGGGCTTAGTCATTTTTCTGGCGTTTATGAGACTTTCAGATAGGGGAAATGTAAGTGAGCATTCCGATTTCAGTTCCATAGCGATTCGCCCAATAAGTCGGTGATATCTAGTCGAGTTCAGCCAATATTTTGGAATTTTGAAAATTTCACTTTTTTGTGAAAATATCCACTAAATGAGGGAATAATATGTGTGAGGGTACCCCAGGAGAGTTCCAAATGTGTGTGGGTAGAATATATATCCCACAGGGGTAAAATTGAAAAAAGTTGAACAAATTTTTTTTTTTGGACTTAGTCATTTTTCTGGCGTTTATGAGACTTTCAGTTTAGGGAAATGTAAGTGAGCATTCCGATTTCAGTTCCATTGCGATTCGACCAATGAGTCAGTGATATTTAGTCGATTTCAGCCAATATTTTGGAATTTTGAAAATTTCACTTTTTTGTGAAAATATCCACTAAATGAGGGAATAATATGCGTGAGGGTACCCCAGGAGAGTTCCAAATGTGTGTGGGTAGAATATATATCCCACGGGGGTAAAATTGAAAAAAGTTGAACAAATTTTTTTTTTTGGACTTAGTCATTTTTCTGGCGATTATGAGACTTTCAGATAGGGGAAATGTAAGTGAGCATTCCGATTTCAGTTCCATAGCGATTCACCCAATGAGTCGGTGATATTTAGTCGATTTCAGCCAATATTTTGGAATTTTGAAAATTTCACTTTTTTGTGAAAATATCCACTAAGTGAGGGAATAATATGTGTGAGTGTACCCCAGGAGAGTTCCAAATGTGTGTGGGTAGAATATATATCCCACGGGGGTAAAATTGAACAAAGTTGAAAAAATTTTTTTTTTTACTTTGTCATTTTTGCTGCATTTATCAGACTTTCAGATAGGGGAAATGTAAGTGAGCTTTCCGATTTTAGTTCCATAGCGATTCGCCCAATGAGTCGGTGATATTTAGTCGTTTTCAGCCAATATTTTGGAATTTTGAAAATTTCACTTTTTTGTGGAAATATCCACTAAATGAGGGAATAATATGTGTGAGGGTACCCCAGGAGAGTTCCAAATGTGTGTGGGTAGAATATATATCCCACGGGGGTAAAATTGAACAAAGTTGAAAAAAATTTTTTTTTTTACTTAGTCATTTTTCCGGCATTTATCAGACTTTCAGATAGGCTAAATGTAAGTGAGCTTTCCGATTTCAGTTCCAGAGCGATTCGCCCAATGAGTCCTTGATATTTAGTCTTTTTCAGCCAATATTTTGGATTTTTGAAAATTTCAATTTTTTTGTGAAAATATCCACTAAATGAGGGAATAATATGTGTGAGGGTACCCCAGGAGAGTTCCAAATGTGTGTGGGTAGAATATATATCCCACGGGGGTAAAATTGAAAAAAGTTGAACAAATTTTTTTTTTGGGCTTAGTCATTTTTCTGGCGTTTATGAGACTTTCAGATAGGGGAAATGTAAGTGAGCATTCCGATTTCAGTTCCATAGCGATTCGCCCAATAAGTCGGTGATATCTAGTCGAGTTCAGCCAATATTTTGGAATTTTGAAAATTTCACTTTTTTGTGAAAATATCCACTAAATGAGGGAATAATATGTGTGAGGGTACCCCAGGAGAGTTCCAAATGTGTGTGGGTAGAATATATATCCCACGGGGGTAAAATTGAAAAAAGTTGAACAAATTTTTTTTTTTTTGGACTTAGTCATTTTTCTGGCGTTTATGAGACTTTCAGATAGGGGAAATGTAAGTGAGCATTCCGATTTCAGTTCCATAGCGATTCGCCCAATGAGTCGGTGATATTTGGTCGATTTCAGCCAATATTTTGGAATTTTGAAAATTTCACTTTTTTGTGAAAATATCCACTAAATGAGGGAATAATATGTGTGAGGGTACCCCAGGCGAGTTCCAAATGTGTGTGGGTAGAATATATATCCCACGGGGGTAAAATTGAAAAAAGTTTAACAAATTTTTTTTTTTGGACTTAGTCATTTTTCTGGCGATTATGAGACTTTCAGATAGGGGATATGTAAGTGAGCATTCCGATTTCAGTTCCATAGCGATTCGCCCAATAAGTCGGTGATATCTAGTCGAGTTCAGCCAATATTTTGGAATTTTGAAAATTTCACTTTTTTGTGAAAATATCCACTAAATGAGGGAATAATATGTGTGAGGGTACCCCAGGAGAGTTCCAAATGTGTGTGGGTAGAATATATATCCCACAGGGGTAAAATTGAAAAAAGTTGAACAAATTTTTTTTTTTGGACTTAGTCATTTTTCTGGCGTTTATGAGACTTTCAGTTTAGGGAAATGTAAGTGAGCATTCCGATTTCAGTTCCATAGCGATTCGACCAATGAGTCAGTGATATTTAGTCGATTTCAGCCAATATTTTGGAATTTTGAAAATTTCACTTTTTTGTGAAAATATCCACTAAATGAGGGAATAATATGCGTGAGGGTACCCCAGGAGAGTTCCAAATGTGTGTGGGTAGAATATATATCCCACGGGGGTAAAATTGAAAAAAGTTGAACAAATTTTTTTTTTGGACTTAGTCATTTTTCTGGCGTTTATGAGACTTTCAGATAGGGGAAATGTAAGTGAGCATTCCTATTTCAGTTCCATAGCGATTCGCCCAATGAGTCGGTGATATTTAGTCGATTTCAGCCAATATTTTGGAATTTTGAAAATTTCACTTTTTTGTGAAAATATCCACTAAATGAGGAAATAATATGTGTGAGGGTACCCCAGGAGAGTTCCAAATGTGTGTGGGTAGAATATATATCCCACGGGGGTAAAATTTAAAAAAGTTGAAAAAATTTTTTTTTTGGACTTAGTCATTATTCCGGCGTTTATCAGACTTTCAGGTAGGGCAAATGTCAGTAATCTTTCCGATTTCAGTTCCAGAGCGATTCGCCCAATGAGTCGGTGATATTTAGTCGATTTCAGCCAATATTTTGGAATTTTGAAAATTTCACTTTTTTGTGAAAATATCCACTAAATGAGGGAATAATATGTGTGAGGGTACCCCAGGAGAGTTCCAAATGTGTGTGGGTAGAATATATATCCCACGGAGGTAAAATTGAAAAAAGTTGAACAAATTTTTTTTTTGGACTTAGTAATTTTTCTGGCGATTATGAGACTTTCAGATAGGGGAAATGTAAGTGAGCATTCCGATTTCAGTTCCATAGCGATTCGCCCAATGAGTCGGTGATATTTTGTCGATTTCAGCCAATATTTTGGAATTTTGAAAATTTCACTTTTTTGTGAAAATATCCACTAAAAGAGGGAATAATATGTGTGAGGGTACCCCAGGAGAGTTCCAAATGTGTGTGGGTAGAATATATATCCCACGGTGGTAAAATTGAAAAAAGTTGAACAAATTTTTTTTTTGGACTTAGTAATTTTTCTGGCGTTTATGAGACTTTCAGATAGGGGAAATGTAAGTGAGCATTCCGATTTCAGTTCCATATCGATTCGCCCAATGAGTCGGTGATATTTAGTCGATTTCAGCCAATATTTTGGAATTTTGAAAATTTCACTTTTTTGTTAAAATATCCACTAAATGAGGGAATAATATGTGTGAGGGTACCCCAGGAGAGTTCCAAATGTGTATGGGTAGAATATATATCCCACGGGGGTAAAATTTAAAAAGGTTTAAAAAATTTTTTTTTTGGACTTAAGTCATTTTTCCGGCGTTTATCAGACTTTCAGGTAGGGCAAATGTCAGTGAGCTTTCCGATTTCAGTTCCAGAGCGATTCGCCCAATGAGTCCTTGATATTTAGTCATTTTCAGCCAATATTTTGGATTTTTGAAAATTTCACTTTTTTGTGAAAATATCCACTAAATGAGGGAATAATATGTGTGAGGGTACCGCAGGAGAGTTCCAAATGTGTGTGGGTAGAATATATATCCCACGGGGGTAAAATTGAAAAAAGTTGAACAAATTTTTTTTTTGGACTTAGTAATTTTTCTGGCGTTTATGAGACTTTCAGATAGGGGAAATGTAAGTGAGCATTCCGATTTCAGTTCCATATCGATTCGCCCAATGAGTCGGTGATATTTAGTCGATTTCAGCCAATATTTTGGAATTTTGAAAATTTCACTTTTTTGTGAAAATATCCACTAAATGAGGGAATAATATGTGTGAGGATACCCCAGGAGAGTTCCAAATGTGTATGGGTAGAATATATATCCCACGGGGGTAAAATTTAAAAAAGTTTAAAAAATTTTTTTTTTGCACTTGTCATTTTTCCGGCGTTTATCAGACTTTCAGGTAAGGCAAATGTCAGTGAGCTTTCCGATTTCAGTTCCAGAGTGATTCGCCCAATGAGTCCTTGATATTTAGTCGTATTCAGCCAATATTTTGGATTTTTGAAAATTTCACTTTTTTGTGAAAATATCCACTAAATGAGGGAATAATATGTGTGAGGGTACCCCAGGAGAGTTCCAAATGTGTGTGGGTAGAATATATATCCCACGGGGGTAAAATTGAAAAAAGTTGAACAAATTTTTTTTTTTTTGGACTTAGTCATTTTTCTAGCGATTATGAGACTTTCAGATAGGGGAAATGTAAGTGAGCATTCCGATTTCAGTTCCATAGCGATTCGCCCAATGAGTCGATGATATTTAGTCGATTTCAGCCAATATTTTGGAATTTTGAAAATTTCACTTTTTTGTGAAAATATCCACTAAATGAGGGAATAATATGTGTGAGGGTACCCCAGGAGAGTTCCAAATGTGTGTGGGTAGAATATATATCCCACGGAGGTAAAATTGAAAAAAGTTGAACAAATTTTTTTTTTGGACTTAGTAATTTTTCTGGCGTTTATGAGACTTTCAGATAGGGGAAATGTAAGTGAGCATTCCGATTTCAGTTCCATATCGATTCGCCCAATGAGTCGGTGATATTTAGTCGATTTCAGCCAATATTTTGGAATTTTGAAAATTTCACTTTTTTGTGAAAATATCCACTAAATGAGGGAATAATATGTGTGAGGGCACCCCAGGAGAGTTCCAAATGTGTGTGGGTAGAATATATATCCCACGGGGGTAAAATTGAAAAAAGTTGAACAAATTTTTTTTTTTTGGACTTAGTCATTTTTCTGGCGATTATGAGACTTTTAGATAGGGGAAATGTAAGTGAGCATTCCGATTTCAGTTCCATAGCGATTCGCCCAATGAGTCGGTGATATTTAGTCGATTTCAGCCAATATTTTGGAATTTTGAAAATGTCACTTTTTTGTGAAAATATCCACTAAATGAGGGAATAATATGTGTGAGGGTACCCCAGGAGAGTTCCAAATGTGTGTGGGTAGAATATATATCCCACGGGGGTAAAATTTAAAAAGTTGAAAAAATTTTTTTTTTGGACTTAGTCATTATTCCGGCGTTTATCAGACTTTCAGGTAGGGCAAATGTCAGTAAGCTTTCCGATTTCAGTTCCAGAGCGATTCGCCCAATGAGTCCTTGATATTTAGTCATTTTCAGGCAATATTTTGGATTTTTGAAAATTTCACTTTTTTGTGAAAATATCCACTAAATGAGGGAATAATATGTGTGAGGGTACCCCAGGCGAGTTCCAAATGTGTGTGGGTAGAATATATATCCCACGGGGGTAAAATTGAAAAAAGTTTAACAAATTTTTTTTTTTGGACTTAGTCATTTTTCTGGCGATTATGAGACTTTCAGATAGGGGAAATGTAAGTGAGCATTCCGATTTCAGTTCCATAGCGATTCGCCCAATGAGTCGGTGATATTTAGTCGATTTCAGCCAATATTTTGGAATTTTGAAAATTTCACTTTTTTGTGAAAATATCCACTAAATGAGGGAATAATATGTGTGAGGGTACCCCAGGAGAGTTCCAAATGTGTGTGGGTAGAATATATATCCCACGGTGGTAAAATTGAAAAAAGTTGAACAAATTTTTTTTTTGGACTTAGTAATTTTTCTGGCGTTTATGAGACTTTCAGATAGGGGAAATGTAAGTGAGCATTCCGATTTCAGTTCCATATCGATTCGCCCAATGAGTCGGTGATATTTAGTCGATTTCAGCCAATATTTTGGAATTTTGAAAATTTCACTTTTTTGTTAAAATATCCACTAAATGAGGGAATAATATGTGTGAGGGTACCCCAGGAGAGTTCCAAATGTGTATGGGTAGAATATATATCCCACGGGGGTTAAATTTAAAAAGGTTTAAAAAATTTTTTTTTTGGACTTAAGTCATTTTTCCGGCGTTTATCAGACTTTCAGGTAGGGCAAATGTCAGTGAGCTTTCCGATTTCAGTTCCAGAGCGATTCGCCCAATGATTCCTTGATATTTAGTCGTTTTCAGCCAATATTTTGGATTTTTGAAAATTTCACTTTTTTGTGAAAATAGTCACTAAATGAGGGAATAATATGTGTGAGGGTACCCCAGGAGAGTTCCAAATATGTGTTGGTAGAATATATATCCCACAGGGGTAAAATTGAAAAAAGTTGAACAAATTTTTTTTTTTGGACTTAGTCATTTTTCTGGCGTTTATGAGACTTTCAGATAGGGGAAATGTAAGTGAGCATTCCGATTTCA
Organism: Phyllobates terribilis; assembly: GCF_046119375.1. NCBI lineage: Eukaryota > Metazoa > Chordata > Amphibia > Anura > Dendrobatidae > Phyllobates > Phyllobates terribilis. The sequence continues at coordinate 5,489,150 of NW_027362805.1, read as the reverse complement.
GTTCCATAGCGATTCGCCCAATGAGTCGGTGATATTTGGTCGATTTCAGCCAATATTTTGGAATTTTGAAAATTTCACTTTTTTGTGAAAATATCCACTAAATGAGGGAATAATATGTGTGAGGGTACCCCAGGAGAGTTCCAAATGTGTGTGGGCAGAATATATATCCCACGGGGGTAAAATTGAAAAAAATTGAACAAGTTTTTTTTTTGGACTTAGTAATTTTTCTGGCGTTTATGAGACTTTCAGATAGGGGAAATGTAAGTGAGCATTCCGATTTCAGTTCCATATCGATTCGCCCAATGAGTCGGTGATATTTAGTCGATTTCAGCCAATATTTTGGAATTTTGAAAATTTCACTTTTTTGTGAAAATATCCACTAAATGAGGGAATAATATGTGTGAGGGTACCCCAGGAGGGTTCCAAATGTGTATGGGTAGAATATATATCCCACGGGGGTAAAATTTAAAAAAGTTGAAAAAATTTTTTATTTGGACTTATTCTTTTTTCCGGCGTTTATCAGACTTTCAGGTAGGGCAAATGTCAGTGAGCTTTCCGATTTCAGTTCCAGAGCGATTCGCCCAATGAGTCCTTGATATTTAGTCGTTTTCAGCCAATATTTTGGATTTTTGAAAATTTCACTTTTTTGTGAAAATATCCACTAAATGAGGGAATAATATGTGTGAGGGTACCCCAGGAGAGTTCCAAATGTGTGTGGGTAGAATATATATCCCACGGGGGTAAAATTGAACAAAGTTGAAAAAAATTTTTTTTTTTACTTAGTCATTTTTTCGGCATTTATCAGACTTTCAGATAGGGCAAATGTAAGTGAGCTTTCCGATTTCAGTTCCAGAGCGATTCGCCCGATGAGTCCTTGATATTTAGTCGTTTTCAGCCAATATTTTGGATTTTTGAAAATTTCAATTTTTTTGTGAAAATATCCACTAAATGAGGGAATAATATGTGTGAGGGTACCCCAGGAGAGTTCCAAATGTGTGTGGGTAGAATATATATCCCACGGGGGTAAAATTGAAAAAAGTTGAACAAATTTTTTTTTTGGGCTTAGTCATTTTTCTGGCGTTTATGAGACTTTCAGATAGGGGAAATGTAAGTGAGCATTCCGATTTCAGTTCCATAGCGATTCGCCCAATGAGTCGGTGATATTTGGTCGATTTCAGCCAATATTTTGGAATTTTGAAAATTTCACTTTTTTGTGAAAATATCCACTAAATGAGGGAATAATATGTGTGAGGGTACCCCAGGCGAGTTCCAAATGTGTGTGGGTAGAATATATATCCCACGGGGGTAAAATTGAAAAAAGTTTAACAAATTTTTTTTTTTGGACTTAGTCATTTTTCTGGCGATTATGAGACTTTCAGATAGGGGATATGTAAGTGAGCATTCCGATTTCAGTTCCATAGCGATTCGCCCAATAAGTCGGTGATATCTAGTCGAGTTCAGCCAATATTTTGGAATTTTGAAAATTTCACTTTTTTGTGAAAATATCCACTAAATGAGGGAATAATATGTGTGAGGGTACCCCAGGAGAGTTCCAAATGTGTGTGGGTAGAATATATATCCCACAGGGGTAAAATTGAAAAAAGTTGAACAAATTTTTTTTTTTGGACTTAGTCATTTTTCTGGCGTTTATGAGACTTTCAGTTTAGGGAAATGTAAGTGAGCATTCCGATTTCAGTTCCATAGCGATTCGACCAATGAGTCAGTGATATTTAGTCGATTTCAGCCAATATTTTGGAATTTTGAAAATTTCACTTTTTTGTGAAAATATCCACTAAATGAGGGAATAATATGCGTGAGGGTACCCCAGGAGAGTTCCAAATGTGTGTGGGTAGAATATATATCCCACGGGGGTAAAATTGAAAAAAGTTGAACAAATTTTTTTTTTGGACTTAGTCATTTTTCTGGCGTTTATGAGACTTTCAGATAGGGGAAATGTAAGTGAGCATTCCTATTTCAGTTCCATAGCGATTCGCCCAATGAGTCGGTGATATTTAGTCGATTTCAGCCAATATTTTGGAATTTTGAAAATTTCACTTTTTTGTGAAAATATCCACTAAATGAGGAAATAATATGTGTGAGGGTACCCCAGGAGAGTTCCAAATGTGTGTGGGTAGAATATATATCCCACGGGGGTAAAATTTAAAAAAGTTGAAAAAATTTTTTTTTTGGACTTAGTCATTATTCCGGCGTTTATCAGACTTTCAGGTAGGGCAAATGTCAGTAATCTTTCCGATTTCAGTTCCAGAGCGATTCGCCCAATGAGTCGGTGATATTTAGTCGATTTCAGCCAATATTTTGGAATTTTGAAAATTTCACTTTTTTGTGAAAATATCCACTAAATGAGGGAATAATATGTGTGAGGGTACCCCAGGAGAGTTCCAAATGTGTGTGGGTAGAATATATATCCCACGGAGGTAAAATTGAAAAAAGTTGAACAAATTTTTTTTTTGGACTTAGTAATTTTTCTGGCGATTATGAGACTTTCAGATAGGGGAAATGTAAGTGAGCATTCCGATTTCAGTTCCATAGCGATTCGCCCAATGAGTCGGTGATATTTTGTCGATTTCAGCCAATATTTTGGAATTTTGAAAATTTCACTTTTTTGTGAAAATATCCACTAAAAGAGGGAATAATATGTGTGAGGGTACCCCAGGAGAGTTCCAAATGTGTGTGGGTAGAATATATATCCCACGGTGGTAAAATTGAAAAAAGTTGAACAAATTTTTTTTTTGGACTTAGTAATTTTTCTGGCGTTTATGAGACTTTCAGATAGGGGAAATGTAAGTGAGCATTCCGATTTCAGTTCCATATCGATTCGCCCAATGAGTCGGTGATATTTAGTCGATTTCAGCCAATATTTTGGAATTTTGAAAATTTCACTTTTTTGTTAAAATATCCACTAAATGAGGGAATAATATGTGTGAGGGTACCCCAGGAGAGTTCCAAATGTGTATGGGTAGAATATATATCCCACGGGGGTAAAATTTAAAAAGGTTTAAAAAATTTTTTTTTTGGACTTAAGTCATTTTTCCGGCGTTTATCAGACTTTCAGGTAGGGCAAATGTCAGTGAGCTTTCCGATTTCAGTTCCAGAGCGATTCGCCCAATGAGTCCTTGATATTTAGTCATTTTCAGCCAATATTTTGGATTTTTGAAAATTTCACTTTTTTGTGAAAATATCCACTAAATGAGGGAATAATATGTGTGAGGGTACCGCAGGAGAGTTCCAAATGTGTGTGGGTAGAATATATATCCCACGGGGGTAAAATTGAAAAAAGTTGAACAAATTTTTTTTTTGGACTTAGTAATTTTTCTGGCGTTTATGAGACTTTCAGATAGGGGAAATGTAAGTGAGCATTCCGATTTCAGTTCCATATCGATTCGCCCAATGAGTCGGTGATATTTAGTCGATTTCAGCCAATATTTTGGAATTTTGAAAATTTCACTTTTTTGTGAAAATATCCACTAAATGAGGGAATAATATGTGTGAGGATACCCCAGGAGAGTTCCAAATGTGTATGGGTAGAATATATATCCCACGGGGGTAAAATTTAAAAAAGTTTAAAAAATTTTTTTTTTGCACTTGTCATTTTTCCGGCGTTTATCAGACTTTCAGGTAAGGCAAATGTCAGTGAGCTTTCCGATTTCAGTTCCAGAGTGATTCGCCCAATGAGTCCTTGATATTTAGTCGTATTCAGCCAATATTTTGGATTTTTGAAAATTTCACTTTTTTGTGAAAATATCCACTAAATGAGGGAATAATATGTGTGAGGGTACCCCAGGAGAGTTCCAAATGTGTGTGGGTAGAATATATATCCCACGGGGGTAAAATTGAAAAAAGTTGAACAAATTTTTTTTTTTTTGGACTTAGTCATTTTTCTAGCGATTATGAGACTTTCAGATAGGGGAAATGTAAGTGAGCATTCCGATTTCAGTTCCATAGCGATTCGCCCAATGAGTCGATGATATTTAGTCGATTTCAGCCAATATTTTGGAATTTTGAAAATTTCACTTTTTTGTGAAAATATCCACTAAATGAGGGAATAATATGTGTGAGGGTACCCCAGGAGAGTTCCAAATGTGTGTGGGTAGAATATATATCCCACGGAGGTAAAATTGAAAAAAGTTGAACAAATTTTTTTTTTGGACTTAGTAATTTTTCTGGCGTTTATGAGACTTTCAGATAGGGGAAATGTAAGTGAGCATTCCGATTTCAGTTCCATATCGATTCGCCCAATGAGTCGGTGATATTTAGTCGATTTCAGCCAATATTTTGGAATTTTGAAAATTTCACTTTTTTGTGAAAATATCCACTAAATGAGGGAATAATATGTGTGAGGGCACCCCAGGAGAGTTCCAAATGTGTGTGGGTAGAATATATATCCCACGGGGGTAAAATTGAAAAAAGTTGAACAAATTTTTTTTTTTGGACTTAGTCATTTTTCTGGCGATTATGAGACTTTTAGATAGGGGAAATGTAAGTGAGCATTCCGATTTCAGTTCCATAGCGATTCGCCCAATGAGTCGGTGATATTTAGTCGATTTCAGCCAATATTTTGGAATTTTGAAAATGTCACTTTTTTGTGAAAATATCCACTAAATGAGGGAATAATATGTGTGAGGGTACCCCAGGAGAGTTCCAAATGTGTGTGGGTAGAATATATATCCCACGGGGGTAAAATTTAAAAAGTTGAAAAAATTTTTTTTTTGGACTTAGTCATTATTCCGGCGTTTATCAGACTTTCAGGTAGGGCAAATGTCAGTAAGCTTTCCGATTTCAGTTCCAGAGCGATTCGCCCAATGAGTCCTTGATATTTAGTCATTTTCAGCCAATATTTTGGATTTTTGAAAATTTCACTTTTTTGTGAAAATATCCACTAAATGAGGGAATAATATGTGTGAGGGTACCCCAGGCGAGTTCCAAATGTGTGTGGGTAGAATATATATCCCACGGGGGTAAAATTGAAAAAAGTTTAACAAATTTTTTTTTTTGGACTTAGTCATTTTTCTGGCGATTATGAGACTTTCAGATAGGGGAAATGTAAGTGAGCATTCCGATTTCAGTTCCATAGCGATTCGCCCAATGAGTCGGTGATATTTAGTCGATTTCAGCCAATATTTTGGAATTTTGAAAATTTCACTTTTTTGTGAAAATATCCACTAAATGAGGGAATAATATGTGTGAGGGTACCCCAGGAGAGTTCCAAATGTGTGTGGGTAGAATATATATCCCACGGTGGTAAAATTGAAAAAAGTTGAACAAATTTTTTTTTTGGACTTAGTAATTTTTCTGGCGTTTATGAGACTTTCAGATAGGGGAAATGTAAGTGAGCATTCCGATTTCAGTTCCATATCGATTCGCCCAATGAGTCGGTGATATTTAGTCGATTTCAGCCAATATTTTGGAATTTTGAAAATTTCACTTTTTTGTTAAAATATCCACTAAATGAGGGAATAATATGTGTGAGGGTACCCCAGGAGAGTTCCAAATGTGTATGGGTAGAATATATATCCCACGGGGGTTAAATTTAAAAAGGTTTAAAAAATTTTTTTTTTGGACTTAAGTCATTTTTCCGGCGTTTATCAGACTTTCAGGTAGGGCAAATGTCAGTGAGCTTTCCGATTTCAGTTCCAGAGCGATTCGCCCAATGATTCCTTGATATTTAGTCGTTTTCAGCCAATATTTTGGATTTTTGAAAATTTCACTTTTTTGTGAAAATAGTCACTAAATGAGGGAATAATATGTGTGAGGGTACCCCAGGAGAGTTCCAAATATGTGCTGGTAGAATATATATCCCACAGGGGTAAAATTGAAAAAAGTTGAACAAATTTTTTTTTTTGGACTTAGTCATTTTTCTGGCGTTTATGAGACTTTCAGATAGGGGAAATGTAAGTGAGCATTCCGATTTCAGTTCCATAGCGATTCGCCCAATGAGTCGGTGATATTTGGTCGATTTCAGCCAATATTTTGGAATTTTGAAAATTTCACTTTTTTGTGAAAATATCCACTAAATGAGGGAATAATATGTGTGAGGGTACCCCAGGAGAGTTCCAAATGTGTGTGGGCAGAATATATATCCCACGGGGGTAAAATTGAAAAAAATTGAACAAGTTTTTTTTTTGGACTTAGTAATTTTTCTGGCGTTTATGAGACTTTCAGATAGGGGAAATGTAAGTGAGCATTCCGATTTCAGTTCCATATCGATTCGCCCAATGAGTCGGTGATATTTAGTCGATTTCAGCCAATATTTTGGAATTTTGAAAATTTCACTTTTTTGTGAAAATATCCACTAAATGAGGGAATAATATGTGTGAGGGTACCCCAGGAGGGTTCCAAATGTGTATGGGTAGAATATATATCCCACGGGGGTAAAATTTAAAAAAGTTGAAAAAATTTTTTATTTGGACTTATTCTTTTTTCCGGCGTTTATCAGACTTTCAGGTAGGGCAAATGTCAGTGAGCTTTCCGATTTCAGTTCCAGAGCGATTCGCCCAATGAGTCCTTGATATTTAGTCGTTTTCAGCCAATATTTTGGATTTTTGAAAATTTCACTTTTTTGTGAAAATATCCACTAAATGAGGGAATAATATGTGTGAGGGTACCCCAGGAGAGTTCCAAATGTGTGTGGGTAGAATATATATCCCACGGGGGTAAAATTGAACAAAGTTGAAAAAAAATTTTTTTTTTTACTTAGTCATTTTTTCGGCATTTATCAGACTTTCAGATAGGGCAAATGTAAGTGAGCTTTCCGATTTCAGTTCCAGAGCGATTCGCCCGATGAGTCCTTGATATTTAGTCGTTTTCAGCCAATATTTTGGATTTTTGAAAATTTCAATTTTTTTGTGAAAATATCCACTAAATGAGGGAATAATATGTGTGAGGGTACCCCAGGAGAGTTCCAAATGTGTGTGGGTAGAATATATATCCCACGGGGGTAAAATTGAAAAAAGTTGAACAAATTTTTTTTTTGGGCTTAGTCATTTTTCTGGCGTTTATGAGACTTTCAGATAGGGGAAATGTAAGTGAGCATTCCGATTTCAGTTCCATAGCGATTCGCCCAATGAGTCGGTGATATTTAGTCGATTTCAGCCAATATTTTGGAATTTTGAAAATTTCACTTTTTTGTGAAAATATCCACTAAATGAGGGAATAATATGTGTGAGGGTACCCCAGGAGAGTTCCAAATGTGTGTGGGTAGAATCCCACGGGGGTAAAACTGAAAAAAGTTGAACACATTTTTTTTTTTTTGGACTTATTCATTTTTCTGGCGTTTATGAGACTTTCAGATAGGGGAAATGTAAGTGAGCATTCCGATTTCAGTTCCATAGCGATTCGCCCAATGAGTCGGTGATATTTAGTCGATTTCAGCCAATATTTTGGAATTTTGAAAATTTCACTTTTTTGTGAAAATATCCACTAAATGAGGAAATAATGTGTGAGCGGGTACCCCAGGAGAGTTCCAAATGTGTGTGGGTAGAATATATATCCCACGGGGGAAAAAAAATAAAAAGTTGATAAAATTTTTTTTTTGGACTTAGTCATTATTCCGGCGTTTATCAGACTTTCAGGTAGGGCAAATGTCAGTAAGCTTTCCGATTTCAGTTCCAGAGCGATTCGCCCAATGAGTCCTTGATATTTAGTCATTTTCAGCCAATATTTTGGATTTTTGAAAATTTCACTTTTTTGTGAAAATATCCACTAAATGAGGGAATAATATGTGTGAGTGTACCCCAGGAGAGTTCCAAATGTGTGTGGGTAGAATATATATCCCACTGGGGTAAAACTGAAAAAAGTTGAACACATTTTTTTTTTGGACTTAGTCATTTTTCTGGCGTTTATGAGACTTTCAGATAGGGGAAATGTCAGTGAGCATTCCGATTTCAGTTCCATAGCGATTCGCCCAATGAGTCCTTGATATTTAGTCGTTTTCAGCCAATATTTTGGAATTTTGAAAATTTCACTTTTTTGTGGAAATATCCACTAAATGAGGGAATAATATGTGTGAGGGTACCCCAGGAGAGTTCCAAATGTGTGTGGGTAGAATATATATCCCACGGGGGTAAAATTGAAGAAAGTTGAAAAAAATTTTTTTTTTTACTTAGTCATTTTTCCGGCATTTATCAGACTTTCAGATAGGGCAAATGTAAGTGAGCTTTCCGATTTCAGTTCCAGAGCGATTCGCCCAATGAGTCCTTGATATTTAGTCGTTTTCAGCCAATATTTTGGATTTTTGAAAATTTCAATTTTTTTGTGAAAATATCCACTAAATGAGGGAATAATATGTGTGAGGGTACCCCAGGAGAGTTCCAAATGTGTGTGGGTAGAATATATATCCCACTGGGGTAAAACTGAAAAAAGTTGAACACATTTTTTTTTTGGACTTAGTCATTTTTCTGGCGTTTATGAGACTTTCAGATAGGGGAAATGTCAGTGAGCATTCCGATTTCAGTTCCATAGCGATTCGCCCAATGAGTCGGTGATATTTAGTCGAGTTCAGCCAATATTTTGGAATTTTGAAAATTTCACTTTTTTGGGAAAATATCCACTAAATGAGGGAATAATATGTGTGAGGGTACCCCAGGAGAGTTCCAAATGTGTGTGGGTAGAATATATATCCCACGGGGGTAAAACTGAAAAAAGTTGAACACATTTTTTTTTTTTGGACTTATTCATTTTTCTGGCGTTTATGAGACTTTCAGATAGGGGAAATGTCAGTGAGCATTCCGATTTAAGTTCCATAGCGATTCGCCCAATGAGTCCTTGATATTTAGTCGTTTTCAGCCAATATTTTGGAATTTTGAAAATTTCACTTTTTTGTGAAAATATCCACTAAATGAGGGAATAATATGTGTGAGGGTACCCCAGGAGAGTTCCAAATGTGTGTGAGTAGAATATATATCCCACGGGGGTAAAATTTAAAAAAGTTGATAAAATTTTTTTTTGGACTTAGTCATTATTCCGGCGTTTATCAGACTTTCAGGTAGGGCAAATGTCAGTAAGCTTTCCGATTTCAGTTCCAGAGCGATTCGCCCAATGAGACCTTGATATTTAGTCATTTTCAGCCAATATTTTGGATTTTTGAAAATTTCACTTTTTTGTGAAAATATCCACTAAATGAGGGAATAATATGTGTGAGGGTACCCCAGGAGAGTTCCAAATGTGTGTGGGTAGAATATATATCCCACGGGGGTAAAACTGAAAAAAGTTGAACACATTTTTTTTTTGGACTTAGTCATTTTTCTGGCGTTTATGAGACTTTCAGATACGGGAAATGTCAGTGAGCATTCCGATTTCAGTTCCATAGCGATTCACCCAATGAGTCCTTGATATTTAGTCGTTTTCAGCCAATATTTTGGAATTTTGAAAATTTAACTTTTTTGTGGAAATATCCACTAAATGAGGGAATAATATGTGTGAGGGTACCCCAGGAGAGTTCCAAATGTGTGTGGGTAGAATATATATCCCACGGGGGTAAAATTGAAAAAAGTTGAACACATTTTTTTTTTTTTGGACTTATTCATTTTTCTGGCGTTTATGAGACTTTCAGATAGGGGAAATGTAAGTGAGCATTCCGATTTCAGTTCCATAGCGGTTCGCCCAATGAGTCGGTGATATTTAGTCGATTTCAGCCAATATTTTGGAATTTTGAAAATTTCACTTTTTTGTGAAAATATCCACTAAATGAGGGAATAATATGTGTGAGGGTACCCCAGGAGAATTCCAAATGTGTGTGGGTAGAATATATATCCCACTGGGGTAAAACTGAAAAAAAGTTGAACACATTTTTTTTTTGGACTTAGTCATTTTTCTGGCGTTTATGAGACTTTCAGATAGGGGAAATGTCAGTGAGCATTCCGATTTCAGTTCCATAGCGATTCGCCCAATGAGTCCTTGATATTTAGTCGTTTTCAGCCAATATTTTGGAATTTTGAAAATTTCACTTTTTTGTGGAAATATCCACTAAATGAGGGAATAATATGTGTGAGGGTACCCCAGGAGAGTTCCAAATGTGTGTGGGTAGAATATATATCCCACGGGGGTAAAATTGAACAAAGTTGAAAAAATTTTTTTTTTTTACTTAGTCATTTTTCTGGCATTTATCAGACTTTCAGATAGGGCAAATGTAAGTGAGCTTTCCGATTTCAGTTCCAGAGCGATTCGCCCAATGAGTCCTTGATATTTAGTCGTTTTCAGCCAATATTTTGGATTTTTGAAAATTTCTATTTTTTTGTGAAAATATCCACTAAATGAGGGAATAATATGTGTGAGGGTACCCCAGGAGAGTTCCAAATGTGTGTGGGTAGAATATATATCCCACGGGGGTAAAATTGAAAAAAGTTGAACAAATTTTTTTTTTGGGCTTAGTCATTTTTCTGGCGTTTATGAGACTTTCAGATAGGGGAAATGTAAGTGAGCATTCCGATTTCAGTTCCATAGCGATTCGCCCAATGAGTCGGTGATATTTAGTAGAGTTCAGCCAATATTTTGGAATTTTGAAAATTTCACTTTTTTGTGAAAATATCCACTAAATGAGGGAATAATATGTGTGAGGGTACCCCAGGAGAGTTCCAAATGTGTGTGGGTAGAATCCCACGGGGGTAAAACTGAAAAAAGTTGAACACATTTTTTTTTTTTTGGACTTATTCATTTTTCTGGCGTTTATGAGACTTTCAGATAGGGGAAATGTAAGTGAGCATTCCGATTTCAGTTCCAGAGCGATTCGCCCAATGAGTCGGTGATATTTAGTCGATTTCAGCCAATATTTTGAAATTTTGAAAATTTCACTTTTTTGTGAAAATATCCACTAAATGAGGAAATAATGTGTGTGCGGGTACCCCAGGAGAGTTCCAAATGTGTGTGGGTAGAATATATATCCCACGGGGGAAAAAAAATAAAAAGTTGATAAAATTTTTTTTTTGGACTTAGTCATTATTCCGGCGTTTATCAGACTTTCAGGTAGGGCAAATGTCAGTAAGCTTTCCGATTTCAGTTCCAGAGCGATTCGCCCAATGAGTCCTTGATATTTAGTCATTTTCAGCCAATATTTTGGATTTTTGAAAATTTCACTTTTTTGTGAAAATATCCACTAAATGAGGGAATAATATGTGTGAGTGTACCCCAGGAGAGTTCCAAATGTGTGTGGGTAGAATATATATCCCACTGGGGTAAAACTGAAAAAAGTTGAACACATTTTTTTTTTGGACTTAGTCATTTTTCTGGCGTTTATGAGACTTTCAGATAGGGGAAATGTCAGTGAGCATTCCGATTTCAGTTCCATAGCGATTCGCCCAATGAGTCCTTGATATTTAGTCGTTTTCAGCCAATATTTTGGAATTTTGAAAATTTCACTTTTTTGTGGAAATATCCACTAAATGAGGGAATAATATGTGTGAGGGTACCTCAGGAGAGTTCCAAATGTGTGTGGGTAGAATATATATCCCACGGGGGTAAAATTGAAAAAAGTTGAACAAATTTTTTTTTTGGGCTTAGTCATTTTTCTGGCGTTTATGAGACTTTCAGATAGGGGAAATGTAAGTGAGCATTCCGATTTCAGTTCCATAGCGATTCGCCCAATGAGTCAGTGATATTTAGTCGAGTTCAGCCAATATTTTGGAATTTTGAAAATTTCACTTTTTTGTGAAAATATCCACTAAATGAGGGAATAATATGTGTGAGGGTACCCCAGGAGAGTTCCAAATGTGTGTGGGTAGAATATATATCCCACGGGGGTAAAATTTAAAAAAGTTGATAAAAATTTTTTTTGGACTTAGTCATTATTCCGGCGTTTATCAGACTTTCAGGTAGGGCAAATGTCAGTAAGCTTTCCGATTTCAGTTCCAGAGCGATTCGCCCAATGAGACCTTGATATTTAGTCATTTTCAGCCAATATTTTGGATTTTTGAAAATTTCACTTTTTTGTGAAAATATCCACTAAATGAGGGAATAATATGTGTGAGGGTACCCCAGGAGAGTTCCAAATGTGTGTGGGTAGAATATATATCCCACGGGGGTAAAACTGAAAAAAGTTGAACACATTTTTTTTTTGGACTTAGTCATTTTTCTGGCGTTTATGAGACTTTCAGATACGGGAAATGTCAGTGAGCATTCCGATTTCAGTTCCATAGCGATTCACCCAATGAGTCCTTGATATTTAGTCGTTTTCAGCCAATATTTTGGATTTTTGAAAATTTCAATTTTTTTGTGAAAATATCCACTAAATGAGGGAGTAATATGTGTGAGGGTACCCCAGGAGAGTTCCAAATGTGTGTGGGTAGAATATATATCCCACGGGGGTAAAATTGAAAAAAGTTGAACACATTTTTTTTTTTTTGGACTTATTCATTTTTCTGGCATTTATGAGACTTTCAGATAGGGGAAATGTAAGTGAGCATTCCGATTTCAGTTCCATAGCGGTTCGCCCAATGAGTCGGTGATATTTAGTCGATTTCAGCCAATATTTTGGAATTTTGAAAATTTCACTTTTTTGTGAAAATATCCACTAAATGAGGAAATAATATGTGTGAGGGTACCCCAGGCGAGTTCCAAATGTGTGTGGGTAGAATATATATCCCACGGGGGTAAAATTGAACAAAGTTGAAAAAAATTTTTTTTTTTACTTAGTCATTTTTCCGGCATTTATCAGACTTTCAGATAGGGCAAATGTAAGTGAGCTTTCCGATTTCAGTTCCAGAGCGATTCGCCCAATGAGTCCTTGATATTTAGTCGTTTTCAGCCAATATTTTGGATTTTTGAAAATTTCAATTTTTTTGTGAAAATATCCACTAAATGAGGGAATAATATGTGTGAGGGTACCCCAGGAGAGTTCCAAATGTGTGTGGGTAGAATATATATCCCACAGGGGTAAAACTGAAAAAAGTTGAACACATTTTTTTTTTGGGCTTAGTCATTTTTCTGGCGATTATGAGACTTTCAGATAGGGGAAATGTAAGTGAGCATTCCGATTTCAGTTCCATAGCGATTCGCCCAATGAGTCGGTGATATTTAGTCGATTTCAGCCAATATTTTGGAATTTTGAAAATTTCACTTTTTTGTGAAAATATCCACTAAATGAGGGAATAATATGTGTGAGGGTACCCCAGTCGAGTTCCAAATGTGTGTGGGTAGAATATATATCCCATAGGGGTAAAATTGAAAAAAGTTTAACAAATTTTTTTTTTTGGACTTAGTCATTTTTCTGGCGATTATGAGACTTTCAGATAGGGGAAATGTAAGTGAGCATTCCGATTTCAGTTCCATAGTGATTCGCCCAATGAGTCGGTGATATTTGGTCGATTTCAGCCAATATTTTGGAATTTTGAAAATTTCACTTTTTTGTGAAAATATCCACTAAATGAGGGAATAATATGTGTGAGGGTATCCCAGGAGAGTTCCAAATGTGTGTGGGTAGAATATATATCCCACTGGGGTAAAACTGAAAAAAGTTGAACACATTTTTTTTTTGGACTTAGTCATTTTTCTGGCGTTTATGAGACTTTCAGATAGGGGAAATGTCAGTGAGCATTCCGATTTCAGTTCCATAGCGATTCGCCCAATCAGTCCTTGATATTTAGTCGTTTTCAGCCAATATTTTGGAATTTTGAAAATTTTATTATTTTGTGGAAATATCCATTAAATGAGGGAATAATATGTGTGAGGGTACCCCAGGCGAGTTCCAAATGTGTGTGGGTAGAATATATATCCCACGGGGGTAAAATTGAACAAAGTTGAAAAAAATTTTTTTTTTTACTTAGTCATTTTTCCGGCATTTATCAGACTTTCAGATAGGGCAAATGTAAGTGAGCTTTCCGATTTCAGTTCCAGAGCGATTCGCCCAATGAGTCCTTGATATTTAGTCGTTTTCAGCCAATATTTTGGATTTTTGAAAATTTCAATTTTTTTGTGAAAATATCCACTAAATGAGGGAATAATATGTGTGAGGGTACCCCAGGAGAGTTCCAAATGTGTGTGGGTAGAATATATATCCCACGGGGGTAAAACTGAAAAAAGTTGAACACATTTTTTTTTTGGGCTTAGTCATTTTTCTGGCGATTATGAGACTTTCAGATAGGGGAAATGTAAGTGAGCATTCCGATTTCAGTTCCATAGCGATTCGCCCAATGAGTCGGTGATATTTAGTCGATTTCAGCCAATATTTTGGAATTTTGAAAATTTCACTTTTTTGTGAAAATATCCACTAAATGAGGGAATAATATGTGTGAGGGTACCCCAGGCGAGTTCCAAATGTGTGTGGGTAGAATATATATCCCATAGGGGTAAAATTGAAAAAAGTTTAACAAATTTTTTTTTTTGGACTTAGTCATTTTTCTGGCGATTATGAGACTTTCAGATAGGGGAAATGTAAGTGAGCATTCCGATTTCAGTTCCATAGTGATTCGCCCAATGAGTCGGTGATATTTGGTCGATTTCAGCCAATATTTTGGAATTTTGAAAATTTCACTTTTTTGTGAAAATATCCACTAAATGAGGGAATAATATGTGTGAGGGTATCCCAGGAGAGTTCCAAATGTGTGTGGGTAGAATATATATCCCACTGGGGTAAAACTGAAAAAAGTTGAACACATTTTTTTTTTGGACTTAGTCATTTTTCTGGCGTTTATGAGACTTTCAGATAGGGGAAATGTCAGTGAGCATTCCGATTTCAGTTCCATAGCGATTCGCCCAATCAGTCCTTGATATTTAGTCGTTTTCAGCCAATATTTTGGAATTTTGAAAATTTTATTATTTTGTGGAAATATCCATTAAATGAGGGAATAATATGTGTGAGGGTACCCCAGGAGAGTTCCAAATGTGTGTGGGTAGAATATATATCCCACGGGGGTAAAATTGAAAAAAGTTGAACAAATTTTTTTTTTGGACTTAGTCATTTTTCCGGCATTTATCAGACTTTCAGATAGGGCAAATGTAAGTGAGCTTTCCGATTTCAGTTCCAGAGCGATTCGCCCAATGAGTCCTTGATATTTAGTCGTTTTCAGCCAATATTTTGGATTTTTGAAAATTTCAATTTTTTTGTGAAAATATCCACTAAATGAGGGAATAATATGTGTGAGGGTACCCCAGGAGAGTTCCAAATGTGTGTGGGTAGAATATATATCCCACGGGGGTAAAATTGAAAAAAGTTGAACAAATTTTTTTTTTGGGCTTAGTCATTTTTCTGGCGTTTATGAGACTTTCAGATAGGGGAAATGTAAGTGAGCATTCCGATTTCAGTTCCATAGCGATTCGCCCAATGAGTCGGTGATATTTAGTCGAGTTCAGCACAATATTTTGGAATTTTGAAAATTTCACTTTTTTGTGAAAATATCCACTAAATGAGGGAATAATATGTGTGAGGGTACCCCAGGAGAGTTCCAAATGTGTGTGGGTAGAATATATATCCCACGGGGGTAAAATTTAAAAAAGTTGATAAAATTTTTTTTTTGGACTTAGTCTTTATTCCGGCGTTTATCAGACTTTCAGGTAGGGCAAATGTCAGTAAGCTTTCCGATTTCAGTTCCAGAGCGATTCGCCCAATGAGTCCTTGATATTTAGTCATTTTCAGCCAATATTTTGGAATTTTGAAAATTTCACTTTTTTGTGAAAATATCCACTAAATGAGGGAATAATATGTGTGAGGGTATCCCAGTAGAGTTCCAAATGTGTGTGGGTAGAATATATATCCCACGGGGGTAAAATTGAAAAAAGTTGAACAAATTTTTTTTTTTTTGGACTAAGTCATTTTTCTGGCGTTTATGAGACTTTCAGATAGGGGAAATGTAAGTGAGCATTCCGATTTCAGTTCCATAGCGATTCGCCCAATGAGTCGGTGATATTTAGTCGATTTCAGCCAATATTTTGGATTTTTGAAAATTTCACTTTTTTGTGAAAATAGCCACTAAATGAGGGAATAATATGTGTGAGGGTACCCCAGGAGAGTTCCAAATGTGTGTGAGTAGAATATATATCCCACGGGGGTAAAATTTAAAAAAGTTGATAAAATTTTTTTTTGGACTTAGTCATTATTCCGGCGTTTATCAGACTTTCAGGTAGGGCAAATGTCAGTAAGCTTTCCGATTTCAGTTCCAGAGCGATTCGCCCAATGAGACCTTGATATTTAGTCATTTTCAGCCAATATTTTGGATTTTTGAAAATTTCACTTTTTTGTGAAAATATCCACTAAATGAGGGAATAATATGTGTGAGGGTACCCCAGGAGAGTTCCAAATGTGTGTGGGTAGAATATATATCCCACGGGGGTAAAACTGAAAAAAGTTGAACACATTTTTTTTTTGGACTTAGTCATTTTTCTGGCGTTTATGAGACTTTCAGATACGGGAAATGTCAGTGAGCATTCCGATTTCAGTTCCATAGCGATTCACCCAATGAGTCCTTGATATTTAGTCGTTTTCAGCCAATATTTTGGAATTTTGAAAATTTAACTTTTTTGTGGAAATATCCACTAAATGAGGGAATAATATGTGTGAGGGTACCCCAGGAGAGTTCCAAATGTGTGTGGGTAGAATATATATCCCACGGGGGTAAAATTGAAAAAAGTTGAACACATTTTTTTTTTTTTGGACTTATTCATTTTTCTGGCGTTTATGAGACTTTCAGATAGGGGAAATGTAAGTGAGCATTCCGATTTCAGTTCCATAGCGGTTCGCCCAATGAGTCGGTGATATTTAGTCGATTTCAGCCAATATTTTGGAATTTTGAAAATTTCACTTTTTTGTGAAAATATCCACTAAATGAGGGAATAATATGTGTGAGGGTACCCCAGGAGAATTCCAAATGTGTGTGGGTAGAATATATATCCCACTGGGGTAAAACTGAAAAAAAGTTGAACACATTTTTTTTTTGGACTTAGTCATTTTTCTGGCGTTTATGAGACTTTCAGATAGGGGAAATGTCAGTGAGCATTCCGATTTCAGTTCCATAGCGATTCGCCCAATGAGTCCTTGATATTTAGTCGTTTTCAGCCAATATTTTGGAATTTTGAAAATTTCACTTTTTTGTGGAAATATCCACTAAATGAGGGAATAATATGTGTGAGGGTACCCCAGGAGAGTTCCAAATGTGTGTGGGTAGAATATATATCCCACGGGGGTAAAATTGAACAAAGTTGAAAAAATTTTTTTTTTTTACTTAGTCATTTTTCTGGCATTTATCAGACTTTCAGATAGGGCAAATGTAAGTGAGCTTTCCGATTTCAGTTCCAGAGCGATTCGCCCAATGAGTCCTTGATATTTAGTCGTTTTCAGCCAATATTTTGGATTTTTGAAAATTTCTATTTTTTTGTGAAAATATCCACTAAATGAGGGAATAATATGTGTGAGGGTACCCCAGGAGAGTTCCAAATGTGTGTGGGTAGAATATATATCCCACGGGGGTAAAATTGAAA
This sequence comes from Phyllobates terribilis, assembly GCF_046119375.1. NCBI lineage: Eukaryota > Metazoa > Chordata > Amphibia > Anura > Dendrobatidae > Phyllobates > Phyllobates terribilis. Next base: position 5,471,732 of record NW_027362805.1, on the reverse strand, counting down.
AAAGTTGAACAAATTTTTTTTTTGGGCTTAGTCATTTTTCTGGCGTTTATGAGACTTTCAGATAGGGGAAATGTAAGTGAGCATTCCGATTTCAGTTCCATAGCGATTCGCCCAATGAGTCGGTGATATTTAGTAGAGTTCAGCCAATATTTTGGAATTTTGAAAATTTCACTTTTTTGTGAAAATATCCACTAAATGAGGGAATAATATGTGTGAGGGTACCCCAGGAGAGTTCCAAATGTGTGTGGGTAGAATCCCACGGGGGTAAAACTGAAAAAAGTTGAACACATTTTTTTTTTTTTGGACTTATTCATTTTTCTGGCGTTTATGAGACTTTCAGATAGGGGAAATGTAAGTGAGCATTCCGATTTCAGTTCCAGAGCGATTCGCCCAATGAGTCGGTGATATTTAGTCGATTTCAGCCAATATTTTGAAATTTTGAAAATTTCACTTTTTTGTGAAAATATCCACTAAATGAGGAAATAATGTGTGTGCGGGTACCCCAGGAGAGTTCCAAATGTGTGTGGGTAGAATATATATCCCACGGGGGAAAAAAAATAAAAAGTTGATAAAATTTTTTTTTTGGACTTAGTCATTATTCCGGCGTTTATCAGACTTTCAGGTAGGGCAAATGTCAGTAAGCTTTCCGATTTCAGTTCCAGAGCGATTCGCCCAATGAGTCCTTGATATTTAGTCATTTTCAGCCAATATTTTGGATTTTTGAAAATTTCACTTTTTTGTGAAAATATCCACTAAATGAGGGAATAATATGTGTGAGTGTACCCCAGGAGAGTTCCAAATGTGTGTGGGTAGAATATATATCCCACTGGGGTAAAACTGAAAAAAGTTGAACACATTTTTTTTTTGGACTTAGTCATTTTTCTGGCGTTTATGAGACTTTCAGATAGGGGAAATGTCAGTGAGCATTCCGATTTCAGTTCCATAGCGATTCGCCCAATGAGTCCTTGATATTTAGTCGTTTTCAGCCAATATTTTGGAATTTTGAAAATTTCACTTTTTTGTGGAAATATCCACTAAATGAGGGAATAATATGTGTGAGGGTACCTCAGGAGAGTTCCAAATGTGTGTGGGTAGAATATATATCCCACGGGGGTAAAATTGAAAAAAGTTGAACAAATTTTTTTTTTGGGCTTAGTCATTTTTCTGGCGTTTATGAGACTTTCAGATAGGGGAAATGTAAGTGAGCATTCCGATTTCAGTTCCATAGCGATTCGCCCAATGAGTCAGTGATATTTAGTCGAGTTCAGCCAATATTTTGGAATTTTGAAAATTTCACTTTTTTGTGAAAATATCCACTAAATGAGGGAATAATATGTGTGAGGGTACCCCAGGAGAGTTCCAAATGTGTGTGGGTAGAATATATATCCCACGGGGGTAAAATTTAAAAAAGTTGATAAAAATTTTTTTTGGACTTAGTCATTATTCCGGCGTTTATCAGACTTTCAGGTAGGGCAAATGTCAGTAAGCTTTCCGATTTCAGTTCCAGAGCGATTCGCCCAATGAGACCTTGATATTTAGTCATTTTCAGCCAATATTTTGGATTTTTGAAAATTTCACTTTTTTGTGAAAATATCCACTAAATGAGGGAATAATATGTGTGAGGGTACCCCAGGAGAGTTCCAAATGTGTGTGGGTAGAATATATATCCCACGGGGGTAAAACTGAAAAAAGTTGAACACATTTTTTTTTTGGACTTAGTCATTTTTCTGGCGTTTATGAGACTTTCAGATACGGGAAATGTCAGTGAGCATTCCGATTTCAGTTCCATAGCGATTCACCCAATGAGTCCTTGATATTTAGTCGTTTTCAGCCAATATTTTGGATTTTTGAAAATTTCAATTTTTTTGTGAAAATATCCACTAAATGAGGGAGTAATATGTGTGAGGGTACCCCAGGAGAGTTCCAAATGTGTGTGGGTAGAATATATATCCCACGGGGGTAAAATTGAAAAAAGTTGAACACATTTTTTTTTTTTTGGACTTATTCATTTTTCTGGCGTTTATGAGACTTTCAGATAGGGGAAATGTAAGTGAGCATTCCGATTTCAGTTCCATAGCGGTTCGCCCAATGAGTCGGTGATATTTAGTCGATTTCAGCCAATATTTTGGAATTTTGAAAATTTCACTTTTTTGTGAAAATATCCACTAAATGAGGAAATAATATGTGTGAGGGTACCCCAGGCGAGTTCCAAATGTGTGTGGGTAGAATATATATCCCACGGGGGTAAAATTGAACAAAGTTGAAAAAAATTTTTTTTTTTACTTAGTCATTTTTCCGGCATTTATCAGACTTTCAGATAGGGCAAATGTAAGTGAGCTTTCCGATTTCAGTTCCAGAGCGATTCGCCCAATGAGTCCTTGATATTTAGTCGTTTTCAGCCAATATTTTGGATTTTTGAAAATTTCAATTTTTTTGTGAAAATATCCACTAAATGAGGGAATAATATGTGTGAGGGTACCCCAGGAGAGTTCCAAATGTGTGTGGGTAGAATATATATCCCACAGGGGTAAAACTGAAAAAAGTTGAACACATTTTTTTTTTGGGCTTAGTCATTTTTCTGGCGATTATGAGACTTTCAGATAGGGGAAATGTAAGTGAGCATTCCGATTTCAGTTCCATAGCGATTCGCCCAATGAGTCGGTGATATTTAGTCGATTTCAGCCAATATTTTGGAATTTTGAAAATTTCACTTTTTTGTGAAAATATCCACTAAATGAGGGAATAATATGTGTGAGGGTACCCCAGTCGAGTTCCAAATGTGTGTGGGTAGAATATATATCCCATAGGGGTAAAATTGAAAAAAGTTTAACAAATTTTTTTTTTTGGACTTAGTCATTTTTCTGGCGATTATGAGACTTTCAGATAGGGGAAATGTAAGTGAGCATTCCGATTTCAGTTCCATAGTGATTCGCCCAATGAGTCGGTGATATTTGGTCGATTTCAGCCAATATTTTGGAATTTTGAAAATTTCACTTTTTTGTGAAAATATCCACTAAATGAGGGAATAATATGTGTGAGGGTATCCCAGGAGAGTTCCAAATGTGTGTGGGTAGAATATATATCCCACTGGGGTAAAACTGAAAAAAGTTGAACACATTTTTTTTTTGGACTTAGTCATTTTTCTGGCGTTTATGAGACTTTCAGATAGGGGAAATGTCAGTGAGCATTCCGATTTCAGTTCCATAGCGATTCGCCCAATCAGTCCTTGATATTTAGTCGTTTTCAGCCAATATTTTGGAATTTTGAAAATTTTATTATTTTGTGGAAATATCCATTAAATGAGGGAATAATATGTGTGAGGGTACCCCAGGCGAGTTCCAAATGTGTGTGGGTAGAATATATATCCCACGGGGGTAAAATTGAACAAAGTTGAAAAAAATTTTTTTTTTTACTTAGTCATTTTTCCGGCATTTATCAGACTTTCAGATAGGGCAAATGTAAGTGAGCTTTCCGATTTCAGTTCCAGAGCGATTCGCCCAATGAGTCCTTGATATTTAGTCGTTTTCAGCCAATATTTTGGATTTTTGAAAATTTCAATTTTTTTGTGAAAATATCCACTAAATGAGGGAATAATATGTGTGAGGGTACCCCAGGAGAGTTCCAAATGTGTGTGGGTAGAATATATATCCCACGGGGGTAAAATTTAAAAAAGTTGATAAAATTTTTTTTTTGGACTTAGTCTTTATTCCGGCGTTTATCAGACTTTCAGGTAGGGCAAATGTCAGTAAGCTTTCCGATTTCAGTTCCAGAGCGATTCGCCCAATGAGTCCTTGATATTTAGTCATTTTCAGCCAATATTTTGGAATTTTGAAAATTTCACTTTTTTGTGAAAATATCCACTAAATGAGGGAATAATATGTGTGAGGGTATCCCAGTAGAGTTCCAAATGTGTGTGGGTAGAATATATATCCCACGGGGGTAAAATTGAAAAAAGTTGAACAAATTTTTTTTTTTTTGGACTAAGTCATTTTTCTGGCGTTTATGAGACTTTCAGATAGGGGAAATGTAAGTGAGCATTCCGATTTCAGTTCCATAGCGATTCGCCCAATGAGTCGGTGATATTTAGTCGATTTCAGCCAATATTTTGGAATTTTGAAAATGTAACTTTTTTGTGAAAATATCCACTAAATGAGGGAATAATATGTGTGAGGGTACCCCAGGAGAGTTCCAAATGTGTGTGGGTAGAATATAAATCCCACGGGGGTAAAATTGAAAAAAGTTGAACAAATTTTTTTTTTGGGCTTAGTCATTTTTCTGGCGTTTATGAGACTTTCAGATAGGGGAAATGTAAGTGAGCATTCCGATTTCAGTTCCAGAGCGATTCGCCCAATGATTCCTTGATATTTAGTCGTTTTCAGCCAATATTTTGGATTTTTGAAAATTTCACTTTTTTGTGAAAATAGCCACTAAATGAGGGAATAATATGTGTGAGGGTACCCCAGGAGAGTTCCAAATGTGTGTGGGTAGAATATATATCCCACATGGGTAAAATTTAAAAAAGTTGATAAAATTTTTTTTTTGGACTTAGTCTTTATTCCGGCGTTTATCAGATTTTCAGGTAGGGCAAATGTCAGTAAGCTTTCCGATTTCAGTTCCAGAGCGATTCGCCCAATGAGTCAGTGATATATGGTCGATTTCAGCCAATATTTTGGAATTTTGAAAATTTCACTTTTTTGTGAAAATATCCACTAAATGAGGGAATAATATGTGTGAGGGTACCCCAGGAGAGTTCCAAATGTGTGTGGGTAGAATATATATCCCACGGGGGTAAAATTGAAAAAAGTTGAACACATTTTTTTTTTTTTGGACTTATTCATTTTTCTGGCGTTTATGAGACTTTCAGATAGGGGAAATGTAAGTGAGCATTCCGATTTCAGTTCCATAGCGATTCGCCCAATGAGTCTGTGATATTTAGTCGATTTCAGCCAATATTTTGGAATTTTGAAAATTTCACTTTTTTGTGAAAATATCCACTAAATGAGGAAATAATATGTGTGAGGGTACCCCAGGAGAGTTCCAAATGTGTGTGGGTAGAATATATATCCCACGGGGGTAAAATTGAACAAAGTTGAAAAAAATTTTTTTTTTTACTTAGTCATTTTTCCGGCATTTATCAGACTTTCAGATAGGGCAAATGTAAGTGAGCTTTCCGATTTCAGTTCCAGAGCGATTCGCCCAATGAGTCCTTGATATTTAGTCGTTTTCAGCCAATATTTTGGATTTTTGAAAATTTCAATTTTTTTGTGAAAATATCCACTAAATGAGGGAATAATATGTGTGAGGGTACCCCAGGAGAGTTCCAAATGTGTGTGGGTAGAATATATATCCCACGGGGGTAAAACTGAAAAAAGTTGAACACATTTTTTTTTTGGGCTTAGTCATTTTTCTGGCGATTATGAGACTTTCAGATAGGGGAAATGTAAGTGAGCATTCCGATTTCAGTTCCATAGCGATTCGCCCAATGAGTCGGTGATATTTAGTCGATTTCTGCAAATATTTTGGAATTTTGAAAATTTCACTTTTTTGTGAAAATATCCACTAAATGAGGGAATAATATGTGTGAGGGTACCCCAGGCGAGTTCCAAATGTGTGTGGGTAGAATATATATCCCACGGGGGTAAAATTGAAAAAAGTTTAACAAATTTTTTTTTTTGGACTTAGTCATTTTTCTGGCGATTATGAGACTTTCAGATAGGGGAAATGTAAGTGAGCATTCCGATTTCAGTTCCATAGTGATTCGCCCAATGAGTTGGTGATATTTGGTCGATTTCAGCCAATATTTTGGAATTTTTGAAAATTTCACTTTTTTGTGAAAATATCCACTAAATGAGGGAATAATATGTTTGAGGGTATCCCAGGAGAGTTCCAAATGTGTGTGGGTAGAATATATATCCCACGGGGGTAAAATTGAAAAAAGTTGAACAAATTTTTTTTTTTTTGGACTTAGTCATTTTTCTGGCGTTTATGAGACTTTCGAATAGGGGAAATGTAAGTGATCATTCCGATTTCAGTTCCATAGCGATTCGCCCAATGAGTCGGTGATATTTAGTCGAGTTCAGCACAATATTTTGGAATTTTGAAAATTTCACTTTTTTGTGAAAATATCCACTAAATGAGGGAATAATATGTGTGAGGGTACCCCAGGAGAGTTCCAAATGTGTGTGGGTAGAATATATATCCCACTGGGGTAAAACTGAAAAAAGTTGAACACATTTTTTTTTTGGACTTAGTCATTTTTCTGGCGTTTATGAGACTTTCAGATAGGGGAAATGTCAGTGAGCATTCCGATTTCAGTTCCATAGCGATTCGCCCAATGAGTCCTTGATATTTAGTCGTTTTCAGCCAATATTTTGGAATTTTGAAAATTTTACCATTTTGTGGAAATATCCACTAAATGAGGGAATAATATGTGTGAGGGTACCCCAGGAGAGTTCCAAATGTGTGTGGGTAGAATATATATCCAACGGGGGTAAAATTGAACAAAGTTGAAAAAAACTTTTTTTTTTACTTAGTCATTTTTCCGGCATTTATCAGACTTTCAGATAGGGCAAATGTAAGTGAGCTTTCCGATTTCAGTTCCAGAGCGATTCGCCCAATGAGTCCTTGATATTTAGTCGTTTTCAGCCAATATTTTGGATTTTTGAAAATTTCTATTTTTTTGTGAAAATATCCACTAAATGAGGGAATAATATGTGTGAGGGTACCCCAGGAGAGTTCCAAATGTGTGTGGGTAGAATATAAATCCCACGGGGGTAAAATTGAAAAAAGTTGAACAAATTTTTTTTTTGGGCTTAGTCATTTTTCTGGCGTTTATGAGACTTTCAGATAGGGGAAATGTAAGTGAGCATTCCGATTTCAGTTCCAGAGCGATTCGCCCAATGATTCCTTGATATTTAGTCGTTTTCAGCCAATATTTTGGATTTTTGAAAATTTCACTTTTTTGTGAAAATAGCCACTAAATGAGGGAATAATATGTGTGAGGGTACCCCAGGAGAGTTCCAAATGTGTGTGGGTAGAATATATATCCCACATGGGTAAAATTGAAAAAAGTTGAACAAATTTTTTTTTTTGGACTTAAGTCATTTTTCTGGCGTTTATGAGACTTTCAGATAGGGGAAATGTAAGTGAGCATTCCGATTTCAGTTCCATAGCGATTCGCCCAATGAGTCGGTGATATTTAGTCGATTTCAGCCAATATTTTGGAATTTTGAAAATTTCACTTTTTTGTGAAAATATCCACTAAATGAGGGAATAATATGTGTGAGGGTACCCCAGGAGAGTTCCAAATGTGTGTGGGTAGAATATATATCCCACGGGGGTAAAACTGAAAAAAGTTGAACACATTTTTTTTTTGGGCTTAGTCATTTTTCTGGCGATTATGAGACTTTCAGATAGGGGAAATGTAAGTGAGCATTCCGATTTCAGTTCCATAGCGATTCGCCCAATGAGTCGGTGATATTTAGTCGATTTCTGCAAATATTTTGGAATTTTGAAAATTTCACTTTTTTGTGAAAATATCCACTAAATGAGGGAATAATATGTGTGAGGGTACCCCAGGCGAGTTCCAAATGTGTGTGGGTAGAATATATATCCCACGGGGGTAAAATTGAAAAAAGTTTAACAAATTTTTTTTTTTGGACTTAGTCATTTTTCTGGCGATTATGAGACTTTCAGATAGGGGAAATGTAAGTGAGCATTCCGATTTCAGTTCCATAGTGATTCGCCCAATGAGTCGGTGATATTTGGTCGATTTCAGCCAATATTTTGGAATTTTTGAAAATTTCACTTTTTTGTGAAAATATCCACTAAATGAGGGAATAATATGTGTGAGGGTATCCCAGGAGAGTTCCAAATGTGTGTGGGTAGAATATATATCCCACGGGGGTAAAATTGAAAAAAGTTGAACAAATTTTTTTTTTTTTGGACTTAGTCATTTTTCTGGCGTTTATGAGACTTTCGAATAGGGGAAATGTAAGTGAGCATTCCGATTTCAGTTCCATAGCGATTCGCCCAATGAGTCGGTGATATTTAGTCGATTTCAGCCAATATTTTGGAATTTTGAAAATTTAACTTTTTTGTGAAAATATCCACTAAATGAGGGAATAATATGTGTGAGGGTACCCCAGGAGAGTTCCAAATGTGTGTGGGTAGAATATATATCCCACTGGGGTAAAACTGAAAAAAGTTGAACACATTTTTTTTTTGGACTTAGTCATTTTTCTGGCGTTTATGAGACTTTCAGATAGGGGAAATGTCAGTGAGCATTCCGATTTCAGTTCCATAGCGATTCGCCCAATGAGTCCTTGATATTTAGTCGTTTTCAGCCAATATTTTGGAATTTTGAAAATTTTACTATTTTGTGGAAATATCCACTAAATGAGGGAATAATATGTGTGAGGGTACCCCAGGAGAGTTCCAAATGTGTGTGGGTAGAATATATATCCCACGGGGGTAAAATTGAACAAAGTTGAAAAAAATTTTTTTTTTTACTTAGTCATTTTTCCGGCATTTATCAGACTTTCAGATAGGGCAAATGTAAGTGAGCTTTCCGATTTCAGTTCCAGAGCGATTCGCCCAATGAGTCCTTGATATTTAGTCGTTTTCAGCCAATATTTTGGATTTTTGAAAATTTCAATTTTTTTGTGAAAATATCCACTAAATGAGGGAATAATATGTGTGAGGGTACCCCAGGAGAGTTCCAAATGTGTGTGGGTAGAATATATATCCCACGGGGGTAAAATTGAAAAAAGTTGAACAAATTTTTTTTTTGGGCTTAGTCATTTTTCTGGCGTTTATGAGACTTTCAGATAGGGGAAATGTAAGTGAGCATTCCGATTTCAGTTCCATAGCGATTCGCCCAATGAGTCGGTGATATTTAGTCGAGTTCAGCCAATATTTTGGAATTTTGAAAATTTCACTTTTTTGTGAAAATATCCACTAAATGAGGGAATAATATGTGTGAGGGTACCCCAGGAGAGTTCCAAATGTGTGTGGGTAGAATATATATCCCACAGGGGTAAAATTGAAAAAAGTTGAACAAATTTTTTTTTTTGGACTTAAGTCATTTTTCTGGCGTTTATGAGACTTTCAGATAGGGGAAATGTAAGTGAGCATTCCGATTTCAGTTCCATAGCGATTCGCCCAATGAGTCGGTGATATTTAGTCGATTTCAGCCAATATTTTGGAATTTTGAAAATTTCACTTTTTTGTGAAAATATCCACTAAATGAGGGAATAATATGTGTGAGGGTACCCCAGGAGAGTTCCAAATGTGTGTGGGTAGAATATATATCCCACGGGGGTAAAATTTAAAAAAGTTGATAAAATTTTTTTTTTGGACTTAGTCTTTATTCCGGCGTTAATCAGACTTTCAGGTAGGGCAAATGTCAGTAAGCTTTCCGATTTCAGTTCCAGAGCGATTCGCCCAATGAGTCCTTGATATTTAGTCATTTTCAGCCAATATTTTGGATTTTTGAAAATTTCACTTTTTTGTGAAAATATCCACTAAATGAGGGAATAATATGTGTGAGGGTACCCCAGGAGAGTTCCAAATGTGTGTGGGTAGAATATATATCCCACAGGGGTAAAATTGAAAAAAGTTGAACAAATTTTTTTTTTTGGACTTAGTCATTTTTCTGGCGTTTATGAGACTTTCAGTTTAGGGAAATGTAAGTGAGCATTCCGATTTCAGTTCCATAGCGATTCGCCCAATGAGTCAGTGATATTTAGTCGATTTCAGCCAATATTTTGGAATTTTGAAAATTTCACTTTTTTTGTGAAAATATCCACTAAATGAGGGAATAATATGTGTGAGGGTACCCCAGGAGAGTTCCAAATGTGTGAGGGTAGAATATATATCCCACGGGGGTAAAATTGAAAAGAGTTGAACAAATTTTTTTTTTTTTGGACTTAGTCATTTTTCTGGCGTTTATGAGACTTTCAGATAGGTGAAATGTAAGTGAGCATTCCGATTTCAGTTCCATAGCGATTCGCCCAATGAGTCGGTGATATTTGGTCGATTTCAGCCAATATTTTGGAATTTTGAAAATTTCACTTTTTTGTGAAAATATCCACTAAATGAGGGAATAATATGTGTGAGGGTACCATAGGAGAGTTCCAAATGTGTGTGGGTAGAATATATATCCCACGGGGGTAAAATTGAAAAAAGTTGAACAAATTTTTTTTTTTTGGACTTAGTCATTTTTCTGGCATTTATGAGACTTTCAGATAGGGGAAATGTAAGTGAGCATTCCGATTTCAGTTCCATAGCGATTCGCCCAATGAGTCGGTGATATTTAGTCGATTTCAGCCAATATTTTGGAATTTTGAAAATTTCACTTTTTTGTGAAAATATCCACTAAATGAGGGAATAATATGTGTGAGGGTGCCCCAGGAGAGTTCCAAATGTGTGTGGGTAGAATATATATCCCACTGGGGTAAAACTGAAAAAAGTTGAACGCATTTTTTTTTTGGACTTAGTCATTTTTCTGACGTTTATGAGACTTTCAGATAGGGGAAATGTCAGTGAGCATTCCGATTTCAGTTCCATAGCGATTCGCCCAATGAGTCCTTGATATTTAGTCGTTTTCAGCCAATATTTTGGAATTTTGAAAATTTCACTTTTTTGTGGAAATATCCACTAAATGAGGGAATAATATGTGTGAGGGTACCCCAGGAGAGTTCCAAATGTGTGTGGGTAGAATATATATCCCACGGGGGTAAAATTGAACAAAGTTGAAAAAAATTTTTTTTTTTACTTAGTCATTTTTCCGGCATTTATCAGACTTTCAGATAGGGCAAATGTAAGTGAGCTTTCCGATTTCAGTTCCAGAGCGATTCGCCCAATGAGTCATTGATATTTAGTCGTTTTCAGCCAATATTTTGGATTTTTGAAAATTTCAATTTTTTTGTGAAAATATCCACTAAATGAGGGAATAATATGTGTGAGGGTACCCCAGGAGAGTTCCAAATGTGTGTGGGTAGAATATATATCCCACGGGGGTAAAATTGAAAAAAGTTGAACAAATTTTTTTTTTTTTGCATAGTCATTTTTCTGGCGTTTATGAGACTTTCAGATAGGGGAAATGTAATTGAGCATTCCGATTTCAGTTCCATAGCGATTCGCCCAATGAGTCGGTGATATTTAGTCGATTTCAGCAAATATTTTGGAATTTTGAAAATTTCACTTTTTTGTGAAAATATCCACTAAATGAGGGAATAATATGTGTGAGGGTACCCCAGGAGAGTTCCAAATGTGTGTGGGTAGAATATATATCCCACTGGGGTAAAACTGAAAAAAGTTGAACGCATTTTTTTTTTGGACTTAGTCATTTTTCTGGCGTTTATGAGACTTTCAGATAGGGGAAATGTCAGTGAGCATTCCGATTTCAGTTCCATAGCGATTCGCCCAATGAGTCCTTGATATTTAGTCGTTTTCAGCCAATATTTTGGAATTTTGAAAATTTCACTTTTTTGTGGAAATATCCACTAAATGAGGGAATAATATGTGTGAGGGTACCCCAGGAGAGTTCCAAATGTGTGTGGGTAGAGTATATATCCCACGGGGGTAAAATTGAACAAAGTTGAAAAAAATTTTTTTTTTTACTTAGTCATTTTTCCGGCATTTATCAGACTTTCAGAAAGGGCAAATGTAAGTGAGCTTTCCGATTTCAGTTCCCGAGCGATTCGCCCAATGAGTCATTGATATTTAGTCGTTTTCAGCAAATATTTTGGATTTTTGAAAATTTCAATTTTTTTGTGAAAATATCCACTAAATGAGGGAATAATATGTGTGAGGGTACCCCAGGAGAGTTCCAAATGTGTGTGGGTAGAATATATATCCCACGGGGGTAAAATTGAAAAAAGTTGAACAAATTTTTTTTTTGGGCATAGTCATATTTCTGGCGTTTATGAGACTTTCAGATAGGGGAAATGTAAGTGAGCATTCCGATTTCCGTTCCATAGCGATTCGCCCAATGAGTCGGTGATATTTAGTCGATTTCAGCCAATATTTTGGAATTTTGAAAATTTCACTTTTTTGTGAAAATATCCACTAAATGAGGGAATAATATGTGTGAGGGTACCCCAGGAGAGTTCCAAATGTGTGTGGGTAGAATATATATCCCACGGGGGTAAAACTGAAAAAAGTTGAACACATTTTTTTTTTGGGCTTAGTCATTTTTCTGGCGATTATGAGACTTTCAGATAGGGGAAATGTAAGTGAGCATTCCGATTTCAGTTCCATAGCGATTCGCCCAATGAGTCGGTGATATTTAGTCGATTTCTGCAAATATTTTGGAATTTTGAAAATTTCACTTTTTTGTGAAAATATCCACTAAATGAGGGAATAATATGTGTGAGGGTACCCCAGGCGAGTTCCAAATGTGTGTGGGTAGAATATATATCCCACGGGGGTAAAATTGAAAAAAGTTTAACAAATTTTTTTTTTTGGACTTAGTCATTTTTCTGGCGATTATGAGACTTTCAGATAGGGGAAATGTAAGTGAGCATTCCGATTTCAGTTCCATAGTGATTCGCCCAATGAGTCGGTGATATTTGGTCGATTTCAGCCAATATTTTGGAATTTTTGAAAATTTCATTTTTTTGTGAAAATATCCACTAAATGAGGGAATAATATGTGTGAGGGTATCCCAGGAGAGTTCCAAATGTGTGTGGGTAGAATATATATCCCACGGGGGTAAAATTGAAAAAAGTTGAACAAATTTTTTTTTTTTTGGACTTAGTCATTTTTCTGGCGTTTATGAGACTTTCGAATAGGGGAAATGTAAGTGAGCATTCCGATTTCAGTTCCATAGCGATTCGCCCAATGAGTCGGTGATATTTAGTCGATTTCAGCCAATATTTTGGAATTTTGAAAATTTAACTTTTTTGTGAAAATATCCACTAAATGAGGGAATAATATGTGTGAGGGTACCCCAGGAGAGTTCCAAATGTGTGTGGGTAGAATATATATCCCACTGGGGTAAAACTGAAAAAAGTTGAACACATTTTTTTTTTGGACTTAGTCATTTTTCTGGCGTTTATGAGACTTTCAGATAGGGGAAATGTCAGTGAGCATTCCGATTTCAGTTCCATAGCGATTCGCCCAATGAGTCCTTGATATTTAGTCGTTTTCAGCCAATATTTTGGAATTTTGAAAATTTTACTATTTTGTGGAAATATCCACTAAATGAGGGAATAATATGTGTGAGGGTACCCCAGGAGAGTTCCAAATGTGTGTGGGTAGAATATATATCCCACGGGGGTAAAATTGAACAAAGTTGAAAAAAATTTTTTTTTTTACTTAGTCATTTTTCCGGCATTTATCAGACTTTCAGATAGGGCAAATGTAAGTGAGCTTTCCGATTTCAGTTCCAGAGCGATTCGCCCAATGAGTCCTTGATATTTAGTCGTTTTCAGCCAATATTTTGGATTTTTGAAAATTTCAATTTTTTTGTGAAAATATCCACTAAATGAGGGAATAATATGTGTGAGGGTACCCCAGGAGAGTTCCAAATGTGTGTGGGTAGAATATATATCCCACGGGGGTAAAATTGAAAAAAGTTGAACAAATTTTTTTTTTGGGCTTAGTCATTTTTCTGGCGTTTATGAGACTTTCAGATAGGGGAAATGTAAGTGAGCATTCCGATTTCAGTTCCATAGCGATTCGCCCAATGAGTCGGTGATATTTAGTCGAGTTCAGCCAATATTTTGGAATTTTGAAAATTTCACTTTTTTGTGAAAATATCCACTAAATGAGGGAATAATATGTGTGAGGGTACCCCAGGAGAGTTCCAAATGTGTGTGGGTAGAATATATATCCCACGGGGGTAAAATTGAAAAAAGTTTAAAAAATTTTTTTTTTTGGACTTAGTCATTTTTCCGGCGTTTATCAGACTTTCAGGTAGGGCAAATGTCAGTGAGCTTTCCGATTTCAGTTCCAGAGCGATTCGCCCAATGATTCCTTGATATTTAGTCGTTTTCAGCCAATATTTTGGATTTTTGAAAATTTCACTTTTTTGTGAAAATAGCCACTAAATGAGGGAATAATATGTGTGAGGGTACCCCAGGAGAGTTCCAAATGTGTGTGGGTAGAATATATATCCCACAGGGGTAAAATTGAAAAAAGTTGAACAAATTTTTTTTTTTGGACTTAAGTCATTTTTCTGGCGTTTATGAGACTTTCAGATAGGGGAAATGTAAGTGAGCATTCCGATTTCAGTTCCATAGCGATTCGCCCAATGAGTCGGTGATATTTAGTCGATTTCAGCCAATATTTTGGAATTTTGAAAATTTCACTTTTTTGTGAAAATATCCACTAAATGAGGGAATAATATGTGTGAGGGTACCCCAGGAGAGTTCCAAATGTGTGTGGGTAGAATATATATCCCACGGGGGTAAAATTTAAAAAAGTTGATAAAATTTTTTTTTTGGACTTAGTCTTTATTCCGGCGTTAATCAGACTTTCAGGTAGGGCAAATGTCAGTAAGCTTTCCGATTTCAGTTCCAGAGCGATTCGCCCAATGAGTCCTTGATATTTAGTCATTTTCAGCCAATATTTTGGATTTTTGAAAATTTCACTTTTTTGTGAAAATATCCACTAAATGAGGGAATAATATGTGTGAGGGTACCCCAGGAGAGTTCCAAATGTGTGTGGGTAGAATATATATCCCACAGGGGTAAAATTGAAAAAAGTTGAACAAATTTTTTTTTTTGGACTTAGTCATTTTTCTGGCGTTTATGAGACTTTCAGTTTAGGGAAATGTAAGTGAGCATTCCGATTTCAGTTCCATAGCGATTCGCCCAATGAGTCAGTGATATTTAGTCGATTTCAGCCAATATTTTGGAATTTTGAAAATTTCACTTTTTTGTGAAAATATCCACTAAATGAGGGAATAATATGTGTGAGGGTACCCCAGGAGAGTTCCAAATGTGTGAGGGTAGAATATATATCCCACGGGGGTAAAATTGAAAAGAGTTGAACAAATTTTTTTTTTTTTGGACTTAGTCATTTTTCTGGCGTTTATGAGACTTTCAGATAGGTGAAATGTAAGTGAGCATTCCGATTTCAGTTCCATAGCGATTCGCCCAATGAGTCGGTGATATTTGGTCGATTTCAGCCAATATTTTGGAATTTTGAAAATTTCACTTTTTTGTGAAAATATCCACTAAATGAGGGAATAATATGTGTGAGGGTACCCCAGGAGAGTTCCAAATGTGTGTGGGTAGAATATATATCCCACGGGGGTAAAATTGAAAAAAGTTGAACAAATTTTTTTTTTTTGGACTTAGTCATTTTTCTGGCATTTATGAGACTTTCAGATAGGGGAAATGTAAGTGAGCATTCCGATTTCAGTTCCATAGCGATTCGCCCAATGAGTCGGTGATATTTAGTCGATTTCAGCCAATATTTTGGAATTTTGAAAATTTCACTTTTTTGTGAAAATATCCACTAAATGAGGGAATAATATGTGTGAGGGTGCCCCAGGAGAGTTCCAAATGTGTGTGGGTAGAATATATATCCCACTGGGGTAAAACTGAAAAAAGTTGAACGCATTTTTTTTTTGGACTTAGTCATTTTTCTGACGTTTATGAGACTTTCAGATAGGGGAAATGTCAGTGAGCATTCCGATTTCAGTTCCATAGCGATTCGCCCTATGAGTCCTTGATATTTAGTCGTTTTCAGCCAATATTTTGGAATTTTGAAAATTTCACTTTTTTGTGGAAATATCCACTAAATGAGGGAATAATATGTGTGAGGGTACCCCAGGAGAGTTCCAAATGTGTGTGGGTAGAATATATATCCCACGGGGGTAAAATTGAACAAAGTTGAAAAAAATTTTTTTTTTTACTTAGTCATTTTTCCGGCATTTATCAGACTTTCAGATAGGGCAAATGTAAGTGAGCTTTCCGATTTCAGTTCCAGAGCGATTCGCCCAATGAGTCATTGATATTTAGTCGTTTTCAGCCAATATTTTGGATTTTTGAAAATTTCAATTTTTTTGTGAAAATATCCACTAAATGAGGGAATAATATGTGTGAGGGTACCCCAGGAGAGTTCCAAATGTGTGTGGGTAGAATATATATCCCACGGGGGTAAAATTGAAAAAAGTTGAACAAATTTTTTTTTTGGGCATAGTCATATTTCTGGCGTTTATGAGACTTTCAGATAGGGGAAATGTAATTGAGCATTCCGATTTCAGTTCCATAGCGATTCGCCCAATGAGTCGGTGATATTTAGTCGAGTTCAGCCAATATTTTGGAATTTTGAAAATTTCACTTTTTTGTGAAAATATCCACTAAATGAGGGAATAATATGTGTGAGGGTACCCCAGGAGAGTTCCAAATGTGTGTGGGTAGAATATATATCCCACGGGGGTAAAACTGAAAAAAGTTGAACACATTTTTTTTTTTTGGGCTTATTCATTTTTCTGGCGTTTATGAGACTTTCAGATAGGGGAAATGTAAGTGAGCATTCCGATTTCAGTTCCATAGTGATTCGCCCAATGAGTCGGTGATATTTAGTCGATTTCAGCCAATATTTTGGAATTTTGAAAATTTCACTTTTTTGTGAAAATATCCACTAAATGAGGAAATAATATGTGTGAGGGTACCCCAGGAGAGTTCCAAATGTGTGTGGGTAGAATATATATCCCACGGGGGTAAAATTTAAAAAAGTTGAAAAAATTTTTTTTTGGACTTAGTCATTTTTCCGGCGTTTATCAGACTTTCAGGTAGGGCAAATGTCAGTGAGCTTTCCGATTTCAGTTCCAGAGCGATTCGCCCAATGAGTCCTTGATATTTAGTCGTTTTCAGCCAATATTTTGGATTTTTGAAAATTTCACTTTTTTCTGAAAATAGCCACTAAATGAGGGAATAATATGTGTGAGGGTACCCCAGAAGAGTTCCAAATGTGTGTGGGTAGAATATATATCCCACAGGGGTAAAATTGAAAAAAGTTGAACAAATTTTTTTTTTTGGACTTAGTCAATTTTCTGGCGTTTATGAGACTTTCAGATAGGGGAAATGTAAGTGAGCATTCCGATTTCAGTTCCATAGCAATTCGCCCAATGAGTCGGTGATATTTAGTCGATTTCAGCCAATATTTTGGAATTTTGAAAATTTCACTTTTTTTGGAAAATATCCACTAAATGAGGAAATAATATGTGTGAGGGTACCCCAGGAGAGTTCCAAATGTGTGTGGGTAGAATATATATCCCACGGGGGTAAAATTGAAAAAAGTTGAAAAAATTTTTTTTTGGACTTAGTCATTTTTCCGGCGTTTATCAGACTTTCAGGTAGGGCAAATATCAGTGAGCTTTCCGATTTCAGTTCCAGAGCGATTCGCCGAATGAGTCCTTGATATTTAGTCGTTTTCAGCCAATATTTTAGAATTTTGAAAATTTCACTTTTTTGTGAAAATATCCACTAAATGAGGGAATAATATGTGTGAGAATACCCCAGGAGAGTTCCAAATGTGTGTGGGTAGAAGATATATCCCACGGGGGTAAAATTGAAAAAAGTTGAACAAATTTTTTTTTTGGACTTAGTCATTTTTCTGGCGATTATGAGACTTTCAGATAGGGGAAATGTAAATGAGCATTCCGATTTCAGTTCCATAGCGATTCGCCCAATGAGTCGGTGATATTTAGTCGTTTTCAGCCAATATTTTAGAATTTTGAAAATTTCACTTTTTTGTGAAAATATCCACTAAATGAGGGAATATGTGTGAGAATACCCCAGGAGAGTTCCAAATGTGTGTGGGTAGAATATATATCCCACGGGGGTAAAATTGAAAAAAGTTGAACAAATTTTTTTTTTGGACTTAGTAATTTTTCTGGCATTTATGAGACTTTCAGATAGGGGAAATGTAAGTGAGCATTCCGATTTCAGTTCCATATCGATTCGCCCAATGAGTCGGTGATATTTAGTCGATTTCAGCCAATATTTTGGAATTTTGCAAATTTCACTTTTTTGTGAAAATATCCACTAAATGAGGGAATAATATGTGTGAGGGTACCCCAGGAGAGTTCCAAATGTGTGTGGGTAGAATATATATCCCACGGGGGTAAAACTGAAAAAAGTTGAACACATTTTTTTTTTTTGGGCTTATTCATTTTTCTGGCGTTTATGAGACTTGCAGATAGGGGAAATGTAAGTGAGCATTCCGATTTCAGTTCCATAGCGATTCGCCCAATGAGTCGGTGATATTTAGTCGATTTCAGCCAATATTTTGGAATTTTGAAAATTTCACTTTTTTGTGAAAATATCCACTAAATGAGGAAATAATATGTGTGAGGGTACCCCAGGAGAGTTCCAAATGTGTGTGGGTAGAATATATATCCCACGGGGGTAAAATTGAAAAAAGTTGAACAAATTTTTTTTTTTGGACTTAGTCATTTTTCTGGCGATTATGAGACTTTCAGATAGGGGAAATGTAAGTGAGCATTCCGATTTCAGTTCCATATCGATTCGCCCAATGAGTCGGTGATATTTAGTCGATTTCAGCCAATATTTTTCAATTTTGAAAATTTCACTTTTTTGTGAAAATATCCACTAAATGAGTGAATAATATGTGTGAGGGTACCCCAGGAGAGTTCCAAATGTGTGTGGGTAGAATATATATCCCACGGGGGTAAAATTTAAAAAAGTTGAACAAATTATTTTTTTGGACTTCGTGTTAGAACCTTGCTCTTAGGTTTTTTCCTTTGCTGGTCACATGACCTTGTTGGCCTATTTAATCCTGCTCCGCCCTTCTGGCTTTGCTGGACTTCATTGTATATCTACTTTCTAGCTAGCCTGTGCTCTGTGTCTTGCTCTGTTAGATTGCTTGGTCTACGGACCTCTATGTTCTATATATTTTGTTTGCTCGTCTGTCTGCTACTATTTCTGTTAGTAGGTGTCCCATATTCCTCTCAGTCCTTAGTACTTGAAGGGATTCCTTCCCCACATCTATAGGTCTCCGTACAGACTAGCTTAGGACTTTAGCAGGTCTGATCGCAGGATCAGGTTCCCTGTTACATCGTAGGGATTAAGCTGAGTTCTATTGCAGGGACAGATCTCCTCTCTTTCCTTAGCTCTGGTAGCAGAACATAACAGTAAGTCCAGCCTGCAAATTCTCTAAGGAAAGATTTTTCTGTTCCATCATGGTGTCGGTTCAGGATTTGGCTCATCGCCTGCAGGGACTCTCTCTGGAGGTGGCCGAGCTCCGTCAGTACGTGAGTAACTGTCCTGAAGCACATTTCTTGGAGCCTAAGGTATGTTTGCCGGATTTATTTTTTGGTGAACACCGAAAATTTTTTTCATTTAAAAATGCTTGCTTATTGTATTTTCGTTTGAGACCCAAGTCCTCTGGGGATGAATCTCAGCGCGTAGGGTTCATAATATCACTTTTGTGCAAAGAGCCTCAGGAGTGGGCCTTTTCTTTGCAACCTAGTGATACATGCTTCAGATCAGTGGATAGTTTTTTTTCTGCTTTGGGCCTATTATATGATGATCCTGACCGTGTCGCATCAGCTGAGACTGAGTTGAGACGTTTAAAACAAGGATCAGGTAATGTGGAAAAATATTGTACTCATTTCCGTCGGTGGTCTACTCAAACAGGGTGGAACGATTCTGCTCTGAAAAGTCTATTTCTTGCTGGGCTCAGTGAAAGGGTTAAAGACCTGCTAATTGCTTATCCTACACCTGAAGATTTGCAACAGGCTACGCAATTAGCTATACAGGTGGATAGAAGACTGCGTGCAAGGGTTAATGAGAGCAAATCCTCTGCTATGTCAGTTTCTGGTTATGAGAATGTATGTACTAACAGTGGTGAACCGATGGAGATTGGATCGGTGGCACCTCGCTCTCAAGAAAAAGATCGTCGATTTTTTGAAGGCTTGTGTTTCTATTGCGGAAAATCTGGTCATTTGATAAAAGCCTGTGAGCTTCGTATGAAGAAAGAAAAAAAAATGGTCAGTCACGCCCGTATTGCCTGTTTAAATTCCAAGGGTATATTTTTAGCTGCTTCCACGATTGCTCAGGAAAAAGTAATGGAATTTCGGGTGTTTGTTGATTGCGGGTCTACTCTGAATGTAATTGATGGGGGATTCTTGGAAAGACTCAATTTAAAACCCGAACCTTTGTCATCCCCCATTGCTGTGGTTTCTGTGGATAGTTCCCCTTTGAAGAATATTACTCTCAAGGTCAGTGAATTTCCTCTCACTATTAATGGTGTTCACCATGAGAAATTGGATTTGGTAGTGTTGAATAACTTGCCTTCTCCAGTAATATTGGGATTGCCCTGGTTAAAATTTCACAATCCTGTACTGGATTGGTCTACCAGTGAAATTAAATCCTGGAGCCATAAATGTTATGACAAGTGTTGTAACGGGCGTATTGCAGCTTTGGATAGGGGAGAATTGCCTGTTCCTATTCAGGATTTTTGGAGAGTTTTTTCTGAGAAGGAATCGCAGGTTTTGCCTCCCCATAGAGACTATGATTGCTCTATTGAATTTGTCCCTGGAGCGACTCTTCCTAAAAGTCGTTTATTTAACCTTACTATTCCTGAGAGGAAGGCTTTGGAGGAATACATACAGACAAGTTTGGCCGCCGGTCACATTAGGCCCTCTAAGTCTCCTGTGGCGGTTGGATTTTTTTTTGTAAAAAAAAAGGACGGCGGTTTACGTCCTTGTCTGGATTTTCGTGAGATTAACAAAATTACTGTACGCAATCCTTACCCACTGCCATTGATTCCTGATCTGTTTAACCAGTTAATGGGGGCCAAGTGGTTCTCTAAAATTGACCTTAAGGGGGCATACAATCTGTTGCGCATGAAGGAGGGTGACGAATGGAAGACTGCTTTTAACACTCCTGTGGGTCATTTTGAGAATCTGGTTATGCCTTTTGGTCTTACCAATGCTCCTGCATTTTTTCAGAATCTTATTAATGACATCCTTGGGCCTTTGATCGGCAAAAATGTGGTTGTGTATTTGGATGACATTTTGATTTATTCGCCGGATCTGGAGTCTCATTGGCGGAGCGTACGTGAGGTATTACAGTTATTAATGGACAATTCGCTTTTTGCTAAGCTGGAGAAATGTGAATTCGCTGTACAGAGAATTAGTTTTTTGGGTTACATTATCTCCAGCGAAGGTTTTGAGATGGACCCGGTTACAGTTCAAGCTATACAGGAATGGCCTAGGCCTATTGGTTTGAAATCGATACAGAGATTTTTAGGTTTCGCCAATTATTACAGAAAATTCATAAAAAATTTTTCTAGTATGGTCAAACCTCTGACCGATCTCACCAGGAAAGGTGCTGATGCGGTTCAGTGGTCTGCTGAGGCCATTGAAGCTTTTGTGTATCTCAAGGATAGGTTCACCTCTGCTCCCATCCTTATGCAGCCTGATGTGACTAAGCCGTTTTTGGTTGAGGTTGATGCTTCCTCTGTGGGGGTTGGAGCAGTATTGTCTCAGGATAACGGGGATGGATTACATCCCTGTGCCTTTTTTTCAAAAAAAATTTCGGAGACTGAACTGAATTACGATATTGGTAATCGGGAATTATTGGCTATTAAGCTCGCATTTGAACACTGGCGCCACTTCTTGGAAGGTGCAGAATTTCCCGTTCAGGTTCTTACGGATCATAAAAATCTGATATATCTTGATGCTGCCAAGCGCCTGAATGCCCGTCAGGTTAGGTGGGCACTGTTTTTCTCGCGGTTTAATTTCTCCGTTACTTACATCCCTGGTACTAAGAATGTTAAGGTGGATGCCTTGTCTCGCAGTTTTTCTCCCATAGTCGGTGCTGAGAAAGAGGAGAACATTTTGCAAGAAGATGTTGTGATAGCTGCTTTAGACTCCGTTTTGGAAGATGAGATTCTTAAAGCACAGGAGAATGCCCCTTCTAACACTCCTCATGGGAGGTTGTTTGTGCCTGGGACCTTTAGGAGAGATTTGTTTGTTGAGTGTCACGAATCTCGGTTGGCAGGTCATCCCGGAATCTCTGAGACCAAGAGACTGGTGGGTCGCAGTTTTTGGTGGCCTGGATGGCACAAGGAAGTCATTAAGTGGGTGCGCCAATGTACTATATGTGCTAGATCTAAGGCCTCACATACTCCTGCTGCGGGGTTGCTTTGTCCTTTGGAGGTCCCCAGTGCTCCTTGGAAACATTTGGCTATGGACTTTATAACTGACCTTCCCCCCTCTGAGGGTTTTACTGTCATCTGGGTGGTCGTGGACCGTTTTAGCAAGATGTGTCACTTGGTTCCCTTCGTCAAACTGCCCTGCGCTAAAACTCTCGCTAAGGCCTTTGTCAAGGAAATTGTCAGACTTCATGGCGTTCCTACTGACATTGTTTCTGATAGGGGTCCTCAGTTCGTGGCTCGTTTTTGGCGTGCCTTTTGTGACAGGTTGGGAATTCATTTGTCGTTTTCGTCCGGATATCATCCTGAATCTAATGGCCAGACAGAAAGGAAAAACCAGGATGTTGAGCAGTTCTTGCATTGTTTTGTGGCAGACAATCAAGAGGGGTGGTCTGAGTTTCTGCCACTTGCTGAATTTGCTCTGAACAATCATACATCTTCTTCTGCTGGTTGTTCGCCTTTTTTTTGTTGTTCTGGGAGACATTCGTCGTTTGGGTCATTCTCCAAGTTGGGATCTGCCGTGCCTGAGGAGGAGAATTTTTCCGGTGATTTGGAGAGAGTTTGGACGGATGTGCGTGGTAATCTTCAGGAGGCCAACAGAAAATCTAAAGACTACTTTGATAGGAAACGACAGGAGGTTTTGTTCGCTGTTGGTGACATGGTTTGGTTGTCCTCTAGGAATCTGCGGTTGAGGATTCCTTCTAAGAAATTGGGTCCCAAGTTTGTAGGGCCCTTTAAGGTGCTTCAAGTTGTCAACCAATCTGCTGTTAGGTTGGAGGTTCCTACCTCCTGGAGAATTAATCCGGTATTTCATGTCTCTCTGTTAAAAAATGCTGTTGTGTCAGATGGTGACGCCTCTGCCTCTGTTCCTCCGGTGGTGGAGGACGGGGAATATGAAATTTCTCGCATCCTTGACTCTAGACGGTATAGAGGTAGTTTGCAATATCTTGTGGCCTGGAAAGGTTTCGGACCCGAGGATAACTCTTGGGTGAGGTCAGATGATGTTTCCGCGTCCAGACTTATCAGAGCGTTTCACAGGAGATTTCCTAATAAGCCTGGTCCTAGGGGATCCGGAGGATCCTCTTAGAAGGGGTGTACTGTTAGAACCTTGCTCTTAGGTTTTTTCCTTTGCTGGTCACATGACCTTGTTGGCCTATTTAATCCTGCTCCGCCCTTCTGGCTTTGCTGGACTTCATTGTATATCTACTTTCTAGCTAGCCTGTGCTCTGTGTCTTGCTCTGTTAGTTTGCTTGGTCTACGGACCTCTATGTTCTATATATTTTGTTTGTTCGTCTGTCTGCTACTATTTCTGTTAGGAGGTGTCCCATATTCCTCCCAGTCCTTAGTACTTGTAGGGATTCCTTCCCCACATCTATAGGTCTCCGTACAGACTAGCTTAGGCCTTTAGCAGGTCTGATCGCAGGATCAGGTTCCCTGTTACATCGTAGGGATTAAGCTGAGTTCTATTGCAGGGACAGATCTCCTCTCTTTCCTTAGCTCTGGTAGCAGAACATAACACTTAGTCATTATTCCGGCGTTTATCAGACTTTCAGGTAGGGCAAATGTCAGTAAGCTTTCCGATTTCAGTTCCAGAGCGATTCGCCCAATGAGTCGGTGATATTTAGTCGAGTTCAGCCAATATTTTGGAATTTTGAAAATTTCACTTTTTTGTGAAAATATCCACTAAATGAGGGAATAATATGTGTGAGGATACCCCAGGAGAGTTCCAAATGTGTGTGGGTAGAATATATATCCCACTGGGGTAAAACTGAAAAAAGTTGAACACATTTTTTTTTTGGGCTTAGTCATTTTTCTGGCGTTTATGAGACTTTCAGAAAGGGCAAATGTCAGTGAGCATTCCGATTTCAGTTCCATAGCGATTCTCCCAATGAGTCCTTGATATTTAGTCGTTTTCAGCCAATATTTTGGATTTTTGAAAATTTCACTTTTTTGTGAAAATATCCACTAAATGAGGGAATAATATGTGTGAGGGTACCCCAGGAGAGTTCCAAACGTGTGTGGGTAGAATATATATCCCACGGGGGTAAAATTGAAAAAAGTTGAACAAATTTTTTTTTTGGACTTAGTCATTTTTCTGGCGTTTATGAGACTTTCAGATAGGGGAAATGGAAGTGAGTATTCCGATTTCAGTTCCATAGCGATTCGCCCAATGAGTTGGTTGATATTTAGTCGATATCAGTCAATATTTTGGAATTTTGAAAATTTCAGTTTTTTGTGAAAATATCCAGTAAATGAGGGAATAATATGTGTGAGGGTACCCCAGGAGAGTTCCAAATGTGTGTGGGTAGAATATATATCGCACAGGGGTAAAATTGAAAAAAGTTGAACAAATTTTTTTTTTTGGATTTAGTCATTTTTCCAGCGTTTATCAGACTTTCAGATTGGGCAAATGTCAGTGAGCGTTCCGATTTCAGTTCCAGAGCGATTCGCCCAATGGGTCCTTGATATTTAGTCGTTTTCAGCCAATATTTTTGAATTTTGAAAATTTTACTTTTTTGTGAAAATATCCACTAAATGAGGGAATAATATGTGTGAGGCAACCCCAGAAGAGTTCCAAATGTGTGTGGGTAGAATATATTTCCCACGGGGGTAGAATTGAAAATAGTTTAAAAAAAATTTTTTTTGGACTTAGTCATTTTTCCGGCGTTTATCAGACTTTCAGATAGGGGAAATGTCAGTGAGCGTTCCGATTTCAGTTCCAGAGCGATTCGCCCAATGAGTCCATGATATTTCGTCGTTTTCAGGCAAATTTGTGGAATATTGAAAATTTCACTTTTTTGTGAAAATATCCACTAAATGAGGGAATAATATGTGTGAGGGTACCCCAGGAGAGTTCCAAATGTGTGTGGGTAGAATATATATCCCAAGGGGGTAAAATTGAAAAAAGTTGAACACATTTTTTTTTTGGACTTAGTCATTTTTCTGGCGTTTATGAGACTTTCAGATAGGGGAAATGTCAGTGAGCATTCCGATTTCAGTTCCATAGTGATTCGCCCAATGAGTCGTTGATATTTAGTCGATTTCAGCCAATATTTTGGAATTTTGAAAATTTCACTTTTTTGTGAAAATATCCACTAAATGAGGGAATAATATGTGTGAGGGTACCCCAGGAGAGTTCCAAATGTGTGTGGGTAGAATATATATCCCACCGGGGTAAAATTGAAAAAAGTTGAACAAATTTGTTTTTTGGACTTAGTCCTTTTTCTGGCGTTTATCAGACTTTCAGATAGGGCAAATGTAAGTGAGCTTTCCGATTTCAGTTCCAGAGCGATTCGCCCAATGAGTCCGTGATATTTAGTCGTTTTCAGCCAATATTTTGGATTTTTGAAAATTTCAATTTTTTTGTGAAAATATCCACTAAATGAGGGAATAATATGTGTGAGGGTACCCCAGGAGAGTTCCAAATGTGTGTGGGTAGAATATATATCGCACAGGGGTAAAATTGAAAAAAGTTGAACAAATTTTTTTTTTTGGATTTAGTCATTTTTCCAGCGTTTATCAGACTTTCAGATTGGGCAAATGTCAGTGAGCGTTCCGATTTCAGTTCCAGAGCGATTCGCCCAATGGGTCCTTGATATTTAGTCGTTTTCAGCCAATATTTTTGAATTTTGAAAATTTCACTTTTTTGTGAAAATATCCACTAAATGAGGGAATAATATGTGTGAGGCAACCCCAGAAGAGTTCCAAATGTGTGTGGGTAGAATATATATCCCACCGGGGTAAAATTGAAAAAAGTTGAACAAATTTGTTTTTTGGACTTAGTCCTTTTTCTGGCGTTTATCAGACTTTCAGATAGGGGAAATGTCAGTGAGCTTTCCGATTTCAGTTCCAGAGCCATTCGCCCAATGAGTCGTTGATATTTAGACCATTTCAGCCAATGTTTTGGAATTTTGAAAATTTCACTTGTTTGTGAAAATATCCACTAAATGAGGGAATAATATGTGTGAGGGTACCCCAGGAGAGTTCCAAATGTGTGTGGGTAGAATATATATCCCACGGGGGTAAAATTGAAAAAAGTTGAAAAAAATTATTTTTGGACTTAGTCATTTTTCCGCCGTTTATCAGACTTTCAGATAGGGGAAATGTTAGTGAGCATTCCGATTTCAGTTCCATAGCGATTCGCACAATGAGTCCTTGATATTTAGTCGATTTCAGCCAATATTTTAGAATTTTGAAAATTTCACTTTTTTGTGAAAATATCCACTAAATGAGGGAATAATATGTGTGAGGGTACCCCAGGAGAGTTCCAAATGTGTGTGGGTAGAATATATATCGCACAGGGGTAAAATTGAAAAAAGTTGAACAAATTTTTTTTTTGGACTTAGTCATTTTTCCAGCGTTTATCAGACTTTCAGATTGGGCAAATGTCAGTGAGCGTTCCGATTTCAGTTCCAGAGCGATTCGCCCAATGAGTCCTTGATATTTAGTCGTTTTCAGCCAATGTTTTTGAATTTTGAAAATTTCACTTTTTTGTGAAAATATCCACTAAATGAGGGAATAATATGTGTGAGGCAACCCCAGAAGAGTTCCAAATGTGTGTTTGTAGAATATATATCAAACGGGGGTAAAATTGAAAAAAGTTTTAAAAAAATTTTTTTTGGACTTAGTCATTTTTCCGGCGTTTATCAGACTTTCAGATAGGGGAAATGTCAGTGAGCGTTCCGATTTCAGTTCCAGAGCGATTCGCGCAATGAGTCCATGATATTTCGTCGTTTTCAGGCAAATTTGTGGAATATTGAAAATTTCACTTTTTTGTGAAAATATCCACTAAATGAGGGAATAATATGTGTGAGGGTACCCCAGGAGAGTTCCAAATGTGTGTGGGTAGAATATATATCCCAAGGGGGAAAAATTGAAAAAAGTTGAACACTTTTTTTTTTGGACTTAGTCATTTTTCTTTCGTTTATTAGACTTTCAGATAGGGGAAATGTCAGTGAGCATTCCAATTTCAGTTCCATAGCGATTCGCCCAATGAGTCGTTGATATTTAGTCGATTTCAGCCAATATTTTGGAATTTTGAAAATTTCACTTTTTTGTGAAAATATCCACTAAATGAGGGAATAATATGTGTGAGGTTACCCCAGGAGAGTTCCAAATGTGTGTGGGTAGAATATATATCCCACCGGGGTAAAATTGAAAAAAGTTGAACAAATTTGTTTTTTGGACTTAGTCCATTTTCTGGCGTTTATCAGACTTTCAGATAGGGGAAATGTCAGTGAGCTTTCCGATTTCAGTTCCAGAGCGATTCGCCCAATGAGTCGTTGATATTTAGTCGATTTCAGCCAATATTTTAGAATTTTGAAAATTTCACTTTTTTGTGAAAATATCCACTAAATGAGGGAATAATATGTGTGAGGGTACCCCAGGAGAGTTCCAAATGTGTGTGGGTAGAATATATATCCCACGGGGGTAAAATTGAAAAAAGTTGAAAAAAATTTTTTTTGGACTTAGTCATTTTTCCGCCGTTTATCAGACTTTCAGATAGGGGAAATGTTAGTGAGCATTCCGATTTCAGTTCCAGAGCGATTCGCCCAATGAGTCCTTGATATTTAGTCGTTTTCAGCCAATATTTTGAATTTTGAAAATTTCACTTTTTTCTGAAAATATCCACTAAATGAGGGAATAATATGTGTGAGGTTACCCCAGGAGAGTTCCAAATGTGTGTGGGTAGAATATATATCCCACCGGGGTAAAATTGAAAAAAGTTGAACAAATTTGTTTTTTGGACTTAGTCCTTTTTCTGGCGTTTATCAGACTTTCAGATAGGGGAAATGTCAGTGAGCTTTCCGATTTCAGTTCCAGAGCGATTCGCCCATTGAGTCGTTGATGTTTAGTCCATTTCAGCCAATGTTTTGGAATTTTGAAAATTTCACTTTTTTGTGAAAATATCCACTAAATGAGGGAATAATATGTGTGAGGGTACCCCAGGAGAGTTCCAAATGTGTGTGGGTAGAATATATATCGCACAGGGGTAAAATTGAAAAAAGTTGAACAAATTTTTTTTTTTGGACTTAGTCATTTTTCCAGCGTTTATCAGACTTTCAGATTGGGGAAATGTCAGTGAGCGTTCCGATTTCAGTTCCAGAGCGATTCGCGCAATGAGTCCATGATATTTTGTCGTTTTCAGGCAAATTTGTGGAATATTGAAAATTTCACTTTTTTGTGAAAATATCCACTAAATGAGGGAATAATATGTGTGAGGGTACCCCAGGAGAGTTCCAAATGTGTGTGGGTAGAATATATATCCCACGGGGGTAAAATTGAACAAAGTGGAAAAAAATTTTTTTTTTTACTTAGTCATTTTTCCGGCGTTTATCAGACTTTCAGATAGGGCAAAAGTCAGTGAGCTTTCCTCTTTCAGTTCCAGAGCGATTCGCCCAATGAGTCCTTGATATTTAGTCGTTTTCAGCCAATATTTTGGATTTTTGAAAATTTCACTTTTTTTGTGAAAATATCCACTAAATGAGGGAATAATATGTGTGAGGCAATCCCAGAAGAGTTCCAAATGTGTGTGGGTAGAATATATATCCCACCGGGGTAAAATTGAAAAAAGTTGAACAAATTTGTTTTTTGGACTTAGTCCTTTTTCTGGCGTTTATCAGACTTTCAGATAGGGGAAATGTCAGTGAGCTTTCCGATTTCAGTTCCAGAGCGATTCGCCCAATGAGTCGTTGATATTTAGTCCATTTCAGCCAATGTTTTGGAATTTTGAAAATTTCACTTTTTTGTGAAAATATCCACTAAATGAGGGAATAATATGTGTGAGGGTACCCCAGGAGAGTTCCAAATGTGTGTGGGTAGAATATATATCCCACGGGGGTAAAATTGAAAAAAGTTGAAAAAAATTTTTTTTGGACTTAGTCATTTTTCCGCCGTTTATCAGACTTTCAGATAGGGGAAATGTTAGTGAGCATTCCGATTTCAGTTCCAGAGCGATTCGCCCAATGAGTCCTTGATATTTAGTCGTTTTCAGCCAATATTTTGAATTTTGAAAATTTCACTTTTTTCTGAAAATATCCACTAAATGAGGGAATAATATGTGTGAGGTTACCCCAGGAGAGTTCCAAATGTGTGTGGGTAGAATATATATCCCACCGGGGTAAAATTAAAAAAAGTTGAGCAAATTTGTTTTTTGGACTTAGTCCTTTTTCTGGCGTTTATCAGACTTTCAGATAGGGGAAATGTCAGTGAGCTTTCCGATTTCAGTTCCAGAGCGATTCGCCCAATGAGTCGTTGATATTTATTCCATTTCAGCCAATGTTTTGGAATTTTGAAAATTTCACTTTTTTGTGAAAATATCCATTAAATGAGGGAATAATATGTGTGAGGGTACCCCAGGAGAGTTCCAAATGTGTGTGGGTAGAATATATATCCCACGGGGGTAAAATTGAAAAAAGTTGAAAAAAATTTTTTTTGGACTTAGTCATTTTTCCGCTGTTTATCAGACTTTCAGATAGTGGAAATGTCAGTGAGCGTTCCGATTTCAGTTCCAGAGCGATTCGCCCAATGAGTCCTTGATATTTAGTCGTTTTCAGCCAATATTTTGAATTTTGAAAATTTCACTTTTTTGTGAAAATATCCACTAAATGAGGGAATAATATGTGTGAGGGTACCCCAGGAGAGTTCCAAATGTGTGTGGGTAGAATATATATCCCAAGGGGGTAAAATTGAAAAAAGTTGAACACATTTTTTTTTTGGACTTAGTCATTTTTCTGGCGTTTATGAGACTTTCAGATAGGGGAAATGTCAGTGAGCATTCCGATTTCAGTTCCATAGCGATTCGCCCAATGAGTCGTTGATATTTATTCGATTTCAGCCAATATTTTGGAATTTTGAAAATTTCACTTTTTTGTGAAAATATCCACTAAATGAGGGAATAATATGTGTGAGGGTACCCCAGGAGAGTTCCAAATGTGTGTGGGTAGAATATATATCCCACCGGGGTAAAATTGAAAAAAGTTGAACAAATTTGTTTTTTGGACTTAGTCCTTTTTCTGGCATTTATCAGACTTTCAGATAGGGCAAATGTAAGTGAGCTTTCCGATTTCAGTTCCAGAGCGATTCGCCCAATGAGTCCGTGATATTTAGTCGTTTTCAGCCAATATTTTGGATTTTTGAAAATTTCAATTTTTTTGTGAAATTATAAACTAAATGAGGGAATAATATGTGTGAGGGTACCCCAGGAGAGTTCCAAATGTGTGTGGGTAGAATATATATCCCACTGGGGTAAAAATGAAAAAAGTTGAACACATTTTTTTTTTGGGCTTAGTCATTTTTCTGGTGTTTATGAGACTTTCAGAAAGGGGAAATGTCAGTGAGCATTCCGATTTCAGTTCCATAGCGATTCTCCCAATGAGTCCTTGATATTTAGTCGTTTTCAGCCAATATTTTGGATATTTGAAAATTACACTTTTTTGTGAAAATATCCACTAAATGAGGGAATAATATATGTGAGGGTACCCCAGGAGAGTTCCAAATGTGTGTGGGTAGAATATATATCCCACGGGGGTAAAATTGAAAAAAGTTGAAAAAAAGTTTTTTTTGGACTTAGTCATTTTTCCGCCGTTTATCCTACTTTCAGATAGGGGAAATGTTAGTGAGCATTCCGATTTCAGTTCCATAGCGATTCGCCCAATGAGTCGTTGATATTTAGTCGATTTCAGCCAATATTTTGGAATTTTGAAAATTTCACTTTTTTGTGAAAATATCCACTAAATGAGGGAATAATATGTGTGAGGGTACCCCAGGAGAGTTCCAAATGTGTGTGGGTAGAATATATATCGCACAGGGGTAAAATTGAAAAAAGTTGAACAAATTTTTTTTTTTGGACTATGTCATTTTTCCAGCGTTTATCAGACTTTCAGATTGGGCAAATGTCAGTGAGCGTTCCGATTTCAGTTCCAGAGCGATTCGCGCAATGAGTCCATGATATTTCGTCGTTTTCAGGCAAATTTGTGGAATATTGAAAATTTCACTTTTTTGTGAAAATATCCACTAAATGAGGGAATAATATGTGTGAGGGTACCCCAGGAGAGTTCCAAATGTGTGTGGGTAGAATATATATCCCAAGGGGGTAAAATTGAAAAAAGTTGAACACATTTTTTTTTTGGACTTAGTCATTTTTCTTTCGTTTATGAGACTTTCAGAAAGGCGAAATGTCAGTGAGCATTCCGATTTCAGTTCCATAGCGATTCGCCCAATGAGTCGTTGATATTTAGTAGATTTCAGCCAATATTTTGGAATTTTGAAAATTTCACTTTTTTGTGAAAATATCCACTAAATGAGGGAATAATATGTGTGAGGTTACCCCAGGAGAGTTCCAAATGTGTGTGGGTAGAATATATATCCCACCGGGGTAAAATTGAAAAAAGTTGAACAAATTTGTTTTTTGGACTTAGTCCTTTTTCCGCCGTTTATCAGACTTTCAGATAGGGGAAATGTTAGTGAGCATTCCGATTTCAGTTCCATAGCGATTCGCACAATGAGTCCTTGATATTTAGTCGATTTCAGCCCATATTTTAGAATTTTGAAAATTTCACTTTTTTCTGAAAATATCCACTAAATGAGGGAATAATATGTGTGAGGGTACCCCAGGAGAGTTCCAAATGTGTGTGGGTAGAATATATATCCCACGGGGGTAAAATTGAACAAAGTGGAAAAAATTTTTTTTTTTTACTTAGTCATTTTTCCGGCGTTTATCAGACTTTCAGATAGGGCAAAAGTCAGTGAGCATTCCGATTTCAGTTCCATAGCGATTCGCACAATGAGTCCTTGATATTTAGTCGTTTTCAGCCAATATTTTGGATTTTTGAAAATTTCACTTTTTTTGTGAAAATATCCACTAAATGAGGGAATAATATGTGTGAGGGTACCCCAGGAGAGTTCCAAATGTGTGTGGGTAGAATATATATCCCACGGGGGTAAAATTGAAAAAAATTTAAAAAAATTTTTTTTGGACTTATTCATTTTTCCACCGTTTATCAGACTTTCAGATAGGGGAAATGTTAGTGAGCATTCCGATTTCAGTTCCATAGCGATTCGCACAATGAGTCCTTGATATTTAGTCGATTTCAGCCAATATTTTAGAATTTTGAAAATTTCACTTTTTTGTGAAAATATCCACTAAATGAGGGAATAATATGTGTGAGGGTACTCCAGGAGAGTTCCAAATGTGTGTGGGTAGAATATATATCCCAAGGGGGTAAAATTGAAAAAAGTTGAACAAATTTGTTTTTTGGACTTAGTCCTTTTTCTGGCGTTTATCAGACTTTCAGATAGGGGAAATGTCAGTGAGCGTTCCGATTTCAGTTCCAGAGCGAGTCGCCCAATAAGTCGTTGATATTTAGTCCATTTCAGCCAATGTTTTGGAATTTTGAAAATTTCACTTTTTGGGGAAAATATCCACTAAATGAGGGAATAATATGTGTGGGTACCCCAGGAGAGTTCCAAATGTGTGTGGGTAGAATATATATCCCACGGGGGTAAAATTGAACAAAGTGGAAAAAAATTTTTTTTTTTACTTAGTAATTTTTCCGGCGTTTATCAGACTTTCAGATAGGGCAAAAGTCAGTGAGCTTTCCGCTTTCAGTTCCATAGCGATTCGCCCAATGAGTCCTTGATATTTAGTCGTTTTCAGCCAATATTTTGGATTTTTGAAAATTTCACTTTTTTTGTGAAAATATCCACTAAATGAGGGAATAATATGTGTGAGGGTACCCCAGGAGAGTTCCAAATGTGTGTGGGTAGAATATATATCCCACGGGGGTAAAATTGAAAAAAATTGAAAAAAATTTTTTTTGGACTTAGTCATTTTTCCGCCGTTTATCAGACTTTCAGATAGGGGAAATGTTAGTGAGCATTCCGATTTCAGTTCCATAGCGATTCGCACAATGAGTTCTTGATATTTAGTCGATTTCAGGCAATATTTTAGAATTTTTAAAATTTCACTTTTTTGTGAAAATATCCACTAAATGTGGGAATAATATGTGTGAGGGTACCCCAGGAGAGTTCCAAATGTGTGTGGGTAGAATATATATCCCACCGGGGTAAAATTGAAAAAAGTTGAACAAATTTGTTTTTTGGACTTAGTCCTTTTTCTGGCATTTATCAGACTTTCAGATAGGGGAAATGTCAGTGAGCGTTCCGATTTCAGTTCCAGAGCGATTCGCCCAATGAGTCGGTGATATTTAGTCGATTTCAGCCAATATTTTGGAATTTTGAAAATTTCACTTTTTTGTGAAAATATCCACTAAATGAGGAAATAATATGTGTGAGGGTACCCCAGGAGAGTTCCAAATGTGTTTGGGTAGAATATATATCCCAAGGGGGTAAAACTGAAAAAAGTTGAACACATTTTTTTTTTGGACTTAGTCATTTTTCTGGCGTTTATGAGACTTTCAGAAAGGGGAAATGTCAGTGAGCATTCCGATTTCAGTTCCATAGCAATTCGCCCAATGAGTCCTTGATATTTAGTCGTTTTCAGCCAATATTTTGGATTTTTGAAAATTTCACTTTTTTTGTGAAAATATCCACTAAATGAGGGATTAATATGTGTGAGGGTACCCCAGGAGAGTTCCAAATGTGTGTGGGTAGAATATATATCCCACGGGGGTAAAATTGAAAAAAATTGAAAAAAATTTTTTTTGGACTTAGTCATTTTTCCGCCGTTTATCAGACTTTCAGATAGGGGAAATTTAGTGAGCATTCTGATTTCAGTTCCATAGCGATTCGCACAATGAGTCCTTGATATTTAGTCGATTTCAGCCAATATTTTAGAATTTTGAAAATTTCACTTTTTTGAGAAAATATCCACTAAATGAGGGAATAATATGTGTGAGGGTACCCCAGGAGAGTTCCAAATGTGTGTGGGTAGAATATATGTCCCACGGGGGTAAAATTGAAAAAAGTTCAACAAATTTTTTTTTTGGACTTAGTCATTTTTCTGGCGTTTATGAGACTTTGAGATAAGGGAAATGTCAGTGAGCATTCCGATTTCAGTTCCATAGCGATTCGCCCAATGAGTCCTTGATATTTAGTCGTTTTCAGCCAATATTTTGTATTTTTGAAAATTTCACTTTTTTGTGAAAATATCCACTAAATGAGGGAATAATATGTGTGAGGGTAACCCAGGAGAGTTCCAAATGTGTGTGGGTAGAATATATATCCCACGGGGGTAAAATTGAAAAAAATTGAAAAAAATTTTTTTTGGACTTAGTCATTTTTCCGCCGTTTATCAGACTTTCAGATAGGGGAAATGTTAGTGAGCATTCCGATTTCAGTTCCATAGCGATTCGCACAATGAGTCCTTGATATTTAGTCGATTTCAGCCAATATTTTAGAATTTTGAAAATTTCACTTTTTTGTGAAAATATCCACTAAATGAGGGAATAATATGTGTGAGGGTATCCCAGGAGAGTTCCAAATGTGTGTGGGTAGAATATATATCCCACGGGGGTAAAATTGAAAAAAGTTGAACAAATGTTTTTTTGGGTCTTAGTCATTTTTCTGTCGTTTATCAGACTTTCAGATAGGGGAAATGTCAGTGAGCATTCCGATTTCAGTTCCATAGCGATTCGCCCAATGAGTCATTGATATTTAGTCGATTTCAGCCAATATTTTGGAATTTTGAAAATGTCACTTTTTTGTGAAAATATCCACTAAATGAGGGAATAATATGTGTGAGGGTACCCCAGGAGAGTTCCAAATGTGTGTGGGTAGAATATATATCCCACGGGGGTAAAACTGAAAAAAGTTGAACACATTTTTTTTTTGGACTTAGTCATTTTTCTGGCGTTTATGAGACTTTCAGAAAGGGGAAATGTCAGTGAGCATTCCGATTTCAGTTCCATAGCGATTCGCACAATGAGTCCTTGATATTTAGTCGATTTCAGCCAATATTTTAGAATTTTGAAAATTTCACTTTTTTGTGAAAATATCCACTAAATGAGGGAATAATATGTGTGAGGGTACCCCAGGAGAGTTCCAAATGTGTGTGGGTAGAATATATGTCCCACGGGGGTAAAATTGAAAAAAGTTCAACAAATTTTTTTTTTGGACTTAGTCATTTTTCTGGCGTTTATGAGACTTTGAGATAAGGGAAATGTCAGTGAGCATTCCGATTTCAGTTCCATAGCGATTCGCCCAATGAGTCCTTGATATTTAGTCGTTTTCAGCCAATATTTTGGATTTTTGAAAATTTCACTTTTTTGTGAAAATATCCACTAAATGAGGGAATAATATGTGTGAGGGTACCCCAGGAGAGTTCCAAATGTGTGTGGGTAGAATATATATCCCACGGGGGTAAAATTGAAAAAAATTGAAAAAAATTTTTTTTGCACTTAGTCATTTTTCCGCCGTTTATCAAACTTTCAGATAGGGGAAATGTTAGTGAGCATTCCGATTTCAGTTCCATAGCGATTCGCACAATGAGTCCTTGATATTTAGTCGATTTCAGCCAATATTTTAGAATTTTGAAAATTTCACTTTTTTGTGAAAATATCCACTAAATGAGGGAATAATATGTGTGAGGGTACCCCAGGAGAGTTCCAAATATGTGTGGGTAGAATATATGTCCCACGGGGGTAAAATTGAAAAAAGTTTAACAAATTTTTTTTTTGGACTTAGTCATTTTTCTGGCGTTTATGAGACTTTGAGATAAGGGAAATGTCAGTGAGCATTCCGATTTCAGTTCCATAGCGATTCGCCCAATGAGTCCTTGATATTTAGTCGTTTTCAGCCAATATTTTGGATTTTTGAAAATTTCACTTTTTTGTGAAAATATCCACTAAATGAGGGAATAATATGTGTGAGGGTACCCCAGGAGAGTTCCAAATGTGTGTGGGTAGAATATATATCCCACGGGGGTAAAATTGAAAAAAATTGAAAAAAAATTTTTTTGCACTTAGTCATTTTTCCGCCGTTTATCAAACTTTCAGATAGGGGAAATGTTAGTGAGCATTCCGATTTCAGTTCCATAGCGATTCGCACAATGAGTCCTTGATATTTAGTCGATTTCAGCCAATATTTTAGAATTTTGAAAATTTTACTTTTTTGTGAAAATATCCGCTAAATGTGGGAATAATATGTGTGAGGGTACCCCAGGAGAGTTCCAAATGTGTGTGGGTAGAATATATATCCCACGGGGGTAAAATTGAAATAAATTGAACAAATTTTTCTTTTGGACTTAGTCATTTTTGTGGCGTGTATCAGACTTTCAGATAGGGGAGATGTCAGTGAGCGTTCCGATTTCAGTTCCAGAGCGATTAGCCCAATGAATCCTTGATATTTAGTCGATTTCAGCCAATATTTTGGAATTTTGAAAATTTCACTTTTTTGTGAAAATATCCACTAAATGAGGGAATAATATGTGTGAGGGTACCCCAGGAGAGTTCCAAATGTGTGTGGGTAGAATATATATCCCACGGGGGTAAAATTGAAAAAAATTGCAAAAAATTTTTTTTGGACTTAGTCATTTTTCCGCCGTTTATCAGACTTTCAGATAGGGGAAATGTTAGTGAGCATTCCGATTTCAGTTCCATAGCGATTCGCACAATGAGTCCTTGATATTTAGTCGATTTCAGCCAATATTTTAGAATTTTGAAAATTTCACTTTTTTGTGAAAATATACACTAAATGAGGGAATAATATGTGTGAGGGTATTCCAGGAGAGTTCCAAATGTGTGTGGGTAGATTATATATCCCACGGGGGTAAAATTGAAAAAAGTTGAACAAATGTTTTTTTTGGACTTAGTCATTTTTCTGTCGTTTATCAGACTTTCAGATAGGGGAAATGTCAGTGAGCTTTCCGATTTCAGTTCCAGAGCGATTCGCCCAATGAGTCCTTCATATTTAGTCGATTTCAGCCAACATTTTAGAATTTTTTGAAAATGTTACTTTTTTTGTGAAAATATCCACTAAATGAGGGAATAATATGTGTGAGGGTACCCCAGGAGAGTTCCAAATGTGTGTGGGTAGAATATATATCCCACGGGGGTAAAATTGAAAAAAGTTGAAAAAAAATTTTTTTGGGACTTAGTCATTTTTCCGGCGTTTATCAGACTTTCAGATTGGGCAAATGTCAGTGAGCTTGCCGATTTCAGTTCCAGAGCTATGCGCCCAATGAGTCCTTGATATTTATTCGTTTTCAGTCAATATTTTGGATTTTTGAAAATTTCACTTTTTTGTGAAAATATCCACTAAATGAGGGAATAATATGTGTGAGGGTACCCCAGGAGAGTTCCAAATGTGTGTGGGTAGAATATATATCCCACGGGGATAAAATTGAAATAAGTTGAACAAATTTTTCTTTTGGACTTAGTCATTTTTCTGGCGTGTATCAGACTTTCAGATAGGGGAGATGTCAGTGAGCGTTCCGATTTCAGTTCCAGAGCGATTCGCCCAATGAATCCTTGATATTTAGTCGATTTCAGCTAATATTTTGGAATTTTGAAAATTTCACTTTTTTGTGAAAATATCCACTAAATGAGGGAATAATATGTGTGAGGGTACCCCAGGAGAGTTCCAAATGTGTGTGGGTAGAATATATATCCTACGGGGGTAACATTGAAAAAAGTTGAAAAAAAAATTTTTTTGGACTTAGTCATTTTTCCGGCGTTTATCAGACTTTCAGATAGGGGAAATGTCAGTGAGCGTTCCGATTTCAGTACCAGAGCGATTCGACCAATGAGTCCTTGATATTTAGTCTTTCTCAGCCAATATTTTGGATTTTTGAAAATTTCACTTTTTTGTGAAAATATCCACTAAATGAGGGAATAATATGTGTGAGGGTACCCCAGGAGAGTTCCAAATGTGTGTGGGTAGAATATATATCCTACGGGGGTAAAATCGAAAAAAGTTGAAAATTTTTTTTTTTGGACTTAGTCATTTTTCCAGCGTTTATCAGACTTTCAGAATGGGCAAATGTCAGTGAGCGTGCCAATTTCAGTTCCAGAGCTATGCGCCCAATGAGTCCTTGATATTTATTCGTTTTCAGTCAATATTTTGGATTTTTGAAAATTTCACTTTTTTGTGAAAATATCCACTAAATGAGGGAATAATATGTGTGAGGGTACCCCAGGAGAGTTCCAAATGTGTGTGGGTAGAATATATATCCCACGGGGGTAAAATTGAAATAAGTTGAACAAATTTTTCTTTTGGACTTAGTCATTTTTCTGGCGTGTATCAGACTTTCAGATAGGGGAGATGTCAGTGAGCGTTCCGATTTCAGTTCCAGAGCGATTCGCCCAATGAATCCTTGATATTTAGTCGATTTCAGCTAATATTTTGGATTTTTGAAAATTTCACTTTTTTGTGAAAATATCCACTAAATGAGGGAATATTATGTGTGAGGGTACCCCAGGAGAGCTCCAAATGTGTGTGGGTAGAATATATATCCCACGGGGGTAAACTTGAAAAAAGTTGAAAAAAAAATTTTTTTGGACTTAGTCATTTTTCCGGCGTTTATCAGACTTTCAGATAGGGCAAATGTCAGTGAGTGTTCCGATTTCAGTTCCAGAGTGATTCGCCCAATGATTCTTTGATATTTAGTCGTTTTCAGCCAATATTTTGGATTTTTGAAAATTTCACTTTTTTGTGAAAATATCCACTAAATGAGGGAATAATATGTGTGAGGGTACCCCAGGAGAGTTCCAAATGTGTGTGTGTAGAATATATATCCCACGGGGGTAAAATTGAAAAAAGTTGAACAAATTTTTTTTTTGGACTTAGTCCATTTTCTGGTGTTTATGAGACTTTCACATAGGGGAAATGTCAGTGAGTGTTCCGATTTCAGTTCCAGAGCTATTCGCCCAATGTGTCCTTGATATTTAGTCGTTTTCAGCCATTATTTTGAAATTTTGAAAATTTCACTTTTTTGTGAAAGTATCCACTAAATGAGGGAATAATATGTGTGAGGGTAACCCAGGAGAGTTCCAAATGTGTGTGGGTAGAATATAGATCCCACGGGGGTAAAATTGAAAAAAGTTGAAAAAAAAATTTTTTTGGACTTAGTCATTTTTCCGGCGTTTACCAGACTTTCAGAAAGGGGAAATGTCAGTGAGCGTTCCGATTTCAGTTCCAGAGCGATTCGCCTAATGAGTCCTTGATATTTTATCGTTTTCAGGCAAATTTCTGGAATTTTGAAAATTTCACTTTTTTTGTGAAAATATCCACTAAATGAGGGAATAATATGTGTGAGGGTACCCCAGGAGAGTTCCAAATGTGTGTGGGTAGAATATATATCCCACGGGGGTAAAATTGAAAAAAGTTGAACAAATGTTTTTTTTGGAATTAGTCATTTTTCTGTCGTTTATCAGACTTTCAGATAGGGGAAATGTCAGTGAGCTTTCCCATTTCAGTTCCAGAGCGATTCGCCCAATGAGTCCTTGATATTTAGTCGATTTCAGCCAACATTTTGGAATTTTGAAAATTTTACTTTTTTGTGAAAATATCCACTAAATGAGGGAATAATATGTGTGAGGGTACCCCAGGAAAGTTCCAAATGTGTGTGGGTAGAATACATATCCCACGGGGGTAAAATTGAAAAAAGTTGAAAAAAAATTTTTTTGGGACTTAGTCATTTTTCTGGTGTTTATCAGACTTTCAGATAGGGGAAATGTCATTGAGCATGCCGATTTCAGTTCCAGAGCGATTCGCCCAATGAGTCCTTGATATTTAGTCGTTTTCAGCCATTATTTTGAAATTTTGAAAATTTCACTTTTTTGTGAAAATATCCACTAAATGAGGGAATAATATGTGTGAGGGTACCCCGGGAGAGTTCCAAATGTGTGTTTGTAGAATATATATCCCACGGGGGTAAAATTGAAAAAAGTTGAAAAAAATTTTTTTCTGGACTTAGTCATTTTTCCGGCGTTTATCAGACTTTCAGATAGGGGAAATGTCAGTGAGCGTTCCGATTTCAGTACCAGAGCGATTCGCCCAATGAGTCCTTGATATTTAGTCGATTTCAGCCAACATTTTTGAATTTTGAAAATTTTACTTTTTTGTGAAAATATCCACTAAATGAGGGAATAATATGTGTGAGGGTACCCCAGGAGAGTTCCAAATGTGTGGGTAGAATATATATCCCACGGGGGTAAAATTGAAAAAAGTTGAACAAATTTTTTTTTTGGACTTAGTCCATTTTCTGGTGTTTATCAGACTTTCACATAGGGGAAATGTCAGTGAGCATTCCGATTTCAGTTCCAGAGCGATTCGCCCAATGAGTCCTTGATATTTAGTCGATTTCAGCAAATATTTTGGAATTTTGAAAATTTCACTTTTTTGTGAAAATATCCACTAAATGAGGGAATAATATGTGTGAGAGAACCCCAGGAGAGTTCCAAATGTGTGTGGGTAGAATATATATCCCAAGGGGGTAAAATTGAAAAAAGTTGAACATTTTTTTTTTGGACTTAGTCATATTTCTGGCGTTTACTAGACTTTCAGATAGGGGAAATGTCAGTGAGCATTCCGATTTCAGTTCCATAGCGATTCTCCCAATGAGTCGTTGATATTTAGTCGATTTCAGCCAATATTTTGGAATTTTGAAAATTTCACTTTTTTGTGAAAATATCCACTAAATGAGGGAATAATATGTGTGAGAGGACCCCAGGAGAGTTCCAAATGTGTGTGGGTAGAATATATATCCCACGGGGATAAAATTGAAAAAAGTTGAACATTTTTTTTTTGGACTTAGTCATATTTCTGGCGTTTACTAGACTTTCAGATAGGGGAAATGTCAGTGAGCATTCCGATTTCAGTTCCATAGCGATTCTCCCAATGAGTCGTTGATATTTGGTCGATTTCAGCCAATATTTTGGAATTTTGAAAATTTCACTTTTTTGTGAAAATATCCACTAAATGAGGGAATAATATGTGTGAGGGTACCCCAGGAGAGTTCCAAATGTGTGTGGGTAGAATATATATCCCACGGGGGTAAAATTGAAAAAAGTTGAACCAATTTTTGTTTTGGACTTAGTCATTTTTCTGGCGTTTATGAGACTTTCAGATAGGGGAAATGTCAGTGAGCATTCCGATTTCAGTTCCATAGCGATTCTCCCAATGAGTCGTTGATATTTAGTCGATTTCAGCCAATATTTTGGAATTTTGAAAATTTCACTTTTTTGTGAAAATATCCACTAAATGAGGGAATAATATGTGTGAGGGTACACCAGGAGAGTTCCAAACGTGTGTGGGTAGAATATATATCCCACGGGGGTAAAATTGAAAAAGTTTAACACATTTTTTTTTTGGACTTAGTCATATTTCTGGCGTTTATGAGACTTTCAGATAGGGGAAATGTCAGTGAGCATTCCGATTTCAGTTCCATAGCGATTCTCCCAATGAGTCGTTGATATTTAGTCGATTTCAGCCAATATTTTAGAATTTTGAAAATTTCACTTTTTTGTGAAAATATCCACTAAATGAGGGAATAATATGTGTGAGGGTACCCCAGGAGAGTTCCAAATGTGTGTGGGTAGAATATATATCCCACGGGGGTAAAATTGAAAAAAGTTGAACAAATTTTTCTTTTGGACTTAGTCATTTTTCTGGCGTTTATCAGACTTTCAGATAGGGCAGATATCAGTGAGCATTCCGATTTCAGTTCCAGAGCGATTCGCACAATTAGTCCTTGATATTTAGTCGTTTTCAGCCAATATTTTGGAATTTTGAAAATTTCTCTTTTTTGTGAAAATATCCACCAAATGAGGGAATAATATGTGTGAGGGTACCCCAGGAGAGTTCCAAATGTGTGTGGGTAGAATATAGATCCCACGGGGGTAAAATTGAAAAAAGTTGAAAAAAAATTTTTTTGGGACTTAGTCATTTTTCCGGCGTTTATCAGACTTTCAGATAGGGCAAATGTCAGTGAGCTTTCCGATTTCAGTTCCAGAGCGATTCGCCCAATGACTCCTTGATATTTAGTAGTTTTCAGCCAATATTTTGGATTTTTGAAAATTTCACTTTTTTGTGAAAATATCCACTAAATGAGGGAATAATATGTGTGAGGGTACCCCAGGAGAGTTCCAAATGTGTGTGGGTAGAATATATATCCCACGGGGGTAAAATTGAAAAAAGTTTAACACATTTTTTTTTTGGACTTAGTCATATTTCTGGCGTTTATGAGACTTTCAGATAGGGGAAATGTCAGTGAGCATTCCGATTTCAGTTCCATAGCGATTCTCCCAATGAGTCGTTGATATTTAGTCGATTTCAGCCAATATTTTAGAATTTTGAAAATTTCACTTTTTTGTGAAAATATCCACTAAATGAGGGAATAATATGTGTGAGGGTACCCCAGGAGAGTTCCAAATGTGTGTGGGTAGAATATATATCCCACGGGGGTAAAATTGAAAAAAGTTGAACAAATTTTTTTTTTTGGACATAGTCATTTTTCTGGCGTTTATCAGATTTCAGATAGGGGAAATGTCAGTGAGCGTTCCTATTTCAGTTCCAGAGCGATTCGCCCAATGAGTCCTTGATATTTAGTCGTTTTCAGACAATATTTTGGAATTTTGAAAATTTCACTTTTTTGTGAAAATATCCACTAAATGAGGGAATAATATGTGTGAGGGTACCCCAGGAGAGCTCCAAATGTGTGTGGGTAGAATATATATCCCACGTGGGTAAAATTGAAATAAGTTGAACAAATTTTTTTTTTGGACTTAGTCATTTTTCCGGCGTTTATCAGACTTTCAGATAGGGGAAATGTCAGTGAGCATTCCGATTTCAGTTCCAGAGCGATTCGCCCATTGATTCCTTAATATTTAGTCATTTTCAGCCAATATTTTGTATTTTTTAAAATTTCACTTTTTTGTGAAATTATCAACTAAATGAGGGAATAATATGTGTGAGGGTACCCCAGGAGAGTTCGAAATGTGTGTGGGTAGAATATATATCCCACGTGGGTAAAATTGAAAAAAGTTGAACAAATTTTTTTTTTTGGACTTAGTCATTTTTCTGGTGTTAATCAGACTTTCAGATAGGGGAAATGTCATTGAGCGTTCCGATTTCAGTTCCAGAGCGAGTCGCCCAATGAGTCCTTGATATTTAGTCGTTTTCAGCCATTATTTTGGAATTTTGAAAATTTCACTTTTTTGTGAAAATATCCACTAAATGAGGGAATAATATGTGTGAGGGTACCCCAGGAGAGTTCCAAATGTGTGTGGGTAGAATATATATCCCCCACGTGGGTAAAATTGAAAAAAGTTGAACAAATTTTTTTTTTGGACTTAGTCTTTTTTCCAGCGCTTATCAGACTTTCAGATAGGGGAAATGTCAGTGAGCATTCCGATTTCAGTTCCAGAGCGATTCGCCCAATGAGTCCTTGATATTTAGTCGTTTTCAGCCAATATTTTGGAATTTTGAAAATTTCACTTTTTTGTGAAAATATCCAATAAATGAGGGAATAATAAGTGTGAGGGTACCCCAGGAGAGTTCCAAATGTGTGTGGGTAGAATATATATCCCACGTGGGTAAAATTGAAAAAAGTTGAACACATTTTTTTTCTGGACTTACTCATTTTTCTGGCGTTCATCAGACTTTCAGATAGGGGAAATGTCAGTGAGCGTTCCGATTTCAGTTCCAGAGCGATTCGCCCAATGAGTCTTTGATATTTAGTTGTTTTCAGCCAATATTTTGGAATTTTGAAAATTTCACTTTTTTGTGAAAATATCCACTAAATGAGGGAATAATATGTGTGAAGGTACCCCAGGAGAGTTCCAAATGTGTGTGGGTAGAATTTACTTCCCACGGGGGTAAAATTGAAAAAAGTTGAAAAAAATTTTTTTTGGGCTTAGTCATTTTTATGGCATATATCAGACTTTCAGAT
This sequence comes from Phyllobates terribilis, assembly GCF_046119375.1. Classification (NCBI taxonomy): domain Eukaryota; kingdom Metazoa; phylum Chordata; class Amphibia; order Anura; family Dendrobatidae; genus Phyllobates; species Phyllobates terribilis. Next base: position 5,427,736 of record NW_027362805.1, on the reverse strand, counting down.
AGGAGAAATGTCAGTGAGCATTCCGATTTCAGTTCCAGAGCGATTCGCCCAATGAGTCCTTGATATTTAGTCGTTTTCAGCCAATGTTTTGGATTTTTGAAAATTTAACTTTTTTGTGAAATCATCCACTAAATGAGGGAATAATATGTGTGAGGGTACCCCAGGAGAGTTCCAAATGTGTGTGGGTAGAATTTATATCCCACGGGGGTAAAATTGAAAAAAGTTGAACAAATTTTTTTTCTGGACTTACTCATTTTTCTGGCGTTTATCAGACTTTCAGATAGGGGAAATGTCAGTGAGCATTCCGATTTCAGTTCCAGAGTGATTCGCCCAATGAGTCCTTGACATTTAGTCGTTTTCAGCCAATATTTTGGAATTTTGAAAATTTCACTTTTTGTGAAATTATCAACTAAATGAGGGAATAATATGTGTGAGGGTACCCCAGGAGAGTTCCAAATGTGTGTGGGTAGAATATATATCCCACGGGGGAAAAATTGAAAAAAGTTGAACAAATTTTTTTTTTTTGACTTAGTCATTTTTCTGGCGTTCATCAGACTTTCAGATAGGGGAAATGTCAGTGAGCGTTCCGATTTCAGTTCCAGAGCGATTCGCCCAATGAGTCCTTGATATTTAGTTGTTTTCAGCCAATATTTTGGAATTTTGAAAATTTCACTTTTTTGTGAAAATATCCACTAAATGACCGAATAATATGTGTGAAGGTACCCCAGGGGAGTTCCAAATGTGTGTGGCTAGAATATATATCCCACGGGGGTAAAATTGAAAAAAGTTGAAAACATTTTTTTTTTTGGACTTAGTCATTTTTCCGGCGTTTATCAGACTTTCAGATAGGGGAAATGTCAGTGAGGATTCCGATTTCAGTTCCAGAGCGATTCGCCCAATGAGTCCTTGATATTTAGTCGTTTTCAGCCAATATTTTGGAATTTTGAAAATTTCACTTTTTTGTGAAAATATCCACTAAATGAGGGAATAATATGTGTGAAGGTACCCAAAGAGAGTTCCAAATGTGTGTGGGTAGAATTTACTTCCCACGGGGGTAAAATTGAAAAAAGTTGAAAAAAATTTTTTTTTGGACTTAGTCATTTTTATGGCGTTTATCAGACTTTCAGATAGGAGAAATGTCAGTGAGCATTCCGATTTCAGTTCCAGAGCGATTCGCCCAATGAGTCCTTGATATTTAGTCGTTTTCAGCCAATGTTTTGGATTTTTGAAAATTTCACTTTTTTGTGAAATCATCCACTAAATGAGGGAATAATATGTGTGAGGGTACCCCAGGAGAGTTCCAAATGTGTGGGGGTAGAATTTATATCCCACGGGGGTAAAATTGAAAAAAGTTGAACAAATTTTTTTTTTGGACTTACTCATTTTTCTTGCGTTTATCAGACTTTCAGATAGGGGAAATGTCAGTGAGCGTTCCGATTTAAGTTCCAGAGCGATTCGCCCAATGAGTCCTTGATATTTAGTCTGTTTCAGCCAATATTTTGGAATTTTGAAAATTTCACTTTTTTGTGAAAATATCCACTAAATGAGGGAATAATATGTGTGAGGGTACCCCAGGAGAGTTCAAAATGTGTGTGGGTAGAATATATATCCCACGTGGGTAAAATTGAAAAAAGTTGACCAAATTTTTTTTCTGGACTTACTCATTTTTCCCGCGTTTATCAGACTTTCTGATAGGGGAAATGTCAGTGAGCATTCCGATTTCAGTTCCAGAGCGATTCGCCCAATGAGTCCTTGACATTTAGTCGTTTTCAGTCAATATTTTGGAATTTTGAAAATTTCACTTTTTGTGAAATTATCAACTAAATGAGGGAATAATATGTGTGAGGGTACCCCAGGAGAGTTCCAAATGTGTGTGGGTAGAATATATATCCCACGGGGGAAAAATTGAAAAAAGTTGAACAAATTTTTTTTTTTTGACTTAGTCATTTTTCTGGCGTTCATCAGACTTTCAGATAGGGGAAATGTCAGTGAGCGTTCCGATTTCAGTTCCAGAGCGATTCGCCCAATGAGTCCTTGATATTTAGTCATTTTCAGCCTATATTTTGGAATTTTGAAAATTTCACTTTTTTGTGAACATATCCACTAAATGAGGGAATAATATGTGTGAGTGTACACCAGGAGAGTTCCAAATGTGTGTGGGTAGAAGATATATCCCACGGGGGTAAAATTGAAAAAAGTTGAACAAATTTTTCTTTTGGACCTAGTCATTTTTTTGGAGTTTATCAGACTTTCAGATAGGGGAAATGTCAGTGAGCGTTCCGATTTAAGTTCCCGAGCGATTCGCCCAATGAGTCCTTGATATTGAGTGCGTTTCAGCCAATATTTTGGAATTTTGAAAATTTCACTTTTTTGTGAAAATATCCACTAAATGAGGGAATAATATGTGTGAGGGTGCCCCAGGAGAGTTCCAAATGTGTGTGGGTAGAATATATATCCCACGGGGTTAAAATTGAAAAAAGTTGAACAAATTTTATTTTTGGACTTAGTCGTTTTTCTGGCGTTTATCAGACTTTCAGATAGGGGAAATGTAAGTGAGCGTTTCGATTTCAGTTCCAGAGCGATTCGCCCAATGAGTCCTTGATATTGAGTGTGTTTCAGCCAATATTTTGGAATTTTGAAGATTTCACTTTTTTGTGAAAATATCCACTAAATGAGGGAATAATATGTGTGAGGGTGCCCCAGGAGAGTTCCAAATGTGTGTGGGTAGAATATATATCCCACGGGGGTAAAATTGAAAAAAGTTGAAAAAATTTTTTTTTTAGAGTTAGTCAATTTTCTGGCGTTTATCAGACTTTCAGATAGGGGAAATGTCAGTTAGCGTTCCGATTTCAGTTCCAGAGCGATTCAACCAATGAGTCCTTGATATTTAGTCGTTTTCAGCCAATATTTTGGAGTTTTGAAAATTTCACTTTTTTGTGAAAATATCCGCTAAATGAGGGAATAATATGTGTGAGGGTACCCCAGGAGAGTTCCAAATGTGTGTGGGTAGAATTTATATCCCACGGGGGTAAAATTGAAAAAAGTTGAACACATTTTTTTTTTGGACTTTGTCATTTTTCTGGCGTTTATCAGACTTTCAGATAGGGGAAATGTCAGTGAGCGTTCCAATTTCAGTTCCAGAGCGATTCGCCCAATGAGTCCTTGATATTTAGTCGTTTTCAGCCAATATTTTGGAATTTTGAAAATTTCACTTTTTTGTGAAAATATCCACTAAATGAGGGAATAATATGTGTGAGGGTACTCCAGGAATGTTCCAAATGTGTGTGGGTAGAATATATATCAGACGGGGGTAAAATTGAAAAAAGTTGAACAAATTTTTTTTTTGGACTTAGTCATTTTTCTGGCGTTTATCAGACTTTCAGATAGGGGAAATGTCAGTGAGCATTCCGATTTCAGTTCCAGAGCGATGCGCCCAATGAGTCCTTGATATTTAGTCGTTTTCAGCCTATATTTTGGAAATTTTGAAAATTTCACTTTTTTGTGAACATATCCACTAAATGAGGGAATAATATGTGTGAGGATACTCCAGGAGAGTTCCAAATGTGTGTGGGTAGAATATATATCCCACGGGGGTAAAATTGAAAAAAGTTGAACAAATTTTTTTTTTGGACCTAGTCATTTTTTTGGCGTTTATCAGACTTTCAGATAGGGGAAATGTCAGTGAGCGTTCCGATTTAAGTTCCAGAGCGATTCGCCCAATGAGTCCTTGATATTGAGTGTGTTTCAGCCAATATTTTGGAATTTTGAAATTTTCACTTTTTTGTGAAAATATCCAGTAAATGAGGGAATAATATGTGTGAGGGTACTCCAGGAGTGTTCCAAATGTGTGTGGGTAGAATATATATCAGACGGGGGTAAAATTGAAAAAAGTTGAACAAATTTTTTTTTTGGACTTAGTCGTTTTTCTGGCGTTTATCAGACTTTCAGATAGGGGAAATGTCAGTGAGTATTCCGATTTCAGTTCCAGAGCGATGCGCCCAATGAGTCCTTGATATTTAGTCGTTTTCAGCCTATATTTTGGAAATTTTGAAAATGTCACTTTTTTGTGAACATATCCACTAAATGAGGGAATAATATGTGTGAGGATACTCCAGGAGAGTTCCAAATGTGTGTGGGTAGAATATATATCCCACGGGGGTAAAATTGAAAAAAGTTGAACAAAATTTTTTTTTGGACCTAGTCATTTTTTTGGCGTTCATCAGACTTTCAGATAGGGGAAATGTCAATGAGCGTTCCGATTTAAGTTCCCGAGCGATTCGCCCAATGAGTCCTTGATATTGAGAGTGTTTCAGCCAATATTTTGGAATTTTGAAAATTTCACTTTTTTGTGAAAATATCCACTAAATGAGGGAATAATATGTGTGAGGGTGCCCCAGGAGAGTTCCAAATGTGTGTGGGTAGAATATATATCCCACGGGGGTAAAATTGAAAAAAGTTGAACAAATTTTCTTTTTGGACTTAGTCATTTTTCTGCCGTTTATTAGACTTTCAGATGAGGAAATGTCAGTGAGCGTTCCGATTTCAGTTCCAGAGCGATTCGCCCAATGAGTCCTTGATATGTATTCGTTTTCAGCCAATATTTTGGAATTTTGAAAATTTCACTTTTTTGTGAAAATATCCACTAAATGAGGGAATAATATGTGTGAGGGTACCCCAGGAGAGTTCCAAATGTGTGTGGGTAGAATTTATATCCCACTGGGGTAAAATTGAAAAAAGTTCAACAAATTTTATTTTTGGACTTAGTCATTTTTCTGGTGTTTATCAGACTTTCAGATAGGGGAAATGTCAGTGAGCGTTCCGATTTCAGTTCCAGAGCGATTTGCCCAATGAGTCCTTGATATTTAGTCGTTTTCAGCCTATATTTTGGAATTTTGAAAATTTCACTTTTTTGTGAAAATATCCACTAAATGAGGGAATAATATGTGTGAGGGTACTAAAGGAGAGTTCCAAATGTGTGTGGGTAGAATATATATCCCACGGGGGTAAAATTGAAAAAAGTTGAACAAATTTTATTTTTGGACCTACTCATTTTTTGGGCGTTTATCAGACTTTCAGATAGGGGAAATGTCAGTGAGCGTTCCGATTTAAGTTCCCGAGCGATTCGCCCAATGAGTCCTTGATATTGAGTGTGTTTCAGCCAATATTTTGGAATTTTGAAAATTTCACTTTTTTGTGAAAATATCCACTAAATGAGGGAATAATATGTGTGAGGGTACTAAAGGAGAGTTCCAAATGTGTGTGGGTAGAATATATATCCCACGGGGGTAAAATTGAAAAAAGTTGAACAAATTTTATTTTTGGACTTAGTCATTTTTCTGGCGTTTATCAAACTTTCAGATAGGGGAAATGTAAGTGAGCGTTCCGATTTCAGTTCCAGAGCGATTCGCCCAATGAGTCCTTGATATTTAGTCGTTTTCAGCCAATATTTTGGAATTTTGAAAATTTCACTTTTTTGTGAAAATATCCACTAAATGAGGGAATAATATGTGTGAGGGTACCCCAGGAGAGTTCCAGATGTGTGTGGGTAGAATTTATATCCCACGGGGATAAAATTGAAAAAAGTTGAACAAATTTTCTTTTTGGACTTAGTCATTTTTCTGCCGTTTATCAGACTTTCAGATGGGGAAATGTCAGTGAGTGTTCCGATTTCACTTCCAGAGCGATTCGCCCAAGGAGTCCTTGATATTTAGTCGTTTATAGCCAATATTTTGGAATTTTGAAAATTTCACTTTTTTGTGAAAATATCCACTAAATGAGGGAATAATATGTGTGAGGGTACTCCAGGAGAGTTCCAAATGTGTGTGGGTAGAATATAAATCCCACGGGGGTAAAATTGAAAAAAGTTGAACAAATTTTTTTTTTGGACTTAGTCATTTTTCTGGCGTTTATCAGACTTTCAGATAGGGGAAATGTCAGTGAGCGTTCCGATTTCAGTTCCAGAGCGATTCGCCCAATGAGTCCTTGATATTTAGTCGTTTTCAGCCAATATTTTGGAATTTTGAAAATTTCACTTTTTTGTGAAAATATCCACTAAATGAGGGAATTATATGTGTGAGGGTACCCCAGGAGAGTTCCAGATGTGTGTGGGTAGAATTTATATCCCACGGGGATAAAATTGAAAAAAGTTGAACAAATTTTCTTTTTGGACTTAGTCATTTTTCTGGCGTTTATCAGACTTTCAGATGGTGAAATGTCAGTGAGCGTTCCGATTTCAGTTCCAGAGCGATTCGCCCAATGAGTCCTTGATATTTAGTCGTTTTCAGCCTATATTTTGGAATTTTGAAAATTTCACTTTTTTGTGAACATATCCACTAAATGAGGGAATAATATGTGTGAGGGTACTCCAGGAGAGTTCCAAATGTGTGTGGTAGAATATATATCCCACGGGGGTAAAATTGAAAAAAGTTGAACAAATTTTTTTTTTGGATCTAGTCATTTTTTTGGCGTTTATCAGACTTTCAGATAGGGGAAATGTCAGTGAGCGTTCCGATTTCAGTTCCAGAGCGATTCGCCCAAGGAGTCCTTGATATTTAGTCGTTTTCAACCAATATTTTGGAATTTTGAAAATTTAAATTTTTTTGTGAAAATATCCACTAAATGAGGGAATAATATGTGTGAGGCTACTCCAGGAGAGTTCCAAATGTGTGTGGGTAGAATATATATCCCACGGTGGTAAAATTGAAAAAAGTTTAAAAATTTTTTTTTTGGACTTAGTCATTTTTCTGGCGTTTATCAGACTTTCAGATAGGGGAAATGTCAGTGAGCGTTCCGATTTCAGTTCCAGAGCGATTCGCCCAATGAGTCCTTGATATTTAGTCGTTTTCAGCCAATATTTTGGAATTTTGAAAATTTCACTTTTTTGTGAACATATCCTCTAAATGAGGGAATAATATGTGTGAGGGTACTCCAGGAGAGTTCCAAATGTGTGTGGGTAGAATATATATCCCACGGGGGTAAAATTGAAAAAAGTTGAACAAATTTTTTTTTTGGACCGAGTCATTTTTTTGGCGTTTATCAGACTTTCAGATAGGGGAAATGTAAGTGAGCGTTCCAATTTCAGTTCCAGAGCGAATCGCCCAATGAGTCCTTGATATTGAGTGTGTTTCAGCCATTATTTTGGAATTTTGAAAATTTCACTTTTTTGTGAAAATATCCACTAAATGAGGGAATAATATGTGTGAGGGTACTAAAGGAGAGTTCCAAATGTGTGTGGGTAGAATATATATCCCACAGGGGTAAAATTGAAAAAAGTTGAACAAATTTTATTTTTGGACTTAGTAATTTTTCTGGCGTTTATCAAACTTTCAGATAGGGGAAATGTCAGTGAGCGTTCCGATTTCAGTTCCAGAGCGATTCGCCCAATGAGTCCTTGATATTTAGTCGTTTTCAGCCAATATTTTGGAATTTTGAAAATTTCACTTTTTTGTGAAAATATCCACTAAATGAGGGAATAATATGTGTGAGGGTACTCCAGGAGAGTTCCAAATGTGTGTGGGTAGAATATATATCCCACGGGGGTAAAATTGAAAAAAGTTGAACAAATTTTTTTTTTGGACTTAATCATTTTTCTGGCGTTTATCAGACTTTCAGATAGGGGAAATGTCAGTGAGCATTCCGATTTCGGTTCCAGAGCGATTCGCCCAATGAGTCCTTGATATTTAGTCGTTTTCAGCCAATATTTTGGAATTTTGAAAATTTCACTTTTTTGTGAAAATATCCACTAAATGAGGGAATAATATGTGTGAGGGTACTAAAGGAGAGTTCCAAATGTGTGTGGGTAGAATATATATCCCACGGGGGTAAAATTGAAAAGAGTTGAACAAATTTTATTTTTGGACTTAGTCATTTTTCTGGCGTTTATCAAACTTTCAGATAGGGGAAATGTCAGTGAGCGTTCCGATTTCAGTTCCAGAGCGATTCGCCCAATGAGTCCTTGATATTTAGTAGTTTTCAGCCAATATTTTGGAATTTTGAAAATTTCACTTTTTTGTGAAAATATCCACTAAATGAGGGAATAATATGTGAGTTCTAAATGTGTGTGGGTAGAATATGTATCCCACAGGGGTAAAATTGAAAAAAGTTGAACAAATTTTCTTTTTGGACTTAGTCATTTTTCTGCCGTTTATCAAACTTTCAGATAGGGGAAATGTCAGTGAGCGTTCCGATTTCAGTTCCAGAGCGATTCGCCCAATGAGTCCTTGATATTTAGTCGTTTTCAGCCTATATTTTGGAATTTTGAAAATTTCACTTTTTTGTGAACATATCCTCTAAATGAGGGAATAATATGTGTGAGGGTACTCCAGGAGAGTTCCAAATGTGTGTGGGTAGAATATATATCCCACGGGGGTAAAATTGAAAAAAGTTGAACAAATTTTTTTTTTGGACCGAGTCATTTTTTTGGCGTTTATCAGACTTTCAGATAGGGGAAATGTCAGTGAGCGTTCCGATTTAAGTTCCCGAGCGATTCGCCCAATGAGTCCTTGATATTGAGTGTGTTTCAGCCAATATTTTGGAATTTTGAAAATTTCACTTTTTTGTGAAAATATCCACTAAATGAGGGAATAATATGTGTGAGGGTACTAAAGGAGAGTTCCAAATGTGTGTGGGTAGAATATATATCCCACAGGGGTAAAATTGAAAAAAGTTGAACAAATTTTATTTTTGGACTTAGTAATTTTTCTGGCGTTTATCAAACTTTCAGATAGGGGAAATGTCAGTGAGCGTTCCGATTTCAGTTCCAGAGCGATTCGCCCAATGAGTCCTTGATATTTAGTCGTTTTCAGCCAATATTTTGGAATTTTGAAAATTTCACTTTTTTGTGAAAATATCCACTAAATGAGGGAATAATATGTGTGAGGGTACTAAAGGAGAGTTCCAAATGTGTGTGGGTAGAATATATATCCCACAGGGGTAAAATTGAAAAAAGTTGAACAAATTTTATTTTTGGAGTTAGTAATTTTTCTGGCGTTTATCAAACTTTCAGATAGGGGAAATGTCAGTGAGCGTTCCGATTTCAGTTCCAGAGCGATTCGCCCAATGAGTCCTTGATATTTGGTCGTTTTCAGCCAATATTTTGGAATTTTGAAAATTTCACTTTTTTCTGAAAATATCCACTAAATGAGGGAATAATATGTGTGAGGGTACTCCAGGAGAGTTCCAAATGTGTGTGGGTAGAATATATATCCCACGGGGGTAAAATTGAAAAAAGTTGAACAATTTTTTTTTTTGGACTTAATCATTTTTCTGGCGTTTATCAGACTTTCAGATAGGGGAAATGTCAGTGAGCATTCCGATTTCAGTTCCAGAGCGATTCGCCCAATGAGTCCTTGATATTTAGTTGTTTTCAGCCAATATTTTGGAATTTTGAAAATTTCACTTTTTTGTGAAAATATCCACTAAATGAGGGAATAATATGTGTGAGGGTACTAAAGGAGAGTTCCAAATGTGTGTGGGTAGAATATATATCCCACGGGGGTAAAATTGAAAAAAGTTGAACAAATTTTATTTTTGTACTTAGTAATTTTTCTGGCGTTTATCAAACTTTCAGATAGGGGAAATGTCAGTGAGCGTTCCGATTTCAGTACCAGAGCGATTCGCCCAATGAGTCCTTGATATTTAGTCGTTTTCAGCCAATATTTTGGAATTTTGAAAATTTCACTTTTTTGTGAAAATATCCACTAAATGAGGGAATAATATGTGTGAGGGTACCCCAGGAGAGTTCCAGATGTGTGTGGGTAGAATTTATATCCCACGGGGATTAAATTGAAAAAAGTTGAACAAATTTTCTTTTTGGACTTAGTCATTTTTCTGGCGTTTATCAAACTTTCAGATAGGGGAAATGTAAGTGAGCGTTCCGATTTCAGTTCCAGAGCGATTCGCCCAATGAGTCCTTGATATTTAGTCGTTTTCAGCCAATATTTTGGAATTTTGAAAATTTCACTTTTTTGTGAAAATATCCACTAAATGAGGGAATAATATGTGTGAGGGTACTAAAAGAGAGTTCCAAATGTGTGTGGGTAGAATATAAATCCCACGGGGGTAAAATTGAAAAAAGTTGAACAAATTTTATTTTTGGACTTAGTCATTTTTCTGGCGTTTATCAAACTTTCAGATAGGGGAAATGTCAGTGAGCGTTCCGATTTCAGTTCCAGAGCGATTCGCCCAATGAGTCCTTGATATTTAGTCGTTTTCAGCCAATATTTTGGAATTTTGAAAATTTCACTTTTTTGTGAAAATATCCACTAAATGAGGGAATAATATGTGAGTTCTAAATGTGTGTGGGTAGAATATGTATCCCACGGGGGTAAAATTGAAAAAAGTTGAACAAATTTTCTTTTTGGACTTAGTCATTTTTCTGCCGTTTATCAGACTTTCAGATGGGGAAATGTCAGTGAGCGTTCCGATTTCAGTTCCAGAGCGATTCGCCCAAGCAGTCCTTGATATTTAGTCGTTTTCAGCCAATATTTTGGAATTTTGAAAATTTCACATTTTTGTGAAAATATCCACTAAATGAGGGAATAATATGTGTGAGGGTACTAAAGGAGAGTTCCAAATGTGTGTGGGTAGAATATATATCCCACAGGGGTAAAATTGAAAAAAGTTGAACAAATTTTATTTTTGGACTTAGTAATTTTTCTGGCGTTTATCAAACTTTCAGATAGGGGAAATGTCAGTGAGCGTTCCGATTTCAGTTCCAGAGCGATTCGCCCAATGAGTCCTTGATATTTAGTCGTTTTCAGCCAATATTTTTGAATTTTGAAAATTTCACTTTTTTGTGAAAATATCCACTAAATGAGGGAATAATATGTGTGAGGGTACTCCAGGAGAGTTCCAAATGTGTGTGGGTAGAATATATATCCCACGGGGGTAAAATTGAAAAAAGTTGAACAAATTTTTTTTTTGGACTTAATCATTTTTCTGGCGTTTATCAGACTTTCAGATAGGGGAAATGTCAGTGAGCATTCCGATTTCGGTTCCAGAGCGATTCGCCCAATGAGTCCTTGATATTTAGTAGTTTTCAGCCAATATTTTGGAATTTTGAAAATTTCACTTTTTTGTGAAAATATCCACTAAATGAGGGAATAATATGTGTGAGGGTACTAATGGAGAGTTCCAAATGTGTGTGGGTAGAATATATATCCCACGGGGGTAAAATTGAAAAGAGTTGAACAAATTTTATTTTTGGACTTAGTCATTTTTCTGGCGTTTATCAAACTTTCAGATAGGGGAAATGTCAGTGAGCGTTCCGATTTCAGTTCCAGAGCGATTCGCCCAATGAGTCCTTGATATTTAGTAGTTTTCAGCCAATATTTTGGAATTTTGAAAATTTCACTTTTTTGTGAAAATATCCACTAAATGAGGGAATAATATGTGAGTTCTAAATGTGTGTGGGTAGAATATGTATCCCACGGGGGTAAAATTGAAAAAAGTTGAACAAATTTTCTTTTTGGACTTAGTCATTTTTCTGCCGTTTATCAGACTTTCAGATGGGGAAATGTCAGTGAGCGTTCCGATTTCAGTTCCAGAGCGATTCGCCCAAGCAGTCCTTGATATTTAGTCGTTTTCAGCCAATATTTTGGAATTTTGAAAATTTCACTTTTTTGTGAAAATATCCACTAAATGAGGGAATAATATGTGTGAGGGTACTCCAGGAGAGTTCCAAATGTGTGTGGGTAGAATATAAATCCCACGGGGGTAAAATTGAAAAAAGTTGAACAAATTTTTTTTTTGGACTTAGTCATTTATCTGGCGTTTATCAGACTTTCAGATAGGGGAAATGTCAGTGAGCGTTCCGATTTCAGTTCCAGAGCGATTCGCCCAATGAGTCCTTGATATTTAGTCGTTTTCAGCCAATATTTTGGAATTTTGAAAATTTCACTTTTTTGTGAAAATATCCACTAAATGAGGGAATAATATGTGTGAGGGTACCCCAGGAGAGTTCCAGATGTGTGTGGGTTGAATTTATATCCCACGGGGATAAAATTGAAAAAAAGTTGAACAAATTTTCTTTTTGGACTTAGTCATTTTTCTGGCGTTTATCAAACTTTCAGATAGGGGAAATGTAAGTGAGCGTTCCGATTTCAGTTCCAGAGCGATTCGCCCAATGAGTCCTTGATATTTAGTCGTTTTCAGCCAATATTTTGGAATTTTGAAAATTTCACTTTTTTGTGAAAATATCCACTAAATGAGGGAATAATATGTGTGAGGGTACTAAAGGAGAGTTCCAAATGTGTGTGGGTAGAATATATATCCCACAGGGGTAAAATTGAAAAAAGTTGAACAAATTTTATTTTTGGACTTAGTAATTTTTCTGGCGTTTATCAAACTTTCAGATAGGGGAAATGTCAGTGAGCGTTCCGATTTCAGTTTCAGAGCGATTCGCCCAATGAGTCCTTGATATTTAGTCGTTTTCAGCCAATATTTTGGAATTTTGAAAATTTCACTTTTTTCTGAAAATATCCACTAAATGAGGGAATAATATGTGTGAGGGTACTCCAGGAGAGTTCCAAATGTGTGTGGGTAGAATATATATCCCACGGGGGTAAAATTGAAAAAAGGTGAACAATTTTTTTTTTTGGACTTAATCATTTTTCTGGCGTTTATCAGACTTTCAGATAGGGGAAATGTCAGTGAGCATTCCGATTTCAGTTCCAGAGCGATTCGCCCAATGTGTCCTTGATATTTAGTCGTTTTCAGCCAATATTTTGGAATTTTGAAAATTTCACTTTTTTGTGAAAATATCCACTAAATGAGGGAATAATATGTGTGAGGGTACTAAAGGAGAGTTCCAAATGTGTGTGGGTAGAATATATATCCCACGGGGGTAAAATTGAAAAAAGTTGAACAAATTTTATTTTTGTACTTAGTAATTTTTCTGGCGTTTATCAAACTTTCAGATAGGGGAAATGTCAGTGAGCGTTCCGATTTCAGTTCCAGAGCGATTCGCCCAATGAGTCCTTGATATTTAGTCGTTTTCAGCCAATATTTTGGAATTTTGAAAATTTCACTTTTTTGTGAAAATATCCACTAAATGAGGGAATAATATGTGTGAGGGTACCCCAGGAGAGTTCCAGATGTGTGTGGGTAGAATTTATATCCCACGGGGATTAAATTGAAAAAAGTTGAACAAATTTTCTTTTTGGACTTAGTCATTTTTCTGGCGTTTATCAAACTTTCAGATAGGGGAAATGTAAGTGAGCGTTCCGATTTCAGTTCCAGAGCGATTCGCCCAATGAGTCCTTGATATTTAGTCGTTTTCAGCCAATATTTTGGAATTTTGAAAATTTCACTTTTTTGTGAAAATATCCACTAAATGAGGGAATAATATGTGTGAGGGTACTAAAGGAGAGTTCCAAATGTGTGTGGGTAGAATATAAATCCCACGGGGGTAAAATTGAAAAAAGTTGAACAAATTTTATTTTTGGACTTAGTCATTTTTCTGGCGTTTATCAAACTTTCAGATAGGGGAAATGTCAGTGAGCGTTCCGATTTCAGTTCCAGAGCGATTCGCCCAATGAGTCCTTGATATTTAGTCGTTTTCAGCCAATATTTTGGAATTTTGAAAATTTCACTTTTTTGTGAAAATATCCACTAAATGATGGAATAATATGTGAGTTCTAAATGTGTGTGGGTAGAATATGTATCCCACGGGGGTAAAATTGAAAAAAGTTGAACAAATTTTCTTTTTGGACTTAGTCATTTTTCTGCCGTTTATCAGACTTTCAGATGGGGAAATGTCAGTGAGCGTTCCGATTTCAGTTCCAGAGCGATTCGCCCAAGCAGTCCTTGATATTTAGTCGTTTTCAGCCAATATTTTGGAATTTTGAAAATTTCACTTTTTTGTGAAAATATCCACTAAATGAGGGAATAATATGTGTGAGGGTACTAAAGGAGAGTTCCAAATGTGTGTGGGTAGAATATAAATCCCACGGGGGTAAAATTGAAAAAAGTTGAACAAATTTTATTTTTGGACTTAGTCATTTTTCTGGCGTTTATCAAACTTTCAGATAGGGGAAATGTCAGTGAGCGTTCCGATTTCAGTTCCAGAGCGATTCGCCCAATGAGTCCTTGATATTTAGTCGTTTTCAGCCAATATTTTGGAATTTTGAAAATTTCACTTTTTTGTGAAAATATCCACTAAATGAGGGAATAATATGTGAGTTCTAAATGTGTGTGGGTAGAATATGTATCCCACGGGGGTAAAATTGAAAAAAGTTGAACAAATTTTCTTTTTGGACTTAGTCATTTTTCTGCCGTTTATCAGACTTTCAGATGGGGAAATGTCAGTGAGCGTTCCGATTTCAGTTCCAGAGCGATTCGCCCAAGCAGTCCTTGATATTTAGTCGTTTTCAGCCAATATTTTGGAATTTTGAAAATTTCACTTTTTTGTGAAAATATCCACTAAATGAGGGAATAATATGTGTGAGGGTACCCCAGGAGAGTTCCAGATGTGTGTGGGTTGAATTTATATCCCACGGGGATAAAATTGAAAAAAAGTTGAACAAATTTTCTTTTTGGACTTAGTCATTTTTCTGGCGTTTATCAAACTTTCAGATAGGGGAAATGTAAGTGAGCGTTCCGATTTCAGTTCCAGAGCGATTCGCCCAATGAGTCCTTGATATTTAGTCGTTTTCAGCCAATATTTTGGAATTTTGAAAATTTCACTTTTTTGTGAAAATATCCACTAAATGAGGGAATAATATGTGTGAGGGTACTAAAGGAGAGTTCCAAATGTGTGTGGGTAGAATATATATCCCACAGGGGTAAAATTGAAAAAAGTTGAACAAATTTTATTTTTGGACTTAGTAATTTTTCTGGCGTTTATCAAACTTTCAGATAGGGGAAATGTCAGTGAGCGTTCCGATTTCAGTTCCAGAGCGATTCGCCCAATGAGTCCTTGATATTTAGTCGTTTTCAGCCAATATTTTGGAATTTTGAAAATTTCACTTTTTTCTGAAAATATCCACTAAATGAGGGAATAATATGTGTGAGGGTACTCCAGGAGAGTTCCAAATGTGTGTGGGTAGAATATATATCCCACGGGGGTAAAATTGAAAAAAGTTGAACAATTTTTTTTTTTGGACTTAATCATTTTTCTGGCGTTTATCAGACTTTCAGATAGGGGAAATGTCAGTGAGCATTCCGATTTCAGTTCCAGAGCGATTCGCCCAATGTGTCCTTGATATTTAGTCGTTTTCAGCCAATATTTTGGAATTTTGAAAATTTCACTTTTTTGTGAAAATATCCACTAAATGAGGGAATAATATGTGTGAGGGTACTAAAGGAGAGTTCCAAATGTGTGTGGGTAGAATATATATCCCACGGGGGTAAAATTGAAAAAAGTTGAACAAATTTTATTTTTGTACTTAGTAATTTTTCTGGCGTTTATCAAACTTTCAGATAGGGGAAATGTCAGTGAGCGTTCCGATTTCAGTTCCAGAGCGATTCGCCCAATGAGTCCTTGATATTTAGTCGTTTTCAGCCAATATTTTGGAATTTTGAAAATTTCACTTTTTTGTGAAAATATCCACTAAATGAGGGAATAATATGTGTGAGGGTACCCCAGGAGAGTTCCAGATGTGTGTGGGTAGAATTTATATCCCACGGGGATTAAATTGAAAAAAGTTGAACAAATTTTCTTTTTGGACTTAGTCATTTTTCTGGCGTTTATCAAACTTTCAGATAGGGGAAATGTAAGTGAGCGTTCCGATTTCAGTTCCAGAGCGATTCGCCCAATGAGTCCTTGATATTTAGTCGTTTTCAGCCAATATTTTGGAATTTTGAAAATTTCACTTTTTTGTGAAAATATCCACTAAATGAGGGAATAATATGTGTGAGGGTACTAAAGGAGAGTTCCAAATGTGTGTGGGTAGAATATAAATCCCACGTGGGTAAAATTGAAAAAAGTTGAACAAATTTTATTTTTGGACTTAGTCATTTTTCTGGCGTTTATCAAACTTTCAGATAGGGGAAATGTCAGTGAGCGTTCCGATTTCAGTTCCAGAGCGATTCGCCCAATGAGTCCTTGATATTTAGTCGTTTTCAGCCAATATTTTGGAATTTTGAAAATTTCACTTTTTTGTGAAAATATCCACTAAATGAGGGAATAATATGTGAGTTCTAAATGTGTGTGGGTAGAATATGTATCCCACGGGGGTAAAATTGAAAAAAGTTGAACAAATTTTCTTTTTGGACTTAGTCATTTTTCTGCCGTTTATCAGACTTTCAGATGGGGAAATGTCAGTGAGCGTTCCGATTTCAGTTCCAGAGCGATTCGCCCAAGCAGTCCTTGATATTTAGTCGTTTTCAGCCAATATTTTGGAATTTTGAAAATTTCACTTTTTTGTGAAAATATCCACTAAATGAGGGAATAATATGTGTGAGGGTACTAAAGGAGAGTTCCAAATGTGTGTGGGTAGAATATAAATCCCACGGGGGTAAAATTGAAAAAAGTTGAACAAATTTTATTTTTGGACTTAGTCATTTTTCTGGCGTTTATCAAACTTTCAGATAGGGGAAATGTCAGTGAGCGTTCCGATTTCAGTTCCAGAGCGATTCGCCCAATGAGTCCTTGATATTTAGTCGTTTTCAGCCAATATTTTGGAATTTTGAAAATTTCACTTTTTTGTGAAAATATCCACTAAATGAGGGAATAATATGTGAGTTCTAAATGTGTGTGGGTAGAATATGTATCCCACGGGGGTAAAATTGAAAAAAGTTGAACAAATTTTCTTTTTGGACTTAGTCATTTTTCTGCCGTTTATCAGACTTTCAGATGGGGAAATGTCAGTGAGCGTTCCGATTTCAGTTCCAGAGCGATTCGCCCAAGCAGTCCTTGATATTTAGTCGTTTTCAGCCAATATTTTGGAATTTTGAAAATTTCACTTTTTTGTGAAAATATCCACTAAATGAGGGAATAATATGTGTGAGGGTACCCCAGGAGAGTTCCAGATGTGTGTGGGTTGAATTTATATCCCACGGGGATAAAATTGAAAAAAAGTTGAACAAATTTTCTTTTTGGACTTAGTCATTTTTCTGCCGTTTATCAGACTTTCAGATGAGGAAATGTCAGTGAGCGTTCCGATTTCAGTTCCAGAGCGATTCGCCCAAGGAGTCCTTGATATTTAGTCGTTTTCAGCCAATATTTTGGAATTTTGAAAATTTAAATTTTTTTGTGAAAATATCCACTAAATGAGGGAATAATATGTGTGAGGCTTCTCCAGGAGAGTTCCAAATGTGTGTGGGTAGAATATATATCCCACGGGGGTAAAATTGAAAAAAGTTTAAAAATTTTTTTTTTGGACCGAGTCATTTTTTTGGCGTTTATCAGACTTTCAGATAGGGGAAATGTCAGTGAGCGTTCCGATTTAAGTTCCCGAGCGATTCGCCCAATGAGTCCTTGATATTGAGTGTGTTTCAGCCAATATTTTGGAATTTTGAAAATTTCACTTTTTTGTGAAAATATCCACTAAATGAGGGAATAATATGTGTGAGGGTACTAAAGGAGAGTTCCAAATGTGTGTGGGTAGAATTTATATCCCACGGGGATAAAATTGAAAAAAGTTGAACAAATTTTATTTTTGGACTTAGCAATTTTTCTGGCGTTTATCAAACTTTCAGATAGGGGAAATGTAAGTGAGCGTTCCGATTTCAGTTCCAGAGCGATTCGCCAAATGAGTCCTTGATATTTAGTCGTTTTCAGCCAATATTTTGGAATTTTGAAAATTTCACTTTTTTGTGAAAATATCCACTAAATGAGGGAATAATATGTGTGAGGGTACCCCAGGAGAGTTCCAGATGTGTGTGGGTAGAATTTATATCCCACTGTGGTAAAATTGAAAAAAGTTGAACAATTTTTTTTTTTGGACTTAATCATTTTTCTGGCGTTTATCAGACTTTCAGATAGGGGAAATGTCAGTGAGCATTCCGATTTCAGTTCCAGCGCGATTCGCCCAATGAGTCCTTGATATTTAGTCGTTTTCAGCCAATATTTTGGAATTTTGAAAATTTCACTTTTTTGTGAAAATATCCACTAAATGAGGGAATAATATGTGTGAGGGTACTAAAGGAGAGTTCCAAATGTGTGTGGGTAGAATATATATCCCACGGGGGTAAAATTGAAAAAAGTTGAACAAATTTTATTTTTGAACTTAGTAATTTTTCTGGCGTTTATCAAACTTTCAGATAGGGGAAATGTCAGTGAGCGTTCCGATTTCAGTTCCAGAGCGATTCGCCCAATGAGTCCTTGATATTTAGTCGTTTTCAGCCAATATTTTGGAATTTTGAAAATTTCACTTTTTTGTGAAAATATCCACTAAATGAGGGAATAATATGTGTGAGGGTACCCCAGGAGAGTTCCAGATGTGTGTGGGTAGAATTTATATCCCACGGGGATTAAATTGAAAAAAGTTGAACAAATTTTCTTTTTGGACTTAGTCATTTTTCTGGCGTTTATCAAACTTTCAGATAGGGGAAATGTAAGTGAGCGTTCCGATTTCAGTTCCAGAGCGATTCGCCCAATGAGTCCTTGATATTTAGTCGTTTTCAGCCAATATTTTGGAATTTTGAAAATTTCACTTTTTTGTGAAAATATCCACTAAATGAGGGAATAATATGTGTGAGGGTACTAAAGGAGAGTTCCAAATGTGTGTGGGTAGAATATAAATCCCACGTGGGTAAAATTGAAAAAAGTTGAACAAATTTTATTTTTGGACTTAGTCATTTTTCTGGCGTTTATCAAACTTTCAGATAGGGGAAATGTCAGTGAGCGTTCCGATTTCAGTTCCAGAGCGATTCGCCCAATGAGTCCTTGATATTTAGTCGTTTTCAGCCAATATTTTGGAATTTTGAAAATTTCACTTTTTTGTGAAAATATCCACTAAATGAGGGAATAATATGTGAGTTCTAAATGTGTGTGGGTAGAATATGTATCCCACGGGGGTAAAATTGAAAAAAGTTGAACAAATTTTCTTTTTGGACTTAGTCATTTTTCTGCCGTTTATCAGACTTTCAGATGGGGAAATGTCAGTGAGCGTTCCGATTTCAGTTCCAGAGCGATTCGCCCAAGCAGTCCTTGATATTTAGTCGTTTTCAGCCAATATTTTGGAATTTTGAAAATTTCACTTTTTTGTGAAAATATCCACTAAATGAGGGAATAATATGTGTGAGGGTACTAAAGGAGAGTTCCAAATGTGTGTGGGTAGAATATAAATCCCACGGGGGTAAAATTGAAAAAAGTTGAACAAATTTTCTTTTTGGACTTAGTCATTTTTCTGGCGTTTATCAAACTTTCAGATAGGGGAAATGTCAGTGAGCGTTCCGATTTCAGTTCCAGAGCGATTCGCCCAATGAGTCCTTGATATTTAGTCGTTTTCAGCCAATATTTTGGAATTTTGAAAATTTCACTTTTTTGTGAAAATATCCACTAAATGAGGGAATAATATGTGAGTTCTAAATGTGTGTGGGTAGAATATGTATCCCACGGGGGTAAAATTGAAAACAGTTGAACAAATTTTCTTTTTGGACTTAGTCATTTTTCTGCCGTTTATCAGACTTTCAGATGGGGAAATGTCAGTGAGCGTTCCGATTTCAGTTCCAGAGCGATTCGCCCAAGCAGTCCTTGATATTTAGTCGTTTTCAGCCAATATTTTGGAATTTTGAAAATTTCACTTTTTTGTGAAAATATCCACTAAATGAGGGAATAATATGTGTGAGGGTACCCCAGGAGAGTTCCAGATGTGTGTGGGTTGAATTTATATCCCACGGGGATAAAATTGAAAAAAAGTTGAACAAATTTTCTTTTTGGACTTAGTCATTTTTCTGCCGTTTATCAGACTTTCAGATGAGGAAATGTCAGTGAGCGTTCCGATTTCAGTTCCAGAGCGATTCGCCCAAGGAGTCCTTGATATTTAGTCGTTTTCAGCCAATATTTTGGAATTTTGAAAATTTAAATTTTTTTGTGAAAATATCCACTAAATGAGGGAATAATATGTGTGAGGCTTCTCCAGGAGAGTTCCAAATGTGTGTGGGTAGAATATATATCCCACGGGGGTAAAATTGAAAAAAGTTTAAAAATTTTTTTTTTGGACCGAGTCATTTTTTTGGCGTTTATCAGACTTTCAGATAGGGGAAATGTCAGTGAGCGTTCCGATTTAAGTTCCCGAGCGATTCGCCCAATGAGTCCTTGATATTGAGTGTGTTTCAGCCAATATTTTGGAATTTTGAAAATTTCACTTTTTTGTGAAAATATCCACTAAATGAGGGAATAATATGTGTGAGGGTACTAAAGGAGAGTTCCAAATGTGTGTGGGTAGAATTTATATCCCACGGGGATAAAATTGAAAAAAGTTGAACAAATTTTATTTTTGGACTTAGTAATTTTTCTGGCGTTTATCAAACTTTCAGATAGGGGAAATGTAAGTGAGCGTTCCGATTTCAGTTCCAGAGCGATTCGCCAAATGAGTCCTTGATATTTAGTCGTTTTCAGCCAATATTTTGGAATTTTGAAAATTTCACTTTTTTGTGAAAATATCCACTAAATGAGGGAATAATATGTGTGAGGGTACCCCAGGAGAGTTCCAGATGTGTGTGGGTAGAATTTATATCCCACTGTGGTAAAATTGAAAAAAGTTGAACAATTTTTTTTTTTGGACTTAATCATTTTTCTGGCGTTTATCAGACTTTCAGATAGGGGAAATGTCAGTGAGCATTCCGATTTCAGTTCCAGCGCGATTCGCCCAATGAGTCCTTGATATTTAGTCGTTTTCAGCCAATATTTTGGAATTTTGAAAATTTCACTTTTTTGTGAAAATATCCACTAAATGAGGGAATAATATGTGTGAGGGTACTAAAGGAGAGTTCCAAATGTGTGTGGGTAGAATATATATCCCACGGGGGTAAAATTGAAAAAAGTTGAACAAATTTTATTTTTGAACTTAGTAATTTTTCTGGCGTTTATCAAACTTTCAGATAGGGGAAATGTCAGTGAGCGTTCCGATTTCAGTTCCAGAGCGATTCGCCCAATGAGTCCTTGATATTTAGTCGTTTTCAGCCAATATTTTGGAATTTTGAAAATTTCACTTTTTTGTGAAAATATCCACTAAATGAGGGAATAATATGTGTGAGGGTACCCCAGGAGAGTTCAAGATGTGTGTGGGTAGAATTTATATCCCACGGGGATAAAATTGAAAAAAGTTGAACAAATTTTCTTTTTGGACTTAGTCATTTTTCTGGCGTTTATCAAACTTTCAGATAGGGGAAATGTAAGTGAGCGTTCCGATTTCAGTTCCAGAGCGATTCGCCCAATGAGTCCTTGATATTTAGTCGTTTTCAGCCAATATTTTGGAATTTTGAAAATTTCACTTTTTTGTGAAAATATCCACTAAATGAGGGAATAATATGTGTGAGGGTACTAAAGGAGAGTTCCAAATGTGTGTGGGTAGAATATATATCCCACGGGGGTAAAATTGAAAAAAGTTGAACAAATTTTATTTTTGGACTTAGTCATTTTTCTGGCGTTTATCAAACTTTCAGATAGGGGAAATGTCAGTGAGCGTTCCGATTTCAGTTCCAGAGCGATTCGCCCAATGAGTCCTTGATATTTAGTCGTTTTCAGCCAATATTTTGGAATTTTGAAAATTTCACTTTTTTGTGAAAATATCCACTAAATGAGGGAATAATATGTGAGTTCTAAATGTGTGTGGGTAGAATATGTCTCCCACGGGGGTAAAATTGAAAAAAGTTGAACAAATTTTCTTTTTGGACTTAGTCATTTTTCTGCCGTTTATCAGACTTTCAGATGGGGAAATGTCAGTGAGCGTTCCGATTTCAGTTCCAGAGCGATTCGCCCAAGCAGTCCTTGATATTTAGTCGTTTTCAGCCAATATTTTGGAATTTTGAAAATTTCACTTTTTTGTGAAAATATCCACTAAATGAGGGAATAATATGTGTGAGGGTACTAAAGGAGAGTTCCAAATGTGTGTGGGTAGAATATATATCCCACAGGGGTAAAATTGAAAAAAGTTGAACAAATTTTATTTTTGGACTTAGTAATTTTTCTGGCGTTTATCAAACTTTCAGATAGGGGAAATGTCAGTGAGCGTTCCGATTTCAGTTCCAGAGCGATTCGCCCAATGAGTCCTTGATATTTAGTAGTTTTCAGCCAATATTTTGGAATTTTGAAAATTTCACTTTTTTGTGAAAATATCCACTAAATGAGGGAATAATATGTGAGTTCTAAATGTGTGTGGGTAGAATATGTATCCCACGGGGGTAAAATTGAAAAAAGTTGAACAAATTTTCTTTTTGGACTTAGTCATTTTTCTGCCGTTTATCAGACTTTCAGATGGGGAAATGTCAGTGAGCGTTCCGATTTCAGTTCCAGAGCGATTCGCCCAATGAGTCCTTGATATTTAGTCGTTTTCAGCCAATATTTTGGAATTTTGAAAATTTCACTTTTTTGTGAAAATATCCACTAAATGAGGGAATAATATGTGTGAGGGTACTCCAGGAGAGTTCCAAATGTGTGTGGGTAGAATATATATCCCACGGGGGTAAAATTGAAAAAAGTTGAACAATTTTTTTTTTTGGACTTATTCATTTTTCTGGCGTTTATCAGACTTTCAGATAGGGGAAATGTCAGTGAGCATTCAGATTTCAGTTCCAGAGCGATTCGCCCAATGAGTCCTTGATATTTAGTCGTTTTCAGCCAATATTTTGGAATTTTGAAAATTTCACTTTTTTGTGAAAATATCCACTAAATGAGGGAATAATATGTGTGAGGGTACTAAAGGAGAGTTCCAAATGTGTGTGGGTAGAATATATATCCCACGGGGGTAAAATTGAAAAAAGTTGAACAAATTTTATTTTTGAACTTAGTAATTTTTCTGGCGTTTATCAAACTTTCAGATAGGGGAAATGTCAGTGAGCGTTCCGATTTCAGTTCCAGAGCGATTCGCCCAATGAGTCCTTGATATTTAGTCGTTTTCAGCCAATATTTTGGAATTTTGAAAATTTCACTTTTTTGTGAAAATATCCACTAAATGAGGGAATAATATGTGTGAGGGTACCCCAGGAGAGTTCCAGATGTGTGTGGGTAGAATTTATATCCCACGGGGATAAAATTGAAAAAAGTTGAACAAATTTTCTTTTTGGACTTAGTCATTTTTCTGGCGTTTATCAAACTTTCAGATAGGGGAAATGTAAGTGAGCGTTCCGATTTCAGTTCCAGAGCGATTCGCCCAATGAGTCCTTGATATTTAGTCGTTTTCAGCCAATATTTTGGAATTTTGAAAATTTCACTTTTTTGTGAAAATATCCACTAAATGAGGGAATAATATGTGTGAGGGTACCCCAGGAGAGTTCCAGATGTGTGTGGGTAGAATTTATATCCCACGGGGATAAAATTGAAAAAAGTTGAACAAATTTTCTTTTTGGACTTAGTCATTTTTCTGGCGTTTATCAAACTTTCAGATAGGGGAAATGTAAGTGAGCGTTCCGATTTCAGTTCCAGAGCGATTCGCCCAATGAGTCCTTGATATTTAGTCGTTTTCAGCCAATATTTTGGAATTTTGAAAATTTCACTTTTTTGTGAAAATATCCACTAAATGAGGGAATAATATGTGTGAGGGTACTAAAGGAGAGTTCCAAATGTGTGTGGGTAGAATATATATCCCACAGGGGTAAAATTGAAAAAAGTTGAACAAATTTTATTTTTGGACTTAGTAATTTTTCTGGCGTTTATCAAACTTTCAGATAGGGGAAATGTCAGTGAGCATTCCGATTTCAGTTCCAGAGCGATTCGCCCAATGAGTCCTTGATATTTAGTCGTTTTCAGCCAATATTTTGGAATTTTGAAAATTTCACTTTTTTGTGAAAATATCCACTAAATGAGGGAATAATATGTGTGAGGGTACTAAAGGAGAGTTCCAAATGTGTGTGGGTAGAATATATATCCCACGGGGGTAAAATTGAAAAAAGTTGAACAAATTTTACTTTTGAACTTAGTAATTTTTCTGGCGTTTATCAAACTTTCAGATAGGGGAAATGTCATTGAGCGTTCCGATTTCAGTTCCAGAGCGATTCGCCCAATGAGTCCTTGATATTTAGTCGTTTTCAGCCAATATTTTGGAATTTTGAAAATTTCACTTTTTTGTGAAAATATCCACTAAATGAGGGAATAATATGTGTGAGGGTACCCCAGGAGAGTTCCAGATGTGTGTGGGTAGAATATATATCCCAAGGGGGTAAAATTGAAAAAAGTTGAACAAATTTTATTTTTGGACTTAGTCATTTTTCGGGCGTTTATCAAACTTTCAGATAGGGGAAATGTCAGTGAGCGTTCCGATTTCAGTTCCAGAGCGATTCGCCCAATGAGTCCTTGATATTTAGTCGTTTTCAGCCAATATTTTGGAATTTTGAAAATTTCACTTTTTTGTGAAAATATCCACTAAATGAGGGAATAATATGTGTGAGGGTACTCCAGGAGAGTTCCAAATGTGTGTGGGTAGAATATAAATCCCACGGGGGTAAAATTGAAAAAAGTTGAACAAATTTTCTTTCTGGACTTAGTCATTTTTCTGGCGTTTATCAAACTTTCAGATAGGGGAAATGTAAGTGAGCGTTCCGATTTCAGTTCCAGAGCGATTCGCCCAATGAGTCCTTGATATTTAGTCGTTTTCAGCCAATATTTTGGAATTTTGAAAATTTCACTTTTTTGTGAAAATATCCACTAAATGAGGGAATAATATGTGTGAGGGTACTAAAGGAGAGTTCCAAATGTGTGTGGGTAGAATATATATCCCACAGGGGTAAAATTGAAAAAAGTTGAACAAATTTTATTTTTGGACTTAGTAATTTTTCTGGCGTTTATCAAACTTTCAGATAGGGGAAATGTCAGTGAGCATTCCGATTTCAGTTCCAGAGCGATTCGCCCAATGAGTCCTTGATATTTAGTCGTTTTCAGCCAATATTTTGGAATTTTGAAAATTTCACTTTTTTGTGGAAATATCCACTAAATGAGGGAATAATATGTGTGAGGGTACCCCAGGAGAGTTCCAGATGTGTGTGGGTAGAATTTATATCCCACGGGGATAAAATTGAAAAAAATTGAACAAATTTTCTTTTTGCACTTAGTCATTTTTCTGGCGTTTATCAAACTTTCAGATAGGGGAAATGTAAGTGAGCGTTCCGATTTCAGTTCCAGAGCGATTCGCCCAATGAGTCCTTGATATTTAGTCGTTTTCAGCCAATATTTTGGAATTTTGAAAATTTCACTTTTTTGTGAAAATATCCACTAAATGAGGGAATAATATGTGTGAGGGTACTAAAGGAGAGTTCCAAATGTGTGTGGGTAGAATATATATCCCACGGGGGTAAAATTGAAAAAAGTTGAACAAATTTTATTTTTGGACTTAGTCATTTTTCGGGCGTTTATCAAACTTTCAGATAGGGGAAATGTCAGTGAGCGTTCCGATTTCAGTTCCAGAGCGATTCGCCCAATGAGTCCTTGATATTTAGTCGTTTTCAGCCAATATTTTGGAATTTTGAAAATTTCACTTTTTTTTGAAAATATCCACTAAATGAGGGAATAATATGTGAGTTCTAAATGTGTGTGGGTAGAATATGTATCCCACGGGGGTAAAATTGAAAAAAGTTGAACAAATTTTCTTTTTGGACTTAGTCATTTTTCTGCCGTTTATCAGACTTTCAGATGGGGAAATGTCAGTGAGCGTTCCGATTTCAGTTCCAGAGCGATTCGCCCAAGCAGTCCTTGATATTTAGTCGTTTTCAGCCAATATTTTGGAATTTTGAAAATTTCACTTTTTTGTGAAAATATCCACTAAATGAGGGAATAATATGTGTGAGGGTACTAAAGGAGAGTTCCAAATGTGTGTGGGTAGAATATATATCCCACAGGGGTAAAATTGAAAAAAGTTGAACAAATTTTATTTTTGGACTTAGTAATTTTTCTGGCGTTTATCAAACTTTCAGATAGGGGAAATGTCAGTGAGCGTTCCGATTTCAGTTCCAGAGCGATTCGCCCAATGAGTCCTTGATATTTAGTCGTTTTCAGCCAATATTTTGGAATTTTGAAAATTTCACTTTTTTGTGAAAATATCCACTAAATGAGGGAATAATATGTGTGAGGGTACTCCAGGAGAGTTCCAAATGTGTGTGGGTAGAATATATATCCCACGGGGGTAAAATTGAAAAAAGTTGAACAAATTTTTTTTTTGGACTTAATCATTTTTCTGGCGTTTATCAGACTTTCAGATAGGGGAAATGTCAGTGAGCATTCCGATTTCGGTTCCAGAGCGATTCGCCCAATGAGTCCTTGATATTTAGTCGTTTTCAGCCAATATTTTGGAATTTTGAAAATTTCACTTTTTTGTGAAAATATCCACTAAATGAGGGAATAATATGTGTGAGGGTACTAAAGGAGAGTTCCAAATGTGTGTGGGTAGAATATATATCCCACGGGGGTAAAATTGAAAAAAGTTGAACAAATTTTATTTTTGGACTTAGTCATTTTTCTGGCGTTTATCAAACTTTCAGATAGGGGAAATGTCAGTGAGCGTTCCGATTTCAGTTCCAGAGCGATTCGCCCAATGAGTCCGTGATATTTAGTAGTTTTCAGCCAATATTTTGGAATTTTGAAAATTTCACTTTTTTGTGAAAATATCCACTAAATGAGGGAATAATATGTGAGTTCTAAATGTGTGTGGGTAGAATATGTATCCCAGGGGGGTAAAATTGAAAAAAGTTGAACAAATTTTCTTTTTGGACTTAGTCATTTTTCTGCCGTTTATCAGACTTTCAGATAGGGGAAATGTCAGTGAGCGTTCCGATTTCAGTTCCAGAGCGATTCGCCCAATGAGTCCTTGATATTTAGTCGTTTTCAGCCAATATTTTGGAATTTTGAAAATTTCACTTTTTTGTGAAAATATCCACTAAATGAGGGAATAATATGTGTGAGGGTACCCCAGGAGAGTTCCAGATGTGTGTGGGTAGAATTTATATCCCACGGGGATAAAATTGAAAAAAGTTGAACAAATTTTCTTTTTGCACTTAGTCATTTTTCTGGCGTTTATCAAACTTTCAGATAGGGGAAATGTAAGTGAGCGTTCCGATTTCAGTTCCAGAGCGATTCGCCCAATGAGTCCTTGATATTTAGTCGTTTTCAGCCAATATTTTGGAATTTTGAAAATTTCACTTTTTTGTGAAAATATCCACTAAATGAGGGAATAATATGTGAGTTCTAAATGTGTGTGGGTAGAATATGTATCCCACGGGGGTAAAATTGAAAAAAGTTGAACAAATTTTCTTTTTGGACTTAGTCATTTTTCTGCCGTTTATCAGACTTTCAGATGGGGAAATGTCAGTGAGCGTTCCGATTTCAGTTCCAGAGCGATTCGCCCAAGCAGTCCTTGATATTTAGTCGTTTTCAGCCAATATTTTGGAATTTTTGAAAATTTCACTTTTTTGTGAAAATATCCACTAAATGAGGGAATAATATGTGTGAGGGTACTAAAGGAGAGTTCCAAATGTGTGTGGGTAGAATATATATCCCACAGGGGTAAAATTGAAAAAAGTTGAACAAATTTTATTTTTGGACTTAGTAATTTTTCTGGCGTTTATCAAACTTTCAGATAGGGGAAATGTCAGTGAGCGTTCCGATTTCAGTTCCAGAGCGATTCGCCCAATGAGTCCTTGATATTTAGTCGTTTTCAGCCAATATTTTGGAATTTTGAAAATTTCACTTTTTTGTGAAAATATCCACTAAATGAGGGAATAATATGTGTGAGGGTACTCCAGGAGAGTTCCAAATGTGTGTGGGTAGAATATAAATCCCACGGGGGTAAAATTGAAAAAAGTTGAACAAATTTTTTTTTTGGACTTAATCATTTTTCTGGCGTTTATCAGACTTTCAGATAGGGGAAATGTCAGTGAGCATTCAAATTTCAGTTCCAGAGCGATTCGCCCAATGAGTCCTTGATATTTAGTCGTTTTCAGCAAATATTTTGGAATTTTGAAAATTTCACTTTTTTGTGAAAATATCCACTAAATGAGGGAATAATATGTGTGAGGGTACTAAAGGAGAGTTCCAAATGTGTGTGGGTAGAATATATATCCCACGGGGGTAAAATTGAAAAAAGTTGAACAAATTTTTTTTTTGGACTTAATCATTTTTCTGGCGTTTATCAAACTTTCAGATAGGGGAAATGTCAGTGAGCGTTCCGATTTCAGTTCCAGAGCGATTCGCCCAATGAGTCCGTGATATTTAGTAGTTTTCAGCCAATATTTTGGAATTTTGAAAATTTCACTTTTTTGTGAAAATATCCACTAAATGAGGGAATAATATGTGAGTTCTAAATGTGTGTGGGTAGAATATGTATCCCAGGGGGGTAAAATTGAAAAAAGTTGAACAAATTTTCTTTTTGGACTTAGTCATTTTTCTGCCGTTTATCAGACTTTCAGATGGGGAAATGTCAGTGAGCGTTCCGATTTCAGTTCCAGAGCGATTCGCCCAAGCAGTCCTTGATATTTAGTCGTTTTCAGCCAATATTTTGGAATTTTGAAAATTTCACTTTTTTGTGAAAATATCCACTAAATGAGGGAATAATATGTGTGAGGGTACTCCAGGAGAGTTCCAAATGTGTGTGGGTAGAATATAAATCCCACGGGGGTAAAATTGAAAAAAGTTGAACACTTTTTTTTTTTGGACTTAGTCATTTTCTGGCGTTTATCAGACTTTCAGATAGGGGAAATGTCAGTGAGCGTTCCGATTTCAGTTCCAGAGCGATTCGCCCAATGAGTCCTTGATATTTAGTCGTTTTCAGCCAATATTTTGGAATTTTGAAAATTTCACTTTTTTGTGAAAATATCCACTAAATGAGGGAATAATATGTGTGAGGGTACCCCAGGAGAGTTCCAGATGTGTGTGGGTAGAATTTATATCCCACGGGGATAAAATTGAAAAAAGTTGAACAAATTTTCTTTTTGCACTTAGTCATTTTTCTGGCGTTTATCAAACTTTCAGATAGGGGAAATGTAAGTGAGCGTTCCGATTTCAGTTCCAGAGCGATTCGCCCAATGAGTCCTTGATATTTAGACGTTTTCAGCCAATATTTTGGAATTTTGAAAATTTCACTTTTTTGTGAAAATATCCACTAAATGAGGGAATAATATGTGAGTTCTAAATGTGTGTGGGTAGAATATGTATCCCACGGGGGTAAAATTGAAAAAAGTTGAACAAATTTTCTTTTTGGACTTAGTCATTTTTCTGCCGTTTATCAGACTTTCAGATGGGGAAATGTCAGTGAGCGTTCCGATTTCAGTTCCAGAGCGATTCGCCCAAGCAGTCCTTGATATTTAGTCGTTTTCAGCCAATAGTTTGGAATTTTTGAAAATTTCACTTTTTTGTGAAAATATCCACTAAATGAGGGAATAATATGTGTGAGGGTACTAAAGGAGAGTTCCAAATGTGTGTGGGTAGAATATATATCCCACAGGGGTAAAATTGAAAAAAGTTGAACAAATTTTATTTTTGGACTTAATAATTTTTCTGGCGTTTATCAAACTTTCAGATAGGGGAAATGTCAGTGAGCGTTCCGATTTCAGTTCCAGAGCGATTCGCCCAATGAGTCCTTGATATTTAGTCGTTTTCAGCCAATATTTTGGAATTTTGAAAATTTCACTTTTTTGTGAAAATATCCACTAAATGAGGGAATAATATGTGTGAGGGTACTCCAGGAGAGTTCCAAATGTGTGTGGGTAGAATATAAATCCCACGGGGGTAAAATTGAAAAAAGTTGAACAAATTTTTTTTTTGGACTTAATCATTTTTCTGGCGTTTATCAGACTTTCAGATAGGGGAAATGTCAGTGAGCATTCCGATTTCAGTTCCAGAGCGATTCGCCCAATGAGTCCTTGATATTTAGTCGTTTTCAGCAAATATTTTGGAATTTTGAAAATTTCACTTTTTTGTGAAAATATCCACTAAATGAGGGAATAATATGTGTGAGGGTACTAAAGGAGAGTTCCAAATGTGTGTGGGTAGAATATATATCCCACGGGGGTAAAATTGAAAAAAGTTGAACAAATTTTATTTTTGGACTTAGTCATTTTTCTGGCGTTTATCAAACTTTCAGATAGGGGAAATGTCAGTGAGCGTTCCGATTTCAGTTCCAGAGCGATTCGCCCAATGAGTCCTTGATATTTAGTAGTTTTCAGCCAATATTTTGGAATTTTGAAAAATTCACTTTTTTGTGAAAATATCCACTAAATGAGGGAATAATATGTGAGTTCTAAATGTGTGTGGGTAGAATATGTATCCCACGGGGGTAAAATTGAAAAAAGTTGAACAAATTTTCTTTTTGGACTTAGTCATTTTTCTGCCGTTTATCAGACTTTCAGATGGGGAAATGTCAGTGAGCGTTCCGATTTCAGTTCCAGAGCGATTCGCCCAAGCAGTCCTTGATATTTAGTCGTTTTCAGCCAATATTTTGGAATTTTGAAAATTTCACTTTTTTGTGAAAATATCCACTAAATGAGGGAATAATATGTGTGAGGGTACTAAAGGAGAGTTCCAAATGTGTGTGGGTAGAATATATATCCCACAGGGGTAAAATTGAAAAAAGTTGAACAAATTTTATTTTTGAACTTAGTAATTTTTCTGGCGTTTATCAAACTTTCAGATAGGGGAAATGTCAGTGAGCGTTCCGATCTCAGTTCCAGAGCGATTCGCCCAATGAGGCCTTGATATTTCGTCGTTTTCAGCCAATATTTTGGAATTTTGAAAATTTCACTTTTTTGTGAAAATATCCACTAAATGAGGGAATAATATGTGTGAGGGTACCCCAGAAGAGTTCCAGATGTGTGTGGGTAGAATTTATATCCCACGGGGATAAAATTGAAAAAAGTTGAACAAATTTTCTTTTTGGACTTAGTCATTTTTCTGGCGTTTATCAGACTTTCAGATAGGGGAAATGTCAGTGAGCGTTCCGATTTCAGTTCCAGAGCGATTCGCCCAATGAGTCCTTGATATTTATTCGTTTTCAGCCAATATTTTGGAATTTTGAAAATTTCACTTTTTTGTGAAAATATCCACTAAATGAGGGAATAATATGTGTGAGGGTACTAAAGGAGACTTCCAAATGTGTGTGGGTAGAATATATATCCCAAGGGGGTAAAATTGAAAAAAGTTGAACAAATTTTTTTTTTGGACTTAGTCATTTTTCTGGCGTTTATCAGACTTTCAGATAGGGGAAATGTCAGTGAGCGTTCCGATTTCAGTTCCAGAGCGATTCGCCCAATGAGTCCTTGATATTTAGTCGTTTTCAGCCAACATTTTGGAATTTTGAAAATTTCACTTTTTTGTGAAAATATCCACTAAATGAGGGAATAATATGTGTGAGGGTACTAAAGGAGACTTCCAAATGTGTGTGGGTAGAATATATATCCCAAGGGGGTAAAATTGAAAAAAGTTGAACAAATTTTATTTTTGGACTTAGTCATTTTTCGGGCGTTTATCAAACTTTCAGATAGGGGAAATGTCAGTGAGCGTTCCGATTTCAGTTCCAGAGCGATTCGCCCAATGAGTCCTTGATATTTAGTCGTTTTCAGCCAATATTTTGGAATTTTGAAAATTTCACTTTTTTGTGAAAATATCCACTAAATGAGGGAATAATATGTGTGAGGGTACTCCAGGAGAGTTCCAAATGTGTGTGGGTAGAATATATATCCCAAGGGGGTAAAATTGAAAAAAGTTGAACAAATTTTTTTTTTGGACTTAGTCATTTTTCTGGCGTTTATCAGACTTTCAGATAGGGGAAATGTCAGTGAGCGTTCCGATTTCAGTTCCAGAGCGATTCGCCCAATGAGTCCTTGATATTTAGTCGTTTTCAGCCAACATTTTGGAATTTTGAAAATTTCACTTTTTTGTGAAAATATCCACTAAATGAGGGAATAATATGTGTGAGGGTACTAAAGGAGACTTCCAAATGTGTGTGGGTAGAATATATATCCCAAGGGGGTAAAATTGAAAAAAGTTGAACAAATTTTATTTTTGGACTTAGTCATTTTTCGGGCGTTTATCAAACTTTCAGATAGGGGAAATGTCAGTGAGCGTTCCGATTTCAGTTCCAGAGCGATTCGCCCAATGAGTCCTTGATATTTAGTCGTTTTCAGCCAATATTTTGGAATTTTGAAAATTTCACTTTTTTGTGAAAATATCCACTAAATGAGGGAATAATATGTGTGAGGGTACTCCAGGAGAGTTCCAAATGTGTGTGGGTAGAATATATATCCCAAGGGGGTAAAATTGAAAAAAGTTGAACAAATTTTTTTTTTGGACTTAGTCATTTTTCTGGCGTTTATCAGACTTTCAGATAGGGGAAATGTCAGTGAGCGTTCCGATTTCAGTTCCAGAGCGATTCGCCCAATGAGTCCTTGATATTTAGTCGTTTGCAGCCAACATTTTGGAATTTTGAAAATTTCACTTTTTTGTGAAAATATCCACTAAATGAGGGAATAATATGTGTGAGGGTACTAAAGGAGACTTCCAAATGTGTGTGGGTAGAATATATATCCCAAGGGGGTAAAATTGAAAAAAGTTGAACAAATTTTATTTTTGGACTTAGTCATTTTTCGGGCGTTTATCAAACTTTCAGATAGGGGAAATGTCAGTGAGCGTTCCGATTTCAGTTCCAGAGCGATTCGCCCAATGAGTCCTTGATATTTAGTCGTTTTCAGCCAATATTTTGGAATTTTGAAAATTTCACTTTTTTGTGAAAATATCCACTAAATGAGGGAATAATATGTGTGAGGGTACTCCAGGAGAGTTCCAAATGTGTGTGGGTAGAATATATATCCCAAGGGGGTAAAATTGAAAAAAGTTGAACAAATTTTTTTTTTGGACTTAAGTCATTTTTCTGGCGTTTATCAGACTTTCAGATAGGGGAAATGTCAGTGAGCGTTCCGATTTCAGTTCCAGAGCGATTCGCCCAATGAGTCCTTGATATTTAGTCGTTTTCAGCCAACATTTTGGAATTTTGAAAATTTCACTTTTTTGTGAAAATATCCACTAAATGAGGGAATAATATGTGTGAGGGTACTAAAGGAGAGTTCCAAATGTGTGTGGGTAGAATATATATCCCAAGGGGGTAAAATTGAAAAAAGTTGAACAAATTTTATTTTTGGACTTAGTCATTTTTCGGGCGTTTATCAAACTTTCAGATAGGGGAAATGTCAGTGAGCGTTCCGATTTCAGTTCCAGAGCGATTCGCCCAATGACTCCTTGATATTTAGTCGTTTTCAGCCAATATTTTGGATTTTTGAAAATTTCACTTTTTTGTGAAAATATCCACTAAATGAGGGAATAATATGTGTGAAGGTAACCCAGGATAGTTCCAAAAAGTGTGTGGGTAGAATTTATATCCCACGGGGGTAAAATTGAAAAAAGTTGAACACATTTTTTTTTTGGACTTAGTCATTTTTCTGGCGTTTATCAGACTTTCAGATAGGGGAAATGTCAGTGAGCGTTCCGATTTCAGTTCCAGAGCGATTCGCCCAATGAGTCCTTGATATTTAGTCGTTTTCAGCCAATATTTTGGAATTTTGAAAATTTCACTTTTTTGTGAAAATATCCACTAAATGAGGGAATAATATGTGTGAGGGTACTAAAGGAGAGTTCCAAATGTGTGTGGATAGAATATATATCCCACGGGGGTAAAATTGAAAAAAGTTGAACAAATTTTATTTTTGGACTTAGTAATTTTTCTGGCGTTTATCAAACTTTCAGATAAGGGAAATGACAGTGAGCTTTCCGATTTCAGTTCCAGAGCGATTCGCCCAATGAGTCCTTGATATTTAGTCGTTTTCAGCCAATAATTTTGAATTTTGAAAATTTCACTTTTTTGTGAAAATATCCACTAAATGAGGGAATAATATGTGTGAGGGTACCCCAGGAGAGTTCCAGATGTGTGTGGGTAGAATTTATATCCCACGGGGATAAAATTGAAAAAAGTTGAACAAATTTTCTTTTTGGACTTAGTCATTTTTCTGGCGTTTATCAGACTTTCAGATAGGGGAAATGTCAGTGAGCGTTCCGATTTCAGTTCCAGAGCGATTCGCCCAATGAGTCCTTGATATTTATTCGTTTTCAGCCAATATTTTGGAATTTTGAAAATTTCACTTTTTTGTGAAAATATCCACTAAATGAGGGAATAATATGTGTGAGGGTACTAAAGGAGACTTCCAAATGTGTGTGGGTAGAATATATATCCCAAGGGGGTAAAATTGAAAAAAGTTGAACAAATTTTTTTTTTGGACTTAGTCATTTTTCTGGCGTTTATCAGACTTTCAGATAGGGGAAATGTCAGTGAGCGTTCCGATTTCAGTTCCAGAGCGATTCGCCCAATGAGTCCTTGATATTTAGTCGTTTGCAGCCAACATTTTGGAATTTTGAAAATTTCACTTTTTTGTGAAAATATCCACTAAATGAGGGAATAATATGTGTGAGGGTACTAAAGGAGACTTCCAAATGTGTGTGGGTAGAATATATATCCCAAGGGGGTAAAATTGAAAAAAGTTGAACAAATTTTATTTTTGGACTTAGTCATTTTTCGGGCGTTTATCAAACTTTCAGATAGGGGAAATGTCAGTGAGCGTTCCGATTTCAGTTCCAGAGCGATTCGCCCAATGAGTCCTTGATATTTAGTCGTTTTCAGCCAATATTTTGGAATTTTGAAAATTTCACTTTTTTGTGAAAATATCCACTAAATGAGGGAATAATATGTGTGAGGGTACTCCAGGAGAGTTCCAAATGTGTGTGGGTAGAATATATATCCCAAGGGGGTAAAATTGAAAAAAGTTGAACAAATTTTTTTTTTGGACTTAAGTCATTTTTCTGGCGTTTATCAGACTTTCAGATAGGGGAAATGTCAGTGAGCGTTCCGATTTCAGTTCCAGAGCGATTCGCCCAATGAGTCCTTGATATTTAGTCGTTTTCAGCCAACATTTTGGAATTTTGAAAATTTCACTTTTTTGTGAAAATATCCACTAAATGAGGGAATAATATGTGTGAGGGTACTAAAGGAGAGTTCCAAATGTGTGTGGGTAGAATATATATCCCAAGGGGGTAAAATTGAAAAAAGTTGAACAAATTTTATTTTTGGACTTAGTCATTTTTCGGGCGTTTATCAAACTTTCAGATAGGGGAAATGTCAGTGAGCGTTCCGATTTCAGTTCCAGAGCGATTCGCCCAATGACTCCTTGATATTTAGTCGTTTTCAGCCAATATTTTGGATTTTTGAAAATTTCACTTTTTTGTGAAAATATCCACTAAATGAGGGAATAATATGTGTGAAGGTAACCCAGGAGAGTTCCAGATGTGTGTGGGTAGAATTTATATCCCACTGGGGTAAAATTGAAAAAAGTTGAACACATTTTTTTTTTGGACTTAGTCATTTTTCTGCCGTTTATCAGACTTTCAGATGGGGAAATGTCAGTGAGCGTTCCGATTTCAGTTCCAGAGCGATTCGCCCAATGAGTCCTTGATATTTAGTCGTTTTCAGCCAATATTTTGGAATTTTGAAAATTTCACTTTTTTGTGAAAATATCCACTAAATGAGGGAATTATATGTGTGAGGGTACTCCAGGAGAGTTACAAATGTGTGTGGGTAGAATTTATATCCCACGGGGGTAAAATTGAAAAAAGTTGAACAAATTTTTTTTTTGGACTTAGTCATTTTTCTGGCGTGTATCAAACTTTCAGATAGGGGAAATGTCAGTGAGTGTTCCGATTTCAGTTCCAGAGCGATTCGCCCAATGAGTCCTTGATATTTAGTCGTTTTCAGCCAATATTTTGGAATTTTGAAAATTTCACTTTTTTGTGAAAATATCCACTAAATGAGGGAATAATATGTGTGAAGGTAACCCAGGATAGTTACAAAAAGTGTGTGGGTAGAATTTATATCCCACGGGGGTAAAATTGAAAAAAGTTGAACACATTTTTTTTTTGGACTTAGTCATTTTTCTGGCGTGTATCAAACTTTCAGATAGGGGAAATGTCAGTGAGTGTTCCGATTTCAGTTCCAGAGCGATTCGCCCAATGAGTCCTTGATATTTAGTCGTTTTCAGCCAATATTTTGGAATTTTGAAAATTTCACTTTTTTGTGAAAATATCCACTAAATGAGGGAATAATATTTGTGAAGGTAACCCAGGAGAGTTCCAAATGTGTGTGGGTAGAATTTATATCCCACGTGGGTAAAGTTGAAAAAAGTTGAACACATTTTTTTTTTGGACTTAGTCATTTTTCTGGCGTTTATCATACTTTCAGATAGGGGAAATGTCAGTGAGCGTTCCGATTTCAGTTCCAGAGCGATTCGCCCATTGAGTCCTTGATATTTAGTCGTTTTCAGCCAATATTTTGGAATTTTGAAGATTTCACTTTTTTGTGAAAATATCCACTAAATGAGGGAATAATATGTGTGAGGGTACTAAAGTAGAGTTCCAAATGTGTGTGGGTAGAATATATATCCCACGGGGGTAAAATTGAAAAAAGTTGAACAAATTTTATTTTTGGACTTAGTCATTTTTCTGGCGTGTATCAAACTTTCAGATAGGGGAAATGTCAGTGAGTGTTCCGATTTCAGTTCCAGAGCGATTCGCCCAATGAGTCCTTGATATTTAGTCGTTTTCAGCCAATATTTTGGAATTTTGAAAATTTCACTTTTTTGTGAAAATATCCACTAAATGAGGGAATAATATTTGTGAAGGTAACCCAGGAGAGTTCCAAATGTGTGTGGGTAGAATTTATATCCCACGGGGGTAAAATTGAAAAAAGTTGAACACATTTTTTTTTTGGACTTAGTCATTTTTCTGGCGTTTATCATACTTTCAGATAGGGGAAATGTCAGTGAGCGTTCCGATTTCAGTTCCAGAGCGATTCGCCCAATGAGTCCTTGATATTTAGTCGTTTTCAGCCAATATTTTGGAATTTTGAAAATTTCACTTTTTTTGTGAAAATATCCCCTAAATGAGGGAATAATATGTGTGAAGGTAACCCAGGATAGTTCCAAAAAGTGTGTGGGTAGAATTTATATCCCACGGGGGTAAAATTGAAAAAAGTTGAACACATTTTTTTTTTGGACTTAGTCATTTTTCTGGCGTTTATCAGACTTTCAGATAGGGGAAATGTCAGTGAGCGTTCCAATTTCAGTTCCAGAGCGATTCGCCCAATGAGTCCTTGATATTTAGTCGTTTTCAGCCAATAATTTTGAATTTTGAAAATTTCACTTTTTTGTGAAAATATCCACTAAATGAGGGAATAATATGTGTGAGGGCACTCCAGGAGCGTTCCAAATGTGTGTGGGTAGAATATATATCCCACGGGGGTAAAATTGAAAAAAGTTGAACAAATTTATTTTTTGGACCTAGTCATTTTTTTGGCGTTTATCAGACTTTCAGATAGGGGAAATGTCAGTGAGCGTTCCGATTTAAGTTCCCGAGCGATTCGCCCAATGAGTCCTTGATATTGAGTGTGTTTCAGCCAATATTTTGGAATTTTGAAAATTTCACTTTTTTGTGAAAATATCCACTAAATGAGGGAATAATATGTGTGAGGGTACTCCAGGAGAGTTCCAAATGTGTGTGGGTAGAATATATATCCCACGGGGGTAAAATTGAAAAAAGTTGAACAAATTTATTTTTTTGGACTTAGTCATTTTTCTGGCGTTTATCAGACTTTCAGATAGGGGAAATGTCAGTGAGTGTTCCGATTTCAGTTCCAGAGCGATTCGCCCAATGAGTCCTTGATATTTAGTCGTTTTCAGCCAATATTTTGGAATTTTGAAAACTTCACTTTTTTGTGAAAATATCCACTAAATGAGGGAATAATATTTGTGAAGGTAACCCAGGAGAGTTCCAAATGTGTGTGGGTAGAATTTATATCCCACGGGGGTAAAATTGAAAAAAGTTGAACACATTTTTTTTTTGGACTTAGTCATTTTTCTGGCGTTTATCATACTTTCAGATAGTGGAAATGTCAGTGAGCATTCCGATTTCCGTTCCAGAGCGATGCGCCCAATGAGTCCTTGATATTTAGTCGTTTTCAGCCTATATTTTGGAATTTTGAAAATTTCACTTTTTTGTGAACATATCCACTAAATGAGGGAATAATATGTGTGAGGGCACTCCAGGAGAGTTAAAAATGTGTGTGGGTAGAATATATATCCCACGGGGGTAAAATTGAAAAAAGTTGAACAAATTTATTTTTTGGACCTAGTCATTTTTCTGGCGTTTATCAGACTTTCAGATAGGGGAAATGTCAGTGAGCGTTCCGATTTCAGTTCCAGAGCGATTCGCCCAATGAGTTCTTGATATTTAGTCGTTTTCAGCCAATATTTTGGAATTTTGAAAATTTCACTTTTTTGTGAAAATATCCACTAAATGAGGGAATAATATGTGTGAGGGTACTAAAGGAGAGTTCCAAATGTGTGTGGGTAGAATATATATCCCACGGGGGTAAAATTGAAAAAAGTTGAACAAATTTTATTTTTGGACTTAGTAATTTTTCTGGCGTTTATCAAACTTTCAGATAGGGGAAATGTCAGTGAGCGTTCCGATTTAAGTTCCTGAGCGATTCGCCCAATGAGTCCTTGATATTGAGTGTGTTTCAGCCAATATTTTGGAATTTTGAAAATTTCACTTTTTTGTGAAAATATCCACTAAATGAGGGAATAATATGTGTGAGGGTACTCCAGGAGAGTTCCAAATGTGTGTGGGTAGAATATATATCCCACGGGGGTAAAATTGAAAAAAGTTGAACAAATTTATTTTTTTGGACTTAGTCATTTTTCTGGCGTTTATCAGACTTTCAGATAGGGGAAATGTCAGTGAGCGTTCCGATTTCAGTTCCAGAGCGATTCGCCCAATGAGTTCTTGATATTTAGTCGTTTTCAGCCAATATTTTGGAATTTTGAAAATTTCACTTTTTTGTGAAAATATCCACTAAATGAGGGAATAATATGTGTGAGGGTACTAAAGGAGAGTTCCAAATGTGTGTGGGTAGAATATATATCCCACGGGGTAAAATTGAAAAAAGTTGAACAAATTTTATTTTTGGACTTAGTAATTTTTCTGGCGTTTATCAAACTTTCAGATAGGGGAAATGTCAGTGAGCGTTCCGATTTCAGTTCCAGAGCGATTCGCCCAATGAGTCCTTGATATTTAGTCATTTTCAGCCAATATTTTGGAATTTTGAAAATTTCACTTTTTTGTGAAAATATCCACTAAATGAGGGAATAATATGTGTGAGGGTACCCCAGGAGAGTTCCAGATGTGTGTGGGTAGAATTTATATCCCACGGGGGTAAAATTGAAAAAAGTTGAACAAATTTTTTTTTTGGACTTAGTCATTTTTCTGGCGTTTATCAGACTTTCAGATAGGGGAAATGTCAGTGAGCGTTCCGATTTCAGTTCCAGAGCGATTCGCCCAATGAATCCTTGATATTTAGTCGTTTTCAGCCAATATTTTGGAATTTTGAAAATTTCACTTTTTTTGTGAAAATATCCACTAAATGAGGGAATAATATGTGAGTTCCAAATGTGTGTGGGTAGAATATGTATCCCACGGGGGTCAAATTTAAAAAAGTTGAACAAATTTTATTTTTGGACTTAGTCATTTTTCTGGCGTTTATCAGACTTTCAGATAGGGGAAATGTCAGTGAGCATTCCGATTTAAGTTCCCGAGCGATTCGCCCAATGAGTCCTTGATATTGAGTCTGTTTCAGCCAATATTTTGGAATTTTGAAAATTTCACTTTTTTGTGAAAATATCCACTAAATGAGGGAACAATATGTGTGAGGGTACTCCAGGAGAGTTCCAAATGTGTGTGGGTAGAATATATATCCCACGGGGGTAAAATTGAAAAAAGTTGAACAAATTTTTTTTGGGGATTTAGTCATTTTTCTGACATTTATCAGACTTTCAGATAGGGGAAATGTCAGTGAGCGTTCTGATTTATGTTCCAGAGCGATTCGCCCAATGAGTCCTTGATATCTATTCTGTTTCAGCCAATATTTTGGAATTTTGAAAATTTCACTTTTTTGTGAAAATATCCACTAAATGAGGGAATAATATGTGTGATGGTACTCCAGGAGAGTTCCAAATGTGTGTGGGTAGAATATATATCAGACGGGGGTAAAATTGAAAAAAGTTGATCAAATTTTTTTTTTGGACTTAGTCATTTTTCTGGCGTCTATCAGACTTTCAGAGAGGGGAAATGTCAGTGAGCTTTCCGATTTCAGTTCCAGAGCGATTCGCCCAATGAGTCCTTGATATTTAGTCGTTTTCAGCCAATATTTTGGAATTTTGAAAATTTCACTTTTTTGTGAAAATATCCACTAAATGAGGGAATAATATGTGTGAGGGTACTCCAGGAGAGTTCCAAATGTGTGTGGGTAGAATTTATATCCCACGGGGGTAAAATTGAAAAAAGCTGAACAAATTTTTTTTTTGGACTTAGTCATTTTTCTGGCGTTTATCAGACTTTCAGATAGGGGAAATGTCAGTGAGCGTTCCGATTTCAGTTCCAGAGCGATTCGCCCAATGAGTCCTTGATATTTAGTCGTTTTCAGCCAATATTTTGGAATTTTGAAAATTTCACTTTTTTGTGAAAATATCC
The DNA here is from genome assembly GCF_046119375.1 of Phyllobates terribilis. Lineage (NCBI taxonomy): Eukaryota > Metazoa > Chordata > Amphibia > Anura > Dendrobatidae > Phyllobates > Phyllobates terribilis. The sequence continues at coordinate 5,387,031 of NW_027362805.1, read as the reverse complement.
ACTAAATGAGGGAATAATATGTGTGAGGGTACTAAAGGAGAGTTCCAAATGTGTGTGGGTAGAATATATATCCCACGGGGGTAAAATTGAAAAAAGTTGAACAAATTTTATTTTTGGACTTAGTCATTTTTCTGGCGTGTATCAAACTTTCAGATAGGGGAAATGTCAGTGAGTGTTCCGATTTCAGTTCCAGAGCGATTCGCCCAATGAGTCCTTGATATTTAGTCGTTTTCAGCCAATAATTTTGAATTTTGAAAATTTCACTTTTTTGTGAAAATATCCACTAAATGAGTTAATAATATGTGTGAGGGTACCCCAGGAGAGTTCCAGATGTGTGTGGGTAGAATTTATATCCCACGGGGATAAAATTGAAAAAAGTTGAACAAATTTTCTTTTTGGACTTAGTCATTTTTCGGGCGTTTATCAGACTTTCAGATAGGGGAAATGTCAGTGAGCGTTCCGATTTCAGTTCCAGAGCGATTCGCCCAAGGAGTCCTTGATATTTAGTCGTTTTCAGCCAATATTTTGGAATTTTGAAAATTTCACTTTTTTGTGAAAATATCCACTAAATGAGGGAATAATATGTGTGAGGGTACTCCAGGAGAGTTCCAAATGTGTGTGGGTAGAATATATATCCCAAGGGGGTAAAATTGAAAAAAGTTGAACAAATTTTTTTTTTGGACTTAGTCATTTTTCTGGCGTTTATCAGACTTTCAGATAGGGGAAATGTCAGTGAGCGTTCCGATTTCAGTTCCAGAGCGATTCGCCCAATGAGTCCTTGATATTTAGTCGTTTTCAGCCAACATTTTGGAATTTTGAAAATTTCACTTTTTTGTGAAAATATCCACTAAATGAGGGAATAATATGTGTGAGGGTACTAAAGGAGAGTTCCAAATGTGTGTGGGTAGAATATATATCCCAAGGGGGTAAAATTGAAAAAAGTTGAACAAATTTTATTTTTGGACTTAGTCATTTTTCGGGCGTTTATCAAACTTTCAGATAGGGGAAATGTCAGTGAGCGTTCCGATTTCAGTTCCAGAGCGATTCGCCCAATGACTCCTTGATATTTAGTCGTTTTCAGCCAATATTTTGGATTTTTGAAAATTTCACTTTTTTGTGAAAATATCCACTAAATGAGGGAATAATATGTGTGAAGGTAACCCAGGATAGTTCCAAAAAGTGTGTGGGTAGAATTTATATCCCACTGGGGTAAAATTGAAAAAAGTTGAACACATTTTTTTTTTGGACTTAGTCATTTTTCTGGCGTTTATCAGACTTTCAGATAGGGGAAATGTCAGTGAGCGTTCCGATTTCAGTTCCAGAGCGATTCGCCCAATGAGTCCTTGATATTTAGTCGTTTTCAGCCAATATTTTGGAATTTTGAAAATTTCACTTTTTTGTGAAAATATCCACTAAATGAGGGAATAATATGTGTGAGGGTACTAAAGGAGAGTTCCAAATGTGTGTGGATAGAATATATATCCCACGGGGGTAAAATTGAAAAAAGTTGAACAAATTTTATTTTTGGACTTAGTAATTTTTCTGGCGTTTATCAAACTTTCAGATAGGGGAAATGACAGTGAGCTTTCCGATTTCAGTTCCAGAGCGATTCGCCCAATGAGTCCTTGATATTTAGTCGTTTTCAGCCAATAATTTTGAATTTTGAAAATTTCACTTTTTTGTGAAAATATCCACTAAATGAGGGAATAATATGTGTGAGGGTACCCCAGGAGAGTTCCAGATGTGTGTGGGTAGAATTTATATCCCACGGGGATAAAATTGAAAAAAGTTGAACAAATTTTCTTTTTGGACTTAGTCATTTTTCTGCCGTTTATCAGACTTTCAGATGGGGAAATGTCAGTGAGTGTTCCGATTTCAGTTCCAGAGCGATTCGCCCAATGAGTCCTTGATATTGAGTCTGTTTCAGCCAATATTTTGGAATTTTGAAAATTTCACTTTTTTGTGAAAATATCCACTAAATGAGGGAACAATATGTGTGAGGGTACTCCAGGAGAGTTCCAAATGTGTGTGGGTAGAATATATATCCCACGGGGGTAAAATTGAAAAAAGTTGAACAAATTTTTTTTGGGGATTTAGTCATTTTTCTGACATTTATCAGACTTTCAGATAGGGGAAATGTCAGTGAGCGTTCTGATTTATGTTCCAGAGCGATTCGCCCAATGAGTCCTTGATATCTATTCTGTTTCAGCCAATATTTTGGAATTTTGAAAATTTCACTTTTTTGTGAAAATATCCACTAAATGAGGGAATTATATGTGTGAGGGTACTCCAGGAGAGTTCCAAATGTGTGTGGGTAGAATTTATATCCCACGGGGGTAAAATTGAAAAAAGCTGAACAAATTTTTTTTTTGGACTTAGTCATTTTTCTGGCGTTTATCAGACTTTCAGATAGGGGAAATGTCAGTGAGCGTTCCGATTTCAGTTCCAGAGCGATTCGCCCAATGAGTCCTTGATATTTAGTCGTTTTCAGCCAATATTTTGGAATTTTGAAAATTTCACTTTTTTGTGAAAATATCCACTAAATGAGGGAATAATATGTGTGAGGGTACTAAAGGAGAGTTCCAAATGTGTGTGGGTAGAATATATATCCCACGGGCGTAAAATTGAAAAAAGTTGAACAAATTTTATTTTTGGACTTAGTCATTTTTCTGGCGTGTATCAAACTTTCAGATAGGGGAAATGTCAGTGAGTGTTCCGATTTCAGTTCCAGAGCGATTCGCCCAATGAGTCCTTGATATTTAGTCGTTTTCAGCCAATATTTTGGAATTTTGAAAATTTCACTTTTTTGTGAAAATATCCACTAAATGAGGGAATAATATGTGTGAAGGTAACCCAGGATAGTTCCAAAAAGTGTGTGGGTAGAATTTATATCCCACGGGGGTAAAATTGAAAAAAGTTGAACACATTTTTTTTTTGGACTTAGTCATTTTTCTGGCGTTTATCAGACTTTCAGATAGGGGAAATGTCAGTGAGCATTTCGATTTCAGTTCCAGAGCGATTCGCCCAATGAGTCCTTGATATTTAGTCGTTTTCAGCCAATATTTTGGAATTTTGAAAATTTCACTTTTTTGTGAAAATATCCACTAAATGAGGGAATAATATGTGTGAGGGTACTAAAGGAGAGTTCCAAATGTGTGTGGATAGAATATATATCCCACGGGGGTAAAATTGAAAAAAGTTGAACAAATTTTATTTTTGGACTTAGTAATTTTTCTGGCGTTTATCAAACTTTCAGATAGGGGAAATGACAGTGAGTGTTCCGATTTCAGTTCCAGAGCGATTCGCCCAATGAGTCCTTGATATTTAGTCGTTTTCAGCCAATAATTTTGAATTTTGAAAATTTCACTTTTTTTGTGAAAATATCCACTAAATGAGGGAACAATATGTGTGAGGGTACCCCAGGAGAGTTCCAGATGTGTGTGGGTAGAATTTATATCCCACGGGGATAAAATTGAAAAAAGTTGAACAAATTTTCTTTTTGGACTTAGTCATTTTTCTGCCGTTTATCAGACTTTCAGATGGGGAAATGTCAGTGAGCATTCCGATTTCAGTTCCAGAGCGATTCGCCCAAGGAGTCCTTGATATTTAGTCGTTTTCAGCCAATATTTTGGAATTTTGAAAATGTCACTTTTTTTGTGAAAATATCCACTAAATAAGGGAATTATATGTGTGAGGGTACTGCAGGAGAGTTCCAAATGTGTGTGGGTAGAATTTATATCCCACGGGGGTAAAATTGAAAAAAGTTGAACAAATTTTTTTTTTGGACTTAGTCATTTTTCTGGCGTTTATCAGACTTTCAGATAGGGGAAATGTCAGTGAGCGTTCCGATTTCAGTTCCAGAGCGATTCGCCCAATGAGTCCTTGATATTTAGTCGTTTTCAGCCAATATTTTGGAATTTTGAAAATTTCACTTTTTTGTGAAAATATCCACTAAATGAGGGAATAATATGTGTGAGGGTACTAAAGGAGAGTTCCAAATGTGTGTGGGTAGAATATATATCCCACGGGGGTAAAATTGAAAAAAGTTGAACAAATTTTATTTTTGGACTTAGTCATTTTTCTGGCGTGTATCAAACTTTCAGATAGGGGAAATGTCAGTGAGTGTTCCGATTTCAGTTCCAGAGCGATTCGCCCAATGAGTCCTTGATATTTAGTCGTTTTCAGCCAATATTTTGGAATTTTGAAAATTTCACTTTTTTGTGAAAATATCCACTAAATGAGGGAATAATATTTGTGAAGGTAACCCAGGAGAGTTCCAAATGTGTGTGGGTAGAATTTATATCCCACGGGGGTAAAATTGAAAAAAGTTGAACACATTTTTTTTTTGGACTTAGTCATTTTTCTGGCGTTTATCATACTTTCAGATAGGGGAAATGTCAGTGAGCGTTCCGATTTCAGTTCCAGAGCGATTCGCCCAATGAGTCCTTGATATTTATTCGTTTTCAGCCAATATTTTGGAATTTTGAAAATTTCACTTTTTTGTGAAAATATCCACTAAATGAGGGAATAATATGTGTGAGGGTACTAAAGGAGAGTTCCAAATGTGTGTTGATAGAATATATATCCCACGGGGGTAAAATTGAAAAAAGTTGAACAAATTTTATTTTTGGACTTAGTAATTTTTCTGGCGTTTATCAAACTTTCAGATAGGGGAAATGTCAGTGAGCTTTCCGATTTCAGTTCCAGAGCGATTCGCCCAATGAGTCCTTGATATTTAGTCGTTTTCAGCCAATAATTTTGAATTTTGAAAATTTCACTTTTTTGTGAAAATATCCACTAAATGAGGGAATAATATGTGTGAGGGCACTCCAGGAGAGTTCCAAATGTGTGTGGGTAGAATATATATCCCACGGGGGTAAAATTGAAAAAAGTTGAACAAATTTATTTTTTGGACCTAGTCATTTTTTTGGCGTTTATCAGACTTTCAGATAGGGGAAATGTCAGTGAGCGTTCTGATTTAAGTTCCCGAGCGATTCGCCCAATGAGTCCTTGATATTGAGTGTGTTTCAGCCAATATTTTGGAATTTTGAAAATTTCACTTTTTTGTGAAAATATCCACTAAATGAGGGAATAATATGTGTGAGGGTACTAAAGGAGAGTTCCAAATGTGTGTGGATAGAATATATATCCCACGGGGGTAAAATTGAAAAAAGTTGAACAAATTTTATTTTTGGACTTAGTAATTTTTCTGGCGTTTATCAAACTTTCAGATAGGGGAAATGACAGTGAGCTTTCCGATTTCAGTTCCAGAGCGATTCGCCCAATGAGTCCTTGATATTTAGTCGTTTTCAGCCAATATTTTGGAATTTTGAAAATTTCACTTTTTTGTGAAAATATCCACTAAATGAGGGAATAATATGTGTGAGGGTACCCCAGGAGAGTTCCAGATGTGTGTGGGTAGAATTTATATCCCACGGGGATAAAATTGAAAAAAGTTGAACAAATTTTCTTTTTGGACTTAGTCATTTTTCTGGCGTTTATCAGACTTTCAGATGGGGAAATGTCAGTGAGCATTCCGATTTCAGTTCCAGAGCGATTCGCCCAAGGAGTCCTTGATATTTAGTCGTTTTCAGCCAATATTTTGGAATTTTGAAAATTTCACTTTTTTGTGAAAATATCCACTAAATGAGGGAATTATATGTGTGAGGGTACTCCAGGAGAGTTACAAATGTGTGTGGGTAGAATTTATATCCCACGGGGGTAAAATTGAAAAAAGTTGAACAAATTTTTTTTTTGGACTTAGTCATTTTTCTGGCGTGTATCAAACTTTCAGATAGGGGAAATGTCAGTGAGTGTTCCGATTTCAGTTCCAGAGCGATTCGCCCAATGAGTCCTTGATATTTAGTCGTTTTCAGCCAATATTTTGGAATTTTGAAAATTTCACTTTTTTGTGAAAATATCCACTAAATGAGGGAATAATATGTGTGAAAGTAACCCAGGATAGTTCCAAAAAGTGTGTGGGTAGAATTTATATCCCACGGGGGTAAAATTGAAAAAAGTTGAACACATTTTTTTTTTGTACTTAGTCATTTTTCTGGCGTTTATCAGACTTTCAGATAGGGGAAATGTCAGTGAGCATTTCGATTTCAGTTCCAGAGCGATTCGCCCAATGAGTCCTTGATATTTAGTCGTTTTCAGCCAATATTTTGGAATTTTGAAAATTTCACTTTTTTGTGAAAATATCCACTAAATGAGGGAATAATATGTGTGAGGGTACTAAAGGAGAGTTCCAAATGTGTGTGGATAGAATATATATCCCACGGGGGTAAAATTGAAAAAAGTTGAACAAATTTTATTTTTGGACTTAGTAATTTTTCTGGCGTTTATCAAACTTTCAGATAGGGGAAATGACAGTGAGCTTTCCGATTTCAGTTCCAGAGCGATTCGCCCAATGAGTCCTTGATATTTAGTCGTTTTCAGCCAATAATTTTGAATTTTGAAAATTTCACTTTTTTGTGAAAATATCCACTAAATGAGGGAACAATATGTGTGAGGGTACCCCAGGAGAGTTCCAGATGTGTGTGGGTAGAATTTATATCCCACGGGGATAAAATTGAAAAAAGTTGAACAAATTTTCTTTTTGGACTTAGTCATTTTTCTGCCGTTTATCAGACTTTCAGATAGGGGAAATGTCAGTGAGCGTTCCGATTTCAGTTCCAGAGCGATTCGCCCAATGAGTCCTTGATATTTAGTCGTTTTCAACCAATATTTTGGAATTTTGAAAATTTCACTTTTTTGTGAAAATATCCACTAAATGAGGGAATAATATGTGTGAGGGTACTAAAGGAGAGTTCCAAATGTGTGTGGGTAGAATATATATCCCACGGGGGTAAAATTGAAAAAAGTTGAACAAATTTTATTTTTGGACTTAGTCATTTTTCTGGCGTGTATCAAACTTTCAGATAGGGGAAATGTCAGTGAGTGTTCCGATTTCAGTTCCAGAGTGATTCGCCCAATGAGTCCTTGATATTTAGTCGTTTTCAGCCAATATTTTGGAATTTTGAAAATTTCACTTTTTTGTGAAAATATCCACTAAATGAGGGAATAATATTTGTGAAGGTAACCCAGGAGAGTTCCAAATGTGTGTGGGTAGAATTTATATCCCACGTGGGTAAAGTTGAAAAAAGTTGAACACATTTTTTTTTTGGACTTAGTCATTTTTCTGGCGTTTATCATACTTTCAGATAGGGGAAATGTCAGTGAGCGTTCCGATTTCAGTTCCAGAGCGATTCGCCCATTGAGTCCTTGATATTTAGTCGTTTTCAGCCAATATTTTGGAATTTTGAAGATTTCACTTTTTTGTGAAAATATCCACTAAATGAGGGAATAATATGTGTGAGGGTACTAAAGTAGAGTTCCAAATGTGTGTGGGTAGAATATATATCCCACGGGGGTAAAATTGAAAAAAGTTGAACAAATTTTATTTTTGGACTTAGTCATTTTTCTGGCGTGTATCAAACTTTCAGATAGGGGAAATGTCAGTGAGTGTTCCGATTTCAGTTCCAGAGCGATTCGCCCAATGAGTCCTTGATATTTAGTCGTTTTCAGCCAATATTTTGGAATTTTGAACATTTCACTTTTTTGTGAAAATATCCCCTAAATGAGGGAATAATATGTGTGAAGGTAACCCAGGATAGTTCCAAAAAGTGTGTGGGTAGAATTTATATCCCACGGGGGTAAAATTGAAAAAAGTTGAACACATTTTTTTTTTGGACTTAGTCATTTTTCTGGCGTTTATCAGACTTTCAGATAGGGGAAATGTCAGTGAGCGTTCCAATTTCAGTTCCAGAGCGATTCGCCCAATGAGTCCTTGATATTTATTCGTTTTCAGCCAATATTTTGGAATTTTGAAAATTTCACTTTTTTGTGAAAATATCCACTAAATGAGGGAATAATATGTGTGAGGGTACTAAAGGAGAGTTCCAAATGTGTGTTGATAGAATACATATCCCACGGGGGTAAAATTGAAAAAAGTTGAACAAATTTTATTTTTGGACTTAGTAATTTTTCTGGCGTTTATCAAACTTTCAGATAGGGGAAATGTCAGTGAGCTTTCCGATTTCAGTTCCAGAGCGATTCGCCCAATGAGTCCTTGATATTTAGTCGTTTTCAGCCAATAATTTTGAATTTTGAAAATTTCACTTTTTTGTGAAAATATCCACTAAATGAGGGAATAATATGTGTGAGGGCACTCCAGGAGAGTTCCAAATGTGTGTGGGTAGAATATATATCCCACGGGGGTAAAATTGAAAAAAGTTGAACAAATTTATTTTTTGGACCTAGTCATTTTTTTGGCGTTTATCAGACTTTCAGATAGGGGAAATGTCAGTGAGCGTTCCGATTTAAGTTCCCGAGCGATTCGCCCAATGAGTCCTTGATATTGAGTGTGTTTCAGCCAATATTTTGGAATTTTGAAAATTTCACTTTTTTGTGAAAATATCCACTAAATGAGGGAATAATATGTGTGAGGGCACTCCAGGAGAGTTCCAAATGTGTGTGGGTAGAATATATATCCCACGGGGGTAAAATTGAAAAAAGTTGAACAAATTTATTTTTTGGACCTAGTCATTTTTTTGGCGTTTATCAGACTTTCAGATAGGGGAAATGTCAGTGAGCGTTCTGATTTAAGTTCCCGAGCGATTCGCCCAATGAGTCCTTGATATTGAGTGTGTTTCAGCCAATATTTTGGAATTTTGAAAATTTCACTTTTTTGTGAAAATATCCACTAAATGAGGGAATAATATGTGTGAGGGTACTAAAGGAGAGTTCCAAATGTGTGTGGATAGAATATATATCCCACGGGGGTAAAATTGAAAAAAGTTGAACAAATTTTATTTTTGGACTTAGTAATTTTTCTGGCGTTTATCAAACTTTCAGATAGGGGAAATGACAGTGAGCTTTCCGATTTCAGTTCCAGAGCGATTCGCCCAATGAGTCCTTGATATTTAGTCGTTTTCAGCCAATAATTTTGAATTTTGAAAATTTCACTTTTTTGTGAAAATATCCACTAAATGAGGGAATAATATGTGTGAGGGTACCCCAGGAGAGTTCCAGATGTGTGTGGGTAGAATTTATATCCCACGGGGATAAAATTGAAAAAAGTTGAACAAATTTTCTTTTTGGACTTAGTCATTTTTCTGGCGTTTATCAGACTTTCAGATGGGGAAATGTCAGTGAGCATTCCGATTTCAGTTCCAGAGCGATTCGCCCAAGGAGTCCTTGATATTTAGTCGTTTTCAGCCAATATTTTGGAATTTTGAAAATTTCACTTTTTTGTGAAAATATCCACTAAATGAGGGAATTATATGTGTGAGGGTACTCCAGGAGAGTTACAAATGTGTGTGGGTAGAATTTATATCCCACGGGGGTAAAATTGAAAAAAGTTGAACAAATTTTTTTTTTGGACTTAGTCATTTTTCTGGCGTGTATCAAACTTTCAGATAGGGGAAATGTCAGTGAGTGTTCCGATTTCAGTTCCAGAGCGATTCGCCCAATGAGTCCTTGATATTTAGTCGTTTTCAGCCAATATTTTGGAATTTTGAAAATTTCACTTTTTTGTGAAAATATCCACTAAATGAGGGAATAATATGTGTGAAAGTAACCCAGGATAGTTCCAAAAAGTGTGTGGGTAGAATTTATATCCCACGGGGGTAAAATTGAAAAAAGTTGAACACATTTTTTTTTTGGACTTAGTCATTTTTCTGGCGTTTATCAGACTTTCAGATAGGGGAAATGTCAGTGAGCATTTCGATTTCAGTTCCAGAGCGATTCGCCCAATGAGTCCTTGATATTTAGTCGTTTTCAGCCAATATTTTGGAATTTTGAAAATTTCACTTTTTTGTGAAAATATCCACTAAATGAGGGAATAATATGTGTGAGGGTACTAAAGGAGAGTTCCAAATGTGTGTGGATAGAATATATATCCCACGGGGGTAAAATTGAAAAAAGTTGAACAAATTTTATTTTTGGACTTAGTAATTTTTCTGGCGTTTATCAAACTTTCAGATAGGGGAAATGACAGTGAGCTTTCCGATTTCAGTTCCAGAGCGATTCGCCCAATGAGTCCTTGATATTTAGTCGTTTTCAGCCAATAATTTTGAATTTTGAAAATTTCACTTTTTTGTGAAAATATCCACTAAATGAGGGAACAATATGTGTGAGGGTACCCCAGGAGAGTTCCAGATGTGTGTGGGTAGAATTTATATCCCACGGGGATAAAATTGAAAAAAGTTGAACAAATTTTCTTTTTGGACTTAGTCATTTTTCTGCCGTTTATCAGACTTTCAGATAGGGGAAATGTCAGTGAGCGTTCCGATTTCAGTTCCAGAGCGATTCGCCCAATGAGTCCTTGATATTTAGTCGTTTTCAACCAATATTTTGGAATTTTGAAAATTTCACTTTTTTGTGAAAATATCCACTAAATGAGGGAATAATATGTGTGAGGGTACTAAAGGAGAGTTCCAAATGTGTGTGGGTAGAATATATATCCCACGGGGGTAAAATTGAAAAAAGTTGAACAAATTTTATTTTTGGACTTAGTCATTTTTCTGGCGTGTATCAAACTTTCAGATAGGGGAAATGTCAGTGAGTGTTCCGATTTCAGTTCCAGAGTGATTCGCCCAATGAGTCCTTGATATTTAGTCGTTTTCAGCCAATATTTTGGAATTTTGAAAATTTCACTTTTTTGTGAAAATATCCACTAAATGAGGGAATAATATTTGTGAAGGTAACCCAGGAGAGTTCCAAATGTGTGTGGGTAGAATTTATATCCCACGTGGGTAAAGTTGAAAAAAGTTGAACACATTTTTTTTTTGGACTTAGTCATTTTTCTGGCGTTTATCATACTTTCAGATAGGGGAAATGTCAGTGAGCGTTCCGATTTCAGTTCCAGAGCGATTCGCCCATTGAGTCCTTGATATTTAGTCGTTTTCAGCCAATATTTTGGAATTTTGAAGATTTCACTTTTTTGTGAAAATATCCACTAAATGAGGGAATAATATGTGTGAGGGTACTAAAGTAGAGTTCCAAATGTGTGTGGGTAGAATATATATCCCACGGGGGTAAAATTGAAAAAAGTTGAACAAATTTTATTTTTGGACTTAGTCATTTTTCTGGCGTGTATCAAACTTTCAGATAGGGGAAATGTCAGTGAGTGTTCCGATTTCAGTTCCAGAGCGATTCGCCCAATGAGTCCTTGATATTTAGTCGTTTTCAGCCAATATTTTGGAATTTTGAACATTTCACTTTTTTGTGAAAATATCCCCTAAATGAGGGAATAATATGTGTGAAGGTAACCCAGGATAGTTCCAAAAAGTGTGTGGGTAGAATTTATATCCCACGGGGGTAAAATTGAAAAAAGTTGAACACATTTTTTTTTTGGACTTAGTCATTTTTCTGGCGTTTATCAGACTTTCAGATAGGGGAAATGTCAGTGAGCGTTCCAATTTCAGTTCCAGAGCGATTCGCCCAATGAGTCCTTGATATTTATTCGTTTTCAGCCAATATTTTGGAATTTTGAAAATTTCACTTTTTTGTGAAAATATCCACTAAATGAGGGAATAATATGTGTGAGGGTACTAAAGGAGAGTTCCAAATGTGTGTTGATAGAATACATATCCCACGGGGGTAAAATTGAAAAAAGTTGAACAAATTTTATTTTTGGACTTAGTAATTTTTCTGGCGTTTATCAAACTTTCAGATAGGGGAAATGTCAGTGAGCTTTCCGATTTCAGTTCCAGAGCGATTCGCCCAATGAGTCCTTGATATTTAGTCGTTTTCAGCCAATAATTTTGAATTTTGAAAATTTCACTTTTTTGTGAAAATATCCACTAAATGAGGGAATAATATGTGTGAGGGCACTCCAGGAGAGTTCCAAATGTGTGTGGGTAGAATATATATCCCACGGGGGTAAAATTGAAAAAAGTTGAACAAATTTATTTTTTGGACCTAGTCATTTTTTTGGCGTTTATCAGACTTTCAGATAGGGGAAATGTCAGTGAGCGTTCCGATTTAAGTTCCCAAGCGATTCGCCCAATGAGTCCTTGATATTGAGTGTGTTTCAGCCAATATTTTGGAATTTTGAAAATTTCACTTTTTTGTGAAAATATCCACTAAATGAGGGAATAATATGTGTGAGGGCACTCCAGGAGAGTTCCAAATGTGTGTGGGTAGAATATATATCCCACGGGGGTAAAATTGAAAAAAGTTGAACAAATTTATTTTTTTGGACTTAGTCATTTTTCTGGCGTTTATCAGACTTTCAGATAGGGGAAATGTCAGTGAGTGTTCCGATTTCAGTTCCAGAGCGATTCGCCCAATGAGTCCTTGATATTTAGTCGTTTTCAGCCAATATTTTGGAATTTTGAAAACTTCACTTTTTTGTGAAAATATCCACTAAATGAGGGAATAATATTTGTGAAGGTAACCCAGGAGAGTTCCAAATGTGTGTGGGTAGAATTTATATCCCACGGGGGTAAAATTGAAAAAAGTTGAACACATTTTTTTTTTGGACTTAGTCATTTTTCTGGCGTTTATCAGACTTTCAGATAGTGGAAATGTCAGTGAGCATTCCGATTTCAGTTCCAGAGCGATGCGCCCAATGAGTCCTTGATATTTAGTCGTTTTCAGCCTATATTTTGGAATTTTGAAAATTTCACTTTTTTGTGAACATATCCACTAAATGAGGGAATAATATGTGTGAGGGCACTCCAGGAGAGTTAAAAATGTGTGTGGGTAGAATATATATCCCACGGGGGTAAAATTGAAAAAAGTTGAACAAATTTATTTTTTGGACCTAGTCATTTTTCTGGCGTTTATCAGACTTTCAGATAGGGGAAATGTCAGTGAGCGTTCCGATTTCAGTTCCAGAGCGATTCGCCCAATGAGTTCTTGATATTTAGTCGTTTTCAGCCAATATTTTGGAATTTTGAAAATTTCACTTTTTTGTGAAAATATCCACTAAATGAGGGAATAATATGTGTGAGGGTACTAAAGGAGAGTTCCAAATGTGTGTGGGTAGAATATATATCCCACGGGGGTAAAATTGAAAAAAGTTGAACAAATTTTATTTTTGGACTTAGTAATTTTTCTGGCGTTTATCAAACTTTCAGATAGGGGAAATGTCAGTGAGCGTTCCGATTTAAGTTCCTGAGCGATTCGCCCAATGAGTCCTTGATATTGAGTGTGTTTCAGCCAATATTTTGGAATTTTGAAAATTTCACTTTTTTGTGAAAATATCCACTAAATGAGGGAATAATATGTGTGAGGGTACTCCAGGAGAGTTCCAAATGTGTGTGGGTAGAATATATATCCCACGGGGGTAAAATTGAAAAAAGTTGAACAAATTTATTTTTTTGGACTTAGTCATTTTTCTGGCGTTTATCAGACTTTCAGATAGGGGAAATGTCAGTGAGCGTTCCGATTTCAGTTCCAGAGCGATTCGCCCAATGAGTTCTTGATATTTAGTCGTTTTCAGCCAATATTTTGGAATTTTGAAAATTTCACTTTTTTGTGAAAATATCCACTTAATGAGGGAATAATATGTGTGAGGGTACTAAAGGAGAGTTCCAAATGTGTGTGGGTAGAATATATATCCCACGGGGTAAAATTGAAAAAAGTTGAACAAATTTTATTTTTGGACTTAGTCATTTTTCGGGCGTTTATCAGACTTTCAGATAGGGGAAATGTCAGTGAGCGTTCCGATTTCAGTTTCAGAGCGATTCGCCCAATGAATCCTTGATATTTAGTCGTTTTCAGCCAATATTTTGGAATTTTGAAAATTTCACTTTTTTTGTGAAAATATCCACTAAATGAGGGAATAATATGTGAGTTCCAAATGTGTGTGGGTAGAATATGTATCCCACGGGGGTCAAATTTAAAAAAGTTGAACAAATTTTATTTTAGGACTTAGTCATTTTTCTGGCGTTTATCAGACTTTCAGATAGGGGAAATGTCAGTGAGCATTCCGATTTAAGTTCCCGAGCGATTCGCCCAATGAGTCCTTGATATTGAGTCTGTTTCAGCCAATATTTTGGAATTTTGAAAATTTCACTTTTTTGTGAAAATATCCACTAAATGAGGGAACAATATGTGTGAGGGTACTCCAGGAGAGTTCCAAATGTGTGTGGGTAGAATATATATCCCACGGGGGTAAAATTGAAAAAAGTTGAACAAATTTTTTTTGGGGATTTAGTCATTTTTCTGACATTTATCAGACTTTCAGATAGGGGAAATGTCAGTGAGCGTTCTGATTTATGTTCCAGAGCGATTCGCCCAATGAGTCCTTGATATCTATTCTGTTTCAGCCAATATTTTGGAATTTTGAAAATTTCACTTTTTTGTGAAAATATCCACTAAATGAGGGAATAATATGTGTGATGGTACTCCAGGAGAGTTCCAAATGTGTGTGGGTAGAATATATATCAGACGGGGGTAAAATTGAAAAAAGTTGATCAAATTTTTTTTTTGGACTTAGTCATTTTTCTGGCGTCTATCAGACTTTCAGAGAGGGGAAATGTCAGTGAGCTTTCCGATTTCAGTTCCAGAGCGATTCGCCCAATGAGTCCTTGATATTTAATCGTTTTCAGCCAATAATTTTGAATTTTGAAAATTTCACTTTTTTGTGAAAATATCCACTAAATGAGGGAATAATATGTGTGAGGGTACCCCAGGAGAGTTCCAGATGTGTGTGGGTAGAATTTATATCCCACGGGGATAAAATTGAAAAAAGTTGAACAAATTTTCTTTTTGGACTTAGTCATTTTTCTGCCGTTTATCAGACTTTCAGATGGGGAAATGTCAGTGAGCGTTCCGATTTCAGTTCCAGAGCGATTCGCCCAAGGAGTCCTTGATATTTAGTCGTTTTCAGCCAATATTTTGGAATTTTGAAAATTTCACTTTTTTGTGAAAATATCCACTAAATGAGGGAATTATATGTGTGAGGGTACTCCAGGAGAGTTCCAAATGTGTGTGGGTAGAATTTATATCCCACGGGGGTAAAATTGAAAAAAGCTGAACAAATTTTTTTTTTGGACTTAGTCATTTTTCTGGCGTTTATCAGACTTTCAGATAGGGGAAATGTCAGTGAGCGTTCCGATTTCAGTTCCAGAGCGATTCGCCCAATGAGTCCTTGATATTTAGTCATTTTCAGCCAATATTTTGGAATTTTGAAAATTTCACTTTTTTGTGAAAATATCCACTAAATGAGGGAATAATATGTGTGAGGGTACCCCAGGAGAGTTCCAGATGTGTGTGGGTAGAATTTATATCCCACGGGGGTAAAATTGAAAAAAGTTGAACAAATTTTTTTTTTGGACTTAGTCATTTTTCGGGCGTTTATCAGACTTTCAGATAGGGGAAATGTCAGTGAGCGTTCCGATTTCAGTTTCAGAGCGATTCGCCCAATGAATCCTTGATATTTAGTCGTTTTCAGCCAATATTTTGGAATTTTGAAAATTTCACTTTTTTTGTGAAAATATCCACTAAATGAGGGAATAATATGTGAGTTCCAAATGTGTGTGGGTAGAATATGTATCCCACGGGGGTCAAATTTAAAAAAGTTGAACAAATTTTATTTTAGGACTTAGTCATTTTTCTGGCGTTTATCAGACTTTCAGATAGGGGAAATGTCAGTGAGCATTCCGATTTAAGTTCCCGAGCGATTCGCCCAATGAGTCCTTGATATTGAGTCTGTTTCAGCCAATATTTTGGAATTTTGAAAATTTCACTTTTTTGTGAAAATATCCACTAAATGAGGGAACAATATGTGTGAGGGTACTCCAGGAGAGTTCCAAATGTGTGTGGGTAGAATATATATCCCACGGGGGTAAAATTGAAAAAAGTTGAACAAATTTTTTTTGGGGATTTAGTCATTTTTCTGACATTTATCAGACTTTCAGATAGGGGAAATGTCAGTGAGCGTTCTGATTTATGTTCCAGAGCGATTCGCCCAATGAGTCCTTGATATCTATTCTGTTTCAGCCAATATTTTGGAATTTTGAAAATTTCACTTTTTTGTGAAAATATCCACTAAATGAGGAAATAATATGTGTGATGGTACTCCAGGAGAGTTCCAAATGTGTGTGGGTAGAATATATATCAGACGGGGGTAAAATTGAAAAAAGTTGATCAAATTTTTTTTTTGGACTTAGTCATTTTTCTGGCGTCTATCAGACTTTCAGAGAGGGGAAATGTCAGTGAGCTTTCCGATTTCAGTTCCAGAGCGATTCGCCCAATGAGTCCTTGATATTTAATCGTTTTCAGCCAATAATTTTGAATTTTGAAAATTTCACTTTTTTGTGAAAATATCCACTAAATGAGGGAATAATATGTGTGAGGGTACCCCAGGAGAGTTCCAGATGTGTGTGGGTAGAATTTATATCCCACGGGGATAAAATTGAAAAAAGTTGAACAAATTTTCTTTTTGGACTTAGTCATTTTTCTGCCGTTTATCAGACTTTCAGATGGGGAAATGTCAGTGAGCGTTCCGATTTCAGTTCCAGAGCGATTCGCCCAAGGAGTCCTTGATATTTAGTCGTTTTCAGCCAATATTTTGGAATTTTGAAAATTTCACTTTTTTGTGAAAATATCCACTAAATGAGGGAATTATATGTGTGAGGGTACTCCAGGAGAGTTCCAAATGTGTGTGGGTAGAATTTATATCCCACGGGGGTAAAATTGAAAAAAGCTGAACAAATTTTTTTTTTGGACTTAGTCATTTTTCTGGCGTTTATCAGACTTTCAGATAGGGGAAATGTCAGTGAGCGTTCCGATTTCAGTTCCAGAGCGATTCGCCCAATGAGTCCTTGATATTTAGTCGTTTTCAGCCAATATTTTGGAATTTTGAAAATTTCACTTTTTTGTGAAAATATCCACTAAATGAGGGAATAATATGTGTGAGGGTACTAAAGGAGAGTTCCAAATGTGTGTGGGTAGAATATATATCCCACGGGGGTAAAATTGAAAAAAGTTGAACAAATTTTATTTTTGGACTTAGTCATTTTTCTGGCGTGTATCAAACTTTCAGATAGGGGAAATGTCAGTGAGTGTTCCGATTTCAGTTCCAGAGCGATTCGCCCAATGAGTCCTTGATATTTAGTCGTTTTCAGCCAATAATTTTGAATTTTGAAAATTTCACTTTTTTGTGAAAATATCCACTAAATGAGTTAATAATATGTGTGAGGGTACCCCAGGAGAGTTCCAGATGTGTGTGGGTAGAATTTATATCCCACGGGGATAAAATTGAAAAAAGTTGAACAAATTTTCTTTTTGGACTTAGTCATTTTTCTGCCGTTTATCAGACTTTCAGATGGGGAAATGTCAGTGAGCGTTCCGATTTCAGTTCCAGAGCGATTCGCCCAAGGAGTCCTTGATATTTAGTCGTTTTCAGCCAATATTTTGGAATTTTGAAAATTTCACTTTTTTGTGAAAATATCCACTAAATGAGGGAATTATATGTGTGAGGGTACTCCAGGAGAGTTCCAAATGTGTGTGGGTAGAATTTATATCCCACGGGGATAAAATTGAAAAAAGTTGAACAAATTTTTTTTTTGGACTTAGTCATTTTTCTGGCGTTTATCAGACTTTCAGATAGGGGAAATGTCAGTGAGCGTTCCGATTTCAGTTCCAGAGCGATTCGCCCAATGAGTCCTTGATATTTAGTCGTTTTCAGCCAATATTTTGGAATTTTGAAAATTTCACTTTTTTGTGAAAATATCCACTAAATGAGGGAATAATATGTGTGAGGGTACTAAAGGAGAGTTCAAATGTGTGTGGGTAGAATATATATCCCACGGGGGTAAAATTGAAAAAAGTTGAACAAATTTTATTTTTGGACTTAGTCATTTTTCTGGCGTGTATCAAACTTTCAGATAGGGGAAATGTCAGTGAGTGTTCCGATTTCAGTTCCAGAGCGATTCGCCCAATGAGTCCTTGATATTTAGTCGTTTTCAGCCAATATTTTGGAATTTTGAAAATTTCACTTTTTTGTGAAAATATCCACTAAATGAGGGAATAATATTTGTGAAGGTAACCCAGGAGAGTTCCAAATGTGTGTGGGTAGAATTTATATCCCACGGGGGTAAAATTGAAAAAAGTTGAACACATTTTTTTTTTGGACTTAGTCATTTTTCTGGCGTTTATCATACTTTCAGATAGGGGAAATGTCAGTGAGCGTTCCGATTTCAGTTCCAGAGCGATTCGCCCAATGAGTCCTTGATATTTAGTCGTTTACAGCCAATATTTTGGAATTTTGAAAATTTCACTTTTTTGTGAAAATATCCACTAAATGAGGGAATAATATGTGTGAAGGTAACCCAGGATAGTTCCAAAAAGTGTGTGGGTAGAATTTATATCCCACGGGGGTAAAATTGAAAAAAGTTGAACACATTTTTTTTTTGGACTTAGTCATTTTTCTGGCGTTTATCAGACTTTCAGATAGGGGAAATGTCAGTGAGCGTTCCGATTTCAGTTCCAGAGCGATTCGCCCAATGAATCCTTGATATTTAGTCGTTTTCAGCCAATATTTTGGAATTTTGAAAATTTCACTTTTTTTGTGAAAATATCCACTAAATGAGGGAATAATATGTGAGTTCCAAATGTGTGTGGGTAGAATATGTATCCCACGGGGGTCAAATTTAAAAAAGTTGAACAAATTTTATTTTTGGACTTAGTCATTTTTCTGGCGTTTATCAGACTTTCAGATAGGGGAAATGTCAGTGAGCATTCCGATTTAAGTTCCCGAGCGATTCGCCCAATGAGTCCTTGATATTGAGTCTGTTTCAGCCAATATTTTGGAATTTTGAAAATTTCACTTTTTTGTGAAAATATCCACTAAATGAGGGAACAATATGTGTGAGGGTACTCCAGGAGAGTTCCAAATGTGTGTGGGTAGAATATATATCCCACGGGGGTAAAATTGAAAAAAGTTGAACAAATTTTTTTTGGGGATTTAGTCATTTTTCTGACATTTATCAGACTTTCAGATAGGGGAAATGTCAGTGAGCGTTCTGATTTATGTTCCAGAGCGATTCGCCCAATGAGTCCTTGATATCTATTCTGTTTCAGCCAATATTTTGGAATTTTGAAAATTTCACTTTTTTGTGAAAATATCCACTAAATGAGGGAATAATATGTGTGATGGTACTCCAGGAGAGTTCCAAATGTGTGTGGGTAGAATATATATCAGACGGGGGTAAAATTGAAAAAAGTTGATCAAATTTTTTTTTTGGACTTAGTCATTTTTCTGGCGTCTATCAGACTTTCAGAGAGGGGAAATGTCAGTGAGCTTTCCGATTTCAGTTCCAGAGCGATTCGCCCAATGAGTCCTTGATATTTAATCTTTTTCATCCAATAATTTTGAATTTTGAAAATTTCACTTTTTTGTGAAAATATCCACTAAATGAGGGAATAATATGTGTGAGGGTACCCCAGGAGAGTTCCAGATGTGTGTGGGTAGAATTTATATCCCACGGGGATAAAATTGAAAAAAGTTGAACAAATTTTCTTTTTGGACTTAGTCATTTTTCTGCCGTTTATCAGACTTTCAGATGGGGAAATGTCAGTGAGCGTTCCGATTTCAGTTCCAGAGCGATTCGCCCAAGGAGTCCTTGATATTTAGTCGTTTTCAGCCAATATTTTGGAATTTTGAAAATTTCACTTTTTTGTGAAAATATCCACTAAATGAGGGAATAATATGTGTGAGGGTACTAAAGGAGAGTTCCAAATGTGTGTGGGTAGAATATATATCCCACGGGGGTAAAATTGAAAAAAGTTGAACAAATTTTATTTTTGGACTTAGTCATTTTTCTGGCGTGTATCAAACTTTCAGATAGGGGAAATGTCAGTGAGTGTTCCGATTTCAGTTCCAGAGCGATTCGCCCAATGAGTCCTTGATATTTAGTCGTTTTCAGCCAATAATTTTGAATTTTGAAAATTTCACTTTTTTGTGAAAATATCCACTAAATGAGTTAATAATATGTGTGAGGGTACCCCAGGAGAGTTCCAGATGTGTGTGGGTAGAATTTATATCCCACGGGGATAAAATTGAAAAAAGTTGAACAAATTTTCTTTTTGGACTTAGTCATTTTTCTGCCGTTTATCAGACTTTCAGATGGGGAAATGTCAGTGAGCGTTCCGATTTCAGTTCCAGAGCGATTCGCCCAAGGAGTCCTTGATATTTAGTCGTTTTCAGCCAATATTTTGGAATTTTGAAAATTTCACTTTTTTGTGAAAATATCCACTAAATGAGGGAATTATATGTGTGAGGGTACTCCAGGAGAGTTCCAAATGTGTGTGGGTAGAATTTATATCACACGGGGATAAAATTGAAAAAAGTTGAACAAATTTTTTTTTTGGACTTAGTCATTTTTCTGGCGTGTATCAAACTTTCAGATAGGGGAAATGTCAGTGAGTGTTCCGATTTCAGTTCCAGAGCGATTCGCCCAATGAGTCCTTGATATTTAGTCGTTTACAGCCAATATTTTGGAATTTTGAAAATTTCACTTTTTTGTGAAAATATCCACTAAATGAGGGAATAATATGTGTGAAGGTAACCCAGGATAGTTCCAAAAAGTGTGTGGGTAGAATTTATATCCCACGGGGGTAAAATTGAAAAAAGTTGAACACATTTTTTTTTTGGACTTAGTCATTTTTCTGGCGTTTATCAGACTTTCAGATAGGGGAAATGTCAGTGAGCGTTCCGATTTCAGTTCCAGAGCGATTCGCCCAAGGAGTCCTTGATATTTAGTCGTTTTCAGCCAATATTTTGGAATTTTGAAAATTTCACTTTTTTGTGAAAATATCCACTAAATGAGGGAATTATATGTGTGAGGGTACTCCAGGAGAGTACCAAATGTGTGTGGGTAGAATTTATATCCCACGGGGGTAAAATTGAAAAAAGCTGAACAAATTTTTTTTTTGGACTTAGTCATTTTTCTGGCGTGTATCAAACTTTCAGATAGGGGAAATGTCAGTGAGTGTTCCGATTTCAGTTCCAGAGCGATTCGCCCAATGAGTCCTTGATATTTAGTCGTTTTCAGCCAATATTTTGGAATTTTGAAAATTTCAGTTTTTTGTGAAAATATCCACTAAATGAGGGAATAATATTTGTGAAGGTAACCCAGTAGAGTTCCAAATGTGTGTGGGTAGAATTTATATCCCACGGGGGTAAAATTGAAAAAAGTTGAACACATTTTTTTTTTGGACTTAGTCATTTTTCTGGCGTTTATCATACTTTCAGATAGGGGAAATGTCAGTGAGCGTTCCGATTTCAGTTCCAGAGCGATTCGCCCAATGAGTCCTTGATATTTAGTCGTTTTCAGCCAATATTTTGGAATTTTGAAAATTTCACTTTTTTGTGAAAATATCCACTAAATGAGGGAATAATATGTGTGAGGGTACTAAAGGAGAGTTCCAAATGTGTGTGGATAGAATATATATCCCACGGGGGTAAAATTGAAAAAAGTTGAACAAATTTTATTTTTGGACTTAGTAATTTTTCTGGCGTTTATCAAACTTTCAGATAGGGGAAATGTCAGTGAGCTTTCCGATTTCAGTTCCAGAGCGATTCGCCCAATGAGTCCTTGATATTTAGTCGTTTTCAGCCAATAATTTTGAATTTTGAAAATTTCACTTTTTTGTGAAAATATCCACTAAATGAGGGAATAATATGTGTGAGGGTACCCCAGGAGAGTTCCAGATGTGTGTGGGTAGAATTTATATCCCACGGGGATAAAATTGAAAAAAGTTGAACAAATTTTCTTTTTGGACTTAGTCATTTTTCTGCCGTTTATCAGACTTTCAGATGGGGAAATGTCAGTGAGCGTTCCGATTTCAGTTCCAGAGCGATTCGCCCAAGGAGTCCTTGATATTTAGTCGTTTTCAGCCAATATTTTGGAATTTTGAAAATTTCACTTTTTTGTGAAAATATCCACTAAATGAGGGAATTATATGTGTGAGGGTACTCCAGGAGAGTTCCAAATGTGTGTGGGTAGAATTTATATCCCACGGGGGTAAAATTGAAAAAAGTTGAACAAATTTTTTTTTTGGACTTAGTCATTTTTCTGGCGTTTATCAGACTTTCAGATAGGGGAAATGTCAGTGAGCGTTCCGATTTCAGTTCCAGAGCGATTCGCCCAATGAGTCCTTGATATTTAGTCGTTTTCAGCCAATATTTTGGAATTTTGAAAATTTCACTTTTTTGTGAAAATATCCACTAAATGAGGGAATAATATGTGTGAGGGTACTAAAGGAGAGTTCAAATGTGTGTGGGTAGAATATATATCCCACGGGGGTAAAATTGAAAAAAGTTGAACAAATTTTATTTTTGGACTTAGTCATTTTTCTGGCGTGTATCAAACTTTCAGATAGGGGAAATGTCAGTGAGTGTTCCGATTTCAGTTCCAGAGCGATTCGCCCAATGAGTCCTTGATATTTAGTCGTTTTCAGCCAATATTTTGGAATTTTGAAAATTTCACTTTTTTGTGAAAATATCCACTAAATGAGGGAATAATATTTGTGAAGGTAACCCAGGAGAGTTCCAAATGTGTGTGGGTAGAATTTATATCCCACGGGGGTAAAATTGAAAAAAGTTGAACACATTTTTTTTTTGGACTTAGTCATTTTTCTGGCGTTTATCATACTTTCAGATAGGGGAAATGTCAGTGAGCGTTCCGATTTCAGTTCCAGAGCGTTTCGCCCAATGAGTCCTTGATATTTAGTCGTTTTCAGCCAATATTTTGGAATTTTGAAAATTTCACTTTTTTGTGAAAATATCCACTAAATGAGGGAATAATATGTGTGAAGGTAACCCAGGATAGTTCCAAAAAGTGTGTGGGTAGAATTTAAATCCCACGGGGGTAAAATTGAAAAAAGTTGAACACATTTTTTTTTTGGACTTAGTCATTTTTCTGGCGTTTATCAGACTTTCAGATAGGGGAAATGTCAGTGAGCGTTCCGATTTCAGTTCCAGAGCGATTCGCCCAATGAGTCGTTGATATTTATTCGTTTTCAGCCAATATTTTGGAATTTTGAAAATTTCACTTTTTTGTGAAAATATCCACTAAATGAGGGAATAATATGTGTGAGGGTACTAAAGGAGAGTTCCAAATGTGTGTGGATAGAATATATATCCCACGGGGGTAAAATTGAAAAAAGTTGAACAAATTTTATTTTTGGACTTAGTAATTTTTCTGGCGTTTATCAAACTTTCAGATAGGGGAAATGTCAGTGAGCTTTCCGATTTCAGTTCCAGAGCGATTCGCCCAATGAGTCCTTGATATTTAGTCGTTTTCAGCCAATAATTTTGAATTTTGAAAATTTCACTTTTTTGTGAAAATATCCACTAAATGAGGGAATAATATGTGTGAGGGCACTCCAGGAGAGTTCCAAATGTGTGTGGGTAGAATATATATCCCACGGGGGTAAAATTGAAAAAGGTTGAACAAATTTATTTTTTGGACCTAGTCATTTTTTTGGCGTTTATCAGACTTTCAGATAGGGGAAATGTCAGTGAGCGTTCCGATTTAAGTTCCCGAGCGATTCGCCCAATGAGTCCTTGATATTGAGTGTGTTTCAGCCAATATTTTGGAATTTTGAAAATTTCACTTTTTTGTGAACATATCCACTAAATGAGGGAATAATATGTGTGAGGACACTCCAGGAGAGTTCCAAATGTGTGTGGGTAGAATATATATCCCACGGGGGTAAAATTGAAAAAAGTTGAACAAATTTATTTTTTGGACCTAGTCATTTTTCTGGCGTTTATCAGACTTTCAGATAGGGGAAATGTCAGTGAGCGTTCCGATTTCAGTTCCAGAGCGATTCGCCCAATGAGTTCTTGATATTTAGTCGTTTTCAGCCAATATTTTGGAATTTTGAAAATTTCACTTTTTTGTGAAAATATCCACTAAATGAGGGAATAATATGTGTGAGGGTACTAAAGGAGAGTTCCAAATGTGTGTGGGTAGAATATATATCCCACGGGGGTAAAATTGAAAAAAGTTGAACAAATTTTATTTTTGGACTTAGTAATTTTTCTGGCGTTTATCAAACTTTCAGATAGGGGAAATGTCAGTGAGCGTTCCGATTTAAGTTCCTGAGCGATTCTCCCAATGAGTCCTTGATATTGAGTGTGTTTCAGCCAATATTTTGTAATTTTGAAAATTTCACTTTTTTGTGAAAATATCCACTAAATGAGGGAATAATATGTGTGAGGGTACTAAAGGAGAGTTCCAAATGTGTGTGGGTAGAATATATATCCCACGGGGTAAAATTGAAAAAAGTTGAACAAATTTTATTTTTGGACTTAGTAATTTTTCTGGCGTTTATCAAACTTTCAGATAGGGGAAATGTCAGTGAGCGTTCCGATTTCAGTTCCAGAGCGATTCGCCCAATGAGTCCTTGATATTTAGTCGTTTTCAGCCAATATTTTGTAATTTTGAAAATTTCACTTTTTTGTGAAAATATCCACTAAATGAGGGAATAATATGTGTGAGGGTACCCCAGGAGAGTTCCAGATGTGTGTGGGTAGAATTTATATCCCACGGGGGTAAAATTGAAAAAAGTTGAACAAATTTTTTTTTTGGACTTAGTCATTTTTCTGGCGTTTATCAGACTTTCAGATAGGGGAAATGTCAGTGAGCGTTCCGATTTCAGTTCCAGAGCGATTCGCCCAATGAATCCTTGATATTTAGTCGTTTTCAGCCAATATTTTGGAATTTTGAAAATTTCACTTTTTTTGTGAAAATATCCACTAAATGAGGGAATAATATGTGAGTTCCAAATGTGTGTGGGTAGAATATGTATCCCACGGGGGTCAAATTTAAAAAAGTTGAACAAATTTTATTTTTGGACTTAGTCATTTTTCTGGCGTTTATCAGACTTTCAGATAGGGGAAATGTCAGTGAGCATTCCGATTTAAGTTCCCGAGCGATTCGCCCAATGAGTCCTTGATATTGAGTCTGTTTCAGCCAATATTTTGGAATTTTGAAAATTTCACTTTTTTGTGAAAATATCCACTAAATGAGGGAATAATATGTGTGAGGGTACTCCAGGAGAGTTCCAAATGTGTGTGGGTAGAATATATATCCCACGGGGGTAAAATTGAAAAAAGTTGAACAAATTTATTTTTTTGGACTTAGTCATTTTTCTGGCGTTTATCAGACTTTCAGATAGGGGAAATGTCAGTGAGCGTTCCGATTTCAGTTCCAGAGCGATTCGCCCAATGAGTTCTTGATATTTAGTCGTTTTCAGCCAATATTTTGTAATTTTGAAAATTTCACTTTTTTGTGAAAATATCCACTAAATGAGGGAATAATATGTGTGAGGGTACTAAAGGAGAGTTCCAAATGTGTGTGGGTAGAATATATATCCCACGGGGTAAAATTGAAAAAAGTTGAACAAATTTTATTTTTGGACTTAGTAATTTTTCTGGCGTTTATCAAACTTTCAGATAGGGGAAATGTCAGTGAGCGTTCCGATTTCAGTTCCAGAGCGATTCGCCCAATGAGTCCTTGATATTTAGTCGTTTTCAGCCAATATTTTGTAATTTTGAAAATTTCACTTTTTTGTGAAAATATCCACTAAATGAGGGAATAATATGTGTGAGGGTACCCCAGGAGAGTTCCAGATGTGTGTGGGTAGAATTTATATCCCACGGGGGTAAAATTGAAAAAAGTTGAACAAATTTTTTTTTTGGACTTAGTCATTTTTCTGGCGTTTATCAGACTTTCAGATAGGGGAAATGTCAGTGAGCGTTCCGATTTCAGTTCCAGAGCGATTCGCCCAATGAATCCTTGATATTTAGTCGTTTTCAGCCAATATTTTGGAATTTTGAAAATTTCACTTTTTTTGTGAAAATATCCACTAAATGAGGGAATAATATGTGAGTTCCAAATGTGTGTGGGTAGAATATGTATCCCACGGGGGTCAAATTTAAAAAAGTTGAACAAATTTTATTTTTGGACTTAGTCATTTTTCTGGCGTTTATCAGACTTTCAGATAGGGGAAATGTCAGTGAGCATTCCGATTTAAGTTCCCGAGCGATTCGCCCAATGAGTCCTTGATATTGAGTCTGTTTCAGCCAATATTTTGGAATTTTGAAAATTTCACTTTTTTGTGAAAATATCCACTAAATGAGGGAATAATATGTGTGAGGGTACCCCAGGAGAGTTCCAAATGTGTGTGGGTAGAATATATATCCCACGGGGGTAAAATTGAAAAAAGTTGAACAAATTTTATTTTTGGACTTAGTAATTTTTCTGGCGTTTATCAAACTTTCAGATAGGGGAAATGTCAGTGAGCGTTCCGATTTAAGTTCCTGAGCGATTCTCCCAATGAGTCCTTGATATTGAGTGTGTTTCAGCCAATATTTTGGAATTTTGAAAATTTCACTTTTTTGTGAAAATATCCACTAAATGAGGGAATAATATGTGTGAGGGTACTAAAGGAGAGTTCCAAATGTGTGTGGGTAGAATATATATCCCACGGGGTAAAATTGAAAAAAGTTGAACAAATTTTATTTTTGGACTTAGTAATTTTTCTGGCGTTTATCAAACTTTCAGATAGGGGAAATGTCAGTGAGCGTTCCGATTTCAGTTCCAGAGCGATTCGCCCAATGAGTCCTTGATATTTAGTCGTTTTCAGCCAATATTTTGTAATTTTGAAAATTTCACTTTTTTGTGAAAATATCCACTAAATGAGGGAATAATATGTGTGAGGGTACCCCAGGAGAGTTCCAGATGTGTGTGGGTAGAATTTATATCCCACGGGGGTAAAATTGAAAAAAGTTGAACAAATTTTTTTTTTGGACTTAGTCATTTTTCTGGCGTTTATCAGACTTTCAGATAGGGGAAATGTCAGTGAGCGTTCCGATTTCAGTTCCAGAGCGATTCGCCCAATGAATCCTTGATATTTAGTCGTTTTCAGCCAATATTTTGGAATTTTGAAAATTTCACTTTTTTTGTGAAAATATCCACTAAATGAGGGAATAATATGTGAGTTCCAAATGTGTGTGGGTAGAATATGTATCCCACGGGGGTCAAATTTAAAAAAGTTGAACAAATTTTATTTTTGGACTTAGTCATTTTTCTGGCGTTTATCAGACTTTCAGATAGGGGAAATGTCAGTGAGCATTCCGATTTAAGTTCCCGAGCGATTCGCCCAATGAGTCCTTGATATTGAGTCTGTTTCAGCCAATATTTTGGAATTTTGAAAATTTCACTTTTTTGTGAAAATATCCACTAAATGAGGGAATAATATGTGTGAGGGTACCCCAGGAGAGTTCCAAATGTGTGTGGGTAGAATATATATCCCACGGGGGTAAAATTGAAAACAGTTGAACAAATTTTTTTTGGGGATTTAGTCATTTTTCTGACATTTATCAGACTTTCAGATAGGGGAAATGTCAGTGAGCGTTCTGATTTATGTTCCAGAGCGATTCGCCCAATGAGTCCTTGATATCTATTCTGTTTCAGCCAATATTTTGGAATTTTGAAAATTTCACTTTTTTGTGAAAATATCCACTAAATGAGGGAATAATATGTGTGATGGTACTCCAGGAGAGTTCCAAATGTGTGTGGGTAGAATATATATCAGACGGGGGTAAAATTGAAAAAAGTTGAACAAATTTTTTTTTTGGACTTAGTCATTTTTCTGGCGTCTATCAGACTTTCAGAGAGGGGAAATGTCAGTGAGCATTCCGATTTCAGTTCCAGAGCGATTAGCCCAATGAGTCCTTGATATTTAGTCTTTTTCAGCCAATATTTTGGATTTTTTAAAATTTCACTTTTTTGTGAACATATCCACTAAATGAGTTAATAATATGTGTGAGGGTACTCCAGGAGAGTTCCAAATGTGTGTGGGTAGAATATATATCCCACGGGGGTAAAATTGAAAAAAGTTGAACAAATTTTATTTTTGGACTTAGTAATTTTTCTGGCGTTTATCAAACTTTCAGATAAGGGAAATGTCAGTGAGCTTTCCGATTTCAGTTCCAGAGCGATTCGCCCAATGAGTCCTTGATATTTAATCGTTTTCAGCCAATAATTTAGAATTTTGAAAATTTCACTTTTTTGTGAAAATATCCACTAAATGAGGGAATAATATGTGTGAGGGTACCCCAGGAGAGTTCCAGATGTGTGTGGGTAGAATTTATATCCCACGGGGATAAAATTGAAAAAAGTTGAACAAATTTTCTTTTTGGACTTAGTCATTTTTCTGCCGTTTATCAGACTTTCAGATGGGGAAATGTCAGTGAGCGTTCCGATTTCAGTTCCAGAGCGATTCGCCCAAGGAGTCCTTGATATTTAGTCGTTTTCAGCCAATATTTTGGAATTTTGAAAATTTCACTTTTTTGTGAAAATATCCACTAAATGAGGGAATTATATGTGTGAGGGTACTCCAGGAGAGTTCCAAATGTGTGTGGGTAGAATTTATATCCCACGGGGGTAAAATTGAAAAAAGTTGAACAAATTTTTTTTTTGGACTTAGTCATTTTTCTGGCGTTTATCAGACTTTCAGATAGGGGAAATGTCAGTGAGCGTTCCGATTTCAGTTCCAGAGCGATTCGCCCAATGAGTCCTTGATATTTAGTCGTTTTCAGCCAATATTTTGGAATTTTGAAAATTTCACTTTTTTGTGAAAATATCCACTAAATGAGGGAATAATATGTGTGAGGGTGCTAAAGGAGAGTTCCAAATGTGTGTGGGTAGAATATATATCCCACGGGGGTAAAATTGAAAAAAGTTGAACAAATTTTATTTTTGGACTTAGTCATTTTTCTGGCGTGTATCAAACTTTCAGATAGGGGAAATGTCAGTGAGTGTTCCGATTTCAGTTCCAGAGCGATTCGCCCAATGAGTCCTTGATATTTAGTCGTTTTCAGCCAATATTTTGGAATTTTGAAAATTTCACTTTTTTGTGAAAATATCCACTAAATGAGGGAATAATATTTGTGAAGGTAACCCAGGAGAGTTCCAAATGTGTGTGGGTAGAATTTATATCCCACGGGGGTAAAATTGAAAAAAGTTGAACACATTTTTTTTTTGGACTTAGTCATTTTTCTGGCGTTTATCATACTTTCAGATAGGGGAAATGTCAGTGAGCGTTCCGATTTCAGTTCCAGAGCGATTCACCCAATGAGTCCTTGATATTTAGTCGTTTTCAGCCAATATTTTGGAATTTTGAAAATTTCACTTTTTTGTGAAAATATCCACTAAATGAGGGAATAATATGTGTGAGGGTACTAAAGGAGAGTTCCAAATGTGTGTGGATAGAATATATATCCCACGGGGGTAAAATTGAAAAAAGTTGAACAAATTTTATTTTTGGACTTAGTAATTTTTCTGGCGTTTATCAAACTTTCAGATAGGGGAAATGTCAGTGAGCTTTCCGATTTCAGTTCCAGAGCGATTCGCCCTATGAGTCCTTGATATTTAGTCGTTTTCAGCCAATATTTTGGAATTTTGAAAATTTCACTTTTTTGTGAAAATATCCACTAAATGAGGGAATTATATGTGTGAGGGTACTCCAGGAGAGTTCCAAATGTGTGTGGGTAGAATTTATATCCCACGGGGGTAAAATTGAAAAAAGTTGAACAAATTTTTTTTTTGGACTTAGTCATTTTTCTGGCGTTTATCAGACTTTCAGATAGGGGAAATGTCAGTGAGCGTTCCGATTTCAGTTCCAGAGCGATTCGCCCAATGAGTCCTTGATATTTAGTCGTTTTCAGCCAATATTTTGGAATTTTGAAAATTTCACTTTTTTGTGAAAATATCCACTAAATGAGGGAATAATATGTGTGAGGGTACTAAAGGAGAGTTCCAAATGTGTGTGGGTAGAATATATATCCCACGGGGGTAAAATTGAAAAAAGTTGAACAAATTTTATTTTTGGACTTAGTCATTTTTCTGGCGTGTATCAAACTTTCAGATAGGGGAAATGTCAGTGAGTGTTCCGATTTCAGTTCCAGAGCGATTCGCCCTATGAGTCCTTGATATTTAGTCGTTTTCAGCAAATATTTTGGAATTTTGAAAATTTCACTTTTTTGTGAAAATATCCACTAAATGAGGGAATAATATTTGTGAAGGTAACCCAGGAGAGTTCCAAATGTGTGTGGGTAGAATTTATATCCCACGGGGGTAAAATTGAAAAAAGTTGAACACATTTTTTTTTTGGACTTAGTCATTTTTCTGGCGTTTATCATACTTTCAGATAGGGGAAATGTCAGTGAGCATTCCGATTTCAGTTCCAGAGCGATGCGCCCAATGAGTCCTTGATATTTAGTCGTTTTCAGCCTATATTTTGGAATTTTGAAAATTTCACTTTTTTGTGAACATATCCACTAAATGAGGGAATAATATGTGTGAGGGCACTCCAGGAGAGTTCCAAATGTGTGTGGGTAGAATATATATCCCACGGGGGTAAAATTGAAAAAAGTTGAACAAATTAATTTTTTGGACCTAGTCATTTTTTTGGCGTTTATCAGACTTTCAGATAGGGGAAATGTCAGTGAGCGTTCCGATTTAAGTTCCCGAGCGATTCGCCCAATGAGTCCTTGATATTGAGTGTGTTTCAGCCAATATTTTGGAATTTTGAAAATTTCACTTTTTTGTGAAAATATCCACTAAATGAGGGAATAATATGTGTGAGGGTACTCCAGGAGAGTTCCAAATGTGTGTGGGTAGAATATATATCCCACGGGGGTAAAATTGAAAAAAGTTGAACAAATTTATTTTTTTGGACTTAGTCATTTTTCTGGCGTTTATCAGACTTTCAGATAGGGGAAATGTCAGTGAGCATTCCGATTTCAGTTCCAGAGCGATTCGCCCAATGAGTTCTTGATATTTAGTCGTTTTCAGCCAATATTTTGGAATTTTGAAAATTTCACTTTTTTGTGAAAATATCCACTAAATGAGGGAATAATATGTGTGAGGGTACTAAAGGAGAGTTCCAAATGTGTGTGGGTAGAATATATATCCCACGGGGGTAAAATTGAAAAAAGTTGAACAAATTTTATTTTTGGACTTAGTCATTTTTCTGGCGTGTATCAAACTTTCAGATAGGGGAAATGTCAGTGAGTGTTCCGATTTCAGTTCCAGAGCCATTCGCCCAATGAGTCCTTGATATTTAGTCGTTTTCAGCCAATATTTTGGAATTTTGAAAATTTCACTTTTTTGTGAAAATATCCACTAAATGAGGGAATAATATTTGTGAAGGTAACCCAGGAGAGTTCCAAATGTGTGTGGGTAGAATTTATATCCCACGGGGGTAAAATTGAAAAAAGTTGAACACATTTTTTTTTTGGACTTAGTCATTTTTCTGGCGTTTATCATACATTCAGATAGGGGAAATGTCAGTGAGCATTCCGATTTCAGTTCCAGAGCGATGCGCCCAATGAGTCCTTGATATTTAGTCGTTTTCAGCCTATATTTTGGAATTTTGAAAATTTCACTTTTTTGTGAACATATCCACTAGATGAGGGAATAATATGTGTGAGGGCACTCCAGGAGAGTTCCAAATGTGTGTGGGTAGAATATATATCCCACGGGGGTAAAATTGAAAAAAGTTGAACAAATTTATTTTTTGGACCTAGTCATTTTTCTGGCGTTTATCAGACTTTCAGATAGGGGAAATGTCAGTGAGCGTTCCGATTTAAGTTCCTGAGCGATTCGCCCAATGAGTCCTTGATATTGAGTGTGTTTCAGCCAATATTTTGGAATTTTGAAAATTTCACTTTTTTGTGAAAATATCCACTAAATGAGGGAATAATATGTGTGAGGGTACTCCAGGAGAGTTCCAAATGTGTGTGGGTAGAATATATATCAGACGGGGGTAAAATTGAAAAAAGTTGAACACATTTTTTGGGGGGATTTAGTCATTTTTCTGACATTTATCAGACTTTCAGATAGGGGAAATGTCAGTGAGCGTTCCGATTTAATTTCCAGAGCGATTCGCCCAATGAGTCCTTGATATTTATTCTGTTTCAGCCAATATTTTGGAATTTTGAAAATTTCACTTTTTTGTGAAAATATACACTAAATGAGGGAATAATATGTGTGAGGGTACTCCAGGAGAGTTCCAAATGTGTGTGGGTAGAATATATATCAGACGGGGGTAAAATTGAAAAAAGTTGAACAAATTTTTTTTTTGGACTTAGTCATTTTTCTGGCGTTTATCAGACTTTCAGATAGGGGAAATGTCAGTGAGCATTCCGATTTCAGTTCCAGAGCGATTAGCCCAATGAGTCCTTGATATTTAGTCGTTTTCAGCCAATATTTTGGAATTTTGAAAATTTCACTTTTTTGTGAACATATCCACTAAATGAGGGAATAATATGTGTGAGGGTACTCCAGGAGAGTTCCAAATGTGTGTGGGTAGAATACATATCCCACGGGGGTAAAATTGAAAAAAGTTGAACAAATTTTTTTTTTGGACTTAGTCATTTTTCTGACATTTATCAGACTTTCAGATAGGGGAAATGTCAGTGAGTGTTCCGATTTCAGTTCCAGAGCGATTCGCCCAATGAGTCCTTGATATTTAGTCGTTTTCAGCCAATATTTTGGAATTTTGAAAATTTCTCTTTTTTGTGAAAATATCCACTAAATGAGGGAATAATATGTGTGAGGGTACTAAAGGAGAGTTCCAAATGTGTGTGGGTAGAATATGTATCCCAAGGGGGTAAAATTGAAAAAAGTTGAACAAATTTTTTTTGGGGATTTAGTCATTTTTCTGACATTTATCAGACTTTCAGATAGGGGAAATGTCAGTGAGCGTTCTGATTTATGTTCCAGAGCGATTCGCCCAATGAGTCCTTGATATCTATTCTGTTTCAGCCAATATTTTGGAATTTTGAAAATTTCACTTTTTTGTGAAAATATCCACTAAATGAGGGAATAATATGTGTGATGGTACTCCAGGAGAGTTCCAAATGTGTGTGGGTAGAATATATATCAGACGGGGGTAAAATTGAAAAAAGTTGAACAAATTTTTTTTTTGGACTTAGTCATTTTTCTGGCGTCTATCAGACTTTCAGAGAGGGGAAATGTCAGTGAGCATTCCGATTTCAGTTCCAGAGCGATTCGCCCAATGAATCCTTGATATTTAGTCGTTTTCAGCCAATATTTTGGAATTTTGAAAATTTCACTTTTTTTGTGAAAATATCCACTAAATGAGGGAACAATATGTGAGTTCCAAATGTGTGTGGGTAGAATATGTATCCCACGGGGGTCAAATTTAAAAAAGTTGAACAAATTTTATTTTTGGACTTAGTCATTTTTCTGGCGTTTATCAGACTTTCAGATAGGGGAAATGTCAGTGAGCATTCCGATTTAAGTTCCCGAGCGATTCGCCCAATGAGTCCTTGATATTGAGTCTGTTTCAGCCAATATTTTGGAATTTTGAAAATTTCACTTTTTTGTGAAAATATCCACTAAATGAGGGAACAATATGTGTGAGGGTACTCCAGGAGAGTTCCAAATGTGTGTGGGTAGAATATATATCCCACGGGGGTAAAATTGAAAAAAGTTGAACAAATTTTTTTTTGGGATTTAGTCATTTTTCTGACATTTATCAGACTTTCAGATAGGGGAAATGTCAGTGAGCGTTCTGATTTATGTTCCAGAGCGATTCGCCCAATGAGTCCTTGATATCTATTCTGTTTCAGCCAATATTTTGGAATTTTGAAAATTTCACTTTTTTGTGAAAATATCCACTAAATGAGGGAATAATATGTGTGATGGTACTCCAGGAGAGTTCCAAATGTGTGTGGGTAGAATATATATCAGACGGGGGTAAAATTGAAAAAAGTTGAACAAATTTTTTTTTTGGACTTAGTCATTTTTCTGGCGTCTATCAGACTTTTAGAGAGGGGAAATGTCAGTGAGCATTCCGATTTCAGTTCCAGAGCGATTCGCCCAATGAATCCTTGATATTTAGTCGTTTTCAGCCAATATTTTGGAATTTTGAAAATTTCACTTTTTTTGTGAAAATATCCACTAAATGAGGGAACAATATGTGAGTTCCAAATGTGTGTGGGTAGAATATGTATCCCACGGGGGTCAAATTTAAAAAAGTTGAACAAATTTTATTTTTGGACTTAGTCATTTTTCTGGCGTTTATCAGACTTTCAGATAGGGGAAATGTCAGTGAGCATTCCGATTTAAGTTCCCGAGCGATTCGCCCAATGAGTCCTTGATATTGAGTCTGTTTCAGCCAATATTTTGGAATTTTGAAAATTTCACTTTTTTGTGAAAATATCCACTAAATGAGGGAACAATATGTGTGAGGGTACTCCAGGAGAGTTCCAAATGTGTGTGGGTAGAATATATATCCCACGGGGGTAAAATTGAAAAAAGTTGAACAAATTTTTTTTTGGGATTTAGTCATTTTTCTGACATTTATCAGACTTTCAGATAGGGGAAATGTCAGTGAGCGTTCTGATTTATGTTCCAGAGCGATTCGCCCAATGAGTCCTTGATATCTATTCTGTTTCAGCCAATATTTTGGAATTTTGAAAATTTCACTTTTTTGTGAAAATATCCACTAAATGAGGGAATAATATGTGTGATGGTACTCCAGGAGAGTTCCAAATGTGTGTGGGTAGAATATATATCCCACGGGGGTAAAATTGAAAAAAGTTGAACAAATTTTTTTTTTGGACTTAGTCATTTTTCTGACGTTTATCAGACTTTCAGATAGGGGAAATGTCAGTGAGCGTTCCGATTTAAGTTCCAGAGCGATTCGCCCAATGAGTCCTTGATATTTAGTCGTTTCAGCCAATATTTTGGAATTTTGAAAATTTCACTTTTTTGTGAAAATATCCACTAAATGAGGGAATAATATGTGTGAGGGTACCCCAGGAGAGTTCCAAATGTGTGTAGGTAGAATATATATCCCACGGGGGTAAAATTGAAAAAAGTTGAACAAATTTTATTTTTGGACTTGGTCATTTTTCTGGCGTTTATCAAACTTTCAGATAGGGGAAATGTCAGTGAGCATTCCGATTTCAGTTCCAGAGCGATTCGCCCAATGAGTCCTTGATATTTAGTCGTTTTCAGCCAATATTTTGGAATTTTGAAAATTTCACTTTTTTTGTGAAAATATCCACTAAATGAGGGAATCATATGTGAGTTCCAAATGTGTGTGGGTAGAATATGTATCCCACGGGGGTAAAATTGAAAAAAGTTGAACAAATTTTATTTTTGGACTTAGTCATTTTTCTGGCGTTTATCAGACTTTCAGATAGGGTAAATGTCAGTGAGCATTCCGATTTAAGTTCCCAAGCGATTCGCCCAATGAGTCCTTGATATTGAGTCTGTTTCAGCCAATATTTTGGAATTTTGAAAATTTCACTTTTTTGTGAAAATATCCACTAAATGAGGGAACAATATGTGTGAGGGTACTCCAGGAGAGTTCCAAATGTGTGTGGGTAGAATATATATCCCACGGTTGTAAAATTGAAAAAAGTTGAACACATTTTTTTGGGGGATTTAGTCATTTTTCTGACATTTATCAGACTTTCAGATAGGGGAAATGTCAGTGAGCGTTCCGATTTAATTTCCAGAGCGATTCGCCCAATGAGTCCTTGATATCTATTCTGTTTCAGCCAATATTTTGGAATTTTGAAAATTTCACTTTTTTGTGAAAATATACACTAAATGAGGGAATAATATGTGTGAGGGTACTCCAGGAGAGTTCCAAATGTGTGTGGGTAGAATATATATCAGACGGGGGTAAAATTGAAAAAAGTTGAACAAATTTTTTTTTTGGACTTAGTCATTTTTCTGGCGTTTATCAGACTTTCAGATAGTGGAAATGTCAGTGAGCATTCCGATTTCAGTTCCAGAGCGATTAGCCCAATGAGTCCTTGATATTTAGTCGTTTTCAGCCAATATTTTGGAATTTTGAAAATTTCACTTTTTTGTGAACATATCCACTAAATGAGGGAATAATATGTGTGAGGGTACTCCAGGAGAGTTCCAAATGTGTGTGGGTAGAATATATATCCCACGGGGGTAAAATTGAAAAAAGTTGAACAAATTTTTTTTTTGGACATAGTCATTTTTCTGACGTTTATCAGACTTTCAGATAGGGGAAATGTCAGTGAGTGTTCCGATTTCAGTTCCAGAGCGATTCGCCCAATGAGTCCTTGATATTTAGTCGTTTTCAGCCAATATTTTGGAATTTTGAAAATTTCACTTTTTTGTGAAAATATCCACTAAATGAGGGAATAATATGTGTGAGGGTACTAAAGGAGAGTTCCAAATGTGTGTGGGTAGAATATGTATCCCAAGGGGGTAAAATTGAAAAAAGTTGAACAAATTTTTTTTTTGGACTTAGTCATTTTTCTGGCGTTTATCAGACTTTAAGATAGGGGAAATGTCAGTGAGTGTTCCGATTTCAGTTCCAGAGCGATTCGCCCAATGAGTCCTTGATATTTAGTCGTTTTCAGCCAATATTTTGGAATTTTGAAAATTTCACTTTTTTGTGAAAATATCCACTAAATGAGGGAATAATATGTGTGAGGGTACTCCAGGAGAGTTCCAAATGTGTGTGGGTAGAATATATATCCAACGGGGATAAAATTGAAAAAAGTTGAACAAATTTTATTTTTGGACTAAGTCATTTTTCTTGCGTTTATCAAACTTTCAGATAGGGGAAATGTCAGTGAGCATTCTGATTTCAGTTCCAGAGCGATTCGCTCAATGAGTCCTTGATATTTAGTCATTTTCAGCCAATAGTTTGGAATTTTGAAAATATCACTTTTTTGTGAAAATATCCACTAAATGAGGGAATAATATGTGTGAGGGTACTAAAGGAGAGTTCCAAATGTGTGTGGGTAGAATATATATCCCACGGGGGTAAAATTAAAAAAGTTGAACAAATTTTATTATTGGACTTACTCATTTTTCTGGCGTTTATCAGACTTTCAGATAGGGGAAATGTCAGTGAGCTTCCCGATTTCAGCTAGAGAGCGATTCGCCCAATGAGTCCTTGATATTTAGTCGTTTTCAGCCAATATTTTGGAATTTTGAAAATTTCACTTTTTTGTGAACATATCCACTAAATGAGGTAATAATATGTGTGAGGGTACTCCAGGAAAGTTCCAAATGTGTGTGGGTAGAATATATATCCCACGGGGGTAAAATTGAAAAAAGTTGAACAAATTTTTTTTTTGGACCTAGTCATTTTCCTGGCGTTTATCAGACTTTCAGATAGGGGAAATGTCAGTGAGCGTTCCGATTTAAGTTCCCGAGCGATTCGCTCAATGAGTCCTTGATATTTAGTCGTTTTCAGCCAATATTTTGGATTTTTGAAAATTTCACTTTTTTGTGAACATATCCACTAAATGAGGGAATAATATGTGTGAGGGTTCCCCAGGAGAGTTCCAAATGTGTGTGGGCAGAATATATATCCCTCGGGGGTAAAATTGAAAAAAGTTGAGCAAATTTTTTTTTTAGACCTAGTCTTTTTCCTGGCGTTTATCAGACTTTCAGATAGGGGAAATGTCAGTGAGCGTCCCGATTTCAGCTAGAGAACGATTCGCCCAATGAGTCCTTGATATTTAGTCGTTTTCAGCCAATATTTTGGAATTTTGAAAATTTCACTTTTTTGTGAAAATATCCACTAAATGAGGGAATAATATGTGTGAGGGTACTCCAGGAGAGTTCCAAATGTGTGTGGGTAGAATATATATCAGACGGGGGTAAAATTGAAAAAAGTTGAACAAATTTTTTTTTGGGACTTAGTCATTTTTCTGGCGTTTATCAGACTTTCAGATAGGGGAAATGTCAGTGAGCATTCCGATTTAAGTTCCCGAGCGATTCGCTTAATGATTCCTTGATATTTAGTCGTTTTCAGCCAATATTTTGGATTTTTGAAAATTTCACTTTTTTGTGAAAATATCCACTAAATGAGGGAACAATATGTGGGAGGGTGCCCCAGGAGAGTTCCAAATGTGTTTAGGTAGAATATATATCCTACGGGGGTAAAATTGAAAAAAATTGAACAAATTTTTTTTTTTGGACCTAGTCATTTTTCGGGCGTTTATCAGACTTTCAGATAGGGGAAATGTCAGTGAGCTTTCCGATTTCAGTTCCAGAGAGATTCACCCAATGAGTCCTTGATATTTAGTCGTTGTCAGCCAATATTTTGGAATTTTGAAAATTTCACTTTTTTGTGAAAATATCCACTAACTGAGGGAATAATATGTGTGAGGGTGCCCCAGGAGTGTTCCAAATGTGTGTGGGCAGAATATATATCCCACGGGGGTAAAATTGAAAAAAGTTGAGCAAATTTTTTTTTTAGAACTAGTCATTTTCCTGGCGTTTATCAGACTTTCAGATAGGGGAAATGTCAGTGAGCGTCCCGATTTCAGCTAGAGAGCGATTCGCCCAATGAGTCCTTGATATTTAGTCGTTTTCAGCCAATATTTTGGAATTTTGAAAATTTCACTTTTTTGTGAAAATATCCACTAAATGAGGGAATAATATGTGTGAGGGTACTCCAGGAGAGTTCCAAATGTGTGTGGGTAGAATATATATCAGACGGGGGTAAAATTGAAAAAAGTTGAACAAATTTTTTTTTGGGACTTAGTCATTTTTCTGGCGTTTATCAGACTTTCAGATAGGGGAAATGTCAGTGAGCATTCCGATTTAAGTTCCCGAGCGATTCGCTTAATGATTCCTTGATATTTAGTCGTTTTCAGCCAATATTTTGGATTTTTGAAAATTTCACTTTTTTGTGAAAATATCCACTAAATGAGGGAACAATATGTGGGAGGGTGCCCCAGGAGAGTTCCAAATGTGTGTAGGTAGAATATATATCCTACGGGGGTAAAATTGAAAAAAGTTGAACAAATTTTTTTTTTAGACCTAGTCATTTTTCGGGCGTTTATCAGACTTTCAGATAGGGGAAATGTCAGTGAGCTTTCCGATTTCAGTTCCAGAGAGATTCACCCAATGAGTCCTTGATATTTAGTCGTTTTCAGCCAATATTTTGGAATTTTGAAAATTTCACTTTTTTGTGAACATATCCACTAAATGAGGGAATAATATGTGTGAGGGTACTCTAGGAGAGTTCCAAATGTGTTTGCGTAGAATATATATCCCACGGGGGTAAAATTGAAAAAAGTTGAACAAATTTTTTTTTTGGACCTAGTCATTTTCCTGGCGTTTATCAGACTTTCAGATAGGGGAAATGTCAGTGAGCGTTCCGATTTAAGTTCCCGAGCGATTCGCTCAATGAGTCCTTGATATTTAGTCATTTTCAGCCACTAGTTTGGAATTTTGAAAATATCACTTTTTTGTGAAAATATCCACTAAATGAGGGAATAATATGTGTGAGGGTACTAAAGGAGAGTTCCAAATGTGTTTGGGTAGAATATATATCCCACGGGGGTAAAATTAAAAAAGTTGAACAAATTTTATTATTGGACTTACTCATTTTTCTGGCGTTTATCAGACTTTCAGATAGGGGAAATGTCAGTGAGCTTCCCGATTTCAGCTAGAGAGCAATTCGCCCAATGAGTCCTTGATATTTAGTCGTTTTCAGCCAATATTTTGGAATTTTGAAAATTTCACTTTTTTGTGAACATATCCACTAAATGAGGTAATAATATGTGTGAGGGTACTCCAGGAGAGTTCCAAATGTGTGTGGGTAGAATATATATCCCACGGGGGTAAAATTGAAAAAAGTTGAACAAATTTTTTTTTTGGACCTAGTCATTTTCCTGGCGTTTATCAGACTTTCAGATAGGGGAAATGTCAGTGAGCGTTCCGATTTAAGTTCCCGAGCGATTCGCTCAATGAGTCCTTGATATTTAGTCGTTTTCAGCCAATATTTTGGATTTTTGAAAATTTCACTTTTTTGTGAACATATCCACTAAATGAGGGAATAATATGTGTGAGGGTGCCCCAGGAGAGTTCCAAATGTGTGTGGGCAGAATATATATCCCACGGGGGTAAAATTGAAAAAAGTTGAGCAAATTTTTTTTTTAGACCTAGTCATTTTCCTGGCGTTTATCAGACTTTCAGATAGGGGAAATGTCAGTGAGCGTCCCGATTTCAGCTAGAGAGCGATTCGCCCAATGAGTCCTTGATATTTAGTCGTTTTCAGCCAATATTTTGGAATTTTGAAAATTTCACTTTTTTGTGAACATATCCACTAAAAGAGGGAATAATATATGGGAGGGTACTCCAGGAGAGTTCCAAATGTGTGTGGGTAGAATATATATCCCACGGGGGTAAAATTGAAAAAAGTTGAACAAATTTTCTTTATGGACTTAGTCATTTTTCCGGCGTTTATCAGACTTTCAGATGGGGAAATGTCAGTGAGCGTTCCGATTTCAGTTCCAGAGCGATTCGCCCAATGAGTCCTTGATATTTAGTCGTCTTCAGCCAATATTTTGGAATTTTGAAAATTTCACTTTTTTGTGAAAATATCCACTAAATGAGGGAATAATATGTGTGAGGGTACCCCAGGAGAGTTCCAAATGTGTGTGGGTAGAATATATATCCCACGGGGGTAAAATTGAAAAAAGTTGAACAAATTTTTTATTGGACTTAGTCATTTTCCTGGCGTTTATCAGACTTTCAGATAGGGGAAATCTCAGTGAGCGTTCCGATTTAAGTTCCAGAGCGATTCGCCCAATGAGTCCTTGATATTTAGTCTGTTTCAGCCAATATTTTGGAATTTTGAAAATTTCACTTTTTTGTGACAATATCCACTAAATGAGGGAATAATATGTGTGAGGGTACTCCAGGAGAGTTCTGTTAGAACCTTGCTGTTAGGTTTTTTTTCCTTTGCTGGTCACATGACCTTGTTGGCCTATTTAGTCCTGCTCCGCCCTTCTGGCTTTGCTGGACTTCATTGTATATCTACTTTCTAGCTAGCCTGTGCTCTGTATCTAACTCTGTTAGTTTGCTTGGTCTACGGACCTCTATGTTCTATCTATTTTGTTTGTTCGTCTGTCTGCTACTATTTCTGTTAGGAGGTGTCCCATATTCCTCCCAGTCCTTAGTACTTGTAGGGAGTCCCTCCCCACATCTATAGGTCTTCGTACAGACTAGATTAGGACTTTAGCAGGTCTGATCGCAGGATCAGGTTCCCTGTTACATCGTAGGGATTCAGCTGAGTCTCATAGTAGGGACAGATCTCCTCTCTTTCCTTAGCTTTGGTAGCAGAACATAACAGTAAGTCCAGCCAGCAAATTCTCTAAGGAAAGATTTTTCTGTTCCATCATGGTGTCAGTTCAGGATTTGGCTCATCGCCTGCAGGGATTCTCTCTGGAGGTGGCCGAGCTCCGTCAGCACGTGAGTAACTGTCCTGGAGCACATTTCTTGGAGCGTAAGGTATGTTTGCCGGATTTGTTTTTTGGTGAACACCGAGAATTTTTTTCATTTAAAAATGCTTGTTTATTGTATTTTCGTTTGAGACCTAAGTCCTCTGGGGATGAATCCCAGCGCGTAGGGTTCATAATGTCACTTTTGCGCAAAGAGCCTCAGGAGTGGGCCTTTTCTTTGCAACCTAGTGATTCATGCTTCAGATCAGTGGATAGTTTTTTTTCTGCTTTGGGACTATTATATGATGATCCTGACCGTGTCGCATCAGCTGAGACTGAGTTGAGACGTCTAAAACAAGGATCGGGTAATGTGGAAAAATATTGTACACATTTTCGTCGTTGGTCCACTCAAACAGGGTGGAACGATTCTGCTCTGAAAAGTCTATTTCTTGCTGGGCTCAGTGAAAGGGTTAAAGACCTGCTAATTGCTTATCCTACACCTGAAGATTTGCAACAGGCTATGCAATTAGCTATACGGGTGGATAGAAGACTGCGTGCTAGGGTTAATGAGAGCAAATCCTCTGCTATGTCAGTTTCTGGTTATGATAATGTGTGTACTAACAGTGGTGAACCGATGGAGATTGGATCGGTGGCACCTCGCTCTCAAGAAAAAGACCGTCGTTTTTCGCAAGGCTTGTGTTTCTACTGCGGAAAATCTGGTCATTTGATTAAAGGCTGTGAGCTTCGTATGAAGAAAGAAAAAAAAATGGTCAGTCACGCCCGTATTGCCTGTTTAAATTCCAAGGGTATATTTTTAGCTGCTTCCACGATTGCTCAGGAAAAATTAATGGAATTTCGGGTGTTTGTTGATTGCGGGTCTACACTGAATGTAATTGATGGGGGATTCGTGGAAAAACTCAATTTAAAACCTGAACCTTTGTCATCCCCCATTGCTGTGGTTTCTGTGGATGGCTCCCCTTTGAAGAATATTACTCTCAAGGTCAG
This sequence comes from Phyllobates terribilis, assembly GCF_046119375.1. Lineage (NCBI taxonomy): Eukaryota > Metazoa > Chordata > Amphibia > Anura > Dendrobatidae > Phyllobates > Phyllobates terribilis. The sequence continues at coordinate 5,344,730 of NW_027362805.1, read as the reverse complement.
TGAATTTCCTCTCACTATTAATGGTGTTCACCATGAGAAATTGGATTTGGTAGTGTTGAATAACTTGCCTTCTCCAGTAATATTGGGTTTGCCCTGGTTAAAATTTCACAATCCTGTACTGGATTGGTCTACCAGTGAAATTAAATCCTGGAGTCATAAATGTTATGACAAGTGTTGTAACGGGCGTATTGCAGCTTTGGATAGGGGAGAATTGTCTGTTCCTATTCAGGATTTTTGGAGAGTTTTTTCTGAGAAGGAATCGCAGGTTTTGCCTCCCCATAGAGACTATGATTGTTCTATTGAATTTGTCCCTGGAGCGACTCTTCCTAAGAGTCGTTTATTTAACCTTACTATTCCTGAGAGGAAGGCTTTGGAGGAAAACATACAGACAAGCTTGGCCGCCGGTCACATTAGGCCCTCTAAGTCTCCTGTGGCGGTTGGATTTTTTTTTGTAAAAAAAAAGGACGGCGGTTTACGTCCTTGTCTGGATTTTCGTGAGATTAACAAAATTACGGTACGCAATCCTTACCCACTGCCATTGATTCCTGATCTGTTTAACCAGTTATTGGGGGCCAAGTGGTTCTCTAAAATTGACCTTAAGGGGGCATACAATCTGTTGCGCATGAAGGAGGGTGATGAATGGAAGACTGCTTTTAACACTCCTGTGGGTCATTTTGAGAATCTGGTTATGCCTTTTGGTCTCACTAATGCTCCTGCATTTTTTCAGAATCTGATTAATGACATCCTTAGACCTTTGATCGGTAAAAATGTGGTTGTGTATTTGGATGACATTTTGATTTATTCGCCAGATCTGGAGTCTCATTGGCGGAGCGTGCGTGAGGTATTACAGTTATTATTGGACAATTCGCTTTTTGCTAAACTGGAGAAATGTGAGTTCGCTGTACAGAGAATTAGTTTTTTGGGCTACATTATCTCCAGCAAAGGTTTTGAGATGGATCCGGTTAAGGTTCAGGCTGTGCAGGAATGGCCTAGGCCTATTGGTTTGAAATCGATACAGAGGTTTTTGGGTTTCGCCAATTACTATAGAAAGTTCATAAAACATTTTTCTAGTATTGTCAAACCTCTGACTGATCTCACCAGGAAAGGTGCTGATGCGGTTCAGTGGTCTTCTGAGGCCATTGAAGCTTTTGTGTATCTCAAGGAGAGGTTCACCTCTGCTCCCATCCTTATGCAGCCTGATGTTACTAGGCCGTTTTTGGTTGAGGTTGATGCTTCCTCTGTGGGGGTTGGCGCAGTATTGTCTCAGGATAACGGGGATGGATTACATCCCTGTGCCTTTTTTTCAAAAAAATTTTCGGAGACTGAATTGAATTACGATATTGGTAATCGGGAATTATTGGCTATTAAACTCGCATTTGAACACTGGCGCCACTTCTTGGAAGGTGCGGAATTTCCCGTTCAGGTTCTTACGGATCATAAAAATCTGATATATCTTGATGCTGCCAAGCGCCTGAATGCCCGTCAGGCTAGGTGGTCACTGTTTTTCTCGCGGTTTAATTTCTCCGTTACTTACATCCCTGGTACTAAGAATGTTAAGGCGGATGCCTTGTCTCGCAGTTTTTCTCCCATAGTCGGTGCTGAGAAAGAGGAAAACATTTTACAAGAAGGTGTTGTGATAGCTGCTTTAGACTCCATTTTGGAAGATGAGATTCTTAAAGCTCAGGAGAATGCCCCATCTAACACTCCTCATGGGAGGTTGTTTGTGCCTGAGACCTTTAGGAGAGATTTGTTTGTTGAGTGTCACGAATCTCGGTTGGCAGGTCATCCCGGAATCTCTGAGACCAAGAGACTGGTGGGTCGCAGTTTTTGGTGGCCTGGATGGCAGAAGGAAGTCATTAAGTGGGTGCGCCAATGTACTATATGTCCTAGATCTAAGTCCTCACATACTCCTGCTGCGGGGTTGCTTTGTCCTTTGGAGGTCCCCAGTGCTCCTTGGACACATTTGGCTATGGACTTTATAACTGACCTTCCCCCCTCTGAGGGTTTTACTGTCATCTGGGTGGTCGTGGACCGCTTTAGCAAGATGTGTCACTTGGTTCCCTTCGTCAAACTGCCCTGCGCTAAAACTCTCGCTAAGGCCTTTGTCAAGGAAATTGTCAGACTTCATGGCGTTCCTACTGACATTGTTTCTGATAGGGGTCCTCAGTTCGTGGCTCGTTTTTGGCGTGCCTTTTGTGACAGGTTGGGAATTCATTTGTCGTTTTCGTCCGGATATCATCCTGAATCTAATGGCCAGACAGAAAGGAAAAACCAGGATGTTGAGCAGTTCTTGCGTTGTTTTGTGGCAGACAATCAAGAGGGGTGGTCTGAGTTTCTGCCACTTGCCGAATTTGCTCTGAACAATCATACATCTTCTTCTGCTGGTTGTTCGCCTTTTTTTTGTTGTTCTGGGAGACATCCGTCGTTTGGGTCGTTCTCCAAGTTGGGATCTGCCGTGCCTGAGGAGGAGAATTTTTCCGGTGATTTGGAAAGAGTTTGGACGGATGTGCGTGGTAATCTTCAGGAGGCCAACAGAAAATCTAAAGACTACTTTGATAGGAAACGACAGGAGGTTTTGTTCGCTGTTGGTGACATGGTTTGGTTGTCCTCTAGGAATCTGCGGTTGAGGATTCCTTCTAAGAAATTGGGTCCCAAGTTTGTAGGGCCCTTTAAGGTGCTTCAGGTTGTCAACCAATCTGCTGTTAGGTTGGAGGTTCCTACCTCCTGGAGAATTAATCCGGTCTTTCATGTCTCTCTGTTAAAAAAAGCTGTTGTGTCGGATGGTGACGCCTCTGCCTCTGTTCCTCCGGTGGTGGAGGACGGGGAATATGAAATTTCTCGCATCCTTGACTCTAGACGGTATAGAGGTAGTTTGCAGTATCTTGTGGCCTGGAAAGGTTTCGGACCCGAGGATAACTCTTGGGTGAGGTCAGATGATGTTTCCGCGTCCAGACTTATCAGAGCGTTTCACAGGAGATTTCCTGATAAGCCTGGTCCTAGGGGATCCGGAGGATCCTCTTAGAAGGGGGGGTACTGTTAGAACCTTGCTGTTAGTTTTTTTTTCCTTTGCTGGTCACATGACCTTGTTGGCCTATTTAGTCCTGCTCCGCCCTTCTGGCTTTGCTGGACTTCATTGTATATCTACTTTCTAGCTAGCCTGTGCTCTGTATCTAACTCTGTTAGTTTGCTTGGTCTACGGACCTCTATGTTCTATCTATTTTGTTTGTTCGTCTGTCTGCTACTATTTCTGTTAGGAGGTGTCCCATATTCCTCCCAGTCCTTAGTACTTGTAGGGAGTCCCTCCCCACATCTATAGGTCTTCGTACAGACTAGATTAGGACTTTAGCAGGTCTGATCGCAGGATCAGGTTCCCTGTTACATCGTAGGGATTCAGCTGAGTCTCATAGTAGGGACAGATCTCCTCTCTTTCCTTAGCTTTGGTAGCAGAACATAACAAGTTCCAAATGTTTGTGGGTAGAATATATATCCCACGGGGGTAAAATTGAAAAAAGTTGAACAAAATTTTTTTTTGGACTTAGTCATTTTTCTGGCGTTTATCAAACTTTCAGATAGTGGAAATGTCAGTGAGCGTTCCGATTTCAGTTCCAGAGCGATTCGCCCAATGAGTCCTTGATATTTAGTCGTTTTCAGCCAATATTTTGAATTTTGAAAATTTCACTTTTTTGTGAAAATATCCACTAAATGAGGGAATAATATGTGTGAGGGTACCCCAGGAGAGTTCCAAATGTGTGTGGGAAGAATTTATATCCCACGGGGGTAAAATTGAAAAAAGTTGAACAAATTTTTTTTTTGGACTTAGTCATTTTTCTGGCGTTTATCAGACTTTCAGATAGGGGAAATGTCTGATTTCAGTTCCAGAGCGATTCGCCCATTGAGTCCTTGATATTTAGGCGTTTTCAGCCAATATTTTGGAATTTTGAAAATTTAACTTTTTTGTGAAAATATCCACTAAATGAGGGAATAATATGTGTGAGGGTACTAAAGGAGAGTTCCAAATGTGTGTGGGTAGAATATATATCCCACGGGGGTAAAATTGAAAGAAGTTGAACACATTTTTTTTTTGGACTTAGTCATTTTTCTGGCGTTTATCAGACTTTCAGATAGGGGAAATGTCAGTGAGCGTTCCGATTTCAGTTCCAGAGCGATTCGCCCAATGAGTCCTTGATATTTCGTCGTTTTCAGCCAATATTTTGGAATTTTGAAAATTTCACTTTTTGTGAACATATCCACTAAATGAGGGAATAATATGTATGAGAGTACTCCAGGAGAGTTCCAAATGTGTGTGGGTAGAATATATATCCCACGGGGGTAAAATTAAAAAAAGTTGAACAAATTTTCTTTTTGGACTTAGTCATTTTTCTGGCGTTTATCAGACTTTCAGATGGGGAAATGTCAGTGAGCGTTCCGATTTCAGTTCCAGAGCGATTCGGCCAATGAGTCCTTGATATTTAGTCATTTTCAGCCAATATTTTGGATTTTTGAAAATTTCACTTTTTTGTTAAATTATCCACTAAATGAGGGAATAATATGTGTGAGGGTACCCCAGGAGAGTTCCCAATGTGTGTGGGTAGAATATACATCCCACAGGGGTAAAACTGAAAAAAGTTGAAAAAAAATTTTTTTGGGACTTAGTCATTTTTCTGGCGTTTTTCAGACTTTCAGATAGGGGAAATGTCAGTGAGCGTTCCGATTTAAGTTCCAGAGCGATTCGGCCAATGAGTCCTTGATATTTAGTCGTTTTCAGCCAATATTTTGGATTTTTGAAAATCTCACTTTTTTTTGAAAATATCCACTAAATGAGGGAATAATATGAGTGAGGGTACCTCAGGAGAGTTCCAAATGTGTGTGGGTATAATATATATCCCACGGGGGTAAAATTGAAAAAAGTTGAACAAATTTTCTTCTTGGACTTAGTCATTTTTCCGTCGTTTATCAGACTTTCAGATAGGGGAAATGTCAGTGAGCGTTCAGATTTCAGTTCCAGAGCAATTCGCCAAATGATTCCTTGATATTTAGTCATTTTCAGCCAATATTTTGGATTTTTGAAAATTTCACTTTTTTGTGAAAATATCCACTAAATGATGGAATAATATGTGTGAGGGTACCCCAGGAGAGTTCCAAATGTGTGTGGGTAGAATATATATCCCATGGGGGTAAAATTGAAAAAAGTTGAACAAATTTTCTTTTTGGACTTAGTCATTTTTCTGCCGTTTTTCAGACTTTCAGATGGGTAAATGTCAGTGAGCGTTCCGATTTAAGTTCCCGAGCGATTCGCTAAATGATTCCTTGATATTTAGTCGTTTTCAGCCAATATTTTGGATTTTTGAAAATTTCACTTTTTTGTGAAAATATCCACTAAATGAGGGAATAATATGTGTGAGGGTGCCCCAGGAGAGTTCCAAATGTGTGTGGGTAGAATATATATCCCACGGGGGTAAAATTGAAAAAAGTTGAGCAAATTTTCTTTTTGGACCTAGTTATTTTTCTGGCGTTTATCAGACTTTCAGATAGGGGAAATGTCAGTGAGCGTTCCGATTTCAGTTCCAGAGCGATTCGCCCAATGAGTCCTTGATATTTAGTCATTTTCAGCCAATAGTTTGGAATTTTGAATATATCACTTTTTTGTGAAAATATCCACTAATTGAGGGAATAATATGTGTGAGGGTACTAAAGGAGAATTCCAAATGTGTGTGGGTAGAATATATATCCCACGGGGGTAAAATTAAAAAAGTTGAACAAATTTTATTATTGGACTTACTCATTTTTCTGGCGTTTATCAGACTTTCAGATAGGGGAAATGTCAGTGAGCTTCCCGATTTCAGCTAGAGAGCGATTCGCACAATGAGTCCTTGATATTTAGTCGTTTTCAGCCAATATTTTGGATTTTTGAAAATTTCACTTTTTTGTGAAAATATCCACTAAATGATGGAATAATATGTGTGAGGGTACCCCAGGAGAGTTCCAAATGTGTGTGGGTAGAATATATATCCCACGGGGGTAAAATTGAAAAAAGTTGAACAAATTTTTTATTGGACTTAGTCATTTTCCTGGCGTTTATCAGACTTTCAGATAGGGGAAATGTCAGTGAGCGTTCCGATTTAAGTTCCAGAGCGATTCGCCCAATGAGTCCTTGATATTTAGTCTGTTTCAGCCAATATTTTGGAATTTTGAAAATTTCACTTTTTTGTGACAATATCCACTAAATGAGGGAATAATATGTGTGAGGGTACTCCAGGAGAGTTCCAAATGTGTGTGGGTAGAATATATATCCCACGGGGGTAAAATTGAAAAAAGTTGAACAAAATTTTTTTTTGGACTTAGTCATTTTTCTGGCGTTTATCAAACTTTCAGATAGTGGAAATGTCAGTGAGCGTTCCGATTTCAGTTCCAGAGCGATTCGCCCATTGAGTCCTTGATATTTAGGCGTTTTCAGCCAATATTTTGGAATTTTGAAAATTTCACTTTTTTGTGAAAATATCCACTAAATGAGGGAATAATATGTGTGAGGGTACTAAAGGAGAGTTCCAAATGTGTGTGGGTAGGATATATATCCCACGGGGGTAAAATTTAAAGAAGTTGAACACATTTTTTTTTTGGACTTAGTCATTTTTCTGGCGTTTATCAGACTTTCAGATAGGGGAAATGTCAGTGAGCGTTCCGATTTCAGTTCCAGAGCAATTCGCCCAATGAGTCCTTGATATTTAGTCATTTTCAGCCAAAATTTTGGATTTTTGAAAATTTCACTTTTTTGTGAAAATATCCACTAAATGAGGGAATAATATGTGTGAGGGTACTCCAGGAGAGTTCCAAATGTGTGTGGGTAGAATATATATCCCACGGGGGAAAAATTGAAAAAAGTTGAACAAATTTTTTTTTTGGACTTAGTCATTTTTCCGGCGTTTATCAGACTTTCAGATGGGGAAATGTCAGTGAGCGTTCCGATTTCAGTTCCAGAGCGATTCGCCCAATGAGTCCTTGATATTTAGTCGTTTTCAGCCAATATTTTGGAATTTTGAAAATTTCTCTTTTTTGTGAACATATCCACTAAATGAGGGAATAATATGTGTGAGGGTACTCCAGGAGAGTTCCAAATGTGTGTGGGTAGAATATATATCCCACGGGGGTAAAATTGAAAAAAGTTGAACAAATTTTTTTTTTGGACTTTGTCATTTTTCCGGCGTTTATCAGACTTTCAGATAGGGGAAATGTCAGTGAGCGTCCCGATTTCAGCTAGAGAGCGATTCGCCCAATGAGTCCTTGATATTTAGTCGTTTTCAGCCAATATTTTGGAATTTTGAAAATTTCACTTTTTTGTGAAAATATCCACTAAATGAGGGAATAATATGTGTGAGAGTACTAAAGGAGAGTTCCAAATGTGTGTGGGTAGAATATATATCCCACGGGGGTAAAATTAAAAAAGTTGAACAAATTTTATTATTGGACTTACTCATTTTTCTGGCGTTTATCAGACTTTCAGATAGGGGAAATGTCAGTGAGCTTCCCGATTTCAGCTAGAGAGCGATTCGCCCAATGAGTCCTTGATATTTAGTCGTTTTCTGCCAATATTTTGGAATTTTGAAAATTTCACTTTTTTGTGAACATATCCACTAAATGAGGTAATAATATGTGTGAGGGTACTCCAGGAGAGTTCCAAATGTGTGTGGGTAGAATATATATCCCACGGGGGTAAAATTGAAAAAAGTTGAACAAACTTTTTTTTTCGACCTAGTCATTTTCCTGGCGTTTATCAGACTTTCAGATAGGGGAAATGTCAGTGAGCGTTCCGATTTAAGTTCCCGAGCGATTCGCTCAATGAGTCCTTGATATTTAGTCGTTTTCAGCCAATATTTTGGATTTTTGAAAATTTCACTTTTTTGTGAACATATCCACTAAATGAGGGAATAATATGTGTGAGGGTGCCCCAGGAGAGTTCCAAATGTGTGTGGGCAGAATATATATCCCACGGGGGTAAAATTGAAAAAAGTAGAGCAAATTTTTTTTTTAGATCTAGTCATTTTCCTGGCGTTTATCAGACTTTCAGATAGGGGAAATATCAGTGAGCATTCCGATTTCAGTTCCAGAGCGATTCGCCCAATGAGTCCTTGATATTTAGTCGTTTTCAGCCAATATTTTGGATTTTTGAAAATTTCACTTTTTTGTGAAAATATCCACTAAATGATGGAATAATATGTGTGAGGGTACCCCAGGAGAGTTCCAAATGTGCGTGGGTAGAATATATATCCCACGGGGGTAAAATTGAAAAAAGTTGAACAAATTTTTTTTTTGGACTTAGTCATTTTTCTGGCATTTATCAGACTTTCAGATAGGGGAAATGTCAGTGAGCGTCCCGATTTCAGCTAGAGAGCGATTCGCCCAATGAGTCCTTGATATTTAGTCGTTTTCAGCCAATATTTTGGAATTTTGAAAATTTCACTTTTTTGTGACAATATCCACTAAATGAGGGAATAATATGTGTGAGGGTACTCCAGGAGAGTTCCAAATGTGTGTGGGTAGAATTTATATCAGACGGGGGTAAAATTGAAAAAAGTTGAACAAATTTTTTTTTTGGGACTTAGTAATTTTTCTGGCGTTTATCAGACTTTCAGATAGGGGAAATGTCAGTGAGCATTCCGATTTCAGTTCCAGAGCGATTAGCCCAATGAGTCCTTGATATTTTGTCGTTTTCAGCCAATATTTTGGAATTTTGAAAATTTCACTTTTTTGTGAACATATCCACTAAATGAGGGAAAAATATGTGTGAGGGTACTCAAGGAGAGTTCCAAATGTGTGGGTAGAATATATATCCCACGGGGGTAAAATTGAAAAAAGTTTAACAAATTTTCTTTATGGACTTAGTCATTTTTCCGGCGTTTATCAGACTTTCAGATGGGGAAATGTCAGTGAGCGTTCCGATTTCAGTTCCATAGCGATTCGCCCAATGAATCCTTGATATTTAGTCATTTTCAGCCAATATTTAGGATTTTTGAAAATTTCACTTTTTTGTGAAAATATCCACTAAATGAGGGAATAATATGTGTGAGGGTACTCCAGGAGAGTTCCAAATGTGTGTGGGTAGAATATATATCCCACGGGGGTAAAATTGAAAAAAGTTGAACAAATTTTTTTTTTGGACTTAGTCATTTTTCCGGCGTTTATCAGACTTTCAGATGGGGAAATGTCAGTGAGCGTTCCGATTTCAGTTCCAGAGCGATTCACCCAATGAGTCCTTGATATTTAGTCGTTTTCAGCCAATATTTTGGAATTTTGAAAATTTCTCTTTTTTGTGAACATATCCACTAAATGAGGGAATAATATGTGTGAGGGTACTCCAGGAGAGTTCCAAATGTGTGTGGGTAGAATATATATCCCACGGGGGAAAAATTGAAAAAAGTTGAACAAATTTTTTTTGGGGACTTTGTCATTTTTCTGCCGTTTATCAGACTTTCAGATGGGGAAATGTCAGTGAGCGTTCCGAATTCAGTTGCAGAGCGATTCGCCCAATGAGTCCTTGATATTAAGTCATTTTCAGCCAATATTTTGGATTTTTGAAAATTTCACTTTTTTGTGAAAATATCCACTAAATGAGGGAATAATATGAGTGAGGGTACCTCAGGAGAGTTCCAAATGTGTGTGGGTAGAATATATATCCCACGGGGGTAAAAATTGAAAAAAGTTGAACAAATTTTATTCTTGGACTTAGTCATTTTTCCGTCGTTTTCAGATAGGGGAAATGTCAGTGAGCGTTCAGATTTCAGTTCCAGAGCAATTCGCCAAATAATTCCTTGATATTTAGTCGTTTTCAGCCAATATTTTGGAATTTTCAAAATTTCACTTTTTTTGTGAAAATATCCACTAAATGAGGGAATAATATGTGTGAGGGTACCCCAGGAGAGTTCCAAATGTGTGTGGGTAGAATTTATATCCCACGGGGGTAAAATTGAAAAAAGCTGAACAAATTTTTTTTTTGGACTTAGTCATTTTTCTGGCGTTTATCAGACTTTCAGATAGGGGAAATGTCAGTGAGCGTTCCGATTTCAGTTCCAGAGCGATTCACCCAATGAGTCCGTGATATTTAGTCGTTTTCTGCCAATATTTTGGAATTTTGAAAATTTCTCTGTTTTGTGAACATATCCACTAAATGAGGGAATAATATGTGTGAGGGTACTCCAGGAGAGTTCCAAATGTGTGTGGGTAGAATATATATCCCACGGGGGAAAAATTGAAAAAAGTTGAACAAATTTTTTTTGGGGACTTTGTCATTTTTCTGCCGTTTATCAGACTTTCAGATGGGGAAATGTCAGTGAGCGTTCCGAATTCAGTTGCAGAGCGATTCGCCCAATGAGTCCTTGATATTAAGTCATTTTCAGCCAATATTTTGGATTTTTGAAAATTTCACTTTTTTGTGAAAATATCCACTAAATGAGGGAATAATATGAGTGAGGGTACCTCAGGAGAGTTCCAAATGTGTGTGGGTAGAATATATATCCCACGGGGGTAAAAATTGAAAAAAGTTGAACAAATTTTATTCTTGGACTTAGTCATTTTTCCGTCGTTTTCAGATAGGGGAAATGTCAGTGAGCGTTCAGATTTCAGTTCCAGAGCAATTCGCCAAATAATTCCTTGATATTTAGTCGTTTTCAGCCAATATTTTGGAATTTTCAAAATTTCACTTTTTTTGTGAAAATATCCACTAAATGAGGGAATAATATGTGTGAGGGTACCCCAGGAGAGTTCCAAATGTGTGTGGGTAGAATTTATATCCCACGGGGGTAAAATTGAAAAAAGCTGAACAAATTTTTTTTTTGGACTTAGTCATTTTTCTGGCGTTTATCAGACTTTCAGATAGGGGAAATGTCAGTGAGCGTTCCGATTTCAGTTCCAGAGCGATTCACCCAATGAGTCCGTGATATTTAGTCGTTTTCTGCCAATATTTTGGAATTTTGAAAATTTCTCTGTTTTGTGAACATATCCACTAAATGAGGGAATAATATGTGTGAGGGTACTCCAGGAGAGTTCCAAATGTGTGTGGGTAGAATATATATCCCACGGGGGAAAAATTGAAAAAAGTTGAACAAATTTTTTTTGGGGACTTTGTCATTTTTCTGCCGTTTATCAGACTTTCAGATAGGGGAAATGTCAGTGAGCGTTCCGATTTCAGTTCCAGAGCGATTCACCCAATGAGTCCGTGATATTTAGTCGTTTTCTGCCAATATTTTGGAATTTTGAAAATTTCTCTGTTTTGTGAACATATCCACTAAATAAGGGAATAATATGTGTGAGGGTACTCCAGGAGAGTTCCAAATGTGTGTGGGTAGAATATATATCCCACGGGGGTAAAATTGAAAAAAGTTGAACAAATTTTTTTTTTGGACCTAGTCATTTTTCTGGCGTTTATCAGACTTTCAGATAGGGGAAATGTCAGTGAGTGTTCCGATTTAAGTTCCCGAGCGATTCGCCCAATGAGTCCTTGATATTGAGTCTGTTTCAGCCAATATTTTGGAATTTTGAAAATTTCACTTTTTTGTGAAAATATCCACTAAATGAGGGAATAATATGTGTGTGGGTGCCCCAGGAGAGTTCCAAATGTGTGTGGGTAGAATATATATCCCACGGGGGTAAAATTGAAAAAAGTTGAACAAATTTTCTTTTTGGACTTAGTCATTTTTCCGTCGTTTATCAGACTTTCAGATAGGGGAAATGTCAGTGAGCGTTCAGATTTCAGTTCCAGAGCAATTCGCCAAATGATTCCTTGATATTTAGTCGTTTTCAGCCAATATTTTGGATTTTTGAAAATTTCACTTTTTTGTGAAAATATCCACTAAATGATGGAATAATATGTGTGAGGGTACCCCAGGAGAGTTCCAAATGTGTGTGTGTAGAATATATATCCCATGGGGGTAAAATTGAAAAAAGTTGAACAAATTTTCTTTATGGACTTAGTCATTTTTCCGGCGTTTATCAGACTTTCAGATGGGGAAATGTCAGTGAGCGTTCCGATTTCAGTTCCAGAGCGTTTTGCCCAATGAGTCCTTGATATTTAGTTATTTTCAGCCAATATTTTGGATTTTTGAAAATTTCTCTGTTTTGTGAACATATCCATTAAATGAGGGAAAAATATGTGTGAGGGTACTCCAGGAGAGATCCAAATGGGTGTGGGTAGAATATATATCCCACGGGGGTAAAATTGAAAAAAGTTGAACAAATTTTTTTTTTGGACCTAGTCATTTTTCTGGCGTTTATCAGACTTTCAGATAGGGGAAATGTCAGTGAGCGTTCCGATTTAAGTTCCCGAGCGATTCTCCCAATGAGTCCTTGATATTGAGTCTGTTTTAGCCAAAATTTTGGAATTTTGAAAATTTCACTTTTTTGTGAAAATATCCACTAAATGAGGGAATAATATGTGTGAGGGTGCCCCAGGAGAGTTCCAAATGTGTGTGGGTAGAATATATATCCCACGGGGGTAAAATTGAAAAAAGTTGAACAAATTTTCTTTTTGGACTTAGTCATTTTTCTGCCGTTTATCAGACTTTCAGATGGGGAAATGTCAGTGATCGTTCCGATTTCAGTTCCAGAGCGATTCGCCAAAGGAGTCCTTGATATTTAGTCGTTTTCAGCCAATATTTTGGAATTTTGAAAATTTCACTTTTTTGTGAAAATATCCACTAAATGAGGGAATAATATGTGTGAGGGTACTCCAGGAGAGTTCCAAATGTGTGTGGGTAGAATATATATCCCACGGGGGTAAAATTGAAAAAAGTTGAACAAATTTTTTTTTTGGACCTAGTCATTTTTCTGGCGTTTATCAGACTTTCAGATAGGGGAAATGTCAGTGAGTGTTCCGATTTAAGTTCCCGAGCGATTCGCCCAATGAGTCCTTGATATTGAGTCTGTTTCAGCCAATATTTTGGAATTTTGAAAATTTCACTTTTTTGTGAAAATATCCACTAAATGATGGAATAATATGTGTAAGGGTACCCCAGGAGAGTTCCAAATGTGTGTGGGTAGAATATATATCCCATGGGGGTAAAATTGAAAAAAGTTGAACAAATTTTCTTTATGGACTTAGTCATTTTTCCGGCGTTTATCAGACTTTCAGATGGGGAAATGTCAGTGAGCGTTCCGATTTCAGTTCCAGAGCGTTTTGCCCAATGAGTCCTTGATATTTAGTTATTTTCAGCCAATATTTTGGATTTTTGAAAATTTCTCTGTTTTGTGAACATATCCATTAAATGAGGGAAAAATATGTTTGAGGGTACTCCAGGAGAGATTCAAATGGGTGTGGGTAGAATATATATCCCACGGGGGTAAAATTGAAAAAAGTTGAACAAATTTTCTTTTTGGACTTAGTCATTTTTCTGCCGTTTATCAGACTTTCAGAGGGGGAAATGTCAGTGAGCGTTACGATTTCAGTTCCAGAGCGATTCACCCAATGAGTCCTTGATATTTTGTCGTTTTCAGCCAATATTTTGGATTTTTGAAAATTTCACTTTTTTGTGAAAATATCCACTAAATGAGGGAATAATATGTGTGAGGGTACCCCAGGAGATTTCCAAATGTGTGTGGGTAGAATATATATCCCACAGGGGTAAAATTGAAAAAAATTGATACATTTTTTTTTTGGACTTAGTCATTTTTCTGCCGTTTATCAGACTTTCAGATGTTGAAATGTCAGTGAGCGTTCCGATTTCAGTTCCAGAGCGATTCACCCAATGAGTCCTTGATATTTTGTCGTTTTCAGCCAATATTTTGGATTTTTGAAAATTTCACTTTTTTGTGAAAATATCCACTAAATGATGGAATAATATGTGTGAGGGTACCCCAGGAGAGTTCCAAATGTGTTTGGGTAGAATTTATATCCCACGCGGGTAAAATTGAAAAAAGTTGAACAAATTTTTTTTTTCGACTTAGTCATTTTTCTGGCGTTTATCAGACTTTCAGATAGGGTAAATGTCAGTGAGCGTTCCGATTTCAGTTCCAGAGCGATTTGCCCAATGAGTCCTTGATATTTAGTCGTTTTCAGCCAATATTTTGGAATTTTGAAAATTTCTCTTTTTTGTGAACATATCCACTAAATGAGGGAATAATATGTGTGAGGGTACTCCAGGAGAGTTCCAAATGTGTGTGGGTAGAATTTATATCCCACGGGGGTAAAATTGAAAAAAGTTGAAAAAATTTTCTTTTTGGACTTAGTTATTTTTCTGCCGTTTATCAGACTTTTAGTTGGGGAAATGTCAGTGAGCGTTCAGAATTCAGTTCCAGAGCGATTCGCCCAAGGAGTCCTTGATATTTAGTCGTTTTCAGCCAATATTTTGGAATTTTGAAAATTTCACTTTTTTGTGAAAATATCCACTAAATGAGGGAATAATATGTGTGAGGGTACTCCAGGAGAGTTCCAAATGTGTGTGGGTAGAATATATATCCCACGGGGGTAAAATTGAAAAAAGTTGAACAAATTTTTTTTTTGGACCTAGGCATTTTCCTGGCGTTTATCAGACTTTCAGATAGGGGAAATGTCAGTGAGCATTCCGATTTAAGTTCCCGAGCGATTCGCTCAATGAGTCCTTGATATTTCTTCGTTTTCAGCCAATATTTTGGATTTTTGAAAATTTCACTTTTTTGTGAAAATATCCACTAAATGATGGAATAATATGTGCGAGGGTACCCCAGGAGAGTTCCAAATGTGTGTGGGTAGAATATATATCCCACGGGGGTAAAACTGAAAAAAGTTGAACAAATTTTTTCTTGGACTTCGTCATTTTTCCGGCGTTTATCAGACTTTCAGATAGGGGAAATGTCAGTGAGCGTTCCGATTTCAGTTCCAGAGCGATTCGCCCAATGAGTCCTTGATATTTAGTCGTTTTCAGTCAATATTTTGGAATTTTGAAAATGTCACTTTTTTGTGAAAATAACCACTAAATGAGGGAATAATATGTGTGAGGGTACACCGGGAGAGTTCCAAATGTGTGTGGGTAGAATTTATATCCCACTGGGTAAAATTGAGAAAAGTTGAACAAATTTTTCTTTTGGACTTAGTCATTTTTCTGGCGTTTATTAGACTTTCAGATAGGGGAAATGTCAGTGAGCGCTCCTATTTCAGTTCCAGAGCGATTCGCCCAATGAGTACTTGATATTTAGTCGTTTTCAGCCAATATTTTGGAATTTTGAAAATTTCATTTTTTTGTGAAAATATCCACTAAATGAGGGAATAATATGTGTGAGGGTACCCCAGGAGAGTTCCAAATGTGTGTGGGTAGAATATATATCCCACAGGGGTAAAATTGAAAAAAGTTGATACATTTTTTTTTTTGGACTTAGTCATTTTTCCGGCGTTTATCAGACTTTTAGATAGGGGAAATGTCAGTGAGCGTTCCGATTTCAGTTCCAGAGCGATTCGCCCAATGAGTCCTTGATATTTAGTCGTTTTCACACAATTTTCTGGATTTTTGAAAATTTCACTTTTTTGTGAAAATATCCACTAAATGAGGGAATAATATGTGTGAGGGTACCCCAGGAGAGTTCCAAATGTGTGTGGGTAGAATTTATATAACACGGGGTAAAATTGAGAAAAGCTGAACAAATTTTTTTTTTGGACTTAGTCATTTTTCCGGCGTTTATCAGACTTTCAGATGGGGAAATGTCAGTGAGCGTTCCGATTTCAGTTCCAGAGCGATTTGCCCAATGAGTCCTTGATATTTAGTCGTTTTTAGCCAATATTTTGGATTTTTGAACATTTCACTTTTTTGTGAAAATATCCACTAAATGTGTGAGGGTGCCCCAGGAGAGTTCCAAATGTGTGTGGGTAGAATATATATCCCACGGGGGTAAAATTGAAAAAAGTTGAGCAAATTATCTTTTTGGACTTAGTCATTTTTCTGCCGTTTATCAGACTTTCAGATGGGGAAATGTCAGTGAGCGTTCTGATTTCAGTTCCAGAGCGATTGGCCCAATGAGTCCTTGATATTTCGTCGTTTTCAGCCAATATTTTGGATTTTTGAAAATTTCACTTTTTTGTGAAAATATCCACTAAATGAGGGAATAATATGTGTGAGGGTACCCCAGGAGAGTTCCAAATGTGTGTGGGTAGAATATATATCCCACCGGGGTAAAACTGAAAAAAGTTGAACAAATTATCTTTTTGGACTTAGTCATTTTTCTGCTGTTTATCAGTCTTTCAGATGGGGAAATGTCAGTGAGCGTTCCGATTTCAGTTCCAGAGCGATTCGCCCAATGAGTCCTTGATATTTCGTCGTTTTTAGCCAATATTTTGGATTTTTGAAAATTTCACTTTTTTGTGAAAATATCCACTAAATGATGGAATAATATGTGTGAGGGTACCCCAGGAGAGTTCCAAATGTGTGTGGGTAGAATATATATCCCACGGGGGTAAAACTGAAAAAAGTTGAACAAATTTTTTCTTGGAGTTCGTCATTTTTCCGGCGTTTATCAGACTTTCAGATAGGGGAAATGTCAGTGAGCGTTCCGATTTCAGTTCCAGAGCGATTCGCCCAATGAGTCCTTGATATTTAGTCGTTTTCAGTCAATATTTTGGAATTTTGAAAATGTCACTTTTTTGTGAAAATAACCACTAAATGAGGGAATAATATGTGTGAGGGTACACCAGGAGAGTTCCAAATGTGTGTGGTTAGAATTTATATCCCACTGGGTAAAATTGAGAAAAGTTGAACAAATTTTTCTTTTGGACTTAGTCATTTTTCCGGCGTTTATCAGACTTTTAGATAGGGGAAATGTCAGTGAGCGTTCCGATTTCAGTTCCAGAGCGATTCGCCCAATTATTCCTTGATATTTAGTCGTTTTCACACAATTTTCTGGATTTTTGAAAATTTCACTTTTTGTGAAAATATCCACTAAATGAGGGAATAATATGTGTGAGGGTACCCCAGGAGAGTTCCAAATGTGTGTGGGTAGAATTTATATCACACGGTTTAAAATTGAGAAAAGCTGAACAAATTTTTTTTTTGGACTTAGTCATTTTTCCGGCGTTTATCAGGCTTTCAGATGGGGAAATGTCAGTGAGCGTTCCGATTTCAGTTCCAGAGCGATTTGCCCAATGAGTCCTTGATATTTACTCGTTTTCAGCCAATATTTTGGATTTTTGAACATTTCACTGTTTTGTGAAAATATCCACTAAATGTGTGAGGGTGCCCCAGGAGAGTTCCAAATGTGTGTGGGTAGAATATATATCCCACGGGGGTAAAATTGAAAAAAGTTGAGCAAATTATCTTTTTGGACTTAGTCATTTTTCTGCCGTTTATCAGACTTTCAGATGGGGAAATGTCAGTGAGCGTTCTGATTTCAGTTCCAGAGCGATTGGCCCAATGAGTCCTTGATATTTCGTCGTTTTCAGCCAATATTTTGGATTTTTGAAAATTTCACTTTTTTTGTGAAAATATCCACTAAATGATGGAATAATATGTGTGAGGGTACCCCAGGAGAGTTCTAAATGTGTGTGGGTAGAATATATATCCCACGGGGGTAAAACTGAAAAAAGTTGAACAAATTTTTTTTTGGACATCGTCATTTTTCTGCCGTTTATCAGACTTTCAGATGGGGAAATGTCAGTGAGCGTTCTGATTTCAGTTCCAGAGCGATTCGCCCAATGAGTCCTTGACATTTGTCATTTTCAGCCAATTTTCTGGATTTTTGAAAATTTCACTTTTATGTGAAAATATCCACTAAATGAGGGAATAATATGTGTGAGGGTACCCCAGGAGAGTTCCAAATGTGTGTGGGTAAAATTTATATCACACGGGGTAAAATTAAGAAAAGCTGAACATATTTTTTTTTTGGACTTAGTCATTTTTCCGGCGTTTATCACACTTTCAGATGGGGAAATGTCAGTGAGCGTTCCGATTTCAGTTCCAGAGTGATTTGCCCAATGAGTCCTTGATATTTAGTTGTTTTCAGCCAATATTTTGGATTTTTGAAAATTTCACTTTTTTGTGAAATTATCCACTAAATGAGGGAATAATATGTGTGAGGGTACCTCAGGAGAGTTCCAAATGTGTGTGGGTAGAATATATATCCCACGGGGGTAAAATTGAAAAAAGTTGAACAAATTTTCTTTTTGGACTTATTCATTTTTCTGGCGTTTATCAGACTTTCAGATGGGGAAATGTCAGTGAGCGTTCCGATTTCAGTTCCAGAGCGATTTGCCCAATGAGTCCTTGATATTTAGTTGTTTTCAGCCAATATTTTGGATTTTTGAAAATTTCACTTTTTTGTGAAATTATCCACTAAATGAGGGAATAATATGTGTGAGGGTACCTCAGGAGAGTTCCAAATGTGTGTGGGTAGAATATATATCCCACGGGGGTAAAATTGAAAAAAGTTGAACAAATTTTCTTTTTGGACTTAGTCATTTTTCTGGCGTTTATCAAACTTTCAGATGGGGAAATGTCAGTGAGCGTTCCGATTTCAGTTCCAGAGCGATTCGCCCAATGAGTCCTTGATATTTAGTCGTTTTCAGACAATTTTCTGGAATTTTGAAAATTTCACTTTTTTGTGTAAATATCCACTAAATGAGGGAATAATATGTGTGAGGGTACCCCAGGAGAGTTCCAAATGTGTGTGGGTAGAATATAAATCCCACGGGGGTAAAATTGAAAAAAGTTGAGCAAATTATCTTTTTGGACTTAGTCATTTTTCTGCCGTTAATCAGACTTTCAGATGGGGAAATGTCAGTGAGCGTTCTGATTTCAGTTCCAGAGCGATTCGCCCAATGAGTCCTTGATATTTCGTCGTTTTCAGCCAATATTTTGGATTTTTGAAAATTTCACTTTTTTGTGAAAATATCCACTAAATGAGGGAATAATATGTGTGAGGGTACCCCAGGAGAGTTCCAAATGTGTGTGGGTAGAATTTATATCCCACGTGGGTAAATTTGAGAAGAGTTGAACAAATTTTTTTTTGGACTTTGTCATTTTTCCTGCATTTATCAGACTTTCAGATAGGGCAAATGTCAGTGAGCGTTCCAATTTCAGTTCCAGAGAGATTCTCCCAATGAGTCCTTGATGTTTAGTCGTTTTCAACCAATATTTTGGATTTTTGAAAATTTCACTTTTTTGTGAAATTATCCCCTAAATGAGGGAATAATATGTGTGAGGGTACCCCTGGAGAGTTCCAAATGTGTGTGGGTAGAATTTATATCCCACGGGGGTAAAATTGAGAAAAGTTGAACAAATTTTTTTTTTGTACTTAGTCATTTTTCCGGCGTTTATCATACTTTCAGATCGGGCAAATGTCAGTGAGCATTCATATTTCAGTTCCAGAGCGATTCGCCGGATGAGTCCTTGATATTTCGACGTTTTCAGGCAATTTTCAGAATTTTTGAAAATTTCACTTTTTTGTGAAATTATCCACTAAATGAGGGAATAATATGTGTGAGGGTACC
The DNA here is from genome assembly GCF_046119375.1 of Phyllobates terribilis. NCBI lineage: Eukaryota > Metazoa > Chordata > Amphibia > Anura > Dendrobatidae > Phyllobates > Phyllobates terribilis. The sequence continues at coordinate 5,325,298 of NW_027362805.1, read as the reverse complement.
CCAGGAGAGTTCCAAATGTGTGTGGGTAGAATTTATATCCCACGGGGTAAAATTGAGAAGAGTTGAACAAATTTTTTTTTTGGACTTAGTCATTTTTCTGGCGTTTATCAGACTTTCAGATAGGGCAAATGTCAGTGAGCGTTCCGATTTCAGTTCCAGAGCGATTCGCCCAATGAGTCATTGATATTTAGTCGTTTTCAGCCAATATTTTGGATTTTTGAAAATTTGACTTTTTTGTGAAAATATACAATAAATGGGTGAATAATATGTGTGAGGGTACACCAGGAGAGTTCCAAATGTGTGTGGGTAGAATATATATCCCACGGGGATAAAACTGAAAAAAGTTGAAAAAAAATATTTTTGGACTTAATCATTTTTCCGGCGTTTATCAGACTTTCAGATAGGGTAAATTGCAGTGAGCGTTCCGATTTCAGTACCAGATCGATTCGCCCAATGAGTCCTTGATACTTAGTCGTTTTCAGCCAATATTTTGGATTTTTGAAAATTTCACTTTTTTGTGAAAATATCCACTAAATGAGGGAATAATATGTGTGAGGGTACCCCAGGAGAGTTCCAAATGTGTGTGGATAGAATATATCTCCCACGGGGGAAAAATTTAACAAAGTTGAAAAAAATTTTTTTTTGGACTTAGTCATTTTTCCGGCGATTATCAGACTTTCAGATAGTGCAATTGTCAGTGAGCATTCCGATTTCAGTTCCAGAGCGATTCGCCCAATGAGTCCTTGACATTTAGTCATTTTCAGCCAATATTTTGGATTTTTGAAAATTTCACTTTTTTGTGAGAATATCCACTAAATGAGGGAATAATATATGTGAGGGTACCCCAGGAGAGTTCCAAATGTGTGTGGGTAGAATTTATATCCCACGGCGGTAAAATTGAGAAAAGTAGAATAAATTTTTTTTTGGACTTAGTCATTTTTCTGGCGTTTATCAGACTTTCAGAAAGGGGAAATGTCAGTGAGCGTTCTGATTTCAGTTCCAGAGCGATTCGACCAATGAGTCCTTGATATTTCGTCGTTTTAAGGCAATTTTCTGAATTTTTGAAAATTTCACTTTTTTGTGAAAATATCCACTAAATGAGGGAATAATATGTGTGAGGGTACCCCAGGAGAGTTCCAAATGTATGTGGGTAGAATATATTTCCCACGGGGGTAAAATTGAAAAAAGTTGATACATTTTTTTGTTGGACTTAGTCATTTTTCCGGCGTTTATCAGACTTTCAGAAAGGGGAAATGTCAGTGAGCGTTCCGCTTTCAGTACCAGAGCGATTCGCCCAATGAGTCCTTGATATTTAGTCGTTTTTAGCCAATATTTTGGATTTTTGAAAATTTCACTTTTTTGTGAAAATATCCACTAAATGAGGGAATAATATGTGTGAGGGTACCCCAGGATAGTTCCAAATGTGTGTGGGTAGAATATATATCCCACGGGGGTAAAATTGAAAAAAGTTGAAAAAAAAATATTTTTGGACTCAGTCATTTTTCCGGCGTTTATCAGAGTTTCAGATAGGGGAAATGTCAGTGAGCGTTCAGATTTCAGTTCCAGAGTGATTCACCCAATGAGTCCTTGATATTTAGTCGTTTTCAGCCAATATTTTGGATTTTTGAAAATTTCACTTTTTTGTGAAAATATCCACTAAATGAGGGAATAATATGTGTGAAGGTACCCCATGAGAGTTTCAAATGTGTGTGGGTAGAATAGATATCCCACGGGGGTAAAATTGAAAAAAGTTAAAAAAAAAATTTTTTTTTGGACTTAGTCATTTTTCCTGCGTTTATCAGACTTTCAGATAGGGGAAATGTCAGTGAGCGTTCCGATTTCAGTTCCAGAGCGATTCGCAAAAATGAGTCCTTGATATTTAGTCGATTTCTGCCAATTTTCTGGATTTTTGAAAATTTCACTCTTTTATGAAAATATCCACTAAATGAGGGAATACTATGTGTGAGGGTACCCCAGGAGATTTCGAAATGTGTGTGGGTAGAATATATATCCCACGGGGGTAAAATTGAAAAAAGTTGAAAAAAATTTTTTTTTGGACTTAGTCATTTTTCCGGCGTTTATCAGACTTTCAGATAGGGGAAATGTGAGTGAGCGTTCCGATTTCAGTTCCAGAGCGATTCGCCCAATGAGTCCTTGATATTTAGTCGTTTTCAGCAAATTTTCAGGATTTTTGAAAATTTCACTTTTTTGTGAAAATATCCACTAAATGAGGGAATAATATCTGTGAGGGTACCCCAGGATAGTTCCAAATGTGTGTGGGTAGAATATATATCCCACGGGGGTAAAATTGAAAAAAGTTGAAAAAAAAATATTTTTAGACTCAGTCATTTTTCCGGCGTTTATCAGACTTTCAGATAGGGGAAATGTCAGTGAGCGTTCAGATTTCAGTTCCAGAGTGATTCACCCAATGAGTCCTTGATATTTAGTCGTTTTCAGCCAATATTTTGGATTTTTGAAAATTTCACTTTTTTGTGAAAATATCCACTAAATGAGGGAATAATATGTGTGAGGGTACCCCAGGAGAGCTCCAAATGTGTGTTGGTAGAATACATATCCCACGGGGGTAAAATTGAAAAAAGTTGAAAAAAATTTTTTTTTGCACTTAGTCATTTTTCCGGCGTTTATCAGACTTTCAGATAGGGGAAATGTCAGTGAGTGTTCTGATTTCAGTTCCAGAGCGATTCGCCCAATGAGTCCTTGATATTTAGTCGTTTTTAGCTAATTTTCAGGATTTTTGAAAATTTCACTTTTTTGTGAAAGTATCCACTAAATAAGGGAATAATATGTGTGAAGGTACCCCATGAGAGTTTCAAATGTGTGTGGGTAGAATAGATATCCCACGGGGGTAAAATTGAAAAAAGTTTAAAAAAAAATTTTTTTTTGGACTTAGTCATTTTTCCTGCGTTTATCAGACTTTCAGATAGGGGAAATGTCAGTGAGCGTTCCGATTTCAGTTCCAGAGCGATTCGCAAAAATGAGTCCTTGAAATTTATTCGATTTCTGAAAATTTTCTGGATTTTTGAAAATTTCACTTTTTTGTGAAAATATCCACTAAATGAGGGAATAATATGTGTGAGGGTACCCCAGGAGAGTTCCAAATGTGTGTGGGTAGAATATATATCCCACGGGGGTAAAATTGAAAAAAGTTGAAAAAAAAATTTTTTTGGACTTAGTCATTTTTCCGGCGTTTATCAGACTTTCAGATAGGGGAAATGTCAGTGAGTGTTCAGATTTCAGTTCCAGAGCGAATCACCCAATGAGTCCTTGATATTTAGTCGTTTTCAGCAAATTTTCAGGATTTTTGAAAATTTCACTTTTTTGTGAAAATATCCACTAAATGAGGGAATAATATGTGTGAGGGTACCCCAGGAGAGTTCCAAATGTGTGTAGGTAGAATATATATCCCACGGGGATAAAATTGAAAAAAGTTGAAAAAAAATTTTTTTTGGACTTAGTCATTTTTCCGGCGTTTATCAGACTTTCAGTTGGGGAAATGTGAGTAAGCGTTCCGGTTTCAGTTCCAGAGCGATTCGCCCAATGAGTCCTTGATATTTAGTCGTTTTCAGCCAATTTTCTGGATTTTTGAAAATTTCACTTTTTTTGTGAAAATATCCACTAAATGAGGGAATAATATGTGTGAGGGTACCCCAGGAGAGTTCCAAATGTGTTGGTAGAATATATATCCCACGGGGGTAAAATTGAAAAAAGTGGAAAAACATTTTTTTTGGACTTAGTCATTTTTCTGGCGTTTATCAGACTTTCAGATAGGGGAAATGTGAGTGAGCGTTCCGATTTCAGTTCCAGAGCGATTCGCCCAATGAGTCCTTGATATTTAGTCGTTTTCAGCCAATTTTCTGGATTTTTGAAAATTTCACTTTTTTGTGAAATTATCCACTAAATGAGGGAATAATATGTGTGAGGGTACCCCAGGAGAGTTCCAAATGTGTGTGGGTAGAATATATATCCCACGGGGGTAAAATTGAAAAAAGTTGAAAAAAAATTTTTTGGGGATTTAGTCATTTTTCCGGCGTTTATCAGACTTTCAGATAGGGCAAATGTGAGTGAGCATTCGGATTTCAGTTCCAGAGCGATTCGCCCAATGAGTCCTTGATATTTAGTCGTTTTCAGCCAATTTTCTGGATTTTTGAAAATTTCACTTTTTTGTGAAAATATCCACTAAATGAGGGAATAATATGTGTGAGGGTACTAAAGGAGAGTTCCAAATGTGTGTGGGTAGAATATATATCCCACGGGGATAAAATTGAAAAAAGTTGAAAAAATTTTTTTTTTGGACTTAGTCATTTTTCCAGCGTTTATCAGACTTTCAGATAGGGAAATGTGAGTGAGCATTCCGATTTCAGTTCCAGAGCGAATCGCCCAATGAGTCCTTGATATTTAGTCGTTTTCAGACAATTTTCTGGATTTTTGAAAATTTCACTTTTTTGTGAAAATATCCACTAAATGAGGGAATAATATGTGTGAGGGTACCCCAGGAGAGTTCCAAATGTGTGTGGGTGGAATATGTATCCCACGGGGGTAAAATTAAAAAAGTTGAAAAAAATTTTTTTTTGGACTTAGTCATTTTTCCGGCGTTTATCACACTTTCAGATAGGGGAAATGTAGTGAGCGTTCCGATTTCAGTTCCAGAGCGATTCGCCCAATGAGTCCTTGATATTTAGTCGTTTTCAGCCAATTTTCTGGATTTTTGAAAATTGCACTTTTTTGTGAAAGTATCCACTAAATGAGGGAATAATATGTGTGAGGGTACCCCAGGAGAGTTCCAAATGTGTGTGGGTAGAATATATATCCCACGGGGGTAAAATTAAAAAAAGTTGAAAAAAATTTTTTTTTGGATTTAGTCATTTTTCCGGCGTTTATCAGACTTTCAGATAGGGGAAATGTCAGTGAGCATTCAGATTTCTTTTCCAGAGCGATTCGCCCAATGAGTCCTTGATATTTAGTCGTTTTCAGCCAATTTTCTGGATTTTTGAAAATTTCACTTTTTTGTGAAAATATCCACTAAATGAGGGAATAATATGTGTGAGGGTAACCAAGGAGAGTTCCAAATGTGTGTGGGTAGAATATATATCCCACGGGGGTAAAATTAAAAAAGTAAAAAAAAAATTTTTTTTTGGACTTAGTCATTTGTCCGGCGTTTATCAGACTTTCAGATAGGGGAAATATCAGTGAGCGTTCCGATTTCAGTTCCAGAGCGATTCGCCAAATGAGTCCTTGATATTTAGTCGTTTTCAGCCAATATTTTGGATTTTTGAAAATTTCACTTTTTTGTAAAAATATCCACTAAATGAGGGAATAATATGTGTGAGGGTACCCCAGGAGAGTTCCAAATGTGTGTGAGCAGAATATATATCCCACGGGGGTAAAATTGGAAAAAGTTGAAAAATTTTTTTTTTTGGACTTAGTCATTTTTCCGGCGTTTATCGGAATTTCAGATAGGGGAAATGTCAGTGAGCATTCGGATTTCAGTTCCAGAGCGATTTGCCCAATGAGTCCTTGATATTTAGTCGTTTTCAGTCAATTTTCTGGATTTTTGAAAATTTCACTTTTTGTGAAAATATCCACTAAATGAGGGAATAATATCTGTGAGGGTACCCCAGGAGAGTTCCAAATGTGTGTGAGCAGAATATATATCACACGGGGGTAAAATTGAAAAAAGTTGAAAAAAAATTTTTTTGGACTTAGTCATTTTTCCGGCATTTATCAGACTTTCAGATAGGGGAAATGTCAGTGAGCGTTCCGATTTCAGTTCCAGAGCGATTCGCCAAATGAGTCCTTGATATTTAGTCGTTTTCAGCCAATATTTTGGATTTTTGAAAATTTCACTCTTTTGTAAAAATATCCACTAAATGAGGGAATAATATGTGTGAGGGTACCCCAGTAGAGTTCCAAATGTGTTTGGGTAGAATATATATCCCACGGGGGTAAAATTGAAAAAAGTTGAAAAAAATTTTTTTTGGACTTAGTCATTTTATCAGACTTTCAGATAGGACAAATGTCATTGAGCGTTCCGATTTCAGTTCCAGAGCGATTCGCCCAATGAGTACTTGATATTTAGTCGTTTTCAGCCAATTTTCTGGATTTTTGAAAATTTCACTTTTTTGTGAATATATCCACTAAATGAGGGAATAATATCTGTGAGGGTACCCCAGGAGAGTTCCAAATGTCTGTGGGTAGAATATATATCCCACGGGGTAAAATTGAAAAAAGTTGAAAAAAATATTTTTTTGGACTTAGTCATTTTTCCGGAGTTCATCAGTCTTTCAGATAGGGGAAATGTCAGTGAGCTTTCCGATTTCAGTTCCAGAGTTTTTCGCCCAATGAGTCCTTGATATTTAGTCGTTTTCAGCCAATATTTTGGATTTTTAAAAATTTCACTTTTTTGTGAAAATATCCACTAAATAAGGGAATAATATGTGTGAGGGTACACCAGGAGAGTTTGAAATGTGTGTGGGTAGAATATATATCCCACGGGGGTAAAATCGAAAAAAGTTGAAAAAAATTTTTTTTTTACTTAGTCATTTTTCCGGAGTTTATCAGTCTTTCAGATAGGGGAAATGTCAGTGAGCTTTCCGATTTCAGTTCCAGAGTTTTTCATCCAATGAGTCCTTGATATTTAGTCGTTTTCAGCCAATTTCCTGCATTTTTGAAAATTTCACTTTTTTGTGAAAATATCCACTAAGTGAGGGAATAATATGGTGAGGGTACTTCAGGAGAGTTCCAAATGTGTGTGGGTAGAATGTATATCCCACGGGGATAAAATTGAAAAAAGTTGAAAAAAATTTTTTTTTGGACTTAGTCATTTTTCCGGCGTTTCTCAGACTTTCATATAGCACAAATGTCAGTGAGCGTTCCGATTTCAGTTCCAGAGCGATTCGCCGGATGAGTCCTTGATATTTAGTCATTTTCAAGCCAATTTTCTGAATTTTTGAAAATTTCACTTTTTTGTGAGAATATCCACTAAATTAGGGAATAATATGTGTGAGGTTACCCCAGGAGAGTTCCAAATGTGTGTGGGTAGAATATATATCCCACGGGGGTAAAATTGAAAACAATTTTTTTTTGAACTTAGTCATCTTTCCGGCGTTTATCAGACTTTCAGATAGGGGAAATGTCAGTGAGCGTTCCGATTTCAGTTCCAGAGCGATTCGCCCAATGAGTCCTTGATATTTAGTCGTTTTCAGCCAATAGTTTGGATTTTTGAAAATTTCACTTTTTTGTAAAAATATCCACTAAATGAGGGAATAATATGTGTGAGGGTACCCCAGGAGAGTTCCAAATGTGAGTGGGTAGAATATATATCCCACGAGGGTAAAATTGGAAAAAGTTGAAACATTTTTTTTTTTGGACTTAGTCATTTTTCCGGCGTTTATCAGACTTTCAGATAGGGGAAATGTCAGTGAGCGTTCCGATTTCCGTTCCAGAGCGATTCATCCAATGAGTCCTTGATATTTAGTCGTTTTCAGCCAATTTTCTGCATTTTTGAAAATTTCACTTTTTTTTTAAAATATCCACTAAATGAGGGAATAATATGTGTGAGGGTACCCCAGGAGAGTTCCAAATGTGTGTGGGTAGAATATATATCCCACGGGGATAAAATTGAAAAATTTGAAAAAATTTTTTTTTTGGACTTAGTCATTTTTCCAGCGTTTATCAGACTTTCAGATAGGGCAAATGTGAGTGAGCATTCCGATTTCAGTTCCAGAGCGATTCGCCAAATGAGTCCTTGATATTTAGTCGTTTTCAGCCAATATTTTGGATTTTTGAAAATTTCACTTTTTTGTAAAAATATCCACTAAATGAGGGAATAATATGTGTGAGGGTACCCCAGGAGAGTTCCAAATGTGTGTGAGCAGAATATATATCCCACGGGGGTAAAATTGGAAAAAGTTGAAAAAATTTTTTTTTTGGACTTAGTCATTTTTCCGGCGTTTATCGGAATTTCAGATAGGGGAAATGTCAGTGAGCATTCCGATTTCAGTTCCAGAGCGATTTGCCCAATGAGTCCTTGATATTTAGTCGTTTTCAGTCAATTTTCTGGATTTTTGAAAATTTCACTTTTTGTGAAAATATCCACTAAATGAGGGAATAATATCTGTGAGGGTACCCCAGGAGAGTTCCAAATGTGTGTGAGCAGAATATATATCACACGGGGGTAAAATTGAAAAAAGTTGAAAAAAAATTTTTTTGGACTTAGTCATTTTATCAGACTTTCAGATAGGACAAATGTCATTGAGCGTTCCGATTTCAGTTCCAGAGCGATTCGCCCAATGAGTACTTGATATTTAGTCGTTTTCAGCCAATTTTCTGGATTTTTGAAAATTTCACTTTTTTGTGAATATATCCACTAAATGAGGGAATAATATCTGTGAGGGTACCCCAGGAGAGTTCCAAATGTCTGTGGGTAGAATATTTATCCCATGGGGTAAAATTGAAAAAAGTTGAAAAAAATATTTTTTTGGACTTAGTCATTTTTCCGGAGTTCATCAGTCTTTCAGATAGGGGAAATGTCAGTGAGCTTTCCGATTTCAGTTCCAGAGTTTTTCGCCCAATGAGTCCTTGATATTTAGTCGTTTTCAGCCAATATTTTGGATTTTTAAAAATTTCACTTTTTTGTGAAAATATCCACTAAATAAGGGAATAATATGTGTGAGGGTACACCAGGAGAGTTTGAAATGTGTGTGGGTAGAATATATATCCCACGGGGGTAAAATCGAAAAAAGTTGAAAAATTTTTTTTTTTTACTTAGTCATTTTTCCGGAGTTTATCAGTATTTCAGATAGGGGAAATGTCAGTGAGCTTTCCGATTTCAGTTCCAGAGTTTTTCATCCAATGAGTCCTTGATATTTAGTCGTTTTCAGCCAATTTCCTGCATTTTTGAAAATTTCACTTTTTTGTGAAAATATCCACTAAGTGAGGGAATAATATGGTGAGGGTACTTCAGGAGAGTTCCAAATGTGTGTGGGTAGAATGTATATCCCACGGGGATAAAATTGAAAAAAGTTGAAAAAAATTTTTTTTTTTACTTAGTCATTTTTCCGGCGTTTCTCAGACTTTCAGATAGGGGAAATGTCAGTGAGCGTTCCGATTTCAGTTCCAGAGCGATTCGCCCAATGAGTCCTTGATATTTAGTCGTTTTCAGCCAATTTTCTGGATTTTTGAAAATTTCACTTTTTTGTGAATATATCCACTAAATGAGGGAATAATATCTGTGAGGGTACCCCAGGAGAGTTCCAAATGTGTGTGGGTAGAATATATATCCCACGTTGGTAAAATTGAAAAAAGTTGAAAAAAATTTTTTTTGGACTTAGTCATTTTATCAGACTTTCATATAGCACAAATGTCAGTGAGCGTTCCGATTTCAGTTCCAGAGCGATTCGCCCAATGAGTCCTTGATATTTAGTCGTTTTCAGCCAATTTTCTGGATTTTTGAAAATTTCACTTTTTTGTGAATATATCCACTAAATGAGGGAATAATATCTGTGAGGGTACCCCAGGAGAGTTCCAAATGTGTGTGGGTAGAATATATATCCCACGGGGGTAAAATTGAAAAAAGTTGAAAAAAATTTTTTTTTGGACTTAGTCATCTTTCCGGCGTTTATCAGACTTTCAGATAGGGGAAATGTCAGTGAGCATTCCGATTTCAGTTCCAGAGCGATTCATCCAATGAGTCCTTGATATTTAGTCGTTTTCAGCCAATTTTCTGCATTTTTGAAAATTTCACTTTTTTGTGAAAATATCCACTAAATGAGGGAATAATATGTGTGAGGGTACCCCAGGAGAGTTCCAAATGTGAGTGGGTAGAATATATATCCCACGGGGGTAAAATTGAAAAAAGTTGAAAATTTTTTTTTTTTGGACTTAGTCATTTATCCGGCGTTTATCAGAAATTTCAGAGAGGGGAAATGTCAGTGAGCGTTCCGATTTCAGTTCCAGAGCGATTTGGCCAATGAGTCCTCGATATTTAGTCGTTTTCAGCCAATATTTTGGATTTTTGAAAACTTCACTTTTTTGTGAAAATATCAACTAAATGAGGGAATAATATGTGTGAGGCTACCCCAGGAGAGTTCCAAATGTGTGTGGGTAGAATATATATCCCATGGGGGTAAAATTGAAAAAAGTTGAAAATTATTTTTTTTTGGACGTAGTCATTTTTCCGGCGTTTATCAGAATTTCAGATAGGGGAAATGTCAGTGAGCGTTACGATTTCAGTTCCAGAGCGAATCATCCAATGAGTCCTTGATATTTAGTCGTTTTCAGCCAATTTTCTGCATTTTTGAAAATTTCACTTTTTTGTGAAAATATCCACGAAATGAGGGAATAATATGTGTGAGGGTACCGCAGGAGAGTTCCAAATGTGAGTGGGTAGAATATATATCCCACGGGGGTAAAATTGAAAAAAGTTGAAAAATTTTTTTTTTTGGACTTAGTCATTTTTCCAGCGTTTATCAGACTTTCAGATAGGGGAAATGTCAGTGAGCGTTCCGATTTCAGTTCCAGAGCGATTCGCCCAATGAGTCCTTGATATTTAGTCGTTTTCAGCCAATATTTTGGATTTTTGAAAATTTCACTTTTTTGTAAAAATATCCACTAAATGAGGGAATAATATGTGTGAGGGTACCCCAGGAGAGTTCCAAATGTGTTTGGGTAGAATATATATCCCACGGGGGTAAAATTGGAAAAAGTTGAAAAATTTTTTTTTTTTCACTTAGTCATTTTTCCGGTGTTTATCAGAATTTCAGAGAGGGGAAATGTCAGTGAGCGTTCCGATTCCAGTTCCAGAGCGATTCGCCCAATGAGTCCTTGATATTTAGTCGTTTCCAGCCAATTTTCTGCATTTTTGAAAATTTAACTTTTTTGTGGAAATATCCACTAAGTGAGGGAATAATATGTGTGAAGGTACTTCAGTAGAGTTCCAAATGTGTGTGGGTAGAATATTTATCCCACGGGGGTAAAATTAAAAAAAGTCGAAAAATTTTTTTTTTTGGACTTAGTCATTTTTCCTGCATTTATCTGACTTTCAGATAGGGGAAATGTCAGTGAGCATTCCGATTTCAGTTCCAGAGCGATTCTCCCAATGAGTCCTTGATATTTAGTCGTTTTCAGCCAATTTTCTAGATTTTTGAAAATTTCACTTTTTTGTGAATATATCCACTAAATGAGGGAATAATATCTGTGAGGTTACCCCAGGAGAGTTCCAAATGTGTGTGGGTAGAATATATATCCCACGGGGGTAAAATTGAAAAAAGTTGAAAATTTTTTTTTTTTGGACTTAGTCATTTTTCCGGCGTTTATCAGAAATTTCAGATAGGGGAAATGTCAGTGAACGTTCCGAGTTCAGTTAAAGAGAGATTCATTCAATGAGTCCTTGATATTTCGTCGTTTTCAGGCAATTTTCTGAATTTTTGAAAATTTCTCTTTTTTGTGAAAATATCCACTAAATGAGGGTATAATATGTGTGAGGGTACCCCAGGAGAGTTCCAAATGTGTGTGGGTAGAATATATATCCCATGCAGGTAAAATTGAAAAAAGTTGAAAAAATTTTTTTTTTTGAATTAGTCATTTTTCCGGAGTTTATCAGACTTTCAGATAGAGGAAATGTCAGTGAGCTTTCCGATTTCAGTTCCAGAGTTTTTCGCCCAATGAGTCCCTGATATTTAGTCGTTTTCAGCCAATATTTTGGATTTTTGAAAATTTCACTTTCTTGTGAAAATATCCACTAAATGAGGGAATAATATCTGTGAGGGTACGCCAGGAGAGTTCCAAATGTGTTTGGGTAGAATATATATCCCACGGGGGTAAAATTGAAAAAAGTTGAAAAAATTTTTTTTTTTCGGACTTAGTCATTTTTCCGGCGTTTATCAGACTTTCAGATAGGGCAAATGTCAGTGAGCATTCCGATTTCAGTTCCAGAGCGATTCGCCCAATGAGTCCTTGATATTTAGTCGTTTTCAGCCAATAGTTTGGATTTTTGAAAATTTCACTTTTTTGTAAAAATATCCACTAAATGAGGGAATAATATTTGTGAGGGTACCCCAGGAGAGTCCAAATGTGTGTGGGTAGAATATATATCCCATGAGGTAAAATTGAAAAAAGTTGAAAACATTATTTTTTTGGACTTAGTCATTTTTCCAGCGTTTATCAGACTTTCAGATAGGGGAAATGTCAGTGAGCGTTCCGATTTCAGTTCCAGAGCGATTCATCCAATGAGTCCTTGATATTTAGTCGTTTTCAGCCAATTTTCTGCATTTTTGAAAATTTCACTTTTTTGTGAAAATATCCACTAATTGAGGGAATAATATGTGTGAGGGTACCCCAGGAGAGTTCCAAATGTGAGTGGGTAGAATATATATCCCATGCAGGTAAAATTGAAAAAAGTTGAAAAAAATTTTTTTTTTGAATTAGTCATTTTTCCGGAGTTTATCAGACTTTCAGATAGAGGAAATGTCAGTGAGCTTTCCGATTTCAGTTCCAGAGTTTTTCGCCCAATGAGTCCCTGATATTTAGTCGTTTTCAGCCAATTTTCTGGATTTTTCAAAATTTCGCTTTTTTTGTGAAAATATACACTAAGTGAGGGAATAATATGTGTGAGGGTACCCCAGGAGAGTTCCAAATATGTGTGGGTAGATTATATATCCCACGCGGGTAAAATTGAAAAAAGTTGAAAAACTTTTTTTTGGACTTAGTCATTTTTCCACCGTTTATCCGACTTTCAGATAGGGAAAATGTCAGTGAGCATTCCGATTTCAGTTCCAGAGCGATTCACCCAATGAGGCCTTGATATTTAGTCGTTTTCAGCCAATTTTCTGGATTTTTGAAAATTTCACTTTTTTTGTGAAAATATCTACTAAATGAGGGAATAATATGTGTGAGGGTACCCCAGGAGAGTTTCAAATGTGTGTGGGTAGAATATATATCCCACGTGGGTAAAATTTAAAAAGGTTGAAACATTTTTTTTTGTACTTAGTCATTTTTCCGGCGTTTATCAGACTTTCAGAAAGGGAAAATGTCAGTGAGCATTCCGATTTCAGTTCCAGAGCGATTCACCCAATGTTGCCTTGATATTTAGTCGTTTTCAGCCAATTTTCTGGATTTTTGAAAATTTCACTTTTTTTGTGAAAATATCCACTAAATGAGGGAAATAATATATGTGAGGGTACCCCAGGAGAGTTCCAAATGTGTGTGGGTAGAATATATATCCCACGAGGGTAAAATTGAAAAAAGTTGAAAAAATTTTTTTGGGACTTAGTCATTTTTCCGGCGTTCATCAGACTTTCAGATAGGGGAAATGTCAGTGAGCGTTCCGATTTCAGTTCCAGAGCGATTCACCCAATGAGTCCTTGATATTTAATCGTTTTCAGCAAATTTTCTGTATTTTTGAAAATTTCACTTTTTTGTGAAAATATCCACTAAATGAGGGAATAATTTGTGTGAGGGTACCCCAGGAGAGTTCTAAATGTGTGTGGGTAGAATATATATCCCACGGGAGTAAAATTGAAAACATTTTTTTTTTGTACTTAGTAATTTTTCCAGCGTTTATCAGACTTTCAGATAGGGCACATGTCAGTGAGCGTTCCAATTTCAGTTCCAGAGCGATTAGCCAAATGAGTCCTTGATATTTAGTCGTTTTCAGCGAATTTTCTGGATTTTTGAAAATTTCACTTTTTTGTGAAAATATCCACTAAATGAGGGAATAATATGTGTGAGGGTACCCCAGGAGAGTTCCAAATGTGTGTGGGTAGAATATATATCCCACGGGGGTAAAATTGAAAAAAGTTTAAAAAAATGGTTTTTTGTACTTAGTCATTTTTCCGGCGTTTATCAGACTTTCAGATAGGGCACATGTCAGTGAGCGTTCCAATTTCAGTTCCAGAGCGATTAGCCCAATGAGTCCTTGATATTTAGTCGTTTTCAGCGAATTTTCTGGATTTTGGAAAATTTCACTTTTTTGTGAAAATATCCACTAAATGAGGGAATAATATGTGTGAGGGTACCCCAGGAGAGTTCCAAATGTGTGTGGGTAGAATATATATCCCACGCGGGTAAAATTGAAAAAAGTTGAAAAAAATTTTTTTTTGGACTTAGTCATTTTTCCGCCGTTTATCAGACTTTCAGATAGGGAAAATGTCAGTGAGCATTCCGATTTCAATTCCAGAGCGATTCACCCAATGAGGCCTTGATATTTATTCGTTTTCAGCAAATTTTCTGGATTTTTAAAAATTTCACTTTTTTTGTGAAAATATCCACTAAGTGAGGGAATAATATCTGTGAGGGTACCCCAGGAGAGTTCCAAATGTGTGTGGGTAGAATATATATCCCAAGTGGGTAAAATTGAAAAAGGTTGAATCAATTTTTTTTTGGACTTAGTCATTTTTCCGCCGTTTATCAGACTTTCAGATAGGGAAAATGTCAGTGAGCATTCCGATTTCAGTTCCAGAGCGATTCACCCAATGTTGCCTTGATATTTAGTCGTTTTCAGCCAATTTTCTGGATTTTTGAAAATTTCACTTTTTTTGTGAAAATATCCACTAAATGAGGGAAATAATATGTGTGAGGGTACCCCAGGAGAGTTCCAAATGTGTGTGGGTAGAATATATATCCCACGGGGGTAAAATTGAAAAAAGTTTAAAAAATTTTTTTTTTGTACTTAGTCATTTTTCCGGCGTTTGTCAAAAATTTCAGATAGGGCAAATGTCAGTGAGCATTCCGATTTCAGTTCCAGAGCGATTCACCCAATGAGTCCTTGATATTTAGTCGTTTTCAGCAAATTTTCTGGATTTTTCAAAATTTCACTTTTTTTGTGAAAATATCCACTAAGTGAGGGAATAATATGTGTGAGGGTACCCCAGGAGAGTTCCAAATGTGTGTGGGTAGAATATATATCCCACGCGGGTAAAATTGAAAAAAGTTGAAAAAAATTTTTTTTGGACTTAGTCATTTTTCCACCGTTTATCAGACTTTCAGATAGGGAAAATGTCAGTGAGCATTCCGATTTCAATTCCAGAGCGATTCACCCAATGAGGCCTTGATATTTAGTCGTTTTCAGCAAATTTTCTGGATTTTTAAAAATTTCACTTTTTTTGTGAAAATATCCACTAAATGAGGGAATAATATCTGTGAGGGTACCCCAGGAGAGTTCCAAATGTGTGTGGGTAGAATATATATCCCACGTGGGTAAAATTGAAAAAGGTTGAAGCATTTTATTTTTGGACTTAGTCATTTGTCCGGCGTTTATCAGACTTTCAGATAAGGGAAATGTCAGTGAGCGTTCCGATTTCAGTTCCAGAGCGATTCACCCAATGAGTCCTTGATATTTAATCGTTTTCAGCAAATTTTCTGGATTTTTCAAAATTTCACTTTTTTTGTGAAAATATCCACTAAGTGAGGGAATAATATGTGTGAGGGTACCCCAGGAGAGTTCCAAATGTGTGTGGGTAGAATATATATCCCACGCGGGTAAAATTGAAAAAAGTTGAAAAAATTTTTTTTGGACTTAGTCATTTTTCCGCCGTTTATCAGACTTTCAGATAGGGAAAATGTCAGTGAGCATTCCGATTTCAATTCCAGAGAGATTCACCCAATGAGGACTTGATATTTAGTCGTTTTCAGCCAATTTTCTGGATTTTTGAAAATTTCACTTTTTTTGTGAAAATATCCACTAAATGAGGGAATAATATGTGTGAGGGTACCCCAGGAGAGTTCCAAATGTGTGTGGGTAGAATATATAACCCACGTGGGTAAAATTTAAAAAGGTTGAAACATTTTTTTTTTGGACTTAGTCATTTTTCCGGCGTTTATCAGACTTTCAGATAGGGCAAATGTCAGTGAGCGTTCCGATTTCAGTTCCAGAGCGATTCGCCCAATGAGTCCTTGATATTTAGTCGTTTTCAGCCAATATTTTGGATTTTTGAAAATTTCACTTTTTTGTGAAAACATCTACTAAATGAGGGAATAATATGTGTGAGGGTACCCCAGGAGAGTTCTAAATGTGTGTGGGTAGAATATATATCCCACGAGGGTAAAATTGAAAAAAATTTTTTTTTGTACTTAGTCATTTTTCCGGTGTTTATCAGACTTTCAGATAGGGCAAATGTCAGTGAGTGTTGCAATTTCAGTTCCAGAGCGATTAGCCCAATGAGTTCTTGATATTTAGTCGTTTTCAGCGAATTTTCTGGATTTTTGAAAATTTCACTTTTTTGTGAAAATATCCACTAAATGAGGGAATAATATGTGTGAGGGTACCCCAGGAGAGTTCCAAATGTGTGTGGGTAGAATATATATCCCACGGGGGTAAAATTGAAAAAGGTTGAAACATTTTTTTTTTGGACTTAGTAATTTTTCCGGCGTTTATCAGACTTTCAGATAAGGGAAATGTCAGTGAGCGTTCCGATTTCAGTTCCAGAGCGATTCAACCAATGAGTCCTTGATATTTAGTCGTTTTCAGCCAATTTTCTGGATTTTTGAAAATTTCACTTTTTTTGTGAAAATATCCACTAAGTGAGGGAATAATATGTGTGAGGGTACCCCAGGAGAGTTCCAAATGTGTGTGGGTAGAATATATATCCCACGCGGGTAAAATTGAAAAAAGTTGAAAAATTTTTTTTTGGACTTAGTCATTTTTCCGCCGTTTATCAGACTTTCAGATAGGGAAAATGTCAGTGAGCATTCCGATTTCAGTTCCAGAGCGATTCACCCAATGTTGCCTTGATATTTAGTCGTTTTCAGCCAATTTTCTGGATTTTTGAAAATTTCACTTTTTTTGTGAAAATATCCACTAAATGAGGGAAATAATATGTGTGAGGGTACCTCAGGAGAGTTCCAAATGTGTGTGGGCAGAATATATATCGCACGAGGGTAAAATTGAAAAAAGTTGAAAACATTTTTTTTGGACTTAGTCATTTTTCCGGCGTTTATCAGACTTTCAGATAGGGGAAATGTCAGTGAGCGCTCCGATTTCAGTTCCAGAGCGATTCACCCAATGAGTCCTTGATATTTAATCGTTTTCAGCAAATTTTCTGGATTTTTCAAAATTTCACTTTTTTTGTGAAAATATCCACTAAGTGAGGGAATAATATGTGTGAGGGTACCCCAGGAGAGTTCCAAATGTGTGTGGGTAGAATATATATCCCACGGGAGTAAAATTGAAAAAATTTTTTTTTGCACTTAGTCATTTTTCCGGCGTTTATCAGACTTTCAGATAGGGCAAATGTCAGTGAGCGTTCCAATTTCAGTTAGAGAGCGATTAGCCCAATGAGTCCTTGATATTTAGTCGTTTTCAGCGAATTTTCTGGATTTTTGAAAATTTCACTTTTTTTGTGAAAATATCCACTAAGTGAGGGAATAATATGTGTGAGGGTACCCCAGGAGAGTTCCAAATGTGTGTGGGTAGAATATATATCCCACGCGGGTAAAATTGAAAAAAGTTGAAAAAAATTTTTTTTGGACTTAGTCATTTTTCCACCGTTTATCAGACTTTCAGATAGGGAAAATATCAGTGAGCATTCCGATTTCAATTCCAGAGCGATTCACCCAATGAGGCCTTGATATTTAGTCGTTTTCAGCAAATTTTCTGGATTTTTAAAAATTTCACTTTTTTTGTGAAAATATCCACTAAATGAGGGAATAATATCTGTGAGGGTACCCCAGGAGAGTTCCAAATGTGTGTGGGTAGAATATATATCCCACGTGGGTAAAATTGAAAAAGGTTGAAGCATTTTATTTTTGGACTTAGTCATTTGTCCGGCGTTTATCAGACTTTCAGATAAGGGAAATGTCAGTGAGCGTTCCGATTTCAGTTCCAGAGCGATTCACCCAATGAGTCCTTGATATTTAATCGTTTTCAGCAAATTTTCTGGATTTTTCAAAATTTCACTTTTTTTGTGAAAATATCCACTAAGTGAGGGAATAATATGTGTGAGGGTACCCCAGGAGAGTTCCAAATGTGTGTGGGTAGAATATATATCCCACGCGGGTAAAATTGAAAAAAGTTGAAAAAATTTTTTTTGGACTTAGTCATTTTTCCGCCGTTTATCAGACTTTCAGATAGGGAAAATGTCAGTGAGCATTCCGATTTCAATTCCAGAGAGATTCACCCAATGAGGACTTGATATTTAGTCGTTTTCAGCCAATTTTCTGGATTTTTGAAAATTTCACTTTTTTTGTGAAAATATCCACTAAATGAGGGAATAATATGTGTGAGGGTACCCCAGGAGAGTTCCAAATGTGTGTGGGTAGAATATATAACCCACGTGGGTAAAATTTAAAAAGGTTGAAACATTTTTTTTTTGGACTTAGTCATTTTTCCGGCGTTTATCAGACTTTCAGATAGGGCAAATGTCAGTGAGCGTTCCGATTTCAGTTCCAGAGCGATTCGCCCAATGAGTCCTTGATATTTAGTCGTTTTCAGCCAATATTTTGGATTTTTGAAAATTTCACTTTTTTGTGAAAACATCTACTAAATGAGGGAATAATATGTGTGAGGGTACCCCAGGAGAGTTCTAAATGTGTGTGGGTAGAATATATATCCCACGGGAGTAAAATTGAAAAAATTTTTTTTTGCACTTAGTCATTTTTCCGGCGTTTATCAGACTTTCAGATAGGGCAAATGTCAGTGAGCGTTCCAATTTCAGTTAGAGAGCGATTAGCCCAATGAGTCCTTGATATTTAGTCGTTTTCAGCGAATTTTCTGGATTTTTGAAAATTTCACTTTTTTTGTGAAAATATCCACTAAGTGAGGGAATAATATGTGTGAGGGTACCCCAGGAGAGTTCCAAATGTGTGTGGGTAGAATATATATCCCACGCGGGTAAAATTGAAAAAAGTTGAAAAAAATTTTTTTTGGACTTAGTCATTTTTCCACCGTTTATCAGACTTTCAGATAGGGAAAATATCAGTGAGCATTCCGATTTCAATTCCAGAGCGATTCACCCAATGAGGCCTTGATATTTAGTCGTTTTCAGCAAATTTTCTGGATTTTTAAAAATTTCACTTTTTTTGTGAAAATATCCACTAAATGAGGGAATAATATCTGTGAGGGTACCCCAGGAGAGTTCCAAATGTGTGTGGGTAGAATATATATCCCACGTGGGTAAAATTGAAAAAGGTTGAAGCATTTTATTTTTGGACTTAGTCATTTGTCCGGCGTTTATCAGACTTTCAGATAAGGGAAATGTCAGTGAGCGTTCCGATTTCAGTTCCAGAGCGATTCACCCAATGAGTCCTTGATATTTAATCGTTTTCAGCAAATTTTCTGGATTTTTCAAAATTTCACTTTTTTTGTGAAAATATCCACTAAGTGAGGGAATAATATGTGTGAGGGTACCCCAGGAGAGTTCCAAATGTGTGTGGGTAGAATATATATCCCACGCGGGTAAAATTGAAAAAAGTTGAAAAAATTTTTTTTGGACTTAGTCATTTTTCCGCCGTTTATCAGACTTTCAGATAGGGAAAATGTCAGTGAGCATTCCGATTTCAATTCCAGAGAGATTCACCCAATGAGGACTTGATATTTAGTCGTTTTCAGCCAATTTTCTGGATTTTTGAAAATTTCACTTTTTTTGTGAAAATATCCACTAAATGAGGGAATAATATGTGTGAGGGTACCCCAGGAGAGTTCCAAATGTGTGTGGGTAGAATATATAACCCATGTGGGTAAAATTTAAAAAGGTTGAAACATTTTTTTTTTGGACTTAGTCATTTTTCCGGCGTTTATCAGACTTTCAGATAGGGCAAATGTCAGTGAGCGTTCCGATTTCAGTTCCAGAGCGATTCGCCCAATGAGTCCTTGATATTTAGTCGTTTTCAGCCAATATTTTGGATTTTTGAAAATTTCACTTTTTTGTGAAAACATCTACTAAATGAGGGAATAATATGTGTGAGGGTACCCCAGGAGAGTTCTAAATGTGTGTGGGTAGAATATATATCCCACGAGGGTAAAATTGAAAAAAATTTTTTTTTGTACTTAGTCATTTTTCCGGTGTTTATCAGACTTTCAGATAGGGCAAATGTCAGTGAGTGTTGCAATTTCAGTTCCAGAGCGATTAGCCCAATGAGTTCTTGATATTTAGTCGTTTTCAGCGAATTTTCTGGATTTTTGAAAATTTCACTTTTTTGTGAAAATATCCACTAAATGAGGGAATAATATGTGTGAGGGTACCCCAGGAGAGTTCCAAATGTGTGTGGGTAGAATATATATCCCACGGGGGTAAAATTGAAAAAGGTTGAAACATTTTTTTTTTGGACTTAGTAATTTTTCCGGCGTTTATCAGACTTTCAGATAAGGGAAATGTCAGTGAGCGTTCCGATTTCAGTTCCAGAGCGATTCAACCAATGAGTCCTTGATATTTAGTCGTTTTCAGCCAATTTTCTGGATTTTTGAAAATTTCACTTTTTTTGTGAAAATATCCACTAAGTGAGGGAATAATATGTGTGAGGGTACCCCAGGAGAGTTCCAAATGTGTGTGGGTAGAATATATATCCCACGCGGGTAAAATTGAAAAAAGTTGAAAAATTTTTTTTTGGACTTAGTCATTTTTCCGCCGTTTATCAGACTTTCAGATAGGGAAAATGTCAGTGAGCATTCCGATTTCAGTTCCAGAGCGATTCACCCAATGTTGCCTTGATATTTAGTCGTTTTCAGCCAATTTTCTGGATTTTTGAAAATTTCACTTTTTTTGTGAAAATATCCACTAAATGAGGGAAATAATATGTGTGAGGGTACCTCAGGAGAGTTCCAAATGTGTGTGGGCAGAATATATATCGCACGAGGGTAAAATTGAAAAAAGTTGAAAACATTTTTTTTGGACTTAGTCATTTTTCCGGCGTTTATCAGACTTTCAGATAGGGGAAATGTCAGTGAGCGCTCCGATTTCAGTTCCAGAGCGATTCACCCAATGAGTCCTTGATATTTAATCGTTTTCAGCAAATTTTCTGGATTTTTCAAAATTTCACTTTTTTTGTGAAAATATCCACTAAGTGAGGGAATAATATGTGTGAGGGTACCCCAGGAGAGTTCCAAATGTGTGTGGGTAGAATATATATCCCACGGGAGTAAAATTGAAAAAATTTTTTTTTGCACTTAGTCATTTTTCCGGCGTTTATCAGACTTTCAGATAGGGCAAATGTCAGTGAGCGTTCCAATTTCAGTTAGAGAGCGATTAGCCCAATGAGTCCTTGATATTTAGTCGTTTTCAGCGAATTTTCTGGATTTTTGAAAATTTCACTTTTTTGTGAAAATATCCACTAAATGAGGGAATAATATGTGTGAGGGTACCCCAGGAGAGTTCCAAATGTGTGTGGGTAGAATATATATCCCACGGGGGTAAAATTGAAAAAAGTTTAAAAAATTTTTTTTTTGTACTTAGTCATTTTTCCGGCGTTTGTCAAAAATTTCAGATAGGGCAAATGTCAGTGAGCATTCCGATTTCAGTTCCAGAGCGATTCACCCAATGAGTCCTTGATATTTAGTCGTTTTCAGCAAATTTTCTGGATTTTTCAAAATTTCACTTTTTTTGTGAAAATATCCACTAAGTGAGGGAATAATATGTGTGAGGGTACCCCAGGAGAGTTCCAAATGTGTGTGGGTAGAATATATATCCCACGCGGGTAAAATTGAAAAAAGTTGAAAAAAATTTTTTTTGGACTTAGTCATTTTTCCACCGTTTATCAGACTTTCAGATAGGGAAAATATCAGTGAGCATTCCGATTTCAATTCCAGAGCGATTCACCCAATGAGGCCTTGATATTTAGTCGTTTTCAGCAAATTTTCTGGATTTTTAAAAATTTCACTTTTTTTGTGAAAATATCCACTAAATGAGGGAATAATATCTGTGAGGGTACCCCAGGAGAGTTCCAAATGTGTGTGGGTAGAATATATATCCCACGTGGGTAAAATTGAAAAAGGTTGAAGCATTTTATTTTTGGACTTAGTCATTTGTCCGGCGTTTATCAGACTTTCAGATAAGGGAAATGTCAGTGAGCGTTCCGATTTCAGTTCCAGAGCGATTCACCCAATGAGTCCTTGATATTTAATCGTTTTCAGCAAATTTTCTGGATTTTTCAAAATTTCACTTTTTTTGTGAAAATATCCACTAAATGAGGGAAATAATATGTGTGAGGGTACCTCAGGAGAGTTCCAAATGTGTGTGGGCAGAATATATATCGCACGAGGGTAAAATTGAAAAAAGTTGAAAACATTTTTTTTGGACTTAGTCATTTTTCCGGCGTTTATCAGACTTTCAGATAGGGGAAATGTCAGTGAGCGCTCCGATTTCAGTTCCAGAGCGATTCACCCAATGAGTCCTTGATATTTAATCGTTTTCAGCAAATTTTCTGGATTTTTCAAAATTTCACTTTTTTTGTGAAAATATCCACTAAATGAGGGAATAATATGTGTGAGGGTACCCCAGGAGAGTTCCAAATGTGTGTGGGTAGAATATATAACCCACGTGGGTAAAATTTAAAAAGGTTGAAACATTTTTTTTTTGGACTTAGTCATTTTTCCGGCGTTTATCAGACTTTCAGATAGGGCAAATGTCAGTGAGCGTTCCGATTTCAGTTCCAGAGCGATTCGCCCAATGAGTCCTTGATATTTAGTCGTTTTCAGCCAATATTTTGGATTTTTGAAAATTTCACTTTTTTGTGAAAACATCTACTAAATGAGGGAATAATATGTGTGAGGGTACCGCAGGAGAGTTCTAAATGTGTGTGGGTAGAATATATATCCCACGAGGGTAAAATTGAAAAAATTTTTTTTTTGTACTTAGTCATTTTTCCGGTGTTTATCAGACTTTCAGATAGGGCAAATGTCAGTGAGTGTTGCAATTTCAGTTCCAGAGCGATTAGCCCAATGAGTTCTTGATATTTAGTCGTTTTCAGCGAATTTTCTGGATTTTTGAAAATTTCACTTTTTTGTGAAAATATCCACTAAATGAGGGAATAATATGTGTGAGGGTACCCCAGGAGAGTTCCAAATGTGTGTGGGTAGAATATATATCCCACGGGGGTAAAATTGAAAAAGGTTGAAACATTTTTTTTTTGGACTTAGTAATTTTTCCGGCGTTTATCAGACTTTCAGATAAGGGAAATGTCAGTGAGCGTTCCGATTTCAGTTCCAGAGCGATTCACCCAATGAGTCCTTGATATTTAGTCGTTTTCAGCAAATTTTCTGGATTTTTAAAAATGTCACTTTTTTTGTGAAAATATCCACTAAGTGAGGGAATAATATCTGTGAGGGTACCCCAGGAGAGTTCCAAATGTGTGTGGGTAGAATATATATCCCACGTGGGTAAAATTGAAAAAGGTTGAAGCATTTTTTTTTTGGACTTAGTAATTTTTCCGGCGTTTATCAGACTTTCAGATAAGGGAAATGTCAGTGAGCGTTCCGATTTCAGTTCCAGAGCGATTCAACCAATGAGTCCTTGATATTTAGTCGTTTTCAGCCAATTTTCTGGATTTTTGAAAATTTCACTTTTTTTGTGAAAATATCCACTAAGTGAGGGAATAATATGTGTGAGGGTACCCCAGGAGAGTTCTAAATGTGTGTGGGTAGAATATATATCCCACGGGAGTAAAATTGAAAAAAATTTTTTTTTGTACTTAGTCATTTTTCCGGTGTTTATCAGACTTTCAGATAGGGCAAATGTCAGTGAGTGTTCCAATTTCAGTTCCAGAGCGATTAGCCCAATGAGTTCTTGATATTTAGTCGTTTTCAGCGAATTTTCTGGATTTTTGAAAATTTCACTTTTTTGTGAAAATATCCACTAAATGAGGGAATAATATGTGTGAGGGTACCCCAGGAGAGTTCCAAATGTGTGTGGGTAGAATATATATCCCACGGGGGTAAAATTGAAAAAAGTTTAAAAAATTTTTTTTTTGGACTTAGTCATTTTTCCGGCGTTTGTCAAAAATTTCAGATAGGGCAAATATCAGTGAGCATTCCGATTTCAGTTCCAGAGCGATTCACCCAATGAGTCTTTGATATTTAGTCGTTTTCAGCAAATTTTCTGGATTTTTCAAAATTTCACTTTTTTTGTGAAAATATCCTCTAAGTGAGGGAATAATATGTGTGAGGGTACCCCAGGAGAGTTCCAAATGTGTGTGGGTAGAATATATATCCCACGCGGGTAAAATTGAAAAAAGTTGAAAAATTTTTTTTTGGACTTAGTCATTTTTCCGCCGTTTATCAGACTTTCAGATAGGGAAAATGTCAGTGAGCATTCCGATTTCAGTTCCAGAGCGATTCACCCAATGTTGCCTTGATATTTAGTCGTTTTCAGCCAATTTTCTGGATTTTTGAAAATTTCACTTTTTTTGTGAAAATATCCACTAAATGAGGGAAATAATATGTGTGAGGGTACCTCAGGAGAGTTCCAAATGTGTGTGGGCAGAATATATATCGCACGAGGGTAAAATTGAAAAAAGTTGAAAACATTTTTTTTGGACTTAGTCATTTTTCCGGCGTTTATCAGACTTTCAGATAGGGGAAATGTCAGTGAGCGCTCCGATTTCAGTTCCAGAGCGATTCACCCAATGAGTCCTTGATATTTAATCGTTTTCAGCAAATTTTCTGGATTTTTCAAAATTTCACTTTTTTTGTGAAAATATCCACTAAGTGAGGGAATAATATGTGTGAGGGTACCCCAGGAGAGTTCCAAATGTGTGTGGGTAGAATATATATCCCACGGGAGTAAAATTGAAAAAATTTTTTTTTGCACTTAGTCATTTTTCCGGCGTTTATCAGACTTTCAGATAGGGCAAATGTCAGTGAGCGTTCCAATTTCAGTTAGAGAGCGATTAGCCCAATGAGTCCTTGATATTTAGTCGTTTTCAGCGAATTTTCTGGATTTTTGAAAATTTCACTTTTTTGTGAAAATATCCACTAAATGAGGGAATAATATGTGTGAGGGTACCCCAGGAGAGTTCCAAATGTGTGTGGGTAGAATATATATCCCACGGGGGTAAAATTGAAAAAAGTTTAAAAAATTTTTTTTTTGTACTTAGTCATTTTTCCGGCGTTTGTCAAAAATTTCAGATAGGGCAAATGTCAGTGAGCATTCCGATTTCAGTTCCAGAGCGATTCACCCAATGAGTCCTTGATATTTAGTCGTTTTCAGCAAATTTTCTGGATTTTTCAAAATTTCACTTTTTTTGTGAAAATATCCACTAAGTGAGGGAATAATATGTGTGAGGGTACCCCAGGAGAGTTCCAAATGTGTGTGGGTAGAATATATATCCCACGCGGGTAAAATTGAAAAAAGTTGAAAAAAATTTTTTTTGGACTTAGTCATTTTTCCACCGTTTATCAGACTTTCAGATAGGGAAAATATCAGTGAGCATTCCGATTTCAATTCCAGAGCGATTCACCCAATGAGGCCTTGATATTTAGTCGTTTTCAGCAAATTTTCTGGATTTTTAAAAATTTCACTTTTTTTGTGAAAATATCCACTAAATGAGGGAATAATATCTGTGAGGGTACCCCAGGAGAGTTCCAAATGTGTGTGGGTAGAATATATATCCCACGTGGGTAAAATTGAAAAAGGTTGAAGCATTTTATTTTTGGACTTAGTCATTTGTCCGGCGTTTATCAGACTTTCAGATAAGGGAAATGTCAGTGAGCGTTCCGATTTCAGTTCCAGAGCGATTCACCCAATGAGTCCTTGATATTTAATCGTTTTCAGCAAATTTTCTGGATTTTTCAAAATTTCACTTTTTTTGTGAAAATATCCACTAAATGAGGGAAATAATATGTGTGAGGGTACCTCAGGAGAGTTCCAAATGTGTGTGGGCAGAATATATATCGCACGAGGGTAAAATTGAAAAAAGTTGAAAACATTTTTTTTGGACTTAGTCATTTTTCCGGCGTTTATCAGACTTTCAGATAGGGGAAATGTCAGTGAGCGCTCCGATTTCAGTTCCAGAGCGATTCACCCAATGAGTCCTTGATATTTAATCGTTTTCAGCAAATTTTCTGGATTTTTCAAAATTTCACTTTTTTTGTGAAAATATCCACTAAATGAGGGAATAATATGTGTGAGGGTACCCCAGGAGAGTTCCAAATGTGTGTGGGTAGAATATATAACCCACGTGGGTAAAATTTAAAAAGGTTGAAACATTTTTTTTTTGGACTTAGTCATTTTTCCGGCGTTTATCAGACTTTCAGATAGGGCAAATGTCAGTGAGCGTTCCGATTTCAGTTCCAGAGCGATTCGCCCAATGAGTCCTTGATATTTAGTCGTTTTCAGCCAATATTTTGGATTTTTGAAAATTTCACTTTTTTGTGAAAACATCTACTAAATGAGGGAATAATATGTGTGAGGGTACCCCAGGAGAGTTCTAAATGTGTGTGGGTAGAATATATATCCCACGAGGGTAAAATTGAAAAAATTTTTTTTTTGTACTTAGTCATTTTTCCGGTGTTTATCAGACTTTCAGATAGGGCAAATGTCAGTGAGTGTTGCAATTTCAGTTCCAGAGCGATTAGCCCAATGAGTTCTTGATATTTAGTCGTTTTCAGCGAATTTTCTGGATTTTTGAAAATTTCACTTTTTTGTGAAAATATCCACTAAATGAGGGAATAATATGTGTGAGGGTACCCCAGGAGAGTTCCAAATGTGTGTGGGTAGAATATATATCCCACGGGGGTAAAATTGAAAAAGGTTGAAACATTTTTTTTTTGGACTTAGTAATTCTTCCGGCGTTTATCAGACTTTCAGATAAGGGAAATGTCAGTGAGCGTTCCGATTTCAGTTCCAGAGCGATTCACCCAATGAGTCCTTGATATTTAGTCGTTTTCAGCAAATTTTCTGGATTTTTAAAAATGTCACTTTTTTTGTGAAAATATCCACTAAGTGAGGGAATAATATCTGTGAGGGTACCCCAGGAGAGTTCCAAATGTGTGTGGGTAGAATATATATCCCACGTGGGTAAAATTGAAAAAGGTTGAAGCATTTTTTTTTTGGACTTAGTAATTTTTCCGGCGTTTATCAGACTTTCAGATAAGGGAAATGTCAGTGAGCGTTCCGATTTCAGTTCCAGAGCGATTCAACCAATGAGTCCTTGATATTTAGTCGTTTTCAGCCAATTTTCTGGATTTTTGAAAATTTCACTTTTTTTGTGAAAATATCCACTAAGTGAGGGAATAATATGTGTGAGGGTACCCCAGGAGAGTTCTAAATGTGTGTGGGTAGAATATATATCCCACGGGAGTAAAATTGAAAAAAATTTTTTTTTGTACTTAGTCATTTTTCCGGTGTTTATCAGACTTTCAGATAGGGCAAATGTCAGTGAGTGTTCCAATTTCAGTTCCAGAGCGATTAGCCCAATGAGTTCTTGATATTTAGTCGTTTTCAGCGAATTTTCTGGATTTTTGAAAATTTCACTTTTTTGTGAAAATATCCACTAAATGAGGGAATAATATGTGTGAGGGTACCCCAGGAGAGTTCCAAATGTGTGTGGGTAGAATATATATCCCACGGGGGTAAAATTGAAAAAAGTTTAAAAAATTTTTTTTTTGGACTTAGTCATTTTTCCGGCGTTTGTCAAAAATTTCAGATAGGGCAAATATCAGTGAGCATTCCGATTTCAGTTCCAGAGCGATTCACCCAATGAGTCTTTGATATTTAGTCGTTTTCAGCAAATTTTCTGGATTTTTCAAAATTTCACTTTTTTTGTGAAAATATCCTCTAAGTGAGGGAATAATATGTGTGAGGGTACCCCAGGAGAGTTCCAAATGTGTGTGGGTAGAATATATATCCCACGCGGGTAAAATTGAAAAAAGTTGAAAAAAATTTTTTTTGGACTTAGTCATTTTTCTGCCGTTTATCAGACTTTCCGATTGGGAAAATGTCAGTGAGCATTCCGATTTCAATTCCAGAGCGATTCACCCAATGAGGCCTTGATATTTAGTCGTTTTCAGCCAATTTTCTGGATTTTTGAAAATTTCACTTTTTTTGTGAAAATATCCACTAAATGAGGGAATAATATCTGTGAGGGTACCCCAGGAGAGTTCCAAATGTGTGTGGGTAGAATATATATCCCACGTGGGTAAAATTGAAAATGGTTGAAACATTTTTTTTTTGGACTTTGTAATTTTTCCGGCGTTTATCAGACTTTCAGATAAGGGAAATGTCAGTGAGCGTTCCGATTTCAGTTCCAGAGCGATTCGCCCAATGAGTCCTTGATATTTAGTCGTTTTCAGCCAATATTTTGGATTTTTGAAACTTTCACTTTTTTGTGAAAATATCCACTAAATGAGGGAATAATATGTGTGAGGGTACCCCAGGAGAGTTCTAAATGTGTGTGGGTAGAATACATATCCCACAGGAGTAAAATTGAAAAAAAATTTTTTTTTGTACTTAGTCATTTTTCCGGCGTTTATCAGACTTTCAGATAGGGCAAATGTCAGTAAGCGTTCCAATTTCAGTTCCAGAGCGATTAGCCCAATGAGTCCATGATATTTAGTCGTTTTCAGCGAATTTTCTGGATTTTTGAAAATTTTACTTTTTTGTGAAAATATCCACTAAATGAGGGAATAATATGTGTGAGGGTACCCCAGGAGAGTTCCAAATGTGTGTGGGTAGAATATATATCCCACGGGGGTAAAATTGAAAAAAGTTGAAAAATATATATTTTTTTTGGACTGTCATTTTTCCGGCGTTTAGCAGACTTTCAGATAGGGCAAATGTCAGTGAGCGTTCCGATTTCAGTTCCAGAGCGATTCGCCCAATGAGTCCTTGATATTTAGTCATTTTCAGCCAATATTTTGGATTTTTGAAACTTTCACTTTTTTGTGAAAATATCCACTAAATGAGGGAATAATATGTGTGAGGGTACCCCAGGAGAGTTCTAAATGTGTGTGGGTAGAATATATATCCCACAGGAGTAAAATTGAAAAAAAATTTTTTTTTGTACTTAGTCATTTTTCCGGCGTTTATCAGACTTTCAGATAAGGCAAATGTCAGTAAGCGTTCCAATTTCAGTTAGAGAGCGATTAGCCCAATGAGTCCTTGATATTTAGTCATTTTCAGCGAATTTTCTGGATTTTTGAAAATTTTACTTTTTTGTGAAAATATACACTAAATGAGGGAATAATATGTGTGAGGGTACCCCAGGAGAGTTCTAAATGTGTGTGGGTAGAATATATATCCCACGGGGGTAAAATTGAAAAAAGTTGAAAAATTTTTTTTTTTGGACTTAGTCATTTTTCCGGCATTTGTCAAAAATTTCAGATAGGGGAAATGTCAGTGAGTGTTCCGATTTCAGTTCCAGAGCAATTCACCCAATGAGTCCTTGATATTTAGTCATTTTCAGCAAATTTTCTGGATTTTTGAAAATTTCACTTTTTTGTGAAAATATCCACTAAAAGAGGGAATAATATGTGTGAGGGTACCCCAGGAGAGTTCCAAATGTGTGTGGGTAGAATATATATCCCACGTGGGTAAAATTGAAAAAGGTTGAAACATTTTTTTTTTGGACTTAGTCATTTTTCCGGCGTTTATCAGACTTTCAGATAGGGAAAATATCAGTGAGCATTCCGATTTCAATTCCAGAGCGATTCACCCAATGAGGCCTTGATATTTAGTCGTTTTCAGCAAATTTTCTGGATTTTTAAAAATTTCACTTTTTTTGTGAAAATATCCACTAAATGAGGGAATAATATCTGTGAGGGTACCCCAGGAGAGTTCCAAATGTGTGTGGGTAGAATATATATCCCACGTGGGTAAAATTGAAAAAGGTTGAAGCATTTTATTTTTGGACTTAGTCATTTGTCCGGCGTTTATCAGACTTTCAGATAAGGGAAATGTCAGTGAGCGTTCCGATTTCAGTTCCAGAGCGATTCACCCAATGAGTCCTTGATATTTAATCGTTTTCAGCAAATTTTCTGGATTTTTCAAAATTTCACTTTTTTTGTGAAAATATCCACTAAATGAGGGAAATAATATGTGTGAGGGTACCTCAGGAGAGTTCCAAATGTGTGTGGGCAGAATATATATCGCACGAGGGTAAAATTGAAAAAAGTTGAAAACATTTTTTTTGAACTTAGTCATTTTTCCGGCGTTTATCAGACTTTCAGATAGGGCAAATGTCAGTGAGCGCTCCGATTTCAGTTCCAGAGCGATTCACCCAATGAGTCCTTGATATTTAATCGTTTTCAGCAAATTTTCTGGATTTTTCAAAATTTCACTTTTTTTGTGAAAATATCCACTAAATGAGGGAATAATATGTGTGAGGGTACCCCAGGAGAGTTCCAAATGTGTGTGGGTAGAATATATAACCCACGTGGGTAAAATTTAAAAAGGTTGAAACATTTTTTTTTTGGACTTAGTCATTTTTCCGGCGTTTATCAGACTTTCAGATAGGGCAAATGTCAGTGAGCGTTCCGATTTCAGTTCCAGAGCGATTCGCCCAATGAGTCCTTGATATTTAGTCGTTTTCAGCCAATATTTTGGATTTTTGAAAATTTCACTTTTTTGTGAAAACATCTACTAAATGAGGGAATAATATGTGTGAGGGTACCCCAGGAGAGTTCTAAATGTGTGTGGGTAGAATATATATCCCACGAGGGTAAAATTGAAAAAATTTTTTTTTTGTACTTAGTCATTTTTCCGGTGTTTATCAGACTTTCAGATAGGGCAAATGTCAGTGAGTGTTGCAATTTCAGTTCCAGAGCGATTAGCCCAATGAGTTCTTGATATTTAGTCGTTTTCAGCGAATTTTCTGGATTTTTGAAAATTTCACTTTTTTGTGAAAATATCCACTAAATGAGGGAATAATATGTGTGAGGGTACCCCAGGAGAGTTCCAAATGTGTGTGGGTAGAATATATATCCCACGGGGGTAAAATTGAAAAAGGTTGAAACATTTTTTTTTTGGACTTAGTAATTTTTCCGGCGTTTATCAGACTTTCAGATAAGGGAAATGTCAGTGAGCGTTCCGATTTCAGTTCCAGAGCGATTCACCCAATGAGTCCTTGATATTTAGTCGTTTTCAGCAAATTTTCTGGATTTTTAAAAATGTCACTTTTTTTGTGAAAATATCCACTAAGTGAGGGAATAATATCTGTGAGGGTACCCCAGGAGAGTTCCAAATGTGTGTGGGTAGAATATATATCCCACGTGGGTAAAATTGAAAAAGGTTGAAGCATTTTTTTTTTGGACTTAGTAATTTTTCCGGCGTTTATCAGACTTTCAGATAAGGGAAATGTCAGTGAGCGTTCCGATTTCAGTTCCAGAGCGATTCAACCAATGAGTCCTTGATATTTAGTCGTTTTCAGCCAATTTTCTGGATTTTTGAAAATTTCACTTTTTTTGTGAAAATATCCACTAAGTGAGGGAATAATATGTGTGAGGGTACCCCAGGAGAGTTCTAAATGTGTGTGGGTAGAATATATATCCCACGGGAGTAAAATTGAAAAAAATTTTTTTTTGTACTTAGTCATTTTTCCGGTGTTTATCAGACTTTCAGATAGGGCAAATGTCAGTGAGTGTTCCAATTTCAGTTCCAGAGCGATTAGCCCAATGAGTTCTTGATATTTAGTCGTTTTCAGCGAATTTTCTGGATTTTTGAAAATTTCACTTTTTTGTGAAAATATCCACTAAATGAGGGAATAATATGTGTGAGGGTACCCCAGGAGAGTTCCAAATGTGTGTGGGTAGAATATATATCCCACGGGGGTAAAATTGAAAAAAGTTTAAAAAATTTTTTTTTTGGACTTAGTCATTTTTCCGGCGTTTGTCAAAAATTTCAGATAGGGCAAATATCAGTGAGCATTCCGATTTCAGTTCCAGAGCGATTCACCCAATGAGTCTTTGATATTTAGTCGTTTTCAGCAAATTTTCTGGATTTTTCAAAATTTCACTTTTTTTGTGAAAATATCCTCTAAGTGAGGGAATAATATGTGTGAGGGTACCCCAGGAGAGTTCCAAATGTGTGTGGGTAGAATATATATCCCACGCGGGTAAAATTGAAAAAAGTTGAAAAAAATTTTTTTTGGACTTAGTCATTTTTCTGCCGTTTATCAGACTTTCCGATTGGGAAAATGTCAGTGAGCATTCCGATTTCAATTCCAGAGCGATTCACCCAATGAGGCCTTGATATTTAGTCGTTTTCAGCCAATTTTCTGGATTTTTGAAAATTTCACTTTTTTTGTGAAAATATCCACTAAATGAGGGAATAATATCTGTGAGGGTACCCCAGGAGAGTTCCAAATGTGTGTGGGTAGAATATATATCCCACGTGGGTAAAATTGAAAATGGTTGAAACATTTTTTTTTTGGACTTTGTAATTTTTCCGGCGTTTATCAGACTTTCAGATAAGGGAAATGTCAGTGAGCGTTCCGATTTCAGTTCCAGAGCGATTCGCCCAATGAGTCCTTGATATTTAGTCGTTTTCAGCCAATATTTTGGATTTTTGAAACTTTCACTTTTTTGTGAAAATATCCACTAAATGAGGGAATAATATGTGTGAGGGTACCCCAGGAGAGTTCTAAATGTGTGTGGGTAGAATACATATCCCACAGGAGTAAAATTGAAAAAAAATTTTTTTTTGTACTTAGTCATTTTTCCGGCGTTTATCAGACTTTCAGATAGGGCAAATGTCAGTAAGCGTTCCAATTTCAGTTCCAGAGCGATTAGCCCAATGAGTCCATGATATTTAGTCGTTTTCAGCGAATTTTCTGGATTTTTGAAAATTTTACTTTTTTGTGAAAATATCCACTAAATGAGGGAATAATATGTGTGAGGGTACCCCAGGAGAGTTCCAAATGTGTGTGGGTAGAATATATATCCCACGGGGGTAAAATTGAAAAAAGTTGAAAAATATATATTTTTTTTGGACTGTCATTTTTCCGGCGTTTAGCAGACTTTCAGATAGGGCAAATGTCAGTGAGCGTTCCGATTTCAGTTCCAGAGCGATTCGCCCAATGAGTCCTTGATATTTAGTCATTTTCAGCCAATATTTTGGATTTTTGAAACTTTCACTTTTTTGTGAAAATATCCACTAAATGAGGGAATAATATGTGTGAGGGTACCCCAGGAGAGTTCTAAATGTGTGTGGGTAGAATATATATCCCACAGGAGTAAAATTGAAAAAAAATTTTTTTTTGTACTTAGTCATTTTTCCGGCGTTTATCAGACTTTCAGATAAGGCAAATGTCAGTAAGCGTTCCAATTTCAGTTAGAGAGCGATTAGCCCAATGAGTCCTTGATATTTAGTCATTTTCAGCGAATTTTCTGGATTTTTGAAAATTTTACTTTTTTGTGAAAATATACACTAAATGAGGGAATAATATGTGTGAGGGTACCCCAGGAGAGTTCTAAATGTGTGTGGGTAGAATATATATCCCACGGGGGTAAAATTGAAAAAAGTTGAAAAATTTTTTTTTTTGGACTTAGTCATTTTTCCGGCATTTGTCAAAAATTTCAGATAGGGGAAATGTCAGTGAGTGTTCCGATTTCAGTTCCAGAGCAATTCACCCAATGAGTCCTTGATATTTAGTCATTTTCAGCAAATTTTCTGGATTTTTGAAAATTTCACTTTTTTGTGAAAATATCCACTAAAAGAGGGAATAATATGTGTGAGGGTACCCCAGGAGAGTTCCAAATGTGTGTGGGTAGAATATATATCCCACGTGGGTAAAATTGAAAAAGGTTGAAACATTTTTTTTTTGGACTTAGTCATTTTTCCGGCGTTTATCAGACTTTCAGATAGGGGAAATGTCAGTGAGCGTTCCGGTTTCAGTTCCAGAGGGATTCACCCAATGAGTCCTTGATATTTAGTCGTTTTCAGCAAATTTTCTGGATTTTTCAAAATTTCAATTTTTTTGTGAAAATATCCACTAAGTGAGGGAATAATTTGTGTGAGGGTACCCCAGGAGAGTTCCAAATGTGTGTGGGTAGAATATATATCCCACGCGGGTAAAATTGAAAAAAGTTGAAAAATTTTTTTTTGGACTTAGCCATTTTTCCGCCGTTTATCAGACTTTCAGATAGGGAAAATGTCAGTGAGCATTCCGATTTCAGTTCCAGAGCGATTCACCCAATGAGGCCTTGATATTTAGTCGTTTTCAGCAAATTTTCTGGATTTTTCAAAATTTCACTTTTTTGTGAAAATATCCACTAAATGAGGGAATAATATGTGTGAGGGTGCCCCAGGAGAATTCCAAATGTGTGTGGGTAGAATATATAACCCACGTGGGTAAAATTGAAAAAGGTTGAAACATTTTTTTTTTGACTTAGTCATTTTTCCGGCGTTTATCAGACTTTCAGATAGGGCAAATGTCAGTGAGCGTTCCGATTTCAGTTCCAGAGCGATTCGCCCAATGAGTCCTTGATATTTAGTCATTTTCAGCCAATTTTCTGGATTTTTGAAAATTTCACTTTTTTTGTGAAAGGGAATAATATGTGTGAGGGTACCCCAGGAGAGTTCCAAATGTGTGTGGGTAGAATATATATCCCACGTGGGTAAAATTGAAAAAGGTTGAAACATTTTTTTTTTGGACTTAGTCATTTTTCCGCCGTTTATCAGACTTTCAGATAGGGAAAATGTCAGTGAGCATTCCGATTTCAGTTCCAGAGCGATTAACCCAATGAGGCCTTGATATTTAGTCGTTTTCAGCCAATTTTCTGGATTTTTAAAAATTTCACTTTTTTTGTGAAAATATCCACTAAATGAGGGAATAATATGTGTGAGGCTACCCCAGGAGAGTACCAAATGTGTGTGGGTAGAATATATATCCGACGCGGGTAAAATTGAAAAAAGTTGAAAAATTTTTTTTTGGACTTAGTCATTTTTCCGGCGTTTATCAGACTGTCAGATAGGGGAAATGACAGTGAGCATTAAATTTCAGTTCCAGAGCGATGCGCCCAATGAGTCCTTGTTATTTAGTCGTTTTCAGCCAATTTTCTGGATTTTTGAAAATTTCACTTTTTTGTGTAAATATCCACTAAATGAGGGAATAATATGTGTGAGGGTAGCCCAGGAGAGTTCCAAATGTGTGTGGGTAGAATATATATCCCACGCGGGTAAAATTGAAAAAAGTTGAAAAATTTTTTTTTGGACTTAGTCATTTTTCCGCCGTTTATCAGACTTTCAGATAGGGAAAATGTCAGTGAGCATTCCGATTTCAGTTCCAGAGTGATTCACCCAATGAGGCCTTGATATTAAGTCGTTTTCAGCCAATTTTCTAGATTTTTGAACATTTCACTTTTTTTGTGAAAATATCCACTAAATGAGGGAATAATATGTGTGAGGGTACCCCAGGAGAGTTCCAAATGTGTGTGGGTAAAATATATATCCCACGCGGGTAAAATTGAAAAAAGTTGAAAAATTTTTTTTTGGACTTAGTCATTTTTCCGCCGTTTATCAGACTTTCAGATAGGGAAAATGTCAGTGAGCATTCCGATTTCAGTTCCAGAGCGATTCACCCAAAGAGGCCTTGATATTTAGTCGTTTTCAGCCAATTTTCTGGATTTTTGAAAATTTCACTTTTTTTGTGAAAATATCCACTAAATGAGGGAATAATATGTGTGAGGGTACCCCAGGAGAGTTCCAAATGTGTGTGGGTAGAATCTCTATCCCACGGGGGTAAAATTGAAAAAAGTTGAAAAAATTATTTTTTTTGGACTTAGTCATTTTTCCGGCGTTTATCAGACTGTCAGATAGGGGAAATGACAGTGAGCATTAAATTTCAGTTCCAGAGCGATTTGTCCAATGAGTCCTTGATATTTCGTTGTTTTCAGCCAATTTCTGGATTTTTGAAAATTTCACTTTTTTTGTGAAAATATCCACTAAATGAGGGAATAATATGTGTGAGGGTACCCCAGGAGAGTTCCAAATGTGTGTGGGTAGAATATATATCCCACGGGGTAAAATTGAAAAAAGTTGAAAAAATTTTTTTTTGGACTTAGTCATTTTTCCGACGTTTGTCAAAAATTTCAGATAGGGGAAATGTCAGTGAGCGTTCCGATTTCAGTTCCAGAGCTATTCACCCAATGAGTCCTTGATATTTAGTCGTTTTCAGCAAATTTTCTGGATTTTTGAAAATTTCACTTTTTTGTGAAAATATCCACTAAAAGAGGGAATAATATGTGTGAGGGTACCCCAGGAGAGTTCCAAATGTGTGTGGGTAGAATATATATCCCACGTGGGTAAAATTGAAAAAGGTTGAAACATTTTTTTTTTGGACTTAGTCATTTTTCCGGCGTTTATCAGACTTTCAGATAGGGGAAATGTCAGTGAGCGTTCCGGTTTCAGTTCCAGAGGGATTCACCCAATGAGTCCTTGATATTTAGTCGTTTTCAGCAAATTTTCTGGATTTTTCAAAATTTCACTTTTTTTGTGAAAATATCCACTAAGTGAGGGAATAATTTGTGTGAGGGTACCCCAGGAGAGTTCCAAATGTGTGTGGGTAGAATATATATCCCACGCGGGTAAAATTGAAAAAAGTTGAAAAATTTTTTTTTGGACTTAGCCATTTTTCCGCCGTTTATCAGACTTTCAGATAGGGAAAATGTCAGTGAGCATTCCGATTTCAGTTCCATAGCGATTCACCCAATGAGGCCTTGATATTTAGTCGTTTTCAGCAAATTTTCTGGATTTTTCAAAATTTCACTTTTTTGTGAAAATATCCACTAAATGAGGGAATAATATGTGTGAGGGTGCCCCAGGAGAATTCCAAATGTGTGTGGGTAGAATATATAACCCACGTGGGTAAAATTGAAAAAGGTTGAAACATTTTTTTTTTGACTTAGTCATTTTTCCGGCGTTTATCAGACTTTCAGATAGGGCAAATGTCAGTGAGCGTTCCGATTTCAGTTCCAGAGCGATTCGCCCAATGAGTCCTTGATATTTAGTCATTTTCAGCCAATTTTCTGGATTTTTGAAAATTTCACTTTTTTTGTGAAAATATCCACTAAATGAGGGAATAATATGTGTGAGGGTACCCCAGGAGAGTTCCAAATGTGTGTGGGTAGAATATATATCCCACGTGGGTAAAATTGAAAAATTTTGAAACATTTTTTTTTTGGACTTAGTCATTTTTCCGCCGTTTATCAGACTTTCAGATAGGGAAAATGTCAGTGAGCATTCCGATTTCCGTTCCAGAGCGATTAACCCAATGAGGCCTTGATATTTAGTCGTTTTCAGCCAATTTTCTGGATTTTTAAAAATTTCACTTTTTTTGTGAAAATATCCACTAAATGAGGGAATAATATGTGTGAGGCTACCCCAGGAGAGTACCAAATGTGTGTGGGTAGAATATATATCCGACGCGGGTAAAATTGAAAAAAGTTGAAAAATTTTTTTTTGGACTTAGTCATTTTTCTGGCGTTTATCAGACTGTCAGATAGGGGAAATGACAGTGAGCATTAAATTTCAGTTCCAGAGCGATGCGCCCAATGAGTCCTTGTTATTTAGTCGTTTTCAGCCAATTTTCTGGATTTTTGAAAATTTCACTTTTTTTGTGAAAATATCCACTAAATGAGGGAATAATATGTGTGAGGGTAGCCCAGGAGAGTTCCAAATGTGTGTGGGTAGAATATATATCCCACGCGGGTAAAATTGAAAAAAGTTGAAAAATTTTTTTTTGGACTTAGTCATTTTTCCGCCGTTTATCAGACTTTCAGATAGGGAAAATGTCAGTGAGCATTCCGATTTCAGTTCCAGAGTGATTCACCCAATGAGGCCTTGATATTAAGTCGTTTTCAGCCAATTTTCTAGATTTTTGAACATTTCACTTTTTTTGTGAAAATATCCACTAAATGAGGGAATAATATGTGTGAGGGTACCCCAGGAGAGTTCCAAATGTGTGTGGGTAAAATATATATCCCACGCGGGTAAAATTGAAAAAAGTTGAAAAATTTTTTTTTGGACTTAGTCATTTTTCCGCCGTTTATCAGACTTTCAGATAGGGAAAATGTCAGTGAGCATTCCGATTTCAGTTCCAGAGCGATTCACCCAAAGAGGCCTTGATATTTAGTCGTTTTCAGCCAATTTTCTGGATTTTTGAAAATTTCACTTTTTTTGTGAAAATATCCACTAAATGAGGGAATAATATGTGTGAGGGTACCCCAGGAGAGTTCCAAATGTGTGTGGGTAGAATCTCTATCCCACGGGGGTAAAATTGAAAAAAGTTGAAAAAATTATTTTTTTTGGACTTAGTCATTTTTCCGGCGTTTATCAGACTGTCAGATAGGGGAAATGACAGTGAGCATTAAATTTCAGTTCCAGAGCGATTTGTCCAATGAGTCCTTGATATTTCGTTGTTTTCAGCCAATTTCTGGATTTTTGAAAATTTCACTTTTTTGTGAAAATATCCACTAAATGAGGGAATAATATGTGTGAGGGTACCCCAGGAGAGTTCCAAATGTGTGTGGGTAGAATATATATCCCACGGGGTAAAATTGAAAAAAGTTGAAAAAATTATTTTTTTGGACTTAGTCATTTTTCCGACGTTTGTCAAAAATTTCAGATAGGGGAAATGTCAGTGAGCGTTCCGATTTCAGTTCCAGAGCTATTCACCCAATGAATCCTTGATATTTAGTCGTTTTCAGCAAATTTTCTGGATTTTTGAAAATTTCACTTTTTTTGTGAAAATATCCACTAAGTGAGGGAATAATTTGTGTGAGGGTACCCCAGGAGAGTTCCAAATGTGTGTGGGTAGAATATATATCCCACGCGGGTAAAATTGAAAAAAGTTGAAAAATTTTTTTTTGGACTTAGCCATTTTTCCGCCGTTTATCAGACTTTCAGATAGGGAAAATGTCAGTGAGCATTCCGATTTCAGTTCCAGAGCGATTCACCCAATGAGGCCTGGATATTTAGTCGTTTTCAGCCAATTTTCTGGATTTTTAAAAATTTCACTTTTTTTGTGAAAATATCCACTAAATGAGGGAATAATATGTGTGAGGGTACCCCAGGAGAGTTCCAAATGTGTGTGGGTAGAATATATATCCCACGGGGGTAAAATTGAAAAAAGTTGAAAACTTTTTTTTTTTGGACTTAGTCATTTTTCCGGAGTTTATCAGAAATTTCAGATTGGGGAAATGTCAGTGAGTGTTCCGATTTCAGTTCCAGAGCGATTCGCCCAATGAGTTCTTGATACTTAGTCGTTTTCAGCCAATTTCTGGATTTTTAAAAATTTCACTTTTTTTGTGAAAATATCCACTAAATGAGGGAATAATATGTGTGAGGGTACCCCAGGAGAGTTCCAAATGTGTGTGGGTAGAATATATATCCGACGCGGGTAAAATTGAAAAAAGTTGAAAAATTTTTTTTTGGACTTAGTCATTTTTCCGTCGTTTATCAGACTGTCAGATAGGGGAAATGACAGTGAGCATTAAATTTCAGTTCCAGAGCGATTCGCCCAATGAGTCCTTGATATTTGGTCGTTTTCAGCCAATTTTCTGGATTTTTGAAAATTTCACTTTTTTGTGAAAATATCCACTAAATGAGAGAATAATTTGTATGAGGGTACCCCAGGAGAGTTCGAAATGTGTGTGGGTAGAATATATATCCCATGTGGGTAAAATTAAAAAAAGATGAAAACATTTTTCTTTTGGACTTAGTCATTTTTCCGTCGTTTATCAGACTTTCAGATAGGGCAATTGTCAGTGAGCATTCCAATTTCAGTTCCAGAGCGATTCGCCCAATGAGTCTTTGATATTTAGTCGTTTTCAGCCAATTTTCAGAATTTTTGAAAATTTCACTTTTTTGTGAAAATATCCACTAAATGAGGGAATAATTTGTGTGAGGGTACCCCTGGAGAGTTCCAAATGTGTGTGGGTAGAATATATATCCCACGGGGGTAAAATTGAAAAAAGTTGAAAAAATTTTTTTTTTGGACTTAGTCATTTTTCCGGCGTTAGTCAAAAATTTCAGATAGGGGAAATGTCAGTGAGCGTTCCAATTTCAGTTCCAGAGCGATTCACCCAATGAATCCTTGATATTTAGTCGTTTTCAGCAAATTTTCTGGATTTTTGAAAATTTCACTTTTTTGTGAAAATATCCAATAAATGAGGGAATAATATGTGTGAGGGTACCCCTGGAGAGTTCCAAATGTGTGTTGGTAGAATATATATCCCACGGGGGTAAAATTGAAAAAAGTTGAAAAAATTTTTTTTTTGGACTTAGTCATTTTTCCGTTGTTTATCAGACTTTCAGATAGGGGAAATGTCAGTGAGCGTTCCGATTTCAGTTCCAGAGCGTTTCGCCCAATGAGTCCTTGTTATTTAGTAGTTTTCAGCCAATTTTCTGGATTTTTGAAAATTTCTCTTTTTTGTGAAAATATCCACTAAATGAGAGAATAATATGTGTGAGAGTACCCCAGGAGAGTTCCAAATGTGTGTGGGTAGAATATGTATACCACGGGGGTAAAATTGAAAAAAGTTGAAACATTTTTTTTTTTGGACTTAGTCATTTTTCCGGTGTTTATCAGACTTTCAGAATGAAGAAATGTCAGTGAGCATTACGATTTCAGTTCCAGAGCGATTCGCCCAATGATTCCTTGTTATTTAGTCGTTTTCGGCCAATTTTCTGGATTTTTGAAAATTTCACTTTTTTGTGAAAATATCCACGAATTGAGGGAATAATATGTGTGAGGGTACCCCAGGAGAGTTCCAAATGTGTGTGGGTAGAATATATATCCCACGGAGGTTAAATTGAAAAAAGTTGAAAAAATTTTTTTTGGACTTAGTCATTTTTCCGGCGTTTATCAGACTGTCAGATAGGGGAAATGACAGTGAGCATTACATTTCAGTTCCAGAGCGATTCGCCCAATGAGTCCTTGTTATTTAGTCGTTTTCAGCCAATTTTCTGGATTTTTGAAAATGTCACTTTTTTGTGAAAATATCCACGAAATGAGGGAATAATATGTGTGAGGGTACACCAGGAGAGTTTCAAATGTGTGTGGGTAGAATATATATCCCACGGGGGTTAAATTGAAAAAAGTTGAAAAATTTTTTTTTGGACTAAGTCATTTTTCCGGCGTTTATCAGACTGTCAGATAGGGGAAATGACAGTGAGCATTACATTTCAGTTCCAGAGCGATTCGCCCAATGAGTCCTTGTTATTTAGTCGTTTTCAGCCAATTTTCTGGATTTTTGAAAATTTCACTTTTTTTGTGAAAATATTCACTAAATGAGAGAATAATATGTGTGAGGGTACCCCAGGAGAGTTCCAAATGTGTGTGGGTAGAATATATATCCCATGTAGGTAAAATTGAAAAAAGATGAAAACATTTTTCTTTTGGACTTAGTCATTTTTCCGGCGTTTATCAGACTTTCAGATAGGGCAATTGTCAGTGAGCGTTCCGATTTCAGTTCCAGAGCGATTTGCCCAATGAGTCCTTGTTATTTAGTCGTTTTCAGCAAATTTTCTGGATTTTTAAAAATTTCACTTTTTTGTGAAAATATCCACTAAATGAGGGAATAATATGTGTGAGGGTACCCCAGGAGAGTTCCAAATGTGTGTGGGTAGAATACATATCCCACGGGGGTAAATTTGAAAAAAGTTTAAAAAATTTTTTTTTTTTAACTTAGTCATTTTTCCGGCGTTTCTCAGACTTTCAGATAGGGGAAATCTCAGTGAGCGTTCCGATTTCAGTTCCAGAGTGATTCTCCCAATGAGTCCTTGACATTTAGTCGTTTTCAGCCAATTTTCTGAATTTTTGAAAATTTCACTTTTTTGTGAAAATATCCACTAAATGAGCGAATAATATGTGTGAGGGTACCCCAGGAGAGTTCCAAATGTGTGTGGATAGAATATATATCCCACGTGGGTAAAATTGAAAAAAGATGAAAACATTTTTCTTTTGGACTTAGTGATTTTTCCGGCGTTTATCAGACTTTCAGACAGGGGAAATGTCAGTGAGCGTTCTGATTTCATTTCCAGAGTGATTCGCCCAATGAGTCCTTGTTATTTAGTCGTTTTCAGCCAATTTTCTGGATTTTTGAAAATTTCACTTTTTTGTGAAAATATCCACTAAATGAGGGAATAATATGTGTGAGGGTACCCCAGGAGAGTTCCAAATGTGTGTGGGTAGAATATATATCCCATGGGGGTAAAATTGAAAAAAGTTGAAACAATTTTTTTTTTTGGACTTAGAGATTTTTCCGGCGTTTATTAGACTTTCAGAAAGGGGAAATGTCAGTGAGCGTTCTGATTTCAGTTCCAGAGTGATTCTCCCAATGAATCCTTGATATTTAGTCGTTTTCAGCCAATTTTCTGGATTTTTGAAAATTTCACTTTTTTGTGAAAATATCCACTAAATAAGAGAATAATATGTGTGATGGTACCCCAGGAGAGTTCCAAATGTGTGTGGGTAGAATATATATCCCACGGGGGGAAAATTGTAAAAAGTTGAAAACATTTTTTTTTTGGATTTTTTTCCGGCATTTATTAGACTTTCAGATAGGGCAAATGTCAGTGAGCGTTCCAATTTCAGTTCCTGAGCGATTCTCCCAATGAGTATTTGATATTTACTCGTTTTCAGCCAATTTTCTGGATTTTTGAAAATTTCACTTTTTTGTGAAAATATCCACTAAATGAGGGAATAATATGTGTGAGCGTACCCCAGGAGAGTTCCAAATGTGTGTGGGTAGAATATATATCCCACGGGGGTAAAATTGAAAAACGTTGAAAACATTTTTTTTTGGACTTAGTCATTTTTCTGACGTTTATCAGACTTTCAGATAGGGCAAATGTCAGTGAGCGTTCCAATTTCAGTTCCTGAGCGATTCTCCCAATGAGTCCTTGATATTTAGTCGATTTCAGCCAATTTTCGGGATTTTTGAAAATTTCACTTTTTTGTGAAAATATCCACGAAATGAGGGAATAATATGTGTGAGGGTACCCCAGGGGAGTTCCAAATGTGTGTGGGTAGAATATATATCCCACGGGGGTAAAATTGAAAAAAGTTGAAAACATTTTTTTTTTGGACTTAGTCATTTTTCTGGCGTTTATCAAACTTTCAGATATTGGAAATGTCAGTGAGCATTCCGATTTCAGTTCCAGAGTGAATCTACCAATGAATCCTTGATATTTAGTCGTTTTCAGCCAATTTTCTGGAATTTTGAAAATTTCACTTTTTTGTGAAAATATTCAATAAATGAGGGAATAATATGTGTGAGGGTAACCCAGGAGAGTTCCAAATGTATGTCGGAAGAATATAAATCCCAAGGGGGTAAAATTGAAAAAAGTTGAAAACATTTTTTTTGGGGATTTTTTTCCGGCGTTTATTA
Source organism: Phyllobates terribilis (assembly GCF_046119375.1). Lineage (NCBI taxonomy): Eukaryota > Metazoa > Chordata > Amphibia > Anura > Dendrobatidae > Phyllobates > Phyllobates terribilis. Next base: position 5,282,028 of record NW_027362805.1, on the reverse strand, counting down.
GACTTTCAGATAGGGCAAATGTCAGTGAGCATTCCAATTTCAGCTCCAGAGCGATTCGCCCAATGAGTCTTGGATATTTACTCGTTTTCAGCCAATTTTCTGGATTTTTGAAAATTTAACTTTTTTGTGAAAATATCCACGAAATGAGGGAATAATATGTATGAGGGTACCCCAGGAGAGTTCCAAATGTGTGTGGGTAGAATATATATCCCACGGGGGTAAAATTGAAAAAAGTTGAAAACATTTTTTTTTTGGACTTAGTCATTTTTCTGACGTTTATCAGACTTTCAGATAGGGGAAATGTCAGTGAGCTTTCCGATTTCAGTTCCAGAGCGATTCGCCCAATGAGTCCTTGATATTTAGTCGATTTCAGCCAATTTTCTGTATTTTTGAAAATTTCACTTTTTTGTGAAAATATCCACTAAATGAGTGAATAATATGTGTGAGGGTACCCCAGGAGAGTTCCAAATGTGTGTGGGTAAAATATATATCCCACGGGGGTAAAATTGAAAAAAGTTGAGAAAAATTTTTTTTGGACTGTCATTTTTCTGGCGTTTATCAGACTTTCAGATAGGGCAAATGTCAGTGAGAGTTCCAATTTCAGTTCCAGAGCGATTCACCCAATGAGTCTTTGTTATTTAGTCGTTTTCCGCCAATTTTCTGGATTTTTGAAAATCTTACTTTTTTGTGAAAATATCCACTAAATGAGTGAATAATATGTGTGAGGGTACCCCAGGAGAGTTCCAAATGTGTGTGGGTAGAATATATATCCCACGGGGGTAAAATTGAAAAAAGTTGAAACAATTTTTTTTTTTGGACTTAGTCATTTTTCCGGCGATTATTAGACTTTCAGAAAGGGGAAATGTCAGTGAGCGTTCTGATTTCAGTTCCAGAGCAATTCGCCCAATGAGTCCTTGTTATTTAGTAGTTTTCAGCCAATTTTCTGGATTTTTGAAAATTTCACTTTTTTGTGAAAATATCCACTAAATGAGGGAATATTATGTGTGAGGGTACCCCAGGAGAGTTCCAAATGTGTGTGGGTAGAATATATATCCCACGGGGGTAAAATTGAAAAAAGTTGAAAACATTTTTTTTTGGACTTTGTCATTTTTCTGGCGTTTATCAGACATTCAGATAGGGGAAATGTCAGTGAGCATTCAGATTTCAGTTCCAGAGCAATTCGCCCAATGAGTCCTTGTTATTTAGTCGTTTTCAGCCAATTTTCTGGATTTTTGAAAATTTCACTTTTTTGTGAAAATATCCACTAAATGAGGGAATAATATGTGTGAGGGTACCCCAGGAGAGTTCCAAATGTGTGTGTGTAGAATTTATATCCCACGGGGGTAAAAATTGAAAAAAGTTGAAACAATTTTTTTTTGGACTTAGTCATTTTTCTGGCGTTTATTAGATTTTCAGAAAGGGGAAATGTCAGTGAGCGTTCTGATTTCAGTTCCAGAGCGATTCGCCCAATGAGTCCTTGTTATTTAGCAGTTTCCAGCCAATTTTCTTGATTTTTGAAAATTTCACTTTTTTGTGAAAATATCCACTAAATGAGGGAATATTATGTGTGAGGGTACCCCAGGAGAGTTCCAAATGTGTGTGGGTAGAATATATATCCCACGGGGGTAAAATTGAAAAAAGTTGAAAACATTTTTTTTTTGGACTGTCATTTTTCCGGCGTTTATCAGACTTTCAGATAGGGCAAATGTCAGTGAGAGTTCCAATTTCAGTTCCAGAGCGATTCGCCCATTGAGTCTTTGTTATTTAGTCGTTTTCATCCAATTTTCTGGATTTTTGAAAACGTCACTTTTTTGTGAAAATATCCCCTAAATGAGGGAATAATATGTGTGAGGGTACCCCAGGAGAGTTCCAAATGTGTGTGGGTAGAATTTATATCCCACGGGGGTAAAATTAAAAAAAGTTGAAACAATTTTTTTTTTGGACTTAGTCATTTTTCCGGCGTTTATTAGACTTTCAGAAATGGGAAATGTCAGTGAGCGTTCTGATTTCAGTTCCAGAGCGATTCGCCCAATGAGTCCTTGTTATTTAGTAGTTTTCAGCCAATTTTCTGGATTTTTGAAAATTTCACTTTTTTGTGAAAATATCCACTAAATGAGGGAATAATATGTGTGAGGGTACCCCAGGAGAGTTCCAAATGTGTGTGGGTAGAATATTTATCCCACGGGGGTAAAATTGAGAAAAGTTGAAACAATTTTTTTTTTGGACTTAGTCATTTTTCTGGCGTTTATCAGACATTCAGATAGGGGAAATGTCAGTGAGCGTTCCGATTTCAGTTCCAGAGCGATTCGCCCAATGAGTCCTTGTTATTTAGTCGTTTTCAGCCAATTTTCTGGATTTTTGAAAATTTCACTTTTTTGTGAAAATATCCACTAAATGAGGGAATAATATGTGTGAGGGAACCCCAGGAGAGTTCCAAATGTGTGTGGGTAGCATATATATCCCACGGGGGTAAAATTGAAAACATTTTTTTTTTGGACTGTCATTTTTCCGGCGTTTATCAGACTTTCAGATAGGGCAAATGTCAGTGAGAGTTCCAATTTCAGTTCCAGAGCTATTCGCCCTATGAGTCTTTGTTATTTAGTCGTTTTCAGCCAATTTTCTGGATTTTTGAAAATTTTACTTTTTTATGAAAATATCCACTAAATGAGGGAATAATATGTGTGAGGGTACCCCAGGAGAGTTCCAAATGTGTGCGGGTAGCATATATATCCCACGGGGGTAAAATTGAAAAAAGTTGAAAACATTTTTTTTTTGAACTTAGTCATTTTTCTGGCGTTTATCAGACATTCAGATAGGGGAAATGTCAGTGAGCGTTCCGATTTCAGTTCCAGAGCAATTCGCCCAATGAGTCCATGTTATTGAGTCGTTTTCAGCCAATTTTCTGGATTTTTGAAAACGTCACTTTTTTGTGAAAATATCCCCTAAATGAGGGAATAATATGTGTGAGGGTACCCCAGGAGAGTTCCAAATGTGTGTGGGTAGAATTTATATCCCACGGGGGTAAAATTGAAAAAAGTTGAAACAATTTTTTTTTGGACTTAGTCATTTTTCCGGCGTTTATTAGACTTTCAGAAAGGGGAAATGTCAGTGAGCGTTCTGATTTCAGTTCCAGAGCGATTCGCCCAATGAGTCCTTGTTATTTAGTAGTTTTCAGCCAATTTTCTGGATTTTTGAAAATTTCACTTTTTTGTGAAAATATCCACTAAATGAGGGAATAATATGTGTGAGGGTACCCCAGGAGAGTTCCAAATGTGCGTGGGTAGAATATTTATCCCACGGGGGTAAAATTGAGAAAAGTTGAAACAATTTTTTTTTTGGACTTAGTCATTTTTCTGGCGTTTATCAGACATTCAGATAGGGGAAATGTCAGTGAGCGTTCCGATTTCAGTTCCAGAGCGATTCGCCCAATGAGTCCTTGTTATTTAGTCGTTTTCAGCCAATTTTCTGGATTTTTGAAAATTTCACTTTTTTGTGAAAATATCCACTAAATGAGGGAATAATATGTGTGAGGGAACCCCAGGAGAGTTCCAAATGTGTGTGGGTAGCATATATATCCCACGGGGGTAAAATTGAAAACATTTTTTTTTTGGACTGTCATTTTTCCGGCGTTTATCAGACTTTCAGATAGGGCAAATGTCAGTGAGAGTTCCAATTTCAGTTCCAGAGCGATTCGCCCAATGAGTCCTTCTTTTTTAGTCATTTTCAGCCAATTTTCTGGATTTTTGAAAATTTCACTTTTTTGTGAAAATATCCACTAAATGAGGGAATAATATGTGTGAGGGTACCCCAGGAGAGTTCCAAATGTGTGTGGGTAGAATATATATCCCACGGGGGTAAAATTGAAAAACGTTGAAAACATTTTTTTTTTTGACTTAGTAATTTTTCTGATGTTTATCAGACTTTCAGAAAGTGGAAATGTCAGTGAGCGTTCCGATTTCAGTTCCAGAGCGATTCGCCCAATGAGTCTTTGTTATTTAGTCATTTTCAGCCAATTTTCTGGATTTTTGAAAATTTTACTTTTTTGTGAAAATATCCACTAAATGAGGGAATAATATGTGTGAGGATACCCCAGGAGAGTTCCAAATGTGTGTGGGTATAATATATATCCCACGGGGTTAAAATTGAAAAAAAGTTGAAAACATTTTTTTTTTGGACTTAGTCATTTTTCCGGCGTTTATCAGACTTTCAGATAGGGCAAATGCCAGTGAGCGTTCCAATTTCAGAACCAGAGCTATTCGCCCTATGAGTCTTTGATATTTACTCGTTTTCAGCCAATTTTCTGGATTTTTGAAAATTTCACTTTTTTGTGAAAATATCCACTAAATGAGGGAATAATATGTGTGAGGGTACCCCAGGAGAGTTCCAAATGTGTGTGGGTAGAATATATATCCCACGGGGGTAAAATTGAAAAAAGTTGAACAATTTTTTTTTTTGGACTGTCATTTTTCCGGCGTTTATCAGACTTTCAGATAGGGGAAATGTCAGTGAGCGTTCCGATTTAAGTTCCAGAGCGATTCGCCCAATAAGTCCTTGTTATTTAGTCGTTTTCAGCCAATTTTCTTGATTTTTGAAAATTTCACTTTTTTGTGAAAATATCCACTAAATGGGGGAATAACATGTGTGAGGGTACCCCAGAAGAGTTCCAAATGTGTATGGGTAGAATATATATCCCACGGGGGTAAAACTGAAAAAAGTTGAAAGCATTTTTTTTTTGGACTTAGTCATTTTTCTGGCGTTTATCTGACTTTCAGATAGGGCAAATGTCAGTGAGCGTTCCGATTTCAGTTCCAGAGCGATTCACCCAATGATTCTTTGATATCAAGTCGTTTTCAGCCAATTTTCTCGATTTTTGAAAATTTCACTTTTTTGTGAAAATATCCACTAAATGAGGGAATAATATGTGTGAGGGTACTAAAGGAGAGTTCCAAATGTGTGTGGGTAGAATATATATCCCACGGGGGTAAAATTGAAAAAAGTTGAAAACATTTTTTTTTGGACTTAGTCATTTTTCTGGCGTTTATCAGACATTCAGATAGGGGAAATGTGAGTGAGCGTTCCGATTTCAGTTCCAGAGCGATTCGCCCAATGAGTCCTTCTTTTTTAGTCGTTTTCAGCCAATTTTCTGGATTTTTGAAAATTTCACTTTTTTGTGAAAATATCCACTAAATGAGGGAATAATATGTGTGAGGGTACCCCAGGAGAGTTCCAAATGTGTGTGGGTAGAATATATATCCCACGGGGGTAAAATTGAAAAACGTTGAAAACATTTTTTTTTTGGACTTAGTCATTTTTCCGACGTTTATCAGACTTTCAGAAAGTGGAAATGTCAGTGAGCGTTCCGATTTCAGTTCCAGAGCGATTCGCCCAATGAGTCTTTGTTATTTAGTCATTTTCAGCCAATTTTCTGGATTTTTGAAAATTTTACTTTTTTGTGAAAATATCCACTAAATGAGGGAATAATATGTGTGAGGATACCCCAGGAGAGTTCCAAATGTGTGTGGGTATAATATATATCACACGGGGTTAAAATTGAAAAAAAGTTGAAAACATTTTTTTTTTTGGACTTAGTTATTTTCTGACGTTTATCAGACTTTCAGATAGGGGAAATGTCAGTGAGCATTCCGATTTCAGTTCCAGAGCGATTTGCCCAATGAGTCTTTGATATTTAGTCTTTTTCAGCCAATTTTCTGGATTTTTGAACATTTCACTTTTTTGTGAAAATATCCACTAAATGAGGGAATAATATGTGTGAGGGTACCCCAGGAGAGTTCCAAATGTGTGTGGGTAGAATATATATCCCACGGGGGTAAAATTGAAAAAAGTTGAAAACATTTTTTTTTTGGACTTAGTCATTTTTCCGGCGTTTATCAGACTTTCAGATAGGGCAAATGTCAGTGAGCGTTCCAATTTCAGATCCAGAGCGATTCGCCCAATGAGTCCTTGATATTTAGTCGATTTCAGCCAATTTTCTGTATTTTTGAAAATTTCACTTTTTTTTGAAAATATCCACTACATGAGGAAATAATATGTGTGAGGGTACGCCAGGAGAGTTCAAAATGTGTGTGGGTATAATATATATCCCACGGGGTTAAAATTGAAAAAAGTTGAAAACATTTTTTTTTTTGGACTTAGTCATTTTTCCGGCGTTTATTAGACTTTCAGATAGGGCAAATGCCAGTGAGCGTTCCAATTTCAGTTCCAGAGCGATTCGCCCAATGAGTCTTTGATATTTAGTCGATTTCAGCCAATTTTCTGTATTTTTGAAAATATCACTTTTTTTTTAAAATATCCACTAAATGAGGGAATAATATGTGTGAGGGTACCCCAGGAGAGTTCCAAATGTGTGTGGGTAGAATATATATCCCACGGGGGTAAAATTGAAAAAAGTTTAAAACATTTTTTTTTTGGACTTAGTCATTTTTCCGGCGTTTATCAGACTTTCAGATAGGGCAAATGTCAGTGAGCCTTCCAATTTCAGTTCCAGAGCTATTCGCCCTATGAGTCTTTGATATTTACTCGTTTTCAGCCAATTTTCTGGATTTTTGAAAATTTCACTTTTTTGTGAAAATATCCACTAAATGAGGGAATAATATGTGTGAGGGTACCCCAGGAGAGTTCCAAATGTGTGTGGGTAGAATATATATCCCACGGGGGTAAAATTGAAAAAAGTTGAACAATTTTTTTTTTTGGACTGTCATTTTTCCGGCGTTTATCAGACTTTCAGATAGGGGAAATGTCAGTGAGCGTTCCGATTTCAGTTCCAGAGTGATTCGCCCAATGAGTCTTTGTTATTTAGTCATTTTCAGCCAATTTTCTGGATTTTTGAAAATTTTACTTTTTTGTGAAAATATCCACTAAATGAGGGAATAATATGTGTGAGGATACCCCAGGAGAGTTCCAAATGTGTGTGGGTATAATATATATCCCACGGGGGTAAAAATTGAAAAAAAGTTGAAAACATTTTTTTTTTGGACTTAGTCATTTTCTGACGTTTATCAGACTTTCAGATAGGGGAAATGTCAGTGAGCATTCCGATTTCAGTTCCAGAGCGATTTGCCCAATGAGTCCTTGATATTTAGTCTTTTTCAGCCAATTTTCTTGATTTTTGAACATTTCACTTTTTTGTGAAAATATCCACTAAATGAGGGAATAATATGTGTGAGGGTACCCCAGGAGAGTACTAAATGTGTGTGGGTAGAATATATATCCCACGGGGGTAAAATTGAAAAAAGTTGAAAACATTTTTTTTTTGGACTTAGTCATTTTTCCGGCGTTTATCAGACTTTCAGATAGGGAAAATGTCAGTGAGCATTCCGATTTCAGTTCCAGAGCGATTCGCCCAATGAGTCTTTGTTATTTAGTCGTTTTCAGCCAATTTTCTGGATTTTTGAAAATTTCACTTTTTTGTGAAAATATCCACTAAATGAGTGAATAATATGTGTGAGGGTACCCCAGGAGAGTTCCAAATGTCTGTGGGTAGAATATATATCCCACTGGGGTAAAATTGAAAAAAGTTGAAAAATTTTTTTTTTTTTGTACTCTCATTTTTCTGGCGTTTATCAGACTTTCAGATAGGGGAAATGTCAGTGAGCGTTGCGATTTCAGTTACAGAGCGATTCGCCCAGTGAGTCTTTGTTATTTAGTCATTTTCAGCCAATTTTCTGGATTTTTGAAAATTTTACTTTTTTGTGAAAATATCCACTAAATGAGGGAATAATATGTGTGAGGGTACCCCAGGAGAGTTCCAAATGTGTGTGGGTAGAATATATATCCCACGGGGGTAAAACTGAAAATAGTTGAAAACATTTTTTTTTTTGGACTTAATCATTTTTCTGACGTTTATCAGACTTTTAGATAGGGGAAATGTCAGTGAGCATTCCGATTTCAGTTCCAGAGCGATTCGCCGAATGAGTCGTTGATATTTAGTCGTTTTCAGCCAATTTTCTGGATTTTTTAAAAATTCTCTTTTTTGTGAAAATATCCACTAAATGAGGGAATAATATGTGTGAGGGTACCCCAGGAGAGTTCCAAATGTGTGTGGGAAGAATATATATCCCACGGGGGTAAAATTGAAAAAAGTTGAAAAAATTTTTTTTTGGACTGTCATTTTTCTGGCGTTTTTCTGACTTTCAGATAAGGCAATTGTCAGTGAGCGTTCCGATTTCGGTTCCAGAGCGATTCGCCAAATGATTCTTTGATATTTAGTCGTTTTCAGCCAATTTTCTGGATTTTTGAAAATTTCACTTTTTGTGAAAATATCCACTAAATGAGGGAATAATATGTGTGAGGGTACCCCAGGAGAGTTCCAAATGTGTGTGGGTAGAATATATATCCCACGGGGATAAAATTGAAAAAAGCTGAAAACATTTTTTTTTTGGACTTAGTCATTTTTCTGACGTTTATCAGACTTTCAGATAGGGGAAATGTCAGTGAGCATTCCGATTTCAGTTCCAGAGCGATTCGCCCAATGAGTCCTTGATATTTAGTCGTTTTCAGCCAATTTTCTGGATTTTTGAAAATGTCACTTTTTTGTCAAAATATCCACTAAATGAGGGAATAATATGTGTGAGGGTACACCAGGAGAGTTCCAAATGTGTGTGGATAGAATATATATCCCACAGGGGTAAAATTGAAAAAAGTTGAAAACATTTTTTTTTTGGACTGTCATTTTTCCGGCGTTTATCAGACTTTCAGATAGGGCAAATGTCAGTGAGAGTTCCAATTTCAGTTCCAGAGCGATTCGCCCAATGATTCTTTGATATTTAGTCGTTTTCAGCCAATTTTCTGGATTTTTGAAAATTTCACTTTTTTGTGAAAATATCCACTAAATGAGGGAATAATATGTGTGAGGGTACCCCAGGAGAGTTCAAAATGTGTGTGCGTAGAATATATATCCCACGGGGGTAAAACTGAAAAAAGTTGAAAACATTTTTTTTTTGGACTTAGTCATTTTTCTGACGTTTATCAGACTTTCAGATAGGGGAAATGTCAGTGAGCATTCCGATTTCAGTTCCAGAGCGATTCGCCCAATGAGTCCTTGATATTTAGTTGTTTTCAGCCAATTTTCTGGATTTTTGAAAATGTCACTTTTTTGTGAAAATATCCACGAAATGAGGGAATAATATGTGTGAGGGTACCCCAGGAGAGTTCTAAATGTGTGTGGGAATGATATATATCCCACGGGGGTAAAATTGAAAAAAGTTGAAAAAAATTTTTTTTGGACTGTCATTTTTCCGGCGTTTATCAGACTTTCAGATAGGGCAAATGTCAGTGAGCGTTCCGATTTCAGTTCCAGAGCGATTCGCCCAGTGAGTCTTTGTTATTTAGTCGTTTTCAGCCAATTTTCTGGATTTTTGAAAATTTAACTTTTTTGTGAAAATATCCACTAAATGAGGGAATAATATGTGTGAGGGTACCCCAGGAGAGTTCCAAATGTGTGTGGGTAGAATATATATCCCACGGGGGTAAAACTGAAAATAGTTGAAAACATTTATTTTTTTGGACTTAATCATTTTTCTGAAGTTTATCAGACTTTCAGATAGGGGAAATGTCAGTTAGCATTCCGATTTCAGTTCCAGAGCAGTTCGCCGAATGAGTCCTTGATATTTAGTTTTTTTCAGCCAATTTTCTGGATTTTTGAAAATTTCTCTTTTTTGTGAAAATATCAACTAAATGAGGGAATAATATGTGTGATGGTACCCCAGGAGAGTTCCAAATGTGTGTGGGTAGAATATATATCCCACGGGGGTAAAATTGAAAAAAGTTGAAACATTTTTTTTTTTGGACTGTCATTTTTCTGGCATTTTTCTGACTTTCAGATAGGGCAAATGTCAGTGAGCATTCCGATTTCAGTTCCAGAGCGATTCGCCCAATGATTCTTTGATATTTAGTCGTTTTCAGCCAATTTTCTGGATTTTTGAAAATTTCACTTTTTTGGGAAAATATCCACTAAATGAGGGAATAATATGTGTGAGGGTACCCCAGGAGAGTTCCAAATGTGTGTGGGTAGAATATATATCCCACGGGGGTAAAATTGAAAAAAGTTGAAAACATTTTTTTTTTGGGCTGTCATTTTTCCGGCGTTTATCAGACTTTCACATAGGGCAAATGTCAGTGAGCGTTCCAATTTTAGTTCCAGAGCGATTCGCCCAATGAGTCTTTGTTATTTAGTCGTTTTCAGCCAATTTTCTGGATTTTTGAAAATTGTACTTGTTTGTGAAAATATCCTCTAAATGAGGGAATAATATGTGTGAGGGTACCCCAGGAGAGTTCCAAATGTGTGTGCGTAGAATATATATCCCACGGGGGTAAAACTGAAAAAAGTTGAAAACATTTTTTTTTTGGACTTAGTCATTTTTCTGACGTTTATCAGACTTTCAGATAGGGGAAATGTCAGTGAGCATTCCGATTTCAGTTCCAGAGCGATTCGCCCAATGAGTCCTTGATATTTAGTCGTTTTCGGCCAATTTTCTGGATTTTTGAAAATGTCACTTTTTTGTGAAAATATCCACTAAATGAGGGAATAATATGTGTGAGGGTACCCCAGGAGAGTTCCAAATGTGTGTGGGAAGAATATATATCCCACGGGGGTAAAATTGAAAAAAGTTGAAAAAATTTTTTTTTGGACTGTCATTTTTCTGGCGTTTATCTGACTTTCAGATAGGGTAAATGTCAGTGAGCGTTCCAATTTCAATTCCAGAGCGATTGGCCCAATGATTCTTTATATTTAGTCGTTTTCAGCCAATTTTCTGGATTTTTGAAAATTTCACTTTTTTGTGAAAATATCCACTAAATGAGGGAATAATATGTGTGAGGGTACCCCAGGAGAGTTCCAAATGTGTGTGGGTAGAATATATATCCCACGGGGGTAAAATTGAAAAAAGTTGAAAACATTTTTTTTTGGACTTAGTCATTTTTCCGGCGTTTATCAGACTGTCAGATAGGGGAAATGTCAGTGAGCGCTCCAATTTCAGTTCCAGAGAGATTCGCCCAATGAGTCCGTGATACTTAGTCATTTTCAGCCAATATTTTGGATTTTTGAAAATGTCACTTTTTTGTCAAAATATCCACTAAATGAGGGAATAATATGTGTGAGGGTACCCCAGGAGAGTTCCAAATGTGTGTGGGAAGAATATATATCCCACGGGGGTAAAAATGAAAAAAGTTGAAAAAAATTTTTTTTTGACTGTCATTTTTCTGGCGTTTATCTGACTTTCAGATAGGGCAAATGTCAGTGAGCGTTCCGATTTCAGTTCCAGAGCGATTCGCCCAATGATTCTTTGACATCTAGTCGTTTTCAGCCAATTTTCTGGATTTTTGAAAATTTCACTTTTTTGTGAAAATATCCACTAAATGAGGGAATAATATGTGTGAGGGTACCCCAGGAGAGTTCCAAATGTGTGTGGGCAGAATATATATCCCACGGGGGTAAAACTGAAAAAAGTTGAAAACATTTTTTTTTGGACTTAGTCATTTTTCTGACGTTTATCAGACTTTCAGAGAGGGGAAATGTCAGTGAGCATTCCGATTTCAGTTCCAGAGCGATTCGCCCAATGAGTCCTTGATATTTAGTCGTTTTCAGCCAATTTTCTGGATTTTTGAAAATGTCACTTTTTTGTCAAAATATCCACTAAATGAGGGAATAATATGTGTGAGGGTACCCCAGGAGAGTTCCAAATGTGTGTGGGAAGAATATATATCCCACGGGGGTAAAATTGAAAAAAGTTTAAAAAAAATTTTTTTTGAACTTAGTAATTTTTCTGAAGTTTATCAGATTTTCAGATAGGGGAAATGTCAGTGAGCGTTCCGATTTCAGTTCCAGAGCGATTCGCCGAATGAGTCCTTGATATTTAGTCGATTTCAGCCAATTTTCTGGATTTTTGAAAATTTCTCTTTTTTGTGAAAATATCAACTAAATGAGGGAATAATATGTGTGAGGGTACCCCAGGAGAGTTCCAAATGTGTGTGGGTAAAATGTATATCCGACGGGGGTAAAATTGAAAAAAGTTGAAAAATTATTTTTTTTTGCACTTAGTCATTTTTCCCGCGTTTATCAGACTTTCTGATAGGGGAAATGTCAGTGATCATTCCGATTTCAGTTCCAGAGCGATTTGCCCAATGATTCCTTGATATTTAGTCGTTTGCAGCCAATTTTCTGGATTTTTGAAAATGTCACTTTTTTGTGAAAATATCCACTAAATGAGGGAATAATATGTGTGAGGGTACCCCAGGAGAGTTCCAAATGTGTGTGGGAAGAATATATATCCCACGGGGGTAAAATTGAAAAAAGTTGAAAAAAAATTTTTTTTGAACTTAGTAATTTTTCTGGCGTTTATCAGACTTTCAGATAGAGGAAATGTCAGTGAGTGTTCCGATTTCAGTTCCAGAGCGATTCGCCGAATGAGTCCTTGATATTTAGTCGTTTTCAGCCAATTTTCTGGATTTTTGAAAATTTCTCTTTTTTGTGAAAATATCAACTAAATGAGGGAATAATATGTGTGAGGGTACCCCAGGAGAGTTCCAAATGTGTGTGGGTAGAATGTATATCCGACGGGGGTAAAATTGAAAAAAGTTGAAAAATTATTTTTTTTTGCACTTAGACATTTTTCCCGCGTTTATCAGACTTTCAGATAGGGGAAATGTCAGTGAGCATTCCGATTTCAGTTCCAGAGCGATTTGCCCAATGATTCCTTGATATTTAGTCGTTTGCAGCCAATTTTCTGGATTTTTGAAAATGTCACTTTTTTGTGAAAATATCCACTAAATGAGGGAATAATATGTGTGAGGGTAACCCAGGAGAGTTCCAAATGTGTGTGGGAAGAATATATATCCCACGGGGGTAAAATTGAAAACAGTTGAAAAAATTTTTTTTTGGACTGTCATTTTTCTGGCGTTTTTCTGACTTTCAGATAGGGCAAATGTCAGTGAGCGTTCCGATTTCAGTTCCAGAGCGATTCGCCCAATGATTCTTTGATATTTAGTCGTTTTCAGCAAATATTTTGGATTTTTGAAAATTTCACTTTATTGTGAAAATATCCACTAAATGAGGGAATATTATGTGTGAGGGTACCCCAGGAGAGTTCCAAATGTGTGTGAGTAGAATATATATCCCACGGGGGTAAAACAGAAAAAAGTTGAAAACATTTTTTTTTTGGACTTAGTCATTTTTCTGACGTTTATCAGACTTTCAGATAGGGGAAATGTCAGTTAGCATTCCGATTTCAGTTCCAGAGCGATTCGCACAATTGATCCTTGATATTTAGTCGTTTTCAGCCAATTTTCTGGATTTTTTAAAATTTCTCTTTTTTGTGAAAATATCAACTAATTGAGGGAATAATATGTGTGAGGGTACCCCAGGAGAGTTCCAAATGTGTGTGGGTAGAATATATATCCCACGTGGGTAAAACTGAAAATAGTTGAAAACATTTTTTTTTTTGGACTTAATCATTTTTCTGACGTTTATCAGACTTTCAGATAGGGGAAATGTCAGTGAGCATTCCGATTTCAGTTCCAGAGCGATTCGCCCAATGAGTCCTTGATATTTAGTCGTTTTCAGCCAATTTTCTGGATTTTTGAAAATGTCACTTTTTTGTGAAAATATCCACTAAATGAGGGAATAATATGTGTGAGGGTACCCCAGGAGAGTTCCAAATGTGTGTGGGAAGAATATATATCCCACGGGGGTAAAATTGAAAAAAGTTGAAAAAATTTTTTTTTGGACTGTCATTTTTCTGGCGTTTATCTGACTTTCAGATATGGCAAATGTCAGTGAGCGTTCCAATTTCAATTCCAGAGCGATTCGCCCAATGATTCTTTGATATTTAGTCGTTTTCAGCCAATTTTCTGGATTTTTGAAAATTTCACTTTTTTGTGAAAATATCCACTAAATGAAGGAATAATATGTGTGAGGGTACCCCAGGAGAGTTCCAAATGTGTGTGGGTAGAATATATATCCCACGGGGGTAAAATTGAAAAAAGTTGAAAACATTTTTTTTTGGACTTAGTCATTTTTCCGGCGTTTATCAGACTGTCAGATAGGGGAAATGTCAGTGAGCGCTCCAATTTCACTTCCAGAGAGATTCGCCCAATGAGTCCTTGATACTTAGTCATTTTCAGCCAATATTTTGGATTTTTGAAAATGTCACTTTTTTGTGAAAATATCCACTAAATGAGGGAATAATATGTGTGAGGGTACCCCAGGAGAGTTCCAAATGTGTGTGGGAAGAATATATATCCCACGGGGGTAAAAATGAAAAAAGTTGAAAAAAATTTTTTTTGACTGTCATTTTTCTGGCGTTTATCTGACTTTCAGATAGGGCAAATGTCAGTGAGCGTTCTGATTTCAGTTCCAGAGCGATTCGCCCAATGATTCTTTGATATTTAGTCGTTTTCAGCCAATTTTCTGGATTTTTGAAAATTTCACTTTTTTGTGAAAATATCCACTAAATGAGGGAATAATATGTGTGAGGGTACCCCAGGAGAGTTCCAAATGTGTGTGGGTAGAATATACAGTCATATGAAAAAGTTTGGGCACCCCTATTAATCTTAAGCTTAATGTTTTATAAAAATTGGTGTTTTTGCAACAGCTATTTCAGTCTGATATATGTAATAACTGTTGGATACAGTAATGTTTCTGCCTTGAAATGAGGTTTATTGTACTAACAGAAAATGTGCAATCTGCATTCAAACAAAATTTGACAGGTGCATAAGTATGGGCACCTCACCAGAAAAGTGACATTAATATTTAGTAGATCCTCCTTTTGCAAAAATAACAGCCTCTAGTCGCTTCCTGTAGCTTTTAATGAGTTCCTGGATCCTGGATGAAGGTATTTTTGACCATTCCTCTTTACAAAACAATTCCAGTTCAGTTAAGTTTGATGGTCGCCGAGCATGGACAGCCTCTTCAAATGATCCCACAGATGTTCAATGATATTCAGGTCTGGGGACTTGGATGGCCATTCCAGAACATTGTAATTGTTCCTCTGCATGAATGCCTGAGTAGATTTGGAGCGGTGTTTTGGATCATTGTCTTGCTGAAAGATTCATCCACTGCGTAACTTCAACTTTATCACTGATTCTTGAACACTATTGCCAAGAATCTGCTGATACTGACTGGAATCCATGCGTCCCTCAACTTTAACAAGATTCCCAGTGCCGGCATTGACCACACAGCCCCAAAGCATGATGGAACCTCCACCAAATTTTACTGTGGGTAGCAAGTGTTTTTCTTGGAATGCTGTGTTTTTTTGCCACCATGCATAACGCCTTTTTGTATGACCAAACAACTCAATCTTGGTTTCATCAGTCCACAGGACCTTCTTCCAAAAAGAAATAGGCTTCTTCAAATGTGCTTTTGCATACCTCAGCCGACTCTGTTTGTGCGTACTTGCAGAAACGGCTTCTTTCGCATCACTCTCCCATACAGCTTCTCCTTGTGCAAAGTGCGTTGTATAGTTGACCGATGCACAGTGACACCATCTGCAGCAAGTTGATGCTGCAGCTCTCTGGAGGTGGTCTGAGGATTGTCCTTGACTGATCTCACCATTCTTCTTCTCTGCCTTTCTGATGTTTTTCTTCTCCTGACACTTCTGGCCTTAACAAGAACTGTCCCTATGTTCTTCCATTTCCTTACTATGTTCCTCACAGTGGAAACTGACAGGTTAAATCTCTGAGACAGCTTTTTGTATCCTTCCCCTGAACAACTATGTTGAATAATCTTTGTTTTCAGATCATTTGACAGTTGTTTTGAGGAGCCCATGATGCCACTCTTCAGAGGAGATTCAAACAGGAGAACAACTTGCAAGTGGCCACTTTAAGTAGCTTTTCTCATGATTGCATACACCTGGCTATAAAGTTCAAAGCTCAATGAGGTTACAAAACCAAAAAAAGTGCTTTAGTAAGTCAGTAAAAAGTAGGCAGGAGTATTTAAAACAAGAAAATGATAAGGGTGCCCATACTTATGCACCGGTCAAATTTTGTTTGAATGCAGATTGCACATTTTCTGTTAGCACAATAAACCTCATTTCAAGGCAGAAACATTACTGTTTCCAACAGTTATTACATATATCAAACTGAAATAGCTGTTGCAAAAACACCAATTTTTATAAAACATTAAGCTTAAGATTAATAGGGGTGCCCAAACTTTTTCATATGACTGTATATCCCACGGGGGTAAAATTGAAAAAAGTTGAAAACATTTTTTTTTTGGACTTAGTCATTTTTCCGGCATTTATCAGACTTTCAGATAGGGCAAATGTCAGTGAGCGTTCCGATTTCAGTTCCAGAGCGATTCGCCCAATGATTCTTTGACATCTAGTCGTTTTCAGCCAATTTTCTGGATTTTTGAAAATTTCACTTTTTTGTGAAAATATCCACTAAATGAGGGAATAATATGTGTGAGGGTACCCCAGGAGAGTTCCAAATGTGTGTGGGCAGAATATATATCCCACGGGGGTAAAACTGAAAAAAGTTGAAAACATTTTTTTTTGGACTTAGTCATTTTTCTGACGTTTATCAGACTTTCAGAGAGGGGAAATGTCAGTGAGCATTCCGATTTCAGTTCCAGAGCGATTCGCCCAATGAGTCCTTGATATTTAGTCGTTTTCAGCCAATTTTCTGGATTTTTGAAAATGTCACTTTTTTGTCAAAATATCCACTAAATGAGGGAATAATATGTGTGAGGGTACCCCAGGAGAGTTCCAAATGTGTGTGGGAAGAATATATATCCCACGGGGGTAAAATTGAAAAAAGTTTAAAAAAAATTTTTTTTGAACTTAGTAATTTTTCTGAAGTTTATCAGATTTTCAGATAGGGGAAATGTCAGTGAGCGTTCCGATTTCAGTTCCAGAGCGATTCGCCGAATGAGTCCTTGATATTTAGTCGATTTCAGCCAATTTTCTGGATTTTTGAAAATTTCTCTTTTTTGTGAAAATATCAACTAAATGAGGGAATAATATGTGTGAGGGTACCCCAGGAGAGTTCCAAATGTGTGTGGGTAGAATGCATATCCGACGGGGGTAAAATTGAAAAAAGTTGAAAAATTATTTTTTTTTGCACTTAGTCATTTTTCCCGCGTTTATCAGACTTTCTGATAGGGGAAATGTCAGTGAGCATTCCGATTTCAGTTCCAGAGCGATTTGCCCAATGATTCCTTGATATTTAGTCGTTTGCAGCCAATTTTCTGGATTTTTGAAAATGTCACTTTTTTGTGAAAATATCCACTAAATGAGGGAATAATATGTGTGAGGGTACCCCAGGAGAGTTCCAAATGTGTGTGGGAAGAATATATATCCCACGGGGGTAAAATTGAAGAAAGTTGAAAAAAATTTTTTTTTGAACTTAGTAATTTTTCTGGCGTTTATCAGACTTTCAGATAGAGGAAATGTCAGTGAGTGTTCCGATTTCAGTTCCAGAGCGATTCGCCGAATGAGTCCTTGATATTTAGTCGTTTTCAGCCAATTTTCTGGATTTTTGAAAATTTCTCTTTTTTGTGAAAATATCAACTAAATGAGGGAATAATATGTGTGAGGGTACCCCAGGAGAGTTCCAAATGTGTGTGGGTAGAATGTATATCCGACGGGGGTAAAATTGAAAAAAGTTGAAAAATTATTTTTTTTTGCACTTAGACATTTTTCCCGCGTTTATCAGACTTTCAGATAGGGGAAATGTCAGTGAGCATTCCGATTTCAGTTCCAGAGCGATTTGCCCAATGATTCCTTGATATTTAGTCGTTTGCAGCCAATTTTCTGGATTTTTGAAAATGTCACTTTTTTGTGAAAATATCCACTAAATGAGGGAATAATATGTGTGAGGGTAACCCAGGAGAGTTCCAAATGTGTGTGGGAAGAATATATATCCCACGGGGGTAAAATTGAAAACAGTTGAAAAAATTTTTTTTTGGACTGTCATTTTTCTGGCGTTTTTCTGACTTTCAGATAGGGCAAATGTCAGTGAGCGTTCCGATTTCAGTTCCAGAGCGATTCGCCCAATGATTCTTTGATATTTAGTCGTTTTCAGCAAATATTTTGGATTTTTGAAAATTTCACTTTATTGTGAAAATATCCACTAAATGAGGGAATATTATGTGTGAGGGTACCCCAGGAGAGTTCCAAATGTGTGTGAGTAGAATATATATCCCACGGGGGTAAAACAGAAAAAAGTTGAAAACATTTTTTTTTTGGACTTAGTCATTTTTCTGACGTTTATCAGACTTTCAGATAGGGGAAATGTCAGTGAGCATTCCGATTTCAGTTCCAGAGCGATTCGCACAATTGATCCTTGATATTTAGTCGTTTTCAGCCAATTTTCTGGATTTTTTAAAATTTCTCTTTTTTGTGAAAATATCAACTAATTGAGGGAATAATATGTGTGAGGGTACCCCAGGAGAGTTCCAAATGTGTGTGGGTAGAATATATATCCCACGTGGGTAAAACTGAAAATAGTTGAAAACATTTTTTTTTTTGGACTTAATCATTTTTCTGACGTTTATCAGACTTTCAGATAGGGGAAATGTCAGTGAGCATTCCGATTTCAGTTCCAGAGCGATTCGCCCAATGAGTCCTTGATATTTAGTCGTTTTCAGTCAATTTTCTGGATTTTTTAAAATTTCTCTTTTTGTGAAAATATCAACTAAATGAGGAAATAATATGTGTGAGGGTACCCCAGGAGAGTTCCAAATGTGTGTGGGTAGAATATATATCCAGCGGGGGTAAAATTGAAAAAAGTTTAAAAAAAGATTTTTTTGAACTTAGTCATTTTTCTGGCGTTTATCAGACTTTCAGATAGGGGAAATGTTAGTGAGCGTTCCGATTTCAGTTCCATAGCGATTCGCCCAATGAGTCCTTGATATTTAGTAGTTTTCAGCCAATTTTCTGGATTTTTGAAAATTTCTCTTTTTTGTGAAAATATCAACTAAATGAGGGAATAATATGTGTGAGGGTACCCCAGGAGAGTTCCAAATGTGTGTGCGTAGAATATATATCCGACGGGGGTAAAATTGAAAAAAGTTGAAAAATTATTTTTTTTTGCACTTACTCATTTTTCCGGCGTTTATCAGTCTTTCAGATAGGGGAAATGTCAGTGAGCATTCCGATTTCAGTTCCAGAGAGATTCGCCCAATGATTCCTTGATATTTAGTCGTTTGCAGCCAATTTTCTGGATTTTTGAAAATTTCACTTTTTTGTGAAAATATCCACTAAATGAGGGAATAATATGTGTGAGGGTACCCCAGGAGAGTTCCAAATGTGTTTGGGAAGAATATATATCCCACGGGGGTAAAAATGAAAAAAGTTGAAAAAATTTTTTTTTTGACTGTCATTTTTCTGGCGTTTATCTGACTTTCAGATAGCGCAAATGTCAGTGAGCGTTCCGATTTCAGTTCCAGAGCGATTCGCCCAATGATTCTTTGATATTTAGTCG
Organism: Phyllobates terribilis; assembly: GCF_046119375.1. Taxonomy (NCBI): domain Eukaryota; kingdom Metazoa; phylum Chordata; class Amphibia; order Anura; family Dendrobatidae; genus Phyllobates; species Phyllobates terribilis. The sequence continues at coordinate 5,262,591 of NW_027362805.1, read as the reverse complement.
TTTTCAGCCAATTTTCTGGATTTTTGAAAATTTCACTTTTTTGTGAAAATATCCACTAAATGAGGGAATAATATGTGTGAGGGTACCCCAGGAGAGTTCCAAATGTGTGTGGGTAGAATATATATCCCACGGGGGTAAAATTGAAACAAGTTTAAAACATTTTTTTTTTGGACTTAGTCATTTTTCCGGCGTTTATCAGACTTTCAGAAAGTGGAAATGTCAGTGAGCATTCCGATTTCAGTTCCAGAGCGATTCGCCCAATGAGTCTTTGTTATTTAGTCGTTTTCAGCCAATTTTCTGTATTTTTGAAAATTGTGCTTTTTTGTGAAAATATCCACTAAATGAGGGAATAATATGTTTGAGGGTACCACAGGAGAGTTCCAAATGTGTGTGCGTAGAATATATATCCCACGGGGGTAAAACTGAAAAAAGTTTAAAACATTTTTTTTTGGACTTAGTCATTTTTCTGACGTTTATCAGACTTTCAGAGAGGGGAAATGTCAGTGAGGATTCCGATTTCAGTTCCCGAGCGATTCGCCCAATGAGTCCTTGATATTTAGTCGTTTTCAGCCAATTTTCTGGATTTTTGAAAATTTCTCTTTTTTTGTGAAAATATCAACTAAATGAGGGAATAATATGTGTGAGGGTACCCCAGGAGAGTTCCAAATGTGTGTGGGTAGAATATATATCCAGCGGGGGTAAAATTGGAAAAAGTTGAAAAAAAAATTTTTTTAGACTTAGTCATTTTTCTGGCGTTTATCAGACTTTCAGATGGGGAAAAAGTCATTGAGCGTTCCGATTTCAGTTCCACAGCGATTCGCCGAATGAGTCCTTGATATTTAATCATTTTCAGCCAATTTTCTGGATTTTTGAAAATTTCTCTTTTTGTGAAAATATCAACTAAATGAGGGAATAATATGTGTGAGGGTACCACAGGAGAGTTCCAAATGTGTGTGGGTAGAATATATATCCGACGGTGGTAAAATTGAAAAAAGTTGAAAAAATTTTTTTTTTGGACTTAGTCATTTTTCCGGCGTTTATCAGACTTTCAGATAGGGGAAATGTCAGTGAGCATTCCGATTTCAGATCCAGAGCAATTCGCCGAATGAGTCCTTGAGATTTAGTCGTTTTCAGCCAATCTTCTGGATTTTTGAAAATTTCTCTTTTTTGTGAAAATATCCACTAAATGAGGGAATAATATGTGTGAGGGTACCCCAGGAGAGTTCCAAATGTGTGTGGGTAGAATGTATATCCGACGGGGTAAAATTGAAAAAAGTTGAAAAATTATTTTTTTTTACACTTAGTCATTTTTCCCGCGTTTATCAGACTTTCAGATAGGGGAAATGTCAGTGAGCATTCCGATTTCAGTTCCAGAGCGATTTGCCCAATGAGTCCTTGATATTTAGTCGTTTGCAGCCAATTTTCTAGATTTTTGAAAATGTCACTTTTTTGTGAAAATATCCACTAAATGAGGGAATAATATGTGTGAGGGTACCCCAGGAGAGTTCCAAATGTGTGTGGGAAGAATATATATCCCACGGGGGTAAAATTGAAAAAAGTTGAAAAAAATTTTTTTTGGACTGTCATTTTTCTGGCGTTTTTCTGACTTTCAGATAGGGCAAATGGCAGTGAGCGTTCCGATTTCAGTTCCAGAGCGATTCGCCCAATGATTCTTTGATATTTAGTCGTTTTCAGCCAATATTTTGGATTTTTGAAAATTTCACTTTATTGTGAAAATATCCACTAAATGAGGGAATATTATGTGTGAGGGTACCCCAGGAGAGTTAAAATGGGTGTGGGTAGAATATATATCCCACGGGGGTAAAACAGAAAAAAGTTGAAAACATTTTTTTTTTGGACTTAGTCATTTTTCTGACGTTTATCAGACTTTCAGATAGGGGAAATGTCAGTGAGCATTCCGATTTCAGTTCCAGAGCGATTCGCCCAATTAGTCCTTGATATTTAGTCGTTTTCAGCCAATTTTCTGGATTTTTTAAAATTTCTCATTTTTGTGAAAATATCAACTAAATGAGGAAATAATATGTGTGAGGGTACCCCAGGAGAGTTCCAAATGTGTGTGGGTAGAATATATATCCAGCGGGGGTAAAATTGAAAAAAGTTGAAAAAAAAATTTTTTTGGACTTAGTCATTTTTCCGGCGTTTATCAGACTTTCAGAAAGTGGAAATGTCAGTGAGCGTTCCGATTCAGTTCCAGAGCGATTCGCCCAATGCGTCTTTGTTATTTAGTCGTTTTCAGCCAATTTTCTGGATTTTTGAAAATTTTACTTTTTTGTGAAAATATCCACTAAATGAGGGAATAATATGTGTGAGGGTACCCCAGGAGAGTTCCAAATGTGTGTGGGTAGAATATATATCCAGCGGGGGTAAAATTGGAAAAAGTTGAAAAAAAAATTTTTTTAGACTTAGTCATTTTTCTGGCGTTTATCAGACTTTCAGATGGGGAAAAAGTCATTGAGCGTTCCGATTTCAGTTCCACAGCGATTCGCCGAATGAGTCCTTGATATTTAATCATTTTCAGCCAATTTTCTGGATTTTTGAAAATTTCTCTTTTTGTGAAAATATCAACTAAATGAGGGAATAATATGTGTGAGGGTACCACAGGAGAGTTCCAAATGTGTGTGGGTAGAATATATATCCGACGGTGGTAAAATTGAAAAAAGTTGAAAAAATTTTTTTTTTGGACTTAGTCATTTTTCCGGCGTTTATCAGACTTTCAGATAGGGGAAATGTCAGTGAGCATTCCGATTTCAGATCCAGAGCAATTCGCCGAATGAGTCCTTGAGATTTAGTCGTTTTCAGCCAATCTTCTGGATTTTTGAAAATTTCTCTTTTTTGTGAAAATATCCACTAAATGAGGGAATAATATGTGTGAGGGTACCCCAGGAGAGTTCCAAATGTGTGTGGGTATAATATATATCCCATGTGGGGAAAATTGAAAAAAGTTTAAAAAAAATTTTTTTTGGACTTTGACATTTTTCTGCCGTTTATCAGACTTTCAGATAGGGGAAATGTCAGTGAGCGTTCCGATTTCAGTTCCAGAGCGATTCTCCCAATGAGTCCTTGTTATTTAGTCGTTTTCAGCCAATTTTCTAGATTTTTGAAAATTTCACTTTTTTGTGAAAATATCCACTAAATGAGGGAATAATATGTGTGAGGGTACCCCAGGAGAGTTCCAAATGTGTGTGGATAGAATATATATCCCACGGGGGTAAAATTGAAAAAAATTGAAAAAAATTTTTTTTGCACTTAGTCATTTTTCCGCCGTTTATCAAACTTTCAGATAGGGGAAATGTTAGTCAGCATTCCGATTTCAGTTCCATAGCGATTCGCACAATGAGTCCTTGATATTTAGTCGATTTCAGCCAATATTTTAGAATTTTGAAAATTTCACTTTTTTGTGAAAATATCCACTAAATGAGGGAATAATATGTGTGAGGGTACCCCAGGAGAGTTCCAAATGTGTGTGGGTAGAATATATGTCCCACGGGGGTAAAATTGAAAAAAGTTCAACAAATTTTTTTTTTGGACTTAGTCATTTTTCTGGCGTTTATGAGACTTTGAGATAAGGGAAATGTCAGTGAGCATTCCGATTTCAGTTCCATAGCGATTCGCCCAATGAGTCCTTGATATTTAGTCGTTTTCAGCCAATATTTTGGATTTTTGAAAATTTCACTTTTTTGTGAAAATATCCACTAAATGAGGGAATAATATATGTGAGGGTACCCCAGGAGAGTTCCAAATGTGTGTGGGTAGAATATATATCCCACGGGGGTAAAATTGAAAAAAATTGAAAAAAAATTTTTTTGCACTTAGTCATTTTTCCACCGTTTATCAAACTTTCAGATAGGGGAAATGTTAGTGAGCATTCCGATTTCAGTTCCATAGCGATTCGCACAATGAGTCCTTGATATTTAGTCGATTTCAGCCAATATTTTAGAATTTTGAAAATTTTACTTTTTTGTGAAAATATCCGCTAAATGTGGGAATAATATGTGTGAGGGTACCCCAGGAGAGTTCCAAATGTGTGTGGGTAGAATATATATCCCACGGGGGTAAAATTGAAATAAATTGAACAAATTTTTCTTTTGGACTTAGTCATTTTTCTGGCGTGTATCAGACTTTCAGATAGGGGAGATGTCAGTGAGCGTTCCGATTTCAGTTCCAGAGCGATTAGCCCAATGAATCCTTGATATTTAGTCGATTTCAGCCAATATTTTGGAATTTTGAAAATTTCACTTTTTTGTGAAAATATCCACTAAATGAGGGAATAATATGTGTGAGGGTACCCCAGGAGAGTTCCAAATGTGTGTGGGTAGAATATATATCCCACGGGGGTAAAATTGAAAAAAATTGCAAAAAATTTTTTTTGGACTTAGTCATTTTTCCGCCGTTTATCAGACTTTCAGATAGGGGAAATGTTAGTGAGCATTCCGATTTCAGTTCCATAGCGATTCGCACAATGAGTCCTTGATATTTAGTCGATTTCAGCCAATATTTTAGAATTTTGAAAATTTCACTTTTTTGTGAAAATATACACTAAATGAGGGAATAATATGTGTGAGGGTATTCCAGGAGTGTTCCAAATGTGTGTGGGTAGAATATATATCCCACGGGGGTAAAATTGAAAAAAGTTGAACAAATGTTTTTTTTGGACTTAGTCATTTTTCTGTCGTTTATCAGACTTTCAGATAGGGGAAATGTCAGTGAGCTTTCCGATTTCAGTTCCAGAGCGATTCGCCCAATGAGTCCTTCATATTTAGTCGATTTCAGCCAACATTTTAGAATTTTTTGAAAATGTTACTTTTTTTGTGAAAATATCCACTAAATGAGGGAATAATATGTGTGAGGGTACCCCAGGAGAGTTCCAAATGTGTGTGGGTAGAATATATATCCTACGGGGGTAAAATCGAAAAAAGTTGAAAATTTTTTTTTTTGGACTTAGTCATTTTTCCAGCGTTTATCAGACTTTCAGAATGGGCAAATGTCAGTGAGCGTGCCAATTTCAGTTCCAGAGCTATGCGCCCAATGAGTCCTTGATATTTATTCGTTTTCAGTCAATATTTTGGATTTTTGAAAATTTCACTTTTTTGTGAAAATATCCACTAAATGAGGGAATAATATGTGTGAGGGTACCCCAGGAGAGTTCCAAATGTGTGTGGGTAGAATATATATCCCACGGGGGTAAAATTGAAATAAGTTGAACAAATTTTTCTTTTGGACTTAGTCATTTTTCTGGCGTGTATCAGACTTTCAGATAGGGGAGATGTCAGTGAGAGTTCCGATTTCAGTTCCAGAGCGATTCGCCCAATGAATCCTTGATATTTAGTCGATTTCAGCTAATATTTTGGAATTTTGAAAATTTCACTTTTTTGTGAAAATATCCACTAAATGAGGGAATAATATGTGTGAGGGTACCCCAGGAGAGTTCCAAATGTGTGTGGGTAGAATATATATCCTACGGGGGTAACATTGAAAAAAGTTGAAAAAAAAATTTTTTTGGACTTAGTCATTTTTCCGGCGTTTATCAGACTTTCAGATAGGGGAAATGTCAGTGAGCGTTCCGATTTCAGTACCAGAGCGATTCGACCAATGAGTCCTTGATATTTAGTCTTTCTCAGCCAATATTTTGGATTTTTGAAAATTTCACTTTTTTGTGAAAATATCCACTAAATGAGGGAATAATATGTGTGAGGGTACCCCAGGAGAGTTCCAAATGTGTGTGGGTAGAATATATATCCTACGGGGGTAAAATCGAAAAAAGTTGAAAATTTTTTTTTTTGGACTTAGTCATTTTTCCAGCGTTTATCAGACTTTCAGAATGGGCAAATGTCAGTGAGCGTGCCAATTTCAGTTCCAGAGCTATGCGCCCAATGAGTCCTTGATATTTATTCGTTTTCAGTCAATATTTTGGATTTTTGAAAATTTCACTTTTTTGTGAAAATATCCACTAAATGAGGGAATAATATGTGTGAGGGTACCCCAGGAGAGTTCCAAATGTGTGTGGGTAGAATATATATCCCACGGGGGTAAAATTGAAATAAGTTGAACAAATTTTTCTTTTGGACTTAGTCATTTTTCTGGCGTGTATCAGACTTTCAGATAGGGGAGATGTCAGTGAGCGTTCCGATTTCAGTTCCAGAGCGATTCGCCCAATGAATCCTTGATATTTAGTCGATTTCAGCCAATATTTTGGAATTTTGAAAATTTCACTTTTTTATGAAAATATCCACTAAATGAGGGAATAATATGTGTGAGGGTACCACTGGAGAGTTCCAAATGTGTGTGGGTAGAATATATATCCTACGGGGGTAAAATTGAAAAAAGTTGAAAAAATTTTTTTCTGGACTTAGTCATTTTTCTGGTGTGTATGAGACTTTCAGATGGGCAAATGTCAGTGAGTGTTCCGATTTCAGTTCCAGAGCGATTCGCCCAATGAGTCCTTGATATTTATTCGTTTTCAGTCAATATTTTGGATTTTTGAAAATTTCACTTTTTTGTGAAAATATCCACTAAATGAGGGAATATTATGTGTGAGGGTACCCCAGGAGAGCTCCAAATGTGTGTGGGTAGAATATATATCCCACGGGGGTAAACTTGAAAAAAGTTGAAAAAAAAATTTTTTTGGACTTAGTCATTTTTCCGGCGTTTATCAGACTTTCAGATAGGGCAAATGTCAGTGAGTGTTCCGATTTCAGTTCCAGAGTGATTCGCCCAATGATTCTTTGATATTTAGTCGTTTTCAGCCATTATTTTGAAATTTTGAAAATTTCACTTTTTTGTGAAAGTATCCACTAAATGAGGGAATAATATGTGTGAGGGTAACCCAGGAGAGTTCCAAATGTGTGTGGGTAGAATATAGATCCCACGGGGGTAAAATTGAAAAAAGTTGAAAAAAAAATTTTTTTGGACTTAGTCATTTTTCCGGCGTTTACCAGACTTTCAGAAAGGGGAAATGTCAGTGAGCGTTCCGATTTCAGTTCCAGAGCGATTCGCCTAATGAGTCCTTGATATTTTATCGTTTTCAGGCAAATTTCTGGAATTTTGAAAATTTCACTTTTTTTGTGAAAATATCCACTAAATGAGGGAATAATATGTGTGAGGGTACCCCAGGAGAGTTCCAAATGTGTGTGGGTAGAATATATATCCCACGGGGGTAAAATTGAAAAAAGTTGAACAAATGTTTTTTTTGGAATTAGTCATTTTTCTGTCGTTTATCAGACTTTCAGATAGGGGAAATGTCAGTGAGCTTTCCCATTTCAGTTCCAGAGCGATTCGCCCAATGAGTCCTTGATATTTAGTCGATTTCAGCCAACATTTTGGAATTTTGAAAATTTTACTTTTTTGTGAAAATATCCACTAAATGAGGGAATAATATGTGTGAGGGTACCCCAGGAAAGTTCCAAATGTGTGTGGGTAGAATACATATCCCACGGGGGTAAAATTGAAAAAAGTTGAAAAAAAATTTTTTTGGGACTTAAACACCAGAAAAATGACTAAGTCCCAAAAAAATTTTTTTTCAACTTTTTTCAATTTTACCCCCGTGGGATATGTATTCTACCCACACACATTTGGAACTTTCCTGGGGTACCCTCACACATATTATTCCCTCATTTAGTGGATATTTTCACAAAAAAGTAAAATTTTCAAAATTCCAAAATGTTGGCTGAAATCGACTAAATATCAAGGACTCATTGGGCGAATCGCTCTGGAACTGAAATGGGAAAGCTCACTGACATTTCCCCTATCTGAAAGTCTGATAAACGACAGAAAAATGACTATCAGACTTTCAGATAGGGGAAATGTCATTGAGCATGCCGATTTCAGTTCCAGAGCGATTCGCCCAATGAGTCCTTGATATTTAGTCGTTTTCAGCCATTATTTTGAAATTTTGAAAATTTCACTTTTTTGTGAAAATATCCACTAAATGAGGGAATAATATGTGTGAGGGTACCCCGGGAGAGTTCCAAATGTGTGTTTGTAGAATATATATCCCACGGGGGTAAAATTGAAAAAAGTTGAAAAAAATTTTTTTCTGGACTTAGTCATTTTTCCGGCGTTTATCAGACTTTCAGATAGGGGAAATGTCAGTGAGCGTTCCGATTTCAGTACCAGAGCGATTCGCCCAATTAGTCCTTGATGTTTAGTCGTTTTCAGCCAATATTTAGGATTTTTGAAAATTTCACTTTTTTTGTGAAAATATCCACTAAATGAGGGAATAATATGTGTGAGGGTACCCCAGGAGAGTTCCAAATGTGTGTGGGTAGAATATATATCCCACGGGGGTAAAATTGAAAAAAGTTGAACAAATGTTTTTTTTGGACTTAGTCATTTTTCTGTCGTTTATCAGAGTTTCAGATAGGGGAAATGTCAGTGAGCTTTCCCATTTCAGTTCCAGAGCGATTCGCCCAATGAGTCCTTGATATTTAGTCGATTTCAGCCAACATTTTTGAATTTTGAAAATTTTACTTTTTTGTGAAAATATCCACTAAATGAGGGAATAATATGTGTGAGGGTACCCCAGGAGAGTTCCAAATGTGTGGGTAGAATATATATCCCACGGGGGTAAAATTGAAAAAAGTTGAACAAATTTTTTTTTTGGACTTAGTCCATTTTCTGGTGTTTATCAGACTTTCACATAGGGGAAATGTCAGTGAGCATTCCGATTTCAGTTCCAGAGCGATTCGCCCAATGAGTCCTTGATATTTAGTCGATTTCAGCAAATATTTTGGAATTTTGAAAATTTCACTTTTTTGTGAAAATATCCACTAAATGAGGGAATAATATGTGTGAGAGAACCCCAGGAGAGTTCCAAATGTGTGTGGGTAGAATATATATCCCAAGGGGGTAAAATTGAAAAAAGTTGAACATTTTTTTTTTGGACTTAGTCATATTTCTGGCGTTTACTAGACTTTCAGATAGGGGAAATGTCAGTGAGCATTCCGATTTCAGTTCCATAGCGATTCTCCCAATGAGTCGTTGATATTTAGTCGATTTCAGCCAATATTTTGGAATTTTGAAAATTTCACTTTTTTGTGAAAATATCCACTAAATGAGGGAATAATATGTGTGAGGGTACCCCGGGAGAGTTCCAAATGTGTGTTTGTAGAATATATATCCCACGGGGGTAAAATTGAAAAAAGTTGAAAAAAATTTTTTTCTGGACTTAGTCATTTTTCCGGCGTTTATCAGACTTTCAGATAGGGGAAATGTCAGTGAGCGTTCCGATTTCAGTACCAGAGCGATTCGCCCAATGAGTCCTTGATGTTTAGTCGTTTTCAGCCAATATTTAGGATTTTTGAAAATTTCACTTTTTTTGTGAAAATATCCACTAAATGAGGGAATAATATGTGTGAGGGTACCCCAGGAGAGTTCCAAATGTGTGTGGGTAGAATACATATCCCACGGGGGTAAAATTGAAAAAAGTTGAAAAAAAATTTTTTTGGGACTTAGTCATTTTTCTGGTGTGTATGAGACTTTCAGATAGGGCAAATGTCAGTGAGTGTTCCGATTTCAGTTCCAGAGCGATTCGCCCAATGATTCTTTGATATTTAGTCGTTTTCAGCCAATATTTTGGATTTTTGAAAATTTCACTTTTTTGTGAAAATATCCACTAAATGAGGGAATAATATGTGTGAGGGTACCCAGGAGAGTTCCAAATGTGTGTGGGTAGAATATATATCCCACAGGGGTAAAATTGAAAAAAGTTGAACAAATTTTTTTTTTGGACTTAGTCATTTTTCTGGTGTTTATCAGACTTTCAGATAGGGGAAATGTCATTGAGCATGCCGATTTCAGTTCCAGAGCGATTCGCCCAATGAGTCCTTGATATTTAGTCGTTTTCAGCCATTATTTTGAAATTTTGAAAATTTCACTTTTTTGTGAAAATATCCACTAAATGAGGGAATAATATGTGTGAGGGTACCCCGGGAGAGTTCCAAATGTGTGTTTGTAGAATATATATCCCACGGGGGTAAAATTGAAAAAAGTTGAAAAAAATTTTTTTCTGGACTTAGTCATTTTTCCGGCGTTTATCAGACTTTCAGATAGGGGAAATGTCAGTGAGCGTTCCGATTTCAGTACCAGAGCGATTCGCCCAATGAGTCCTTGATGTTTAGTCGTTTTCAGCCAATATTTAGGATTTTTGAAAATTTCACTTTTTTTGTGAAAATATCCACTAAATGAGGGAATAATATGTGTGAGGGTACCCCAGGAGAGTTCCAAATGTGTGTGGGTAGAATACATATCCCACGGGGGTAAAATTGAAAAAAGTTGAAAAAAAATTTTTTTGGGACTTAGTCATTTTTCTGGTGTGTATGAGACTTTCAGATAGGGCAAATGTCAGTGAGTGTTCCGATTTCAGTTCCAGAGCGATTCGCCCAATGATTCTTTGATATTTAGTCGTTTTCAGCCAATATTTTGGATTTTTGAAAATTTCACTTTTTTGTGAAAATATCCACTAAATGAGGGAATAATATGTGTGAGGGTACCCAGGAGAGTTCCAAATGTGTGTGGGTAGAATATATATCCCACAGGGGTAAAATTGAAAAAAGTTGAACAAATTTTTTTTTTGGACTTAGTCATTTTTCTGGTGTTTATCAGACTTTCAGATAGGGGAAATGTCATTGAGCATGCCGATTTCAGTTCCAGAGCGATTCGCCCAATGAGTCCTTGATATTTAGTCGTTTTCAGCCATTATTTTGAAATTTTGAAAATTTCACTTTTTTGTGAAAATATCCACTAAATGAGGGAATAATATGTGTGAGGGTACCCCGGGAGAGTTCCAAATGTGTGTTTGTAGAATATATATCCCACGGGGGTAAAATTGAAAAAAGTTGAAAAAAAATTTTTTCTGGACTTAGTCATTTTTCCGGCGTTTATCAGACTTTCAGATAGGGGAAATGTCAGTGAGCGTTCCGATTTCAGTACCAGAGCGATTCGCCCAATGAGTCCTTGATGTTTAGTCGTTTTCAGCCAATATTTAGGATTTTTGAAAATTTCACTTTTTTTGTGAAAATATCCACTAAATGAGGGAATAATATGTGTGAGGGTACCCCAGGAGAGTTCCAAATGTGTGTGGGTAGAATATATATCCCACGGGGGTAAAATTGAAAAAAGTTGAACAAATGTTTTTTTTGGACTTAGTCATTTTTCTGTCGTTTATCAGAGTTTCAGATAGGGGAAATGTCAGTGAGCTTTCCCATTTCAGTTCCAGAGCGATTCGCCCAATGAGTCCTTGATATTTAGTCGATTTCAGCCAACATTTTTGAATTTTGAAAATTTTACTTTTTTGTGAAAATATCCACTAAATGAGGGAATAATATGTGTGAGGGTACCCCAGGAGAGTTCCAAATGTGTGGGTAGAATATATATCCCACGGGGGTAAAATTGAAAAAAGTTGAACAAATTTTTTTTTTGGACTTAGTCCATTTTCTGGTGTTTATCAGACTTTCACATAGGGGAAATGTCAGTGAGCATTCCGATTTCAGTTCCAGAGCGATTCGCCCAATGAGTCCTTGATATTTAGTCGATTTCAGCAAATATTTTGGAATTTTGAAAATTTCACTTTTTTGTGAAAATATCCACTAAATGAGGGAATAATATGTGTGAGAGAACCCCAGGAGAGTTCCAAATGTGTGTGGGTAGAATATATATCCCAAGGGGGTAAAATTGAAAAAAGTTGAACATTTTTTTTTTGGACTTAGTCATATTTCTGGCGTTTACTAGACTTTCAGATAGGGGAAATGTCAGTGAGCATTCCGATTTCAGTTCCATAGCGATTCTCCCAATGAGTCGTTGATATTTAGTCGATTTCAGCCAATATTTTGGAATTTTGAAAATTTCACTTTTTTGTGAAAATATCCACTAAATGAGGGAATAATATGTGTGAGAGAACCCCAGGAGAGTTCCAAATGTGTGTGGGTAGAATATATATCCCACGGGGATAAAATTGAAAAAAGTTGAACATTTTTTTTTTGGACTTAGTCATATTTCTGGCGTTTACTAGACTTTCAGATAGGGGAAATGTCAGTGAGCATTCCGATTTCAGTTCCATAGCGATTCTCCCAATGAGTCGTTGATATTTGGTCGATTTCAGCCAATATTTTGGAATTTTGAAAATTTCACTTTTTTGTGAAAATATCCACTAAATGAGGGAATAATATGTGTGAGGGTACCCCAGGAGAGTTCCAAATGTGTGTGGGTAGAATATATATCCCACGGGGGTAAAATTGAAAAAAGTTGAACCAATTTTTGTTTTGGACTTAGTCATTTTTCTGGCGTTTATGAGACTTTCAGATAGGGGAAATGTCAGTGAGCATTCCGATTTCAGTTCCATAGCGATTCTCCCAATGAGTCGTTGATATTTAGTCGATTTCAGCCAATATTTTAGAATTTTGAAAATTTCACTTTTTTGTGAAAATATCCACTAAATGAGGGAATAATATGTGTGAGGGTACCCCGGGAGAGTTCCAAATGTGTGTTTGTAGAATATATATCCCACGGGGGTAAAATTGAAAAAAGTTGAACAAATTTTTTTTTTGGACTTAGTCCATTTTCTGGTGTTTATCAGACTTTCACATAGGGGAAATGTCAGTGAGCATTCCGATTTCAGTTCCAGAGCGATTCGCCCAATGAGTCCTTGATATTTAGTCGATTTCAGCAAATATTTTGGAATTTTGAAAATTTCACTTTTTTGTGAAAATATCCACTAAATGAGGGAATAATATGTGTGAGAGAACCCCAGGAGAGTTCCAAATGTGTGTGGGTAGAATATATATCCCAAGGGGGTAAAATTGAAAAAAGTTGAACATTTTTTTTTTGGACTTAGTCATATTTCTGGCGTTTACTAGACTTTCAGATAGGGGAAATGTCAGTGAGCATTCCGATTTCAGTTCCATAGCGATTCTCCCAATGAGTCGTTGATATTTAGTCGATTTCAGCCAATATTTTGGAATTTTGAAAATTTCACTTTTTTGTGAAAATATCCACTAAATGAGGGAATAATATGTGTGAGGGTACCCCGGGAGAGTTCCAAATGTGTGTTTGTAGAATATATATCCCACGGGGGTAAAATTGAAAAAAGTTGAAAAAAAATTTTTTCTGGACTTAGTCATTTTTCCGGCGTTTATCAGACTTTCAGATAGGGGAAATGTCAGTGAGCGTTCCGATTTCAGTACCAGAGCGATTCGCCCAATGAGTCCTTGATGTTTAGTCGTTTTCAGCCAATATTTAGGATTTTTGAAAATTTCACTTTTTTTGTGAAAATATCCACTAAATGAGGGAATAATATGTGTGAGGGTACCCCAGGAGAGTTCCAAATGTGTGTGGGTAGAATACATATCCCACGGGGGTAAAATTGAAAAAAGTTGAAAAAAAATTTTTTTGGGACTTAGTCATTTTTCTGGTGTGTATGAGACTTTCAGATAGGGCAAATGTCAGTGAGTGTTCCGATTTCAGTTCCAGAGCGATTCGCCCAATGATTCTTTGATATTTAGTCGTTTTCAGCCAATATTTTGGATTTTTGAAAATTTCACTTTTTTGTGAAAATATCCACTAAATGAGGGAATAATATGTGTGAGGGTACCCAGGAGAGTTCCAAATGTGTGTGGGTAGAATATATATCCCACAGGGGTAAAATTGAAAAAAGTTGAACAAATTTTTTTTTTGGACTTAGTCATTTTTCTGGTGTTTATCAGACTTTCAGATAGGGGAAATGTCATTGAGCATGCCGATTTCAGTTCCAGAGCGATTCGCCCAATGAGTCCTTGATATTTAGTCGTTTTCAGCCATTATTTTGAAATTTTGAAAATTTCACTTTTTTGTGAAAATATCCACTAAATGAGGGAATAATATGTGTGAGGGTACCCCGGGAGAGTTCCAAATGTGTGTTTGTAGAATATATATCCCACGGGGGTAAAATTGAAAAAAGTTGAAAAAAAATTTTTTCTGGACTTAGTCATTTTTCCGGCGTTTATCAGACTTTCAGATAGGGGAAATGTCAGTGAGCGTTCCGATTTCAGTACCAGAGCGATTCGCCCAATGAGTCCTTGATGTTTAGTCGTTTTCAGCCAATATTTAGGATTTTTGAAAATTTCACTTTTTTTGTGAAAATATCCACTAAATGAGGGAATAATATGTGTGAGGGTACCCCAGGAGAGTTCCAAATGTGTGTGGGTAGAATATATATCCCACGGGGGTAAAATTGAAAAAAGTTGAACAAATGTTTTTTTTGGACTTAGTCATTTTTCTGTCGTTTATCAGAGTTTCAGATAGGGGAAATGTCAGTGAGCTTTCCCATTTCAGTTCCAGAGCGATTCGCCCAATGAGTCCTTGATATTTAGTCGATTTCAGCCAACATTTTTGAATTTTGAAAATTTTACTTTTTTGTGAAAATATCCACTAAATGAGGGAATAATATGTGTGAGGGTACCCCAGGAGAGTTCCAAATGTGTGGGTAGAATATATATCCCACGGGGGTAAAATTGAAAAAAGTTGAACAAATTTTTTTTTTGGACTTAGTCCATTTTCTGGTGTTTATCAGACTTTCACATAGGGGAAATGTCAGTGAGCATTCCGATTTCAGTTCCAGAGCGATTCGCCCAATGAGTCCTTGATATTTAGTCGATTTCAGCAAATATTTTGGAATTTTGAAAATTTCACTTTTTTGTGAAAATATCCACTAAATGAGGGAATAATATGTGTGAGAGAACCCCAGGAGAGTTCCAAATGTGTGTGGGTAGAATATATATCCCAAGGGGGTAAAATTGAAAAAAGTTGAACATTTTTTTTTTGGACTTAGTCATATTTCTGGCGTTTACTAGACTTTCAGATAGGGGAAATGTCAGTGAGCATTCCGATTTCAGTTCCATAGCGATTCTCCCAATGAGTCGTTGATATTTAGTCGATTTCAGCCAATATTTTGGAATTTTGAAAATTTCACTTTTTTGTGAAAATATCCACTAAATGAGGGAATAATATGTGTGAGAGAACCCCAGGAGAGTTCCAAATGTGTGTGGGTAGAATATATATCCCACGGGGATAAAATTGAAAAAAGTTGAACATTTTTTTTTTGGACTTAGTCATATTTCTGGCGTTTACTAGACTTTCAGATAGGGGAAATGTCAGTGAGCATTCCGATTTCAGTTCCATAGCGATTCTCCCAATGAGTCGTTGATATTTGGTCGATTTCAGCCAATATTTTGGAATTTTGAAAATTTCACTTTTTTGTGAAAATATCCACTAAATGAGGGAATAATATGTGTGAGGGTACCCCAGGAGAGTTCCAAATGTGTGTGGGTAGAATATATATCCCACGGGGGTAAAATTGAAAAAAGTTGAACCAATTTTTGTTTTGGACTTAGTCATTTTTCTGGCGTTTATGAGACTTTCAGATAGGGGAAATGTCAGTGAGCATTCCGATTTCAGTTCCATAGCGATTCTCCCAATGAGTCGTTGATATTTAGTCGATTTCAGCCAATATTTTAGAATTTTGAAAATTTCACTTTTTTGTGAAAATATCCACTAAATGAGGGAATAATATGTGTGAGGGTACCCCAGGAGAGCTCCAAATGTGTGTGGGTAGAATATATATCCCACGTGGGTAAAATTGAAATAAGTTGAACAAATTTTTTTTTTGGACTTAGTCATTTTTCCGGCGTTTATCAGACTTTCAGATAGGGGAAATGTCAGTGAGCATTCCGATTTCAGTTCCAGAGCGATTCGCCCATTGAGTCCTTAATATTTAGTCATTTTCAGCCAATATTTTGGATTTTTTAAAATTTCACTTTTTTGTGAAATTATCAACTAAATGAGGGAATAATATGTGTGAGGGTACCCCAGGAGAGTTCGAAATGTGTGTGGGTAGAATATATATCCCACGTGGGTAAAATTGAAAAAAGTTGAACAAATTTTTTTTTTTGGACTTAGTCATTTTTCTGGTGTTAATCAGACTTTCAGATAGGGGAAATGTCATTGAGCGTTCCGATTTCAGTTCCAGAGCGATTCGCCCAATGAGTCCTTGATATTTAGTCGTTTTCAGCCATTATTTTGGAATTTTGAAAATTTCACTTTTTTGTGAAAATATCCACTAAATGAGGGAATAATATGTGTGAGGGTACCCCAGGAGAGTTCCAAATGTGTGTGGGTAGAATATATATCCCCCACGTGGGTAAAATTGAAAAAAGTTGAACAAATTTTTTTTTTGGACTTAGTCTTTTTTCCAGCGCTTATCAGACTTTCAGATAGGGGAAATGTCAGTGAGCATTCCGATTTCAGTTCCAGAGCGATTCGCCCAATGAGTCTTTGATATTTAGTTGTTTTCAGCCAATATTTTGGAATTTTGAAAATTTCACTTTTTTGTGAAAATATCCACTAAATGAGGGAATAATATGTGTGAAGGTACCCCAGGAGAGTTCCAAATGTGTGTGGGTAGAATTTACTTCCCACGGGGGTAAAATTGAAAAAAGTTGAAAAAAATTTTTTTTGGGCTTAGTCATTTTTATGGCATATATCAGACTTTCAGATAGGAGAAATGTCAGTGAGCATTCCGATTTCAGTTCCAGAGCGATTCGCCCAATGAGTCCTTGATATTTAGTCGTTTTCAGCCAATGTTTTGGATTTTTGAAAATTTAACTTTTTTGTGAAATCATCCACTAAATGAGGGAATAATATGTGTGAGGGTACCCCAGGAGAGTTCCAAATGTGTGTGGGTAGAATTTATATCCCACGGGGGTAAAATTGAAAAAAGTTGAACAAATTTTTTTTCTGGACTTACTCATTTTTCTGGCGTTTATCAGACTTTCAGATAGGGGGAATGTCAGTGAGCATTCCGATTTCAGTTCCAGAGTGATTCGCCCAATGAGTCCTTGACATTTAGTCGTTTTCAGCCAATATTTTGGAATTTTGAAAATTTCACTTTTTGTGAAATTATCAACTAAATGAGGGAATAATATGTGTGAGGGTACCCCAGGAGAGTTCCAAATGTGTGTGGGTAGAATATATATCCCACGGGGGAAAAATTGAAAAAAGTTGAACAAATTTTTTTTTTTTGACTTAGTCATTTTTCTGGCGTTCATCAGACTTTCAGATAGGGGAAATGTCAGTGAGCGTTCCGATTTCAGTTCCAGAGCGATTCGCCCAATGAGTCCTTGATATTTAGTTGTTTTCAGCCAATATTTTGGAATTTTGAAAATTTCACTTTTTTGTGAAAATATCTACTAAATGACCGAATAATATGTGTGAAGGTACCCCAGGGGAGTTCCAAATGTGTGTGGCTAGAATATATATCCCACGGGGGTAAAATTGAAAAAAGTTGAAAACATTTTTTTTTTCGGACTTAGTCATTTTTCCGGCGTTTATCAGACTTTCAGATAGGGGAAATGTCAGTGAGGATTCCGATTTCAGTTCCAGAGCGATTCGCCCAATGAGTCCTTGATATTTAGTCGTTTTCAGCCAATATTTTGGAATTTTGAAAATTTCACTTTTTTGTGAAAATATCCACTAAATGAGGGAATAATATGTGTGAAGGTACCCAAGGAGAGTTCCAAATGTGTGTGGGTAGAATTTACTTCCCACGGGGGTAAAATTGAAAAAAGTTGAAAAAAATTTTTTTTTGGACTTAGTCATTTTTATGGCGTTTATCAGACTTTCAGATAGGAGAAATGTCAGTGAGCATTCCGATTTCAGTTCCAGAGCGATTCGCCCAATGAGTCCTTGATATTTAGTCGTTTTCAGCCAATGTTTTGGATTTTTGAAAATTTCACTTTTTTGTGAAATCATCCACTAAATGAGGGAATAATATGTGTGAGGGTACCCCAGGAGAGTTCCAAATGTGTGGGGGTAGAATTTATATCCCACGGGGGTAAAATTGAAAAAAGTTGAACAAATTTTTTTTTTGGACTTACTCATTTTTCTGGCGTTTATCAGACTTTCAGATAGGGGAAATGTCAGTGAGCGTTCCGATTTAAGTTCCAGAGCGATTCGCCCAATGAGTCCTTGATATTTAGTCTGTTTCAGCCAATATTTTGGAATTTTGAAAATTTCACTTTTTTGTGAAAATATCCACTAAATGAGGGAATAATATGTGTGAGGGTACCCCAGGAGAGTTCAAAATGTGTGTGGGTAGAATATATATCCCACGTGGGTAAAATTGAAAAAAGTTGATCAAATTTTTTTTCTGTACTTACTCATTTTTCCGGCGTTTATCAGACTTTCTGATAGGGGAAATGTCAGTGAGCATTCCGATTTCAGTTCCAGAGCGATTCGCCCAATGAGTCCTTGACATTTAGTCGTTTTCAGTCAATATTTTGGAATTTTGAAAATTTCACTTTTTGTGAAATTATCAACTAAATGAGGGAATAATATGTGTGAGGGTACCCCAGGAGAGTTCCAAATGTGTGTGGGTAGAATATATATCCCACGGGGGAAAAATTGAAAAAAGTTGAACAAATTTTTTTTTTTTGACTTAGTAATTTTTCTGGCGTTCATCAGACTTTCAGATAGGGGAAATGTCAGTGAGCGTTCCGATTTCAGTTCCAGAGCGATTCGCCCAATGAGTCCTTGATATTTAGTCGTTTTCAGCCTATATTTTGGAATTTTGAAAATTTCACTTTTTTGTGAACATATCCACTAAATGAGGGAATAATATGTGTGAGTGTACACCAGGAGAGTTCCAAATGTGTGTGGGTAGAAGATATATCCCACGGGGGTAAAATTGAAAAAAGTTGAACAAATTTTTCTTTTGGACTTAGTCGTTTTTCTGGCGTTTATCAGACTTTCAGATAGGGGAAATGTAAGTGAGCGTTTCGATTTCAGTTCCAGAGCGATTCGCCCAATGAGTCCTTGATATTGAGTGTGTTTCAGCCAATATTTTGGAATTTTGAAGATTTCACTTTTTTTGTGAAAATATCCACTAAATGAGGGAATAATATGTGTGAGGGTGCCCCAGGAGAGTTCCAAATGTGTGTGGGTAGAATATATATCCCACGGGGGTAAAATTGAAAAAAGTTGAAAAAATTTTTTTTTTAGAGTTAGTCAATTTTCTGGCGTTTATCAGACTTTCAGATAGGGGAAATGTCAGTTAGCGTTCCGATTTCAGTTCCAGAGCGATTCAACCAATGAGTCCTTGATATTTAGTCGTTTTCAGCCAATATTTTGGAGTTTTGAAAATTTCACTTTTTTGTGAAAATATCCGCTAAATGAGGGAATAATATGTGTGAGGGTACCCCAGGAGAGTTCCAAATGTGTGTGGGTAGAATTTATATCCCACGGGGGTAAAATTGAAAAAAGTTGAACACATTTTTTTTTTGGACTTTGTCATTTTTCTGGCGTTTATCAGACTTTCAGATAGGGGAAATGTCAGTGAGCGTTCCAATTTCAGTTCCAGAGCGATTCGCCCAATGAGTCCTTGATATTTAGTCGTTTTCAGCCAATATTTTGGAATTTTGAAAATTTCACTTTTTTGTGAAAATATCCACTAAATGAGGGAATAATATGTGTGAGGGTACTCCAGGAATGTTCCAAATGTGTGTGGGTAGAATATATATCAGACGGGGGTAAAATTGAAAAAAGTTGAACAAATTTTTTTTTTGGACTTAGTCATTTTTCTGGCGTTTATCAGACTTTCAGATAGGGGAAATGTCAGTGAGCGTTCCCATTTCAGTTCCAGAGCGATTCGCCCAATGAGTCCTTGATATTTAGTTGTTTTCAGCCAATTTTTTGGAATTTTGAAAATTTCACTTTTTTGTGAAAATATCCACTAAATGAGGGAATAATATGTGTGAAGGTACCCCAGGGGAGTTCCAAATGTGTGTGGGTAGAATTTATATCCCACGGGGGTAAAATTGAAAAAAGTTGAACACATTTTTTTTTTGGACTTAGTCATTTTTCTGGCGTTTATCAGACTTTCAGATAGGGGAAATGTCAGTGAGCGTTCCGATTTCAGTTCCAGAGCGATTCGCCCATTGAGTCCTTAATATTTAGTCGTTTTCAGCCAATATTTTGGAATTTTGAAAATTTCACTTTTTTGTGAAAATATCCACTAAATGAGGGAATAATATGTGTGAGGGTACTCCAGGAGTGTTCCAAATGTGTGTGGGTAGAATATATATCAGACGGGGGTAAAATTGAAAAAAGTTGAACAAATTTTTTTTTTGGACTTAGTCGTTTTTCTGGCGTTTATCAGACTTTCAGATAGGGGAAATGTCAGTGAGCATTCCGATTTCAGTTCCAGAGCGATGAGCCCAATGAGTCCTTGATATTTAGTCGTTTTCAGCCTATATTTTGGAAATTTTGAAAATGTCACTTTTTTGTGAACATATCCACTAAATGAGGGAATAATATGTGTGAGGATACTCCAGGAGAGTTCCAAATGTGTGTGGGTAGAATATATATCCCACGGGGGTAAAATTGAAAAAAGTTGAACAAATTTTTTTTTTGGACCTAGTCATTTTTTTGGCGTTTATCAGACTTTCAGATAGGGGAAATGTCAATGAGCGTTCCAATTTAAGTTCCCGAGCGATTCGCCCAATGAGTCCTTGATATTGAGAGTGTTTCAGCCAATATTTTGGAATTTTGAAAATTTCACTTTTTTGTGAAAATATCCACTAAATGAGGGAATAATATGTGTGAGGGTGCCCCAGGAGAGTTCCAAATGTGTGTGGGTAGAATATATATCCCACGGGGGTAAAATTGAAAAAAGTTGAACAAATTTTCTTTTTGGACTTAGTCATTTTTCTGCCGTTTATTAGACTTTCAGATGAGGAAATGTCAGTGAGCGTTCCGATTTCAGTTCCAGAGCGATTCGCCCAATGAGTCCTTGATATGTATTCGTTTTCAGCCAATATTTTGGAATTTTGAAAATTTCACTTTTTTGTGAAAATATCCACTAAATGAGGGAATAATATGTGTGAGGGTACCCCAGGAGAGTTCCAAATGTGTGTGGGTAGAATTTATATCCCACTGGGGTAAAATTGAAAAAAGTTCAACAAATTTTATTTTTGGACTTAGTCATTTTTCTGGTGTTTATCAGACTTTCAGATAGGGGAAATGTCAGTGAGCGTTCCGATTTCAGTTCCAGAGCGATTTGCCCAATGAGTCCTTGATATTTAGTCGTTTTCAGCCTATATTTTGGAATTTTGAAAATTTCACTTTTTTGTGAAAATATCCACTAAATGAGGGAATAATATGTGTGAGGGTACTAAAGGAGAGTTCCAAATGTGTGTGGGTAGAATATATATCCCACGGGGGTAAAATTGAAAAAAGTTGAACAAATTTTATTTTTGGACTTAGTCATTTTTCTGGCGTTTATCAAACTTTCAGATAGGGGAAATGTCAGTGAGCGTTCCGATTTCAGTTCAAGAGCGATTCGCCCAATGAGTCCTTGATATTTAGTCGTTTTCAGCCAATATTTTGGAATTTTGTTAATTTCACTTTTTTGTGAACATATCCACTAAATGAGGGAATAATATGTGTGAGGGTACTCCAGGAGAGTTCCAAATGTGTGTGGGTAGAATATATATCCCGGGGGGTAAAATTGAAAAAAGTTGAACAAATTTTTTTTTTGGACCTACTCATTTTTTGGGCGTTTATCAGACTTTCAGATAGGGGAAATGTCAGTGAGCGTTCCGATTTAAGTTCCCGATCGATTCGCCCAATGAGTCCTTGATATTGAGTGTGTTTCAGCCAATATTTTGGAATTTTGAAAATTTCACTTTTTTGTGAAAATATCCACTAAATGAGGGAATAATATGTGTGAGGGTACTAAAGGAGAGTTCCAAATGTGTGTGGGTAGAATATATATCCCACGGGGGTAAAATTGAAAAAAGTTGAACAAATTTTATTTTTGGACTTAGTCATTTTTCTGGCGTTTATCAAACTTTCAGATAGGGGAAATGTAAGTGAGCGTTCCGATTTCAGTTCCAGAGCGATTCGCCCAATGAGTCCTTGATATTTAGTCGTTTTCAGCCAATATTTTGGAATTTTGAAAATTTCACTTTTTTGTGAAAAGATCCACTAAATGAGGGAATAATATGTGAGTTCTAAATGTGTGTGGGTAGAATATGTATCCCACGGGGGTAAAATTGAAAAAAGTTGAACAAATTTTCTTTTTGGACTTAGTCATTTTTCTGCCGTTTATCAGACTTTCACATGGGGAAATGTGAGTGAGCGTTCCGATTTCAGTTCCAGAGCGATTCGCCCAAGCAGTCCTTGATATTTAGTCGTTTTCAGCCAATAATTTGGAATTTTGAAAATTTCACTTTTTTGTGAAAATATCCACTAAATGAGGGAATAATATGTGTGAGGGTACTCCAGGAGAGTTCGAAATGTGTGTGGGTAGAATATAAATCCCACGGGGGTAAAATTGAAAAAAGTTGAACAAATTTTCTTTTTGGACTTAGTCATTTTTCTGCCGTTTATCAGACTTTCAGATGGGGAAATGTCAGTGAGTGTTCCGATTTCACTTCCAGAGCGATTCGCCCAAGGAGTCCTTGATATTTAGTCGTTTTCAGCCTATATTTTGGAATTTTGAAAATTTCACTTTTTTGTGAACATATCCACTAAATGAGGGAATAATATGTGTGAGGGTACTCCAGGAGAGTTCCAAATGTGTGTGGTAGAATATATATCCCACGGGGGTAAAATTGAAAAAAGTTGAACAAATTTTTTTTTTCGATCTAGTCATTTTTTTGGCGTTTATCAGACTTTCAGATAGGGGAAATGTCAGTGAGCGTTCCGATTTCAGTTCCAGAGCGATTCGCCCAAGGAGTCCTTGATATTTAGTCGTTTTCAACCAATATTTTGGAATTTTGAAAATTTAAATTTTTTTGTGAAAATATCCACTAAATGAGGGAATAATATGTGTGAGGCTACTCCAGGAGAGTTCCAAATGTGTGTGGGTAGAATATATATCCCACGGGGGTAAAATTGAAAAAAGTTTAAAAATTTTTTTTTTGGACTTAGTCATTTTTCTGGCGTTTATCAGACTTTCAGATAGGGGAAATGTCAGTGAGCGTTCCGATTTCAGTTCCAGAGCGATTCGCCCAATGAGTCCTTGATATTTAGTCGTTTTCAGCCTATATTTTGGAATTTTGAAAATTTCACTTTTTTGTGAACATATCCTCTAAATGAGGGAATAATATGTGTGAGGGTACTCCAGGAGAGTTCCAAATGTGTGTGGGTAGAATATATATCCCACGGGGGTAAAATTGAAAAAAGTTGAACAAATTTTTTTTTTGGACCGAGTCATTTTTTTGGCGTTTATCAGACTTTCAGATAGGGGAAATGTCAGTGAGCGTTCCGATTTAAGTTCCCGAGCGATTCGCCCAATGAGTCCTTGATATTGAGTGTGTTTCAGCCAATATTTTGGAATTTTGAAAATTTCACTTTTTTGTGAAAATATCCACTAAATGAGGGAATAATATGTGTGAGGGTACTAAAGGAGAGTTCCAAATGTGTGTGGGTAGAATATATATCCCACAGGGGTAAAATTGAAAAAAGTTGAACAAATTTTATTTTTGGACTTAGTAATTTTTCTGGCGTTTATCAAACTTTCAGATAGGGGAAATGTCAGTGAGCGTTCCGATTTCAGTTCCAGAGCGATTCGCCCAATGAGTCCTTGATATTTAGTCGTTTTCAGCCAATATTTTGGAATTTTGAAAATTTCACTTTTTTGTGAAAATATCCACTAAATGAGGGAATAATATGTGTGAGGGTACCCCAGGAGAGTTCCAGATGTGTGTGGGTAGAATTTATATCCCACGGGGATAAAATTGAAAAAAGTTGAACAAATTTTCTTTTTGGACTTAGTCATTTTTCTGGCGTTTATCAAACTTTCAGAGAGGGGAAATGTAAGTGAGCGTTCCGATTTCAGTTCCAGAGCGATTCGCACAATGAGTCCTTGATATTTAGTCGTTTTCAGCCATTATTTTGGAATTTTGAAAATTTCACTTTTTTGCGAAAATATCCACTAAATGAGGGAATAATATGTGTGAGGGTACTAAAGGAGAGTTCCAAATGTGTGTGGGTAGAATATATATCCCACAGGGGTAAAATTGAAAAAAGTTGAACAAATTTTATTTTTGGACTTAGTAATTTTTCTGGCGTTTATCAAACTTTCAGATAGGGGAAATGTCAGTGAGCGTTCCGATTTCAGTTCCAGAGCGATTCGCCCAATGAGTCCTTGATATTTAGTCGTTTTCAACCAATATGTTGGAATTTTGAAAATTTAAATTTTTTTGTGAAAATATCCACTAAATGAGGGAATAATATGTGTGAGGCTACTCCAGGAGAGTTCCAAATGTGTGTGGGTAGAATATATATCCCACGGGGGTAAAATTGAAAAAAGTTTAAAAATTTTTTTTTTGGACTTAGTCATTTTTCTGGCGTTTATCAGACTTTCAGATAGGGGAAATGTCAGTGAGCGTTCCGATTTCAGTTCCAGAGCGGTTCGCCCAATGAGTCCTTGATATTTAGTCGTTTTCAGCCTATATTTTGGAATTTTGAAAATTTCACTTTTTTGTGAACATATCCTCTAAATGAGGGAATAATATGTGTGAGGGTACTCCAGGAGAGTTCCAAAGGTGTGTGGGTAGAATATATATCCCACGGGGGTAAAATTGAAAAAAGTTGAACAAATTTTTTTTTTGGACCGAGTCATTTTTTTGGCGTTTATCAGACTTTCAGATAGGGGAAATGTCAGTGAGCGTTCCGATTTAAGTTCCCGAGCGATTCGCCCAATGAGTCCTTGATATTGAGTGTGTTTCAGCCAATATTTTGGAATTTTGAAAATTTCACTTTTTTGTGAAAATATCCACTAAATGAGGGAATAATATGTGTGAGGGTACTAAAGGAGAGTTCCAAATGTGTGTGGGTAGAATTTATATCCCACGGGGATAAAATTGAAAAAAGTTGAACAAATTTTATTTTTGGACTTAGTCATTTTTCTGGCGTTTATCAAACTTTCAGAGAGGGGAAATGTAAGTGAGCGTTCCGATTTCAGTTCCAGAGCGATTCGCCCAATGAGTCCTTGATATTTAGTCGTTTTCACCCATTATTTTGGAATTTTGAAAATTTCACTTTTTTGCGAAAATATCCACTAAATGAGGGAATAATATGTGTGAGGGTACTTGTTATGCACACGCCCGGGCTAGAGCGGCGTGTGCGTGTGATTGGTAGTGATTCCACTGGACCGTGCCGGAGAGTGAATGCCTGGAGGGGCGTGACTAAGTATTCACCCGATCCGACCAGGGTCGCACGACGGCATACGACGCCAGTGCACCAAGGAGGAACCGAGCAGAGGGACCAGGTGCTACTCCAGGACAGACCCCGGACACGGCTGTTGACCCACACAGGGAAATACAGGAACAGACTGGTATGCAGGCAGGCGGGTATGCAGGCAGGCGGGTATGCAGGCAGGCGGGTATGCAGGCAGGCGGGTATGCAGGCAGGGGGGTAAAGGCAAGCACAGCTAGAGTGCAGACGGGGAGGCACTAGCAGGTAGGAACACAGGCGGGATAGAACCCAGTACACACCGGGACTCAGGAACAATACAGGCAGGATAGGGCCCAGTACACACTGGGACTCAGGAACAATACAGGCAGGATAGGGCCCAGTACACACTGGGACTCAGGAACAATACAGGCTGGATAGGGTACAGGCAGGGCAGGACAGGACTGCCGGAGCAGCGGGCAGAAGCAGGGCAGGACAGGACTGCCGGAGCAGCGGGCAGAAGCAAGGCAGGACAGGACTCTGTTCACACGGAACAGACAGGAAGGGAAAGACAGAGCCAGACACCCACAGGGTACTTGCAGTGAAGTAGCGAGTGGACCACAAACTCACAAACGGGAGTACAGAGACAACAGGCAGGAGTTAGGTACAAGTTCAGACTCTGCAGAAAAAGGAAGGGAACGGGCATAGAGGCAAAACAGGTAAAGGATAGGAGAGAGTTCAGACTGGAACTGAGTGTACGGAGGAGACCGACACTGCAGCGGGATACAGGAGCGGGTCTGGGAATACTGCCCCCAGAGAGGCGGGACGAACAGGCAAGGAGCGTGTTCAGACAGGACAGACAAGATACACAGAAAGGACTCAGTTCAGACACGGGAACTAATACCGCAAAGCAGGAGACATACAGGACTTAGTTCAGACACGGGAACTAATACCGTAAAGCAGGAGACATACAGGACACAGTTCAGACACGGGAGCTGACACCGCAAGGCAGGAGACATACAGGACTTAGTTCAGACACGGGAACTAATACCGTAAAGCAGGAGACATACAGGACACAGTTCAGACACGGGAGCTGACACCGCAAGGCAGGAGACATACAGGACACAGTTCAGACACGGGAGCTGACACCGCAAGGCAGGAAACATACAGGACTAAGTTCAGACAGGCCTGGAAATAAGCCTCCAGGAAAGGCAGACAGGGAAACAAAGACGGGACCTGGCACCTTCAGAGTGCAAGCACACACTGAAAGAAACACATATGCTCAGGCAGGGATAGAAGGGAGCTGCTGAACTATATACCAAGTGACAGACAGCAATAGGCTGAGGACGCACAAGGGGTGTGACCCACAGCAGATACAAAAAGCAGGAAGTGATCGGGCGCCGCCCTTAAGCAGCAGAAACAGACAAACACAAACAGACAGCATGGAGGGAAGCCAGAGAGACATTCTGGACAGGAGATCAAGTGCGCGCTCCTGCACAGTGGGAGATGGACCACTATGCAAGGACGCCGCCAGGTATGTTACAGTACTAAAGGAGAGTTCCAAATGTGTGTGGGTAGAATATATATCCCACAGGGGTAAAATTGAAAAAAGTTGAACAAATTTTATTTTTGGACTTAGTAATTTTTCTGGCGTTTATCAAACTTTCAGATAGGGGAAATGTCAGTGAGCGTTCCGATTTCAGTTCCAGAGCGATTCGCCCAATGAGTCCTTGATATTTAGTCGTTTTCAGCCAATATTTTGGAATTTTGAAAATTTCACTTTTTTGTGAAAATATCCACTAAATGAGGGAATAATATGTGTGAGGGTACCCCAGGAGAGTTCCAGATGTGTGTGGGTAGAATTTATATCCCACGGGGATAAAATTGAAAAAAGTTGAACAAATTTTCTTTTTGGACTTAGTCATTTTTCTGGCGTTTATCAAACTTTCAGATAGGGGAAATGTAAGTGAGCGTTCCGATTTCAGTTCCAGAGCGATTCGCCCAATGAGTCCTTGATATTTAGTCGTTTTCAGCCAATATTTTGGAATTTTGAAAATTTCACTTTTTTGTGAAAATATCCACTAAATGAGGGAATAATATGTGTGAGGGTACTAAAGTAGAGTTCCAAATGTGTGTGGGTAGAATATATATCCCACAGGGGTAAAATTGAAAAAAGTTGAACAAATTTTATTTTTGGAGTTAGTAATTTTTCTGGCGTTTATCAAACTTTCAGATAGGGGAAATGTCAGTGAGCGTTCCGATTTCAGTTCCAGAGCGATTCGCCCAATGAGTCCTTGATATTTGGTCGTTTTCAGCCAATATTTTGGAATTTTGAAAATTTCACTTTTTTCTGAAAATATCCACTAAATGAGGGAATAATATGTGTGAGGGTACTCCAGGAGAGTTCCAAATGTGTGTGGGTAGAATATATATCCCACGGGGGTAAAATTGAAAAAAGTTGAACAATTTTTTTTTTTGGACTTAATCATTTTTCTGGCGTTTATCAGACTTTCAGATAGGGGAAATGTCAGTGAGCATTCCGATTTCAGTTCCAGAGCGATTCGCCCAATGAGTCCTTGATATTTAGTGGTTTTCAGCCAATATTTTGGAATTTTGAAAATTTCACTTTTTTGTGAAAATATCCACTAAATGAGGGAATAATATGTGTGAGGGTACTAAAGGAGAGTTCCAAATGTGTGTGGGTAGAATATATATCCCACGGGGGTAAAATTGAAAAAAGTTGAACAAATTTTATTTTTGTACTTAGTAATTTTTCTGGCGTTTATCAAACTTTCAGATAGGGGAAATGTCAGTGAGCGTTCCGATTTCAGTACCAGAGCGATTCGCCCAATGAGTCCTTGATATTTAGTCGTTTTCAGCCAATATTTTGGAATTTTGAAAATTTCACTTTTTTGTGAAAATATCCACTAAATGAGGGAATAATATGTGTGAGGGTACCCCAGGAGAGTTCCAGATGTGTGTGGGTAGAATTTATATCCCACGGGGATTAAATTGAAAAAAGTTGAACAAATTTTCTTTTTGGACTTAGTCATTTTTCTGGCGTTTATCAAACTTTCAGATAGGGGAAATGTAAGTGAGCGTTCCGATTTCAGTTCCAGAGCGATTCGCCCAATGAGTCCTTGATATTTAGTCGTTTTCAGCCAATATTTTGGAATTTTGAAAATTTCACTTTTTTGTGAAAATATCCACTAAATGAGGGAATAATATGTGTGAGGGTAATAAAGGAGAGTTCCAAATGTGTGTGGGTAGAATATATATCCCACGGGGGTAAAATTGAAAAAAGTTGAACAAATTTTATTTTTGGACTTAGTCATTTTTCTGGCGTTTATCAAACTTTCAGATAGGGGAAATGTCAGTGAGCGTTCCGATTTCAGTTCCAGAGCGATTCGCCCAATGAGTCCTTGATATTTAGTCGTTTTCAGCCAATATTTTGGAATTTTGAAAATTTCACTTTTTTGTGAAAATATCCACTAAATGAGGGAATAATATGTGAGTTCTAAATGTGTGTGGGTAGAATATGTATCCCACGGGGGTAAAATTGAAAAAAGTTGAACAAATTTTCTTTTTGGACTTAGTCATTTTTCTGCCGTTTATCAGACTTTCAGATGGGGAAATGTCAGTGAGCGTTCCGATTTCAGTTCCAGAGCGATTCGCCCAAGCAGTCCTTGATATTTAGTCGTTTTCAGCCAATATTTTGGAATTTTGAAAATTTCACTTTTTTGTGAAAATATCCACTAAATGAGGGAATAATATGTGTGAGGGTACTAAAGGAGAGTTCCAAATGTGTGTGGGTAGAATATATATCCCACAGGGGTAAAATTGAAAAAAGTTGAACAAATTTTATTTTTGGACTTAGTAATTTTTCTGGCGTTTATCAAACTTTCAGATAGGGGAAATGTCAGTGAGCGTTCCGATTTCAGTTCCAGAGCGATTCGCCCAATGAGTCATTGATATTTAGTCGTTTTCAGCCAATATTTTGGAATTTTGAAAATTTCACTTTTTTGTGAAAATATCCACTAAATGAGGGAATAATATGTGTGAGGGTACTCCAGGAGAGTTCCAAATGTGTGTGGGTAGAATATATATCCCACGGGGGTAAAATTGAAAAAAGTTGAACAAATTTTTTTTTTGGACTTAATCATTTTTCTGGCGTTTATCAGACTTTCAGATAGGGGAAATGTCAGTGAGCATTCCGATTTCGGTTCCAGAGCGATTCGCCCAATGAGTCCTTGATATTTAGTCGTTTTCAGCCAATATTTTGGAATTTTGAAAATTTCACTTTTTTGTGAAAATATCCACTAAATGAGGGAATAATATGTGTGAGGGTACTAAAGGAGAGTTCCAAATGTGTGTGGGTAGAATATATATCCCACGGGGGTAAAATTGAAAAGAGTTGAACAAATTTTATTTTTGGACTTAGTCATTTTTCTGGCGTTTATCAAACTTTCAGATAGGGGAAATGTCAGTGAGCGTTCCGATTTCAGTTCCAGAGCGATTCGCCCAATGAGTCCTTGATATTTAGTAGTTTTCAGCCAATATTTTGGAATTTTGAAAATTTCACTTTTTTGCGAAAATATCCACTAAATGAGGGAATAATATGTGTGAGGGTACTAAAGGAGAGTTCCAAATGTGTGTGGGTAGAATATATATCCCACAGGGGTAAAATTGAAAAAAGTTGAACAAATTTTATTTTTGGACTTAGTAATTTTTCTGGCGTTTATCAAACTTTCAGATAGGGGAAATGTCAGTGAGCGTTCCGATTTCAGTTCCAGAG
The DNA here is from genome assembly GCF_046119375.1 of Phyllobates terribilis. Taxonomy (NCBI): domain Eukaryota; kingdom Metazoa; phylum Chordata; class Amphibia; order Anura; family Dendrobatidae; genus Phyllobates; species Phyllobates terribilis. The sequence goes on along the minus strand of NW_027362805.1, from coordinate 5,232,572 downwards.
CGATTCGCCCAATGAGTCCTTGATATTTAGTCGTTTTCAGCCAATATTTTGGAATTTTGAAAATTTCACTTTTTTGTGAAAATATCCACTAAATGAGGGAATAATATGTGTGAGGGTACTAAAGGAGAGTTCCAAATGTGTGTGGGTAGAATATATATCCCACAGGGGTAAAATTGAAAAAAGTTGAACAAATTTTATTTTTGGAGTTAGTAATTTTTCTGGCGTTTATCAAACTTTCAGATAGGGGAAATGTCAGTGAGCGTTCCGATTTCAGTTCCAGAGCGATTCGCCCAATGAGTCCTTGATATTTGGTCGTTTTCAGCCAATATTTTGGAATTTTGAAAATTTCACTTTTTTCTGAAAATATCCACTAAATGAGGGAATAATATGTGTGAGGGTACTCCAGGAGAGTTCCAAATGTGTGTGGGTAGAATATATATCCCACGGGGGTAAAATTGAAAAAAGTTGAACAATTTTTTTTTTTGGACTTAATCATTTTTCTGGCGTTTATCAGACTTTCAGATAGGGGAAATGTCAGTGAGCATTCCGATTTCAGTTCCAGAGCGATTCGCCCAATGAGTCCTTGATATTTAGTCGTTTTCAGCCAATATTTTGGAATTTTGAAAATTTCACTTTTTTGTGAAAATATCCACTAAATGAGGGAATAATATGTGTGAGGGTACTAAAGGAGAGTTCCAAATGTGTGTGGGTAGAATATATATCCCACGGGGGTAAAATTGAAAAAAGTTGAACAAATTTTTTTTTTGTACTTAGTAATTTTTCTGGCGTTTATCAAACTTTCAGATAGGGGAAATGTCAGTGAGCGTTCCGATTTCAGTACCAGAGCGATTCGCCCAATGAGTCCTTGATATTTAGTCGTTTTCAGCCAATATTTTGGAATTTTGAAAATTTCACTTTTTTGTGAAAATATCCACTAAATGAGGGAATAATATGTGTGAGGGTACCCCAGGAGAGTTCCAGATGTGTGTGGGTAGAATTTATATCCCACGGGGATTAAATTGAAAAAAGTTGAACAAATTTTCTTTTTGGACTTAGTCATTTTTCTGGCGTTTATCAAACTTTCAGATAGGGGAAATGTAAGTGAGCGTTCCGATTTCAGTTCCAGAGCGATTCGCCCAATGAGTCCTTGATATTTAGTCGTTTTCAGCCAATATTTTGGAATTTTGAAAATTTCACTTTTTTGTGAAAATATCCACTAAATGAGGGAATAATATGTGTGAGGGTACTAAAAGAGAGTTCCAAATGTGTGTGGGTAGAATATAAATCCCACGGGGGTAAAATTGAAAAAAGTTGAACAAATTTTATTTTTGGACTTAGTCATTTTTCTGGCGTTTATCAAACTTTCAGATAGGGGAAATGTCAGTGAGCGTTCCGATTTCAGTTCCAGAGCGATTCGCCCAATGAGTCCTTGATATTTAGTCGTTTTCAGCCAATATTTTGGAATTTTGAAAATTTCACTTTTTTGTGAAAATATCCACTAAATGAGGGAATAATATGTGAGTTCTAAATGTGTGTGGGTAGAATATGTATCCCACGGGGGAAAAATTGAAAAAAGTTGAACAAATTTTCTTTTTGGACTTAGTCATTTTTCTGCCGTTTATCAGACTTTCAGATGGGGAAATGTCAGTGAGCGTTCCGATTTCAGTTCCAGAGCGATTCGCCCAAGCAGTCCTTGATATTTAGTCGTTTTCAGCCAATATTTTGGAATTTTGAAAATTTCACTTTTTTGTGAAAATATCCACTAAATGAGGGAATAATATGTGTGAGGGTACTAAAGGAGAGTTCCAAATGTGTGTGGGTAGAATATATATCCCACAGGGGTAAAATTGAAAAAAGTTGAACAAATTTTATTTTTGGACTTAGTAATTTTTCTGGCGTTTATCAAACTTTCAGATAGGGGAAATGTCAGTGAGCGTTCCGATTTCAGTTCCAGAGCGATTCGCCCAATGAGTCCTTGATATTTAGTCGTTTTCAGCCAATATTTTGGAATTTTGAAAATTTCACTTTTTTGTGAAAATATCCACTAAATGAGGGAATAATATGTGTGAGGGTACTCCAGGAGAGTTCCAAATGTGTGTGGGTAGAATATATATCCCACGGGGGTAAAATTGAAAAAAGTTGAACAAATTTTTTTTTTGGACTTAATCATTTTTCTGGCGTTTATCAGACTTTCAGATAGGGGAAATGTCAGTGAGCATTCCGATTTCGGTTCCAGAGCGATTCGCCCAATGAGTCCTTGATATTTAGTCGTTTTCAGCCAATATTTTGGAATTTTGAAAATTTCACTTTTTTGTGAAAATATCCACTAAATGAGGGAATAATATGTGTGAGGGTACTAATGGAGAGTTCCAAATGTGTGTGGGTAGAATATATATCCCACGGGGGTAAAATTGAAAAGAGTTGAACAAATTTTATTTTTGGACTTAGTCATTTTTCTGGCGTTTATCAAACTTTCAGATAGGGGAAATGTCAGTGAGCGTTCCGATTTCAGTTCCAGAGCGATTCGCCCAATGAGTCCTTGATATTTAGTAGTTTTCAGCCAATATTTTGGAATTTTGAAAATTTCACTTTTTTGTGAAAATATCCACTAAATGAGGGAATAATATGTGAGTTCTAAATGTGTGTGGGTAGAATATGTATCCCACGGGGGTAAAATTGAAAAAAGTTGAACAAATTTTCTTTTTGGACTTAGTCATTTTTCTGCCGTTTATCAGACTTTCAGATGGGGAAATGTCAGTGAGCGTTCCGATTTCAGTTCCAGAGCGATTCGCCCAAGCAGTCCTTGATATTTAGTCGTTTTCAGCCAATATTTTGGAATTTTGAAAATTTCACTTTTTTGTGAAAATATCCACTAAATGAGGGAATAATATGTGTGAGGGTACTCCAGGAGAGTTCCAAATGTGTGTGGGTAGAATATAAATCCCACGGGGGTAAAATTGAAAAAAGTTGAACAAATTTTTTTTTTGGACTTAGTCATTTATCTGGCGTTTATCAGACTTTCAGATAGGGGAAATGTCAGTGAGCGTTCCGATTTCAGTTCCAGAGCGATTCGCCCAATGAGTCCTTGATATTTAGTCGTTTTCAGCCAATATTTTGGAATTTTGAAAATTTCACTTTTTTGTGAAAATATCCACTAAATGAGGGAATAATATGTGTGAGGGTACCCCAGGAGAGTTCCAGATGTGTGTGGGTTGAATTTATATCCCACAGGGGTAAAATTGAAAAAAGTTGAACAAATTTTATTTTTGGACTTAGTAATTTTTCTGGCGTTTATCAAACTTTCAGATAGGGGAAATGTCAGTGAGCGTTCCGATTTCAGTTCCAGAGCGATTCGCCCAATGAGTCCTTGATATTTAGTCGTTTTCAGCCAATATTTTGGAATTTTGAAAATTTCACTTTTTTCTGAAAATATCCACTAAATGAGGGAATAATATGTGTGAGGGTACTCCAGGAGAGTTCCAAATGTGTGTGGGTAGAATATATATCCCACGGGGGTAAAATTGAAAAAAGGTGAACAATTTTTTTTTTTGGACTTAATCATTTTTCTGGCGTTTATCAGACTTTCAGATAGGGGAAATGTCAGTGAGCATTCCGATTTCAGTTCCAGAGCGATTCGCCCAATGTGTCCTTGATATTTAGTCGTTTTCAGCCAATATTTTGGAATTTTGAAAATTTCACTTTTTTGTGAAAATATCCACTAAATGAGGGAATAATATGTGTGAGGGTACTAAAGGAGAGTTCCAAATGTGTGTGGGTAGAATATATATCCCACGGGGGTAAAATTGAAAAAAGTTGAACAAATTTTATTTTTGTACTTAGTAATTTTTCTGGCGTTTATCAAACTTTCAGATAGGGGAAATGTCAGTGAGCGTTCCAATTTCAGTTCCAGAGCGATTTGCCCAATGAGTCCTTGATATTTAGTCGTTTTCAGCCAATATTTTGGAATTTTGAAAATTTCACTTTTTTGTGAAAATATCCACTAAATGAGGGAATAATATGTGTGAGGGTACCCCAGGAGAGTTCCAGATGTGTGCGGGTAGAATTTATATCCCACGGGGATTAAATTGAAAAAAGTTGAACAAATTTTCTTTTTGGACTTAGTCATTTTTCTGGCGTTTATCAAACTTTCAGATAGGGGAAATGTAAGTGAGCGTTCCGATTTCAGTTCCAGAGCGATTCGCCCAAGCAGTCCTTGATATTTAGTCGTTTTCAGCCAATATTTTGGAATTTTGAAAATTTCACTTTTTTGTGAAAATATCCACTAAATGAGGGAATAATATGTGTGAGGGTACTAAAGGAGAGTTCCAAATGTGTGTGGGTAGAATATAAATCCCACGGGGGTAAAATTGAAAAAAGTTGAACAAATTTTATTTTTGGACTTAGTCATTTTTCTGGCGTTTATCAAACTTTCAGATAGGGGAAATGTCAGTGAGCGTTCCGATTTCAGTTCCAGAGCGATTCGCCCAATGAGTCCTTGATATTTAGTCGTTTTCAGCCAATATTTTGGAATTTTGAAAATTTCACTTTTTTGTGAAAATATCCACTAAATGAGGGAATAATATGTGAGTTCTAAATTTGTGTGGGTAGAATATGTATCCCACGGGGGTAAAATTGAAAAAAGTTGAACAAATTTTCTTTTTGGACTTAGTCATTTTTCTGCCGTTTATCAGACTTTCAGATGGGGAAATGTCAGTGAGCGTTCCGATTTCAGTTCCAGAGCGATTCGCCCAAGCAGTCCTTGATATTTAGTCGTTTTCAGCCAATATTTTGGAATTTTGAAAATTTCACTTTTTTGTGAAAATATCCACTAAATGAGGGAATAATATGTGTGAGGGTACCCCAGGAGAGTTCCAGATGTGTGTGGGTTGAATTTATATCCCACGGGGATAAAATTGAAAAAAAGTTGAACAAATTTTCTTTTTGGACTTAGTCATTTTTCTGGCGTTTATCAAACTTTCAGATAGGGGAAATGTAAGTGAGCGTTCCGATTTCAGTTCCAGAGCGATTCGCCCAATGAGTCCTTGATATTTAGTCGTTTTCAGCCAATATTTTGGAATTTTGAAAATTTCACTTTTTTGTGAAAATATCCACTAAATGAGGGAATAATATGTGTGAGGGTACTAAAGGAGAGTTCCAAATGTGTGTGGGTAGAATATATATCCCACAGGGGTAAAATTGAAAAAAGTTGAACAAATTTTATTTTTGGACTTAGTAATTTTTCTGGCGTTTATCAAACTTTCAGATAGGGGAAATGTCAGTGAGCGTTCCGATTTCAGTTCCAGAGCGATTCGCCCAATGAGTCCTTGATATTTAGTCGTTTTCAGCCAATATTTTGGAATTTTGAAAATTTCACTTTTTTCTGAAAATATCCACTAAATGAGGGAATAATATGTGTGAGGGTACTCCAGGAGAGTTCCAAATGTGTGTGGGTAGAATATATATCCCACGGGGGTAAAATTGAAAAAAGTTGAACAATTTTTTTTTTTGGACTTAATCATTTTTCTGGCGTTTATCAGACTTTCAGATAGGGGAAATGTCAGTGAGCATTCCGATTTCAGTTCCAGAGCGATTCGCCCAATGTGTCCTTGATATTTAGTCGTTTTCAGCCAATATTTTGGAATTTTGAAAATTTCACTTTTTTGTGAAAATATCCACTAAATGAGGGAATAATATGTGTGAGGGTACTAAAGGAGAGTTCCAAATGTGTGTGGGTAGAATATATATCCCACGGGGGTAAAATTGAAAAAAGTTGAACAAATTTTATTTTTGTACTTAGTAATTTTTCTGGCGTTTATCAAACTTTCAGATAGGGGAAATGTCAGTGAGCGTTCCGATTTCAGTTCCAGAGCGATTCGCCCAATGAGTCCTTGATATTTAGTCGTTTTCAGCCAATATTTTGGAATTTTGAAAATTTCACTTTTTTGTGAAAATATCCACTAAATGAGGGAATAATATGTGTGAGGGTACCCCAGGAGAGTTCCAGATGTGTGTGGGTAGAATTTATATCCCACGGGGATTAAATTGAAAAAAGTTGAACAAATTTTCTTTTTGGACTTAGTCATTTTTCTGGCGTTTATCAAACTTTCAGATAGGGGAAATGTAAGTGAGCGTTCCGATTTCAGTTCCAGAGCGATTCGCCCAATGAGTCCTTGATATTTAGTCGTTTTCAGCCAATATTTTGGAATTTTGAAAATTTCACTTTTTTGTGAAAATATCCACTAAATGAGGGAATAATATGTGTGAGGGTACTAAAGGAGAGTTCCAAATGTGTGTGGGTAGAATATAAATCCCACGGGGGTAAAATTGAAAAAAGTTGAACAAATTTTATTTTTGGACTTAGTCATTTTTCTGGCGTTTATCAAACTTTCAGATAGGGGAAATGTCAGTGAGCGTTCCGATTTCAGTTCCAGAGCGATTCGCCCAAGCAGTCCTTGATATTTAGTCGTTTTCAGCCAATATTTTGGAATTTTGAAAATTTCACTTTTTTGTGAAAATATCCACTAAATGAGGGAATAATATGTGTGAGGGTACCCCAGGAGAGTTCCAGATGTGTGTGGGTTGAATTTATATCCCACGGGGATAAAATTGAAAAAAAGTTGAACAAATTTTCTTTTTGGACTTAGTCATTTTTCTGCCGTTTATCAGACTTTCAGATGAGGAAATGTCAGTGAGCGTTCCGATTTCAGTTCCAGAGCGATTCGCCCAAGGAGTCCTTGATATTTAGTCGTTTTCAGCCAATATTTTGGAATTTTGAAAATTTAAATTTTTTTGTGAAAATATCCACTAAATGAGGGAATAATATGTGTGAGGCTTCTCCAGGAGAGTTCCAAATGTGTGTGGGTAGAATATATATCCCACGGGGGTAAAATTGAAAAAAGTTTAAAAATTTTTTTTTTGGACCGAGTCATTTTTTTGGCGTTTATCAGACTTTCAGATAGGGGAAATGTCAGTGAGCGTTCCGATTTAAGTTCCCGAGCGATTCGCCCAATGAGTCCTTGATATTGAGTGTGTTTCAGCCAATATTTTGGAATTTTGAAAATTTCACTTTTTTGTGAAAATATCCACTAAATGAGGGAATAATATGTGTGAGGGTACTAAAGGAGAGTTCCAAATGTGTGTGGGTAGAATTTATATCCCACGGGGATAAAATTGAAAAAAGTTGAACAAATTTTATTTTTGGACTTAGTAATTTTTCTGGCGTTTATCAAACTTTCAGATAGGGGAAATGTAAGTGAGCGTTCCGATTTCAGTTCCAGAGCGATTCGCCCAATGAGTCCTTGATATTTAGTCGTTTTCAGCCAATATTTTGGAATTTTGAAAATTTCACTTTTTTGTGAAAATATCCACTAAATGAGGGAATAATATGTGTGAGGGTACCCCAGGAGAGTTCCAGATGTGTGTGGGTAGAATTTATATCCCACTGTGGTAAAATTGAAAAAAGTTGAACAATTTTTTTTTTTGGACTTAATCATTTTTCTGGCGTTTATCAGACTTTCAGATAGGGGAAATGTCAGTGAGCATTCCGATTTCAGTTCCAGCGCGATTCGCCCAATGAGTCCTTGATATTTAGTCGTTTTCAGCCAATATTTTGGAATTTTGAAAATTTCACTTTTTTGTGAAAATATCCACTAAATGAGGGAATAATATGTGTGAGGGTACTAAAGGAGAGTTCCAAATGTGTGTGGGTAGAATATATATCCCACGGGGGTAAAATTGAAAAAAGTTGAACAAATTTTATTTTTGAACTTAGTAATTTTTCTGGCGTTTATCAAACTTTCAGATAGGGGAAATGTCAGTGAGCGTTCCGATTTCAGTTCCAGAGCGATTCGCCCAATGAGTCCTTGATATTTAGTCGTTTTCAGCCAATATTTTGGAATTTTGAAAATTTCACTTTTTTGTGAAAATATCCACTAAATGAGGGAATAATATGTGTGAGGGTACCCCAGGAGAGTTCAAGATGTGTGTGGGTAGAATTTATATCCCACGGGGATAAAATTGAAAAAAGTTGAACAAATTTTCTTTTTGGACTTAGTCATTTTTCTGGCGTTTATCAAACTTTCAGATAGGGGAAATGTAAGTGAGCGTTCCGATTTCAGTTCCAGAGCGATTCGCCCAATGAGTCCTTGATATTTAGTCGTTTTCAGCCAATATTTTGGAATTTTGAAAATTTCACTTTTTTGTGAAAATATCCACTAAATGAGGGAATAATATGTGTGAGGGTACTAAAGGAGAGTTCCAAATGTGTGTGGGTAGAATATATATCCCACGGGGGTAAAATTGAAAAAAGTTGAACAAATTTTATTTTTGGACTTAGTCATTTTTCTGGCGTTTATCAAACTTTCAGATAGGGGAAATGTCAGTGAGCGTTCCGATTTCAGTTCCAGAGCGATTCGCCCAATGAGTCCTTGATATTTAGTAGTTTTCAGCCAATATTTTGGAATTTTGAAAATTTCACTTTTTTGTGAAAATATCCACTAAATGAGGGAATAATATGTGAGTTCTAAATGTGTGTGGGTAGAATATGTATCCCACGGGGGTAAAATTGAAAAAAGTTGAACAAATTTTCTTTTTGGACTTAGTCATTTTTCTGGCGTTTATCAAACTTTCAGATAGGGGAAATGTCAGTGAGCGTTCCGATTTCAGTTCCAGAGCGATTCGCCCAATGAGTCCTTGATATTTAGTAGTTTTCAGCCAATATTTTGGAATTTTGAAAATTTCACTTTTTTGTGAAAATATCCACTAAATGAGGGAATAATATGTGTGAGGGTACTCCAGGAGAGTTCCAAATGTGTGTGGGTAGAATATATATCCCACGGGGGTAAAATTGAAAAAAGTTGAACAATTTTTTTTTTTGGACTTATTCATTTTTCTGGCGTTTATCAGACTTTCAGATAGGGGAAATGTCAGTGAGCATTCCGATTTCAGTTCCAGAGCGATTCGCCCAATGAGTCCTTGATATTTAGTCGTTTTCAGCCAATATTTTGGAATTTTGAAAATTTCACTTTTTTGTGAAAATATCCACTAAATGAGGGAATAATATGTGTGAGGGTACTAAAGGAGAGTTCCAAATGTGTGTGGGTAGAATATATATCCCACGGGGGTAAAATTGAAAAAAGTTGAACAAATTTTATTTTTGAACTTAGTAATTTTTCTGGCGTTTATCAAACTTTCAGATAGGGGAAATGTCAGTGAGCGTTCCGATTTCAGTTCCAGAGCGATTCGCCCAATGAGTCCTTGATATTTAGTCGTTTTCAACCAATATTTTGGAATTTTGAAAATTTCACTTTTTTGTGAAAATATCCACTAAATGAGGGAATAATATGTGTGAGGGTACCCCAGGAGAGTTCCAGATGTGTGTGGGTAGAATTTATATCCCACGGGGATAAAATTGAAAAAAGTTGAACAAATTTTCTTTTTGGACTTAGTCATTTTTCTGGAGTTTATCAAACTTTCAGATAGGGGAAATGTAAGTGAGCGTTCCGATTTCAGTTCCAGAGCGATTCGCCCAATGAGTCCTTGATGTTTAGTCGTTTTCAGCCAATATTTTGGAATTTTGAAAATTTCACTTTTTTGTGAAAATATCCACTAAATGAGGGAATAATATGTGTGAGGGTACTAAAGGAGAGTTCCAAATGTGTGTGGGTAGAATATATATCCCACGGGGGTAAAATAGAAAAAAGTTGAACAAATTTTATTTTTGGACTTAGTCATTTTTCTGGCGTTTATCAAACTTTCAGATAGGGGAAATGTCAGTGAGCGTTCCGATTTCAGTTCCAGAGCGATTCGCCCAATGAGTCCTTGATATTTAGTCGTTTTCAGCCAATATTTTGGAATTTTGAAAATTTCACTTTTTTGTGAAAATATCCACTAAATGAGGGAATAATATGTGAGTTCTAAATGTGTGTGGGTAGAATATGTATCCCACGGGGGTAAAATTGAAAAAAGTTGAACAAATTTTCTTTTTGGACTTAGTCATTTTTCTGCCGTTTATCAGACTTTCAGATGGGGAAATGTCAGTGAGCGTTCCGATTTCAGTTCCAGAGCGATTCGCCCAAGCAGTCCTTGATATTTAGTCGTTTTCAGCCAATATTTTGGAATTTTGAAAATTTCACTTTTTTGTGAAAATATCCACTAAATGAGGGAATAATATGTGTGAGGGTACTCCAGGAGAGTTCCAAATGTGTGTGGGTAGTATATAAAACCCACGGGGGTAAAATTGAAAAAAGTTGAACAAATTTTTTTTTGGACTTAGTCATTTATCTGGCGTTTATCAGACTTTCAGATAGGGGAAATGTCAGTGAGCGTTCCGATTTCAGTTCCAGAGCGATTCGCCGAATGAGTCATTGATATTTAGTCGTTTTCAGCCAATATTTTGGAATTTTGAAAATTTCACTTTTTTGTGAAAATATCCACTAAATGAGGGAATAATATGTGTGAGGGTACTAAAGGAGAGTTCCAAATGTGTGTGGGTAGAATATATATCCCACAGGGGTAAAATTGAAAAAAGTTGAACAAATTTTATTTTTGAACTTAGTAATTTTTCTGGCGTTTATCAAACTTTAAGATAGGGGAAATGTCAGTGAGCGTTCCGATTTCAGTTCCAGAGCGATTCGCCCAATGAGTCCTTGATATTTAGTCGTTTTCAGCCAATATTTTGGAATTTTGAAAATTTCACTTTTTTGTGAAAATATCCACTAAATGAGGGAATAATATGTGTGAGGGTACCCCAGGAGAGTTCCAGATGTGTGTGGGTAGAATTTATATCCCACGGGGATAAAATTGAAAAAAGTTGAACAAATTTTCTTTTTGGACTTAGTCATTTTTCTGGCGTTTATCAAACTTTCAGATAGGGGAAATGTAAGTGAGCGTTCCGATTTCAGTTCCAGAGCGATTCGCCCAATGAGTCCTTGATATTTAGTCGTTTTCAGCCAATATTTTGGAATTTTGAAAATTTCACTTTTTTGTGAAAATATCCACTAAATGAGGGAATAATATGTGAGTTCTAAATGTGTGTGGGTAGAATATGTATCCCACGGGGGTAAAATAGAAAAAAGTTGAACAAATTTTCTTTTTGGACTTAGTCATTTTTCTGCCGTTTATCAGACTTTCAGATGGGGAAATGTCAGTGAGCGTTCCGATTTCAGTTCCAGAGCGATTCGCCTAAGCAGTCCTTGATATTTAGTCGTTTTCAGCCAATATTTTGGAATTTTGAAAATTTCACTTTTTTGTGAAAATATCCACTAAATGAGGGAATAATATGTGTGAGGGTACTCCAGGAGAGTTCAAAATGTGTGTGGGTAGAATATAAATCCCACGGGGGTAAAATTGAAAAAAGTTGAACAAATTTTCTTTCTGGACTTAGTCATTTTTCTGGCGTTTATCAAACTTTCAGATAGGGGAAATGTAAGTGAGCGTTCCGATTTCAGTTCCAGAGCGATTCGCCCAATGAGTCCTTGATATTTAGTCGTTTTCAGCCAATATTTTGGAATTTTGAAAATTTCACTTTTTTGTGAAAATATCCACTAAATGAGGGAATAATATGTGTGAGGGTACTAAAGGAGAGTTCCAAATGTGTGTGGGTAGAAAATATATCCCACAGGGGTAAAATTGAAAAAAGTTGAACAAATTTTATTTTTGGACTTAGTAATTTTTCTGGCGTTTATCAAACTTTCAGATAGGGGAAATGTCAGTGAGCATTCCGATTTCAGTTCCAGAGCGATTCGCCCAATGAGTCCTTGATATTTAGTCGTTTTCAGCCAATATTTTGGAATTTTGAAAATTTCACTTTTTTGTGAAAATATCCACTAAATGAGGGAATAATATGTGTGAGGGTACTAAAGGAGAGTTCCAAATGTGTGTGGGTAGAATATATATCCCACGGGGGTAAAATTGAAAAAAGTTGAACAAATTTTACTTTTGAACTTAGTAATTTTTCTGGCGTTTATCAAACTTTCAGATAGGGGAAATGTCATTGAGCGTTCCGATTTCAGTTCCAGAGCGATTCGCCCAATGAGTCCTTGATATTTAGTCGTTTTCAGCCAATATTTTGGAATTTTGAAAATTTCACTTTTTTGTGAAAATATCCACTAAATGAGGGAATAATATGTGTGAGGGTACCCCAGGAGAGTTCCAGATGTGTGTGGGTAGAATTTATATCCCACGGGGATAAAATTGAAAAAAGTTGAACAAATTTTCTTTTTGGACTTAGTCATTTTTCTGGCGTTTATCAAACTTTCAGATAGGGGAAATGTAAGTGAGCGTTCCGATTTCAGTTCCAGAGCGATTCGCCCAATGAGTCCTTGATATTTAGTCGTTTTCAGCCAATATTTTGGAATTTTGAAAATTTCACTTTTTTGTGAAAATATCCACTAAATGAGGGAATAATATGTGTGAGGGTACTAAAGGAGAGTTCCAAATGTGTGTGGGTAGAATATATATCCCACAGGGGTAAAATTGAAAAAAGTTGAACAAATTTTATTTTTGGACTTAGTAATTTTTCTGGCGTTTATCAAACTTTCAGATAGGGGAAATGTCAGTGAGCATTCCGATTTCAGTTCCAGAGCGATTCGCCCAATGAGTCCTTGATATTTAGTCGTTTTCAGCCAATATTTTGGAATTTTGAAAATTTCACTTTTTTGTGAAAATATCCACTAAATGAGGGAATAATATGTGTGAGGGTACTAAAGGAGAGTTCCAAATGTGTGTGGGTAGAATATATATCCCACGGGGGTAAAATTGAAAAAAGTTGAACAAATTTTACTTTTGAACTTAGTAATTTTTCTGGCGTTTATCAAACTTTCAGATAGGGGAAATGTCATTGAGCGTTCCGATTTCAGTTCCAGAGCGATTCGCCCAATGAGTCCTTGATATTTAGTCGTTTTCAGCCAATATTTTGGAATTTTGAAAATTTCACTTTTTTGTGAAAATATCCACTAAATGAGGGAATAATATGTGTGAGGGTACCCCAGGAGAGTTCCAGATGTGTGTGGGTAGAATATATATCCCAAGGGGGTAAAATTGAAAAAAGTTGAACAAATTTTATTTTTGGACTTAGTCATTTTTCGGGCGTTTATCAAACTTTCAGATAGGGGAAATGTCAGTGAGCGTTCCGATTTCAGTTCCAGAGCGATTCGCCCAATGAGTCCTTGATATTTAGTCGTTTTCAGCCAATATTTTGGAATTTTGAAAATTTCACTTTTTTGTGAAAATATCCACTAAATGAGGGAATAATATGTGAGTTCTAAATGTGTGTGGGTAGAATATGTATCCCACGGGGGTAAAATTGAAAAAAGTTGAACAAATTTTCTTTTTGGACTTAGTCATTTTTCTGCCGTTTATCAGACTTTCAGATGGGGAAATGTCAGTGAGCGTTCCGATTTCAGTTCCAGAGCGATTCGCCCAAGCAGTCCTTGATATTTAGTCGTTTTCAGCCAATATTTTGGAATTTTGAAAATTTCACTTTTTTGTGAAAATATCCACTAAATGAGGGAATAATATGTGTGAGGGTACTAAAGGAGAGTTCCAAATGTGTGTGGGTAGAATATATATCCCACAGGGGTAAAATTGAAAAAAGTTGAACAAATTTTATTTTTGGACTTAGTAATTTTTCTGGCGTTTATCAAACTTTCAGATAGGGGAAATGTCAGTGAGCGTTCCGATTTCAGTTCCAGAGCGATTCGCCCAATGAGTCCTTGATATTTAGTCGTTTTCAGCCAATATTTTGGAATTTTGAAAATTTCACTTTTTTGTGAAAATATCCACTAAATGAGGGAATAATATGTGTGAGGGTACTCCAGGAGAGTTCCAAATGTGTGTGGGTAGAATATATATCCCACGGGGGTAAAATTGAAAAAAGTTGAACAAATTTTTTTTTTGGACTTAATCATTTTTCTGGCGTTTATCAGACTTTCAGATAGGGGAAATGTCAGTGAGCATTCCGATTTCGGTTCCAGAGCGATTCGCCCAATGAGTCCTTGATATTTAGTCGTTTTCAGCCAATATTTTGGAATTTTGAAAATTTCACTTTTTTGTGAAAATATCCACTAAATGAGGGAATAATATGTGTGAGGGTACTAAAGGAGAGTTCCAAATGTGTGTGGGTAGAATATATATCCCACGGGGGTAAAATTGAAAAAAGTTGAACAAATTTTATTTTTGGACTTAGTCATTTTTCTGGCGTTTATCAAACTTTCAGATAGGGGAAATGTCAGTGAGCGTTCCGATTTCAGTTCCAGAGCGATTCGCCCAATGAGTCCGTGATATTTAGTAGTTTTCAGCCAATATTTTGGAATTTTGAAAATTTCACTTTTTTGTGAAAATATCCACTAAATGAGGGAATAATATGTGAGTTCTAAATGTGTGTGGGTAGAATATGTATCCCAGGGGGGTAAAATTGAAAAAAGTTGAACAAATTTTCTTTTTGCACTTAGTCATTTTTCTGGCGTTTATCAAACTTTCAGATAGGGGAAATGTAAGTGAGCGTTCCGATTTCAGTTCCAGAGCGATTCGCCCAATGAGTCCTTGATATTTAGTCGTTTTCAGCCAATATTTTGGAATTTTGAAAATTTCACTTTTTTGTGAAAATATCCACTAAATGAGGGAATAATATGTGAGTTCTAAATGTGTGTGGGTAGAATATGTATCCCACGGGGGTAAAATTGAGAAAAGTTGAACAAATTTTCTTTTTGGACTTAGTTATTTTTCTGCCGTTTATCAGACTTTCAGATGGGGAAATGTCAGTGAGCGTTCCGATTTCAGTTCCAGAGCGATTCGCCCAAGCAGTCCTTGATATTTAGTCGTTTTCAGCCAATATTTTGGAATTTTTGAAAATTTCACTTTTTTGTGAAAATATCCACTAAATGAGGGAATAATATGTGTGAGGGTACTAAAGGAGAGTTCCAAATGTGTGTGGGTAGAATATATATCCCACAGGGGTAAAATTGAAAAAAGTTGAACAAATTTTATTTTTGGACTTAGTAATTTTTCTGGCGTTTATCAAACTTTCAGATAGGGGAAATGTCAGTGAGCGTTCCGATTTCAGTTCCAGAGCGATTCGCCCAATGAGTCCTTGATATTTAGTCGTTTTCAGCCAATATTTTGGAATTTTGAAAATTTCACTTTTTTGTGAAAATATCCACTAAATGAGGGAATAATATGTGTGAGGGTACTCCAGGAGAGTTCCAAATGTGTGTGGGTAGAATATAAATCCCACGGGGGTAAAATTGAAAAAGTTGAACAAATTTTTTTTTTGGACTTAATCATTTTTCTGGCGTTTATCAGACTTTCAGATAGGGGAAATGTCAGTGAGCATTCCGATTTCAGTTCCAGAGCGATTCGCCCAATGAGTCCTTGATATTTAGTCGTTTTCAGCAAATATTTTGGAATTTTGAAAATTTCACTTTTTTGTGAAAATATCCACTAAATGAGGGAATAATATGTGTGAGGGTACTAAAGGAGAGTTCCAAATGTGTGTGGGTAGAATATATATCCCACGGGGGTAAAATTGAAAAAAGTTGAACAAATTTTACTTTTGAACTTAGTAATTTTTCTGGCGTTTATCAAACTTTCAGATAGGGGAAATGTCATTGAGCGTTCCGATTTCAGTTCCAGAGCGATTCGCCCAATGAGTCCTTGATATTTAGTCGTTTTCAGCCAATATTTTGGAATTTTGAAAATTTCACTTTTTTGTGAAAATATCCACTAAATGAGGGAATAATATGTGTGAGGGTACCCCAGGAGAGTTCCAGATGTGTGTGGGTAGAATATATATCCCAAGGGGGTAAAATTGAAAAAAGTTGAACAAATTTTATTTTTGGACTTAGTCATTTTTCGGGCGTTTATCAAACTTTCAGATAGGGGAAATGTCAGTGAGCGTTCCGATTTCAGTTCCAGAGCGATTCGCCCAATGAGTCCTTGATATTTAGTCGTTTTCAGCCAATATTTTGGAATTTTGAAAATTTCACTTTTTTGTGAAAATATCCACTAAATGAGGGAATAATATGTGTGAGGGTACTCCAGGAGAGTTCCAAATGTGTGTGGGTAGAATATAAATCCCACGGGGGTAAAATTGAAAAAAGTTGAACAAATTTTCTTTCTGGACTTAGTCATTTTTCTGGCGTTTATCAAACTTTCAGATAGGGGAAATGTAAGTAAGCGTTCCGATTTCAGTTCCAGAGCGATTCGCCCAATGAGTCCTTGATATTTAGTCGTTTTCAGCCAATATTTTGGAATTTTGAAAATTTCACTTTTTTGTGAAAATATCCACTAAATGAGGGAATAATATGTGTGAGGGTACTAAAGGAGAGTTCCAAATGTGTGTGGGTAGAATATATATCCCACAGGGGTAAAATTGAAAAAAGTTGAACAAATTTTATTTTTGGACTTAGTAATTTTTCTGGCGTTTATCAAACTTTCAGATAGGGGAAATGTCAGTGAGCATTCCGATTTCAGTTCCAGAGCGATTCGCCCAATGAGTCCTTGATATTTAGTCGTTTTCAGCCAATATTTTGGAATTTTGAAAATTTCACTTTTTTGTGAAAATATCCACTAAATGAGGGAATAATATGTGTGAGGGTACCCCAGGAGAGTTCCAGATGTGTGTGGGTAGAATTTATATCCCACGGGGATAAAATTGAAAAAAGTTGAACAAATTTTCTTTTTGCACTTAGTCATTTTTCTGGCGTTTATCAAACTTTCAGATAGGGGAAATGTAAGTGAGCGTTCCGATTTCAGTTCCAGAGCGATTCGCCCAATGAGTCCTTGATATTTAGTCGTTTTCAGCCAATATTTTGGAATTTTGAAAATTTCACTTTTTTGTGAAAATATCCACTAAATGAGGGAATAATATGTGTGAGGGTACTAAAGGAGAGTTCCAAATGTGTGTGGGTAGAATATATATCCCACGGGGGTAAAATTGAAAAAAGTTGAACAAATTTTATTTTTGGACTTAGTCATTTTTCGGGCGTTTATCAAACTTTCAGATAGGGGAAATGTCAGTGAGCGTTCCGATTTCAGTTCCAGAGCGATTCGCCCAATGAGTCCTTGATATTTAGTCGTTTTCAGCCAATATTTTGGAATTTTGAAAATTTCACTTTTTTGTGAAAATATCCACTAAATGAGGGAATAATATGTGAGTTCTAAATGTGTGTGGGTAGAATATGTATCCCACGGGGGTAAAATTGAAAAAAGTTGAACAAATTTTCTTTTTGGACTTAGTCATTTTTCTGCCGTTTATCAGACTTTCAGATGGGGAAATGTCAGTGAGCGTTCCGATTTCAGTTCCAGAGCGATTCGCCCAAGCAGTCCTTGATATTTAGTCGTTTTCAGCCAATATTTTGGAATTTTGAAAATTTCACTTTTTTGTGAAAATATCCACTAAATGAGGGAATAATATGTGTGAGGGTACTAAAGGAGAGTTCCAAATGTGTGTGGGTAGAATATATATCCCACAGGGGTAAAATTGAAAAAAGTTGAACAAATTTTATTTTTGGACTTAGTAATTTTTCTGGCGTTTATCAAACTTTCAGATAGGGGAAATGTCAGTGAGCGTTCCGATTTCAGTTCCAGAGCGATTCGCCCAATGAGTCCTTGATATTTAGTCGTTTTCAGCCAATATTTTGGAATTTTGAAAATTTCACTTTTTTGTGAAAATATCCACTAAATGAGGGAATAATATGTGTGAGGGTACTCCAGGAGATTTCCAAATGTGTGTGGGTAGAATATATATCCCACGGGGGTAAAATTGAAAAAAGTTGAACAAATTTTTTTTTTGGACTTAATCATTTTTCTGGCGTTTATCAAACTTTCAGATAGGGGAAATGTCAGTGAGCGTTCCGATTTCAGTTCCAGAGCGATTCGCCCAATGAGTCCGTGATATTTAGTAGTTTTCAGCCAATATTTTGGAATTTTGAAAATTTCACTTTTTTGTGAAAATATCCACTAAATGAGGGAATAATATGTGAGTTCTAAATGTGTGTGGGTAGAATATGTATCCCAGGGGGGTAAAATTGAAAAAAGTTGAACAAATTTTCTTTTTGGACTTAGTCATTTTTCTGCCGTTTATCAGACTTTCAGATGGGGAAATGTCAGTGAGCGTTCCGATTTCAGTTCCAGAGCGATTCGCCCAAGCAGTCCTTGATATTTAGTCGTTTTCAGCCAATATTTTGGAATTTTGAAAATTTCACTTTTTTGTGAAAATATCCACTAAATGAGGGAATAATATGTGTGAGGGTACTCCAGGAGAGTTCCAAATGTGTGTGGGTAGAATATAAATCCCACGGGGGTAAAATTGAAAAAAGTTGAACACTTTTTTTTTTTGGACTTAGTCATTTATCTGGCGTTTATCAGACTTTCAGATAGGGGAAATGTCAGTGAGCGTTCCGATTTCAGTTCCAGAGCGATTCGCCCAATGAGTCCTTGATATTTAGTCGTTTTCAGCCAATATTTTGGAATTTTGAAAATTTCACTTTTTTGTGAAAATATCCACTAAATGAGGGAATAATATGTGTGAGGGTACCCCAGGAGAGTTCCAGATGTGTGTGGGTAGAATTTATATCCCACGGGGATAAAATTGAAAAAAGTTGAACAAATTTTCTTTTTGCACTTAGTCATTTTTCTGGCGTTTATCAAACTTTCAGATAGGGGAAATGTAAGTGAGCGTTCCGATTTCAGTTCCAGAGCGATTCGCCCAATGAGTCCTTGATATTTAGTCGTTTTCAGCCAATATTTTGGAATTTTGAAAATTTCACTTTTTTGTGAAAATATCCACTAAATGAGGGAATAATATGTGAGTTCTAAATGTGTGTGGGTAGAATATGTATCCCACGGGGGTAAAATTGAAAAAAGTTGAACAAATTTTCTTTTTGGACTTAGTCATTTTTCTGCCGTTTATCAGACTTTCAGATGGGGAAATGTCAGTGAGCGTTCCGATTTCAGTTCCAGAGCGATTCGCCCAAGCAGTCCTTGATATTTAGTCGTTTTCAGCCAATATTTTGGAATTTTGAAAATTTCACTTTTTTGTGAAAATATCCACTAAATGAGGGAATAATATGTGTGAGGGTACTCCAGGAGAGTTCCAAATGTGTGTGGGTAGAATATAAATCCCACGGGGGTAAAATTGAAAAAAGTTGAACAAATTTTTTTTTTGGACTTAGTAATTTTTCTGGCGTTTATCAAACTTTCAGATAGGGGAAATGTCAGTGAGCGTTCCGATTTCAGTTCCAGAGCGATTCGCCCAATGAGTCATTGATATTTAGTCGTTTTCAGCCAATATTTTGGAATTTTGAAAATTTCACTTTTTTGTGAAAATATCCACTAAATGAGGGAATAATATGTGTGAGGGTACTAAAGGAGAGTTCCAAATGTGTGTGGGTAGAATATATATCCCACAGGGGTAAAATTGAAAAAAGTTGAACAAATTTTATTTTTGAACTTAGTAATTTTTCTGGCGTTTATCAAACTTTCAGATAGGGGAAATGTCAGTGAGCGTTCCGATTTCAGTTCCAGAGCGATTCGCCCAATGAGGCCTTGATATTTCGTCGTTTTCAGCCAATATTTTGGAATTTTGAAAATTTCACTTTTTTGTGAAAATATCCACTAAATGAGGGAATAATATGTGTGAGGGTACCCCAGAAGAGTTCCAGATGTGTGTGGGTAGAATTTATATCCCACGGGGATAAAATTGAAAAAAGTTGAACAAATTTTCTTTTTGGACTTAGTCATTTTTCTGGCGTTTATCAGACTTTCAGATAGGGGAAATGTCAGTGAGCGTTCCGATTTCAGTTCCAGAGCGATTCGCCCAATGAGTCCTTGATATTTATTCGTTTTCAGCCAATATTTTGGAATTTTGAAAATTTCACTTTTTTGTGAAAATATCCACTAAATGAGGGAATAATATGTGTGAGGGTACCCCAGAAGAGTTCCAGATGTGTGTGGGTAGAATTTATATCCCACGGGGATAAAATTGAAAAAAGTTGAACAAATTTTCTTTTTGGACTTAGTCATTTTTCTGGCGTTTATCAGACTTTCAGATAGGGGAAATGTCAGTGAGCGTTCCGATTTCAGTTCCAGAGCGATTCGCCCAATGAGTCCTTGATATTTATTCGTTTTCAGCCAATATTTTGGAATTTTGAAAATTTCACTTTTTTGTGAAAATATCCACTAAATGAGGGAATAATATGTGTGAGGGTACTAAAGGAGACTTCCAAATGTGTGTGGGTAGAATATATATCCCAAGGGGGTAAAATTGAAAAAAGTTGAACAAATTTTTTTTTTGGACTTAGTCATTTTTCTGGCGTTTATCAGACTTTCAGATAGGGGAAATGTCAGTGAGCGTTCCGATTTCAGTTCCAGAGCGATTCGCCCAATGAGTCCTTGATATTTAGTCGTTTTCAGCCAACATTTTGGAATTTTGAAAATTTCACTTTTTTGTGAAAATATCCACTAAATGAGGGAATAATATGTGTGAGGGTACTAAAGGAGACTTCCAAATGTGTGTGGGTAGAATATATATCCCACAGGGGTAAAATTGAAAAAAGTTGAACAAATTTTATTTTTGGACTTAGTAATTTTTCTGGCGTTTATCAAACTTTCAGATAGGGGAAATGTCAGTGAGCGTTCCGATTTCAGTTCCAGAGCGATTCGCCCAATGAGTCCTTGATATTTAGTCGTTTTCAGCCAATATTTTGGAATTTTGAAAATTTCACTTTTTTGTGAAAATATCCACTAAATGAGGGAATAATATGTGTGAGGGTACTCCAGGAGAGTTCCAAATGTGTGTGGGTAGAATATAAATCCCACGGGGGTAAAATTGAAAAAAGTTGAACAAATTTTATTTTTGGACTTAGTCATTTTTCTGGCGTTTATCAAACTTTCAGATAGGGGAAATGTCAGTGAGCGTTCCGATTTCAGTTCCAGAGCGATTCGCCCAATGAGTCCTTGATATTTAGTAGTTTTCAGCCAATATTTTGGAATTTTGAAAAATTCACTTTTTTGTGAAAATATCCACTAAATGAGGGAATAATATGTGAGTTCTAAATGTGTGTGGGTAGAATATGTATCCCACGGGGGTAAAATTGAAAAAAGTTGAACAAATTTTCTTTTTGGACTTAGTCATTTTTCTGCCGTTTATCAGACTTTCAGATGGGGAAATGTCAGTGAGCGTTCCGATTTCAGTTCCAGAGCGATTCGCCCAAGCAGTCCTTGATATTTAGTCGTTTTCAGCCAATATTTTGGAATTTTGAAAATTTCACTTTTTTGTGAAAATATCCACTAAATGAGGGAATAATATGTGTGAGGGTACTCCAGGAGAGTTCCAAATGTGTGTGGGTAGAATATAAATCCCACGGGGGTAAAATTGAAAAAAGTTGAACAAATTTTTTTTTTGGACTTAGTAATTTTTCTGGCGTTTATCAAACTTTCAGATAGGGGAAATGTCAGTGAGCGTTCCGATTTCAGTTCCAGAGCGATTCGCCCAATGAGTCATTGATATTTAGTCGTTTTCAGCCAATATTTTGGAATTTTGAAAATTTCACTTTTTTGTGAAAATATCCACTAAATGAGGGAATAATATGTGTGAGGGTACTAAAGGAGAGTTCCAAATGTGTGTGGGTAGAATATATATCCCACAGGGGTAAAATTGAAAAAAGTTGAACAAATTTTATTTTTGAACTTAGTAATTTTTCTGGCGTTTATCAAACTTTCAGATAGGGGAAATGTCAGTGAGCGTTCCGATTTCAGTTCCAGAGCGATTCGCCCAATGAGGCCTTGATATTTCGTCGTTTTCAGCCAATATTTTGGAATTTTGAAAATTTCACTTTTTTGTGAAAATATCCACTAAATGAGGGAATAATATGTGTGAGGGTACCCCAGAAGAGTTCCAGATGTGTGTGGGTAGAATTTATATCCCACGGGGATAAAATTGAAAAAAGTTGAACAAATTTTCTTTTTGGACTTAGTCATTTTTCTGGCGTTTATCAGACTTTCAGATAGGGGAAATGTCAGTGAGCGTTCCGATTTCAGTTCCAGAGCGATTCGCCCAATGAGTCCTTGATATTTATTCGTTTTCAGCCAATATTTTGGAATTTTGAAAATTTCACTTTTTTGTGAAAATATCCACTAAATGAGGGAATAATATGTGTGAGGGTACTAAAGGAGACTTCCAAATGTGTGTGGGTAGAATATATATCCCAAGGGGGTAAAATTGAAAAAAGTTGAACAAATTTTTTTTTTGGACTTAGTCATTTTTCTGGCGTTTATCAGACTTTCAGATAGGGGAAATGTCAGTGAGCGTTCCGATTTCAGTTCCAGAGCGATTCGCCCAATGAGTCCTTGATATTTAGTCGTTTTCAGCCAACATTTTGGAATTTTGAAAATTTCACTTTTTTGTGAAAATATCCACTAAATGAGGGAATAATATGTGTGAGGGTACTAAAGGAGACTTCCAAATGTGTGTGGGTAGAATATATATCCCAAGGGGGTAAAATTGAAAAAAGTTGAACAAATTTTATTTTTGGACTTAGTCATTTTTCGGGCGTTTATCAAACTTTCAGATAGGGGAAATGTCAGTGAGCGTTCCGATTTCAGTTCCAGAGCGATTCGCCCAATGAGTCCTTGATATTTAGTCGTTTTCAGCCAATATTTTGGAATTTTGAAAATTTCACTTTTTTGTGAAAATATCCACTAAATGAGGGAATAATATGTGTGAGGGTATTCCAGGAGAGTTCCAAATGTGTGTGGGTAGAATATAAATCCCACGGGGGTAAAATTGAAAAAAGTTGAACAAATTTTTTTTTTGGACTTAGTAATTTTTCTGGCGTTTATCAAACTTTCAGATAGGGGAAATGTCAGTGAGCGTTCCGATTTCAGTTCCAGAGCGATTCGCCCAATGAGTCATTGATATTTAGTCGTTTTCAGCCAATATTTTGGAATTTTGAAAATTTCACTTTTTTGTGAAAATATCCACTAAATGAGGGAATAATATGTGTGAGGGTACTAAAGGAGAGTTCCAAATGTGTGTGGGTAGAATATATATCCCACAGGGGTAAAATTGAAAAAAGTTGAACAAATTTTATTTTTGAACTTAGTAATTTTTCTGGCGTTTATCAAACTTTCAGATAGGGGAAATGTCAGTGAGCGTTCCGATTTCAGTTCCAGAGCGATTCGCCCAATGAGGCCTTGATATTTCGTCGTTTTCAGCCAATATTTTGGAATTTTGAAAATTTCACTTTTTTGTGAAAATATCCACTAAATGAGGGAATAATATGTGTGAGGGTACCCCAGAAGAGTTCCAGATGTGTGTGGGTAGAATTTATATCCCACGGGGATAAAATTGAAAAAAGTTGAACAAATTTTCTTTTTGGACTTAGTCATTTTTCTGGCGTTTATCAGACTTTCAGATAGGGGAAATGTCAGTGAGCGTTCCGATTTCAGTTCCAGAGCGATTCGCCCAATGAGTCCTTGATATTTATTCGTTTTCAGCCAATATTTTGGAATTTTGAAAATTTCACTTTTTTGTGAAAATATCCACTAAATGAGGGAATAATATGTGTGAGGGTACTAAAGGAGACTTCCAAATGTGTGTGGGTAGAATATATATCCCAAGGGGGTAAAATTGAAAAAAGTTGAACAAATTTTTTTTTTGGACTTAGTCATTTTTCTGGCGTTTATCAGACTTTCAGATAGGGGAAATGTCAGTGAGCGTTCCGATTTCAGTTCCAGAGCGATTCGCCCAATGAGTCCTTGATATTTAGTCGTTTTCAGCCAACATTTTGGAATTTTGAAAATTTCACTTTTTTGTGAAAATATCCACTAAATGAGGGAATAATATGTGTGAGGGTACTAAAGGAGACTTCCAAATGTGTGTGGGTAGAATATATATCCCAAGGGGGTAAAATTGAAAAAAGTTGAACAAATTTTATTTTTGGACTTAGTCATTTTTCGGGCGTTTATCAAACTTTCAGATAGGGGAAATGTCAGTGAGCGTTCCGATTTCAGTTCCAGAGCGATTCGCCCAATGAGTCCTTGATATTTAGTCGTTTTCAGCCAATATTTTGGAATTTTGAAAATTTCACTTTTTTGTGAAAATATCCACTAAATGAGGGAATAATATGTGTGAGGGTACTCCAGGAGAGTTCCAAATGTGTGTGGGTAGAATATATATCCCAAGGGGGTAAAATTGAAAAAAGTTGAACAAATTTTTTTTTTGGACTTAGTCATTTTTCTGGCGTTTATCAGACTTTCAGATAGGGGAAATGTCAGTGAGCGTTCCGATTTCAGTTCCAGAGCGATTCGCCCAATGAGTCCTTGATATTTAGTCGTTTTCAGCCAACATTTTGGAATTTTGAAAATTTCACTTTTTTGTGAAAATATCCACTAAATGAGGGAATAATATGTGTGAGGGTACTAAAGGAGACTTCCAAATGTGTGTGGGTAGAATATATATCCCAAGGGGGTAAAATTGAAAAAAGTTGAACAAATTTTATTTTTGGACTTAGTCATTTTTCGGGCGTTTATCAAACTTTCAGATAGGGGAAATGTCAGTGAGCGTTCCGATTTCAGTTCCAGAGCGATTCGCCCAATGAGTCCTTGATATTTAGTCGTTTTCAGCCAATATTTTGGAATTTTGAAAATTTCACTTTTTTGTGAAAATATCCACTAAATGAGGGAATAATATGTGTGAGGGTACTCCAGGAGAGTTCCAAATGTGTGTGGGTAGAATATATATCCCAAGGGGGTAAAATTGAAAAAAGTTGAACAAATTTTTTTTTTGGACTTAGTCATTTTTCTGGCGTTTATCAGACTTTCAGATAGGGGAAATGTCAGTGAGCGTTCCGATTTCAGTTCCAGAGCGATTCGCCCAATGAGTCCTTGATATTTAGTCGTTTGCAGCCAACATTTTGGAATTTTGAAAATTTCACTTTTTTGTGAAAATATCCACTAAATGAGGGAATAATATGTGTGAGGGTACTAAAGGAGAGTTCCAAATGTGTGTGGGTAGAATATATATCCCACGGGGGTAAAATTGAAAAAAGTTGAACAAATTTTATTTTTGGACTTAGTCATTTTTCTGGCGTGTATCAAACTTTCAGATAGGGGAAATGTCAGTGAGTGTTCCGATTTCAGTTCCAGAGCGATTCGCCCAATGAGTCCTTGATATTTAGTCGTTTTCAGCCAATAATTTTGAATTTTGAAAATTTCACTTTTTTGTGAAAATATCCACTAAATGAGTTAATAATATGTGTGAGGGTACCCCAGGAGAGTTCCAGATGTGTGTGGGTAGAATTTATATCCCACGGGGATAAAATTGAAAAAAGTTGAACAAATTTTCTTTTTGGACTTAGTCATTTTTCTGCCGTTTATCAGACTTTCAGATGGGGAAATGTCAGTGAGCGTTCCGATTTCAGTTCCAGAGCGATTCGCCCAATGAGTCCTTGATATTTAGTCGTTTTCAGCCAATATTTTGGAATTTTGAAAATTTCACTTTTTTGTGAAAATATCCACTAAATGAGGGAATAATATGTGTGAGGGTACTAAAGGAGAGATCCAAATGTGTGTGGATAGAATATATATCCCACGGGGGTAAAATTGAAAAAAGTTGAACAAATTTTATTTTTGGACTTAGTAATTTTTCTGGCGTTTATCAAACTTTCAGATAGGGGAAATGACAGTGAGCTTTCCGATTTCAGTTCCAGAGCGATTCGCCCAATGAGTCCTTGATATTTAGTCGTTTTCAGCCAATAATTTTGAATTTTGAAAATTTCACTTTTTTGTGAAAATATCCACTAAATGAGGGAACAATATGTGTGAGGGTACCCCAGGAGAGTTCCAGATGTGTGTGGGTAGAATTTATATCCCACGGGGATAAAATTGAAAAAAGTTGAACAAATTTTCTTTTTGGACTTAGTCATTTTTCTGCCGTTTATCAGACTTTCAGATGGGGAAATGTCAGTGAGCGTTCCGATTTCAGTTCCAGAGCGATTCGCCCAAGGAGTCCTTGATATTTAGTCGTTTTCAGCCAATATTTTGGAATTTTGAAAATTTCACTTTTTTTGTGAAAATATCCACTAAATGAGGGAATTATATGTGTGAGGGTACTGCAGGAGAGTTCCAAATGTGTGTGGGTAGAATTTATATCCCACGTGGGTAAAGTTGAAAAAAGTTGAACACATTTTTTTTTTGGACTTAGTCATTTTTCTGGCGTTTATCATACTTTCAGATAGGGGAAATGTCAGTGAGCGTTCCGATTTCAGTTCCAGAGCGATTCGCCCATTGAGTCCTTGATATTTAGTCGTTTTCAGCCAATATTTTGGAATTTTGAAGATTTCACTTTTTTGTGAAAATATCCACTAAATGAGGGAATAATATGTGTGAGGGTACTAAAGTAGAGTTCCAAATGTGTGTGGGTAGAATATATATCCCACGGGGGTAAAATTGAAAAAAGTTGAACAAATTTTATTTTTGGACTTAGTCATTTTTCTGGCGTGTATCAAACTTTCAGATAGGGGAAATGTCAGTGAGTGTTCCGATTTCAATTCCAGAGCGATTCGCCCAATGAGTCCTTGATATTTAGTCGTTTTCAGCCAATATTTTGGAATTTTGAAAATTTCACTTTTTTGTGAAAATATCCACTAAATGAGGGAATAATATTTGTGAAGGTAACCCAGGAGAGTTCCAAATGTGTGTGGGTAGAATTTATATCCCACGGGGGTAAAATTGAAAAAAGTTGAACAAATTTTTTTTTTGGACTTAGTCATTTTTCTGGCGTGTATCAAACTTTCAGATAGGGGAAATGTCAGTGAGTGTTCCGATTTCAGTTCCAGAGCGATTCGCCCAATGAGTCCTTGATATTTAGTCGTTTTCAGCCAATATTTTGGAATTTTGAAAATGTCACTTTTTTGTGAAAATATCCACTAAATGAGGGAATAATATGTGTGAAGGTAACCCAGGATAGTTCCAAAAAGTGTGTGGGTAGAATTTATATCCCACGGGGGTAAAATTGAAAAAAGTTGAACACATTTTTTTTTTGGACTTAGTCATTTTTCTGGCGTTTATCAGACTTTCAGATAGGGGAAATGTCAGTGAGCATTTCGATTTCAGTTCCAGAGCGATTCGCCCAATGAGTCCTTGATATTTAGTCGTTTTCAGCCAATATTTTGGAATTTTGAAAATTTCACTTTTTTGTGAAAATATCCACTAAATGAGGGAATAATATGTGTGAGGGTACTAAAGGAGAGTTCCAAATGTGTGTGGATAGAATATATATCCCACGGGGGTAAAATTGAAAAAAGTTGAACAAATTTTATTTTTGGACTTAGTAATTTTTCTGGCGTTTATCAAACTTTCAGATAGGGGAAATGACAGTGAGCTTTCCGATTTCAGTTCCAGAGCGATTCGCCCAATGAGTCCTTGATATTTAGTCGTTTTCAGCCAATAATTTTGAATTTTGAAAATTTCACTTTTTTGTGAAAATATCCACTAAATGAGGGAACAATATGTGTGAGGGTACCCCAGGAGAGTTCCAGATGTGTGTGGGTAGAATTTATATCCCACGGGGATAAAATTGAAAAAAGTTGAACAAATTTTCTTTTTGGACTTAGTCATTTTTCTGCCGTTTATCAGACTTTCAGATGGGGAAATGTCAGTGAGCGTTCCGATTTCAGTTCCAGAGCGATTCGCCCAAGGAGTCCTTGATATTTAGTCGTTTTCAGCCAATATTTTGGAATTTTGAAAATTTCACTTTTTTTGTGAAAATATCCACTAAATGAGGGAATTATATGTGTGAGGGTACTGCAGGAGAGTTCCAAATGTGTGTGGGTAGAATTTATATCCCACGTGGGTAAAGTTGAAAAAAGTTGAACACATTTTTTTTTTGGACTTAGTCATTTTTCTGGCGTTTATCATACTTTCAGATAGGGGAAATGTCAGTGAGCGTTCCGATTTCAGTTCCAGAGCGATTCGCCCATTGAGTCCTTGATATTTAGTCGTTTTCAGCCAATATTTTGGAATTTTGAAGATTTCACTTTTTTGTGAAAATATCCACTAAATGAGGGAATAATATGTGTGAGGGTACTAAAGTAGAGTTCCAAATGTGTGTGGGTAGAATATATATCCCACGGGGGTAAAATTGAAAAAAGTTGAACAAATTTTATTTTTGGACTTAGTCATTTTTCTGGCGTGTATCAAACTTTCAGATAGGGGAAATGTCAGTGAGTGTTCCGATTTCAGTTCCAGAGCGATTCGCCCAATGAGTCCTTGATATTTAGTCGTTTTCAGCCAATATTTTGGAATTTTGAAAATTTCACTTTTTTGTGAAAATATCCACTAAATGAGGGAATAATATTTGTGAAGGTAATCCAGGAGAGTTCCAAATGTGTGTGGGTAGAATTTATATCCCACGGGGGTAAAATTGAAAAAAGTTGAACACATTTTTTTTTTGGACTTAGTCATTTTTCTGGCGTTTATCATACTTTCAGATAGGGGAAATGTCAGTGAGCGTTCCGATTTCAGTTCCAGAGCGATTCGCCCAATGAGTCCTTGATATTTAGTCGTTTTCAGCCAATATTTTGGAATTTTGAAAATTTCACTTTTTTGTGAAAATATCCCCTAAATGAGGGAATAATATGTGTGAAGGTAACCCAGGATAGTTCCAAAAAGTGTGTGGGTAGAATTTATATCCCACGGGGGTAAAATTGAAAAAAGTTGAACACATTTTTTTTTTGGACTTAGTCATTTTTCTGGCGTTTATCAGACTTTCAGATAGGGGAAATGTCAGTGATCGTTCCAATTTCAGTTCCAGAGCGATTCGCCCAATGAGTCCTTGATATTTATTCGTTTTCAGCCAATATTTTGGAATTTTGAAAATTTCACTTTTTTGTGAAAATATCCACTAAATGAGGGAATAATATGTGTGAGGGTACTAAAGGAGAGTTCCAAATGTGTGTTGATAGAATATATATCCCACGGGGGTAAAATTGAAAAAAGTTGAACAAATTTTATTTTTGGACTTAGTAATTTTTCTGGCGTTTATCAAACTTTCAGATAGGGGAAATGTCAGTGAGCTTTCCGATTTCAGTTCCAGAGCGATTCGCCCAATGAGTCCTTGATATTTAGTCGTTTTCAGCCAATAATTTTGAATTTTGAAAATTTCACTTTTTTGTGAAAATATCCACTAAATGAGGGAATAATATGTGTGAGGGCACTCCAGGAGAGTTCCAAATGTGTGTGGGTAGAATATATATCCCACGGGGGTAAAATTGAAAAAAGTTGAACAAATTTATTTTTTGGACCTAGTCATTTTTTTGGCGTTTATCAGACTTTCAGATAGGGGAAATGTCAGTGAGCGTTCTGATTTAAGTTCCCGAGCGATTCGCCCAATGAGTCCTTGATATTGAGTGTGTTTCAGCCAATATTTTTTTTAATTTTGAAAATTTCACTTTTTTGTGAAAATATCCACTAAATGAGGGAATAATATGTGTGAGGGTACTAAAGGAGAGTTCCAAATGTGTGTGGATAGAATATATATCCCACGGGGGTAAAATTGAAAAAAGTTGAACAAATTTTATTTTTGGACTTAGTCATTTTTCTGCCGTTTATCAGACTTTCAGATGGGGAAATGTCAGTGAGCGTTCCGATTTCAGTTCCAGAGCGATTCGCCCAAGGAGTCCTTGATATTTAGTCGTTTTCAGCCAATATTTTGGAATTTTGAAAATTTCACTTTTTTGTGAAAATATCCACTAAATGAGGGAATTATATGTGTGAGGGTACTCCAGGAGAGTTACAAATGTGTGTGGGTAGAATTTATATCCCACGGGGGTAAAATTGAAAAAAGTTGAACAAATTTTTTTTTTGGACTTAGTCATTTTTCTGGCGTGTATCAAACTTTCAGATAGGGGAAATGTCAGTGAGTGTTCCGATTTCAGTTCCAGAGCGATTCGCCCAATGAGTCCTTGATATTTAGTCGTTTTCAGCCAATATTTTGGAATTTTGAAAATTTCACTTTTTTGTGAAAATATCCACTAAATGAGGGAATAATATGTGTGAAGGTAACCCAGGATAGTTCCAAAAAGTGTGTGGGTAGAATTTATATCCCACGGGGGTAAAATTGAAAAAAGTTGAACACATTTTTTTTTTGGACTTAGTCATTTTTCTGGCGTTTATCAGACTTTCAGATAGGGGAAATGTCAGTGAGCATTTCGATTTCAGTTCCAGAGCGATTCGCCCAATGAGTCCTTGATATTTAGTCGTTTTCAGCCAATATTTTGGAATTTTGAAAATTTCACTTTTTTGTGAAAATATCCACTAAATGAGGGAATAATATGTGTGAGGGTACTAAAGGAGAGTTCCAAATGTGTGTGGATAGAATATATATCCCACGGGGGTAAAATTGAAAAAAGTTGAACAAATTTTATTTTTGGACTTAGTAATTTTTCTGGCGTTTATCAAACTTTCAGATAGGGGAAATGACAGTGAGCTTTCCGATTTCAGTTCCAGAGCGATTCGCCCAATGAGTCCTTGATATTTAGTCGTTTTCAGCCAATAATTTTGAATTTTGAAAATTTCACTTTTTTGTGAAAATATCCACTAAATGAGGGAACAATATGTGTGAGGGTACCCCAGGAGAGTTCCAGATGTGTGTGGGTAGAATTTATATCCCACGGGGATAAAATTGAAAAAAGTTGAACAAATTTTCTTTTTGGACTTAGTCATTTTTCTGCCGTTTATCAGACTTTCAGATAGGGGAAATGTCAGTGAGCGTTCCGATTTCAGTTCCAGAGCGATTCGCCCAATGAGTCCTTGATATTTAGTCGTTTTCAACCAATATTTTGGAATTTTGAAAATTTCACTTTTTTGTGAAAATATCCACTAAATGAGGGAATAATATGTGTGAGGGTACTAAAGGAGAGTTCCAAATGTGTGTGGGTAGAATATATATCCCACGGGGGTAAAATTGAAAAAAGTTGAACAAATTTTATTTTTGGACTTAGTCATTTTTCTGGCGTGTATCAAACTTTCAGATAGGGGAAATGTCAGTGAGTGTTCCGATTTCAGTTCCAGAGTGATTCGCCCAATGAGTCCTTGATATTTAGTCGTTTTCAGCCAATATTTTGGAATTTTGAAAATTTCACTTTTTTGTGAAAATATCCACTAAATGAGGGAATAATATGTGTGAGGGTACTAAAGGAGAGTTCCAAATGTGTGTTGATAGAATATATATCCCACGGGGGTAAAATTGAAAAAAGTTGAACAAATTTTATTTTTGGACTTAGTAATTTTTCTGGCGTTTATCAAACTTTCAGATAGGGGAAATGTCAGTGAGCTTTCCGATTTCAGTTCCAGAGCGATTCGCCCAATGAGTCCTTGATATTTAGTCGTTTTCAGCCAATAATTTTGAATTTTGAAAATTTCACTTTTTTGTGAAAATATCCACTAAATGAGGGAATAATATGTGTGAGGGCACTCCAGGAGAGTTCCAAATGTGTGTGGGTAGAATATATATCCCACGGGGGTAAAATTGAAAAAAGTTGAACAAATTTATTTTTTGGACCTAGTCATTTTTTTGGCGTTTATCAGACTTTCAGATAGGGGAAATGTCAGTGAGCGTTCTGATTTAAGTTCCCGAGCGATTCGCCCAATGAGTCCTTGATATTGAGTGTGTTTCAGCCAATATTTTTTTTAATTTTGAAAATTTCACTTTTTTGTGAAAATATCCACTAAATGAGGGAATAATATGTGTGAGGGTACTAAAGGAGAGTTCCAAATGTGTGTGGGTAGAATATATATCCCACGGGGGTAAAATTGAAAAAAGTTGAACAAATTTTATTTTTGGACTTAGTCATTTTTCTGGCGTGTATCAAACTTTCAGATAGGGGAAATGTCAGTGAGTGTTCCGATTTCAGTTCCAGAGTGATTCGCCCAATGAGTCCTTGATATTTAGTCGTTTTCAGCCAATATTTTGGAATTTTGAAAATTTCACTTTTTTGTGAAAATATCCACTAAATGAGGGAATAATATGTGTGAGGGTACTCCAGGAGAGTTCCAAATGTGTGTGGGTAGAATATATATCCCACGGGGGTAAAATTGAAAAAAGTTGAACAAATTTATTTTTTTGGACTTAGTCATTTTTCTGGCGTTTATCATACTTTCAGATAGTGGAAATGTCAGTGAGCATTCCGATTTCAGTTCCAGAGCGATGCGCCCAATGAGTCCTTGATATTTAGTCGTTTTCAGCCTATATTTTGGAATTTTGAAAATTTCACTTTTTTGTGAACATATCCACTAAATGAGGGAATAATATGTGTGAGGGCACTCCAGGAGAGTTAAAAATGTGTGTGGGTAGAATATATATCCCACGGGGGTAAAATTGAAAAAAGTTGAACAAATTTATTTTTTGGACCTAGTCATTTTTCTGGCGTTTATCAGACTTTCAGATAGGGGAAATGTCAGTGAGCGTTCCGATTTCAGTTCCAGAGCGATTCGCCCAATGAGTTCTTGATATTTAGTCGTTTTCAGCCAATATTTTGGAATTTTGAAAATTTCACTTTTTTGTGAAAATATCCACTAAATGAGGGAATAATATGTGTGAGGGTACTAAAGGAGAGTTCCAAATGTGTGTGGGTAGAATATATATCCCACGGGGGTAAAATTGAAAAAAGTTGAACAAATTTTATTTTTGGACTTAGTAATTTTTCTGGCGTTTATCAAACTTTCAGATAGGGGAAATGTCAGTGAGCGTTCCGATTTAAGTTCCTGAGCGATTCGCCCAATGAGTCCTTGATATTGAGTGTGTTTCAGCCAATATTTTGGAATTTTGAAAATTTCACTTTTTTGTGAAAATATCCACTAAATGAGGGAATAATATGTGTGAGGGTACTCCAGGAGAGTTCCAAATGTGTGTGGGTAGAATATATATCCCACGGGGGTAAAATTGAAAAAAGTTGAACAAATTTATTTTTTTGGACTTAGTCATTTTTCTGGCGTTTATCATACTTTCAGATAGTGGAAATGTCAGTGAGCATTCCGATTTCAGTTCCAGAGCGATGCGCCCAATGAGTCCTTGATATTTAGTCGTTTTCAGCCTATATTTTGGAATTTTGAAAATTTCACTTTTTTGTGAACATATCCACTAAATGAGGGAATAATATGTGTGAGGGCACTCCAGGAGAGTTAAAAATGTGTGTGGGTAGAATATATATCCCACGGGGGTAAAATTGAAAAAAGTTGAACAAATTTATTTTTTGGACCTAGTCATTTTTCTGGCGTTTATCAGACTTTCAGATAGGGGAAATGTCAGTGAGCGTTCCGATTTCAGTTCCAGAGCGATTCGCCCAATGAGTTCTTGATATTTAGTCGTTTTCAGCCAATATTTTGGAATTTTGAAAATTTCACTTTTTTGTGAAAATATCCACTAAATGAGGGAATAATATGTGTGAGGGTACTAAAGGAGAGTTCCAAATGTGTGTGGGTAGAATATATATCCCACGGGGGTAAAATTGAAAAAAGTTGAACAAATTTTATTTTTGGACTTAGTAATTTTTCTGGCGTTTATCAAACTTTCAGATAGGGGAAATGTCAGTGAGCGTTCCGATTTAAGTTCCTGAGCGATTCGCCCAATGAGTCCTTGATATTGAGTGTGTTTCAGCCAATATTTTGGAATTTTGAAAATTTCACTTTTTTGTGAAAATATCCACTAAATGAGGGAATAATATGTGTGAGGGTACTCCAGGAGAGTTCCAAATGTGTGTGGGTAGAATATATATCCCACGGGGGTAAAATTGAAAAAAGTTGAACAAATTTATTTTTTTGGACTTAGTCATTTTTCTGGCGTTTATCAGACTTTCAGATAGGGGAAATGTCAGTGAGCGTTCCGATTTCAGTTCCAGAGCGATTCGCCCAATGAGTTCTTGATATATAGTCGTTTTCAGCCAATATTTTGGAATTTTGAAAATTTCACTTTTTTGTGAAAATATCCACTTAATGAGGGAATAATATGTGTGAGGGTACTAAAGGAGAGTTCCAAATGTGTGTGGGTAGAATATATATCCCACGGGGTAAAATTGAAAAAAGTTGAACAAATTTTATTTTTGGACTTAGTAATTTTTCTGGCGTTTATCAAACTTTCAGATAGGGGAAATGTCAGTGAGCGTTCCGATTTCAGTTCCAGAGCGATTCGCCCAATGAGTCCTTGATATTTAGTCATTTTCAGCCAATATTTTGGAATTTTGAAAATTTCACTTTTTTGTGAAAATATCCACTAAATGAGGGAATAATATGTGTGAGGGTACCCCAGGAGAGTTCCAGATGTGTGTGGGTAGAATTTATATCCCACGGGGGTAAAATTGAAAAAAGTTGAACAAATTTTTTTTTTGGACTTAGTCATTTTTCGGGCGTTTATCAGACTTTCAGATAGGGGAAATGTCAGTGAGCGTTCCGATTTCAGTTTCAGAGCGATTCGCCCAATGAATCCTTGATATTTAGTCGTTTTCAGCCAATATTTTGGAATTTTGAAAATTTCACTTTTTTTGTGAAAATATCCACTAAATGAGGGAATAATATGTGAGTTCCAAATGTGTGTGGGTAGAATATGTATCCCACGGGGGTCAAATTTAAAAAAGTTGAACAAATTTTATTTTTGGACTTAGTCATTTTTCTGGCGTTTATCAGACTTTCAGATAGGGGAAATATCAGTGAGCATTCCGATTTAAGTTCCCGAGCGATTCGCCCAATGAGTCCTTGATATTGAGTCTGTTTCAGCCAATATTTTGGAATTTTGAAAATTTCACTTTTTTGTGAAAATATCCACTAAATGAGGGAACAATATGTGTGAGGGTACTCCAGGAGAGTTCCAAATGTGTGTGGGTAGAATATATATCCCACGGGGGTAAAATTGAAAAAAGTTGAACAAATTTTTTTTGGGGATTTAGTCATTTTTCTGACATTTATCAGACTTTCAGATAGGGGAAATGTCAGTGAGCGTTCTGATTTATGTTCCAGAGCGATTCGCCCAATGAGTCCTTGATATCTATTCTGTTTCAGCCAATATTTTGGAATTTTGAAAATTTCACTTTTTTGTGAAAATATCCACTAAATGAGGGAATAATATGTGTGATGGTACTCCAGGAGAGTTCCAAATGTGTGTGGGTAGAATATATATCAGACGGGGGTAAAATTGAAAAAAGTTGATCAAATTTTTTTTTTGGACTTAGTCATTTTTCTGGCGTCTATCAGACTTTCAGAGAGGGGAAATGTCAGTGAGCTTTCCGATTTCAGTTCCAGAGCGATTCGCCCAATGAGTCCTTGATATTTAATCGTTTTCAGCCAATATTTTGGAATTTTGAAAATTTCACTTTTTTGTGAAAATATCCACTAAATGAGGGAATTATATGTGTGAGGGTACTCCAGGAGAGTTCCAAATGTGTGTGGGTAGAATTTATATCCCACGGGGGTAAAATTGAAAAAAGCTGAACAAATTTTTTTTTTGGACTTAGTCATTTTTCTGGCGTTTATCAGACTTTCAGATAGGGGAAATGTCAGTGAGCGTTCCGATTTCAGTTCCAGAGCGATTCGCCCAATGAGTCCTTGATATTTAGTCGTTTTCAGCCAATATTTTGGAATTTTGAAAATTTCACTTTTTTGTGAAAATATCCACTAAATGAGGGAATAATATGTGTGAGGGTACTAAAGGAGAGTTCCAAATGTGTGTGGGTAGAATATATATCCCACGGGGGTAAAATTGAAAAAAGTTGAACAAATTTTATTTTTGGACTTAGTCATTTTTCTGGCGTGTATCAAACTTTCAGATAGGGGAAATGTCAGTGAGTGTTCCGATTTCAGTTCCAGAGCGATTCGCCCAATGAGTCCTTGATATTTAGTCGTTTTCAGCCAATAATTTTGAATTTTGAAAATTTCACTTTTTTGTGAAAATATCCACTAAATGAGTTAATAATATGTGTGAGGGTACCCCAGGAGAGTTCCAGATGTGTGTGGGTAGAATTTATATCCCACGGGGATAAAATTGAAAAAAGTTGAACAAATTTTCTTTTTGGACTTAGTCATTTTTCTGCCGTTTATCAGACTTTCAGATGGGGAAATGTCAGTGAGCGTTCCGATTTCAGTTCCAGAGCGATTCGCCCAAGGAGTCCTTGATATTTAGTCGTTTTCAGCCAATATTTTGGAATTTTGAAAATTTCACTTTTTTGTGAAAATATCCACTAAATGAGGGAATTATATGTGTGAGGGTACTCCAGGAGAGTTCCAAATGTGTGTGGGTAGAATTTATATCCCACGGGGATAAAATTGAAAAAAGTTGAACAAATTTTTTTTTTGGACTTAGTCATTTTTCTGGCGTGTATCAAACTTTCAGATAGGGGAAATGTCAGTGAGTGTTCCGATTTCAGTTCCAGAGCGATTCGCCCAATGAGTCCTTGATATTTAGTCGTTTTCAGCCAATATTTTGGAATTTTGAAAATTTCACTTTTTTGTGAAAATATCCACTAAATGAGGGAATAATATTTGTGAAGGTAACCCAGGAGAGTTCCAAATGTGTGTGGGTAGAATTTATATCCCACGGGGGTAAAATTGAAAAAAGTTGAACACATTTTTTTTTTGGACTTAGTCATTTTTCTGGCGTTTATCATACTTTCAGATAGGGGAAATGTCAGTGAGCGTTCCGATTTCAGTTCCAGAGCGATTCGCCCAATGAGTCCTTGATATTTAGTCGTTTACAGCCAATATTTTGGAATTTTGAAAATTTCACTTTTTTGTGAAAATATCCACTAAATGAGGGAATAATATGTGTGAAGGTAACCCAGGATAGTTCCAAAAAGTGTGTGGGTAGAATTTATATCCCACGGGGGTAAAATTGAAAAAAGTTGAACACATTTTTTTTTTGGACTTAGTCATTTTTCTGGCGTTTATCAGACTTTCAGATAGGGGAAATGTCAGTGAGCGTTCCGATTTCAGTTCCAGAGCGATTCGCCCAAGGAGTCCTTGATATTTAGTCGTTTTCAGCCAATATTTTGGAATTTTGAAAATTTCACTTTTTTGTGAAAATATCCACTAAATGAGGGAATTATATGTGTGAGGGTACTCCAGGAGAGTACCAAATGTGTGTGCGTAGAATTTATATCCCACGGGGGTAAAATTGATAAAAGCTGAACAAATTTTTTTTTTGGACTTAGTCATTTTTCTGGCGTGTATCAAACTTTCAGATAGGGGAAATGTCAGTGAGTGTTCCGATTTCAGTTCCAGAGCGATTCGCCCAATGAGTCCTTGATATTTAGTCGTTTTCAGCCAATATTTTGGAATTTTGAAAATTTCAGTTTTTTGTGAAAATATCCACTAAATGAGGGAATAATATTTGTGAAGGTAACCCAGTAGAGTTCCAAATGTGTGTGGGTAGAATTTATATCCCACGGGGGTAAAATTGAAAAAAGTTGAACACATTTTTTTTTTGGACTTAGTCATTTTTCTGGCGTTTATCATACTTTCAGATAGGGGAAATGTCAGTGAGCGTTCCGATTTCAGTTCCAGAGCGATTCGCCCAATGAGTCCTTGATATTTAGTCGTTTTCAGCCAATATTTTGGAATTTTGAAAATTTCACTTTTTTGTGAAAATATCCACTAAATGAGGGAATAATATGTGTGAGGGTACTAAAGGAGAGTTCCAAATGTGTGTGGATAGAATATATATCCCACGGGGGTAAAATTGAAAAAAGTTGAACAAATTTTATTTTTGGACTTAGTAATTTTTCTGGCGTTTATCAAACTTTCAGATAGGGGAAATGTCAGTGAGCTTTCCGATTTCAGTTCCAGAGCGATTCGCCCAATGAGTCCTTGATATTTAGTCGTTTTCAGCCAATAATTTTGAATTTTGAAAATTTCACTTTTTTGTGAAAATATCCACTAAATGAGGGAATAATATGTGTGAGGGTACCCCAGGAGAGTTCCAGATGTGTGTGGGTAGAATTTATATCCCACGGGGATAAAATTGAAAAAAGTTGAACAAATTTTCTTTTTGGACTTAGTCATTTTTCTGCCGTTTATCAGACTTTCAGATGGGGAAATGTCAGTGAGCGTTCCGATTTCAGTTCCAGAGCGATTCGCCCAAGGAGTCCTTGATATTTAGTCGTTTTCAGCCAATATTTTGGAATTTTGAAAATTTCACTTTTTTGTGAAAATATCCACTAAATGAGGGAATTATATGTGTGAGGGTACTCCAGGAGAGTTCCAAATGTGTGTGGGTAGAATTTATATCCCACGGGGGTAAAATTGAAAAAAGTTGAACAAATTTTTTTTTTGGACTTAGTCATTTTTCTGGCGTTTATCAGACTTTCAGATAGGGGAAATGTCAGTGAGCGTTCCGATTTCAGTTCCAGAGCGATTCGCCCAATGAGTCCTTGATATTTAGTCGTTTTCAGCCAATATTTTGGAATTTTGAAAATTTCACTTTTTTGTGAAAATATCCACTAAATGAGGGAATAATATGTGTGAGGGTACTAAAGGAGAGTTCAAATGTGTGTGGGTAGAATATATATCCCACGGGGGTAAAATTGAAAAAAGTTGAACAAATTTTATTTTTGAACTTAGTCATTTTTCTGGCGTGTATCAAACTTTCAGATAGGGGAAATGTCAGTGAGTGTTCCGATTTCAGTTCCAGAGCGATTCGCCCAATGAGTCCTTGATATTTAGTCGTTTTCAGCCAATAT
Organism: Phyllobates terribilis; assembly: GCF_046119375.1. Taxonomy (NCBI): domain Eukaryota; kingdom Metazoa; phylum Chordata; class Amphibia; order Anura; family Dendrobatidae; genus Phyllobates; species Phyllobates terribilis. The sequence goes on along the minus strand of NW_027362805.1, from coordinate 5,193,852 downwards.
TTTGGAATTTTGAAAATTTCACTTTTTTGTGAAAATATCCACTAAATGAGGGAATAATATTTGTGAAGGTAACCCAGGAGAGTTCCAAATGTGTGTGGGTAGAATTTATATCCCACGGGGGTAAAATTGAAAAAAGTTGAACACATTTTTTTTTTGGACTTAGTCATTTTTCTGGCGTTTATCATACTTTCAGATAGGGGAAATGTCAGTGAGCGTTCCGATTTCAGTTCCAGAGCGTTTCGCCCAATGAGTCCTTGATATTTAGTCGTTTTCAGCCAATATTTTGGAATTTTGAAAATTTCACTTTTTTGTGAAAATATCCACTAAATGAGGGAATAATATGTGTGAAGGTAACCCAGGATAGTTCCAAAAAGTGTGTGGGTAGAATTTAAATCCCACGGGGGTAAAATTGAAAAAAGTTGAACACATTTTTTTTTTGGACTTAGTCATTTTTCTGGCGTTTATCAGACTTTCAGATAGGGGAAATGTCAGTGAGCGTTCCGATTTCAGTTCCAGAGCGATTCGCCCAATGAGTCCTTGATATTTATTCGTTTTCAGCCAATATTTTGGAATTTTGAAAATTTCACTTTTTTGTGAAAATATCCACTAAATGAGGGAATAATATGTGTGAGGGTACTAAAGGAGAGTTCCAAATGTGTGTGGATAGAATATATATCCCACGGGGGTAAAATTGAAAAAAGTTGAACAAATTTTATTTTTGGACTTAGTAATTTTTCTGGCGTTTATCAAACTTTCAGATAGGGGAAATGTCAGTGAGCTTTCCGATTTCAGTTCCAGAGCGATTCGCCCAATGAGTCCTTGATATTTAGTCGTTTTCAGCCAATAATTTTGAATTTTGAAAATTTCACTTTTTTGTGAAAATATCCACTAAATGAGGGAATAATATGTGTGAGGGCACTCCAGGAGAGTTCCAAATGTGTGTGGGTAGAATATATATCCCACGGGGGTAAAATTGAAAAAGGTTGAACAAATTTATTTTTTGGACCTAGTCATTTTTCTGGCGTTTATCAGACTTTCAGATAGGGGAAATGTCAGTGAGCGTTCCGATTTAAGTTCCCGAGCGATTCGCCCAATGAGTCCTTGATATTGAGTGTGTTTCAGCCAATATTTTGGAATTTTGAAAATTTCACTTTTTTGTGAACATATCCACTAAATGAGGGAATAATATGTGTGAGGACACTCCAGGAGAGTTCCAAATGTGTGTGGGTAGAATATATATCCCACGGGGGTAAAATTGAAAAAAGTTGAACAAATTTATTTTTTTGGACTTAGTCATTTTTCTGGCGTTTATCAGACTTTCAGATAGGGGAAATGTCAGTGAGCGTTCCGATTTCAGTTCCAGAGCGATTCGCCCAATGAGTTCTTGATATTTAGTCGTTTTCAGCCAATATTTTGTAATTTTGAAAATTTCACTTTTTTGTGAAAATATCCACTAAATGAGGGAATAATATGTGTGAGGGTACTAAAGGAGAGTTCCAAATGTGTGTGGGTAGAATATATATCCCACGGGGTAAAATTGAAAAAAGTTGAACAAATTTTATTTTTGGACTTAGTAATTTTTCTGGCGTTTATCAAACTTTCAGATAGGGGAAATGTCAGTGAGCGTTCCGATTTCAGTTCCAGAGCGATTCGCCCAATGAGTCCTTGATATTTAGTCGTTTTCAGCCAATATTTTGTAATTTTGAAAATTTCACTTTTTTGTGAAAATATCCACTAAATGAGGGAATAATATGTGTGAGGGTACCCCAGGAGAGTTCCAGATGTGTGTGGGTAGAATTTATATCCCACGGGGGTAAAATTGAAAAAAGTTGAACAAATTTTTTTTTTGGACTTAGTCATTTTTCTGGCGTTTATCAGACTTTCAGATAGGGGAAATGTCAGTGAGCGTTCCGATTTCAGTTCCAGAGCGATTCGCCCAATGAATCCTTGATATTTAGTCGTTTTCAGCCAATATTTTGGAATTTTGAAAATTTCACTTTTTTTGTGAAAATATCCACTAAATGAGGGAATAATATGTGAGTTCCAAATGTGTGTGGGTAGAATATGTATCCCACGGGGGTCAAATTTAAAAAAGTTGAACAAATTTTATTTTTGGACTTAGTCATTTTTCTGGCGTTTATCAGACTTTCAGATAGGGGAAATGTCAGTGAGCATTCCGATTTAAGTTCCCGAGCGATTCGCCCAATGAGTCCTTGATATTGAGTCTGTTTCAGCCAATATTTTGGAATTTTGAAAATTTCACTTTTTTGTGAAAATATCCACTAAATGAGGGAATAATATGTGTGAGGGTACCCCAGGAGAGTTCCAAATGTGTGTGGGTAGAATATATATCCCACGGGGGTAAAATTGAAAAAAGTTGAACAAATTTTATTTTTGGACTTAGTAATTTTTCTGGCGTTTATCAAACTTTCAGATAGGGGAAATGTCAGTGAGCGTTCCGATTTAAGTTCCTGAGCGATTCTCCCAATGAGTCCTTGATATTGAGTGTGTTTCAGCCAATATTTTGGAATTTTGAAAATTTCACTTTTTTGTGAAAATATCCACTAAATGAGGGAATAATATGTGTGAGGGTACTCCAGGAGAGTTCCAAATGTGTGTGGGTAGAATATATATCCCACGGGGGTAAAATTGAAAAAAGTTGAACAAATTTATGTTTTTGGACTTAGTCATTTTTCTGGCGTTTATCAGACTTTCAGATAGGGGAAATGTCAGTGAGCGTTCCGATTTCAGTTCCAGAGCGATTCGCCCAATGAGTTCTTGATATTTAGTCGTTTTCAGCCAATATTTTGTAATTTTGAAAATTTCACTTTTTTGTGAAAATATCCACTAAATGAGGGAATAATATGTGTGAGGGTACTAAAGGAGAGTTCCAAATGTGTGTGGGTAGAATATATATCCCACGGGGTAAAATTGAAAAAAGTTGAACAAATTTTATTTTTGGACTTAGTAATTTTTCTGGCGTTTATCAAACTTTCAGATAGGGGAAATGTCAGTGAGCGTTCCGATTTCAGTTCCAGAGCGATTCGCCCAATGAGTCCTTGATATTTAGTCGTTTTCAGCCAATATTTTGTAATTTTGAAAATTTCACTTTTTTGTGAAAATATCCACTAAATGAGGGAATAATATGTGTGAGGGTACCCCAGGAGAGTTCCAGATGTGTGTGGGTAGAATTTATATCCCACGGGGGTAAAATTGAAAAAAGTTGAACAAATTTTTTTTTTGGACTTAGTCATTTTTCTGGCGTTTATCAGACTTTCAGATAGGGGAAATGTCAGTGAGCGTTCCGATTTCAGTTCCAGAGCGATTCGCCCAATGAATCCTTGATATTTAGTCGTTTTCAGCCAATATTTTGGAATTTTGAAAATTTCACTTTTTTTGTGAAAATATCCACTAAATGAGGGAATAATATGTGAGTTCCAAATGTGTGTGGGTAGAATATGTATCCCACGGGGGTCAAATTTAAAAAAGTTGAACAAATTTTATTTTTGGACTTAGTCATTTTTCTGGCGTTTATCAGACTTTCAGATAGGGGAAATGTCAGTGAGCATTCCGATTTAAGTTCCCGAGCGATTCGCCCAATGAGTCCTTGATATCTATTCTGTTTCAGCCAATATTTTGGAATTTTGAAAATTTCACTTTTTTGTGAAAATATCCACTAAATGAGGGAATAATATGTGTGATGGTACTCCAGGAGAGTTCCAAATGTGTGTGGGTAGAATATATATCCCACGGGGGTAAAATTGAAAACAGTTGAACAAATTTTTTTTGGGGATTTAGTCATTTTTCTGACATTTATAGGACTTTCAGATAGGGGAAATGTCAGTGAGCGTTCTGATTTATGTTCCAGAGCGATTCGCCCAATGAGTCCTTGATATCTATTCTGTTTCAGCCAATATTTTAGAATTTTGAAAATTTCACTTTTTTGTGAAAATATCCACTAAATGAGGGAATAATATGTGTGATGGTACTCCAGGAGAGTTCCAAATGTGTGTGGGTAGAATATATATCAGACGGGGGTAAAATTGAAAAAAGTTGAACAAATTTTTTTTTTGGACTTAGTCATTTTTCTGGCGTCTATCAGACTTTCAGAGAGGGGAAATGTCAGTGAGCATTCCGATTTCAGTTCCAGAGCGATTAGCCCAATGAGTCCTTGATATTTAGTCTTTTTCAGCCAATATTTTGGATTTTTTAAAATTTCACTTTTTTGTGAACATATCCACTAAATGAGTTAATAATATGTGTGAGGGTACTCCAGGAGAGTTCCAAATGTGTGTGGGTAGAATATATATCCCACGGGGGTAAAATTGAAAAAAGTTGAACAAATTTTATTTTTGGACTTAGTAATTTTTCTGGCGTTTATCAAACTTTCAGATAAGGGAAATGTCAGTGAGCTTTCCGATTTCAGTTCCAGAGCGATTCGCCCAATGAGTCCTTGATATTTAATCGTTTTCAGCCAATAATTTTGAATTTTGAAAATTTCACTTTTTTGTGAAAATATCCACTAAATGAGGGAATAATATGTGTGAGGGTACCCCAGGAGAGTTCCAGATGTGTGTGGGTAGAATTTATATCCCACGGGGATAAAATTGAAAAAAGTTGAACAAATTTTCTTTTTGGACTTAGTCATTTTTCTGGCGTTTATCAGACTTTCAGATAGGGGAAATGTCAGTGAGCGTTCCGATTTCAGTTCCAGAGCGATTCGCCCAATGAGTCCTTGATATTTAGTCGTTTTCAGCCAATATTTTGGAATTTTGAAAATTTCACTTTTTTGTGAAAATATCCACTAAATGAGGGAATAATATGTGTGAGGGTGCTAAAGGAGAGTTCCAAATGTGTGTGGGTAGAATATATATCCCACGGGGGTAAAATTGAAAAAAGTTGAACAAATTTTATTTTTGGACTTAGTCATTTTTCTGGCGTGTATCAAACTTTCAGATAGGGGAAATGTCAGTGAGTGTTCCGATTTCAGTTCCAGAGCGATTCGCCCAATGAGTCCTTGATATTTAGTCGTTTTCAGCCAATATTTTGGAATTTTGAAAATTTCACTTTTTTGTGAAAATATCCACTAAATGAGGGAATAATATTTGTGAAGGTAACCCAGGAGAGTTCCAAATGTGTGTGGGTAGAATTTATATCCCACGGGGGTAAAATTGAAAAAAGTTGAACACATTTTTTTTTTGGACTTAGTCATTTTTCTGGCGTTTATCATACTTTCAGATAGGGGAAATGTCAGTGAGCGTTCCGATTTCAGTTCCAGAGCGATTCACCCAATGAGTCCTTGATATTTAGTCGTTTTCAGCCAATATTTTGGAATTTTGAAAATTTCACTTTTTTGTGAAAATATCCACTAAATGAGGGAATAATATGTGTGAGGGTACTAAAGGAGAGTTCCAAATGTGTGTGGATAGAATATATATCCCACGGGGGTAAAATTGAAAAAAGTTGAACAAATTTTATTTTTGGACTTAGTAATTTTTCTGGCGTTTATCAAACTTTCAGATAGGGGAAATGTCAGTGAGCTTTCCGATTTCAGTTCCAGAGCGATTCGCCCAAGGAGTCCTTGATATTTAGTCGTTTTCAGCCAATATTTTGGAATTTTGAAAATTTCACTTTTTTGTGAAAATATCCACTAAATGAGGGAATTATATGTGTGAGGGTACTCCAGGAGAGTTCCAAATGTGTGTGGGTAGAATTTATATCCCACGGGGGTAAAATTGAAAAAAGTTGAACAAATTTTTTTTTTGGACTTAGTCATTTTTCTGGCGTTTATCAGACTTTCAGATAGGGGAAATGTCAGTGAGCGTTCCGATTTCAGTTCCAGAGCGATTCGCCCAATGAGTCCTTGATATTTAGTCGTTTTCAGCCAATATTTTGGAATTTTGAAAATTTCACTTTTTTGTGAAAATATCCACTAAATGAGGGAATAATATGTGTGAGGGTACTAAAGGAGAGTTCCAAATGTGTGTGGGTAGAATATATATCCCACGGGGGTAAAATTGAAAAAAGTTGAACAAATTTTATTTTTGGACTTAGTCATTTTTCTGGCGTGTATCAAACTTTCAGATAGGGGAAATGTCAGTGAGTGTTCCGATTTCAGTTCCAGAGCGATTCGCCCAATGAGTCCTTGATATTTAGTCGTTTTCAGCCTATATTTTGGAATTTTGAAAATTTCACTTTTTTGTGAACATATCCACTAAATGAGGGAATAATATGTGTGAGGGCACTCCAGGAGAGTTCCAAATGTGTGTGGGTAGAATATATATCCCACGGGGGTAAAATTGAAAAAAGTTGAACAAATTTATTTTTTGGACCTAGTCATTTTTTTGGCGTTTATCAGACTTTCAGATAGGGGAAATGTCAGTGAGCGTTCCGATTTAAGTTCCCGAGCGATTCGCCCAATGAGTCCTTGATATTGAGTGTGTTTCAGCCAATATTTTGGAATTTTGAAAATTTCACTTTTTTGTGAAAATATCCACTAAATGAGGGAATAATATGTGTGAGGGTACTCCAGGAGAGTTCCAAATGTGTGTGGGTAGAATATATATCCCACGGGGGTAAAATTGAAAAAAGTTGAACAAATTTTATTTTTGGACTTAGTAATTTTTCTGGCGTTTATCAAACTTTCAGATAGGGGAAATGTCAGTGAGCGTTCCGATTTAAGTTCCCGAGCGATTCGCCCAATGAGTCCTTGATATTGAGTGTGTTTCAGCCAATATTTTGGAATTTTGAAAATTTCACTTTTTTGTGAAAATATCCACTAAATGAGGGAATAATATGTGTGAGGGTACTCCAGGAGAGTTCCAAATGTGTGTGGGTAGAATATATATCCCACGGGGGTAAAATTGAAAAAAGTTGAACAAATTTATTTTTTTGGACTTAGTCATTTTTCTGGCGTTTATCAGACTTTCAGATAGGGGAAATGTCAGTGAGCATTCCGATTTCAGTTCCAGAGCGATTCGCCCAATGAGTTCTTGATATTTAGTCGTTTTCAGCCAATATTTTGGAATTTTGAAAATTTCACTTTTTTGTGAAAATATCCACTAAATGAGGGAATAATATGTGTGAGGGTACTAAAGGAGAGTTCCAAATGTGTGTGGGTAGAATATATATCCCACGGGGGTAAAATTGAAAAAAGTTGAACAAATTTTATTTTTGGACTTAGTCATTTTTCTGGCGTGTATCAAACTTTCAGATAGGGGAAATGTCAGTGAGTGTTCCGATTTCAGTTCCAGAGCCATTCGCCCAATGAGTCCTTGATATTTAGTCGTTTTCAGCCAATATTTTGGAATTTTGAAAATTTCACTTTTTTGTGAAAATATCCACTAAATGAGGGAATAATATTTGTGAAGGTAACCCAGGAGAGTTCCAAATGTGTGTGGGTAGAATTTATATCCCACGGGGGTAAAATTGAAAAAAGTTGAACACATTTTTTTTTTGGACTTAGTCATTTTTCTGGCGTTTATCATACTTTCAGATAGGGGAAATGTCAGTGAGCATTCCGATTTCAGTTCCAGAGCGATGCGCCCAATGAGTCCTTGATATTTAGTCGTTTTCAGCCTATATTTTGGAATTTTGAAAATTTCACTTTTTTGTGAACATATCCACTAAATGAGGGAATAATATGTGTGAGGGCACTCCAGGAGAGTTCCAAATGTGTGTGGGTAGAATATATATCCCACGGGGGTAAAATTGAAAAAAGTTGAACAAATTTATTTTTTGGACCTAGTCATTTTTCTGGCGTTTATCAGACTTTCAGATAGGGGAAATGTCAGTGAGCGTTCCGATTTAAGTTCCTGAGCGATTCGCCCAATGAGTCCTTGATATTGAGTGTGTTTCAGCCAATATTTTGGAATTTTGAAAATTTCACTTTTTTGTGAAAATATCCACTAAATGAGGGAATAATATGTGTGAGGGTACTCCAGGAGAGTTCCAAATGTGTGTGGGTAGAATATATATCAGACGGGGGTAAAATTGAAAAAAGTTGAACACATTTTTTTGGGGGATTTAGTCATTTTTCTGACATTTATCAGACTTTCAGATAGGGGAAATGTCAGTGAGCGTTCCGATTTAATTTCCAGAGCGATTCGCCCAATGAGTCCTTGATATCTATTCTGTTTCAGCCAATATTTTGGAATTTTGAAAATTTCACTTTTTTGTGAAAATATACACTAAATGAGGGAATAATATGTGTGAGGGTACTCCAGGAGAGTTCCAAATGTGTGTGGGTAGAATATATATCAGACGGGGGTAAAATTGAAAAAAGTTGAACAAATTTTTTTTTTGGACTTAGTCATTTTTCTGGCGTTTATCAGACTTTCAGATAGGGGAAATGTCAGTGAGCATTCCGATTTCAGTTCCAGAGCGATTAGCCCAATGAGTCCTTGATATTTAGTCGTTTTCAGCCAATATTTTGGAATTTTGAAAATTTCACTTTTTTGTGAACATATCCACTAAATGAGGGAATAATATGTGTGAGGGTACTCCAGGAGAGTTCCAAATGTGTGTGGGTAGAATACATATCCCACGGGGGTAAAATTGAAAAAAGTTGAACAAATTTTTTTTTTGGACTTAGTCATTTTTCTGACGTTTATCAGACTTTCAGATAGGGGAAATGTCAGTGAGTGTTCCGATTTCAGTTCCAGAGCGATTCGCCCAATGAGTCCTTGATATTTAGTCGTTTTCAGCCAATATTTTGGAATTTTGAAAATTTCTCTTTTTTGTGAAAATATCCACTAAATGAGGGAATAATATGTGAGTTCCAAATGTGTGTGGGTAGAATATGTATCCCACGGGGGTCAAATTTAAAAAAGTTGAACAAATTTTATTTTTGGACTTAGTCATTTTTCTGGCGTTTATCAGACTTTCAGATAGGGGAAATGTCAGTGAGCATTCCGATTTAAGTTCCCGAGCGATTCGCCCAATGAGTCCTTGATATTGAGTCTGTTTCAGCCAATATTTTGGAATTTTGAAAATTTCACTTTTTTGTGAAAATATCCACTAAATGAGGGAACAATATGTTTGAGGGTACTCCAGGAGAGTTCCAAATGTGTGTGGGTAGAATATATATCCCACGGGGGTAAAATTGAAAAAAGTTGAACAAATTTTTTTTGGGGATTTAGTCATTTTTCTGACATTTATCAGACTTTCAGATAGGGGAAATGTCAGTGAGCGTTCTGATTTATGTTCCAGAGCGATTCGCCCAATGAGTCCTTGATATTTATTCTGTTTCAGCCAATATTTTGGAATTTTGAAAATTTCACTTTTTTGTGAAAATATCCACTAAATGAGGGAATAATATGTGTGATGGTACTCCAGGAGAGTTCCAAATGTGTGTGGGTAGAATATATATCCCACGGGGGTAAAATTGAAAAAAGTTGAACAAATTTTTTTTTTGGACTTAGTCATTTTTCTGACGTTTATCAGACTTTCAGATAGGGGAAATGTCAGTGAGCGTTCCGATTTAAGTTCCAGAGCGATTCGCCCAATGAGTCCTTGATATTTAGTCGTTTCAGCCAATATTTTGGAATTTTGAAAATTTCACTTTTTTGTGAAAATATCCACTAAATGAGGGAATAATATGTGTGAGGGTACCCCAGGAGAGTTCCAAATGTGTGTAGGTAGAATATATATCCCACGGGGGTAAAATTGAAAAAAGTTGAACAAATTTTATTTTTGGACTTAGTCATTTTTCTGGCGTTTATCAAACTTTCAGATAGGGAAAATGTCAGTGAGCGTTCCGATTTCAGTTCCAGAGCGATTCGCCCAATGAGTCCTTGATATTTAGTCGTTTTCAGCCAATATTTTGGAATTTTGAAAATTTCACTTTTTTGTGAAAATATCCACTAAATGAGGGAATAATATGTGTGAGGGTACTAAAGGAGAGTTCCAAATGTGTGTGGGCAGAATATGTATCCCACGGGGTAAAATTGAAAAAAGTTGAACAAATTTTTTTTTTGGACTTAGTCATTTTTCTGGCGTTTATCAGACTTTCAGATAGGGTAAATGTCAGTGAGCTTTCCGATTTCAGTTCCAGAGCGATTTGCCCAATGAGTCCTTGATATTTAGTCGTTTTCAGCCAATATTTTGGAATTTTGAAAATTTCACTTTTTTTGTGAAAATATCCACTAAATGAGGGAATCATATGTGAGTTCCAAATGTGTGTGGGTAGAATATGTATCCCACGGGGGTAAAATTGAAAAAAGTTGAACAAATTTTATTTTTGGACTTAGTCATTTTTCTGGCGTTTATCAGACTTTCAGATAGGGTAAATGTCAGTGAGCATTCCGATTTAAGTTCCCAAGCGATTCGCCCAATGAGTCCTTGATATTGAGTCTGTTTCAGCCAATATTTTGGAATTTTGAAAATTTCACTTTTTTGTGAAAATATCCACTAAATGAGGGAACAATATGTGTGAGGGTACTCCAGGAGAGTTCCAAATGTGTGTGGGTAGAATATATATCCCACGGTTGTAAAATTGAAAAAAGTTGAACACATTTTTTTGGGGGATTTAGTCATTTTTCTGACATTTATCAGACTTTCAGATAGGGGAAATGTCAGTGAGCGTTCCGATTTAATTTCCAGAGCGATTCGCCCAATGAGTCCTTGATATCTATTCTGTTTCAGCCAATATTTTGGAATTTTGAAAATTTCACTTTTTTGTGAAAATATACACTAAATGAGGGAATAATATGTGTGAGGGTACTCCAGGAGAGTTCCAAATGTGTGTGGGTAGAATATATATCAGACGGGGGTAAAATTGAAAAAAGTTGAACAAATTTTTTTTTTGGACTTAGTCATTTTTCTGGCGTTTATCAGACTTTCAGATAGTGGAAATGTCAGTGAGCATTCCGATTTCAGTTCCAGAGCGATTAGCCCAATGAGTCCTTGATATTTAGTCGTTTTCAGCCAATATTTTGGAATTTTGAAAATTTCACTTTTTTGTGAACATATCCACTAAATGAGGGAATAATATGTGTGAGGTACTCCAGGAGAGTTCCAAATGTGTGTGGGTAGAATATATATCCCACGGGGGTAAAATTGAAAAAAGTTGAACAAATTTTTTTTTTGGACATAGTCATTTTTCTGACGTTTATCAGACTTTCAGATAGGGGAAATGTCAGTGAGTGTTCCGATTTCAGTTCCAGAGCGATTCGCCCAATGAGTCCTTGATATTTAGTCGTTTTCAGCCAATATTTTGGAATTTTGAAAATTTCACTTTTTTGTGAAAATATCCACTAAATGAGGGAATAATATGTGTGAGGGTACTAAAGGAGAGTTCCAAATGTGTGTGGGTAGAATATGTATCCCAAGGGGGTAAAATTGAAAAAAGTTGAACAAATTTTTTTTTTGGACTTAGTCATTTTTCTGGCGTTTATCAGACTTTAAGATAGGGGAAATGTCAGTGAGCGTTCCGATTTCAGTTCCAGAGCGATTCGCCCAATGAGTCCTTGATATTTAGTCGTTTTCAGCCAATATTTTGGAATTTTGAAAATTTCACTTTTTTGTGAAAATATCCACTAAATGAGGGAATAATATGTGTGAGGGTACTAAAGGAGAGTTCCAAATGTGTGTGGGCAGAATATGTATCCCACGGGGTAAAATTGAAAAAAGTTGAACAAATTTTTTTTTTGGACTTAGTCATTTTTCTGGCGTTTATCAGAGTTTCAGATAGGGTAAATGTCAGTGAGCTTTCCGATTTCAGTTCCAGAGCGATTTGCCCAATGAGTCCTTGATATTTAGTCGTTTTCAGCCAATATTTTGGAATTTTGAAAATTTCACTTTTTTTGTGAAAATATCCACTAAATGAGGGAATCATATGTGAGTTCCAAATGTGTGTGGGTAGAATATGTATCCCACGGGGGTAAAATTGAAAAAAGTTGAACAAATTTTATTTTTGGACTTAGTCATTTTTCTGGCGTTTATCAGACTTTCAGATAGGGTAAATGTCAGTGAGCATTCCGATTTAAGTTCCCAAGCGATTCGCCCAATGAGTCCTTGATATTGAGTCTGTTTCAGCCAATATTTTGGAATTTTGAAAATTTCACTTTTTTGTGAAAATATCCACTAAATGAGGGAACAATATGTGTGAGGGTACTCCAGGAGAGTTCCAAATGTGTGTGGGTAGAATATATATCCCACGGTTGTAAAATTGAAAAAAGTTGAACAAATTTTCTTTTTGGACTTAGTCATTTTTCTGCCGTTTTTCAGACTTTCAGATGGGTAAATGTCAGTGAGCGTTCCGATTTAAGTTCACGAGCGATTCGCTTAATGATTCCTTGATATTTAGTCGTTTTCAGCCAATATTTTGGATTTTTGAAAATTTCACTTTTTTTGTGAAAATATCCACTAAATGAGGGAACAATATGTGTGAGGGTACTCTAGGAGAGTTCCAAATGTGTTTGGGTAGAATATATATCCCACGGGGGTAAAATTGAAAAAAGTTGAACAAATTTTTTTTTTGGACCTAGTCATTTTCTTGGCGTTTATCAGACTTTCAGATAGGGGAAATGTCAGTGAGCGTTCCGATTTAAGTTCCCGAGCGATTCGCTCAATGAGTCCTTGATATTTAGTCATTTTCAGCCAATAGTTTGGAATTTTGAAAATATCACTTTTTTGTGAAAATATCCACTAAATGAGGGAATAATATGTGTGAGGGTACTAAAGGAGAGTTCCAAATGTGTGTGGGTAGAATATATATCCCACGGGGGTAAAATTAAAAAAGTTGAACAAATTTTATTATTGGACTTACTCATTTTTCTGGCGTTTATCAGACTTTCAGATAGGGGAAATGTCAGTGAGCGTCCCGATTTCAGCTAGAGAACGATTCGCCCAATGAGTCCTTGATATTTAGTCGTTTTCAGCCAATATTTTGGAATTTTGAAAATTTCACTTTTTTGTGAAAATATCCACTAAATGAGGGAATAATATGTGTGAGGGTACTCCAGGAGAGTTCCAAATGTGTGTGGGTAGAATATATATCAGACGGGGGTAAAATTGAAAAAAGTTGAACAAATTTTTTTTTGGGACTTAGTCATTTTTCTGGCGTTTATCAGACTTTCAGATAGGGGAAATGTCAGTGAGCATTCCGATTTAAGTTCCCGAGCGATTCGCTTAATGATTCCTTGATATTTAGTCGTTTTCAGCCAATATTTTGGATTTTTGAAAATTTCACTTTTTTGTGAAAATATCCACTAAATGAGGGAACAATATGTGGGAGGGTGCCCCAGGAGAGTTCCAAATGTGTGTAGGTAGAATATATATCCTACGGGGGTAAAATTGAAAAAAATTGAACAAATTTTTTTTTTTGGACCTAGTCATTTTTCGGGCGTTTATCAGACTTTCAGATAGGGGAAATGTCAGTGAGCTTTCCGATTTCAGTTCCAGAGAGATTCACCCAATGAGTCCTTGATATTTAGTCGTTGTCAGCCAATATTTTGGAATTTTGAAAATTTCACTTTTTTGTGAAAATATCCACTAACTGAGGGAATAATATGTGTGAGGGTGCCCCAGGAGTGTTCCAAATGTGTGTGGGCAGAATATATATCCCACGGGGGTAAAATTGAAAAAAGTTGAGCAAATTTTTTTTTTAGAACTAGTCATTTTCCTGGCGTTTATCAGACTTTCAGATAGGGGAAATGTCAGTGAGCGTCCCGATTTCAGCTAGAGAGCGATTCGCCCAATGAGTCCTTGATATTTAGTCGTTTTCAGCCAATATTTTGGAATTTTGAAAATTTCACTTTTTTGTGAAAATATCCACTAAATGAGGGAATAATATGTGTGAGGGTACTCTAGGAGAGTTCCAAATGTGTGTGGGTAGAATATATATCCCACGGGGGTAAAATTGAAAAAAGTTGAACAAATTTTTTTTTGGGACTTAGTCATTTTCCTGGCGTTTATCAGACTTTCAGATAGGGGAAATGTCAGTGAGCGTTCCGATTTAAGTTCCCGAGCGATTCGCTCAATGAGTCCTTGATATTTAGTCATTTTCAGCCACTAGTTTGGAATTTTGAAAATATCACTTTTTTGTGAAAATATCCACTAAATGAGGGAATAATATGTGTGAGGGTACTAAAGGAGAGTTCCAAATGTGTTTGGGTAGAATATATATCCCACGGGGGTAAAATTAAAAAAGTTGAACAAATTTTATTATTGGACTTACTCATTTTTCTGGCGTTTATCAGACTTTCAGATAGGGGAAATGTCAGTGAGCTTCCCGATTTCAGCTAGAGAGCAATTCGCCCAATGAGTCCTTGATATTTAGTCGTTTTCAGCCAATATTTTGGAATTTTGAAAATTTCACTTTTTTGTGAACATATCCACTAAATGAGGTAATAATATGTGTGAGGGTACTCCAGGAGAGTTCCAAATGTGTGTGGGTAGAATATATATCCCACGGGGGTAAAATTGAAAAAAGTTGAACAAATTTTTTTTTTGGACCTAGTCATTTTCCTGGCGTTTATCAGACTTTCAGATAGGGGAAATGTCAGTGAGCGTTCCGATTTAAGTTCCCGAGCGATTCGCTCAATGAGTCCTTGATATTTAGTCGTTTTCAGCCAATATTTTGGATTTTTGAAAATTTCACTTTTTTGTGAACATATCCACTAAATGAGGGAATAATATGTGTGAGGGTGCCCCAGGAGAGTTCCAAATGTGTGTGGGCAGAATATATATCCCACGGGGGTAAAATTGAAAAAAGTTGAGCAAATTTTTTTTTTAGACCTAGTCATTTTCCTGGCGTTTATCAGACTTTCAGATAGGGGAAATGTCAGTGAGCGTCCCGATTTCAGCTAGAGAGCGATTCGCCCAATGAGTCCTTGATATTTAGTCGTTTTCAGCCAATATTTTGGAATTTTGAAAATTTCACTTTTTTGTGAACATATCCACTAAAAGAGGGAATAATATATGGGAGGGTACTCCAGGAGAGTTCCAAATGTGTGTGGGTAGAATATATATCCCACGGGGGTAAAATTGAAAAAAGTTGAACAAATTTTCTTTATGGACTTAGTCATTTTTCCGGCGTTTATCAGACTTTCAGATGGGGAAATGTCAGTGAGCGTTCCGATTTCAGTTCCAGAGCGATTCGCCCAATGAGTCCTTGATATTTAGTCGTTTTCAGCCAATATTTTGTAATTTTGAAAATTTCACTTTTTTGTGAAAATATCCACTAAATGAGGGAATAATATGTGTGAGGGTACCCCAGGAGAGTTCCAGATGTGTGTGGGTAGAATTTATATCCCACGGGGGTAAAATTGAAAAAAGTTGAACAAATTTTTTTTTTGGACTTAGTCATTTTTCTGGCGTTTATCAGACTTTCAGATAGGGGAAATGTCAGTGAGCGTTCCGATTTCAGTTCCAGAGCGATTCGCCCAATGAATCCTTGATATTTAGTCGTTTTCAGCCAATATTTTGGAATTTTGAAAATTTCACTTTTTTTGTGAAAATATCCACTAAATGAGGGAATAATATGTGAGTTCCAAATGTGTGTGGGTAGAATATGTATCCCACGGGGGTCAAATTTAAAAAAGTTGAACAAATTTTATTTTTGGACTTAGTCATTTTTCTGGCGTTTATCAGACTTTCAGATAGGGGAAATGTCAGTGAGCATTCCGATTTAAGTTCCCGAGCGATTCGCCCAATGAGTCCTTGATATCTATTCTGTTTCAGCCAATATTTTGGAATTTTGAAAATTTCACTTTTTTGTGAAAATATCCACTAAATGAGGGAATAATATGTGTGATGGTACTCCAGGAGAGTTCCAAATGTGTGTGGGTAGAATATATATCCCACGGGGGTAAAATTGAAAACAGTTGAACAAATTTTTTTTGGGGATTTAGTCATTTTTCTGACATTTATAGGACTTTCAGATAGGGGAAATGTCAGTGAGCGTTCTGATTTATGTTCCAGAGCGATTCGCCCAATGAGTCCTTGATATCTATTCTGTTTCAGCCAATATTTTAGAATTTTGAAAATTTCACTTTTTTGTGAAAATATCCACTAAATGAGGGAATAATATGTGTGATGGTACTCCAGGAGAGTTCCAAATGTGTGTGGGTAGAATATATATCAGACGGGGGTAAAATTGAAAAAAGTTGAACAAATTTTTTTTTTGGACTTAGTCATTTTTCTGGCGTCTATCAGACTTTCAGAGAGGGGAAATGTCAGTGAGCATTCCGATTTCAGTTCCAGAGCGATTAGCCCAATGAGTCCTTGATATTTAGTCTTTTTCAGCCAATATTTTGGATTTTTTAAAATTTCACTTTTTTGTGAACATATCCACTAAATGAGTTAATAATATGTGTGAGGGTACTCCAGGAGAGTTCCAAATGTGTGTGGGTAGAATATATATCCCACGGGGGTAAAATTGAAAAAAGTTGAACAAATTTTATTTTTGGACTTAGTAATTTTTCTGGCGTTTATCAAACTTTCAGATAAGGGAAATGTCAGTGAGCTTTCCGATTTCAGTTCCAGAGCGATTCGCCCAATGAGTCCTTGATATTTAATCGTTTTCAGCCAATAATTTTGAATTTTGAAAATTTCACTTTTTTGTGAAAATATCCACTAAATGAGGGAATAATATGTGTGAGGGTACCCCAGGAGAGTTCCAGATGTGTGTGGGTAGAATTTATATCCCACGGGGATAAAATTGAAAAAAGTTGAACAAATTTTCTTTTTGGACTTAGTCATTTTTCTGGCGTTTATCAGACTTTCAGATAGGGGAAATGTCAGTGAGCGTTCCGATTTCAGTTCCAGAGCGATTCGCCCAATGAGTCCTTGATATTTAGTCGTTTTCAGCCAATATTTTGGAATTTTGAAAATTTCACTTTTTTGTGAAAATATCCACTAAATGAGGGAATAATATGTGTGAGGGTGCTAAAGGAGAGTTCCAAATGTGTGTGGGTAGAATATATATCCCACGGGGGTAAAATTGAAAAAAGTTGAACAAATTTTATTTTTGGACTTAGTCATTTTTCTGGCGTGTATCAAACTTTCAGATAGGGGAAATGTCAGTGAGTGTTCCGATTTCAGTTCCAGAGCGATTCGCCCAATGAGTCCTTGATATTTAGTCGTTTTCAGCCAATATTTTGGAATTTTGAAAATTTCACTTTTTTGTGAAAATATCCACTAAATGAGGGAATAATATTTGTGAAGGTAACCCAGGAGAGTTCCAAATGTGTGTGGGTAGAATTTATATCCCACGGGGGTAAAATTGAAAAAAGTTGAACACATTTTTTTTTTGGACTTAGTCATTTTTCTGGCGTTTATCATACTTTCAGATAGGGGAAATGTCAGTGAGCGTTCCGATTTCAGTTCCAGAGCGATTCACCCAATGAGTCCTTGATATTTAGTCGTTTTCAGCCAATATTTTGGAATTTTGAAAATTTCACTTTTTTGTGAAAATATCCACTAAATGAGGGAATAATATGTGTGAGGGTACTAAAGGAGAGTTCCAAATGTGTGTGGATAGAATATATATCCCACGGGGGTAAAATTGAAAAAAGTTGAACAAATTTTATTTTTGGACTTAGTCATTTTTCTGGCGTTTATCAGAGTTTCAGATAGGGGAAATGTCAGTGAGCGTTCCGATTTCAGTTCCAGAGCGATTCGCCCAATGAGTCCTTGATATTTAGTCGTTTTCAGCCAATATTTTGGAATTTTGAAAATTTCACTTTTTTGTGAAAATATCCACTAAATGAGGGAATAATATGTGTGAGGGTACTAAAGGAGAGTTCCAAATGTGTGTGGGCAGAATATGTATCCCACGGGGTAAAATTGAAAAAAGTTGAACAAATTTTTTTTTTGGACTTAGTCATTTTTCTGGCGTTTATCAGAGTTTCAGATAGGGTAAATGTCAGTGAGCTTTCCGATTTCAGTTCCAGAGCGATTTGCCCAATGAGTCCTTGATATTTAGTCGTTTTCAGCCAATATTTTGGAATTTTGAAAATTTCACTTTTTTTGTGAAAATATCCACTAAATGAGGGAATCATATGTGAGTTCCAAATGTGTGTGGGTAGAATATGTATCCCACGGGGGTAAAATTGAAAAAAGTTGAACAAATTTTATTTTTGGACTTAGTCATTTTTCTGGCGTTTATCAGACTTTCAGATAGGGTAAATGTCAGTGAGCATTCCGATTTAAGTTCCCAAGCGATTCGCCCAATGAGTCCTTGATATTGAGTCTGTTTCAGCCAATATTTTGGAATTTTGAAAATTTCACTTTTTTGTGAAAATATCCACTAAATGAGGGAACAATATGTGTGAGGGTACTCCAGGAGAGTTCCAAATGTGTGTGGGTAGAATATATATCCCACGGTTGTAAAATTGAAAAAAGTTGAACAAATTTTCTTTTTGGACTTAGTCATTTTTCTGCCGTTTTTCAGACTTTCAGATGGGTAAATGTCAGTGAGCGTTCCGATTTAAGTTCACGAGCGATTCGCTTAATGATTCCTTGATATTTAGTCGTTTTCAGCCAATATTTTGGATTTTTGAAAATTTCACTTTTTTTGTGAAAATATCCACTAAATGAGGGAACAATATGTGTGAGGGTACTCTAGGAGAGTTCCAAATGTGTTTGGGTAGAATATATATCCCACGGGGGTAAAATTGAAAAAAGTTGAACAAATTTTTTTTTTGGACCTAGTCATTTTCTTGGCGTTTATCAGACTTTCAGATAGGGGAAATGTCAGTGAGCGTTCCGATTTAAGTTCCCGAGCGATTCGCTCAATGAGTCCTTGATATTTAGTCATTTTCAGCCAATAGTTTGGAATTTTGAAAATATCACTTTTTTGTGAAAATATCCACTAAATGAGGGAATAATATGTGTGAGGGTACTAAAGGAGAGTTCCAAATGTGTGTGGGTAGAATATATATCCCACGGGGGTAAAATTAAAAAAGTTGAACAAATTTTATTATTGGACTTACTCATTTTTCTGGCGTTTATCAGACTTTCAGATAGGGGAAATGTCAGTGAGCGTCCCGATTTCAGCTAGAGAACGATTCGCCCAATGAGTCCTTGATATTTAGTCGTTTTCAGCCAATATTTTGGAATTTTGAAAATTTCACTTTTTTGTGAAAATATCCACTAAATGAGGGAATAATATGTGTGAGGGTACTCCAGGAGAGTTCCAAATGTGTGTGGGTAGAATATATATCAGACGGGGGTAAAATTGAAAAAAGTTGAACAAATTTTTTTTTGGGACTTAGTCATTTTTCTGGCGTTTATCAGACTTTCAGATAGGGGAAATGTCAGTGAGCATTCCGATTTAAGTTCCCGAGCGATTCGCTTAATGATTCCTTGATATTTAGTCGTTTTCAGCCAATATTTTGGATTTTTGAAAATTTCACTTTTTTGTGAAAATATCCACTAAATGAGGGAACAATATGTGGGAGGGTGCCCCAGGAGAGTTCCAAATGTGTGTAGGTAGAATATATATCCTACGGGGGTAAAATTGAAAAAAATTGAACAAATTTTTTTTTTTGGACCTAGTCATTTTTCGGGCGTTTATCAGACTTTCAGATAGGGGAAATGTCAGTGAGCTTTCCGATTTCAGTTCCAGAGAGATTCACCCAATGAGTCCTTGATATTTAGTCGTTGTCAGCCAATATTTTGGAATTTTGAAAATTTCACTTTTTTGTGAAAATATCCACTAACTGAGGGAATAATATGTGTGAGGGTGCCCCAGGAGTGTTCCAAATGTGTGTGGGCAGAATATATATCCCACGGGGGTAAAATTGAAAAAAGTTGAGCAAATTTTTTTTTTAGAACTAGTCATTTTCCTGGCGTTTATCAGACTTTCAGATAGGGGAAATGTCAGTGAGCGTCCCGATTTCAGCTAGAGAGCGATTCGCCCAATGAGTCCTTGATATTTAGTCGTTTTCAGCCAATATTTTGGAATTTTGAAAATTTCACTTTTTTGTGAAAATATCCACTAAATGAGGGAATAATATGTGTGAGGGTACTCTAGGAGAGTTCCAAATGTGTGTGGGTAGAATATATATCCCACGGGGGTAAAATTGAAAAAAGTTGAACAAATTTTTTTTTGGGACTTAGTCATTTTCCTGGCGTTTATCAGACTTTCAGATAGGGGAAATGTCAGTGAGCGTTCCGATTTAAGTTCCCGAGCGATTCGCTCAATGAGTCCTTGATATTTAGTCATTTTCAGCCACTAGTTTGGAATTTTGAAAATATCACTTTTTTGTGAAAATATCCACTAAATGAGGGAATAATATGTGTGAGGGTACTAAAGGAGAGTTCCAAATGTGTTTGGGTAGAATATATATCCCACGGGGGTAAAATTAAAAAAGTTGAACAAATTTTATTATTGGACTTACTCATTTTTCTGGCGTTTATCAGACTTTCAGATAGGGGAAATGTCAGTGAGCTTCCCGATTTCAGCTAGAGAGCAATTCGCCCAATGAGTCCTTGATATTTAGTCGTTTTCAGCCAATATTTTGGAATTTTGAAAATTTCACTTTTTTGTGAACATATCCACTAAATGAGGTAATAATATGTGTGAGGGTACTCCAGGAGAGTTCCAAATGTGTGTGGGTAGAATATATATCCCACGGGGGTAAAATTGAAAAAAGTTGAACAAATTTTTTTTTTGGACCTAGTCATTTTCCTGGCGTTTATCAGACTTTCAGATAGGGGAAATGTCAGTGAGCGTTCCGATTTAAGTTCCCGAGCGATTCGCTCAATGAGTCCTTGATATTTAGTCGTTTTCAGCCAATATTTTGGATTTTTGAAAATTTCACTTTTTTGTGAACATATCCACTAAATGAGGGAATAATATGTGTGAGGGTGCCCCAGGAGAGTTCCAAATGTGTGTGGGCAGAATATATATCCCACGGGGGTAAAATTGAAAAAAGTTGAGCAAATTTTTTTTTTAGACCTAGTCATTTTCCTGGCGTTTATCAGACTTTCAGATAGGGGAAATGTCAGTGAGCGTCCCGATTTCAGCTAGAGAGCGATTCGCCCAATGAGTCCTTGATATTTAGTCGTTTTCAGCCAATATTTTGGAATTTTGAAAATTTCACTTTTTTGTGAACATATCCACTAAAAGAGGGAATAATATATGGGAGGGTACTCCAGGAGAGTTCCAAATGTGTGTGGGTAGAATATATATCCCACGGGGGTAAAATTGAAAAAAGTTGAACAAATTTTCTTTATGGACTTAGTCATTTTTCCGGCGTTTATCAGACTTTCAGATGGGGAAATGTCAGTGAGCGTTCCGATTTCAGTTCCAGAGCGATTCGCCCAATGAGTCCTTGATATTTAGTCGTTTTCAGCCAATATTTTGTAATTTTGAAAATTTCACTTTTTTGTGAAAATATCCACTAAATGAGGGAATAATATGTGTGAGGGTACCCCAGGAGAGTTCCAGATGTGTGTGGGTAGAATTTATATCCCACGGGGGTAAAATTGAAAAAAGTTGAACAAATTTTTTTTTTGGACTTAGTCATTTTTCTGGCGTTTATCAGACTTTCAGATAGGGGAAATGTCAGTGAGCGTTCCGATTTCAGTTCCAGAGCGATTCGCCCAATGAATCCTTGATATTTAGTCGTTTTCAGCCAATATTTTGGAATTTTGAAAATTTCACTTTTTTTGTGAAAATATCCACTAAATGAGGGAATAATATGTGAGTTCCAAATGTGTGTGGGTAGAATATGTATCCCACGGGGGTCAAATTTAAAAAAGTTGAACAAATTTTATTTTTGGACTTAGTCATTTTTCTGGCGTTTATCAGACTTTCAGATAGGGGAAATGTCAGTGAGCATTCCGATTTAAGTTCCCGAGCGATTCGCCCAATGAGTCCTTGATATCTATTCTGTTTCAGCCAATATTTTGGAATTTTGAAAATTTCACTTTTTTGTGAAAATATCCACTAAATGAGGGAATAATATGTGTGATGGTACTCCAGGAGAGTTCCAAATGTGTGTGGGTAGAATATATATCCCACGGGGGTAAAATTGAAAACAGTTGAACAAATTTTTTTTGGGGATTTAGTCATTTTTCTGACATTTATAGGACTTTCAGATAGGGGAAATGTCAGTGAGCGTTCTGATTTATGTTCCAGAGCGATTCGCCCAATGAGTCCTTGATATCTATTCTGTTTCAGCCAATATTTTAGAATTTTGAAAATTTCACTTTTTTGTGAAAATATCCACTAAATGAGGGAATAATATGTGTGATGGTACTCCAGGAGAGTTCCAAATGTGTGTGGGTAGAATATATATCAGACGGGGGTAAAATTGAAAAAAGTTGAACAAATTTTTTTTTTGGACTTAGTCATTTTTCTGGCGTCTATCAGACTTTCAGAGAGGGGAAATGTCAGTGAGCATTCCGATTTCAGTTCCAGAGCGATTAGCCCAATGAGTCCTTGATATTTAGTCTTTTTCAGCCAATATTTTGGATTTTTTAAAATTTCACTTTTTTGTGAACATATCCACTAAATGAGTTAATAATATGTGTGAGGGTACTCCAGGAGAGTTCCAAATGTGTGTGGGTAGAATATATATCCCACGGGGGTAAAATTGAAAAAAGTTGAACAAATTTTATTTTTGGACTTAGTAATTTTTCTGGCGTTTATCAAACTTTCAGATAAGGGAAATGTCAGTGAGCTTTCCGATTTCAGTTCCAGAGCGATTCGCCCAATGAGTCCTTGATATTTAATCGTTTTCAGCCAATAATTTTGAATTTTGAAAATTTCACTTTTTTGTGAAAATATCCACTAAATGAGGGAATAATATGTGTGAGGGTACCCCAGGAGAGTTCCAGATGTGTGTGGGTAGAATTTATATCCCACGGGGATAAAATTGAAAAAAGTTGAACAAATTTTCTTTTTGGACTTAGTCATTTTTCTGGCGTTTATCAGACTTTCAGATAGGGGAAATGTCAGTGAGCGTTCCGATTTCAGTTCCAGAGCGATTCGCCCAATGAGTCCTTGATATTTAGTCGTTTTCAGCCAATATTTTGGAATTTTGAAAATTTCACTTTTTTGTGAAAATATCCACTAAATGAGGGAATAATATGTGTGAGGGTGCTAAAGGAGAGTTCCAAATGTGTGTGGGTAGAATATATATCCCACGGGGGTAAAATTGAAAAAAGTTGAACAAATTTTATTTTTGGACTTAGTCATTTTTCTGGCGTGTATCAAACTTTCAGATAGGGGAAATGTCAGTGAGTGTTCCGATTTCAGTTCCAGAGCGATTCGCCCAATGAGTCCTTGATATTTAGTCGTTTTCAGCCAATATTTTGGAATTTTGAAAATTTCACTTTTTTGTGAAAATATCCACTAAATGAGGGAATAATATTTGTGAAGGTAACCCAGGAGAGTTCCAAATGTGTGTGGGTAGAATTTATATCCCACGGGGGTAAAATTGAAAAAAGTTGAACACATTTTTTTTTTGGACTTAGTCATTTTTCTGGCGTTTATCATACTTTCAGATAGGGGAAATGTCAGTGAGCGTTCCGATTTCAGTTCCAGAGCGATTCACCCAATGAGTCCTTGATATTTAGTCGTTTTCAGCCAATATTTTGGAATTTTGAAAATTTCACTTTTTTGTGAAAATATCCACTAAATGAGGGAATAATATGTGTGAGGGTACTAAAGGAGAGTTCCAAATGTGTGTGGATAGAATATATATCCCACGGGGGTAAAATTGAAAAAAGTTGAACAAATTTTATTTTTGGACTTAGTAATTTTTCTGGCGTTTATCAAACTTTCAGATAGGGGAAATGTCAGTGAGCTTTCCGATTTCAGTTCCAGAGCGATTCGCCCAATGAGTCCTTGATATTTAGTCGTTTTCAGCCAATAATTTTGAATTTTGAAAATTTCACTTTTTTGTGAAAATATCCACTAAATGAGGGAATAATATGTGTGAGGGTACCCCAGGAGAGTTCCAGATGTGTGTGGGTAGAATTTATATCCCACGGGGATAAAATTGAAAAAAGTTGAACAAATTTTCTTTTTGGACTTAGTCATTTTTCTGCCGTTTATCAGACTTTCAGATGGGGAAATGTCAGTGAGCGTTCCGATTTCAGTTCCAGAGCGATTCGCCCAAGGAGTCCTTGATATTTAGTCGTTTTCAGCCAATATTTTGGAATTTTGAAAATTTCACTTTTTTGTGAAAATATCCACTAAATGAGGGAATTATATGTGTGAGGGTACTCCAGGAGAGTTCCAAATGTGTGTGGGTAGAATTTATATCCCACGGGGGTAAAATTGAAAAAAGTTGAACAAATTTTTTTTTTGGACTTAGTCATTTTTCTGGCGTTTATCAGACTTTCAGATAGGGGAAATGTCAGTGAGCGTTCCGATTTCAGTTCCAGAGCGATTCGCCCAATGAGTCCTTGATATTTAGTCGTTTTCAGCCAATATTTTGGAATTTTGAAAATTTCACTTTTTTGTGAAAATATCCACTAAATGAGGGAATAATATGTGTGAGGGTACTAAAGGAGAGTTCCAAATGTGTGTGGGTAGAATATATATCCCACGGGGGTAAAATTGAAAAAAGTTGAACAAATTTTATTTTTGGACTTAGTCATTTTTCTGGCGTGTATCAAACTTTCAGATAGGGGAAATGTCAGTGAGTGTTCCGATTTCAGTTCCAGAGCGATTCGCCCAATGAGTCCTTGATATTTAGTCGTTTTCAGCAAATATTTTGGAATTTTGAAAATTTCACTTTTTTGTGAAAATATCCACTAAATGAGGGAATAATATTTGTGAAGGTAACCCAGGAGAGTTCCAAATGTGTGTGGGTAGAATTTATATCCCACGGGGGTAAAATTGAAAAAAGTTGAACACATTTTTTTTTTGGACTTAGTCATTTTTCTGGCGTTTATCATACTTTCAGATAGGGGAAATGTCAGTGAGCATTCCGATTTCAGTTCCAGAGCGATGCGCCCAATGAGTCCTTGATATTTAGTCGTTTTCAGCCTATATTTTGGAATTTTGAAAATTTCACTTTTTTGTGAACATATCCACTAAATGAGGGAATAATATGTGTGAGGGCACTCCAGGAGAGTTCCAAATGTGTGTGGGTAGAATATATATCCCACGGGGGTAAAATTGAAAAAAGTTGAACAAATTTATTTTTTGGACCTAGTCATTTTTTTGGCGTTTATCAGACTTTCAGATAGGGGAAATGTCAGTGAGCGTTCCGATTTAAGTTCCCGAGCGATTCGCCCAATGAGTCCTTGATATTGAGTGTGTTTCAGCCAATATTTTGGAATTTTGAAAATTTCACTTTTTTGTGAAAATATCCACTAAATGAGGGAATAATATGTGTGAGGGTACTCCAGGAGAGTTCCAAATGTGTGTGGGTAGAATATATATCCCACGGGGGTAAAATTGAAAAAAGTTGAACAAATTTTATTTTTGGACTTAGTAATTTTTCTGGCGTTTATCAAACTTTCAGATAGGGGAAATGTCAGTGAGCGTTCCGATTTAAGTTCCCGAGCGATTCGCCCAATGAGTCCTTGATATTGAGTGTGTTTCAGCCAATATTTTGGAATTTTGAAAATTTCACTTTTTTGTGAAAATATCCACTAAATGAGGGAATAATATGTGTGAGGGTACTCCAGGAGAGTTCCAAATGTGTGTGGGTAGAATATATATCCCACGGGGGTAAAATTGAAAAAAGTTGAACAAATTTATTTTTTTGGACTTAGTCATTTTTCTGGCATTTATCAGACTTTCAGATAGGGGAAATGTCAGTGAGCATTCCGATTTCAGTTCCAGAGCGATTCGCCCAATGAGTTCTTGATATTTAGTCGTTTTCAGCCAATATTTTGGAATTTTGAAAATTTCACTTTTTTGTGAAAATATCCACTAAATGAGGGAATAATATGTGTGAGGGTACTAAAGGAGAGTTCCAAATGTGTGTGGGTAGAATATATATCCCACGGGGGTAAAATTGAAAAAAGTTGAACAAATTTTATTTTTGGACTTAGTCATTTTTCTGGCGTGTATCAAACTTTCAGATAGGGGAAATGTCAGTGAGTGTTCCGATTTCAGTTCCAGAGCCATTCGCCCAATGAGTCCTTGATATTTAGTCGTTTTCAGCCAATATTTTGGAATTTTGAAAATTTCACTTTTTTGTGAAAATATCCACTAAATGAGGGAATAATATTTGTGAAGGTAACCCAGGAGAGTTCCAAATGTGTGTGGGTAGAATTTATATCCCACGGGGGTAAAATTGAAAAAAGTTGAACACATTTTTTTTTTGGACTTAGTCATTTTTCTGGCGTTTATCATACTTTCAGATAGGGGAAATGTCAGTGAGCATTCCGATTTCAGTTCCAGAGCGATGCGCCCAATGAGTCCTTGATATTTAGTCGTTTTCAGCCTATATTTTGGAATTTTGAAAATTTCACTTTTTTGTGAACATATCCACTAAATGAGGGAATAATATGTGTGAGGGCACTCCAGGAGAGTTCCAAATGTGTGTGGGTAGAATATATATCCCACGGGGGTAAAATTGAAAAAAGTTGAACAAATTTATTTTTTGGACCTAGTCATTTTTCTGGCGTTTATCAGACTTTCAGATAGGGGAAATGTCAGTGAGCGTTCCGATTTAAGTTCCTGAGCGATTCGCCCAATGAGTCCTTGATATTGAGTGTGTTTCAGCCAATATTTTGGAATTTTGAAAATTTCACTTTTTTGTGAAAATATCCACTAAATGAGGGAATAATATGTGTGAGGGTACTCCAGGAGAGTTCCAAATGTGTGTGGGTAGAATATATATCAGACGGGGGTAAAATTGAAAAAAGTTGAACACATTTTTTTGGGGGATTTAGTCATTTTTCTGACATTTATCAGACTTTCAGATAGGGGAAATGTCAGTGAGCGTTCCGATTTAATTTCCAGAGCGATTCGCCCAATGAGTCCTTGATATCTATTCTGTTTCAGCCAATATTTTGGAATTTTGAAAATTTCACTTTTTTGTGAAAATATACACTAAATGAGGGAATAATATGTGTGAGGGTACTCCAGGAGAGTTCCAAATGTGTGTGGGTAGAATATATATCAGACGGGGGTAAAATTGAAAAAAGTTGAACAAATTTTTTTTTTGGACTTAGTCATTTTTCTGGCGTTTATCAGACTTTCAGATAGGGGAAATGTCAGTGAGCATTCCGATTTCAGTTCCAGAGCGATTAGCCCAATGAGTCCTTGATATTTAGTCGTTTTCAGCCAATATTTTGGAATTTTGAAAATTTCACTTTTTTGTGAACATATCCACTAAATGAGGGAATAATATGTGTGAGGGTACTCCAGGAGAGTTCCAAATGTGTGTGGGTAGAATACATATCCCACGGGGGTAAAATTGAAAAAAGTTGAACAAATTTTTTTTTTGGACTTAGTCATTTTTCTGACGTTTATCAGACTTTCAGATAGGGGAAATGTCAGTGAGTGTTCCGATTTCAGTTCCAGAGCGATTCGCCCAATGAGTCCTTGATATTTAGTCGTTTTCAGCCAATATTTTGGAATTTTGAAAATTTCTCTTTTTTGTGAAAATATCCACTAAATGAGGGAATAATATGTGAGTTCCAAATGTGTGTGGGTAGAATATGTATCCCACGGGGGTCAAATTTAAAAAAGTTGAACAAATTTTATTTTTGGACTTAGTCATTTTTCTGGCGTTTATCAGACTTTCAGATAGGGGAAATGTCAGTGAGCATTCCGATTTAAGTTCCCGAGCGATTCGCCCAATGAGTCCTTGATATTGAGTCTGTTTCAGCCAATATTTTGGAATTTTGAAAATTTCACTTTTTTGTGAAAATATCCACTAAATGAGGGAACAATATGTGTGAGGGTACTCCAGGAGAGTTCCAAATGTGTGTGGGTAGAATATATATCCCACGGGGGTAAAATTGAAAAAAGTTGAACAAATTTTTTTTGGGGATTTAGTCATTTTTCTGACATTTATCAGACTTTCAGATAGGGGAAATGTCAGTGAGCGTTCTGATTTATGTTCCAGAGCGATTCGCCCAATGAGTCCTTGATATCTATTCTGTTTCAGCCAATATTTTGGAATTTTGAAAATTTCACTTTTTTGTGAAAATATCCACTAAATGAGGGAATAATATGTGTGATGGTACTCCAGGAGAGTTCCAAATGTGTGTGGGTAGAATATATATCCCACGGGGGTAAAATTGAAAAAAGTTGAACAAATTTTTTTTTTGGACTTAGTCATTTTTCTGACGTTTATCAGACTTTCAGATAGGGGAAATGTCAGTGAGCGTTCCGATTTAAGTTCCAGAGCGATTCGCCCAATGAGTCCTTGATATTTAGTCGTTTCAGCCAATATTTTGGAATTTTGAAAATTTCACTTTTTTGTGAAAATATCCACTAAATGAGGGAATAATATGTGTGAGGGTACCCCAGGAGAGTTCCAAATGTGTGTAGGTAGAATATATATCCCACGGGGGTAAAATTGAAAAAAGTTGAACAAATTTTATTTTTGGACTTAGTCATTTTTCTGGCGTTTATCAAACTTTCAGATAGGGAAAATGTCAGTGAGCCTTCCGATTTCAGTTCCAGAGCGATTCGCCCAATGAGTCCTTGATATTTAGTCGTTTTCAGCCAATATTTTGGAATTTTGAAAATTTCACTTTTTTGTGAAAATATCCACTAAATGAGGGAATAATATGTGTGAGGGTACTAAAGGAGAGTTCCAAATGTGTGTGGGCAGAATATGTATCCCACGGGGTAAAATTGAAAAAAGTTGAACAAATTTTTTTTTTGGACTTAGTCATTTTTCTGGCGTTTATCAGACTTTCAGATAGGGTAAATGTCAGTGAGCTTTCCGATTTCAGTTCCAGAGCGATTTGCCCAATGAGTCCTTGATATTTAGTCGTTTTCAGCCAATATTTTGGAATTTTGAAAATTTCACTTTTTTTGTGAAAATATCCACTAAATGAGGGAATCATATGTGAGTTCCAAATGTGTGTGGGTAGAATATGTATCCCACGGGGGTAAAATTGAAAAAAGTTGAACAAATTTTATTTTTGGACTTAGTCATTTTTCTGGCGTTTATCAGACTTTCAGATAGGGTAAATGTCAGTGAGCATTCCGATTTAAGTTCCCAAGCGATTCGCCCAATGAGTCCTTGATATTGAGTCTGTTTCAGCCAATATTTTGGAATTTTGAAAATTTCACTTTTTTGTGAAAATATCCACTAAATGAGGGAACAATATGTGTGAGGGTACTCCAGGAGAGTTCCAAATGTGTGTGGGTAGAATATATATCCCACGGTTGTAAAATTGAAAAAAGTTGAACACATTTTTTTGGGGGATTTAGTCATTTTTCTGACATTTATCAGACTTTCAGATAGGGGAAATGTCAGTGAGCGTTCCGATTTAATTTCCAGAGCGATTCGCCCAATGAGTCCTTGATATCTATTCTGTTTCAGCCAATATTTTGGAATTTTGAAAATTTCACTTTTTTGTGAAAATATACACTAAATGAGGGAATAATATGTGTGAGGGTACTCCAGGAGAGTTCCAAATGTGTGTGGGTAGAATATATATCAGACGGGGGTAAAATTGAAAAAAGTTGAACAAATTTTTTTTTTGGACTTAGTCATTTTTCTGGCGTTTATCAGACTTTCAGATAGTGGAAATGTCAGTGAGCATTCCGATTTCAGTTCCAGAGCGATTAGCCCAATGAGTCCTTGATATTTAGTCGTTTTCAGCCAATATTTTGGAATTTTGAAAATTTCACTTTTTTGTGAACATATCCACTAAATGAGGGAATAATATGTGTGAGGTACTCCAGGAGAGTTCCAAATGTGTGTGGGTAGAATATATATCCCACGGGGGTAAAATTGAAAAAAGTTGAACAAATTTTTTTTTTGGACATAGTCATTTTTCTGACGTTTATCAGACTTTCAGATAGGGGAAATGTCAGTGAGTGTTCCGATTTCAGTTCCAGAGCGATTCGCCCAATGAGTCCTTGATATTTAGTCGTTTTCAGCCAATATTTTGGAATTTTGAAAATTTCACTTTTTTGTGAAAATATCCACTAAATGAGGGAATAATATGTGTGAGGGTACTAAAGGAGAGTTCCAAATGTGTGTGGGTAGAATATGTATCCCAAGGGGGTAAAATTGAAAAAAGTTGAACAAATTTTTTTTTTGGACTTAGTCATTTTTCTGGCGTTTATCAGACTTTAAGATAGGGGAAATGTCAGTGAGCGTTCCGATTTCAGTTCCAGAGCGATTCGCCCAATGAGTCCTTGATATTTAGTCGTTTTCAGCCAATATTTTGGAATTTTGAAAATTTCACTTTTTTGTGAAAATATCCACTAAATGAGGGAATAATATGTGTGAGGGTACTAAAGGAGAGTTCCAAATGTGTGTGGGCAGAATATGTATCCCACGGGGTAAAATTGAAAAAAGTTGAACAAATTTTTTTTTTGGACTTAGTCATTTTTCTGGCGTTTATCAGAGTTTCAGATAGGGTAAATGTCAGTGAGCTTTCCGATTTCAGTTCCAGAGCGATTTGCCCAATGAGTCCTTGATATTTAGTCGTTTTCAGCCAATATTTTGGAATTTTGAAAATTTCACTTTTTTTGTGAAAATATCCACTAAATGAGGGAATCATATGTGAGTTCCAAATGTGTGTGGGTAGAATATGTATCCCACGGGGGTAAAATTGAAAAAAGTTGAACAAATTTTATTTTTGGACTTAGTCATTTTTCTGGCGTTTATCAGACTTTCAGATAGGGTAAATGTCAGTGAGCATTCCGATTTAAGTTCCCAAGCGATTCGCCCAATGAGTCCTTGATATTGAGTCTGTTTCAGCCAATATTTTGGAATTTTGAAAATTTCACTTTTTTGTGAAAATATCCACTAAATGAGGGAACAATATGTGTGAGGGTACTCCAGGAGAGTTCCAAATGTGTGTGGGTAGAATATATATCCCACGGTTGTAAAATTGAAAAAAGTTGAACAAATTTTCTTTTTGGACTTAGTCATTTTTCTGCCGTTTTTCAGACTTTCAGATGGGTAAATGTCAGTGAGCGTTCCGATTTAAGTTCACGAGCGATTCGCTTAATGATTCCTTGATATTTAGTCGTTTTCAGCCAATATTTTGGATTTTTGAAAATTTCACTTTTTTTGTGAAAATATCCACTAAATGAGGGAACAATATGTGTGAGGGTACTCTAGGAGAGTTCCAAATGTGTTTGGGTAGAATATATATCCCACGGGGGTAAAATTGAAAAAAGTTGAACAAATTTTTTTTTTGGACCTAGTCATTTTCTTGGCGTTTATCAGACTTTCAGATAGGGGAAATGTCAGTGAGCGTTCCGATTTAAGTTCCCGAGCGATTCGCTCAATGAGTCCTTGATATTTAGTCATTTTCAGCCAATAGTTTGGAATTTTGAAAATATCACTTTTTTGTGAAAATATCCACTAAATGAGGGAATAATATGTGTGAGGGTACTAAAGGAGAGTTCCAAATGTGTGTGGGTAGAATATATATCCCACGGGGGTAAAATTAAAAAAGTTGAACAAATTTTATTATTGGACTTACTCATTTTTCTGGCGTTTATCAGACTTTCAGATAGGGGAAATGTCAGTGAGCGTCCCGATTTCAGCTAGAGAACGATTCGCCCAATGAGTCCTTGATATTTAGTCGTTTTCAGCCAATATTTTGGAATTTTGAAAATTTCACTTTTTTGTGAAAATATCCACTAAATGAGGGAATAATATGTGTGAGGGTACTCCAGGAGAGTTCCAAATGTGTGTGGGTAGAATATATATCAGACGGGGGTAAAATTGAAAAAAGTTGAACAAATTTTTTTTTGGGACTTAGTCATTTTTCTGGCGTTTATCAGACTTTCAGATAGGGGAAATGTCAGTGAGCATTCCGATTTAAGTTCCCGAGCGATTCGCTTAATGATTCCTTGATATTTAGTCGTTTTCAGCCAATATTTTGGATTTTTGAAAATTTCACTTTTTTGTGAAAATATCCACTAAATGAGGGAACAATATGTGGGAGGGTGCCCCAGGAGAGTTCCAAATGTGTGTAGGTAGAATATATATCCTACGGGGGTAAAATTGAAAAAAATTGAACAAATTTTTTTTTTTGGACCTAGTCATTTTTCGGGCGTTTATCAGACTTTCAGATAGGGGAAATGTCAGTGAGCTTTCCGATTTCAGTTCCAGAGAGATTCACCCAATGAGTCCTTGATATTTAGTCGTTGTCAGCCAATATTTTGGAATTTTGAAAATTTCACTTTTTTGTGAAAATATCCACTAACTGAGGGAATAATATGTGTGAGGGTGCCCCAGGAGTGTTCCAAATGTGTGTGGGCAGAATATATATCCCACGGGGGTAAAATTGAAAAAAGTTGAGCAAATTTTTTTTTTAGAACTAGTCATTTTCCTGGCGTTTATCAGACTTTCAGATAGGGGAAATGTCAGTGAGCGTCCCGATTTCAGCTAGAGAGCGATTCGCCCAATGAGTCCTTGATATTTAGTCGTTTTCAGCCAATATTTTGGAATTTTGAAAATTTCACTTTTTTGTGAAAATATCCACTAAATGAGGGAATAATATGTGTGAGGGTACTCTAGGAGAGTTCCAAATGTGTGTGGGTAGAATATATATCCCACGGGGGTAAAATTGAAAAAAGTTGAACAAATTTTTTTTTGGGACTTAGTCATTTTCCTGGCGTTTATCAGACTTTCAGATAGGGGAAATGTCAGTGAGCGTTCCGATTTAAGTTCCCGAGCGATTCGCTCAATGAGTCCTTGATATTTAGTCATTTTCAGCCACTAGTTTGGAATTTTGAAAATATCACTTTTTTGTGAAAATATCCACTAAATGAGGGAATAATATGTGTGAGGGTACTAAAGGAGAGTTCCAAATGTGTTTGGGTAGAATATATATCCCACGGGGGTAAAATTAAAAAAGTTGAACAAATTTTATTATTGGACTTACTCATTTTTCTGGCGTTTATCAGACTTTCAGATAGGGGAAATGTCAGTGAGCTTCCCGATTTCAGCTAGAGAGCAATTCGCCCAATGAGTCCTTGATATTTAGTCGTTTTCAGCCAATATTTTGGAATTTTGAAAATTTCACTTTTTTGTGAACATATCCACTAAATGAGGTAATAATATGTGTGAGGGTACTCCAGGAGAGTTCCAAATGTGTGTGGGTAGAATATATATCCCACGGGGGTAAAATTGAAAAAAGTTGAACAAATTTTTTTTTTGGACCTAGTCATTTTCCTGGCGTTTATCAGACTTTCAGATAGGGGAAATGTCAGTGAGCGTTCCGATTTAAGTTCCCGAGCGATTCGCTCAATGAGTCCTTGATATTTAGTCGTTTTCAGCCAATATTTTGGATTTTTGAAAATTTCACTTTTTTGTGAACATATCCACTAAATGAGGGAATAATATGTGTGAGGGTGCCCCAGGAGAGTTCCAAATGTGTGTGGGCAGAATATATATCCCACGGGGGTAAAATTGAAAAAAGTTGAGCAAATTTTTTTTTTAGACCTAGTCATTTTCCTGGCGTTTATCAGACTTTCAGATAGGGGAAATGTCAGTGAGCGTCCCGATTTCAGCTAGAGAGCGATTCGCCCAATGAGTCCTTGATATTTAGTCGTTTTCAGCCAATATTTTGGAATTTTGAAAATTTCACTTTTTTGTGAACATATCCACTAAAAGAGGGAATAATATATGGGAGGGTACTCCAGGAGAGTTCCAAATGTGTGTGGGTAGAATATATATCCCACGGGGGTAAAATTGAAAAAAGTTGAACAAATTTTCTTTATGGACTTAGTCATTTTTCCGGCGTTTATCAGACTTTCAGATGGGGAAATGTCAGTGAGCGTTCCGATTTCAGTTCCAGAGCGATTCGCCCAATGAGTCCTTGATATTTAGTCGTCTTCAGCCAATATTTTGGAATTTTGAAAATTTCACTTTTTTGTGAAAATATCCACTAAATGAGGGAATAATATGTGTGAGGGTACCCCAGGAGAGTTCCAAATGTGTGTGGGTAGAATATATATCCCACGGGGGTAAAATTGAAAAAAGTTGAACAAATTTTTTATTGGACTTAGTCATTTTCCTGGCGTTTATCAGACTTTCAGATAGGGGAAATGTCAGTGAGCGTTCCGATTTAAGTTCCAGAGCGATTCGCCCAATGAGTCCTTGATATTTAGTCTGTTTCAGCCAATATTTTGGAATTTTGAAAATTTCACTTTTTTGTGACAATATCCACTAAATGAGGGAATAATATGTGTGAGGGTACTCCAGGAGAGTTCTGTTAGAACCTTGCTGTTAGGTTTTTTTTCCTTTGCTGGTCACATGACCTTGTTGGCCTATTTAGTCCTGCTCCGCCCTTCTGGCTTTGCTGGACTTCATTGTATATCTACTTTCTAGCTAGCCTGTGCTCTGTATCTAACTCTGTTAGTTTGCTTGGTCTACGGACCTCTATGTTCTATCTATTTTGTTTGTTCGTCTGTCTGCTACTATTTCTGTTAGGAGGTGTCCCATATTCCTCCCAGTCCTTAGTACTTGTAGGGAGTCCCTCCCCACATCTATAGGTCTTCGTACAGACTAGATTAGGACTTTAGCAGGTCTGATCGCAGGATCAGGTTCCCGGTTACATCGTAGGGATTCAGCTGAGTCTCATAGTAGGGACAGATCTCCTCTCTTTCCTTAGCTTTGGTAGCAGAACATAACAGTAAGTCCAGCCAGCAAATTCTCTAAGGAAAGATTTTTCTGTTCCATCATGGTGTCAGTTCAGGATTTGGCTCATCGCCTGCAGGGACTCTCTCTGGAGGTGGCCGAGCTCCGTCAGCACGTGAGTAACTGTCCTGGAGCACATTTCTTGGAGCGTAAGGTATGTTTGCCAGATTTGTTTTTTGGTGAACACCGAGAATTTTTTTCATTTAAAAATGCTTGTTTATTGTATTTTCGTTTGAGACCTAAGTCCTCTGGGGATGAATCCCAGCGCGTAGGGTTCATAATGTCACTTTTGCGCAAAGAGCCTCAGGAGTGGGCCTTTTCTTTGCAACCTAGTGATTCATGCTTCAGATCAGTGGATAGTTTTTTTTCTGCTTTGGGACTATTATATGATGATCCTGACCGTGTCGCATCAGCTGAGACTGAGTTGAGACGTCTAAAACAAGGATCGGGTAATGTGGAAAAATATTGTACACATTTTCGTCGTTGGTCCACTCAAACAGGGTGGAACGATTCTGCTCTGAAAAGTCTATTTCTTGCTGGGCTCAGTGAAAGGGTTAAAGACCTGCTAATTGCTTATCCTACACCTGAAGATTTGCAACAGGCTATGCAATTAGCTATACGGGTGGATAGAAGACTGCGTGCTAGGGTTAATGAGAGCAAATCCTCTGCTATGTCAGTTTCTGGTTATGATAATGTGTGTACTAACAGTGGTGAACCGATGGAGATTGGATCGGTGGCACCTCGCTCTCAAGAAAAAGACCGTCGTTTTTCGCAAGGCTTGTGTTTCTACTGCGGAAAATCTGGTCATTTGATTAAAGGCTGTGAGCTTCGTATGAAGAAAGAAAAAAAAATGGTCAGTCACGCCCGTATTGCCTGTTTAAATTCCAAGGGTATATTTTTAGCTGCTTCCACGATTGCTCAGGAAAAATTAATGGAATTTCGGGTGTTTGTTGATTGCGGGTCTACACTGAATGTAATTGATGGGGGATTCGTGGAAAAACTCAATTTAAAACCTGAACCTTTGTCATCCCCCATTGCTGTGGTTTCTGTGGATGGCTCCCCTTTGAAGAATATTACTCTCAAGGTCAGTGAATTTCCTCTCACTATTAATGGTGTTCACCATGAGAAATTGGATTTGGTAGTGTTGAATAACTTGCCTTCTCCAGTAATATTGGGTTTGCCCTGGTTAAAATTTCACAATCCTGTACTGGATTGGTCTACCAGTGAAATTAAATCCTGGAGCCATAAATGTTATGACAAGTGTTGTAACGGGCGTATTGCAGCTTTGGATAGGGGAGAATTGTCTGTTCCTATTCAGGATTTTTGGAGAGTTTTTTCTGAGAAGGAATCGCAGGTTTTGCCTCCCCATAGAGACTATGATTGTTCTATTGAATTTGTCCCTGGAGCGACTCTTCCTAAGAGTCGTTTATTTAACCTTACTATTCCTGAGAGGAAGGCTTTGGAGGAAAACATACAGACAAGCTTGGCCGCCGGTCACATTAGGCCCTCTAAGTCTCCTGTGGCGGTTGGATTTTTTTTTGTAAAAAAAAAGGACGGCGGTTTACGTCCTTGTCTGGATTTTCGTGAGATTAACAAAATTACGGTACGCAATCCTTACCCACTGCCATTGATTCCTGATCTGTTTAACCAGTTATTGGGGGCCAAGTGGTTCTCTAAAATTGACCTTAAGGGGGCATACAATCTGTTGCGCATGAAGGAGGGTGATGAATGGAAGACTGCTTTTAACACTCCTGTGGGTCATTTTGAGAATCTGGTTATGCCTTTTGGTCTCACTAATGCTCCTGCATTTTTTCAGAATCTGATTAATGACATCCTTAGACCTTTGATCGGTAAAAATGTGGTTGTGTATTTGGATGACATTTTGATTTATTCGCCAGATCTGGAGTCTCATTGGCGGAGCGTGCGTGAGGTATTACAGTTATTATTGGACAATTCGCTTTTTGCTAAACTGGAGAAATGTGAGTTCGCTGTACAGAGAATTAGTTTTTTGGGCTACATTATCTCCAGCAAAGGTTTTGAGATGGATCCGGTTAAGGTTCAGGCTGTGCAGGAATGGCCTAGGCCTATTGGTTTGAAATCGATACAGAGGTTTTTGGGTTTCGCCAATTACTATAGAAAGTTCATAAAACATTTTTCTAGTATTGTCAAACCTCTGACTGATCTCACCAGGAAAGGTGCTGATGCGGTTCAGTGGTCTTCTGAGGCCATTGAAGCTTTTGTGTATCTCAAGGAGAGGTTCACCTCTGCTCCCATCCTTATGCAGCCTGATGTTACTAGGCCGTTTTTGGTTGAGGTTGATGCTTCCTCTGTGGGGGTTGGCGCAGTATTGTCTCAGGATAACGGGGATGGATTACATCCCTGTGCCTTTTTTTCAAAAAAATTTTCGGAGACTGAATTGAATTACGATATTGGTAATCGGGAATTATTGGCTATTAAACTCGCATTTGAACACTGGCGCCACTTCTTGGAAGGTGCGGAATTTCCCGTTCAGGTTCTTACGGATCATAAAAATCTGATATATCTTGATGCTGCCAAGCGCCTGAATGCCCGTCAGGCTAGGTGGTCACTGTTTTTCTCGCGGTTTAATTTCTCCGTTACTTACATCCCTGGTACTAAGAATGTTAAGGCGGATGCCTTGTCTCGCAGTTTTTCTCCCATAGTCGGTGCTGAGAAAGAGGAAAACATTTTACAAGAAGGTGTTGTGATAGCTGCTTTAGACTCCGTTTTGGAAGATGAGATTCTTAAAGCTCAGGAGAATGCCCCATCTAACACTCCTCATGGGAGGTTGTTTGTGCCTGAGACCTTTAGGAGAGATTTGTTTGTTGAGTGTCACGAATCTCGGTTGGCAGGTCATCCCGGAATCTCTGAGACCAAGAGACTGGTGGGTCGCAGTTTTTGGTGGCCTGGATGGCAGAAGGAAGTCATTAAGTGGGTGCGCCAATGTACTATATGTGCTAGATCTAAGTCCT
The DNA here is from genome assembly GCF_046119375.1 of Phyllobates terribilis. Taxonomy (NCBI): domain Eukaryota; kingdom Metazoa; phylum Chordata; class Amphibia; order Anura; family Dendrobatidae; genus Phyllobates; species Phyllobates terribilis. The sequence goes on along the minus strand of NW_027362805.1, from coordinate 5,156,138 downwards.
CACATACTCCTGCTGCGGGGTTGCTTTGTCCTTTGGAGGTCCCCAGTGCTCCTTGGACACATTTGGCTATGGACTTTATAACTGACCTTCCCCCCTCTGAGGGTTTTACTGTCATCTGGGTGGTCGTGGACCGCTTTAGCAAGATGTGTCACTTGGTTCCCTTCGTCAAACTGCCCTGCGCTAAAACTCTCGCTAAGGCCTTTGTCAAGGAAATTGTCAGACTTCATGGCGTTCCTACTGACATTGTTTCTGATAGGGGTCCTCAGTTCGTGGCTCGTTTTTGGCGTGCCTTTTGTGACAGGTTGGGAATTCATTTGTCGTTTTCGTCCGGATATCATCCTGAATCTAATGGCCAGACAGAAAGGAAAAACCAGGATGTTGAGCAGTTCTTGCGTTGTTTTGTGGCAGACAATCAAGAGGGGTGGTCTGAGTTTCTGCCACTTGCCGAATTTGCTCTGAACAATCATACATCTTCTTCTGCTGGTTGTTCGCCTTTTTTTTGTTGTTCTGGGAGACATCCGTCGTTTGGGTCGTTCTCCAAGTTGGGATCTGCCGTGCCTGAGGAGGAGAATTTTTCCGGTGATTTGGAAAGAGTTTGGACGGATGTGCGTGGTAATCTTCAGGAGGCCAACAGAAAATCTAAAGACTACTTTGATAGGAAACGACAGGAGGTTTTGTTCGCTGTTGGTGACATGGTTTGGTTGTCCTCTAGGAATCTGCGGTTGAGGATTCCTTCTAAGAAATTGGGTCCCAAGTTTGTAGGGCCCTTTAAGGTGCTTCAGGTTGTCAACCAATCTGCTGTTAGGTTGGAGGTTCCTACCTCCTGGAGAATTAATCCGGTCTTTCATGTCTCTCTGTTAAAAAAAGCTGTTGTGTCGGATGGTGACGCCTCTGCCTCTGTTCCTCCGGTGGTGGAGGACGGGGAATATGAAATTTCTCGCATCCTTGACTCTAGACGGTATAGAGGTAGTTTGCAGTATCTTGTGGCCTGGAAAGGTTTCGGACCCGAGGATAACTCTTGGGTGAGGTCAGATGATGTTTCCGCGTCCAGACTTATCAGAGCGTTTCACAGGAGATTTCCTGATAAGCCTGGTCCTAGGGGATCCGGAGGATCCTCTTAGAAGGGGGGGTACTGTTAGAACCTTGCTGTTAGTTTTTTTTTCCTTTGCTGGTCACATGACCTTGTTGGCCTATTTAGTCCTGCTCCGCCCTTCTGGCTTTGCTGGACTTCATTGTATATCTACTTTCTAGCTAGCCTGTGCTCTGTATCTAACTCTGTTAGTTTGCTTGGTCTACGGACCTCTATGTTCTATCTATTTTGTTTGTTCGTCTGTCTGCTACTATTTCTGTTAGGAGGTGTCCCATATTCCTCCCAGTCCTTAGTACTTGTAGGGAGTCCCTCCCCACATCTATAGGTCTTCGTACAGACTAGATTAGGACTTTAGCAGGTCTGATCGCAGGATCAGGTTCCCTGTTACATCGTAGGGATTCAGCTGAGTCTCATAGTAGGGACAGATCTCCTCTCTTTCCTTAGCTTTGGTAGCAGAACATAACAAGTTCCAAATGTTTGTGGGTAGAATATATATCCCACGGGGGTAAAATTGAAAAAAGTTGAACAAAATTTTTTTTTGGACTTAGTCATTTTTCTGGCGTTTATCAAACTTTCAGATAGTGGAAATGTCAGTGAGCGTTCCGATTTCAGTTCCAGAGCGATTCGCCCAATGAGTCCTTGATATTTAGTCGTTTTCAGCCAATATTTTGAATTTTGAAAATTTCACTTTTTTGTGAAAATATCCACTAAATGAGGGAATAATATGTGTGAGGGTACCCCAGGAGAGTTCCAAATGTGTGTGGGAAGAATTTATATCCCACGGGGGTAAAATTGAAAAAAGTTGAACAAATTTTTTTTTTGGACTTAGTCATTTTTCTGGCGTTTATCAGACTTTCAGATAGGGGAAATGTCTGATTTCAGTTCCAGAGCGATTCGCCCATTGAGTCCTTGATATTTAGGCGTTTTCAGCCAATATTTTGGAATTTTGAAAATTTAACTTTTTTGTGAAAATATCCACTAAATGAGGGAATAATATGTGTGAGGGTACTAAAGGAGAGTTCCAAATGTGTGTGGGTAGAATATATATCCCACGGGGGTAAAATTGAAAGAAGTTGAACACATTTTTTTTTTGGACTTAGTCATTTTTCTGGCGTTTATCAGACTTTCAGATAGGGGAAATGTCAGTGAGCGTTCCGATTTCAGTTCCAGAGCGATTCGCCCAATGAGTCCTTGATATTTCGTCGTTTTCAGCCAATATTTTGGAATTTTGAAAATTTCACTTTTTGTGAACATATCCACTAAATGAGGGAATAATATGTATGAGAGTACTCCAGGAGAGTTCCAAATGTGTGTGGGTAGAATATATATCCCACGGGGGTAAAATTAAAAAAAGTTGAACAAATTTTCTTTTTGGACTTAGTCATTTTTCTGGCGTTTATCAGACTTTCAGATGGGGAAATGTCAGTGAGCGTTCCGATTTCAGTTCCAGAGCGATTCGGCCAATGAGTCCTTGATATTTAGTCGTTTTCAGCCAATATTTTGGATTTTTGAAAATTTCACTTTTTTGTTAAATTATCCACTAAATGAGGGAATAATATGTGTGAGGGTACCCCAGGAGAGTTCCCAATGTGTGTGGGTAGAATATACATCCCACAGGGGTAAAACTGAAAAAAGTTGAAAAAAAATTTTTTTGGGACTTAGTCATTTTTCTGGCGTTTTTCAGACTTTCAGATAGGGGAAATGTCAGTGAGCGTTCCGATTTAAGTTCCAGAGCGATTCGGCCAATGAGTCCTTGATATTTAGTCGTTTTCAGCCAATATTTTGGATTTTTGAAAATCTCACTTTTTTTTGAAAATATCCACTAAATGAGGGAATAATATGAGTGAGGGTACCTCAGGAGAGTTCCAAATGTGTGTGGGTATAATATATATCCCACGGGGGTAAAATTGAAAAAAGTTGAACAAATTTTCTTCTTGGACTTAGTCATTTTTCCGTCGTTTATCAGACTTTCAGATAGGGGAAATGTCAGTGAGCGTTCAGATTTCAGTTCCAGAGCAATTCGCCAAATGATTCCTTGATATTTAGTCATTTTCAGCCAATATTTTGGATTTTTGAAAATTTCACTTTTTTGTGAAAATATCCACTAAATGATGGAATAATATGTGTGAGGGTACCCCAGGAGAGTTCCAAATGTGTGTGGGTAGAATATATATCCCATGGGGGTAAAATTGAAAAAAGTTGAACAAATTTTCTTTTTGGACTTAGTCATTTTTCTGCCGTTTTTCAGACTTTCAGATGGGTAAATGTCAGTGAGCGTTCCGATTTAAGTTCCCGAGCGATTCGCTAAATGATTCCTTGATATTTAGTCGTTTTCAGCCAATATTTTGGATTTTTGAAAATTTCACTTTTTTGTGAAAATATCCACTAAATGAGGGAATAATATGTGTGAGGGTGCCCCAGGAGAGTTCCAAATGTGTGTGGGTAGAATATATATCCCACGGGGGTAAAATTGAAAAAAGTTGAGCAAATTTTCTTTTTGGACCTAGTTATTTTTCTGGCGTTTATCAGACTTTCAGATAGGGGAAATGTCAGTGAGCGTTCCGATTTCAGTTCCAGAGCGATTCGCCCAATGAGTCCTTGATATTTAGTCATTTTCAGCCAATAGTTTGGAATTTTGAATATATCACTTTTTTGTGAAAATATCCACTAATTGAGGGAATAATATGTGTGAGGGTACCCCAGGAGAGTTCCAAATGTGTGTGGGTAGAATATATATCCCACGGGGGTAAAATTGAAAAAAGTTGAACAAATTTTTTTTTTCGACCTAGTCATTTTCCTGGCGTTTATCAGACTTTCAGATAGGCGAAATATCAGTGAGCGTTCCGATTTCAGTTCCAGAGCGATTCGCCCAATGAGTCCTTGATATTTAGTCGTTTTCAGCCAATATTTTGGATTTTTGAAAATTTCACTTTTTTGTGAAAATATCCACTAAATGATGGAATAATATGTGTGAGGGTACCCCAGGAGAGTTCCAAATGTGTGTGGGTAGAATATATATCCCACGGGGGTAAAATTGAAAAAAGTTGAACAAATTTTTTATTGGACTTAGTCATTTTCCTGGCGTTTATCAGACTTTCAGATAGGGGAAATGTCAGTGAGCGTTCCGATTTAAGTTCCAGAGCGATTCGCCCAATGAGTCCTTGATATTTAGTCTGTTTCAGCCAATATTTTGGAATTTTGAAAATTTCACTTTTTTGTGACAATATCCACTAAATGAGGGAATAATATGTGTGAGGGTACTCCAGGAGAGTTCCAAATGTGTGTGGGTAGAATATATATCCCACGGGGGTAAAATTGAAAAAAGTTGAACAAAATTTTTTTTTGGACTTAGTCATTTTTCTGGCGTTTATCAAACTTTCAGATAGTGGAAATGTCAGTGAGCGTTCCGATTTCAGTTCCAGAGCGATTCGCCCATTGAGTCCTTGATATTTAGGCGTTTTCAGCCAATATTTTGGAATTTTGAAAATTTCACTTTTTTGTGAAAATATCCACTAAATGAGGGAATAATATGTGTGAGGGTACTAAAGGAGAGTTCCAAATGTGTGTGGGTAGGATATATATCCCACGGGGGTAAAATTTAAAGAAGTTGAACACATTTTTTTTTTGGACTTAGTCATTTTTCTGGCGTTTATCAGACTTTCAGATAGGGGAAATGTCAGTGAGCGTTCCGATTTCAGTTCCAGAGCAATTCGCCCAATGAGTCCTTGATATTTAGTCATTTTCAGCCAATATTTTGGATTTTTGAAAATTTCACTTTTTTGTGAAAATATCCACTAAATGAGGGAATAATATGTGTGAGGGTACTCCAGGAGAGTTCCAAATGTGTGTGGGTAGAATATATATCCCACGGGGGAAAAATTGAAAAAAGTTGAACAAATTTTTTTTTTGGACTTAGTCATTTTTCCGGCGTTTATCAGACTTTCAGATGGGGAAATGTCAGTGAGCGTTCCGATTTCAGTTCCAGAGCGATTTGCCCAATGAGTCCTTGATATTTAGTCGTTTTTAGCCAATATTTTGGATTTTTGAACATTTCACTTTTTTGTGAAAATATCCACTAAATGTGTGAGGGTGCCCCAGGAGAGTTCCAAATGTGTGTGGGTAGAATATATATCCCACGGGGGTAAAATTGAAAAAAGTTGAACAAATTTTTTTTTTGGACTTTGTCATTTTTCCGGCGTTTATCAGACTTTCAGATAGGGGAAATGTCAGTGAGCGTCCCGATTTCAGCTAGAGAGCGATTCGCCCAATGAGTCCTTGATATTTAGTCGTTTTCAGCCAATATTTTGGAATTTTGAAAATTTCACTTTTTTGTGAAAATATCCACTAAATGAGGGAATAATATGTGTGAGGGTACTAAAGGAGAGTTCCAAATGTGTGTGGGTAGAATATATATCCCACGGGGGTAAAATTAAAAAAGTTGAACAAATTTTATTATTGGACTTACTCATTTTTCTGGCGTTTATCAGACTTTCAGATAGGGGAAATGTCAGTGAGCTTCCCGATTTCAGCTAGAGAGCGATTCGCCCAATGAGTCCTTGATATTTAGTCGTTTTCAGCCAATATTTTGGAATTTTGAAAATTTCACTTTTTTGTGAACATATCCACTAAATGAGGTAATAATATGTGTGAGGGTACTCCAGGAGAGTTCCAAATGTGTGTGGGTAGAATATATATCCCACGGGGGTAAAATTGAAAAAAGTTGAACAAACTTTTTTTTTCGACCTAGTCATTTTCCTGGCGTTTATCAGACTTTCAGATAGGGGAAATGTCAGTGAGCGTTCCGATTTAAGTTCCCGAGCGATTCGCTCAATGAGTCCTTGATATTTAGTCGTTTTCAGCCAATATTTTGGATTTTTGAAAATTTCACTTTTTTGTGAACATATCCACTAAATGAGGGAATAATATGTGTGAGGGTGCCCCAGGAGAGTTCCAAATGTGTGTGGGCAGAATATATATCCCACGGGGGTAAAATTGAAAAAAGTAGAGCAAATTTTTTTTTTAGATCTAGTCATTTTCCTGGCGTTTATCAGACTTTCAGATAGGGGAAATATCAGTGAGCGTTCCGATTTCAGTTCCAGAGCGATTCTCCCAATGAGTCCTTGATATTTAGTCGTTTTCAGCCAATATTTTGGATTTTTGAAAATTTCACTTTTTTGTGAAAATATCCACTAAATGATGGAATAATATGTGTGAGGGTACCCCAGGAGAGTTCCAAATGTGCGTGGGTAGAATATATATCCCACGGGGGTAAAATTGAAAAAAGTTGAACAAATTTTTTTTTTGGACTTAGTCATTTTTCTGGCATTTATCAGACTTTCAGATAGGGGAAATGTCAGTGAGCGTCCCGATTTCAGCTAGAGAGCGATTCGCCCAATGAGTCCTTGATATTTAGTCGTTTTCAGCCAATATTTTGGAATTTTGAAAATTTCACTTTTTTGTGACAATATCCACTAAATGAGGGAATAATATGTGTGAGGGTACTCCAGGAGAGTTCCAAATGTGTGTGGGTAGAATTTATATCAGACGGGGGTAAAATTGAAAAAAGTTGAACAAATTTTTTTTTTGGGACTTAGTAATTTTTCTGGCGTTTATCAGACTTTCAGATAGGGGAAATGTCAGTGAGCATTCCGATTTCAGTTCCAGAGCGATTAGCCCAATGAGTCCTTGATATTTTGTCGTTTTCAGCCAATATTTTGGAATTTTGAAAATTTCACTTTTTTGTGAACATATCCACTAAATGAGGGAAAAATATGTGTGAGGGTACTCCAGGAGAGTTCCAAATGTGTGTGGGTAGAATATATATCCCACGGGGGTAAAATTGAAAAAAGTTTAACAAATTTTCTTTATGGACTTAGTCATTTTTCCGGCGTTTATCAGACTTTCAGATGGGGAAATGTCAGTGAGCGTTCCGATTTCAGTTCCAGAGCGATTCGCCCAATGAATCCTTGATATTTAGTCATTTTCAGCCAATATTTAGGATTTTTGAAAATTTCACTTTTTTGTGAAAATATCCACTAAATGAGGGAATAATATGTGTGAGGGTACTCCAGGAGAGTTCCAAATGTGTGTGGGTAGAATATATATCCCACGGGGGTAAAATTGAAAAAAGTTGAACAAATTTTTTTTTTGGACTTAGTCATTTTTCCGGCGTTTATCAGACTTTCAGATGGGGAAATGTCAGTGAGCGTTCCGATTTCAGTTCCAGAGCGATTCACCCAATGAGTCCTTGATATTTAGTCGTTTTCAGCCAATATTTTGGAATTTTGAAAATTTCTCTTTTTTGTGAACATATCCACTAAATGAGGGAATAATATGTGTGAGGGTACTCCAGGAGAGTTCCAAATGTGTGTGGGTAGAATATATATCCCACGGGGGAAAAATTGAAAAAAGTTGAACAAATTTTTTTTGGGGACTTTGTCATTTTTCTGCCGTTTATCAGACTTTCAGATGGGGAAATGTCAGTGAGCGTTCCGAATTCAGTTGCAGAGCGATTCGCCCAATGAGTCCTTGATATTAAGTCATTTTCAGCCAATATTTTGGATTTTTGAAAATTTCACTTTTTTGTGAAAATATCCAATAAATGAGGGAATAATATGTGTGAGGGTACTCCAGGAGAGTTCCAAATGTGTGTGGGTAGAATATATATCCCACGGGGTAAAATTAAAAAAAGTTGAACAAATTTTCTTTTTGGACTTAGTCATTTTTCTGGCGTTTATCAGACTTTCAGATGGGGAAATGTCAGTGAGCGTTCCGATTTCAGTTCCAGAGCGATTCGGCCAATGAGTCCTTGATATTTAGTCGTTTTCAGACAATATTTTGGATTTTTGAAAATTTCACTTTTTTGTGAAAATATCCACTAAATGAGGGAATAATATGAGTGAGGGTACCTCAGGAGAGTTCCAAATGTGTGTGGGTAGAATATATATCCCACGGGGGTAAAAATTGAAAAAAGTTGAACAAATTTTATTCTTGGACTTAGTCATTTTTCCGTCGTTTTCAGATAGGGGAAATGTCAGTGAGCGTTCAGATTTCAGTTCCAGAGCAATTCGCCAAATAATTCCTTGATATTTAGTCGTTTTCAGCCAATATTTTGGAATTTTCAAAATTTCACTTTTTTTGTGAAAATATCCACTAAATGAGGGAATAATATGTGTGAGGGTACCCCAGGAGAGTTCCAAATGTGTGTGGGTAGAATTTATATCCCACGGGGGTAAAATTGAAAAAAGCTGAACAAATTTTTTTTTTGGACTTAGTCATTTTTCTGGCGTTTATCAGACTTTCAGATAGGGGAAATGTCAGTGAGCGTTCCGATTTCAGTTCCAGAGCGATTCACCCAATGAGTCCGTGATATTTAGTCGTTTTCTGCCAATATTTTGGAATTTTGAAAATTTCTCTGTTTTGTGAACATATCCACTAAATAAGGGAATAATATGTGTGAGGGTACTCCAGGAGAGTTCCAAATGTGTGTGGGTAAAATATATATCCCACGGGGGTAAAATTGAAAAAAGTTGAACAAATTTTTTTTTTGGACCTAGTCATTTTTCTGGCGTTTATCAGACTTTCAGATAGGGGAAATGTCAGTGAGTGTTCCGATTTAAGTTCCCGAGCGATTCGCCCAATGAGTCCTTGATATTGAGTCTGTTTCAGCCAATATTTTGGAATTTTGAAAATTTCACTTTTTTGTGAAAATATCCACTAAATGAGGGAATAATATGTGTGAGGGTGCCCCAGGAGAGTTCCAAATGTGTGAGGGTAGAATATATATCCCACTGGGGTAAAATTGAAAAAAGTTGAACAAATTTTTTTTTTGGACCTAGTCATTTTTCTGGCGTTTATCAGACTTTCAGATAGGGGAAATGTCAGTGAGTGTTCCGATTTAAGTTCCCGAGCGATTCGCCCAATGAGTCCTTGATATTGAGTCTGTTTCAGCCAATATTTTGGAATTTTGAAAATTTCACTTTTTTGTGAAAATATCCACTAAATGATGGAATAATATGTGTGAGGGTACCCCAGGAGAGTTCCAAATGTGTGTGGGTAGAATATATATCCCATGGGGGTAAAATTGAAAAAAGTTGAACAAATTTTCTTTATGGACTTAGTCATTTTTCCGGCGTTTATCAGACTTTCAGATGGGGAAATGTCAGTGAGCGTTCCGATTTCAGTTCCAGAGCGTTTTGCCCAATGAGTCCTTGATATTTAGTTATTTTCAGCCAATATTTTGGATTTTTGAAAATTTCTCTGTTTTGTGAACATATCCATTAAATGAGGGAAAAATATGTTTGAGGGTACTCCAGGAGAGATCCAAATGGGTGTGGGTAGAATATATATCCCACGGGGGTAAAATTGAAAAAAGTTGAACAAATTTTTTTTTTTGGACCTAGTCATTTTTCTGGCGTTTATCAGACTTTCAGATAGGGGAAATGTCAGTGAGCGTTCCGATTTAAGTTCCCGAGCGATTCGCCCAATGAGTCCTTGATATTTTGTCGTTTTCAGCCAATATTTTGGATTTTTGAAAATTTCACTTTTTTGTGAAAATATCCACTAAATGAGGGAATAATATGTGTGAGGGTACCCCAGGAGATTTCCAAATGTGTGTGGGTAGAATATATATCCCACAGGGGTAAAATTGAAAAAAGTTGATACATTTTTTTTTTGGACTTAGTCATTTTTCTGCCGTTTATCAGACTTTCAGATGTTGAAATGTCAGTGAGCGTTCCGATTTCAGTTCCAGAGCGATTCACCCAATGAGTCCTTGATATTTTGTCGTTTTCAGCCAATATTTAGGATTTTTGAAAATTTCACTTTTTTGTGAAAATATCCACTAAATGATGGAATAATATGTGTGAGGGTACCCCAGGAGAGTTCCAAATGTGTTTGGGTAGAATTTATATCCCACGCGGGTAAAATTGAAAAAAGTTGAACAAATTTTTTTTTTCGACTTAGTCATTTTTCTGGCGTTTATCAGACTTTCAGATAGGGGAAATGTCAGTGAGCGTTCCGATTTCAGTTCCAGAGCGATTTGCCCAATGAGTCCTTGATATTTAGTCGTTTTCAGCCAATATTTTGGAATTTTGAAAATTTCTCTTTTTTGTGAACATATCCACTAAATGAGGGAATAATATGTGTGAGGGTACTCCAGGAGAGTTCCAAATGTGTGTGGGTAGAATTTATATCCCACGGGGGTAAAATTGAAAAAAGTTGAAAAAATTTTCTTTTTGGACTTAGTTATTTTTCTGCCGTTTATCAGACTTTTAGTTGGGGAAATGTCAGTGAGCGTTCAGAATTCAGTTCCAGAGCGATTCGCCCAAGGAGTCCTTGATATTTAGTCGTTTTCAGCCAATATTTTGGAATTTTGAAAATTTCACTTTTTTGTGAAAATATCCACTAAATGAGGGAATAATATGTGTGAGGGTACTCCAGGAGAGTTCCAAATGTGTGTGGGTAGAATATATATCCCACGGGGGTAAAATTGAAAAAAGTTGAACAAATTTTTTTTTTGGACCTAGGCATTTTCCTGGCGTTTATCAGACTTTCAGATAGGGGAAATGTCAGTGAGCATTCCGATTTAAGTTCCCGAGCGATTCGCTCAATGAGTCCTTGATATTTCTTCGTTTTCAGCCAATATTTTGGATTTTTGAAAATTTCACTTTTTTGTGAAAATATCCACTAAATGATGGAATAATATGTGCGAGGGTACCCCAGGAGAGTTCCAAATGTGTGTGGGTAGAATATATATCCCACGGGGGTAAAACTGAAAAAAGTTGAACAAATTTTTTCTTGGACTTCGTCATTTTTCCGGCGTTTATCAGACTTTCAGATAGGGGAAATGTCAGTGAGCGTTCCGATTTCAGTTCCAGAGCGATTCGCCCAATGAGTCCTTGATATTTAGTCGTTTTCAGTCAATATTTTGGAATTTTGAAAATGTCACTTTTTTGTGAAAATAACCACTAAATGAGGGAATAATATGTGTGAGGGTACACCGGGAGAGTTCCAAATGTGTGTGGGTAGAATTTATATCCCACTGGGTAAAATTGAGAAAAGTTGAACAAATTTTTCTTTTGGACTTAGTCATTTTTCTGGCGTTTATTAGACTTTCAGATAGGGGAAATGTCAGTGAGCGCTCCTATTTCAGTTCCAGAGCGATTCGCCCAATGAGTCCTTGATATTTAGTCGTTTTCAGCCAATATTTTGGAATTTTGAAAATTTCATTTTTTTGTGAAAATATCCACTAAATGAGGGAATAATATGTGTGAGGGTACCCCAGGAGAGTTCCAAATGTGTGTGGGTAGAATATATATCCCACAGGGGTAAAATTGAAAAAAGTTGATACATTTTTTTTTTTGGACTTAGTCATTTTTCCGGCGTTTATCAGACTTTTAGATAGGGGAAATGTCAGTGAGCGTTCCGATTTCAGTTCCAGAGCGATTCGCCCAATGAGTCCTTGATATTTAGTCGTTTTCACACAATTTTCTGGATTTTTGAAAATTTCACTTTTTTGTGAAAATATCCACTAAATGAGGGAATAATATGTGTGAGGGTACCCCAGGAGAGTTCCAAATGTGTGTGGGTAGAATTTATATAACACGGGGTAAAATTGAGAAAAGCTGAACAAATTTTTTTTTTGGACTTAGTCATTTTTCCGGCGTTTATCAGACTTTCAGATGGGGAAATGTCAGTGAGCGTTCCGATTTCAGTTCCAGAGCGATTTGCCCAATGAGTCCTTGATATTTAGTCGTTTTTAGCCAATATTTTGGATTTTTGAACATTTCACTTTTTTGTGAAAATATCCACTAAATGTGTGAGGGTGCCCCAGGAGAGTTCCAAATGTGTGTGGGTAGAATATATATCCCACGGGGGTAAAATTGAAAAAAGTTGAGCAAATTATCTTTTTGGACTTAGTCATTTTTCTGCCGTTTATCAGACTTTCAGATGGGGAAATGTCAGTGAGCGTTCTGATTTCAGTTCCAGAGCGATTGGCCCAATGAGTCCTTGATATTTCGTCGTTTTCAGCCAATATTTTGGATTTTTGAAAATTTCACTTTTTTGTGAAAATATCCACTAAATGATGGAATAATATGTGTGAGGGTACCCCAGGAGAGTTCTAAATGTGTGTGGGTAGAATATATATCCCACGGGGGTAAAACTGAAAAAAGTTGAACAAATTTTTTTTTGGACATCGTCATTTTTCCGGCGTTTATCAGACTTTTAGATAGGGGAAATGTCATTGAGTGTTTCGATTTCAGTTCCAGAGCGATTGGCCCAATGAGTCCTTGACATTTGTCATTTTCAGCCAATTTTCTGGATTTTTGAAAATTTCACTTTTTTGTGAAAATATCCACTAAATGAGGGAATAATATGTGTGAGGGTACCCCAGGAGAGTTCCAAATGTGTGTGGGTAGAATATATATCCCACAGGGGTAAAACTGAAAAAAGTTGAAAAAAAATTTTTTTTGGTCTTCGTCATTTTTCCGGCGTTTATCAGACTTTCAGATAGGGGAAATGTCAGTGAGCGTTCCGATTTCAGTTCCAGAGCGATTCGCCCAATGAGTCCTTGATATTTAGTCGTTTTCAGCCAATATTTTGGATTTTTGAAAATTTCACTTTTTTGTGAAAATATCCACTAAATGAGGGAATAATATGTGTGAGGGTACCCCAGGAGAGTTCCAAATGTGTGTGGGTAGAATTTATATCCCACGGGGTAAAATTGAGAAAAGTTGAACAAATATTTTTTTGGACTTAGTCATTTTTCTGGCGTTTATCAGACTTTCAGATAGGGGAAATGTCAGTGAGCGTTCCGATTTCAGTTCCAGAGCGATTCGCCCAATGAGTCCTTGACATTTGTCATTTTCAGCCAATTTTCTGGATTTTTGAAAATTTCACTTTTTTGTGAAAATAACCACTAAATGAGGGAATAATATGTGTGAAGGTACACCAGGAGAGTTCCAAATGTGTGTGGGTAGAATTTATATCCCACTGGGTAAAATTGAGAAAAGTTGAACAAATTTTTCTTTTGGACTTAGTCATTTTTCTGGCGTTTATCAGACTTTCAGATAGGGGAAATGTCAGTGAGCGTTCCGATTTCAGTTCCAGAGCGATTCGCCCAATGAGTCCTTGATATTTAGTCGTTTTCAGACAATATTTTGGAATTTTGAAAATTTCACTTTTTTGTGAACATATCCACTAAATGAGGGAATAATATGTGTGAGGGTGCCCAAGGAGAGTTCCAAATGTGTGTGGGTAGAATATATATCCCACGGGGGTAAAATTGAAAAAAGTTGAACAAATTATCTTTTTGGACTTAGTCATTTTTCTGCTGTTTATCAGTCTTTCAGATGGGGAAATGTCAGTGAGCGTTCCGATTTCAGTTCCAGAGCGATTCGCCCAATGAGTCCTTGATATTTCGTCGTTTTTAGCCAATATTTTGGATTTTTGAAAATTTCACTTTTTTGTGAAAATATCCACTAAATGATGGAATAATATGTGTGAGGGTACCCCAGGAGAGTTCCAAATGTGTGTGGGTAGAATATATATCCCACGGGGGTAAAACTGAAAAAAGTTGAACAAATTTTTTCTTGGAGTTCGTCATTTTTCCGGCGTTTATCAGACTTTCAGATAGGGGAAATGTCAGTGAGCGTTCCGATTTCAGTTCCAGAGCGATTCGCCCAATGAGTCCTTGATATTTAGTCGTTTTCAGTCAATATTTTGGAATTTTGAAAATTTCATTTTTTTGTGAAAATATCCACTAAATGAGGGAATAATATGTGTGAGGGTACCCCAGGAGAGTTCCAAATGTGTGTGGGTAGAATTTATATAACACGGGGTAAAATTGAGAAAAGCTGAACAAATTTTTTTTTTGGACTTAGTCATTTTTCCGGCGTTTATCAGACTTTCAGATGGGGAAATGTCAGTGAGCGTTCCGATTTCAGTTCCAGAGCGATTTGCCCAATGAGTCCTTGATATTTAGTCGTTTTTAGCCAATATTTTGGATTTTTGAACATTTCACTTTTTTGTGAAAATATCCACTAAATGTGTGAGGGTGCCCCAGGAGAGTTCCAAATGTGTGTGGGTAGAATATATATCCCACGGGGGTAAAATTGAAAAAAGTTGAGCAAATTATCTTTTTGGACTTAGTCATTTTTCTGCCGTTTATCAGACTTTCAGATGGGGAAATGTCAGTGAGCGTTCTGATTTCAGTTCCAGAGCGATTGGCCCAATGAGTCCTTGATATTTCGTCGTTTTCAGCCAATATTTTGGATTTTTGAAAATTTCACTTTTTTGTGAAAATATCCACTAAATGATGGAATAATATGTGTGAGGGTACCCCAGGAGAGTTCTAAATGTGTGTGGGTAGAATATATATCCCACGGGGGTAAAACTGAAAAAAGTTGAACAAATTTTTTTTTGGACATCGTCATTTTTCCGGCGTTTATCAGACTTTTAGATAGGGGAAATGTCATTGAGTGTTTCGATTTCAGTTCCAGAACGATTGGCCCAATGAGTCCTTGACATTTGTCATTTTCAGCCAATTTTCTGGATTTTTGAAAATTTCACTTTTTTGTGAAAATATCCACTAAATGAGGGAATAATATGTGTGAGGGTACCCCAGGAGAGTTCCAAATGTGTGTGGGTAGAATATATATCCCACAGGGGTAAAACTGAAAAAAGTTGAAAAAAAATTTTTTTTGGTCTTCGTCATTTTTCCGGCGTTTATCAGACTTTCAGATAGGGGAAATGTCAGTGAGCGTTCCGATTTCAGTTCCAGAGCGATTCGCCCAATGAGTCCTTGATATTTAGTCGTTTTCAGCCAATATTTTGGATTTTTGAAAATTTCACTTTTTTGTGAAAATATCCACTAAATGAGGGAATAATATGTGTGAGGGTACCCCAGGAGAGTTCCAAATGTGTGTGGGTAGAATTTATATCCCACGGGGTAAAATTGAGAAAAGTTGAACAAATATTTTTTTGGACTTAGTCATTTTTCTGGCATTTATCAGACTTTCAGATAGGGGAAATGTCAGTGAGCGTTCCGATTTCAGTTCCAGAGCGATTCGCCCAATGAGTCCTTGATATTTAGTCGTTTTCAGACAATATTTTGGAATTTTGAAAATTTCACTTTTTTGTGAACATATCCACTAAATGAGGGAATAATATGTGTGAGGGTGCCCATGGAGAGTTCCAAATGTGTGTGGGTAGAATATATATCCCACGGGGGTAAAATTGAAAAAAGTTGAACAAATTATCTTTTTGGACTTAGTCATTTTTCTGCTGTTTATCAGTCTTTCAGATGGGGAAATGTCAGTGAGCGTTCCGATTTCAGTTCCAGAGCGATTCGCCCAATGAGTCCTTGATATTTCGTCGTTTTTAGCCAATATTTTGGATTTTTGAAAATTTCACTTTTTTGTGAAAATATCCACTAAATGATGGAATAATATGTGTGAGGGTACCCCAGGAGAGTTCCAAATGTGTGTGGGTAGAATATATATCCCACGGGGGTAAAACTGAAAAAAGTTGAACAAATTTTTTCTTGGAGTTCGTCATTTTTCCGGCGTTTATCAGACTTTCAGATAGGGGAAATGTCAGTGAGCGTTCCGATTTCAGTTCCAGAGCGATTCGCCCAATGAGTCCTTGATATTTAGCCGTTTTCAGCCAATTTTCTGGATTTTTGAAAATTTCACTTTTTTGTGAAAGTATCCACTAAATGAGGGAATTTTATGTGTGAGGGTAACCCAGGAGAGTTCCAAATGTGTGTGGGTAGAATATATATCCCACGGGGGTAAAATTAAAAAAGTAAAAAAAAAATTTTTTTTTGGACTTAGTCATTTGTCCGGCGTTTATCAGACTTTCAGATAGGGGAAATATCAGTGAGCGTTCCGATTTCAGTTCCAGAGCGATTCGCCAAATGAGTCCTTGATATTTAGTCGTTTTCAGCCAATATTTTGGATTTTTGAAAATTTCACTTTTTTGTAAAAATATCCACTAAATGAGGGAATAATATGTGTGAGGGTACCCCAGGAGAGTTCCAAATGTGTGTGAGCAGAATATATATCCCACGGGGGTAAAATTGGAAAAAGTTGAAAAAATTTTTTTTTTGGACTTAGTCATTTTTCCGGCGTTTATCGGAATTTCAGATAGGGGAAATGTCAGTGAGCATTCCGATTTCAGTTCCAGAGCGATTTGCCCAATGAGTCCTTGATATTTAGTCGTTTTCAGTCAATTTTCTGGATTTTTGAAAATTTCACTTTTTGTGAAAATATCCACTAAATGAGGGAATAATATCTGTGAGGGTACCCCAGGAGAGTTCCAAATGTGTGTGAGCAGAATATATATCACACGGGGGTAAAATTGAAAAAAGTTGAAAAAAAATTTTTTTGGACTTAGTCATTTTATCAGACTTTCAGATAGGACAAATGTCATTGAGCGTTCCGATTTCAGTTCCAGAGCGATTCGCCCAATGAGTACTTGATATTTAGTCGTTTTCAGCCAATTTTCTGGATTTTTGAAAATTTCACTTTTTTGTGAATATATCCACTAAATGAGGGAATAATATCTGTGAGGGTACCCCAGGAGAGTTCCAAATGTCTGTGGGTAGAATATTTATCCCATGGGGTAAAATTGAAAAAAGTTGAAAAAAATATTTTTTTGGACTTAGTCATTTTTCCGGAGTTCATCAGTCTTTCAGATAGGGGAAATGTCAGTGAGCTTTCCGATTTCAGTTCCAGAGTTTTTCGCCCAATGAGTCCTTGATATTTAGTCGTTTTCAGCCAATATTTTGGATTTTTAAAAATTTCACTTTTTTGTGAAAATATCCACTAAATAAGGGAATAATATGTGTGAGGGTACACCAGGAGAGTTTGAAATGTGTGTGGGTAGAATATATATCCCACGGGGATAAAATTGAAAAAAGTTGAAAAAAATTTTTTTTTGGACTTAGTCATTTTTCCGGCGTTTCTCAGACTTTCAGATAGGGGAAATGTCAGTGAGCGTTCCGATTTCAGTTCCAGAGCGATTCGCCCAATGAGTCCTTGATATTTAGTCGTTTTCAGCCAATTTTCTGGATTTTTGAAAATTTCACTTTTTTGTGAATATATCCACTAAATGAGGGAATAATATCTGTGAGGGTACCCCAGGAGAGTTCCAAATGTGTGTGGGTAGAATATATATCCCACGTTGGTAAAATTGAAAAAAGTTGAAAAAAATTTTTTTTGGACTTAGTCATTTTATCAGACTTTCATATAGCACAAATGTCAGTGAGCGTTCCGATTTCAGTTCCAGAGCGATTCGCCCAATGAGTCCTTGATATTTAGTCGTTTTCAGCCAATTTTCTGGATTTTTGAAAATTTCACTTTTTTGTGAATATATCCACTAAATGAGGGAATAATATCTGTGAGGGTACCCCAGGAGAGTTCCAAATGTGTGTGGGTAGAATATATATCCCACGGGGGTAAAATTGAAAAAAGTTGAAAAAAATTTTTTTTTGGACTTAGTCATCTTTCCGGCGTTTATCAGACTTTCAGATAGGGGAAATGTCAGTGAGCATTCCGATTTCAGTTCCAGAGCGATTCATCCAATGAGTCCTTGATATTTAGTCGTTTTCAGCCAATTTTCTGCATTTTTGAAAATTTCACTTTTTTGTGAAAATATCCACTAAATGAGGGAATAATATGTGTGAGGGTACCCCAGGAGAGTTCCAAATGTGAGTGGGTAGAATATATATCCCACGGGGGTAAAATTGAAAAAAGTTGAAAATTTTTTTTTTTGGACTTAGTCATTTATCCGGCGTTTATCAGAAATTTCTGAGAGGGGAAATGTCAGTGAGCGTTCCGATTTCAGTTCCAGAGCGATTTGGCCAATGAGTCCTCGATATTTAGTCGTTTTCAGCCAATATTTTGGATTTTTGAAAACTTCACTTTTTTGTGAAAATATCAACTAAATGAGGGAATAATATGTGTGAGGCTACCCCAGGAGAGTTCCAAATGTGTGTGGGTAGAATATATATCCCATGGGGGTAAAATTGAAAAAAGTTGAAAATTATTTTTTTTTGGACGTAGTCATTTTTCCGGCGTTTATCAGAATTTCAGATAGGGGAAATGTCAGTGAGCGTTACGATTTCAGTTCCAGAGCGAATCATCCAATGAGTCCTTGATATTTAGTCGTTTTCAGCCAATTTTCTGCATTTTTGAAAATTTCACTTTTTTGTGAAAATATCCACTAATTGAGGGAATACGTGTGAGGGTACCCCAGGAGAGTTCCAAATGTGAGTGGGTAGAATATATATCCCACGGGGGCAAAATTGAAAAAAGTTGAAAAATTTTTTTTTTTGGACTTATTCATTTTTCCGGCGTTTATCAGAAATTTCAGAGAGGGGAAATGTCATTGAGCGTTCCGATTTCAGTTCCAGAGCGATTCGCCCAATGAGTCCTTGATATTTAGTCGTTTTCAGCCAATATTTTGGATTTTTGAAAATTTCACTTTTTTGTGAAAATATCCACTAACTGAGGGAATAATATGTGTGAGGCTACCCCAGGAGAGTTCCAAATGTGTGTGGGTAGAATATATATCCCATGGGGGTAAAATTGAAAAAAGTTGAAAATTATTTTTTTTGGGACTTATTCATTTTTCCGGCGTTTATCAGAATTTCAGATAGGGGAAATGTCAGTGAGCATTCCGATTTCAGTTCCAGAGCGATTCATCCAATGAGTCCTTCATATTTAGTCGTTTTCAGCCAATTTTCTGCATTTTGAAAATTTCACTTTTTTGTGAAAATATCCACTAAATGAGGGAATAATATGTGTGAGGGTACCGCAGGAGAGTTCCAAATGTGAGTGGGTAGAATATATATCCCACGGGGGTAAAATTGAAAAAAGTTGAAAAATTTTTTTTTTTGGACTTAGTCATTTTTCCAGCGTTTATCAGACTTTCAGATAGGGGAAATGTCAGTGAGCGTTCCGATTTCAGTTCCAGAGCGATTCGCCCAATGAGTCCTTGATATTTAGTCGTTTTCAGCCAATATTTTGGATTTTTGAAAATTTCACTTTTTTGTAAAAATATCCACTAAATGAGGGAATAATATGTGTGAGGGTACCCCAGGAGAGTTGCAAATGTGTTTGGGTAGAATATATATCCCACGGGGGTAAAATTGGAAAAAGTTGAAAAATTTTTTTTTTTTCACTTAGTCATTTTTCCGGTGTTTATCAGAATTTCAGATAGGGGAAATGTCAGTGAGCGTTCCGATTCCAGTTCCAGAGCGATTCGCCCAATGAGTCCTTGATATTTAGTCGTTTTCAGCCAATTTTCTAGATTTTTGAAAATTTCACTTTTTTGTGAATATATCCACTAAATGAGGGAATAATATCTGTGAGGTTACCCCAGGAGAGTTCCAAATGTGTGTGGGTAGAATATATATCCCACGGGGGTAAAATTGAAAAAAGTTGAAAATTTTTTTTTTTTGGACTTAGTCATTTTTCCGGCGTTTATCAGAAATTTCAGATAGGGGAAATGTCAGTGAACGTTCCGAGTTCAGTTAAAGAGAGATTCATTCAATGAGTCCTTGATATTTCGTCGTTTTCAGGCAATTTTCTGAATTTTTGAAAATTTCTCTTTTTTGTGAAAATATCCACTAAATGAGGGTATAATATGTGTGAGGGTACCCCAGGAGAGTTCCAAATGTGTGTGGGTAGAATATATATCCCATGCAGGTAAAATTGAAAAAAGTTGAAAAAATTTTTTTTTTTGAATTAGTCATTTTTCCGGAGTTTATCAGACTTTCAGATAGAGGAAATGTCAGTGAGCTTTCCGATTTCAGTTCCAGAGTTTTTCGCCCAATGAGTCCCTGATATTTAGTCGTTTTCAGCCAATATTTTGGATTTTTGAAAATTTCACTTTCTTGTGAAAATATCCACTAAATGAGGGAATAATATCTGTGAGGGTACGCCAGGAGAGTTCCAAATGTGTTTGGGTAGAATATATATCCCACGGGGGTAAAATTGAAAAAAGTTGAAAAAAATTTTTTTTTTCGGACTTAGTCATTTTTCCGGCGTTTATCAGACTTTCAGATAGGGCAAATGTCAGTGAGCATTCCGATTTCAGTTCCAGAGCGATTCGCCCAATGAGTCCTTGATATTTAGTCGTTTTCAGCCAATAGTTTGGATTTTTGAAAATTTCACTTTTTTGTAAAAATATCCACTAAATGAGGGAATAATATTTGTGAGGGTACCCCAGGAGAGTCCAAATGTGTGTGGGAAGAATATATATCCCATGAGGTAAAATTGAAAAAAGTTGAAAACATTATTTTTTTGGACTTAGTCATTTTTCCAGCGTTTATCAGACTTTCAGATAGGGGAAATGTCAGTGAGCGTTCCGATTTCAGTTCCAGAGCGATTCATCCAATGAGTCCTTGATATTTAGTCGTTTTCAGCCAATTTTCTGCATTTTTGAAAATTTCACTTTTTTGTGAAAATATCCACTAATTGAGGGAATAATATGTGTGAGGGTACCCCAGGAGAGTTCCAAATGTGAGTGGGTAGAATATATATCCCATGCAGGTAAAATTGAAAAAAGTTGAAAAAAATTTTTTTTTTGAATTAGTCATTTTTCCGGAGTTTATCAGACTTTCAGATAGAGGAAATGTCAGTGAGCTTTCCGATTTCAGTTCCAGAGTTTTTCGCCCAATGAGTCCCTGATATTTAGTCGTTTTCAGCCAATTTTCTGGATTTTTCAAAATTTCGCTTTTTTTGTGAAAATATACACTAAGTGAGGGAATAATATGTGTGAGGGTACCCCAGGAGAGTTCCAAATATGTGTGGGTAGATTATATATCCCACGCGGGTAAAATTGAAAAAAGTTGAAAAACTTTTTTTTGGACTTAGTCATTTTTCCACCGTTTATCCGACTTTCAGATAGGGAAAATGTCAGTGAGCATTCCGATTTCAGTTCCAGAGCGATTCACCCAATGAGGCCTTGATATTTAGTCGTTTTCAGCCAATTTTCTGGATTTTTGAAAATTTCACTTTTTTTGTGAAAATATCTACTAAATGAGGGAATAATATGTGTGAGGGTACCCCAGGAGAGTTTCAAATGTGTGTGGGTAGAATATATATCCCACGTGGGTAAAATTTAAAAAGGTTGAAACATTTTTTTTTGTACTTAGTCATTTTTCCGGCGTTTATCAGACTTTCAGAAAGGGGAAATGTCAGTGAGCGTTCCGATTTCAGTTCCAGAGCGATTCACCCAATGAGTCCTTGATATTTAATCGTTTTCAGCAAATTTTCTGGATTTTTCAAAATTTCACTTTTTTTGTGAAAATATCCACTAAATGAGGGAATAATATGTGTGAGGGTACCCCAGGAGAGTTCCAAATGTGTGTGGGTAGAATATATATCCCACGCGGGTAAAATTGAAAAAAGTTGAAAAATTTTTTTTTGGACTTAGTCATTTTTCCGGCGTTTATCAGACTTTCAGATAGGGAAAATGTCAGTGAGCATTCCGATTTCAGTTCCAGAGCGATTCACCCAATGTTGCCTTGATATTTAGTCGTTTTCAGCCAATTTTCTGGATTTTTGAAAATTTCACTTTTTTTGTGAAAATATCCACTAAATGAGGGAAATAATATATGTGAGGGTACCCCAGGAGAGTTCCAAATGTGTGTGGGTAGAATATATATCCCACGAGGGTAAAATTGAAAAAAGTTGAAAAAATTTTTTTGGGACTTAGTCATTTTTCCGGCGTTCATCAGACTTTCAGATAGGGGAAATGTCAGTGAGCGTTCCGATTTCAGTTCCAGAGCGATTCACCCAATGAGTCCTTGATATTTAATCGTTTTCAGCAAATTTTCTGGATTTTTGAAAATTTCACTTTTTTGTGAAAATATCCACTAAATGAGGGAATAATTTGTGTGAGGGTACCCCAGGAGAGTACTAAATGTGTGTGGGTAGAATATATATCCCACGGGAGTAAAATTGAAAACATTTTTTTTTTGTACTTAGTAATTTTTCCAGCGTTTATCAGACTTTCAGATAGGGCACATGTCAGTGAGCGTTCCAATTTCAGTTCCAGAGCGATTAGCCAAATGAGTCCTTGATATTTAGTCGTTTTCAGCGAATTTTCTGGATTTTTGAAAATTTCACTTTTTTGTGAAAATATCCACTAAATGAGGGAATAATATGTGTGAGGGTACCCCAGGAAAGTTCCAAATGTGTGTGGGTAGAATATATATCCCACGGGGGTAAAATTGAAAAAAGTTTAAAAAAATGTTTTTTTGTACTTAGTCATTTTTCCGGCGTTTATCAGACTTTCAGATAGGGCACATGTCAGTGAGCGTTCCAATTTCAGTTCCAGAGCGATTAGCCCAATGAGTCCTTGATATTTAGTCGTTTTCAGCGAATTTTCTGGATTTTGGAAAATTTCACTTTTTTGTGAAAATATCCACTAAATGAGGGAATAATATGTGTGAGGGTACCCCAGGAGAGTTCCAAATGTGTGTGGGTAGAATATATATCCCACGCGGGTAAAATTGAAAAAAGTTGAAAAAAATTTTTTTTTGGACTTAGTCATTTTTCCGCCGTTTATCAGACTTTCAGATAGGGAAAATGTCAGTGAGCATTCCGATTTCAATTCCAGAGCGATTCACCCAATGAGGCCTTGATATTTAGTCGTTTTCAGCCAATTTTCTGGATTTTTGAAAATTTCACTTTTTTTGTGAAAATATCCACTAATTGAGGGAATAATATCTGTGAGGGTACCCCAGGAGAGTTCCAAATGTGTGTGGGTAGAATATATATCCCACGTGGGTAAAATTGAAAAAGGTTGAAACATTTTTTTTTTGGACTTACTAATTTTTCCGGCGTTTATCAGACTTTCAGATAAGGGAAATGTCAGTGAGCGTTCCGATTTCAGTTCCAGAGCGATTCACCCAATGAGTCCTTGATATTTATTCGTTTTCAGCAAATTTTCTGGATTTTTAAAAATTTCACTTTTTTTGTGAAAATATCCACTAAGTGAGGGAATAATATCTGTGAGGGTACCCCAGGAGAGTTCCAAATGTGTGTGGGTAGAATATATATCCCACGTGGGTAAAATTGAAAAAGGTTGAATCATTTTTTTTTTGGACTTAGTAATTTTTCCGGCGTTTATCAGACTTTCAGATAAGGGAAATGTCAGTGAGCGTTCCGATTTCAGTTCCAGAGCGATTCAACCAATGAGTCCTTGATATTTAGTCGTTTTCAGCCAATTTTCTGGATTTTTGAAAATTTCACTTTTTTTGTGAAAATATCCACTAAGTGAGGGAATAATATGTGTGAGGGTACCCCAGGAGAGTTCCAAATGTGTGTGGGTAGAATATATATCCCACGCGGGTAAAATTGAAAAAAGTTGAAAAATTTTTTTTTGGACTTAGTCATTTTTCCGCCGTTTATCAGACTTTCAGATAGGGAAAATGTCAGTGAGCATTCCGATTTCAGTTCCAGAGCGATTCACCCAATGTTGCCTTGATATTTAGTCGTTTTCAGCCAATTTTCTGGATTTTTGAAAATTTCACTTTTTTTGTGAAAATATCCACTAAATGAGGGAAATAATATATGTGAGGGTACCCCAGGAGAGTTCCAAATGTGTGTGGGTAGAATATATATCCCACGAGGGTAAAATTGAAAAAAGTTGAAAAAATTTTTTTGGGACTTAGTCATTTTTCCGGCGTTCATCAGACTTTCAGATAGGGGAAATGTCAGTGAGCGTTCCGATTTCAGTTCCAGAGCGATTCACCCAATGAGTCCTTGATATTTAATCGTTTTCAGCAAATTTTCTGGATTTTTGAAAATTTCACTTTTTTGTGAAAATATCCACTAAATGAGGGAATAATTTGTGTGAGGGTACCCCAGGAGAGTACTAAATGTGTGTGGGTAGAATATATATCCCACGGGAGTAAAATTGAAAACATTTTTTTTTTGTACTTAGTAATTTTTCCAGCGTTTATCAGACTTTCAGATAGGGCACATGTCAGTGAGCGTTCCAATTTCAGTTCCAGAGCGATTAGCCAAATGAGTCCTTGATATTTAGTCGTTTTCAGCGAATTTTCTGGATTTTTGAAAATTTCACTTTTTTGTGAAAATATCCACTAAATGAGGGAATAATATGTGTGAGGGTACCCCAGGAGAGTTCCAAATGTGTGTGGGTAGAATATATATCCCACGGGGGTAAAATTGAAAAAAGTTTAAAAAAATGTTTTTTTGTACTTAGTCATTTTTCCGGCGTTTATCAGACTTTCAGATAGGGCACATGTCAGTGAGCGTTCCAATTTCAGTTCCAGAGCGATTAGCCCAATGAGTCCTTGATATTTAGTCGTTTTCAGCGAATTTTCTGGATTTTGGAAAATTTCACTTTTTTGTGAAAATATCCACTAAATGAGGGAATAATATGTGTGAGGGTACCCCAGGAGAGTTCCAAATGTGTGTGGGTAGAATATATATCCCACGCGGGTAAAATTGAAAAAAGTTGAAAAAAATTTTTTTTTGGACTTAGTCATTTTTCCGCCGTTTATCAGACTTTCAGATAGGGAAAATGTCAGTGAGCATTCCGATTTCAATTCCAGAGCGATTCACCCAATGAGGCCTTGATATTTAGTCGTTTTCAGCCAATTTTCTGGATTTTTGAAAATTTCACTTTTTTTGTGAAAATATCCACTAATTGAGGGAATAATATCTGTGAGGGTACCCCAGGAGAGTTCCAAATGTGTGTGGGTAGAATATATATCCCACGTGGGTAAAATTGAAAAAGGTTGAAACATTTTTTTTTTGGACTTACTAATTTTTCCGGCGTTTATCAGACTTTCAGATAAGGGAAATGTCAGTGAGCGTTCCGATTTCAGTTCCAGAGCGATTCACCCAATGAGTCCTTGATATTTATTCGTTTTCAGCAAATTTTCTGGATTTTTAAAAATTTCACTTTTTTTGTGAAAATATCCACTAAGTGAGGGAATAATATCTGTGAGGGTACCCCAGGAGAGTTCCAAATGTGTGTGGGTAGAATATATATCCCACGTGGGTAAAATTGAAAAAGGTTGAATCATTTTTTTTTTGGACTTAGTAATTTTTCCGGCGTTTATCAGACTTTCAGATAAGGGAAATGTCAGTGAGCGTTCCGATTTCAGTTCCAGAGCGATTCAACCAATGAGTCCTTGATATTTAGTCGTTTTCAGCCAATTTTCTGGATTTTTGAAAATTTCACTTTTTTTGTGAAAATATCCACTAAGTGAGGGAATAATATGTGTGAGGGTACCCCAGGAGAGTTCCAAATGTGTGTGGGTAGAATATATATCCCACGCGGGTAAAATTGAAAAAAGTTGAAAAATTTTTTTTTGGACTTAGTCATTTTTCCGCCGTTTATCAGACTTTCAGATAGGGAAAATGTCAGTGAGCATTCCGATTTCAGTTCCAGAGCGATTCACCCAATGTTGCCTTGATATGTAGTCGTTTTCAGCCAATTTTCTGGATTTTTGAAAATTTCACTTTTTTTGTGAAAATATCCACTAAATGAGGGAAATAATATGTGTGAGGGTACCCCAGGAGAGTTCCAAATGTGTGTGGGTAGAATATATATCCCACGGGGGTAAAATTGAAAAAAGTTTAAAAAATTTTTTTTTTGTACTTAGTCATTTTTCCGGCGTTTGTCAAAAATTTCAGATAGGGCAAATGTCAGTGAGCATTCCGATTTCAGTTCCAGAGCGATTCACCCAATGAGTCCTTGATATTTAGTCGTTTTCAGCAAATTTTCTGGATTTTTCAAAATTTCACTTTTTTTGTGAAAATATCCACTAAGTGAGGGAATAATATGTGTGAGGGTACCCCAGGAGAGTTCCAAATGTGTGTGGGTAGAATATATATCCCACGCGGGTAAAATTGAAAAAAGTTGAAAAAAATTTTTTTTGGACTTAGTCATTTTTCCACCGTTTATCAGACTTTCAGATAGGGAAAATATCAGTGAGCATTCCGATTTCAATTCCAGAGCGATTCACCCAATGAGGCCTTGATATTTAGTCGTTTTCAGCAAATTTTCTGGATTTTTAAAAATTTCACTTTTTTTGTGAAAATATCCACTAAATGAGGGAATAATATCTGTGAGGGTACCCCAGGAGAGTTCCAAATGTGTGTGGGTAGAATATATATCCCACGTGGGTAAAATTGAAAAAGGTTGAAGCATTTTATTTTTGGACTTAGTCATTTGTCCGGCGTTTATCAGACTTTCAGATAAGGGAAATGTCAGTGAGCGTTCCGATTTCAGTTCCAGAGCGATTCACCCAATGAGTCCTTGATATTTAATCGTTTTCAGCAAATTTTCTGGATTTTTCAAAATTTCACTTTTTTTGTGAAAATATCCACTAAGTGAGGGAATAATATGTGTGAGGGTACCCCAGGAGAGTTCCAAATGTGTGTGGGTAGAATATATATCCCACGCGGGTAAAATTGAAAAAAGTTGAAAAAATTTTTTTTGGACTTAGTCATTTTTCCGCCGTTTATCAGACTTTCAGATAGGGAAAATGTCAGTGAGCATTCCGATTTCAATTCCAGAGAGATTCACCCAATGAGGACTTGATATTTAGTCGTTTTCAGCCAATTTTCTGGATTTTTGAAAATTTCACTTTTTTTGTGAAAATATCCACTAAATGAGGGAATAATATGTGTGAGGGTACCCCAGGAGAGTTCCAAATGTGTGTGGGTAGAATATATAACCCACGTGGGTAAAATTTAAAAAGGTTGAAACATTTTTTTTTTGGACTTAGTCATTTTTCCGGCGTTTATCAGACTTTCAGATAGGGCAAATGTCAGTGAGCGTTCCGATTTCAGTTCCAGAGCGATTCGCCCAATGAGTCCTTGATATTTAGTCGTTTTCAGCCAATATTTTGGATTTTTGAAAATTTCACTTTTTTGTGAAAACATCTACTAAATGAGGGAATAATATGTGTGAGGGTACCCCAGGAGAGTTCTAAATGTGTGTGGGTAGAATATATATCCCACGAGGGTAAAATTGAAAAAAAAATTTTTTGTACTTAGTCATTTTTCCGGTGTTTATCAGACTTTCAGATAGGGCAAATGTCAGTGAGTGTTGCAATTTCAGTTCCAGAGCGATTAGCCCAATGAGTTCTTGATATTTAGTCGTTTTCAGCGAATTTTCTGGATTTTTGAAAATTTCACTTTTTTGTGAAAATATCCACTAAATGAGGGAATAATATGTGTGAGGGTACCCCAGGAGAGTTCCAAATGTGTGTGGGTAGAATATATATCCCACGGGGGTAAAATTGAAAAAGGTTGAAACATTTTTTTTTTGGACTTAGTAATTTTTCCGGCGTTTATCAGACTTTCAGATAAGGGAAATGTCAGTGAGCGTTCCGATTTCAGTTCCAGAGCGATTCAACCAATGAGTCCTTGATATTTAGTCGTTTTCAGCCAATTTTCTGGATTTTTGAAAATTTCACTTTTTTTGTGAAAATATCCACTAAGTGAGGGAATAATATGTGTGAGGGTACCCCAGGAGAGTTCCAAATGTGTGTGGGTAGAATATATATCCCACGCGGGTAAAATTGAAAAAAGTTGAAAAATTTTTTTTGGGACTTAGTCATTTTTCCGCCGTTTATCAGACTTTCAGATAGGGAAAATGTCAGTGAGCATTCCGATTTCAGTTCCAGAGCGATTCACCCAATGTTGCCTTGATATTTAGTCGTTTTCAGCCAATTTTCTGGATTTTTGAAAATTTCACTTTTTTTGTGAAAATATCCACTAAATGAGGGAAATAATATGTGTGAGGGTACCTCAGGAGAGTTCCAAATGTGTGTGGGCAGAATATATATCGCACGAGGGTAAAATTGAAAAAAGTTGAAAACATTTTTTTTGGACTTAGTCATTTTTCCGGCGTTTATCAGACTTTCAGATAGGGGAAATGTCAGTGAGCGCTCCGATTTCAGTTCCAGAGCGATTCACCCAATGAGTCCTTGATATTTAATCGTTTTCAGCAAATTTTCTGGATTTTTCAAAATTTCACTTTTTTTGTGAAAATATCCACTAAGTGAGGGAATAATATGTGTGAGGGTACCCCAGGAGAGTTCCAAATGTGTGTGGGTAGAATATATATCCCACGGGAGTAAAATTGAAAAAATTTTTTTTTGCACTTAGTCATTTTTCCGGCGTTTATCAGACTTTCAGATAGGGCAAATGTCAGTGAGCGTTCCAATTTCAGTTAGAGAGCGATTAGCCCAATGAGTCCTTGATATTTAGTCGTTTTCAGCGAATTTTCTGGATTTTTGAAAATTTCACTTTTTTGTGAAAATATCCACTAAATGAGGGAATAATATGTGTGAGGGTACCCCAGGAGAGTTCCAAATGTGTGTGGGTAGAATATATATCCCACGGGGGTAAAATTGAAAAAAGTTTAAAAAATTTTTTTTTTGTACTTAGTCATTTTTCCGGCGTTTGTCAAAAATTTCAGATAGGGCAAATGTCAGTGAGCATTCCGATTTCAGTTCCAGAGCGATTCACCCAATGAGTCCTTGATATTTAGTCGTTTTCAGCAAATTTTCTGGATTTTTCAAAATTTCACTTTTTTTGTGAAAATATCCACTAAGTGAGGGAATAATATGTGTGAGGGTACCCCAGGAGAGTTCCAATTGTGTGTGGGTAGAATATATATCCCACGCGGGTAAAATTGAAAAAAGTTGAAAAAAATTTTTTTTGGACTTAGTCATTTTTCCACCGTTTATCAGACTTTCAGATAGGGAAAATATCAGTGAGCATTCCGATTTCAATTCCAGAGCGATTCACCCAATGAGGCCTTGATATTTAGTCGTTTTCAGCAAATTTTCTGGATTTTTAAAAATTTCACTTTTTTTGTGAAAATATCCACTAAATGAGGGAATAATATCTGTGAGGGTACCCCAGGAGAGTTCCAAATGTGTGTGGGTAGAATATATATCCCACGTGGGTAAAATTGAAAAAGGTTGAAGCATTTTATTTTTGGACTTAGTCATTTGTCCGGCGTTTATCAGACTTTCAGATAAGGGAAATGTCAGTGAGCGTTCCGATTTCAGTTCCAGAGCGATTCACCCAATGAGTCCTTGATATTTAATCGTTTTCAGCAAATTTTCTGGATTTTTCAAAATTTCACTTTTTTTGTGAAAATATCCACTAAATGAGGGAAATAATATGTGTGAGGGTACCTCAGGAGAGTTCCAAATGTGTGTGGACAGAATATATATCGCACGAGGGTAAAATTGAAAAAAGTTGAAAACATTTTTTTTGGACTTAGTCATTTTTCCGGCGTTTATCAGACTTTCAGATAGGGGAAATGTCAGTGAGCGCTCCGATTTCAGTTCCAGAGCGATTCACCCAATGAGTCCTTGATATTTAATCGTTTTCAGCAAATTTTCTGGATTTTTCAAAATTTCACTTTTTTTGTGAAAATATCCACTAAGTGAGGGAATAATATGTGTGAGGGTACCCCAGGAGAGTTCCAAATGTGTGTGGGTAGAATATATATCCCACGGGAGTAAAATTGAAAAAATTTTTTTTTGCACTTAGTCATTTTTCCGGCGTTTATCAGACTTTCAGATAGGGCAAATGTCAGTGAGCGTTCCAATTTCAGTTAGAGAGCGATTAGCCCAATGAGTCCTTGATATTTAGTCGTTTTCAGCGAATTTTCTGGATTTTTGAAAATTTCACTTTTTTGTGAAAATATCCACTAAATGAGGGAATAATATGTGTGAGGGTACCCCAGGAGAGTTCCAAATGTGTGTGGGTAGAATATATATCCCACGGGGGTAAAATTGAAAAAAGTTTAAAAAATTTTTTTTTTGTACTTAGTCATTTTTCCGGCGTTTGTCAAAAATTTCAGATAGGGCAAATGTCAGTGAGCATTCCGATTTCAGTTCCAGAGCGATTCACCCAATGAGTCCTTGATATTTAGTCGTTTTCAGCAAATTTTCTGGATTTTTCAAAATTTCACTTTTTTTGGGAAAATATCCACTAAGTGAGGGAATAATATGTGTGAGGGTACCCCAGGAGAGTTCCAAATGTGTGTGGGTAGAATATATATCCCACGCGGGTAAAATTGAAAAAAGTTGAAAAAAATTTTTTTTGGACTTAGTCATTTTTCCACCGTTTATCAGACTTTCAGATAGGGAAAATATCAGTGAGCATTCCGATTTCAATTCCAGAGCGATTCACCCAATGAGGCCTTGATATTTAGTCGTTTTCAGCAAATTTTCTGGATTTTTAAAAATTTCACTTTTTTTGTGAAAATATCCACTAAATGAGGGAATAATATCTGTGAGGGTACCCCAGGAGAGTTCCAAATGTGTGTGGGTAGAATATATATCCCACGTGGGTAAAATTGAAAAAGGTTGAAGCATTTTATTTTTGGACTTAGTCATTTGTCCGGCGTTTATCAGACTTTCAGATAAGGGAAATGTCAGTGAGCGTTCCGATTTCAGTTCCAGAGCGATTCACCCAATGAGTCCTTGATATTTAATCGTTTTCAGCAAATTTTCTGGATTTTTCAAAATTTCACTTTTTTTGTGAAAATATCCACTAAGTGAGGGAATAATATGTGTGAGGGTACCCCAGGAGAGTTCCAAATGTGTGTGGGTAGAATATATATCCCACGCGGGTAAAATTGAAAAAAGTTGAAAAAATTTTTTTTGGACTTAGTCATTTTTCCGCCGTTTATCAGACTTTCAGATAGGGAAAATGTCAGTGAGCATTCCGATTTCAATTCCAGAGAGATTCACCCAATGAGGACTTGATATTTAGTCGTTTTCAGCCAATTTTCTGGATTTTTGAAAATTTCACTTTTTTTGTGAAAATATCCACTAAATGAGGGAATAATATGTGTGAGGGTACCCCAGGAGAGTTCCAAATGTGTGTGGGTAGAATATATAACCCACGTGGGTAAAATTTAAAAAGGTTGAAACATTTTTTTTTTGGACTTAGTCATTTTTCCGGCGTTTATCAGACTTTCAGATAGGGCAAATGTCAGTGAGCGTTCCGATTTCAGTTCCAGAGCGATTCGCCCAATGAGTCCTTGATATTTAGTCGTTTTCAGCCAATATTTTGGATTTTTGAAAATTTCACTTTTTTGTGAAAACATCTACTAAATGAGGGAATAATATGTGTGAGGGTACCCCAGGAGAGTTCTAAATGTGTGTGGGTAGAATATATATCCCACGAGGGTAAAATTGAAAAAATTTTTTTTTTGTACTTAGTCATTTTTCCGGTGTTTATCAGACTTTCAGATAGGGCAAATGTCAGTGAGTGTTGCAATTTCAGTTCCAGAGCGATTAGCCCAATGAGTTCTTGATATTTAGTCGTTTTCAGCGAATTTTCTGGATTTTTGAAAATTTCACTTTTTTGTGAAAATATCCACTAAATGAGGGAATAATATGTGTGAGGGTACCCCAGGAGAGTTCCAAATGTGTGTGGGTAGAATATATATCCCACGCGGGTAAAATTGAAAAAAGTTGAAAAAATTTTTTTTTGGACTTAGTCATTTTTCCACCGTTTATCAGACTTTCAGATAGGGAAAATATCAGTGAGCATTCCGATTTCAATTCCAGAGCGATTCACCCAATGAGGCCTTGATATTTAGTCGTTTTCAGCAAATTTTCTGGATTTTTAAAAATTTCACTTTTTTTGTGAAAATATCCACTAAATGAGGGAATAATATCTGTGAGGGTACCCCAGGAGAGTTCCAAATGTGTGTGGGTAGAATATATATCCCACGTGGGTAAAATTGAAAAAGGTTGAAGCATTTTATTTTTGGACTTAGTCATTTGTCCGGCGTTTATCAGACTTTCAGATAAGGGAAATGTCAGTGAGCGTTCCGATTTCAGTTCCAGAGCGATTCACCCAATGAGTCCTTGATATTTAATCGTTTTCAGCAAATTTTCTGGATTTTTCAAAATTTCACTTTTTTTGTGAAAATATCCACTAAGTGAGGGAATAATATGTGTGAGGGTACCCCAGGAGAGTTCCAAATGTGTGTGGGTAGAATATATATCCCACGCGGGTAAAATTGAAAAAAGTTGAAAAAATTTTTTTTGGACTTAGTCATTTTTCCGCCGTTTATCAGACTTTCAGATAGGGAAAATGTCAGTGAGCATTCCGATTTCAATTCCAGAGAGATTCACCCAATGAGGACTTGATATTTAGTCGTTTTCAGCCAATTTTCTGGATTTTTGAAAATTTCACTTTTTTTGTGAAAATATCCACTAAATGAGGGAATAATATGTGTGAGGGTACCCCAGGAGAGTTCCAAATGTGTGTGGGTAGAATATATAACCCACGTGGGTAAAATTTAAAAAGGTTGAAACATTTTTTTTTTGGACTTAGTCATTTTTCCGGCGTTTATCAGACTTTCAGATAGGGCAAATGTCAGTGAGCGTTCCGATTTCAGTTCCAGAGCGATTCGCCCAAT
The DNA here is from genome assembly GCF_046119375.1 of Phyllobates terribilis. NCBI lineage: Eukaryota > Metazoa > Chordata > Amphibia > Anura > Dendrobatidae > Phyllobates > Phyllobates terribilis. The sequence continues at coordinate 5,123,581 of NW_027362805.1, read as the reverse complement.
GAGTCCTTGATATTTAGTCGTTTTCAGCCAATATTTTGGATTTTTGAAAATTTCACTTTTTTGTGAAAACATCTACTAAATGAGGGAATAATATGTGTGAGGGTACCCCAGGAGAGTTCTAAATGTGTGTGGGTAGAATATATATCCCACGAGGGTAAAATTGAAAAAATTTTTTTTTTGTACTTAGTCATTTTTCCGGTGTTTATCAGACTTTCAGATAGGGCAAATGTCAGTGAGTGTTGCAATTTCAGTTCCAGAGCGATTAGCCCAATGAGTTCTTGATATTTAGTCGTTTTCAGCGAATTTTCTGGATTTTTGAAAATTTCACTTTTTTGTGAAAATATCCACTAAATGAGGGAATAATATGTGTGAGGGTACCCCAGGAGAGTTCCAAATGTGTGTGGGTAGAATATATATCCCACGGGGGTAAAATTGAAAAAGGTTGAAACATTTTTTTTTTGGACTTAGTAATTTTTCCGCGTTTATCAGACTTTCAGATAAGGGAAATGTCAGTGAGCGTTCCGATTTCAGTTCCAGAGCGATTCACCCAATGAGTCCTTGATATTTAGTCGTTTTCAGCAAATTTTCTGGATTTTTAAAAATGTCACTTTTTTTGTGAAAATATCCACTAAGTGAGGGAATAATATCTGTGAGGGTACCCCAGGAGAGTTCCAAATGTGTGTGGGTAGAATATATATCCCACGTGGGTAAAATTGAAAAAGGTTGAAGCATTTTTTTTTTGGACTTAGTAATTTTTCCGGCGTTTATCAGACTTTCAGATAAGGGAAATGTCAGTGAGCGTTCCGATTTCAGTTCCAGAGCGATTCAACCAATGAGTCCTTGATATTTAGTCGTTTTCAGCCAATTTTCTGGATTTTTGAAAATTTCACTTTTTTTGTGAAAATATCCACTAAGTGAGGGAATAATATGTGTGAGGGTACCCCAGGAGAGTTCTAAATGTGTGTGGGTAGAATATATATCCCACGGGAGTAAAATTGAAAAAAATTTTTTTTTGTACTTAGTCATTTTTCCGGTGTTTATCAGACTTTCAGATAGGGCAAATGTCAGTGAGTGTTCCAATTTCAGTTCCAGAGCGATTAGCCCAATGAGTTCTTGATATTTAGTCGTTTTCAGCGAATTTTCTGGATTTTTGAAAATTTCACTTTTTTGTGAAAATATCCACTAAATGAGGGAATAATATGTGTGAGGGTACCCCAGGAGAGTTCCAAATGTGTGTGGGTAGAATATATATCCCAAGGGGGTAAAATTGAAAAACGTTTAAAAAATTTTTTTTTTGGACTTAGTCATTTTTCCGGCGTTTGTCAAAAATTTCAGATAGGGCAAATATCAGTGAGCATTCCGATTTCAGTTCCAGAGCGATTCACCCAATGAGTCTTTGATATTTAGTCGTTTTCAGCAAATTTTCTGGATTTTTCAAAATTTCACTTTTTTTGTGAAAATATCCTCTAAGTGAGGGAATAATATGTGTGAGGGTACCCCAGGAGAGTTCCAAATGTGTGTGGGTAGAATATATATCCCACGCGGGTAAAATTGAAAAAATTTGAAAAAAATTTTTTTTGGACTTAGTCATTTTTCTGCCGTTTATCAGACTTTCCGATTGGGAAAATGTCAGTGAGCATTCCGATTTCAATTCCAGAGCGATTCACCCAATGAGGCCTTGATATTTAGTCGTTTTCAGCCAATTTTCTGGATTTTTGAAAATTTCACTTTTTTTGTGAAAATATCCACTAAATGAGTGAATAATATCTGTGAGGGTACCCCAGGAGAGTTCCAAATGTGTGTGGGTAGAATATATATCCCACGTGGGTAAAATTGAAAATGGTTGAAACATTTTTTTTTTGGACTTTGTAATTTTTCCGGCGTTTATCAGACTTTCAGATAAGGGAAATGTCAGTGAGCGTTGCGATTTCAGTTCCAGAGCGATTCGCCCAATGAGTCCTTGATATTTAGTCGTTTTCAGCCAATATTTTGGATTTTTGAAACTTTCACTTTTTTGTGAAAATATCCACTAAATGAGGGAATAATATGTGTGAGGGTACCCCAGGAGAGTTCTAAATGTGTGTGGGTAGAATACATATCCCACAGGAGTAAAATTGAAAAAAAATTTTTTTTTGTACTTAGTCATTTTTCCGGCGTTTATCAGACTTTCAGATAGGGCAAATGTCAGTAAGCGTTCCAATTTCAGTTCCAGAGCGATTAGCCCAATGAGTCCATGATATTTAGTCGTTTTCAGCGAATTTTCTGGATTTTTGAAAATTTTACTTTTTTGTGAAAATATCCACTAAATGAGGGAATAATATGTGTGAGGGTACCCCAGGAGAGTTCCAAATGTGTGTGGGTAGAATATATATCCCGCGGGGGTAAAATTGAAAAAAGTTGAAAAATATATATTTTTTTTGGACTGTCATTTTTCCGGCGTTTAGCAGACTTTCAGATAGGGCAAATGTCAGTGAGCGTTCCGATTTCAGTTCCAGAGCGATTCGCCCAATGAGTCCTTGATATTTAGTCATTTTCAGCCAATATTTTGGATTTTTGAAACTTTCACTTTTTTGTGAAAATATCCACTAAATGAGGGAATAATATGTGTGAGGGTACCCCAGGAGAGTTCTAAATGTGTGTGGGTAGAATATATATCCCACAGGAGTAAAATTGAAAAAAATTTTTTTTTTGTACTTAGTCATTTTTCCGGCGTTTATCAGACTTTCAGATAAGGCAAATGTCAGTAAGCGTTCCAATTTCAGTTAGAGAGCGATTAGCCCAATGAGTCCTTGATATTTAGTCATTTTCAGCGAATTTTCTGGATTTTTGAAAATTTTACTTTTTTGTGAAAATATCCACTAAATGAGGGAATAATATGTGTGAGGGTACCCCAGGAGAGTTCTAAATGTGTGTGGGTAGAATATATATCCCACGGGGGTAAAATTGAAAAAAGTTGAAAAATTTTTTTTTTTGGACTTAGTCATTTTTCCGGCATTTGTCAAAAATTTCAGATAGGGGAAATGTCAGTGAGCGTTCCGGTTTCAGTTCCAGAGGGATTCACCCAATGAGTCCTTGATATTTAGTCGTTTTCAGCAAATTTTCTGGATTTTTCAAAATTTCAATTTTTTTGTGAAAATATCCACTAAGTGAGGGAATAATTTGTATGAGGGTACCCCAGGAGAGTTCCAAATGTGTGTGGGTAGAATATATATCCCACGCGGGTAAAATTGAAAAAAGTTGAAAAATTTTTTTTTGGACTTAGCCATTTTTCCGCCGTTTATCAGACTTTCAGATAGGGAAAATGTCAGTGAGCATTCCGATTTCAGTTCCAGAGCGATTCACCCAATGAGGCCTTGATATTTAGTCGTTTTCAGCAAATTTTCTGGATTTTTCCAAATTTCACTTTTTGGTGAAAATATCCACTAAATGAGGGAATAATATGTGTGAGGGTGCCCCAGGAGATTTCCAAATGTGTGTGGGTAGAATATATAACCCACGTGGGTAAAATTGAAAAAGGTTGAAACATTTTTTTTTTGACTTAGTCATTTTTCCGGCGTTTATCAGACTTTCAGATAGGGCAAATGTCAGTGAGCGTTCCGATTTCAGTTCCAGAGCGATTCGCCCAATGAGTCCTTGATATTTAGTCATTTTCAGCCAATTTTCTGGATTTTTGAAAATTTCACTTTTTTTGTGAAAATATCCACTAAATGAGGGAATAATATGTGTGAGGGTACCCCAGGAGAGTTCCAAATGTGTGTGGGTAGAATATATATCCCACGTGGGTAAAATTGAAAAAGGTTGAAACATTTTTTTTTTGGACTTAGTCATTTTTCCGCCGTTTATCAGACTTTCAGATAGGGAAAATGTCAGTGAGCATTCCGATTTCAGTTCCAGAGCGATTAACCCAATGAGGCCTTGATATTTAGTCGTTTTCAGCCAATTTTCTGGATTTTTAAAAATTTCACTTTTTTTGTGAAAATATCCACTAAATGAGGGAATAATATGTGTGAGGCTACCCCAGGAGAGTACCAAATGTGTGTGGGTAGAATATATATCCGACGTGGGTAAAATTGAAAAAAGTTGAAAAATTTTTTTTTGGACTTAGTCATTTTTCCGGCGTTTATCAGACTGTCAGATAGGGAAAATGACAGTGAGCATTAAATTTCAGTTCCAGAGCGATGCGCCCAATGAGTCCTTGTTATTTAGTCGTTTTCAGCCAATTTTCTGGATTTTTGAAAATTTCACTTTTTTGTGTAAATATCCACTAAATGAGGGAATAATATGTGTGAGGGTAGCCCAGGAGAGTTCCAAATGTGTGTGGGTAGAATATATATCCCACGCGGGTAAAATTGAAAAAAGTTGAAAAATTTTTTTTTGGACTTAGCCATTTTTCCGCCGTTTATCAGACTTTCAGATAGGGAAAATGTCAGTGAGCATTCCGATTTCAGTTCCAGAGCGATTCACCCAATGAGGCCTTGATATTTAGTCGTTTTCAGCAAATTTTCTGGATTTTTCCAAATTTCACTTTTTGGTGAAAATATCCACTAAATGAGGGAATAATATGTGTGAGGGTGCCCCAGGAGAATTCCAAATGTGTGTGGGTAGAATATATAACCCACGTGGGTAAAATTGAAAAAGGTTGAAACATTTTTTTTTTGACTTAGTCATTTTTCCGGCGTTTATCAGACTTTCAGATAGGGCAAATGTCAGTGAGCGTTCCGATTTCAGTTCCAGAGCGATTCGCCCAATGAGTCCTTGATATTTAGTCATTTTCAGCCAATTTTCTGGATTTTTGAAAATTTCACTTTTTTTGTGAAAATATCCACTAAATGAGGGAATAATATGTGTGAGGGTACCCCAGGAGAGTTCCAAATGTGTGTGGGTAGAATATATATCCCACGTGGGTAAAATTGAAAAAGGTTGAAACATTTTTTTTTTGGACTTAGTCATTTTTCCGCCGTTTATCAGACTTTCAGATAGGGAAAATGTCAGTGAGCATTCCGATTTCAGTTCCAGAGCGATTAACCCAATGAGGCCTTGATATTTAGTCGTTTTCAGCCAATTTTCTGGATTTTTAAAAATTTCACTTTTTTTGTGAAAATATCCACTAAATGAGGGAATAATATGTGTGAGGCTACCCCAGGAGAGTACCAAATGTGTGTGGGTAGAATATATATCCGACGTGGGTAAAATTGAAAAAAGTTGAAAAATTTTTTTTTGGACTTAGTCATTTTTCCGGCGTTTATCAGACTGTCAGATAGGGAAAATGACAGTGAGCATTAAATTTCAGTTCCAGAGCGATGCGCCCAATGAGTCCTTGTTATTTAGTCGTTTTCAGCCAATTTTCTGGATTTTTGAAAATTTCACTTTTTTGTGTAAATATCCACTAAATGAGGGAATAATATGTGTGAGGGTAGCCCAGGAGAGTTCCAAATGTGTGTGGGTAGAATATATATCCCACGCGGGTAAAATTGAAAAAAGTTGAAAAATTTTTTTTTGGACTTAGTCATTTTTCCGCCGTTTATCAGACTTTCAGATAGGGAAAATGTCAGTGAGCATTCCGATTTCAGTTCCAGAGTGATTCACCCAATGAGGCCTTGATATTAAGTCGTTTTCAGCCAATTTTCTAGATTTTTGAACATTTCACTTTTTTTGTGAAAATATCCACTAAATGAGGGAATAATATGTGTGAGGGTACCCCAGGAGAGTTCCAAATGTGTGTGGGTAAAATATATATCCCACGCGGGTAAAATTGAAAAAAGTTGAAAAATTTTTTTTTGGACTTAGTCATTTTTCCGTTGTTTATCAGACTTTCAGATAGGGAAAATGTCAGTGAGCATTCCGATTTCAGTTCCAGAGCGATTCACCCAAAGAGGCCTTGATATTTAGTCGTTTTCAGCCAATTTTCTGGATTTTTGAAAATTTCACTTTTTTGTGAAAATATCCACTAAATGAGGGAATAATATGTGTGAGGGTACCCCAGGAGAGTTCCAAATGTGTGTGGGTAGAATATATATCCCACGGGGTAAAATTGAAAAAAGTTGAAAAAATTATTTTTTTGGACTTAGTCATTTTTCCGGCATTTGTCAAAAATTTCAGATAGGGGAAATGTCAGTGAGTGTTCCGATTTCAGTTCCAGAGCAATTCACCCAATGAGTCCTTGATATTTAGTCATTTTCAGCAAATTTTCTGGATTTTTGAAAATTTCACTTTTTTGTGAAAATATCCACTAAATGAGGGAATAATATGTGTGAGGGTACCCCAGGAGAGTTCCAAATGTGTGTGGGTAGAATATATATCCCACGGGGGTAAAATTGAAAAAAGTTGAAAAATATATATTTTTTTTGGACTGTCATTTTTCCGGCGTTTAGCAGACTTTCAGATAGGGCAAATGTCAGTGAGCGTTCCGATTTCAGTTCCAGAGCGATTCGCCCAATGAGTCCTTGATATTTAGTCATTTTCAGCCAATATTTTGGATTTTTGAAACTTTCACTTTTTTGTGAAAATATCCACTAAATGAGGGAATAATATGTGTGAGGGTACCCCAGGAGAGTTCTAAATGTGTGTGGGTAGAATATATATCCCACAGGAGTAAAATTGAAAAAAAATTTTTTTTTGTACTTAGTCATTTTTCCGGCGTTTATCAGACTTTCAGATAAGGCAAATGTCAGTAAGCGTTCCAATTTCAGTTAGAGAGCGATTAGCCCAATGAGTCCTTGATATTTAGTCATTTTCAGCGAATTTTCTGGATTTTTGAAAATTTTACTTTTTTGTGAAAATATCCACTAAATGAGGGAATAATATGTGTGAGGGTACCCCAGGAGAGTTCTAAATGTGTGTGGGTAGAATATATATCCCACGGGGGTAAAATTGAAAAAAGTTGAAAAATTTTTTTTTTTGGACTTAGTCATTTTTCCGGCATTTGTCAAAAATTTCAGATAGGGGAAATGTCAGTGAGTGTTCCGATTTCAGTTCCAGAGCAATTCACAAAATGAGTCCTTGATATTTAGTCATTTTCAGCAAATTTTCTGGATTTTTGAAAATTTCACTTTTTTGTGAAAATATCCACTAAAAGAGGGAATAATATGTGTGAGGGTACCCCAGGAGAGTTCCAAATGTGTGTGGGTAGAATATATATCCCACGTGGGTAAAATTGAAAAAGGTTGAAACATTTTTTTTTTGGACTTAGTCATTTTTCCGGCGTTTATCAGACTTTCAGATAGGGGAAATGTCAGTGAGCGTTCCGGTTTCAGTTCCAGAGGGATTCACCCAATGAGTCCTTGATATTTAGTCGTTTTCAGCAAATTTTCTGGATTTTTCAAAATTTCAATTTTTTTGTGAAAATATCCACTAAGTGAGGGAATAATTTGTGTGAGGGTACCCCAGGAGAGTTCCAAATGTGTGTGGGTAGAATATATATCCCACGCGGGTAAAATTGAAAAAAGTTGAAAAATTTTTTTTTGGACTTAGCCATTTTTCCGCCGTTTATCAGACTTTCAGATAGGGAAAATGTCAGTGAGCATTCCGATTTCAGTTCCAGAGCGATTCACCCAATGAGGCCTTGATATTTAGTCGTTTTCAGCAAATTTTCTGGATTTTTCAAAATTTCACTTTTTTGTGAAAATATCCACTAAATGAGGGAATAATATGTGTGAGGGTGCCCCAGGAGAATTCCAAATGTGTGTGGGTAGAATATATAACCCACGTGGGTAAAATTGAAAAAGGTTGAAACATTTTTTTTTTGACTTAGTCATTTTTCCGGCGTTTATCAGACTTTCAGATAGGGCAAATGTCAGTGAGCGTTCCGATTTCAGTTCCAGAGCGATTCGCCCAATGAGTCCTTGATATTTAGTCATTTTCAGCCAATTTTCTGGATTTTTGAAAATTTCACTTTTTTTGTGAAAATATCCACTAAATGAGGGAATAATATGTGTGAGGGTACCCCAGGAGAGTTCCAAATGTGTGTGGGTAGAATATATATCCCACGTGGGTAAAATTGAAAAAGGTTGAAACATTTTTTTTTTGGACTTAGTCATTTTTCCGCCGTTTATCAGACTTTCAGATAGGGAAAATGTCAGTGAGCATTCCGATTTCAGTTCCAGAGCGATTAACCCAATGAGGCCTTGATATTTAGTCGTTTTCAGCCAATTTTCTGGATTTTTAAAAATTTCACTTTTTTTGTGAAAATATCCACTAAATGAGGGAATAATATGTGTGAGGCTACCCCAGGAGAGTACCAAATGTGTGTGGGTAGAATATATATCCGACGTGGGTAAAATTGAAAAAAGTTGAAAAATTTTTTTTTGGACTTAGTCATTTTTCCGGCGTTTATCAGACTGTCAGATAGGGAAAATGACAGTGAGCATTAAATTTCAGTTCCAGAGCGATGCGCCCAATGAGTCCTTGTTATTTAGTCGTTTTCAGCCAATTTTCTGGATTTTTGAAAATTTCACTTTTTTGTGTAAATATCCACTAAATGAGGGAATAATATGTGTGAGGGTAGCCCAGGAGAGTTCCAAATGTGTGTGGGTAGAATATATATCCCACGCGGGTAAAATTGAAAAAAGTTGAAAAATTTTTTTTTGGACTTAGTCATTTTTCCGCCGTTTATCAGACTTTCAGATAGGGAAAATGTCAGTGAGCATTCCGATTTCAGTTCCAGAGTGATTCACCCAATGAGGCCTTGATATTAAGTCGTTTTCAGCCAATTTTCTAGATTTTTGAACATTTCACTTTTTTTGTGAAAATATCCACTAAATGAGGGAATAATATGTGTGAGGGTACCCCAGGAGAGTTCCAAATGTGTGTGGGTAAAATATATATCCCACGCGGGTAAAATTGAAAAAAGTTGAAAAATTTTTTTTTGGACTTAGTCATTTTTCCGTTGTTTATCAGACTTTCAGATAGGGAAAATGTCAGTGAGCATTCCGATTTCAGTTCCAGAGCGATTCACCCAAAGAGGCCTTGATATTTAGTCGTTTTCAGCCAATTTTCTGGATTTTTGAAAATTTCACTTTTTTGTGAAAATATCCACTAAATGAGGGAATAATATGTGTGAGGGTACCCCAGGAGAGTTCCAAATGTGTGTGGGTAGAATATATATCCCACGGGGTAAAATTGAAAAAAGTTGAAAAAATTATTTTTTTGGACTTAGTCATTTTTCCGGCATTTGTCAAAAATTTCAGATAGGGGAAATGTCAGTGAGTGTTCCGATTTCAGTTCCAGAGCAATTCACCCAATGAGTCCTTGATATTTAGTCATTTTCAGCAAATTTTCTGGATTTTTGAAAATTTCACTTTTTTGTGAAAATATCCACTAAATGAGGGAATAATATGTGTGAGGGTACCCCAGGAGAGTTCCAAATGTGTGTGGGTAGAATATATATCCCACGGGGGTAAAATTGAAAAAAGTTGAAAAATATATATTTTTTTTGGACTGTCATTTTTCCGGCGTTTAGCAGACTTTCAGATAGGGCAAATGTCAGTGAGCGTTCCGATTTCAGTTCCAGAGCGATTCGCCCAATGAGTCCTTGATATTTAGTCATTTTCAGCCAATATTTTGGATTTTTGAAACTTTCACTTTTTTGTGAAAATATCCACTAAATGAGGGAATAATATGTGTGAGGGTACCCCAGGAGAGTTCTAAATGTGTGTGGGTAGAATATATATCCCACAGGAGTAAAATTGAAAAAAAATTTTTTTTTGTACTTAGTCATTTTTCCGGCGTTTATCAGACTTTCAGATAAGGCAAATGTCAGTAAGCGTTCCAATTTCAGTTAGAGAGCGATTAGCCCAATGAGTCCTTGATATTTAGTCATTTTCAGCGAATTTTCTGGATTTTTGAAAATTTTACTTTTTTGTGAAAATATCCACTAAATGAGGGAATAATATGTGTGAGGGTACCCCAGGAGAGTTCTAAATGTGTGTGGGTAGAATATATATCCCACGGGGGTAAAATTGAAAAAAGTTGAAAAATTTTTTTTTTTGGACTTAGTCATTTTTCCGGCATTTGTCAAAAATTTCAGATAGGGGAAATGTCAGTGAGTGTTCCGATTTCAGTTCCAGAGCAATTCACAAAATGAGTCCTTGATATTTAGTCATTTTCAGCAAATTTTCTGGATTTTTGAAAATTTCACTTTTTTGTGAAAATATCCACTAAAAGAGGGAATAATATGTGTGAGGGTACCCCAGGAGAGTTCCAAATGTGTGTGGGTAGAATATATATCCCACGTGGGTAAAATTGAAAAAGGTTGAAACATTTTTTTTTTGGACTTAGTCATTTTTCCGGCGTTTATCAGACTTTCAGATAGGGGAAATGTCAGTGAGCGTTCCGGTTTCAGTTCCAGAGGGATTCACCCAATGAGTCCTTGATATTTAGTCGTTTTCAGCAAATTTTCTGGATTTTTCAAAATTTCAATTTTTTTGTGAAAATATCCACTAAGTGAGGGAATAATTTGTGTGAGGGTACCCCAGGAGAGTTCCAAATGTGTGTGGGTAGAATATATATCCCACGCGGGTAAAATTGAAAAAAGTTGAAAAATTTTTTTTTGGACTTAGCCATTTTTCCGCCGTTTATCAGACTTTCAGATAGGGAAAATGTCAGTGAGCATTCCGATTTCAGTTCCAGAGCGATTCACCCAATGAGGCCTTGATATTTAGTCGTTTTCAGCCAATTTTCTGGATTTTTAAAAATTTCACTTTTTTTGTGAAAATATCCACTAAATGAGGGAATAATATGTGTGAGGCTACCCCAGGAGAGTACCAAATGTGTGTGGGTAGAATATATATCCGACGCGGGTAAAATTGAAAAAAGTTGAAAAATTTTTTTTTGGACTTAGTCATTTTTCCGGCGTTTATCAGACTGTCAGATAGGGGAAATGACAGTGAGCATTAAATTTCAGTTCCAGAGCGATGCGCCCAATGAGTCCTTGTTATTTAGTCGTTTTCAGCCAATTTTCTGGATTTTTGAAAATTTCACTTTTTTGTGTAAATATCCACTAAATGAGGGAATAATATGTGTGAGGGTAGCCCAGGAGAGTTCCAAATGTGTGTGGGTAGAATATATATCCCACGCGGGTAAAATTGAAAAAAGTTGAAAAAATTTTTTTTGGACTTAGTCATTTTTCCGCCGTTTATCAGACTTTCAGATAGGGAAAATGTCAGTGAGCATTCCGATTTCAATTCCAGAGTGATTCACCCAATGAGGCCTTGATATTAAGTCGTTTTCAGCCAATTTTCTAGATTTTTGAACATTTCACTTTTTTGTGAAAATATCCACTAAATGAGGGAATAATATGTGTGAGGGTACCCCAGGAGAGTTCCAAATGTGTGTGGGTAAAATATATATCCCACGCGGGTAAAATTGAAAAAAGTTGAAAAATTTTTTTTTGGACTTAGTCATTTTTCCGCCGTTTATCAGACTTTCAGATAGGGAAAATGTCAGTGAGCATTCCGATTTCAGTTCCAGAGCGATTCACCCAAAGAGGCCTTGATATTTAGTCGTTTTCAGCCAATTTTCTGGATTTTTGAAAATTTCACTTTTTTTGTGAAAATATCCACTAAATGAGGGAATAATATGTGTGAGGGTACCCCAGGAGAGTTCCAAATGTGTGTGGGTAGAATCTCTATCCCACGGGGGTAAAATTGAAAAAAGTTGAAAAAATTATTTTTTTTGGACTTAGTCATTTTTCCGGCGTTTATCAGACTGTCAGATAGGGGAAATGACAGTGAGCATTAAATTTCAGTTCCAGAGCGATTTGTCCAATGAGTCCTTGATATTTCGTTGTTTTCAGCCAATTTCTGGATTTTTGAAAATTTCACTTTTTTTGTGAAAATATCCACTAAATGAGGGAATAATATGTGTGAGGGTACCCCAGGAGAGTTCCAAATGTGTGTGGGTAGAATATATATCCCACGTGGGTAAAATTGAAAAAGGTTGAAACATTTTTTTTTTGGACTTAGTCATTTTTCCGGCGTTTATCAGACTTTCAGATAGGGGAAATGTCAGTGAGCGTTCCGGTTTCAGTTCCAGAGGGATTCACCCAATGAGTCCTTGATATTTAGTCGTTTTCAGCAAATTTTCTGGATTTTTCAAAATTTCACTTTTTTTGTGAAAATATCCACTAAGTGAGGGAATAATTTGTGTGAGGGTACCCCAGGAGAGTTCCAAATGTGTGTGGGTAGAATATATATCCCACGCGGGTAAAATTGAAAAAAGTTGAAAAATTTTTTTTTGGACTTAGCCATTTTTCCGCCGTTTATCAGACTTTCAGATAGGGAAAATGTCAGTGAGCATTCCGATTTCAGTTCCAGAGCGATTCACCCAATGAGGCCTTGATATTTAGTCGTTTTCAGCAAATTTTCTGGATTTTTCAAAATTTCACTTTTTTGTGAAAATATCCACTAAATGAGGGAATAATATGTGTGAGGGTGCCCCAGGAGAATTCCAAATGTGTGTGGGTAGAATATATAACCCACGTGGGTAAAATTGAAAAAGGTTGAAACATTTTTTTTTTTACTTAGTCATTTTTCCGGCGTTTATCAGACTTTCAGATAGGGCAAATGTCAGTGAGCGTTCCGATTTCAGTTCCAGAGCGATTCGCCCAATGAGTCCTTGATATTTAGTCATTTTCAGCCAATTTTCTGGATTTTTGAAAATTTCACTTTTTTTGTGAAAATATCCACTAAATGAGGGAATAATATGTGTGAGGGTACCCCAGGAGAGTTCCAAATGTGTGTGGGTAGAATATATATCCCACGTGGGTAAAATTGAAAAATTTTGAAACATTTTTTTTTTGGACTTAGTCATTTTTCCGCCGTTTATCAGACTTTCAGATAGGGAAAATGTCAGTGAGCATTCCGATTTCCGTTCCAGAGCGATTAACCCAATGAGGCCTTGATATTTAGTCGTTTTCAGCCAATTTTCTGGATTTTTAAAAATTTCACTTTTTTTGTGAAAATATCCACTAAATGAGGGAATAATATGTGTGAGGCTACCCCAGGAGAGTACCAAATGTGTGTGGGTAGAATATATATCCGACGCGGGTAAAATTGAAAAAAGTTGAAAAATTTTTTTTTGGACTTAGTCATTTTTCCGGCGTTTATCAGACTGTCAGATAGGGGAAATGACAGTGAGCATTAAATTTCAGTTCCAGAGCGATTTGTCCAATGAGTCCTTGATATTTCGTTGTTTTCAGCCAATTTCTGGATTTTTGAAAATTTCACTTTTTTGTGAAAATATCCACTAAATGAGGGAATAATATGTGTGAGGGTACCCCAGGAGAGTTCCAAATGTGTGTGGGTAGAATATATATCCCACGGGGTAAAATTGAAAAAAGTTGAAAAAATTATTTTTTTGGACTTAGTCATTTTTCCGACGTTTGTCAAAAATTTCAGATAGGGGAAATGTCAGTGAGCGTTCCGATTTCAGTTCCAGAGCTATTCACCCAATGAGTCCTTGATATTTAGTCGGTTTCAGCAAATTTTCTGGATTTTTGAAAATTTCACTTTTTTTGTGAAAATATCCACTAAGTGAGGGAATAATTTGTGTGAGGGTACCCCAGGAGAGTTCCAAATGTGTGTGGGTAGAATATATATCCCACGCGGGTAAAATTGAAAAAAGTTGAAAAATTTTTTTTTGGACTTAGCCATTTTTCCGCCGTTTATCAGACTTTCAGATAGGGAAAATGTCAGTGAGCATTCCGATTTCAGTTCCAGAGCGATTCACCCAATGAGGCCTTGATATTTAGTCGTTTTCAGCAAATTTTCTGGATTTTTCAAAATGTCACTTTTTTGTGAAAATATCCACTAAATGAGGGAATAATATGTGTGAGGGTGCCCCAGGAGAATTCCAAATGAGTGTGGGTAGAATATATAACCCACGTGGGTAAAATTGAAAAAGGTTGAAACATTTTTTTTTTGACTTAGTCATTTTTCCGGCGTTTATCAGACTTTCAGATAGGGAAAATGTCAGTGAGCGTTCCGATTTCAGTTCCAGAGCGATTCGCCCAATGAGTCCTTGATATTTAGTCATTTTCAGCCAATTTTCTGGATTTTTAAAAATTTCACTTTTTTTGTGAAAATATCCACTAAATGAGAGAATAATATGTGTGAGGCTACCCCAGGAGAGTACCAAATGTGTGTGGGTAGAATATATATCCGACGCGGGTAAAATTGAAAAAAGTTGAAAATTTTTTTTTTGGACTTAGTCATTTTTCCGGCGTTTATCAGACTGTCAGATAGGGAAATGACAGTGAGCATTAAATTTCAGTTCCAGAGCGATGCGCCCAATGAGTCCTTGTTATTTAGTCGTTTTCAGCCAATTTTCTGGATTTTTGAAAATTTCACTTTTTTGTGAAAATATCCACGAAATGAGGGAATAATATGTGTGAGGGTACCCCAGGAGAGTTCCAAATGTGTGTGGGTAGAATATATATCCCACGGGGGTAAAATTGAAAAAAGTTAAAACTATTTTTTTTTTGGACTTAGTCATTTTTCCGCCGTTTATCAGACTTTCAGATAGGGAAAATGTCAGTGAGCATTCCGATTTCAGTTCCAGAGTGATTCACCCAATGAGGCCTTGATATTAAGTCGTTTTCAGCCAATTTTCTAGATTTTTGAACATTTCACTTTTTTTGTGAAAATATCCACTAAATGAGGGAATAATATGTGTGAGGGTACCCCAGGAGAGTTCCAAATGTGTGTGGGTAAAATATATATCCCACGCGGGTAAAATTGAAAAAAGTTGAAAAATTTTTTTTTGGACTTAGTCATTTTTCCGCCGTTTATCAGACTTTCAGATAGGGAAAATGTCAGTGAGCATTCCGATTTCAGTTCCAGAGCGATTCACCCAAAGAGGCCTTGATATTTAGTCGTTTTCAGCCAATTTTCTGGATTTTTGAAAATTTCACTTTTTTTGTGAAAATATCCACTAAATGAGGGAATAATATGTGTGAGGGTACCCCAGGAGAGTTCCAAATGTGTGTGGGTAGAATCTCTATCCCACGGGGGTAAAATTGAAAAATTTTGAAACATTTTTTTTTTGGACTTAGTCATTTTTCCGCCGTTTATCAGACTTTCAGATAGGGAAAATGTCAGTGAGCATTCCGATTTCAATTCCAGAGCGATTCACCCAATGAGGCCTTGATATTTAGTCGTTTTCAGCCAATTTTCTGGATTTTTGAAAATTTCACTTTTTTTGTGAAAATATCCACTAAATGAGGGAATAATATGTGTGAGGGTGCCCCAGGAGAATTCCAAATGTGTGTGGGTAGAATATATATCCGACGCGGGTAAAATTGAAAAAAGTTGAAAAATTTTTTTTTGGACTTAGTCATTTTGCCGGCGTTTATCAGACTGTCAGATAGGGGAAATGACAGTGAGCATTAAATTTCAGTTCCAGAGCGATTTGTCCAATGAGTCCTTGATATTTCGTTGTTTTCAGCCAATTTCTGGATTTTTGAAAATTTCACTTTTTTGTGAAAATATCCACTAAATGAGGGAATAATATGTGTGAGGGTACCCCAGGAGAGTTCCAAATGTGTGTGGGTAGAATATATATCCCACGGGGTAAAATTGAAAAAAGTTGAAAAAATTATTTTTTTGGACTTAGTCATTTTTCCGACGTTTGTCAAAAATTTCAGATAGGGGAAATGTCAGTGAGCGTTCCGATTTCAGTTCCAGAGCTATTCACCCAATGAGTCCTTGATATTTAGTCGTTTTCAGCAAATTTTCTGGATTTTTGAAAATTTCACTTTTTTTGTGAAAATATCCACTAAGTGAGGGAATAATTTGTGTGAGGGTACCCCAGGAGAGTTCCAAATGTGTGTGGGTAGAATATATATCCCACGCGGGTAAAATTGAAAAAAGTTGAAAAATTTTTTTTTGGACTTAGCCATTTTTCCGCCGTTTATCAGACTTTCAGATAGGGCAAATGTCAGTGAGCGTTCCGATTTCAGTTCCAGAGCGATTCGCCCAATGAGTCCTTGATATTTAGTCATTTTCAGCCAATTTTCTGGATTTTTAAAAATTTCACTTTTTTTGTGAAAATATCCACTAAATGAGGGAATAATATGTGTGAGGCTACCCCAGGAGAGTACCAAATGTGTGTGGGTAGAATATATATCCGACGCGGGTAAAATTGAAAAAAGTTGAAAATTTTTTTTTTGGACTTAGTCATTTTTCCGGCGTTTATCAGACTGTCAGATAGGGGAAATGACAGTGAGCATTAAATTTCAGTTCCAGAGCGATGCGCCCAATGAGTCCTTGTTATTTAGTCGTTTTCAGCCAATTTTCTGGATTTTTGAAAATTTCACTTTTTTGTGAAAATATCCACGAAATGAGGGAATAATATGTGTGAGGGTACCCCAGGAGAGTTCCAAATGTGTGTGGGTAGAATATATATCCCACGGGGGTAAAATTGAAAAAAGTTAAAACTATTTTTTTTTTGGACTTAGTCATTTTTCCGCCGTTTATCAGACTTTCAGATAGGGAAAATGTCAGTGAGCATTCCGATTTCAGTTCCAGAGTGATTCACCCAATGAGGCCTTGATATTTAGTCGTTTTCAGCCAATTTTCTAGATTTTTGAACATTTCACTTTTTTTGTGAAAATATCCACTAAATGAGGGAATAATATGTGTGAGGGTACCCCAGGAGAGTTCCAAATGTGTGTGGGTAGAATATATATCCCACGCGGGTAAAATTGAAAAAAGTTGAAAAATTTTTTTTTGGACTTAGTCATTTTTCCGCCGTTTATCAGACTTTCAGATAGGGAAAATGTCAGTGAGCATTCCGATTTCAGTTCCAGAGCGATTCACCCAAAGAGGCCTTGATATTTAGTCGTTTTCAGCCAATTTTCTGGATTTTTGAAAATTTCACTTTTTTTGTGAAAATATCCACTAAATGAGGGAATAATATGTGTGAGGGTACCCCAGGAGAGTTCCAAATGTGTGTGGGTAGAATCTCTATCCCACGGGGGTAAAATTGAAAAAAGTTGAAAAAATTATTTTTTTTGGACTTAGTCATTTTTCCGGCGTTTATCAGACTGTCAGATAGGGGAAATGACAGTGAGCATTAAATTTCAGTTCCAGAGCGATTTGTCCAATGAGTCCTTGATATTTCGTTGTTTTCAGCCAATTTCTGGATTTTTGAAAATTTCACTTTTTTGTGAAAATATCCACTAAATGAGGGAATAATATGTGTGAGGGTACCCCAGGAGAGTTCCAAATGTGTGTGGGTAGAATATATATCCCACGGGGTAAAATTGAAAAAAGTTGAAAAAATTATTTTTTTGGACTTAGTTATTTTTCGGACGTTTGTCAAAAATTTCAGATAGGGGAAATGTCAGTGAGCGTTCCGATTTCAGTTCCAGAGCTATTCACCCAATGAGTCCTTGATATTTAGTCGTTTTCAGCAAATTTTCTGGATTTTTGAAAATTTCACTTTTTTGTGAAAATATCCACTAAATGAGGGAATAATATGTGTGAGGGTACCCCAGGAGAGTTCCAAATGTGTGTGGGTAGAATATATAGCCCACGTGGGTAAAATTGAAAAATGTTGAAACATTTTTTTTTTGGACTTAGTCATTTTTCCGCCGTTTATCAGACTTTCAGATAGGGAAAATGTCAGTGAGCATTCCGATTTCAGTTCCAGAGCGATTCACCCAATGAGGCCTTGATATTTAGTCGTTTTCAGCCAATTTTCTGGATTTTTAAAAATTTCACTTTTTTTGTGAAAATATCCACTAAATGAGGGAATAATATGTGTGAGGGTACCCCAGGAGAGTTCCAAATGTGTGTGGGTAGAATATATATCCCACGGGGGTAAAATTGAAAAAAGTTGAAAACTTTTTTTTTTTGGACTTAGTCATTTTTCCGGAGTTTATCAGAAATTTCAGATTGGGGAAATGTCAGTGAGTGTTCCGATTTCAGTTCCAGAGCGATTCGCCCAATGAGTTCTTGATACTTAGTCGTTTTCAGCCAATTTCTGGATTTTTAAAAATTTCACTTTTTTTGTGAAAATATCCACTAAATGAGGGAATAATATGTGTGAGGGTACCCCAGGAGAGTTCCAAATGTGTGTGGGTAGAATATATATCCGACGCGGGTAAAATTGAAAAAAGTTGAAAAATTTTTTTTTGGACTTAGTCATTTTTCCGTCGTTTATCAGACTGTCAGATAGGGGAAATGACAGTGAGCATTAAATTTCAGTTCCAGAGCGATTCGCCCAATGAGTCCTTGATATTTGGTCGTTTTCAGCCAATTTTCTGGATTTTTGAAAATTTCACTTTTTTGTGAAAATATCCACTAAATGAGAGAATAATTTGTATGAGGATACCCCAGGAGAGTTCCAAATGTGTGTGGGTAGAATATATATCCCATGTGGGTAAAATTAAAAAAAGATGAAAACATTTTTCTTTTGGACTTAGTCATTTTTCCGTCGTTTATCAGACTTTCAGATAGGGCAATTGTCAGTGAGCATTCCAATTTCAGTTCCAGAGCGATTCGCCCAATGAGTCTTTGATATTTAGTCGTTTTCAGCCAATTTTCAGAATTTTTGAAAATTTCACTTTTTTGTGAAAATATCCACTAAATGAGGGAATAATATGTGTGAGGGTACCCCTGGAGAGTTCCAAATGTGTGTGGGTAGAATATATATCCCACGGGGGTAAAATTGAAAAAAGTTGAAAAAATTTTTTTTTTGGACTTAGTCATTTTTCCGGCGTTAGTCAAAAATTTCAGATAGGGGAAATGTCAGTGAGCGTTCCAATTTCAGTTCCAAAGCGATTCACCCAATGAGTCCTTGATATTTAGTCGTTTTCAGCAAATTTTCTGGATTTTTGAAAATTTCACTTTTTTGTGAAAATATCCAATAAATGAGGGAATAATATGTGTGAGGGTACCCCTGGAGAGTTCCAAATGTGTGTTGGTAGAATATATATCCCACGGGGGTAAAATTGAAAAAGGTTGAAACATTTTTTTTTTGGACTTAGTCATTTTTCCGGCGTTTATCAGACTTTCAGATAGGGGAAATGTCAGTGAGCGTTCCGGTTTCAGTTCCAGAGGGATTCACCCAATGAGTCCTTGATATTTAGTCGTTTTCAGCAAATTTTCTGGATTTTTCAAAATTTCACTTTTTTTGTGAAAATATCCACTAAGTGAGGGAATAATTTGTGTGAGGGTACCCCAGGAGAGTTCCAAATGTGTGTGGGTAGAATATATATCCCACGCGGGTAAAATTGAAAAAAGTTGAAAAATTTTTTTTTGGACTTAGTCATTTTTCCGGCGTTTATCAGACTGTCAGATAGGGGAAATGACAGTGAGCATTAAATTTCAGTTCCAGAGCGATTTGTCCAATGAGTCCTTGATATTTCGTTGTTTTCAGCCAATTTCTGGATTTTTGAAAATTTCACTTTTTTGTGAAAATATCCACTAAATGAGGGAATAATATGTGTGAGGGTACCCCAGGAGAGTTCCAAATGTGTGTGGGTAGAATATATATCCCACGGGGTAAAATTGAAAAAAGTTGAAAAAATTATTTTTTTGGACTTAGTCATTTTTCCGACGTTTGTCAAAAATTTCAGATAGGGGAAATGTCAGTGAGCGTTCCGATTTCAGTTCCAGAGCTATTCACCCAATGAGTCCTTGATATTTAGTCGTTTTCAGCAAATTTTCTGGATTTTTGAAAATTTCACTTTTTTTGTGAAAATATCCACTAAGTGAGGGAATAATTTGTGTGAGGGTACCCCAGGAGAGTTCCAAATGTGTGTGGGTAGAATATATATCCCACGCGGGTAAAATTGAAAAAAGTTGAAAAATTTTTTTTTGGACTTAGCCATTTTTCCGCCGTTTATCAGACTTTCAGATAGGGAAAATGTCAGTGAGCATTCCGATTTCAGTTCCAGAGCGATTCACCCAATGAGGCCTTGATATTTAGTCGTTTTCAGCAAATTTTCTGGATTTTTCAAAATTTCACTTTTTTGTGAAAATATCCACTAAATGAGGGAATAATATGTGTGAGGGTGCCCCAGGAGAATTCCAAATGAGTGTGGGTAGAATATATAACCCACGTGGGTAAAATTGAAAAAGGTTGAAACATTTTTTTTTTGACTTAGTCATTTTTCCGGCGTTTATCAGACTTTCAGATAGGGCAAATGTCAGTGAGCGTTCCGATTTCAGTTCCAGAGCGATTCGCCCAATGAGTCCTTGATATTTAGTCATTTTCAGCCAATTTTCTGGATTTTTAAAAATTTCACTTTTTTTGTGAAAATATCCACTAAATGAGGGAATAATATGTGTGAGGCTACCCCAGGAGAGTACCAAATGTGTGTGGGTAGAATATATATCCGACGCGGGTAAAATTGAAAAAAGTTGAAAATTTTTTTTTTGGACTTAGTCATTTTTCCGGCGTTTATCAGACTGTCAGATAGGGGAAATGACAGTGAGCATTAAATTTCAGTTCCAGAGCGATGCGCCCAATGAGTCCTTGTTATTTAGTCGTTTTCAGCCAATTTTCTGGATTTTTGAAAATTTCACTTTTTTGTGAAAATATCCACGAAATGAGGGAATAATATGTGTGAGGGTACCCCAGGAGAGTTCCAAATGTGTGTGGGTAGAATATATATCCCACGGGGGTAAAATTGAAAAAAGTTAAAACTATTTTTTTTTTGGACTTAGTCATTTTTCCGCCGTTTATCAGACTTTCAGATAGGGAAAATGTCAGTGAGCATTCCGATTTCAGTTCCAGAGTGATTCACCCAATGAGGCCTTGATATTAAGTCGTTTTCAGCCAATTTTCTAGATTTTTGAACATTTCACTTTTTTTGTGAAAATATCCACTAAATGAGGGAATAATATGTGTGAGGGTACCCCAGGAGAGTTCCAAATGTGTGTGGGTAAAATATATATCCCACGCGGGTAAAATTGAAAAAAGTTGAAAAATTTTTTTTTGGACTTAGTCATTTTTCCGCCGTTTATCAGACTTTCAGATAGGGAAAATGTCAGTGAGCATTCCGATTTCAGTTCCAGAGCGATTCACCCAAAGAGGCCTTGATATTTAGTCGTTTTCAGCCAATTTTCTGGATTTTTGAAAATTTCACTTTTTTTGTGAAAATATCCACTAAATGAGGGAATAATATGTGTGAGGGTACCCCAGGAGAGTTCCAAATGTGTGTGGGTAGAATCTCTATCCCACGGGGGTAAAATTGAAAAAAGTTGAAAAAATTATTTTTTTTGGACTTAGTCATTTTTCCGGCGTTTATCAGACTGTCAGATAGGGGAAATGACAGTGAGCATTAAATTTCAGTTCCAGAGCGATTTGTCCAATGAGTCCTTGATATTTCGTTGTTTTCAGCCAATTTCTGGATTTTTGAAAATTTCACTTTTTTTGTGAAAATATCCACTAAATGAGGGAATAATATGTGTGAGGGTACCCCAGGAGAGTTCCAAATGTGTGTGGGTAGAATATATATCCCACGGGGTAAAATTGAAAAAAGTTGAAAAAATTTTTTTTTGGACTTAGTCATTTTTCCGACGTTTGTCAAAAATTTCAGATAGGGGAAATGTCAGTGAGCGTTCCGATTTCAGTTCCAGAGCTATTCACCCAATGAGTCCTTGATATTTAGTCGTTTTCAGCAAATTTTCTGGATTTTTGAAAATTTCACTTTTTTGTGAAAATATCCACTAAAAGAGGGAATAATATGTGTGAGGGTACCCCAGGAGAGTTCCAAATGTGTGTGGGTAGAATATATATCCCACGCGGGTAAAATTGAAAAAAGTTGAAAAATTTTTTTTTGGACTTAGCCATTTTTCCGCCGTTTATCAGACTTTCAGATAGGGAAAATGTCAGTGAGCATTCCGATTTCAGTTCCAGAGCGATTCACCCAATGAGGCCTTGATATTTAGTCGTTTTCAGCAAATTTTCTGGATTTTTCAAAATTTCACTTTTTTGTGAAAATATCCACTAAATGAGGGAATAATATGTGTGAGGGTGCCCCAGGAGAATTCCAAATGTGTGTGGGTAGAATATATAACCCACGTGGGTAAAATTGAAAAAGGTTGAAACATTTTTTTTTTTACTTAGTCATTTTTCCGGCGTTTATCAGACTTTCAGATAGGGCAAATGTCAGTGAGCGTTCCGATTTCAGTTCCAGAGCGATTCGCCCAATGAGTCCTTGATATTTAGTCATTTTCAGCCAATTTTCTGGATTTTTGAAAATTTCACTTTTTTTGTGAAAATATCCACTAAATGAGGGAATAATATGTGTGAGGGTACCCCAGGAGAGTTCCAAATGTGTGTGGGTAGAATATATATCCCACGTGGGTAAAATTGAAAAATTTTGAAAAATTTTTTTTTTGGACTTAGTCATTTTTCCGCCGTTTATCAGACTTTCAGATAGGGAAAATGTCAGTGAGCATTCCGATTTCCGTTCCAGAGCAATTAACCCAATGAGGCCTTGATATTTAGTCGTTTTCAGCCAATTTTCTGGATTTTTAAAAATTTCACTTTTTTTGTGAAAATATCCACTAAATGAGGGAATAATATGTGTGAGGCTACCCCAGGAGAGTACCAAATGTGTGTGGGTAGAATATATATCCGACGCGGGTAAAATTGAAAAAAGTTGAAAAATTTTTTTTTGGACTTAGTCATTTTTCCGGCGTTTATCAGACTGTCAGATAGGGGAAATGACAGTGAGCATTAAATTTCAGTTCCAGAGCGATTTGTCCAATGAGTCCTTGATATTTCGTTGTTTTCAGCCAATTTCTGGATTTTTGAAAATTTCACTTTTTTGTGAAAATATCCACTAAATGAGGGAATAATATGTGTGAGGGTACCCCAGGAGAGTTCCAAATGTGTGTGGGTAGAATATATATCCCACGGGGTAAAATTGAAAAAAGTTGAAAAAATTATTTTTTTGGACTTAGTCATTTTTCCGACGTTTGTCAAAAATTTCAGATAGGGGAAATGTCAGTGAGCGTTCCGATTTCAGTTCCAGAGCTATTCACCCAATGAGTCCTTGATATTTAGTCGTTTTCAGCAAATTTTCTGGATTTTTGAAAATTTCACTTTTTTTGTGAAAATATCCACTAAGTGAGGGAATAATTTGTGTGAGGGTACCCCAGGAGAGTTCCAAATGTGTGTGGGTAGAATATATATCCCACGCGGGTAAAATTGAAAAAAGTTGAAAAATTTTTTTTTGGACTTAGCCATTTTTCCGCCGTTTATCAGACTTTCAGATAGGGAAAATGTCAGTGAGCATTCCGATTTCAGTTCCAGAGCGATTCACCCAATGAGGCCTTGATATTTAGTCGTTTTCAGCAAATTTTCTGGATTTTTCAAAATTTCACTTTTTTGTGAAAATATCCACTAAATGAGGGAATAATATGTGTGAGGGTGCCCCAGGAGAATTCCAAATGAGTGTGGGTAGAATATATAACCCACGTGGGTAAAATTGAAAAAGGTTGAAACATTTTTTTTTTTACTTAGTCATTTTTCCGGCGTTTATCAGACTTTCAGATAGGGCAAATGTCAGTGAGCGTTCCGATTTCAGTTCCAGAGCGATTCGCCCAATGAGTCCTTGATATTTAGTCATTTTCAGCCAATTTTCTGGATTTTTAAAAATTTCACTTTTTTTGTGAAAATATCCACTAAATGAGGGAATAATATGTGTGAGGGTACCCCAGGAGAGTTCCAAATGTGTGTGGGTAGAATATATATCCCACGCGGGTAAAATTGAAAAAAGTTGAAAAATTTTTTTTTGGACTTAGTCATTTTTCCGCCGTTTATCAGACTTTCAGAAAGGGAAAATGTCAGTGAGCATTCCGATTTCAGTTCCAGAGCGATTCACCCAAAGAGGCCTTGATATTTAGTCGTTTTCAGCAAATTTTCTGGATTTTTCAAAATTTCACTTTTTTGTGAAAATATCCACTAAATGAGGGAAATAATATGTGTGAGGGCACCCCAGGAGAGTTCCAAATGTGTGTGGGTAGAATATATATCCCATGCGGGTAAAATTGAAAAAAGTTGAAAAAAATTTTTTTGGACTTAGTCATTTTTCCGCCGTTTATCAGACTTTCAGATAGGGAAAATGTCAGTGAGCATTCCGATTTCAATTCCAGAGCGATTCACCCAATGAGGCCTTGATATTTAGTCGTTTTCAGCCAATTTTCTGGATTTTTGAAAATTTCACTTTTTTTGTGAAAATATCCACTAAATGAGGGAATAATATGTGTGAGGGTACCCCAGGAGAGTTCCAAATGTGTGTGGGTAGAATATATATCCCACGCGGGTAAAATTGAAAAAAGTTGAAAAATTTTTTTTTGGACTTAGTCATTTTTCCGCCGTTTATCAGACTTTCAGATAGGGAAAATGTCAGTGAGCATTCCGATTTCAGTTCCAGAGCGATTCACCCAAAGAGGCCTTGATATTTAGTCGTTTTCAGCCAATTTTCTGGATTTTTGAAAATTTCACTTTTTTTGTGAAAATATCCACTAAATGAGGGAATAATATGTGTGAGGGTACCCCAGGAGAGTTCCAAATGTGTGTGGGTAGAATATATATCCCACGCGGGTAAAATTGAAAAAAGTTGAAAAATTTTTTTTTGGACTTAGTCATTTTTCCGCCGTTTATCAGACTTTCAGATAGGGAAAATGTCAGTGAGCATTCCGATTTCAGTTCCAGAGCGATTCACCCAAAGAGGCCTTGATATTTAGTCGTTTTCAGCCAATTTTCTGGATTTTTGAAAATTTCACTTTTTTTGTGAAAATATCCACTAAATGAGGGAATAATATGTGTGAGGGTACCCCAGGAGAGTTCCAAATGTGTGTGGGTAGAATCTCTATCCCACGGGGGTAAAATTGAAAAAAGTTGAAAAAATTATTTTTTTTGGACTTAGTCATTTTTCCGGCGTTTATCAGACTGTCAGATAGGGGAAATGACAGTGAGCATTAAATTTCAGTTCCAGAGCGATGCGCCCAATGAGTCCTTGTTATTTAGTCGTTTTCAGCCAATTTTCTGGATTTTTGAAAATTTCACTTTTTTGTGAAAATATCCACGAAATGAGGGAATAATATGTGTGAGGGTACCCCAGGAGAGTTCCAAATGTGTGTGGGTAGAATATATATCCCACGGGGGTAAAATTGAAAAAAGTTAAAACTATTTTTTTTTTGGACTTAGTCATTTTTCTGGCGTTTATTAGACTTTCAGATAGGGGAAATGTTAGTGAGTATTCCGATTTCAGTTCCAGAGCGATTCGCCCAATGAGTCCTTGTTATTTAGTCGTTTTCAGACAATTTTCTGGATTTTTGAAAATTTCACTTTTTTGTGAAAATATCCACTAAATGAGGGAATAATATGTGTGAGGGTACCCCAGGAGAGTTCCAAATGTGTGTGGGTAGAATATATATCCCATGCGGGTAAAATTGAAAAAAGTTGAAAAAAATTTTTTTGGACTTAGTCATTTTTCCGCCGTTTATCAGACTTTCAGATAGGGGAAATGTCAGTGAGCGTTCCGATTTCAGTTCCAGAGCTATTCACCCAATGAGTCCTTGATATTTAGTCGTTTTCAGCAAATTTTCTGGATTTTTGAAAATTTCACTTTTTTGTGAAAATATCCACTAAATGAGGGAATAATATGTGTGAGGGTACCCCAGGAGAGTTCCAAATGTGTGTGGGTAGAATATATAGCCCACGTGGGTAAAATTGAAAAATGTTGAAACATTTTTTTTTTGGACTTAGTCATTTTTCCGCCGTTTATCAGACTTTCAGATAGGGAAAATGTCAGTGAGCATTCCGATTTCAGTTCCAGAGCGATTCACCCAATGAGGCCTTGATATTTAGTCGTTTTCAGCCAATTTTCTGGATTTTTAAAAATTTCACTTTTTTTGTGAAAATATCCACTAAATGAGGGAATAATATGTGTGAGGGTACCCCAGGAGAGTTCCAAATGTGTGTGGGTAGAATATATATCCCACGGGGGTAAAATTGAAAAAAGTTGAAAACTTTTTTTTTTTGGACTTAGTCATTTTTCCGGAGTTTATCAGAAATTTCAGATTGGGGAAATGTCAGTGAGTGTTCCGATTTCAGTTCCAGAGCGATTCGCCCAATGAGTTCTTGATACTTAGTCGTTTTCAGCCAATTTCTGGATTTTTAAAAATTTCACTTTTTTTGTGAAAATATCCACTAAATGAGGGAATAATATGTGTGAGGGTACCCCAGGAGAGTTCCAAATGTGTGTGGGTAGAATATATATCCGACGCGGGTAAAATTGAAAAAAGTTGAAAAATTTTTTTTTGGACTTAGTCATTTTTCCGTCGTTTATCAGACTGTCAGATAGGGGAAATGACAGTGAGCATTAAATTTCAGTTCCAGAGCGATTCGCCCAATGAGTCCTTGATATTTGGTCGTTTTCAGCCAATTTTCTGGATTTTTGAAAATTTCACTTTTTTGTGAAAATATCCACTAAATGAGAGAATAATTTGTATGAGGATACCCCAGGAGAGTTCCAAATGTGTGTGGGTAGAATATATATCCCATGTGGGTAAAATTAAAAAAAGATGAAAACATTTTTCTTTTGGACTTAGTCATTTTTCCGTCGTTTATCAGACTTTCAGATAGGGCAATTGTCAGTGAGCATTCCAATTTCAGTTCCAGAGCGATTCGCCCAATGAGTCTTTGATATTTAGTCGTTTTCAGCCAATTTTCAGAATTTTTGAAAATTTCACTTTTTTGTGAAAATATCCACTAAATGAGGGAATAATATGTGTGAGGGTACCCCTGGAGAGTTCCAAATGTGTGTTGGTAGAATATATATCCCACGGGGGTAAAATTGAAAAAGGTTGAAACATTTTTTTTTTGGACTTAGTCATTTTTCCGCCGTTTATCAGACTTTCAGATAGGGAAAATGTCAGTGAGCATTCCGATTTCCGTTCCAGAGCGATTAACCCAATGAGGCCTTGATATTTAGTCGTTTTCAGCCAATTTTCTGGATTTTTAAAAATTTCACTTTTTTTGTGAAAATATCCACTAAATGAGGGAATAATATGTGTGAGGCTACCCCAGGAGAGTACCAAATGTGTGTGGGTAGAATATATATCCCACGCGGGTAAAATTGAAAAAAGTTGAAAAATTTTTTTTTGGACTTAGCCATTTTTCCGCCGTTTATCAGACTTTCAGATAGGGAAAATGTCAGTGAGCATTCCGATTTCAGTTCCAGAGCGATTCACCCAATGAGGCCTTGATATTTAGTCGTTTTCAGCAAATTTTCTGGATTTTTCAAAATTTCACTTTTTTGTGAAAATATCCACTAAATGAGGGAATAATATGTGTGAGGGTGCCCCAGGAGAATTCCAAATGAGTGTGGGTAGAATATATAACCCACGTGGGTAAAATTGAAAAAGGTTGAAACATTTTTTTTTTGACTTAGTCATTTTTCCGGCGTTTATCAGACTTTCAGATAGGGCAAATGTCAGTGAGCGTTCCGATTTCAGTTCCAGAGCGATTCGCCCAATGAGTCCTTGATATTTAGTCATTTTCAGCCAATTTTCTGGATTTTTAAAAATTTCACTTTTTTTGTGAAAATATCCACTAAATGAGGGAATAATATGTGTGAGGCTACCCCAGGAGAGTACCAAATGTGTGTGGGTAGAATATATATCCGACGCGGGTAAAATTGAAAAAAGTTGAAAATTTTTTTTTTGGACTTAGTCATTTTTCCGGCGTTTATCAGACTGTCAGATAGGGGAAATGACAGTGAGCATTAAATTTCAGTTCCAGAGCGATGCGCCCAATGAGTCCTTGTTATTTAGTCGTTTTCAGCCAATTTTCTGGATTTTTGAAAATTTCACTTTTTTGTGAAAATATCCACGAAATGAGGGAATAATATGTGTGAGGGTACCCCAGGAGAGTTCCAAATGTGTGTGGGTAGAATATATATCCCACGGGGGTAAAATTGAAAAAAGTTAAAACTATTTTTTTTTTGGACTTAGTCATTTTTCCGCCGTTTATCAGACTTTCAGATAGGGAAAATGTCAGTGAGCATTCCGATTTCAGTTCCAGAGTGATTCACCCAATGAGGCCTTGATATTAAGTCGTTTTCAGCCAATTTTCTAGATTTTTGAACATTTCACTTTTTTTGTGAAAATATCCACTAAATGAGGGAATAATATGTGTGAGGGTACCCCAGGAGAGTTCCAAATGTGTGTGGGTAAAATATATATCCCACGCGGGTAAAATTGAAAAAAGTTGAAAAATTTTTTTTTGGACTTAGTCATTTTTCCGCCGTTTATCAGACTTTCAGATAGGGAAAATGTCAGTGAGCATTCCGATTTCAGTTCCAGAGCGATTCACCCAAAGAGGCCTTGATATTTAGTCGTTTTCAGCCAATTTTCTGGATTTTTGAAAATTTCACTTTTTTTGTGAAAATATCCACTAAATGAGGGACTAATATGTGTGAGGGTACCCCAGGAGAGTTCCAAATGTGTGTGGGTAGAATCTCTATCCCACGGGGGTAAAATTGAAAAAAGTTGAAAAAATTATTTTTTTTGGACTTAGTCATTTTTCCGGCGTTTATCAGACTGTCAGATAGGGGAAATGACAGTGAGCATTAAATTTCAGTTCCAGAGCGATTTGTCCAATGAGTCCTTGATATTTCGTCGTTTTCAGCAAATTTTCTGGATTTTTGAAAATTTCACTTTTTTGTGAAAATATCCACTAAAAGAGGGAATAATATGTGTGAGGGTACCCCAGGAGAGTTCCAAATGTGTGTGGGTAGAATATATATCCCACGCGGGTAAAATTGAAAAAAGTTGAAAAATTTTTTTTTGGACTTAGCCATTTTTCCGCCGTTTATCAGACTTTCAGATAGGGAAAATGTCAGTGAGCATTCCGATTTCAGTTCCAGAGCGATTCACCCAATGAGGCCTTGATATTTAGTCGTTTTCAGCAAATTTTCTGGATTTTTCAAAATTTCACTTTTTTGTGAAAATATCCACTAAATGAGGGAATAATATGTGTGAGGGTGCCCCAGGAGAATTCCAAATGTGTGTGGGTAGAATATATAACCCACGTGGGTAAAATTGAAAAAGGTTGAAACATTTTTTTTTTTACTTAGTCATTTTTCCGGCGTTTATCAGACTTTCAGATAGGGCAAATGTCAGTGAGCGTTCCGATTTCAGTTCCAGAGCGATTCGCCCAATGAGTCCTTGATATTTAGTCATTTTCAGCCAATTTTCTGGATTTTTGAAAATTTCACTTTTTTTGTGAAAATATCCACTAAATGAGGGAATAATATGTGTGAGGGTACCCCAGGAGAGTTCCAAATGTGTGTGGGTAGAATATATATCCCACGTGGGTAAAATTGAAAAATTTTGAAACATTTTTTTTTTGGACTTAGTCATTTTTCCGCCGTTTATCAGACTTTCAGATAGGGAAAATGTCAGTGAGCATTCCGATTTCCGTTCCAGAGCGATTAACCCAATGAGGCCTTGATATTTAGTCGTTTTCAGCCAATTTTCTGGATTTTTAAAAATTTCACTTTTTTTGTGAAAATATCCACTAAATGAGGGAATAATATGTGTGAGGCTACCCCAGGAGAGTACCAAATGTGTGTGGGTAGAATATATATCCGACGCGGGTAAAATTGAAAAAAGTTGAAAAATTTTTTTTTGGACTTAGTCATTTTTCCGGCGTTTATCAGACTGTCAGATAGGGGAAATGACAGTGAGCATTAAATTTCAGTTCCAGAGCGATTTGTCCAATGAGTCCTTGATATTTCGTTGTTTTCAGCCAATTTCTGGATTTTTGAAAATTTCACTTTTTTGTGAAAATATCCACTAAATGAGGGAATAATATGTGTGAGGGTACCCCAGGAGAGTTCCAAATGTGTGTGGGTAGAATATATATCCCACGGGGTAAAATTGAAAAAAGTTGAAAAAATTATTTTTTTGGACTTAGTCATTTTTCCGACGTTTGTCAAAAATTTCAGATAGGGGAAATGTCAGTGAGCGTTCCGATTTCAGTTCCAGAGCTATTCACCCAATGAGTCCTTGATATTTAGTCGTTTTCAGCAAATTTTCTGGATTTTTGAAAATTTCACTTTTTTTGTGAAAATATCCACTAAGTGAGGGAATAATTTGTGTGAGGGTACCCCAGGAGAGTTCCAAATGTGTGTGGGTAGAATATATATCCCACGCGGGTAAAATTGAAAAAAGTTGAAAAATTTTTTTTTGGACTTAGCCATTTTTCCGCCGTTTATCAGACTTTCAGATAGGGAAAATGTCAGTGAGCATTCCGATTTCAGTTCCAGAGCGATTCACCCAATGAGGCCTTGATATTTAGTCGTTTTCAGCAAATTTTCTGGATTTTTCAAAATTTCACTTTTTTGTGAAAATATCCACTAAATGAGGGAATAATATGTGTGAGGGTGCCCCAGGAGAATTCCAAATGAGTGTGGGTAGAATATATAACCCACGTGGGTAAAATTGAAAAAGGTTGAAACATTTTTTTTTTTACTTAGTCATTTTTCCGGCGTTTATCAGACTTTCAGATAGGGCAAATGTCAGTGAGCGTTCCGATTTCAGTTCCAGAGCGATTCGCCCAATGAGTCCTTGATATTTAGTCATTTTCAGCCAATTTTCTGGATTTTTAAAAATTTCACTTTTTTTGTGAAAATATCCACTAAATGAGGGAATAATATGTGTGAGGCTACCCCAGGAGAGTACCAAATGTGTGTGGGTAGAATATATATCCGACGCTGGTAAAATTGAAAAAAGTTGAACATTTTTTTTTTGGACTTAGTCATTTTTCCGGCGTTTATCAGACTGTCAGATAGGGGAAATGACAGTGAGCATTAAATTTCAGTTCCAGAGCGATGCGCCCAATGAGTCCTTGTTATTTAGTCGTTTTCAGCCAATTTTCTGGATTTTTGAAAATTTCACTTTTTTGTGAAAATATCCACGAAATGAGGGAATAATATGTGTGAGGGTACCCCAGGAGAGTTCCAAATGTGTGTGGGTAGAATATATATCCCACGGGGGTAAAATTGAAAAAAGTTAAAACTATTTTTTTTTTGGACTTAGTCATTTTTCTGGCGTTTATTAGACTTTCAGATAGGGGAAATGTTAGTGAGTATTCCGATTTCAGTTCCAGAGCGATTCGCCCAATGAGTCCTTGTTATTTAGTCGTTTTCAGACAATTTTCTGGATTTTTGAAAATTTCACTTTTTTGTGAAAATATCCACTAAATGAGGGAATAATATGTGTGAGGGTACCCCAGGAGAGTTCCAAATGTGTGTGGGTAGAATATATATCCCACGCGGGTAAAATTGAAAAAAGTTGAAAAATTTTTTTTTGGACTTAGTCATTTTTCCGCCGTTTATCAGACTTTCAGAAAGGGAAAATGTCAGTGAGCATTCCGATTTCAGTTCCAGAGCGATTCACCCAAAGAGGCCTTGATATTTAGTCGTTTTCAGCAAATTTTCTGGATTTTTCAAAATTTCACTTTTTTGTGAAAATATCCACTAAATGAGGGAAATAATATGTGTGAGGGCACCCCAGGAGAGTTCCAAATGTGTGTGGGTAGAATATATATCCCATGCGGGTAAAATTGAAAAAAGTTGAAAAAAATTTTTTTGGACTTAGTCATTTTTCCGCCGTTTATCAGACTTTCAGATAGGGAAAATGTCAGTGAGCATTCCGATTTCAATTCCAGAGCGATTCACCCAATGAGGCCTTGATATTTAGTCGTTTTCAGCCAATTTTCTGGATTTTTGAAAATTTCACTTTTTTTGTGAAAATATCCACTAAATGAGGGAATAATATGTGTGAGGGTAGCCCAGGAGAGTTCCAAATGTGTGTGGGTAGAATATATATCCCACGCGGGTAAAATTGAAAAAAGTTGAAAAATTTTTTTTTGGACTTAGTCATTTTTCCGCCGTTTATCAGACTTTCAGATAGGGAAAATGTCAGTGAGCATTCCGATTTCAGTTCCAGAGTGATTCACCCAATGAGGCCTTGATATTTAGTCGTTTTCAGCCAATTTTCTAGATTTTTGAACATTTCACTTTTTTTGTGAAAATATCCACTAAATGAGGGAATAATATGTGTGAGGGTACCCCAGGAGAGTTCCAAATGTGTGTGGGTAGAATATATATCCCACGCGGGTAAAATTGAAAAATGTTGAAACATTTTTTTTTTGGACTTAGTCATTTTTCCGCCGTTTATCAGACTTTCAGATAGGGAAAATGTCAGTGAGCATTCCGATTTCAGTTCCAGAGCGATTCACCCAATGAGGCCTTGATATTTAGTCGTTTTCAGCCAATTTTCTGGATTTTTAAAAATTTCACTTTTTTTGTGAAAATATCCACTAAATGAGGGAATAATATGTGTGAGGGTACCCCAGGAGAGTTCCAAATGTGTGTGGGTAGAATATATATCCCACGGGGGTAAAATTGAAAAAAGTTGAAAACTTTTTTTTTTTGGACTTAGTCATTTTTCCGGAGTTTATCAGAAATTTCAGATTGGGGAAATGTCAGTGAGTGTTCCGATTTCAGTTCCAGAGCGATTCGCCCAATGAGTTCTTGATACTTAGTCGTTTTCAGCCAATTTCTGGATTTTTAAAAATTTCACTTTTTTTGTGAAAATATCCACTAAATGAGGGAATAATATGTGTGAGGGTACCCCAGGAGAGTTCCAAATGTGTGTGGGTAGAATATATATCCGACGCGGGTAAAATTGAAAAAAGTTGAAAAATTTTTTTTTGGACTTAGTCATTTTTCCGTCGTTTATCAGACTTTCAGATAGGGCAATTGTCAGTGAGCATTCCAATTTCAGTTCCAGAGCGATTCGCCCAATGAGTCTTTGATATTTAGTCGTTTTCAGCCAATTTTCAGAATTTTTGAAAATTTCACTTTTTTGTGAAAATATCCACTAAATGAGGGAATAATATGTGTGAGGGTACCCCTGGAGAGTTCCAAATGTGTGTGGGTAGAATATATATCCCACGGGGTAAAATTGAAAAAAGTTGAAAAAATTATTTTTTTGGACTTAGTTATTTTTCCGACGTTTGTCAAAAATTTCAGATAGGGGAAATGTCAGTGAGCGTTCCGATTTCAGTTCCAGAGCTATTCACCCAATGAGTCCTTGATATTTAGTCGTTTTCAGCAAATTTTCTGGATTTTTGAAAATTTCACTTTTTTGTGAAAATATCCACTAAATGAGGGAATAATATGTGTGAGGGTACCCCAGGAGAGTTCCAAATGTGTGTGGGTAGAATATATAGCCCACGTGGGTAAAATTGAAAAATGTTGAAACATTTTTTTTTTGGACTTAGTCATTTTTCCGCCGTTTATCAGACTTTCAGATAGGGAAAATGTCAGTGAGCATTCCGATTTCAGTTCCAGAGCGATTCACCCAATGAGGCCTTGATATTTAGTCGTTTTCAGCCAATTTTCTGGATTTTTAAAAATTTCACTTTTTTTGTGAAAATATCCACTAAATGAGGGAATAATATGTGTGAGGGTACCCCAGGAGAGTTCCAAATGTGTGTGGGTAGAATATATATCCCACGGGGGTAAAATTGAAAAAAGTTGAAAACTTTTTTTTTTTGGACTTAGTCATTTTTCCGGAGTTTATCAGAAATTTCAGATTGGGGAAATGTCAGTGAGTGTTCCGATTTCAGTTCCAGAGCGATTCGCCCAATGAGTTCTTGATACTTAGTCGTTTTCAGCCAATTTCTGGATTTTTAAAAATTTCACTTTTTTTGTGAAAATATCCACTAAATGAGGGAATAATATGTGTGAGGGTACCCCAGGAGAGTTCCAAATGTGTGTGGGTAGAATATATATCCGACGCGGGTAAAATTGAAAAAAGTTGAAAAATTTTTTTTTGGACTTAGTCATTTTTCCGTCGTTTATCAGACTTTCAGATAGGGCAATTGTCAGTGAGCATTCCAATTTCAGTTCCAGAGCGATTCGCCCAATGAGTCTTTGATATTTAGTCGTTTTCAGCCAATTTTCAGAATTTTTGAAAATTTCACTTTTTTGTGAAAATATCCACTAAATGAGGGAATAATATGTGTGAGGGTACCCCTGGAGAGTTCCAAATGTGTGTGGGTAGAATATATATCCCACGGGGGTAAAATTGAAAAAAGTTGAAAAAATTTTTTTTTTGGACTTAGTCATTTTTCCGGCGTTAGTCAAAAATTTCAGATAGGGGAAATGTCAGTGAGCGTTCCAATTTCAGTTCCAGAGCGATTCACCCAATGAGTCCTTGATATTTAGTCGTTTTCAGCAAATTTTCTGGATTTTTGAAAATTTCACTTTTTTGTGAAAATATCCAATAAATGAGGGAATAATATGTGTGAGGGTACCCCTGGAGAGTTCCAAATGTGTGTTGGTAGAATATATATCCCACGGGGGTAAAATTGAAAAAAGTTGAAAAAATTTTTTTTTTGGACTTAGTCATTTTTCCGTTGTTTATCAGACTTTCAGATAGGGGAAATGTCAGTGAGCGTTCCGATTTCAGTTCCAGAGCGTTTCGCCCAATGAGTCCTTGTTATTTAGTAGTTTTCAGCCAATTTTCTGGATTTTTGAAAATTTCTCTTTTTTGTGAAAATATCCACTAAATGAGAGAATAATATGTGTGAGAGTACCCCAGGAGAGTTCCAAATGTGTGTGGGTAGAATATGTATACCACGGGGGTAAAATTGAAAAAAGTTGAAACATTTTTTTTTTTGGACTTAGTCATTTTTCCGGTGTTTATCAGACTTTCAGAATGAAGAAATGTCAGTGAGCATTACGATTTCAGTTCCAGAGCGATTCGCCCAATGATTCCTTGTTATTTAGTCGTTTTCGGCCAATTTTCTGGATTTTTGAAAATTTCACTTTTTTGTGAAAATATCCACGAATTGAGGGAATAATATGTGTGAGGGTACCCCAGGAGAGTTCCAAATGTGTGTGGGTAGAATATATATCCCACGGAGGTTAAATTGAAAAAAGTTGAAAAAATTTTTTTTGGACTTAGTCATTTTTCCGGCGTTTATCAGACTGTCAGATAGGGGAAATGACAG
This sequence comes from Phyllobates terribilis, assembly GCF_046119375.1. NCBI lineage: Eukaryota > Metazoa > Chordata > Amphibia > Anura > Dendrobatidae > Phyllobates > Phyllobates terribilis. Next base: position 5,088,523 of record NW_027362805.1, on the reverse strand, counting down.
TGAGCATTACATTTCAGTTCCAGAGCGATTCGCCCAATGAGTCCTTGTTATTTAGTCGTTTTCAGCCAATTTTCTGGATTTTTGAAAATGTCACTTTTTTGTGAAAATATCCACTAAATGAGGGAATAATATGTGTGAGGGTACCCCAGGAGAGTTCCAAATGTGTGTGGGTAGAATACATATCCCACGGGGGTAAATTTGAAAAAAGTTTAAAAAAAATTTTTTTTTTAACTTAGTCATTTTTCCGGCGTTTCTCAGACTTTCAGATAGGGGAAATCTCAGTGAGCGTTCCGATTTCAGTTCCAGAGTGATTCTCCCAATGAGTCCTTGACATTTAGTCGTTTTCAGCCAATTTTCTGAATTTTTGAAAATTTCACTTTTTTGTGAAAATATCCACTAAATAAGAGAATAATATGTGTGAGGGTACCCCAGGAGAGTTCCAAATGTGTGTGGATAGAATATATATCCCACGTGGGTAAAATTGAAAAAAGATGAAAACATTTTTCTTTTGGACTTAGTGATTTTTCTGGCGTTTATCACACTTTCAGACAGGGGAAATGTCAGTGAGCGTTCTGATTTCATTTCCAGAGTGATTCGCCCAATGAGTCCTTGTTATTTAGTCGTTTTCAGCCAATTTTCTGCATTTTTGAAAATTTCACTTTTTTGTGAAAATATCCACTAAATGAGGGAATAATATGTGTGAGGGTACCCAGGAGAGTTCCAAATGTGTGTGGGTACAATATATATCCCACTGGGGTAAAATTGAAAAAAGTTGAAAATTTTTTTTTTTTGTACTGTCATTTTTCCGTTGTTTATCAGACTTTCAGATAGAGGAAATGTCAGTGAGCGTTGCGATTTCAGTTCCAGATCGATTCGCCCAATGAGTCCTTGTTATTTAGTCGTTTTCAGCCAATTTTCTGGATTTTTGAAAATTTCACTTTTTTGTGAAAATATCCACTAAATGAGGGAATAATATGTGTGAGGGTACCCCAGGAGAGTTCCAAATGTGTGTGGGTAGAATATATATCCCACGGGGGTAAAATTGAAAAAAGTTGAAACAATTTTTTTTTTGGACTTAGTCATTTTTCCGGCGTTTATTAGACTTTCAGAAAGGGGAAATGTCAGTGAGCGTTCTGATTTCAGTTCCAGAGCGATTCGCCCAATGAGTCCTTGTTATTTAGTCGTTTTCAGCCAATTTTCTGGATTTTTGAAAATTTCATTTTTTGTGAAAATATCCACTAAATGAGGGAATAATATGTGTGAGGGTACCCCAGGAGAGTTCCAAATGTGTGTGGGAAGAATATAAATCCCACGGGGGTAAAATTGTAAAAAGTTGAAAACATTTTTTTTTTGGATTTTTTTCCGGCATTTATTAGACTTTCAGATAGGGCAAATGTCAGTGAGCGTTCCAATTTCAGTTCCTGAGCGATTCTCCCAATGAGTATTTGAAATTTACTCGTTTTCAGCCAATTTTCTGGATTTTTGAAAATTTCACTTTTTTGTGAAAATATCCACTAAATGAGGGAATAATATGTGTGAGCGTACCCCAGGAGAGTTCCAAATGTGTGTGGGTAGAATATATATCCCACGGGGGTAAAATTGAAAAACGTTGAAAGCATTTTTTTTTGGACTTAGTCATTTTTCTGACGTTTATCAGACTTTCAGATAGGGCAAATGTCAGTGAGCGTTCCAATTTCAGTTCCTGAGCGATTCTCCCAATGAGTCCTTGATATTTAGTCGATTTCAGCCAATTTTCGGGATTTTTGAAAATTTCACTTTTTTGTGAAAATATCCACGAAATGAGGGAATAATATGTGTGAGGGTACCCCAGGGGAGTTCCAAATGTGTGTGGGTAGAATATATATCCCACGGGGGTAAAATTGAAAAAAGTTGAAAGCATTTTTTTTTGGACTTAGTCATTTTTCTGACGTTTATCAGACTTTCAGATAGGGGAAATGTCAGTGAGCTTTCCGATTTCAGTTCCAGAGCGATTCGCCCAATGAGTCCTTGATATTTAGTCGATTTCAGCCAATTTTCTGTATTTTTGAAAATTTCACTTTTTTGTGAAAATATCCACTAAATGAGTGAATAATATGTGTGAGGGTACCCCAGGAGAGTTCCAAATGTGTGTGGGTAAAATATATATCCCACGGGGGTAAAATTGAAAAAAGTTGAAAAAAATTTTTTTTGGACTGTCATTTTTCTGGCGTTTATCAGACTTTCAGATAGGGCAAATGTCAGTGAGAGTTCCAATTTCAGTTCCAGAGCGATTCACCCAATGAGTCTTTGTTATTTAGTCGTTTTCCGCCAATTTTCTGGATTTTTGAAAATCTTACTTTTTTGTGAAAATATCCACTAAATGAGTGAATAATATGTGTGAGGGTACCCCAGGAGAGTTCCAAATGTGTGTGGGTAGAATATATATCCCACGGGGGTAAAATTGAAAAAAGTTGAAACAATTTTTTTTTTTGGACTTAGTCATTTTTCCGGCGATTATTAGACTTTCAGAAAGGGGAAATGTCAGTGAGCGTTCTGATTTCAGTTCCAGAGCAATTCGCCCAATGAGTCCTTGTTATTTAGTAGTTTTCAGCCAATTTTCTGGATTTTTGAAAATTTCACTTTTTTGTGAAAATATCCACTAAATGAGGGAATATTATGTGTGAGGGTACCCCAGGAGAGTTCCAAATGTGTGTGGGTAGAATATATATCCCACGGGGGTAAAATTGAAAAAAGTTGAAAACATTTTTTTTTGGACTTTGTCATTTTTCTGGCGTTTATCAGACATTCAGATAGGGGAAATGTCAGTGAGCATTCAGATTTCAGTTCCAGAGCAATTCGCCCAATGAGTCCTTGTTATTTAGTCGTTTTCAGCCAATTTTCTGGATTTTTGAAAATTTCACTTTTTTGTGAAAATATCCACTAAATGAGGGAATAATATGTGTGAGGGTACCCCAGGAGAGTTCCAAATGTGTGTGGGTAGCATATATATCCCACGGGGGTAAAATTGAAAAAAGTTGAAAAAATTTTTTTTTTGGACTGTCATTTTTTCGGTGCTTATCAGACTTTCAGATAGGGCAAATGTCAGTGAGAGTTCCAATTTCAGTTCCAGAGCGATTCGCCCAATGAGTCTTTGTTATTTAGTCGTTTTCAGCCAATTTTCTGGATTTTTGAAAATTTTACTTTTTTGTGAAAATATCCCCTAAATGAGGGAATAATATGTGTGAGGGTACCCCAGGAGAGTTCCAAATGTGTGTGTGTAGAATTTATATCCCACGGGGGTAAAAATTGAAAAAAGTTGAAACAATTTTTTTTTGGACTTAGTCATTTTTCTGGCGTTTATTAGATTTTCAGAAAGGGGAAATGTCAGTGAGCGTTCTGATTTCAGTTCCAGAGCGATTCGCCCAATGAGTCCTTGTTATTTAGCAGTTTCCAGCCAATTTTCTTGATTTTTGAAAATTTCACTTTTTTGTGAAAATATCCACTAAATGAGGGAATATTATGTGTGAGGGTACCCCAGGAGAGTTCCAAATGTGTGTGGGTAGAATATATATCCCACGGGGGTAAAATTGAAAAAAGTTGAAAACATTTTTTTTTTGGACTGTCATTTTTCCGGCGTTTATCAGACTTTCAGATAGGGCAAATGTCAGTGAGAGTTCCAATTTCAGTTCCAGAGCGATTCGCACAATGAGTCTTTGTTATTTAGTCGTTTTCATCCAATTTTCTGGATTTTTGAAAACGTCACTTTTTTGTGAAAATATCCCCTAAATGAGGGAATAATATGTGTGAGGGTACCCCAGGAGAGTTCCAAATGTGTGTGGGTAGAATTTATATCCCACGGGGGTAAAATTGAAAAAAGTTGAAACAATTTTTTTTTTGGACTTAGTCATTTTTCCGGCGTTTATTAGACTTTCAGAAATGGGAAATGTCAGTGAGCGTTCTGATTTCAGTTCCAGAGCGATTCGCCCAATGAGTCCTTGTTATTTAGTAGTTTTCAGCCAATTTTCTGGATTTTTGAAAATTTCACTTTTTTGTGAAAATATCCACTAAATGAGGGAATAATATGTGTGAGGGTACCCCAGGAGAGTTCCAAATGTGTGTGGGTAGAATATTTATCCCACGGGGGTAAAATTGAGAAAAGTTGAAACAATTTTTTTTTTGGACTTAGTCATTTTTCTGGCGTTTATCAGACATTCAGATAGGGGAAATGTCAGTGAGCGTTCCGATTTCAGTTCCAGAGCGATTCGCCCAATGAGTCCTTGTTATTTAGTCGTTTTCAGCCAATTTTCTGGATTTTTGAAAATTTCACTTTTTTGTGAAAATATCCACTAAATGAGGGAATAATATGTGTGAGGGAACCCCAGGAGAGTTCCAAATGTGTGTGGGTAGCATATATATCCCACGGGGTAAAATTGAAAACATTTTTTTTTTGGACTGTCATTTTTCCGGCGTTTATCAGACTTTCAGATAGGGCAAATGTCAGTGAGAGTTCCAATTTCAGTTCCAGAGCTATTCGCCCTATGAGTCTTTGTTATTTAGTCGTTTTCAGCCAATTTTCTGGATTTTTGAAAATTTTACTTTTTTATGAAAATATCCACTAAATGAGGGAATAATATGTGTGAGGGTACCCCAGGAGAGTTCCAAATGTGTGTGGGTAGCATATATATCCCACGGGGGTAAAATTGAAAAAAGTTGAAAACATTTTTTTTTTGAACTTAGTCATTTTTGTGGCGTTTATCAGACATTCAGATAGGGGAAATGTCAGTGAGCGTTCCGATTTCAGTTCCAGAGCAATTCGCCCAATGAGTCCATGTTATTGAGTCGTTTTCAGCCAATTTTCTGGATTTTTGAAAACGTCACTTTTTTGTGAAAATATCCCCTAAATGAGGGAATAATATGTGTGAGGGTACCCCAGGAGAGTTCCAAATGTGTGTGGGTAGAATTTATATCCCACGGGGGTAAAATTGAAAAAAGTTGAAACAATTTTTTTTTTGGACTTAGTCATTTTTCCGGCGTTTATTAGACTTTCAGAAAGGGGAAATGTCAGTGAGCGTTCTGATTTCAGTTCCAGAGCGATTCGCCCAATGAGTCCTTGTTATTTAGTAGTTTTCAGCCAATTTTCTGGATTTTTGAAAATTTCACTTTTTTGTGAAAATATCCACTAAATGAGGGAATATTATGGGTGAGGGTACCCCAGGAGAGTTCCAAATGTGTGTGGGTAGAATATATATCCCACGGGGGTAAAATTGAAAAAAGTTGAAAACATTTTTTTTTTGGACTTAGTCATTTTTCTGGCGTTTATCAGACATTCAGATAGGGGAAATGTCAGTGAGCGTTCCGATTTCAGTTCCAGAGCGATACTCCCAATGAGTCCTTGTTATTTAGTCGTTTTCAGCCAATTTTCTGGATTTTTGAAAATTTTACTTTTTTGTGAAAATATCCACTAAATGAGGGAATAATATGTGTGAGGGTACCCCAGGAGAGTTCCAAATGTGTGTGGGTAGAATATTTATCCCACGGGGGTAAAATTGAGAAAAGTTGAAACAAAATTTTTTTTTGGACTTAGTCATTTTTCTGGCGTTTATCAGACATTCAGATAGGGGAAATGTCAGTGAGCGTTCCGATTTCAGTTCCAGAGCGATTCGCCCAATGAGTCCTTGTTATTTAGTCGTTTTCAGCCAATTTTCTGGATTTTTGAAAATTTCACTTTTTTGTGAAAATATCCACTAAATGAGGGAATAATATGTGTGAGGGAACCCCAGGAGAGTTCCAAATGTGTGTGGGTAGCATATATATCCCACGGGGGTAAAATTGAAAACATTTTTTTTTTGGACTGTCATTTTTCCGGCGTTTATCAGACTTTCAGATAGGGCAAATGTCAGTGAGAGTTCCAATTTCAGTTCCAGAGCTATTCGCCCTATGAGTCTTTGTTATTTAGTCGTTTTCAGCCAATTTTCTGGATTTTTGAAAATTTTACTTTTTTATGAAAATATCCACTAAATGAGGGAATAATATGTGTGAGGGTACCCCAGGAGAGTTCCAAATGTGTGTGGGTAGCATATATATCCCACGGGGGTAAAATTGAAAAAAGTTGAAAACATTTTTTTTTTGAACTTAGTCATTTTTCTGGCGTTTATCAGACTTTCAGATAGGGGAAATGTCAGTGAGCGTTCCGATTTCAGTTCCAGAGCAATTCGCCCAATGAGTCCATGTTATTGAGTCGTTTTCAGCCAATTTTCTGGATTTTTGAAAACGTCACTTTTTTGTGAAAATATCCCCTAAATGAGGGAATAATATGTGTGAGGGTACCCCAGGAGAGTTCCAAATGTGTGTGGGTAGAATTTATATCCCACGGGGGTAAAATTGAAAAAAGTTGAAACAATTTTTTTTTTGGACTTAGTCATTTTTCCAGCGTTTATTAGACTTTCAGAAAGGGGAAATGTCAGTGAGCGTTCTGATTTCAGTTCCAGAGCGATTCGCCCAATGAGTCCTTGTTATTTAGTAGTTTTCAGCCAATTTTCTGGATTTTTGAAAATTTCACTTTTTTGTGAAAATATCCACTAAATGAGGGAATATTATGTGTGAGGGTACCCCAGGAGAGTTCCAAATGTGTGTGGGTAGAATATATATCCCACGGGGGTAAAATTGAAAAAAGTTGAAAACATTTTTTTTTTGGACTTAGTCATTTTTCTGGGGTTTATCAGACATTCAGATAGGGGAAATGTCAGTGAGCGTTCCGATTTCAGTTCCAGAGCGATACTCCCAATGAGTCCTTGTTATTTAGTCGTTTTCAGCCAATTTTCTGGATTTTTGAAAATTTTACTTTTTTGTGAAAATATCCACTAAATGAGGGAATAATATGTGTGAGGGTACCCCAGGAGAGTTCCAAATGTGTGTGGGTAGAATATTTATCCCACGGGGGTAAAATTGAGAAAAGTTGAAACAATTTTTTTTTTGGACTTAGTCATTTTTCTGGCGTTTATCAGACATTCAGATAGGGGAAATGTCAGTGAGCGTTCCGATTTCAGTTCCAGAGCGATTCGCCCAATGAGTCCTTGTTATTTAGTCGTTTTCAGCCAATTTTCTGGATTTTTGAAAATTTCACTTTTTTGTGAAAATATCCACTAAATGAGGGAATAATATGTGTGAGGGAACCCCAGGAGAGTTCCAAATGTGTGTGGGTAGCATATATATCCCACGGGGGTAAAATTGAAAACATTTTTTTTTTGGACTGTCATTTTTCCGGCGTTTATCAGACTTTCAGATAGGGCAAATGTCAGTGAGAGTTCCAATTTCAGTTCCAGAGCTATTCGCCCTATGAGTCTTTGTTATTTAGTCGTTTTCAGCCAATTTTCTGGATTTTTGAAAATTTTACTTTTTTATGAAAATATCCACTAAATGAGGGAATAATATGTGTGAGGGTACCCCAGGAGAGTTCCAAATGTGTGTGGGTAGAATATATATCCCACGGGGGTAAAATTGAAAAAAGTTGAAAACATTTTTTTTTTGGACTTAGTCATTTTTCTGGCGTTTATCAGATATTCAGATAGGGGAAATGTCAGTGAGCGTTCCGATTTCAGTTCCAGAGTGATTCGCCCAATGAGTCCTTGTTATTGAGTCGTTTTCAGCCAATTTTCTGGATGTTTGAAAATTTCACTTTTTTGTGAAAATATCCCCTAAATGAGGGAATAATATGTGTGAGGGTACCCCAGGAGAGTTCCAAATGTGTGTGGGTAGAATTTATATCCCACGGGGGTAAAATTGAAAAAAGTTGAAACAATTTTTTTTTGGACTTAGTCATTTTTCTGGCGTTTATTAGATTTTCAGAAAGGGGAAATGTCAGTGAGCGTTCTGATTTCAGTTCCAGAGCGATTCGCCCAATGAGTCCTTGTTATTTAGTAGTTTTCAGCCAATTTTCTGGATTTTTGAAAATTTCAATCTTGGGAAAATATCCACTAAATGAGGGAATAATATGTGTGAGGATACCCCAGGAGAGTTCCAAATGTGTGTGGGTATAATATATATCCCACGGGGTTAAAATTGAAAAAAAGTTGAAAACATTTTTTTTTTGGACTTAGTCATTTTTCCGGCGTTTATCAGACTTTCAGATAGGGCAAATGCCAGTGAGCGTTCCAATTTCAGAACCAGAGCTATTCGCCCTATGAGTCTTTGATATTTACTCGTTTTCAGCCAATTTTCTGGATTTTTGAAAATTTCACTTTTTTGTGAAAATATCCACTAAATGAGGGAATAATATGTGTGAGGGTACCCCAGAAGAGTTCCAAATGTGTATGGGTAGAATATATATCCCACGGGGGTAAAACTGAAAAAAGTTGAAAGCATTTTTTTTTTGGACTTAGTCATTTTTCTGGCGTTTATCTGACTTTCAGATAGGGCAAATGTCAGTGAGCGTTCCGATTTCAGTTCCAGAGCGATTCACCCAATGATTCTTTGATATCAAGTCGTTTTCAGCCAATTTTCTCGATTTTTGAAAATTTCACTTTTTTGTGAAAATATCCACTAAATGAGGGAATAATATGTGTGAGGGTACTAAAGGAGAGTTCCAAATGTGTGTGGGTAGAATATATATCCCACGGGGGTAAAATTGAAAAAAGTTGAAAACATTTTTTTTTGGACTTAGTCATTTTTCTGGCGTTTATCAGACATTCAGATAGGGGAAATGTGAGTGAGCGTTCCGATTTCAGTTCCAGAGCGATTCGCCCAATGAGTCCTTCTTTTTTAGTCGTTTTCAGCCAATTTTCTGGATTTTTGAAAATTTCACTTTTTTGTGAAAATATCCACTAAATGAGGGAATAATATGTGTGAGGGTACCCCAGGAGAGTTCCAAATGTGTGTGGTTAGAATATATATCCCACGGGGGTAAAATTGAAAAACGTTGAAAACATTTTTTTTTTGGACTTAGTCATTTTTCTGACGTTTATCAGACTTTCAGAAAGTGGAAATGTCAGTGAGCGTTCCGATTTCAGTTCCAGAGCGATTCGCCCAATGAGTCTTTGTTATTTAGTCATTTTCAGCCAATTTTCTGGATTTTTGAAAATTTTACTTTTTTGTGAAAATATCCACTAAATGAGGGAATAATATGTGTGAGGATACCCCAGGAGAGTTCCAAATGTGTGTGGGTATAATATATATCACACGGGGTTAAAATTGAAAAAAAGTTGAAAACATTTTTTTTTTTGGACTTAGTTATTTTCTGACGTTTATCAGACTTTCAGATAGGGGAAATGTCAGTGAGCATTCCGATTTCAGTTCCAGAGCGATTTGCCCAATGAGTCTTTGATATTTAGTCTTTTTCAGCCAATTTTCTGGATTTTTGAACATTTCACTTTTTTGTGAAAATATCCACTAAATGAGGGAATAATATGTGTGAGGGTACCCCAGGAGAGTTCCAAATGTGTGTGGGTAGAATATATATCCCACGGGGGTAAAATTGAAAAAAGTTGAACAATTTTTTTTTTTGGACTGTCATTTTTCCGGCGTTTATCAGACTTTCAGATAGGGGAAATGTCAGAGAGCGTTCCGATTTCAGTTCCAGAGCGATTCGCCCAATAAGTCCTTGTTATTTAGTCGTTTTCAGCCAATTTTCTTGATTTTTGAAAATTTCACTTTTTTGTGAAAATATCCACTAAATGAGGGAATAACATGTGTGAGGGTACCCCAGAAGAGTTCCAAATGTGTATGGGTAGAATATATATCCCACGGGGGTAAAACTGAAAAAAGTTGAAAGCATTTTTTTTTTGGACTTAGTCATTTTTCCGGCGTTTATCAGACTTTCAGAAAGTGGAAATGTCAGTGAGCATTCCGATTTCAGTTCCAGAGCGATTCGCCCAATGAGTCCTTGATATTTAGTCGATTTCAGCCAATTTTCTGTATTTTTGAAAATTTCACTTTTTTTTGAAAATATCCACTACATGAGGAAATAATATGTGTGAGGGTACGCCAGGAGAGTTCAAAATGTGTGTGGGTATAATATATATCCCACGGGGTTAAAATTGAAAAAAGTTGAAAACATTTTTTTTTTTGGACTTAGTCATTTTTCCGGCGTTTATTAGACTTTCAGATAGGGCAAATGCCAGTGAGCGTTCCAATTTCAGTTCCAGAGCGATTCGCCCAATGAGTCTTTGATATTTAGTCGATTTCAGCCAATTTTCTGTATTTTTGAAAATATCACTTTTTTTTTAAAATATCCACTAAATGAGGGAATAATATGTGTGAGGGTACCCCAGGAGAGTTCCAAATGTGTGTGGGTAGAATATATATCCCACGGGGGTAAAATTGAAAAAAGTTTAAAACATTTTTTTTTTGGACTTAGTCATTTTTCCGGCGTTTATCAGACTTTCAGATAGGGCAAATGTCAGTGAGCCTTCCAATTTCAGTTCCAGAGCTATTCGCCCTATGAGTCTTTGATATTTACTCGTTTTCAGCCAATTTTCTGGATTTTTGAAAATTTCACTTTTTTGTGAAAATATCCACTAAATGAGGGAATAATATGTGTGAGGGTACCCCAGGAGAGTTCCAAATGTGTGTGGGTAGAATATATATCCCACGGGGGTAAAATTGAAAAAAGTTGAACAATTTTTTTTTTTGGACTGTCATTTTTCCGGCGTTTATCAGACTTTCAGATAGGGGAAATGTCAGTGAGCGTTCCGATTTCAGTTCCAGAGTGATTCGCCCAATGAGTCTTTGTTATTTAGTCATTTTCAGCCAATTTTCTGGATTTTTGAAAATTTTACTTTTTTGTGAAAATATCCACTAAATGAGGGAATAATATGTGTGAGGATACCCCAGGAGAGTTCCAAATGTGTGTGGGTATAATATATATCCCACGGGGGTAAAAATTGAAAAAAAGTTGAAAACATTTTTTTTTTGGACTTAGTCATTTTTCTGGCGTTTATCTGACTTTCAGATAGGGCAAATGTCAGTGAGCGTTCCGATTTCAGTTCCAGAGCGATTCACCCAATGAGTCCTTGATATTTAGTCGATTTCAGCCAATTTTCTGTATTTTTGAAAATTTCACTTTTTTGTGAAAATATCCACTAAATGAGGGAATAATATGTGTGAGGGTACCCCAGGAGAGTTCCAAATGTGTGTGGGTATAATATATATCCCATGGGGGTAAAATTGAAAAAAGTTGAAAACATTTTTTTTTTGGACTTAGTCATTTTTCTGGCGTTTATCTGACTTTCAGATAGGGCAAATGTCAGTGAGCGTTCCGATTTCAGTTCCAGAGCGATTCACCCAATGATTCTTTGATATCAAGTCGTTTTCAGCCAATTTTCTCGATTTTTGAAAATTTCACTTTTTTGTGAAAATATCCACTAAATGAGGGAATAATATGTGTGAGGATACCCCAGGAGAGGTCCAAATGTGTGTGGGTATAATATATATCCCACGGGGGTAAAATTGAAAAAAGTTGAAAACATTTTTTTTTGGGACTTAGTCATTTTTCCGGCGTTTATCAGACTTTCAGATAGGGGAAATGTCAGTGAGCATTCCGATTTCAGTTCCAGAGCGATTTGCCCAATGAGTCTTTGATATTTAGTCTTTTTCAGCCAATTTTCTTGATTTTTGAACATTTCACTTTTTTGTGAAAATATCCACTAAATGAGGGAATAATATGTGTGAGGGTACCCCAGGAGAGTACTAAATGTGTGTGGGTAGAATATATATCCCACGGGGGTAAAATTGAAAAAAGTTGAAAACATTTTTTTTTTGGACTTAGTCATTTTTCCGGCGTTTATCAGACTTTCAGATAGGGGAAATGTCAGTGAGCATTCCGATTTCAGTTCCAGAGCGATTCGCCCAATGAGTCTTTGTTATTTAGTCGTTTTCAGCCAATTTTCTGGATTTTTGAAAATTTCACTTTTTTGTGAAAATATCCACTAAATGAGTGAATAATATGTGTGAGGGTACCCCAGGAGAGTTCCAAATGTCTGTGGGTAGAATATATATCCCACTGGGGTAAAATTGAAAAAAGTTGAAAAATTTTTTTTTTTTTGTACTCTCATTTTTCTGGCGTTTATCAGACTTTCAGATAGGGGAAATGTCAGTGAGCGTTGCGATTTCAGTTACAGAGCGATTCGCCCAGTGAGTCTTTGTTATTTAGTCATTTTCAGCCAATTTTCTGGATTTTTGAAAATTTTACTTTTTTGTGAAAATATCCACTAAATGAGGGAATAATATGTGTGAGGGTACCCCAGGAGAGTTCCAAATGTGTGTGGGTAGAATATATATCCCACGGGGGTAAAACTGAAAATAGTTGAAAACATTTTTTTTTTTGGACTTAATCATTTTTCTGACGTTTATCAGACTTTTAGATAGGGGAAATGTCAGTGAGCATTCCGATTTCAGTTCCAGAGCGATTCGCCGAATGAGTCCTTGATATTTAGTCGTTTTCAGCCAATTTTCTGGATTTTTTAAAAATTCTCTTTTTTGTGAAAATATCCACTAAATGAGGGAATAATATGTGTGAGGGTACCCCAGGAGAGTTCCAAATGTGTGTGGGAAGAATATATATCCCACGGGGGTAAAATTGAAAAAAGTTGAAAAAATTTTTTTTTGGACTGTCATTTTTCTGGCGTTTTTCTGACTTTCAGATAAGGCAAATGTCAGTGAGCGTTCCGATTTCGGTTCCAGAGCGATTCGCCAAATGATTCTTTGATATTTAGTCGTTTTCAGCCAATTTTCTGGATTTTTGAAAATTTCACTTTTTGTGAAAATATCCACTAAATGAGGGAATAATATGTGTGAGGGTACCCCAGGAGAGTTCCAAATGTGTGTGGGTAGAATATATATCCCACGGGGATAAAATTGAAAAAAGCTGAAAACATTTTTTTTTTGGACTTAGTCATTTTTCTGACGTTTATCAGACTTTCAGATAGGGGAAATGTCAGTGAGCATTCCGATTTCAGTTCCAGAGCGATTCGCCCAATGAGTCCTTGATATTTAGTCGTTTTCAGCCAATTTTCTGGATTTTTGAAAATGTCACTTTTTTGTCAAAATATCCACGAAATGAGGGAATAATATGTGTGAGGGTACACCAGGAGAGTTCCAAATGTGTGTGGATAGAATATATATCCCACAGGGGTAAAATTGAAAAAAGTTGAAAACATTTTTTTTTTGGACTGTCATTTTTCCGGCGTTTATCAGACTTTCAGATAGGGCAAATGTCAGTGAGAGTTCCAATTTCAGTTCCAGAGCGATTCGCCCAATGATTCTTTGATATTTAGTCGTTTTCAGCCAATTTTCTGGATTTTTGAAAATTTCACTTTTTTGTGAAAATATCCACTAAATGAGGGAATAATATGTGTGAGGGTACCCCAGGAGAGTTCCAAATGTGTGTGCGTAGAATATATATCCCACGGGGGTAAAACTGAAAAAAGTTGAAAACATTTTTTTTTTGGACTTAGTCATTTTTCTGACGTTTATCAGACTTTCAGATAGGGGAAATGTCAGTGAGCATTCCGATTTCAGTTCCAGAGCGATTCGCCCAATGAGTCCTTGATATTTAGTCGTTTTCAGCCAATTTTCTGGATTTTTGAAAATGTCACTTTTTTGTGAAAATATCCACGAAATGAGGGAATAATATGTGTGAGGGTACCCCAGGAGAGTTCTAAATGTGTGTGGGAATGATATATATCCCACGGGGGTAAAATTGAAAAAAGTTGAAAAAAATTTTTTTTGGACTGTCATTTTTCCGGCGTTTATCAGACTTTCAGATAGGGCAAATGTCAGTGAGCGTTCCGATTTCAGTTCCAGAGCGATTCGCCCAGTGAGTCTTTGTTATTTAGTCGTTTTCAGCCAATTTTCTGGATTTTTGAAAATTTAACTTTTTTGTGAAAATATCCACTAAATGAGGGAATAATATGTGTGAGGGTACCCCAGGAGAGTTCCAAATGTGTGTGGGTAGAATATATATCCCACGGGGGTAAAACTGAAAATAGTTGAAAACATTTATTTTTTTGGACTTAATCATTTTTCTGAAGTTTATCAGACTTTCAGATAGGGGAAATGTCAGTGAGCATTCCGATTTCAGTTCCAGAGCAGTTCGCCGAATGAGTCCTTGATATTTAGTTTTTTTCAGCCAATTTTCTGGATTTTTGAAAATTTCTCTTTTTTGTGAAAATATCAACTAAATGAGGGAATAATATGTGTGATGGTACCCCAGGAGAGTTCCAAATGTGTGTGGGTAGAATATATATCCCACGGGGGTAAAATTGAAAAAAGTTGAAACATTTTTTTTTTTGGACTGTCATTTTTCTGGCATTTTTCTGACTTTCAGATAGGGCAAATGTCAGTGAGCATTCCGATTTCAGTTCCAGAGCGATTCGCCCAATGATTCTTTGATATTTAGTCGTTTTCAGCCAATTTTCTGGATTTTTGAAAATTTCACTTTTTTGGGAAAATATCCACTAAATGAGGGAATAATATGTGTGAGGGTACCCCAGGAGAGTTCCAAATGTGTGTGGGTAGAATATATATCCCACGGGGGTAAAATTGAAAAAAGTTGAAAACATTTTTTTTTTGGGCTGTCATTTTTCCGGCGTTTATCAGACTTTCACATAGGGCAAATGTCAGTGAGCGTTCCAATTTCAGTTCCAGAGCGATTCGCCCAATGAGTCTTTGTTATTTAGTCGTTTTCAGCCAATTTTCTGGATTTTTGAAAATTGTACTTGTTTGTGAAAATATCCTCTAAATGAGGGAATAATATGTGTGAGGGTACCCCAGGAGAGTTCCAAATGTGTGTGCGTAGAATATATATCCCACGGGGGTAAAACTGAAAAAAGTTGAAAACATTTTTTTTTTGGACTTAGTCATTTTTCTGACGTTTATCAGACTTTCAGATAGGGGAAATGTCAGTGAGCATTCCGATTTCAGTTCCAGAGCGATTCGCCCAATGAGTCCTTGATATTTAGTCGTTTTCGGCCAATTTTCTGGATTTTTGAAAATGTCACTTTTTTGTGAAAATATCCACTAAATGAGGGAATAATATGTGTGAGGGTACCCCAGGAGAGTTCCAAATGTGTGTGGGAAGAATATATATCCCACGGGGGTAAAAATGAAAAAAGTTGAAAAAAATTTTTTTTTGACTGTCATTTTTCTGGCGTTTATCAGTATTTCAGATAGGGCAAATGTCAGTGAGCGTTCCGATTTCAGTTCCAGAGCGATTCGCCCAATGAGTCTTTGATATTTAGTCGTTTTCAGCCAATTTTCTGGATTTTTGAAAATTTCACTTTTTTGTGAAAATATCCACTAAATGAGGGAATAATATGTGTGAGGGTACCCCAGGAGAGTTAAAAATGTGTGTGCGTAGAATATATATCCCACGGGGGTAAAACTGAAAAAAGTTGAAAACATTTTTTTTTGGACTTAGTCATTTTTCTGACGTTTATCAGACTTTCAGAGAGGGGAAATGTCAGTGAGCATTCCGATTTCAGTTCCAGAGCGATTCGCCCAATGAGTCCTTGATATTTAGTCGTTTTCAGCCAATTTTCTGGATTTTTGAAAATGTCACTTTTTTGTCAAATATCCACTAAATGAGGGAATAATATGTGTGAGGGTACCCCAGGAGAGTTCCAAATGTGTGTGGGAAGAATATATATCCCACGGGGGTAAAATTGAAAAAAGTTTAAAAAAAAATTTTTTTGAATTTAGTAATTTTTCTGGCGTTTATCAGACTTTCAGATAGGGCAAATGTCAGTGAGCGTTCCGATTTCAGTTCCAGAGCGATTCGCCCAGTGAGTCTTTGTTATTTAGTCGTTTTCAGCCAATTTTCTGGATTTTTGAAAATTTAACTTTTTTGTGAAAATATCCACTAAATGAGGGAATAATATGTGTGAGGGTACCCCAGGAGAGTTCCAAATGTGTGTGGGTAGAATATATATCCCACGGGGGTAAAACTGAAAATAGTTGAAAACATTTATTTTTTTGGACTTAATCATTTTTCTGAAGTTTATCAGACTTTCAGATAGGGGAAATGTCAGTGAGCATTCCGATTTCAGTTCCAGAGCAGTTCGCCGAATGAGTCCTTGATATTTAGTTTTTTTCAGCCAATTTTCTGGATTTTTGAAAATTTCTCTTTTTTGTGAAAATATCAACTAAATGAGGGAATAATATGTGTGATGGTACCCCAGGAGAGTTCCAAATGTGTGTGGGTAGAATATATATCCCACGGGGGTAAAATTGAAAAAAGTTGAAACATTTTTTTTTTTGGACTGTCATTTTTCTGGCATTTTTCTGACTTTCAGATAGGGCAAATGTCAGTGAGCATTCCGATTTCAGTTCCAGAGCGATTCGCCCAATGATTCTTTGATATTTAGTCGTTTTCAGCCAATTTTCTGGATTTTTGAAAATTTCACTTTTTTGGGAAAATATCCACTAAATGAGGGAATAATATGTGTGAGGGTACCCCAGGAGAGTTCCAAATGTGTGTGGGTAGAATATATATCCCACGGGGGTAAAATTGAAAAAAGTTGAAAACATTTTTTTTTTGGGCTGTCATTTTTCCGGCGTTTATCAGACTTTCACATAGGGCAAATGTCAGTGAGCGTTCCAATTTCAGTTCCAGAGCGATTCGCCCAATGAGTCTTTGTTATTTAGTCGTTTTCAGCCAATTTTCTGGATTTTTGAAAATTGTACTTGTTTGTGAAAATATCCTCTAAATGAGGGAATAATATGTGTGAGGGTACCCCAGGAGAGTTCCAAATGTGTGTGCGTAGAATATATATCCCACGGGGGTAAAACTGAAAAAAGTTGAAAACATTTTTTTTTTGGACTTAGTCATTTTTCTGACGTTTATCAGACTTTCAGATAGGGGAAATGTCAGTGAGCATTCCGATTTCAGTTCCAGAGCGATTCGCCCAATGAGTCCTTGATATTTAGTCGTTTTCGGCCAATTTTCTGGATTTTTGAAAATGTCACTTTTTTGTGAAAATATCCACTAAATGAGGGAATAATATGTGTGAGGGTACCCCAGGAGAGTTCCAAATGTGTGTGGGAAGAATATATATCCCACGGGGGTAAAAATGAAAAAAGTTGAAAAAAATTTTTTTTTGACTGTCATTTTTCTGGCGTTTATCAGTATTTCAGATAGGGCAAATGTCAGTGAGCGTTCCGATTTCAGTTCCAGAGCGATTCGCCCAATGAGTCTTTGATATTTAGTCGTTTTCAGCCAATTTTCTGGATTTTTGAAAATTTCACTTTTTTGTGAAAATATCCACTAAATGAGGGAATAATATGTGTGAGGGTACCCCAGGAGAGTTAAAAATGTGTGTGCGTAGAATATATATCCCACGGGGGTAAAACTGAAAAAAGTTGAAAACATTTTTTTTTGGACTTAGTCATTTTTCTGACGTTTATCAGACTTTCAGAGAGGGGAAATGTCAGTGAGCATTCCGATTTCAGTTCCAGAGCGATTCGCCCAATGAGTCCTTGATATTTAGTCGTTTTCAGCCAATTTTCTGGATTTTTGAAAATGTCACTTTTTTGTCAAATATCCACTAAATGAGGGAATAATATGTGTGAGGGTACCCCAGGAGAGTTCCAAATGTGTGTGGGAAGAATATATATCCCACGGGGGTAAAATTGAAAAAAGTTTAAAAAAAAATTTTTTTGAATTTAGTAATTTTTCTGGCGTTTATCAGACTTTCAGATAGGGGAAATGTCAGTGAGCGTTCCGATTTCAGTTCCAGAGCGATTCGCCGAATGAGTCCTTGATATCTAGTCGTTTTCAGCCAATTTTCTGGATTTTTGAAAATTTCTCTTTTTTGTGAAAATATCAACTAAATGAGGGAATAATATGTGTGAGGGTACCCCAGGAGAGTTCCAAATGTGTGTGGGTAGAATATATATCCGACGGGTTTAAAATTGAAAAAAGTTGAAAAATTATTTTTTTTTGCACTTAGTCATTTTTCCCGCGTTTATCAGACTTTCAGATAGGGGAAATGTCAGTGAGCATTCCGATTTCAGTTCCAGAGCAATTCGCCGAATGAGTCCTTGATATTTAGTTTTTTTCAGCCAATTTTCTGGATTTTTGAAAATTTCTCTTTTTTGTGAAAATATCAACTAAATGAGGGAATAATATGTGTGATGGTACCCCAGGAGAGTTCCAAATGTGTGTGGGAAGAATATATATCCCACGGGGGTAAAAATGAAAAAAGTTGAAAAAATTTTTTTTTGACTGTCATTTTTCTGGCGTTTATCTGACTTTCAGATAGGGCAAATGTCAGTGAGCGTTCTGATTTCAGTTCCAGAGCGATTCGCCCAATGATTCTTTGATATTTAGTCGTTTTCAGCCAATTTTCTGGATTTTTGAAAATTTCACTTTTTTGTGAAAATATCCACTAAATGAGGGAATAATATGTGTGAGGGTACCCCAGGAGAGTTCCAAATGTGTGTGGGTAGAATATACAGTCATATGAAAAAGTTTGGGCACCCCTATTAATCTTAAGCTTAATGTTTTATAAAAATTGGTGTTTTTGCAACAGCTATTTCAGTCTGATATATGTAATAACTGTTGGATACAGTAATGTTTCTGCCTTGAAATGAGGTTTATTGTACTAACAGAAAATGTGCAATCTGCATTCAAACAAAATTTGACAGGTGCATAAGTATGGGCACCTCACCAGAAAAGTGACATTAATATTTAGTAGATCCTCCTTTTGCAAAAATAACAGCCTCTAGTCGCTTCCTGTAGCTTTTAATGAGTTCCTGGATCCTGGATGAAGGTATTTTTGACCATTCCTCTTTACAAAACAATTCCAGTTCAGTTAAGTTTGATGGTCGCCGAGCATGGACAGCCTCTTCAAATGATCCCACAGATGTTCAATGATATTCAGGTCTGGGGACTGGGATGGCCATTCCAGAACATTGTAATTGTTCCTCTGCATGAATGCCTGAGTAGATTTGGAGCGGTGTTTTGGATCATTGTCTTGCTGAAAGATTCATCCACTGCGTAACTTCAACTTTATCACTGATTCTTGAACACTATTGCCAAGAATCTGCTGATACTGACTGGAATCCATGCGTCCCTCAACTTTAACAAGATTCCCAGTGCCGGCATTGACCACACAGCCCCAAAGCATGATGGAACCTCCACCAAATTTTACTGTGGGTAGCAAGTGTTTTTCTTGGAATGCTGTGTTTTTTTGCCACCATGCATAACGCCTTTTTGTATGACCAAACAACTCAATCTTGGTTTCATCAGTCCACAGGACCTTCTTCCAAAAAGAAATAGGCTTCTTCAAATGTGCTTTTGCATACCTCAGCCGACTCTGTTTGTGCGTACTTGCAGAAACGGCTTCTTTCGCATCACTCTCCCATACAGCTTCTCCTTGTGCAAAGTGCGTTGTATAGTTGACCGATGCACAGTGACACCATCTGCAGCAAGTTGATGCTGCAGCTCTCTGGAGGTGGTCTGAGGATTGTCCTTGACTGATCTCACCATTCTTCTTCTCTGCCTTTCTGATGTTTTTCTTCTCCTGACACTTCTGGCCTTAACAAGAACTGTCCCTATGTTCTTCCATTTCCTTACTATGTTCCTCACAGTGGAAACTGACAGGTTAAATCTCTGAGACAGCTTTTTGTATCCTTCCCCTGAACAACTATGTTGAATAATCTTTGTTTTCAGATCATTTGACAGTTGTTTTGAGGAGCCCATGATGCCACTCTTCAGAGGAGATTCAAACAGGAGAACAACTTGCAAGTGGCCACTTTAAGTAGCTTTTCTCATGATTGCATACACCTGGCTATAAAGTTCAAAGCTCAATGAGGTTACAAAACCAAAAAAAGTGCTTTAGTAAGTCAGTAAAAAGTAGGCAGGAGTATTTAAAACAAGAAAATGATAAGGGTGCCCATACTTATGCACCGGTCAAATTTTGTTTGAATGCAGATTGCACATTTTCTGTTAGCACAATAAACCTCATTTCAAGGCAGAAACATTACTGTTTCCAACAGTTATTACATATATCAAACTGAAATAGCTGTTGCAAAAACACCAATTTTTATAAAACATTAAGCTTAAGATTAATAGGGGTGCCCAAACTTTTTCATATGACTGTATATCCCACGGGGGTAAAATTGAAAAAAGTTGAAAACATTTTTTTTTTGGACTTAGTCATTTTTCCGGCATTTATCAGACTTTCAGATAGGGCAAATGTCAGTGAGCGTTCCGATTTCAGTTCCAGAGCGATTCGCCCAATGATTCTTTGACATCTAGTCGTTTTCAGCCAATTTTCTGGATTTTTGAAAATTTCACTTTTTTGTGAAAATATCCACTAAATGAGGGAATAATATGTGTGAGGGTACCCCAGGAGAGTTAAAAATGTGTGTGCGTAGAATATATATCCCACGGGGGTAAAACTGAAAAAAGTTGAAAACATTTTTTTTTGGACTTAGTCATTTTTCTGACGTTTATCAGACTTTCAGAGAGGGGAAATGTCAGTGAGCATTCCGATTTCAGTTCCAGAGCGATTCGCCCAATGAGTCCTTGATATTTAGTCGTTTTCAGCCAATTTTCTGGATTTTTGAAAATGTCACTTTTTTGTCAAATATCCACTAAATGAGGGAATAATATGTGTGAGGGTACCCCAGGAGAGTTCCAAATGTGTGTGGGAAGAATATATATCCCACGGGGGTAAAATTGAAAAAAGTTTAAAAAAAAATTTTTTTGAATTTAGTAATTTTTCTGGCGTTTATCAGACTTTCAGATAGGGGAAATGTCAGTGAGCGTTCCGATTTCAGTTCCAGAGCGATTCGCCGAATGAGTCCTTGATATCTAGTCGTTTTCAGCCAATTTTCTGGATTTTTGAAAATTTCTCTTTTTTGTGAAAATATCAACTAAATGAGGGAATAATATGTGTGAGGGTACCCCAGGAGAGTTCCAAATGTGTGTGGGTAGAATATATATCCGACGGGTTTAAAATTGAAAAAAGTTGAAAAATTATTTTTTTTTGCACTTAGTCATTTTTCCCGCGTTTATCAGACTTTCAGATAGGGGAAATGTCAGTGAGCATTCCGATTTCAGTTCCAGAGCAATTCGCCGAATGAGTCCTTGATATTTAGTTTTTTTCAGCCAATTTTCTGGATTTTTGAAAATTTCTCTTTTTTGTGAAAATATCAACTAAATGAGGGAATAATATGTGTGATGGTACCCCAGGAGAGTTCCAAATGTGTGTGGGAAGAATATATATCCCACGGGGGTAAAAATGAAAAAAGTTGAAAAAATTTTTTTTTGACTGTCATTTTTCTGGCGTTTATCTGACTTTCAGATAGGGCAAATGTCAGTGAGCGTTCTGATTTCAGTTCCAGAGCGATTCGCCCAATGATTCTTTGATATTTAGTCGTTTTCAGCCAATTTTCTGGATTTTTGAAAATTTCACTTTTTTGTGAAAATATCCACTAAATGAGGGAATAATATGTGTGAGGGTACCCCAGGAGAGTTCCAAATGTGTGTGGGTAGAATATACAGTCATATGAAAAAGTTTGGGCACCCCTATTAATCTTAAGCTTAATGTTTTATAAAAATTGGTGTTTTTGCAACAGCTATTTCAGTCTGATATATGTAATAACTGTTGGATACAGTAATGTTTCTGCCTTGAAATGAGGTTTATTGTACTAACAGAAAATGTGCAATCTGCATTCAAACAAAATTTGACAGGTGCATAAGTATGGGCACCTCACCAGAAAAGTGACATTAATATTTAGTAGATCCTCCTTTTGCAAAAATAACAGCCTCTAGTCGCTTCCTGTAGCTTTTAATGAGTTCCTGGATCCTGGATGAAGGTATTTTTGACCATTCCTCTTTACAAAACAATTCCAGTTCAGTTAAGTTTGATGGTCGCCGAGCATGGACAGCCTCTTCAAATGATCCCACAGATGTTCAATGATATTCAGGTCTGGGGACTGGGATGGCCATTCCAGAACATTGTAATTGTTCCTCTGCATGAATGCCTGAGTAGATTTGGAGCGGTGTTTTGGATCATTGTCTTGCTGAAAGATTCATCCACTGCGTAACTTCAACTTTATCACTGATTCTTGAACACTATTGCCAAGAATCTGCTGATACTGACTGGAATCCATGCGTCCCTCAACTTTAACAAGATTCCCAGTGCCGGCATTGACCACACAGCCCCAAAGCATGATGGAACCTCCACCAAATTTTACTGTGGGTAGCAAGTGTTTTTCTTGGAATGCTGTGTTTTTTTGCCACCATGCATAACGCCTTTTTGTATGACCAAACAACTCAATCTTGGTTTCATCAGTCCACAGGACCTTCTTCCAAAAAGAAATAGGCTTCTTCAAATGTGCTTTTGCATACCTCAGCCGACTCTGTTTGTGCGTACTTGCAGAAACGGCTTCTTTCGCATCACTCTCCCATACAGCTTCTCCTTGTGCAAAGTGCGTTGTATAGTTGACCGATGCACAGTGACACCATCTGCAGCAAGTTGATGCTGCAGCTCTCTGGAGGTGGTCTGAGGATTGTCCTTGACTGATCTCACCATTCTTCTTCTCTGCCTTTCTGATGTTTTTCTTCTCCTGACACTTCTGGCCTTAACAAGAACTGTCCCTATGTTCTTCCATTTCCTTACTATGTTCCTCACAGTGGAAACTGACAGGTTAAATCTCTGAGACAGCTTTTTGTATCCTTCCCCTGAACAACTATGTTGAATAATCTTTGTTTTCAGATCATTTGACAGTTGTTTTGAGGAGCCCATGATGCCACTCTTCAGAGGAGATTCAAACAGGAGAACAACTTGCAAGTGGCCACTTTAAGTAGCTTTTCTCATGATTGCATACACCTGGCTATAAAGTTCAAAGCTCAATGAGGTTACAAAACCAAAAAAAGTGCTTTAGTAAGTCAGTAAAAAGTAGGCAGGAGTATTTAAAACAAGAAAATGATAAGGGTGCCCATACTTATGCACCGGTCAAATTTTGTTTGAATGCAGATTGCACATTTTCTGTTAGCACAATAAACCTCATTTCAAGGCAGAAACATTACTGTTTCCAACAGTTATTACATATATCAAACTGAAATAGCTGTTGCAAAAACACCAATTTTTATAAAACATTAAGCTTAAGATTAATAGGGGTGCCCAAACTTTTTCATATGACTGTATATCCCACGGGGGTAAAATTGAAAAAAGTTGAAAACATTTTTTTTTTGGACTTAGTCATTTTTCCGGCATTTATCAGACTTTCAGATAGGGCAAATGTCAGTGAGCGTTCCGATTTCAGTTCCAGAGCGATTCGCCCAATGATTCTTTGACATCTAGTCGTTTTCAGCCAATTTTCTGGATTTTTGAAAATTTCACATTTTTGTGAAAATATCCACTAAATGAGGGAATAATATGTGTGAGGGTACCCCAGGAGAGTTCCAAATGTGTGTGGGCAGAATATATATCCCACGGGGGTAAAACTGAAAAAAGTTGAAAACATTTTTTTTTGGACTTAGTCATTTTTCTGACGTTTATCAGACTTTCAGAGAGGGGAAATGTCAGTGAGCATTCCGATTTCAGTTCCAGAGCGATTCGCCCAATGAGTCCTTGATATTTAGTCGTTTTCAGCCAATTTTCTGGATTTTTGAAAATGTCACTTTTTTGTCAAAATATCCACTAAATGAGGGAATAATATGTGTGAGGGTACCCCAGGAGAGTTCCAAATGTGTGTGGGAAGAATATATATCCCACGGGGGTAAAATTGAAAAAAGTTGAAAAAAAATTTTTTTTGAACTTAGTAATTTTTCTGGCGTTTATCAGACTTTCAGATAGAGGAAATGTCAGTGAGTGTTCCGATTTCAGTTCCAGAGCGATTCGCCGAATGAGTCCTTGATATTTAGTCGTTTTCAGCCAATTTTCTGGATTTTTGAAAATTTCTCTTTTTTGTGAAAATATCAACTAAATGAGGGAATAATATGTGTGAGGGTACCCCAGGAGAGTTCCAAATGTGTGTGGGTAGAATGTATATCCGACGGGGGTAAAATTGAAAAAAGTTGAAAAATTATTTTTTTTTGCACTTAGACATTTTTCCCGCGTTTATCAGACTTTCAGATAGGGGAAATGTCAGTGACCATTCCGATTTCAGTTCCAGAGCGATTTGCCCAATGATTCCTTGATATTTAGTCGTTTGCAGCCAATTTTCAGGATTTTTGAAAATGTCACTTTTTTGTGAAAATATCCACTAAATGAGGGAATAATATGTGTGAGGGTAACCCAGGAGAGTTCCAAATGTGTGTGGGAAGAATATATATCCCACGGGGGTAAAATTTAAAAAAGTTGAAAAAATTTTTTTTGGGACTGTCATTTTTCTGGCGTTTTTCTGACTTTCAGATAAGGCAAATGTCAGTGAGCGTTCCGATTTCAGTTCCAGAGAGATTCGCCCAATGAGTCCTTGATACTTAGTCGTTTTCAGCCAATATTTTGGATTTTTGAAAATGTCACTTTTTTGTGAAAATATCCACTAAATGAGGGAATAATATGTGTGAGGGTACCCCAGGAGAGTTCCAAATGTGTGTGGGAAGAATATATATCCCACGGGGGTAAAAATGAAAAAAGTTGAAAAAATTTTTTTTTTGACTGTCATTTTTCTGGCGTTTATCTGACTTTCAGATAGCGCAAATGTCAGTGAGCGTTCCGATTTCAGTTCCAGAGCGATTCGCCCAATGATTCTTTGATATTTAGTCGTTTTCAGCCAATTTTCTGGATTTTTGAAAATTTCACTTTTTTGTGAAAATATCCACTAAATGAGGGAATAATATGTGTGAGGGTACCCCAGGAGAGTTCCAAATGTGTGTGGGTAGAATATATATCCCACGGGGGTAAAATTGAAAAAAGTTGAAAACATTTTTTTTTGGACTTAGTCATTTTTCCGGCGTTTATCAGACTGTCAGATAGGGGAAATGTCAGTGAGCGCTCCAATTTCAGTTCCAGAGAGATTCGCCCAATGAGTCCTTGATACTTAGTCGTTTTCAGCCAATATTTTGGATTTTTGAAAATGTCACTTTTTTGTGAAAATATCCACTAAATGAGGGAATAATATGTGTGAGGGTACCCCAGGAGAGTTCCAAATGTGTGTGGGAAGAATATATATCCCACGGGGGTAAAAATGAAAAAAGTTGAAAAATTTTTTTTTTTGACTGTCATTTTTCTGGCGTTTATCTGACTTTCAGATAGCGCAAATGTCAGTGAGCGTTCCGATTTCAGTTCCAGAGCGATTCGCCCAATGATTCTTTGATATTTAGTCGTTTTCAGCCAATTTTCTGGATTTTTGAAAATTTCACTTTTTTGTGAAAATATCCACTAAATGAGGGAATAATATGTGTGAGGGTACCCCAGGAGAGTTCCAAATGTGTGTGGGTAGAATATATATCCCACGGGGGTAAAATTGAAACAAGTTTAAAACATTTTTTTTTTGGACTTAGTCATTTTTCCGGCGTTTATCAGACTTTCAGAAAGTGGAAATGTCAGTGAGCATTCCGATTTCAGTTCCAGAGCGATTCGCCCAATGAGTCTTTGTTATTTAGTCGTTTTCAGCCAATTTTCTGTATTTTTGAAAATTGTGCTTTTTTGTGAAAATATCCACTAAATGAGGGAATAATATGTTTGAGGGTACCACAGGAGAGTTCCAAATGTGTGTGCGTAGAATATATATCCCACGGGGGTAAAACTGAAAAAAGTTTAAAACATTTTTTTTTGGACTTAGTCATTTTTCTGACGTTTATCAGACTTTCAGAGAGGGGAAATGTCAGTGAGGATTCCGATTTCAGTTCCCGAGCGATTCGCCCAATGAGTCCTTGATATTTAGTCGTTTTCAGCCAATTTTCTGGATTTTTGAAAATTTCTCTTTTTTTGTGAAAATATCAACTAAATGAGGGAATAATATGTGTGAGGGTACCCCAGGAGAGTTCCAAATGTGTGTGGGAAGAATATATATCCCACGGGGGTAAAATTGAAAAAAGTTGAAAAAATTTTTTTTTGGACTGTCATTTTTCTGGCGTTTTTCTGACTTTCAGATAGGGCAAATGGCAGTGAGCGTTCCGATTTCAGTTCCAGAGCGATTCGCCCAATGATTCTTTGATATTTAGTCGTTTTCAGCCAATATTTTGGATTTTTGAAAATTTCACTTTATTGTGAAAATATCCACTAAATGAGGGAATATTATGTGTGAGGGTACCCCAGGAGAGTTAAAATGGGTGTGGGTAGAATATATATCCCACGGGGGTAAAACAGAAAAAAGTTGAAAACATTTTTTTTTTGGACTTAGTCATTTTTCTGACGTTTATCAGACTTTCAGATAGGGGAAATGTCAGTGAGCATTCCGATTTCAGTTCCAGAGCGATTCGCCCAATTAGTCCTTGACATTTAGTCGTTTTCAGCCAATTTTCTGGATTTTTTAAAATTTCTCATTTTTGTGAAAATATCAACTAAATGAGGAAATAATATGTGTGAGGGTACCCCAGGAGAGTTCCAAATGTGTGTGGGTAGAATATATATCCAGCGGGGGTAAAATTGAAAAAAGTTGAAAAAAAAATTTTTTTGGACTTAGTCATTTTTCCGGCGTTTATCAGACTTTCAGAAAGTGGAAATGTCAGTGAGCGTTCCGATTCAGTTCCAGAGCGATTCGCCCAATGCGTCTTTGTTATTTAGTCGTTTTCAGCCAATTTTCTGGATTTTTGAAAATTTTACTTTTTTGTGAAAATATCCACTAAATGAGGGAATAATATGTGTGAGGGTACCCCAGGAGAGTTCCAAATGTGTGTGGGTAGAATATATATCCAGCGGGGGTAAAATTGGAAAAAGTTGAAAAAAAAATTTTTTTAGACTTAGTCATTTTTCTGGCGTTTATCAGACTTTCAGATGGGGAAAAAGTCATTGAGCGTTCCGATTTCAGTTCCACAGCGATTCGCCGAATGAGTCCTTGATATTTAATCATTTTCAGCCAATTTTCTGGATTTTTGAAAATTTCTCTTTTTGTGAAAATATCAACTAAATGAGGGAATAATATGTGTGAGGGTACCACAGGAGAGTTCCAAATGTGTGTGGGTAGAATATATATCCGACGGTGGTAAAATTGAAAAAAGTTGAAAAAATTTTTTTTTTGGACTTAGTCATTTTTCCGGCGTTTATCAGACTTTCAGATAGGGGAAATGTCAGTGAGCATTCCGATTTCAGATCCAGAGCAATTCGCCGAATGAGTCCTTGAGATTTAGTCGTTTTCAGCCAATCTTCTGGATTTTTGAAAATTTCTCTTTTTTGTGAAAATATCCACTAAATGAGGGAATAATATGTGTGAGGGTACCCCAGGAGAGTTCCAAATGTGTGTGGGTATAATATATATCCCATGTGGGGAAAATTGAAAAAAGTTTAAAAAAAATTTTTTTTGGACTTTGACATTTTTCTGCCGTTTATCAGACTTTCAGATAGGGGAAATGTCAGTGAGCGTTCCGATTTCAGTTCCAGAGCGATTCGCCCAATGAGTCCTTGTTATTTAGTCGTTTTCAGCCAATTTTCTAGATTTTTGAAAATTTCACTTTTTTGTGAAAATATCCACTAAATGAGGGAATAATATGTGTGAGGGTCCCCCAGGAGAGTTAAAAATGTGTGTGGGTATAATATATATCCCACGGGGGTAAAATTGAAAAAAATTGAAAAAAAAAATTTTTTTGGACTTCGACATTTTTCTGCGGTTTATCAGACTTTCAGATAGGGGAAATGTCAGTGAGCATTCCGATTTCAGTTCCAGAGTGATTCGCCCAATGAGACCTTGATATTTAGTCGTTTTCAGCCAATCTTCTGGATTTTTGAAAATTTCACTTTTTTGTGAAAATATCCACTAAATTAGGGAATAATATGTGTGAGGGTACCCCAGGAGAGTTCCAAATGTGTGTGGGTAGAATATATATCCCACGGGGGTAAAATTGAAAAAAATTTAAAAAAAAAATTTTTTGGACTTCGACATTTTTCTGCCGTTTATCAGACTTTCAGATAGGGGAAATGTCAGTGAGCATTCCGATTTCAGTTCCAGAGCGATTCGCCCAATGAGTATTTGTTATTTAGTCGTTTTCAGCCAATTTTCTGGATTTTTGAAAATTTCACTTTTTTGTGAAAACATCCACTAAATGAGGGAATAATATGTGTGAGGGTACCCCAGGAGAGTTCCAAATGTGTGTGGGAAAAATATATATCCCACGGAGGTAAAATTGAAAGAAGTTGAAAAAAAATTTTTTTTGGACTTAGTCATTTTTCTGGCATTTATCAGACTTTCAGATAGGGGAAATGTCAGTGAGCATTCCGATTTCAGTTCCAGAGCGATTCGCCCAATGAGTCCTTGATATTTAGTCGTTTTCAGCCAATATTTTGGATTTTTGAAAATTTCACTTTTTTGTGAAAATATCCACTAAATGAGGGAATAATATGTGTGAGGGTACCCCAGGAGAGTTCCAAATGTGAGTGGGTAGAATATATATCCCACGGGAGTAAAATTTAAAAAAGTTGAAAATTTTTTTTTTTGGACTTAGTCATTTTTCCGGCGTTTATCCGACTTTCAGATTGGGCAAATGTCAGTGAGCGTTCCGATTTCAGTTCCAGAGCGATTCGCCCAATGAGTCCTTGATATTTAGTCGTTTTCAGCCAATTTTCTGGATTTTTGAAAATTTCACCTTTTTGTGAAAATATCCACTAAATGAGGGAATAATATGTGTGAGGGTACCCCAGGAGAGTTACAAATGTGTGTGGGTATAATATATATCCCACGGGGGTAAAATTGAAAGAAGTTTAAAAAAAAAATTTTTTGAACCTAGTCTTTTTTCTGGCATTTATCAGACTTTCAGATAGGGGAAATGTCAGTGAGCATACCGATTTCAGTTCCAGAGCGTTTCGCCCAATGAGTCCTTGATATTTAGTCGTTTTCAGCCAATTTTCTGGATTTTTGAAAATTTCACTTTTTTGTGAAAATATCCACTAAATGAGGGAATAATATGTGTGAGGGTACCCCAGGAGAGTTCCAAATGTGTGTGGGAAGAATATATATCCCACGGGGGTAAAATTGAAAAAAGTTAAAAAAAATTTTTTTTTGGACTTAGTCATTTTTCCGGCGTTTATCAGACTTTCAGATAGGGGAAATGTCAGTGAGCATTCCGATTTCAGTTCCAGAGCGACTCTCCCAATGAGACCTTGATATTTAGTCGATTTCAGCCAATTTTCTGGATTTTTGAAAATTTCACTTTTTTCGTGAAAATATCCACTAAATGAAGGAATAATATGTGTGAGGGTACCCCAGGAGAGTTCCAAATGTGAGTGGGTAGAATATATATCCCACGGGGGTAAAATTGAAAAAAGTTGAAAAATTTTTTTTTTTGGACTTAATCATTTTTCTGGCATTTATCAGACTTTCAGATAGGGGAAATGTCAGTGAGCATTCCGATTTCAGTTCCAGAGCGATTCGCCCAATGAGTCCTTGATATTTAGTCGTTTTCAGCCAATTTTCTGGATTTTTGAAAATTTCACTTTTTTGTGAAAATATCCACTAAATGAGGGAATAATATGTGTGAGGGTACCCCAGGAGAGTTCCAAATGTGTGTGGGAAGAATATATATCCCACGGGGGTAAAATTTAAAAAAGTTGAAAATTTTTTTTTTTGGACTTAATCATTTTTCTGCCATTTATCAGACTTTCAGATAGGGGAAATGTCAGTGAACGTTCCTATTTCAGTTCCAGAGCGATTCGCCCAATGAGTCCTTGATATTTAGTCGTTTTCAGCCAATTTTCTGGATTTTTGAAAATTTCACTTTTTTCATGAAAATATCCACTAAATGAGGGAATAATATGTGTGAGGGTACCCCAGGAGAGTTACAAATGTGTGTGGGTATAATATATATCCCACGGGGGTAAAATTGAAAGAAGTTTAAAAAAAAATTTTTTTGAACCTAGTCTTTTTTCTGGCATTTATCAGACTTTCAGATAGGGGAAATGTCAGTGAGCATACCGATTTCAGTTCCAGAGCGTTTCGCCCAATGAGTCCTTGATATTTAGTCGTTTTCAGCCAATTTTCTGGATTTTTGAAAATTTCACTTTTTTGTGAAAATATCCACTAAATGAGGGAAGAATATGTGTGAGGGTACCCCAGGAGAGTTACAAATGTGTGTGGGTATAATATATATCCCATGGGGGTAAAATTGAAAAAAGTTAAAAAAATTTTTTTTTTGGACTTAGTCATTTTTCTGTCATTTATCAGACTTTCAGATAGGGGAAATGTCAGTGAGCGTTCCTATTTCAGTTCCAGAGCGATTCGCCCAATGAGTCCTTGATATTTAGTCGTTTTCAGCCAACTTTCTGGATTTTTGAAAATTTCACTTTTTTGTGAAAATATGTACTAAATGAGGGAATAATATGTGTGAGGGTACCCCAGGAGAGTTCCAAATGTGTGTGGGAAGAATATATATCCCACGGGGGTAAAATTGAAAAAAGTTAAAAAATATTTTTTTTGGACTTAGTCATTTTTCCGGCGTTTATCAGACTTTCAGATAGGGTAAATGTCAGTGAGCGTTGCGATTTCAGTTCCAGAGCGATTCGCCCAATGCGTCCTTGAAATGTAGTCGTTTTCAGCCAATTTTCGGGATTTTTGAAAATTTCACTTTTTTGTGAAAATATCCACTAAATGAGGGAATAATATGTGTGAGGGTACCCCAGGAGAGTTACAAATGTGTGTGGGTATAATATATATCCCACGGGGGTAAAATTGAAAGAAGTGTAAAAAAAATTTTTTTTGAACTTAGTCATTTTTCTGGCATTCATCAGACTTTCAGATAGGGGAAATGTCAGTGAGCATTCCGATTTCAGTTCCAGAGCGATTCGCCCAATGAGTCCTTGATATTTAGTCGTTTTCAGCCAATTTTCTGGATTTTTGAAAATTTCACTTTTTTGTGAAAATATCCACTAAATGAGGGAATAATATGTGTGAGGGTACCCCAGGAGAGTTACAAATGTGTGTGGGTAGAATATATATCCCACGGGGGTAAAATTGAAAAAAGTTAAAAAAAAATTTTTTTTGGACTTAGTCATTTTTCCGGCGTTTATCAGACTTTCAGATAGGGGAAATGTCAGTGAGCATTCCGATTTCAGTTCCAGAGCGACTCTCCCAATGAGACCTTGATATTTAGTCGATTTCAGGCAATTTTCTGGATTTTTGAAAATTTCACTTTTTTCGTGAAAATATCCACTAAATGAGGGAATAATATGTGTGAGGGTACCCCAGGAGAGTTTCAAATGTGTGTGGGTATAATATATATCCCACGGGGGTAAAATTGAAAGAAGTTTAAAAAAAAATTTTTTTGAACCTAGTCTTTTTTCTGGCATTTATCAGACTTTCAGATAGGGGAAATGTCAGTGAGCATTCCGATTTCAGTTCCAGAGCGATTCGCCCAATGAGTCCTTGATATTTAGTCGTTTTCAGCCAATTTTCTGGATTTTTGAAAATTTCACTTTTTTGTGAAAATATCCACTAAATGAGGGAATAATATGTGTGAGGGTACCCCAGGAGAGTTACAAATGTGTGTGGGTAGAATATATATCCCACGGGGGTAAAATTGAAAAAAGTTAAAAAAAATTTTTTTTTGGACTTAGTCATTTTTCCGGCGTTTATCAGACTTTCAGAGAGGGGAAATGTCAGTGAGCATTCCGATTTCAGTTCCAGAGCGACTCTCCCAATGAGACCTTGATATTTAGTCGATTTCAGCCAATTTTCTGGATTTTTGAAAATTTCACTTTTTTCGTGAAAATATCCACTAAATGAGGGAATAATATGTGTGAGGGTACCCCAGGAGAGTTACAAATGTGTGTGGGTATAATATATATCCCACGGGGGTAAAATTGAAAGAAGTTTAAAAAAAATTTTTTTTGAACCTAGTCTTTTTTCTGGCATTTATCAGACTTTCAGATAGGGGAAATGTCATTGAGCATTCCGATTTCAGTTCCAGAGCGATTCGCCCAATGAGTCCTTGATATTTAGTCGTTTTCAGCCAATTTTCTGGATTTTTGAAAATTTCACTTTTTTGTGAAAATATCAACTAAATGAGGGAATAATATGTGTGAGGGTACCCCAGGAGAGTTCCAAATGTGTGTGGGTAGAATATATATCCCACGGGGGTAAAATTGAAAAAAGTTAAAAAAAATTTTTTTTTGGACTTAGTCATTTTTCCGGCGTTTATCAGACTTTCAGATAGGGGAAATGTCAGTGAGCATTCCGATTTCAGTTCCAGAGCGACTCTCCCAATGAGTCCTTGATATTTAGTCGATTTCAGCCAATTTTCTGGATTTTTGAAAATTTCACTTTTTTCGTGAAAATATCCACTAAATGAGGGAATAATATGTGTGAGGGTACCCCAGGAGAGTTACAAATGTGTGTGGGTATAATATATATCCCACGGGGGTAAAATTGAAAGAAGTTTAAAAAAAAATTTTTTTGAACCTAGTCTTTTTTCTGGCATTTATCAGACTTTCAGATAGGGGAAATGTCAGTGAGCATTCCGATTTCAGTTCCAGAGCGATTCGCCCAATGAGTCCTTGATATTTAGTCGTTTTCAGCCAATTTTCTGGATTTTTGAAAATTTCACTTTTTTGTGAAAATATCCACTAAATGAGGGAATAATATGTGTGAGGGTACCCCAGGAGAGTTACAAATGTGTGTGGGTAGAATATATATCCCACGGGGGTAAAATTGAAAAAAGTTAAAAAAAATTTTTTTTTGGACTTAGTCATTTTTCCGGCGTTTATCAGACTTTCAGAGAGGGGAAATGTCAGTGAGCATTCCGATTTCAGTTCCAGAGCGACTCTCCCAATGAGACCTTGATATTTAGTCGATTTCAGCCAATTTTCTGGATTTTTGAAAATTTCACTTTTTTCGTGAAAATATCCACTAAATGAGGGAATAATATGTGTGAGGGTACCCCAGGAGAGTTACAAATGTGTGTGGGTATAATATATATCCCACGGGGGTAAAATTGAAAGAAGTTTAAAAAAAATTTTTTTTGAACCTAGTCTTTTTTCTGGCATTTATCAGACTTTCAGATAGGGGAAATGTCATTGAGCATTCCGATTTCAGTTCCAGAGCGATTCGCCCAATGAGTCCTTGATATTTAGTCGTTTTCAGCCAATTTTCTGGATTTTTGAAAATTTCACTTTTTTGTGAAAATATCCACTAAATGAGGGAATAATATGTGTGAGGGTACCCCAGGAGAGTTCCAAATGTGTGTGGGTAGAATATATATCCCACGGGGGTAAAATTGAAAAAAGTTAAAAAAAATTTTTTTTTGGACTTAGTCATTTTTCCGGCGTTTATCAGACTTTCAGATAGGGGAAATGTCAGTGAGCATTCCGATTTCAGTTCCAGAGCGACTCTCCCAATGAGTCCTTGATATTTAGTCGATTTCAGCCAATTTTCTGGATTTTTGAAAATTTCACTTTTTTCGTGAAAATATCCACTAAATGAGGGAATAATATGTGTGAGGGTACCCCAGGAGAGTTACAAATGTGTGTGGGTATAATATATATCCCACGGGGGTAAAATTGAAAGAAGTTTAAAAAAAAATTTTTTTGAACCTAGTCTTTTTTCTGGCATTTATCAGACTTTCAGATAGGGGAAATGTCAGTGAGCATTCCGATTTCAGTTCCAGAGCGATTCGCCCAATGAGTCCTTGATATTTAGTCGTTTTCAGCCAATTTTCTGGATTTTTGAAAATTTCACTTTTTTGTGAAAATATCCACTAAATGAGGGAATAATATGTGTGAGGGTACCCCAGGAGAGTTACAAATGTGTGTGGGTAGAATATATATCCCACGGGGGTAAAATTGAAAAAAGTTAAAAAAAATTTTTTTTTGGACTTAGTCATTTTTCCGGCGTTTATCAGACTTTCAGATAGGGTAAATGTCAGTGAGCGTTGCGATTTCAGTTCCAGAGCGATTCGCCCAATGCGTCCTTGAAATGTAGTCGTTTTCAGCCAATTTTCGGGATTTTTGAAAATTTCACTTTTTTGTGAAAATATCCACTAAATGAGGGAATAATATGTGTGAGGGTACCCCAGGAGAGTTACAAATGTGTGTGGGTATAATATATATCCCACGGGGGTAAAATTGAAAGAAGTGTAAAAAAAATTTTTTTTGAACTTAGTCATTTTTCTGGCATTTATCAGACTTTCAGATAGGGGAAATGTCAGTGAGCATTCCGATTTCAGTTCCAGAGCGATTCGCCCAATGAGTCCTTGATATTTAGTCGTTTTCAGCCAATTTTCTGGATTTTTGAAAATTTCACTTTTTTGTGAAAATATCCACTAAATGAGGGAATAATATGTGTGAGGGTACCCCAGGAGAGTTACAAATGTGTGTGGGTAGAATATATATCCCACGGGGGTAAAATTGAAAAAAGTTAAAAAAAAATTTTTTTGGGACTTAGTCATTTTTCCGGCGTTTATCAGACTTTCAGATAGGGGAAATGTCAGTGAGCATTCCGATTTCAGTTCCAGAGCGACTCTCCCAATGAGACCTTGATATTTAGTCGATTTCAGGCAATTTTCTGGATTTTTGAAAATTTCACTTTTTTCGTGAAAATATCCACTAAATGAGGGAATAATATGTGTGAGGGTACCCCAGGAGAGTTACAAATGTGTGTGGGTATAATATATATCCCACGGGGGTAAAATTGAAAGAAGTTTAAAAAAAATTTTTTTTGAACCTAGTCTTTTTTCTGGCATTTATCAGACTTTCAGATAGGGGAAATGTCATTGAGCATTCCGATTTCAGTTCCAGAGCGATTCGCCCAATGAGTCCTTGATATTTAGTCGTTTTCAGCCAATTTTCTGGATTTTTGAAAATTTCACTTTTTTGTGAAAATATCCACTAAATGAGGGAATAATATGTGTGAGGGTACCCCAGGAGAGTTCCAAATGTGTGTGGGTAGAATATATATCCCACGGGGGTAAAATTGAAAAAAGTTAAAAAAAAATTTTTTTTGGACTTAGTCATTTTTCCGGCGTTTATCAGACTTTCAGATAGGGGAAATGTCAGTGAGCATTCCGATTTCAGTTCCAGAGCGACTCTCCCAATGAGACCTTGATATTTAGTCGATTTCAGCCAATTTTCTGGATTTTTGAAAATTTCACTTTTTTCGTGAAAATATCCACTAAATGAGGGAATAATATGTGTGAGGGTACCCCAGGAGAGTTACAAATGTGTGTGGGTATAATATATATCCCACGGGGGTAAAATTGAAAGAAGTTTAAAAGAAAATTTTTTTGAACCTAGTCTTTTTTTCTGGCATTTATCAGACTTTCAGATAGGGGAAATGTCAGAGAGCATTCCGATTTCAGTTCCAGAGCGATTCGCCCAATGAGTCCTTGATATTTAGTCGTTTTCAGCCAATTTTCTGGATTTTTGAAAATTTCACTTTTTTGTGAAAATATCCACTAAATGAGGGAATAATATGTGTGAGGGTACCCCAGGAGAGTTACAAATGTGTGTGGGTAGAATATATATCCCACGGGGGTAAAATTGAAAAAAGTTAAAAAAAATTTTTTTTTGGACTTAGTCATTTTTCCGGCGTTTATCAGACTTTCAGATAGGGGAAATGTCAGTGAGCATTCCGATTTCAGTTCCAGAGCGACTCTCCCAATGAGACCTTGATATTTAGTCGATTTCAGCCAATTTTCTGGATTTTTGAAAATTTCACTTTTTTGTGAAAATATCCACTAAATGAGGGAATAATATGTGTGAGGGTACCCCAGGAGAGTTACAAATGTGTGTGGGTATAATATATATCCCATGGGGGTAAAATTGAAAGAAGTTGAAAAAAATTTTTTTTTGGACTTAGTCATTTTTCTGTCATTTATCAGACTTTCAGATAGGGGAAATGTCAGTGAGCATTCCGATTTCAGTTCCAGAGCGATTCGCCCAATGAGTCCTTGATATTTAGTCGTTTTCAGCCAATTTTCTGGATTTTTGAAAATTTCACTTTTTTGTGAAAATATCCACTAAATGAGGGAATAATATGTGTGAGGGTACCCCAGGAGAGTTCCAAATGTGTGTGGGTAGAATATATATCCCACGGGGGTAAAATTGAAAAAAGTTAAAAAAAATTTTTTTTTGGACTTAGTCATTTTTCCGGCGTTTATCAGACTTTCAGAGAGGGGAAATGTCAGTGAGCATTCCGATTTCAGTTCCAGAGCGACTCTCCCAATGAGACCTTGATATTTAGTCGATTTCAGCCAATTTTCTGGATTTTTGAAAATTTCACTTTTTTCGTGAAAATATCCACTAAATGAGGGAATAATATGTGTGAGGGTACCCCAGGAGAGTTACAAATGTGTGTGGGTATAATATATATCCCACGGGGGTAAAATTGAAAGAAGTTTAAAAAAAATTTTTTTTGAACCTAGTCTTTTTTCTGGCATTTATCAGACTTTCAGATAGGGGAAATGTCATTGAGCATTCCGATTTCAGTTCCAGAGCGATTCGCCCAATGAGTCCTTGATATTTAGTCGTTTTCAGCCAATTTTCTGGATTTTTGAAAATTTCACTTTTTTGTGAAAATATCCACTAAATGAGGGAATAATATGTGTGAGGGTACCCCAGGAGAGTTCCAAATGTGTGTGGGTAGAATATATATCCCACGGGGGTAAAATTGAAAAAAGTTAAAAAAAATTTTTTTTTGGACTTAGTCATTTTTCCGGCGTTTATCAGACTTTCAGATAGGGGAAATGTCAGTGAGCATTCCGATTTCAGTTCCAGAGCGACTCTCCCAATGAGTCCTTGATATTTAGTCGATTTCAGCCAATTTTCTGGATTTTTGAAAATTTCACTTTTTTCGTGAAAATATCCACTAAATGAGGGAATAATATGTGTGAGGGTACCCCAGGAGAGTTACAAATGTGTGTGGGTAGAATATATATCCCACGGGGGTAAAATTGAAAAAAGTTAAAAAAAATTTTTTTTTGGACTTAGTCATTTTTCCGGCGTTTATCAGACTTTCAGATAGGGTAAATGTCAGTGAGCGTTGCGATTTCAGTTCCAGAGCGATTCGCCCAATGCGTCCTTGAAATGTAGTCGTTTTCAGCCAATTTTCGGGATTTTTGAAAATTTCACTTTTTTGTGAAAATATCCACTAAATGAGGGAATAATATGTGTGAGGGTACCCCAGGAGAGTTACAAATGTGTGTGGGTATAATATATATCCCACGGGGGTAAAATTGAAAGAAGTGTAAAAAAAATTTTTTTTGAACTTAGTCATTTTTCTGGCATTTATCAGACTTTCAGATAGGGGAAATGTCAGTGAGCATTCCGATTTCAGTTCCAGAGCGATTCGCCCAATGAGTCCTTGATATTTAGTCGTTTTCAGCCAATTTTCTGGATTTTTGAAAATTTCACTTTTTTGTGAAAATATCCACTAAATGAGGGAATAATATGTGTGAGGGTACCCCAGGAGAGTTACAAATGTGTGTGGGTAGAATATATATCCCACGGGGGTAAAATTGAAAAAAGTTAAAAAAAAATTTTTTTTGGACTTAGTCATTTTTCCGGCGTTTATCAGACTTTCAGATAGGGGAAATGTCAGTGAGCATTCCGATTTCAGTTCCAGAGCGACTCTCCCAATGAGACCTTGATATTTAGTCGATTTCAGGCAATTTTCTGGATTTTTGAAAATTTCACTTTTTTCGTGAAAATATCCACTAAATGAGGGAATAATATGTGTGAGGGTACCCCAGGAGAGTTACAAATGTGTGTGGGTATAATATATATCCCACGGGGGTAAAATTGAAAGAAGTGTAAAAAAAAATTTTTTTTGAACTTAGTCATTTTTCTGGCATTTATCAGACTTTCAGATAGGGGAAATGTCAGTGAGCATTCCGATTTCAGTTCCAGAGCGATTCGCCCAATGAGTCCTTGATATTTAGTCGTTTTCAGCCAATTTTCTGGATTTTTGAAAATTTCACTTTTTTGTGAAAATATCCACTAAATGAGGGAATAATATGTGTGAGGGTACCCCAGGAGAGTTACAAATGTGTGTGGGTAGAATATATATCCCACGGGGGTAAAATTGAAAAAAGTTAAAAAAAAATTTTTTTTGGACTTAGTCATTTTTCCGGCGTTTATCAGACTTTCAGATAGGGGAAATGTCAGTGAGCATTCCGATTTCAGTTCCAGAGCGACTCTCCCAATGAGACCTTGATATTTAGTCGATTTCAGCCAATTTTCTGGATTTTTGAAAATTTCACTTTTTTCGTGAAAATATCCACTAAATGAGGGAATAATATGTGTGCGGGTACCCCAGGAGAGTTACAAATGTGTGTGGGTATAATATATATCCCACGGGGGTAAAATTGAAAGAAGTTTAAAAAAAATTTTTTTTGAACCTAGTCTTTTTTCTGGCATTTATCAGACTTTCAGATAGGGGAAATGTCATTGAGCATTCCGATTTCAGTTCCAGAGCGATTCGCCCAATGAGTCCTTGATATTTAGTCGTTTTCAGCCAATTTTCTGGATTTTTGAAAATTTCACTTTTTTGTGAAAATATCCACTAAATGAGGGAATAATATGTGTGAGGGTACCCCAGGAGAGTTCCAAATGTGTGTGGGTAGAATATATATCCCACGGGGGTAAAATTGAAAAAAGTTAAAAAAAATTTTTTTTTGGAATTAGTCATTTTTCCGGCGTTTATCAGACTTTCAGATAGGGGAAATGTCAGTGAGCATTCCGATTTCAGTTCCAGAGCGACTCTCCCAATGAGACCTTGATATTTAGTCGATTTCAGGCAATTTTCTGGATTTTTGAAAATTTCACTTTTTTCGTGAAAATATCCACTAAATGAGGGAATAATATGTGTGAGGGTACCCCAGGAGAGTTTCAAATGTGTGTGGGTATAATATATATCCCACGGGGGTAAAATTGAAAGAAGTTTAAAAAAAAATTTTTTTGAACCTAGTCTTTTTTCTGGCATTTATCAGACTTTCAGATAGGGGAAATGTCAGTGAGCATTCCGATTTCAGTTCCAGAGCGATTCGCCCAATGAGTCCTTGATATTTAGTCGTTTTCAGCCAATTTTCTGGATTTTTGAAAATTTCACTTTT
This sequence comes from Phyllobates terribilis, assembly GCF_046119375.1. NCBI lineage: Eukaryota > Metazoa > Chordata > Amphibia > Anura > Dendrobatidae > Phyllobates > Phyllobates terribilis. The sequence continues at coordinate 5,049,402 of NW_027362805.1, read as the reverse complement.
TTGTGAAAATATCCACTAAATGAGGGAATAATATGTGTGAGGGTACCCCAGGAGAGTTACAAATGTGTGTGGGTAGAATATATATCCCACGGGGGTAAAATTGAAAAAAGTTAAAAAAAATTTTTTTTTGGACTTAGTCATTTTTCCGGCGTTTATCAGACTTTCAGATAGGGGAAATGTCAGTGAGCATTCCGATTTCAGTTCCAGAGCGACTCTCCCAATGAGACCTTGATATTTAGTCGATTTCAGCCAATTTTCTGGATTTTTGAAAATTTCACTTTTTTCGTGAAAATATCCACTAAATGAGGGAATAATATGTGTGAGGGTACCCCAGGAGAGTTACAAATGTGTGTGGGTATAATATATATCCCACGGGGGTAAAATTGAAAGAAGTTTAAAAAAATTTTTTTTTGAACCTAGTCTTTTCTCTGGCATTTATCAGACTTTCAGATAGGGGAAATGTCATTGAGCATTCCGATTTCAGTTCCAGAGTGTTTCGCCCAATGAGTCCTTGATATTTAGTCGTTTTCAGCCAATTTTCTGGATTTTTGAAAATTTCACTTTTTTGTGAAAATATCCACTAAATGAGGGAATAATATGTGTGAGGGTACCCCAGGAGAGTTACAAATGTGTGTGGGTAGAATATATATCCTATGGGGGTAAAATTGAAAGAAGTTGAAAAAAATTTTTTTTTTGGACTTAGTCATTTTTCTGCCATTTATCAGACTTTCAGATAGGGCAAATGTCAGTGAGCGTTCCGATTTCAGTTCCAGAGCGATTCGCCCAATGAGTCCTTGATATTTAGTCGTTTTCAGCCAATTTTCTGGATTTTTGAAAATTTCACTTTTTTTCGTGAAAATATCCACTAAATGAGGGAATAATATGTGTGAGGGTACCCCAGGAGAGTTACAAATGTGTGTGGGTATAATATATATCCCACGGGGGTAAAATTGAAAGAAGTTTAAAAAAATTTTTTTTTGAACCTAGTCTTTTTTCTGGCATTTATCAGACTTTCAGATAGGGGAAATGTCATTGAGCATTCCGATTTCAGTTCCAGAGTGTTTCGCCCAATGAGTCCTTGATATTTAGTCGTTTTCAGCCAATTTTCTGGATTTTTGAAAATTTCACTTTTTTGTGAAAATATCCACTAAATGAGGGAATAATATGTGTGAGGGTACCCCAGGAGAGTTACAAATGTGTGTGGGTATAATATATATCCCACGGGGGTAAAATTGAAAAAAGTTGAACATTTTTTTTTTTTGGACTTAGTCATTTTTCCGGCGTTTATCAGACTTTCAGATAGGGGAAATGTCAGTGAGCATTCCGATTTCAGTTCCAGAGCGACTCTCCCAATGAGACCTTGATATTTAGTCGATTTCAGCCAATTTTCTGGATTTTTGAAAATTTCACTTTTTTCGTGAAAATATCCACTAAATGAGGGAATAATATGTGTGAGGGTACCCCAGGAGAGTTACAAATGTGTGTGGGTATAATATATATCCCACGGGGGTAAAATTGAAAGAAGTTGAAAAAAATTTTTTTTTTGGACTTAGTCATTTTTCTGGCGTTTATTAGACTTTCAGATAGGGGAAATGTCAGTGAGCGTTCCGATTTCAGTTCCAGAGCGATTCGCCGAATGAGTCCTTGATATTTAGTCGTTTTCAGCCAATTTTCTGGATTTTTGAAAATTTCACTTTTTTGTGAAAATATGTACTAAATGAGGGAATAATATGTGTGAGGGTACCCAAGGAGAGTTCCAAATGTGTGTGGGAAGAATATATATCCCACGGGGGTAAAATTGAAAAAAGTTAAAAAATATTTTTTTTGGACTTAGTCATTTTTCCTGCGTTTATCAGACTTTCAGATAGGGTAAATGTCAGTGAGCATTCCGATTTCAGTTCCAGAGCGATTCGCCCAATGCGTCCTTGAAATGTAGTCGTTTTCAGCCAATTTTCGGGATTTTTGAAAATTTCACTTTTTTGTGAAAATATCCACTAAATGAGGGAATAATATGTGTGAGGGCACCCCAGGAGAGTTCCAAATGTGTGTGGGTAGAATATATATCCCACGGGGGTAAAATTGAAAAAAGTTGAAAAAATTTTTTTGGGGACTTAGTCATTTTTCCGGCGTTTATCAGACTTTCAGATAGTGGAAATGTCAGTGAGCATTCCGATTTCAGTTCCAGAGCGATTCGTCCAATGAGACCTTGATATTTAGTCGATTTCAGCCAATTTTCTGGATTTTTGAAAATTTCACTTTTTTCAGGAAAATATCCACTAAATGAGGGAATAATATGTGTGAGGGTACCCCAGGAGAGTTAAAAATGTGTGTGGGTATAATATATATCCCACGGGGGTAAAATTGAAAGAAGTGTAAAAAAAATTTTTTTTGAACTTAGTCATTTTTCTGGCATTTATCAGACTTTCAGATAGGGGAAATGTCAGTGAGCATTCCGATTTCAGTTCCAGAGCGATTCGCCCAATGTTTCCTTGATATTTAGTCGTTTTCAGCCAATTTTCTGGATTTTTGAAAATTTCACTTTTTTGTGAAAATATCCACTAAATGAGGGAACAATATGTGTGAGGGTACCCCAGGAGAGTTACAAATGTGTGTGGGTAGAATATATATCCCACGGGGGTAAAATTGAAAAAAGTTAAAAAAAAATTTTTTTTGGACTTATTCATTTTTCCGGCGTTTATCAGACTTTCAGATAGGGGAAATGTCAGTGAGCATTCCGATTTCAGTTCCAGAGCGACTCTCCCAATGAGACCTTGATATTTAGTCGATTTCAGCCAATTTTCTGGATTTTTGAAAATTTCACTTTTTTCGTGAAAATATCCACTAAATGAGGGAATAATATGTGTGAGGGTACCCCAGGAGAGTTCCAAATGTGTGTGGGAAGAATATATATCCCACGGGGGTAAAATTGAAAAAAGTTAAAAAAAATTTTTTTTGGACTTATTCATTTTTCTGACATTTATCAGACTTTCAGATAGGGCAAATGTCAGTGAGCGTTCCGATTTCAGTTCCAGAGCGATTCGCCCAATGAGTCCTTGATATTTAGTCGTTTTCAGCCAATTTTCTGGATTTTTGAAAATTTCACTTTTTTCGTGAAAATATCCACTAAATGAGGGAATAATATGTGTGAGGATACCCCAGGAGAGTTACAAATGTGTGTGGGTATAATATATATCCCACGGGGGTAAAATTGAAAGAAGTTTAAAAAAATTTTTTTTTGAACCTAGTCTTTTTTCTGGCATTTATCAGACTTTCAGATAGGGGAAATGTCATTGAGCATTCCGATTTCAGTTCCAGAGTGTTTCGCCCAATGAGTCCTTGATATTTAGTCGTTTTCAGCCAATTTTCTGGATTTTTGAAAATTTCACTTTTTTGTGAAAATATCCACTAAATGAGGGAATAATATGTGTGAGGGTACCAAAGGAGAGTTACAAATGTGTGTGGGTATAATATATATCCCATGGGGGTAAAATTGAAAGAAGTTGAAAAAAATTTTTTTTTTGGACTTAGTCATTTTTCTGCCATTTATCAGACTTTCAGATAGGGCAAATGTCAGTGAGCGTTCCGATTTCAGTTCCAGAGCGATTCGCCCAATGAGTCCTTGATATTTAGTCGTTTTCAGCCAATTTTCTGGATTTTTGAAAATTTCACTTTTTTTTGAAAATATGTACTAAATGAGGGAATAATATGTGTGAGGGTACCCCAGGAGAGTTCCAAATGTGTGTGGGAAGAATATATATCCCACGGGGGTAAAATTGAAAAAAGTTAAAAAATATTTTTTTTGGACTTAGTCATTTTTCCGGCGTTTATCCGACTTTCAGATAGGGTAGATGTCAGTGAGCGTTCCGATTTCAGTTCCAGAGCGATTCGCCCAATGCGTCCTTGAAATGTAGTCGTTTTCAGCCAATTTTCGTGATTTTTGAAAATTTCACTTTTTTGTGAAAATATCCACTAAATGAGGGAATAATATGTGTGAGGGCACCCCAGGAGAGTTCCAAATGTGTGTGGGTAGAATATATATCCCACGGGGGTAAAATTGAAAAAAGTTGAAAAAATTTTTTTTTGGGACTTAGTCATTTTTCCGGCGTTTATCAGACTTTCAGATAGTGGAAATGTCAGTGAGCATTCCGATTTCAGTTCCAGAGCGATTCGCCCAATGAGACCTTGATATTTAGTCGATTTCAGCCAATTTTCTGGATTTTTGAAAATTTCACTTTTTTCATGAAAATATCCACTAAATGAGGGAATAATATGTGTGAGGGTACCCCAGGAGAGTTACAAATGTGTGTGGGTATAATATATATCCCACGGGGGTAAAATTGAAAAAAGTTGAACATTTTTTTTTTTTGGACTTAGTCATTTTTCCGGCGTTTATCAGACTTTCAGATAGGGGAAATGTCAGTGAGCATTCCGATTTCAGTTCCAGAGCGACTCTCCCAATGAGACCTTGATATTTAGTCGATTTCAGCCAATTTTCTGGATTTTTGAAAATTTCACTTTTTTCGTGAAAATATCCACTAAATGAGGGAATAATATGTGTGAGGGTACCCCAGGAGAGTTACAAATGTGTGTGGGTATAATATATATCCCACGGGGGTAAAATTGAAAGAAGTTGAAAAAAAATTTTTTTTTGGACTTAGTCATTTTTCTGGCGTTTATTAGACTTTCAGATAGGGGAAATGTCAGTGAGCGTTCCGATTTCAGTTCCAGAGCGATTCGCCGAATGAGTCCTTGATATTTAGTCGTTTTCAGCCAATTTTCTGGATTTTTGAAAATTTCACTTTTTTGTGAAAATATGTACTAAATGAGGGAATAATATGTGTGAGGGTACCCCAGGAGAGTTCCAAATGTGTGTGGGAAGAATATATATCCCACGGGGGTAAAATTGAAAAAAGTTAAAAAATATTTTTTTTGGACTTAGTCATTTTTCCTGCGTTTATCAGACTTTCAGATAGGGTAAATGTCAGTGAGCGTTCCGATTTCAGTTCCAGAGCGATTCGCCCAATGCGTCCTTGAAATGTAGTCGTTTTCAGCCAATTTTCGGGATTTTTGAAAATTTCACTTTTTTGTGAAAATATCCACTAAATGAGGGAATAATATGTGTGAGGGCACCCCAGGAGAGTTCCAAATGTGTGTGGGTAGAATATATATCCCACGGGGGTAAAATTGAAAAAAGTTGAAAAAAATTTTTTTGGGGACTTAGTCATTTTTCCGGCGTTTATCAGACTTTCAGATAGTGGAAATGTCAGTGAGCATTCCGATTTCAGTTCCAGAGCGATTCGTCCAATGAGACCTTGATATTTAGTCGATTTCAGCCAATTTTCTGGATTTTTGAAAATTTCACTTTTTTGTGAAAATATCCACTAAATGAGGGAATAATATGTGTGAGGGTACCCCAGGAGAGTTCCAAATGTGTGTGGGTAGAATATGTATCCCACGGGGGTAAAATTGAAAAAAGTTGAAAAAAATTTTTTTTTGGACTTAGTCATTTTTCCGGCGTTTATCAGACTTTCAGATAGGGGTAATGTCAGTGAGCTTTGCGATTTCAATTCCAGAGCCATTCGCCCAATGAGTCCTAGATATTTAGTCGTTTTCAGCCAATTTTCTGGATTTTTGAAAATTTCACTTTTTTGTGAAAATATCCACTAAATGAGGGAATAATATGTGTGAGGGTACCCCAGGAGAGTTCCAAATGTGTTTGGGTAGAATATGTATCCCACGGGGGTAAAATTGAAAAAAGTTGAAAAAAATTTTTTTTTGGACTTAGTTATTTTCCTGCCATTTATCAGACTTTCAGATAGGGGTAATGTCATTGAGCTTTGCAATTTCAATTCCAGAGCGATTCGCCCAATGAGTCTTTGATTTTTAGTCGTTTTCAGCCAAATTTCTGGATTTTTGAAAATTTCATTTTTTTGTGAAAATATCCACTAAATGAGGGAATAATATGTGTGAGGGTACCCCAGGAGAGTTCCAAATGTGTTTGGGTAGAATATATATCCCAGGGGGGTAAAATTGAAAAAAGTTGAAAAATTTTTTTTTTGGACTTAGTCATTTTTCTGACGTTTATCTGACTTTCAGATAGGGGAAATGTCAGTGAGCGTTCCGATTTCAGTTCCAGAGCGATTCGCCCAATGAGTCCTTGATATTTAGTCGTTTTCAGCCAATTTTCTGGATTTTTGAAAATTTCACTTTTTTGTGAAAATATCCACTAAATGAGGGAATAATATGTGTGAGGGTACCCCAGGAGAGTTCCAAATGTGTGTGGGAAGAATATATATAACATGGGAGTAAAATTGAAAAAAGTTGAAAAATATTTTTTTTGGACTTAGTCATTTTTCTGGCGTTTAACAGACTTTCAGATAGGGGAAATGTCAGTGAGCTTTGCGATTTCAGTTCCAGAGCGATTCGCCCAATGAGTCCTTGATATTTAGTCGTTTTCAGCCAATTTTCTGGATTATTGAAAATTTCACTTTTTTGTGAAAATATCCACTATATGAGGGAATAATATGTGTGAGGGAACCCCAGGAGAGTTACAAATGTGTGTGGGTATAATATATATCCCACGGGGGTAAAATTGAAAGAAGTTGAAAAAATTTTTTTTTTTGGACTTAGTAATTTTTCTGGCATTTATCAGACTTTCAGATATTGGAAATGTCAGTGAGCGTTCCGATTTCAGTTGCAGAGCGATTCGCCCAATGAATCCTTTTTATTTAGTCTTTTTCAGCTAATTTTCTGGATTTTTGAAAATTTCACTTTTTTGTGAAAATATCCACTAAATGAGGGAATAATATGTGTGAGGGCACCCCAGGAGACTTACAAATGTGTGTGGGTATAATATATATCCCACGGGGGTAAAATTGAAAGAAGTTGAAAAAAATTTTTTTTTGGACTTAGTCATTTTTCTGGCATTTAGCAGACTTTCAGATAGGGGAAATGTCAGTGAGCATTCCAATTTCAGTTCCAGAGCGATTCGCCCAATGAGTCCTTGATTTTTAGTCGTTTTAAGCCAATTTTCTGGATTTTTGAAAATTTCACTTTTTTTGTGAAAATATCCACTAAATGAGGGAATAATATGTGTGAGGGTACCCCAGGAGAGATCCAAATGTGTGTGGGAAGAATATATATCACATGGGGGTAAAATTGAAAAAAGTTGTAAAATATTTTTTTTGGACTTAGTCATTTTTCCAACGTTTATCAGACTTTCAGATAGGGGAAATGTCAGTGAGCATTCCGATTTCAGTTCCAGAGCGATTCACCCAATGAGTCCTTGATATTTAGTCGTTTTCAGCCAATTTTCTGGATTTTTGAAAATGTCACTTTTTTGTGAAAATATCCACTAAATGAGGGAATAATATGTGTGAGGGTACCCCAGGAGAGTTCCAAATGTGTGTGGGTAGAATATATATCCCACGGGGGTAAAATTGAAAAAAGTTGAAAAAAATTTTTTTTGGACTTAGTCATTTTTCTGGCATTTATCTGACTTTCAGATAGGGGAAATGTCAGTGAGCATTGTGATTTCAGTTCCAGAGTGATTCGCCCGAGTCCTTGACTTTTAGTCGTTTTCAGGCAATTTTTTGGATTTTTGAAAATTTCACTTTTTTTGTGAAAATATCCACTAAATGAGGGAATAATATGTGTGAGGGTACCCCAGGAGAGTTACAAATGTGTGTGGGTAGAATATATATCCCACGGGGGTAAAATTGAAAGACGTTGAAAAATATTTTTTTTTGGACTTAGTCATTTTTCTGCCATTTATCAGACTTTCAGATAGGGGAAATGTCAGTGAGCTTTCCGATTTCAGTTCCAGAGCGATTCGCCCAATGAGTCCTTGATTTTTAGTCGTTTTCAGCCAATTTTCTGGATTTTTGAAAATTTCACTTTTTTTGTGAAAATATCCACTAAATGAGGGAATAATATGTGTGAGGGTACCACAGGAGAGTTCCAAATGTGTGTGGGAAGAATACATATCCCACGGGGGTAAGATTGAAAAAAGTTGTAGAAAATTTTTTTTTGGACTTAGTCATTTTTCTGGCATTTATCAGACTTTCAGATAGGGGAAATGTCAGTGAACATTCCGATTTCAGCTCCAGAGCGATTCGTCCAATGAGTGCTTGATTTTTAGTCGTTTTTAGCCAATTTTCTGGATTTTTGAAAATTTCACTTTTTTGTGAAAATATCCACTAAAAGATGGAATAATATGTGTGAGGGTACCCCAGGAGAGTTACAAATGTGTGTGGGTATAATATATATCCCACGGGGGTAAAATTGAAAAAAGTTGAAAAAAAAATTTTTTGGGACTTAGTCATTTTTCCGGCGTTTATCGAACTTTCAGATAGGGTAAATGTCAGTGAGCATTCCGATTTCAGTTCCAGAGCGATTCGCCCAATGAGACCTTAATATTTAGTCGATTTCAGCCAATTTTCTGAATTTTTGAAAATTTCACTTTTTTCGTGAAAATATCCACTAAATGAGGGAATCATATGTGTGAGGGTACCCCAGGAGAGTTACAAATGTGTGTGGGTATAATATATCCCTCGGGGGTAAAATTGAAAGAAGTTGAAAAAAATTTTTTTTTGGACTTAGTTATTTTTCTGGCATTTATCAGACTTTCAGATAGGGGAAATGTCAGTGAGCATTCCGATTTCAGTTCCAGAGCGATTCACCCAATGAGTCCTTGATTTTTAGTCGTTTTCAGCCAATTTTCTGGATTTTTTAAAATTTCACTTTTTTTGTGAAAATATCCACTAAATGAGGGAATAATATGTGTGAGGGTACACCAGGAGAGTTCCAAATGTGTGTGGGAAGAATATATATCCCACGGGGTAAAATTGAAAAAAGTTGTAAAAATTTTTTTTTTGGACTTAGTCATTTTTCTGCCGTTTATCAGACTTTCAGATATGGGAAATGTCAGTGAGCGTTCCGATTTCAGTTCCAGAGCGATTCGTAAATTGAGTCCTTGATATTTAGTCCTTTTCAGCCAATTTTCTGGATTTTTGAAAATTTCACTTTTTTGTGAAAATATCCACTAAATGAGTGAATAATTTGTGTGAGGGTACCCCAGGAGAGTTACAAATGTGTGTGGGTATGATATATATCCCACGGGGGTAAAATTGAAAGAAGTTGAAAAAAAAATTTTTTTGGACTTAGTCATTTTTCTGGCATTTATCAGACTTTCAGATAGGGGAAATGTCAGTGAGCATTCCGATTTCAGTTCCAGAGCGATTCGCCCAATGAGTCCTTGATATTTAGTCGTTTTCAGCCAATTTTCTGGATTTTTGAAAATTTCACTTTTTTGTGAAAATATCCACTAAATGAGGGAATAATATGTGTGAGGGTACCCCAGGAGAGTTACAAATGTGTGTGGGTATAATATATATTCGACGGGGGTAAAATTGAAAGAAGTTGAAAATTTTTTTTTTCTGGACTTAGTCATTTATCTGGCATTTATCAGACTTTCAGATAGGGGAAATGTCAGTGAGCATTCCGATTTCTGTTCCAGAGCGATTCGCATATTGAGTCCTTGATTTTTACTCGTTTTCAGCCAATTTTCTGGATTTTTGAAAATTTCACTTTTTTTGTGAAAATATCCACTAAATGAGGGAATAATATGTGTGAGGGTACCCCAGGAGAGTTCCAAATGTGTGTGGGAAGAATATATATCCCACGGGGGTAAAATTGAAAAAAGTTGTAGAAAATTTTTATTTGGACTTAGTCATTTTTCCGGCGTTTATCAGACTTTCAGATAGGGGAAATGTCAGTGAGCCTTCCGATTTCAGTTCCAGAGCGATTCGTCCAATGAGTCCTTGATATTTAGTCGATTTCAGCCAATTTTCTGGATTTTTGAAAATTTCACTTTTTTGTGGAAATATCCACTAAATGAGGGAATAATATGTGTGAGAGTACCCCAGGAGAGTTCCAAATTTGTGTGGGAAGAATATATATCCCACGGGGTAAAATTGAAAAAAGTTGTAAAAAATTTTTTTTTGGACTTAGTCATTTTTCCGGCGTTTATCAGACTTTCAGATAGGGGAAATGTCAGTCAGCGTTCCGATTTCAGTTCCACAGCGATTCGTAAAATGAGTCCTTGATATTTAGTCCTTTTCAGCCAATTTTCTGGATTTTTGAAAATGTCACTTTTTTGTGAAAATATCCACTAAATGAGTGAATAATTTGTGTGAGGGTACCCCAGGAGAATTACAAATGTGTGTGGGTATGATATATATCCCACGGGGGTAAAATTGAAAGAAGTTGAAAAAAAAATTTTTTTGGACTTAGTCATTTTTCTGGCATTTATAAGACTTTCAGATAGGGGAAATGTCAGTGAGCATTCCGATTTCAGTTCCAGAGCGATTCGCCCAATGAGTCCTTGATTTTTACACGTTTTCAGCCAATTTTCTGGATTTTTGAAAATTTCACTTTTTTGTGAAAATATCCACTAAATGAGGGGATAATATGTGTGAGGGTACCCCAGGAGAGTTCCAAATGTGTGTGGGTAGAATATATATCCCACGGGGGAAATATTGAAAAAAGTTGAAAAAAAATTTTTTTTGGACTTAGTCGTTATTCCGGCGTTTATCAGACTTTCAAATAGGGGAAATGTCAGTGAGCATTCCGATTTCACTTCCAGAGCGATTCGCCCAATGAGTCCTTGATTATTAGTCATTTTCAGCCAATTTTCGGGATTTTTGAAAATTTCTCTTTTTTTGTGAAAATATCCACTAAATGAGGGAATAATATGTGTGAGGGTACCCCAGGAGAGTTCCAAATGTGTGTGGGAAGAATATATATCCCACGGGGGTAAAATTAAAAAAAGTTGAAAAAAAATTTTTTTTTGGACTTAGTCATTTTTCCGGCGTTTATCAGACTTTCAGATAGGGGAAATGTCAGTGAGCATTCCGCTTTCAGTTCCAGAGCGATTCGGCCAATGAGTCCTTGATTTTTAGTCGTTTTCAGCCAATTTTCTGGATTTTTGAAAATGTCACTTTTTTCGTGAAAATATCCACTAAATGAGGGGATAATATGTGTGAGGGTACCCCAGGAGAGTTCCAAATGTGTGTGGGTAGAATATATATCCCTCGGGGGAAATATTGAAAAAAGTTGAAAAAAAAAATTTTTTGGACTTAGTCGTTTTTCCGGCGTTTATCAGACTTTCAGATAGGGGAAATGTCAGTGAGCATTCCGATTTCACTTCCAGAGCGATTCGCCCAATGAGTCCTTGATATTTAGTCGTTTTCAGCCAATTTTCTGGATTTTTGAAAATTTCACTTTTTTGTGGAAATATCCACTAAATGAGGGAATAATATGTGTGAGAGTACCCCAGGAGAGTTACAAATGTGTGTGGGTATAATATATATCCCACGGGAGTAAAATTGAAAGAAGTTGAAAAAAAATTTTTTTTGGACTTAGTCATTTTTCTGGCATTTATCCGACTTTCAGATAGGGGAAATGTCAGTGAGCATTCCGATTTCAGTTCCAGAGCGATTCATCCAATGAGTCCTTGATTTTTAGTCCTTTTCAGCCAATTTTCTGGATTTTTGAAAATTTCACTTTTTTTGTGAAAATATCCACTAAATGAGGGAATAATATGTGTGAGGGTACCCCAGGAGAGTTCCAAATTTGTGTGGGAAAAATATATATCCCACGGGGGTAAAATTGAAAAAAGTTGTAAAAATTTTTTTTTTGGACTTTGTCATTTTTCCGGCGTTTATCAGACTTTCAGATAGGGGAAATGTCAGTGAGCGTTCCGATTTCAGTTCCAGAGCGATTCGTAAAATGAGTCCTTGATATTTAGTCCTTTTCAGCCAATTTTCTGGATTTTTGAAAATTTCACTTCTTTGTGAAAATATCCACTAAATGAGTGAATAATTTGTGTGAGGGTACCCCAGGAGAATTTCAAATGTGTGTGGGTATGATATATATCCCACGGGGGTAAAATTGAAAGAAGTTGAAAAAAAAATTTTTTTGGACTTAGTCATTTTTCTGGCATTTATCAGACTTTCAGATAGGGGAAATGTCAGTGAGCATTCCGATTTCAGTTCCAGAGCGATTCGCCAAATGAGTCCTTGATATTTAGTCGTTTTCAACCAATTTTCTGGATTTTTGAAAATTTCACTTTTTTGTGTAAATATTCTCTAAATGAGGGAATAATATGTGTGAGAGTACCCCAGGAGAGTTACAAATGTGTGTGGGTATAATATATATCCCACGGGGGTAAAATTGAAAGAAGTTGAAAAAAAAATTTTTTTGGACTTAGTCATTTTTCTGGCATTTATCAGACTTTCAGATAGGGGAAATGTCAGTGAGCATTCCGATTTCAGTTCCAGAGCGATTCGCCCAATGAGTCCTTGATTTTTAGTCGTTTTCAGCCAATTTTCTGGATATTTGAAAATTTCACTTTTTTTGTGAAAATATCCACTAAATGAGGGAATAATATGTGTGAGGGTACCCCAGGAGAGTTCCAAATGTGAGTGGGTAGAATATATATCCCACGGGGGTAAAATTGAAAAAAGTTGAAAAATTTTTTTTTTTGGACGTAGTCATTTTTTCGACGTTTATCAGACTTTCAGATAGGGGAAATGTCAGTGAGCGTTCCGATTTCATTTCCAGAGCGATTCGCCCAATGAATCCTTGTTATTGAGTCGTTTTCAGCCAATTTTTCTGGATTTTTGAAAATGTCACTTTTTTGTGAAAATATCCACTAAATGAGGGAATAATATGTGTGAGGGTACCCCAGGAGAGTTCCAAATGTGTGTGGGAAGAATATATATCCCACGGGGGTAAAATTGAAAAAAGTTTAAAAAAAATTTTTTTGGACTTAGTCATTTTTCCGACGTTTATCAGACTTTCAGATAGGGTAAATGTCAGTGAGCATTCCGATTTCAGTTCCAGAGTGATTCGCTCAATGAGACCTTAATATTTAGTCGATTTCAGGAAATTTTCTGAATTTTTGAAAATTTCACTTTTTTGTGAAAATATCCACTAAATGAGGGAATAATATGTGTGAGGGTACCCCAGGAGAGTTCCAAATGTGTGTGGGTAGAATATATATCCCACGGGGGTAAAATTGAAAAAAGTTGAAAAATTATTTTTTTTGGACTTTGTCATTTTTCCGGCGTTTATCAGACTTTCAGATAGGGGAAATGTCAGTGAGCATTCCGATTTCAGTTCCAGAGCGATTCGCCCAATGAGACCTTGATATTTAGTCGATTTCAGCCAATTTTCTGGATTTTTGAAAATTTCATTTTTTCCTGAAAATATCCACTAAATGAGGGAATAATATGTATGAGGGTACCCCAGGAGAGTTACAAATGTGTGTGGGTATAATATATATCCCACGGGGGTAAAATTGAAAAAAGTTGAAAAAAATTTTTTTTGGACTTAGTCATTTTTCTGGCATTTATCTGACTTTCAGATAGGGGAAATGTCAGTGAGCATTGCCATTTCAGTTCCAGAGTGATTCGCCCGAGTCCTTGATTTTTAGTCGTTTTCAGGCAATTTTTTGGATTTTTGAAAATTTCACTTTTTTTGTGAAAATATCCACTAAATGAGGGAATAATATGTGTGAGGGTACCCCAGGAGAGTTACAAATGTGTGTGGGTAGAATATATATCCCACGGGGGTAAAATTGAAAGACGTTGAAAAATATTTTTTTTTGGACTTAGTCATTTTTCTGGCATTTATCAGACTTTCAGATAGGGGAAATGTCAGTGAACATTCCGATTTCAGTTCCAGAGCGATTCGCCCAATGAATCCTTGATATTTAGTCGTTTTCAGCCAATTTTCTGGATTTTTGAAAATTTCATTTTTTTTGAAAATATATACTAAAAGAGGGAATAATATGTGTGAGGGTACCCCAGGAGATTTACAAATGTGTGTGGGTAGAATATATATCCCACGGGGGTAAAATTGAAAGACGTTGAAAAAAATTTTTTTTTGGACTTAGTCATTTTTCCGGCGTTTATCAGACTTTCAGATAGGGGAAATGTCAGTGAGCGTTCCGATTTCAGCTCCAGAGTGATTCGCCCAATGAGTGCTTGATTTTTCGTCGTTTTCAGCCAATTTTCTGGATTTTTGAAAATTTCACTTTTTTCGTGAAAATATCCACTAAATGAGGGAATAATATGTGTGAGGGTACCCCAGGAGAGTTACTAATGTGTGTGGGTATAATATATATCCCACGGGGGTAAAATTGAAAAAAGTTGAAAAAAAAATTTTTTTGGACTTAGTCATTTTTCCGGCGTTTATCAGACTTTCAGATAGGGGAAATGTCAGTGAGCATTCCGATTTCAGTTCCAGAGTGATTCGCCCAATGAGACCTTAATATTTAGTCGATTTCAGCCAATTTTCTGAATATTTGAAAATTTCACTTTTTTGTGAAAATATCCACTAAATGAGGGAATAATATGTGTGAGGGTACACCAGGAGAGTTACAAATGTGTGTGGGTAGAATATATATCCCATCCGGCTAAAATTGAAAGAAGTTGAAAAAAAATTTTTTTTGAACTTAGTCATTTTTCGGACGTTTATCAGACTTTCAGATAGGGGAAATGTCAGTGAGCATTCCGATTTCAGCTCCAGAGCGATACGTCCAATGAGTGCTTGATTTTTAGTCGTTTTCAGCCAATTTTCTGGATTTTTGAAAATTTCATTTTTTTTGAAAATATCCACTTAAAGAGGGAATAATATGTGTGAGGGTACCCCAGGAGAGTTACAAATGTGTGTGGGTATAATATATATCCCACGGGTGTAAAATTGAAAAAAGTTGAACATTTTTTTTTTTGGACTTAGTCATTTTTCTGGCATTTATCAGACTTTCAGATAGGGGAAATGTCAGTGAGCATTCCGATTTCAGTTCCAGAGCGATTCGCCCAATGAATCCTTGATATTTAGTCGATTTCAGCCAATTTTCTGGATTTTTGAAAATTTCACTTTTTTTGAAAATATCCACTAAATGAGGGAATAATATTTGTGAGGGTACCCCAGGAGAGTTACAAATGTGTGCGGGTAGAATATATATCCCATCCGGGTAAAATTGAAAGAAGTTGAAAAAAATTTTTTTTTGAACTTAGTCATTTTTCCAACGTTTATCAGACTTTCAGATAGGGGAAATGTCAGTGAGCATTCCGATTTCAGCTCCAGAGCGATTCGTCCAATGAGTGCTTGATTTTTAGTCGTTTTTAGCCAATTTTCTGGATTTTTGAAAATTTCACTTTTTTCGTGAAAATATCCACTAAATGAGGGAATCATATGTGTGAGGGTACCCCAGGAGAGTTACAAATGTGTGTGGGTATAATATATCCCTCGGGGGTAAAATTGAAAGAAGTTGAAAAAAATTTTTTTTTGGACTTAGTTATTTTTCTGGCATTTATCAGACTTTCAGATAGGGGAAATATCAGTGAGCATTCCGATTTCAGTTCCAGAGCGATTCACCCAATGAGTCCTTGATTTTTAGTCGTTTTCAGCCAATTTTCTGGATTTTTTAAAATTTCACTTTTTTTGTGAAAATATCCACTAAATGAGGGAATAATATGTGTGAGGGTACCCCAGGAGAGTTCCAAATGTGTGTGGGAAGAATATATATCCCACGGGGGTAAAATTGAAAAAAGTTGTAGAAAATTTTTATTTGGACTTAGTCTTTTTTCCGGCGTTTATCAGACTTTCAGATAGGGGAAATGTCAGTGAGCCTTCCGATTTCAGTTCCAGAGCGATTCGTCCAATGAGTCCTTGATATTTAGTCGATTTCAGCCAATTTTCTGGATTTTTGAAAATTTCACTTTTTTGTGGAAATATCCACTAAATGAGGGAATAATATGTGTGAGAGTACCCCAGGAGAGTTCCAAATTTGTGTGGGAAGAATATATATCCCACGGGGTAAAATTGAAAAAAGTTGTAAAAAATTTTTTTTTGGACTTAGTCATTTTTCCGGCGTTTATCAGACTTTCAGATAGGGGAAATGTCAGTGAGCATTGCGATTTCAGTTCCAGAGCGATTCGCCCAATGAGTCCTTGAACTTTAGTCGTTTTCAGCCAATTTTCTGGATTTTTGAAAATTTCACTTTTTTGTGAAAATATCCACTAAATGAGGGAATAATATGTGTGAGGGCACCCCAGGAGAGTTGCAAATGTGTGTGGGTATAATATATATCCCACGGGAGTAAAATTCAAAGAAGTTGAAAAAATTTTTTTTTTGGACTTAGTCATTTTTCTGGCATTTATCAGACTTTCAGATAGGGGAAATGTCAGTGAGCATTCCGATTTCAGTTCCAGAGCGATTCACGTATTGAGTCCTTGATTTTTACTCGTTTTCAGCCAATTTTCTGGATTTTTGAAAATTTCACTTTTTTGTGAAAATATCCACTAAATGAGTGAATAATTTGTGTGAGGGTACCCCAGGAGAATTACAAATGTGTGCGGGTATGATATATATCCCACGGGGGTAAAATTGAAAGAAGTTGAAAAAAAAATTTTTTTGGGACTTAGTCATTTTTCTGGCATTTATCAGACTTTCAGATAGGGGAAATGTCAGTGAGCATTCCGATTTCAGTTCCAGAGCGATTCGCGTATTGAGTCCTTGATTTTTACTCGTTTTCAGCCAATTTTCTGGATTTTTGAAAATTTCACTTTTTTGTGAAAATATCCACTAAATGAGGGGATAATATGTGTGAGGGTACCCCAGGAGAGTTCCAAATGTGTGTGGGTAGAATATATATCCCACAGGGGAAATATTGAAAAAAGTTGAAAAAAAATTTTTTTTGGACTTAGTCGTTTTTCCGGCGTTTATCAGACTTTCAGATAGGGGAAATGTCAGTGAGCATTCCGATTTCACTTCCAGAGCGATTCGCCCAATGAGTCCTTGATTTTTAGTCGTTTTCAGCCAATTTTCTGGATTTTTGAAAATTTCACTTTTTTTGTGAAAATATCCACTAAATGAGGGAATAATATGTGTGAGGGTACCCCAGGAGAGTTCCAAATGTGTGTGGGAAGAATATATATCCCACAGGGGTAAAATTGAAAAAAGTTGTAGAAAATTTTTAATTGGACTTAGTCATTTTTCCGGCGTTTATCAGACTTTCAGATAGGGGAAATGTCAGTGAGCGTTCCGATTTCAGTTCCAGAGCGATTCGTCCAATGAGTCCTTGACATTTAGTCGATTTCAGCCAATTTTCTGAATTTTTGAAAATTTCACTTTTTTCGTGAAAATATCCACTAAATGAGGGAATCATATGTGTGAGGGTACCCCAGGAGAGTTACAAATGTGTGTGGGTATAATATATCCCTCGGGGGTAAAATTGAAAGAAGTTGAAAAAAATTTTTTTTTGGACTTAGTTATTTTTCTGGCATTTATCAGACTTTCAGATAGGGGAAATATCAGTGAGCATTCCGATTTCAGTTCCAGAGCGATTCACCCAATGAGTCCTTGATTTTTAGTCGTTTTCAGCCAATTTTCTGGATTTTTTAAAATTTCACTTTTTTTGTGAAAATATCCACTAAATGAGGGAATAATATGTGTGAGGGTACCCCAGGAGAGTTCCAAATGTGTGTGGGAAGAATATATATCCCACGGGGGTAAAATTGAAAAAAGTTGTAGAAAATTTTTATTTGGACTTAGTCTTTTTTCCGGCGTTTATCAGACTTTCAGATAGGGGAAATGTCAGTGAGCCTTCCGATTTCAGTTCCAGAGCGATTCGTCCAATGAGTCCTTGATATTTAGTCGATTTCAGCCAATTTTCTGGATTTTTGAAAATTTCACTTTTTTGTGGAAATATCCACTAAATGAGGGAATAATATGTGTGAGAGTACCCCAGGAGAGTTCCAAATTTGTGTGGGAAGAATATATATCCCACGGGGTAAAATTGAAAAAAGTTGTAAAAAATTTTTTTTTGGACTTAGTCATTTTTCCGGCGTTTATCAGACTTTCAGATAGGGGAAATGTCAGTGAGCATTCCGATTTCAGTTCCAGAGCGATTCGCCCAATGAGTCCTTGAACTTTAGTCGTTTTCAGCCAATTTTCTGGATTTTTGAAAATTTCACTTTTTTGTGAAAATATCCACTAAATGAGGGAATAATATGTGTGAGGGCACCCCAGGAGAGTTGCAAATGTGTGTGGGTATAATATATATCCCACGGGAGTAAAATTCAAAGAAGTTGAAAAAATTTTTTTTTTGGACTTAGTCATTTTTCTGGCATTTATCAGACTTTCAGATAGGGGAAATGTCAGTGAGCATTCCGATTTCAGTTCCAGAGCGATTCACCTATTGAGTCCTTGATTTTTACACGTTTTCAGCCAATTTTCTGGATTTTTGAAAATTTCACTTTTTTGTGAAAATATCCACTAAATGAGGGGATAATATGTGTGAGGGTACCCCAGGAGAGTTCCAAATGTGTGTGGGTAGAATATATATCCCACGGGGGAAATATTGAAAAAAGTTGAAAAAAAATTTTTTTTGGACTTAGTCGTTATTCCGGCGTTTATCAGACTTTCAAATAGGGGAAATGTCAGTGAGCATTCCGATTTCACTTCCAGAGCAATTCGCCCAATGAGTCCTTGATTTTTAGTCGTTTTCAGCCAATTTTCTTCATTTTTGAAAATTTCACTTTTTTTGTGAAAATATCCACTAAATGAGGGGATAATATGTGTGAGGGTACCCCAGGAGAGTTCCAAATGTGTTTGGGTAGAATACATATCCCACGGGGGAAATATTGAAAAAAGTTGAAAAAAATTTTTTTTGGACTTAGTCATTTTTCCGGCGTTTATCAGACTTTCAGATAGGGAAAATGTCAGTGAGCATTCCGATTTCACTTCCAGAGCGATTCGCCCAATGAGTCCTTGATTATTAGTCATTTTCAGCCAATTTTCGGGATTTTTGAAAATTTCTCTTTTTTTGTGAAAATATCCACTAAATGAGGGAATAATATGTGTGAGGGTACCCCAGGAGAGTTCCAAATGTGTGTGGGTAGAATATATATCCCACGGGGGTAAAATTGAAAAAAGTTGAAAAATTATTTTTTTTGGACTTTGTCATTTTTCCGGCGTTTATCAGACTTTCAGATAGGGGAAATGTCAGTGAGCATTCCGATTTCAGTTCCAGAGCGATTCGCCCAATGAGACCTTGATATTTGGTCGATTTCAGCCAATTTTCTGGATTTTTGAAAATTTCACTTTTTTCGTGAAAATATCCACTAAATGAGGGAATAATATGTGTGAGGGTACCCCAGGAGAGTTACAAATGTGTGTGGGTATAATATATATCCCACGGGGGTAAAATTGAAAAAAGTTGAAAAAAAAATTTTTTTGGACTTAGTCATTTTTCCGGCGTTTATCAGACTTTCAGATAGGGGAAATGTCAGTGAGCATTCCGATTTCAGTTCCAGAGCGATTCGCCCAATGAGACCTTGATATTTAGTCGATTTCAGCCAATTTTCTGGATTTTTGAAAATTTCATTTTTTCCTGAAAATATCCACTAAATGAGGGAATAATATATATGAGGGTACCCCAGGAGAGTTACAAATGTGTGTGGGTATAATATATATCCCACGGGGGTAAAATTGAAAAAAGTTGAAAAAAATTTTTTTTGGACTTAGTCATTTTTCTGGCATTTATCTGACTTTCAGATAGGGGAAATGTCAGTGAGCATTGCCATTTCAGTTCCAGAGTGATTCGCCCGAGTCCTTGATTTTTAGTCGTTTTCAGGCAATTTTTTGGATTTTTGAAAATTTCACTTTTTTTGTGAAAATATCCACTAAATGAGGGAATAATATGTGTGAGGGTACCCCAGGAGAGTTACAAATGTGTGTGGGTAGAATATATATCCCACGGGGGTAAAATTGAAAGACGTTGAAAAATATTTTTTTTTGGACTTAGTCATTTTTCTGCCATTTATCAGACTTTCAGATAGGGGAAATGTCAGTGAGCTTTCCGATTTCAGTTCCAGAGTGATTCGCCCAATGAGTCCTTGATTTTTAGTCGTTTTCAGCCAATTTTCTGGATTTTTGAAAATTTCACTTTTTTTGTGAAAATATCCACTAAATGAGGGAATAATATGTGTGAGGGTACCACAGGAGAGTTCCAAATGTGTGTGGGAAGAATACATATCCCACGGGGGTAAGATTGAAAAAAGTTGTAGAAAATTTTTTTTTGGACTTAGTCATTTTTCTGGCATTTATCAGACTTTCAGATAGGGGAAATGTCAGTGAACATTCCGATTTCAGTTCCAGAGCGATTCGCCCAATGAATCCTTGATATTTAGTCGTTTTCAGCCAATTTTCTGGATTTTTGAAAATTTCATTTTTTTTGAAAATATATACTAAAAGAGGGAATAATATGTGTGAGGGTACCCCAGGAGATTTACAAATGTGTGTGGGTAGAATATATATCCCACGGGGGTAAAATTGAAAGACGTTGAAAAAAATTTTTTTTTGGACTTAGTCATTTTTCCGGCGTTTATCAGACTTTCAGATAGGGGAAATGTCCGTGAGCGTTCCGATTTCAGCTCCAGAGTGATTCGCCCAATGAGTGCTTGATTTTTCGTCGTTTTCAGCCAATTTTCTGGATTTTTGAAAATTTCACTTTTTTCGTGAAAATATCCACTAAATGAGGGAATAATATGTGTGAGGGTACCCCAGGAGAGTTACTAATGTGTGTGGGTATAATATATATCCCACGGGGGTAAAATTGAAAAAAGTTGAAAAAAAAATTTTTTTGGACTTAGTCATTTTTCCGGCGTTTATCAGACTTTCAGATAGGGGAAATGTCAGTGAGCATTCCGATTTCAGTTCCAGAGTGATTCGCCCAATGAGACCTTAATATTTAGTCGATTTCAGCCAATTTTCTGAATATTTGAAAATTTCACTTTTTTGTGAAAATATCCACTAAATGAGGGAATAATATGTGTGAGGGTACACCAGGAGAGTTACAAATGTGTGTGGGTAGAATATATATCCCATCCGGCTAAAATTGAAAGAAGTTGAAAAAAAATTTTTTTTGAACTTAGTCATTTTTCGGACGTTTATCAGACTTTCAGATAGGGGAAATGTCAGTGAGCATTCCGATTTCAGCTCCAGAGCGATACGTCCAATGAGTGCTTGATTTTTAGTCGTTTTCAGCCAATTTTCTGGATTTTTGAAAATTTCATTTTTTTTGAAAATATCCACTTAAAGAGGGAATAATATGTGTGAGGGTACCCCAGGAGAGTTACAAATGTGTGTGGGTATAATATATATCCCACGGGTGTAAAATTGAAAAAAGTTGAACATTTTTTTTTTTGGACTTAGTCATTTTTCTGGCATTTATCAGACTTTCAGATAGGGGAAATGTCAGTGAGCATTCCGATTTCAGTTCCAGAGCGATTCGCCCAATGAATCCTTGATATTTAGTCGATTTCAGCCAATTTTCTGGATTTTTGAAAATTTCACTTTTTTTGAAAATATCCACTAAATGAGGGAATAATATTTGTGAGGGTACCCCAGGAGAGTTACAAATGTGTGCGGGTAGAATATATATCCCATCCGGGTAAAATTGAAAGAAGTTGAAAAAAATTTTTTTTTGAACTTAGTCATTTTTCCAACGTTTATCAGACTTTCAGATAGGGGAAATGTCAGTGAGCATTCCGATTTCAGCTCCAGAGCGATTCGTCCAATGAGTGCTTGATTTTTAGTCGTTTTTAGCCAATTTTCTGGATTTTTGAAAATTTCACTTTTTTCGTGAAAATATCCACTAAATGAGGGAATCATATGTGTGAGGGTACCCCAGGAGAGTTACAAATGTGTGTGGGTATAATATATCCCTCGGGGGTAAAATTGAAAGAAGTTGAAAAAAATTTTTTTTTGGACTTAGTTATTTTTCTGGCATTTATCA
This sequence comes from Phyllobates terribilis, assembly GCF_046119375.1. NCBI lineage: Eukaryota > Metazoa > Chordata > Amphibia > Anura > Dendrobatidae > Phyllobates > Phyllobates terribilis. Next base: position 5,027,531 of record NW_027362805.1, on the reverse strand, counting down.
GACTTTCAGATAGGGGAAATATCAGTGAGCATTCCGATTTCAGTTCCAGAGCGATTCACCCAATGAGTCCTTGATTTTTAGTCGTTTTCAGCCAATTTTCTGGATTTTTTAAAATTTCACTTTTTTTGTGAAAATATCCACTAAATGAGGGAATAATATGTGTGAGGGTACCCCAGGAGAGTTCCAAATGTGTGTGGGAAGAATATATATCCCACGGGGGTAAAATTGAAAAAAGTTGTAGAAAATTTTTATTTGGACTTAGTCTTTTTTCCGGCGTTTATCAGACTTTCAGATAGGGGAAATGTCAGTGAGCCTTCCGATTTCAGTTCCAGAGCGATTCGTCCAATGAGTCCTTGATATTTAGTCGATTTCAGCCAATTTTCTGGATTTTTGAAAATTTCACTTTTTTGTGGAAATATCCACTAAATGAGGGAATAATATGTGTGAGAGTACCCCAGGAGAGTTCCAAATTTGTGTGGGAAGAATATATATCCCACGGGGTAAAATTGAAAAAAGTTGTAAAAAATTTTTTTTTGGACTTAGTCATTTTTCCGGCGTTTATCAGACTTTCAGATAGGGGAAATGTCAGTGAGCATTCCGATTTCAGTTCCAGAGCGATTCGCCCAATGAGTCCTTGAACTTTAGTCGTTTTCAGCCAATTTTCTGGATTTTTGAAAATTTCACTTTTTTGTGAAAATATCCACTAAATGAGGGAATAATATGTGTGAGGGCACCCCAGGAGAGTTGCAAATGTGTGTGGGTATAATATATATCCCACGGGAGTAAAATTCAAAGAAGTTGAAAAAATTTTTTTTTTGGACTTAGTCATTTTTCTGGCATTTATCAGACTTTCAGATAGGGGAAATGTCAGTGAGCATTCCGATTTCAGTTCCAGAGCGATTCACGTATTGAGTCCTTGATTTTTACTCGTTTTCAGCCAATTTTCTGGATTTTTGAAAATTTCACTTTTTTGTGAAAATATCCACTAAATGAGTGAATAATTTGTGTGAGGGTACCCCAGGAGAATTACAAATGTGTGCGGGTATGATATATATCCCACGGGGGTAAAATTGAAAGAAGTTGAAAAAAAAATTTTTTTGGGACTTAGTCATTTTTCTGGCATTTATCAGACTTTCAGATAGGGGAAATGTCAGTGAGCATTCCGATTTCAGTTCCAGAGCGATTCGCGTATTGAGTCCTTGATTTTTACTCGTTTTCAGCCAATTTTCTGGATTTTTGAAAATTTCACTTTTTTGTGAAAATATCCACTAAATGAGGGGATAATATGTGTGAGGGTACCCCAGGAGAGTTCCAAATGTGTGTGGGTAGAATATATATCCCACAGGGGAAATATTGAAAAAAGTTGAAAAAAAATTTTTTTTGGACTTAGTCGTTTTTCCGGCGTTTATCAGACTTTCAGATAGGGGAAATGTCAGTGAGCATTCCGATTTCACTTCCAGAGCGATTCGCCCAATGAGTCCTTGATTTTTAGTCGTTTTCAGCCAATTTTCTGGATTTTTGAAAATTTCACTTTTTTTGTGAAAATATCCACTAAATGAGGGAATAATATGTGTGAGGGTACCCCAGGAGAGTTCCAAATGTGTGTGGGAAGAATATATATCCCACAGGGGTAAAATTGAAAAAAGTTGTAGAAAATTTTTAATTGGACTTAGTCATTTTTCCGGCGTTTATCAGACTTTCAGATAGGGGAAATGTCAGTGAGCGTTCCGATTTCAGTTCCAGAGCGATTCGTCCAATGAGTCCTTGATATTTAGTCGATTTCAGCCAATTTTCTGAATTTTTGAAAATTTCACTTTTTTCGTGAAAATATCCACTAAATGAGGGAATCATATGTGTGAGGGTACCCCAGGAGAGTTACAAATGTGTGTGGGTATAATATATCCCTCGGGGGTAAAATTGAAAGAAGTTGAAAAAAATTTTTTTTTGGACTTAGTTATTTTTCTGGCATTTATCAGACTTTCAGATAGGGGAAATATCAGTGAGCATTCCGATTTCAGTTCCAGAGCGATTCACCCAATGAGTCCTTGATTTTTAGTCGTTTTCAGCCAATTTTCTGGATTTTTTAAAATTTCACTTTTTTTGTGAAAATATCCACTAAATGAGGGAATAATATGTGTGAGGGTACCCCAGGAGAGTTCCAAATGTGTGTGGGAAGAATATATATCCCACGGGGGTAAAATTGAAAAAAGTTGTAGAAAATTTTTATTTGGACTTAGTCATTTTTCCGGCGTTTATCAGACTTTCAGATAGGGAAAATGTCAGTGAGCATTCCGATTTCACTTCCAGAGCGATTCGCCCAATGAGTCCTTGATTATTAGTCATTTTCAGCCAATTTTCGGGATTTTTGAAAATTTCTCTTTTTTTGTGAAAATATCCACTAAATGAGGGAATAATATGTGTGAGGGTACCCCAGGAGAGTTCCAAATGTGTGTGGGTAGAATATATATCCCACGGGGGAAATATTGAAAAGAGTTGAAAAAAATTTTTTTTTGGACTTAGTCGTTTTTCCGGCGTTTATCAGACTTTCAGATAGGGGAAATGTCAGTGAGCATTCCGATTTCACTTCCAGAGCGATTCGCCCAATGAGTCCTTGATTTTTAGTCGTTTTCAGACAATTTTCTGGATTTTTGAAAATTTCACTTTTTTTGTGAAAATATCCACTAAATGAGGGAATAATATGTGTGAGGGTACCCCAGGAGAGTTCCAAATGTGTGTGGGAAGAATATATATCCCACGGGGGTAAAATTAAAAAAAGTTGAAAAAAAATTTTTTTTTGGACTTAGTCATTTTTCCGGCGTTTATCAGACTTTCAGATAGGGGAAATGTCAGTGAGCATTCCGCTTTCAGTTCCAGAGCGATTCGGCCAATGAGTCCTTGATTTTTAGTCGTTTTCAGCCAATTTTCTGGATTTTTGAAAATGTCACTTTTTTCGTGAAAATATCCACTAAATGAGGGGATAATATGTGTGAGGGTACCCCAGGAGAGTTCCAAATGTGTGTGGGTAGAATATATATCCCTCGGGGGAAATATTGAAAAAAGTTGAAAAAAAATTTTTTTTGGACTTAGTCGTTTTTCCGGCATTTATCAGACTTTCAGATAGGGGAAATGTCAGTGAGCATTCCGATTTCAGTTCCAGAGCGATTCGCCCAATGAGTCCTTGATATTTAGTCGTTTTCAGCCAATTTTCTGGATTTTTGAAAATTTCACTTTTTTGTGGAAATATCCACTAAATGAGGGAATAATATGTGTGAGAGTACCCCAGGAGAGTTACAAATGTGTGTGGGTATAATATATATCCCACGGGAATAAAATTGAAAGAAGTTGAAAAAAAATTTTTTTTGGACTTAGTCATTTTTCTGGCATTTATCCGACTTTCAGATAGGGGAAATGTCAGTGAGCATTCCGATTTCAGTTCCAGAGCGATTCATCCAATGAGTCCTTGATTTTTAGTCCTTTTCAGCCAATTTTCTGGATTTTTGAAAATTTCACTTTTTTTGTGAAAATATCCACTAAATGAGGGAATAATATGTGTGAGGGTACCCCAGGAGAGTTCCAAATTTGTGTGGGAAAAATATATATCCCACGGGGGTAAAATTGAAAAAAGTTGTAAAAATTTTTTTTTTGGACTTTGTCATTTTTCCGGCGTTTATCAGACTTTCAGATAGGGGAAATGTCAGTGAGCGTTCCGATTTCAGTTCCAGAGCGATTCGTAAAATGAGTCCTTGATATTTAGTCCTTTTCAGCCAATTTTCTGGATTTTTGAAAATTTCACTTCTTTGTGAAAATATCCACTAAATGAGTGAATAATTTGTGTGAGGGTACCCCAGGAGAATTTCAAATGTGTGTGGGTATGATATATATCCCACGGGGGTAAAATTGAAAGAAGTTGAAAAAAAAATTTTTTTGGACTTAGTCATTTTTCTGGCATTTATCAGACTTTCAGATAGGGGAAATGTCAGTGAGCATTCCGATTTCAGTTCCAGAGCGATTCGCCAAATGAGTCCTTGATATTTAGTCGTTTTCAACCAATTTTCTGGATTTTTGAAAATTTCACTTTTTTGTGTAAATATTCTCTAAATGAGGGAATAATATGTGTGAGAGTACCCCAGGAGAGTTACAAATGTGTGTGGGTATAATATATATCCCACGGGGGTAAAATTGAAAGAAGTTGAAAAAAATTTTTTTTTGGACTTAGTCATTTTTCTGGCATTTATCAGACTTTCAGATAGGGGAAATGTCAGTGAGCATTCCGATTTCAGTTCCAGAGCGATTCGCCCAATGAGTCCTTGATTTTTAGTCGTTTTCAGCCAATTTTCTGGATATTTGAAAATTTCACTTTTTTTGTGAAAATATCCACTAAATGAGGGAATAATATGTGTGAGGGTACCACAGGAGAGTTCCAAATGTGTGTGGGAAGAATACATATCCCACGGGGGTAAGATTGAAAAAAGTTGTAGAAAATTTTTTTTTGGACTTAGTCATTTTTCTGGCATTTATCAGACTTTCAGATAGGGGAAATGTCAGTGAACATTCCGATTTCAGTTCCAGAGCGATTCGCCCAATGAATCCTTGATATTTAGTCGTTTTCAGCCAATTTTCTGGATTTTTGAAAATTTCATTTTTTTTGAAAATATATACTAAAAGAGGGAATAATATGTGTGAGGGTACCCCAGGAGATTTACAAATGTGTGTGGGTAGAATATATATCCCACGGGGGTAAAATTGAAAGACGTTGAAAAAAATTTTTTTTTGGACTTAGTCATTTTTCCGGCGTTTATCAGACTTTCAGATAGGGGAAATGTCAGTGAGCTTTCCGATTTCAGTTCCAGAGCGATTCACCCAATGAGTCCTTGATATTTAGTCGTTTTTAGCCAATTTTCTGGATTTTTGAAAATTTCACTTTTTTGTGAAAATATCCACTAAATGAGGGAATAATATGTGTGAGGGTACCCCAGGAGAGTTCCAAATGTGAGTGGGTAGAATATATATCCCACGGGGGTAAAATTGAAAAAAGTTGAAAAATTTTTTTTTTTGGACGTAGTCATTTTTTCGACGTTTATCAGACTTTCAGATAGGGGAAATGTCAGTGAGCGTTCCGATTTCATTTCCAGAGCGATTCGCCCAATGAATCCTTGTTATTGAGTCGTTTTCAGCCAATTTTTCTGGATTTTTGAAAATGTCACTTTTTTGTGAAAATATCCACTAAATGAGGGAATAATATGTGTGAGGGTACCCCAGGAGAGTTCCAAATGTGTGTGGGAAGAATATATATCCCACGGGGGTAAAATTGAAAAAAGTTTAAAAAAAATTTTTTTGGACTTAGTCATTTTTCCGACGTTTATCAGACTTTCAGATAGGGTAAATGTCAGTGAGCATTCCGATTTCAGTTCCAGAGTGATTCGCTCAATGAGACCTTAATATTTAGTCGATTTCAGGAAATTTTCTGAATTTTTGAAAATTTCACTTTTTTGTGAAAATATCCACTAAATGAGGGAATAATATGTGTGAGGGTACCCCAGGAGAGTTCCAAATGTGTGTGGGTAGAATATATATCCCACGGGGGTAAAATTGAAAAAAGTTGAAAAATTATTTTTTTTGGACTTTGTCATTTTTCCGGCGTTTATCAGACTTTCAGATAGGGGAAATGTCAGTGAGCATTCCGATTTCAGTTCCAGAGCGATTCGCCCAATGAGACCTTGATATTTGGTCGATTTCAGCCAATTTTCTGGATTTTTGAAAATTTCACTTTTTTCGTGAAAATATCCACTAAATGAGGGAATAATATGTGTGAGGGTACCCCAGGAGAGTTACAAATGTGTGTGGGTATAATATATATCCCACGGGGGTAAAATTGAAAAAAGTTGAAAAAAAAATTTTTTTGGACTTAGTCATTTTTCCGGCGTTTATCAGACTTTCAGATAGGGGAAATGTCAGTGAGCATTCCGATTTCAGTTCCAGAGCGATTCGCCCAATGAGACCTTGATATTTAGTCGATTTCAGCCAATTTTCTGGATTTTTGAAAATTTCATTTTTTCCTGAAAATATCCACTAAATGAGGGAATAATATGTATGAGGGTACCCCAGGAGAGTTACAAATGTGTGTGGGTATAATATATATCCCACGGGGGTAAAATTGAAAAAAGTTGAAAAAAATTTTTTTTGGACTTAGTCATTTTTCTGGCATTTATCTGACTTTCAGATAGGGGAAATGTCAGTGAGCATTGCCATTTCAGTTCCAGAGTGATTCGCCCGAGTCCTTGATTTTTAGTCGTTTTCAGGCAATTTTTTGGATTTTTGAAAATTTCACTTTTTTTGTGAAAATATCCACTAAATGAGGGAATAATATGTGTGAGGGTACCCCAGGAGAGTTACAAATGTGTGTGGGTAGAATATATATCCCACGGGGGTAAAATTGAAAGACGTTGAAAAATATTTTTTTTTGGACTTAGTCATTTTTCTGCCATTTATCAGACTTTCAGATAGGGGAAATGTCAGTGAGCTTTCCGATTTCAGTTCCAGAGCGATTCGCCCAATGAGTCCTTGATTTTTAGTCGTTTTCAGCCAATTTTCTGGATTTTTGAAAATTTCACTTTTTTTGTGAAAATATCCACTAAATGAGGGAATAATATGTGTGAGGGTACCACAGGAGAGTTCCAAATGTGTGTGGGAAGAATACATATCCCACGGGGGTAAGATTGAAAAAAGTTGTAGAAAATTTTTTTTTGGACTTAGTCATTTTTCTGGCATTTATCAGACTTTCAGATAGGGGAAATGTCAGTGAACATTCCGATTTCAGTTCCAGAGCGATTCGCCCAATGAATCCTTGATATTTAGTCGTTTTCAGCCAATTTTCTGGATTTTTGAAAATTTCATTTTTTTTGAAAATATATACTAAAAGAGGGAATAATATGTGTGAGGGTACCCCAGAAGATTTACAAATGTGTGTGGGTAGAATATATATCCCACGGGGGTAAAATTGAAAGACGTTGAAAAAAATTTTTTTTTGGACTTAGTCATTTTTCCGGCGTTTATCAGACTTTCAGATAGGGGAAATGTCAGTGAGCGTTCCGATTTCAGCTCCAGAGTGATTCGCCCAATGAGTGCTTGATTTTTCGTCGTTTTCAGCCAATTTTCTGGATTTTTGAAAATTTCACTTTTTTCGTGAAAATATCCACTAAATGAGGGAATAATATGTGTGAGGGTACCCCAGGAGAGTTACTAATGTGTGTGGGTATAATATATATCCCACGGGGGTAAAATTGAAAAAAGTTGAAAAAAAAATTTTTTTGGACTTAGTCATTTTTCCGGCGTTTATCAGACTTTCAGATAGGGGAAATGTCAGTGAGCATTCCGATTTCAGTTCCAGAGTGATTCGCCCAATGAGACCTTAATATTTAGTCGATTTCAGCCAATTTTCTGAATATTTGAAAATTTCACTTTTTTGTGAAAATATCCACTAAATGAGGGAATAATATGTGTGAGGGTACACCAGGAGAGTTACAAATGTGTGTGGGTAGAATATATATCCCATCCGGCTAAAATTGAAAGAAGTTGAAAAAAAATTTTTTTTGAACTTAGTCATTTTTCGGACGTTTATCAGACTTTCAGATAGGGGAAATGTCAGTGAGCATTCCGATTTCAGCTCCAGAGCGATACGTCCAATGAGTGCTTGATTTTTAGTCGTTTTCAGCCAATTTTCTGGATTTTTGAAAATTTCATTTTTTTTGAAAATATCCACTTAAAGAGGGAATAATATGTGTGAGGGTACCCCAGGAGAGTTACAAATGTGTGTGGGTATAATATATATCCCACGGGTGTAAAATTGAAAAAAGTTGAACATTTTTTTTTTTGGACTTAGTCATTTTTCTGGCATTTATCAGACTTTCAGATAGGGGAAATGTCAGTGAGCATTCCGATTTCAGTTCCAGAGCGATTCGCCCAATGAATCCTTGATATTTAGTCGATTTCAGCCAATTTTCTGGATTTTTGAAAATTTCACTTTTTTTGAAAATATCCACTAAATGAGGGAATAATATTTGTGAGGGTACCCCAGGAGAGTTACAAATGTGTGCGGGTAGAATATATATCCCATCCGGGTAAAATTGAAAGAAGTTGAAAAAAATTTTTTTTTGAACTTAGTCATTTTTCCAACGTTTATCAGACTTTCAGATAGGGGAAATGTCAGTGAGCATTCCGATTTCAGCTCCAGAGCGATTCGTCCAATGAGTGCTTGATTTTTAGTCGTTTTTAGCCAATTTTCTGGATTTTTGAAAATTTCACTTTTTTCGTGAAAATATCCACTAAATGAGGGAATCATATGTGTGAGGGTACCCCAGGAGAGTTACAAATGTGTGTGGGTATAATATATCCCTCGGGGGTAAAATTGAAAGAAGTTGAAAAAAATTTTTTTTTGGACTTAGTTATTTTTCTGGCATTTATCAGACTTTCAGATAGGGGAAATATCAGTGAGCATTCCGATTTCAGTTCCAGAGCGATTCACCCAATGAGTCCTTGATTTTTAGTCGTTTTCAGCCAATTTTCTGGATTTTTTAAAATTTCACTTTTTTTGTGAAAATATCCACTAAATGAGGGAATAATATGTGTGAGGGTACCCCAGGAGAGTTCCAAATGTGTGTGGGAAGAATATATATCCCACGGGGGTAAAATTGAAAAAAGTTGTAGAAAATTTTTATTTGGACTTAGTCTTTTTTCCGGCGTTTATCAGACTTTCAGATAGGGGAAATGTCAGTGAGCCTTCCGATTTCAGTTCCAGAGCGATTCGTCCAATGAGTCCTTGATATTTAGTCGATTTCAGCCAATTTTCTGGATTTTTGAAAATTTCACTTTTTTGTGGAAATATCCACTAAATGAGGGAATAATATGTGTGAGAGTACCCCAGGAGAGTTCCAAATTTGTGTGGGAAGAATATATATCCCACGGGGTAAAATTGAAAAAAGTTGTAAAAAATTTTTTTTTGGACTTAGTCATTTTTCCGGCGTTTATCAGACTTTCAGATAGGGGAAATGTCAGTGAGCATTCCGATTTCAGTTCCAGAGCGATTCGCCCAATGAGTCCTTGAACTTTAGTCGTTTTCAGCCAATTTTCTGGATTTTTGAAAATTTCACTTTTTTGTGAAAATATCCACTAAATGAGGGAATAATATGTGTGAGGGCACCCCAGGAGAGTTGCAAATGTGTGTGGGTATAATATATATCCCACGGGAGTAAAATTCAAAGAAGTTGAAAAAATTTTTTTTTTGGACTTAGTCATTTTTCTGGCATTTATCAGACTTTCAGATAGGGGAAATGTCAGTGAGCATTCCGATTTCAGTTCCAGAGCGATTCACGTATTGAGTCCTTGATTTTTACTCGTTTTCAGCCAATTTTCTGGATTTTTGAAAATTTCACTTTTTTGTGAAAATATCCACTAAATGAGTGAATAATTTGTGTGAGGGTACCCCAGGAGAATTACAAATGTGTGCGGGTATGATATATATCCCACGGGGGTAAAATTGAAAGAAGTTGAAAAAAAAATTTTTTTGGGACTTAGTCATTTTTCTGGCATTTATCAGACTTTCAGATAGGGGAAATGTCAGTGAGCATTCCGATTTCAGTTCCAGAGCGATTCGCGTATTGAGTCCTTGATTTTTACTCGTTTTCAGCCAATTTTCTGGATTTTTGAAAATTTCACTTTTTTGTGAAAATATCCACTAAATGAGGGGATAATATGTGTGAGGGTACCCCAGGAGAGTTCCAAATGTGTGTGGGTAGAATATATATCCCACAGGGGAAATATTGAAAAAAGTTGAAAAAAAATTTTTTTTGGACTTAGTCGTTTTTCCGGCGTTTATCAGACTTTCAGATAGGGGAAATGTCAGTGAGCATTCCGATTTCACTTCCAGAGCGATTCGCCCAATGAGTCCTTGATTTTTAGTCGTTTTCAGCCAATTTTCTGGATTTTTGAAAATTTCACTTTTTTTGTGAAAATATCCACTAAATGAGGGAATAATATGTGTGAGGGTACCCCAGGAGAGTTCCAAATGTGTGTGGGAAGAATATATATCCCACAGGGGTAAAATTGAAAAAAGTTGTAGAAAATTTTTAATTGGACTTAGTCATTTTTCCGGCGTTTATCAGACTTTCAGATAGGGGAAATGTCAGTGAGCGTTCCGATTTCAGTTCCAGAGCGATTCGTCCAATGAGTCCTTGATATTTAGTCGATTTCAGCCAATTTTCTGAATTTTTGAAAATTTCACTTTTTTCGTGAAAATATCCACTAAATGAGGGAATCATATGTGTGAGGGTACCCCAGGAGAGTTACAAATGTGTGTGGGTATAATATATCCCTCGGGGGTAAAATTGAAAGAAGTTGAAAAAAATTTTTTTTTGGACTTAGTTATTTTTCTGGCATTTATCAGACTTTCAGATAGGGGAAATATCAGTGAGCATTCCGATTTCAGTTCCAGAGCGATTCACCCAATGAGTCCTTGATTTTTAGTCGTTTTCAGCCAATTTTCTGGATTTTTTAAAATTTCACTTTTTTTGTGAAAATATCCACTAAATGAGGGAATAATATGTGTGAGGGTACCCCAGGAGAGTTCCAAATGTGTGTGGGAAGAATATATATCCCACGGGGGTAAAATTGAAAAAAGTTGTAGAAAATTTTTATTTGGACTTAGTCTTTTTTCCGGCGTTTATCAGACTTTCAGATAGGGGAAATGTCAGTGAGCCTTCCGATTTCAGTTCCAGAGCGATTCGTCCAATGAGTCCTTGATATTTAGTCGATTTCAGCCAATTTTCTGGATTTTTGAAAATTTCACTTTTTTGTGGAAATATCCACTAAATGAGGGAATAATATGTGTGAGAGTACCCCAGGAGAGTTCCAAATTTGTGTGGGAAGAATATATATCCCACGGGGTAAAATTGAAAAAAGTTGTAAAAAATTTTTTTTTGGACTTAGTCATTTTTCCGGCGTTTATCAGACTTTCAGATAGGGGAAATGTCAGTGAGCATTCCGATTTCAGTTCCAGAGCGATTCGCCCAATGAGTCCTTGAACTTTAGTCGTTTTCAGCCAATTTTCTGGATTTTTGAAAATTTCACTTTTTTGTGAAAATATCCACTAAATGAGGGAATAATATGTGTGAGGGCACCCCAGGAGAGTTGCAAATGTGTGTGGGTATAATATATATCCCACGGGAGTAAAATTCAAAGAAGTTGAAAAAATTTTTTTTTTGGACTTAGTCATTTTTCTGGCATTTATCAGACTTTCAGATAGGGGAAATGTCAGTGAGCATTCCGATTTCAGTTCCAGAGCGATTCACCTATTGAGTCCTTGATTTTTACACGTTTTCAGCCAATTTTCTGGATTTTTGAAAATTTCACTTTTTTGTGAAAATATCCACTAAATGAGGGGATAATATGTGTGAGGGTACCCCAGGAGAGTTCCAAATGTGTGTGGGTAGAATATATATCCCACGGGGGAAATATTGAAAAAAGTTGAAAAAAAATTTTTTTTGGACTTAGTCGTTATTCCGGCGTTTATCAGTCTTTCAAATAGGGGAAATGTCAGTGAGCATTCCGATTTCACTTCCAGAGCAATTCGCCCAATGAGTCCTTGATTTTTAGTCGTTTTCAGCCAATTTTCTTCATTTTTGAAAATTTCACTTTTTTTGTGAAAATATCCACTAAATGAGGGGATAATATGTGTGAGGGTACCCCAGGAGAGTTCCAAATGTGTTTGGGTAGAATACATATCCCACGGGGGAAATATTGAAAAAAGTTGAAAAAAATTTTTTTTGGACTTAGTCATTTTTCCGGCGTTTATCAGACTTTCAGATAGGGAAAATGTCAGTGAGCATTCCGATTTCACTTCCAGAGCGATTCGCCCAATGAGTCCTTGATTATTAGTCATTTTCAGCCAATTTTCGGGATTTTTGAAAATTTCTCTTTTTTTGTGAAAATATCCACTAAATGAGGGAATAATATGTGTGAGGGTACCCCAGGAGAGTTCCAAATGTGTGTGGGTAGAATATATATCCCACGGGGGAAATATTGAAAAGAGTTGAAAAAAATTTTTTTTTGGACTTAGTCGTTTTTCCGGCGTTTATCAGACTTTCAGATAGGGGAAATGTCAGTGAGCATTCCGATTTCACTTCCAGAGCGATTCGCCCAATGAGTCCTTGATTTTTAGTCGTTTTCAGACAATTTTCTGGATTTTTGAAAATTTCACTTTTTTTGTGAAAATATCCACTAAATGAGGGAATAATATGTGTGAGGGTACCCCAGGAGAGTTCCAAATGTGTGTGGGAAGAATATATATCCCACGGGGGTAAAATTAAAAAAAGTTGAAAAAAAATTTTTTTTTGGACTTAGTCATTTTTCCGGCGTTTATCAGACTTTCAGATAGGGGAAATGTCAGTGAGCATTCCGCTTTCAGTTCCAGAGCGATTCGGCCAATGAGTCCTTGATTTTTAGTCGTTTTCAGCCAATTTTCTGGATTTTTGAAAATGTCACTTTTTTCGTGAAAATATCCACTAAATGAGGGGATAATATGTGTGAGGGTACCCCAGGAGAGTTCCAAATGTGTGTGGGTAGAATATATATCCCTCGGGGGAAATATTGAAAAAAGTTGAAAAAAAATTTTTTTTGGACTTAGTCGTTTTTCCGGCATTTATCAGACTTTCAGATAGGGGAAATGTCAGTGAGCATTCCGATTTCACTTCCAGAGCGATTCGCCCAATGAGTCCTTGATATTTAGTCGTTTTCAGCCAATTTTCTGGATTTTTGAAAATTTCACTTTTTTGTGGAAATATCCACTAAATGAGGGAATAATATGTGTGAGAGTACCCCAGGAGAGTTACAAATGTGTGTGGGTATAATATATATCCCACGGGAATAAAATTGAAAGAAGTTGAAAAAAAATTTTTTTTGGACTTAGTCATTTTTCTGGCATTTATCCGACTTTCAGATAGGGGAAATGTCAGTGAGCATTCCGATTTCAGTTCCAGAGCGATTCATCCAATGAGTCCTTGATTTTTAGTCCTTTTCAGCCAATTTTCTGGATTTTTGAAAATTTCACTTTTTTTGTGAAAATATCCACTAAATGAGGGAATAATATGTGTGAGGGTACCCCAGGAGAGTTCCAAATTTGTGTGGGAAAAATATATATCCCACGGGGGTAAAATTGAAAAAAGTTGTAAAAAATTTTTTTTTGGACTTTGTCATTTTTCCGGCGTTTATCAGACTTTCAGATAGGGGAAATGTCAGTGAGCATTCCGATTTCAGTTCCAGAGCGATTCGCCAAATGAGTCCTTGATATTTAGTCGTTTTCAACCAATTTTCTCTATTTTTGAAAATTTCACTTTTTTGTGTAAATATTCTCTAAATGAGGGAATAATATGTGTGAGAGTACCCCAGGAGAGTTACAAATGTGTGTGGGTATAATATATATCCCACGGGGGTAAAATTGAAAGAAGTTGAAAAAAAAATTTTTTTGGACTTAGTCATTTTTCTGGCATTTATCAGACTTTCAGATAGGGGAAATGTCAGTGAGCATTCCGATTTCAGTTCCAGAGCGATTCGCCAAATGAGTCCTTGATATTTAGTCGTTTTCAGCCAATTTTCTGAATTTTTGAAAATTTCACTTTTTTGTGAAAATATCCACTAAATGAGGGAATAATATGTGTGAGGGTACCCCAGGAGAGTTACAAATGTGTGTGGGTATAATATATATCCCACGGGGGTAAAATTGAAAAAAGTTGAAAAATATTTTTTTTACGACTTAGTCATTTTTCCGGCGTTTATCAGACTTTCAGATAGGGTAAATGTCAGTGAGCATTCCGATTTCAGTTAAAGAGCGATTCGCCAAATGAGTCCTTGATATTTAGTCGTTTTCAGCCAATTTTCTGGATTTTTGAAAATTTCACTTTTTTGTGAAAATATCCACTAAATGAGGGAATAATATGTGTGAGGGTACCCCTGGAGAGTTCCAAATGTGTGTGGGAAGAATATATATCCCACGGGGGTAAAATTGAAAAAAGTTGAAAAATATTTTTTTTGGACTTAGTCATTTTTCCGGCGTTTATCAGACTTTCAGATAGGGCAAATGTCAGTGAGCGTTCCGATTTCAGTTACAGAGTGATTCGCCCAATGAGTCCTTGAAATTTAGTCGTTTTCAGCCAATTTTCTGGATTTTTGAAAATTTCACTTTTTTGTGAAAATATCCACTAAATGAGGGAATAATATGTGTGAGGGCATCCCAGGAGAGTTGCAAATGTCTGTGGGTAGAATATATATCCCACGGGGGTAAAATTGAAAGAAGTTGAAATTTTTTTTTTCTGGACTTAGTCATTTTTCTGGCATTTATCAGACTTTCAGATAGGGGAAATGTCAGTGAGCATTCCGATTTCAGTTCCAGAGCGATTCACGTATTGAGTCCTTGATTTTTACTCGTTTTCAGCCAATTTTCTGGATTTTTGAAAATTTCACTTTTTTGTGAAAATATCCACTAAATGAGGGGATAATATGTGTGAGGGTACCCCAGGAGAGTTCCAAATGTGTGTGGGTAGAATATATATCCCACAGGGGAAATATTGAAAAAAGTTGAAAAAAAATTTTTTTTGGACTTAGTCGTTTTTCCGGCGTTTATCAGACTTTCAGATAGGGGAAATGTCAGTGAGCATTCCGATTTCACTTCCAGAGCGATTCGCCCAATGAGTCCTTGATTTTTAGTCGTTTTCAGCCAATTTTCTGGATTTTTGAAAATTTCACTTTTTTTGTGAAAATATCCACTAAATGAGGGAATAATATGTGTGAGGGTACCCCAGGAGAGTTCCAAATGTGTGTGGGTATAATATATATCCCACGGGAGTAAAATTGAAAGAAGTTGAATTTTTTTTTTTCTGGACTTAGTCATTTTTCCGGCGTTTATCAGACTTTCAGATAGGGGAAATGTCAGTGAGGATTCCGATTTCAGTTCCAGAGCGATTCGCGCAATGAGTCCTTGATTTTTACTCGTTTTCAGTCAATTTTCTGGATTTTGGAAAATTTCACTTTTTTGTGAAAATATCCACTAAATGAGGGGAAAATATGTGTGAGGGTACCCCAGGAGAGTTCCAAATGTGTGTGGGTAGAATACATATCCCACGGGGGTAAAATTGAAAGAAGTTGAAATTTTTTTTTTCTGGACTTAGTCATTTTTCTGGCGTTTATCAGACTTTCAGATAGGGGAAATGTCAGTGAGCATTCCGATTTCACTTCCAGAGCGATTCGCCGAATGAGTCCTTGATTATTAGTCGTTTTCAGCCAATTTTCGGGATTTTTGAAAACTTCACTTTTTTGTGAAAATATCCACTAAATGAGGGAATAATATGTGTGAGGGTACCGCAGGAGAGTTCCAAATGTGTGTGGGAAGAATATATATCCCACGGGGGTAAAATTGAAAGAAGTTGAAAAAAATTATTTTTTGGACTTAGTCATTTTTCTGGCATTTATCAGACTTTCAGATAGGGGAAATGTCAGTGAGCATTCCAATTTCAGTTCCAGAGCGATTCGCCCAATGAGTCCTTGATATTTAGTCGTTTTCAGCCAATTTTTTTGATTTTTGAAAATTTAACTTTTTTGTGGAAATATCCACTAAATGAGGGAATAATGTGTGTGAGAGTACCCCAGGAGAGTTACAAATGTGTGTGGGTATAATATATATCCCTCAGGGGTAAAATTGAAAAAAGTTGAAAAAAATAATTTTTTGGACTTATTCATTTTTCCGGCGTTTATCAGACTTTCAGATAGGGGAAGTGTCAGTGAGCATTCCGATTTCAGTTCCAGAGCGATTCGCCCAATGAGTCCTTGATTTTTAGTCGTTTTCATCCAATTTTCTGGATTTTTGAAAATTTCACCTTTTTCGTGAAAATATCCACTAAATGAGGGAATAATATGTGTGAGGGTACTCCAGGAGAGGTACAAATGTGTGTGGGTATAATATATATCCCACGGGGGTAAAATTGAAAGAAGTTGAAAAAAAATATTTTTTGGACTGTCATTTTTCCGGCATTTATCAGACTTTCAGATAGGGGAAATGTCAGTGAGCATTCCGATTTCAGTTCCAGAGCGATTCGCCCAATGAGACCTTGATATTTAGTCGATTTCAGCCAATTTTCTGGATTTTTTAAAATTTCACTTTTTTCGTGAAAATATCCACTAAATGAGAGAATAATATGTGTGAGGGTACCCCAGGAGAGTTACAAATGTGTGTGGGAAGAATATATATCCCACAGGGGTAAAATTGAAAAAAGTTGAAAAATATTTTTTTTGGACTTAGTCATTTTTCCGACGTTTATCAGACTTTCAGATAGGGTAAATGTCAGTGAGCGTTCCGATTTCAGTTCCAGAGCAATTCGCCCAATGAGTCCTTGAAATTTAGTCGTTTTCAGCCAATTTTCTGGATTTTTGAAAATTTCACTATTTTGTGAAAATATCCACTAAATGAAGGAATAATATGTGTGAGAGCACCCCAGGAGAGTTCCAAATGTGTGTGGGTATAATATATATCCCACGGGGGTAAAATTGAAAAAAGTTGTAGAAAATTTTTTTTTGGACTTAGTCATTTTTCCGGCGTTTATCAGACTTTCAGATAGGGGAAGGGTCAGTGAGCATTCCGATTTCAGTTCCAGAGCGATTCGCCCAATGAGTCCTTGAAATTTAGTCGTTTTCAGCCAATTTTCTGGATTTTTGAAAATTTCACTTTTTTTGTGAAAATATCCACTAAATGAGGGAATAATATGCGTGAGGGTACCCCAGGAGAGTTCCAAATGTGTGTGTGAAGAATATATATCCCACGGGAGTAAAATTGAAAAAAGTTGAAAAAAATTTTTTTTTGAATTTAGTCATTTTTCCGGCGTTTATCAGACTTTCAGATAGGGGAAATGTCAGTGAGCATTCCGATTTCAGTTCCAGAGCGATTCGCCCAATGAGCCCTTGATACTTAGTCGATTTCAGCCAATTTTCTGGATTTTTTAAAATTTCACTTTTTTCTGAAAATATCCACTAAATGAGGGGATAATATGTGTGAGGGTACCCCAGGAGAGTTCCAAATGTGTGTGGGTATAATATATATCCCACGGGGGTAAAATTGAAAAAAGTTGTAGAAAATTTTTTTTTGGACTTAGTCATTTTTCCGGCGTTTATCAGACTTTCAGATAGGGGAAATGTCAGTGAGCATTCCGATTTCACTTCCAGATCGATTCGCCCAATGAGTCCTTGATTTTTAGTCGTTTTCAGCCAATTTTCTGGATTTTTGAAAATTTCACTTTTTTTGTGATAATATCCACTAAATGAGGGAGCAATATGTGTGAGGGTACCCCAGGAGACTTCCAAATGTGTGTGGGAAGAATATATATCCCACGGGGGTAAAATTGAAAAAAGTTGTAAAAAAATTTTTTTTGGACTTAGTCGTTTTTCCAGCATTTATCAGACTTTCAGATAGGGGAAATGTCAGTGAGCATTCCGATTTCAGTTCCAGAGCGATTCGCCCAATGAGACCTTGATATTTAGTCGATTTCAGCCAATTTTCTGGATTTTTGAAAATTTCACTTTTTTCATGAAAATATCCACTAAATGAGGGAATAATATGTGTGAGGGTACTCCAGGAGAGGTACAAATGTGTGTGGGTATAATATATATCCCACGGGGGTAAAATTGAAAGAAGTTGAAAAAAAATTTTTTTTGGACTTAGTCATTTTTCTGCCATTTATCAGACTTTCAGATAGGGGAAATGTCAGTGAGCATTCCGATTTCAGTTCCAGAGCGATTCGACCAATGAGTCCTTGATATTTAGTCGTTTTCAGCCAATTTTCTGGATTTTAAAAAATTTCACTTTTTTGTGAAAATATCCACTAAATGAGGGAATAATATGTGTGAGGGTACCCCAGGAGAGTTACAAATGTGTGTGGGAAGAATATATATCCCACGGGGGTAAAATTGAAAAAAGTTGAAAAATATTTTTTTTGGACTTAGTTATTTTTCCGGCGTTTATCAGACTTTCAGATAGGGGAAATGTCAGTGAGCATTCCGATTTCAGTTCCAGAGCGATTCGCCCAATGTGTCCTTGATTTTTAGTCGTTTTCAGCCAATTTTCTGGATTTTTGAAAATTTCACTTTTTTGTGAAAATATCCACTAAATGAGGGAATAATATGTGTGAGGGTACCCCAGGAGAGTTACAAATGTGTGTGGGAAGAATATATATCCCACGGGGGTAAAATTGAAAAAAGTTGAAAAATATTTTTTTTGGACTTAGTCATTTTTCCGGCGTTTATCAGACTTTCAGATAGGGGAAATGTCAGTGAGCATTCCGATTTCAGTTCCAGAGCGATTCGCCCAATGAGTCCTTGATTTTTAGTCGTTTTCAGCCAATTTTCTGGATTTTTGAAAATTTCACTTTTTTGTGAAAATATCCACTAAATGAGGGAATAATATGTGTGAGGGTACCCCAGGAGAGTTACAAATGTGTGTGGGAAGAATATATATCCCACGGGGGTAAAATTGAAAAAAGTTGAAAAATATTTTTTTTGGACTTAGTCATTTTTCCGACGTTTATCAGACTTTCAGATAGGGTAAATGTCAGTGAGCGTTCCGATTTCAGTTCCAGAGCGATTCGCCCAATGAGACCTTGATATTTAGTCGATTTCAACCAATTTTCTGGATTTTTGAAAATTTCACTTTTTTGTGAAAATATCCACTAAATGAGTGAATAATTTGTGTGAGGGTACCCCAGGAGAGTTACAAATGTGTGTGGGTATGATATATATCCCACAGGGGTAAAATTGAAAGAAGTTGAAAAAAGAATTTTTTTGAACTTAGTCATTTTTCTGGCATTTATCAGACTTTCAGATAGGGGAAATTTCAGTGAGCATTCCGATTTCAGTTCCAGAGCGATTCGCCAAATGAGTCCTTGATATTTAGTCGTTTTCAGCCAATTTTCTGGATTTTTGAAAATTTCACTTTTTTGTGAAAATATCCACTAAATGAGGGAATAATATGTGTGACGGTACCCCAGGAGAGTTACAAATGTGAGTGGGTATAATATATATCCCACGGGGGTAAAATTGAAAGAAGTTTAAAAAAATTTTTTTTTTGGACTTAGTCATTTTTCCGGCGTTTATCAGACTTTCAGATAGGGGAAGTGTCAGTGAGCATTCCGATTTCAGTTCCAGAGCGATTCGCCCAATGAGTCCTTGATTTTTAGTCGTTTTCAACCAATTTTCTGGATTTTTGAAAATTTCACTTTTTTGTGTGAAAATATCCACTAAATGAGGGATTAATATGTGTGAGGGTACACCAGGAGAGTTCCAAATGTGAGTGGGAAGAATATATATCCCACGGGGGTAAAATTGGAAAAAGTTGTAAAAATTTTTTTTTTGGACTTAGTCATTTTTCCGGCGTTTATCAGACTTTCAGATAGGGGAAATGTCAGTGAGCGTTCCGATTTCAGTTCCAGAGCGATTCGTAAAATGTGTCCTTGATATTTAGTCCTTTTCAGCCAATTTTCTGGATTTTTGAAAATTTCACTTTTTTGTGAAAATATCCACTAAATGAGTGAATAATTTGTGTGAGGGTACCCCAGGAGAGTTACAAATGTGTGTGGGTATGATATATATCCCACAGGGGTAAAATTGAAAAAAGTTGTAGAAAATTTTTTTTTGGACTTAGTCATTTTTCCGGCGTTTATCAGACTTTCAGATAGGGGAAGTGTCAGTGAGCATTCCGATTTCAGTTCCAGAGCGATTCGCCCAATGAGTCCTTGATTTTTAATAGTTTTAAGCCAATTTTCTGGATTTTTGAAAATTTCACTTTTTTGGTGAAAATATCCAATAAATGAGGGAATAATATGTGTGAGGGTACCCCAGGAGAGTTCCAAATGTGTGTGGGTATAATATATATCCCACGGGGGTAAAATTGAAAAAAGTTGAAAAAAAATTTTTTTTGGACTTAGTCATTTTTCTGGCGTTTATCAGACTTTCAGATAGGGGAAGTGTCAGTAAGGATTCCAATTTCAGTTCCAGAGCCATTCGCCCAATGAGTCCTTGATTTTTAGCGGTTTTCAGCCAATTTTCTGGATTTTTGAAAATTTCACTTTTTTTGTGAAAATATCCACTAAATGAGGAAATAATATGTGTGCGGGTACCCCAGGAGAGTTCCAAATGTGTGTGGGAAGAATATATATCCCACGGGGGTAAAATTGAAAAAAGTTATAGAAAATTTTTTTTTGGACATAGTCATTTTTCCGGAGTTTATCAGACTTTCAGATAGGGGAAATGTCAGTGAGCATTCCGATTTCAGTTCCAGAGCGATTCGCCCAATGAGTCCGTGATTTTTAGTCGTTTTCAGCTAATTTTCTGGAGTTTTGAAAATTTCACTTTTTTCGTGAAAATATCCACTAAATGAGGGAATAATATGTGTGAGGGTACCCCAGGAGAGTTCCAAATGTGTGTGGGAAGAATATATATCCCACGGGGGTAAAATTGAAAAAAGTTGTAGAAAATTTTTTTTTGGACTTAGTCATTTTTCCGACGTTTATCAGACTTTCAGATAGGGGAAATGTCAGTGAGCATTCCGATTTCAATTCCAGAGCGATTCGCCCAATGAGTCCTTGATATTTAGTCGTTTTCAGCCAATTTTCTGGATTTTTAAAAATTTCACTTTTTTGTGAAAATATCCACTAAATGAGGGAATAATATGTGTGAGGGTACCCCAGGAGAGTTACAAATGTGTGTGGGAAGAATATATATCCCACGGGGGTAAAATTGAAAAAAGTTGAAAAAAAATTTTTTGGGGACTTAGTCATTTTTCCGGCGTTTATCAGACTTTCAGATAGGGGAAATGTCAGTGAGCATTCCGATTTCAGTTCCAGAGCGATTCGCCCAATGAGTCCTTGATTTTTAGAGGTTTTCAGCCAATTTTCTGGATTTTTTAAAATTTCACTTTTTTGTGAAAATATCCACTAAATGAGGGGATAATATGTGTGAGGGTACCCCAGGAGAGTTCCAAATGTGTGTGGGTATAATATATATCCCACGGGGGTAAAATTGAAAGAAGTTGAAGAAAAATTTTTTTTGGACTTAGTCATTTTTCTGGGATTTATCAGACTTTCAGATAGGGGAAATGTCAGTAAGGATTCCAATTTCAGTTCCAGAGCCATTCGCCCAATGAGTCCTTGATTTTTAGCGGTTTTCAGCCAATTTTCTGGATTTTTGAAAATTTCACTTTTTTTGTGAAAATATCCACTAAATGAGGAAATAATATGTGTGCGGGTACCCCAGGAGAGTTCCAAATGTGTGTGGGAAGAATATATATCCCACGGGGGTAAAATTGAAAAAAGTTGTAGAAAATTTTTTTTTGGACTTAGTCATTTTTCCGGCGTTTATCAGATTTTCAGATAGGGGAAGTGTCAGTGAGCATTCCGATTTCAGTTCCAGAGCGATTCGCCCAATGAGTCCTTGAAATTTAGTCGTTTTCAGCCAATTTTCGGGATTTTTGAAAATTTCACTTTTTTTGTGAAAATATCCACTAAATGAGGGAATAATATGCGTGAGGGTACCCCAGGAGAGTTCCAAATGTGTGTGGGAAGAATATATATCCCACGGGGGTGAAATTGAAAAAGTTGAAAAAAATTTTTTTTTGAACTTAGTCATTTTTCCGGCGTGTATCAGACTTTCAGATAGGGGAAATGTCAGTGAGCATTCCGATTTCAGTTCCAGAGCGATTCGCCCAATGAGACCTTGATACTTAGTCGATTTCAGCCAATTTTCTGGATTTTTTAAAATTTCACTTTTTCGTGAAAATATCCACTAAATGAGGGGATAATATGTGTGAGGGTACCCCAGGAGAGTTCCAAATGTGTGTGGGTAGAATATATATCCCACGGGGGTAAAATTGAAAAAAGTTGTAGAAAATTTTTTTTTGGACTTAGTCATTTTTCCTGCGTTTATCAGACTTTCAGATAGGGGAAATGTCAGTGAGCATTCCGATTTCAGTTCCAGAGCGATTCGCCCAATGAGTCCTTGATTTTTAGCGGTTTTCAGCCAATTTTCTGGATTTTTTAAAATTTCACTTTTTTGTGAAAATATCCACTAAATGAGGGGATAATATGTGTGAGGGTACCCCAGGAGAGTTCCAAATGTGTGTGGGAAGAATATATATCCCACGGGGGTAAAATTGAAAAAAGTTATAGAAAATTTTTTTTTGGACATAGTCATTTTTCCGGAGTTTATCAGACTTTCAGATAGGGGAAATGTCAGTGAGCGTTCCGATTTCAGTTCCAGAGCGATTCGCCCAATGAGTCCTTGATATTTAGTCCTTTTCAGCCAATTTTCTGGATTTTTGAAAATTTCACTTTTTTGTGAAAATATCCACTAAATGAGTGAATAATTTGTGTGAGGGTACCCCAGGAGAGTTACAAATGTGTGTGGGTATGATATATATCCCATGGGGGAAAAATTGAAAAAATAATTTTTTTGAACTTAGTCATTTTTCCGGCGTTTATCAGACTTTCAGATAGGGGAAATGTCAGTGAGCATTCCGATTTCAGTTCCAGAGCGATTCGCCCAATGAGTCCTTGATTTTTGTCGTTTTCAGCCAATTTTCTGGATTTTTGAAAATTTCACTTTTTTTGTGAAAATATCCACTAAATGAGGGAATAATATGTGTGAGGGTACCCCAGGAGAGTTACAAATGTGTGTGGGTATAATATATATCCCACAGGGGAAAAATTGAAAAAAGTTGAAAAATTTTTTTTTTTCGACTTAGTCATTTTTCCGGCGTTTATCAGACTTTCAGATAGGGGAAGTGTCAGTGAGCATTCCGATTTCAGTTCAAGAGCGATTCGCCCAATGAGTCCTTGATTTTTAGTCGTTTTCAGCCAATTTTCTGGATTTTTGAAAATTTCACTTTTTTTGTGAAAATATCCACTAAATGAGGGAATAATATGTGTGAGGGTACGCCAGGAGAGTTACAAATGTGTGTGGGTATAATATATATCCCACGGGGGTAAAATTGAAAGAAGTTGAAAAAAATTTTTTTTTGGACTTATTCATTTTTCTGGCATTTATCAGACTTTCAGATAGGGGAAATGTCAGTGAGCATTCCGATCTCAATTCCAGAGCGATTCGTCCAATGATTCCTTGATTTTTAGTCGTTTTCAGCCAATTTTCTGGATTTTTGAAAATTACACTTATTTTGTGAAAATATCCACTAAATGAGGGAATAATATGCGTGAGAGTACCCCAGGAGAGTTCCAAGTGTGTGTGGGAAGAATATATATCCCACGGGGGTAAAATTGAAAAAAGTTGAAAAAAAATTTTTTTTGGGACTTAGTCATTTTTCTGCCGTTTATCAGACTTTCAGATAGGGGAAATGTCAGTGAGCATTTCGATTTCAGTTCCAGAGTGATTCGCCCAATGAGTCCTTGATTTTTAGTTGTTTTCAGCCAATTTTCTGGATTTTTGAAAATTTCACTTTTTTTGTGAAAATATCCACTAAATGAGGGAATAGAATGTGTGAGGGTACCCCAGGAGAGTTCCAAATGTGTGTGGGAAGAATATATATCACACGGGGGTAAAATTGAAAAAAGTTTAAAAAAAATTTTTTTGGGACTTAGTCATTTTTCTGCCGTTTATCAGACTTTCAGATAGGGGAAATGTCAGTGAGCATTCCGATTTCAGTTCCAGAGCGATTCGCCCAATGAGTCCTTGATATTTAGTCCTTTTCAGCTAAATTTCTGGATTTTTGAAAATTTCACTTTTTTGTGAAAATATCCACTAAATGAGGGAATAATATGTGTGAGAGCACCCCAGGAGAGTTCCAAATGTGTGTGGGTAGAAGATATATCCCACGGGGGAAATATTGAAAAAAGTTGAAAAAAAAATTTTTTTGGACTTAGTCATTTTTCCAGCGTTTATCAGACTTTCAGATAGGGGAAATGTCAGTGAGCATTCCGATTTCAGGTCCAGAGCGATTCGCCCAATGAGACCTTGATATTTAGTCGATTTCAGCCAATTTTCTGGATTTTTAAAAATTTCACTTTTTTTGTGAAAATATCCACTAAATGAGGGAATAATATGTGTGAGGGTACCCCAGGAGAGTTACAAATGTGCGTGGGTAGAATATATATCCCACGGGGGTAAAATTGAAAGAAGTTGGAAAAAATTTTTTTTTGGACTTAGTCATTTTTCCAGCGTTTATCAGACTTTCAGATAGGGGAAATGTGAGTGAGCGTTCCGATTTCAGTTCCAGAGCGATTCGTCCACTGAGTCCTTGATATTTAGTCCTTTTCAGACAATTTTCTGGATTTTTGAAAATTTCACTTTTTTGTGAAAATATCCACTAAATGAGTGAATAATATGTGTGAGGGCACCCCAGGAGAGCTCCAAATGTGTGTGGGTAGAATATATATCCCACGGGGATAAAATTGAAAACAGTTGAAAAAAAAATGTTTTTGGACTTAGTCATTTTTCCGGCGTTTATCAGACTTTCAGATAGGGGAAGTGTCAGTGAGCATTCCTATTTCAGTTTCAGAGGGATTCGCCCAATGAGTCTTTGATTTTTAGTCGTTTTCTGCCAATTTTCTGGATTTTTGAAAATTTCACTTTTTTTGTGAAAATATCCACTAAATGAGGGAATAATATGTGTGAGGGCACCCCAGGAGGGTTCCAAATGTGTGTGGGTAGAATATATATCCCACGGGGGTAAAATTGAAAATAGTTGAAAAAAAATTTTTTTTGGACTTAGTCATTTCTCCGGCGTTTATCAGACTTTCAGATAGGGGAAATGTCAGTGAGCATTCCGATTTCAGTTCCAGAGCGATTTGCCCAATGAGTCCTTGATTTTTAGTCGTTTTCAGCCAATTTTCTGGATTTTTGAAAATTTCACTTTTTTTGTGAAAATATCCACTAAATGAGGGAATAATATGTGTGAGGGTACCCCAGGAGAGTTCCAAATGTGTGTGAGAAGAATATATATCCCACGGGGGTAAAATTGAAAAAAGTTGTAGAAAAATTTTTTTGGACTTGGTCATCTCTCCGGCGTTTATCAGACTTTCAGATAGGGGAAATGTCAGTGAGCGTTCCGATTTCAGTTCCAGAGTGATTCATCCAATGAGTCCTTGATATGTAGTCGATTTCAGCCAATTTTCTGGATTTTTGAAAATTTCACTTTTTTGTGAAAATATCCACTAAATGAGGGAATAATATCTGTGAGGGTACACCAGGAGAGTTACAAATGTGTGTGGGTATAATATATATCCCACGGGGGTAAAATTGAAAGAAGTTGAAAAAAATTTTTTTTTGGACTTAGTCATTTTTCTGGCATTTATCAGACTTTCAGATAGGGGAAATGTCAGTGAACATTCCGATTTCACTTCCAGAGCGATTCGCCCAATGAGTCCTTGATTTTTAGTCGTTTTCAGCCAATTTTCTGGATTTTTGATAATTTCACTTTTTTTGTGAAAATATCCACTAAATGAGGGAATAATATGTGTGAGGGCACCCCAGGAGAGTTCCAAATGTGTGTGGGTAGAATATATATCCCACGGGGGTAAAATTGAAAAAAGTTGAAAAAAAAATTTTTTGAACTTAGTCATTTTTCCGGCGTTTATCAGACTTTCAGATAGGGGAAATGTCAGTGAGCATTCCGATTTCAGTTCCAGAGCGATTCGCCCAATGAGACCTTGATATTTAGTCGATTTCAGCCAATTTTCTGGATTTTTGAAAATTTAACTTTTTTCGTGAAAATATCCACTAAATGAGGGGATAATATGTGTGAGGGTACCCCAGGAGAGTTCCAAATGTGTGTGGGAAGAATATATATCCCACGGGGGTAAAATTGAAAAAAGTTGTAAAAAATTTTTTTTTGGACTTAGTCATTTTTCCGGCGTTTATCAGACTTTCAGATAGGGGAAATGTCAGTGAGCATTCCGATTTCAGTTCCAGAGCGATTCGCCCAATGAGTCCTTGATTTTTGTCGTTTTCAGCCAATTTTCTGGATTTTTGAAAATTTCACTTTTTTTGTGAAAATATCCACTAAATGAGGGAATAATATGTGTGAGGGTACCCCAGGAGAGTTACAAATGTGTGTGGGTATAATATATATCCCACGGGGGAAAAATTGAAAAAAGTTGAAAAATTTTTTTTTTTTCGACTTATTCATTTTTCTGGCATTTATCAGACTTTCAGATAGGGGAAATGTCAGTGAGCATTCCGATCTCAGTTCCAGAGCGATTCGTCCAATGATTCCTTGATTTTTAGTCGTTTTCAGCCAATTTTCTGGATTTTTGAAAATTACACTTATTTTGTGAAAATATCCACTAAATGAGGGAATAATATGCGTGAGAGTACCCCAGGAGAGTTCCAAGTGTGTGTGGGAAGAATATATATCCCACGGGGGTAAAATTGAAAAAAGTTGAAAAAAAATTTTTTTGGGACTTAGTCATTTTTCTGCCGTTTATCAGACTTTCAGATAGGGGAAATGTCAGTGAGCATTTCGATTTCAGTACCAGAGCGATTCGCCCAATGAGTCCTTGATTTTGAGTCGTTTTCAGCCAATTTTCAGGATTTTTGAAAATGTCACTTTTTTTGTGAAGATATCCACTAAATGAGGGGATAATATGTGTGAGGGTACCCCAGGAGAGTTCCAAATATGTGTGGGTAGAATATATATCCCACGGGGGAAATATTGAAAAAAGTTGAAAAAAATTATTTTTGGACTTAGTCATTTTTCCGGCGTTTATCAGACTTTCAGATAGGGGAAATGTCAGTGAGCATTCCGATTTCAGTTCCAGAGCGATTCGCCCAATGAGTCCTTGATTTTTAGCGGTTTTCAGCCAATTTTCTGGATTTTTGAAAATTTCACTTTTTTGTGAAAATATCCACTAAATGAGGGGACAATATGTGTGAGGGTACCCCAGGAGAGTTCCAAATGTGTGTGGGTATAATGTATATCCCACGGGGGTAAAATTGAAAGAAGGTGAAGAAAAATTTTTTTTGGACTTAGTCATTTTTCCAGCGTTTATCAGACTTTCAGATAGGGGAAATGTGAGTGAGCGTTCCGATTTCAGTTCCAGAGCGACTCGTCCACTGAGTCCTTGATATTTAGTCCTTTTCAGACAATTTTCTGGATTTTTGAAAATTTCACTTTTTTGTGAAAATATCCACTAAATGAGTGAATAATATGTGTGAGGGCACCCCAGGAGAGCTCCAAATGTGTGTGGGTAGAATATATATCCCACGGGGATAAAATTGAAAACAGTTGAAAAAAAAATGTTTTTGGACTTAGTCATTTTTCCGGCGTTTATCAGACTTTCAGATAGGGGAAGTGTCAGTGAGCATTCCTATTTCAGTTTCAGAGGGATTCGCCCAATGAGTCCTTGATTTTTAGTCGTTTTCTGCCAATTTTCTGGATTTTTGAAAATTTCACTTTTTTTGTGAAAATATCCACTAAATGAGGGAATAATATGTGTGAGG